>NW_024543062.1:17082500-22842500 GCF_018167655.1 Microtus oregoni
ATCTCTGCAGCTCCAATCCCTAAGTGAGTGTAGAGGGTGAAGCCACCAAAACCAGCATGATGGGGATGGCTTTAACCTGTTCTTCTTGGCCTTACACACAAGATAAAGCATTCTGTGTAGGCCCAGATGTGAGAGATGGTTTCTGCTTCAGCTGCCTCCTCTGGCCTCACAGTGTGTAAACCATTGTCCACCACAGAAAAACATCATGCACATCCCAGCAATACTTGTTTTACAGCACACATAGATTTAACTTGGCGCCAGCTTGTATTTGCCAGTCTTTTTTTTTTTAACTATCATCATTTGGGGTGCAGCATGTGTGATGCGTATGTGGTCTCTGATCTCCACAGAAACTGACTCACAAGAATGGCTGTGAAACCCAGGGAACAGGTGTGGCATGACTGGTCCACCTAGTGGAAGCCATAATTGAGCATCTCAGAGTGTGAATAACTTGCTTAGATATTTTTTTTAACCAGTTACATTTTCTTTTTTAAAAACTTGCTACTATTTTTATTTTGCAGATGAGTGTTTTGCCTACAGGACTGTCTGTGCACCATGTATATGCAGTGTCTGCAGAGACCAGAAGAGGGCGTCCAATCCTTTGGAATTGGAGTTTCAGGTGGTTATGAGCCACCATGTAGGTGCTGGGAGTTGAACTCTGGTCCTCGGAAAGAACAGCAAGTGCTTGTAGTTGGCGAACTGTCTCTCCAGTCCCTCTATTTCTTTTTTTAATACATGGAGCTTTTGCAATCACCCTCATCCACTATACGATAACGACATCTTCTCTTTCGTGGAGCTTTCTTGTTTACTTGTATCTCATCCGCCACTAGACGGATTACCTGAGAGCTCTCAGGCCCTCTCTGCTGACACTCAGTAGCTCCTGCTTGTGCAGCGGGATATTACATTGCATCTAGTTATCCCTTCAACAGTAACAATCACCTAACAGCAGACAGGATTTTATCAAATTTCCTAGTAGCATGCCTAGTTATCACTGAGAGCTGTTCAGGGTGAAGGCTCTCATTTGCATATTACTCTCCTCTATGTTGACTTCTTTTATTTATTCATTCATTCAATATGCTCATTTTGTGCATATGGGTGTGTTTTTCTGCATGCATGTATGTGCACTACATGGGTCCTCTGTGAGAGCAGCCAGTGTTCTTAATGCTGAACCATCTCTCCAGGTCTGGAACTTCCACATATCTAAAAAATGCTGCTTTCTGGCTTGGTCTTATGAATGTCTGTGCACCAACTGGACTTGGGGGCTGCTGCTTCTGCTGCTGCTGGTGATATCAAGTCAGGAAGGAGATGAGTTGATGGATCCTGGCAGGTGATGGTGTGGGGTTGGAGGAAGGTAGTTGGGTGCATGAGATCATAATATATGGCATACATGGAAGACATTTTAAAAAAATAAAACAAGTTTTTTTTTAAGTTTTCTCATGCTGGTGAGGTTTTTTAATAGTAATTAATTTCCCAGTATATTTGGTATCTTCCCAATTTTCCCTAATAATTGTGTATTGTGCTTGTACTAAAAATGAGCTTATTTGAAGGGAATGCATCCTCACTGTACTCTTAATGAGCTTCCCAATTATGGACCAGATATTACATATTTCACATCAAGTTACACACAGCCAGAATGAGAATTTCTGCAGAATTTGCTGGAGCTGGGGTAGCACATTAGACTCCGCTTTCATATCCGGTCTCTCTATGTAGAGAGTTTGACTTAGATAATGTTGAGCTTTTATTTTTAGTCTTGTCTCAGAAGGTGCCAGGATTGATTAGTTGTGTCTGCTATAGATTCATGATAGGTTGTCAAAGGTCTTCCTGGCGTGCCTGTGACAGTCACAGTGTGGCCAATCAATCTTATGACTAAGCATCTTAATGGCGTTAATGGAAGAAAACTGGAAACATAGCTGTTTTGTAGAAAACCCATGTTAAAGGACTTATGTACAGAGTCAGTAAGACTTGTCTATCACAGAAACTTCACCTTCATGAGTCTAATGTGGTACTGGGACAATCTGCATTACCAGGCAGAAGAGCTATGATCCCTGATCCAGTGAAGGGTGAGTTTCAAAGAAGTGAGATCTGTGTTTCTTTTTCTCCTCCTCCTCCTCCTCCTCCTCCTCCTCTCTCTCTCTCTCTCTCTCTCTCTCTCTCTTTCTCTCTCTCCCTCTCTCTCTCTCTCCATACACACACACACACACACACACACACACACACACACACACACACATAAAGCAGCAAAGGCAATATTAAAATTGCAATGGGGAATTTGTTCACATGTGGGATTAAAGCTACTAGAAAGTAAGTTTGAAGATTAAACCCATCATCTCCACCCTAAAAAATTACCTGTTGGATCCTCATTTTGTTTCTCTCTGAGTGTCATGCCAGCTACCAAAATTTGAGTCTGAAAGGCCACGAAGTGACCGACCTTTGAAGGGCCCGCCAAGTTTTCCAGAGTTCCAGAGAATACGGATATCTGCAAGAGTGCCGTCCGTATCTAGCTCTATGCACAGTGGTGTCTGCATCCATCACTCCCACACAGGGTTGTTTCTCCTAGCAATCAACCCAGACCTTAACCTCTGTACGGGAGAATGGATTTGTTTATAGTGGAGACAGAATCAGGGACGCAGTTTGAGATTTAAGCTTCCCAAATTGGTCTCACATGACTTGTGTTTGTACGTTCTGTGGTCTCCTAGAACAGGATTATAAATATGCACATTCTCATTTATACATCCGCGTGTTGCAGGCAGCCAGCGCTATCCAAATGTATTCATAAATGCATGACATTTGCATAACACTTTAAAAATATTTATCTCTCAAGCATTCTCTCTTCTATCACCCTGTTTTATGCTTTGATATTGATGGATATACTGGCAATGATTCTCTGATTTACAATGTCATGTAAACAGCTTGTACATATTCTGCATCTCAGAGAATAAGCTGAACATTTTGCTCCAATTAATACATTTTTCCTCTTATTCAATGCTTGGGGGTATTTCAAACTCACAGTATCAGTTGCAGAGCGAAAAAGGAGACAACTTAAATATCTGTGTGCCTGAGACTAGATATCTGCAAACACGTAACACTAATATTTTAAAAAACTTTTTAGCAATTTTTCAATTGCTGACAACCCAAAGATATTCATGGAGGGGAAGTCATAGTCACCATTTCTGTGTTCCCTAGAGAGTTATACTATGTTCCTTTTCCTCTCTCACCAGAACAATGCAAACTGCTGAATTTTCCTGGACTTTCATATAAACCACACTTCTTCCTGTTACTATTTTTATAATTCAGTCCCAAGAATTTGACCAATGTTCTCTACAAAGCTTTTTTTGTTACCACAAAATAACACTTTTTTTGTTAATCATTTTTCTCCCCCATGTATAACTAATTATTATGATGTGAACAAGAAAAGATTCATAAATAAAAGAAGGTCAGTGAGAGGGCTCAGGGTGTTGGTCCCCAGGACTCAGGTAGAGATGGAAGGAGAAAGCTGACTACAAAAGTGTCCTCTGAGACAGGTATTGTAGGGCACACTTTTGATTCCAGCACTTAGGAAGCAGAGGCAGGCATATTTCTGTGAGTTCAAGGCTAGCCGGCTCTACAAAGTGACTTCTAGGAAAGCCGTGACTATACAGAGAAACCCTGTCTTGAAAAACTAAACAAAACAACAAATAAAATTGTTCTCTGACTTCCACAGATGTCCTGCAACGAGTACAAGCATGCACACACATCACACACACATGTGCAAGTACACTGCTTATACACATACAGTAATAACAAGGTAAAATATAAGGAGCAGAAATATTGGGAGAAGTAGGAAAGTAATTAACCAAATTCAGTCTTTAATATTAATACATAATAGGGTTTATTTTGTACTGAGTTTCTACTTATTCGCTTTATGAATCCTGATTAATACCCCTGAGGGGGACTGTTAAGGTCACCAGTCCTTTATGCAGAATAATAAAATCATCCTTCACTCCTCACATCTACTCCCCTCTAAGCAGTGGGCTTTGCACTTTGACACGGGTCAGCTCACTCTCGGGTGTGACAGATGTGGTTGATCCTATTATTGCTCTTATTTTTATAGGTTTGACATTTCCCTGCTGATGAGGTGCAGAGCTGGGACTCATTCCCAAGCCCTGGCTTGTACCCAACACCATGAAACAGCTTCAGCCGAGGAAACTGTCATGTGCTTGGCAAAGACTACAACACTCCATAAAAATTAGCTTAAAATAGCCTTATCTTGGAATCAAGGCCATGCCGAGGGAAGTGCTGCTGCCAAACTCAGAGCAGTGGGGACAATTATTAAAATGAAAACAAAAACGAGTGGCTTCCCACCAATTATCAAAACTTATTATTTTTTGTAGTAATTAGCACTTCACTGTGGGAACAAAAAATATGACCAATGGGATGCTATGACTATTGAAATAAGCTAACGGCAAGTTTGATATGTAACAGAATCTGCAATGAAAACTAGGTGGAAAGCAATAACAATGTAACAAGCAGCGGATATTTTCTGTAACAGAAAACATCTCCAGTTAGATCTTTGCCTCACACCAGCTGCAGAAAAATCTGCTTGTTACATTGTTTTGTTTGTCAACTTGACAAGTTTGAGTCATCTTGAAAGAGAAACCTTAGCAGAGAAGGTATCTCCACCAGATTGGCTTGTGGGCATGTCTGTAAGGGCAATTTCTTGATTGATGATATGGGAGAGTTCAGCCTGCTCTAAGTGGTGCCATCCTGGACATGTGGTCCAAGATGCTATAAGAAGGCATTTGAGCAAGTCATGAGGAACAAGCCAATAAACGATGTTCTCCATGGTCTCTCTCTCTCTCTCTCTCTCTCTCTCTCTCTCTCTCTCTCTCTCTCTCTCTCTCTTTCTCTCTGCTCCTGCCTTCAAGTTCCTACTTTGAGTTCCTGCCCTCACTTCCATGGCTGATGGACTTCAAACTATAAGGGAAAAATCAACTTTTTCATCCCCAAGATGCTTTTGGTCATGGTGTTTATCTCAACAACAGAAAGCAAACTAGAGCAATGAGCTAAAATGGGAAAAGATCTTTGGGTGTGTACTAAACATGTATAACTTTTTTTATGGGTCACTCTTACTCCCACTAAGTCACATTTTCAAATAAGCACACATTGAAATTCATGTGAACATACCTTCACAATCGTGTAGAGAATAAAATGGTAGAATAGATTCATTCAGAAAAAGACATTATTGTTCATTTAGTATTTCTTCTGTTTATAAATGAGAGGTTTTTTTTCTTTTTTTTTTTTAATTTTCGAGGCAGAGTTTCTCCATAGCTTTTTTGGTTCCTGTCCTGGAACTAGCTCTTGTAGATCAGGCTGGCCTTGAACTCACAGAGATCCACCTGCCTCTGCCTCCCGAGTGCTGGGATTAAAGGCGTGCGCCACCACCACCCGGCTGTTTCTTTTATTTTGATGTGTATGGGTGGGTGTTTTTCTTCCGTGTAGGTGTGTGCACCATGTGTGTACAGTAACCATGGAGCACAGACGAGGGGGCAGATCTCCTGGAAATGAGATTGCAGATGGTTCTGAATCACTATATGGGTGCTGGAATGGAACCCCAGCAGTCTGAAAGTGATTTTAATTGCTGAGCCATTTCTCCAGCCTCAAAAAGCCCTCCCCTGCAAGGATATTTAAATGGGCTAATTTTAGACATAGAAGATTTCTATTTATTTAAGCAACACAAAAAATGCAAAATGGAAAACAATGTCTCATGATCAGAACAATGCTTCCGAGCAATATAATAAAGAAATAATATTGCACTCTGACCAGGAATGGTTCACACTAACCATCAAGGAGCTTGGTGGCCTTGAGATCTGAGCTTCAGAGGAGGAAAATGATGTTCTTGAAGGAGCCTTGAGACCTTCAGGATGGTAGAAGTGGGAGACAGATCAACTGTTGGTTAAAAAGCTTCAGAGAAGACATTACCAAAAGGGAGAAGGCGCCATCCCTCTTGAGGCCAATGGGAAGAGATGGAGGGATGGTGTCGGAGAGGATAACAAAAGGCTTCCTGTGGCAAAGCTGACTACAGAAAAGTGCAAAGAATCTCGTTTGGGTTCCAATGGGAAATATCCCCATAGGTTCCTGTGTTGAGCATTCGGCCCCAGTCAATGGTGCTGTGCAGGGAGGCTGTGAAGCACCTCGGAGGTGGGACCTGGATGGTGAAGTAGATCACTGGGGTTGACCTTGAGGGTCTTAGGTCAGCTGTGCTCTCGCAGTCCCTTCACGTCTTTGTCTGCTGACATGTGAACGAGCAGTCCGTGCTCCAGTCCACAGCCAGGAGCCACTCCTGCCACCATGTGTCCCTGCCATGATGGACTAGAAAGCCTAATGCCGAGCACAGTAAATCCTTCCTTCCCTCATGTGACTTCTGGTGGAGTCTCAGTAATAATAATAAAAAAATAACAGTAATCAATGCAGATCCAGAACCAGAAAATTTTCAAATTGAACTAGTTATTTATATTATAATAATTTATTTATAAATAGACAACAAGGAAGGGATAAATTGTATCAGAAAACAAAATTCTGCATTGCATTAAATGCTATTCAGCGTGACAGAAGTTGATTTACCTTGGGGATGAATCAAGGTTAGTAAGATCTATTGACATAAAGAAATTAAATGTAAAAAATGTCCTTGTAATCAGCTCAATAGATTGCAAAAATATATTGATTAAAGTCAATGTATTTCCTGGAAATGAAGAAAATGAAACCCACAGAAACATATACAGAAGTCATAACTTCAACAATCTAGAAATGTTGCAAACTTCCAAAAACGTCAGCCTGCCATCTCAGCCAAAAATCTAAACTGGGTCACTGCATGGAAAACGGCATTTGTATAAATTTCCTCTCAGGGACCAGAAATCTTATCAACTAAGGAGGTGGCAGGAGGCTCACAGGAAGAGAAGGATGTGGGGGAGGATGGGAGGATTCAAAGGGAGCCTCCAGAACTTGGTACAGAAGCAAAACTGGAGGACAGATCATAGATAGAGAAATGACAGGAAATAGATGAACAGGTGATGAGTAAAAAACAGATGGAATATAAACATCTGTGTGGAGAAAATGATGGAGAATAAATAGAAGATAGATAAATGGTATAGATAGATAGAAAGATAGATACCTTACTTTTCTGTTGCTGTGATAATACACCATGACCAAGGCAATTTAAAGAAGAAACAGTCTAGTCTATTTGGAGGATTATAGCTTCAGAGAATTATCGTTCGTGTCCATCTTGACGGGTAGCATGTCAGCACACAGGCATGGTGTTGGATCTGTAGCTAAGAGCTTATATCCTGACCTACAGTAAAGAAGCAGAGAGAAACTAGACCCAGCGTGGGCTTTTTATGTCTCAAAGTCCATCCTCAGTGACTCCTTCAACAAGCCCACACCTCCTAATCCTCCCCAAATGTTCCCCTAAATGAGGACCTAGCAATTAAATGTATGGGCGCTCATTCTTATTCAAACCACTAAAGACAATAGATAGACAGACAATATGTAGATGATAGATGGATGGGTGGTAGATAGGTAGATAGATGGATAGATAGATAGATAGATAGATAGATAGATGATAAACAGGTAGATGGGCATGGGTGGTACAGAGTAGATATATAAATAAATAATAAGCTGAGATATATATATATGACAGATGATTTATGATTGACAGATAATTGATAGATAGGTGGTAGACAGATAGACAGGCATATACACAGACACAAAGATAGATAGATTAGATAGCCTCTAGTTTCTGGGAAGCAATACCAGAGGTCCAGGACCCAGGTTTCTAAGTGCTAAGTACTTCAGAAGGACACCATATTTAGTGGTATTGAAGAGCAGAGACCAGTTTTAGTGTTATTGGACTATGTTAGCCATCTTCGTGCCCATTTTCTGGCCAGTCTACAGTAGTGTCTACATTTCTGTTAAGTGTTTTTTGTAGACTCTCCCTTTCAGTGTGGGGTACACCCTCATGGAATTCAGAGTCCCATCCCTGTGTGACTTGCTTTGACAGGGTCAGCAGCAATCACACAGGAAATCTGCCTTTTTTCCACCTCTATTTCCCACGTGTTCTACCTGTAAGCATTGCAGGAAAAACATCCTGGCAGCTGGAAGCCAGGAAATACCGCAAAGTAACACTGCACAACAAACCTCACACAAGAGATTTATTGGGGAGAAAAAAAAACCAGGAGAGTGGTTGCCTCTGCTCTAGCAAGAAACAGAAGCAAACCAAACAGGATGGAGAGCTGACAATAGAGTTTCTTGGAAAGGGGGTGGAATTTTTGAGGATGGAGCTTTCAGGACAGAGATTGGTGGGATCTCATTCCCGTGTGTATTTTTTTTTTTTACTGTGGAGAATGGGGTGGGGTCCAGTCATTAGGACAATAAGAATATACAGTGGGTAGAACCTGGCAGTTAGAGGTCCTGAGGGGAGGGACTGACCACCCATGTGGCCTGAGGGGCTTACACTACCTCAGAGACATGTTCTTTCTGACTATGAGCCTCTATGCCACACACAAATCAGTCGTGGATTAGCACCTGCTCTTGCCGCAATCCTGTTAGAAACCCATGCTTTCCAGTGATTGGAACCAGTCTTCACCAGCCAGTTAGTTACCGCCGATGCCAGCCTTCCATGGTACCTGTCTTGGCAGGACTGTGGAGTGGAAGATACTTTTCATTTTCCAAAGAGAATTATAGAGTAGGAAACCGCTAGTTTGCAGCCTGGCATGGTGACTCAAGCCTATAATCCTAACACCCAGGAAGCAGGGACAGGTGAAACCATGTGTTCTAGGCCAGAGGTAGCATCAGGAAAACAATCTCAGATAGAGCATTGAGGCTGACACTCATGGTGGAGCTCAGAGCCGGCTGCTGGTCTCTGGGGCTGTTTTTTTTCTGATTAGTACTGAGTTAGGCATGCAAATCGGAGACCAGAGCTGACTTGCCCAGAGCAGTGGCAGAAAAGGGCAATCACTTTTTGTCCCCTTTCCTCTCTTGGGTAATCTATATACACTTCTGCTACCCAGTCCAGGGCACCCATGTATATAATATATAACATGTATATTAATATATAACATAGAAAATTCTTTGCACACACATTTTTCCCCTAAGAGATTCACATCGCTGTCTATAGACAAGAATAGATATTGGATAATTTCAGTGACGTTTACTGTCGGAGTTTATTTTGGCCCCAGCCAGGTTCCCTAGAGTAAACACTAATAAATCCTCCCTCCCCAATTATGCACGGGGAATGCCTTAAAAGCCATGTTTTATTTACTTTTCAAGTTTTTATAATTCCCTCACAGTAGTGCCCCAGACCATTTGTGATATTAAACAGATTAACGATGTAATGTCTAATTTGAAAACTGTCATTCACATGAATTTTAATTATGTGTAAATTAAAAACAAAAGAAGAAAGCGCCTTTCCCCTCCCAGGGCAGCAATTCTTGACATTATCAACATCTCTCGAATGCAGGAGGATTCTGAAAGTCTCAGGTCAAAAGACTCTACCTTGCAGAAGTCCCTGGTTTTGATGAGGTCATAAGATCCTGCTCCTGGAGGAGGGTACACAGCAGCCTGCTGTCCTAATTTTCTTCCCCCACAAGCTTCCTAAGGCGCAGGCCTATTTAGTAAATGTGTTGACAACATACCTCCTCTTAGGCGTACTCCCTGCCTTTCCTTCACTCTGCTCCAAGATACAGGGACTATCATTGGCTACTTGTTACGTGGTAGATGTACCTAAGGTTAGACTCTGACCAGAGTTCAGAGAATGAGATGGGGGCAGGAACCAGAGTTTTCTTCCTCCTGTTCTCTGACAAACACAGTCTTCCTTCAGGCACGCAAGTCGTCCTTGTGGATCTTGCTGCCACCAGGCTGCCTCGAGATTTAATTCGAAGTCACAGCCTCTCCATTGTCATAATCTCATACCGGGGATTTCAGTTCCAGCTACTTCTCTATGAACTTTTAATTAATTACTCTGTGAATTGTTTTTCAAGTTCTCCATTGGCTCTAAAGCAAGTATCTTGAACTAAATCCCCTCTGACCGAAACACTGGTGATTTCCAGTTTCCCATCTAACACATAAGACAAATTTACCACCGGGGAAAAAAGATTGAATGTCTACCTTATGTCAACAGTGAGAAAAACCTCTATTGTCTATGGCAAGACATCCACTCACAAAGTCGGTGTGTTTGTAGCTAGGCCACATAACACCCCTCCATCTCCGGGGCACTCAGTTCTAATTTCCATAGAACCTCAGCACCCTGCAAGCTGACACTTGCCTGTTGGGGGTGTGTCTCTGAGGGTGCAATTACTTCCCAGTGCGGATACCTGTCCATCTTTGCACTCATGCCAAGCCTGTGGTCCCAGACATGGTGTTTCCCATGCAAGAGTTCCTAGGGGTTTCTTGGCTCCCAGCTTTGCATCTCCACAACTCCAGAATCTTGTTTCTCAGTAGGATTCAAATAATAGGCACACCTGCAAGGGAGAGATGGTCTCTGCTTCCTTCTAACACTTTACTTCCTACCCTTCAGACTCCGAGGGACTGTGACTGACAGGCTTCAACAGCTCTAACCTGAAATGTGTCACTCTGCTTGTTGACTTTTTAAACATTTATTTACCCCCTCTCCATCTCTCTCTCCCTATCTCTTTCTCTCTCTTTTCATACACACACACACACACACACATACACACACACACACACACACACACACACACTTTTATTTATTCTGGATGTCTCCTCCAAGGAAATCATATAATAGGTGATCTTCTGTGAATGGGTATCTTAGCTGCCCTGGGAACATGGAAGAAATGGCTGCCTATGTAGTTGGTAAGGAGTGAATCTTTAGATGAGTTTTGACTTAGGGTCAAATTACTATATCTCTGGAATCACCCAGTGGTCATTTCTCAATCTCCTCTATATGGAGTCCATGACCCACTTGGTAAGACTTTTTATTGTGAGAACAGTCAACAAGAAGTCTCAGAAATTGTCCACCAAGTTGAAGTAGCACAAACAGTCTCATGATGGGATAGTGGGTGCTAAATGGTTCTTACCTAAGATCTGAAGCAATGGCCTCAACCTGTAGGTCACAATCCTTTTGCAGGGCATCTGTCAAACATTCACATCTACTTTACGTCATAGACTATTGGAATTGTTTATTGATTTGAACACTACACCTGTGCTCCCAGGCTCCACAGAAGTGTTTCATTCTAGTACAGATTTTGGGTGTCTGATCCCCTCTTGCCTTTCATTCTCAGAAGACCCAGCCTAACCCCAATATTCATGTCAGAAAGAAAGTTTTAAATGCAGGTGAAAATACTGTGTGCTGGCTAATATTAGTTGTCAATTTGACACACCTGGGATGAAGGAATCTGTTAGTTTTGGCTTGCGGGCATGACTGTGTGCATTTTCTTGATTGCTAAATGGTATAGGGGGGCCCAGACCAGCATAGGCAGTGCCATCCCTAGGCTGGCAGGCCTGGTCTGAAGGTGAGCCTGCAAGCATCTAGTGACGAGTATTCTATGATCTCCGCTTCAGTCTCCTCCTTGAGTTTCTGTCCTGCTTTCATTGATTATGAACTGTAACTCATAAGATGAAACAGGTTTTTCATCAGTGTCTTATTACAGCAACAGAAAACACACTAGAACACACTCGATGCCCTCTCCAGACTTCCCCAACTCTTTCTCTCTATTTGGAGGTGTCCACTTAACTAAATATGCTTTCTCTTTCTTCCTGGCTCCTTGCTTTGGGTTTGGGGGAAGCCAACAATGTGGTCCTTACAAATGCTGCCTGCACACCAAAGGAAGCAACTATGAAGGAGAGCAACATGCAATAGACTTCGAGTCGCCAGTCTTAATGGTACTGTTATTTCATCATAAAGCAACGTAATCTATTTCATTATATTTTTCATTACTCAGCACAATGAATCGTCTGCCTCCAGCAGGGCTGACACATTTAACAGACCTCATCTGTAATTGGTCCATGTTGAATCGTTCACACATTCCTTCTAACTCTGGAAGCAGGCCTACCGGCTCCTTTTGTTCTGCTTTCGCAAAGTAATCCATCCTTTATCATTAGTATCGATTTCAAGTGTGACAAGGTATTTAATACCCTGAAATAGCAAGGCTTGCCAAACACATAAAAATGAATTTCCCTCTAATTACTGGTTTTGATAATCCTGACTTCATTCACCCCTCTCCAGTGGCAAGACCATAGCCAGGGAGATTTTAATAAGATCAAAGAGTTAAGATATTAAATGAAAATGGATGGCATTCAGAGGAAAACTACGATGTGTATTGGGTGTATGGAAATTCGCAATTTGAATTTATATTGCTTAATCCAGCAGAGTAATATTAATTTTAAACTCTAGACTTGTGAAGGCAAAGGTATCAGGCAATAATGTTTTGGTAACATTAGTTTTTATCTAGGAAAAGACAGTGGAAACTCCAGGTATTGGTTTTACTTATAATTGTGGCAAGGCTGTATGTGGATGGGTGGTGGGTGTGGGTGCTGTGGGAGTAGGGTGGGAATGTGTGCATGTGGGGGATGTTGTTTGGACTCGGGCTCTGGGGTCTTCTGGCCCTTCCTTGTAGCTAAAGAAATGATCTCAAGCCATTTTCTCCAAGTATAGTCAAAGGGATGGGGGCGTCAGTGCTAGCCACCAGGGGGCACTGTACTTCTTCATTTACCTGTCCTACTGACTCAGGAAACTGTCCATTTATCCCTGAGAGGATATCAGAAGTTTCTCGTGGAAAACATTTGAAAGAGAAGGCAGTGTTCACTTTTAGAAAGCAAAAGGTAGATAAAAAAATTCAGTTACTGTGAGACAGAAAATACTTTGAGTGGTAACATCTAATGATAAATAACACTAAGTTCTTAAAATATTTTTCCTTTTTTATATTTGGATGGTATAAGACAGTTTGTTGGACTATTCAGACCTTGGGAAGGAGTCCTTATTAAATATGCAACAGCAAACCTGATGTCAGCAGCCACATCCTCAAATACCCTGTTACAGCTTGAGTATGAAATGTCCCCAAAGCCTTACATGTTGGGGCATGGTTACAAGTTGGTGGGTGTTGGCAGCTAACTGGATACTGAACTCTGATTGAATGAATGGAGCAATCCCAGTTAAAAGATCCTTTCCAGGAGGTGGAAAAGGAAGAGGTGGGGTTTGATTAAACTAAGTGAGTTAGTAGCCTGTGTCTTTGGCGCTGTATCTTGCCCTGGCCTTCTTTCTCTCTCCCTTAGAACCATCGTGCTGTGCACTGCTCTGCCCTGCCATGACCTCCTCCCTGCTGGGACAGGACTGACAGTTCTGAGGCTGTGAGCTGGAGGAAATCCTTTCTTCCTTTAATTGCTCCTGTCTGGTATTTTTTTATCACAATGTTAGAACATTTGTGTCCTAGTCAGCTGTGATGTCAACTTGACGTAACTTAGAGTCCTCTTAGAAAGGAATTGCCTAAGTTACATTGGTTTGTGGGGATGTCCATGGTGGGGTTGTCTGGATTATTAATTGGTACAGTAGGGTTCAATCCACCATCGGCTTCAACATACTCCAGGCAGGTAATGCTGAGCTGTAGAGTTAGTTTGGTATGAGCCTATGATCCAGCCAGGAAGCAGCATCATGGTGTCTGCTTCAAGCTCCCATTGAACTCTTGCCCTGCTTCCCCCAGTGATGGACTGTGGCTGGCAATGTAAGACAGATTACTCCTTTCTCCCTCAGGTTGCTTTTGGTTAGGAATGAAATCATATTAGAATAAGTAACTCACAGGTAGCACCTTTTGTCCTTCCTATACTGACTTAATTGCAGCTCTGGTCCTCTCAGTCAGGTTTGCAGTATGCAATGGTTTCTAAAGGATGAGGATTATAAGAATCCCTGGAAGTGTGTGCTTAGGGCTGGAGTCAAGGGGCTTTGTGGTTGCCTGGATCTCTAGGCTCTGTGTCCATGAGCAGGTGGTCTTTAGACATTCCTAATCTCAAGAGCCATGAGGATGGAGCCACTGTCACCTAAGGTGCCCTAGAATTTTGACATTCTTGTCCTGAGCTGCAAGATCAGTGAGAAGATGCTTGCTCTGTTTCCAAGCTTCAACCTTTGTTGTTTCCTTCGTGGCTATTGGGAAGCTGGTGATCTCAGTGACTTGTCTCTTTAGGGCTGGTGCGGAGTTGGTGACCTCAGTGACTTGTCTCTTTAGTGGCTGGTGCGGAGTTGGTGACCTCCGTGACTTGTCTCCTTCATGGCTGGTGGGGAGCTGGTGACCTCTGTGAGTGACCCACAGAAGCTGTGGTTGCCTGCTGCAGATCAGTAGAAGATCAGGTCAGTCAACATTCCAGTATGATGAATGTTGGGAGGATGTTCTAGTGTATCCTAGACTGACCTCAAACTCTTGCGGCCAAGCACAATCTTAAACTTCTGATCCTCCTGCCTCCACTTCTTGAGTTCTAGCATTAAACGTGTGTTCCATCATGCCATGTGGGCACATTCCCAGATGACTGCAACTTTTACATGTTTTAGCCATCCTAACGGATCACGTCACTGTTTCACATTTGTGGCAGCCAAAATGTAATATCATCTCAAGATAAGCAGATCTGGTACAAGAATATTCAGGACATGCTACACCCACTAAAGAGCATGGTTTCTTGAAGTTATTTAGTGACCCCTGGCTAGGCACCTTCTGAGAGGATCGATGATTTTGCTCAACCTACATTGGAGCCCAGTTCTCACTGCGCCATCTGCACAAACATGGCTCCTCCCCTCAATCCTAACCCTACACAGAGACCGTCCTGGATGTCCTCGTCCTTGGTGACAAATCTGGCTGCAGAGTCAGAAAATGCTGGATTTTTCTCTTTATCTATGACTTACGACATTTGACATTCAACTTTCAAGAGTGGTGTTATTCCATGTCTGAAAATTAGAAGGTTACAAAAACGTGCATGGTTTTATAAGATTGTGGGTTTAAAAAAAATTAATGAGCTATTGCACATGACACAATTAGCACTGTGTAATTCACACCGCAATAAGATGGTATTAAGTAATTTAAACAACTCTTACCAATTAAAATGAAAGCAACCTCAGCCTCTGCAACTGTGCTGTGGGTGTCTGAGGATGGGGCTGACTGCATAAGCACAAGCTTCGCGTCAGCATGGCTTGCACAGAGACGGTGTAAGGAACACTTGTGACTGGAATTTATTGAATGATCCGCCGACCACAAACATTTCATCTGGTGTCCTTACAAAAACATGACCTGCCTCAAAAAGAGGCCTAATTATCAAAGCAAATTCAATCAAAGTATTTTCCAATTTGATTATCTTATATAATAGAACAAATTGACCTATTTTTCTTTTCTTTTCTTTCTTTCTTTTTTTTTTTTTTTGAGACAGTGTTTCTCTGTAGCTTTGGAGCCTGGAACTAGCTCTTTTAGACCAGGCTGGCCTCGAACACATAGAGACCCACCTACCTCTGCCTTCTGAGTGCTGGGATTTAAGGCATGTATCACCACTACCTGGCTCCTCTATTTCATTTTTAAAACTTAATAACAAACCATTAAATATAGTTTGTGTGGCATATATATTCTTGGATGTGTGACTGACCCACCAGGGGTTGCTCACTCTGAAATGACAGTCCATCTTGCAGCAGCTATCCGTCTCTAACAGCGCTATGATGGGGAGGGACTTCACGCCCACCTCCTCTCTCTAGGCTGGGGTTTCTGTCTGCAAAATAATGAAAGAAGACACAAAATTAGGTTGCTAGAGAAGTGGGAGTAGGACCTGGGAGGAGCTGGGGGAGTGGCAGATGTGCATGTGACCAAAATGCATGACATAAAAACCTGCAAAGAGCTAATAAAAGATGAGAAAAATTTAAAAAGAGGGAATATTACAGTACATTAAGGTTTGGAGTGAGTCCCAGAATTTAGATTCAAAGAAAATTACCTTAAGGTATACCACCCAGGGCCGTCCCATCTGCACAGCCTTGGGGGAAAGTGCAAAGCCGTAAATATCTGTCTAGGAATGGGCCACATGTGAGTATGATGGGATGGAGGAAGTCACACAGATTTGGGAATATCTAGAATGTTCTTCTTGGGACACACCCAAGCAATAGGAGGTTAAAATGGCATCAGCCTTAGTTGGGTTGGCCCCAAGAGTCAAATTATCCACGCTCACTGTCACTGTGAGGAGAGCTGATGGATAAAAGAGTGACAAGTGGTGACCTCTGGGCCAAGCATCCATCCAAGCCACAGACTGTGACAGGTTGTTACTGGAGAAGAGCCCCGTGCATTTGTTTACACACTGACAATGGCTGATTTGTTGACACTAGCAGAGTGGAGTCCTGCTGGCCGAGCCCATGGGACTGTGAAGTCTACCAGGAAAGAGCACCAGATCCTGGAATCACAGACCGTCCTTCCTGGACATTCTAGAGCTTGAAAAAGGAGGCTGCCTCTGCTCACTGGTGCCTATGTGGAGTATAAGGGAAAACGATTCTCTTTTCATAAAGTGGTAACCGGGACCTAAGATTGGCTATTCCTTGTAGGTAGGCACAGTGAAGTGTTCCTTTAATAAAGGCGAACAAAGGGGATTTTAGGAGAACCAATCAGACTTAGACATTGTGAGAAGCAAGAATGCGCCTCTGCTCTCTTTTTGGAAGAACTTAACCCTGTTAAATGTTAAGTGTTAACTGTGTTTGAAGCTGTTCTCTTGGGCACAGACTCCAGGAGAGAGACATGGTTGTATTGAAGTGAGCTGTTCAGTAGACAGTGAAGATATTATCAGTTTGTTCTCAGTGTCCAATATGAGCTAATGAGATGGAGCCAGCCCAGGACAGGCTAATAGGGGATTCTACCTACAATATGGATGCACAATGGCTTCAAGAAAGAGTCCAAGTAGAATGGCCTTGAGAAGCTCAGGAGCAGAGAAACAGGTTCACACCAAGGAAGAAGAGTTGGGAGAAGGTCCTTGGAATACATGAGGAAACCTTATAACTTTATGGAAGAAAGGAACTTATTTCTTCTCCAGAGGGCAGGCTTGATTATAAGTTATCTGTGGGAAACTTTATCCTTTCCCATAGAGAAAATGAATAGCTAACAAATGAGTGACAAGAGGCACATGAAGGTGGGGACCTTTGCAGGAAGTGTCACCTCCCTCTCTTATCTGGACTCTCACACTTGAAACAGGCCCAGGGATAAGAGGACTAAGTCAGGTTTTTGCTACTGTGTACTGTACATCAGAATTAAAAATTATTCATATGACTAGAAGGAAATATATAAGCTATAGGACGCTGGAGAGATTTCAGCTTGGACAAACAAAAGCAGGTCTTAACTGGGGCCTGTCTGCTGGGCAGTTGCCTGCAGAGTTGTAGATCCTGGTGCTGAAATTCAGATATCACCCTCCTTCTAAGGCTATGTTGCCCTTGTCCTGTGACAGTCTTCCCGAGAAACAAGACATGAACAAACATCTACTCACTTACAGATAGGGAACAGATGATAGTTCAAAGTATGGTACCACCAAAGTCCAGCTAGGGAAATTGATGAGTTTTGTTGGGGTTGCTTACAGGACTATGGGTGAGGGGTTACCTAAAGGAGCAGAAATGACTCAAAAGCAGCTTTATTACCAAAACCCAGCCCAGCACAGGTGACAGCTCACAAAATCTGGAAACCTGGAGCTCACTATACAGCCTGTAGGTGTTGTGGGATTTACCTCTGTATGTTACGAATATTCTCTATTACTGTTGGTTAATAAAGAATCTGCTTTGGGCCTATGTTAGGGCATAATATAGCCAGGCAGGAAATCTGAGCAGAGATATATAGAGAGAGTAGGTAGAGTCAGGGAGATGCCATGTAGCTGTAGAAGGAGACAGGCACCCTGGAACTTTATCAGAAGGCCACAACCTCGTTGTGTTACACAGATTAGTAGAAATGGGTTAATTTAAGGTGTAAGAGTTGGTTAATAAGAAGCCTGAGCTAATAGACCAAGCTGTGTTGTCATTAATACAATGTCTGTGTAATTATTCATGGCTGGGCAGCCGGGAAACAAATGAGCAGTCTCCGCCATCATGTAGGTGACTCAAAGTTTGAAGTGTTGTGTAGCTAACTCCGTTGGTCTGAGCCTCTTAGGTGGATGAGCCCATCTCTATTTTCTTCTCAGATGTCTTGGGTTGCTAGGCCTTTTCCAAGTAGCTCAGCTGGTCTGAGAGCATCCCTCACTGTCCTTCCTGTTAATAAAAATCTGAAGGACGTAGGTGCCTAATAAATCATGTCCATTTCAGAGACTTCCTGATGCTATTTGAATTGTTTACTTCCTGACCTTAACAAGCTTCCATGCAGGATGGAATGTTTCACCTCTCTGGAATATGTTGTAGCTTTTCTTGAACATCCTATGTCTTAAAAAGCTGACCCTCAACGTGGAAGGCTTCAGTCTCAGAGGAAATAGTGACAGAAGAGGACTGGTGTAGATCTCTGTCTCTCTGGTACTTGAGTAATTTTCCTTTGCACATGAGGTAGGGAGGCTGCTGAGTGATGGGATTTATAGTGAATTACTAAGCCATACTATAGTCCAGGGGAACCTCAGTGAGAAAGGAAGCATTGCATACGGCTTTCTCCCTATTAAGTCACTCAGTGAGATGTTGGTCACATATACATACTATACCTATTGTTTTAGTATACAGGTTTACACAGATCCTAAAGCCATCCATGGAAGCAGTTGATATACTGAGAGTAGCCTCCTGTGCCTTCTCATCTATGGAAACGGCAGATTTCACAGTTCGGGGGGAGGGGCACTTTCAATCCTCAGAGTCTTGAAAAATAAGAACATTTCATTAGTCATTTTTTTTCTGTCTTAAGCAACACAAAATGTAGCAAAAATTACAAAGTGGAAGTGGATCTGCTCCGACAATGGTGATGCTTAGGTCTCTCCAAGTCAACAGACACCATGAGCAATCAGTGACCCTGCAGCCATTTCTGCTAAGCCCTGGAACTCTGCTCCAAAGAAGAGTCCAACTTAATGAGAAGGCAATTAGGGAGGGATGTGCTTGAATGTGCTCTAGCAATGCGGACGCTTTCGATTTGGTGTTCACATAAATGGCCTCCAGTATTCTTTTTCTAGTGAGTCTCCACGTTTGCATAATCTCTTATTCAATTAGACAATAATTAGGCAACTCCAAAATCTGCCTACTACATGGAGAAGAATTAACTTGGTGGCTGGAATGAGATGAAATGGAGCCAAGAGACAAAAAGAAAAATTGAAAACACAGTAGCCATGGCAAGAAAAGAGGGAAAGAGAAGGAGTAGAGAAATAATTATCATTGTGCCGAGGAAGTGGGAGGTGGGCCCTGGAAGTACTCAGAATAGCCTTAGTGGTTTGACTTACAATTGACACACTATGTGCGTTTGTATTCGTGTGCACATACATATTCATAGGCTTACAAAACCTGCATATATATGTATAGGAACATGTGCCTGTATGTATATCCATAAAGCGTGGATAGTGAGAAATTAGGAATTACGATTATTTCCACAGTATGTCTAGAAGAGAGCTAAATTGGTCCAAGGAGTCAGAACCGAAGAGTGATAATTTCCCAGGCCTTTGCTCTTTATTACACAATCAGACCTGTTGAGTCGTGCACGGGTGTTTCCCCAGCTCAGCATAATGGACCAAAGAAGCCCTGGGCAGGTTGTAGGCCCTCATCACTCCTGGATCTCTAGGGTCTTGTTTGTTGCTGAATATATTCAGACTGCAACAGTCATTTCACAAAGAGTGAAACACGAAGGCTTAACCCAGATTTGAATTTTTTAAAGTAAGTTTAACATTATCATATTTTAATGAATGGAACTCGTGTTTTTAGGCCTTACTAGCAACTGCCTTAATCTGACAGGCTTCTAGTTTTATCCCCGAGGGAGAAAAGAATGGATTGCAGATCAATACTATTGGCAAACGAGCTGGGTTTTTTTTTCCCTTTGAATTAGCAGTGTGATGTGGGAATTTTTGTTTGCATAATGATGGGATCTGCCAACACTACATAGCAAATTAGCAAAGAGAGGCCATGTTCCTTTGGCTTGAACTACATGGCAGTTGATAGACATCTTGTTATGTAAACTGCTTGCCTGTGAGGGCACTCAGCATTGCACTGCAAACAGAAAATCCAGGACTGCTTTTAGTTCTCGATGGATGCTGTCTTCATGCTTTCTTGGTGTCAATTCTCTTTTCCAGCAATGCCTCATGTTTTTATGTAGAATCCAGCAATGCATAATGTCAACGAGACATCCAAAGCGTTAGTGTTCCTCAGCACCAGGATGCAGCAATGTGGTCTCTAGAGGACAGAAACCTAGAAAGCCCCTCACCCATCCCACTTCATTCCATCCACAATCCTTGCCCACCCCATCCCATCCCATCCCTTCCTCCATCCCATCCCATTCCTCATCCCATCCCACCTCAGCCCTTTCAGTTTATCCCATGCTATTCTGTGTAATCCATCCCATCTCACCACATCCCTTCCTCCATCCCTTCCCATCCATACCTAATCCCCCCCCAACCCACCCCATCTCACCCCTTCCTCCATACCATGCCTTTTCTCATCCCATTCCACCTCATCCCTTTCATCTTACCTCATGCTAGTCTGTGTAATCCATCCCATTCCACTGGACCCATCCATTTCATCTCATCCCATCTTCCATCTCATCCCAACCAATGTCAACCCCTATTCCAGTCTCTATCCCATCACATAGCCAATTCATCCTGTCTCATCTCACCACATCCTATTCCATCTTCTATTACATTCTATTCCATCCCCATCCCATCATATCCCCTCCCATGCCATCCAACCCACTTCATCCCACATCCCATGTCATCCCATCCGTCTCACCTCATCCTATATTCAACGCCATCTCAGCCTTTCCTATCCTACTCCATCCACCCCCTACATCCTATTACATTTCATTTCCATTCGGAAATGAGAATTATGTCAAGGTTACAGTTTTCCAGAGACCATCCAACATAGAGATTCCCACACAATCTGAGAACGCCCCTATATCAGCTACTCTCATAGTGTTTGAATTACTTAAGTTTCTCGTCATTCTAACAAAATATCTGAAAGAAATAACTTGATGGAGTCAAGATTTATTTCAGCACATAGTTTCAGTCCATCATGGTGAGCACGGGAGTTGCAAACAGCCAGTGGTCACAGAGGCAGGGACATGAGGCATGACTTTTCCCACTGAGGCGGGTTAGAGAGCAGAGACTTGCCTTGTCTTGGCAATTCTTTTTTTGAGCCATGAGTACCAAATATCCAAATCCTCCCAAGTCTTCAAACATGTGGACCTGTGAGGTCATCTACGTTCAAACCATATCACTAATTGATTAGTGATGAGTGCATTCACCAGTGTTTATTTTAATGGAATAAATTTACTTTTCTGGTACCAGTAAGTTGCCTGGAATGTGAGTGAGTATTCTTAGAAAAGTTTAGAGAAAAAAATCTCAATTTTACCTCCCAAAAATATTCAAAAATGACTATACACTCATTTTTAAAGGATGGTTATTGTAATAGATACTAAAATTTTACAGAACATGATTAACAGTTCAGTGCTCATTTAGTATATTTAGAACCTATATAAGGAGGTGTATGTTCAAGGGCAACTGTACCTTCAACTTAAAAACAAATCCAATGATCTTACTGTAACACACACACACGACAACTATTTTCCACAAGATACATATACCTATGCATTCATGCATATTTTTCATTTACTTTACAAATATTTGCTGAGAGTTGTAGGAAAGACAGATGAGCTTTTGGGAAAAAAATCAGATTTAACCTCCATAATAATATTCTCTTCTGCTAATTTAAGACTTTGATATTTAAAGACATCTTAACTTCTGGATATTGGAACAGCCATTATTACCACTAACCATCATTATTTTTATCTATCCACTCATATGGCTTGACTGCTTTCCTGTGAGGTCCTGGAGGTCGGGATCATCACTGATTAAGCCTGGCAAGTACAACATTCCAAAAACTTGTCTGTGGTTGCACAGGTAGAAATGGGTGCATCAGGATACCCCAATGCAGACATAAACATGCTTCCATTTTATAAATACATACACACTTACACATATGTACATGTGTATGCTCATGTACATGTATCCATACACTCATATATATGCACACATAGTCTCCTGTGCACAGATAATCACACACATGCATTTGCAAACATAAACACACACACACACACTCACACACACCTTCCCCATTTCACGTCTCTCCTTCTTTACCCTGTAAACTCTAGGCAATTCTGGAGTCTAAAGTATACCCCCATGTGCCCTGTTGTACACACAGGATCTAAATTTCCAGTAAAATGCATCCAGGGTGATAAAATAATATCCACCGCATATGTTATGAAATGGTGGCTTGACATCTCTGTTTCCTTAGTCAGAAGTATAAATCATGGTTTCCCTTCTGAATATTCCACACGACTATGGAAGTTTTGAAATTCCAATAGCCCCCAGCAGTTGCCCAGAATTTTGGTGTCCACCTTTTCTTCCCAACACCTTCCCCTGCCTCCCGTCCTGTGAAGTGCAGGTACGCCGTCTGCACAAACATTCCCTTTGATCCCCCCCACACACTTAAGTCTCCAAGATGCCAAGCGGCACTGAGAGAACTGCAAGGAAAGGTAATTTAAACAGCACCCCCTTAGAGCTGTCATCTGTCACCTCTAATCTGAAGGAAAAATAAATCAAACATGAAGCTCATGCATAATACAGACGGGGATATAAAATCATGCTTACGATACTTAATAAATGTCAGTTTTAGAAACTGGGATTTTTAAGGAGGTAATACAAAAGTGTGATGTTCCTGTAAGGGATAATTTCAAATATTTCAAGCAAGCATTGAGTGTAAAGAAATTAACGTTCTACCAGAGAATAATTAAAATAAGTAACAGAATTGCTTATCAATGATACATACTTTCCAACACAAACGAATATGTGTGTTTGCAAAGGTGAATTTGGTGGCTGCGCATGGCATCTACTGAATGACATCAGAGAGATTTCTGAAGGTGATGAAATTAAATGAAGTAAAATAAGTCAGTGAAATTTCTTTAGGTATAAATAATTTGAAAGGGAACTTCCCATTTCACCATGACCTGTGTTAGCAGGTTTTAAGGCAGCAATCAGCCCTTGGACTTCCTGGTTCTAATTTTCCTGGAATAATCAGTCACATGAAAGAGTTGCTCTCTGGTTAATTGAAAGCAGGAGTTGAAATAACCAAGTTCCCGGGGCACTTGTTATTTCTAGAAGGAACTATGTGAGTTCAGAAGGAAGGAGAGTATCAGCACTGGACTGTTGAATACCCACACCTGGTCTAGGACCCTCGCTGGTCTGTCAGTTGTAAGTGAGGTGGCAAGTGACTGTGTTGGTTTTGAAAGTCACAAAAGGCTGAAATGAGGCCACAGCACACACTGGATCTCAGCAAGAGAACAGGGAGCAAGAAGTCACCAAAAAGCAAACTGTGACAAGGAGGTGGGGGCAGGGAGCAGGATGCCTACAGGGTTTCTCAGGCTTTGATATGGGGCAGACTCCACCTAACATGCTTGATATCAGATGTCCTAAGGATGGGTGGCCAAGATCCATCTAGATGATGAAGAAGGCTAGGAAAGTTCCCCAGGAGGCACAGATAAGAATTTTTAAGTAGAGGCTATAGAGATGGCTCAACAGTTAAGAGCAATTACTGCGCTTCAAGAAGACCCAAGTTTGATCCCCCCCTCCACAACAGCCTGTAACTCCAATTTCAGGGTATATGATGCCCTCTTTTGGCCTATATGGGTACTGCATATCTCTCTCGCACACACGCACACATACACACACAGAGGAGAGTACATAAACAAAATAAAATCTTTAAAAAATTATGAGCTAAAGCCGGGCAGTGGTGGTGCATGCCTTTAATCCCAGCACTCGGGAGGCAGAGGCAGGCGGATCTCTGTGAGTTCGAGTCCAGCCTGGTCTACAAGAGCTAGTTCCAGGACAGGCTCCAAAGCTACAGAGAAACCCTGTCTTGAAAAACTAAAAAAAAAAAAAAAAAATATGAGCTAGTAGAACACATATGTCAAGTTACACTGTTCCTGTTTAGGAGATATTCTATAAAGTTTCTTAGAAGCTATACCATACCCTCCAAGTCAGTACATACTCACATTCTGTGAGTGAAGGACGGTCCCCTGTGTTCCCTGAAGATTATTCTCTTACATTAAGTGCAGTGAGTTCACATATTCATGAACCAAGCATTGAATGGGACTTTGCTACAGCACAACTGCATGCCAGGCACACAGAGAGCAGGACAATAAGCTGCCCACTGCCCTGAAAAGGGCACCGTGTTTTCTCGATGCAATAGCTATACACAGAAAGAATTCAGTGGCACAGGACCCGCCAAGGGAACATGCTGAGAAGACAGAAACCTGTTTGTTCACAGCAGGAAGGATGCCTGAGGAAGAAGATCAAATAAAAAATGTTTTTGTAAAGCTTCTTGGTGGGAAGCTGTGTCAAAAGCAACCAACAGTTTCCGAAGAACACAATACATAAAAAACATAGATGAGTGAAATAGCCCACACTCTCCCGACATCTCAGAGCTGCAGGCAGGGAACTGGGTAGACGCTGCTCATTGCTCTGTTTCATTTCACTTTGCATTGCTTTTTAGCATAGAATTTATTACCACAGTAATGCAATGACTCCTTCCACTCCAGTCCAATGGGGTCAGCGACTCTGATGTGCAAGGATTATATGTATCTGGCTGGATGCTTGGGGAAGTAAAATCCTGGCAGGAAAATCACAAGAAAAGAACAGTGTGGGTAGTGGCATGGTCGTTAAGACAGAATAAGTGTTTATTCCTTGGGGACAATGTGGAAGAAATAAATAAGACTCAAGTCTCAGGATGACACAAAACAAATATTATGAGATACAAAGCTACTCAGGCTGGCTATGGGATAAAATAGACACCTGTTGTCTACAGCTTGTATGCCCACCCTCCCCAATTCCTTGAAGTCACAGGCCAATGTGCCTGGAAGAGTCCTCTGTTTAAGGTGAATTGACTGTAAGTCAATGGCATTTCAAAACATGTTTGAAAACCCCTTTTAATTAACAAAATAGACTTTCTCCAGAAACAGAGCTCCCAGTCAAGAAGAAATCAGAAGCAGGTTGAAGTCCACATTACAGGGTGCACACCCAGCAGGCAGAATTGTAGTTCTGAGAACGGGGCTGCGAGTTTATTGTATGGAAACTTTAGTGTCAAAATATAGCAGCTTGCAACCTGACTACCCAAACTGAGATATGAAAATGATTCTAGAGTTGTAGCATACAGACAGACACTGCGTAGAGAATGTTTGTCATGTGTATAACAATTGAAAAAAAATCCCATGTAATGTTAATATCATCCCTCTAAAAACTGAAAAGTGACTGAATCTATAGCTAATCATCCTGACATTTCCTTTAAAGTCCACAGGAAGAGCACAAATGCCATGTTGATAGCAGATTCTGGTCTCTGCATGAGGATGCTCACAGATACCCATATATTTAACATTTTAGTTACAAGTGGCCAGAGGGCTCACATCTAAGGAAAGGATGGCATATCACACACACACACACACACACACACACACACACACACACACACACGTCATTCTGATTGTGGAAACTGGTCTGTGTGGAATTTTCTCAGTTCTATTTAGTCATCTGGTATACGGCTTTCAAAAGTGCAATCACTGCAAAATGAACAAAAAGCTTTTGATATCAAGCAAAGCAAGAAATTAGTAGTTCTTAGAAAAACCTAGTTAGGGCAACAAGTGGAGTTCATGGGTGAATAATGTGTAATTTGGGAAGCCAGATATGACATGCAAACTAAAAAAAGACTACCTTGGAACTGGAGAGCTGGCTGAGCAGTTAAGAACATTCCAGAGAACCCAGGTTGGATTCTGAGTACCCACATGACAGCTCACAACCACCTGTAACTCCAATTCCAAAGGAACTGATGTCCTTTCCTGGCCCGTGTGAGCACTGCACTCATGTGGTATATAGACATGCACACGTGCATGCAAACAATTTCTTTTTTTTTTAAAAAAAAAGACTACATTATAATTCACAAGAATAAACTACCTAGTCATCAATTTCCCTGGCTCTGATTCTCTTTTTGTCTCCTTTCCAAAATGTTTTAAAAAGACAGCTAAAGAGGATATGTTTCTTCATATGCAACAAGGAAAGAATTATGGATTACCCTATCACCCTTGATAGTTTGTCAATAAAATGAATATTGTTATTTATATAGAATTTATTTAGTTTTAAGTTTTCAAATTATATACTACATCTATTATACTGTAAGGAAGGGAACCTTTTACATAAACTGAGAAAGAGAGTAATAGGTGTGAGTTAGCAATGAGACACGGATAAGGCAACAGGAATTTCAGACATGGGCATCGTTCGGGACATGAAGGAAGATTATACTGTGTACGAAATGTTCAGCATCCCCCTTTTCACCTCCCTGCTGAGTTGACTCTGAGCAGAAAATGCAAATTTTTACCTGGGTCATTAATCTTCACAAGATGTTTCCATGGTAAGACCCAGGCAGTAATTATCACTAGTTCAGCACAGAATCTTGCATAATTGATCAAAATTCAAAAGGGAATATGTACATTTAAAACAAGCTCTGACCTTTGCCCCCACTCCATTGGACAACAGGGACCAGAGCTGCAAAGGTATCTTGATTTAGACAAAGTCAATTTTGCAAAGAAGGCTCCTGACAGCCATGCATCGTGGAGTAAGAGGGTCACTGGTTCTGAGTCTTTCTTAGACTGTTTTCACCCTCTCAAAAAATTCATTGCATCCAAAAAAGGAAATAAAAGTAGCTTTGTCATCAGAATCAGGCACTCTTGGCATTTCATGTTTTTATTATTTAGAATGATGCAGTAAAGGAGAGAACCCAGATGTAGCACCTGCCTTGGAACAGATAATAAACTCAGTGGGACGAAAACAACCCTAAATTGAGTGACCTTGCACTAGATTTCAAGTTTCTGAAACAAATTATTTAGACTTTTAGTGGTTTATACTTGTCGCCCAAATATTCTAAAGGAGTGATGAGCAGATTTATTTTTAAGGCTTGAACACACAAGGAAAGAGAAACAGTTAAGAGGAATAGGGACAGGACTCAAAGATTCATAAAACAAGAGGAGATGGGAACTGGGTAACCTGAGCTTATTCCACAGCAAGATTCCCTCACTACCATGCCACACCAAAGTGGGTGGTGCCAGGAAAAGAGACATAAATGAGTTAAGTTGAGCTATCTGATGCCCAGGTTAGATTCCATGTGTAGTAGTTTGAATGAGAAATGCCCTTCACAGGCCCAGGTATTTTAACACTCAGTTACCAGAAGGGGAAGTTATTTGAGGCATATACAGAACCTTTAGGAGGTGGTACCTTGCTGGAGGAAGTACATTACTGGGGATAGACCTTGAGGGCTTAAAGTCTTGCCCCACTTCCTGTTCTTCCTCTCTGCTCCCTGTGTGTGAATGAAATGTGACCAGCCAGCCTCCTGCTCCTGCCACCATCCCTTCTCTGCCATTATGGATGGCAAGCCAAAATAAATTCTTCCTTGAGCTGTTTTTGGTTGTGGTAGTGGATTACAACAAAGGAAAGTAACTGTTTAGCTATGGCAAAGATGACTGAACTAAGAGTTTATGGAATGTTTCTCATGCACTAAGTTTTTTTTTTTTTAAATCTGGGGCTAGAAATTAAGTCCAGGGCTTGATGTATGCTAGGCCCTGCTCTGCTGCTGGGTGACACCCAAGCCCTCACACTCTGTGCTTGTAGATGTGGGTTGCTGTGAGTTTCAAAGGCAATATGTCTGCAGGCTGGCTTATTTCAAGTATCTTTTACGAGGGAGGGGGACTTGATCAGGGGATGGGGAGGGAAATGGGAGGCGGTGGCGGGGAGGAGGCAGAACTCTTTAATAAATAAATAAATTTAAAAAAAGAATGCATCATAATCGTGCAGAATATATCATAATCACCTCATTCAAGGTTTTCCTGTGCACAGAAACTGACAAAACCAGAAATTAGTAAGGCAAATAAAAATAAAACAATGATCAACTACTCCAGTTTGGGTGAGGGCACTTAAAAAAAATTGTGTGTGTGTTGCCTGTCATATCATACGCATGCAGTACTTGTAAAGGCCAGAAGAGGGCCTGAGATAGGTCTCCTGGAACTGGAATTACAGAAGGTTATGAGCTTCCATGTGGGGGCTGGGAACTGAACCTGGGTCTCCTGTCAGAGCAGCTGGTGCTGCTAAACATTGAGCCATCTCTCAAGGATCTTTAATAATAACAATCTTTCTCTGCCCCAGAGTACAATCTCGTGAGCAATCAGGGTCCACCATGAACTTAACAGAAGGAACAATCCTAAGATCTGATGGGCAGGCATGAGGCTTCCCGCCTGGAGTGTCCATCCCTCCAGGGGTTCTAGAGCATTCTAACACTTGGAAATTCTTAGACGTGGGTCTCAGCCAAGGTGAAGGATGTGATGTGGTTTTCTTTTACAGTTGTAGGTAATCAAACAAAAGCTGGGGTGTGCCAAGGATAAAGTAAGTAGAAAGTCTTCTTGTTCCCTACTCCGTCTGCCATCTGAGGGCACAAACATGGTAGATGCAATTATATCAAACACCCTGCACATTCAGAAACAAGTGAGCTACTCCACCAAGTTACATGCCTAGCCCAATCATGGGTATTGATGAACCAAGAAGAGAACCTATACAAGCTATCAGATCTTCAGGCTCACTAACCTAGGACTTCCCGGCCTCCTCCACTATGAGAGATAGATTCCTGTTTATGAAACCTTCCAGCCATTCAACCTATGGCCAACTGACCTTTTGCATCACAGAAAAGTTATGAAGGCACCCTGACAAATTTGTAGATGACAATGGAATATCTCAGTGTCACAAGGTTGAACATCCCCAATGGATCAATGATCCTGAGTCGGGTTAGAGGGATCTAAACCTCCTAAGAGGCATTTTCAAAGCTGTTATGCTCAGGTAAACAGTGTAAGAACACTCGGCTAAGCGCTGTTGTTAATGTTAATTTTGGATGCTTCTTGATGATTTTCCTCCTTGAATAACTGAACCTTTGCGAACAAGTCACTCTGCTACTTAAGTGGCAGCTGTCAGGTTCCTCACAAGATCTGGGTATCTGCCAACTCAACATCCCTCAGCAAGCATCTGCACTGCATCCAAAGCCTTGGAGTGGTTTACAATCTTCTTCCCCACTCTGGGGGATGCTCCCCTCCAGGCGTCAGCCCACAGCAACTGAAAGCAGGATTCCTGCTCCAGAAGACCTCCGTCTACTCATGACCACTCTGGATACTCTGCACTGGCCAGAAAAGGGAGAGATAAAGCTAGGTGGTCTGTAAGCAGTCCCACAGCTATTTCTGCTCACCAGGGTCCACAGCGAACTTAACAAGAGGAACAATCCTGAGACTGTTCTGAGTATGAGAAGGGTGTGAAAGCCAGTGGTTGATGGGACAGGAAGCTGCACTGAGGTTGGTCCAAGTATAATACTTTATTTCCATATCACACCCTTGCCACAGATATGTGATCAAGATATCACAGCCTCCTGTATCTGGTGGTACAACATTAGGCCACATAAAGATGGGTCTTAAGTAGTCTTTTCTTGCCACTTATGATTAATTTGGGGCCCATTTAAGTTATGTTTGTATATATGTATGTTTTCAAGTATGTGGGGTGTACAGGTGTGTGTGTGTGTGTGTGTGTGTGTGTGTGTGTGAATGGAAGCCAGCGGTTGCTGTCTATGATGTCTAGTCTCTTCCTCCATTGCTCATCCTCTACTTCATCTCACAGGACAGTATCTCACTGACCCTAGAGCTTCCAACTTATCTCATCTTAATAACTAGTATGCTCTGGAGATTCCCCTGTCCCTCTGTCCCCAAGGGGGAATTACAAGGGCTTTTGGGTTCTGAACTCCAGCCTTTGTTTGAGTAGCAAGTACACTAGAAGCTGAGCCATCTCTCCAGCCCCTTGTCTATGACTCCTAATGTAAGTAGAGTGTGGGAAGCTGAGGGACAGTGGCCTTGAGCCCTGTCAGAGAACAGCCAAGGGCAGAAGTAGCAGGGCATGAATGCATTAGAGACAACACAGGACCAGGGAAACAGAAGTTTTATCTCAGACTGTAGGATGTGGGCAGTGGTAGGCAAGAGACTGAAGGCCCAGTGTATTGAAAGAGTTCCTGTGAGCTGCCAGACATTGGAGGAGTCCTAACACCCGAGGCTACGGGATTGAAGCACTGGCTGCCTCTGCCAGCTGCCAGTGGCTGCAGCTGTTCAGAGCCAACTATTTCAGTAGCTGTCAAGGGCTAGGCTGCTGACAGTCAGAACCCAGAACTATAAAACTCTAACTTAGCGCCTAGTTCTCCAGTTTGTAGCTGTGAGTGTCTGCATCTGCCAGCCCCACCCAGCCAGCCCAGCTGAGTCTCTTTGACACTCAATAACCCTGGACTACAATTACAGAAAGAACTCCTTATCCCCTCCTCCTAATTTACATTACCATGGGGCTAAGGTGGCCCAGCCTGCTCACTGGGAGCAGTATTTTGTTTTGTCAGAATGTCTTAACAGCTCCCTGTGACCAAGGCACTTTACAAAGAAATGACCTGAAGAACCTCTGTGAGTCAGTCCCTGCTGGGAAGTGACAGCCTTCAGTGTTACTTTCAATGCCTGCCCCCACAAAGTCAGTTCGCGAAACTGCCAACTTCCCTTTTATTTTGCCACCAGCATTGACAATGATGTCTCACCCAGTAAGTGTGTGGTGGCCCCAAGTCCCAAGTCTTTATACTGCTAAGTGTGGTAAGCAGTCCATGTGTGCTTTTCAAGGATGTGAAGAGAACATGGAAAAGGGGATGGATGCATGAAATAAAACTCATTTTCTATGGCTGTGAAGTCGAGCACATTTCTCGATCCTTCCTATGATCAGGTAGAGTCTCGTGAGCAGGTTTCAGTAAATGATAGACTTGAACATGACATCCTGTAAACTGTTCCCAGGTCTGGCCTATGCAGCTGCCTGCATCCCATCTCCAAGGACCAAATACAGTGTCTCTCAGTAGCATAAAATGTAACATCCTTAGGACTGGGCTTGTCATATTTAGCTCCAGCTGTTAACGTGAAACAAACACAGCTATAAGTCACTTGGGAATAGGAAACCTCAAGAGACACCTTTTCCAGGTCAGAGTGACCTGTGTGCACACCTGTGCAACATTTTCTTAATTGGTGATTATTGGAAATGTTCCAGTCCACTGTGGGTGGTGCCATCTCTGCGTAGCTGGTCCTGGGATATATAAGAGAGCAGGCTGAGCAAGTCGTGGGGAGCAAGCCAGTAAGCAACTCTCCTCCTCCATAGCCTCTGCATCAGCTCCTGCCTCTAGGCTCCTGCCTTGACTTTCCGCCCTGACTTCCCTGAGTGATGTGCTGAGCTATAGCCTAAATAAACCCACTCCTTTCCAAATTGGTCTTAGACAGTGTTTTATCACAACAGTGAAAAGCCAACTAAAGAGCGGCTCTTATTTAATTGTGAGCAGAATCTCTGTCTTAGCAGGAAGCCATTCTCTAGAGTTGGCATTTCTTTCTCGGCTAAGGGACTCAACAGCAGGGGCCAATGGTCCTCACTTCTCTGCTTATCAAATGAATGCAACTGTTTCTTTGAATGCACCTGAAGGTTTCCTGGCATTCATCCCAAGGCTAATGAATGGTTTGCCCATGCCAAGGTCACCATTCAATGTCCTATTTTATGTTACAATAGTAGCCGATAATCAGGAAATAAAATATTTCTTCCCGATATAAGAGAAAATAAAAGAGTGAGAGACCCAAGAATGTTAATTAGAATCTTGTATACAAAGACTCACTCCAGGAGCTCTTGGGAAGGGAAAGGAAGAGGCATTCATATTAATATAAATAAATAATCCAGAAAAAAGCTTCTATTATTTATTATCTCTGCTGTGATGTTGTGGATTTACGGGCTGTAATTAATTATAAGTCATGACAAATCGCCAAGGGAAAGCCAATGGTAGTGGCCCTGGTGGTTGACAAGCTGCCGTGGTTTGAGCAACCTGCCACCTCCAGGCTGGCTAATTTATTAGGCATCCAGTCTTACCCAATCGATCCTCCAAAGATAAATGACTATAAATACAAAACGACTTCAGGGAACCACATCCTAGTGAGGTGTGGAGTTTGCAAGTTTGAGGGTATGTGCAGCTGTCTTTTCCATTGGACAGCACAGATGGGCTGAACCTGAGCTTGGCTGCCCCCTTACAGCCAACACAAAACCAGGCGTGGAGTAAGGTATACACCACGACGGTTTCAATTCATTGAGGCATTTATTTGAATAAAGCAAAAATACATTCTAATACAGTGGGGAGGGGGTGTCCCTAAACCTTATGCAGGAAGGAAAGGAAGGTGTGGTGATATTTTGTTTGTGCTGTAACAAATAAAGCTTGCCTGAAGATCAGCGTGCAGAGCTAGCCACACTAGTTAGCCCTAGAGGCCAGGCAGTGGTGGCACACACCTTTCATCCCTGCACTCTGGAGACAGAGGCAGACAGATCTCTGTGAGTTCAAGGCCTCCCTGGGCTACATGAGATTGAATCAGTCTAAAAGAGAAACAGAGCCAAACAGTGGTGGTGGCTCAGACCTTTAATCCCAGCACTAGGGAGGTGGAGCCTGGAAGTGATAGGACTGGGTTGAGAGAGGAATATAAGGTCACCCCGAGGAGACAGGAGCTAAAGATTCAGCCTGAAGCTTCATAGAGACAGCATTCAGTTTGAGGACTTGTAGACACAGGATACCCCATTCCATTTGGTTTGTGGGTTTCGTAGAGGTAAGAACTCTAGTGACTCTCTGCTCTGTCTTTCTGCTCTTTCAGTTTCCACCCCCTAATATCTGACTCCGGGTTTTTGTTATTAAGACTAATTAGAATTCTCACTGAAAAAAGGTCAATTATTTATTCTAGGAATTTCTACTATGAGGGGGAATCAGGCAGTTACATTTTGGAGAAAAAGGACCACAATTTCCAGAGATTTCATGCTCACAGTGGACTCTGGGGAGCATCTTGGGATGGCTCTTCTCCCGCTCTTCCTACTCTGATTTTGAAGTAGAGAACAAAGGTCTTCCCGAAAGGAGCTTATTTCCATCTTAAAGCTGGAAGAGTGGTTTTGACAAAATCTCTCATTTATTGCCCTTCATTTGTACCATGAGGTGATGAGGAAAGTGTTTGGTTTGCCCACCCTGCTGGATCTACCCAGACTCAGCAAGTTCCCTTAGTTCCCACACATTAATTTCTCTCTTATGAGGTTTTGGTTGAAGAACCCCATTCCTGATCCTACTCCCCGGCATCTGGTGATCCAGCCATGGCACTATTTACAACTCTTAAAATGTGGAATAATCCTTGCTGACAGAAAAAAAAATGGTTAAAGAAAATATGGTGTCTATCTGCAGGGAAGTATTACTTGGTCAAGAAGAAAAACAAAAGAATACCATTTGCAGAAAAATATGGAAATTATCACAGTATGCAAAACAAGCTAGATTCTGAAAGACAAATGTATGTGTTTTCTCTTATATATGGAATCAAAGAGTAGGGGGAGCATGAGGAGACAGAAAGGGTAAGAATACATGATGGGAGTCAAGAGACTATGTCAAAGTACATATATGTATGAAATGTAATGAAACAAATTACTTTGTATAATTAATATATGTAATAAAATAACTCATTAAAATATTTTATAAGGAAACAAGAAATTCCATGCAAGGCAAATTTCAGCCATGCTAGTCAAACTGAAGCTCTTGGGCAGCTGGATGGTGACCACACTCAGACTCAGTAATGAATCCACATCTTCATTCTAAGGTGACAGCCCCAGCCGCCGTGGATTCAAGGCAGCAGCCAGCTGAGATGGGTCTGACCCAGGAGGACTTCTTGACTTCATTCATACTCTAGAGACATGCATTCTTCATGTAGCATGGTTGATGACACTAGCTTCCCCCGGAGATGGTAGAGCAGGAAGACACTGACGGAGAACACCAGCATTAGCGTTATCATTAGTCAGTTTGCTCATCAATGAGAACGATATCTACCCACTGTCTATAGGTGCATAGTCATTGTGGTGGAAAGGCATGGTAGTGGGAGAAGCTTACTGCTGGGGCAAAAGAAGCCTTCACTTCCCATCCTGTCTCTGCTTCCTGCTCTTCGTAGATGAGCAACCATAAATGTTCCTTAAATGCTGCCAGTGACTTCCCTGTTGGTCCACTTGCCAGTCTTAATGTTTATTTGTCCTTCCTCTGGCATTCAGGGAGAAATACAGAGGGCATTCATTTGCTATTGTTTTGGTGGCAGGTCTCCACAAAGGTTAAGGGTTAAATGTTAAGGTAGCTTAACCCAAACATGTATTTGAAACCTTACAGGGTTCTGAAGGTCAGAAGTCCCAAGGGCATTGTGGAGGCAGAGACAGTGCCTTCTAGGAACCTAAGGTAGAACTTACTTCCTTGCCTCTTCCAGGCTCTAGAGATGTGGCTCAACCTCCAATTCACCTGTCAGGGCTCCTTTGGCTCACCTTTTGCCCCCCCGTCATACTGAGTTTATTATCACTATTGTCCCATCCTAGCATTGCAAGGTATCTCCTTTTCCCAAGGTCCTCGGATTAAGGACATCCCCCATGCAGAATGATGGCATCACAGGTTTTGGAGATAGGTTGTGAACATCTTTCGGGAGCATGCCATTCCAAGGCCATTTCTCTCAAACCTACCCCTTCCCCCAGCTCCAAGTGAGCAACAGTGACTTCACCCAACGCATCTTTAATTATAGAAAACAGTTCCAATTCTGATAAATCCCCCAAGTCATGGCAGCCTTGATTGGCATTTTTTTAAAACTTGCCTATTAAGCAAATGCACATTTTAAAAAGGAGGAATAAACAGATGTCTCTCATTAGCAAAATAAGGGATTTTATTTTTCTTCAACTTTTTTTTTCCCTCAATGCTCATCCATAAATGAGATAAAATGCAGGCTTGAGCTAAATAATGAGTCCTTTAAATTTCCAGACATGGGAAACTATTGGGTTGAGATAAAGGGCACCGCAGTATGGCTAGACTCCGGGAAAGGACACAGCTGCCACTTTTAACTTGCTCTGGGATCATGTGACCTTCCAGCACAAATGAAAGGGCTTTCTAAGGAAGACAAAAGTGATCCAACAAGACACAGACCTGACCTTGACCTCACCTCCTCCAGGTATTGACGCCTGACTTCCCAGTCTTGAGAATATACTCAAAGACCCCTCTGACCTTGCTGGCTGGAGACTCTCTAGGTCCCTGCAGGGAGTTTGGTAAGGTGATGGGAAGGGGTGAGAGACATGCTGGGGAATTTTCTCAGACCTATCCTTTTAGTTGAATTTTAGAATCCTGAAACAAATGTGAGCTTTCACATTTCTTGATTTCTAGAAGTCATCCTCATGAGTCCTCCCCATACGAGGAGGGAGCTCATCTCCCTCTCATGGTCCAGCTAGGCTAACTCAGGAACCACATCTTCAGTCAGTTCCATAAAAACATTCTCTTCAAGTTTTTCACATAGATGGACATAACTTCATAATATCTCTAGGATATAATATAATATCTCCAGGAAAGTCAAATCATGAACTGGGTACTCAGAAATCTCATCTTGGTCCAAGCTTACACAAGTTTTTGCTTATATTGACCACAATCCCACAGGATCTAACAGGTAGATATCCTGCTTCAGACTGGGATGTGGGTAGTATTTTAACCAACAGTCCCCAAATGCCAACAGCATGATTGACAGCTGGTGGTGTAGTCGCTGTGCAGGAAACTGGATGCCACTGGGTGGTACTTGCTCTGCTTCTGGTGGAAGACTGATTACAAGGGGTGTCGGGGTGGCTTCGAAACTCTCACTTGCTGTCAGCTTTGAGAGATTATTGTCCCTGAATGCACGATGCTACTGGTGCTGTGAGAATTCCTTCCCACAGGAGACATGAGCACCATCTATCCTTCCTCCTAATATCCCAACCACAGCTCAAAGTATGATTCAAATAAAGTTCACCACGGGGAGCCAATGAATTTAGTGGGCTTACTTAGAGAGCATGGGTAATAAGGTATGAACAGAGCATGGGGTTCTCCAAGGAACTTGCACAGCAAAGTCTTTTCCCACCATGGACATGGCTTCGAGTAGCCATATAGATAGAACCCCCAGTTAATCCCCGGTCTTTATACTCTAGAATCCAAAGCTATTTGTAGTTTTTACAGACCTACATGCAAATGAATGAGAGGAGAGCTGAACTCTCAGGTAAGGGTCCAGTGACTCTTACAACATCAGGAGTTCACCTGCCATGTGACCGCTGATGTCGCGTAACCAGGCCTGGTAGATTTGATGAAGATGCTGCTCTTTGGTTTGGAGACTCTCATCCCTCAACTCTTTCAAAGACAACTGGGCACTTGCTCTGTGTCAAAGGCAGAGCACAGAGTCTGAGCAAAGACAGGTGAGAAGCCTCACCCTCACAGGGGTGCAGTAGCCAGGCAGGACAGGTAACAAAAACCATGAATAATGGTGCTGGCTAGAGAAGTGAGAAAGGGGAGGGGCTGCATGTTGGGTAGATGGGGTGTGGTTTGAAAGGAAAAGGTTCGGAAATCCGCCCCCTACCCGAGACAGTGAGTCCACGGGAACAAGTTCATCTGACAGCTGAAAGACAAAAGATTCTAAGTCGTAACAACTGTTTAGGATACCTTTGTCTGCACCAGGCACCATCTTAGTTTCCCTTACTGGTTCTTCACTTCACAGATGAGCACAGCACAGGGTAGAGGTTCCAGGACAATCGACAGTCAGGTGCCCACACCTGAAGCTAGGGTGTCTCTGTTTTCCACATAATGCATAGACACTTGGTCTGATTGATTCTGCCCATCGGTCAGATGCCTGGAGATTCCTTTAGCATATCCCTCTGCTTCTGCATGACTATGTTCAGGATAATACTAAGAACAACTGCATCTCCATGTGCTTGTGATGTTAAAATGGGTTACTGAATGCAAAACTATACTGTGCAGAAAAGCATGTCTTTTGATTCTTGTTAATATCAGCATTAGGATTCATATTTATTGAACTGAAAGTATGAAGTAAGAAAATTCTGAACATAGCCTCCCTGGGGAGTGGGTGAGAGAATCAATTTCCTGCTGTGTCTGTGCACTTCCTATATTCTCTGAATCTATTCCGGTCTCAGCATAGGAAGAAGCAAGCTCCATCCCTACTGGAAAATAGGGCAGTGGGTGGGTAGAGTGGGAAGGATGGAGGAGAACCTACAGTATTGCTGCATCAGTGAAGTAGAAGCAACTGTCCTTTTGTTAAAAGCACCATCAAGGGCCCAGCAAAATGTCTCAGTGAGTAAAGGGGTCTGTAGCTCAAACCTGGAGATCTGGGTTTAACTCCCAGATCATACATAAATGTTGAAAGACAGAACAGACTCCACATGGTTATTCTAGCCTCTACATGCGCCTGTGGCTCAAACACCTACTCATATCACACACACACACACACACACACACACACACACACACACACAAACACGCATGCATGCATGCACATAGAATAAATGAAAACTTTATACAGTGTCATTCATATGCCTCTCTTTCTTATTATTTTGCTATTTCTTGAGGCTCCATTTACAGTGCAGGGGTGGGGGTGGGGGACCCAGGGCATCAGTTGTTTTAAGCGAGGACCACTACCTGTGTCTCTACTCTCTGTTATGTGTTTTAATTTGCAAGTCTCTGCCTGAATTCTCTGTAACACCTAGATTCACAGTCTGAGACTTGCTTCAATAATGTCCATGTGGTTTCCTCCCCATTTCTCTCTTAGGCAAAATACTGATTTAAATTCAATCCATAGTTACACAATCAAGCTGAAGCCCATCATATTTGAGAGAATGTGGTCAGACAGATGTGAGGCAGCTCTCTGTCCCGGATGCCCACATTTAGTGCTACTGTGAATGTGGAAAAAGGCATTACCAGAAGCATTTGTAATTCTCAGCAAAGGCCCCCTAGGAACACGTATGGATTCACTAACCAGCTTTCCAAGAACACACAATAAGTGCTCAAAATTTTATCTCCAGTTATAAATTAACTCTGGGAATTTGGAAATATCCCACAGTCTCTGAGAGTTGCGGAGATCTACGAATTTCAATCTGTCAATATTCACAGATAATTCTGAAACATTTAAAATACACAGATGGGGGAGTTTGAGACATCTGGTTTACCTCTATCTAGCTTAGCTATGGCACGTGCTTCTGTTTGCTGGGGGAAGCCACAGTGTTCTCACATAGGGAACGTGTCTTCCTTCCTGAGTCAAACTCATTTAACTCAATCAATGGAGTTATTGTTCTGAGGCTGAAATGCCTCCATCTCATACCCTCACTCTGGCTTCTCATATTATCCAAGCATGATATTAGTTCCTAGCTCTGAGTGGAAGATTACTCCCAGTGCTATAAAGGAGATGGAAGAAATGAGAGGAAGTCTCCCCAGTTCTCCCCTGACATCCTTTCTCATTCCACCCATCACACCTAAGCAGAATAAACACCACAGGCTTGGGTACAGGTCTTCAAGGGACACAGTGCACATATGTGCCCCTACCCCAGGCCTTCTCATTCAGCAGCAATGATATATTTATTCTTCAAGTCTTTGTGTCATGGTTCAACTAAAGTAAAAATGTTGCAGAATTTGACACTCTTAGGGCACAACCTCCATCTATAGTCAGGAATAATAGGCTCTTCTCATTTTCCCCATTTTGACTTAATCAGAAAATAAAGACATGATTTATTGGAGGTATTATTAATGTGGAATTGTAAAATGTTCAAACTGAGTCCCTGGCATATACAGACGTCTGTGATTGCCTTTCTTTCTGAAGTAACGACTGGAGCAAGCTGACACAGACTCAGGTATCATGACATGGACTCTTCACCGACAGCTAGGTCAGCCTGTATCATGGCTGCCTCAGTAAGGAGATGGAGTCTGCAAAGGAAGAAGCAACAAATGTTAGATATCTTCAAATCCTAAACATGGAAGCTATCTCTCATCTCCATGCTCTGTTTGCCATCTTGGTGATGAATCTAAAGAGACCAATGTCACAAGAAAATAAATACCTTCAAGGAAAAAAGAAATAAGGGTGGGAGAATTAATGTTGTTTTGTCTCCTCCTTCTCAGTCTTCTTTCACAAATCTTTCTACTGGAGATCACACAGAAATGGCTCTCCAACTTTTGTAAATAGGTATTCTGAAACATGGCCATCATATAAAAAGAATCACATGATTTATTCTTCAAGGAAGCAAAATTGATGGAAGATTTTATTTACCAGTAAGAAGTGGGATGACATTATCATCATCATTGTGACCTTTACCACTATCACCATCACTATTAGCACCACCAAAATCATCATCATCACTATCACTACCATCAGCAGCACCAAATCACAATTGATCCAACTTCACCATCATTGTGAACCATTACCACCATATTAGCAATACCACCATTGTTATCACTATCATAATCATTATCCCTACCATCAGTAGCATCAATACCGTCACCATCACTACCCACTCCTCCCACCCAGCTACCTAGGTCCTTTTTTTTTTTTTTTGTTTTAGATAGAGAACCTGGGCTTGATATGCAGGCAAGAATGACCTTTAACTCTTTGTTTTCTTGCCTCCACCTCCTGAGTCTTGTGACTGAGGTGTGTGCTATCACACCCAGCTTTTAAATCCTTTAAATATCTACTGCTTATAACAATTTTAATTTTTTTGCATTGATTGTATAGAGCACTTGTTCTATTCACATCTTCCTCATTTAAATAATCCAACCCATGCAAGGCTACTTTGACTGCATTTTTGGAACTTAAATATTAGCAGAAATTAGTGCCAATTAACAAGAGAATTGTAGGATCAACAGATTAAACATGGGGAATACCCATGTCTTCAGTACGCATCAACAAGAGATTTGATTTTGAAAGTATTCAGATGTAAGGCACGGGCAATTTATCTAATAGGCCCTTAGAGGAAAAGAAGGTTTGCTATTTAAATAACATCTGGGGATGTGCTTAGTAGGTCTGTTTTCTTTCCAGGGTCACATAAACCGGGTATGATAGTGCAGGCCTGTAATTCACCATTCAGTAGGGGGAGTTGAAGGGTGGATACCAAAACACCAGCATCATCCTTGGCTTTGAGCTTGATGTCAGCCTGGAAACATGAGACCTTCTCTAAAAAGAAAGGTAGGATCTCACCAAGGCCAGCTGGCCTAGGTCTGAAAAAGCATGGGATAAATCCGGACTAGCTGAACATAGCGGACAATAAGGAATACTGAGAATTCAAGAACAATTGCAGTGGGTTTTTGATCCTACTGCACGTACTGGCTTTGTGGGAGCCTAGGCAGTTTGAATGCTCACCTTACGAGACCTGGATAGAGGTGGGCAGTCCTTGAGCTTCCCACAGGTCAGGGAACCCTGATTGCTCTTCGAGCAGATGAGGGGGGGGGGACTTGATCGGGGGAGGGGGAGGGAAATGGGAAGCGGTTGTGGGGACGAGGCAGAAATCCTTAATAAATAAATAAATTTAAAAAATAAAAAACAAAAAAAAAGAGAAATTACAGAACCAAAAAAAAAAAAAAAAAGGTAGGTCTGGGACCACTCCAACTTGGTTTTGGCATCAACAATGCAGACACCTGCCACCTGCCACCTTTCTGTTCTTCTTTTCCAGGACAACCTCTAAGAAAGGAAAACAGGACTAAATAAGGACTTTCTTGTAGGGACAATACCAAAGAGAATTTTTCTCAGGACCACCCAAACGATCCCATCTGTATTAGTTACTATTTTGCTTGTGGAGATGAAATAAATACCACAATCAAAAGAAACTTAGAGAGAAATGGGGTTTTATTTTCTCTTTCAAGACAGGAGAAGTAGAATCCAGTGTAGCAGGCAGGTATGGGAACTCTCAGGGAAAAAATGGTGGCAGCAGGAGTCTGAATGATCACATTTTCATTTGCACACAGAAAACAGGAGTGAGCAGGAAGTGGGGCAAGGCTATAGCACCTCAAAGCCCAACCACCAATGATGTGCTTCCTCCAGCAAGTGTCCAACTCCTAAAAATGCCACAACCTCCCTCAAACAGCGCCCACCTGTTGGGGGCAAAATATTCAAACACCTGAACCAGTGGAGAACGTTTCTCATTTATCCCACCTTATTACTGCTTGGCAGCCTGGCTGACACTGAAACACACTCTAATCCCGTTTCTAACTCACCGGCAAAGGGGATTCCTTCATTTGGATTGGCCCAGCTCCTGCCAGTGAATGCAGACCTGTGCCATGTGCTGTGGAATTGTCTTTTTGTACACTGTGAAGATGTGCCTTTGCCAAGGTGCCTTCTGATTGGTTTAATAAAGAACTGAGTGGCAAATAGCTAGGCAGGAAGAGGTTAGGTGGGACTTCCGGGCAGAGAAAGAAGATGAGGAGATGAATCTAAGGGCAAGAGAGACACCAGAGGAGATGGAGAACAATTAGGACATGCAGGAGGAGAGATAAAATCTCAGAACCATGTGGCATCACATGGATAAATAGAAATGGATTAATTTAAGTTATAAGAGCGAATTAGAAACAAACCTAAGCTAAAGCCAAGTTTTCATAATTAATAAGTCTCCCTGTCAATTTTTTATGAGCTGGCAGCCCAAAGAAAAATCCATCTATGGTCATCCATCATGGCGGACTTCCAACTTGCTCAGCCACAACCACAGGGGCAAGTACTGATGAGCACAGAACTGTAGGTGGCAAGATTTGATTGACATTAAAATCACATGGTGACAATGTCATTACCTTCCCACCACCCTTTAATTTGTTGTTTTGTTTGTTTGTTGTTGTTGTTTGCTACAGCAGAAGTTGTCTGCTTGATAAATTTATATCTAGAAGCCCCTTTGATATCTTGGAATCTCACTTTGTGAGAGAAAGACCGACAGAGGTCAAGCTCAAAGCTGAAGCAAGTAGTCCAGCTAGGCGATGCTATTTTGTGTTTAATCATTGCATTTATTTCCATAGTTATCTCATATTGACAGGGAATGGTAGCATCCAAGACATAGCATTACCATCATTTTAAAAGACTTTTTCAAACAAATCTAAGCAAAATCAGACTTTTAAAGTAAATAATAAGTATCTCATGTTACAGTTATCATGGCATTTGCAGAGGAGATTATAAGGATGTTCAAATAAAGATAGGAAGTAGGAAAATGGCACACACAGTGATTAGTAAGAGAGATGCGAAAAAAGAGATGGCGTTCTAAAGTGTATCAGGAAGAAGGAGAACCAAGAAATGCCTAAGATAGACTTCTAAATGCATCATATAAAAATACCAACCTGAGGCGAGAGATGGCCCGGTGGTTAAGAGCTCTGACTGCTCTTGCAAAGTACCCAAGTTCCATTCCCAGTATTTATGTGGCAGCTCACTACGATCCATTAACTCCATTTCCAGGGTATCCAACACCATCTTCTATCTTCTATCTATCTATGTATCTATCTATGTATCTATCTATCATCTATCTATGTATCTATATATCTATCATCTATCTATGTATCTATCTATCTATGATCTATCTATCTATCTATCTATCTATCTATCTATCTATCATCTATCTATCTATCATCATCATCTATCTATGTATCTATCTATCTATGTATCTATGTATGTATGTATCTATCTATCTATCTATCTATCTATCTATCTATCTATCTATCTATCTTCTATGGATGCACATGGTGCACAGACATGAAAGCAAACATTCATATACATAAAATAAAAATAAAGGTAAAAATAAAATAAAAAAGACCACTAGCCTGTCCAGATTTTTCTTCTCTTACATAACTTGTTACACTAATGAAAATCATAAAACACACACTTTGATTGTAACCATCAAGATACCAGTCATGGGCCTGGAAAGATAGCTCATAAATTAAATACCACATACTGCCCTGGCAGATGACTTGCGTTCAATTCCCAGCACAAACGGTGGCAGCTCACTACAGGCTATAGTTCTAGCTCCAGAGCATCCAACCCCTTCTTCTGAGCTTTTTGGAAACCTGCACTCACATACGCATGGATGCATTAACATCCACATAGTTAAGAAAGAAAAATACATCTTAAAAAATAATGAGTTGCCAGTCATGGTGGCACACAGCTTTGACCCCAGCTCTTGTGAGGTTGAGGCCAGGGTATGTTTATGAGTTTGAGACCAGCCTGGTCTACATATCAAGTTCCAAGACAGTCAAGGAGTCTCTCTCTCACACACATATAGTCACACACACACACATTGAGATGTGTCAAAATTCATCAGACCAAACAATGGCATTTTTATTATCTGCTAACCTGATTCTTTTATTTCTGAAAGCAGTCTGATATACTTTGATCATATAAACCATTTGTTGATTTCATATTTAGAGTGAACACATGGGAAGAATTCAAGGGCTGATGTTTATGTGTATATGATATACTCCCACTGCAAACATACACACACACACACACACACACACACACACACACACACACACCACGAGGCAGGGACAAGGGATTTTAGAATCTGTGACCCTGAAGCCTTGACCCAAAAGTCAGTTTTAAGATCAATGGTATATACCATTAGCATTTTTCTGGTCAGAAAAAAAACTCTCTTGCTTCACCTTGTACAATTAAAATAGACTCCAACCTAAGGCATACAGTTTGACTTTGGGAAATGCTTGTGTGAACAGCATTCTTCTCTGGAAGTGTGAAACTGACTTGGGGGGGCTGCCTAGACAAGTCTCTTTTGAGGAACAGTATATCTTTAGCACCAGCCACCTTTGCTGGGTCTCTTTTTAATCAAAGGCCAGTGTCTTTAAAAGGCATAAGGATCTAGGCAGAAACTTGCATTTGTTTATTCTATACAATGTTCTATAAAATTAATGGAAGGAGGAGGAGAGCATGGATTAGCTCACACAGCCAGTAGCAGCCTGAAGGACTGCATTTCCCAGGGCTGTGCAATTCTTATAGCTTTCCTTAAGACACACATGGCTGCAGTTCTCCAAACATCAAATTTATTAGTCTTCCAAGCAGGAAGAAAACAGTCAAGGAAAAAGGAAATCTCACTTGGATGCTGAGTTCTCCCTGGCTGGCAATTTTTATTTTTCATACTTGCTTATTTTGGCTTCTCCACTTGTGGTTTTGCTCATTTGTTTATTTTCCCCCAAAGTAGCCAGTTCTGAATCCTTCTTCTGCCTCATCAGCTACTACCGGGTCACGTGCCTACCCTTCACCCAGTCATAGTCAGTGAGGAATTGAGTCTCATTCCTGGGTCCAGCCAATGAGGCTTCTCCCTCTGGAAGCATGGTGGATAGTCAGGCAATTGTTATTCACACTTTATGTTCCAATGCATTCCACTATGTCAGTCAGAGAAAAGGGTTGTGGAAATGAGAAGAGGTCAATGCAGGAAGCTGCTCTTGGTGATACAAATGTTTTGGATGGAATTCTTGAATACTGACTCTTGGGCCAAAACAATCCATGCCTAATTTATTCCTTATTTATTATATTTTGTTATTAAATTAGCATAAAAAGTAAGCAAATGTCTTGACATTTTCATATGTATTTATTATCGTTTCTGCCCTCCCTCCTCTCATCTCTCTACCCACTTCTCATTGTACCAGGCTACCCCATCACTTTCATATTACATGTATTGTTACCCTTCCTACCTCCTCTCTGGAAGGCTCCTCTTTCCCCTTCTCATGGTCCCCTTTCTTGTTTCGTGAACTATACCGACACCCAAATACATTAAAATCAAAAGACTGGAGTGCACACTTGAGGGAGAGCCTGTGGTATTTAGTTTTCTGAGCCTGGGTTACCTTACTTAGGACAGTATTCTCTGCTTCCATCCATTTCTCTGTCATAGTTCTTAGTGGCAGAGTGCAATCCACACATTGCCATTATTCTTTTATCCGTTGGTGGATACCTAGGCTGGGTCCATCTCTTTGCTCTTAGGGACAGAGCAGCAGTGAATGTAAGTGTGCATGGATCTGTGTGACCGATTTCTGCTGGAGCAGAAGCCTGGGACCTGGGAGAGTAGAGAGACACACTACCGTTCTTAGACTTTCTCCGGCTGCACTAGAAGACCACTCCCTCCAGGTCAGACAGAGAAAGTCCCCTGCACTTGGACAATGGATCTGGCAGTTCTTTTGCAAGGGGAAAGTTGAGCTGTTCTCAGGGCGAATTATGCAGAAGAAGAGGTTGATCCAAAACACCTCACCTTGTACCGCTTTATTCTTCTCTTTAGGGGATCTAAGGGGTAATGATAGAGGCTGAGCATCCATTTCTTTGTAAAAATAGGTGAGACCTCAGGAAGGCACAGTGATAGATCACTGATTATACAAAATTAGCAAGGTACTCTTGTGAAATATTTTTCTTCCCAATAAAAACTCTGCTGAGAACCAAAACTAGAAAGTTCTACAAAACCCCGTGTCATTTTAGTTGATGAGATAGTAACTCTTTGTTGGTTATCATTGGAAGTATCAGCGGCTTGCAATCAAATATTAAAAACAGTAACCATACCCCATTGCATTTCAAACAGAATTTCAAAACATCACACCATGTTGCTTTCTTAAACGATTCATTTAGATTTTGTATATCTGTGTCTGTTTGTGGGTATGTGCACATGCTTACAGCACCTACGGAGACCTGTAGGGGACACCACACAAGTGGTTGTGATCTCAGATACTCAGCATGAACAATATGTACTCATAGCCACTGAGCCATTTCTCCAGCCCTACATGTTGTTCTACTTAATAAACTTTTTATATGACTATATAGTGTCCAATTGTCATTTTATCAGGACAATCACTATAAATAAATATTTATTTAACTGCATATTAAAGGAAGTGTGGTATTAATTTTTATCCATTAAAATTTATAAAAGATAAGTTTGTTTATAGAATAGTTTTCAACATAAGCCTTATCTTTATCCACATTATCGCAAATGTCAGATGAAGGGTACTTGAATTCACAGCTCTGTGGCTCTTAGGAGACTGAAAGCGAGAGGTGCTTTCCCGAGGCCCCAGTATGTGTGGGACACCCCTTATGTTGCATTTACTCTGCTGTCCCACTTCTCTGCCTTTGCTTGTTTCCTACAGATCTTACTTACTTTGAGTTCCTAACCCCAATGTCAATGGTTTGTGGCTGAATTTTGATCAAATGTCCCTTTGGGATCATCTGATTGGGCACTTCCCTAACTAAAACACACACACACACACACACACACACACACACACACACACACCACGGAAATAAGACTTTGTCCTTCCTTTGAATGTGAATGTATGAAAATATGATTCTAGGAACTTTGGCGGTCACTTTGGGGTACAGAGAAGCAAACAGAGGGGCCCATCCGTAAGCTGGAAATTTGAAAAAGAAAGTTGGAAAACAAAACAAACAAAAAAACTTGAATGTCTAAAGGTGATGTGGGAAAATTTCATGCATTAGCACTGTGGTTGCACAGCTTCAAGCACTGTGAGGGTTGGTTTTAAATGTCAACTTCCCACAATGTAGAATCCCCAGGAAGAGTCTCAGTGAGGATTTTTTTAGATCAGGTGGCAGGTGGTCTATGGACACATCTACGGAGGATTATCTTAACTGTTGATTGTGGGCAACACATTCTGTAGACAATGCCCTGAAGTGTATAGAGGTAACAAAGGCAGCTGGGGATGCACAGCAAGCAGGAAGCATGGGTGCATTCATTTCTTTTTTCCTCGTTGATGATGTGACGAGCTATCTCAAGCTCCTGTCTCTCTGGCTTTTCTGCACCCATGGGCTGCAACCGGGAAGTGTAAGCCAAATAATCCATTTCCTCCCTGGTGTTGCTTTTTTTTCCAGGGCATTTTATCAAGGAAGTGAAAACAGGAAAGAAGACTTAAACGGGCTAAATAAACAGAGTAATGCTTTGTATGTCTTTCTACTTCAGTGTCTCCTTGCTTGTTTTCATTGATACAAGGTTGTATTGGAAGATGCTCAATGAACTTGAAATCCTGAAGGTGAAATTCCATGTACAATAATCTACAAAGGGGAAAGCATTTTTTGAATCACCAGTTTTCCTAGAGACCCTAGAGTAGAAAGTGAATAACAACAAAAACCCAGACTGTGTCTTAAGGTTTTAGCAACAAATTGACCTAAATCCCTGTGTTTTTAATCAGTGTATCAAAACCACAGTAAAGATAAGTACACTTGTTTACTGCATTATTCAAGCATAACCTTTATTGTTGTTGACTTATGTCATGGAATGAACCCAGCAACATACACAGACCCTTCTACTGCTTTTGTTCAACGCTTCAAAGCTCTGTTCTAGATCCGCGAGGCAGGAAGCTTCAATAAAGAAAGATTGATAAATGTAGTCAATACTGTGGAGATCTGAGATTGAGTTATGGCCTGTGGGGTGGGGTGAGATCTGGTTTATTTCTTCCTATTCCCACTGAAAAGCAAATCTTTCGAATGTCACAGTATTTTAGAATAGCTCATAAGAAGGAAAAAAAAGAATCTTTTTGTTTTGGCAGCTTGGCGAGCGGCCTTGTTAAAAAAAAAAAATCCCCAAAGTCCTCTAGGAAGCTGAAAATATGAGAATAATTTTCTAGTTCTAATATATCAATTCTTCCCCAAAGAAAACAAAAAAGTATAAAAAAAAGCAAAAATGAGGTGAAACCAGACTCCCTTGATATTTCCCATAATTTTACTGAGCTTCTAAAAACCAGGGGCTTTATTAAGACCATGACAGATGGACAAAATATAATTTAGGGAGATGAAATGAACTGGATGTGATATGCCTCCAGTACTTAAAGCATCAGGAAATATCAAAATAATTGGGAAAACGAAGCATTGTGGACACCAGGCTGTTTTTCCGCAGAACAGCTGATAATCAGTTCTCAGAGTTCCAGATGTGGGTTTCCTTTAATAATAGAGTTAAAAATAGCGCTTCTCATCCCCTTCTAATGATGATGGGCAAGCTCACTGTCAGCAGACATTGTGCAGGAGGGATGTGCCCAGCATCTTCAAAAAAAGATCCGCAGTGAGGTAAACGTGTGGTCACCATGTCTTCAAATTCTCTGACCCTCTTCAAGTCAGCTCATGCTAATGATGTGATCTCCCGGGCTTCAGTCTTCCAGCTCACTCTGACTATGCTACATGTATGGCCGTCCATCACGCTTCCTCAGTAAAGAGTCCTCAGTGCAGTGTCAATTGAAAGGTGGGCACCGGCGGGGATTTCAAATGTCTTTCTACAAATTGCTTCTTTGCTTTTTCTTTCCATGTGGGGAGACACTCTCACCCCTTACTGTAGTTGGGGTCCAGTGTGAATGGCACCGAGAAAGAGGCTGTCTGGGCCCCTCTGAGATGTCTGGTTGCTTCAGTAGCTCACCTGGTTTTCCGTCTGGGGCCAGTGTGTGACCTGAGGTCTGAGAAGAATCCTTGGATCTTCGCAGCAGTTCTACAGACTCACTGGCTTTCTGGGCAGGTTCTGAGACGCTAAGGAGTTCCACTTACAAAATGAAGCTCTGACGTTCTGACCTCTTTCCTCCAAGCTCCCAAAAAGAGAGAAAGAAAGGCATTGGGAAAGCATTTTTTTTTTTTTTTTTTTTTTTTTTTTTTTTTTTTACAAATTAAGAAAGATAGCATGTTTAAAGAAACAATGGAAATCATACTCAGAAGACACAGGCTGAACGAACATAGTGCTTTGAGGTCCTCTGAAACACAATGGCAAGAGAAGAAAGCATGGCAAGACCCTCACAGAAGTTTTGTCCCAAATGAGGTATCTCTCCAGTTGGCTTTGTTTCCCATGGGTGACTGACCAGAACACACTCGGTGTGGCACGAGACGATAGGACAGACTTGCTTTTCTCTCCCATGGTCCTACTCCAATTTGCTTATCCTGCACCTGTGTGAATTAACTCTTCTTCTCCTGTTTAGATAAAAGAAAATATAGAAAAGAATTAATTTTATCCAAAAAGCAGTGAGCTGTCTGTAGCTGGTATTCATGACTGATATGTGAGTGGGGGGTATACAGCATGCTGTTTAGGGGGGTGTAACGGATGTGTGATGACGTAGACATCCCATCCGTGTGGCATAAATGTCTTTTCCTCCCAAGTGTGCAGGTGTTTGGTACAATATCAAGCAATGCGAAATCAGACATCTTCGTTGTTTTTTTTAAATAACTGTTTATTTTCTCTCTTGTACTTTGATGTTTCTCTGTTACTGAATTCTTCATACTTCCAAATACGTACAAGGCTTGCCTGGAAGCCATACATGATGCGTATTAGGACTTGAGTGTGCTTCAAGAACCCAGTTACAATGAGGGGGTTGAGGCCGGGTGGTGGTGGTGCACGCCTTTAATCCCAGCACTCGGGAGGCAGAGGCAGGCGGATCTCTGTGAGTTCGAGATCAGCCTGGTCTACAGAGCTAGTTCCAGGACAGGCTCCAAAGCCACAGAGAAACCCTGTCTCCAAAAACAAAAAAACAAAACAAAACAAAAAACCAAAAACAAACAAACAAACAAACAAAAAAACAATGAGGGGGTTGAAATTCGGCTTCTCCTAGGGGCTATTAAGTTAGTACGTTGATAGCAGCTGTGTTTGCACGTATGAGCGCAGGACCTCTGGAGGCCATAGGTGCCGCACATCAGTTGTGAGCTGCCCAACGTGCAGCAAGTGCTCTTAAACACCTAGCTGTCCTTCCTGCCCCACCAGTATCTCTTCTTTCTAAACTTAAATTAGCATATACAGCATCCATCTTCACTACTGTTGTTGGCAACTTCAAAAAAGCCCTGTTTTTGTTGATGTATTTTTTCTGTGGTTTCTCCCCCACTGGTCCTCCTCATTCATGCTTCCCACTTTCATGTCACGGGTGTCCTGCTGTCCCCATCTCCCACTGAACACCGCTTCCCCCTTCTAAGGTCTCCTTACTACTTTCGCAGAGTATCCTCAGCCCCCCAACACACACCCTCCACCCCTATAAATACGTGTAAACATCGTAGCTGTGTTTCACACCTGAGCGAAAACACAGGAATCTTTTTGTCTGAGTGCAGGCAGCCTCACTTATTAGACTTTTCAGATCCATCTATTTTCCTAAAAATATCATTATTTCATTTTTCTTTAGTGCCGAATAAAACCCCATTGTATATGTATGCCACATAGTCATTATCCATTCATCTGCCGGTGAGAATCTAGGCTGGTTCTATTTCCTTGTACTGTGAACAATGAAGCAATAAACATTATTGTAAAAGTGTCTTTGTGGTAGGACATGGGGCCCAGGAGGTGCGCTGCTGGGTTTTGATTTTTCAAGAAACTTCCATACCAGTTTCCATACGGTCTGTGTACTCTCCAATCAGCTGTGGATAAAAGCCCCTCCCTTCCCCACATTCCCATCAACATTTACTGTTTCTCTTTCCTAGACGGTCACCATTCTGATTGGGGCGAGGCAGAGTTTTTTTTAAGTACTTTTAATTTGCATTTTCCTGATGACTAAGAGCCTTGAACACAATTTTAAATGCTTATTGGCTATTTGGATTTCTTCTCCTGAGAGTTGTATGTTCATTTCCTTAGCCTTGCTGATTGCCATCGCTGTTTAATTGATGATTTTTTTTGTTTGCAATTCTTTATATAGACTAGATATTAAACCGTCTGAAAAAAAAAAAACTGGAAAAGTCCTTCTCCCAGTCTATACACCGTCTATTCACTCTGCTAACAGCTTATTCTGCTGAGCAGGATTTAAAAAAATAATTATATGGAATTCCATTTGCTAATCCTTAGAGCTGTTTGTTGCACTGTTCCTATTCAGAGAGTTCTCGACTATGGATTATATTTTTAATTACACTAATTTACTCTCTCTCTCTCTCTCTCTCTCTCTGTGTGTGTGTGTGTGTGTGTGTGTGTGTGTGTGTGTGTGTGTGTATTTATGTCATATTGTATATGTGGACGTCAGAAGACAATTTCACAGAAGTCACTTTTCTCTTTTCACCATGTGGACTTCTGTGATCAAAACAGTGTGGTCAGGCTTGGTGACAAGCACCAAGCACCTTTCCCTGCTGGAGCATCTCACTGGCTTACTGCCCCTATGCCTGTGCCTTAAATGTATTTCTTATACTTTCATCTAGCAGATTCAGTATTTCAGGCTTTAAATTGAGGTCTTGCATTTCTTTTACATATTTTTATCCTTTTTTAATAAAGGCTAAAAAAGAAGGCACTAACTTCTTCTATGGATAGATACCCAATTTTGGTAGCATCATTCCTTGAACGGGCTGTCTTTCTTCCAGGGTGTGTTCTTAGCAACTTGGTCAAAAATTAGTTGGAAGTCAGACTCTTTCATGGTGCCACTGGGCTGAGAGACTTGTGACAGGGAAATCTGAGTGCAGCTTTGGAAATGGGGGAGGAGGGTGCTAAGTGACTTCACCAACAAAACCTTCACAAACAATAGAATGGGATAAAAGGATTCTGGGTATGTGCATACAATCTATACTAGCCCTGAGACCTCTTGCAATGCTGCTCTCACTGAGCATGCTGGTCCTGTGCGGAGCATGCAAGAAACAAGATAGGCATGGATTAAATGCATCACATTAGCAGCGTGCAATCATTAAATCCATCCTACACCAGCAACAATACTGCATCCAAAGCATCATACGCCAGCACTGTGCATGCATCAGATGCATCATCCACCAGCTGCGGGCATGCTCCTGTGGGGATTCAAGTGCAACACAGACGTGATGGTTGCTTAATTCTAAATGTGAAACCAAACGTCAAAGTTGTGAAGCTCCCAGTTTTGTGTCGTCTCCCCTTCCCCTAGTCTCAGACCAAAGGAAAGAAAGGGACAGTGTCAGATCCTCGGTGATAACAGGAACCTCAGAATGGAAATGTACAGGAATGAGCTCCACCAGTTTCAAACATTCCCTACGTTCTAAAATGTTTGCTCACCAGAAACTGCATCTTCCAGTGAGGTGTAACATCATCTCTTTTTTCATGCTTTCCATAGGAAACCCCCGATCCCCGATAAATAAAAGTGTTTCATCTAAACAAAGGTCTGAGACCAACAATTAAGGGCAGAGATATTTAAGGCTTTCTGAAACACAAATACTGGGGCTTGTTTTCTCTATATATAGCATAGCAGACCTCTCAGAGCTAAGGGCAGTCTCCCCAGCTAGTGTTAAAACTCACGACTTATTATTTCCCCATCTAGACAATGACAGCATCTCACTTGTCTCCAGCTGGGGAGAGTCCTCTTTCCGATATATTGTTTTGTGCATTAAAAAAAATAAACAGTCATAGTCCACACATATAAATTGAATATATTCAGGAAGAATTCTTCAGTGGGTCCTAGAACTTCAATAGAAAAATGTTTTAAATTCAGCATTTTCACTTTGCAAACCAGCTCCTAATAGACATTCTTTCTTGCTTTTTGATTTTTTTTCAGAGTCTCACCACAAATTTTGTGTGTTCCTTCTATGTTTGACTCCAATTATTCTAAAACTTCTATAACCATGCTGAGATCTGGGAAGAATTCCAGGGGCCAGCAGCTCAGTCTTCCTGTTTTCCACTTGAAAAAGAACTGGATGAAGCCATTAGAGAAACGTGTGTGTGTGTGTGTGTGTGTGTATGGAGGAGTTCCATATCTGTGTTGGGGAAGAACGGACTCGTGATGGTGGACGGCACAGTTAAGTGCAGGCAGCCGTGAGGTACAGAAGGGCAATGTGGTATCCCAGTACCTCCGTATCCCGGTCCATTTATTCAGGTAGCCTGTGAGAGTTAGAGAATGAGAAGGGAAGGTTGAGGTTATTATTAGTAAACATTAATCAAATACATCCAGACGTTTAGATCCTTGCTGTGAGAATTCCTGTGTCTATCCCAGTCCCTGTCAAAATGATAGACACGATCCCAGAAGTTTATGAAGTACATAGGGGACTCACTGCTAAGTGCCTGTGGCTCCCGGCGAACACACACACCCACGTGTGCTTCCGCTGAAACACCTCCAGAAATTCCCAAGAATGAAACAAGCCCCAGGCCTCTGTTGCTTTCTTCTAAGAGCTCTGTAGCCATTTCAATGCCTGGAATGTAGACCTGTGCAAGTCCCTGCTGCCAACATGTGAACACACACCATGAGAACACACAGGAATACACACAATACACATGTTTCATATGTATAAATGTATGGACATGTACCATGAATGATAAGCACACATACACACACTCTCCTACAAGTGAACGAACATTGATAAGTATGTAGGAATATACAGACAAACATGCATACACACATATGCACACATACCCATAAATGATATAAGGACACAGACACCAACCCCTATAAATCTAAATGAAACCACTCACATTCTCCCTAAGCCTGGGAAAGAGGAGAGCTTCTTTCCCATTGTGATGGCGATGGGTTTGTGGGTCACAGCAATAGAAACTGCCTCTTGTGTGTATAAAAAGCTTACATTGGGGCTTGTTTCTCTGTTTTTATTCTTAATCAGATAAATGCCCTGTGGCTGCATCATAAGATATCCTGATGTGAGAGAAAGGAATGAAGAGATAGAACAGAGCTCGCCAGGGAGACAGCCAGCACCCTGGACTCAGGCCAGTCTTTTTACGCCACTGTGTTTCCTATTGTCCTGTCAAAATGCTTCTTCCGATTTAGTTTCGCTATTTCAGTTTGACAACTGTACATTTAAAAACATACACTTTGCATGCTTTTAAAACACAGTTATCCCAGTGTGCCTTGTGGCGCTTCAATATGCTATCTTCATCAGACCAAGGACACTCTACAGTCAAATATTGTAGCAAAAGTATCTTTCTGCCAGTCTTTGCCAGTGAGGGCCGGATAACATAGGGGCTATTTGCGTTAGTCAGAAATGGTTTAATTGAAGGATGGCAGGCTGCCTTAGCAGGCACACTGCTGTGCTAGTACAGAGAGCCGGGACTTCAAGGGGGAGAAGAAAATGTCTCGGATGCCGGGGAAAGATGGGATGTGATTGTCTCTCGGGCTGCTAATGGACTCAGTTGATCCTCCCCGGACCAGCCTGCACTTTAACCTGATTTTATTTGACTTCCCCTAACTATACTAAGATGTACCAGGCAAAGTTCTTCCCTGTTGGTCTGGTCAGGGTTTCATTTCTCCCTCTTGTCTTTATATATGATTCCTCCTGCCCAAAGCATAAGCAACAAAAACACAAATAGACAAATGGAGCTGCATCACATGAAAGATCTGTGTGGCACAGGGGCGGGGGAGGCCATCTAGTGAGTGAAACTGTTTTTAAAGTAGCCTGCGCGTGGATTCCCACACCCATCGCCTGACATTGGAACCACCTTCTGGGTCCCGACCGCAGGTACAAAGACTCACAAATCTCCCCAGATTGTGGAAACACAAATGGCCTCCGCTGCTGCAGTCTGGCCTGATTACATCTTTCTAGCGGCCTTGGTGCTGTTTCACGTATTTTCTGGCTGGCTGTAAAGATGAATTCAGCCCGGGGATTTCATTTGGGCTGTTGGCAAAATAAAAGCAAAAAGATTGATTCCCTCCACACACGGTGTTTTCTGGGGTTTGTGAGGTCCTGTTTATTCCTGTGGTGGTTTGAATGTGAAATATTCTCACAGGCTCAGATGTTTGGACACTTGGTCCCTGGCAGGTAACACTGTTTGGGGAGGCTATGGGACCTTTAGGAGGTGGAGGCTTAACGGAGGGAGTTTGTCACTGGGAGTGGGCTTTGAGGGTTTGTAGCCTTTCTTCCTGATTGCTCTTTCTGCTTCATGTACATGCACAAAGTTGTGACCAGTGAGCTTTATGCTCTGGGCCATACCTTCCCTCCATTATGGTCTCTATCCCTCCGAAACCAGAAGCCAAAATAAACTCTTCCTTGAGCTGCTTTGGGTCATAGTGTTTTCTCACAGCAACAGAAAAGCAACTGACAAAAGTCGCGGAGGAAACCTCCATGGCCGTCTCCCCACATTGTCCCAGCCCTGGGCAGGCCAGGTTGTTCCCTTAGCCATTTCACCCACACTCCTGCATGCTGACCTCTAAGATAGAGCTTGCAACCACAAATCCTGATATCGCCCATAACTGGACGTCTTACTGAAACAACTCCATGTCTACACCTTGCAGAGGACGTCCTAGACAGAACTCGGGGATATCAGGCGGAAGAGGAGGCAGAAAGTCCTGGATGACAAGGAAAGAAGAGTGGTTCCCAGTCATGGCAAGGCAGTTGCACCGCTCACAGTGCTTGGATGGCAGGCCCAAGACTTATGCAAGCTCAAGCCAGGCAGAATCTTAGCGTGGAGAGAGGAGGAGAGCCTGAAATCCTACCCATAGCTGAGGAGATATTGGAAACTGGTAGCTACTGGGAGAGAGAGTCAGTTTTCTGAAAGGATGCGTCCTTCGGTGGATAAGTCACATTCCAGTGAAGGTCACACATCCCAGAATACGTGGGCAGTACAAACTGTACACACAGGTTGTAAATGACATAAAGCGGTAAAGGAAGGGGTATTTCTGGGAGGAGATGGAAGAGTTGTGAATATGATCAATATGCATTGCATGAAATTCTCAAAGAACCAATAAAAATGAGAAAAACGCGAACAATTACAGCCCAGGAAACCTCAATCCTTTGCTGCTTTTGCAAATGAGATGAAAGGCTTCAGCATCAGGTAAACTGTAACTGTCTAGGGGAGAAAATATCAAGATAGCCACTGTAGTGTGCCCAGAGTCTCCCTTTGCAAAGCCATCTCTGGGGAGATGTGACACAGTTTAGGCTCTGGAAGAGACTATCTTCTACCTTCTCATATTCTGAATCCATTGTAGCAAAGAGCCTCAGCATAGGGCTTCCATGCGCCACTCACTGTAATCAAGACCATCATCACCAGGATACTGTCCCAACGCCAACCCCTCAAGCACCATGATGCATCCCTTTACAGAACAAGCGGTTGGTCTGGCTGCCTATGTCTGCCTCGCCCTGGTAATTGCATTTAGACACTCTCATTTTAGAAATGAACTCCCAATCATTTTTCCTTGGGTCAAACGGGAAGCATTGAAATGGACAGAACATTGCAATGTCTGTGAAATGTACTAACCTTTGTTTGGATAATTATGTTTGAAATAGCAGGCAGTTCTCTTCTCTGGGCCACCAGGGACTGAACCTCCATGGAACACTTTAGAGAGCTATGAAGGTTTGTCCTGGCTGCCAAAGGAGGTCTGAGGACATGTGCTAACCATCTATTTAAAAAACTGTTTTGACAGCACACAACTCGGGTTTCCTGCCTTCATCCCCAGTTAAACGGAGAGCGGGAACAGTGAACACAGTCCTTTTGGGATCAACAGTAATTATATGTAACATTTACAAGACTCTACTAGCTTCTGGGGACAAACCGAAGCCCTCATGACTCTTTCTCTGTGCACAATACAAGACACGGGAAGAAATTTCTGGCTATTCATTTGATGAATACGTAGATGAGCCCATGGGCAGCATAGGACATAATCTGTAATAAGAGGGCTACGTCCGCTCTATTTTGGGGTGGTCTGAGTCATCAGTTACAACTCCCGCAGATTTTTTGTGACTAATCTTTAACGTTCTAGCTCTTAGAGAAGAAACAGCTCAGCAGAGACCATTCATTATTAAGCATTCTAGACCAATATCTATTTCAGCAGCTAGCCCATCTTGTACATAAAAACCTTATTAAGTCCTCGCCTGAAATTGTTACTTTGACTAATACCATTCCTGTATTTAATTTGAAAGTTGGCAACATGTCATTTTAGTCATTTTCACATGCACACACACACACACACACACGCACACACACACAAAAGCACACACACATGCACACCCCACTTCGTCATCTCTCTACTTCCCTCTCCCGTTTCCCCCCCCCCCAATACCAAAATCCTTCTGTCCTACCAAAAGCAATCTGCAAACTGCAGTTTCAATCATAGTGCCCACTCAGTTCTTCACAGAAATAGAAAAAAAACCTAAAATTTGTATGGATGCACAAAGAACCTGAGATAGTCAGAGCAATCCTGAGCAATAGGAATACTCCTGGAAGCATTCCAAAACCTGATTTCAACTATATGGCAGATCCATAAAAATAAAAACCTAGATTTTGGAGGAGGGGACCTCTTTTTTATTATTAAAAATCACACTTATTATTGACTTATGTGTGTGCACATGCATTTACCACAGCACATGTGTGGGGTTTGTGAAGATCAGAGAAAATCCAGGGAAGTCAGTTCTCTCCTTCCACCATGTATGAGGATAAAACCCAGGTTGTTGGGCTTGGCCAGGGTGTTAACCCGTTTCTTTGATTTTGTTCATTTTCTTCTCCTGTGAAATATGGTAGTTCCCTCCCTTCCTATGCTCCTGAATGTAAATGACGAATATATGCCATGTGTTCATCCTAAGTCTGTATATACAAAGAGTTCAATAAGGCTTGGGATGTAGCCTAATAGGTGGGGGGGGCTTGCCTAGCATGCACAAAGTCCTTGATTTGATCCCCGTAGTTATGGCTCTTGCCTATAATCCCAGAGCTCAGGTGGTAAAGGCAGGAGAATCAGGAGTTCAAGGTCATCCTTGGCTAATAGGGAGTTCATGGACAAAGACCTTAAGAGAGAGAGACAGAGAGATGTGGGGATATAAATAGATTTTCAGTATTAATGTTATTGATAATGCAAGGAGGGCTTTCAGATAATCTAGGAAAGAGTCTATAGACAACAGGTAACATCCATCCTGCTTGACCTCAGGTGCCCAGGGAAGCGGGGGCTTAAAGGGTGGCTGCAAGTGAAACCTTCTCACACATGTGTCTGTAGGACCAGTCACCTGAGGGACACAGGCAACTTCAATCACCTTAGTAACAAAAACATTAAGGATACAGTTGTGGGAAATTTGACTCACAAGAGGGTATCAAGCCAAAGAAAACTTGGTTGCATTTACATTTTACAAAGTTTACCATAGTGAAAGTGTAGTAAATCCTCATCTATTTCAAAACCACTGGTTTATCTTAGCTTTTGTGTGTGTGTGTGTGTGTGCGCGCGCACACACGCGCATGCACGCACTCTTGCATACATGTGGAAGGCAGATGACAACTTCAGGTACCATCCAAGGAGACATCCACACTGTTTTTTTTTTTTTAAGGGAAGGCCTCTCATTGGTCCATAGCATACCGATAACGCTAAACTTACTGACCAGTAAGCCCCAAGGATCCATCTATTTCCACTTCCCTAGAGCTGAGATTACTGCCAAACACCTTCATGTCTGTTTTTGTTTTTTGTTTTTTTTTTTTAAATCTTGGATCTGGGGATGGAACTCAAGTCCTCATCTTGAACAACTAGTACTTTCTAGTACTTTGCCAAGCAGCCCATCTTCCCAAACCAAACCACCTCTCTGTATAGTAACGTTTTGTGAGAGCGTGAGTACATCCTCCTTCCCTGTAGTTTTTCTTTGGAAGCTGCTTGGTGTTTGTCTGCAACAGCTATTTTTCAAGACTGTGACCTAAATACCTAGCAGAAACCACTGAAGGAAGCATATTGGGGTGAATGGTGGGGGGAGGCACAGTTGCAGGCGCCTCTGGCATTAGGTATCACATGGTAGTGAACCACAGGGCAGAGAGTTTAGGACCAGAACCACAGTGTGGATATCACTACTAAAGTTCCCTCATGCGATGATTTACTTCTGCCAGTGGGGATTTACCGCCTTAAGGTTTTACAGCCTCCCAGAATATCACCCGCCATGGGAAATAAGCTTTCAAAGCATGGGGAGCATTTTAGATTTAAGCCATAACATTCACTTTTACCAACTCATTAAGGCATTTAGATTTCTGATGCTGAACATTGGCTAGAACGTGAGTTGTTTTTCCCCACAGGAGGGAATCAGCATCTCCAAGGGTTTAGAAAGCAATGGGAAAGGAAAGTTAAGTCTGTCTAAACGCACAATCTGTTCATCTTCTGAGAGTCTGGGTGAACTTAACTGGCCTCTCACTCAAAACCCTGGAGGACAAATGGCTTTTGAAACAGCAAGCCTGTGTTCTATCGAGAGGAAAGCTAAAAACAAAGATACTGGACAGACAGACAGCACTCTCTTGTAACAGATTCCTCTAGGATGAACCCCATCTTGGTGGGTGTATCTGAGCGGTAGAGGGTGAAGGTGAGTTTGGAAGGGGTGGAGGAAGGGAGAGGCATGTACCACATTCGGTCCCTCACCCATTTTATAAAACTTTACGGGACTATGTCTGTGCCAATTCTTAGGTATAATTATTTGTGGATTTATTTATTTATTTATTTATTTATTTATTTATTTATTTTAGAACAAGATCTCTTGTAGCCCAGACTGACCTCCAACACTTTATGTAACTGAGGATGACCTTGAACACCTGATTCTCCTGCCTTCATCTCCAACTGCTGGGATTACAGACATGAATCACCACGCCTGGTTTATTCAGTGTTGGAGGTGGAGCTCAGGGCTTTCTGTGCCAAACAATACACTTTGTACCCCCTGAGCTGTCACCACAGCCCACCTTTTATTTTATATCCTCAAGGAGAATGTTGTGACAGAGACCCACCTAGCTTGCATTAGACTTCATGCAGGTCCAACCTGCAGCCCACAGTCCTTCCTGTGTCCTAGGAGAGCTGTAGATGTAGCCCAGAGCATTTGTAGATAACAAGCATTTTGCAGTTTCCAGAGTTTGGGCATCCTGGAGACCCTTTAGTGTTGATCCTCTAGAAAAGTTATGTGAAGCATCGAAGTATTGATAACACACTGCTTGGTACCAAATCTATTACTGTTCAAGAACAAATGTTTGAACCACTGAGACGGCTCAGTCTGTAAAGGAATTTTTTTCCAATAAAGGCTCAATCCAGGGTTACTTATTGTCAGTGATGGCCTGAGCTTGGTCCTTAGGACGGGCTCTGTGGAAGGAGAGAACAGACTTGGACAGGTTGTCCTCTGACTTCCAACTGAGCATCATAGCATGTAGCACACATGTGCACATATTGCGCGTGCACACACACACACACACATACATACACACACACAAAGAGAGAGAGAGAGAGAGAGAGAGAGAGAGAGAGAGAGACAGAGAGAGACAGAGACAGAGACAGAGAAAGAGAATACTTGTATTTTTTTTTAGAAGAATAATCCTGGGTGGGTGGAGAGAAGGTTCATGGTTAAGATCACTTACCACTCTTGTAAAGGCCCCAGGTTTGATTCCCAGCATCCACATGATGGCTCTATTAACTCCATTTCAAGGGGATTTGACGCCCTCTTCTGGCTTTTGTGGGCACTACATTTCATGTAATGCATAGACATTCACACAGGCAAGTTATCCATATGCTTAAAGTGATTGTCTTTTTTTTTAATGTAAAGAATAGATTCTTGGTGCTTTGGTGGCTTTATCGACAGATTTGATTACAGAAGAACCCATCTTTTGAAGATGGAAGAATAAGTTAGTTGATTCACACAAACTTCTGTTTTTTAGGAATAGTCCCAACTTCCTGCATTATGGAGATTTCCCCTATGTCCTCCAGTGCCTACTGACCCCCACCCCAAAGCATCACACTCACCCCGCCTCCCAACACATCTAGCCTCGGGGATGTCTGCCCACACAGAAGACTGTTTCCATTTCCACTTTTAGATTCTAAGCAGCTTCCCAAGGCAGAGGGGTGAGCACACGGCAGTCAGGAACAGCTCTGTCTTCTCAAATACTGCCATCCACTTAAGTGGTTGTTAGGCTTTATAGAACAGAAAGCCTTCCCTCTCTAATTCACTTTCTGTTTACACAACAGGATCGACACTTCATCCTCTCATTCCAGCTTTGATTCTGCTTCAGAAATCAGATACCCAGCCGCAGGCAGCTATGGTGTCTCCCATTAGGGCCCCATGCTGGGGAATTCATTGCCACAAATACGCTTGATTTCCTGGGCTGCTAAGCCATTCTAACATCACCGCAAAACAGCATCATCAACAACAAAAGCGCTTATTTATGATGATATCTGGGAGAGCTTTCTGCTTTTCTTCTCCGATTTTCTCCCCTCAGGGTGTTTACATTGTAATTCTTTATAGACCGGGCAGCCGAGTTGTCGGAGCAATCATAAAAAGATCTCTGCCGCTGTAATTTGCTTTGTGGGAAGGCTGGCATCTAAGGAGCCTCACACGAACTGCTCTAATCTGGGCCACCTTGTTTCAGGATGAGTGTTTGGCTAAAGGAAACACGAGCTCAGCTTCTAAGCCCGACTCTGGTGATGACTCTCAGGAGCAAGGACTAGTCTCTCCTCAGTGTCCTCCTTTGGCCCACTCAGAAAGCTGGAGCAGGTAGGAAGCCGTGCTCACAATTTTATACTAGAAATACTGCCTTCCATGAAATTCTCTCTAAACGAAAGTGTGCACCTGGATTTATTCATTTGTGTGTGTGTGTGTGTGTGTGTGTGTGTGTGTGTGTATACCTTTAAGAGCCTGGGTGGAATGGCTCAGTGGTTAAGGGTTTGACTTGGAGCAGGCACATTGAGCAGTTCACATCTGCCTGTAATTTCAGTTCCAGGGGATCCAGTGCCCTCTTCTGACCTCTGCAGTCACTGCACTCACATGCACATACCCATTCTCAGATACATATACATAAATAAAAATAAATTATTTAAACACACACACACATCTCAGGCCAAACTAAACACATTTAAGGGCATATTTTTTGCTCTACTTTGTTTCTGGTGCACATAAATAGAATTTGTTATTTTCCAAAATGATATTGTCTTCTGTACACCACCAGTGACTTCGAGCTGCCTTCTTGCCAGAGACAGACATGGAGATGTGCTATGATCTAATATTCTAATTGCAGGTACTATAGGTGGCACTTGGGGTTGGGGAAAAACACGTGCTTGCTTTGTAGAGAGCATATTAAAATGGCCAATACAAATTTTAACATCTCTGATTTCTGTAGTCAGCAGTGGTCAGATGAAAACCTTGCTATTTGGGCAGCTGTCTTAGTTGCTGTGATAAATACAATGAGAAAAACCAACTTGGAAAGGAAAGGGTTTATTGGCTTACCTATCCACATCATAGTCCAGCATGAAGGGAAGCCAAGGCAGGGGCTCAAAGCAGAAACTGAAACAGAGAACATGGAGGAATTCCTGTTACTGTTTTGCTCCTCATGACTCAGTCATCTTGTTTGCTTTCTTATGGCACCCAGGACTACCTTCCTAAGGATGACACCGTGTACCGTAAGCTGGGCCCTCCAATACTAAGCATCAATTAAGAAAATGTCCCACAGATCAATTCAATGGCAACATTTTGTCAATTGTGTTTCCCTCTTCCCAAAAGACTCTAGCTCATGTCAAGCCAACCACCACATCAGACCTCCTATTTAAAACCTGGTCCACATATATCTATTTCCCTTGTGTAACGAGCATTTTATTTTTCTGAGAGTCTGAGAACATCAAGAAGTAGATTTATTAGGTTACTGGTGCTTCTGAATTCATCTGAGAAATTTTACTTTAAATCCATGAGAAAAATGTGCTAAATCCTGAAGTCCCTTTATTTATTTATTTATTTATTTATTTATTATTTATTATTTATTGAAGATTTCTGTCTCTTCCCTGCCACCGCCTCCCATTTCCCTCCCCCTCCCCCAATCAAGTCCCCCTCCCTCGTCAGCCCAAAGAGCAATCAGGGTTCCCTGCCCTGTGGGAAGTCCAAGGACCACCCACCTTCATCCAGGTCTAGTAAGGTGAGCATCCAAACCGCCTAGGCTCCCACAAAGCCATTACATGCAGTAGGATCAAAAACCCATTGCCACTGTTCTTGAGTTCTCAGTAGTCCTCATTGTCCGCTATGTTCAGCGAGTCCGGTTTTATCCCAGGCTTTTTCAGACCCAGGCCAGCTGGCCTTGGTGAGTTCCCAGTAGAACATCCCCATTGTCTCAGTGTGTGGGTGCACCCCTCGCGGTCCTGAGTTCCTTGCTGTAACGAGCATTTTTGTTACTGTATCTATGAGATACCTTTGTGAATCTGAAAATGAACCTATACATGGCCACTGCCATACTTGTTTAAATTTGTAAAAAGATCATGGTTTTGTCTTTGCTGTTGCTGTAGAGCTGGTGTCCTGCCAAGGTGTGGATTCCAAAATGTTGCTTCATTTCTATGTACATGTATGTGACACATATGTAGAGATGGTGCCAGTTGTCTCTACTTTATACTCTGGACATATTTATATTTCCCAAGCATAAAGCTTAGGAGAGTACTGTACAAAGCCGGTGCCCTCCAAACCAGAATTGTTAATAATGCTTATTTTGCTGAGGTTGTGTTCATGATGAGTGTTCTAAATTGTATGACTATCATATTTATACTAAGTTAATCATAGATGCCTTAATTTAACATACTGGCTCAAACAGTGCTGCTCTCAGTTTACCAGTCACCTAGGCAACACAACTCTAATCCTACTTTATTAGAAAAAAAAATGCTTTGTCTTTTTGTATACAGGTGTAGCCTGTTGGCAAATTAGGCCATCCCTTATTCTGAACTAAATTCAAATACATTTCCAAAAAGAAAATCAGGGAAATCCAATGGCCCTAGCACGCTGCTGTCGATCCCACTGTTGGCCTTGTAATGTTGACTATGATGAAAGCGCCTAGTCTGATCCATCATGCGCTTCACTTCCAGAAAGTCCTGATATAGCTGCTCTGCCATATTCTGAACCTTCAATAACCAAAAGTGTGAGTATTTCTCTGAAGAATTTATAATCACACTCATGGAACATGACTCTAATGAGTGCTTATTTCTCAACCTACAATGTCTGTGAATATTTGCTATTGTTGGTTGTGTTCTGTATTTTCATTGTAAAACTTTGAGGGTGTTTTAAGTATAACTTCTAACAAAATGACCTGGGAAGTGTTCATTTGTTTGTTTGTTTTTCAAGATGGGGTTTTGCTATACCACCACGGCTGTCCTGGAACTCACTCTGTAGACAAGGCTGGCCTCAAACTCACACAAGTTGCCTCTGCCTCCCAAGGGCCCAGATTAAAGGTGTGTGCCACCACAGCCTAGCCCTAATCAGTAATTTTTAGATGATAGGAATCCTAAGAGCAGGGCACACAGAGTTAAACTTGGGAATGGAACCAAGATCAGTCTGTTCTATGATTCCTATCTGCTCTCTCTTATTTACTTAAATTTGGTGAGGATGGGTTTATTAACACTAATTCTTTGTCATCTGTCATCTTCCCCAGTGTGGGATCAGATGAGACCAACCAGGGTAGATGTCATCTCCATGAAGAGGGATAGTCAATATCAAACCTTTAGGTAATTAATCAGAGAAAATTTTTGAAAGACAAGGGTGTGGGTGAACTGTCAGAATCAAAATAAAGCCATACTGGGCATGGTGGTACACTCTTATAATCACAGCACACAGGAAACTGAGGCAGAAGGATTAGCATGAATGTGAAGCCAGCCTAGACTATGTAGACAAATCATCTTTGTGCAACAATTGACAAACACTTCAGTAGATTCTGGATCTTGACTCATGTCAGGGATGTTGCAATAAGCACAGGAAGTATTGAGACATGTCTTTAACACCCCAGTTTTGTTTCCTTTGAATAAATACACAGCCATGGAACTGGATCATGAGGAAAACCTTTTCAGTTTTGAGAGGAGCCCCCATTCTGCTTCCATAAAGCTAAGACTAATTCACCTCCCTCTCAGCAAAGTGAAAACCCCCCATTCCACATTCTTGCCATATTTTTATAGTATCAATTCTAGCACATATGAGGTTTTAATTTACATTTCCCTAATCGTAAATGATGCTGAACATTTTTGCACATATCTCTGGTTACTTGTATGTACCACTCTGAAACAAAATTGCCTATTCTAGTCCCTCGTCCATTTTTAAATTTGTTTATATAGTTTCTTACTGTTTTGAGTTCTTTGCATGTTGGGACAGCAATAATGAAATGAAAAATTTATGCAGTGCCCAGTGGAGAGAATGGAGAATTCAAAATAAATAAAGATACATTCTTACCTTCAGAATATCCAGTCTTGCAGAGAGGACATAAAAAACAAAATACACAGTCATTAACAAACAGTTGGAGATCCATATGGGCAGGTAAAAATTAAGAACAAGAAAACACATTTTAGTTCTCCTTTGTATAAAAGGGATGGAAACTCTTTTTGTTGGAGTATTCCCTTTGGAAAATCTATTTGTGAATTTTCTCTGCCTCTTTGCATTGCCTGTAAATTTATTAAAATTAGTAAGTCCTTTTCTTACTTTACAACCAAGCCAATTTTTTATCAAGGACCTAGTAGCCATCTCTGGGATGCAAACATCAAAGAAGTGAGCCACTGTAGATAGGTGCCTGGGTTCTGCTGACATCCAACTCCAGACTGCGTCCTGTAAAGAGAGAACAGAGTCATGTTTGCCCTCAGATAAAGACAATTAGCAAACGCAGAGAGATACCTCAAATATCCAGTGAATTTACGAAGAACAACGTGAGACTGGGGTGCATCAGGTTTTCTATCTTAGAGACTATCTGTCACCTTGCTTTCATACTGATTGATGGATGGATAGACAGCAGAGTGGACCTAGAACCTCACGCTGTGCCCAGCTCCCTTTTTCTTTCTTTCTTTTTTTAACTGAGTTGTCCAGGTTGGTCTTGAACTTCATCTGTATCTGAGGCAGGCCAGGAACTACAGGCTGAGGTTGCTGAAGCAATCCTCCTGCCTCGGGTTCCAAGTAGATGTAATGGCAGACCTGTGTCTCCAGGCCCGGTTATCTTGAGTGGATACATGTGTCCGGCTGTACCAACTTGACTGTGGAAAGGTTGAGATGTCTTTCTGTCTCTTTACTCTTGAATACATCCTACAAGAAACGCCACAGTCAATTGTTTTATTTCTCCTGTCTCCATGGGAGGGTTTTCTTGGTGAGCAGACTAGACTTTCAGTTGTATTTAGTGATGTTTCCCCAGTAGTTCTTGTGAGTTCTAGGAGACAGACAAACTCATGGAGAGTTTCAGCTCAGAACACCAACATAACCAGACATACACACAACATCTTCTCAGTGATGTTCATAACATCCCCTCTCATCGTTCTGCATTGCTCAGAGGTGCAGAAGTGCAGAGCTCAATACTTCTGGATCCTATGCAATGACTCCTGTATGAGAAAATGAGATCTGTTGCTCCCCCAATACATTCAGTGCAGCCCTATTCCATTACTATAGACAACTGCCTGTTAGCGTTTGTGGACAACTAAGCTCAAGTCTCAGTGTGTACATCCCCATAGGATTACCAGTAGGAAGGCTCTGCTTAGCCATTTTATCCCTTCATTTGGGAGATTTTGAAAGTACCAAGGCTTATAAACTTAGAAAAAAATCCAATGCTGTGTGATGTTTTTCTCTTTTGGTTTTTTGGGGGGCCCACCACCCAGTTCCCAAATAAATCACACCCAGAGGTTCGCTAGTTATAAATGTTCAACCTTAGCTTGATTTGCTTATCTTATGTTATCCCAAGTTCCTTTTCCCTCTGGGATTTTAGCTTTCTTACTTTTGTATATTTTTCTTTACTTCTTTTTCTGTGGCTTGCTGTGTAGCTGGGTGGCTGGCCCTGATGTCCTCCTCTCCTTGTTCTCTTGCTCCTTTTTCTCTTTCAGCCCATATTTCTTCTTCTATTTATACTCTCAGCCCGCTAGCTCCTCCTATTCTTGCTTGTGCCTTGTTATTGGCTATTCATCTTTCTATTAGTATCATCAGGTGTTTCAGACAGGCACAATAACACAGCTTCACAGAGTTAAACAAATGTAGTTTAAACAAAAGCCACACACCTGAAAATTTTATTCCCCAACAGTCCAAGCTATTGTATTCATCAAATGGTGTCAAGAAAGGAGGTATTTGCTTGGAGAGGTCCCAACTTCCTGTACTGGTCCTCAGGTTGCTAAGTTGTCCAGGTTGGTCTTGAACTCCTTATTGTCCCAAATAGGGAGCCTGATGAGCAGAAATCTGTTGTGAAGATCATGATACACCTTACAGAAGCTAGGGCTAAACTGCAAGCTCAGGAGTCAGGAGTGGTACACACATCAATCACATAAAAGATGAAACCATCCAGACAGGATGAGGAGGTTCTCAAGGAGAAAACAAGAGAGGGAGTTCTGTAGTGTTTTAGACTTCTATTAAGTGTACTAAGGAAAGGGGCAGGAAAGATAATCTCAGTGGTTAAGAGTACTTGCTGCTTTTGAAGAGGACCCAAGTTTGGTTCTCAACACCCATATCAGGGGCTCTCAACCACCCATAACTCCAGTTCCAAGAAATCTGACGCCTCCCTCTGGCCTCTTTGGGCATTGCACTCATGCATGTGGCATACATACACATATATAAATAAAGATAAAGTCCTTACAAATCAGGGTTACTTAGTACAGACTCAACCAGGGAAGAAAAATAGTTTCAAAAATAAGAAAACTGCATCATATTTAATTTTTGCAGCTTTTACACGGTCTATCCAGAAAGGAATTTTGCCAGTCCTTCCCATCCTATAGGCTGTCTCTTTTTCCTAAGAATAAGGCCTTTGACTATGCAGAAGCCTTTTAATTTCATATAATTGCATTTGTCAATTCAAGACACAAAGCTGTAAACAGTAGCAGTTTATCTCTGTGGTTTCAGCTAAAAGATGACAAGGGAACATGAATGGTGGCTTTCAACCTACCTGTCTCACAAACAGAAAGTAGAAAAGAGGGTCTTTGAAAGACATAAGCCCCAACAAGACCTGGTAAATGACAGGTGTGCCCACGGCCAGGAGAATGTCAGGCTTCTTAACTCTTCTTACTCTCCATAATCGGTTCCCAAGAGACAAGAGTCTTTGGACCATAGCGGCACGTGTACGTCTATGGGAAGTATTAAGTGCACACACACAACGCTTTGTGTGTCCCAGAGAGGTTAGCGATAAACTATGACTCCAGATTACCATGGTTAGGATAGGGCCAACTCTCTGCCAAAACCAGCCTTTCCTTGAGCCCACCAATAGAAGGAATGTTGACTAAAGCTTGATACACATCTGAAATCGCTGCTCCTAGGCATTCATGCCCCCATGGTAAACTTTTTAATCTCTTTGTTTGCTCTTGGTTTCTCTTCCATTATCTCTTTCTGTGTGTCCCTCTCTCTGTTATTCTCTGTCTCTTTCTTATCTTTGAGCTCTTTCTCACAGTCTCTCTCTCTTTTTCTATCTCAGTCTCTTCCTCCAACATGCACAAACATTGATACATATGTGTGTGTGTGTGTGTGTAGATAGAAGATAGATAGATAGATAGATAGATAGATAGATAGATAGATGATAGGCAGGCAGGCAGATATATAGCTAGTTAACTATACTGTCACTGGTTAACTGGAGAATCACCTTAGCCTTTGGATGAGGAGACAGTAAAACCACCAGGGGCATGGCGCCTAAGCTTACCTATGATGGATTATCTTATTTGGATTAACTGTGTTAAAAAAAAAAAAAAGACCCACCCTAAACAAAGGCAGCACCATTTCATACTCCCAATTTCTCACTGAGTGTAAAGGATAGAAGAAGCAAAAATGCATTTACCCTGTGCGCTCAAATTCTTTCCTTGGGTACAGTGTGACTCACTACCTCAAGTTCCTGCTAACTATATAACCTGACATGCAGCCCGAGAAAGAAGTTTAGCAGGTAACTATCAATGTTGTGGTAGGCTTACTTTAATAATCATAGACTACAGTGACTCTTTTGTCTTTTGAAGATATATTTTTAAATTTACCTGTGTGGAAATGTATGTGCATGTGAATGCCGTGTCTGCAGAGGCCAGCAGAGGGCGTCAGATCTCCAAGAGCTGGAGTTACAAGAGGTTGTGATCCTCTCAATGTGGGTACTAGGAATAGAACCTGATACCTCTACAGGAGCAGTTAACCACATTTAAGCTCTGAGCATTCATCGAAAACATCCCTTCTTCTATCTCTTATTCATTGATTTGGTTATTGAGTCTCAGAGCAGAAGAGAATGAAAACTCACAATCACCATTTTAATATAGATAACGCCCATTTCTGCCATCCCCCAGGTGTGCTTATCATAACACAGGGTGACCGGTACCTACAACAAGCACTGAATGCCTCACAAGCAGGTGGCCAGACTGCTATTCAAGAGTTCAGAATAGCCTGCAAAGCGAAGGCAGAGATTTCCCAGGAAACTGGATTCCACTCTTTTGTTTGCATTTCTGTTTCTGAACACCAGGAGCCTGGCTGTCAACCTGCTTACCCAGCATGGTGGCATTCACAGTTTTTGCAGGAGACCCAGAATTGTCTGTGGCTCTCTGCCCAGACTGTAGAGCTTCTGTGTAGCTGTCGCATACCACATTAATAACGAAACTTTAATACGATGGAATTATCAGCATTAATTGAATTTACCTTCTTACATATTTCGTATTCATAATTAATAGCCTTTGAACTTTAGGCACCTTATATGACATCACCAATATTTTTGCTACATTGACTTGCACTATTTATTATATTACTAATCATAAATAATAATAATTTTAAAAGATATAAAAATATTACAAGTCATGTAAAAATCCAACAGTAAATTGATTTAATAATTACTTGCTAAAAACCCTCTTTTAATGACAGCCCATGTTTTATGTTGGTCATTATATATGTTTGTTTATATTTAAAAATATTGACTTTAAAAGCAAGCTTCTTAGTTTATTTTCCAAGTTTTCTATACGTGAGAGAACACACTGGCCCCTCCAACAGCTCCCTGAAAAGACACATAATAATCTGTAGGATGTTTTCATGGGCACTTAGCCTGGAGCTATTGTGTAGAGGTTGTGTTCAAGACTGTCCGGAGCTTCCGCTTTCCCAGCATCCAGTTGAGTAAATTCTCCTCCACAGACTTTATATCAAATGGGCTTTCAAAGAGAACCATCCACCTGGCCAGTCAGCCCCTCCATCTTCCTGCCAATTGGTTCAGAAACAGTCAGGTGGTCCATTTTGGTCACTGAGATGTGAGGAAAGACTCTCCCTTCTTTCTCCTTTCTGCAGATCATTGGAGAGACCTCCTGATCCCTCTAGGATCTCTGGGGATACAGTTTGAAGAGCCATGGGGAGGTGGCAGGGTAAAGCAAAGAAGCCCTGATTTCAAAGGGAATTTGTTTATGCCACTGTGTGCTTCTTCTTTCTGTTTAAATAGCATGTATTAATTATATAAAGTTACTGACAAGATTAGGGGAAAACCTACCCCACACAGGTGATGACTCACAGAAGCTGTATTCACAACGCTCTCATGACTGGGTGTGGTGATGGCTATAATCTCATCAATTGGGGGCAGGAGGGAAGAGGCACTGAAGTTCAAGGCCAGTCTCGGATACATAGTGAGTTTTAAGCCAGCCTTGTTTACATGAGATCCTGCCTCAAAAACTATTATAGAGATGATATATAGATAGGTAGGTAGGTAGGTAGGTAGATAGATAGATAGATAGATAATTAGATAGACAGACAGATGGATAATAGCATCATCCTCGTTTCCCAGTGGCAAATTAAAATCCCAATTTGAGGTATGTTATTTACTGAATACAGATCCATTTCCTACCAGTACAAAGTTCAAAAATATCTGACTATCATGAGAGGAATTACCTACAAAGCATCATCTTTTATATGACAAACTCTGCAAGGTGCCTTTGTCAAGGGAACTCAGTCCTCTCTCTAAAACCATTTTTCCCGAAACCCTTTGCAAGCACCCTACACACACAGAGTGCTTAATGGAATGAGGAGAATTACCAAGGTAACTTTAAGTTTTAAACCGTATTTCCCAGAATTCACCTCTTTTAATCGAACACACTCAGCTCTCTGTGGTGGAGCCAGAGGTTCTGAATCCTGTCTCCCCAGATGACTCTGGTTGGTTGCTGTTTGGGGGAACTCATTCACTGATTAGCATGGCCATTCATCGCTCAGGTGTGAACATTCATCATAACAAATCCCTTGTCCAGAGCTGTTAGTGTATTGAACAGAGCTTCTTCAGCAGAGCCAATCAAAACCTACAGGTCCAAAAAGGGCACTGGGAGAGCATTCGCTCTGTTCTGCATGGCAGATGCCTGATGTTCCAGGTAGCTACAGTCACCTGACCAAAGAGGCAACATTAGTGGAGGAAGCCACAGCCAGAGAGACATGGAGATGGGCTATTGCAAAAAATGAGGAGTTCGCAGACACTGTAAGTTGAGGAATATTTGTGTATTTAACAGCAGATATTAATTGATGGGATCTGGTGAATTTTAGTCAAGACTCTGACTCGCCAAGACCCTAAACTCTCCAAGTTTATATCAGCAAAGAAAGAATTGGTGTTTATGTCTCTGGATACAGTCTTGCCTGGGAACAGTTTTACATACACGTACACACTCATACACACAGGCACATACATATACATGTGTGCATGCATGCACATACACACATGTACGCATTTATGCATGCGTGTACATGTGCACATACAGATGCATGTATGTGTTCACACAATACACACATGCACACATGCTAGTGCACACATGTGCACAACCATACTACAAACTTTGGTTAGGTTTCTCTCACCGCATAAATGCTTTCCTTTCTCTCTACACTTGCATTGAACTCTATCATCATGGTCTAGTGGTTGATGCATGTGAATTGGCACATTTTTCATGCATGTGAATTGGCACATGTCTCCTGGCATTTGTCTCAAGCACTTCCATGTTTCAGGTGTCACTCAGAGGACTCAGTAGCTCCACAGTCATGAGACTTTTAACTATCCTCACGCCATTTTTCTCCCTCTGGACATATTGGTATGCATGTCATTCAATCTCTGATTTTTCTGCTGTTCTTTTTCCCAAATGTTCAAGTTATAGTATCGCTTTGAGCAAAATTTTACTATCATTTATCTTGTGAATCTTTTATTAATGACATTTGCTATCACAATGTAGATCTCTTTTCTGGTATGTATGTCGTTTCTCCACTTATCTTTTCTCCTCTTAAGACCAACTTCTTCACACTGATTCCTTCAACCACCACTGTTTTTCAGGAGACATTCTTGTCTCTGAAGGTTGGCCATGCCCTCCTCCACTGTACCCCAGGCATTGCCACACAGTCATCCCACAACTGCTTCAGGAAACTTGGCATCCCTTATTTCTCCGGAGTGCTTGATAGTTTTTAGACAAAAAGTTTGCTTTGGGTAGAACAACTTATTTCTAGTATCTTCCCAGCCCATGGATTCTCAACCTTCCTAACACTGAGACCCTTTAACACAGTTCTTCATGTTGATAGATTCCAACTATAAAATTATTTTCATTGCTACGTCATAACTGTAAGTTTGGAATTGTTATGAATTGTGATGTAAATATTGTCTGTGTTTTCTAATGCTGTTAGGAAACTCCTCTAAAAGGGTCATTTAGCCCTCAAAGGGGTTGTAACCAACAGGTTGAGAACCACTGTCCTAAACAGAAGCGGGATACCTTCCGTTCCCCACTGATCATTCTTAGATCTCTCCCTATAAGTGGAGACCGCTTGTTCATTTCCCAATGCTCAGACCTAAATAATCACATAGAAACTCCATTAATTACTGAAATAGGTGGGTCTTCTGTCTATGTGTTAATTTCATTGGTTAATAAAGAAACTGCCTTGGCCCTTTGATAGGACAGAACATAGGTGGGTTGAGTAGACAGAACAGTATACTGGGAAGAAGGGAAGTGAGGCAGATGCTATAGCTCTCCTCTCCAAAATGGATGCAGGTTAAGATCCTTTCCAGTAAGCCACCACCTCGTGGTGCTACACAGATTATTAGAGATGGGTTAATCAAGATATGAGAGTTAGCCAATAAGAGGCTAAAACTAATGGGCCAAGCAGTGTTTAAAAGAATACAGTTTCCATGTAATTATTTCCGGTAAAGCTAGCTGAAACCTGGGCCACAGACAGCTGCTCCTTTCTACAAATTACAACACTGTTTTGGCCAATAGTTTAGGCGTATTCCTAGCTAGCTCTTACATCTTCAATTAACCCATTTCTAGCAATCTGTGTATCACCACGAGGCTGTGGCCTACCAATAAGGTTCCAGCATCCTTCTCCTTTGGCAGCTACATGGCATCTGCCTTGACTCTGTCTACTTTATCTGCATCTCTTCCAGCCTGGCTATATTCTGCCCTGCTATAGGACAAAGCAGCTTCTTTATTAGCCAATGGTAATAAAACATGATAGCATACAGAGGGGAATCCTACATCATCTCTCCTTATCTGCTATATAAAAAGGAAGGGGTTAATTTTAACATAGTAAAATTACATATACAAAACCAATATCAAACAAGAATTACAGTTACAGTATTTCATTATGAGTATAAAATTTCATACCTAATTTATTTTTTATCATAACTAAAAAAACTATAACTATATGTCTTCATCTCTATCAGAGACTCCAGATGGATATAATATTACCTAAGTAACAGGAAACACATTTTAAGAAACTTTCAAAACTCTAGAAAAGACAGAGACATCTTGCTGCCTGGAAGGTCACCCAAAGTTCTTCTATAATATTGGGGCATCCATCTTCAGCCTACAGGCCTATAGTATCTGTCAGACTTTTCCACAAAGCAGGAAATTTGAAAGACTGTTTTGCTTATATTGGTACTTTGTCAGTAACTTTCTTCTGTGTACTGCAGAATGTCTGGAAGACTCTTTCATAAAGCAGGAACTCTGAAGGACTGTCTCACCTTCTTTAGTCAAGTTTAGTAGTTGTTTTTCCTGTGGGTCCTGCATGCCCAGTTCATACATAATACCATCAAGCAGTCCAGGCAAGAGCAGTTTCTTGCCCAAATAGTTAGTAAACTCCATAGGGAGCCTCTTCAATGCCCATCATACCTCATGTTCATCAGCCTGTAAGCTTCCTGAGCCTTGGACTCATGCTGTGAAAGTGGAAGTACTGTCCCTTACATCCCAAAAGGCTGCTGTGCCCATGAGTAATTGAAATGACCAGTGTAAAGAGTTGCTGGGAGACCAGGAACCTGAGTCTTATTCTACAAGTTGAATTATTTTTCTTGTTTCCTCATTGCTTAAACAGAAAACAGTTGAAAGGAAATTTTTAATGAATTCTGAAAATACTTTTATGTTTGTCTTCAAACAACCATCAGTTCAAGAGAAGAAATATTTTAGGGTTTATTGTTATGTTTTATGTGTATGGGTATTTTACCTGCTTGTATGTCTGTGCAGTGCATGCATGCAGTATCCATGGAGGCAGGAAGGGAGCATCATATCCCCTGAGACTGGAGTTACAGATGGTTGTGAGTCACCATGTGGGTGCTGAGAATTGAACTTGGGTCCTTTGGAAAAAGAGCCAGTGCTTTTAACTACTGAGCCATCTCTTTAACCCTAAAGAAATATTTCAAAAGTACTAAGCGATGTTTTTAAAAATGCTAACAGGAGTTACAGTAGCAGTATAATGAGGATTCAGAGCCTGTGGTCGGCTGTGTTTAGATATGCTCTGCTATGTACAGTCTATACAGGACATTCACACAGACATGGTCACAGCCCTAATGTCACTTTGAAATATGTTAATAGCAACATGAAACAGAAGGGCACTGAGGTTTAAATGAATCATGAGATGAAAATATGGATTCAAAATCAGAAGAGAAAGAGGCAGGCTCCTAGGATATATAACTTGGTCCCACTTGCTGACCCATGGCTTTGCTTCCTGTGTGTGGATGAAATGTGATCTCTTTACTTCCTGACGACAATGTCAACTGGTTACATGGCATGTCAACTGCCATGCCTCCCCTGCCAGGATGGCATCTATTCCTCAGAAGAGTCAAAATAACCCCTTTTCATCTTTAAGTTGCTTTTGGTCATGGTATTTTATCAGAGGGATAAAAAGAAACTAATGCAATCAATGCCTACTATTAGTGAGAAAAAAGAAAAAAACAATAGACAGTAACTTCCAAATCACCCTATAATTTATGCTTCACACTTTCAGCCAATGATAAGAGAAGTGGAATAGAATTCATGCCTTGGAACTTCTTAGGAGTTTTACCAATATCTGCCGAGGATACAGCACTGAACCTCTTCAGTCTCTGCACATCTCTTTCCAAAGTGCATTACCAATGATCAGGCTCTCTTGGAACGCTGTTCTAAACCACAGAGGTCAGATGATCTCATAGGGAAAGGGAGTGTGACACAGATTTCCTTCTTCAGTTTGCACACTGCTGATGGTCTCAAGGGCCTTAGAGATTATTTTTAATATTACCATATCTGTAGCTGAAGATCGATCATCCACACCTTTATTTCTTTTATTCAAATTGCTGTCAGATATCGAGGTGAAGCAAAAATTTATTTGCAGCACTCTCTTAGTGGAATGTGCAGCGTTTTATTCTTATCTTGATAAATTACCAGCATTTAAAAGCCAGGAGATAAGAGATAAGCTTCCAGAATGGCCACAAAAGCAATGAGAACCGGTGAGTGTCAAAAGCAATTTTATCGGAACTGAAAACTAATCAATTATAGTAATCACGATGAGAATTCACAAACGGTGGGATTTGTGGCATTTGAGCTAGCCTGTCTCCATGCCTGCTCTCTGAGCACTGGGATACCCTGGAGAACCGTCAACCTTAAAGGCGCAGTGGGGGAGACAACCATCATTGGCCAAGGTGTGCATTTACACTGGGAACCAAGCATGCTTTGATGTCCTGAAGTTGACCTCTTAAAAAATTTTTTAACTTTAATTTTTTATTTATTTTACATCCTAAACCCAGACTTCTTGAAGTTTTTGGTGATAAGTTTTTAACTGCTTCTTGGTGAAGGAAGTTTGGCTGGGCAATGGGGCAAGTGTATGAACACTGGATACACACGCAGCATGCTCAAATGCAGAACAAAAAGCCTAGTATTCCAGAAACATGGCCAAGCTGGGAACCTTTAACATCTTATTTTGGCTTTTCTCTAACCCCATGGACCTGCCAACTCCCTGCTCCAAAAGTGGTGACTTGGAGGGAAAGAAAGGGAGAGCCACCCCCATGTCCATTTTCTATCATCAGCCAGACAAAGATAGACCTACCTACGGTGGAATGGGCCTGCAGCTAGAAATAAAATGAAGCCTGTTGGTTTAACTTTTACATGTGTATTATATGTGTGAATATTTTGCTTTTATATGTTTCATATATTATTGTTTTAGACAAGCCTGGTGCCTGGGGAGTCGGATGAGGGCATTGGATCCCCTGTAACAGAAGTTATGAATGGTTGTGAGTCCAAGTGAGGATGCTGGGAATTGAACTCAGGTCCTCAGCAAGAGGACTTTTAACTGCTGGCTCTCTCTCCAGCCCCTGTTGGATTAATTGTAATACAGTATTTCCATTGTTCTGTCAGCTTTATAAATATGAATGCAAATTGCTTAATTTTAGAAATTTCCATATACATGTTGAACTTCATTATATCTCTTTGAATATGCCATTATACAAATTGAATATAAATTATAACATCCGTAATAATTTAAGTGACAAATTTTCCTTAATGGCATTAGATAGCTAGTTAAAACATTATGCTAAGCAGAGCCTGGTGACACACCCAAAATCCCAGCACTTGGGAGGCTGAGACATTTTCTAGCCTGGGACACCCAGTGAGATCCTGTATCAAGACAAAACAAACAATCAAAAGCACCATCTAAAGGCAAAGTAGAGCCATAGATGAGGACACAGTGTGTATATTAGAACTCACGATGGTGGTTTCTCTTATTGTGTGACAGTAGCTTCCATTTCTAGATTACAGGGCACTCTAACAACACTCACCATGTATCTCCCCTGCGAGTAGACAGGAACACCTGTCTAAATCAGAGTCTTAGGGTGCACACGCCATAGTCTTTGCAGATGTTACTTGAGTGTTGAATATCTTGTTCCTGGTTTGTCCTGGGTCATCTCTAGGTGCATTTCTGCAGACCCATATCTGAACCAATGCCTTTGGTCCCCAAAGAACCTGGCATGAGGTTAAATGCATAATAAACACATGCTTTGTTGGTGTTTATTCTCCAGTATGAATGCAAAATGCCCATAGAGATGATCATCTTTGCCTTCTTGCCTCCGAGGCTGGTGACATACATTGCAGTGGGGGATACTGAGACACTGTGATGTGTCTGTCCTATGTCTTCTGAGAATGCTGCAGAGCAGTGGCCACTTCAACTTGGTGGACAGTCCTTAGTTTTTCTTTGTTGTAGGACTAACTAGGCATCAGTGTTCACACTGATTAACCATTCTGTGGTCCCAACAGGTGAAGATGGGAACTCTGACTGGCCAGTCCACATGGCCTCTTCTTCACCCACAGAACACAGAATAAAGAAAGAGCTTCAGTCCCAGTTGTTCAATCCTGTGTTCTTGTTCTGATTCCATTCAATTGGACTTAAAGCTGGGGATGCTGCAAGCCACAAAAATAGGGGAATGACAGAGAACAAACATAGGGAGGAGCCACATCCCCAAAGTCCTGGGGACCCAGCTTTCCCTCCAGTTATCTGATGGTTTGAGTTCCTTTAACTGGACTGAACAGATTTTACTGCTTGCAGGCACCCACTACAGCATGGCAGTCATGCATGTCCCACTGCCTTCCACCAGGCTCTCCATGGAGGGCTCATCTTTTGTCACTACAAGTCAGTGTCTTCGTTAGGGTTGCTTTTGCTGTGACGAGACACCATGATCATGACAACTCTTTTAAAGGAAAGCATCTCACCGGGGTTGGCCTACACTTTCAGAGCTTTAGTTCATTGTCATCGTGGCTGCATGTAGGCAGACATGGTGCTGGAGAAGGAGTAGAGAGTTTTATATCTTGATATGTGGGCAACAGGAAGTGGTCTGTCTCACTGAGTGTGGCTTGAGCATATATGAGACCTTAAAGCAGACATGGTGCTGGAAAAGGAATTGAGAGCTTTATATCTTGATTTGTAGGCAACAGGAAGTGGTCTGTCTCACTGGGTGTGGCTTGAGCATATATGAGACCTTAAAGCCCGCTATCACAGTGACATACTTTCTCCAACAAGACCACAACTATTCCAATAAGGCCACATATCCTAATAGTGCCCCTGCCTTTGGGGGCCAGTTTCTTTCAAACCACCACACTCAGAGGCCTGACCTTCAATGTATCTACATTCCAGAAAAGTACCTCTTGCCATGTTAGAATTCACTGTACATTCGACTCCTTAAAGACACACATTGGTACAGTAATCACCCTGGCAGGAGAGATCATATTCTAGAAAGATTGGTACCCTTTGCTTTGACTGTCAGACTAATGGAGACAACAGACCCCAAAGGCTTAAAATTTTCCCAGAATCCCATGCTGGGGGCAGGGAGGGCTGAAGCCCCAGTGCCAGCCAGAGGAGGAATTTGCTTCCCAGAAAGGATTTCCAGTTGTGACAAAATATCAGTCCACCTTCCAGGATGGAAGAGAAGCCCAGACATGGATAGATCAGTGATGGACGGGCTCACACCTTGGCTGGGACTGTTTTACTTATGCCTACCTCTTGCCTTCTCGTTACCCCGAAGCCTCTTATTAATGCCCCTAAAACACCTAACCTTCTTGTTTGTGCCTCTTCCCTATATGACCATCTTGAATAAATCTCTTTTCTCTGCTCCTACTATTTCTTGAGTTTTTATTGGCTTATGGGAAACAGCAGCCCAGTCTACTAGCCAGGCTTCGACCCCCACGGACTCAGGAATCATGGTGGACATTTTTTTCCCCCTTGCTCCACATGAACCCATCAACAGCAGCCATTGAATTGAAGCTGCTGAATTTCTCCAGAACACAGGAGGGTAATTTAGGGACCAGCTCCCAGCATCCTTCCAGGCAGAGAGTTCTATTTCTCCTCAGACAGTACATTCATCTCAAGGCCTTCCTCCTTACTGTATCCTGGTGGACCAAGTTTGGAAAGGAGACAGTTCCCTGGGGCTAGAAGGGCTCTAAAATGTTAATGACCCTTTATGAGCCTTTTAGTACCTCATTAGCACTGGGTCCAGCTGATACTGGAAGCCTGGGAACTTAATTACTTCAGATACAAGTTGGCCATCAGAATCTTTTAGAAGCAGCCCCAGTGTTTTATTTATTTCTCTCTAAGAGTGAGAAAACTCAGCCCCATGCTAATGAGGCTTGATTGGCTTCAGATGTTCCAGAGATGGATTCTCCTTGGCAAACAATCCCGGCTTCTAATCACATCAAAGTCCAACCTCATCCTACAGCCATAGAGAGACTCTCAGAGGATAATCACACCCAGGAAATTGCACTTTTCTTTCTGTTTCCAAAGAAATTTAGGGAGAAGAAAACATGCTTTATAGGTGATGAGGTGGAAGATGTGTTTTGAAAACTTAGTGGAAAAAGCTTTTGTTCTGTTAAGCAGGAACATAGCTTCTCCTACAGGCATTGACCAATGGGCATCCTGGAATAAGACTTGCTTTGGCAACTATATAGTCAACTGTTTTAAATATTTCGTGTGTGTGTGTGTGTGTGTATGTGTTGTTGTTGTTGTTGTTGCTACTGCTGCTGCTGCAATGGGGGTCTGGCCTGGAACTCTCTTGACTGTTTGACCACAGCCTCTGGAGTAGTGGTAGCATAAAAATCAACACACCCAGCCCTATCTCTTACTGTATGATTATTATCTAGGCTGTGTTCCTCAGTTCCCAATGGATGAAAGTGAACTGATGCGCAGTTTCAAGTCTATAGTAGCTTCCAGGCCGTTGTCTTCCACACCCATGCTATCAGATCAATAAAGCGAATCATTCAGAGAACCGAGAAGGAATCTTTGATGGTTAAAGGATTCTTTTGCTGCGCAATGTCTTCTAGACCCTACAGGAAAGCAGCACCCATGAAATCTCAACAGTAAGGTAGTCTAAGAAGACCGACTGGCACACTGACTATACCAGTGGATGTGTCAATGAACATGAGAGAAGTCTCACAAGGCCCCACCCCTAGATAAGAGGTTCAGGCTAGCAGTGGCTACTGAGAAATGGAGGGTACGTTTTCTCTAGGAATGAGACTCCTGGTAAGTTATCCAGTCCCAAATGGTCAACCCTAGATTCTTGTTCATAAAAGCGACACTAAATAAACTCTCTAGGTTCTGTGTGATATATATGATCTTCATCATCTCTTACATTATAACAACACTTGTGAGAGCTAAAATTACATTTTAAGTTTTAACTACTGTGACCAAAAGAGCCATGAATCAAAATCCTCTGGTCTGCAAGCCCCTTGCCCAAGAACAGATAGTTCCTGAAATGCTGGAGGCTACTGTTATGGGAGATAACTAGCTTCATGTCTTCATTCCCCTAAACAAGTTTGGTTGACCCATCTGCACCGGATGTGCTTCACCACACGTGGGCAGGAGGTTCAAGGGCAGGAAATACATCAGGATGTGTGCCTGTTCCTAATTGGATATAGACAGGAAATAAATCAGATTGTTCATTTGCCCCTGATTGGATCTGATGGGAAATACTTAAGCTCCAACCAACTGTGACTTGGGACCATTTTCTGGAAACCCATGGATGAGCCTGGCCAGAGCCTGTCTACCTGGCCAGGATTTAATTAAAACTTGCTTTAAGTTTGGCTTTGTAGCGGTCTTATTCTCGACTGGTGGGAGTAACACCCACACACACACACACAGACACCCTTTTACTATCAAGACTCTCCTGGAAGGGTCCCTGGCTGGAATGGTCGCTCTTCACTGTCAACCTGACTATAGGTAGGCATAGCTGTGAGAGAGTTCCAGAGAGATTTACTCCCTGGATGTGGGCAATACCAGTCCCTGGTATGGGGTCTCGGACCAAATGATAAGGAAAACTCGGGAAAGCCAGATGAGCACCAGCTTCATTTCTCTGCTTTCTGACTCTGGATGCAATAGGATCCGCTGCTTCACCCGCCTATAATCATAGCTTCCCCTGCCCTGGTGGACCGTAACCTGGAATTCTGAGTAAAAATAGCCTCTTCCTTAAGACACTTTTGTCAGGCAACAGGAAAAATGGGTAAGACAGTTGCTGAGTCAGGACGAGCCCATATTCAAAGCACACACTACCCTCCTTCTTCCTGCAGCCTTGGTGGGAATCCCACCAAGGGAGAGTGTGGTTGCCTGGGTCATCCACCTCATTCTCAATGTTCTGGCCTGTGCCTTGTGGCTGCCTGAGCTTAATCGGATGATGTCACAATGCAATTCACAGCCCAACTTGTGGTTAGCTGGAGGACAAGAGACCATAAAGGGACATCTTGGTATGATAACATCCCTTAGCACCCTGGTCCCCTCCTGCACAGGCAGAAGGAGAGAGAGAGAGAGAGAGAGAGAGAGAGAGAGAGAGAGAGAGAGAGAGACAGAGAGAGAGAGAGAGAGAGAGAGACAGAGAGAGAGACAGAGAGAGAGACAGAGAGAGAGAGACAGAGAGAGAGACAGAGAGCCAGAGAGCAAAATCTTTAGCTGAGAAGGTTAGCAAACACAGAGGAATGGAGCCACACAGAGGTGCGACACATAAAAACATGGCAGAAGAAACAGGTTCTGTGGGGATTACTTCATGACAGCTTCTAGCCTGTGCACAGCAGGCAAATCTCAGCAGCTAATCCCTCCCCTCATACTCTCTCATCCCGGCCTAAACTTCATGCCTTTGTATGTGAATTTACTGCTGTCTAATGACCACAGCAGAGCCTGTCCCCTCCCTTGATTGTCCCTGGCCCCTCCCTTGAAAGCCCTGGCTCCAGGTATTGGTTTAGCTAGTGCTGCTTGAGTCTCTGTCCCTGCGACCCCTCCCTATCCAGTAGCACAGGACCAATTGCCTGCTCCTCCCAGTCAGCAATGCCATTTTGTTTTATTTTCATCACATCACATTCTGAAGATTCTGACACTATTTTCTCTTTAGCATAGGACCTCACGGGGAAGACATCTACTGGGAGGCTGAAGAGTTGAGTCAGGACCTCAGACACTGATGGGAACAGAAGTGAGTGAAAATAGCAAGAGAACTGGCAAGATGGCTTGATAAAGGCACTTGCTACAGAGCCCAAAGTCCAAGTTTGATCCCCTGGGTGGAAGAAGGAAAAAACAGACTCTTGCAAATTGTTCTCTAGCCCGGGCAGTGGTGGCACATGCCTTTAATCCCAGCACTCGGGAGGCAGAGGCAGGCGGATTTCTGTGAGTTGGAGGCCAGCCTGGTCTAAAAGAGCTAGTTCCAGGACAGGTTCTAAAGCTACAGAGAAACCCTGTCTCGAAAGAAGAAGAAGAAGAAGAAGAAGAAGAAGAAGAAGAAGAAGAAGAAGAAGAAGATTGCTCTCTGACCTCTATGCATGCCTGCTTGCAGATATGCCTTTGTGACACACACACACACACACACAATATATATATATATATATATATATATATATAATATATATATATATATAATGAAAATCCTAAACAGGTGGATGATAGAAAGTCTATGATGGGAGGAACAGATGATGGAGGGTAGCTCCACCAGTCACTGAATCAAGTGGTCACAATTATGTGTGTGGCATAATAATTGGGAATGACCACGCCTCTCATAAAATACAATGTACATAAGCAAGGAGGTGGGTGTGTCAGCTCGCTCAAGGCAGGCATTCCACACTGTGTAGCTACAACAGATACCTCAGTGAACCCCATGACATTGTCATTTTCAGCAGTGGCTCATATTTAGCATCCTCGCCCTCGGGAGTCTGAGGCAGGGGGAATGCTGTGAGTTCAAGGTGAAGCTGAGCAATGCAGTGATACTGTTTCTAACAAATTAAAATAACAATCATAAGCAAAATAAAGAAGAAGTTCCCCTGTATAGCTTTAGGAATTAGTGCTCAGTATCAATATCTTTGGAGATTCAGTGCTGCCAAAATTAGACTCAGCTTCAGCCTTGGGGGGGGGGGGTAGGGAGGAGTCAGGAAGAATACCCAAACATGTAAAATAAAATAATAATAACAATTGTTATAGATAATTATATATGGTCACTCTGTAGTGATCAGTGTTTACATCACTAACTCTATGATTTAGCTAAAGTAGGAGTTAGAGAAGTTCTTTATGTGTGTCTCGAAGCCCTCTTCCTTATGCTGGACTGTATCGACTGTAGATGTGATGCCGAGGGCACAGTAGCTGTCTTGGTACCACGAAGCAACAAATAGGAGCGAAAGGCCGCGAGAGTCTAAAGGGGTCTGATCTTGATATCACAAGACGGAATGTCTTCTCCAAGAGATTAACCTTTCACTGACCGAGGCCAATCAATCTGCCCTGCCAATTTTAATGGCCATAATTCTTTGCTATTAGAAACAGAAACATTCCTAACTGAGGAAGGCTAGCTAAGGACAAGGACGAACGACAGCAGGTGCCCATCTCCTAAAGGCATGGAGACGCTCAGGACAGTGGGAAGAGGAGAGTGTTAGGCACTCTGAAAACCCAGACAGGCTAGGGAGGAGAGAAGGCAGACAGGGTGCCAAGGAGGCGCTTTCTGTGTCTCTGCGCATGTGCGAGCGTGTGTGGCTGCCTTACCGTAAACCACAGACAACATCTAAAGCAAAGACAGCTGTGAATTGCGCCCCTTTCCCGGTGGAAGTCAAAGTGAACTTTAATGTATTTAAATCAAAATCCTGTCTCTCTCTCTACTAAATCCCGATGCACTTTTGATAGCATAAAAAATAAAATAAATCAGCCTCTGGCTGCTGCTGCCGTCTGGCTGACTCTGTATCTTCCTAGGTTTTCAACCCCATTTTATAATCTTTCCCTGTGAACTCCTCCCCGATCTGGGCCTTACTGTAAAGAAATAGATGTGAGAAGAGTATCTTGTTAAAAAATAATAACCGTGTGGCCTCTGGCAGCTGGAAATGCAACGCACACAGTGACTCTTCATTCTTGATCTCGACTGCTGCCATCGCTGCAGTTTAATTCTTCAAAGGGTCGTGCTAATTGTTGGCTCTGGTGTTGAAAGGGAACGGTTTCTACCCAGAAGGTGTTGTGGTTTTTAATAGCGTGAGACGCAGGACTGGCAGGGGGTTTGACTGGCTCACATTCCCCCCCCCCCCCCCCCCCCCCCCCCCCCCGCTTAGGATGATTTATTTATTTATTCTTTTTTTTTTATTGTGAAAAAAAATTTCCGCCTCCTCCCAGCCTCCCACTCCTCCCCACCTCCCCCAACTCCTCTCCCCCTCCCCCCACTCCTCTCCCCCTCCCTCTCAAGTCTGAAGAGCAGTCAGGGTTCCCTGCCCTGTGAAAAGTCCAAAGTCCTCCCCCCTCCATCCTGGTCTAGGAAGGTGAACATCCAGACTGGCTAGGCTCCCACAAAGCCAGAACATGAAGTAGGATCAAAACCCAGTGCCATTGTCCTTGGCTTCTCAGCAGCCCTCATTGTTCGCCATGTTCAGAGAGTCCGGTTTTATCCCCTGCTTTTTCAGTCACAGTCCAGCTGGCCTTGGTGAGCTCCCAATAGATCAGCCCCACTGTCTCCGTGGGTGGGTGCACCCATCTTCAACAAATGGTGCTGGCACAACTGGATGTCAACCTGTAGAAGAATGAAAATTGACCCATATCTATCACCATGCACAAAACTCAAGTCCAAATGGATCAAAGACCTCAATATCAGTCCGAGCACACAGAACCTGATAGAAGAGAAACTGGGAGGTACCCTACAACAGATGGGCACAGGCGATCGCTTCCTAGGTATAACCCCAGCAGCACAGACATTAAGGGCAACACTGAATAAATGGGACCTACTAAAACTGAGAAGCTTCTGTAAAGCAAAGGACACTGTCACTAAGACAAAAAGGCAACCCACTGACTGGGCGAAGATCTTCACTAACCCCGCAACAGACAAAGGTCTGATCTCCAAAATATATAAAGAACTCAAGAAACTAGACTTTAAAATGCTAATTAACCCAATTAAAAAACGGGGCACTGATCTGAACAGAGAATTCTCAACAGAAGAAGTTCAAATGGCCAAAAGACACTTAAGGTCGTGCTCAACCTCCTTAGCGATCAGGGAAATGCAAATCAAAACAACTTTGAGATATCATCTTACACCTGTCAGATTGGCTAAAATCAAAAACACCAATGATAGCCTCTGCTGGAGAGGTTGTGGAGGAAGGGGTTCCCTCATCCATTGCTGGTGGGAATGCAAACTTGTGCAACCACTTTTGAAAGCAGTGTTTCGGTTTCTCAGGAAATTCGGGATCAACCTACCCCTGGATGCAGCAATACCACTCTTGGGAATAAACCCAAGAGATGCCCGATCATATGACAAGGGCATTTGTTCAACTATGTTCATAGCAGCATTATTTGTAATAGCCATAACCTGGAAACAACCTAGATGTCCTTCAATGGAAGAATGGATGAAGAAAGTGTGGAAAATATACACATTAGAGTACTACTCAGCGGTAAAAAACAATGACTTCTCAAATTTTGCATGCAAATGGATGGAAATAGAAAATACTATCCTGAGTGAGGTAAGCCAGACCCAAAAAGATGAACATGGGATGTACTCACTCATAACTGGCTCACATTTCTAACGGACCGGTCATCTCCGGTGAAAATACCTGTTACATTTGTTTTTGCAGGTCACAGATCCATGCATCTGGGCTGGCTGAGGGTCGGATGTGATGATCACCAAACAAGAAGAATGCATTTCAAAATCCAACACTGCAAGAGCTCAGCCCCTACTGACATTGTCATGCTGAAGATGTAACATTGGCTAGTCAGTCACCTGCTCTTCTCCAGGACAGACTGCTTCTCCTGTTCCCTTCATTCCTTAGTTGCCTGTAGTTCTTTGGGTAGGGTAAAGTCCTCAGGAGATTTTCCCTGCCCACTTTGGGATGTCTATTGGTGTCATCCGTGTTCAGCTCAAGTTGGTGATACTTTACAAGTGTAGCTTCTGACATCACTAAGAGACACAATCTCACAGCAAACTCCCTGATCCTTTCGCTCTTACTATCTTTCTGTCCCATCTCCCACCAGGGACAGATGTCATATAGCCCCACAGTTGAGAGCCCTAGTAGACAATGGCTCCGAACTATGCCTCATTGTCTGTAAATGCATCAAGGGAAAGACAGCCTGGACTCACTGGACGCCAGAGTGATGTCCCAGCACAGCTCCGCCTGCTCTTCTCACACACTGAGGAGAAGCCCACATTCCGTTCCACCCACGAGCATGCCTGTGGGACACAGTGGTGCGCTCTGCTCATGTAATCATTACATTTTATTCATTTCTATTTGAAGGGGAAATTGTATGGGTTGTTTTATCAGATGGTGTTAGAAATGACTTTGGGTGCTTGGATGTAATGCAATATGACAGAACTATCGTTGGGAAGAAATGGAGGAAAATGAGAGCTTGTTTTTATTCAAGAATCTGGGAGATTGAGAAAAGGACAGAAAATTTGTATGTGTGTGCATGTGTGCATATTTTGCATGTGTGTATCTATGTGTGCATGCATATGATAGACATAAATGTTTATGTACAGGTATGCATGCGTGTGCATGCACCCCCGAAAGCTCCAGAGATCCTCCCATCTCTATCTCCCCAATATTATGGTTACAGGCATGTGTTGCCATGTCTGTCTTTTACATAGGAGCTGGGGTTCAAACTCAGGTCCTCATGCTCCTATGGTGACCATTTTACCCACTGATCCATCTTCCCAGGCCCAGTCATGCATCTCTTAGCTGTTTTGGCTAACTCTACCTTTTAATACAGAAGTCTGAGCTCTTTTTCTCGCTCCACCCACAACGCTAGCACTGAGGTACAATGCAGCATCCCCAACTCCTACCTAGACAGCTACATCAACTTCCTGTCTGTAGTTACATCTTGGTTTTTCTTCTGTTCTTTAGAGCAGCAGCTGAGTGAGCTGAGTAAAATGAATTTGACATTCTTTCCTGTTCAAACCCTGAAATGGCTTCCTAGTCCCATAAAGAAAAATCAAAGTCCTTCCACAGCCAGGAAGACCCACAAGACCCCATTTCCACCCCAGATGCAGCCTTCCTCCACCTGGAATCTGGGCTACCCGACAATCCTGAACTCCCTGTGTAGCCAAAGATGACCTTAAACTCATGATCCTCTTGCTTCCACCTCCCAAGTGCTATGGTTACCAACGTGTAACACTACAGTAGGTGTTTTCAGTTCTGGAGCCTCAAACACAGGTTCATCAAGCTAGGCAAGCACTCTACCATTGGCTTCAGCCCCAGCCCTAGGAGTTCCTAGCTGACTATTTATTCTCTCAAGAAAATAAATATCTGAAATCAGCAACCAAAACAAAATTCTACCTTGGAGGGTAATAAAGAAAGACATCTAAAAATAATTTGATGTTTTATCTATGAAATTAAGAAGAATTTTTATAAAGTAAATAGATTTGACTTGGAGCCTTTATACATTATCATTAAAAAGTAAATTGGCATAATCATTTACAAAGGCTTGAGGCAATGGATTAGAAAAACTTTAAAATATTAATGTTTGTCAAACTATTTAGCTTATTGAAATGAACCAAAAACCTTATAAGAGATATGGACAAAGATATATTTTAAGCATTTACTGACACTTAAAATATCAAAGCTCAAAAAAAAATATCAAAGCTCTACTTTTATCCAACAATAAATTATATATCAGCTATTGGGTCTGAAAAATGAAATGCTGTATAGATTCCATGCATTGTTTGGTATACAAGATCTCTTTTTGTTGTTGTTTTAGTTGCTTAGTTTCTTGACAGTGGATCTCATGTAGTCCTAGCCGGTCCTAAGCACTTTTTGTAGCCAAGGATGGCCTTGAACTCCTGATCCTCCTGTCTCCACCTCCCAAGTGCTGTAATTAGAGGTGTGCAACACCACACTAGGTTTTTCCATCCTGAAGCTCAAACACAGGGTCCATACATGCTAGGTAAGCATACTACTCCGGGCTTCAACCCCAGCCCTAGGAGTTCGTGTCTGACTCTATAAATACCTGATGTTCTGTCAATACCCAATTAACACTAAAGGCCAAATTCGGTTGGACCAAAATTTTCTACAGCTATAATTAAAGCAGAAATAGTTACCAGGAAGCTAGCAATGCAGCAATGGAATGCAAGCAAACTTATCTCTCCGAGACCTCACAGAGTACCTGAGCTTCCTCTGGGTCTATTAGGCAAACATAATAGAATGATTCACTTGTATCACAGAGTGACTCCAGAAGTTTTTGCTCTGTACCCTACTCAGTAGAGAGACCCAGAACCTACCTTTATGTGGACTGTGTATGAAATAGAGCTGTTTTGCATGTTTGCCCATTTTTTTGTGGACAACACAACTGGTACACACACTAGATCCTCCTGTCCTTGATAGTGGGGAAACCTTTGCAGGAGTAGTGGAGGCCACCAAGGGTCTAGGTACCAAGGTACAGTGCCACACATACCAGACTGGAGTCTAGGAGGAAGCTCCAGAAGCATGTCTCTACTGATGATGCATTGTCTCCATTTAAGAATGAGTTCAGCCTTGGTGCCCCATGGCAGCTGGGCAGACACATGGCTGACTTCACACCCAGCATCATTACCCCGCACACTGAGAACAACCTGACTCTATAGGATGCTGTGGCCAGCTTCTGCACTGAAATAACTATGCATAGTTTACTGAAAATGATTTGTGAAGTATTGAAGGGCCAACTTTTTATGGTAAACTAAAAGGATCTCCGCAACCATAAGTTAACTGGCTATCAGAACATAGAAACATTCCAGAAGCCTCCAATGCTGTACTCAGGTCAACTCAGGTTGCAAAGAAGTGAGGACAGAGGCACCTCCTCAGGAGGCTCATGGTTATGAATCTGGTCTGACCAACTCACCATCCACTTCACCTGGATGGTAACAGAAGCCACTCAAGGAGTCCCCACCTCACATTCCTGTTTCTTTTATTCTGCTTTGCAGTGATAATTATTCCAGGCTTCCTGTATCTTCCTTCAAATACACACAGTCTGACAAGGTCACTTCTCTGCTTAGAACCTTCAAGAACCTCTGACTATTGCTACAAGTAGAGTCCAAATTTGCTCTATGGTCTTGGGATGGATGCCCTGTTTGATTGGCATACATTCCATTTTGTATAAAACTTATCAACAATTCCTACATACAAGCCCCACCAGCCTCTTTCTTCATTTCTGAAGTATGACCAGATCTTTCTTCCTCTGAGATCACACTGGCATAGATCCGGCAGCCCTCGGGAGGCTTTTCTTTTTTTTCATCTTATAACCTCTCTGTTTTACAAGATTTTGTTCAAAAACGGCGTTTTCAAATTGCAGACTTTTTCTGAACATAAATTGACATTATTATTGAGTCACAGTGCCAACTTATCCAATGATATAAGCAAAGCTTTCATAGCATATAATAAAATGTTGTGAGAATTTGTCTTCGGTAGCTCTATTCAACCCTCTGTTAAGCAATCTTCTAAGTCCTCAAGGCATTTACTATCCCTGAGAACTCCCTGAGGGCATATATGCCAAAAACAAGAAGGAAGCAACTGGTCAGCCCATTGCTTGCATATATAGACTCCTGAAGTTTCCGTCATGGAAAAGCCTGGAGAAACTCTCCATTTCATACGTACAGATAGATTGAAGGGAGGAGAAATTGGACAAGAGGGAAGATGCTGTCAGTCAAGTGATTGTTATACAAGCAATGAGACCCCAAGTTCAATTCCCAGAACCCACCTAAAATACCATCTGTGGTAGCATTTCTTGTTTTGCCAGTTCTGGGAAAATGAACACAGAAAAAAGTCTTGCATGGGGACTCATGGGCCATCCAGGCTAACTTGTTTGGTGAGTTCTAGGCTAGTGAGAGACATTGTCTCAAAAAACAAGGTGGAGGACCAGTGATATGGCTCAGCAGGTAGAGGTGCCTGTACTAATAAGCTGAATTCAGTTCCTGGAATCCACACAGTGGAAGGAGAGAACCAACTCCCACAAGCTGTCCTCTGACTTCCACGTGTGTACTATGGAACATGCACCCACAAAATAACAAATAAATAAAAGTAAGAGAATCTTTTAAAAGAAGAAAGGGAAACTCACACACTTAATGCACCCACATATGTGTAAATAATCAATGAATGAATACACAGATAAATATATAAACATACAACACCCATGAGTTACAGTCTGTTCCACAATACATTGTCCTCCCCACTTTTGCCACCCAGGTAAAGGCAATGGAAACTGAAATGCCATGGCCTCTGCAGGAATGTAAAGCAGGGACTGTAGTCGGGGGGGCGGGTGATTTCCCTATATCCATTCTTCCCTTCCCCTAGCTCTCTATTCCTCCCTTGTCCCTCCATCCCTCCTTCCTTTCCATTCATTTCTCCTTCTTTCCATCCCCCTTTTCCCCTTTCATCCCTTTGTCCTTCTATCCATCTGTCCATCCACCCATCCATTCTTCCTTCCATCCATCCTCTCTTTCTGTCTTTTGTGTGCATAGCTGTTCTTCTGGGAAACCCTTTCCATCTCGGAGACAAGGTGACATGTAACAACACAATAACCCAGCAAAGCCCTGGCTAAATGAAGCATCTGGGCAGGAAGACACCAGCCCAGGGGTGACAACTTTTCAGAGAAAAATTAGTCTGATGTGGAAAAATGAAGGATGAGTGCTGGTCAAAATTTTAAAATAATAACCAAAACAATGTGCCATTTTAACAGCTGTGTAGCTGTGTCTCCCTGAGGCGTTACTTTGCCTTTAAGTAAGGACATGATGGTGATGGTGCCCATCTGCTTGCCAGGGATCAATTCCACATGGTCATATATTAAGGATCAGAGTTACAAATAAAGCCCTTTGACCTAGAACTCAACATTGAAACCATGGGTCATTCACCTCAGTGTGGGAGATGAAAGATGAATAGGTTTTCAGCAGGATGGGAATGAGTGTCTGTTTGAAGGTCCCCCTAATTGTCATTTCAGACCAGCAGCTGCTGGCTCCTGAGAAGCTGGGAATGTGCGTGCAATGTGACAGCTGATGGACACAGGACTAATCACAACAGGGCTTCCTAATAGAGGTCATTGGCCTCCATGTTCAGAGACAAACACTGCATATTAGGGGGATGGGCCACAGGGAGAGGAGGCTCCTAGCTGTCATGTGACTGCCTGGCTGGGCAATGATCAACAAGTTCTTTCTAGACCCCAGGGAGAAGAAGAAAGTGACTGGGAAAGATCCCTCTCCCCACAGAGTGTAGAGTGTTACTGCATAGATGGTCCTCAAGGATGCTATGCATGTCACAGGGGTTTTTTAATTTTTTTATTGATTTTTATTGAGCTATGCATTTTTCTCTGCTCGCCTCCCTGTCTCTCCCCTCTCCTTCTACCCTTTCTCAGGGTCCCTGTGCTCCCAGTTTACTCAGTAGATCATGTCTTTTTCTATTTCCCATGGATTATATCCATGTATGTCTCTTCTTAGGATCCTCATTATTGTCTAGGTTCTCTGGGATTGTGATTTGTATGTTAGTTTTCTTTGACTTATGTTTAAAAACCATGTATGAGTGAGTACATGTGATAAATGTCTTTCTGTATCTGGGTTACCTCACTAAAAATAATGTTTTCTAGAACCATCCATTTGCCTGCAAATTTCAAGATGTCATTATTTTTTATGCTGTGTAGTACTCCATTTTGTAAATGTACCACATTTTCCTTATCCTTTCTTTGGCAGATGGGACTTTATGTTGTTTCCAGGTTCTGGCTATGACAAACAATGCTGCTATGAACATAGTTGAGCACATGTCCTTATGGCACGATTGACCTTCCTTTGGATATATACCCAAAAGTGGTATAGTTGAGTCTTGAGGTAGGTTGTTTTTTAATTCTCTAAGAAATCACCACACTGACATCCAAAGGGACTGTACCAGCTTGCATTCCCACCAGCAATGCAGGAGTGTTCCCTTTCCCCCACATCCTCTCCAGCATAAGTTGTCATAAGTGTTTTTTATCTTGGCCATTCTTACAGGTGTAAGATCAGATAATTTTGATTTGCATTTCTCTGATGATTAAGGATGTTGAGCATTTCCTTAAGTACCTTTCAGCCATTTTAGATCCCTCTGTAGAGAGTTCTCTGTTTAGGTCTGTACTCCATTTTTATTGAATTATTTGTTCTTTTGATGACCAATTTTTTGAGTTCTTTGTGTATTTTGGAGATCAGACCGCTGTCTGATGTGGGGATTGTCTTTCCCACTCTGTAGGCTGCCGTTTTGTCTTATTGACCATGTCCTTTGCTTTACAGAAGATTTTAGTTTTGGGGGTCCCATTTATTAATTGTTTCTCTCAGTGCCTGTACTACTGGGGTTACACTTAGGAAATGGTCTCCTGTGCCAATGCGTTCAAGTGTACTTCCCACTTTCTCTTCTGAGGTTCAGTGTGGCTGGTTTTATGTTGAGGTCTTTGATCCATTTAGCCTTGAGTTTTGTACATGGTGATAGATATGGATCTATTTTCATTCTTCTACATGTTGATATCCAGTTATGCCAGCACCGTTTGTTAAATATGCTTTCTTTTTTTCCATTTGATACTTTTTGCTTCTTTGTCAAAAATCAGGTGTTTGAAAGTGTATGGATTAATATCCAGATCTTCAATTCAGTTCCATTGGCCCTTCTGTCTGTTTTTATGCCAATACCAGACTGTTTTCAGTACTGTAGCTCTATGGTAGAGTTTGAAGTTAGGGTTTGTGATGCCTCCAGAAATTCTTTTATTGTACAAGATTGTTTTGGTTATCCTGTGTTTTCTGCTTTTCCATATGAGGTTGAGTACTGTTCTTTGGAGGTCTGTGAAGAATTTTGCTGGGATTTTGATGGACATTGCATTGAATCTGTAGGCTTTTGGTAAGATTGCCGTTTTTACTATGTTAATTCTACCTACCCAAGAGAATGGAAGATCTTTCCACTTTCTGGTGTCTTTTTCAATTTCTTTCTTCAAAGATTTAAAGTTCTTGTCATATAAGTCTTCCACTTGTTTGGTTAGAATTACTCTGAGATATCTTATGCTATTTGTGGCAATTGTGAAGGGTGATGTTTCTCTGATTTCTTTCTCAGCCCTTTTATCATCTGTGTACAGAAGGGATACTGATTTTTTTGAGTTTATCTTGTATTCTGCTACATTACTGAAAGTGTGTATGAGTTCCTTGGTAGAATCCTAGGGGTTGCTTATGTAAACTATATCATCAACAAATAGTAAGAGTTTGACTTCTTCTTTTTCGATTTGTATTCCCTTGATCTCCTTTTATTGTCTTAGTGCTCTAGCTAGGACCTCAAGAACTATATTAAATAGGTATGGAGAGAGTGAACAACCTTGTCTTATTCCTGATTTCAATCGGATTGCTGTGAGTTTCTTTTCATTTAGTTTGATATTGGCTTTTGACTTTCCACATCTTGTCTTTATTATGTTTAGGTATGTTCCTTGTATCCCTGCTCTTTCCAAGACCTTTATCATGAAGGGATGCTATATTTTGTTGTAAGCTACAAAGCAGAGTTCTAACATGGCAAAGAGGGTTGATGTGTAAAGCAGGCTGGGTGCCACTGAGAGATATGGTACCTAAAGGTGGGTTCTGGAGATGGCCATTGCCCTGCTGGGTGATGTTAGCAAGCTCTGTCTATGCAGCAGGGAACAATCCCACCTACTCAAGAGACATTAATAAAACATAGGGCAGGTAATACATGTGTATGTAATTATTGTTGCAGCCACAGGGTGCACAGTTCTGTTTGAATAGACACCACATGCTAGTTGTCAGCAGGAAAACCCACCTACTATTGGCAGAGAATATCTCTCCCCTTCCTTGTCCTCCTCCATCTCCTCCTATCTCTCCCTTTTCTATCTACCAATCATCTTACTTTCTCCATCAATTCCCCCTCTGTCATTTCTTCCTCCACCTCTTCTTCTCCCTTTCTTCTTTTTCTCATTTCTATCTTCCTCTTCTTTTCCTCCTCCTCCTCCTTCATCTTTTAGTGACATTCTGGAAATGGTAACCACAAGCAAAATTTCTCAAGAATTGATACTTGAGAATTAAATATAAAACTATCAAGCACCTTGGTGGACATAGTTATGTTATTTATGTACTCCTGCCACAGGTTTGCAGATGACATCAAACACAGGGTCTAACAAGCGTGCATGTCACAGCTCCAGAGTCACCATAACTTCTGCCTCATCCCTCTGTTACCCTGTGTGCTGGCTGTGTGCAGGGAGCTCTGAGTGTCTCCACTCCTTCTCAGCAGCAGCATCTCCACTGGGCAGATATGGAAATAGAGGCTCAAAAGAGTCCAGGAATTTGGCCAAGGTCACACAGCCAGAGAATATAGAAGCCAACCGTTGCCCCAGGTCCAACTATTTCAGGGCAGAGACAGAAAAAATGTCAATCTTCTCATTATATGTCTGGCTCACCCCTCTCTTCCTCTTCCTGCATGTGGAGAGACAACTGCCAAATGAAAATGAGTCCAGATGTCTACATGCAAAGCTGAACAGCCTGGCCAGAGGTTGACAGACATCACCTCAGGCAGGAACATCAGCTGCCTACCCAGCCTCCCTTTGCCTAGAGTACATGGGAATAGCCAACAGTGAAAGAGATCTAAACCAAGGCAGTTCATTCTGGCTACAATCCTGACTGAGCAACATTAAGTCAAGACTGCTGTTTCCCCTGCTGATGGTGCAGTTTGGGCATCTATGTCTCTATTAGAATACCATTCAATTCAATGTCCAAAGCTGGATCCAAACATTGTCTGTGACTATATGGTTATGGCTGCCCATCTTGTGCACCCATGTGGAAGACCCCAGGCTGGTGTGGACCACACAAAGATTATCCATCCCACCTACTGAGACTCAGGGTGGCCAGATTAGAACTTGAGAAGGTGTGATCAAAGGAGTTTGGGACTTCTCACAAGCTCCCACGCTCTTCCTCTTAAGAATCATGAGCCGTTCCAGGCAGGGTGACCATGGTAGCTGATTGACATGTGACTTCAGCAGCTAGAGCAGAGAATTTGGTCAATGACAAGTTCCTTTCCAGGGATCACTCTAGTAGCAAGATGATTGGCCAGGATACTCAGTGTCTGTTTGGCCTAAGTACAACCTGTGAACTTGTCATAGACGGATCACAAGGCAGTGGACATGAGGCCACGCTTACCCAGAGACTTAGGTCCAGACTATGTTTCAGCCATGCTGTTGTCTGGAGAAACTTCATATTCTGTTGAATGTGTTTGTCTTTGCTTTGAATGACTTATCCTATTACAAGATTGGCTGCTTGCCCTAACTAGCTGAAGGCAGGGCAGAGAGAAATGAAGCCTGAAATGAGCTGGAAGTTTCTTCCACAGTGGCTAGCATACATTGTTCTGGAAGTCAAGTATGGGCTGCTTCAGGAGAAAAGTCATCAGTGGCCTTACCCAGAGAGCTGCAATAATGATTCCAGGTGTGATGTGCCCACTGGTATAATAGCAAATGCTATAATTATGGGGGAATCTTAGTTTACTTTTCTATCACTGGGGAAAAAATTCCCTGACAAACAATGTTTAAATGACAAAGGTTTACTGTGTGCTACAGCCTGGTAGCAGGAGCAGAAGGCAGCCGGTCACATGACATCCACAGTCAGGAGGCAGAGAGATGGATGCTGGTGCTAGGCTCGCTTCCTCCGTTCTATGCATTGTAGAAAATGGCACCGCCCAGTTTTAGGATGGATCTTCCTGCTTCAATTAACCCAACCAAGGTAACGTCTTGTAGTCCTTGGAGGAGATTAACCTAAGACAGATAATCCTCCAAAGGTTTCGTCTAGATGGTTCTAGATCCTGCCACTGCAGTGGCAACCAGCAACATTTTGCTTGGATTTGATGCCTGCACCACTGGAGGGATTGTCACACTTGGTACGGTAAATCCAGTCAAATTCTGTGACTGGACCTGGAAGGGCCTGACGACTGATGTTTTACTAAATAAACATGTTTTAAAATTGCTTTTTAAACAGTTTCTTATACGTGTCGATTAGTGCTGCTCTCACTAGGGAAGTTTCTCTTGCCATGGGTAGCAATGAATGCAGAGACTCATAAAGGTTCTAAGTGGTGTGAATAAGTGAACATTAATGCTAAACAGGACATATGCATCATCCTCTCCGAGGCCTAGGGAACACTGTAGAAGGAAGAGAGGAAAGAATATAAGAGGCAGAGGGTGGGGCGCGGTGAGATGCTGCCTTCCAGACATGACACAGCTATCACATTTGGCACTCACAGCAAGCTGCAGCTGTCTGAACAAGGACTGCAACAAAAATGGCCCCATCAATGGTCCATCCTGGGTGGGGAGTGGCTCAGGAGACCCTACCCACCTAAGGAGCTACAGAAGCCAGTGGTTGCTGGTGGGGCAGAGACATAGTCTGTAGCCAGTGGTTCTTTGCGGTTGATTAAGCAAACAGTCCCATGCCCTTATCTCATAAAGGAAACCTTAATTAAATGCTGTGGATCGTTGAGGCAGGAGGGAAGATTCAGAGATTAAAAGCACATAAACTCCTGTAGAAGACCCAAGTTCCCAGCTCCTAACACACATCAGATGTTCACAACCACTTATAATTCCAGCTCTGGAGATCTGGATGCACATATACACACAAGGGCAGGTGAGACAGCTCACAGATCCATAAAGACATGAAGATAGAACAGGGTACTCATATGAAGAGAGTAGGTGGGGGGGGGGATGAGAGAGGATAATGGAGGGTATAATTAAAGTACATTATATATGTACAAAATTGTGAAAGAATAGATTTAAAATCCAAAACAGAAAATAACACCCCAAATGTATAAATAAATAAACAAGTAAACAAATCTTCCAACTGCTTCAACTTTCAAGACCACCTTGTGAATGATGTTGATGACGGAGGCCCCATCAATTACTCTTCCATCAGGGATTCACACATGCTTGAGGGCCAGTTAAGTCAGTGTGGGACACATAAAGACTTCTCCCAAGATAACAAACATCAAAAGGAAAAAAAAGATGAGCAGGAGGATGAGAAGAGAGAAGAGGAGAAGGAAGAAGAAGAAAGGAGGGAAAGAGGAGAAGAAAGAAGGAGGAGAAAGAGAAGGAAGAGAAGAGAAGATGAAGAAGAAGATGACAAAGAAGAGGAGGAGGATGGAGAAGAGGAAGAAAGAGGAGGAGGAGAAAAAGAAGAAATAAAGAAGGGAGGAAGGAGGAGGAAAAGTCACATTACAAAAGAAAGGACCTTCAGTTTGATATAATTAGTATCCTGATGAGGGGGAACACAGACAGACACACAAGGGACATCTACATAATGACAAAGACAAAAGCATAAGAAGTCATGAAGAGGTGAAGTCCATATTCTCCTGCACACTTTAGAGGAAGGAAGTGCTATGCACATCTTGGTTTGGAAACCAGAAGCTCTAGAAGGTGCAACAATACGTTAGAGTTTGGTTTTTAAGCATTTATTTTATTCTGTGTGTATTTATTTATGCGCATATGCATGTATGTATGTGCACCATGTACAGGTATTGCCCACAGGGGTCAGAAGAGGGTGTCAGATCCCCCTGAAACCACAGTTGCAAGTGGTTGTGAGCTGTCTGATGTCTGTTTTGGAAACAGAACCTGGGTTGTCTGTATGAGTTGCCAGTGCTCTTAGCCACTGACCCATCTCTCCAGTCTCTTTGATGAGGATTTCAAGTCACAAATTAGTGGTCCTTTGTGGAATGGCACCCTCAGGAAAGCAATATACCAAATGGCATCATACTTATCTATCAGAATTAAGAGTTATGCGAAACCCCTCTGGTCAAACCAGAAACCAGCAGCTTAGTGTAGCATCATGTGTGGTTATAAAATAACAAATATTAAATCTAAATGTCTGGAGAACACAAGTCTGGGAATGTCAAAGCATAAGATCAAGGGATTTGGACAGAGAGAGGATTCAAAGACCAAAGAGTAGAATTCCATCTAATGATTTAAAACACATTTCCTGCTGAGAATAATCAATAGCAAGAGTGAAACTTGTCTGGTGCTGAATAAAATTGTTGAACACACATCTCTGTAAAGGTGATTTTTGTGTTAGGTGTCTGCTCTAGTTTGCTTTCTGTTACTGTAATAAACACTGATCAAAGCAACTTGAGGAGAAAGGGTTTTTTGGCTCACAGGCCATATTCCATCACTGAAGGAAGTCAGGTCAGGAATTCAAGGCAGGAACCTGGAGGCCAGAGCTGAAGCAGAGGCCATGAGGGAAGACTGCTTACTGGCTTGTTCTTTCTGGTTTGCTAGTCTGCTAGTTTATGTACCCCAGGACCACCTGTCCAGGGTCAGCACCACATCAATCATCAATCAAGAAAATAGCTGCAGATATGTATAAGGCCTATCTGATGTGTTTTGAACAGAGATTGTGTTTTTCCTTTCCCAGTCACCCAGACCTGAATAATCATACAAAACTATACTAATTACAACACTGTTTGGCCAATGACTCAGGCATATTCCTAGCTAGCTCTTACACCTTAAATTAACTTATTTCTATTATTTTATATTTTGCCACGAGGCTCGTGCTTTTTGCCTTTTGCTTCTTGGGCATCTACATGATGTCTGCCTGACTTCTTCTTGGTGTGGGAGAATTGTCTGTATTCTGTCAATCATGTTTTAAATAAGTGCTGATAGGCCAGGCAGGAAGGATAGGTGGGAAAACCAGACAGGAAGTAAAAATGATACAATGAGAACAGGAGAATTCTAGGAAGGAGGAAGCTGATCCCCCCCACTCCTGCCCAGACCACCGAAGCAGCAGGATGTGATCTGCCTCACTGAAAAAGGTATTGAGCCACATGGCTAACATAGATCAGAAAAATGGGTTAGTCAAGATGTGAGAGTTAACCAGTGAGAGGCTAGAGCTAATGGGCCAATCAGCTTATAATTTATGGAGACCTATGTGTGATTTTTCTTTGGGGCTAAACAGTTGTGGGGTATTGGGTGGGACAAAAACCCCAACAACAAACAAGCCAGCCCTCGTGCTACATCCTCTTTCCTCCTTTATCTCTTCCTGGATTTCCCACCTATATTCTGCCCTGCAGTAGGTCAAAGTAGCTTCTTTATTAACTAATGGTAATAAAAAATCATTCACAGCATACAGAGGGGAATCCCACATCAATGTGTCTATGATCTTTTTATTTTGATAAGAACTATGACAATTGTGGTGGCCTGTGTGGCAAGTGATGGCCCCAGCATTCTTCAGGAGGGATTACTAACAAGCAATTGTGTGTGAGACTTCTTCCCCTATCAGTTCTTGGAGTCACTGCCTTTGTTTTGACAAACATGACTTCTTTTTGATTCTGATGTCAAGGTTCCCATTTCCTTCAAAGAGTGTAAAATCCTCTGGCTCCTTCCTCAAGAGAAAGGACAGCAAAGGTGACCAGGAGTCATGGGGCAGGCTGCATTCCTTCCACGTCAAGCCTCCCCTTTGCAAAGTCAGATTTCTACCCTGCTTGTTGTGGTTGTCTTCTCTGCATGAACAGCCAGTTCATTTAACCTTTGACATCTGTATAAGTTAGGATTCTCTAGAGGGAGAAAATCAATGGGATATATAGACTTACAATTTTCAAAGGATTTTATCAGACTGTTTTACACACTGGGAGGTTGGGCAGACCAAGAATGCTTGTCTGTATGCTGGAGAGAGGAAAAGCATAGTAGCCACTGGACCCAGGAATTTGGAAGACTCACCATGGATAACAAGAGGGGGCCATGTTGGATACAGACTTAACCCAATGCTGAAAGCTTCCCAAAGAGTGGCTGCTATGAGTCCACATAGAGGGGTGAAGACACTGGAATCTGATGTCCATGGGTGATGGCAGTAGTAATAGGTGAACTTTCGTCAGAAGAGAATGTGCTGAGTGTCTTCTTCCATGTGCTGGCTTCTCCCATTGTCTACATTTATTTCATCCCAATGCCCAAAATACTGAATGGTTCTGACAGCATTGAGGGAATATCTGCCCCACTAGGTTGTTGTTCCAACTGTCTATCCTCCTTGGGAATGTCCTCACAGTTATCCTCAGTTATGAGATGTACTTGGCATCTGTCATTCCAGTCACCTTGGTCATCATGGTTGACCATAACACATCTCACTTCTCCAGGTAATGGTCTTGTCATATGGCAGTCAAGTGGGACCGTGTTGGGGATATCCCACACCTTTGTTTCCCTCACAGATCAGGAGAGCAGTGTGCTCCTTGTACTGCTGGGACAGCCAGCACCCTGCAGATCCAAGCAGTCTCACAACAGTGCCTCTTTTTTTTTTTAATTTATTTATTTATTAAGGATTTCTGCCTCGTCCCCACAACCGCTTCCCATTTCCCTCCCCCTCCCCCGATCAAGTCCCCCCCCCTCATCTGCTCGAAGAGCAATCAGGGTTCTCTGACCTGTGGGAAGCCCAAGGACTGCCCACCTCTATCCAGGTCTCGTAAGGTGAGCATTCAAACTGCCTAGGCTCCCACAAAGCCAGTACGTGCAGTAGGATCAAAAACCCACTGCAATTGTTCTTGAATTCTCAGTATTCCTCATTGTCCGCTATGTTCAGCTAGTCCGGATTTATCCCATGCTTTTTCAGACCTAGGCCAGCTGGCCTTGGTGAGATCCCAATAGAACATCCCCATTGTCTTAGTGTGTGGGTGCACCCCTCGTGGTCCTGAGTTCCTTGCTCGTGCTCCGTCTCCTTCTGCTCCTGATTTGGACCTTGAGATTTCTGTCCGGTGCTCCCGTGTGGGTCTCTGTCTCTGTCTCCTTTCATCGCCTGATGAAGGTTAATATTCCTGAGGATGCCTATGTGTTTGTTTTTTAAATCGGAGGTTTGACCTAGGGAGTAGCTGCCTTCAGGATACTTGGTCTAGGGTGGGTTTACTGCCTAAATAACAGAATGCTTTTCTCAACCCATTGCTGGTGAGAATGCAAACTTGTGCAACCACTTTGGAAAGCAGTAGGGCGGTTTCTCAGGAAATTCGGGATCAATCTACCCCTGGACCCAGCAATACCACTCTTGGGAATATACCCAAGAGAGGCCCTATCATACAACAAAAGTATATGCTCAACTATGTTCATGGCAGCATTGTTTGTAATAGCCAGAACCTGGAAACAACCTAGATGCCCTTCAACGGAAGAATGGATGAAGAAAGTATGGAATATATACATATTAGAGTATTACTCAGCAGTAAAAAACAAGGACTTCTTGAATTTTGCATACAAATGGATGGAAATAGAAAACACTATCCTGAGTGAGGTAAGCCAGACCCAAAAAGAGGAACATGGGATGTACTCACTCATATTTGGTTTCTAGCCATAAATAAAGGACATTGAGCCTATAATTCATGTTCCTAGAGAAGCTAAATAAGGTGAATCCAAAGACAACAGTGCCTCTTAAATGCATTAGCATTCGAGGGAGCCACAAGCGGGAACTCTCATCAAATATAAAAATCATAAGATGGCTTGGTCTCAGAAAATGAGACTGTGTTCTGTCCCATTATGTTTTCTACTGCCTGGGCAGCTCATTGTGCTGAGTGACTGTCTCCATCTTTGAGCTCTTGTCCCCTGGAGGGAAGGCGGCCTCCTAGTCATCAGTAGGAGTGAGCTGCCTTATCAGACAAAGATAAATATTTCACAGAGTTAGATGTTTCAGAAGAATGGGGGTCAGAAAAGAAGACCCTTGAGGTCCGAGGTGGCTCTTCACGTTGTCTTTTCAATTTCATCCTGGTCTTTTCTCACACCTTATTAAAAGCTTTACAGCTTCCTTTACCTAATCTTGAATAAGCAACTTCCCTCCAGGGTATCAATGTTTTAAGCTTGCTCTGCAATCACAGAGTAAATCCTAAAGGAGATTGCATTCACCAAAAGTGCACTAAAGATGTCTTCTCCATAATTTTAATGCTCTGTTAACACGTTGCTTTCCCAAGCAAGTTCTAAATTCCCTTCTAATTAAAATAGAATACAGTGAGTCTACCATGAATTTCTCCATGTAACCTGTGAGGAAGGTTACCAATGGACTCTGAAGACTTCAGTTCTTGGGGTTGGAGTGATAGAGCCCATCCCACACAGAGAGTCCATCTTTGGATGCTTTGGACAATGGCACCAGGTAACCACCAGGATCACTAGATCTGTGAGTAAATGAACCTTCTGGTGACTTCTACCATAGCTGCTTAGTCATTATGTCAGTAAAGGTTATCCAGAGAACCAGGAAAGATAGACTATCTGCCATTGCAAGAGGGGCTCAGTAGGCTGGCTCAGAAGATTTCATGGGCTGTAAAGCCCCACTGCAGTTATTTTCTTGTTAGAGAGACAGTTATAGTATTTAACTCAACAGTCTGGAAGCCTCACATTTAGAGAGAGGATGACTTCATGGGACCACAGACTGAGGAGGGGGCTGAGAAAGGCCTTGGGTTGGTGCCAGTGTCCACCGCACTCAAAGGATGAAGTCCCCTCTGTCTTAATTTCTGGAGGTGACAACAGAGCAAAAACTAAGTCTACCCCAGGAGGGTTGAACAGACATGGCAACTATTAAGCTCCCTGCATTTCCCTTGTGTCTGGCCTCAGCCTAGGGCATGCAAGGCTCCTGCTGGGAAATAGTTTTTCCCACTTGGTTTGCTGAAATTTTTACGAGTTTTCTCAGGAAGCACCCAGAAACACACATTGCCGTTTCTCTAATCATTCTTCAATCCAGTTATAGTGATACCCGAGTTAACCATCACTGTCACCTTTACCTCCACCAATCTTGAGGGATTCTTAGAGACAGCCCAGGATTTCAAAAAGTAGAAAGTACCAGTTCAGTTGCTCACTTTCAAATTGAAAATTCATGAGCTGAGTAAATAGGTTCTCTTGCTCTAAACTGTTAGGTTTTGTGGTGTTCTTATCACATGGAGATGGCTATCCAGAGCAAAGGCCTGTAGCTCCCATTAGAGCAATGGCCTTCGAGAATGAAGGCAAGTCAGCTTGTTGTCAGAACACACACCCTGGAGCTACACTGAGCTCACAGTGGGGAACTCTGGGCACCACTTCTTCCCCAAGCTTAGCCAGTATATCACCACAGGGCACATAGGTCACAGCCAAGGACTGAATATCACAGTGTCTGTTCCTCAGAGCTGTATGACAAGTTGTTGTTTTAAAAATCAGAAGAGGATAAGGCCAGAGAGTTGGTGGCTAAGTGGTTAACAATTCTGGCTGCTTTTCCAAAGGATCCAGGTCTGATTCCCAGTACTATATGGTGGCTTAGACTGTCTGTCACTTCAGTCCAAGGAAGCCAGCGCCCTTTTCTGACCTCCAAAGGCACTGTCCACACTTGACACCCACACTGCTCCCACCACCAGCCACACACACACACAAAGGAAAAATAGAAAGTGTATTTGGGCTCACAGATTAAATATAGTCCATCACATAGAGAAAAAGCATGGTGGCAAGAGCAGCTTGCAGTGTGGCTCACTCAAAACAGAAAGCAGGGAAGTGGGACACATGTACGGTGCTCACCCGTCATTTTCTTCTACTTTTGCCCTGCCAGCCCTCAGCCCACGCAGTGTTGTGTGCAACTCTCCTCCCTGCCTGCCCAGTAGTCAATTGTCTCTGAAAATGTCCTCACAGACTCATCCAAGGTGTGCCTCATTAATGCCCTAGGTGCTTCTTAGCTCCACCAAGCTGATGATCCAGACCAACTGTCTTGGTGCCATCAAGGGAAGTGAACAGTGAAGAAATGAATTTAGAGCCATGAGCATCACTTGTATTTGCAAAGGGAGAAGCTAGAGACGTTCTGTGGATGGTGGAGAGCAGGCTATAGCACCTATAGCTAGAAGGTCAGGAAGTAGTGATACATGGGTGTGGGCACGTGGATTTTCGGGACTCCAGATCTCCTAACAGTGAGGGTACTTTTCTGTGAGGAAAACCATGCCCTGAGAACCTTTTAGAGCAGCTGTAGTATAGCACAGTAGCTGAACCCCCTTCCCATTATCCCTTTGCCTCCACAGTCAGCACTCACCCCCCAACCAGACAACATGATATTAGCTGATGTGGGGGTGGCTACCCTGGCTGATTTAAAAGTACATCATAAATATTAATGTTATGATGGCATCTCAAAAGACGTGCCATGTCCCACTCTTACCACGGAAACACCCAGAATTCTGCTAACGGCTGAAGAACAACAATTTCTCTTGAAAACTTGCCTATCTGAGAACGTTTCCTGGCTCTCTCAGGAAGCTGTGTGTCAGGACAGGTTTTCCTGACAGCATGCAGGCCCACCGAACCTGGCACTGTATTCCTCCTCTTTTATGTGTCAACTGTCTCAACTCTGATGGCTGGGGTCAATTCTGCTCTGTTTTATATTTCTCAGGAAATCACAAAGAATATTAGTCCTGCTTTCTGGTTTCTGCAGGAATGAGTTGGGGAAGATGCTTGTTGGTGTCACACACTACAATAATGCTCAGTTTAGGGACCTTAGAAGGGTTGCCACTTGCCTCACGGTGAGCACACACAGTGGCATTGACATTGTACCTGGTTTAATCCTACCCTATGAAGAATGCGATTTCTGGATCCTGGACCACCGTATTCGCAGTGCATACCTTCCCCGTAAACGTTTCGGCCCAGAACAGAATGAATGGATCAATTAGTTAAAGTCATTTGTACATAGCTGAGCAGACAACTCATTCTAGCCCACACAAAAGCACAAAATGTCCATTTGCACGTAGTTTATTCATTCTGAAACCAGCAACCATACAGCCCTCTGCATATAGCCTCAAACAAAGACTGAAGCTGAAGATGTCTTGGAGCATGAATCAGCAAAAAAATCATATGACAGGAGAATTAATCATCAGAAATACAGAAAACCATTCCTTTCCTGTTAATGCTCATGCCCGTATGCAGCAGGAAACAATCACATTTATTCTCAAGAGTCTTTAAACCTCACAGAATCAGAATTCTGTGTTTCAGATTTCAATGTGAAATCTAGAAGGTACAGACATTTAAGCTAATCTCCCCAGACCTAGGAAGTCTGTCCATAGTACACATAGAATCTATCCTACTTTTGTATACCAGGAAGACATCACCAATCGATCACAGAATTCTAATAGATGCCAACTTGGTCATCAGGATAACTTCCATTATAGAGCTTTGGGGATGCATTCATCTTGTGGCATAAAATCCATTTTATACCTCAACTGGACCAGGCTGTAAAGACTGCAGTGGGAAGTTAAACCTAAAAACATAAATAACCAGAAAGTTCAATGCAAAAGGCTAAATAACATATTTAAATATCCCCAATATGGAATACTATTTGGCAATGGTCTGTTTTTAATCCCAGCATTCAGGAGGGAGAGGTTAGTGATGTGATTCTCCATGAGTTTAAGGTAAACCTAAAATACATAGAGAGTTTCAGGACAGCTTGAACTTTTAAAACACATATTTTAATTTTTAAGAATTTCATAAATGCATATAATGTGTTTTAATCAGTTCTATCCCAACCCCTCAACTCCCTTTCCTCCCCTATCTCCCCATTGTTTTACCCTCTCATCTTTATTAGTCTGTTTTTAAAGCCCCTGAATTCACTTAGCGCTGTCTGTAGATACAATAACATAGGGTCATCTGCTGGGCAGTGAAAGCAAACTTTCAAGCCATTGCCCGGAAGCCATCATTTTCCAACAGTCCCTCAGCTAAGGGGCGGGGCTTCAGGAGCCCCTCCCCCATCCATGCTAGGATTTTGTCTGACTTAATCATATACAAGTCTTGTGTCTGCAGTTCCAGACTCTGTGAGTTCTTGTACAAAGGCTCCAGCAGCCGTGTCCAGCAAATACTGTTTCTCTGCAGACATCCGCTCCTTATGGCTCTTAGAACTTTTCGGTCCCATCCCTCGGGGTGATCCCTGTGTTTGTGGGGAGAGATGTGTTACAGACGTCTTATTGGGACCCTGAGCACTTCCGAGTTCCTTATCCTTCACACCGTCCAGTTGGGTGTCTCTGTCAAAAGACGTTTCCTTATTGGGGGTGAGAGATGCATTCATGTCTGGGAGGACAGCTTGTCACAATGCGCACTTGGCAGGATAGTAGCACCAAATTCTTCCCCAGGGCTCATGACCTCTGAGTCCATTCTCTAAGGCACTGGCCTGGGGTCCCAACAGTACATACACTAAAAAGCACTTGTTTTAAAGCACACTTGCATTGAAGACAACCCCATGGATATTTAAGCAAGAGTGCTGCGGTTAAGAACATCCTGCAGAGAAAAGTAAACCATATCAATGTAAAAGTCCCACAATTAAAACACTGGATAATTTTCTGAGTTTGTGTTTGATAAATATAACTCAGTAAAGGTGGGAAACACTGCATGGAATCATCGTTTCCTGATCATTCATTCTTGTCTTCGTAAAAAGTTGAACCGAATAGTTGGCAATTCTCCATAGCTCACCCAGTGAAGAAAGCCCAGTGTTGAGAGTAATGTAATTCCAGGAGACTGTAGATGTGAGGGTGTGTGTTGTTCAAATTAGCTTAAACGAATTAATCTCCTTCCACAGACTTTCAACAACACTGCACATTAAATGTTGATGTGCTACAGAACCGTATCCAACTTCATTAGTCAGAGTCCCCGCAAATAGCAGACTTTCATTTGAAATCACTTGACTGAAATGATATGGGAATTATTTATCCATGGGAGCATTACAAGAGGAGACAATACAATGCCTGGGAGTTATGTTTGTCTGAGGTAAGCCAGGCATTGGAGGGGGGCATCTAAACTCAACTTGACCAACTTTGTGATGGACAGGACCCTTAGAGGAGCTACAGCTCTCTATGGATGCCAGGAGTGTGGCCAGAAGCCAAAGGCAGGGGAGATGATGAACCTGTGTTCTCTCCAGCTCTCCTTCCACAAAGCGCTTTAGAGATCTAAGCCTGTGCTGAGCTGGTTAGCACCTGTAGCCAGTTGGGCAGGCCATGGGTTCAGGTCATTAGGTTATAAATCAGGGAGGTGGAGAGTAAGCATGGGACCTGCTTAAGGAAACTTTTCTTCTTACTTTGGGTCATTTTTCCTACAAAAACCTTCCCAAATTCTGTAACAAATGAGCAAATTTTCTCTCATATTGTCGGTGAGACTGCAATTTAGAGCAACCTTATGAAACGATACTGTTATATGACCCATGTGAGTCCCTCTGCAAGACCATATGTGGCCTTGCAGAAGCCACGTTGTCAATGGTATTGGTTGTATATTTATTTTCAGTGGTTAACAATATATGCTTAGATGTCTAAGCGTGGAAGAATTGTTTTTAATAAGAATAATGTATGCCCAGAGAATATAATGTTATACATAATCTCAAACTATGTGGTGGGTCTATTTGTAAAGACGTAGAATAAGAAAATAGTTTTATTAAAAAAGGAGCAGAAATAAATAGAATAGTTTAATGTCAATTTAAAAATACATGAAGAGGAATGCTATTCAACCTATTCCCTCTACAAGAATATTTCTTACATTTCATCAAAACCAGCACAGGATCTTGGGGCTGTTAGACTCCATCGGAAACACAGAGGGGCTGTTCTCAGCTCTACCAGCTGTCCTAGGTGCAGGGCATTTGGTCATTAGCTGGGGTCTGTGAGCAGAAAACAACATGTACGATGGAAGGATAAATGAGTGTGCATTTGTGGGCAGAGAATCAAACTTAGAGAACAGATCTGATCTTTTTCTCTATGATGTGAGCTCTGCCCATCCATTTTTGCAGTCTGTTTTGATTCTGACCAAACTCAAAATACCACAGGTTTGATGGCTCCACCATATTTTTCCCTACTAAGGTAGTGGAGAGCACAGACACTGGAGAAAGCTCTTTTCCAGGTTTTTGAGCAGCAGACATTTGCTGTGTCTTCACGGGGGTGGGGGTAGAGAAAGATTGTTTTAGCATCTTTTTGTAAAGACAATAACTTCATCAGACTAGTGCTTAATCCTTCCTCATGTAACCTTAATTACCTCTTACTGGTCTTATTTTTAGATATACGGTCACATTGAAAATAAGATTATCACCGTGTGAATCGTGGGTGGGGTGGCAGCAATCCTGTTTCTACTGAGGGATAAGATTGCAGGGTCCGTCAACTTGAGCAGGCTCACAAGCTAAGTCTTTCCTGTTACTCTTCTTTCTCAATCACTGCTGCTGAACATCAGCAAACTATCCAGGCCACCTTGTCCACTAAGGCTTCACACAGTGTTCTGCCACCAATGTGACATCTCTATCATTCGTTCCTACAGGGCTCAGGGAACACAGTGAAGAGGGAGCAGAAGGGTGGTAATAGCCAGAGGCTGGGAGGACTCCTGCAAAGCGATGTAAGTCTCATCACGACAGGACCACTGCACTCAGGAAGGTGCAGCCGCTGTGTTTGCCTGTACAAGTCAAGAAACTGCACCATGGAGGAGGGAGGACCTCACAGACCCTACTCTGGGCTGAGAGATGCTGGCGGTTGATGGGTTCTGGGAGAGGGAGAGCTCATTTTCTTCAGGGTTGTGGCCTCTCTTGTCTTCTCCATTCTCCACAGAATGAACCCCACACCCATGAGTATACAGGAAGCTGCAATGTGACTAAGTAGGTGTTTTGTTTTGTTTTTAAGAGAATGTGAAGTTGGGAGGGGATTATAGAGAGGCCTGGGAGAAACTGGAGTGGGGTGGATATATCATAGGGCTATACCATACAAATGTATAAAATTTTTGAAGACTAGATAAGTAAAACTAAAAAATTAAAGAATAATGTTAAAGTTTAAAGGCGTAATGGTTGAATAAAACAAAAAGAAGTGGCTCCATCAGAAGTGAGAACTCATGCTATGGAACAGATGGTGGACGTTCTAGTTGTCTGTCTAGGAGGGAGGAGGCTTCGGGAGTGTTCTAGCGTGGAAGATTACAGAGCCACACGAGAGATGAGCTGCTATCACTGCACTCTCGTTGGCTGGTCAGAGACCTGATAAACGGTAGCTAGGGAACTGTTCTGCACCCCAGTGCCGTGGGGAAGTGTGTCAAGGTGTGAGAACCCTCTCATAAACACAAGTTCCTTGATACTGCAGCTAATGCTGCTTTTAGACCAGAGGCTCAACGCTCCTTCTTGGTTAAATCTCACTGTCAGTTGTCTGTCCATTCTGTTTGCTTTTCACGTGGCTCAGCGGCCATTTCTGCAGCACAGTTAAAGCTCCCCCTTTTCCTCTTGATCACAGCTCACAGAAAAACATATGACCTTCCCCGTCTCAGATCCTTTAAAGCGGTCCTCTTGAAGTAGTATGTTGTTTCTCCCAAGGTAGGGTAGTGGGGAACTAGCTCTCTGTGGATCCTTGTGGTGTGGTATAGCCCCAGAAATACTGGGAGGCAGTGTTCAGACTGGCAGACTGCTGTTGACTCTCACATCAGCTTGTCAGAGGGATGATCTCAGGAAGCTTCTCTCCAACAGAAAAACTGAGGGAGTAGCCCTGCTCTCTGTGTGTCTCTTAATGGCCAATGTCATACAGAAGGGAAGCTGCTGGGCACAGGGTTCTCATCTTTTGGAGAAGTGATTTGTGACTCAAGATCATAGCGGCTCACTCACCTCTTCGTTGCTGCCATATGCAAGAATTAGTCTGGTCAGACAAGACCAAGCCAAGCTGGCTCTTGTCTTGTCAGTAGGCATTAGCTGTTGGAGCATCTTCCTGCCACATCTGTAGCTTTGATGTGTTGCTTTTCTCATTGTGGTGACAAAAGTATGTGACAGAAGCAATGCAAAGAAGGGAAAGCTGATTTTGGCTCCGGGGTTAAAGGGATTTGTGGAGCTACAGTGACTACAGCTTGAGGCAGCAGGCCACATTGTGTCTGCAATAAGGAAACAGAAAAACGAATGCCAGTGCTTGGCACACTTTTTGTTTGTTTGCTTATGTTGTTGTTATTTTGTTTTGTTTTTTTTAAATTCATTCTTGGACCTCAGCCCAGAGGATAGTGCCATCCACATTCAGAGTGGGTCTTCCAAGTTCAGGTAATGGTTTCTAGAAAATCCCTCCTGGGCACACCCAGAAGTGGGTTTCCACAGTGACTCGAAATCTCATCCAGCTGACAGTGAAGATGAACCATCAAGCTGCTCAGTGACTGTGGATGTTTAAATTAGCTTCCTAGGATCATTGCTTTATCAAGGAAGTCATGATTACATAATGGACCCAAGACTGCAGGGCTGCATGCTGGCTTGAGTGCGTTTTAATCCTACCTCTGCCTCATGTTTGCTCTTTGACTACTTAACACCTCAGTCTTCCCATCTGTCAATCGGGGATTATAAAACCCATGTGCCCTTGTTTGGGTTGCTATTGCTGCAATGAAATATCATGACTAAAACGCAAGTTGGGGAGGAAAGGGTTTGGCTTACACATTTCTCTATCACTGTTTATCTTCAAAGGAGGTCAGGACAAAATCTCAAACAGGGCAGGGACCTGGAAGCAGGAGTTGATGCAGAGGCCATGGAGGGGTGCTGCTTACTAGCTTGCTTCCTCTGGCTTGCTCAAGCTGCTTTCTTTTAGAACCCAGGACCACCAGCTCAGGGATGACCCCACCCACACTGGGCTGGGCCCTCTACCATCAATCACTAAGAAAATGCCTTATAGCTGGGGAGGCATTTTCTCAACTGAGGTTCCCTTCGTTCAGAAGACTCTAGCTTGTGTGAAGTTGACATGAGACTAGCCAGCACAACATGTAACCCATAGTTAAAGAACTCAATTCTGTCAGAGGTTTTCAAACCTGACTATGCATTAGAATTTCATGGTGTGATATGAATTTACAGGTTTTACATGGTCTTGGCAACAGCCTGAACCTTGGAGGCTTAAAAATCTCTCCCAGTGACCCTTAACTAAAACTGAACCAGGAAGCCAGCAAATAAGATAATTCATAGAAAGTTGCATTCTTACATCATCAGCCTTGCTCAGACTCATGGGGCAAATTTTTAAGAGCCAAGAGCCTCAGATTCTGTAGGATGCTCCGTGTGCTCAAGATTTCCCAGGGCTGGGCTAACCCAGAGACCTCACTTGGAAGAAGGCTGAAAAGACACATAAGAGGAAGCATCTTTTTTAAGCTGTAATCAGAATTTATGGTTTTCAAATGTCAATCTCCTGGGGATAGACTCTAAAACACAATAAAGGCTTCTTGACTTATGTCATTGGCCACCAAGAGGCCACTTAGGAGCCTTGGCTGAAGAATTAATTCCTCATAGACCACTGAAACTATATGCTTACCATTTACATTCTGGTGTCTAGCTCTTTAGTAGAACTTTTGATTTTATGAATTTGCCCATAGCGTTCTCTCTCTCTCTCTCTCTCTCTCTCTCTCTCTCTCTCTCTCTCTGTGTGTGTGTGTGCACGTGCATGCGTGCAGGCACACAAGCATGTATAAATTAGTTATGACCACTCTGCTCATTCCAGCCCCATATTTAACAAAGAAAATATTTTAACAGAACCCCAATGAACACAAATCTATTAGCAAATATAAATATTCAAGTCTTTATTTTAAAAAGAAAAATAAATAAAAAGTCTATAGTGTCCCTATGGTTGTGTTTGAATTTCCTTTCAATGTTCAGAACATTGTTTGGAAAAAGAACACTCAATCTGGGTTCCAGAAGAAGCACACATGGTTTGAACACATGCAGATACAGGTTTCGCTGACAAAGGTCAGTTAGAGGCTGTGACACACTGTCTGCTTCAGCTGTACAATTCTCTGTGAGTGACAAGGGAGGAGATTTGGTGAGGCAGAAAGAACATGCACCATTTAGGACTGGAGTGAGAAGCTCCAAAATGAAGAGCATGCATGCCCTTGTGGAGGATCACAGTTGGGTTTCCATCACCAAGTCAGGTGACTCCCAGCAGCCTCTAAATCCAGAGCATCTGGTGCTTACTCACAATGTCTGCAGGATCCTAAATATATGAGGAACACATAGAGAAGAAAAACAGAGAGACAGACAGACAGACAAACAGAGAAACACAGAGGCACAAATACGCATAGATAAAAACAAAATATTTTAAGAAAAAATATATAGCATGAATCCAAATAACCACACAATAACAAAATCCCTTTGACGCCACTTTCCTCTACCATCATCTTTAGTTAGGAACAGGATAATCAGTCTTGGTTTTGTTTGTTTGACACAGGTCTCTATGTAGTCCTGGCCATCTTGGAACTTGCTCTGTAGACCAGGCTGGCTTTGAACTCACAGGGATCCTTCTGAAAAGGATAGAAATTCAAGCGTGGTCCAATACCCAAAGAGAAATATGGAGTTGAGGCCATGATGACATGAACTTACCCCTTGTGTGAGGCTGGGGAGTGACCACCTCCGATGTGGGTGGCGATGAGCCAGCATCAGAAAGGTTTCCTGTGTCCTCATGCAAGAGGACAGCACATTAGTTACTATCCCATTGCTGTGATAAAATGCCCTATTGAAGGTCACTATGGAAGCAAGGGTTTATTTTGGTTCACAGTTCAGAGTATGGCCCATCATTAGGTCAGGGAGGGAGCAATAGCAGCAAGAATATGAGGCAGCTGGTCACACTGCATGGTTAAGGTGGGTCTTCCCTCCTCTGTTAATGGAATCAATACCTAGAGACTTGTCTCAGGCTGATTCTATCATGCTGACCATATTAACCACACAGGGAGGTTATGTACCCTTTCCCCAGACCCACTCAGAATTCCCCGGACACGGCACATACCTATCCACTGGCCAGGTAAATGCCAGTGGATGGGAAAATCAATTTTATAGTTTTTGTGCCATACAAATCATTTTCAAACAATCTGTGGCAGGTAATTAGGTTAAATTCTCAGTCTCCCTCCAGTCAACGTGGGCTACATTTGAGCACGTTCAGAGGGCTTCTGGAAGGCAGTGGTGTGCTGATTTTTCATAACAACTTTATAGACTATTTCTTTCCGTGCCCCTTTCCCTTCCAAAACTAAATAGGTCCTTATTTCCTTTTTTCCCCACTTTCATTACCCACCTTTTCCAAATCTTACCTCAAGCGCATAATGTATGATTGAAGAAAAAGGTGTATAGAATATTCTAACATTTTTATGTTACAAATCTAAAAGCCAGAACCAAGTCAATTTGTGAGTATTTTATATTCAAGATTTATGAACATGATATTGGGGGAAAAAAGTTTGATTCATGGCTCAGATGAAACAGTAATACTCCAAGGACATTTAATTTCCACCATCTGCTTGGCACAAGAAGAAAAATCATATTCTCATCACAGCTGATGAAAGGTACCAGGAGAATTGGGCTATTTCTTGACTCTTTATTCTCAGTCCGATAAAGAAAGTTTGAAACTTTGGTGGTTGGAAGTTATAAAATAATAGTGTCTAGCATGTTTTAACTGCCAGCTAAATATCAGACACAGACCACACTGGGCATCCCATAAGCCTTCACTCCATCATGAACGTGCTCCTTTACTTCCTGGATGCGTATGTGGATACCTTTGCACCCAAGGTTTTCTGTTTATAACATCACAGTCCTTAATTCTCACATCTGTTGCCATAGAGTGTGAGCCAATGTCTCCTACTCAAGGGCCTTTGGATTTGGGACTTGTGGTTGGTCTTGATTGTCAGCTTGAGGGAATTGAAAATGCCAAGGCCTAGTAACATGTACTTTTGGAAGTATCAATGAAGTGTTTTCAGAGATGACCAAGACACCAGACAGTAACTTAGGAGGGAAAACCTACCTTGAATGTTTGTGTCCCTAGTAGTCTGAAATACTGGATAGTGAAGTGTTGGGAGAAGAGGAAGAAATGATGCAGGCAGGCTCCATGCACACAAGTGAGCACACTCCCTCCCGCTGCCTTCCCACCTTAGGGAAATTTTGGCCTTTTAGCATGGACTTAACACAAGAGACTCTTCTGGAAGCTTCCAGGCATTCAGTGTGGGGCTGGTGCTGCGGAGGCTTGTGGTTTCTTGGACAGAACAGTTTCTGGGTTCTGTATCTCTCTCTCTCTCTTGTGTGCAGAAAACCATTGTGTCTGTTGTGTGAGCCTTCAGGTTATTTGTTGATGCTCCAGTTCAAGTACTTCCTAGGTGTGAGCTCATTTCCTCTGTTTACTCACCTGCAAAATGGTACTGAAGGAGACCAGGTGGGGAGGGGATTGGCAAGCTGCCTGCCTCCATCTGAGGTCTTTGTAATAAAGGCAGTACTATTGTTAGCCTCAACACTCCTCATCAGGCCATAGTGTCCCCCAAAAGACAGGACAAGAAAAACACTAAATTCATCTACTAGGTACTCTGATATTTAATACAGTTCTAAAATTGGTTAAGTTGGATGTCTGTGGAAGAAAATCCATATTTGAAGCTTATCTAAAAAGATGATCTATGAGTTGTTTCTGTTATGTGGCTAGAGGAGGCTCATTTTCTGATTGTATCAGCTTCTCATTAAAGACAAAATATTAGTCTGAGGCTTGTGCATTAAAGTTGTCATTTAATACTTTGATTTATATGACCTAAGTAAATAGGTTTCAGTATGTTAGACAATATTCCTTTCAGTCACGCCATAAAAACCCATTTTAGGTTAAAGTAAGTTCATTTAATTTTCATTGCTTTTTGTAAGTTCATTTGTAAGAAAATAAACTAATGACAAAAGACTATGAATTTGAAAGAGAGAAAGGATGAGTATATAGGAGAGGTCAGAGGGAAAACGAAAAGGGGGAATGGAATAATGTAAGTACATTATAATTTCAAAATTAAAAGAAATGATTAAAGAAATAAATATGGTAATCACAAATGCTTTTATTTTGTGGGTTTTTTTTTTTGATTTTTGAGACATTGTTTCTCTGTAGTTTTTGGTTCCTGTCCTGGAACTAGCTCTTGTAGACCAGGCTATCCTCGAACTCACAGAGATCCGCCTGCCTCTGCCTCCCGAGTGCTGGGATTAAAGGCGTGCGCCACCACCGCCCGGCTTATGTATTTATTTTTTTTACATAGTTTGTATTTATTCCCTAACACTTTTCTAACCATTTGTTAGTTTGATAGCAAGATGGAATGTTCTAGGTATTTCCTAATATCCCCATTTCTTGTGGTTAAGAAGGAAACCCAGATGTCAAGCAGCCTAGCTCACCTCTGTGTCTCTTAGCTTTTATTGTTTATTATGAGCTCAACAGAAAACATAAAAGCAGTAAGGACACCTTGATGCCAATATGCAGGGCGTAAGAAACCTTATTTCCATATTATATCTGCATCACTTCTAATAATGCTGTGAAGTAATGTAATATATTGATGGATAGGTATATAGAGCATAGACATGTATGTACATACATATATACATTCATACATACATAGAAACAGGTAAATACATATAAAGATGCATAGATATGTAGATGCATGGAAAGATGATAAAAAAATGATAGATAAATATGTGATAGATGATAGATAGATAGATGATAGATAGATAGATAGATAGATAGATAGATGATACATATGTACATACATATATACATCCACACATACATAAAAACATAGATAAATGTGTATAAAGATGTGTAGATACGTAGATGCATGGATAGATGACACACAAATGATAGATAAATATGTAATAGATGACAGATAGATAGAAAAAAGAAAGATAGATAGATAGATACAGATAGTATATGATGAATAAAAAGATAACAGACTAATTCATAGACAGAAAATAGAAGACAGGTAGGTGGATAGATACATAGATGTGTGGATATATAGATACATAATAGATAGATAGATAGATAGATAGATAGATAGATAGATAGATAGATGACAGATAGACAGGACTGAGCATATCAGGGCTTCAGTTTTAAAAGCTGAAGCTGCTCTTTGTCCATGAGATGGCACTCTAAAATAGGGATCCAATTCTTCTGGTGCTCATTCTGCCATTGTGAACAAGACAGAAAGAGATGATCATTTTTCTACATTGCACCTCTATCTCAACTGTGGGCCTGTCCATGCACCTCTGCAGTAGCCACAAAGTAGCACAGATGTGGTATTACTCATCCACTAGAAAATATTGAGCATGTGTCTGCCACCAATGACACAGCAATGAGAAGAGTAAAAATTCCAAACTATTATTGTCTAATAAAGTGAGGTGGACCACACTGAAATAAATACCCAACATATCAGATGGAAACACATGGAGAGTGTGAGGGATAGACAGCAAAGGTGAACTATGTTTTTAAGAAGGATGCACAGGGGGCAAAGAGGTCTTTACTGAGGTGGCATTTATGATACTTATTCTCTGCTTGACTAGGCTGAGAAACTCTTGGGTGGTGTGGGAAGTCCTTCTGTCCATGTGTTGCTTTTATTGATTAATGAAAAAAACTGTTTCAGCCAGTGGGTTAGCAGAACAGGGCAGTCAGAAATGAATGAGCAGCCTCCGACTACACCTGGGAGGTAACTTATGTAGACCTCCAGGTGTGTCTGTAAGGGGGCATGCACTGGTTAGTCTTTCTTGTCAATTTGACATGACCTAGGCAACCTGGGAAAGAGGAACCTCAATTGGGGAATTGCCTCTATCAGATTGGCCTGTCAGCATGTCTATGGGCCATTCTCATGATTGCTGATTGATATGGGAGGGCGTAGCCCACTGTGGGCGACATCATTCCTGGTCAGGTAGTCCTAGGCTATATTAAAAAACTGGGTAACAAGGAGTCATGGAAATCATGCCATTAAGTGTACACACACACACACACACACACACACACACACACACATCTTTCTGCTTCCAGTTTCTGTCTTAGATTTCCTCAGTAACTTACTGTAACCGTAAGCCAAGTAATCTCTTTCTTCGTTTTTTCCAACTTGTTTTCAGTCTGCATTTTGTTGCAGCAATAGAGAAATGAAACAAAGACAACGTTTAAAATGAATATATAAAATAGTATATATGTGATATTTCAAAGTTCAAAAAAATAACCTGAGTGTTGAAACATTTCTGCATACTTTCACCTGCTTCTGTTTTTCTTGCACCCACAATATTATGGACCTACTGAGTCAATGGATCTACTCAGTAAATGGATGACCTACTTGTTTTATACATAAGCAAGCTGGAAGCAGAGTGATGTGTTAGTCATCAAAAGTCACGTAAATACTGTGAGAGGAAACTCAGACCTGCTAAGGATTATTACCCTGTTGAATTCTGTTTTCTGACCCAGGTCAGGAGTTGTGGTATCTGGATGCATAGTGGCCAACATTACTCTGAACACTCATGTTTTGGTCATGTAGTTAGAAGAGAAAAACATAAATACAATATGTTTGTCTTGTGTGGCCAGCCTAGTTTTGTCGTCCAGGAAGAGCCCTTCTCCTCCAGAAGAAGCTTTGGTGATGTTTTCTCATTTCAGGGGATATTAATAATTTAGGGAGTTGGTAAAAATAAAAGGTTCTTACTGCCTGTACTGATAAGTCTCATTAAGAAGGCATGTAAAATCTGAAAACCCAAAATTATATCTCACAGGAAAAAATTATTGGGATGGAAACAAAACATGTCTGTGTTATTTAGAGAAATGAGCAATCCTACAATGCACAGGGGCTTTGCTAATCTGGTGCTTTGAGTGGATATTAATCCTGCTTCTTCTGGAATTGAATTTGATTACCATACATCCAAGACCAAGCCCAGGATAACAGAGTATAAAACACACACACACACACACACACACACACACACACACACACTTATATATAACCTCAGTAACCTGTCTTTAGAGCTGAGGCTAATGCAGCAAATGAATGTGAATCACACAGAGGATGCCATTAACTCAACAGATATTGAGTAATATCCATGTCCACTCTACATAAGGAATGGGGAAGATCCATGTCCCACAGTAGAATTTACTAAATGTGGATATCACTAAGAAACAAATGCAATCTTGAAGCCAGTATCAAATATGCTATCTGAACAAGAGCTAATTTACATTGCAATATTTAGATCAAATGTGGCACACCCAGGGAAGTCATATTTACCTCTTCTACAAATTCTTATTAAGAAAGGGAGCCTGGCTGAGGATCTAGAAGACCTGGGACCTTGTGAACAATAAAAAAAGAAAAAGAAGTGGGGAGGACCTTGGACTGCCCACAGGGTAGCGAACCCTGACTGCTCTTCAGACTAGAAAGGGAGGGGAAGGGGAGGGGGGAGTGGGGGAAGGGGGAGGGAAAAGGGAGGCGGGGAGGAGGCAGAAATTTTTAATAAAAAAATAAAAGAAAAAAAAGAAAAAGAATTCATATATTTTGGAGATCAGCCCTCTGTCCGATGTGGAGTTGTTGAAGATCCTTTCCCATTCTGTAGGCTGCTGTTTTGTCTTGTTGACCATGTCCTTTGCTTTACAGAAGCTTTTTAGTTTTAGAAGATCCCATTCATTAATTGTTTCTCTCAGTGTCTGTGCTACTGAGGTTATAATTAGGAAGTGGTTCCCTGTGCCAATGTATTCAAGTGTACTTCCCACTTTCCCTTCTATGAAGTTCAGTGTGGCTGGCTTTAGGTTGAGGCCTTTGATCCATTTGGACTTGAGTTTTGTTCATGGTGATAGACATGGATCTATAAAATGGAGTATAGACCTAAACAGAGAACTGTCAACAGAGGAATCTAAAATGGCTGAAAGACACTTAAGGAAATGCTCAACATCCTTAGTCATCAGAGAAATGCAAATCAAAACAACTCTGATATTCCATTTTACACCTGTAAAAATGGCCAAGATCAAAAACACTGATGACAACTTATGCTGCGAAGATGTGGGGTAAAGGGAACACTCCTGCATTGCTGGTGGGAATGCAAATTGTTACAGCCCTTTGGATGTCAGTGTGGCAATTTCTCAGAAAATTAGGAAACAACCTTCCTCAAGACCCAGCAATACCACTTTTGGGTATATATCCAAAGGATGTTCAATTGTACCACAAGGACATGTGCTCAACTATGTTCATAGCAGCATTGTTTGTCATAGCCAGAACCTGGAAACAAACTAAATGCCCCTTGACCAAAGAATGGATAAGGAAAATGTGGTATATTTACACAGTGGAGTACTATAAATAATGACATCTTGAAATTTGCAGGCAAATGGATGGAGCTAGAAAACATCATTTTGAGTGAGATAACCTAGACCCAGAAAAACAAATATCATATGTACTCACTCATAAGTGGTTTTTAAACATAAAGCAAAGAAAACCAGACTACAATTCACAACCTCAGAGAACCTAGACAACAATGAGGACCCTAAGAGAGGCATACATGGATCTAATCTACATGGGAAGTAGAAAAGGACAAGATCTCCTGAGTAAATTGGGAGCATAAGGATTATGGGAGAGGATTAAAGGGGAGGAGAGAGTAAGGGAGGGGAGCAGAGAAAAATTTATAGCTCAATAAAATCAATTTTAAAAAAGGAAAAAATCATACTCAAACCCAACCCTTAACTTCTGTTGTTTTTTCCAAGGCTTTCTTTTCCACAAAGATGAATTCTGAGAGAAGGGGATCAGAGACTTTCTGATTTCTCAGGAGTATTAGAACAACTTGTCAGTAGTGAAGGCTGAGAATGTTTTCTTGAGACTAAGAGGAAAATGAAAAAAGTAAGCTAACACTCGCCATCCCATCTACCTCAACTCCCTGAAGCAAAGCAGAGTCTAAGCCTCATTATGACAGTCTCCTTTTCCAACATGCTGAAGTGGATTTCAAAAGAACATCGTCCTCTTATTAATTTTCTTATATTTACAGAGTTATGGATTTCTCTAGTACCGACTATCACAATTATGTAGAGAATGCTGTTTTCAAAAGCTACAAGAAAGGAAAGTAGTCAGATGGGAGAGGGCTGGAGAGGTGGCTCAGCAGTTAAGAGCAATAAAGGCTGGTCTTCCACAAGACTTGGGTTCAAGTCTTCTGTCTACATGGTGGCTCACAAAAACCTACAACTCCTTTTCCAAGGAATAGGACACCCTCTTCCAGCCTCTGGGGGCACAAGGCCTATAATACATAATACAGAGGCATGCAGATAAAATACACATACAAATATAATTTAAAAGTGTCTTTATCATTAAAAAAGAGCAAAGAACATAATCCTAAAATGCTTGTCATCATGTGCACACATTCCATCCCGACTAATTCTTACTATAATCATTGTTGATGTTGTTACCCCGACTACAGTGTTAATACTGGCAGTCTATTATTATGCATTTAAATAATATTCTTGAATATATATTGAAATAGGTGGGGCATGACATTCACATGATCAAATTTCAATCACATGAGAAGAAATGTGGGATTGAACTTTTAAAGGAAAATTCAGATTTTCAACACAAATTCAACTCTAATCCTGGGCAGTTATAAACAAAGGGTTTGAGGTCTTGGGAAAGAAGTTGGAGGCTGCCTCCAAATAATCACTGCCACCAAGGGATGCTTGGTGTTGGTATGGGACAGACCAGTCTTTCTTGAAGAGAAAGTGTACTGGGACCAGAGTGTAGCTTAAAGGTACAAATTTGCCTATCATGTGTGAGGGTTTGGGTTCACTCATTGACATATAAAAATAAAAATTTAAAGTACTGTTTTATTGGTAGTAGTCATGTCTGAGAGTTCTCAAGAGTTGTGAAATTTGTCTGTTTCCCTCCGATGGCATTAAAATTAATGTGTGAACATCTGTAAATCAGTATCCACTCTGAGTTCAGTGGATAACAGTGTTAGTGCCCTGGGCAGTGCCTGTTCATCCTTCAACTCTGTGTGTGTTATTAACCATCCAGGTCTATTAGTTTCCTTCCTGTTGTTGCCATAAACACCTTGATTTAAAAGAAAAATCTCAGGGAAGAAAGGGTCTCTTGTAGTTCACAGTTACAGAGAGATAGAATCTATCCTGATGGGGAAGGAAGAGCGGCAGGAGCATGAAGTTGACCGGACAATAAGGAAGCAGAGAGATCACATTTTCATCCATACATAGGAAGTAGAGAGAATAGGAAGAGGGGTGAGAACACAAACCCTCAGAGCCCACACTCTGTGACATATTACCTTCAGCTGGTTTCCATGTGCTAAAGTTTTCTCTTTTTTTCTGAAGCATGCATGGGCAGCCGGTCTGTGGTGGTTCTATTGAACTTGTCCATATTGGGTTTCATGGTCTAAGTTGATAAGGACGACTGAGCAGGTCTCTTCCTCAAAAGGGCACCAGATCTCATTACAGACAGTTGTGAGCCACCATGTGGTTGCTGGAAATTAAACTCAGGACATTTGGAAGAACAGGCAGTGCTCTCAGCCACTGAACCACCATTACCTCCTCCAAACACCACCTCTGGGAACCAAGTGTTCAAACCCCTGAGCCAATTGAGACAGTCTTAAACCACCATTCTGGAGAAACTGATGTTATATCCACAATATTCAAGATTCCTCTGTGCTATGATCTAGAGTGGATTTTGTGACAGGCCACTCCTGCTCCATTCTATACCTTTTTATAATAAGATAGCTTCAGATTTATCCCCAAAATGTAAAATAGTCCCATCCAGCCTCACCTAGCTCTCTACAGGTGTTGACCTAACACAGCCAAGATGCAACAAACAATATCAAGAATTAACATTGGTATGTTATTATAAATTACAAATCTTAGTAGAATTGTATCACTTTGTGTTTATTTTAAAGATTTTATTTTTAATTTTGCATGTGTGTGTGTATGTGTGTTTGTGTGTGTGTGTGGTAGGGAAGGGGATGCTCAAAGAGATAAGGGGCTCCGATGCAGATGCCCCTGAGATCGATTGTGAGCCTCCTGATGTGAACTTTGAGAATTGAACTGAGGTCCACTGGAAAGAGCAGCAAGTGCTCCTTACGCCTGAGCCATCTCTCCAGCTACCACAAACACTTCAGTATATGACATCATGCACTTGTTTATCCATCTGATTTAATTATTTTCCATGGTAAATACAGATATAAACATAACACACTGCCCTGTAAATAACTATTTTTAACTAACATAAAACTCAGAAAAGTAAGCTCGAAAAGTAAATCTTGTAGTAATGCCTTCTATTTATAAATTACTCTAGTTTTGTATGCCTGGAATATAGTTTATATTGTTTTGATTTTTGGAAGACACTACCTGGGTAGAATTCTGTGTGCCAAGTATATTTAGTTTACACTTTGGCTTTCAGTACTGTTGGATTGTGTTGCAGTGGATTTTTGTTTGCAACATTTCAGTGATTAGTCTGCTATCCAGGGAAGCCAATACAAGGACACGAGCCAGTGGCTTCCATGTTTCTTTCTTTCTTATCACTGGTTCAGACTTCATTACGATGAGTCTTATAAAGATTTCATGTTGTTTGAACCTTCGTACATTAGACTTTTTAGATTTGGAATTTATTATTTTTGTTCAATTTGAACATTTTCTGTGTATTATTCTTTCAAATACCTCAGTTTCCTTTACTTCTGAGTTACTCCCTGGAACAGTTGCAGGATTTACTCAAGTGTATCACTGTCTGTAAACTTCCTTGCATTTCATGTTAGAAGATATATGTTGTTATGTGCTCAAGTTTATTCTCTCATTTTTTCTTGAATTTTTTTTTCCAAGACAGGCTTTCTCTGTAGCTTTGGAGCCTGTCCTGGAACTAGCTCTAGTAGACCAGGCTGGCCTTGAACTCACAGAGATCCACCTGCCTCCACATCCCGAGTGCTGGGATTAAAGGCCTATGCCACCACTGCCTGGCAAGTTTATTCTCTTTGATTCTGTCGTGTGTGTGAGTCCATTAACTGCAACTATTGTATATTTCACCTCATTCATCAATTTTTATAATAAGAAATTAGAATTGAGATTTTTAAATAGCTTCCATCCCTTCAATTAGATTTGAAATGCATTGAATGATAAATATTCATCTGCCCATTATAACATCCATGTTATTTCCTGCTTGTTTCCCCACCAGGTTTACATGGGGTAAAAAGATACTAGAGGAAGTAGAGATTAAGATTTGCTCAGGAGTGCACAGCTGCTGGGTAACCCATCACTCCAAGCAGACTGCACAAGTCATTAGCCTGTTTCCAGGCCTGCGGGTCTTAATGTAAAGCTAGAGCTGCTTTTCTGACTGTAGGCTGAGGCATCTGTAGGTCAGCCCTGTGCGATCTCACGCCATTGTGTAACAAACAACCTGAAGTAGCAAATGGAAAAGGCAATTATGTAGATCACACATCTACCCATCATATTTTTCAGAATCCAATTAGCCAATGCAAATCACACAGAGAAAAGCAAATCAAGACTATACTGCCCATCAGATGGTCCAGTATAGATGCTTGGATAAATCCAAACATCGATTCAGTGAGGGGATGTCTACTTTTTATTCCAGTTTTAGGAGCAGGAAACCATGAAATGGCTTAATACTTGAAAAGCAACACTAATTCATAGAAATGTGTTCGCAAGTGATGTTAAGATATTTATGAATAGGTGAGATATTAAGATGGGTAGAAAGAAAGCTTGAATGAGTATGTTATAAAAAAAAAGTGCTATGAAAACCTTCAAAATGCGCAAAGAGACGTTTCGCCAGATCACAACAGACTGGAATGATTCCTGGCTCCTTTACACATCTTTCCCTACAACATAAATAAGCAGATTTCTCTGTGACTAAAATATTTTAGTTCCTGAGCTGTGAATGAGATGTTTTCATTTCAAACTCCTTTATTGGAAATGACGGTATGAGAAAAACCTAATTAATCGACACACAGCATCAGGGGCTGGCACATGGCCATTAGCTGTGTTCGTAGTCCCAGGGTGGCAGGGGAGGGGCGATGACTGAACAACCACATGCAGGTTTTCCTGCCCTCTTTTGTCGCATGTTTGCATAAGTAGCTGCCACCTGCGGGAGCAGATACAGTGAACCCACCTGGAGTCTTTTGTGGTTTTTAATATTACATACTAGGCCAAGATGCATTAATTTTTGTTTTCTTTTTCTGTTTTTGTATATATGTATGTATGTATGCATCATTGTGTATTTTTGCATGTATGTATGATTTGATGCACATGTATGGCACCCAAGGTTGATGACTCTGCTTTTCTAGTGTATTCTTTGAGGCAAGGTCTCTTAATCAAACTCAGAGATCCTCAAAATGTCGACACTTGTAGTCAGCTTGCTCTGGGGATCTCCCCGCTGGCTCTGCCTTCTGAGGCTGGAGTTTCAAGCCGGACACCAGGCACACCTGGCAGGTATGTGGGTTTCTGGGGTCTGAATGTGGGTCCTCTCATTTGCTCAGCAAGTGCTTTAGCCACCGAGCTGTCTCCTCACATCCCCAAAAGGCTTCTTAGAACCATCTAGTAACAATGGCATTTGGGATATTAATTTCTGAGTCCACATTTGACCATAAAGATTTATAGAAACGATCTCTGTGTTGGACCTGTGTGTATGGAGGAGAGGTTGCTCCTCGGGAGGCCGTCCATCTTGGTTTTGTGACAGGGTCTCTCACTGGGCTGGAACTTGCCAGTTTACATAGGATGGAGGGCAAGTGAGCTCCAGGGGTCCACCTGTCTCCAGGGCTGGCTTTATAAGGGCACAGCACGGGTCTGGAGCTGAAGGACAAGACCTCAAGGCAAGCATCTCACCCCTAAGCCTCCTGACTTGCTGGCCCCAAAGCCCATGTCTGGTCTCTTCAAAATCTCTAGATGCTGGCCAGTGTGGAGAGATACAAGATCTAAGAAGACCCAGGCACCTCCTTGATCTACAGGTTGTTGTCTTTCCCCCAAAAAACACTTCCAGCTTTTAAAGGCATGGAGACTTTTATACAAAATACTCATTATAATTTGTCAGAAACTATGTCCACATTTCTCAGCATGAAAGATTCAAAAATGCTTCTACATTTGTTGATCAAAGCGGAGAAGAAGAGAGAAGCCTGTGTTTTTATCCGGCTCGAGTGGGGTGGGATCCCTTAGGACCTGCACTGAGATTAGTAGGATATTAGTAACTTCTGCACAGAAACTGCCTTTAATGTTTCATTTCATCTCTTTAAAGACCATTAATTAGGTATCTTTTCCCTCTCTAGACTCCCGTTAAACCCTTAAAATACGTGATCATAATTGAAAACGTACATGTGTGCGTGCATGTATATTCTTGTATGTACCACGACCTGTGGAGGTCTGAGAACATTCCCCTCATTGCTGCTTCTCACCATACAACTTGATTGAGACAGGGTCTCTTCTTTGCAAGACCCAGGAGCCTAGGGGTTATTCTCCTGTCTCCGTCTATCATCTCACTATAGGAGCACTGGAATTATAGAAGTTTGCTCGCCTGCCTGGCTTTACATGGGTGCTGGGGACTGAACTCAGGTTCTCATGGTTACATGGTAAGTGCTTTACCCACTGAGCCTTCACCCCTGCCCTACAAGGTCATTTTTAATAACTACGGCAGATTATATAGAACGCTGAGACTCATAAGTGTTGGCACCCAGTGTCACATGAACAAGATTTGAACCAGCTGAATCTGGATATGGCCTTCCTGATTTCTCAGGTGTCTGTCACCTTCCAAGCCTGTGGACAAGTCTGCAACATACCTGAAATTTGTACAACTACGATTTCTTCTTTGGAAGTTATAAGTAGCCTCTATTTTGAATGAATCATGTACACACACACACACACACACACACACACACACACACCAGGGTTTTTTTTTCCTCACAATTAGTTTGTAAATCAATGTGAATTGGGACAACCTTTCTATCCACTCCAAATACATATTTATCTTTCCCATTTTATTCAATGGCCAAGGGAAACCTCAGAGTTCACAGCCAGTATCCCCAATTCTGGAAGAGCATCCAGCCTCATCTGTGGGACCACCTGCCACTGTCTCCCTGTTGAGACCTCACCAAGGTTATGGCCATTCTTGGTGTCAACAGCCAGTGCAAGCAGGACAGGGTTTTCAGATGTCAAACTGTCATCCCCTTTTCTGAACATCCTAACTTCCTTCCTTTCCCCAACTCTCAGCAAGTTCAGTGACCCTGCCTGATTTTCCTCTTAGAAATAGCAGCTTGAAATTTGTGTGTTAAAATCAAGAGTTCAAGATGAGACTAATCAACAAAGGTAATTTTATAAAGGTTATCCTTGACCTCAAATTTCAGAAAGCTATGTGGGGCTACGCAGCCATTTGCCCAGACAATTTTTTTTTTTTTAGAGGGAAATTTTAACTTGCTTTTCTGTGACTTCAGCGCCTCCCACTTACTTGGGGAAATACATTTGAGAAGCGGAGAAATAGTCACAAACATTTCATTTGATCAGTAGTCCCCAGGGCTGGATCTAATAGTCCCAGCTCACCTTGAAGAATTCACGTTTTCTTCTCTGGAATTCTGTGCTGGTCTCATCTATCGGGGGGGGGCACCAGAGACCTAGAGTCTCCAGCATTTGAATGAATCATGGCCCAAGTTAGATGGGAACTGGCTGGCTTTTTGATGTGTTATTCACCAAAGGAATTGTAAATATATAAAATCAAAGAGTCGGAAAGATGTCACTTTGCCTGTGAGAATGTCCCATAGCGACCAGCACACTAGACGATAGCCAGATCTGAAGATGTGACCTGCGGATGACAGGAAACGTGAGCGAAAGCTTCTAGAAAAATCTTCACCTTACCCTGCAACGCTTGCAAGGCCGATGAACTGCTAAGGAGGCACGATGACTCGGTGGGGAAAGGAGCTTGCTGCACAAGACTGAAAACCTGCGTTCCATCCCCTCATCCCACACCAAGGTGAAAGGAGCGAACCAAGCCTGCAGGGTTGTTCTCTGACCCCCATATGCATGCCATAGCATGTCTACATGCTTACAGGCTTGTGGATGCACATGTGCAATACAAGCACACACAATAATAATAGTAATGATGATGATGATGATTAATGATAAACACAAAACTAAGGAAAAGTAACTTCAGGGATGGAGATTGGAACAGTACATGCACACAGCCTAAACTGGAAATTGCCTTGGGTTGCCTTTGCCCCTCCCACAAACAGTCGTTCTTTGCCCACCTCTGTGTTATCTTGGGACTAAGAATAAAACCTTTGGGATGTGTTTACTAAGCAAACCACCAGCTTCCATCAGTCAAAAGTCTGAGTCTCATCAGACAGCATCTGAGGCCTAAATAGAGATCGCCCCTCTTGGCTGTAACTGCCTTTGACACCTCCATCAATGCTCTTGTCTCCTTCTTTTTTTTTTTACTTTATTTCATTTTTTTTATTTTTCTTTATTTTATTGCTACAAAAACATCATGAAACTGAAAACTGCTTGTACCTTGGAACATGGAATTGGGGGTAACCTGCATCTGTGTTCCCCAGTTGTAGTCAGTGATATTTGGCTTCAGAATAAATCCTCTCTTGTTCTGTTTGCAGTCAGAACTGTTTTGTGTGTGGATAAAAGGAATTGAAAACTTCTACTTTTGGAACCACATACAGAAAATGTCTGGCAACATCTGACTGAGCTGAAGGTACACACACGCTTTGACTTGGAAGCCCATTTGTAGATACATTTAACTGCACACAAGGAGACGCATAAACCATGACTGCTTAAGAAATTACCCATCTCACCTGCCTGGGAATAACAGTGTCCCTGCTAGGACCTCAACAGCTAGCTGATGCTTGCCTGGCTTTTGAGTTTGCTTATTTTCCCAGTTTCTTCTCTCCTCCTTCCTAATCACATGCCTCTCATCTTCGTTTTGCACATTTCCTACTAATGAGCATTTAAAATGTTTTAAATTAAGACCCTCTCTGTCTTTCTAGCCCAGTGCACTGGGCCCTTACATTCAACAGCCTTCAGAATTCTTATCAGAGTGTTCCAGGCAGCTTGTACATTATATTCTATTAGAGCAAACCCGCCCAAAGTTGTCAGAATTCAGAAACCGCAGGGTCTGTGGGACACTTTTGTTAGGTATATATTCATAGATTCGCTTTACTAGTCATCAGAGACGTCCCACGAGGCTATGTTTAACATCTCATTTGGTAACATAATTCAACAAAAATGGTAAAAATAGGTAATATTTATTCATACGGCAGGCATATTAGATAGACACATGCTGGCTTCTCTACATTTGAACACACACAAGGTCAAATGGAGAAATGGAAATAACAAAAGAAGGGAGTGACAGAAATGAGAGAACTCCTAACTATGTGAGTTTCTTATATAAAAGTACTCTTCTCTTATGCAATCATTCTTATCCCTTCTAAAAATAGTGAGAATGTTATTCTCATAAAATAAAACAACCACCATCTGTGCTCTTCGTACAAATTTAAAATCTCATCCCTTGATCCAAAAGTTTGAAAAATGTGCATCCCCTAAGATCCACAGATGTTTGTGAGAGACCCAGACTGTGATTTCTGCAGAGGCCAGGAGTCGCAGTGGGTTCCTCTGCGATACTGGGACCTAGAAGAAATGGATGTCTAGGGTGGTCCACCCTTAGCCTGTCCCCATCTGCATCCACCCACCACCTACCTTCAGCTTCTCTCCACACCTCATCCTCTGCATTCATGAGCCTGCTGGACTCTGTTAACTAAGGCCCCATGGGGCACGGTAAAGAATATAAGAAACTACACCAGGAGGCGCTCCTGGAGGAGGAGCCACTTACAGTTGAAGGCTGTTCGTGGAGGGAGAGTGATTTTGCTTTAGTTGTGACCACTGCTGGGGTGGCCGTTCCCTGACAGATGATCCCACACCCATGCACATACTGGGAGAATTAACTACACTCAATGATAAATCTTTTTAAAGAGAAAGTGAAGTGGGGAGCAAGGGGTAGCAAAGGTGTTAGGGGGTTCTTGGGAGGTTGGAGAGAGGAGCAAATAAAATCAGAATGCACTGGGCTGGAGAGACAGGTAAGAATGCATACTCCTTTGGCAGGGGACCCATGATCTGCTCACAGCATACACACCAGTGGCTCACAACAACCTGCAACTCAAACTCCAAGGGATCCCATACCCTCTCATCTCTGCAAAAACCTGCATTTGCATGGCATAAACACACACACACACACATATTTCAAACAAAGAAAATACATCAGATTCACAAGGCAAATTCACAGTTGAGTTGGAACCCAGAAAGTCTCTTTCTTGGACTCGCATTGTAAACACAATAAAAGAAAGGCTATAACCACAGTGACAAAGATAGGTGTCAAGCTAGATATGGTATGCCACTGGCCCTGGGGTACCATGGCTGTGCTTTCTGTTGCTGTTGTTTTTGTTACTGAGAGTAACAATGATCCAACTCTCCGTGTTACCACAAAGTGTCAACAGTGCAAGGCATTGGACCCATATGTGTTGTGAGGGTGGCATCACATTTTCATCTCCGTGAAAACAGAAGATGCAAGACAAAAAAAAAAAAAAAAAAAAAAAGAAACTCCAGCTAGTGTGTTGTAGAAGATGACACATACAGATACAACTATTTAGAAAAGCTATTGAGAGAAACAAAAATAAATTCGAATGGCCTTTGTTTTGATAGGGATGTGAGACACAGGCATTGCCACCTTCATGCTGCATTTACCAGCAGATGGTGCCAGGGAGGTGGGAAGAGTAAGCACCAAACAGTGAAATGAGGGGAAGAAAACTCCTGTGTTTTGTTACTGGAAATGTGACAGGGAACCAGATCTTCAGGAAGTTATTCAACTTAAAAAATAAAGTGTGTGCATTCAAGTGCCCGCAGAAACCAGAAGAGGGTGTTGAGTGTCCCAGTTCTGGTTGTGAGCTGCTCAATATGGGTACTGGGATCCAAACTCCAGTCCTCTGCAAGAGCAGCAAGTGCTCTTCATCACTGAGCCCTATGAAATTCCTTAAATTTTAAAAATTTTTAATTCTAATTTTTTTATTATTTATTTTTATTGATTATATTGAGCTATACATTTTTCTCTGCTCCCTTTCCTTCTTCTCTCCTCCCCTTCAACTCTCTCCCATGGTCACCATACTCCCAATTTACCCACGAGATCTTGTCTTTTTCTACTTCCCATGTAGATTAGATCTATGTAAGTCTTTCTTGGGGTCCTCATTGTTGTCTAAGTTCTCAGGGATTGTGATTTGTAGGCTGGTTTTCTTTGCTTTATGTTTAAAAATCACTTATGAGTGAGTACATATGGTAAATGTCTTACTGGGTCTGAGTTATCTCACTCAAAATGATGTTTTCTAGCTCCATCCATTTGCCTGCAAATTTCAAGATATCAATATTTTTTCTGCTATACAGTACTCCATTGTGTAAATGTACCACATTTCATCCTTTGGATATATACCCAAAAGTGGTATTGCTGAGTCTTGGAGAAGGTCGTTTCCTAATTTTCGGAGAAATCACCATACTGATATCCAAAAGGGCTGTACCAGCTTGCACTCCCACCAACAATGCAGGAGTGTTCCCGTTACCCTCATCCTCCCCAGCATAAGTTGTCATCAGTGTTTTTGATCTTGGCCATTCTTACAGGTGTAAGATGGACTCTCAGAGTTGTTTTGATTTGCATTTCTCTGATGGCTAAGGATGTTGAGCATTTCCTTAAGTGTCTTTCAGCCATTTTAGATTCCTCTGTTGAGAGTTCTCTGTTTAGGTCTGTACTCCATTTTTTAATTGGATTATTTGTTCTTTTGATGACTAATTTCTTGAGTTCTTTGTATATTTTGGAGATCAGACCTTTGTCTGATGTGAGATTGGTGAAGATCTTTTCCCATTCTGTAGACTGTTGTTTTAACTTGTTGACTGTGTCCTTTGCTTTACAGAAGCTTTTCAGTTTCAAGAGGTCCCATTTATTAATTGTTGCTCTCAGTGTCTATGCTTCTGGGGTTATATTTAGGAAGTGGTCTCCTACCCAGGATAGCCAATACAATCCTTTCCAATAAAGAAACATATGGAGGCATCACAATCCCTGACTTCAAACTCTACTACAAAGCTCAAGTCCAAATGGATCAAAGACCTCAACATAAAGTCAGCCACACTGAACCTCATAGAAGAGAAAGTGGGAAATACATTTGAACGCATTGGCATAGGAGAACACTTCCTAAATTAACTTTTCTTATTATTTCAGAAAATAAGAATGACAATAACACTGAATTTCAGGGGATGTTACAAGCTTTGGGCACATAATACACAGGTTCTTAGACGGGGCCCTGGAATGTGTCAACTGCCTGGGAAATCACAATGGCCTTTATTTCTCCAAGAGCAATTCCCACATGCACTCCCCAGAAGTCACACCCTCAGTCACACTGGTCTCCTCCATGACAAGTGTTTTGCCACCCCTTGAAGTCTTTGAGCTCTAACCACCTCCCCTACAGTTCTGATGCAGGCTGAGGAGTTAATGATACTCTTGAGTAGGGCTGCAGGTAGAGATGCCCTCTGCTTCACAACACTTCAAAGGAAGATGAATTGTATCCCATTGTTTGGTCTGTAAGGTGCCAGCTCTTGGGGCTAGAAAGACTGTTCAGCAATTAAAAGCATTTTGCTGATCTCCCAGGACCCATGTCAAGTCACTCACAGCTACCTATAACTCCAGCTCCAAGGTATCTGATACCTCTGGCCTCAAATACACACACACACACACACACACACACACACACACACACAATTAAAATAATAAAAATAAAATATTTTTAAAAAGATGTCATCTCTCTCTGGATAAGGTGAATCAGTATCTAGAGTCACCCAACCATGTGGGTATCACAGGGACTTAAGGAGTTCTTAAAATGCAGGATGTGTGTGCTCAATGGGGGACAAGACACTGGAGGAGTCAGTTTAGCTCAATGGTCATCGAAAGAACCATGCTGGGAGCAGGGGGACATTGAGATGCAATGTACCAGGATTTACTAAACTCAACATGATTGTTTGGCAAGCAGGTGAATTGCACAGATTTCCAGCCTTGATACCCAGAAATCCTTATTCAGATTCTCCGGGGCAGAAAAGTCTAACCTCTCCATTTCCTTAGGCCTTTGGAGTATCTTGAAGCTATTTACCTGAGTTGGTATCCTACAGAGAACAGAGTCCCTGTCACCATATCTTCCCTTCCCCCAAGGAAAGTGACACACTGTAGCATCTGGCATTTGTCAGACATTCTGAGATATTCCAGCCCTGGGAAACAGAGACACTTTTAAGGGGTGTGATTAATGACAACTATGAAAATATATCTAATTTGGATTCCCAACCAAATTAGTCTCTGTGATAAATTAACCACAAGGAGAAGGAGAAGGATGTGAAGTCAGCAACTCCTCTGGGCAGCTGAGGGCTGGAGTAAGGGACACTATCTCAAAAACAAGATGCACAAGGCCCAGGAAGATTCCAGAAATGGACTTTGAGAGTGTCCAGGGCAGAGCAAAGGAGTCCTATTTCTGTGCCATTAGTGCAGGTCATACCAAATTAGTCATCAGTGATTCCAGGTTCTGGTTTATGAAAGTGAACCATCTGGAAAGAAAATTTGAAAATGCTTAGCACATAAACCTGCAAGGAAGAAACGAAGCATGATATAGTAGTGATTCCAGTTCTGAGAGCATTTGATGTTAGGAGGCGGAGCCCAAAGTAGATGGGACTTCCTCAAACACAAACCTTTGTTTAGCAGAGATGGCATCCTAGTTCGCTTCCTGCTACTCTGATAATAGCCATGACCAAAAGCAATGTGGAGAAGAAAAGGTTTGTTAGGATTTCACAGCCCCATCACAATCCATCCCGAAGGGAAATCAGGGCAGGGACCTAGAGGCAGGACCTGATGAAGACTATGGAGGAGCGGTGCTTACTGGCTTTCTTAGAGCTCCTAGGACCAGCTACCGAAATACAGCACCACCACAATGAGCTGGATTTCCCCTTTCCTGTATCAATCATTATAATCAAGAAATGGTCCCAGCCACATGTCCATAGGCCAATCTCATAAAGGCTCCCCCCCCCCCCACACACACACACACATACCAAAGACAGAGAGTCACTGTGTAGCCCTGGCTGTCCTGAAACACACTCTGTAGCCCAGGCTGGCCTAGAAATCACAGAGATCCACCTGCCTTTGCCTCCCAAGTGCTGGGATTAAAGTCATGCACTGCCACTGCCCAGCTGAAGGCATTTTTCTTAAATTAAGGGTCCCTCCTCTCAGACAACTCAAGTTGACAAACAAACAAAAAAATAAATAAATAACCAGCATAGTTTATAGCTTCCTCTTGTTTAAGGACTGATCTCATTTTATCTACCTATGAAAGACGAATGAAGTTCTAGGATACACTTGTAATCCCAGCACTTAGAGGTAGGAAGCTGAGGCAGGAAGGGTGCAAGTATAAGACCAATCTTGAGCTATATAGCAAGACCTTCTTTCCACAAAATACTGTAAGGTGTCATGATATGGAACCTTATCGGGAAAGGCAATGAAATAAAATACATGTATTTACTAAAATGAGCCACACAAATGCAATGCTACTAATAGAAGCAAGTCTATATTTTATAGAAATTATTCCATTTATGCAGTTTTTGAGTCATGCAAAATGATTTGAAGTAAAAATACACTGTGCTATGTTCAAACATCCTGTTGCTGTTCTTTAAATACAATTTCAAACATGAGTAAGCGCAGTACCCACCTATACAATTTCTAAAAACAAACAAAAACCCGCTTAAATTAAAAAAAAGAGAAACACACAGGAATGATAGGCACTGTGTATGACTGTGATTTATCTAACAGGAGCAGTGATGGGTATGACCACTGAAGGCCATGGAGGCACAAGTAATATTTTATTTCTTAAGCATCGTAGTGGGCACATATATTGGTCTTCACTCTTTTCTTACATGTCAGATTTTGCATCATAAAAAATCAGGTTTATGTTCTCACTCATAAGTGGCTTTTAAACATAAAGCAAAGAAAACCAGCCTCAATTCACAACCCCAGAGAACCTAGACAACAATGAGGACCCTAAGAGAGATGACATACATGGATCTAATCTAGATGGGAAGTAGAAAAAGACAAGATCTCCTGAGTAAATTGGGAGCATGGGGACCATGGGAAAGGAAAGGAAGGGAGCAGATTAAAATGTATAGCTCAATGAAATCAATAAAAAAAATTAGTATGTCTAGGCTCACAATCAGATAGCTACAGTCCATAACTGTCCTGCAAACTTGTTATGCCATGGATTCCAGATGCCCCGTCCCCAACTTTCCATCCAAACCTCACCAGCACCTGAGACTTGCAGAAAAAAATGCTGGGATTTCTGCCCTGGACCCTTTGTCCCTATCAGTTTCACATGCCCAGTCTTAAATATGTTTTTCTGGTCACAATCCTAATCAAAATGGCAAAGAAAGCCATGCCTAAGTGATGGTGAATATAAGCATACTCTATTCAAACTAGTTCCCGAGGCCAGGACCATAACATTCAAGGGCTTCTGTTTCTTTTCTTGCGAGGCATTTTCTCCTTAGAAATAGGTTATTTTAGGCTTTTACCTAAAATGACTGTATCTCCCATAGTGGAGTTCTAAGATTGAATCTTGCTCATTCCTGCAACTTAATCTCTTGAGAGTCTCCCCTTTGTATTGTCAAATTGAAGCCATCTTTCAGTTCTCAGCCTTTGGAAGGGAAAGCCTGTATCTGTGGAGAAATGAAAATGAACTGTATTTTTTGGTGTCTTTGAAATAAAAATGTACAGGCTGCTTTTGCAGAGGACCTGAGTTCAGTTCCCATCACCCACATGGTGGCTCACAAACATCTACAACTCCAGTTTTTTGGGATTTGATGCCCTCTTCTGGCATCTTCAGATACTACAAGCCATGGCTAGCATACATGCATGTACCCTAACACTCATGCTAGTAAAATAAAAATTAATAAATCTTTTTTTAAAGCACTCCTTTCTGAGCTTAGTGGTTTATGCCAATATTCCTAGCACTACAGATGCTGAAGCAGGAGGATTGCTATCAATTTGAGGCCAACAAGGGCTCTCTGATCTGTATATTAAATTCTAGACCAACTGAAACTACACAGTGAGACATTACCCATCCCTCCCCCTAACCAAAAAAAAAAAAAAAAGAATCAGTTCTTAAAAGTGATTGAAATCCATATAATTAAATGTTACTTGAAATCACCTATAATGTTAGAACAGCAGTGGACGGGTCAATTAATAACAGTGTGTGTGTGAGAGAGAGGGGGTGGAGAGAGAGAGAGAGAGAGAGAGAGAGAGAAACAGTTCATAGGAGAAGGAACATGTGGAGAACCTCAGAGGATTTCTCTCTCCAGAGAGAGAACAGCTGCGTGATTTTTCCACAGTGAAGCCATGATGAATTCCTGTCTTGATGTGAATTGAAGACTGAACTTTAGGTCAGTTCAAAAGGATTTTCTCTCGCAATGGAGGCTTTCAAGCTTCCACGTTATCTTAATGGCTGGTTCTATATCATCAGAGGTTACTTTAGTAAGTGTGGTGGAGTGTTATTTTATGTGATAACAGCCCATGGCCAGTATGTAATATTGGGGAAACCTCACGGCTTTGTATTTAAGGGCTGGCTTGAGTCCTGAGGCTCCCTTATGGAAAATGGGATCTCTGCATGTCCCCTATGACAGCTCTCAGATAGATAAGGTCCTGGCAAGGCACATCTCTATATGCTGACGATGGTCCCTTGGTACTCAATCACCAAAGCAGACAAAAAGGCTGAATTACGAATGGGACCCCATTCGTCAAGCCATTGACAAACGAGCAATATAAAATCTGAACTGTGTTGAGCTTCATTTAGTTTGAAATGTCATATCAACAGTGAAAGACTCTGCATGACCCATAATTAACCCTGAGAAAAGTTGCCAAGTTACAAATGAGTTTCAAGTGTTATCTGCCTAAATAATCGTAGGCAGTGTGCCGAAATATGGTTTTACTTCCTGTCTGTCACTGGTTGTTTTCTGTGGGCAGCCATGGCCCAAACCCGGTTCTTAACTCTTCCATTTACTTTCATTTTTCTTTTTAAAGACAGGATACCACGAAGCCCGGGATGACCTCAAACTCTCTGTGTAAAGGGATGACCTTGAATTTCCCATCCCTCAATGGGCAGCAGTTTATGCCAGACTGGTGCAGAGCCCCAGGCTTCGTGCTATGCAGTTGTTCTAACACCTGAGCTTGACTCCAGCCCTTGCCTTCAGTCCCTTCTCTGGGTAAAGTGGGACAGGCTTCTGAACCTTTGCACCCCGGGTCTTGTTTACCTTCGGCTGTGGATCCAGCATTCACACAAACCTGAGGGCAGAAAGGCTTGGTGAGGGGTGGGGGCGGCAGTGCCTTCCACGGATATTTATTTCCAGGTCTCCAGAAAAGGTTTCAAGAGATGAACAGCTGAGGGCTGAAATGATGGCTCCGTAAGCCAAGAGCATTCGCCGCTCTGGCAGACGACCAGGTCCATTGCCAGCACTCACATGGTGGCTCCCGGTAACTGTAACGGCCAGCGCATCTGTGGCACACATAAAATCATGAAAGCGAACACACCCACACGCCCATAAATAAAATAGTCTTTTTCAAAAAGATAAATATTTGCTGTGAAGCAGAACAGGGATCCGGGAGCAATCCAACCTATCCACTGACAGCCACAGAGCATCAGGACAGGGAAGAGCAACCTCAGGACTGCTGGCTTGCTCACAGGTTTCGGAGCCCAGAGAGGTTTTCCCTAGACAGTCCTGCTCTTGGGATGATCTTGATAGGGGGAGCTATGTGTAGTTGAAAAGCTTCTCCGGAAACCCCTGTGTGGAATTCATGCCTGTGTCTCATTGGGCAGGCTCATCGGGTACTCACAGCCCACTGTGACATGCGTTTGCTTTATGTTAAGCTTGCTGTGTTGGCACAGGAACACAACCAGGGCTGTGTCCTCAGTGATAATGTACAGGGACAATCACATGGCATTATGTTGGTCAGTTTGCTGCCCACTTAATTCTGCAACTAGAATTTACCAGAAGGATGAAAGCACAGACTACATACACAAAAACTTAAACATGAAGAGTTGTAATAATTTTAATCATAATACCCAAACCTGGAAACAATCTAAATGCTTATGAAGACATGAAGGACCAATAAATAACCTTCAATAAATACCCAAAAATAAAATGCTAGTCAGATGTGAAAAGGGAGAGTGAATTTTCAATTCATGCCATGATTTTGGTCTGGTGGTTAATATTGATTGACAGCTGTATTGGACGCAGAATGGCGCAGGAGACAAACCTCCAGCAGTCTGTAAAGGGTTGCCTAGATGAGGTTAGCTGAGACAGGAAAGCCCACCCTGATGTCGTGTGTCACCATCTAATAGGCTGGGGTCCTGAACCAAATAAAAGGGAGAAAACAAGTCGGGCACCCTCTGCTTCCCGACTGTGGATGTCATGTGACCCGCTGCCTCATGCTCCTGCTGCATTGGCCTCCATGGCATGATGGGAGTCCAAATCAGATCCTGCAGGCTGCAGAGACGGCTCAAAGGTTGAGCCCCCTTACTGTTCCTTCTGAGAACCAGAGCTTGATTCCAGTTCCCACATGGGTGCCTCACAAATGCCTGTTATTCCGGCTCCAGAGGGTCTGGTGTCTCTGTCTAATGCCCTCTTCTGACCTCTGAAGGCACCAGGCCTCCACGGGCACCTGCAATCGTGTGTACACAGCCACGTACATGAATACACGCACATAGTTTAAAATAATAAATCTTTTAAAATAAAAAGAAACCCTCATTATTCCTTAATTTGCCTTTGCCAGGAGATGCTATCGCAGCAGCGGGAAAAGAGACTAAGGTGCATGGATAAGCCTGAAATTGTTTCCAACAGATATTTGCTCGTTTTCAGTTCAGTATTTTTCATGCAGTTTAAAAGTCAGGACACAAAGTGTCAGGTTTCATGACGGCCTGCCCATGCATCTGCCTTACTCTGTTTGACTTCTTTACCCCCTCCATCATCACCCCTCCCTCCTCACGTTGGTCTCCTTCCTCCTCAACACCAAACAGTCATTCCTTCTGTGCCTTGTCACCTGAATCCCACATCCCCTCACTTCTGCACACACTTCCCTCTCATACTCCTGCCTCCCCCAGTATCTCTCCCCATCTCTGTCTCTCTTTGTCTCTGCGCCTCCCGCATACATACCTCAAGATTCTGCATAAGAGAAAACAGCTAGTTTCCCACTCGACACCATTTGCACAGTAAAAGAAGTTAGACAGCTCTAGTATGATTCTAGAAAGAAAGAAAAAAATGAATTTAGATGGCCAGAGACCAAAGCAAATGTTTCTGTGGGAGGTGAGGCTGTGTCACGTGTGAGAGAACATTGATGGGTGATGGGATGCTCTATGCTTTGCTGGGATGGTAGCTTTGCTGGAGGAAGGACTACATATCCACATGCATTTAATCTCTACAGAGTTGGGTTTTAAGTATACCTATGACTTGACAAACACAAAATACACCCATCTTCTCCAAATAGAACTCTGTACCCGCCCCTGCTCTTCCCAGAGAGCATTTGGAGCCTTCAACCAATCGTCCTCCCTTCACTCTTGGTCTCTCAATGCAGCTAAAACCTTTAAAAAGGGACCTAGGGGCTGCAAAGATGGCTCAGTTGTTAAGAGCACCAGATGTTTTTTTACAGAGAACCCAAGTTCAATGCCTGGCACCCACATCATCTGTAACTCTAGTCCAGGGGATCATTTGGTTCCCTCTTCTGGCCTATCTGGGTACCAGGAATACATGTGCACAGACATATACACTCATACACATAAAACACTCATACACACAAATTAATTCATTAATTACACTTAAAAATCAAAATAAGTTCTGTCCCTAAATCACCTCATGGTATAGGAGTCCATACCTCCAGTCATTACATCCACCCTCTAGCTACTAAGAAATAATGAAGGCTGCACAGCCCCCACCCCACATATTAAGAAAACACCAAGAAAATTTGAGCACCCAGGAGCCACACCCTACAGAAGAAAAAGGAGGAGGAGGGGGAGGAGGTGAAGAAGAAGAGGAGGAGAAGGATGAGGAGGAGGAGAAGGAGAAGAAGAAGAACAACAACAGCAACAACAAGAGGAGGAGGAGGAGGAAGAGGAGGAAGAAGAAGAGGAGGAGGAGGAGGAGCTAGGACATTCGGTCATATTCTGAGACTAGAAATCAAAGTGTCTGTACCTGAGACAGGCCAGAGATAATGGTCACAAGACAAGGTGGGGGGGGAGCAGATCTCCCTCCCTCTTCCTTCTCTCCAACTCTTCTCTAGCATGCCAGGGTTTTCCCAGTTGCCCCATCCCCCACCCCTTACAGCTTGTCTTTCCACCCTGGTGGGTCTCCTGACCTTCAGTCCTGTCTCTCTGATCCAGCTTCAGCCTTGTGTGCTCAACCCCTTGAGTATTCTATCCATTCATATCACTTTATTCTTCATGAGCTCAGAGAAATCTTTCTTCAAAAAGGAAGGAAGGAAGAAAGGAAGGAGGGGGGAGAGGAGAGGAGTCCGATCTGCAAACACAGAGCTCTATCTAACTGGTGTTCTGAAAACCTTCCACCTAAAGGAGGATTCTCAGACGTGCCTAATGACTTTACTGAGTCAAAGCAACTATTCAGCATCACTAGATTTTTCAAGGCATTTAAAACTTTTCTTCAGGAAATGACACAGAATGATTTGGAAGGCAGGGAATGTGGTTCTTTGTCCCGAACCTGAAGGGAGCGTGTGTTTGGCAGGAAAGAGTTTCCCAGGCCACCTTCTGGGGACTACAGCCCCTGCTTGTTAGAATCTCATAAAGACTAGAATGACAGCCAGCCAGTCTAGCTTAGAAAGTGCCAGTGTCCCCAGTCAGACCCTTAATTTCCCTTAACACTCCGGTATGGAGGTGGGATGGAGTGACAGGCTTCCAGGAATAGGACTTTGTGGGAAGTTCAGTTCCTTCTTTGTCCATCCAGGAGGACAGAGATGGGTGGGGCCAGGGCCCAGGTGCTGAAAACAGGAGCCTGGGATTTGACCCTTATCCTTCCCAGAGTTACAGTGCGACTCACTTTAGGTCAGGAAGCCAAATGAATAAAATGGAAAAAAGAGGCTTTTCCTTAGCCACACCCCATGATGCTGAAGCAACCATGCTGCACAGGGGCTCACCATTGAGTGAAACATCCCAGTAAGTAGAAAGGATGCGATCAGCTCCCCAGGCCGCTGTTCCCCCCTCTCCCATCCATCTAGGTGCAGTCTGCACCTAGGACACACCTATAGAGCCAGACACATTTCCAAAACTGAGACAACCATTTTGTTGTTTTCTTATTGCAGAAAGAAAGAGGATCCCTATGGTCCTTAGCCGACCCTGTCCCCGCACTCACCCTGCCTGCACCTCACACTGCATTTCCCTAGGCAGCCTTGGCTCCAGGATGCACCCAGACAACTTTCCAAACCTCTTCTGAGCTCTGGCTCTCGGTTCCGTCCATTCCGGCCCACTCACCCTATATCCTCCCCGAGGTTCACTGCTCCTTGTGGTTTCAGCAACCGGTTCTGGAGACCCAGTCCCTTCACCCGACCCCCTGCCGCCTGGCGCGCGCGCGCGCGCGCGCGCGCGCGCGCACACACACACACACACACACACACACACACACACACGATAACTTGCTGTTCATTAAGTATAACCAGACTGAGTATCTTTCCAGGTGAACCAGAAGGTTCCCACAGCCAGGAGGGTTTCCCCGCCTCCCAATCAAAAACCACAATGACAGGCAGGCTAGAGACTCTCTTACATCATCTACCCTCTCAGCAGCCAGGACCCCTAGGGGTCTGAGGTCTGCACTATAGACTCACCTTTAGGCCACATGCTGTTAGGGACAGAGGAAGAAAAGAGCCAAGCAGCTTCTTATGGAGAGATCTAACTTCATTTTAAAATGAGGGGAAACGGGGCTGGGAAAAATAAACACTGGTGCATATTCCGTATTAAAAGTTATCATCGGAATATGCACCAGTGTTTATTTTTCCCAGCCCCGTTTCCCCAAAAGTTATCATCGGGGCTGGAGAGATGGCTCAGAGGTTAAGAGCATTACCTGCTCTTCCAAAGGTCCTGAGTTCAATTCCCAGTAACCACATGGTGGCTCACAACCATCTGTAATGACCTCTTCTGGCCATACACACACACAGAATATTGTATACATAATAAATAAATAAATTAAAAAAAAGTTATCATCGATGCCCTTGGGAAAACCAGACCATAAAACAGGAGGTTTTGTTTATTTTTGTTATGGTGTCATTCATATTTATCAATCCATGAGCATTCTGTCTGTCTTATTTCTCAGTATGTATGCACAGCATAGTCAGGAAAGTTAAACACCACATTAACAGATTGGTCCCCTTTCTGTGCAGAATCAGACAGGAAAAATCTGGTGTCCTCCCCACCCACCATCAATCCCTGCCTTTCCCAGCACTGCCCTCTGATGTCCTCCTGCCACCCACTGATATTGCTAAGCTCTCTGTGCCTGGAGTTGTCTGTCTCTTCTCATGAATGGGATTCTGGCCCCTACCTTCCCGAATTCCCTGTGTGAAATTGTAACTGTGGGAATCTAAAATCCTGCAAGGAAGGGAACCCTCAGACTGACCTGAATTCCTTCCCTCAGCACAAATCAAAACAGTACCTCTCACACAGTGTCTCCCATAGGACTGGACAGTGGTATGCTTTTGATTCTGGAAAGGAACCCCAAGGCAAGTATTCCAGTTTGTGACTTCCTTTGGCTGGTGTGGACTTGGTTTGAGGGATTAGATCAGAGTAAATATCCATCCAGACTGGCTTTGTTCTCTTAAATAATTGTGTAGCAGTTTTCTCCAAAATGTAAACATTCCACCCTACAGGGAAGTTTCTTCCACCCAGGAGATAAACAACTCAAAGCCTTCAGGAAGTTCCTGAAACCAGATCCACTAACCTCTTCTGTCCCCAGGTATACATAGGCATAAAGATTGATGAGAGGCCGTCTTAGGCAAGCTACGCCACCTGGAAGAAACAGACATCAGCTGAGCTACCTGGAAGAGTCTCAGCAACTGAGTCTTCAGGAAAGGACACTTGTCAACTTGTCACGCTGCCTGCAGGCTGTGCACTGTGCTCCAGGTTCCTGGCTTTTGTGAGCTGTCACCCATGCTGGAGTAGACTATGATGATGTAGCTGTCTTTGAGTCATTTCTGCTCCTGTAAGTAACCCCTCACCAATATTCTTGTAAACATCCTTGATAAACTCATTGGCTCCCTTGGGTAGATTTGGGTGGTATCCATGCTTCCGTCTGTCACTGTTCCCTATCTGAGGTGAGTAAGTATTTGTCCATGTGACCATGAAAAGTGTCACACAACAACAATAAGAATAGTCCCTTCCTTTGGAAACCCCTAAGCAGTTGCTGTATTAATTACTTGACCTTACAGACTGGCAATTAAAACATGCCTTGACTAGCATCCCTATGAATGAAAGAGGAAGGAGAGCTGGCTATGGGTTGACACAGCACACAAATGCATTCCAAGATGGAAGGGCCAGGACAGGCTCCAAAGCCACAGAGAAACCCTGTCTCAAAAAAAAAAAAAAGAGCCAAGGAATAAAGGTAACCTGAAGGACGGTGGGGAGGTCAGGAAGCTACCAAAAAGGCCAATCTTGCTGACCTCTGGGACTTGGCTCAGTAAGGTACCACTTGGGGTGGTAATTATAATAAATTCTCCTTGTTTTAACTCACCTAGCTTGTAGTAACTTGAAAGACCAGCAAGAGGGAACTGATATCCCTGTGAATAGCCATATCACCCCACTTCTCTCAGGCTCTGGCCATCAAAATGGCTAACAGGGTTCTCATTGTTAGGCCCACTGGCCCTGTCTACACCTTTGCTGCTCTGTGGTCATTGTTTTTGAAGGATGGTGCACCTCAGTGAAGAGTGGCTGGTCATGAATCTCTTCCCACTTCATGTTAGCATTAACTGACCTTATGCAGGCAGCCACAGCGGCCATGTCCCAAAGATACTGTTTTGCTCTGGTCACCCAATCTTTGGCTTGGACAGACTTTGTACCCCCTTCTTCTGTGCTGTTCCCTGAGCCGTGTTTCTGTCGTGTGTGTGTTTGTGTGTGTGTGTGTGTGCGTGCACATGCACGTGTGTGTGATATGTGTTTGTATGGTGTGGGGAGGATGTGGTGTATTTGTGTGATGTGTGTGTGTATGTATGAGTGCGTATGTGCATGCATATGTATTATAGATATTCTATTTAGGGCGAATCGCTCCACACACATACTTATTCTCTGCACTTTGGCCAGTTGTTCCTGTGTTAGCCATTGTCCACTGCACAAAGAAGCTTCTCTGATAAGCTCTGTGTGAGCAGGCACAGCAAGAAACCACAGAACAAGGCCACTCCATGGAGAGAAAAGTAGTTTATCAAAGATAAACTGCTGGGATGCCTCGGAGAATAGAGAACAGCAGCTGGGCACAAAAGCCTGCTGGGTTTTATGTGGGTAAAGGACAGGGGGCAACTAGAGGGCTGGAACAGCCAAGGGGTTAGCATGGTGACTTTCAGGCGGGGGTGACATTTGTGGTTAGAAACAGATAGCCACCTGTGAAGGACTTCTGAGAAATGTTGGGGTTTAAGTTTTTGGTTTTTAGCTAAGACCATCCCAGGTGGAATGTAAGGCATCATCTTCAAACATCACCTTTGTGTTTGGTGACGTAAGTCTGACAGTTGTACCACAAGTAGAGATACAATTTTTTTGTTTATTTGTTTGTTTTTTTTAAAGATGAGGTTTCTCTGTGTAACAGCCCTGACTGTCCTGAAACTAGCTCTTATAGGTCAGGCTGGGCTTGAACTCACAGAGATCCGCCTGCCTCTGCCTCCCAAGTGCTGGGATTAAAGGCGTGCTCCACCATGGCCCAGCTAGAGATACAAATTTAAAGTAATTTGATACAATGCACATTTAGCAAAATAATAGTAATGGATTTAGCCTTGGTGCCTGTGAGCGCCTCCTTGTTGGATTCTTAACCAGATGTATGGTACCTGATGTGTTTTTCTTCCTGTGTAGAAAGCCTTAAATCCAGTTGGATAACTATGGACAGTTGATACATTCTGTGGGAGGAAGGGTCAGTTTTCATTAAGGGTGTGGTTCCTGCTAACTCAATTATTCTGTAGTTGTGTGACCTCATACTCAGAAGTATAGGAAGGGCACAAATTGGAGATTGTAGGATGTTAAAGTGTGTGTGTGTGTGTGTGTGTGTGTGTGTGTGTGTGTGTGTGTGTGAAGAGATGACTCAGGGGTTAAAACCACAGGCTACTCTTGCAGAGAACCTCTGTTCAATTCCTAGCATCCGCAGGACAGTTCACAGCCATATGTAACTCAGGTTTCAGGGAGTTACACTGACACCTCTTCTGGCTTCTGGGGACACATGATGCACAAATACACATGCAAGCAAACCATCCATACACACAAAATAAAAATACAGAAAAATAGTGACTCTTACATATAAAAAAGGAGAGGATGTGAATTGAGGAGGTAGAGGGGTGGGTGGGGATATCTGAGTGCAGTTATGAGGAAGAGTTGGGGATAAATACCAAAATATATTTATAGAATTCTCAAAGAATTACTCTAAAATTAAGAATTTAAAAATACTCACTTAAAGGGTGCTATACAAGGAAATTTTGATCAAACTGTGTGGCCTGGCACTTACCATGAGACAATGGCATTTCCCTTACCACCACCCGAGATAACTGCTCCGTGTAGTTGCATCACGGTGGACAAACACGTCTCCTTAAACTCTGTCTCTGTGTTAAGTGCTAGAAGTTACCACACAGAAAATAATGAACAGTTCAGGTTCCCCCGTAAGGGCTGTGTTCTATGCTAAAACTACAAGCAAGTCAAAGTGGTAGCATGAAGTCCAGCAGCCACGAGAACTTTTTGGGGTCATTGGGAAGAACTACTCAGCTGCTGATGGCCCCTTTGCTACCGACTTGCTTGAATTAAAAACTGTGATGTACTGAAGTGATTTTTCTTAAGCATTGCTTTAATAAGTGGGGTTAAAGCAGTGACCTAAGGAGCCTGGGAGGTGGCCCTTTGCTCTTCATGGCACACTGAATGGCTGGGAATGTTCAATTCTCTGCAGCCTGGACCAGGTGGGTCTGGAGGAGGAGTGACTAGTGGTGATATCGGGGTTCTGCATACCCAGTTCCCTGGCACAATGGATTGAGGGGATGGACTATTAGATGGTGGTAGTGCCATCATGTTGCTTGGGTTGGACCAGTAGAGCAGCTATGGATAATGTGAACTAAGATCAACCAGCAGGAGTTAAAGTTCCACTGTGATGAGGAAATCCAATGGTGACGATGGCAGAGCAGAGAAGACTTGGGGAAAGTTCTAGCAAAGCCTCTGGAGCAGTCAGGCTGCATTGCTGCAGGGGTCGGAATGGCGGGGGAGGTGATGGATGTCTCTCCTCTGCGGGTACCAGTTTTGAAGGTCTGCAGCCAAGTATCCAGTGTTAAGAAGATAGCAGGCTGAAGAACTGACTGTCCACCCCAATGAGGATGAGGTCAAGCTGGAACCCACTGCCATTTGTCTGTCTGTTGCTACTGTAGCCCGGTGGACATCAGAGATGAGGCAGCTTGACCTTTAGTCTGTCTTATTAAGCATTCACAGCATCCTCTTAGCCTGAGCATCACAGGGAAGGGGATTCTGGGAAATAAAATCTCATCTTCTCCAACTGACACAGGGCAAACAGCTGCCATCGCCATAAATGAATGTTTAGAGACGTGAGATACAAAGACCATCCAAAGAAATACCTGGCTTTAAAAACTAACATGAATAAAGATTTACTGTCATAAATAAGAGATGGGTTAACAATAAACAACACAGGCTGCTCTTCCAGAGGGCTAGAGTTCGATTCTCAGCAGCCACACGATGCCTCACAACCATCTGTAACTCCAGTTCCAGGGGATCTGACTCCCTCTCCTGGCCTCTGTGGGCATCAGGCATGCACGTGGTGCACAGACATACATCCAGGTAAAACACACACATTAATTTTAAAGTAGCATAAATCTACGACGGATACTTTTGTAGAGGTGGAGTCATGGTTCTGTGTGTAACTGTTTCTGCTGGGTTCTCAAATGCTCTTCAAGAGAGACATGAAATTCGGCTTCACCTGGTCAGTCCCAGGAAGATAGAATCAACAAGAGAAGAAAGCAAAATTCCAGCCAGGCTATAAAAATCATCGTAGTGGCTGAGGGATGGACACTCCAGTGCAAGCCATTCTAACCAGGTTGACTAGTTCACGCTCTCTTTAGCCAGTGCCAGGTGGTGGTGGAGCATGCCTTCAATCCTAGTACTTGGGAGACAGAGACAGCTGGATTTCTGCGAGTTCCTAATGAGCCTGGTCTACAGAGTGAGTTCCAGGACAGCCAAGGCTTCACAGAAAAACCCTGTCTCAAAAAAATAAATAAATAAATAAAAATAAACAGAAACAACAACAAAACCCCCAAAATTAAAAATGTAAATAAAAGAAGGAGAGGAAGAAGAGGAGGAGGTAGTCAAATAATGGGTTAGAACTATGGTGCACTTATTGGGATAGAGTTTAATGGATATGTGGGTGGGATGGAGCAGAGAGAAGAGAGACAGGGTGATGGGAGCCAACACCTAAGAGAGACCAGGAGCGAGCGGAGAGCCTTTGGCAGAAATAGTCTCAGTTAAATGGGTGGAGAAGCCTTGCTTTACAATGTGAATGATACCAGGTGTCCCTAAACCCTCACATATGAGGATTTGCATCTACCTCTGAGAGGCCGCTGGCACTCTCTGAATATGAGTCTGGGTAAAAATCATTTTAAAATAAATTTGATTGGGTCTCTGGGTACCACGTGGTCAGCCTCAGAGAACTGAGAGAATAGAGTTCGTCTTTGCAATATTGTGAGGGAGAGGTGACAGCTGCCTGATGGATGCACTGTGGCAGCCAGCAATAAGCAGCGAGTCTGTCTGTACTTTAAAATGCCATCAGGAGTTCTAGCAAGAGGCTGTGTGTGAGATTTCCTGAGCTAGATTGTACGGTGCGTCATCCAAAAGGTCAGCAAACGTTCAGACTATCTGACAGAAAAAGAAACTGGGAAAAACGACTAACGACAGAGGAGAGTGGGTGAAAGCCAAACAAAAACGTAAATAAAAGTACTTGGGGGCTGTGGTGAAAGTGCTCCCTGTGTACGATTAAGGACCTGAGCTCCAGTCCCTAGACCCCAAGTAAGCTAGGAGCATTAGCCCCTGTCTGTAAAGTCAATGTTCCTACTGCAAGAAGGAAGGAAGAGACAGGAGAATCTCCAAATGCGGCTAATAAGAGCCCCTGTCTCAGACATGGTGAGGATCAGTGCCCTCCACTGTACTCTTACCTCCACACATGTGCTATGGCATGTGTGCCTGTCGCCCTCCCCGCCCCCTGCCCTATAATACACCTGCTCATATAAACACTCAGGGTGAAGAAACTGACTTTGTATGTTTAATACAATGGATTTTTAAAAATGATTTGTTTACATAATGAATTCTGAGTTAAAATAACGTATTTATTGAGAGGTGACAAAAGATCTCAGTGGGTGGACTAGCTTGCTGGACAAGCCTGAAGCCTTGTGTGTGCTCCCCAGAATCCATGGTGGAAGGCTTGACCCCAGAAAGTGGTTCACTGAGTTCCAAATGCTGCTGTGTGCTTGTGCCCACACTCCACTCACATGCTCATATTGCGTGCATATACTCATGATAATGGCAAATAAAATTAAATACATTTATTGAAAAAACAAATAAAATTATGTGTTTAAAATCACAGCAGGTTTGTTCTTCCATAGGTTTTTATCATCTGTGCAGTGTTGGGAAAGAGACCCTTACACTTAGTGCTCTTTATGTGTTTGCTTATGTATGTTTTTGTTGAGTGTGTGTGTGTGTGTCTGTGATGGGGGGCAGGTGTCTGCAGAAGTCAAAAGAGGTCATGAGATTCCATGGAGCTGGAGTTCCAGGTAGTTGTAAGCTACCTGGCATGGCCTCTCATCGGTCTATGTCCATGCCTCCAGATGGAATCATTCCGTTGACTCAATGCAGTCTTGGCAAATTCCATGAGAAACTCAGATATCTTTAGACTGTGGGATGCATTACCCTCCCCCCAAGCCAATACTATAAATGAGTATAGTTGTCTACTTTACCTAATGACAAAAACATGTGTATTTGTGTATGTGTGTGTGTGTGTGTAAGTACACATGTGTTTCCAGCCATGTACCTGTTCTACATGTAAAACCAATGAGTGTCAGGTACAGTTGGAAGTGTGATACTACAATCCCTGACTTCCATAGGTAGGAATGCCTCTCTGGGGAACCTTGAAGTTTCTCTGTTGCCAAATTTCTATGCCACTTGTATGTTATACCTGGTTAGAAAGTTTCTCAACTTCTTGCAACCCAAGGATATTCTAGCAGCAATATGCCCTTGTGCGTCTTAGTTAGGGGTGACACACTCCGCCTGGGTTTTATAGCTCTGCAGTGGGTGTCTTGTTTTTCAGAGTAACTCCCCTCTTTATGGCCCACTGTTTAATTTCGCTGCTGTCAAAAGGCAGGATTAAGTTATCCCTCTTTTTTAAAGAATGATGTAAGTGGGGAATAATGAATGCAAAGCACTGTAGTTAAACATCAGCAGATGAACTGATGGATCGGCTGTCACTCAGATTATGCTATAAATGGAAAGAAAGTGATATTTAATCATTTGCAAAAAAATAAAAACAGTGTTGATGGATTTGGTGAGCTTGGACTCTGAGTGACTCGTTATTGCAAATTGTTATTTTCCAGTTAATAGAGAGAATAAAAAGGGCAGTGCAGGGCAAAGCCATCACTTTCGGGAGCAGGGCAAGCCTCCCGCAAGGCTGAGATGTAGGAAGTGTTGCCAGCCTCATGAACTGCCAGCCTCAAATAGCCGGGAATGGGACTGAATTTGGAGAAGAGGTCAAGGAGGTAATTAAAGTTAAATAAGGCTGGTATGGTAGTCCCAACCCAATCTTAATAGTCGTTATAGAAAGAAGGAGGTTAGAACATGACCACTATACACACAAACGCAAGCACACAAACACACACATCATGCACATATGCAGACACACACAATTCACACACATACCATATGCAGACACACACACAACTCACACACATACCATATGCAGACACTAAACATTCACACACCACACACAACCATATAACATACACCTGTATACATACCAACATATGAACACATTTACACATATGCATGTATTTGTCATATATGTATATTCCATGTACATGCACACGTGCAAATTCCACTTACCATAATTATACACAATACACATATACACATGCATACACACATATATGTACCATGTACTGCACACATATATACATATGGTGCACACATACCATTACATACACTCATATTGCTGCACACATATACATATTGTACAGACATAATTACACATACTCATAAATGCACATCCACATATACATACTACTCATATATCACCAACTCATATACACACCATGCAAACATATACATATACACATATATATGCTCACATACACACACATTGGGCACATTTGAGGACACAGGGAAGGTAGTCATCTGCAAGCCAAGCAGAGAGGCTTCAAAAGAAACCAACCTAAGGACAAACTGACTGGTGCTTTGCTTCTGGAGCCGTAAGGCAGTGACTCCATCTTCTCTCCCCTCTCCCTGGCTGTGGAAGCGTATGCAGTAGAACTGGCTATCTTATTCAGCAGATAAGCCGGAAACTGTGAACCTGTTGCAGCATGCCTACCCACTGCTGCTATTGTGGTCTGGTTCAAAGTTTGGAAGCCAGGAGGCTGGAAGTGCTAAGACTTGAGGGGGTCTGGACAGGGTGAGTGTCTGTGAATCACCATGACTTTGGAGCTACATGCAGCCATGTGAGACAGATACAACCCCCCCCCCCCATAGCCTCCTCCAACCTCAAGAACAGAGTGGGCATTTGTTGACTATTATCTTGAAGCCGAAGCGGTCTGTATGTTATATTTATAGTGTTCTTTGTGACAACCACTTTACCTGTGTGTGTGTATGTGTGTTATATGCTGATAGCACTACACTGCCTTCATTTCTACTATCTACTCTCTCTATCCCCCCTCCTAAAGACATTTGTGATAGCATCAAGGACTATATGTTGTTCTGTGACTGAGTTAGCTTTCTATTGTTGCAATAAAATACCTAAAATAACAGACTCTAGAAGAATAAGAGAGTGTTGTGGCCCTCAGTCTTGGAAGTTTGGGGCCATGAGTGGTCCTGTTCATTTTCCCCGCGACAGGCTAATACACTATACAGGGAGAGCATTGTGTATAGTTTTTCACCTCTCTGTGAATGGGAAGCAAATAAAATTATAGAGACAAGGATCCCAGAAGCCCCATCGAGGGCATGCTCCCAGTGACCCAGCTTCCAACAGCTCCATGGGCACCCTACAAAGCCTTTGTAGGGTGTTCCAAATCAGGTGTCTGTCAGTCAAAATGTCAGAAGCATGGAGGCTTAAGCAAAGTGAATTTGTTCCCTTATAGTTCCAATGGCCAGAAGTGTAGTCAGGCTGTTGACCAGTCATGCTTTCATGAAAGTCTCTATGGAGGATCTTTCTTTGCCTCTCCTGACTCTGACAGCTGTCCAAATCCTCCATAGCTGTATTACTCTGATCTCTACCTGCACCTTCCTGGGGCTGCCCCTCCCTTCACAGCCTTCTCCTTTCGTTATGAGCCCGCTCACTGGGTTGAGGCTTCACCTAGTAAACAATTTCATAGGAAAACATCCCTAGGGCCTATTCCTAAAGAAAGGTGCACTGACGTTTCTGGGATTAGGATACACTGGGGACCCTCTCTTGGCCTACCGTGCCTCCCAATAGAGCTGCTGTAGGGTCACACTCGCTCATCTTCGTGAGTGCTCAGTCATGCCTGGGAAAGAATAAGCAAATCATGTGTGTCGAGAAACTCGGTGTTATCTTCCACATCTGTATCATTTGCTTTTCTGTTGTGATGAAAACAAAAGCCAAAACCCAAACAAACAAAAACAAGTACAGAAACAAATGAAATGACCAAAAGCACCTTGTATAGGAAAGAGTTCATTTGGTTTACAGTTTCAGAGGAATAAGAGTCCGTCATGGCAGGAAGGCATGGCAGTCAGACCAGGCAGTAAAGAACTCACATCTTCCATCACCAGCAGAAGGCAGAGAAAGTGAACAGAAAGTGGGGCAAGGCTACAAATCCTCAAAGCACACCCCCAGTGACATATTTCCTCCAGCAAAGCTTGATCCCCCAAGGTTCCATACCTGTCCCTCAAACAGTGCCGCCTACTGGAGAATAAGTTTTCAACTATGCCTGTGGGGGATGATTTCCCATTCAGACCATAACAGTTCTGATCAAAACATAACACGTGAGAGGCTTATCTAGCTTAAGATAAATAAGAAGGAACATGTCTACATAACAAAGCATAATGCTGTTGAGATGTATCTGGAAGGCTTTCCCATGGAAGGAACAATTGAAATGCACTTCTCTACCACTGTGAAAATGCATAGAGAAAGGGTTTCATAAAGAGACATAATCAGATGACAATAAAGATTAGAATTCAAAAAAATTGCACACTTGAGTGAGGTGGGCACTACTTTGTGCGCATGCAGTGGTAGCTCCTCTGCACAGTCAGTCCTGCTACTGAAGACATCTACTGGCCCCCTCATGTGCTTGGATCATGGTACCTCTGGCCTCATAGTAGGATAGAATGGAATAAGATCAATGTGATCTGGACTCTTTTTGGGACCACGAGGAGGGGAGCTTTTTAAGAAACAGGCATAGCCTGGGATCCACAGACAGACAACTGGATTCACTGATGGAATCTCTGACCAGTAACGTGACTTGAGTCACGTGAAAAACTACCTCCAAAGTGCTTCTGTAAAAGCTGGATTTAGCTGCAAACTCATGCACGTGAAATGAATTAATAAATTAAAAAGAAAACCAGCTCTTTCAGGCTTGATTTTATTGCTTATTCATGGATATGTGTTTCTGTACATGGGTCGTATACAGGGAGGCCAAAAGAGGGAGCCAAAACCTGTGGAGCTGGAGTTATGGATGTTAGCAAGTCACCATGTGAGTGCTGGGAACTTCTGCAAGAGCAGCCAATGCTCTTAACCCCTCAGCAATCTCTCCAGCACTAAAGGTAATTCTTCAAAAAGCTGCTTTTTGAAAAATGCTATTAAATACTCAAAGTATCATTACGTACATTTAAAGAATAAGAAATGCTGTTAATGTACTCACTGTAGAATAACCACATCAAGCTAATCTCTCCTCTCTAATGTCTATCGTTTCTCCCAAACATTACTTCAACTGATCATGGTCCACTCTCCCAGTCCCTGGTGACCTCCATTCTATCCTTCTGAGTGTGTTGTAGTGAAGTTACAGACTCTGCCTGACTGTCGAAAGAATAAAGACAATGTGAGCTATATAGACAACACAACACTATTTCACCTTAACAGAGAGGAAGCTTCTGTCATTTGTAGCAGCATAGTTGAACCTGGGGCAGGGAGGGGCTAGGCATGCAGCCAGATACATGAGGACATGCTCCCTTGAACCTAAATTAATTATTCTTATTCGCTTTTTTCCACAGCAAAAATCCAGACCAAAGACTTGAAAAGGACTTGGTTTCAAGTACAATGTGCTATTTTTCTATTTAATTTTGATGTCAGCTAGCAGATGGGTTCTGTCTCTTTTTTTTCCCTGTCAGTTAATGAATAAAAAGATAGGAAAAGGGCCAAGGAAAGATATCTACTGGGAAGTGTTACAGTCTTCTTAGGTTTATAAGGGACCCCAGAGCTGAGGAGATCCCGGGACTCGAAGGGGCTTGCATTTTCATTTGGCTTTAGGGCTATGGTCTTCCTTCCCTCTTCCCAGTGGCCTTTAGGTGTCTATGCACCCTTCTATAGCAAGGGTTGGGCCTCTGTCTATCCACAAGCATGGAAATGCCTGAAGTGTTCCCTGGCTGGGGGGGGGGGGGGGGGGGGGTAAGAGTGCACACGCTCACCTCCACCACTCTCTGTGGTCCAAGAGGAGGTGGACTACATTTCAGAGACACAAACTTACTGCTGGGAACAATGACCACAAAGAAATGGAAACTTAACTGCCTTTCTCTGGGGCAAAGGCCATATAAAATTCAAACTGGGTTTTTCCTATTCCCCTTCCTCCACCCTAGTGGCTCATGGCTTCAACTTCTCACCTGAAATTGGGAGAGTTAGATAGGCTTGTGGTTACAGCCAGCCATGATGGCGTGTCTGATGCTGTAGACTTTTAGAAGGGAGTCTGATGGGCATCCTACAGGGAAAGAGACAACCCTTCCGGTTATGTAGGACAGAGGAACTCCCTCACTCTTTCAGGTTTCCAGTGGACTGAGCAGGCTAAGTTCCACACTGCATTGACCTAGCCTCTATGCTGAGAGTCAGCTGGCAGAAGAAATGATGTAATTATATTATACTCTCAAATGACAAAATAATTTAAAACAAAGCATGAAGTTGTCATTCAGGGTTGTCTGGCAGCTGTGAAACGGAGCAAGAGAACTGAGGGAATTTCCCAGGGAGAGAGACTGCAGGGAACTATGGCCTGATTAGGGGGCATGAGGAAGCAACAACCCTAAGATTTGTGAGCTCTAAGATCTGAGCCGGGTATGTGGTGGATGAGGCTCCCAGTGCCGCCTCACTCAGGACTCTGTCAGCTCTTCCTTTATCATGAGGCTTCCCTTACCTGCTATTCAGTACCTGAAATAGGGTGTTGTCTTCCTGACAGTCTCATTCTGCAGCCTTGGAGCCGCTGAACTGCTTCTCAGGGCAGTAACAGCCTTGAATGATGCCTCCTGGGGTGCTTCTCACATTTTTTTACTCCCAGAGGCAGAACGTGGGTTTTGGTTGACTTTCCATTGGTTTGTCCATGATGCTAGGCCTAAGCGCCTAAGCGTGCCACACAGAGAGGCCCCCTGTGGTTTCAGAGAAGATTAATTTGTTATCTGCTGTGGAAGGGGCTGGGGAAACAGCAGGCAAGGGTATAAAGTTCAAGAACACCTTGAACGAAGGCTTTCACTGGGAACAAGATTTGGCACAGCAAAGGGCCTGCAGTAAGGTCTCTTCCTTTGTGAGCTCAGCTGGAGAACTTGGGGTGGGGAAGAGGGCAAGGAGGGAGGGCAGTGTGCTGATCTGGTCTCTTCTATGGTTAAATGTTAAGTCTCTGAAACAGTTTTAAATGACAACAATGGGTGTTGGCTGGGAAGAGCTGATGCCAACTCCTCTAAGGGGCTTTGGGGAGCTAGATCATGCCCCCCCCCCTTGTGTACTTTTCCACTCAGCATTTGGGTAATAGTTCTCTTTTAAGATGGAGAGTGGATTTATTTTAAATCTAAACGGCAATAAATTACAGTTAAGGATGTTCAATTAAAGTGTATTTATCACAAACCTGGTTCCATCTATCACGGGGAACAGCTGCCACGGCCGGCCGTGTGATGCACCCCTGAAGCTGCAAGAAAAATATCTATTATCTGTTGATAACGGCTGCCTTTGTTTCATTTGTTTTTCTCCGGTGCCTCAGTGACAATAGAATAGAAGATGATCACACACTGCGAAATTGAGCTGAATTGGCGAGAGCAGAGTTCATGGAACGTGTTCGTCTCCCGCCTCCTGGCAATGCATTGAAGTTGTCTTCTCATCACTTGGGAAATGTTCCCTATACTTGTGCTGTTTTCCAATTTGGAGAAAAATCTCTTCTTTGCTAAAAATACCCTCTCCTCATTTTTGTTCCTTAAAGAAGAGTTTGGGTAATGGCTCATACATAGTACATGCACAAGGCTCTAATCTGTAACTGTATAGTGTAATCCCGGTTACTCAAATGAATCCTCGCTCTTGCCCATGCTTTGATTTTGGAATTAGTGTTCATTCTTTTATTCGTATGATTTAAAGACTCATTACGGGGGAAGGGATGCTGGAGAGACGACTCAGAGGTTAAGAGCACTTGCTGCTCTTGCAGAAGAAGACCTGGGCTCAGTTCTCAGCACCCACATCAGGCAGCTCACAGCCACCTGTGACTCCAGATTCAGGGCACCTGACACTTCCTTCTGGCCTTCACTGACCTCTGTACTCACATGTCCACATACATATGCATACCACACACACACATGTAATAAATAAAAGAAAAAATTTAAGAATCAATACAGGTGTCATACAGCCCCCAAATCCTACTATTGGCCATTTGTTGCAGGAAGATGAAAATGTCTGTCTGTGTGTGCTAAGCAACTACCAGGTTTTCTCTGCCTTTCCAGTGTACAGAGGTAACTGTTGAACTCCCCAACCCTGTCCTGTAAACCAATCCATTAGCCCTGCATGCACAATAAAGCTAGTTACTTGGAAAGGTATGCCTGGATGTTTGGGACAGCTGGGTTATAAAACAGTGGTATTTACTTCTATGGTTTGGAAATTTCATGCATGTGTATAATACATTTAATCAAACCCACCCACCCCTTTCTCTCCTCTCCAGTTCTTCCCTTACTGCCCCACCCCAATTTCATGCTCTCTCTCTCTCTCTCATTTCATGCAAGGCTGAAAGGAACCAACTGTACCTCTGTTTTTTAGATAAGGTTTCTGTCTTGGGAAGGTGGCCAGAACGAATCCCCGGAATCCCCAGATCCCTCCATTTAACCCTGCTTTCATTGACCTCCAGCTGTGTACTCCTAACTCAGCACTTGGCTGATTTTCCACTATCCCCCTGCCCCCGCCCCCGGAGCTTTTCACACACGTGTCCTGCACAACCTGGGAAGCAGAGGCAGGGACTACTGGGGACACTGTGTATAGGGGCCTTGTCTCTGAAACTGGTCTCAGCAGGACTGACTCTTCCTTGCTCCACCCAACCTCATACTTAGAGCTTTGTTGTAGTACAAAGAGACTTGGCCAAGACATCCTCAAGACTGCGTTTGAATTGTCTTATTCAGATTTTTTTCCCTATGAGTCACTCTGTATCCCCTCACCCTGCTGCCACTGATCTGGAATTCAAGGTCTGCTCTGCTTTCCCTCTGCACTACTGGAGTCAAAGGCTGAGAAATGTTTGCCTTTGGGTCCTGCTGGGAATGACACACAGTGGGATCTTGGGAATCACAGAGACCCACACAACCTCATCTTCAAACAGTGAGTTTTATTCGTGGCTTTTACAGGAAACTAGGCTTGTTCATTTTGTTTTTTGACAGACCAGAAAATTGTGGTGACAAGTTGGTAAAATAGGCAGAGGGGGAAGATTCACCAAAACACTAGCAGATGAAGGCAGATTGGTAATGCCATGGCTGGCAAGAGAGTAGAGAGACTGAACCCAGGCTTCCAAGAGGCTGCTTTTCTGGAAGGGTCTATTCAGGGAGTCAGGCAGCATTTCAATGCCAGTTTGGGCTGTGGTTAGCCTTCCTCACAGTGGTAAAATAGTCTGGTTTTGAGGCAATGACAGTCTTGTCCTAGGTCAGTAATATCTCAGCATGGCCGTCTGTCTTCAGGTGACATCTCCTATCTCTTTTAAATTGAAAATTTCCATTCTCTTTCAGATGGAGGCTCTTGTCTGAATTCACTATCCCATCCCCTTCGTATCTGCCTTTTTTTCATCTTGGGGATACCCAAACCTTCTATGGGGCCTGAACCCCTCCCCCAACTTACAGCAAGAGTTGACTGGGAGACCCCCAGTTGACGTCTCTGTCTTTTGCAAGCACCCCCTTCTGAAGAACAAGCCGTTCTGTAGTCAGTGGGGGCTTGTAAGTCCCTTGTTCTGATGACAGAGCTACACAGAGACTGAGTGACAAGGGGGGGTGGCTGAGGAAATGTGTCTCCTGCCACCCATTCCTCTGCATGCTTTTCTCAGGGACTCTAGTTTCCCACCAACACTCTTTTTCATGTTGCTAATTTAGTCAAGCGGGATTGTTGTCCTGTGCTCAGTCAGCACAGGGCTCTGCACTCTGTTAGTTCAAGTTGCTCTTGTATCCGCCTGGGTGTCATTCAGCTCAGCCAGAGAGTGGCAGTTAGTACAGAGTGATCACTGCTGGGTCCTGGGGGAAAAAAAAAAAAAAAAAAAAAAACCGCAAATCGTGCTCTCTTCGGGAGCTCTGTGCACGAGGAGAAATTTGGAGAGATGAGAGAGCGATGGGTTTGGGTTGGAGAGGGCTGTGAGTATGCAAAAGAAGCAGCAAGGAGAGGAGGACTGAAGGAGAGCATCTCCAGGCAGAGCAAAGTCTAGAGAGAAGTCACACGGGCAGACAAGTGCTGCATGAGCCTACTATAAAGATCCAAAGGTATGCCAATCCAGTTGAGCATTGCACAGACGTCTACCACTCCTGCCAATGTGTGTGTGTGTGTGTGTGTGTGTGTATGTGTGTGTGTGTGTGTGTGTGTGTGTGGTGTATCCATGTGAGCATGACACAGAAGTTTGCCAGTGTGTAGATCCAGGAGAGCATTGCACAGAAATCTGTGGGTGTGCAGGTCCAGGTAAACATTGCATAGAAATCTGCCAGTGTGTGTGTGTTTATGTCTATGTGAGCATAACACACATAATCTGCAGGTGTGTGGGTGTGTGTGTGTGTCCAGGAAAGCATTGCACAGAAGTCTGCAGGAGTGTGTGTGTGTGTGTGTGTGTGTGTGTGTGTGTGTGTCCAGGCAAGCATTGCAGATAAGTCTACAGGCATGCAGGTCTAGACGAGCATTGTACAAAGACCTGCAGGTACACCTGCCCAGGTGAGCATGATGAAATCCTACAGATGTATCTATCAGGAATGTAATGGGAGTGTCAGAAACCAGGCTTTCATAGGTGGCTGGTGACAAGGTGACCCAGTGACCTCTTAGGAAGAGCCCAGTTGCTATTTGCACAGGGGTAGGGGTGGAGCTGAGCTTGAGCTCCAAGGAGTGCATCTGAGGAAGGTCCCTTGGAAATGGTGTGAAGAGCAGGAGGCAGAGGCCTGTTGTACAGCAAGTCAAAGACATTGACTTGTGGAAGGAGGAGGTCAGAGAGTCAAGAGACCAGTGTGGCTGGAGCTGGCAGGACTCAGAGTCCATGTGGGACATAAGCGGAGTGAAGAGCAGTAGGGAGTGAGAACAGAGGTGCCCCTGGGACTGAGACTGGAAGGCTGGATGGAACCAAAGGCCCAAGTCCTTGTCACAGGTGTTTATTTAAAGGGCAGTCCACAGGCTTTGCCCTTCCTGTTCTAAACAAGAAGAGACTGGGCAGGAGTGGGGAAACATCTGCACTGAGATACTGATCAGGCTGGGCTGCCCAGATCAGAATCCCATAGAAGGAAACAAAGGAAGCTATAACCTGCACAACAGGAGTCTGTGGGGGTGGGCAGGACCTTGTAGGCCAGTCCCTGAAGGCTCCCCAGGGTTGGGGGTGGCTTAATTCAGAACAACTGAGTAGAGACTGGGCTACACATTGAATCAAGAGGATGACCTGGGGATGAGAGCCATTCCCATGGAATCTATGTTTGTGGTAACTGCATCTAAAGATATTCAGGATGGAAAACAACAACAACAACAAAAAACCCATTGGGATAGGTACTTTCTGTCACACCAGACTGAGGAGATACTGAGGATCAGCACTGGACAGGGGGCATAGTAGGCAGAGTCATATTTTCACGACTACCCAACGGTGCCACTTGACCCACTGCCCTACTTTTTTTTTTTTTTTGTGGTTTTTCGAGACAGGGTTTCTCTGTGGTTTTGGTTCCTGTCCTGGAACTAGCTCTTGTAGAACAGGCTGGTCTCGAACTCACAGAGATCCGCCTGCCTCTGCCTCCCAAGTGCTGGGATTAAAGGCGTGGGCCACCACTTCCCGGCTCCACTGCCCTACTTTTAATTGCAGACACTGCCATGTGCATTCCTGGATGTTATCTGCACACACAACATGATATCATGAAGGGACATGGCAGGTGTCTGGTCCTAGGTCCAAGCGGCATCTTCAAATGATGGCACTGTTGGTCCAATCACAGCCCTTCTCAATCCTACCAACCTTGTGCTGAGGGTTCATCCAAGGTTCGGAAGGCTCCCTTCTAACCTGGCCACAAGCAGGGGTCTCATTAACACCAGACAGGACTGGCACTGGGTGAAGGAAGAAGCTTGCTCCTAGCAGGGGGAGTGACTCTTAAAGACCTCTAGGAAGATCTGGCTATGTTATGGGCACACAAGTTGCCCCAGCGGGATGGCAGTGTTAACTCTGCAGCTTCCACTATCATCTCACCCCCAGGCCTTGGAGACTAACACCCACTCTGAGATTTCTGAGAACAGAAAGAGCTGTCACTCTTGTCACCCAAATACCTAAGCATCTTTGAGACAGGGTCTCACTCTACAGCCCTGGCTGACCTAGAACTCACGATGTAGGCTAAGCTGACAACTCAGACTCAGAGATCCGCGGGCTCTGCCTCCGGGGTGCTGAGGTTGAAGGCCTGCACCATCGTGTATGGCTAGTGTTTTTTTGGAGGGAGAAATATCTTTTGTTCCAAGTGAGAAGCCCAGCACAACCCAGATGAACTTAAAAGTCGCTAATTACATTTAGAACCAACTTCATTAATGCCCGCCATTGGCCCTGGATCTGAAGAGTTTCTTTTCAAGACACCAGTGTGGGATATTCATCTTCAAGACAATGGACCCTCAAGGTTACTCTCACAAATTCTAATCGGAGCCACTCCCTGTAATCTTATAAGCCTGACCATTCTGAAGGGCATCTAAAAGAATGCTTGCTTGCTTTCTACGTCTTTAAGAATCTTACGTGTCTCATTTGGTTTTGTACAGGTAAGACAAATCTCCCTGTAAAATCCCGTGTTCCTCATTAATGTAACAAGGGGGTGTGACTCCTCTCCCTGACTGGATAATCTGAATTATGAGATTGTTTATGGAATGGAGCTTCCTGATGCATCTGAGTAATTAAGGTGTCCAGGAAGGTGATATTGGCGAAGAATAATATAAAAGTGGTACAGGAGTCCCTATCATGAGAGGTATCAGCTACACCCATGACAGCTGAAGCCCTGAGGCTTCCTCCAACCTTCTGCAAGAGGGCTGCAGATCTCCCTTTGAGCCTAGGGCTCTCTTTGAAGCCTATGAGTCTGTTGGAGAAAGCAGCTTGTCTCAGTCACGGTTAGATGCCCCCATGCTGCCTGTGGGTGGTGGGTGGATCGATAGCAGGAAGCCTGGAGGTAGCCATGGCAGGACATGAACCATGGCAGCCCCGTCATGATCCGTGGCCTTTACCTGTGTAGCTGAGGACACCCTCACACCAGCCTCTGGTTATCACAGAGGTTTCTTGAGACAGGGTTGCTCACCTTTTGGTCTCAAGAAAAGACAGAGGTCTATGTTTGAAGAAGAATCACTAATTTTTCTGTGTTGGCTTTAGAAGCACCAGGGAGAGCTATAAAATCACATCTTCATGCCAGTTCGGAGCTTTTCTGAGAACTGTTGTAAGGGGTCCTCACCCACCATTCGCCAAAGGAACTTCGCACTCTTGCTTTCTTCTCTACTGAAAGTGGAGCTCCATCCTAAGGCTTCCACTTCTGAGCTCTGTTGTGTCTGCCTAATCCTTCTTCCTTGCACTCTGCTGACATCAGAGCCTTGTAGTCAGGTTGGTTGCTCCTTGCCCCTTCTCCATGCTGGTGGGGAGTTAAATGGATGCTTCCCTTCCATGTGCTCACAGGGGAAGGGTGGTGGATGAGATGGAGGAGATTGTCCTTGGTCTGTGTCCCTCAGAGCACTTCTCTGCCTTCTGCCTGTACCAGTCACTCTCCAAGACCTGGCCTCGTCTGAATAGTCCTTTCCCATTGAACTCTGAATCCATGTGGCCTTTATTTGTGCCTGAGGTGTGTCTGAGTGTTGTGTCTGCATGTATATATGTACACACCTGGTGCCCACAGAGGCCAGAGAAGGTGCTAGATCCTCTAGAACTCCAGTTAGAGACGCTTGTGAGCAGACACGTAGGTGCTGCGAACTAAACTAAGGTCTGCTGTAAGAGTAACAAGGGCTCTTAGCAGCTGAGCCCCGCCCCCAGCAGCCTCAATCAGTTTCATCTCCAACTTCACACTGGGAGGTGAGAGCATCAACAGAAAAGTTCTGTAGGACAGACACACTCAACCCATAACCGCTGCACACCACTGTCTCGGTATCTGTTTTTGCTTCATTTCATTATTTTGTAGGTAAGTCTTGTCCAATGTCTCATGCTACAGATCTGGGCTAATGAGACCAGCTCAGCTTAGGGTTGCAGTCGGGGACCCACAAAAGAAGCCTCTCTCTTTTGGTAGCTGGTCCCTGGCTGAATGAAACTTCTACCAAGCAGGAAGGTTGCACTATAAGGATTTATCTCTTAAATATGAAGCACACTGAAAGCAATTGAACTACTCCTCTTGAGCTCAATAAAGCCTCTACTTGATACTTCCAATGCTCTCCTGACCCAACCCACTTTATCCAAATCCTACTCATGAGGCAAATGCATTTTCATTAGTGACAAGATATTTTTAAAGCGTGATGATCATAGCCTTCCATTAACCGGCCATCCCCTTGAGCCTGGGGTGGGAATTCGCACAGACTTCCCGCATCTTTGTATCGATTCGATAGGAATGGATGGTAATGGGGTCTGTTCGCAGTGTGGTGTGCAGTTTCAGAATCAAAAGCCTTCTATTTATGTGCTATGCACCGTTAGTTGTTTATAGATTTCTCCCTCTTCATGTGGAGAACTTTTGATATTTCTGATTTATAAAATCAATTTTTCATTTCTGTTGCATTTTTCTCTATTTAGGATTATGATTGCTTGGGCTAGATGGTCTTTGGAAAACCATGACTGTGCATTTGCAGGGAAATTAATGAGAAAAATTAGGTCCCTCTGCGGTGGCCTCAGAGTTTCACACTCTCTCATTCAACAGGAAATCTTGGAGTCTCAGACTTGCCGCGGAAGCACAGAGGAACAAACTTAGCAACACACTCCTGAAGACAGTGCATTTTGTTCCTTCTGGACCCAGACTAGTTCCCACTCATATCCAGCAGTCACTTGAAGGACTGCCCCAAAGCTGATTGCTAACTAGAGTCAGCTGACCTTCAGCAGGGTCACCTCTGCTCAGGAAGAGCCTCACATCAAGTAGCCTGAGGCTGACTCTGACTGTTGCTGTGTCGTGCAGCTGCTGTATGGTCCCAGGCTTCTCTGCCTTTAGTTCTTGGATTGGAGGATGGACAGGAAGGATCCCCGGTGGCTTCTGTGTGTGCTCACCCAGCTTTAAACAGTGACTAGTTTCAGCAGCCCCTGGGTAATGTAAATGGGGGTGTTGCAACTGTGCATCTTAGTAACGCCTTTACGTGGGCTCGCGAGCATCTCAGGTAGGGGCTGTGGCATCCTTGTACCCATGTGGATTTCCACAGCGGGAAGAAGAGGTGATGCTCAGTGCAGAGTCGCTGATCTGGCTCTGAGGGTAAAACCAATCTGTGCCACCTTACTCATCCTCAGCAATGGCCCCCACACTCACTGTCACCCATCAAAGCTCATGTTCAGTCACATGAGCCCTGCACATGAGCCCCAGAGTCCATTCACACAGCAGCCTAATTTTGTTAAATAACACGGAGCTGCTACAGCTTAACCGTAGGGCACTCTCCCACCCCATGAAAAAGCAGTGGTGATGCTTCTATGTCAGTGTTCTTCACTTAGGAGAATTTGATGACTGCCTGGCCACAGCAGACAGAGCCCTGAGGTTTGTATCTGTTTTCTGGTCGGCTAATCTCACTAGCCAAAGAGAACATTTCAAACACCCATCTTGAAGCAACTTTTGAAAAGCCACCTTTGGAGAGAAGGGTTCATCCTTTCCCCACTGTTTAAGAACTTGCCTGTAAAAAGAGACATGATCTTTGTCATCAGTATCAATAACCCAGAGTGGCTGGACATGAGTGCGCACACCTTTGCCCTCAGTGCTCAGGGGGCAGGAGCAGGCAGAATTCTCTGAGTGTAAGGCCAATCTAACCTGATCCACATGGCCAGTTCTGGGCCAGCCGGAGCTATGTGGTGAGACCCTGCTGGTCATTAACCCAGAGACCCACAACACACTGGACAGTGGGCAGAGAATGAGAGGCCTTGGAGCACTCAGTCCTAAGTGGGGTGTCTCCATTGAACACCTCCTATCAAGGCTCGGAAATCTACTTGAAAAGGGGCAGAAATAATGTCAGAACCAGGGGTGGTGGATGACTGTGTTTTGCAGTGAAAGAATATCTATACTGGTGACAGGAAGGTCAAGGAATGCCATGAAAATCACTCCACACAACAGACTTCAAGGAAAGATTTATAGTGTGTGTGTGTGGGGGGGAGGGATGACATGAAAGGGCTCCTCTAAGGGGGAATAGAGAGATAGACTGGGGCAGAAGAAGAAGGGAGGGAAGGAGGAAGGGAAGGACATAAGGACCAAGGGAGACAGCAGGCTGTGGTGGTGTGAACTTTATGGGGTAAGGGTCTGGAACATGTGCATAGGGAAAATATGTTAACATGGTGACTTAGAAATGTATTGCAAAGGCCTTTAGAATGACTTGTCATATTGGCCTGTAGTGATGAGGGTGATGGAAGGTGGGGTGGAAAATGGGGAGAACCTCGTTCTTGAATGTGGGGGTTCTAACAATGACACTATAGAAACAGGGTCTTCCAGACAGGACATAGCTGGTGAAGTGGATTAATAAAAATGCTGTGGATCCCCAGCAGTGGCAGGCAGCAAAAATGTTGTAGATCCCTAAGCGGTGGCAGCAGGCCATGTGGCTGCAGGCAGTGGGCCCTGAGAGCAGCCAGTCCCAGGCAGGGATGGCTGCAGGTCCCCAAGTGGTGGCTGATCCAGGGCAGCAGGCCATGTGGCTGCAGGCAGTGGGCCCTGAGAGCAGCCAGTCCCAGGCAGGGATGGCTGCAGGTTCCCAAGTGGTGGCTGATCCAGGGCAGGGAGACATGCAGTGGTGGGCAAGAGACAGAGACATGGAGAGGCATGCCATGCAGAGTGAGGCTGGATATTATTCAGTGGGTTATGGAGGGGGAAGGGAGAAGGGGAGAAGAGGAGGGGGAGGGAGAGAGAGAAAAGAGAAAGAAGAGAGAGACAGAGAGGGAGAGAGAAGGGAGAGACAGAAGTGGGGAGAGGCAGAAGCTGCCTCTTCGAGAGGGAAATGGAAAAGGGAAGGAACTCAGGCTGGAAGCTGAAGATCAGCCTGCCTCAGTAGATGGGGAGGGAGTGGGCATGGCTTGTCTCTTAAAGAGACAGGACCAACCATTACAGCTGGTACAAATATGGACTCAAATGAGACCGTGACAGTATGCAGATGACCTGCACAAATTCAAGCCATGGAGTTCGAGCACTGAGAGGGGGAAGTGGACACGGGGTCCCACTCCTAACCAAAAAGCTGTTAGCAATGGATCCCTGACTGCAAAGGAAAAATGCATTCTCTCCAATGGAGTCTCACTGGGTACATAAAGCATATTCGGGGCAGGCCCCATGCTTGAGTAGTTAGCCACCATAAAATGGATGCCGTGGTTTTTTTAATGTGCTTTCTGTTGTTGCTATGCTTGCTGATTTTCTAAAAATCATTTTTTGGTTGTTTTATGGATTTTTTTGCTTATTTTTAGGGGTTTTTTTTTTGAGAGAAAGAACATTAAGTTACTGGGATAGGGAAATGGGAGAATCTAGGAGGATTTAAGGGAGGGGAAGAATATGCATGCAAAAATAATTTTTAATTACTTTAAAATAATTAACATTGCAATAAAAGTACATAGGTTTAAATAGATCTAAATGAGACAAAGAAAACTGTATAAGTAGTGGATTGAGACTAAGTGCTAATTATGAATGGAAACAATGTATTTTTGAAAAGTTAAGTATTAGATTATGTATCATTGTAACTAGGTAGAAAATATAGGCTTGTGTAAAGACACAATGATATTTAAATTTGTTTTAACTGACACATAAATGTTTAAGATGTTAAAACTAAAAGGAGAGAGAGGGAGAGAGGTGAGTCCAGAGTAGGGCTGGCAAAATGGTTCAGCAGGCAAAAGCACCTATTATGCAAGCCTGAGGACCCAGAGTGATCCCCAAAACACAAATGGAAAGAGACCCAGCTCCTGAGAGCTGTCCTCTAACCACATACCCTGTTATCATACACTTCTCATCCATCAGCCCTGGAGAATCTCCCACAGAGGCGTGTCCCTTCTCAGGGAACTCCAGAAACCTCTGGTGTTGGTGGTCATGCCTATGAACAAACACAATGGAATGCGAAGATGGGGGTTAGTGTCAGGTCACAGGGTGAGAAGGCCCACATCCCTACCTGCTGGATGGAGGGGCATGTGTGCTTTTGCTTAATAGTCAGTGATGGAAGCTTGGGCACTTGATGCTAAAACACATGCAAGACAGATGATACTCCACCCTCTGGAGTTACACTTCCACGCCCACCCCAGCTCTCTGATCTCAGCAGACCTAGGCTGGAAGATGCGCTCCATCTCTCTGCGCCAAGGCCCTGCTATCTATCTGATGACCGACATCCAGGGAGCCCGGAGTAAGTGAGGGTGAGCCACGACTCGCCGGGGTCTCACGTATGTTAGAACATGGCCTTTTCTATAAAGGGGGTTTCTGGTGGGACTCCCGGCAAGCAGCAAGTTTACAACAGGCAGAGGGAGAAAGCCTTAAGCAGATACCATTGGTTGTATTAGGATTCTTGATTCTCTACTTTCACCAGGTTCCAACTTAAGGCCTCTTTTCCTTCTCACGCCCATAATGTTCCCATCCTCCCGTGCCTCAATCTTCAGCTTCTTGTTTTCCTCTCCTAGGAGGCGTGGGTTTACTTTTAGAAAAATTAGACTTCAGACCCTCTTCTCCCAGCCCCCAGCCCCCAGCCCCTGACCTCTCTTTTCTTAGAGAATTTCTTTCAGAAAACCTACCACTTCTTTGCCCCTTTGAGATGCAAATGTGTCCCAAAGCCTCTGGTGAGTTTTAGAAACCTGTGCTACCTTTCTCCAGCACCTGGAGTTGTTTGTTTGTAATGTAAATGTCGAGGAAGACAGAGCCCTCCTGTCTCGGGTTTCAGTGGGAGGGAAGGGACACTCACTAATACAGACACCTAGATCTGGGCTGAGGAAATGCCTCCTAGAAGAAAGCTGAGAATCTACTTAGTATTTGGGAAACACTAATTAGAAAAGTCTTCACTGAGCGTGAATTGCACGTCTGCAATCCATGATTTGGGAGTTGGTGGCAGAAGGAGCAGAAGTTGAAGGTCAGGACTGGGAAGAGACAGCTCAGGGGCTAAGAGTTCAGATTCTTAGCACCTATATAGAAAGCCAGGTGTGGCTATGGCCAACTTCTGTAACCCCAGAGCTGTGCAGGGTGGGAGACCCATCAACCCTTTGTTGAAGGAGCATTAGCCAGAAGCACAAATTCAAAGTGAGCAGAGAGAAACCGTAGCCCAGAGGTAGGACTGGGGACTGGGTACTAAACTTCTAAACCACACAGCCCTGTTTATTAGTACCTGCTCACCATGGACAGTGGAGGATAAGAAAGGCTGGATCACACATTGCAGGACCAGGGGGAGGGAAAGGGACCCGCCAATACCTGGATGGGATTATTTTAGAGGGTCTCATTTTCCTTCCAGTACATGGAATATGGACAGGTAACAGGAAGTGACTAGGCCTGCAGAAGGAGCTTGAGATGGTTTACTTACCTTAGTGATGTTTAAATTACTTTTCTCAGAGAGCTCTTACCAACTTACCAATGCTAGAAAGGCTTGGTGCTTGACACACCTCACCCGGAACTTTCCTGCCTTTGATTATGAGCTGTCAGACTAGAGCTTACACACACACACACACACACACACACACACACACACAGCAGGATCATTAAAAACTTTCCTAAAATAAATGAATGTAATTCTAGCTCAGAAGCGACAGCACAAAGGTAGTGACGGAGAAGCCAGTTCCTTGTGCTCACATCTCTTGGTTTCTGCTATGGGAGTAAAGGAAAGCCTTGAGTGACTTTGTGAAGGTCCTTGGGCAGGCTAATAAATGAGAAGCCCGGCTTTTGTCACAAAAGTATTCTAATTAGAAGACTGCTCAATTTTCTTTTCTCATCCAGAATTAGAGAAAGAACAGGCTCAGAGAGGCTTAGCCTTCAAGGTAATTAAAACTCAGAATTAGCTTCTTTGTTTCCCAAGTGTCTGACTAGATCATGGTTAAATTTACATAAGTATCTGTATATTTTCAAGTCTCACTCCCACGCGTATAAAACAAGGCACTCACTTCAAGGGAAACAAGAAACAATTTATTTTGAGTCAGTGTGAGTGACCACAGCGCAGGATCACGGGTTAAGGTGGCCCTGTATGTCATCATCCAACATGGAAGTAGTTACAAAAACCTTTTATACCCACATAGCCAGACAGTCAGAAATCAAGGCAGCCTATCCTACACAGAAAGCACCAGGGCAGTGAGAAGCCTAGTCTAAAAACAAGGCTTTCTTCTGGTCCCCACATATGTGCAAACATACACACCTGCTCGTGTGCGCCCTGGCACACAAATGCACGCACACCAAAAGAGGGATAGTTATATTGCTATTACAGCTGTACTCTGCAAACACATCTACACGCCCTCAGATATTTTCAGGACGTGATAATCTGAACAAGACACCCAATCTCAAGGTTGTAGTATCACAAAGTCTCTTGCTGGCCTCCTTTCTCACATCATTCAACTTTCCGAGGTCCTGTGTATCTTACACTAACGATATGCTAAGAGACAACAAATTCTGCTTCTAATGAGTTCTTCTGGTCACGAGGCTGGAGAGTAATTGGAATAACTATTAGAAGGATTCAAAGCACAATAACAATTAGAATAATTAGGGGAACAATAAAAGATGGTTTAATTTAGAGGAGAATATTAAGAGTTGAAGGTCTAGTGTTTTGCTGTTAAGCATTATTGTTTAGGAATTGTTCTGCTTATGCACAACAACTTTTAGGGACTAGAATTTAAAAAAAAAAATGCGCCAGTGTCACTTCAAGGCATCCAATTGTCCCTCAGTGCAGTGTGCAGCTGCCATCACTCCCACAGGAAGTTTGCTCAATTTAAATAGGTGTTTTAGGATGCAGGCATTAGTTCATGTTGGAATGTGCTTGTTTGTCCCATTAAGAATATAATGCATATTGGTCCAGCACAGTGGTGCATGTCTTTAAGCACAACACTTGGGAGGTAGAGGCCAAGAGATTTCTGTGAGTTCAAGGCCAGCCTGGTCTACATAGCCCACATAGCAGGTTGGGTTTCAGGTTAGCCGGGGCTACAGATAGATAGATAGATAGATAGATAGATAGATAGATAGATCTAAATAGCAATGCATTATCAGCACAGGAGAGACTGTTAATTTATATATCTTCATATGCATTATTATATACATTTCATTGTAGCTGATAGGTCCTGGTCTGTCCCTATGTCTCAGACCCAGTCAAGCTCATTCTGCACTATGAAGACTCAGAAGTCATGCAAAGAAGAGTTGCCTGGGTTCTGATTGCTCAGACCAGGTTCCACGCTGGGCTGGAGTCTTCTCAAAAGACATCTATTCTCATGGAGACACTAAAGAACCAAGGAAGCAACTTTGCTCTGGGTCAGCCTTAGAAGTGTCAGGTTTGGGGTGGGGGGTGGGGAGCGGCTTATGTGTGTGTACTGGTTCAAACTATCCACTGAGCAAAAACAACCAATCTGCCTTAGAAGCTCTGACCCTCAGCCCCAGGATCAGCCCCAGAAGGTATTTGGGGATGAGTTCAGGCAGACCCCTGAAAGGTCTGAGGCTGGACCACAGCAGACTCTGGTGAAGAGGTATTATCTGTGTGTGAGTGTGAGAGAGAAAATAAATGTGTGCATGCATGTGATACACACACGTGAGAGTATATACAAGACATGGACATGGATGCCAATCCGTTACCACCTCAGGATCTGCACTCTTGCCGTCTCCCCACTCAGGACTTTGATCCTTGTCTTCTATTGCTCAGCTGTCCTCAGTGTCACTACTTAAACTGCTTCTGTCTGCACCACTTCCCCTCGGATTGTCTCCTTTTCTGTCTATCTCCCCGAAAACCATCTTAGGGCCTCAATGGAGCTTTCAAAAGTCTGATTTGTTTCATTGTGTGGACCCATCTACGCCAGTCACAGTCCTCTCTCCATCCTGGTTGGAGGGTTGCAGAGGGAAGGAGGCCTAGGGGTTCTTGCCTGGGGTGTCAAATGAACTGAGTGGAGGAAATGCAACAAACTTGTCCATAGTGGGCTGAATGGAGTGAGCATGTGGCTCTGTTCAACCAGCCAGACGCAGGCCAGCACAACCATCCTGCCCTCTCTGACACTGGCAAACTGGAAGGATTCTGGGGTAGAACTTTGAAAGTCTTCTCTGTTGGATAGCTCCTTTATTTATTGTTTGCTTGCTGGCTGTCTCCTCCCTCTAGAAATAAGCTCTGAGCAAGCAGGAGGCTCATCGCATTTGCCACCCTTGTCTCTGCAGGTGTGAGAACGGCCCAGCCCCCAATAACTGGCAGACATATAGATGACATATAGATGGCATGCTTTTTTTAAATAAATTGATTTTTTTTCACAAAACAATCTTCTCTCATTTTATATACCAGTCCTAGTTCCCACTCACTCCCCTCGTCCTGCTCCCTCCACCTTCCCCCTTCCCCACCCCATATCCACTCCTCAGAGAAGGTAAGGCTTCCTATGGGGAATCAAAAACGTCTATCACAGCACTTTGAGGCAGGACCGAGGCCCTCCCCACTAAATCTAGGCTGGGCAAGGTATCCCTCCAAAGAGAATGGGCTTCAAAAAGCCAATTCAAGCAGCAGGGATAAGTCCAGATGCCATGGCCAGTGGCCCCAAAGACTGCCCCAGCCACGCAACTGTCACCCACATTCAGAGGGCCTGGTTTGGTCCTATGTTGGTTCCTCCACTGTCAGTCTGGAGTCAGTGAGTTCCCATTAGCTCAGGTAAGCTGTTTCAGTTGGTATCCCCATCATGGCCCCTTTGCTCATATTATTGCTCCTTCCTCTACTCGACTCCACTTTGTGAGCTCAGCCCAGCGCTTCGCTGTGGATATCTGTATCTGCTTATATCAATTGCTAGATGAAGGTTCTATGATGACAATTAAGGAAGTCATCAATCTGATTATAGGAGAAAGCCAGTTCAGGTTCCCTCTCCACCACTGCTTAAAAATGGCAATCCTACCAAAAGCAATCTACTAATCCCATGCAATCCCCATCAAAATCCCAATGCAATTCTTCACAGACCTCGAAAGAACAATACTCAAATTCATATGGAAAAATAAAAACACAGGAAAGTCAAAACAATCCTGTATAATAAAGGAACTTCAGACGCTTACCGTTCCTTGGTATTGGCATAAAAACAGACAGGTGGACCAATGGAATCAAACTGAAGATCCTGTTATTAATCCATACACCTATAAACACCTGACTATTGACAAAGCTAAAATTATACAATGGGAAAAAGAAAGCATCTTCAGCAAATGGTGCTGGCATAACTGGATATCAATATGTAGAAGAATGAAAATAGATCCATATCTATCCCCATGCACAAAACTCAAGTCCAGATGGACCAAAGACCTCAACATAAACCCACCACATTGAACCTCATAGAAAAGAAACTGGGAAGTAGCCTTGAAAGCATGGTCACAGAAGACCACTTTGTAAATATAACTCCAGTAGCACAAACACTGAGAGAGACAATTAATGGGACCTCCTGAAACTGAGAAGCTTCTGTAAGGCAAAGGACGCAGTCAATAGATGGTATGTTCTAACGTAAGGAATAGCTAAAACTTGCAGACTCAGACAAATAGTACAAATATGGATTATTGTTCAAATCAGAGAATATCTACCTCTTTTTGTGTGCCCTTTTTCTATTTTCTCCTGAGTCTCATGTGGAGCCCTGGTTGGCCTGAAATTCACTGTGTAGACCTGGCTAGCCTGGAACTCACAGAGATCCTGAAATGAATGCTGGGATTAAAGGCATGGTGCAACACAGAGTTGGAGTGACAGGCAGTCTTGAGCTACCCTGCCAGATGCTGGAAAGGGAGTTCACATCCTCTGCAATGGCCATGCAGCTCTCTAGCCACGGTCCTATTGTCCAGCCCGGGATGAAGCATTTTTTCATAGGCATTGGCTTTGGACACACTCCTCTTGCCACTTCAGAGCTAAAGTTGCAAATCTACATTTGTTTGCATATTGAAACCCTGCCAGGTAATACTTTGTTCCCAGAATGCTCTAGGCTTTTCCTCTTGGCTGGAGGAAAAACACAGTAAAGATGTCAATGATCATTTTCCTACAATGAACATTATTTCACCTGAGTTCCTCCTTGGTGCAGGATGTCACCCCTGAGTCCCTCATTAGCGCAGGATGTCAGGAATCCACTTGCCTCAGACATCCCCTTTCATCCTGTCGTTCCAGGTCAATTGGTGGCTTTTATCCTTCAAGCCAATGACCAGATATCGTTGTTATCTGACCTTCATCTTCAATCTGTGGACACATGAGGTTTTTCAGTTCTCTTTCTGTGCACTGCTCATTAGGCAAATTTGACAGCACTGTGCCTTCATCCTGCATGAATCCAACTTCGCTTCGTAGAAACTCAGAGGAAGGGCAGTGATAGCAGATTGTCTTTGCACATTGGACATGAACTGTTGCTGCAAAATGAAAGACAATTATATATTTTTAAATTATATAATTAATGAAATATAACTAAATAGCAGCAATAATACGTTTTTATTATTATCACTTCTATTGTTATTTAGAAAGGGTTTCTCTGTGTAGCCCTCGCTATCCTAGAACTTACTTTGTAGACCAGACTGGCTTCAAACTTAGAGATGCACCTGCCTCTGTCTCCCAAGTGATGGAATTAAAGCTGTGTGGTACCATGCCTGGCTCTACCGTTTATTTAAATTGTGTGTGTGTTTGTGTGTGTGTGTGTGTGTCTGCATGTGAATGTGGGTTCAGTGCTTACGGAGGCCAGAAGAGGATGTTGGGTCCCCTGGAGCTGTAGTTATAAGCAACTGTGGACTACCGAGTGTGATTGCAGAGAACTGAACTTAGGTCCTCTGCAAAAGCAGTACTATGTCTTAACTGCTGAACCATCCTTCTAGCCCTGACATGATTACGTTTAAATACAGCTTACTATTTTCTTAGGCACAAATCTGGCTTATCCTTGTTTAGCCAGACAAGAGAATTTTATAATAAATTCATTGTAGACAAGCTCATGTTTCCAGGAAGCAAGTTTCAGAAGAGCTGGAGTGGGTGTAATTGGGACCCAAGGAGTTATGAGGCCTCATATTCATGATCCTCTTAACTGCGGTTGACTTAAGACCAAATTACTGTAGGTTAACTAACCTTTGATGAAGTTTGTGAGGCCATGTAATTAATACATTTGGACCAATATGGGACCAGGAAGGATCACTGAATTTGATTAATTAGTTTCAGAAGAACACATTCCTGAAAGACAGCACCTTATTTGGGTAGAACCACACACTTTGGGAATTTGGGGAGTGTAAACAATGACTCTCTGTTGGGTTTTTGCTTAACCAAGAGACCTGTAGTAAATGCCAGGTAACTGGAACTGAACAAATAGTCTGATTTTACCACAGTGCCTCTTGGCATGTCACAGATGCCTGGACTTCTCAGTTCATAAAAGTCCTACTTGGCTTCTGTTCATGTGTCCTAGAATTTTTCCCACTGTGGGGGTCTCAAGAAATGCGTAAAGTGTTTAGTCAAAGTGAGTATTTGGGGGTTTCTTCTGGCTAAGGCTTCCTTTCTCATTCTTCTGGTCCTGTTTCTTTTTGCTTTGCTTGTCTGGGGTTGAAATCCAGGTGTTTTGAGGTTTTGAGAGAATTAGCTGTGAGTGACCCACAGAGGGAGGTTTTGCCTTCTCAGCGAGAGTCGCTGATCACAGATGGGCCAGGGCCTCTCAGAAAACAGTATCCATCTTCTTTGGGAGTCAAGGGCACTGCAATCAGAGCCGCCCCTAAGATTTCAGACACCCGACTCTGTGTGGAACCTTTAAGATGAGTGTGTCCCCAAAGAACGTCAAAATGTCTCTCTCACACACAGAGGGCTCTGGAGCTCTACACATGTAAGTCCTATTATGCTCCATCTTCCTGAAGTATGACTGCATCTGCCTAGGCTTTCTTGGGCACAGGTCACGAAGGCTGCTTGCTCCCTGCTCCCTGCTGGATCTACAGAAGTATCACCTTTGTTGACTCTCAGAGCAGATGTGTGACCATTACTGATTTTGCCCTCTCTCTCTTCATTCCTTTGCCAGTGAGAGGAGGAACCAGAATGTTCTCCCCCAGAGCGTCCATCTTCTAGAAGCAGATAAGATGACAAAGCATCTATTGCATAAAAGGGAAATGGACTTATTTGCATCATCCTTGCTTAGCTCGTGTTTGGGTAGCCCTGTCGGTAGAATTCACGGGTGTAGCTTCTGACACTGCTAGAAGACACAATCTCACAGCAAACTCCCTGGTCCCCTGCCTCTAACAGTCTTTCCACCAATTCTTCCAGAATGTTCTCCAAGCCTTATGTTCAGGAGATGGAACTGGGATCCCCAACTCTGCATCTTGTTTGGTTATGAGTTTCTATAACAGCCTCTGTATGCTGTGAAGAGAAGTTTCCATGATGAGGCATGAGGACTCCACTTATCTGTGGCGATGAGGACAAATATTTGGAATGTAGTTAGGAATTACGGTGGTTTAGTGAAGTGACGGTTATAGGTTCTTCTCTAAGATCCATGACTTCGCTAGCTCTGGGTAGCATGCTCACATGGGTGGGGAAGCTTATAAGCACGGACCCTACACAAATAACTACAGGTAGCTAAGAAATGTTGAGTCTAGAAGAAATAGTCTTTCCTAAGGAAGAACATACCAATTGTCTATCCAATTCAAAAGGTCAGCTCTGTGTGTGTGCATGCGCGCGTGCGTGCGTGCGCATGCACACGCGTAGCAGCAATTAATGTAAACAGAGGCCTTAATGTTTGAAGCGGGAAAGGGAAGGGTGAGATGATAAGAAAGAGAGAAACAAGGTGAGGCTCTGCTGGCTCACAGCTTGTGCATGCACATGACAACTGCAGGGGTCATAGGGACAGGTCATCTTGTGCATGCATAGAACACCTGCAGAGCCATAGGGACATGTCATCTTGTGCATGCATAGAACACCTGCAGAGCCATAGGGACAGGTCATTTTGTGCATGCATAGAACACCTGCAGAGCCATAGGGACAGGTCATCTTGTGCATGCATAGAACACCTGCAGAGCCATAGGGACAGGTCATCTTGTGCATGCATAGAACACCTGCAGAGCCATAGGGACAGGTCATCTTGTGCATGCATAGAACATCTGCAGAGCCATAGGGACAGGTCATCTTGTGCATGCATAGAACACCTGCAGAGCCATAGGGACAGGTCATCTTGTAGGCAGACACTCTCAGGCTAAAGTGGAGGAAACCTTTCCTTGCTATTGAATCTATCCTTATTGAATACTGGAATGCATTATTCATTCCAAAGATGACATTATATTATAAAAAAATAAAAAACCAAAAGCTACTCACAAAACTCCCAGGTACATGCTTAGACAAACACATAGACCCATGAATACTCACCTTGCCTTTTCACACTCTGTCTTGTAGGCAGAGTTCAAGGGGTCAAAAAACTGCCAAGCATCTTAATTCATCCCATTAGAATGTCTTTCTATTTTGAAAATTACAGATATAAAAGGATTTGGGAAGTCATTTATAAGAATTGCTTTGTTTAATCAGGAATGATTGTAGGAAGAATCAAAATGGCGTAACTCCTGTGGGGGCTTTAATGACAGATGTCCCCACTGGCTTGGGTATTTGAACACTTGGTCACCAACAAGTGGTGTTGTTTGGGAGGGTGGTGGAACCTTTAGGAAGTGGAGTTTTGATGGAGGAAGTGCATCACTGGGGGTGGGCTTTGAGTGCGCATAGCTTCATCCCGCTTCCTGTTCTTTCTAATTCATGTAGTGCTTTGAAGGTGTGAGCTCTCAGCTTCCTGCTCTGGTCACCTGTTGTCATGTCTCCCCACCATGATGAACTCTTCTCAGTCTGGAACCTTAAGCCAAATGAATTCTTCCGTCTATAAGTTGCCTGTGCTCACAGTGTTTTTGTCACAGCAACCAAAAGAAACTGCTACAAGCCTTAAAAGTTGCAATTAAGGAATCAAGATAATTCTGAACCATCGCTTCCTGGAAGGATGGATCTAGGCCTTCATTAGAAAAGATACAGGTCTTACAGCCTCTGCCAAAGCTGCCCCCAGGCTTATCGCAGTGACTCTGTAAAATCTACTAAGGAGAGCAAAGTTGTTAGTGTAAGAAATTGCCATTGATTTGGCAGCTGAGGAAGTGCTCATTATCAGTGCTTACTATATCTACCTCTGGAAAAGTGCTGGCTAAGGAAGAATGAGGCTGCTCACACCAGGAATAAAGGTAGATTTTTACCTTAAAAAGCTCGGAAATGCAAAGAAAAGTGGAGAGGCAGAGATGCCGTAAGATCGTCCTGTTACTGTAGAGAAGCAAGGCAGTAGGTGAGTTGCTTGTTAGGTGCTCGTTAAAGAGCCAGAGGGAGGATTTCCTAGAGCCTTTATGCTGAAAAAAAAAAAATCTGTATTTGAGATAAATTAACATAGCAAAATCGGCCAGATGGGAAATCTGTGGCTCTCAACTTTCCCTCAAGAAAATATGGAAGATTAAAGAAGCGAATAAGAGATGATAAATGCCTATCTATCTAATGGCTTACTTTGTTGGCCCTGTATTTGGATGGATCGTTTTGGCTATTTTAGAAAGGAGTTTTACCAACATAACTAACTGGAGGTCACCTGTGTTCCTTCTTGGTTCCTTTCTTCCTGTGTTCTATAAGGTCGTGACTAAGGTAGTGACTAAGTTTTCCCATCAATGTGAATATTACTGATTCATTGTGTTGCTGTGATAAACAGGAATGGCCAAGAACAATTTAAGGGAGGAGAGGGTTTGTTTAGGGTACATTTCCAGGGTCTAGCCCAGAATTGAGGGAATTCAGGACAGGAACTCAAAAACCATGAGGAACATTGCTTACAGGCTCACTCACAGGTTCATGCTGAGCTAGCTTTCTTATGTAGCCAATGACAACCTGCCTAAGGAATGGTGCTACTCATGGTGGCCGGGGTCCTCCAACATCAATTGATCCTCAGGACAGTACCTCCACCTGAGACATGCCCACAGGCCAATCTGATCTGATCAATCCCTCATTAGTCAAGGCTAACTAGGACAATGACACAATTATACAACTAAGGGGTGACCTGGGAGCTGATAAACCACCATTTCTGGGTGCTTCTGTGAAACTGGTTCTTGGAGGATGAGTTAGTAGATTGGCTAAGGAAAATGTATACTCATCAAGATGAGCAGGTATCATCCGGGGCCTGCTGGCTTGCTTAGAGCAGAAGGGCAGAGGACGCTGTGTTGCTCTTGGTGTGAGCTCATGTCCAGTCGCATCCACTTTCCAGATGATGAAACTCCATTCTTTTTCACAAGTGAGTCATACTCCACGGCGCATTTCCAGACATTTGGAGGAAAGTCACTCATGTTTCTTCTAATGCTTTTTTTGTTGGTCTCTGCAGTTTTCACTGATCTCCAGCCACACGCTGCCTGCTCAGCTCTGTTCCCGAGGGACATTGATTATGCATAGCTTTCCTTAGAATACATTTTTATGTTTTCGCAGTCGTTTTTGATTTTGAAGATTTTTCTTTTGAGGCCTTTTAGTCAGTAACCTGGAATTATGAAATGTTTGAGGTTATAATTTATTTTTAATCTAATATTTTCACTCATCTCACACATGTAGCTTACATTTTAGAAATTCAACACATTGACAACTTATGTTCTATTTTTCATGACCCCATATTATTTAGACTATAGATTTTTATTGTATATAGTATAGTCATGATAACAGTTAAGCCCCTGATAGTGTTTCATGTTATATATATATATGTGACCTTTGTTTTTAATTTTCTTTCTCTCTTTTTTGTTGTTGTTGTTTTGTCTGAGACAGAGTCTTATTCTCTGGGCACAAGTTCTTCTTAAAGCAATCCCCCTACTTAAAGCTCCTGGGATTCCCAGCATCTGTCATTCATTATACCTGACTGTGAGTTATTTTAATTGACCGATTTTCCTACTTGTTATGGTTAAAATTTTTATGCCTCCTTGAATTCCTTAAAATTACAGATTGGATATCAAAAATAAATTTTTACTTGTTAGATCGTCAAAAATATTTTAAGCACTATTCTTCAAGTTTCTATGTCACGTGGTTTTGCCTGGAAATTATCTGTCCCTTCTGGAGTTCTTAAGGATTTTTGCAAGGAAGATTACCCTGGGGGCTGGAGAGCTGGCTCAGAGGTTAAGAGCACTGATTGTTCTTCCAGAGGTCCTGAGTTCAATTCCCAGCAACCACATGGTGGCTCACAACCATCTATAATGAGATCTGGTGCCCTCTTCTGGCATACAAACATACATTGCAGGAATGTTGTATACATAATAAATAAATCTTAAAAAAAAAAAAAAAGATTACCCTGGATCAAGAACTTGATTTTCTCCGCTAATGAGACCAGGCATTGTAAGTATTCTAAACTGTGATAGAAGCAGGAGGCCCAGTGAGCCAGCCGGTGTGAACTGGCCTGTGTGTGCATGTTTTGCATCAGTGTGAGCAGCCTTTGGGACTCACCTGTGTCTCATGCAATATGGCCAGTGTGGAGAGGTGTTGCCCTCATGACTGCATTATCTTATAAAAAACAAAAGTGGAGGCTTGTCCAGACATCATTGAAAACTCTAAGTACGGTCTGTAAGTTAATCAGAAGGGGATTACCTGGCTGGTCTCGGCCTATTCAGGAGTCCCGTGAAACGAGAGCCACAGGCCATGCTCTCATGCAGGCGGCTCTTTCGCCTCCTTGCTACAACTGTTCTTGCGGCAAGGAGGTGGTGGATTCTAAGAGGAGCGTGGGAAAACCAGCAAAGACCTCCTTCCCAACCTGTGCTTTCAAAAGGATTCATGTCCAGCTCCGCTTTGGAAGACTCTGGGCTTGGGAGAGGGGGACCTGTCATCTCGAGATACAGTGGGAAATGAAGAAAGTGCTTTACATGGCATTGTTGCCGTTTGAGTGTAGGATCGCCCCACTGGCTCCTGTGTCTGAATGTGTGGTCTCCAGCTGCCAGTACGGTAGAACCTTTTGGGCTAGAGACGAGGGTGGTGGTGAGTCACAGGGCAGAACCCTAAGGTTTGACGTGCAGCTCTGATCTTAGCCAGAGTGCTCTGTTTTCTGCTTTTTAAAAAATTAATTTTGCTGTCTGAGTTCTCTGGGATTGTGATTTGGGGGCTGGTTTTGCGTTTTTGCTTTGTGTTTAAAAACCACTTATAAGTGAGTACATGTGATACTTGTCTTTCCGTGTCTGGGTTACCTCACTCAAAATGATGTTTTCTAGCTCCATCCATTTTCCCTACATAAAAATGAGGAAACTAAGAGGGACATACATAGATCTAATCTACATGGGAAGTAGAAAAAGACAAGATCTCCTTGAGTAAATTGGGAGCATGGGAACCTTGGGGGAGTGTTGAAGGGGAGAGGAAAGGCAGGGAGGTGAGCAGAGAAAAATGTAGAGCTCAATAAAACCCCCCAAAAAAGTAAAAAAAATTAGATAGAGCTCAAGAAATTAAATTTGCTCATTTATTTTACATCCTGACCTCAGTTTCCCCTCCCTCCTCTTCTCTCATCCCCTCCGCTCCTCCCCCAATCCACTCTTTTTGTTCAGAAAGGGGCGGGCCTCCCATGGGTGTCAACAAGACATGGCATATTAAGTTAAGGAAGTCAAGCACTGGACCAGCAATCCTGCTGAAGAGAGGGAGGAAGGACGGTACAAGACAGAGGGGTCAAAGAAATCACAAGGGACTCACAGAAACAACTAACCTGAACACAGAGATCTCAGTGTCAGCCAGGGAGCCTGCAGGGAACCAGCCCAGGCCATGTGCATAGGCCTCCTGACTTCTAATCTGAGGTCAGTCACAAGTTCTCCTTGTCACAAGTTCCTGTTGCCACTCAAACCATTCTCCTTCAGTGCGGTCACGGGCTATGAGCAAAGCGATTGTTCCTATCAGTTCCCTTTGTGAGACAACCTGTGTAGCAACAAGGAAGTAACAGGTACACAGACATGATGACGTGTAATCGGGCCTTAAAGAAGGAAAAGCCGAGTTGTTTGCATAGCGGATGAGATGGAATAAGTCAGACAGGGAAGGAGAACTAGTGTACGTTTTCTCTCAGATGTAGAAAAGCAAATGAGGGAAAGGGGAGGGAATGTCAATGGAGGGCAGGAAAAGATGGTCAGGAGGGACGGAAACAATAAAAAACAATGTGTGTGTGTAAATGTCACAATGATTTTTATAATTAGATGCACTGATAACCATTAATTTAAACATAATACAACAATAAATGAGCATCTTCCTTACTGTGTGTGGACACTTGACATAAAGCAATTGAAGTCACAGCACCATTAGGTTCCCATCAGATGGGTGGCGACGGTGGGGCTGCAGGCCAGAGTTTCTCCTCTCATTCTCTAGGCTGATCTGCCTGTCACTGGACAGCTCCTTCCTTCCTCTGCCTGCCTACCGGAACTGTCCTCACTGGGACAGGCAAAGGTAAGAGCTGCTGCTCTCAATCCAGGACATCCCTGTGTGGTTTTCTTCTGTCTCAGTCCTGTTTATTGAGCCACGGTCCCGAGTTTCTTTCGGTATTTTCAGCTTATTCTCACCAGCTCTGCATTCTGCTGGACACTGTCTATGACCCCTATCCTTTATCGGTGCCTAGAAACCCTCTCAGGGGTAATGCTGGGAACTCCATCCCAGTGTCCTAAACACTGGTAGCCTCTGGCTGTTTACAAATGTTCACTTAAGTGCAGAGTGCTCACCTTCATCATTATTAACCTTTGGAACCAAAAAAACTTCACCGTTCTATGTCACATGATGTCTCTGGCCACTATCCACGAGAGAGGCCAGCAGCCCCCACCCAGGGTGACACCCAAACGTGACTCTAGACATTGCAGCTTTTTGCTTGGTGGCCAAATTGCTGTCAGTTGAGAATTAATGTTCTAATCGGAGGCAGAAAAGAGAGTGTATACACGTATATTTACCAGTCAGACACGGGAAGGTAGCTCCAGGCTCAATTAACGTTTGGCTTCTTGTTTCCCAGAAGGATAATTACATCCCTGGAATGTTTCAGAGTGTCCTGCTAGGAAATTGAATCTGTTCGATCAATTAAACCAACGTGGGTTGAATTCCTACGGCGTCGGGCAGAGGGCCAGCCGCTTTGGTTGGAACAGGAAGCTGGGTGTGACTTGATCCACATGGAGTCATTTTCAGTGCTTGCCCTGATGATCAGCTTTGAGGAAGGCAAGTGAGAGATGGTTGGGGTTTCTCAGCCAAGAAGCGGGGCTACCTGTGTGAAGAAGCAAGAAAAGGGTTTTGGGGGGGCGTTTCTCACTCTCGTCAGGTTTAGGTTGACGATTGGATTTCAAATCACAGAACAACAAGGATTTGAAATATTTGGAGTGCAACAGGTGACAAGAGTTTGAAGTCCAGTGAGTCTGGTCACCCTGTATGTTCCTTATAGATTGTGTTGCAAAGCATCATACCATACCCTGTCAACATGCACAGTGAAAAACAATGTAAAGCTGCGGTGCAGACAGATGAGCTAAACTGTAAGTCGGTTCATAGTTTCCCCGCCGTGTTCCACAAGTCACAGAGATATATGAACGTATTGTAGGAGGGCCCTGTTGGGGTTAAAGGGCATCAACATGGCAGGGCTGTGGGCTCCCCGGTCTGAGTTCCATAGAACAGCTGTGTAACAGCAAGGCTATGCCATGGTTGAGATGCAGGGGTGCAAGGTTCTAAGGTTGCCTCGTCAGGGAAGCAGATCCTGAAAACCTGGTTTGGAGGGTGCTGAGGCACAGGTAGACACAGTGCACCTCAGTGTCCCAGCATCTGAGAGAGCAGCAGAGCGACGATTGCTCTAGGTGAAGGACCTGGCTTAGAAACCTGTAAGTTCCAAGGTCACATGCTGTCCAGGCAGAGGCTTACCTTGCCAGGAGACTCTAGATGCTAAGACAGATGGAGTCACCGCCGCAGGAGGCTCCTTTCCCCAGTACTTAATTCTCCTTCCTTTCCTTCCGTTCCCTCTCTCCCTCCTTCCCTCCTTCTTTTTCTCCCTCCCTCCCTCCTTTTCTCCCTCCCTCCTTCCCAGCCTGCTCCTTTGGCAGCCCACACACAGTCAATATTGTTGATACTGCTGAAAGTCAAATGTGCAATAACTTTATGGCTTTGTACGATTCCATAGCCTTGTACAGTATAAGTGATTTCCAATCAAGACAAAGCTGAGCAATTTAAAATAGTCTAAAAGCCATGGCTCTAATTGAACCTCTACTTCTTCTGGCTAATGGGGACTTAGAGTTTCCAGAAGTCAGGTGACTTACTCAGGGGTCACAGAAAGCTAATGACAGAGACAAGGACAACAGGCCAGGCCTCACACACACTGCCAGATGGTCTTGCCTCCCCGCCCTCCCCCCCATCATTGACATTCAAGCTACACTGCAGTGAGTGTCCAGCAATTTCTGTTCAGGGACTTTTGTTTAATGCAGGCCATCGTTCAGCATTTGCGTGACTCTTGGTCAGTGCTGATGTCAATGCTCAAGGAACAAAGGTGTCCTAAGGGCTGGAAAGGATCCAGGTCCTGGGCAGCCTGTCTACTCACTTTCAGGAGTGTCTCTTGCACGGTGACCTTCAGGCCAGTCTGAAGACAGTTGGGTCAACCATCTATGTGCCATGCATTCTCTGAGAAGCAGATCCCTCTTCCTCCCTTTGTCCTCACTCTCTTTTCTCTGTCCCTCTCCCCCGTCTCTTTCCTCTGATTCTTCTCTATCTCTCCCATCTCCCTCTATCTCTTTTTCTCTCTTTCCTATGTCTTTTCTCTCCCTTTTTTTCTTTCTCTACCCCTCCCTCCTTTCCCTCTCTTCTCTCTCCTCTTTCTAACTATCTATTCTTTTCCCTGAGAGCTGGTTACCTAGTTACCTTACTTAGCACCTTTGTCTGGAACATTCCAAACTTCTAAATTCCAGAGGGAAGGGAGTTGGGCAGAGCAGCCTATGACACTGTGCCAAGTAGATGCTCAAAACCATCAGGACAGACAGTGTTTAACAACTTTGGTGTGTCTGGACCTGGTCTGAGACTCATGTTCACAGATGTCAGGTAAAGTACATCCTTTCTAACCGGGCATCACACTGCCAGCTTCCATTAAGACTACTCAACAGATGCTTACGGCAGAGTGTTGTGAATGGAGGGGACACACTGGGTTGGTGTGTGGGGCATGGAGAATGTGGACAGCTATAGATCAGCAGGTCTCCTCTGCCCAAGAAGAGAATGGGCATCGCGTGGTTCTGAACTTTGCCTACCTGTGTCTGTAGAGAGTGGTTTGGGGTGGGTGTGGAAGGGAAATAGGTGTCTATGTTGTCACCAATGATGGGATCAATCTGTGTTCTTCTTCCCACTTGATTAGGAAAGAACAGGGCAACACGTGTATTCTAGACATAGTGCTAATTTTGGGGTTTTAATGGTAATGTCAGTTTTCTAGAGAAAATGGTTCTTTCAATTAAGTCTTACTATAAAAGTGGCCTTATCAGGATCTAGGTAATCACTTGACATATGAAACATCCCATTGAGCATCCCTACCTCCAAACAAGGTGTTCACCCCTGCAACCTACCAGACGGTCTTTGTTGGTGGGTGTCATCCCCATGGTCAAGGTGAGAAATTGGCCCCGCAGAAGCCCTGTCACCAGGTTGTCTTTCTGTAGGTGTCCTGTGCAAAGCAACATGAAGCACTATAAACCTGATTTCCAGGCATCCAACACTGTGGCTTAAACAAACAAACAAAATATAGTTCAGTTGAGCTTTGTTTACCCTCTTTTGGCAAGGGCTCCTGGGAAACCGTTCAGGGTCTACTGTGTGAATCTCTTTTCATTTGTGATGTGGCCAAGTGGCCCCCAGGGACCTCTTGTCTTTTATTGTCTCCATCTGTGTTCATATCTGGTCCAAGTGCTACACTCAGGGAAGACAGTTTCACTGAAGTGTGTCGGGAGTGTGTGCTGGGCACAGAGGCTCTAGAGGCCCAGGAATCAGCCCCTTGTCAGTTGGCACTGTCCTGAGAGTTCCCAGGTGGACTGAGGATTGGCAAAGTTTCAAATGCAGATGGACTAGAGAGCCTTGTTAGGAGCAGACCGACTGAAGCTGGCCAGGGTCCCAGAGCCCATTATGCTGCCTGTGCGTCTATCCCATCGGCCTGGCAGGGATGATACTGCTTTAAACTTAGCTAAAGCTCCACTCATGACCATAGTTAGTGGCAACTCTGAGAATGTTCTAGATGTTTCTAGAAGCTCTAGAAGTGATGGTGCACTTTTGTGGGGTGGTGTCATCAAGGCATGACAGTGCCTACCGAGACATGAAGCCACCATAGCACTCTAGCCAGCTACCCACACTCAGGCCGCAGAGGATGACCCTCGGGTTGCAAAGGGCCTGAGTTTTAGCAGACACCCGATGGTCTCCCTGGGGTGTGAGAACCAGAAGGTCTAGGACACCCACTCTGAGAATGTCTCTCACACTCCACCCTGTATGGTTGCGGAATTCTTAGCCACGGGTCTGCAGGTGGCTGTGGTACCTGCTTCTCAGACCCTTGTGGCCATCTGTCTTCTTGTGTCTCATTGGCTTCCATTCTGGAGAGATGGACAAGGACCAGGATGAACTTGTCTCTTTGGCGGTCAGGCCTTCTGGGTAGATTTTAAAAACCTTTCTGAACCTCAGAATGGGGTTGCCCCAGCTGAGCAAGGTCTTTGTCTCAGCAGTGGCATGCCTTTAATTCCTTCTGCGGCTTCAGCTCCGTATGATTTAATCTTCCAGTCTGTGCCTCAAGTATTGAGGCTCCAGGGTAATCTACATATAGGCGCGAGAGATTTTCTCCCCTTTCTTCCTTCTTTTAATGTGTATGTGGTATGCATGCACATTTTTGCATGTGTATGGGCACACACGTGCGTATGTGTGTGCATAAGGAGGCCTGAAGCTTATGCTGGGAACCATCCTCAATCACTTGTCCACCTTTTTCCTTGAGAGGAGGCCTCTTAATTAAACCCAGAGCTCATCCAATGTGACCAATCTCCCTAAGTAGCCCACTCTGGGGATCTCTCGTCGTCATCTCTGTCTAGGGCTGCAATTACAGCAGGCTGCCATGCCCACCCTGCATTTACATGGGTTCTGGGGATCTGAATGCTGGTCCTCAGGCTCCCAGCAAAAGTGCTGTGGACCTGTGTGTGTCCTCCCCTACTGCCCAATGCTGTGGTTTTAAGTCCCCATCTCCGGAATGAGGATTCTTGCTGCAGCCTTTTCTACAAAAACCTCTGCATCTCCAGGTCTCCGTCTTGTCCCTTTCTCTGGCTGGAAACACTCTTCGCTTGCTCTTCAGGTGCTGGTGCTACCTCTTCAGTCATGATTAAATTCACCTCCTAGGACACCCTCTCCAGTCCATGTCCCTCTCATGCTCGCTGCCTTCCCACCCAGTACCCCGTCTCTATCTGTCATATGTCCCATCATTGATTGATATTCTGGTGTCTCCATCTGATTTCTTCATCAAAGGATGAAGGACAACTGAGGACTTGGTGACATTTATCTTCCCAGCTGTGAAAATATTCAGCTTTTACAAATGACATGAGAAAACCATCTTTAGGAACTAAGGTAGGGAAAGAAATATCAGGTTACACACCAAATAAATGAGATGGACCTGGATGTTATCAAAACTAAAGCCTTTTTAAGGTCAATATATGCTTATGAGTTTGTGTAGGTTTTCTGTGTGGGTACCTGCATGTGAGTGCAATGCCCACAGAGTCCAGAAGAGGGCATCAGATCCTTTGGAGCTGGAGTTAGAGGATGTTGTGAGCCATCTGATGTGGGTGCTGGGAACTGAACCCTAGTCCTCTGAGAGGGGAAAAGAGACCCATCCGAGCAAGTTCAGGAGAGAAAGGGATGGTGTCTATCAAAGGAATTTCAAAGTAGTAGAAGTCTGGGTGTTTCTATGACACAGGTGCAGCATGCATGTTTGTCAGCATGTTATTATTTAGGACCCATTCCACCAGAACAGCCGGCAGAGCAGCCAGTCCATCAAAGACGTCTTCCCTCAGATTGTTCTGTTTCGTTGGGTAATCAGCTCCGAGAGACAAAAGCAAGAGCAATTACTGAAGAATTTGATGCTCCTGGCTTGCATATCTTTATAGTCGGTGAAACAACCAGGATTCTGTATTTGTTTTCTTTAAGGAATCACTGAGCTACTGACAGGTGAGCCAGGCCATTAATCACGGAGCCTTCGTTTATACTCACAGCCTGAGCCTTGGGAGATGTCCAGCTGCTCCCAGATTCCATCTTGCCTTTTAAAACTCCAAGATTCTGCCTAGAAATTAATATCAGACCTGAACCCTGAACTCCAGAGAACTTTGGGTCACTGCTATTTCGCAGAGAACAGCATTTTCTTCAGAACTGGGGAACTATGGATTGGTTGAGGCTAAGGGAGTGAACCTCACTCACTGGTTGCTATGGGAGGTCTTGGTGTTCCTCAGCCTTATGCAGGTCTGGCTTCCTTTTCTGCTAAGAAGGGGCTGTAATTCCTTCTAGAACAACCTTCTCAGTTGCTTTTGAGGGTTGGAGAAGGAAAAGACAGATGTACACTCTTGTCACATTGTGTGATAGCCAACGAGCTCATTTTTATTATATCAGAATATTCCAGCATGTTTAAAAGGGAAGGCTTGAATAGTGATGAACTAGAAATCATCTAATCACAGGGTGGAGGAGTTAGAATTGATAATCCCTCTCCACCCGGCCCCCCCAACCCCACTCTAGGTGCATCCCTTGCATGCCAGCCTCATTTAAAGCTAGTAGCAAGCCACGTGATCTTCCAGTGTAGCGTTTTGACCCAGATAGCGTTTTACTGCAGAGCCCATGATACCGATTCCTAACTGGCTTTCATTTGTCAGACAGTCAAAGCGATGTGCCTTTGTCCTTTGTCTCGTTGTTTTTATTAGCACGTATTAATTTTCATTGTGTCTTCTTATATTCACACCTCATTCCTCTCTCTTGTCCCCCTCCTCTGCCCACTCCTGTTCCTCCTCCCACCCTCATCCCTCCCCCCTCCCTTGCACCTAATGAGTTTCATTAGGAACTGCTAAGAGGAGCACGGGGGGGAGGGGACTATTTATAGGAGAATGTATGTGCACCAACTCTCCCAGTGTCCACCCCCCATACAAATCCTTAGGAATGGGCGGAGCCTCCTGAGCTCCTCCCTATTCCATGATGAGGCGATGTTGACAATGCCAGTTTTGGACAGGTAACCTTGGCTGCTGGGAACACTGATGTGCAAGGCCCAGTCAAGACAGAAGGCAGTGTCCCCACGTCTCCTTCCTCAGCTCTGATGTTCCATCAGCCTCTTCTTCATGTTCAGAATGACATTTTCAAATTTCATTTTAGGTTTTTAAATGACTAATCAAGACATTCTATGGATGCCATTAGGTATTTTTAAACAAGGTGGGCTTCAGTAGGGTCTCCTGCCCACGCACCTCCCACACCATTTATGCTGCTGCCCACCTCCTCCATAAGTTCTCATTCGAGCGACACATGTCCTTCCTTGGCACCAATTTTTCGCTCTCACTTGGGGTTCCCAGACATTTGGGGTTTACTCATAATCAGGCACAAATACACATACACACATGCACACAGCACGCATGCGCACACACGTTATGGTAGAAGGGAGGGGATTTAGGATCCTCGTATGAGAAAAAACATGCTCTCTTGTCTTTCTGAGTTTGGATTGTGGCATTTAATAGTATAAACTTTCCAGATCCGTCCATTTTCCTGAAAAATTGACTCAGTCTTCCCCAAGGGAGTCATAGGCGACAGTCCCCAATGTGGCCACTAGGTGGCGCTGGCAGACCAGCTTGTGACACTTATTCGCCCTGCCCCCTCCCAAGAGGTTCCTGGGCACCTTCCCCCAGCCTTTCCCTCCTGGGGCTTTCTGGGACCTTTGCTTTCTAGCCCTTGCCTCCTTCCTTTCACCTTAGCAGCTCCTGGCCTCAGCGTGGTCCCAGGCTGCCCCCTTCTCAGCGGGGCTCCTGGATGCTTAGATAAAAAGCACCTCCTGGCCCAACCCACTGCCCCTGCTCTAGTCCTCCTTGTTAGTTGGATAGAAGGCATTGCGTCTTAAGTTCCATTGCCTTTATATAAAATGACATAAACTCATTATAAATTTATAAACATAGGAAGAAAAAAATTTCAAATCTCAGTTCCCTCCCACATCACCACCAGCTATACTGGAGAACGTGATTCTGTCTATATATTCCTTATCCTCACATATGCAGAGATTAATGGCAGGATGAGCAGATAAACACAGAGCAGATGGGCATGGCACTTTATGGCCGCAAAATCTGACTTCTATAAATAGAATTTATAGTACATACTATTTGTGAAAATCACACATTCCTTTTTTATTTATAGTTAGGACATTAAGAATTCAAAATATAGTTGCTGTATTTCATAACATAAACAACCAGGGTGTGTGTAGTGTGTGTGTGTGTGTGTGTGTGTGTGTGTGTGTGTATGTGTGGTATGCCTTTATCCATCCATCCATCCATCCATGGACCATTAGGCTGCTTCCATATTGCTATTGTCAATAACACTGCAGGGCATGTGGGAACACCCGTATCTTGTTTACACTGTAATTTCATTTCTTTGGATATATATCCAGACGCGAGAATGTTAGCTTGTGTGATCATTCTATTTTTAATTTCTCAAGAAGCCTCCATATGCTTGCCATCATGGCTGGGCTAATTTACATCACTCAACCCTAACATCAAAAGGAAATCCTGACACTGGAGACAATATGGATGATGTGTGAATTAAATCAGAGGTAGAGAAACACACTTCGGTGTGGCGTATCATAGAAATGTGTTTTAGAGAATATGGTCCATGGGCCCTGGATGGGAATGAAGCGGCATTCACTAGAGCTAAAGCAAGAGAGAAAAAAAAAAAAACATTTATAGGTCTGCCGAAAGGGGGGCGGGTAACCAGTCCTCTCCCGGGATGAGCCTCCAATCCTAAATTGTCAGCCCTAAACATATATATATATATATATATATATGTTTATATATATATATCAGTGTTTATCTATCTATCTATCTATCTATCTATCTATCTATCTATCTATCTTTTTCTATCAGTGTTTTGCCTGTATGCATGTCTGTGTAGTATATGTATTCCTGGTGTCCGAAGAGACCAAAAGCCCTAGGACACCAGATTACCTGGAACTGGAGTTACAGATGGCCGTGGCAGCCGTGTGGATCTGGGAATTCAACCTGGGTTCTCTAACTAGAGCAGCCAGCCAGGGCTCTTAACCACTGAGCCATTGCTCCAACCCATCTCACTGGTTTCTTGATGCAGGTACCATAATACCAGACAGCCAAGTATTACAAGAGGTCTTGTTTTTTATTATTGTTACACACACATGTGCACATACAAAAGTTGCTGAGTCCGTTTAGTGTGTACATACATGTTTATGTGTTTAGGGCTGACAATTTAGGATTGGAGGCTCATCCCGGGAGAGGACTGGTTACCCGCCCCCCTTTTGGCAGACCTATAAATGTTTTTTTTTTTTTTCTCTCTTGCTTTAGCTCTAGTGAATGCTGCTTCATTCCCATCCAGGGCCCATGGACCATATTCTCTACAACACATTTCTATGATACGCCACACCGAAGTGTGTTTCTCTACCTCTGATTTAATTCACACATCATCCATATTGTCTCCAGTGTCAGGAGATATATATATATATATATATATATATATATATATATATATATAATTTTTAAAAGAAACAAGAAAGAAGGGAGAACATGTCTCTTCACAAAATGCCTGAGGCTTGCTAAGTTATTAACATGAGAACAGTTTTGCTTTTGAGAAATGCACTGTTCTGGAAGCTGTGTGGGGCTGGCGAATGGACACAAGCCACACTGTTCCCTGGCTGGCGGGACTGTGGCAGGATGGGAATGTTTGTAACCTTCCTCCACAGGCACCAGTTCAGGCTCTGATGGGCTGCTTCCCATCTGCCTGGTCTCAGCAAGAGCGGTCAATTGTTCTGCATTCACAGCGACCCAGCTCTATAATGAACTTGGAATTGACTTGGCCGAGTCTCTGAGCTGCTGGAGGCAGCGGATGCTGGTGTATGTAGACCGCCCCCGGGCCTCCTCAGGAGCCCTGTGCTGCCAGTTCAGCAAGAAGCCAAGGAACTACAAGAGAGCAAGCAATGCAATAGGAAGCCACAGTGTCTCCTGCATCGAAAATACAATAGTGCAGGGCTAAATACGCAGCGATGACTTAATCTTCAGAAAAAAGCAAACCAACAAAAATCAGAGTAATGGATGATCAGAACTGGAATTTCTTTAAACATTTTAAAATTATGTTTATTTATTTCGTGTGTGTATGTCGATATCTGTGTCATGACATGTGTGTAAGATGAGAAACAACTGTGGGAGTCAGTTCCCTTCTTCTGCATGTGGGACCTGAGGTTCAGACATGGGTTTGGCAGCAAGTACCATCCCCCGCTCAGCCATCTTGCCCGCCCCAAAACCTGAGTTTCAGTTGATTGTCAATGTTGACCAATGGGCTTAGTGACTTGGGAACTCCAACTTGAGCTTGACTGATGGCAGAAAGAAACCAAATTTCGAGTGGCCACAGATCTCAAGCCATAGGCATCAATGACCAGGAGGGGAGACTCACGAGGGTAAGCTCAAAACTCTATGCTAAGTTAGAAGTTGTGCGTGTGGCCTGCTGTCCAAGGGCAATTAGTGGGGGTGTAGATAAGTTGCCTCAGAGACTACTAAACATACTTTACACTAGCCCAGGGCCTTGTGCACACACACACACACACACACACACACCACTGTATTGTTAAAAAGACTCTCATTGAAATGCTTTTCCTTACGTTTGATGCAATATCTGGAACCAAGAGAATGCAGGGACAGATTGGTGAGATGGCTCAGCAGGTGCAAAAGTCTGAAGACCAGAATTCCATCCCTGGGTCCAATATGGGAGAGGGAGAGAGAGAGAGAGAGAGAGAGAGAGAGAGAGAGAGAGAGAGAGAGAGACTAGCACACAGAGTGACATCCCCTTCCCCGGGTTATGAGTCCTGTGGTCATGGCTGTAGAGCACCACAACTCTCCTTGGGGAAACCATCTCTGCATCTCTGCTTGGCCATCATATCATGAGGGTTCATCAGCAAAGATGCCATCCCTGGGTGGGTGCTGGAGAGAGGGCTCAGCTGTTAAGAATACCAGCTGATCTTGCATAGGACCCAGGTTCAGTTCCCACGGTGGCTCACCACTATCTGTAACTCTAGTTCTAGGGGACATGGATGGCCTCTTCTTGACTAACAGAGGCAGCACAAATGCACATGACATACACACATAAAAGCAGACAAGACACTTACATGCATATGAAAATTAAAATTAAAGAAAGGTACCATCCAATCTTATCCAGTCAGCGTACACCATCCTTCTGAACACTAGCTCCCACCACCTGGATGGAGATGAACCCTGACTGTCAATCAGACATGTGGCACTTTCTTGTGTTGATAACTTTTTAAAATCTGCACCACTGCCATTTAAAAACCTGCGGCAGTGCTGGTATAACGATGCATCATAAGGAACAGTGAGATGCAATGCTTTAAAAGTGACAGTCATTTGACATCCCCCAGCTGGTGTCTGGTCAGCTGCCATGGTGACCAAGCTGTGAGCCCATCTGGGTGACTCCGCATGGGCTCCTCTGTGCCCTGGGTCTCATTCTTCTCCTGGAAGCAAGGCTCATCCTGCCGTGTCCTTATCCCTCAAGGGTGTTGTGAGCAGTGTCCTCTATGCAGGACAGCCATTACCGTCTCCAGAGCAGCTGTGATCGCCCACAGAGCCCCTCAACATGTTGACATTGCCTCCTAGGAGGAGGAGGCATGGGGAGGGTTATTAGACACCCGCCTGAGATCCCAGTCGCCCCCTTCTGGGTTTCAGGTGTAGGTACTTCTGCCCCAGCTGAGTATGGTTTCTGGGGTGCCAGAGTCAAGGAAGTCTTTCTCCGCCTGTGTGGCTGTGGGAGAAGTTGTCTCTGGTGCGGAGGTGCTTTTCAGTGATGTAAAGGTTAGAAGCTCATTCATGCTCTTGTAAGGAAGTAACCCCTCATCTGTGCTTCTGTAATGAACCCTTAAATCACGTTCCTTTGTGTGACCCCTCAGCATGCTCCTTTGAGAAGGCCCAAGAAATACATTTCTTCACTAAACTGAACTTGATTTGTCATTGGAATCCTGTATGGAGTGAACTGACACCCACCCCCCATGGCCCCCAGGAAAAGTCACTGTAGTGATCTGAATAAGAATGACCCCCAATAGGCTCATATATTTGAATGCTAAAGTCATCCCTGAGTGGTACTGCTTAGAAAGAGTAGGATGTGTGTCCTTGTTGGGGTAGGTAGGGCCTCATTGGAGGAAGTGTGTCACTGGGGGTGGGCTTTGAGATTCCAAGAGCCCAAACCAGATAGAGTAGCTTACCTCTCCAGCACCAAGTCTGAGTGCATGCCACTATGCTCCCTGCCTTCACATACTGGACTAAACCTCTGAAAGTGTAAGCCAGCTCCAGTTAAACGCTTTCCTTTCTAAGAGTTGCTGTGGTCAGGGTGTCTTTTTACAGCAATAGAATACTGACCAGGACAGTCACCCAGCAGAGAGTGTAGAGAATAGCTTCAGGTTTGTTAGAGGGAGGGCCCAGAAAGCACAGAACCCCACTACCAAGCAAGCTATGTGGGGGAGCCGAAAGCTGAGGGTGGGACCAAGGGATGGAGAACTGAGGTTAACTCTGACAACCAGCATCTTTTACAAGAAGCTTCTGCCACATTTCCATGGCCAATCTGAGACAGATTTTCAGGGCGGCTCAGGGGTTCTTTTTATACCACTGAGACATTTGTTGCTTAGCTGACTCTTATTGGAATTCAGGAAGCATCAGGGATGCCTCAGTGAATATCCATTTTGTTTTTGCCCATGTCTGCTTACTTCCTGGGGTGATTTATTAAGGGAGGTTGCTAGACCATGGTGCACATACAATGCTAAGCCATCTGCTCAATGAACTTCTATGCAGAAAAGTATGTGGGGGCTTTCTTTGAAACAGGGACACAGACGCTCATCTTAGTGGCCCCTCACTGATAGAGGGTTATCACTTTATATATATATATATATATATATATATATATATATATATATACACACACACACACACACACACACACACAAAACACTTTATCAGCTGTGTAGATACAAGATGATATGGAATTAAAAATTTTAATTTGTTGATTTCTGGAGATGCAAGGATATGCTTCCTCTCTTGGAAATAAGCCATATGTTAAAATCACCTTAAGATTATGTATAATGGCTTCGTGGTTGACGGTGCTGTTCACCCATTTATCTATTTCTCCAACATATAGCTCCACTCTGGGATCCAGAAGAGATAACAACATGGACACAAATCCCCACATCTGCGTAATTTACATGCTAATGGAAGGTGAGAGACAATAAAAGCAACCAATAAATAGCTTATGTAGACAGCGAGAGTGACAAATGGCTAAGGAGGGAAATAAAGTAGGAGAAAGGGAGCTAACCTTTTGCTGTGAGAAGAGGGGGCTTTCAGGGAAGTTTTCCTGAGAAAATGGCAACTCTTAAAGCACACGTAAAGGACCAAACTGTGCACCCAGAGGGAGGTGCAGTAGCAGGGTGTGTGGGACTTTTCATCTCTGCCACCTAACACTTGACATAACAACCTAAGGGAGAAAGGATTAATTGTTTTATGCAGATTAGCTCATTGTGGGAGAAGGAACATGTTGGCACAAAACAATCCATCTTGGCAGCCAGGAATGAGAAAGTGGTCTTTCTTAGTTTTTTGCTGCTGTGATAAACACCATGACCAAAAGCAACCGAGGTCAGGGAGGGGCTGACAATTACATCATACATGTCATTACTGAGTGAAGTCAGGGCAGGAACTCAAGGCAGGAACCTGGAGTCAGGAGCTGCAGCAGAGGCCATGGAGGAGGACTGGTTACAGGCTTGCCCCCCATGACTTCCTTAGACTGCTTTCTTTCATCACCCGGATCACCTGCCCCGGGTGGCACCACCCACAGTAAGTCAGAACCTCCCATATCGATGGCTAATCAAGAAATGCTCTATAGGCTTGTCTACAAAGCAATCTGATGGAGAGGCATTTTCTCAGTTGAGGGTCCCTCTTCTCAAATGACCATAGCTTGTGTCAAATTGACCCAGAAGAAACCAGCACAGAGGGCAATACAGAAAGAAGCCAGCAAAAGGTATACATTCAAGAACATTCTTCCCTTTCCTACACACCCAGAGACTTTCCAAGAGCGAGGCCCCACGTCTTGCCTTCATCACTTCCCAATAAAAGGAACCAATTTTGAATCCATGAAGGCGTTGATCTCTTCTTTGAGGCAGAGCCTTCATGATTTAACTTCTGATAGGATCTCCCATAGACACACTCAAGAGGCAGGCCATACAAATCTCCCAGGTGCTTCTTAATCCAGTCAAATTGCCGGGAGGGATGACCTATTGGTCAGGGTAAATGTGTGTTGAAATCCTGAAGTGTGGCTGTATCTGGTTTGCTGTAAAGATAGCAAGAAGTCCAGTGAGGGGCTGGAGAGGAATCATGAAGAGGAGGGTGGCTGTTGGTCAGTGAAGACCACACTGTCATCTCTATTTTGTAAAACGCTTGCCTTCATGTGAACTGGGGCTAAAGAGGAACAAAGGCCAACAGCTCACTGGGTTAGCTCTGACTGTAGTGTCAAGCAAAGACTGCTGGCTAATGAAAGGAAACATGGCTTCTTAGGGGTGTTTCCAGGTAATGGAGACAAGGATGCTGATAGCTGGGGCCAGGCGCTAAGCTTTAGAGGTAGGATGGCAGGATGTTGCCACATTCTGAAATGTAGATGCCAGATGAGCTAGGGTGTATTATAAACAAGGAGTCATGGAGAAGATGAGGGGTTTTGTTGTTTTCCTGTTCTGGGAAGTGAACCCTGGACCCCAGACAAGCCAGGCAAGCTCCCTACCACTGAGTGACACCCCTAACTCTCTTTCTACTTTTTATTTTGAGACAGGGATTCCCTAAATAGCCAAGGTTGGCCTGGAACTCACTCTGAAGCCAACATTAGATATGAACTTGGAATGCCCTCTCAAGTACCTGAGATTACAAGCTTATGTCAACAGACTTAGTGACACCAAGATTTCCGGCATGAGAAACAGAAGGAGTAAATTTCAGGTTGAATGTCCCCAAAATACTCACAGTTGAATTCATGCAGCCACCCACAGCAGGGGTCAGCCAACAAAGGCTCATAGACTAAATCCAGCCCACATTCTGTTACTGACCTATTACTTCATTGGGCCACAGCTACATCTGTCCCGTCAAGCACTGGCTATAGCTGACTCCAGCTATAAGGGAAGAACTGAGCAATTGCTGCAAGGAATATTCACTTTGGGTGTTTATTTATTTATTTTTTTAGTTCTTGAATTGCAACATTAAACTCTATTTATGAGCTAGTGATTTAAAATAAAACAAATATTATTTATATATACCCGAAACAGGAGCTGAATTAATGGCTTAGTTAAAAAGTACTTGCTGCTTGAGGTGGTTTGAGTGAGAAGTGTCCTGTTAGGCTCAGGTGTTGAAATTCTTGGCCCCAGTAGGTGGCACTGTTTGGGAAGGTTGTAGAAACTATAGGAGGTGCAGCCTTCCTGGAGGAAGTAAGTTTCTGGGAGCTGACATGGAGGGCTTATAGCCTCACCCCACTTTCTGTTTTCTCTCTGCTTCCTGTGTGCAGATGAAATGTGACCAGCCAACTTCCTGTGCCTATTTTTCTCTGCCATGCCTTCCCAATCATAATGGACTTTCTCCCTCTGGAACCCTTTTCATCCAAAAGTTGATTTTATCAGGGCATTTATCATTGCAACAGAAAAATGATGAATATCAGCTGGGTGGTGGTGGCACACGCCTTTAATCCCAGCACTTGGGAGGCAGAGGCAGGCAGATCTCTGGGAGTTCGAGGCCAGCCTGGTCTACAAGAGCTAGTTCCAGGACAGGCTCCAAAACCACAGAGAAACCCTGTCTCGAAAAACCAAAAAAAAAAAAAAAAAAGATGAATACCAGCTCTTCTGAACGACCTGAGTTCGTTTCCCAGTCCCTACATTAAGCAGGGTCACAATTTTCTGTAATTCTAGTTCCCAGGAATCTGATGGCCTCTTGTAGCCTCTTCAGCCACTGCACACACGTCGCGTACACTCATACACACACACACACACACACACACACACACACACATACACACACATAGAAATAAAATGAATCTTAAAAACAAACTAGAAGTATACAGCATTTTTTGAAATTTCTAATTATACCTGTACATGAACTGATGCTGTGCAGCACCTTTTCAGGGGAGACACAGACAGATGTCTGCTCATCCCAGAGAGGAAACAAACCACGGACCAAAGTGCAGATGCCACCAGAGTCCAACTTGGTGGACCAAGGTGTCTTATTGAGGTTACTTACAGGAGCAGAAATGACTCAAAGCTGTGTCTCCAAATCCCACCCCAGCATAGTGACAGCTCACAAAATCTGGGAACCTGGAACTTACGGTGCAGCCTGCTGGCAGCTCAAGAGGCTGGGGAGTTTCCTACACTGGGGGTCAGTGAGCCTTAGAGTGTTTCTCAGCTATCTTTACTACGTATATACCCTTGGGGAGGAGGAGCTTGTATATCTGGTCAATTTCTGGGACTTCCTGAAGCTATCTTGAGTAGTTTACTTCCTGTCTTATTTATTTATTTATTTATTTATTTATTTATTTATTAAAAATTTCTGTCTCTTCCCAGGCTTCCCTGCAGTATGGTTCATCTTTCAATAAACATCCTGCCTTAAAATACCCTTTGGGTTCCTCTTTCACGTCTTACGTTGTAAGAAGTTTCCCTCCAAGCCAGAAGAAACTACCACACAACTGCGAAAATAGTTTTCAAACAAAATTCATAAAAATTCAAATTCAGAGGACTGGAGAGATAGCTCAGAGGTTAAGAACACATTCTGTTCTTACAGAGAGCCAGGGTTCAATTCTTAGCACCCACAAGTCAGCTCAGGACCACCTGTGCCTCTAGTGCCAGGGGACCTAACACCCTCTTCTGGCCTTTCAGGGCACCAAGCTTAGAAGCAGTACATAGAGATATTCATGTAGATGATGGAGGAAGGTCATTGGCTAATAAAGAAACTGCTTTGGCCCATTTTATTGGTTAGAACATAGGTGGGTGGAGTAAACAGAACAGAATGCTGGGACGAAGAGGAAGTGAGCTCAGAGAGGCCATGCTCACCTCTCCCGGGCAGACGCAAGCCGCCAGGTCAGACATGCTGAATCTTTCCCGGTAAGACCGGTGCTACACAGTTTATTAGAGATGAGTTGATCCAGATATTAGAATTAGCCAGTAAGGGCTAGAGCTAATGGGCCAAGCAGTGTTTAAAAGAATACAGTGTGCGTGTAATTATTTCGAGGCATAAGCCAGCAGGTGGCCGGGGTGCTGGGGACACAGCCCCACTGCTCCTAATACTACATGTAGACAAATACTCATGCATATAAAATAATTCTTTTTAATAAAAAAATTCAAATTCAATATGGCCATATGCAACCAATCTGGGTTCAATATGTACCCAGGAGGTTTGTGTCCCACATGAGAGAAAAGACATCTTTATCTAGAAGAAAATGGCTCCTATTTTTCTATGGGCCCTCAGATCCCCATATGAATAATAATACCTCAATTTTCTCTCCTTTTCTTGCAGTCATATGCCTGTCACTTTGTGTTATATATTAATATAGGCTCATATAGAGAGCTTCATCTGATAAAATAATCTGTATAATTTTCTCCCCATGGAAATGAGTAGACATAGTGACCACAGGACTAGATAACAGCACCCACCTAAGCTCGCTGTGACCTGCTGCTATAATGCAGATGCCTAAATCATCCAGTTCAGGTCCTCCTCCATCTCTGAAGTTTCGTTAGTTAGTGGATTCATTCTCTGCAGAGCACAGTGAGGACGACTCATGCCCGGAGGCTTTTTGTAGGGGAGGAAGGTGAGTCTCTGTAACCTAACAAGACAGGAACACAATGCCAGAAGACTTGGTGATTCTTTGGTTGTATGTGTGATTGTGACAAGGGCTGTTCCAGGCAGCCTGGGGCATCATGGTCTGAACAGTGGGGCAGGAGCAAGGTTTCTGGGGGCAGGGGTTGGATGTCAGTTTCCTCTGAAATGGAAACATTCCCTATTCGAGAGAAGGGGAGGTTCCTGTGACTCAGGAGGAAATAAATCGCACACACCTGCAAAAGATGAAACTTGCAAGGTTCCTCTGGCTCAGTCTTGCAGAAGCAATGAACCACTGCTCGGAGAGCAGACTGACCACTGTGCTGCAGGGAGGGGATTCTCAGAATCTCAGAGCTGCCTGTAGGGTTGCAAAGAGCTCCAGGGTTGCAGCTTTTGAGAGCCATCACTCGGAGTAGGGTGGGCTTTACAGCAATGCTGCTGCTTTAGCGTCAACGCTGCCTCTATCAGTAACCCCAATAACTCATTGATTCACCAAGTTGTACTTTGCTGGAATCATTCATTACTTTGGTCTGTTGTGGTGTGTGTGTGTGTGTGTGTGTGTGTGTGTGTGTGTGTGTGTTAGGGTATAGAGTTATTTTGTTATTTTGTGCACCAGGACAAAAGGTGGTTTAAACTTCTTGCCACCTCCAAGAGAGGGATCATGCAGGTACCCTGACTGACTTGCTCACAAGGGACTGGGCAGTGAAACTGGGGAAGAATGTCTAGGCTCTTTTTACACTAGTACTTGTGTGCATGATTGAAAATAAGCTTTATGCACCATTTCTTCCCATGAAGGTTTGTGTTTCCTAGTCCTTGAAGGCTCTGTCCTATCCAGGAGGGAGGAACAGTGTGACCACTGTGGTAGTTTTTCAGGATGACAAACAGCTAAGAGTCCAGAACAGTCATCCTACGAGGAAGACGGCAGGCCTGGCCCTGAAGCTCATTTTCCTGAGTGCAGAGATGAGTCACCTAGGTTTCAGGATGTTGCATCATCATCAAATCAACATGAAAGCCTTGGCCAGGTCCTCTTCCTCTGTGGATTCATATGACATTTAGGGACTGAGTACATCTTGGTTTCAGGATGTTGCATCATCATCAAATGAACATGGAAGTCTTGGCTGTATGTTCTCCCCATATGGACCTGTGACATTTAGGGTCTGGGTACACCTGGCTTGCAGGATGTAGCATCATCATCAATGAACATGAAATCTTGGCCAGGTCTTCTTCATATGTGGATACATGTGACATTTAGGAACTAGGCAGAGAGGTGGCAGAGCACAGGACCATGTGTGTCCATTGGGACCTTGGTGACACAAGTTGCCAGCTACAAGTCAAAGGCATCTTGAGAACTCATGACTATGTCTGTGCCCCAGGGTGTGCAAATTGGAAATCTCCAAGTGCGTCTGGCACACAAAGTCTGGCCCCGATTGAACAGCCTCAGATAGGTTTGGTAATATACTAACATGGTGCTCGGTTTGGCCAGGATAGCCAACTCACTGAGTACCAATCAGAGTAGCCTCTGCTGCAGATATGTTAGCTACATCTAAAAGGAAGATTGTTAATTGAATCCAGCAGTTTGTCTGAGTAATTCACAAACGAAACAATGCAGCATTTCAACATGGAAACAATTCACTAAACTAACAGACCTCCAGACTGGGGCAGGCTCAAAAAACTCCAACCAATAACAGGATCTGACAGCCGGTATAGAAAAAGGAAGTGGCAACTTAATTGGTTACAAAATAATTGGCTAAATGGTTACAGAGCCTCCTGCAATCAGTCAGAGCTCAGCCTCTATGGGAAAACATGAAATTGCTTTGGTCAGCTGAATCCAACAGATAGGACCAAATTAGAGCCCTCCCTCATATTGTAGTTAATAGGACACAAGACGTGTTTTACACCAGGGGGGTCCTGGATATTTGATCTATGAGGAAGAGGCTGAGTGATATTGCTATTTGTAATGACAATTATTAATACCCACTCAATATTTAACCCATGGCCAGGAACAGTATGTGCTAATAAGCAACTCACCTGCTCCACATTAGCTCCAGACTTTCTGCATTTAATCAGACTTTTCCAAGCGTCGTCTATGTGCCAGATGTGAGCTAAGTTTCAGGAGTCCAGTCGTAGTCAAAAGGAAGGTGGCCATGACCTTGTGGGCCTTCTAGTTGTTGGAGGAGATGCTGAGATGTTGAGTTAGTGATGTGCCAGGATAGGAAGACCAAGATACGGCAAAAAGGGGAGAGGATGGTGGTGGGGCAGAGGATGCTACAGAGGGAGACTGAGGGAGGGTGCTGCAGCTGAGACTTACCCAAAGAGAATCCTGGTGAATTAGAACTGACGGAAGTGCCGGCAGGAGATCTCAGGGACCTTAACTGGATAGTTAAGATTCTGAGTCTATCAGCCCAGCGTGTATGCCTTTATACTCAAGAGCCTAGGTCTCCTAACTCCAGAAGGGCTTAATCAAGGCTTCAGTTTGGGAAGAGCAAAAAGATCCCAGCCAACTTATTAGCAAGGGCGGCCTTGTTCACCTCTCTGGGACTCCCTGTGACTTCTGATGCAGAGGTGAAGTGGGTTTATGAGACGGGACCACAGTTGTTTTCAGAAGAGGGAAGAAAGTGGCAGGTGCTGGTAGGTGTAATTAGGAGAGCAAGTTGTTAAAGGCAATTATGGAAACAGGTGCAGCGGCTCCTCGTTCTGCTATGTACGGGAGTGCTGGCTTCGTCTCTAATTGAGGCTGACACCCTAAATGATGATTCCACTTTAAGTCAGGCCGTAACTGGATTTGGCCCACTGCATGTTAAGATGGGTTCCCAGCATCCCGAAGAGCAGATGAGAGACGGAGACAAGGTCATTTCCAACTGTGAGGAGCCCATTGCAGCCCACTGTGAACCATATCTCACTCGGGTCTTCCAAGTTCTCTGGGCCTTAGCTTTTTAAACACATACACATCTGAGTGTCTGAAGCCGTGCACACCTGGTTGGCTGCGTGACACCTGCAGGAGTAAAGGGCTTCGGGCTGGGTGAGGGAAGAGGTTGCAAGAATCCAGAATCTGATTGGGCGATGTGGGTCATGTGTTGGGCTTTAAACCTATGACTGAGGGCCAGAGAATTCCAGGTGCTCGTTGGCTGCTGGGTTGCATTTGTAGATCGACTTTGGGAGCTTTGGGTGGGAATATATATATATATATATATATATATATATGAACTCTATTATTTGTTCATAGAGAAAAGCACATGGCAAACTAATAAAATAAACATGCTTATTTATTTATACATAAAGAATGAACTCCTACCTGAATATTTAATACTGTAGTATGTTGAGACCCTTCAACATTTTTCAGGGTTGTCTGGTATTTTTAATTTTATAATCACAAATGCTGAGAACACCATTTTGCATAAGCAGTAAATTATCAAGTTTAGGGCCACTTCAAAAACTGTTGGAATTCTGTCCTAATCCCAAACTAAAATTTACTTAGTGGTTTTGGAGGTTTGTTTTTCTTGTGAAACTCAAGGCAGCAACACGGTGATTTTTAAGATCTCACAGTCTGAAAAAAAAAAAAAGAGTATCCAATCCAGAGACATACTAATTTGATACTTATATGCTGAGGGATGATGGGAGGAAAATATTAAAAGTTTGTTCTTTACAAACCTTGTTCTGTTAGAACAAAATGCTGTTTACATACTGAATAACACCGCTTGAGTTGTGCACAGCAGTTAGACTCTGAGCCGGGTGCTTCTGACCGAGTTTGATTGTGTTGTGGGGGAGGTAGCAAGCACAGTGCCAAGTGCCTAGTGAAGTGGTCAGAAACGAGACTGCAAAGAACAGTTTGCAGAAACATGAGCAGAAACATCAGCTGCATCGCTGTAGGGCAGACGCATTGCCAGCAGCGTTACTAACAATGGCAGTAGGTGGCTGAGGAGTTCCAGACGGTGACCAAGAGCTGGACTGTGAGAGAACAGACTGGAACCTGACTCCTCTTGTATTGGATTTTAAATTGACTTTTGCCTGTTACACAGTCAGAAACCCTTGCTCTTGGTTAGCCTCTGCAACCCCCACCTTCAGTCACCGGATCTCACATGTGGTCATGAGCATCCCTTTAGAGAGTGGTACCTTACCACGCCCTGCTCAGGCCAACATTTGGTGATGAGGTGGCTGGCAGTTCTGCGACTTCTGATATGGAAAAAAATTAAAGAGGTTTGTGGTTCCTGAGGAGCAGGAAGCTGGTGTAACTTGATGATCCCAGGCCATCATTCACAGAAGCAGCCTGGGGACTCTGTGCTGGGAATTTTATGTGATGCTTTGGCTTAAGGAGTTCCTTTTGGTCCTGGGAGACTGGAGGGGTGTAGTGTTGGGGATTTCGTATGATGCCTTGGTTTAAGGAGTCGCTTTGGGTCCTGGGAGGCTGGAGCAGTGTGGCAAAGGTGCAGAATTATCAACTGTGATGTCTTTCTGACTGCCTGCTGACACATTAGAATCACTTGTAACTTAACAAAGTGACCTTGGCAATCTTAGTAAATTTAGTCATGTTAAGTTGTGAAGATGAATACTTTACCAAAAAAAAATAGTGTTATACTGTCCCTTAGTGTAGTTTTACAAATATCTCTGTAGAATATCTTAGGCTGGGTGTGGTGGTGCTCACCTTCAAACCCATCATTTGGGAGGTAGAGGCAGGCGGGGCCCTGTAAGTACGAGGTCAGCCTGGCCTACACGGTGAGACTATCTCAAAGCAATGGAAAACCAACCAACCAACAAAAAGCTGAAACAAAACCCAAAAGAATGATTTTTAAAGGTTTATTTAGTTTACTTTTAATTATACATCTCTCTCTCTCTTTCTCTCTCTCTCTCTCTCTCTATATATATATATACATACATACATACATACGTGTGTGTGTGTGTGTGTGTGTGTGTGTGTGTGTGTGCAGTGCCTACAGAGGCCAGAAGAAGATGTTTGGTCCCTAGAACTGGAGTTAAAGAGGGTTCTGAACCATCATGTGTGTGCTGGGAACCAAACCTGTATCTTCTATAGGAGTAGTGCTCCTAACCCCTGAGCCACCTCTTCAACCCTGTCTACAACAACGGCTTAACAGAAGACACTGGGACTGTGGTTCTTTATTGCCTATGCTTCTTACTATACCAGTGTTCCTAAAATCTTTGAAAGAAAATGTGGAGTTTTCAGTCAGATATGCCCGTAAGAACATGCAGCCATCTTTAGCTGATATATGTGTGTGTTTTACATATCAGCTGATATCCATGTATGCATATGTATGTATGTATTTATGTATGTATGTGTGTATTTAAATGGTTGAGCTGATATTTAATTTCTGGTATGTATGGGAGCTCACAAAATGTCCAGAATCAAGGGCCCAATGCGAACATTCACATTAGTTATGATTTAACACCCACACTTCATGTGATCCAGTTTAGTTAATAAGAACGATCATAATCTTACATTTATTGTTCGTGACTTTAGACCACTAAGAAGCAAGTGTATATACGTATGTAGCATAGGTAGTTTCATGTGAAAAGTTGTCATCTCTTAGGTAAGTATTAGGAGTTACCCCAATGTCTGTAAAAAAAAAAAAAGGTTGCTCTTTGTATTTCCTTTCCTCTTCAGTAGTTTTTAGAACTGTTTTTGGGAGACAGAGAAAAAGAGCAAAGAGGAATGAAATCCAGGCCTTCTCTTCTCACAGACATATACCCTCTCTCATGTCAATATCCCTTACCAGAGAGTCACCTGAGTAATAAGTGATGACCTACACACATGTATAATTAACATCTGTAGTTCACGGTGAGGTTAGTGTGGGTTGGGGTATAGATGATGATGTGTGCCCATCATCTCACTCTCAGACAGAAGCATGTTTCTGTGACCACGAGGTGCTCTGTTTCTGTCTGTCTGTCTGTCTGTCTGCCTGTCTGTCTGTCTATCTGTTCTCTCTCTCTCCTCTCGTGTATACAGGTGCTCACACACTTCTGTGTGCATACAATGGAGAATTTGCTGGTTTGAATAGGAATGGTCTCCATAGGCTCATATACTGGAATGCTTGGTCATTAGGGAGCGGCACCACCTGACTGGGGGCTCGGAGATGTGACCTCGTGGGAGTAGGTGTGGCCTTATTCGAGGAAGTATGTCACTGGGGGTGGGCTTTGAGGTCACAGAAATCCAAGGCAGGCCCAGAGGTTTGCTCTCTCTCCCTGATGACTGCAGACCAGCTCTCAGACCCTCTCCAGCACCACCACGCTTCCCACCATGATGATAAACCTCTGAAATGCAGGTCATCCCCAATTAAATAGTGTCCTTTATAAGAGTTGCCATGGCCATGCTGTCTCTTCACAGCAATAGTACAGTAACCAAGACAGAGTCCATAAGTCTCCTTTGATTATTATTTCTTAAAAGCAAGCCCCAGGCATTTGCCTATTTTCGCTTCCCTGATGCTGCGATTATTGCTCACACCACTATGTCTGGCTTACTCCGTGTGGCTGTTGGGATGTACTCCTGGCCCTCATGCTTGCCCAGCAGCTACTCTACTGACTGAGCCATCGGCCCAGACCCCCATAAAGTTTTCTATGTGAGGTCTAATGCTTCCTTCCTGCTGTATCTCCTTATTTACCATTTCCCCTGCCTTGCCTTTTCCAGGCGCCGCACACTAAAGCCATAGTCTTTCAGATTGGCTTCTTTTACTAAATAACACTCATTCAGGTTTCTTCCACGCTTGGCCTTGACAGCTCATTTCCTCGTGGTATTCAGTACACCATCGTCTGGAGCCACAGCCCTCTCTCCGTTCACCTCCTGAAAGACATCATTGCTGTTTCCAAGTTCCGATGGCTGTGAATTAAACAGCTATAAATACCCCCTTTGCAGGTTTTCACGTGGACATAAATGTTTAACTCCTTTGTGTAAATTCTGTAATCACATTTACTGGGCAGCACACAAAGACGGCGTTTAGTTTTGTAAGAAGTTGCAGTATTGTCTATGGCATCGGCTGTGCTATCTGGACTCCAACAGACACGGAGTGGGGTGTCGTTCAGGGCATGCCCCCTCCAGATCTTGGGGTTTCCAGACTTCTCCAATTTTGCTCTTTGATGGGTGTATAGCCACATTTCATTGTATCCCCAAGGACAGGTGACATGAAGCACCTCTTCACTAGCTCATTAACATGTTCACCTTGGAAAGTTTGGGGGCAAGTTCTGCATTAATTAAGCCTCATTTGAATGATGAACGCATGCTATTTATTTTCTTGGAGAGCTGCTCCGAGGGAAGCAGCAAGGCTGCTCCTGCAGGAAGCCTGGAGCCTGTGGGCCTGCATCCCACCCCTGGGATGAGGGAGGGGAGGGCAAGGGTTCTATTTTAGACTCCCCATTAATGCAAGAAACACCCATAGCTGGAACACTGTGAAGTGGTTGTCAGCTGTTCCTTTGAGAAAAGGTCTGGGTTTAACCAACGTCTTCTCCATCCTTCTCAACACGGCTTTTGTGTTGCATATGATGTGTTTGAGATGCCCGCCCATTTTTATCTCCCCAGATCATGTCATGGGGTCAAGTAGAATGGTGAACATATGGCTGTGGGGAAGAGGGGACTCCACAGTGGGTGGTGCCCTGACTCACAAAACACCCAGACCTGCCCGAGGTCACCCCGGGTGTTGAAGATTTTTGTACTGACCATTAGTTGTGGGGATTTGGATCTTATGAGGGCTCCCGGACCAGTCTGAAGGAAGTCTGCACTTAGGTTTTCCCTGTGAGCTTCTGCAGACGACTGTGCAGAATGACTGTGTCTCTCACATGGGACATGAAGAACTCCATCAGATTCCCACAGGCCTCCATCCTCACACACCCAAGGCTTTCCTCAACAAAAGTACATATACCAGAATCCAGATCAGAGCTCTGCTGATTAAAAGCATATAGGAAAGTGCTTATCCATTTTGTTAAGCCCCAAGAAAATCTAATACTGATTTAAAGCAAGCAAACAAACAAACAAACAAACAAGATAAAAAGGTTAAAAACCTTCCCTGGGAAAGGAGGGAGGTGGAGTTACCATTTGATTCTCCTATGTCATTGTTATCAGTTTTGAATTTTAATGGTCTCTGAATTTGATATATAACCAACCACCTCTCTTTCACATCAGTGGCTGGATTTTCATTTTAGATTCCACTTCTTTGGGAACCTACATGCTACCTGGTGTTAGCCAGCAAGTATCAACTATCCAACCAGAAAAATGTAACAAGGGGGCTAAGCAATGATTCAAGGAGCCACACACCAGGCTGCCTTGGGGTTGGCACAGGATTCTCTCAGATCTCTGTGAACTCAGAACTTTCCCCTATGACTGCCTGGGTTCCTGAGATGACCTCCATCCCTTGACCCTGACAGACTCACACTGTTCCCTGCTCTCTGAAAGATACAGCTCTGGCTGGTGGGAAAGAAAGTAGCGGTGTGGAGGAGGAGGCTGAGGTGTTGACCTTCTGTCTCTGGTCCAGAGGGAAATCGTGCTTTCAACAGGATCAAGGAAAATGACGTATGACCCCTATATCTCTGTGAGCTAAGGCCTTGTGATTCTCATGGCCCTGAGAAGTGGGTTCTCATGAGGGCCATTTACAGATGAGGAGACCGAGGTGTAGAAAGGCTGAGTCACCTGCCTTCTTCAAGAAGGAGCCGAGGCTGGCCTCGAACTCGTGATCCTCCTGCCTCTGCCTCCTTCAGCAAATCCTACCGGCATGCGCCACCACAACCGGCCATCACCAAGGCCAGCTGGCCTAGGTCTGAAAAAGCATGGGATAAATCCGGACTAGCTGAACATAGCGGACAATGAGGAATACTGAGAATTCAAGAACAATTGCAGTGGGTTTTTGATCCTACTGCACGTACTGGCTTTGTGGGAGCCTAGGCAGTTTGAATGCTCACCTTACGAGACCTGGATAGAGGTGGGCAGTCCTTGGGCTTCCCACAGGTCAGGGAACCCTGATTGCTCTTCGAGCAGATGAGGGGGGGGGGGACTTGATCGGGGGAGGGGGAGGGAAATGGGAAGCGGTTGTGGGGACGAGGCAGAAATCCTTAATAAATAAATAAATTTAAAAAATAAATAAATAAAAAAAAAAAAAAGAAGGAGCCGACATCCTAGCTCTTTGGTCCTCAGCTTTTAAGTCCTGTGAGAGGGGCCCCTGACGGATATTTGTTTCTACTGTGTGAAGATGTGTCTCTAAGATAGGTTTAACAAGAGGCTGAATGGCCAATAGCTAGGCAGGAGAGGTTAGGCAGGACTTCCGAGCAGAGAGAGGAACTCTGGAGGATGACATTGGGGAATCAGACGTACAAAATGGAGAAGTAAAGAACCATATGGCAGAATGTGGATTAATAGAAACAGGTTAATTAGAGTTATAAGGTCTAGTTGGGGTCAAGACTAAGTTTAAGGCCAAGAATTCATAATTAACAAGAAGTCTCTGTGGGGGCTGGTGGTTCCAAAAGAAACTATGAGGGGCCATTCCAGGGACAACATAAACAAGTGTTTATTCTGGCCTCTGAGGTTGGAGCCCAGTCCCCCAAAATCTCTGCTCTCAGGATGGTAGGGGCACCAGGTATATGAGGTTATAGAGTCTGCTTTGCTTCACCCAGCCTGAAGCCTGCTCCCTCTAGGGCTCCCTATCCACGAAGGTGCTATAATCTTACCTTGTGATTTTGATAACCCAGGAGTGAAACAGACAACAGCTTCAACAAAGAACAGGGCTCTGTCAGCCCTGGGAGGTGAATACACATCTCTCCAGGAGCGTTCACCTATTTGTAGCTCCAACCACTGTCAACCCATCAGTTCAGTGGCCTCAATATTATAAGCATGGTAACAGACAGGCCACAGTATAAGCTTATTAACTAGGTAGTTAGAAGGCTGGTCAAAATTAGCAGTATAAACTGGAGAATGAGGTGCTGGAGAGATGGCTCAACAGTTAAGAGCATTGGCTGCTCTAACAAAGGACCTGGGTTTGCATCCCAACACCCACATGGTATTTCACAACAAGCTGGCAACCCTGGTTTCCTGGGGTGTGATGCTCTCTTCTGGAGTCCATGAGCACTGTACCTCCATCGTGCACTTACATACAAACAGGCAAAACACCCACACGCATAAAATAAAATAGATTGTTAAAAAAGAGTAAGAAAATGGCAACGTCTTAACAGAAAAGAAACATTCAAGGGAACATAAAAAACACAACCCTGTTTATATTAACCCTAAAGGATAATGAGAACAAACTATTACCTAATATTTGAAAGGGTGACATTTCAATGTACAACCTTGTTTCACTTGATTATTATTTCTACAGTAAAATCATGTTCATTTCATAATTTAATTTAAGCTTGACAGTCTTCAATTCTTCTTAATTAGTCGGCATTGAAAGGATTTAGCTGAACTCTGAGAATTCAGTGATTTTTTTCTTTGTAAAGTAGATGTGTGGGTCTTTGCAAAGAGAAGTGATGTGTCTGTCATTACAAAGTGACCTGCACCTGTCACCTGGCTCAGAAGGACGCTTTATCCCTCTTCTGTAGGAAATCTTTGTTAAAACAGCAGTATGAACTTGCTGTCATAGTCTCTTCAGACTGCTGCAATGAAATGCTGTCCTAGTTATGTTTCTGTTGCTGTGATAACCACCAGGCTCAAAAGCAACTTCTGTGGCGGCGGGGAGGGGAGGTTTGCAGCTTATAGTCAATCACTGAGGGAAGCCAGGGCAGAAACTCAAGGCAGGAACTGAAGTAGAGGCCATAAGGGAATGCTGCTTGCTGGCTTGCTCCCCCTGACTTGCTCAACCTGCTCTCTCAAAGAACCCAGGACCACCAGCCCAGTGGTGGCACCACCTATAGTGTGCTGGGCTCTCCCACGTCAGCAGTCATTAATCAAGAAAATACACCATAGGACAATCTGATAGGGGAATTTTCTAAACTGATATTCCTTCTTCTCAAATGACTCTAGCTTGTGTCGAGTTGACAAAACAAAGCAAAACACAAAATTAACCAGCACACCCACCATTAATAAAGTAGCTTATATACAAGAGAATACACCCACTGTGTGTATCAAGTGAATACACTGGACATCCCAGATGAAGCCTTTTCTAGGGTTGCTGAGATATTTCCCATCCATGGGTGTCAATTTCTTCACTACAGCCTCACGAAGTAAAAGGGACTCTCCGGTATCTCCTTTAAACCACTGAAATCATCAGGCTTTTTTTGTATACCACTCAGAACCAGTATTTATTAAATTCTCATTTCCACACAGGGTTCTAGGTAGGAAGCCAGTTCTGTCTGGTTCAAAGAGGATCTACCAAATGTGTGAGAGAAAACACTTTGTCTTCAAAACAAAATGTCCCCCTTGCTGTAGTGGGAAGGATTGGAACATAATTAAAAAGGGATACAATCTCTCACTCAGTGATTGTGGGTACTAATGTCCTGTCTGACATAGCCTAGAATCACACCAATCCCTATCCCATGATGCCTACACTTGGGTAAGCACTGCTAGAATATAGAGAACAGAACTGACACTTTCATGATCCTGAACACTTTAGCTGAAGTAGAAGGCTTCATGAGGATGTGCAGGACTTTAGTTAGAGAGAGAATACATATGGATCATATGCACAAGTTTACACTACTCATGGAGCTAATGGCCATGGCAGAGAAACAGCAGGGGACAATTGAAGGTCATGGTGTCAGCCCACCAGGAGGCAATTCTTTAATGGATGAATCCCCTTTAGACAAGGGTATGGTGTTGGCGAAGACTGCTCATTTGTTTCCCAGCTGCCCAGACCGGAATAATAACACAGAAACTGTATTAATTACAACACTCTTTGGTTAATAGGTTAGGCATATTTTAGGTAACCCTTACATCTTAAATTAATCCATAATTCTTGTCTGTGCTAGCCACGTAGCTTGGTACCTTCTTTCAGTGAGGCATTCTCATCTTGCTTCCTCTGCATCTGGGTGATGACTGCAGACTGAGCCTTTCCTCTTCCCAGAATTCTCCTCTTCTGGTCACCCCGCCTATCCTTCTTGCCTGGCTACTGGCCAATCAGTGTTTTATTAAACCAATACAAGTGATAAATCTTTACAGGCTGTAAGACCATTGTCCCAAAGTACTCTATGGGTCTACAGACCCCACAATGCCTTTTGCTTCTGTTGTGTGCCTTTATATGCTTGTTACTGCAATTGTCCTCTGGTATCTAGCGTGGTGTGGGTGGGTGTGGGGAGAGTTCTGTTGTCTGTAATATAGCATGTTTATCTCTTGGAAACATCCCCTTCTACTGGGCATTTTATCTGTGGATTATCTAGAGTCCCTCCCTAAGCTTTACTGTCAAAATTGATAATAATAATGATAACCTATACAGAGTTTTGATAAATAAAAATAAATACAAGGATATGTTTCACAGCAAGGGCCTGTGAGTTTCACCTAAAGAGTTGCATATATTGTAGTTCAAGTTAATGATTAACAATTGAGTCTTAGCCCAGCTAGTTTAAATTCTTTTACCATTAATGTAGGAAGATGGGCTCGCAGGTTTTGGAGTGCATCACAGCTGAAACAAAGCTTTGAAAATGACAATATTAGATTAAGATGTTTTTGTTAAATAGTTTTGAGGTGAAAAAAATCCAAGAAGACAATCTAAAGTCTTAGAAAGGCACACAGTTGAAAGCAGAACTTATTAAAACCAGGGAACAAGAACAAAAGCAGCCCGATTATCACTGTCTGGTATATCTTCCTTACTAGGATTGATTGATGACAAAAGGTGATAATTCCTTATACCCATTTCTGCCATCAATATCATGATATAAAAAACTATTAGTGAGTTGGTATGTATCCTAAAGATTTAAAGTAGAACTGGTTGATTCCTTTTCAGTTTTCATATAAAAGTTTAGGTTTGTGATTCCTTTAAGATTCCTTATAAGCTTACCTTTCAAGATAAGTAATAAAGTGATTGTTCCTTTCTTTGTAACTTCAAAATGCAGCCTGCCAGTAAAAGACCTAACTGGCAAAAATACCTTGCTTGCCCACAGGGTTAATCTATAAAAAGTTGCTTGGGTATGAATGAATGTGTGTAGGTTCTTGGGATAATTTGTTTTTCACCTGTATTACATGAAATGTTTAATCATGTAAGGGATATGGAAAACACGCTGGTTGCTACTGTTTGTTTTGTATTCATTGTCATCTTTCACTTGAAAAACAGAATGTAACCACACTGTAATTCCTATGTTGCCTGAAAAACTTTGTTGAGACCATATAAAAGAAGTGTAGAGTATAAGGAAGACAGAAAGAATATGAGAGAACAGAGAATAAAGAAGAAAACCATCAAGAAAGTGTGTGTGTGGTTTTTTTTCCCCTTAAACTCCTTCAGACAAAAAAGTCTTAGCTTATGCCAACTCTGTGGATTTCTTCAATGCCCTGTGCTCCTGGAGATTTCCCCTCAAGACAGCACTATCATGGCTTCTAGTAGTTTAATGTCTTTTAATACATACATCATATTTATTTATTTGCTTTGTGTGTGTGTGGCTGTGTGTGGGAGTGGAGGTGAGAGCACCACTTGCAGGAGTTGATGCTCTTATTCCACCAAGTGAATTCTGGGGCTTGAACTCAAGCCGCCAAGCTTGCCACAAGCATCTTTACTCACGAACTCATCTTACCACCGCTCACTCTTCCTCTTTTAATGTCAAATTCTAAGTCAAGAAATAGTTCTGTTATAATACCTAGTATCTTTGCTTAATTTCAGAAACCAAGGAAATATGGCAGCAATCAGCTGGAGTCTGTGAACAATGCCAAGTTTGTATTACAAGAATGATGAACAATTAGTATTAACAAAAAAAAATCACAGCTGTGGATTTTGTTGGCAGAGCTGTGGTAGAAATATCTTTGTATTAATAAGGCATTGTTTAGTCTCTCACAGTTATTCAATGCTGATATTTTCCCTCCTTGTCATAAAGTTTATTATACTATCATTGAAATGTTTCTTTTAATTGAACGTAAGTACATGTGTTTTAAAATGAGATCAAAATAACACTCTCAGGAGAAATGTTTTGTCTGCCACTGAGAGAAAAGTCAGGGCGGTGCTTGTCATGTGTTTTAGTTTGCTCCTCTGTTTCTGTGATGAAACACAGACACCAACAACTCACAGTCCATCATTCGGGGAAGTTGGGGCAGGAACTCAAGGCAGGAACCTGGAGGCAGGGACTGAAGCAGAGCCCATGGAAGAGTACTCCTCACTGGCTTGTTCCATGGCTTGTTCAACCTGCTTCCTCATGGTACCCAGGACCACCAGACCAGAGGTGGTTCCATCCATAGTGGGCTGGTCTCCTTCATCGATCATTAAACAAGTGATGCCCCACAGGCTGACTTGATAGAAGCATTTTCTTAATTGAGATTCCTTCTTCCCTGATAACTCTAGTTTGTGTTAACTTGACAAAAACTAACTAACACACCATGCAAGCCTGAAGACCCGAGTTTCATCCCCAGAACTCGTGTGAACAATGGGCATGGTGATGCATACTTGTAACCTCAGTGCTGTGAGACTGAGACAGAAAGCTATGGGGAGATCATAGGCCAACAGCCTAACCTAGTCAGCAAGTTCCAGGACAATGCAAGACCTTGGCTCAGAAACAAGGTAGATGGTGCCTGAGGAGCAATAGCTAAGTTTTGTCTCTGGCTTCCAAAGATCCTTGCATACACTATGGACACAACACATATAGACACATTTGTGCTTGCACACACAAGGCGGACATGACATACAAGTGCACTCACATACAGACATGAAATAAACTTGACAAAAGGAGACCACCACCCTTGTACCTGGTGCCTGCATCCTGCTTCCTATTGGTTAAGAAGGAGGCTAAGAAACATCAGGGAAATGATATTGGAGGTGACAACGCTTCTGTTTGGTGTCCCTGAAGATGTGTGATGGGCGTCAGAAGGTAGCTACCCTTGACTCTATTAGATGTTAATCCAGCTGTAGCTACATCATTTTGAAGATTGGCCAAGCAATTCTAGAACTACGCACCATGGCTCCAGCAGCCACTGGATACTAGTAGAGGTGAACAATTTCAGCTCCAAGGACTCTGTCATGGCTGATGATCCATTCTCCTGAGACAGTGGTTAGTCTAGGCATGAGAAAAGGACCTATTTCTGAGTAACTCTCCTCTTGGTATACATGGTGGGTGCTCGAGCTGTGGTGGCCTTCCTGCTACCAGAGGCACACGCTTCTTGGATGAATCAATGTGCTGCAGATGAAGAACAAGAAGGATGAAGGTTCTTCCTCAGCTGAATTCACTCCCAAATATCTCACTGAGTAAGTATCAATCATGTTCATGGTTTAATGTCTTGATGCCAATGTGTTGCCTGCTTGCCACCAAAGGTACACACAGCAGCATGACATTAGAGCCTTCATAGCTGCCTAGACCAGGCATATGAATTTCAGGACTCTCTTTCTGTATGGACACCAACAGAAGGGCAGGGAAAAAAGAGACCAGTAAAAGAGGAGGGAAAAATAGTCAAGCTTTCCTTGTTTTGTACTTTCTCAGTTACTAATGCTTGATTTGATATTTAAATCAACAGATTTTTAAGAAAAAACACAGATGGGGCTAGAGAGATGGCTCAAAGGTTACAAGCACTGACTATTCTTCCAGAGGACCTGGGTTCGGTTCACAGCACCCACATGGTGGCTCACAACCATCTGTAACTCCAGATCCAGGGGATTTGATGCCCTTTCTGGCCTCCAAGTGCACTGTATTCATGTGATGCACAGATAGATACACACAGAGGCAAACACTCATACACATAATAAATAAATAGGAGGAAAGAAAAGATACAGAGGGTATCTTGAAAAATGAGCTATAAATTGTTTAGCTCAAAAGGGGATGTAATGGACATTTTTGTGATGTTTTCAAGGGCCAGTGATGGAATGGTTCTCAATCCCCCTTCTTGTGGACCTGCTGGCTCATTTAAGCAGACTGCTTCCTTCTCTCCTGTCACCTGTGCAGGGAGGGCTGTTTTCTAACCTGTGTCTTGGGGCTTTCTGTGCTTAAAACACTACATCAGGAGGGTAAGGCAGGGGAGGGACATATCTGGAGTGAGTTCACCTTTCTGTAATAACTGAAGTCAGATCCTGAGAACATGGGGACCACAGATGACGGATTTTGAGATCTTTATGTGAAATCTTCAAATTTTCCTGGGATCCTGCAAAAGAGGGGACCTTGCAAGCTGTACTGGAGTTAAACCAGAGTGTGGTAACTGCATTGCTTCCTAATACAGCCTGTTCTGTGTTGACTCTGAACATTTATGGTCAATCATTAAACCTAAGAGTGGGAAGGACCACAGCAGAGATGGAAGAAATATGGGACGGTGTCTTTTTATGCTGTAAGCACCACAGGCTTGCCCATGCCATTCCCATACATGAGGGACCATGTATACCTACAAGTGGGGTGGATGAGCAGGTACATTTCATACAACTGGAGGGTAGTATTCCTCAGTGAATTGCAGTCTAGTGGGATGGAATGAGACATTGTAGTGAGTCTTTAATTCGAGGGCTCAGGAAATACCTTCTACCTCTCTTCTGCCATTCTCATGCTAGTCAGACGCAAGCACATCAGATGCTTGGGCCTTATCCAATGACGCTAACATTTCTTGTTTCATCAAACTCTATAGGGCTGGGCAGTGGGACTCAAGAACACCTGTCTAGGAAGCAGGAGAGACAGAAACAAGTTTGTCACTCAGTTGAAAACGACCTTGGGAGGGATGATGGGTAATTTTACTAGAAAGTTTTTGAAGTCTTCATAGATGTCTGGGTCCATGGAAAAGCACATTTAAACAAAGGAGAGAACAGTTAGACAGAGATTGGGTGCATGTGCTCCCTCCACTGGAACATCTTACCCTGGATGCTCCTTGCTCCATTCATGATACAGCTCTGGTCCTGTCTTACTTAACTTATGCTGTTCTGTTAAAGGGGTGGAGGCTGGATCCTCAGTAGGCACGTGTAGCCTCCAGGAGCCTCATGCATAATCATCAGAGTGCTGTCAAAATATTCTTCATTCTGGTGTGCTTTGGCTTTGGAAAGAATGGGTTCTCCTCCACAGGCTCTTGGTGGTAACATCCTGGTTGCCAGGCACCCATCTATATGTGAAATAGAACACTCTGTGGGGGTCTGTCCCATCTGTTCTAACCAGATGGGCACTGACAGCTAGGAACGTTCTCTGACAGTAGAGCTTAGGCCCTATGGTGGCCTTGTTTCCTGCCACACACTTAAGTGCCTGTTTTTTTCTGAGGAAGGAAGGTCTTCCATGGTGTCTGAGGGTTCCAGACAGGCCTGGGCTACCTCGGTGTCTCTCCAGGAGATTGGTTAAGTGTTGCTGTGATAGTTGTCAGAGTAAGCCAGCTGGAATAGGAGAAAAAAATGGAATTAACATTTCCTAATTAGTATTATTAGTTAAACAATATAGTGTTACAAACATGGTTGACTGCAAATATGTAAAGAAAATTAAAATGACCCCTGACCTTTTTAACAACATGAAAATGGTAAAATAGCAGCGAACAACCAGGCCATCATAAGCCTATTTCTTCTTGTAAGAATAAAAAGACCAAGCTGTGTACCATGGTGATCACCCATAATTCCAATCTCTGGAGGCAGAGACAGGAGCATGAGGGGTTCAAGGCCAGCCTTTACTGCATGGGTTCAACAAACCATTCTGTGTGAGATCCTGATTCAAACAAACAGATCAAACAAACAAAAATACTGAGATGGAGAAAGGGACAGAGAGAACGTCATGGGTTTTCACTCAAGGTGTTTGTGGCTCACAGATCACCAAGGTAACGGCCGCCAAAAAGAGTCAAAAATCCTTGTTCTGTACCTCCATGAGCCAAACACAGCAGTCCTTTAACTCAGTGTGACAGGGTGAAGAACCTGAAGCCGATGGAGGAGGTGAAACTGCAGCTTCATAACATCTGGAGCCGTGTCCACCATTCATTCCTGGATGGAAGGAAAACTCATCATCTGAGAGTAGCCATGTCCACAGGCCTGGGACACAGCCCACTGACAGACAATGGTAGCCCCAGTCCTGGCCAGCTGCTTGCAGCCTGTGATGCCCTTCTCGGACCTCCTTGGTGACAGTAGTATGGAGGGTGGCTATGGCTTGTATACAAAGGGTATGGATCCAGAAAACAGGGCTGACCTGGATACTCAGTTCCAATGAGCAAGCATCCCACAGTTAGAGCTTAGCGGGGCAGGGAGCAATGGGATTTACAGGTTCTGAAGGCAGAAGGGGAGAACACTGGGGAGAGGGAAGAGTACCAGGGAAGGGGAGAGGAGGGAGGTAGCAGAGGGCAGTGTGGGGAGATGAGTAAGAACAACCAAATACAATGGCACAGACATGTAACAATGGCATTACAAAGTCCTTTACATTTTTTACTGACTTAAAAAGAATTCACAATGAAATTCAGAGCCTGAGCCAGGCAGGTGGTACGAGTCTGTTTTGCCTGCACTTGGATTGTGAGGGCAGGGAGTGCGCAGGCATGAAGCAAGTCTTAGCTCCAGGGCGAGAGTCTATATTGAGAGTAAAATCAAAATAAATAAAGGAAGAAAAGAAAATGCATAGCAGGACCCCAGTGTTCAGCGGAATCTCCACAGGCCTCCTGCACCAGCTCGGGGCTCCCTATGGTGACAATCACAAGTTTGAGTTTGTTCTAATCCACGTTCTTTGCCAAGGGATTTCCCTGCGTGAAATTCTGTAGGCTTAACACGACCTTTGTGCAGAGGGACTGCCATCGATAAGAAAGTCAAGGGGCTGATGGACACAGGGAGGAGTAGAGCAGAGGGTGAGGTGGATGAAGACACAGACTCACATCTGCGCAGCAGTGCACAGGGGATACAGTCTACTACTGAGTTGACTGGAAGCTGGGCAAGAGGTAGACCCTACTGTACAATGAAGAGGCCCTGCAAGTTATGGGGGCCTGAAGACCTCCTGCTTTCTGACCTGTTCCCTTAGATGGGAGTGTTGGAAAAAGATAGTCTGAGACACACATATGAGAAAGTCAGATGGAACTGGTTCTGCCTGTGGAGTGTTAGTGGTGTAAGCAGGAGGCCCGGAGTTGAAGCCCCAGAACCCAGGGTTTTAGTTACTTCTCTGCTGCTGCGATAAGACATCTCCATCAAGACAACTTACAGAATGAAGAGGTTGTGTTACGGGAGGTCCCCCCACTCCTCCAGCCTATCGCCACTGAGATATCAGCCCATTGGGGCGTGGTCTCTCTCCCTTCCAGATGGATACAAGTCCACCATGGCAGGAAGTCATGGCCAGAGGCAGTAGGCATGGTGGCTGGAGTAGGAAGCTGAGAGCTACATCCTCAACTGAAAACATGAAGCAGAGATTGAATTGGAAGTGATCTGCGGCTTTAAACTTTCACACCTCATCTCTAGTGATGTACTTCCTCCAGAAAGTCTACCTCTCCTAATAATGTCTCTGATCAGCCCCATCAACTGGGAGTCCAATATTTAAATGCCCAAACCTGTGGTTGGGAACATTTCTCATTCAAACTGCCACCCCTAAATAAACAAACAAAACTCAAAAAGGCCAAAACCAACCAAACAAAACCAAGTGAAGCGGCTTGATTATAACTCTAGCTCTTGAGATGAAACAGTGCTTAGAACTCTTTGTCCAGCCCAGTTAATCTAATTGGCAAGCCTTAGGTGTGAGTGAGAGACCCTGGCTTCAGAGGAATGACACCTGTCTTTACATGGGTGCACATATATGTGTGCATGTGTTTGTGTGTGAATGTGAGTGTATACATATGTATACACACACACACACACACATACACACACACAGTGTAAAAGTCTGAGCCTCTGCCTAGAGAAAACAAGCTGTAGCTACAGCACCCTTCCCAGAGTTGCCTGCTGGCTGTTTTATTGGTGAAACCATCAGTCTTGTTAGCTTTGGCAACACAGTACTGATGACCGGGCGTGTTTTCAGTGTTGTTATTATTCTAACATAATCACTATTGGAAGCATCTGTTGTTAAACACAGTACTGTGTGCACAGTCTTGGTTGATTGGTTTCTGTTAATTGCATCCATAAATTATGCATTAAAGTGGAGGCTGAAGCAGAGGGAGTGTAGCAGGCACTGGGAAACACTGAGCCAGCTATCTCCCTGGGAAGTGGTCGGGACCCAGACCCTTCATTGTTTCTTTCTTTGACCGACTCCCTCTCTTTTCATATGTGTATTCTTCACACCCATAACTGGTAGAAGTCACAGAGAACCAATAACCTATTAGGGATCTGGGAAGACACTTCCCGGACGTTACCTGTGGCTTATCCTCTGGGTCCTTAATCCAGGGCAAGGTAGGACCACCTGCTTACGCTGAAGTTAGAAACTTGATTGTCTCTAAGGGCAGGCCACACTGGTGAATTTTGGTTCATTCTCATGATTCTGCTGGGAGGGAAAGTCAGTCCCAAATCAGCAGCCATAAATACTTCCTTCTTATTGACCAAAATCATGATGGTCTTCCTCACCTGGCAAGGGCCAGTCTCAGCTAGGTCCTCCATGCAAACATCTTCCGAGACCTGGCAGTGGACTGACTGAAGCTGTCCTCTCCCTTCTCCTACAAGTGCCTCCATTCTTCCCTCTTGAACATCTTCAACTTAGCCGTTCCTTCTTCAGCACCTTGGGTCCAAAGCTGACGATGTCCATAGGTAGTCAAGAACCTCGCCATCCTCACACCCAGTGCACAATTCATCTGTTCCACAGGAGCATCCATTAAAGTGGCCATTCCTCTTCTGGAATCTTTCTTACTTGTGGCCTTGGATTCTCCTGTCATGATGTCCCTTCTGTGCTTTTCACAAGGACATAGACTGTGGTTCCCTGAGTCTTCATTCTTCTTGCTCTGTCCTCCTATATTGTCCAGCACTGCATGAGTCCACTGGTCCTCCACTTCCTTATCTGTGAATTGGAGATACAGTGGCAGTAGCCTTGTGTTGTTATGATGAGAAGTGAGTGACTGGAGTCAGGGTAGTGCTCAGAGGAGATTAGGGATCAAGATCAGAACTGTGGGCTCCTTGGGCTTTGACCCCACAGGTTGCCAATGACCACCACGTTTTTCATCTTGTGGAACTACTTTTTTTTTTCACAAAAATGTGAACATTTTTTCACTTGAGCCTCCAGAATGAGTCCGGGTTCTACATCTAGAAGAGTGTCTTTTTCTCTTATGCATTTTTCCTTGCTTGGAGACTAAGATCCTTTTGCTTTCCATATTAGATTATCTTATCCCTGTGACATAGAAGCCTGACTTAAACTGCACACTGAGCACAAAGGTTTATTATGACTCATGGTTTCAGAGGGCTTTGGTCCATGGTTGGTAATTCCCAAGCACTCAGGCTCATCACAGTGGAAGCTGATGAGAGAAAGGGGTGGGGTCATTTGATTGGCTTTCTCCTTTTTTCCAGCCCCCAGGAAGCCACCACTCACATTTACTCTTAGTTAACCCTCTCCAGAATTGCTGTTATAGAAAAGCCTAGAACTGTGCTTCAGTCTCCTGAGTGATTCAAATGCAAGTCACGTCGACAACGAGGACTAAACATCTCACAGGGTTTCCCAGATCTGCTGAGCTTCAGGATTCATTCACCCAGGAGAGTGGGTCTAACAGTCAAATCATTGCTCACACTCAGATTCGAATCTGGGTCTTACATCCGTGTCAGATCTGCTTCTGACCATCCACGCCTACCCGTGCCCATTCACACCCTACTCTCCCTGTACCATCTGCTTGAGTGCTGCCTTCTAATTCACTGGAATCCCACGAGCCTCCTCCATCTCCAGATCTCTCCATAGCTACAAGCCCCAGACATTGAAGCATAGACTGTGATTAAAGATTACATCACGGGGGCTGGAGAGATGGCTCAGAGGTTAAGAGCATTCCCTGCTCTTCCAAAGGTCCTGAGTTCAATTCCCAGCAACCACATGGTGGCTCACAACCATCTGTAATGGGGTCTGGTGCCTTCTTCTGGCCTGCAGACATACACACAGAATATTGTATACATAATACATAAATAAATATAAAAAAATAAAGATTACAATGCCTTCCATGTGTATCCTCTCCCAGCCCCACAGTATGTGTCCAAGAGGAAAGTTCCTTCCAGATCTATCCCCAAACCTTGCTCTTAAGTTTTCTTTCTGGCAACACTGGACTTTTCTGTCTTTCACATAAGATTTTTTTTTTTTATTTTTGCATCCTAGACCTCAAGTCACAAACACCCATTGTTTCTCAATTCTCAGCAACTTCTTGTCTTGTTTGTATTTTATCTTTGACAAATTCTTCTGTCCTGGAAACTGTCCCTGATACCCTTGCTGGGTCTACACACACACACACACACACACACACACACACACACACACACACAGAGAGAGAGAGAGAGAGAGAGAATTAGACTTTACAATTATCTTTCTATTGTGTGTTCCTTATATGTGATTAAGCGATCTCATGAAACAATCTGGTGATTTTCCCTAAATTTGAGTGGCAGTTTTGTGTGCTCAGATACTTGGAATTGTCAGCTGGAAGATTCTTAACTGGTTGTTTCATAACCGTCAAGTCCATTTTCCTAGGATCAATTTTGATAACGAAGTCAAGCTTAATCCTATTATAATATCATTGCTGGCTGGTTTCTTTATTTAACAGACACTCTGATCTTATCACCAACCACTAATTGCATATGACAAATTATGCTTTCAAATACATCAGTAGACAGTTGTATAATGCTGTAAGATTTTTCTCAAGCAGTGTGAACACTAAACACAGAAGTGCATTGGGAAGGCTTGCAAATATTTCAGTCTCCAGTAGACTGGCTTGTTGTTGTTATAATTAATTTGTTTTAGGCTCCAATGACTTCCATTGAGATGCAGCCTTCATTTCTGAATTCACTTCCCTGTAACCCCACTCTAACAAAAGTCAAAAGATCTCTTTATAGAAATCATGCCTGAGGTTGGAAATGGAAGTGCATTCTTGCCTGTGATTCTAGCTCTCATTGGCCTGAAAGAAGATGGTCATGAGTTTGACGACAGCTGGAGCTACTTTGAGGGGGCAGTTTCCTCCCAGTTGAAGCATTCTGTACTGCATGGTAGGTCATTAAGGCTGAGAAAGTAGATAACTCAAAGGTCTCAGGAAGTCCCTGAAACTGACCAGGTGCACAAGGCTCCTCCCTCCACAAGATTACATAAACAATGAGAAATAGTGAGGAGAGGAGACTTTCCTACCTGTTGAGCTGTTCTTACACTGGGGTGGGTCTGATGTAGCTGCCTTTGAGTCCTTTCCACTGGAATCTGTGTTCTGTATGGGCACAGTCATGGGACAATTCAGAAAACTATTCCAGTGTGCAAAGCTAAATCTCTACCTGAAAAGATCTTGGTAGAAGCCAAATTACCCAGGAGCAAGGATCCTGAATGGCCAGTACCAGGAGTCTTTTACTTTCTTCCTCTAATGGAGGAAAGATGCCTTCATCATCAACAACAAAGAGAAACCAGTTAAAGGCAAAGCTGTAGATGAGAGACAGAGAGAGACCAAAAAGTGCACAGAGAGAACAAGAATCACATTACATCTGGAAAAAGTCACGAAACCAAGGCTCATGCTGCCTCTCTGCACAGCAGGTGAAGCCCCTGAAGCCAGTGACTGAAAAATAGCTGTGATATTGAATCTTAAGTACCACTCCTATGAAGTACCCCAGAGGTAACTGGGGCTCCACAATTGCTGCATTTTCTTAAAGCATTCTGGCCACAGAGTGTGACTTTTGATAGGTGATTCGTGTTCTCTGAGGCTTAGGCTGTTAGTCTCGGAGGTGGCCAGCCAGCAGATGCACAGTCTGACATTCCCAGCATGAAGTGTGGTTCCATTCTGGATAAAACAATTATTCTCAGTTTGCTCATTATTAATTAAAATGTTTCCTGGTACTGAACAGAAAACTGATGCTGTCTGGGGAATCAACTGTTTACATTGTGAAAACGGCAACCTCACCGGGCTTACTACAGAGGTCTGCATGCATCTCTGCAGCCTCACGGAAGCTGTGATGCTGTGCATGACCTGTAGGGGTCAGGAGACTACAGAGATTTATGTTCACTCTGTGTAACTGAAAAACACAAGCTTTCACTTTTGCCAATCAGAGCCAGTGGCTCAAAAGAAGAGAGGTCAATGGAGATGACATCAAGAGATGTGGGCAGGGCTACAGAAACCCAGAAGTATCGGGAAACCATGACAACACCCAGTGTTTCAGATGTGTCCCTACAGCCTCTCGATTGCCAGTTAATACTTCTGAGTCTGAAGACCACATCTCCCAGATAAAAAGAAACAGTAAAGCAAGCAGTTCCTGACATTTTGCTGATTCGCTCTCTAAAAATAAACCCTGTGGCTTAAAGAGATGAGTCAGTGCTGGGGCCAGATAGTACACAGCTGTAGATCCACCCATTCAGTTACAGGGTTGGATATCTCTAGACCATCCAAGACCTTCTCATTTGCATGCCAGATAACCAGTCTGCTATTAGCAGGAGCATCTAAAGTTTTTTCCACCAGGCACCTCATTCTCTCGTGTGCCTCCGTGCATGGGATTTTCATCCTTGGGGAAGCATTCGAGAATGATGGAGGTGGAAACTGTGAGGTCGTTGTTACTTCTGATGCAGGATTGATGGTGCTCATAGTCAGCAATTGGGGAATGGATTTATCCTTTCTCTGGGTGGTGAGACTGCTAAGTCACAAGGCAAAGGAGTGAAAGTTGGATGGCCACCCCACAGAGGACACGTGTAGTGGGCATCACAGCACTATGGGATGGTTTCTCTTAGGTATGAGCTTCATCTGGGCACATCCATTTATTCTCTGTTAAAGGAGCGTGTGTGGTTTGTACTACGTCTTGTATTGGAACACATGGGGAACTCCGTGGGTTGTGTCAGAGGATAAGTCATTTCTTTGTACCAATGGAGACTTGGAAATGTCAGTAGGTCACACTTCCTGGATGGGTTCAATAAACTTTTGCATCGGGGCATTGTCCTCTACTATCCAAGATAGTCGACAGTTTTTTTTTTTTTTCTTCAGTAAAAACTGCTCTCTTCCATGCAGATTCATTGTGTTCAATGGTTCTTGCTGCATCTGCTGACAGCCTGGTGTAAAACTTTTTTTCAGTGAAACAATACAGTTATATGCATGGTGTATTGATTTCTGTGACTCAACATTATTTTTTGTGAAATCCACTCATAATACTTGTTACTCATGCTTTTATTTCCCTCATTTTTCACTATGAGAAAATGTCTCCCGGCTTCCTTGGCCATTATACGCTTAGCAAACATTTGTATGGTTTTCATCTTGTAAAATGTTCTTATACATCAATTTTTCTAGGCTTTTGTATGTATGGTTCAGTATATCTTTTTCAGAATATTAAATATTCATTTAGATCTCTCACATCTGGGTTTACAGCATAAATAAATACATAATTCTCCTTGAACAAGGCACATTCCCTAGTCTACTCTATTTCTGCATATTTAAAGCTAATAATGTCCTCATTAGATTGCAGTTTGTTCTATCAAATATGCCATTGGTAAATGTCCCTTTCAGTAAGTAAAAGTTTATTCTTGAATACAAGTAAATATTCCCAGGTACATGCTCTTAAGTATGGGTCTAACTTTGATCAACAGTTAAGCTGAGAATGAAGGCAGCTTTCAGGGAACACGTCTTCTTCCCAGATTTGAAACTTACCAAGGCAGAGGAGTGGGACTGTGAATGATCTTGAGGTCACGTGGTTGACCACTGCCAATCACTGTTAGTGATAGTCTCCTGGATCTGCCCTCTATAGCTTGGTGCTCATATGAGTCATTGTTCCAGGCAACCTCTCATCCCTCAACAATAATACTTCTTTGCCCTTTGTCCTTTTTGGTCAGCATAGCAGGTATCATCTCAGAAATACTTGACACTCATTAGGAAAATAAATCTCATTTCATAACTTGATTTCCCTCAGTCTTGGGAAGATGGTCATGATTAAGGATAGGAGCAAGAGAGAAAAATATTTCTTTGATTAAGAGACTCAAACCTGAGGTTCTTAGAGAAAGCTTGAGATATTTTCTGGGATGTTGTTGTTGATGATATTATTGATGATGATGATGCCACTTATGCTGGTATGGATTTTGATAATACTCATGGTTCTGTTGATAATGAAGATGATGATGGTGATGATGTTGGTGAATGATAATGATGGTGATGGTACTGATGATGGCAGTGATCATTATGATGTTGGTGATGCTTATGTTGGTGATGATGGTGATAATGATGATAATGTGGGTGGTGATGGTAGTGATGATGTTGATGATAGTGGTGATCACAATGATGCTGGTGATGAGGGCAGAGATGGTGATAGTCATGATGATCATTTTACTTGTTCTGGAACTCTCCCTCATATATGACAGCAGACAAATCACACTGAGCAGCTGATAAGTCATCAAAATGTATTAAGGAAAAATGAATTCATTACTTTTTTATTCAAGGCCATTTCCCCCTGATTCTCTTAAGTATGCACCTGGACAATGGATCTAAACCTTTTTCTCATTTCCTAATTTCCGTTTACCAACACAGACTTAACACATACTGCAGAATACCTTGTTCTCATTATGCATATTACCAAGACATTCAGGATCCTTTGCCTATAATGAGCCATTTCATGATGAGCATGCCATTTGTTCCAGCATTTTCTCCTGACTGGTAAAATTTCTGGTGTCACCAGAAACATAGCCATAAGCACTTATTCCGGTAATGTCTGAATCAACTACAACATGAGCACGTGCTTTTGCTTATGTCTTAGGCATCTTGATGGCAAACTCCTTTTCTCATGATAGGAAAGAATCTGTGAGTCTGGGACTCAAATCTGACCCTGAGCTCTGCCGCCAATTTGCTGTGTGACTTCAGAAGGTCTCTAGTCCCGTTTTGGGATTCAGTGTGCATCTGGCGGTGTGTTTAGATTCTAGCACACTATGGAATTATTTTCATCATGTTCTTTAACCCTGAAGTTCACACTCATCCCACTTCCCCACTTGACTTATGGAATCACAGCCTCTTGGATTTCCATCTATGTCTCTGCTTTTGTTTTTTGTTGTTGTTGTTGTTTTTTCAAGCATTCAACACTATCAGCTGTCCTCAGTGGTCCTAGATGTGAACTCACTAATCTTCCAATTTCCTTAAACCTACCATTTTAATCCATGCATTTACATGTCCTGTTTTACTGATGACTCATGAGTCTACACCCTCATCCCATTCTGAGTTCTTGGTACACCCAAATGACCACATTCTAGACATACTAAGTACTTCATGCAGTAGCCACAGCTCACGGTCCCTCCCCATCACCTGTGGCCAGGCCCTAACCACCAACCATCTTTTTCAAGTCTGTTCATTTCCTTGTTCCCACCCCTCCATGACAATGCAATGAGCCCGGTAAGCTCTACAGTAACTCCTTCACTGTTCTGACTCCTTGCTTTGCATCTCTCTCCTGCTTTGAGATATCACCTTCCTAAGGGACACAGGTGCTTATTCTTAGTTGCCCACGAAAGCTGAATTAGTTGATTTTCAACTCACAGTTTGGAAGGCGCCGCTTTTCATAAACCTCTACCTAGTTCCGTCTCACTTGGGATAATAAACAAAATCTGCCCACCATCTGTCTCTTCTTTTTCTGGGTTTGTGTTCTCCCCTTCTGTCTCTCCCATTTATTCATCACACTCCACTAATGCTGGTTTTATTGTTTTTCTTTTATCTTGCCTTGCAACTCTCCTACCCAGGGCGAGTGCTCTTTTCCCCTTAGCCATCTTGGGACTCTGCATTACTTTCTGTATGCAAATTCTGCAGCCCCTCCTGAGGAATGCCTGGTGATGCTGTCTGACAATTAACTCCCCATTATCACAGGAAACACACACACCTGGACCCAGTGGGGGAGCACATCCCATCAGCTGCTCACCTGAGAACTTGCCCCGCATCTGTGCAGCATCATTTCCCACAGACTTTGATGCTACTTTTGGCTGTGAACACCGTGGGCATCTAAATTCTGGCTCACTGCATTTCTTTCCAATTCTGTCCTCTGAGTCATTTATGCACTAATTGTTCGGGGAATGTGTCATTGTTCTCAGGCATTAGAGATCACGACGGAAGCACCAAGACCATTGAAGATGAGAAAACCCAAGACCAGACCCCAAAGAGGCAACTGGGACTCAGTCTTAAAAACATCAGCGAGCTCCATCCAGCCTGGGCTTTGAGAACAAATGCAGAATTCTGTGTCGGAAAATAGCGTTCATATTTCCAGCCTGCTAAAGGGACGTTGGGGCTGTTTCACAGCCGTTGATCAGGCCAAATGAAGTTTCATTACTTATCTGTTTCTTATGGTTGATTTTTTTTTATTTCTAGAAGATTTGGGGGTTTGGTGATTGTTTCTCTTCTGAAGAATAGTTATGAAACCAGCAAGGGTCTCTCAGCCCTGTCATAAAGTGTACATCTCTGTGGTTTGTCTGCATTTGATTTTCTTCCTTTGTTGGCCACATCTCCACCATAATTCTAGGCTAATTTGCGGGAAAGGAGGCTTTGAAGGTATGGACCCTCTTTCTGGGATGGTGTCATGAGAATGGGAATAAGCATTCTGAAGAAGACCCTGGCTTACACTGAACCTTCTGCAATGCAAATGAACTCACTAGAACTTCAGTGATGCAGAGGGTTTAGGATGCTGCAGATCTGCAGACACATCATGCTGTTGAGCATCTTTAAGCAATTTTAAATAGCCATTTATTGCCCAGTACCTGACCTAACAGCTTTGTGGCCTTTAGGCAAATCCTTTGTAGTGTATGAGCAGACACCCAGTTTCTAACCAAACAAAGGGCTGAATGCTGTCGGATAGCATCAAGGCCAACAGCGGAGCTTACCCTGCTTTGTTGTAACCTACCTCCCTATGTTCCCACCGAAGTATTTGAAAAGTGTCTTGACTCATGATTTTCATCATTCAGTTACCATAAAGCTTCACCACATGGTTACTGCTTTGGAACATGGAATTTGAGTTAACCTGAGTCTGCGTTCCTGAGCCATGGTCACTCCTATGTGGTGCCAGAACAACCTGTCCTGTATCCCCTGTGAGGTGAGAGTTTCCTTTTTATGTCAACAAGAGCACAGACAACACTCACTAATATCTGCCCGGTCAGGAGAAAATCGTGTCCTGGTAAAACCTATCATCATAGTGACCTTCATGTGACACAGACAGGGTTCATGAACTGCAGGTCTGTTTTCCACATTATGGATCTTCGTTCCAGTCCAGAAATTCCTCTGCAGAGGAGCTAATGCTAACAGCCTTTGTATTGATGGCAAGGGACTGGATACACAGTGGTACAAGAGACGTTTCCTGTCTCACACACAGCAAGGCCTCCCTTAGCAGTTCACCGTGTCTTTAAGGACACAGAATCTTTCCATTTTACGTTTCTACTGTTCTCCACATATAAGCTTAGTCTGTGATTGTTCTTCTTGCAACTGCAGTTTGGCCCCTGGAAGGTCTAGCATTCCATCTGTGCAAAACCACTGTAGAACAAAGGTGGAAAGAAGACATACTGAATCTGCAGGTCTTTTGTTGGCAGGAAACATATATGGTGGATATCATCAACGCTCTGCATTTCAGGGGCTGGGGTGGGTCACATGACATCAACCAACGAACGTGGGAAAACACAATACTGTCTGTTGTTGGTTATTTTTACTTTTACTCTTTTGGCTTTTTGGGGGGCCTGCCACCCAGTTCCCAAATAATCACATGCAGAGACTTTTCTTACTTATAAATACCCAGCCCTAGCCTGGCTTGTTTCTAACCAGCTTTTCTTTATCCCATCTTCCTTTGGCCTCTGGGCTTTTATCTTTTTCTGTTCTATATACCTTTTTTTACTTCTTACTCCATGGCTTGCTGTGTAACTGGGTAGCTGGCCCCTGATGTTCTTCTCTCCTTCTCTCACTCCTCGATCAATCTCTTCCTAGATTTCTCCTATTTATCCTCTCTGCCTGGCATCCCCGCCTATCCTTTCTCCTGCTGGCTATTGGTCATTCAGCTCTTTATTAGACCAATCAGGTGTTTTAGAAGGTTAAAGTAACACAGCTTCATGGAGTTAAACAATTGCAACATAAAAGAAAAATGTAACCCATCTTTGCATCATTAAAAAAATGTTCCACAGCATAAACAAATGTAGCACATCTTAAAATAATATTCCACAATGGCTGTCATGTGGAGGAAGCACCCTGACCATCCATTGGCCCTGTTAGAGGGAATCCCAGGCTCTAAGGCTTCTGGTATAAAATCAAGGTATCCTAGGCAGACAGAGATCCTATAATTAGATGTGGACTGGGCCTCAGTGAGGAAGAAGACGTTAATGCATTGTTCCCTAGGGCAAGGCTTTCAACCTTCATTTCGGGTTTCAGCAGTCTTTTTTTTTTTTTTTTTTAATCGTCTGTCTTTCCTTTGGGATTATTTATGGGATTAATGAGGCAGAAGGGTCAATTAGGAAACATAAAAGGAATGGAGCATGTGGGAATTCCTGGGGAAATCCCAGCCCTTAGGAGGAAAAGTGCAAGTGGATGAATCCTGCCCATAGCTTGCAGCCTGCAGCAGCCTGACTCACCTCTAGGTGCCTGTGATTGCTCCGGCCGGAACAAATGAACACACCGACAGAGAAAAATCTCCAACTCATTTGCTAATATTTCTATTTCTGTTTGTAATAAAGGGCCATACCCCTGAGACCCAGCCCTGGCCAATGTTTGCAATCTAGAGGGTCAGCACAAATTATAGATTTTCAGCCTTTTATGGAGAACCATAAGAGCTGAGCACTGGGAAGTCAGTCCTGAATGCCTGGGCGCTTCCATCACAGTGGCTCCATTGTCTTCCTCTTCGTGCTACCCCTGTGCACTCACCTATAAACAATAGCTTACTGCCTGAAAGGAGTTTAATATTTTGTAGAACTCCTTCTTGCTGCTTTAAATCAGCATCGTTAGTTATTTCGCAAATAGTATAAACAAATATGGCAGAATTGATCTACCATCCACAGAGCAAAGGGAGGCTTCCCTTCCATGTCAACCCTAACGTGGTGCTGATGGAGCTGGGTGTGTCCTCAACAGCTTGACTCTGCCAGCTCCTGTTCTGTGGGCAGCGTTCTCATAGGCACGTGAGACAAAGTCATGGTTGAGGTTTTAAGGGATGCATTCCTAGGAAATAAAGATTCTTGATAAGGAAGTTTGTTGGGGAGTTTGCCATCTGGCCTCTGGGGCAGATTGAATGGGGGAAATGGGAGGAATGAAGGGTGAGACTCTGTGAGTGTACAGGAAAGCCAGAGAATCCTGACCCACACTTGGAGTGAAAGAGAGATTCTGAGAGCCACCCTTCCCCCCCATAGCTGACTATTGCATGGTCTGGCTACCTTCTTCTGATTGAAGGAAGATGTAGGGTTTTGTGCTAACCCCCTCCAGTGAGTATCATCCTTACTGAGATAGTGGGAGGAAAATAGAAAGAGAAACCCTATTCCACACTGTGTGACTCTTGGATACTCACTTTTCCATTCAAACTCCTCTCAGAATTAGAATGCAGGTCCCACATGCACAATAGCATTGCTGGGATATCATACACAGACAGTCTGTATGTCATGAAACATATTTCAGAGACAGGCACTAAAGCAGAAGTGCTCCCTTATTGGTGGAACTATCACAGCCAGCATTGTGATCGCCTTCCTTCTAAATTCACTGTTATTCCTGTGTATGTGTGTGCGGGTTCTGTGCACTCGTGTCAGAGAGCATTTGTGGAGACCAGATGATGTCTGGCCAGCTCTAGGTGTCAACTTGACACAGCCTAGAGTCATCTGAGGAGAGAGTCTCAATTGAAAGCCTGCCCAGACAAGAATGGCCTGTGAGTATGTCTGCGGGGATTGCCTTGATTATTAATGGATGCAGGAGGGCCCAGCCCACTGTGGGAGGCACCAATCCCTAGGCAGGGGGTCCTGTGCTGTATAAGAAAGCTAGCTGATGGCTTTTGGGAACCTGCTCCCCATGCTGCATTACTTTACCCAGCCTTGGTGCAGGAGGAGGAGCTCCGCCCTACCTCAACTTGATGTGCCATGCTTTGTCCAAACCCATGGAAGCCCTGCCTCTTTCTGAATGGAGACCGTGGAGGAGAGGATCGGGGAGGGAGGTAGCTGGAAGGAGGTGAGGGGATTGGAGGAGGGGAAGGAGGGGAGACTATGGTGAATATGTAAAATAATTGGAAAAAAGTTAATAAAATTAAATTAAATTAAAAATAAAGAAATTAACTAAGCATGAGCCTTCAAGGGAGCCAGCACACAGCATCCTCCACGGTTTCTGCTTCAAGCTCCTGGTTGGGTTCTTGTCTTAAATTCCCTCAAGGATAGGGTATAGCATGTAAACTGAAACAAAACCTTTCTTCCCTAAGTTGATCTTGGTCAGAGCATTTTATCACAGCAACAGAATGGGCACTAGAACAGGGATGGCTTTGTGGGGTTGGTGGCCTCTTTCCATCTTTTCTTGGGTTCAGAGCTAGAACTGAGGTCATCAGACTTTTACCCAGTGAGCTGGCTCACCGGCACAGTATATTTTCAATAGGTACCCAGTTCTGCAATTGCTTATTAAGACATCCATCAAAGAAGAGACATATCTGTTTCTAAATGTGTGTCCATTTTCCTATCTATTGATTATGCATCTATGTCTCCTTCTCATTTCATGCCTTCCTCTGAAATCTTATTTCAATTCTGAGTCACCAGTCAAGAGACCTGTATATTTTTAGCCACAACTTTGAATCTCGCAACTTTTGTTCAAGAATAGATTAGTCAGTGCATCAAAAGTTTAGAAACATTGATGTAGCATTTGAACCTTTCCATTGACTTTGTCTTAAAAATTAACTTAGATTCAACCTTCAGTTTTCTCTTTTAGGTCCCTGATTGTATTAAAAATCTAACTTTCATGGTTTTATGTCCGCTAATTTGTTTTTTAAAGGTTTGTCTTTTATTTTGTGTGTATGGGTGTTTTGCCTGCATGCATGTCTGTGTGCCATGTACCCACAGTGCCACAGAGGCCAGAGGAGGTCACCAGGGCCCTGGAACTGGAGTTACAGATGGTTGTGAGCCACCACATAGATGCTGGGAATCAAACCCAGGTCCTCTTCAAGAACAACAAGTGCCCTTAACCTCTGAGCCATCTCCCTAGCACCTGTGTTCACTAATTCTTAGCTTTTCAACTTTTTTAAAATTTCATAATTTTGTGTTACTTATGTGATGTTTATTTCCACTAGTACAATTTTAAAGCAATTTTGCACTGCATACCATTGTACTGGTATGTGTTGATTTTATATATAGTGTCAAGCTTCTCAAAGACATTTTCTGTCAGGTATATCATATACTTGATCATATTAAATGATAAGTTTATTCAAAGATGCTATACCATTCATTATGACAAATATGCTTTCTTTTTCTTTTATCTTTTTTTATTGTGTAGACCCCGTTGGCCTTGAACTCACAGGGATCCACTTGCCTCTGCTTTCCAAGTCCTAGAATTAAAGACACGCTTCACCATGCTTGGCTATGGCATGTCTTATTAACAAGACAGAGGTTCATCTTGAAGACAAGCATGGTGGAGTGAAGATTTTCTAACAATTTCCCCCCTCATTGATACCATCAGAAAAGCTGAAAATAATTGGAAAGGGGAAACATTATTTTTGTGGTATTTAATATTCTTGACTTAACACAGAAGAAACTCAAAACATATTGTGTGGCCATGGGCCATGTAGATGTTCATTTGGTCACTGAAATTGCAGGATGACCACCTGGCAGCCACCTTCCCTGCTTATAGGGGATGGATCTTGATTGCTCACACTAGCACAGTCACAGAAAATCTATACTCTGTCTCTTACACTTAAAGAAGTGATTGGTTTAGTTATAGAACACCTGAACTGGGTTTGACCAATGAGAATTGAGAATGTACTGGAAGGAGAATTCAGGGGAAAACTTTCTATTTTCATTTGTACAACAATATTAGATTAACGTAGCCTCCTTTAAATCCTTCTGTTCTCCTAGAGAGATACAATATTGAAAACTCATCTGTCTGTCAGTTACAAGGCAATACTGCATGAGAAGACAAAGGAGGTTAGATACAGTGAGTGAGAGCTATGACGAAGCCCAGCTGCTTGCTGATCAAGAATCTTTGAACAAACCCTACAGTTGCTGGTGATGGCAAGCAAAATCCTCATGATTTAAAAAAAAAAATCAAAAACAAAAAATGGAGTTGAGGGCTGGAGAGAAGGTTCAGTGGTTAAGAGCAAGTACTGCTCTTGCAGAGGACCCAAGTATAGTTCTCAGTACCCAAGTTGGGTTGTTCACAACTGCCTGCAATTTCAGCTCCAGTGAATCTGTGTGTCTGTCTGTCTGACTGTCTGTACATACAATGGAAAGAGTTCGAAACCAAAATGAGTGACACAATTACACATTGTTTGACAGTAATGACACCAGAAACAAAGATCATTTACTGTGTCTGCCTGCTTGTGTGAAATACCCAGGAAAGGTGTACTGGTCCGCCATAGCTGTCAACTTGTCACAGCCTAGATCAGACTGGCCTACGGATGTGTCTTTAGGGGACTGTCTTGATTCTGATTGTAATTCACATATGAAGATCCAGCCCACTGTGAGCAGCACCATCCCTAGGCAGATGGCCCTGATTTTTGTATAACAAAATTGAGTTTTGTATAAACAAATTTGAGCCCTAGCCTGCCTATGTGCCAGCAAGCAGCCCTCCACAGATTCCCGCTTTGCTCTTAGGCTGTTCCTTGGTGAGAGGAATAACAAGCAGGTCTGTGTTCAAGTTCCTGCCTTGTCTTCCCTCGGTGATGAACATGGACGAATAAATCCTCCCCTATGTTTCTTTTGGCCAGAGTGTCTAACCATAGCAGCAGAAAGGCAACTAGAACAACAGGAAAACCCATAATGATGGAAAACAGGTCTGTGATTGACAAGGGCAAGGCGCTGGAGAAAAATAGGGCATAATTAGTAAAGGAGGGGAGTGTGTAGAACACGGTGGAGGCTCTGAAACTATTTCACAGTGATGGTTACACAGCATCCACAAAGGCATTTAGCATTGCTCAGTTGTCTTCCTGAAAGCGTTACAGCCTCTTGTACACTGTGTGGATCGTTTGATTAAAAAGGGGAAGGTAGAATTTAACAGATTTGTTTAGGTAGCTACTGTTTTGTGTGCCAGTATTTATAGCTTCAGTGTGGAGATCAGGAGACAACTCTCAGGAAATGTTTCTCTCTCTCCACACTGTGGGATCAGACTTGGGTTCTCAGGTCTGTAGACAAGAGCCTTTACCCACTGAGCCATCTCGCTAGTCCTAACACTGAACTTTGGTCCTTAGTTTCATCTTTTCCCTTCATTTTAGTGTATCAAGGTCTGCCTGTACGGTAACCGGCTCTCTGCCTCAGCATGCTGATAGTGCCGAGAGGTTTGAATGCCCATCACATCAGAACTAAAGGCCTGTGATGCTGGGCTTTCCTCTGGATGCGCTTTGATGGAGGGAGGCAGTTTCCCACACCCTCCAAGCCAAACACTACAATCGGATCTGAGCATTGCTCTGTGTCAATGAAGGGAAGTAAATACAAATTTTGAGCAGGTTTTCAAAATTGCTTTGACAGCTTTTCTATTTTAGCTCAGCGGCTCTGGGAGTGAAGATCTATATTTTGTTTGGATTAAATTGTCAGAAGGGTGAGCTTCTCGGCCAACAATCCTCCTGCTTTGAACAAAGGTTGGCAACCCAATGAATTTGTGCTGCCTAAGATTTTTCTTTCTAAAAAAAGATACATATGTGATTTAAGAAATCCATGACATAACGAATTGGGGAGAGACACATGAGAACAAACGAAGCCTCCATGAAAATTGCCCAGGTGGGAGGCGCTGGGGTTCAGTGGAATTTCTTTCTTAACAGAAATGTTACTTTTCTTTTGTTTCTGCGATTTGTCAGGTGAAATAAAAAGGCGAGCGGAACGATGCCTGAAGATGTTTTCCTTATTTTTCTCCCATTTTCTCAGACTGCTATAGATCTCCTGCCACTCAACGCTAGAGATAAATAACCCACTAACAGGAAAACAAAAGCAGAATTTGACCTGGAAATAGTCTGTCCTCAGAACAATAACTCTAGACTCAGGAAAATGTGTTTAGCTTAGAGACAAATCTCTGCAGTTTCTCGATGAACACACAAATCTCTGCAGTTCTCATAAAACAGCACACACGGCAAGGGAGGTCCCCGAAGCAGGCACCAAAGCTTAGAGGCTTGGTTTTAAGGATCTGCGCCTCCCAGGAATGTTAACAAATTGATTGACATCTTCTCTCTCTGAAAGAGAAGACATCTCTTCCTGAAGTTAATTTACAAGGAATGTTAAAAGCAATCTTTGGTCACTTTCTATTCATGGTTGTAAAGCTAGCTGCTGGGTCTTTACGTGCTCCCGGAGGGCCATTTTGGGGATGTTTGCTAAGCATAAAAACACTACCAGTAAGGATTCTTGTTGTCTTCAACTGAAGGAAGCACCACATCCGTCTAAGGACATTTGCTCAACATTGATGTGATGGCCCCTGTTTGGTTAACAGACGTAAACCCCTAATGACAAATTTGATGGTTTTTATTTTCCCATGAACAAATGATGTGGAAAATACATGAAAAGAGCAGGTAAAATCACACGAATTTAGGGTCTTGTGAGGAGCAAAAAACGGGAGATAGGATTTGTGAGACACAGATAAGCAAAGAAACAAACCTTCACAGAATGCCAACTTCTTATGTACCTGACTTGTTTCTTCTCCAGCACAAAGTAGAGCCATGTTTGATTTTAAGTACACTGTGGTTCTTTTTCAGCATCTAAACTAGCAGGTCCATGCTGGGATTGGAATTCGAGTTTATGTACATACACACACATATAAAATATTTTTGTGAGGGAGTTGCGTGTGGATACATGCAAGTGAATGCAATGTCTGAGAAGGCCAGAAGAGGGCAGAAGTTTCCCCAGAACTGAAGTTGCAGATGGTTGTGAGCAGTGATGTAGGTGCTAATAGTTAAATCCTAGTCCTCTGCAAGAGCAGCCAGCACGCTCAGCCACTGAGCCACCTCTCCAGACCCAGAATCCGTGTTTTTTAATTGCTAAACTTTGGTCTTATTTTCAGTATATGCTGCCCTGTGAGTCCGGACTCAGGGTGTATGCAAAGGCAGAATGAAGAGCATTTCCCCATAAGACAGGATGCATTTCCCCATAAGACAGGATGCCCGGACGGTGAGGAGGAAGGAAATTACTCTCTGGTCCCTCCGTGGAGACATCTTCACGTCCATCTTACATGGTTTAGCCCAGGAGGCTGCTGTGGAAATGGAATCTCGCTGAAGCTTCAGAGCAAGGCTTCTGTCTCTCTCACCAAGAAGACCCTGTGCTCATGCGCTTCTTATTTTCCTAGCACCACAGGCTGGGTGATGTAAACAGCGGCCATTTATTTCTGGAATTATGGAGGTTAGAAATCTAAGACTAGGGGGTTGACAGACAAAACAAAACACAATAAACTCAAGGGGGATATGACTGAGCAACAACACCTGAGGTTAACTCCTGATATACACACAACACACACACACAACACAATAAAACACAAATACACAACACACACAAATCTACACACATAGTTACAAATACACAACACATGGATTATTTTGGGAAACAATCTCACCCATAAGAACAATAACAGCTGTGTTTTCTCATTATACATCTGCTTTCCTTTTGTTCTTGATGCAAATTCAGAATGTCAGCAAAATACCGTACACTTGGCTCAAGCTAATGCTGCTTTAAGGTGGTCTTAATTTGTGGTTTTATTCCACACCATAGATTTGCTGGCTTAAACAATACACAGTAATGTCTCACTATTCTGAAGAGTAGGAAGCTTGTGACCGTGGTCCCAGATGATCCCCAGGTCTGCAGAGGGCTCGGCCCCGGCTGGCTCATGACCTTAGTCTCTTGTTCTCACACCATTGAGGAGAGAGAGAGAGAGAGAGAGAGAGAGAGAGAGAGAGAGAGAGATTCATGCATCTTGTTATTGAGGCACAGATCCCATTCACAACTGGACTGGACTCTATGGTCTAAGTTCCTACCAAAGTCTCCACCTCTTAACACCATTGAAATTTAGGAATAGGAGGTTCTCCTGAGATGCAGGATGCATCTGTCTGTATCTGGACTTTCCTACGCTGAATGTGAACATCTTGGACAACCCAGGAGACAGTATGGCAGTGCAGGGATTGAATGGCATGGGGTCAACGTCCATGTTTCTGGAGAAGATGCACATGGGAGATCCCTGGCAAGCAGGAGACTATGAAGCCACTGGGAGTCATTGATGTCAGCAGCCCTTGGAAAATTCTAGAGGAACATAAGACTTGGGATGTGCTTGAAGGGTTTCTGTGTCCGAAGCTAACATGGCATAAAGAATGGTCAGATGTCTGAGCCAGTTATTGAAGGTTCGAGTACACTACACACATGTATGTAAGATGAGGCTGAAATAATAGCTGGTTAGTAATTGCAGTTATTCTGATACACTCACTCGACAAACACTAACTTAAATGACTTTTAGATGATTACTTACAAATCTGACTTAACACTTTAGACACACACATGCCTTCCTGACCACTCTGGCCGTTTTCATCTGCAGACTTGGACACAGTATATACAGTACATAGAAAGAACAGTATTTATTATTCTACCTCCCACAATATTTATTATTCTATATCCCACAGGCCAAGGTAGATGATGACCCCCTTTTCTTTGTTCTCCAAGATCATTTATACTTCAACGAACTAAATAAAAGTTTTTTTCACAAGGCATTTTCTTTGGATGAGTTTCGGGATAATCAAATTGTTGTGGAAAACATTTGTCACTGAGCAGCACAGCTTGCGGAGTTTGGTCAAGCCAGCGTGTCCTTTGTCTTAACTCGGCTGGGTTTCCAGGAGAGTTTCATTGTATGAGCTCAAGTCTTTGCTTGGCAATATTTACCAATGAGCATTAAATGGGGAGATAAAATTAAAGTCGTGTGAACAATTAAAGCCGCTTTGTGCAGAGAGATAGCTTTTACCACTTTCATTCCAAGGGCTCACACTCCGTAGACCAAGTACAAAGCAAATTAAAATGAGAGGAAGGAGAAGTCACAGGTCTGAACAAAGCTGCCATGTCCTTGGGGGAACCTGATGTCTTATTATGCCAAAGGTAGTTGCAAATCAACACGTTCGCGTTTCTATTCTGTAGGTATATGTCACAAGAGTTGTAGTCTTTCATGGGTTCCTGCCCGTGGTGTGGGCCATGTGAGACACAGAGAAATCTAGTGAGCTGGTCCCCTCTACTGTGGGTTGAGGACTCGAGACACAGCCTGATTAACTGTAACCAATGGTCACATGCACCTTTAGAGGCACAGAATAATTTTTTTCTTTATTCTCATTACTTAATCTTATTTTCCTTTAAAAATTTTAGAGTTGGGGGAGAGGTAAGGCAATAGCGCAGTCATTGAGGTGCTCAGCATGCATGCGTGAAGACGTGAGGGCAGGATCCAGAGTTCACATAGAAGTCAGGCTCCCACTTGTAATTCCAGTCCTGGGACGGTGGAGACAGGCACATCCCAGGCAGTAAGTCTGGCCTACTCAGTGAGCTCCAGGCCACACAGACAGACACTGTTGAAAAAAAAAATAAACAAAACAGCAACAACAACAACAAAAAAACAAAAACAAAAAACCAAGGTGGGTCTGTGTAATGATCCTTGAAAGTAATCATTTGGTATTGGACAACTCATGAGTCTTTTTTTTTTTTTTTTTTTTTTTTTTGCCCTGGGGGAGACTGTTTCTCCCGTTCTCAGCTTTCTTTACTTGCCCACAGTTCTCTTCATAGGGTTAAGGCCTCATAGGTTTTTTTCTGTCCGTTTTGGTGTGTCGTTGGCGTCATCCTTGTTTAGCTCCTCTTTAGATAACCATGTTGCTTTAAAGAAATACTTTTTAAAACCAAAACATAAAACAAGGTGAACTAGTCTTGAGGAAGGGGGAGTCACACACCCATTTGCACGTGTGTCTGACACCTATGTACATACACGTATCCATAGAAATGTATTTTATTAAGTTAGACTGCATAAGGCCATGTTCGCTCAAGGGTGAGCTGCTCCCCTGCCCTCTGCCCTCTTGTCCCTCCTGCCATCTTAGTTTCTGTTGTTTCTTGCCACAGTTTTTCTTAATTTCACATCATCAGTACTTTACTTTTTTTTTCTTTTAATTTCTTCTGTGTTTCTTTAGAAAATTAAACCTGGTCGGTGCCACTGTTTGAAATTCCAGTGGCTCAAGAGTGAAACCTTGATTTAATTTCATAAGGGGTGGAGCATCATGCCACTTTGGGCAGGATTAGGAAGATGGAGGCTCAGGGTCACAGTGTCATCTAGAGGTTGTCTCTTACTGGTGTTGTCTGCTTGCTTATTGGAGAGTATAAATTAGATTACAAACAAACACTGTAGCCTTAGCTACAAAAGTCATGCAGTGTGGAAGAGCCAGTGATTGTTGGACACACTGTCACAGAAAAACTAAAGCTACAGTTAGGGGAGGAGGAGCCATCGCCACAAGCAACACGTGCAGTCAATTTTTTCCTGTACTATGTCTCTCCTCTCCCCTCTTTTTCTCCTCTCCTTCCTTCTCCTTTTTTGTCGCTTTCATTCTCTCTTTCCCTTCCCTCTCCCTCCTTACCATTGTCCTGTTCCACTTCATCTTGCCCAACCCCTGCTTCTACAACTTGACTTGCTTTTTAGTTTTTATCTCCACTGCCTCTTCTTGCCCAGTCACCAATTTTAAATCTCCTCATCAAGCAGGTCCATACGCCCTTGTCCTTGGGAGGGAGGCTAGGAACTCAATTCTATTTCGAAGACATTTTGCTTCTTAGCAAAGGCCTTCTTCACCCATTCAAAGGCAGTAGGGTGGTAGGGCGGCATCACACCCACAGCGCCTGTCTGTGTACATCCTCCACAAAATCATCATTTTCTTTGTGATCCTCCCTTCTTGCAGCATCTGTAGGCATCTGAGAGCTTGTCTTTGTATCAATCATCCTGTTAATGTAATTGCCTTATACAAATAGTCGAAAAGACTTTTGGGAGGATAAGAATGTTAGACAAATATCTTTTCACTCAAAATGTCACAAATTGAATTTTGAAAGCCTCCAATGGATTGCCCATTATGTCTATGAAAATTTTAAGTCATGTCTTCCATTACCATTTTTTTTTAAGGCACTAAAAGCACATTCAGATGCTTTTGTTTGTCTCTGGCGGATCCCTCCAGTTCTCAGTGGTGTCTGTATTTCACTCTCGAGGACACCACTCGATTTCTCCATTGCTCTCAGTGCAGTGGGGCCTGCAGGATGTGCACAAGACGCCTCTCTGAGCTGACGTGATGGAGAGGACCTGCCTCCTCCACACCTGTTCTCTCCTCCATCAGCAGGTTTTCGTAGAGGGGGAGTCCTAGAAATAGGGCAGATGCACAGATGCCAAAAGATTGGGTCCCCAAGTCCGTTTGAGAAGCAGCCAAGACAAAGAGAAATCAGCAGGAGCTTGGGTCCCTGCAGGATTCAGGAGTTGTATCTGATTGTGTTTATCCCTACTTATGTCTATAACAATATGAGGCAGAAGCTGCTCTGTAGACGTGTGGCTGTGCCCAAGAGTTGGACTCTGGATAACAAATGTTTGAAGTGTTTGCCACTCACCTAAAACCCTAGAAGCATTTAAATGATGTTCAGTTTCCCTGATTCTATTCATACTTGGCAGAATAATGGTTGAGGGAAAAAAAGTGTATCCATCTCTGATGAGCCCCTGGATACATCTATGCCCATAGTTCAAACTTGGAACAAATGTCTGAAGGAAGGAGAGAAGAAGGGGAAATGTGATGAGGTCTGAGGATGACATTTAGGTTAAACCTGAACAACAGACAAACGATGTGGGCTCACACTAGGCTCACTCCATAAACTGATCAACTGTGCCGTGGGGGTTTGCCCCCAAATTCCTCCTTCAGAGCTCTCACTGTTTCAAAAGTTAGTTTTATCTGGATTGCAAAGTGGTTGCTTCTGTGGATTTTGACACACAAGCACATTCTAAACTTATGCACCAGAAGAACCATTTCTGAAGATGATTAAAAGCAAAATGCTAGAAATAACATCTTTTGACAATATCTGAGCCCCATCTCTACTAATTCCCCCAAGACTACAAAGTACCCCCTCACAATGCCATGTCCTTTTCTTTTTTAAACCCACGGAGCCCAGTTTGTGCTGCCCATATGCACATGGGTATGGGGCCATCCAGGAAGCATGGGCAACCTACTGAAAGAGGTAAGCAAATTGCTTCTTGTGCACTGAAAGAATACCTCATTGTGGAGGGTTCACACACACCCAGGTGGCTCATATCTCTAATCCCAGCAAGGATGACCTGCCACACTGATGCCCAGCCTTGGAATTTGGTTCTCTATGAACATATACAGCAACACTGAGTGGAAACATCTGGGACCAAATTAAATCAAAATACTGTATGGAAAACTTTAAATATTTATTCTGCCTTTGCTTTTGGAAGAGGCATTGTGGAAAAAGTGGCATGGGTCAGGAGATTGCATGTGAATTTTAAAAACCCAAGGCATTTTTGAGGCTTCTTTTACTTGGAGTGAAAAAGGGTCATGTGTGCTTTTTTAATTGACTCATTTGGAAACACCGATTGGGTCACTTTTGGGTAAAGTCCCAAGTTAGAAGATCTGATAGGAAGCAGAAATGACAGCACCCAGGGGAGGGGACAGCTGGGACACTGTATGGTTCACTGGGGATTGAATTTACAGCTTCATGCTTGGCAACAGCTCGACAACCTAACTGTGTCCCCATGCCTCAATGACAATATTTTTATTTTTCATTAAAATTACCGTAAGTGCATTGCTAACCAGCCAATTAAAAATAGTTTCCCTGTGCCAGCTTTGAAAAAAATCTCCTGAGTTCTCTGTGCAGGGTCTCATGCATACAATAACAGATATTTCCATTGTCTATAAGGGATCTCCTTAGAGGGAAAATAGCATTTAAGTGGTGGCTCGTGAAAGGACAGAACTGTGGTAAGTAATCGTTTCCTGTACCAAAGTCACTGAGCAAATTAGATGATCAGTATTCTCTTTAAATTAGCTGCCACAGGGCTGCAAAGATGACTAAGCGCTTAAGTAAGAACCTGTATAGCCCTTCTAGAAGAATCTGTTTCCTTCTGAGCACATATGCAGATTGAAGAGAGCAAAAGCACCTGCAATTTCTGTTCTAGGGAATCTGACGCCCTCTTCTGGCCTCTGAGAGTAGTACACTTATATACACGGATACATACAGACACACATACATAAAAATACATTTAAAAATATTTGAACAGATACTCGTGCTCTCTCTCCTTCTGCTCCTGATTTGGACCTTGAGATTTCTGTCCGGTGCTCCAATGTGGGTCTCTGTCTCCTTTCATCGCCTGATGAAGGTTAATATCCAGGAGGATGCCTATATGTTTTTCTCTGGGTTCTCATTCTTATTTAGCTTCTCAAGGATCACTAATTATAGGCTCAATGTCCTTTATTTATGGCTAGAAACCAAATATGAGTGAGTACATCCCATGTTCCTCTTTTTGGATCTGGCTTACCTCACACAGGATAGTGTTTTCTATTTCAAGAGCATGAGCAAGGAACTCAGGACCGCAAGGGGTGCACCCACACATTGAGACAATGGGGATGTTCTATTGGGAACTCACCAAAGCCAGCTGGCCTGGATCTGAAAAAGCCTGGGATAAAACCGGACTCGCTGAACATAGCGGACAATGAGGACTACTGAGAACTCAAGAACAATGGCAATGGGTTTTTGATCCTACTGCACATACTGGCTTTGTGGGAGCCTAGGCAGTTTGGATGCTCACCTTACTAGACCTGGATGGAGGTGGGTGGTCCTTGGACTTCCCACAGGGCAGGAACCCTGATTGCTCTTTGGGCTGACGAGGGAGGGGTATTTGATTGGGAGAGGGGGAGAGAAATGGGAGGCGGTGGCAGGGAAGAGACAGAAATCTTTAATAAATAAATAAATAAATAAAAATTTATATCAGAAAAAAAAGACACCACTTAGAATAACATTTGGGGACATCTGGAACCCCAGACAAGCTTGTAGATCTACACATGGAAAAGGACTGGAAACTTCTGGGAGAGACTGGAGAACTGAGGAAGAGGGCTGTGTTCACAACATCTTAGAAAAGCTGGTTATGGGTACCTGCCCCAGCTCTCTCCAGTAACATCTAGACCACAACTAGAATATGGTCTTGGTGATGAAATTTACACCATAGACATTGGCAAATGCTTAAAGACACTTTCTCTGGGGAAACTTGTTCATCATTCACCAGCACACAAATGGCTGTGTGACGCTCAAGGATCAAGAAAACCAAACGTGTTTGCACGCCCACCTCATGTGAACTAGAAAAGTTTCAGCCGCTTTATAAACGGATTAAAAATCGACACGGACATTTAAAAAAATATTTGAACACATAAATGAGCTGCCATGATGGGATGTTATGAAGACAAAAGAGAACAATAGTGTGTGTTTCCAGCATTATTAAAGTTCAGCAGTTTCATATAATAAAAATATAAACCTGTGAGTTCCTAACTTAAGGAAAACCCATGGCAACAGAGTTCCAGACTAAAGTGCTTCTCAGTCTAGAGACTGCAGATTAACGCCCTGTGTATGGTCACACCTATCCTGTTGTGCTGGCCTCTCCCTTATGGCTAGTAGGAATGCAACGACCATTACTAAAGTTCTGCAACCCGAATCATTTGTCTCTGAATTAGATGACGCAAATCCTTCGAAATTTCCTATTCTGGTTCAGTTTAACCCTTTACTTGACACAAGTTAGCATCATCTGAGAGGAGAACCCAAGTGGAGGAATTAACTGGATCAAATTGTCCTGTGGGCAAGTCTGCCTGAGGGGGATTTTTCTTTATTATCATCCATGTGGGAGAGTTCACCCCACTGTGGGGTGGCATCATCCCTAGGCTCCAGCTATAAGTGAAAGAGGGTTAACTGTGCAAAACAGCAAACAGCACCCTCCATGGTTCCTGATATAAGTTCTTTCTTGAATTTCTGCCATGACTTCCCTCACTGATGAACTAAATCTTGTGAGCGAATATAAACCCAGCAATAGAATTTAATTTCAGCAATAGAAAGAAATTATAACAGTCCCATTTTGGCTAATTTTGTTCTATCTTAACTGATAAATAATTCCACATACTTATAAAGTACTATGTAATATTTCTATGTAGTTTAATGTATAGGTATACATATGCATTATGCATAACATATATAGATACATTGTATGTGCAGGCATGTACATATTATGTGTATGTATAGAATATGTTGTTGCTACCGAAGAGTTAGGCCAGTGCCCTGACTATGTGGTAGGGGTTGTCCAATAATTGAAGTCCAGCCATTTGCCACCAAAAACAAAAAGAAAAACAGTGAAAGCCTATGAAGAATCTTTGATCAGAATGGGAATGACATGGAGACACACACCTTTAGCCCTCTCTGTGGAGGCACAGATGAGAGTTCCCAAATCCTATAAGGAAGGACTAGAAGGGGTGTGCGGGGCAGGGAGGGTGTATGACTAATTAAGTCTTGATCAGATGGTTGTGGGATGATCATTATCTCAGATCGATCCAGGAGGCTTTGTCAGTATAAGAACATTGTTGTTCCCTGAGACAGTCTAGACTCTTGTCACAAGATGTCTATTGATCAGACCCACCATTCTGGGAACCCAAGGTGACTTCGGTAGCCAAGGAGATGGGTAGAAAGTCCAGGCAGTGACACTTTCAGTCACCCCCAGGTGTCTGTGTACCTTTCACCCAGGCTTACTTTCAGGGGTATTTCCAGAGACTAGAGAGATGGGAGGTATGGGTCAAAGGGCACAAAAGTTCCCTTAGACAATAGGAATATGTTTTTGGGTTCAGTCACAAAGCATGCTGGCTACTGTCCACATGGACGCATATTTACTCTCTGTCACCAGCTACCTGAGGTCCATCTCCCTGCTCTTTTGTTGTGTGGCTAAGTAATCCCTACGCGCTCTGCCTGTAAGCTTTCTCAACTAAAGGGACCGTATTCCTCTAAGATGGCATTGCTACAGGCATCAGATGTTTTCATTAACTCGCAAGTGTTTGTTGAATGAATAACTAGTAGGCGCTGCTTCTAATTCTAGGGTTTTTTTCCCCCTTCATTTGAAGTGTGAGGGCTTAAAGAACAGACTACACATGTGTACCTAGGATTTAAGATGTTTTAAACTTGTCTGTGGAAGGACTGGAAAGATGGCTTGGCAGTTAAGAATTATTGCTGCTCTTCTGAAGGACCCTTGTTCAAGTCCCAGCACCCACGTAGTGGCTCACAACCATCTGTAACTCCAGCTCCAAGGATCTCGTGCCCTCTTCTGGCCTCCATGGACAGCAGGTACACACTGAGTACACATGAATACATATATGCAAGTAAACACCTATACATGCAAAATACAAGTGAATAAATCTTTTTTTTTTTAATTTGTTTCTTCAGCTCTCACCTTGAGTTGCATGTCATGGACCCTAATATCTTGTCACATGACTTTTCTTCCTGTTCTCTTAGAGATTCCCTTGTTGTCTACATCTTAGCTATCATGAGTCCTGCACTGTCAATCCTCAGGAGGGAGACTCCCCAAGATTTGCCACCCATTGCTATTTCCTTTCACACTTTATACTGAGAAGAAACTCTTTCAGGAGCACACTCACCCCACCACAGGTCCTGCTGGGTTGGTTTTGTTGTCGTGTTTGCATGTTTGATTTCTGTCTTTGTGCAGGACTTGACTTTAGTAGCCATAATCGCATTTAGTGTTTAGTATAACATAATCACGGCGTAATTATGGAGTGTCTTAATTGCATCTGGTTGTGTCGATTCAAATTTCGCTAAATAAACACAACCCTTTTGTTTTCTTCTGGTGACTGTCTGAAGCTGAGTTAGGATGCCATTGTGCACTCTTCTGGAATGTCCATTTCAACACAATTGCGTTCTACTCAAAACAAATCCCCAAAGACACTGACTGGGAAAGCCACATGCTTGAAAAGTGACCTTAACTCCAGCCATGGTTGCCTGACACATGGCTCTCAAAGTCTGAGTCAGAAAACGTGGGTAATTTTTTTTGCTCCACCCCATTAGCTCAGACTTTGCAATAAAGAACATTGGTGTGGAAACGTTTTGTTGCCCCCACTTAGGTCGGAGTCATCTTGCTTTCTAAGGTTGTAAACAAGGATACCCACGACTCACCTTGAAGGAGCATCTACGCACTGGGCATGGTGTCACATGGTTCTTATCCCAGCCCTTGGGAAGCAGAAACAGGCAGATCCCTGTGAGTTCAAGGCCAGCCTGATATACATAGCAGGTTCCATGACAACCAGAGCCACATATTGACAAGATGTCCCCACAAAGTATCTATGCAAGTCCTTTCGTCTTAGGATCTGATGGCAATTTCCTAAGCTTTGTTTTGTTTTATCTATTTATAGTAAAAAAAAAATTGTCTACGCAGCTTCAGGGGTTTCATTCTCTGAGAATTTCTCATCTGAGGGGCTGTCTGGTGCAAATGTTTCTTAACATCTTTGCAAAGCTGGAGTTGGATCTCTCTGCCTTCTGGGTGAACAGTGACGTTTATCATGCACAGATGGATATTTTAAAAGAATCAAGGAAATTCCATATTCCCTGACATTCTGGGTGGGTTATCTTTACACTCTCATTGCTCCATGCTAGATTTGCCTCCTCATGCCAAGCACCACTGGATGGAAATCGAAATACATAATGGTCTGATCACTAATTGGAATATACAGCGGTCTGCTCTTTGCTGTATGTATGCTTAAGGTCTCTCTGTTGTCCTCTCTTAGAATTATTTCATTCAATTATTATTTTTCAGATGTATTTATTTTTAATTAGGTGTATGTATCTGTATGGGAGGGTGCACGGTGCCCATAGGGGTCAGAAGAGGGCATCAGATGCCCCAGAGCTGTAGTTACAGGTGGTTGTGAGCCACATATGGGCGGGGGGAATTGAACCTGGATCCTGACAGAAACAACATGTGTTCTTAACCACCAAAGCATCTTTCTAACCCCTTTAGCATCATTTTGAAAAATAAGAATATTATTTTTGTGGCCTACAGAATTACTGAGGCATTTATCCAATTGCTCCTGAATGTGGTTCATGAACGTGCAAAGGCTGTTTGATTCAGCATTTGTTACTTTCAACTATTTTTTTTTATCTAGTGCTTTTAGTAGCTGGACAATGTTTCTCTGGAGAAAATAGCCCAGCTGTTAAAATTCCATCCTCTACAGAGGAATATATGTTTGAATGTCACCGTTTTAAAAAGGAAAAAAAAAGTTGTTAAGGTCTCCAATGCTTAAATAATTTGTTCCCATTTGAGTTCACAAGGCCACTCAATTTTTTAGGAAACGTATTTCCATTTATCTCTGAGGAGGTGAATTACTCCAGAAGAGTAGCCATCTGCTTCATAAATCACAGCTTAGATTGTAAAGACAGGATTGAAGCCAATATATCCCCATATATTCCAAACCCACTCTAGAAATTTACAGCATTCAAGACTCCCAGGGCTTTCAATTTACCTAGCTGAACACCTGACATAAATCCCCATCTTCGCCCAAAGAGCCATTCTAGGTCATATACCTCCAATAGCCATAAAGCTTAAACCAGCATCTTCTGGCTAAAGCAAGTCATGCGAATTCCCTTTGCAGCTTTCTGTTACTCAGAAACATACAGCTATGTCTAGATACCGCTTTGACTAAAGATAAGACATCTTTAAGATGTCTTTATCTTTATCTTTAAAGATAAGACATCTTTAAGAGAGCTACTTGGGGGAGCCCCCCAGTACTGGGGGACAATGGCTGAGAAGATGGCTTAGCAGTTAAAATCACTCGCTGCAATTGCAGAGGCACTATGGACCACTGCAGTGTGGGAGATATACCCAGTATCACTCTATGAAGAAAGCGGCCATTCCCTCTCCCAGCAGCTAACAGCAACCCATAGCTCTTGGATAGAGGCAGAACTTGGTGCCCACCTACTCTCCTCCATGCTAGAATTTTTTTCTGCCTTGAACTTGTGCAGGTCCAGCACATGCTGTCACCGTCTCTGAGTTCACACTTGCATCTGCTCTGTTGTGTCTGGAAGAGAAGAATTTCAGATGTGTTTTTAGAGATCAATTGGCAACTAAGAGGCTATCACAAATATACGTCAGGAAATGGGTACTGCCTGTGGGGGATTTTCTTGGTTAAGATAGTTGAGTTGGAAGGTGAACATCCAAACTGGCTAAGCTCCCACAAAGCCAGCACATTACGTAGGTTCAAAACCCCGTGCCATTGTCCTTGGGTTCTCATCAGCCCTCATTGTTCCTAGGACTTACCACAGGGCAGGGAAATCTGACTGCTCTTTGGGCTGGAGAGGGAGGGGGAGAGGAGTGGGGGGAGGGGGAGAAGGGTGGGAGGAGGGGGAGGGAAATGGGAGGCTGGGAGGAGGAGGAAATTTGTTTTTTTTTCTCTTTTCTCAATAAAAAAAAAAGTTAAAAAAAAAAAGGTAGTTGAGTTGGGAAGACCTGATCACTCTAGATGATGTCATTCTCTGGACTAAAGACCTGATCACTGTAGGTGATGCCATGCTCTGGGCTAGGAGAAAGTGAGCCAAGCACACCTACTTTTTCTCTCCTGATTATATATGTGATTTTACCAGCTGCCTCAAGGTCTTGAAGCTTTGACTCCCCCCACCATTGTACCTGGAACTGTCTCGAACTGTGAGCCAAAATAAACCTTCTTCTCTGCTTAAGTTGCTGTGATCATGACATCGCAAAAATTAGCAAAGTCCCCTGGTGTCCTCTACCTACCTACAAAAGTAAATTCTATTGCCTATGAAGTTATCTCACACATACTGAAGTTTTGTTTTTGTTTTTATTATTTTTCAGACTATATCAAACAAATCTAGCCATTGGCTGTGAGACTTGAAAAACAGCTTTTGCTGCCATAGATAATAGAAGTTTGGAGGTAAATTACTATGACCCAAGCCTTCCAGAACAACATTGACTTGCACTGTGATTTGCACAAATTACACACATAACCACGGGATGTGAGGCCTCTGCTAAGTATGACCAAACCTCACAATTACAGTTGCTTTCTTTTCATCAGCTTCAAGATTGCAGGAAATCATGACATGAAATGTGGAAGACGATTCTTTGTAGAACAGCTGGAACAGATGTGTGCTTTTTGAACTCATGTTTGATATATTTGGATGAAAATTCATGTCAATTTTTTTTTTAAGAACAACAACAGAAATGCAAAGGTGGAGCCTTGCTGGAGGAAGTACATCACTGGGGGTGGGATTTGAGAGTTTATAACTTCACCCTATTTTCTGTTCTTTTTTTAAAATTTATTTATTTATTTATTAAAGATTTCTGCCTCCTCCCTGCCACGGCCTCCCATTTCCCTCCCCCTCTCCCAATCAAATACCCCTCCCTCGTCAGCCCAAAGAGCAATCAGGGTTCCCTGCCTTGTGGGAAGTCCAAGGACCACCCACCTCCATCCAGGTCTAGTAAGGTGAGCATCCAAACTGCCTAGGCTCCCACAAAACCAGTACGTGCAGTAGGATCAAAAACCCATTGCCATTGTTCTTGAGTTCTCAGTAGTCCTCATTGTCCGCTATGTTCAGCGAGTCCGGTTTTATCCCAGGCTTTTTCAGACCCGGGCCAGCTGGCCTTGGTGAGTTCCCAATAGAACATCCCCATTGTCTCAATGTGTGGGTGCACCCCTCATGGTCCTGAGTTCCTTGCTCGTGCTCTCTCTCCTTCTGCTCCTGATTTGGACCTTGAGATTTCAGTCCGGTTCTGTTCTTGCTGTGATCATGGATGAACCGGTAAGCAGCAAGCCTTCTGCTCCCGCATTCCCTTCTGGTGTGGACCCTCTCCCTTTGGAACCCTAAGCCAAATTACGTGCTTACTTTCTGAACTTTGCTGCTGGTATATTTTAATCACAGCAACAGAAAAGCAACTAATACACAAAAATAAATTATAAGCTGATTTTAGTATTATTTCCTTGTAAACTGCTAATATGTATTGCTGCTTTGAAAAACAGGCAACTATATTTAAAGTAAAACAAAGCGGTTGGTTTGTTTATTGTAATTTAGAGTTGACAGATTAACATTTACAATGGATTCCCTGTTGCTGTACAAATCCCATGTAATGCTCTAGAGCTGAATTGAAATTTCGTGGTTGAGGGGCCAGGGAGCTTGGTCAGTGGTTAGAACACTTGTCACACAGCATGAGGACCAGAGTTCAGACCTCCAGAAACCCAACTACATGATGAGCGGGTGTGGTGGCCTGACTATAATTCTAGCCTGGACAGGCAGAGATAGAACTTCTGCAGAATATGCTGGCCATCAAGATCAGCTCCATCAGTGAGCCCTGGATCTGATTAAGCAGCCCTGCCTCAGTGAATTTGGTGGGATAATGATAGAGTGTGATACATAACATCAACCTTGGGTGAACACATGCATGTGCAAACACATATGCAGAAATATATCCATATCACACAAATAAAAATGGGAAAACTTGAAGCAATGAAAATGTATAATTCAATTTTCCTTCCAATAGCCCAGACGGGCAGGACCCAGACAGCTACTCTGGTGTCAAAACCAGCTGTTGGGATCCCTCTTATCACCTTCCCCAGGACGTAGGACAAGTTGATGAGACTCTACCAGGGGCTTTAGGTTTAGGCTGAGATGTGCTTATCATCCCAGCTAACTCTGAAAGATACCTGCTCCATCCCTACAACTGCCTGGTGAGAAGGCTGAGAGTTCCACCCAGGAGACTGTACAGTGTTAGCAATTAATTCAAATGAATCAATTTTTGAAATACATTCATTTGAATTATTAAAGAACTAAGAAGATGGAGAAGGAGAAGGAGGAGGAGGAGGAGGAGGAGAAGAGGAAAAAGAAATTACCACTGCCATTAAGCCTCATGACTCCCCCACTGCTACCATCTCGGTGCTGGTGCTCTCTCATCCAGTCAGAGAGACAAATCCGGAATGACTGACAGCCCTACCTGCTGTCCATCAAACTGGTCCTACTATTCTCCTGCTGAGGGATTTGCAAACACCCACCTGGACTCAGAGTGTCTCTAAAAAAAGGCTATAAATTCCTGGAGCAGAGGACTTCCCATTGCTTTGTACTTTTCCAGTTTTCTAAATAGTTTTTTCTGCATTAGCTACTATCTGCTTCCATCTTACACTGTTTCAACTAAAAAAAAAAATGCAGCTTGCTTTTACAAGGAAAAAGAATTTTGATGATAATGATAGTTCAGAGCCCAATAGAGGAAAACTACCATGACTTCACAATGTGAAATCATGATCCATCCTTACTTCTAATTTTCCACAAGTCATCTATTTAGACATATTATCTTCTTTAAGATAAGGAAATGCATTAATTATTTTTGCTCATTTGCTTTCTGGGAGATGGTACTTAGATTTATGAGGAAAACTTCCTGGGAGAGAGGCGGAGAGGAACAGGAGTGAACTTGCAAGTTAACAGTTTTGCTAAAAAGCTTCTGTGAGGACTGAAAGCCAGCAGGGCAGATGTTAACTAGAATTAACTGCAGCCATCTGCTTGCTCCTTTCAGAGGAAGATGATTTTAGTGGGATGTAAGTCATTCTTGTTGGAGAAGAGCTACAGTCATCTTGCTGGCTTAAGCTCCGACCAATGTCTTTCATTGCTTTCCTGGCTTTGTGTGAGCTGCAAGGAGTCACTGCGGTGGTGGGGGGCTGAGCCTTTAGGGTTCAAAGTATGCTGAGAAATCCAGAGATTCCGTGTGCTGATGAAGTATTGTTTCCAGTGCAGTGTTGTTTCCTGAGTGTTGATTTTTCAGAGAACAGACAATTACAAAGCAGAGGTGGGGTAGGTCCCAGATCCAGCAAAGCTTGCCTGTAAGGCTGTCTCCATCTAAGTTCCTAAGGAGAGTACCACAAAAACAGCCCTTGAGAGAAAACCCACAGGGGACTGACTGATATGAAAACAGAGCCATAGTTTCTTGTTTTGTAGTCTTTGGATGCAGAACCTGTCAAAAGGGGGAAGACAAGGCAAATAATTCCAACCTAAGCCCAAATAGAGTATTCTAAGGTTTTTCTTTATTAAAAGGTAACTCACGGAACACAGTGAGGAAATGGGAATGGGGTCTGACATCCAGGTGTGACTTGTGGGAAGAAGAGACCGAGGAGGACAGGACCATGTCTTTTTGGTACACAAAGTTACACCCTAACCTGGTCCAGCCTCTTAAGGCCATTGGCTGAAGGAGGTTCCCCATCACTTCCCCCTTTTGTCTAAATAATAGAGTTCCAAACCCAATACAAAACTATATACATTAAGAACAGATATTAAGTATAAAATCTAAAATTACAACCAGCATAAACAATATTAAGCAAGGAACACATGCTAAATGTTTTAATAATCACTTTATCCTAAGGAGTCTAAGTCTTGTATTAGAAATGGTTTGGCTAGATCATAATAAGAAGGTAACTATGACTATCTAATCTTCAACCCCATCAAAGGCCTGAGAAGGGAGGTAACATTACTTGAGTAGGCAGGAAATACAATCAAGCAGCTTCCAAAATGTGCAGTAGATGACAGAGACAGCCTGGCTACCTGGACAATCCCCCAAAGTCTCATTTGCAATGTTGAAGCAACCAGTTACTAAGGCCTAGAGTAACTGACAGACCATTTTCAGAGGCAAGAAAAATTTTCAAAACCCTCTTTAAATAACCTGCTCTGTCTTGGCAAGTTTGGGCAATATTTTTTCTTGTATCTTGTGTATTCAATCCAGACACCACATACTTTAGCAGTGGTTGAGGCATGGGCAGTTCCTTGGCCAAAGACCAGTTTTGCCAAGTAGAAAACAAGCTCCAAATGGAATATCTTCAGTGCTCAATATTCTCTCGGAAATAGATCGGTGCTTCCCAGAGCAATCGTGTGTCATGTCAGCAGAACCCTAAGTTTTTTAATTGAATTTTCTTCAGACCTTCAAGGTGGTTGAAGCTTACCTATCCATGCAGAATACAATCTCTGTGGATCTTAAAAACCTAATTAGTCTGATATAAGTATGAAAAATATGAATGACTATTGACATATAATACTTCATACCTATGTAATTTAAAGACTAAGACTTCATTCAGAATATTAAACAATCTTTAAACAACTGTGCAGTGAATAAGGGCAATAACCTCAAAATGTAAATAATGTATAAGTCTTTATCAGTGGTAGAAATATATAATTCAATATGATAAGTATATGCTAAAATCATATAAATATACAAAATGTCTTAAACAAAGGAAGAAACATCCATGCATACAATCTGACAAAATAACTTTGCATGGGTATACAAACATTGCAAATAAAAATAGGAGCATATTCAATATAACAAATATAATTTGAATTTATATCAATATACAAGAATCTGTACCAATAAATTATAAATTATAGCTCACAAATATTCACTTTATTACTCACTATTATTATTATTAGTGTGAGTAAACTCATACTTATCTACCTCTTATCCCATTCAATTTCCCCTCCTTTTTTTCCAAAGAGATCTCTGGGCTTACATAATTTCTACCCTAACCCACAACTCTATATGAGTAATAATCAACCCCTAAATGATGTCCCTAACCATGACAACAAACTTTGTTGGGAAAGGGGACATTATCTTTTAAAATTGCCTCCAGCTGTCATGGGGCAATGTTCTTTCTATGGGATCCTGTAAAACTAAAATGGTGGTTAAGTTTCAAGGTTACTACTGTTTGGTATAATTGCAAATTATCTCTCAGTAGTCAATAGGGTTTTTCTGAGGTTCTTATATGGAATTCTGGCCAGAACATTGTAAAAAGGTGTTCCTTTTCAGCTAACTAAGTTGGAACCATATTGAGCAGCTGGTACCCAAAACTGGTCCCATAGTAACGCTATCAGAATCATAGCATCATATCACCAGGTGGAGTTATTGTTGTGAGGCCCCATCTTCTTCCTGGAAACTTAAAAGATTACTGCAGGAAAATCTACTGTTCATTGTGGAAAACTTAAACATTATTCATATAGACATTTTATCTTTCTACAACTTCCTGGCCTGTAGGATTGGTATACCTGTAATAAGTTTTATATTTTTTTTTAAATTACATTTTGCTTATTTTATTAAAAACTGCCAAGTAAAGGGCTGGAAAATTGGCTCATGAAGTCTGAGCACTTGTTGATCTTACAGAGGATCCGAGTCCTCTCAAGTTGATTCTCAATTCCCACATGGCAGCTCACAACCCTAGGAGATCCAATGCCCTCTTCTGAACATGTAAGTTTTATATTTTTATATTTTTTATATTATAATAAGCAAAAAACTGTTTCATTTCTTTTAGACACTATGCTGGACTTTCCTTATTTGTGCAAGTATATCCATGATGGTCATAACTTCTAATAAATGTGTGGTTACTGAATCAGCCTTCTTTGAGCTAAAGGCAGTTGCCCATTGAAAACCTGAGTAAGTGTCTGTGGTGTGGTGTACATATTTTAAATTTCCAAATTCTGTAAATTGGAACACATCCATCTGCCAGATTTCATTCCTTTGAGTATCCTTTAGGTTACTTCCTACAGGTAATGGTATTTATTATAGAAAGAGCAAGTAGGACATCTCTTTATAATTTCCTTAGCTTGTTGCCATGTAATAGAAAACTCCTTCTTTAAACATTTGCTATTGACATGATGTTTTTGACTAAATTTTGAGGCCTTCAGCATACTTCCAACCAATAATCAATCAATTTCTGTATTACCTTGTGCTAGAGGACCTGGCAGACCCATATGGGGTTGAATGTGTATTATGTATATAGGACAAAGTCTATTCCTGATTATGTCTGGAATCTGAGTGAATAATAAAGTCAATTCTGAATCATCTGCTATAAATTCAGCAGTTTGAATATGTAAGACAACCCTTTCTGCATATTGTAAAACAGTAACTATATTGAGAGTTTCTTTAAAATACCTCAGTACAATGAGAATAGCATATAACTCTACATTTTGGACAGAATTATAAGGGCTTTATTCCACCTTACTTAATTCTTCTGATATGTAACCTGCCTTTCCAGATTTATTTTCATCAGTATAAAATGTTCAGGCTCTAGTTATTGGTGAACCACATACAATTTGGGGGAGGATCCAAGTAGTTCTCTTTATAATGCTAATTCTATCACTTTGACATAATTGCTATGAATTTCTCCAAAAAAATTGACATAAACTCTTTGTCATGGTTCATTGTCTTCCCATAATTTTTTTAATTTCATCAGTAGTAAAAGGCACTATAATCTCTGCTGAGTCTCTACCTGCTAGTTGACAGTCTCAATTTTCCTTTTATAATTAATTCAGAGACTTTTTCCACTCAAGTTTTTAATTTCTTAGTTAGTTTATGTGGTAAAAAGATCCATTCTAAGATAATATCTTTCCTTTGCATTGAAATTACTGTAGGGAAAATTCTGGAAGGCAATATGACTAGAATACAATTAAGATTTGGATTCATTCTATTCACATATACCTCCTATAATTTCTCTTCAATGACAGTCAATTATTTCTCAGCTTCAGCTGTTAATTCCATGGGACTATTTAAGTCTTGGTTATTATCTAAGATTTTGTTTAAATGAATTAATAAATCAAGTGTTATCCCAACAGCTGTTCAGAGACTGGAAATGTCTCCTAACAGTCTTTGAAAGTCATTAAGAGTCTGCAATCAGTCTCTCCTAATTTGTGCTTTTGTGGTCTAATTTTCTGTAAACCTATTTTATTACCTAGGTAATTGACAGAACCTCCTGTTTGTATTTTTTCAGGAGCAATTTGTAATCCTCATTTAGGTAACTTTTCTTTACTTCTTCAAACATTCTTTCTAAAATATCTGCATTTGAATCAGAAAACAGAATATCATTCATGTAATGGTAAATTATAGACTTAGGAAATTGTTTACATATTATTTCCAATGACTGACTTACAAAGTATTGCCAAGGGGTGGGGCTATTGATTATTCCCAGTGAGAGGAGGGTTCACTGTTATCTCCTGGTAGGCTGAGAATTAGTATAAGTAGGCACTGTGAAGGCAAATTTTTCTCTGTGCTTTTCTTGTAAAGATATAGTGAAGAAACAGTCTTTTAAATCAATAGCCATGAGAGGCCATCCTTTTGGTAATAGAGAAGGCAAAGGAATTCCAGATTGTAGAGAGCCCATAGGTTGAAATACCTTGTTGACAGCTCTTAGATCTGTCACCATTCTCCATTTTCCAGATTTCTTTTTAACAACAAATACAAGAGAAATCGAAGGGTTGGTTGATTCTTCAATATGGTGAGCATCTAGTTGCTCCTATACCAGCTGTTATAAATCCTGCTGTTTCTCTTTTGTTTAAGGCTATTGTTTAACCCATATTAGTTTCTCAGTTAACCATTTTAAAGGCAGGGCCATTAGTACCTCTGAAGATTCGCTAGTTGCTTTGTGTTCTTATATAGCCCGAATGGCTGGTAAACTTATAATATCCTTCCCAGAAGCATTAGTTTTTAGCAGTCTTAATCTGGGTATCCCATTGCTGCAACATGGCACAAACCCATAAATTCACTGTAGTTATCTAAACGGACCCCAGCCTTCCTTTCTGTCCTTTGGCCCTATGCATTCAACCCATCTCATGCTTTGTTTCACTTGAGTTAGGGTTCCAGTTCCTAAGAATTGAATATCTGCCTCTGGAAGAGGCCAATTCAGATGCCAAGATTCCAGAGTAATGATACTCATGTCCATGCCCATGTCTAGTTATCTCTCAATTACAGTGTTATTTATATGTACTCTTAGCTTTTGTATTTGATCATTTACTGAAATTTGCTAAAACATACGTTTACTATTTCCTACAAGAGTTTTTGATTTATCCTCCATGTCTATTCCATCATCCAGAAAGTATGTTTTTTTACAGTAGGCACTGAATTTTTTTTTTTTAATTTTCCTGGTGAGACATGTTTTCCACAGCTACTGGGAATGACTGGACATGTTTGACATAGTGACCTGTGAGAGGCCCCCCAAGGGTTCCCCCATGGTATTGGATTACCTTGTCTATCTTTTCTCAGTATACATTCATTGGTCCAATATTGGCCTTTGCCACACCTCCTACATATTCCAGAAGGCTGAGACTGCCTATTCTTGCCATTTCTGGAGAAGACATTATTCCTAGGAATTCCTTGTCTACAATCCCTTTTCAGATGTCCTATTCTACCACAATTAAAGCATTTGGCATTTTGGTTCTCCTCATACCATTGGAAGTCACTTCTGTTACTCAAGTCCCAGAACTATAGTCAAATATCTCAACATTTATTGTATGCAAGATCCATTCATCTGTTGGTGCCGATCTGACATTTAAATGTCCGAGGATCTTTTTACATGTTAAATTGACATTTTCAAAAGCCAGAAATTCAATAAGTAAATGTTTAGCTTTTGGGTCTGTTACTCCTACTTATACAGCCTTAGTTAATTTTTGTAATAAGTCACTAAAAGGTTCTCTCTGGCCCTGTTTAACACTGATATGTGACTCAATTATTTTTTATGGTCCCTGAATCCTGTCCCAAACATTTAAAGCTGCTGTGCTACATAGAGACAAGGTGTGTTCATTGTAAAGAACCTGGTCCAAAGGATTTGAGTACTGACCCTTACCAAGAATTTGATCTTGGGAAGCCCCAAATCCTTTTGCTTTTCCCTTTTGTTCTAAAAATTTTTGCCTCTTCTCATCAATAGCATTTTCATAGAAGCTGGAGACCATTTTCTAGGATCTCTGAGATCAATTAAAGCCAATTGTGTGGAGCAGCCTTATTGCTTAAAGCCCATATTTTCACCATTTTCCTAACAAATCATGAATGCAGGCCATAAGACACTATTACTTGCTTAATTTCTTTCAAATCGCTCCTACCTATAGGTTGCTATGTATATTCTTTGACTACCTTAGTGTATTTTGTGCCAGATGGTGTCTCAGAGGAAATTACCTGTTAGGCAGTTAAAACTCTGGGTAAGTCTGGCAATAATTGACAAGACTAAATCCTGTCCTTCTACCTGCTGCCCTGCTAATCATTTTTGGTAATTTCCTTAATCTTTCAAATCTTTTTTGCCACTGCCTTTTGTAAAGTTTTAATCTCCTGTCCAGTGTTTCATTATAATGCTCTCATTGATGATTCAAAGGTATGAAATTTGTCCAGTAAAGATAACATCTCATCCTTGAACATAATTTTGATGGTGTTTATGTTACCTTCCTGGAGAGATACCTTATTAATTAATCTACCGTAACTTTTCAACAGATTCTGATTATTAAATTCTTTCAGATAATGTCTCAGCACCCTTTGACATTGATTGGATTTTGTCTGTCAAATTAATGCTATCCCTTTCCATAGTATTAATTCTTTCAACTAGCTGTTCATTATTAGTCTGTAAAGACTGTATCATTTTGAAAGGTGCCTCATTCTTGGCTCTGTATCAAACCATTTTCTTAATGATATAATATTAAAAACAAAACTAATTCCCAAAATCAAATAAATGGATATATAAGGAAAATCACATAAGCCTTGAAGAATACCATCCATAACGTAATGGTTATTAAATTCCTGTATGGTAATATTATCAGTAATCATGTAAGTTTTCAAATCTTACCTGTTGGGCAATTACAGTGAATAGGAATAGGTGTAACAATCTTTATTGGCCAGCAAATGTCTCAGTTGTAGCCATGTGGTGGAGAGACACAGGAGAAGCTGGCCTTCTTGGGATTGTTCACTCTGGTTCTGTATACTATCGCCTACTTAAATACTGATAAATATACTTTGTTTAACAAATTAAGAGCTACCATGAGTCTCTTGGTAATTGGACTTAGGATGACATGTTTGCAAAGCTATCTTACCAGCCCAGTTTTGTCATTTTGGTACTATTATAGAGATGATGTTTATATCATCCTTTGGTAACAGAGGACACATAATAGTGTGTACACACAACCAAACTTATTTTATACACACTCAGAAAAAGTCACCAATACTTGACAAAGGTTTTCCTCTTAGATCATATGAGTTTAGCGATTTTAAATGTCTTGATGAATCTGTATTACTTAGTTTTCTTTATAAAAAATGTGCATTTATATGTTAAAATATGCTAACATGGAGGAGGTACAAGAACCCCTCAACTTTACATAAAGAACTAGAGGCAACTAAAGAATGGTGAGAATAGGAGAAATAGTCCTCTTCTGGAAAGAGCACCTTAACTGGGTATCCAGTACAAGATGGTCAGTCCTGAAAACCTACATACACATAACATAATATGGACTGAGCAGGTTAAATTTATGTATTTAGGAATTTACATGCATATACAAATGTATGCATGATGTATTATGTATGTATACATGCATATAAATATTTATGTAGCAACAATTAATGAAAAAGAAGGGCATGAATTTGAGAAAAAACAAGGAGGGGGTGTATGGAATTTTAGCAGGAGGAAAGGGAAGAAAGAAATTATGTAGTTATATTAAAATCCCCGAAAGAAGAGAAATAATTTAAAGAGATAAAAGGAAAGGAATGAAAACACTTGAGAAATGGAAAGAATCTATATGTCAGATGATTACTTAATTAATTAATCAACAGATTACTGGGTAAAGGGTATACACCCAGTAAATATACACAAGGGATCACTATATAGTTATAAAGATAAAACCATGACAGTTTCAGAAAATGGAAAGAACTTTATATCAGTACATTAAACAAAAATGTCCAGACTCAGAGAGACAAATACGGCACATGTTCCTTATATGCAGGATTTGGATTCATGTTTGTGTATGTTTGTGTGTGTGTGTGTGTGTGTGAGAGAGAGAGAGAGAGAGAGAGAGAGAGAGAGAGAGAGAAAGAGGATATCAGGACAGGTAATAAAATATGTATGACACTAGAATAAAAGCATTCTTTGGGGGTATGGGAAGAGAATCACCAAGAAGGAAGAGGAACAAAGGGAGGAAGTATTGTGGTGGTTTGAATAGGTATGACCCCCATATGTTTGAATGTTTGGCCCATAGGGAGTGGCACTATTAGGAGGTGTGGCTTTGTTGGAGTATGTGTGTCACTGTGGGGGTGGACTTTGAGGTCTCCTATATGCTCAAGCTGTGCCCTGTCTCCTTCTGCTGTGTGTGGATCCAGATGTAGAACCCTCAGTTCCCTCTCTAGCACCATGTCTGCCTGCATGCCACCATATCCTGCCATGATGATAATGGACTAAACCTCTGAAACAGTAAGCCAGCCCCAATTTAATGTTTTTCTTTAAAAGAGTTATCATGGTCATAGAGGAAACCCTAAGACAGAGATGGATTAGAATGGGGTGTAATGGTGTCTATGTATGAAAATGCCACAAAATCCATTATTTTGTATGTGTTCTAACTTGGTTTCTGTTGCTGTGATAAAACACCATGGCCAAAAGCAACCTAGAGGAGGAAAGGGCTTATTTTGCTTACACTTGAAGTTCACAGCCCATTACTGTGGAAGTCAGGACAGGAATTCAAAAAGGAACTGAAGCAGAAACCATGGAGGAAGCCACTTGCTGGCTCACTCATAGACTTATGTTCAGCTTGCTTTCTTATACAGCACAGAACCACCTACCCAGAGAATGGTGCCCCCCACAGTGGGCTGGGCCCTCTTGTATGAATTAACAATCAAGACAATCCATCAGTGACGTTTTCCCAAGATAATTTGATGTAGACAGTTTCTCCATGAAGGTCTTCCTCTTTGATTAGTTTTGACTGATCAAGATGATGATTAAAGCGGATTGGACTATACGGTAGCTTAAAATTTAAGAATCTATAGAGATGGCTCAGATTAAGAGCACTGGTTGCTCTTCCAGAGTGCCCTGGTTCCATTCTCACCACCTATTTGGTGGCTCTGTAACTGCACTTTTAGGAGATCTGACACTGTCTTCTGATTTCCATAGGTGGTACTGCATGTATGTGGTGTGTAGACAAACATGTAGGCAAAACACCCAAACACATAAAGTAAAAACAAGCTGAGCCAGGCATGGTAGTCCTCTTTAATCCCAGGACTTGAAAGGCAGAGGTAAATGGATTTCTATGAGTTTCTGAGCAACCTAGTCTACATAGTGAGTTCTAGGCCAGCAAGGGCTTCTTAGAGACACCTTGTCTCAAAAAATGAGAGAGATATGGGGTGGGGCACTCATTTGCAAAGGAGAAATGAAGTCCAACAGTGCACTCCACACCCCATCATGTCTATGTGATTTCATGTGTGCTGGCCTGAGCTCATGAGGAAACAACCTTCTTCCCCTGCCAGCATCCCCACCTGGTATCATGACATCACTCCTTTTCCTGCTCCGAGAAGTTTCAGATCCATGAATCACCAGGCCAGCTCTGCATCTGCGGCAGAGATGTCTGAATGAGTCTGGTGATTATTTCCTGATGCTCTCATCAGAGATGCTGCTATTCATGTCACCAAATGAGCTTACTGAAGCTGTATCTCACGGGGATGACACCCACGTCACATCTGACTCAGCCATGATGAACGGCTGTAGAAAATTAGCAACTCTACCGCATCCACTTTGCATGCCATTTTGAGGATATATTTGGTACAATTGTCAAGCTTACAGTTGTGGCTACATGCCCAGTTCAAAGAGCTGCTGTGAAATATGGTCTGCCATGAAATGATCAGAAACATCTAGAAAATTCCAGAGAGCAGAAATGAAGTAATGCTTCCAGTCTGCTTGTTTTTGTATTAACAAAGAAAAGACCATTTTCTGTCCTAAAGTGCTTTCTAGAGTCTTGATTGTTTCCCCCACTTGGGAAATCTTTAAATAAATCTATGTACCTACACTTCAAAATTAAGCTTTATTTTGAAAAATAGAACATCCTACTGTCTTAAAACTAAAAATCTTGTCTAATGTGATTATTTATTTTTCATTAGAAAATGAGTTTTTATTTATTTATTTATTATTTTTAGGCTAAATATGACTAGAAGGGAAGGTAGCCCTCATGAAACCTCAAGTTTGGATTAAGAAAGCCATAAAATTTCTTTTGTGTTCTTTTCTAGGGCAAGGGAAGTTAAAAACATTTCCTTTATATATTAGTCTTCAATCTTTCTGATGGTTGCCACTACTACGTCTCCCCACCCCCATTTGCTTCATTGTTACTGCCCAGTGAGAAACTAAATTGTGCTTAAAATCACTCGAAGTTGTTCTTTGGTCAATGTTAGATTAGCAATATCCCAACCCAGAGGACTTATCAAAACTGGCCTGCTGCAGTGACTGTCACGAACATATACTAAGGACATAAGCTTGCTTTACAGCACCCGCATTGAGCAGCTCACAACAATAGCCCCAAGGGGATACTAGCAACACCCTCACCCTCTTCTGGCCTCCATCAGCACCTGCACTCAGGTGAACATACACATGGAGATACATATATACACATAATTAAGAATTATAAATCTCTAAAAATTAGTAGATAATCCTTAGAAAGTAAGCATTGGCAAGAAGCTCTTATGGCCTCAAATGATTATTTCCCCAACTCTCCAGGAAATGCGTTTTTCTTCTTCTCCCATATGGGCACATGAACACATGTCCACATGTGCACATGCATGCATAAAATTAAGAAAAAATAAGCATATACTGTGTGATAATTCATGTATTTATATATGAGTATACTTATATAACTATATAAATCATAATGGTGGGCAATTCTTTTTACTTGATCTTAAGGGGCAACACACATTTTTTTTGCAAAAGGGGTGTTCATTTGTTTATTTTTGTATTGTTAAATATCAATTCTACAAGTTATTTGGTTCTGATACCCATTAAACGCCACAATGATTGAATTAGAGTCACTGACATGTCATGCCATCTGAAACAGTTATCTGTTTGTTTGTGGGGAAACACTGACAATACTGCCTTCGATGGTTTGAATGCAAATGTCCCTTCTAGGCTCAGGTATTTGAATACTTGGTCCCAATTGGTGAATCTGCTTGGTAAAGTGAAGGATCTTAGCCTTGAGAGAGGAAGTATGTCACTGGGGGTTGTTTTTGAGAGTTCATAGCCTCACCTATCTCCGGTTTGCTCCCTCTTTTTCCTGATTATGATTGAGATCTAAGCCCCCAGCTTCCTGTTCCTGCTGCCATGCCTCCCACAAGGACAGACTTGTAACCCTTTGGAACCATATTTTCCCCCTTTTGCTTTTGGCCATGGTGCTTTAATCACTGCAACAAAAAGTAACTCATAAATGGGCTTCTTATTTTGAAATATTCGACTCCTGTGGTCAAGTCCAGTCATCCTGCAGCATAACAAACCACAAGCCTGCTGCCCTTTCTGCAGTTTGCGGGGCACTCAGCAGCCTTCCCATGGACCACCGTCCCTCCACAAAGGGGCTCTCACTCTGTGCTCTCGTATGTCTTCATCCAGGTTCTCCTGGATACTAAGGTTGATTCTTGATCTCAGTCTTTGTGTCTAGTGGGTCAACAAACAGGGAGTTCTTCTCAGAACTTTAACTTCATTTTTTTCTGGGCACAGTCTGGGGATCACTGGTCATAGAGGTAGCTGAATTTTTAGTTTTCCTTAAGAGTTACTCTAAATTGACTTTCCTAATAGTGTATGAAAAGACCCCTCTCCCCACATCTTCCCCAGTATTTCTTTTTGTTACTATCCATTCTAACTGAGGCAAGCTGGTGTTGGTCATGGATGAGACTTGTCTCTCTCTAGTGAGAGAAAGTGGCAGTTTTGCATTAATTTAATGCATTGTATTTCATTTCCATTCAGTTTGAAACACTTTAAAACTTCTGGAATGTTCTGGTTTGAGTGTTTTTCTTTCTTTGTAAATGTCTAGGGCTATCCATCAATCTTTCAATGATTGAATTCCGATTTAATCCTGTTCTATTATTTGAATCTTCAAAAAATTTCTTGATGCTATTCTTATGACACAGAACATGGTCCATAATCGGGAATGGGTCCTGTTAATGAATACTTGTGGAGTATTCTGTAAATACCACTCAAATCACTTTATGCTGATGTTCAAACTCCTGCTCTCCTTCTCTTGGTGCCAGTCACTGGCAGAGAGTCACACTCTACATTTTGCATCCTGGCTGCCATTCATGCACAATTCTAGGTTATCGAGGGGCCACTGCACTTAAGGTTCTGACTGGGGCAGCAGTGATGATGCCACAAAATCCTTTTATAATGAAATCCAGTAGCTAGACTCACATCTCCAGATCTGGCTATTCTGCAAGCCCTCACTCTTCTATTTTCGTTTTCTTTCTAACTGACCACCATGTCAAACTGAATGAAAGATTGCATTATTTATCATTAGATTATAGGGCAGCTTTAGGTTACTGATCTTAATTATGGGACCTTTCATGAGGAATTATTGTACTTCACCAAGCATATATAATAATTTAATTTGATTTTTAGTTATGAGACCTATAATCACAGCCTTCGTGGGTAATTATCTATAAGAGAGGAAAATGGTCTCCCACCTCATCATTGAGATGCAAAATTCGTAGTTATTAACACTCATTCATATTAATAATAACTACCAAGCTAAATATGCTGGCTCTTAACAGATTATATTCCATTGTAGAGAGATTATTGTTTCCCAGAACAAGGAGCATGGTGGAATCCATCAAGTGGACCTATAGATTCTAATTTTATTCTGGCTCCGAAGGTCCATCTTTTGTTCTGTCTGAGAGGCCTATGTTATATGCTTGCGTAAGTCAGCTCTTTTGTTCCTGCATCAGCTCCAATATTCTCACTCACCCATCTCATCCCATTCTTGATGCTAGGTGAGACTTCCATTTGCAGCACCTGATCTCACACATTCCCTTGCTTAGCATCCCACCTGTTCGCTTTCCATGAGAGGGCTCATAGACACGGTCTCCTTCACTTGCTCCAGCTCATATAATAGAAGGTGTGCTAAGTTCCACACTCAATCCTCTCTCAAGCTGATCCCAACCCAGTCTGTGGTTTCTTTCTGTTGCTGTGATAAACACTAACTAAAAGCAATTTGGGGGAGGGAATGGTTTGTTTCTTCTTACAGGTTGCACTATCTCATGACAAGAACTCAAGGAAGGAACCTGGAGGCAGGAACTGAAGCAGAGGCCAAGGAGGAACTTCTTACTGCATTACTCCCATATTATACTCCCTTATGCATTGTTCAGCTTTATTATACAACCAAGGACTCCCTGGCCAGTTGGCATACAGTGGGATGACCCACATCAGTCCTTAATCAAGAAAATGCACCATAAGATTGCCTATAGGCGAATCTGTTGGAGAAGTTTCTTCAGTTGTGATTCCCTCTCTTCAGACAACCATAGATTGTGTCAAGTAGACAAAATGAAACAGAAAAACCCAACCAGCCCACAATCAAGAGCATCAACCTGTGCATCAGGTTTACTTGGTGACCCAGGACTACATAAAGTGCAACATTTCCCCTGTGCTGCCGGGCCATGACCCTCATATTTGGGTCCAGAGTAAACTCCTTATCATCTTTGAAGTGAGTTGTTTTTGTGTGAACATCTGTCTGTGGATGGTGCACATGTTTGTGGGATGCCAGTAGAGACCATTAGCTTCCTCAGAAACCTCACAAACACTTCCTTCTTTTCAAATCATCTCCTTGATTTCCCCTCCCATTCTTCTTCTTCTTCCTCCTCTATCACTACTACTACTCTCCTCTTCTCCCTCTCTCCTTCAACTCACTAATTCTAGTTAGTGTTGCACAAATGTACATGGGCATATGTCCACTCACTGGATCATGGACAACCCAACAGTGGCCTCATTCTTGAAAACAAATGATTCTCACTACCACCATCAACTGCCAGTAGCTCCTCAGTTAGGAATGGGGTCTCAGGAGCTCCCATCTGTGTTGGAATTTTGACTGGCTGAATCTTTTATGGGTAACCATAGCTACTGTGAGTTAATGAGTGCAACAGCCATATGATATGCAGAAGAAAACACTGGAAAAATCCCAGGACTATGGGTCTAAATATAAATATTTGGAAGGCAATTTAACAACATGGCCATTTACAAAATAACAATAGCAGATTCTACCTAGTGGACTCACCTTGGGATTATAGCAATTTTTTTTTAATGATAAAAGGTGGCAGGAAGTTAAGGGCATCAGGTTTTTTTTGTCTACTGAAGTCAGAGTTAACAACATTAGGTTCACAGTGTATACATCAAAAGTGGGGAGAACCAGCAGGGACTAGGGTGTGAGAGAAGACAATAAATCCACAGAAGAAATCAGACACCAACATCGAAATACGGGGGTTGGTTATTGGAAAAGAAACCATAAACAAGACCAAAACACATCACAGACCACAGCCGTGACACTGGGAGTCATTAAACTGTTGGGTGAAGTCAGTGTTTGGGTGCAATGGAATTTTTCCAAGTGAAAGGCATTGAGTTAGATAGTTTGCAAAATTGCATAAGTCCTAAAGGGAGGAAGTAACATGAATGAGGGTCAGGTAAATGATTTTGCAGACTGTATCTGTGGGTTTGGCTTTATTTAGTTTTGTTTGTTTTTTTTTATGAAAATGAAATATTCGAACATGTACAGGATTAACCATGGTGCTTTCGTAGAGGGATACAGTAGTGGGACTCACAAAACTTTGTCTTCGGCAAACCCACTGTTTATAACACTGTCAGGATAAAGTGGGTTCAGGGAAGTAGAAGAGAACTTTTCAAGCTGCAATAGAAGAACTTAAATATAGTTATAAGATGAATACAGAATTTTGTGTGCCAAGGACTCACCCACACTGTAAAATAAAAACAGAAAGGATGTGTGACAGGTGTTGAATTTATTTTGTCCATTTTTTAGGCCTGCCTTTGGAGCAAAGCAGATAGAAATCATCACCCCTCAGAGGGACCATCCTAGGAAAGAAATTCTGGATTTATTTTTTACTATTTATTTTATGATTTATTATTTATTGAACTTGGAAGAGATATGACATGCATGCTGGCAAGTCATCTCCATATGTTAAAAGGTTCAATAGACCCATCTCAAGAGTTTTGCTCTGTGACAAGAAAGACCTAGGAGGATGGAGATTTGGTTTAGCAGTTTGAGCACTTTCTGCTCTTAGAGAAGATTTGAGTTCAATTCCCAGCACCCACATAATGTCTCACAACCATCTCTAACTCAGGTTTAAGAGGATGAAATACCTATTCTGGCCTCCGTGGTCATTTTATGCATGTGGTAGACTGTACACATGGACAAAATCCACATACACATTAAATAAAATAAGTAAATCTAAAAGAAAACAAACTAAAAGGACACTGAATGTTGCTTCATATTTGGTATTGTTCTGGCAACAGAACACAAAGCAAACAATCTTTCCCATGCCTTCTTTTTCATATATAGTGAGTCAAACCTTTTTGTACAGTGCCACTGTTAGCAAGTTTGGGGTCCCAGACTAAAAACCAAAGAAGCCAAGTTTTGTGGGAGGTGGTGGCACATGCCTTTAATTCCATCACTAGGGAGACAGAGGCAGGTGGATCTCTGTAAGTGTGATGTCAGTCTGGTCTACAGAGCTAGTGCTAGAACAGGCTCCAAAGCTACACAGAGAAATCACATCTTTAAAAAAAAAAACAAAAGAAGAAGAGAAAAAGAAGAAGAAGAATCCATTTCCAAGAAGCCAATTAAAATAGCCAAATTAATAGTAAAAGGTAGAAAAGGAAGACTTACTCAAAGTGACACATGAGATAAAGGGACAAAGTGTCCACCTTTGGGGTCCTGAAATACAGGACCAAGAAATGCACATCTAAGCAGTCCCATAAAGATGTGGTCCCGCTCACCATTGACCTCGGGTCTTCAGTCTCCTCCTCTAAGGTGGGTTGGCAAGTCTCTAGAACTGTGAATTCTCTTTCTGGAAGACAAGTTCTCCCTCTGGTTGGTGCCTTTGTCTTCTCACATGGTGAGAATCCTGGAAGAATTCCCATTTTGGGGGGGTTCATTGCTTCAATAAACTGATGGTCAGATTGAGAGACATGGGTGTCTCTTCAGAATATATTCATTTCTGTCAGGCTAGTTTCAAAGGGGAGGTTCAGATTCTAAGTCCTGAAGAGCCAACCTCGAATCCATCATGCAAATCAGGCTTAAAGTGGTGCATCATCCATATATGGTTATAAGGAATGTTTATTTTCTTCATTCTGACCTGTTTTCCATATCTTGCTTCTTTTATTGAAGTTTTTCCACTGTTTCTTTGTTTTATTTGAACAATAAATGAAAATAAATAAAACCACCTGCCCAACCTGAGACTTACTACATAGAGCATGTTCCCATGGAGAACCTGGTTCGTCACTGCATGCTCAGTGTTCCTTGAGACCTGGATTTCATTGGGAGAAAATGTTAACCTATTAGTATATCACCTACTGGGGATGCTGAGGAGTATCTGATGGGAAATCCATCAACGCTTTCATTCCTTGTCCTGGAAATTGCACTTGGCAATTGTATAGATGAGATCGTGCATTTGTGGCTAATTGGACGAAACAAAATATTTTATCCAGTATAAAATGAAATAAAGACAGGTGGTGTATTAGTACCTTCCTTGGTTCTGGGACAAACACCTGACCACAGGCAGGTTAGGGAAGGAAGGGCTGATTTCACTCACAGTACCTGGGTACAGTCCATCATAATGGGAAGGCATGGCAGCAGGAGGATGTGGCAGTGGGACACATTGCATATGTCATCAGGAACAGGAAAAGGTGAATGCTGGTGCTCAGTTCACTTTCTCCTTCATATGCAGTCTAGGACCACATCCTATGCTGCCCACAGCTAGGGTGGGCCTTCTCTCTTCAATGAACCTAATTTAGAATTTCATAGTCACACCCAGAGGCATGCCTCATAGTGATGCTTTTCAGTTAACAATCAACATTAGCCATCATGGGTCATATTATGACCATTTATGTTGCAGGCACATTACATTGAATATTTTAAATGCTCTCAATTTTTCAAAATTCAGTTGTTCTTTGAGAATACATGTGTACAATGTATTTTGACCATTCTCACCCCCACTTCTTATTTTTTCCAGACTCACCTCCTTCTCCCAAGTCTCCTACCCAACTTTGTGTCTTCTCTCTCCACCCATCTCAGGTCACCTGATCTATATGGCCCCTTGTCCATACATACATCATGTGCACAGACAACAATAATAATGTTTTAGAAAGTATATATGTATATAAATTATACTTCAATGATTCTTTAAATAAAATTCAAGTGATTGGGCCATAAAGGGCTGTTTAAATCATGCATTCATAGATAGATTTCTCTTGGACTGTGCATCTCTGCCCATGATCTCATTCACTTGCTCCTCACCTTGCCATGCAAGGAGCTGGGTTCTCTGTTGGGGTTTCCAGGGCCCTGGTTGTTGTGGGATATTAATTTAAGGTGTATTATATTCGTTTATGCTGTGGAATATTTGTTTAATTATACAAAGATGTTTTGCATTCTTTTATGTTGCATTTGTTTTACTTTGTAAAGCTATGTTACTTTGCCTATCTGAAACACTTGGTTGGTCTAATAAAGAGTTGAACAAACCAATACCTAGACAAGAGAGAAATAGGCAGGGCTGCAGGGTAGAGAGAATAATAAGAGAAGAAAAAAAGGGAGGATGAAGAAAAGGGGAAGGAGAGGAGGATGCCAAGAGCCAGACACCCAGCCACACAGCCAGCCATGAAGTAAGAAGTAAAGAAAGACATATAGAATAAAAAAGGAAATAGCCCAGAGCCCAAAACGTAGGCAAGATATTTTAAGTTAAGAAAAGCTGGCTAGAAACAAGTCAAGCTAAGGCCAGGCATTCAAAAGAAAGAATAAATCTGCTAGTATTTATTTGGGAGGCCCTCCAGAATGTAAAGAACAACAACAAAAATAAATAACAACAAAAACACCTGGCAATGAGGTCACTGCAGCAGTAACTTTCAGCCCCACGGGCAGCGCAAGACATACCCTTGTTTGGTGTGTGGCTTTCCTTCAGGCAAGTGCTTTGACATAGTGATTCTTAGCAGCAGGACACAGGCCTTCATTACTACAGATGAACTTTCAGAGATGATGGCAGCAATTGCGGGAATAGAACAGACTGGTGTTTTGAGAAAAATCAGAAGTTTCAATTATTTAGAAAGTGTATAGTCTTAGGACCTAGTTTAGATGTCTGGCTGAGTTATAAAGTCTCACAGGATTGCACACATTCATACAGGAGCACACGCATGTACATACACACATGCTCACAGAAGTACATACATGAGCACATTCATTCACAAGTGAGTATGCATATCTACATGTATACATTCATACAAGAGTACATGTGTGCACACATGCACACAAGAGTGTACATATGCACAAGGAGTACACACATGTATATATACACAGAAGTGCATACATACACACAGGGGTACATGCATATATATTTATACAGGAGTATATAAATTAATAAGTACACATGCACATAGGAATGCACACGTACAAGTACATGCACACACATACATGTACACACAGAGGAGTGAAAATCAACCTCACAGCCTTTTGTGTGTCACAGAAGTGGTTCTCTAGTAAAATTAAACCAGCTTTTCCCCTCCCTTAAGCAGAAGCTCTTGTTTGATCCATAACTTTTTATCAAACTGAGAAGGATGCGGTATTTCACTTCATTTTTTTTTTTCGTAGTTTTCTTATGGCTTGAAAAGATCACACAATATTTAATAAAGCTTTTTTTTTTTTTAAAAAAAAAGCAAGCTACGGTATTATCTGAGCTCTCTGTATTGCTGTTTCACTTTCGTTAGGGCATGCCGCTCAGAAACCCAGTGGAAACCCAGTCCCTCTTCTGTCTTCAAGAACCAATTACATAATTTCTACTTTGCGAGAAAAGCCATGAACTTGTCTGTAATTTGGGTCCGTTCAGCCTGGAGCTGGTTATTAGGTTTGCAGCCACTGAGTTCATTGTGAAAGAAAGCACCCTATAGTTCACCTCATGCCAGCTGCAGAAGGGATAAAAATAACCACAGCCCATACTTACTTTTGCAGCTCCTTGTGGGAAATATTGAGGGTGTGCTGTCCCAGAGTCTTGATTTTCTTGTTTGCAGGTTTGGGGTGAAAAGCTATGGGGTTTGAACTGCTAAAGGGTAAATTATTACTTCCCTTTGAATTTAGCCATCCTGAGACCAATTCTCACATTTCTGTGGAAGGGTTTCAGTTGATCTCTAGGAGCAACAGCAGACAGGTCGCCAGTTCCCATGTTTTAGCGTCTGTTGAGAAATGTCAGTCCAAAGATACAAGGTGAAAGAAACTTGATTTAACTATGTGAGATGGGTGTGGAGGATGCATGTCTGGTAAGTTTTAAAATGGAAACTCATGGAATCGAAGGAGTGAGCCCAGAGGTACACAGCAGTGAGACTGATGGAGACTTCAGTGACACACTGAACACAGAACAGGCTGCTTTATACCGTTCTTTCATTATTGTCTCAAGGGAACTGAAAAGAAATGGAAGGGAGAGGAAGGAAGCAAGCTTGAACAGCAGGTCAAACACCACCAGTAGGGTTTTTTAATAAGAAGGAAAGGACCAGAGGTTGAGTGATTTTTATCGCACCATGTTCAACATCCATTAGAGTCTTTGGGGATCCAGACTATACACATGGACAGAGTTTCATGATCAGTACAATTTAAAGTCATGAAACTTTTTTGGACAGAAACGCTCTTAGGTTGGAGAAAGTGAATGTTGAATTTGGTCGAATTCAACAGTTTGCCCTTGAAGCATCTACTCAATTCAAACCAATATCTGTACAGTCATCAGGAGGTTCCCTGCCTGGGTATATTCCCAAGAGACTTTTTTCTTCAAAAGACTTGACTTTTTTCATAAGAACAATATCTTCAGCAGCAAAGAATGACCCTCAAACCAGAGAATTCATAAATATAATGTTGACTGTTCATATGTTTGAACACAGCAATGCAACAATAAAAAAAATAAAAACAGGGATAAATACCATTAATGCACAGAAGAGTACATATAAATATCACAGATATAAAAGGGATCAAATGAAGCTGAATTTACAAGAATTTATCAATGATTCTGAGTGGCTTCCTGATAAGAGATCCTTTTATCTGCTCTCCAAGGAGTGGGGTCAGTCTGGTTACATAAACCAGAACACAGTCAGGTGCTATAAAATTCTATGTTCTGAATTATTAAGTCTTCTAGAGGTGCCTAAAAGATACATACATGACCAAAATGTTCCCACACTATAGTCTCTGTTACATGTGGCATAATATTTCCATAAAAAGAAATTAGTGGAGTCCACCTTATACATTCTGCAAATTAGCATCCATTAAATATATTATTAGAAGGTCTCCATCGTAGATCTGAATAGTGACCCTGAGAAGTATTTTTGGGGGATAAGAAGTTTATTAGAAGCATCATTAATGCCAATTGGAAGGTGAATGGACAGACAATTTCAAGGATGGGGCTTTGAGGAGAGCTCACACCACCACAGAAAGGCAGAATTATGTGTTTGGGTGTTTGCCTGCATGTATGTGCATCCTGCACACGTTGGAGAAGGCCAGAAGGGGGCATCAGATCCCTTGGAACAGGAGATGTAGATGGTTAGAATTAACATGTGGGTGCTGGGAATTGAATCTTAGTCCTCTGGAAGAGCAGTTAATGCTCTTAACCATGGAGTCATCTCTCCAGCTCTAGGGAGTTTCTTGTCAGAACTCTCTAAGAACAGGGATTCACAGAAGACACTTGCAGCCAGGATTTGTGATTCCCAGTCAGGAGGCTTGGAAAGGGGTCAAACAGGGTGTGTAGGAATCCACGTGGTCTTTGGTGTAAACTCACATCCCCAGGTTAAAAATCTGGGCCACGAGAATGTGTTAGCTATAGACCCACAGGCAATGTTCTCAGGAGAGGAATGTTCTCAGCTCAGGGCTGTGGCCTGAGAAGCAGCCTACTCTGGTTTCTAACATTATAGTTGGTGCTGGGCCTTTTGTTTGCTTGGGTTTCCTGTTGTTGCTTTGTTGTGGATTTCCTCATGATTCAGTAGGGTTTAACTCATTCAGAAAAGAAAAACGTATCTTTGGTTCTATAAGATCCACTGCAGGAGAATATCCTTTTCTTAGGGGCTGGCCAGTTCTTTTGAGAGAGGCCTTAGAGAGGAGAGCAGAACCACACACAGTATTACACCGTGTCTGCACAGCTGCTGCTCTGCTGTGTAACAAAGAATTCAGCCCCGGTCATTCAAGAAACTAAGAGATGAATCTCTGCTTTCCTGTCTGTTCCCAAAGAGGCGTGAGGGGTTACGGAAGTATGAATTAGATCAAAACTATCTTCAAACACTCTGAAGCAAATGTTAAACATTTCTCACCTCTTTGGGTACATTATCCTGATATCACTACTAACACACTGCTACCACGGAACAGCTCCAGTTCTAGGTATGCATGTGTAGGGGGTGAGGTGAGAGATGACTCAGAGGCTAAGAACACTTGTGACTCTTGCAGAGGACCCAGGTTCTATACCCAGCACCCTCATGGAAGCTCACAATCATCTGTAACTCCCATTCCAGGAAATTTAATGCCCTCTTCTGCCATCTGTGGGTATTGCATACATATGGTGCATGCATGCAGGCAAAGCACTGGTATGCATAAAATTAAAACTTAAAAGAACATGTTGGTTCTCAGCCCAGAAGTGAACTAATAATCAAGAACTCCTTCCTGCTGTTGCTGTAGAGAGTTGGGAGGGAATTTGAATGTCCACAAGGGAGCTTATAATTTTCACACCAGCCAAGAATCATACCTGGCCTTTCTTGCATATAAAACGGGGATACCTAACTTATTCTAGACAATGAAGTTTTGTGACACCCAGAGTCTGTAATCTCAATCCCAGGAACCCTGGATCAGAAGGAATGCAGGACTCTGTTGATATGTATGCAGTCTGGTATGGGTGAAAATATTCTAAGTAGGTGTGGTTGTGGTTGGTTTGTTTTGTTATAGAGTATCACTATAGAGCCCTGGCTAGCCTAAAGCTTGCTTTGTAGACCAGACTGGGCTTGAACTCACCAAAATCCTCCTGTCTCTGCCTCCATAGTGCTGGGATTAAAGGTATGAGCTACCATGCTCGGTCTAAGATATTCTAAAGAAATATTTCTATCATTTACTTTGGCCATGAACTATGGAAACATGGGACCCTGAAAAATTGCAATTGTTCCAGGACTCTCAGACTGGGAGAATTGAAAGCCTTCTGTCTAGGTGGGAGAGAGGGGGCACTTTTCTCCTAAATGATTTACAATGTATCATATCATGTAGCAGCAGAGATGGTGATGTGTCAGGGGTGGGCAGGACCATGCCTTGACTGCTTAGATAGGCATGACTCTGGTCTCTGCCTATCCCTGGCCACAGTTCAGGACCCTAAAGATGAACTTAAGTTATCTCTGAGTCTCTTTGTCCTGCTTCCTAGCATGACCACTTAGAACAAATCTTTTTCTGTTTTCACTATTTGTCTGCTTTAGTTGGCTTGTCAAGAGCAGGAGACTGAACCGGGCTTGTTGGGGGTACAGGTTGTGACTCTAAGTCCAGTAATAGAATTGTGTCATTCTTTTTTTTTTTGGGTGGCTTTGGTCATAGTGTTTTGTCACAGCAATTAAAAAGTAACAAAGACAGGGCCATTTCCACCTTCATCCCAACCCAGGGTTCTGCTCAAACCCACAGCTGTCTTAATCATAGTTATAAATCCATGTGTCATTACAGCGGTCAGTATTTTCATACTTTGTTAGGGAGCTTATAATACATATGCCTTAATAAATTTCTAATTTATTTTGTGTGTGTTTGTGTATAAAAGGTTTATATATATATACATATACATACATACATACACACACACACATACAGGTTCACATGCAGTACATGTATGTGTGAAGGCCAGACATACACTGATGGTAGCTATCCCCCTCTATTATCCCCCACTTTTTTCTTTTTTTTTTAAATTTATTTATTTATTAAAGATTTCTGTCTCTTCCCAGCCACCGCCTCCCATTTCCCTCCCCCTCCCCTAATTAAGTCCCCCCCCCAGCCCGAAAAGCAATCAGGGTTCCCTGTTATAATTAGTGATCCTAGAGAAGCTAAATAAGGAGAACCCAAAGAAAAACATATAGGCATCCTCCTGAATATTAACCTTCAGCAAGCGATGAAAGGAGACAGAGACAGAGACCCACATTGGAGCACAGGACTGAATTCTCAAGGTCCAAATCAGGAGCAGAAGGAGAGAGAGCACGAGCAAGGAACTCAGGACCATGAGGGGTGCACCCACACACTGAGACAATGGGGATGTTCTATTGGGAACTCACCAAGACCAGCTGGCCTGGGTCTGGAAAAGCCTGGGATAAAACCGGACTCTCTGAACATAACGGACAATGAGGACTACTGAGAACTCAAGAACAATGGCACTGGGTTTCTGATCCTACTGCACGTACTGGCTTTGTGGGAGCCTAGGCAGTTTGGATGCTCAACTTACTAGACCTGGATGGAGGTGGGGGGTTCCTTGGACTTCCCACAGGACAGGGAATTGTGTCATTCTTGATCCACTTACCCATCTCCTAAAAATGTCCCCACTATTCACCCCACTCTTCACTACGACCATTTGTACTTGTTTTATTATATAAATGTTTCCTTTCTCCAGCTCCCAACTAAACAGTGAAATATACTGGCTGAGTGCCAAGCATTGTTCTTCATCCCCTAGTTATCTGCCTCAACCAAGGACTTCTTCATACTGCTGCTGTAGAGAATTAGGCGGGAGGAAACTCAGAGGGGACAGTGACAAGATGCATAAAGGTTTGTGACGAAGATAATTTTGAAGCATTTGGGATCAGCCATAGGTCTGCAGCAGCTGTGAAGTTCTTGAAGAAGGCTCAGAGTCACAGTTTCCAAACATCAAATTCACCAAGTGCAGTCTTTGCCTGGACCAGTCAGTATTTCCATGCACAAAGGCAAAGTATCTAGAGCCACAGTTGAGGTCACTCCATCTTGGGTTCTTACCTCCTCTGCTATGGTGTCCTCATCCATGTGGTAATGAGAAGGGGCCATGCCTGCTCCAGTGAGACATGGTGCAATGTGACTTTTTGAATCTCATGACCACTATCAGTCAATCTCATGAAAGTCCTTGTTGAGAACACTGCTTCTCTCTCTCTCTCTCTCTCTCTCTCTCTCTCTCTCTCTCTCTCTCTCGGCTTCAGCATATAGACAAGGAAAGCAATAAATGATTGATGTGCCTTGTTGGACAGTAGCAAGGACACATGGAATCTTCTCCAATCTCGTACTATACCAGACATGTATTTTACTTATGATGTCAATGACAGGACCTTACCTGACATGTTTTCCCCTTTGATAGCATTGGTTTCTGTGGAAACAGAGATGCTACTGTTCCAGACAGCACATAAGATTTATCAGTAAAGAACAATGTTTTGTGTGGTTGTCACTTTTCTTGTGCACAAGTATAAGTCTCAGAAAGTAGTAGCCTCCTCATGAAAGACGCATGGATAGACCTGGTGGTTGCAGCTGCTACACACATGCCCTCGAATTTCAATGGCCAGGCAATTAAAAGTAAATGACATGTGCTATTATTCAGTATGGATTTCTTCTAAGGAGTCAGCGTCTGAGCTGATGTATGTCTGGGTTCCGCTTCCTCAGCAGCTAAGTGTTTGAACTGCCTTTGCCTCAGCCTTTCAATAGCTATAAAATATTTCCAGCCTCAGGAGTCTGGAATGGACTATAAATTCTTGTTTGTGTTGCCATGGTGATTGATATTGTCAGCCTTTTAATAACCACATCAAACTCAGGCATTAAGTAGCAATATAACACCTCTACATAATTTAGCACCAGCCATTTGTAACAACTTCTGGCATGATTTGAAACATTACATGAGGAAATTAAAAGTAAATAGAGATAAATCACCATAAGCCTGAAACCCATAAGTGTTTGAGCTGTGTGTTCGTCAGTTTTACATCACTGTAACAAATACCTGAAGTAATCAACTTATAAAGAGAAAAGGTTTCTTTTGGCTCTCAGTTTGAATAAGGTTCTACTACATGATTGATGGGCTGCCTCATTGCTTTTGGATCTGTGGTGAGATAGTTTAACATAGCAGGAAATGAAGGAGTAAGTGGGGGAGGGGTAATCAGGTTTTATAATCCCACTGAAAAGAAGTCCCTAAATTACTGTGGACATCCAACTCACCCCCTCCTCTGAAAGCTGCCACCTCCCAGCAGCACTAGTCTGGGGTCCATGCCTTTAACACATCACACCACTCAAGAGTGGTCAAGATTAAAATGATAACAAGTTATGAGCATTGAATAAAAAATGGTTCAGGAAATGCTGGCTCTACTATTTCGTCAAAAACTATGGTTACTTTCTGTACTCTTTTCTCTCTTTAAAAAGTGTGTGTGTGTGTGTGTGTGTGTGTGTGTGTGTGTGTGTGTTACACACATGCACCACAGCATGCATGAGGATGTCATTTGAAGCAATCAGTTTTCTGATACTAACAGGTGGGCCCCAGGGATTGAGCTCAGGTCATCAGGATTGATGGGAAGTGCCTTTACCCACTGAACCATCTCAGCATCCCTCCTTTGCAGATAGGAAGCACATGTTCTGGTATTACTGGGGCCGAGGACTCCAGATGCATTTTTATAGGTTTTTGGATGATTTTGCCATCACAAACTATGAAATCATGGAGACTTATCTTTGAGAAACTAACTAGAGACTAAAGTTATATCCAACATATTTGCATTGGGCTAAACTTTAATGGTGTGACAGGTGTTTATCTCTTCCCATTTGATGAGCAGACATGATCATCCCTTTCACAGACGGATGGTTTGGCTGTTGGTTGGACAGAAGGGTCCTGGAATATGAAACAGACATAAGCGAGCCAGTGTACACTGAATGGGAGCTGAAGCAACAAGGGACTGAGGAAGGGACTCGTGATTCCCTGAGCAATAGACAGATGAGTCTCTTTCCAAAGAATGCAAATCTGGGCTAATGGTTGATCCACTTTTTTTTTCTTTTCTTTTTCTTCTCTTTTCTCCTCCGACTTTTCTTCCTCTTTTCTTCCTCCTTCTTTTGCTTTCACTCTCCAGTTACATTTTCTCCTGTTCAGAATTTCTTAAGTGAGTACTCTATCCACACCATTTGCACCCTTCCCATCCCTCCTCCAACTGCTCTGGCTCCTTTCACTCACTCTCAGAGATAGGGCCTCTTCTTTAATTATCACACACACACACACACACACACACACACACACAAGCTATGTGTCCACTGAGTGTTGCACATATGTACATATGGTTAGAGCTGACCACTTGGGAATGGATAACCTATCAGTATGCTCATCTTTTGGGAAGACTGATCCTTCCTCTCAGCAGCCATTGTCTGCTTATGGCAGTGATGGACACACAGACAGCATCATGGAAGGGTCTCTGAGTAGAGATTTTAGACACAAGGGCAACAGACTCACAGCATATTGGGGGCCTGTGAAGAGAGGTATCTGTTCCATCTGGCAGAGTTGGGGGTCTCCTTTAGCTCTCTGAGGATAGGGGATTTCACAGAAAGAGACTTCAGCTGGGCTCTCTGATTCCCAGGCAGGAAGCAGGGAAGGTGGTGGGTGGCAAGCTGTGTGGCCATTAGTGCTCCTTTCAATGTGAACTCACCTCCTCAGGAAAGAAATACATTAGCTAAAGACTCAGAGACAACATTCTCCGTAGTTGTCTGTCAGTGTTGGTGAGATGGGAGGACCGACGGAGTGTTGAGACCTGAGCGGTAGTCTGGTCTAGAATCTAATCCTCAATTACAGCATGTTGGAAGGTATAGCTGTGTGCAGTTATTAGTCACTTACCTACATGATCCTCTGTGCCGGGGAAGGCAGGGCTGCCTCAAGAAAAAGGGACCAAGTCGTTTTCATTTCCGACTCATGTAATGCATGATAGAGTGGGTTATAGGATGGGAGGCATCTGTGGAGCCATGTTTAGGTATAGTTTATAAAACATCGTGCTGTAAGGGCTGGAGTTGTGGCTCAGCAGTTAAGAGCACTAGTTCTTCTTCCAGAGGACCTGGGTTCAGTGCCCAGCATTTCTGTGGCAGCTCACTTACTCTCTAACTTCAGTTCCAGAGGATCCAATGCCCTCTTTTGTCCTCTGTAGGTACTGCACACATGTGGTGCACATGCACACACACAGGGAAAAGACCCAAACACACAAAATAAGAACATCCTAAAACATGAGGTCTATATGTCTTAGTGTGGAGGACTGCCACTGCCATTTGGAGAGAATCCACAAAAGTTATCAAGCTACCCTGCTGCCAACACCATGATCTCTTGTACCCACCATAGTGATATGTCAGCAGGGAAATGAAGCCAAACTCCTTCTTTATCCTCCTGGTTCATATAACAAAGACAAAACCTGTCAGCACAGCAGTCAGCCAAGCATCTTTTATTCCCTAATAATCTGATGTGAATCTTGGAAATGTGAAACCAGCTTGAACTAATCCTTCAGTCTGGACTTGGCCTCACTGATTCCAGCAGGAGTCACAGACAGATGGACTGGAAAAACAAATTGCTGAGATATAAGCAATTGAGCTTCTCATTGGCACAGCCTTATGTCATCATCATAGCTACCTAGTAGAGTCCATTGCCAATGCAAGTGCATTAAATATCATATATGTCCATAAAATAGAGTCAACATGAAGTATGTACTAATCAGAAATATTGAAGGATTACAATAGGAAAACGCTGGTCAGGGCAGACAGCGTCAGAATTGTCTTGATTATCATTTTGCCACTATTATTAGCATAATTTATTTTGACAACACATATTGGTCTTCTAGGTGATTTCAAGCAGATTAATAATTTAAGGAACACTGACAAGAAAAAAATTAAGGAAAAAAGCTACTTCCCGTGTCAGTATGTGCCAGAATCCGAGTGTGCATGTGCTCCATCTTGGATGGCTTTTCTTCTGGGAACCATACGTGGACATTTATTTTAGCAAGAGACGGCCCCACAAAAGAGCCAGTACGCATTGCTGCTAAGGGGGTTTTTCCTAGGGAGATGTGAACAAATGTCTAATCATTCCCAGCAGGACACCAAGGATGACAGGGGAAAGACATGACTACAATAAAGTGTAGCTTAGCAAACCAATGAGTTTACAGGGTTGTTTGCAGGACTGTGGGTGCGGGGTTAGTTACAGGAACATGCTGACTCCAAGAGCCCACTCAGGGAGGGGTGATGGCTCAGGAAAGTTGCATTCGTGGAGCTTCTGATAAAACACGCAGGGGACTCAGCACAATTGATAATCTTTCTGTGTAGGCAAGGGGTCCTCATGAACTTGTAGGCTTCAGGAACTTTGGAGACTCCCCAGGACTTTTCCCCCTGAGTCCTAGCGGATTTGGTTGTGTTGTTGTGTCTCCATCAGCCTACGTCTAGGCGAGAAATGTCTCATTTTAGAGGAAACCTATTGACAGGTGATGGGTACTGTTCAGGAGTCAAAGCCCAGTGACATCCTTGGGCTGCTTAACTTGACAGTGCAGACAGCTGTGCATCATGGTAAGTGAGACAGCAGCAAATGAGTACAGAGATGTCCTTTCTGTGTGATGGAGAAAAGACATCCTGGGAGCTGTGCATGCACTCAGCTAGAAGGGTAGGCAGGACCACAGAAGGCGCACAGGCGGCAGGCTCTATCTTGAATGACTACTGTCTCAGTAAAATTTTGATTTCACTGTGTCAGTGTACAGGACCAGCCAGTGGGCAGTGGGTGGCTCCCTGCCTTGATGGGTATGCCAGGCTCCTATTGACTTTTCTTTACAGAAGTCTTTGCATTGCTGAGCTGTGATAAAGTCCCTTCCTTGGGTGTGGAATTTGCAATTCTATTTGATGTACAGGTAAACTCCTTGGGACAGCCTGAATGCAGCACAGGTCTGTTCCTATGACATATAAACCCTGGATTTCTGTTCCCTTCAAAGCTCGCTCCTTAGAGAAAAACACAGTGCCACCTTAGGGATCCTTGGAGAAGCATTGTCTGCACTATCAAGGGTGCTGCAGGCTGAGCCAACCACCTGAGCACTAGATCTGAGAGCACTTCTTTGTCTAGATCACTGTCAAGATGCCAAGCATTCTGCAGTGGGTCTCAGATTCACACCAGGCTTGCTGATCTTGGCTTGAATTTAGATATCCACCCTAGTATTAGAAGGTGGACATGAAAGGTGGAGCTATGAGAAGGGAGAAATCCAACAAGCCCAAACTCTGCTGCTCTGTGTCCATCGTGACTAGCTATTGCAAAACCTTTGTCACTGTTTTCGCGATAAACCCTTGCTTTTAAAACAGTGGAATGCCTTAACCTTGAGGCAATAGCTTATTCAATGCACAGGCAGTCAGGAGACCAGACAGGAGGCCTTGAACAGCCTAAAAATGTAAACAATGTAATTCAAACTGATTCTAAATGGACGTGGGACAAAGGGGTACATTTTGAATACACTAGGATGGAATGGAGACAGGATGCTGTAGACAGAATCTCCTGGAGATGTAAAGGCATGAGACCCCAGATCCTGTGGACTGATCTTCCCTCTTGTCATGGACCACGTGTCTCTCCCTCTGGAAGTCTTTGACCACCTTAGTAAATCTTGTTTACTCCATTTTCCTTTGCCTCTGTTGAATTCTTCTCTAGGAAGTAACAATAGCAGAGAACAGGGAGATTCTTCTCACACCATCTGAGGCAGTCTAGTTCATACCCCTTTGTTCCATACCATTATCCTGGGGTTTATACCACCACCACAGGGTGCATATGGGCTCACTGGTTCGCTATGCATAAGTTCAGGCTGTGGTACTACACTGTTAACTTTTGGTCTACGCCACTGCTCTGCATCCTTCTTCCACTAGGAACCCGGGTACTCCACATTGACTGTGCCCCATAGCCCGTCTTTCCACCCAACTCCTAATAGACAGTGGACTGAAGTGCTTCATACATCCATTGGTGGCACCAGGCTCACAGTCTGATATTGGCTCTGGCATCTGTCCTTGAGGGCATCGTGGACCCGAGTGAGGAACAGAGGTGGCATATCTAAAGAGGCTGGGGGGCTGACTTTTGGCTCACAGGTTTGCAGATGTGGACCAGTTGTCTGCACTGTGCAGGCACAGAGGACCAAGATTAGAACCTTAGCCAGAAATTGGTTGGGTCTCAGGAGGAGGCTTCTTTGTCCCTTTGACTTGACAGCAGACCCTGGCCATGGGAGTTGTTGGGAGAATGTCCTTAAGAAGTTGCAGTTAATTAATCCAAGGATTTTAAATGTCTTTGATGGTATTTTTTTTTATATGAGAGGGAATCTTATTTCATTATATGGAATTTCAAGGAGAAACATCATCAGACTAACTTGACTGAGTCCTGCTGTGCTTCAAGAGAGTTGTGGTTTTGAATCAAAGAGACAAAGTTCTCAGTTCCAGATAGGCAGATAAGCAACAAAAAATACATAACCACAGGACAAATTTTTAGATAGGGACGTTAAGTTACAAACTTAAAAGAGGGAAGAAAGGAGAGAATTGGGTGTCAAAGAAGGGCCCCCACACTCACAGCTGAGAGTGTGTGCCTTACAATAAACAGAAACTTCCCTAGTTTGATGCTGAAATCACAGACCCAGGAAGCTTAGTGAGGATGAGGCAGGGTAAATGCCACCAAATCTGCACCTGGACATGCTGCGTTCAACCTTTAGAAAAGTCATTCGGAGGAGAAGGAAAGCCTCATGTCCATGCAGATGAGGGGAAGATAAAATGTTCACTTTAGAAATCACACAGGTGGGAACAGAGCCAAGTAAAATGTTCAAGCTCACGAAGAGTGTGTGCTTGTGTGTGTATGTGATGTCTGTAGTTGGTGAACTCATCTTCCAGAAGTGGGCACAAATGGAAGATATTTTCACAAAGAGAGGAGGAGGGGCAGAGGAGGGAAGGAGAAAGAAAGAGAAGGAGTCAAAGAGAGAGAGAGAGAGAGAGAGAGAGAGGCCAGAGAGATTATTGCCCACAAAAAGCAATCAAATAAGACCTTCAGTTGCAGAAATGGCAGGCCACAGGGGGGTTGAGGTAAAGTCACTGATAGAACAAGGGAAGAGATAAGTGGAGTAACGATCCGTCTACATTGATATCACTGCTGTGAAGCACACAGAACACCAATGTGTATGATGGATGCACAGATACTGGGAAACTGAAGTGGATGGGCACTTGGGTAGCAGTGGGGGTGCTGGTACAAGGAACTTTGTAAAGGAATGGAGTTTACTCTTTTTTTTGCTATATTTGTTTATTTCTCTCTCTCTCTCTCTCTCTCTGCCTCTCTCTCTCTCTCTCTCTACTCCCCTCTCTCCTCTCTCTCTCTCTCTCCTCCCCTCTCTTCTCTTCTCTCTCTCTCTCTCTCTCTCTCTCTCTCTCTCTCTCTCTCCATACATGCACAGGTCCACACGTGCCACAGTGTACGTGTGGAGGTCAGAAGACAGTTCTTAGGAGTCAGTTATCTTCTGTCTCGTTGTGGGTCTCAGGGCTCTAATGGAGGCCATTAGACCTGAAGATAACTCTAACAGCTGACACATCTCCAATGCCCAAAGTTTCATGGCAGGGCAGCCAGGGGGGACTTAGCTGAGCAAGGGTATTCAGCAAAGGATTCCAAACAGGAGACAATGACACTATGAAGTTCAAGAAAAGGACTGAAAAAGAATAGAGTTTTTTTTTTTTTGAATGATCAAAAGAAGGGAGAGTTTAGTTCCTGGGGTACAGTAAAGGTAGTAAGGGTGCTTCTCTATTTTGATTGACAGGAGGTAGTAAGGGCAGTTCTCTGTTTTGATGGGCAGATTATGTCATAGTATCGTGTTCTACTGTGAACTTTTACTTCCCACAGTGTGCCTGATTTTAATCATAGTCACACCCAGTTATACAAGACAACAGACAGAGATGTTTCCTAAAAGTCCCACCCTAACCAAGAAGCTATTTGCAACTGATACCTTCCAGGAAAGGGAAAAATCAGTTTTCTCCAGCGTACAGGTACAAAATGGACTCCGTCTTTTTTTTTTTTTTTTTTTTTTTTTTTTTTTTTTTTTGTTGAGGACACAGTTTCGCCTTTCTGCTCTTGCACTTAGAACCAATTCAGGCTGGATCAACCGCTGCTCAACACGGGGATTTGGATGTCTAAGTTTGTTTGATGGTTCTTAAGAAAGGCGGGAGGACATATCCCATTAAGGGTGTGCATGGTGCCTGCGGATGAAGAGTTTCTCCCCAGCGTATTGTTAAAAAGTGGGGCAGGGGTGTGTGTGTATAACCCAAAGCAGTTACATTCCCATGTTCCTAAATTTCCCTGTGCTTGATGCCCTGGTTTTAAACATCATAAAGATCCATGTTATTTGGAAACAAAGAATGAGAGAAGACTCAGTCATCAGCAAACGCTCTTTGACCATGTGGTGGCTGACCCACTATTGTGGGAAGCCTTTTCATTAGCCTCGCTTCAGAGCCAAAATGCCCTTTCGGGCTCTGCGCTCAGAGCCCGCAGCACCTGGGGATTATGCTAATACTGTTTTCCTGCAAATAAGCTCCTGTAGGTTTTCTGCATCACCAGACATTTGAAGAATGATTCCCATCTTTAAACGGGAGCTGGTTTAGTCCACTGCGAGCCTTCTGGACCCTGTGTGTACAGAGGGCTTACCTATGATGAGCTCTGGGGACAGGGCCTCTCAGAGCTGCTCTCTGCAGGTTCCCCCCACCCATCACGCTCATTGCTGTTTCTCTTATATTTGAGGAAGATGTCACTTCTGGGGCCATGAGGAGAGTCACTTTCCCCTCGCTTCATGTTTCTTCTCATTTCTTAGATGCCGACTTCAGAAATCCCTCTTTGTAGTGAAGCTAGTTAAGTTAGTTAAGTGTGAGAATCAGGATAGGTCCCTTTAACACCAGATGTGGTGGCTCACTTCTGTAATCCCAGCACTTGAAACAGGGAGGCAGGGGGAGAGCAATGAGTTCAAGGTCAGCTTGTGCTACAGAGGAAGTTACAGAGCATCCTAGGCCACATGAAAACAAAAAAATAAAATTTATGCCCTGGCAATGCTGAAGTGTGTATGGGCAGTGCCTATATGGAGATTTCATTGAACTCGTCCATATTGGGTTTCATGGTCTAAGTTTAGGACAACCAACCAGGTTTTTTCCTCAAGAGGGCACCAGATCTTGTTACAGAAGGATGCAAACCACCATGTGGTTGCTGGGTATTGAATTCTGGAAGAGCAGACAGTGCTCTTAACTGCTGAGTCATCTTCCCAGCCCTGGGATACATGGTAAAATCTTCCAATAAATAAATAAATAAATAAATAAAATACAAACTAAAAACTAAGAAAATGCTTTCCAGTCTGTGCCTGGGATATCTTGTGCAAGTTCTTACTGAAAACCATGCCTCACTTCCTGAAGGGCATATTTAAGATCAGGAAGTCTTTTTCCTTCTACATTGGACCCAGTGAAAATCGTCTTCCCCTATGACACACTGATGATACAGCATGCATGAAGGACATTGTGGAGAAAGACCCTTCCATTGAAACCTGGGTTTCACACTAGGAAGCAATGAGAAAGATGGGGAAAGCAGAATATATTGAGTTTTGTTCAGGAGAAAGACCTCTCACTCTTCCTGACAACAGTCATTCCATGAACTCTCCTCTGAAGGAAAATATGTGCCCCAGGTTCTTTAGGAAATGCTACCCACAGACAGTCCTGGGTGTTATTCTTCCTGAGAGTCTCTCTGCTTCTCTACCTATACATGTGTCAGTGTGGATCCCTGGAGACTGATTTTGAGACAATCCAACTTTGTTTTTTTTTTCACTTTTATTCCCAAATTTATTTATTTATTTTTTAATTTATTTATTTGTTAAGGATTTCTGCCTCCTCCCCACCACCGCCTCCCATTTCCCTCCCCCTCCCCCGATCAAGTCCCCCTCCCTCATCAGCTGGAAGAGCAATCAGGGTTCCCTGACCTGTGGGAAGCCCAAGGACCGCCCACCTCCATCCAGGTTTAGTAAGGTGAGCATCCAAACTGCCTAGGCTCCCCTACTACCTATTTGCTTATATTATTTTTTTTTCCAGTCTGGGCCATTTTACAATGTTTTCTCCAGTTGTCTCTTTACTATCTTTGATGAGATAGTCCAGGTTCATCTAATATATTCGTGGTCTCAATCATGGTTCATTTACATTACAGATCTGGTTTGGCTTCAGTGGTCAGGCATGTCCTGGGCTTTCTTGAATCCATGTTGGTGCATTTGACTACAGTCACTCTGCTTGACACGTTCAGTTCAGTAGTTCTTTTCTGGGTGATTAGCTGGGAACCTAAGACATTCATGGTGTCTTTCCTTTGGGTTCTTAGAAGACAAATGACAGGCTTGCCCTCCTCCCCATTATTTTCTGAGAAAGACATGACAACTCCCCCACCCCCATATTTGGGTATGAAGGTAAAGGGTTGGTAGGGAGAATGAAGCTGATACAGGGCTATCCTCAGGACCCATAGAGCAACATATTTTAATTTCCATTTCCTGTTTTTCCTTCAAGTGCACAGAGTGCCTCCTGGTCCTATCGGAATGAGCGAATTATCACCTAATGGGCTAAAGAAAGTGCCATAAACCCATTTGCTATGTTAGGATAAAAATCATTTGTAAAGCATGGAGACAAAGAGAAGTGAGCATCTACATTTAGGTAGAAGAGGCTTTAGGATGATAAAAAGCTACGGAAGAAAATCACAAGGAACAATCTAAGTCATATAACATTTTGGAGTTTCTGTTCATCTCATTCAACCAAAAACAAAACTGAAATAGGTAAGTGACATTTTGGGGGAAAATATTTGCAAAGCGAATGATGGGACTCGAGGCAGAGAATCGGTAAATTAATCAAGTTGAAAGCAGATTTGTCAACTAAATGAGTAAAGGGCATTAGTGAGGAAGCGGGATGGGAAATAAATGGAACGTCGGAGGAAGACACTCCGCTTCATTAGTCATAACACGATTCAAGGAGCTCGAAACGGTGGTTTTATTGATATAACTGGAAAATGCCTTGTTGGGCCACTATCCCAGTTTCCAGCTGTGTTGAAATGGGCACTTCAGTCATTACTGATAATTCTGTGTATTAGTGTCACCTTTCTGGAGGACACTTCTGCAATTAGAATCGAAAGGCTTCTTTATAAATGACCACGGTACCTGCTGCAGTGATTTCCCTCCTAGGTATTTACTTGAAGCAAATGATCAGAGAGGCACCAAGATGGCTGACAGGGCTACAGAGGAAGGAGCGAGTTCCTCACTTCAGGGGGAGGCCGACCACTGGAGGCAATGAGGATTCCCAGAGAGGGCTAGTTTCATGAGCAGTCCTGACATTCTGTGTTTGAGATTTTATGAGTCTGTCACCTTTGGATAGAACGTAATATTCAAGGCTATAACGGTGACATAAGCTCTTTATTCATGACCTTGATAGGAAGAGCAGCTGGGGTTTAGCTAACACTTGTCCTGAACCCAGCGCTGTCAGAAGCACATTATACACACTAGATTAAGGAAGCTTTGTGACATTCTGATGGCCATTTTTCTCCTCATTTTGTAGGTAAGGAAAGCATGGCACAAAGAAATCAAATAGAGTCTCAAGGTCACATGGAAAACAAGTAGACAGAACAGGCTCTTACCATCCTGAAAGAAACGGAGATAGAAAAACAAAACCCAAAGGACAAAACACACACAACACAAAACAGAACAAACTAAACCAACCACACATGTCCCTCTCCTTGAGCTATCAGCCTACTGAAACAATGTTCCCCAAGAAATTGGATTCCACCAGAAGTCTCATGTTAGGGAAAGGAAATAGTGGAAGCCTGGTGCCGGTCAGAGGAGAGCTTGCCAGGGAGAGATGATTTCCCAGAGTTCAAATGACTGATCAGACCACCTTACAGGAGAGACAGGAGCTGAGACAAGAAACGATGAGTGATGGGCGGGACCTAGACCTCATGTCCAGAACCTGAAGATGAACTTAGGGGGTTGCTTCATTTCTCTATTTGCCTCTCTTCCCAGAGTCGCCACACTGAATAAACCTTTTCTCTCTGCCTTTCAGTATTGTCTGTTAAACTGGCATTTGAGGATGAGCAGCTCAACCTCGTTTGTTGTGGCTGCAGATCCCAGGTTCTGACCCTGACAACAACAGTAACGAGGTTTTCAGCCCAGATGGCCATCTACACCTCTCAGTGTTATCTCCCTGGGAGAGCTGGCAGTCTAGTAAATTCTATGTCTGTGTTTGGACCTGCCTTAGTTGATTTACAAATGGCACCTGCTGTCCTCAGCCACTTGGTGATATCAATACTCATCCTTATTCACACAGGTCCTCTGATGCAATGAGTCTGGGTTTTATCACAATAATGAACTCTCCGAGTTAGGCTCAGGCTCAGGGTCATGGCTCTGAGCTCAGCTGAGTTCTCCTCAGGACATTATGGAGGATGGAGTATTAATGGGCATTTTCTAGAGTGGTAGAGCCAATAAAACATGTATTATTACACAAGAGATGTCACGGACTGGCTTGCACAATTGGAGGGTAGACAGTCTTGAGGGAGTAAGGTGGAGAGCAATGGAGTGGGCATTTAAGCTCGTCCTCTGGCCTTTGTGAACACGCACTGGTGGACTCGATGGACAGGTGCTCACACTCCACCTTTCTCCAGGACAGCAGAGCAACTCAGAGTCCATCGCAAGCTCCCTGTCTCTCTCCCCATCGTTCATTCTGTGTAAATGTCTATCTTCCCCCATCTTACCTCAAAGTTCAAATTAAGGAGAATGACTCAGTGATATTCATGTTCTACAATGTTCCAGAGATCCCATTGTCATGCTTTTGTTCTCATTTCCCAGGCTTGTAAAAGGAGTTGAGAATTGTCCTGCTCTTATTAAACGTAGGATTGGGCAAGGTCTGAGTTCTGATCTAAACAGGATGGTCTGGGGCTGATGACATGGTCAGTGGATAATAAAAAGGCTCACTGACTGCTTGATGGCCTGGACTCAGTCTCCAGGGCACACTTAGCTGGAGAGCAATGACTCTGGCAAGCTGTATCCTGACCTCTACAGACACACAGTGGCAGGCGTGCACATATAATAATTACATACATAAGTAAACAAATAAATTTCAAAATTTAATAAATGGAATGATCTTTGTGGACCAAAAAGGCCAGAACAATACTTAACCAAACCTGTGGGTCAATGGTATCCGTGTATCTGTGTGTTCCCACTAATGGAGTCAGGCCTTTGCCACTCTTGGTGAGCTCATCTGAATTCATTGTCATAATCTGTGGTTAGCATAGTTGATGGTCCCCAAAAGTCCATATGTTAAAAGTTCAGGTCATAGTCCATGGTTCAGTGTAGGTGCTATATATAATATACATGCACATGTGCGCGCACATGCACGTGCACACACACACACACAAGCACACACCTTATCTTAGAAGATATTGAGTGTTACTATAAAACATTGTGGGACAAAATGAAGACAGGGAATATTTCCAGGTAACATCACTTTCTTTCTTTTCATAAAAAAATGTGACATAAATCACTGGATGATTTATTTCAGCTTAAAGCGGGATGGATTTGGAGTTATGAATTCTGCGTGATCTATGCAGGCAAATGAAACATAAATTCAAAGATGTGTCTGGAGTCCCCTCTCTGGTTTCTTTCTATTTGCTTTCTTTCTAGTCTTTTTCTCACTGGCTCAAAGCGGGAGAACTGGAACCAAGAAGGGACTTGGAGGGTGGAGACACTTGCAGCCAAGTCTGACCACCTGAATTCAGCCCTCAACACCCACATGACAGGAGGAGAGAAACAACTCCTGCAAGCCGTCCTCTGACCTCCACATTCGCCTGATGACAACGTTCACACACACACACACACACACACACACACACACACACAGCAAATAAATTCAGTGATAATAAAATTAACACTTTAAAGAAACATGAGAACTGCCTGGTCTAGGAAGGCTACGGATTTCCACGCATGTCTCTAGTAAGGCTATTGCTAAAAGTGGAGGTCCCTTCCAGCAGCCAATATAAGGTTACTTATAGAAACATATATTCTAGACCCTCCAACAAAATGTAGCCAGCTGCCACCAAAACACCAGGTTCTGAGAATGGGAGAACTAGATGATAGTGGTGCTTTTTGCTGTTTTGAGTTTTTATTTAAAAAAAAAAATTAAAATGCATTTTATTTTTAATTATGTATATATGCATGCAGAGGCTGGGGCAGGGCATGTGCATGTGGGTGCAGGTGCATTGGAGGCCAGAAGGGGCACTAGATTCCCTGGAGCTGGAGTCACACTTGGGTGTTACTTCCAGGAACCAAAGTCAGAGAAGTAGGAACTTCCTGTCTGCTGCTGGCTGTAAAGAATCATAATGATAACAACAACAACAACAACAACAACAACAACAATATCAGACTGGGGTCTTTATGTTCCTCCTTTTCCCATCCAAAGTCTCCACGGTGTTATCCCTTCTCTGGGAACTACAACTGTCCTCAAGGATTCTTTTCTACCCTGCTTCTTCCCTGTTGGGTAGGACCCACTAGCTCCAAAGCCTAGCAACATAACATTCAAATATTCACACACATAGTTGTTATAGACACAGGTCTGTGAACCATATGTTTAGCCCTTATGAGTCTGCTTGCTTTGCAGGGTCTCAGAGTTGTATCCAAAGACACCTGCCAGTCATAAAGAAGATGAAACATGCCACTGTGAAGACCCGCAAGTGGACGCTAAGCTTTAAAACTCTCTGACCCAGGGATTCCCACCATGCTGTGAATGAACAGGTCCTAGACATGTGATTCTCAACTCCACCAATCGTTCCTCTGTGGTCCTTCTTCCTGGGTGGGGGCTCTAATACCTCTAACAGCTGTATGCTGTGAGGACCTCCACTGCCTGCAAATCTTAAGTTCTTGCCAGTGAACGCCTGCATGCTACTGCCACCTGGAGGCCATGTCTTCTTGATTGCTGGAACTCTAGATGCTTGCAGTCCAATTTCCCCATCCACCTCTCTCTCTTGTCTTCTTTTGTTTTTCTTATGCTCTTGAAAAGGTTAGAGAGCTTAATGAATTATTGAATATGCTTTTGGATATGTCTCTGAAAACCTTTGTCGCTGTTGCTTTGTTTTAGAAATGCGATTTTTTTTTTGTCAATATTTCTGTTCCACGTGTGCAGAGAATCTTCCTACAGGGAGAAGAGCAAGATCACCAAGAAACGTAGCTGCTGGATTGGTAGTTAATCCACTGGTAAGGGTGATGCCGTGAGTTCAATTTAACCTACACAATTAAGAGACCTAGTAACACAGTAATATTGCAGAGACATTAGATGGGGGTTGGGGGTGTATTGGAAATCTGAACTGCAGGTTGGGACGGTGGAGAATTCTGCACCTTTGTCCACTGAGGTTTTGCTAGAGAAATGAAAGTAAAGATTGTCCCAATGTACAAAAGTCTTCCTACAGCCTCTCCTCACATAGGGCTTGTTACAGATTGTTTCCCACTCGGAGTCTCAGCATAGAAACCCCACCTACGTGTGACACAGAGGAAACAGATGAAGAAAAATGCAGAGCTTGCACTTAGATGCTTTGGGGATTGAGGTGGAGGGTGAAGCGTGTGGTCACTGAAGATTTCATTCTGACACCACCATCTGTCTTGACTCTGTTTGTTCTCTGAGCTGCGCACGAAAAAGCCCGTGTGCTTATGAGTAGGGCATGAAGGGGAAGATGGTGGCATGTGACAGAGATAAAGACCGGGAAGCCTGGTGGGTGGGGTGAGGTATTTGAATTTTATTCTCATCAAAATGCAAGTCTCTGAAAGACTTCAACAGAGCAGAGGCGATGTCTGGTTGGTACTTTCAAATTTCTACTCTGGCTGCTCCATGGAGAACTGGCTGCAGAATCATCAAGGACAAGAGTATATTGAAAAGCCTGGGAGACAATGCAAACATGGAGCTTTAGTTTGAGCCATCATGTTTCCTTTTGAGTTCTGGATCTTCTTTTTCTTTTCAGATGCTGATAGTGAGATTCTGCTGTGAGGAGTGAGTATCTGAAGCACTAATGTCTGCTGAGACATATACACAAATCAGCACCACAGGACTGAAGACTGGGTGTCCAGGAACAAAGAATGGAAGAATATGATCTATTCGCTGACTCAGCAGAGCGACCATCAGGCAAGGTGCATGCTCAGCTCCGAAGGAGCTATTCCAGAGCTCATAGATGCAGAAGAGACTCTTACTGCGTTACCAGACTCCCGATCAAGTTCATGTGCAAAGCTCTATTAGGAGCTCCTGGAAAGCTGTCTGTTTCCCTCTTTTATTGTCTAGATCAGTGAGTCTCTTGAAGAGACAGAGAAGCTGAGATACATCTTGATTCAGATCTCTCTTCCCATCTTCTCCATCCTTGTCACACCCATGAATGCATCACAAACATACAAGCGGGTATGGCAATAGAACAGACAAAACTAAACCCACAAAAATTTCAACACCTTTGATTCTCAGAGATCTCTCTCCCTAGTGAGTAAAAGTTCAGAAGAGAACATTCCCTGATTAAACTAGCTTTGCAGATGAATCCCAAGACACAGTGTTTCATTACACATGATAGATATTTCTTTTTAAAAAATAGTTACTTATTTTTTGTGTATGGCTGTTTGCCTGCCTATGTGTCTGTGTGCCACATGCCTGCAGTACCTGCAGAGGCTGGAAGAGGGTGTGGGGTGGCCTGGAAATGGAGTTACAAGTGTGAGCTGTCATGTGGGTGCTGGTTATTGAACCTAGGTCCTCTGCAAGATCAGTCAGTGCTCTTAACTGCCGAGCCAGCTTTCTAGCCCTTTGTAAATATTTCTGTATCACATGGGAATTTCAGGATGCTAATAATAAGAGGGCAATTTCCTAACCTCAGAAATCTCCCTCTACTGTATCCTTTCATTTGATCATGTATTTCTCTTTATGAAATTAAGTCCCTTGAGCTATCCGTAGAAATGCAGCCTGCACATCTGGCTCCCCACATTCTGTTGGTTTTACTTCTTCATATTGTGGTTGGTGGTTGTTCTAGTTTCCTTTCTGCTACTGTGATAAAACTTTCTGACTGAAAACAAAGGAGGAAAGGGCTTACTTCACCTCACACTTTCAAGTCACAGTCCATCACTGAGGGAAGTCAGGGCAGGGACTGCACCAGACACAATGCTTGCTGGTTCATTGGCAGGACCATGCTTAGCTCCCTTTCTTCCGTATCCCAGGACTACCTGTGTGGGGAATGGTGGTGCCCATGGTGGCCTGGACCATCTTACATCAATTAACAATTAAGGCACACTCAATGACCAATTTGATGTGAGAAATTCCTGAATTGAGACTCCCTTTTCAGATGACCCTAGACCTGGTTTATAGCCAAGGCTAGCTAGGACAATAGTACATCTATATTATCACACGAGCATATAAACATTTGTGGTGAACGTGTGCATGCGGATGCCAAAAGTCGATGCTGACTGCCTTATTTAATCCCTGTTTACCTTATTTTCTGAGAGATAAGGTCTCTCACTGAAACCAGAGTTCACCAACTGGCTCATCTGGCTGATCAATAAACTATAGGAGTCTACCCGTGTCTATCTCCACATTTCTGGGATTACAGGTATAATACCTAGCTTTTATATGGGCACTGGGAGCTGGACAGGGATACTCATGCTTGCATAGCAGGCACTTTGCTGACGGAGCCACCTCTGTCCCCTTTACAGTCTGTCTAAATGCTGGCATTACATGCGGCTACAGTATCTTGCTAACATCTTTGTGTCAGCGTTCTTGGTGTAGCTGTCACCTGTTTTGTCATTTGAAAACTACCAGCAGAAGTGTTATTCTTACAGGTACCCAGGTCTATTTTTTTCTGGGGTCTGAACACATCAGACATGCAGAGCCTAGCACTGTACATAAAACCCATTGCTGTTTAACTCAAACAATGTATATCCATCTGACTGGAAAACATGAAGTTGGAAGTGGATGTTTAAAAATGAGACATCTAAGAACTAAGTGAAGTCTTGGACTAATCTAAAGGAAATACCCAGTAGGGACCATTCGAATTCCTAAATTGAAAGAATGTGGCAGGCTCATTGTACAAAAAAAAAAAAAAAAAAAAAAACACAGGGATAAATGACTCCTGGCTGGTCCCAAAGGGAAATCTGTCAGCAGAGCAATGATCTGGTTTTGAGTGGATTATTTCTCTGAGAGAAAAGCTCATGGGGTCGGAGCCTGAGAGTACGTCTGAAAATACAGCGAGAGTCTGGTATCTGATCTGGAAAAGCAGCCCATTCAGATAAATTAACAGTGTTAAATTGTTTTCTGTTGGTGCTATGACAGTATGTGGAGGTGAGTGTTGGAGTTCCCTTTCTATTGCTGAGATAAAACACTGACAAAAGGCAATCTGAAGGAGAAAAGGGTACATTTTGGTTTGTACTTCCAAGTTACAGACCATCACTTGGGGAAGCCAGGCCAGGAGCTTGAAGCAGAAACCATGGAGAATTACCTCTGGACTCATTATTAACCAGCTTTTTTATAGTCCAGGATCACCTGCCCAGTGAATGGTGCTTCCCACAGTGGACTGGGCACTCATGTCTCCATTATCAATCAAGACAACCCCCCTGATATTTGCCTACAGGCCAATATTATTTGAGCAGTCCCCCAACTGAGACTCCCTACTCAGGCAAAGTTGATAATTGATTAAGATCAACAACAAGAATAAGATTTTATTTCTACAGCTTTCCTGGCACCACTGGACAATTAAGAAATTACATGGTTCTACAAATTTCATATTGTTTTCTTATAACACTCTTTTATATTCTGCTAAATTTATGAGTAATTAATTAATTAGTTAATTAATTAATTTGCTCAGAAACCTGGAATGACTAAGATCTCCATAGTGCAGTTTTCCCTTTTTCTTGATTATTCCTTTGATTACATATTTTATGTAGAGTCTTAAACATAAAATGGTTTCCCTTACTTACACTCTGTCTGTAACCCACCACTTCCCTACCCCACATCTCTTGCAGTCTTGAACCCCTGAGCCAGCAGATGCTTTCCCACTTCAAATTCCTTCCACTGTTAAAGGCTGTCCCTCCAGTATAGTGGCTTTCTTTACATCTTAATCCTGTTTGTTGTTAGAACAGTGTTGTCAGGCATTAATGTTCTCTTATTATTTATTTAGGACCTAAAGTCTAAAGAAATAGGTTCCTAGTTGTTGTTGAAGGCTGCTTGTTCATTCCCAACTGCCCAGACTCCCAAAATAATCACACAGAAATCTATATTAATCAAATCACTGCTTGACCTACTAGCTCTAGCTTCTTATTGACTAGCTCTTACATCTTAAATTAATCCATTTCTATTCATCTGTATATTGTCACATGGCTGTGGCTTACCAGCAAGGTTCTGGCATATCTATCTCTGGACAGTGGCTACATGGCTTCTCATTGACTCCACCTACTCTCTCTCTCTCTCTCTCTCTCTCTCTCTCTCTTCCAGCTTGGTTATATTCTGCTAAGCCATTGGCCAAAAGCAGCTTCTTTATTAACCAATAAAAGCAATACACATACAGGACTTTCCACACCATTTTTCCCTTTTTTCTGACTAAATAAAAAGGAAGGTTTTAATTTTAACATAGTAAAATTACATGTAACAAGACAGGTATCGAGCAAGAATTACAGTTATAATATTTGTATCTACTTTATTTTATATAATAACTAAGGAAAATTATAATTATAACTATCTATTCTTCAACTCCATCAAAGACCCCCAAAAGTATAAAATATTACCTATGTTAACAGGAAGTGCATTGTAAGCAACTTCTAAAATTCTAGAAATGACAAAGACATTTTACTGCCTGGACAGTCACCCAAAGTTCTTCTGTAACATTGGGGCATCCAATATTCAGCCTATAGGCCCAATAGTATCCAGCAGACTTTTCCATGAAGCAGGAAATATGAATATCTGTTCTGCCTTGTAATGACAAAATCGATCAGTTGCTTTCTTCTGTGTCCTGCAGAATGTCTGGTAGATTCTTTCATGAAGCAAGAACACCGAAGGACTGTCTCACCTTCTTTAGGGAACTTAAGCAGTCCTTTACCTGTCCAGGTAAGAGCAGGCTCTTGCCCAAACAGCTAGCAAATTCTATAAGGAGCCTCTTCAAACCCATCTTCCTCTTGAAGTAATTGGTGCTGCCAGTTGATGGAGGAAGGTCATTGGCTAATAAAGGCACTGCCCTGGCCCATTTTATTGGTTAGAGGATAGGTGGGAGGAGAAAACAGGACAGAACGCTGGGAGGAAGAGGAAGTGAGGTCAGAGACTCGAAAGCTCTCCTCTCAACAGCAGACGCCTGAGAGAGACGCCATGCCCCGCTCCCGGGATGAAGCTCCAACCCAGGATGGACATAGGCTAGAATCTTCCCGGTAAGCGCACCTTGGGGTGCTACACACAGATGATTAGAAATGGGCTAAATTAATATGTGAGAATTAGCCTAAAAGAGAATGGGCCAAGCAGTGTTTAAAAGAATACAGTGTCCGTGTAATTATTTTGGGCATAAGCTAGCCAGGCAGGCAGCCGGGGGTGCTGAGAACGCAGCCCTGCCGCCCCTATTACTACAGCCAGTAGATGTGTTTCATTGTCATGAAAGCTCTAAGTTCTTAAAACATTTTAAATTCCATATTCTGTAGTCTTTAAAAGGTTTGAAGAATAATTATCTATCTGAAATATATCTCTTTACATCTAGAAAACTTAAATTACATGACTACAAGCTAGACTATTATAGATGTTTATCTATTAACTGTATTTATTAATTATACATTACATTTTTAAATAAACTGCGTAAACACAATACCTTAATAAAGAGCAAGAAATATATATATTCATATATATATGTATATATATGGGAAAATTGACCTTAAATTTGTATCAATAAATCAAGATCCACACCAATGCAAATCTCTATAGCATATCCTCCTTTAAATGTAAACAAACATTTATAAAAAATATTTAGGAATTCTCTTAAACTGCCTCCTGATGTTTATTGGGCAAAGTAATTTTTGGGGTATCCACAGAAACCTTTTGGGTGGTCTTGGTTTATCAAACCACATTAGTCTGGAAGAAATCCATAGGTTCTCATCTCCTGTGGAGACAAAAACAAACCTCTTTTCCAAAGCAGCAAATCCTTAGATTCAAATTCTGAAGTCAAGATACCTCTAAAATATGTATGTTGATTTAGTTTAGGAGCCTGTACAATGAAATGTCTCTCTGTACTTAGTTCCTTCACAGTCAAATAATTTAAAGAAAAACAATAAGATATATAATCCAGACTCTCTGTGCACATTCCATCTTTACGTGGCTTATTTTTCTTACTTTATTACTTTTTCTACAAGTTATTCGGTTTCTTTAAAGACTTTGTTTTATTTCAAAATGATTTACTCCTTTATAACTCTCTATATGCTTTTCTTCTCTCTCCTAAGCCTAGGTACATTTATCCAACACTGTGACTCATTTACAGGTCTTTTTGTTTTTAAATATAAATCTATCTTTGTTGTGTATCTGTAATTATTTTCTGACCAGAAACGCTGTTTTTTTAAATGGGTGTGGCTATGGCCAACATGGCCCTCCCTGCTTTCTCCACTCAGTCCAACTTGGAGGAGGTCTGTTCACCACTTCTGCGAACCATGCTTACAGTACACAGTGGGTCTTTGTTGCTATTGAGCAAGATGTAGCACTCTGCTCACAAATCCCATTTAAATGCTCTGTAGCCAGATCTCTTGAAAGAGTCAGAGCCATTTGTGCTGGTGAACCAGTAAGCCTCAGTTTTTTTAAGAAGCCATGAAGTTTTTTACTGTACCTCCTATGCGAACAGAGCCTATCTTAAAAAAAAAAAATACTGTTACTAAGAAGCTCTGCTTGGCACATATTTTTGTGGATCTAGAAACCTTAAAAAAAGCTTTCTTAGACTTTACATGGAAATTCTTCCTCCATGCTTTCCCACACCACCTAGTGAAGGGTAAAATTTTGCTCCCTGTTTCAGACATGTATGATCCTAGCATAGATGAAGATACCTTAATTTGAAGACAAGGCCTTTGTAGATATCAAGATAAGACTAGGTCATTAAGATGAGCTCTGATTGCTTACAGCAGGTGACAAGAACATGTTCGTAGGGTGTGTAGATATCTGCGCAGAAGATGATCTTGATGCAAGAATGGCACAATGGCAGTTTTCCTATTGTGGGAATTCTTGTGTATTCACAAACCAAAATGGAGCTATCCAGGGACCATTCAACTGATCTGGATCAGCCTCTAGGGAATTTACTGAGAAGAAATGGCTTTCATAAATAAATTAATTTAGCATGAAGAGCTAATTATTTCCCAGTAGGGAATGAAGGATTTTTAGAATATCCTACCTTAAATCACACTGAAATTGATGTTGTGGTGATTGATATTGATTGCAAACTTGACAAAATTCTGTAGCACTCATCAAATCAGCTCCTACTGGAAGACAAAGGCTCTCCAAGCACTCCATGGGCCTCCAGAATCTCTCTGGACTTCCTTTCTCTGTATCCTCTGCACTTGTCCTTCACTGAGCTCTGGAAGGGAGATACCCTCTTCCTGAATTTTTCCTTCCTGTCATATGATGCTGTCTCAGTCTGTGCCCCGGGACAATTTTGGTGTCTGCCTCATTCACTTCTGTTCTCTCATGAACCTCTATCCTCTGTGACCTGTATTTAATACACTTGAAATTGTTTCATATGTTTTCTTAGCTACTGTGTTTTATTGCTTTAGAATGATGAAACCATTTTCTATCTTTTTCTCCATAGAAAGCTCCTATTTGGAGAAAGCAAAGTAACATTGTGCTGCAGGATACTCAACACACACACATATATACACATGCACACATACATGCAAATACATACACACATACACACTTACATGCACACATACACAAACACACATACATAATGCACATACACACATAATACATACATACATATATAATACATGCACACACAAGTCTAAACATTCCCCACTTCTTCCTTCAGTTCCCTTGTTAGTGGCTCCAACTGTGTTTCTGTATCACTACTTCACCATGTTATCATGCTCACCAGTGCACATAATACTTGCCAAGCGACAGCTCAGAAATAGGCAAGCCCAAGGCTTTTATCTGCCCATTGAAAATTCTTTATAAGTCCTTATACATTTAATAGCTAGAATTAAAAAGACTATAAAGGCAAAGTAAGTGGTTTAAAATAAAATACTTATATGTATTCCTAAAATATCAGGCTAAAATGCAGGTTGTGGAGTACATAGTTTTTCAGATAAAATAAGGATGCAGTATTTTGCCACAGCCTAGCAGAGGCTTTTAACTCTCTGTAATGGGCCATATGAAAGTTGTAAATAAATAAAATTGTCATTTTAATTATTATTCTAGCTAATTTCTAAATTTTCTTATATCAGAGTCTGAGTTTCTCTCATTTCTATCTTTAATTTCACAGTACAGGTCATTGCATAGCCCTTGGCGTGTATTGGCGTCGTTTGTTGAATGGCTATATGAATGAGTCCATTAACTTACACTTTAGAAAAACATTTGTTTTTAAGTGGCTTTAAGAGGGAAAGACACCTGTCATAAATATCACCATCTGAAATCTACTTTTTCAAGAATAGGACAAAAGAGACAGTTATTTTTCCCATAGTATCCCTTTATTTATTCAGAAAAATAACATCCCAGGAATTAACTCCTCCTGTGTGGGCTTTATGGTGTATCATACATATGATGACATGAACATGGAATATTAATGTAATATGTTAGTGAAGACAAGAGTGTGAAAGCAATAAATCCAAGTGTTCTTATAAAAACAGAATTGGATGTGCAGAGAAACAGTGTCTGCAAAATCCTTTTGTTGTTTCTCTTCTTGAGATTGAGTCTCATGGAGAAGCCAAGATTGATCTTGAATCTACTATGTCAGTGTTTCACAACCTGTGGGCTGTGACCCCCCCACAGATATCTACATTACAATTCATGACAATAGCAAAATTACAGTTGTGAAGTAGCAATGAAAATAATTTTATGGTTGGGGTCACCATCACACGAGAAACGGTACTAAAGGGTGGCAACATTTGGAAGGTTGAGAACCACTGCACTAGGTAGAGCAGAATTGTTCCCATTAGTAGGGAGGGGTGGCGCAGGTGTTCCCAGGTTCTTGGTCTCTCATCCAAAGAATTGAAAGCAAGGACTCACACATATTTACAAAAGAAGCGTGGTAACTTTAATCAGAGCAAATGGTAGTACAGATTAAAGAGGGCTATACTGTCCAGATTAATAACAGGATGACTGAGGACCCTCAGCACCTCCTAGATATAGCCTGAGGTCTCTCTTTATGGGGATGAAGGGGAGCAGGAGCAGGTTACTTACTGAGAGCCATAGTTTGGACAGTTGTCAATTTCACTACAGATTATCTTATATAATCATTTTTCTACTATGACTGCCCCTTTCCATAATAATCATTTTAATCATATAATACCCCCCCAATTTTATACATACATGAGAGAGTACATAGAAGATCATTCCTATAAGGTTGCTAGAGGACATAGGTTTGCATTAACTGCTCATGCAACCAAATTAGTTCAGGTTGGATGGGTCCTTCTATTCTTCATAAACAGATAAATTGTGAATACAATTGAGTAGAAACTGTATAACTGTGACTGTTGTCATGGGGTGGAGAAATCTTTACTATTATTCAGAGATGGGGATATGTGTAGATGAATATAGATGTGGGTTTGGGGAATCTTAAGGTTGCTAGGTGCATTGTTCAGAGGTGTGTGTGTGTGTGTGTGTGTGTGTGTGTGTGTGTGTATGTATGTATGTGTCTGCTTGTGTGTGTGTAGCATGTATAGCCAAATGAACAAGGCTGCCAAATGCATTGAGAGAAGAGTGGTGTGTTGTGCTTAACAGAATCCAAAACAGGGTCCCAGGCCAAGCAACCCCCTCTTGTTTACCTCATTCAAGTTGGCCTTAAATGCACAATCCTCCTGTCTCTGCCTCCTGAGTGCAGGGATTATAGGCTTGTGCCACTACATCTGACTGCAAGATCATGTGTCTACTCTCTTTTTAGGCGACCAGTATTAATTGTGTGTTATGAATTGATCATTAAAGTCAGCTTGAGAAATACTCCCATATTAAACCAATCACTTCCAAGTCTTTTCTTCTTCTTCCCAACAAAGGGAAAAAAGGAGGCCTGGTCCCATCTCCTGTACATTCATTCCCTGCTTCACGATATGATAAGTGGAATCATAAGGAGTTGGCCTTTAGATTCCTGTGATCTCAAGGACTACATTAAGTAGCCAATTCAGATAGAAAGGACCATGGACAGAGACAGGCACACATTCTACACTTTCCTTCATTCCTCTGGGTGGATTTCACCTACGCTTCTTGGTTCCACTGAAGTGGAAATGAGAGTCTTTGAAATTCCCATTTCATTACCCAATAAAATCCACCTGCTGTCTGACATTTTTGCCATTTACTTACGGTGGAGGTGGCAAAGAGTACAGAAATGAGACAGCTTGCCAACTGTTCACTGCCCTTATGTAAGAGCAGCAGGGATCTTGATGACCCTATCTATTGCCTTCTCCTCTTTCTCCCTCTTTACTGTAATCGAGCCCCAGGATTTTCTTTATTATCCGTAAGTAGTTCAGGTTTCTTCTCAACTTTGACTTTTTCCCTTTTCTTACTAAAGATTTAGTGTGTGTGTGTGTGTGTGTGTGTGTGTGTGTGTGTGTGTGAATACAGTGTACACAAAGGCTCGAAGAGGGCTTCAGATCCTCTATGGAACTGGAATCCTGCGAGCAGGTTCTCTGTAAGAGCTGAAAGTACTCCTAACCACAGAGCAATCTCTCCAGCCCCTTATTTTCCATTTTATTTTCCAAATTTTCTACTATGATTATACCCCAATTTTGTTATACCCCCTTTTTAAAATATTACTTGCATGAGAAAACTCTTTAGACTATCGAGTCATGGCTGCAATTAATCTGTATCAAGAACAGTAATTTAAAACATTTTTAGGCATTTTTAATCCAAGAGTTCTCACCCCTATTGAGCGAAATCAACAGGGATTTCACATTATGTTGGATCTATTCTTATTTTACAGTTCCTCAGTATAAATAAATAACTTAAGCATTTGCCTGTGGAAGATACATGTGATGGCTAACTTTCTCAACTAGAAACAATTTAGGATCAAATGAAAAGAAACTTTCAATTAAGAACTGTTTTAATTGAGACCTTGGCTTGAACTGTGGAGGACTGCAGAGGACTATTGAGTAACTGTCTTAAGGTAATTGGCAGGGAAGGTCCATCCCACTGTAGGTAGCACCATTCTGTAGGTAAGGTTCCTGAACTGTAGAACAGTAGGGAAATATAGCTGAGCTCAACCAGGCAAGTGGGTGTGTATGCATTCATTTCTCCTTGACCTTAACTATGGATGTGATGTGACTAGCTGTTTGAAGTTCCTGCTCAGAAACAGACATGAAACTAGTACAATGTGCTAGTATTTTTTATTGTCTTTGTAGTGAGAAATCATTTAAAAATAAAATTTCAGGCAAAGGCAGGTAGATTGCACTGAGTTTGAAGCCAGCATGGTCTACAAAGCAAGTTCCAGGGAAGCCAGGGCTGTTACACAGTCCTGTTACCCTATCTTGGAAAATGAAACAAAATAGAAAAAGGTCTAGCTATGTAAAGTTAAAACATTGTATAGGCATCTATACAAATATTTCATTAAAGCAAACTTCAGAACTCCAGCACGACTTAGGATCCCATCCAGACACCAGCTGTATCACAGAGAAAGATGGTGTCATTATCCTGGACCTAAAGCAAAACAAAACAACAATAGCAGAAACAGCTTTACTATTCATTTTCCCCCTAAACCAAGACTCCAAACCATACCGTTCCAATTGTTCTATTCTTACCTAATGGAAACTACTTGAAAACAACAAAATGCATTTTTTATTTTGCTAGAATGAAGTTAGTTAATACAGTAGCTGGGCCCTAGTTGGCAGGAAATCCCCTGTAGCTGGCAGAGGTCTGGTAAAATCCAACCTCCAGCTAAGTTCCATGATTGGCTTGTCACTACTGTCTGTAGGGGCTCAGGAAGTAGCACTCCTGGGATATACTTGCAAGCATGAAGTCCCAAATTCCATCCTCAAAACTCATGTGAGAAACCTGGATATGGAGTCATGAATTTATAATCCCAGCCCTGGGGAGGTAGCGATAGAAGGATCCTTGGGCTCACCGGCCAGCCACGCTAGACTTCTTGGCTAGAGTTTCAGAACACAAAGTGCCAATAACAGAGGAAAGCATCTGGAGTTGACCTCTGGTGTCTACATGCATGCATATACACAACACAGGCACACTCAAACATATGCATACACGTGCGTGCACACACAAAGCATCCTCACAAAACTTGTTTTTTCTTAATATTTTTCTGGACTCTGAGGTCAGTCGTTTTTTTTTTTTCTTCCTGAAAATCAGGAGGCATGTGAGCAAAAAAAGGCTTCTACATCAACAGATGTTACAGCAAGGATGGAACACAAGAAATGGACAGATTTCTTCTGGAATTCTTGGCTTTTGCTTTTAGCTGGCAAGCAGACATCCTTGGACACAAGAACTGGATTTTTCAGCTCAGAGCTTCAGCTGTGCTCCCTCTGTTCCAGGAATTTAGAACTTGACATCTTATTCTGTGATTTCTATGTAAAAGGTCATCTGTCTGCAGCCAGGGAAGCTGGGAGAAGGTGGTAATTACCAGATTAGTCCTGCAGTTTCCTGTGGTTGTGCAAAGCGGGATCCTGTCTCCTCTTTCTTGACATTCAAGGCATAAGACATAGAGACATCCAAGCTCCCACACCCAGTCTTGATCTATTTTATTACATGGGTGGAAAGACTGTTTTCTTATTCCAGTTAATGCAGAAAATTTATCCCAGCTAAGGAGTCAACAAAACCACTATTTATTTTTCAATTGTGTATGTTCATTTTTGCATTAAGAAAATGCCTTAGAGGTAGCAATAGACACACCCGATTGTGCTTCCTCCAGGATGACTTTGTGTAGCTTTCTCTCTCCTTTGAAACAAAGCTGTTAAACATGGACAAGTTTTCACACAAAAAAAGTGACACGTTCATTCTTCAGGTTCCTAACCTCAATAAAACTGATTTCTCAGGTGTATTTACTTTCTATGAATTAATAATGAATTTTACAGAAATTCTCAGGCACAAGACATTAATGAGATGATATGAAGAAGCCTAGTGAGGTAGAGACATTGGTCAGACAGATCTAACCTCTGGGGACCCCGTTTTCATCTCCTGATGGAGAGAATAATGACCAGACTTCAGGCCCAGCACATGTGAGAATTAAATGGAAGGATAAACACAGATGCAGTACATCAATCTTGACTTTCCCATGTGGTTGAGATTGTCATAAACAATCAGTCCCACCACCACAACATTGGCTGCTTGTAATGAATATGATGAGCTGTCATCCCCCTTAAAATACTGTAAGCCTTTCCTGGCACTTTTTAAAAATTATTGTACTTTCAATTATTCATAGGTGTGTGTGTGTGTGTGTGTGTGTGTGTGTGTGAGTGCAGTGTCTACAGGGGCCCGAAGAGGGCACTAGACTGTCCTGGAACTGGAATTGCACACACTTGTGAACTGTGCAGTGGATGGTATTGAGAACCCAACACTGGCTCTCTGCAGAATCCATACAGACTCTGCATCACTGAAACAGCCCTCCAGCTCCACACATTTAAACAACAGGTGGGAGTCAATGAATGCTTTCATACTAGAGAACTAAAAAGTCATGTGGACACTGCTTACTTTTGGGCTCCTGCTTACACTGTTAATTTTGAACACGGAGCACAATGGAAAATCCTTACAGAACCTCTTCATAATTTTTATCCCAGGTAAAGGATATAAAAAATCTTAGCCCAGCCAGTCAGAAGAGTTGCTTCTTACATTCATTTTGCCTCCATAAGAAGAGGAAAGATATCAACTATGTTCCAATAATTTAGAAATTATTTGGTTATGATTCCAGAAAATACTGAAAACAATATAGACTCTGTTAACTTCCTTACCATTAACTTGAAAAGAAGAAAATCTCATTTTAACTCCCAGCTTTAGAGATTCCAGTGTGGAATCACACTGGCTCCTCTGTTTTGAGGCCTGTGGTGGAACAGTCTGTGAAGAAGAAGCCTCTAGCCTTATGAAAACTGGGGAGTAGACTACGAGGAAGCAGAGGGCTGGGGTCCCCTTGAGACTAGGGTGGTCTCCTTGAGTGTGGTGGAGTCTTGCCAGCAGACACGGGGACTTGGTATTGGTGGAGACATGCTCAGTGATCCAGGCTCAGCAGCACTTTCAGCATCAGAGGTGAACACAGAAACCCCATAGACAACAGGCAGGGGTAAGTGTGAAAGAGGGCTATTGAACAGCTGAGAGCAAGAGAGAGAGGCAGGGCCTTGGAGAGCTGCAAGGGCTGTCACTCAGAAAAATATTAACCAGAGATGCCCAATGGGAGGGCTCCCAAGGTGGGTCTCTGTGTTCCAGCTTTTGTTGTGGGTTTTTAAAAGAGGGGTTTGCTCAGAGCTGGAGAGATGGCTCAACAGTTAAGAGAACATGGGATGGACTCACTCATAATTGGTTTCTAGCCATAAATAAAGGACATTGAGCCTATAATTTGTGATCCTAAAGAAGCTAAATAAGAAGGTGAACCCACTGGATGGAGGTGGGCGGTCCTTGGACTTCCCACAGATCAGGGAACCCTGAATGCTCTTCGAGCTGATGAGGGAGGGGAAGTTGATCAGGGGAGGGGGAGGGAAATGGGAGGCGGTGGTGGGGAGGAGGCAGAAATCCTTAATAAATAAATAAATTAGAAAAAAAGGAAAAAAAAGGAAAATACAAAAAACTCAGGGTGGATAATGGAAGTCCGAGTAATTGACAGTTCAATTAAAAAGAAGGTAGACATTTTTTTTCCTGCTTGGGTAAAAAAATACACACACACACACACACACACACACACACACACATATATATATATATATATATATATATATGAAGGTGAACCCAAAGATAAACATATAGTTATCCTCCTGGCTATGGGAAGTAGACAAAATTGCCGGGCAAAAAATTGGGATCTTGGGAGTGGGATGGGATGGGGGTAAGGGGAGATGGGGAGAGAAAAGTGAGAAAGGGAGGATGGGGGGAACTTGGGGAAACAGGATGATTGGGATAAAGGAAGGTTGGATAGGGGAGCAGGGAAGCACATATCTTAGTTAAGGGAGCCACCTTAGGGTTGGCAAGAGACTTGAACCTAGAGTGGCTCCCAGGTGCCCAAGGCGATGTCCCCAGTTAGTTCCTTGGGCAGCTGAGGATAGGGAACCTGAAATGACCCTATCCTATAGCAATACTGACGAATATCTTGAGTATCACCATAGAACCTTCATCTGGTGATGGCTGGAGATAGAGACAGAGACCCACACTGGAGCACCGGACTGAGCTCCCAAGGTCCCAATGAGGAGCAGAAGGAGGGAGAACATGAGCAAGAAAGTCAGGACCACGAGGGGTGCACCCCCCACTGAGACAGTGGGGCTGATCTATTGGGAACTCACCAAGGCCAGCTGGACTGTGACTGAAAAAGCCTGGGATAAAACCGGACTCTCTGAACATGGCGAACAATGAGGGCTGATGAGAAGCCAAGGACAATGGCACTGGGTTTTGATCCTACTTCATGTTCTGGCTTTGTGGGAGCCTAACCAGTTTGAATGTTCACCTTCCTAGACACGGACGGAGGGGGGAGGACCTTGGACTTTCCACAGGGCAGGGAACCCTGACTGCTCTTTGGACTGGAGAGGGAGGGGGAGAGGAGTGGGAAGAGGGGGAGAAGGGCAGGAGGAGGGGGAGGGAAATGGGAGGCTGGGAGGAGGCGGAAACTTTTTTTTCTCAATAAAAAATTAAAAAAAAGAGAAGTTGATGCTCTTGTAGAGGATCCAAGTTTGTTTCTGACACTCACATAGGGCATTTCATAATCATCTATAACTCTAGCTCCAGGTGACCCAACACCCTCTCATAACTCACACGTGCCTCTCACATGTGTGATACCCTCCTCATCACCTCACTTACACATAAAAACAATACAAAAAACCGCAATTAATTCCCTCTCCCTCTCTTCTCTCTCTTTGTGTATGTGTCTGTGTGTCTGTATATCTCTATATGTCTATATGTGTGTCTGTGTATCTATTTGTATATGATGTATAGATGTGTGTGGGTCTGCCTCTGTGTGTGTGTGTGTGTGTGTGTGTGCACATATGTGTTTGTGTGTATGTGTGCACTGAATGGGGAATTCCTACAGGATTGAAGTCAGCTCATCAATACACTTATCAAATCACTAGTTCTACTCAGTACCAATGCACCCCCTCTTTAGTTTAGAATGAGGAGAGTATAAACCTGTAGTTGAGTTGCTTATCTTAGTGGCTAAACAGCCTCCCAAGAATACAGGACTTTCCTCTCTTGGCCTTGACTTTATACACAAATCTCAGAATGCAACCTGCCACGTTATCCACTCAATGATCCATTGATGACTTAAACAGCTCAAGGTTATTCAATCCCATTGTTACTATCAAGTTGGTGTAGAGCCTCACAGGGTGGGCATACTGTGAAGGCTCTCAAGGGTGGGTCCATCCTGAGATAACAAAGAGTAGAACCTTACTTGACCATTTTTTTTTCTTTTGAATCAGGGTCTTGCTATCTCTATGGATGACCTTGAACTCACAGAGATCCTCCTCTCTCTGCCTCCTGAATGCTACGGTTAAAGGTGTATGCTAGTGCACCAGAAAAGCAGAACCATGGCTCTCAGAGGCAGGGGGGTATAGTTGCTTTCTCTTGGTATCTACAACTGGGACACAAGGGACCTGTTTTTAGTAGGTTAAAAACAGAGATTTTGGCTAGTACACACCCAGGTAGAGCTTTCAAGAAATGCCTGTGGGGCTGAATCCATTTCATTTACTATTTGATGCCCCTCCATTTTCACTTCCTTCTGCCTTTTCCTCTACTTTCTTCCCTCTCTTCCTCATTTCTTGTATTTCCTATTTTTAAACTGTTCATCTTGTTCAACGTCTGTGCCTAAAGCACATTGATTTAGGTAATTTCAAAAGGTTTACTCTAAACCATACTTGTGTGTGTATCGATTGTATAAATTATGTTTAAAGTATAATTTTATTTTTTATATTTCATATACATGTATCTATCTGTATAAATGTATCATATTTCATGTGTGTGTGTGTGTGTGTGTGTGTGTGTGTGTGTGTGTGTGTGTATCTTGTCAGGATTTCTTTTGCTGTGAAGAGACAACATAAACATGACTACTCTTACAAGGAAAAAAATTAGTTGAAGTGGCTTATAGTTTTAGAGGTTTAGTTCATTATCATCACGGTGGGATATGGTGGCAGATAGGTAGATATGGTGCTGGAGAAGGAGCTGAGTGATTTATATCTCTATCTGAAGACAACAGGAAATGGACTGTCTACCACACTGAGTGTAGCCTTGAGTAAAGGAAAGCTTAAAGCCCACCCCCAGAGTGATGCACTTCCTCCAACTAGGCCACGTCCACTCCAACACAGCCACTCCCTTTGGGGCCATTTTCTTTCAAACTACCACACTATGAAATTATCTTCTAACTCCTTTCATATCCCTCTCAAAGACCTCCCAATTTCAAGTCTCATTTTTTCATAACCCATTATCCCATTATTTCCAATTAATGCTGTCCATATATGTATGGGGAGCAGTTGAGTATGCACAACCTATGAGAGGAAAAATCCTCTAAAAGAATTATTTCTCTTACCTGGGGGAAAGCTATCAATTAACTGTCAATAGCCCCCTCAATAAGGGGTGGGATCTGGAGGGATCCTCTCCTTTCTGTGCCAGGATTGTTGTTACCTTGATTTTGTGTATTTCTTATCATTTTTGTTATAACCACTCCACCACTCAAAATAAAGTCTCTGTAATGTAAGAGACATCTTTTCTTGAGAGGCACAGGATGATGGCTAAATCCCCTAGTATACATGTGGGCTTCAACTGTAATGATTACATTTCAATGAAGTTTAAACCAGTGAAGGGAAGGGGCAATGTGTGAGTTGTTGGGGTCAAGGCTCCTCAACCTTTGTAATGCTAGTTGCTTAGAAAGTGTGTGACATGCACAGAATTTTACCTATTAAGTCAAAGCTCCCAGAAACCAGTAATTGCCCAGACTTCTCAGCAGGGTTTTCAATGCTCAGTCAGGTTAGGAACTAAAGAAAGATTTTCCCAGAAGAGGAGGCTGTCTTCCCTCAGTGAGGCACCCTGACTGTTACTTCTGACCCCAAGGCTCTGCAGAGGGATTTCCTGCTGGTGTACAAGTTGGCTCTCTCTCTCTCTCTCTCTCTCTCTCTCTCTCTCTCTCTCTCTCTCTCTCTCTCAGATGAATTAAACCTCAGTATAAATAGATCTTAGAACAATTACTTCAAGCAGGTTTCTCACTGCATGAAAAATGATATAGACCCACTCTAAGAATTAACCAAAGGAAATCAAGCAATCATTTCCCAACTAAACTACTAATTACTGAAGGTAATAATGGCAAGCAAAACTTGGCCCAAGAAAGCTGTGGAGGGGGCTGGATAGTTCATTTGGCAGTTAAGAATACTGGCTGCTCTTGCAGAGGATCTGGGTTTGGTTCCTACAACCTACATGGTGAATTACAACCATTTGTAAGTCCAGATCCGGGGAATCCAATGTCCTCTTCTGACCTCTGAGGGCACTGCATGTACATGGTACACGGATGCACATATAAGCAACAGACCAGAAGACAGAGAACTTTTTTTTTCAAAGTTAAGAAAGTTACATAGAGCCGGGCAGTGGTGGCGCATGCCTTTAATCCCAGCACTGGGAGGGAGAGGCAGGCAGATATCTGTGAGTTCGAGGCCAGCCTGGTCTACAAGAGCTAGTTCCAGGACAGGAACCAAAAGGCTACGGAGAAACCCTGTCTCAAAAATCCAAAAAGAAAGAAAGAAAGAAAGAAAGAAAGAAAGAAAGAAAGAAAGTTACGTAGAATTAAGGGCACCCACAGGATTGTTGTCTTCCACCGTATGTTTATTCTGTGTTAGAAACCAACCTAGGACTTTGTACAGTGCTACACAGTCACTCACCACCTGAGCCGCATACATTCCAAAATGGACACCATTTTCCTACACATAGCTTTATCTCAATATTTATTCATGAATTTCCTGTGTGGTAGGAACCTGTATCTCCACAGAGTTCTATGCTCTCTTTGGAAGTATGGTCTTGACAAAACAAATGGGAATGTGGTTCTTCACACGACTCCTTAAAACATGAATAGACAGAAAGGAAGGGGAGTTGGCATATGGTTAATTTATGTGCCTGTCCTCAGTAAATGTGCCTGGGAGAATCATTACCAGATACCATCTTGAAATACTGGACTCTACATATTGCTGAAGCCAAGAAAGAATCTTGAGAGTAGAGTATGTTGCTTGCCTCACAGTTGAGTAAACAACTTGCAGTTGGAAGCTGTTCATTCGTTCCTGGAAGCTCAGACCCAAAATAATCACACAGAAACTATATTATTTAAAACAGTGCTTGGCCAATAGCTTAAGAATATTTTATATTTTGTCATGAGGCTTGTGGTTTACCAGTAAAGTTCCCCAGACATTTGTGTCCTTAAGTGGCTGCTACATGGCATCTCACTGACTCCACTTACTCTCTCTCTCTTCTCCTCTGTTTGTATTTCCCATCTGGCTTTACTCTGCTAAGCCATTGACTGAAAACAGCTTTATTCATTAACCAATAAGAGCAAAACATATACAGAAGGACTTCCCACACCATTTCCCCCTTTTTGTTTAAGAGAGAGAGAGAGAGAGAGAGAGAGAGAGAGAGAGAGAAGGCAGAGTTAGTGAGAAGCCATTTAGCAGCTGCCAAAGGAGACAGATGCCTATTGGTAAACCACAAGCCTTGTGGTAAAATATAAAAATAATGAAAAGGGTTAATTTAAGCTATAAGAGCTAGCTAGTGATATGCTTAAGCAATTGACCAAGAACTGTATTAAATAATATAGTTTCTATGTAATTTTGTTTTTCAGATCTGAGCTGCCAGGAAGGAATGAATGAACAGCCTCCAACTAGAGATTGGTGCTCAACAGATTGGGGCCAATGTGGCCAACAAAATCCACTTAAAATCTGATAGAGTTTGAGAAGGAATTCTAGATACAAAAAATATAGAGTTTAGCATAGCTTCTTGCTCTGTTTGTTGGCAACAAGCAGAGATGCAGCTCCTTTAAGAGTTTTCCTCACTAAGCTTTAATGGCAAGAACTGTACAGTTTCTTTAAGGGAAGGTTTTCTGGTTTGTGCTTATTATCGAAACAGCTTTGGCTTTTTTGGGGGGTTGATGCTCACCACCCACTTTCGGTCCAGATCCTTATGTGCCTATTCAGGGTCTGAAGGAAAAAAGCTGAGACCATGCCAGCAGCTCAGCACTCCCTACTGGGGCAAGCAGTAGAATTGGCTTTGCTAGGAGTGCACAGTCACAACAGCATGGTGGATTCCCACCACTATACACAGAGATACTTCCAGGCCGCATGGTGTGCTGCATAGAAGATTTAGTTTTTAACTCAGATAAAAAGGGTTTATGTGCTGCACACCCAGAGTTGAGGTGGTGAGGACCATTCCCACTCAGCAGTCTTAGAGCAGGCAATGAACTACTTCTACCATATTTAAAACCTGAGAGAGGTGGAGCCAGCCTCCAGAGCCACCACAGCCAAGCTGCTTACCATTATAAAAGTACTCCTGGTCATAAAAATATTGCAGATATGCAACAAAGACAAATCCAAGATGGAAAAAAACCTCTAAATGGATCACAGTGTTAAACAAATGTACATAGGCTTGGGAGAAAGAAGAAAAAGAGTATGGACAGTTATGAAAGAAAGTAAATGGTTATAAAAATAAAACAAAGTCTTTAAAGAGACAGAGTAGACACAGTTGTAGATTAAAGGAGTATAGAAAAATAACATAAAGATGGAAAATATATAGTGAGTTTGGATTATGTATATTATTGTATTTTCTTTGAATTTTTTGACTGTGAAGGAGCTAAGTACAGAGAGACATTTCATTGTACAAGCTGATGAGCTAAACCAACATATACATTTTAAAGGTATCTTGACTTCAAAATTTGGCTCTAAGGATTTGTTATTTTGGAAAAGAGGTTCTGCTTTTGTTTTAGCAGAAGAGGAAAACCTGTGGATTCCTTCTATACTAATGTGGTTTGATGGACCAGGACTACCTGAAAGGTCTCTGTGAACCCCAAAATTACTTTGTCCAACTAAACACAGAAAGCAGTTTGGAGAAAACAACACACAAATTTCTAAATATTGTTTATAAATGTTTGTTTACATTTAAAGGAGGATATGCTATAGAGATTTGCATTGGTGTGGATCTTGGTTTATTGATACAAATTTAAGGTCAATTTTGTTATATGTATATTTCTGCTCTTGATTTAGGTATTGTGTTTGTGCAGTTCTTTTAAAAATGTAAAATATAATTAAGAAATACAGTTAATAGATAACCATCTGTAATAGTCAAGCTTGTCATGTTATTTAGGTTTTATAGATGTAAAGAGATATATTTCACATGGATAGTTATTCTTCAAACCTTTCAAAGACTACAGAATATAGCATTTAAAATGTTTTGAGAAATTAGAACTTTTCTTGGCAATGAGACACATCTACTCCTGGTAGCACTAATCTACTTCAAGAGAAAGATGGATATTTAAGAGGCTCCTTATGGAGTTTGCTAGCCATTTGGGCAAGAAACTGCTCTTGCCTGGACTGCTTGATGTTATTCTGTACATGCAGGACCCACAGGTATAGGACTGCTGAACTTGCCTAAAGGTGAGACAGTCTTTTAGGGTTCCTGCTTCATGAAAGTCTGCCAGACATTCTGTAGGACACAGAAGAAAGCAACTGATGGACTTTTCCATTAAAAGGCATAAGAGAGCTTCAAATTTCTTGCTTCATGGAAATGTCTGTTGGATACAATGGGCCTGTAGGCTGAAGATTGGATGCCCCAATGTTACAGAAGAACTTTAGTGACTGTCCAGGCAGCAATGTCCCTGTCAATTCTAGAGTTTGGGAAATTGTTTACAATGTACTTCCTGTTTACTTAGGTAATATTATATCCTTCTGGAGTCTTCGATGGAGTTGAAAAATAGATAGTTGTAATTATAGTTTTTCTTAATATGATAAAAATAAAGTAGATATAAATATTGTAACTGTAATTCTTGCTTGATACCTGTTTTGTTATATGTAATTTTACTATGTTAAATTTAAAACCTTCCTTTATATTTAGTCAAAAAAGGGAGGTAATATTGTATTCCCCTCTGTATACTATCAATGCCAATTTTTAATAAAGAAACTACTTGTGCCTATGACAGGCCAAATAGAGCTAGGGGGGAAAACTAAACTGAATCATGGGAAAAAGAAGGTAGAGTCCGTGAGATGCCATGTAGCTGCTGAAGAAGACAGATGGTTGGACTTTGCTGGTATACAGATTAATAGAGATGGGTTGATTTAATATGTTAGAATGAGCTAGAAATATACATTAGTTAATAGATCAAGCAGTGTTGTAATTAATGTAGTTTCTGAGTGATTATTTTGGGGGTCAGGAAATGAATGAGCAGCCTCTGACAACAACAAATGAGAATTCATGCTGCATATACAGCTGTTTTTAGACAAAGATTGTACCTCAAAGTTGAGATGATCAATCTCTTTTTCAAAAAAAATTACCTTTTTAAATTGCCAAACAAAATATTAGATGTTCTTAAGGTATTTTCAAAAAGTGAGTGCTTGAATTCCCTTCCTCTGTTTCTCCTCAGTCCCTTACTCCTCTATCTCATCACCACTGACAATGTCCTTTCTGATTTCTTTTTTAAAAGATTTATTTTATTTTAAATTATGTACTTGGGTCTAGGAGTGGTTTCGTGCACACAAGTGCAGTACCCACAGAAGCTAGAAGAGACCATCAGATCTCCTGAAACTAGAGTTACAGAAGGTTGTGAGCCACCTTGTGAGTGTTGGGTACCCAACCCATGTCCTCTGAAAGATCAGTCAGTGCTCTAAACTTCCATGTCTTCTCTCCATCCCCACCCTTCTGCTTTCGTGTCAGGGCCACATGTCTTTTTCCACAGCATTCATTACTTTTATCCTCATTTGTGCTCTCTCTGTCTGTCTCTCTCTTTCTTCATTTCTCTGCATTTATAATCCTTTATATACATACATATGTTCATTTGTACACATACACACATATGTACATACATACTTACCTATGTACATTAAAAACAAAACCCAAGAAACCACATATGTGAGATTACAGATTTTAGCTTTCTGAGTCTTGGTAACCTCATTTAATAACAATGTTTTCCAGATCTGTCTACTTATGTGTAAACTGCACGATTTCATTTCCTCTTACAGCTGAGCATTGCACACATGTACCACATTGTCATTATCCATTTCCCAGCTGATGGACCTCTAGGCTGGCCTCACATCCTCTCCATTATGATAAGGAACATGGGTCACCCTTGCATCTTAAATAGTTCCCTTCAGATGCAGATTTGCATCTAAGAATTTGTTATCATCTTGTTGAAGGGATCTCACTCAGTGGCTCATGCCTCATTGTCTGTAAGCACCTGATGTGTGCTGAACAATGATGTTCTCTTGAAACCATGCTATACCACTGTGTGTGTGTGTGTGTGTGTGTGTGTGTGTGTGTGTGTGTGTGCAGGAAAGAGCATAGTTTGCAGGAGTCACTTCTCTACTTTACAGAGCAGATCTCGGAGACTGAACCCAGGCTGTCAGTTTGGGTGGCAAACACTTTACCCATTGAACCTTCTCACCAGCCCAAGTTCAATGATTTCTGTAGATCTCACATATGAGCAAGATCATAATGTATTTGTTTCTGTTCCTGGATTAATCCATTCACAATATTCTCTAGATTTGTGACTATGGAAAATGACAACATTTCCCTGTTGTTTTTTGAAAGGTGTTGGATTAGCAACTATTCCAACTATTGTGTGTATGTCACATGTTTTAAAAGTTTATTCACCTGTGGGTGTGCACTTAGGTTATAAAGGTTGGGTGATACAGTCTATTCTCTAAGAAATAATAAAGTGGAGATATTTGGCAGGCTGATTTTATCTGTTTTGGTCTGCATCCAGAAATGCCATGGCTGGGTAATGTCTTAATTTTAGCATATTTTTTCTCAGAGATCTCTATCCATGTTTTCTGATATGTCTGGAGTAATTTGTAATGTCCCATTCTCTTTTATTGTTATAAAAGTTTATTATATTTTTTCTGTACTTAATACTTAATTTTCCATAATTCTGGTGATAAAAATCAGCTTTTAGATAAAGCCATGTTCCCCACCCCCATTCTGCTGTTGAAAGCAAATATGACAGAAAGCTAAACTCTTTGAGAATAAGCATTTTGGGAGTTTTGGAGTAAATTAATCCAGTTATATGATTTTATAAATTTTCCTGGAAACAAATTGCAGTTAAGTGACTGTCTAATTTGGGTAGGATTATCCCATAGTATCTACACATATAACAAAATTCAAGAAGACTTGAATGCTTACCAGCAATATGCTTTAAAAATGGCTCTTAAAATGGGAAAATAGTAAAAGTCTTCTTAACTTATATTAACAGGTCATTAAAATGTGTTTTATGTGTCCTTAAAAGTATATATCAACCTCTACTTTTAATATGCCAAATATATTTTAAGCCTGTAAAATCTCGTGGCTGCAATTTATCTTCAAGGTCATGTTTTCTCCAGGCAGACTCACACTGACCTGATTTCTGTAATGTAATTTAATTCAGTGTTTTGAAACTCCAGCCACAGAGACCCAGCATGGCTACTGTGCTTCTTTAAAAGTTGGACGTCTTATCCTCAGAAATTGACTCACTGGAAAAATCTATATCCTTTCTTTTTCTCTCTTTTTCTTTTCTTCTCATCTCTTCTCTTCCCTTCCCTTTCCTTCCCTTCTTTTCCCTTCCCTTCTATTCCCTTCCCTTCTTTTCCCTTCTCTTTTCTTTTCTCTTCTTCCACCCTCCCTATCTATCTCCCCCTCTCTCTTATCTATTTGTTTTATTTTATGGTGTATGGATATTTTGCCTGAATGAATGTCTATGTACCGCACTCATACAGTACCTACAGAGGCCAGAAGAGGGTGGCAGAATCCCTGAAACTGGAGTTACAAGCAGTTGAAAGCTGCCATGTAGATACTTGGAACAAGAGGGGGACTTGATTGGGGGAGCGGGAGGGAAATGGGAGGCGGTGGCGGGGAAGAGACAGAAATCTTTAATAAATAAATAAATAAACACACAGGTCCTCTACAAGAGCTGAGCCATCTTTGCAGGCCCTTCTTTGTTTTACGTTGTCTACAATGTTGTTGCGGTCAGAATGGGTTCTGACTTCTGTGTATAGGAGAATTCACACAATAGGTATTGACCATGGTGAAAATTTCCTCACTGCAAAGTCAAATAGAAATCTGCACAGACGAAGTTCCAAAGATCTGTCATACGGAAGCTAGGGGACAAAGTCCAAATTCAACAGCATTAATTCCAGGTGCTTGGGATGAATGGGGAGCCCTGGGTAAGCCAAGAGCAATCTGGCAAGCACTCTACCACTGAACCATATGCTCAGCCCCAGAGATCAACATTAGTGCCAAGCTGTCTGTACAGACCCACTCCAACACATGCTCATGGTCCTGGCAGCACATGACTTCTGATCAAACTTCTCTACTCATTTCTAGTACAGTCCATGAAACCATTCCTTGCTGCCTAAGACTGTGATCCTTTCTCTTCTTTAGGCAGAGTTTCATCAGAACACACAGGTAAGACTACTGTTGAAGACACCACACACTGTAAACGGAAATCTTCCTCCCTGTTGGCTTCTTTCATAGTACTAGAAGGTGCTATGCAGGCTACTGGAGTGAGGTGGAGAGTTATTGACAGTGTTCTGTGGACTCTCTGAGCTACAGTAATGACCTTCATGGAAAGATAGTGCCCTTAAGTGCAATAGTGGCATGATTGTTATATGGGTTACCACTCACTTTCCTATTGGACTTAAGGCCTACTTCACAGGAAGAAGCATTAATATGACCAGTAGAGCCACCAGGAATAAATCTACTACTGTTATTTTGCTAAATGGCCAAAGTATCAAACTGCCCTCCTTAAATTTATCTTTGCTATACACAGATTATTGCAACTCTCAAACTGTGTCAGAGAGGTGGGCAGAGAGAACTCACAACTGGGCAAAGTGCAGAGGGTAAGTGTCAGTGGAGTGCTCAGCCACAGATGGGACACATGTATCACACCTTGAGTGTCAGAGACCTTCAGGGACAAAGACGTGGAAAGAAGAGTGTAAGAGCCAACAGTTGGGGAGGACCAGAGGAGAGCAGGGTATTCTGGACAGGACTGGACAGCTAATATTCGTGAGCTCACAGCAGCTTGGCTGCCTTCATGAAATCAAACCAGTCAACATTCCAACATGGAACAGGAAGAGGTTTGTGAGCCCTCACCCCTGACTGAGGAGCTGTGGACTCCCCCAAAACTTCTGGGGGAGTCAGTTTTCTTTAAGGGTGTGGCTCTAGTAGGTCAACCTTGTCCCATGGATGAATCTATAGACATGAGAATATGAACAGCACAACCTGAATTAGTGAGCTTTAAAAACAAGACAGTGAAGTTGGGAGGGGTGTGAAGGAGTTAGAGACAGTGGTGGAAGGCAGTGAATATGATTGAAATACATTGTATGAATTTCTCAAGGAATTAATGTGACATTATATTTAAAAAGGAAAGCTTTGCCCTTACAGCACTATTCATAAATCTCGGTAAGCCCGAAGTGTGATGAACAGATCTTGCATCGTTAAGTTTAAGCCACAGAGCAGTCAGCATTGTGTACAACTTTAGAGAATATTTGTCAAAGTGGCTCAGATCTGGAGCACCCTGGATAACAATCTGAACAAGCCTGAAGTCAATGCGATTTTTCCTTTTATGTGACTACGTCGATTGTATCTGGGTTGACATGGAATTGAAAACAGCAAGGAGAAAGCAATTAGCTCTCATTTATAACGCAGTGTTTTGCTATGACTCAGATCCCCATCTCTTGTGTCAAAGAGCTCATCTAGTTTTTTGATATACATCTTTTTCACAGTTTGGAGATGACCCATTTCTGGGGGTGACAACTGGGATAGCATGGAGGAGAAATGGTTATTTGTGGAGCTAGTGGCAGGGTTGTGATATAGTGGCAGCTTTGGTATATGACTATCCTCCATCCAAAGAGAACAAAGCTTTATCCAGGGTTGGCAAACCCATCTGACCCCCATGTAATGGGAACCAAGCTACTGCACCAGTCTTCTCAACAGAAAGTGACAAGATATTTCCATGCAAACGAGGCCCCTAGGATCCAGAGTAGGTGAACTGGCTATATCTCCTGTGGTATGAGATAGGTGGAGTTTCCCTATGCCTCACACCGTGCTAGCTTTCCAAAATGAATGGATGCATCAGTTAAGAACACCCTTGGCCTTGAGGGTGCACACAAGCATTGGCCTTAGGAAATGGCATCTCTCCAAGAACCTGCCTGGTACAGCACTGACTCTCCAAGGCCACCCCTCCCCTCCATGATACTTCTTCCAACTCCCTGGAACATTTACTAGGCTGAAGTTTACCATCAAACATTGCAGATACAGAGTGGAGTAAAAAGCCTTTCTATTTGTTAGTTATAACCCATGCCCTGCAACTCTGGCTATTAACCATGGATTGGAGAACTAGATTGACTTCAGCAGAGATGGGGGTATCTCAGTCACCACTAGGAATATCTTTGTCAACAAACAAAAGGATCCAATGTATATGTGGAGCCAGACAAGAATGCCTGCCAGCACTGGCTAATAACAGAATTAAAGATAAATGAAATTAAAGAGGTTACTCCAAGTGCTATTCAAACAGAAACCACGTTTGTTTGCCAATGGGGAGCTGTGACTCGGAGCTGCTCAGAGTTTTCCAGGCTCTGCTACAGGCACCAAGAATCAGTTTACTCAGTACTGTCCTGCTCACTGGTGGGAACGTTGTATGAGCTTGGGGATTTAGGGTCTTCCAATTCCTATTAATCTTCTTAGTTTCTCAACCAACATTCCCTTCAGTGGAGTCCATGAAAATATAGAGAAAGAAAAGCCCTCTTAATAAGATAGAAACCAATTGTCTGGCTAAGGAGCCACCTCAGCAGTACTGAGAATTACCAACAAATGGATTTTTGTAAGATTAGTGGTCTTATCAATTGTCTGCCTAATCTGTTCAGAGAGATGCTGAGAATGACATAGAAAGAGGCCTTAGATGCCTATGCATTCTTCGGATGATGGACCATGTTCTGTGTACTGCACAGAAGCACCTCAAGACCCTACAACCATGTTCTTAACCCATGGGTGGCTGGAAGGTATGACATTAAAATGAGTGATCAGGGGAGAGAGGAGGAGGAGGTCAGGAATAGGCAGAAGTGGTTAACAGCTAAAACACTGGAAAATATTTTGAAACTATGCTTATTTTTATATGATTTTATTTTCAGATATTTGTTGATTAAGTTTCTTATATTAGTATTTAGGTGATGTTGTACCAAACCCATCAGGATTTTAGTCATTTAAAACATGACAAATTAAAGGCTGTGGATGCAGTCAGTTGGCAGAGTGCTTGCCTAGTATGCACGAAGCCCTGGGTTCAATGTCTAGCACCACATAAACCGGGTCCAGTATTTGGGAGGTGGCGGCAGGAAAATCTGGAGTTCCAGGTCATTATCAGCTGCATAGTGAGTAATAGTCCAGCCTGTGATATATGCAACCTTATCTAAAAAGGAGGTGGGTGGATGAAGAGATGGCTCAGTGGTTATTAATGCTTACTGAGTTCCATTTGCAGCACTGACATGATGGTTTATAATTATCTATAACTCTAGCTCTGCAGTCATGTGCACATATAATTAAAAATAAAATAAATTTTAAAATAAAAAGGCATTTGACACTCTGTTTATGCTAAGCTCACCTTGATCACTCTAAATAACCTTTCCATTTTATATCAATTGATTATTTGTGATAACTCAATTCCCCTTCTCATGTAACATGTAGCCTATTTATAAGTTTGTGATGTGTTCTGGAAATGAAGACATGGGTAACCATGGGTGTGCTTTTTTACTAATCACATCCTCTCATTCATTCCTGTTCATTTCTCTTATTCCTTAATTATTGTTGACAGAGGTTTATGTCCTACCTGATGTGGCAGCCATACAGCCCCAAAGAAACACACAGAGGTTTTCATTAATTATAAACTGGTTGGCCTATTAGCTCAGGCTTCTTATTAACTCTGACATTATACATTAATCCATAATTATTTTCTTTGTTAGCAGCGTGGCTTGGTACCTTTTATCAATGAGGCATATTCATCTTGCTTTGTCTGTGTCTGGATGACGACTGCAGGCTGAGTCTTTCCTCTTCCCAGAATTCTCCTGTTCTCATTGTCCTGTCTCTACTTCCTGCCTGGCTACTAGCCAATCAGCATTTTATTAAAACAAAACAAGTGACAAGGTACAAGACCTTTGTCCCACAGAAAATTATTGGATGTTTGATTGTAGTAAAGACATAATTTATCTACCCATATCTAAACCTTTCTCACAGGGGCAAGAACTCTGTAAACCAAAGTGAAACAGATAGACATCCACAAGAGAACAATCCTCTGACCTTCATGACTAATTATAAAACCAATGCTATTGAAAGTTAATAATCTTATGTTTTCTAGCTTTAAAAATAATTGCTTTAAAGCTTCTGTAGAAAAATGCCTTTCTTTCCTAAATGCCTCATTAAGATTTTTATCTATTCTGGTTTTTCCTGTTTGCATTTAAATATTAGGATTCCTTAGGAATTTGCAATAAAAGTTAATGAGTTATAGGAAAGTTGATGGAAAACTGAAACGCTTTGCCATGTTTTAAAATTTTTATTGCATTTTATTTACCTATTTGTGTGTGTGTGTGTGTATGTGTGCATGCCCATGTGGAGAGTCTCCTTCCAGCCCAAGTCCCAGGTTTAAATTCTGGTTATCAGACTTGCTAGCAATCACATTGACCTACATAACCTTTAATGCTGGTTTCTCACTAGAATGATGTATGATGGGGGTGTTTCCAAACAGCAACTCTAGTGACCCTGAAATGTAGACACAGGTAGCAGTCACGCAAAACCCCAGCTCTCACCTCAAAAGGGATAAGAGATGGTTGATTTTGGAGCCAAGTATGAATCACTATAGCCCAGGAACCGAGATTCAGGTTACCCGTGAAATTTATGTTCCCGTGTAATAACAGTTTAGTTTCATGATGTTTTTACAGAAGCAGAACAAAGAAAACATAACTCAAGACACTTTCCAAATACTTTAATGGAAGCATCAGGGAGAGTTATAGAAAAGCAGGGGCATCTTAACGATGGATCTTAGATGTTTTCTGGTCATTGGAAAGTGGGTTCTGCTAAGTGAATGTATCTCAAAAAGATTTGCCTGGTAGTCACAAGGTGTTAGGTCAGACACAGAAGTGGGAAAGTATGGCTGTTCAGAGGCTCCTGATAGCCCGAGATGGCTATCCTGAAGTTATACTATGGAAAGACAGGCTTCACAACACCAAAGAGCTCTTGGTACAATCTTGTCTAAATGATGGCTACACGAGTAACTTTCCCATACTTCCATCTTTAAATGTACAGAGATTTCTTTCTCCCCCACCACTCTCATAGCAGATTTAGTTTTCTGCAAACAAACCTACCCTTTGAGAAACAATTCTCTCTCTCTTCCTTTTATTGAGTCTTTGGCTCATTGACTCTTTTATTTTTATCTATTACTCTGGTGGGTTTATTTTTTAAATGTTTCTCTGGCTTAGTTAAATCAATGAGCCTTTCCAAAATAAATTTTTGGCAGAGATTCTCATTATCACTATTAGACATACATTTTTTTTTAAAAAAAAAATGAGGATCTGGAGAGATGGCTCACTGGCTAAGGGCATTTACTGCTCTTGCAAGAGGACTCAGGTTGGGTTCCCATCACCCATATCCATCTATATCTTCAGTCTCAGGGGATCCAGCACTCTCTTCTGAACTCCATGGACACACACACACACACACGGTGCATATACAGGCAAAATATACTTACACATAAAATAAAAATAAATGAAAGTATTTTAAAAAGAAATATGATTTTTATACAAACAACTAAAACTCTCCACAGACCATGAGAAATGGTCTTGACTTAGGGACAGCATGATCCGAAAACATGTTCCTCAAAGGACAGAAGGCAACACAAGAGCTCACTGTAATTACAAATGTTTCGAGACTGATCTTCTTAATTCCATGCAAGGCACAGCTAACATAGTCCTCTTTGACATCACCCTGAGCCCTGATCTGCCATAGAATTTTTTTAAGCATTAAATATTGAAAAGTCCTGCCAAGAAGCTAAATGCATGGGAACATGGGGTAAGGGATGGAGGTGGGGTAACAGATATGGCAGATTTTTCTATTTTGGTGGTCATTTACTTTAGAATATGGACTTGGAGGCTGTGGTTAATATGGTTAATCATGAAATTCCATAAAAGTGAAATTTCAGGAAAAAATAAAGTGTGACTTCCAGAAGAAGTGAGAGGATAGTAGCCCAGGCACAGGACCCCCTTGCTTTTCTTACCGTTTATAGCATTGGTCAACATTCTTGCAAACGGTAAAAAGTAGATGATGAGCAAAGTGGGCTGCCTGTAAGAGCACACAGTCCTGAGCTCTGAGGCATCCTTTAGTCTCTGGGCCTTGGGAATGGGATTTTAGTTGAGGTCAAGAGTTATGGCTTCTGGTTGCAAACTAATCTGCTACTTCATATGGGCATGGGTAGCTCTGTCCTGCTCTGCGAGAACCAGCGAAGTGCAGGTGAGTGCTAGGCATGCTTTGGCTTGGTCAATGTTGCTTAGTAACACCCAGCCTGGGGTGCTTGGGATCCCAGAGGGTCAGAAGCAGAGTCTGTCTGCTTGGACATGCATTTTCTAGGTCAATGTCACAAACATCTAACAAGGAGATGGGTGGGCCTTGTGGTTTTCCCACAGACAAAACCTGCCCCAGATCTCATTTACCCCAGACCTACTAAGTACAGCTGTCACCAGTTAGGTTCTAATTTTGCTGAAATCAATTTGGTTTTTGTCCTGGTTAGCTTTGATTGTCAAATTGATACAATCTAGACTTATCTGGAAATCAGTCTCAGTTGAGGGTTCGTCTTGATCAGACTAGCCCATAAGCATGTGTGGTAGTTTAGAAGAAAATGGCCCCCAAAGGGGAAGGCACTATTAGGAGGTATGGCCTTATTGAAGGAAGTGTGCACTCTGGGGGCAGGCCTCGAGGTCTCCTTTGCTCAAGCTTCCCTCAGTATGACTGTCAGCTCACTTGCTGCTGCCTGCAAGATGTAGCACTCTTAGCTCCAACACCACATCTGCCTGCATGCTGCCATGTTTCCTGCTGTGATGATAATGGATTGAACCTCTGAAACTGTAAGCCAGTCATCCCAATTAAACGTTTTCTTTATACGAGTTGCCACGACCATGCTGTCTCTTCAAAGCAATAAAAAACTAAACAGCGTGTCTGCAGGAGATTGTCTTGACTGTTAATTGATGTAGGAGGGACTAGCCCACTGTGGGCAGCATCATCCCTAGGCAGGTGGGTCTGAGTTTTATTTAAAAGTCTAAGTACTAATCTGCCTGTATACCAGCAAGCAGCATTCTCCATGGTTCCTGTTGTTCTTCTTTGTCTGTGAAGTGAGCTCCTTGGTTAGAGGTCATACTGTGTGGAACAGCAAGCAACAGTCATGCGTTCAAGTTTCTGCTGTGACTTACTTCAATGGGGACATATATCCTGTAAGGTGAAGTAAACCCTTTCCTCCACTAAGTGGCTTTTCTCGGGGGGGGGGGGGTGTTTGTCACAGCAGCAGAATGTGCCCAGGGCAGTCTCCTCACCTGCAAAACTGTGTAATAAATGAGAACTTTTAAATCATTTCTATGTTGTTTGTTTACTGCATGTGTGTTTATGTATGTACGTGGGAGCAAACATGCAGAGGTAAGAGACAACATGTGAGGGTGGCTTTTCTCCTTCTACCATGGATCCCTGGGATCAGACTCACGCATGGCCAGCAAGAGCTTCATCTGCTGAGCCATCTTGCCAGTACATGGCAGCTCTTCTAAGTATCTGTGAACTGTGAATGTAGTAATCTACTGCAGTCATGCTAAGAAATTAAATCAAGTGTCCTCTGCCTCATAGGACTGTCATGGAAAATTATGCATGCATGCATGCTTGCTTCAGAGGACTGAGTCTCATGGTACCCCCCCCCCCCCCGCCCACTACTTAGCCACGATAGCTAGTTACTAAACTGAGGATTGAGGTGGTATTCTTACAGACATTGTACAGTGCCTAGCACATTGGAGGTCCCAGGGAAAGTGTATTACTGATAAAAAGAGCTATTGTAAGAACTGTAAGAGATAACAACATTGTTACTGTCGGTATCTTCCATCCTTTGGAAAAATTTCCGCAGATCATATCAGGACATCCGGGGACTAGAGAGATGGCTGAGTGCTAAACAGTATGTATTGCTCTTGGAGAGGACTTGAGTTTGGATACCAGCACCCAGATGAGGCAGCTCACCACCGCCTCTAACTCCACCTCGAGAGAAATCGCTGCACTCATATGCCTATACCTGCTTTCCTACAGAAAAATAAATGAGAATAAAATAGAACTTTAAGAAAAAGAGGGAGAACTTTTTCTGGGAAGCAATTATAGGTTTAAAGAGAATTCTGTAAATGAAGTGAATTGTAGAAGGCAAAAGAAAGGTCAGATTGTTTTCTGTGTGTACCTTCCAAACACTGAGACCTACCTTCTGAATAGATTTAGGAACTTTCTCCTCTGGAACTGTTTAAGGATGTCCCCTGCACATGGGTAAGGGAACATTAGTTGAGGTTGGGGCAGCTAGGGCAGGCTCAGTGACCCAAGCCTTGCCCTTCACAAATGGTGTCACACTATAAAAACACACAGTAACATTTTTGAATGTCAAGCCAAGCGAGGAGTCTGACCCGAGAACATTTGCTTTCCTGCAGCTAAATAATTAATTCTTACAGTGCCTAGCACACAGCATGATCACCCTCCTCATCTACCTTTGCATAATTCAAAACCCTCTGCAGCAGCCACCGTGTCCTGCCTAGCCCCTGCGCACACAAGTTTTGATTCTTATTAGTTGCTTGAGCTCATGAATTTAGTCAGAACAATATGTACATTGCCAAGCAAGGATGAATCAGTATTTAATGGAGCCTAAAATTACTTTGTCTGTAAAGCTCCACACGAGGACACATTTATCCTGGTCTTCTACCTACCCACTGTGTGTGCCCCAAACTGACTTTCAACAAGGTGCCAGTGGTTGGAATGGGGAGACTCAGGATGCTTGCCTCTTATGTGATACATTATCCTCATGGCCTTTTCTTTTTACTCATAGATGCAATTAAATAATTAATTGATGGGGTTGGGGAAGCGTCTTGATGGGTAAAGTATCTGCTATGCCCTGTCTATTTCTTCCTCTTTCATACACACTCTTTTCTCTGATCACTTTACTTTCATAAAGTTGTAAGTATTTTTGGGGTGACTTGAACTTGAGGCTGTTTGGTTTTTTTTTTTTTTTTAAATTTTACTTTCAAGTGCGTCTTTTGCCAGCTCCGAGACTCAAGGATGACTTTCTTGAAGTCTACATTTAATTAATAAGAACCAAAAAGAAGTTGGAAGGATGATGCAATTGTTATGGATCTTCTAAAATATACAAACATGGGGAGGTAGATTAAACATAAAAGCATACCCTACACCCCCATCAAATACACAGCCACTGCAGAATATGGTGTAAAGATGAGAATTTATAATGAAACTTACTCCAACTGCCTTACCCTTCTTTATTCCTAATGTTATAGAAGGGGTGCTAGGGAGTTTCATGCCCTTGAATGATGATGTCTCTGTCTCCATAACAATAATGGGCCTTCAGTGATGCCCCTAAGTAAAAGAGCCCATTTCCTTGTAGGTATTAGAACTGTTGTTATTATTATTAATATTATTGCTGTTGTTATTTAATTTTTATCATATGATATATTTTGATCATATTCTTTTATATCTCCCAAAATTCTTCCAGATCTTCCTCACTTCTTTATCTACTCAACTTCATGCTCCTCCCCCATCTTTAAAACTGTGGTTCTCAACACGTGGGTCACAACTATCCCTTTGGGGTTAACTACCCTTTCACAGGGTCACCTAAGATCATCAGAAAACACAGACATTTACATTATAATTCATCACAGCAGCACAATTACAGTTATGAAGAAGCAACAAAAATAATTTAATAGTTGGGGTCACAACATGACGAACTGTATTAAAGGGTTGCAGTTTTAGGAAGGCTGAGAATCACTGCTCTAAAAAACAAACCAAATCAAAACAAAACAAAATAACATAAAATTGAAACAATGAAAAAAAAACCCCACCAAATCAAAAAAAAAAAAAAAACAAAATAAAAAAAAAAAAGACCAAAACCCAAAAGCAATTGTTTTGCATTGGCCAACTACTCCTGAACATGAAGCCCACCTAGAGTCTGTTTGATGTATCCGATGATTTTTCATTGGAAGAAAAAAAAAGATTTTGCCTGCCTGTCTTTGATAGGGTTTCTAATACTGGGAAGAGATTCCATGGCCACAACAACTCTTAGCAAGGAAAACATTTCATCGAAGCTGACTTACAGTACAGAGGTTTGGTTCATTATCATCATGACGCTGAGAACAAGGCAAACATGGTGCTGGAGAAGAAGCTGAGACTTCTACATTTTGATCTGAAAGCAACAGGAAGTGAACTGTGCCCCACACTGGGTGTAGTTTGAACGTTTGAGACCTCAAAACCCACCCCCATCTCTTTCAATAAGGCCACACCTCCCAATAGTGCTACTCTGTATATACCAAGGTTTCAAACACACGAGTCTACGGGGGCCATACCTATTCAAACCACCACACTCCCCTAGTAGATAGCACTTGTACACAACTTCTTTGTTAGGAGTGGGGCATTGCATCCACTTTCCCTTTTCAGGGCATTTTGTTTAGTTTGATCCTGTGCAGGTCAGTGTGTTGTCCAATACTCATCAGAGAAATGTCTTGCAATAGATGGGCATTAACACAGAGACCCACAAGTGGACAGAATCCAGAGAGTGAGAGTTTGGAGCGCTCAGCCCTAAATGGGATGTTAATCAAAACCTTCTCCTCAAGGCTCAGGGATTCACAGACTAGCATCTAATACCCAACTGTTGCAACATTAAACGGAAATGGAAACAACCCAGTGTGCTAGTGATAATTATTCTCAAGAGAGTGGGTGGGTGGTGGTACCTAGCAAAAAGATGCCATGCAGGCTGTTCCTAGGTGAGCCTCTTACTCATGAGGTTTGCTTGGTTTTATTTTGTCAGTAGTGGGGCTCTCATGATCTGGGTCTGCTCTGATTTATTCAGTCAATCGTGTATCACTGCTGATTGATAGTTACTCTGCGGGTGATTGATGATGAGAAATAATAAAATACGAAACTTTCTTTCTGATTTGTGAGTATTAATTTTTTGCCCCCATGTATTTTTATCTCTTGTCAATTGTTTGTTTGGCTTTGAAAATAAACAGTATCAGTTGGGGACTTGGAGAAGCTATTTTGAAAGCAGGTTTGACAAGCTGGACATGGTTCCTCACCCTTGCAATCCCAGCACCATCCTCATATCTCCCTTTCCACTTCTCCAGCTCTGACCCTACTGTTGACCTCTGACCCCTCTTGCACTTATAAGGACCCTGGAGCATGCATGTTCTATTTCTCCGTCAACTCAAAAGTCAGAAAACATTTCAACAAAGTGACTTTAGATTACAATCACCACGGGGGCTTCAGGAAATGAAAGGTAGATATCATGGTACAAGCTTGCCCTCCATCACTTGAAAGATGGAAGCAAGGCACTCAGAAGTTAACACCTGTATGGGCTATATAGATGGGGTATATAGTGAGCTAGAACTCAAGTGGGGCTCAGCCCCAGTTACAGAGAAAAAAGGAAGGAAAGAAGGAGGGAGGATGGAAAGAGAAAAGAGGAACAAGAGGAAATTGATTGTTTTTTGTTATTCTGATCACTTCTAATATAATACTTGAATTTTTTCTCTCGGAATCCTGGGTGGGCTATTTTCTAAACATTTATGACAACCAAAGCAGAAATATGGAGATAAATACAACATATTTCTATATTTTTTTTAACTTGGCATCATCTTCCAAATTAATGACAAGCCAATAGATAAAATTGCCAATGAGTTTATCAGCTATTGTTAGCTTTACATAAAAGCAGACAATGTTCAATAAAAGACCAGTGCATGGCTTGTGATCTGACACAGTTCTAGGAAATCCAACGCCCTAATGAAGTCAGTTAGAATTAAGAAGGACAAAATAAGCAAAGAAAAAACTCACAAAAATGAAAACAAAATTAAAATTTGTCATGAGTGTAAAATGGATCTCAGACATCATTAGGAACTTCAGGACAAGCTTAGGAACTGAAGGGAATCCAGGGATTAATCGTAATTTCTCAGCTTTCCATTCCTGGAAAAGGGTTCCAGAAAATGTAAATGCCAGGCAATGAGGCTGGAGACAACTTCTATGTACAAGAAGGAAGTGGGGATTCGTGCTTAGGGAAATACTTGTTTGGGATGTGTATCCACCTTCTCCAAGATCCTCAAAACCTCCATCTCAGAATGCCTGAGTGACTTTTCCTGCTTTTCCTGTTGCTGGGATATAATATCAAAAAAAAAAAAGAAAAAAAAAGAAAAAAGAAAAAAGAAAAAAAAAGAAACCCCAACAACAACAAGAGGAAGGAGGACTTTACTTTGGCTTACAGAGAGAGGGCGCAGTCCATCACGGTGGGGATGTCGTGCCTACAGTAGCACGAGGCAGCTGGATACCTAGCATCTACAATCAGGAAGCAGAGAGAGACGGATGCTGGTGCTCATTACACTTTCTCCTTTGAGTTCAGTCCAGGACCCCCAGCCTAGGGAATGGTGCCACCGAAACTCAGAGCAGTCGTCTCACCTCGATTAACCTAGTAAATAGAATCCTTTACAGGCATGGTCAGTAGCTATCCTGGTCTAGATGATCACTCACCATTGTGGCAGAGGCTAGTCTAATCTCAATAATCCCCCACTGACATGCCTGGGGTCTAACCTGATTTCAATAACCCTTCACAGGCACGGCCAAAGGCTCACCTACTTGATCATGTCGGGTTGGCATTCAAATAGCAACAGAGCTGTGGTTAAATAAGGTTAGACCTTCTCAACGCTGTCCCGACCTTCAACTCCTCAGATCAGCTTCCGCTTCGGAAAGCGAAGACAGCCTCTGCCTGCTTCCTTGCAATCAGGATGTCAGCTTTGATATTTATTATTCTATTTAGACTCATTAGTGTCCATTAATTGTTTAGAGTGCTTTCTCAAAGTCATTACCCGAACTCTTCCAACTCATCCTGTGATGTTTTCAATTAATCCTCTAACAAATCTCTTTGTATGGCAACAGGCATGTGTCAGTTAACGGGCGATTAGCGCGAAGGGTGTGATAACCTCCACTCCAGACAGCCCAGGCCTGAGGAGGGACAGAGATGATTTAAACAGAGACAGGGTGCATTATGCAAACTCTTGTCCAAGTCAAGGGAATAAAGAAAGATTTAGCAGTCATTTTTCCATCTTAAGCCTTCCCGTGGTTTAGGAAAAAAAAATAAATCCATCTAGATATGACACATTTATTCCTTTTAAAAGCTAACTGCAGCCTTCACCCACAGGGCTGGGGAGGGACTCGGGGAAAGTTGAACAGAGGAATAACCCTCTTCACAGCTTTGGGATTTTCTTACATAAAGGTGCAGTATTGCTTTATTATGCTCCCTGCTTACTTCCGTTTCCCCTGAAGCAGTCCTTGGTTATGCGCTGTAGGAGGGACAATGGTTCTCCAAGCAGCCGCCATCTGCATGAAATCGGCTGTGGCTGACTTCACCATGGTTGGGTTTGTGGATGTCAACATTTCCTCCTAGAAGGAGGGGCAGTGAGGGTCAATGAGCCCCCACTTGAGTAACAGCCATTCTTTCCAACATGTTGCTTGAGGGAGGAGCATATAGGTTGAGAAGACAGTCATGGGGAAGCCATCATCCATGATGCATGAAGACCTTTCACTGTGGCCACTTTGGGACCCACGATCCTGCTAGAAACCCACATCCCCCCCCCCCTTGCTTTGTAAGCACAATAAGCTCATTAGTTCTCCAGGATATGCTTTCGTAAAATGGCACTTTGGTTTGTTGGGGGGCCTGGCTAAGGAAGGTCAGACATTGTTTCTGCCTTCCCAAGGAGGCCATTCTCACGGCATCCGAGCTTATTTTAGAGGCATTTGGGACAGATAAATTATATGTAGCCAGACACAGAGGAAGGCACACTGGGGCAGGAAGGGCATAGGTTGATTTGACCATGAGCTGATTAGGGGGTGGACACGAGCCTTGAAGAAGGTCAGGAAGATGCTGGGTAAGAAGCTGAGTGTGGAAGGAGGTCACACTTCTATATTGGGTTCCTATATCTCTCACTTATAAGAAAGTTATACACCAACCTATACCCAAGAGTCTCCATGCATAATGCAAGGCTAGCAGCGCTGCCTCCTCATTGAGTTGGCAAAACCATATAAAATACCATGTACCCAGAACTTTCCAAAGAGAGCCATCTGACAGGCAAAATTCCAACCTGGCTTCAGTCTCAGTGTTAGATATCGAGTTAGATATGTTAAGTTTGGAGGATAGTGGGGCTGGACCCCTCCTTCATAATCAACAGACAAGGGTTACAATTGCAGGACGCTAATAACTTGTCAGAAGAATGAGTTCATGTACAGGGTAGTGATGTCTTATGTACAGTGATGCTGATCAACAGCAGCTATCCTGTGACCCGGACTTATCAATCATGGCATCAAGGAAATATTCAACTGATTGCATGAGAGCTGACCATGGTCAGTGTATAGATCTAGAATAACTTAAACACCTAGAATACCAAGAATTTGTCCATACCCTTCCAGTCTTCAGACCTAAGAAACTGTCTATATTTTGTGCTGCAGCTCAGATATGATCATGGAGGAAGGCAAAGAAAGTCCCCAGGTCAGAAGCCCAGCAGATTCCTGTACCTTTGCCCATGGGAGCACCTAAGTTAGCGTTGCACTGTTGGATTGTCATGCAAGGTTTTCTGTTAGTCACAGGCCCTTAGCGACATTGCCAAAGGAAAGCAACCTGACCTGAGTGAGAAACAGCAAGGTAAACAGAGCAACCTTAACGTCACCAAGCTTGCTTTGTTCACAACACTAGTCTCCTAGGTAGCGGGGCGTGTCTTAACAGTCATAAGTGAAGCATGTGCTCAGCTCCAGCTGTGCCAACCTGTGCAGCTGTTGGGGCATCTTTGGAGTACTGGTTTAGAGGCATTTCAAAACTTCGGTGTTGCCACCTGATGGCTGCTTCCTGCACAAAGTGTCCAGGAAAGAAGATGCGAAGAGATGGGGCAGTTTTATCCATTCATAGGAACATCAAAACGGGGTCCTTCCATGGTCATTTAACTTCTCCTGGGAGATATAAAGAAATATCCTCCTTTACCTCACACAGAAAGGGTGCTGACTCCATAGAAAGAGCCGTATCTCTTTGATAAACCGGCACCTGCTCATCACTTCCTTAATCGTTCAGGTTTGTATACTATGTCAGTCAGCTCTAGGAGGCTTGAGGCCACTGCAGCTGGTGTCAATTGATACTAATTATACCAGTGGTTGGCTCTCCAAGAAGAACCCAAGTTGTGTTAGCATGAGTCAGATTTATTTATTTATTTTTTGAGTCAGGCTGTCAATCACCCTTTCAGGACTACATGTGATGTCCAAGAAGAATTTTGTTTATGGTGCAGGTCAATGATCAGAGAGGGAGGCAGATAGAGCATGGTCACGACACAATGCCTTTGAATGCATGGTTTGAGGGGGTTTAGAATAATGACCATGATAAGTAATAATTAAGATTGTGTGGGTCAGAATAAAAGGGCATTGGAGAATTTGGAAGCATGCTACAAAGCTATCCTTTGCTGAACTAAATTTATTTTCAGAGGTTCATTATGAGGTGACTGGAAAAGGTCTCAGAAGCTTGCCCTCGATGCTGATGGACAGATGTGCATTATTGCTATTTATCAGTTTATCATTTTCATGATAAGGTCTCTGTGTGCCCAAATTTGGCCTTCCATTAATTCTTAAAATTTAATTCATTATTATTTAATTATTTTTAAATGTGTGTGTGTGTGTGTGTGTGTGTGTGTGTGTGTTCATGCTGCATGCATAAATGCAGGACCAGAGGATTCCATTAGAAGTTGTTGGATCCTCTGGAGCTGGAGTTACAGGTGAATGTGAGTCACCAGATGCGGGGGCTGGGAAACAAATTTGGGTCCTCTGAAAGAGCACTGCATTCTCTTAATTTCTGAACCATCTACTCAGCCCTTACTATTTATTTATTTTTTTAAATTTATTTATTCTTTGAGAATTTCATGCATGTATACAATGCATTTTGATCATATCCATTTTTTCCTCACCTCCGATTCCATTCTACCCTTCCCTCTCAACACTCCTTCCTCTCCTCCTCCTCCTACTCTTCTTCTCCCCTCCTTCTTCCCACTGAGTCTAGTTAGTGCTACTCATATATTCATGAGTATAGGGTTTCCACTTGTGTGTAGCCTTATAGTAATCTACTTGCCTCGTCTCCAGAGTCCCTGGATTACAAGTATACACCACAATACCCAGCTAGGTCCTTTATGAGTTTCTTTGGGTATTTTGTCAACATTGTTTCAATGCACACATGTGGGAGAGAAAGTAGCTGGTATTTATAGAAAACTGAATCACACAATTACAAGGTGATGTGGCAGATATCTCTTTGTGGGAACATAAACCAAGTGTATTGTGTTACTTTTGTCCTAGGTTCTACTGAGTGGACTTAGTATAATATTTAGATGCATTAATGCTCAAGTAGTAACAATTAGCTACTCTGTTACAACCCAAGAAAGAAAATCAAGAAAAAAACAAACCCCTATCTATAAAGAAATCACAATAATATTAACCAAAAAGCCTTGCCTAACACATTCAAAGTTATAGGTTCCATGTCATTTATTTCTAGGAATTCAATGTCACAGAAAAATTTCATGCTCATTTCCCCTCATCTTGCACCTGTAGATAAACCCAAGTCTACCTTTCAGCAGCTTTCCCTCTTACGGATGACATGATGCCTTGGCCACCAAATCCTTGATGGAACTGAGTCACCTTTCTCATTCTTTAAGGGTCATTTTGATTTGAGGTTTTATAAATGGAGACTGCTCTTTCATTCCCGGGCACCCAGACCCGAATAATCACACAGAAACTACATTAATTAGAACACTGTTTGGCATGTTAGCTCAGACTTCTTATTAACTAACTCTTACATCTTAAATTAGCCCATTTCTAGTATTTTATATTTTATCTCGATGCTCGTGGTTTGTTAACTCTTGCTTCTTGGGCTGCTGTGTGGTATTTCTCTGACTCCATCTTCTTTCTTCCTCTATCTCTGCTTGGATTTCTCACCTTGCTCTATTCTGTTCTGCTATAAACCAAAGCAGCTTCTTTATTAACCAATGGTAATAAAACATATTCACAGCATACAGAGGGGAATTCCACACCAAGGTTTGGAAGGACAGGAGAGAGAGGTGATGTTGATCCTAGTAGGTTTTTGGAGAGTTCTTCTTCCACAGGGAACCCATTGTGAAAACTCGACATGCAGGTAGTCTAAGTGCTGGCTGTGTGCATTGTGCTTAGTGCTATTGTATGCACAACCGTGAAGATACTGTTCTAAAGTGGTTGAAATGGGTTTCATCATTGACTAGTAGTGACTGCATGGAGAACTGGATTCACAGTGGATAGCTAATTGGAAAGAAAGCTAGATCGATTATTAATGTCTGTCAAGGTCACAGAAAGGTAAAAGGGATGCTGTCTTTAGAAATTATATTTCTTTGTGGCTTACAGGGCAGATAGCTTTTTATAAAATATTTATTTTTAATTATGTGTATATGTGTGTGGATACCAAGGGAAGTCAGAGGAGTTTAATCCCCTGGAGCTGGAATGACAGATAGGTAGTTATGAACTATTTCGTGTAGGTTTTGGGAGCCAAACATACTTGGAATACACCTCAAGTGGTCTTAACCACTCATCCAGATTTGACCAGGGCCATCTACATGGATGTATAGCCACTTTTCCAGCACCAGGAAATCTTTTTTGTAAATAAATTGTGTACCATATTATTTACAGATTTGATCCTATATATTATACATATTCATGCTGCATATTTTACTATGGTTATATAAAATGAGCAACATAGATCATGTTATAGTATATATGTACACACATACATACTAATTGTATGTAATTATATGTGTGTATGTATACATACACTATAATATGATCTATATTTCTCATTTTATACAATACACATATATGCTATTATAATAATATACACATATATGATCACAATTAGTTAATCCTATATATAAAATAAATATAATATATAATCCTATATTACATGCGATTAGTTAATCCTATGTGTGGTTCTCACTCTATGACAGGCATGGTTTCTATGCATACTGGTTCATGCTATCAGTATGAATAATCTATCGGGAGGATGTCCTCTCCTCCATTCTGCACATGAGACAGACAGAGGACATACAAGATCACTTGATGGATAAGGGTTGGCACCTGCATGAAGGTCAGGATCCTGGGTTGTGTTTGGTGGCTTTGTTCCTGGGGAAGGGTGTGATGGGTATCTGCTATAAGTGTCACCTTGTGTCTGATTTGGCTATTACCATGTAACAGAGATTTGTATTAGTGGGAACATTTTCTTAAGGTTCTCATTATATTTCCTTATGACCTTGAGTTTATGATCATGAAAAGTTACTTTCTGTCACTGAAGCACATTGCACAGTAATATATTAGGACACATCTGGATTTTTTTGTTAGATCCTGAGTTTTATTGAGCCTCTTCCAGAACATTTTACATAAAATATTATTATCGATTTTACCCTAGCAAATTCAGAAAATTTTATTTTCTGTGTACATTTTTATTCCAAACTTTATCTCTTATTCTACATTTTGCCTATTTTTTCAGCCTTTTAATCTCACTTTCTCCTACATTAAAAAAGATAAGTAGGCTGATGACTTGAATAATTAAAACATCTAACATAACTGTAGCCTCTTATTTATGTGTAACTGCACACCAGTTTATGTTAAGTATCTATTTCTGGATAGAATTCCATTTACTGCAGATTTCTCTGCCAGCTCATGCCTGCACCTGTATTATTATGAGGGATTGCGTGGGCCTGGGAACCAACAGAGTATCTTTACCTAAGACAACACTCATCATTCTCACTGTTAAAAAATACTTACTCTACACACAAGTGGCAGCTCCTTTGGTACTTTCAAGTTCTTAGGGTTTTATTTCTGACTAGTTTAGAAAGTTCCTTGTAAACATTTAGGTATGTCCAAAAGTCTCCATACCATAAGAATTAAAAGAGAATCCATAAAGGGGAAGCCTGATGTGGTGATTTGAATGGCTCCCATAGGCTCATAGGATGGAATACTTTATTACCAGGGAGTAGCACTATTTGAGAGGATTAGGAGGGATGGCCTTATTGGAAGAAGTGTGCCAATGGGACTTTGAGGTTTCAGAAAGACTATTCCATGCCTAGAGTTCATCTTTTCCTGTTTCCTGCAGGCTGTAGAACTCTCAGCTCCCCTCCAGCAACATCTCTACATGAAGACCATCATTCTCCCTGCCATGATGACCATGGACTAAGCCTCAAAAACTGTAAGCAAGCCCCAATTAAATGATTTCTCTTAAAGAGTTATAGTGGTCTTGCTCTCTCTTCACCCCAAATCACCTGACCTCTAGAGTCCTGTAGCAGAAACACGGGGACTGGCCTCGAAGGATTCATATGTTTTAGGGCAGGGGCATGTGGATAGAAACGTTCAGCAGACAAAACAGAGATACAAAAGAAAAAGACACAGTCACAGAATAGAGTTGGGAGGGCAACCCAGTTAATACTGAATTTGCCCAGTTTTATTTTTCATATACTTTATGTACCCCAATCCAAAATGGGGGAGAAGAAGGCAAAGGACTGCTTTAACATGTTACAAAGAACAAACAGAGTAATTACCTCTTCGATACCCAAGTAACTATATCATGAATCCTGAGTTAAGCATTCTGTTGTTTAGGCAAGACAAGCAGTGACCACAGCTTAGGCAAAGTATCCTGTAGGCAGTCACACACACCCTGGGTCAAACCTCCTGTCATAACCTTGAAGGAGCAAGAATAGGCCTGAACTCTCGGACCGTTAGACAAAGTGCAACCGATCTACTTCTGTGGGCTCCAAGACTAAAGTGAGCGTAACAACAGAACCCACTCTTCAAGTAAGTTGGGAAGAAGAGTCATACACAAGAATCTGTCAGAATGCCATTCGGATGCGGGACAGGAATCAGTGCACCTATTTACAAACTTGCTGGGAGAGCAACAGGAGTAAAAGACACAGGGTAAATCAGCAGAGTAGTAACCTCCCCTCTCAGATCCTGAATCAACCAAGGTGAGGTGATCCAGTGTCCCTAAGGAGGGCAGAGAAATGAACTCTCTGATCCTGCCATCAACACTCCCCAGTAAAGGCACTTTCAGATGTGATCGAGAATTCTTTAGGCAGATTCCTGGATGGAAAAATGTTCTTTTCCTCTAGACAGGCAGTTGTTCCTCTGAAAGTTGAAGGAGACGGTGTATCCCAGCTCAGTGTCCTCATTGTTCTATCAGGACAGCATCAGCTGTGCCTGCTACTTTCCCTTCAAGAATTACTCTCAGAGTTTAAGGAAATTTCTATTAGAAGGATTAAAGATTAGCATGGGATAGAGCAAGCTGACCATGATCTGGGTCAGAGCCCAAGGAGGTGATCAATGTTTCCTTAATGCCATTATCCAGACCCACACTGAAGCAGGCTCAAGTGGCTTATCTGACAGATGCATGGGATTACTTTTAGCTCCCCGAGGTTGGATAGTCAGATTATACTAAATATTTAAGGGCATTATGGAGAACATTTCAGGTGTTCCTTTATAAACATTCTCAAATTACAGGGACCATGATCCCCAAGTCAATCATTTCCTGATACCACCTCATTGATTTGGAGCTGTGTGTTTCCAGGCCAGCAGAGATAGGTGATCAACAAAACCCAGATGGAGACATCCTTCTCAAGGGTCTATCCTGGTGAGTGTACCCCTCATCAACAGACAGAAATCACTACAGAAAAACCAGAACCAATCAAAATGCAGAGTTATGGAGTCCAGTACCAGTAGATATATCTACAAAACACTCTTACATCTAAGACTTAGGGAATATTATAGAACAGATGGATGGGAAAATGGCAAGAGCCAAAGTATCAGGGTGTTTGCTGTAAGAGTCTACAATAGGTGAATCTAAAGAAGCTAAATAAGAAGGGGAACCCAAGGAAAAACATATAGTTATCCTCTTGGCTAAGGTAAGTAGACAAAATTGCCGGGGAGAAAATTGGGATCTTGGGGGTGGGGTGGGATGGGGGTAAGGGGGGATGGGGAGAGAAAAGTTAGAAGGGAAGGAGGTCAGGCCTTGGGAAAACAGGAGGATTGGGATAAAGGAAGGTTGGACAGGGGAGCACGGAACCACAATTCTTAGTTAAGGGAGCCACTTTAGGGTTGGCAAGAGACCTGACCCTAGAGGGGCTTCCAGGTGCCCAAGGCGAGGTCTCCAGTTAGTTCCTTGGGCAGTTGAGGATAGGGAACCTGAAATGACCCTATCCTAGAGCAATACTGACGAATATCTTGCATATCATCATAGAACCGTCATCTGGTGATGGATGGAGATAGAGACAGAGACCCACACTGGAGCACTGGACTGAGCTCCCAAGGTCCCAATGAGGAGCAGAAGGAGGGAGAACATGAGCAAAGAAGTCGGGACCATGAGGGATGCACCCAACCACTGTGACAGTGGAGCTGATCTATTGAGAGCTCACCAGGACCAGCTGGACTGTGACTGAAAAAGCATGGGATAAAACTGGACGCTCTGAACATGGCGAACAATGAGGGCTGATGAGACGCAAAGGACAATGGCACAGGGGTTTGATCCTACTTAATGTGATGTCTTTGTGGGAGCCTAGCCAGTTTGGATGTTCACCTTCCTAGATATGGACGGAGGGGGGAGGTCCTAGGTCTTACCATAGGGCAGAAAACCCTGACTGCTCTTTGGAGTGGAGAGGGAGGGGGAAAGGAGTGGGGGGGAGGGGGAGAAGGGTGGGAGGAGGGGGCATAGGGTGGGAGGAGGGGGAGGGAAATGGGAGGCTGGGAGGAGGTGGAAACTTGTTTTTTTTTCTCCTTTTCTAAAGAATAAAAAATAAATAAATAAATAAATAAATAAATAGTAAAAAAGAAAGGAGACATGAAGTTGGGAGGGGTGGGTAGGTGAGCGCGGATCTGGGAGGAGTTAGGGGGAGATGGTGAATAAGTTTTCCTTCTTCAAGTCAAAGGTCCCCACTGAGCACTGACAGTTGGTTCTCCTTGCCCTGCAGGAGCAAGGACCTGCAGGAGAGGCCCTTAAGGGCTCATCCACTTTGCCCCAGGCTCATTCCAGAGGCTGTCTGACTGCATAACACAGGCTTCACCGTAGGCTGCTACTGAAGGCCCCCTCAGGCAGACTCCGCAGCAGCTGCCTCCTCCTGGACCAGCCTGGACCTGGATTTGGTGAACCCGAATCTTTTCCTCCTCCTGAGGATGCTGGGTAACCAGTAATCAATACCAGCCACCCCAGGAAGAACCTACGCAGGTATTTAGGCGCAAAGGGACTCCCCTGAGGGTCCTTAGGAGTTATGGAGAGGTTTAGAAACTAGTCTCTGAACCCCAAAGTGCAATTGATTGTGGCCAGAGTGTGTGACCCTATTACCCCGACGGTTTCTGATTTCAGCTTTATTTCTCAGTTCTGGGGCCTGGATATTTTAAACACATGTTCAACCACCAATCTACATGTAAGGTTTCATGGCCACATTTTAAAATTATGAAATACTTCAGACAAAAGCATTTTTTCACATATGGGTTTTCTTGAAAGTCAAATTTTCTTTGTTCTCATTTAATTCTGTCTGGACAGGTACATGCTGCTATTCCTTAATTCAGGCCATCGAGGAATATAATCTTAATCAAATATCCCCCCCCCCCCCGCATCTTCCTATTCCCTCTATCTCTGCCTTTCACTATTTGTCTCAGGTATTTCCTGTGCTGGCCTCAGTAAGGTTTCTTTGGTCTGACCACATGCATAATGTCTGTCTGTCTTCAGTATAGGTATTTTTCTCTGTCTCATTTGAGACTTTCAGCCCTTGCTTCTTCTAATGCCCACACGCCCTCTGTCGTCTTTCTGATTCTAATAATGCAAAACTGAAATCTTTCTTATTGACCCACAGGTCCCTGACTCTCTGTTCAGGTTTTTTTCAAGTATATTTTCTGCCATTTTGGTGGAGCAAATTTGATTTCTGTCTTCCCTTTCATGTGTATTTTTCCTTTTTTTTCTTTATTAACGTCGATCTTACTCATTCCTCTTTTTCTTGCTGTATTCTTCTAGTTTTATAATTTCCTGTTGCTTTTAGTGTCCAACTTTCACAAATCTACTTTTTTTTCTGTCCATTTTACTCAGGTTAATTTTTTTCCTGTTAAAATCGTTTTTATGATCCCTGTTTGAAAATGCTTGCAGAATTATTCTAACATCTGATCACCTTGGAATTTATATCATTACTGCTTTATCGTTGCTGTTTTTCTCTTCAAATTGTTGTTCGCTTGATTCCCAGTAATAGGCTGGCTTATAAGTGAACAGCAGAAATGGTGATAATTTTACAATCATCTTATCTGAATGTTTTTCTCTTGGCACACAGTATTTCTGTTTAGGTCAACATGTAGGTTTATCACACATTTTAAGTATGTATATATTTATATATATATATATATTAAATATATGTAATATTAAATATAACTATATATAAAACAATATATTAAACATAAATATTTAGTATATTAGTATAATATATTAAATACATTTTTTTTGGTTTTTCATGGCAGGGTTTCTCTGTGTAGCCATCCTGGCTATCCTGGAACTAGCTCTTATAGATCAGGCTGGTCTTGAACTCACAGAGATCCACCTACCTCTGCCTCCTGAGTGCTGGACTTAAGAGCATGCACCACCACTGCCCGGTTTAAATATATAATTTAAGTATATATTTTATTAGATTAAATTTAAAATATAGATTAAACGTAATCTATATTTAATGGATAATTTTAAACATATATTTTATTAGATCAAAATTATTTATATGTCTATACTTATGTGTGAATATGTATACTGAATGTGTATATGTGTGTGAATGTATGTATTGAAAGTGTGTGTGTGCTATCTGAGTGCAGTGCCCACAGAGAACAGAAGAGGGCATTAGATCACTTACAGGTGGAATTACATGTGATCCAAACAGCCAGGTGGATGCTGGGGATTGAACTCAGATCCTCTGCAAGAGCATCAACTGTTCTCATCCTCCGAGTCATCTTTCCAGTTCCCCAATATGTAATTCCAATGACTACTTAGTGTCAGAGCCCTGCAGTGTTCTCTGTTCTATTCACTCTTCTCTTGCTGTCACTCACCCCCGCTAGTGACACTTGCATGCTATCCCAGTGCATTCTTAGGCTGCTTGTGCTCACTGGGAACCTTGAGGAGAGGGTATCTGTTGGTACATGCTGCTGTCCCCAGTTCCTCCTGAACTTGCATCCAAGGATGAGCCAATGGGGTTTCACTTTTGTCTCCGTGAATGTGGCAGTTGTTGGTGACCTAGTACATGGTGAGGGTTGAGTTGGTTCACCAGTGTCCTAATATGCCACAGGTGGAGCAAACAGCACCTGCATAGGTTTGGACTCCCACTAGGTAGGTTGCATGTACCAAATTCCCAAAGACAATGAAAAAGAACAAGTCTTTCTCCTTTATTCTACCTAGCTAGACATCTTATTTCTGGTATTTACATGTTGTACCTCAACTAGCAAGAGCTGTGTCTTCAAGCTGAGTCCAGACCACACTCCCCATCACACATTGATATATGTGTCTCATTACCCTGGCACACCATGGAACATCCTAGGCCCTTTTGCACTGAGACAAAAAAAAATCGTTTTCTTTTTATGGGAAAAGGAGAATGTTTATACAAAGAAGCCGGAGAAGTATTGCAATAAAATATCAACAAGACAAGAGAGTTTTCCCTCCCATATTATCTTCGAAGAATTCATACCCTGCTGTAAGGACGAACTTCAGCTAAAGGAGAAAAGAACGGGGCTAGCGAACATAATATAAGCAAGTAATTTACATTATAGATACACATCATTTTCACTTTCAATAAACTATAGTGACAAAAGTAAAAATAAAGCAGAAGTGGCAGCTGGGAAATTAGGATAGAAGATGAATTAGGTACAATCCTTTGTACTCACCAAGATAGATTGATAATGGGGTATTGTCTCTGAATTTGTCAAATGTAAGTGGACTAGACACTGCTGATGTGTTTATTGCATATATATATATATATATATATATTGTGTATACTTATTGTATATAGTTTTTCTTATATTAATTATAACCTTTTTATTTTAGACAGAAAAGGAATGTGGTGATATTTTATTTCTGCTCTAACAAATAAAACTTGTCTGGCCATCAGAGTACAGAGCTAGTCACTAGTTAACTACAGAGGCCAGGCAGTGGTGACACACACCTTTAATCCGCACCTGGGAGGCAGAAACAGAAAACGATGTGGCTAGTAAGAGGGGGGAAGTGATAAGAGACAGGAGACTGGCCCCTTTTCAGCTTAGAAGTTACAGAGGACTGATCTCCCAAATATGCAAAGAACTCAAGAAATTGGTCATCAAAAGAACAAATAATATAATTAAAATGGGGTACAGACCTAAACAGAGAACTCTCAACAGATGAATCTATGATGGCTGAAAGACACTTAAGGAAATCAACATCCTTAGCCATCAGAGAAATGCAAATCAAAACAACTATGAGATTTCATCTCACACCTGTAAGAACGGCCAAGATCAAAAACACAGATGACAGCTTATGCTGGAGACAATGTTGGATAAAGGGAACACTCCTCCACTGCTGGTGGGAGTGTCAGCTGGTACAGTCACTTTGAATATTAGTATAGTGATGTTTCAGAAAATTAGGAAACAACCTACCTCAAGTCCCAGCAATACTATTTTTAGGTATATACTCAAAGAATGCTCAATCATACCACAAGGACATGTGCTCAACTATGTTCATAGCAGCATTATTTGTCATAGCGAGAACCTGGAAACAACTTAAATGCCCCTCAGCCGAAGAATGGATAAGGAATATGTGGTACATTTACACAATGGAGTACTACACAGTGGAAAAGAATAATGATATCTTAAAATTAACATGCAAATGGATGGATCTAGAAAACATCATATTAAGTGATGTGACCCAGACCCAGAAAGACAAATATTATATGTACTCACTCATAAGTGGTTTTTAGACCTAAAAAAGAAAAACCAGACTACAGTTCACAATCCCAGAGAATCTAGGCAACAGAGAGCACTCTAAGAGAGACTTAGATCTAATCTAATGGGGATTAGAAAAAGATAAGATCTCCTGAGTAAGTTGGGAGCATGGTGAGGGGGAATGAAGGGAGAGGAGTGGAGAAATATATATAGCTCAATAAAAACAATTTTAAAAAGTTGGAGAGGTAAGAGTTAACTGTGGCTTGTTCCTTTATCTCTCTGATCTTTCAGCATTTACCCTGATATCTGACTCTGGATATCCTAACCCTAACCCTAAGAAAACATTTATTACTGATTTCAACAAATTATATACCTTTTAAAATTATCTAAGCTCATGATGCCATTCAAATCTTGATATCCTGATATATTTTCCCAGGTCACAAACAATCTCTTTGTGCTGAACTAGACTAGTAAGTCTCAGGAGAAAATCCACTTTCTGGTGTAAACCCACACTGTGTATAAAATAGCCAGTTTCTCATGTAGGCATGCACACATAAATAATAATAATAAATTTTTAAAAGAACTAAGCATAGGAAGATGATTAGGCTTTTATGAAAGCTGTTGACTTAGCTCTGAGGCAGGGAAATGTCCTATAAGTCATGATGTTCGAATTAAATACAAAATCACAAAAGCACCAATTGAAAGAAAATGTGGGTAGACCTTCCTTCAATACAAAACAGTGCAGGCACACAAGCCCTGTAGAAGAGTGAAACATTGCAGATGAACCCCAGCACTGGCATAAGAAAGGCCTAGAGAAGGATGTGGTCAGGTGCAGAACAGGGCTGCAGGTGTTCGTGCACTCTTATGATGGAGCCAGAAAACCATTGGAAGAGTTGAGCAGTGAAGGCCCCATGGTGCTTTCATTAACTTTACTCTGAATTCTTTGTGTAACATCTACTTCATCACCGTGGGTCAGTCTTTATCCATCTCTGCGGTTGATTCTGAATCATCTTTGAAATGAATGGTGACTTAGTTATTTTTTTCTATCACTGCGGTGAGACACTATGATGAAGGCAACTTCTAGGGTTTATTGGTGGCTTACAATTTCAGATGGCAAGTCCACGGCCATGTCGGGGAGCATAGCAGATGCTAGAGCAGTGACTGAGAGCTTATATCTGAACCATGAACATCACACACACACACACACACACACACATACACACACACACAGAGAGAGAGAGAGAGAGAGAGAGAGAGAGAAACAGAGAGAGAGACAGAGAGAGAGACAGAGAGAGAGACAGAGAGAGAGACAGAGAGAGAGACAGAGAGAGAGTCAGAGAGAGAGACAGAAACAGAGACAGAGACAGAAAAGAACAAACTAGAAACGGCAGGCACTGGGCTTTTGAAACCTCAAAGTCATACCTTCTCCAACAAGACTATGATTCCTAACACTTCCAAAAAGTTCCATCAAATGGGTGTCCAGTATTTACATATAGGAGCCTAGGGAGGTCGTTCTAATCCAAACTACCACAAATGGCAAGGAGAAACTGGATCCTGGTATCCATGATGCCAGCAATGTCACAGAATCCTCAGATAACCTCCCATCTGAGGGGTCCATGCTGCCTCAATGAGTCTCTGCTGTGTGTATAACTCTCTGCATGGAGAAGAACTTAGTTCCCTAACTACACACCTTCCTAGTTCTACTGAAAAATAGATGTAGGCTGAGGTGAGGTCTGCCAGTGTCTGGTGTCTGGGATAAAGCGTGGCAGTACCACATGCAGTAAAAATGCAACTGACTTTCCTGACCCATTTTCTTCCATGTGATCAGGCAGCCTGGAGCGGGGGCCCCGCAAGCATTCACTGCAAGTTTAATTGGGAAGTGCTTTGTAATTGGTGCCATAAAAAATAATGTCATGGTAATGCTGGTCAATTACAGAAGATGAACAATTAGTCAAATCCCTTGGTCCCAATAGAGCCTGATGCAAGATCCAAAGGGAGACAGGAGGTCTTATGTTTCTTGTGGGGGAGTATCAAATGTCTGTATATGGGTGAGAAGAGAAGAACTTCCTGACTAGTTAACAGGAAACCCAGCCTTGTAAGGTACTTAGTGCCTCCAGGACGCCTCAAGGAGAAGTGCTGCCTTGCGACCATGACACCACTAAGCAATTTCATGTCCCCAAATACAGCTGTGTGTTTATCCCATGGGCCAGCACATTCTCCAGATGGCTCAGAAATATTTGTAAATATACTCAAATGAATAAAATATATCAGGAAACTTTCACCTCTGAACAGATGGGATAGACACACTCTATTGCTCACTGTAAGAGTAGAGCCTAGACATTAAATCTCAAGCAAAAAGCAGGCTCTGACAGACCAAAAGTATGGTCGCTGGGGCCCCAGAGAGTCAGGCAAAAAAATAATAGTAATGGTAGTTTGATCCATGAGTGTATACAGGATTCACAAGTTGAAGGAGATGGCAAGTATGGTGGTTTGAAAGGTTGTTCCTCCATAGGCTCAGTATTTGAACACTTGGTCCTCAGCAAGGCACTGTTTGTGGAGGAAATGAAACCTTTAGGAGGTGGAGCCTTGGTGGAGGAAGTACATCATTTGGAGGTGGGGTTTGTGGGTTTATAGCCCCATCCCACTTCTCATTCACTCCACTTTGTTTTTGCAGTTGAAAGTATAATCTTTTAGTTTCCTGCTCTGGTCATGTGCTACCCTGTCTCCCTGTTATCATGAACTCCCTCTCTGGAGTCACAATGCAAACAATAAGTTGCTTTTGGTAACACTTTAAAAAAAATATTAGCACAGCAACAAAAAGTAACTGATACAGTAAGTGAGGAGGAACTCCAGTGGACAAGGATATAATTATATCATCATAGTAATAATAAATAGAAGGCAATCTTTTTTAGACAGGACAGGATCAGCCTGGAAGGTAGACACTTAGATAACAAGTACTGGTTCTAATCAAGCAACAGAAGACAGAACTGCCCATACCAGAGTCACAATGGGAGATGGAAAGTTCAGAGTTCTAGCCTCACTAAGCCATAGTGAGGCATGTGGACACCCCACAGAGCAGGTGTCAGAACAGGTCAAGTGTATTGCTGAAACTTTCATCCTTGCTGACTGGTATGAACCACCTCTTTCTATCTATTCCTCCAACCTCAGTGGAAGCCACGTAGCAAGATGTGACTGCTGCTTCTATCAATAGCAATATGATGACTGTCCCTGCCTCCGCTGGCTGGTGTCAGTGCACATCTAGTGCAAAATGAAGTCATGATGAGGCCACCTTAACAATGTGTTAGAAAAGGACAGACAGGTGGGGAACCAGAATTCTAATATTCCCAAATGGCTGAAATGAACACCTTTGATGTCAGTGGAGGCCTAGCAGTGACTCTGGACTTTCTATTTGTCTCTTTCCTTGACGAGCATAGGGAAAGACAGCTATATAAAACAGAAGCACACCAATGGGACCCAGAGTTTCTCAAATATAAAATAAAAAATGCAGACTTAAAGGTACATTATTTGCTATGAAACTAAGCAGAAGATTTGAACGCAAATGGAAGAATGAAAACAATAGTTTCTAAAGTGGGGGTCAGGTGGGGAGGGCAGACACTGGCATCAGAGGGCAGATTTTTAAAGCTACCCTCAACCAAATGTGCAATAACCACCACATTTCAAACTCTTTGTAGGGCTGGGCAGAAGGCTCGCTGGATCCGAGTACTTGTTACAAAGCATAAAGAAGTGAGTTCAGATCTCTAGCTTTCCCACATAGGTTTGTAACTCAAGTGCTAGCAGGGTGGAGACAGGAGGATTTCTGAGGATTGTTGGCTGCCAGCAAAACTTCAGTGGAAGACTTTCTCTCAAGGGAACAAGGCAGAAAATGATAGAGCAGAGCCTCCAGGAGATGTCCTTCTCTGGTCTCTGTGTATACACACGGACCTGTGCATAAACCACACATAGACACCACACACACACACACACACACATTTTCCCTACCAACTATCCCTGTATTGATGTTGTACCTCAAGAGATTAATATAAACTCTTAGAGAAATGGGAAATATAAAGAAGAGCCAAGTTGAAAAGATTTATTTTTATTTTTTTGTTTATGCATATGTCTGCGTGGCAGTATATATACACCACATACATGCAGTTGTAGGGAGACTAGAAAAGGGTATCTGATTCTCTGGAACTGGAGCTACAGAGAGTTGTGAGCTTGCATTGAGTGCTGGGAATCAAACAGGCCCTCTGCAAGAGCAACCAGTGCTCTTAACCGCTGACAATCCCTCCAACCATCCTTTAAATATTTTTTAAATGTTTCAAAAAGATTTTTGAGCTGGGCGGTGGTGGCACACGCCTTTAATCCCAGCACTCGGGAGGCAGAGGCAGGCGGATCTCTGTGAGTTCGAGGCCAGCCTGGACTACAAGAGCTAGTTCCAGGACAGGAACCAAAAGCTACGGAGAAACCCTGTCTCGAAAAATCAAAAAAAAAAAAAAGATTTTTGTTTTTCCTCTTCTAACTAAGTGAAACCTATGACAGACTTGAACAAAGATCAGGCATTCAGAGATTATTGTTTGAACTAATAAATACAGTTAACAGGCCTTTGAATCATGCTTTACCTTACTTTAAAAATATCCTTTGAGTGTTTCATACATGTGAAGTGCATCCCAGTCCCGAGTGGCAGCCTCACCTCTGGTGAAACCCTTCCCTTGTTTTGCTTTGCCTTCTCAAAGCTGGGCATGGATTAGCCGTGGAATCAGTACTGACCTGACTTGTAAAAATGCTGGTAATCTTCAGTGCTCTAGTTAGGCTGACAGTTTGAATAGTCCTTAATCTATGCAGCAATTTAGTCTATCTCAACTCTTGGAGCCTCTCTGGCGGTACGTCTACGGTTATCACATGCAAGCCTTTCGATTAAGTCAGCTAAGTTAAAGGGCAAAGTTGTTCTGATTATTAGAATAACTGTCATGAAATTCTAGAGTTGACTGGCAGGGAGAGTTTAGCTCGCAATGCCTTATATTGTGTAGACCTCACTATGGTGGTTCCCTAAGATCACACTAAGAGAACTCTGCATGAGCATCCAGATGATGTTTTTATGAATGCATACTTCTCAGAATGTGTCTGTCCTTATACTGAGGCAGGATTTCCTATATGGATGATAAACAATAAAAAAGCATTTCATCCATTTTTTTGTTTTAAAGGAAAATGTGAGTCTAAAATGGCGGTCATTAACAAGACCCAGCCCCCATCCTCACCAAGCATCCTCCTTCTAGTCTAGCTAGAATCTCTCAGTGCTAAAGCCCTAAACGATTACAGTCTCCTAAGCTCTAATCTCTGAGTCACCTCAGATTTCCTTCTCCAGCATGGTGGTTTGTTCTCAACAAGGCAGACAGCCATGGTAACTTTGGTGCCAGGCCTTTGGTGATCTGACCCACATGGTAAGAGCTCTACCTGGATATCCAGAGAGGCTGGAAAAGGGTGTGCCACTGACAAGCAGTCCGCCGTGTTTCCCAAGACTACATATAAAACATTAGTTCTACTGGATGTCTCTGGGCATGCCCACAGATCTTCTGACTGTTCATGGACAGCTACCACTTGTATTTGTCTCTTAAAATTACATTTATGTGTTTATTGTGAATATAAAATCTTTAGCTGTCTAATATACAAGTGTTTATAAGCATTCATATATGTGTCCTTACCTGTGTTACAGATACACACACACGTGGGAGAGCATCTTACCTGATCCCCAAAGGAAAATCGGCAGGGAACTCAAGATTCCGAAGATAAATAATAATTCAGTGATGGAGGAGGGTGAAGGCAGGTCCGCTACCTGGCAACCACCAACTTCTGAGTACCATTTATAAAGTGCTATCCACCTTTTAGCCACATCCCTGAAGCAAGCAAACTCCCAGGTCAGCGCTTGCTAACTGGACGTCAGTGTGTGATTTCCAGAGAGCAGGGGGTCATAAGAAACTTTTCTCATTTATCCACATTTCCTGAAGGCAATGGCATAAGTAATTCTTTCATTACTTGCTCAGATTGCCTGTCTTCTCATTCTTTTCAAAATTCCTACCAATCCCTTTCTGGGTTAAGGTGTGCTGAGAGTCGAATCTCCTTCAAGGAAATGATATAAGCCAAACACTCGGTGTTCTTAAAAGTCAGTGGAAAGTTTGCATCCAGGAAACCAGTCCAGGCTGCTCTTTCTTATCAAGTTTATAAACTTACAAGGCAATAGTCTTGCCATTGACCCATGTCAGCACTCCAGACTGGGGTTAGGAGTGTTTACTGGTCTTGCAGAGGACCTGAGTTCTGTTCCCAGGACCCAAGTCACAACCTCCTGTAACTTCATTACAGCCCGGGACTGGAGAACTGGAGATCGATCGATCTCTCTCTCTCTCTCTCTCTCTCTCTCTCTCTCTCTTTCTCTCTCTCTCTAGATTTGACTCTCAATAGCTGAAAAAGGGTAGAGATGGAGAACACTATCTAGTTCCGACACGGTCAGCAGTGAAGACTGGAGTGTCATCCTTGAGGTTATGGTCTGTTCATGGTTTCAGGACACTGCATGGCTGCACTTGTGACACCCAGGTTAGACAGTGACATTGCTATGCCCTACACTAGCAAGTCTACAGAGACCACCTGAAAACAGCATGTGTCAGGCAGAGATGAAGCATTTAACCTGCTGTATCCAGGAAGCCTTGAGAGAATCTCAGTAATATTTCAAAGGGGAAGAGAGGCAATTAAGGTGTTGTACATTTCTTGTATCTGGAATCCATTTGGTAAAGGTAAAGATGTAAAAGCTAGGACTAATTAAATCTTGAATAATTTCTAGCTTCATAGCTTGGCACAAATTCAGGCATGTTGGTGAATACCTACAACCCCAGCACTGGGGAGGTGGAGGCAGGAGGACCAGAAGGCATTCAAGGTCAACAGCTATGTAGGGACCCCCAAGTCAGCCTGGCTGTGGGAGCTCTTGTTTTCAAATAATTCAGAAGAGGTGGATACAACCAGGACAGTGAGTTGTTTACTAAACCATTGACTGATAAATGGACTGTTAACTCAGGTGAGCAAATTAATTGCCTGGATAAAGGGATCTGTGAAGTGTTCCGACCCAATCAGTAGCTAATTATTGACCACACAGTCTTGTTTTTCAGAGTGAACAATTCCTAGGAAAACATTCACATCATTGATACAGAGGCTTCCATTATCACCTGGAAGAGATTCTCATTCTAAGATTAACTGGCTAAGAAGTTCTGGGCAAACCATAAAATCTTTCTGAGACTATTTTCTTCAGAAATAAAATGTGGCTATAAGAGTGTTTAGTTCATAATGCAATTCTGAGGGTTAAATGATATTATCTGTATAAAACACTTAGGAGTTTCGACAAAATAGAATTCAATAAATGATAGTAATGCTGATAGTACTCCAGCATTATAGAGACATGAGAATATGTAAGAAATGTAAGAAATTATTGATTTTTGCAGGTTGATTTTGTGCCTTGCTACTGTGCTGAAAGTATTTGTCAATTCTGATAGCGAAAGCAAGAGTCAGCAATCAAACTCACACTCTTGTTAAGGCATAAGCCCCCAGTCAAAAACAAAAAATTACATAAAGCCTCTCTAGAATCAATAGAGAAAATATTTTTAATGGTTTAAATAAAATAAACGTTTCCCTGTCATTATAAAGCCACAGAGAAATGGATCACAAACATTTGAGAAGCAGGACATCAAATCTGATCTTGAAATTTATGTGACAATTTATCATTTAGCTGCTGGTAAGAATTGCAAAGCATACGCCTAAATTGAAGTGTCAAGTCTACAAGGCAGACAGACTTAGCCAATTGCTGCTACGTTGTGATGCAAGGCTAATACCCGCGTAGCCAGAATTCTAATTTTTGCATCCACAAACAGAATTCATATCATACTATTAACTCTTGGGATGGAAGTTTAATATCATGCAGGGCAAATTCAATGTGGTCACAGGCTGATGGTGTATCACCTTCTTAGTCACCCTAGGTGCCCTCGTTTGCTTTTTCATTGCTGTGATAAAAACTAGGACCAAAAGTGACTTGGGGAGGAAACGGTGAGTTTCAGCTTATGCTCCTAGGTCATAGTCCATCACTGAGGAAAATCAAGGCAAGAACCTGAAGCAGATACAGGGAGGGATTACTGGTTTGCTCTCAGACTCACACTCAGCTTCTACTTCCTTTTTTTAATTTAAAAATTTATTTCATAAGTGTGAGTATTTGCTTTCATGTCCACCTGGACACTGCTTACATGTCTGCTGTCCACAAGACTAAAAGAGGGTGTCCAATTATCTGACATTGTAGTTATAGATGGTTGTGAGCTGCCATGTGAACGCTGGAAATTGAACCTGGGACTTCTGCAAGAGCAGCCAGTGCTTTTAGATGCTGAGCCTCTCTCCAGCTCCTCAGTTTACCTATGAAGTCCAAACTCACTTGCTCAAGGATGGCACCACCCACAGTGGGTTGGGCCCTCCCCCATCAATCATTAATCAATAAATGCCCTACAGACACGCTCCTGTTAGTGACTTCATTTGAAAATGAACTGTAAGCATGCATGCCCTGTAAACTTAAGAATGTGCAGAATTTCCCAGGAGCTTATTTTGATCATATTGAGTTCATTAAAAAGAAAAAAAATATTTTCCAGAAATGGTGGTGCACACATTTAATCCGAGCACTTAGGAGGCAGAGGCAGGTGGATCTCTGTGAGTGCAAGGCCAGTTTAGTCTACATTGGGGGTTCCCAGCCCACTAAGGTTGCACAGTGAAACTTTGTCTCAAAACAACTCCTCCAAATCAAAAAACCTTGAGAGTTCCAAAGAACCCAGTCACCACAGCAATAGAAAACAGAACCTTTAATGTTTTTCTTAGACTAACTTTTTTCACGTTTTGTTTTAAGAGGTTCTTCTGCTGTACAAGCAGGGAGCCTGAGTTCTCTCTCCTTAGATGACAAAGCTTCAGTTCAGGTCTTCTCTCTGCTAACTAAAATGCTCCCCGGCTTTTTTGTCTTTCTTCTAGGGTGAGCGCAGGGTCTCAGTTTCCCAGGTTGGCCTTGCATTCCCTGTGCACCTGAGGATGACCTTAAACTCTACATCCTCCTGCCCCCCCCTCCCCAAGTTTTAGGATTACAGACTGATGCCAAAGGCACCGTTCTTAAAATAATGTTTTGAAAACAAAAAGAAGGAAAAGTCAAATATACATCAAATAGAAAGAATAAAAATGTTTCCATAATCCTTCCAAGAAGGATGATGCCTTTGTTTAGAATCTATCAGCTCTGTTAAGTAATTGGTATCAGGTCTTTCATTTGCAGGTTAGCTGTTAACTATTTAAATCAGAGCCTTAATTGCCTATATTATGAAGGCTTCAGGAAATGGTGAGGATATTAATGACACAGTATTTATATTTTTAAGAATAATTTCATATTAATCACATAATAACTTGCATGTGTTTTTTATAACACTCCACTGATAATAAATTACAATGCCCATCTCTTTAATTGCCAATTAAGTACATGTATATGCTGGAGAATTCCTCATTAAAATATTCACAGGAAGTGATTTGATGTGGCAGGGCTTTCTCTCTTTATTCTGTCCTGAAGGATGGTGCCTTGAAGATCAGAACAGCTGCTCAACTCAGGAGCCTTGTGCAAGAGGAAGGAGAATCTGGGAAAGAGGAGGCAGCATCCAGTGCCCTCAAGGCTTGGCAAGGTGGGTCTAGAACTCCTGGGTTACTTGTGTGTCAACTCTTAGAGATCACAGTCAGTTGGCTTGTCTTGCTCAGTTGGAGGGGGGAGATGAGTCAATGGGGGAGAGATGCATATATTTTCTCCATATAAACCTGTACCCATTGGAGCCTACAACAGGGTTTAAAGAATTTGCCTGTAAGACTTCTATTGCTCTCAGACCTTCAGACTTGTCCCAGCAAAAGCAACTCCACAGAGACCACAGTCCTGATACTTAATGATGCATTTATTTATTTATCTTAGGAATGACATGTCTCAGCCTTTGAGGTAAGCCTGACTACTTGCGTTTGATCTCCCGGCCCCATATGGTAGAAGGAGGACTTTTTTAGGTTGTCCCCTGACCACCACACTCTCACTGGGGCACACATGTGCTCCCATATACACACACACAAATAAACACGTATAATACAGCCTAATAGAAAGAAACGGCACATGACCGGAATACAGGCCCAGTTAGACAAACTGAAAACCATCCCCCTGCTAGTGTTCTGTACAGCCATGAGCACGGTGCTTCTGCACTTCAGGGAACTGATGCGTTTCTTGACTGTTCTACATCTAGACCCACTTGGTTCATATCGTCCATGAGGAATAAAGAGTTTAAATATCCACTGAAACCCAATGCAGAGTTTGTACCTGCTTGTGGAAGAAGGAATACAAAGTTCTATCAGTCGGTATTGGTGCCCTCCCCCTTCTCCTGCATGTTATGCCAGGGCCTCAGACAGCTAGGCAGCGGGTCTCCAGGCTGAGAAGAGCATGAGGCTTGACCAACCTATCTGTCCAATAGCCAAAGCTTGCAACTCTCAGAAGCTGAACTATGTGAGATGTAAAACACACCAAGAATTTGATCTGGGCTTAATTGTGTCGCCATCTTGCCTTTCTCTTGCACTGTGTATATTTGCAGCACATTTGTGCCTTTGATAAAAGCAGCACCTTTATCTGTGAAATCGGGGAACTGGAGCGGTTTCCATCTGGATTTTCAAGCTGCTCAGCACAGCCCGGTGCTTCTCGCCGTAGAATCCCATGCGAATCACCTGAACTATTCTTGTTAAAAATATGGGTGCTGATCAAGCAGGTCTGTGGTGGAACTGAGATTTGGCACTTTTCAGAAGTGCACAGCTGCAGGTACTTACGGGTCAGTGGAGGCCCAGATGCAGGTACTTCTGGGTCACTGGACAGGTATGTCGATAGAGACATAGTGGTCACTGAAAACCTGCCAGATTCTCAGACTGAAGAAAATAATTAAAAGAAAATGCAAATGTTTTTTTGCTAATGTCCTCGTGTGAGCCTGGGGACAAAAACTGAAAAAGCATGTCCTCAAGGGGCTTAGCCAACGCCTTCTGAACAGGTAAATGTGTAAATTAAGAAGCTTAGGGCTGATTGAGAGAGGTGTGTGTGTGTGTGTGTGTGTGTATGTATGTGTGCGAGTGTGCACATGTGTGTGTGCACTTGCAAACAGGGAAAAACAAATAAAAAATGAAAATGAAATTTGAATGAATTGGAGAAAACTGTATTGAACTGAAAAAAATGAATTGGGGAGTTAACCAAATGATTTTAAAACAATGATTACTGACATGTAACCTAACGAATTGTGACCTTAGTGTTTGTCATGAAGACGTGTACCAGGTTTAGGGCAGAAGTAATAGCTACAACATTGGGACTGGAGGGAACCCAGCACAGCTGTGTAACTGCCAGGAACAGCTGCCCTCTCCTGTCAGAGTGCAGGGAACCCAACAATTCAGTTGAGAGTAAAAAATTAAGGAAGCAGCAGATGGGTTAACATGACATCTGTGACTCTCCCCTCCTTTGGGGTCTATACTTGATGGCCAGTACCAATACAGGGTCCTCCTCACTGAGAGAAACACCTGGTGACCCATCAACTTGTTGGGGCCAGTCTCTTCTTCTCTAAATTTGCTCTCTGTAGGGCAGCTCTCAGTTTATGCAAGAACTTCAAAAAAAGAGTTCTTCATTTTTATTTTATGTATACGGCTGTTTTTCCTGCATGCACATCTATGTACCAGGTTTGGGAAGCACCTGTGGAGGACAGATGTGGGAGTCATATGCCCCTGAGCTGGAGTGAGATGGTTGTGAGCTGCCATGTGGGTACTGGGGATTGAACTCAGGTCTTCTGCAAGAATAGCGATTGGTCTTAAGCACTGATCCATCTCTCCAGTCCCACGAGCAAAGATAATTTTTACAATGGCATTTTGCACATATTGTCTTATGTTCTCCAAAGTGACTAATTTTATACACATTCATCAGATGACTACTGCGAGCGGGGTAGCTTATCAATGGATGTTCAGGGATCATGTGATGCAACTTAGACACACATAAATGCATGCTGTCTGCTCCGGGGCTACTTTACTTGGAGAGTCGCTTAGTGAACAGTACGTGCAATGGGAGTGGCTGGGGCACCTTCTCAGTTCCACGAGGTCAAGCCCAGGTGGGGCAGAATCCATATAGAGAAGAGAGAAAGGGAAACTGGAGATCTTACCACGCGAGGGTTCTCCTCACTTTGTCTCATGATAACTTACTCTGAGCAATGGAGCTGCTGTGACTTTGGGTGTCACCAATGCTGCCTAAGTCATCAGTCCTGCTTGCTAAGACACCATCTGCTTTAAAATAAGGCCACACCTAGAAAAGATAATTCTGCCTGCGAATGACTGAACTCACAGAAACCTCAGCTCCAACAGTATTCTTCATGCGAATCCACCTGCCGAATAAAACCTCCGAATTTCTAAGGAGCTGAGCTCACGGCATGTTTAATGTGAATTCTGTCATCCATGTCCTGATTCCTATTTGTCTGCTTTTTTGATGTTCTTATTCCTGTTTTCATTTTCTTCTTCTTATGACCTGGGAAGAGCTGAGGAGATTCTCCAGGCATTACATAAGAAAGGAGGCTCTGTCGTTTGTCTTGAGAATGCAGGTGCGTTTTAAAGCACATTTGTTGGAGTTTTGACGGACGTGTTTCTGTCGGTCCTTCTAGACACATCCTGTCACTCCCAACTCTGGTCCTGTGCCTGTGAGGCAAAAGCACTTAGCTAGGACCCTCTTGTCCATCGTGTGTAGGGTGCCTCTCAGGGCATCTGAGAGCAGGAGAGCAGAGATCTGCAGGTTTCTATTCTTCTGGTTCTTCCCCCATTGCATACCTTCCTGGCATTGTCCATGATTCCTAGCCCAGTGTTCTCAACCTTCCTAATGCTGTGACTCTTCCATACAGTTCCTTATGCTGTGGTGATCCACCAACTGTGAAATTGCTTTCGTTGTTACTTTATAACTATAATTTTGCTAATGTTATGAGTTGTAATAGAAATAACTGTATTTTCTGATGGTTTTGGGAGAGCCCTATGAAGGAGTCCTTAGACCCTCAAAGGGATTTTGACCCACAGGTTGAGAACCACTGCTGTAGTTCAAGATAACAACTCTGTTCAGTCTCTCCAGCTTCTAGAAGAATTCTGTTTCTCATTTTCCTCCAGGATCATGGACAGTCAGGGTTTCCAGTTCTTGCTGTTCTTTGGCACTTCATAGCCTCTGCTTTGTCCTTGTATGTACATACTCACATATACACATACACTTGTGGGCACAAGTGCAAGTGTGTGTGTGTGTGTGCGTGCGTGTGTGTGCGTGTGTGTGTGTGCGTGTGTGTGTGCGCGTGTGTGTGCGTGTGCGTGTGTGTGTGTGCGTGTGTGCGTGTGTGTGTGTGTGTGCGTGCGTGCGTGCGTGTGTGTGTGTGTGTGTGTGTGTAGGCCAGAGACAGTCTCGGGTGTTGTTCCCATGAGATTGTTGTGGAATCGAATATTTGTTTGACTATTTTAGGATGTGTTGCTGTTTTACCTTCCCCACCTAAGGCACCTGATTGGTCTAATAAAAAGTTGAATGGTCAATAGCTAGGAAGAGTAGGAATAGTCAGGACTGGTGGGCCATGAGAAAGGGAAGCCCCCAACCAACTGGGCATCAGCCATCCAGACATGGAGGAAGCAGGGAAGCAGGATAGACCGTACGCAGATAAGGCAAACTAGGCTCACAGCAGCACAGGGATTAATAGAAAAGGGTTAATTTAAGTTAAAAAAAACTAGCTTGAAACAAGTCTAAGCTTAGGCCAAGCATTCATATTAATAATAAGTCTCTGTGTTGTGATTTCAGAGCTGGTGGTTCAAGAAAGCCAGCTACAGGAGACTTCCACCTTGGTTTTTTGAGGCAGGATCTAATTGAGTCGACGAGGCTGGCCAGCCAGGAAGCCTCAGGGTTTCTCCTGTGTCTGGCTCCCAGGACTGGAATGATAAAAACACTAACTATACTTGACTTTTTCATGTGAATTCTGGGGTCACGCTCACATGGCAGGCACTTTACTGACTGCGTTTCCACCCCTCAGCTTTCCTCTTGATTTTTGTTACCTTGGCAACACCATCATCAATCACCTTGCCATTAACAGTTCTGCATTCACCCTTTGTATAGGCTGTTTCCTGAAGCTACCCTGACCGGCCAAGTTCTGCTTATATTAAAAAAAAAATTCAAGTACTTCAATTAAATGTGTGTTTTACTTTGACATGAGCAGGGTGCTCATGTGTAAAGGACCTTGGATTGTCTACACTCTCCCATGCCCCTGGTGTGTCTCTGCTGCAAAAGGCAGCCATGCAGGGCATGCTTCCCACAGTCAGGAGCCAGCCCGGCTCATTGCTGTCATCCGCCTCACAGAGTGGAAAAAGCACGGAAGCTGTGAAGCTGTTGTCTGCCCTAATTCTAGATACAGTGATAAAACAGATGAACAAGGCTCTTTCCACCCAGGGGGGCAGTGCTGCATGCTTAGAATCACAGCACGGACCCAAGTTCAAGTCCAGCCTAAATGCAATCTGACAAAAACCACGGTTGTCTAGGAAGAGGAACTTTAACTGAAAAAATTCCATCCAATTGGCCTGTGAACAAGTCTGTACGGCATTTTCTTGGTTTGTGATTGATGTGTGAGGGCCCAGCCCACTGTGGAAGGTGCCACCTCTGGGCTGGTTAACCTAGATGGTGTACGAAGGCAGGCTGAGTAAGCCCTGAGGAACAAGCCAGGAGGAAGCATTCTTCTGTGGTCTTTACTTCAGTTCCTGCCCCCAGGTTCCTTCCCTGACTTCCTCCTGGGAGGAACTGTGAGCTGCAAGCTGAAATGAACCCTTTTCTCGCCTAGTTGATTTTGGTTGGACTGTATGATGGCAGCAACAGAAAATGAACTACGACACTAGACAGCAAGGTTTCAGGCTATCCTGGGCTAACTAGTGAGATCCTGTCTTGAAAACAAAATACACAAACCAAAAGTTTTTCTTTTGGGTCTCTTCCCTTCGGATTCCTCTCCCACTTTTAGGAGTTTCCCAGTTTTCCTTAATCTTCTCTTTTCTGTAACTCATCTTAATAAAGCTTGCTTCCACTCTGAATAAAAAGAAACACTCCTTTCTCCCACTGTAGAGACTCACTCATCTCTGAGAATAGCTCTAGTGTCTATTCTGTGGGAAAACACTAAACACATCATTAGTAGGTGATAATTAGAGTCAGCAAGGTTGAATGTGTGCTGCCTTGAGACCCACGGAGGAATGCATTCTGGGAAATCTGCTGCTTGAGCTCTTCGCTCTGCTGACATCAGCAACATTTGCAAACTGCCATGGCCTCTATGGGCATCCTCTGGGTCTGCCGGTCACAAAGAAGCTGTAAAATTCCCGCTCCTCTCTGTGGCGCATGTTCCACAGGAGTAGTTAAAAAACGCATGGGTCTGTCCTTTAGTAAGGAGCCAGACATTTCCCAAAAGAGTGTAGGGTCAACAAACACTGCCGCTGGGCCCCTGTCCTCAGTGCTGTGGAGAGTTGGCTACTCTCTGCCCATTTACTTGCTGCAACCTTTCTCGACTTGTGTATATGTGCCAAGAGTCAGCCATTTGGTGAATCGTGGTGGGAGTAGACTGTGCGCCCCTCTATGCATGGTTTCCCGATTGGTGCCTTCATCTTTCCACCGTAAAACCCAGAAGTTGTTAGATATAGGGACAGAGGTAAGGGGAAGGGTAGGGGCTGGGATGCTGAGAGTCTCTCCATCCTTTGGGAATAATTTTACAATTTCTTTTTTTGTTCCACCTCAAAGGAAGTTAAAGGTGTGTACTAGATGTAGATTAGGAGCGAGCACATACTGCTCATTAATATTTGCATGAAATGGACTAAAATAGCCAACTGTTCCTTACTTATAACATTCTTGGCTTACAGATCAATGTCAGCTACACTAACAACAGCTGTCTGAAGTTTGGGTCCCTTGTTGAGGGGCAGTGGTGAAACTTAGATGTTAGTATGTTTAATGAACTCTCCAAATTATTTTATTTTTAATTTGTGTATGTACACACGCACACACATGCATGGTGATGGCCATAGACACCAAAAGGGCATCAGAGCCTCTGGAACTTGTGTAACAAAAAGTTGTGCACTATCATGTAAGTGGTTGGAATTGACCCAGGTCATCTGCAAGGACACCCAGTGTAGTTAGCCACTGGGCCATCTCCCCAGCCCTGTTAACCAATGGTGTTTTTTATTTTGTGTGTGTGCCCAGAACCCAGTGTGTATGTGGAGGCCAGAGGCCAACCTCGGGTGTCATTCCTCAGGCTCTGTCCACTTCCCTTTTCGAGACAGGGTCTCTCACTGGCCTGGAACTGACCAAGTAGGTTAGTGTTCTGGGCTAGTGAACCCCAAGGGTCCCCGCATCACTGTCTTTTAAAGCTGGGGTTACAAGAACGTGCTACCCTGTCTGGCTTCCTTTATGTGTCTTCTAGAGATCAAATTCAGGTCCTCGTGTATAGAAACATCTATGCACCAAGCTAGTTCCCCAGTCTGTGTTTCTCAGTTTTAAAAATAGACTTCATGCCATCGTGGGTAAACAGAGCTATTTTTCTCTTGTTTGCGATCACCTTACCTCCTCTGCATACTCCAGTGTGGACATGCTTCCTTTTATCCATCCCTGTCACTAACAGCATTGCCTCTTTCAGAAACCGCTTACAGTGGGGTTAGCCTGCTGAGACTGCCACCATTCCACACTGTGAGTCAAGGGACAGAGCTTTCTATGTCCCTCGGGTTTCACAGCCCCATGCCCCACGTGTAGCCCTTTGGCTCTCTGATGGAGAGAAAGCTCAAACTTAGTCATACTCTCTCGTGATTTGGGGTGGGAAGTCAGCCTGACAAATGTGTTTTCGGAGGCCGATGGTTTTTGAAATTCTTTCAAGCTGTGTCTCCTTGTCTGTAGTGCGAATTATTTTCTGCACCCTGAACAAAGACAACCTCTGCCCCTCACTTATTATCTTCGGGAAGGGAGATGAGTCTTCTCTTTTTCTCACTCAATTAATTTAGCTTGGAACATTTATATTTTAATTCAAGTGGCAGTTTTCATAAATATTCATCAATCGCAAATAAGTCTACAGGGTCGGGAGGCCACAGTCCAGGAAGGGAGAACATGGGGGCTTTCCCCTCCTCGTGGCAAGTTCATTCCCATGAATACATATAAAGTTCTCCATCCTATTCTAAATTCAAGAAGAATTTCCTGAAGGTCTGTGGGTGCAAGGCTTCTGCATGGGGTGTGAGAATGTGGGGGTGATGAGAGCATCTCTCCATGAGCACATATTTATGTATGTCTGCTCATCTCCACCTATAGCCATAGTGACATCTTTACGGCCATCAGTTATGATATACTTATACTTAAAGGGCTACAAATCACCTGGGGAGACAATTGGTGTAGTGGTTGCCACACGCACAAGCACGATGACCAGAACTGACTGTCACAAGGTTGCACGTCATCTGATAGCTGTGCTGATCGTGCCTGGTTAGTTTAGGCTTTTGTTGTCATTTTTAATTGTCTAGCTTAAGATGTTTAAGAAAGCTAACAGAAACATGAAGACAGACTCAGAAACACCACCTTAACACACCCCCTCCATCGCTTGAGGTTTCTTTGCATGCTCTGCCAACATCCAGCCCTGAACCATGTCCGGTGTGTGTACTGGCAATATTGTTTTTCTTCAGTGATGGGGAAGCTCAGCCAATCACATTTTGCTTGGGTGTGGCGACCTGGTCCCCAGGGAAGAAAACCTGGAGATCCAGGTGCGCTCACTCTCTGCGTGCGGCGTTTGCCTGACCCATTTGGACATCGGAACTTTTACTCTGGCCGCATGAGTTTCCTCATTTTTCAGTTATTAGATTATATCTGTTGTTTTGAGCTGGTCTGTTTATTTAAGCGTACCGGTCGAATATGCCTTCACTTCAGCTGATCACTCTACCTGAACAAATTAGTCAAAAATCATCCTCATGCTAGGGTCACTACCTTAAAAAAGAAAATGGAATCTTGAATGATCTTGGGAAGTGAGATTAAGAAATTCAAGCTTAGAGTTTCCTGAGGAGGAAGAATTTAGTCTTGCAGAAGTAACCTAATATTCTATCCCAAAAGTTCCAGTCCACCCTGCCCAACTATCTGCTTTATGAAGTTTGAATTTCCCTTGCCAATCCCCCTACGCATGAGAATCCTGTACTATAGGAGGCATGTAGCTCCTCATGCCCACAGATAAGGGCCAGGAAAACCAGGACTGTTAAACACACAGGTTTGTCTCATCACACTGAAGAAGGCTGGGAATGGGCATGCCCAATCCCCTGGTGACCTAAGTGCTGTGTGGCCAAGTCACATCAAATCCTCCCCCAGAACTTTATGTTGAGCGTGTTTGTTTTGGTCAAGCTATAGGGCTGTCTTCCCCCAGGCCCTTATCATGAGCTTGCTTCTCTTCAGCCTGTTTTATCAGCTAATCTACAGAACCTTCCTTTATGAAATATGTCATTTATACTTTACAAAGGGTTTGCTGTAGTTATGTATTAAGCTTTGCTGTGTACGTGGAAACTGAGTTTATTATCACCAGGAATTTTTTTTACCAAATTGTGCTGTATTTAAATATGTCTAAAATAAGCCACTCAAGGTCAGACTCTCAAAGTCTGAACCAACGCCAGCCACTGAGACATGTTGAACTGAACTGCCTTCCTACCTCCCTTGGATCATTAATCTGCTGGCCTTTGTGGTCTGGTTGCAGAGACCCCTGCATATAGCAGATCTATAGATCTACCTGTCAATGAATCCATCAATAATTTATTAATCTGTTTTTTAAAAAAATAATTTCATAGAGTCCTCCTTGGCCAGCGTCAACTGTGTGGAGGTCAAGCCACAGTTTCAGTAAGCAGCTCAGCCCACCATCACATCGCCTGGAGCAAGCCATGGGAATATACACACTCCAAGGAACAAAATGATAGGAATTACCCTTGGATGCAGTGCTGGTGGGGAGGAAGTTATCATACAGGGACATCTTCAAGATGGGGATGCAAGGTGGATGTCTGTTGGGGCAGCGAAAGATGTTTGGTGGTGGCACTGTCTTGTCTGTTGCATCTACTGTTCTGCCTGAAGATCCCGCTGTGCCCTCTGCTCAGCCTTGGCCATATCTTGTAATGAAATCTCCCCTAGTGCACCCTGCTCTCTTGAGGGCTTGTCCGCTCTCTGGCTGTGTTTCTCACTCGGCACAAGCTGAATGAAAGCTGGGTTCTCACCTAGGCTGTCAACCACCGTGTCCTACAATGTCAGTCATACTGCAGCTTTTCAGTAAATGTTGATGTATTGGAAACAGAAGCTGACCATGTCTTCAAAATAAACTTAAGCCCAATTTGATAAGAAGACTTGGTTAAATCTCCCACTGGGGCTTAACAAATTGCCCACATTTCCTCAGAATGACATTTTTAACATATGTGAGTTTTTTAAAAGCATTCTTTCTGCATCTGATACAGAAATTGCCTTTGGGGATGTACAAATGCAAAGCATGTAGTCAATGAGGAAATGAAGTCATGATAAGTTAGAGTTTTTCATCTGAATAATTGGATTTCTAAACACATGCATATTTTAAATGTCTCCTTGTATTAAATCATTCATGGAAAATATGTTGCTGTTAAATAAAATAGTATCTGACAACAATCAGGAGGCACCATAATGATTTTCTCTTTCACACTTGGTTAGGTATAGCATTTGTGGTAATACCAGCGAAGATAAGTGATTACAGTTCTGAGGAAGAACATTGTGTGAGCTCTGGCACAAGCTGCTCCTTGGAGTTACTGTGGTGCGGAACCTAGGGGTGGAACAGAGTGCCAAGGTCAGTCACAGACAGACCCAGACCAACTGTTTGCAGGGACCATCACCTGGCTCCTAATTCAATCATGAGTCCTAAGAAGCTGCTAGAGAGATGACCCAGCAGGTAAAGGCATTGCCTCTGAGCCGAGTGGTCTGAGTTTAATTCCCAGGTTCCATGTAGTGAAAGGACAGAACCAACTCCATCAAGTCCTGAGTTGTCCTCTGACCTCTGCACTCACACGTCCACACAAAATAAATAAATGAATATTTAAAGAGTCCTACTAAAGGATCTTAAAGCTTTTGAGCAGGCACATTCTGTTAACAGGTTGCACCTGATTTATTTCCGCTATCTATCTGTGTATCAATGTATTTAATTATGTATGTATGTATGTATGTATGCATGTATGTATCTATCTATCTATCATCTATCTATCATCTATCTATCTATCTATCTATCTATCTATCTATCTATCTATCTCTATCTGTCCCATTACCCAACAGTATCATCCATAGTTAAATACAGTCCAGTCAAACTATACACGTCCATGAATGCTCATTAAGCCTGATCCATAGTCACCATGGAGGAACGTGGAGCAAAATAAACAGATATTCTCAGCTGAGATTCCAGAAAACTAGATGTGATGCCCCAATCGTTACTTCTCTAATTGTATTCACTAAACACCTGCCCAGAATAAATAAGGTTTATTTTGGTTCAATATTTGAGGGGAGAGGGTTCACCAGGGCCATTGACCGAAATAGCTGAGACTATTAGAAAAAGAAATCGCAGAAATCACAGAAGTTTATTTTGTGTGTAGATCTGGAGGTCGGAAGTCTTAGCTAGAGATACAGACATGGAGGAATGGAGTGAGGAGCATCCCCTAGGCAGAGAACTGCTGGCTTCTTCACCCCTCACTCCTACTGTGGTGGGAATGTAAACTGTGGCAGCCACTTCAGAAATAAGTCTGGGGGTTTCTCTACATTTTTATTACATTTGCTTACTTTGATTTTATTTTATTGGGAGGGGCACATGTGTGGAGGGCAGAGGACAACTTGTAGGACTCGGTTCTCTCATGGCACCATGTGGAAGGAGCTCGTCAAGTTCCCTCATGACTTGTGGAACACTGTGACCTCTTAGCCCAGAGCTAATCTGTTGAGCCACTGACGCTGCCGCACTGCCACCAGGAGCCTATGCCTTCATCGCCACACTGATTCCTTTGTAGTTTTCTGGATGGTTAATCAGTCAAGAATCTTATGTCTTATTGTTCAGCTTTCTGGTGTGTTAAAAGTTACCCAAAAGAGAAGAAAGACATCAGTTTTAGAGAGCACGGAGATAAAATGAACTAGACGGAAGACTCTGAACCACTTCGATTCTGAGAACATTTCTCTTTAATAATCAAAAGGCTATTAATCCATCTGTGGTATTGAAACCATCTTTAAAATATTGTTTTATTATTCATCAATAATTGTGTCTGATGCTAGTCAGGGTCTAGAGTTTCTGGTGGATTCCTTAAGCAATATGTATGTTGCGTGGTGACAAACTTTGCTAATGAAAGCCGTACTGGGAAAGTGGCATGCTCTCTGATTATGTGCTTTAATGAAGCTCAACTATATTGATCGAATGTTAACAAAGCATTGGTGGGCTTCTGGTGGATGTCTGGAGGATTCCAGATGCCGAACTTAGTCAGGTCTCTTCAGATAATAAAAGGTTCGTTCGAGATGCCCCAACTCAACCCAAACATAGACAATATATAATTCTTATCAACAGCTCATTTAGTTTATGGTTAATTGTAAATGAAATCTTTTTGCAAGAATAAGAGGTGATGAACTGTAGAAAAGTCTTTCTCCATTTTGTATACATGAAGGGAAAATCATAAGCTTCCCAAGTAGAAATTAAATTAATTTCAGTTATATTCCTACAGAAATATAATGGATGTGACTAATTTAATTTAACAATTAAAAACATTCAGCACACCCCATTTAAATACCAAATGATGAATATCTTAATGTTTTATTTTCATTCTCTTGTGACAACTTAAGGAAGAAGCAGAGAATAACAGTTAAACACTGATTTAAAAAGAACAAGATGGTGAAAGCCTTTTTTATGGCCATTTCTAGGATCAGAGAAGCTGAAGGCATGACTTGGGTTTTCCTTGAGAACGAGCGGGAAAATTGCATTAGAAAACAATAAGGAGGAGTTGGCAGACCCAGGGTTCTTTTTCTTTTTATTCCATGTGTCAAATAGAACCAGAAAGGAGGACTGAAGAGTCAGGAAGGTGAGCCCAGAGGGAAAACACAAGGAGAGGGGAGATCGGGGTGAGTGGAAACTAGATCTTAGTTCTCAGCTCTCATGTTGCTTAAGATGGGGACTTGCAATCAAAACCACTTCTGCCCTCCTGCTTGGGGTTAACATTTTCTCCTCACTCTTGGAGCTTGAAAAGAAAATAGCCACAACTGTGCTGGGTAACACTCAAGGCAGAGGTAATGTTCCCACCTCTGTACAGCTGCCTCTCTGGGGAGACTGGATGGTTGGCAAGAAAGACAACGAACAAATGAAATCACTGAAAACCGCACCCGAGTGAGGAGAGCCTGGGATGTGCACAGGGGACTCTGGTCAAACTGATATTCTATGGCTGCATTTCCAAGTCGGTCTTGTTGACTGCTTGATTCTGGACCAACTTGGCTATTTTTTTATTCCTGTTTTCCAATTTGTTCCCGAATCTGTCCAATAAATATGACTGGCAAGAGAGTGAGAAAAAAACAACAGACATAAGGCTGGATACAAGCAGACCTTTTCTCTTGTGGGTGATCACAGGGGGATACGGGTCACTCTAGTGAGAAACGGAGCTGAACTTGAGTTGTGTTGTTGCCATGGTTACCTCCTAAAATCCACAGCATCATCTGCCAGAGGTGTCTAAGGCTTATGACATGCCAAGGTGGTTCTCAGCCTTGTGCCCAGCTCCAGTTTCGATGGTGGTTTGATCTTTAAAGTTTGATGAGCTGTTAGGGGTGGTAGCCCGTGTGTGCTTGGGCAGAACACATTGGACATGCTATTGTTCCAGGGCAGCTTTTATATTCACGGGTGTGGGGAGCCAGACAGTGGGGTTTCTGCATTTAGAATCCATATCTGGCTTTGATCTATGAGCTTCATGGAGAGATTGGTCATCCCTCCTTCATGGGCGCAACTCTTACGGCAGGACTAGAGTCGGCTGTAGATACTGTGATCAGCCTGACTCCATTAAAAATGATCTCTCTTTTTTTTTTTTTTTTTGAGCTATCAAGAGGTATTTGTTCTGGAGAAACAGAATCTTCTGCCTTTCATTCTCAGGCTAGATGGTGTTTTTGTCATACGGAACTAATCTTCCATAACAAGAGGTTAGATGGAAACAAGACCTCAGGCCTTTCCTTTAGCATCAGCTGGGATCCCTCCTGTGTGCCCAAAGGATGCTTTGCCCGTTCTCATGCTCATCTTTCATCGTTTTCATGACTATGACATAGCAAGCCCATAGAAAAGCTTTTGTTAGTGCAAAGTCTCCTTCTCTGGAAGCAGCTAGTGGTTCTTTAATGTTACATTTGCCTACTTGCAACTCAGTAATTTTTTCATGTGTGTGGGTGCTTTTCCTCCATGGATGTCTGTCATATGTGTGCCTAGTGTGTACAGAGGCCATAAAACGGTGTTGGATCTCCTGGAACTGGATTTACAGATAGAAGTGAGCTGAACCCAGTTCCTTCTGGGGCAGGGGGGTGGGGAGTGCTCTTAACTGCTCAGCCATCTCTCTAGTCCCATTGTTTTTTGTTTCTTTTCTTTTCTTTTGTTTTAAAGAAGTGTATTTATTTGTCCCACAGTACACATGTGGAGGTCAGGTAACAATTTGTGGAGGTTAATTTTCTCCTTCCGTCTTGTAGATTCCTTCCATCTTGTGCACCAAACCTAGATTGTCCAGGTTATGTGGATAGCGCCTTTACCTGACAGTTAATCACACAGCTTTTCATACCATATATATATATATATATATATATATATATATATATATATATATACAAACACATATATATGTATGTATACACACACACACACACACACACACACACATATCTCCATACCAAGGTCTTTGGGTTCGCTTTTCTTCAGGGATGCTCTAACCAGTCAATCTCAAGGATTTTCATACCCTCCAAAGCTCAGAAACGTGAAGTCATTTAAAATGAACTTTCTGTATTCTGTTGACTCCCAAGTCAGGCACAGATGTCTGCTTGGTGGGTGGACTGTGCATTGCAGGCAGACTCAAATCAAAGCTTAAGCAATGAGTTTGGATTGTAACGTTTCCTTTTCCAAAAGAAATTAGTGTATTGCGCCCATAAAATCCTTTCTCCCGGAGATGGGATAAGCAGGTGGCTGCAATTTGTATCAATTAAATGGTGACCTCATTTCTGTAATTTACATTTTTTCTTCCTTAATGGTAGCTTTTTAACAAAACTGCTGATGGATAGGATTTTTATGACTTCTTTTTTTTTCTATGTCTATCATCTTTTCTGCACTAATTTGGAAAGTTCTAGTAAGAAATGCAAGCATCATCTACTGGACTTTAAAGAACAAAGAATGAATACTCATTTTACTTGAAAAAGAAAAAGTTACAGCCAAGTGGAATCCTGTGGAGATTATGAAGATGGACACCCTGACTCTGTAATTCGATCTTGTACAATTTCTGTCTGTCAGGTCCTGGGTTATCTTTTCAGCTAATCGCTTTGCTGAAGTAAATTAAATTTGGAACTTTTCAGCTGAGGAAAGGGTAGTTGGGTGGGAGCTAAGGAAAGAGGTTGATGCAAAACTGAGAGGTATATTCACAAGTAATGATGAGAATTTTATCCTTGGAGTTAGCACTTCATAAGTTAGTGCAGATTTATGATGACATATGTCCACCCACATAGTGTCAAGCAGAGGAGATTTATTGCCCTGAACTACTTGCCCCCATCACCCGTTGTACTGGCTCATTCTCCACTCAGCCCCAAATCCTGACAACCACCCACCTTCTTAATGCCTTTTCTCATTTTCCTTCTCTGGAATATCATTCATTAAAAGCACACAAGTAACCTTTCAGGTAGCTCCTTTTCTGTAATAGTAACACTCCTATGGCTCTTCCAAACACCATCCAGGGCTTGAAAACTAATTTCTTTGCAGCACTAATTGTCAAACATAGCGATACAGTACTATTTATTTATGCAATAATTCACTGGAGGTCTTCTAATTGCTACTAATTATGGTCAGTTTTAAATGAAGTTGACCCGAGTGTTCAGATGCAGGTTTTTGCGCATGTAAGGTTTTCAGCTCCTTTGAGAAAATACCAGACAGCAAGGCTGCTTGATCATATAGCAAGATTGCATTTGTGATCAAGCTGTTTTAAATTGGTTGTATCACTCTATATCCCAGCAACAGCAAACCGGAGTCCTGAGGATGCAGCTCCTTGCTCACAGTTGATGTTGCAGTGTTCTGGATTTGGACCATTCTGAGGAGTTCATTGTTTTATTTTGCATTTCGATGTTGCTTTATGATGCAGAAAGTTACCCTTCTGTTTATTTTATCTGTTCTGGTCTCCAGTCTGATTTCAAATTACGCGCGCGCGCGCGTGTGTGTGTGTGTGTGCGTGTGTGTAAGACTACTTCTCTATCATTTGTTCTTAGTATTTTTTCTCATTGACAAGAAATGGTTTTAAATTTTTGTTAGATTCACGTAAAGAGTCAATGAAAAGTTTTATCAGCAGTCATTCATGTATCTCTTTAGGCGCGTAGCACTTCATTTCATATTGAATGGTTTCATGTGGATATTTTATTAGTCATTTTTATTGATTAATTTTGCTATTTGACACTTTCACATACATACAATGTATTGTGATTACTGCCCCTCCATACGCTTTTTTAGCTCCCTCCCATTCCTATCACACCCCTGAATCATTTTGGCTTTTCATATGCATACATATACATACCTCTGTGTATTTACACTATAAATCTCTAACATCATAATTTTATTTATGATGAGTAGATGTGTGGGACACACACATACTCAGTGAATACACATAAGTGCATTTAATGTATTTCTTTGGAAATTCTAAGAAGCATCCTCATCCATAGATAGACCCAGGGTCTATCAGTCAGCTGCTGAGTGTCAGGATATGTTAGATAAAAGCCCCAGTTTTCTGTCCCTGGTCATCACTAATGATTTAATGAAGTTGTCTGGGGATGAGAGGGCTGGGAAAGAGGCAGACAAGGAGGGATGTTCATACCGAAGGAAGGAAATCCTTACTATCAATGGCATTAGATCACAGTAATGGTGACCATGTGCAGTGATTCTGCCTCAGCAGAGCAGCAGGAGGGTCTTTCGGATGCCTGGCACTGTCTGTGCTTCAGCAGAAACCTGGGATGTGGCTGCTTTGGGCAACTCGTTACTCACTTCATTAAGCCCTTGTGAGTGGCTCCGTATTTGTCATGTTTATGCCGGCAGAAGGCAGCAATGCAGATTGCTCAGGGGTTTCTTTTCTCAATCTGTCCTTGTCCGTCCACGCAAGGAATGCAGCCTAGAGTCTGCGCAAGCCCTTCTAACATCTCAGCGTCTCAGCAAGTTTTATTAATGATACAGCATTTCGTACATGGCTGTGGGAGTTTAATTTATTAGAGATTATTAACCAGGAAGTCAGGTTAATCGATCACAAATATTTACTTTTCACAGGCTGCTTCCCATGTACAAGATATGGCAGTGAAGAAGTAAAAGGAACCCTTGTGTCCATGGCCCTTTTGTTCTGTAGCAGAGTGCTTACAACCCACCAGACCCTAAACCGTTGCTGAGAGCGTGACTTCAAGTTTATGATTAAAAATATGCCAATGACAGTATAGCACATCATGACAGTTTGGGGTTTTGTTTGGTTTTGTTGTGGTTCCAGGAATCAAACACAAAGCCTTGTGCACCCTAACCAATTGCTCTACCACCAAGCTACAACTTCAACCAAGTCCTTAACAATTATTTTACTATGAGAGAAATTGCGGACCTAAAGAACACTGAGACCACATTGGCTATGGACAACAATTATTGGGCCAAATAGTTAACCCCGAGCATTAAAAAAGCCATATATTCAAAACTGTAGATCTACATTTGAGTCCATATTTTCAAAATAGGATCATCTCATAAAACTGAAAGTTAAAGAGTTCTTTAAAGAATGATGAAAAGGGTTAATACATGTTAATAGATAACCTACTCCCCTAGGTTTCTATTGCTATGATGAAAACCATGAACAAAAGTGAAATGGGGAGGAAAGGGTTTATTTGGGTTATGCTTCCATATGTCACAGTTCATCACTGAGGGAAGTCAGGACAGAAACTCAAGGCAGGAAGCCAGAGGCAGGAACTGAAGCAGAGGCCATAGAAGAATGCTGTTTACTGACTTGTTCATCATGGCTTGCTCTGCCTACCTTCTTATATCATCTAGGATCACCAGCTCAGGGGTAGCACTGCCCACAGTGTTCTGTGCCTTCTTACCTGCATCTCTAATAATGGAAATGCTCCCAAAGGCTTGCTCTCAAGCCAAGCTGATGGCACATTTGCTTAGCTGAAGATCCTTCTTCCTGGATGAGCCTAGCTTGTATCAAATCAACAAAAAAACTAACCAGCACACTATCTATGTATGTATCCATCTCCTATCTATCAACTATCATCTATCTTCCAGTCTGCCGATCTGTCTGTGTATCTGTCTATCTGTGGATCTACCTATCTATCTATCATCTATCAATCATCCATTTCTCATGACATTTCTTCATGTCATTTTTATGATGACAGCCGCCTAAGTTGTTCCCAAATCTTGATGATTATGAATGATGGGTCAACCCTGTGCAGGTAGAAGACTCTTCTAGATCTTCATTCAGTACTTTTTTTGAGGGATAACCACAGAGAAGGATGGTTGCCAGAACAGGAAGAACTTTTAACAGTAGATGTCACCAGACACTAGAGTTGAAATGTTTAATGCATGCATTTTAAAGAAGCGAACTAATACACTCTTATTCATCATTTTCAGGCAACATTAGCTGCACACCACGTTATTCATTCATATTTGTTAATTTTGTTTCCTGGATAATAAATTAGGATAATATACTTTGAAGCTTGGTTCTGATCCAAATATTACACACACGCACACACACACACCTTACTTTGCTTTTCTTTGAAGCAATACACAGACTCACAAAACTACTTTCCTGGACACTACCATGTGACTTCTGGGAAGAGGTGTGCTTCTGTTCTTAGTCTGAAAAAAGCGGTTCAGTGTGGAGTCCAGAGATACAGTGCAATTCTCTAGTTATTTGTGTAAGAAGTGCCTTACTTTAAACAACACTTTATTTCCATCTTTATTGTCTTCAAAAATCACCATTAAATTTTCACAATACCGTCCTCAATTCAAAGAAATAACCAACATTGATTTAGCAGACAGATTAGATTTGACATTAGCAATCAACATTTCCAGATGTGGATGCGGTATGTGAGGGGCTGCTACAGTCACACAGCATAACGTCTGCTCACCATGTAACACCTTTGGTTCTCTTCCAACATAACATTTCATGTGGCATTTGCCTTTAAGAGCCAGCCAGATAACAGGGCAGGTGCTTACTGTGTTTCTGAACTTAATGTGTAAATTCTCTCACTATTGGCGGAGCTGTTCTCAGCTGTTTCCTTAATAATTAGGCGCTATAATTTCTTTAAAATATTATCTGTTTTATTCAAGATATGTGTGTGCACCTGCTTTTCTGTATGTGCACTACATTCACACAGTGCTTGAGAAGGCCAGAAGAAGACATTGGATGCACAAGAGTTACAGGTGTTTGTGAGCTGCTGTGTGTGCTGGGAATTGAACCCTGGTTCTCTGCTAGAGCAGTTCTTAGCCCCTGACTGAGCCATCTCTCCAGCCTCTAATTCTTTAAATAAAAGAATAAAGCATGGCAGTTCCCATATTAATGGCGTGAGGAAATGGGAAGTGGTAAAATAATTCCCGAAGGATTACAATATAGCTAGTTTCCGAATGTCCTGAGCTATTTTGAGAAACAATTTGGAGGCATTCATCTTAGCACCAATCCTCACCAGGGATCAGAATTTAGAGCAACGGTGATGAGATCATAGATAAGAGCAGTAGCACTAAGGTAATAAATAGAGCAGTGGTGATGAAGTCATAGATTAGAACAGCGCTGATGAGGTCATAGATTAGGGCAGTGCTGATGAGGTCATAGATTAAGCATTGATGATGAGGTCATAGATTAGAACAATGCTGATGAGGTCATAGATTAGGGCAGTGCTGATGAGGTCATAGATTAAGCATTGTGATGAGGTCATAGATTAGGGCAGTGCTGATGAGGTCATAGATGAAGCATTATGATGAGGTGCTGTACAAAGCAAACCCTATGCTGTATGATTTGTTTTAGTAAAATACATCTATCATGAGTAAGCACTGATATATGATACTATAATGTATTTAAGTTTTAAACTATTACCTGCCAGTATTAGAAGTGAACCATTCAAATAGTGATCATAAAGCTTATTATATGTTTTATCTCATCATCCTTGTATCAAGGGATAAAAGATCCACACCCTGTAAGTACTCAATTTTTACCTGGCTTCCTTTACAAAAAGGTAATTTGGAAACTCCATCAGAGTTAGATGTGATTATGGGTTTTGGTAAAGAATGAGATGGAAAAAATGAAATTCATGTTTTTTTCTAAGACTTGAATTCAATTTGAAGGAAAATGCCCCCCTCCATTACTCCACCTGTGCCATCTGTGTCTTCATGAGCTATTTGCCCCTTTGAACCATGTTAATAGTGGCAATGCCCAAGCGGTATATGAGTAACAAATTACAAATACCTGAACCCCTAGGAACTGGGAAGAGGACAATCACCATACTAGATTGGATGGATACTCATGGAGGAGACAAATTCTATCTTATAAATAAATAAGACATTGAGTACCTTGTTTTACAATGGGGAGATGAAGGGCAAGCGGTAAGACACAACCTGTCTCTTCTGGTGGAGTTTAGTGCCGGTGGTGTTTTCCCATACCAGGAGCTGCTTCCAAATCACCACACAGAGGCTTATATTAATTATAAATTATATTAATTGTAAATTTTCAGCCAATAGCTCATGTTTATTACTATTTCTTGCATTTTAAGTTAACTCATATTCTTTACTTATGCTCGGTCATGTGGTGGTACCTTTGTAAGCATGGCATGTTCATCTCCTGCTTCCTCTGTATCTAGCTGGTGACTCCTGACTCTGCCCTTCTTCCTCCCAGCATTCTTCAAGTCCAACTCACCTGCCTAACTTTATTCTGTTCAGCTATTGGTGAGTCAGCTTCTTTATTAAAACAATCATAGCAAATATCTTCACAGTGTACAAAAGGATTAGTCCACAGCAGTTTAATGTGCAGGAGTGTCCCAGGTTAGGGTCTCTGTTTCTGTGGTAAGTCATTAGCCAAAAATAAACAGGAAGAAAGGGGTTATTTGACTTACAGGTCATAATGAGTCATCAAAGAAAGCCAGAGAAAGACTGCAAGGCAGTGACCTGGAGGTTGGAACTGAAGCAATGACAATGGAGAAAGCTGCTTACAAGCTTGTGCCTCGAAATTTCCTTAGTCTGCATTATAAACCTCGTAGTACCATCTGCCCAGGAATGGCACTGCCCCTAGTGTCAGTGCTGGCCTTCCCACATCAATCATCAGTCAACAGAATTCCTCACAGGTCAATCTGATGGAAACAGTTCCTCAAAGTTCCCTCTTCCCAGATGACTCTAGTTAGTTCAAGTTGGCAAAAGTTAAAAATCCCAAGTGGTGTCTGCTTACTGAGTTGTTCAGTTCTGACTAACAAGTTTATTTAATCCGCTAACATGCCCTTTGGGGTAGTTACTATAATTCTTCATTTCTAGTTATGACTGATACTACTAACTTTCAGAGAGCACAATATCAATCTCAGCAATTCAGCATCATCTTCTTGTTGACTTCTTGGTCTACAAAAATGATGTTAGATGCTATAATTCATTCCAATGGACTAATCAATTCTAATGGAAGCTCTCCAGAGCCCTGTGTTGAGAATATTTCTTAGGCCATGTATGTTCCCAGACTGGCAGCAAAGGAAGAATGCTATGATTGATTGGGCCATGACTGTTACTGATTGCTGTGCGTCTCTGCTGTAAAATCACCCCTTCTTAGACATGGAAACCAGGGAATGCTCTCCGGGGTGAAAACCTGAAACACTCATGGAACAATTTTCATATTTTTAAGTGCCCTCTAATCCTCATGGTTTCATTAATGCTTAAAGTTTCTGGACTCTCAACTCAGTAGGGTTTTATTATCAATAGACATAGCAGGCAGGGGTCATAGATATCTGTAATTTAAAACTGTAGAAACTTGAAATCATAAAGTCTGAATTCCTAGGTGATAAAACCTGACATTTCTGTTTCTCATAAGAATTCTAGACTTGGTGGGACCAAGGGAACAGAGTGAGCTGGGAGAATCAGAGGGGTGGGTGGGGGCTACTGTGAAAGCCACAATTTGAGAATTCCCTATGTGTAAATGATTTCCCCCAGTCTCTGCAATGCAATACAAAAGGATTCATGTGTGTTTATGTATATGTATGTGTCTGTGTGTGTGAGAGAGAGACAGACAGACAGAAAGAGAGAGAGAGGCACAGAGAGACAGAGAGAGAAGATATTTAAATCCTAGGAGAAAAAGTCTACTGATTTAAACAATCCAACATAGATCACTGTTACAAACTGTTGGTGATATAAATAGGTGGAAAAATCTAGAGAGTATCACATTCTTCCAACTCAGGTTTGTTTATGATAATGATGACTTATGTTTCAGACAAACACATGTGATCTGTTATGGCACCGCCATTTCACACACAGAACCAATGAAATTGCCAGAGTGTGAGGATCATAAACTGTCAAATGTCTGTGTCAACTTTGACTAGGGTACAATATGTTTTATGATGGAAAAGACACCTCATGCAAAACCCATTTCAATCACATTCATGTCTAGGTTACCTTGTGTGAAAATCAATTTGTATATTAATCTTAGGCTACATAATCCTGTTAAATCATCAATAGGAGAAGAGATGGACTTTAATCCCATTTACTAATTATATGCAAGGTTCAGCATTTTTCTTTTGTGGCATTAGGTACATCGTCCATCTCACACAAAGCCACATGTTCAGATTCCACCCAGTTTCCTGTTCTCACAAAACAAGCCAAGCATATTGTTACAGCAGATTTATTCCTCTCCTTTCAGATATTGTTAATAAATTACAAAGCACTACAGTATGATGTAATGATATATAAGACCGATTTTCTTTATATTGTAGGATTTGGGGATTTGAATTTCATAATTTTAACCCCATCTGTTATTTGTTCAGAAACAGTGCTAGATGCTGATATTTTGGTAAGTATTTTTAGAAAATATGTCAGTGCTTGGGGCCAGAAAATACAGTTGGTAGAGAATGTGATTTCCATATTTATCAAAATATAAATTAAAATGTTTATTTTTATTTGTAGGTGTGTATATGTGTGCATGTGATTGCAGGTGTCTTCAGAGGTCGGAAGAGGACCTCTGATCCTTGGAGATGGAATTATAGAGGTTTTGAGTCACCTGATGTGGGTACTGGGAACCAAACTTGGGTCCTCTAGAAGAGCAGCCAGGGCTTTCAACCACTGATTAATCTCTCCAGCCCCTCGCCTCAAATAACAGTTATATTGGTGTTTTGCTATGATGCAGAATATTGCTGTGGCTCAGGGCATGGAGTTTCATTTGCTGATGTTACCCCAGCAACAGGATTAAGTGACACCTGGGAAGGATCTCTGCTACCCCAAACATCTTTCTCTGTCTTTCCCTAATGGAAGAATATTGGAACTGTTCTCTCATCCCATCTGACATGAAGCCTGGCAATACTGAAGTCTAGGATATGAGTCTGAGAGTCTGTATGTGATGTGAGGTGGAGGAAAAATGAGTGATCCAAGAGAACCTGGAATGATGACAGAGAGGGCTCTAGGAACAGATAGCCAAGAGTTCTAGCTTTTAGAAAATGAGAGGAAATGACATGGAGTGGAACCAATGATCACAAGGGAAGTTAACAGCAGTGGTTTAATGCTAGCTAAAGAAACATGATGATTTGATGTGGGAGTGTCATATATCAATCTGTTGATTTCATTGGTTAAGTAATAAAGAAACTGCTTGGCCCTGATAGGCTAGAACATAGGTGGGTGGAGTAAACAGAACAGAATGCTGGGACGAAGAGGAAGTAAGCTCAGAAACCATGCAGCTCCTCTCAAAGGCAGACACGATGAAGCTCCAACCCAGGATGGACATAGGCTAAAATCTTCGTGGTAAGTGCACGTTGGGGTGCTACACACATTATTAGAAATGGGCTAGTCCAGGTACGAGAGTTAGCCGAAAAGAGGCTAGATATAATGGGCCAAGCAGTGTTTAAATGAATACAGTTTGTGTGTTGTTATTTTGGGGTATAAGCCAGGTGGCCAGAAGCCGGGCTGTGGGAAGAGGCCTGCAGCTCCTTCAACAATGATTAATGGTGATGTGTTAGGAACCATAGTAAGTAATAAGCAAGGCACTTATCTCAGGAAGGATGTGAGTCACAGTCAGCAGCCGCCCATTGGTAGCCATATTTGAGGGATATTAATGTTTTACATGTGTCCTCCCTCCTCTAACTCTCCCCTCCACTCTTCATGCTGTATTCTTTTTCTTAAAATTTTAAAAAGATTAATTCATTTTTGTTTTATGTACATAGGTTGTTTTGCCTTTGCATGTCTGTGCACCATGTGTGTGCAATACCCATACAGGTGAGAAGAGGGCCTTGTAAGCCACCAGATAGGTGCTGGAAATTGAACTCAGGTTCTCTGCAAGAGCAGCCAGTACTATCTGAGCTATCTCTCTACCTCCCCCATCTATAGTACTTTCTGAGTAGATCTCTCCAAAGACTCTAAATGCAGTTGATTCTGCTCCAGTGTCTGCCCCTAGTGCATGGTGACTGGAAAAAAGCCTGGATCATCTGCTTGATGAATAACAAGAAGGGGGAATCCACGCAAGCCCACATAGTGTGGCTGGACCACACTTCAGTGTCTAAAGCAATTTTTCCTCAGTGTCTAAACTTGAGCCTATCCTCTCTCTGCTTTTGATGTGCTCATGGTTTCCTTGAACAGTCTTTATTATCAACTCACTTTGGAAGAGGAACATCATCCTCATCCTAGCCTCTCTCACAGCCTCTTCTGGGAGTAAGTCAAACGCAGAAACATCCTGATACTCAACATCACCTTCAGGAATGTGTGTGTATACACATGTATTATAAGTTGACTTCCAGCTTATCCAATCTTCAGTCCCAAATTATCTCTCACAGGGGAGTGGCAACCCTGAATTTGCTATCTGTCATTCTCACATTGGATGCTCCTGGTTAGCTCCACCTAAAGTTTGCATTAGAAATACCCACAAATGAAAAATTGCAATTATAGACTTACAATGACCAGATTTAGGGGATATTAATATTTCATAAGGAGACTTAATCTATTTCATTACATTTTACATTAGTTGTTCTAATAAATCTATTCCTACCAGCAGTACTGTTGGATTTAATAGACTTTATAAATAATTGGTCAATATCAAATGTGCCATAAATTGACTCCAACTTTGGAAAGAGGCCCGGGAGCTACTTTTCTGTTGCAGAATTGTAACTGGCCCATAATTCACAATTAATGCAGACAGAAATCATGACAGGTAGTTGATTGTGTTAAATGACAAATTCTGTGTGGATACAAAACAAGTTTAATTCCCTGTAATTATAGATACTGAGATCACTAACTTTACTCAGTTTTACCCTAATGCAAACCAGTGCTAAGAGGACTTTTAACCAAAGATATCCAGCAGGTGGGGAAAAGCCAAATACAGAAACAATAACAAAATAATGTAGTAGGAGACTTTTTTTTTCATTTCCGGCTACCCAGACCAGAATAATCACACAGAAACTATATAAATTACAACACTGCTTGACCAATGACTCAAGCATAGCTTTTATATCTTAACCCATTTCTATTAATTTATATTTTACCAGGAGGGTGTGACCTACTGGTAGGTTCTGGCATCCTGGTGTCTTTCTCCTTTGGCAGCTACATAGCATCTCTTTGACTCTGCCTACTCTCTATCTCTTAGGGGGAGGTGTTGTGGGAACTCCTTCCGTCAATAGCTTTTAACATACTGGCCCATGTTGGGCCTGGTCCCATGGGCTATAAGTGCCAACAAAAAGTGTGTTTGACTCTCTTTGCTGCTGGATTTGGTTCCAGTTCCCAGTGCATGCAGAGGACTGTGGATCACTACCCGTCCTGTGAGTTATCCCCAAATAAATAAACCATTGTTATACTCCATTCCAGGCTATTGTGGAGCTCTTTGGTACTACCACAGAAGAATGTGCATTAAAGTTGCAGAAAGATGTGTGAAGACATTACCAAACTGAAAGCAACACAAAGTTATTGTATAAATTTTGTGACTGTTGGTTGTGCATCTCTTAGCTCAATAGTGCTTTGCGGAGGTCATAGACCTAAGAGAGAGTTTACTACTATTGTTAAGCTAAAAGAGAATAATATCAAACCACCTCCTGAACGAATATTTCTATGCCCATTGATTAGTGTATCTCTCACCCCTCATCAGACAAACTTCATTGTACAGTGTAGGATGGTTCAACACAAAGACTCACGGCTGGCCAGAGTTCAAGGAATCAGTGAATGTGGACTGCTCAGCCCTAAACTGGACATCTATATGGGCTCCTTCTCCCCTCCAAGGCTTGATGGACATTGAGGAAGAGGAGGTGAAAAGATTGAAAGAGCAAGAGGTTGACAGGGACCCCAGTCAGAGTCCCCAGAATCTGGCCTTATCATTGCACTCATGAAGACACAGCAGCTGGGGTTGCCCGTACAAAATTGAGCCAGTGAACACCTCATCATGGAGTCAAGAGGGCACAGGAAGCCCCACCCCTAGCTGAGAAGCTGTTGGCAGATGATAGCTGTCAAGGGAAGATGAGAGAGTCAGTTTTCTTCAGTGGTTGGTTCCTGGTTGGTTGCCCATATTTCAGGGGTAGTCTTACATACATATCGACAGCAGCTATTGGACTCAGTGAAAAAAAAAATAAGAAATGATTGTGGGAGGAGGATGGGCTAGAGAGGAGTACAAGGGGGAATGCAGGGAGTGGATCTGAACTAAATATATTGATTCATGTGTAAAATTCAAAAATAAAATTTAAAAATTAAGTTTATATTCAGTTTTCCTGTAGAAAGGTGAAAACTGGAAAGAGGGGTGGAAGGAAGGTGGAAACTGTGATTTATTTAATGTTATTACAGAATGTGACATCTACATAAATGGGGCATTTGATTCCTAGGCCTCTTAATATCAAGGAGAACTCAAACCACCTTTCAGTACAATGAGCAATATCCAGAATTATTTTAACTTGAAGGCTGGGTGCATATGGTGTTCATGAAGGAGGATTGAGCTTCCATGGTGGTGTATAAATGTATCTTAAAATGAAAGTATTTATTTCTCTTTTTTATTGACTGAAAGGAACACATTTATTTAAGCCTCAGCAAATGCTACACTGCTTTCTTTGGGAAAAAATGACATTAAAATCAATGATTCCTCTTTACAACCCAGAATGCTGACTGTTGGAGTATTATGTTTTAGGGCTGTTACTATTTAGTCATTGAGACTGCAGAGAAAATCAGAATGCACATTCACATGCAAATGGAACCAAATAACAACCATCTTTTATATAAAAACTTTTCATGATCAGTAGCCATTAACTATTCTACTCAATTAATTCCTTAGACCCCAGAAATCATATCATCTCTATGGACATAAAAGCAATGCCACAATTCAATAGTCAATGTTTAAAACCATCCTCAAAATAAAAAAAAAAACCTGCCTAGCATTGAAGACTACATTCTCTAATGTGTGTGTGTGTGTGTGTGTGTGTGTGTGTGTGTGTATGTATGTGTGTGTGTTTGGAAAGAGCAGAGCTTACCTCAGGAGGAATCAACCTCTCTCTAGTAAAGGGGAACTCACTCATGGGTTTATGGATATATTTTATTGTCCCATAAGTATTTCAGTGGAACAGGTATAAGGCAACTGTAACATGGTCTCGGACCATAAGCTGTGCTCCATGGGCAGGCTCCTGACTGGTGCTTTTGAATTTGTGAGCCGTGAGAGCATGCAGGTGAGACTTAATTTGTCCCATGCTGTGTGGCATGTGTTGGTGGCATCCTCAGTGCTAGGCCACGGCTTTGGACAGTTTGACTTTTTAGCCTTTCTGACTGATATATGACTCAGCAGTGTTCCGTGCTCCTGACACCTGTGTGGACAGAGAGGATTTGGCCATCACACAATACAGCCCATCATGGGAACTTCATTTTTTCTCACCTAGCATCATCCTGGCTTCAAGCTCTTGCTTGAGATCCTATTGCGACTTCTGTCAATGATGCACGTTGACCTGGCATATAAATCAAATAAACCCTCTCCTACCCAAGTTGCTTTGGTCAAAGTGTTTGGTCACAGCAAGAGAACCTATGACACCACTGTTCCTTTTATTATGAAATCAAACCTATGGAATCTTACCACTCATGTTTTCTAGGCCAGTCTTTCAACTAAAGGTATGCAGATGGGGGAAGATTAAAAAAACTCACCTAGTTGATTTACTGACAATGTTTATTCTTGTAACTCTCTTTTGCTATGCTCTGATTTGTAACAAGAAGTATTCATATTGGAAATTTGAGAATACTGAAAAACTAAACTATGTTTAATTCGGATTCATGGGCATTTTGTAAGTTCAGATATATCACTAATAAAACCAGCAGCGGAAGCTCTCAGATCCTTCCAAGAAGTGACTAAATCTATTTGGTTCAATTTATTCCTTGGGAAAAAAAAACAAAAGCAGAACAATTGTTTGTAAGGCAATAGTACTGATAAAATAATCACTGCTGTGATTAAGAACCATTGAAATGTGCAAATATGTTTAATAATCAACACTGACTAACAGTGATTTAGCAGAGGGACCAAAATAAATCAGGTTGTGCTACATGGATGGGTAAAAGAACCATGTGCTTTGACTTGAGGATAGAGATGGGACTGGAGAGATGGCTCAGTGGTTAAGAGCACTTCCTGAGGACCTGGGTTCAATTTCCTGCACCCACACAGTTGCTCACAAACACCTTAACTCTAGTTCCAGGCTATCTGATGCCCTTTTCTGACTTCTGTGGGCACTACATATGTGTGTGTGTGTGCATGCACGAGTACACACACGCACACACACATACAAATAATTAAAAATAAATCAAAGTGGGTTATGAGACATTGTGACTATCCCTGTCATTTTTGACATACCTCTGACTTTTTTTTAAAGCATCCCTTTCCCCTTTCTAAATGTGCCCAGTGTGGAAATCTGAAAAGTGGTCAAAACCTCACATTATTCCAGCAGTGTTTTCTGAGCACACAGGCACACACACTGAAAATATACTTGTTTTGTTTCTTCACTCTCTCCAAATAACTACTTTTCCCCAGATTGCTCTTGATGGAGAATCACAGTTGTGTCTCCTGATTACTGCCCTCCTGTAAGTCTCAGGCTGTTCACTTCTAGGTCGCTCTATTCAGTTTCCTGTTGATTCTGGAAGTTGATACATTACCTCTTGCTTAAATTAGAAGATGTTGTTTTATTTTTGAGTCAATCAAGAATTGCATTTAATGAAAGTAAAATTTAGGCAAAGCATGAAGGTGAGAGCCTGTAATCCCAGCACTCAAAACCTAGAGGCAGAGAATCATGAGTTCAAGACCATCCTCAGCTTACACAGTAAGTTTGAGACCCAGTCTCATAAAATGTTTATAGATGTATGTGTCTGTCAAATACTAGAGTCTACCTGGGTGTTTTAAATATGTGGAAACCATTGTGCTAACCTGCTCCAATGAATGTCCTCTCCAAGTGTCCCTTGTATAAATGATTTCCCTAAAAGTTATCTAACCTCACATAATTAGTTACATTGTTGCCAACTGTTCTTTAGCTTCAAGAACAAATGCATCTTTAAAATTACAAACGAAAGATTCTTGACTGCAATCCATTACACAAATCTCATAACATCAAATGGAGGGCTTCTATATCTGAACCCCAGTTCCAGAATTTATTTCTCAACACTGACAGAGAAACTGGGCTGTCCACTAAGGGAACTGCTCTCTTTCTACGCATTGAGTCACCTAGAAAACATGGCCTACTGGGTCTGGTTATGATTTGGTGAGACTGTGACTTGGGTCCTTCCAGCATGGTGTGAGCAGGAGTGACACATACCATGCTGGGACAGAGAGGTCACAATGACTTATCTTTGGCTCCCGATCATCCTCTTCTCATCTTGACTCAGGCAAGTGAAACTGTGGGGAAGGTACAAGCTAGCGATGACAGAATCAAAGTGGGGGAAGGTTGAGCTCATGAATGCCACCTGTATGAGATCGTGTGTTATTAAAATTGATCACACATGGTATTAGGAAATATGGAAATCAATTTCTAGAAGTTTAGGGCCTTATATACTGGGGTGGGCAGAGAGAGGGGTAGATGTTTCTGTGTTTGTATGACTTCATAGAATGGAATACATATTTACTTCACTTATTCAGCAATTGGTTATTGAAATCCTACTGTGTGCTTGGTGTACTACCAAGCTCCCCAGACAAAACTTGGTCTCTGACATAATGATAAACTCTTTTCAGGTCTCTATAGCTTGATCACTTCACAAATTTAAAAATGATTGATACCTCTAAGGAGGTGTTTTTAGCCTTAGAGTTACAGTTGCTGTATCAAAAATTAAAATCATTTAAAATAGCTATTTCAATTCATAACAGGTGACTATAAATATTTATGAAAACAGTTATATTTTTTAAAACCAGACCTTATTACAAGAGTCAGTGATATTTATTTATTTGGCAAATAATATCAATGTCTAGCTTTGTAGAAAACAGCTGGATTCTCAGATATGCTTCTGCATTCATTACATGATAATGTGTTGCTTCTATTGAGGTGTATTAAAAAACATCCAGACTGATTCAAATATGCTGTAGTTGAAAAGAAGGATAGACAATCTTTTTAGGTGTCAAAATTTGAGATCACATGCAAAGCCAATATGCCACTTTGTCTTTTAAAGACATAATTACATTGATTTATTATTGCATGTGTGTGTGTGTGTGTTCATACACATGTCACTGCATACATATAGAGGTCAGAGGACAACTCATGGGTGTCAGTTCTTTCCTCCCACCCTGTGAGTCCTGGCAATCATACCTGAAGCTTTAGCAGCAGATATGTTTACTCCAGTGAATATTGAAAACTGGGTGTTGGGCTGGTTAGTTTTTGTTTGTTTTTTATTTTGTTTTTGTTTTTATAAACTTGACAAAAGCTAGTATCACCTGGGAAGAAGAACCTCTGATGAGAAAATGCCTCCATCTGATTTCCTTGTAGGGATGTATGAAGTGCATCTTCCTGGTTGATGACTGATGTGGGAGGGGTCAGTCCACTGTGGTTGGTGCCACCCCTGGGCAGGTGGTCCCGGAGTGTATAAGAAAGCAGGTGAGCAAACTATGAAAAACAAGTCAGTAAGCATCAATCCTCCGTGGACTCTGCTTCAGCTTCTGCCTCCAGTTCCTGCCTCCAGTTCCTGCCTCCAGTTCCTGCCATGAGTTCCATAGGTGATGGACTACAAAAGAATGCGCCTCCCCCAAGTTGCTTTGTTCAGTGTTTGACCACAGCAACAGCCATCAAACTAGGTCAGGTGAGCTCAGAAGTGTGAGCCCATGCTAACAGATCTCCAAAGCTGTTGGCCTATCCAGCTCTCTACCACTTTGTAACACCAGGACAGAAAGTGACATGGATGTCCTCCAGAAAGTGACATGGATGTCTCACTTAGAGCTGACCACTCCACTGTGTGCCAAGACCATCTGTACTTTCCGTTGAACAATCATATGCAATGAGGCCTTGGGGCTTTCTTCTACAACCACATAACTCATTGTTAGCCTTCCAATTAGTCCTAACTTTTGTTTCCTTGGCGTTCATCCAAACAAATTCAAGGAAAGCAGCAAACTCAGCCAAATGCACAGATTCAACATTCATTATTAATGTAAATGTATGATTCTGCGTATGATATGGTAACTCAGTTCCATGCTGGCAGCTGCCTCTTTAAAGACAGATTGCATTATGGGAAAGTGGAAGTTTTGTAATGTTTCAGGTTTTTTTCCTATAGCAGAAATCTAGTGACACCAGCTATGCAAAACTCCTGTTTTCTTTGTCCCTAATATAAACGCAATATGATAATTTATTTATGAGAAGCACAAATGCCTTTCTCCCCATTAATTTCCAAAATGCAAACCAAAAAGCTTTGACTTTTATTTGACTTAGATATCTGCATTAAAATACTGAACTGCTTTTTCCCACCCCCAAAGTGACAAAGCAATGCCGAAATCCATCGGAGAATAAGTTAGATTTTTAATTGCTCTATATAGATGAGATAAGAACCTAACCTATACTAAACTAAGGATAAATTATATTTTGCTGTATTTGGGGCTGGAGAAATGACTTAGAGTTTAAGAGCATTGATTTCTGTTTAAGAGAACCCAGGCTCAATTCCCAGCACCCACATAAAGGCTTAGAACCATCTGTAACTCTGGATCCAGAGTATTTCATGAATCTCTCTCTCTGTCTCTCTGTCTCTCTGTGTGTGTCTCTCTGTGTCTCTGTTTCTGTCTCTCTCTGTCTCTCTCTCTTTCTCTCTGTGTGTGTCTGTCTCATACACACACATGTACACACTCCTAACATATGTTTATCAACATTTATATGAGATAGGATGTTTTCAAGCTTTCACATCTCCCTGTGGAAAGCACGCCATTCATCACGACACTCGGAAGGATTAACAACAGCAACAACAAACCTTTGACGAAAGAAAATATTTCAGTGTAAGACAGATTGTTTGTTTCCACAGTTTCAAACAAACCTTTGTATTTAAAAAAAAGTAACATTTTGTTGAATGGATAACCTGAGTACAGAAATACTGTGGGCAGAGCTGAATCCACGTAGCTACAGATTAATAGATGTACAGAAAAATTAGTACCTGAGAATGTGCATATGATTATTCTGCCTTGGGTGGTATAGAAAGAACTGGACACACACTGAGCATCTCCACTGTAGGGGAATCATCATATACCCAATGACACTCAAACCATTTCCAGGTCGTTACCCAAGAACGTGAGCAGGAACTCACCAATGTACTTCAACATTATCACACAAAAGATTTTGATCTCACAGACTCATTAGTTACCCTTCTTGCTTTAAAATGCTGTGGCATTTCTCCAGCCCCTAGAATAATACTTTTATCAGTAATGATTCATACAGGTGCCTGTCAAATAAAATTTGTGATATGCTTACTCTATATTTTTAGAAAAATAAGATAGAGATAAGCTTTACTAAAAATACCTGTTGTGTGTATGTGTGTAATACAAGGACCTGCTTGTTGGGGTTTCTGTTCCACCCAGTTCCCACAGAAAATACACAGAAGTCTATATTAATGGTAAACTGATTGGCCCATTAGCTCAGGCTTCTTGTTATCTTTTATAACTTATATTAACCCATTATTCTTATCTATGTTAGCCATATGGCTCAGTACCTTTGTCAGTGGGGCAGGTACATTGTGCTTCTTTGGTATCTGTACAGGACTGCGGGAAGAGCTCTCTTCCCAGAATATTCTTGCTCTCATTGCCCCACCTCTACTTCCTGTCTGGTTGTCCCACCTATATGTCCTGCTTGGCTACTAGCCAATCAGAGTTTATTTAAAACGTAACTGACAGAATACAGAACTGTACCACACCATATGTGTGTGTATAAGTGTGTTTGTAAATATGTGTAAGTGTGTGTGTGTGTGTGTGTGTGTGTGTGTGTGTGTGTTAAGCCTAAGTTTTCATGTGAGTGTGTGTGTTGGGCATGGGCATGTGTAGAACAGAAGTCAGTGTTGGGCATCTTCCTTGGTCTTTCTCTACTTAGCTGTACTGAAATAGTGCTTCTCACTGAATCTGGAGTTCATTGATTATTTGATTCTGCTAGATGAGCTGACTAGCAAACCCTTAGAATTCTTCTCCCTCTGACCTTCCCAGCACTACAGTTGCAGATACGCACCACCACACATAGGTTTAGACATAGGTTCTGGGGATCAAACGAGGGTCTTTGTGCTTTCATGACACGTGGTTTATCAGCCTAGCTTTCCCTAAGCCCACATTCTCCTTTAAAGTTAGTCTCTGAAAACTCAGTGTATCTTGATCATGTCATTCCTTTCTTCCTCCCTCCAACTCCCTTCACCCCTAATGCTTCTCCCTTCCAATTTCATATCTTCTTGTTTTGAAATCTCCCATTGAGCCCAATTAGTGCTGCTCATATGCTCATGGGTATGGGGACAACCACCGAATCATGGACAACCTACCAGTGTCCTCAGCCTCCAAAGAAAAGGGACTCTTTCCCCAAACTATCACTAACTCTTTAGCTAGGAGTGAGACCTTTAGGTTGATCCTGCACAGGCCTTATGCAGGTAACCACAGCAGCTGAGAGTTGACATGCCCAGGAGCCATTTCTTATTTAGAGGACATTTGAAAGCCCTCCTTCCCAACCTCTGGCCCTTACATTCTTTCTAGCCCCTGTTTATAGATGATCTCTGAGCCTTGGAAATTGGAATTTGATATGAATGTCCCGTCTACAGCTGAGCACACACAGCCACTGGTTCTCAGCGCTCCGAGTTTCCACATTAACCATGATCCACTGCAATAGGAACGTCTCTGACCAAGGTTGGGAGAAACACCAATGTATAGATGCACACATAAATATGTAGAAAGCAGTTTGTAATGCTCATTTAGCAAATCACTAATAACTGGTCCTCTGGTAGAGCTTATGATCTTCCTAGTCATGGGTTTTAATTATGTTTGCAGCAATCAGGCCTCAAGTCTAGTCAAGAGACTGTTTGGTTGCTCTGTGAACATTGTTACTCTAGTGTGCACATCTCTGTTGGTAATGTGGTACACAGAGTCCTGCTTGGAGTAAGATGACTGATATTTTTAATGATGGGAATTTTTGTCATGTGATATAGTGTAGTCACATCGAGGTTTCTGTTCATTCTCTGTCGTGACATCGGTAACATAAAATATATTTGCTCTAATAAAATAGACAGGGTCGACAAAAAACACCCTTGTGAACTTTCCTCCCAAAATGTGAGGACATAGCTTTGTGTCTTAGAAGATACATCTGGTAGGCAGACGCGCGTGCACACTACACCCTGAATTAACCGGCAAGAACTTTTGAGTCAGGAAAGTAACATCTGCGTCAGTAAATTACCAGAAGATAACAAGTGGCTTTGCTGATGGGAAGGGACTTGAGTGGGTGCGAACAGCTGTACATAAGTCAGCCGACTCTCAGGGGATTTGAAGAAGGGTGAGATAATTAAAGTCAAGGGTAATAGAAAAAAAATGCGAAGGTATGAGTGGCCAGGATAGTTGGAGGCTCCCTCCTTCAAACTGGCTACACAGAAAAGCTCACATGAACCCTTGAGTAAGGAGCTGGCAGAGATTATCCATTAAAGATAGATCCAGGACCACATAGGCAGAGAAAAAAATGATTCCCCAGAGGTAGGCAAAGAAAGTGGGATAGTGAGTAGAAATAATAACAAGAACATACAGCTGCCAACACACAGCAGCTGCAGGGAGACTGTTCAAAAGCCCCTTAGAAACTGTGAGAGACCCCTGAAGTCTCTGTACTGGAGCCAGAAACAGCACGTATACTTCAGCTGTCTGGATTCTCAGAGCCATCAATTCTTACAAAATATAAAAATGAGTAGAATTGTTTAAATTCTCTCAGTGTGTAACAGGTGAGACAGAAGCTAGATTGGACCAGGTATGAGTCAAATGAGAAATGAGGTCCTTCCATCGTGAAATTTGTAGTGCAGAAAATAACATTTTTCATAGACAAAAGCTGTTAAGAAAAATCAAATTTGCATGCATGCAGCTTCTTAGGAGAAAGCATGGTGACAAAAATGAAAAGTGACAGATTGGGAAGTGAAAATACATAAATTCAAGCAAAAGACCTGGGAAGTTTGCTGTCTGAGACTATTTAATAAAGGAACTCAGGATGTGATGGATAGCTCCAGAAAGCATCATCTGAAAGTGCTACCCACAGGACAGGCAGAGTTTGTGGTCACCATTCACACACAGACATTCTCTACCGCATGGGCCAGCAAACACTGTGTTGTAGCTCTGTCATTTCAGAGGGATCTTCAAACAAGCTTAAGTCAACTTTTGTTAGTGAGAATGATGAATTTGTATAACTACATATACATATGTATAGATACATGTTTATGTTTTCATTTATTCTTTAATTTTTAACATATTGATGTGTGCATTAATCATGTCATGTTGGAAGACAGCCTCCCCATCCTCTCCGGGTCTTACACTCTTTCCATGCACTCTTGTGTGATGTCCCATGAGCCTTGGATAGGGATGGGTCAATGATATGCAGGGCTCATCTACAGCTGCTCACTCACAGTTACTTAACTCTGAGTGTCTGCCTTACCCACCACCCACTGCAGAAATAAACTTTTCTTTCCAAGCTTGAGAGGAAAACAAACCTATGATAAATGGAAATACTTGGAAGGCAGGCGGACAGCATGGTGATTTAATTATATGCTTGTGTTTTAATTAATTTGAATTTTAAATAAACTTAAAGAGCACAAGGATCAAGCATTGATGATAACATAGACAACATGAATTTCCTTAAGTTTAATCTGGCATTTTTTTTGTTTAATTTTCTGCAAAATTCTATATCTGAGTGTCCAACTGTTTAACATTGAAATATGACAGCATCTACAAATGGTTTAGGCCACATTTGTAGTTACAGTAAGACAAGTTATGCACACCTTCCTTGGAGATATTCATTGTCTAAACTGCCATCAGTCACGCAGGACAAAAAGGAGCCCTGCAATTCCCCTAATAGAATCTGGACAAGCAATCAAGCCTTTAGATAGAGAGCTAGAGAGATGGCTCAGTGGTTAAGAGCACTGGTTTCTCTTCTAGGGAACCTAGTTTTGATTCCCATCCCCTACATGGCAGCTCACAACCATGTTTAACTTCTGTTACAGGAATCTCTGGCTTCCAGATTCATCAGGGATTCCTAAGGTGCACAGACACACATGCAGGCAACATACCCATAGACACGAAACTAAATACATAAAATGTAAAAGAAAAAGAATTTAGATACAGAGTTGTCATGAGCAGCTAAGGTAATGCACAAACTAAGGTTGACTTTTAGGGGATGTTGTTGGAAACACAAGTTCAAAGATTAAAAACCACATATGGAGATGGAAGTCTCTGCTTCCATCCATAAAGACTTCCTTCTCCATAAGATCTTCCTCAGTGTTTCCCAAGGTCTCCTGGGACCAGAGCAGACACATCAAGAAAGGAGTTGTGCAGAGCTGGTGACTCTCAGAGCATAATTTTGAAAAGGATACTAATCTGGTCAGACTCATTACCAGAAATGGATTCTCAAGAGTGGAGGCATTAGACACTTAGAGTTTGTGGCAGCTAGGAAACTATCCAAAATCATATACCTCACAGGGCCGTTATACATTCAGAACTGTTATTTTTACTAAGTGAGTGGTTTAGAGCAAACTCTTATGCTTGGTTGAGTAAAATATCAAAGTTGACATTCAGAAAGATACTGTGGAATTACACGCTTAGAGTAGTTAATGAGCAGAAAAGAGCCCCGTTTGCCCCAGTGGAAATTATAAAATGCCTTCAATTTTCTGTGTCATTTCTTGCTTCTAAAATGTGCAGAACTGAGCAGGGATGGCCGTTCTTTTTCTGAGACTTAAAGAATCAGCATGAGGCATAAACTCATCCTATGTCAGGCGGCGTGCAAACAGATGCCCAAATGCTTGCATCGTCTCTGACTTCTGCTGAGGATTGCTCTTCAATCCCGGCTCCAGGAAGGTGGAATCAGTCAGTCTCCTGTGGGAGGATTTGGACCAGCTTTTCCCACTCTTTGTAATCAAGGAGGAAGACAATGGTCATGTTTGTGACGGTTCTTCCCAGACGTCAACTTGACTGGATTTGAAATCAACTAAGGGATAAGTCATTAAGTGTGCTTGAAAGAGATTTTCCTCACCAGGGACTTTGAAGTGAGAAGGCTCACTCTAAGCATGGGAGGTACCTTCCAGGGGCAGCCAGAGTAGAAGAGATCTGAGGGGAGCTGGAGAGATGACTCAGCAGGAAAGATGACTTGTTGCTCTTGCAGAGGACCAAGGTTTGAGTCCCAGCACCCACATGGCGAATCACAACCATCTAGATCTTATTTCCTGGGAATCCAATGCCTTCTTCTGGCCTCCACAGGCACTGCATATACATGGAGCACATGCATTCACCCAGGAATATTCACACACACACACACACAAAACAAATTGATTTTTTAAAAAAAGATCTTAGGGGAAAAGCTTTGTCTTTTGCATTTGTGTCTTGTTGGTGAATTTACCTACCATGTTTCTGAATTCACTGACTTGGTTGCTATGGCTACTATGTATTTGCTGACATAGGATTCAGGTTCTTCAGCCTTCCAATGTTGCCAAAGGTCAATGGCTCCTCAGGAATTCTCCAGGTCTCCAGTGCCATGTTGGGACTACCAAACAATCCAGCTTCCTAGACAGACTGACTTTTGGATTCTTAGTATCTCTTGGATCAAGAGCCAGTGTTAGGCTATCCAGTTCTTATCTTGTCAGCCACTCTAATGTATGGCTCTCTAATATATATTCAGTTTATCTGTTCTGTTCCTCTAGAGGACCCTGACTAAAACCTGATAACTGTAAAATTAATGTCTAAGGATGCTTGGCTAGCCATTAAGGGTGTGTAGTACTCTTCCATAGGACCTGAGTTTGGTTCCTAGTACCCACATCAGGCACCAGCACCAGGGGATCTGGTGACCTCTTCTGGCCTCTGAAGGCACTGAACTCACATTGCACAAAGCTTTACCCGTACGTAGCTTAAAATAAAAAATTGAAAAAACCTAAAGTCTAATTTCCTGCTGTATTATAAAGGGTGACTCTTAGCAAAGAAATGAAAGCTATGAAGAAGAGGCAAGGCAGATGGGTTAAATAAATTGGGATTATGAATTCCAAGAACTATGTAGAAAAAATTAAAACAGAAGCCTGGTTTATACTATCTGGAAGTGAGCTGACTACAGCTAATTGAGTATTTCCTCCTTTTCGTTATTTCTTTCTTTTCTCCTTCCCACTCAAAGAATACTAAGGCATAAATGAACTAAGAGAAAAGAAAAATAATGGAGATAAAAAAGAGAGAGAATGGAGGTAAAGAGTGTGGAGGAGCAAGATTTTGTTCAGAATGATTTCAGTATTCTCAAAAACTCACGCACTACTCTGATCATTAAATCCGAGTCTTGAAAATTATAACATTTTCATATTGTAGAGAATGCATTGTTTTCTACACAGTGAAAATGACAACAGTACAAAGAAAAACACGAAAGGGAGCAAGATATACAGTAATTATTTCAATTTAGAGAGCGCAAAAGACCTTTCATTCACTGGGTAAGCAAAGCAGCACGAGCTCCCTCAATTTCTTTACTGGGTCGATGGTATATGAACAATGCAAACATTACTAATATTTTCTAGAACCATTAATCATGATGTGGGGTAACACATGAAGACCCAGGGACTAGGCCTGTTAACACCGCTTGGCATATAAACCATTCCAGAAACGTGATTTTAGAAGGCAAAGTGCTCCCAGAGAGCGATGTGGGTCCTTTTCCTGTGCACTGTGGCACTTCAGGAGGAACGTGATATATGATATGGATTCAGGATAGACTGCAGGGAGGGGTCCAGAGCACTGAGGACTCCAGCATCGGGGAACTGGGTAACTCTAGACAACCAGACAGTAAGTTAACAGATTTTAATACTTTTTTGCTTTATTTGTTTTTCAAAAAGTCCCTCACTATGTAAAGCAGGCTCACCTCAACTCATGATGGTCCTCCTGCCTCGACCTCCTGAGGTGCAGGCCTGCACCATCATGCCTGGCACAATTGTTTTTTCGTCCTTCCCCACCATTTTTGCTTTCCCTATGCATTAAAGCCAGATGCCTTCATGGGGGCCTGAAGTGTAAGGGCTGAATTCTTATGTATTTTATTAGAACTGGGAGCTGAAGTGCACTGGTAATGGGTTAGTCGAGAAACATGGCAGTAACATGGAGTCAGCAAGACAAGCTTCAACCCTGCAGCCCCAAGTGCAGTGTTGGTAACACAACCTAATTACACACACACGAACTTTAAATTCAAAGAACCAACACTTAGCAAAAATGCCAAACAGATCAGACTGCTTTCTTCCTATTCTTTTCCATCCAAGCATACAGCCAGATAGACCCCAGCTTCTAGCATTATGTGGGCTTTCTGAATTAGTTCTCATTAGTGAGATAAAGTCCCCATGTGACACAGCCATGTGTATTTCTCTAGTAACCCGTGTAACCTTCCTAAAACTCCTCCTTTTTTTTTTTTTATCTGCTGGTCCCCAGCATGGAAGCCAGATAACACTTTTGGGGACTCAGACATGTTGTCAATAAGGAATATGAAACCATGTGGAACAAAGCAAGCAAGCTTCCTCTCTGGATGTTAATGGATGCCGTGAGTTTATATGTTATGGCTCCTAAATTTACTTTCATGAATATAAGATATGGTGCTCAAAATAATCATGTGAAATTAAGGCTATAACCCCCAAAGAGGCACAAAACAGTTTTATACCGTTTCAAGGATGACTTCATGCTTGATCATTCAGGCGTGGTGGCGTTGTGCCCATGAGCTCCCAGGACAGGTAAAAGGGAACATAATGACCCCCTGTCTGATATTTCTGGCCCCAGTTGGATGCAAGTTTTCATTTCCCCAAAAAGTAGTTCATTCCCCTCACCTGCGGTGCATTTCTCTTTCAAGTTGTAACACAAAGGGAAGGAAGGTTTGGGGTCCACTCTTCTCCCAACAACACAACTGTTTCAGCGCCCTTGCTTCAAGGCTAAGGACTCCACTGCATCTGCTACTGTTTCCATGCACAAGGGCAGGTGGGCACAGAAACAGAGATCCAATCCCCATGCTAGAAAAGGTGTATGGACATTAGAGGGCCAAGAGAAGAAAAGAACAGGGTCATTTGAGCTCAGGTAAAGCCCAGACCCCCCCTGGGGTTGCCCAGCTCCAAGTCTGCCTTCTCTGCCAGAGCGATCTATGATGTTTTCAATAAACTTTGCTTTGTTTGACTCTGGGCTGTTTTCCTCCCTTTTAATTCTTTAACTGATGGAGGAAAAGAACCCATTACCTAGCCAATGTCAGAGTCTATGGGGTTTGTTCTTTGCTGTGCCCCTCACATTTTGATCAGAAACCCAGCTACACAATTGAAGGTAATCAAATTTTGACTGTTTCCTAAATCAAGTGCCCATAAAAACTGTGCAACAATCCCTTCAAGAAAATGCAATAAATTCCTTCTCAAATAATGCTCTAATAGATACTGTATTGCTTGCATATTTATAAACTTTTTGATTGAAATACATATATGTTTATGTATACACACACACACACACACACACACACACACATATATATATATTCTTCATTGTGGGTCATTTATTTTACTGTGTTAAACTAACAAAATTCAAAACAAATGCCTAAAGTATCATTCACCCTAATGCCGCTGATCAAAGAAGAAAAAAAAAAAGCATGGCAAATGGTTTATCTAATTAGAGTAGGAAGTGTGAGCTCCACAGTGCCCCTCTCCTCCAGGTCCTACAAAGATTTGCAGGCTAGTTTAATGACTGACCTTTTCCTGAGATTGGCATTTCCAGTCCACTTGTCCAATTGTTCTCTGGATACTAATAACCCGCCCACTGCTTTTCACACTCACAGGGAAATGCCACTGCAAGATGCAAAACTGTTAAATGTCATCAAGCAAGCAGATAACAGGCTTTGGAATGATAGTCTCTGCAATACAGCAAGTGCTAAATCTCCTTAGCCCTAAACATTGACCTTCTAATTCTTTTCTATTAATGGCAAAGAACATCCAAGATAGGGCTTTGGAACTACAGCAGTGGACGCTAGGGTTTGACAATCATGACCCCATATTGAATAACCAACTTCTTCATGGAGTAGGTCTAGGTGTGGTTTATGGCTCCAAGAAACTTACCTGTGAGTATTTTATGTGGAAAAAATAATCATTAGAAGTGACCTACATTCAGAACTTGGAGGGATGGCTCAGAAGTTAAGAGAACTTATTGCTCTTGCTGAGGACCCAGGTTCAGTTCCCATCAACACATGAAAGTTCACAACAACCTGTAATTCCTTTTCCAGGGGATCACATACTGTTCTGGCTTTGTGGGTACCAAGCACACACCTGACACATGTATGTATATGCCAGCAAATAAAGTAAAATAAAGCACATACAATAAAAATTTTAAAAAAGACCTTCACTCAAGGTGTGAAGAAAATCTCCCAGATAGAAGCTGCACTTCCCACTGAGCCTCTGAAAGACTAATTCACCGCTTAGAATATTGATGATTAGCAGAGGCTGGAATGTCGACTGTTCAGAACCTACTGACATTTTTATCCCCCCAAATTCTTCATGCATTTCTGAGTCTGACTGAACACCCTGTGGCTAACTGATTGGGCAAAGCCTAGTGTCCACCAACCAGAAGGCCAAACCTAGGGCTGAGATGTCCCTGCTTTACCAGAGCCAGCCAAACTAAATGTTCACCAATGTATTTGAAAAGCACCTTAGTTTATGACTTTCCTTGGTTCTGTTCCCCATAAAAACTTCACCAAACTGTTACTAGATCAGAACACGGAATTTGAGGCAACCGAGTCTGTGATCCCAAGTCATAGTTACTCATCTTTGGCTCCAGAATAAACTCTTATTTTTCCCTCTGAGCTGAGAGCTGTGTTTTTGTATGGACAAAGGAGAAAGGCAGCTTAGATGTCACTTCTGTGGAAAGGAGCAGGAAGACTATGTAGCCGTTTTCAGTGCATGACAGGTCTGAGGGCCAAACCCCACCCCTCCCTTACTCCCCGAGCGCATTTTTCTGATGAACCACATGAGTCACTGAGCAGGTCAGAACTACCTGTGGACGTCCCGTGATTAAATGTTCCATGACTTTCTCAAAATAATTATTCTTTGCAAGAGATTTGCTCCTGCCTGAGTGGAAAGGAGAGCCACGTGTCTCCCTGTTTCTTATTGAATCCAGGTAATGTTATTGCTTAAATATTTCTATGCTGAGGATATTCCTCTGGCTTCCAGGAAATCATATAAGGAAATCTCTTTGAATGAACCTTGTCAAAAACCCCAATTTGACCATTCCCATCTACCCCTATGTATTCATTCCAATGTGGACTTTAATCAAGTACATGAGACCAATGAGGGAGAGAAAGCTACTTAACAGATAATAGTCTGTGTCTATAGAGGTAAAAGCCAGCATTAGTAAGCAGATCAGAGAATGTGTGCACATCTCCTGGGTATACTCTGGAGGGCAGATTCTTTGCATCCTTCCCAACGGCTGGCATTTTACTTTTTCTTTGTTTTTCTTTTGTATGTGTAGGGGGGGGGGGTTCAAGACAGGGTTTCTTTGTTTAATAGCTCTTACTGTCCTGGAACTCCCTTTGTAGACCAGATTGTCCTGGAACTCACAGAGATCCAATTGCCTCTGCCTCCCAAGTGCTGGAATCCAAGGCATGTACAGTCATACCTGGCTCAGTTTTTACTTTTTTTTTTAAATATTTATTTTTCATGTATACAATATCCTGTCTGTGTGTATGCCTTCAGGCCAGAAGAGGGCACCATTGGGGTCCCATTACAGATGGTTGTGAGCCACCATGTGGTTGCTGGGAATTGAACTCGGGACCTTTGGAAGAGCAGGCAATGCTTTTAATCTCTGAGCCATGTCTCCAGCTTCTCAGTTTTTACTTTTAAAATACCTTCTGTTCAGGGAGTGGAGAGATGGCTCCGTGGTTAAAAACACTCTCAAGGGTCATGGGTTCTATTCCCAGCACTCACAACCAACCGTGACTTTAGTTCTAGGGGATCTGACGCTCTCTTCTGACTTCTGCAGTCACTGCACTCATGAGCACACACGGACATACAGACATACATATGCTTTTTAAAGATCTTAAAAATGTGTTCTCTTAACCTAAAACAAAACACAGTGAACGTTTATCAGAAAATGACGAGCACATTTGACATCTGAAGCAGGTTCCCAGATCTCTTAGAGTCATTATTGATGAAACACCACAACCAAAAGAAATTTGGAGCATAAAGGGTTTATTTGACATATATATTCTGGATCACAGTCTGTTGAGAGAAGTCAAAGCAGGAACCAAAGCAGAACAGGAACCTAGAAGCAGGAGCTGATGCAGAGGCCATGGTGGGGTGCTGTTTAATGGCTTTCTTCTTATGGCTTATTCAGTCTGTTTTCCTAGAGAACCCAGAACTACCAGACCAGGGGTGTTCCCATTTCCAATACGCTGGTATCACCCACATCAATCACTAGTTAAGAAAATGATCCACAGGCTTATCTATAGGCAATCATTTGGAGGCATTTTCTTAATTGAAGCTCCCTCTTCTCAGATGACTCTATTTTGTGTCAAGCTGATGGAAAACTAACTAGCACACCAGCCGTAAATATATCTAAAACCTTGCTTCTTATCAGATTCTCATTCTGATGAAATCTTTTGCCTAATCCTTCACACCCTCAGATCTGTCCAAATAAGTATATGTCTGCTTTCAAACTAACTTGTCAAAATATCAGACAAAACAAGCAAACAAAAACATCCCCCTAACACCTGTGTATTCAAGACTATTCAAACCACCCAAACTTTTGTAAAGAAGTTTTATAGAAGCTGAAATGGGATCCTTAATAGTTTTTTAATAAGAAGAAAAGGAACTTAAATTAACCATTTAGGTAAGTATGATAAATCAACAAAGTCTTCCTTCTCAGTCCATAGGTTTTTATCTACTGGAAGAGCTCATTGCTTGTCCCACAGGAGAAAAACATGAAAACTTATTTAAAATATCCTCATTGTCCTTCATAGGTCATGGTTATATTTAACAAGATGGAATTTATGCTATTTAACTAGATTGGTTAGTGTTGATTTGGCAGTTAATTATCAGAAAATTGTGTTTGTAACTAATAGCAACTGTAATTGGATGTCAGATTTAATAGTGACTCTGTAAAATAGCATGTCCTGGAAGAGAATGTGTCCAGGATGAGGAGGCTGCATGTCAGGCAATGACCTGGTACAATCAGTTCTATTTTATCCTACAAGACCAGGGCATTTAGCATGACTGGTATCATTTACAAAGAACCAGTAGGAAATAAGACCTCTCCTCAAGGACAGGTCAGCTTGATCAGACTGAGCATTTAACCTTGGATTGCAAAGCAGTCATTTTAGCTGGGCTTGGGGGCTCATGCTTGCAATCCCAGTACCTGAGAGGCATAGGGATCAGAAGTTCAAAGTCATAGCCCAGTGTTGGTGCAGGGAACTGAACTCAGGTTTTTTGCAAGAGTAGTGTGTTCTCATAACCACTGAGCAAACTCTCCAACCCCTTCTTTTCTTCTTAACAAATTTGTGACTGTCTTCTTATCCTGTTAAGCTCTGCTAAAGGTTGTGCTTTGCTTCCCTTAAACCAGATCTATCACTCTGAACTTAAGCTCCTCTCTTCCCACTGAGATCTCTCTCCCCTCTCAAAAATCATTGTTGTTATGTTGTTCAGGCAACTTGTCTTCTTTTTGTTAAATCAGAGAACAACATTCTCATGCAGGTTTCCTCTTCCTTTCGAGAAGCCAAATTTTAGGATTTTTAAATGGAATTAATAGAAACCTATCAATTACAGCTGTATCAATAGTGCCATGATAAGCAACAGATGTTTATCATGTTGTTAGGTTGGCACAGCAATGGGAGATGAAATGCCCATTCCTTAGCATTGCCAAGAGTGCTAACAAGGCTGCATTGTCAACAGAACTGTCTGCTCAGGGGCCAGTGTAGCAGGCCTAGGGTCAGGATTTCTTGCTAACATTGTCTGATTTAGCTCTCTGCTGACCTTGGCCATTGTCACCCTGCTAATAGTATGTAGGATGCTGTACTCCTCAACGAACTTGCTCAGCATAAGTCATCAGCTTGTCTAAGACCTCCTGATATCAACTGTTGCATTGGTGTTTTTTATGGTCTTCATTTCTCATCCCTGGTCCTTCCACTCGATCTGCTCAATCCTGGGCATATAGCCCAGCTGTACAGGAGGCACAGAATCCCCAGTCTAAAGTTACTAAAAGGGAGGCATATCATTCTCTTTAAAAAGGACACCAATCAAAGTTCTGCTTATTTCAATTTGTTTAAACTAAATGGATCCCGGGTAGAAGTAGAGGGATCCAAAATCTCTAAGCTTTGTAGAATGCACACACTAAGATCTACTGTTCAGAAACTGTTTTCTAATTTTCAGAAATGGAAACAGAGAATCAGAGAGAAAGAGTGAAGAGAAAGCAGAGGGAAGAGAAGGGAAGGTTGAGGAGGATAGAAATATGGAGAGGGAAAGAGATTGAGTAAAGAGGAGAGAGAAGACGGGAGCTAAAAACAAAGGCAAGGGAGGGAGAGAAGGAGGAAAAGAGAGACAGGGAGATAAATGGGAGTGGAAAGGAGGAGAGAGGATGGGAAAAGAAAGGAGAAGAGAGGAAGAGAGAAGGGAGGAGAAAAGTGGCTATTCCCAGGATGTCACTGGTGCCAGGCAAGTGTTTTCCCACTTGTCCTTCACACTCTTTAACCACAGCCAGTCACCTGGACTGAAGTTTTATTGGGATGAACATCACTGATCCATCCATCCAAAGATGATTCAAGTCAGTCACAAGTAAACTCTTGGGATCATAGAGGTCTAAATTTTATCACTGAGCTGAACAAAATTTCAAAAAAAACTAAATATTTGTTATTGTTATCCATTTACCCTTCCAATTTAGAGTCATGTAAAACTAAGTGTCGATAATAATGAATCTCAGTGCTCTGCAACCTCAAAATGTTCTTAACATTGCTTGAGTTATTATCAATAGTAATATATGCATACCCCATTCATATGAAGAAAACTATTTCAGTGAGTGAAACCAATTTATTGAATTTCTACTATCAAATTTTCCTTTAGGTCTTCTTAAATATTTTGGAAATTTTGTAAGTGCATCTGTGATGATAATTTGGCAGGACCTAAAAAGCCCCTGGGAGTCAAATCTCTGGCTGTGTCAAAGAGAGAATTTCTGTATTAGGTTAACTGGGGTGCGAAGATCCACCCTGAGTGTGGTCCGCACCGTTCCCTAGGCAGGGGTCCTGAATAAAAAGGAGCAAGTGAGCTGAGAGCCAGCACTCATGTCTCTCTGCTTACTGACTGTGGATGCCACGTGAGCAGCTGCCTCATAATCCTGCCATCATGCCTTCCCCACTCTGACCAACTGGACCCTCAGAGTGTGAGCTAAGATCAGCCTTCCTTTCTCTGAGTCACAGAAAGAGTATCTAACAGCATCCAAATCATTCCCAAGTCATCCAATAAGACTGTCTATCACCCTTTGAGTTCCACTAACTGCCTGTGTTTGTACAAATAGAAAAAATAGAATCCTTCTGTCGAGGTCTACCAGTAGATTGTCAGTCACTCTGATAACCATGAGAAAGAACCCATGATAGCTACTTGAAAAACACCTGAAAAAAACCACATTACCTGTACTATGGCCAGGCTCCATTAATGAGTAAGACAGAGTGGATATGAAGTAGTGTAAAACTTCTACAGTTGCCAGCTAGGGTACAGTGTCCTGTGCCAATCTTCATCCTGGGACATAAAAAGTGGAGGATGAGATGTCTCCATTTACCAAGGCCTGAAAAGTTTCTGATAATCACTTATTCTGAGAAACATGGTGATATCCTAGAAACTTGTTGTCTTATCTCCAGATTGGAGTCCCAAGAGGAGAGAGAGAGAAGCCAGTCCCAAACACCCATGTAGCTGCTGAGAGAGGGAAATCACTCACCTCAGAGAATCCCTGACTTTGAGAAGAGTCCTAGCTAAAGCCTCAATCTCCTCAGAAGGAGGCCCTAACTAAAATCAGGAAGTTACAACAGCTAAGGGAAAGGGAGCCACAAGAAAAAAAAATCACCTTTTTTTCATCACAATGCTAGTAAATCTACTTAAACTTCAGAATTGATGTGGATACCAAAATATTTTCCTAATTGGCTGACAAAAGAAGGCAGAGGGTGACAAGGTTTATTAAAGCATTTCGTAATTACGAGTTTTTGCCTGCCAACTGAGGAAGGATTTCAAAGCATTTCATAGGCGTGAGATTTCACCTGTCAACCGAGGGATTTAAGAGAAGACCAGCTTACTGTGTTTTCTGTCTTTGATTCAGGCTATAACAATTGTGTACTTTTTAAAAGAGATTGCGGTTAATTTAGTGGAGATAATTTTTTCAAAATCATTGTGCATTCGGGTGTTGGATATCCAAAGTGAAGAGTCATAATATTAAAGTAGGCAGGGCTAAGGAGTTGGTTCAGTGGTTAAAAGCACTTGCTGCTCTACCAGAGGTCCCATGCTTGACTCTCAGCACTCAGAAGTTGGCTCACAATCATTGGTAACTCCAGTTCTGGGAGATTCAGTGCCGTTTTCTGATATCCACAAGTACCAGGCACACATATGGTGCACATGAATAGATCCTGTTGTTGCTTTAAAAACCAACAACAACAAATAAAACTTCTTCCCAATGGGAAGAAGAGCATGTCAACCATCAACTTCAAGCCATGTGGTCTTAGACTGTGCTGTGTCCTCGGGAGCTAATGACTTTATATGACATGAACTCTAGTTTCTCATTCTCTCTGTTCCCACAACAGGATAGATATTGTCCCATGCCTTCCTATGAGCTTCTAACTCGAAAACTCAGATATTCAGCCCTCAGGCAGTGACTGTTTCCATCTCTGTCATTATGCACACACACTTAAGAATGAACTGACTTAAAATATTCTGTATCTGGGACTGATAGCTATTTCTAAGTCAAAGGAAAAGAAAAGTCACTCATCACTTACCTCTTTATACTATTTGAGGAAACTTTTTAATCATCTTTTCCCCTTCTCCCAGTATGTTTATAATGTATCTCTCTTTAATAATCTAAATGAAATAATAGCTATGCTATTATACTACCATAAAAGGCAAATTGGTGCTCACAGCCACAGCAAATGTACCAAAATGGAGAAAATACAGATGAGAACAGCAAGGCCCCTGTGCAGGGATGACAGAAACTCACAGAGCAGTGTACATTTTCATAACTGGACCAAGTACTGAGAATAAGAGACCATGGGGTATTCAGCCCCAAATGCAAAAGCTATCACATTCCCCCCAAGGATCAAGGAGCATCATAGAAAGGGAGAGATAATGCAAGAACCAATGTAAGGGATAATGCATGGGAAAGTGGGGGAGATGAAGGATGTGTTCTAGAAGTCACATGGCTGTTGCATTCATGAAGACATTGTCTTCATGGTCATTGCACAAACCTGTACATGATTGAGCTTATAAATACTTCATTATGGTTAGGGGAGTGCCCCATAAAGCATTTTTGGCAGTTAATAATTGTTGGAGGTAGGGGTTTCCTTCACTAAGTATTGATATTTGTCCCTGACTGAGCAAAGAATCTCCTTCCTTACTTGGGCAAGAAAGTCTAATTAAACTCCATGGGTCCCACATAGAAAGAAGACATGAATGAGGGAAGGGGGTTACTGAGAAGAAGAAATCTGGTTTAGTAGTAGGAGGGGATGAAAGAGACTAGGGGTAAAAAGAACTACAATTCATGGTGCAAATGCATGAAACTGTCGAATAATGAAATCTCTGTTGAAAGCTAAATTGATGATGCTGAAAAGAATTTTTGACCAAGTGAGGAGGTGAAAGTCGCATATCCAAAGCAAGGAGCAGCCTCTGTTCTCCATTTGAGTCACTGGGTTGTCTTGAAGGGCATTGACAGTCAAATCATGGAAAAACAGCACCAGACACTAAGCTTAGGTGGGCGTCTTTGCAGTTTGAAGACTGTTTTATGGAAGGTTCTGGGTGTGCTGTGTGCCTGTCCCCAAGCAACAACTCAGCATAACCACTCTCCTCATCTGGACCTTAATCATGGATTCTTTATTGCAGGTTGTCTTGTCCCGCATCCAAGCCTTGGTGTTTGAACCCTGAATTCTTTTGGTTTTGATTTCTCTCATCTTAGATAAGTCGTCTACTCTTAGTTCATATATGTCTATTCTTGACCAATAGGGATCATCAAGATTTCTGTTGTTTCTCTACTAAGATTAGTTTCTGTTTCTCTTTCATGTAGCAACTGCGGAATACTCACTAATAGTATCTGATTGACTCATAGAGCAAAACCATGGACAGCTCCTAATTGGTTGAGTAGTTAGCTGATGTCACTTCCTATCTTTATATTTCAACCAGCTTTGGAACATACATTTTTTTTAAGCTTTTACAGTTCTCTGCTTTCTTGAGTTCCTTTTCTTATCACAAAAATCTGTGTCTGGACTTTTTTGTACAATTTAAGGAAACATAAATCATGCCAAAGACACGATCAAAATGAGTTCTGCATCCAAATGTAATAATGGCATCTTGTATGCTCTTGTAAATTTTGGCAGCGTTCTCCAAATTTCTGGTTTTGCCACTGTTACTTTCCCAGGATGAAGGACAACAATGACCCTCATTTCTTCTGAAGTAGATGGTTGGTCATCAACATACTGGCTTAGATAGTTACTATTAGACTATACTATTTGTGCTGGTGGTTGAACCTCCAGCTGCCAGGGGAGAAAGGACCAGAACTTCAGAGCTCCTGACCTGTGATTCTGAGCTTGTTACCTGGTGTCTGTTAGCTCCTACCACAGTTCTAAGGTACTTTTCTAGCTAGATGACTTAGAGACATGTCTTTCAAAGCTCATATTACCCAGAAACATAAGTATCTCAGTGATTTCTAGAACTTTCCCCACATCTCATTTGCTAAATGGATCATGTGGCTATCATTTGACTCTAGGAAAAGGAATAGTCATGTCAAGTTCATGTCTGATGACTGAGGCAGAGTGAGAGGATTTCTTCCGTGTCATAAAATGTGTGCTGCCTGCTATAGACATCAGTGGACAAGTGACAGGAGAGGTTTCGAGGAATATGAGCAAAGGCTCCCATACACTAGTCAGGGTTAGGAAACAGTGCTTACAGATGTCTCAGAAACTGCTCCATGCTAGATACTCACCCCATTGCTACTCCCTCTCCTCTCCCTTCTGCAGCCAGTCACCAACGTGTTAGCATAAGGTCTTGCAAAATATCAGGGTATTGTGTTTGAGTTGGAGTTAGCCATGAATTTTTGCAGGATTTCTAATTCAACAAAGCTATTTTCAGTCTACTTGCAATTCTAAAGATATCTCTCCAGAAGGGTGTGTGTGTGTACATACATATATATATATATATATATATATATATATATATATATATATATATCCCATATACATGCATATATACGTGCATCTACGTATGTATATGTGTGTATGTATATACATACACACAACATTCTAGACTGTTTCTGGAACCTTCCACCATGAAATCAATAATGAAACTAAAGTTGTAAATTTTCTTCTCTATATCATTTTTTTCTAGCCTTCTTTTCTTCTTTGTTCTTCATTTTGGATACCTTGTATTGTCTTTAATTCTGTAATATATATCTAGTGGATAAGCCTAACCACTGACCTTTATATCAGCTGTTATGTTCATCTCTACACTATGTCTTGTAAAACATCTTGGACATGTCAATAACTTCGTATTACCTCTTAAATATACATGTATCAACATTATTTCAATGCCTTTGTTCATTCATTCTATCATCTGAGATATTATTGATGCCCCCAATGATGACATTTACATTGATTTTTGACCTTTGATTTGATTGATCATTGCATGCAGTATGCATGTCACAAAAATCGCATGGTAACCCCATAAGTTTGTACAAATGTCATTCATTGGTCAAAATAAAAGTGAAAACTGAAAAACAATGTTGTCAAGCATGACTGTGAGTTTATTTGATTCTTCCAACACATATATTTAAGTTTTTTTTTTTAGTAAAGACTCAAGCAATTGCCATAGGTGAATAGCTCCACTAATAACATACTGTTATTTTTATTATTAATTAAAATTTTTATCTGTTTAATACATTCACAACTATCCCCTTCCCCAGTGAGAGTCTTTGAGAGAGTTTTGTAGATTTGCTTATTCTAAATTTCAATATGGTGTCCTGAAAATTAAATAGTTTCTTCACTTGGGTTAATGGACATAGAGCTACTCCTTATTGCAACATGGAGGATTTCCCACTTTTGAGGTTGTCCTTACAGTTTCAGGTGATAACTTCAGCATTCAGCTACAGAGGGAGAGAACCCAGTGTATATCTCCTAAATTCTCTACCCATGAACAGATTAAATTTTCTCTACTCTGTCTCAAGAACACTCACTCCCTGAATCTGCTTAGATTTTTATCTGTATATTCTCAATTCTGGGAGCTGTTATATTCTGCTCAGATTTTCCTTCCTGTGCCGTGCCCTGGGCTGTGCTCTAGGAAGTAAACCACAGGCAATTAATCTAAGAAGCACCAATTAATTTTCTTTCCCTATTTAGAGACTGATACACTGTACTGTTTGCCCTTGGAGTTGGAAAAAATATTATTTTCTATGTTTAGCTCATTTTAAGTCATTTCACATGAGAGTGATTTTGGGTTCTGTTACTCCAGCTTAGACAGACACAGATCCCATCTTGCAAGCTCTTTCCTTTTAAACATTTCCCCTGACTCTTGCAGATTACAGAAATGGCACCAACACATGTTGTCTTAGGAAAGAATCCAGGCACTCCTGATTCATCAAATGATTGCCCCAAAAGGGATTAAGACCTATTTGCCTGGTTAAAGCCTGCCATATGGTGCCATGTAACTTTGTACAGCTCAGAATCACTGAACCATTGGCTTATATGTTGGGACAACAAGCTTAGGTCTTTAGGATTTACATGGGAAATCAGTCAACAAGAAGACCTTCAGGATTTGTGTTTTCCAAAAGAGTTATTTAAATTAATAAAATTACAAGTGTGTGTGTGTGCATGTGCATGCACGTTGTGCATATGTGTACACGCACGCACACACTTGTGTGTGCATATACGTGTGTGTGCCAGAGGACAACTTGCAGGAATCGTGTTTTTCTTCTATTATGTGGATCCCGAGAGTCAGATTCATATATTCAGGCTCGAAGCAAGCACCCTTTCCTGCTAAGACATCTTGCTGGCCCCAAAGAGTGATTTTTTTTAAAGGGACCAAGTAAAAGACATTTAACAGAAACGAGGAGCTGACTACCAGCAGAAAGTTGGATTTCTAAATTTATCCTCTGATTCAATCTTGGACACAGTGGATGAAGAATTTTACTGGACCATGCATCACTGTGTGAAAACTGTACCACCACTGCTTATGCCCTTAATGCAAGCTCCACAGCTCTGACTCTAGCCAACGACTCTGGAACATCCATCAAGTCAGTCACTCAAACACAGGGCCCTTTTTAGGATAGAAGAGAACAACTCCTTATGCAATCCCACGAGACTGGTAAAGACTCATTTACAGCATTTACAGAGTTGATCAATAAATGTGGTGTGAACTGACCCAGGATGCCACAGGCAGGCAAGGAAGAGGATGAAAATGTTATTTGTAATGTGCAAAATGAAATAAAATCTAAGTCTATGAATTCCCCCTTGCTCCTAGGAAGTGCAGCTGTACAGACTGCTCAGCCGTCATCTGCAAAGGTCAGTTCTCTGACCCAGAAGAATAGCTCTAAAGTATTGAAAGACATCAGGAATCATTTGTTTCTCATCACTTCCTTCAGGAGCAATGGGTTAGGGGTTTTAAGCCATCAACAAACCTTTTTCTAAGCTTCATGAGGCGCTCTTTTTTCATGTTTGTACAGGATGTCCACTCCTGACCATTTCATTGTGATAAAATTACACAAAGACATTCTGAGGGAGGCTCGCCAGCATTTATTTCACCAGAAGATGAGCTAGACTGACCTTCAGGGTAACTGCGTACAAGAGCTGAAGGTTCCCACTCTTTGGACTTTGTTTTAGGGAATTATTATTTCCATTTAATCAGTGCTTCTGCAGAAGCAAAAACAGGTCGCACTTATAGGATATTCGGGCACCTTTACCTTCCAGACTCAAGAATCACCCGTCCTTCAACTGACAATTGATGATGCAGCAGCCCATTCTTAGGAAAGTGCAAACCTTGCAAACCTACTTCCTGAGTCTAGAATGCAATTGGCAGTCCCCCCAAAGTGATCAGCCTGGAAGTTCAGGTGGGCTCCTTTGCACATTTTTATAATTTTAATTGTGACCTCTCCTGCATGCTTGCCCCTTGACATTGCAAAGGCTCTTAAGGTTTACTCTCTGCTTCTAATATGAGGAACACACACACACACACACACACACACACACACACACACACACACCTCTGCAAAGGTTTTAGATTCCAATCTCCATGTGCTGCATAACTGTGAACATATGAATTTCCCTGTTGTCTTAATTAAGGTTACTCATGAGAAGTTGAGAAGGGTATATGCCCATGACTTTTTAGATGGGCTCAATACAGTCATAGAGTTCTTCTAAGAGGAACACAGAGGCAGAAGGAGCTGAATTAAAGAAACAGAGGCATGAGTGGAATTTAACCTGATTTTGTTGAATTTGGAGGTAAGGGAATGAGTAGGCTCTGAGCTAAGAAATGTGGGCAGCCATGATAACCTCACAAAAGACTCCCAAATAGTCTGAAAGAAAAACATGACTACAGAAAGCTTAATTTGAACCCAGTGACTAATTTTAGACTTCTGACCTCCAGAGCTACTTAAAATTACTTAGTTCAGTCACTGATTTGATTTGTGAAATACGAATAATGTTAGTGTCTAACCCATAGATTGATTCACAAGGGTGAAATAGAGGGAGAAGTGTCAAGCACAGCTTTTGGCATGAGGCAATGTTGATAGAACACAATGCCTCCATGAAGGAAACAAGCCAAGAGCTCATCCTGAGCCAAATACGAATGACCATGTGGTTCAAGGCTCAAGCTGTTGCCAATAACACATGTATACCCTGGTAAGGGTGACTTCAGCCTTTATAGTCTTAGAAGATAAGAAAGTCATAAATCAGTTAACTGTAGACAAAAATTGCCAAGGGCCTCAGCTAAGAGTGTTACAGCATGTTTGGGGAGTCTCTGGAACAGATTTAAGGTATAACTCAACAGCATTCTTATCTGTAGGATTGGTGGTAATTATAGGTCAGTTTAGCTGAATGTGGTCAAAGAAACAGACCTCCTGATATCTAAGGCTGATGGTGGAGTCCACTTTTTATTAATTAAATGTTCTTAGAGAACTTCAAACATAAATGCAAAGGACCTCGCTCTCCCTCTGTCCACCCTCCTCTTTTCTATAAACATCTTCTTATATTTACATCCCTTAGTTTTGTGAAAATAATTTTGAACATTAGGCTAAGCTTCCAACACACATGTTTTTCTTTTGAACGTCTCTCAACCAGAGTGTGTTCCTGGCCATCCGGTGACTGGCTGCCCCATGTCTGCTAAGTTCATTCAGCCCTAACCACAAGATGCACTTGTGCTTCCTCCCCTTCTTTCAATGCATCTAGAAAATTTGTGAGGATAATTTGAAACCTGTATTTTCTTTATTCATCTTCTCATTTGTGCCAAAAGTGAATATTACTCACAGATTTCTCTTAAAGATGAGCCTTAAATATCATTAGTTATTTAACAATAATGACCACCAAAAAGACACAGCAGTGACTTAGGAAAATACTTGGGTTGGTTGGGGGAATCACGTTTCATCTATGTCTCGAGATTCCATTCTTCTCACAGTGTCTGTCTCCTGAACAACACGTTCTTAGTAAATGTTCTCTTAAGGAAGAAATGGATGCGATTCTGTCTGACCGAAATAGAATGCTGCAGGAGTTCAGTTTGTATCAGCCCTTCTTTAGCTTCTACTTTATTCTACTCAGTTCTACCCGGTGTTTATTTTTCTAAGAACATTCTATCTACAAGGCGCCACTGCTTTCAGACCCAAATGAATGTCAGAGCTTTCTCAGTCCTTTCTGTTGGTCTTAAAAATGCAGACCAGTAAACCTTGTCAATCTACATCAAACACTGCTCTCCCTGGCACCGTCTTCCTTACATGCAAGTGTAGCCAAAGGGAAGAGCACCTGTGCTTTATTGGTGATACCTGAAGATGGTACCATCTGTCTTAGTTAGGGTTTCTATTGCTGCAACAAAAAAAATCATGACCAAAATAAATAGGTTGTGGAAGAGAGGGTTTATTCAGCTTACACTGCCACAGCACTGTTCATCATTGAAGGAAGTCAGGACAGGAACTCAAGCAGGGCAGGATCCTAGAGGCAGAAGCTGATGCAGAAGCCATGGAGGAGTGGTGCTTACTGGCTTGCTTCCCCTGGCTTGCTTAGCCGACTTTCTTATAGAGTCCAGAACCACCAGCCCAGGGATGGCACCACCCACCATGGGCTGGACCCTCCCCTATCAATCACTAATTAAGAAAATGCCTTACAGTCAGATCTTATGGAGGCATTTTCTCAACAGAGGTTCCTTCCTTTCAGATAACTCTAGTTCATGTGTCAAGTTGACATAGACTAGTCAGCGCACCAATCATCCCAGAACAGTAGACTGTTATAGGGTCACATATATCTGTATTCTAACCTACCTTGGACATCATTCTCCTCTCCCTAGACCCAGCCTTTTTAGAAAATCGTGGTAGCAGAACTCCTTTTTATAGTGTATGCCAGCTCAGTAAATTCCCTGTTACTTTAGAGCCAGGAATATTTTTCTCTACATCAGGTTCTATTTCCTGGCAAGTTGCTCTCCCCTGACAGTACATCCATCACAAAACACCTGTCTTACTGTACCCATCACAGACTCAACTACAAAGGAGATGATTCTCAGGGGCTGGGATGGATTTAAAATGCTAGTGGATGTTCAGGAGTCCTTTAGCATCTCTTTAGTGCCTGCCTGGTCCAGCCATCCCCAAAGCCAAGAAAGTAAATTACTACAGAGATAAGTTGGCAGACACTGTCCTCGGGGTGAACAACGAATACAGTTAGAGTTAGGGAGGGACGGCATCCTTGGCTAATGATGTTGGAGAAGCAGTACAATTTCTAATTTATGATGACATGTATCTATAACTCTCCATTATTACATGTCCCATCCTGACTACGCATCCCGATCTGGGAAGGGAGGTTATAGCCATGGCCTCCCTTCCTGTGCACACTCTTGAAACTTATCACAGACAAAGGACAAGAAGTCTTCTCCTTTATATGGTTGAGGAAAGTGAATCACCATGAGAGTAGCTACTTTGAGCTAGCTACTTACTATTATTTTATAAGAATTGGCCTTGGGGTCTACACCATCATTACGAATGCCCCATCATATGTCCCTGATCAAGTGTTGACGCTTCAGACAGGCAGTGTAGAAAATGATGCGTCTTCAAGTAAGTTACATACCCTCTCTGTGACTCCATTTCCTCATGCATGTATTGTATAATTTAGGTTGATAATGAGGAATTAACTTACAAGATAGCTGTAGGTCCATCTACACACTGAAGGTCCCAAGAAGCTGGTGGTATGAATTTCAGTCCAAGTTTAAAGAAGAACAAAGAAGAGCTCAAAGAGTATGAATTGAAATTCAAAGACAGAAGATATTTCATGAATCAACCATCCAAGCAAAGAATTCAATTCAGTCTCCTCCAAATGTTTTTTTTTCTTCTGTCTGGACCAGAAAACATTGGATGATAGCCACCCAGCCTGAGGAGGGTCATCTATTTTACAGAGTACATGATTATAGTGGCCACTGCATCTGGAAACACCCTCAGGGACACATCAAAAAGTAATGCTCACCCAAGCATCTTGATGCCCTGTGGTTTCATCAGGTTGACACAAAAAAATTACCGTCACAGAAGGACACCTGGAGTAATGCAACATGCAGCGTGTCTTAACTTTGCTGTTGCTGTGACAGGACACCATGACCCAGGCAATGTACAGAAGAAAGAGTTAATGTGGAGTTTATAGTTTCAGAGAGTTAGTGTCTATGACAATCATGATGGAGAGCGTGACAGCAAGGTGATAGCAGGTAGGCAGGCAGGCATGGAACTGGAGCAGCAACTACGAACTCAGATCTTGATCCCCAAGCAGGAGGCTAACTGGGAGTGGTATGGACTTTAGAAACCTCAGTGTCTACTCCTAGTGATACACCACCTTCAAGAAGCTCACACCTCCTAATCCTTTAGTTCTACAAACTGGGAACCAAGTAGCTAAACTTATGAGCATGTGGGAACCATTCTTATTCAAATAACTACAGAGATGTACCCCAAAATACACCCAAGTGCCCCTCTTCAATATGAGACTGAAGGCTATGTCTCATAGGTATCTATCCATGCCACGTTCTTTGCAGGAACAATGGATGTCTCAGTGGACAAGCAAGGCAAGTGTACAATGTGTTACATACATGTAGACATCACTTCAAGGGGTCATTATTTTAATTTTAAAATTATTCTATTCTTTGACTTGCTCATTCTTGAATATAATAAATTTTAAGTTTTAATCTTCTCATTCCCTTTTACCCTTTTGATTCTCTTGTTATATCTATTTTCTATTTTCTTTTCCCCAAAGTCCCCTTCCTACTTTCCTATCTTTCTGTATGACCTACTGAGTTTACTTAGTATTGCCTGCACAAGTATGACTAGAAAATTATTTATTGAAGCATTGTACATATTAGTGGCTATATCACTTAAGAAAACAACAATGGCTCCCCCAGCAACTACTAACTGCCAGTAGTCCCTCAGAGCTTGTTCGTGACACATGGGCTCCCCGCAAGAGACCAAGATTCTTGTCTCACCTCTAAAAGGATGATCATAGAAATGACAAGTAATTATAACCCTTGGGGACAGCCAAGATTTGATATCTTGATGCATCCACCCTTCATGTAGATGGCGATTTGGCTGAGAGCTTCCTGAACTATTGTTGGCTATCAGCATCTTCTTACTTTTCCAGGTTAGCATGGTACATAGATCACCTTGAGATTCCAAGTACCTATTAACTGGAAATAGCAGGGCTCTACAATCAGGAACATGCCAACCTTTACTATGGATTTTCCAAATAAACACATTTTTCACTATCGTGAAATATTTCTGGTACCAAAACTATCTACAGCTTGAGGAGCAGTCTCCTTCATAAGTCAAAAACACTAATTTTAAACTAAAATAATAAATAAAATATTTTAATATCTTTTATGGCTGAGGAGAAAACTTCAAGGCTTTCTCGGCTTCAATGAAGTGCTTAGAATCTGGACAAACTTAAATCCAACCTTTGTACAGAAGTAAATGAACTGCGAGGAGATCTGCAATTCAGCACTCAAATTTTCTTTATTCTTTTTCTTTTTCTAAAATGAATGAACAGCCTATGGGAGTTTTTGACAAGTTAAAAAGAGAAAGTATACTTCTGAAGACACAGCTGTTTTCTAAGTACTAATGTCTGAAGTCTTTGCTACAAAAGAAAAATGGAGCAGTGTGTTTAAAATCCAGAAATAAACACAGAACACCATGGTTCTTAATGGACCCTTAGAAAGAATTGAGAGAATTGAGAACTGGACAACAGTAAATTTAGATTTATACTTCACAGAGCAGAATGAAGAAACAGGAAGAATGCTCTTTTGCCATTAGGGAACTATGTTAATATGCTAGTCTCTGTCATGTGATACATCACTACCACTTTACTTCAAATTTGCTTGTTTTATTCTCTTTGGTCTTATGTAGCTCAGGTTAGGTTTGAACTCACATCCTCCTGACTAAGTATCCCAAGAATCTTGATGACCATGATTTACTCTACCTCATTTACTTTAATATACATTAAAAATAAGCAGTCTGATATATATATTATTTTGGGATTAAGGGACTATTTACCTTTAAAAGCTAGCTTTCTTAAGGGAAATAAGTGAGTCAGAGAAATGACCAATATGTAGCTGTGGTATAAGAATGTTATTTAAGCCAGGCAGTGGTGGCACACGCCTTTAATCCCAGCACTTGGGAGGCAGAGGCAGGTGGATCTTTATGAGTTTGAGGCCAGCCTGGTCTACAGAGCATGTTCCAGGACAGCCAGAGATATATACTGAGAAACTCTATCTCAAAAAAAAAAATCTATTTAAGAAAACAAAAAACTCTCTTGATTAGTAATAATCTAGTTTAATTTATGTTGTTATAATAAAAATACCCTGACTGCTCCCAAAAACAAACCAAATAAATATAACCCAGCTTAGTAGGGATAAAGTTTATTTTAGCTTGTAGGTCCAGATTATGGTTTATCACTGTTACTATAGAGATTTGCATTGGTATGAATCTTGTTTATTGATACAAATTTAAAGTCAATTTTGTTATACTGTATATATATATATATATATATATATATATATTTCTGCTCTTGAGTAAGGTATTGTGATTGTGCAGTTCATTTAAAAATGTAATGTATAATTAGGAAATAAAGGTAAATAGATAATCATCTATAATAGTCAAGCTTGTAGTCATGCTAGTTAGGTTTTCCTGATATATAGAGATATATTTCAGTTAGACAGATAATCTTCAAGTCTTTCAAAGACCTATAGAGTATGGCATTTAAAATGTTTTAAGAACTTAGGACTTTTCATTACATGATACACATCTGCTCCTGGCAGCACCAGTCTTCTTCAAAAGCAAGATGGGCATCGAAGAGGCTCCTTATGGAGTTGGTTAGCCATTTGGGCAAGAAACTGCTCTTGCCTGGACTGCTTGATGACCTGGACATGCAGGATTCACAGAGAAATGACTGCTGAACTTGCTTAAAGTTGAGATGGTTTTTTGCGATTCCTGCTTCATGAAAGAGTATGCTAGACATTCTTCAGGCCACAGAAGAAAGTTACTGACAAACTGCCAATATAGGTGAAACTGTCTTTAAAATTTCCTGCTTCATGGAAAAGTCTGACAGACACTATGGGCCTGTAGGCTGAAGATGGATGCCCCAATGTGCAGAAGAACTTTGGGTGACTGTCCAGGCAATGAGATGTCTCTGTCATTTCTAGAGTTTTGTATGTTGCTTACAATGTACTTCCTGTTTACTTAGGTAATATTATATCCTTCTGGAGTCTTTGATGTAGTTAAAAATTTATAGTTATAGTTACATTTTCCTTAGTCATGATAAAATATAAAGTACATATAAATATTATAACTGTAATTCTTGCTTGATACCTGTTTTGTTATATGTAGTTTTACTATGTTAAAATTAAAGCTTTCTTTTTTATTTAAACAGAAAAGGGGAGATGATGCAGGATTTCCCTCTTTATATTTGAATACCATTAATGAATAAAGAAACTGCTTGAACCTATAGCAGGGCAGAACTTAGGTAGGCAGGGAAGACAGAACTAAATGCTGGGAGAAAGAAGGACATGGGCAAAGTCAGAGAGAAGTTATGTAGCCCTGCTGGAGACAGATGCCAAAACTTTAACCAGTAAGCCACAGCCACGTGGTGATACACAAATTAATAGAAATGGGTTAATATGTAAGAGTCAGCTAATAAGAAGCTAGAGCTAATGGGCCAAGCCGTGTTTTAATTAATACAGTTTCTGTGTGATTATTTAAGGGCCAAGTGGTTGGGAACTAATTAGTGGCCTTACTCCAACACATTGTGGTCAAGTCAAGCAGCAATTGGAAGCAGCTAGTCACACTGCATCCATGGCCAAGAGCAGAGAGAAAGAAGGGCATGGGCAGCTAGCTACTTGTCTGTAATCTTTTTTAGTCCATGGCTTGAACAGGGAATGATGCTGCCCACATTGGACAGGATCTTCCCAATTGATTAAACTAATCAATATAACACTCCACAGACATTCCCACAGGCCAGCTTGATCTAGGCAATTCCTCATTGCTTCTGTCTTCCCACATGATTCTTGGTCATGTCAAGTTGACAGTTTAACTCTCATAATTAGGATGGTTTGCAGAGGGATTTCTACTCAAGAGGCAAGGACAGGAGCCCACTCATCCAGAGGGAAATCATATCACTGTTTTTCCTTCAGATCTTAGGAGAATCTCTGCTTTTAGTCATGGGGTCCTCTATATAATCTTCCTGATCTCATCTCTTCAACAGATGGGATTTTCTTTCTTTTCTTTTATTTAAATAACATTTTCATTTCCTTTACATACCAAGCAGTTTCCCCTCCCTCCTTTCCTCCTGTCCCCACCCCTTTCCACTCCTCCTCCATCTCCATTCAGAAAGGGGTAGGCCTCCCATGGACTTGCACAAAGCATGGCAGTTGAGGCCAAACTGAGCTCCTCCTCTTATGTCCAGGAAGGACCAGGTAATTCAATACGGGGAACAGGTTACCAAAAGTTAGCTAAGTGCCAGGGAGAGGTCCTGCTCTCACTGTTAGAAGTTACTAAGAAACAAAGCTACATAATTGCCACACACATGTAGAGGGTCTAGGTTGGTCCGATTCAGGCTCCATGACTGTTAGAATTTTTGAAGCAGACTTGGGAATGAGAAAACAAGGCCCATAAGCCAATCTGATGGAGACAATTCTTCAACTGAATCTTTGTCTTTCCAGATGATTCCAACTTATATCAAACTTGACAAAAACAAAACAAAAACAAACAATCAAATCACCAGCCAGCATCTTTTTCAGTAAGTTCTAACAAACAGGTACTATTTTTAATATTTTATCGAGTCCTTACCCTAGTCCAGTGATGAATTATTTCTTACCTTTGATTTCCCAAATCTTAATTCTCTTATTCTTAATCTACAAAGATGGAACATGAGGTTCCTGTAACTTAGCCGTTCATATTACCTAAAATATAAAATGTCATGTGCCCAGAACATATCCAAATGCTTTAGTTTTGATTGCTAGTTTGACATCCTTAAGTTATTGTGGATTTATGTCATTCACTGTTGGATATTTTTAGGTTCTTATAATCTCACAAGTACCTTGATGAAGTAAATACTATCATTCTCTAATTTTATAGATGATCTGTTTTTTGGTTGCTTCTGAACTCACATTGAATAGCTCCTTGTCAGCAGTAAATAGCAATTTTGGAATCAGTATCTGACAACAGTTGCAATCAATCTCAGAGGGAGGGTCACTGACATCTATGCACACGTGAAAGTCATATCAATCTTTCACTCAGCAATTGTTCTCTGACTTTATGTGCTTTTCAAGGCTCCCTCTTGGGCAGCAAAATGATAAACCCAAAAGAAATACAAGGGACTGGAGAAATAGCTCAGTTGCTAAAGTACTTGCCACACATGACATGAAGACCCAGCACCCACACAAAAATGCAAGCATGGTAGCATAGATTTATGATTTCAGTGGTTATGAGGTTGAGACAGGTGGATCCATGGGGGCTTAGTAGCCAATCTGCCTGGTCTAATTGGCAAGCCCAGGTTCCAATAAGAGACCCTGTCAAAACCGAAAGTGAACAAATCCTTAGAAATGACAGTAACAATTAGCCTCTCGTCTTCACATGCAGTCATGTAACATTGTACCAATACACAGATGTGCAATGTGTTGGAAGTTGGAAAGAGTGAGGATGTGACACTTGCTTGGCAAAAACTGTGTTTGGGGAACAAACAGCTATGCAGGCTTCCCCAAGGATGCCACAACAGATTTCTAACAAACTACTTAAATTTTATTCTGCTGCACCTCTGCAAAATCCATCACAGCAAGACTTAAACTCTTCTACTACTATTATGCATATGTCATCTGCAGGGCTGGTCCATGCCATCCAGACAAGTTATAGGTGGGGCTCATGACTCATCTCTGATGAATCACAAGTCATGATATTTTAGTTCTTTGACTTCAGTGATTGGTTCAGTTATGACCATGTGATCATGCATATATTATCCATGTTTATTGCCAGAACTCTGGTGAGAATTGCTTCAGATAAGTACACATAGAAGAATCTTTTCAATGAGAGTTATAAGCAATAAAGGCATGGACTTGGTGATGCTAAGAGACTTTGGAGGTGAAAGCTTTCTTGACAGGGAGGGGACTTTAGGTGGAGGGTACCAGGGGAGAACAGTAAAGAGAGTTATATTTTTTTCTATCAGTGCTCAGAGTCCTCACTGAGATGAGCCTCCCTAATTGACTATGGAATGTCACTTGTATGAGAAGATTTATTTAAATAACTATGAATTGAATTTTCTGTCATTTGTATGTAAGGGTTTTTTTACTATTAAACTCCATACAGAAGCTCTGCAGTACTTACTAGAAACTGAAGACGACAATACTACATTTTTCCTTACTATATATGGTTGAGCAACAGAGAGAAAAGATGATTCAGTAAAGACTAAGATTAAGCCACATGACACATAAGGCATTTGGTGACATGCTCAATAGATTCTTAGTGATGAACAACAGGTATCCTTAGACTAAAATCTGGTTCTGTTTAACTTAACAAATGGTAAAACAAGACCCACATGGAAGACTGCTCCCAGGTAACCTAAGTTCACCCCAAAAGTTCCTGGAGTGTTCATTTCCCCAGTTTCACAAGCTCCAGTTTGGAATGGAATGTTTGATCCCTTTAGAGCCTCCTGTACCTTGATGAGATCCCCATGATGGAAGGTTGTTTTGGAGGAAATTCCTCTATAAAAAGGACAAATAAGCTGTTCGATATTAAGCAGCAAAACATGCTGGAAAGAAATTGTGGATGGAAGAGAAAAACAGAGAAAGAAAGAAGAGAGAGAAGAAGAGGAAAGAGATAATAAAGCAAAGGAGAAACAACAGGAGGAGTGGAAAGTAGGCAGTAGAGGAGGAAGGGAGAAGAAAGGGGAGAAGGAAAGAGGAGGAGGGGGAAGAGGGAGCAGAGGAGGAAGAGGAAAAGGGAGAGGAAGTAGAAGAGAACTTCATTGAGTTTTGTTACAATTTCAGACATCTTGACTTATAAGAAATTTCATAATTTTGGACAAGGAGAGGGAGATAAAAGAAATATAACAGAATTTTTTAAAAAATTGAAAATATCTAGTAATTTTTTTTCTCCTAAGCTTCTTACAACTCAGCCAGGTTCTGTTATCTTTACAACAGGCATGCAATACTGAGTGATGATTTTTTTTATTTAACCCAAATATCTTCCTCCCTTGTACATGAATCTCTTCAGCATTTGAGAGACTTTCTTCTAAATTACACCTATGACCTGCTAATGGTGTTTGTTTGTTGTCTGTAAAGAGAGAAAAAAGAAAGAACAAAATACCTCCTTACTCAACCTAGTGTAAATTAAAATTTAATATAACATCACATTGCCACTGAGTTAGCTAGGAAATGACAGCTGCTTAATTAAACCTTAAACCTCATTACCCAGCACCCTGAGATGAATGCTCTGGAGGAAAGATACAGGATCGTGAAATCTAAGTTGCCAATAACAGCTGTGAGATATGAATTAACTTTCCTGTATGGAACCTGTGGATGCCTGGAAACACCCCCAAACTATGAGATACATGACAATTTAATTGCAACACTCAAAAAAGTAATAATTCATATTTCAGAAAAGAAGCAAAAAACCCAAATGAATGTATTTCCTAAAATGACATAGCAATGGGTAACAGGTTTGTAGGAAAAAGTTCGATGTCATCAGAAAACAGGAAAATGCACATCAAAGTCACAGTAAATGCTACTTTGTGATGGTTAGACTTGTGATATATGCACACACACATATAAACTTATTAGTATATTTTAAATTAACACTAATGTTTGCTGACGATATGGAGAGACCAAAATATTTTCACATTGTTGGGAATATAAAACAACAAAACAAAACAAAAACCATCCGGTGATTGTGGTAAAGAATATGTAAATTACTGAAAGACATTAAAAATATGACTATTATATAATTCAGGAATTTTGCTTCTGGGTTTTACCAAACGAATTAAAACTAGAACCTCAGAGAGACAGCAGGACTCCTATTGTCATGGCTATTCACAACAGCAAAGAGACGACAAACTATTAACCACTAGCTGGTAAGTGGATAAAGATGATGTGGTACCTCCATGCAATGGAAGATGGTTTTAAAATTAATTTAGTTTTAATTAGGTATATGTGTGTAAAAATATTTTTAGATTTATTTGCTGTACTGCATGTGTATGAGTCTTTTTGCTGTGTGTTTGTATATGTAGTATGTGCATGCCTTGTGCACAAAGAGGTCAAGGAGGACAATGGATCCCCTACTGGAGTTATGAATGTTGAGAGCCACTGTGGTGCTTGAATGTGAATAGATACCATAGGCTCATAAACAGGCGTTAGAATATGTTGGTCCCTCATAGGTGGATTTACTTGGGAAGGATATGGAGTCCTTGCCTTGTTGGAGGAGGTGTGTCACCAGAGGGCGGACTTTGAGATTTCAAAAGTCTATACCAGTTCCCATCTTGTTCTGCCTCCACCTTGTGTTTCAAATGTAAGTCTCAACCACTGCTCCAGCCAAATCTTCCTGCCATGGTGACCTTGGACTCACCCTCTGAAACTGTAAGCAAGACCCCAATTAAATGCTTTCTTTTATAAGTGGCCTTGGCCATGGCGTCTCTTCACAGCAGTAGAAAAATAACTAAGACAGCCACCATGTGGTTTCTGAGAACTGAACCCGGGTTTTCTGCAAGAGCAGTCAATGATCTTAAACTGCTGGACCATCTCTCTACCCTCCCACTCCCCACCCCCAGCATTTTAACCTCTTAATCTCTCAAGTTACTATACAATAAAATATTTTAAAGTCTTAAAAAAAGAAAATTCGCTTTACACAATAATGTGGATGTACTTCAAGGCTGTTATATATGAAGTTAGTCATGTTTCCACTCATGTTAACTACATAAAATAGTTAAAACTCATAAAAAATAGAGTCTGGAATTCACCTTCACGGGAGTCAAGGAGAAGGAGGCAAGGGTGTTCTTGACCAGGGGACAATAGTCCAGTTAAGCAAGATGAAAAAAGCCCCAGGTATGTGAGATACAACATGGTACTTACAGCCCACAGTACTGCAAGGCGCTCTTGAAAATGAGTTAAGAAAGCAGATTATATGCTAACAGTTGTTTTACCACACACAATAGAATAAATTTAAAAAGCTTTAAATTAAAAACCTAATCAGGCAAATATAGCAAGAAATAAAACAGGTTCCTCTCTGAAACCAGTTAAATCTGTCCCCAAAGATGACCTGACTGATTCCCAAGCCCCCATCACCAATTATCTATTACCACCAAACTCTGGAAGTGGAGTGGAGGAACACGGAAATTCAGTCAGTCAATGCCTTAGTTTACCCAAGCCAATGATTAACAAACAACTAAGCTAATCAGCTGGAAGAAGCTGTGCATGCCCCACCCTTCCCAGCACTGTGTCTGAAACCCATGCTGGCACTCAATCCCTCTCCTCTCTGCTCTCTGCTTTCAATCTCTCACCTACATTCATGGGCGAAGATGCTGCAACTGGAGCTACTGTGTCTCCCAACAGCAGAGACCCACAGAGTAGGAAGGCTGGAATTCACCCTCGGAGCTTCTGCCCCACCTCATGGTTTACAATGGTTCTAAATACCTAGGGAAACAAGTGTCTCCTTCGTTCCCAGGTTGCCAGTATACACGGAATCATTCAATAAACTCTTATGACAGTTCAGTCTCTTCCTAAGACAAGATGGAAGCTGCCTTCAGAAACTCAGTAGTTTCATTGAGGAGCAGGAACACATCTCTGGGCACACTGGTTTCAGTTGCCATGTCTGCAAGCACAAGGGTCATGACCCTTTTCCTCACTTCATTGTGCTGTCGCTCACCTCCCACCTCTCGTAAGAATCCCACCTTTGGGAGGTGGGGAGATGGGTCAGCATTTAGAGCTCTGTCTGCTTACAAAGATGAGGGTTTGACTCCAGCACCTACATGGTGACTCACAACAGGCACCTTATGCCTTCTTCTGCCTGTATGAGCGCACATGTAGTGCACAGAAATATATGTATGCAATACAACCCATACACACAAAAAATAGGTTTTAAAATGAAAAATAAAAACACCCCTGCATTTGGGGGTTGATATATCAATGATAAAGTCCTTGCCTAGCATGCATGAGGGCCTGTGTTCAAGCCCCTGTAGTGAGAAAAAAATCCTGCCTTCATTTCTACAATATAACGCATCCTTCAAACCACAGTTAAGTTTATAGATGCAACAGTGACCCTGGAGAGGGAAGGGACCATGGCATTATCATTTGCCACATGAATACACCGAGGTTCATAAAATGGCTGTCACAAAGTCACATAGGCCAAGGTAGAAACACTCTGGCTACTCATTATCTCTCCCTGTGTACTCTCCTTCCTCTCATTATATGACCTCTCATTATATGCTGCATCTGCAGTGTGCTTCTCCTCCATCAGCAGCTTCCACAGAGGCTTTCTGCTTCCTAGTCCATGTGTTTTCCTATGGTTGGCACACAGTCCTCCCCACTCATAAGTGCTCTAGTGAGACAAGCACGAGCACTTTTGATACAGAATCTGAAATGCCAAACTCAGAGTCTTAAAGACATAAAAGCTCTGTCCCCTCACTTCTCCCTCCCATGATCCAGGAAATAACTTTCTAAACAAGTACCTTCTTTGGGGTTTGGGCATATCCAGGGATCAAGCTATTGGAGTGGTGACCAAGAGAACAGAGTCATCTGTGCTGTGTTCCCATCCAAGACATAGCCAATGGTATTTGAAAAAAAAAATCAGCTTGTTGCAAAACAGGTGTCTTCCCAGAGTTGGAATGAGCCTTCACCCAGAGATATAGCCTTACCACCACCATCCTGGTGCTGACCTAGGGTGAACATCACAAAGCACTGATCCCTGTACATACTACAGGGTTCTCACATGGCCATGAAGTCATGCAAAAAAGTTTGACAGAGATGCTGAGTTCTTCATTGGGCCTTTCCCAAAAGATCTTTTTTGTTGAAATGTGGGTCATGACCACAAGCTACAAGATGCTGTGAGATATATGCCCTACCCATCCCACTGTCTTCAAATTCCAACTCCCCATCCCTGTGCCGAGCCACATTGCCTCCCATAGATACTCACCTCACATTCAATGGGAAGTGGATGTTTGGTCTAGTTATTTGCACAACCTCCAATGGTCTCTGTATTAGGTACTTTTCTGCTGCTGTGACAAACATCACAATGAAAAGCAACTTACAGAAAGAAGGGTTTGGGTCGTTCACAGTTCCTTGATGAGGAGGAAGGCATGACAGCAGGTGTCTGGAGCAGGAAGCTGAGAGGTCAGATCTTCATACATATACAGCAAACAGAAATTGAATAGAAAGTAAGATGAAGCTATAAACCCCCAAAGTGACTCTCTCTACCTCCTAAAGGTTCCACAATTCCCCAAACAGCACCACCTGCTGGAGACCAAGTGCTCACAGGCCTGGGCCTGTGGCAGACATTTCGCATTCAAACCACAACAGAGTATCATCAGTTACGACATGGCTGATTTTCTTCATTTGGGTCTTGATTTTCTCATCATTCAGACAGGATCTTCCTGGCTCCTACCCATCCTCACCAAACAAACTGCCATTTACTATGAAAAGTCTTCTGTTCTATCTTTTTCTATTCCTCCTCTCCCTCAATTTTTCTAATTATTACTGGACAAAACTATCTCATTTGTTTATGTGCCGCCTTTACTCATTTTTCTACCTTCTCAGTTTTTTTTTTCTGGAATAAAGACTCAAGACTATTACATTATTTGTTCTTAAGAGAATGTTTATCAGGGTAGTAATACTTAAAATTCAGTGAACAATGACATGAGTGGATGGATGTATGTACACATGGATACATGGATGATGGATGGATGGATGCACACATGGGTGTGTAGATGATGGGTGGATGCATGCACACATGGATACATGGATGACGGATGGATGGATGCACACATGGGTATGTGATGATGGGTGGATGCATGCACAGATATGTGGAGAAATGTATGGATATATAAGTTGATGGATGGATAGACAAATAGATCAATTTGTGGACCAAGTAACTGACTGATTGAAACATTGATGGCTGTTATCATTTGTTCTTGACACCAGAATTTTCCAACAAAGTACTTTAGACCAGCAATGTCCATCTTCTAATCATATTTAGTAAGGAAAACCAAAGCATCTTTCCCCCCTCTCATCCTTGTTGAAGAGGAGTGGGATGGAGTCATATAATAAAACTTAAGATTAACAACATGTAAGCAAAAACAGATACTCCTTTTGACAGCCTTCCCAGTAGTTCAATAAACCAACAGCCACAATCTGGACTGTCCCCATTATATTCTGGCTGTAAGCTTAGAACTTGTCTATTCATTTTACTACTGCACAAAATTCTGACTCCAAGAACATGTTTTTAACAGTTACTAAGAGGCTCCAACAGTCTACAGATGGGTAGCCCTCAGCATTCCAGTGCTGATCCCCACCTAAGCTAGACTCAAATCGCTTGCTGAAATTCCCCTGTCAGAACAATCTTAAATCTTGTTTGTCTCCTGAAAGCCCGTTCTGCCTCAGGCCAGCTTGTGTAGTTCTAACGACATCAGAGATTTGATGTAGAAACACATGCTTTTCTGAGTTGGAGACTCACCTGTCACCCCTTTGGAAGAGCAGAAGGAACAGCTCATATCATCATGTTTCAGGTAGTAGAGTAGGTGAAAAGAGATCAAACACATGCCTCAGGTCACTAGACACTCCAAGAATTTTTGACAGCTTTTGAATCCAACTCTAAATTGTGAGAGAAGCCCTACTAAACAGGTTTAGGTAGATCAGAAGGGAACTTGTGTGTATGGTACGTATGTGTGTGATTGCGGAAACACATAAACCATCTGTGAGCACTGAGAAGGAAAAACATCTTCCCTACATCACTCCCATTAAGAAGACGAAGCATCATTGGATACCAATCCCCAGTAGGTTCTGCATCTGCAAACTACCCAGTCTGTGAATCAACCCTGGACATCTCGGAAGCCAGATTCCATAGCTTGTGCATGATTTCAGGCTGCTTAGACCCACTAAGCCTTTTCTCCATGAGCTGCCTGGATTCTCAGTGTTTGTCTGGATTCCTACCTTTTTGATTCCCTCCTAGTGCCTTTCCTCTGATATTCCTTATCTAAGAGAAGACATCAGGCATCAAAAAAGATTATACTGTATCTAAGTGCAACAGATGCCTGAGCTGGAGCTAGAGTCTTCATAGTCACCCACTCTCTGCCTTTTATCTCCCCTGTTTAGAGCAGTGGTTCTTAACCTTCCTAGTGCTTTGACCCTTTAAAACAGCTTTTCATGTTGTGGTGATGCCCCAACCATAAAATTATTTTCATTGCTACTTCATAACTACAATTTTGCTACTGTTTTAAATTGTAATGTAAATATTTTTGGAGATACAGGTTTGCCAAAGGGGTCGTGACCCACAGGTTGAGAACCACTGCTTTAGAGCATCCTCTTCAAAATGTTTACATAATCACTTTGATTATGTTTCCATTTCTCTGAAACCAAAAGAACACAGTTCCAACAATGCATGCACATACTTCCTGTTAACCCTTTCAGGTTGGATCTCAAGCATCCAGCAACTGCATAGGACCAAGAGATTAGAGTGCAAGTTTAACATCTCCTCACCACAGCCAAGAATGTAGCATCATTAGTGTTTAGATACAAATTTAAAAGTATGGGATGGGCTGGAAGTCAGTTCAATGTGTAACTAAGGAATACTGTGCATAACAAGTGTCAGCTTGGGACTTCTAGCACCATCTTCCCCTTTGAGATCAGAGCCCCCACATCAAGCAGAGGAGCTTGGCCCCTCTCTCTTGTGTACACACGACTCACATGATAACCATTGGGTCCTTTGTGATTTTAATCCACCTGACCTTGATGCATTCACATCCCAAGTGCTGTCCAGTTTTCTTTGTCTACTGTTGCTTTGCTTTGAGTTCTCTTCCAGAGTTTTGCCATTTGCTAACACATGGTAGCTATCCAGAAAACACTTATGAAATGCAATTATATAAAATTAGAAAATATTCCATCCATCCTTTCTCCAGCACCACTGTGGACACTAATAGCCCTTTAGCCTTTGAATGCCCATAAAATCTCCTTGCCACTGAGAATCAGCTTAAATTATGTGTTTGGAGATACCTGAATGGCATCTGCTGCTAGAGGCCTGAGTATCTAGATCTACAGCCTAAGATGTAAAAGATGCCACTCAGATTTGACACCATCTCGTTCTTCAGGAGTTTCCTCTAAACTTCCTTAACACGCAGGACGTTAAAGGGGAGGTGAAACATCAGGATGTTCTAAGGGAAGTGGAATGCTCTGTCCTGCAGTAAAGCTCCTTAAGCTCCGGAAGTAAACAACTCAAAGACTACAGGAAGTTCCTGAAATTGAGCAGATTCATTAGCTTCTTCCCTCTCCAAGTATCTATAAAGAGAAAGGGCTGCTGCAAGTCACTCTCAAATAGTCTGAGCATGCATGGCGAGGCTCAGACTAACTGAGCCACATGAATAGGAAACTCTCCAACCTGTCAAGCTGCCTCCAGGCTGCACAGTGTTCTCTAGGTTTCCAGTTTTTGTGAGCTGTGACTCATGCTGGGGTGGGCTATGGTGATGCGGCTGTCTTTGAGTCATTTCTGCTACCATAAGTAACCCCAGTCAAGCCCATTGGCTCATCAAGTTGGACTTTGATGATACTCTGACTTGAGTATGTTATTGGTTCTCTAGCTGGGGTGAGTAGATGCTTGGTCACATCTTCCTAGGAATAGTATCACACAATACATGTTCCAGACCCAAATTCCCGTGTGTTCTCAGTATCTCTACACATATGTAGACTCAAGTATACTTGGTGAGGGTAGAGGCTGGTGACTTGACTGGAAGCCAGGATTTTGTGACCTCTGGCTGCCTTCCTAAAACTGATTTACTCACGAACTTCCTTCTCTTCTAGCCCATACAAACTCTCCATGGACTTCCTTTGACGTGTCATGTGATATAGAGATTGTAATCATGATCCCTTTTACTCCTGTTGTTAGATCCTCATTAGCACCTTAAACTCCATCTTGTCCCAGTCTGCCACAATTTCCTGAGGATAGGCCGCAGCTTCCCCAAACCCCTCACACAGGTATAAACCACAAAGGTTCCGCCTCCTTCTGATTGGTTGACCTGGAGCCAGTTTGAATGACCAAACCGCAGAACTCTCTGACAGGTTAGAAGTGTGTCACCGTGGAAAGTCCCTAACCACTTCTCTCTGCATTATATTATGATTGGATGGGTTGCAGGAACTATTTCATTGTGGTTTTTCACTTAAAACCATCTGGTGCCCTTGTCTCAGGGATGTTTGGAGCCTGAACCCTGCCACCTTGCTGATATCAGTTAAATAAATTTTTGGTTTCCTTGAACCGTTTTCTTTGTAGTGGATGATTCCCAGATTCCCAGACCCTAACACTGTCAGTTAAGACAGTTAGACTCTTTTATCTGGTGGTATTTTAAATAAGCTGTGTGTTCGTTCACACATACTGTGGCAAGAGCTATTACTGAAAGAGAAAGATGTGAAGCCAACTCTTTCATATGGAGAAAGGCACAGAAGGCTCTCTCAGGGAAAGAGTTTGGAGCTTGGAATCCATTACTGGGGCCTTGCTCTCTCCCCTGAAACCTCCCTGAAATTCAAAGTGAGCTGTGGAGATTCAAGATGAGGACAACAACCTAAACAGTGTTATGAATAGACACCGGCCATTGCTCAGTCTAAATTATTCTCATAGTGTGTTCTGGGAACCTCCCTAGCTCTACCCCACATCACAATCATATGAGGGACTTTAATCCTACTATAGGTTCAGAGGCACCCATGTCTTTTAACTTGCTCTTTAGATATTGGTAGTGAGAAATTGAAATCCAAGACTAGCACCCCTCACCTCTGAAAATCACCAACTAACAAGTATTCCTAAATGGAATGTTGTCTCTTCTAAGTGTTTCTAACATTGTAAGAGTTTTACATCCCCATTGTCTAAGTGTGTGGGTGCATCCCTCATGGTCCTGAGTTCCTTGCTCGTGCTCTCTCTCCTTCTGCTCCTGATTTGGACCTTGAGATTTCAGTCCTGTGCTCCAATGTGGGTCTCTGTCTCTGTCTCCTTTCATTGCTTGCTGAAGGTTAATATTCAGGAGGATGCCTATATGTTTTTCTTTGGGTTCTCATTATTTAAAAGCACGTTTATTTACTTTTATACATACTTTATCTTCATGTATGTCTATGTACCGTGTATGTGGAGTGCCCATAGGGTCCAGAAGATGGTGGTCACATCCCCTCGAAATGGAGTCACAGATGGTTGTGAACCACCATGTGGATGCTGGAACTGAACCCAGGTTCTCTGGAGGAGAAAGTGCTGTTAAGTACTGAGCCATCTCTCCAGTTGCAATTAGCCAAATTTAAAGAATATTGTTCTTTTATTTATTAAAACATGGAGTAGAAATGAAACTCTCAACAAAAGACTAATGGGTGGGGGAAGGGTGAGCACAGGGGACGTGAGGAAAAGGAAAATGTTTAATATAAAGTATGAACTTGCATGAAATATTTTAAAGAATGACTACAATAGTGGTTACTAAAGTTATAGGTTATTTGTCTAAATTAAGACATATAAATCAGCACTGTTGGAATGTTCCAGAAAGTTCAAGACCAGCCCTACACAGTATGTGTATATGTTCATATGTCACTATTTCTGTGGCCTACATTCTCTCTCTTGTCTGTCCATTCTCACTCCAAAATTCAGAGAACGTGGCTTTCTGCAAGTTTTGCTACCAGGCTGGGTTTCAAGCCTGAGGGGAAGATCCCTGACACTGGAGCCCAGGAGCTAAGCAGCTGCAGGGACATTTGTCCTCACGCAGGAGAGAGACAACCCTGAGTGTTTCTGGCAGCTGTTTGAACAGGTTGTGCCTCATCATGATGAACATCTTTATCTTAAGATCCACAATGATATTAATATATGTCACAGCACCTGCCGAAAGTCTGCCTTACAGGGTTTCCACAGCCACAGGGCAGGGCTTGTTGTTAGGCTCATCCAGGGTTCCCTGTGAGTTGCTGGAAAAAAAGGAGAATGCTTGGCAACCTAATCCAAACTGACCCTGCTTTTAGTGCCCAAACATGACAGTAGCTTAGCATCCTTTCCCATGCACAAATCCCCAGTGGAGGATAGTGGATAGCGTGCCCGCGGTTTCCTTTATCTCAGCTTCACATACTGCCTGGTGACAGAAAGAGTGACAGGAGGGAATTATTAGTCAGTGAGAGATGAGTGTGAGTAGGGAAGCGAGAGATGAAGGAGTACACATTGTGAGTAGAGAAACACAAGCCCCGGGATACAACAGGCACAGTGTACTAACCCTAAAGGCCACTTGACACTGTGGTCAGAAGAGGCAGCAGATGCTGGACAAATGAGTTTGTCCAGGAGACGGTGGCAGAAGAGCCCCACTGTGTATAGGTGTCCTTGAGTCTGCCTTTAGGAGACAGAACTCTGGAGAAGGAGCAAAGGCAGGATGCACTCCTTCAGCACAGCAACAGTCTGCCCTTATGCAGAAATATTAATCTATGATGGAACCAGAGAGTGGTTAAGAGCTCATATTGCTCTTGCCGAGGCCCAGCTTCAGTTCCCAGCACCCACAACAGGAAATGCTCAACCACTGTAACTCTAACTCCTGGGGACCTGATGCTGTCTTCTGGCCTCCTGGGACAGTGAAACACACACACACACACACACACACACACACACACACACGTGTGGTGCACGTGCCAAAATTATTTAATTATTCTTTTAAATGTTTCATTAATTTCTACGGAGATGGCTCATATGTTAATGCACCTGCCCTGCAAGCAGGAAGACCTGAGTTCAGATCACTAGGACCCACACAAAAGCTGAATATGGTAAGGCAGGCCTGTAAATTCAGTGTTGGGGATTTAGAGACAGAACCCCTGGTGCTTGCTGGCCATTCAGGATAGGTAAATTGGCTTGCTCTAGATTCAGTTACAGGCATTGTTTTTTTGTTTGTTTGTTTGTTTTTGTTTTTATTTTTTTAAGATAAGGTGGACAAGTGATCAAGGGAGAGACATTAGACATCAATCTGGCTTCCACATGCATGTACACACACAGACACAGAAACATAAACATACACATTATATACCAAGGCCTAGGTATCCAAGGTAGAGAATAATAATAATAATAATAATAACGAGGGAGGAAATGTGAACGAGGTTTTAAGGTGCAGTGTGAGAAGAGAATGGGGCTATATTGGTAGAAAATTGTTATTGTTGTCACTGCCCATGGAATGTCCCACTGTGTGGGAGAATGGGCAGAGGGGATGCTGAGATCTTACAGCAGATGTGAGGAAATGGCAAGGTGGCTAGGGACACAAGGAGAGAAACTCAGAGAGCCAGGTCCAGGAGACAGTCTGATGGAGCCAGTGGTTCTCTGCCTTCACAGGGAGAGAATATCACACACTAAACCAGAGCAATCTCTTCAAAGACGGTCTGTGGGCTTTCCTATTACTTCTTAAAAATATATATACATATTTTTATTTGGGGCTCTGTATGAGTGTACCCCACATATGTGAAGGCACCCTTGGGAGTCAGGAGAGGGCGAAAGTTATACCTGGTTGTGAACTGATGGACGTGGATCCTCTGGAAGAATAGTCAGTGCTCCTAACTGCTGAGCCATCTCTCCAACCACCTATTTCATTCTTGGTTTTTTTTTTTTTTTTGAGATTATGTTTTATCTTTAAAAAGTATGTGGGACTCTCTCTCTCTCTCTCTCTCTCTCTCTCTCTCTGTGTGTGTGTGTGTGTGTGTGTGTGTGTGTGTGTGTAAGGGGGGAGAGCACAGACTGGATGCAGGTGCCTTTAGAGATCAGAACAGGCAGTCGGATCCCCTGGAGCTGGGGTTACAGGAAGTTGTCAGCTGTTTCAGTGCTGGGAGCCAAACTCAGGTCCTCTGCAAGAACAGTGCAAGCTTTTAAATGCTGAACTGTCTCTCCAGCCTGTACCTGGATTTTAGACTGTGAAAACTGTGACTTGTGTCATTCCCCTTAGGAAATGACCATTTTAATTTTGGTCTCTAATTGTGTGATACCTTGTATACAAAGATCTCTTCCAAAGAGATAGAGCATGCCATCTGGTAGGAACATTCTCTCCTTGTTTGAAAGCTCCCAGGAGCATAGCATGGTCCAGACAGACCCCTGGAATGCAGAAAGGCAAGTCCTTTCTTCCCAGACCCTGCTTGGGTTTCACGGGGGTTCAGGGATTCTCCACTGGAGATATTGGAAGCCTACAGTTCAGAAAAAAAATCTACATGGCTATAAAATTACAGAGCATCTCATCAACGCTCCCGGGAATTAGCCCCAGTTCAAGTCTGTTAGGTTCTTACCATCTGGGCTGCTCATTGTGCCAAGCGATCCATCTCTCCCTCCTAGCTCCTCTCCCTGGAGAATTAACGAGGTTTTATTATCACCATCGGCAGATGAGTTTTTCAACAGACAAAGGAAAACATTCAGCAGAGGAAGACTTGTTTCTGTAAGACTGGGATGAGGTGCAAACCAACACACCCATTCTCGGCTATGATTCTTTCGGTTTTGCCTTGTCCCCCCACACCCTTCTCATCTGTTTTCTCCACTCTGGAGAGAATCCTGCATGGCTGTGCTGGACTCCAAACAAATGAAGTCACAGTTACTTCCCCTGAGGCTGTCAGAGTCTTAAGCTCAATCTTTAATTATGAGATAATCTTTCATGTCTTATTAGAGGAAATTCTACCAGAAAATAGAATTCTGTTACTGTACAAAAGAATAGAAATGCTTCCCAGGCTCTTAATGAGCTCATGGACGCCAACAGCTGAGATTAAACCCTCTTCTGGCCCCAGCTCCAATCCCAGGGCCAGACACACATACACATACCGCCTATCAACATTCATTGAACACAGGATTGAATAGAAATCGTGTGGAATTGTGTAACAACTTAATTTTCTTCTTTTGTTTTTGCTGTTGACAGATTTTGTTTTGTTTTATTTCAAGACAGGGTCTCAGTGTGTCGTCCAGGCAGGGTACATATAGCCCAGGCTATCCTCATATAGTAACCCCTCCTGTTTCTGTCTCAGAGTGTTAGTATTAGAGGAGCAAACTAGCACTCCCTGCTAGGGTATCTGGCTTTTGGAAAACATGTTGAGGGCTAGGGATGTAGCTCAGTGGTAGAGTGATTGACCAACATGCACAAAACCTTGGATGCCATCCCCAGCACAGCACAAAACTGGGCACAGTGGAGCAAGCCTGTAATCCCAGCCCTCAGGAAGCAGAGGGAAGAAAATCAAAAGTTCAAGGTCGTCCTTGGTTACTTATTAAAGTTCAAGGCCAGCCTGGGCTACCTGAGACCTTGTTTCAAAAAAGAGGGAGGGGGATAGAGTGGAAGAGACGAAGGGAAGCAAGGAGAAGAAAAGGAGAGAATAGGGAAAAGGAGGGGAGGGAAGAGGAGAGGATACCAGGGAAGAGAAGGGCATGTGGAGATTTCCAGCCCAATACAGTAGATGGAATACGTTGTTCAATCTCCTTTTTAGTCCCAGATCACATTGATGTTGAAACACTGCTATGAAAGTTTCTCTCACCATTGATTGCCGGGGTCAGGGTACCGAATCTCAGAAAACAAAGAGCATGCTGCTCATGCCTCTGAAATCGGAAAGGAGACTGGACTTTGGCTGGTGACAATGCCAGCAACAGAGTCTCCGTATGAAACTGAGGTGTGACAAATGGAAGCACTGAGAGCTCGCTGGATAGCTAAGAGTGGTAGAAATGCAAAGAAAGAGAAGCAGAGGCAAAGGAATGAGAGGAAGGCTAGAAATAAGTGTTTCTTCCACACCTCCAAACCCGAACTCAGTCTTGGAACAGACAGTTTAAGTGAACTCAAAACGAGTGGAAGAAACTGCAATTTGTTTGTTTGTTTGTATTTTTTTTTTGTTTTTTTTAAATTTATTTATTTATTAAAGATTTCTGTCTCTTCCCCGCCACCGCCTCCCATTTCCCTCTCCCTCCCCCAATTAAGTCCTCCCCCTCCTCAGCCCAAAAAGCAATCAGGGTTCCCTGTCTTGTGGAAAGTCCAAGGAACCCCCACCTCCATCCAGGTATAGAAAGTTGGGCATCCAAACTGCCTAGGCTCCCACAAAGCCAGTGCGTGCAGTAGGATCAGAAACCCATTGCCATTGTTCTTGAGTTCTCAGTAGTCCTCATTGTCCGCTATGTTCAGAGAGTCCGGTTTTATCCCAGGCTTTTCCAGACCCAGGCCAGCTGGTCTTGGTGAGTTCCCAGTAGAACATCCCCATTGTCTCAGTGTGTGGGTGCACCCCTTGCGGTCCTGAGTTCCTTGCTCGTGCTCTCTCTCCTTTTGCTCCTGATTTGGACCTTGAGATTTATGTCCGGTGCTCCAATGTGGGTCTCTGTCTCTGTCTCCTTTCATCGCCTGCTGAAGGTTAATATTCAGGAGGATGCCTATATGATTTTCTTTGGGTTCTCCTTATTTAGCTTCTCTAGGATCACTAATTATAGGCTCAATGACCTTGGTTTATGGCTAGAAACCAAATATGAGTGAGTACATCCCATGTTCCTCTTTTTGGGACTGGCTTACCTCACTCAGGATAGTGTTTTCTATTTCCATCCATTTGCATCCAAAATTCAAGAAGCCCTTGTTTTTTACTGCTGAGTAGTACTCTAATATGTATATATTCCATACTTTCTTCATCCATTCTTCCATTGAAGGGCATCTAGGTTGTTTCCAGGTTCTGGCTATTACAAACAATGCTGCTATGAACATCATAGGGCATATACTTTTGTTGTATGATAAGGCCTCTCTTGGGTATATTCCCAAGAGTGGTATTGCTGGGTCCAGGGGTAAGTTGATCCCGAATTTCCTGAGAAACCGCCACACTGCTTTCCAAAGTGGTTGACCAAGTTTGCATTCCCACCAGCAAAGGATGAGTGTACCCCTTTCTCCACAACCTCTCCAGCAAAGGCTATCATTGGTGTTTTTTATTTTAGCCATTCTGACAGGTGTAAGATGGTATCTTAAAGTTGTCTTGATTTGCATTTCCCTGATCGCTAAGGAAGTTGCAATTTGAATACTGGCTTCAAAGGATAAACAGCCCAGTCAGCACATTGTAAAGGTCTAGATGATAAATATTTCTGACTTGTGACCCCAATGAGCTCTGTTCTAGTGATCCAGTCTGCTGTGGCGTAGAAAAAAGAACAATGGCAGTATGGAGACGCGTGAGTCAGGCAGAGTGGCAGCAAAACCTTTAACAAGAATCAATGGAAAAGTCAAAAAGAGATGTTTACATAAGCATGTCATTAATTCCTAGGATATTGACGTGGTCTCTAAAAATTTGTCATGCTACATTCTGAACATGGAAACCCTGGGAATCAGCCCGATAAGCTGGGGGAGATGTCTCAGTGAGGACCCGAATTTAGGTCCCAAGTGCTCACATAAAAATCAGGTGTAGTAATGACTGTAGCACCGGGGGGGGGGGGGGGCATGTGGATCCCTATAGCCAAATCTGTGAGCTCTCTGTTCTGTGGGACATCTTCCCTGAGAAAATAGGATGGAGACATGCATCCAAGCTCAACCTCTGGTGTCTTCATGCCCATGTGTGCACTCAGGGGCACATGCATGCACACACACACACAAACACACACACACACACACACACACACACGAGAAAGAGAGAGAGACAGAGACAGAGAGACAGAAAGAGAGAGTGACCCATATGTTGCCTACTGATACCAGCAAACAACTCCCAATTTCATGTAGCTGACTTATTTTTTCAGAAAATGCAGGTAATGAATTTTGTGATAATATTGGCAGGTCAACACGACCCAGTGTCCTCATGATTTTTGTTCAATTTCTTTACTATTTAGCTGACTCCAGTTTATATCCCAAGATCTATCCTTTTTAGGTATTTCTACTTTGAAGGGTGTTGAAAACAAAACAAAGCAAAGGAGAAAGAAATCCAACTATTCTGTGAGCTAGGGAAGTTGGCTGAATATAATCAGAGTCCACACACTTCAAAAATACTTTACCCTGGGTCACTGCATTTCCCCAGTGCCATTAGAAACACTTCAGCCCATTTGGGTCACCCTGTGAAGGAACATTCAGAGAACCTGTGGTGTTAATCTGTTTGGGCATAGGCATTTCCTGGTCATGTGTGGGAGATCACCCAGTGGGCATAAGTTCTCTCTGATATTATATAAATACTCTTCTTAGCTCTACAAGCATTTCCCTGGGACCAAGGCTTGCTATGTGCAAAATACTTTGGTCATTTGGTTCATTTGGTACTTTCTGCCTGGGGTTTACATTGGAAACCAAGTACTAAATGGCACACAGGCCCCTTCTGGGCACACATTCCAGAACAAGCCACTGGGTTGCTGTGGGAGAAAATTCATAGGCAGCATCTCCAGGGGTATATACAGAGTACAGATTAAACACAGATGACCTTCACATAGATAAGAACCTAGTTCTTGGGGCTGGAAATTTAGCACAATTGATAGATTGCTTGCTTAGCAGGCATGAATCCCTGGGTCCCATCTACCACACTGCAACAAACAAGGCACAGTAGTGCACACGGGTAATCTAAGTACTTGGAGGTAGAGGCAAAAACATTAGAGGTGCTAGGTCAGCCCCAGCTACATAGTGATGTGAAGATCAGCCTCAGCTGTTCAAAACAAAAACCAAAATAAATAAATCAATAGTTGTGCTTGGTCAAGCTACCTGCCCCTCCTGCACAGCTGCTATCTTGGGAGCACAAATAGCCATGCAGACTCAGCTTCCAGCAGGAGATACTTGGATATGACCCTGGGCAGCAGACAAAGCCAGACTAACAAAGGCTGGAGCAATAGTCGATGGGCTGCATTTTGAGGTCACCCTAGACATAGCTCTTGAGGTGATATTATTTAAGCCCCCACATAGTTCTAAATGTTTGATTTCTTAACTTTTGAGATCCTCTAAGCAACTCCACAGATCTCTGAGCCTGGGCTTCCCTCACGCTCTTCCTCAAGGGTAGTATGATCATGGTACTGTTTTAGGCGACTCATAGCAATGATGTTCACAGTGTGTCTGCCTCTCGGTCATGCACCCCAGAAATTTGGGGAAACTTTGAAGTGTAATTCGAAGTGTAAAGTCTGGGGGTAAATCAGGTAAGGCAAATCAAGACAATGGTTCCTTTTGGCCATTTCCTACCTTGACCCTTGAGCGTGTCTCAGGTTACTCTACTATGATGTCTGCCTGTCTACACTAACCACTGAACCTTGTCCTCATCTTTGTAAAATTATCCAGTAGCATTGACATTACTATCAGGAAGAATTTCTCGGTTGCAGCTGCATGTCTGATATGCGAATTTTGGTGAGTTTGCACTGAAGATGGAAGATGTGCTATATTGGTGGGGTTGACCCACCACACCAGACAGAAGCAGAGGTTTGAGAGCAGTGGAAGCTGTCTCCTTCTTTCTTGAAGCCACAATTAGCACTGCCTATCAATGTTAATGTTACTAAACTCTGAGTCCCATTAAACCTTAAAACTTTTAGAGACAGAACTCAAAGTGAGCATGAATTACAAAGCAAGGCTGTGTGTGCAGAAGACCAAGGACTGGCTCTTAGTATTCAGGCATCTGTACTGTCCCGTCCTTGAGGTCCCGAAAGGCTAGTCCACAGCTGCAGCCACTAAGAGCACCTCCTGTGCACATTTGCTGCATTCTCTTTTAGAAGGTGGGCCTTACCCACCTCCCATCTCTCCCCCCTCCTCTGTTTCTCTCTTTCTGCTTCTCTGCATGTCTCTCTGTCTCTCCCTTCCACCCTTTTTGCTTCTTTCTTTTCTCCTGATGATTCTGTTCCCAGAGTCTAGTCTCCCCTCTCTCCTCCCCCCTTTTCTCATTTTCCTCATTCCCTTTCCCCTAGTAAAAACCCCTCCACATGAGCTCTGTCATATGGCATCTTTCTCTTTGATATGCTGCTTTTTTTAAAAAAAAAATTCCACATTGGTTCCCAGAACGTAACTCAATTGTAGTACAGTTTGCCTATGATGTGCAGGTCCCTGGGTTTCCCGTCTAAAACCACAAAAATGCAAGATGCATATAATGTATGTCCAAGGAAGGCCATCCATTACTCATGGGCTGTCTTCCACATGGGTTAGTGAGCAACAGGTTTTCTACCCATACCCTGTTCCTAGACTCCCAAAAGGAAACCTGATGTCTAACAGTAGAGGCACCATATCCACTGTTATTGGTTAGGGAACTTCTTGATTGCTGTCAAGGGCACTACTACTGAAACAAATTTCCAACAATTCACACATTCAACAGAGCCAAAGGTCAACCTTACAAAAATTAAGAATTTCTAAGCAGCACAATCGCAAGCCAAGGATGTGAATTTGGTTCTGAAGAGAAACACATAAATAAATTGCCTCAAAATGGCAGTTAATAAACCAGGATTGACTGGCATGAAATACAGTCTCGTATTGTTCCCTCACAATGAGAATGGGCACAGTTAACTCCAGCTAAGCAAAGCATAAGGTGAGCAACTCGTAATCTGGGGTGTCCCCTTCAAAAGCCCTTAGGGTGAGCTTATTACTTGAGGTCTTTAGGAAAGACAAATGTTCTATTAGAGGGACATCCACACTTATCATTGCCGAAGCCACTCTGCACAACTGTCTCTCTTGCCCCTGACACACAGGCATATATGATAACATGCAAGGGCTCTGGGCATGTGACAACTTCATATATGTAATTTACCACTACATCAACAGAGTCCCAGCTCTCACACGTGTGTTGACTGTGTCATTTCTAATTAGCTATATGGTGTAATGGGTAATCAATCACTTGAAGGCTGGGATTTGGGGTGACAGCAATGGTGGCTTTCTGGAGTACAGCAGAGAGGGCAGAGGAAAGAGAAAGACAACTCACAGGTCCCTGGCTGAGGGAGTCAGGCCCAGGAGCAAACTGTTATTCAGTTTGCATTCATTCCATCATCTTGAAATGGGCTTAGCTGTCATGTGCAAAATAATTATTTAAACTGCTTTAATCTTTAATCTTCTTAAAGGAGATAAAACGCTTGCTTGGGGAAGGGTGGTAAGAGAATATACATAGGTGAAAATCTGAAACATAGTCTCAATATGCTATTGTGGGAAAACTCCCATCACCCGCTGTGAATTGAAAGCTAGCGACTGGCTTTGCATTGACAGGTCTTAATAATGAAGAGATGGATGTTTTCAAAGGCCATTGGGCACCAGATCTGTGAAAAATCCAGCAAGAAATGCAACAGAGCATGACTTCTGGAAAATGGTTGTTTAATCCGGCTAAACCCATATGTTGGATCTTCTATCTGTCTGACTTCTCAGGTGAAGTCAGCTGTGAGAGTCTGCCAAGCCCAGTGCGGGAAGACAATAGAATTAGATTGGAATTACTTTTATGTATTTTTTAAGTTACATTCTAGGAGCTGAAGGAAAGAGACCTCATAACATTTGGCAGCTGGCATGCCCATGGAAAGTCCATTTCTATATAATTGAGTCTATAAATATTAATTATTTTCTGTTCCTGCTCTATCTTTTATAAGTCTTTTAGATTTAGAAAGTGCTCACACTTTAGGCATTACCAATGTGCTTTGATGAACTGAGAACATTATGTCTGCTATTAGGATTTTCATCTTTGGAATGGGAGCATGTGTAGAAGTTAGAGTTTATGGGTATGTGTGTGCACCTTAAGAACAAGATTTTGGGATAGAGCAGTAACAACTCGGATGCCTATTTCTCTTCTCAAAGTAGAGAACAGAACATTTATGAGGGAAGAAAAGCCACTTCTATGAAAAGTAAATACCATACCAAGTGTTGACAACCCCACTGGAATGGCCCTCCAATGCACACTGGCTGATTTTCAAGCTAGGATGGATAAAAACAGGTGGGAATGAATTAGATGCTCTCCCCCATCTCAGGACACACACAACCCTGTCTCTGCAAAGGCGTCATGCGGACAAGATTTTTTCTCTAGGAAACCCAAGAGGAGTCCTACTGTGTTCTTTAGAGGAATGTTTTTCTCTTAAGCATCTTTGGTTCCCAACAAGGACTTCTGTATTAGACTGGGCTACTGGGGCAGCCTCGTCAAGCCTTGCCCACACTGGATGCTCCCTGAAGTTGAAAATGAGGAGTGGTCTTGCATTCTAAACCTTTGATTTCTGCACATGGATACATCCATCTGGTTATTAATATAAGTGGTCAGAAGGAAAGAAGTCATAGCAAAGGGCAACATAAGCAGAGTGTGGAGGGAGGGTGAGGTAAGAAGGGGTCTGGAGTTCAGGACATCTTTCTCTTGGCCCTGCATCATTTGTTGATTTTATTTGATATGTGTCATAGTTAACTTCAGCTATCATTTTGATACACCCTAGAATAAGTGAGAGAATCTTGTAGCCTTGTCTGTGGAGATTTGTCTTGATGTGGGATTCCTCTCTGTATGCTAGGAATATGTCTTATTACCATCAGTTAATAAAGAAGCTGCTTTGGTCTATGGCAGGGCAGAATAGAGCTAGGCAGGGAAAGAAGGTGGAGTCATGTAGCTGCCAAAGGAGAAGGACGCCATAACCTTTCTGGTAAGCTATAGTCTCGTGGCAATATACAGATTAATAGAAATGGAATAATTTAAGATGTAAAAGACAGCTAGAAATATGCTTAAGCTATTGGCCAAAGAATGTAGTAATTAGTATAGTTCCTGTATACTATTCAAGTCTGTATATTATTCAAGTCTGGGGCGGCCAGGAAATGAAAGAACACTCTCTAGTTACATTGTCTTAATCAGTGATTGATAAAAAACGAACCAGCCCACTGTGTGTAGCACTATCCTTAGGTAGTTGGGCCTGGGCTGTATGAAGTAGCTAGTTGAGGAGCTGGAGAGATGTCTCAGCAGTTAAGAGCACTGGCTGCTCTTACAGGGATCTTAAGATGTAGTTTCCATGTTCGCACAACAGCTTACAAGGGTCTAGAACTCTTGTCCCACATAATCTTGATCTGTCACACTCTTCTGGCTTGTTCAGGCACAGTATGCATGTGGTACACAGGAATTCATGCTGGAAAAACATCTGTAAATACACACAAACACACACACACACACAGAGAGAGAGAGAGAGAGAGAGAGAGAGAGAGAGAGAGAGAGAGAGAGAGACAAGCTAGCAAAGAGCAGAAGCCAGAGATCAAGCCAGAAAGAGCCTTTCTTCCATGGTTCCATCCTCTGTTCCTGCTTGAACCCCTGTTTTTGTTGACAGGCTATGGCCTGGACTTGTAAGATGAAACAAACCCCTTTCTCTTGAGATTGTTTTTGGTTCTGGTGTTTGTCATGATAACAGAAAAGCAAAGTAAGCCAGTAAGTACCTAAAGAGGGAAAATGACTTAAAGCAGCTCAAGGGACAATGTAAGAGTCCAACAAAGAAAGAAAGAAGACAACAGAAAATGAAAAGAGGGAGAAAAGGAGAGAAGGAGGAATTTAAAATAAAAACAGTTTTAAAAGCTTGGTCACACACAACTATAGCAAAATGTGTGGTCTTGGGATGAGTCGGAAGAAAACGAGGGTGTGGTGCTCCTGTAAACATCATCAGTGTTCTAGTGCTCTTCACACCATGAGAGTGTCACTTCAGGGTGTGAACCTAGTGCCTAAAGGTGTGTGTGCATGTGTGTGTGCATGCGTGCATGCATGTGTGTGATGAGAGAGAGAGAGAGAGAGAGAGAGAGAGAGAGAGAGAGAGGGAGAGAGAATGTATATGTTTTAATACTCAGTACTCCAGGAAGACAAAGATGGCATCAGATACCCTGGAACTGGAGTTACAGGTGGTTGTGAGCTGCCATGTGGGCGCTGGGACTCGAACCTGGGTCCTTCTTAACTGCTGCATCGCCTCTCCAGTCCTTCTCCCTGTGATTTTATTGTCTGGCTGGTATCTACATGAGCTCTTTGTATTTAGATGGGGATGGGCTTTGGACTGTAATGTGCCTGGGCAGATATGGTGGCTTGTTATTGGAGCCTTGTAACACACAAGGACAGAATTTAATTTCTCTCATCAGCATCCTCTGATGTTCAGAACATGGATTCCATACTCACTCTGGTAAGACTGTGCCTCTGTAGTTCATGTTTCGGGTACTCATTTTATATCTGTAATATGATTATCTCACCACCACCATATGGGAATAAAATCTAACTTACATATATTGATATTTGGTGCAATATCCTTGGTAAAGTCTCACCAGTTTCTCCCTTTTTGTTGATTCATATGACATCCCTTGTTATCTAAGAATAAGAATTTTACTTTTTTTTATAATCTATGTGTCTTTGATATTTTTATTCCCTCATACTTTGGGTAAGATTTTTAAATACAGTTTGAAAATAAAGAGTTAAAATTAATAACTCAGCATTTTTTTCCATTCTAACTGAAAAAGTTTTCATCCTTTTGCCCTTCATTATGATAGGAAGCCTAAGATTTTTGTGGATTTTTTGCAAGATAAAGTACTTTGTTTTATTTCTAGTTTTTAAGTTGTGTTTGGTCATAAATTGATATTAGCATCTGTCAGGTGCTATTAGGGCATCTATTGACATGCTGTGTGTTTTTCTTCTTTAATCTACAGAGATGGCTAATCATGTTCATTGATTTATGAATATTGAACCAGTCTTGGCTTCCTGAAATAAATCTGGCATGATTATAAAATTTTCTGCTGGGCCGACTTTGATATAGCTTTGTAGAGCATTTTCTCAATCACCCTAAAGCCCCCTGAATGAAGTTTCTCTTCATGAAGGGTCTACCTTCACGGTTAGCATCAAGGTGCTTTATTCTCACAAAACAATCTGTCAGGTGCTTCCTTCCCCCACTTACGCTGTCTACAAGGATTTGTGTGGGCAGATATCATGTTTTCCTAAAACCTTCACTTATCCTCTGCATTTTGACCAATTACATCTCCATAGTAGCCCCTCTCTGCTACCAAAGAAAGCTTCTTTAATGAGGAATGAGAACTACATATACTGGTGTGTATAAGGATAGTGTGGAGTTGTCTCTGGTTTACAGTGTTGAACACCATGATTTCAGTTCAAATTTGTGACTACTTAGTTAATGCATTTCTTCTGAATGGGTTCAGTGATTTATGTCTGTCAGAGATACATCTGCCTCAGCCAAATGTCAAGTGTTCAATTATACAGTCATTTATAATAGCTCCCGTCAACTCATTAACATCCTCAGCCCGTTAGTGAGGTTACCTCACCCTTTCCTGGTGTTGATGATTCGAGTCTTCTATTACGGCACTGCCTGGCTCATTCATCAACATTATTGATCCTTCCAAACAATGAGCTTTGGGTCCCATTTATTTTCTCTTTTCTATTATAAAGGTCATTGATTTTTTTGTTTTCATCATTATTATTTATTTTTGCAAATGATGGGTATAAATTCCATTATGCTCCTTACTCCCTTTAACTGTGACAGTATTTGTACATATTTTCTTGCATATAAGAGTGTATTGGAGGGCAGGTTTGCTCTTATTTGCCACATTATTACTTTCAGTAAAATATTTAGAATGTTTGAGTTTTGAGTTAAATTCTGGTAACTGAGGGACTGGGAAGATGAACTTGTTGATAAAATGCTAACTCTGCAAAAAAGAGGACCCACACTGTCATCTCTGACTTTCCTTTAGAATATCTCTCATAAGTCACATGCTACCTGAAAGTTTTCCTGATGGCCTTACAGGAACCTGCTCCTCATTGGAACAGCACCTCTCTCCCCTCTCTGCCTCAAGTCTCCCAGGCACACTTGACACTTCCTAACTAAGGAAAGGTCTATGAGTCACTTTATCTTCTATTTCTCCTGCTAAATCATAGTCATCATGAAGACACGGATTTTTGTCATAGCAAAGGTTTTGTCTCCAGGACTTGGGGAGGGCTAGAACAGAGCACACAGGATGGGTGCATCTTGGATGAATGAATGGATACGTAAATGGCTTTTGATTGTCAGAGTGCAGTCCCTCAGTGTAACACCTCTTTGCTTCTCAAAGCTCAAAGTGATCTATCTCGTGCCTTTGAAGACTCACCCTTACCTGTCCTTAATCTCTGGACCATTCGGTTCACAGTCACCTCCCCTGAACTCCCTATTTTGTATACGCTTGCTTCTTGGCTTCCCCTAATTTACTCCATGCTCTCTGCTGGTGACACCCATAAACTCCTAATTTGTGTATTTGTCTACATATCTTCCTCCATCCTTCTTCATGGCATAGGAGATATCTGGTTGGGAGAGTGGGAGGGCTTTCTGACTCTGTTTCCTTCTCTCTTGAGAAGAATAAGTGACAAACACATGCTGTATAGATTCTCAGGGAGCAAAGCATGATATTTAGCCCATTTGTAACTGTCATTTCCAGGAGATGATCATCTCCTGGAGCGCTGAGAGATCTAGGTCCATCCTTGGGTCCAGAGTCACATTATTTTGTAGTCTGGGCTCACTGGATACCTAGGAGATCTACTGAGTCAGGGCATTCTCTGCAATGTCTTGAGGTAGAAACTGTTCTGTCCCTAGGCATCCTTCTAAGTAAATTAGTACTTGAAATATGTTTGCTTATTTAAAACAGAAGGAGAGAGAGCACGAGCAAGGAACTCAGGACCAGGAGGGGTGCACCCACACACTGAGACAATGGAGATGTTCTATCAGGAACTCACCAAGGCCAGTTGGACTGGGTCTGAAAAAGCATGGGATCAAACCGGACTCGCTGAACATAGCAGACAATGAGGACTACTGAGAAGTCAAGAACAATGGCACTGGGTTTTGATCCTACTGCATGTACTGACTTTGTGGGAGCCTAGGCTGTTTGAATACTCACTTTACTAGACCTGGAAGGAGGTGGGAGGTCCTTGGACCTCCCACAGGGCAGGGAACCCAGACTGCTCTTTGGGCTGATGAGGGACAGGGAGTTGATTGGGGGAGGGGGAGGGAAATGGGAGGCGGTGGTAGGGAGGAGGCAGAAATCTTAAATAAATAAAAAAAGAAATATGTTTGCTTATTTAAAAATGGGTAATCTTCCCAGTTAAGTGATGAAAATCATAAGAGGAAAGAACTTACTGCAGATCCACGTAAGGAAGCTAGCATCAAAGCACCACTAGCTAAAGGTGGATAGATAGCCTTGCCAATGAATGATAGGTCACACATTAGTGAGGAAAAGAAAACTGCCTGTCACTAATGGAATTGAACATCAGCTTTGTCCAAGCAGAGAAGTCATGCATCTTGCATCCAAGATCCATAGAGCTCATGAGCCTCAGAACTACCTCCAATGACAAAATGCGGAATGTGAAATAAAATCAAGGAAGCACGCTTGCGGCAGGCCTCTTGCCATTCTCTCCTCTTCTGGTGGCACCAAGCTGAGGACAAAAGCCAGTGTTCCTCACACTTATGGAGAACCAAAGAGTATGAGCAGGGCTTCCCCATAGAGGACCAGACACCCTGGCACAGAAGTTTAGGTGACTCACGTACTCAGTAAAGTTCTAAATTTGCTTTTAGCCGCAAATCAAGTCAGATGTCTTGTGATGTGTTCTTCCATTCAGACTTTGGAGGGATTTTAAGGGAAGAGGTTTGTGAGCTCTTGAAGTGCTGGTGCGAATAAATCTCTTTAAACAAGTGACTTTCCTCCTAGAAACACAAAGTCCCCTTGTGCCAATTAATTAAAACCCACAGATTCCATCTCATCTACTATTCACACCTCTGTAGTCACTATAGCAACCTAGAAAGTGTTTTGTGTAAGTTTATTATTCTTAAGTAATAGGTTTTTAAGTGAGCCGCAGTTGAATGGATTGTGTGTATAAGATTCCTTATGTTTTCCAGAACTATTTAGTTCATTCTCTAATCAGTCACATAATAAAACAGCCCTTTTTTCCATTCTCTTGCTGAGAATCAAACTCAGCAAATGGTTCGAAAAGATGCAAAGCAAGCTTCATTCCAGAAGAAGGGACATAAAATCCAAGGATATATGGATGTGATTAATCACTGGAGCAGGTCTTTTTAGCCCAGACAACCCAGACATGGCCCTTTTGAGGTAATGAGCTTGCTATATAGACCAGGATGGCCCTCAAAATAATAGTCCTCCTACCTCACCATCCTGCCTGCTGGGATTATATGTGGATGCCACCATGTCTGGCAAACAAAGGCCATATTTAAAAAGTCATTAATCCAACTGAAGAAATCTAACAGTGAAGAAACTGGACATCACTACCAGACATTGAGCTTTCAATTTGTAGAATTTGTTCCTAGAACCAACTTCCAAGTACACAGGATGGGAACTGGCTACCCAACATGTGCGTAGCTGCTGCCCTCAAAATCCAGAGATCTGACAAGAACACCTATGAACTCAGTGTAGGGTTCACACTGTCAAAGTTAGAATATCCTCTTCTTGGATATAACTTTACTAGGTCATTCCAGAAGAAGGGACATAAAATCCAAGGATATATGGATGTGATTAATCACTGGAGCAGGTCTTTTTAGCCCAGACATCCAGACCAAAGAAAAACAGGAAATTCAAGTGTTGGTATCTGATCTGAAGGTAGGACTAGTCTTATCTCTCAACCCTGCACCCATCAAGGCTCCATGTCATTCAGAGGGTGACTTAATGAGGCTGTGATCCACTGTCATGACTTTGCCTCTCATCCCACTTCTGACTGGGAAGGGTCAACAGCAAACTGCCAAGTTACTTTTCTATTGCAGGTAATCCAATAACATGACCAAGGCAATTTATAGAAGAATTTAAGTGAGCTTATGATTCCAGAGTAGAAGGAGTCCTTTTCCATCATGGTAGGTAACATGGTAGCAGGAATGTGGGTATGGCACTGGTTAGCAGCTAAGAGTTCACATCCCAGTCCACAAACAGGAAGCAATGACAGGCAAATTGGCAATGACAGGACCTTTTGAAGCCTCAAAGCCCACTCCAATGACACACTTCCCCCAACAAAGCCACACCTCCAAATCTTTCTCAAACAGTTCTACTAACTTTGGATCACACATTCAAACACATGAATGTATGACAGCCATTCTCATTCAAATCACAGCAAGGGTCTACAGGAGCTGGGTGCTGGGAATGAAACTGGAGTACTTTAGAAGAGCACCAAGTGCTCTTAACTGCTAAGCCATCTCTCCAGGCCCCTGCATTGATTGTTTTTATATTAAAGGGGTTTTGGATTTTATCAAATGCCTTTCCTGGGTCCACCAAGAAGGGAAATGGGCTTTGTCTTTTATTCTGCTATTATGATATATGCAGGCTGAAGATTCTTCAAAGCTTTCTAGTTCTTCCACAATATCCAAGGAAAATATCGACAGCCCCTTTTGAGGCTAAGGGAAACATTGACAGATCCCCCTCTCCTTCCTCTTGCTCCTTTCCCAATTGTACTTCTTCTCTCTTCCTCCACTCCTCCTTCCCTTTCACTCTCTCATTCCCCACTTCTCTCTCCTTCTTACCCTTCCTTTATCCCTTCACCCCTCTGCTTCCCTCCCTCTCTAGCACTTTCTCTGGAGAACAGGAAAGCACCACAGTAGCCCTCAGAGCCAAAACACACAAACAAAATGAATCCTTTTGTCAAAAGCTAGTGAAGAAATACCCTCTTGTCGAATACCATGTGGGGAACCAACCATGAAGCCATGTCCTTGACAGCATTGGAGATGCTCTCGAGAAGTAAAGCCAAATCTTCCCTGCAAGAGTTGCTGCCGGAGCCCTCAGCTATAGGAGCCTGATGTCAGAGAGTCCCAACCAATTAGATCTGGCCGCTCACCCCATAAACAAAAATAGGAAAAGCATCAGTGAAAGACATTACAGGAATCTGGTCAATCAGGCAATTTGAGGAGAGCAAGGTGACTCCAGCTTAGTAACCCATCTTTAGGTTACTCATATAGGTTTTAGGTTTAAGTAGAGAACTGAGTGGAGCCATGCATAATTGAAATGACTGGCCAGGCTGTGCTCAGGCAAGTCTGCCATGTAGCTAAGTGGAAACGACCAGCATCATTGTGAGGGGGCAACATGAGTGTTCTTGCTTTGTCAGGGCAGCCTCAGTTCTTAACACGGGGCAGTTGCTGCTCTGTTTTTGGTGGGGTCTAACTAAAGCTTCATTGTCCCTGGAATACAATAGGACTTCAGGTTTTGATAAATGAGTGGAGACTTGGCTGATGCCTTACAGCCCTGAAACATGTTTCCAAAGCAGACCTCATTAGTTGTTCTACTATTGGTGACTTTGGCTTTGAAGGAAGATGGGGAGGTGTGATGAACTGAGTATTAACTAATCTTATATCACCAGGGTTTTGACAAAACATCAGAGGACAAATAAGCAAGCATTCAGAGTCAGACAAACATGACCCAGGGGCTGGAGAAATAGTGCAGGTTAAGAATGTTTACCATTAGACCATCAGACCCAAGTTTGTTTCCCAGCATCCACTTTGGCAGCCTACAGTTGCCTGAAAGTCTAGATCTAGAGGAACTGATACCTTCTTCTGGCCTCCCTATGGAGCAAAGCACTCCTCACTGCAGTGCACACATACATACACCAAACACACCACACACACACTTATTAATATTAAAAACAAATACTAACGAAGTATGTAATTCCAAATTTGAAGACAGAAGTGACAGATGTAGAGTGACACTGGAGGTTCCATTCTACCCCGGTTCTATCCTCTCTCTACTCCTGGCCCACCAGGATGTGAGCAGATACCACCTTTCACTTCTACAGCCATGGCCCTCACCGTGTGTTTTCTGCACTGATGGACTGAGGCCCTAGAAAACCGTGGACCCAAATAAATCTTCCCTTTCTCAAGATACTTCTGGCCATCATAGCATCATGGGTCTGGCAATTCCCAACCAGGATGTACCAATTCCCACCCCTGATCTTAGAGTCAGTGTGATTGCTTCATCTGGGGTCAGTAATCTTGTCTGGTCTCTAGTTCTAAGGCTCAGGCTAAGGATTCATTCTAGACTTATGCATGAACCCATGATTCAGCCTCTGAAGAATGTCTTTCAAATTCAGATCACCCTGACATGACCCAATATATCCTGTCTTTAATTATTAGTCACACAAACACACACATGTGTGTGCACACACACAGAGAGACTATTAAAAATTGAACTAAAAGAACAAAGCCCTTCTCATGCACAGTGAGATTTTCTGGCCACAGGGTAATTTTAACAGATAGTCCACGAATTCAGGATCAAAATAGTTTTGGTTTCATGTATATTCAGAGCTCACATGATTCAGATATAATCCTATGAAAAAATGTTCTCTTAAATAAAAAATGAGGGATATAAGTAACTTTAAAGTTGTCTTTTGTTCAGAGAATCCAGTGTCAGTTTGCAGGGGAGCAAGCCTCTGACATTATGATCAAATTAAGGAATCCTGAAGCCAGTAGTCTCATTTTTCTGCAGACCAGGGGCACATGCCAACTGTATATTCCACACAGCATCCCACACAACTCAGTCCAAAGGCTGATACTTTCTCTGAAAAGATCGTTTCAGACCCTCCCGAACAAGAGGAGAATCAACAATCCAGAACTGTCATTTTTTGAAATATTCTGATGCCTTCTGAGTCTGTCTTCCACAGGGTTAAGTGTGTGTACGTGTGTGTGTGTGTGTGTGTGTGTGTGTGTGTGTAAGAGAGAGAGAGAGAGAGTGCTTAAAACTTAATAACAAGACATTGCATAATTGCTTCGTAATTACAATGATCTCTTTACCAAGATGTCTTATACGGTCCTTCTGAGACAAGCTGATAAGTCTATTCATATGGGATTAAGTCCTCCCAACCCCAAATGGCTATTATGTTTGACAGACAGATTAGCCACCGGGGAGAGCTACACACTGTAATCCCGGGAATTGGATGTTCTAGCATTTACTAGAAGGATGCTTTTAATTATACAAGCAAGCCAGAGTCTGCAAGTGCATTTTCTGTTGAAGGACTGCACATGTGCAGCCTAACTTCTGACTAGCCATGCCGGAAGGAGAGCACCAGATTTATGTTTTTCACATCTCATTCTTTAGAACAACGGCTTTTCCATTGTTCTCCCAACTTGGTGGCCCAGATTCTTTCATTTCACGAGTGTTTATTAACAGTTCAAAGTAATCACGACTGAGCCAGCTACTCTTGATTGTCAATTGGATGGGATTGAGAATCATGGTGGAAACAGACATCTGAGCATTTCACATCTGTCAAGGCTTTTCTAGGTTAGGCTAAGAAGGAAGGGAAGACCCACCAATGCTGGTGACATCATTCCCTGGCCTGGGTCTCTGGGTGGAGTTAAAAGTAGGGAGAGTTGAACATCAGCATTCATCTCTCTGTATTTTTTAACTACAGATACAACATGATCAGCTGCCTCATGACCCTGCCTCAGTGCTCTCCCCACCATGGTGGACATAACACTCCAGTTGCAAATCACAGTCAGCCCATTGTACTTCCCATGGATGGTTTTTATCAGGCACTGTGTCATAGCCACAAGACAGTCAATAACAATACAATGACTTTTCTATGCATGCAGGTTGTGTGCTTTGATGGCACTTCCTCTGTCACCCAATTCCTGTCCCATTTCCCTTTCCATACTCCTAATGGTCCTTTCAGGGCGTGCTTTTTTTTTTTCACCCTGGGTTAACTTCCACCTCCACTCAAGTTGCAGAGACTTTGGTCTGAAGACGAACAACAGGATGATTTCTTTTTTTTTATTAATTTATTTATTAAAGATTTCTGTCTCTTCCCCGCCACCGCCTCCCATTTCTCTCCCCCTCCCCCAATCAAGTCCCCCTCCCTCATCAGCCCAAAGAGCAATCAGGGTTCCCTGCCCTGTGGGAAGTCCAAGGACCACCCACCTCCTTCCAGGTCTAGTAAGGTGAGCATCCAAACTGCCTAGGCTCCCACAAAGCCAGTACGTGCAGTAGGATAAAAAAACCCATTGCCAAAGCCGGGCGGTGGTGGCGCACGCCTTTAATCCCAGCACTCGGGAGGCAGAGGCAGGCGGATCTCTGTGAGTTCGAGACCAGCCTGGTCTACAAGAGCTAGATCCAGGACAGGCTCCAAAACCACAGAGAAACCCTGTCTCGAAAAACCAAAAAAAAAAAAAAACCATTGCCATTGTTCTTGAGTTCGCAATAGTCCTCACTGTCTGCTATGTTCAGCAAGTCCGTTTTTTTTATTATTATTGAGAAAAGGAAAAAAAAAAACAAGTTTCTGCCTCCTCCCAGCCTCCTATTTCCCTCCCCCTCCTCCCACCTTTCTCCCCCTCCCCTCACTCCTCTCCCCCTCCCTCTCCAGTCCAAAGAGCAGTCAGGGTTCCCTGCCCTGTGGAAAGTCCAAGGTCCTCCCCCCTCCGTCCATGTCTAGGAAGGTGAACATCCAAACTGGCTAGGCTCCCACAAAGCCAGAACATGAAGTAGGATCAAAACCCCGTGCCATTGTCCTTGGCTTCTCATCAGCCCTCATTGTTCGCCATGTTCAGAGAGTCCGGTTTTATCCCATGCCTTTTCAGTCACAGTCCAGCTGGTCCTGGTGAGCTCTCAATAGATCAGCCCCACTGTCTCAGTGGGTGGGTGCACCCCTCGTGGTCCTGACTTCCTTGCTCATGTTCTCCTTCCTTCTGCTCATCATTGGGACCTTGGGAGCTCAGTCCAGTGCTCCAGTGTGGGTCTCTGTCTCTATCTCCATCCATCACCAGATGAAGGTTCCATGGTGATACGCAAGATATTCGTCAGTATTGCTATAAGATAGGGTCATTTCAGGTTCCCTATCCTCAGCTGCCCAAGGAACTAACTGGGGACATCGCCTTGGGCACCTGGGAGCCACTCTAGGTTCAAGTCTCTTGCCAACCCTAAGGTGGCTCCCTTAACTAAGATATGTGCTTCCCTGCTCCCCTATCCAACCTTCCTTTATCCCAATCATCCTGTTTCCCCAAGTTTCCCCCATCCTCCCTTTCTCACTTTTCTCTCCCCAACTCCCCTTACCCCTATCCCACCCCACCCCCAAGATCCCAATTTTCTCCCCAGCAATTTTGTCTACTTCCCATAGCCAAGAGGATAACTATATGCTTTTCCTTGGGTTCACATTCTTTTTTTTTTTTTTGATGGGGAAAGAGTTTATTTTACCTTACAGTTTACCTTACAGTTTAGGGAAGTTGTGAGACAGCCATGTAGCTTTGTATCCCTTTATCAAATGCTGCAGCTGCCACCATGTCACATTTGCTTCATTGTTTTCCCTCTATTATGACCAATCTTTCTCTCAATTTGAGAGAAAGTTTGTATCCTCTCCTGAAAATAAAGCCACTCTCCAGAATAACCACACTTGCACTATCCAAAGAAAACTTGCACCATCAAGAAAACACCAGCATCAGGACCCCGTCAAATTTTCCAGCTGTCCCCCACAAGCTCTCTCTTTCCTTTCTGATCCAGAATCTAATGGCCGCTACACACATTCACATGCATGTGCACATACACACATGGTTTTGTAGGTTGTTTGTAAGGCAGGGTCTCTCTATGTAGCCTAGGCTAGCTTGGAGTTTACCATGTATTCTTGGTTTGTCTCAAACTTCCAATCTTCATGCCTAAACCTCTGGAAAATACTGGGATTGTATAATGTGCTGTTATATTCAGCTTGAAAAAATATAACATTTAAATTTTAAAAAATTTTAATTTAATGATTTTGGTTCTTTTTTTTTCTATTCTTTTTTTTTATTACGAAAAGAAGAAAAAAAACCATAAACAAAAAACAAGTTTCCACCTCCTCCCAGCCTCCCATTTCCCTTCACCTCCTCCCACAATTCTCCCCCTCCTGCCACCCTTCTCCCCCTCCCCCCACTCCTCTCCCCCTCCCTCTCCAGTCCACAGAGCAGTACTGGTTCCCTGCCCTGTGTTAAGTCCTAGGTCCTCCCCCCTCCGTCCATATCTAGGAAGGTGAACATCCAAACTGGCTAGGCTCCCACAAAGCCAGCACATTAAGCAGGATCAAAACCCCCTGCCATTGTCCTTGGTGTCTCATCAGCCCTCATTGTTCGCGATGTTCAGAGAGTCCGGTTTTATCCCATGCTTTTTCGGTCACAGTCCAGCGGGCCTTGGTGAGCTCCCCGTAGATCAGCTCCACTGTCTCAGTGGGTGGATGCACGCCTCGTGGTCCCGAATTCTTTGCTCATGTTCTCCCTCCTTCTGCTCCTCCTTGGGACCTTGGGAGCTCAGTCCAGTGCTCCTGTGTGGGTCTCTGTCTCTATCTCTATCCATCACCAGATGAAGATTCTATGATGATATGCAAGATATTCGTCAGTATTGCTCTAGGATAGGGTTATTTCAGGTTCCCAATCCTCAGCTGCCCAAGGAACTAACTGGGAACCTCATCTTGGGCACTAGGGAGCCCCTCTAGGGTCAAGTCTCTTGTCCACCCTTAACTAAGAATTGTGGTTCCGTGCTCCCCTATCCACCTTTCCTTTATCCCAATTCTCATGTTTCCTAGGTCCCCCCTCCTTCCCTTCTACCTTTTCTCTCCCCATCTCCCCTTACCCCCATCCCACCCCCCCCCAAGATCCCATTTTCTCCCCAGAAATTTGGTCTACTTCCCTTAGCCAAGAGGACAACTATATGTTTTTCCTTGGGTTCACCTTCTTCCTTAGCTTCTTTAGGTTCACCTATTGTAGACTCCGTGGTCCTTATTTATGGCTAGAAACCAATTATGAGTGAGTACATCCCATATTCATCTTTTTGGGTCTGGGACACCTCACTCAGGATAGTGTTTTCTATTTCCATCCATTTGCATGCAAAATTCGAGAAGTCATTGTTTTTTACCGCAGCGTAGTACTCTAGCGTGTATATATTCCATACTTTCTTCATCCATTCTTCGATTGAAGGGCATCTAGGTTGTTTCCAGGTTCTGGCTATTACAAATAATACTGCTATGAACATAGTTGAACAAATGCTTTTGTCATTTGATAGAGCATCTCTTGGGTATATTCCCAAGAGTGGTATTGCTGGGTCCAGGGGTAAGTTGATCCCGAATTTCCTGAGAAACCGAAACACTGACTTCCACAGTGGTTGCACAAGATTGCATTCCCACCAGCAATGGATGAGGGTACAAGTTCTTCCACAGCCTCTCCAGCAAAGGTTATCCTTGGTGTTTTTGACTTTAGCCATTCTGACAGGTGTAAGATGATATCTCAAAGTTGTTTTGATTTGCATTTCCCTGATTGCTAAGGAAGTTGAGCACGACCTTAAGTGTCTTTTGGCCATTTGAACTTCTTCTGTTGCGAATTCTCTGTTCAGTTCAGTGCCCCATTTTTTAATTGGGTTAATTAGCATTTTAAAGTCTAGTTTCTTGAGTTCTCTATATATTTTGGAGATCAGACCTTTGTCTGTTGTGGGGTTGGTGAAGATCTTCTCCCAGTCAGCAGGTTGCCTTTGTGTCTTAGTGACCATGTCCTTTGCTTTACAGAAGCTTCTCAGTTTAAGTAGGTCCCATTTATTCAATGTTGCCCTTAATGTCTGTGCTTCTGGGGTTATACATAGGAAGCGATCTCCTGTGCCCATCTGTTGTAGGGTATTTCCCACTTTCTCTTCTATCAGGTTCAGTGTGTTCGGGCTGATATTGAGGTCTTTAATCCATTTGGACTTGAGTTTTGTGCACGGTGAGAGATGTGGGTCTATTTTCATTTTTCTACAGGTTGACATCCAGTTGTGCCAGCACCATTTGTTGAAGATGCTTTCTTTCTTCCATTGTATACTTTTAGCTCCTTTATCGAAAATGAGGTGTTCATAGGTTTGTGGGATAAAATCCGGGTCTTCTATACGATTCCATTGGTCGACTTCTCTGTTTTTATGCCAGTACCACACTGTTTTCATTACTGTAGCTCTGTAATAGAGTTTGAGGTCAGGGATGGTAATGCCTCCAGAAGATCCTTTATTGTATAGGATTGTTTTGGCTATCCTGGGTTTTTTGTTTTTCCATATAAAGTTGATTATTGTCTTCTCCAGATCTGTGAAGAATTTTGATGGGATCTTGATTGGGATTGCATTGAATCTATAAATTGCCTTTGGTAGAATTGCCATTTTTACTATGTTGATCCTCCCAATCCAAGAGCAAGGGAGGTCCATCCATTTTTTGGTATCCTCTTCAATTTCTTTCTTCAATGCCTTAAAGTTCTTGTCAAATAGATCTTTCACTTCCTTGGTTAGATTTACCCCAAGATATTTTATGCTGTTTGTGGCTATCGTGAATGGTGAAGCTTCTCTGATTTCCCTCTCTGCTTCCATATCCTTTGTGTATAAGAGGGCGACTGATTTTTTGGAGTTGATCTTGTATCCTGCCACATTACTAAAGCTGTTTATCAGCTGTATAAGTTCTTTGGTGGAGTTTTGGGGGTCGCTTATGTACACTATCATATCATCTGCAAATAACGAAAGTTTAACTTCTTCCTTTCCAATTCGAATCCCCTTGATCCCATTATGTTGTCTTATTGCTATTGCTAGAACTTCAAGCACTATATTGAAGAGGTATGGCGAGAGTGGACAGCCTTGCCGTGTTCCTGAGTTAAGTGGGATGGCTTTGAGTTTCTCTACGTTTAATTTGATGTTAGCTGTCGGCTTGCTGTATATAGCTTTTATTATATTTAGGTATGACCCTTGTATCCCTAATCTCTCCAAGACTTTTAACATAAATGGATGTTGAATTTTGTCAAATGCTTTTTCAGCATCTAATGAAATGATCATATGGTTTTTTTCTTTCAGTTGATTTATATGCTGGATTACATTGATAGATTTTCGTATGTTGAACCAGCCCTGCATCTGAGGAATGAAGCCTACTTGATCATAATGGAAAATTTTTCGGATGTGTTCTTGGATTCGATTTGCCAGTATTTTGTTGAGGATTTTTGCGTCGATATTCATGAGTGAGATTGGCCTGTAGTTCTCTTTCCTGGTTGAGTCTTTGAGTGGTTTTGGTATCAGAGTAATTGTGGCTTCATAAAAGGAATTTGGCAATGACCCTTCTGTTTCTATATTGTGAAATACATTAAGGAGTATAGGTATTAGGTCTTCTTGGAAGTTCTGGTAGAATTCTGCATTGAAACCATCTGGTCCTGGGCTTTTTTGGGAGGGAGGTTTTTGATAACAGCTTCTAATTCTTCGTGACTTACAGGTCTGTTTAGATTGTTCACCTGGTCCTGGTTTAGTTTTGGTAAATGGTATTTATCTAAAAAAGCGTCCGTTTCTTTTACATTTTCCAGTTTTGTGGCATACAGGCTTTTGTAGTAAGATCTAATGACTCTCTGAATTTCCTCTGTGTCTGTGGTTATGTCCCCCTTTTCATTTCTGATCTTATTAATTTGCGTGTTCTCTCTCTTTCGTTTGATTAGTTTGGATAGGGGTTTATCAATCTTGTTGATTTTCTCCAGGAACCAGCTTTTTGTTTCATTGATTCTTTGGATTGTTTTCTGTGTTTCTATTTTGTTGATTTCAGCCCTCAATTTGATTATTTCCAGTCTTCTACTCCTCCTAGGTGAGTCTGCTTCTTTTTTTTCTAGAGCTTTCAAGTGGGCTGTTAAGTCTTCAATATGTGCTTTCTCTGTTTTCTTTAGGTGGGCACTTAGTGCTATGAACTTTCCTCTCAGGACTGCTTTCATAGTGTCCCATAAGTTCGAGTATGTTGTTTCTTTATTTTCATTGAATTCAAGGAAGACTTTAATTTCTTTCTTTATTTCTTCCTTAATCCAGGTATGGTTCAGTAGTTGATTGTTCAGTTTCCATGAGTTTGTAGGCTTTCTGGGGGTAGCATTGTTGTTGAATTCTAACTTTAATCCATGGTGATCTGATAAGACACAGGTGGTTACTAATATTTTTTTGTAACTGTGTAAGTTAGCTTTGTTACCAAGTATGTGGTCAATTTTCGAGAAGGTTCCATGAGCTGCAGAGAAGAAGGTATATTCTTTCCTCTTTGGGTGGAATAATCTATAGATGTCTGTTAAGTCCATTTGCTTCATTACCTCCATTAATTCTCTAATTTCTCTGTTAGGTTTCTGTCTGATTGACCTGTCCATTGGTAAGAGAGGAGTGTTGAAGTCTCCTACTATTAGTGTGTGCGGTTTGATGGCTGCCGTGAGTTTTAGTAATGTTTCTTTTACGTACGTGGGTGCTTTTATATTAGGGGCATAGATATTCAGGATTGAGACTTCTTCCTGATGAATTGTTCCTGTTATGAGTATAAAATGTCCCTCTCCATCTCTTCTGATTGATTTAAGTTTGAAGTCAACTTTGTTAGAAATTAGTATGGCCACACCTGCTTGTTTCTTAGGTCCATTTGCTTGATAAGCCTTTTCCCAGCCCTTTACTCTGAGTTGGTGCCTGTCTTTGTGGTTGAGGTGTGTTTCTTGTAGACAGCAGAATGTTGGATCCTGTTTTCTTATCCAATCTCTTAGCCTGTGCCTTTTTATAGGTGAGTTGAGCCCATTGATATTAAGTGATATTAATGACCAGTGGTTGTTTACTCCGGTCACTTTTTAAGTAGTAGGGTTTGTGTGTTTTCCTTCTTTGATTTGCGCTGGTGAAGAGTCTCTAGATGTCTGAGTTATTGTGGTCATTGTTGGACTCCTTGGTTAGTGATTTTCCTTCTATTATTTTCTGTAAGGCTGGATTTGTGGCTACGTATTGTTTAAATTTGTTTTTATCCTGGAAAATTTTGTTTTCTCCATTTATAGTGAATGAAAGTTTGGCTGGATATAGTAGTCTGGGCTTGCATCCGTGGTTGCTTAGTTTTTGGAGAACATCTATCCAGGACCTTCTGGCTTTCATGGTTTCCATAGAGAAGTCAGGTGTAAGTCTGATAGGTTTACCTTTATAAGTAACTTGGCCTTTTTCCTTTGCGGCTCTTAATATTCTTTCTTTATTCTGTATATTTTGTGTTTTGATTATTATACGGCGAGGGGATGTTTTCTTTTGATCCAGCCTATTTGGTGTTCTGTATGCTTCTTGAACCTTCATAGGTACATCTGTCTTCAGGTTGGGAAAGTTTTCTTCTATAATTTTATTAAGTATATTTTCTGTACCGTTGAGCTGCACTTCTTCTCCTTCTTCTACTCCAATTATTCTTAGGTTTGGTCTTTTTATTGTGTCCCATATTTCCTGAATGTTTTGTGATGAGAGTTTGTTGGACTTGTTGTTTTCTTTGATCAGAGTGTTTATTTTCTCTATGTTATCCTCAGAATCTGAGATTCTTTCTTCTATCTCTTGTATTCTGCTGGTTATACTTGATTCTGTAGTCTCTATTCGTTTACCTAGATTTTCCATGTCCAGTCGGCCCTCTGTTTGTGTTTTCTTCTTTGCCTCCATTTCAGTTTTCAAGTCATGAACTGTTTCCTTTATCTGCTTGATTGTTTTTCCTTGGTTTCCTAGGGTATCATTCACTGATTTACTCAATTCCTCGAACTTTCTATTATACTTCTCATCCATTTCTATAAGGGCATTTTTTATATGCTGTTTAAGGGTGTCAATCACTTTCATGAAGTCAGTTTTTTCTACTTCTTCTTGATTAAGGTGTTCATGTCCTCCTGTTGTGGGGTCACTGGCTTCTGGTGGTTTCGTGTTGTTTTTCAGATTGTTGGGAGAATTCCTGCATTGGCGTCTGCCCATCTCTTCCTCCCAATACTCCCCTTTGGATCTTCTTTTATAGGATCAGGTCTTCTTGCCCACTGATGTACCTTCCCAGTGATGTCACTCCCCAGAGATGTTTCTCCACAATGAGGTTTCACTCGGTGCCCAGATCGAAACTCCGCGCTGCTTGGTTAGCTCGCGAACAAAGGGCCCACCCCGCTCGCTGCGGGCAGGCTATGGGAACAAAGGAGCTACCGGCCACCCCTTTGTCCTCCCGGTTCGGATTCGGTACCAGCGCCCTAGCAGTCTGGGCAGGGAGGCGCTATGCCCCAAAGGAGGGAGGGAGACAGGGGGTGTGGGGATCTGGATGTAAGCTGAATGGGATAGTAAGAGAGAGGCAGTTTGGGCAGTATAGCCCCTGTAGGATGGCCAGGAAGTGTGGGCGGGCTGAGGTATGATCCCAGCTGCCGCAGCACTCACTCACCACAATGATGTTCCACTCGGTGCCTGGATCGAAACTCTGCGCTGCTTGGTTAGCTCGCGAACAAAGGGCCCACCCCCGCTCGCTGCGGGCAGGCTATGGGAACAAAGGAGCTACTGGCCACCCCTTTGTCCTCCCGGTTCCGATTCGGTCCCAGCATCCTAGCAGGCTGGGCAGGGGGCGCTATGCCCCAAAGGAGGGAGGGAGGGAGGGAGGGAGGGAGGGAGGGAGGGAGACAGGGGGTGTGGGGATCTGGATGTAAGCTGAATGGGATAGTAAGAGAGAGGCGGTTTGGGCAGTATAGCCCCTGTAGGATGGCCAGGAAGTGTGCTGGGTCCACCTTCTTATTTAGCTTCTTTAGGTTCACCAATTGTAGTCTCCGTGACCCTTATTTATGGCTAGAAACCAATTATGAGTGAGTACATCCCATATTCATCTTTTTGGGTCTGGGTTATCTCACTCAGGGTAGTGTTTTCTATATCCATCCATTTGCATGCAAAATTCGAGAAGTCATTGTTTTTTACTGCAGCGTAGTACTCTATTGTGTATATAATCCACACTTTCTTCATTCATTCTTCCATTGAAGGGCATCTAGGTTGTTTCCAGGAACCTACTGACTGGGAGAAGATCTTCACCAACCCCACAACAGACAAAGGTCTGATCTCCAAAATATATAGAGAACTCAAGAAACTAGATTTTAAAATGCTAATTAACCCAATTAAAAAATGGGGCACTGAACTGAACAGAGAATTCGCAACAGAAGAAGTTCAAATGGCCAAAAGACACTTAAGGTCATGCTCAACCTCCTTAGGGATCAGGGAAATGCAAATCAAAACAACTTTGAGATATCATCTTACACCTGTCAGAATGGCTAAAGTCAAAAACACCAAGGATAGCCTTTGCTGGAGAGGCTGTGGAGGAAGGGGTACCCTCATCCATTGCTGGTGGGAATGCCATCTTGTGCAACCACTTTGGAAATCAGTGTTTCGGTTTCTCAGGAATAATCCGGGATCGACCTACCCCTGGACCCAGCAATACCACTCCTGGGAATATACCCAAGAGATGCCCTATCATATGACAAAAGCATTTGTTCAACTATGTTCATAGCAGTATTATTTGTAATAGCGAGTCCGGTTTTATACGGATGATTTCTCAAGGGACTCGAGTCACATCTTCTAGTAAAATACAGGCAGACTCCCTCCCTGTCTTACCTTTCCTCCTTCAGTTCTCACCTTGGCTGCCTGTCATCTCACCTCCACTTTGGCTTTGGGTCCTCAATTTGCAGTCAGCCCAGGAGAATCAGCTTCACCACTTGAGATGTGATCAAACTCTTTTCCCCCCACCCTTGCCTGCCAAGAGAAGAGACAGATGCTGCTAAAGATATGTGAGCCCTTGCATCCAGCCAGATGCAGGGTTGACAAAGCCCTGAACTAATGAGAAAATTGAGCCCATAAATTCCTTTCTCTTTCAAGCTACTCTGACTGGGGTTTTCTGTTCCCTGCGACCAGACAGGGCTGGAAAGTGATGTTTCTGAACTGGGAAGTATTTGGGCAGTCAGCCTTTCCCTGTGGGACTCTAGATTCTGTACATCATGGAATATCTTAAAATTTGTTGAGCTAACACTGTGTGTAACTACGTTATAGAATTATTTTGGAGGAGGTCAGGCTGGGGGTGGGAAGGATCCCATGCTAATTGTCCCCATGGGGAAACAGTGATCACAGACTGTGGCTCTTCAGGCTGGACTTACTCTTCTGACACTTGGGAACTCTGAGTCAGGGGTAATAATATCTTAACCTCTCTGAATCCCAACTTCCTCATATAAATAGAGAAAATATAGAGCTAGCACACTGACCTTGGTGCCAAGGAGTGACAAACTCAGAAGATGACCGATCATTGTTCTTCTGAAACCCCAAAGATTTGAGGTACCACAACTGATGGGAAGGGGATTGAAGAAGGAAAACAGGAAAGGAAGAAATCCTTGACTGTGTGGTTTGGGGCAGGAAGCACTGACATCCCTTAGTGCCTGGAGCTTCATTCTGCCGAGAAAGCATGCTCAGTAAAGCCCAGTTACAGCAACTCAGCAGAGGCAATTACAACGTTAATGACCCATGAGAGGTCACTAGGGACCTCATTTCAGGCCTGGCTCATTTCTTGCCCTCTTGAAGCCAGGTCACAAGGGAACAAGGGAAGTGTGGCCTCTCTTAGTCTCCTCTCTATCCCTCTCTTAATAAACTCTGTTTCTCTCTCTAAGATAGAAAAAAGGAAGGGAGGAAAGGAGGGGGAGGGAGGGAAAAGAAATAAATGATCTCGACTGAAGACAGAGATCGGCCCCAGTTGTGGGATCAAGCCTTCAATAACCGAGCAGGTTGTAGTCATTTCATCGTCAACCCCTAGCAGTGAGTACTGAGTGAGAAGGGAGTTTAACGAATTGTAGAAAGTAATGGAGTAATTAGTGCTGAAGAGATGGCTTGGCCGTTCAAAGCAAGTACGGCTCTTTCGGTGGACAAGTATTTCATTCCCAGAACCCATGTCAGGTGGTCACAGCCACCTATATCTCCTGTCCCAGGGATGAGACACCACCTTTCTATCTCTCTCTCCCTGCTCCCTCTCCCTCCCTGCTCCCTCTCCCTCCCTGTTCCCTCTCCCTCCCTGCTCCCTCTACCTCCCTGCTCCCTCTCCTTCCTTGTTCCTCTCCCTCCCTGCTCCCGCTCCCTCTCTGCACTTCCTCCCTCCTTACTTTAAAGCTATATCATCTGCAAACTAAAATTCTTTATAACATGTAACATTTAATAAATAGAAAAATGGGTCGCCAAAATAAACTTCTGACATCTACAAATGTATGTTAACCTGCAGAAAGGCATTTAAAGATACGACTAAGTTAAAGACTGTATAGGGAGGAGAATTTTCCTGGACTCTTGAACAGGTCTCATGGCATTGTGGGAATCTTTATAGGTGAAAGAGGAAGACAGAGAGTTGGTAGCAGAGAGAGTCTGGGACACTTTCTGATAGATCGTAAGATACGAGATGGGGCCACAAAGAATGCAGGTGATTATGGAAACCAGACAAGGTGTAGATTCCCCCTGAAGCTTATAAAAGGAATGGTCCTGCCAGCACCTTGGCTTTCGCCATTTGAAGACATTTTGTGGACTTAGGGCCATTAGGCATATAAGATGACATTGTTTATATTCTGAAACTAATTAAGTCTTAAGAAATTTCTTACAGCTCCAAAGTTGCTTTCTATTGTTTGGGAATTCCATACATGCGTGTGATGCATTTTGACCAAGATCTCCCAAGCCCAAATTCTCTCCCTATAATTCTTCCCCTTACCCTCCCACTCTCTCTCTCTCTAACTTTATATGTTCTGTTTATTTTAACCCACTTAGTGTATGTGCACCGGTGTAGACCATCCGCCGGAGCGTTGGTAGCCTCTGAGGGGTCACACTCCTGGCCTAGCTTTGCCCCAGTCCTCAGTTGCCAACAGCTCATCAGTTGGGGGTGGAAACTCATGAGCCTCACCTCCATCCATGGCGAGATTTTGGTTGATTTGATCTTATGTGGGTCTGGAACACAGGTCAGGAAACTAACATAGCTGCATAACTGTGGAGGATTCCAAAGAAAGGGCATCCCAGTGCTGATCTGTGCAATGGAGGTTTCGCTTGCCTTGTAAATTAAGCCAATAGCCAACCCTATTTTGCAAAACAAATGTTGAGAGCAATAGAAAACTGTGAGGTTATTTCTTTCAGCTTCCATATTGCCCTTCTGGCCTATCTAATCTTTCCAGAAAAATTGACAGTTCCTTGTGAAAATTATCTGAAATGCCTAATTATTGACATGCAGCCTCATTTCCGTCTATCTGGTTCTATGTTTTCTGTGCTAAATTAAGTCAACACTCTAAGGGCCTGCTTTCCAGCAACTTCTGCTTTAAAGCCCAGAGCTAAAGGGTTGACAGTTCACTGCCATTGAACTAAGTGAAATATTTGTGGCACTGGAGATAATGCGATTCAGGATGATAAGGGGCGTCAGGTCCTCTCACAGCTTAAATAAATCTCAACAAATTAATCTCCCTAAGAACCTTCCATCAATATCATGCATTGAATTTTTGCCTGAATTCCTGTGAGCAATTCTAATAAAATATCTAATGAATAGAAAGCTTTTATATTAAAAAATAAATAAAAGGCCCTATTTGTGAACTGCCATATGAAGAATAATGTTCAGTGTCTTAGCAGCCCTGATGCTCTTTAAAATGTGGCAAATGTTACCATCTAGGGGTCTTGATTGGGTTCATTTTCTCTGCCAATTAAATAATTAAAAGGTGGGAGAAATCTCAGACACAGCAGGCAGCAACAGGTAACTGAGTTTATTAAAAGCTGAAGAACACAGGCATATAGAGAGAGGGAGGGGGAGCACAAACACAGAGGGGGGAGGGAGGAGAGCACAAGCACAGCGGGAGGAGGCAGAGAACACAAACACAGAGGAGGGCGGGAGGAGAGCACAAACAGAGGGGGAGGGGGAGAGCACAAACACACAGAGAGAGGGCGGAGGGGCTGATTCTTCTCAGAGCAGAGAGGGACCCTTTCTAGAAAAACCAAAGTCTGATTTTCCCTTGGAGGGCTGGGAGTTTGGGGTGCCTTGGAATGGACCCCCTCTCCCAATTTCGGATTGGTGAATGTAAACAAAGAGAGGGGGGCTTGGTAAACCCAAAGCTTCAGGTAACTGTGTACAACCTTGACTTATCTGATTAGCTTGGACCAGTTGTCCAGGAGGGCAGGCCCTGCTGACAAGAGAGCCTGGAGGCCTTTGTCTCCAATCAAGAGGGTAAGGAAGGAACTTCCTGTCAGGGGTCTGCTTAACTCCTAGCCCCTCACTTTTGATTATCTTGCTTTAGGAACTAGAGGGTGCATCTGTCCTCTCTCCCAGAAAGGATGAGGATTCAAGAAGGGTCCTCCTTTCTTCCTTCTGCCCACACAGTGAGGTTCAAGTACTTCTGACTGATGAAATCAACAACCATCCCAGCTTGAAACAGAGGTCCTTGCTATTAAGGGATATGACTTCATAAAAGGACCAACAGACACATGGCTAGAAGAGAGCATTTGTACAGTTGAGAAAACTCAAAAGGGCTGTGGAAGATTCCAGAATCTGGCACTAGAACCCAGCTGCCAACACTCCTGAACCTAAAGGGCTGGGTCAGTAAGAGGAAAGTATTTTAGTTAGGGTTACTACTGCTGTGATGAAACACCACCACCAAAAGCAAGTTGCAGAGGGAAGGGACTATTTGGCTTACATGTTCACACTGTCGTCCATCACTGAAGGAAGTCAGGCCAGGACCGCAAACAGACAGGAAGCTGGAGGCAGGAGTTAATGCATAGGCCATGGAAGAATGCTGCTTACTGGTTTGCTCCTCATAACTTGCTCAGCCTGCTTTTTTATGGAACCCAGGACCACCAGCCCAGGGGTGGCATCACTCACAATAGGATGGGCCCTCCCCCATCAATTAAGAAAATGTCCTACAGGCTTTTCCATAGCCTGGTCTTATGGAGGCATTTTCTTAATTGAGGCTCCCTCTGCTCAGATGACTTTAGCCTGTGTCAAGATGACATAATACTAGCCAGAACAGTAACCAGAACTGGAGACCCAAGAGAACTGCAGTCATAAAGAGGGGCTGACAGCAGCTAGGTTGTGCCAGGAAGGAGTCCTTGCCAGCTCCATATTGCCAGGGCATAAAGAAGCTGGAGGAGTGTATTTCCTCCTTGGTGATTTCTGTTTGCCAATGCAGACCACTGGGAAATGAAGAGTGTAGTCCAGTGTTTGAGGTCAGTCAGGTGCGGTAGATACGAGGAGGCAAACTCAGGCCTCTGTAGTTGGAACCTGTTTCCCTTTCTAGACTTGCCTCCTGTAGCCCTTCCCAAAAATTTTCACAAAGAAAAAATCAAAAATGAAAAGCAAAAAACCAAACAAACAAAAAACAGACTTCATCCTTAAGAGAGAAAAGAGCTGTAGGGAACTTTGAAGTCAGCTCAAGACTTGCTAAGACCAAGTTCTCAACACAGAGAAGATTTATTTGCCCCAGAGGGACAAAGGGGAGGGAATAAGAGACAATGACAGAAGATAGAGAAAGAGGAGAAGGGAAAGGGAACAAGGGACAGAGAGAAAGGACAAGGGAGGGGGGAAGGGGAATTTGTTTCCTGCTTGGGAGAGTGGGGGCAAAGGACTGCCTCTGACTAGAGAGGAGACAGACACAGCACATAGGTAAATGGCGGTTTATAAAGGTAATGTGGGAAATGCTGTTTTAGGGTGAGGAGTTTAATTTTAATTGACCATGTCCCCCAAAAGGGGACTTTTGATTGTTGGTCTTCAATGCTTCGGTAGCTGGATTTTGGTAGTCAGCCTTAGAGGAGGGTTTCTTCAAATAAGAGACTAAACCTTGATGGGTAGTTTTACTAATGAAATCTAATGGTTTTTAGCAAGGCAGAGGGAACTGGGGAGAAGGGCAAGACCTGCAAGAGCCACATTTGCCTTGCCTGAGCTTGCTAGTGTCCCTTTAAAAACAATTTCCAACAGGTGTTGCTCACCTTCCACTTATTGCAAAAGCACAAATTATGTTTGCTGCTACTTTCAGGGAGCAGTGTCTATATTCAGAAATGCAGGAAGGAGGGGTAAGCCCAAATGTACACCTGAGTTACAGCATTCTAGGAAAAGTTGCATTTTGCAACGTACACACAACTGAAGTGTTTGTGTTTTATGGATGGGGGGATAAAGGAATATTTCAGATGAAAACAGCCAGCTTTGAACAGTGTTGTGGCGGGATAATCTGAAAATCCTTCCCCTGGGGAGATGGAAACAATTCATCCAAACTCAGCCTGGGGAACCACTGGGTTCGTTGGACTTACTTATTGAACATGGGTCACTGGGTCACAGGAAAGAATGTGGGTGACCTGAAAGCAGCCAGTAGCCATGTTGGAGGTCTGCTTCCAGCATGGATGATGGCATGCTGACTCTATGGTGACCACATAGACGGAATGTCCCCACACAAGCTGTGTGCAATTAGGGTAAAACTGCATATTAATGGCTGGGAGGGGAGGCTGGTTACTTAGGTTAAGGTCCAAGGAACCTCCCCAGCTTTTTCTCTGAGGAAACCTCAACAGCCCATCTGCTCCAAGCAGGCACAGCTGACCTACTGAAGACACAGGCTGTTTTTCTCAGAGCATAGCTGTCTACCACAGATGCTCCCTGTCAATCATAGTAGATCTCACGCAGAGCGGGGCGATCACACATCTTCGTTCACTGGATCTCAGCTGGAATCTCTCATTTACTTGTATTCAGACTAGACCCTGATGTCTACTGCCAAAACTCAAAATGGCCCCAAAGCAATACAGGTGACCATGCATTACTCCCAGACTCCCGGAATCTTTCAGATGAGATGGTGGAAGCCCACAGCAAAGATTAATATTTTGAAAGAACATTTTAGAGCCACAAAAGTCAGTCATTGAAGACACAGACTGCTCAGAACAGCACTCAAGAGACAATTTTCCTGTCAGGAAAGATGAAGATTTCTTGGGTCTGGGAAGAAAAGGTCACCAAAGAAAGAAATACAAACACAAAAGATATTTGTTTGTTGTTTCCAAATTGGAATTATTCCCACCTGTGTGTCTGTGTCAATCATACAATGTTAAGTTTGCTGAAACTGCAATCAAAGAGACACACGAAACCTGCTTTACCCCTGTGGGAAGAAGGCAGCATTCAGAGCTAATTTCCCATAGGATTCAAGTCAAACTGTGGGCTCAGAAGGTACAAAGATAGGGGAGAGGATTGTGTGAGTGGACAGAGTTTGGGGAGCAAGTTGGAGTGTAGGCGGAAGCTGCTTGTTCATTTCTGGCTACGCAGACCCAAAACAAGCACACAGAAAGCAGCATTAATTAAAACACTTTTTGGCCTATTAGTTTAGGCATATTTCTAGCTAGCTCTTATATCTTAAATTAACCCATTTCTATTAATCTGTATCACCACATAGTTGTGGCCTACTGATAAGGTTATGTCCAGCATCAAGCATCTGTCTCCTGCAGTAGCTACATGGCTTCTCCCTGACTTTGCCTACTCTCTCTGTAGATCTTTTCCACCCTGGCTATATTCTGTTCAACCATTGGTAGAAAACAGCTTCTTCATTAACCAATGGCAATAAAAACATATTTACAGCATACAGAGGTGAATCCCACATCAGTGAAGAATGGGAAAGTGCAGTGTGGGTGTTACAGAGCCATCAGTGCAAACATCTGAGGGACAGATGGCACCAAGGTCACCAACCCCCCACCGCAAATGAGAGAGACAGTGAAGAGACTCAACCCAGGGAGAAAGGCATGAGAGACTAAGGCTGAGTGAACATTGGTAAGCTGTAGATAATCAAGCTGTGTTTCCTGCGGCCTTGGTTACTATTTGTCCTTTCATCACAAACCTCTCCACATGCCACAGCCTCCACAACTCCTAAGCAGACGTACTGGCTCAATCACAGTCTTCTGCTCAGTGGATGTGATTTTGTTCAAATAATTAACAATCAAATGAACAAATTAGCCCATAGGAACAGAGTAGCATCTATGAAGCACCTGCTCAATGTAGGCCAGGAAACCGAAGAAAAAAATAAAAAGAAGGTTTTTTCCTTTAATAAGATAGAGAGAGGGGAACAGAAAGTTCACAAAACCTAAGAAAATAAAAGTAAAAAAAAAGGAGATAAAAGTGTAGAAAGTCTAAAGTGCAATAAACATTGCATATGGAAAGTCAAAACATAACCCGAGCTCTGAGAATAACTGTGAGAGACCAGAGGAACAACACATCTCAGAACACTCTGGGATGACCCCCCACCACACACACACACACACACACACACACACACACACACACACACACACGACTTGATCATAAACACAGAAAACCTACACAAAATTAACTATGAAATATCAAGCTGGAAACAAGGGAAGCAGCAGCAGTCTGAAGACTTTGTCATGAGAAAAAGAGTCATCTGCTAAAGTTTTCTTTATATGGCTATTTTCCATATGTACAAAATTATGCTTGCTTGTCATGGAAGCTCAAACCATATATAGATTCAGAACTAGAGATTAAAGTTTATCTCCTGGGACTCAAAACAAGCTCTCCCACACTACTGAAATCGAATATGTATGTATGTGCATGTATGCTATCTCAGAAGATTTGCATGTATGTTTGTGTATGTTTTTCATATGTGTGTATTCATGTGTGTGTATATGTCTGTGTGTATGTGGTTGTATATGTGTATGTACGTGTGTTGCTGTGTGACAGAACTTTCCCTGGGAAAGTGCAACACCCACCACATGTCCACCCCAGATGGGGATCCCACAACAGACAGAAGTGTTAATACCACCACTCTCCAACTTGATGAACCACTTGAGTTTGTTGGGGTGGTTTACAGGAATATGGGTGAGGGGTTACCTATGGGAGCAGAAATGATTCAAAGACAGCTGCATCATCAAAGCCCACCGCAGTGTGGGTGACAGCTCACAAAGCTGGGAACATAGAGCACACTGCACCTTCTGCAGGCAGCTCAACAGGCTGGAGAGTGGCCTTTCCAAGTGACTCTGCACTAAATATCTTTGAGGCAGCTTGAATTGATTCTGCTTCTCCCAGGCAGCTACTTCAATCTCAGAGTCTTCTTTGGAGCTTCGCTCATTTAAGTCTTGGCAGTGACGCTTCATTTGCCGGAAAGGGACTCTCAGCTTTCACTGATCACTCTGGCAAGGAGGAGCCTAGTGAATCTCTTCTGTTTCAGGGACTTCCTGAAGCTATTTTGAGTTGTTTACCTTCCTATTTAAGGAGCTTCCCTGAAGGATAGAATCTTTCAACCTCAGAGAAAACTGTTATACAACTTACATGAATGAAATCCCTGTCTACTGTTGCAGGCCCAACACCAGGATCCATAGTGGCTACAGCAAGCTTTGTATTTACTCCGCATCTGGGCTCAGACACTGTAGCTGTGCTCAGCTGAGTTGTTCTTCCAGTGTTGTCCTCCTACAGATGTGCTACCTGGGAACCCAGCAGGGAGGTGAGTTCTACCTAAGCCTCTCTTCATGAGTAAATTTAGGGTTTGGACACAGGAGAAAATTCCGAGAGGCTAAATTAAATTCATCAGACTTCAAGAAACTTCATCATGTGGAAGTGGCCAAGGACATCTCAGATCTAGCTGAGCGCACACAGCACAACTTAAAGGCGATTTGTAAAAGCGTCCTACAGTTGTTTTTTTTTTAATTCTTTTACATGTGGAATAGGATATGCAGAGGCTCATATCACAGCACACTAAAGACCGTGGAAGACCAAGGTTAGCGATATCAGGAAATATAAAAACGGGTGCAAAGAGACACTTATTTGCAGTTACTATACAGATAGAAAATGCAACGTTAAGCAATATAGATCAACTTCTCAGTAGCCAAAGGCCTGTTATGTAAAACATTCCTGTCTCCCACAGAAAACTGAGCTGGAAGAGAAGTGTCATGTTGGCTGTTTGCAGAATGACAGCCCCCGTGACAGGTGAAACTGCATGAGATAAATACTACCACAAATCCCATCTCACAGGTGAAGGACCAAATGTGGAGGCTGTCACCCACTCCAGCGACTGATGGATGGGGACTTAGGCAGTGGTAAAGGAGGTTGGACCAGTGTTGGTGGAGATTGTGAGCTACAACCATCACTTGCTTCTCTGAAAAGTTTTTTGCATGACTACCGTGCTCAGAAAGGAGGCTTTGCAGCCCACCGAAGAAATGCCGAGGTCTGCTCTGCATCCATACCAAACACTGTTTGGAAGAGTTGAGGTCTGAGTGCAAAGCAACAGGCTTAAGTCACATTCATAGGCTTAGGGTGAGGAGAGCTGGCTGCGCTTCCATCTGGTGTCCTTTCCTCTAGGCCTCAGTGCCTTGTGGTCATCCCTGCTTAGAGGGCATGTATCAAGTGGCTCATGGACTGAGCACTTTTGTCCCATCCCAAGGATTCTGCAGATATCTAGACAAACAGCATCAGACACTTGTCCCATTGCTGAGAAATGTCTAGAGAAGGACAGAGCCAAGGGTTGACAAAGCTCCCTACCTCCTCTGTTATTTCTTTACCTCCTTCCACATCTGTGATTTGTCAGCACAAAGCATGGAGTTTGCCCTACGAGGGATGAATCCATTAGGAGCCAACTAGGAAAGAGTTGACTGGTAGACCCTAGAACCTAGCAGGACCCAGGAGCACAGACTCGGGTTGCTCTGACTGAAATGTTCTGACCAGAAAGCAGCTATGTGAATGTGCATAGTCACAACATGAAAGACAGCAGTGAAATCATGGGTTAAACACATCATTGGAAGCATTAGGTAGATATATTATAGCCCAGCCGAGACTTCTCCGCTATAACCCTCAGCTACTGTCTGATGACATTCTGACCTGTGCTGTAGGTAGAAGCTAGTGGTCTGATAAGTTAATGGGGCAGCATTTTTATAAATTGGGCCCTGAATTGGATACAAGTGGACAAAGCAAGCTGAGCAATGAGCAATAAGCACGAAGCACTGAGCACTAAGCACTAAACACCCTTCCGTTTCTTTCCACTCCTAAGTGTAGGTGGAAATGATGAGAGGCTGCTTCAGTTCCTACCTTGACTTTCCTAATGTGATGAACTGTGAGTTCATTCATGGATCCTTTCTCCCCTAAGCAGCATTTTTTTTTTGTCATAGAATCTTGTCACAGCAGCAGAACAGAAACCAGGACAGTCACTAATTAAAATATAATTTCTCCTTATTACTATTTTTAAACCTCTTTGTTCTTACTCTTGTTCAACACTCAGAATTTTCCAATCTCACATTTTTGCCTCTTCATCTACCCCAGGGCGATGTGCAGCTTTTATTGGAGCACAAATCCCCCAGATTTAGTAGTGTGAGAATCATCTCCACACTTCCATGCTGACAGACTTTTCCCTATGGATGCCCCAAAGTCTCCCGTGTGGTTCACCAATCAATATCTTGCTATTTTTAGACGTTGCAAACATTCCTCGCAGAAGATCTCCTACTTGCAAAAGGCTTCAGCTAGTAGTCTGCAGGAAGCAGTGCTGTGACCATGAGATCATCCTTATGATTTTCAGAGCTCTTCATATTCTCCTTCTCCTTTAAACGACTTCTCTCCAATGGATATCACAACAATATTCTCCCCTGTGCACTTCGATATTGTCCTTAATTGTAAAACCATTTTTATCATTTTCTTAAGCTTTAAACCATTTTGAACAGACAATTCTTTAAGAAAAAATTGTATATTTAATGTTCAAGTTGTTTAGAAGTACGAAACGTGAAAACTTACCAGAATCCGTATGTAGCATGAAATGAATACATTTAATCAGAGGGAAATTCTAGAGTGTGAAAGTAATGTGTATTATTTTAGCCCTGCAGCTAAAATCACTGCAATTCAATTCTGATGACTGCATCTTAACTTAAAATGAAAGCTTGCTTTCCCAGACCCCTAATTCAAGTCAGGTGTGTGCACGTGATCCAGCAGAGCCAATGAGAATCAACAAGACCTCCTCCCTCTGGGCTTCACCTGTTTTGTAGGGTCAGACATTTTGAATATATGACATTTGAGTCTCTGCATCCATATGTCACTCATTCTTCCTAAGAGACATGTATAATAACAGATTGAAGTTTAGCCTGGTGAACCCATGGGCTTATGGGAGATGTTGGCAGAGGTATAGGTGCCTACAGGAGCATGGATGACCCAAGAACAACTGCCCTATTAAAAATCCCACTCCACCGTGGACAACAGCTCTCAAAACTGCAGCTGGCTCCACCAAATAATTGTCTTACCAACAATCATTCACTGATTATACAACTCGGCCATGGCAGGGACATCAACCTTAAGGCTATGGGGCCTCAGTGGCTTCCTGGTCCACAGTCACAGTGAAGTAATGATCCCTGGTCTTGGGGCCTTTACCCATCAACTTTATGGGATATGGGGCCTCAGTGGCTTCCCTGGCCTGTCTTCACAGTGAAGTATCAATCTCTCACCTTGGGACCTTTATCCATCAACCTTATGGATTAGGGGCTTCCGTGGCTTCTCTGGCTCACGCCCACAGTAAGGTAACAATCCCTAAAACTGGGGCATTCACCCATCAACCTTATGACTCTTTCAGATCCAGATGACAGACCCACGTTTGGTGTCCTTGTTCAGACTCTAAAACCAAAGTTTCCATTGTTCTTCAGTAAGCTGATTCTGTAATCACAAGACATTTGATAGCTAAAATTAGACAACACTGTAAGTTGTGTGGGATTTCTGGATCTTTTGAGCCTTGTCCTCTCTATAGGAGGGAGGATTTCCATACTGAGGAAATTGTAGCACAAGCAGAAAGTGAGAAGTCTTTTGAAGAATAAATATTTTGACTGGAGCGATCAAAGATGAGAGCTCCAAGGCAGTCTCTGCTGAAATATGGTGAGGGATTCAAGAGGCTAGGGTTCCCAGGTAGAGCTGGAAGAGTAAATGACCAGAGGAGATGAAGCTATAGTCTGTCAGTCAAAGTAAACAGCATGGAAGAGAGAAAAGAAAAAGCAAGGACATAAAAGGATTGGAGTGATGTATTTGGTAGGACATTAAGGCTGCAGGCAGCTCTGCCCATCAGGCACAGGTGTGCTTCTGCTACTTTTGCTTATGGGGTCCTTTCTCTATCAAAAAAAAAAAAGGAAGAAGAAAGGAAAGAATAAATACTAAACTAAATACTATGATGATTTTTTCTTTTAATTTTAAAGCAAATGTTTTTTTTTAATTGAAGCATTAAATTATTAAAATTCTACTTTATGGGTGTGGGTGTTTTGCCTAAATGTAAGTTTGTGCACCACATGCCTGTGGATGCTAGAAGAAGGTGGTGGACCCCATGCAACTGGAGTTACAGACCAGTGTGAGCTGCTATGTGCAGGTTGGGAACTGAGATCCTCTGGAAGAGCAGCCAGTGCTTTTAACCACTGAGCCATCTCTCCTATCCTAAGGAAAACATATTTATGAACATCTTCATAGTACACTGAGCCTAAGGCATGCATCTGTTGTGACTGCTGGATAAATCACCCCTGCTTCCCCTGGGCTTATTATTTATGGGAGGCATTAAATGACTTTTCTGCCAAAGACATTTGGTGTTAACTTCTTTATCGTTTTCAATCCAAAGAGTTTTTAACCGATGCAAAACATTTCTCTTTCCTTAAGCAGCATTTAATAATGCATGCTCCCTTCCTCCTGAGAAACCATTAGTGTAAGCAAAACCTACGTTAATTACAAGATTTAAAACAAACAAACTTTGTTCTCTCTTCTGAGTATTATCGGAGGAGAAGCTCGTGCCGAGCTAGGAGTTAACTTCCAGAAAGAATTGTGGATTTGTAGGGGTGAGTTTAATTGAGGTGCTTATTTTATACAACACCCCATCTGGACAGGGGTGGGCTTGAAGATACTCCCTAAGATGGGAGGTATATTGCAATCATCTCCAGGATAACCTCAGTCCATCCCGAGGCATGTGGCTGCTGTTAAGTTGTCGCTACTGTAAATGACTTATGCACTAGGGTCCACCCTGCCATTTCCATGGATGCAACACAACCACAGAATAAAAGGCTGCCAGATGGACAGAAGAAAACCAAGTCTCCCATCACTGCTACCAACTAGTACACTGTCAATACTTGATGCTTTTCTAAGTATTTTCTCCAACTTTTATATATATAATGTGTGTGTGTGTGTGTGTGTGTGTGTGTGTGCGCGCGCGCGCATGTGCAAATACATGTTTGTGGACCAGGACACGTATGGAGGACAGAGGACAGACAACTTGCAGAAGCTGGCTCTCCTTTCTACCTTGTGGGTTCTGGAGATTGAAGTCAGATCATCAGACCTGGGGATAGGTATCCTCGCCCACTGAGCACTTGTCAAAGCACTGAGATGTGCAGTATCTTATAGAACTCACAAAAACCCTCCACCCAGGAATATTTTTTATTTACATTCTAGTCAATAAAAAGTGGAAACTCCAAACAGCCAAGGAACTAATTCATGTTTAGGTCCCACAATGGAGCCTGCAGTACTGACACATTTGGCTTGTCTCTTGATCAGATAGTCAATGACTTATTTGTATGTGTCAAGTACCTTGCAAGATCCACAGTATCGGTTCTTTGTGTCTCTATTCATGCTATTTCTTATCTTCTCTGCTAGTCTAAAAACCAATCAGGAGTACTCTGAGAATTCCGCAAGTGATGAAAATCCAGGAAACCTTGTGAGAGTCTGGTAATAGTTGGAAGACACCCATGCCTCCTATGGAAGACAGAGGGAAGAGGTGCTGGGGCCAAGAGAAAGACTGGTGAGGGGAGTCAGCACCACAGAGGCCAATGAGCTGCTAATGAGATTCACCAACAGCAGACAGAAGAGTGAGGAAGCCAAAGAGACAAAGGAGATGGCTCAGTGGCCAAAAGCACAGACTATTCTTGCACAGGATCCAGGTTCGGTCCCCAGCATCCACATCAAGTTAGTTCACAACCACTTGTAACTTGAGCTCCAAGGAATCTAATGTTTTATGGCCTCTGTGTACATATAAACACACACACACACACACACACCATAAAAATAAATAAACCAATTCTTTAGAATAAGAACAGAAGAGGACTCCCTGACTGTGTCCTCAAATCCCCTGGCATTGTCATCTCAGGAAAAATGTTACATACTTAAGGTAAGGCCACACTAAAATCTGGCAACTATGGGAGGGAGTATGAGGAGGCAGGAAACAGAAGTTAAGAATTCACGAAGGAAACTCAGCAGGAGGGTTAATTCTGGTGTCCACCACTGCCTGTTTTAGCATCACCAATGTTACCATGGAGACCAGCAGCTGTGACAATTAATAGTTTTACATCCAGAGAGGAAGAAAAAAATTACCAAATAAATAAATGCTTCAAACTGCATCTACAGACAATTGCACCTACACCTCCAGACAAGACATGGCACCCTAAATGTTTACCTCTCCATGATGGTATGGATAACCTGTGTACACCCAGTATTGATATTTATTCATGTGCTTTTAATGAGCTTTAAAGAGTAGCATAGGTGCTTTTTTTTTTAACTTCAACACCCTGAACAATCCCCATGTACCAACTCAGAACCTCATCCTTTTGTTCATCCTGGAAACTGTGAGAAGTCCTAGACCTGGCAGCTGAGGACAATAATACATGCAGTTTGGTCCCCTCTACTCAAGATGCTGAGACAAAATGTTTGAAAATTAGATGTCTACATGATGATAGAGCAATTTCAAGGTCAGCCTTGGAAATATATCGATACCCTATCTCAAGAAAAGAAGAGGAAGAGGAGGAGGAAGGGAAGGGATGGACAATCCACAGTGCTGCAACAAATAAGTAAATAAATAAATACAGTTTAAGTCATTGGAAAAATGAAAAATAGTAGTTTGCAATATGGGAAACAAAGAAACTTCAAAATTCAGTTCATGTTTATACGTCATTTATGTTGACAATCATGCTCACTTGCCTGCATGTTGTCTGCAGCCTTGTTATAGAGCATAGCCTAGCCCGGTCAAGAGAAGCCCCCAAAGAGGGGTCTCTCTGCAGCAGAATTCAACAGTAATAATTTTTGCCATCTAATCATTTATTTTTGTGCTACTTTTTATAAAAATGTACTATGTTCTGCATTCAGGATACAGTGGATGGTGAGAGGCCATAGATATATTTCAATATAATGAAAAACTCCACACACCAAAGATTCAGAAAGCTCTTTCAAACTATAGATAGCCTATCAGAAGCCAGGAGGTGACATACAGCCAGACAAGGATTTATTCCATAACCCTGCTCTGATATACACCAATGTCCCAGCAATCTCAGTCCTTCCTCCCCTCCCCAGATTCCCCCACCAATTCAAGTGTAAAATCTGGGGGTGGCTTTTATAATAGAATGGGACTAGAACATGAAAAGAAATATAAATCTCAGCCCATCTGCTCTGACCCCAGCTGTATTTATTCTTCAACACTCTAACAGCGCTGGGAATTGTGATTTTCTTCTGATTTATATTTCTTATGCTTTTATTTGAGGCTGGCTATGGTGAGCACTCCTCTCCCCGAGGCTCACAAAGCTATAACTCAGACACTGAGAGAGGCACGCTGCCCATAGGAGGTTGGAGACACAGTGCTTCCTAGGGTCTCTTAGAAAATGAGTTTTTATTAAGTGTTTTCAGAGGGCGACTAGAACAATATTGAGCTTGTGGGTGGAAATCAGTTAATCTCTTATTCCTTTGATTAACCGATGCTTTAGACAACCCCAGGGAAGCAACAGAGAAAACAGCCATGAAGATGTTGACTAACATCACAAGAGGATATAGGTGACAAAAGTGGGGCATTGGGAACCTGAACTTCATGAGAAACAAATTATATGCCTATAAATCTGTCCATTAATTCATCATCTGAGAATTTATTATAATAAAATAATGAAGACTTGGGAAGATGTGTGTGCAAAGATGTTTGTGGTTATTGTTATTTACGGCAGCAATAAGATTTGAAAACAACCTAGATATCCATCATTAAAAATGATTAAGTAAATATGATTTAGACAAGTGTGTGTGGAATATTAAACCACTATCAAATCATAAGTTAAAGATAATGAAGTTTTATGAGAATGTTCATGATCTTATATGGAATATCAGATTTAAAAAACTGCCTAAGTTGACTCAAACAATTAATGTTTTCCTGCATAAGTAGGTATAAATGTATGTACGTAGTTATATATCGAGTATGTATATCACACACATTTGGTTTTCTTTGGGGAAATAGTCAGTGACATGGTTTATCGGAATTGTGGCCATTGAGATGAGGCAGGGTCTGGATAAATGTTAAAAGTGGAGAAGACATGCCATGGAAGATGATTCTTAGGGAAATTAGGTCATGATTGGTATATATAATGAGAGAAGAGAGAGGGCTCAGTGAGTAAAATGATTGTGAACATGAATACCAGACTTCCATCCCAAGCATGGATGTCAAATGAGTGACACACATGTGTAGCCGTAGCACTGGGGAGCAAGGGATGATAGATGTCCAGCTGGACCTAGTTGATGAGTTATGGGCCAGCACAAGGCATTGTCTCAAAAAAATCTTACATTTGCAGACACACACACACACACACACACACACACACACACACATATATGAAGGTGTAAAGGAAATATATAGACACATATGTAACGGAAAGATGTACACCTTGTATATGGCAATGAAAATATCTCTGTGAAGTCAGGCACAGAGGTGGACAGCCATCATCCTAGCATTTAAATGCTGAGAGAAGGGACTCACCATGGGTTCAAGCCAAGTCTGATGTACATAGTGAGTTCAGGTTCATCATTGACTCCATTGTGAGACTTTGTCTCAACAAAGCCACAAATATTATAAAGAAAAAAACCTGTGGGTTCAGAAATGGCTCAGTCTGTAACATTCTCACTGTGCAAGCATAGAGATCTAAATTCAGTTGATTGGCACCCACATAAAATTCAGGCATGGCAGTTGTCCCCACAGCACCAGCCGAGGGAGGGTAGAGATGAATGTGTCCCCGAAGGCTCATTGGCTGCTGAGCTTCAGCTACTGGAAATCTGCTCAACTGAAGGCATGGGTCTTGACGAGCCCACAATCACTACTTTACTAAACCAGCATAATCCACAGCTACATTCTAAACATTTCTTCCTATACCCAAAGGTAGATGTGGTCTCTAATCAAGTGAACTTCTTTCTTCAACAGAGAGAAACCACTGTAGAAAATCACAGCCAATCAAAATGCAGAGTTGTGGAATTCAGCACGAATGGATACATTCACCAAACATGCCCATAGGTGAGTCTTAGTGCCTGCTGCAGAAGAGAAGGCAAAAGGATTTGAAGAGCTGGAGGATCTGGGGGAGTTTTTTGGGAGAAGGTGTTTTCTAGGCACATCAGAAGCTACACCTGTAAAGTCTCAGCGACATGACTGCCCAGACATGAGCTGAACTAGGATGGCATGCATTAGCTTGTCAAACCGAGCAGGGGAAAGCCCACGTATGCAAAAAGAGCTATAGGCAACTGAGGAGAGCTTGGACTGGGAGAGGGGATTTCAAGCAGAGAGGAACACACTAATGGGTTGTTCACTGCCAAACGGTCATCCCTGAAAACATTCATGCAAGTAACAATATGCAAACTTAGCAAGGTGAGTGATGTAGAAATATATATGTATATGCATACACATCTGTATGTAATGACAATTAATGAAAAAAAGAAGCCATATGTTTGAAATGGAATATAGAGGGATATATGGTAGGGTTTGGGGGGAGGAAAAGAAGAAATAATGCAATTATATTTTAATCTTTAATTTCAAAAAGAGTCATCTTCAGGTTTACTAAGAAAGCTTGTCTCAAACAACCAAACAGATAAAAAAAAGGCGGACATATGATTGAGGCAACATATCAGGGTCAGGTTTCCACAAGTGTCCAAATAGATGAGAAGCACACACACACACACGCACACGCCCATGCACATGTGCACACAGTGCACAAATTCACGATGACTCCCACTCTTTTACAATCAATACCTGGTAATAAAGTTATAAAGTGACACAGCAGTGAAGGAATAAAACATCTAGGAAAGCATGGGTGGTTGTTTTCTTTCTCCCAGGGGGCGCTGTGCTCCAGCAAAGCTGCCGGGGAAGTGGCTGCCAGTGAGATCAGCGGCTGGCTGAGCACCATTTTCTAAACACCCTGCGTGCCTCGTTCTCTGCACGTGTAAAAACACGGAACTGACCAGATCTGAGGAGCAATATTCAGTCTTTATTTTCCCCTAAAATTCAGTAAGAGACCGTGAAAATTTCCAATTCTGAATGTGTTCCAGACATAGAAAAGCAACTTATACTCAAAGAAAACAGACTTAAATAGGCTTTCTTCTCTTCCTGGTTGTGCTGACCCCTCCTCTACCTTTTATGTAGCTTCCTTTATACTTCAAACGCTGACTTATATAAAGTTTAAGAAGGCAGTATCTTTGCTTTTCTTTTTCTTTTTTTTTTAGTAGTTAAATCCACTGCTTTAAGTGAACTAGCTGAAGTAAAACACAGCATAAATCCCCTCCAAAGCTACTTTGGAAAGCCACAAACATCAGCTGTCAGGGCCTCATGTCCATGGACCAGATTGTGACAACATATATTTGAATACAGAAACATTTTACGAGTCCAGAAGAATATGTCAGGAGGAATCCACAATGTCTTGACAAGCACACAGCCTTCTTTTATCTAAAACTCAAAAAACAAAGTTTATTTTCCCATCAGCAGTGCAGATACCATTGTGAGCCTCATTTTGGATGGGAAATGGAGCCCCTCTTGCTTCTCTAATTCCCAAGATGCATTTCAGCATTGAGCTCAACAAAATCCTTCCAGAGAGAAAAGGGGAGAAATGTTTCAATGAGCCCTAGCTCTGCGAGATGGCTAATGGCTGCGCTGGTCATGACCTACAGATAAAGTCAAGTTTGCACCTTTGCGGGAGGGTGGCTAGTCACAGGACGTCAAAATCCCCATCAGGAGACTGCAGTCCAGGGTTGTTATAGATCAAAAGGCTTTGTGTGTAGCTGAGCTTGTTCCTTACAAAGGCTGTTCCTTAACATGCTCTAACATGGACACACGTACATGCAGACAGTGTGAGAGGGCTACAGACACAGTCTAGAGACTGAGAGATAATATCATATTACCCACTTTTAAAGAGAAAATTATCCATCATCACATGGTAGACAGGACCAGAGAGCCCAGAGCATGCCTGCAGACCAGGGGACTTCTGTGATATAAATGAAGAAACTGCCAATGCATATCACACAGCTCTTTCTTCTTAGTATATAAGAGATCATTGGCCTGGATCTGGACACAAGTGATCAAACTAGGGGAACTGTGAGTGATGCATCTCGCCATGCAGGAGGTAGTTACACACACATTTATCACCCTCTAACAAAAGTAAGTGGTAAATATCAAGGCATTTGCTAAATGCATTGCTGGAGACATCCAGTGGGCAGATGCCAGCAAAGCATGGGAGTCTCTGCTGCAGTTTTCACACACACCATGATGGCATGGTTAGCTTTTTGGCTGGTGGGAAGAAGCAGTTTGATAGAGTAACACTTCCAGAAAGTTTTACCCAACAGTCATGGACATGCTGGGCTGGATATATAATGCTTGGTAACAAAAGGCTACTAAGAAGATAAAATTACTTCTTGATGTTGAAAAATGCAAAATTCCATCATTCACAGTCACCACCTTCTATTTAGCCTGCAGCAGCTTCCAAGCAAATGTTGCTTTTCAGAGAGCTTGTGTTTACAAACTGATAACTGCGGCACAGAGAGCCAAACTCAGGGGTTTTCCTGATGATGGAGCCACCTAACGAGACACCTAAGGATCAGCAGCAAGACCAAGAGATCCTTAAGTCCCCGAGTGTAGCCTAGGGTCACTGGTAACACAGATAAACACCCTCTTTGATGCTATGGGCCTGTCAACCAAGAGCTTGATAAATCCCTGTAGGTACACGTAGGTACTCAGGCTGTTTTGGTAAGTCAGCTCATAGGTTGAAGAACCATGAGACCTCCCAGAAACTCTTCCAGACACTGTTGAATGTTAGTTTCTCATCTGTCACCATGTCTCCTCTAGATACTGTTCTGTGGTCTCACTCAACCTGGAAATCTTTTTCCCCGCCTGGAGGTGTGTGGTGAATGTAGCTTGTCATACACCCTCACTTTTTGTCACCCTTAGGAAGTCCCACCCCAGCATGCTAAAGTAAGCAGAGCTGTGATTCCCACATTTGGAGAATATTTGGAAGACCACTGTTCTCTGTCTTCTATGTTCTGGACTAGCAATGCCAAGAAAGTGTCATTTGTAACAAGATTGTAACAAGACTTAGTTTTGACAAAATGTTACAAGGTACAGTTGTTAGTTGGTACCGGGATGATGAATAACAAGCTTGCGAACCACTCTCTCCAGAAGACATCAGTGAATAGCTGGTAGGACAAACCTGCCCTCATTCAGCCACCCTCTCCAATAGTAAAGGACTGGTCACCTTGAGCACATTCTCTGTGCACTCCCTGAGCCACCGGAAGGTAATTCTTCATGTCTTCAGTTTTCTTCAGTCACTTCTTTTCCCAAAGCCTAGTGCCCGATAGACCCCTAACTAAATAACATTAAGATGACATTTGTCACACAGGTCGTTATGGCAACGAGTGCCAGATGTGCTCAGTGTCTGCTCTCGCAGTTATTGTTAACCAGTCAAAGAGGAGGGGTGAGCATCTCTGCGGAATTTTAAGTATGAATTGCTAAGCCTGAGTTCAAAACACAAATTAAAAAAAAGTATTCTCACCAGTAGCAACCACCAATTAAGCTTAGTTATAGCTGGGTTCTACACAGCTTCAAAATACTGTATTAGAAACAAGGACTGGGATCTCAGGAGAATGTTTGTTAGTTATTCCAGTCTGATATTATTCTACCCAGGGATACCTTGTCTTTTCCCCTAAGAGTGTTCCAGCTTTTTTTTTTTTTTGAACAATGCCACAGTGACCATTGATTTGTGAAATAATCAACAGGATAATCCCGATTGGTTTAAGCCAACTGACATATTTATATAGCTTCTGACTTGGTCTCGGACCTAGGACCAGGCAAAGGATGCTTGTGTGTTCAGAAAAGAATGCTGGTCCCAGCCTAAGGTTGTTCCTCTCAGAAAAATTTCTGTCAATGTGGGTTCTCAAATGCTATCTGAGAACTTTGTGAGTGTTTTCAGCATGTTTGGAGGGGCAGGATGTAAGCACTGTGTCTGAGTTCTTCTTATGAATAGTGTAGTGTATGTTACCCATCTGCTTTCCTCCTAAGCATCTAGGATATTGAGCACACAAAGGGCAGAAATTTCCTTTGGAATCAGTATTCAGGAGAAAGTTTGATTCATCCCACTGGAAAAATTGTATAGAAAGAATCATCTCCTCCTTCAGGTGTTCTTGTCATTTGATATCTGTCTGTTGCCTCAGACCTGTATCCATTGACTTGGATTTATATTACAAACATCAGATTGTGGTTGGAAGCTGTTTGTTTATTTTCTGTCTGCCCAGACCCAAATTAATCACAGAGAAACTGTATTAATTAAACAGTGATTGGCCTATTACTTAGGCATATTGCTAGCTAGCTCTTATATCTTAAATTAACCTATTTCTATTATTTTGTATTTTACCACAAGGCTTGTGGTTTAATGGTAAGATTCTGGCTGGAAGCGTGTGTCTTTCTCCTTTGGCAACTACATGGCATCTCTCTCTGCGTACTCTCTTTCAGCATTCAGTTTAGCTTTCCTGTTGATCGAGGCTGCTCAGTGAGACACCATGTAGCCACCAGAGAAGGCAGACGTGCCCCTAGAACTTTACTGGTAAACCACAAGCCTCATGGTAAAAGCCTTAGTTATGATAAAAGATAAATTAGGTATAAATATTGAAACTGTATTATTGCTTGATACCTATTTTGTTATATGTAATTTTACTATGTTAAAGTTTAAACCTTAATTTTTATTTAAACAGAAGAGGGGAAATCCTTCTGAATTTTTGTTGCTTTTATTGGTTAATGAATAAAGAGGCTGATTTGGCATGTGATAGGGCAGAATAGAGATAGGTGGAAAAACTAAACTGAATGCTGGGAGAAAGTAGGCAGAGTGGGTGAGATGTCATGTAACCACCGGAGGAGACAGACATGCCCTGGAACTTTACTGGTAAACCACAAGCATCATGGTAAAATATAAAATAATGGAAATGGGTGAATTTAAGATATAAGAGCTAGCTAATAATATGCTTAAGCTTTTGACCAAGCAGTGATTTAAATAATATAGTTTCTGTATGATTATTTTGAGTCTGAGTGGCTGAGCACAAATGAAAAGCTTTAACTTACACTTTCCTGCCTAGCTCCATTCTTCCCTATTTTAGGCCAAAGAAGCTTTATACATTAACCAATAAAAGCAACACATATACAGAAGGACTTCCCACACCATCAGAGCTGTCCCTAGACATTGTCAGCCGAGAGACAAGTCTGTCCAGTGTAGAATGAGATGTGCTTATGTGCTATGGTTAAGAGGTAATGGCAAAAGCAGTGGACAGAAGAGCCCAGAAGCTGCTGATGACGAGGCAAACGTCCAGGTAGGTAGCCTTCTGAATGCAGATTAATGGAGCTTGGGAAGCTGACTTTGTGGTACAAGGAGAAGACAGATGATTAGGTTGGAGAGTCCAAAGAACTGAAACTACAACAGCAACACTGTGGAAAGAGAAAGGAAATTCCTTTGTTCAGCTTCTATGATTCACTAGACTGCACATTAACTATGTAGCGGTTATTGTCTTTATCTTATATCATTGGAGGCTTCCTCAGAGCACCAACAGCTCCATTTGTGTGATGCCATTCAAGATATATTTAGAATGGGCTGTATGACATGAGGAGAGAGGAGGCAGAGAATTAAGGGGAAATGGGAGCACTGAAGAAAAATCTAACATGAGCTAAGATGAGAGGACACTCACAGGGGAGCCTGAAGCCTGGGAGGTCCAGCCACAGAGTGGATCATCGGAAGGTGTGCTGAAAGCAACTTTGTAGCTGTCTTCTTTCTATGGGTCTGTGGGAAGCTGTGAGTCTGGGATCCTCTATGGCCAGGGTTTCTGACTGAGAGCAAGAAAGCAGAATGAATACTAAAGGAGAAAAGAATGTCTGAAAGGCGGAGGGCCAATGAAACCTGACAGTGCAGTTACCACCCAGATGTACCTGGATGGACAGCAAGAGCCACTGGGATTTCTTTGTAACCTGCCAGATTATGTGCTTTTGTTGGCCAATTCAAAACTGGATGTAGCCTCATGTTGTTACAGCCATGCCTTCCCCACCATGATGGAGTGCCCCCTCTAAAACTGTATGCCAGAGCAAACTCTTTCTTCCCTTACTTGTTCTTTGGTTAGAGTATCCTATCATAACAATGGAAAAAAAAACTAAGATAGCAAGACGGAAAGATATAAACCTTCCCATTCAGCTAGGACTCTAATGTGAAGTTAGACTTCCAACATGCCTGGCTGTGAAACTCATTTGGAGGATCCGTGGATGATGGAATATGTCTTTTAACACAAGAAGGTATGTGCAATGACTTAGCTAGCTTTGTCACGATGAAATGACAGCTGGGCAGGTAACTGACATTTTCCAGAATTTTTGGAATGTTTTTAAAAAGCAAAGCAGATCCTACAGAAACTCTGGAAGCCCAAAAACATGAGCCTATTCCACATTGCCTGAAGGTCAGAGTTTGAGCTTGCTCAAAGCTGTTGACGTCAACTGTGACTACACGCCCTGACCTGGGGTGTGGTTACTTGGTGTTTTGGACATTAAGATGGCCCATAGAGGTAGAGCCACCCCACCCTGACCAAAGGTCACAGAATTCAAGCATACTTCTGCTTCTTCTTCTTTTTTTTTAAATCGGAGGTTTGACCTAGGGAGTAGCTGCCTTCAGGATACTTGGTCTAGGGTGGGTTTACTGCCTAAATAACAGAATGCTTTTCTCAAGAAATAATGACTTGATGTCTCAAGTATTAGGGCAAGTAACTGTTCTTTGTATCATGTGAAAGTAGTCTTTTACCTTCTTCCCCCCACTTTTGTATTGGGGTAAAAAAGTGAATGGAAAATAAACACAGGTGAAATCAGTATTTACTGAGTTGCCCTCCCATTACTATCTGGTGTCTCTGTGATTCTTCCTTATTACTATTTCTCCTACTTAACATTCTAATCCTCACACTCCTGTCCTGGAACATACAAACCCATTGCAGCTAGGATCGTGGCAGAAGTCACCCCAAAAAGGTGGCTCACAACAAGAAACCTAACCGGTTTCAGCAAGTTGTTCAATTACAAATGTCAGGCATTATTATTTTTAAGAAACAACAAAATGTGATTGAGGCAGAAGAGATGGGTCATGAATAAAGAGAGCTTGCTGTTTCTGCAGAGGACCTAAGTTCAGAGTGTTTCGCAGCCCAAGTTTTGTGGTTCACAATTGCCTGGAATTCCAGGATGGAACTCAGCATTCTCAGGTACCAGCACTCACATGCACAGACACATGGTCACACAGAAATAAAAATAAAATAAATATCTAGGCTTCTCATCCCAGAGGCTAGAGATGACTTTCAGCAGTTGAAATTACTGGCTGCTCTTGCACAGGACTTGAGTTCAATTCCCAACATCCACATCAAGTGGCTCACAAGCACCTGTAACTCCAGTTTCATGGGATCTGGCACCCCTTTCTGGCATTCACAGGAACTGTTCTTATGTGTAACCATGCACACTCAGGCACGCATTCCTACATGTAATCAAAATGAAATCTTTAAAATGATGAAGCGTTTTACTCATATGCTCCAAGTATGTCAAGAACAAGGTTTTCTGAGCCCCATGCCATCAACATGCCCCAAAACATCCTTCTAAACTCCAATATAGCCTCATGACTTTTTTGAAAGTTAAATAAAATATTTGATGTGAAAAAGCTTTCATGTTCAACCGATGCTAATTCTGACTCACTTATTCCAGTTCCTTATAAGAACAAATTTTATGTACAGCACATCAGAGCCTCAAAAATTCTTATTTAATGTTGAATATTTGTAGAAGGACCTGACTGATTTTTAGAGTGGATTCATTGAAATCGATATTAAAGAGAATTTTTAAAGAGAAAAATATATTATTCTACCTATGAAAGTACATCATAATATGTATTAAAATGTAGCAGAAATGTAAAATTATAGCCCATTAGCTCTGAAAAACATACAAAATTCCATAACTAAAAGAGATTTATTGGCCTAAGTCGATATTGGCATAAAACAGAGAAAGAAACGCCATGAAAAATACTGGTAAATGGATTCTTATCCTTTATTTGTGGTACTATAAAAACAAAAGACAGCATGCAGTCCAGAAAAATATTGGTGGCTAAAAAGCAAGACTCAGAACAAAATGGAATGAAATGAAAACAAACGGCCCTCCTTGCCTGCAGAGGAATTCAAACAGTGGGAAGGCAGGCTGATGTTCTCACTGGGGTGCCGCGGCTGATGCTGAGAAGCTCATGTCTCTTTGTGAACCAGCACAAATGCTATAGTGCTGAAGGTACCCCAAGGTCATTTTCATGCCTGCAGGAGAGGTCACTATTTGCTTGCGGTGGGAGTATGAACAAACTTGTGGGGCAAAATAACAATAATTCCAAAAGGCACTCCCCCTTCATATTCCTGGCTCTAGGGCTGGGCTTTCAGAAGTCCAAGATATTTGTCACACATTATCCTTATCCCTTATGATTGTCACAGAGTCCTCCAAATTAGCCCATGTGTCCCCTTTAAGGCCAATATTGTGTCCAGGGATCAAGGCAGAGTCTATTATGTCCAAGTACATACATCTCTGTTTGAACTCAAGGAGGCTGAGGAACTCTAGAGGCTTCTCCAGTGTGCATCTTTTGGGCCATCCTTCCTTCTCCCCATGCCATCCCTTATCCTTGTACATGCTCCACTTGCCACACCCTAAGAAGTAATACCTCCGTGTCAGAGGTGATTCCCATTCCAGGAAGAACTGGAGATGACCCTGTCCTTTTGGCAAACCAGAGGAACAAAGAAGGGACTTGGAGGGCCCAGTCCAGGCAAACATAAAAGGCGTTGCTTCTTGGAACATTTTCTCTGTGCCCTTATATAGTGTGGGGAATAATTGCATCATTCCAGGCTTGGGATTTGAGAAGGAAAAGTCACTTTAGAGCCAAAAGTAGTGATCAGAGACCCCATTTTCTTTCTGCCCCCTTTTGAATTATGACTTAGTTAGTGGGGAACAGTTTTTTTATTAGTTCAAAAACTTTAACTGTAAAATTATATATATTCACTGTACGAATCAAATTTCTAAAAAGTCACCTGAAATTTACTTATTTATAGAAATATTTTTTTTATTTTGTTTATTGTGTTTCATTCTCTCAACACACACAGGTGTATGTGCATGCCCATACATACATACATACATACATACACACACACACACACACACACACACACACACACTCCAAGATCAATCTCTACCTGTTCAGGTTTAACTCTCAACTTGGCACAATCACAGGTTGAGTCATGTTTCAACAACTGTCTTCCCACAAACCCTTCTTGAACATCCATCTGGCTGTTGCCAACCTGGAAGTGGGAAGACCCTGAGACAAGGAAACATGAGCTGTAAAGTCTTGAGTAGTTGATGCAAGTTGACTGGACCTGGAGGTTGGCAGGCTTGTGGCAAGGGTGTGACGTCTACTCTGGGAAGTGGTATCCTGTCCTCTGCTGAGTCTTGGTGCGGGCCCTTTAACCTTTCCTTGGATTCCTTTTGTTTAGAAAAGGAAGTAGCCTCACGGCTTCAATCAACCTAACACTGTGTATCATTCATGTTTATGTGGTAACCGTGACTTTACACTTACACAAAGACTGTTCTGAAGTGCTTAGAGAAAACGCATGAACAATTACCCAGCCACTATTGAAGCTGTTATTGACCTTCCTGCCAATTGTTAACTCATTAACTAATTATTTTTGTTTTCTCATACTGAAGTTATAAGCACATGTACACTCATGATTCAAGCACTTAGGAACCCACAGTTTTCCTATAAAAACTGTTCAGGTAACATGTGTAATGTTCAACAAGGTTACCAGCGATGCTTGTCTCAAAAGCATATTGTGCAAGCAATGTGAGATGACTGAGCAAAGAGAAAGAATCCAAAGCAGAGGCAGATCAGAAAGAAAGAAATGATTTTCATATGAGTGGGAGGAATCTCGATAACATTGCTCACTGCTGAATCTGGAGTGCCAAGCATAAAGCATTCAACATACATCCCATAATGCAGCATAGTTATTCACTATAGCTAAGAATGTGAAAAATAATGGCAAAAAGGATACAGAGCTCATTTTATGGTTGGCATCAAAGTGTGTGTTTAGAAAGGACTTTTATTAGCAGAGAGCAGAAGAATGTGCCCAGATGCAGATGGTCCCCTAGTCAGTGGTGTGGAATACTCCTTTACACTGTGAAAGTATATGTGGTTGGTTTATTAAAGAAGTTGATTGGCCAATAGCTGAACAGGATAAGGATAGGTGGGAGCTTCAAACTGAGAACGCTGGGAGGAAGAAGGGTGGAGTCTAGTGTCACCAGCAGAAACAGAGAGAAACAAGATGGACATGCCATACTCAGCAACGGTACCAAGCCATGTGCCAAAGCATAGATAAAAATATGGGTTAATTTAAAATGTAAGAGTTAGCAGCAAACCTGAACTATTGGTTGAGCATTTATAATTAATATAAGCCTCTGTGTTTTTATTTGGGAGCTACTGGCAAGATAGAAACTTCTACCAACACAGTGGTAAATGAACAGTGTATTAAATAGTCTTAATAGTCTACTCAACATGATATGGAATCACTTGGAAAGATAATTTCAATCAAAGAATATCTTTAGAAGGAGTTTCCCTGTACCTACAGGTATAGTTGTGGGAGATTGTCTTCATTGCAAATTGATATAGGAAGATTTAGTCCACTGTAGGCAACACCATCCCCTAGGCTGAGCCCTGAACTGTTTAAGACTGAAGAAAAAAAGCTAAGCATGAACAAGCAAGCAACATGGACACACTCCTTTCTCTCTATTCTTGTCTATAGATGTGTGATGTGACTAGCTTCTTGAGATCCCACCTTGGCTTCCCCAAAATGATGATAACTTGGAACTGTAAGCTACGTACAGTTGGTGTGTTGCTTTTCGTTGGAGTATTTATCACAGCAACAGAAAGAAGACTGTAACAAAATCACATATGAATATTTTAGGATGGTAACTCTTGATGAGGAAAAAATGATCAAGAAAGAAAATGGATATTCATTTGTTACCTAACTTGCCAGTACTGAAACTTTTCCTCTAGATGAACATTTACAATGTTCAGAGTCTGTCAGCCACTCAGTCTCTCACAGACACTATGCACACAGTCCATCTCCCTCAGTACTTTCCCAGGGAGGTCCCACAGGGTTACCTATCATAACAATGTCCTGACCATCGGTACTAGCTTCATTTTTATTGTGATCAAATATCTCGGCAACATGCAGTCTATGGGGAAGAAGGGTTCATTTTGCTTAGTTCCGAGTCAGAGTCTCATGGTTAGGGAGTCAGAGCAGCAGTGGCCTGAGTCAGTTCATCACATCCACAGTCAAGAGCAGAGAGAAATGAAGTCACATGTACTTTGTGCTTGGGAAGCCTTCTCTACCCTAACATAGTCCAGAAGAACCCAGGGAATGGTGCTTCCCACAGTGGGCTGGGTCGTCTCACATCTATTAAGGTAATCATGGCAATTCCTCACACACATACCCACAGGCCAACCTGGTCTAGACAAGCCCTCACTGAGACTCTCTTCCCATGAAGACCTTAGGTTGTGCTAAGTGAACGGTTAAAACTATCAATTGCACAGTCCTCCCTCTGTGGGGACAGGGGTACTGGGATCCCATAGGCTGCTTTCCTAATGCAGGGATGCTGCTTGACCTTCCCCTCATTCGCCCTTCTCTTCCATGGGTCCAGGCGCATGCTTTTGAGACATGCCGTATTTTCAAAAGTGCTGTATTGATGCACTTGTGTGTATGTATGCCGGTTTGATTGAAAGTATTTTTAACTCAATGGTGATGAGCTATTTGAAACCAAGGAGAACATCTGATCTGTGCGATAGTGCAATCCCCCAGTTACACACAACCTCCCTCATGTGTGAATGCAGCCTGGAGAGGGGGATATAGAGGGAAATTAGGGATATGGGATTAAAAGCTTGGGAAGACAGTGGTTAGCCCTTTTATTTGTCAGCAACACTTGGTGACTTACTAGTGAGGTCTAGTTGTGTACTTAAATGTCCTTATCCACAATTTCAGGATATTAATATTATCCTGGAGGGTGTGTGAGGCTTAATACAGGAAAGATGGAGGTCAGATGTGGCTCGGGGTGTGAGCAGCTTTCAGATCAGCCAGTGGGATGTCATAGCCCTAAGCGACATCGCGCTTATCTGTAAACTGAAGATAACTGTCCATCCTTCTGGCATGAATAGTGATGAGACTTAAATATTGGATGCTGAATAAAATCCAAGTGTCAGCTGAAAACGCCCAACTCTGTGATCCTTGTTGCACAAACTTTTCTTGCATTAATCAGGTGGGGTCACTCGAGTGTAAGTGGCAGAACCCTTGTCATTTACTCTCTCGTGCACAGAGACTGACGTGGGGTTTCAGGTGGGATCGCATGCAGAAGCCGAAGCCCTCGTGAGAAATCCTGTTCCGTCTAAGTCTTTGCTCCTCTGAGACGTGTCCGTCTGTCTTCATCGCTGTCCTGTTGTTCCAGAAACCTTTCTACAAATGACACTGAAGCTCATCAGAGAGCAGCCCATCTTCATTTCACCCCAACATGTATACCCCAAGCCGTGGAGTGTCTACATAGTCTGGCTAGCTGGGCTTCCATAGCTGGCTCATGGAACCTTAACTATGGGTCACATGGTGATGAGGGCTCTCTGATTAGCTACACTGGATCATCATTGGCTTAGCCTATGGCCAACTTGTGGGGATGAGCTTGACAGGGTATCAGATATCCAAGGGAAAAACAAGTACTGCTGTAGTAGGTTGCTGCTTCTGTGACTCAAGGCTAGAGTGGGATATCTTGACAGATGTGTATTCTTTCTGTTTTAGAAGCCAGGAAGGAAGGAGGGAAAAAGGAAATGAATGCATGCATAAAGATGGAATTTATCAGAGTCGATGAGAACCTGGGCTTGAGTAAGACTTTCTCCATGACGATGGGAGCCTCTGGTGCTCTTTGTGAATGAGATGTAATCATTCACATTTGCAAGGCATCTGAGGGGTGACACAGTCTTTGTTCTCTGCATCATGTGGCAGCTGACTGCTTTAGTTAATGTAGAATGATGGTGCTTCCACACTCACAAGGAAGCAGAAGTGATTACTGGGGCTGGACTTGGAGAGGCTCAAGCTAAGTCATCTTACACTGACATCCTGACTCCCTCACATTTTCCCACTCAACAAGCTGGCTTGGAAACCTGTGAAGTAGAAACTTGATGGTCCTGGTGAGCTCTATAGAGGGGCATGACTGAGAAAGTTCAACTGTTGACTCCAATCAGGAAGTTTGAATAACTGAGCGCCTCTGTAGATTCAGCATCGTGTGGCCCTGAAAGAAACCACAAACAAGGGGAAGGGGTAGGCAGACTCCAAGAGATGACCACGTGGGGAATTTGACACTCACTCCCCAATCCCAGGGACACCCAACTGAGAAGCAATAATGAGAGTGTGGTCATAGTATTCCCCTTGAAGATCAGAATTGCAACCCTGTCCCAGAGATCAGCCATGGTGTTTTGTGAAGCTTTTGCATGGTCTGGCAGCATCAAGCCTGCAGTTCTCTTGGTATCAATTAAATGACATCATTCAAACAGCAAACACGGCCATTGAGGTGGATTCCTCATATCCTTCTTCTTGACCTCAGGAAACAGAAACAATGGAGAAGAAACAGAAACAAGGCATTAAACAAATGCAGCGATGCAAACGTATCTTTACATTCATGGAGGAAATATGACCATAGAAATCGAAAGAGACATACATGGGGAAAAATGCCAGTGGCCTTCCCCTCTCAGTGAGGCTGCCTTCAGAGTTCCCTCCAATCCTTTAACGTAGATGGCACCCACAAGTGCTCTATTGTGGCAGCTTTCTAATCCCTGAGAGAAGAACTGACTCGGGAGAGGAAGGTGAGTGTAGAGGGAGAGCAGATTTAGGTGTAGGGAGGGTGAGCTTATGCACCTATATAGAGTCTGAAACAACCTCTGTACATGTGAAGGGAAATACAGTTCCCCTCCCATGTAGCCAGATGCTCAAAAGACATTGACGGATGTGTCCTTACAATCACAGAGCCTGCCAGGACCTCTGACTGCATCTCCTAGATGCTGGCCTCTTTCTATCACATGTCTTATTTCAGTGTGTGGCTTAAGGAGTATGTGTTTATTTGGTTAATGTCTGTCTTCTTTTGGATACTGTAAACACCATGACCGTCTGACCCAGGTCTCATTTAATTTTAGCTTGGAGCTTCGGCACCTAGCTCCTCATGGTCATCTCAGCATCTTGCTGATAGGAGGGAAGAGATGATTGCTCAGGTGCAAGAGATTCCTGAACTAGATTCCTGCATAAAGTAGGTATTCAGTGAGAGTCTGAGTTCTCCTGAGAGAAGTAAAGAGAAAGGTGGATTCATTGTAAGCTGAAGATGAGAAGGGGCTGGACCTCAGACTGAGTCCATCTCCTAGCAACTATGAGCAAAGCAGCCCCAAACATGGATGTGCAGGTATCTCTCCTCCATGACCCAGTAGACATCATGGATGGTGGGACATAAAGATGGCAAGAGTCAGAAGATGGACAGAAGTGCCTGAAACGCTGTCTTCTGGACATGACATGCCTGTTGCAATCGTGAACACACAGAGGCCATGACTACCAGCATAAGTGTTCATGTGCACTTTCACACACACAATAAAATTAAAATCTTTTATAAAAATGAAAATATTGGAAATGAATAAGAAGCCACTAAAGTGCCATCTTCTAGAATATGCTCTGACATATGCATATAATAATAATAAATAAATATCACTGTTCATTGTTAGCAATACTTAACACAATTCAAATGCACCATCATGCATTCAGCACAAATATCTCTGTGACCTGAAGAGTATATACCAGTGACAGAAGGTTCCTAGCTGGGATTTTATAAGGGAATCTGAACCAGAAAGGAGCCCAGGGTCTTTATGTTTAATAATCGATTTGTAACACCGTCGTGATAAGGCCAGCCTGTAAAACTTTATTTGGCTAACAGGAGTATGATACGTGAGGTAAGAGCCCTGCCAAATTAATTTCCCCAGGCTTTGCTAAAGATAAAACTTAATCAGCCATCTCCTCAGGTGAGAATTAATCTTCCATCAAAAATAATCTTCTTTGCTCTTTCTGCTTCTACCTAATTCTCCTGTAAAATTATAAACAAACAAAAATAAATAGGCAAAAGCAGAGCTATTTGTCACTTATCCCTCAAGTGGAGCTGCAGGTAGGTTCAAAGACACAAGGAAGAAAATACGGCTCTGGCCATGATGGGTTTATCCTGATCCCCAAGGCTGGACCACAGCAGGCACGGCTGGTTTTTTGGGTCTGTTTATTTCGAGGGCTGCTTGTGTAAAACACATCAATAACTCTAATCCGCTGCGATAACATCGTCCCTCACTAATGAAAATCACATGTGCTTAGAAGACTTCCTTGTCATGCGTGTCTGGGTTCATGTGGAGAGAAAATGGAATTTCCAGATCTTCCATGAACACAGCAGGTTCCTCGGTCTTCCCTTTTGAGATAAGGGTGACTTCAAGACAATAAAAAACTAAGTCACTTAGGGCTCTGTAGTTAAGTGGACTTAACAGAGGACTTAAATTTAGTTTCCAGCACCTAAGTCCAGCAACTCACAGCCTCCTGTAACTCCAGCTCCAGGGAATTTGTCTCCCTCTTCAGGCCTCTGCAGGCACTGCACTCTCACACACATACCTCCACACAGACACACATCCATGCACATAATTTAAAACTATATATAAACTTTTTCTTTAAAAAGTAATCGACTCTAATTCGTGTTCCTGCTTCCTTTGTCCCCTGAGTGATGAGACTGCCTCATATATGTTTCTTATTTCCATGGATACTCCAAGAAGCAAAGGGCTCTGTGGGTGAACTGTATCTATTTTCCTACTTGTTTGTATAGTTTTTCATCAACCAAAATTCTGTAATGACTCAGAAAAACCAAGTGAGTAAGTGAAGATGTAGCTATATCTTAGAGCATGCTTAGCCCAGTTCCTAAAACAAATGCAAAACGTTCTTCATGAGTTTCAGTTCTGCTGCTGTGATAAAATATCCTGACCTAAAACAATTTAGGGGAGGAGTTCATTGTAGCTTATATGTTGCGGTCCATCAGCATGGGGAAGCTATAGCAGCAGGAACTTAAAGCATCTAAAACATCACATCCACTGTCAAGAGTACAGAAAAATGGTTGCATGCATGTCTTGTGTTCACCTACCTCTCCATTCTCACTCAGTCCAGGACCCAAACCTGGCAATCCATGGTGCTGCCTACTTTCAGGATGAATCTTCCCTTATCAATGAAGTCATTAAAACAACCCCACCCCCTGTCACATCCACAGGCCAATCACATTTAGACAAATCCTTATGATGACTCTCGTAAGGTAATTCTAGCTTGTGTCAAACTCACAACACAAACTAATCAAAGTCCTGTTTTTAATCCAGGCATTGCTAACTGCATGTTGTTTGCCCATACTTCTACAAAGATGGTTTATCTGCATTGACTATGACCCTTGAGAACCTATCTTTTAGAAATTCAAGAAAAAGAAACCCTTGCCGTGTCACCTCAGGTTTCAACTCTTCCAAACCACCCTTTAACAATGATCTTTAGTTAAAAGACACCGTTAGGAGCTAGAGTCATCTGGGTGCCATAAGGCCTATCCCATCTTTAACTGGATAAATGATGCCATATTTCACCAGAAGATGGTGGCCTATGTAAAACTTTCAGGCTCAGGGACCAGACATTTCCCCATGGAACGCTTATAATGAACCAATAACTCCACTGCAGTTTCCTATTTAGAATTCATTTGTACTTTTTCTTTTGCCACTGGAAGCACACAATCAATCGAACAAAAGCAATTGCTGGATCCTGAACTCTTTGTTTGTTATTTATCAAAAGTTCAGAGGAAGCATTTGAGGGCCCTCAGGTCTTCCTGCTGGTTCTCTCAAAGATGCCTTTGCTTTTGAGTTTCAGTACAACCTGCCCTGGGCTCTGGTATCTACAACCAGTGTTTAATGGAAATATGAGGGAGCATTTGCTTGACACATTCAGTGTTTGGATGATGTATGGTTTGAGTATCACCTCCCTTGTCCTGTGTCAGGATGGACAAACCTGCAGGACAGTGCTAACACCTTCTTGTGAGATTCACTGTCAGGGGCAGGAAGTGGTATCAATCCTTCTCAATAACCTTTTACTACATGTGAGGCAAATGATTAAGTAGAAGTTCATGGCTGTTTCAACATGACCCAAGGGGCCATTTGGTTATTAATGTGCATTTAGATTTTAAAATAACCTATCTACCAATATGTCATCTATTTACCATCTGACTATCTAGTTATCACTTATCTATCCATTACCAACCCATCTATCATCCATCTATCTATTATCTCTCTCCCTGACTATCTTCTACCTACCATCTATCTGTCCATCTTCCATCTATTTCTCTATCATCTATCGATTATCTACCCATCAACCATCTATGTAGCTATGCATCATCCACCTATCTGTCAATTTGTCTGTCTGTCTCTCATCTAGTCTCTATGGCCCATCTCTATCCATTATCACCTACAAATATGTCATCTTACATTTCTATTTCTCTAGGGAGCCTTTTGTGATACAGAGGGGTGATTTCTAGCAGAGTCATGCATCCAGGAAAATGTGCACCCCTTTATTAGTGGAAGTCATTCTGGCAGCAACCACCAACTTCTACCAATTGTCCTGCAAGGCACAGTATCACCCTTGGCAGCCCTACAAGCACCTCTATGGGATCAATTCTTCAGTACCCCTTGGGGTATTTTCTTTCTTCAGTTTTCTCCAATTCTTTCTCAGTAGCCCTCTTGGATGATATGAGTTAGCTCAGTATTGTGTTAGTGAATCTCTTCTCTTTATAAAAGACATGTAGTCACTTTCTGTGTTTGTGTCATAGAAAACTTCCTGGATCAAATACTGAAACACTGATAAGAACCGAAAACTCCAGATTTTTTTCCAATATGGTGTGGCTATTTTCTCTGAAGTCACACCAAGACCAGTATCAGAGGATCTGATCATTGACTCTGTTTACTGATTATTGGATCACCAATATATGTTCACATGCATCTCAGATTGTCACTCAGAGCCCAATAATATCATCAATGAGAAGATATAGTTCAATCACTGTTATTGGAGGAGCAGAAAGAGATCTAGAATAAAATGCAGAAGTCGAAGTGGTAGGGTGAACTAGGATAAAATCGAGTGGAATGACATAGATTTAAATGGATTGGGATGCAGGATGGGTTGAAAGAGTTATTAGGGAAGAGATTGTGTGGTGATATGGATGAGATTGGATGAAGAAGGAATAGAATACACTGTCTAAATGGACTGTTAGGAGATGAATGGGATGTGATTGATGGGGTGGGATAGAATGGGAAGTAGTGGATAAGATGGGATTGGATGGGATAATGTGAGATTCATGGCATGGGATTGGGTAGTGTAGAGTGCCATAGATTAGAATGCAGTAATACTTTTGAATCTACCAAGAGCATGTCATGGGTAACTTCAGTGAGTCTTATTTCCTCTAACTTTCTACTCACAATAAAATTTCCTACTTGGTTTCAACCCAGAACCTTATCTGATTTTTTATTTTGCATGCTCGCTGGGTCTTCTCCTGTATTACTATTGAGACATGAAGCCATGCACAGAGCATGACCATTTGTGGTATGTTCCCTTTAAAAGCAAAGCATTTGCCAATCCCACCTACAGAAGGTCTCTGCCTCTAGTGTCCATACAAAGCATGCCCTCATCCTCCAGTGACTACAGTGATAATGTTGAACATTTTCTTTCCCATAGACTAGGAACATCTTCACTATTGCTCTCCACTCTTCCCTTTACTAGAAAATCACCATGACTTATTCCTTTCTCTAGTCCCTTGGCCTTCACAACACAGTTGACTGTTTTCTTGACAGGTGATCATGGTTTCCTATCATTGGATTTTATGTGCATTTGCTGAGGCCTATAACCTCTGTTTGCTTCTGTAACCCAGTGTAATTTCCTGTGCAACTAATAAGAAATCACCTAGCAAACACTCTCTACTTTCTTTTATTTAAAATAATTTTGATCATATTTTATTTATTTTGTATATATGTGCACTAGCTTGAATCACAGGCACCACAGTGTGTATTTGGGTGTCTGAAGTTAAGTTGTGGGGCTTGAGGTTCCCTCTTTCCACGTATGGGTCCTGAGGAACAAAATCAGGTTTTAGTCCTGGGAGCATGCAACACCACCAAGTGAGGCATGCCTCTGACCCAGAACCTTCTTTTCAGTCCTTTCTTTGTAAGTGCTCTGGCTAAAGTTCTGGGTCATGTAGAAAGTCTGAATCCTGTCACAATAGCAGAGCACCCCAAAACTTAATTTCCCATATTTCTAGGTGGACGTCCTCAGAGTTTCCAGATCTTCATTAACAGTTATAAGGAATGAGGTAAAATGCAAAATTTTAACAGGATGCAAACTTCATAGTCTGACCTTTATAAAACCCACAAGATATACTCGCAGGATTCTCTGGAGACTCGTGACCTAATGATCTGTACTAGTACCAGATTTAATTAATTTCTCTCCTCTCTCCCTCCTTCCCCCTCCCTCTTTCTAATCTCAGTAATCTTGGGCTGATTAGACAAAATTTAAATGAGTGGTATAAATGAAGAGTATATGGGGTTGGAGAGAAAGCTCAGTGTCTAAGGCAGTGGCCACTCTTGCAGGGGACCCAGGTTTAGTTGCCAGCACCCACAAGGTAGCTCAGTGGGTGTCAGTTATTCAGCTCCAAGGAGTCAATGCCCTCTTCTTTGCATCAATGGGAACTGCACACACACACAAACACACACACACACACACACACACAAACACACACACACATACACTGCACATGCAGGCAAAGCACTTGTAGACAGAAAATAACTTTTTTTAAAATGAAAGGGGCATTAAATATATTTGAAATGCAAACACAAATTTCACAGGCATTTCAGTTAGTATGGACATTTTTAGATGGGATTCTTTTTGTGATCTTGTAGGAAGAAATCAGAGCAAGGAGGTAGGCTAAGTAAGGATCAGGAAGTAAAGTGCAACAGCCTGCCAGCTTTTCACACTGTTGCAAGCCCAGAGGCCAACTGAGTCAAAGAGGTGGAGGTCCACAGGACTCCCCACAGTGATAACTAAGACCAAGATATTTATATAACAGTCCCCAACTTTCCAGGTCATCTACGAGTCTAATGAGAAATCCAAGTGAAGGCCAATAACCATTTTCCCTCTGGTTCAAGCCCACATTCCCAAAGCCTGCAAATTTGCTGTGCTTGGACTTAGAGCAACATCAGAGGCACTAAAATAAGGAAATCATCCCAAAATAGCTACTGTTTTCTGGTCAAAGATATTCCTCCCAAGCCGTTTTATAATCTCTCATTAAGGAGAAATAAAATCACAACACACAATTAGTTGTAATTTTAATTATATACCACCCTCCCAGAGAGAACTTAAATTACAGTTAAAACACAGATAATCAGATAAAACTAGGAGTAGAAGAAAAAAAGACTTGAAGAAAATTCCTTGGGTGAAAAAATAGGCTGTAGACCATTAGAGGCAAATCTGAAGTTTTAATATTTGACTTGGCTTGAAAAGGTGTGTGTTTAAAACTAAACCATTGAGTGTCATTATTTGAAGACTCAACAAACATTATTAATGAGGAAATATTACAATGATAAATCATATTTAAATATAAACATGCAAAGAGTAGTTTTATGCCAATAGAAAGAATATATAATCACAGAATTCATATGCAGGAGAGAGACTTCCAAAGTTGCTATTGAAAACTTTACAGTCTTTACAGAACTTCATTAATTTTACATTTATTAAATAAGAAAAATTATAAGATTGTAAAAAAAAGTAAGTAGGCAAAGGACTTCGACATTTGCATATAGATAGAAAAGAACTCTGATCCAAATTACTGGTAAAAAAATAATGATTTTCAATATTTTTCACCTAATTTTCAGTAAATTAGCATTTAGAAATGTCTTTGTCATGTTTTTCAGAAATATAGATTGATTCTTCTTAACTTTTCTTCCAAACGATAAAAATAAAATACAGTTTGTCAAAGAAATCACTACAGGATGTGGTTGAGCCCCAGGAGAACTTCAGAGATTTTATGAGTTTGGCGTAAATCAAGATACAAATCTATAAAAATAAATTTTCTTTCATTTCATTTATTATTTTTGTCTCCATTATTTATTTATTTACTAAAGATTTTATTATGTTTCATTTCTTTATTTTGTTTGCATGTGTACATGTGGGTTCAGGCACACTGCAGTACATACACAGAAATCAGAGAACAATTCTCAGAAACTAGTTCTCTCCCTCTGCCATGTGGGTTCTGGAAACTGAACTCAGTTTGTCATGATTGACAGCAAGTGCCTTTGCCCAACATGTCATCTCATGATTCCTCAATTTTTTTTAACCTCTACTGACATCTAAAGGCTCTAATATCCTACACATCCCTCCTCACAGAGTCTTAGTTCAGACATATAACAAATTGTCTCATGCTGAGGGGTTTATAAACAACAAAGGCTACTCCTCACAGTTCAAAGGGGAAGAAGTCTGAGGTGGAGGTGTAAGCAGATTCTGTGTCTAGTAAATTCCCTTTATCTTTGTCACAGCTGAAGTCTTCTCTGTGTCTCCCAGCATGGTGGGACAGAAGTACTCTGGTCCCTTTATACCTTATCATGGCGCTGATCTATCATGAGAAGCCCAGCCACAGCTCAATCACTACCCAGAAGCCCCACTGATGATTAGCAACACTCAATGGGAGAGGAAGGTTAGACTTCAACATAAGAACTTATTCAGTTTTCTCCTCCCACTGGAACCAGCACCATTGCTGTGGTGACCTTGGTTACCCTAGCTTCCTTAGATCAATCAAAGCACAAAGTAAAACCATGAGTGCCTTAATGGTACACTCAGTGGATAGCCCATTAAATTCCTAAATTAGATGATGAGCGTGTACTCTCAGGTATGGCAGAAAACACCACCAGGCAACTTTGAGGAGAGCCCATCCCTTGAAGCTATGATTTGTAGGGGCAAAAATCTTGCAAGACTCAGATTTGAGGAGACCCCACCAGTTCTCAGTTCATTATGACTGTTCCTCCTCAGCTCTTCTGTCCTATAACTCTGTTCAAAGACAGCCATCTCCTATCCTTTACTCCAAACTGGAAGAGAAACGAACTAGGTGGAAGGTCTCACACCCTATTACAGCCAATACCAACTGGCAGATCCCTGCTCTTCATGTTCTGCTGTGTTCAAAGAACAGGACTGGTGAAGAAAGAGACATGACGATCTTCAAAAATAAACAGGATATGATGTCATTCATGGTATAGCCTTTTTAGGCAGAGCTGAGGGCTGTAATGTTTGTGCCTAATAAGAATCATGAGTATGGAGGACCATGGGATCCTCTTCTCTTCGGCTACTGAATCACCCCCTATTTGTGGAATTCTACTGAGTTTCTACAAGATCTTACAAGCAAAGCATACAGAATGCCGGCTTCTTATCCTTCCAGTCCTGAAGAAAAGGCAGTAAAAAGGTCAACACTAGGCATTTCTCCAAATGCTTAAACTGGACTGCAAGTGTCTGTGTGCATTTTAACTATATTGACTTGTATATAGTCAATAGACTTCAGTAGAGTCTTTGGGTATTTGACAGATATGTCCCAAAATGTTTGAAAAAATTTAGAGGATAGAAATCCTGTTGACACTGGGCAAAGGGCTGTGTGGCTTCTACAAAGAGTTTGCCATTGTGTAGAGAGGAATCAGGGAGGACATGGCTCTTAAGAGGCAACTTGAACTTGTCAGGTAAAGGCTCAATCATGCAGTGACTAGACACAAGGTCCTGGAGGTGGAAACTAACTTAATAACTCTGAATATTTTATGCTGTGGTTATCATAGACATCATTGTATTTTTGAAATAAGTACTGGTTCTTTTTCTTTTCTTCAAAATTCTGTTCATACTGAAGCCTATAGATCCAAGAAGCCATAAAGAATTAAATTGGATCATTGGTAGGAAGATAGATGTATCTGGAAATAACCATGTTAAGCTAATTATGTCAGACTCAAGAAAGATAAATATCACATTTTCTTTTATTTGTTGATACTAGGCTTTGTGTAGAAACATAAGATCACATACTTTTGAATAATGAAATTGTTTATGCTAACAGAGAGTGTTGATGGGAAGGGAGTATTTGACCCAAGTACATTGCATTGTTCCTTTTGTGAAAATAATCTATGGAACACAATACTATGTACATTGAATGTCCTGAAACAAACAAACAAAAATGTAGGAGAGGCGAAAGAGAAGGCTCAGCAGTCAAGATCACTGCAATAGACTCAGGTTTGATTTAACAGCTCACAATTATCTGCAACTCCATTCCAGGAATTCTGATGCTGTCCTCTAGCTTCCACATATGCACGTACATATAATTAGCCAAAACAATAATACACATAAGATAAATAAATGAGTCTTCAAAAATGTTGATAATTCAGGGAACATGTTAGCAGAGGTGGATGGGGTGGGAAGAAGACAAGAGCTGGAGGATGGAGAAGAGGACTGAGAAACACTGTCTTCTGGATGTGACATTGTCATTACACTTATGAACTGTTTGCAGTTGGGGTCATACAAGATGTGAACAAGATAGGTCCCATCAACGTTCTGACATGGAAGGAAGAAATGGTCATTTTGAACCCTTCCATGAGGAGCTCTGGGCAGTTCATGATTGCAAAGGGGAGGAATGTCATTTTCTTCAGCAGTGTAACAGATGATGGTTGTCTGTACATCAGTCACTCCATCCCATGCTCATGTAAGCAACCTTAATTGAACTCAGTGGGTCAAGAAGAAGAAGAAGAAGAAGAAGAAGAAGAAGAAGAAGAAGAAGAGGAGGAGGAGGAGGAGGAGGAGGAGGAGGAGGAGGAGGAGAAGAAGAAGAAGAAGAAGAAGAAGAAGAAGAAGAAGAAGAAGAAGAAGAAGAAGAAGAAGAAGAAGGAAGAAGAAGACACAGAAAGAGGAGAGGAGAGGAGAGGAGAGGAGAGGAGAGGAGAGGAGAGGAGAGGAGAGGAGAGGAGAGGAGCTTTTTGGGAAGGAGACGACTCAGCAAGTGTGGAAGGGGAATGAGAAAGGGTAACGATGGTGGTGTATGAAAATGACCAAAAGCACATCGTATGCACATTTGAGATTTTGACAGAATAATGAATTTTGAAGGTTTAGCCATGATAGTATGGTGAGAAAAATATATATTTGAAAACAAGAGATGCCATCAAATTTGAAGCATTTAGTTAGACACAGCTATGTCCAAATCACTCTCCAGCCCACATTCACATAGGATGTCTGTGCAGGTTTGAAAGAGAGCAAAGAGGGAATGAACGTCACACTTTTCCCTTGAGCTATGACCATCTGCTCTGAATTGTGCAGTCCTCAAGTGTGCTAACCCAAAATACTCAGGTCTCCCGACCTTTCCTCAAGAAATACATCAAATATTAGTGACATGATTATTTTTTTTAATTTTTTGAGAATTTAATACAAGTACTGTATTTAATCAGTTCCATCCTCCTGTACCACAACCCCCCCAAACACATAATATCTTCTTTATTATTGTTTTACACATACAATATAAATGTATATATATGTGTGTGTGTGTGTGTGTGTGTGTGTACATATGCATATATGTATATATAGTATTCTTGCAATGGGTGCTGATTATCTTTTTTTGAGTTTCTGGTAATGTCAATATGTAATACTGAAACCTACAAATCCAAGAAGTCATGAAGAATTAAATTTTGTCATCTGTAGGAAAATATATGCATCTACATATGTATTTGTATGTATATGTAGAGTCCATTTGCCAGTATATATATATATATATATATATATATATATATATATATATATATGTAGTATATTATGTAGGGCTAACTGCTTGGAGAAGGCTGATTCTTCCTCTCTCAGGACCCTTTGGGTGTCTGTAGTTCTTCACCTGGGTTGGGTCCTTGTGAGATTTCCTCCACCATCTTAGCATGTAAACATTGTCATTTTGCAGGCCTTGTTTAGGTGACCATACTGTAGAGATTTCATGGGTACAGTTTCCCCATCCTGTCTGGAAGACACTCTCTCACAGCAGGTACAAAGAGAGTATTTCTAATACAATACAAAAAGATGGATGCACTCTCTTTCCTCATCACCACTCCCTTTTTAATATTAGGCCCAGAATTGTTCATAAACATACACTGGGTTAATTTCTTATGCGATATTAACTATTTCAACCTGTGATTTCTAACTTGGGCAAAGAGTCTGGCGTCTTGACACATGAGCTGAATTACAGCAAGCCTCCATTTTTATCATATGAATATTAGGGAAATAATTTCATTGCCCTCGTAATGGATCATTATCAGACTTCAAAAATAAGGGCATTAAACTCACATTTTGCAAAACACTTTCCAGAATGTTTCAGCTAGAGCCCCCAAAATAAAGAATTTACCAATTTCCAAAGATGTTTATTATATGCTTTTATAGACATGACTTCTTGGTACTTTCGCCTAAGGCATCTCTCTAAGTAGCAGAACAGCACTCTGAGCTGCTAGTATCAAATGCATAGGATGGACCAAAAGATTCTCTAATCTAGGAATTATTTGTTTGGAAGGGGTACCCTCCACCACCTCTCCCTGTAATGAGCATAGGCTTCAATTATCAAATTATGTTTATTTTTAAACACACTGATTTCCCCCATCATTTCCCAAACAATGCTTCCCTTTTCTAAGTGTTTTTCAAAATTAGATTTGGCTTTTCCAGCTGTAGGCAGCACAGAGGGCAGGGTAAATTAATCATGAATTAATGCATTTACAACTGCTTCAAAGTGGTGGCTAGATGGGTAGGGACTCAATCACAAATACCTCCAAGTTATGTGGTTCTTGCATATGTAATAAGCACCTGGAAAGCTTTTCAGTTAGTTGACTTGCATATTTTATGGACCATAAATACCAATGTAACCTAAATTTTATCTGCCATATTTTGCTTATTACTGTTGTGGATGCAAAGTACAGGAGCAATTTAACATTTTACTGAGTGAGAAAATTGGTGGTGGTGGGGAGAAATAGTGACTTTCTTATTTGCTTTTTTTTATTTCACTTCAATAAAATCAAACCATTAAGCTAAAGCTTACAATAAAAATAAATGCCACGTGAACAATACAAAGACATATGTTATTAAAGCCAACATTGGGGAGAATATTAATAGGATGGGATGGTGAGATGATTCTATTCAAATCTGACTGCTGTATTTCAAGGCATAATGGACATCATGGTAATAGTTTCTCGGTTGGAAGTCTTCCAAATGGAGTCAGAGGATGAAGTGGAGAGCTGTGAAATGCTATCTCCTGGACATGACAAGGCCATTGCACGCTTGAGCCCACAGCAGCTATGACTGCCTGCACTGGATCAAGATGGTCAATATTCCAACATGGACTGGCAAGAAGCTCTCCAGGCCTCTACCCCTTCCTGAGGAGGTATTGATTTGGGTTAGCTTCTGGGGGAAGAGAGAATCATTGTTTTTTGAGGGTATGACTTCTGGTAGGTTCCCCATGCTCTAGTGGATGGTCCCAAACCCATGTGCACAGGCCTATCATAAATTGAACTTAGTGGGCTATCCATAACAATGTATGAATTTGAGGGTGGGGGGGGAGATGTACGAATTGGGAAGTATTTAAGGGAGTTGTAGAGGGTAAATGATATTAACACTTAGTAGATGAAAACTCTTTGAAATTCTCAAGAAAAAAAGAAACTAAAGAGTAGAAAGCACCCAGTCAAGACCATGATGGAGAAATCTACAGAGACAGCTGAACCAAGCTCATGAAAACTCATGAACTCTAGAACATCAGCTGTGGAGCCTCCATGACACCGAATTAGGCTCACCATATATGGGAGACATTGGTGAAGCCTGGACTATCTTTAGGGGCCCCTGGTAATAGGTCAAGGATCAATCCCTGGTGCATAGGAATTGGAGCCCATTTCCTACGGTGGGATGCCATGCTCAGTCTTAATGCAGTTGGTAGGAACTTGATCCTGTCCCAACTTAATGTGTCAGACTTTGCTGACTCCCAATGGGAGCCCTTCCCTTTGGGAGGAGTGGATGGGGTTGGGATGTGAGGAGGCAAGGAGGAGTGGAAGGAGGAGAATTCGTGGTTGCAGTGTAAAATAAAGAAAAACATTGTCGAAAAAAAAGAATCTCTTATCAGCTGTGCATGTCATAAGCAGGGAAATGGTGGCAGTAGTTAACGATTATTTGTTTTGAACACTCAGAGTCAGACAAGATTGAGAACACAGGATCTAAAGCTCCTAAATAGACCTTCATGAAGTAGCCTGTACCAGACACATGCTGGATTTTCTTTCTCTTGGTTTTAGTACTGAAGTGAGAAAACAGAAGGGTGGAATCAGTATCTTTAGAAACACCCTCACCAAATCACCCAGAGGTATGTCTCCCAGGTGATTCCAAAATAGAGTCATCTTGACCATAAAGATGCAGCATCACAACTCTATGCCTTGTCAATTTTACACCCAAGTACAACGTGGTTAAACCATCCCACCCCATTCCTTTATGGGTCTCATGTTCACTTCATGTGTATTTCTGGAATAAAGGGGGGAAATTTTATTTCAATGACCTTTCCCACTGTGAGTCCATGGTGATGGGTACTGGTGGGGGCAGATGGCAAGAGTTAGAAACCGTCTAATTTGGAAATTTCTGCCCTATTTTACCCATAATTAACTCAGCAACAAGGGAAATAAACCTAAACACGTTACCCATGGGCTGCTCTGGGTCCTTGGTCTTCGCTCTAAATATTGGGGTTACTTATTTCTTGTAGCAGAGAGAAGCAGAGGAGGGAAGAGTGGAACAGACTTCTTGAGGGAGCCAATTTCCAATTTAGGGTTAACTAGCAGCTTCATATTCAACATGCAGAATAAAGAACAAGAGAAAATATTCTTGAAAAGGCAGAAAAAAAAGACTCAGCTCAAACATCTGTTGGATTTAGTCTGCGCAGCACTATTTCTTTTGGGCAAATACCAATCATTTTATATTTGGAGCTCTCTGTGTGTGTGTGTGTGTGTGTGTGTGTGTGTGTTTGCGTGCACATATGTGCTCATATTTGGGATGCTACAGATGGGTCACACAAAGCTGTCTCTCATGTATGAGGCTAATATTTAATTTTTTATAGTTTATTTTATATGTACAGGTGTTTTGCCTGCATATATGTATGTGCCTGCAGAAGACATAAGATGTTGGATCCCATGGAACATGAGTTACAGACTCAAGATCTACCATATGGGGTCCTGGGGATCAAACCCAGATCCTCTATGAGAACAGCCTGGGCTCTTAACCACTGAGCCATCTCTCCATCCCTCTGGGTTACTCCTATCATCTAAGGCTTTCTTCTCTATCTCCCATTTTAGTGGTGCGTCCAGGATTGAGCAAGTGAGTTTTAAAACTACAGAAACAAAAAGTACAACAAGTGTGATGTAAATCACTTTATGGACCTTGTTTAGCCCAAAGCCACCAAACTATTATCTGCATATTCATAACAATGGTGAGAAAGCTGAGCGTGAAAGACTCTGTTGTGACATTTGCTGCTTCCTCCATCAGAAACAGAAGGGATGACAGCAAGAGCAGGAGCTAGAGCTGGAGCAGCAACTCCATGACTCTAAGAGGGCAAGCGGGTACTCAGGAAAAGGAGACCCCCTAGCTCTTCTTCTGAACCCTTCCTCTTCCAGTTCCCTTCTTTCCTCATAAAATTCATGTATGTCATTTCCTTTCCACAAGACTCGCAGAGGCATCCCAAGGGTATAACTCCCTAAGTGTGGTCCCCAGAAAGCCATCATCTGCCTCTCCTGAGGAGGAATATGCTGGAATAATCAACTGTCAAGAGCGTTTACATCCCCATGCCAAAGTGTACCAGCGCTGCCCTATCAGACTCTGCAGAGCTGGGACTGACTCACTTGTTCCAACACGTTCCACAGATGGCTGTGATGGAGAACAAGTCAAGAATTTATGGTTGAATGTTGGTTACCCCATTACTCCTGGGAGTGCTTAAGGTATTTAGAAAGACAATATCACTATGTAAATTAAAGTATAAGCAAAAACACACATCAATTTAAAAATCAGAAAATCATGATTGCATTCATTACTTTTTAGAAAAACCTGGATCTTCTAAACCTGTTTCTTACACTATTACAGTGTAACTGACTCATCAAATGGAATAATTAATTTCCAAAAGAGAACTTTACTTTTTCATATGATATCAAAGAGGAAAGCACACTGTTAAGTGTACTAGGGGTAGAGGATGGAGCATCAACAAAAACTAATTTTGTTTGAAAATGCCATGGTAAAGCCCAATACTTTGCAGGCTAATACAATAGAATTAGATCAAATCAAAGAAATAGTTTGGATATGGGGAGTGGATGCGGCTAGTTTAATGAGACTCAAGTCTGAGCTATTTAGGGAACTAAATTGCTTCAAATGACACGTGCAAAATACTAATTGGACTCTGGACTGTGATGATTTTTTAAAGATAATGAACATGAAGTTGGGAGAAGAATGTGTGTCAATTAGGGGACCTACAGAAAGCTGTAGAGGTCAAAGGTTGTTAGATATGATCACATATTTCAGTGTACTTGTGCATGAAATCCTTATAGAATAATTTTAAGTGTTTCAAATAGTTAAAAGCAAATTATAGATTATACAATTTTATTTCATTATTAAAAACTCATTCCTCCTACCCTCGTGTACATGCTCAATAGACAGCATACCAGTACACACAAATACATAAACATATGTAAATACATACACATACAAGTATGTACACACATACATACACACATGTACATACACACACATGTACATACACACACATACATACACACACAGAGTCTATTCAGAGATGGAATTTTTAGATTCTCTTCTTCTTTTTTTTATGCACATCAATATTCAGGATCTCATAATGTGATAGAAAAGAAAAAAACTTCTAAAAGACCAAACATTACAAAGACTCATTAATTCTAAAAATTAAACACTAGGTGCTGGGGCCAACTTCTTGTTTATCTCCAAGCAAAAACAAGCAAATAAAAAAGGTGACCAGTTCCTGGGACACACAGCAGAAACACTGCTCCATCTAGTATTAGAGGGATTATAGCCCAGCACCCCTTCTGCTTGGAGGGGTCAACATTAAGATAGGCAAAGGGACACCAGTCATGGACAATAGACCAGCTAAAGCAGTGGTTCTCAATCTGCAGGTCTCAACTGCTTTGGGTGTCCCACATCAGATATCCAGCATACCAGATATTTATATAATAATTTATAACCACTGCAAAATTACAGTTATGAAGTAGCAATGAAATCATTCTATGGATTGGGGGGTTGCCACAACATGAGGGGTTGCATCATTAGGAAGGTTGAGAACCACTGTTCTAAAGGATCCCATAGGAAGTAGCACCTCCCCTGCCCCATCATGACTTAATTGTAGATGTCTCAGAGAAGGGAATTCCACCAGCTCCATTGCTTTTTGCCCTGATAAAATATATGACTAAATCCAATTAAAGAAGGAAGCATTTACTCTGCCTCATGGCTTAAGGGGCTATTGTCTGTCATGACAGGAAAGACGTGGTGAATGACAGAACCATCTATGGTAGCAAGAACTCTCTATATAGCTTGTTTACATCTTAGCAGACCCAGAAGCTGGAAGGGGTCATAAACACCACAGCAGACTCCTTATACCAGCCCACTCTTGCCACTTAAAGTTTCTATAATCTCCCCAAAGAACGCTACCAGCTGGGAACCAAATGTTCAAACTCCTGAGCCTGTCTGGGCATATTTCACACAGAACAGCAGTCTTTAAAGACCTGCAGTTGTACGGAAGACACCGCGGTGGGAATCCTTCCAGAGGTTAGAAGTAGAGTTGCTTTTATGCTCTCTTGGCCTTGATGGGGAGATGCAGCATCAGCAGTAGGCAGAGCTAGAGTCTTGAGCAACTGGCAATCTGAATGCAGCAAATCAGCAAAAGTACAAACATTAGGCCCCTTGGCCCCAAACCAGAGGAGTGTCAAAGAGGAGACCCCGAGCCTTGTTCCTCCTACATGAGGAGGAACATGGGGCTTCCCACTGGAACATTCCAGGTGGAAGAAGGAAGATGAAATCTCCTGTGAGGGGTCCTAACTGGGACTCAGAATACGACTGTCAGGGACAGGAAGCAGAAAGGTGGGATGTTTGGCAGATCCAACATCCTCTGGGTGTGTTTCCCATATTGGGCTGGACTAAAATGAGACCACCCTGTATTAACTCTGACATCTGCTCCTTGTGCACTAAGGACCCCCAGGGTTGACCTGAGCCTCCTATTCCTCAAGTAAATAACGAGGGTTGACCAATCCATAAGCACTGTTTTGAAGTAGAATGAACACGGCAAAGGGTTGTCTGCCTGAAGGAAAGGGAACAGCACCTGCCTATAGACTGTTTCCCAGGGTACCCATCAGACTCACAACTTAACAAGCTGCTCCAAGATCTGATTTCATATTTCTGATCTCTTAAACGTGGCTTAATGAGTTGATATAACTTTAACTGAAAATTCATTAAAATGTATTTGCTCTAAGTAAATATTTAAATGAATATTATACACTCCAGGGAAGAGGGGGAGGCTTGTTTAATTATATCTGTCTTCTCTCCGGGAACAATTTGAGTTTTCTCCATGTAGGATGATTCTGTTACACACTACTGTGTCTTCCTGCCTTGGGGAAGCCAACACGACTCCATCGAGGCTAACAGCATCCCAGATATGAGATTGGAATACTGAGGTTGCAGCTGTCTGTCGTCCAAAAGCTCATGCCATTGCTGCAGCCACACAGCTACACCTGTGTTGGGATCCTATGAACTACTAAGTACAGTATGTTGATTTCCCACATTACCTTTTTGTCCAGTGAATCAGCTAAGACACATCTGGTTCATCATCCAAACAATGACACTTAGAGAAGAAAGAGAACTTATTAAAAGCTCAAGCCTATTTGGAGCCCACAACAGAGTTGTGACCACTGAAGTCTGGAGTGATGCTCAAGAGAAAAGTAGGGATGTGGGTTGGGTGGGGAAAACAATTAAATGTTTGTCCTCTTGATGGGGAGCTTTTGTTTATGGTTTAAAGCCATTGGCAAGGAGGAAAGGTTGATGTAAAGACCCCACATGCTAAGCTTATCTTGCTGAATTCTTTTGTTTATTTCTTCCCAACCCTCTCAGCTTCCCCAAGCATGTGCGGTGACTTTACCCAATCTGTCCTGGAATCTAAAATTAAAAGTTGATTTAAGCAGAATTTCTTATGTCTGTATAGTATAGAATAGTGGAGACCATAGTGTGGGTTCAAGACAGAGAGGCCTGGTGAGACTTCAATGTCATATGATGCAAAAAATGATAAAGGAAAGATATAAAGGATTCCCTTTATAGTCTGTGCACCAATGAGAGATAGCATGGGTGGCCTAAGGCGTGGTTTCCACTGTAGATGAGGACTTATGCCTTATTAGGTAACCAGATGAGAGAAGCCAAGTCAAGGAGCTTGTGAGAGCAGAGGGTCAGAGGGATTGTCGTGGTGGACACACTGTTGGTTTACATCTACCAAAAGTATTCTGCTATTCCTGACTCCCCACCCACCCCTTATCAGATGGTGTCATGTTTCATTTTCCCTTTATTTTGTTTGGATGGAGGCAACTTTAAAAGATGTGGCTTGGATAGGTTCAACTCAAAGCAAATTACACAGAGAGAGTGGGTAGGGACTCTGAGTTGCTGGGATTGAATAAAGACATGATGTGTAGGGGAAGCCCAGCCAATCACCTTGTTTGAAGGGCGGGATTCCCTGAGGAAATTATTTACTTATAAATATTGCAGGTGTGCTCCCTGCCTTCCCTTCTGTTTTCCTGTTCTCTGCAGGAACCTTGGTTTTGTAAGTCCTCGCCTTATTAAAGCTGAATATTTTATTATAAATTCTGTCTGCCATTAATTTATGCCGTAACAATGATGCATAAAAATGTCTGCTGGTGGTAGGAGTTGGGTGACAAAGTGAAGTGGAAATGATGTAAGTACTAAATTCTAAAATAGTAAAATAAAATAAGTGTGTGTGTGTGTGCACTCACACGTGTGTGTGTGTTTATATTCAGAGGGAATTAAGTGTGGTGACACATGTCTTTAACCCCAGCACTTGGGAGGCAGAGGCAGGTGGATCTCTGAGTTAGAAGTTGACCTGGTCTGCGTAGTAAGTTCCAGGTCAGTCAAGGCTACACATTGAGAATATCTCACCCCACCACACAAAGGCAAAGGAGACAGTTACAAAATTTTAATTTTAATGCAAATCAAGACAACTTTAAGATACCATCTTACACCTGTCAGAATGGCTAAAATAAAAAACACCAATGATAGCCTTTGCTGGAGAGGTTGTGGAGAAACGGGTATACTCATTCATTGCTGGTGAGAATGCAAACTTGTGCAACCACTTTGGAAAGCAGTAGGGCGGTTTCTCAGGAAATTCGGGATCAATCTACCCCTGGAACCAGCAATACCACTCTTGGGAATATACCCAAGAGAGGCCTTATCATACAACAAAAGTATATGCTCTACTATGTTCATAGCAGCATTGTTTGTAATAGCCAGAACCTGGAGACAACCTAGATGCCCTTCAATGGAAGAATGAATGAAGAAAGTATGGAATATATACATATTAGAGTACTACTCAGCAGTAAAAAACAAGGACTTCTTGAACTTTGCATGCATATGGATGGAAATAGAAAACACTATCCTGAGTGAGGTAAGCCAGACCCAAAATGAGGAACATGGTATGTACTCACTCATATTTGGTTTCTAGCCATAAATAAAGGGCATTGAGCCTATAATTCGTGATCCTAGAGAAGCTAAATAAGAAGGAGAACCCAAAGAAAAACATATCGGCATCCTCCTGAATATTAACCTTCATCAGGCGATGAAAGGAGACAGAGACAGAGACCCACACTGGAGCACCGGACTGAAATCTCAAGGTCCAAATCAGGAGCAGAAGGAGAGAAAGCACAAGCAAGGAACTCAGGACCGTGAGGGGTGCACCCACACACTGAGACAATGGGGATGTTCTATCAGGAACTCACCAAGGCCAGCTGGTCTGGGTCTGAAAAAACCTGGGATAAAACCGGACTCGCTGAACATAGAGGACAATGAGGACTACTGAGAACTCAAGAACAATGGCAATGGGTTTTTGATCCTACTGCACGCACTGGCTTTGTGGGAGCCTAGGCAGTTTGGATGCTCACCTTACTGGACCTGGATGGAAGTGGGTGGTCCTTGGACTTCCCACAGAGCAGGGAACCCTGATTGCTCTTTGGGCTGACGAGGGAGGGGGACTTGATTGGGGGAGGGGGAGGGAAATGGGAGGCGGGTGGCGGGGAAGAGACAGAAATCTTTAATAAATGAATAAATAAATAAATTTAAAACAAAAAAAAAATTTAATTTTATCACCATACAGGTGTCGATACAGACAAATAAGATTGACAGTCAAGACCAAAGCCTATGTAGTTGTGTGGGAGTATCCATGCCCTGAAACACAGTGAGGGTCTCCTCAGGGATGAATTGTGCCAAGGTGTGCAGAGAAAATGTAACTCATAGAAGGACTTAGTTCTTCCCTTTATAAAATTTCCCATTTCCATATAACTTTATAAATAACCAACTATAGTACTTCCCAAAGCAGAAGCACCTAGTCCTAAGATGCAAAGATAATAAGGATGTGTGTAGGGGGAGGGTAGATTTCTTAGCATTGCCCATGGTTTTACAAGCATATGATTATACTCTGTTGACTTATTTTCAGTTTGGTTTTTTTTTTTTTGGTTTTTTTTTTTTTTTTGGTTTTTCGAAACAGGGTTTCTCTGTAGTTTTGGAGCCTGTCCTGGAACTAGCTCTGTAGACCAGGCTGGTCTCGAACTCACAGAGATCCACCTGCCTCTGCCTCCCGAGTGCTGGGATTAAAGGCGTGCGCCACCATCGCCCGGCTTTTCAGATATTTTTTGCAAACAAAAATTGATTTGTATTTATTTAAAGCATAGTTTCATCTTATTTGGAAAAAAAGACTATCTAAATCAAAAAAGGAAGTAAATGGAAAGCTGACAAACATTTAAAACTCAGGGATTTTTAGATCTTATAATTGAAATGTAGTGAACTGGTTTGTTTTTTTGCCTATTTGTTTATAGGAATATTTAATAAACAAGGAAGAAAACACACTTTACAAAGAAAGTGTTCAGTCCACTTGTGATCTGAGAAACCATGTAAGCCTTCACTATTGAATTAATAAGGAAATTTATATAAATGATTGTTATTCTGCGATCAGTAAACAGCTCATGAAACTAAGTTGTAAGGGGACTTGGGAAACTAAATTTTAATGGTAGGAAGACTCTGATACATTGATGTGTTTAGCCACCACCTTCTACATAAAAATGCTCATCATGGTGCCTGCAAACCTTCAGTGTGTATTTCCTCCCATTGTGCTCAATTTCAAGCTATAGCCATGTGACCAATGAAGAGAGACAAGAAGAAATTCACATAATCAGCTTGTGAGACTGACAGGAGCTAGATACACCACGCTCCTTGACAGACTGCTCTGAGGAGAGAAAATGCCTGAACACTCATCTTTGGCAGAGCATGGAGTGATAAATGGCTTTCGTAGAAGCAGAAATAAAAAATGTCAACTCGGCAATCTTGTCTACTTCCCATATCCAGGAGGATAACTATATGTTTTTCTTTGGGTTCACCTTCTTATTTAGCTTCTTTAGGATCACAAATTATAGCCTCAATGCCGTTTATTTATGGCTAGAAACCAATTATGAGTGAGCACATCCCATGTTCATCTTTTTGGGTCTGGGACACCTCACTCAGGATAGTGTTTTCTATTTCCATCCATTTGTATGCAAAATTTGAGAAGTCATTGTTTTTTACCACTGAGTAGTACTCTAATGTGTATATATTCCACACTTTCTTCATCCATTCTTCCATTGAAGGACATCTAGGTTGTTTCCAGGTTCTGGTTATTACAAATAATGCTGCTATGAACATAGTTGAACAAGTGCTTTTGGAATATGACAGGGCATCTCTTGGGTATATTCCCAGGAGTGGTATTGCTGGGTCCAGGGGTAGGTTGATCCCAAATTTCCTGAGAAACTGCCACACTGATTTCCAAAGTGGTTGGACAAGTTTGCATTCCCACCAGCAATGGATGAGGGAACCCCTTCCTCCACAACCTCTCCAGCAAAGGCTATCATTGGTGTTTTTGATTTTAGCCATTCTGACAGGTAAGATGATATCGAGCAAAAATTGGGATCTTGGGGGAGGGGTGGGATAGGGCTAAGGGGAGATGGGGAGAGAAATGAGAGAATGGGAGGATGGGGGGAACTTGGGATGGTTGGGATAAAGGAAGGATGGATATGGGAACAGGGAAGCATATATCTTAATTAAGGGATCCAGCTTAGGGTAGGCAAGAGACCTGAACCTAGAGGGGCTCCCAGGTGCCCAGGGGGATGTCCCCAGTTAGTGCCTTGGGCAGCTGAGGATAAGGAACCTGAAATGGCCCTATCCTATAACCACACTGATGAATATCTTGCATAACACCATAGAACCTTCATCGGGCGATGGATGGAGATAGAGACAGAGACCCACTTTGGAGCACCGGAATAAGCTCCCAAGGTCCCAATGAGGAGCAGAAGGAGGGAGAACATGAGCAAGGAAGTCGGGACTGTGAGGGGTGCACCCACCCACTGAGACAGAGGGACTGATCTATTGGGAGCTCACCAAGGCCAGCTGAACTAGAACTGAAAAAGCATGGGATAAAACTGGACTCTGAACAATGAGGACTGATGAGAAGCCAAAGACAATGGCACTGGGGTTTGATCCTACTTCATGTTCTGGCTTTGTGGGAGCCTAGCCAGTTTGAATGCTCACCTTCCTAGACCTGGATGGAGGGGGGAGGACCTTGGACTTTCCACAGTGCAGGGAACCCTGACTGCTCTTCGGACTGGAGAGGGATGGGGAAAGGAGTGGGGGGAGGGGGAGTGGTGTGGGAGGAAGGGGAGGGAAATGGGAGGCTGGGAGGAGGCGGAAATTTTTTTTTTATTTTTCAATAAAAAAATTAGAAATAAAAAAAATGTCAGCTCAACTTTTTACCAGTTTTGAATAAAAGTTATCAGGTCCTTTGGAAAATTCTGGTGTAGTGGGAGTCATGGACACTCACAATCTATTGCCTATGGCTCTTCCATGATGCTCATGAGAAGGGTCAGGAGCAGGACAGGCTTCCTAGAAGTGCAACTGTGTGGGATGGGACTATATGTCCTTATGAAGCATGCTTGAGTCCCCGATATTTCTGCACATCAGGAGTTTTCTCCCACAATGAGTATTGGTCTGATATGCTGGACGGAGGCAGCAAATCCTCACCCTGGTAAGGCTCATGTCCAGTAGCCTTCTGGGAAAGAGAGGACTGACATCCTTCTTTAGGACAGACGATTTCCCAGCATCTATATTCATGCATAGTTATCCTACATGGGGATAAGAAAGAAGACAGACAGTGACAATGCCACCAACGAAGACAAGACCATCTCTACAGTACTGGAAGCCACCAGGAAGATTCCCGTGCCAGACTGCAGTAGCTTTTTTCAAATGTATCTGACGACCTCAATGAAGTAAGAAAAAGCTCAAGATACTCAGTCTATCAAAGCTCATTCTAAAAGAGACAAACACTTGAAATCCTCCACATTTATACAAAGAATTTAGTCCTAAAAAGTATTTGCATGGATGGCTCAACTTTTGTTGACATGCCTGGAGAATTTGTTGACATGCCTGGAGAAATCTATCAAACATTTGAGGCATTTATAAATAATGCCAAAGAGATGTAACATTCTTTTCTATTGCTGTGATAAACACTATCACACACGCACACACACACACACACACACACACACGTGCAAATATGCACACACATGCAAACGTGCACACACTTTACAGATGATAAGGAACTAAGAGAACATACAAAACACAATGATCTCAACAGAAAAAGCAACTGATTTGAAACCCCACAAAAGTCAATAATAATTTTTATAAAAAGAATCTTAATGAATGAAGGACAGTAAAAAAAAAAAAACTCCTAACAAAGGTAAGCGATGTCTTCATAAAACCTATACCTAAACATGTTTCAAGGTAATAATGATTTTACCCCCCCCCCAAAAATTGGAGAAATACCCAAAGCACCCAGTAACATGGCTGTTTATAAATTGTACTGAATGTCTTATCCAGTGCAAACAGAGAGAAAGCTGTCAATCTTCCTCCAAAAGTACTGGAAACAAAATGGCTTAAGCGAGTTCCCAAGGGCCATGGTAAGATATGCTGATGTCACTTACAGTTAGTGCTTGGGTGTCATTTAACAGTGCTTCCAACAGAAGAAAATATTGTGTATATTTTTTGTATCTTATATGATGAAGGCGGTGAGAGTGATGGTAGTGATGATGATGGTGGTGGTGGTCATGATAGTGATGGAGGTGGTGACAGTATTGTAAGTGTGGTGGTGGTGGTGATACTGTCAGTAAGGATCGTTGTGGTGATGGTGATAGCGGTAATGGGGAAAGTCTGCATGACAAAGAGTTCAGTACTGTTTTGCAAACACACAGAAAACACGATGTATCATATATTTGCGGGAATGGCTCCAGAGAGACCAGTAACATCAATATGTACTTCACAAGCTCTGGCACCATCAAGGAATGAGATGGCTCCACAGAAACAGGTAGCAGTAATGTGTGCAATGCCAAGTTCTTACACTACATTGCAATGGAGTGTTGCAGTCCTAGTGTAATTACAGAGTTTTTGTACCACTTCAGAAAATTATCATCTCAGCATTAAGTGTGCATTTATCATTATCATACCATCCCCAGATTATTCTAAAAGACATTCCTCCTCATGGTGCAAACACCATGAATGATCCTGCAATCCAATGTCTATTGTAGCTTCAGCCATTACTATTGACCCATCCTACAGAGATACCGCTCCACCATATCAGTATCCCTAGTAGCTCATGCATTTGGGGCAGGGAGATGCAATGGATAAAGAATTCAAGGCAGGACAGCAGGAATGACATGTGCTGAAGAGAATGTCCTTCCTATCTGTAGCCTAGCTGGGCTTCCCCTTCATATTTTAATCATCATTTAATCATTTCTGCTTCTCCTCTCTCAACATGTCTGACTACATGAAACCAGACCCTTTCCTCATTGTATACCCCACGCTACTTAATCTATTTCAAATTTGTATTTACACTGAGGGGATAAAAATGATCTATTATCCTTGTGAAGGTAAAAGCCATTTAAGGAAATCTGATTTTCACATTTTATCAGTATCTCGTTGCCAGTTCTTGAGGCTAGTCAAACTGTGACAACAGAGAATCCTGAATGGCGTCTCATTATTATTGCATTCTCAAATACTTGAAAAGGAGTCGTCTGTCTCTTGTTTTCATATATACATGGAACTCTTTTGAGACTTTTCTTATTAGCATGGCCTTTAAGCGGCAACAAGGAGCGTGTCTTCTGGAAAAAAAAAATGTCTTCGGGCCATCTTCGCTTACTTATTGTTGAAATAATATTGTGAGATATTAACCTTTACTCACCTTCTCTCATTCAATCAGATAAAGGCTCTCTGCTCATTTCCTCAGGAGAGGGGAGAAAATGAAGCTTAAAAGCACCCTGGAAGTCATTAGCTCATATCCGCTACAAAGTTTGGTTGGCAGAAACAATTGTATCAGCTAACGTTTAGAGACTTGCTGGAATGTTGACACTTGGTCTAAACTTTCCACGTATGTTAACTCTAAGAGAGCAATACTATTTTCCTTCTCATGTCTCAGGAGACAAAGCTGAGGCAAAGAATTGTCACATAAGTTGTCAATCTTGGCATAGCAAATGAATCAGAACCAATATGTGGGCACACACAATTTGGATTCAATTTCCATTGTGTTCAAGTGTCTGGCTGCAAGGTTCTCAGTCATTAATACCCCCTCCACTGATCTTTTTTTTTAAAAAGCCTTAGGCTATCATGTTGGGAAACAAAATTGGGCCAGAGAGATGGTTCAGCAGTTACCAGTGTTTGTTTCCTCCAGAGGACTGGAGTTCATAGCACTCATACCAGATGATCACAGCTGCCTGTAACCCTATCTTCAGGGGATATGACACACTCTTTTTGGTCTCTGTGGACACCCACACATGTGTAGCATACACAGATACACATAAACAAAAAAAAGAATAAGAAAACTTTGTTTTAAAGAAGAAATAATTTTTTCTAGGAATATTTACCTCCTTTTGGGCATAAAAGTGAAGATGGAGACATTGCTCAAATCAAAACCAGGTGTTTTCTCTGGGGAGAAAGATGATGGAGCGGGCTGAGTGTTCGCTCCACCATAACTGGGGAGATAGACAATGGAGAGGGGCAAGCCTCAAGACACAGATCAGAGGCAACAGATCAGAGAAGGGATGTTAAAGCTCATTTGCCATGAGGTACTAGTTTTCCATCAGTGTCTCCAACCTGTACAAAGCTGGGCTCACTGGTGTCTTAGTTACGGTTTCCATTACTGTGATAAAGACCATGACCTAAAGCAACTTGAGAAGGAAGGGGCTCATGTGAGCTTGCAGCTTGTAGTCTGTCATCCCCGAAAGTCTGGCAGGAACTTCAACAGAAGCCATGGAGGAGTGCTGCTTACTGGATTGCTCCTCAGAGTTTGCTCTGTCATATATATATATATATATATATATATATATATATATATATATATATATATCATGCACTTGGGATAGAACTTCCTATAATGGTCGGCCAACTTCCCAACATCAGTCTTCAACTTTAAAATAATGTTCCACAGACTTGCCTCCTGGACAATCTTACGGCAGCATTTTCTTGATTAAGATTCCCTCTTCCTGATGATTCTACCTTGTGTCAAGTTGATTTAAAACTATCCAAAACTATTCAGCACACCTGGAAGCTCGATCATCCTTAGTGCCCTTACTTGCATGGAATTTTCCTCTAACCTGTTGTGAAGATTTGCTAGAAACAGAACTGGAGAGATGGCTGCTCTTTCAAAGGACCCAGGTTCAATTCCAGCACTCACACAGTGGCTCACAACCAGTAAATCCAGTTTTAGGGGATCTGTGATGGAGGAAGGTCATTGGCTAATAAAGAAACTGCCTTGGCCCATTTTATAGGTTAGAACATGGGTAGGTGGAGTAAACAGAACAGAATGCTGGGAGGAAGAGGAAGTGAGCTTAGACTCGGTAGCTCTCCTCTCTGGGGCAGACATGATGAAGCTCCGACCCAGGATGGACGTAGGCTAGAATCTTCCCGGTAAGCGCACCTTGGGGTGCTACACACATTAATAGAAATGGGCCAAGCAGTGTTTATATGAATACAGTTTGTGTGTTGTTATTTCGGGTGAAGCTAGCCAGTGGCGGAAGCTGGGTGGCAGAATGCAACCCACAGCTCCTTCAACAGATCTGAGGCCTTTTCTGGCCTCCATAGGTACCAGACAAGCACATGGTGCACATACGTACATGCTGGAAAAACAACCATACGAATACAATAAAAATAATAATCAATGATATTTAAAAAACAAGTATCCCCCCATGGTTAAAATTACTAAAAATTCAACAATGTCCATAAATAAACGTATTTCAAAGTTCCACAAAAGGGACATAACCTTTTTCCAAAATCAGCCCTGTGTTTGTAGCACTGCCCAAGAACAAAGGATTGCACGGTCATTTTAGCAAAGAGCTTCCACGCGGTTGTCAAGAAAAGCTGTCCTAATGTCGGTATGTGTTTTCCTTCTTCCAATCGTGATTATAGTTACCTCATTTTCAAGTCCAATATTCAAACTGCATCCATGAATATAAAAACATTCTAGAAAGGTCTCTTAATTATTGTCCCCATTGACCTGAGGGCTCCCATTATCAGCACGGAATCTGATTCCTTTGTGTGGACAGATGAGGGTGAATTAGGAACTGCACCTCTTCATCAGCAGCTATTCAGAAGCAAATCTTTGCATGTTGAGCATATTTATTTTCTTTCTGAACATTTGCCTGTCACCGTGACTAGGTTAGCTCACTGTTGAAACATGATTTCTCTGAAACCCAGGGCTCCTAAGTGATTTGAGACAGAAAGAAGCAGAATTCTGCAAATCTTTGTAGCTTTGTACCGGAAAAGATCTGCATACTGCTGTATTGAGTCTCTGTACAGTCTTAAAAAGCTGCAGGACAGACAATTATCCCATGAAAAAATGGTGCTTTTTGATGCAGAAGAATGTTTTAATGTATTTTAAATATTTATTTATTTATTTTAGCTATGTTTGCATATGTGTAGGTGAGTGCAGCTTCATGCAGAGTCCAGAAGTGGAAGTCAGAATCCTCTAGAGCTGGAGTTATAAGCAGTTGTGAATACTCAGTGTGGGTGCTTGGAACTGAACCTAGGTCCTCTACAAAGGCAGTACATAGTCTTAACTGCTGAGCTGTATCTCCAGCCCCTGAAAGGCAGATTATAACCCTAAGCCTTCTCATGTAGTTAACTTGGCAGTTGTTCTTGTATGGAATCTAAAGGGGTCAACACTGTGTATGCCCAAGATTTCACACAGAACTCAGGAGATTATAAAGTCTTATAATTAAGAGGTTGCAGATAATCGTGTTATTTTCCTAATTTTAAAAATTTGAAGTGTTATTATATCTTACTTCAACAGTTAACAGAAAGGCAAGAGTAAAGAAACCTCACAGGCTTTACAAAGGATGTCTTAGTCCCAACAACAGACAAGATCAAGCCATGACAGCTAAGCCTCAAGATGAGATTGCTCCTCTCCACTGCCATCCCTGTGTCATCCTCCTAGCTGTCTCCTCATGGTGACAAAGTGGCTGACGAAGGATCTCATATGTCCTTCCAGTGCCAGCCCATTGAATGCAAAGGACACTGACTTTGCATCTGTCCAGCTGGGAGTGTGCCTCAGCAGAATCCACTCTAATTTTGTCATTCAAATGATGGCATCAGGTAAATGAATGGCTACCATAACGTGAGCCTGTATATGGTGCTACCCAGAACAGAATTGGAGTGTTACACCAAATACAAACAGAACACACCTCCATCACTGCCAGGTGGATAGTGACAGAGGTTACGGTTCACTTCACTGCCCACTTCATCCGGAGGTGAACTGGAGTCCTGGAGCCCAGGCACAGGCTCTGCCTTCCTTTATGGACTCATATTCCCCAAAAGAGTGAAGCCATTTGATTTTTACTCTGTTGATTTAACTGCCTTGCTTTACAAATGCCAACAAACAACATCACAGTAACTTGTGTAGGTGGGCAACTAGATGGAATGCTAAAGGCTATGCTTGGATGAGTTCTCTGTTCCATCTTTCCCAAGTTCATATCTCTCTGTCTTCTTGATAAAAGAAGAGACACAACTCCTTCTAAACACCACATACCCCTCCTGTCCATCACATCGCACACCAGTCTTTGTCACCTGATCACTGGTGTTAGGCAACTGAGCAGTCCCCAGCTGCCCATCACCAAGAGTAGAGTGCATTCTCTTAGAACAGATGCACATAACAGCAGCTGAACAATGATGGAAACAGTTGCAACACCTGGACCACATTGTGGAATCTGCTTCTGTATGATCAAGACTCCCGGGGCTCTCCAAAGGACAATGTGGAGCTGAATGGCTAACTAAGTGTCCTTCCCACAGAAAGAATAACAACTGTTTACACTGTAGTCAGCAATCACTTACAGGTGGTTATCGAAGACGGGCAGCAGGGCTGAGATGGGTCAGCTGGTAAAGTGTTTGAGCAAATGTGAGACCTGATCCACAGAACCAACCTAAAAATATCCAATCCACAGTGACGTGCACCTATAGTGTCAACACTAGAGAGGCAGAAACAGGAAGAAACAACTCCATCCCTTCAGCTTGCTGGCCTAGCCAAATTTAAAAATTAAGGTGATGAGCAACTGATGAAACCACATGATGTCTGCTTTGGGGCTGACTGCACACATATGCATACGCACACACACACACACACACACAGAGAGAGAGAGAGAGAGAGAGAGAGAGAGAGAGAGAGAGAGAGAGAGAGAGAAGAGAGAGAGACAGAGAGAGAGAGAGAGAGAGAGAGAGATGGAGAGACAGAGAGACAGAGATTGGGAAAGAGGGAGGAGGAACTGGGGAGAAAGAAACGCTTCATAGATAATGTGCATTGGTAAAACATTCATTGATTTCACAGACAATGGAATATTAATACACACAGTGCGGAATACTATCTGACTTCTAAATAGAAGTGAACCCTGCAAAGCGCAGCCCTTTGGATGACTCTTGAGATGGTGATGTGATGTGAAACAAGGCAACATGAAAGAGACCAACTACACAGTTCTGCTTTTAGGAAATAGCCAAACTAGTAAAAATTCATAGGAACACAGCGTGATTGGTGTTACCAACAGTTGAGGGAGGAGAAAGAGAGCATTATTGTTTGAGGCCTACAAAGTTACAGCGAGCAAAATCAACAATCTCTAAAGTGGAAAAGTAACCTATTATGAGCATAAATATTTTTATTAATGAAGAGGAAAGAGCTCATGTTAACGGCTATAGCTTGGTTTCTGTTACTGTGCTGAGCATAACTACCAAAAACTACTTGGGGAAGAAAGGGTTACACTTCCTTGTCACCATCTATCATTGAGGAAATTCAGGGCAGGAACCTGGAGGCAGGAACTGAAGCAGACACCATGGAGGATTGTTGCTTACAGGCTTGCCCCACATGGCTTGCTCGGCTAGTTTCCTTAAACAACCCCCACCTGCCTAGGGATGATTCTGCTCAAAGCGAGCAGAGTCCTCCTGCCTTAAATGTCAGTCAAGATACTTTCTCACTGATATTATGACCACAGACCATTCTGATTGAAACAGTTTCAAAATGAGGTTTTCTCATTCCAGGTGACATTAAGTAGTGTCAAACTGACAATAAAAACGAAACAAGACAATTTTCTTTCTTTCTCATTTTATTAATTCTTTGAAATTTTTATACAGTAGATCTTGATGGTGTTCAACTCACTCCCTTCTCCTTTCAGATCCATATCTTCCCCATTCCCTAAGTACCCTACTTGATGTCTTTAAAAACAAACAAACAAACAAAAAACCATTGAGTACAATTTTGTGCTGTTCTTACACTTCTAGATGGATGATTGTCTATTGGACCATGGTTGAGTCACCAGAGGCCACAACTTTAAGAGGAATGACCTTCCCTTTTACAGCAGCTTTCAATGGCCAGTAGCTCCTCAGCTAGGGGTAAGAATTTGTGATCACTCGCAACTCGATGCTGGGACTTTTGTCTGGTTTTGTTCATGCAATTTTGTGTGTGCCAAGTGTTGCTCCCCTTCTGAATCCTGAAGACACGTTGGTTGTAGTCATTCCCTGCCTGTGACTCTTACAATCTTTTTGCCTTCTCTTCCTAAGTGATTCCTGAACTTTTGTAGGAAAGAGTGTGATATTGATAGTCTATCTGGGGCTGAATATTCCATACTGTCTTATTATCTTCATTTTGACTCTGTTTGTCACCATCTACTACAAAAAGAAAGTTTCTCAGGTGAAGGCCAATATACGTACTAGCCTTTTGGAAAAACAATACAGCATTTGAAGTCTGCTTAATACTGTGTCCACATAGCAAAGTAATCACAGTAGATTCTTTCTGGGTCCTATGACCTGCCCAGGAACAGGTTCTTAGTCCCAATAATGGCTCCAGGTATAGGTTTCATCTTGTGAATTGGGACTTAAATCTAATCAGAGAGTGTTTGTTGACTCCCATGTTATTGCTTTTCTCCTTAGGTAGCATGTACAGCACTTTTGAGCACTATGGATGCTAACCAGTAGTTGTCAGGCACACAGTGTCCATACTAATAATGCAAGGCAGAAAGAACACATGAAGCAGAGTATTCATTTCTCATTGATGCAGCAATAGTTTGGAGTGTTGTCAGGATAAACTCTCTGTCAACCTGAGTCTGGTGACAATGAGCCTCGGCCCCTCAGTCTCCATGGACACAGACGGTCTCAATGTAGTTATCCAAGTAACAGAAGGCTGCTCAGAGCAGAATGCACAAAGCATAGTCCCATGGCTATAAAATTCTAGACAATACAAACTGGCATTTAGTGACTAGGTACCTATGATAGTTATTTTCTGGAGTTTGTGGGGTGTTCCTTCAGAGGCTAGATGTAGTCACTGTCTTGAGTGTGGTAATGGTTTTGACAGTGTGTATGCATGTCAAAGCAGATCACATCATACACTTAAAAGTCTACACTTACTATTTGGCCAAGAATGCCTCATTCAGCTTTTAAAAGAAAGTGTGCTGCTCTGTAGCAAATGCAGTTATATATAAGATAAACAATAATTAGAATCTTGCTTTCTTTTGATGTCAAATAGAATGGACATTTAAACATTTCATTGAGATGGCAAACACTTAGAAATAAGAGATACGGTCTCAGCAGTCAACAGGGAAGATAGATTACAAATAAGGCTTTAGTTTATATTAAATTCCAAAGGAAGAGGTATTTTAATCATCCTTTTTATTGTTTACGTTTTTAATACAATAAAAGAAAAGGTCTCTGCACAACTAAAAGCATTGTGTGTGCATTTCACAGGCTCAGTTTCAGCTTTGAGCTCTTAACAAAGGGGTGTGCTAGGGTCTCCAAGATGCTTCTGGTATTTAGAACAATTCTTGAGTTGTCTTAACAGACTCAGAAGTCATTGACACATATAATTTTTACACAAAAGGACACATAGTTGTGTCAACACTGCTGTGACACAGCTTTGTGAGGACACAGCTTAGCTGGCAGAATGTTTACCTAGCACAGTTTAAAGTCCTGGGTCTCATCCCCAGCACAGGATACTCCAGGTCTAGTCCTCACCTGTAATCCTCCCAGTACACAAGAGGTAGGGGCAGCAGTCTGAGAAATTTGAAGTCATCCTCAGTTACATAGGGAGTTTGGGACCAGCCTGGAAAACTGTAACCCTTTGTCAAAACATCAGCAAAAGTTTTATGGAAGCCCAATAAGTAAGGAAAAAAAAGCACAAGTCGATGTTGTGGGAGCACAGGTACACACCTCCAAGAGGTTTCTCTCAGTGTGCCCCACAAGAGGCAAACACACACTTCATTATTTCAGCATAGGTGAAATGTCCTCTGTCTCGGAAGCTCCCTGGAGACTGGGAGTGAAGGTGTTGTGTGAGGAATCAACATACAAGGCATGTACCAAAGTTCCAGACCCTCAGAATTCATTGCACAAGCTAGCTAGACAGACTGGAATAACATGGTTTACAGTGTGTAGAGTACACAGAATGTTCCTAAAGCTTCTCCATTGACAGTAGACCAAGGACCAGTCAGGAGAGTTGGACCATTTGGAAAATTCACAAGCCATGAGCAACTTAGACTTTCTGGGCATAACTCATTGCTGCATAGAGGGACACTGGCAGATGTCTATTGATGTTGCCTTAAAATAATCATACATGCATACTAACAGAGCAAAATCATCAATATGAAGGAACATTCAGCATGAAATTATATATCTTCTACATAATTCATTACCATGATAATAATTTTGATACAAATGCAATTATTTGTGTGTAGCACAATGTAATGTTTCCCATTTGCATGTTTTGAAGATACTTGTATCAATTATTTGATAATTTAATACAATATATTTTATCTTTTTTGCCCCCTGCTTCTCCGTTACTTCTCCCAGCTATACCTCCATTTCCTTATCACTTTGTACCTTTAAAAAGTAGCCCATTGACCTCAATTTGTGCTGCCCATACATTCCTGTGTGTGGAGTCATCCACTGGAGCCTGGTTCACCTACCTTAAAGATGGTCACATCCTTAAAGAAAGCTGGCTCTCCATCCCTCAGAAGGCATCAGTTGTCCATGGCTCCCCTGCTAGGAGTGAGCCTCTTGAGCCTCTCCCTCCTCCATGCTAGGATGTGAACTGGCTTGGTCATGTGCAGGGCTCATGCAGGCAACCACAGCTTCTGTGTGTCCTCAAGCATGGTGATCCTGTCATGCCCAGAAGACACCATTCCATTCTGGTCCTCCTGAACCTCTGGCTCCTAATGGTGTGTTGCAAAAAAGAAGTCAGTTGAGTTTGTTCTCAATATTTCAGTGGCTCTTGTAGCTACCCATTTTATTGCTTTGACAAAAGTGACTTAAGGGAGGAAAGGTCTATTTGGACTCGTGGTTTGAGAAGACACACTATCATGAAGGAGAAGCCATGGCAGTGGAAGCATGAGGTGCCTGGGCACCCTGTATTCGTAGTCACAAAGCAGAGACTAAACCTGGTGCTTTATTTGCTGTCCCACTGTCCTCATCTTATTCAATCTGGGATCCCAACCTAGATTGTGATACCCACATACAAGATGGGTCCTTCCTCCTTGAGTAAACATCCCTGGAATCGTCTTTAGGGACGTGCTCAGGGTGTGTCTTCTGAATGATTCTAAATGCAGTCAAGTTGACAAGGATCTCATGTGATTACATCAGATCACACAGATAGTTTTGCATTTGAATATCCATATGACTATCAAACCATAAGCAACTGGTTACTAACCCTAATTACCATGGAAACAAATCCATTTTGCTATCGAATGAGACACAATTATTAGGATGATGTCTCATTGACTGGTAGATTTCCCCTTCCTTCCTGTCCATGTAAGTGACAATTACACAACATACAGTGTTGGGTGGGACCTCAGAAGATAACGTTAAATGAAGGCACAGGTTAGATTACATATTCATCAAATTCATGGATATGTGCATAGAGTTTATGATCTACCGTTACACCATAGCTATCAGGGTGGACACACCTGGCTAAATTCAATAAGGTTTAAATGTTTAATATTTTGATCAATAGCTGCTAAATCTCTGTATATTTTCAAATCATGACATGACATAAATGCTGTCAATATTTATTTTGATGATGTATTGAGTTATTTTGGTAAGATATTGAACTAAGGCTTCATGAGAGGCACAGTATTAAATTGTCAGAGAATTACCTTATTAGACAAATACTGTCACTACCCACATCTGATACCTGAAGAAACAGAGGCTTGAGGACAGGAAGTGACTTTCTTGCATTCATTTAGGTGGCAAGTGAGACAACAGTTAATCTCAAACTCACATGCACCTAACCAGGACCCCATTAAGGTCTCCGACGTAACTATATTCTGTGATAATTGTATTATCCAACTTTATTGAGGGTTTTAAATAATGTTTTAAGGGAGCAAGTCAATATCATTTAGTAAATGCATACAGTCATGTAACTGAACGTAAGGAAGATTCCAGTCCCCTCAGAGGCCTGTGTTCCTAACAGATAGTAACCCAAAACAATGACCACCTAATATCCATTGTAAGAGTGAAGTTTCTGTTGTTTAGAATCATATTGTATGTAATCATTTTTGTTTGGTTTGGTTATGTGAGTTGGAGTTTCATTTATATTGTGCGCATCCATAATGTACATTTACTTTTAATGCTAAGTGGTCTTCCGTGTGTTATTGTTACACTACACATACCACTCCACACACAAACTCACACAAGCACACACTCACAAGTTTACACACACACACAAGTACACACAGACAAACTCACACATACTACAATCACACCCACACACTCACACACACACAATTTGGATTGGTATGGTTTGAGCTGCCGGATACCACAAATGAGGCTGCCATGCATGTTTGTGTCTCGGGTTTTTTTGACATAATATTTTCATGTTTTCTTATCTAAATACCTAGAAGGAAATATACTAGATGAGCTGAAAAACATATGTTTATCTCCCTCTTGTGCTGACAAAGCCATTTGCAAAATTTTCATGACATTTTACAAATATCTTTGCAGTGTGAGAAATGGATCTTCTCAAGAAAGTACTAGTCTTCAGTGTGGACTCAGCCTGAGCTGATGGTGTGTCTAGACACAGGAGAAGATCACAGACACTCAACTTGTTTTTATGTTGGATCTGTAACCACAGCGATGGCTACATTCAGCCCATTCAAATAAGAGCAACTTCCCAATATGGGGGATGATGTCCTTCATCAGCTAGTAGATCAAGAAACTTAGGCAAGCATGATTAATTCAACAAAGTCACACATAATGAATAAACAGAGTTCACACTGCCGTCCCTTAAACATGCTGTGATTCTGCCTCTGTTAAGGATCCAGCTTCCTTTAGGGATGTTTTACCCAGAGCTAAATGATAGACGGAGCAGAACAAATTTGGAGTGTCTGCTGTGAGTTCTAGGAGAGAGAAGATGTTGCTACTGTATGGTGTGTCCTGGTGAATTTTCTCACAGTCTGAGTGTTGGGGATAACTTTCCTATCCTTTCCAGACCTTGGCGTCCTTGTCTGTGAAAACAGGATAACGATAGCATCACCTCCCAGGGTTGCATGAGAGTAAAGGGTGGAATTACACAAATTATTTGTTGCGTAGGAAGAAACAAATCAGAATTTGCTCTTGGTGGAAAATTCACCATCCTTCCCCAAAGATGATCCACATCTGACTGAAGATCTCTCAGCACAGGTGGGCCACCTCTCTTCTGTATTTCCTATATGTGGCATGTGTGAAGTGATGGTTGCTCAGCCCAGACTATCTGAGTTCCAAGGAAACCGACACAGCACTGCAAGTGCAGGTGCGTACTGCATGTGAGGTTTGATGGGGAGGCTAATTTGCAGGAATGCTAGCCTTCGTATTCCTAGCACCACGAGCTCGCATCAACCCTTCTGTGGTCTATTCTGAGAGATAAGGAAGCCCATTCCTCTCCCGTGGCTTTGCTGCAGCAGGAACGCCTTGCAGAATGCCTTTTTGTAGACGCTTATTTCATTCGGCAATTTGTCCTAATTAACTGGAGGGGCCTTGCAGGAGGAGCAGTGCAATGGCCACTGTGATAATAGGAGGTTCACAGACACTGGACAGCAGCAAAATTGGTCGCACATCTCTCTGGCAGCAGTAGCAAGTTCTCTTAATTGCTGACTGATGGAGGAGGCCCTAACCCACTGTGGGAGGTGCCGTCCCTCGCCAGGTAGGCTGGGTTCTATAGGAAAGCTAGCCAAGCGTGATTCAGGTCAAGCAAGGCAGTATATTCCTCCATGGTGTCTGCTTCCGTTCCTGCCTCCAGGTTCATGTCTTGAACTCCTAGCACGACTTCACTCTATGATAGGCAATAACAAGTGAAATAAAGTAAATTCATTCCTCCCCAAGTTGCTTTTGGTTATGGTGTTTATCACAGCAACAGAGCAAACTGGAACAGGCTCACACAGGTAGGACACAAAGGACTCCATATTAGAAATAAAGAATCTGCATTTTAGTTTCTGTCAAAGTACTGTTCATGGAATATGAATGTAACTATTATTCGTTTAGCATTGGTTGGATGAAAACTCCAGGAGAAACACCTGATGAATGAATTGAGGAGGCTTTAAACTCAGAACTGGCTCCCTTGTCTTGTTTAATCATAAGAGAATATTGCTTCTGCTCAGCCACAACAGTGGACGAGACAGATAGTTGCAAATACAGACTAACACAATGCTACAAATAAATAAATAAATAAAGATAGGCATGTAAAATTTTTGTAAATATATACACTGATTCTTACCCACATAGGGATATAAAAGTCAGCTAAAAACTATCAAGCATGATGCATTAGGATTCACTCAAACACCCAATGGGAAAGCAGATATACACAAGCCATATTCTAGACAGGAAATATGAGTCCCCATGTGATAGTTTGAATATAATCGGCCCCCATAAGCACATAGGGAATGACATTATTAGGAGATGTGGCCTTGTTGAAGTAGTGTAGGCTTTGAGGTCTCCTATGCTCATGCTATGCCTAGTTCAGTGAACGTGCTGTTGCCTGCACCTGAAGATGCAGAGCTCTTCAGTTCCTTCTCCAGCCTGCGCACCACCATGTGGCACCATAATGATAAGGGACTAAACCTCTGAAACTGCAAGCCACTCCAATAAAATGGTTGTTTTCCTTTATTGATGTGGGAGTGTCATATATCAATCTGTTGATTTCATTGGTTAAGCAATAAAGAAACTGCTTGGCCCTCATAGGTTAAAACATAGGTGGGAGGAGTAAACAGAACAGAATGCTGGGAGGAAGAGGAAGTGAGCTCAGACTCGACAGCTCTCCTCTCGTGAGCAGACGCCTCAGAGAGACGCCATGCTCCCCTCTGTCTGAGGCACACACGATGAAGCTCCGACCCAGGATGGACATAGGCTAGAATCTCCCTGGTAAGCCACCTCGTGGGCTACAGCAGATTATTAGAAATGGGCTAGTCCAGGTGCAAGAGTTAGCCTAGAAGAGGCTAGATAGAAATGGACCAAGCAGTGTTTAAAAGAATACAATTTGTGTGTTGTTATTTCGGAGCATAAGCTAGCAGGCGGCCGCGGTGCTGGGGACGCAGCCCCGCCGCTCATATTACAACACTTTATAAGAGTTGCCGTGGTCATAGTGTCTCTTCACAGCAATAGAAACCATAACCAAGGTGCCCACTCAGACACAAGTGTGACTTTAACTTTGTCCCCCGTAACAGTGGAATCTAACTAAGAAAAACTGGTCTGACCACAGCAACCCACTTTATTAGTGTTTTCGTTTTGCCTTTGACTAAGAGATCATGGGGGAGGAAGAATGTCTAACAATAGCCAGGTCCTCCTACATCCCCCCCCAATCATCTTCCTATTTTCTCTCAGCTGAGAAAGCAACATCTGGGCACCCACCCTATGTCTGCACATCCTCATTCCTTCTGCTGTCCCCAGGAGCAAACCCAAATGGCATGGGTTATCTCAGGGCACCAGGAGCCTGTCAGATCCAACTGACCTGGTGACCGAATGACTCTGTGCTTTTGGTTCTGCAAAGTGTGGGAACCATTCCCCGTGACAAAGATTGATGGTCTCCTTTAGTCTCCAAAATAGGGCAATCGCACACAAAACACCAGCCTGTGAACAAAGGGGATAAAAAAACAGCTTGAGTGCACAGAATAAACCAGATCCACCTTCAGCAAAATTCTTAAATCGGAACATTTCATTTTGAAAGATCCATCCTTTGAATTCTGGTCAAATGCAGTAAGTGAGGTGAGATGGGCTGTGGTTGCTGCTTCCCAAGACTTAACTGGTGATTGTTTGTTTTTGAAGATTTGAGAATTCCATATGTGCTTACTTTGAAATAGGGTCGGTCATATCAAGTCACCAGCCTTGCCCTTCTCCTCAACTCCCCCTGCACCTCTCCAACAGTTCTTTCTACCCACTTCTTGTCCTTTTATTTCTTGAAAGTAACCCGCCAAGTCCAATGTGAGCTGCTCACGTGGGCATGGGTGTGGGGACGTCCCCTGGAGCACGGACAATCTGCCTCAAGGTCTTGTGTAGGTCACCACAGCTGCTGTGAGCTCATGATTGTGACCGTCATGTCAGGTCCCAAGGCCAGCAATTCATAGCTTTTCTCCCCATCCTCCGGCTCTTAGGTCCTTTTCTCCCTCTCTTCTGCTGATATTCTATGTGCCTGGCTTGAGCTTGGGGGTTGATATAGATGTCCCATTTAGAGCTCAGTCCCTTCTTCTATGAACTTTGACCACTTACGCATTTCTATATTTACTGCTGCTCACTGCCTGCTTGATGAGCTTCTCTGACAAAGGCTGACAGCAGCCAAATGACCGGTGATCTTCACAAAGGTTACCTTTTCCCCATGCCTCATGAGCATGTAACTGTGCTGTATACAGTAGGTGATTAGTCATGTTCTGAAGTGTGTTCCTGCCAGCTGCTACAGTCTTACCATCTTTTCTGAGTTCACAACCCTATTCCCACTGTATGAAAGCTCACGTGTTAAAAATGTAATTCCCCATAAAATAAAAAGCTATAAGCATCCCCATGTCATCAAGATTCTGACTCAATAATTGGTGAGGGATTCCATGATACTGCTACTAGTACACAGGCTCAAACAGAAGATGAATTCAGCCATTCTCCCTGTTCTTGTATGTATGTGCCATCTTACTTCTATGCCTTCCTCTGTGAAATGTCAGACCAAAAGGATGCTGCCTGGCACTGGCCCTGTGTCCTTTGCTTCTTTGCTTTTAGAACCCTAATAATTACATTTCAATTCCTCATAAATGATCAAGTATCAGGTGTTCTGTCACAGCAACAGAAAACAAATTATCAAAACACTGTCCTCCAGTGTCTACCCAGTGTCCACCTGGCCCCTTATTAATATGATCCTACTTAGGACATGTTTATCTGCTGTGTCTGAGTTCTCACCTAGAATTGGGAAAGCTGAATTTAAATGTTTTGGTTTTTATTAGCAGATCTGTGCTGCTTTCAAATTTCATAAGGAACATCCACCCAAAGAATGGCGTAGTAAATGAAATGAAGAACCGTTGTACATACTCACAGAGTGTCAAAAATTCATTCTCTGCTATTAGGTAAAAAGCATTCATTCTTACACATTAGTTTTAAATATCAAAATTGCATGCAAATTGGTTTAAATATATGGGGATTGAGTCTGCCTCATATCAATTGCTTCCTCTCTCTTGAGTTATCCATTTTGTTCTCTTCTTTTTGTAGTGTGTGTGTGTATGTGTGTGTGTTCCTGTTCGTTTTTATCAACTTAATATAAGTGAAGACATACTTAAGAGGAGAGAACCACAATGGAGGAATTGCATCCATCAGACTGACCAGGGCAATGTTTGAGGAGCATTTTCTTGGTTGCAAATTGATATAGGAGGACCCAGTCCATTGTGAGTCCTGGACTGTAAAAGAAAGCAGGTTGAGCCAGCTAGTAAGCAGTGTTCTGCTGTGGCTTCTCTATCAGTTCCTGCCTCCAGATTCCCACCTTGAGTTTCTGCCCTGACTTCCTTGGATGATGAACTCTAAGGAGAAGTAAACTTCTTCCTCCACAAGTTGTTTTTGTGTGTGTTTATGTGTGTGCGTGTGAGAGAGAGAAAGAGAATGTTAACACAAGTATCTAAATGTTTGCATATATTAAATGCTTGCATATGTAGATGTACATGTGTAGACGTATGTACATGTGTACTACGTGTACATGTGTGTATGTCTGTGTTTTCCTGTGTGTATATGAATGTTTGTATGTGTGTTTGTACAATGTATATCTATGTGTGCATGAATGTGTGTGCATATGTGTATAAAGTGTGTATGTTCACACATGTGTGAATGCTTGTGTGTGTGTTCACATATGTGTGAATGTTTGTGTGTATGTACATATGTGAGGCTATGTGTGTGAATATGCACATGTGTGTGCTGTGTGTATATGTGTTTGTGAGTGTTGTTTGTGTGTGAGCATGTGAAGGCCCAAGGCTGATACTGAGAATCACCACGCATCCATCACTGTCCTCCCTTTTCCCTTGAGTCAGGACCTCTCAATCAAAGAACTCACGTATAGCCACTGTGTCTAGTCTTGCTAGTCAGGTTGTTTTGAGGACACTGCCTCTGCATTTCTAGGCTAGAATTATAGGCAGTTCCTATGCCCTCCCAGAACTTACTCAGGCTTCTGGGAATTCAAACTCTAAGTCTCATGCTTGTGTAGCAAGTGCTTTAACACTGGGCCATCACCACGGGCCCCTACTCTCTGCTCATGGTTTCATTTGTTTGTTAGTCCCATCCTCAGGATCATCCAATGGCAGATTTAGACCCACACCCATACCGAGCCTAGTAGCAACATGCCTTTTCTCTGGCTGGCCAAAATCATGAAATCCTAGGACTTGGGACCTTCCCTGGCTCTGATAGAGACCTGGGCCTTCCCTATGGTTAAAATGATGTTCACCATATGACATCCTTAAATGAGCAAGGTAAGACTAACCTGTCAAACTCTGGAGTGGGAGATGGAATTGAGTCATGAAATGTGGACCCAGCTAACTGTAATGTTGAAGAGCAGATGGGCACCATAAACCAGAAGCCATGGACTGTTCAACCACAGTGGAAATCTATATTGAGTTTAAATTTGGAGGTGTGCCTGGGATACAGTGTATACGATTTGTGGAATTTCAAGATAATTGAACTCATCAATACTTCAGTGTCAAGAGATAGCACATACTAAAATCCCTAAACCCTAGCTGACCTTGGAGAATGAAAGATATATAAACGCACATTTGATCATGACAAGAATCCCCAAAGGTAGAACAGAATCTATGTGTACACCATTTTCCTGAGTTCTCAGAGATCCAAGGGCAATCACTCACAGAACTTGCTTGCTCTTGAAGATGCTAAAACTTGAAATCCTAGATTTAGGTTGAAAGGGTCCATTGAGTATGTGTAAGCAGTGACTGTCAAGTGAAAATGCATGTCTTATTTGAAACAAGAGTGAGTGGTTTAAAAGCCAATACTTAAACCACCCCCCTCTCTCCTGATCCCCGTTGGAATCTAAAGGCTTATAAAGGGATATAAATACAGATTTCTCTGTTGTTACATATTGCCATAAGCATTGATACATTCCTGGATCTAATTATTGTCATTTGTTTGTGCAAGGTGACAAATTAGCTCATTTAAATTTTTATATAGGTGAGCATGTGATTGGCATAATATAGAAAGCCTTAGAGCTGCCCCCAAGCCAGTGCCAATAAGAGTTCAGTCTCTGTACTGTGGCAGCCTTAGACAGAGCTTTATAGCCAAACACATTTTTAAGCTCTGAAAACAGTATCATAGAATAAAATGCAGGGGCTTCTTGTGCCCCGTTTTAACCTGCTTGGAAGTGCCTAGCATTGAATACACTGCTAAGCTGTGTAGATCGCTCCCTCAAGCAAGTCAGTAAATTCCCTGTCACTCCAGCCAATTGCTTCTGGGTAACAAGGATCCTCATTTGAAAGCAATAATTAAGCATCTATAAAAAGCAGTGGTGCCTTGTGCATGTAGGAATTTGCACAGCAGAGGAACACTAGGGAATGTTTTCAGGGTAACAGCAGTAAGGCAGAGAAGCCACAAGTCATACTGTCTTCAAAAGCGAGCGAGTTCCATATACAGGGTATATTGGACTGCTGGGGACTTAGGCAAGCTGGTGTAGGCATAAGCCCTGCCCCATACCAAGAAATTCCTACATTGAATGAATGTGGGCTCATTGCTCATATCTTCCTTTTTCCTAAGAGAAACTAAGATTTTGAATTTTTATGTGGGATAATCCTCAATATTGAAGTATTGATAACACTTCAGGAAGAGAGTTTGAAATGTATGCTGTTCATCAATGATGAAACAATTGCTGCTGATATACAAAACACCTGTATTGAACATGCTGGTCATTAAATGGGGATCCCCAAGGATACATGTTGCATAATTTAACATACATGACATTTGGAAATGACAAAATTATAGAGAACAGATTTGCTTTGTGGTTCCTTGGGGTTAAGTAGTTGATCAAAAACTAGATATACACTAGGATAAACTTTTCAAAATTTTAAGTTCAGAATCTTCTCCCTGAAGCCAAAGAAAGAAAATAAAGATGTCTCACATGTACATTGGGTCCTGAACTTTACACAGCCTAGATTCATCTGAAAGGGAAGCCTCTACTAAGTATTTACCTAGCTAAGACTGGTCATACGGAACTGTCTTTATTACTAATTGGTACGGGAGAGTTCAGCTCACTGTGGGCAGCACCATTCCCTATACAGGTGGTCCCGGGCTGTATAATAAAGCTAGGTAAACAAGATCCTGAGAGTGAACAGCAAGCAACCTCCTCCTCCATCTGGAGAAGATTCCTGCCTCCAGGTTTTTGCTTGAGTTTCTCCCTGACCACTCTCAATGATGACTTCTAGTCCATTAGTTGAAATAAACACTCTGCTCCCCTAAGTTTCTATAGGCCAAAGTTATTTTTCTTTTATCACAGCACCAGAAAGAGTACTCAGACAGTTAGTAAATACATTGTTGTGTGAACTACAGTTTGGAATGTCTTGCACAGCCTCTGTTAAAGTGACACTTGTTCACAGAGTGATTTGACTTGATCATACAGGTGAGAAGAATGCAAGGGCGATGCCTAAGGAGAGCTGTGCTGAAGAGAAAAGAAGAATCAGCAGGGAGGCAAAATTTGAAGGAAGAGCATCACTATGTCTACTCCACTAAGCCACACAAGACTACTTGAGGATCTGAGTAGAAATGGTGGATTTTATTGTCCAGAGAGCATTTATAGAGATATTCCTATTTAATGTTTCTAGCCAATCCCATAACAAGCTTTGGAGCTATCCTTAGCTGAGGCAGCAGTGCAAGGTCTCTGCATTGTCTTGGACTTCTCTGTTAGAAACCATCAGTTATTCCTGTCACCACTGGGGAGCCCACACCCAGTCCTGTGGAAGTCTTTGTTCTCCCATTGCATTGCCTGTTGTGAGGCACATTACATTATATTTCCTTTTCATTTTGGTCCTTTAAGATTTTTATTTACTGTTATACAAATGTGCATGATTTCTGCCAGCACAGGTGTGAAGGTCAGAGGACAACATGGTTCTCCCCTTTCTCCTTTGTGTCAATTCTGGCTATCAAACCCATGTCTTCATGTTTGAGCAACACGTACTCTTACAGGCGAGCCACCTCTCAGGCCCTCAGACTCTGCATCCTAACAGCTCTGCTACTCAGTCCCAGCAAAACCCTTTGGTTTAGAATTTTGTGACAAATATGGCAAGGACTACGATGGATTGACAACATCCTCTGATAAACACTAACTGCTCAGTGCTTACATAATAATATATAAATTGTTACTATAATATAATTTACATTGTTTGTCTGTTCATTTCAAAACAAGGAACTGACCACGACTCATCTGTAAAGCTCTGCATGCCATACTTAACTTCACGAATCTGGTTAAACTACATAAGCTTGGCCTCTCACAGGAGCATGAGGGATTGTTAAAGAGAAAGAAAAAACAAACAAATGGTGAAATCCTTTCATGTCTTCTGGACTCAGACACCAGGCCCAGGTGTCCCCAGCAGTCCTGAATACTTTTAAACAATCAATAGCGGATGTGTTCTGTTTTCTGACTGTCTGTGTGGTCCGTTCTTTCATTACTGTTTACAATTAGAAATGATATAACCGCAGTTTTGGTTCACCTGGCAGAGGAGAGGAAATGGTCTCTCCATGTTGCCACCAGGTGGCAATCAATGACTTAATCCCATGCCTGGAACAGGCCCCCGAGAGTCCTCACTGAAGGCGTTTCTGCAGCTAAACATAAGCAATGGCAGCAGGAAGATTTTACTTAGGGTTTTGTTGGAGTCTTAATACAGATTATCTTATTTAATTTCCCAAAGTCTCCACTTTTATTTCTAAAAAGCTAAACGCACCATTGCTCTATTTACTAGCTGCTATTGTCCTGTACAATTATTCTAACAAAAAAAAACTTATATTTACACAAAAATATATGTGCAAATACGTATGACAACCCTTCTGAGAACAGACTGTCCTAAACTGGAACATAACCCAAATGTGCTTTAACAGAAAGATAATCTAATTATGATGCACCAGACAATAGAACACCACTTGGAAGCAACACAAAGCATACTTGCTATTCACAGCCTGGCAGCCCCAAGGAATTATGCTAATGCAAAAATCCCATCTCCAGGACTCATGTGTTAAATAATTTAATTTATGTGACATCATGGAAAAGATGAAATTATGGAGAACAAATTAGTGATTTCCAGGGTTTAAGAAGTGGATCAAAAAAAAAAACAGCAGTGTATTGGACCAATTTTTCAAGAATATTCAATTCATAACCTTCATCCTACAGCCAAAGGAGCCATCAAACCATGTCTACAGCTTTAAGAGCACAATGGTGTCAGAAAGCTGAGGGACAGTGCTGGCCCTGGTGTTACAGGCATGGCCTGAGTTTGATCACAAGGAACCAAGTAAAAAAGGCCAGGTGTGATGGTGTGAGCTTGTAATCCAACTCTCTGAGGAAGAGGATCTCAGGGACCAGTCTGCTTACATGATGAGTTTCAGTCAAGTGAGACACTGTTTCAAGACCCAAAGTGGATGTTGATTAAGAAAATACATCCAAGGTTGCACATTGGCTTTCAAATCCATTCTCTCTCTCTCTCTCTCTCTCTCTCTCTCTCTCTCTCTCTCTCTCCATATCCATCCTCACCTCCGCACGCACACACACACACACACACACACACACACACACACGCATAGACACGAAGACAGACATACACATATACACAGAAAAAGAAAATATTCAGGCTTTAGTTACACGTCTTAAAAAGATTAGCACCTGCTTTCACTTATCTATTTTAGTTAGACAAGCATGAGGACCTGAGTTCATATCCCAGCACCCACAGAAAAAAAAAAAAAAGCTGTTCTTGCTGTGTATCCACAATTCCAGCACTAGGGAGGCAGAGACAGGCAGATCCTTGGAGCTCACCAGCCTAGTGAAATTTGGAGGCTCCTCAGAGAGGGATTCATCTCAGAAAATAAAGTAAGACTGACTGAGGATGACATTGGACATCCATCTTTGACCTCTACATGTATGTGCACAAGAACACACATGTAAATACATGACAAAAATATTTTTTAAATTACATGTACGTGCAGGCTACCATGTAGTATTTCAGAAAACATGTGCTCTAAAATGTCACACTTAAAGCAGAATAAATATTTCCCTTCAAAATTTCATTTCTTTGTGAGGAAACACTTGAAAATCTTTTCTACCAGGGCTTTAAGATCTGCAGTAGCTGGGTGGTGGTGGCACATGCTTTTAATTCCAGCACTTGGGAAGCAGAGGTAGGCAAATCTTTGAATTTCAGGCCAGCCTGATCTACGAGAAAGTTCCAGGACAGAAGAAATCCTGTCTTAGAAAAGAAGAGGAGGGAGAAAATGAGGAAGAAGAAGAGGAAGAAGGAAGAAGGAGAGGAGGAAGAACAGTGCCTAAGCACCCTCATCCCTAGTCTAGGCACCGGTTGACTCATCAGTATTCCTGCATCCAACTATATCTCAGTATCTTTGACCAGCATCTCCCTGACTCTCTAGCCCTGAGTCTCACCAGCCTTTAGTAAACACTTGTGAGTCTAACACTAAGGAAGTCTTCTGAGATCACTTTTTTTATTTCAATTTACTTTATGTTTATGGGTGTTTGCCTGCATGTATGTATATATGCATCACATGTATACAGCACCTGAGACCAGAAGAGGGCACTGGATACCCCGTGAGTGGAGTCAGAGATGGTTGTGAACTGCCATGTGGGTGCTGAGAACTGAATGCAGGTCTACAAGAGCAGCCAGCACTCTGGCCCTTTGAACCATCTTCCCACACTCTGATATTTGAAATTTATATTGAACAGCTTAAGTCATAAAACTTTGCTATCATTATCAACATAATATTAAGATGTTTAATATGAACTTAGGATCAAAAGTTTGGGGGATAGGTTCTGAATGTTTTCTTACCATGTGGAAATAACAAAAATCAGTAATCAGTAGGGACATACTGTGCCCAACTACACAAAAGCTATCTGAAGTAATGAATATTCATCTCCACCCAGTGGACTAGGAAATTGCTGGACTTCATCACACACACACACACACACACACACACACACACACACACACACCATCTTTGTGATGTGCATTTACAAATAAAAACATCAAATCCAAGCTCCAGACATTGATAAAGGAACTGAACTAGATGAACCTACCAAATATGGTAGAAAGTGTCCATCACTCTCTCAGCCCTGAGTAAAGAAACCAAAAAATCAGGAACTGTGATGTGAATTTAAGATACACAGGAACACTAATCATTATCACATCTTTTTCTAAAATACCATCCAAAGACTTGGACCAATCACAGTGGGAAGAGGACACACACAGGGAGCTTTATTGGAGACAGAGATTAGGAGCCCATCATGGATCTACAGTATTTATATGCATCAACTTGAGGTTAGGGATTATTTTTTTCTTTTTTTTTTATCTACACGGGTTCCCCAAATGAAAACCTCAAGAAAGTAATATTCAGATTTACATGTAATTTCCTCTGCTTGCATTTACAAGAGGTCTTTCCAGAAAGTCGTGCTGTTGCAGGTGTGAAAAGATGCCACACCAGAGACTTTCAGAATCATGCATTTCAGGTAGCTCTGTGTCTAAATATAAGTCCTTCCCTGAGCTCCTGCCGTCATTACCATTTGGTAATTGTAAGCAAAGTGACAGGAGCTTTCACCTCCAATGTGACTGAAGATTGGATTCTGTTTATGCAATGTTGCTGCCTTCTCCCATTTAGAGTGCTAAGTTTGGAAGAAAGGATCAGCTCTTTGCACATTAGCTGGGACAATTAATCTTCAGGTTTTGCTGCCCCTGTGTGTCAAAGAATTAAGGAATGCTAGAACTGGATAAGGCCAGATGCCTGCAAGAGGCTCTTTTGTTTTGAAGTTCAGAGTTTTCTACCTGTTAAATTACAACTCAGCAAACAGAGAGGTGAGATGACCCAGACCCTTGGGGTGTATAAATACAGATGATCTGTCTAAGTGGACACCTGTGCACATAGTTGGAAGAGCCCTGAATGAAGAGGCTCACTGTATGGAAGGTGAAATGATTGCTAACTTAATAAATAGAGAACAAGCACAGGACCATTAGCCTGGATCACAGGGAAGTTTCTACACTATATACACAGTCCCAGTATACAATGGTTCAATTGATCTTCTTCAGATTGGGGGGAAATAGTATATATATGGAATACGCCAGGAATTTTTATATTAGCCTGCACTGATGTGTGTGATCCAACACTCTCTTATATAATCATAAAGGGAAGTATTGATACTCTAAGTGTGATTTATTGTCAGAATCTTTGGGAGATGCAAGTATTAATATCACATTTAGCTTTTATTCTGTTGCTTGCCTCTGTGTTTGAAGCAGAGGTCAGTAATGATCGGAGTTCAGCAGTGATGTTGGTATTCCCAAACCCCTGCTGTCTTCCCTTGTGCTTCTGTTGCCATTTACAGACAAAGTCTATAGAGACCAGTGGACCTGTGCACGAAACGTGAGTGTGTGTGTGTGTGTGTGTCTGTCTGTCTGTCTGTCCATGTGTATAGAGATCCATCTGCACTAGCAAAGAAGTCAATCCATACATAAGCTTGTTGGTTAGAAATAATATTCCCTAATGGGGAATTTCCAAGCTCCTCTCTTCCTCTACAGTGCCAAATCTAAGTTCAACTTTTTTATTGAAAAACAAAACAAAACAAAAAGGAGGAGCTGAAAAGACAACCCAACCATTAGAAACAGTGGCTGCTCTTGCAGACTGCCTGAGTTCGGTGTCCAACACTCACAGGATGATTCACAGCTACCTGGATTTCCAGTTCCAGAGGATACAACTCCCTCTTCTGGCCTCTGTGGGCACTGCACACATGCACTGCAAATAGACACATGTGGGAAAATACTCAAACACATTAAATGAAAGTGTATTAATTCTTTTTTTAAGCAACTCACTTATTAAATGCATTGCTTGTGGCAATGTAGAGGCTCACAGTGTGGTAACCAGACTTTAATAGCAATCATTATTATTGCTAGTATCTAATTAGTTGTAGAAACCATGTTATTTTAAAAAGTGTACAGGACATGCTAGTAACAAAAGAAAATTTGAGGCATTCTGAAATAATGTTTAAAGGTCACAGGTCAGTTTTAGAAAAGTGGCCTAACTAGTTCTTTGAAAATGGTTCTCATCAAAATTTGCAAAGAGCTAATGGTGTTAAAAATCTTGATATCCCTGGGGATGTACAGAGCATCTGGGGTTAGTTAGCTAACTGAATAAATTTGATCATACCTGAGGCTCACAGAGTGCATCATTAGCTCAGAATGAACCCTTACTTCTAATTCCAAGTAATGGCATTGGATTCATACTAAAAATTAAATATTGTTGTGTGTTTGTTTTTATTCACAATGCAAAGAGATAGTGATTGGTTTTGGCTGACAGACATACAAGGAAAATGCATGTGGTTTACTCGGGTAGCACAGATAGAAGCAACTGCTAAGAAAAGTCATCCAGGCCAAGTGGGACAAGCCTGTCCTCTTTGGCACTCTTGACGCTGAGGATCATGTGTTAGACTTTTCCTATGGAGAAGCAACATAGGTATGTCTCCTCACCCCAGAAAGGGAACACATGATGGTGCAAAGTAATGATGGCACAAAAGTCCAATGTGATGAATCAATGGGTTTCTATTAAGGTTACTTGCAGAAGTATGGGTGAGGGATTGTGAACAGGAGCAGGGATGATTAAAAACTACATTTGCATCACTGCAAAGCCCACCACGATGTGGGTGAGGACTCGAGAAAGCTGCAACTCCAGGGCTCTATCTGCATAGCTTGCAGACAGCTTCACAGGACAGAGAACTTCCTCTCTGAGCCTTGGGTGGACAGTCTCCTCCACTGTTTGCTATTTCTGTAAAGACTTGGTGGACACTTCAAGATTCTTGCAAGTTTCAGTTTTTCCAGGCTTGGGAGGATTGTTTGTTTCCTAGGTTTCATGAGCTTCCCTCTTGCTCCTGGAAGGAGAAACTTCAATCCCAGGACAGCAAATATTGCAGCACCAAAACAGGAGGGTTTGATTTGCCTGGATTACTGTTAGTTTTCAAGGTAAGGCTGGATAACATAGTGAGATCCTGACCCATCTAGAAATAAAAAAAGAGAACCAGAGATCTCTTTCAGCTGTCAAACTCTATGTAAGTGAGGTTCTGGGTTCCACCACTACTGCCTCAAAATTTAAATGAATAAATAAATAATGCATGTGGATGGTTACAAAATTCTGTACAACAAAGCTACATTAAAAACACTGATGCAACCAAATATGCCTAGAAAGAATAGATCCTGGGTTTGAACAAACACCATGAGTCTCTGAATCAGAAAAGAAAAAGAAAAAAAATGGGAATATAATGGTCTTAGCAACCATAAATGAATTTAAACAAAGTCTCTTTTCCTCTGGAACATCAAATATAATTTGTGGAAGGTACAGACCCCAGACATAGAAAAGAAGAACAGAATCTAGAGAGACCACACCCTCCCTCAATGAGTGTGTTACCAAGCATAACACACATGTCCCTAAAATAACGATTGGTAGAAAACTCACTCATGGTCAGACAGGCCATTTGTCATATCACAGCTTGGGTTCAAAGATCCAGATATAATGGTGTCAAGAGAGTCTAGACATTTAAAATGTTTCTGTGAGAACACCCATTTCTAAGTTCTACTGACTAAATTTAAATAGTTAACTTTGTGTGTTGACTCTAGATGTTAAGAAACCTCTTGGTGTCTTAGAGATTTGGTGCACAGCACTAGAATATTCAACCAGAGATACAGAGTATACAGCATCACACAATTCACACCACTCTACACTGCTGACATCAAGAATGACCCATCCCACATCACTCCTCTACTCTCTCATCCCACCTCCTGTGAAGGCCCTGACTTCTGCCATGTGGTCCTGTGAAGTGCCGTGTTGGCCTGGTTACCTCCCTACTCTGTGTCTCATCAAATGTCCCCTAGGAAGCAGGGTTGAAATGTATCCTAGGCAGATATTTGTGATGTGCGCTTTCCAGGCGAGGTGGCAGATACTAGTTTAATTCATCTGAGACAACTGGACTCCATTGAGATTTGAAGCCCTCATTTGCATAATTCCCATACCTTATTTGGAGACCTTGCCTCAGAGTTCAGCCACACTCATCACTTTTGGGTTAAGACATACAATGATATACAAAGCACAATCACAGCTAGCTAGCCATAAGTGGAAAGAACGGGTTCTAATATGGTGTTGATTCCCAACTACTCCATCTTAGTGACCTTGAACCTGTCACCTCCTTTTCCCAATGTAATTAAATGTTAGCTGAGAACCTAAGACTGGAGCAAAAATGTCAACCCATAAAATACTTGACTGGGAAAGGTGTGTGATTTCAAAATTCACTCAGTTAGAAACAATTATTTCCATTTTTTTCTGACATGCTTGTCTCATTTGTATTATTGTTGCAATGTTTATATCAAACGGTCACTTTAAAAACTCCATTATCAATTTTAAAAAGTCATAGGACTACAAAGTAAATCAATAGACATCACCATAATCAGGCATTACTTCAAGAAGAAACTGATAAAATGTTAAATTATCCCAACTGGCAGGTGACATGATGCAGGTGACATCATGAAGGGAAAGAGAAGCCATCGTGGGACGAGAGAGGTCTTGTACATCATTTACTCAAGGGATACAGAAACTCTGAATTGGAGACGGGGGAGTCATCATCTTAACCAAATGTTCTTCCTCCTATCACTTTATACCTGTGTGTATAGAGATCCTGGAAGTATCTCTGTGTGGCCAAAATATCCTAGAAGAAAGGTCTTGGAAGTACATAACTGTGGTCCAAAGGTCCTATAAGTACATCAGTGTTGTCAAAGATCAATGAAGTACAGCAGTGTGGGTCATTTGGGGGAAGGCGAACAGCATGAAGAAGAAGAAGAGTTGGGCAAGGGTCAGAGAGGCTATGCCCTGTGCAGCGCAGTTGAACGGGCACTGAAGCCGAAGTCATCAGATGCTATGTGATGCTACTGCTCACTGGGGGCTTGACCTCAAGATCCCTCCCTTGCAAACAGCACAGGAGCCCGTGTCAAATATGCGGTTACACAAAACCGACATTTTCCAGAATGGAATCAAAATAAAGAATCAGTTATTGGAATTCTCACTGTTTAATTTAGCATGTTTAATGTCACGTTCCTACAGATGTCTTCACGCAGCTTCCCACATGTCCTCATGTCCTTTACTGGGAGAGTCTGAACGCCACAGTCATTCAGTTCCACCTTGTGTTTCTCCACAGCTGGTAAATACTCTAGTGAGATAACAGTTTGCATCATGATCTCTTCATCACACATTGGAATATGCCACTTGCCAACACATGGTCAGAATTGCAAAGGACTCAAAATATATGTTAATATATTTCCAGAATAGTGCTATATAATTGTGCTGTCAGTCAGCACCAGATACTGCTTTCTTTATTATGGGAGACAGTTTCTGAACCACCAGGATCCATGTTCTGTTTTCTGTTATCACAGAAAGGACATCAAGCATTTTGTGTTGGAATGAACATGGACAGTGACTATGTTGAAGGTCTGAGTGACATTTGATGTTACCCAACAAATGTTCAAGAAACTGATTTGAGACCATCAATCCCATATTCCATGAGTATTTATGAGTATGGATGATGGAAAAACCATGGCCCTATGAATCTTAAAACAGACTTAAGTATAACTGCTTCTTTTCCATCTAGCTGTCAAATCTGAGGAACAAGTAAACACCCAGAGTATGTCTTTCTGTCTCAATTCTATTCTTTTAAAGTGTGTGTGTGTGTGTGTGTGTGTGTGTGTATAAAATGCATAAGTGCACACAAGTCCTGGAGCATGTGTTAGAGGTAACAGAATGACTTGAGGAATTGATTCTCTCCTTCTACCCTCTGGGTTCCTGGGGATAAAACTCAAGTTTTTAGACTCAACAACAATCAACTTTACCCAATGAGCTATTTTGTCCTTTTTGTTTCTGGATATTTATTCTCCAGAAATATTCACACACGGGGGGGGGGGGAAGACAGAGACAGAGGCAGACAGAGAAGCAGAGAGAAAGAGTTAAAGTATAGACCAGTTTGCTAAATATAGATGTTCTTGCTCTTCTGTCTACTCCAGTTCATGATAGACATTTCTCATAGCCTTAAAAACAACTCCTAATATGATGCTGCCAGTCCCTGAGCCTGGGATTCAGAGTGAAATTTACCCACCATTCACTACATAAGCCTTTCATACAATCCCCTCTCTATGAAGCAGGAAAGGTGGCCAAACAACACAGCTCATTCCTGCTTTACCAGTTCATTCTACAGAGCAGCATGATTCTTCCCAGTGCATGTATTTTCTCAGTTTAAGAAGGAGGTCTCTGTGGTATATTGTTGGTGCCCAATAAAAGCTTCTTGAAGGGTTGACTATGTGCATCACCTGAAACAGAAAAAAAGCAGATACAGCTGTGACAAGATAGGGCATTTGTGGAACTGGAAAACACAAGCCTCACACCTCACACTTCCCTGCTGGAGAACAGTCTCATCTATAGCCATACAGCAATTAAGATACAGCTTTTGTCACTATGTTTTGGCCAAGACTGTAGGGACAGGCCTCTCAATTTCAGCGATTAGGAGAACGTATTCTACTAATTAAAGACAGTAATGCAATTGGCTTTAATTTTGAACTCATGTAAGAACGTTCTCCATAGGGTCTAGCAGAAGTGGGTCAGCTTTGGTTTGTACTGCTTGTGGATTTTTCCTCCCTGCTCCTCCTATTTGTGAGCCCACTTGTAATTAAAGAGAATTTAATTTGGTGATGGTGGAAGTACAGCTGCCTTTATTCAGGATAGTTCTGCTAGGGCTGTGCATTGCACTCAGGCTTACTTGCTAGCTAAAAGAATGAGAGGAGGCATTAAGCCTTCATGAAACCTTAAGGAGGGAGAGCATGTATGGGGTCAGGCAGAGGACCTCCTGAATAAGGCTATGAAATCCATCTTCTGGATGGGTTCAAGTCAGTGTTACTGGGACAAATAATGCCTTTTGAAAACAGATTAATGTAGAAGTCTTTCCTCCTCAGTGGAGGTCTATATAGATCTTGACAGGATCTAGAATAACCCAGAAAACAGGTCTCTGGACATGCCTGTAGGGAGGTCTTTAGGTTAGGTAAACTGAGTTGAGAAAAGACACCATAAATATGAGTGGCTTTATACCATGGGCTGGAGTCCTGGACTGATGACAAAGGAAAAAGTGAGCTGAGCACCAGCCTTCATCTCTGTTTCCTAACTGTGGATGCCATGTGACCAGCTGTCTCACACTCCTGCCCCCATGCCTCCCCTGCCGTCAGGTACTGAGAACTCTCAAACTGAGAGCCATGATCACCCTTCCTTCCTGACGTTGCTTTTGTCAGCGTTTTTTTTTTTTAAATCACAGTTGTGAGAGAAGTAAATAACACAGCATCTACGTGCTGAATCCATAAAAACATTACAGCTTCTGGAAGAAAGGTTACCATTAACACCCCACTAATGAAAACGGCAGCCAAGCTTCACTGTAGCTTTAGCATCTGACACAGAACCCATTCCTACCATCCTGCCTGGAGCATCTTAATTCTCTTAACTCAGTGTACTATCCTCTGGCAAGAGTTAGAAGTCTTCATCAATAGAGAAAGGGTCCCAGAGTAGGTAGACCACATGTCTAATGGGTTTGGGTTTTTCTTTTGGTTGACAGTGTCCCACCCACAGGTTCCCTGTTCCTCTCCTTTTCATTGGTCTGCAGATGTCTGAGTACACCTTCTTTAACATGAGTTGGATCTCTGTCTCTGTAACTGTAGATTGGTTGGAGTAAGAGTGAGCACCATAGGCCTGTCTGCTCCTTGTGGTATAACAGGTACAAGAGAGACCCACTGAATAAGAAGTTAAAAAATGGATTATATTCCTGATAAATAGAAACTTGCTGCTGGAACAAAAACCCACGAAGAAATGCCTGTTGCTAAGGACAAAAATCCATTAGTGAGACAGCCTAAACTCTGGTTTCTTATGTTTCTCATTCTCTCATGATAAGGACCTATGGCCTCATTTACAACCTCAGTTCCCTTCTCCATGAACTTATCAAAAAGTTCACTTCTATTTCTACTCAGCCTTGACTCTATTGGCTTAAATCTCACAGCACAATGTGCTTATGAATATAGAAGAAATAGTCAGTTTGTCAGATTTGTTCTTTTGGTTAGTCCTTTGAAAATCTTGGACAATGTATTTAGGTTGAATTCACCCTCTCCTGGAACTCCTCCCAGATTCATGCATTGTTCTCTATTCACCCAGCTTTCTAAACCCACTTTGTTTATTTAAACCCACCAAGTCCAGCTTGTGCTGCCTACATACATACATACTCCCATGCCCTCAAACAAGGCTGATCTACTAGGAACTACACCCTTAAGGAATATTGCCTTTCCATTTTCCAGAAGTTATCAATTGCCAGTAACTCCTAAGCTAGGATGGGATTTTATGCCCACCTCCCATGCTGGAATTTTGTCTAGCTTGAGCTTTGATGTGGGATTCCCCTCTGTATGCTGTGAATATCATTGATTAATAAAGAAACTGCTCTGGGCTTATAGCAGAGCTATAGGGAAACAGAGCTAGGCAGGGAAAACTAAATGGAATGCTGGGAGAAAGAAGGGCAGAGTCAGAGAGAAGCCATGTAGCCCTGCCAGAGACAGACACTTGGAACTTTACCCAGTAAGCCACTGCCACATGGTGATACACAGATTAATAGAAATGGGTTAAATTGATATGTAAGAGTTAGCCAATAAGAAGCTAGAGTTAATGGGCCAATCAGTGATTTAATTAATACAGTTTCTGTGTGATTATTTCAGTTCTGGGCTGCTAGAATGATCAAGCAGCTCCCTCCAACAGAGCTTAACTCATGTTCTTTATTTTTCTACAAAGAATTTAACTCAAGTTCAAATGTAAATTCAGCATTTTACATAGCCAGCTCCAATGTATGGTTCTACTCAGGCCAACGTTAACAGAACAACTAATATTAGTTAACAACAAAAATAGGGGCCAGTTATGCAGATGAGAATAAAACCTCCAACAGCAAACCAGATGAGAAAATTACAGTGACTGAGCTGTGCTTGAATTGTGAAGATGTATCAGTCTCTTTAATAAAAAGAGAAAGGCTGAGGCTATAAATAGCCAAGCTACACCCTGTGTGATTTCAACACATGACTTTTCTGAAATGCATTCTAGTGCCTTTAATCTCTGGTTTTTGTCTCTTATGAATGTCTCTGCAGCCATTCCTGTCAGAGCCCTTTGCAAAGTTAAATTAGCATGGGCTAAAACAGCAACAGTGAATATCCCCAAGTAGGTTTCCCACAAAGGCACTTCATGACTGTCCATCATCATAGAGAGGTAAGCTGTCCTCAGATACCAGCTCCACCTCCAGAATCGAACCATTCCACGCGAAATGGTGGGGGCATGACTTTGGCCTCAGTAGCTGGTCTCTTTGTCAACACCACTGGTGACTTCACAAGAGTAGAATTATTTAGTACTTAACATTCCTGTCCCTGGTTTATTTAATTTCACAAAACAACCCCAGGCTTAGCCATGTGCTCACAAGATTGAGGGACTGCATTTATTCACTTTACTGAGAAAACTGATATCTGAGAAAAGGGTCCCCAGGACCCATATTTCTTGGAATGAATTGCATTACATTCCCTTCTTCCTCACTCTCTCTGCATCCCATCCCCTCAGCCCAGAAAAAATAGACTCTTCATATATAGAAACCTGATCACCATCTCCTCTGTCACCTTTTTTTCTTAAAAAAAAAAAAGAAGAAGTAACTTTTTCCATGTGTGTACAGGTTTGTTTGCCCATGTGATTGTAGTAATAGTCTACAGAGACCAGAAGAGGGCATCAGATCCCACAAAGCAGGATTTACAGACTGTTGTGAGCCTCTCAAGAGGGGTGCTGGGCACTGAACTTAGATCCTTTGCAAGAGCAGTAAGCACTGCTGAACTGACTCCAAAGCCCCACTCTGCTGTCTACTTACCAGTCAGCTAATGCCAGTTCTACAAAACACTCAGAACCCAGGGATGCTTGCCAAGATTTTCCCCATAGTATTAGTTACTTTTCTGTTACTGTAACAAAATACTATGACCCCCCCCCCAAAAAAAAAGTAAAGAAGGAAAGTCTATTTCAGTTTACAGTTCTAGGGAGATGGAGTCTATAATGCGTAAGAAGGCATGTCTGCAGGAAAAGAAAGCAGGGGTCATATTTCATCCACACACAGACAGCAGAGAAGAGGGGACAGGAAGAGGGGAGAAGACATAATCTTCTAATCCCATCCTGATGTTTTACTTCCTCTAGCAATGCTCCACCTGCTGAAGGTTCCATAACCTCTTTAAATAGCACCACCTACTGGCAACAAATGTTCTAACATCAGAGCCTCTGGGGGATGCTTCTCTCTCAAACCACTGCACCCAGAGAAAGAGACTTTTGTCCCTTAAGGAGATGTAATTGTACCATGGGCTGAATACTTTTTCATTTCTGCAAATACAAATTGAGGTTATATTTTATTCGAATTTTGGAACACAGCAATTTAAACACTGTGACATGAAATACTGACACAATATTACTCTATTTAAATAATTGGTGATAATAGCTACCGCCCAAAGAAGTAATGAAGCATCAGGAATTCACAGCTGGCTAGCCAGAGATAGGGTAACTTAGTTAAGGATATTGCTTCACTGTGGTGACAATTTGCTTAGCCAGGACAATAAAGTACGGAGCTGCAGTTCATTAACCTTTGAAATGACAAAACTGGAGACCTGGAGCTGGGCTTGTGTATCTATGAGCCTAGCACCAGAAAGGCCAAAGCACGAGGGTTGTTATAGGAGATTTCGATTTGAAGTCAGCCTGGAATACATAGAGTAAAGCAGGCCAGCCAGGGCTACATAGAAAGACCTTGTCTAAAATAAAATAAAATAAAATAAAATAAAATAAAATAAAATAAAAAATACAACAAAAAATACTTCAGACATGAGCCAAAGGATCTGTGTATTGTGAATCTTTTTAAGCAACTGTGAGCTACGCTTATGATTATTCTCCTTTTAAAAAGATTATTTAACTTTTTATTTATGTACATATATGTGTGTCTCTGCATATGTACACATGAATGGATTACCCTCAGAGACCAGAAGAAGGCAACACATCTGCTAGAGCTGGAGTGACAGGAGTTGTGAGCCATCCCACATGGGTGTCAGGGACCAAAATTGGGATTCTCTGGGAAAGCAGCAAAGGGACTTAACTGTCAAGCCATCTCTCCAGCTGCTCCTTTGGTATTTCCTTGGTGAGGGCATTATTATGATTTTTTGTTTTAAAGACAATTTTACACAGGTTCAGTAATAAAACAGTTTATACAGCAATCACTATGACTTCATTTACACAGATTTACATATCTGAAATATGTGACTATATAAGGGGGATATATTTCCTGTGAGGGATCCATTCCCTATGAAGCAAAATAAAGCTTAAAACAAGTTGAAATTCAAGTGTTTTAAGTTTTATTTCAATCGGTTAAAGGGCCTCTTCCTGACACATTAAGCAATCACTGTAGAGTCTACAAGAGAGATGCTTGAGTCCCTTGTACTATGGAAGATCTTGGATTTGTACCAGTCTTCTGGGTCCCTGAGGACCCAGCAACCATGCTGCAACTGTCTGCATAGTCTCATGGAAGATCCTGTCCTACCACAGTATTTCCTACTGTGATGTAAGTCACACTGTCTTTTAGTTCCTTTCATGACTCTTGTCCTTCACTCTCTTTAACCTTCTCCTTCAGTCCCTCCCCATGTTTTCTGTCTCTCAAATCTTTCCTTGGCTCCATAATAAGCATCATTCACACATCACGTGGTTGGCATGGATATCAAGGGATTGTATTTGATGCATGTAGCTATTATTTACTTAAACATTTACTGAGTGCCTATTAAATTCCAGGAGCGAGAGGCACCGATATGCACAGCAGTATCTAAAATACAGCTTCCTGTTGATAATTTGCTTAAAGCTCTAATTGTTATTCTCAAAAAATAAAAACCCTGATGCTTCTCTCCTTCAAACAGACAGCATAAACCCTACACATATTTTCAAAGCCACATTCCTTTTTCTTCTTCTGAGAAAATACTGAGGCACCCTCATTTTTTTTTCAAAGGGACATTTGATCTCTTTTTTAAAAAATACATTGACCTCTTTCCAAATGCATATCAATTTTTATTTCAAAGTCACACTTCTAGAGAATATAACGTGCTTCCTCCCCGGGAGACCACAGGGAATGTTTAGAACGGTTCAGGGAATGGGGAAAATTGGGAGGAAATTCGGGTATAAAAGCGAATTTGCCTCTCAGATGTCCAATGGAACTAGAGGGTTTTGATCTGAGCCCTCGCAGGAGGGCATGATCCCTCTTCCTCCTTGAAACCTAGTCCTTGTGATTGACAAGGTCATGGTGTTTAACATGGCATCATGGACATTTGTTTACCTAGAAGAAAATAAACAGGCCTATTTTTAGATGTTACTCAGTGTGAGACAGACTCAACCAGATTTCTTAGTTGCTACAACCTTTTTCTCAACTCTGTTTTCTCCAACGTTTTCAAGCTCTCCTTGTTACTGTCACTGTTATTGTCCCCACTGATTACTTACAATTTTCCAAGTTACATATGTAAAGACTAGGAAGGACTCTAGTTCAAGGGTGTCTATAGACCCCTGCTCTCTGAGGAGGCTGCCTTCATCTAGTGCCTCACTTTGATGAGTCTGAGTTTCACAGGTGCTCTCCAAACTCTTAGTTCTCCTCCTGGGACTTGCCTGGACCGGCTCAGTTGATCTTTACAATGCTTCTTCAAACCTCAGTTTGCAGATCTTGGGAGCAGGTCAGGGAATCAGTAGAAGATAATCCAACTAGTCCAAGCCACAGTCAAAGACTGATTCTGTGAAATGTGGTAACACCTTTGTCCTCAAGACTCCAAGCTCCCTACAAGCCCCACAATCCACAGCTCATGAGAAGCATTTGATTGTACATGGAGACCCATTGCAAGTATGTCCTGTTTCCTTCCAGAATATTTACCCCATGTCCACAACTCCAAGGATGGAGTTTAACTGAGGGGGGGGAAGCAAAAACACAAAACAAAACAAAACAAAATGTATCTACTCTTCAGCTCATCTTAGGAAACACCGACACCTGGAGGGTAGGAGTACTGCCTGGGTTTTCTATTGAAATGTCTCAACCATCCTAAATATGTAGATTTAATGTGATCCATCATCTGTTGGTGGGTGTATATGCATGCACATGCATGTGTATGGAGGTAGAGGAGAGATGTGCAAGTGTGTGTGTGTGTGTGTGTGTGTGTGTGTGTGTGTGTGTGTGTGCTGTATCTGTTGGAGTGCCCATGGAGGCCTACGCAGAGCTTCTGGTGCCTTTCTCTACTGCTCGACACCTCGCACTTTGCATTAGGGTCTCTCCCTATAGTGAAATCTGGCTGTTTCTGCTAGCCTGGCAGTCAATGATCTCTTTACTCCACCCCCAGTACTAGGGTTACAGGAATGCACACCATTGCTTGGTTTTCAGTGAGGATTCTGGGAATCCTAACTCAGGTTTTCATGCTTGCAGAGAAACTGTTCTGTCCCACTGAGCCATCTCCCAGTCCCCATTCATTAAAGAATAGTTCATGTGACCAAGGACTCATCTCTGCATGGTGCAATTGTGACTGAGGCAATTCTACAAAGGACTGCAGGAAGCCCCTGCAATAAAAAAAAGTTCACCACAGAGCTCTCATCTTGAAGCTGCCCTAGGGTTAGGAAGCTGCAAATGTCCACAGCATGGTTGATTTGGTTCTGAAAGTCAGTATGCTTAGAGAGTTGGGAAGAAGCCCAAAGGAACAGAATGAGAATAAGTGGAATGCGGGAGACTAAGATATTTGACACACTTTCACCCACAGCAATTCAGGCATGCTCCATGATAGAACAATTCCTAAAAAATGCCTTATGAATCCCAGAGGAAAGAAATGCAAAAAAACATAGAGAACTACATCATCAAAGGGGTGGAAAATGTCACCAGTCTGATGTGGTAACTCTGATGTTGTTTCCCCTTCACTGAATGGAGTCAGAATAGCGACATCTACTCCTCTGCCCTCCTCCAAACCAAAGAAGACTTTCTAGTGAAAATCATTGCAAGGGGAGCCCTGTCCTGTCCATCTGGCTCACAGAGAGGTCAACAGGGATCATGGACCACTCCTGTCACTGGATGGAAGTTTCCCTCCACAACTAGGATGAATGAAGTTACACCATCCATTGTCAGGCAGTGAAATACTGAGCCAAAGGGAGAGGCTACCACTGTCCTGCGAGTTTAAAGTAAATTTGCCTGCTCATTTGTGCCCTCCTTATCTATTACTGTATCTGAGTAACTAGCTAATCCAATGAACATCAAATATTATGTTTTCACAGTGTATTCAAAGCCCACAGATAATTAATACCCATTTGTGTTTATAAGTCTGTCTGCTTCAACACATAAGCTTTGTTGGAATATTACTTCAAGGGTGATATTGTTTTGCTGTTTTGATTGCTATTCATTTTGGAAAACTGATATGTAGCAAACAAGCAGACCCCACAGATGCCACTGAGAAGCCCAAGTCAATCCAAGTCTGTTTAGCTGAGTGTTTTTATGATTGCATCCTCCTTGATCCAAATCACAGCTGATTACGTAAACTTACATGCAAAGCGAACACTTGATTTCCACCACGTCAGATGGTACAAACCATCTCTCCACCGTAGCCCTTGACAATTTCCCTCTGATTAGAGGAGATCAGAGTCTTTCCAAAAAGACAGTTGCATCTGGTACACAAGAGAATAAAATGATGTATCCCAGAGTGTCCCAGACATAGCTGCCAGGTAGGAATTTCATATTTCAGCTCAGTGCTGGATCTGTAGAACTGGGAGATTTGAAATTGGGTTAAGCATTGTCTCTGGTAACAAGTAAATGGAAAGGTTGAGTGAGTGATGTTTTTTGATCAGAGAGAAACACAATGATGCTGCCTTGTGGTACAGGATCTCAAGGTATAAATCATCAGTAAAATCAATACCAGTGAAAGCTCTGGTGAGTGAAGGCAAAGACAATATGGGACACCCTCTTAATTAGGATTTCTAGTGCTGTGAAGAGACACCATGACCATGGAAATTCTTTGAAAGAAAACATTTAATTGGGGTAACTTACAGTTTCAGAGATTTAGTCCATGATTATCATGGTGGGAATCATGGTGTTGTGCAGGCAGACATGGTGCTGGAGTAGTAGCTATGTCTTGCAGACAACAGGAAGAAGACTGAAACACTGGGCAGTATCCTGAGCATAGGAAATCTCAAAGTCCACCCCCACAATGATAAACTTACTCCACAAGGCCATATTTACTCCGACAAAGCCATACCTTTTAATAGTGCCATTCCCTTTGGGGGCGGCTTTCTTTCAAACCACCGGAGACATTATCTCAGAATTTCAAATTCCACCTTTGCCTGCATTTTCCCTTCTGCATATATATCCAATCCCATGCTGAAAGGTGTGCATGAAAAGAAAAAAACATGCCTGTTCTATCCAGTTAGAAGTTACTCGGTTCACAGCAGTTTCTAGAAGCTTCTCTCTTGGAGCGTCTTGTACATCAAGCCCCTGGAAGGCCCATGTAGGTTTTAGCTTTGACTGGTGGAGTCAATGTAGTTCAGGTGTGTTCCTATCTGGAAGGACACTTTGTTAGTCCAGTATCTGCTCTTCCGTTGAAGTGATAGCATGGAACCCATTGCTTTGGGGCTGGGTAGATGTCTCAGTAAAGTGTCTGCAATCAATCATGGTGACCTGAGTTCAAGTCCTTAGCGCCCATGTAAAGGCAGGGCATGATGTCACTTACATGTAATTCCAGTGCCAGGGAAGTGGAGACAAGAGTGTCTCTGTGGTTAATTGTTCATTTAGTCTATATGAACAGGTGAGTTCCAGGGTCAGAAAGAATTCATCTGCTCCCCCTCAGCCCAAATGTTCTCTCCTCCAATGCTTAAATGCTCCAGGTAGAACAAGTCACATCCCAGGAAATAAGACTAACTCCACATCTTTTCTTTTGGTATCATTGTTCCCAGAAGCACCCTATGGGAACACATTCCCTTAATCTCTTCAGAAGTCATTCTGATACCACAGATGCACTGCACATCTCTGCAGGAAATCTGTGTAATTGTGTGCTTTGTATTTTCAGATAATATTGGCCAGGAAGTATGCAACCCTATTAAACATGTCCAGACTTTACACATTACAACAGGACACTGTAATCAACAAAATGTTACTTTGAAGAACCATATAAAATAAATTGCATAACAGATATGCTGGCATGGCTTAAGAGTCCTCAATCCTAGACAAGAACTACAGAGCACAAAGGAATGTTGAGAGTAGGAGAAAGTCTTCCTCAGGGAAGAACATACCAAGTGGTTATGGCTCAGCCCTGAAAACATAGACAAAAGTAACATCAAACAGACAGAGCATGTTATATTTAGTGATGGATGTGCATATATGTGTAAATATATGTGTGTAACAAAAAATAAAGAAAAAAGATGCTATATATTTGAAGGAGAGATACATGGGGGGATTTAGAAGGAGGGTAGGGAAGGAAAAATGATATAAGCATATTATAATCTTAAAAAATAAAAGAAATATTTTTTAGTTTGGTTGTGGCCCAGCCTTGATATTAAAAGTAATTTGGAGGCTAAGAGATGGCTCAGTAGTCAGTAGTCCACTGGTTGCTCTTGCAGAGGACCAGGGTTTGATTTCTTGTACCTATACAGTGGCTCACAACTGTCTGTAACTCCAATTTTAGGGGATTCAGTGCCCTCTTCTGGCCTCCATTGGTACTGCAAGTGCATGATGCACATACTCACATACAGACACACAGTCACGTACATAAAATTTAAAAAAATAAATTAGGAGGCAGGATTAGTAAAATTACACAACAGAATTCACAATGGGATGTAACCAAGCCAGTCCCACTTCAAGATCAAGAAAATCAAGCCAGTCAAGTCTTAGCTGAGGTCTCTTCTAAGTCCAGCCAGTCTGTATCAGTTTTATTCTGGAGGCTCCAGTGGGATAAAATTAAGAACTACCCCCCAAATGACAAAACTATGTTTTAACTAATTATATTTTAATACTCTATGCTTCCTAAAAACTTGATAACAAATTAAATATATGTTTACTGTGCATGAAATTAATTCAAAGTATGTACTAAAAAATGAAGAGCTTTATTAATGTCCTTATTAATGTCCTGGTTTATGGGAGAAAGGTCTGTGATCCTTGGGTTTGAGGGAAAGGATATAGTAGGCCTTTTGGTTGCTGTTGTTACTGAGACCTGAATTGGATTATTTCACACCTGCCTTGTTGCACACAACTGACTTACAGGCAGGATAGAGAGACAAGGGAAATAATAGGACATAGGAAAGAAAGGAAACATTCTCTCTCTCTCTCTCTCTCTCTCGTCTGATTTTTGAAACCTTCAGCAGCTGAAAATCAAGAATTCTAACACAATTAGTAACAGTTACTTCAGGTCATCTTCTCCTCCCAGCTGGACATCTACAATTTTCTGTGAAACTCACCAGAAACCCCCTTCATAATAAAGGATACATGCCAAAGCCCTCATGCAACCCTAGTGACCGGTCGTTTACTTTAAAGTGATTATAATCCCATTTGAGACATCTCAGGAGCCTCCTCATAATCTAGGTAATTTACAAAGGGGGTGTTTCTTAGCCACCCTTTGAGATGTTACTGGATAACTACAAAAATGGTATCTATGGCTAATGCTGAGATATTTGGTTGGGACTCTCCCTTGAGAAGGCCACACCTATGCTCTTCCCCTGATTGCCTTTCTTCCTATTTTTAATGGGTCTCTACTTCATCCTGGCTCATTCTGAAATTCTTTTTGAGGATTTGGTCAAGGATTTGGATTTTCCTGAGTTGATGTCCCCAAGAGATTATGTGACATTGTGGAACTGTGCCTCTGACCTTGCTACCCTGGACACCCTGAGAATCTTTAAGTGTACCACAGGATAACTGGAAAATAAATTTTGTTTGATTCTAACTCATCATTTCAAACTTAGGAGATTCTCAAGCAAGGCTGTCTTTTATCTGGGGACTCAAAGGATCTGCCATGCTGTGAGTCCTCCCCATGGACATCTTTTTTTTTCCTCCTGAGGAAACAGAAGTCTATGACCACCTCCCTACCTGCCCAGAGCTGTGTCTCAAATTGTTTCATACTGTTTCTCCTTCCTGCTGACTGGTGGCTAGCATCAGGTCCATTCACCCTCACACTGAAGCTGTTTGTTCAAACAGAAAAAGAGAAAAAAAGGGAAAGAAAAATGAGTTTTGCTCACACATCTCTATTGAACTTACATTTAAAACAAAAAAAAAGTGGCTAAAATAATTGCTCATTTGCAGAGAGAGTTCTAGTAACCGTTACCTTTCATCTAACATATTGATAATCATTTTGATCCAGGTAACCTAACTGCAGGCTATCTCAGTCTGGATGTGTGGGTCTCCCTTCTCGCTCTTCAATAATTTCATAACTCTCATGAAAATGAGTTCTTTTACTCAATGACAAATTATAGATGCAAATGTGGTTTTGAGAGCCAAGGGGAAGGGAAAGGGGAAAAGAGATGAAAACACATCTGTTTTTCTCATAAGATGAAGATTTCCATTTGGAAGTTCCATTAAAAATTAAAATAAACATAAAGCATTGTATAATTATACTCTCCAGCATTGTCTAGGACCTCATCATTTGTCAGGCCTTGTCTCAGGAATGCTCAGACACCATCTCATCCAATGCTCACTGCAAGCAGGAGAGGTGGTGTTTATAATTCCAGTGCTCAGATTAATAAGTGGAGCCTCAAGAATATGCCTGTGAGGGCAGAGGAGGCAGATCAGCAATTAACAGCACTCGCTGCTCTTGCAGATGAGCCGATGACTGGAGCTGAGATCTCAACACCCACTTCAAGTGGCTCACAACCACCTGTAATTCTAGTTGTGGAGAATCTGATGCCCTCTCCTGGCCTCTGTGGGAAATGTCATCATATGCAATCCTATATATTGACTGTGATTTTAATAAGAAACTCTATTCTTTGTCAAAATTCTCTCTTCATTTATTTAGGAATATTGGCTTATTCACTCCTTTTGATATCCCCAATCCAATTTGGTCCTTACCTCAACTCTGGGACATCCCTGGAGACATATCTTTCTGATAGTTCTGCCACCCTTGTGTACCTCATCCTACAATGCATAAATCAGCTTCTAGAGAATTGATTTTTTTTTTGGTGTCTTGCTTTGAGTATTCCAACATTGAAAACTGAAGCCAACATAATTTCTAATTGTTTTGTAGTAGAAATAAAGATTCACAACTTTGAAATGAAAATTTCTTCTGCCCAGAAAAGTGGTAGAGAAGAAACGGAAGAAGCACAAAACAGTGGTTTAACCCTGCTGTCCTCTGGGCACCTTGAAATGTCATGTTCCCCTTTATTATCCTCGGGTGAACCTGGCTAAAGAAAATTATCAGGAAAGTATTTCTTAGAGGGAGCAGCATGCTGGTGAGGGCATGTCTGAGTCTGTTAGAGAATAAAGTTTGCCTTTTCTTTGATGAGACCTTTTACGGTGGCCACTGTGGTGTGGTGGAGAGGCTGTGATGAAGGCAAAGGAGCTGTGGGGGAAAGGGGATGACAGACCAATGGGTTCTGAAGCACAGGTGCCTTTTATCATGGTGCCGTGTGTTGTCCTGGTGTAAAGGTGTGAACAGGCATGTCCTTAGCACTTGGCCTTTGGGTGTTCATTCAGTTTTCTCACCTCACCCCAGAGTCTTTAAGTCACTTTCACTGTTGTCCTTAAGTGTGTGTGTGTGTGTGTGTGTGTGTGTGTGTGTGTGAGCCCCATGTACTTCAGTCTTTCAGGAGATTATCACAGACCTGCCAATCTTGCAGTTTTCCAACCTAAACATAACCAACTCCACCACTACTAAGCTTCCAGTATCAGAGGCCATTGACGCATTCTGCATGCAGCTGGAGACTGACCTTGGGTTTGTGGTTTTCTTTTATTTTGAATATCACCAATCTTTTTCAGAAGCCTTTTTGGAATTTAATATAATAATCACAGATGTTCTCTCCTTGACACGCATATCGTATTATATTCTGCTCGTTTTCTCTAATGGGGCAGTAAGCAGGGATACGACCACACCGCCCTGCACACATGTCTAATATGATAATAAAGTGTTTAGGTGTATGATGAGCTAGCTGAAGGCATTTTCTCTCTTTATATTCCTCCACACAGCGGCATAACTTTATGAAGATACAGAACTGTTTTCTCACACAGAAACACAAGCCCCTGCCTTGTCCCTCCCAAATTACAGCATCTGCTTGATCCCAGAGAGAAACCCTTTTTCTGGAATGGAAGTTGCTATTCTAGGTAAAATTATATTTAGTTACCTTATTAGAAATGCAGGGTTTTTTTCCTTAGGCTGTGGGACTCCACATTAGATACAAAGGGAAGGTGCATAATTAGCGGACAAAGGGAAAACGTAGGCCACAATTAAATCCAGCGAACTCCAGGACATAACTTAGAGTCAATGTAGAAACTAATTGTTGAAATTAGCGATAAAAATGAATGTAGTCATCAGTCTGGATAGAGGTAGCTGCGGTGTAGAGGAAGGAGGAAAGGTACAGAGAATCTCCTTTATGGACAGTCTTCTCTCGCTGTATCCTGGCGGCACACATATGAGCAGGCACTGTCCTGGGTGCTAAAGACAATGTAGGAAACAGTTGACAGAGGTCCAGAGTCTTCATCGGAATAGCAGAAGCAAGTACTGCAGTACCTTAACTGAAGTAGAGTGGGTGTTAGGTTAGGAGGATGCAGCATCTCCCGGGAATGAAGCCTGATTGTTCAGGGATTAGAGTGATGGGATTATTTTGATCGAATAGGGAACTATTCGATCAAAACAGACCTAGAGGTGACTTTTATGTCCTAAATCACCTGAATTTTCTCTATTATACAATAAACCAGAATCTACAGTCTTCTTCTGTTTTTAGTATTTTACTTTATCTGTCACTAAACAGTGAAGTTTCATATCCAGCAACATACTTTTGACACTTTCAACACCATTAAAAGTGCATACTTCCCAACTGGAATTACAATGTTAACACAACAGGAAACGGAAGGGGCATTTTCGTGTGATTCTGCCCTCTCATTGCCTGTCTGTCAGTCATACTTTAACAAACTCACGGCAACATCACTGTGAGATTTCATTTCCTTCCCTGCTATTTTTGATAGCTCCTTTACCACATTGGCGATGGTAATTTGTGGTTCAAGATTTGCAAAGCAAAATGTTCCTCATGGAATCCTCCAGGTGTGTGTATTGGATGGCGGCATTTTGTAAGACTGAGGATTGTTCAAACAGAGAACAATTCACTTCTGCGAGGAAGCAAAGCTCTGATTTCTGTCCTCTGCATTTATTCCAAATTAAGAAGTATCAAATTGGGAGCTGGAGAGATGGTCCAGTGATAAGAGAACTAAATGCTCTGCTAGAGGACCCAGGTTCAAATCCTGGCATGTCTCATAGCCACCTGTAACTATAAAAGTCTGGCCTCCATGGGCAGCGGACATGCCTGTGGTACACAGACACAAGTACAACAAAATACCCACACATATAAAGTATCATTTTTTTTTGTAAAAAGAATTTCCAGGTCGCTTGTCATTTACTAATGTCCCAAAGAATATACTATTCCTTGTCAAAATACTGGCTACTTATTGTTAGCAGTTAGAGTAGCTGGGTCTGTTCCTGTGGTATTTAAATATAGGTTTGCATCTTGATCTGCAATCATTAACAAACTTTCTGCTCCTGGGACATGATGCCTGAGGAAATGACAGGGACTGATTTTTGGCTGATAGATTTGGAGCCATTGTGGGCATGTGGCTCCATTGTTTCTGAGCTGTGGTGAAGAACATAGTGAAGGGAGGCATGGGGGGAGTTATTGACATCATGGCAACCGAGAAGCAGAAAGGGGGAGAAAAAGCAAAAATAGATGAGAAGGGGGAAAAAATATACCTTTCAAGAGTCCCTAAGGAACACTTCCTCCAACATGGCCCTGTTTCTTAATGTTTGCACACACACACACACACACACACACAAACCTCCCTGCAGTACCAGGACTAAACCTTCAATATATGAGGCTTTGTGGGATATTTCAGATGCAAGTGCTAGTGTTCACCAGATCACAGTTTCACTGTATAGTTGTGTGGCCCAGCTCTGTGCGCTTCTCTGCAGCACGATTTTTTAGGTTGCTAGCACTAGCACTGTTTTTAACCACCCAGGCACCCAGTAGCAGACGCTTTGTAACACTGAAAGGGATTTAGCAGTTTGGTGATTGTTGGTGGAGTGCATAGAGAGACATTGTATTTCCCCCTTTAGGGAATGGCAAGAGGATTCACAGTGGGTAAAAGGCGCTTGCCACCATGTGTGGCAAGTTGAGTTTGGTCCCTGGCACCCATGTGGCAGAAGGAGAGAGCTGACTCTCTTAAACTGTAGTATGATCTTCACACATGCACCATGGTACACAGTGGTGCCATGTATTCCACACATGTACCCATCCCCCAAATAAATAAATACTTTTAAAATTTAAAGGGTTAAAAAAATCTTCAAAAACTAAACACAGCCACCCATCATCTGTATCATAGTGACAACCACCACTTTGTCCCATTGTGTGGCTCCTCGAAGTGATAGTCCTTTAAGGGTACATCATTAGAAAAACAAGACCTGATTCTGTCTAGTATATAAGGACTGTCTGTGATTAAGAGACCTAAGACAAAGCCCCTCTACCATGTCCCCTCTCTTCTGCAATTTTGCATGTGTAAGCAATTGTGCTAGGTGCTCTGAGTCTGAAGCTGCTATAAGCAGACATAAAAACAGGATGATGATCCACAGATGTGAATTCTTTCACTTTACCTACTGGCTATCCTGCTGGGACACGGTAATTACTTTTTGAATTCAGGTGTTCTGTTTGTTGGCAAATAGACTTTATGGATAATATGTTGACTAAATAATCCAACGTTTACAAAGTTAGCTCACAAATCTGATGTGGTTTCACAAGAACTGGTTGTTTTGATTTAATAAAAATATTATGAACCGTCATTAGCCTATGGCAGATCATCAACTAAATTCAGTAAAGATGCAATGATGGCTCTGAGGTAGGTGAAGACCTTCACCAAAGTCACTAGTCAATGCTCACAAAAACCAAGTTCATATAGAGTCCATATGACTCTGCCCCAATCAGAGCTCAAGGTGAACTTGATTCTGCTGAGACCATCAGAGATAGAGGATCCTCCTGTCTGCTCTCAAACTTGTTTTTGACCCATAAGCACACTGAATGTAGACAACACATATCCAGTTTTAGTAACTCAGACCTGGGGGTCTCTATTCAGTCGGAATGTCCTAGAAGCCAGAGGCTTGCTATCAAGTCAACCCAAGCCTTCCTCTCTCCTCCAAAATGTCCTCCAATTCTTCGCCTGCCTCTGGCTTGGTCAGCTGTAAGGAGTGTTGATCAGGCAAGGGCTGGACCTCTCTAAAGACCTGGAGACCATTGTGACAAGAATTAGCATTATCGTGAACTACAAACCGGAAGTGAACCTGACTTCCCATTTCTTAAATCCGTTTGCATTTTTTTAGTCTTACCATCTCTTTTTAAAGTTCATTCTTTTTTACATGCCTGTTTTCTAGATCTGCATTAACTGTTCAGACTGTAAATTAAGACAATTCTGCACATGTTTATCTAGGCGGTGTCATTCATTATGTTCCAAAAGCTAATTATATCCCTGAAGACAGTGATTTACAGGGACTTTGAAACAAACAAAGGAACTCCTAAGGTGGATTTCCGTGAAACCTGATACAGAATGTCTGAATCTATGCCACTTAAATATATGCTAAATAGAAGAAAGTCGAATTTCTTTGAAGGCAAGTAGCTTTTATCTCTTGACTTTATTTGAAAGCTTTATGGAAAATAACACATCTAACGTGGGCCTGGTTAAAACCTCATTAAATCGAAACCAAGGACATTATTGACTAAAAATTCTTCTGTCAAGAGGAGAGAGGAAACACCAGATCAAATGGCTATTTATTCTTTTGCTCTTAAATTTTTTTGCCTCGTATTAGCAGCCTTTTCCAGTTATTTACAAGAACAAAATTTCTGCAAAAATTTTGGCAAGTGCCTTCCCAAAGCTTCTCCCTTTATGTAATTGTTTTTGAAGAGTATTCATAAGCAGAGACCCTCTCTAGTTCTCTCAGACAGTGACCAGACCATGCAAGAAATAGATCCTCAGAGCTCAGCTCATGACTTGGACTCTCTGAGACCCACTCCAACAAAACCCTCATTGTGGGACCTCCAGGTACCTCTCTGCATGTGCACATGTGGGCATAATGTAAATCCCTTTCATTCATGTGCCCATGTGATAGTGCAAGGGCATTTTTAAATGGATAATTGATGCTTTACAACAGTCTACTACTGAATCTTGCATGAAGTGAAGTTCCCAGTAAAACACCAAACCCGTGTTAAAGATCCTTCAAGGTGGCTGGTCAGTTAGGACTTCCATGCTTGTGGAGAATGCGAATGTTACAGGTCCAGGACCAAATTATCTTGGGCTAATTTTAGCTTTTAACAGTCATTTGTTGCCCCCTCTGCACTTAGCCTAACATCCTTATGATGATCAAATGAATGATTTGAAATATGTTAACAGATCACTAACCCCAAAGATAAGAATGGCATCGTGAAGCTTCTGAAGTAACAGCGATGTCTCCATTCTGCTGAAATCCACCTACCTCGTTTCCTGAATATTGTACTTGAAAAAAAAAACTTCAATTTATGATTTTCTTTTATTCTGTAACTATTAAAAGTTCATAAAACCATTTCTACATTGGAACATGTTATTTGGGACAACCATGGGATGCATATTTGGCTCAAGAATGAACTACCTTGCAAGCTGGAGGTGTTTCGGATGTCACTCTACCTCACTTTCCCCGTGGTTATGTTTTGGATCTCCAATCAGGAAGAGTGGTTTGAAGACTATGTTGTCCAGCGCAAGAAGGAGCTGTGGCCACCAAAGAAGGAGGCTCAGTGCCAGGAGCTAGAAGAATTCAAACAGAAGATCTGGAAGCAGAGGGAAGAGAGACTTCTTCAAGCTGCTCAGTAGAACTCCTAAGACCTTCAAGTATTCAAGTCTCGACCCCTCCACTGAGGAAATAACACGCACTCAATTCTTAAAAAAAAAAATCAACTACCTTTTATCTCCTCCTACATTAGAGCTGGGTTTTGCATCAACATCAGCCTACCCATGTATTTAATTTGGTCAGAAGTATTTCCAAGAATGTGAATGAGCATGAACTCCTCCAGTTAAGCACAAATGCACCATGTCCTCTCCTCTTATGTCTGACCTACTTCGCTATTCTCATCCTTTGTCTAGACTGTGGATGCTGCTATTGGCTCTCCTGAGTTTAAATCTTGATCTCTTCACCAGATTGAGAGTTTTGTAAGCAAAAAAGAATGGTTGCCTTTTTTCTGATCCCAGGATCAAACATGAAAAATCAAATCAAGACAACTTTAAGATACCATCTTACACCTGTCAGAATGGCTAAAATAAAAAACACCAATGATAGCCTTTGCTGGAGAGGTTTTGGAGAAAGGGGTACACTCATCCATTGCTGGTGGGAATGCAAACTTGTGCAACCACTTTGGAAAGCAGTGTGGCGGTTTCTCAGGAAATTCGGGATCAACCTACCCCTGGACCCAGCAATACCACTCTTGGGAATATACCCAAGAGAGGCCTTATCATACAACAAAAGTATATGCTCTACGATGTTCATAGCAGCATTGTTTGTGATAGCCAGAACCTGGAAACAACCTAGATGCCCTTTAATGGAAGAATGGATGAAGAAAGTATGGAATATATACATATTAGAGTACTACTCAGCAGTAAAAAACAAGGACTTCTTGAATTTTGCATACAAATGGATGGAAATAGAAAATACTATCCTGAGTGAGGTAAGCCAGACCCAAAAAGAGGAATATGGGATGTACTCACTCATATTTGGTTTCTAGCCATAAACCAAGGACATTGAGCCTATAATTAGTGATCCTAGAGAAGCTAAATAAGGAGAACCCAAAGAAAATCATATAGGCATCCTCCTGAATATTAACCTTCAGCAGGCGATGAAAGGAGACAGAGACAGAGACCCACATTGGAGCACCAGGCATAAATCTCAAGGTCCAAATCAGGAGCAGAAGGAGAGAGAGCATGAGCAAGGAACACAGGACCGCAAGGTGTGCACCCACACACTGAGACAATGGGGATGTTCTATTGGGAACTCACCAAGGCCAGCTGGCCTGGGTCTGAAAAAGCCTGGGATAAAACTGGACTCTCTGAACATAGCGGACAATGAGGACTACTGAGAACTCAAGAACAATGGGAATGGGTTTTTGATCCTACTGCACATACTGGCTTTGTGGGAGCCTAGGCAGTTTGGATGCTCAACTTACTAGACTTCTTCGGGCTTGGGGGGGGGGACTTAATTGGGGGAGTGGGAGGGAAATGGGAGGCGGTGGCGGGGAAGAGACAGAAATCTTTAATAAATAAATAAATTTAAAAAAAGAAGAAATTGGGAGTACAACCTTGTTTTCTTGGTTATAATTGATAGAGGCCTCTTGGGGCCACGTTTCAATTATTCTCAAATTAATGTCGCACACAATGTCTCTTGTCTACCCATTTCTTTTTAGTAAACAGTCATGATATTTTCAAATCAAAAAAAAATTAGACCACAGTTGGTGCTCAGCATGTTTAAATAAACAGACAATCCAGAGAAAGCAAATAGGTCCATTTATTCAGAGCTTGGAATAGCAAAGTGAGTCACCAGTACACTTGTTACGTGCATGCGTGTAACAGAGATTGACAGACAGGAAGGGAAGTTTGAAAGACTGACATAGAACATCAGGACTTCAGGTGCCCTGTGTTGGAGTCTGTTAATGCAGCTTTGGCCGAGCTAACCAGAAGCAAAACATCCCATGTTAAATTCTCATCCCTGTTTAGCTGATAAAAAGCAACATAGGAGAGGAAGGGTGTACTTGGCATACAGTTCTACCATTTCTGTGAAGTAAAAGCAGGAACTCCAAGTAGCTAGTCACATCACATCCATAGTCAAGTAAAGCATTTACTTATATTATTATACTATTGATAAACTCAGGAGGCAAATATCAGGGTAAAAATCTGATTGATCAGATTTTTCTCCAGCGGTGGATAAGCAACCCATGACTTTCCCTCTCACCCCTTCCTCAATCCAAAAGAGCCCATGAATCTTTCTAAACTACTTCCTACTACTTTCTGTGCCTCTCTATATGCCTCTTGGGTCCTCCAAAACCTCTATGGCTAATTCTGTTTGGCTAGTTGCTAACTCCTCTCCCTCATTCAAGGTCAAACTTTATTAAAAGTCTTGGATTGTCAGTGTGAACAAATGTCCCACAACAGTCAAGAACAGAGAAATGAGTGCACCCATGCTGCCTGCTTGCTCATGCTTAGCTGGCTTTCTTCACTCTTACACAATTCAAGCCCCAGTCTAGGTAATGATGCCACCCACATTCAGGGTGGGACTTCCCACCTCAATTAATAATCAAGGCAAACACCCATAGGCATACCCACAGGCCAACCTGCCCCAGACTGTTCATCCCTCTATTATCTTCTCCAGCACTTCTCAGTTGTGCAAGTTGATATTTAAAAGTAACCAACACAGGTCCAAGAAAGTGAGGGTTGAGTTGTGGTCACAGATGTCACAGCTGAGGCTCTCTCAGGCAATCTTACATAAATAATATCTCATTGACTAAGTACAGCACATCCTGGAGATTGTCTAGTATCCTCCTTTGTATTAGCTTTGATTCTGAGAACACATATTCTAAATGTATTGTTCAGGGTTCTCTTAAAAAAACAGAATCAATAGACAAATATATATTTAAAGGGTAATTATTAGATTGGTCCATCTGTGGTCCAGGTAGTCTAACTATGCCTCACTCCAGAAAGGCTAGGAATCCCATAACTGTTCAGGTCAGAAGGCTGCATGTCTCTCCAGTCTCACTATGATACTGGAGATTTACAGGATTCCTAGAGACCTTCTGGTCCTCAGTCTATGTTAGATTCCTGAAGAAGCTGGATTTATGCTGGTTGCAGTAACAGGGTAGATTAACTTGCCAGTAAGAATGAAGGTGAGCTGGCAGAAAAAATAAAAAGTTTCCTTCTCCCATACAGATTGCGATCAGAAAGTGTGACCCAGGGTTAGAGTGGGTCTTCCTGCCTCAAATAATCTGATTAAGAAAATGTTTTCCTGGTGTGGAACAATGGTTTTACCCTGTAAAGATTTGTTTCTTGTGCTTGTTTAATAAAATGCTGATTGGCCAGTAGCCAGGCAGGAAGTATAAATGGCATGACCAGACAGGAAGTAGAGGTGGGGTGCTGAGAACAGGAGAATTTTGGGAAGAGGAAAGGTTAGTCTACAATTGTCACCCAGATGCAGAGAAAGCAAGATGTGACTGCCTCGCTGAAAAAGGTACCAAGCCACGTGGCTAACACAGACAAGAATTATGGGCTAATATAAGTTATAAGAGTTAATAAGAAGCCTGAGCTAACAGGCTAATCCATTTATAATTAATGTAGGCCTCTGTACATTTATTTGGGACTAACAGATGTGAGACCTGGTAGGACAGGAACCTCAATCAACACTTTTCAGGAATGTGCAGCCATTTAGGTTTTAGCTGACTCCAGATGTCGTCAAGTTGACAACCAAGATTAGCCGTCACACTCTGTATCCCATGGACATTTCATACCCACACCTCAACAGGTGCGAGTTTTGTCTCCTCTCACAAATATATGTTATAAAGAGTACAAAGGGAAAGAGGCAGAGTGAGTTCCTTCAACTTGTGTTTTCTAGGCCAGGGAATGTCTTTCAAGAGTGTCCCTGTGGGGTCTCTGCATTCAATTGATGTTCAAATGGGTAACTTTAGGTTTGCTTAGAAATCTTCCATAGAAATCCAGTGAGAAGAACAGGGCTGTCCCCTTGCATATTGATCTTCCCTGAATGGCCCCAGCTACCGTGGATTCCTTAATATGCTTATTTAAGAGACCTATTATAGAGATCCTGGACTGTGTTGGTTGAGCAGGAGCAGAGGGTAATAGGAAGCTCTACCTAAGATATCAATGCCATTGAGGGATCCAGGGCTTGGGTACCAGTCACAACATGCTGACTATGAATGTGAACTCCTCTGGTCCAACTTGGATGAGGTTATTGCAAGATGAAAACCCTGCCCTGCTCTGCATGCTGCCTATGGCAGGATAAAGAGACTGGTGTCTTCAACTCCCTGTTCAGATAGCTGGACACTCAGGGTCTCAGATTTCAGCCACTCCACTTGTTCCTTCAAACCTGCTGGACCATTGATAAAACTGTCAGGGTTGACAGGTGGCAAATATCTCAAGACAGTCTCCAAAGAATCCCACAGTAAGAATGAGAGACAGGAACAAGAGCTAGGACACAGGAGTCTCTGAAGTCATCAGTACATAACCATGTACATCTTCCCCCACTTTTTTGGAACACTGAGCACACTTTTCCAGCATGACCAGCTCCAAAGTCCAGCTATTTCCCATTATGTCTTCTACTGACCCAAACTTGAACTTAGTTTCACCTGAATATAGGAAATGTCCACTGCCAGCAGCAAAGAGGAGACTTACCTTACCCTGGATCCCTAGGTGGAGAGGAAATATTCTAAACACAGAGTCATGATCCTGCCTTCAGGGCCATTTTCTTTGCTTGCAAAAGCAGTGTTTGGTTTAAGCAAAAAGGGTAGGGGTTAAGACTGAAGCTGAGTCCCAAAGAGGCAGCGTGTAAGGCTTGAGCCCTGTGCCTATTGAAAGAATGGAACCAGGGATAAGAAACCTATCCAAGTACGTCCTGAAAGGTGGGGCTCTTGCACCCCACAGAAGCCCCTGAGACACTCCTCTTTCAAAAATGAGAACTCTTGAAGACAGAATATCACCATACCTACCTGAATACATATGATTTCCTCTGATCTTAGAGATCGTTTTTGGTCACTGTGGAAGGGGAAATGGTCAAAACTTGGCTCTGAAGTCTTATGTGAGTGTTTCACCAGTTGCTGAAAAATTAAGAGGAAAGGATTTGGGAGAGGAGATGGAGCGAGGCAAAAGGAAGGAAGGAAGAAGTGACCCAGTTAGCTTTCTGTTGCTGAGATAAAACACAGGTCAAAAGCAATGTGGAGAGGAAAAGGTTTATTTCAGTTTACAGCTCACAGTCTGTCACTCAGTGGATGTCTAAATCCAGCACTAAAGCAGGAAGTTAAGGCAGGAACCTGGAGGCAGGAGCTGAAGCAGAAGCCATAGAGGAATGCTGCTTCCTGACTTGCTCAGCCTTCTTTTCTATAAACCCCTGTATCACCTGCCCAGAGATGCCACCACCCACTGTGGGCAGGGCCTTCTCACATCAATCATCTCTAAAGAAAATGATTCACCGAACAATCTGATGAAGGTAATTCATCGACTGATGTTCCCTCTTCCTAGATGGTCATGACTTGTATTAAGTTGGCAAAAAAGCCCCACAAACAAACTAAAAACCCTCATAGGTAGGGAGAAAATGAAGAAGGAAGGGAAGAAGAGAGGAAGGAAGATGACATTGAGTCTACAACATCACATTCTCTATTCAACTGGAGGAAACGGGTTTGTAACAGCAAATGATAAGCAGAACAATGAACATCCAGGCACTTTAAGTTCACAATATCTTACTACTGAAACATATCCATTCTTTGAAACAAGACCCTGCCTATTGCTTCCACTCAGACAATCCCAAGAAACTTAGAACAGCATACTTTGAACTGGGCAGAAGAGAGAAAAATGTGGCCGGTTCGTCAGACCGTGCCTGGCAAGCCTATTTGTGCAGTAAGGATTGTTCCGCCAGCCCACATCCCAGATAACGTAATAACAACGCCTGCGCATTGACGCTAGATGGAGATGCACTTGTGCAATTAGATTCATCAGCTTCAGATCCACATTCTAATAACACCTGTCTAGCGGAAATGTGCTTATCTTCCAAATCTCATTCTTTAAACCAGCTTCATTTAGGTACACACTCTTTTAAAAAAAATCATCACAGTTGTCGTAATATTAAAATTAAATATGCAAAACAAGTAATTTTATACAAAGCATTGCAGAAAGCTCTCCACATCTGGTCTGCTCCTAACCATGAATGCAAAACAGCACTTTACAATTTCATCAGGCGAACAAGCAGAAGAGATTTAAATTCGTGGGCAGCTATTCTACACGGCACACCTTCTAGCTCTGATTTCACGCACTGAAACTGCTTAATTTCCTAGCACAGAGTTTGACTTCTGATGCAAACTACCTTTCTCCATATAACTGTAAGTCTAGCCACATAAGGGTTTTTAAAAGGTGGATGCAAAGCATGTTGGGAATGCTTCGTCAGTCTCAAGGGAGGGGAGAAGAGAATTCACCTTCATGAAGTCACCTCCTCAAAGAAATAAAAATAAAATTGGATTTTTGCCCATGACCCTGGTGAATGACCCCATCTATGGGTTCATCTGGGCAGCACTAACTGGACTTAGAGGGTAATAAAAAAAGAAAAGATATAAAGGTTGGAGGGGGGTTGGAGTTACAGTGGAAACTGGAGTGAAGGAGAGGAATGGATATGGCCAAAATACATTTTATAAACTTGTGAAATTATATATTATATGAATAAATATATATAGTCATGTGGCTTTTTGATCGAAAGTCAATAAATTTCATTAATTGTAAATTGAAGTTTTTCAGACAAATTCTATCTTACTTTTTTTAACCCTAAGTTTTTTTGTGTTTAATTTTTAAAAAAAAATTTAAAAAAAACTTATTACTTTATTTTATGTGTATGGCTGTTTTGTCTGCATGTGTATCTATGCACCATATGCCTGCAGAACCCAGAGGGGCCAGGAGAGGGTATTAGATTCCCTTCAAACTAGAGTTATAGGTGGTTATGAACCACCATATGGGTTCTTGGAATTGAATCTGGTACTCTGCAAGAGCAGCCAGTGCCCTTAAAGCTACACCATCTATCCATCCCTTTGTGTTTAATTTAAATTAGTTGATTTGTTAAGTTATTTTTCTCATCATTGTGGCAAAATACCTGGCAAAAAGCAGTTGAAAGGAGTCAAGGGTGATTTTGGCTCACAGCTTCAGAGGGATTTCTGCTCCTCATGGTTGGGAAAACATGGCGGTTGAGCAGCTCAGCTACACCTGTGTGATCCAGAGGCAGCTCAAGAAGTGTTGTAGGTCAGTGGAGAAGAGAGAACTTGGATCAGAACAGGAGGTTCCTCTAACCTTCAAGAGCTGCTTCATAGCTATCCACTTCTATTATCACAGCTGGGTGTGGATTCTCCATCTCCTGACACAGCAAACACACGAGCCTATAAAAACAAGTCATTCAAACCACATCAGTGACCAGCACACTTGAGAGTGTGCAGTTTCAAGCAGGCTCTCAGATTTCATACACATATCCTTTATTAAATGTGCTCCCCTTTGGCCTGAATTCTTGTTGAGAAACAAGAAACCCATCTCGGAAACCATGGCTTCCAAATGGCCGCAAACCCAGGAGTTGGAGTTTTCTACCTAAGATTATTTTAAGTAAGATTTTCTTCTCTTAATTATGGGTACATACGTGGGCTTGTGCACAGTGAGGGGAGCATCTGTGGAGGACAGCACAGGGAGGATGTCCCCCCTGGAGCTGGAGTGACAGGTGTTTGTGAGCCTCCTGTTGTCAGTGCTGGATGCTGAATGTGGATCCTCTGCAAGAGTGGTGTGTGCTCTTAATCCCTGAGCCGTCTCTCCAGGCCACTACTCAAGATTATTAACACACGCGCACTTGCACGCGCATGCGCGCACACACACACATACAGAGAGAAAGAGAGGGGGGTATATAATAAAATAAACCTTCTAAAACAAGGAATGCCTGGTGTCATAAGTGGGTCAGATGGCCGCGCTAGTTAAGCCAGAAGCAAGATGCAACACACAATTACACAGGAAGACACAACCATGCTTTGAACAAGGCAGGTGGAAACAGGGACACAGAGATTTCTTCTCGGGCATAGAAGAGAAATTGAACCTGAACTCCAAGAAGGGAACACCATCAAGAGCTGGCGTTGGCACATCAAGAGGCCAGAGGAACATTACCAGCTTTCTAGTCCAGCTGATAACTGCCCACACTGTAATGTAAAATCAGTTATTATATTACTGTGACCAAATGGGAATTTAACTACACTCTTTACTGCAAATGACACAGGTTTACTTCTTGAAGTGTGAGCCTTCTTGACATTTTGAGGACAATCCCAGGTCTGGGTCATTTCTTCCTTAGGTTCTCTTACAAGAATTCTCAAGCCTAGCTAAAGTTCTCATCATGGTATTGAGTCCCCTATTGAGCTCAATGCCAGTCAACAAATCTTCCCTGAGGAGGCCCTCTGAGAAGTCGTCATCATCATCATCATCATCATCATCATCATCATCATCATCTATGCCCCGGCAATGTTTAAGCATGAATGGGCAGCCTGTTTGTGGCGGTTCTCCAGTTGTTCCTATCCTGAACAGTCCTAGATGCTTGTGTTATTGGCATAGCCAAGGTTCCACTGTCTTCCTTTATGCTGTCTACTCAGCATTCGGCGGGTGGGGGGTGGGGTCTTCCTTTTCCTGTGCACTCCTCCAAGCAGTGCTCTCTTTGGGTATCTGCCATCATTAAATGAAAAGCAGTTATAAAGTCTGATAAATGGCATGAATTTCAGCTGCTCCTCTTAGGCTGTGGGTACAAGTTTGTACACATGGTGCCCTTGTGTGCACTGCTTTGTATTTTGCTATGGGGACATCTAACTAAGAAAGTCAGTCTGCTAAGTGTGTGGGAGTGCTCTCCCAATCTTCAGACACTCTGATAGGAAAGGTTTCATGATCCAGCCATTTAATTCAATGGGTTAGGCGTGCTTCTAGCAAGGACTCCAGCCGGCACCCATAGCTGTAGTTCTTCGTTGTTTCTCAGAACATCCCAGTGGAAGGGGGGGGGGGGGAGTCTGTGATGTGGGGTGCTCATGTGTCTAAAACTATGTGTGAATGCTAGCCTGAAACAGCCAACTCACCCACAGTCTATGATCAAATCTTTATGAAACCCATTGCTTTGTACCAGGGTCATGCATTCACAAAAAAATTAAATAAAATCACAGGCATATGAACTTAACTTATGGAAGGCCACCTCTCCACCAAAATGAAACCTGATAGTTTAGGAAATCAGCATTAGATTGCCGTGCTTTAATTGTTTCTACAATTTTGTCGATTTTCTTCCTATTGGCCTGAGCTAGTAAAAATAACCTCCTTATGAAAAATGTATGTGATTAATAAAAGATGAGCTTTCTAATTGGTTTCTCATTGCTCTTCCATAGCCTGATTGTAATTAGTTCTTATAGTCATGCGAAGATTCTTATTTTCAAAGAGTAATCGCAACTTAGTCAGTTCAACATTGTTGAACATTGATGAGCACATAGAATTTTTTTTTCCAGCTTTGGTTTGCAAAACATTTCATTAAAATAAGTTTTGCTCTGGGTTTCACCTAATAATTAAATCTGTGAGGCCGGGGAGGTATGCCAGTTCCTTAGCACCTATGTTTAAATTTCCTTATTTATGGATAAAGGGGTCAGAAACAAGCCCAGAAACCAAAAAGTGCACCTTCATCACCTTTTATACTTTTTCTATTTATATTAAAGCATAAAGAAAACATAAAATGCATAGAATAGTATTTCATAAAATGTCTTTTGAAACATTGTATATTGCAAGGATTGTTTATTAGATGCAATGATGTAGTTCTAAGGAACCTGTCTTTCACTGGGGAGCCATACCTATTACTCAACCAATCTATTTAAAGTTTCCATTCAGTAATGCTTAGAATATTCATTACAACACACAATTATTATCACAACCCGTTTTCAGAGAATTTTTATTACCTAAAAGGAAACTCTGCACCCATCAGTTGTCAAACCCATTATACCCACCTCAACTACCATCCAAGCTCATCACCATCTGTCTTAATTACCTTCTATTACTGTGATAAAAACAACATTACCAAAAACAACTTGGGGAGGGAAGAATTCACCTTGCAGCTTCTAAGTCCATCCCATAGGGAACTAAAAGCAGGAACCTGGAGACAGGAATTGAAGCAGAGGCTATGGAGGAGTGCTATTTACTAGCTTGCTCCTCCTGGCTTGCTCAGCCTGCTTTATTACAGTACCTAGGACCACCAGCATAGGTGTGGCATTGCCTACAGAGGGCTGAGCCCTCTCATATCAACCATTAATCCTGAAAATACCCAGTAGACTTGCCAGTCCAGTGGGAATGCCATCTCAATTGAGGCTCCCTCTTCCAAAATGGCTCCAGCTTGTGTCAAGTTGACGTAAAACCAGCTATCATATCATCTAACCCCATTCCCACCTATCCAACTCCCACCTAACCGGGTTACCATCCAACCCCATTACCACCCTCCTCCTTTTCCCTACTACCCTGTTACCATCCAGCCCCTTATCACCCACTCCCTTTACCACCCATCCTCACTACCACACAAGCCCACAACCTATTTGCAGCAACAAATCCATCATTCAGCTCTCTGTCTATCTGGGTATTTCATACAATGAGTTGAACCTGTGATGACTTGTGTGTCGAGCCTCTTGCGCTTGACATGATCACCGAGAAGCTGCTCCATGTTGAATGAATTCTACTCTGCTATATAGACAGACCACTCTTTTCAATTGCCTATTCCTCGTGGATGCTTTTGAGTTGTTTTCACTTAGGACTGTTATTAATGGTGTTGTTTTTATAATAATTCATGATAATAATGATGTCATTATTGTTTCTAGAAAATTATCACTTGGTCTCCATCACTGTGAAATGGTGTTGAATCATCTAAAGCAAAGATTTTTGTGTTATAAGTCTACACTCAGACTTTGATAAAACCACCAAATATTTTCTCACGTTACATGTCATGACTTCTTGGTCAATACTTGACATTGTGTATAAACATGGACTCTATTCCATCCCTCTGTGTCTCTAACTTAATGCAATGAGATATATATTGACGACATCAGCTTTGTAAGCTTTCAAATCAAAGTGTTTGTTCTTCAAGGATTTTTTTTTGCTTGCTTAAAAGTTTTATTTGGATGTATTTATTGTTATTTTAATTTGTGTGTGTGTGTGTGTGTACATGTGTGTGTGTGTGTGAAGGATCCGAGAAGGCCAGCAGAAGAAGGTTTTGAACCGTCTGGAACTATAGTTACAGACTGTTGTGAGGTCAGAATTTCTTGATAAAATGTACATGCTCTCTTTTTGGGGGTGAGTGTGGCCTTGTAGGTAACCCCTGTGTTCAGCCTACGTACTATCATCTCTTTCTCCAATGTACCCACTGTGTTTATTACATCCACCACAGAAGACCCGTTTCCCTGTGGCACACCCACGAGCTGCTCACCTATGCCATGAAGGACCCATTTCACTGTGGCACATACACACGACCTGCTCACCTGTACCACGGAATGGATATGGCAAGAGGAGCTGTTCCATGAACTTCATTTCCCTCCTCATTGTTACAAAGTATTCTGTGGAACTAGATTTCATGGCTAACAGAAAACTAAACTAAAAGTAGCAACTCAAAACCAGAACAAGAAGTTCTGCCTTGAGAATGAAAGATAAGAATTTCAATCTATTGGTAACAACGTTTTGGGGGTGTGGATACTGAATGAGAGATGAGACAATCCTAAGTGCTAGACAAACATTTACTGAATACAGAAAGTCAAGCACCGAGCTTAAACTTTTATGTACACTGTGGGTAGCTAATTATCTTATTAATCCTATTATGGTCTAATTATCTCTTCCATTTAGCCATCTCAATAACATCTCTTTGTAATGGCTTTATTGAGATATAATTCGCATACAACAAGAACCACCCTCAGAGAGGGCACAGTTCAATGGCTGTTAGCATGTTCATGGGGTTGTGCACCTGTCACTGTTTGGCAAGAGGCATCTATTGCCTGTTAGTAGACACAGAACTCTCTCCCTTGCCATTAAAGCACATACACACATGTACACACATGCGTGCACACACACCCTACACAATCCAGCCAAGTACTAGGTAGAAACGCTTTGCTCATGCAGGGGAAAGACAACAGTGTCAGATTCCCTGATGGATACTGGTCCGTGTGACCAGAATTCTCTTCAAGCAGCCAATTATTGAAATGCATACACTACACCTAGGTCCCCAAATTCTCCTGGCACGGCACAGATTTCTGTCACTGGATGTTGGAATGAACATATAAGCGAAGTCCAGGTTGACTCCCTACTGCAGTGATAAGCCCAACTTTTCTATATGTCTGGGAAATGCTGGTTTGCTCACGACCGAACAGGTTCACATCTCATTTCCTTCTGAGAGTTCTGCAGTTTGGTCTCTTTCTTACTCATAGTTGCTTGAATCAGCCTGAGTTCATTTTCATATGTGGTGTGTGGCAGGAGTCCAACTTCATTATTTTGCATGTGAATGGTTACCCAGAGGCATTTGTTGAAAAACTTACATGCTTTCTTGTTAAGTGGTCTTTAGAACTTGCAAAAAGTCAATTAACCTTAAGTGTGAGGGTTTGATCTCTGGATTTCAATTTCTACTCAGTTGATTTGTGTTTAGCCTTATGCCACTACCACACTCATTTAAACAATTAATGGAGTGAGGAGATGGCGGAGGAATTGGGAGAATATCTTTGTTAACTCCTTGTGTGGTAGAGGATTGTTGTCTGGACTAGACAAAGAATTAAAAAATTAATAATAATAAATAATTAAAAAAGAAAAGCCAACAATCAATAAATCAGCTTACGATGTGAACAGACAGTTCATTAATAAATGAGCATTAAAGAAGAAACCTAAATGGCCAATAAACATGAAAAACTTCAAAGTCACAAGTCATCAGAGAAATGCACATTAAGCCACATTGTGGTTCTGTTTTGCCCTCGTTGGAATGAGTGCGACACAGAAAACAGGAAACATGCCAGCCAGGATGGCGATAAAAGGGATCCGTTATACACTGTTGTTGGGAATATAAACTAGTCCCGCTGCTAAGGGAATCAGTGTACATGTTATTTTCAACACTAAAAATAGAACTACCCTGAGAGCAGGCTATAGCACTCCTGGCTATGCACATGAAAGGTTCTAAGTCAGCATTTTAGAACACTTGCACATCTGTATTTACTGCAGGGCTTGTTCCAATAGCTAAGTTCCAGAACCAGCCTAGGTGTCCATCAACAGAAGAACAGGCAAAAACAAAACAAAACAAAACAAAAACAAAAACAAAACAAACAAACAAAACCACATATCATGTTGGAAATTTTCAGCCCTGCCTGAACTCTCCAGTGTTGTCCTTTTCAGGAAAATGGGTGCACGTGGAGACAATCATATTGAGAGAATTCAGTCTGACTCAGAGACAGAGAGAGCTGTTTTCTCTCATTGGTAGGTAAAACTTCATACAGACTGCTAAAATCCTGGGTGTGAGTTGATATCAGTCCCACCCTCAGGCCCTGACCAAGGCTCAGTGGACATCCTGGAAGAGGAGGCAGGAAGAATGCGAGAACACAGGCTGGAGAGGAGAGCTGTGCAATGCTGCCTTTGTCCACCTGTGGCCGTTTCACTCAGGAACTCACAGCAGTAGTGGTCAACTGCACAGCTCAAACCAGTCATCATTTCCAGAGAGATGTGGGAGGAGCTCCACTGGCCCCACCCCTTACTGAAAATCTGCTGACAGTTGATAAACTCTGGTGGAGGGATAGTTCATTTTTCTTCCCTATGCACCAAGAAATAACCCTGCAGCTATGTACACTTCGTGCATCACTAGACTCAGTGGATCAGTAAAAACAAAACAAAAAAACTTGATATTGGGAGGGGGACGTGTAGGGGTCTGTGGAGGGTGTTGGAGGGAGGAAAGAAGGGGAAAATATCCTATTTCACATGCATGCATGAAATTCTCAAGAATAAAGAAAAAATAAAATTTTAAAAAAGTGAAAGGAATTAAATTATACATTCAATCCATAATTATAAAAATATTGAAAAAAATCTCCCAACTTTGTTTTCTTGGATGACAGTTTTATAATGATCCAATCAATTTCCATAAACAATTCAGCTATGGTTTTGATCAGAGTCAAGTTCAATTTGTACAACAAGACTGAAGACTGTAATCATCATAACACAATGGCATCTTCCATCCCACAGGACAGAATTTCTTTCCACGCTTTCCAACTTTACTTTCTTTCAGCAACACTGCCAGTGTGAAGGGTGAAAGTTTATAGTTTTTCTTTTAAAGTTTATTCCTCTTTTATTCTCTCCACTATTATCTCTTAATTTTAAAAGATTAAATTTAATTTTAAGTGCATGGGTGTTTTGCCTGCATGCATGTGTTTGTATATGGCATGCCAGTGCCCACGGATGTCACAAGAGGGCACTTTCAGGAGTCCCAGGTTCAATTCCCAGCCCCCACGTGGCAGCTCAGAGAATCCTGCGAGAGCAGCCAGTGCTCTTAATCACCGAGTCATCTCTCTACTCCCTTTCGTCACTATTATTGAACTTAAATTTGTCTATTTTATCATCCTGCTCATCTCTTTGTCTATAAATATAATTTTTATTTTTGCCCTTGTATCTCAAAGCTTTGTTTAACTTGATGACTTTTGAAACAGTTTTTTTATGTGCATTCCTTCAAATTCCCTGTGTGTGAGATACCAGTGTCTGCACCCAAACACAGCACTTGCTAGCTTTCTCTCTCATCTTTATGCCTTTTGGTTCGTTCTCTTCACCATTTGCCTGAGCTAGGAAATTAAATTCTTTCGATGTCATTTTGAACTTTTCAAGATAGAAACGTGTGCCTCCCGTGCTAATTTTCCTCAAGCCTCTTGCTCCTTTGGATGCTGTTGTAAATGGAATTGTTTGCTTAATTTAATGTTTCTCATTATTTATTCTTCCTATAGAAGCACAATGGTCTTTTATGCATTGTTCTCCTGCAAGCTTGCTGATGTCTAGACTCTTTTAGTGGTTCAAAAAGTGTGTTAAGGCCAGTGTTTAGCGTTTCCTAAGTAAAAGATCATGCCATCTGCAAATAGCATGGTTTGATCCCTCCCTTCAATCTGGATGAACTCTGTTGTGTTCCTTTTCCTAATTGCCTCAGCGAAAGTCTCCTCTGCAGGGCTGAAAACCCAGTGCAGAAGCACAGACATCTGTGTCTTTCGTGTATCTGGGAGGGGACACTCTGTTCCTCACTGATACTTCTGACAGAGTTGCTCAGAATGTTTGTGGATGGCATTTTCAAAAGTCCTCTTCTATTACGATATTTTAAAATAGAATTTAATTCCGCCCCTTTTCCCTTTGTCTATGGAAATGATAAAGTGGCCTTTGCATTTTATTCTGTTGATATGTGTGCTGCTGGTGTAGGAGGCTCTTCTGTTTGTGTGTTGCTTTCATTGGTTGAATAAAGATACTGCCTTGGCCTTTTGATAGGGCAACCCTTAGGTGGGCGGGGAAGACCGAACAGAATTCTGGGAGGAAGAAAGCAGAGACAGGTAGATGCCATGATTCTCCTGCCTGAGACGGATGCTGGTTAGACTCATGCTGGTAAGCCACAGTCAAGTGATGATACACATTAATAGAAATGGGTTAATCAAGATGTGAGAGTTAGCCAATAAGAGGCTAGAGCTAATGGGCCAAGCAGTAATTAAATTAATGCAATTTCCATGTGGTTATTTCTGGGGTTAAGCTAGTCGGGCCACCAGGATGCAGCCCACGGCTCCTCTCACTACATGCTGCATTCATTTATTTTTCAGGTGTCTAAGGAACTTTTTAGTGGTGTGTGTGTGTGTGTGTGTGTGTGTGTGTGTGTGTGTGTGTGTTTGCCTGTGTAGGTGCCTTTTGACTGCAGTACACATGATGGCCAGAAGAGGGCATCACCTTCCCTGAAGTCAGAGGTACAGAGTTGTGAGTCCTCCAACATGAGCGATAGGAACTAAATTTGAGTTCTCTAGGAGAGCAGTGGGAACTTTTAACTGCTGAATCTTCCTAGCCTCTACCTCTACATCAGTGATTCCCAACCTGCCTAATGCTACAGCCCTATAATAGAGTTCCTCATGTTTTGGTGACCCCTCCAGCCATAAAATTATTCTGTTGTTACTTCATAACTATAATTTTGCTGCTATTATGAATTATTCTGCAACTATCTGATATGCAACTCCCAAAGGAGTTGGGACCAACAAACTGAGAACCTCTGCTCTACATTACTTTTTTCTTTGAATTACTCAGATGAGTTCCACTTGTATACTCCTTTCCAGATGTAAATAGTGGGGCTTTTGTGTATCTATATCTATAAGAGTTTTGGTCTATAGTTTTCTACTTGGAAGTCTCCTTAGCTGTGATCTCAAATTAATGTAATCTTCATATCATGAATTGAGAAGTATCCCTGCCTTTGATAATTCTGAAGACTACTAAAAATGTAATACATTTATTCTTTTACAATTTCATAAACATATATAATGTCCTTTAATAACCTCTATGGAAGGGAGGGTCACTTTCCTCAATGGTGTAACTTCTGGTAAGTTGTCTTTGCTGAAGCAAAAGGCCTCTCATCCACTCATTCATAGATTTTGTAGTCAAACATAATTAAATGCAGTGTGTTACAAAACCAGAAACAAGCACACAGAGGCTTTATGAAAACTTAGTATTAATTCTTTTGAAATACTTCATAGAATTTAATTTTAAAAAGCTGTTTGTGCATAGGGCTTTAGCTTATAGAGAATGTTAAGATGTATAGTTTAATGTATCTAGAGAATAATTGCCATCTCCCAAACTTGTCTGCTATTGAGCTCTGGCCTGGTAGGTTGTCCAGCACCAGGACTGGGTCAATCACTGCTTCTCACAGTGTTGTGAATAGTCAAGATGCCTTGAGAGGTCGCTTTGACTCTGGCAGTCTGTTTTTCTGATCCTACTGGACTCCTACTTCAAGTCCTGTGTGGCCTTTTGTCTATTGTACTTGTACCTTCTGTTATGTGAAAAGGCAACTTTTTATTAAGAAAAAAGTTTAGGTTCTAAGGCTGAGAGAAACCTTGGCTGAGTCCCATAGCTTAACTAACCATCACTGACTTGAAAGGCTACATGGCTGCAGTCTGTCCTACCATCTGGCACTAACTGTGCAGTGAGTAGCATCTCTGGTAAGTAGTCTTTGATGGTAAGGGTTGCCTGAGATGTTTGTAAAGAACTCAGAGACAGCTTCGGCCTTTGTCTACCCTCCACTAGGTGAAACCTCAAACCTTTCCCTTGCCCTGTGCCTACTGTCATATGGGTGACATCACATCCATCCTCATCACATTCATGCAGCTGTTTTCTGAACAAGTTTCTGGTGAAGCTGGATTGTGTATAAATTCTCTTGTCTCCAGTAACGCACCCCTCTTTTGCCTTATATCCCTCTGCTTCTTCATTTCATAAATATCCCTAAGCCCTATCTTTAGGCACATTCATTCAATCTCTCTTTCTAACTTACAGTCTTGCTCTTTGGTGCCCACGACCAATCTACTCCTGCATCCCATAAACATTTCCAAACCTTCCTACGTTAGAGACAAGCAGTTTCATGATGTCCCTATGCTTCACTTCCAAGCACAGTTTGTCATTCAATGAGTCATTCTATGACAGAGAGAACAGCCCTGATTCAGAAACATGGCTGCTGTTCCCTTTTGGATTTGCATCTGCAACTGAACTCAGAAGCAATTCTAGTGTGTAAAATGTTTTACTATAACTGAGTCAAACACTGATGATGACCAAATACAGCAGCTCTAGGCTCCTGCTTCTCCCTGGCCACAGGTGCCTGGCTCTCCCACCCAGCCCCTTTTAGAAGGACCACACTGTGTTTTCTGTTTGCATGTGGTTCCCAGTGCTCACTGTTGATGTCTTTGCTCTGTCTTCTATGAACCCGTGGGTATAGGACCATATCCCAGGCATGAGCCATTTCACATCACTGTATTTTTCTTTTGTAGGCAGCAGTTCCAATCTTTCCGTAGTGGCAGGAAACTTCCATTAAGCTCTTTTTCAAAAACAATATATTTTTTAATTAGATTATAAATTAGTGGGGTTCCATAAGACTTCTTACATATTTAGTTATTCTTACTCCACTTTCTACTTCTCCTTTCTCTCACCTCCACCCCCATTTGAACTTACATCTCCCAGTATTCTCCTCCTGTTCTTTCATATCTCATGTCTTACTCCCCCCTCTAATTATATTGCTTTCCTTGGATTACTAGATGGCAGGTTCCCTAGTAGCTTCTTCATGCACACTACAGTATGGTTAGCTGGGCCTTCTTGCTTTACATGAGCTCCTCCTCCTGCAAGGATGAAGATGTCAAGCCTACAAGGCAATGCCAGGCCAAGGTGTATGTCTGGCAGATCCATGGAGGACAACACAGCAAGCTGCTACTGAAGGGAAAAGGACAGTGGGTGTTAGTGGTAAACCTCCAAAGCCCTGGCCCATGGACAACCAAAAGGGGCCATGTGCTGTTTTCCTCTGCTGATAAACCAATTCTGACTGCAGATCAGCATAGGTTTTAAATTTTTTTATATAAAATTCACACATTAGTACTGTATTTGTGTAATTTCCTTCCTTCACTTTCCTACCTTTAACTCCTCCTATGCCCTCCTCCCTCTCAAATCCATGGCCTCCTCTATAATTATTATTGTTCACACACACACACACACACACACACACACACACTATAGACTCCATTTAGTGTTGCTCATATGCACATGTGTTTAAGGCTGACTACCTTATTATTGCAATGGAGTGATTTCCTCCAGCTGTGTCATGACTACTAGTCACAACAAAGCAGAGACTGTTCTGAAGATCTACAGATCTTGGCCCCACGGTCATGGCAAAGAGGAACCAGAGCACCACAGCAATAATGAGATAGACAATTATAGCGATGTGACTATGAAAGCCTCTTAGGAGAAGGGAGGGATATGGTCAGATCCTCCCTTGAGATTTCAGATTCTGCTCTTTCTACTCACCAGCTATGAAAGATCTTTGAGTTGCTTACATGCATAGGTGGTAGAGAGCTGAGAATGGAATTATTCTACAATGCAGCCATCATGAGACTATCACCCATACTGGGATGGGTCTTTTGATGACACCGATTCCTTTGCTTCGCTTAAATTCCTATCGTTAATCCTTCACCCATACTCCTGTGAGGAACCCTCCACTCATGCTCCTGTGAAGAACCCTAACCCGTGCTCCTGTGAAGAACCTTCACTCGTGCTCCTGTGAGGAACCCTTCACCCGTGCTCCTGTGAGGAACCCTAACCCATGCTCCTGTAAGGAATCCCTCATATTCCTGAAAATGCCCTTAATAATTCCATTGGGTCTCCAAGCTGGACTTGGGTGGACACATCCTTCAGTGTGCACTGCTGTACCTGGTATAAGCAGATGTTTCCATTTCCCAGGGAAAAGTCCCACAGTAGTGTTTACAGAGAGACACCTCATTAGAGAACAGGACCTGAAACAAGCCTGGCTGAGAATATTATACAAATATTTAGGAATTTACACTGAGCTAAGACAGAGAAAAGAGTCAGAATGTGCCATATGTTTTTGCTTTCTTCAGTCTGATTAAACATGAAGAAGAAACACACACACATACATGAGTGCACACACACACACACACACACACACACACACACACACACTTTTAATTGTTGCCTGACCTGACATTGTTCTATAAAATTACCTTGCGGTTGAAAAAGTGCTAAGATTTGGGCCAGAATACATCAGTTCTCTCATGCTTTTTAAAATCATGTTCCACCTTCAATTTCTGAAAATAGCTGATATTTGTGATGCAAAGATTTCATTTCTTAATAGTGGGATTTGAGTTTTGTAAAATTGTCATGGGTCAAGTACAGATTTTCTTGTCTTCCTGACATGTTAATTTGTCAAAGCGGAGAACAAAGAACACTGATTTACAATTTTGAGGCATTAGGAAAAGCTGCCAATTATGGAGTCCCTCTCACTACATGGAGCAAGCTCTAAAACCAGGCTTAACCCCTTCTGCACTCAGTTAGAATTTTTGATTGTGTGTCACTAATCACCACCTAAGGGGCTCAGACTTCAAACTCCTTGAGAAGAAGAAACAGAAGTTTCTATTCTGTAATGAGCAGAAATGTGCCCAGTGCTTCCTGGAAATTGCCCAGGGTTTAGAGCTGTGAGGAGAGCTCATAACAACATGATTTTGCCACGGTTTTCATCTTATTTAAAGACTGTGTGTTCCTTCTCTTCTCTTTGTTATGAACAGTCTGGAGAGTTGGAGTATATAGGAAGGGAAAGGTAAATTAATAAATAAATAGCATGTAGCAGACAAAAGCAGCAGACACATAGCAAAACATCATCCAACTGATGCCCGCAGCATCCATTAGCAAAGATGGGAGTGCCCTAATTGACAGGCAAACAGAAGGCAACATCATCAGACTGAGGCCTTCAAAACATCCAGTAGAATCCCAGGGAAGTTGATTGGGGACCTCTACATTGAGACCATCCTGGGCAAGCAGTTGGGCTCGCCCCTCTATCCTCTCCACAGGCCATTATCCCATGGCTGAGCTTTCAGCTTCCTGTTCTCACCACAGGCACTTTTTATATCACTGGCTAAATGATAATAACCTCTGTTGGAAATGGTTGACCTTCTCGCTGTTTTCAAGGATACAGATTTCTCTGTTGGACTTTTCACTGTTCACTCTGTAACAACAAAGCCCAGGGAGGGATGAGGCTTGCCCTCAGTCAAGGAGTCTTGGAAGACACTCGAAATGAACCTGCTTTAGGGTTTGGGGGAGTAGGAGGGAATAAGCTACCAGAGCTGGCTACTCAGAAGCTCAAACAACACATGACAGTTTATTCATATAACACACTTTGCAGATTTCTCCTTTCTTCTTTTTTTTATTTTCTATTATTTTCCTTCACTGGGCATTGAACCTAGATCCTTGCCACCACTCAGAAAGTACCTCACCACTGTGCAGCACAGCCTTTCTCTTTTTCAATTTTCATGCAGAACCATCTCTTTCTTGAATAAGAATCCTGTACAGTTTAGATATTTTGGCTTATTATTTCTTCATCTACACACTATAAAGAGAATTGGATCACTCTTCACTTGTGTAGCTGTTCTGCTAACTGAACAGATAATTACCAGTTTCCCTAGCTCATAGCATCTGTAGATTATAACATTATGAGTCCATCATCATTCCTAATTCATCAGCCCCTCTAGTTCACCATCAACCCTAGTTTATCATCATCCCTGGTCCAACATCATCCCGAGCCCATCATTTCTACTTCACACTAATCCTAGCTCATCATCAGCCCTAGGACACAGCATCCCTAGTTCACTAGCATCTCTAGTTCATTAGTGCTTCTACATTGTTAGTAGCAACTGCCTGTCCATCACATGATTAGACACAGTCTAATGACTTTATGCATCCAGATTTTCCGAAAGGAACAAACTTTTCGCAGATGAGAAGTCTGATTACTGTTGTGATACAGATGCTCCTAAATGCTTTTCCATGAAATCAAGGCAGACAGGCATTTGTGATCCCCAGAGTGACCCCCTGAAAGTTATTGTAAAGCTTGAGGACAATGAGAAGACCTCACTCTTATTTTCTTTTGTAAGGAAATGGTGCTTTTAGGTTAGCAGTTGAATTAAAGGAAAGTTTGCAGAGTTTTTACTAATAAGTACTATTTAACTGGATCATAAAAATTGGAAAGTAAAGCCCATTAATGTTATGGACTCCACATGGCTAGTGAGGAGATGAGGTGGGGGGGGCAGTAATAGGAAATAAATTGTTCATGTGTTAATGTGGTGACAGACTCACATGCCCCATTCTAAATCATGGGGAGTGATAGAGCAGGACTCGCTGGTAATGGCAGATAATGGGCTTTACTCATGGCCGGGTGCTTTTTAGTTTTTCTTTCTTACCTAACGTAAAATTCTCTACTGAATAGTCCACAGATAAGGCAGACAAACCATATCACCATCATCTTCAGGCTCAGCCAACTTTTCTGCTTTCTCCATCTTCATCACTAATCTTATCTTTCCAAGTGTCTCTTTACCGAAAGCGGCTTCAGCCATCATATCAACATGCCTATGGACAGCCAGCTTCTGGGGCAATAAGTGCCAGGTGGGTCATTACCGTGGGAATATGCTCCAATTCCAGTCTCCCTTGTAACTCCCTGTCTAAAAATTAAGTCTCGTGGACGTTTTTTTTTTTTTTTGGTAAGGAAGATGGTGAAAGGTGGTTTTGAATTTTTTTCACCAAGGCTCACAGGCACTCTAACAGTTAGAATACCATTATTGTGGTGGATATGATGGGTGAACATTGTGCAGTCAATGTCTTTAGAAAAGCTGGAGTTTAAATTAAGGCCGGGAAGGACCTTACAGTCTTTAATTTGTTTTTTTTTTTTCTTTTTGGTTTTTTCGAGACAGGGTTTCTCTGTGACTTTGGAGCCTGTCCTGGAACTAGCTCTGTAGACCAGACTGGTCTCGAACTCACAGAGATCGGCCTGCTTCTGCCTCCCAAGTGCTGGGATTAAAGGCGTGCGCCACCATCGCCCGGCCAATTTGTTTGTTTTTAGAGGGTCTCACTATGCGATTCAGGCTGGCCTCACATTTTAAGTGGTCCTCCTACCTGAGTGTCCTGAGTGCTGAGTCTTATTTAGAAGATATGTGTTGTTCATGTGTGAGAGAGAATGAGAGTTCATACATGTCTGAATCCACATGCACGCATGTGCATGTGTTTGGAGATCAGAGTTCCATCCCAGGAATCATCCTCAGGTTCACTTGGCAAGCCTGGAAGGATAACAAGCTCTAGGATTGTCCTGGATCCTTCATCCCAGCACTGGAATTGTGGGTATGCACAGCCCTGCCTGGCTTTGCATGTGGGTGTTGAGCATCAAACTCAGATCTTAGTGCACTAAAGTGCGGGCAAACACTTTACTGACTGAGTCATCTCCCCAGTGTCTAGAGTGAGTCTCAATGCTTCAGCAGTAAGCTCATTTTCTATTTATGAATTTTGACATTTTATTGAAAATCATGTCTTCTTCTTTTTTTACTAGTATCATGTTTATATGCAAATTAGCTTCATAAATGTGTTTGCTTAACTTAGTTTTGTTTATTGACACAGTGGCTTGGGTCTGGAGTGTCCCAAAGGCTCACCTACTTAACATTTAGTCCCCAGAACGGTGTTGTTGGGAGGCAATATCTGGAGTCTTAAGAGGTTCCTGAGGTGGTGAGGAATTAGGAGGACATGCCTTTGAAAGAGCTTTCAGACCCTTGACTCTTTTTTCTCTTTCTCTTGGTCCCTAAAAATGAGATTTGGCTTCACCATGCACCTCCTTCACGATGTGCTGACTCACCGAGGGCCAAAAGCAACAAAGGCACCTGTTCATGACTGGAACGGCGACACTGGGAGCCAAGACAAACCTGCTCTCTTTATGAATTCTCTAATTAATGAACAAATGGCCTCAGTTATTTTGTCACAGTGACAGAAAGCTGGCTAGTTCGTGGGGACAAAGGTAATAACAATGTGTGTGGGCTCTGTGCTGAGTAACCAGGTTTGCAAGACCACAGCCCATTGTGTAGAAGCCCTCCTATGTGTAGAACAAGGGATGAGATAATGGAAGAGAAATAAGAAGTGAAGGTAAGAACTAAGGGGCACAGCATCCCTCTGCTGTGAAGGTCAAGCAAGATCAAATGCCATAAAGGGCAGACCCAGGAGAGCTGGGAGGTTCCAGCACATCCCACTCCTCTTGATTGTGCCTTCACCTCTTGTCCTCATGAGCAATAGTGCCAGCCCACACCGGAGAAGAATCACCACACTCTGTACATTTCTATACTGGTCTTGCTTCTTGAGGCTGTGTAAGACAGTTTTCAGTCTCAGTTCTAGTGATGTGTGGCCAATTTATGCTTTGCAGTAGTGCTCAGCCGTGACATGGAAGAGTGCTCAGCAGCCTCGACTACTGTCTACTAAATGCCGGGGCATTTCACACTTGTGACAATCAAACTCATCTCCCTAAATCCCCAAGTGCCCCAAAGACCCTAATAAAGATCAAAGGGGGGCAATGTTTCAATGTTAGAATAAATTCTGATTATTTAATACTTGCTTTTGTTATATTCCTATAACTGGATTCTGAGTGAGACAGAAGATAACTAAAATTCAAAGAAATGACTCAATAGTACAAAATACCCATCAAGAACATCCAAATGTCAAGACCAAGTGAGATCTCTCTTTGCTAAGTATGAAGTTTGGAAAATGTGAATGTCCAGCCAGCATCAAATGGATTCTCTGCTTGATGCATCCAGGTTGGAAGGAAGAGTGACATGGAAATAATTCATCCCCAAGAACATTTACTGTGTGTGTGTGTGTGTGTGTGTGTGTGTGTGTGTGTGTGTCTTTGTGTATACACATAGAGGAGAGAGAAGGGGGTCAGGCATCCTACTTTACCACTGTTCGCCTTATTCCTTTAAGACAGGACCTCCCACTGAACCTGAAACTAGGCTAGCAGTCAGCAAACCCAAGATCTTCACTGCCTCTGCTCCACAGCACTGGGATTATAAATGCTGTGTGACAATACCTGGGTTTTTTATGTGATGCTGGAGATTGAAACTCAAGTCCTTGTGCCTGTTGAGAAAACATTTCTAGCTGCTGTGTTGTCTCCTTAGCCCTTAAGGTCTTTTTATACTCTGCTCAGTATCAAAGAGACAAAACCCTTAATGTGAAAACAACTACTGATCTTATCTAGTGAAAGATAGACGATAGAGATAAGATAGAGGGCTGATCTCCAAAATATATAAAGAACTCAAGAAAATGGTCATCAAAAGAACAAATAATCCAATAAAAATGAAGTATAGACATAAACAGAGAACTCTCAACAAAGAAATCTAAAAATGGCTGAAAGACACTTAAGGAAATGCTCAACATCCTTAGCCATCAGAGAAATGCAAATCAAAACAACTCTGTGATTCCATCTATCACCTGTAAGAATGGCCAGGAGCAAAAACACTGATGACAACTTATGCTGGAGAGGATGTAGGGTAAAGGGAACACTCTTGCATTGCTGGTGGGAGTACAAACTGGTACAGTCACTTTTGATATCAGTGTGGCGATTTCTCAGAAATTTAGGAAACAACCTTCCTCAAGACCCAGCAATATCTCTTTTGGGGATATACCCAAAAGATGCTCAATCGACATGTATTCAATTGTGTTCATAGTAGCATTGTTTGTCATAGACAGAACCTGGAAACAACCTAAATGCCCCTCGACCAAAGAATGGATAATGAAGATGTGGTGCATTTACACAATGGAGTACTACACAGCAGAAAAAAATAATGACATCTTGGAATTTATAGGCAAATGAATGGATCTTGAAAACATCATATTGAGTGAGGTAACCCAGACCCAAAAATACAAATATAATATGTACTCACCCATAAGTGACTTTTAAACATAAAGTAAAGAAAAATCAGCCTACTATTCACAATCTGAGAGAACTTAGACAACAAAGAGGACTCTAAGGGAGACATACATGGATCTAATCTACATGGAAAGTAGAAAAAGACAAGATCTCCTGACTAAATTAGAAGTATGGGGACCATGGGAGAGGGTAAGAGGGGAGGAGAGGAGATGGAAGGGGAATGAAGAAAATATATATAGCTCAATAAAACCAATAAAAAGACAGACAGATAAACAGACATAACAGGAGTTACAGGCTTATATTTATCAAAGTCTTGATTAGGGGGCGCAGATTATCAGTTGCTCTGTTTTCAACATTTAACAAATCTTCACATTCATAACCATCCTAATATATATTATTACCTTCAAGAAATCAAGATATTTTGATATCTATGACTCAGAGTCTTCAGGCACTATGATAAAATAGCTTTAGGACAATAAAATAAAATAGGTAAATTGTAAAGCCTACTGGCACACACCTAGCATCCAACTACTTGGGAAGCTGAACCAAAAAAATCACAAGTTCAAGACCAGGCTGGGTCTTGAACAGTTTAGTGAGACCCACTCTCAAGTAACTAAATAAATAGGACTGTCTGGAAACACGAGTCAATCATTAAAAGTTTTTCTGCTCTTGCAAGGGACCCAAATTTAATTCCCAGTACCCATGATGGGCAGCTTAAAACCATTAATAACTCCAACTTTAAGGTATCTAATGCCCTCTTCTGAACTCTGCAGGCACTGAACTCACGTGCATAACGCCAACCACCCCTGACCTCCTGCCATACACAAAAATAATAATAATAATAATCATGATGATGATGATGATGATAATATATTTCTAAATAAATACATAGAAGAAAAAAGTTAAAAAAATGAAAAATGAAAGTTAAGGGCAAGACATAGAGCTGAGTGGTAGAACGGCAATCACTTTATTTCTGTTCACACAGAAGCCAAAGGGTTTGCAGGCCAAACTTGATTTACCATTCATTATGTTGCTAAACAGATGTGCACGACTTTAGTTAGAGTTACAAAGGGGGCAAAGAGGGAGCTGTAAGTGGCAGCTTGCTGAGTCCATTTGCAAATATAAAATCAAACTTAGTGAGAGAATAGAACCCACAGGTCATCCAGGGAACCAGATGCCAGGTCCAATCCAAAGAGCTATATACTAACTGAATGTGTTTACTTTTCCCTTAGCATTGCCCTGCTTTCCAAATTGGTATCTCAAAGCTGAGGTTTAAATGGCTCACAGAGCTGACATACTAGTGGAGGATCAAAAGACACCTGCCATCTAGTCTTCTTCAAGCTCATTCTGCCTTATGATCAATTAAGCAAGTTCATTCTTCCAGACCCAGACATGAAGTTCATGGGTTGTATAGATCAGTCATCCATCCCATGCCTGGGATTGCCAGTCATATAGCACCAGAAGCAACTGAATTGATCAAACCCAAGGCACAACACACAGAACTGTCCCCTTGCAGGATTCTATGCAGCAAGCAAAACTTTCCTATTGCAAGCAAAACTCTGACCCACTCATCTTTTCTGCTCTGCCTTGTTAGTGTGGACCTGTACAGAGTTCAAAGCAAAATTGTTGGTTATCTGATACTGAAACTTATGGGGAGGGGGGAGAGATATAAACCATTTCAAAGATAAACATGAGAACCCAAATTCAATACTCTAGAGCCCACATAAGAAGACAGGTCTAATCAGGAGATGGTGACGCACGCCTTCAATCCCAGCACTCAGGAGACAGAGGCAGGCAGATCTCTGTGAGTTCAGAGGTAGTTCATGGGAGGACTCCAAAGCTACTGAGAAAACCTGTCTTGAAAAAAAAAAAACACACATGCTTGCAACCCAGTGTCAGGGAGAAGAGAGAAGGAAGAAACAGAAGGGCCCTGTTCACTGTCAGTCATTCCAGGCAAACAGACAAGCTCCAGGTTCAGTGAGAGGCATTGTCACAAAAAATAGCATGTAGAACAATTGAGAAAATGCATAAAACATCAACCTCTGGCTTCCATACTCAGGTACACACCTGAGTGTGTGAACATTCTATACATGTGCACACACACATACGTGTACACCCAAACCAAATAAAAAAGCATGATAAAGCTCACATCCAATCCCATACACTTTCCATCCTCCAGGAAGGCTATGAGATACGTGAATTCTAGGACTATGAGCGTATATGTCTCTGGTCGGTCTCTCAACAGCATTTCATATTATCAAACAGCAAATAATAATTATATTCATCATCTCCACCTATTTTCATGTTTTATTTCTTTCTAGACCTGAGTGTTACATCTAAGGGAGAGTATATTTTCATTAAATGTTGCTTGATATTAAAATATCCTGGAGGCTGGGGAGATGGCTCAGCAGTCAAGAGCACTGACTGCTCTTACAGAGGGCCCGACTTCAATTCCCAGCAACCATACGGCAGCTCACAACCCTCTATAACCACTATTCCAGGGGATTTGATGCCCTCTTCTGCCCTCTGTGGACAATAGGCACACCAGTGGTGCACAAATATACATGAAGGAAAAAATACCCATCCACAGAATATTTTATAAGGGGGGGGGAGGAAGGAGGGAGGGATTAGCAAGGGAGAAAGGAAGGAGGGAAGGAGGGAGGGGGATTAAAGAAGAAATGAAGGAAGGGAAAAAGGAGGGAGAAAGGGAGGGAGGGAGGGAGGGAGGGAGGGAGGGAGGGAGGAAGGAAGGAAGGAAGGAAGGAAAAAGAGAAAGATTATAAATTCTGCCTTTGGTGCAAAACCAAACCAAAAAGAAATGCGTTATTGAGACAGATGGAAAGAAAGTCTGTAGTGCCCATTTCTAATGATGGGTGGCATTCTTGTGTTGTGATGTCTGTATCCCCATGCTAACCGGATGTGTGGTGTAGCAGAGTGGGTACCATTTGCCCACTTTGCTAAATGTCTTTCATCTGCTTCCTTGATGAGCTCAGCATCCGACCCTGTCCTTCCCTGCTCTTTGTCAGGAGGCAAGCATCTTTGTGCTGTTGCTGCCAGGTGCCTGGACACCCTAGCTCCACTTACTTCTGGTTGCGCTCTAGTAGATGCAGCAAGTGGATCTCGAAGGCACAAAGACAATGGAGGTCAGAATTTTCTTCTTTCTGCTTCATCCCCTACAAGACATAGTTTGGAAGTGTCTATGTCCTTTGTCAGCAGACATAGTCCTGGCCAGAGTCCTCTCTGTTCTGGCTTCCTCCTCTTGCCTCTTCAGTCTGCAGTAGTAACTGGTTCCACATTAGCTAATTCTGTTTTAACTTTATTTTTTGTGTATGGGTGTTTCCCCTGAACAAATGTCTATGCACCATATTTGTGTGTAGTTCCCCAAAAGACCAGAAAAGGGAATTTCAATCCTCTGGAACAATTTACAGACAGTTGTGAGCTGCCATGAGGATGTTGGAAATCAACCCAGGAACTTTGGGAAAATAGCCAGTGCTCTTAACCACTGTGCCATCTTTCCAACCTGAAACTTTTGCTAATTCTTAAGTGTTTTTCCTATCTCCTGTTCTTCCCTTATTCCTCCAAAAGCTACATCATGAGCTTGTGTGTGTGTGTGTGAGAGAGAGAGAGAGAGTGAGAGAGAGAGAGACAGAGACAGAGAGAGAATTTCTCTGATTCCCAGTGGCGTATGTACAGATACACGCACTTTCTCGGTTCATCAATGAAATTGGTATCACCTGCCTTGTGCCACGATGTTTCAAGTGTTTAGCGTCAAGAACACTTCATTCTGCAGATGAGTAAATTAAGGAAGATAAATGGTAATTTCCATGAAGTGATATAGCATATCTTGAGTTCAGCCTGAGAGGATTCTACTTCAGGAGTTAACAATTTGTACCCACCTCCAATTTGAAATGAGGGCTTATTATTTTAAGATTTATCACCTATTTTATTTTCTGTGTATGTGTGTTTGCCTGTATGGATTATGTAAACTATAGGGGTCTGGAGCCAGAGTAAGTAGATCAGAAGAGGATGTGAGTCTCCCATTCTGGGTGCTGAGAACTGAATCCAGATCCTCTGCCAGCACAGCAGGTTCAGTTCCCAGCACCCACAAGGCAGCTCACAACTACCTGTAACTTCAGTCCAGGGAATCTGTTGCCCCTTCAGGCCTCCTCAGTCACCTGCACACATACAGTATGTATAAACTCACACAGGTACACACATGTATCTGTGCACTTAACCACGGGGCCACCTGTCCGGGTCTGAATGAAGGCTTCTTGACTGCCTTTCCCAGCCTTGTGTCAGGAACAGGGCTTGTCACAAGATTCATAACTCATTGTTCACCACGCACTGTGGAAAGCACGTATTCGGAGTCATTAGCTGAGTTCTCAATCACCCGGTGATCAATTAATCCAATAGGAAAAGCCTTTCTGTGCCACAGCTAATTTGTGCTTGTTAATGTGTAATTAGTGCTCAGCATCTAACTTTCTTTTATTGAGACAATGCGAAATCTGGCAGAAGCTGGAATGATTTGCGCAAAGTCAGAGAAGATTATGCAAAGCCCCTTTTCAAATTAATGGAGGTAATAAAAGATTCTGCAGCCATTTTTACATCTAAGCCTTTCAGAATAAAGGCACCAGGAAATGGTTGGTAGAATGGTGTGCTGACAGCCAGTGCCTGCCAACTTGCAAGAGGCAATTTTTTAGGATTTTGCAAGCTTATTGTTAACTAGAACCATTGTTAAGTAATATAAAACCAAATATTGTTCTGATCTCTACAACTATTGGAAAAGCAAGGAAGATAGTGATCTCACACTGATCGCTGTGGGGCTGAGAAATGTTTCAATTTAATGAATATAAATCATGTACAAGTTAAAAATAGCATGGAACTAGATCATTTATCAGACTAATGACAAAAGCCCTAATGGGAAGACACAGAGAGATGTAGCCCCACTGGTCAGATAATGATTGAATAAAAACCATGTTTTATCTACTAAGATACAAGTTTAGCTTTTTTAAGTAACCATGTAGAACTTGCAACATATATTTTAATTGTTTTAAAATTTTATTTTATTTGTGTGTACATGTGTGTACCTGTGTGAGTTTATACATACTGTATACATACAGGTGACTGAGGAGGCCTGAAGGGGCAACAGATTCCCTGGACTGAAGTTACAGGTAGTTGTAAGCTGCCATGTGGGTGCTGGGAACTGAACCTCGGTCCTCTCCAAGAGTAGTCAGTGCTCTTAACCTCTGAGCCATCTTTCTCTGATGTGTGTCTCCCTTCTTTTTTTCAATTTCGTTTTACATTCCAGCCACAGTTCTCCCTCCCACCCTCCTCCCAACCCTTTCCCCTCCCACTCAGTCCACCTCCCATCCCCTCCTTCCAACAGGGCAGGGCTCCAGATGGGGAGTAAACAAAGTCTGGCACATTAAGTTGGGGCAGGCCCAAGCCTTTCTCCCCTGCATTAAGCATGGCATCCCACCATAGGGAATGAGCTCCAGTAAGCTAGCTCATGCACCCGGGTAAGATCCTGGTCCTAATGCCAGGGTCCCCTCAGATAGTCCAAGCTTCACCACTGTCTCCCACATACGGAGGGCCTAGTTCAGTTTCATGGAGCTGAGCCATCTTTCTATCCACCATGCTATTTTATTTTTTAATTGGTTTAAAGGAATATATCATTACCCCATTTCACTTCATTTATTCATATTTCTATTAATACAACTATACTGCACACACACATATTAAATTTATTCAATAAAAAGAGGATCTGGGTTCAATTCCCACACCTACATAAATGCACAAAACTGTCTGTAACTCCAATTCCAGGAAGTCTGATGCCCCTCTGGGCACTGAATATTACACAGGCATATGTGGAGATAACACATTAATATACCTAAAAAAAATAACCTTTTAAACTCAACAAAAATAAACTCTTCTAACATTTTATAGATCTTAGTCTAACTTAATCATACAACCATTTCATTTCAATGCAGTATATCAATTCATCAGTTCTGTTGTAGACAAAATGAGGCTGAGTCATGCTAACAGGCTGTAAATTCAGCTTCATTCTACCTGGTGAACTGGTGTCTCCCACAGCCCTGCCCAGTCAGCCCTCTTCTTCCCTGAGTGACCAGCTCACAGCACACAGCTCAGTGACCTCTGAGCTGACTTTTGTTATGGCATACTACTAGTAACTCAAGGTGAACTTGTCCTTGGCGCTAGGGAGAGGGCTGTGCTGTGGCACAGCATGTCCTCCACACAGACTGAGAGGGCAAAGGCCACCATCCTGAAGCTCCTGAGTACTCTTTCCCAGAACTCCAAGCTCTGGTCCTACACTTCTTTCTACACAGAACCCAGTGTCTGCGGGACCCACCTCTTGGTAACAAAACTCACTGCTCTTTGCTGTGGGCCTCAGTGCGCTGGGTTTGAGATGGCTGTTGCTCAGCAGTTGAGACTACCACAGAGCATGCGCACAAGAGTGGATATATTAATGTTCATTCATGAAGAAGGAGAAGGCTCAGGGGACCTGCCCCTCCCTAGGGATATATAGGCAACTGATGGTTACAGGAGGGAATCAAACAGAAACAGACAATAGAGATAAACATGAAGAGAGGAATTTCTTTAGTGATGTGGCTACTTGTATGTTTCTCACGCTCCTATAATGAACTAGTCACACATGCACCTCTACCCATCACCCATGCCCCTATGGGAAATCCCTCACCCATGCTCCTGTGGGAAATCCCTCACCCATAGCCTTGTGAGTTACCCCTCACCCATGCCCCTATGGGGAATCCCTCACCCATACTCCTATGAGAAACCCCTTACCCATGTCCTTATGGAAATCCCTCATCCATGTGCCTGTGGAAACCCCTAATTAAATTAGTTGATTCACAGAGATACACTTAGGGTATCTTCTCTTTAGTCCATCACTGGTTCCCTGTTTGGAATGGACGGACATTTGTTCGTTTAGCCAAGAAAACTCACATAACATTCTTCAACAGTTCATTTTCTCATTGATTTTTTAGCATTTTTTTGTTACTGTGACAAATGCACAGATAGAGTTTAACGAAGTCTTATAATGTCTTTAAACTACATTTAGGTGTCCCCACCATGAATCTGCTCCTAGTTCGGTCTGGTTTCTCAGTCTCTACAGAGACATCCAGTAAAGCTTCCTGTTCATCTGCATAGGACATTGTGAAGAGCCTCAAGAAGAGAGACTCTGAGAGCTAGGCTCTTCCCTCTTTTTCCCCCTCTCTTGGTCTTAGTTCTGGTTATCTGGACATCTCTGTATTCCATATTTGCTTCGTATCCTCTGGAGATGATGCAACCCTGCCTGCCTTACATTCTCTCTGAGCACTTCCCCCTGACTTATCAACCTCTCGCTCAAATCCATACACTATCAGCCAATCCTTGAAGGGAAAAGTAAAGATGTCTGTCTTGCTCCAGTGCTTTCTTGATCTTTCCAACATTGAGCCCCTTGTGTGCTATGGTCTCAGTAGGTTCCTAATGTAGTACACAGACTTTTCAAAAACTGTTTTCAGCTTCTCTAGTTTCTGTGTTCCATCACACAGAAATGTCTCTCACCAATTCTTTTAGTCCATCAGTCCATCCCATCTGAATTTTACCTCCTCCTTCCAAATGCTGCTTTGCTAGAAGCTTGCGTGAAGTTTGAAGCCTCTCTGAAGTCCATTCAGAAGAAGAAAGCAGCTTCTTGCTGTGTGACCCAAGCAGGATCATGAGAGAGGAAAAGGTGGCTGTGTGTTCCCGTAGGCAGCAGGAAGGAGATTATTGTAAGAAAGTGGATGTTTTCTAGCATTTTATCCAAATATAGTGAATTTACTTGGACTTTTAGGCAGAAAAAAATAACAAAAACTTCATTAAGTTCAAGCAAATAGGTAATTAAAATATTAATGTTGAGAATTAGCCCAATAGAACTCACATTTGGAGGGGGCAGCGATGATGTCAGAGGACAACTCCCAGCACTCAGTCTACAACTTCTGTCACATGTATACTTGGGATCAGACTCAGGTCATCAGCTTTGGCAGCAAGTCCCTTTACCCGCTGAGCCATATTTCTCGTCCTGTATGTTTATGTTTTTGAAATGGAGTCTATGAAACCCAGACTAACTTCTAAGTTTCCATGCATCCCTAGATGGCTTTGAACTCCCAATTCCCCTGCTACTGCCCCCAATGTCTAGAATTACAGGCATGTGGCACCAGATTAGCTTCACATTGGTCTTCAAGTGAGAGAAGTCAAAGTTTTCAGTGACTAAATTCCTAAGAGAGCAATGAATAAATGTGGCTTCATTTGCCAGTGATTTGTTGATATAAAATGGTACAAGAGCAGCCACAAACAAAATCAAATGATCTCATTTGCTACTCACACACCACGGAATAGCCAATTCTTTGGGTATCTGCACAAACTAGCTTGCATTTTAAGTGAAAGCTACAATGATGGATGCTTTTCTCAGAAGGACGCCACCTTCCAATTAGCCATGGCTTTGGATACCCTGAGTATGCCATGAGCTTCAGGAGCCTCAGACTGGAGAATAGATTAAGGTTCTTGTTCGGTTGCAAGTAAGAGTCTTATATTTGTTTATTTAAAATGTTTCTGATATGTAGTTTAAATAGACATGGTTTTTGTGAATAGATCATACAAGTAGCAGATTTTTATTTTACAAATATAAAATAAAAACACTAGAAATCACAAATCTGTTCATTATCTGGGTTAGTGTTTGAGGGCAGGAGTGAGCAACCCTTTACTGCAAAGGGTCAGCTTATAGGTATCTTAGCTGCGTGGGCCGCTTGACCTTTCACAGAACTTCTTAGCTGCCTTGGTTTAGAGTAAAAATAGACAATTCTAAAATAAACCTAAGCCTGAAGGGTGTGTGTGAGCAGCAGCAGAGTGCCTGTCTAGAATCCCCCAGTAAGAAGCTTTGGTGTGGCTCAGTGGTAGAGCACCTGCCTAGAATCCCCCAGGAAGATGCTGGGGGTGTGGCTCAGTGGTGGAGCATCTGCCTAGAATCCCCCAGTAAGAAGCTGGAAGTGTGGCTCAGTGGTAGAGCATCTGCCTAGCACTCCCCAGTAAGAAGCTGTGGTGTGGCTCAGTGGTAGAGCACCTGCCTAGAATCCCCCAGGAAGATGCTGGGGGTGTGGCTCAGTGGTGGAGCATCTGCCTAGAATCTCCCAGTAAGAAGCTGGGGTGTGGCTCAGTGGTGGAGCACCTGCCTAGAATCCCCCAGTAAGAAGCTGGAAGTGTGGTTCAGTGGTTGAGCATCTGCCTAGAATCTCCCAGTAAGAAGCTGGGGTGTAGCTCAGTGGTAGAGCACCTGCCTAGCATTGTCCAATGAGAGAATGGAGGCCTGGCTCTGCAGTAGTGCACCTACCTGGAATCCACCAGTAAGGGGTAGAGGTTACTTCAGTGTCAGAGCGCTTACCTAGAATCCCCAACTGAGGGCTATGGGCATGGTTCAGTGATAGAGCACCTGCCTAGAACCCCCCAGTAGGAGGCCTGATGACATGACCCGTCTGCAAGCATGGGAGACTGGATTCATCTTATCTCATTTTCAGGGTGACAGACAGCTTTGGGGACAGCAGTGGGGAGTTGGAGGGACAGACATTAAGAGTCCAAAACACACAGGTGACAGGAGACTTTGCTGGGCAGGGCAGTGCATGGGGAAAGTAACTCCACCCTCAGTGGCAAGGGACAGATGTCATCCACTGGGAACAACAACGGGGCATGACAGTCTGAGCCTGAGTCAACAGGCGGATCAGACTCTGCAGGCAAATGTCTGCCCTCTGCTCTTATGGAGCTGGAGAGCTGTGATGTTCCAGGAGTATAGGTAACACCCGCAGCTGAATCTAACCAGCAGGACTGTTGATGGAGACTGCTTATAACCTGCATTACAGCCCCACTGTCCTCTGCAGTGCCTTGGACCTAACTAACAACAAGCCTAGATGCTGCAGCCCCACTGTTCATGCCTGGTATCTTCTACCCTCCCCCCCCAAAAAAAAGTATGATAAAATAAAACAACCAAGGCAGGGGGAAATAGCTGAGTGAGTAGGATTGCTGTCTGTGTCAGCATGAGGACGTGAATTCAAAACCTCAGAGCCCATATCAAAAGCCAGACACGGTTGTTCATGAGTCTGTAAATGGCTGTGCTGTGGACGGGGCTGGATGGAAGAGAGCTGAGACATGAGGGTGGCTGAGCCTTGGTCAGGTTCAGTCTTAAGGGAATGAGATGGAGCCTGACGGAACAGGACACCTGGCGCCTTTTGATTTGTGAACTTGTGCACCCCATACGCACATGTGTGCATACATCATACATATGCAACACACACACACACACACACACACACACCAACAACAACAATTAAAACAACTTTTACACTCTTCACTCTATTGTGTAGATTCTTCTAGACCTCAGTGACAGAATCAGATTCTCACACCTGGTAATATGGGCTGATTTTCTTGGGTACTGGACCTAGGTGGTCTGCGCTTGTTATCACTCCAGGTCAACACAAAGACTGAAAGTGAAAAGGGGACTTTCTAGGGGAGATAGAATGTTCCAGAATCAGAGAAAACAAAGGTTTCCTGGGACACATTAGCCATCAATGTGAGGAATGTTGCAGAGTGAAGCTGTGGATTCGGAGGGCAAATATATCCGTAGGCATTTTAATGTATGTTGCTAATTGTTTTTCAGAACACCAACCACTGCACTGTACTTCCATTTGTGCAGTTTCTTTTAACATTGAGGAAATTGCTTGAAGTAATAAAAACGTGATTGAAATATAAGATATCTCTATATAGACCAAGATCATTTTTTCAAATGATTAAAGACATGCCATTAAGCACATTAATCTAAACTGTCCACTCCTTCTTGTTTGAGTCATATCTACGGTGGTAACTAATTATCATTGTTAAAAGACAGAATTAAAAGCCATCCCTCAAATTCCCACTTTCATCATGCTTTCAGATGCCTTATTGGGAAAATTTCAATTACTCCACTCTCTTCCTAGAAATGGCCTGAGTCCTCCCTTTGCACTGACAGATGACCAGTCCAAGTTTGTTTGTCTCTGTGAGGGCTTCCTTGGGAACACAGCTTCAGCTAGAAAGAAATACCCTGGAAAGGAGAAAATTGCAAACTTAGAGCTTCAGTGACAGATTTCCCAAACTGGAAATGACATATGTTTTCTTTTACCCAATTACTGAACTCTATGGACCTGCCTGCCTCAAGATGTCTCTGTTGATAAAGACTGTGATTTCTCAGTGGTGTCCCAAGGCAGTGCCTTCACTACGGAGAACATTTTGAATAAGTGAGAGAATAGCCTTCTTGACCACAGCATGTAGCGCCGACTCTGCAAGTGAAAGCTTAGAAGCTGATGATGTTTCTGAGACGATCCTTCCAGCATCTTCTCTTGTGGTGTGCATTCTAGATCCATCTCTGTCGTTGTGATAAAATACCTGAAAAATTGCATTAGGGATGGAAAGAGTTAATTCAGCTCACAATTCCAGACTACAATACATCAACAAAGGGGGATCCAGGCAGGAACCTGAGCATTTGTCACATCACACCCATAGTCAAGAGAGAAAGAATAAACACATCTTTGTTTGCTGGTGCTAAGCTAGCTCCTTTAACCTTGTATAATTCAGGACCTAGCCTAGGGAATGAAGCCAACTACAGTGGGTGGTCAAAGAACAATCAAGACAGTCTTCTACAGTCTTGCCCACAGGCCAATTTGATCTAGATAATTTCTCACTGAGATTCCTTCTTTCAAGATAACCTTAAGTTGCATCAACTCTTACATTTTAAATTAACCTATTTCTATTAATCTATGTATCACCACAAGGTTGTGACCTACCAGCAAGGTTCCGGCATCTTTCTCCTTTGGCAGCTACATGGCATCTCCCTGACTCTTCCTCCTTTCTCCCTGCATTCAGTTTAGCTTTTTCCCACCTAGCTCTGATCTTCCCTACCATAGGCCAAAATAGTTTCTTTATATTACCCCATGGAAATAAAACATATTCACAGCATACAGAGGGGCGTCCCACATTATTGACTAACTACTAGTTCACAGTTCCACTTGAGATAGTAAAATCTTTATCAGGTAGAGCCTAGTGGGAGGATGTTAAGTTGTTGAGAATAAGCCCTTGCTGAGAACTATATGATCTCAGTCCATTCCAGTCTCATTTCTAAGTTTACATGAAGTGAGTGGTTTTGTCTGCCATGAGGTCCCTGTCATCATATTCTACCTTGTTACAAATCCAAAAACAATAGAGAAAAAATAAGTGGACATAAACCCCTAAACCATAGAACAATATGAATCTCTTATCTTCCTATTACATTTGGATCAGTATTTTCAACACCATGATGGAAAGCTAACCTATCTGAGTGTGATTAACAAAGTATTTGGTGTCAGCACAGCCTTGATTGCCCTCATCATCTATGCTAGGTTCTATGCTACTGTTCCTATCAAGATCTTTTTCCTTTATCCAAAGCATCCAGAAGACATTGGGCATCACTTGGTTTCCATGGTAACAACAGGTAAACTCTCAGAGCAAAATCAGTTGATTTTGTGTTCATTAGTTTTTGATTTCTGAACTACAGGACTGTGGGAACAATCATGGATGACACCTCATAAAATTGAGCCGAGACCTCCCTCCCTCAAAAATCTAATTCATAGTTGTCAACTTGTCAACCAACCTGTGCAAATCTTGTCTGCTGGACATGGAATCTAAGGACCCGAAAGAATGGGGCAGAGTACAGTCTAATGCTGTAGACAGCCTTACTTTAGTTTTAGTGTACTTTAATGCAGGAATGAAACAAAGTATTGATTCAAGGAAGGTTGCTTTAGTTCAGAAAAACATGCAAGCACATACTACATATTAACAGAGCTGCTCATTTCCAGAATATTTCAGGACAGACCAATGCAGACACAATTGCCTGGCATTTGCTGTAGATTTTATCTGGGAAAGTATGAAAGCAAGGCAGAAGACAATATCCAGGTTCAGGGTACACTGACCAGATTGGGTTCTATAGTTATGATATAACATCCAACAAGAATAAACATACCTTATAAACTTAATGCAAATGTTTGTCACAGAAGACATGAAAGCATGTCGAAGAACAATCCCAGGAACAAAATGCATCTGAGGTAAAGGCCCTCTGCCTTTTTCCTGTAGCCTCTCTCACAGTTCTCCTAGGCATTGCTTACTTACTGTGCATTATTCGTCTGACTGTGTTCCAACAGTAAGCTTGGGAATGTTCAGTCTTTCTACACAACGGTAACTCAAGACTAAAAGCTTGAATCAGGGATTCATCTTTGTCTATATGGCACCAGGCACACAAGCATCATGGGTACTCTCTGTGGCATTTTATGTTGATTATCAACTTGACAGAGTGTATAATCACCTCGGAAAAGGGAAAGGGCATTATTTAGATTAGGTCAATGGACATTAAAAGATCCACCCTAAAAGAAAGTGACATTATTCCCAGGGCTTGCTTCCTAGACTGCTCAAAAAGGAGAAAAACAGCTCAACATCATTGCTCATTTATCTCTTCTACATGACTGGTGTTCTGGTGGCTCCATGGCTGTGATGAAACCCTATGACAATAAATAATTTGGGGAGAAAAGGGTTTGACTGAATGATGCTTTCAGGTCCAGTCCATCACTGGGGGAAATCAGGGCACGAGCCTGGAGGAAGAAACTGAGGCACAGATCTTGAGAGCGCTGCTTAGGGGGTTGCTCCCCATAGCTTGCTCAGCCTGTTCTCTTATAATATCCAGGACCACCTGCCCGAGGGTGGCGCCTCCCACAGTGACCTGGATCCTCCCTCATGTACCATCAATCAAGAAAATGCCTAACATGCTCGCCCATGGGCTAATCCGATAGATGTATTTCCTCAGTTGAAATGCCCTCTTCCCAGGTACTTGTGGAGTTGACTAACAACTAACTAGTTTACAAAAAACTAACCAGAATACTGTGTGTGTGAGGCGAGAATCTGTTTCAAACTTCTGCTGCTTTGACTTCCACACCATGATGGGCTATACCCTCAAACTATAAGTTGAACTCTTCCTTCCTCAAGTTGCTTTTGTGAGGTGTTGTGTTTACATAACAATGTAATTTATGTCCCTGGCCATGTAGGTTTCTGGTGGACTTTATTCCTTTGTTAATGAACGTCTTTGGAGACACTATATGAGATATAGCAGCTTTCAATTTAGAGTCTTTTCTATGTTCACCCCACTTCATTCCCATCCAAAACACCCACTAGCATGGGTGCCTGTGCTTCCTGTTTTTGCTGTCTTTTCCCACCTGTCTGCAAATTCCAGGGTAACAGAACTGTGTCTAGTACTATACTCTGCATTTAGAATGCTTCTTCGTATGGTTCAGTGGTTAGGAGCATTTGTTGCTCTTCCAAAGAACCTAGATGCAATTTCCAGCAGTCATAAAGCAGTTCACAACCATTTCTAACTCCAGCTCCAGGAGATGTGATGCCCTCTTCTGGCATCTGTGGGCACTGCATACTCAATGTGCACATACACACAAGCAGGCCAAACACTCATACACATAAAATAAATATGTTTTTAAAATGTTTTTCCTTTTAAAAGTACAGTGAGCTTCCACATTGTCTCATCTCTTTTGTTCCATTCTTTTCCCCATCAGGATGTTTTGCCATTTCCAAATGTTCGGCTCCTTTATAATTTTGAAAACATTCATTTCAATTTTCTTCATTCTTCACCACTCATTGCTCTGATCTGAAAGTGACACATAAGGGAATTACTCTCACAAAGCACAGTAAATCAGGTTTCTTTTTTAAAAATACACATATGCAGTAGAGTTTTATGATCAATCATGCTGTGGGAAGATATGAAAGAATCTTTCATGCATTTGCTGAAATAAAAGAGTCAAGTCTAAAAAGGCAATGTTCTGGTGACTCCAACTCCTTGCCACTCTGGAAAAACCAAACTACAATGATAAACAAAAGAGCAGTGAGTGTCAGGGTGTGGAGGATGGGGCTGAGATGAATGGGTGGGGCACAAGGGACTTTTAAGATGATGAACCTGTTCTGTAAGACTATAGGGTGGACAGAAGGTAACATGAATTAGCTATACCCCATAGATGGCTTTGGAGAAGACTAAAGCATTGAGCTACACTAATTAACAATGAAATGACTGTGCCTTAAGGGGTCTATGAGAATTGTACTTTGAATGTGGAATGTCCCTCACAGACTCATGTTTTTGAACAGTTGGTGCCTATATAGTGGTGCTGTTTGGGGAAGCTGTGGAATATTCAGGAGGTGGAACCTCATGGGAAAATGAGTCACTATGGTCAGATCTTGAGTTTACTATTTTAAAGATTTATTTACTGTTATATAATGTGAACGAGTGTTTCATTTGCATGTATGTAAATATGTAGAAGCCCAAAGAAGGTGCTGGATCTCTGTAGAAGGAGTTTTGGGCTGCGTTTGGCCACACAGCTTCCAGCCGCCTGGCTAGCTTATACCCCGAAATAACAACACGGAAACTATATTCTTTTAAACACTGCCTAGCCCATTATATCTAGCCTCTTCTTGGCTAACTCTCACATCTTGACTAACCCATTTCTAATAATCTGTGTAGCACCACGAAGTGGTAGCTTATCGGAACGGATTCAGCATGTCTGGCTCCATTGCGTCTGACCTGGAGAGGAGAGGCATGGTGTCTGGCTCACTTCCCTCTTCCTCCCAGCATTCTGTTTTGTTTACTCTGCCTACCTAATTTTATGTACTATCAAAGTGCCAAGGCAGTTTCTTTATTAACCAATGAAATCACCTCAAAACAGAAGACCCTTCCACATCAGATTTCTTGTAACTGGAGTTATGAATGACTGTAATCCACTATTAGGTGATAGTATCCCAACCCACCTGGGTGCTCTGCAAGAGCTGCAAGTGTTCTTAACCTGTACTGTCTATCCAGTCTGATTTGAGGCTTTATAGCCCTTCCCACTCCTGATTTCCCCTTTCCTCCCTCCCTTCCTTCCTCCCTCCCTCTCTCCCTCCCTCCCTCCTCTCTCTTTCCTAAAAGTAGATGCATGTAACTATGCAGCCACCTGCTCCTGCCACCAAGCCTTCCCTGTCTGCTGCCAGCAATCTAGACCCTGTCCCTCTGGATCTGCATGCAGCTAGTTTTATGTCAACTTGACTCAAACTAGGGTCATCTGAGAGGAAGGAACTTCAATCGATAAAATGCCTCCATAAGATCAGGTTGTAAGCAAGCCTGTAAGGCATTTCCTTAATTAGTGATTGATAGGAGAGAGCCCAGCCCATTGTGGGTGGGGCCATCCTGGGTCTGGTGGTCCTGGGTTCTATAAGAAAGCAGGTTGATAGCATAAGCGTCCTCAGAGAGGCTTCGTCCAGCAACTGATAGGAGCACATGCAGAGACCCACAGCCAAACATTCGGCAGAGCTTGGGAATCCCCATTGAAAAGGGAATGAAAGGATTGGAGAAATCAGAGAGATTGAAGACACCACAAGAACATTGCCCACAGAATCAACTAAGCAGGGCTCATAGGTGCTCTAGAGACTGAAGCGACAGTTAGGGAGCCTGGGACGTTTATCGTCTTCTGAAGGGAAATGGAGAAGATATGAATCTGGGAGAGAGGGACAACAGTGGGAAAGGGACGGAGAGTAGCAGAGGGAGGGAAAACTGCAGTCTGGGTGTCATATATGAAAGAAGAATAATTTTTTTAAAAAAAGAAAAGATGGAATGAAGGGAGGGAGGGAGGGAGGGAGGGAAGGAGGGAGAGAGAGAGAACAGGTTGAGCAAGCCATACAGAGCAAGTCAATAAGCAGCACTCCTCCGCAGCCTCTGCATCAGCTCCTGCCTCCAGATTCACACTCTGACTTGTTCAATAATTCACAGTGATGATGAAGCATAAACGAAGTGAACCCTTTCCTCCCCAGGTTGCATTTGGTCCTGGTGTTTCATCACAGCAATAGTAACCCTGACTAAGACAAACTTTGAGGCCAAGTAAACCCTTTCTCCCTTAGGTTGCCTTTGTCAGGGTGTTTTATTAAAATCACAAGAGAGTGACTCAGTTAGAAACGTCCTGTAGTATATGAGAAGGTTTTTCTATAAGTCAAACCTGGTGCTGATTAAAAATGTAAAGCTAAGTCAAAATTGAACAGAGACGTCTTGGTAATATGTAAGAAAGGCTTTGTAATGGAGCAGGGCTTCAGTCCTTGCTGAGTGCAGGGGTTTTAATGTTCTTCCATCTGAGCCTCAGCAGGCAGGGAAGCTGCCTGCTTGATCCTGACAAGGATGTCCTTCTAGCCATCCTTTCACGGCAGTGTTAGACTGCACAGGAAGACGAGGACTGATTAGTGTCTTCAGCAGCATCCTCCAGCCCTCTGAGTCTGCACCTTTGCTTTTGATCCTCTACATGTGCAGCTCCGTGCCTTGCTTTAGGCAAGATGAGACTCCTAGAAATAGACGACTCCCCTTTATCATCAGCTCTCCCAGAATCACCATCTCACGCCCTGATTTGGGGTGCTAACGGCCCGTGCCCGCCTCCACACCCGGGCTTATTAGGAGAGCCACTTGTGAAGAGGCATTTGCTAGGCGGTGTTATGTGTTCAGTGAAGGGAGTATCCAGGGCTATGAGCTGACAGTGCACAAATCAATGAAAGGAGGGGAAGAGGGTCGGCTGACTCAAGGAGGAGGAAGAGGTTGAGCTGAGCTATCGTTAGAAGAAAATAGAGACAGATGTAGGTTAACATAAGGGAAAGCGAGAAACTGTCCTGTGAAGCCCATGAAACTTTTATTTTCACCAGGTCTAAATGGACAGACTCCAGAAAGTACAAACATCCAAACAACAGCTCCAGGGACATGAACTCAGGGTGGACATGGTCAATTAGCCCCACCTGTTCTCATTCTGCATAAATCAAGACTGGGCTTCCAGATTGGCCCAGGATCATTCAGAACTTTATTATCCTGTGCCTTTGGGATTCCAGCTAAGTGTATCATACAGAGTGGGAGTTTGTCTGAATACAGTCAATGTGGCTGTAACAGAAGAGAATGACAGACATACTTCTTTGCAAGTCAGTGAACTCCTCAACTAATGTGGCTGACCATTTAATGATAGAGACTTGAAAAGGTATGGTATGGGAAATATCATCAAAGGCATGAGTACCACCAACAGGTTGTTGGGAAAATGGAAACTGACTTCACGGAGAAGTCATAGGCTATACTTGATTATTTTCATTCTCATATTATTATTATATTATAGGACATCTCCTTGAATAACTGTACAAATCTTGGTTCCTGGGAATTTCTGGCTACTTTTCTGTTTCTTTTTGAGACAGAGTCTCAGGTAAACCAAGTTGGCCTCAAACTCACCAAGTAGCTGCAGGTGAACTTGAACTTTCCTGCTCTTTTGCCGCCCCGTCATGGCTTCTGAAGCTACGTTTTGCTCCACCATGCCTGGTTGATGTAGTGCTAAGAACTGAACCCAGGGCTCCACGCATGCTTAGACAAGTACTTTACCAACTTAGCTACATCCCAAGCCTAAATTTGCAATGACTTCTCTTTTAAACATATCTATATAAATCTTGTTTTATGTGGTTTTGTTCCATGACATCTTATGTAATAAATGTTGTTTCATTATAATTGATCTCATGACCAATAATATTGTAATTCGTGCTTAAACAAAGTCCAGGGTCTTATCTAACACATGTCCTGTCCACTAAGGCCTATCATGGACTTGTGCCTAGGGTCTCTCCACAGTACTTTAGTACTAAGCAGAGGACACTTAAATGGGAAAATCAAGAAGAAAAGGCATATGATCCTGGAGAGTATGTAATTCAATAAGCCACAGGACACTTGCTTATACTTTGTCAGGTTATGTACACATGCATTTATTTGGGTTATATGTCTACTTGTGTGACATTCTATAAGTGGACATGAACAAACATCTATTTGCCCTAGATAGGGTACTAATGATAAAAATGAAGAAATGATTCCACAGAAGGCCAGACTGGTGAGTCAGTGAGTTTATTGGGGTCTCTCACAAGAGCACAACAGGGGGATTACCTACAGGGCATTAGTAGCTCCAAGGCACCTCCACCCACTCTAGCCTGCATGAAAACTCCCAGAAGCTGCACCCAAGATATCCGCAGGATTTGCAGCCAGCTCAATGACTCATGAAGCTTCCTATAGGCAGCTTCTTTTCTCCACAGTTGCTAAATGATTCTAGACCCATGAGGAGGCTTGCTGAGTCTTCTGAGTTCCAATTTTCCTGGGTTTTCAGTGTTTACTTCCTTGGTCACCTGGGCCTCACTCTTCCCATCCTAGAAGCAATGACTCTTTCAGGAGGATTGGTCCAGAGGAGGCTGCCGCATGATGACTGGGCAACTCAGACTTTAGCCACTCTTCGCGTCTCAGATTTTGTGGCTCCAAATGAATATGATTGAGCATGTGGAGTTGACAATTAATCCATAAATAATGGATGGGTTTTTTAAATTTATATTGTGTTGACAAATGCTTAGGAGTTGTGTAAAACCGTGAAGCTAAGATGGAGCTTTTGGCTTGAGATAAACAAAGGTCAGAGCTGGACTTGAACTCCTGCTGGAACAGCCTGCTCACTCCATCAATCACTGTGGGTTAAATGGAGGGCAGAGGACAATGAAAGAAGGGGTCAGAGACACCATGCAAACTGCACCAGATGAGGAGAAATCCAAGGCAGGTCCAGGCAATGTGTATTTTCTCTGATTTGTATTCTGTGTTTAAATAAACCTTCTCTCTACCCTCTCCCCTTTTCTCATTCCCACCTCTGCCCTCTGCTTTACTTAAAGGCCACCATGATGACATTTGAACTTTGTCATACAGCAGAGACATGAGTATTCTCACATGAGTCGTATGTGGGGTTCAAAGGCTACAAATCAGGACGTTCATTCTTCCCTGAGAACATGCCAGTCTGCACTAAGTGTAAACAATATCAGAAAATTTACAGAGTCCTGAAATGACATAGATCTGCGCTAAGCATGAGTTCTAATTCTGCCACTAACTTTAGAGGCTCAAGACTCATTACACCCCACCTGTAAGCATTCATTGCCACATGTGTAAGAAGGCGGTGGCCTGGACCCCTCCTCTGGCAGTGATGGTGAGGATTAAGCAGGATTGAAAGGGCTTCTGCAGTACAGCACAGGAGATCTCTAATGATGCGAGCTACTGTCATGATTGTTTTTCTCAGATCAAGAGTGTCGGTAGCTACAAACCCCTCGGAGGGATTGCTTGAAAGAGATTCTCCATGCTCACTAGTTTGGACTTGGAAACAGCCTGCAGCAAAATCAATTGAAAACAAGAGCCTCGAGGCAGAGATAGAGACCGTGGGTGGTTAGGAAATGAGGAGGTGAAAATGGAAGAGGGAGGAACCCAGGGTTTGGAGGAGTACCAGAATACTTCTCTCCCAGGTATTGACACCAAGGATGCTTTGTGCTGTCTTCCACAGCCTCCTACAATCACTCGAGTGTCCTCCACTGTAAAATAAATTATTATATGAGAACTCCTGTATCAGTAAAATATCCTTAGATTTTCACAAATAAAGATGAGGCTTGCATGAGCTAATGACAAGAGTAGATGTTCCATGAAAACTAAAAGCTGACTGGGACCTTCTGCACTAACAACCTTCATCTACCATCACTGCAGATGCACAGCTGCCCTGCAGTTGGGGAATAAATGTGCACACAGGCCCTGCACCAGGACAAAAGGGTGTTGTTTTACAGCAATTTCCCCTGAGTTAAAACATTCCATTCTGGGGGGAAGCTCTTCAGTCTCAGAAAGTAAACAAGTCAAAAGTCTCAGAAGGTTCTAGAAACTGAGCAGATGCACAAGATCCCCTCCCACAACCTGTCCCCAAGGTTATCTGATCAGTAAGGACCACTGAGGAGACTCAGACCATCTGAGCCAGCTAGAAGTGACTCTTCTGCCTATTGATCTTGACGGAGACTGTGTAGAGAGCTCCCAGTGACAGTTTTCTTGAGCTGTCACCTGTAGTAGGGTAGGCTTTCAGTGATACAGCTGCCTTTGACTCATCCATGCTCCTGTAAGAAATGCCAATATACCCATTGGTTAACAAGCTGGACTTTGGTGTTGCCATTACTTTGGTCTGTCATCAGTTTCCTATCTTGGACTAGTAAGCATTTGTTTCTGATCCCAGGGATAGTGTCACACAGCAGGTCTCCATGCATAAGCATCTTTCCTCTAATAGAGTCCCCTTTCTGTTGGAGTAAAAGGTTAGTTTAACTAATGCTGGGGTGAAATTGAACATGGAATGGGCTTCTCTGCCATAAATTCATGCAGATTGTATTGTTGGTGCCAATTAAAATTTGACATACCAAAAAATAAATAAATAAAACTCTTGCAATTACATTTGATTCAATTTGTCCATGCAGAAAACAGTTCATTAAGAATATCTCAGGAGGCCAGAGAGATGGTTCAGTGATTAAGAACATGGGTTGCTCTTCCAGAAAACCCAAGTTCAGTTCCTGTTCCTAAATGGCAGCTCACAACCACCTGTAGTTCCACGAGATCTGATAGCCTCTTTTTACCCCCAAGGGCATTGCAAACATGTGTCGTACACTCACACAGACACACATAAATAAAACCGGAGATTTTCTCAGTGTGTTTCCTTGAAAATTTGCTTCAAGCCCCTTCCTGTGTGTGGGTTGGCACACTGACCTGTAAGTGAAAAGCCATGAGCAGAGGATGGAGGAAGTATCCCAATCACCAATCAAAGTTTGGCCAACCACAGGATAAGATGGCCACAGGTTAGACAGAAGGGATACAGGCAAAGGTGAAGTTTGGGGGGGGGCATTGTTTACATTGCATAACCAAGGTCATCAATGAAAAGGCTAACTTTTACAAAATCATTTTTATTCTGTACCTGTAATGTTTTAATCTGCTCTCTCAGGCCCATGCATGCTATACAGACACTCTACCACTGAGCTACCATGCTCTCTGTAAGAACTACCTTGGAGTGTGTAGGGATGGGGATGTGTGTGTGCGCATGTATTACCTATGTACGCATTTGTGTTGATACATGCCCCCTTGTGTGCCCTTAGAGAGACCTGAGGGGGGTATGGTTCTCTTGTGCCATCACTCTCCATCTGAGAGAGGGTCTCTTTATGAACTTGAAGCTAAGCTACCAGCCAGCAAGCCTCATTGAGCCTCCTGCCCATGCCCCCATTGAGCTGGGGCTATAGGTATGTAATTTATGTAGGTGCTAGAGACTCAAACTCAGGCATGTATGCTAATGAAACCAAAACTTCATTTTTACCTGCTAAACCATCTCTACAGCCTCGAAAGAAAATTTATTGTGCCATTTTTACACTTCAGCCATTTATTGCCATAATTTTTGCAGTAAGGATTTAAGTTGCTTTACTTTTATTGTAAATTTCAATTAAATCATTCCCATTAGAATTAGCACTCCTTTGCAGATGTTAATACGGGAAGTCATGTGATTATCCTCACAAATATACATGCCAGTCTTTATGCTGTGTTGTCCCCCTGTGCTCAGAAAACCCCATTATTTGTTGCCTTTCGGCTCTGTTTTCCACACACACCTTTTCTGACAGAGTTTGTTTCTCATTGCAATGTGCAGGTTGTACAACTCAATCATCCAGAAAGAGAGAGAGAGAGAAAACAGGATTAGCTTGGTTTAAATGGCGAATACATTAGTGGATTGTTGGCAAATGGGGGCATTTGACTGGAAGAAATGAAACCAGTTTTTGAAAGGATGAAAACGACCGTAAACAGTAACCCAGGTAAGACTCACAGCTGTAGGGATCAGAACAAAGGGTCGGATCACATATTTATTTCACAGAATTGTCTAGAAGGTGCTGGCATCAATTTTTACCTAATTACCCAGCTATTAATAGAAAAAAAACATAGTTTTCTATAAGATTGTAAATGCTTCATGGCTGTCATAGGATAATTCCAGCTCTGTTGTTCATTACTCCTGTAACTCACATAGATGCTAAATTCTTTGCAGAAAGAAGAAAATAATCATTTGAAACAAGAGTCTAAGCTCCTTTGGCTAAGCTCACAAAGGTTCCAGTAACTCAGAACATTAGCAAATTCCTGTGATATTTAGTTATGCACGGTTGTGTTACTGAACTCGGTGGTCACAGCCTGTGCCCCAAGCTAGGTTCGGCTTCCTGTCCTCAATAATCAAACCAAAAAGTCAAATTAATGGGGAAAGATTAAAAGGAGATTTATTCACTGTGGGTACATAAGAAAGAGGGATTTTGTCCGGTGCTCCAATGTGGGTCTCTGTCTCTGTCTCCTTTCATCACCTGACTAAGGTTAATATTCAGGAGGATGCCTATATGTTTTTCTTTGGGTTCTCCTTCTTATTTAGCTTCTCTAGGATCACTAATTATAGGCTCAATGCCCTTTATTTATGGCTAGAAACCAAATATGAGTGAGTACATCCCATGTTCCTCTTTTTGGGTCTGGCTTACCTCATTCAGGATAGTGTTTTCTATGTCCATCCATTTGCATGCAAAATTCAAGAAGTCATTGTTTTTTACTGCTGAGTAGTACTCTAATATATATATATATATATGAGCAGAAGGAGAGAGAGCACGAGCAAGGAACTCAGGACCGCGAGGGGTGCACCCACACACTGAGACAATGGGGATGTTCTTTCAGGAACTCACCAAGGCCAGCTGGCCTGGGTCTGGAAAATCCTGGGATAAAACCGGACTCACTGAACATAGCGGACAATGAGGACTGCTGAGAACTCAAGAACAATAGCAATGGTTTTTTTTTGTTGTTGTTTTTTTTTTTTTTTTTTGGTTTTTTGAGACAGGGTTTCTCTGTAGCTTTGGTGCCCGTCCCGAAACTAGCTCTTGTAGACCAGGCTGGCCTCGAACTCCCAGAGATCCGCCTGCCTCTGCCTCCCAAGTGCTGGGATTAAAGGTGTGCGCCACCACCGCCCGGCGGCAATGGGTTTTTGATCCTACTGCACGTACTGGCTTTGTGGGAGCCTAGGCAGTTTGGATGCTCACCTTACTAGACCTGGATGGAGGTGGGTGGTCCTTGGACTTCCCACAGGGCAGGGAACCCTGATTGTTCTTTGGGCTGACGAGGGAGGGGGACTTGATTGGGGGAGGGGGAGGGAAATGGGAGGCGGTGGCGGGAAAGAGACAGAAATCTTTAATAAATTAATTAATTAATTAATTTAAAAAAACGAAAGAGGGACAGAGACCCAAGAATATTCTTCAAGTCCAGGGTACTGTCATGGGACTGAGGTTTAAATACATGATCAAGCATGTACACAACTAAGCAGTCCTATAAAGCTATGGTCCCCACCCAGCAGTGACCCCATTGCTCTCTGAGCTTCAGTCTCCTCTTTCAAAGTTAGCTGACAAGTTGCTAGAACTGTGAAACCTCTCTGGAAGACAAGGTCTCTTCTGGCTAGTGCTTTTTTCTTCTCCCAGCATGAGATTCCTGGGGAAATTCACATTGGTGGACTCCACTGCTTGAGGAGTCAGATGGAGAGACACGGGTATCTCTCCAGAAGACCCTTGTGTCTGCCAGGCAATTGCAGTGGGGCGAGAAGAGTGGAAAGGCTACTACACAACAGGATCTGTTCATAAGCCTTGGCTGCTTTCATTTAACATTGCTTTGAGATTTTATAGCTGTTTCATACTTGACGAAGCTAAAGACACCCAAACCTGTCTTCAGCTCTTCTACCAGCCCATGCTGAATTCTGGCCTTAGAATGTTTTACCTTGCTGCCTGGCCTGACTGGATCATTGTTTTTCTTCCTGCTTAGACTAGAGATCCCTGCCACTTCCTAGACTCCATTCCTGTCAACCATATGTCAACTCTACCACCCTGTTCTAGGTTTTCTCCACCATACTGACTCCGTGTATTTGCTGATGACTTTCTGTCCCAGCATTTGTCACTGTGAAGCCTTTTACTGTCTTGTTTGTTCTAAGAGGGGCTGAGAGAGCAAGGTATTCATGCTCACATCCCTATAGGCATCCTGTGAATGAATGCAGAGTGGTGACGAAGGGCCAGTGCATCTCTGAACCAGGGACCAGCATCTCAAGAAGGTTCCTGTTTAATTGCCTCAAGGGACTTGATAATGAGTCAAGGAAAACTTTCCCTCTTTGATTTCCAAATAAGGACACATAAAACACAGGAGATGTGTCCCAAATAAGACAGAAAATGTTCAAAGCCTTGTATGAGTGTGTCAACGTAACACTTGAAATGGGTCCTGTGAAGATAATGAAGTTCTTGCCTTCAAAGCACTGTCAATCTGATGCATGTTGCTCGACTTTGATGGTGAGCATGCAAAGACAAAACACACACACACACACACACACACACAGCGTCACAGCGAATCAAATAAGTGTGCTGCAGCATCTACACTCACGTGGCTTCCCAGCAATGCTATGATTCACTAGCCATTGTTTTATAGGGTCAACCTGTTTCAAATTTTCTAGCTTTGACAGCCTTGGGTTCATGACCCTAATGCATTCAAATTTGTCGAATCATTCAGAGCATCACCAAGACACAAACACACCCACCTCTCCTGAAGTCTGCCCTGGACTGCTTCCATCTAAAGATACACATAGTAATGCTATAATTAGACTTGCAAGCTGACCGCAAATGGCCACTTATTCCGGAGATGGGTCTCAACGTAATTTACTTGGATGATGCCATGAGAACATGCCAAATTCTGATCTTTACAATATCATCCAGATGTGTTTTTTGGTACTGGGGAGATGGTTTGGTGATTAAGAGCATTGGATTCTCTGCTAGAGGAGCCAGGCTCAATTCCCAACACCCAAATCAGGTGGCTTACAACCACTTGTAATTCCAATTCTAGCTTCCTCCCCTCTATGCCCTCTTATTTTCCTCCAAGGGCATGTGGTATGCAGATAAACATGTAGGTAAAACATCCATACGCACACAACAAAATAAATCTTTAAAAAATCAAACCAGACCTGTTTTGTAAACAGCTGGTGAGATCTTTTTCAAATACTTGCTTTCCATATAGGAACAGAGACATTCTGTGAAAGACATCACCTTAGGTAAGAAGGTGTCCTTGTCCTCATCTTCAATGCTTATCACTTGCTGGTTTGAATAGAGCTCTCCAGTCCATTCATTTCTCCTTGCTCCAAGCTGGGACCAAGTATCCTACAACAGCAAGCCAGGTGCTTCCAAGTACACTGGACGTAGATTAGGGATGCACCAGGAACCTCACACCATAATTCCCATCTCGCTTTCCTTCCTGACAGATCAGAGGTGACATATCCTTTTCCCCATGAGGACTCCTCTTGTTACCTGATAATGTAATCTCATCTAACTTTGCATTCATGTATGTGTATCCCACCTAAAAATCTTCAAGAAAGATAACATACTCCAATGTTAATAGTAGAAAACAAGTTAGTTTTAAAGTTAATAGTTTAAAAAACAAGAACAAGAGCTGGTTTAGTGATCAAGAGCATAGACTGCAAATCCGGGAGACCTGGGTTTGATTCATGACTCCTACAAAATGGCTCAGAACCATCTACAACTCTAGTTCCAGGGCCTCCATTGCCCACTTCTGTCCTCCAAAGACACCAGGAAGGCATGTAGTGTGCTAACATACATATAGGCAAAGCACTCATACATATAAAATTAAAAATAGATCTTCCTTAAAAAAAAATAAGAACAAAGGCCCAGAAGGCACAGAACCTGGAGCCAAGCTCAGAACTGAGTTGCCTGTATTAAAGCTGTGGCATATGGAGTTAAAAATTCCTCAGCGTACTGAGCAGCCATGAAGTGAAGAACATATTTTGCTCTCAACTTTTCCTTTTCTCTCCTCTACTTCTTATAATCCAATTCTCGCCTGTAGAAAGGATCCCCAGCTCTCCCCAAACTATTTAGTTTGGATGGAGAATGATGAGCACAGATATTGATTTTGCTTCTTTCAACTTCTTGTTGAGAGACACACAAGAAAAGACAATACTGTTTTTCTTAGACCTGCTGCACTATGTGTGAAGGAGATAATGAACAACACCAAGCAAAGTTTGGTAGCCTGGGAGATGATATCATAGGCAAGGTGCTTTTTGCCCAGACGTGGTGACTCTGAGTTCAGATCCTTTGCACCCTCCTAAAAAGCCAGGCACAGGCATGGTGATTCATGTCATCTGTAACCCAAGTGCTCAGGACATGAAGACAGATGGATCATAGGGCTCACTGACCAGACATGTGGCTAATCTGTGAGCTCCAAGTTCAATAAGAGGGTTTATAGGAAAAGTTAAGGGAAACGGGGTAACTGAGGAAGATGTCCAATGTTAGTATCTTACATCTACATATGCATGAGTACACAAACATACACACATTCACAAAAACAACACATGCACAATGTGTATATATATCATATGCATATTATGCACACATGACTACATGCACATGGTGCACACACATATGCAAATATGAACTCATAAGACCATGTATGCATACTATATAAACACAACAAGTGGGCAGCTCCTATCTGTCATAGTCAGTGAAGGCACTTGACCACTTTCTTATAGGTCTAGATACTGGGGAACATTTAAGAGTATTTAGTGGATAAACAATCTTCAAGAGACATGGCAAATGTCTTTACTGGACACTAGAAAGAACATTACTCTCTGCAGAGGAGCTGTCAATCAGAGCTTGTTCTACACACCACAAAGATACCGGTGTTCTCCATCCGCTCCTTCTCAGTCAGCTTCAGTGAGCATGATTGGCTTGTAATTTAAAAAAAAAAATCCCAGTACTCAGCACCAGTGTGGTGAGACTTCGTCCACCTGAGCCTGGTACACATTCTCTGCAAGACTTTGGTCTCTTTAGGTGCCCCTCTGTCCTGGGACCCCCCTTCTCTGCCCAGCCTCACTTCCTCTCCCTCCCCCATCTCACTATAGGCTACACACCCACATATTTCTGATTCCCTCTGTCCTCAAGGTCCTTATACAAGGAAACCTACCATGTCCCATGACTAAACCCAGAGCACGGCCACCACAGGGGCCCAGAAAATATGTGTGAAAAGAGAGTGCCTCTCAGAGACAGAGCTTCCAAAGGAGCGAGAAGGACCAAGCTGTAGGGCCCATGGGTCTACCCCTGCTCCTGGGGTTCATACAGAGGACAGTTTTTGGCCATCTAGCTAAAACATCCTGTTTGTTCCTGTGCTCCCTCTGCTGCCCTGGTGGTTAGCTATAGGCCATTGTTTACTCTACCTTGGGCATGGTAATTTCCCACCTGCCTGGGGGTATTCTATTGTGCAGCAGCTATTTAAGGTTTTTCCTAAGTTTGAATAAACGGCTTTCAGCTGATCTACTTTTGAATGACCCAGGTCTCTTGTGTGTTCTTTCAATCTTCAGGCCCTTGCCCGGCTCGCATACGGTACAGTGGCGTGTGAACTGTACCGAGAGAGTAATGCAGGCGCAGGCATTACACCAAGCAACTGGCCGAGTCATAGAAAGATGCTGATAGTGAGTGTGTAACTCGTGTGTAGAGAAATCTGGATGCAGGCCGGGCGGTGGTGGCGCACGCCTGTAATCCCAGCACTCGGGAGGCAGAGGCAGGCGGATCTCTGTGAGTTCGAGACCAGCCTGGTCTACAGAGCTAGTTCCAGGACAGGCTCCAAAACCACAGAGAAACCTTGTCTCGAAAAAACCAAAAAAAAAAAAAAAAAAAAAAAAAAAAGAGAGAAATCTGGATGCAAAGGACTCATGCTGTTGAGGAAGAGGAGGAGAAGGAGGAACCTGAGGATCTGGGATTGGGGGTTAAGGTGTGAAGTTCCGGCACTGGAGACCCCTCCCTGCCCTGTCCTCTATCCTCCTCTTTCTCTCCACTTAGGTCTATGAGCTGAACTCCTGCTCTCAGACAAGATAAGTTCTCCTGGCCCCTGGTGTAGGGCAGGCTCTGCTGTGGAGCTGAGAGGCCACAGTCTTTCCTGGATGGAGGAAATCTGTGTCAACCAGCAGTTGGAGGTCGAGGGTTGCAGAAGGAACACATTTCTGCTGACTCAGGTCCTTGAGTGAGGTAACTCTGTCTCCCAAGTCTGAGTGAGTTTGTTCTAAAAAGTGCATCTAAAAAGATGCACCGCTCTTGCCGTATAGTTTTTCTCTTTTTATTAATTTTTTTCTTTTATTTTACGAACCAACCACAACCTCCCGCCTCTCTTCCCATCCCCTCACTGCACCTCCCATTTATCCTCTCTGTCCACTCCTCCTCTGTTCAGAAAGGGGCAGGCCTCCCATTTTAGCTTCTTGTCAAGAAGTAGCATTTTCAGAAGTAGTATTTCAGCATACTCAATCCAAAGGATTTTGTAACTTACAGTGTGGTTCCTGCTTACCTGCTCTATTTAGGAGACTATTTTTCTAATTGCATCCATTTGAAGACCTTCTAGTTACGATGGTTATCATCATCATCATCATCATCATCATTATAACTGTCATCATTACAATCACCACCATCATCCTAGCTTTTATTGTGCAGTGGACAGAGAATACAGTCCTGTGTTTCAGCCCTTTGCAATATGCTCAAAGTGTTCTGATAATCCCAAAAATGATCAATTTGAGTAAAAACTCCATATTGTGTTATTGTTGGCCATCTTCCTAAATATGCTATTCTGCTCAAGCTTGAAATTGTGTTCAAATTCCTGTGTTACTGGTGATTTGATATGATCACTATAACCACAGGGGAAAAGGCTTTGTTCAAATCTCACACGACAACTAGGTGTGTGTGTGTGTGTCTCTCTGAGTGTGTGTGAGAGGATATGTGAGTGTGTGTGTGAGTGTGTGTGTGTGCTTCCTTTAATTGTCAAGTTTTTTATTTATGCCTTTAGAAGCTATTGGGGCCTGTTTTCCTTTTCGGATAGCCACTCAATCCCAGCTGAATATCATCTTATCACTTGAGCTCTTTTGCTTTAAATTTTGAACTTAATACAAAAACACCAGCTCACACCCACCTCATAATAAAACAACACACTTCCCCAGGCTTCTACCTTCCCTCCATTTCAGCACTCTTCGCTGTAAGCAACCTCGGTACAGAAATGAGTGGGGTTGTAAGGTTTTCTTCAGTTAAATAAAACTAAGTGTGTTAGTTGAGGGTTCTCCACAGAAACCCTCAACTAATACCAATGGAATAAATTTACACGTGTGTGTGCGTGTGTGTGCATGCATTGAAGTGGTAAGAGTTGCGTCACACCTGAGAGCCTGAGAACTGATAGTCACTCTGTTGTTGAAGCTTGGTGCCTTAGCAGATAAAATAGCCCCAAGTAGCTGCCTCTCACTGGAGATGCCAACAACCCAGTAGATTCCCAGTCCGCAAGGCTGGGTCCCTCTGCTGTCCCATTCTGGTACCTGAAACCTGAAAAGGTCCTGGATTATTGCTGGTCCCTTATCTACAAAGGAAACCTGGAGACACTGGACCTGATATCAGTGCAGAAATTGGCAGCAGAGACAGGACAGACAACTCACCAGCCAGAGAAGAGGGAAGAGCCAACGGAGATTAATCCTCCTTCTGCCCTTTTAATCTGGGACGCTACCAGAGGTTCTTCCATATCAGTCAAGGCAACAGGAAACTTCTTCAGGACAGCTTTCCTACTCGGGTAATTCCTATTTGTGGGAGGCTGATGTGCAAATGAACCATAATGCGGAGGTTTTAACTTTTTATTAATGTAAGTCACTTTGAGTTTGCTAAGGTGTGTGTTTTAATATTGATACCGCTTTCTATGTGTTCTCTAAGGAAGTCATTAATATGACAATAGCCCAAATTGGTAATTAATCAATAGCACATGAAGAGTGATGTCTAATGTTTACCTGACAGAGCTAAGCGGGACATGCAAGACTCAGGCAGGCTGCAGAAGGTAGATGTTGAGGCACTCTATAAAAGATTGTTGTGTGAAATCCAGTTTGGCACACTGGACAGAATCAAGGCAAACATCATCTGTAGGGACCTGGGTTACTTTAGATTATTGTAACAGGACTGGCAACATATAACTCAGTTTGGTAGAGTTTCTTCCTGGCATATATGTGGCCATGGGGTTTGATCCCCAAAACTGCAGAAAGTGGACATAGTGCTGCATTTCTGTAACTACAGGACTTGGGAACCTGAGCCATAAGGATCAGAAGTTCAAGGCCACCCTTGGCCATGTAACAACTTCAAGCTAACCTGAGCTACATGAGACCATATCTTGCAAATAATTTATCATAATGAAAACAAAACGATAAGAACTCAACCTATGCTTAATGCTACACGATGGTTGTTCTCAATGATGTTCAGCCTGAGTGGATGCTAACTTGTTATGCTCTCTGTGGTTGAAGTACAGATTTTTTCATAGGATGGAGAAAATCGACAGAAACTCATGATCCATACAGAGTCACAGGGCAGGATCTCCATTAACAGCCTATATTGCTCTTGTAGAGGATCTGAGTTCTGTTCCTAGCACTCAAACCAGGTGGCTCACAAAAGCCGCCATTTAAATTCCAGGGGAGCCAACACCTTCTTCTGGCCTCCTTGGGTACTGCACTCATGCACATACCTACATACAGATACATGTATATACCCTTAAACATTTTTAACCTTTAAAGGTATTTTTAATATTTCACATACCCCCATCACCACTTTCAAATTATTTTCAATTTATTATTTGAGAAAACCTTTCCTTTGAAATAGCTTTTATCATTAACCAGCTCTTGATTCTGTTTAATGAAAACATAGATATTATTATTAATTGAATATCTGAGTAGTCTTATTTTATAACACGTAAGTGCTAAGAGAGAATGCTAATAAAGTCTAACTGATACATTGCAAACCCAAGACAAAGTGACTGGGCAGTACAATGGCCATTCTATAAATGATTCCATGGAAATAGACTTATCATTCCTAAACTATGTTCAACTGCCAACCTGCAACCACTCCTTCCCCACCCAAAAGTCTTCCATAGTGTTTTAATTTGAAAAAGAGAAAATATAAAAATAAACAACAAGCAAATAAACATCTTCAGTCTTTGCTAAATTCCTTAATTCCTTTTACTAGTGTCAAAAAATATTGTTAGAAGGCCAGGGATGGAGTGAGGGGTGGTGGCAGAGAGCAGGTCTTGACTTTGTGGGCTTTTGTTTTGTTGAATATGGTGCAAATTGAAGCAAGTTTTTTCTTGCTTTGTGTTACACCCAAGGCTCTGTGGCACTAGGTGGGTGCTTTGTGAATGTCTAAGGGATGACTTTACTCTTTGTATTCTTAGCATCTCAAATGGTAACTAAATGTACTCCCTATGGCATCCACCTCCTAACACAATTCCCATTTCTTGATCTCATACTCGTAGTTCTACAGAGCCCTTTCGGACATCCCATCCTTTCTCTGTACCTTGTCTCTCCCCCAGAAACACCTGGAACACTTTGCACACCTCATCAGCAATTTTAAGACTATATTACTACAAATCAGACATCTCTTCTGATTTTCTGATTTTCTCATAGTCTCTATATATGACTTTAGAGCAGTGATTCTCAACCTGCCTAACACTACAACCCGTCAATACAATTCTCGATGTACTGGTGTACCCCAATCATAATATTATTTTCATAGCTACTTTATAACTGTAATTTTTCTACTGTTATGAATCATAATGTAAATATCTGATATTCAGGGTATCTGATATGTGACTTCTGTGGGAGTCTCAACCCACAGGTAGATAACCACTGATATATATCTATACCTGTATCTGTGTAACTACTGATATGTAGATATATGTATATGTATTTTGTGTGTATATGTATATATGTAAGTGTGTAAGTACATATCCACAATGTGTGTATGTATGCATATATGTGTATATACATATACACGTATATGTGTATATGTATCATATATGTTTGTATATATACATATTTATATATTTTTATATATGCGCAAATTTCCTCATCTGCAAAGCTAGAAAACACGGTAGTACTTGCCTCTTTATACTGTTAAGAGAATTAAGGGGCCGGGTGATGGTGGCGCACGCCTTTAATCCCAGCACTCAGGAAGCAGAGGCAGGCGGATCTCTGTGAGTTTGAGACCAGCCTGGTCTACAGAGTGAGTTCCAGGACAGGCTCCAAAGCCACAGAGAAACCCTGTCTCGAAAAGCCAAAAAAGAGAGAGAGAGAGAGAGAGAGAGAGAGAGAGAGAGAGAGAGAGATTAAGGGAACTGGCTTTCATCAAGGAATTAAAACATTGTTTGACATCTTATTAGCACTTGACAGACATTTGCTTTTAAAATGATAATTACTATGGTCATAATGCTTTGAATTATGACTACCTGAAGGATTTTTTGATTTTTTCATCTATGAGACTAAATGTGTTTTAGCATAGGGATAGGATTCATTCACTACAGAGTGAAATCATGCATTAAATACACAATAATTTCCTTCCTGGACTTAGTATGTAAGAGGAAAATTAGTCCTGATCAAAAACACTCTTTCAAGCCTTCTGAATCAGTCATAAATATTAGTCTGTTTATGAATTTGTTTTTGGATGTTTTAAAAGAAAAGCCATGCTTTTCAAAGAACTGGGAGTCCCTAAGAAGAGAAGGTTTGGGGGCAGTACCATCACCCCACCATCAGGGAGCTAGCCAGTCCCCATCCGTGAGCCAGGGACAATAGGAAGTGTCTGAGATCTCTCCCTTGTCATCACATACCACTGCTCTCCTCAGCCTCCATCCTGCATGAGCTCAGAGTGGAGATTTGAGGGCTGCTGGGTTCTTCTAGGTGACTGAGCTAAAGTCTCAATCCTGCCACCTTAGTTTCTCTCCCGGTTGCTATGACAAAATACTCCAACAAAAGCAGTTTAAAGAAAGAGGTCTTATTTGGGGTTGTGGTTCAAGCATACAATTCCATCATGGAGAAGAAGTTATGGAAGCAAGAGTTTGGGGGAGTTGGTCACCCAGCACATGCAGTCACAAAACAGAGAGATCAATACTCCCAGACAAATTCATTTTCTTCATTTCATAAAGTACAGACTGTTATCTAAGGAAGGATGCTGCCCACAGAGATGTGCTAAGTCTGGTTCCCGCTGAATACCAGAGCTTGGAAATGGTTTGCAATGCATCTTGACAAGGCAGTGCAGAGGAAATGGGAGATGTTTCAGTGCATAAAGTGTAAGGAATATGCTTTGGAGCCTCAGGACCCAATAAAAACTCATTGGGAATGGTTGCCTGTCTGTGATCCCAGCTCTCAGGAAGTTGAGACAGAAGATCCCTGAAAGATTTGGCTTGCTAGACTGTTGGGAACAGGCTCCCCTAGATAATTCTGAAGGCAAGTGGGATTTCCAAAAGTGATGTTTCTGAGGACTTTCTTTGGTGGTTGTCTTTGTTTATTAAATGCTTCTAAGGACCTTGACCACAAGACTTTCCCTGTCAGGGACATTAACATGGATGTCTCATGCTGAGGAATATTAAGGAATGGATTCAGCATAAATCTAGAGAAATTTCTTCTTTCATTGGAACAAGACGCATAAACAGAAACTGCAAAGTTCCTGATGGAATACATCAATTAATGGCAGATGAAGGGATGAAAGGTTCATTTTGAGTAGAGTAAAAACCTCTATATCAGTTAAAGTCTTATGTCTGGGACAGTTCCTGACTATGGTAGGTGACTGCAAGAGTACAGGCTGCCTGCTTAGGAAAGAGGAGACCAGAAATCCGAGAACCAAAGGCATCAAGGTTATAGCCTCAAAGCCCAGCCTGAGCACAGGACCCTCCCGTTATTCCTCGCCTCTAGGTGACTCCAGGGCCAATCAAAACAGGAACCAGCTGGAACTAAGTGCTCCAACCCAGAGGCTGTGGAGGACATTCTATATCCTAAATCAGTGTAAAGTCTCTGGATGAATGTGCCTTCCTGTTTCTGAGCAAACAGATTCATCTACTTTCTCTTATCTGCAGTCTGTTGCATCGGTGCATTTAAAAGAATTCATCTGCAGTTTATGAAGTCTCCATGGACGAATACCGGGGAAAGGTCAGCTCACTGAATGAGCAGAGTTGAAGCTTGTGGGCTAGATAAACAAAACAATCCCATCTTTTACAATACTTTGCTTTGTTAATACACCAGGGAAGACAGACAAATTGAAGATGCTGCTTCACTAACTGCTTTGGGGTTTTGTAAACCATTTCCCAGGATCCCCTTCTGAATTCCTTCAGTTCCCAACACAGACATGGGTCACGACGTTTTCAGACATTTCAGCTTGCTGCCACAATCAAAAGAATTATGGCTTTCTACGCGCCTCATAGTCTCTTACTACAGTCACTTGTAGGGGACTCTCAATCCTGCCCCAAGAACCAGCGTTGTTTGTGGGTATGAAGTCTTGGTTGGCTACATAAAATATCTTATTCAAACTGAACATTTGTCTTAATATGATGTGGGAGGTATGCTGTGAATATGTTTTATTGCCATCGGTTTATAAAAAAAGCTACTTTGGGCCTATAGCAGGACAGAACAGAGCTAGGCAGAAAAAACTAAACTGAATTCTGGGAGAAAGAAGGTGGAGTCAGAGAGAAGCCAGGTAGCCACCACCAAGGACAGGCACCTCTGCTGGAGCCCACTGAAACCTTGTTGGTAGGTCATGACCTCGTAGTGATTCACAGATTAATGGAGATGAGTTAGTTTAGGATATGAGAGTGAGCTAGAAATATGAACATATATCAAGATTGATCTTAAATTTGTATCAATAAACCAAGATCCATACCAATGCAAAGTATTCATCTCTATGCTTTAAGAGACCCCCGCTAGAATTTCTTCTGGTGCCTAAATCCACACTTTTTCTCTTCTATATCACCAAAATCTTTTCCATGACCTACAATGATTTTATTTCCTTGAATGTAAAGACGATTTGGTCCAACACTGGCATAGCACCATGAACGTGAGAATTCTCTATCCCCCTGAATCACACTAGCCATCCTGGGAGCAGAGTTCAAAGGAGATTTTCATAGATAAAGAAGTGAGGAGATTAAACAAGATCTGGATGGACCCGTAGGGTTCTGAGTAAGAAATTAATTCCCATGTTTGTTTGTTTATATTATATATTAGGGGAACACTACAGGTGACTGCTGTCTGAGTTGGGATTTGTGTCACATATGATACCCATGACTGACTAAGATCTTTCTGTGCTTTCTCCCTGGCCCGGCATGAGAATGATCCATATATGATGTCACAGGTCCCCCATGTGAAAGTTCCATCAGGATTCCTATGACATCATTGATCCTGCCGAGGACAGGACCCCACAGTGAGGTCATCCCCCAGTTTGGTGAGCCTCCCTCTCTTTGTGTTTTGTATCCTTGGGGGAGCACAACAATGGCATCTGCCAGCATCTCTGCCAGCTCAGGCCCTTCAGGATGCTCATGTCTGGAAGCTCCGCTGAAATGAGTTTCAGTTGGAAGAAATAATCCACTAATGGATAGAAAAAGTCCAAGAGTAAAATCAAGGGAATAATGAGCCCCAAGAAAATGCTGACTCCTGTCCATGAGGCGCAGTGTGTGCACAGGGATCACGGGAGCATCTGTCTCTCCATGTGCGTCAGCATCTGTGGAAAGCCAGAATTCCATCAGACTCAGGCAAAATCCCCATCAGTAAAAACAGACCTACTTAGTAATTTATCTTCACTATTTATTTACTTGTTTGTTTATTGAGCCATGAGTTGAATCTAAGGTCTTATATGTGCTAAGTAAGAATCCTACCATTGAGATGTATCCATAGCCTATTTTAACATTCTAATTTTTAGTTTGAGAAAGGTCTCATGGTGTAGCCCTGGATGGCTTGGAACTCACTACATAGACCAGGCTAGATTGAAATTCAGAAAGATCCTCCTGACTCTGCCTCCTAGGTGCTGGGATTAAAGGCATGTGCCACCTCACCTAGATTTTAACTTTCTAATTTTTGAGAGGGGGTACCACTAAGTTTTCCAGACTAGCCTTGAACTTCTGATCTCCCTGTCTCAGCCTCCTCAATAGTTGGATTAGAAGCCGAGACACCTGACTTCATGCTTCTTCTTCATTTTTTTTGGGGGGGGGCATCTGATAGATCTTTCCTATGTTTCTGCATTTACTGTGAACATAAGACACTTGCACAATTAAGCTAATATTTGGGGGTAACTGTACAGACCAAATTCATTCTTAGAGATTATGGTGTGATCCTTGTATATGTGGTCCCTGTATACACACACATACACACACACACACACACACACACACACATATATATAAACTTTGTACTGTGTCTTTATATCAATATATATGTATGTATTATATTGTTATAAATGAATATATAATACTCATATGAACATGTTTTTAACTATTTTTCAAGGTTTTGTTGTAGGAGATCCATAGCAAAGCTATTGTGGGATGCAAGTATCTCTCTTCCCTGTCTTTTTTTCCTCACGGGAGGTAAACATTCTCATGACACAAGGCCTGGCTGAGAGTTACCCAAGCATAGCTGCTCCAGCCTGGCTCTCAGTTTTGGCTCCCACTGGCCTTGTGGCCCTGCAGATTATACAAATGCTGTCCCCTGCCTCCTTCCCTGACAGGGAACATGACTCTCCTCCTGGGTTGTGTTTGAAGTCAGAGCTAATGTCTTGACAGCGCCTCCATGTTTCTCCTCCAGGGGAGAATCCTCTACTGCTGGGGTTGACAGTTATTGCCAAACATCGCCTGGAGGTGCTGTGACTGTAAGTGTTTTACGTCTTTCCTCCCTATGACAGGGAGGCTCCCACATTTACAGAGAGTGCAGCAAAGGCTGGTACTTAAAAACCCAACAACTCAGTAAAGCCAGATCCCTCTTGGGGAGGCTTTTCAATCTCCTTATATTCTTTTGAACAGTTCAAAGAGTGATTCAAGGTGCTGATATTCAATATTCTTTAAAGTAAAAGAAATGGGTGAGTTGGGGCAATGGGGGTAACCAGCTTTAGTTTGTCAGGAAGATAAGAAACCAGCTATTTTTGTGGCTTTCAAAACATTCTTCTCGAGTTCTCAGTAGTCCTCATTGTCCGCTATGTTCAGAGAGTCCGGTTTTATCCCAGGCTTTTCAAGATCCAGGCCAGCTGGCCTTGGTGAGTTCCCAGTAGAACATCCCCATTGTCTCAGTGTGTGGGTGCACCCCTTGCGGTCCTGAGTTCCTTGCTCATGCTCTCTCTCCTTCTGCTCCTGATTTGGACCTTGGGAACCCTGATTGCTTTTCGGGCAGAGCGGGGGGGGGGGGGGGGACTTAATTGGGGGAGGGGGAGGGAAATGGGAGGCAGTGGCGGGGAAGAGACAGAAATCTTTAATAAATAAATAAATTAAAAAATAAAAAAATAAAAAATAAATAAAAAAAAACAAAAACATTCTTCTCTTTTTATTTCGTTCAAAAATGCTGACTATTGTATTCATAAACCCACAGCAGCTGTGGTTACCTGCACACAATTCCTGCCAGGCAGGGAGGAGGGTCAAAGCCCATAAAACAGAGGGAAGTGAAAAGGGTCAGGCAAGGTGTGGTGTGCTTTGCTACTTCTCCGAGCACAGCCGACCAGGGAGGGATTTAGAAGCCAAGCAGGCTATTGTGAGAATGAAGAACAAAGGCTCCATTTTATTAGACAGGGTGTGCAAAAGACTTCCCTGCACAGCTGAGTGGTTTTAGCAGCATCCCTTAAATAGAAAAGTTGACTAAGAGAACAGATGATAATGAAGACCTTGTCCAATCAGTGGAAAGCAAACCCTCTCTGATTTACTAAATTTTCCCTCATTTGACTACACTTCATTAGAAATTTCATTAGAGAAATTTAATTAAAACTCATCCACATAAAGAAAAATAAAATATGATAGAACTGCAGCTTCTAGGTAAAATGTAGGTCTCCAAAAACAATGGTACCACAGTTCTGTGTCTGAAAAGTGTCCTACTTACTTCTTGAGTGCTTCAGAAAAAACAAAGCTTGGAGCCCACACAGTCAGCTTCAGGGTTAAAAGGTCCCAGAAAATGGTGAGAATTTCCAACCACTGACTATATAACAAGAGGGAATATAAGTCCCCCTCTTCAAACACTACAGAATAGGGCATTTTCCAGTGTCTAGAGGACACACGGATGGTTATATACAAGTTCACAGAGGTTCCCAGATTCGGACAGGGTCAGAAACAGGAAGGATTCCTGGTGCCTTGCAGTAGCAGAAGCTTGGAGTTTGCATGGTTTAAAAGGGTTTGTAAGGGCTCCCAAGCCAACAGCTTCTCCAGATTTCAGGTTCTTCATCTGCAAGCTAGTGGGTGGTGGGGATAGAAACTCCTTATTACGCAGAGTTCAGAAGATAATCTATAATTATAAGGTTGTGTTTTGTTTTGTTTTTGATCAAGTTGGCTCATACAAACAAAAGCTAAAGAGCCAGAGAAACCTCCATTTGTTCAGTCCAGGAGAACAAAAGCCTCAGAACGAGAGGCAAAAGATCCTGTCCTGATGTTTGAAAATTCTGTGGAGAACTGCTGGTTCAAATCCACATTGAAAACTGAAGAGCCTGGACTCTACATCCAGAAATGGCAGAAAAAAGTACCCAATCAGGAAGGGTTGGACCCACGCAGGCAGCAGCATCCTCTTCATCCGTGTTGCTACCCAACTGCATCTGAAAGTCACTACCCATCATAAAGGGCATCCCTAGCGTCCTAATGACCCATGTCATAATCACTTCAGGAAATGACCTCAGACACATCTAGGTTTCTCAGCAGTTCCTTAGCCCAAGCAATTTGGCAGCCATGATTAACCATGGTGCTGTATTTACGTTTATAAAATAGAGCATGTAGTGAGTTGAAAAGATTGCCTGCCTTGTGCACCAGAGGTTAGTGGTTACTTTTCTCATAGCTGTGGCAAACACACACACACACACACACACACACACACACACACCAAGTTCAAGATAGATTAATTTCTGCTCACAGTTTGAGAGTTTAGTCCCTGATGGTAGAGAAGGCATGGAGTCAGAAGCACGAGGCAGCAGGTCACATTGCCTCCAGTCAGGAGGAGAGAAATGGATGCTGGTTCTCAGCTCACTATCTCCTTTTTAACAGTCCAGAACCCCAGCCCATGGGATGGTGCCACCCACAGTGGGTGGTGAGGGGTATCTTTCCACCACAGAAAAAAAAATCCTCTTGGAAAAACCCTCATAAGGTCACCACACAGGTATCTTCTTGGTGACTCTCAATACAGCCAAGCTGGCAATCAAGACCGTCACAGAGGTGCAAATTCACACGTGAGAATGTATGGGTGTGTGGGTGGGTGAGTGTGTTTGTGTAACCTTAGAACCTATCTCATGAGTCCACACTTGATCCATAAAGAACCAGACACACTGACACTGTTTACAAACGCATTGCAGATTGCTCAGGAAATCCTGAGTTCATGAAAAGAGAGTCTCTCTCTCTCTCTCTCTCTCTCTCTCTCTCTCTCTCTCTCTCTCTTTCTTTCTCTCTCTCCCACATCCCTCAAGTTGCTCTCAGCTCATGTCCTCAAGAACCCCACTTCCCTTAGCCTCTAAGTATCTAGAGCTACAGGCTGACACCTTGCACCTGATGGCCCTGCCACACACCCCTAAAGCTGGTCCTCATCCCCTTCATATATCATACTACTCACCTAAGGACTTCATAATACTTTTGTTCATGCAGATTCTAGCAAGGGCTATTTGGCAGATCAGAAATTAACACTGAGAAATGTTTTAAGTGCCATCTGTTATTTAAAAAATATTAAACCCATTACACGGCAATACACAGAACATATTTTTATGATAACTATATTATCCCGACAACAATTACCGAGGAGAATGAAATGCTTTCGCATTTTGTTAATCTCTTCATTGTCCTGCTTAATAGAAAGCAGCTGTGCTGCTCAGCCTGTTGCGAGTCTGCCATTCAGCTTGCAGAAAGCTTGCTCTCTCAGAAGAGCCCCAGGCAAAGCAGCAGCATCTTCCTGTGCTTGCTGGTGTGACACCAGCCTTGGCCTTAGTCCTGCTTGGTGCTTTGACTTCACAAGGCAACTGCATTCTACAAATCTAGAAATGTTTTATTGATTTATTTTTGTGTTCAACCAATACACAAAACATAAAAGTTGTCTTTTTAAGAGGTGTCTTGTAGAGTTAGACACGTGTACAGTCGTCTTGTTTAGATCACATTAGTGATATCTATTTCCTTAAACACTTCTGGTTTTTAAAATATTTTTCTGAAATTTTCCATAATTACTCTTGGTAATGTTATATGTGAATACTATGTATTTAGACCATGTCCACTGCTGAACCACCACCTCTTCCCAATTTCCTCTCCCAACTTCATCTTCTCCTTTTCCTCTTCCTCCTCCTCCTCTTCTTCTATGACCCACTGAAGGCAATTAGTGTTGATCAAACGCACATGAGAACAAGTGACCATTCAGTGCTTAGTCTAAATGGGAAATGCCTGGCACAGCCCCACCCCCAAGGGTCAGGAAACATCAAGGAAAAGGGGTGGAAAGACTGTAAGAACCAGAGGTTTTCTTGTCATGTCTTCTGGACACAAGGGTTTTTGTACTCACGAACTCACATCAGCCTTGGTTGCCCACACAAAACCCACCCAGACAGCATTCCAGCCTGGAGAGGGTGGGAGCTGAAAAGGTTTCACCAAAACTATCAAGGAAACACTATTGCTGTCTTCTTTGTGACCAGCTTGGATTTAAAATTCTTTCGCCCCTTTGTCTTGCTCCTTACTGAAGAAGCAAATCACTGGACTGCAGCTCATAGCCCTGGAGAACCCTCCCATGGGATAGCATTATAAACACTAGGGGGAAAGACTGGTATCTCTGTTCTTTATGTCCTTGGATTTGTATCTCAGCTTTCTCTGTGGAGCAGCTGGTGAAACAGAAAAACTGGCAGGGTCTGTTTGGAGCTTCACAGGAGTTAGCACACCTAGGGCTGCAGAGGATGTCTTTGCTTGGACAACAGAGGGAGGTCCCGCCCACAAGAAGGGGCTCTCTTTCCTAGACTGGCCAAAGGATTTATTTACTCTTTTTGGAGTTTTAGAAAAAAAGTTTATTATAGATGTATAAATGGAAGCTTAAGAAAGAGAGACAAAGTCACACTGTTTGATACAAGCCAGCATGGAGGTTGGCCACATGGCTGATAGTCGCATGGCCAGAGGGGAGTTTTAGAGGAAGATGAAGGAAGTGAGCCAAATACTGGGACTTAGGGCAGCATTACAAAGGAAAAGGCAGAAGAGGGGGTAAAAAAGAAAGAAAAGAAAAGGAAAGTTATATTTTTCCTTTTCTGAGCCAGAATCCAGCCTGAAGTTATTTGCTTATTAAAGTGTTTTGGAGGGTAGGCAGAAGACAACAGCAAAAAACAGGCATTATTATATTATATTAAATGCAAAATATAACATATTAATGATAGCCTATAATTAAAATGAAATTTGTACGATGATTAAAATAATAGGCTGAGTGCGGTGGCACAGGCCTTTAACACTTGCACTTAGGAGCCAGAAGCAAGTGGGTTTCTAGGATTTCCAGGCCAGTCAGGTCTACATAGTGAAACTCTGTCAATAAAATGATGATGGTGGTGGTGGTGGTGATGCTAATGATAGCGATGAAATACATTTTAAATGTTTTTTAACAAAGGAGTAAGATTTACTTGTTTTAATAATTTTCCTTACTGCCCAAAATTTCAGTATGTTTTCAGTTGTACGTAGATAAAGGTTTGTAACAGTACCCTCAATTTTACAGCTAATTGGAATAGAGTCCCCAACAAACATTAAGAATTGATTGTTTTTGTTTCTTTCAGAATTGAAAGCCCAGAGCTGGGAACTAGCTGAGGCTGAGTTTTCTAAAACCAGTGAGGAGTAATCTCAGCCCTGTGGTTAGAAACAGAAAGGGAAGGCTGGGGAGTCTGTGGAGGGAGTTGTTGGGAACATCTTTTTGTACACTGTGTGAAGATGTGCCTCTGTTTAACCTCACCTGCCCAAGCCACCTTCTGGTTGGAGTAATAAAAGAAGTTGAATGGCCAATAGCTAGGCAAGAGAAGTTAGGTGGGACTTCCGGGGAGAATTGGGAACTCTGGGAGAGATTTGCCAGACAGACAAGGAGGAAGTCGGATCTGACATAAGGTACTGAGGAGAGGTAAGGAACTATGTAGCAGATTGTAAATTAATATAAATGGGCAAATTTAAGTTTTAAGTGCTAGTTGGGAGCAAGCAAGCCTAAGCTAAGGCCAAGCTTTCATAATTAATAAAACATCTCCTCTCCATGTCATTATTTGAGAGCTAGTAATATAATAAAAAGACCAGTTATAGTAGAGAGAAGCCGTGATGGACACCTGAGATGCACTTTCTTCTCTCTCCCTGAGAAAGGACTCACCAGACAAGAGAGATAATAATCCATCAAGAGTTCAGAGAATAACTTCCCTTTTTAGTCTCTCTGATTCTCCCTCTTTTCCCTGCTCGAGAGGAAACTATTTCCTAGTGGATATTCTTAGGGTACATGCCTGGCTCCTGAGGCTCACTGCCTAGTGGTAAGGCAGCCCTATACAGGAGATAAAAGTCAGGAATGGAGATGCAAAAAGTTGATCTCCACCGTGATGCAGAAGGACAGTGCAGGAGCCAGAAAGCCCGAATCTTGGCCATTTGTAGCTGATCAGTCCTGTGAAACTACTGCAGCCAGGTGTACTCGAGACAGACATGCATGTGACATCAACATCTTAAGATTACTTCTGAGTTTCAGCATAGTTGGCAATTTCTGTTTTCTTTTTTTTTTTGCTTATCTATACTTTTGACTTTCACCAGTACCCCCCTCCACCCTTAGTGTCTGCCCTTCACATCTTGCTTCTTAAGTCTATGACTCCACTTAGGTATCACCTTTTAAGATTTTAGAGTGAATCTTCTTTGAAATCAAAAAAGAAATAATGTTGCAATTGTTGGTTTTTTAACACATTGAACATTTATGCGTCCATTGGTAAGTATTTGGGCTGTGTCTCTTACTGTGCTTGGTTCTCACTTCTTGTTTGAAACTTTACTGGATAAAGTGTTTGGGATTGGTGGACTTAACTGTGTATCTGGGGATGGGGTGGGGCATGCCCAAGAGGATTGACATGTGGGAGAGTAAACAGAGGGGAGATGCTCCCTGAATTGGTCAGCATCTTCTAGTGTGTGGCCACCCCAATGAAAAACTGGAAGGAGGTGCCACACATGCCTATAATTCCTTTGCTCTCCCAAGTAGATGCCATCATTATGCTGACATCAGACTCTAGGGTCTTCAGCTTTAAAGGGTACCCTGTGTCTGCATGGGGTTCTCCAGGAATTTTCTAGGCTTTCAGCCCTGCTGTACAACTATTGAGGTGTCCCACTCTCTGGGTTGGGAGACAGGCTCTCCAACTCTCCAGTGTGCGGATGACCATTGCTGGACTACCTATGTTTGTAGTATATAAACCACTCCAATAATTCATATATATATATATATATATATATATATATATATATATATATATATACTCATGTATATCATATATATAAACATATCATATACACACAAGTGTATATTTATAGAGATATATACATTTGTCCTTATGATTCTGTATTCTCTATAACCCTAATATAATACATCACCTTCTGTGCATGAACTTGGTATTGTATAATGCAAGACCCATAGCATAGCATGAACAGGAAAAATGGCTCAATGTCTAAGAGTGCTTGCCCTGCTAGCATGAAGACCTGAGTTCAAGCCCTTAGCTCCTGAGTAAAAATCCAGATATGGTTGCACATATCTGAAGACCCAGCATTGAGGGGTGGAGACAGTCAGACAGGCAGATCCTGCTGCTAGGCAACCCTAGCAAAAACTGAGCCTGAGTTTCTAGTGTAGGCTCGCAGACTCTGTCTCAAGTCAGCAAAACAGAGAGCAATACAAGGATATCCCATTTTGCTCTGACCCCTGAATGTATGTTCATGGGTGCATACATACTCACACTCATGTGTGTAGAAACCACAAAACACACATACACATAAAAATTAAAAGCAAAACCTAGAACCATTAACTCTAATGCTTACAGGATCCAGACTGGTAAAGGAAATGCTTGTATTTCCATCATAAAGGAATGCTGGGCATAAGGCAAAGAGGGAGACAGTCTGAGGAGGCCAGTCAGTGTTTACCTGCTGCTCTTTCTTAGAACATGCTGTTGATGGATGCTCTGGCCTTTCAAGGCAGTCCAACGCTCTAGAGTTCATTTTAAAAGTTTATTTCTCTGTACTAAGAAATAAATGTGCTTTGTTTTAATCAGTGCGTTGGCCAGAGAGAAGTTGCCTAGAAGGCTTGCCTCTCCTTCAGACTCCCAGTTAGCAATCTCAGTGTGGGTTTAACCCACTCATAAGTTTCTCCCAATTCCCTCAGCTCCCAGTTTTAATTTTTGAAAGCAGCTGAGTGATGTTCATTTGAGCCTAAATATGTTCAACTGGTGAGTCAAATCTTAGGGCTAATGTTTGCTGTTATTAGTGTTTTATCTTAAGAAATAAATCTTTTATTTATTACTTGAGAGTTTCATATACGGATACAATATGTTTCTATCCTATTCATCTTCCCTGTTCTTCCCTCCAACTGCTCCCAGATGAACACCACATTTCCTAGCTTCATCTCCTTACCCCTTCTTCATAATCAACTGAGTTCAGTTAGTGCTGCCAATATCGTGGGTGTGAAGCCATCCCTCTGGAGCACAGGCAACCCACCAGTATCCACAGTGCTTGAGAAAAACTGACTCTCCTTTCTGGAGCAGCAATCAACAACCACTAGCACTTCAGCTAGGGGTGAAGACTCGGGAGCCCTTTCCACCCTCTGATAGAAATCTTGGGGTTATCATGTGTAAACCCCAACTGTTGTGACTTTCTGAGTGGGATGACTTTGCCATGTTCAGGGTGTGTAGTAGGAGGCTGTTTGTTCGTTCCCAGCTGCCCAGCCTCAAAATAATCACACAGAAACCATATTATTTGCAATACTGTTTTGTCAATAGCTTAAGCGTATTTCTGGCTAACTCATACCTTAAATTAACCCATCTCCATCAATCTGTGTATCACAGCCTTACCAGGTAAAGTTCTTGGCAGGGCTATATGGCTTCTCTCTGACTCTACTTTCTTTCTCCCAGCATTGTTTAGTTTTACCTGCCTAGCTCTGTTCTAGCCTATCAGGTCAAGCCAATTTCTTTATTAATCAATGGCATTCACAGGATAGAGAGGGGAATTTCACATCACTTCCCATTTTCTGTTTAAATAAAAAAGTAAAGTTTTAACTTTAACATAGTAAAATTACATATAACAAAACAGGTATCAAGCAAAAATAACAGTTACAACATTAAATCTACTTTATCCTTTTTCATAATGAAGGAAAACTATAATTATAACTATCTATTCTTCAACTCCTTCAAAGACTTCAGAAGGATATAATAGTACCTAAGTAAGCAGGAAGTGCATTGTCAGCAATTTTCAAAGCTCTAGAATTGATAGAGACATCTTGCTGCCTGGACAGTCACCCAGAGTTCTTCTGTATCATTAGGGTATCCATCTTCAGCCTACAGGCCTGTTATATCCAGCAGATTTTTTCCATGAAGCAGGAAATTTCAAAAAGAATTCCACCTATATTGGCAGTTTGTCAATCACCTTTTTTCAGTATCCTGCAAAATGTCTGGCAGACTCTTTCATGAAGCAGGAACCCTGAAGGATCGTCTCACCTTTAAGCAAGTTCAGCAGTCATTTCTCTGTGGGTCCTGCATGTCCAGGTCATCAAGCAGTCCAGGCAAGAGCAATTTCTTGCCCAAATGGCTAGCAAACTCCATGAGGAGCCTCCTCAATGCCCATAATCCTCTTGAAGTAGATTGTTGCTGCCAGGAGCAGATGTATCTCATTGTCATGAAAAGTCCTAAGTTCTTAAAACATTTTAAATGCCATATTCTGTAGTCTTTGAAAGGTTTTAAGAATGTATATCCATCTGAAATACATCTCTGTATGAAGTAATAAGGGCGGCGGCGGGGCTGCGTCCCCAACACCCCGGCCGCCTGCCCGGCTAGCTCAGTCGGTAGAGCATGAGACTCTTAATCTCAGGGTTGTGGGTTCGAGCCCCACGTTGGGCGCCAAAATGAAGGCGTAAGTCACAAACAATGCCACACCAATTTGGGGTTATGATTATTAGGGTGGTATTTATTTAAAGGGGAAAAAACTTACAGATCACTGTCCCAGGCAACAGCCCTCTAAGCAACCAGGAAAGGAGTCTAGTCGCCAGCGGAGCAGGAAGTGAAGAGAGAGAGGAGAGGGAAGTGGCCGCTTTTTTAAAGGGAAAGAGACCACGCCCCAATGGGCTGGTATCTCAGCGGTGATAGGCTGGAGGAGTGGGAGGACCTCCTGCAACATCTGTACATTTACAAAACCTAAATAACATGACTACAAACTTGACTCTTGTAGATTATTATCTATTAACCTGTATTTCTTAATTATACATTACATTTTTAGGTGAACTACACAATCACTATACCTTAATCAAGAGCAGAAATATATATATATATATATATATATATATATATATATATATATATATATATATATAATAAGATTGACCTAAAATTTGTATCAAAAGTGAATGATCTATACCAATGCAAATCTCTATAGCATATCCTCCTTTAAATGTAAAGAAACATTTATAAACAAACATAGGTAATTTGGGCATTGTTCTCTCCAAATTGCTTCCTGCTTTTTGTTGAGTGAAGTAATTTGGGGGGGGTGCGTTTCATGGAGACCTTTCGGGTGCTCTTGGTCCATCAAACCACATTAGTCTGGAAGGATTCCACAGGTTTTCATCCTCTGTGGAAACAAAAGAAGAACCTCTTTTTCAAAGCAACAAATCCTTGAACTCAAATTTTGAAGACAAGATACCTTTGAGTATATATGCTGTGTAACAGTCTGTACAATGAAATGTCTCTCTGTACTTGGCTCCTTCAACTCAAAAAATTCAAAGAAAACACAATAATATACATAATCCAGACTCTCTGTGTATATTCATCTTTATGTGACTCATTTTTCTTACTGTATTACTTTTTCTACAAGTTTAATATTTATTATCTTTAGTCCTTTAATCTATGGATTTCTGTGCTCTTTTATATTACATTTACTGTCTCTTTACTCTTTTTCTTCTTTCTCCCAAATTATGTACATTTACCCATCACTGTGACCCATTTAGAGTCACAACTGGATTTGTCTTTGTTGCATATCTGTAATCCATTTCTGACCAGACTGCTTTTTTAATGCTAAGTGGGCATGACTAGGGACAATGCAGCCCTTCCTGCTTGCTCCATCCAGTCCAACATGGCTGAGGCATGTTTGCAGCGTCTGAGAGCCATGTACATTACCCCATTTTAAAGCACACAGCAGGTCTATATTACACAAGTTGTATCACTCTGCTCATATACACAGCAGGTCTATGTTGCCATTAAGCAAGTTGTAGTGCTCTGCTCACAGAACCCATTTAAATGCTCCATAACCGGGTCTCCCAGATCTCCCAAAAGAGTCAGAGTTTGTGCTGGCAGCACAGCCCAGGAAGCCACTGTTTCAAAACTGCTCAGCTACTGAGGAATCAGGAAAATCTCTCTTAAAGGAGCCATGGTGTTAAGCTTTGCTTAACTCTGCTTTTTTGGTTTGTTTTTTTGTGTGTGTGCCAAGAATTCCTTCCCAAACTCTCTCAGTTTAAAGTGGTTTTAGTTGGCCACATTGACACACCAATTTGTAGTAGATGGCTGTTTGTTCATTCCCAGCTGCCCAGCCCTGAAATAATCACACAAAAACCATATTATTTGCAATACTGTTTGGTCAATAGCTTAAGCATATTTCTGGATAACTCATATCTTAAATTAACCCATCTCTATTAATCTGTGTATCACTACAAGGCTGTGACTTACTGGGTAATGTTCCAGTGTCTGTCTCTGGCAGGGCTACATGGCTTTTCATTGACTCTGCCTTCTCTCTTCTAGCATTCAGTTTAGATTTCCCTGCCTAGCTCTGTACTACTTTATCAGGCCAAGCCAGTTTCTTTATTAACCAATGGTATTCATAGCATACAAAAGGCAACCCCACATCAAGGGTGCAGCCTTTCTGGACTCTCCTTCCAAACCTATCAGACAACTCAGTTAAAAGTCAGCATTTTGAGGCATAGTACAAAAGCATCTTATTGCTATGGCATGGCACATGCCTTTGATCACAGCACTCTGAAGGTAGAGGCAGAGGCAGATGGATTTCTGTGCAGTCAAGGCCAGCCTGGTCTACACAGGGAAAGCACAGGCCAGCAAAGTCTAGGTAATGTGACTCTGTCTCAGAAAGGTGTTTTTATTTTACAATTATACAATCTACCCAGTAATTTGTACTCTGTGTATTATTGACAATACAATATTTCTTTTAGAAACTATAGTTCATTATTTTTTCTTGTCTAATTGTAAAAATATCTGTAAAAATATCATATAGATGTATATATGATATGTTTGCCATTTGAGGAGTTAAAATTTGCATCTCAATTCCATTCTTTCTTTGGAAAGTGATACTTTCATACCTTTGGGTTTTATTTTTGTCTTTTCCTCTGTTATAGTTCTTTCTGTATTTAGGATCTTAACTACAGGATGGTATACTAGGGAATCTTTGGAAACACATAAAGCTCCATCTCCACAAAGGTTTAATATTAAGCCATATGGATACAATATTTCTTACAAGGATTTCACTCTTTATTGAAAATGTTCCAACATTTGAAACTTATGACATTCCATGCTGAAATTCTATTTGCGAATCAGGCCATCTGTAGGCAATCAGGAGATACTTTTCCACAGGGTCTGGCTATTTGCACAGGGTGAGTATATGATGTCTTGATAGAGGCATTTTAAAAAGGCACAAGGAAAATACAAAGGTAGATTAAAATCCTGCTGATACAATAGCTCACTATTCTTCGTCTTGAAACGGTACTCCATGTTTGAGTAGTGGCACACAGATGTGCCCCTGCAGAGCCCACGTCCCAGCAGTTGTTACAAAGTTCTCTATAAAGAGTGGATTTCTCCATTAGAACCCTGAGCCTGTGAATTTCTTATGATTTATCATCAAACGCCCATGCCTGTAAAGCCCTCTGAACAAACTTATCATTTAGTAACAATATGAAACACACCTCATCTTCACACAGTGATATTTCTCCTTCTGGTCAAACTGCCCAACTCTTTACCATCCCCCTACCTTTGATCCCAGACACACCCAGTGAAGTGGCCCAAAGTTCATGCACAGAAAGGACTTGGGGGGGTACCTCCAGAATAAAAGCCTTTTTTCCCCTCCTCTTTCTTTATCCTGCTGTATGCATTTCATTCCTTCCCCCTCAAACTCCCTCTCCCTTAAAATCTCATCTCATGTCTGCTCGCCTGCCATCCTCCATGCTCCAGGTGGGTCCTCTTTCTTTTAAGATAGGCTAAGCATCTGTCTGCCCAAACCCTCAGAGTACCTTCTACGTAAGCCTAGAGCATTCATCTTTAAATCTTAAATCTCCTGGTGAGTTAGGTTTAAAACAGAAGCTCCCGAAGGAAAAAAAGTGGGTCTCTTCTATTCATTACTCCCAGAGTCCATTGAATCCATAGGAAAAAAAAATACTGGGATTAAACTAAAGGGTTTCATCAGGATTGCTTTAAAAGTCCCTTCAGTACTGGTATTTTATTCAACTATTGGGTAAATGATCACAGAAGGGCCCATTATTCTTCATTTAAGGTGTGTGAAATGTCAGGCTGCGGGCTCCAGCTCTATTCACAGTACAAATTTCTTATGATGTATTGGCTCTCCTTAGCCCATGTGAACACCATCCATCATTAGGAAGCCCAGAGCTCCAGCCTTCCATTCAATTTGGGAATTGTGCCACCGCGAACATACCAAGTCTATTTTAGAATCTGGTAACTAACAATCCTGCCACCTCCACAGCAGCCCATGGCTGAAACACAAAATTTCTATTTCTAGATTGTGGTGCCTTAAAAAATGGCTTTTTTGTGTTTATGGGAGCGGGTTTTGAGGCATTCTAATTGGTCAGGGCATTCATCAACAGCTGCCATTGCATGCTGGGGTAGTTGTAGAACCTGCAGAACCTTCAAAGTTTGGAGGTTGACTCCTAATGAGTCTCGGATCTTGGGGTCTGATGACTGTGTCCTGTCTTCTCCAATGACCTCAAACAGAAAGCAGAGGCAGTAGAGGAAGGGTATTAGATTTATATCCTTCACTCCAGAAATGACAGGCTTTTCTTGTTTGGCCAGAAAAATTCAAATGACCCTGCTGTAACTGAGGATGAACCTGGGCATTACTGAACTCGGACACATGCACAACATGCCAATGGTCTCTTTTGCTCTCGACTCCATGTCCCCAGATAGCGGAGGTGTTAACCCAGTGCATCCCAGCGGCTGCTGGAGTGGACATCATACCTGGGGAAATCCCTTGCATATTTCCAGTTCTCTCATAGAACCTAGAGTCTGCAAAGACAAATTTTCTCTCACCTATTTTTATAGCTCGAATAGGAAGCATCTCCCACAAGCTCATGAGCTGAGACAGATGGCCCCCACCTGATGACACTCTTTTGGAAAGTAGTAGAAGCTTCAGGAGGTAAGATCTTAAGTGGAGGAAGTAGGCCATTGAAGGGACATCTTTGAAGGTTAATTTTGTCCCCAGGTCCTTCCCAGCACGCACACCTGTACCCTTTCTTCCTCCCTTCCCCTGTGTATCTCTATCTACCTGTCTGTCTGTCCATCTGTTCATCTGTCTGTATCTATCTGCATCCTGTCTATCATGAGGCAGGCATCCCCTACCATGTGCCCTTGCTGCTATGATGTTGATGCCTCGCTATTGTGGATCTCAAGTCAACAGACACAAGGATTATGGACTAAACCAAACCCTCTGAGACCATGAGCTGAAACCACTCTCTGCTCCTTTCAACTGTCTGCGTCAGGTAATTCAGTACAGCAACACATCCGTCCAGCAGCCTTCAGCTCCCGGCAGAGTGGAAGAAGAAAGAGCTCAGTGAGGAAATCGGGTCAGACAGAGCAGTGGGAACCAGCTTTATCCTCCCTCATCAAGCCCGTTACCTGGATCTTCTCTCCTAATAAGCTTTTAATGGCTGTTCCACCTGGTGTGCTCGCCAGTCATGCTGTCCACACCTGATTTTCCCCGGTAAGCAAATCAATTAAGCTCCAGGACTCCTTGGCCTCATCTTGTCTCTGTCTTACCCTGACAACTTCCGTTTCATTAGTGCTCTTGGAAAGAGCTCACCTCAATTTGCTTCTCCAGATGTTTCGGTCATCTCGTGTCAGAATAAGATAACTTTTGTTTAGGATGCTCTGTAGCTCATGTCACACTAAGTGAAGTCTTCCCTGGGAGGCTGATGGCGGCTGCTGCTGAGTGAGCTTCAGACATTAGTCAGAGATTTAGTCAGATTTGTGATCACTGTGCTGGCAGGGGGCTGGATTCCTCAGAGATACTCCTGGAATCTGGGATGTATTACAGGGGCCCACAAACCCTTCTCCTTCCTCCTCCTGACTGTTGTCCAGATGGGAGGTGACTTCGTCTCCAGAGTACAAGGGCCTGTTTGATTTATAGTTTGTTTTCTAGGACAAAGGAGGAGCTTGGTAATGAATAAGTTCATTACTGAATGACTATGCCTATGGTGTGAAAGAAAAAGTATTAATTTGTTGGTTTTCTTTTTCAGTGTGTGTGTGTGTGTGGGTGGGTGGACTGTTCACCTGTGTAGGTGTTGATCTCAAGATATCTTTATTTAATAAATTGTTTTTCTACCTTATTTTTAAAAAGACTTTATTTTTATTTCATGGGTATTGGTGGTTTTTTTTTCAGTTTTTGGTTTTGTTGTTCTTGTTATTGTTTTGGTTTCTCAAGACAGGATTTGGAGCCTGCCCTGGAACTAGCTCTTGTAGACCAGGCTGGCCTCAAACTCACAGAGATCCATCTGCCTCTGCCTCCCTGGTTGCTAGGATTAAAAGCGTGCACCACCGCCACCTAGCTGGGCATTGGTGTTTTACCTGCACATATGTCTACACATTGTATGCGTGTCTGGTACCCAGGAAGGCCAAAAGAGGGTATTGGATCTCCTGTATCTGGTCTTACAGGTGGTTGTAAGTCACCATGTGAGTGCTGGGAATCAAACTTGGATCCTTTGCAAGAAAAGCCAGTGCTGTTAACTTCTGAACTATTTCTCCAGTCCCAATAGTTGTCTTGTTTTGTTTCATTTCAGTTTAATTTTCACAATTGCTGTGGAAACAATTCTTGAAGTGGTATAGGCTTAAGGTCTGTGTAGCTATTTCCTTCAAATCTAGGTGGAATGCCACTTTAAGACCGCCCATGCTCTTAATTGTGATTTCTTACCTACCAAGTCCCTATTGTTAGCCAACTTTTCCCTCAGGGTCACCTGATTCTAGAAAATAGAATGAAAACACAGGCTTTCTGTCTCCAAACATAACTTGTAAATTAATAAAATGGTGGTTCCTATATAAAAGTATACAGGGAGCCAAAAGCCAGCCAGCCCACAATTCAACTCTTTGAAGGTCTGCAAAGTAGGGGGCAGTAAGAGAACAATTCAAGAAAATACATAAGCCAGAAGAACGCTGCATCAAGGGAGCCTTGAAACCACCCCTTCAAACAATGGAGAATACTCCCTGGGACATGCATTCCTGGAAGTCCATCTCATCCCCAGCCTTGGTTTTGATTAAGGAAGATGCTGCAGAGTGACCCGTGAATGCTCGGGACAGTGATATGTGGACACAGAGAGAAAAGCTAACAACTAAAATGCTAATCAACAACTGGGCATCTGCCCCAAGCCATTGAGAGGCCAAAATTTTAGATGCTTACCAGGTAATTCCCATAAGCACAAAATTAGAAATGATGAGGATTGGGTGATTGCTGCATCTGTAAGGTATTTGTCTTGCATGTGTGAGGACCTGAGTTTAATTTTTATTTTAGAAAAGAAATTAAGAAGTCAGGCATGGTGGTGCATGCTTTATAATCCTAGTGCCAGGGAAGTAAAGACAGGAGGATACCTTTGTGTCCCTAGGCAGCCAGCCTAGCCTAGTCAGTGAGCTCCAGGCCCTAAGGAGAAACCCCATCTCTATGAAAAATGATAGACATGATCTGTATCTAAGAAAAAACACCTGAGTTTATCATCTGGCTTCTACATGCATGTGTGCGCACACGTGCGACTTACGAGTACATGCATGTACAGATGTACACACACCTGCACACAAAGTGGACTGAGTGGCTATTTTTTAAAGCAGAAGATGTGAAGTTGGGGGTGTGTGTGCTGTGGGGGGGGGGGGAGATGCAAGGTGGATTGGAGGGGATGTGGGGAATGAATGTTTTCATATTTTATGTATACACCAAAGAAATTCTCAAAGAATACATATTTAACGAAAAGAATTAAAAAAAACTGTCAAGTGTTTTCTTTTTCTCCAACTGAAACAGACACAGTTATAAATGTGGCAATTTAATAAGCATGTCCTTAAACAGAGCCATTCAAAAAACCAAGTGCCTTGGCAGTCGTAAGAGTGTAGCAAGAGACTATGTCTGTCATGTGTGGGTGGCACAGATGGACATACCCTGGAATTCCCAACTCTCTAATCAGGCCTGCTGAGGCCACCTGGCTAGCTTGATGGCTGACCCTGTGATTAGGGTGGTAGCAGCCCCCCAGACCTTAGCACAACTGACTCCATGATGGAAGTACTATTCAGGTCATAAATCTCAAACTGTTCAGCCCGCCAAAATGAAAACAAAGCCCTAATCCATCAAAGTCCATAGTTCTGATAAAGTCTCTAAATGTACTAACCATTACTTTTTGACTTTTGTAATTCCAATCCTGTCTAACTGTTCTTATTAACTGAAGTATGTCGACCCAGGACATGGTTTTTGTGATTAAAACCTCACCCGGAGAACTTGAAACTACATTGAGATTCCCAACATCCAGTGTGGTTGCTGGATGTTCAACCCATGTCCAACAACAGGTTCTTTTCATAATATTTATTTTTTTATTTTTACATATGTGTACATGTATGTTACCATGTGCCTATGTGTGTGCAGGTGTCCACACAGGCTAGAGGCATTGAATTTCATGAATCTGGAGATGCAGGTAGTTTTGATCCACTCAAAGCGAGTACTGGGAATCAAACTCAGGTCTTCTGCAAGAGTAGCAAGTGTTCTAAACTACTGAGACTTCTCCCCAAGGACCTGGTTGGGCTACTGAGTAAATAATCATAATGCCCATCCAAGAGTTTCTGCTGCAAGCAAGGAACTAACTGTGTCAGAGAACTGTTGGGCAGGAATCCATGACCTTAGTTCCTCCAGGATGGAGCATTGACTACAGGATAGGAATCTAATCCAACGGGACTCTAAAGTAATATAAGCTGATCTCAGGTAAAAAGGGTCTTTCCATCAGACTGAGTAAGAGCCACAATCCCACAGGTATGAAACCAACAGATAAATCAGCAGATAATTCAAACCAACAAGAAAAACATTCATTGCAGATTCATTTTCTGGTTTGCACTAGTCTTTATTTTTAAAAAAATGCATTTTGTTTTTTGTAGCTCATAATTAGATGAGCTACAATCTCTTTTGTAACAATAAGAACGTATTAATTATTTCAAGCAAGAGAGGTTGTGAATGTAGCTCAGCTTGTGAGTTCTTGCCTAGGTATGCAAGACCCTGGGTTCCCTCCCCAGTACTCTGTAAACTGGAAGTGGTGGTGCACACACTTAGTGCAAGGGAGGTAGAGGCAGGAAATCAAAAGTTCAAGGCCAGCTTTGGCTGCATTGCCAGTTGGATGACATCCTAAGATACATCATAAGATCGTGTTTGGGAAAAAAAAAAGAAATAATTAAATAAAAATAAAAACAGAAGTAAAGATTAAATACCTATAATCTGCCATCAAGAAGTAAGAAACACTGTATTTTGTGACTTTTCTAAAACATATACAAAGTGGTGTGTGGAATTCCCACCTTGGCGATAATAATTCCTTTGTACTCTTAAGTAAGTCTAACTTGATCCTAGATGCAGAAATGTGAAATTTCAACCCAAATATAACATGCAGAAGCAATGAGTCAGAGGTCTCTCTGATTCATCCTGTGCAGGTTGTTAGGGATGCTTTATACACTTGCTCTTGGACCATCTGTTGTGCTGTGCTCAGCCACATCCCAGTGGAAATGGTAGCCTGCCTGTGGCTCTCTGTGATGCTCTGTGTCTCTGATAAAGTTGTACAAGCATCTTGGATGCCTTCCCATGTCAATGTGTATCTCCTAAATACAACTGCTCCGTTGAGATCCCCGAACATTAACCTGTGCCTCCTCCAGCTGCTTTCAACCTGGGCACCATGCTGTCATTTTATAAATGAATACTAATGGCCTCACAGATGGCTGTAGGTGGTGGCCTCATGTTGACCAAAACAGGTGCTGGCTAGGTAGGCTCACCAACTGAAAAGTTAGAGCAACTATTTCTCTGTGTGTGTATGTGGGGGAGTTGTTCTATAGAAATTTTACATTTTGTTTTAAAAAGGCTATCCATCTATCTATCTATCTATCTATCTATCTATCTATCTATCTATCTTTTCTTGAATTGAAGAACTCATTGGCTGTTATTTCACTCGATTAAGTTGCTAGCTTTTCACAATTTTTGTTTTTTTGTAATGCTGTATTATTTTCAATTATGCGTGTGTGTGTGTGTGTGTGTGTGTGTGTGTGTGTGTGTGTCTGTGTCTGTGTCTGGTGTGCTCCATGTGCAACCAGTGCCTTACAGAGACCTGAAGAGGGCATCAGATTCCCCTTAGAGCTGGAGTTGCAGATGGTTGTACATTGCCCAATGTGGGTGCTGGGAACTGAATCTGGGTCCTCTGCAAGAGTAAGCAACATTCTTAACCACTGAGCCACCTCTCCAGACCCTCTATTTTCATTTATTATGATCGTGAATAAACATGCCAGTGTATGAATATTTATACATGTTGGCTATCTTTGTAGCAGAAACCTTGTGAAGGCAGTGCTTGTTGGCAAAGTGTGACTTCATAGGCTAAGTTTGTGTAAGTTTCTTCTTTAGGACATGAAGTGCCATTTTTTTTTCTGGAAAGAAAAATTGGAAATGAAATGTATAATCTCTATATAGAGTAATATAGGTACAGGGCCCAGAAACTAACAAAACAGTAGAAGGCTTGATAATATGAAATAGAAAATACCATGCAAAATCAACTATTTTTGTTGTATGTGTGTGTTTTATATATTTACACATGTGTGTCATGCATATTTTCAAATACGTATCTCTGTAAGTGTGTGTTGTATATAGTGTGTATTTATATATATGTATACATGTGTGTTGCATATATTTTCAAATACGTATCTCTGTGTGAGTTGTATATAGTGTGTATTTGTATATATGTATGCATGTGTGTTGTGTATATTTTCAAATTTGTAAGCGGTGCATTGTGGGGGATGTTTTCTTCCTATAACTTTTACCTTATACATTCACAGGGTATCAGTTAGCATCTGTGGAAGTCGTTAAGACAACAGAGGAGTAGAAAAAACTTTGGGTAAGGACCACAGTCACTGTGCCTGCCCACTCCCCACCTCTTCCTGAGTAATGCCATATTCTCCACCAGGATTTTCCCTCAGGTTCATGGTAGAGGCATGAACCACACACTGCCCACACTGCCACCCCAGGCACAAGCTCATCTACTCTTATTTGCCTGAGAACATCCACCAAGGGCCTCCCCAAGTCCCCAAGGAAGAGTGCTGAAACTGAGGATTTCCTTGCCTGCTTGCTAAGCTCTGCATCTGAGACCCAACTATTGTCAGGGATCACATGACCTCAAATATACCTCAAGTCTTCCTTATGCAGCTAGATTTCAGATCCTGGACTCGACAAGACTTCGGATTTTCTCCTAACTGGAAATACCTAACACCAATAATTTCAGTAAGCAGTATCTATAGAATTATACTGACAAAGTGAACATATTCTTAGAAAGAATTGTATTTTCTCAACTCGCACCAGAAGGGAACACATATGTATAGTATCCACATTGTGTATATGTGTAAAAATAAGAAAATGTGAATACACAGATGTCTGCTATTTGTATATTCACTCACTCCGCAAATATTTACTGTGTATGTCAGTTTGCTTCTCCTGCTTAGCAGGCTCCACTATCTGCAAAGTGGCTTTAAAAGGAGCTAGTTGCCGGCTCACAGTTCCATGGACTGAAATGTGGACAGGCTTCAGCTGAAACAGGCTCAGGTGTTCAGAGCCACCAAACACCGAGTGTCCTCACCATGTGCCTTGAATCTGGCACTAGCCCTCTGCTGTGATGTTAGGGATCATACCTTCGTGTTTAGTCCCCTTTTTACAGATGGTCCAGAGGTGGTCAAGAGCAGAGGGATGGGATGAGCCTGAAAGAGCAAGCATTATGCAGCCTCTCACTTGAATGGCTGCATCTTCAAACCTCCAGCTTCCAGCTGTAGATGAAAAGCATACCCTCTCCATGTGCCAGAGAGACAGGAGAAGTCTGAGATCCCATTAGTAAACTACACCAGTGGGAGCCTCTCTGAGCTCACAGTCCAGTGATCTGATCTAATGGTGCCCCACTCACACCAAGAGGAAAAGTAGTTAACAGCAAGCCGAGTCACTATTCATTGTTGTTTTGTATTTTTTTTTCCAGTATTTTGAGACAGGGTTTCTCTGTAGCTTTGGTGCCTGTCCTGGAACTAGTTCTTTTAGATCAGGTTGGCCTCAAACTCACAAAGATCTGCCTGCCTTTGCCTCCCGAGTGCTGGGATTAAAGGCATGTGCCACCACCGCCTGGCTTTGTTTTGTATTTTTAAGGGTTTAATAAATGTTGTTATTAGAGAATTTAAAGTTCACAGCAATATTTGGGGGAAGATGTCCCCTATAGCCCTCCCATTCTGATGTAGGTAGATATTCCCAGTTATTGGTGTTAGAGTTTGCATGGGAATCGTCCCTCATGGAGAGACTCTGGAACATTTGTGAAGGAAGGTGTAGATGGTCCTGTAGATTTTCTGGGGGCACTTGACAGTGGCAACCTGGCCCCATGTCTGCTCCTTCTAATCACACAGGACATTTTCCACATACAATTACTATCATCAATTAAAGTAATAATTAATAGACATTCCAATTTTATTGCCAGAAACTGAAACACTTTGGACAGTTTAAAATCTTTAAACACACAGAAGAGATCAGGCATAACCACCACCTTCGGTTATCTGTATGATGAAGTGAGTTGTGGGCACGTAATTGTGCCTATGTGTCTACCTCTCAATGCATTTGAAAGGATGATTGAGACTTGATTGTCTATCATTGGCAAAGTAATTTGAATTCTCTCAGAGCAACACAGTAAGACAGAGGTGGGATTGGGCATTTGACAATGCTTAAGATTTTAAAATGCCACTACTGAGGGATGGCACACACTTTAGCAAGCACAATGTCAATTTTTGGAAAAATATATATCATACTTAAGGTATTGGTTAGGTTGATATTGGCCATGTTTTTTAAGTTATTTCCTCATAATTTTTCAGATTATAATGTAATTAATATCATTTCTGCTTTCCCTTTCCTCCCTCCAAGCCCTCCAATACATCCCTCCTTACTCTCTCTCAAACTCATGGCTGTGTGTGTGCATGTGTGTGTGTGTGTTTACATGCTGCATGTTTCTTAATGTATAAGTGTTTTTGCATATTTGTATGTATATACAGAGATGCATCGTATCTATATGTGTTTATGCATGTTTATGCATATGTTACATGTATGCATTCTTGTGAATGTAAGTGCACACATATGTGTATATGAAGGTTAGAGGTTAATGTCAAGTATTTCCTCAATCACACTCCACATTATTCTTAACAACAGTCTCTCTCTGAACATGAAGCGCGCTGATAAACTAGACTAGCTATCAGTGAGCTCCAGGGATCAATTTGTCTCTGCTTCCGAGCACAGACATTGCAAACATGGACTGCCTTGATCAATCTGAGTCATGTGCTAGGGATCTGATCTCACGTCTTCACAACTGCAGGGCTGCAGGAAGAGCACTTTGACCAATGAGTCATCTCTCCAGTCATACTTAGGGGAAGCGTGAGCCTTCTGTGAGAGGCCGTGAACTTTCATCAGACACAGTTTTCCTTCAATAAATCTCATTTTCAAGACAACAAAAACATGCTTCTCTTGAATTCCATATTTGCATGTTATTCGTGCAAAGCAATTCAAGTTTTTTATTCTTATTTAGAGTGAGGTTTATTTAGGAACCTTGCCCCTCTTATATTAACAAAGCACAAATTTCAAGCCTGCCTCAATTCACCCAGAGTCCATACAGTTTACACACAGTGTACAGTCTGTGCTGCCCTGCCCTGCCTCACTGCATGGCTGTGGGGAGAAGCCTGTATCTTTTATTTTCGTTCAGTTGAGTAGCATTCTTCAAAGGGTCGGAAATCAAAGTGATGTATTTAAGCACCATTAAGCAAAGAACCCAGAAAGAAACTTATAATTAGCACCAAGAAATAATTTATTATCTGCACAGAACATTCCTCAGTGTGAAAGGAGAATGTTAAGAATGGTATTGGATACAAAGCGGCTCAGGGCTGTACCTAACCGAGTTGATAAAGGAGCAACCCAGCCACCTGCTTGCAGGTCTCTTCTACACAAGAATGGTTCTGTGTCCGTATAAATGGTGCTGTGCAGCTTAGGGTGTCATCTCTTATTTTTAAAGCCATTTTTCCAAATTTGGGGAGATAACTATTAATAATACAGAAAACAAATTAGATTGTGCATTAATAACCCAAAGTAAAGGAATTATGAGCCATGTAGAAGCCTGAATAACTTGGAAAAAACACATTCCCAACTATCCACATACACACAGGCACAAAGCATACATGCACACACACATACACACACACACACAAGAACATACTTATAAAATACATATGGAGCTCACACACACGTGGACATGCAAAAACAGGTACACATGATCATATGCATACAAGCACTTATGTGTACAGGAATGTGCTGTGCATGCATGTACATACACACACACTGACACACCCAGGTTTTCTGGTCACTTGAAAAGGCAAAGCTGAGTCTGATCCTGGGACGCTCAGACACTCACAGCTTCTCTCTTTGTCCTGTGATGTGTCATCCCTCATCATTAACTTCCTCCTCTCTGCAATCTTGTCATGAGAAAAATGAAGAAAGCTTCTTCAGTAATGGGGCTGAGTAGCAGTGAGTTGGTTTCCTAAAACATGCCGTGTTTGAAATGGAGAATGAGCCTAGTGGAAACCACGTTGGTAGTGTCTGCAGAGTGACTGGTTCTCATACTGTTAGAAACTCCTTTCCAGACTCTCGGAGTTTTGTGTTCAGGAAGCTACAGATCCCCATCCTGACGCCACTGAAGGGTATGTCTGAGCAATCCTTACAAACAGCTGGAAAACAAGAGCCAGGCCTTCCCTGCATCTGTAAATTGCACAGTAGACACAACGATTCACTTTGTTCTAGAAACTTTTACTCCCTTTTTAAGTACCCGCTACAGGCTTGAATAACTTCTTTGGAGACGTGTCTGCTTAATTCCATGTCCCGTTTTGAAGGATGCATTTTTAATTTTGCATATGCGTGTGTTTCTGCATGTGTGCATACACTTGTGAGAGAAGTGAGACAGGCCAGTAGAACATCAGGTCTCCTGGAGCTGGAGTCGCATGTGATTGTGAGCCACCCACTGTGGGAGTTTGGAACTGAACCCAGGTCCTCTGCAAAAGCAGCACACACCCTTAGTCACTAAGCATCACTCCAGCCCCTTCATGGCCCATTTAACAAGTGGACTGGTTGCTTTGTTCACTCAGTTAAAAATATACCACATTCTAGTGTCAAATTCAATGAGCAGAATGGAAATCCAGAAGCATCATGCAGACTAACGGCTGACAGAACTAGACAGAGGAGGTAATGAGAACTGACGGTCAGGTAGACTACACAGGGTGGATGCTCTTAGGTGACCAGCAGGCTCGTAGCAGGCACAGGGTGGGTACTCTGAATGCATTCATGTCTATGGAGCACTAGAGTGGGATGGCAGAAGAGTTCATTGTAATATTCTAGAAAGTACAGACTTTACACATGATAAAGAGTTCATGGAATTTTCCATTCTGAAATTATTCAGTTGTCCGTGTAAAGAGGAACCGTGAATAGGGGAAATGCTGTAACTACAGTCTGCTGCCTGTTGGACTTGGTGAGATTTGTATTTCTCATTCAGCTCTGGGCTAAGGCTATCTTTAAGCAGAGAGCACAGATTTGCAGTCATCAACGGCTGTTCTGAGTAAATAAAATTAATTCAAACAAGACTTGCCCTTGACTTCTTTTCCTACCTTCTTCATACAAAGGTGTGTGACATTTATCTTAAAAATTATGGTGGCATGTTAAAAATATAATGTATGAATTTCTCAAAGAACTGGTAAAACTGTTACTTAAAACAAAAAGAGGCACACAGACCGAAAGTAACAAAAAAAAAAAGGTGTGAGGGAGGGTTGCTATCATTGGAGCTCTTTTTATGTAGTAGATGGCAATTAGGGACCCACAGTTGACCAAAGTGAGGGAAATAAGCGAACTCAGGGTGCTCAGCCATAAGTGGGATGACTATACCTCTCCCTCGAAGCTCAGGGACCACTGAGGAAGAGGGAACAGAACGATTACCAAAGCTGGAAGTCCTGGAAGACTGCCACAACACAGCATTGTCTGGATGTGTCAGGACTGTTGAGCGCACAAACTCACAGAAGTGGTTGCCAGCACAACATCAAGTCAGTCAACATTCCAGCATGGACCTGGTTCATACGGTTCACAAAGCTCCACTCTCAGTTGAGGAGCTATTGGGAGTTGATGGCTGCAGGAAGAGAAGAGAGTCGATTTTCCTTAAGAGTGCCTCTCTGGTTGGTTGCATATCCTTCAGTAGATGGGCACACATCCACACACATGTGTAGCACTAATTAGACTCAGTGGGTTTAAAAAAAAAGGAGAAAGAACATGAAATTGTGAGGGAGGTATTGGGATGAAATTCTCGGGAAGAGTTTAGGGGAGGAGTATGGTGTCTGTGTGTGTGTGTGCGTGCGTGCCTGCCTGCCTTCCTGCCTGCACACGAATGTGCACACACACACACGGTGCATGCATGTTGCATGTACCTGAGTGTGTAAATGCATTACTTACAGAGACCAGAGACGTCTGTCACTGTCTTCTCCTATCCCTCTCCTTCTCACTGTCTTGCGAATTAGAAGCTAAACATTTTGGCTAGCTGAGCTGGCCAGTGAGTTCTCTAAATCTGTCTGTCTCTATCCCAAATCCCATCTAATGCTAGAGCCAGCCACCAACGTGTGCACAGGTATGCCCAGCTTTTTATGCTGGCTCTGGGAATTTTAACTCAGATCCTCCAGAGCAAGTGTTCTTCCCCACTTAGCCATCTCAAGTTTTTTATTGCTGATTTTTCTATTTTCCCTTGCTATAAGCATGGGATAAAACAACAGAACCTCCTACATAGGGTAGCACTTGTTTTGCTAGAGCCCCCTGGGTGGTCTTTCCCATTTAATTCTCCCTTTCTTTACTTTGATGTAACTTTTGCCTCCATTTCAATTGAATCATCCTTAGTAGCATCTTTAATTATGAATTTGAGATACTCCTTTGGTAGCACAGTGTGAGCCCATTATCCTCAAGAGTGTGTGAGATCATGCATGAATAGAAATTGCCTGTCTACACAGGTATCCGAAATAACGAACTCTAATAGTTCATAAAGAGAAAATCTATTTTATTACATACATTGCTTACTTTCATAAATCATTCACCACCTGGAGCATTGACAGAATACCTCTTAGAGAACAGTCTGTATTAGCTTTCTCCTGTATTCACCCTGACCTAAAATAATCAATTATTAATTACTCATATTGCTTAAAGTGAGATATACTGATAGTTTATGTTTCTAATTGGGAATTTTAAAAATTATCATTATATTGCAAAATTTTATTCATGTGTATGTGTGTGTGTGCCTACTCCTCTGTATGTGCACCACATGTGTGCAGTACCCACAGAGGCCAGAAGAGGGAGTAAGATCCCCTGGAGTTGGAGTTAGCAATGATTCTGAATTACCTGGTATGGTGTGAGTTCTAGGAATGATAACTTGACCCTCTGCAAAAGTAGCAACTGTTCTTAACCACCAAACCATCTCTCCAGTCCCTGTTACTGCATTACAAAAGAACTGGTTTTGTATGAGTGTGTCAGAGTGAGGTGTACACATCAGGTACCAGCTCTCTCCTTGCAATACATTGGTCCTGGAGAACAAACTCAAGTTTTCATGCTTGGTGACAGGTGCTTTTATCCACTGAGCCATCCCACTGGCCCCTAAGTAGAGATTTTGATCATGTGGATTTATATGAATAATTTTCTCATGGTACATTATGGCTACTGTCACAGTGGATAATGGAAGATATTTAGAAATGAATTATGAGGTGGTCAGAGTACAGATGCAGCTGAAACACATGACAAAGTCACAAAGATAACTCACAGCGCATATTAAAATATTATTTGTGTAATATTTAGTGGTGATTAGATATGTGTAACTTACAAAAACTAATTTAAGGCTTTGTAAAATTGTATGTACATGCTGAAAATACTAAATGGCCAAGTGAAGACTCTGGGGAACATAAAAGTTCATAAAGATTTTGAATCTTGATTTAAAAAATTGGATGCATGGCTTCTGTCTCAGCTGGAGACTGGATAGCCACCAGGTGCTCATAGAGGGGGTCTATGGATGCAAGGAAAAGATCCAAGATGTCATTTCACAAGGGGCATGAAACATCCTTGAGTAAAGAGGAAGCAGATCTATGAGTCCTGCCACAGCTGAAGGCCAAAGGGGAGGATATGCATAGGCAGGTGCCCAGCAGCACCTTTGATTCTGGTAGCCCAGGAATTGCACAGCTCTGTCTTATCAGCCCCTTGTGCTGTTGTATCCTCAGATCCAGGCATCAGGGAAAGAGACAAGGCTGTGGATCGGTCTGTAGATCTCTCCTGCCATTTCTCTTGCAGACACAAAAGAGTCTTCTTCCTTCCATCTTTTCTGGAGGAATACAAAACTTTATTCATACCACAGTGAATATTTGCTTGGGAAGATGAGGTTTCCAGGGGCTCCTGATTTCTGCTGAGGGGCTCTCCTATGTATGTGTGTGGTTTTAAACACAAGGTTCTTAGAATGGCAAACACCATGCATGACCAGCATCGCTCCAATCACTCCACTTCTGAGTACCAGTTAGTGCCATTTGCAAAGCTTCTGTCACAACTGTAGTCACACACTCTTGGAATCAACTTCTTCAAAGGTTACTAGATGCCCAAACAATTACTATTTTGACTTGATGGGCAGTGTTTTCTGATAGTGAAATACCAGGAATGGGGTTACAGGAAGAGCTGTTCTTCAAATGCTTATATGTTCCAAATTACATTGAGCACAGGGACTTGTGTGGCTACTTATGCTACTTGCATATAAATACTTTGCCTATTAAATATTGATTTGTAGCACTTATGGATTGCACATGTGTGGCTCATGGGTTTGATGATGAGCAGCTGCCTGCCTGCCATTCAGAAGAGTGGCTTAGACTAATGCTGTTTCCCTGGGAGAGGGCACACCATGTTGGTTCTCCTTTGACCAATGAGCATTCAGGTTCTGTGGAATGGAAAATTTTCAAGTTTTTGCTTATGCGCAAATCAATCCCACACCAGTTATGATTTAAAGGGATATTTATTTAGGGGGTAAAACTCACGAAACACCAACCGTCAGGAAAGGAGCTTAGTCGCCGGAGTAGGAACCAAGAGAGCAGGCCAAGGCGGCTTACCGCTCTTTTTTAAAGATAAATAGACCACGCCCCAGTGGGCTGGTATTTCAACAGCTATTGGCTGAAGGAGCGGAAGACGTTCCTGCAGCTCAATGGGCTCCTACTTCAGTGACTATTGGCTGAATGAGTGGAAGATCCTCCCGCAGCATTTTGCCTTGGTGGAAATTGCAGCTTCAGAGTTACAGAGTCATGGGTTTCATCCTTGCTCTTGCTATGAAGTTAGTTGACCTCCCACAAATGACCACAGTGTAAAATGATATGATGCAAGTCTCCATTTCAAAGACTGACCGCAAGTAATGGACCCGACCCATGATTTTAAAGAAAGTGTCCACTTACTGGCTCTATTGTTCGTTTTAAATTTATTCTTTGGAAGTGTAATACATGCAGACAGAATATCTTGGTTAGTGTCAATTGTCAGTTTGATACAAATTAGAGTCATCTGGGAAAAGGAAACCTTAACTGAGGAATTATCTCCATTAGGTGGGTCTGAAGACAAGTCTGTGGGGGCATTTCTTGATTCATTAATATACTCTTATATTAATCCAGTCTACCCCTGGACTTGTGGTCCTGGAGTATACAAAAAAGCAGACTGAGAAAGCTATGGGAAGCAAGCCAGTAAGAAACACTCCTCTATGGCATCTGCATCAGTTCCTGCCATGAGTTCTTGCCTAGATGATGGATGCTGAAATATAAGCCTTTCCATGCTTTGGGGGATGGTGTTTATCACAGCAACAGAAAGCAAACTAGAACAAAATCCACCCTTGTTGTTCCTTCTTACTCCAGTCACCACCCACATCTCCCTCCTGATTTCAGGTCTTCCATTTATAATAGTTTATGTATTTAGGTTTTTAACCCACTGAAACCTATGGCCATGCTGTACATCCTAACACTTTTTATTGTTTTTATTGAGCTATACATTTTTATCCCCTCCCTCTCCTTTTCTATCCTCTCCTATGTCCCACACACTTCAAATTTACTTAGGAGATCTTGTGTTTTTCTACTTCCCATGTAGATTAGATCCAGCCTGACATTAGACAGAGGACTGATCTCCAAAATATACAAAAAACTCAAGAAACTTGACATCAAAAGAACAAATAATCCAATAAAAAATGGGGTACAGACCTAAACAGAAAACTCTCAAAAGATGGATCTCAAAGGGTTGAAAGACACTTAAGGAAATGCCATCAGAGAAAAGCAAATTATCCTAACTCTTGATAAAAAGTAAATGTGAAAAAGATAAGTAGTCCTTAATATTTATCTAAAAAAGTGAAGACTTTCCCAAGACATCAGATGCTGGTTGGCATTTTCCCAGATGTGTGAGCATCACATGGGCTACACTCCATGATTCCTCTGCATTCTGAGAGCCATTTGTCCCACATATGACCTGGGTCCTCCACAGCCATGGCAGTTATCCTCTGTGTGTGAGATTTCATCAGCTTACTCAGCCAGCTTCCTTCCTAGCTTCTCTTTCTTTGGGAACCAGATTGCAATCATTGTAAAATTAAGATAACATTAAAGCAAGGGTATTGGTGGTAGTGGGGAGTAAGAGTGAGGCTGTGTGTGCACTTCAGAAAATAGAAACAGTGGGTGGAAAATTGAAGCAGATGCCTGGCTTATAAGGCAGAGGATGGACTGAGCACATTTACAGTATGGTTTTGCCTACCTTGTTCTCTTTCTTACTTTTTAAAAAACTTTCTTCTATGTGAAATGCTGAATAGAAAAGAAGAAGGAAGCGAGGGAGAGAAGGAAAGTGGAATAGAAGTAAAGAAATGGGGAAATTTTACTTGTATCATTTATTTTAAATTTTAAATAATTTATGAATTCATTGACCATACCCCCAAATCACATCATTTTTCAGATGTGCCACTTTCCATGTGTAGCTTTGGGAAAATTGTTTAGAATTCCATTTGAAAGCACTCAGTCAGTGTTCCTGCATGACCCTGGGGTTCACGATGGTTCCAAAATCAGATATCACCAGTCCACTTCAAGAGAGCACACACCACCCTCCTTCACACAGACACAGACCCCTGTTCAGCCCCAGGTTCCTTTAGACTGTGTAGTGGGGACCTACCTGCTGTGTTTGCATGGCTCTTTTCTGTTGTGTGATATTTTAATTGCATTCTGATACTCCTGAGACTAGCAATAAAGTTTATTTTGAATCAAAAGGCAGAGCTAGCTACTAGTTGGCCAAAAGTAATCATAGAGTTTCTGGAGGACTGAGGACAGATAGACACAAGAAGTAGTAGGGTGGGACTTCTAGAGGGTCTCAGCCTTTTGGAGGGAGGAACAAAAGAGATAGGAGGTCACTGCTCATTTCTCCAGTTTCTTTGATCATTTAGGTTCTTATCCCAATATCTGACTCCCAAATTTTCATTGATAAAGGATAATTAGATAAGCACATCATCTGGAGCCCAATATGGGGCGCCATTCATAGGGAGGTTTTTCTATCCTTCATGCCAGCTCCCAAATAACGACATGGAGACTTCTTATTAGTTAAGAATGCTCAGTCAATCTTAGGCTTGTTTTTAGCTAGCTCTTATTGCTTAAATTAACCTATTTATGCTAATCTTTGTTGTTCTGAGGCTTGTTAACCTCATCTATGTACTGCCCATTCTGCTTGCTTTGTGTCTCCTAATGTGTCCTCATGATTCCATCCTTCTTCCCAGAATTCTCTCTACCATGAAAGTCCTCCAGAAATTATCCATTATTATTATTATCCATTTATTATTATTATCCATTCAATTTTTTTACTAAACCAATCCGAGAGACAAATCTTCACAGTATACAGAAAGATTATTCCACAGCACCTCTCTGAACACTCTGGTATGGCCTCTCTTGCTGACTCCTATTTTGGAGGCTTCCAGGTTGAAATGGGGAAAGCCTAAAACCCAGCCCTATATAAATGAACCCCTGTCAGCAATCCTCCATGACCCACCCTGACTTTTCAGTAATCCACCCCAGTGCTGAACCACAGAAATAAAAAAGACCTTTACTATTTCCCCAGGGTGGCTCCTCAGCATGGCAACATCACAGCCATCTATCTTTGGGTTTCACAGTATTAATGATTGGTTTTTAAAATTTCTGATTGAATTGCTGGTGAATTTTCATGGGAAAAATGTTAAATGAATTTTGGCATGGGATTAGGACAGGATTTACAACCATTCCTAAAATGGTTCTAAACTTACTTCTGCTGGTTTTTTATGATGTATTTATATGAAGCAGTGCTCTCAGCTTTGACTATTATAAAAGAAAATATCCATCAACTCTGAAAAACATTGAAGATACTCTGTTTTTATGCCAAGATTTAATTATTTGTGTAAAAATAAAAAGCTTCTGAATCTCATTAGAATGCTAATTTGCTTTCATCTTTAGTAAATGATAAAATGCTGTGTATACCAAGGAATTGGTTGGAAATAAATTTGATTTATAACCTGTGGTATACCAGAGATCTTGTTGTTTTTTTTCTTTTTTTAAAAAAAAAAAACTTTCTCAGGTGAAGGCTGAGGAGATTATCCAGTGGGTAAAGTTTTTGCCATGGAAACATGAGAACCACAGTTTGAACCCGTGGTACCCACCCAAATTCTGGGCAGACGATGTGACCCCTCCTGTAATCCTAGAGTGGAGGGTACAAAGGTAGACAATTCATGGTGTAGCAACTAAGCTACCCCACTCGACTAGCCTAATCAGAAGGCTCTGGGTTCAAATGAGAGACATTGCCTCCATGGGTAGGTGTGCGGGGCGATCAAGAACCACTCCTGACACCAACATCTGAGCTCCACATACAAGTGCACACATAAGCAGTCAGACTTGTGCACACCCAGAGGTACATGCAAAGAGATGGGTGGGCTGTAAAAGATTGGGGAAAATTAGTATAATCTAAGAAGCTAATTGGACTTGTTCATGACAAAGTCATATTCTGCAGGAGCCCTGGATGGGTCCTATCAATGAATCATAAAGTGATTGTGTCCTTATTCTGTCTTCTGCTCAGATAGGACTTTTATTTTAAAGACTTTAATTCAAGTCCAAGCCCATTAGAACACAGGTAAGACAGAAGCATTTTAAACCTGTTGCACTGAGCAAGCCAGAGAAACGAGGTTACCTGACCTAAGCTGACAATCAATTTCAGAACAGCTCCAAATGATGCAACCGGCATGTTTAGCATAGAGATAGTAAATTAATGGTGCAAAACTGAAGTGCTGAAACTCACAAATATCCTGCAGTTCAGAGGCAAAAAAAAAAATGAGCTCATTTTATAATGAAAATGGATTGTACTACTAGAGCCCACAAGAACCATAAAATGCAAGTTCATTACTGGTAGTTTTGAAAAGTAGAGAAAGTCAAAGCTGGTGAAATTCTCCCTGTGTCAGTTAGACACTGCCAAGAAGCTGTTAAAATAATATTTATGGGGAGGGTTTGCTTTGATGCTCTCCAAGAAGTATTTAAAGTTATAAATTGTTGCATTTGTTGGGGAGAAAAGTCAGCTTTGTTGGAAATGTATAGGCTGAGACTCTCAGAAGTGTGGTTAAGCGCTTGTCTACCTGAGGTGGGAGTCTTACAGGTGTAACAACCAAGTGATAGACAAGTTCTGGATTGGGAAACTGTAGTGGAAGGGCTTTTGACCAAAACATACATGTGGGGGGTGGGGAGAGAGACGGGAGTCAGAGAAGATGGGAAGGCAAGTCTCGATGACACCTCCATCCTCCAGCAGCATTTGGGAAATCCTAGAAAAAACAATCACAGACAAAAATCACATTTGTACTTGGAGGACTGAAGAGATGACTCAGAGGTTAAGAACACTGGCTGTGGTTTCAGAAAACTGGGATTCAATTCCCAGCAGTCATATGGTGGTTCCACATAGTCATATTTAACTCCAGTTCCAGAGGATCCGGTGTCTTCTTGGTGCCACCTTGGGCACCAGGCACATAAGTGGTACACTAGCATACATGCTAATACCCATAGCCTATGCACTAAAAATCAAATAGAATTTTAAAAGTAAAAAAGAAAAAAGAATGAAGAAGAATGATAAAAGGGAGGAGGGAGGAAATTCCTGGAGAAATGAAGGTGAAAAATGAATGGCAATAGTAAGTTGCAACTAATATCAACTGGAGAGCAGGCTGCAGGGGTAGTGTGAATGTCAGGTGGGAAGATGGACATGTCAGACTAGTGTCACCCACGAAAATACTTGCTCCAACCCTACTAATGTTGCCTGTGGGATAAAATACACCTTCTAGAATCTTTGCATCTCTGCACAGCTGTCTTTGGAACAAGCAAGCTCTTGCAAGCCCCAGCGATCATGAAGGAAAGAAACTTCAGTTTGAGTGGAAATTAAATTGTTCAAGAATTTTGATAAAGAGACATGTTCTCAAGTAATAGTCGAGGAAATCTTTTCTGCAAACAATCAACAATGGCTTAAGTTTTATGCTTCAAAGGGTCTCTGGGGGGATTCTCAGAAAAGAGCCAAGGATGCGTACAGTGTAACCCTCATTCCAAAGCACTCCACAGACACAGTGACACATGCCCTCCTTCCCATCCCATCCCGAGTCAGAAAAGGAGGAAAAGATGATTAATCTATTCTTCCTAAATTGAGACAAAAAATTGTTTAAAAAGATAAAAACACATAGGCATTCCTTGTTAGGATTCAGGAAGGTGACTGTGAGGAGATTAGTGAAAGCTGAGACCATGCTTTTCAAGTTTGAACAATATGCTGGCTTGTTTTAATATGAAAGATATGTTGAGACATGGTGTGGTGTGCCTGAGATTCCAGCACTCAGAAGGTTGAGGCAGGAGGATGGTGAGTTTTAAGCAGGCACAGACCGTATAGCAACACCCTGACTCAATAGAGAAGGCATTTTAAATGAAATTAACAGTAATTCTGCTGTGAGGATGTCACATCACAAGATGAGTTTCTATCCAAATGTTGGCTACATCTGTATCTGTCAACCCCAGTGTCCCCTCTCTGTGTAGCTTTGATTAGTCTCTGCCTAGTGGAATTCACTCTACTGTCAGGCTGACCTTCTGGAGTCTTCCTTTATCATTTACTCTCTATCTGCCAGGAGGCCCATGACCAAGAAAAGGACACTTCAGACGGAGCCACAGATGACGGGAACCAGGGTCCTTCAGGATTGTGTGAAGCAGCATTCCTTGACCAACATCCAGAGAATATCTGCTCATACTATTGGAGTTAATGATGTGTTCATGTCTAACATTGTTTTTGAAAAATTAAGAACAGACCTTAGTATCACCATGCCTTCAACTTTAAATTAAAACTTCCTGCCAAAAACAACTTTCCAAAAGAATTGTTGGACTGGGAGGATGGCTCAATTGCTAAAGTTTCACCATGTAAATGTGAGGAACTGGGTTCAATCCCTAGACTCCATGTAACCAAATGGTGTTGTGCTCTTGTAATCCCAGCACCGGGGGCGGAGGAGCAGGTGGAGACAGGAGGATCCTAGGGCTTGAAGGCTCCCCAGTCTAGCCTATTGCATGAGTTACATGTCAGTAAGCGACCTTGTCTCAAAAACATAAGGTGTACGATACGGAACTAATGACAGTTGAAGCTGCCTCCAGCCTCTCTACATGTGCACAAATACACAACACATACAAAGAAAAGTTATCATGTGGTCTTAATAACAGCCTTGTAAATCTGTGTTTATTCTTTATCTCAACACAGCAGACATGTTTGAAGATGATGTTACCAGTTCAGATATAAAATGCATCCACCAGGCTCCTATGTTGGAAACCTCGAACCCCAGGTGGTGAGATATCTTGAAAGGTTGGAAGGTGAATCCCAACTAAAGGAAGTAGGTCCCTAGAAGGCAGATTGCGATGCCAGGCCCTACCTTATCCCATCTCAGCTTCTTGATCTGTCCTGATGTGAATGAAGAGGCTCCCACCCCCCAATACCTTCCCACCATGATGGATCATATCTTCCCAAACTGTGAGTTAAATGACTCCTTCCTCTCTGCAGCTGCCCTTTGTCCAGGTGTTTGCTCTCAGCAAGGAAAAGGGAAACTAATACAGATGTAGAATGAATCACCTCATAAAAGAGTGTCAGGGTGAGATTGAGTAAAAATAGCAAGCTCTAATGCCCAAGCAAAGATCTCATAAAACCTTGTAGTGATTCTCACAAGACAATGCACCACACTATCTTTATGGCCTCCTCTATTAGGTGACAAAATGTTTGCAAACTTAAAAGCTCTCACGGAGATAGAATAATTTCTTTTGTTTCATGGATCATTTGCTTCTCCATTCTGTTTGTTACCTTAGTAAAAGAAAGAAGGGGACAAAAATATCTGACATTTACACTAATATGCTACCTGCTATAAATATGTATGAATCTCAAATGCACTCTACCCTTGAATGGAGAATATGTGAGCCCAGGGTGTCTCATGCCTACTGGACCCAGAAAAATTTACTGTAAATTTTTTTCAGTCATGCATCTTGTGAAAGGGGCTTCTTCCTGTAAGGGTGTCCAGACATTAATTTCATAATGTTTGTGAGACCCTGGGAAATTTCTTCAAAGGACCAAAAAGTATTTTAAAGCTCATAGTTTTATTAATTGATAAGAAGATGTTTTTCTCATGCTTAGCTCCTTTATGCTGTATGAAACAACCTGACCAAAAAGCAAGTTCAGGGATGAGAACTGCTTTTGCCTTACAGTTGGAGAGGACACAGTCTATGACAGAGAGGAAGGCTTGGAGGGTTCACCTGGTTCTCATCACAGCGGGGAAGGAAGCAACAGAAGGTGGTGTCTGCCCACCGTTGGCTTTCTCTGTCTTTGCCTTTCAGTCTACTGTGGCTCCTGCCCCACGGACATGGTGCCACTCACATTTGGGGACAGTCTTTCCTCTTCTGCTTTCTCCAGATGCCCTCAAAGACAAGCCAAGAAGTGTGCCTTAACAGTTTCCAGGTGGTTCTAAATCCAATTAAGATGACAGTGGAGACTAACCATTACGATAACTCACATGTCCCCTGGAAGCCTCAATGTCCTTATCTATGAGACAGGAAAATCAGGTTCCTGGGTGCAACCAATAAGAAATAAACAATGGCTCATGCTACTGCCCAGTTAATGTGAATGTGACACAGCTACGTTTTCATATGAGTATGGACTTTAAATGTCCCTGTCCACTTGAACCCCAGTAGAAAGAGGCGTGGGGTGGTTCATCTAGCCGAGTCTCTGGAGGAAGTATCCAGTGGCATTTAAAGGGGGTATGGGGTTCTTTCACTCTTCCCTTGTATTTAGCATCTACAATGTGCCTAATATTTTATTGTTGCTTTATTTTAGTGCCATTTTATTTTATACTTATGGGTGTTTTGTTCACATGAATGTCTGTGTACCATGAAAATTCAAGGCCACAGAGGCCAAACAGGGGCATCGGATCCTCTAAAGCTGGAGTTGTAGATGGTCAGGAGCTACCAGGTGGATTCTGGGAATCAAGCCCAGGTCCTCTGCAAAGTCAACCGGTGCTGTTAACTACTGAGCCGTCTCTCCAGCCCCATCATTGACCTCTTGACCCCTTCCCTCACTCCCTGCCAGACAGAAAAAGGAATCTATTGTCCATTTATTGAATCCTGTGCTTCTTTCCAAAGTTATCATATTGCAGCATAGCTCTCAAACACAAGAGTGACCACTGGAGTCCAAGAGAGTCTGTGCTCACAGAGGACATGCTGCTGATGCTGGTAGATTTGCTCTTGCATCCTCTGCACCCTCTCCTAGGGTACCATCCTCAGGGTGCTGCCTAAGTAGTAACCACAAAATGTCTTCCATTTCTAAAAGCTGCAGGCTCTAGTGAGCCTCTCCAACTTCTATGACAGAAAGACATGTTACAAGATGGCATGAATAAGTCAGAACCTACTAGTGACAGAAATGGGCAGGCATGACTGGTGCTATGATGTTTCTCTTTGCTAGCATCTCAACAAGAGGTTTTCTAAAGCACAGTGGGTTTTTAAGACAATTCTCTATTTTTACAATGGCTCCAAGTTTCTTCTCCCAACATTAGATGTCGAACATCCAACATCAAATTCTTCTACAAGAAACATCAAATGATGTGGTTTGTCTGGGCCACTTAATGGATTCAAGCTCATGATGCCAAATCCATCAAGAACCCCATGAATGAAAATTACAACAAAGTAATAGACTATGTTACAGGTCACGTGTCACGTGTGAAGTGACAATGCTCTGTGAAGTATGTGGGGCATGCATGACATTGCTTGTCCTAAAGGCCTGTTAGCATGTGCCGATGCTGGTCCAGAGGAGAGGCTAAGGTCATATCATGGTGCATTTTCAGCAGGAACAGAGAAACTGAATCCCTAGAAACTCCCACACTCAGGAGGCCATAAGGTCTGGCACAGGGCTAGGGAGGTAGCTCAGTTGATGCAGAAGAAAAGTATGAAGATTTGGTTTCTGATTCTGAGCTTAGACATAAAAATCTGGATGCTGGGACTACAGAATCATGGGAGTCCTTGGACCCTGCTCATCTAGCTGAATAGCTGAGCCTGAGGTTCAGTTAATGACCCAATCTCAAAAAATAAAGAAGATACCATGTCACTCACATGTGCTTCACTTCACATGTACTTACCACTTGCATAGATCTGCACACATATGTATATTCACCCCACAACACCACACGCATGCACTTAAACCCTACTCCCTACACACAATAACTAAATTAAAAAACAGACCTCCTAAATCAGCACTCCTACTGCAGAAAAGAGACAAAAAAACTGTCAAATCAGCAACAATGAAGTGTAAGAGACCATGTGAAGTGTATTAAGATAAACAAATAAACAAATATCATTATTATTCCCCTATTAATTTAGTTGCAATAATGAGTTATGGAGGGAAGTGGATCTAGGCATGGATTTACCTCTGCAACTTACTGCCAAAATACTTTGGGAGAGGCTGATCACTTTTGAGGGTCTCTCTTTCCTTGTCTGGGAAATGAGAGCATTACTTATATGAATTGGTAAGCAAGTTATGCTACCTAGTCTCGGTAGCTAAATAAAAATGAAGGTTCATGTCATGCTCAGTTCACAATCTAGCCTGTGGATTCTTCTCCACACAAACACTCCAGGAACCGGGGTCTTCAGTATCTGTGTCTACCATCTCCTGAGTTCTCCCCACACCTGGCTAGATCCCCTGCCACCAGTCAAGCAGCAGAGAAAGAGAGGACATACAAGTGCGGCTCTCACAGCAACCGACGAGTCGGAACTTCAGCACATGGCTGCTGGAAGAGCATGTCAAACTGGGAACCCAGATGGACCAAGACAATGTCAGGAGCGTTAAGTGACTCGTCAGAACCTCACTGAAATTACCTGCCCGTGGGACTGTCGAAGACATGAGATGAGATGTCGTTGGTAAAGCAATTTGTCTGTGTTTAGCATGCGAGTTCATAAATATTAACCAGCATGGTATGTAGAAAGCAGATCTGAAATATTTCATATACACTGCTTGATGGTTAATACTGAGTGTCAACTTGACAGGATCTGACAGTCCCCTGGGTTTCTCTGTGAACTTTAGATCAGGTTAACGGAGGTGGGAAGACCCACCCTGAATAGGCATAGCAACACCCTGTAGACTGGAGTCCAGGACTTGATAAAGAAAATGAGCTGAGCACCAGTATCCATCACTCTCTGCTTCCTATAGGTCATGTGGCCAGCTGCCTCATGCTCCTGCCTCTGTGACTCCTCCGCCATGATGGTCTATGCCCTCAAACAGTGATCACAATGATTCTTCCCTTTCTTCCATTGATTTTGTCAAGGTTTTTTCATTACAACGTGAAAAATAGCTCACGCTGGGCGGTGGCACATGCTTTAATCCCAGCACTTGGGAGGCAGAGGCAGGCAGATCTCTGTGAGTTCGAGGCCAGCCTGGTCTATAAGAGCTAGTTCCAGGGCAGGCAACAAAGTGACACAGAGAAACCCTGTCTCAAAAAACCAAAAAAAAAAAAAAAAAAAAAGAAGAAGAAGAAGAAGAAGAAGAAAAATAGCTCACCTACATGTATGTCTGTATGCTACGTGCATGCCTGGTACCCATGGAGGCCAGACGAGTGTGTCAGATCCCCTGGAAATGCAGTTCTAAGTGGCAAGAATATTGATCACCGGTAACCACTGAGCCAGCTCCCCAGGCCCTTCAGTGGAGGCAGCAGCCCACATAGGAGCTGCTTTAAGCCAAGAGAAGCAGTGGTTGGTCCTGGCTTATATTTGGCAGAACAGCAGTGGATGGCCAGGTTATGTTAAGCCCCTCTTGAGTTCCTGGTCAGATTCTCTAATATTCTGAGCTCCTTGGACCCAGCTACTTCTGCCAGATGTTTCCCTGTGTCCAGCACAGACTAAGCCCTTGCTACTGGACCCTGGAGATAACATGGCTGCTCCAGATTGTGGGTTGACAAGCCTTAGTCACAAGTCCTCTGGTAAGATTAGTTTGGCCTCAGCCCCTCTAGCCAACTCTTTTTTTTTCCTCATTTTTTTTATTATTTTTTTTAAAAAAAAACATAAACAAAAAACAAGTTTCCACCTCCTCCCAGCCTCCCATTTCCCTCCCCCTGCTCCCACCCTTCTCCCCCTCCCCCCATTCCTCTCCCCCTCTCTCTCCAGTCCACAGAGCAGTCCGGGTCCCCTGCCCTGTGGTAAGTCCTAGGTCCTCCCCACTCCGTCCATATCTAGGAAGGTGAACATCCAAACTGGCTAAGCTCCCAAAAAGCCAGCACATTAAGTAGGATCAAAACCCCGTGCCATTGTCCTTGGCGTCTCATCAGCCCTCATTGTTCGCCATGTTCAGAGAGTCCGGTTTTATCCCATGGTTTTTCGGTCACAGTCCAGCTGGCCTTGGTGAGCTCCCAGTAGATCAGCTCCTCTGTCTCAGTGGGTGGGTGCACGCCTCGTGGTCCCGACTTCTTTGCTCATGTTCTCCCTCCTTCTGCTCCTCATTGGGACCTTGGGAGCTCAGTCCAGTGCTCCTGTGTGGGTCTCTGTCTCTGTTTTGGAAAGTTTCTCTATTTTGGGGGTGAAGCACATATGTAACAAGGCCTGTGTGGAGGTTGGAGGAGGAGGAGGAAGAAAAGCTCCATGCAAACACAAGGGTGAGCAGCTGGGAAAGGCGGAGGTGGTGAGCACGAGAGGGCAATGAGGAGGGAAATATGCTCAAAATACATCATATGCATGCAATGAAATATTATAATTAATATGTACTAATAAAAGCGTTTATAAAAGGGAAAAAAGAAAAAATAGCTCACAATTATAATTCCTTATTCTCAACATATGTTCATTATTTTAATATTATTAGTGATAGTAAGGAGATTATATTATTATTTCAGATAATCATATAGCCTAAGATGATAGTTCAGTGACCAGAGAGCCTAGACTAAGAAGAAGCTTTTGTTTTTGAGGGAAAATTCATTTATATTGTTCCATGGAAATTTCAATACATGAATGAGGAAAGAGAACATATTGTGGAGTGGCTGCTTCTCTAGGACCCGCTGCTGTTGGCTGTTGAAGCAAGGATAACCCCTCAGTCATCCCTGTGGGGTCGACATCAGCACACCCTTTCTGTATCAGGGCAGAATAAAGAGCCTGAGCCAACTGATGTTGTAATCTACAAGGAAATCAGACTCTTTGTCTTCAGGAGAAAATTGAGAGGAAGACTTTGCCAGGCATCACTGTCAATCATAACACTTGAGTGGACTGAGGGTTTTGAGACAATAAATGGCAAGGACCTTCACTTCTCAAAAAATGGAAGAGACAGCAAAGTCAGTTTCTAAGGTTTCAGAATTGTGCCAGGGCAGGAGTTCAGAGAGAGGCCAAATTCATCATTTTGAGCCTTAAAGGCTATGATAGTGAGAGGCGACTGTCATGTGCCATCTTGCACTCCCTGTCACTAAGTATGGCCCTTCCCGCTTATTTCAGTCTGTTTAACTTTCCACATCCATTGTGTCCCTGTCCGTATCTTCTCAAAGAGGAAGGCTTTATTTGTTTGTTTCCTTCTCTTCTTACTTCCATCACTCTTGCCGGTTTTGTGGTCTGGAAAACCACAAAGGGCAGCTAAGTCTTTTTCCCACTTGGAGATGACTCACAACAGTGGAGCTGGTGCCCTGTGCATTCAACTGCCCTGCTAGGATGCTGGACAGTGAAGTCATGGGAGAGAGGAAGAAGGGGAGAGATGAAGGAGAAGAAGCAGGGAATAATGGAACAAAGATTCTCACTGCATCATCCCGATGAGCAGATGTCTCTGAGAAGCAGGATTAAGGGAATCTGCTGGTTACAACATATTCCTGGTCCTCCATGCGTCTCAGTTTCTTAAGACTTCTTACCGCTCTCTGAACTGGAGCAGTCTAGGAGACCTGTTTTTCAGGCATCAGGAACACCCAGGACCAGTCTCTGCAAGTAAAGCTCAGCAGCGGACCTCTTTTCACAGTGGGAGGAAGAGAAGTGATGTCCCTTTCTGCTGCTCACCCCCACCAGTTTCTCTGCTCAGAAGATGACCCTGCTGGGTGCAGTTGGCTTTCCTTACACGTTAGGTTTTGTATAAACCACATGTAGGATCCTTGTGACTACACTCAGTCCCAGTTATTAAGTGTTTTTCCTTCTTGGCAGGGTGAGGGGGTGGCTACTTAAGGCTTCCATTGCACCAGCCTCTTCCTCCTGAGGGAGATCCTATCACAGAACCTAAGGGGACACCAAATGTAACTGCTGCCACCTCGAGTTTCACTGGTAATAAAAACTTACCATGTGCAGAGATGTATTTCAAATACTTTCTTTCATTTTCTTTCTTCCTTTCTTTATTTCTATCTTTGTGTAAAACTTTACACTTATTGTGTCTGGAAGGCAGAATGAAGAAGAAACCCCAGCAGAAAGATTGGGTACAGTCTGGAGTTCATGGTCTTCAAGACTATTCTAAACTACTCCATACAAAGAGAAAATTGTCAGATTTGAACCAACAGAGACAAAAGCATAATAGAAAGATAAAGCCTGGAAGTGCCGCCCACATGTAAGGCTGTTCACTATGAAGAGAGCGAGCAAGGCTTGAAATTGCACCTCTTGCTATTTGGGAAGATCTTGCAACAGTTTCATGAAGGGGAAGAAAAAAGAACAGAAATTGTTATAGTCATTATTGCTATTTCTATTCCAATATATCAATTTTTTCCAAATGCTTATTCCCTTAAATTAGCTGAGACAACTCTAGTCTTCATCCCTTGCCTTAACAAATTCTTCCCTCTCATACTTGGCAAAGTATAGTTGATTCCAGATCATATTAATTGATTGGGAGTTCTGCATGAATAATTGCTTTGAATTAACACCAGTTAATTGGATTTGCAACATAATAATGTTTGGTGACCCACTTTGCACATGAACATAGTTAAGGTGTTTTCAGGACTGCTACTAGAAGGGGAATGTCCTGCTGTCTTAAAAAATACATATATAGGCTAGAATAGCACATATGTTCTGGTTTTGTAGAATTCTTGAAGTTCTCTTGATGTCCCCAAACTATTTTTCAGCCTGAGTCTTCTCTACCAAGCCAAGTACTCCTGAAAATAACTCAGAGGAGACACTGCTATAAGTCTGGTGTGGATGTTTGCTGTCTGGGGATTTCTATATGTATATCAGAAACTATGGGAAGAGATGGCTGAAAATGCAGCTGAGACTTGTCACCATGTTAGACACAGAACACAGTAGTTAGTGTTGCTCTGTATCAGGCCACTTCCCAGGAATGCAAGCGACGTTAGTAACCGATCACTCATTGTATTAGCCGGGGGTCACTAAAAGAACAGAACGGATGGAATGAAAATATATATTAACCAGACTATCTTCCAGGCTGTGATGTGGGTAGTCTAACAATGGTTTGACTAAGGATGGAAAGGCCAAGGATACAGTAGTTGTTCAAGTTCATAAGGCTGGATATCTCAACATTCTCAACCTGACTTGGGAGTCCTGGGTGATTCCTGGAGAGCTGCAGGTCTTCGGACAACATCAGAATCCTGAAGAATGTGGATGTAGTACCAATCACAGCAGAAAGATAGATGAGATGCTAGAGAGAGTGAAGATGAGCAAACAAATACCCAAACTTTCTTCTTCCACATCCTTTCATCTGAATTGCCACCAAGCGTGGCTCAGCCTTGGAGGTGGGTCTTCCTGCTTCAAGAAACCTGATTAGGGGCCCTGGGAGAGCCAACTGCTTGGGTTTTAGTTGGTTCCACTTGCAGTCAATTTGACAATGAAGATGAGCCATCACAGTCCTACAATGTGATGCTTTGTCCCTGATGCCATGTGCTTGGTCCTCCAACCTTGTTCCTACTCCATGACAGAGCCTGGTGGTGACATAGAGAAGGAAGGTGAAGCCAGGAGACAGGACAGGTAGTGAAGCTGACTCCATCCTTTCTGATGTTCAGTCCTCTTGACAAGATTCTACTGATCTCTCAGTATTCAGTCTTCACTTGGAAGACATCATCTCTACTCTCCAATGGGCATCAAGTATAAATCCTACCCATCAGCACTTTCTAGGCCACCTACCCTCTATGTGCCAAGCCTTCTTATATCTTCAAAGTCTTTCTGCTCTTAGTGAATGAAATCTTATTTCAAAATGGCCTTATTGCCTCCACCTTGCTTCATAGAAATCAATGTAATGTCACCCTGCAATGTGTCATGAACTTGTCATTTGAATTAACTGCGATGCTGGAGCTAAAGGTTGAGCAATCTTGCTGCTGAAGGCGTTTTCCTCTAACAGCTCCATAAAGCGGGCAGCAAAATTAATAGTTGGCTATAAAGTAGTCGTTTGCAGGTTGCTTGGTGTAGCAAAATGATAACGGATGGAACCCAGGATCTTCTGCCATGATGCAGAAAGGACTTCATGAGAGGACAGTGTAATTCTGAAGTTTGTCATAGCAAGCACAGTCCAAGGCTGGCAGGTGGAAACACAAAGTGAGCTCACAGCAAGAGAGATGGCTCAGTGGTTAAGAACATTGCCTGCTCGTCCAAAGGTCCTGAGTTCAACTCTCGGTAACCACATGGTGGCTCACAACCATCTGTAATGAGGTCTGGTGCCCTCTTCTGGCCTACAGACATACACACAGACAGAATATTGTATACATAATAAATAAATATTTAAAAAAAAGAAGGAGGTTTTCTGAAGTCCAGTGGAAAAAAAATTACCTAGGCTGAGCTATAGAAGTCTAGACTCAAGAATGGGAGAGAACATTTTTTTTTGTTTAATCCACAGTCTTTGGCAATGTGTTATAGCAGCCAGATGTGCTAAGGTAGTGACGCCTAAACAACTGTATGAATGCTGAGAAGCAACATAGTAAATGATGAGATGTTGGTGGTAATAACAGTGAAGATGTTGACTATGATGGTGTAGTTGTGGTAGTGATATTGGTGGTACCATCATCATTGCCATTCTAATCACCACCAATGATGGTGGTGGTGATGACGTCAGTGGGTTATAATGGTGATAATGATAATAGTGATGCTATAGGTGATGTTAGAGAAAAAGATGATAATGATAGTTGTGGTGGTGGTGATTGTTATGGTGATACTGATATGCTGGTGATGATGGTGGTGGTGATGGCAAATCTTATTGTGGCAGAAGTGCTGTTAATGGTGATGATGATGGTGATGTTATTGGTAATATTGATGGTGTGGTGGTGATGATAATGTTGATACTAAATATGGCAATGATGATGGTTATAGGGATAATGGTGATGATGATAATTATAATGGTTATGATGATTGTAATGATGGTGAGGATGATCTGGTATCAGTGGTGCTAATGTACATGATGGTGAGAATGGTGAGAATCAGGTTTATGCCTATAAAATACTCACCACTGTGAGCCAGGAACTGCCCTAATGGTTTATCCCTATTATGGGATTTTTATATGGTGTGTGAAGATATATTGCTGTGATGGGTGTAATAAAAAGCTGAATGGCCAATAACTGAGCAGGAGGTATAGGTGAGTCTTCCAGGCAGATAGACATCTCTGAGAAGAGGGCAGAGTCACCAGTCAGACTTGCAGGAAGCAATTGGGCAGTGCAAAGAAGAGATAATACCACATGGTAGGATGTAGACTATATAAATGGATTAATTTAAGTTATAAGACCTAGTTGGGGACAAGCCTAAGCTAAGGCCAAGCATTCATAATTAATAATAAATCTCCATGTTATTATTTGTGAGAGTTGGAAGCCTAAAGAAAAATCTGCCGACATAGCCCATCATTTCTTTATTGTTAGCTATATAAACCAAAGGAGAAAATTAAAAAAAAAAATCTTTCCAAGGGCATTCATGCATTGACCTAAGCAGTCTGGATCCAGTGCCCATGCTCCATAGCATGTCAATCTATGGAGGGGGACACATTTATGTATTGATAGACACATCTAGACAAGTCATGTCCAGATGGCCATGTCGACCAGGGAGTCACATAACTCCTCTGTCTTTCTCATCAATATCTCAAGGAATTGTTCAGTAAAGTATTTTCGTATCATTATTATAAATTACTTTTTCGATAATGGGTTGGACACAGAGAAAAGGAGCAAAACCATCTTTGGAGGAGAGGTCAGAAGGGAAACATCCAGCATCAGCAAATTTGAGCAATGTTTCCAACAGCATCACAACTTTGTGCATTTCTCCCATTTACTGATATTGGATGTGTCTAGGAAGCTCATTGGCATCGATAATGAATAACAAGGAGATGCTGAACCAGGATGATGTTGTATGATATTTAGGATAGTCTAATGGCCAAAATCAGGACTTCCTGCATCCCAACCCACAGGGCATTGAGGGATGGTCCTAAGAGCAGACCTACTGCTGGGCCACAGGAAGCCATGGATCTTGGTTAGTTATTTCTGGGGAACCCCTTCCCATTGTCATCTCTATTCATGAACTATCATCCACCCCTCTTCATCTTTCCCACCCAATAACTCTCCCCTGAGCTATTGATCATGATGGAAGCAAGGATGATGGAATGCTGCATTGTATAAAGGGTAGATTGATCTCATTGCTTACTGGTTATTTAATATGTGAGGTGGACATATTTCTCACATAAAAGGGAAAAACAAGAATTAAGATAAATGACTATTTATATATGAATGGATGTATACATATTTGTTGTATTTCAATTTTAAATATTATTACATCTTTCTTACTTCCAATACCTTACCTGAAAATAATTTAATATTTCACCTCATTAGTAACTCCCAATATAATATATGAAAGAACATTCTCAAAAGAGAGCTCTAAATTCACCAGTACATAGTAAAATGCAGTTACCAGGATCACTGCTATTTTATCAGGTGAAATGTAGAAAATTGCTATTTAAAAAAAATGTCCTAGACTTCAATTTTCCAAAATATCCCAAGATTACCCTCAGGATTCAACGAAGAGGAAAGATAAATAAGAAAAGCAATAGATAAATTGGGCAATAACGGGGAAAGAATGAGATCCCAACATCTGTATTGACTTTGTATTTTATAAGAAACACAAGTAATTTGAAAGCACACTTTTCTCAGTGATAAATTGTCAAGTGAGAGCAAGTGCATAAACAGACAACAGGGGACCCTCTGAGGACTCTGCTATATTGCACGATGACCTCATGGTCACTGAAATTGCCAGATAAACTACAGGACAGCTGTTCCTTGCAAGAATCTTTTATTGAGAGATGCCATCTTAAAGAAAACATTTAAGTAAATTAAAAAACGGTGCAAGAACATTACAGGCAATGAATAACACAGCATCCAAGACTGTAGATCAGCAGTATTCTTTTGTTTGGTTCTGATGTTTTCCTTTTAGGTTTTAGCAGTTTAAAGTAACACACATGTTCTATGTCCTGATGGTTCTTGTGAGTCAGTTGAGAGATGCAGGTGCCTTCCTCCCAAGGTCAGCCCTACTGTGTTTGTAGATCCCATCTCACCTGAATAACCAACTGTGACATACCTGTCTTTAACCCACTCATGTGTTTTATGGGTTCATCAGGTTCTCCTAGAACTAGGCCAGAGACCTCATTTCCTCACTGACTGTTGCTTAGAGATTTCTCTCTGTTACTGGCCACAAGGCTTCCCACAGTCCCAGTCATTGCATTGCAAGTGGTATTCCTTCGGAGGAGCCAATGAGAGAATGAGCACCCACAATGGCAACCTTTCAGTAATCCACCTCAGAAAGAATGTTGTACGAGCCCCCAATGTATTCTTTCATTAGGGATCAGTGAGCCAGGCATGTATGATTTCATATTTTAAAAGGTTTATTTTATTTATTTATATGTGTACGGGTGTCAGAGCCCCTGAGACTGGAGTTACAGTGAGTTGCCATGTGGGTGTACATTGGGAACGAAACTCAGGTTCTCAGCAAGAGAAGCTAGTGCTTTAACTGGTGGGTCTTATCTCCAGTCCCAAAGCTATGTGGTTTTACCTAACCATTTTTAAAGGTTATTTTCTGATAGTGTGCTTTACATGTAATACACAGGATGGCTGTCTGGAAGTTGGAACTAATTCTTTGACGCCTGAGAAGTCTCCCTTGCTGTCTGACAAGAAATTAATTTGTTTATCAGAGAATTTCCATGTCGCTGGAAACGAATCGCAGGGAGTCCCGACTCCTCATTCAACAAAGTACCGGCCTCACACCGCAGTAGAATGTGAGCCGGTTTTCACAGTTCATGACTCTTTAAAGCGACTCATTAACCAATTTCATTTCCGTTTCTCTTTGAATGACTTGCGTGACTGCAAGGAGAAAGTGCCGTTTTAACTCCGGGCTTACATCTGTGCAGGACTCACTTTCAATCCATTTAACCACGAGGAAGCCGGTCCCAGGCATAGGATTCTGGACAACTAAATCCTTACAGGATTTACTACTATGTGAGGGAGTTCATAATTGGGGGGGTTGATGGGTAATACTTTGCATTTTCTAGAAATGACAGAAAACTTCCCTTAAACCATTTCTAAAGACATTCTTGTATTTGATCAGGAGTTTTCATATGGGCCTGTGCACACGAGTGCAGTGTCCAAGGAGGCCAAGAGAATGTTGGATCCGCTGGAGCTGGACTTTCAGGCTGTTAGTTTTGAGACACCAGATGTAGGTAGTGGGAACTAAAGTGAGTCCCCTACAAGATCAGCAAGTGATCTTAACCACTGAGCCATCTCTCCATTCCTAAAAGGTTTTTTTTTATGTCTATTTATTAAAACGGAAGCATGGAGCATTTATGTACTGTGACTACTTTCTTTCATTGAATCATTTGTAACAGACCTCCATTATTATGGTAGCTATATTTCTCTAGTTTTTACCATTGGGTATTATTTACTTATGTAGATGTATGAGAAACAAATTCATTTTACTATCCGTAGTCATTTGAGGTTGACAAGCAAAGGCATCAGAAGCGTTTGGGAGCTGTGTATGTTGATGGTATGAGTGTGTCCAGGAGGGGAGATGATGAGGTGAAGGCTAAGTCTGTGTAAATCTTTGAAGTCACAAGAGTGTGTGTGTGTGTGTAGTAGTAATAGTAGTAGTTACTTGATGGATTGATAAGTGAGTCCCACACACCTCTCCTGAAACTCTGTGAGATGGTTTTCCTCTCTGAAATGAACAATATGTGCCAGGTAGTGGGTACTGTGTACAGAGTTGTATCCTCCATAATCCACATGTGGAAATCATAATCAGTGCAGGAAGAAATATGCAGGTGGAGCCTTGGGGAAGAAAAGAGGTCTATGCATTATCAAAGTGGGGTGCATACTACTAAGCAGGAATTGCAGAGAACTTCAGCTCTGTCCGTGTCCAGAGTTGCAGTAGGAAGGGACCCTCCTACACCACAGGAGGATAAGATCATCAAGGCCTGAGATGACAAATACTCTGCTCCTGGAATTTCTGTCATGTAAGTCACACAGTCTGTAGTGTCTCCTTTAAGCCGATAGATGTCGTGGATAATGAATTTGGGGACTGGCGATGTGTCTTTGCTGGTTGAGAGCTTTCACAGAACCCACAAAGGACCAGTTTCAATTGTCCCAGCACCACATATATCTGATATGGTGACAAAGGCCTGTGATCCCAGCCTCAGGAGGTAGATAACAAGAATTCAAGATCATTCTTGGTGTTATATTGAGTTCAAAACCAGCTTGGGCTACATGAGGCCCTGTGTATTTTTTTTTATTGAGGGGAATTTATTTCATATGAGGAACTCAATATAGAAAACTAAAGTCCAGGCAAGATTATGCAGCACAGAAAATAACAACTATTGGAAACTTCCAGCCCTGGCACCGTAAAGATGATGGGAAGAGGAACCTGAGCCCAAGGGTCAGAGCACTGGGAAGAAGTTAGACTCTAATGGGAAAGTCCTTCCTTAGAGCTGGAGCCCACATGGGAAATATCCGGGTGACAGTGTAGAGGGACACATGATAGCAGACAGAAAAGGTCCATGGATATGGGAAATATCCGGATGAGAGTGTAGAGGGACACGTGATAGGAGACAGAAAACATCATGTGGATACCAGCAAATAATTCGAGAAACAGACTGAGCAACCCCATCCCAAGAAGTCAACAAGTAGGGACTCCTGAGCGAACTAGCCTGGGGATGTCAGAGGAGAGCATCAGGGAAGCAGGGAGTAAGCATCGGGTGGGGACAGCATCTCAGTCACACAGGTTAAGAGTCAAGATTTGGGACACTTTCATGTCCTTTTATCAACTCCAGTTTGTGCCTCTGGTGCCAGAGATCTGGAATGAAATGCTCACTCAGTGAAGATGCATTTACAGTCTCCCATCCCTCATTTCCCTAAACTGCATTAAATGCCTTTTAACCAGAAAGGATTCCATTCCATGCAGAACAGATTGGAGTGACAGCTGACTGTGGGAGAGTGCCGTGAGGCTGAGTCACAGTTTGGCTGCGATCCCACCTCTCTGGCAGAAGACAGGGATGAGATTCAAGCCACACATGAAGACCTCTAAGGAACAACGTCCAGACCCTCTGTGTCAGCCTCTGTGACTACAGGATCACAGGGCTGCTGGCTTCTGTCCTAGGGCTGAAAGAAGTGCTAGCTTGTTCCAAATCAATGGTCTCCCGCTGTGACCTTGAGATTTGCAGACTGAGAAACACCAGATGCTGGGCACTTAAAGTTATTTTGATATTTTTCCAATTCTTTTCCTGTAGGGAGACAGTGTCTGTTCTCTTGCCTTTGAAATCTAACGTGACCTTCAACATACAGCTTATGTAGGTGACCAGTCATTTGGTAAATGCTTGCAGGAAAAAAAGTATGTTCTCTGTCTTATGTGGAACTTACACTATAATCGATGCTTGTATATATGTATAAATTGGTGTTAAATGTGCATACTAAAGGAGATCAAAAGAGGGCAATATTAGATGACAGGGAAGGATAGAGGTGGACCAAAGAAAACATGGGATGTGGAAGAAGACAAGAAACTCAGAAGGGAGGTCACAAGGAGGAAACAGGGGTATCTGGGAATAAGGTAGACTGGAGAAGAACCACAGTTGCAGACTGTTTGACAATGTCCTAATAGCACCTAACAAGTTATAACCTGATAAAAGAAGCTTATGCTGGGGCATTGGCTCAGTGGGTAAGAATATGTGCTATGCATATCTGAAGGTCTGAGTTCAAATCTTTAGCTCCCATGTAAAACGCCAGGTTTGGTATTACACATACCTGTGACTTGGTCCTATGGTGGTAGTGACAGGGGATGCTGAAGACTGGAGGATTACTGGCTGTTGTTGGCTTCTCATGTAGTTCCAGGATACATGAGATACCCATCTCAAGGGAGTAAGGCTGAGAGCAATAGAGTAGAACACCGACTGTGTTCTTCATGCCCCTGAGCACACACTGGTAAGTATGTATACCAGAGGAGCAGAATGGTGGGAGATGGTGGGCTAAACTAGGACCAAGGGGGCTACAGAGAGAAGGCTGGAGTCTTGTCATCATTTTAAGCACCACAAAAAACATCATATTCCCCAGGAAATAAATATACCTAATTTCACTTTTCAATATTTTGGATTAGCCGATATAAAGAGCTAGAGGTGGTACAGTGGGTAAAGACACTTGTCACCAAGCCTGACCACCTGAGTCTGATCTCTGGAACCTACATGAAAGGAGAGAACAAACTCCTTCTGCTTGTTATCTTCTGTCTTTCACACATGTTCATAAGCTCTCTCTCTCTCTCTCTCAAAAGCCTTACTGTCTGAGATTCAGGATCTTAACAGTACCCACAGGCTCATTAAGAAGTGCTCAGTAAACCAGGTGGTGGTAACACAGACCTTTAATCTCAGCACTAAGGAGGCAGAGGCAGGCATGTTTCTGTGAGTTCGCAGTCAGCCTGGTCTACAGAAAGAGTTCCAGGACAGCCAGGGCTACACAGAAAACCTTGTCTCAGAAAACCAAAAAGGGGAGGAGGAGGAGAAGGAGGAGAGGAAGGGGGAGGAGGAGGGTGGAGGAAGAGGAAGAGGAGGAAAAGTAGAAGTGCCCTCTATATGAAGGATGTGGACTTGTGGGCGTCACTGATTTGGCTGATGGGAGGGCTCCCAGGGTAAGGCTCTGAGGCTTCTGTGGACCAATGGCCTGTTTGTTTTTTTTCTTAATTTATATGTTCCAATCTTCTCTCATTGTGACGTCTGGGAAGAGGATATGTTATTTGAGCCAATTTTCGATGTATAGTTTCCCTTTTATCTCTCTCTGGGCTGCAATTTTGAGTTAATTCCAACCCATGGTGCTATGTGGCCATGTCCATAGGCCCACTGAGCCCATCACATTTGAATAAATTTGGTTAGACAGATGTGTCATGGCTCCCTCCCAGATGTTTCTGCTAAGTGCTGTTGTGGATATGAAGAGTGACATTATCCGTTGTACTTTTAATGTTCAGCAAATTGCAGCAGAATTTGCCCGGAGGCATGTGGGCAGATCCAGAGGCTGGTGAATGTTCTGTCTCATGTCAGTGAAGTTTTAACTTCAGTTTTAAATGAACAGGGGGACATTGGAGAGATCTCCTGTGTATCAATCCATTTCCATTTACCAAGAGCCACAGAGAAACTAGGCCAGAAATTTCAAACATCTTGTCCAGCCAGCCACTCAACCTCTTGATTCAGTCTCGCATGAGCCCCCACCTCTGAAGGGTTTGATTATTTCTCATATGCATTATGTCTTGCTGTCAGAGTTGAACACAGTTGGCTCAGCCCACGGAGTTATTGTTCTGATATGGAAACGCCTCTGACTCATAACCTCTGTGTGTTTCCCATGTTGAAGGAGTATGGAGTTATTCCTTGCTCTGTATTGGTAGATCTCTCCAGAAAAATAAGAAGATAAGAGAGACAGAAGCAATATTGAAGCTGAGCCCAATCAGTAAAATGCTTGCAAGGCAAGCATGAGGACTGGAGCTTGACTCAAACGACCCATGGAAAAGGCCTGGCATGTGCTGGAGAGTTGACTCAGTGGTTAAGAACACTTGTTGCTCTTCCAGAGGACCCAAGTTCAATTCCGAGCACTCACGTGGCCACTCACAACCATTTTAACTCCAGTTTCAAAGAACCTGATGCCCTCTTCTGACCTCTATGTGGGTCAGACATACACGTGGTATACAGACCATGCAGGCAGAACATATACAATAAAATTAAAAATATTTTTTTTAATGTCAGGCATGGTGGTGCATGCTAGTAATCTCAGCACTGCACATCAGGAACCAGTAGGATGGTGCCTGGGACTCACCAGCTGGCTAATCTAGCCTAGCTGATGAGCACAAGGTTCTAAACAAGACTCTGTCTCGATAAACAAGACAGATAGTTCCAATGAAATGACACTACAGGTTTACCTCTAACTTCAGTGTGCACATACATATTCACAGGTACACATGCATACACACACAGGTACAAGTGTGGGCACACACATACACCACAGCCTTGCTCCTACAAGCCATCATGGAATGACAGGCGCTTCCCAGCCCCAGCCATTTTCATTGGAGACACGATTTTTCTCTAAGGTGTTTCTCCTCAGATGCTTTGTACCGCGAGTGCGCCAATGGTGCACAACTTGCCAGTCCTCGAGGTCTCAGGTCAATCTATACATAAATACAGGTATTTGGCACAGTGGGCACTTAAGGGAAGAGTAAAACTGTCCAAATAAACCCAGAAAATGCCTGGGTGTCATTTTCCCATTCTATCTTGCTTGGCCTCTTTTTTGGACACTGTCACAGAAGGGTAGAGAGGCAACACCCCTGGCCTCACCCTTTCTAGACACAAAACTTGGAGGCCACAGCCTCTTGTCCAGGCGAATGATGAGCATGCTTACAGGGCAGCTGCTCTGCTGGGCTCACATCGGCGGGTATCATGAAAAACTGATGCTTAAAACACTGGGGAAATCCGAATGTGACAACCAGTCTCCAAGCTCCTCCATCTTTAACTGATAAACACCAAGCAGGTATTAACTGTCCCACATCTCTTGACAAGCTGATGGTATTCTGGGAGAGACACACCACTGAAGTCCACTTTCAAGGACAGGAAAGAACGGCAGACAAGAGGGCTGCTGGGAAATTCAGGGATGGGAAATCGCTGGCTGTGTTCATTTGTTTCTTTTTCTTTCTTTGCCTGGCCTCCAGATCATATAGAATTAAGTGTTTAATTAAATAGGATTCTTCTCAGCGAGTCTTTAAGACATCACTCTCTTCTTTAACCTCTGTGTGCCATTAACAAGTGATGGGAGGGACTAGGAGTCAGTTCAGTGGGTGATGAATGTGTTTACAGTACAAACAAGGGCCTGCATGTGGGTCTCCAACACCCACGTAAAAAGCCTGGAGTGATGATAGTGATGACGTGTGTCAGTAGTCTAAGCTGGGAAGGCAGAGACAGGAAGACTGGGGCTTGCTAGGCAACCAGGATAGATGGGTTGGCAAGCTCTAAGTTCAGTGAGGGAACCTGTCTCGCAAAACAAGGTGGAGAGAAACTGAGGAAGATATCCAACATTGACCTCTGGCTTCCAAATGTGCACTCACATGTGCATGTGCACACACACACACACACACACACACACACAGAGAGAGAGAGAGAGAGAGAGAGAGAGAGAGAGAGAGAGAGAGAAGATGGTGTGATACATTAAGAATACCAGAGCAGATTAAAGGAAGGATTGCACCTAGTTTATACAGTATTATATGCAAGTACCAGAAAGGGGCTTATATAAGTAGATGGTCACTAAACATTCTAGAAAGAAATGAACGCTCTAGTGTTCCATAAAGATGCCCTTTCACCACAGCAATGACAGATATTTATTTAATAATATGTTGGAGGTGTTTTCCTTAGTAGATCATAAATATCAGCAAAGACCCCAGCTGTCTTCACCCATCAGGTCCTCCAACCGCAGCACCTTATGGTAACGAGATGACTGCCACAAATCCAGCCATCAGCTCATCACAGGATAGGATAACACAGAACAAAGACAAATCTTCTTACCTTGTAATTCTTTTTAATATATAAGAGAAGTCTAGCAATTTCCAGAGAATTCCTTGATGTCTCTTAGAGGCCAAAACTAAGATCCATGTTCCATCCCAGACAGATCACTGACCCTAAGGAACGAAATCACACATATCCTCTTGACCAGTCATGGCATGCTCTTTGGGGTTGATACTGTCTGTTTCTGGGTGCATCCAGTGATGCAATAGATCAAATAAGAGAAACAGAAATCTTAGTGTTCAAGGCTAACCTGGTTTACGTAGTGAGTTCTAGGACAGCCAGGGCTACATAGTTAATTTCAATCCATCCACATGGTGAAATTTGGGAAGAAGGTCTCAAAATAATAATAATAAGAAGAAGAATGGAAAAAAGAGAAACTAAGATAGACAAGAAGAATCTAAGCACAGCAGCTTGCTGGTACTGGTTATGATGTGTGCTTAAATACTTACAGTAAATGGAAGGTACTTTCCATTTATAGTATAGTAGCCATTTCCTCTAAAAATACACATTTAAGTTAAATGGGCATGTTGGAAGATAATTTAATTAAGTAAAAGTTCTGTTCCGGTTGCAGAATAACAAATATTGAGTTATCAAGAAAAATAACCAAAAATATGGTATTACATAAGGGGCCAAAAATGAGCCCCTATTTAGGAAGGTAGGAGGGGAAGTGTGGGAATGACACAGGTTTCCCTGAGCTCTGGAACTCAGAGGGAGGATCCAGAGGCTGAGTGCAGGGTAACTGCTCCAGAAGAAGAGGACCAAGGCCTGAGTGACTGTGTGAACTTGTTCCTCTTCTCATCTCCTTCCCTGTGAAGAGAACCCATCGCCAAATCCCCAGTCCAATGGACTTTCTCATTAGCAGACATTTATTATTTCCTCATTTTCAAATGTCACACCGGCTTTCCCACTGGCTCTCTCACTGCTGGCTCTTGTCACAATTACACTTCTCTCAGAAAACAAGCTGAGCTACTTTAAGTCATGGCAGGGGGTATACTGATTTATTGGCCTGATGTTTGTGTGTACATGTTTGTACATTCCTGTGTATGTGTGTTCATATTTTTTGTTTCCAAACATGTTTGTGTAATTTGTCTGTGTGTTTTGTGAGCATGTGAACAGGTTTTTTTTGAATGTGTGTTATCATATACACATGTGGATATGAGCATATGCATGTATGCATATGTGATCATGCATCTGCGTTTGAAGTCATGTATGTCTATAAGTGTATGAGTATAATTTTCATAATTAAAATCTGTTTTACCATTTGCCACCAATTATGGCACTATCTGTTAAAAATTATCTATTTGTACACAAAGAGAGCATGCATGTCCTGGTATGTGTGTAATGTCCATTTATGTGTGTGCACATTTCTGCACATGTGCATGCATGTATATGTACATCCATATGAGTATATCTGTTAGCATGTATATGCACTCATGAATATATCTGTGTGCATGTTTATCTACATTTGAATGCATGCAGTCATGTGGTCATGTCCCTAAGGACATGTGAGGGTATGTACATACGTGTATAATTCTGTATGTTTGTGAGCATTTTTATATGTGTGCATATGCATGTGTGTCTGCATATATATTTCTGTGCCTTTGTATGTACGTATGCAAGAGTATGTGTGCATTGTGTGCATGCATCTGTGTTTGTGTGTGTCTATGTGTAAGTATAATTTTCTTTGTTAAATTTCATTTTTACCATTCTTAGGTTGTTTACTTCAAAATCTGCTAAATCCTTTGGCTTTGATAAAGAGTTCCCATGTCCTAGCGTTATTTTTTATGTCAAATCTATTCTCTAGGTCATGTTATATCAATGTTAAAAATGTGAAGGTGCTCCAGGGGGTTATGCACGGGTCATAGGTGAACCCAACAGGCTTTAGAACACAGACTGAAGAATCCAATTTCCTTTTCACTTCTTTTTTCTGTCCTCTCTGTTCTAACAAGGAAAACAATTTCACTCTGAGGGCATGAAAGCTTTACGGCCCTAACATTGGCTAATATCCATTCTGAACCCAGAAGGACTTGGCCTCATGCCCAAACCTGTAGATGGGAATCAAATTCCAACCAGGAACACCCCTGTGTTCAGTGCAGCCTTGCTTTATATCACTCCCGTTAGGAGAATCCAACCACCTGTGCTATTAGGAAACTTTTCAACCCCTCACTGAAAGATAAACCTGCAGAGGACAGCAGAGATTTCCAGCCAGGGTCTCTGTGTCCCTCTGTTGGTGTCTGCCTGTTCCCCAGGGGCTTAAAATAGGCACCTGCAAAATTCCACCCTCAGGTATCCTCCCCGGAACATGAAATGAGGTGGGCTGGAGCACTTACCTTTCTGCACACAGATCTCTCAGCCCTTGGAGAGAAGCTGCATTTCGCAGCAAGTGTCCAGCAACATAAAGAGACCCATGCCCCTGACCAACGTGAAGAGAATAAGAGGCTGTGCTGGGATGCTCTGCCCTAAAATGGACGTGTGCATCACACCCCTTCACCCAAGGTTCAGGGATCAAATCAGAAGAGGGCAGAGAACAGTTATAAGAGCCAGAAAGAACAGGTGACTGTGGTCAAACAGATTGTGCCGGACACAACAGAGTCTTCACACATATGAACGCACGGCAGCTGTGACCACTTAGACACTGTCCAAGACCAAGGCAAGAATCCCAGCATTCATAGGAAGAGGCTCATAAAGTCCCACCAGTTTAAAAAAAAAAAAGAGCACATGAAGTTGGAAGGGGTAGTGGGGAGGAGCTAGAGGGGGAAAAATAAAGGACGGATTTGATCGATACTCATTATATGCATTTATGAAATCCTCAAACAAAAATAAAAATTGAATCAGACTACATTAAAAGGTCAGATGATTAAAGTGACACTTGGGAGGTTCCCCCTCCCAAGACTAAGACACAGCTGGACAGCAGGGGGAATGCTGGGTGGATGTTCGGGTGAGCATTTGGTGACTTCTCTTCCTTCTCAAAGGAATGTTAATTGTTACATTATCACCACCAAAGACCTCATTGTGACTGTATTTATTAATTTCATTGCTCCATCTCTGGGACCAGAGTCTTTCTTGGGTCACCATAGCAACTCCATCCCATGATGTCCGTGGTCACAATAAGCCCTTAGTGGACAGCTACCCCACGCTCTCAGAAAACCACACGCCTGTACCTCACTGCCATAAGCAGGACTAGAGAGGCAGCTTAGAGGTTAAGAGTGCACAGCGCTCTTACAGAGGACCTGAGTTCAATTCCCATTGTATGCCTGTAACTGCAGCTCTAGGAAATCCAGTGCCCTCCTCTGGTCTCTGTGAGTACTGCACTCATGTGCATATACCCATCCAACCTACACATACACATACATAAAAATAAAATTAAACCTTAAAAATAAAGTGTAGCCATAGTATTAAACAATTTCTCCATGAAAAACTGAGAAGATGCCATTTTTGCAGATTAAGCGATCCTAATTTGAGGCTTCTACAGGATTGACAGCAATGAACAATGTCAAACAAGATGGGAAATAACAAATGTCCCCCGCCCCCAACACACAGAGTTTCAGGAGTGTGTGTCTCCTCCAATAGTGGACAAGCAGCAGTAGAACTGAGTTTCATTTAGCATGATAGACAGCTTAAGAACAAAAGGGGAAACGTGCCTATTTTTCAAATGAAATTATAATTTATTCAGAACTCACCCCCAAACTCTCCAAGATGCCCACGGGAACAAGTGTGTACCCCTGTTCCCTTCTGCTCATGACATCATGCTGAGTGGTTGCACCTAACAGTGAGCTGGGATGAGAGGTCATGAGGGCTGAACTGCGGGTAGCCTCTGAGGCTCAGAACCTACCACAGCATTACAACTTCCGTAGGTCTCAGAGCCTGTTCTCCGGTCTCCTTGGTGGATGAGCCTGGCCGTTCTACACTAGACTTCCTAGCTGTAGGCAGGGGTCGATGGGAAAATCGGCTCTCACCTCAAATGAAAGAAGAGACCATTTATTCTGGAGACACATGGGAGTGACCATGGCCTGGGAGTCAAGACTCAGATTGTCTTAAAAACATGTTCCAATGTGGTACAGTTTCATGGCCTTATTATAGTAACAGTAACAAAAGAAAGCCACAAATCAAGGCACTTTAAAAACACATGATGGACATCAGGTAGGGTGGTTACAACAAACTGAGGGGAATCTCTGCTGTTGATATCAATGTATCTGATGGGCATTCTTAGCTTTTGGGTTGGCTGAAGCTAGAGAGTCCATCTATCAGTTGCAAGAGGATTTACTTTAAAGTTACCAGGATGCTAGCTCACAGCCAGACGTAGGCGATAACTGGCTATTTAGGGGACCGAATACAGCCCAAGATAACTTAGCTCCAGATCTGCAGGAGCCTAACTCTCCACACCCTCAGTGTTCTAAGCAGTCAGTCTTGTAGAATGTTCCCTGTATTTCACTTTAGAGAAGACTCCGGACTCAATTCAAGATGTTGCCTATGAAGTTTTAATTAACTTGCATACTGAAAATAAGCCATAGTCCCTCCTCCATCCACCGTTTCCTAGGTAACATGCTGAATAAAATGCGGCCTTAAACTCAGGACAGGGCAGCCCTCCAGAAATAAACGAAAGTGAGGGCTTTGTCATGTGATGCTCAGTGGGGAAAGCTCCAGACCCAGGACGACCTCTGTCCTGACTACAGAACCACTGAGTTAGCTCAAGGCAGGCCTATATGTGGCACCTTCCTGGTTTCATCGTCCCTAGGTCAATGTTAACTGTAACCTGGTCCTCACTAAGAGCCTCGAGAACATCCAAGGAGAGGAGATGTATGAGGAGCTTCCAAGTAAGACAAAACCTGAACCTGCCATCCTCGGCAGACCCTGCCCCTCCCCTCGCTGAGCTCAGTACACAGAAGGACAGGGCTGAGTAGGAAGAGAAGGCCATGACAAAAGCCAATTTCTATCTTGTTCCTCTCTTCCATGATGGTTTTCTTCTGAAGGTCTAAGCTGCTGTCTCGTAGTTATAAAATAGCCAATATTTTGGTCAGTTTAGATCCTGATCACTGATCATTCATAATTAATTTCCAGAAGAGGAGCTGTCAACCTAAGTCATCAGCTTGACATAGGTGGGAAGAGGAAACCTTGACTGATGAATTGCCTCCAACAAATTGGCCAGTGGCCTGTGCCTGGGCCATTTTCTTGACTAATGATTTATGTGGGAGGGCCCGAATCACTGTGGGCAGGATCATCCCTTAACAGGCAGGCCTGGGTTGGATGGGAAAGCAAGCTGAGCAAGGCTCAGGGAGTGGATCAGCAAGTAGTGTTCCTCTATGGTCTATACTTCAGTTCCTGCCTCCAGATTCCTACCTGGAGTTTTTGCCCTGCCTTCTCTCAATGGTGGAGTGGGACACACTTCGAGAGAGCTCTGCCACTGACAGAGATCAGCCACCATTGTGTGGAGAGTCCTAAACCTCCACATTGGTCACTTCAGTGAAAGAAATCTCTGGTGTGACTGGCACTGTCTGCTCATTCCTTCTGGGGAGCCAGATTCCTGTGGAGGAATCTGAGCCAACAAGTTCAAAGGTCTGTGATAGTCTGTTTTTAAAAAGTCAAAATTTATATGAAATTATCTGAGATGAACAAAATCTTGATATTTTAGGTAAGGACAGAGGAAGGCTGGGGGAGACCACAGCCCTAGAGACACAGTGCTGAGAGTGACCTGCACGCCGGGGGAAACCCAGAGCCATGGATATCTTCCTCTAACTGACTCTGTGAGCTGCTCGCTAGAGCAAACAAAGGCTTTGCTCAGATAATCACTCTGAATATTACTGCACTGCGAGTTTAGAATTAGATGTGGCTGTTGATCCAATTATCTCCGTCTGCAATCAGCCTCTCCCACTGAGCACTGGAGACTACTCTGAGAAGCCTTGATTGACATTCTAGTTGTCATAGAAGGGATAACCACTTAAAGTAGGGGATGTCTCTGAGACATTCAGGAATATGTGGGGACCCAGAGCTATGGGAATCAAAGGAAAGTCTGACTGTCCATCAAACAGTTACACTGTCAGTGTAGACACAGTGGTTATTAAATACTCTACACAATCACTGTTGATTTTTGACCAAAGGATAAAATCTGACTCATCAATTGAATATGGGAAGCTAGTTAGAATATCAATTCCAGCAATTTTTGTATCTTGGGATTGTCATACAAAGCCCACTACCATGTGTGTGAAGAGTTCCAGCTTTGCTCTTCTATGGCAGATGCAGTCATCTGTTGTCTTATGAGTCAGAGCAATAAGATGTGGGGTGAGTGGATGGAGATGGCTCTGCTTGTGCTGGAGAAAAGCAAAAGCAGGAATAAGAAGGAAGCAGTGAGAAGACAGGGCTTCATAGCATCAAGGCCGACGTGGGGTTTTGCATTTGTGTTCAGTGGATCTAGTTTCTTGGGGGAGAAAGCTCTATAAGATTTGACTAACACGTGGTAAGATGGTGCATACTGCAATCAATACACAAAAGGAGGCCTAGTCCCAAGCAGGTGTGGTAGCTCGTGCCTGTGACCCCAACTTCATGAAAAGACAGAGGTGGGTAGATGCAGGGAGCTCACTAGCCAGTCAGCCTGGAGCTCCAGCTTCAGTGAGAGACCTTGTCTCGGTAAATGAGGTGGATGGGGCTGGAGGAATAGCTAAAGGGCAAGAGCACTGACTGCTCTTGCAGAGGAGCTGGGTTCCATTCCCAGCACCTACATGACAGCTCATAATGGTCTGTAACTCCAGATCCAGTGGGATCCGAGGCCCCGTTCTGGTGCTGGCAGAGGCACACATGCAAGCAAACAGGTGTACACATAAAATAAAAAGTAAATTTAATTATAAAATAAAACAAAAGATAGTGATTGAGGGAGACACCGGTGTATATGAATGAATGTACCTACACACATACATACAAGCACATGTACACACATGCACACCCAAGACAAGCTGTGCCCTCCCAAATATTTGTATAAATGTGACAAGAGAAACTTTCTGTGTAATTACCCCAAAGTAGAATCAATGTAAAAGCCCATCAACAACTAAATAAAAAGTTACGTTACCCACATACAACAGACCATTAATACCAAGAAATTTTTGGGAACCAAATGTTGAGACTAAGCTTCATTACACTGAGTGCATCCAGTCAGATTGAAACACTGTACCGTTCACAATAATACGCTATGGACTTCATGAGGCATCTGTCAAAAGAGGAGTAGGTACAAAAAGCATGTATCGGTGTAATGGAATTTTGTTCATCTATAAGGAAGAATGAAACTGAGCCATTTGCTGGAAAGTAGATGCCACTGAAGATCATTATGTTATCCAAATTAAGTTAGACTCCAGAATACAGTATCATGTTTTCTTTATTCATGGATCCCAGATCTTATGTAGAGAGAAAGCCATGTGTGAGTACATGACGTGAAAGTAGAAAGAAGGTAACGTTGTTTAGGGGAACAAAGGGGACATCAGAAAGAGGAAGAGAGAAAAAAACAAAGGGTGCTGGGAGGTTGCCAAAGCATGGCACAGACTTGCATGGAAATGTCTGTATAGAACCCAGTCCTTGTACAATGATTGCACACTGTGAGAGAAAGCTAGGAGCCGGGGGGCTGCATGTGCCTTTAATCCTTTAAAGCACTTCACGTGTCAGATCCTCTGTGATGTTCAAGGCCAGCCTAGTCAAATAAAAAGAAAATATAGGAAGGAAGAATGAAAAAGAAGAAAGTTTTGGGTAGCTGGAGAGGTGGCTAAGTGGCCTGAGCACATACTGCAGGGTGGAGAGATGGCTCAGCTATAAAGGATGGGCTGGCTCACAGCTAAAATTAAAAGAATGTGTATTGCTCTCCCAAAGGACCTAGGTTTAGCTGCTAGAGCAGAACTGCCTGTTACTCCACCTCCAGGAAATCTGATACCCTCATCTGACCTCCATGTTCCTCCAGGCTTGTGGGAGATTCTCATAATTACATCAACTGGTGTGGGCAGACACAGGCCACTGTGGGAGACACCATTCCTGAGGCAGGGAACTTTGGGTTTCTATAGCTGAGGTAAACACCATGACCAAAATCAACTTGTAAATGAAAGGTTTTATTTCAGCTTTTAACATGCAGTCCAACATGAAGGGAGCTCAGGGCACAGAACTGGAGGCAGGAACCTGGGAGGAGGAACTGAAGCAGAGGCCACAGAGGAAGAAGTTTAGAGAACAAAACCCTACAAGTTGTTCTCTGACTTCAGTATGCACTCTGAGACATTCATATATGTACACATAAAAATCTAATTAATTAATTAGCCAATTAATTAATTAGCATAGAAATGTGAGTCCTAAGAGCAGATTTTAGAGAGAATTGTCATGTCTGCACAGCTTCCTTTTATGGCTCAATGACTACATGCCAGGACACACAGGCCTGATCAGAGGCCTCCCCTACATGCCAGCAGCATGAACTTGAGCCCAAGGTCAACCTTCAGACGGTTGTGGTCCAAGGACTGGCATCACTGCCCTGCAGGCTCAGAAGCAACCACTAGAGCAAACTGACCCCAAATCTGTTGACCCATGGACAGTAACTTCTCATTCTGTGCTGTTGTTCTCAGCCTCTAGATGGAAAAAAAAACATTCATAGGATTTGTTATGCAGCAACAGATAATTAATATATACATCTGGACTTTCCAATTATTGGTTGAAAAATCAGTTTGACATCCCCTCTTACTTTGACACTGCACGGGACATCGCAAAGGAATCCTAAGGTACTTAGTAGAAAGTCACACTTGAGAGGACACTATGTCCATGATTTCTTTAGTCACCGGTGAATAAGGAACAAATGGTCACACAGACAGAAACCTCGGGATGCAGAGCTTCACTCCTAGGCACAGCAATACTGCTGCTGAGAAACAGTGCACAGAAGAAGAAGCAGCCGTCTAGACTTTATGCTGATGACTGCAAAAATTTGAAGGAAAATAAAATGAAGCAAGCATAGGCACTGTTTGCTTTTGGTGGGACTGAACAGATCAATTAGCAGTCCACAGACATGTGATAGAGTCCTGGTGTGTGCTAAGCAGAATGTCAGGATTGCAGAGAGATTGAGGATGGGGAGAATGACTCATTTTGAGAGCAGTCAGTACATGGGTACTCTCTCATCTGAACACATCACAATCCAGACAGCTTTTCTTTTTCTCCATCTAAATAATGGTTATGTTATCCCTTCTCCATGTAGACAGTGTAAATGGCACTTAGCCCAGGTAGCATTCTTCCCTGTGAAATGAGTCCTATACTATGTCATATAGATCTTGTATTTGGGAAGGGCACCATTTTAAAGGCACATTGAAGGGGTATGCTAAGATACAGTGTTCTGTGCATGTTATATAAGAAATAAGCTGACCTGTTGAAGGGCATGAGGTAGGACTCTGTTTAAATAAAAGTATTCTTCAGTGAGAGATGACTGTTGTTTGAGACAATTGCAGGCAATATCTGATGGATTGCCATGCTGCAGTGGAAAGTCCTAAATTTACACACATGGGAACAACACTAGTGTGTCTCAGTGGGAGATGGATGGATGGATGGATGGGGATGGATGGATGGAGGGAAGGAGGGAGGAAGGGATGGATGGATGGATGGATGAACAGACAGAGAGAGAGACAGAGAGAGACAGAGAGAGAGAGAAAAAGAGAGAGACAGAGAGACAGAGACAGAGAGACAGAGGTGGGGAGCCAGGGAATGTGAAAATAGGAGAAACTCAAAGTGGGGAGTGAGTGGTGGATTCAATCATAATAAAACATATTCATATATGAACAGAGAATAAAATGAAGAAAAAATATTTTAAAGCAATAAACTTGGGGACAGCTGTGCTTCCCCAGGGAACTGCATAACTAATACGTGTAAATCTCTCTCTCTAGCTTCAGCTCAGGTGTTGCATAGCAGGGCCAGGATTACATTCCTGTGTGAAGACTTCCCAGTGCAGTGCCTTGGGGATTGCCTTCCCTCCTGCAATCACCCTCTCACCCATGCCCTGTAAAGAAGCCCAATAAAGTCATTGGTTCCCCGTGGTGACCTTTGGTGGAACTGTACTTTGGTTTGCCACGGAACCTTGTAAATTTCTTCTCCAGGAAAGAAGCATAAAGTCTGTGTGTAACATTGGATCTCATTAGCTAGAAATAGTTGTGGCAGTGGGTCCATGAGCATTTGGTCCATGAGCAGTGGGTCCATGTGCAGTGGGTCCATGAGTTTTTGGTCCAGGAGCAGTGGGTCCACATGGAGTGGGTCCATAAGCAGTGGGTCCATGTGCAGTGGGTCCACGAGCAGTGGCTTTCTGTTTGGCTAATCATGCTGGATCTGAGCCCCCTTAAGAATCATCCATCATCCAGGCATGGTGGCTCACACCTTTAATCCCTGCATTCTAGGGGCAGAGGCAGGCAGATCTCTGTTTGTTCAAGGCCAGTTTTGTCTACATAGTAAGTTCTTGATCAGCCAACGCTATGTAGGTGGAGCCTGTCTCAAAAACAGAAAGAGGGAGAGAGGAGTGAGAGAGGCTACTTTCCACTGACTTGCCAGCTGATCTTCGTGCCTCCCGTTTGCTTCTTCACCGACAGTGGCACAGCCACCTTGCAGAGGAACATGTTTCCCAGCCCTGATAGAATTCCTACAAAAGGTCGATGCACTGAGCTGGCTTGGGGCACAACATTGTCACATGTGCATCTGTGTGTGGCTCTTTTTTGGAAGGGGAGAGTGGGGAACTCTGAACAGTACAGAAGCAACACTGAGCAGCAACCTTCTCTGTTCACATAATGCCAACAGTGATAGTCTCTGCCCTCATCTGCTCACCCCAGTGCCAACATCAGAGACACTTCCAGACATTGGCAAGTATGCCCAACTCCTCCTGAGCTTATACACACCATTGCCCTAAGTTTCCATTCAGCTGTAACCTTCCAGAACCACTCTAATGCAAACCCAATGGTTTGTATCAAGTTCACAAACACAACCAAGAAAATACAAGGAGTAGTGTCTTGTCTAGTAATATGAAGCAGGCTTAAACAGCAATCACACTTACCCACTAGGCTGTCTCCTCGGACCCCAGGATACTCCATGGTCTCTAGTTAACAGTTCCTGTTTTAAAAGTTTGCATTCATCCTGTATGCTCTTTGCCCCTGATTTGTCCATTCTTTGTGATTTTCATAACAGCTAAGTCTTGTCCTCTGGAGAAGCTAGATTCTTGGTGTATGTGCGTGCGCGTGGATTCTGAAGACAGCTACTGCTTTCATGCCACAGTGCACCTGATAGCTTTGTCTCTCCAAGCATCACAGCTACGACCGTTTGATGGATGGATCTCTGCATGCAGGGAAATGGATTCATTATTCTCTGGTTCTGGGATATTGGCAACTTTGATAGAAAGTTGTTTCCCAGGCAATTTCTTTTTTGTGCACATCAGTGGTAATTTCCAGGTTTGGTCTGGATAGTAAGATGTGCTGGTTGTGAAGCACTTGTGTAAATTTAGGTTTTCATGCTGCTGTATCCATGTTTCCCAACTGTACAAGGACAAAAATGTGAGTCTTCCCATGATTCACAACCGTTTTCCAATCCTGCGGAGCTACACTCCAAAGAGAACTGTATAAGCGACCCTAATTAACAATAAATGACTAGATTAATTTGTGGTTTTAAGACTATTCCCCACTGAGGTGTAAGAAACAGAGCCCTTAGCAAGCACGCTTCTATTTATATAAACTTCCAGTATGCATTGTGTTGGGAATTCACGCATCTGGTTACCTACTGATTACTCCACATCTGGGACGGCATGAGAGCCTCATCAAGTAGTCACAGACGTAGACACTGACAAGCAGAGGGAACTGCAGAGGGTTTGCGTGATCCTGAATCACCTTATTCCAGCTACAACATTAATTCTGGAATTCCTACATGGAGTGGTTAAAACTATATCTCTCTTCTCATTTTCTTTCTCTTCTTTGAAAATTTCATACATGCATACAACGTGTCTTGGTCATCTCTCCCTCCCTCAAAATCCTTTTAGTTCCCCCCCACACATACATACAACACCAAATCTGCCTTCAAACTTATTTATGTATTTATTTATTTATAAGCCACTGAGTCCATTTGGTGTTCCCATATACACATGGGCATGGGATCATTGGCTGGAACAAGGACAACCTACCGACGTCCATGCCCCTATAGAAAAGCAACTCTCTCCTCATTCCAACAACCATTGACTGACAACTGCTCCTCATCTCAGGATGGAGCATAAGAAGCCCCCCACCCCATCCTAGCTGGAATTTTTCACTGGCTTGATCTTGTACAGGTAGCTACATCTTTTCTGAGTCCCAATGAAGCAAAGCCATGTTGTGTCCAGAGGCTGACACAAAACAGTGCTTCTCCCCCATCTTCTCTTCTCTGATCCTTTCCTCCCCTCTTTGATATTCCCAGCACTCCCTGAGCCTTATAGGCAAGAGGTGGGTGTGGGTGTGCCCATCTTGAACTTATAATTACTTTAAACAGTTTAAATGATGATCTTTGCTTCTAAGTTTGACATGGATGGATTGGACGGGGCAGAGTCTGATCTCACGTTGTATGGTCTGTGTATTTAGCACAGTCATGTGGTGCCATGCATTGTAAGACCACCAGTGCTGCAGTAATGCTGTCCTGAGAATGATTAACATCTGTGCTTGTAATTAAGAATAAGCATGCAGTTTTAAATGTCACAACCAATGGCACTAGAGATCCCAAAAGGGCAAAGAAGGTAAGACCAATCAAAGTTACGCTTCTTTTATATACTGTCCCCAAAGTCTGAAGGACAGGGACTGGAGAGATGGCTCCATAGTTAAGAGAATTGGCTGCTCTTCCAGAAGAAGCAGGATCAGTTCCCAGCACCCACATGGCTGCTCACAACTGTCTGTAACTATTGTTCCAAAGGTTCTAATGACCTCTTCTGACTTCTCCAGGCACCAGGCACAAACATGGTGCACAGACATACATGCAGGTAAAACCACTCACAGATAAAGTTCAAGAAGTAAATTTTTCAAGTAACCAAAGTGCAAAATAATAATATTAATAGATACCTTTTATGCTAAATTCTCTAAAATAATCTCAAGACCTTGCTGTCTTCCCCTCTTTATGTTTAAATAACAATCTTGGAGGCCAGGAGAAGCAGGTGTTGGGCCCCATGAAGCAATTGTTGTGCCAGTTTTATTTGCCTGGCAAAGACGCCTTAAAAGAGACAGCGCTTCTCTGAGAAAGCAGGAACCCTCTACGATGTTTTAATCCTTTTCTGATGAAAGATTTAAAACAAGGGGGAATTTTGGATTGACAATGATTAAAATGAACAGCATAGAACAATGTGGCATCTATCCATCAGAGCTATTAGGTGTGTGAAATTGAGATTCCACAGTATTAAAAAGACAACTGCAGACACAAGCATTAACACTGAATCCTTCCATGCTAGTTACGTCCTCTAACTATGATAAAATACTGACCAAAACCAACCTGGGAGGAAATGAATTATTTGGCTTATGGCTCACAGTCTACCATTGAGAGAAGTCAGGGCAGGAACTCAAAGCAGGACCTGGAAGCAAGGACCAATGCAGAGGCCATGGAGGATGCTGCTTAATAGTATGCTCCCCATGTCTTGCTCAGCCTGCTTTCTTATACACCCCAGGACTGCTGCCTATGTTGGAACAGTTCACTGTGATCTGTGTCTTTCCACATTAGTCAGCAATCAATAAAGTGTCCTCATGGGCCAATTTGATGAAGGCATTTTCCTCAGTTAAGGTTGACCAGATGACCCAAACTTTTGTCAAGTTGATAAAAATGTAACCAGCACAGATGTGGTCTTGCAGGCTAGATCTGGTGATAACCCAGCTAGACAAACAGTACAGGGATCTAGTAGAGTCAAGGAGTTGTCTTGGAGGAGTGTGGACCAAACCACCCTATACGTCTCTCTCAGACAGGATGGATACGACCCAGTAAGCAAACATGACTCCCCCCCCCCCTTTTTCCTATAATAACACAAACAGCTTCAAAAGGGGGAGATGGACAGGACGGACATCATGGCAACTCTGTCTTCCTAGATCCTGCCCATCATGGGATTGCAAGGCATTAATCAACATAACAGCTTCCCTGTTTAACTCGCTCTGCAGCTGTGCCACAGGAAGAGACTGTTCTGTTCCCATCTTAGCTTTCTGCCTGCCTCAGACATCAAATTCCTTCCTTAGGCTGCTATCCTTCGTCTCATTATGCCCCATGCTGGGGATTCATTGCTTCGAGTCAGTTGATTTCCTGAGCAGATAACGATTTTCAAAACTAAAGAGAACACTTACATTTGATGGTGTTTGCTGACTCTTTTCTTCCTAATGTGTTTACAATGCACCTCTCTTTTATGGACTCCTCGATACACTGGTGGAAACACTGTCATAAAAGTGAATTGTGGCTGTTTTACGGGGAAGTCAAAAAGGACAAATTTAAACATGTGTTTTCCGGCTGGGGCTCTGCTCTCTGCTTTGCATATCCCTCTGCTGAGTCAAGAGACTGGGGTGGGGGCTGAAGGGCGGTGGAGGGTCTTGGCAACCCGCTCAGTTCTCTTCCTGGAGGGAAATTGTAAGTGTGATATCCTAAAGAGAAAGCCTGGGATGTTGAACCACCACAGTTCTCTCTTTCTCTCTCTCCCCGCTGTTTAAGAGGTGAATTGGGGAAAACACGGGAATAGGATCACAAAGTTTTCTAGGTTTCAGAGGCTGCGGAAAGCAAGGTACTTATTTTGTGAATAAGGTCTGCCTTGCCCCCTCCTCCAACTTCTTTGGGTGATATAAATTTTTCTCAGGGGGATGATGCTCCATTGCTACTGAGCCTTCTGGGAGTTATTTCATCCCAAGCTGTCAAGGTCCCATCTCAAGCATGAAAAAGCAGCCCACCTACACCCCTACTCCCCAACACACCCCAAAGCCCCTATGAACACGGCATGCAGGACCTGAAGCCCTGTGAGAAAGATCCTCAGAGGAGAAGGTCCCACATCTTTGTTTTCCTGCCTGCTCCTTCTTCCCCAACACCACCTATGAAGACCCATGCACACGTGTGTGTGTATGTGTGTGTGTGATGTGTGTGTGTTTGTGCACATGCATGTACATGCATGCATGTGTGTGGATGCAAGTTTGTGTACCTGAATGTGTGTGCATGTTCCTGACTGAAGAAATCACTCTAAATTCTGCTTTTCTCTGGTATTTTTCCCTTTATTTCAGTTGTACTTTTTATATATCTTTAATGCATCTTTCTTTATAACTATGCACTTTTCCATACCTATATCTGTGTAAGTGTGTATACATATCTATAGTGCACTGCTAAAGCACTTCCAGTGGCAGTGAATGCCAGGGCTCTGCATGGATGTCTTCTCTGCAGCAGTGTCCAGCCCCCGTTGGATCCACACCCTCCCCTAACACATATCTTTCCATCTTTGTACAGCTAATTCCTTTTGGGCAAGCTCTCTGGAGTATATTCCAAATGAGGGGAAAGGCCAATTTCATGGCAACTCATTCCCAAAATTAAAGGTGCATTGTAAAATCATCCATAATCTGACACTCACAAAGACATTATTACTAACATATTTATTTCTATTATGTGATATGTAGATGTGATGTATTTGGGCTTTGAGAGGATTCCTATGTCAGTTATCCATTGACTTATGCCACAAAGGTTTGCTCTTACAGGAAGCTAGAAATATTTATTTTGGAGCGGCTGATGTGATGAATGCAGCCAGCATGACTAAGACATGGAAGACAAACATGAATAAAACTGTGTGACCTGGAGCCACACTGCCCACGTAAAGGGCAGGCCCAGCAAGACTGCATGGTAAGCAAGCAAAAACAATCGTCTTTCTCTGCCTAACTGCGTGAGCGAGCATGGCAGCCGTAACAACACCATTCTGTGGTGAGCAGGGTAACAGTTCCCATCCAACCAGAGCTGCTGCACAGATCAGCGGGAAGTCAGTAATTTCCAGGGGCCCCAAACCATCGTTTCCAGGACCCACCTCTGGCTCATCAGGGATAACTCTAATTTAGAATAAAGGAAAATTATCTTTTTGATAGATGTGATTCAAAAATCTCAGAAGAATTGCTAGGACATAATATTCTGAGTCGGGGCTCTGTCTGGATTCTTACTTCCATTCCTAACTGCCTGGGACCTGAGCCAGACACGTGCCTCTCTAGTTTCTGTGTCTTGCAAAAGTGAAGTTAACAATGACTTGCAGACATCCACTTCATTCGGACCAGAGGCCTATCCATGTGTAAAGCCATTCTGTGAACTGCACATAACCATGGGCAACGCCATCCCCTTTACTGCGCCTGGGACCTTAGTCACACATGAGCTGTCCCAGTTGCTGTCTACCTGACACCATGGGTCTGCGTCTGCATTCCAGGGAAGAGAGGAAAAGAGAAAATAAGGAGAAAATCCAAAGGGAAGGACTGACTCTGCTCTGGCAGGATCTGTTTAATTTGAGTAAACTTCTGGCTCCTTTAATGCCATGGCTTTGGGAATGACAATCATCCTCTATTTATCCTACATCATCCCTTTAGTCTCTAGTCATCTCTTCAGTCATCCCAGTCATCCCCTCCATTCCCCAGTCATCCTCTTAGTCCCTTCAGGCCCCATCATCCCTTCAGTCCCCATTCATCCCTTCAGAACCAAGTCATCATCTTAGTTGCAAATCATCCCCTTCATTCCCCAGTCATCCCCTTCAGGCCCCAGTCTTCCTTCAGGCCCCAGTCATCCTCTGAAGCCCCAGTCATCCCTTCCAGTCCCCAGTTATCCTCTTCAGGTCCCAATCATCCCCTTCAGGCCCCAGTCCTCCCCTTCAGGTCTCAGTCATCCCCTTCAAAGCCTAGTCATGGTCTGAGGCCCCAAACATCCCCTTCAGGCCCCAGTCACTCCATTCAGTCCCTAGTCATCCTCTTAGTCCACAGTCATCCCCTTCAGACCCCAATCATCCCCTTCAGGCCCCAGTCACCCCCTTCAGTCCTCAGTCACCTCCTTCAGGCCCCAGCCATCCCCTTCAGGACTCAGTTATTCCCTTTAGGCCTCAGTCATACTCTGAGGCCCCAGTCATCCCTTCAGGCCCCAGTCACCCCCTCAGATCCCAATCATCTCCTTCAGATCCCAGTCATCCCCTCAGACCCCAGTCATCCTCTTTAATCCTGACATATGTTCTGATGACAGATCTGAGCCCTCCCTCTGTGTTTGTTCCTTTCAAATCCATCACTTACATTTATTTCCTCAACTTCCAGTCAAGGTCTTTTGAATATTGTCTCCTTCCTGAGTAAATTTCCTCTTTGTAAATTATATGTGACTGGCCAGTGCCCTCTTGTCTGGTATTTTAGAAGCCCTGAAATGATTAATCGTTCCTCAAGGCTGTTTCAGCCTTCGATTCTATTCATTAATGCTTGATGTCTACAGAAACAAAGACAAGCTTTGCAGTCATAGAGCCTGGCTCCTCCTGGAACCACGGGTCATTTACTGCTTTCTGAGCTCGAAACCACAAACAGAGCCACCATATTAGGATAACCCTTTGCCCTTTTGAGGGGTCTTCATGACCTTTCGCAGTGCACTGTGAAACTCTGTCCTGCTTCTCTGTTTTAGACATAAACTACACACAACTTCCTCCAAAACTATTGGCCCTACATCTTCTGCTGACTAACCTAAAAATCGTGGTGAACACAGACTCAGTCTGAGAGCATGGGAGTAATAACAGCTTAATGCTGCTAAGACTGATGGACCTGTTCTGTGATGTGCATTGTAAGAACCAGACCTGTATACCACGTGATAGCTACACAGGCTTGATTGTTCAGTTTTTGCACAAGACTTTACCACAAAGGGATCAGTATTTTATTGTGCCTGTGCAAAAGGAAGCAAGGCACAGAGAGGCTGGGTAACTCTTCAAAGGTGACACAGTGATTCAGAACAAGGGGAGCTCAAGCCTGGCCACCCTCTCTCCTTTGTTTATGCTTATCGTTTTTCTTCGCTTATTTGTAATGATTGTCTCAACATTGCTGACATAAATATTATTCTATTAACACACAAGAAACTGATCGTCAAGTGGAGTTCTAATACCCATCTTCACATGGACAGCAGTTTGGGATGTAATTCTTCTTCACTTTCCTTCTTTTTAATTTTTAAATTGGTTTGACTTTGAGACAGTCTTTTATATATGCCAGATTGTTCTGGCCCTCAATAGGTAGCCTCAGGTAGCTTTGAACTCAGAGCAACCCTCCTGCCTCAGTCTACCAAGCATTGGCATAAACGCTACCATCAATCCAGTTGGCTTTGAAACCTACATTCTTTCCATCACACGGCTCAAAAGCTGTCAGGAGCCCGTGTACATTCCTCGGCAAGTTTGGTCACACTTAATAGCAGCTTCTAAGGTCACATAGCTGGAGGGTGGTAGGGGATGATGCATGGACTCAGGGTTAAGTAGCACTGACTATCTGTGTGCTGGTTATCCCTTCCCTATTCTCCTTCCCTACATCTGATTCTCACGACCTGAAGGAAGAGCCTCTGGGGCTAGGATCTGCAATGCTGGCCTTACCCTTTCTTGGCGATGATGGCAGAAGCCTGCAACCACAGGGGGCAGCACCACACAGAGAGAATGCAACTGCATGGCTTAGTCATGTGCTCTGATTTAATCCTAGTTTAATTCTGGGTTATGGAAAAAATCTGACTGGTTATTTATGGCGCTGACAGAAAGTTTCCTTTAAATAAATCGATTAAAATTAGAAAAAGCAGAACATGCTAAATATGTACAACACAGGTGGTTTCAGCATATGGCTGTGTAATGAAAGTGGTTTCCTGGCCACTTAGAAATGATGGTGATAACTGGCTGAGGGCAGCAAATATATGTTCGGGATTTTTGTGTCTTTGATACTAACAGCTTCATAGACAACAACAAAAATCCAGCCTTTTTATTTATGTCCACAAATACGGGGCAGGAACTGCGTGGTACCAATCAGGGCATCCAAATCTATGGTTCAGTCTTTGGAACGTGTCTTGCATTGCTGTGGGCATCTTTTCATAGAAGCAGTCCTGCAAAACAAATGTTAATAATTGCTCTTTTAACTTGGGTTGTAGTCATACATGCATCTGCTGCCTCTTCCTCCTGACTACCATGAATAGAGAATTGGACCCCACTTTCCTTGGCTGAGGACCTGCCAAGAGGCATCATTTATGACTCTGACATAGAATGGCACCCTTTTTTTCTTGCAAGTGGTTGCTATAGCTGACTACATGAAAACGCATGGATGTACAGAACCAAAAACCAGTGTGACACCAAGTGGACAGTCATGGACCACTCTGTGACAAAATATAAGCACCATGGTCCTGGCCTGGCTGGGGTTTTAGGGGCATTGTTGTCAGGAACAGAAACCAGAGGACAGTGTTCTGCTTTCTTCTCAGGCTGGGACTATCTATGCTGGTTTCATGAATTCACTCAATGAACACTTAAATATTTACTGTACATTAGGATTTGACTTAGCTTGATGCAATATATATATATATATGTATATATATATATGGAATTAAATATGCCAATCCCAGCTCTTGTGAGTCAGGTAGACTTATGGGAGAAAGGATAATCCTTTTGTGTTTACAGAAGCTCATTTTAATCTAATTTAAAATTTGTGCAATTTCAGCTATTTTACATTGTTTCCTTTTGTCCTCTTTCTTGGAGAGTTTGACCAATGACCCTAGCTTATTTCTAGCTAGCTCTTACATCTTAAATTAACCCATTTCTATTATTCTTTGTATTGCCACAAGGTTGTGGTTTACCAGGTAAAGTTCCCACGTCTGTCTCCTTTGGTAGCTACATGGCATTTCTTTGACTCTGCCTACTTTCTCCCTATATCCCTGTTTGGATTTCCCACCTGGGTTTACTCTGTTAAGCCATTGGCTGAAAGCAGCTTTTTTATTAACCAATGGTAATAAAACATATTTACAGAATACAGAGGGGAACCCCACATCAATGTGGGGTTGTTGTGTCCTTTTATGTGGCTCCAGTTACTACTGTGAATGTTGATTTAAATTCTTATCTTTACGAAACTTCTGTAAAATTTCAAGACAAAGGGAATTTGAACAAGGTGAATTACTAAATCTCAGAGCACAGTCTGCCTCCCAGCACTGAACACAGGCACAAACTTCATTGACTTAAGGTGTTAAGAAACTGGGGGTCATGGTTAAGAGCATTTGCTGCTCATACAAATAATTTCAATTTGGTTCTCAGTACCCACAGGGATGGCTCTAACTCCAGTTCTTGGGGATTTGGGACACACACACACACACACACACACACACACACAATAAATAAATGAATAAAAGCCTTAAGCTTAAAAGAAAAGATTAACAAGCACAAAGTGAAATAAATATCTTCTTATAATATGTTTTTATTTCACAGAGATTTGAATTAAACCTTAAAAAACTAATCAGACACTTTTTTTTTCCTTCCCTCTTTCTGAGTCAGACCTAATCCTAATTCTTAAACACTGCAGTGTCAGGACATAGAGAGAATTTACTTCCCTGGACTTGTTAGGAACAAGCTAAATTAAGACGCCTCTCCTCAGCTGCAGACAGATTGTGTTCACCTAATAACTCCAGTGAGGCTTTCTCTTCAAGGTGAAAATGTCGTTTTGGTTCCAATAACAAGCGTATTTTCCAAGGCGTGCTTTTAATATATTTCACTTGAGGCAAAGTTGCTAAATAATAATGGCCCTGCTATGAAAACAAATCAGCCTGTAATATATATTTTATCTCATCTTTTTTTCCCCAGTCCCTGAAGATTTTGGCAAGAGAGTCTTGATATGACCCACAAGATTGGAGGAAAGTTGGGCTTCATTAGGATTGTATAGGTTAGATTTTGATTTTTTTCTTATTGCTTAATATTACTTTAAAAACCCTATTCCAGTGGCCATTGTACACAGTGAGGAACTCTGTGACTGAATGTGTTGGGCTATTTGTAGCCCTTAATGAGTCCTAGGCAGTCACCCACTTTGGTACTTTTGGAGGGGGTGTTGGTAGAGTTTTGCCCTGGTGGGAAATATCACAGCAAGCAACAGAGCTCTGCCCAATCCGCCTTCGTTTTCCTCCATTACCATCTACAGATTGAACCAGGGTCACCAGCTTCTTTGGCACATTCCTGGGTCTGTGTCAGATCGAGGACACACTGACAACAAAGAAAGCCAGAAATTAGTATTCTGTTGTCATCTTCTGTTTCATCCCAATCTCTGTCTATCTACTTTAACTATACTATTAACTAACCCTTGGGCATGTCCGCTACCCTCCATATGCATTCATTTCTGTAACCTCTCCTGGAGGCCCAAACTCTGCAAAATAGATCAGAAAAAAATTGTAAGATGTTAATGGATCATGGTGGCTCACTCTTCATAAAAATGACACCCAAATCAGTCAAGATATGCTGCAAAAGTCAAAAGACACATACACACAGACATACAGAGTAGAGAAGGAGATGGAAAAAGGCGCAGAGACACATAAACATGTACCCAGACAGAGACACACACAAAGGAGAGAGACACACAAATAGAGACAGGCACACACACACACCACACACACACACACACACCACACACACACACACACACACCACACACACACACACACACACCACACACACACACACCACACACACACACACACCACACACACACACCACACACACACACACACACACACACACACACCACACACAGAGACACACAGAAAGACTGGATTTCACAAAACAGCGGACCAGCTCTGCCACTCTTCCAGGAAAAAAAAACATTTAATCCCATTCGTAATCAAAGAAACACAGACTAGGTTGTTGAGATGTGATTTATCAAGTTGACAGTACGCTTTATTTTGTTTTAACTTGGAGTTTGGGGAAAGTGAAGAGAAACATATAGACTGGCAAAAATAATTTCAGAGTTTCATTTCAGCATCATGTTTCAAAAGCACTGATAAATAAATTGTCTCCTTTTATCGTAATTCCACATCTGAACATCAAGACTAATATTTACTTTGGGAAAGAGGCAAATGCAATTTATCAGAGCCAGGGCCACAGGGTAACCTTTTTCGTCCCCACAATGTGCAAAATTTTGACCAGAGAGAGTGTGAGGGGAAGGATGCTAGACGTGGAGATCATTCATTACACCGTATCCTCAAGATTCTTGAGTGCTAAGAAACAATACATAAAGAGTTGAAAGACTTTTAATACAAATACCCTGTCAAGCAAGCAGAGACTGTAGCCTGAAGAAACAGAAATGAACATGTACAAAGTATAGCAACAAGAATATTAATCATAGAGCTGGTTTGGTTTGTAAAAATAAACTATGAACAACCTAAAAGCATAGCTGGTTGAGAACAAAGGAGAATATTATTTTCCCCTATGATGTCCATCCACAAGGGTGGCGGCCCGAGATATCATTTGTGTTCTATTAGAACTTTACCTGATCCTCCTACCCTGGCCACAAGGTCTTTATTATCTTCCTTTCCTAGTTCCCTGGGAGATTTCTGTGGCTAAGAGTACTTGCTGCGAAAGCAAGAGGATGTGAGTTCAAATCCCCAGCACGTGCATAAAAGCGGAACATGCCTATGTCGGGGTTGGGTACAATGGACACGGGATGCTCCTGGGAGCTCCCTGAACAGCCAGCCTAGCTAAGACAGCAAATGGTGATCTTCAGATCAGAAAGAGACACTGAAGCCCTCCCCCCCCCAAAAAAAAGGAAGGAGAATAATATAATAATATCTGAAAATGATACTTGCAGTGCCCTTTGGCTTACACACCCCACGCACACATACATAATACGTAAATACACATATACATAAATACACATACACAACTGTTCTGGTGGAAGCTCCACCCCGACCCCCATCTCTCTCCAAACCCTGCTGCATCTCAGAAAACCTGCCAAATGATGACTCCTTTCCAAGAGAGGCTCAAGATTACTCCCCAGAAAAAAAAAAAAGACATGTGGATTTTCAGTCTCTCTTCCCCATCTCCTCTCTGGGGGTCCAGAAGATCATCCAGGAGCTTTGGACCCATTAAACCTGGGCTTTTTCTAATTCAGTTTGATTTGGTCTGGTTTGGATTGCTGTGTCAGCGGAGAGGCTTATGGGGTACAGAAACTTTTCAACAACAAAAACAAATAAGTAGATAGAAGGTGGTATAAGAGGGTGACAAAATGCTGGGCTTAGCATGGCAGCATAGGTGTACGAGGTGTGCAAATTTTCCTTATCCTGTGATTGGCAGGCTTCCATAAATGAGTCTACAGTCAAGTGCAGTCTGGTTTGGTCGGTGTGAGCTAAGGACGCCCATGGACCCTTCCTACCACTGAGACCGTCCTCTGCCTCCTCGTCCCTCCTCTGACTGTTGCTGTCTAACAACAGAGGAGACAAACGACCAAGCGTGTAAGTCGTGCCTGCTGAGAAGGTCACACTAACAGAGTCAGCAGCTGCCTGGAGAAGCATGTTTGAAGGATTTAAAGCCTCATCCCCATGTCCAGGATTGTAAACTAGAAAATGATAAGAGAGGGCTGTCAAGAAATAAAAACAGAGCTAGCTGACCGCTTCTGGGAGGCTAGCGGGGTGGTGTGCTCAAAGGCCCAGGCCTAGGAACTACAGAAGTGTGTGGAAACCTCCCAAGTGCTACCTACCTCTTCGGGAGCCCTGCAGCCATGTGATGAGAGCTGTGACCAGTCGCCAGCAAGGATGTCCACATAAAGAGTCTCAGGGGAAGTGAGGGAAGTCGCAGGCTGCTGTGGATGTCTGAGCACCATGCACTGTAGGGGTGCGCAGGAGCCACCCTCCCTGCGGGGGATGAGTGGAAACTGGAGAAGCTGCGGGCACCCTGTAAACTGGGCTCAGAGGCCAGGCAGGCATCTACTGGGAAGGAGGCATGCAGGGGAGCTAAGTGCCTCTCAGACGTGCCTGTCTCTCTAGTGCCCTCTCCTGGCAAGGCTCAGCATTGGGCCCGCTCACACTGGAAACCCCTTCAAAGGGCCCAGATGCATTTTCTCAATGCAGGTGACAGAGGCTGAATTTGAGGATGAGAGGAAATACACCAATCAATAGCACATTCTTGAAACCACTCAGTGTTCTCTAAGGATCTGAGAACTATCTCAGGGAATATGGAGAAAAGCATACTAAACAAAATATACAGGGGTGTGTATGTGTGTATAATTATAAACCTATTATATAAAACATACACACTCATTATGGGCGCATTAGCACTTTGCTTAATAGAAAACAGAAAAATTATTAATTAAGATCAAAGGTGATTGCGGATTTGATAACCATTTTTGAATAGCACAGAAAAATGTCTAAGGACTGGGAATCTCTAAAGTAATTATAGGGATAAAATGCAATGAGGTATATCTGAGATTCCCCATTTGTGCTCATAATAATTACTGTTGAGATAAGGAAGCATTCGGTGAAGCAAAGCCATGGGGATTTCAGTGCCTGGAAGAGGTCTGGAGATTGAAGTGTGGAGTCAAGACTCACCCTAAGGAATGTAATCGGGTTGCAGAGTGTCTGCCCATACCAGATAAACTTCTTCAGTGTCCTTTTGCAGCATGGGGTGTGTTCCTGTTGGAGAAAGGGGTCTCTCTCTTGGGGACATGGAGTCCAAATAAAGGAGTAGATAAGTCAGGGTTTTCAAAGGAACAAAATGATAGAAGTATGTGTGTGTGTGTGTGTGTGTGTGTGTGTGTGTGTGTGCATGCGTGTGCACGCATGCTTGAGTGTGTGTGCATATGTGTGTGTTATAAATATGCACACACACAGGCTGTAGCCCATGTAACCCACTAATGAGTAATGAATGCCTCCCTACAGAAAGGCCAAGGCAGTTGTTCAGTTGCTCTCACACTCGAGACTGGGCCATCAGACCCAATCTAACGCTGAAGTCCCAGGAATTCCTGGAACTGTGCTGTCTCCAGCCTTTTCTGGACTCCTAAAGAAGTATGTTCTAACAGCAGCAAAGGAATGCCTCAGCAGCAGGATAGATGAACTTGCCAGCAAGAGTAGGGGCAAGCAGGCAAAAAGCAAAAGTTCCCTTCTCCCATCTCCTTTTATGTGAGGTGCCACCAGAAAATGAAGCCCAGATTTAGGGCGTATCTTCAAATAACCCAGACTTAAGGTGGATCTTCTCACTTCAAATGATCCAAGCAAGAACATCCTGCACAGGCGCTCCTAGCTCTTGGGTTTGGGTTGATTCCAGATGTAGCCATCTGAAACCAAGCAAGAATAGCCATCACTGGTGGCATCACGCATGTTGGATGGAGATCCCAAGCTGCTTACTTCCCAGGCTTCTCTGGATTTACTTCCACCCTGGGCATTAACTGAACAAAAGACTCCTTTGTGTAATAGTGGTCACTTGAGTTAGACATCAATATATTATTAAATCCCACTCCTACTTCTTTGGGGAGAAGAGGAAATCAATAAACATTCATCCTGAATGAGAGACTCGTGTAGGCCATGAGCATCATAAAGTGGTACTTTGGCCTCTAGAACCCCATCTGTTTGAAGCCCTCCATGATGCTTACTAAGAGGAAATCTGTGTTCCCGGGGCTTCCATTTAATCATACATTAAGCAGGAATCCTCAAGTCAATGGCGGCTTCAGAATAATGGATGGATCACCCAGGGACGTGTCAGACGCTCTGCAAATTAACATATCATGTGCCTTCCAGACACAAATCACTGGAATGACTGCTTCCTCAAGCGTGGCCCATCTGGGGAAGGTTTCTGCGAGGATAAGGACAATTATCTTTTCTTATTGTGTAAACACAAAGTCATTTGAACACGGTTGCAGTTTGCTTTCTGTTGCTGTGATAAAAACACGCTAACCAAAGGCAACTTGGGAGGGAAGGGAATATCTGGCTTACATTTCAGACAACAGAGCATCTATAAGGCAAATCAAGACAAGAATTGAACGAAGCCAGGGAAGACAAGACATAGTATCACACTAGCATACAATGAAAGACACTACTCAACAGTATCAATAAACACGTGATTGGCATCTGCTTGGTCAAGATCCAAGATGTTTTTCCCAGAGGACATAGAGTTCCCTGAAAACTTCTTGCCAAGTATCTATTTATTAACATGAAACAAATATGTCACAAGAAATATCAAAAGGTAATCATCCTTGTCAGCTTGCAGTCCATCTGTAACTGGAGTCCCAACATTGAACTTCAAGTAACCTATTTCTATTTGCATTCTTATGTATGTGTGTGTGCATGTGTTTGTTCATGTGTGCATGCATGCACATGCATGCAAATCACAGTACCTGTTGAAGTTGAAGACAACTTTCAGGAGTCAGTTTCGTCCTTCTGTCATGAGAGTCCCAGAGGTCAGATTTAAGTCTCCAGGCTCAGCAGCAAATTTACCTTTACCCACTGAGCCATCTCACCAACCCTTAATTCTTTTTCACGTGTGTTTACTCATTTTATGTAACATTTTATCCAAGGAAATCGCACACCCGTGACTCAGATGCTTCTCCCCACTCCAGTCACAAAGTTCTGCCCTGCCCACTAGTGACAAGTCAGAGGTTAGCTGAGAGAAAAGCTGAGGTGCGTGGTGGAATGGGGAGAAGATGAGAGAGCCAACAGCTCTAGCCATCTTCTGGAATCTAAGCATTCACGTGCTCACAGCCATGTGTACACACATCATCTTCCTTAATTCCAGGGACAGAAAACACATTTCCTTTGCTGTCATTAGCTAAACTTTGTACAACAAAACAATTGTGCCTCCTTCTTTCCTTTTGGGACTGGATATTAATTATCTGGATGCTTTGAATGATTAACGGGTCCTATAGGAGTTGACTCAGGCTTGTCGGATCCCCTATACTGGAGAAATGAGACAATGGCTATTGGTTCCAGGCTCTATCATATGTCATCCTGTGACAGTCAAAGTGCTGTCTTATTTAAACCATCATTTCTTCTAAAACTAAACTCTCAAAGAGTATTCTGATAAATTGAAACCCTTTCTGTCTTTCCAGTTTTCTCAGGTTGGGGGTTAGTTAATGTTGGAAATAGGGTAAACCTTCTATTGGTTTTTCAAGCCAGAACCTTTTACAGAAGGATTCCCATTGCTGTGTCTGTTTGATTCCAGTATGCTATAGCCTGTTTTATTCTAGTTATGGACGACTCATACCTCAAGAAGCATCCCTCACTCCTCAGTGAGCATCCCTGCCCCATCTACCCACCCATTTTTTTTTTTTTGGTTTTTTCGAGACAGGGTTTCTCTGTGGTTTTGGAGCCTGTCCTGGAACTAACTCTGTAGACCAGGCTGGTCTCGAACTCACAAGATCTGCCTGCCTCTGCCTCCCAAGTGCTGGGATTAAAGGCGTGCGCCACCACCGCCCGGCTCCACCCACCCATTAACGTAGGGACTGGGCTAGCAAACAGAGCTAAGCCAAAGATCCCTCTCTAAGGATCTCTAAACTTAAAGTGATAAAAAAATATTATATTTTTGTATTCCAAAGAAATACACAAACACACATGCACAGGCATGCACGCACAAGCACACACACACACACACACACACACACACACACAAACATCCTCCTGCCTGTGTTCATCAGAAAGTGGGTTAAAATGACCTTGCCATTTCTTACTTGAAAGCTGTGCCTATTCGCTTTTTTTTTCCAGGTCGTTCCCTGAGGCTGCACACTGAAGCCAAATGTTCAGCCCACCCCCCTGAGGGGAGTAAATACTGAGAAGAATAAAGAAAGGTTGAGGCCACACATCTATACTTCCTGGGCAGGAGGGATGTGCTCAAGCAAATTGATTTCCGTTTACACATTCCCACACTGGAGCAAATGTCAATGCATTTCCTCCATCCTTTTACTTCGTCCCTGTCCTCATCCTCATTGCATTCCTAGCTTTGTAGTTAAATCTCAGAACTATGAGCCCATTAGGCCCGACTGCCTGCTACAACTCTATTAGGGATTCATGTTTAATTCAGCCTGAAAATCTTGGCATATTGATTTAACTTTAAGTAGTGCATTATTTGATTAGACAAAATGTTTGCTTTTTCTTTAATTTGTGGGCTTCATATGGCTAACAGATCTTGATCATGGAAATCCTATAGATTGGTGCAAATCTCTGCTTCTTCAGTGAACTGGTGAATAAGGCAGAACTGACTCAACCTGAAGGGTACTATCTTCATCTGGGGAGGGACTTCCAAACCAAACCATCAAAAGCGACTGTCCCGGGAGGGGATAAGTCTGCTGTGCTCCTATGAGCCTTTTCTAGAGAAGAAGATTCTCATGGTTGTGTTTTCATTGACAACACAGAGGAACCACAGTCTACTTGCTTTCCATAAAACTATGGTTCAGGGCTGGAGAGATGGCTCGGCGGCTAAGAGCACTGGCTGCTCTTGCAGAGGAATGAGGTTCAGTTCTCAGCACGCACATGGAGGCTCACAACCACTTGGAACTCCAGTTCCAGGGGATCAAATGCCCTCTTTTTACCTCTTTGGTCATCAGGCGCATGCATGATACACAGATATACACACAGGCAAAATGTTTATACATAACTTTTTTTTAAATTAAGTATAGTTTTACCAAATCACCAGGTCCTTCAATCATCTATGTGCTGGAAGGAATTAGCATCTCCATCTCCAGTTTAATTGGAAGGAAAAGGAGAGGGGCAGTTTGGTGGGTAAACACTTGCCATGCAAGAGTGAGGACCCAAGTTCAAATTCCTGGAACAGATGCAGGAACATACTTCTGGAATGCCCATGCTCTTGTGCCAAATGGAATAAGGAAACAAAAGAATCCCTGAGTGTACAGGGCAAATGACCTAGTATAGGCAGGTGTGAAAAACAGACCCTGACTCAAACAGATGAAGACTGACAGCTGAGGTCACCCTCTGACTTCCACAGGTACACTGTGGCAAGTACATGCTCACATATACACCTGACTTAAAAAAAAAACTGAGGGCTGAGGACATAACACAGTAGAATATTTGCCTGGAATTCATGCTCACAAAACCCTCCATCTCATCAGCAATGCATAAAACAGGTATAGTGGTACCCATTTCTAATGCCCGGATCAGAAAAACAGAAACAGACAAACCAGAAATCTGTTGGGTATATAGGAATTTTGAGGTAAATCTGGAATACATGAGACCCTGCCACGATGGATGGATAGATAGATAGATAGATAGATAGATAGATAGATGCTCGTTGTCTTTCATAAATTTTGTTGGATATGGGTGACTTGAAACACGAAACCCAACAGAACACACATCCTGGCAAAAGGTCAACTCAAACTCAAGACCCACTTCCACTGGGAGCTAAAAACCCTCAGAGCTGTTACTTCATTGTCCATAAACTCGAGATGATGTCACCTGTCATAAAACGTTTAAGAGGAATGAGAGAGAAAACCTAAAGAAAAGAAGGGATGGAGGGGATACTTGGAAGTGAGGTCAGTCTTCTGGATAGATGATGTGGCCTTGGGATCTGGCTGGAGGAAAGAGAAGGGTCATGGGCTCCCACGGGTTGGAGTGACCCTGTTCTCTCACAAGGATGTCCATGTGATGACAGTCTCCATGGTTTCTATGTGCATCCATACGATACCACATGCATAGAAGACAGATCCTCCTTGGCATACAGGGTCATGGTAAAGTAATAGGGCCTAAAACTACCATAGCTAGTAGCAGCGAACTGAAACCAGAGATGCCACGTGCCAGGTAGAGAAACTGAAATTTTGCAATTTCCCCTATCTCTCGCCTCCCATCTCACCTTAGAAGCCCTGGGGTTACAGATGTGTGTTGTCATGTTTGGCTTATGTTGGTTCTAGGGCGCCAAGCTCACATCCTCATGTGTGCACACCAGTGTTTCCCATGCTGAGCCACTCTCCCTGGATGTCCATTGTGGAAACATCACAAAGCCCCTAAATAAAGAGTTCTTGTTTTATTTCATAATGACCTCAAAGATCAAATATGGTGAGACTGCCTAGTTGGTTATCCCAAAGAGGAATAGGAAAGCTATCTTCCAAGTTAAAAATAAAATTGAAGTTTATCGTAGCTATGCCTAAGTAGGAACAAACAAGGTGTGCACAAGTTTCACTTCTATCCAGTTTCAAGCACCGACAAGGATCGTGGAACTCAACCCCATGGACAGAGGGAGACAGCTGCATTTGTCGTTTAGGGCTTGGAAGCATCTTTGCTTTGAAATGACCATGTTGAAGACCCCAGTTAATGACAACAGCTACTCTAAAACTGAAGCCTAAATCGTCAGGCGCTAGGACATCAAAGGTTTAATTTGAAAGAAATAAAATCATTCGGAGCTCAAAACCATGGCCTGAGGAGCAGTGGATAGCACAAGACACTTTGGTTGGCTTATTTCCCCGGGCGTGCCAGTCTTTAGGAAGGTGAACATGACACTTGAGGGAGGCAGAGAAATTAAAAGGAAGAAGCTCAGTGCAGTCTGAATCTTTTTCTTATCGAGATAGCTTAGACCATAAGTGGTGGTGCGATTTCAATGGCAAATTAAATCCAAACAGCAATTTAGGCGGTGTAGATAGAAAAGAGGGAAGAAGAGTGGGAACAGAATAGCGCTGATCATTTCTGCAGGCCGCCCGCGCACTTGAAGATGGAAACCGGAGACTCCCCCTGTTTAATAAGCAGTGAGCGCGGGCGCTGAGTGTCCCCTTGCTCTGTAGTCCTTGTGCAGTTCTCAGAACTAATGTGATTTGTATTCCTCCCTGCTAGTAGTGCCAGGAATAACATCTTAGCTATGTAAGTGATATGTATCAATAATAATAAAAAAAAAAGCCTTGAACTAACTGAATTACCTGCATTCATTCCTTGAAAAAACACGACTTAATCAAGAGATTTTTCTCTCTCATTTCTGCCTCTATTGATGCACATATCTTGGGCTGGAAGAAAACGATTTCCAGGTTCTATTTACAATGTTCTTTGCATAGCCCTTAATTCTTAATATAAAGAAATTCATATTTAGTCATTTGCACAGCACTGGGAGAAAATGAGAGCATGTTTTAATCTCTGAGAAGCAATAACTTCAAACGTCTCAGATCTTACTTAAAACAAGTCACTCTGTAGACAATTCAAAAGCAAGGGGAGGAAATCAAAGAAATGAAAGAGTCTCTGAAACAAACAGCTCAGCTCTGCACACAGTGCTGTGTTCACTGAGAAACTGGAGCCTCTATTAACATGATGTGTGCAAGCCCACGCCCAGGGCTTCCCACCCCTCCTCTGCCTCTGCCATCCAGGGAACCAGGGACATATCGCTGCTCTGTGCATCCCCGTCCCTGGCTGAAAGATGGGATCCTCAGGGTATTGCTCCCCGAGGCAGAGTGAGGTAAGATGCATGAAGCACTGAGGTAGGAGCCTGGACATCAGTTTATCAGATCATACAAGCTGACATGGGAGAAACTATGTGAAGGGCAGGCTCAGGTGCTCCATTCCAAAAGAACATCACTTATGGTGTCTGAGACAGGGTGAAAGCTCAAATTAACCCATCTCTAAACTTTGCCCCCTTCCTGTGTCTAAGGTGATTTTTCCCTGGGATTAATGTGTTTCCCTAATGAACAACAGTCAACTCTTTGGGCTCAAGGACTTCACCTACACTTAGCCTCACTTACGTCTCTGCATCCTGGATGGGATCTACACTGTAAAAGCATGAGGCATCCAGGAGATCTGGGGAGAAAAGGCCCAATGAGGTGGAGTGGGCCTCAACAATTAACTTGTGTCAAAGTCGTTGCACCTTTGAGATTGGGGCAAGACAATCATTGTGACTCCTTTATCTTTCATCTTGCTATCATCTCCCCCTCTTTAGGTCTCCTTCATTGAAGAAAGTCAGCTGCTCTGCCACGGTGTCTCAGTTGTGATTTCTGTCATTGTGAGAAACTACTATGACCAAAAGCAGCTTGGGAAGGAAAGGATTCGTTTCGCTTACATCTCCACATCACAGTCCATCACTGAGGGAAGTCAGGGCAGAGGACACTAAGGAGGAGTGCGGCATACTGGCTTGCTCCTCATGGTTTGCTCAGGTTATTTTCTTATACACTCCACGATCACCTGTCCAGGGATGGTCCCACCCACAGGATGCTGAACTCTCACACACCAGTCATCAGCCAAAAAAAAAAAAAAAAAAAAAAGTGCAGACTTATCTATAGGCCAATCTGAGGGAATGTATTTCTCAGTTGAGGTTCTCTATTCCTTTATGTGTTAAGTTGACCATTGAAGCATGCTATGACAGGGACAATTGTCATTTTGCCCTCATTGTCTTCTTTTATCTCTCTGTGTGTGGTGTGGTGTGTGTATGTGTGTGTGTGTGTGTGTACATCTCCCATGGCACATGTGTGAAGGTCAGACGACAATGTTATGGAATCTCTTTTCAACATAAAGTGGACATAAGGCTTGTATAGCAGGCTTATCAATTGCACTAGCCTTCTCTGTCATTTCTTTGTCTCTCTGGTATTCAAACAGACCCCTCATCTAGTTCCATATATGGAAGTACCTCATTTGGCTGGCTAATTGGTATATTTCATTTCACATCTTCAGTGGAACCTGCTTAGAAATGGATCACACACCCAAGTGTGTTTCATCTGTATATTCTTGGTGAAATTTTTGGGAAGAGACACGATCCCCACTGGCTGTGGAACTGGGGTATAACCCCTAACCCCTGCTAAAGTCACTGCACAAAAGAGCCTGCTGAGGATGAGGCTGACAGAGCAGAGGCAGCATTGCAGGACAAAAAACAACCAGGTCCCAGGAAACCAGTCCTAACTCTGTGGCTCTCTTTACAAGTCCTTCTCACCTGCATGACCCAACCAATCCCCTGTTTGGCTTATGGAGGTTTGAGCTTTCATTATGCATGGCTCTTAGAGCCTAATTAATGCTGAGATGCCGAATAGATGTGACAGATGCTACTCCTTGCTATTCCTTCTCTACTGAAATCGCCAGCGGTGCTTTGACGCAGTTCATGTAACTCAAAGCATCCTCTTCGGGGACGCCTTTCAGAAAACACACCACCTGCCAATCTCCCCCTCTCTGCAAAGCCAAAGTGATGCTTTGGTCACTGAACTCTTCCCAGCTATTCTGCCTTAACCCAGGCTACACTACAAGGAGGTTATTTCAAAGCCAATGCTTTAGAGCAAACAGTAGGATCACTTTAAATTTCCATGTGACCACTGAGCCGTGGAGAGACACATGGCCCTTAAGCACTCGTAAGCCAGACTCAGGAACAAAGTGCTTCCTTGGGGCAGGGAAGACTTGGACACACTAACATATTTTCATTAGGCTTTTAGCATCTCATTACTGCCCTGTCTGCTCAAGTCAGGAGTCCAGGCATTTAATTATTTCAAAGATGAGTTTCCTGGCTCCCTCCTGGTTACAGCATCATCTCATGCGCATTTCTTTCTTAAGAAGGAAAAGAGTTAAATACCATCTCACATCACATAACAGGCTTCTGTGGCCCAGGAAGCCAATAATTTATGGGCAAACAATATAATTACTAAGCCATGAAAGCATAAATGCACCGGTTCTTCAGAGAGACGTGGAGAGATTAACGGTCCACAAATCTATTGTTTTCGCATTTCTTGTGAAGACACTTGGCAAAGAGAAGAAAATGTGACTTCCTGCTGATGGGACTGAAAGCTCGTTGTTACAAGCATCAGGAAAAGAGTGGGCTAGGAGCTAGCCTGGTAGATAGAGCACTTCAGATACACATGCGAAGACTGGAGCTCAGATACCTGGCACCCATGTGATGTGGAGCCTCCTTACAACACCCATGTAAATGCCAGGTGGACCTGCAGTCACCTGTAATTCAAATGCTTGGGGAGCAAAGACGGGGATTCCTAGGCCAAGCTGAGGAGCCAGAGTAGCCTGGGTTCAGCTGAGAGACTGTGACTCAGTATATAAGCCAGGGAGTAATCAAGGACAATTCCTAATGTCAATATTGGGTCTCCACCAGCACACATAGAGGCGGTGCATGCCCACACAGACATGTCTGCCTATAAACATTCAAACACTCAGAAACCCACATATCACATTGTGGTGGTTTGAAAAAAATGCCCCCCAAAGGAAGTGGTTCTGTTAGGAGGTGTGACCTTGTTGAAGTAGGTGTGGTCTTGTTGGAGGAAGTGTGTCACTGTAGAGGTGGGCTTTGAGGGCTCATATATGCTCAAGATACCACCCAGTGTTGGAGACCACTTGCTGTTGCCTGTGAGTCAAGATGTAGGACTCTTGGCTACTTCTCCAACACCACGTCTACCTGTATGCCACTGTGCCACACCACAGTGATAATGGATTAAACCTCTGAAAACGTAAGTCACCCCAATGTAATGGTTTTTCTTTATCAGAGTTGCCATGGTCATGGTGTCTCTTCACAACAATAGAAACCCCAACAAAGACACACGTGTACACATAAATGCAGAAGGAAGGGCGGGAGGGAGGCTCTCCTGGCAGCTGGCACCTCTGTTAGGAAGCTGCAAGAATGACAGCATCCTTTCATTCACAAGCTCCTCCCTATGACAAGGCAAAGTAAGAGAACAGGAGCCGAGAGCTCAGCTCAGAGGTTCTACTAAGTAGGAGCCTGGACCCAACATCCACCAGCTGTGTGCATGTGAGGAAGCCACCTGCCTTCTCAGTCCCTCTGACTTCTCACCCATAAAACACAGGTGCTAGCATTTCCTACCTTTGATTATCGCAAATAGCACAGATAGGTTGATGCTATTAATTAACGTCCTTCTGACAATGGCTGGCCAATAAGAAAAGCCTGCACAGGAACCACTAAGGGCAGAGGACATATGCGTTCCATCACTGTATCTCTCTAAGCACTTAGCCATTCAGAGTGTATAATGTGTGTGATATGTATGTTTACGAGTATCTGTGTATAGGGCACACATGTTTGTGGGGGCCTGCGCTGCATCTGTGTGTCCCTGTGGAGACCAAATATGGGCATGGGGAGTTATCCGGCTTATGTATCGATTCAGGGTCTCTCAGATGAACCCAGAGCCCATTGATCAGGCTCCTCTGACATGTCAGCTTGTCCTTGGAAGCCCTTGTCTCTGTTCCCTGAGCAAATGAACTACGCGTGACTGGCAGGTTCACTTCATTTAGTCACAACTTGCTCCATAACAATACATGGATTAGAAGTAGGTTTAGAAAACACACACGGCACTGACAGTTAAACTTGACTTCTGAGGAAATAGAAAAGGGCTCTTAATATGTATCATGCAAGATTTGTAACTGAAAATAGATTTTCTGAAATGCAAGCTTAGCTGGTCACTGAGAGTCTCCTGTTTTATCTGGATTCTATTAAGTCTAGGTGCACACATGGCTCGTATGCTACTTTTCCTTTTTCCTTTCTTTTAACCAACATTTAATTTTATGAACCCTGGAAATTGGTCAGATCAAATGTCAGCTTCTCTGAGGATGATCTTTTATGAAGTTAGGTCTCAAAAAATTACTATTTCTTTTCTTTCCCCCCTCTTTTATGAGAACTGTCTCTGGTTTACGGTACAGCTACAGTCATAACTCTCCGTGTTGGGTAGTAGGCTAAGTCAGGTGTCGTCTCCCTTCAGAAATCACCTGAACTTTGATTTCTATCTTAAAGATCCTGTGATTGGCTGGATATTGTGTGCTGTCTGCATGTAGAACGGGCAAAAGACCCTTGAGGCAGAACTCACTCTTGCTGCCATTTGTTTATGAAATTAGTTAATAATTTAAACTCTTAGCATCTACAAGGGGATAAATGTGCTGAGAATCTCATGTAGTCACTGGGCCCCTTCATGACTCAGCTACAAAAGAGCGACTTCAGGCAGTGTGTCAAGGGCTTGAAGGACTGTTAGTACATACTGAGTTGTTAAAGTTACTTTTTCTCATGTGCATGGCATGCATGTGAGTGTCTGCACTTGTTCCAATGTGTGGGTGAACCTGTTTGTGCTGCTGGTTGTGCACATGCAAGTGTGCTTATAGAGATCTGGGGTAGACTTCAGGAATCTTTGTGGATCAACTGCTAACTTTATTCATTGAGGCAAGGTCTCCCAGTTGAATTTAGAGCTTGCCAATGTAACTTTCTAGCTAGCCATGTTGCTCTAGGAATCCCGTCTCCTCAAGCATGCACATGGACATACACATGTATGCACACACATACAGGATGATCTCAGACAAATAGAATGCCAGGTTTATATTTAAATACTGTGACTGTCACCTACTTAGAGAGGATTTAAGTCTATCAAGGGTTAGAGAAATAACTCAGTTGGTAAAGTTCTTGTCTTTCAAGTGTTCAGAATTAAATAACCCATGTAAAAATCCAGGCATGAGGCTGGAGAGATGACTCAGTGATTAAAAGCACTGGCTACTTTCTCGTTAAACCCATGTTCAATTCCCAGCACCCGCAAGTTAGCTCACAATCCAGTTCCCAGGGATCCAATACCCCTTTTGTTCTCTGAGGATACCAGGTTCACACATGGAGAACATGCATACATGAAGGCAAAACACTCATACGTAAACAATATTTTAAAAAAAATCTAAGCACAAGAGTGTGTTCTATAATCCCAGTACTGTAAAATGGGAGAAAGAGGCAGAAGTATCCCTGAACTAACTGGCCTGCTTAGTATAGTTTGTGTCCAATGAGAGACTCTGTCTCAAACAAAAAGTTGAAGGCACTTGATGACCAGCACTTGAAGTCATCCTCTGACCTCCATGTCCACATGCATATATACCCACCTATATACATACATACATACAGAGAGAGAGAGAGAGAGAGAGAGAGAGAGAGAGAGATCAACAAAGACAACTGATGTCAGAATATGTTGTTAGCCCAAGGGTGCTAGCACACACCTTTAATCCCAGCACTTCAGAGGCAGAGGCAGGCAGACCTCTGTGAGTCTAGCCCAGTCTGCTCTACAGAGTGAGTTCCAGGACAGCCAAGGCTGTTACACAGTGAAACTCTGTCTCAAAACACACACACACACACACACACACACACACACACAAAGGCATGTGCCACCAGAATCTGTTGTTGACCAGTACAGTATCTCATTGTAAGCCGTTTCCAGTCAGCCTGCCCTTCTGTATAGTAGGTGGTAGATTACTGCAAGGTACACACAGTAAGATGTCTTACTTGTGCTGTAAGAGCCTTCCAGAATAGGAGCTCCTTGAGCTATCCGTTCCACTTACACCCCTGCATACGTCTCCATCTTCAAAGGGAGCTGTTAACTTGAGCAATGCTGCTTCTTTATGATAAAGAGCAAGATGCCTTTTTTCTTTATTTATAAGAACTTCTTTCGTGTATACAATGAAATTGATCATATCCACCCCAAGTTCCCTCTCCAGCCCCCCCCCCAAGATGAGCAGCTCCCAACTTCCTGTCTTTTGTTTGATAACCGGCTGAATGCAGTTAGTGCTACCTATGTGTGCATCAGTGTGGGGTCATCCACTAGAGCATGGAATTCTTACCAGAGGCTACACCTTCAGCTGCCAATGGCTCTTCAGTGAGGTGTTGTAGGGAGCTAGAGGGCTCCTCCCCTTCTCTATGCTGAGGTTTTGACTGTTAATCCTGTGCAGGCCTCATCCAGGTAACCCCAGCTACTGTGAGCACATAAGTACAATGACCCCATCATGATCTGAAGACAACATTGTACAGCACCCACATACAAGTGTTACTTTTAATGAAAATATTAATATAGCAATAAATTTAGCATTTTGATTTCCAGTTAAATATCTCAGTCTTCCTATATATAAGTACACTCCAAATACTTATATTTGTTTGTGGGGTTTATTTGCTCATTTTTTATGGTTTTTATTGGAAAAAATATATATATATATTTTTCCTCTTCCCTCCCTCCCCCTTCACCTTCTACCCTTTTCCATGGTCCCCATGCTCCCAATTTACACAGAAGAGTACTTCCCATATAGATTAGATCCATATATGTCTCTTATAGGGTCCTCTTTGTTGTTTAGGTTCTCTGGGATTGTGAATTGTAGATTGGTTTTCTTTGCTTTATGTCAAAAAGCCACTTATGAGTGAGTACATATTATATTTGTCTTTCTGGGTCTGGGTTACCTCACTCAATATGATGTTTTCTAGATGCATTCATTTACCTGCAAATTTCAAGGTATCATTATTTTTTCTTCTGTGTAGGACTCCATTGTGTAAACGTACCACAATTTCCTTATCTATTCTTCAGCCGAGGGGCATTTAGGTTGTTTCCAGGTTCTAGCTATGACAAACAATGCTGCTATGAACATAGGTGAGCACATGTCCTTATGGTATGATTGAGCATCCTTTGGATATACACCCAAAAGTGGTATTGCTGGGTCTTGAGGTAGGTTGCTTCCTAATTTTCCAAGAAATTGCCATACTGATTTTCAAAGTGACTGCATCAGTTTGCATTCCCACCAGCAATGCAGGAGTGTTCCTTTATGTCCACATCCTCTCCAGCATAAGCTGTCATCAGTATTTTTGATCTTGGCCATTCTTACAGGTATAAGATGGAATCTCAGAGTTGTTTTGATTTGCATTTTTCTGATGGGTAAGGTTGTTGAGCATTTCCTTAAGTGTCTTTCAGCCATTTTAGATTCATTTATTAAGAATTCTCTGCCTTTTCTCTCCCCATCTCCCCTTACCCCCATCCCACCCCACCCCCAAGATCCTAATTTTCTCCCCGGCAATTTGGTCTACTTCCCTTAGCCAAGAGGATAACTATATGTTTTTCCTTGGGTTCACCTTCTTACTTAGCTTCTTTAGGTTCACCTATTGTAGACTCTGTGGCCCTTATTTATGGCTAGAAACCAATTATGAGCGAGTACATCCCATGTTCATCTTTTTGGGTCTGGGACACCTCACTCAGGTAGAAGGGAAGGAGGGGGGACTTGGGGAATCAGGAGAATTGGGATAAAAGAAAGGTGGATAGGGGAGCACGGAACCACAATTCTTAGTTAAGGGAGCCACTTTAGGGTGGGCAAGAGATTTGACCCTAGAGGGGCTCCCAAGTGCCCAAGATGAGGTTCCCAGTTAGTTCCTTGGGCAGCTGAGGATTGGGAATCTGAAATGACCCTATCCTAGAGCAATACTGACGAATATCTTGCATATCATCATAGAACCTTCATCTGGTGATGGATAGAGATAGAGACAGAGACCCACACATGAGCACTGGACTGAACTCCCAAGGTCCCAATGAGGAGCAGAAGGAGGGAGAACGTGAGCAAAGAAGTCGGGACCACGGGGCGTGCACCCACCCACTGAGACAGTGGAGCTGATCTACTGGGAGCTCACCAAGGCCAGCTGGACTGTGACTGAAAAAGCATGGGATAAAACTGGACTCTCTGAGCATGGCGAACAATGAGGGCTGATGAGACGCAAAGGACAATGGCACGGGGTTTTGATCCTACTTAATGAGCTGGCTTTGTGGAAGCCTAGCCAGTTTGGATGTTCACCTTCCTAGATATGGACGGAGGGGGGAGGACCTAGGACTTACCACAGGGCAGGGAACCCGGACTGCTCTGTGGACTGGAGAGGGAGAGGGAGAGGAGGGGGGGGAGGGGGAGAAGGGTGGGAGGAGGGGGAGGGAAATGGGAGGCTGGGATGAGGTGGAAACTTGTTTTTTGTTTATGTTTTTTTTCTTCTTTTCTTAATAAAAAAAAAGAATTCTCTGTTTAGGTCTGTACCCCATTTTTTATTGGATTATTTGTTCATTTGATGACCAATTTCTTTGTGTATTTTGGAGATCAGTCCTCTGTCCGATGTGGGGTTGGTAAAGATCATTTTCAACTCTGTAGACAGCATTCCTTCATGACAAAGGTCTTGGAGAGAGCTGGGATACAAGGAACATACCTAAACACAACAAAAGCAGTATTCAGCAAGCCAACAGCCAACATCAAACTAAATGGAGAGAAACTCAAAGAGATCCCGCTGAAATCAGGAACAAGACCAAGTTGTCCATTCTCTCCATATCTATTCAATCTAGTACTTGAGGTTTAACAAACTCTAGATATTTTTATTTTCATTGAAATTATTTCTAAATTAGTCCAAGAGAGTAAAAAAAAATGTCAAAATTTTGAATCAACTCACAGAATATTTTAGATTAACCAGTTTTTAATAATAGAGTTATAGCATCAATAATGCATCATATCACTGACATGGCTGGTTTAATTAGCATTTTCTGGGGTGGGGAAGATCTATGTTAGCATTAGTACCCAAATAAAAGTTCAACCAGAAGACTAAAATACGGCTCAGTAGTTAAGAGCACTTACTGCTCTTCCAGAGGACCTGAGTTCTGCTTTTAATACTCACATTACCCAACACTCTCTTTTGGACATCACAGGTAAACACACACACACACACACACACACACATACATACACACACAATTAAAAATAAACTCCTAAAAATAAAAGAATGTAACCATTTCAATACAGTAAACTTATTAATATGAGTCAGTTTCATAAGACTTAACAAACTCCTATTCTTTGAAGGGAGACACTGGGGGTTAAAGGAAGTGTGATTAAGAGGCTGAACAGAAGGAGACAGCAGGTGAAGTCCCCACATACTTTAAGCAGCCTTTGTTCGCCAACATGCATTTTGTAGACTCCACACACCAACCACAGAGCTTCCCTAGAGGATTACCACAACAAAGACTGTCCCAGATGGGACCTCTAAAGACAGTGACTTTCTTTGCAATGGCAGTTATTAAAACCTGGCCAAATGTATATGTTCTGATTAGTCTTGCTTTCAACAAAGTATGTCCTCTTAAGTCTGCCTTCTCTGTTTCTCCTGCATTTACGGCTTGCACTGGCATCTGCTCTTAAATCCTAAACCCTGCTTCTGCTCACCTTTGGCAGGATTCATTTAAATCAAATCTTGGCACAGAGGTCTCCAGAATCTTGGCTGGGTCAGAGACAGACTTTCCTTCAGCTCTTCATTTCGTATCAATCTGAGCTGAGGTCTTAGAAGCATGTTTATGTTCATTTATAATCACCAATTGCCATCCTGGCTTTGTGTTTGTCAAAGACCCATATTGTCTTTGATACTCCAAGCACTTGGCGCTCAGAGGCAGACAACAACACAAAAGCATCCTCCTTCCTAGTATTGGCAACGAGTTTAACATTTGAGCTCTGGATGGCAAACCAAATACATGAGGAATGGAATACAATCAGAGGGATTTTTTTTTAATCAGAATACCCACAGAGCCATCCAACCGGGTTACTTGGGTAACATCTATGACCACCTAAAATCTGAACAATATAGAAGTTAACCTTATAGTCTATGATTGCAATAGAAGTCCAGATTCAGCATCCCTAAGAAGAAATGTTTCTGTAGTAAAGAATTTAGTTTGTCCCAAAAAGATACCCAGATGATGAGTTGGGTTCCTATGAGTATCTCTAGGAGAAACATCCATAGGTTGCCTGGCAACCATCATACACCTGCCTCCTGGATTTCACTGATTGGTTCCTACGTGAAGACCTGACACAGGTCAGGAAGCATTTCCTTGTGGAATCTGAAAGGACAGAAAAGGGTTCAGTTTTGGCCTGTTTGCCTCTTTGTTAGAAAGAGATGGCCCCTCAGGCAGGGCTGGTGACCATTTCTCCCACATGAGGAGGGAAATGGAAGTGGGAGGGATATGCAAATACATCAGAGATGACTGACAGAGATTGTCATGGGCCCTTCAGCTTCCGTTCCAGCTGAGTAGGACCTGTTTCCCTGAGCTTGGGTCCCACTACACGGCTGTTTTCACTGCACAATCCCTCCTGTGGCGTAGCTAGCCTCAATGTCTTTCTCATATTCAAAATCAGAAAGGTGCCAACCATAAGTCAACATTCTGCATTCTGAGCTCACTGAAAGAGCTGATGAGCAGAAAGCATCATGAATTTCACAGTACCTAACTCCCAACCGATGGCTTCCTCACCAGCACATACGCTTTGCTTTATCAGCTACAGGGATTCACAGATCCCTGCATTGCCAGGCTGCAAGGTGAACCATTGCAGGGAGAGCCAGAAGAGATGGTCCAAATCTGTTCTCTGCCACATCTTTCTGTGGCAGTCGGACAACTGCCCACCAACTGGTGTCTTTTCTCCTTTGTGAAATTGGAAATACTAGCATGTGTCCTACAGGCTTGCTCTGTCTGAATGATCAGGAATAGAGAATCAGAAAGTCATATACTTGAGTAAAGAGAAAAGATAGTTTGGGAAATTCAAGGGGAGAGGATTCAATAATATAATGTGCACATGAGCCAGAGGTGGTAGGTAATAAGATCAGACTAGTCCAAGGAGGCACTGAGGCCAAAGCAGAGACTTTGAGAAAGAACTAGTATGAAATGTCTTTTTCCAAGAAAGATACAAAGTCACAAAGTGCTCAAAGCCAGACCCAAAGTGAATGAACCTACACACTCAGACACCCAATTTTTAAAGCAAACACACTCACGTGTGTATGAATACACACACATGCATGCATACACAAGTAGATGGAGTACCTGTGGAGGCCAGAATACATCAGATTCCCTGAAGCTAGAGTTACAGGTGCTTGTGAACTGCCCAAACATGGGTGCTGAGAACCAAACTCAGGACCTCTGGAGGAGAAGCAAGCACTCTTAACCACTGAGGGATTTTCTTTAGCTTCTTAAACACTCCATTCTGAAGTGGACACTCTGTTCATGGCCCCAAACCACTGAATAAAAACTTTTGAGAGGAAAGATGACTTCTATAGTTGCAGATATATAGCCATGTAAAGGAAGGTTAGTATCTGAACTGAATCAGCTTGCCTTAAGGAAGGGAGAAAACTGTAGCAAGTCCAAACAAACCACATACTGAACCTCTGAATTAGGCCAAGTAACGATGACAGGGAAGTGATGCTTTCAGCTTCTCCAACATCAGCAGCTGTGGAGGGTGCTGACCGACAGCATCTATCAATGTGTTAGAGGTGGAAGGAGGACACTGATCAGGGCAAAGGGATGAGTGGAGGTAGGGATGAAGAGAATGAGAGCTATAATGATGTTGAGACAGATGCTGGAAAGACAGAGAGAGATGGAAAAACAGCAATACAGGACATCAAATCAAAGGATGCAGGACTTAGCTACAGAAGGAAGCTAATGAAAAGAAGATGTAAAACAAGAGCATAGTTAGAGAGAAGATAGCTCTGAGCAGAAGGAGTAAGCAATTAGCAGAGAAAAGTGAGCGTGATTAGAAATGGAGGAAAGGCATGAAGCTCAAGGACAGACAAAGACAAAGAACACAACATCAAACAGAAACACAGACAGACAGACAGATATTGGGAAAAAAACATCTTGAACAGCAACAAACAGATGGAGACTGATTAACCAAAAGGAAGCCAGATTCATTGAAGCAGACCTGTAGTTCCAGCTACTTAAGAAGTTGAGGCAGGAGGATCACCAGTTCAAGGTCACCCTGTGCAACACAAGTACAGGATGAGCAAAGGCAACTTAATTAGATTCTGACTCAAAATTTAAAGTGAAAATTATGCTGTGGGGAAGGGGAGGCTGGGGAGATGGCTCAGTGGTTAACAGCAATGTCTGCTTTTGCAGGGGACCTGGGTTAAGTCCCAGCACCCACATGATGGCTCACAACCACCTGTAACTCTAGAGCCATAGGAATCTGTCGCCCTATTCTGGCCTCTGTGGGTAATACATGTTCATGGAGCACAGACATACAGGTAGGCAAAGTTACCATGCACATAAAGTACAATTTTAAGATATCTTTTCTCTTAAAATAAAAAAAAAAACAAGGCTAAGGATACAACTTTAGTGGTGGAGTGCTCACCAAACGTGTCTGTATTCTGTCCTCATCAGGAGAAATGGAGGGACAGACAGACAGTTGAGGAAAAGATGAGGAGGAGGAAAGGAGAGGAGAACAGATGAGAGGAGAGGAAAAAGGGGAGGGGAGAGGGAAGAAGAGGCGATGGAAGAGGAAAAGATAGGAGAGAAGAGAGGAGTGGACGGGAGGGGAGGGGAGGGGACGGGAGGGGACAGGAGGGGGAGGGGACAGGAGAGGAAGGAGAGGAGGAGAGAGAGCACTTGAGAGCCCAACTCAGTGGGAGGAACTGAAGCAGAATGAGAAACTAAGAACAAAACCCTTGTGTGTTTCTCCTGTGCATCCCTGTCCTATGTCTTCTCAGCTCAGGAATGACGGCTTTAGTGTGCAGTTAATTGAGCATGGGTCTCCAGTTTCCTCTGTGTACCTGAATGGGCAACACTATAGCAACTTGTGGGATCCTGCTTGTGCCTCATTAACAATGCTGCTCTGTTGTGCACAAAAATCTTATTCCACTTGGGCTAAATTAAAATTTAATAAAGCACCAGGTTTCCACAGAACTAACAAGCCACTGGCAGCTGTTTAATTAAAACAAACTTGAAGAGACATCACTAGATAGAGGAGCTTCAGAGGAAGCCATGAAGCTGCTAGCAGCCTAGCATGAAATACAGATTTTACAGGAAAGGAATGAGTTCTTGTATAGAAACACACACACACGCACAACCAGCAGGTTCCAGTGCCTAGAGTCCTGAGCTGGATTCTCCTTCCATCACCCAGGCCTGCTTGTCTGTCAGGCTGTCTTGAGATCTCCTTCAAGATACAGAGCTAGTATACAATTTTCAGTGTCCAAACAATGTTATTCAGGTCACAAAGCCAAGGGGTTGTATTGAAACAAAACAAACAAGAATAGTGAGCTCCTATGGTGTAGAGTGAGCTGCCTGGCATGGTATTATCCAATGGGTGATTTGGAGGAAGACAGTGTAGGAGAGACCCAACCAATCACCTTGCTAGCAGGGGGAGGGGGTCCCCAGAGGATATTTTTTACTTATAAAGATTGCGGGCGTGCTCCCAACCGCCCCTTCTGCTTTCCTGTTCTCCGCGGGAACCTATGGTTCTGTAAGTCTATTTCCCCATTAAAGCTGTATATATTATTACAATCTGTCTGCATTCATTTATGCCGATACAAGACAGAATATGGCTCATAAAACAGACTCCCCTGCTTCCTCCCCAATCATCCATCAAATGCCAGTTGAGTCTCAGCTAGGGGCAGGGCCTCCGGAGTCCCTGCCCACTCCATATTGGAGTGTTGATTGGATCTTGTGTCAGTGACCATAACCACTGTGGGTTCATAAGCCCAACGATCTTGTCTTGTCAAGGAAACATTATTCTCAGTACTTCTCCCCAACTTCTGACTCTTATCATCTTCCTGCCCCCTCTCTCATGGTGTTCCCAGAAGTCAGCTACCCAGTTTTATATGATTATATTGATCATTCCTCAAGACTGCATGAAGCATCATTGGGAATGAAGAGTCCCTAGCTTTGGCCTCTTTAGAAGAGCACCCCTCCAAAAAACCAAATAAACTCCTTTTAGTTTGCTCTGTTTACATAGAACCCTTAAAATGCACATTGATGGATTTCCAAAGGGTAGGTGTTAATTGCTTTTGCATGCATGTATGGGAGGCATGTATGTGGTGCATAGGTATACATGAGATACATGAGTGTAGGTGTGTGAACAGGTGTGTGTGTGGATATTCAGAGAGGGTGTTATGTGCCCTTTTCTATCATACTCTGCTTGAGAAGAGATCTCTTACTACATCTTGATCTGGCAGCCAGCACTCCTCAGCCATCGTCCTGCATTCATCACATACACAGAGAGAGAGAGAGACAGACAGAGACAGACAGACAGACAGACAGACAGAGAGAGAAAGAGAGAGAGAGCGCGCCACTGGGGTAACGAGTGTACATAGCCACACTCGTCTTTTTACAACACTGCTGAGGATTCTGATTCTTGTCTTTGTGCTTTCATAGCAAGCACCCTTCCGTGAAGAGCTGTCTTGGCAGTCCTTGATGGTCAACTTGAAATTGTAATCACCAAGGAGACACAGCACTGAGTGTACCTGTGAAGATATTTTCAGAGAGGTTTAAATGAAGAGGGAATACCTGCCCTGAATGTTGCCTGGCATCCTGAACTACATAAAGATGAGGAAGCTGGGTGAGCTTCAGAGTTCATCTCTCTCTGTTTCCTGACTGTGGCTACAATGTGACCAGCTGACACACTCCTGCCACCATGACTTCTCCACAATGACTTGTACCCTCAAACTGTGGTCCAGAGCAAACCTTGAGTTACTTTTGCCACCGCAATGAGAGAGAAAGGCAGGGAATACATCGACAAAGGTGACTCTTTGGTTTTGCACAGCGTGTTAGTATTCAGCAACCTACAAGCTCTTAGGAGTTCTAAAGGTTGTACTACGGTTTCCAAAGAATTGAATCTGAAGTAGGAGGCGTGTTTTTGGAAGAGAACTGAGGCATTAATTTCAGTTTCTAAGAAATCACTCTTTCCTCGTGGACACTGCCAATTATTCGCTCTTTTCTAGAAGGTGCCACCAGCTGGCATGCAGGGGTGTGTGATTCGTTTCATAATGACCTCACTGTTTGGCTCTAGTAGTCCCTTCTTAAAGGTTTGTGATGTCAGGTGGGCAACAGTCTGTGCTGGCCTCATCTGTAGCAGGAAATTAGAAGAATTACAGTTAAGGATGCCAAGAGCCTTTCAGGGATTTCTTTCAAGTGCGCTGCTCCTAGACATGAATTCTTGAAAATTAAATTTCCAAGGAGGAGCTCAGGAAAGCAATTTCAATTATTTTCTTTGAAATGATCCTGTTGAAGGATGAGGGAAACTATCTGTGCCCTCACCTTGGCCTTGGTGCAAGCACTCGTGGACCGCACTAGGAGGCAGGAGAAGCCTGACTGAAGGCAGAGATGGGGGCAGGGCTTCCAAACTGAGAGGTTTCAGTTGCATAATGATGAGAGGCCACTGATGCCTAGAATCAAACTACTAAATCCATCCATATGTGGTCCCGGTTAGGTTTTTGTCAGCTTGACTCAAGCTAGAGCCATCTGGGATGGGAAAACCTCAGGTAGGGAATTGCCTCCATCAGTTTAACTAAAGATTGATGCGGGAGGATCCTGGCCACTTTGGCTGGTGCCACCCCTGGGAAGGTAGTCTTGAACTGTGTAAGAAAACAGACTGAGCAAGCAATGAGGAGCAAGCCAGTAAGCAGTGTTCCTCAATGACCTCCGTTTTAGTTCCTGCTTCCAGGTTCCTGTCTTGCGTTCCTGCCCTGACTTTCCTCGATGGTTATATGATGAAATAAAACCTTCGATCCCCACGTTACTTTTGGTCTGTGTTTATCAAAAAAGACAGAGGAACCTGAGTCTGATACACCTCATGATGGAATTGTGAAAGGATTTTTAATATTAGGATTAATAATATTGTATCTTAAGCAGAAGATTCAAGCCATGTTTTATAGCTTGAAAGAATCACACCAGAAGTTGTGTGTCCCAGCCAGTAGGACACGAATGGGGGTCCTTGATAAAACCTGAAGGAAGAGGAATGAAGGGGACAAGAGACAGGAGAAATGACAGCAAGTCTGGCTGTCTGATCAAGCTGTCCCTTTATCATTTCTCAGGAGCTGTTATAGAGCAAACAGGCAGGGGGAGGGGAGGGTGTCAGATCTGCTGGAATGTCATTGACCTAACTGCAGTGTAGGGGCTGGAGAAATCCCTACCTGATAAGGAAATACTGAGGGTCTGTGACTCTTAACTAACAAAGGAAATGCCAATTGCTTCTAAAGCCTGGAACCTGCAGGTCTCACTAGGTTAATTTCCTAGGTCCGGAACTTGCCTTGCAAAGGTGAATATCTTAATTTGTGAACTTAAGATGGTAAAATACAGGTCTCAAAATACAGGTCTTTGCTTCTGGCAGTTGTGTGGAGACTGGACCAATGGGGAGCTAAAAAGTCACAGAAGGCCTGTCAAGAGCTTGACAGCCCAGGGCTGGGATAACGGCAGTGGTGATGGGGAACAATAAGAAAGCTATGTTGTGTGGGTTAGACCCACCAGGATACACTAAAAGAGACAGGTGTAGTATCAGAGTACAAGACAAGCCCCAGAGGCTGCACAATTTCCTTGGAGTTGAAGCATTAAATCCTTCGGGAATCTTAAGAATGAACAACTCAAAAGTCCAGGAAGTCCCTGAAACTGACCAGATATGCAAGGCCCCTTCCTTCACATCATTATCAGAACAGTGAAGACTATAGAGGAGAGACGATGCTCCAAACCATTGATCTGCCTGCAACTTGTGCAGGGAGCTCTAGCATTACAACTTGCGTGCATCAGCGCCCAGGTTGGAGTGGTTTGGATGCAGTTGCTTCTGTGTCAGCCACGCTCTTCTAGGTATGGATGCCCACGCTTCTGTAACTAACCCCAGCTAACTCGTTGGTTCTCCAAGCTGCACATTGGTGACATGGTTAGTTTGGTCTGTTGTCAATCCTCTGTCTGAGGTAACTGCATGTTCATTCATATCTCCACAGAAACAGTATCATACAACAGAACCCCCCAGGTCCGTGGTCAGAATGATTCTATACATGCTGATGCCATTTTGCCAGGATGAACAAAGTCAGGGACAAATGAAGGAAGATGACTGCCCACACAGAGAAAGGTCACACCCCCTGGAATGTTCCAGAAGACTAGAATTATGCTTTATGATTAAGTCATTTTTAAGGGATGCTTCCCAGTCCAAAACAAATTCTGCTGCACAGTTCATCAGAGTTAATTGGCTGGAATTTCACTGTTACAGAGGCTTGTCCTCACGGTCACAAATGATGCCATTTGAACTAAAGCTCATGCCGGAATGACTGTGTCATCAGCCATGGATTGGGAACAGAAGGCTGAATCAATTGGCAGTAAAATGAGAATGAGCCCCTGGTGAAAACGGGATGCTTCCTGCAAGGGACTCTCTAATTGTTAATCAATGGCAATAAACCTTCTGGTCAACCTCCAAGGATGAGCTGTGCGTCCTGTCTGAGACTGTGCTGACCACAGGCCATTTGGCTAATGCCATTGAGGTTTCTGAATAAAGGTCACATTCCCCATCCCTTCAAAGAGCTGCCCTGTTGGAGGAAAGACCCCAAACAAAGCAGATAGGGGCTCTCAGATTGAGTCAAGCACCATCTCAATAGAGGTTACAGATTTCTCTCTGAACTAGGGTGCCCTAATTTAGCAAGATAAATGCCCAAATGATGGCTACAAACCAAGCATCATTAGAAGATTGACCTATAATAGCTGGAGCTCAAGGTCACAGCATGTATGAATTACTTTTCTCATTTCTGTGATAAAATGTCCAACAAAAGCAACTTATAGAAGGGTTTGTTTTGCCTCGTAATCTGAGGGTACAGTGCATCGTGGCAAGGATGTCATGGTGGCGGGAAAGCAGAGAGATGCATAATGGCGCTCAACTCACTTCCTTACCTTTCCATTTTCTTCAGTCAGGGACCTCATTCCATAGAATGGCCCTGCCCCATTCAGAGTGTGTCTTCCCTCAGTTACCCCTCTCTGGAAATGTTATCATGGATGTGCCCTAAAGAATCTTCTAACTGGTTCTAACCCCAGTCAAGCTGACAGTGGAAATGAGCCATTACATAACCCAAACCAAACGTGATCTGGGAGACTTCAGGAAGAAAAGAGCTGTGAGAGAGAAAGTGAGCAGGGGAGACCTTAATGGCTGACAGAAGCCTGTCTTGTGGGGTCAGAGAGTATCCACATAGAAGTTAGGAGAAACACACCAGTTTCTCCATATGCTTCATACAGGCAGGTCACTTAACCTCTCTGTGACTCAATGCCCTCATCTATAAAAGGTGTTTCCAGTTCCTGCCTCATGAGTTGTTATGCAATCTAAATGTTCAACAAGTGTCTTTGTTGGTATCTCTGTCCACTTAACCAGAGCACACACATCTAGTCAAGGGTTGACTCCAGCAGGGTTCCACATCACTAACTTTCCCCATGTTCAAATATCTCAGGTCATAAATCTTAATGTCAAGTGAAACTCTTTGAAAATAAAATGCCTAATATGTACTTGTGCTGGGTGGGTCAAATAAAACACAGGTACAGACCAAGACTGAGATTTCACACGTTGTTTGGGTGGGGCAAGCATGTTATCTGTGTGCTAAGCTAGAGGGTCAGCAGGATTCCTTTTCTGTTCCTTATACACCAAGAACACTGGCATATCCTCAGGGGCAGACAGTCATGCCACATCACAAATAGGAAGGTCAGGATCAGAGATGGGCAGAGACTTGCTCCCGTACCTCTAAATGGCAAGGCGGGGATTTAAAACTCAGATTCTCTGAATCCACTTACAGTCTCCCTAACTTTGGTGTGTTTCAGTCACTTTTCTGTTGCTGTGATGAAGCACCATGACCAGAAACAACTAAAGGAGGACAAGTTGATGTTGTCTCACAGTTCCGGAGGAGAGAAGCACGGCAGCAGGTAGCAGGAGCAGGAAGCTGCATGGTCACATCTTCAACCCTCACAGAAAGCAGACTAGAAAACCTGAAAGCCACCCTCAAAGCCTGTCTCTAGCTGTGGACTTCTTCCAAGGGCTCCACATACTAAAGGTTCCATCATCTCCACAAAACACACCACCACATGGGGCGCTACGTATGCAAACAGATGGGACAGTGGGGGACATTGCTCATTCAAAACACGGCATTGTATTACATGCCACTTGCTGCTTCTCAAGCAAATTTACTGCTCACCTTACCACACTCAAGGCTGGCATCAGCCAGTGGGCAATGGAACTTGCTGCCTTTATGCAGTTATGCAGTATAACCAAATTGCCCCCATCTTACAGTGCAGGTAAGCATGCAATGATGAAATGCCTTAGCTTGCTGTAACTCATGCTGGCCACATGACTGCTGTGGTAGCTTGAATGTAATTGCCCCCCAAAAGCTCATAGGGAATGGTACTATTAGGAAGTGTGACTTTGTTGGAGTAGGTATAGCCTTGTTGGAGCAAGTGTACCACTGTATGGGTGAGCTCTGAGGTTTCCTATGCTCAAGCTATTCCTTGTGACACAGTTCACTTCCTTTTGCTTGAGGATCAAGATGTAAAGTCTCAGCTCCTTCTCCAGCACCATGTCTGCCTGCATGCTGCCATGTCCCGTCACAATGATAATGGACTATAAACCTCTGGAACTGTAAGCCGCCTCCAGTTAAATGTTTTCCTTTATAAGGGTTGCCATGGTAATGGTGTCTCTTTACAGCAATAGAAACCCTAACTAAATGCCTTCTAAGTATTAAGTAGAAGCTGTTGTGCCCCTCTGGACATTTCTGTTTACATTTATATACATCAAAGTGCTGCATATAGAAATCAAATTTAGTTCAACATTATAAGCTGGCTAGAAGTATCCAAGCAACTATGCTGTTATCTCCCATACCTCATCAAGCTTCCTGCTAGAACTTTGTAATGAGGTGCCACCCAGGTTTATCTCCTACCACAGTCTGAAGATGCTGTTAATTTCTGAGGACACAGGGCATCCTTTCATACTCTATCCATTCATTGCCCATTCCTCCTTAAGTGAACTGAAAAAAAGAAACTACAGAAAGGGTTTCTAACTATTGGCCATAAACATCATAAGGCTCGTGGTCATGTATTGGCACAGCCCAGTATCAACGAAAGATGCCTGCCATGGCAAGCAAAAACCGTATCCTAGATTCCTATTCCTGTGATAAATGCCATCACCAAAAGCAATTTGGGGAGGAAAGGGTTCATTTTAGTTTACATCTTACAGTTCATCACTGAGGGAAGACAGGACAAGAACTCAAAGCAGAAACTTGGAGGCAGGGAGTGAAGAAGAGGCCATGAACAAAGACTGCTTACTAACTTGCTCCTCATGACTTACTAGCCTGCTTTTTTAAGTACCTCAGAACCACAAGGCTGGGGACGGCATCCCCCCTAGTGGACTAGACCCTTCCACATCAGTCATCAACCATGAAAACTCACCACAGGTTTGCCCACAGACCAATCTGGTGGAGACATTTTCTCAAATGCAATTCCCTCTACCCACAAGTTCCAGGCCTGTATCATTGGCAAAGGTCCACGCAGCCCAGGCAGGCTATCAACAGGGACTCCAGCACACAGTGAGGCCACATGGATCATACAGAGATGAGAAGAACTGTGGGTAGAGCTGTTGCTGAGCTAGAGACACAGGCCCAATTTATTTTCCTGCCATGATGCTGTCTTGGGAAAATTGTGTGGATTCAAATTTCTGTTGTATTTCCCTTTTAAGAGAGTTGGAATGTCAACTAGAGATTTCCGTAATATCAAACTTCTTTTCTTATGGTAATATCCACATGTGATAAATAAATTCAAAGAGTAGTTAAATGTTCTCAGCATAAGCTGTGCTTACATAGGCTGGAGGGAATAATAGTGAAGAAAATACCTGGGTTTGTTCAGCACAGATTAAGAAGGATGGACACAAGCAGGTGTTTATCTTTTTAAACACCATGCCACATTTGCAATCACTTCTTGGGTTTCTCTCCCGCACCTTCTCTTTCCCTCTTTCTTTTTCTACAGATAAATAAATAACTGCCAAGATATATATTTTTATTTTGAAAGACAGGGTCTTGCTATGTTGCCTAGGCTGGTTTCAAACTCTTAGAAATCCTCCCTCCTTAGGCTCTTAAATTCCTGGTGTTATAAGCATGAAACAGGATGTATAACTTGGAAAGAAAGAAAAGACAAGAAACAGGGCACAGCAGTACTTGTGTGGGGCTGAAGAGATGGCTCAGTGGATGAGAGCACTTGCTGCCAAGCCTGATAACGTCAGTGGATTTCCAGAATCCGTGTGATGGAAAGAGAGACCCAACTCCTGCAAGCTGTCCTCTGACCTCTCCACACACAGTTTGCAAATCATGAGCACATGATGGAGAACACACACATACAATAAAATGACTAAAGTATTTCTAAAACACACATTCCCTATAACACATTCCATGCTAGGTAAGTGTTCATTACTGCAGCTGTTGCCCATTTCTGTAAAGGTGAATGTGGGTCTCCCTGGGTACCCTGTTTCAATGTCCCAGTCAATGACGGCTCTCAGGTGCATCTCTATGGGATTCAAAGTCATCATGTGACATTAACACTTCGGGATCTTTGCCGAGAACCCAGGGGAGACCCCCTAAACACTTACTGCTCCCTCAAACTGGGTATCATCATAATGGTTCTGGGATGTGCAAGGATGGAGAGAAACAGTCCAAGCTTTCCAAGAAGGGCACTGTCACCTAACAACAACCCACAAGCACTGCAGATACATGCTTCTGTCTGTTCTTTGAATTAGTTCATTTTGTTTCTTCAAAGCGTTTATTAATATATGTTGTGGAATTCTGTCCTCAGGGCATGGCATGCTCACTTCTATCTGAAAGTCAATTGTCGTTGCCCCCAGGAAAGCCTCATGAGATTGGACCCACTAAGATTCCACAGTGGAGAAGATGGAAGAGTCCATGAGTACTAGATACATAAGGCTCTGCCACTCCATGGGGATGTATAAAGTATTTAGTTGTTCGGGTTGTGGAGCAATAGACATTTTCTTCAGTGATGTAGCTGTTCATAAGTTGCCTGTGTTCCTGTAAGCCCTCACCTCCATCCCTGTAAGCAACCTTCCAAATGTGCTTTATGTTATTTATTTTTAGGTTTTTTAAAATGTTTATCTATATGTATGTTTTGTCTGCATGTACGTATATACATCACACATATGCAGTTCCTGAAGAGGCCAGAAAAGGGTGGCAGATGTAACCAGTTGTAAGTCACCTTGCGGTTGCAGGAAACAGAACTTGGGTCCTTTGCAAGAGCCGCCAGTGCTCTTAACTGGTGAGCTATCTTTTTACCCAGAGATTTTATTGGTGTGTGTGTGTGTGTGTGTGTGTGTGTGTGTGTGTGAGAGAGAGAGAGAGAGAGAGAGAGAGAGAGAGAGAGAGAGAGAGCACACGCACTCCTGTGTCTATAGATGGGTTTTATGCGTGTGAACGCAGGTGCCCATGGAGGTCAGAAGAAACCACTGCATCCTCTTGACCTGGAGTTACAGGCAGCTGTGAGCCTCAAAACACAAATGTTGAGAACAAACTTGGGTCGTCTGTAAGAGAACCAAACACTTTTAATCCCTGAGCCAATAGCCAACATTTGAAAAACCTTGGGGACTCTGGTCAGTCAGGGTTCCAATTCCACACAGAAACACTTTGGAAGCAATGCCCACACAATGTTCATGCAGGACAGTGCTCTGGGCCTCCCTGTTCTCTCTCCCCCCTGACTTCCCTCCCACCTGCTCCTCTCCACTCATCTGTGTTACACGCCTGCTCTGTTATCAACCTTTTTCTAATGTTTTTGGACTGTGTGAGGACCCTCAAGAATTTCATAGGCAGTAGGACACAGACATACCGTCAGGAGCTAATGACATAGAACAAAACCACAACCAGAACATCAGGTGTAACCACAGAACAGAACGCTTCCTTAGAAGAATGGCCTTACCCTTTGTAAACTTGAAATTAAGGATCAAGATGTCCTCTCTTGGAAAACCATCTCGTAAATTAATACCAGCTTCACTTACTAAAGACACGCCACCGGTGAGTTCAGTCATTTATCAGCACCTGGTTACAAAGACAAAAGCCTGACCAACTGGGTAGTGAGATGGCTGAGTAGCCAAACTGGATCTTTAGAACCCATGTAAAGTTAGCAGAGAAGGCCTCTACAGAACAATTCTCTGATCTCCACAGGCACACAGTGGCACTCACACCCATTTTCATACACTAATGCATGTACCCCCATGCTTCTGCACACACACATACACACAATAATAGTAATAATAATAATAATAATAGTAATAAATACAATTCCTTTAAAACAAAAAACAAAAACTTTATACAGTCATCACTGGGACTTATGCAGCCAGACCCTACTCCTCAGGCATTGACCTGAGTAACAGAAAGGTAAAATTCAAAACTATATATATATATATCCAACTGTGGAGGCAGCCGAGTCAAACCCACACTCCAAAGACATCACACTGATTTTTCTTGGCTGCATCTGGAATGTAACTATTACAGAGAAACTCTAGTGTGAACATAAACTCATAGTATGGAGACACGGTACAGTTCTGATGACCAAGTCGTGTCACATGAAGCTCCTGTAGCCTTGGCAGCGGGTGGTATTAATCCGCTGCATCCATCTGTAAGCTCTCCTCCTTGAAGGGAGAGTAGAGTCTCTAAATCATTACACAGGAGTAATTTGCTTCCTTAGCCAAGGGTGGAACAGTCTATAGTCAGAGGTGGTTCGGAGGAAATTGGGAGAGTTGACAAATCTGCCTGGAGCACCACAGAGTTCCCTGACTACAGTTCTTAGAAATGCTGTTGACTCCATTCATCACAGAAATCCTCCACACACAAGGATAGTATAGAGTCTAGAAAAGAGTGCACAGCTGCCAATGAGGATGTCTATGAACATCATCCTGAAAGATGAAGAATGGCTGGGTACTGGGGATGTGGCTCAATTGACAAAGCACTCATCTAGCATGCACCATGTCCTGGGTTCAGTTCCAGGTACACACAAACTAGACATGGTGGTGCACACCTTCAATACCAGCATTGAAGAAGTAGAAGGACCAGAGGCTGAAGGTGAGTGTAATACACACACACACACACACACACACACACACACACACACACACGTACTATGTATATCAAATTCTGAGGTCATCCAAGACTGCAGAAAACCATGATCTGATAGACAGAGAGAGGAAGAGAGGGGGGGGGGGGGGGGAGAGGGGGGGGAGGGAGGGAGAGAGAGAGAGAGAGAGAGAGAGAGAGAGAGAGTTGAATTCCTCCAAAGTAGGGTACAGAGAAGCAGTTATGTCTGGCTGGAGTCTACAGAAAGATTTCTCAATTCTTAAAGTGTTTTTAATTTGCTCTTTGACAATTTCATCATGAATACAATGTGTTTGATCTTCTCTATACACTACTACCTCCCTCCAAATAAATCCACCTAGTGCCCCCACGCCCCTCCCAACTTAATATCCTTTTATACTGTTATGAAAAACACCAAGGTCCAATTAGTCTTTTCCACTGGGGCATGGGCAACCTAACAGTGGTCATATCTCCCAAGGAAAGTGCTTTTTCTCCCTTAGCATGGTGCTGCATGCCCTTGGGAGGCAGAGGCAGGTGGATCTTTGTGAGTTGAAGGCCAGCCTGCTCTACAAGAGCTAGTTCAAAGACAGGCTCCAAAGCTACAGGGAAACTTTGTCTTAAAAAAAGGGGGGGGGGGCTGCAGGTGAGTGTGAGCACCAATGTGCCAAGGAGAAGCCATCTTGCAGCACGAAGCAGCAATCCTGATGACTAAAGAAAAAGTCCTGGATGTGTAGGAGGAAGGGAAAACAGGCATGCCCTCCCCTCCCACTTCTACGCAGTGGTAGAAGCAGCTAAACCTGGGGAGATCTCACAATGTTCAGTTCCCAGGAGCCCACTCACCAAAAGGCCCCCTTCTGACTACAGAAAAGATCCAGGTGAGACATTGACTGACATGTCAAAAACCCAGTGTTCTCTTTGCTGTGCTTTCGGTTGTGTAGGCGTCTAATCAGAGATACTTCAGAGGGTGCTGCTAGTGGGCTGGCATAGAACAGTATTTCTACGGCTGTGCTGTTCCAAATAAAAAAACTGTTTAAAGGCTGAGAGAGTAACTTAACACCTAGGCTTCCCAGTTCTGGATGCTCAAGAAACAGCTACGTGAGAAATATTTGAAGCTGAGTTTTCAGAGTGGGGCATCTTCCTCTAAGAACAGATGGCTTTTAGAAATAAATAAGATGACTTAGGGGCTTTGAGGACAGCTAAGGCCGCTAACAAGAAAATAACTCAGAATCAACAAAACCTCACTAGAACCATCAACCTTCACCACCCAAGAAACATTCACTTAAAATAATCTCAGAGCCAATTTTCTAGGTAAACTCAGAGGGGCATTAGAACAAACCTGCACCTTTCCCAACTTCCTCGAGTGATAGTTAAGGTCATTAGCCATTTTTCTCCATTCTTTTTTAGTTTTTAGCTTGGGTAAGCAATATTCTAACAGTCATGGGGATTAGAGAAGTGTTAGGCAGGTGAATCCTGTGAATGAATTCTGCCTTTGTAGGTCGAATTTTATGAAGAATCTAGTAATGTTCTCCAGGTCCACATCTACCTAGTCATTCACCATTTTGGTCTCCTGGACTTTAGAAATATCTTCTAGAACAATCTCCCCACTTCTTCTTTTGCGTCAGTCACAGCATCATCTCTTGATGAAGAAACCGATGACCCTGTGCTGTGGATGAGGCTGGGAAGATGGTCACTGACTTCAGGGCTTGCTGTGTTAACATGAGGACCAGACGATACACCTGTAACCTTAATTGGTGGGGAGAGAAAGGCAGGATGCCTGGAGCTCACTGGCCAACTTAATCACTGAGTTCCTGATTCAGTGAGAGACCCTGCCTCAAAAATAAGGTGAAAGCACATGAGGAAGACACAGGATGCCAAGCTCTGCCTACTCTGATCCAGATACTCTGGCCTTCCTATTCTCCTGGCACCAGGTAGTCTGGGCCATAAGTATTGACACTGCCTAGCCCCAGGGTGGATCATCTTCCTGTATACTTTCCCCCAAGGAACCACTCTTCTGTTTGATACTCTGATACCTTCCTTTATGAGTCATATTCTACATGATGCCCTCCTCTATAGGCCACTCTCCTCTATGATTCTTTCCCTCATGGACCATGTTCTCTGTAATACTCTGGTATTTTTTAGCATAGACTATTCTCCTCTATGATGTCTTTCTGGTATGGGAAGTCCTTCTGTCTATGTGTTGCTTTTATTGGTTAATGAATAAATCTGTTTCAGGCAGTGGCTTAGCAGAACAGAGCCAGACAGGAAAAACTAATCTGAATTCTGGGGGAAGGAATACAGAGTCGGGGAGAAGCCTTGTAGCCACCACTGGAGACAGATGCACTAGAACCTTGCTAGTAAGTCACAGCCACGTGTCAATACACAGATTAATAGAAATGGGTTAACCAAAGATATAAATGCTAGCTAGCAAATATGCTTAAGTGATTGACCGAGCAGTGATTTAAATAATATAGTTTCTGTGTGATTATTTCAGGAGTCTGGGCAGCCAGGAAATGAACAAGCAGCCTCCCCCAACCTCTTTCCTCCATGGTCTCTGTTCTCAGTGACAGTACAGAACTTCCCCGCTATAGGCCACTAATTCTCATAATACCTTCTCCCATATCTCTATACTTCCTGTATCAACCACTGTTCTTTATGACACTTTAATCCCTTCTCCCATGAATCAATCTATTCTGTGGTGCCATCCACTCTAGGCCATTCTCCTCTATGATACCTCCTACCTTGGGCCACTCTTCACTAAATTGTGATACCTCTGTAACAAGGGCACTCTTCTTTATGATATAATAATGCCTTCTCCTCCAGGCCAAACTTCTCTGTGATACCTTCCTTCATGGACCACTGTTGTCTGTGATGCTTCCCTCACTGAGGACCACTCTTCTTGATGATTTGTGAAACCTCATTTCAGACAGCACTTTCCTCTTGTTTTGTCTCTTCCTTCAGCATCTATGTATACTATCCTTCCCAACTGAATCTTGCTTAACGTCTTCCCTTAAAACTTGCTCATGCAGGAGCATGGCACAGTTGCCTGTGTTCTCCACTGTCTTTTGTTTTTTTTTATAGAACTTGACATCTGACACTATATCTTGCTTATTTTTCCATGTGTCTGCCTCCTAAAAGGCAGTTTTATAAGGATGGGTAGTTCATCTGTGTTGGTCACTGTTTCTCCAGTAGTCACTGGTGAGAAGTCAGCATTATAGAACTATAGCATGGACTGATGGATGATGCATGGATGCATGGAGTGAGGGAATAGATTGATACATGCATGAATGCATTGGTGGGTGGATAGATGGATGAATGAAAGCATGGGCAAATAGATGTACACATGCATGCATGGGATGTGTGCTTGGATGGACCAAGGGATGGATGCATGCATGTATGGATGGGTGGGTGGATGGATGGATGGATGGATGGGTGGATAGCACACTTATAGACAACAGCTACCTCTACATGTGACTCTCTTGTCATCAAGTGAACTAATTTCTAGCTTTTGACCCATCTGCACAGCTCTTTCTGCTTTCCAGTCCTTACTCATTGTTCTTTATTCCTATCTTCCTCTCATTGCTCCTTGGTGACCTTCCCACATTTCTCTGAATTTTTAGGACTTGGCAGTCAGTTTCATCCCTACTGAGTTCCACTTCCCTCTTAATAGGGGCAGAGATTTTCTTTGCCCAGGAGAAATGTTAAATGGCAGAGTCAGGTTACACTGGAATCTCAAATAACCCAATATAGGTTTCTGCTGCTGTGCTTAATCCATCTCCCTGTGTCCGACTCCACAGTCTTCTCTGGAGGCATTTAATAAGCACCTGCAGAGGACCTAGCTTTCATTTTTGTTCTCGAATCAACTTACTTTAGCATGTAAGGTTTGAAATACCACGAGACCAGGGTTGACTGAGATTATATGTTCAATTTAGAAGCAAAGACTACATCTAGTTTAATCACTGAACTCCCACAAGTTTTGTGATAGAATTGTGCTTATTAAATCATGGTTAAGGTCAAAATTAGATCACTCCATTAATAGAACCATACTTGAAGAATTCTCGTGAACAAAAGTAATGACTTAAAGTTCATGCCCATGAGCAAGGCAGTCGGAGAAGCACTGGTTTGAAAGTACTTATTGACTAACTTACTCTTAGTACTAACAAAGAGAATGACGGTGACCTGGGTATCAAAAACAGCAGGGTCCACCAGCTCTCCCAGGAAATGAGAGCTCATAGCAGCTTAGAAACACTCATACCTGGGCTAGGGAGATGATTCAGCCGGTAACATGCATGCATGCAAGCATGAGAGCATCAGTTCTATCCCCAAAGCCCACATTTTTAAAGGCTGGATGTGGTGTGATGTGCTTGTCAACTCAGCACCGGTGAGGTGAAAACAAGGAGATACCTGGGGCTCACCAGTCTGCTAGTCTTGCCTAATTCAGTGAATTCCAGACTAGCAAGAAGAGAAGCCCTGTCTCCAAAAACTAAGGGGAAATCATCCTCAGAAACTACACCCAAGGCTGACCTCTGTCCTTTATATGAACATGCAAGCATGTAGCCTACGTACACAAATATGTAAACACATTTACACACACAAAATAATGGAAACATTAGTAATCACCCAGAGATTAAATTCCAATAAAACAAATAAATAAAATGTTAGTCCAAGAATAATAGATACATGAGTAGACACACATATATACACCTGCACATTTTTTCTTTTAAGATTTATTTATGTATATGAGTGTTTTTGCTATGTACCACATGCATTCAGTGACCACAGAGGTCAGAAGAGAGCATGAGGGGCTTCCCTAGACCTAGAGTTACAGAGAGCTCTGAGCCTCCATGTGGCTGCTAGGAACTGAACCTGGGTGCCCTGCAAGAGTATCACATAATGGCTGAGCAATTTCTCCCATCCCTACACATATACTCTTACAAACAATACCCTTCTTCAAGAGCAAGAACACGAGCGAACTATTCAAAGGCAGTAATTCAAATCATTTATTTTAACTGAGCTCCAGGTGCAGGGACTGTGGAGTTACACTAGCTTGCCTTGGAACTGACTCCATCCCCCAGAAGCTGGAGAATTTAGGGAAGGAGATGCAGTTGGGCCACAAGTGGAACAGCACACTGAGTGTCATTTGAGTCAAAACCAAATCAGGATCCTTATAATGTTCAATTAACCCGAGGTCTCTCCAACACTTCTCATCTGGGCAGAAATTCAATGGAAGGGATTTGCCGGCTCTTATAATCTTGAAGTGTGTAAATATCCCTAAGTGGGGGACTCTTCTTGGAGAGAAATGAGATGTTGAGATGCTCAGGCTCCAATTAATGGGAATCCAGTAATTCAGCCATAGTTCCTCTTTGGCTCAGTGTGTTAATTACAAAAGACTCAAACTTTTCCTTGCAGGACAAGGGTCTTCAGTCTAGGCACTGACATTTTAGGTCAGATGCCTCTCTCTCTCTCTCTCTCTCTCTCTCTCTCTCTCTCTCTCTGTGTGTGTGTGTGTGTGTGTGTGTGTGTGTGTGTGTGTGTGTGTGTATGGTGTGTAACCACAGAGGATAAGCTTAGGCTTTATTCCTCATATTTTTTAAAGGTGTCTCCCACTGGCCTGAAAGTCACCAAGTAAGCTAGTTTGGCCAGTGAGCCCTGGGGACCTGCCTGACTCTGCCTTCCCAGCACTGGGATTATAAGTATGTAGCACTATGTCCAATTTTTTTGAATTATAAACTGCTTGGCCTATTAGCTCAGGTTTATTTCTTATACAGTTTTTTATTGTTTTTATTGAGCTATATATTTTTCTCTGCTCCCCTCCCATCCTCTCCACTCCCCTCCTACCCTCTCCCATGATCCCCACTCTCCCAATTTACTTAGGCGATCTTGTCTTTTTCTACTTCTCATGTAGATTAGACTGACTTTTTTTAAACTTACGTTCTTGGGATCAGTCTCTCATGCTTAAAAGAAAAGCATTTACCTACTGGGCATTCTTCCTAACTTCACGTTACTCTTTGACATTTTATTTATTTGTGTGTTTGCTTATTTATTTATTTGCATGCTTGTTTTGAGATAGAGTATCATGTAGCCCAGAGTAGCCTCCAACTCTCTGTGTAGTCGAAGAGGACCTTGAATTTCTGATCCTTCAGCCTTCATTACCTGAGCTGGGTTCACAGCCGTGTGCCATCACGCCCTGTTTACTTAGTAGAGGTTGAACCCAGGGCTTTATGCAGTTAGTCAGGTTCTCCAAACTGAGCTAAAACCCCAGCCACAGACAGTTCTTTTTAATAAAAAGGTTGCATCCTCTTGCATGAGCCTGTTTAGCATCCCCTTTAGCTCCTTGTCACTGCGCACTGTAACACACCAGTTTCTTGGTGGCCCGTGGAGACAACATGATCCTATCAAAATCACTGGTCTAGGAAAATTATCCAAGGTATTCAACCTGACCCCACAGTTATTCCTGTAGATGTAATTTCTCTTTCTTTTGCTCGTGGTACACATTCAATGTACCTGGAATCCTGAATAGGAAATTGTGCCTATTTCTTCACCTGCAACAGAATGATAAGAAAATATGAACAGACACGAACAGACTCCAAGCCATTTTGTATGGAGATGATTGTAGGAAGTCCCTTTGCTGGGGTCTAACTGGTTCCAGAAAATGCTATGCAAACTTCCAAGGAGGAAGCAATTAAACAGCCTTACCCAGCTGCAACACCTATGAACCAAGACAATTCCCAGCATGGCAAGACAGGCATAACGGTACAAGAGGTGGCACTCACGTGCCAGTGCAAGATTTAAGGCTGACTCAGCAAAAGAGAAATCAATGTCTGGTACTGGAACCCTAGCCAGTTTCCCAGGGCAAGTGACAGCTTGGACCTTAGAGATGAATCTCCCATGGTCTCTTTGCTAGACTGGCCATAGTGCCTTACTACATTCTAACTTCTAGCCTTACACCCACAGGTAAATGTAGCTCCCACCCCATCAACAGAGAAGCCTCTCTCCGCAGCACATGGAGACCATCATGGAAAAACACAGCAGGACACAATACAGAGATCAACAGATCATAGGGAGTCCAACCACAGTGGATACATCTACACCACAGCTCGTGCAGACTCTTCGTGGAAAGGGCCTCTTACTGGTTGTCCAATGCATGGCAGTCAGTCCTGAAACTGTATGCACACAAATAACAAGCAACAAAATCATCACAGCAAGTTGTGTTTATATACTTAGGCATACACATACATACAGACACAAAAATAGGTGTGTAAAATGAGAATCAAAGAAAAGGGGGCACCAGCTTGAGAGGGGGCATAAGGAGAAAGAGAGGAGGGGAAGTGATACAATACTATTTCAACTAAAATAAGTATTTGAAGAAGCAGCCCATGTTGAAGAATGGATTTCATTTTTGTTATCTGCACACTTCCCTCTCTGAGCAGGACAATGTAATAAATCCAGACCTCAGCTGCAGTTATTTGCAAAGACATCCCAAGGTACAAAACCAAATAGCTTCAGAGTCATCCCTCTGGTGGCTAGTCATCTTTCTCCCATCCCAAACCCTTTCCACTGTTGAGTGAGCAACACACATAAAAGTCAAGTGGCAGAGACTGGAAAAATGACTCAGTAGTTAAAAGCACTGACTGCTCTTCCAGAGGACCTGGGTTCAATTCCTACATCCACATGGCAGCTAATATCTGTCTGTACCTTCAAGATCTGACACCCTCACACAGACATGCAGGCAAAACACAATATAAATTAAGTAAGAATAAATAATTATCTAAAAAAAAAAAAGCCAAGTGACTTAATCCGGCCTGGATACGTTTATTTGTCCTTGTTTTGTGAAAATGGGAAAGGATCACAATCCCAAAAAGGACAGGTGATAGAGAGGCTGGAGTTTGTGTCCCCCGAAGTCCACAACGTATCCTCAAGGTTCAAAGCCAAACACACTATTCACCTTCCCGGGACCTTGCCTAAGGAACTAGTCTTTGTCCCGGTAAGAATGGACTCAGAGCATTGGGACAAGACAGCAAAGTCTAGTAGCACCTGCGAGCTTTCAGTTCATCAGAAATGAGCGACTGCCTAGGGCTTGTTTCTCGGTGCTCAGGAAAGCACCCCTTAGTGACTGGAGTCCTTCTGAATCCCCAGTGGTACCCTCAGGACTCCCCTACCCCAGGATCAGCCAGGCTGATTTTTAAATCACAGGATTAAAAAGACGTTGCAAGCAGATGGCTTGATCTCATACATTTCTCTGCTGGAAAGTCAAGCCACTTATCTCTAATACATGCTGGGAATCGCATTCAAAATGTGATTAAACGCCACCAGCCAAGAATGGCTATTATGTTTAACAGACTGATTAGCAAGGGAGGGTGGCTGCAAACTGCACTCCGGGTAAATGGAATGTTTTAAATGATGCTGGCTACTCTATCTCCACTTCATTTTTAGGGCAATGGTTTGTTACACATATAACTAATAATGCCAAATAATGGAACGAGGAGCTTCAAATCTTAATGGACTCATTTAAATTAAATTTGTATTTATTGTCATTCTAATTATTTTCCCAGCATCTGGGCAAGACCCTTTGATATACCATGGTGAATGGCCATCTCCCTACCATAGGGCTGGTTAGAACAGACACAGGTTCTTTGGGAAGTTAAAAACAGGGTTATGGGGAACTCGGCACGACACTTTGAGTTACATTTTTTTTCTAAGACCACATTGTGAAAATAGCTTAGACATTTCAAACCATTCACTTAGAATACATCTTATAGACTTGCTTGTTTAATATATTTTGCACTGTTCCGTCAGACTGTTTTCTTGCAAATATGTATACTGTTCTTGTCACACAGACCCATACCTCCAAACCCTCCTCTTTTTCCTCCCTTCTCCTTAATTGATCCCCCTTGTTTCCCTAGGTGGTCTTGTTTCTACTTTGTATCACCAAGTCATATTTATTCAGGTCTCTATGTATTATGTATTTATATATCTATGAAGTCTGGTACCTAAAAATGAGAGAAAACAGTGATCAAGACTGGCCCAAATTGCTTAATACAACAACTCACTCTTCCTATGGCTAAAAACCTGGCATCATGTAGATCAACCACCTTTTCTTTATACTGCTTACAATGTGCCCCAAATGAATATAGAATATATATTTTAATTATGAGCATAATAACCTGCAGCAGACCTCACTGATGGCTCCTCTTTCCGTGAATCTGTCCTGATTCACATAAATGTTGCCTGTGGTCTTGATGCGGCCAGGTCCCATAAATTACCCACTTACCACTGCAAGTCTGGTTGTTACAGGTAGCCGTCGGTGTGTGCATGCTGTTTCCTGACAACTGCTAAGCACAACAACTCTCTCAGCCAACTTAGCATAGATGTAGTTGTCTATAATCCCCTGAGACAAGAGGGAACAGCACCGTGGTTCACACAATCAGAGTGCTCCAAGGGCAGAGATGTGCCGACATGGGGTGGGAACAGAATATCACCTCAGAAAGCTAGCATGGGAAACTGAGCGAAAGCACGCCAGTCTTCCTGAGTTCAGAGATACAGGGAAGGGAGCTGGGAAATGTCTGGGGTTGGTTACATGCAGACACTGTTGGAAAGCGAATCTAGTGCAGAGGGAGTTGAGCCAGAGCCAGGCAGTGATGGACAGCTGGGACCCGTTTGTGGCTCTGGAACTAGATAATACACTCAGTTTTGTTTGGTTGGTTAATATTGCCTTTATTTCCTACAATCATTTTAAGACCTTTGAAATAGAAGGTGGAAAGTACAGACTCCCACGTGTGCCCTCCCCTCCCGCCTTACACACACAGCACCGACTCTCCAGCAGCAACCAGAGCTATGGTAGTATACCTGTTACAGTCATTGAACCCTTACTAACACATCATTATCACACACACAATGCACAGCCTCCATAGGGACCTTTCCTAATGATGAAAGCCAAGGCTTTGCCGGACGTGTAAAGGCCGTAGTTATCACATCAATAATCATTGCTGTGGAAGACTTCAATTGCTATTCATTTTCTCTCCTTCCAACTGGTCCCTAGAAGCCACTGATTCCATGGCCTTCACAGTTTTGTCCTCCCTAGAATGGCATATAACTGGGAACACAGTATGCCATTTTATTTTATATGTATGGGTGTTCAGCTTGCATGGATGGATATATGTACGTGTGTGTGCAGTACCCGTTGAGGCCAAAAGAGGGCATTGAACCCCTCCAAGGTGAAGTTACAGGTGGTTGTGAATCACCTTGTGAGTGCTGGGGATCAAACCCAGGTCTTCTGCAAAAGCATCCAGTAAGCACTTTTAACAGCTAAGCCACCTCTCTAGACCCATTTGCCATTATTTAATTCTTTCCTTTTTGAGATGAGTGTTTCTGAGGCTGAGCTGGAACTCACTATGTAGCCCAGCTGGTCTTACACTCCTGATCTTCCTGTCCTGTCTCAGCCCCCTGAGCTGGAATTACAGGTGTATGTTGCTGCACCCAGAGACTGTAAAACGGCTTCTTCCATCTTAAAATCTCTGTATTCTGATGGATGCGGCAAGTCATTTGGATTTTGTCTGTTGATAAAATTTTTATTTGTGCTTACTGTTTAATTGCTTGCTCTATTGTTGCCCTTGGTGTGTGTGTGTGTGTGTGTGTGTGTGTGTGTGTGTGTGTGTGTTTGTGTGTGTTGCTTTGTAATTAGGACATTTAAGGGCCTGTGGAGATAGCTCAGTGGCTCAGAGCCCAGGGTGCTGTTGCAGAAGGCCCAGGTTAACTTCCCATGTGGTGGCTTGCAACCACCAGTAACTCCAGTTCCAGGAATTTGGGTGCCCTTTTCTGACCTCTGTGGGCACCAAGCATCCATATGGTGTATATACATATATGTAGACAAAACACACACATAAAAATGACATGAACAAGTGTAAAGAAAGAAAGAATACTTAAGAAAATCCAAACAAGGCCAGGTGGTGGCGCTGCACGCCTTTAATCTTAGCACTCAGGAGGCAGAGGCAGGCTGACCTCTGTGAGTTTGTTGCCTGCGTTGTAAACAGAGCAAGTTCCAGGACAGGCTCCAAAGGTACACAGAGAAACCCTGTCGACAGAGAAAGAGAGTGGGGGGGGGGGGACAGAGGAGGACGAGGACAAGGAGGGAGGGAGGGAAGGAAAGAGGAAGGAAGGAAGGAACGAAGGGAGGGAGGGAGGGAGGGAGGGAGGAAGGAAGGAAGGAAGGAAGGAAGGAAGGAAGGAAAAAAAATATTACCATTCAACTCAGATGTACAGGAAGGAAGACCCTGTCGGTCCACTGTGCTTTCCACGTGCCTCTGAAATACCTCTATTACACCATTCTTCCTTGCTCTTCTCAGAGAGTAGGCCAACGGTCAAGAAAGAAAACAGAAGTACATGTTGCTTCTTGCGTCTCAGACTTTGCAAGGACAACATTGTTAACGCTTGCCTCACTCTGTTAGACAAAGCGTGAGGCAAAGCTGAACCCGAAGCCAGAGATCTTGGCTGTGTCCCTCTCTTTCAGCAGGAAGAGCTGAAGAGACAAATGACAGCCGTCAGCAGATCTGTCACCTGCAGTTTATTAGCCAAATAGCCACATAGACTGGACACCAAGTTGATATTCAATAACTATGAAGCATGGATGGACCTGCGATCGTTAGACTAAAGCCATGATGAACACAGGGCTCCAAGTCTGGTCCACAATAAACAATTAATACATCCTCATTGTTCAGTAGCATCCATCCAATCAACACTGACCATCTTTAGAAGAAATGTATAATGTCTACAATGTAATCTTTCTTGGACATAATAAGAATTATGAAGAAATTTTCTTACATAGGGGCAAGTATAGATATAACTGTCTACTGGGGTGTGCTAAGCTCTGTAGCACCTACAGGTCCTGTGTAGATATTTAAATGTAATAATTAAAGAAAATAAGATAAAAATTAAGCTCAGATTGCACATTCAGTTGGCCATCAGTCACAGGTGATTCTCGTGATCTGTCCCTGGCATCACAGTTGATAGGGACCGGCTTCTCTCTCATTATCTTCATGCACCTGATGGGGTAAATGTTATCGTGAAACTCAGTGCTGCCTCCTAGGCCAACAGATTGACTTGAGTTGCTAAGATAACACTGCAATCTATTCCACATCTTGTAATTAGCTTGTAGTGTGTTTCAGCTAATACTTAGGGGTACTGGAGAAGATTCATGGTGAAGTATTTGTTGCGAAAATGTGAGGCCTGAGTTTAGATTCCCCGGAACCCACAAAAAAAAGCAAAGTGTGGTGGCCCTCTGACCTCATGAGACAAGACAGAGGGCAAACCCCCAGGAAAACCCCAGCATCTCTCAGGACAGCCAGCCTGGTGTGCGCGCTAGTAACCAACAAAGAGACCTGCCTTAAACAAGATGGAAGGTGAGGACCAACATCTGATGCTGTCTTCTGATATCCACATGCACACTGTAACATGTGAGCACACACACATATGCAGAGAGAAAGAGGAGAGAGGAATGCACATGCACACAACTAGAAATTAAAATCAGTCTTTAAAAAAAAGAAGGTATTGGGGGAAGAATAATGGTCATAAAAAGCAGACTAAACAAATGCAATGTACATTGTAAAGAAATGAAAGAAATAGAAATAACATGTAAAATAGAAACAAAATACCTTATATGGCAGAAGTCTGGAAACACACCAGAACATACCCACCTCCAAGGAATGTATGAAACTTGACTTTCTCATGCCTGTCATTCTGTGGGAAAGAATCTGGCAATCTTCTCTAATGCCATATCACATAGGGATTTGGTCAAAACGGGAAGACATAATTTGTGTGGAGCATAATAAAACCAATCTCTCTTATCACACACATATCCATTTGTGGGTGGATGGGAGCTTGCTGTGCAGAGCGGATGAAGGATGTTTGAGAGAAGACTGCACACTTAAGATCAGACCTTGGGAACACGGCTCTAGTTCTGATTTAATGTCAGTTCCGTCAGAAGCAAGCTTGCATCTACACTGCACGAATGATAATGTATGTCTTAATGGCCTGAGCATTTTACCTCCCTGTGTTTTTTTAAATCAAATTCAACTCCATGTCTGGCTTTTTTAGAATACTATAGATTTTCGTTTCACTTACAGGCAGCTGCATGAATTAGAAAAAGCCTCAAACTCAAAAGCAATCCTATCTTAATTTTTAAATTTTATTAGGAAAAAAAATGAGCTGCCCAGCTGCAAAGTGGTGCCGTTATTCTGCTGTGCAGTGAGCACTCTGTCTCATTTAGCCCGCCCTCCTGCCTCGCAAAAAAGAGAGAAGTCAGCTGAATTCCCCAAAGGAGATCATTTCTCCTCACCTTTCTCTCTCTGTGTGAAGCATTTAATTTGGGGGTGTTAATTATACTTCTCATTGAAATTAATTTTTATTTTACTTAAGTTCTTTTGGATCTTGTTAATATTAATCAGCTACAAGGCCATTTGGTAAAATATAATTAACTGGTTTTTAGGGCTTTAATTTGCTTCTCTTTGATGTGGATATGGTGGGTTTGCTCTTGTGTGGTACGTGGTTGGTAGGTCTGAACATCTGAACTATATATCATGGCAAGTATAAAAAACAGAGTACATACTGGAAACATGAAGAATTCAGTTATGAAATCCACAGTGATCATAATAATGACCATGGTGGTTAATATAAGTGATCAACTTGACAGGTTCTACATCACCTAGGAGACAAGTCTCCAGGCATGCCTGTGAAGAATTATCTTGATTCATTTCATTGAATTGGGAAGACTCCCTCTAGCTGTGAGTTGTACCATTCCTGAACTTGGATTCTCCACTGCATAAGAAAGGGGAAACTTGGGGGCTGGAGAAAGGATTCAGTGGTTAAGAGCACTTTCTGTTCTTGCAGAAGACTAGAGTTTGGTTCCCAGCACCAATGTTAGTGGCTCACAAAGGTCACTAGCTCTAGGGAATCTGACTTTCCCTTCTGGTCTCCATGGGCACTGCACACACATGTGTGCATATACACATATAACACATAAATAAAAATAAAATAAATGGTTTTTGCAAGACCAAAGTGGGAGAAAGCTAGCTGAGGGGAAAGTTTGTCATTTTCTTTTTCATGACTACAGATGCAATTTGATCAGCTGCTTCGTCCTCAAGCCATCTTGACTTCTCCACCATGATGGGCTATAAACCTGAATTTGAACCAAAATAAACCCTTCAATTTCGAAGCTGCTTCTTCTCAGGGCATTTTAGCACAATGACAGGAAAAGTAACTAAGATAACATTCAAAGTAAACCTAGCTTTGGAGACTTGAGAGGAAGGAATTCATGGAGATCATAGAACATCTAATGATGGCTTCTCCTTGGTCCATTATGGGTAAAATAAACACAACATCTAGGGAAGATATTGTCTAAGCTCCTAAAATGGTAAGTTCTTTCTCAGCTATAAGGAAAACTCAAATCCAGCCATGGTAAGGACAGCGAAGCCAAATCATGTGAGAAAGTTACAAACAGTTGAAAATTAAGCAAATTAATTTTATTTATTAATTTATTAATTAATGCAGCCTTATTTTTTTAAGAAAGCATCCACTTGGTTCCTTGGGTTTGGGTTCCTGTAGTATCCCTTCCTTATATGTCTCTCCCTGCCTACCTTCCACCACAGAACTGCAGGATGTCTCTCTCTCTGACATATCCACTAAGCTGCGATTTGGCCCTTTAAGATGCAGAAATGACAGTGAGGTCCCACAAGAGCTGCTTTGTAAGCTTTGTCAGCTTCTTGCATTGTTCCTGCAGCGGTCACTTCATAGCACTGTCTTCTGGAAACAACATGACCATTACATTCATGAACTCACAGCAAATGCCATCACCATCTCAAGACCCACACGTGCTCAAGCTAAGCAAACTTCTGGCATGGATTGGGAAAGAAACCCACCTCTGACTTAGGAGCTATTGACAACTGATGGCTTCCGAGGGAAGGAAGATCATTCTCCCTTGGGAGTATAGACACTGGCAGGTTTCCCACACTCCTACAGATGAGCCCATACCCATGCACCCATGGGCAACACTACGTGGACTTTGTAGATTGTTGAACAAGAAGAATAGCGTCAGCAACAAGAGGAGGAGATGACAATGAAGTGGGGAGATGGACATGGGAGAAGATGTGGGGAAACTAGAGGGGTGTGAGGGGTGGGTACTATCATAGTTCTTTGTCTCCACAAATGAAATTTTCAAAGAATTAATTTTTAAAGCCCTTCCTGCTTTTTGAGGAAGGGAAGACTCATTTCTTGTCCGGAAGAAGGTGTGCAGTTGTAAACCCTCCGTCTTGACTCACGCCTTTGGGAAGAAGCCTGGGGATACTAGAGAAATGTGGTGGGTGTGGCAGAGTTTGTGCCCCACTGTTGCTCCTCAGTTGCTATCGAACGAGGCACTGAGTATGTCTGGAAGGTTCTATAATATTGGTGCACACCTGAGGAGCCCCTGCTGTTCCATTACAGAGGTGGGACCAATAGGCCAGAAAGCATCCAAAGGACAGAACTGTATAACTGGCCATCCACTCTGAGATGACAGGTGATGTCTGACAGTGGCTGGGTATGAGCAAATATCTGAAGAAAGTATGAATGTTCCTTTTTTCAATATTGGTGTTATTTATATAAATATATCATTTATCAAGATTAATTGAACTGAACACCAAATATGAATGGATTTTTCCGCACGTAATTTTTTTGTTTTGTTTCTTTGTTTTTTGCTCATTTGAGTCAGAGTTTCTCTGTATATCACTGCCTAGCCTGAGCTCGCTATGTAGACCAGGCCGGCATGGAATTCACGAGATCTGCCTGCCTCTGCCTTCCAGGTGCTGGGATTAAAAGCGTGTATCATGACGCCCAACTCCTGGATGTACTTTGTTGAACAAGCCTTGTATTTTGCTTATATATAATGGACAAAATTTGAGGAAATATGCAATCAACCCGGTGCTTCTGAGATATTTAGTGAGGCTTTAAGGTATCCAAAATACTGTTTTAAAGGGAGAAGGAGTTCTTGTTCCTGTTTGTGCAGGCTGAGTACCTCACAGCTGGGCAGCAACAACAGGGAACCAATCAGCTACATAGCAATGGATTTGTGCCTTCTATGGATGTGCAGCATGCAGCCAGCATGGCTGTAGCTGGTGGTCCTCTATAGAGTCCTTTACTGGAAGGAAAAAGAAGAGAAACAATATTTCTAAGCCATCCTGCTAGGTTGGAGACCCAGTTGATCTTTGCTCGACAGGAAGTATTTATCTGAGTTCCATCCAAAAGAAGGCTTGAAGGCTCATGGGGTTACATTGTGGCTCAAGGTAACTTTTCCAAGCAGGACTCAGCATCAATTTAAAATGCAATACAAAACAAATAGGACCCACTTGAGATTGCGTCTTCTGTATGGAACCAGTGCTCCCTTGAACCTATGACTGCTTCTCTTCTTTTTCCCTTTCTGGCACAATACTTAGAAGATTGAGAGACCCAGTTCCATTCTTTGTGCTTCAATTGTGCTATCAATAAAAATAAAGAGGGCAGAATAAACTTGGCTCCTTGGAGCCCAGCTTGTCCTTGGAGGCCGAAGATTGAAGACTCTGAAGTGAGACTTATGAGCCACAGCCCAGCATCCTAGCATCTGCCCAAGTCAGCTGTGAACCAGACACTGCCGACTGCCCACAGCCAATCAGGGACAGAGTGAAGAAACAGCCATGGAGTTGAAAGAAGGGGGGGTCTTCTCTAGAGTCCTCAGATGCCCATTGCACATGTAACTGCAAAGGTCACCAAGAATAGATGCCGCTTGTGACATCTGAGAGATTACCCAGCCACAAGGTTAATGGTGTGACTCTGCCTACAAGCTACTCCTGACAGGAAGTGTCTAATGTGCCCAATAGAAGGCATGAAAGGTTACGTGGGTACTCTCTGGGTCAGGTACCTTCTCCAATAGGTTCCCAAAATCAAATATAAAATGAAATATAAAACAAATGGAAGACATTTGCTCATTTGATGACAGCTACTTGGAGAACTTCCCGCTCCAGTGGGCAAAGGAAGTGGAAAACTCCAGGGACAGTGTCTTAAGAAGCAGAAAAATTAATAAATAAGGGTAACAGTAATGTCATCTTCACACCTTCCATCAAGATAAGCCTCATTAACATACACTGTCACTACAAAAGGACTGTGGTTCCCCAGACTGGCTAAGGCTTAGATAACATCTTATCACCTGCCTAGTAGAAAGATGCCCCAACAATTCACACATGCACACACACGCACACACACACACATCCTGCTGACTCCATTTAATGTCTGTCACCCCCGTGTGTGTGTGCATGTGTGTGTATACCCTACTAACTCCATATGATGTTGCTCATGTGCACCTGTGTGTGGTGTGCACCTGTGTGTGCACCTGTGTGTGGCTGATCACTGTGAATGACTGAATAACCCATCAAAGAGCTCAGCCCTAGGAAACTGATTCTTCCTCTAAACAATAAACAGTCAACAGAGAGAAGAAGCAAATATGAGTCCACTAGGCTACCCACTGCCTCTCTTGTGATTGGCAGGTCAGTGGCTATCAGCTTTTCTTTACAACTCCTCCCCACTATCTCTTGCCCCAAGTCTTCACTAAGATCTAAAGATGCCATACATGAAGGACCCTGGCACAGTAGCTCTCATCCGGAGGCTAGAGGAGAAACAAAGGTACTTATTTGCATTTTATATCTGTTTATGCAGCACATTCCACCAGAGTCTAACTCCACCATGGGGGCATGTTCACCATTTAACTTAAGCATGCCCTCCACAGATGGTGGCAGAGAGAGAAATAAGAGGATGTTTCAACGCTGGGGACTTGCAAAATCATCCCTGTTTGGGTTACTAAACACTGCTAGGAAATGCTTCCCAGAATATTTTTGGTTTCATCAACTGCACAAAGATCTTAAGGGACCTGTGGATGAAAGCTCACAGCTGTACCAAGTCGTGAATGATACCGAGTCACTCAGAACAGCACAGGAGCACGCAATTCCCTGACAGAATTAAAAGAAAAGATAACGTGCCTTCTACTTCTGCACAAGCTCCCCAAATTCTAGACAGCTGTTTTATTAATCAGGAAGTGTTAAAAGGGTGCCATGAAAAGATGAATCGAATTAAAACCAAAAATAAAAAAAAATCATGATTTGGAAGTGCAAGTGTAATGGGGAGAAAAATAAGTCCTGCTGTACTGCTACAATTCTGTCTCTAATTTTTGTGACTTTGTGCAAGACCTTACATTCCTCTCTGGCTTCATATGTGAAATCCTGTCGCTCTGGCAAGTGGAATCGAAGCTCTCTAAGAGGGGGAAGGAAGACCCAGGATTCTGTTACAGAAAGAAGAGTATAATTTAAAGATAAATGACCTTCCTCCTCACCCTTTGAGGCTGTGTAAGTCTATAAATTCAAGTGTGACATGTAAGGACACTAAGAAAGCAGACTCCACCACACACAGTTGTAACCAGATTGCCATTTAGCTTTTTCAAATACTCTACTCAATGTTTAATGCATCTGCCATTTTGCAGAAGACCCTCTCTCCACAGGGCAGTGTGCCACATGGCTTAGCATGAATAGGGATAGGGTACCTGATTTTGGAGCCCCCTCCCAAAACACAGCAGAAAACACACCAGAAGCCAGGAACCAGGGCTCCAAACAGAAATAACTGCATTTCTACTTGAAGTGGTTCAATCAGACAATTCTTAAACCAAAAATCTTACTCGGAATTAATTATTTTGAAGGCTAGGTCCCCTGTGGATTGGTTATTCTGTGATTCAGGGATAAGAGAGAAAGTTAATAGCTTTCTAATTATATCAAGTTTCCATTTTAAAAATCTGGTTCTCATTTATGAGTCTGTCAGGGGATTATCAAGCTACTTGGTCTTGGCTCTTAATTCGTAGAGCAAGAGTAAATTAATGCAGAGAATAAGGTCTTACTCTCTTAAATTACTACCTTGTAAGTTGAAGCAATTAAACTCATTTACTTTTATTGAAATTGTTAAACCCATTTAACAGAAATCTGACTATCTATGAAGGATTCCATAGTTTTCATGCAATAACCTAGTGAAGATTGGACTCCTAACTTACTGTATCAGCTACACTGAGGTTAAAAACAAAAATGAATACATTCAACTCAAAGTATTCCAAGTTTAATTTCATGGCCAATTTTGTTTTTTAATTCACCAAATCTACATTTTTAAAGATTTATTTCTTTTTATTTTATGTGTATAAATGTTTTGTTTTCCTGTCTGTGCATCATGTGTGCACAGGGCTCACATAAGTCACAAGAGGGCATCAGATCCTCTAAAACAGTAGTTACAGAAAGTTGTGAGCCACCATGTGTTGATGAGAACTGAACAGGTCCTCAGAAAGAGCAGTCAATGCTCCTAACCACCAAGCAGTCTCTTCAACTCCAAATCTTTATTTTTGATATATTTAAAGTGTCAACCAATCATCACTCTGTGGATGAATGCAATGAGCTCTTTTCCTTTCTCTGCAGTCCCCAATCATCATTACTTGGACATATTATGCTATGTTGAGTAGAGGGATTTCCCATGGACTGAGAAACGGGTGGTAGTCCCTCAAACCCTAGCTCAACTGTATCTATAGCTATTATCGGGTTAAAGTTAGCCTCAACTGGAATGGGGAAAGGAGATGAATACCTGTCTGTATGCATGTACCTGTGTAAATATTTGATATTCTCCTCATTGTTATGACAAAATGCCTGGCAGAAGCAGCTTTTGCAAGGAAGGTTTTGGTTCTAACTCGTGATTTAAGAAGGCATACTGTCCTTCACTGAGGGAGGAACGATGATGGGAGCTTGAAGCAGCTCATCACACTGCAGCCTCAGCCAGAAAGTAGAGCGATTACCACTAGCAGCCTTCTGGCTTCTTCCTTTTTTTTCCTCTTTTTTATTCAAACCAGGACCCCAGACCATGAAATGGTGCCACGCAAATTCAAGTTAAATCTTCCCTTACAAGTTAATTCTCTCTGGGGGAAAGCCTCATAGACATGCTCCTTGATGATTCTAATCCATCCAAGCTGACGGTGAAGTTGAGCATTCATAGCACACATGATTGTGTTGTACGTACCTTCAACTGCACACAACTGAACAGAGGGACTCCAAAGATGGAGATGGGAAGGAAAAACCGTGGCTGTTGCTGCTCTACTTCTGCTGCTGTGATAAACTACCCCAACAGAAAGCAATTGAGGAGAGAAATTGTTTTAGCTTAGACTTCCAGGTTCTATCCCATCCTTGTGGGGAAGCCAAGATAGAAACACTAAACAGCTGCTCACATCACAGCCACAATCAAAAGAAGAGAGAAAAGAATCCAAGCATGCTCATACGCTCACTTGTGCGGAGTCTAACTTTTTCAGTCTTCTCCAGTTCAGGGTTCTCTCTGCCTAGGGAATGGTGCTACTCACAGTGGACTGGATCTTCCCACACCAGCACAGTCTCCCAAAGACATGCCCGCAGGCCAACCCGAGGCAGCCAACCCCTCATTAACACTCTTCCCAGTGATTCTAAGTTGGGAAAAATCAACAATTAAAGCTAACCAGTATAGTTGCATATCCGAAGAATCCTGAGGTGGGAGATGGGGGGAGGTTATTTTTATTTTTTATTTGTTTGTTTAGTTGGTTGTTTTCAAGCCAAACATAAACCTTACCTGAGAAATATCAGTCTCAAAATTTGCTCTGATTTATTTTTCCTCTCTCTGGCTCTTCCACATAGTCACTTCAGCATTGACACAATGAAACATGACTGGACGTCGTGACATGTCTCACACATTCAACAAATATTTACTGAGACCTGACTCTGCCCAAGCACTGTTGTAGATTTGGGAGACAGCAATGAATCAAACAGCTCTGCTGTCAGCGGACACTGCTCTATCACAGACTGGACTGCGGCCCGCACAATAAACAGATGGGTGTGTGTTAGGCCTGGAAGTAGTACATGCTAAGAAGAAGGATTGCATTGTCAGCGGCCGAGCGTCTTTCCGAAGAGCAACTAGTATTGATGGGGTGGCATATTGGTCAGGGTTCTCTAAGGAGCAGAACAAATAGAATAAACATATATTGTAAAGGGGATTATAACATTATCTTACACTAGAAGGACTGAGCAACCCAACAGTGGCTTTCTGCATAAGAGAAGCTGAGAACCCATAAATCCATAAATCTGGATGACTCAGCCATCCCTATGTGGGTGCTGAAGGCTTGGAGGATTCCTGGAGAGCTGCTGCCTTCACTCCACAACAGACACACTCACCAGAAGGGTGCAAAGCCAAGCAAGCAGCGCAGGTTTCTCCTCTGACCTCATTCCTGGGCTGCTTCTAGACAGCGCCAGAAGGTTTTTCTCTGCGGAGAGGTCCTCCTTTCTGCAGTTCATCCATCCTGGAAATGCCATAACAGAGATGTCAACAGACCTGTGTCTCAGATGATTCCAGATCCAGTCCACCTGACAATATTCACCCCCACAGATAGTCAAACAAAAAAAGGGAGGAAAGAAGTGTGAGACTATTGCCGGGAGCAGTCAGTCTTGCCTGCATCTTGTCATTGACCCAGCAACAACCACTTAGTGAGACAGACTTGTCCTCTGTCCTTCCACAATTCTAGGGAAGGAGGAGAGACAGATTAGGAATTTTCAGGATTATAGTTTGGGGCTGTTCCTACCAGAGGGGCTCATGGGTCAAATATGTGAGCCAATGGGAAAAGTATATTTTTAAAGCTCTTGAGTGTCATCCTTGCAGATAATGACGTCATGTCAGGATGTCAGAAGGTTGAACATGCCTGGTCGAGGCACCACAGCTGATCCATCCAAGGACATCTTGGTTGCTACCAAGTATTGGTAGTTGTGGATGAAACTGAGATATATATCTTTCTCAGGGGGGAGGTCCTGCTTCCTGAATTAATTTATTCAAGCAATGCCTTCACAGAGATGTCAAGAGGCATGTATCTTAGCTGATTCCAGACAAACACACACACACACACACACACACACACAGCAGGGGGTGCAGGTAAAGATATAGATAGAAATGCATGCATGCATGCATACATACATACATACATGAATACATGGATACATACATACCTTCAGGTTTCTGTATGGATGTGAGTTTTCACCAATTGCTGGAATGTATAGTGAGTTTATAGCTAGTTTTCTGAGAAATCACTAAACTACCTTACAAAGTGTCTGAGCTTTTTCATTTCCATCCTCAACGAATGAGAATTATTGCTATTTTTCATCCTCCTCGGCATTTGAAAAATACCACAAAAAATTTAAGTACCATAAACTCTTTCATTATCTGATATATCTCTCAGTACAATTGTTTCTCTGTATGGTCTTCATCCTTCGTCTCGATACTGATTTTTTTTCCACACCAAAACAAATTTATAATATGACTTTCTATGAACAAGGAAAACAAGCCAATTTGGCTTACTGTACTGTGGCTTGTAGAAATTTGAGCATGTTGGTGTTTGCTTTGGGCGCTGTTGTTAATCTAGATTGGATCCGTCTCCAAAACCCATTATTTGAACTACCAGAGGATTACTCAAATCAAGGCAAAGCACTCTCGAGTCAATTCAAGTTTTTCCAATAGATATGAAAGATGAGGAAGAATTTTTCTACATTCTGCTGCTAGCTGCATTCATGGTCTGTCTCACATGCTGTTCTCACTACCTTATTGCAGAAGTGGGGAGGTTGGATTAAGGCTGAAGCATCTAGGAAAACAGAACATCTTAGCTCAGAGCAAGGAAATAAACCCCGTGTGAACATTGAATGCTACGATTTTACTGACTTTAGAAGAAATAAATTTTGCTGCTCAGTGGCACATTAAGAGGTCTATTGCCTCTTTTTGAAGTGTCCCTCTTCCCAGCCGCCTCCTTCTTATTAAAATTTCTTCCCATGCCTGGAGCAGTAGTCCTTAGACCTTCCTTACAATAGCCACTCCCAAGTATTTCTTAATTGAATTACATTTCATCGGCCTGATAAAAGCACAGCTAGCCTGAGATGTCCCCAGTATGTATGTTTTTGTCTATCTTTAATTTTTTCATGTATACACTATGCATACTTTCATGTATGTCTGTGTCTCTGTGTGTTTGTGTGTACAACCATGTGTGCACTTTCCTCAGTGAGCAAACGGCTTTTCTGATAGAACATAGGCTGGGATTGCGATGACCTTGTCCTGGTCACATAATAAACTAGGCCAGAGCCACTACACAAAAATATGACATTCGATCATTACTGTATTGGGTTCATGGAGTTCTGTTGTATAACATCAACATGGGGGTTCTTATTGTTTAATAAAAACTTAAATGTGGATCATGTATACACAGAGAAAGACCAAAAATGCCTCCCCCACCACGCCATTGAATCTTACACCCAGGGGGAAAAAATGAACATTGAGAATTTTCTGTAGCACGGATGTTTTTCCTCCACAGGAATAGTGGGAATTTTCCTCTCCCACAAATGACGCGAGCAATTTAGAAAATGATTTAAAAGAAAGGGGGCATCTTACACTATTGCCAATAACAGTTAGCAAGTCTCATTAATGAGATACACTGATGGGGAAATCACTACAATTCTACTTCGCAGCAAAATACTGTAATTAAGCCATTGTGTGTCTGTGTTATTTAGCAAATGAATAATTGTACCATGCCCCTGAGACTTACTGCTGCTTTGGAGCATCAGCCTAATATGGTTGCCGTCTTGTCTACAGCTCACTTAATGAGCAATAGATTCTGAGTCATGTCCAAGGCACTTGACTGCTTTCTACAGGCGAATAGCCCAGCAACAGAAAAGACCCAGTGTGCTGAAAGTTACAGAACACTGATAAAGATTTAAATTACATTTGACTCTTTAAAGGGTGTTATTAGTTTGGAAAGGGTCAGTGGACATCTTGTATCTGCCAGGATTCATGCTGAGTGGTAAGGATCTAAATACCACAGCCCTGAGCCTGGGAAAGTATTTACAAAGAAATCATGAAATCAACCAGGACAAATGGCAGTGTCATTGTCTGACAATGTCTGGCCATTGTCCATAACTTCTGCTCTTTCCACATTCCAAAATGACTTTATTAGGGACGCACCTGACATGCTGGGCTTCCATCTAAAAAAATGGAGGAAGCAAGTACCTAGTACTTGGGAAGCTCAAGCAGGAGGATAGAAAATTCAGGGCCAACTAGGAGGGTGCAGAGATGGCTCAGCAGGCAAAGGCATTTGCCCCCAAGCTAACAACCTGAGCTCTAGTTCTGACCCACAAGAGGGAAGGAGAGACCTGGTTCCCCAAAGTTATCCTCTGTGTATCATGGATGCATGGGCTTGCAGGCTCACACACTGTAAATAAAAAATGAATGTCTTTTCAAAACATACTCATCTCATTGCTTTTAATTATGTGTAGGTGTGTGTGTCTGCCTGTTGGTATATGTGTATGAATGCAGGTATCCACAGAGGCCAGAGGCATTAACAAAAAAAAAAGGAAGAGAAAAAGAGAAAGCAGGGAGGGAGGGAAGAAAGAAAGAAAGAAGGAAAGAAAGAAAGAAAGAAAGAAAGAAAGAAAGAAAGAAAGAAGTCAGGCAGCAGTGAATTACAGGCTAGCATGGGCTATACACTGAGACCCAAGACAGAAAGTGAGATAGGAACTAGGGTGGAACGTCTTTGCCGCTACCCATGGCTCTTCTTCCTTTGTGCTTACCTGGAAGATCCTGAGGTCAGCAGGACAAATAGCTTCAGGTTCCTCTTTGCCAGTGGAGGGATGGTGATCTGACCTTCTAATAAGGTCAAGGTTGGATTTCACTGAAGTCACTTTCCAACTCTTTACTGAACTACCTAAGGCTGAGCATCAGGTTACTTGGCCTGGAAAGAATGAGTTTCCCTCAAAGCCCATGCATGGTAACATGGACCCCTAGGGGGATCATCTCAGGCTCCTTCTTCTGTTGACTCCAGACTCTCAAGACTCTCATACAGAGGAGTCAAAATGGAGAAAGGGTTGTGCAGAATTTTCTGGGCATGAGTTGTGTTAAGAAAGGATGAGTCATTAAGGAATAAAAAAGAACCACATATTGGTCTGTTTAGTAGGTCCCCTCCTGTGGGTCAGAGCTAGCACAGCAACCTTAGCAAGCACATGCTAAGAGGTGTTTGAACCGCTGCCTTTTGTCTGTAGCTATTGGGACCCAGAGCAGAGTTCTTATCTTAGAACAGGAGGTCTGCACAGGGACCACAGTCACCTACATCAGGTACCCAAGACTGAAGGATACAATTTCTTTACATTGCTTCTTCACTACGTAATTACATCTAAAATGAGGAGTGAAGCATAGAGCCCTGTAAAGTTTAGCTACCCTCATGCAGGCCCAGGACTAACACAGAGGCATGGCATGCATAGGCAGGCATGCAGTCAAGGGGTGCGACTGCTCACAACAAGGGGGACTTATAGCTGGGCAGTGGTGAGGCACAGATTTAATCCCAGCACTTGTGAGGCAAAAGCAGGAAGATTTCTGTGAGTTCAGTGCCAACCGGGTCTAAAGTGTGAGTTCCAGGACAGTCAGAACTGTTATATACAGAAACCCTGTCTAGAAAAAAAAATCAACAAGAGGGCCTTATAAGATTTGTGTTCTTTGACTCAGATTCCTCCTCTAGTGAGTTTGAGGCACCGAGAGCAGTGGCCAAGTGAAATCTGTAACACTGGCTTGAGGAGGCTTTTGACCAGCTTTTACAGGACTTTGCCTACAGAGTTTTGGTACACAGAGCTCTGGGTTGCATGACAGCATCCAGAAGCTGTGCTGCAAGGGTCTTGACCCAAAAAATTAAGAAATCCAGAGAGGCTCCTGGAAGAGAGGAGGTCTACCCATGACATGTCCCTGTCACACAAGAGGACTGTCATCCAGAGAGTCTCAAAGTGCTAAGGCCATTGGGGTGTTTCATGGCTAGAGTTAGACTTATGTATAACAAGCAGATAGTGAGCCTGGCTTTAAAGGGTGTTCAAAGCAGAAGGTGATACACAGACGAAATCTGTTTATTTTGAGTTTATATTTAACATTTGCATTGGAAATGAAAGAAACTTGAGTTGGGCACCAGCAGGATTCTCCCTTACTTAGATTCAGCTTACTATAAATTAAGCCATCGAGGGTTAATAGACAGGACTTCCTTGGGTAGGTGTCCCTACAATGGGTCTTTGTAATTATCCACTTGACACAATCTGGAATCACCTTGAAGGGCCTCTCAATGAGGGGCTGTCTAGACGAGACTGGCTATGGGCGCGTATGGAGGAGGTTGTTTTGACTGCGTTCACTGAGGTTGGAAGACTTGCCCACTGTGAGCAGAGTCAGCCCCTAGCACAGAAAATGAGCTGAGCATTTCTGTGCAGTCGTTCGTCCCTCTCTCCTGTGACGAGTCCTCTCAAGCTCCTGCTGCTCTGATTCCTCTGCTAGAATGAATTATAACCTGGAATTGTGAGCTGAAAGAAACCTTTCATTTTTACTTACATTGCTTTGGTCAGGGTCTTTCATCCTAGCACCAGTGAATGAAACTAAACTGCGCGTTCATGTATCCTCTTTGTCTCGTTTCTTCTGTTCGAGGTCAAAGCAGCATGGGGAGTGTGATAGAAAATCATCCGACGACATAGACAGCCGGGTTTGTTCTCCTGTCACAGCTCCTGCTGCCATGTCCACCCTGCCTTGATGACCTCATCCCTGGGGAACTTAAAGCCGGACTAAACTCTTTTCCTATAAGTCACCTTGGTCCTGGTGCTTTATCACAGCGACAGAAAGTAACTAATATAGTGCATCTTGGGAAGCCTACAACTCCATGCATGAAATACCTTCACTTCCCAATCCTTAAAAGCAGGCTCTATTCCTACAAGGTCTCCCCAAAAAGCTCAGAGTAGAATTGAATCTTGAGGAAGAGTTTTCCTGCCCCCCCACAAGTATGCGTAAGGCAACAATAAAGCAGCCTACTTCTAAATCTACCTTTGAATATACCTTAAGCCAGGTGTAAACTGCCTAATGCACACAAAGGATAATGCCTCCTTGTCCAAAGGAAAGAGTAAGTAGTTAGCTTGTTTACAAAACTCACTGTGTGCTAAGCAAAGAGAATCTAAAAGCCCAGCTGTAGGTAAGGGATATTGATTCTCACCTGCCTCCAGCTACAGAGACAAGGAGTTTAAGACACAGAAGGAGACTTTGACATCATATAAGAACTAGTGTTGATGTTCCCAATGGTGACTTACAGTTTGCCACCTCAAATGACAGGGGTGAATTTTACACACTCAGAGTCTTGTATCCCAACTAAAGAAAGAAAGGCTTCATGCTTTCCTATTGCCCTCAGAGACCGGGAAGATACCTTTTTAAAAACATAATTGTAGGTTGACAGGTATATCACCCACCGGGAAGACAGCATAGGCTGTAACACACTGATACAGAAGACAGGGGATGCCAGATTGTTAACACCCTCAGGGACTCTCAGGGTTAAAAGACGCTAAAGAGGTGGTTCAGTGGTTAAAGTCCTCACTACACAAGCATGGGGTCTAAAGTTCAGACCCCCAGAAACTGTAAATATAAGGGGTGCTTCTCGGCCTGCTTGTACTTCCAGTCTCAGAAGATGGAGACGCTATTCCCAGAACAAGCTGGCTAGAGTTTATTGGCAAGCTCTTGGTTTGAGAAACCCCGCCTGGAAGAGAGATCAAGGAGATTCCCAGCATCAACACGTGCACGCAAAGGGAGAGAGATGTGCTCTGTGTTTCTGAATATAGGGATTTCTCTGTGCTCTTGAGCTCTATATCACCTCACCCTTCAGTTCCCAAAGCAATCAAAGGGAATAAAATAAAAGGGCAAAGAGTTTCATTTTGTTTTTAATTACTGTATATTCATTGAGCATGATTTTGGATTTCATATGGATATTTTCATATGCATATGCTTATATTTGACCATATTTTCCCAAACCCCATCTCCCCCTTTTATTTCACCTAGTATAATAATCTCCAGCAGCATCTATTTCCTTGCAGATGACATAATTTTACTGTCCTTTTCAACTGAATAAAATTCTGTGATAACCACATTTTTTTAAAATCAGGTCATCTATTGATGGACACTGAGGTTGATTGAGTCTTTGTTTGTTTGTTTGTCTGGTTGGTTTTTATTGAACTATACATTTTTCTCCACCTCCCTCCCTTTCTCCCCTCTCCCTTTCTATCCTCCCACATAACCCACATGCTCCCAATTTATTCAGGAGATCTTGTCTTTTTCTTCTTCCTATGTAGATCCATGCATGTCTTTCTTAGGGCTATCTTTGTTGCCTAGGTTCTCTGGGGCCATGGACTGTAGGTTTGCTTTTCTTTGCTTCTTATCTAAAAGCCACTTATGAGTGAGTACATTTTATATTTGTCTTTCTGGGTCTGAGTTACCTCACTCAATATAGTTTTCTAGATCTAGGTTGAGTCTGTTGCTTGACTTTTGAAAGTTTTGCTGCAATAAATATAAACCTGTTAGTATTTCCAGTGTGCAGAACTGGGGTCCTTAAAGTAAATTCCAAGGAGAGGGATAGCTGGATCATGTGGTCTACTTCTCGTTTTCTGAGGAACCTCCATGCTGGTTTCCATAATGTCTAGGACATTCTCATTCTAGTCCTCAGTACAGAGCGGGCTCTAGCAGGCTGTGGGTTTTGCACTGGGTGGCTCCTTTCGGCTTCTGACTCTTGGAGCCCACGAGTCTTAAGTTCTACTTTTTGCACAGTTAGATACATAGACAGCTCCGGATGTATATAAATGTTTCACATGAGACTGAAGTAAACATCCGTCCAGGCCCTCAATAACCCTAGGGGTTCTGATTTCCTTTCTGTTTAGAGACAAACATCAGGACCAGAACAACTTTGGGGAAGAAAGGATTTCTTTAGCTTACACTTTCAGGTCATGGTCATCATTGAGGCAAGTCAGGGCAAGAACCCAAATAGGAACATGAAGCAGAAACCATGGGGGAATGCTGCTTGCTGACTTGGTCAAATGCTAGTGCTTACCTAGTGTCCTAGTTAGGGTTTTATTGCTGTGAAGAGACACCATGACCATGGCAATTCTTATAAAGGAAAACATTTAATTAGGGCTGACTTATAGTTCAGGGGTTTAGATCATTATCATAACAGCCTGATATGGTGGTATGCAGGCTGACGTGGTACTGGAGAAGCTGAGAGTTCTACATCTTGATCCTCAGGCAGTAGAAGGATTCTGTAACACTGAGCATGGCTTAAGAGCATACCTCAAAGCCTCTACAGTGACAGGCTTCCTCCAACAAGGCCACACCTACTCTAACAAGGCCACACCTCCTAATAGTGCCACTTTCTATGGCCAAGCATTCAAACAGATGAGTCTTTGGGAGCATACCTATTCAAACTACCACACCTGACTTTCTGATTCACCCCAAGACAACCTGCCTCAGGTATGGTGCTTCCCACAGTGGGTTGGCTCTTCCCACATTAATTAACAACCAAGACAGTCCCCCACAGACATACCCACTGGTCTGTGTATGTAGATAATTCCTCAATTGAGGCTCTCCTCTCAGAGGATCTAGGCTGTGTCAAGCTGACATCAGGTGCATTTTAATTCCCGTCATGAGCTTTCAGCTTCCAAATAACACTTTCCAATCTGACCTTCTCAGTGGCTCTGGATGTATATGCCCACCTGTCTTCCTAGCATGTCTGTCCAGATGTCTTGACAGCCTCCCAAGCTAATAATGATCTTTAATGGACTTCTGGCTTTCCTTCCCAGAACAAGATGATTTTTTCCTCTACAAATGAACTTCCTTCCCCTTCTTCCCCTCATACTGATCAAGTCCATGGAGTCACATCTAAGCCCTTTCCTCTTCCACCCTTTGTGGCTACTGAGCTGTTCCTGGCACTCTCTGCATGGCGTCCGTCATACTCTGACCACATCCCTCCACCTAAACCACTGGTGTGCTCTTCCAGGTGGGCAGTTTGGGAGAAAGGAAGTTTGAAACTCATCATGTGAGCAGAGCTTTGGACAAACAGACTCCAGTTCCCTCTGCTTGGTGCTATTTCCTGTGTCAGAAGTGAAATCAGCATACTGCAGGAAAGGGCGTGCGTTGAGATTGCACTAGATGTCTGGAAGAGAAAGTAAACTGCCTAAGCCTTTGTTTCAGTAACGACTCAGGATAACATTTGAGACTGAAATTGGCATTTTGCTGTTTAGCGCTGAGCCCCCAGGGACTGCGGGATGCAATCTGGAAAACCTGAGGGACAGTCAGAAACAGCCAAGGAGTAGACCTTAAATGGGCTTGTTTGGCAGCATCCACTTCTCTTTGGGAAGAAATGAATGTGTGAGGAGAAGTGTCAAGAAGAAACAAGCAGGAAATGTGTAATACTTACCATTAAAATTCTGGAGCTGGGAAGTCAAGTTCAAATACAGACTTAGCTGTCTGTGCTTCTCTGAGCCTCTACCTTTTCCTTTGTAGCTAAAGCTGATGTCGTTGGCTTCACTTGTGTGTCTGTGTTTGTTTGGTTTTGTTTTGCATGGCTTTGAGAATAATCAAACATGAGAGCAGCTGGAAAGCTATCCCTGATGGGCCAGACCTGTCTGTCACCTGTTTGGGTAACAACAGGTGGCTGGCCTGGTTGTGCTTGTTGATATTCTTCTTGCCTCGGTGCACACTTGCTTACCCTGGACTTGCAGAGTTGCAACAGACACAGAACGGCTATTGAAGCTTGCAATATTTACATTCTAGGCTCTCAAATGGGAACTCTTGTGCTGTAGGAAATCCTATAACCAGTAGCTTTTAAGTTACCCGCCCATTTGGGCGTGGCCGCTTATACTATAAATGATGCTGTAAAGCATGTTCCCTCTCTGTTCCCGCTGCAGGATACCATTGCTGTTCCCCGTTCGAGTAGAGGATTATGATCTGTGAGTCTACCCCTAAATAAATAACCCTCTATTATACTCAATTCTGAGCTAGCTTGGGATTTCTTTTTAGTGTCTATCTTCACTCTCTCAACTTCTCTTGTCTAGCATAGGACCTGTTGCCCACAAAGAGATAAACAACTAAGCTGGGATCTGAAGGATGATGAACAGTTTATCTTTGGGCTCTGTGGGCACTATAGGCACACACATGCAAAACACACACACTTAAAAAAATTTCAAAAATAAAATGTTGACCTGCCTTTAAGAATGGATCAAAGTGAACCCAGGGGTAACATCCAGGGAGAGTACATAAAGAATGATATTCACTGAGGTGCCTAAAAACCGACCTTTAAATGTCGACATTTGTAAAACATTCCCGTGACAATGACAGTAAGAAAGGGAATTGGCCGTAAGTAGGCATCATGTTGCATACTTTTGTGACTCAAGACTATTAAGGAATAGTCTAACAACAAGACAGACCAACAACTGCCAAGGAAGCTGGGGACAAGGACACAGAGAGGAAGGCAGCATCACAGCATGCGTATGGCTGTTCCCAGGAGAGAAGGGGGCAGGTCAGGAATAACAGGCTAAGCAGATTGGCTACGCACCATTCCACGCTCATTTACTTCACAGTCTCCCTAGCTTAACAGAAAATAAAATCTTGCTTTGATTCCTTGACAAACAGCAAAGAAATCAAAGTGTGGAAAGCGTAGACAATCTTAATGAGATTTTTTTTAAAGGGTTAAAGACTCAAAGATGCTAAAATCCCGCGAGACACGAAATAAATGTAAATAATGAGAGACTCTCCCACCTCAGGTTTCACCCTTGTAATTATGTCTGTCCCGGTGTCTTAGTCTCACTAATGCTGCTTTTTTGTATAGATGCGAAATCTCATCAGAAATTTAATAAGAGCAAATAATGAGAGCTTCAGTCTGTTTGGTTATCGTCTCTGCAATTATGTCTGTCTCGGAATCTTGCTTTCACTAGACATTGTTTCTGTATGGTGTTGAAATTTTAATTGCATAAGACGTGATGTGTCTCAAATCAATCAAGGACATAATCACAACCTCCCCTCAATTGCTTAGGATCTCTCCTGGATTAATTAATTCATGTAAATAGAAGCTCCCAAGAGGCTGGGCTCAGATTTCTGAATGCAACAGCACCCCCAAACAGAACTTGGTTATCTTAATTGCATCTTGAGGGGGGATTTGGGCAAGAGGAAGTCTGTGGCTCCTTGAGGAGTCTATATTAAGGTTTTGATATTCTTCTACACTATAAAAAAAAAATACAAGCTTTTCTCTGTTGCTGTCCACTATGCTTTTCTTTCGGTCTCTGCTCCCTTTTCTGGGACAGGGCTGGCTCTGCATGATGGATTTGGGCCCCATGAGGAGATATGATTTGTTTTCTCGAGATAATGGTTTCCAGGGACACAGACAAAATCACTGAGGGAACAAGAGCCATCCACGAGGTCCAGCTGTCTCCCAGGTGGCTGTGCTTCCTCTGGCCCTGGGGCGCCTGGCAGGGCCCTGTCAACCTTGCTAGGAGGCTCTGCTCCTCTCTCTTCTTTTCACACAACTCTACTGCACAGCTTAGACCTCAGTCATCTCTATTGTTCCAGGATGACAATTCTTCCAAATATTCAAAATTAAGAGATATTTCCTCTGTCTTTTTAACAGAACCCATTGATTCCTTCCTTGGTATTTTTGTAACTAGGAAACTATTTTTCCCCCTTTGTTTTATTTTTAATTTGGATGATTTTATTTGCTTTTTTTTATTTTTCCTTACTTTTTTATTATCTATTTTATTTTTTGAGATAATATCATTCTCCTTTCTCTTTCTCCCTCCAAATCCTCTCATATACCCTCCTTGCTCTCTTTCAAACTTTTTTTTTTTTTTTTTTTTTTTGGATTTTTCAAGACAGGATTTCTCCGTAGCTTTTGGTTCCTGTCCTGGAACTAGCTCTTATAGACCAGGCTGGTCTCGAACTCACAGAGATCCGCCTGCCTCTGCCTCCCGAGTGCTGGGATTAAAGGCGTGCACCACCACCGCCTGCCTTGCTCTCTTTCAAACTTCCGACCTCCTTTTCATTGTTGTTAGATACAAATATATCTAAATATATAAATACAACATGCTTAGTCCATATAATGTTACTTGTGTGTATGTTTACAGCTATCTCACATATGAACCATAACAATGATCAACATGGCAAGAGAACCCTAAGGGCACACATAACTTGTTGGCATCCAACAGCTCTCTAGTTGGACTTAAGACCTATTCAAAAGGAAGGAAATCATGTTTGTTACTTGAACCATAACCAAGTGTCCAGGGTTAGTGAAATCATGGATCTTGGTGGAGAACTTAACAACTACCACTTTAATTTTCTGTTTATAGGTGTTTTGCCTGAGTGTATATCTGTGTGGTGTGTCTGATATCCCCAGAGGCCAAAAAGGAATATCAAATCCTTGAAACAGGAGTTACAGGCTTTTATCAGCCAACATATGAGTTCTAGAAACTGAACCAGGTGTCCTCTGCACTCTTAATCACTGAATCCTCTCTATTCCCCAAATAACTATTTAGGAAAAAATAAAAATTGACCTGTCTTTTAACATACTAGTAGGGTACTCCTACCCTCTCTTTAGAGGATGAAGCCCTCACAAGATGATAGATCTTGCCAGCATCTTCTTCCAAAACTTCCCATTTTCCAGAATTATGGGAAAGCAAAAGCCTCTTATTTGCAAATTACCCAACCTGAGTTATTGTGAGCATCACAGACTGAACTAAGACCATCCCTAATAGGCGTATAATGTTTCTAAAATAGTTAACCAGAGAGAAGTCCTGCCTCTGTGTATTCCTAAGGAAAGATGCCCAAAAGTAAGACAGGTCACACATATAAAGACACAGGTATAAGGGATGCTCAACAGAGATCCCAGTCTACAAGGGAACCACTTCCTTGTTCAGTTTCTCCCTCTGAAATAAAACTTTAAGTAGAAACAGAAGAACTCTGAGGAGCTTTTTGCTCTGGCCTCTCAAGAGGGCTGGATTCCCTGAAAACGAAAAGTGGAAAAGGAAATCTCCTGCCTTGCTGTGCAATCTCTAGTTTATTTCCTCATTCATCCATTCATGCGTGCATGCATGGAAGGTTCATTAGGTATCTACTTTGTTTCCAACTGTGAAACTCCCCAAAATTGTACAGTCTAGAGAAGAAAGAAAAGAGAGCAAATAAATCCCCTGGTGATTCATCAGGCTCCAAACAGCATCCACCATGAGAGAGCAGGGGTTGGGAGCTGGAAAGGGTGGCGCTGGGGCAGTCAGCTGGACTGAGCACTACAGCAGTGTCCAGAAGTCACGTCCTCAGAGGCAACAACAATGACAAAACAGTCCTGCTTCTCCACCAAGGCTATTGACTTGTTCTGCCTGGTAGATGTTCTGATGCAATGACGTCAAGTTCTTCTGCTTTCCCATGAGTTCAAGTCCACAAACTCCAGGCATGACCTTCAAGACAGCAGAGAAAGGATGCCAGTCAACCACGCAAAGCTTGACTGGCTCATCCTTGGAAGTCCTGAGATAGGTCAGTCTCAGCACAGAACAGTCTAGCCCAGTTGTAACCATCTGCAAAATGAGCCGATTTAAGCACAAAGGACCAACCATCCAACAGCCAGCCCTATGCTGGGTTTTTTGCTTGTTGCTGTTGGCTTGGTTTGTTTTTGTTTTTTGGAACAAAATGCGCATCTTCTGCTTTCTTTTTCATTCTGGTCCTTAACTCTGTGCTCCAGAAGATAATCACAACAATATATTAAATATATTATTGTCTGGACTTCTCTGTGACAAACGCGAATGAGGATCACTTTGGTCACCTTAAATCTAATTAGGTCATTAGTGAATGAGAGGCTTAGGTAGCCAGCGGTGCCTCCCTGGGATGGAGCCATTCCAAAGCCTTTCAAGCTGAGCTCTGACGATGAGATAAAGAAACACACATCACCAAGAAAACTGAGAAGCAACGCTTTAGAAATGTATAAGAGCTCATTATTCCCCTGTTAGGGCTATGGTCTCTATGGAGGAGTGTGGCATTGTCTAAAACCAGCTAATTGCTGCTTCCCCAGGCACTTCCTGTGGTTCTTTGCTGACTGTACGGCCATTGTCTTACACATGCCACAGTCTCCACTGCATGAATTGGAAGCTGCCTCAGTGAAACCATTTGGTTCCAAACAAGTGGCAGAATACAGAAGGCAAACTGGTACCCAGTGAAAAGTGGCCTTGATGTCTGCCCTTCCTCTAGAAGTAAGGAGCTGTGCAGTGGGCAGCTAGTGACTTTGCCTATGAAAACTAAGCTTGCCTTGGGTTCTGAAGCACCCTGGCTAAGATGGCCCAGCATATTGTTGTTTGGAGAAGTCTTCCCCTGGGAAGACACATGCAATTTCTGCAACTCCTTATTAGATCCCAAAGATAAACCAAAGTATGATTCCATCACAGTTCAGCCCGGGGAACAAATAAGTTTATTGTACTTACCTACGAGAGTAAATATAAGGGGTTACCAGTGGGAGTGTCAGTGACCCCAAAACAGCCACACTAGAAAGCTTCACCTAGCATGGATGATGAATGGCACCCCTTCTGTTTGCCTTCCTCAGCCTGTATATTCCTTACACCTATATAGTGGCACCTAGACCCTGTGAAGTTAGGGCAGAATTGCATACAAATTCTGAAAGTATTGGCTTGAATATCAGGTGAAGATCCAATGGCCCTACCAACTCCCTCCTATGAGGGATTGTCAACAGTCAACAAGTCAATGAGAAGGTTCCTGTAGATTGTTATGAGCAGGTAATAGCTGATCCGATGAAGATGGTGCCTGTTTTTCTCAGAGGATCTCATCCTATAACTTTGGAAATAGATTGCTAGATGGTAGATAGATGGGTAGATGATAGATAGATAGATAGATAGATAGATAGATAGACAGACAGATATCTTTAATCCATGTACCTTACTCACTTTCTACTGCTGAACCTGGTGTGATGTAATAAGACAGACAGATCTTGAAGAACTTAAAATCTTCCAAGGTCCTCCTTGCCTTGGGCATGGAAGAGTCCCCACAAGGTAGAAGATTACTGTGGGGAGCCAAAGGACTGGGCAAGCTCGGGAATCTCTCTATCCAGGAAGCCTCTGTGCAAGCTCAGGAATCTCTCTATCCAGGAAGCCTCTGCAGTGACTACACTTAAGAAAAATGATGAAGGCACCTGGGGCTGGGGTGTTTGCAAAAGCAAGCATGAGTATAGGGTGATGAGGCAGGGACTGCCTGGGACACCTGCACCACTCTGGTCTCTCAATCAAAGACCAAGATCTGGTGTTCCACCTTGACAAAAAGCAAGAAATACAGGACTACTCCCCAGGCTGATTTGGCTCCCTGTTTTCAAACTGATCCTAATCCGAATGTCTCCTGAGTGACAGAAAGGATGCCTCTAGCCACCTTCTCCAAGATAAGCCCTAGACTTTCCTCCGTGGAGCAAACAGGTGTGGAGACGATTGGTATGTAGCCATGGCCATGGAGTGCCCTCTGTTTGGTAAGCCTTAACCAGAGACCCCAAGGACAACACAGCCACCCTTGAGAAGTTTCTCCGTGGTGGCCTAGAAGGCCTCTCCCTTCACAACTTCACCCGCATTTGTGTTGCTGAGGGTTACGCCCTTGGTTCTTTGGTCCTGAGAACATCCTGGAATCTTGAACTTGACTGTTGATAAAAGGAATGCAGTGTAGTCTTAGAAATTCCTAGTGGAAATGGGTGTGGGCATCACACTGGCTGCCGTCAGTGGCTGGATCCTCTGAATGTGACAAGAAAGTGTGAGGGTACTAGCCGAGTTTCTACCCAGTTCCCAGATGAGGATATGTGTAGAAGCAAATGTTGACCCTGGTCCCACCCATCATTCCCAACCATGTCAAGTTCCATCGGTACTGAGCAACACTGTCGGTCTTGAATGTAAGAGCATTCATCAGTCACAGTAGAAAAGGCATGGCAGAGTCTGTGGCAGTGGGATCAAATGGCAGAGGCTGTTCACATCATATCAATACTGGTTGAGGAATTGCCTCCATCAGATTAGCCTAAAGATATGTCTGTGGGGCATTTTCTTAAATATTCACACAGCGTGTGGTGCCACCCCTGGGCAGGTAGTTTGGAACTGATCAAGCCGTGGAGAACAAGCCAGTAAGTAGTGTCCCTTCTCAGTCTTTGCTTAAGTTCCTGCCTCCAGGTTCAGGCCCTAGCCTCACTTGATGATGTAACCTGTGCGCCAAAGAAAGTCTTTTTACCCCAAACTGGTTTGGATCAATGTTTTGTCACAGCCACAAAAAGCAAAGTAAGGCAGCCTGTCTCTGTTGATCTACTTCCTTCACCCAGGCTCCACCTCCTAAAGACTCAGCACAGTCTCCCAAAGTAGCGTCATTCACCAGGGAATATGCATGAGAGACACAAGCCTGGGGGACATTCCTAATTCAAAAAAATCCTTAGATCAAAACCAAAGTCATTTTACACGTGTTGGTCTCTGACTCTGCTCATTCCCGTGGCTCACCTTCCAGCAAGTGACAGTAAAGCTACACAAATTCAGGCTACTAAACACATATTCTGCCTTGCTCTGCAGGTTTCCCACTGGCTTTCCCATTTAGTTCTCGCAGATCTGGTGACACAGATGGTATTATCACTCGTATTCTCCAGATGAAGAAACTCATGTGAAACATCACCCAACAAACAGAGCAGACAACGATGATGAAAAGAGGTTGGAACTCCTGCACAGGGCTTGTATTAGTCCCTGTTCTGTTGCTGTGATAAAACACATGACCCAGAGAAACTTAAAGAAGACTTTACTTGGGCTTATGGTTCCAGAGAAAGAAGAGGCCATCATAGTGGGGAGAAATGGCAACAAGCTGCAGCATAGATGTAGGAGCAGAAAGCCAAGGGTTCACATCTTAAACTGTAAGCATGAAGAACAGAGAGAAAACTGGGAGTGGAGTAAGACTATTAGCTCTCAAAGCCCACCCACAGTGATGTAATTCCTCCAGCCAGGCCACACTTCAGATACCCTCCCAAACAGCATCATCAACTGGGTATCAGTGTTCAAATGCATGAGACTATGGGGGAAATTCCTCATTCAAATCACTGCAGTACTGTAATACTTTATGAACTTATTATTAGATTTATTGTCTGAATAGCAATAGGTATTTTTGAATATGTGTTTGCGGAAATATGCAGATGGATTAGTCAAAATGTTCCACTTTATCCCACACACTCAACCTTCAAACCTAATAAATTTCTTTCCCCTTGTGAATTACTTTCAAGAAAAAATAATAATGGGAAGGACCAGCGACATTACTGATATACACCACTAAAAGTAAAATACGCACAGCCACTTGAAACAACAGCAATGCTGCCCCGACTCTCAGGTTTGCATACTGAAAATCTCACATTCTATTTTTCCCTCTGGATGATCTCCATTATCCAAGGATTTTCTCGTTTGATCCCTCGAGCCTCCAGGCTCCCTAAGATGAAAAAGTCAGTTCAAGAAATACCCATTTTGCTCTGACCAATAGTAAATTAGTCCTGGGAGAAAGAGAGTCACTTAAAGGTCTTCAATGTCTTCATAGGGCAAGCTCCATCTAGCCGTCAGCCTCAAGCAGGGCCGATCGATTGCAACACACACCTTGTACATCATGTGGGATCTCATAAGGTCAGTAAAAGGATATTGGAAAACCCCTGAGAAGCTGTTGCAACGAGACCCAGCAGGATTCCGTCCATTATACAACACACTTACAAGAACAGTTAGCCAAGCAGAGAACAAAGAGATCAGCAAAAGTGACTGCTGGGCATGAAACCTTCATTGGAATGTCAGGACATGTTGTCTCATCCCACCCACTACCCCCAGCCCCCATTGTAGCTCCTCATAGCATGGGAGACCAAAGTGCACCAGGACATTTCAGTGTGGGTGGACCTAGGCTTCTATGTTGCTGAGGAAAAGACATCCCATCCACAGTGTACCTTCACCTTGTTCAACTAGTTCCTCCTTGACTTTTTCTGTATCCTATTTTTTTTTCTTTTGAAAATGATTGCTTCACTCTCTCTGCTCAAATTCTTCTCCCTCATCTGTAAATGCTCAGTTCTAAGCCTGCTCCCAGAAAGAAGGCTTCTTCGTGCACATAGAGTTTAGAGCTACCTCTCTTTTATGCCCCACCATAGCAAATTACAATTAGATAACTAGTGATTTCTTTGTTGGTTCAATACTCACTTCCCTCCAAGGCTATGCTTTCTGTAGCAACCAGAACCGCATTGGCCCAGATCATTGCTGTGTGTGTCTCCTTATTTCTCGTGTAGAATTTGACAGTAGAAAGAGGCCAGCTTGAGCAGTATGGACCAAATCCTGAAGGAGGGTGAGTACCACTCAAAACTGAATCCTAACACCTCAAGGCTTTCTCTGCTGCTACTCCAGAAGCTGGTGTGACATACATTCTGTTAATACATTGCCATTTGTTGTTTAAACTCAATGTAATGCTGGCTTTGACAGTGGGGTTTCCCTCTGTCCCACTTGAGATCCAAATATATTTGTTCTGAAGTGTATTCTGAGATCACTTATCTGGGGATGGATTGGTCCCCAGCTCTGTCACAGGGAGGGAAGAGAACAGCAAATGGACCAACAGTAAAATGGCTGTGCCTTTGAGAACAGTTAGAAGGTGGACCATTTCCAACAGAGGTCACTAGTGTTGATGCCACCATATATACGTGTCTACAGTGGTAAAGGGCAGCTGGAAGTTCAGGGGAGCTCAGCAATGAAGAGAAAGCTCAATGGAGAGCTCCAACTGGTAAAACCATCTTCCCACCAGTTTCTGTCAGATATTGTAAGCCTCCTTCTCCCAATACCACCTCCAATTTGAGGACCCCATCTTTCTCCATTGCTTTTTGTTCTTTGACTTGGAAGTCTCACAGAGGGGACATCTGCTCTGCCTGAGACTCTCTATTGAGGACTCAAGTAGGTTTCCTTAAAGAGACTTCTTCAGTTTGTTTCTGTTGAGTGTTTTGAGCATCTGATTTGATAATGCTTTATGCCTCTCACTTATTATGTAATAAACTCACCCATTCAGATCCAAAGTTATGCCTATCCTATACCATTCTCCACACAGAACAGTGAGATATGTAGATGCTCCTTTTCCAGGTACTTGACTGTGAGGTCCTGAAATTGCTTTGTTCTCCATATAAACACAAGGGCTATCATGAGTGTCATTCCCTCCCATACCATTCCTACTCAAAGCTGGCCACACTTCTGAGGACAGCAGAGGCCTAGGCATCCGAGAGAAGATTTTGAATCTGGGTCTCAGTGTCTTCAGGTGTTTTTTTGTTTGGTTGGTTTTGGGTTTTGTTGTTGTTGTTGTTGTTGTTGTTGTTTGGTTTTCGAGACAGGGTTTCTCTGTGGCTTTGGAGCCTGTCCTGGAACTAGCTCTTGTAGACCAGGCTGGTCTCGAACTCACAGAGATCCGCCTGCCTCTGCCTCCCGAGTGCTGGGATTAAAGGTGTGTGCCACCACCGCCCGGCTCAGGTGTATTTTTTTTTAATTGCTGCCAGCAGCCATTTCTCCTGATATCTTTCTGAGAGAAACAATAACTCACTATTCGTTTAAGGTGGTGGTGTTTTCTGTTCTTTGCAGTCACAGCACTTTAACATATAAGCAGAGCATGTTGGGTAGACTTGAGGTCCCCATTCCTTCATCTGTGAAACTGAAAAACAATCAGGCATCACTCACATCCCAGGACACCAAAGTGGATGCTAAGGCAATTTACACACTAGAAACTGTTAGCTTGAAGAGAGAGGAGGAAAAGGAGGAGAAGGAGGAGGGTGAAGAGAAAAAGAGATTAAACACAGTGGCACGAAGGGCACTAGAGTTCGTGTGCTGGTCTCATCAGAAACAAGCCTACCACTCTCTTGCCCTCCATCGACATCACTCAACACTTCTGCAACAAGGAAAACCTGATGAGGTACCACAGGGTGTGGTCCAAGCTTCTTACGCAGCGCAGACAACTGCCAGCTCTTCCAACCCTGATATTAATTATGTACCTCGCTGAGTCCTGAGCTTCTGATTTCAATGTCAATTCATTTTCTTTAGACTCTTTTATTATAAAGCAAAGTCCATTCCTTTATTCTATGAGAACATATAATTAGCTCCCAAAATATCTTTTACCCATATACAAGGCTTTTTATAGTCTTTGGGGATGTCAGTGGTGAAATGAAACATACCTTGGCACGGGGGTTCTAAAAGTTGCTAATAAAACAGGGCATAGCTGTCAGTTCTCTACTGAAACTCATTCCCACTTACTTCCCGAGCTCAGAGTATCTGCTCCATTTTCCAGACAAGATCAACCTCTGGTTGACAGATCTTATTTGGGTTCTGAAGCCAAGGTCTTATAGATATCAAGGATCCACACTTGTACACAGGACAACCCTTGTTTATATTATAAGCCAAACATTGTGGTGCCTTATGCAATAACTACAATCAGCTTCCTAACATGGTACCCATTACATGTGAAGTTCACATACCAATGACAGACATGCAGAACCTCACTTCTGCATTGTCCTCTGTAATTCTTATGGTCCATAAATCCAACCAGCAGTTTTACCAACCTGCTCAGTGGAGGCAGGTAAACACGGGGAGAGTTATCAACCTACAACCCCAGTGGCAGTCACATATGTTACATAAATAAGAATATAAAGCTCACTGATGAGGAGGTGCTAGCTTAGATCCCATGGAAATACCTTCAAGACAAAGAGCAAAATATATGTAGGAGGAGACATGCCTGGTGACATTAAGAACCCACAGAAAATCAGTGATGCTGGGACACAGAAGCAAGAGGGATTACAACAAGGGGCTATTACAACAAGGGGAGATTACAACAATGGGGGATTACAACAAGGGGGGATTACAACAAGGGGGGATTACAACAAGTAGGATTACAACAAGAGGGAGTTATAACAAGGGGAATTACAACGAGATTACAACAAGCTGTCACAACAGAAATAGTGCCACAGAGACACTCTGTGGAATGTGGCCTGGTATTTTCTTGGTGATTTACTGTTTTACAGTTTCAAACAGGAGACCCCAAAACCCAGCCCACAGTGCATACTTCCTCAAACAAGGCCACACCTAATCCAACAAAGCCACACCTCCTAAGAATTTCACTCCCCACACCTGCCACGACTTCTGAACTCACAATCAAGTCTTTCTCAGATGAGTAGAGAGAAAACTCAATGTCTTTCTTATTTATATCAAATCAAAGCTCCAAATAATAATAGTGTTGGGAAATCATTACCAGGGATGACTTTGTTGGATCTTAAGGTAGGATCTGTTTCTTGTTTACTGAGAAACAACCATGGCTGTTTCCTAAAATAGCCATAGTAATTCATTTCCCCACTTACATAGTGAAAACAGTGTAGACACGATGTCAGTTTCCCTGTTGGTATCGACAGCAACACTTGATGCCTTTCCTGTTTTAGTTATCAGAAATAAGGAGTCTGGGAGCTGACAGAGATTAATTTGGCTTGTTACATCTTCCTACTGTCTAACTGTGATAGATAAACATATCCAATTGTGATTCTCGGTCTAAATCTTTAAGGCTAAGAGTCTCAGACTCTACAGAAAGGGCTAGACAGATAACTAAATCTTTATGATTTAAAAAATGGATATTTAGTTATTCTAGATGACTCAGCTTTTTTTCTTCCAGACTAGTGGCTCCTGACATTGTTGCTGATGTCCTAAGCCAAGGACAAAGGAAGAGTTCCTTCAGCCAAAGCCAGGGCAGTATAAACACTCAATAAAGATTGCAATGTCTACTTAAAGGGGAAACTCCAATACAGTGTTTTTATTTTAATGGAATTTTTTCCCTATAATATATTCTGATCATGCTTTTCCTTCCCCGACTCTTCCCAGAAATTCTTCACCCACTCAATTCTATGCCCATTCCCTTTTTCCTTTTAAAAAGGCAAATAAAAGTTGGGCAGTGGTGGCACATGCCTTTAATTCCAGCACTCGGGGGCAGAAGCAAGTGAATCTCTGTGAGCTCAAGGCCAGCCTGGTCTACAAGGGTTAGTTCCAGAACAGGCTCCAAACCTACAGAGAAACCCTGTCTCAAAAAATTAAAAAAAAAACAAAAACCAAGAAACATACATATACACATGCAAAATCACAAAAAAAAGCCTAAACAAAGTAAAATGAGACAAAAAGTCTATAAAGATACTATTAAGTTTGTGTTGTATTGGTCAGCTATGGCTGGGCATGGAGTCTACCCTGAAGTGTAGTTAACATATCCAGTAAGACTCCATAGGATAGTTTTTCCTTTGCCAGCAGGTAGCAGTGACAGATAGCTTCTTAGTTAGGGGTGGGAACCCGTGTCTACCCCACCTCTCCGAGCTGGGTCCATGTCTGGCTTGAGCTTGTGCTACCAGAGGAGAAAGGCAACCCAGCTACAAACTCTGTGACTGATACATTTAATAATGGGAAGCGAGTGTCCTTCCATAGTGAGGACAGAAATCCCATCTCAGAACCCTGAACTCGGTGGAAAAGTTTTAACACAGTATTTCAAATTTAATTCAATTCAACTACTATTTAATGAAGCCTAACAAGCTGTCAGTCCTGTACAGGGGAAGCAGGGACAGCCATTTGCTGACTGTCTTCGGAAGGCTGGTAATCAAAGTGACAGATAGTGCTTTGAGTTAAGTGTGAAGAGAGAAGATGAGGTACAAGTAGTTATCTGAAAGAGAGAGCTCTGCAAATTGGGGTTGGTTCAGAAAAATGTGATTTTATGTAATTAAAAGTGCACAATTTCCTAATTATGGGCCCCAAATTACGACAGGGCATGAGCTCATCTTGCTTATTCTCCTCAAGTAGACTTGGACGTCTTCTGTCTGAATGACAGCGAGCTTCAGGGAACCCCAAACACTGCATAAATAGATTTTTCATGGAATTAATCAAAGGAAAGGGTGTACTCCATTGAGAGAAGAAATCTGAGGGAAGTGTCGCTAAGCCAACCCCCACCCCCCGCATGAGGGTAAAAAGGCTGTAGGGACCCTGTGGGATCTAGCTCAGCGAGGAAGGCCTGTGGAAGGGTAAAAAGGCTGGAGAGACCCTGTGGGATCTAGCTCAGTGAGGAAGGCCTGTGGAGGAGCTGATGCTGCATTCGAGCCCTAAGCAGCTCTGACTTCAAAAAGTGAAAGAGGCGATTCCAGCAGATATCTGTAAATGGAGAAAATGAAAGATCCACTAGCGGACTTTAACAACAGTGAGGTCTTCTAAAATGACTGACACTTCCACTAACTCCTCCTCTCCCATTCCCAGCACAATGTAAGACTCAATAGCAGGTCTTCCCTGACCTAAGAAGTCTGCTTGTCCTGTACTTCCTGGTAATCTGTGGAGGAAGCCGACCAGTCCCCTCAGATCCTCAGAAAGTAAACATGTCTACTTCACGCCTCCACCCTGCTCCAAAACCCTGGAATTGAGAGAGTCACTTCTGCCTGTACACAGTGTAACCAATTAAGTAAAATGCTGAAGATCCCCAAGTGGATGCAGTGGCAGAAGCGCTGCAGGTCCCCAAGTAGCAGCAGGCAATGGACAGTAGGTCCAGAGAACTGCCAGTGCCTGACAGGGATGGCGGCACAGTTTCCCAAGTGGCTGCAGTGAATATAGCATGAGACCACACCGCAGGTCTCCGAAGGAGGCTGGTCCTGGGCAGGATGTCACAAAGGGACAGGAGACAGAGGGATAGATATGCCATGCAGAGTGAGGTTGGATATTTATTTAGTGGGTCATGGAGGGGAAAGGGAAGAAAAGGAGAAGAGCAGAGAGAGAAAGAGAGAGAGAGAGAGAGAGAGAGAGAGAGAGAGAGAGAGGCAAACAGAAAGAAGGGGGAGAAGGTGAGAAGTGAGGAGAGACAGAAGCTGCCTCTTTGAGAAGGAGACAAAAAAAGGAAGAGACTGAGACTGCAAGCAGGAAGGAAGATCAGCTTGCCTCAGGGGCAGGGAGAGGGAGTGGGTGGGGCTTGTCTCATAAAGGGACAGAACAGATTGTTACAATCCCATCTCTTTTTTTTATAATAAAAAGGCAGAAGGTTAGGCACCACGGGATAAAGGAATTGGGGTGGCAGATTCTCAAGACTGTTTCCTGCTTATTTGTGGTCATTGTCTTTGGGGGGAAGTTGGAGAAGGCTGGGTGCTGGTCAAATCCTAGGATAGCTGGTCTCTTTGCTCTTGTCTGGTGTTTGTGGTATGGAAATGTCTAGTGTTTCTTACACCTCTTTAAGGTATTGGCAGAACAGATGACAAAATTAAGTTAAGGGAAAAAATTTAGGACCAGGGAATTCAGAGGAGGGTATCTGACCTGTTTCAGGTGGAGCCTTCAATTCAGCTCCCTGGAACTCACAAGAATTTTTTGGGTTTATGAATAAATAAGTTTTATACAGAAACAGAATGACTGTGACAGATATTTTTGCACAATGAAAAGTATTTTTAAGACTATGGAAGGCAGCATGAGAGAAAAATTTTATAACTTGTATTTGTACTCACACCTTTATAACTTGCAGGTCTTGTATTTGTATTTTACTGAAATTTGTTTGGAGAGGTTGTCATTTTAAGCTGGCAAAACCTCTCAGCTCTCAAACTGCATCAGAGATCTTTGAGAAGGATAAAATTTTACTCATTATTGATTAAAAATGACAGAGAACATACTTGATGGGCACCTAGAGCTAAGCTCAGGTCCTCAGGGTCCTCCATGGTCACTGAAGGTCATATTTGACTTTTGCTGTTTAGTGCAGGGTTTGCCAGGCTCCATAAGATCCTGTGGGCTAAGAAATCTGTAGAAAGACAAGCCTACTTTGACCTGAGCAGCTATGCTGTCAATTCCAAAGATTCTTTCCACTGTCTGGTAATCTTCAGTTTAGATGAAAGGCAGTTATTCCAGTGGTCAGCACTTGGCAAATTGTGGATGGATATTGTTCTGTACCCATTTTTCTTCTGTCTTCTTTGGAGGAAGTAGAGTGCTGCTGCTAGAAGCCAACCTGTCTTTTTTTGTTACAAATGCTTTTTAATAATTAAATATTTAAATGCCATATTCCCCACATCTCTGAGCAGTTGAGGGCTGTTTTGCAGGTGTAACTACAGTATAGAATCTGCCTGGAGAGCTGAATCTGAATTTGACTATACTAGCTCTTAACTTAGAAGATAAGATTTACACTCGTAAAAAGGGAGAAAGAAGAAGATACTGTTTGCAATAGAAGGTTAATGGAAAAACTGACAATAGTAGAGAACATCTTAATATATTTTAAATGAGGATCGGATTAACTACAAAGTATTTTGTAAGAGACTTAAAAGTACATACCAACTTGTAAAATGAAACTTATTGTTTTGTAGTCTGAAACAGGATGCAACGAACAGACAATTATAACATTTAACAGTAAACATAGGTGCATTTAAGTTACATGTATGAACACACACACAGAGTGAACAGGAATTGGTTGAAGTTGATGCCTTTGGAGGGTCCTACCAAAGGCATACCACAGCACAAAACACACATGCAACAGAGTCAGCAAGAGAAATTTAGAGATAAAAACATAGGTAAACCGGGGAACCAGGCAGGGTATACTTCAGTAAAGGTGGCAGAACTTGGTCACCTGACCTGGCTCTTAGTTAAAATGGTGGTAAAGTCACCTGACCTCAATTAAGATGGTGGTAAGGTCACCTGGCCTCAGTCAAAATGGTGGTAAGGTCACCTATGTAACAGAGTTAACACCAGGGAAATAGGCAGGGAATACCTCAGTGAAGATGGCAGAACTTGGTCACCTGACCTGGCTCTCAGTTAAGATGTTGGTGAAATCACCTAACCTCAGTTAAGATGGTGGTAAAGTCACCTGACCTCAGTCAAAATGGCAGCAGTCACATGTTGTATGAAAAAGCTACAATTTTTGAGCTGTAGGGATTTTAAGTTTAATAATAAGAGAAACCTAGAGGCATAATCTGCCCTGTCACTGAGCCATGCCACAAGCCACAGTGGGGAGCAAAAGGCTGGAATTGAAAACAGCCACCTCATGGATCCGACCAATCTTGTTGGCAGCAGTAGCAGTGGCAGGGACCGTTTGAGGAAACACCTTCCATTTGCATGTGCACTAACAGTAGTAGTTAGTGTTCCCATAAAAGTGGATCCAGCAGGATACCAGAGGAGTGAGGTTAGGAGCTGAAGGACTAGGGCATTAAAGTCTGGGGTTTTAGGGCCTCTAAAAGGCATCCATCCCAAGGGGCGATGGACATGGACGGCTTGCTACCCATAGTTGAAAGTGTGAAAACCTGTAAAATGGCAATACCACAAGGCCTACAGTGAGACATCTCTTCCTCTATAGGTGGGGTATAAATCAGTGACAAATACCACAGGACCTGTGGGAGAGCATCCTCTTCCTACAGGTGAGGTGCTACAGCCTGACTGGAACCAGTCGAGGCAACTCAGAAGCCAGAGGGGTCAGAGACCACTCTGAGGTGGTCTCTTTCACCTCTTTCACAGCAGGCGGTGGGGGAGAAAAGAAAAGAAAAAGAAAAAAAAGAGAAAGAAGAACCTGAGGGACTCTGGGCCCCCAGTCACAGGAGAACTGGACCTGGGCCATCCAAATACAATTTTAGCTAAGGGAAGCAATCCAGAGATGAATGTCTGTAAAGGGTGCAACCATACCTGTAAAGACCATGGTTGGGGGCTGTCCCCCTGTTTCTAGGAACACCAGAAAACTTCCAGGAGCTCAACGGTCAATTCCTCAGGTTCAGAGAAACGGTTAAGCTGATCAGAATGGGGGAAACTCACCAATTGAAGCTGATGGTGTGCATAGAAATCATGCTGTAGAAATCACACCCAGGCATATGGAACATGTGGTTGTTGCAGAGAAAATACTCAGTTCCAGATCCCGACCCTGAGAGAGGGGCTTGGAGTGGGAGAGCCTCAGAGTCTCATGGTGGCAATGTGAAGGATTAAGTAAAAATGCTGCAGATCTCCAAGTGGCTGCAGTGGGCATGCCAAGAGACCACACTACAGGTCTCTGAAGGTAGCTGGCTGGTCTTGGGCAGGGAGCCACAAGGGTGTGAGAGACAGAGAGACAGAGTGAGGTTGGATTGGTGTAGGAGATTCTTCTGTTTATATGTTGTTTTCATTGGTTAATGAATAAAAATACTGCTTTGGGCCTGATAAGGCAGAACTTAGGTAGGCAGAGATGACAGAACTGAATGCTGGGAAGAAGGGCAGAGTGAGAGAAGCCATGGGTCTTCAGCCTGAGACGGACACTGGTTTGAATCTTACTGGTAAGCCACAGTCATGTGGTGATACACAGATGAGTAAAAATGGGTTAGATTAAGATGTAAGAATTAGCCAATAAGAAACTAGAGCCAATGGGCAAAGCAGTGTTTTAATGAATACAGTTTCTGTGTGGTTATTTCAGGGGCTAAGCTAGCTGGGTGACCAGGAAAAAACAAAGGGACCCTCCTTATAACATTGGATATTTATTTAGTGGGTTATGGAGAGGAAATGGGAGAAGGGAAGAAGAGCAGAGAGAGAAAAAGAGAGAGGGAGAGAGAGAGACAGACAGAGAAGCAGGGAAAGAGAGAAGTGGAGAGAAACAGAGCTGCCTTGTCAAGAGGGAGATGTAAAAAGGAAGAGACTGAGGCTGCAAGCAGGAAGGAAGATCTGCCTGCCTCAGTGGATGGGGAGGGAGTGGGTGGGACTTGTCTCTTAAAGAGACAGGGCAGATCATTACACATGGGGTTGGGATGCTACCAGCCTTTCTGAACAAGGGAAACTCTGACCTACATTTTAAGTATTTCTTGGATTGTAGGTTGCTTTCTCTAGTTTTTCCAAAAGAGTGAGCATAAGTCCTTCATGGTTCCTGCCTCTGCTCCTGCTTGAGTTCTTGCCCTGACTTCCCTCAATGATCAACTTTGATCATTATGTATAAGATAAATAAATCCTTTCTTCTTCCAAACTACTTTCTGGCATGGCGTTTAAGAGAGCAACAGACAACAAACTGGGCAGAGGGACCATCCCCAAGCCTGGCTCTCTCTCTCTCTTCCATCCTTCTCCTACCAAGGACCTTTTTGCCTACATTTTGTCTTCTGACCAGCTAGCTGACCACCTAAGCCCTGCTAAGCCTCCTCCTTGAGTATCCAGGGCTTCCTGTCATTAGGTATTAATTGGCTGTGTGGATTCATTCACAATTGTGCTCACATTCTGAGTCTCCCAGCAGTTGATAGATCTTGAAAAGAGGATGTCGCCAGCTGGTCCACAGGGGTCACTCCTGTGTAACCACATACAGAAGCAAACCTTACTCAGAGCACATTGCTGGTCACTTACCAATATGCTGCTGCCCTTGAACTGTCCCATGCTGCAGACAAGGAAGCGGAGGCTATGAACAGTCAGCTGACTCATGAATAACTATCCTCAACTCAAAATAGATTAACAGACAGAACCTCCTTCTTCAGCATACATGATGAGGTTACAGCACACATCAGAAGCTTGTACCCGTCTCTCAAACAATTTTGTGAAGGATGACCGCTTTTCTCAGGTCCTGGAGAAATTGCCCTATGTAAATTCACAAGATCTGCACCAAATTTGCATTTTCATCTTCCACTACCCAAGGCTCATTGTCCGGAATTCCAGAGAATCCTTATCAATAGGCTGTGCTGCCTCCTCCCTCATACCCACATAGAAGTTGAAGCTCAGAGAACTACTAGTGGTTTGTGGGGACCTTGTCACCTGTAAGAGAAGAGCTAAAATATACCTGCTCTGGGGCAAGCAAGATGGCTCAGTACATAGAGTCACCCACTGCTGTGCCTGATGATCTGGGATTGATCTTTGAGATGTTCATGGATCAAGGACAGAACTATCCCTGTAAGTTGTCCTCTGACTTCGACACTCAGGCCATGGCATACATGTACCTATGTATACATGCCCTAAATGAATAATATTATTTATTTTTTTAAAAAAAGAAATTTACTTACTATGTCGGTCGTAGTCTTCCAGTACAGGATCCAGTGACCTCAAATGTCCACCCCAGCACTGATCATCCACCTTTCTTGGCATCCTAATAAGTTTGGATGGCAGGCATCATCCCCATCTCTTAATTCTCTGAGAGCCATAGATGTGTCGTGTTGTACAGCAAAAGAAACTTGGCAGCTAGGATAGATAAGGAGGGATCCCTTGTATTCTCTCAACAGATATCGGCACAGAAAACCCTCAAGAAGAAGAGGAAGGACAGAGGGTAGGACAGGGTGATGGAGTGCTTAATAGACAAGATGCAAAAGAGACAGGAAATACAGTGGACACTCTATTCATCGCTGTTGGCTTTAAGGGGGAAGAAGGGCTGGCAAGATGGCTCCCTGGGTTGAGCACTTGGTGAGTTTTGATACCTAGAACCCACACAAGGACAGACACGGTCATACATATCTGTAATCTCAGTTCTCTGAAGGTAGAAGGGAGAGAGAAAATTCCAAAAAGCTTATGGACCAGGTACACATGGGAACAAGCAAGAAGAGACCCAGCCCAGACAAGGCAGAAGATGACGTCTGACATGAGCTTGTCCTCTGACCTTCATATGTGTGCAGTGAGCACTCATACTCACAAACATGTGCACATGCATGAATATGCACAAAAGGCTAATCAATTTTTTTTAAAAAAGAAGATACCAGAAGGGCAGGAGAGGTGACTTAATCAGTAAAGAACTTGTTTCATGAGTGTATCAATCTGAGCCCAATCCCAGATTTTAAAAATGTTTTAAAATATCAGGCATGGTCTTGCACGCTTGTGAGCCTAGCCCTGGGGTGGGAGAAACGGTAAGATCCTGAGAGTTTGCTCACCAGCCAGTCGAACTTTACCTAGTGAGCTCCAGGTAGTGAGAGAGCTTGTCTCAAAGAAAACAGTGACATTCCTGAAAATAATGCCTGAGGTTGTCTTCTTGCCTCTACATGCATGTACACACATGTCCATCCCCACATACAGTAACACACATACCCAATAAGAAAAGAAAGAGGAAGGAGAGCCTGAGAGCCAGACTATGGGCATCCTCTACAATACAGGTGTGATGTATATATTTGTTGCTTTTATTGTTTAATGAATAAAGAATCTGCGTTGGCCAGTGATAGGGTAGAATAGAGCTAGGCAGGAAAAACTAAACTGAATACTGGGAGAAAGAAGGCGAAGTCAGTGAGAAGCCATGTAGCCCCAACAGAGACAGACACCAGATAAAACTTCATCCTGTAAGCCACAGCCTCATAGCAAAACACAGATTAATGGAGATGGGTTAATTTAAGACATGAGTTAGCCAGAAATACGCTTAAGTTATTGGCCAAACAGTAGTGCAAATAATATGGTTTCTGTATGATTATTTCGGGGCTGAGCAGTCGGGAACAAACAAGTGGCTTCCTACAACATAGGCGTGGCCTCAATGACCACAAGCAAACTTCGACCTGAGCCTAGAAGCCAATTCTCCGGGGTAGCCTCTAGAAAGGAACACAGCCAGGCTGACATCTGGATTTAGCCTGGTAAGATTCATAGTGGTCATAAAACTGTGAGGCAATAAATGTGTGTTTCCAGGCTCTATGTTTATGGTAATCTATTACAACAGGGATAGAAAGGTAATTCTGATTAGACAGAAAATAATGTTTTGCCCAAATGACAGCCCTTGTCAGTTTTAGAGGTGTCTGATGAGTGGCTAAGTTTATATCTGTGACGAGCCCCCAGGGAGGGCAGCAGGTGTCTTCATCAATCAGACACAACTTGATTGGCAGGAGCATTAAAAATAGACAAGGCCCAGGCTTCTGCATCATCTTAGCTCACGGCAACAGATGTGATTGTCCACCTTGGAGAAATAGCTGGGCATAAGTCCATGTGTAGGTGACACTGAATCTAACAAAACCACTGAAAGAACTTGAGCAGGAGCCTTCTACTTCTCCCTGAGAATCTGGATGCCCTGAGGCAGAGGAGAAAGGCTGAGGTCACCTCTGAAGAATGAGGAACAGCTTGAAAATCCAACCTAATGCCTAGTACCCCCACCCTCATTTATAGAAATCCCCTTATTTTTGTCCTAAGAAACTGCCTTGATTCAAGTCAGCCTATGTGGTTTGAGAGAAGATTATGACCTCATGGCTGTGCTCAGCCAACCAAAATAACTCTGTTTCATCTGTTGATCCAGGAAGGAGCAGCACTCTTAGGAATCGCCATATGTCACCTGCATGGCGTTACTCTGCCGGGACATACAAGGGCTGGATGCTGATGGAGACTCTACCTGCAGAACCCACCAAAGTCCTTCTCTAGACTGACTCATGGTGAGAAACGTATGCACCATGTCTGTCTCGCTCACTGGGGCATCTTTGTGACCTGTGACAGCTGTCCCTTCAAGAGCATCCTCCTGCATCAGCTCTGGCCTTCTAAGCCTTTTCCATCATGAGCAGAAATATGAGAGACATATAAAGAACCTATAGGTTTTCTATATGCCAATTTCAAAGCAGCTCACCTCCCTCTACCCACTTCAGTTAGACTCTCCTAAAAGCTGTTTTCTGCATTCAGTGACCTAAGACCATGTGCAGTAGCCCTGATAGTATTTACATCATTGTTTTTCATAACCAAGACTTTGTAAATAGTTACTTCTGGATCATCATTCTTGAGCATTTTTAGATAAATGATACAAAGATGCAGATGATGCCGACTGTGTGTGCACACATAATCTGTGTGTATAGACTTAATTATGACTGTCCTATGAATGGGCAGCATCCTGAAGCAGCTGAGCAGGTAGCATAATAGTACTTGAAGTTTCTATTTTCTATAAGCAGAGTATGCAGAGTATCGAAATAGTGCAAAACACACTTGTAAAGACTGTTGCTGCTTTGTAGAAGCTTTCCCAGGGTGTTTTGGGCAACTCTTTGTTACCTAGAAAATATGGCATCTCATCATGTCTATGTATCTCTAAGCACAGGAGTGTATACAGGTGGCCGTTCCTGGTTACAACTTGACGGTTAGGGGGACACTAAACATTCAAACACATCACTGAGGCTAGTGAGATGGCTCCGCAGGTAGATGAAGGTGCTTGCAGCCAAGCTCAACAGAACCCACACAGTAGAAAACTTCCTCCCTCAAGCTGTTGACCCCCCCCAGGTGCACTGTAACAGACACACACTTATACACACATATATGCACAAACACATGTGCACACAAAATCAGTAAATAAATGTAAAAAAAAATTAACTGGCTTTTGGTGGTTTTAATGAAGATACTTGGTAGTTTTGAGTTTAAAAGAAGAGGGAGGCCGGGCGGTGGTGGCGCACGCCTTTAATCCCAGCACTCGGGAGGCAGAGGCAGGAGGATCTCTGTGAGTTCGAGACCAGCCTGGTCTACAAGAGTTAGTTCCAGGACAGGCTCCAAAGCTACAGAGAAACCCTGTCTTGAAAAACCAAAAAAAATAAAAAAATAAAAAAAAAATAAAAGAAGAGGGAGGAGAGAGGGGGGAGGAAATAAAGGAAGAGGGAAAGAGAGGAGAAGAAGGAGGAAGAGGGACATAGAGAGGAAGGAGAGAAGAAGGAGGAGGTGGAGAGAGAGAAAGAGAGCTATTCTAAAGTCAGCTTTGTAGCTATGGCAGCCCCATAATGACTTTAGCAGGGATAAGGGACAGAGGTAGCTTTTGTGCTCTGAGACCACATTGTCAGCTGCTCCCTGATGCCTAGCTCAGCCCCCTACCCTCCGCCCTCCTGGTTCCTGCTTGAAGCACAAGCCTTGACTGTATGGATCAGTTCACTCCCTTCCATGCTGGGCTCAAGATCATAAAACCACCCGCTTATGGTCCAAATTGGCATAATAAGGATCAGACTTCCTTACAAATGGAATTAATTCATCTTACAGAGATATTCCTTTTATCTAATTTGAACACCATGTACAGTAAGAGCTAACCCACGGGTGGCCTTTCTTTTGAGATGGTTTTACATGTGTTAATTCACTATATCTTCCAGGCACCCCCCCCCCCCCGGGAGGTTCCAATTTTTCTAACGTTAAGGGAATCTAACCATCAAGATGCTAATTTTTCATAAAACAGTAACTGGGACAGAAAATTTGAAGTCTGGGACCTCGGCTGTAGAGTCCATCTTTCAAACTGCAGACCTCAACTTCTCTGCAGCCCTTCTCGGAGACACAGCTTCTGATCTGAACTCATGCCAGGATGCTCCTTTTTGGTAAACTCTCCTCTCAACCGTGTACGGTCACTTCCTTCCAGCGGGATCACAAAGACCTTGCTGATGTGGGGTGGAGACACACACACACATACACACGCATGGGTCTTATTGTGAAGGAATGAATTAACATCAAGTGTGTCATGAAGAACAGTGCCTCCTCCAGTGATACCCACATGCTAGTCTCCAGGGCCAGTGAGTAACATTGTGCTCATAATCTAAGGATAGACTGAGGAAGTGGTAAGTGCTGGACCCATTTAACAAAAGACCTCAATTCAAAACAGTACCCCAAGTGCTGTTACAAATTCTATGTCACAGATCTTAAAGCCAAGGAAGGCACAGAGAGGTCTAGTTACTCCCCCAAGACTACACAGCTAGAACCTAGCTCTACTTCTTTTGAGGAAGAGGCAAGTTCTGCTCTTCTCTATGACCTCGCTAAAACAGAATTTTACACACCGTAGGCATTTTCACGTTTACCACATGTTTTTAGTATATTTTCCCATCCAGACATCACAGTTAAGCCAATAGCAGTGGAGTGAGCAGAATTTGAAGCCAGCAGAGCCCTTGACATCTGATTGAATTCCTGGTCCCAGAGGACATCCATACTCTCAAAATCTGACCATCACTGTGACAAAAGGCGCTGCCAGCAGCAATCCCTGCTCCCCATGACCCACCTGTGGGCTGATATGTAGCAGTTTCCCATCAGCACAAACTCAGCCCTGTCTTTCAGCTGCCAGATCAATATTGGGAAGTGGAGCTATGGAGCTGCGACTCGGGACTGTATCGATTTAATGAGGTGAATAAATTATGCTTTATTGGTGCCGTTATATATGGGACCCATTGAGTTTGGCTGTCTCACAATAAAAGAAAGAGCAGCTCTGATATCAATGTCGAAGTCATTGTAAATACATCTTTCAACCTCGAAACCTTACATCCAATCACGGGAAATTGATCTTGTTCGCATATATGGTTACCAGAACCCACAAATGTGACCTGGATCCCAGAGAAACTGGAGCTGCCAGCTGTCTATAGTGACCTTGGACCTTGCTTCTGAGATCTGCCCACTCAAAATCCAGCTCCTATTCCAAAGGGATAATAAGAGATAGTCCGCTCTGAGCTGAACGTGAGTGAGCCTGGACCAGAAGATGCCACGTGCTGGCAAGGAGCTGTACAGCTGATACCCCAGCTGCCAAAGAAGGGATTTTAATAAAGGGTTAAGCCCAAGGAGTAAGAGAATGCCGTGTGCTTAGAAGAAAGCAAGACATACCCAGGGCTGCAGGTGTGGGAAGGTCATGATTAATTGCCGCATTATTAGCCACTTTGGGTGGCTCTTAAATGACATCTCAAAAAACTACTCAGCAGGGGGAACAGCCAGGGACAGGTCCTGATCCCACTGCTAGGACTCCCACAAACTGACCAGAGGGCCTTGATGCAGGGCGGAGGAGCATGGTCCTGCCTTAACTTGTATGCCATGCTTTGGCATGCCTTTCTGAACAGAGGAGTGGATGCGGGGTCAGTTAGGGGTAGGGGAGGGGATGGGAAAAGAGGAGGGAGGGGAAACTGTGGTTGGTATGTAAAATAAATGAAAAAAAAATAAAGAAAAAGAAAAAGGCTACTCAGAACTGCACCCCCCCCCAAAAAAAAACAATGGATGAAATTATAATCTCACAAAGTACAGCCAGGAGCCCCTAGGGCTACATGGGAGGCTTAGCACATGTGTTTCCCCTGTGAGGAGGGTTTCTGGTGGCGTTTCTAGAAAATTACAGTTTTATAACTAGGAAGGGAGGAAGACCTTGGGCAGTTGTTAATTGTGCTGGAGTTCTCAATTCTCTGCTGCCAGCAGGCTTCAACTGGATTTCTAGATAAGGCGCCCCAGTCTCATCTTGTGTCCCTAAAACTATCCCTACCTGTCTTACTCAAAGAGACACCATGACAAGAGCAACTGTTACAAAACAAAGTATCTAATTGGAGGCTGGCTTACAGTTTCAGCCGGAGAGTTACACATTTTCTGTCCCCATTTACTCAGACTCTTAGGCTTTGATGCCTCTTCTCATTGCCAACCCTGGACCACCCATAGCCCTGGACCATCCCTATCCGTTTCTCCTGACCATCCCCAGTCCCATCCACTTCCTGTACCTTTCCCAGGCCTGAACTATCCCCATCCCAGAACATCCCCAGTACTGGACCATCCTCATCCCTGTACCAGCTCCATTCCTGTACCATCATTATCCTTGAGCCATTCTTAACCTAGGATGATACTCATCCCCAGACCATAATAAACCCCAGACCATCCCAGTACCTGCTCTCCATCCCTCATGATGTGTGGCTGCTATGAACATGGATCTGAGTCTCTCAGGGATACCAGGTGAAGTTTCCAAGCTCTAGTGTCTTGGGCCAAGAAATTAGACCTGAGACACGTGGTTAAAAATATGAATAGAGACAGCTTATGGGGGGGGGGGGATGTCAGGAGGTTCATGGCCCTTTACATAATATTGGCCTTTCTGTTGTTTATGTGTTAGTCCCATAAATGTGAGGAGAGAGATCACTAGCCTGAACCATCACGATCGAATTAATTAAAGCAAGCTTTTTCATTCATATACACGGGTTGCCTCTCCCTAAAGGTGAGGTTCAAGGGGTTCAGAATTGGACATGGGAAAGATCAGGAATTTTATAGTTCATGGGTAAGGAGTTTTCATATGGGAAATTTGGCAGGAAAATAAGCAGGGTTACCCAAGAAGCAGCACATAAACATAACAAGTTGCTCTTAACAACCTCCTGTAACAAAGGCATGGTTGCTTTTTCCTGGAACAGGCAGTGCAGAACCATTTGTACTTAAGGTTAGGGGATTATAGCCTGATCCTGGAGAAACAGTTTTAAACATAAACAGGAATGAATTAATTTGCCTGTACTGTAAGACTGCTTTCAAGCTCAAAATGAAAAAGGCTGGCTCCTGCTGTGCAGCGTAGGGTTTTCTCATTGTAAGAAGCCCAGATGGGAAGAGCTTTCAGTTGTCCTCTGCTGCCTGGCTTCTTCCTCTTGTCAACCTTGCTGTCACTGTCTCTCCAACCCTCCTTCTTCATGTGTCTGCACACCCTTCCCATCATGTTCTTTTGGTCCAAAGGCTCCAGAGTCACTTTCTGTTGCTTGGAAGTAGTGTTATCAAATTTGTACCAGCCAGGGAGAAATAGACAAGGGAGGCTGCCCTCCAGCCTTTTGCAACAGGGAAGGAAGACCTAACTTAGCTCAACTCTACTGTAACAAGGGCTGAAGAAGTCTTTAAAGCCAAGACTGGGTTGTGGAGTGGGGATATCTTTGCTCATTGGTGTTAGGAATATTTTCTAACTCGAGCTCTCTGCTGACACAAAAATCCTGATCAAGCCAAATCAAAACAAACCAAATTAAAAGATATCCAGGTTTAATTAGACTCCTGCTCTCTCTGGTGGCCCTGAGGGGAACCCGAAAACTGCAACACAACCACTGGGGTGAAAGAGGGAAAACCAGGTGTTTATTTTGGGGGGAGTAGTTTAAATAGCCTGGGGGAGTGGTTTTGACCTTTTCAGGGGAGGGAAGGGGTCAAGGTTTGGCAGGCTACCTTGACCTTTCTCGGGAGGGGACCTCCAAAGATGGAGGCCAGAGACCAGGATTTACATTCCAGACTGTTTGTATAAGGTGGTGACAGGAAGCTGAGGTGATATTTATGACCAACATTTAGGCTCTCTTTGGAAAAAGGGGCATTGACTCAAGTCTGGCTACTTTCTGCAGACAGGGGATGACTTGGGGAAGGGGAGAGCTGGGTGTTGGTGTGTCCATGCTCAGTGAGAGGTGTGGCTAGAAAGGCATCCTGTTTACTGTCATCCTGGAGATGCCAGGCATCTGTTTCTTGGGGGAGATGAAAAGGCAGGTGTCTAGGAGAAAAAAAAATATTGTTGTTACCCATCTTGTTTGTACCACCAAAGATGAGTGTGCCATGATGAGGAGCAGGTAGGCTCTTCATTGTGGCATCTTGGAAAACCGGAGAGTGGAAGGTCCTAACTGCTGGATAGACCAAGTGTCCTGAGTAGGTGCCTGCTTGAGCCTGGAAAGATGGTACCAGCATGGGTGTCCCAGGAGCTTGGCAGCTGAGGGGGTGTGAGGATTACCGTGTGAGGTCCTGTCCATCAAGCTTCAAGAGACCTGAGTTTAACGGAGAGCTTGATTAGCTGTTGTTTGATGAGTCCATTAGTCCTCTCCACCTTTCCCCGGAAACGCTTCTATCCATCCTGTAAAGTGTCCTCAGGTGTTAAGAGATAACGGAGTCTTTCATGAATAGGCAACTGGGTGAGATCAACCTGCCAATCTTCCCCTGGTTGGTGTCCACAAATCTGGTGTAGAGACTGACTTATGTGAAGAGCCTCCTGTGGGTTGGCCTGGAAAACCACCTGTTTGTTTTTGGGGGAGCAGTTTAAATAGCCTGGGGGAGTGGTCTTGACCTTTTCTGGAGAGGGGTCAAGGTGCAAGGGGCACAGTGGCGGGGCCTGCAAAGATGGAGGCCAGAGACCAAGATTTACTATTGGCCTTGTTTGATTTTGGTTAACACACACACACACACACACACACACACACACACACACACAAATTATAAAAAGGTTCATTGTGATATTTGCAATCATACCATTAAACTTCATTTTATTTGCCACTCCCAGCCCTCCCCTCTTCCAGATCTTTTTCCTTCCCCAGATGCCCTCCCCTGCTGCTTTCAGGACACATTTCTGTTGATCTGCCCTGTGCCTCTATTTGTTTCTCCTTTCATGTGTGTGTGCGCATGTGCAGGGGTGGGGGTGGGGAATCTAGACTCTGCATGTGTGAGAAAGCATACAGTATTTATATTTCTGAATCTGGCTTATTGTTCTTAGCATTTTAACCTAATTATGTTCAATTCTGTCCATTTATCTGATCATAATTTTGATCTTTAAAGCCACAGGTGCTTTCAGGGCAGCTGTCTCCTGTCCTGTGATTCACAGAAAGGCCTCCTTACCCATGGGGGTCGCCTTTATTCCCCACTGGGACTGGAATGGGCTTTACTTTCTTAGAGGGGTCTCTCCGGGCAGGAAGGCTCCAGGTCCTTAAGCAGAATGTTAGGTTGTAAAAGGGGAAAGAGGCTTTTAACGGTATATTTACATCTCAAAGGCACAGAGGAGGTTAACAAAGACGGGCTTCCAAGAGTAAAAGCTGCTGGTTAAATGCTCTAAAGCCCTAAGGCCAGGATGAGAAGTGTGGAGGTGTGGTTACCGCTTTCTTAGCTTTGTTAGAGTGAAGGGAAGGGGCTGAAAGTGGGGAAGTGGCTGCAGACCCTGTAGCCCTGTCAATCTGCCCTGGCTGCCATTCATTCCCACATAGGGTGGCTGTCTCCACCCTCCCTTAGTCAGCTTTGCACTGCTGTAAGAAACAGCTGAGGGAAGTAAACTCAGAGTTCACAAATGTCTTCAGCTGTTGTCTTGTTTCTGGTGTGGTGAAGCAGATCAGAGTTAGGGCAAAGCAGCCTGTTCCATGCAGCCAGCAAGGCAAGAGAGGCAGGGGTGAGGGTGGGGAAAAGGACAGAAACAGGGTAGAACCCCAAGCATCCACTTTCTTCAGCACAGCCCGACCTCCTTTCTCTAGCCTATCAAATTATACATAGGTCCTGGTCAGAGCCTTTACGATCCAATCACAACCCCAAACCTCACCTCTGAACGCTACTGTGACTGAGATCAAGCCTATATAATACATTAGCTTTTGTCAGGGGTATTTCAGATCCAAACTGTGACACCCTCTATAACAATGGTTCTGAACCTTCCTGGTGCTGTGACCCTTTAACACAGTTCCTCATGTTGTGGTGACCCCCAACCATAAAATTATTTCATTGCTACCTCATAACTGTAATTCTGCTACTGTTATTAATCATAATGTAACTATCTGATATGCAGGGTATCTGATATGTGATGAGCCCCAAAGAGGTCACGAATCACAGGTTGAGAACCGCTAATCTATGACATGATGTTAAAACCATGGGCGCTTCAGCGCTTCATTGGCTATATGTTATTGATGATGTTTTACCTCCTGAAAGCTCATCTTATTACAGTGCATCTCCAACTGATTGCAGAACGTCCCGGCAGGAGATGTGGCTCCTAAGGTGCATCTTTTAAAGCAAATAGCTATTTGTGGATGTTCCCCTCAGTTGTTAGATCTTTCAAACACGTAAAACCTTACTGTCTGTACTGGTTTGTTTTATGTCGAGTTGACACAAGCTAGAGTCAACTAGGAAGAGGGAGCCTCAATTGAGAAGAGGCCAGATTGGCCTGTGGGGCATTTTCTTAATTAATGATTGATATGGGCAGACCCAGCTTACTGCGGATGGTACCACCCCAAGGAAGGTGCTATAAGAAATTGGGCTGTATAAGCCACGAGGAGCAAGCCCATAAGTAGCATTACCCCCATAACCTCTGCTTCAGTTCTTGGTTCCAGGTTCCTGCCTTGGCTTCTGCTAATGATGGACAGCAAGCTGTATGCCGAAATAAACCCTTCCTTCCTCCAAGTTGCTTTTGGTCATAATGTTTGATCATAGCAACAGAAACCCTAACTAAGACACTGTATGCACTCAACATGCAAACCTCAAACATATTTAGAAGAGCCAACACCCCTGAACACAAAGAAATATCAGATAAAAAAAAGATCCTTCATTAAGACTAAAGACTGAGTGGAGTGTAAGATAAGGCCTGAGAGAGATCTTAGTGGGTCCCATGGTGGGTAAGGAATGCGGGCAGGAAACAGAATAGCAATGCAGAGAAACTTTGAGTAGTATGGAGTTTATTGGGAGGTGGGGAGAAGAGAGAGGAGAGAAGAGAAGAGAAGAGAAGAGAAGAGAAGAGAAGAGAAGAGAAGAGGAGGGGAGGGGAGGGGAGGGGAGGGGAGGGGAGGGGAGGGGAGGGAAGGGAAGGGAAGGGAAGGGAAGGGAAGGGGAGAGGACCAAGATGAGCTTGTCTTGGTGAAAAGAGAGAGATTGGAAGTGGACAGAGTTTGTCTCTTAAAGGGACAGGGAATTGCTGGGCTCATCTTTCCAGGTGACAGGGAAGGCCAGCATAATCCTAACATTCCCATATTTTTCTTACTGTAAAAAGGTAAAGGAAGTTAAAGAGGATGGGGTGCCGGGTTCTCAAGACTGCTTTCTGCTGATTTGTGGGAGTTGAAATCTTGGAAGACCTGAGAAACCCGGGATGCTGGCCACATCCTGGGTTATCTGGTTGCTTCACTGCTGCCCAGGCTCTGTGGAACTGTCTTGGACCTGGCAAGAGGTTGGCAGAGCAGAAGACAAGGTTAAGTTTAGGAAGAAAAAAATTTCTCCAGGTCCTGGTGACTGGGGAGGAGGGTGTTAGGACCAGGGAACGGGGTGGGGGGAAGACTTGGGTTCTTAGGGCCTGGTAACTGAGGGAGGGGTGCATCTGGCCTGTTTAAGGTGAATCCTCCAAGTTAGCTCCCTGGAACTTCCAAGAATTCTTTGAGTTTGTGAAAAGGTAAGTTTTAGACATATACATGGTATAAATGGCAGTATATTTATGCCAGAAATGACTATGGCAGGTGTTTCTGCACAATGAAAAGTATCTTTCAGGTAGAAAATGATTAAAAAGAATTTAAAATCTTGATCTTGCAGTTATGGTAGTGATAGTACTCCGCCAGAACTAGATTAATAGCTTATCAGGATTTTATTGATTAATGTTAAGACTATGAACAGCAGCATAATAAGAGAGAAATCTGATAACCTGTACACCTTAAAACATTTTCTTATACTCAGAAATGTTTTTATCCTCAGACCTTAATAACTTGCATTTACACACCTGAAGTCACTTTTTTGTACCCTATGCCATTTTTATCCTCAGACCTTTATGACTTGCAGGTACACACCTTAATAACTCGCATTTGTATATCTTAAAACACCTTCTCGGACCCTAAAACATTGTTAGATCCTCACATCTAAAGTTTTGCATCTTAAAGCACCTTTTATTTAAACATGGTATGAAGTTATGCTGAAATCCCTTTTGCAATGTGGTCTCTTTTAAACTGGCAAACCTCCCAGTCATCAAACTACATCAGAGATTTTGAGAAGGGTAAAATTTACCTGAGTTACTGATTTAAGAATGACGGAGAGCTTACTTGATTGGCTACCTGGATATTTATATATTTAGTATTGTGTATAATATATAATATTACATATATTTTGTGTAATATATAACATATAATATATAATGCAATACATTGCACATAGCATTGTATATTATATATACTGTAATATATTGTGTATAGTATTTTGAAATGTTATATATAAGATATATATGTATATATATATACATATATATATATAGTGTGTGTGTGTGTGTGTGTGTGTGTGTGTATACATATATTGGGGATTGTCAACCCATTGTAGACAATCCCTCATGGAGACTTCCTTCCCAGGTGATTGGTTTTATCAAGCTGACACAGGTAACTCCTCAGGGTCCTCCATGGTCGTTGAGGGCAGGGGCTTCAGGGCAACATTTGCCTTCTGCTGTTAGTGCTGGGTGGGTGCTGGCAGACTTCAGAAGATCCTGTGGTTTAGAACTCTGTAGGAATACCAGCCTGCCTTGCCCTGGGAAACCAGGCAGTCAGTTCCAGTGTCCTCTTTTCCACTATCTGGAAATCTTCAGCAGTTTAGATGAAAAGTAGTTTTTCCCAGTGGCTAGCACTTAGTGTTGATTAAGTGAGATGTGGGTGGGCATTCTTTTGCACCCGTTCATCCTCTTTGGAGGAAATGGACTTGCTGCCAGGAGCCAACCTGTCTCTCTGTTACAAAAACCCTTTTAATAATTATACATTTAAATGCCATATTCCCCAGATCTCTGATCACTTGAGGGTTATCTATTGGGTATATATGTTATGACTACAGTATAGGATCTGCCTGGAGAGCTGGATCCAAGCTGAGAGGTTGTGGAGGAATGTTTTATCAGTCTGGAAGGAGATACAATGAATAGAGATACATTAGGATCAAGAAACCATTGTAGCTGTTTAAAGCACACATGCAGTTGAATTTAAGTTACACGTGAAGTTAAATGAAAAGTTAGTGAGAGAAAGCTGGCCGGGAACCTGCTGCCTACAGAGACCTGCAGCATGGTCTCATGGTGTGCCCACTGCAGCCACTTGGGGAACTGCACTATTCCTGCCTGGGACTGGCTGCTCTCAGGACCCGCTGTCTGCTGCCTGCTATTACCAGGGGACCTACAGTGTTTCTGCTGCTGCAGCCACTTGGGAACCTGCAGCATTTTTACTTAATCCATTACATAGAGACTTTAGTGGGTCTCATGGTGGATAAAGAAGGTGGGCAGGAAACAGAATATGCCATGCAGAGTGAGTTTGGGCAGTATGGAGTTTATTGGGAGGGTAGGATGGAGAGAGAGATAGACAGAGAGAGAGGGATAAAGAGGAGAGGGGAGAAGAGAGAGGGCCAAGATGAGCTTGCCTGTGTGGAAAGAGAGATTGGAAGTGGACTTGTCTCTTAAAGGGACAGGGAACTCATTTTTCCAGGTGACAGGGAGGGCCAACATAATCCTAAAATTGGGGTACTGAGAGGACTCTGTAAGCTTAAGAACCTGAGTTCAAATACCCAACACCCATGTAAAAAGCAGATAAGGCTACACAAGCCTGTAACCCAAGCATTGTGAAGATGAATCAGGAAAATACCAAGAGCTCACTAGTCTACTAGCCTAGCCAAAGATCAAGCTCCGTTCAGTAAAAGGCACCATCTCAGAGGCAGTAATGCAGAGTTCTGGGGAAAGACATCTGACATGCTGCTCAGTCCTGTGCAAGCACATGCATGCAATATGCACACACACGCACACACAAACACACACACAAATACCATGACACCAATAGACCTGGAAATGATCCCCAGTGGCTCTCAGCTCTACGTTTCTGAGTAAAATAAGAATAAAAGATGTTGGGCCGTGGTGGCGCACGCCTTTAATCCCAGCACTTGGGAGGCAGAGGCAGGCGGATCTCTGTGAGTTCGAGACCAGCCTGGTCTACAAGAGCTAGTTCCAGGACAGGCTCCAAAACCATAGAGAAACCCTGTCTCAAAAAAAAAAAAAAAAAAAAAAAGAATAAAAGAAAACCCATTTTACACCTTCTGGACAATTTGGAGAGCAAACACTCTAGTTGATTTCATGATGGTTCCCTCTTTATATTCAATGTGACTGTGTGGCTATTGATATCTCCAGGTCTCAACACCACTGCTGTTCAGTCCTTTACAAAGAAGTCACAAACATCAATATCTCTCCCAGGAGACAGAGCCTCATGTAGGAGCCCCATGGTCTAGGAGCCAAACTCTCAATCTCATGAATGGACCTTGTGTAGCTGAGCAGCCACCCACAACACTACATTTCAACTCCGTGAGGTCTTGGCGTATGTTCTAACAGCCAAACCAACCCTTCAGCTCTATCTCAACCCAGCTTTTCCTGCTCACACATTGCTTCTTTGCTTGGGAACCATTTTCATGTTACCACAGTGGTCAGTAGAGAAGGAGAGGCAGAGAACCACTGAGTCCCGACTTCTTTTCCCAACACTCTCCCTCCTTTGGCTCTTCTCCAGCAAACCTTACAGCAGCTCGTTTGCATGAGAATGGCCCTGGCTGGACCACCAACTGTACACACACCTGGCTTCCTACACTCCTGCAGGTGGGACAGGATGCTAAATTCTGGCATGTTTATAGTGAGGTCTTCCCTTCTCAGTTCCTGATCCCCCTATTGGTTTCTTATAATTCTCCTCACTCAGCCCTGCACTCCCTGTGCCAGGTGTCAATGACAGTGAGCTCAAGGGGCCTCAGCATCTGGCACCATTCAGAGTCCTTCTGGCCTCTGCTTCCACTTCTCCAAGCCAACTCCCAATTTCTTAGTTTTCTATAGCAGTGACACCCCACTGGTGCTAAATTATTATTATTATTTTTAATTGCTTCTCAATAATCCTCCTAAAGCAGATGAAACTCTAATTACACCATGCCATCATTTGGGGACACCTATGGTGTTTGTCGGTGGCTTGGGGTCTTCAGTGGACTGGCTGTGCAGGGCTGAAGTCATCTGAGTTTTACCAGCAGATGCGCGCTCTCACCCACCTGCACTGGAAAGAACAAGCTGCCGTGTTTTTAGCTACTCTGTGAAGGATTCTGCACCTGTCAAAAAGAAATGAGATCTACGGCCATAGCAGGGGTGGGGGGAGCTCTTGCCAACAGCATGCTCAGTTCAGACCTGGCTGCGAGCAGGGCTGGGAGGGATACCTGAAAGATGTGTTGGTTTGGGCATCTGTTGCCTGAGGTTCTACAATGCATAAAAAACTAACAAAAGAAATATGTAATGATGGGAAAGCATGGCCAAGTGGTAACTAGGTCTTCAGGCAGGTGCCCCCCTGATGTCTGCAGAGCTTGCTCCTTCCTCCATACTGGCCAGGGGTATGGTTTGCTCCTGTGTTGTAGGAAGGCGTGGAGTGTAAAGACAGCTTTTCCTAAGGTACCATCACCAAGACTTTCAGGAGGAAATAGATACCTGCACAGATTAGGCAATTAGAAGACAGTTAAAGAAAGGAGCCTTTTACAAGGCAGGGATAATATTTAATATGGCCAATGTGGAGAGATGGGGAGAGGGGAGAGAAGGAGAGAGAAGAGGGGAGGATAGAAAGGACCAGGGAGCATGGCTCAATAGTACAACACAAGCTTAGTGTACACATAATCTAAAATCGTAATATTCAAACACACACAGAGAAAAGAGGTAACTCTTAATTTTATTTGAAGTTACAGCCTCGGAGTATTTAACGTGGACTCTAACAGCTGGCATGGCTATTTCCATTGTGGTAAAAATGCTTAGAAAATGATATTCAAAATGTTGAACTTGATTCTCAAGAAAGAGTCAACAGTGTCTTCTGAAGAAGAAAGGATATGCATGCATTTTAGAGGATCTTATTCTTAAAAAAAACTTCCCCACCCCACCCCTGCCCCATCCTGCTTAGTGATCAGTGTCTCAATGGTCCACGTGAATCAGTTGTCTGGGTAGTGGAGTAAGACCTTAGGCATCTCTTGAGCACTGAGAAGAAAGGCAGAACCAGACATGGTGGCTATATGCAGCAGGTGTCTCTCAGAAGCTGTGACCTCTGGTGGGACATACCATTTCCAGTGAGCTGAAGACAGGAAACTGAGGATCGTAGCACCCAGTCCCAGGTTTCCCATCGCCCTATATCTCAGCTGTGCCTCTTCTGGGCACAAACCAAACAGGAACCCAGAGGACAGGAACCCAGAGGACAGGAACCCAGAGGACAGGAACCCAGAGGGCAGAAACCCAGAGGACAGGAACCCAGAGGACAGGAACCCAGAGGGCAGGAACCCAGAGGGCAGGAACCCAGAGGACAGGACTCCAGAGGGCAGGAACCCAGAGGACAGGAACCCAGAGGACAGGACTCCAGAGGGCAGGAACAAAGAGGGCAGGAACCCAGAGGGCAGGAACCCAGGGGACAGGAACCCAGAGGGCAGGAACCCAGAGGACAGGACTCCAGAGGACAGGAACCCAGAGGGCAGGAACCCAGAGGACAGGAACCCAGAGGGCAGGAACCCAGAGGACAGGAACCCAGAGGACAGGAACCCAGAAGACAGGAACCCAGAGGACATGAACCCAGAGGACAGGAACCCAGAGGGCAGGAACCCAGAGGACAGGACTCCAGAGGGCAGGAACCCAGAGGACAGGAACCCAGGGGACAGGACTCCAGAGGGCAGGAACCCAGAGGGCAGGAACCCAGAAGGCAGGAACCCAGAAGACAGGAACCCAGAGGGCAGGAGCCCAGAGGGCAGGAACCCAGAGGACAGGAACCCAGAGGGCAGGAACCCAGAGGGCAGGAACCCAGAGGACAGGAACCCAAAGGGCAGGACTCCAGAGGACAGGAACCCAGAGGACAGGAACCCAGAGGACAGGAACCCAGAGGACATGAACCCAGAGGACAGGAACCCAGAGGGCAGGAACCCAGAGGACAGGAACCCAGAGGGCAGGACTCCAGAGGGCAGGAACCCAGAGGACAGGAACCCAGGGGACAGGACTCCAGAGGGCAGGAACCCAGAGGGCAGGAACCCAGAAGGCAGGAACCCAGAAGACAGGAACCCAGAGGGCAGGAGCCCAGAGGACAGGAACCCAGAGGACAGGAACCCAGAGGGCAGAAACCCAGAGGACAGGACCGGGAACTAGCACCTCATACACGGTGATCAGTCACTCAGTACACAGAGAGCATGCAGAAGATGGAAAACTGATCTGAAGGGGGAGGGGGAGGTACCCAGTCCTCCCTCTAAGTGGAGACTTTACTGCCCACACAAGAGATAAACACAGTGGCTGGAAAAGCAGACACAACTCTAGCTGGATCCTTAGCAGTAGGACAGTATCAGAGGATGTGCAGGCCTCTGCATATGACCAGCTGTCTTAAGAGCTCCTCCCACTCACGACTGTGGCTTCTCCCGGTGAACACAGGCCATGTTTGTCCTCTAACCCACACAGATGAGAAGAGGACAGAGCCCTGGAAGACAGAGCTGCAACTACAGATCCCTTATCCTAATTTCCCTGTCAGATACATTCCTCTATAAGGTCAGGGGAGGATAGAGAAGCCACTAACTTCTGAGGGTAGATGGGGTAGGTGTCCATTTCAGAAAATAAAACAAAATATCAAGATCAAGACTTACTTTGAAAATTGTATTTGTTTGTTTCTTTTCAAGGCAAGGCTTCCCTGGCTGTCCTGGAAGTCACTTTGTAGATCAGGCTGGTTTCAAACTCACAAGAGATCTGCCTGCCTCTGCCTTCCATGTGCTGGAATTAAAGGTGTGCACCACCACTCACTTCCCAGTCCCAGCAAATTACACTTGTTTCTGTTCTTGTGAGGGAATGTACTTGTTACTGTAATCAGCTCACACCACAGGACACCTTCAGGAATTCAGATCACTGGAGAGAGCACTGACACTCCTGGCAGCTCCTCCGTTCACACTCTGGACCAGTGGGGCAGGTGATGGAACTGCACCCCCCCCCCAACACACACACTGACACTCCTGGCAGCTCCTCCGTTCACACTCTGGACCAGCGGGGCAGGTGATGTAACTGCACCCCCCCCCCCCCCCAACACACACACAGACACTCCTGGCAGCTCCTCCGTTCACACTCTGGACCAGCGGGGCAGGTGATGGAACTGCACCCCCCCCCCCAACACACACACAGACACTCCTGGCAGCTCCTCCGTTCACACTCTGGACCAGTGGGGCAGGTGATGGAACTGCACCCCCCCCCCCAACACACACACAGACACTCCTGGCAGCTCCTCCGTTCACACTCTGGACCAGTGGGGCAGGTGATGGAACTGCACCCCCCCCCCAACACACACACATTTCTCAGTTGAAAAAAAATAAAGTTAAATTTAATAAGTTACAAATCATTTCATAAACCGTAGAGAACGAAATAATTCTATTTTCCAAATAGACATCCTTTAAAAAGGTCACAAAAATAACAATAAAATCCAAAGAAATGGGGCAGTGAGAGAACACGTTTTCTTTTTCTTCTTTTAGGTAGCACAATAAAACATTTTTAAAGGACTTTCGCTTTTTGTCATGTGTACTTGTGGGTGTCCATGTGTATTTGAGTCCAGATGCTTGCAGAGGTTGGAGCAGACCCATCCTCCTGGAACTTGAGTTACAGGTGGTTATGATCCACCAGGAGGGGAAAGATGCTGGGAACTGAACCCAAGTCCTCTGGAAGAGCCGTCAATACTCTCAACTGCTGAGCCATCTCTCCAGCCCTGAGACTAAATTTTTTTGACAATGACTATATCTTGATTTTACAACTTAAAGCAAACACTCAAACAACACCCAGACAGTTCTCACTTCATTTTTGACTGTTTACCATGGAGCAATCTTGATGTAGTGTCTGCCAACTCCAGATCTGACATTCAGGTTCTCCCCAAATCTCAGGGGCACACCTTCTAAATCCCTGAATTCCAAGAGGGTTTTGAAAAGGACAACGCTCTTTATTGCTAATGTCGTGATTCGGCCATGCTTCCTCCCCCAACCAAGAGAAATCTCAAACTGTTTTGACAAACTCCCCCAAACATTCTATGGTTTGCAAAGATGCTAAGAATCCAGCCCACATATACCATGTTTTGAGTAATTACACTTGTTAATGCAGGATAACAACTTCAGCCAGGCGCGACCTTAACTGCTAAGCGTTCTATCACTCCAATCAAGATAATTATTCTCCCACTCAATAAAAGGCTCAAATTATGCAAACACATTAGAAGTGGGATGTAGAAGTGGAGATGGGGAGAGTGACTCACCATCTCCTTACCAACATGTTCTTACCTTACCAACATGTTCTTTCTGTTAGGGCCCCTTGTGCTGGAGCCAAAGACCATAACATTTCTTGAGAGACTGTCCAGTTTTATGTTTTACTTTCAGTCTAGATTTATTTCAATTTTAGGTGTATGAGTGCTTTGCCTGTGTGTATGTATGTACATCACATGTATGCAGTTCCTTCTGAGGCCATAAGACGGCATCAAGTCCCCTGGAACTGGAGGAGTTATAGGTGTCTGTGAGCTCTCCAGCTCCTGGTTTTGTGTTATGTTACTGAGTCATGGAAAGGACTTAGGATATTGCTGTCAGCATTCTAAAAATGAAATGGGCTTCTTATTTTCACTCTGATATGTAAATAAGCTGCTAATCTTAAGTATGTACTACCATACATGGGGATGTTGTTCTAAATCTCAGAACGTTACACACTTCCATGGCTCAGATGCAGGGTCAGGATCCTCCCTGGTTCGTTTTGTTTTCAAAAGAAATTATCACTCCATCAACTCAGTGTTCCTCTCTTATATTCATTCTACTTGACTGTGAGAAATGTGTGGCATACAGTGTTCAGCTAGAAATACCCAAATACTATGGATATTGTTTTACCTGGACAGGGCTGGGATTCTGTGTAATATAACAACTCATTCCTCCTGTCAATCTGTTTGGAGAATTAATAAACATGGTGAAAGTTATTTACAGCCCACTGGAGGTAATCTTTCTTTAAATGTTAGCTCTCCTGGTCTAAGGCGATGGACAGTCAACATTGAGCCCAATGCCTGCTCTTAACATAGAGTTGATGGGGATTTAAAAGCTGAGTTGTGCAAGCATGAGAAATAAAAAGCCAAAATGTTAGGTTTGCTTTACAGATTAGGAAGGAAGTGGCATTTCCTATGCCTATGGAAACCAGAGGGGCTTAGTAAATGGGCTGGAGAATGTGTCTGTGTCAGAAGTTGCTCTTTGCATTCATAACAATCCTGGTCCTGAGAGCATTCTCTTTTCTTGGAAAGGGGGATGTCAGGAAAAACGGGCTGGGCAGAGAGTTTAGAGAGTTGTCCACGACTGCACAGAAGCACAGACAATGCACAGGATCGTCTCCAAGGGACTTCCTCCACATCTATGTCCCCCCTCCCAACTCCCTCCTGACCTCTTCCTCCTTCACTTCCTGCTTTCTTCCTCCTCTACTTCCTGCCCTCCTCCTGTACTCCCTGTCCTCTTTATCTACTTCCTGTTCTTCTCCTTTACTTCCTGCCTTCTTTTTCCTTTACTTCCTATCTTCTTCCTATACTTCCTGTCCTCCTCATCTACTCTTGTCCTCCTCTCTTACTTTCTGCCCTCCTCTTAATTCTTGACTTCCTCTTTTACATCCCATCCTCTTCCTTCAATTCCCACCCCACTACTTCCTGTCTTCTTCTTCTTCCTCTTCTGCTTCCTACCCTATTTGTTGTAAATTTGGCACCCAGTCATCCTTCCTTACAGTGACTTGGTGGCAGCAGCGGTGGTAGCAGCACACCAGGCTGCACATTTCCACTGTCACTACCAGTTGCATGGCATTGTGTAGTGACATGCACCCCTTTAAAGGTCCAGGCCAACCCAGATCGCTGTCTAGTTCCTTCTCTCTGTCTCCAAGTCTCTCTGTCTGTCTGTCTTGATCTCTCCCTCTTAAGTCCCCACTATGAGATAGCCTTTCCCTCTCAACCCTCCCCTCAATAAATCTCTTGCATTATATCTGTTGTGTGGCATGATCTCTTTAGTGACACATCCTGACCAGGCCACCAAAGCTACCTTTTTGCCGGTTTATCCTAACACTCTTACTCTGCAGAACCTCAGTCCATGTGGCTTACTCCTGAGTTTTGCTCAAGCATTATCTTACATACCTTCCATAAACTGTAAGTGACAAACACCAGCAGGCTGTGTGAACAGCCCTTGTAGAAGCCAAGAACTGTGCTAGTGAACTAGGTCCTGTGTTCGCAGGATTTGAGATGAGATTTCTTCATTTGAAAATGGAATTGGGTAGAATGATGAGCAAGATGACTTCCAACATGGGAAGGCTCTGACCCTAACATTCACGTTTGAGGTTTGGGTCGAGGCAACCAGACTTTAGATACAGTGTAAAGTATGAATAAACATCATTTGTTGTATCTTTCAGATGCACAGAAAAGATTGTCTGGAACCAAATTTGAAATATTAAGTTGTCCCATCTCGATGTAGGAAACTATCTCAAGTTGCTCAGAGTCTTATCTTTACATGTAGGAAAGGGGCTATATAAGTATCTTAGTCAGTGTTCTGTTGCTGTGAAGAGACTCCATGACCAAGGCAGCCCTTATAAAAGAAAGCATCTATTTGGGCACTTGTTTACAATTTTAGAGTTTTAGTCCATTATCACTATGGCAGGGAGTAGGTGGTCACACATGACATTGAACCAATAGCTGAGAGATACATCCGTGTGTGTGTGTGTGTGTGTGTGTGTGTGTGTGTGTGTAGAGAGAGAGAAAGAGAGAGACTGACTTGATCTGGCATGGACTTTTAAAATCTCAAAGCCTACCCTCAGTCCACAATTTCTCCATACAAGACTATTCCTCCTAATCCTTTTAATCCTTTCAAAGAGTTCCACTCCCTGGTGACTAAGCATTCAAAGGTATGAGCCTATAAGAGCCATTCTTATTCAAACCACCACAGTAGGGCTATACAAAAAGAAAGTCATATGGGCTGACCTCTTAAGAACTGGGTAATATAAAACTTACTCTAAACTTCAAAAAAGGAAGTAATTTTATGGTGAGATATCTCATGTGCTATTCTCAATATGCTAGACACATAGCCTTGTTTATCTGAAATTCAAATTGAACTGGTGCCCCACATTTTACTGTCAACCCTGTTCAAAAATGAACGGAAGGAAGTTGCAAAGATGCTGCACTCTGTAAACACTGCTTTTACTTTCGTCTTCTGATTTCCCTTTCAGAGCAACCCAGCAGTTTAATTTCTCAATCCACATGGCATATGGCAGCATAAAGCACACTGCCAATGCTCTACCAAAGCATTTACAGGGGCTGGGAAGATGACCCAATGGGTAGTAGTGCTTGCTGCCACACCAGACAACCCAAGTTCACCATGGAAGGAGAGAAGTGACCCAGACTGTAATTTTCTGACTCCCACACAGACACTGTGGCACACACACATTCCACTCCATCACAAATAAATCACCATAGTCGAAAATACTAGCAAGAGAAAAATCTCTCTTTTGCATCATTCATACATGAGAAATGATTTTAAAGCAGTCTTCTAGGGAAATGATTTAAATATAGTGGTTGCAAATATAAGATGCCAACAGATAAATAAATAAATGCACACACATCTATAGTGTACATGAAAGTGCCTCTGGATTAGAAATAATAGTCCACTGGTATTAAAACTTCAAATTTACATAGCTAAAGAATGTGATGGCTAAAAAAAGTAGTGGAGCATGGTAAGAGACAGACCACCCATATGTTAGCAAATCGTTGGCTCCATATAATTATCATTATAAAAATAAATGTCCATGCAGTAATTTATAGCATGTTGGTGACCAAAAGGCAAGGTGCATATAAAATAGGTGGCATTAACATGAATTCTCATCCTACATGCACAGGAAAAGTTTTATTAAGCAACAAATTTTATATATCCCACACATATCCAATTCCCTCTCAGGGAATGAGATAAGCTACAGGCATGGGTTGCATCTAGAGAAAATGATACTTCAGTAAAACTTAGTAGAGATCAGTGGATGAAAATAATTCTAAGATCCCAAGTTAATGAGAACATGTGCTTGAGGGTGGGAAGATGGAAGGAAATAAAATACTGCCACTACAGGCTCACAGGTAGGAACATGTGGCCCCCAGAGGGTGGTGCTGTTTGAGGAATTTATGGAACCTTTAAGAGGAGGAGCCTTGCTGGAAGAAGCACATCACTGGTGGCAGGCTCTAAGGGATTGCCACGCCTCACTTCCTGTTCTCTTTCTTCTTCCTGTGTAAGGGTGAATGTGATCAGCTAGCCTCCTGCTTCTGCCACCATGCTGTGCCCTCCCCACCGGGAAGTAAACCCTTTCTTCCTTAAGTTGCCTTTGCTCGGCATTACATTTCATCACAGCAGCAGAAAGTGACTAATACTCATGCAGAAACAAAAAGCAAAAATGTTTCATTAGCAATTAGTATAGACCAAATAAGGAAGGAAACGGAAGCAATTTTGTAAAAATCAGCTTATCAAAGAAATTATTAGAATTTTTATTAGCGTCTGAAGTAGGAAAACACTGCGGAAGTAAGAAATAAAGAAAAGACGTAAAGAAAACAGAACAAACTCTACATAAAAACTGCTGGTATTTGTGTTCTTGCTGTTTGTGCTGAGAAAAATACCAGAATGGGAGATTATGTCTATTCTTTACTTCGATGTTTTTGTTTGTATTTATTTGGTCGCCTGAAGGTAACAACACTATTAGCCTCCTGGGACTCACTATTTCTACCTCACACTGAAGGTGAGAAGTGAGTGAGTGCTTTAAAATTGGAAATTCAGTTGCATGGATCTATAAGATTTTTTTATTTTAATTTTTCTCTTAATTAGCGGGGAGATGACTTCTATGGCATGGCATGAGTGTAGAGGTCAGGGGACAACTTGTAGGATCAAGTTCTGGTCATCAGACTCTGCGGCAAGTTCCAGTGAGCCGTGTCACCAGACACAAAAGTTGTAAAGCAAGTTGCTTTGAGAAAAATGTTGACAGTCATGGCTCAGCTTAACAAGGCGGATGCTGACAGTATTGGATCAGGCAGATTGATCAGAAGCAGGAGGTAAACATTATGGTAGTAACGGGTATAACGTTGAGGTGTATTTCTCATTCCAGCCTTGTATATCCCCCTCTCCTTTCATCCCTCTGTACACCCTTCCCCACTTCTTTCTCTCCTTCCATCCTCATAGCAACCTTGGCCTCTAGGGATGTGCTTTACTCGGAAACTGCCATTTAATCTCAAAGCCCAGCCGTAGCATTTCCAGGCATGCTTCTGAAATGTCTAACAAAAGCTGATGAAAAGATCCCTCCGCCTCCCGCAAAAGTGGGTTTTGCAAGATGTTTCTTGCCTCAGTTCTGACATTTGCCCTTGAACTGGTTTCTTTCTTTCTTTAATCCCTGTCACTTAGGAACAGACAACAATTAGCTCAAAGACTCAGGCTCTGGAAAGCTCCAGCTAGCCAAGGAGTCACCCTGAATGAGATTTTCCACATGTGATGCCCCTTCCCCCTCTGCTATCACCTTGGGGGCAATTCCCACCCACTGTTTCCAAGAGGACAGAATTCTTGGCTCATTTTGAGACATGCTCTAGATTCTCTCCTCTCTACCCTCCTTCTGCTCCCTCTCCCATCCCTCTCCCCCTTTCCCCATTCCTTTCTTCTCCTCTCCCAACCCCCCTCTGATCTCTCTCACTGTTGGTAACCTCATAGTGAAACTGAATGCTCTCTATAGGGTGGCTGAAAAGTAGAGCGTGAGTAACCAGGCAGATCGCAACCCTATAGCCTTGGAGCGAATGGGGCTGCGGTCACCATCCTAGGACAGCAGAAAGTCCATCCCCAGGAGATCCTCTGAGTTACCTGTTCCTCTCTGCTCTGCAGGACTGACTTCGGGGTCATCCAGACCCAGTGCCACCTCTTCCAGGAAGACTTCCTGCCCTGGTTAGCCTGGGTCCAGTCACTTCCTGTCTTCAACTCGCCTCACCTTTCCTTTCTTACTTAATGACTTCAGCTACAGACATTCAACTGAAAATAACTTACACAGAAAGAAATAAGAACACGGTATTAGTGAGTTGCATGTCTGAAAAGCATCGCATGTGGGTCTGGGGTTGTGCTTGATCAAGGTGTCACTGGGGGACTCAAGGTCCCGTTTCTAGGTTCTTGTTCTTGTACCTGAAAGAACAGACTCCAGACTCAGTAGCTTAGTAGGGAATTCAAAGATGATTATTTGGAGTTGCAAAAACAAAACAGGAGTTGGGGAGGTGGCTCTGTGGGTGAAACTCCTGCCATGCAGAAGCATGAGGGCCTGAATCCAGATCCCCAGAGCCCGTGCAAAGTCAGACTCAATAGCACACATATAATCCTGGTTCTTTTAAGTGACACAGGAGGTGGGGGGGGGGGACAGGAACATCCCCAGATTCTCACTGAGCACTTAGCCAGGCATTGGGGTGGGGGAAGAAAGGAAAAGAGATCCTGTCTCAAGGTAGAAGGTAAGGACTGACAGCCACCAGAGGTCTACATATACCATGGTCTGCATGCATCTGTACCCACTCATGGGAACAGGATTACAGATGATCACACACACACATGATTAAAGAGAAAAAATACAGAACAAGAAGGTGGAAAGGACGGAGCTGGAAGGAGAAAGGAGAGAGATCTTCAGGCTTTTTGAGTCAGAACTCATGAAGGTGAACAAGGCTCAGCCCTGTGGGTCTGTCAACAGCGGCCTGATGGAGGGCCGTCTTAGTACTTAAGTACATTCCTCATTATGGGATAATTAATCCTCGCATCTTCTTATCCTGTCTCTGGTATCAGTCCTTCCCTCCCTCCAGTAAGCCTTGGGGGAGAACGCTAACTGCAGGAGCAGAGTGCAGAGGGACCACTGCTGGTCAGTAAAGGCAAGCGGCAGAAATTAGCTTCCCATCCTGACCCTCTGCTGGCAATGAAGGGCCATCTGATACAAAGGCGGCAGGCGTAATTCGCCTCGTCCGAGTCTGGATTCTTTGTATATTTCACTACTGTTTTTGACAACGTCAGTTCACCTGACTAAGGAACACGGCTGTCATTAGACTGTTTGTTTGTTTGCTGCCAGTAAATGAACAACGGAATAAATTGTTCTTAGTAAGCAGAATATTCTCCTCGTAACTCTGCTCATTTTCTTTTCAGGGAAAGAAGAAACCGAGGAAGCACTGCAAATCTAGCAGGCAGTGAGATGAATCCCCTCCTGTCATCAGAATCACTGATGAGAATGTCTGACTATCTTCGCACCTTTTCTGTTGTCTATATGGCAGAGTGTGAGTTGTGGAATCTGAATGTAAGTAGCCCTGGGTGGTTGTGTGTGTTTGTGTACATGTTTGTTAGCTTGCATGTGTGGTACAAGAATGTGTGTGTAAGTGTGCATATGTGTGACTGTGTGTGCATGTGTATGAGTAAGGCATACGGTGTGTGTATGTGTGTGTTCCTCTTTATTTTTGTAACTTCATCTTCTCTGTCTATATGCAACACCCCCTCCTACAAAGCAGCTGCAAGTGTCAAAGGCAATGTTCTGGTTATTTGGGAATCATTAGAAAATGATCATTATCGCTTTGGCTTATTTTAATTTCCTGAAACCTACTGAGCCATGTGTACTCCAGATTTCAATGTCACATTCAGGTCATTACATACAACCTCCAGTAACCCACAGCTGTCTTTCTGGGGGGAGGAAGAGCCTGTGAGACCCAAATCCTGCAGTCAGCTTCCATGCAGAAATACAAGCCTCTGCAACACTCTCAACATCTCCTGTCTGCTGCATATACTAAAGACTGACATGGTTTCTAGCCTCACCATGGTCCTATTCTTAATGTCAGTGACAGGTTCTTGCAGGGCTATGCATGTCTTTGCGATTGCCCTTCCTGCTTGAAATGATATCTCCCATCCCTCCTCATCCTCTGAGGTTCCTGTTAAAAACTGTCTCTTATGGAGAAGCTGCATGGACATGCCTGGGCATCTTTGTTTGAATGTAAAAGAAATTCAGACAGAACTTATTCAGCCAAGGAGACAGCTTATGGGCTCATTAAACCTTGTCAGGGAAGGACCAGCTGGAGCCAGAGCTTAGTGGGGCCTGGCCTGGGGCACTACTGATTCGTAATCTCTCCTCTATGCTCCTGTTGGACCAAACCCTTCCATCTTGGGCTTACTCTTCCCAGCACCATAAAGTGTCGCTGCAAATGTAGACACCCTCTCTGCCCTCTGTCAGGCTTCGTGCACAAAATAGGGTTCTGTTTCCACTACTCAGGCCAACACCCAGAAAACAGAGAGGAGGTGGACAATAGGTTCTCATGAAGGTAAGGAACCAGTTCGTGTCAAAGAGAGAACACCACAAAGGTAATTATGCCAAATCTTCCAGCTGAGCAAGTCAATTATCTCAAACTCATAGCTTGAGCAGGTAAAATTAGTCAAATGTGAAGAAACAAATAAAAATGAAATGTTTTGTGCTCCTGTTAGATGGAAACAATTGGTTGATTAACTCATTTGTCATTCTCTCCCCAGTTTACGATCAATCATGAAAACGCATTTGTACAGTGTTTTGTCTTTGTGAAGAACTTTTACACAGACTCATGAAGTTTTCATATCCACCATTAAGCAGGTGAGCAGCTTCTGCGTTCTTCTGGCAATGGCGTGGCAATAGGCTTGGAGAGACAGGCCTGGGTGGGAGGACTGCCCTGGCCACACCATGTCCAGCACCATGGGAAGTTTCTGAGCTCCCGGTCGTCAGTGTGTTGACTGCTGATCAGTGGAGGCAGGTGTAGTAGTTTCCACTCCAGATGTGTGAAAGACTCTGATACAGATAGAGCAGCAGGCCTGGGGCTTCACACAAGACCCACGATCCCTGAAGAATAACAAGGAGGCTTCAGACAGAAAAGCTGGCCTTACAGACCTCAGTTCAGACATCCATCTCACTGAAGAAGATCCCCAGTATCTGCAGGATGGTGTTCTCTCCTGCTATGCCTGCCCTGCCATCATGGGCTCCATCTCCACAAAACATGAGCCTTCACTGACATCACAACTAACTCTTTTGGGTTTCCCATACTGACAGAATACCATCAGCTCTCTGGGAATCCCCCAGGCCTTCAGCATCCTACTGGGACTGCTGGGACATTCAGCCTGTGGGCTGGACCTGCTACTAGACATCTCCAGCATGACAGCATTGTTGGAACACCCAGACTGTATCCCACAAGCCAATCCAACAAATTCCTTCTTAATGCATATATCCACTCGTTGACTCTGTTCCTTTAGGGAAATCTGATGGACACAGATTTACCATTTGGTTTCAGTAGTGTAAGAGGTCTGAGCTCAGTTTGGTAGAGACACAACCCCATTTAATCAAATCGCGGAAGTCTACATTAACATCACTTTTGTTTTTTATCTTGATCCCTCCCTCCCTTTTCTTCCCCAACATGTCTCATGCATGCATGACCTGGAGACAAGTGCTGGGAGGCAGTGTCTCTTTGTTTTATAGCCTTGTTTTCCTTGGTTGGCGTCACACCATTAAACCAAACGTACATTTTGCCCTTTCCAAACTTTATTTCAGCCTGCGCTCCAAAAACCTGTGCAGATGGATAGAGATGCGAGGAGTCAAGAAGATGGCTTCCAATGAGACCCTCTGCCTCTTAGCCCAGGGAAGACAAATGGCATCAGTCAATGGCCACCAGTCAACAGGGTCATTAGCATTTCCCTTATTTAAGAAATAGGGCAGGTGCTCCCTTCAAGGCATTGCCTGTGACATCGCTTCAAGTTCTTGCTCAGCTGTCTGGAACCAGTGCAGGGAGGGACCGGTGAGAGACTGCCATTGCAAAGGGCACAGTGGCCCTGTTAGACGAAACGCTTCATTTGGCATTAAGAGTCCCTCTGATGCTATGCCTCAGATTTTATCCTGACTGAAATGTTCTAAGAATTTAGATGATTGGGGTTCCTGTCTCTTGCTAAAAGTCAACTTACTTGGGATTCAGACTTAGCTGTGAAAAGTATGTCTCAAACTATCCGCTATGGAGTAGTTGCTTTAGTACCTTAGACTTCCATGTATCCATCCATCAGTACGTGCAGACAATCACCATAGCAGCAGGCTCCACCCACACTCCTGGGCTTGCCCCTGCTCTGGTGGACACCGAGATGCTGACTCCAAAAGACTCACGCATCAAACACGTGTCATTCACATGGCTCATTCCATTCTCCCAGAGACACGGACAGAGAGCTTAGGGAGGGCGTCCGTTACTTTTCTTATTGTTGTAACCAAACAAATATCTGACTAGCAGTGACTTAAAGATTTATGGAGACTCAGGGCTTGAAGGTGTAGTCCATGATGGAAGGAAGGCAATGTGGCAGGAGGGGGTTGGCCCAATCAATGGCAGTAGGAGCAGGAGACGGTTGCTCGTATGTTTATAGCCAGGAAGCAGAGAGTGAGAAATGCCAGTTTGCTTTAGTTTGCTTTCTGTTGACCAAAGCGAACTGGGGAGTAAAGGGTTATCATCAAATGAAGCCAACGAAGGAATTCAGGGCAAGAACTTGAAGCAGAGACTATGGGGAAACACCACTTACTGGCTTGCTCAGCCTGGTTCCTTAAACAGCCTGAGTTCACCTGCCTTAGAGACAACACCACCCACGCTAGGCTGCGCTCTCCCACGTTAGTCGTTAACCAAGAGAATGCCCCACAGGTATGTCCACAGGCCAGTCTGATGGAGGCAGTTCCTCAGTTCAGATTCCCTCTTCCCAGGTGACTCTGTTTGTGTCAAGTTGACAGAAGCTCGCTATGACACCAGTGCCTGACCCACTCCCCTTTTCCTTCTTTCTTTAGTCTGTGGTTGACCCGTGGGATGGTACCACTCACATTCCTGGTAGATTTTCCTCCTCGGTTAAGCTCCTCCCAGAAGCCTTTGCTGCAGCAGATCCCATTCATCTCTCTTAGCTTCCCATTTGCTTCTCTGGGTCATGATGAGATGCTGTACCCAAAGCACTCACAAACACAATCTGTCACAAACATAGTTACACGTGGAAAGTAAGTGCAAAGTCACAGGAACATGGATAGAGTGTGGGTAGAGGACACAACCTTAGTTCAAGAGAGCTGTGGAAGGCTCTTCCATAGGAAGTGATATTGAAACTCCCTGCAGAAAGATAGGTGATAACAGTCAAGGGGGGAGGGGGATGTCATCACTAAGGATACATCACCAAGTGATGGGAAAATGCCATCACTAAGGCTAACCTGTAAAAGACAAAGAATGCTTGGAATGTGGTAAGGGGCCTGTAGATGGAACCCAAGACTTACAGATAGATGAAGAATGGCTGGGGTGATGCTTTCAGAAGTCAACCGGTTCATGGCCCTGGCCCCGATTAGTCAAATGCACCTGGCGCTAAGCAGTTGTCATGTACATGGTGCATAAGGAGGCCAAGGATGGGATGTGGCGAACAAAGCATGAGGATCTGCTATGGACAGGACAGTGGCCCACCATTCCCTGCTGTTCCTCACATCCTGCTAAATGGGAGCAGCAGTAAAGGGCCATTGAGAAAAACATCCTGGTCAAGAGAACAGAATCTCCGGCTGGGTGGAAACCTGACACTCTAGCTACAGCAGGTCGGTCATTTGGCCAAAAGATCCACCCCCCCCCCCCCGGGAAGGCAGGCTCACCTTAAGCCATGTTGGAGAGATAGGTGGAATAATTAATCTTTTAATGAGACACACTACTTTTCTTTCCCAGAATCCCTCACCTCTAGCACACTGGCAGACCAGGTTGCAGCAAGTAGAGCCACAAGTCAGAAAGCTGCAATTTCTCCTCTCCCCTCCCTATCTCTTCCCAGACATTTCCTTAACACTCTGGGCTTTCCTCAAATTCTGAACTTCCTTCCTTCTTCTCTAAGCTCCCCTCCCCATATGTGGCTTTGCCTACCATGTGTCTGACCTCCACACCAGCTTAAACCTCATAGCTTTCTTTCCTTCTCCTCTCCATTCACCCTCCCCGCCTAAGCAGTGGCTGAGGTTACAGCGTGCCTGCCCTGGAATTTTTATTTTAACCATATAATAAAATTGTCCTTTCGCTTCCATCTGGTTACACAATTCCCTAAATCTAATGTATGCCCCCCCCATCACCCATTCTTCCCTCAGCAATCTTTAATTGCCTGTTCTGTTGCACACTCTGAGGTACATCCTGGAAACACTAGGATGAGCAGAACACCATCAGTTTTCTCTGTAGATGTAGTCAGTTATAGAGAAAACGTATCACATACCAATTCTAATGGGATACTGTGTGATTACAGATGGAGGAGTCACGTCTGTGAAGCTATGATGCTCCAAGTAGACTGAACCTAGGATAACTAGTCTCGGTTGTCAACTTGACTGCATCTGAAATGAACTAAAAACCCAATTCCTGGGCACACCTGTGAGGGATTTTTTTTACTTAATTGGATCATTTGAGGTGGGAAGACTCACCCTAAATCTGGGCCACACCTTCTGGTGGCAGCCTATCTAAATGACAAGAAAGAAGGAAGTTTTTGCTCTTTGCCTTCTTGCTATCATTCTTACTAGCAAGTCCATTTCTTCACTGGTATTAGAGCCTATATATGTCTTTGAGAATTCAATGTATATTGAAGACTAGCTGAGACATTCAGCCTTGTGGACTGAACTGATTTTTTTGTAGACTTCCCATTGGAAGACAGTCATGGTCACAGCCTGTTAGACACTCTAATAAATCATATATACATACATATATATATATGTATATATGATCTTATTAGAGAGAGAGTCTTAGAGTTTCTATTGCTGTGAAGAGACACCATGACCACAGCAACTCTTATAAAAGAAAACATTTAATTGGGTGGCTTACAGTTCAGAGGTTCAGTCCATTGTCATCATGGTGGGACATGGTGGTGCCATGCAGGCAGACATGGTGCTGGAGAAGGAGCTGAGAGTTCTACATCTTGATCCTTGGGCAACAGAAACTGAACTGTCACACTGGGTGTGGTTTGAGCACATATGAGACCTCAAAGTCCACCTTCACAGTGACACACTTCCTCCAACAAGGCCACACCTATTTCAACAAAGCCACACCTCCTAATAGTGCCACCCCCTAAGGGAGCCATTTTCTTTCAAACCACTGCCACACACACAAACACACATCTATATCCCCATTCTGTCACTCCTGTTTCTAATATCACTTCTGTGCCTCTAGAGAACCCCCTGACTAATACACAGCTTGTCACATATCATGCTGGGTGGTTAGGGGGGAAAGTCTTAGGTCAATGATCAAAAGCGCTCCCAGAAAATAAGGTATTTATTAGTATTTCTTTCATTTCTTTTATTATTATTTATTATATCTTTTTAGTTTATCAGTATATATTGGTATTTAGTTATTAGTAAGGAGGATAGAAGGTGAGATAGAAAAGCATTCCAGACGCTCTCAGGACCTCAGGAATCCTCACAGGCCAGGAGCCACTGAGAGTCCTTGTATCCCTGCCTGTGTTAACCAATCATTCTGTGCTCTCTTCTTTGCCGAGATTTGCAACTTGCAACTCTGGCTTGTCCAGCCACAGTGAGCTTTATGGACAAAGCCTGGCTCATCCACACTCTATCCTCTCTAAGTGGCAAAACCACAGGCTCCGTGGATCTGCTGATGAATTAAAACCAATGGCACGGTCCTGCAAATGAGTGTGAACCGCAGGGAGCGGTTCAGCGAAGCCCTCGCTCTGGGCTCTCGTCCGTCTGATTGCACACTGTCATGGTCAGAGTCATGCACACGGTGCCTGAGAAGAGCCCTAGACACAGTCTGTTGATTGGGTCGATATACGAGAGAGGTGGAAATCACTCCTCAAATGGAAAGAGGAGAGTTTCAGAATGTCTCCCTAGTTCTGAAGTTAGCAAATGTTCTCTATAAAAAGTCTAGTAATATGCCGGGTGTTGGTGGCAACATGCCTTTGATCCCAGCACTGGGGAGGTAGAGGCAGGCGGATCTCTGTGAGTTCAAGGCCAGCCTGGTCTACAGAGCTAGTTCCAGGACAGGCTCCAAAGCTACAGAAAAACCCTGTCTCGAAAAATCAAAATAAATAAATAAATAAATAAATAAATATTCAGTAATAAACAATGCACTTCCTCCCACTGGTAGACAGTGAAAGGTTTAGGGTTTGGGGTTCAAGGGAGACACTTAGGTATCCTTTGGGGTACGAGATTTATTGAAAGAATTATTAATGCCATATAAGAGTGCCAGCAGCATGAAAAGGTACGAAGTGAGAAGGCAGGTTTGCTGGAGTGTTCCCTTCCTACAGGTCCAGAGGAGGTGAATGTGTGTATGTGTGCGTGCGGTCCCGTTTTACATATCTCAGAGGAAGGGGGACGTTTTCTTGCACCCTGTGGTTGATGGTGGGTCACAGCACCCTGTAGCCAGGTTATCCCAGATTTCCGGGTGTCAGGGAGAGTAGAAGAAACTTCCAGAAAAGGCTAAGACCCTGAGGCTATCAGGGTGGAGCTGCTCATTTGGTCAAGCCAATTATATGGATGTGGGACGTGCTGCCATCACTAAACCTCAAATATCCTGGAATACAGTGAGCTACGGTCTGTAAACTTTTGGGGGGATTTAAGGATGGTATCTATCATCTTCCTAGACTCCAAGCACCCGAGGAATGTTAGAGGCTCTAGGAGATTTACAGGAAGCTTGTGAAACAAAGCAGAACAAATGAATACCTCCAAAGGGAGACCAAAACAGGAAAAGAGACCTTGCAGCTTAGAGTTCTGTTTGCAGCTAAGACTGTTTAAAAGACGTTCCTGTTTGCCCTGTGTTAAATCCTAGTTAAAGAAAACGTTCTTGTTTGTCTTGTGTTAAGCCCTTGCTAAATAAGGTTTCTATTGGTAATTAAGAGTAGTTTCCTGTTTCTTAGGTCTGGTGTAAATGGCGTGTGACCCCATTCTTGCTTTTGTCCCTTCCTTCTTATTGTATCCTTTTAACAATGTCTGATCCCAAATCTCTCCACCCAGGGAACAGCTTTTATCTCTCCTATAAGTTGGACTTCTAGAGGTCAGCAGGGACTGCTCTCTCCAGTGAGGAGTGAGGCAGTCAACTGGCCAGTTGCCTGTGCACCCCAAAATACAGCTTTCTTTAACTGGACCATCGGAGACTTAGTCTTTTCTCCTCTAATATCAGGTGTAACAGGTTTTCCGTAGGGGTATTGTCAGAAGCTGGGAGTTGAGGGAGGGCTGGGGGTGAAGAGCTGCTGCAGGGGGCGGGGCCTGTAGCTGAAAACAATGTTTGGTTCTAATCAATCTTTATTTATGGACTCTGACATTTCAATCTCATATCCCTTCCAAATGCCACTCAGTGATATCTTCCTTTGATTTAGTTTTCATTCTTCAGGCTGTAAAACTCGTTTTTAAATCTGAGTCATACTGAGCCCGACGTGAGATTGGACTCCACGTTCAGACCTCACACACTGCCAAGAGAGCTGTGGAGAGTCTTAGTTTCCAGAGCTCAGCTGTGGAGTAGCGCTAGAGTTAGGGATCAGACCCTGGGCCCTCCTGTCTACTCCTGAACAAAGGAAGTTGGGCACTATATCTTCAGTAGTCCAATTCAAATCAAGCGAACAGAGGAAAGAGGAAAAAACGAATTATTCAAGGTGGCCACCCTGGGAAGAATGATGACATACTGTGACCTCCAAGTCCTTCGCAGGGGTTCTGACATGAGGTTTAGGTTTAAATAAAAGATCATGATTGGGGAAACCACAGAGACAGCTGACCCGAGCTAGGAGCTTAAGGACTCTGGACTGACAGCTGGGGATCCTGCATGGGACCAAACTAAGCCCTCTGAAAGTGGGTGACAGTTATGTGGCTTGATCTGTTGCAAGGGGGGTGGCTGGGAGTGGGACTGGGACTTATCCTGTGTACATGAACTGACTTTCTGAAGCCCATTCCTTGTTCAGCCTTGATACAGAAAGGAGGGCTTGGTTCTGCCTCAGCTTGGCATACCAGACTGTTGACTCCCCAATGGACGACCTACTCCTCTGAGGAGTGGATGATGGGAGTGGGATGGGGAGAGGTGGAGTGGGAGAAGGGGAGGGAGGGGGAACTGGGGCTAGTATATAAAAGGCAAAAGATGAAAATTTTAAAAAAAACAAGAAGTGTGTGCATAGTCAGAGTTTGTTCTGCCCATCATCTTGTCTACACTCCATTCCCTCCTACAAGGTGATCAGACAAGTTGTCAGAACAGGGTGAACTTTTATTCCAGGAGACGAGCTCCACCTCCCAAACGCCCCCCTGCCACCAGCCCTGCTACTGTCCCCTCCCCTGCTGTGACTGGTCCCAGGATTCAGCCCCCTCCTTCTTCCAATGTGAGACTGAAGTGCCTCTGGCTGCTTGAGCATGGTGCCTATGGCTCTGGCCAGTCTTGCCCTTCTCTCCCATTCCCTCTGCCTTGCTAAAAACTCTTAAATTACATTCCTAATGCCAGCCACCAAGGATCTATTCCCTTATTTGGCCACTTCCTCTTCCTGAGGCTGGCTACCAAGGTGCAGCTATCAATGTATCGAAATCTGGAAATCAGAAGCCCTCTTTGGTTTACCTAATTAACATACCCAATTAAAATTAAAGAGCTCATCCTAACATGGGTAAACCTTTATAAACTGCCATTTTCCTGTGTGCCCTCTTTCTCCTCTCTACCCAGAGCCAGTCCTTTGTTCCTCTGGAGCAAATACGCCTTCTCCCTTTCCCTTGTTCCCTTCACCTTCTCCCTCATCCTCTCTCTCCTGTCTTTGTCTCTTATCCCCTACCTTATGTCCCTATGAGGCAAAGGAATATCCTTTCCTTTGTGCTGAGAACTTGGTCTTGGGGTCCTGAGCTGATATCCATCTTCTACAGAGACTCTCTCCAGAAAATTCTAATCTTCTTCTTCTTCTTCTTCTTCTTCTTCTTCTTCTTCTTCTTCTTCTTCTTCTTCTTCTTCTCCTCCTCCTCCTCCTCCTCCTCCTCTTCCTCCTCCTCCTTCTTCCTTCTTCTCCTTCTCCTTCTTCTCCTCCTTCTCCTCCTCCTCCTCCTCCTCTTCCCCCTCCTCCTTCTTCCTTCTTCTCCTTCTCCTTCTTCTTCTCCTTCTTCCTCCTCCTCCTCCTCTTTCTCCGAGACAGGGTTTGCCTGTAGTTTTGGAGCCTGTCCTGGAACTATCTCTTATAAACCAGGCTGGCCTCGAACTCACAGAGATTCACCTGCCTCTGCCTCCCAAGTGCTGGGATTAAAGGTGTGTGCCTCCACTGCCCAGCTGAAATTTTAACTTCTTGTAATTTGTTTTTTCAGTAGTTTGGTGGCTAAAGGGAGAGACACACGTTTCTAGACTGTCCTCATTCCTGCCAGGCAGTTTCCAGAACGACGGTCTCCTGATACTGCTGACCTCTGTCCCCTTAGCAGGTGAACTGAAGCGGTGATCTGCAGTGGTGATCTGCTTCATAGTGCCTTGGAAGGCGCTCCTGCTAAATTCCCACTGGCTCCTCCAGGGAGCGATGCTCTTATAGACACTCCACTAAATACCTCAAATCCTTTCCATTGTTATTTACCGTTCACACAGAGAGGTTGGGTTTCCATAATCCAGCTGTCCTTCCTGAAAGACAATGGGCTCTGTCGCACAACCACACAGTCAAAATGAAGAAGGAGCGAGGTATGCAGATGAAGCACCGCTCCACTCTTGCGAAGACCAGGGAGCCAATGAACAGCTAGCAGTCCTGAGAAGCTATCAAGACATTTTAGTCAGCAGATTTCGAAGCTACTCTGAAGCATTCTCCCAAACTGCAGCTGGGAAAGGTTGGCCTTGAGCTGCTTTGGCAGAACACCTGCCTTCTCTGCGGGCCCCAGAACACAACCATCACAGAACATTCCTTCTCCTCATTATAGCATCATAGCCCTGAGAGCAGGGAGGTACCTGTTGCTAGGGCAACCTGCTGGTTCTCGCATCTCTTTGGACACAAATAGACTAAAACCCAGAGGTCATTCTTCTCACCCTTTCCAGAGCATGTGGCTTAGAAACAGGCCATAGGTAACTTTCTTCTCTGCTTTTAGGATGTAGCCTAAAAAGCTTCTTTTCGGCTTTACCACCTCCGGCTATGCTTCCCAAGTCACTATGCTCAGCTGGATCCTAAAGATGATAACCTTCCTGCCTTCAGATACCTTGAGTAAAACAGTGGCCCCTGCAGGAAAGGTCTGAAAAAATTTATTTTCCCCTGGGGCAAAGCCAAAGTGATGGTCTGTGACTGTGATCCTTTCTGCTTTTTAACAACTTTCTCATTGTGTGCAGCAGGTTTTTTTTTTAAACCACCAACCAGCTCTCAAATCATGACATAGAGACTTCTTATTAGTTATGAATGCTCTGCCTTAGCTTAGCTCTTGTTTTAATCTGTTTCCCTTCGTCTACAATTTGCCTCAGTGTGTTTTTTTTTTTCTTTCACCTTTCTGTATGTCCTACTTTGTGCCTATCTATCTCGCAGCTGCCTGGAAGCCTTGAACATCTCCCTTTCTTTCTCCCTTATTCTTTCTTCCTCCTTTGCCGGCCAGCTCCGCCTATCCTCTCCTCCCTTGCTATTGGCCATTCAGCTTTTGATTAGACCAATCAGGTACCTTAGGCAGACAATGGGAAACAACAACACATTTTTACATAAGCACACATCCTTACTTTGTTAAACAAATGTAACATAAACAAAAGTAACACACCTTTACATAATTAAATAAATACAGCATAAGCAATCTAACACATCTTAGCCTAGTTAAAGTAATATTTCACAATACTTGCGTTTCAGAAGAACTGAGATTAAATCAAGTCCTGACCTTTCTCCTATCACATTAGCCTAGAGTCAAGTCTTTCTTGACTTTAATTTTAAGGCAATAGAAATTTTGCTTTGACTCTGGCAAAATTCCAACACTCAGAACAATTATGAGTGGCAATCCAGTTGCACCCATGTCACAGTCTACTTTTAGATCGAGGAAGATCACATCTTTTGGGCTCAGAAATCACTGAGGGCTCCTGAAAACACTGTCATGCCAGAGACCACCAGAAGATTCAATCCCCAGACCAAGCATGGTTGTCCACATACTTAATCCCAGCATTCCAGGCAGAAGCAGGTGATCTCTGTGAATTTGAAGTCAGCTTGGTCTACAGAGTGAGTTCAATGCCTGACTGGACAACATAGAAAGACTATCTCATAAATAAGCAAACGAAAAAAATGGAGATCCTTTGTCTATGTGATGTAATCATCCTCCTGAGTGCTCATAACTCATTTCTATTTCACATCAGTCACTGTCTTGAAAATTGTTGACAATGGTGGTCAAAGAATTGTGAAACATTTCCAATTGGCCATCAGGACGCACTTCTCAGAAACGATGGCGAACCGACACTTTGGGAGCAATCGTGTAGATCACCACAAGGGGGCAGATGTCTAAGATGAAATCAACCCCTTCCCCCTTGAGTTGGTTGGTTTTGGTCCTGGTGTTTCATTGTAGCAAACACAACCCTAACTAAGACACACACCCCGGGGGTGCAAGGCTATCCTTGGAGGATTTACATCCATCCTGTTTGTGAAATGCTCCTGCTTGGCCTGTGCACGGGTGGCTGGTTAGTCATAAGCTCATAGGGCAAGAGCAGAGCTATGTGCTATTTGCTGTCAGTGGCAGAGGGCTCCCCCCACGCCTCCTGCTTGTATTTCTGGCTTGCCCCCGGAATACTTAAGCTGGGTCGATAGCCCCTTGGTGTGTTTTTTCCTTTCAGCCTTTTTGTACTTTTTCACTTTCAAAGACAGACAATCAATCAGACAGGAGTGGTCGCTGCAGCCCGTATCGACCATTTGTTTTTTAAGCATTAACAGTTTGAAGAGATCTGCACAGAGTTTCTTAGTCATGTGTTGAAAATTACTTCAGTTTTCAGAGTCCTTCTCCTCCTTTCGCCTCAAGCCGTGTGTGACTTGACTCTGAATTTGTTAAGGCTTTGTAAGAAATGGGAGTGAGAAACAAAACAGCTACGTAATTCATTTTTTAAATTTGTATTTGTTAGAGCTGGAGAGATGGCTCTGTGGTTGAGAGCACTGGCTGCTCTTCTAGAGGACCTGAGTTGGATTCCTAGTACCTATGATGAATGACTCACAGTTCCAGAGGGTATGACGCCCTCTTCTGGCCTCTTCAGGCACTACACTTACACATAAGCACATGTACACACATATACATAATTAAACACAAACAAAATAAAACCTGTGTTTGTATTAAGAGGGCATGAGCTGCCCATAACAAAGTGAAGAATCTGCCAGTCCATCCTCAGCCCTTTCTTGGCGGACTATTGTAAGTTTACAAACAGAGAACCAGGGACGCTAAAGGCTGAGGACCAATGTCCAGAATGTGCCAAGAAAATACTTGAGGTTTCAAAAAGAAACAGAAGTTCTTTTGTTCATTTGCTTTTGAAATCATCTTATTTTTTTGCTATTGATTCTTAGTCTGTCTTGATGGCCCTTCCTTCATCCCCAAAGGGTTCTAGAGCCTATATGCCTACTTAAGTAAGATAATTAAAAGAACGCAGGACATAGCCATGAGAATTAGCCAAGGGATTATATAAAATTAAATGTTTCTTCACAGTAAAAGAAATCACGGGCTACTCAATAGGAGAGAAGCAAATTTGTCAACTCTGGGCTAGAGCTGAATATCTGGACTCTATAAGGAGCTGAGAAATGTAGATGCCAAATCAGGCATTCCACTCAATAAATGGGCTAACTACATAGCAGGGGAAACACCAAGGGCCAACAAATACTTTTTGGAAGCATTCTACATCCTTAGCCCTTAGGAAACCACAGGTTAACAGCACTTTGGGATTCCATCTCACTCCAGTCAGAATGGCTATCATTGTGGTGAGACTGTGGGGAAAGGGGAGACTCCTGTTCACTGCTGGCAGACATGGAAACAGTGCAGCCACTGTGGAAATCAGTGTGGGGGTTTCTAAAGAAAAGCTGAGCCAGGAATACTGTGAAATCTAGAGTGTCCGCTCTTAGGCATTTATGTGCAAGACTTGAAGTCCTACCTCAGGGGGATTTGCACATCCATGTTTCCTATGGCTCTATTCACAGTAGTGAGAAAATGGAACAAGCCTAGATGCCCAGAAATAGGAAAAAGAATGAAGAAAATGTGGCGCATGTACACAAGTTTTGCTCAACCGTAAAGAAGAATAAAATTTGTAGGAATTTGGATGGAATTGGAAATTACTGTTCCATGACTGAGGCTCACAGAGAGAAATTCAGCCTGCTCTGCCTTCTATGTAGACCCCAGGTTGTCATTTGTATCTATGCGTGTGCACTTATATGAACATGGGGGTGTGGGTCATGTGACCAGAAATGGCACCAAAAAAAAAAAAGAGGCCTTAAGAAAGAGAGGAAAGAACGTAACAGAATATATGTGACATGAAAGTATAAGGAGGATTCTAGGAAGGAAATAAAACCAAAAGAAAAAGAGTATGGGATGGACACGGGGTATGGGGAAGGATCAACATGGATGGGATATGTTGATGAAAACGTTACTTCATGTATTCTTTTTAATTAAGTCAGCACATTGAAATTAAATATAACTAAAACTTCAGTTTCCCAGATAACCTAAGTTCTTCATAGCTCTATGTGTGGTTAGCAGTTCATCACATCAGAAAATATAGATAATAAAATATTTCATCTTGGAGAGTTACTTTGGGCACCTGTGAACCAAAGTCAAAACTCTACCTGACCACTCTTTTTTAGACTCAATAGTTCATAGTAGGTGCACATTTGAGCATACAATCTGGAAGAGCTCTCTGGGGGAAAAGTGTCCCTGTCTAGCAGGACCACAGGGCAAAGTGGCTAAGGTTTAGAATGCCCACGACACCACATGAAATACACAAACAGTGAGCATCAAGTCTACAGTCCCTCCTCATTCTGAAAGATAAAAATCTCTGAAGGTTAAAGCAACTCTGATTTTGTTGTTGTTTTGTTTGTATAAACCAAACCTTGTTGGGCAATAACACCCAATGTAAATTATCAGGAGGCTGTTTGTTCATTTGTTCTGCTTACTTATGACATGGAATATAAATTCCATGTCTCACTGCACCACAATTAATGTGTTTGATTGTGAAGTCCTACCCCAGACCTCAATGGGATATGTTAAATAAGACACGGTAGATAAACGTGTTACCAGTGTGTAAACTCCAAGCAATGTTTACATTTTGAAACACATCTGGACCCACGGGGCTGGGAAAACAGATTGCAAATCTGTATTAATCAGCAGCTGAGAAGGAATAAATCAGATCTACGTTTATATGCATGGATAATAAAATGGTTGGAAGAAGAAATAAGTCAGAATAAAATAGCATGACGTTGGTTCTGTAAATTAAAGATTTTTCTCCCCAAAGTATTCCTATTTTGGTTTATTTCATTTATTTTTTGGTTTGTTTGTTTAGTTGGTTGGTTGGTTGGGTTTTGGACATGGGTGTGTGATACTGATAGGTGTGAGTAGGGCACCTGGGTAGTACCTTGTGGGCAACTATAGCATGAGGTAGGTATAGGACTCCAGATGGAGAGGGGACAAGACAGAAAACTTCCTCAAGAGCAGACTGGATGTGAAGCTGTGACAAGGGTCACCCATGTATGGAGGGTTCTGTTGAGGACACCAGTCCATTTCTATACACGTGCGTGCAAAAACCAGCACACAAATAAACAATACAAAATGAGTCACAAAATCCTAGTTTGGGAAGGGAAATGGACAACACTAGGTCCCTAAGATCTTTACAACTGCTACCTTCTGGAAAAGGGAAAAAGAGTTTTCGCCAATGGAGTGTCAGTGGGTATCTCAATCGTTCTCCAGGGCAGGCTCCACGCACACAAGTAGTTGGACAAGATGAATTCAATGTTTCTTTATGCATTTTGATTTTTTGTATTGTCTTAGTAGCTTTGGTTTTATTGGTTTGGGTTTTTAGTTTTGTTTTTTTGTTTTGTTAGTGAGAGAGAGAGAAAGAACACGAAGTTGGGTGAGTAGGGAGGTAGAAAGGTGTAAGTGGAAGCTGTTCATTCATTTTCCGGCTGCCCAGACCTGAAATAATCACACAGAAACTGTATTAATTAAAACACTGCTGGACCTATTAGCGTATGTATATTTCTAGCTAGCTCTTACATCTTAAATTAACCCATCTCTATTAATTTGTTCATCACCACAAGGTCATGGCCTATTGGCAAAGTTCCTCCAGGCTCTGGTGGGTGTCTTTCTCCTTCAGCAGCTACATGGCTTCTCTTTGACTATACTACTCTCTCTATATCTCTGCTTGGATTTTCTGCCTGGATCTACTCTGTTAAACTACTGGCCAAAAGCGGTTTCTTTATTAACCAATGGCAATAAAACAGATTAACAGCATACAGAGGGGAATCCCACATCAGGGATGATGTGGGGCGGGGGAGTTGGGAAGGAGAAAGAATACGATCAAAATATATTGTATGAAAAGTTTTATAAAACAGTTTAAAATGTGTCATTTCTTATGAGAGAACCATTCACTGCAAACTAGGAAGACCACCAACATGGCCAATTTCCACCTAGCCAAAGAAGTCATTCACTGAATCCTAAATTTCAGTATTGGATTGGAGACATCTCTTGAAGCCCCAGTACTCTCCCTACCCCATTGGAAGGCATTGTCCACTCATTTTTCCCTTTGGTGGACAGTGAGCTTCTATTGCCTCTGCAGAGTTCTCTAAATCTGAGGGTATATGAGAAACGGCAAACCGTGTTCTGCCCACCTCCATGTTCATGCCCCATGAAGACAGATCCCATTCACCAGATCTGGACAGGTCCCTGAACAACAGGGAAGTGGTGATAGATGGGGGTGGGAGGTTTGAGCTTCCCATATTTGCCAGGTGGAGGTACTGATAATTTCTAGAAACACCCTTCACCACCTATGGCAGAGTCACCCCTGGGCCAGAAACCTCTTGTGGGTGACACCAGTCCATTTCTGTGCATGTGTTGTGGGCTTGTTGAGCACAACTTCTCAGAAACTGGAATGCATCCCAGAAAGCTTTGCTCTCACAAAGAGAGCTTTGATGCTGAGGACTGCTGGCTATTTTGTCCAAATCAGCAATTAAAGGAACATAAAGTTGAATGGGCTCTGAAGTTAAGCTACTATAGACAAATCTAAAGATAGCAACCATGAGAGAATCAGGCACTTTAGAGTTTTAAGGGCTGTGAAGTCCACCTCCAGAGGGATCTCATTCTGGTTTTGCCTATGAGGGGCGGATTTGTATGTTGATTAGATTAAAATGACTGCTGTCATCATAGAGAATGATCCCAGCTAAGAAGAAATATGACTGGCAAGAAAGGTGAACTAAGGACATATTATACAGTGGCTAATAACAGCCCTAAAACCCAAGAGAGCCAAGCAACCACTTCCCAAAGCCATTTCTTGGAGTATGCTTGGCTTGATGGCACTGTCCCTAGAGCGTCAAAGAATTTCTAATTAAATGGGTCCTAAACATAAGCCCCAGATCTCTCTCAGATTTTCCTGTTCATTGTAAGTTTGAGAGCTGTGATGGTTAAAATCATTTGTCAATTTGACAGGGTCTAGAATCAAACTATGAGTGTTTTGGGCACACATATGTGGAATTACCTACAACAGTCTTTGTGAACATCTGTGAAGAACTATCTCAATTAAGTTCAGTTAAGTTAGAAATCGTATGCTGAATGTGGGCAGCACCATTCTCTAGGCTGGGGTCCTGGACTGAATAGAAAGGAGAAAGTGAGCTGAGCACCAGCATCTGTCTCTCTCTGCTTCCTGACTGTGGACACAACATGATCAGCCTCCTCATGCTCCTGCTGCCGTGCCTTCCCCACCATGATGGGATGTGCTCTTTCAAAGTGTGAGCCAAAATGAACCCTTACTTCCTTCAGTTGCTTTTTCTATGGTATTTTTTTTCTCCCGAAACAGGGTTTCTCCGTAGCTTTTGGTTCCTGTCCTGGAACTAGCTCTTGTAGACCAGGCTGGCCTCGAACTCCCAGAGATCCGCCTGCCGCTGCCTCCCGAGTGCTGGGATTAAAGTCGTGCGCCACCACCGCCCGACTTTCTATGGTATTTTATCACAGGAAAAGAATCGAACACAGAAGGAGATTAAACTGCATACAATACTCACTGCCTTCTTTTCTCTCCCACTTATACCCCAGCCCATTCTAGAGGCACCACACACACACACACACACACACACACACACACACACACTCGCTCACAAAAGCCCTTATCTCTGGGAAAGTCTTAAGTGTGAGGAGTCTTAAGTGTGAGGAACTTCATCACCAAATAGCAATTATTTTTTGGTTACTCACCTCCCGGAAGGGGCCAAATTGTTTTTGTAGTTTCTCATTAGGCAGGAGCTGATTAAAGATACAATTAGTAATCATTTTAATTACAGACAGCTCTCCCAGAAAGGACTTAAAACACAGGTACAAAGGAGGCAACCAGATAAAGAGAGACCAGGAAAGCTTAAACTAACTCAGGAAAGACTCGAAAGTCAGTACACAAAAGGATGGTTAAATGGCAGACATTTAAGGAGAAAGAGGGCATTTCTGCACATTCAAGAAGCTGATGTTTCCTTTAAAATGTTATGCTGGGGGCTGAAGAGATAGATGACTCAGAGGTTAAGAGCATGAGTTGCTCTCGCAGAGGACATAGGTTCACAAATGCCTGTAATCCAAATTCAGAGAATCTAATGTTCTCTGTGGTCTCCCCAGCTATCTGTGTGCATGCACAACACACACACACACACACACACACACACACACACACACACACAAACACAATCTTTTAAAATGATTAAAATTCAATGCTGACTTTAAAAATCAACAAATCATTATACTCTTGTACAAAATGGACTAATTTATGTATGACAGTTAAGATGTGTATGGTAAGCCATACGCAGAGTGAAAAAGCACATTTTGACTCAGAGACGAATTTTCTAAGCCTAATATCAGAATGGCCTTGCTATCCACCCAGAATTCCACTCATCTAAACTTTGTGCAATAAATATGATTTGAGAATTGTGCAAAAAATTATAATAAGCTATGGAATCTGACATTTGCATATAAATAGAAAAGAACTCCGAGCCTGTCTACAAAGAGAAAAATGATTTCAGCATTCTTACATAATTTCTAGTACATTCGCTTTTATAAATGTCCTTGTCATGTTGTTCTAAAAAACAGGGCTTAATTCAGCAACTTCTTTTAAAATAAAAAAGGAGCAAGTTACTTCCAAGAAATATTTACAAGATGCAGTTGAACGAAGGGAGATTCTTTTTTGTCCTCCAATCCAGACAATTAAAGAAAAAAAAAAATCACTAACGATTATCTCCCCTCTCCCAACTTCATGGGCTTCAGCAGAGTCTATGAATTCCACGCAGAACACTGCTCATAGCTAGGTATCAAGCACACCTGGGGTGGTGCTGGTTCATTTTAAGTAACTTGGAAAAAAACTAGAGTTATCTGGGAAGAGAGAATCAGCAGTTGAGGAACTGCCTACGTCAGATTGGCCTTTGGGCTTGTCTGTGGGGAATTCTCTTGATTAATGACTGACATGGGGAGAACCCAGTTCACCATGGGCAGGGTCACCCTTGGGCAGGAGGTCCTGGGTTGTGTAAGAAAACAAGCTAGGTCTGAAGAGATGGCTCAATGATTAAGAGCACTTACTGCTTTTGCAGAGGGTCCAGGGGTTCAGTTCCCAGAACTCACACTGTGGATCTCAACCATCTTTAATCCCTATTCCAGGGAACCCAAACCTTCTTCTGGCCTCTGTAGGAATAAGGCATGCATATAATATACTCATATGCATGCAGATAACACATTTACACATACAAAAAGTAAAACTTTTAAAAAGTAGCCAAGAAAACTATGGGGAACAAGCCAATAACACAGTGCTCCTCCATGGTCTCTGCTTCAGTTTCTGCTTCCAGGATCCTCCTCAAGCTCTTTGGTGTGATTAAGGAGGTCCATGAGAGCCCATAATAAAGGTTAATTAATGTTTAATGAGGACACTCACAATAAGAAAGGTGCAGTGTTCTTCTGCTCTCTAGACGCTGGGAGCTGCCAGAAAAAGGAAAAAGAGACAAGAACACCCCCTGCCTGTGCTTATAGTACCTCAGACCATGCTCTAATGGGCTGGTATCCAAAAGGCTATTGGCTGAATGAATTCCCATAACACCTCCCTGTTTTGTCTAAATAAGACAGTTCTAAACCTGAAACACAACTATATACAATAAAGAAAAACTATCAAGTATTGCCCAGGAAAAAGAAAAGGCAAAAGCACACACAAAAATAGAACTATAACTAACACAAACAACATCAAGCAAGAAACACATGCTAAATGTCCAGTCTAAGGTAATTAACAAATAACAGAGATTATTTCAATAGGTGTCCTATCCTGAGAAGTCTAAGTCTTAAACTAAAATGTCTTAGCTAAGTTACAAGAGGAAAATAGCTATGATTATCTAGTCTTCAACCCCATCAAAGATCTGAGAAGGAAAATAATATATCCTGAGTAAACAGGAAGTGCAAGCAAGTGACTTTCAAAAGGTGCAAGAAATGACAGAGATAGCTTAGGCAATCACTCAAACTCTCATTTGCAATGTTGGAGCAACCACCTTTGCTAAGGCCTAGAGTATCTGACAGACCATTTTCAGAGGCAGGAAAAGCCTACCCTTTCTTGGCAAGGTTTGTCAGTTATTTTTGCTTGTATCCTGTTTGTTCAGTTTGGACGGTGTGTATTTTGTCAGTAGTCAAGGCAAGGGCAGTTCTTTGTCCAAAGGCCAGTTTTGTCAAGAAGAGAACAAGCTCTAAGTGGAGTGTCTTTGGTACCCAATATTCTCTCAGAATGGATTGGTGCTGCCAGGATCAATCATTTTTCATGTCAACAGAATCCTGAGTTATATAAATGCCATATTCTACAGTTCTTTGAAGTATTTGAAGATTACCTATGTATGTGGAGTACAATCTCTGTGCATCTAGAGAACCTGACTAGCCTAACTATAAGTGTGACAAACATGGGTGAATATTGACTTGTAATTCTTAATACCTATATAGTTTAAGACTAAGACTTCACATTATAACTTAAACAATCTTTAAATAATGTGCAGCAAATGAGGACAATGACCCCAAAATGTAAATAACATATGTAATTATCTTGATCAGAGGTAGATATATAGGGCAATATGATAAATATATCCTAAAATTATATCAATACACAAACTATCTTAAGCAGAGGTAGAAACTTGCAAGGAAACATCATGACAAAATGACTTTGCAAAGGTGCACAAATATTGTAAACAGATAGGAGCATATTCAATATAACAAATATATTTCTAATTTGTATCAGTATACAAATTATCTTAGACAGAAATACAAGGACAGCTTTACAAATGTATCAATATACAAGAACCTATACCAATGTAAATTATCTATAATTAACAGTTCACAAGTAGATACACTAATCTACCTATTATATTTTCCCATCCCAACCATTTCTAGATACACAGAGATATATTTCAGCTAGATAGACAGTCTTCAACAAAGCTCCTGCTTTGGCTTCCCCCAGTGATGGACTAAAACCAGTAAGCAAAATGGACCCCTTCCACCTCAGGCTGTTTTAGTGCTGTGACAGACAGCATACTCCGAGCACTGCCTGCTCCTCTCTCCCATAAAACAACTGTACCTGCTTCCTTAGCATCGTTCACCAGGTCTGGCCTCCGTGCCAGCATACACATGCAAATAACTTCAAGTTCAAGAACTATTTCCTCAGTTACAACTGTCAGTTTAGCAGACTCAAGGCAGGGTGGGAAGACAGAGAAAGGTTAAGGAGACCTGGGAAAGAAATAGAGTCCCTCACCCTCACTCTTGTGCCCAAGCCCTGACTTGAATCTATTGCTGACTCTGTGTAGAGTTTTGACATAACTACCTGGGAATTTCCTTATGCCAAAACTATACCCGGAAGGAATACTATTTTCCTGCAAATTCCACCAAATAGACCTTTAAGACCATGCCCAGGGCAAAAACCATGTTTTAGAAAAACCTTGTTCTGTAGCCTGTGCATGGTTAAATTACTTTGGCTTTTAACTTTTAATCTGGTTTTATCTTTATTGCATTTCTTCCTCATATATAAAATTGACCAGGACCCTATCATCTCACTATTAAAAAAATTTCCCTACCCTTTTGTTAGGAATATTTCCTAACTGAGCCTCTTGGCAGGCACAAAGAACTCCAATCAACCCAAATTAGACTGAATCAAAAATGCCTACGTTTAATAAATGCCGTGCTCTCGGGTGGTCAGGAGCATGACAGGGGGAAGACAGAGAGAGAGCACACACGCAAAACCCAAAATCACGTGTTCCTTTTTCTGACAGGAAATAGCCTGTGGGAGTGGTTCTGACCCTCCCTGGGGAGGGGTCAGCGCTTGGCAGGCTAGAAGTTGGAGTCCAAGTGCTTGGCAGGCAGGGAATTGAAGTCCAAATGCTTGATAATTTCCAGGCCAGTACGGGGGTGACACTTCCAACTCAATATTATATTCCATACTCTTTAGATACAGAGGTGTTAGAGGGCTGGGGTCTCACTTTTGACCAAACATCCCAGAGTCCTTGTATATAGGGGTGTTGGTTCAAGTCTGGCTACTTCCTGAGAGCATGATATGGGAGAAGGGAGAGCTGGGAGTTGGTGTGCTCACACTCAGTGCGAGGTATGGCTGGGGCAGCATCTGGGTTGCTGTCATCCTAGAGTCCTTAAGCAGCTTTTTTTTTTTTTTTTTTTTTTTTTTGAGGGAGATGAGAAAGCAGGTAACTAGAAGAAAAAATTATCATGGATGAAGTAATAAGTTAATAGTGCCTTAAGTTGTCAAATGCCATCAGACAGATCTGGGAAAGAAAATGCCATACCCTGAGATTTGTAAAGGCACTTGAGAACTAGGTACCTGTTATTTAAACTGGGCATATAAGCTAAATTTAGGAACGTATTTCATCCAATAAGTTACAGTTTACCAATGCTAGTAAATGTAAGAAGATCAAAAGGAATATTTTTTTCTTTTTTAATTAGATTTCCTCCACAAACCCTCCCACCCCACCCACCTCTAATCCTAAGAGAGGGTAAGACACATTGCTTTGTGGAAAGTCCAAGACCTTACCTACTACATCTAGGTTGAGGAAGGTATATATCCAAAGAGAATAGGATCCCAAAAAGCCAGTACATGCAGTAGAGATAAATCCCACTGCCACTGCCAGTAGCCCCTCAGTCTGCCCCAACCATACAACTGTCAGTCACATTCAGAGGGACTAGTTTGGTCCAATGCTTGTTCCTTCACTGTCTATCTGAAGTTGGTGAGCTACCATTAGCTCAGGTAAACTGTGTCAGTGGATGAACCCTTCATGGTCTTGACCTCTTCGCTCATATTATTATTCCTTCTACTCTTCAACTGGACCTTGGGAGCTCAGTCCAGTGCTCCGATGTGAGTCTCTTCCTCTGTTTCCATCTGTTGTTAGATGAAAGTTCTATGGTGATATTTAATATAATCATCAGTCTGACTACAGGGTAAGGCCAGTTCGGGCACCCTCTCCTCTATTGCTTAGGGTCTTAGCTGGGGCCATCCTTCTGGATTCCTGGGAATTTTTCTAGAGCCAGGTTTCTTGCTAACCCCATAATGACTCCCTCAATTAAGATATCTCTTTCCTTGTTCTCATATCTGTCCTTCCTCCATCTTGACTATCGCATTCCCTCAAGTTCTTCTCAATTCTTCCCTTCTCCCTTCTTCTTCTCCTTCTTCTCTTCTCTTCCCCTTCCCCTCTTCCTTCTACTTCCACCCCTATGCTCCCAATTTTATCAGGAGATCTTGTCAGTTTCCAATTTCCAGGTGGGTCTATATATGTTTTTCGTTGAGTTCACCTTATTACTTAGCTTCTCAAGGATCAAAGAATTCAATGTCCTTTGTTTATAGCTAGTATCCATTTATGAGTGAGTAGATACCATATTCATTTTGGGGGGTGTGGGTTACCTCACTCAGGTTAGTGTTTTCTAATTCCATCCATTTGCATGAAAAATTCAAGATGTCATTGTTTTTTACTGCTGAGTAGTACTCTAATGTATAAATGTGCCATACTTTCTTTATCCATTCTTCAATTGAGGGCATCTAGGTTGTTTCCAGGTTCTGGCTATTACAAATAAGCTGCTATGAACATAGTTGAACAGATGCTTTTGTAGTATGATTGAGTATCTTTTGGGTATATTCCCAAGAGTGGTATTATGGATCCTGAGGTAGACTGAGTCCCAATTTTCTGAGAAACCACCATACTGATTTCCAAAGTGGTTGTACAAGTTTGCATTCCCACCAGCAATGGAAGAGTGTTCCTTTTACTCCACATCTTCTCCAGCATAAGCTGTCATTAATATTTTTGTTCTTAGCCATTCTGACAGGTGTAAGATGGTATTTCAGAGTTGTTTTGATTTGCATTTCCCTGATAGCTAAGGAAGTTGAGCCTTTTCTTAGATATCTTTTGGCCATTTGAAATTCTTCTGTTGAGAATTCTTTGGTTAGTTCAGTACTCCATTTTTTACTTGAGTTATTTAGAACTTTAATGTCTTATTTCTTGAGTTCTTTATATATCTTGGAGATCGGTCCTTTGTCTGATGTGGGGTTGGTGAAGAGCTTTTCCCATTCAGTAGGCTGCCTTTTTGTCTTATTGATTGTGTTTTTTGCTTTACAGAAGCTTCTCAGTTTCAGGAGGTCCCATTTATTTATTGTTGCTCTTTGTGTCTCGCTACTGGGGTTATATTTAGGAAGTGGTCTCTTCTTACTTTCTCTTCTATCAGGTTCATTGTGTTCAGATTTATATTGAGGTCTTTAATCCATTTGGACTTGAGATTTGTGCATGGTGATAGTAAGGATCTATTTTTGTTCTTCTACATGTTGATATCCAGTTATGCCAGCACCATTTGTTGAAGATGCTTTCTGTTTGCCATTGTATAATTTTAGCTTCTTTGTAAAAAAATAAGGTGTTCATAGGTGTGTGGATTAATATCGCAGCCTTCAATTCAATTCCATTGGTCAACATCTCTGTTTTTATGCCAATATCAATCTGTTTTCATTATTGTAGCTCTGTAATAGAGCTTGATGTCAGGGATGGTAATGCCTCCAGAATTTCCTTTATTGTATAGGATTGTTTTGGCTATCCTGGGTTTTTTGTTTTTCCATATGAAGTTGAGTATTGTTCTTTCAAGGTCTGTGAAGAATTGTGTTGAAATTTTGGTGGGGATTGCAGTAAATCTATAGATTGCTTTTGGTAGGATTGCTAGTTTTACTATGTTGATCCTTCCTATCCAAGAGCATTGGAAATCTTTCCATTTTCTGGTATCTTCTTCAATTTCTTTCTTATAGCTCTATTTAATTCGCTCACCTAGTCTTTATTTAATTTTGGTATATGGTATATACCTAAAAATTGTCCATTTCTTTTACATTTTCCAATTTTGTGGAATGCATGTTTTTGTAGTAAGACCTAATGAGTCTCTGAATTTCCTCAGTGTCTTTTGTTATGTTCCACTTTTCATTTCTGATTTTGTTAATTTGGATGTTCTCTCTCTGCCTTTTGATTAGTTTGGATAAGGGTTTGTCAATCTTGTTGATTTTCTCAAAGGACAAAGTCCCAACCATCAGGACATGAATAGAACTGGATCCGCCCTGGAGGGGAGGAATGAAGGGACAAGAGACACAAGAAATGGACAGCAAGTCTGTATTCTGATCAAGCTGCCAACTTTATTTTTTCTCAGGAGCCTTATATAGCAAACAGGCAGTGGGGAGGGTAGGATGCTGGAATGTCAGATCTGGAGGTGTCTCTTGCTAATAGAAAGAGATTAAATACTGAAGGTCTGTGACTAACAAAGAGAATGTTAATTACTTCTGAAGCCTGGGGCCTGCAGGTCTCACAAAGAGATAAGACACTGGGTTATTTTCCTAGTCCTGGAACTTACCCTACAGAGGCTTCTGAATAACTTACTTCACTTATTAACTTAAGATGACTATAACCAAAATACAGGTCTTTGCTCCTGGCAGGACTTGTTTCATTGGTTCTTTGTATTGTTTTGTTTCTATTTTGTTGATTTCAGACCTCAATTTGATTATTTCTTGTCTTCTCCTCCTCCTGGGTAAGTCTGCTTCTTTTTGTTCTAGAGCTTTCAGGAGTGCTGTTAAATCACTAATATGAACTTTCTCCATTTTCTTTATGTGGGCACTTAGTGCTATGAACTTTCCTCTTAGCACTGCTCCCACAGTGTCCCATAGGTTTGGATACATTGTGCCTTCATTTTTGTTGAATTCAAGAAAGACTTTAATTTCTTTCTTTTTTTCTTCCTTGCCCAGGGTTGGTTCAGTAGCTGACTGTTCAATTTCCATGAGTTTGTAGGCTTTCTGAGAGAAGTATTGCTGTTAAATTCTAACTTTAATTCCTGGTAATCTGATAAGACACTGGGGGTTACTCTAATGTTTTTGTATCTATGGAGGTTTTCTTTGTTACAGAGTATGTGATCAGTTTTAGAGAAGATTCCATGAGGTTCTGGGAAAAAGGTATATTTTCTGTTTGGGTGGAATGTTCTATAGATGTCTATTAAGTCCATTTGATTCATTACATGTGTTAGTTCTCTTATTTCTCTGTTAAGTTTCTGTCTGATTGACCTGTCCATTGGTGAGAGTGGAGTGTTGAAGTCTCCTACTATTAGTATGTGGGGTTTGGTGTGTGATTTAAGTTTTAGTAATGTTCTGTTTTTTTAAATATGTGGGTGCTCTTGTATTAGGGGCATAGATGTTCAGGATTGAGACTTCATCTTGATGAATTGTTCCTGCTATGAGTGTTATTCTTTTGGTCCCTGCCCTAGCCACGCCCACTCCTTTTTAACCTCTGACCTCCGTCCGCCATCGCTCTCTCTCTCCCTGTGTTCTCTCCCGGTGTACACACGGGGCTTTGCCTCTCTCCTCCTCTCTCCCTCTCCCTCTCCCTCTCTCTCTCTCTCTTCCTTTTTGTCTCTCTCCCTCTTTCTTAATAAATATTTATATGGCTATTTTCTGTGTCTATATGTCTATTACCCGCGTAGCCACTTGTTACATGGCGACTCCGCCAGCCTGCCCCAGGGACCAACAACCGTCTCTTCGGGGCTAGCAGCTGCTTTTATGGCTCCATGGGTCTGCTCACATGCGCCCGCTGCATTGGGGGATCCGCCGCGTGGCTTCCCGCTGCCGCTGGGAACACCCCATATATTTTTTAAGAATAACAAATGGTGCCGTGACTCGGATGATTCATGCACCCCAGACTTCTACCCGGGGCTGGAGTTCTGGCTTTAGGCGCCGGCCGGGACTCTGAGTTCCCTCCCAGGGCAGAATCAGGACCTGAGTACCTTCTCTACAATGACCCACGTGTTCCATCTGCCTGGATGCAGCTCCTCCAAAAACAAATCAACTAATCGTGAGTGTCCCCATCTCGGCCAGCTTAACCATCTCTTTTAACCCAAGGGATTGACCGTTGAGCTCCCGGCAACCCTTCATGGTTTTTAGGGATGGGGGGGACCTCCAACCACGGGCTTTCAGGGCCTCGGTTGTTCCCTTCGCTGGCATTCAATTTGGCTTGTCTCCTGTGCTAAGCCTGTGCCTGAAATGGCTCCCTTAGCCAGCCCCTCAGCCCACCAGTGCCTGGAGGCCCGGGGCCTCCAGTCCTCCCTCTTTCTCTTTTTTCATTCCTTCTCTTCCTTCTTTTCATCATAACTGCTGCTACGGTGCAGCACGCCCCGACGGTGCGGCCTGAACTAGGCTGAATCCCTCCTGCCCGTGAGTCGATTCAGCTAGGTTATAGCTGCCCCCATGGAATCGGACACCTTTCCCTAGGGTCTGGGTGTTCATGCCATCTGCATCTCGTTCTCGTTGTAGGCTTGAGGTGCCACGGTTTTTGCGGGTGTTTGCACGGCCTTGACCATGGGAGCCAAGCCATCCAGACCTATAACTCCGGCCTCATACTTTAATGCCTTACACTTATCCATCTCTGTCCAAATAAATGGCCCCATTAAAACCATACACAGCCGTTTTTCGGTTCCAGCCTTTTTCCCCTTCCCTCTGCGGCTTTTGTTGTGGCATGGCGGGCTCTCTAACAGAGCAGACTACACGTGGCGGTCGCCATCTTGGCTGAAGGCCCGATGGGTCAGGTGACTTTTTCCGCCATCTTGGCTGAGTGCCAGGTCATGTGACCACACTCTCCTGGTTTTACTCCCAGTTTTACCCTGCCTTCTTACCCGGTTTTCACTAAAATCCTCCTGTTAACTCTGTTACATGTGTTTTGAGCAATGGCATGTCTCTGATAGGGCCCATCAGAGTTGTTCACATTGCCCAATTCCTGTTCACTCTTTCTATACATAATAATACATATATTTTAAACCGCTATGTACCTCTAAGTCTCTTAAGCTGTTCTCTACCATTGTCAGTTCTGCCACTAACCTTATATTACAAGCAGTTTTTTTTCCCTCTCTCTGCCTTTTTACAAATGTAAATCTTACCTGTTGAGAGCCAGTGTGGTCAAGCTCAGAACCAACTTTCCAAACAAATTCTATACTATAGTTATACCTGATAAACAGCCCTCAACTGCTCAGAGATCTGGGGAATGTGATATTTAAGTATTTAATTATTAAAAACTTTTCACAACAACAAAAAAGAAACAGATTGGCTCCTAGCAGCAGCTCTCTGCTCCCTCCAAAGAAGTCAGAAGACAGACACATGCAGAACAACGTCTTTCTGCATTTCGCTTCGACTGCAGAGCGCTGATCATTGGGCAAGCCTGCCTTTCGTCTAAAGTAAAGACCTCTCTAGACGTGGACGGAATCACTGGAATCGACAGCCTAACTGCTCAGGTCAAGGTAGGCCTGTCTTCCTACAGATTTCTTAGCCCACAGGATCTTCTGGAGCCTGGCAGGCCCTGCGCTAAACAGCAAAGTTTGAATGCAACCTTCCGCGACCATGGAGGACCCAAAAAGAGTAGCTCTGGGTGTCAACCAAGTAAGTTCTCTGTCATTTTTTTAATCAGTAACTCAAGTAAAATCTTATCCTTCTCAAAGATCTCTGACAGTTTGACAGCTGAGAGGTTTTGCAAGGTGACCTCACCAAACAAATTTCAAACCAAATTTATCTCTTATGCTACAGTCATTATATGTCTAAAACTTCTGTTTTCACAAACCCAAGGAGTTCTCGTGAGTTCCAGGGAGCCAAATTAAAGAATCCATCTTAAACAGGTCAGATACCCCCTCAATCCCCTGGTCCTAAAATTTTTTTCCCTTAATTTAACTTTGTTCTTTGTTCTGCCAAAACCTTAAACAGGATAAGAGATACTAGACATTTCCATGCCACAGACATCTGTCAGAAACAAAGAGACCAGCTATGCCAGGATGTTCCCAGCACCCAGCCTTCTCTCGCGCCCCCCCCCCCCAAAGATGACACCCACAATCAGCCGGAAGCAGTCTTGAGAATTTGCCGCCCTAATTCCTTCAAACTGGAGTGTCTAATTTGCTTTTTATTAAAAGCAAGATGTGGGAATGTTATTCTTTTGGTCCCTGCCCTAGACACGCCCACTCCTTTTTAACCTCTGACCTCCGTCCGCCATGGCTCTCTCTCCCTGTGTTCTCTCCCAGTGTACACATGGGGCTTTGCCTCTCTCCTCCTCTCTCCCTCTCTCTCTCTTCCTCTTCCTCTTTCTCCCTCTTTCTTAATAAATATTTATATGGCTATTTTCTGTGTCTATATGTCTATTACCCGCGTAGCCACTTGTTACATGGCGACTCTGCCAGCCCACCCCTGGGACTGACAACCATCTCTTTGGGGCTAGCAGCTGCTTTTATGGCTCCATGGGTCTGCTCACATGCGCCCGCTGCATTGGGGGTTCCGCCGCGTGGCTTCCTGCTGCCGCTGGGAACCCCCCATATATTTTTTAAGAATAACAATGAGTATAAAGTGTCCTTCTCCATCTTTTCTGATTGATTTTAGTTAGAAATCAATTTTGTTAGATATTAGGATAGCTATACCTGCTTGTTTCTTAGGTCCATTTGATTGGAAAACATTTTCCCAACTCTTTACTCTGAGTAGATGTCTGTCTTTGAGGTTGAAGTGTGTTTCTTGTAAACAGCAGAATGTTAGATCCTGTTTTCATATCCATTCTCTTAACCTGTGCCTTTTTATAGGTGAATTGAGTCCATTGATATTAAGTGATATTAATGACCAGTGGTTGCCAACTCCGGTTTTTTTTCTGGTGGTAGTGTTTGTGTGCTTCCCTTCTTTGAGTTGTGCTGGTGGAGGGTTGTTAGATGCTTGTGTTATTATGGGTGCTGTTGGTTTCCTTGGTTAGTGGTTTTTCTTCTAGTATTTTCTGTAAGGCTGGGTTTGTGGCTACGTATTGTTTAAATCTGTTTTTGTCCTGGAATATCTTGTTTTCTCCATTGATGGTGAAAGCGAGCTTTGCTGGATATAGTAGTCTGGGCTTGCATCCATGGTCTCTTAGTGTCTGCAGCACATCTATCCAAGACCTTCTGGCTTTCATGGTTTCCATTGAGAAGTCAGGTGTAATTCTGATATGTTTCCCTTTATATGTTACTTGATCTTTTTCCTTCGTAGCTCTTAATATTCTTTCTTTATTCTGTTTGTTTTGAGTTTTGATTATTATATGATGAGGGGATTTTTTTTTTTGATCCAGTCTATTTGATGTTCTGTAAGCTTCTTGTACCTTCATAGGGATATCCTTCTTCATGTTGGGAAATTTTTCTTCTATAAAAATTTTTTTTTCTAAAAAAAGTATATGCTCTACGATGTTCATAGCAGCATTGTTTGTGATAGCCAGAACCTGGAAACAACCTAGATGCCCTTCAATGGAAGAATGGATGAAGAAAGTATGGAATATATACATATTAGAGTACTACTCAGCAGTAAGAAACAAGGACTTCTTGAATTTTGCATACAAATGGATGGAAATAGAAAACACTATCCTGAGTGAGGTAAGCCAGACCCAAAAAGAGGAACATGGGATGTACTCACTCATATTTGGTTTCTAGCCATAAACCAAGGACATTGAGCCTATAATTAGTGATCCTAGAGAAGCTAAATAAGGAGAACCCAAAGAAAAACATATAGGCATCCTCCTGAATATTAACCTTCAGCAAGCGATGAAAGTAGACAGAGACAGAGACCCACATTGGAGCACAGGACTGAAATCTCAAGGTTCAAATCAGGAGCAGAAGGAGAGAGAGCACGAGCAAGGAACTCAGGACCGAGAGGGGTGCACCCACACACTGAGACAATGGGGATGTTCTACTGGGAACTCACCAAGACCAGCTGGCCTGGGTCTGGAAAAGCCTGGGATAAAACCGGACTCGCTGAACAGAGCGGACAATGAGGACTACTGAGAACTCAAGAACAATGGCAATGGGTTTTTGATCCTACTGCACGCACTGGCTTTGTGGGAGCCTAGGCAGTTTGGATGCTCAACTTACTAGACCTGGATGGAGGTGGGGGTTCCTTGGTCTTCCCACAGGACAGGGAACCCTGATTGCTTTTCGGGCTGGGGGGGACTTAATTGGGGGAGGGGGAGGGAAATGGGAGGCGGTGGTGGGGAAGGGACAGAAATCTTTAATAAATAAATAAATTTAAAAAAAAACCATCCTAAAAAATTTGTTGAATATATTTTCTATGCCTTTTAGCTGGAGTTCTTCTCCTTCTTCTGCCCATATAATTCTTAGGTTTGATCTTTTCATGGTGTCCCAGATTTCCTGAATGTTTTGTATTAAGAATTTTTTGGATTTAATGTTTTCTTTGACCAACGATTCTATTTCAGTCTTCAAGTCTTGAACTCTTTCCTTCACCTGTTTGATTTTTTCTTGGTTTTCTTTGAGGGATTTATTAATTTCTTCCAATTTTTTGTTTGCCCTCTCTTTCATTTCTTTAAAGGAGTTTTTTCACTTCCTATTTAAAGGTCTCCATCATTTTCATAAAGTTAATTTTAAAGTCATTTTCTTCTACTTCTGGGTTAGGCTGATCAAGTCTTCCTGTTGTGTGCCAGCTGCGTTCTAGTGTTACCATGTTGCTTTTTAGGTTGTTGGAAGATTTCTTGCATTGGTGCCTACCCATCTCTTCTTTCAAATGAGGCCAGCAGTGTCTACATTTTGGTCCAATCCTTGCTGTGGCTGTCTGAGTATTTGGGAGTTTTTCTTGGTCTGCTCTGTACTGTCAATGTCTGTCTCAGAAAGTCTCTGAGGCCTCTATACACCTGTTCTCTTGGCATTCTCTCCTGGTTTGCTCTCTTGGTGCTCTCTCTTAATCCCCTCAGTGTTGTAGCATGCTCTTGGTCCCCTCAGTATTTAGCAAGCTCTCAGCTCTTAGGCAGGGTGTGGTTAGTAGCTTGGGGGGTCCAATGGATGGGTTTGGGTTTTGGGGAAGCCTAGCTGCCAGAAACTCACTGCTGGCTGGCTAGAAAACCCGAAGGAGTTGGGGAAGGGCCCCTGAGTTTTGTTCCACTGAGGACATCCTAGAGAGTGGGGTGTCTGGCCATGTGGCTGTTCACTCACCTCTTAGGTCCCCTCAGTATTGGAGCAAGCTGTGTTTCCAAAGGAATATTTTAATAAGTTAAAGAATCTTAAAATGAGCACACATGCACACAGAAAATTTATAAAGTTACACAGACATACCATGGCCACATTATTTTAACTGAGCACTTTTGGAAACCTGTGTAGGCAGGCGGCAAAAGCCAGAAAAGCATAAAGGTGAATCCCATTAAGGACCAGACCAGCAGACAGAAACATGAGGACAAAACATTCATATGGTTTTAAAGTGGAAGGACAGGGGGAAAAACCGGATCCTTTGTAGAGAGTCAAACAGCTAGAGGGGGGAGGGGCCCAGAGTGATCCCAGCATAGGCAGCAGAAGTCAGGAAGATTGGAAGGACAGGGGGAAAACAGATTTCTTTTTAAATCCCAGAGTGAGAGAAACAGTAAAAAGCTGGGGGTGGGGGTGGGCCAAAGTGTTCCCAGCGTAGGAAGCAGAAGCCAGTGAAGCCCAGCAAACAGCTGATGGGAGAGCACCGTTCTGAAGGGACAGGTAATGGCCTTTGTTGTCCTTGCCAGGTGGAAAGGGTTAGATTTAGATCCCCAAATCTGGAATGGGATAGGATGGGAGATGGTGGAAGATGGTCACTCCTCCAGGCAGGGTGTCGTAGCCCCGTGGGCTATGGAGAGGTGGAAGTGGGGGCGGGAAAAAGCACAGGCTATGACTCAGCAGAGAGGTGGAAGGAGGGCAGGGGCACGCATCCAGAAATGGTGGGTTACAGAGCCTTAGATAGCCCCATTTTTAAAGGATTTTTGTAAAAGGCTGCTCAAAGGCGTTTGAGTAATTGGCTTGGAATTGTAAGAACCCATTTTAAAAGTCTATGCCCAATGGCACTCAAGTCTGTTGTGATGTGTCCACTGAACAGAGCCCTTCAGTCAAAATGGGGGTGAATGAGAAATAAGTGGGGGACGTCTCCCCATGTCCAAGTCCCATCTCAGTGAAAGCCTGGCTTTTGCTTCATGGATCAGGCTTCCTGCACAGTCTGTGGCTTCAACCAAAGCCCAAAATGTGAATGGGTTCCCCCGGCGACCCTCCCAGCATAGAGCAAAAGAAAGGGAACTCACCAAGTCCAAAGTTGAGTCTGTGGGGAGCACAGGGATGACTGTTTTCCAGCACATCAGCACTGCGCTCATGGGAAAAAACAGCCCCATCTTGGTGGGACCTCCCAGATGTTAGGAATATTTTCTAACCAAGCCTCTCCTCTGAACAAGAACTCTGATCAAACCAGATTAGATCAAATAAAAAAATGCCCACATTTAGTGAATGCCATACTCTTGGGTGGCGGGAGCATGGCAGGGGTAAGACAGAGGGAGAATACGTGCAAAACCTTAAATAATGTGTTCCTTTTTCCAGGGTGAGCCTAAATACTCTGTGGGAGTGACTCTGACCCTCCCCAGGGAAGGGTCAGCACTTGGTAGGCTGCGAGTTGTTGTAGTCCAAGCATTTGGCAGATTGGGAATTGAAGTCCAAGCGCTTGGCAGGCTGGGAATTGGAGTCCAAGTGCTTAGCAATTTCCAGGCCAGGGGCTGGGGTGACACTTTCAACTCAATACTACATTCCAGACTCTTTGGATATAGGGGTGTTAGAGGGCTGGGGTCTCACTTTCGACAAAACAGGAAGTGCTAGCTCAAGACAGGGTAGCTGATACGCAAACTACCACCTTTGAGAAGAAGATGCAAACTTGAGCATATATTTTGGTTTAGATAAAAAGAATTTAAGTTTAAATCTCTGCCAAGTAGTTTAATTAGGATTTTTTCAGAATGGAGTTTTGTCTTATTTAACACTTTGCTAGAAATGACAGGCCATTTTGTTTACATTTCCCACTGTGGGAAACCCTCCAGCCATAGTACTCACTCCACCCGGATTTAAAAGAAACCTTTGTTCTAAGCTTTATTACAGTGAAGCCATTTGAAAGGTTTGGAGAGGAAAGGAAGGTTGCTGCTAATTCCATCTGGGGACTCCCTGAGAATCAAGCCTGAGGAGATCATGACTCCCAGGGTACTGAGAGGGGAGTAACTTTGCCTAATTGCTTTGGGTTGGCAGGCAAAGCAGAGGAGAGGTCTTGCAGGAGTCTCAATAAGCAAGCTGCTAGTAGTGATAAGCAAGCTGCTTAGTTAGTTCTCCGGCTAATCTCTCAGGAGCAGGCATTTTCTGGAACAAGATTCTAAATTACTTGTGTTTGGTCCAGGGATTACTTAACACAGGGAGGAAGAATTAGGATGATTTAGGTGCATTCTTTCCCTTTTCCATTTCATTCTCTCAGTGAACTTTATCTTTCTCTTTTAAACTAACACAGGACTTTATTTAAAAAAAAAAAAAAGGAAAAGGAAAAATGCATCATGCATAAGAAGTAACACAAACCATGTTTTAAAAATGTCTTTATGTTATCTATTCAGAGCTTGCTTCTTCCAATCAGAAAAATGGAAAATGAAATCTGGTAATTTTCAGGGGAGCATCATGGGAATTTCAAGAGCCTTGATACTCTTTCTGTGCAGAAATGAGGAAATTCACTGGTCTCCTCTGGGACTTCCAGGTACTTCCAGGGTAGCATTCACTCAGAGACATTAGCTCCATCCTGTAGGCAGCAGAGAGATGCTGTCCTAGCATGGTGGGTTCCCACCTGCCTTTCCTTGTACTTTCACTGCGCAGGAAACAGTCCTTGGCTTGTTGGCCTGACCAACCATCCCATCTTGCTCAAGACTCTATTGATTTTGTCTTGGGCAACACATAAAGTTCGTTTTTGTAATAGAAATCGATGGGTTCACATCTCAGTGGGTGCTAAGCCAAAACAAACACGGCTCAGAGGTAGGAGAATGGAGAAAGATTGATCACCTACAGCAGACAATGAGATCTGAGGAGCCATTGGCAAGGCAATGTCCTCCCTGACTGAAGAAAGCCCAGAGTCTTTATTTGGGGGAGCCTATACCCATTTGCTGAGTATACCCAGTGCTGAGCATATTCCTGAACATGGTTGGTGTGAGGTCACAGAACATATGTTGAAAAAGTTAAAATGACAGATGAGAACATGTCCATCCATGCCCAGGCTGCAGCACAAGGGTGTCAGACAAGGATACCACTGGGCAGTTTTGGTTCCATCATGAAGTTTTAGTTGAAAAAAAAAAAAAGAAAGCACACACAAAAACTGCATTAATATAAGACTTTCCCCCAAACGAAACAGGACTCACTTAGCAACTAGCAATTACCCAAACCTCGTTTGTCTATTGTTTTCCAAACAGGGTCACTTGCCTTGAAGATTCCTTCTGACTTCTCTCTTGCTTTATACAAAACCATAACACCCATCATGGGAAAAAAAAAATCAGCCTTTTGAAAGTAGAGTTTTCTTCCTTATTCCTTGAGGTAACAAAAAATAGACTTCTACAACAGAAAATGGCAGTATAAGTTCATATGTTTTCTTTTTCTGTTTTTAAAATATTTATTATATATTTATTTAGGTGTGAAAGGTAACGCGTGTGTATGACTTTGTGTGTGTGTGTGTGTGTGTGTGTGTGTGTGTGTGTGTATTTATGAATTTGCATGTGAACACAGGGCCCATGGAGGCCAGAAGAGGGCAGAAGGTCCCCTGGAGCTGGAATAACAAGCTGCTCAATATGGATGCTAGAAACTAAACTCATCATCTTCAACAGCATTAATTACGCTTGGCTGCTAAACCATCTCTCCAGCCCCTAGGCTTATTTCCGGGGAGTAGACTCAGACCACATCTGTTTTCTCTTTCAGGATCAACCTCCTACCCATAAAATAAGGGTGGCTGTTTTTTCTCAATGGAGACATTCTAGTGCACAGGAATTCCTCTTTGTAAATACTTCTCAACTCTGAGTAGATGGGAGGGTTTTCTGGGGACTGGAAAGATTCCTCCATGCCTGGACCACACTCTTAAGTAAATATGATATGAATTTATAAGGTGTTTACTGGCATCAAGGAAATAAAATTCCTTCATGTTTTAGGAGATAGGGAAGAGAAGTTGTTTTGATTTCAGTTGTGTTTATAAGAAATTCAAGAAGTAGATATATGACCTTTTCTGCAAGTTATGGCTTTCAAAAATCATACCTACTGGGGGATAAAGAGATGATCATCTGGATGCTCTTTCAGAGGACCCAGATTCAATTCCCAGCACCCACATGGCATCTCACAACTGTCTGTAACTCTAGTTCCGTGGGATCTGACACCCTCATACAGACATACATGCAGGCAAAACATTGGTAAAATAAATAAAATATCATAAAATAAATTATTTTTTAAAATCACATATTTTTTAAAAAGTCCTACCTGCAAGCCACTACAGCTCATGTAAAACACCTGAGGACTCTATATGCTGAGATTCAGTAACATTGAAATTTCCATTTTGTTATATTTTCTTTATATTAACATCCAGTTTAAAATCCCCAATGATTCTGACCTCTATAAGCATTAAGTAGGAAATCCAAGTGTTTCATGGACTAGGCAGATAAACACCATAATCTCAGAATTCGAGAACTAGAGGCAATCCTCTTCCACCCTCTGCTCTAATGACTTCATTAAGCTCATATAATTAAAAATATTATTTTTAATTTCTAATCCTCTTTAAAATTTATCTTGGGAGGTAATATTTCTTCACTACAGAACTTTACAAAAACAAACAAGCAAACTATATTTGTCTGTGTCAGCTGACGGCAGCACACAGGAGTGTGTACCCTGAGGCATCTAATCATAAATAGACTCAAACTGTTTTTGAATGACTGCCTACCATCAGCTCCATCTCTAATGTGACGTTTCTACATTAGTTTGACATATTTACAAGTGTCTGGAAAGATTTTGTAGATAACAAGCTTTTCTTTCATGCCAGAAGATACTGAGGTGGCCTAAATGCTACATGTAACCTTTTCTCTATTTCCTGTGAGTGGAAAAATACGGGAGTCATTGAAGAACTGCTGAGTGTGGGGATTAGAAGAGGTGAGGGCATCTTTGCTCGCTGTTTAATGCTAACTGAACAGTTTAAAGAGTTGGAACAAAATGTGTGATATGAAATAAAACCATCTGGATGACATTCAAGACTATGTGTTATTTACAGCCAGAGTGTAGGTGAATCAGAATATTAATAAGGTTGCCTTAATCCAGATTGGTCCAAATGCAGGCTAGTGTGAGCTCAGAGTCTTGAATCCAACACTCTTTAGCCAGACACCCTCTAGGATGGGGAAGCTGGGGTTCTTGTGAAACTGGGGTTCATGATGGTTAACTCTCATTGTCTAGCTCGATCAGATCTACAATAACCTGGAAGATGAAGGGATGCACATAGGGTGTGTTTGTGAGAGTCTTTTCAGACCATACTGACATGTGGAGCAGTAATGGAGGGAGAAAAACCCACCCTGAGTGTGGTAGCAGCATCCAACAGACTAGCAGCCAGGACGGTAAAACATCAGGACAAAGAAGTAGTCAATGTATGTGTGCATGCCCCTCTTTGCCCCTTGGGGCCACCTACTGATGCTTTTGTGACCTCCATGCATCAGGCACTATTCAGCTTCTTCAATCTTTCAGTGTGGACTCAATGTCAACAACTCTCTGGGGAGCTTCTGGTTCCCCACCCTTGCAGTAGGCCTGCATCTTTGGTCCTCATTGGCCCCTCCTTGTTCTGAGGCTTTTCATTTCTTGCACTAAACAGGTTCTGGGTTCTTGACTATTCAGCATGCTGGCGCCCCTGTAGAGTGACACCCAGTCAAGGCCAGCCTAATAAACCCCTTTGCATCTGTTTTATTCCTCTAGAGAACCCTGACAACCAATCTCCAGGGAAACAAGACACTTCTGGCTAAATGTCCTTTTCAAGGACTAGGCGCTAGTAAATGGCGGGTCAGCCCGGCTTTTGTCTGATTCAGCTCTCGCTGGTGCTGTCATACACACTTGTAGGATAAAACCAGCTTCCTCCCAAACATAGGTTAAGGCAGAGCTTTGCACAACCAGTTTCTCAGCCTCTGACTCACTATGTACTCTTCTCAGAGTTAATGGGCTCCACACCACAGTTGCGTTGCTATGTTTAGAGACATTTACAGAGAATTCGCTTGCCCACTGGGCACTCTATAGAAGGTGGACATCTACTCCGCAGGACAGTCAACGTCACCCTCGCTCACTCTCTGTGCAGTCCATGCTCGGTACCAATGACAACATCAGATGTTTGATTAGCATCCCAACAGCTGACGACCCGAAGTTGCCTGCGCCTGACAGATGGCTGACCCGAGGGAGGAACTGGGTCCACATGTAATCAGAACTGGCATGGGAACAGTGCTGGTGATGTTCTCTGTCCTCATTTCGGTGGTGCGTTATGAAACACAGAGCCACAACGTAAATGCTAGATGGAGGGGCAGAGAGAAGGGGCAAACGGTTTGTCAAGTTTCTTCTGTTATAAGTGGTAAAAGTTCAACTCAACCTAATCCTTCCCTAAGCAAGAAGGCCATCAACCTTTCGAGACAGCAGCAGTATGCAGGCATAGTGTTCCTTTCAGGTCTGGCTTGATCCAGGGTTCTTCATGGCCTTTGGCCATTGCTTGGCTTATTGGTTTGTAACTTAAAGTTTGCTTTGCTTCCTGAAAACTTTCTTTATAATACCTATCTTAGGGTTTATATTGCTCTGATGAAACACCATGGCCAAATGCAACTTGGGGAGAGAAGGGTTTATTTGGCTTACACTTCCATATCACTGTTCATCTTCAAAAGAAAACAGGACAGGAATTTAAACAGGGGAGGAACCTGGATGCAGAGGCCATGGAAGGGTGCTTCGTACCGACTTACTCCTCATGGCTTGCAAACCCTGCTTTTCTATAAAACCCAGAACCACCAACCCAGAGATAGCCATATCCACAATAGTCTGGGCCCTCCCGCATCAATCACTGATTACGAAAACACCTTACAGGGCTGTCTACAATCCAATCTCATGGAGCCATTTTCTTAACTGAGGTGCCCTCCTCTCAGATGACTTTAGTTTGTGTCCAGTTGGCATAAAAACTATCAAGTACCATGTGTTTTCATCTAACCCCAAGCCTCCCCACTTCTCCAATTTCTCCCTATATCCTCCACTTTTCTCTTCCAACCTCATGTACTTTGCTTTTAAGCCCACTGAGTTCATGGATGCGGGGGCAGGACCATCTGCGGGCACATGTGGAGTCTCTCCAAAGTCGCGTTCCTGAAGAAAACTGACCCCCACTCTGCCAGCAACCATCAACCATCAATTATCTTAATTCACTTTTTTTCCAAGTTGGTTTGATCCACAGAGAATTCTTCATGACTGCAATGGCCTGACTTTGTATGGCAGAATCCTGGGAAAGGGATGAGGGTCTTACATTCTACAGGTCCACAAGAACCTTCTCTTGCTCTGATACCAAGAAAAACATGTATCCATTCATAAGCCAGATACTGAGCTCAAGGCATTTGATTTCCTAGTTTCCCAATTCAAGCTCTCCTATCACCAAGAATCTTCCTTAGAGTCCATCCAGGCTTCAGAATCCTTGCTTGGCTTCTCCCCATCTTCCGGAACCCCTCCCACCACTTCTACTGTGGACACCTCAAAGGAAAGCAGAGCACACACACGACCACTGCCCTGGGTGGCAGCTTTGATGTCTGTTGCAGAAATCACCAAGTGACTGATCTAAAATCCACGGAAAACAGAACATAATCTACAAACAGGGAGTGAATAAGAGCTTGCTGAGTTCATCTGGTACTTTAAGCCACTCAGCAATTGTTCTCTTTCCAGCTAAAAGGAGTCTCTTCTCTGGGAGGAGCAAGCTCTGCTCCTGCTCAGTGGATGTGGTCAGAGGTCAGGAGAGCCTTTCCTGCTGCCTCCCCACTCCTCTAACACTGGCCAGGGGCATTAGAGCACAGCACAGCGGGATCAGAGGTCAGGAGAGCCTTTCCTGCTGCCTCCCCACTCCTCTAACACTGGCCAGGGGCATTAGAGCACAGCACAGCGGGATCTCATAGTGAGGACTCAGAGTCATGTGATTGCACAACAAGAGGGTGCACAAGGACATAGCTCATTCTAGGAGAAACCCCCTGCCACTGGCTTTTGAAAAGATGTCTGAAAGATGAGCAATTATGCTTGCCCAAGTAGGTGAGGGTGGGGAGCACCGAGGGGTGGGAAGAAGGCAGGAATATGCACAGGAAACTGATTCTGCATAGTGAGAGGACCAGGCACAGGGCAGGTAAGAATGTGGGGGAGGGCCTGTGCAGGAGGCTGGGCACATGACTCTGTGTGTGAATTACATGGGAACACACACTGTCACAGGTTAAAGTACAACACATGTGCAGAGTGGACCAGGGTTATCAGGGAGGTGCTGCTCCAAATAGTTATTCATAATTCAAAACAGTAATGGCTATTATATTCTACATACGCAATACACAAAGAGTATTTAAATACACACACACACACACACACACACATACTTTGTATATTCTTTGAAGTCATGATCTTTATAGTATCTAAATGTGCGTCCCACGGGGAAAGTATCTGTAAAACAATAATTAAAAAGGCAAACATAAAACCATTCCTACAGGAGTCTGTTGAGAGCAGGTAAAGTAGGTAAAATGAAAATCCACATGGCAGGAACTAAGTTAAATTATCCATACGCTAATATTCAATGAGAGGCCCTTCAGAATAAGTAAATAGATGGGCAGGTGAAGAAGAAATGTTACCGTTGGTAGCAAGCACATGCCTTCTTGCCCAATTTCCTCACATGTGCGCACACACACACACACACACACACAAACACACATACACACACACACTGCACAAGGGCTATGTTCTAAGTTGTAAATGGTTTTTCTGAGATGATGTGGTGGGAATATGAAATGGTTTTGCTTCCTAATTTTTTAATTTATTCTCAGTGCTATTAAGATAAGTAAGTACTAGAAAATTACAACCATTTGGAAGTTTCAATTTTTTGAATAAAATTTGAATCTTGAAAGGAAATATACAACGGAGTGCTTTTACAAGCTTAATTTTAACATGCCACCACACGGAGCTCAATCTTTTTTGTTTTCTACAACCTGTGTGCAAAGCCCACAGGACACACAAGGCTGTGGCTTAGGTGGCAGGAAGGTGTGCGTGTATGTCCCTGATTCCAGACACGAGGCCACTGCCAAGACCACAATGCAAGAACCAGGCACCCAGCTCCTTCCCGGAAGCCTCTGAGTAGAATTAAGTAGAGTGTCTGCTTATTGCGTTCACAGCCTCTTGCGTTCACAGCCTCAGTTGCCCAAATACGACCGGTGGAATTTTCTGGAACTGGAGGCTGCTCATGCTTCCTCTCTAGCTGTGTCACTTGCTCTCTGAACATTCCAGAACTTGACTCCCTGACTGAGCACAAGAGGAAGCAGGCACTTCTTGCTCACTCACTGTATTCTCTGATTGTTGGGAGAACGGGCGCAAAAAGAGCCACGTGAACCAAGGGTGAGGCTGAGATAATCACACTTCATTTAGTAAAAGAGGGTGAAGTGAGGATCTCCCCCTCTCTCCCTCTTCAGAAGATCTCCCAGACAGTGCAATGCACCCTATAAATGTTTGACATCACTAGACAAGGTCCCAAAGCCCACAAGTAGTTGTACTGCAAACCCTGAGCTTCAGAACTGACAGAGGGATCTCCACAAAGATCCACAAGAGACAAACATGGGAGCAGACCATCTTCTCCTCAGTGAAGATGAGCCAAGTTTCCCTTTAACATTACAAATTTGTGCCGTGCCTGCTCATTAGTGTGCCGTGTGCAGTCCCCATTTACTCGGTGCTGAGGGGTCACTTCCGGGGTGAATGCTCTGGCTTCCCAGCTCCCATCCAGATGACTGAGCTGTAGAAGATGAAGCTTTTACACGTTTAGTTTCTTAAGTAAGCTTTAATGAATCACTTTAGCTTTAGCAGAAAATTTATTTAAATGTATTTGCTCGAAGTAAATATTTAAATATCATATTCATCAGGGAAGGAAGAAGCTTATTTAATTATGCCTGGCTGATTTACTTTAAGCTGCTTTGGTTCCCTCCCTTTAGGTTGATTAATCATCTCTTACAGTGCGCTGTCTCCTGTCCTGGTGGGGCCACATCAAAGTTAACCATGCCAAAAGAATTGACTAGTGCAGGCCAGTTTAAAAAAAAAAAAAGCATTCCTCAGTGCGGGGATTTCACAGTTGGGTACTGACACACTAGAGAGCACCTTGCTGTTCAGAAAAGGAAATTATTGCAATCATGAGACCCTGTGCCCATTAAACCACAGATTTTAATTCACATTTAGACAATAAACAAGGAAAGTCCTATAAGTGTCATTTGAGTTCCTTAGAAAAGATAAGGAGCCTCCATCTAGAGGCCAGAGTACATCTAGGAAGAACACCCATTTCAGTCTGTCATCCCCACCCTCTCATCTTGGCTCTAAGGGGTAATGTTGGGGTGACTGGTCCCTCAGATGGTTTGAGGGCTATGAATCAAAAGAAGCCCGAGTTCCTCTTTCTGAATAATTGACACCAAGTCCCTCGCACCACCTTGGAGTGAGGAGGCAGAGTGAAGTCAGTCTCACAGGAATTCTAGGTAGAGTCCTGTCTCACTTCTGGTGGGAGAGCCATGTTTAGATTTTCAGCTTATCCCACATGTTATGACATGTAACCTAGCCATGCCATTCATGGGTTCCAAGACATGGAGTTTTTCAGTGCTCCAACTGGGAAAACCTATGAACTAGAGACCTTTCAGTGTCTCTGATTAAGGCTGTCTACCCTTTCCCTGCAGTGTGGGAGAAAAATGTGGTAAATGTTAATAATGGGGGTTATTTACTGATTTATTTATTTGTGTGTCTGTGTGGGGTCAATACACCAGATACACATATCATCATCTATGCTTATGACAGCTAGAAGCATCTTCCTTTCCCATGATCTATCTTGTTATTGTTATTATTTTATAGACAATACCTTTCACTGAACTGGGAGCTCATTGATTGGATGGACTAGCAAGGCCCTGAGAGTCTCCTGTCTCCAGCCTGGCCCCAGAGCTGGAGTTACTGGAGCATGCTGCAATGACTGGCTTTTCTGTAGATTCTATGGATGGAGACTCAGGTTCTTATCCTTAAGCAACAAACACTTTATCCACCGAGTTTAAATCAACCATAAAGAAGAATACAATTACTTAGTGAGGAGGGAACAAAATGGAAGCTGTGGTCATTCTGTTAAGCAAAATAATGCAAACTCAGAAACACAAACAGTGCATGGCTTCCCTCCTATGTAGAATCTAGGGAGGCAAAAAGAAAAAGAAAAGAGCGTATAGATGCCCAGAAAAAGATGCAAAAAGGAGTAACAAGTCACCCAGGGACGCCAGGGGAGTGGGAGCTGACTTGATGGGACCAGTGAATGAAATGCACTATGGGAAATTAGCTCAGTGAAATGGCTGCAAAACTTGGGTCACTGCATCATCAAAATGCCAACAGACCATGAGCAGTAAATAAGCCCAACAGCAAAGAAGGAGTCAGGCCACCCTGTGCTCAAAGCTGCTAATAACTGTGCCTCTCGGAACTCAGTTGTGAGATTTTTAGTGAGCTCATCTCTGCCACAGCAGCCAGTGCACCATAAAGAACAAGCCCACCCAAGAAAGCAGAGCAGTGTAACTGTGAACTGGTCTTCAGGGTCTTTGCATCAAAGGATGTGGAGACAGGAAACACTAGAAATACCCTGGCCCACTACCTTCTTAAGTGGTTAATCTCATCTGAGCTTTTCACTTTACTTTTCTTGGATTCATGTTTATTATTTTATACTATTTATCTTTTTGAAAATGGTTTAAGAGATAAGGTAAAGAATAATCGCACATATTTGTGGTATTGGCATGGTGTTTTGAGATATACATACTTCCTAAATTTGGCTAGTTAATATCTATGCCCTACCTCACATATATATCATTAAGGATGGAGAAGAATACTTAAAATCTGCTCTCATCAACTTTTTTCTCTGAATATTTTTTAAGATTTATTTTTTTATTTTACATGGATAAGTGTTTGCCCATGTATAGGGTATGCATTTGAACCACGTGTATGTATACATACAGAGGCCAGAAGAGGATGCCCTGGAACTGGAGTTACCACATGGGTGGTAGAAACTGAACCCCAGTCTTCTGCAAGAGCAGTGAGTCCTCTTAACAGTTAAGCCACCTCCATAGCCCCCTTTAGAGATTTGTTTTATTTTTAAGTATGTTTATTACATGTCAGTGTGTATGTGCATGTGGGTGCAAGGCCTACTGAAGCCACAAGAGGGCATCAGATGCCCTGGGAGCTGGAGTTACAGGTGTTTGTGAACCACTCCATGTGGTTGCTGGAAATGAGTTAGAGTCCTCTGCAAGAGCAGCCAGTGCTTTTAACCCCAAAACCATTTCTCCAGCCTTCTTATCAACTTTCAAGAGCACCATGCATCACCATTGGCTATAGTCACCAGGACACATAACAGATCTAATGAACTTATTGCTGTCATCTAACTGAGACTTTGAGTACACGGACAAGCCCTCCCCAGCCCTTTGTGCCTCCTACCAGGGTAGTTTTTCTCCTTGGAGTTCACCTTGGACAACTGACTAGAGAAGGAAGAACTGTTTATTTTCGGGAGAAAATGCAGTTATTGGTTTCTGGGACTCTCAGTCAGAATAGTGTCTTGTTTCATGTGTGTTTCTGTTTAAAATCATATAATTTACTATGCTTTGGATTGACTGACACCAGACTCATGGCCAACACGTATGACAACCTGAACCCAAATGAGGCATCTTTCTTCTAGCTAGAGGGCACAGCTCTGTTTTCTTGTCCTGGACAGCATGCTAGACACACCCTACCTTTCAAACTATGTAAAAAATAAAATAATCAACAAAAATATGAAATCCAGACAAATTACACTAAGTATCTCGCAAAAAAACATGAGACCTGAAACAAAATAAATGAGGTCATTTTGTTTACTTTAGTGGGAAATGTGCATGGCAGAGGATACGGGATTTTTTTTATTGTTCTGCCCATGACATACACACAAACATCAAATCACCAGAAGCATCGGCTTTGAGAATCTCACTGGATGTTTGTCACAGTGACAAATCCCTGAGGACAATGATACAATGATATAAAAGGACAAAATATAGATTCAGTTCATAGTTTCAGAGATTTCAATTCCCGGTCTCTCGGCTCCATGGCAATGGGCCTGTGATAAGCATAGCATCCTTGTAGGGAGGACAAGACAGGGCAGCACATCACTTCATGGCAGCCAGTAAGCAGAGAGGGAAGGAGAAAGAGACCCAGGACTAGTTACAGCTCCTAGTAACCTGCCTCTTTCATAAGGCTCCACCCCTGAAAGTTCCAACCACCTCTCAATGCTATCAAATTATGAATCCTCCTGTGGATGAATCTGTTGATTAGGTCAGAGTGGTCAGGACTCTGTAATCTCAGTGATGGATCCAGGAGCTCAGGATCACTACTGAGGGGAAGGACACTCCATATTCAACCCACAACAGGGCTACAAAGAGATTTTATCAAGTGGATGCATTCACAAATACAGAATCTAAATAATGAGACTCTTGGCCCCACAGAGTGGCTGTGTTTGCATCGCCCAATAATTCAGACCACATTTAAATAATTCATCATCCTGAATTACTCTCAATATTCGACTGAAAGGAACAAGTGCTTAGGACAGGCACACCCAGGGAAGCGTGTGTGATAAATTTTAAACTAGTTGACAGAGAATATTTTTAAACAGTTGCACCACAAGGAATGGTTAATCCTAGAGCTGCGAGGTATGCTTATTAAAGTTATTTGATCCTTGTGGAATCACGGTGCACACATGTAGCACATAAATATGTGTGATTATTAGCTGTCAATCAAAACAAAACCTACCTTTGCAAAAGTTGTGCAATTGATTAAAAGAAAAATGAATGAAAGAAACAATGGATAAGTGTAGGAAACACAGAAAGTCGAGGTGAATGGAGAGAAAGAAGCGGTCTGTGGAGAAGGCACCTTTGCCTCTGCACCCCTCAGTACTGACCTCACTGCCCCATGTCAAACACTCTTCATGTGCTTCAACACACAAGTGAACCAAGAAGGTGTGACTATGCGCAGCTGAAACCCCGCTGGAGAAGTGTTAGGAAGAGATCTGCCTGGCAGGAGTGGTGCAGGAGCGTAAATGAAAGCGAGGAAAAGGAATGGGAGGGCCTTCAGCTCTCGTTCCTGCGTTTCCTTAGCACATTGGATCCATGTGGTGGATTTTCCTGACTTTCGTGGCTAGAGATTGCTCCAGTAGCACAGTGTTTGCTTAGCATCTGTAAAATTTGTCCTGCAGAGGAAGAAAAGAAGAGGGAGATAGGAAGAGAGGGAGGAGGGAAGGAGGAAGAAGAAAAATTTTTTATTTTTATTTTGTGTGCATGGGTGTTTTGTCTGCATTTATATCTGTGCATCAAGTGCATGCCTGCTGCTCATAGAAGACAGAAAAGGATGCCACAACCCCCGGAACTGGAGTTAGACCATGGTGAGCCTCCATGTGGGTACTTGGGATCAAACCTAGGCTATCTAGAAGAGCAGCAAGTGCTCTTAGTTGCTCAATCATCTCCAGTCCCCAAGATAAATCTTTACAAAGAGCTTTGTTTATTGTTATTGTATGCATGTGTTTGCCCACATGTATGTCAGAACACCACATGTCTCCAGTGCATGAGGAGGCTAAAAGAGGGCACCAGATTCCCTGGAACTGGAATTAGAGACAGTTGTGGGCAGCCACGTGGGTGTTGAGAATTGAACCTCGGTTCTCTGTAAGAGCAACAAGTGCTCTGAACCACTGAGCCACCTCTCCAGGCCAGTAAGAGTTTTCTGATGCCCACTGTATCTACATTTTCTCACGTTTAGCATGGAGATTACAGGGCTATTCACAAGTTTTTTATATCATTGGAGGTGAGATGCCACACAGTGTCCAGTGTACAATAAACATTGTTTCCATTTCATCCTTACAATGATGTGTGGCTGCAACAGCGATCCAACTGTTAGGTGGCCCCTCTGTACCCACCTGTGCTGGGCCTTTGAAGACTATAACTCCCTAAGACATTTTTGGTTGATAAAGACGCTGTTACTCATTTAAAGAATGTCACTTTGTAGAGCTGCAGAATAGACAAAGGGAAGCTGTGAGAATCATGGCCTTGAAAGACTTTTTTTTTTTTGTACCAATTCAGACATTTTCAATACGCCTATGCTTTTGCCATCCTATTGTGGAAAAGAGTGACTTCTGACCTTCCTGTTGCATAGACGCCTCTTGACCACAGCCCAGTAGTGAAAAGAAACTTTTTGTCATGGCCCTCAGCAACATAAACCAGACAGAACCATGGCTGCTGGGATTTGTGCCTTTCCTTTTTCTCACCTGTAAAGAGGAACCAGCTTCACCCCAAACTGTGGAGCCTGAGTGCACCCCTCTGCCCACACCAGCCTGCTCTCTTCATCCATAGGTGAACATATCACAAGGCAGAATCCAAAGCCATGACAGTGCTCCAGATGGGCTCATATGTTTCAATTTCTGCTTTGCACTGACAAGAGCAAAGCAATCCAGCATTTCTTATGAGGAAAAAGAAGTTTGGAGGGACCATTTTGTATATTCATAGCAATGCTGCTGTGGCTCTTGGAGAATAGCAAGTAGCACCGAAGAGACAAAAATGGGACAGAAAGGAGGAGAAAGAAGAGGATGGAGGGAAGGCAGAGGAACAAAAGAAGATGGGAGAGAGGGAAGGGTAGACAGCAGGAAGAGGAGAGAGAAGGAGAAAAGGATAAAGAAATGTAACATGAGGGCCTGCTTGTTGGGATTTATGTCCTGCCCAGTTCCCACAGCCGGCAAGGTCCCAAAGAAAATCACACAGAGGTCTCCATAAGATTATAAACTGATTGGCCCATTAGCTCAGGATTCTTATTAGCTCTTATAACATATATTAACCCATTTTCCTTATCTATGCTAGCCACATGGCTCAGTACCTTTTTCAGCAGGGCAGGTCACATTCTGCTTCTTTGGTGGTCTGGGCAGGAATTGGGAAGAGCTTCCTTCTTCCCAGAATACTTCTGTTCTCATTGTTCCACATCTATTTCCTGTCTGGTTTTCCCATCTATACCTCCTGCCTGGCCAATCAGCATTTATTTAAAACATGATTGACAAGTAAACAGACAATACTCCTGCACCAAAGGAAGGGAAGGAAAAGGAGGAAAAATATCTGAAATAAAGAATTATGAAAGTTGCCAACAGCCTCCAGATGCCCCCATAAAGTCAATTAGCAAATGTGTTTGATTCTTTTTAGGTATGGGAAAACAAGCCTCCTATATAATCATTCACATAAAAGTGAGCTTTGTAGTAAGAGACCACTTGTTTGTTCCTGGCTACTCAGCCCCAAAATAATCATACAGAAATCTATATCAACTGCAATACTGTTTGGCCAGTAACTTAAGTGTATTTCTGGCTTACTCTTATATCTTAAACTAGCCCATCTCCATTAATCTGTGTTTTGCCATGTGGCTGTGTCACAAGGTTCTGGCTCATCTGTTCCCAGAGGTGGCTACATGGCATCTCCTGACTCTGTCTTCTTTCTCCCAGCATTCAGTTAAGTTTTCTCCACCTTGTTCTACTCTACCCTATCACAGGCCAAGACAGATTCTTTATTCATTTACCAATAAAAGCAACACATATACAGAAAGGACTTCCCATACCATTTTCCCTTTTCTGTTTAAATAAAAAGAAGGTTTTAATTTTAACATAGCAAAATTACATATAACAAAATAGTTACCAAGCAAGAATTAAAGTTATAATATTTATATCTAATTTATCTATTATCATAACTAAAAAACCTATAATTATAACTATTCTTCAACTCCATCAGAGACTCCAGAAGGATATAATATTACCTAAGTAAACAGGAAGTGCATTGTAAGCAAGTTCCAAAAATCTAGAATTGATAGAGGCATCTCACTGCCTGGACAGTCACCCAAAGTTCTTCTGTACCATCAGAGCATCCACCTTTAGCCTATAGGCCCATAGTATCTAGCAGATATTTCCACAAATCAGATAATTTCAAAGACAGTTTCACCTATATTGGCAGTTTGTCAGTCACTTTCTTCTGTATCCTGCAGAATGTCTGGCAGACTCTTTCATGAAGCAGGAACCCTCAAGACCATCTCACTTTTAAGCAAGTTGAGCGGTCATTTTCCTGTGGGTCCTGCATGTCCAGTTTACACAGCATAACATCAAGCAGTCCAGGCAAGAGCAGTTTCTTGCCCAAATGGCTAGCAAACTCCATGAGGAGCCTCTTCAATGCCTATCATCCTCTTGAAGTAGATTGGTACTGCCAGGAGCAGATGTGTCTCATTGTCATGAAAAGTTCTAAGTTCTTAAAATATTTTAAACAGCATATTCTGTTAGTCTTTGAAAGATTTGAAGAATACCTACCTAACTGAAATATATCTCTATATATCTAGAAAACCTAACAAACATGACTACAAGCTTGACTATTATAATGATTATCTATTAAACTATATTTCTTAATTATACATTATATTTTAAAATGAGCTGCACAAACACGATACCTTAATCAACAGCAGAAATATACATATAACAAATTTACCTAAAATTTATATAAATAGACCAATGCAAATCTCTATAACATACCCCCTTTAAATGTAAACAAATATTTATAGGCAATATTTGGGAATGTGGGCATAGTTCTCTCCAACCTGCTTCCTGATTTTTGTTGGGCAAAGGTATTTTGGGGAGTATTCATGGTGACATTCCAGCTGATCTTGATCCATCAAACCACATTAGTCTAGAATTAATCCTCCACAGTTTCTCATCCTCTGTGGAAACAAAAACAGAACCTCTTTTCCAAAGCAACAAATCCTTAGACCCAAATTTTGAAGACAAGATATCTTTAAAATATATATGTTGGTTACTTAGCTCTTTCACAGTCAAAAAATTCAAAGAAAACATGATAATATACATAATCCAGGCTCTCTGTGTATTTTCCATCTTTATGTGACTTATTTTTCTTACTCTATTACTTTTCTATAAGTTTAATGTTTATTTTATCATCTTTACTCCTTTAATCTAAGACTGTCTGTACTCTTTTATATTATATTTGCTGTCTCTTTACTCTTTTTCTTCTTTCTTCCAAGCCCATGTACATTTTTTAAACACACTGCAACTTGTTTAGAGTTCTTTTATGTCTGAATCTGTCCTATTGTGTATCTGTAATCCTTTTTTGTCCTGAAGAGCTTTTTAAATGGTAATCAGCTTGGTCACAGCAGCCCTGGGTGCTGGCTCTGCCTTTCTCTGCTTTTCAAGATGGTAGAGGTACCATTACTGCCAGCTCTGGGACAGAGAGGTGAGAAGGAGTGTGCAGCACTTAAACCCTTTTTATCTGAGTAATAGCTAAATATGCCATGCAGATCATTGAGCAGCCTGGAAATATCTCTGTGTATGGTGGCAGGAATCTGCCATTCTCTCCTGCCTGTGCACTCCTAGCAGACCTGATCCTGCCACCTGCCCAGGCATGGGATACTGAGCTGCAGGTATGGTCTCAGCTACTTTCCTTCTAACTCCAAGCAGGCATACAAGCACTAAGGCCCAAAAACCTCATTCAAGTGCTCTGTAGCCGAACCCACCAAAAGAATAAGCCATTTGTCCTGGTAAACCAGAAAGCTGCTGTTTTGAAACTGTACACCATTGAATCAAGAAAACCTCTCTTAAAGGAACTACTGCATACCACAAGCAAGCAGAGCCCATTAAAAAAAAATGCAACTAAACTTTGTTTTTTAGTGTCTGGAATTCCTTTCAAAGCCCTCTCGGATTTTATGTGGCTTTAGCTAGCACAAGTTGGAGTGCCAATTTGTTGGAGGAGGCTACTTGTTAGTTCCCAGCTACTCAGTTCTGAAATAATCACACAGAAATCTGTATCAATTGCAATACTGTTTGGCTAATAACTTAAGTGTATTTCTGGCTTACTCTTATATCTTAAACTAGCCCATCTCCATTAATCTGTGTATAACCATGTAGCTGTGTCTTACTGGCAAGGTTCTGGCTCATCTGTACCCTGAGATGGTTACATGCTGTCTCCTGACTCAGCCTTCTTTCTCCCAGCATTCAGTTTAGTTTTCCCCACCTAGCTCTATTCTACCCTAGCACAGGCCAAGACAGATTCTTTAATCATTAACCAATAAAAGCAACACATATGCAGAAGGACTTTCCACACCAGGGCTTAAGGAACAGTAATGTATGGTCACTAAATGAAAATGTGGACTTTTGTCACATAACTTTTAAGAGAACAAATAAGCATTTTTTTTCTTTTTTTTATTGAGAAAAGAAGAAAAAAAAACATAAACAAAAAAACAAGTTTCCAACTCCTCCCAGCCTCCCATTTCCCTCCCCCTCCTCCCACCCTTCTCTCCCTCCTCCCACCCTTCTCCCCCTCCCCACACTCCTCTCCCCCTCCCTCTCCAGTTCACAGAGCAGTCCGGGTTCCCTGCCTGTGGTAAGTCCTAGGTCCTCCCCCCTCCGTCCATATCTAGGAAGGTGAACATCCAAACTGGCTAGGCTCCCACAAAGCCAGCACATTAAGTAGGATCAAAACCCCGTGCCATTGTCCTTGGTGTCTCATCAGCCCTCATTTTTCGCCATGTTCAGAGAGTCCGGTTTTATCCCATGCTTTTTCGGTCACAGTCCAGCTGGCCTTGGTGAGCTCCACGTAGATCAGCTCCACTGTCTCAGTGGGTGGATGCACGCCTCGTGGTCCCGACTTCTTTGCTCATGTTCTCCCTCCTTCTGCTCCTCATTGGGACCTTGGGATCTCAGTCCAGTGCTCCTGTGTGGGTCTCTGTCTCTATCTCTATCCATCACCAGATGAAGATTCTATGATGATATGCAAGATATTCATCAGTATTGCTCTAGGATAGGGTCATTTCAGGTTCCCAATCCTCAGCTGCCCAAGGAACTAACTGGGAACCTCATCTTGGGCACTTGGGAGCCCCTCTAGGGTCAAGTCTCTTGCCCACCCTAAAGTGGCTCCCTTAACTAAGAATTGTGGTTCCGTGCTCCCCTATCCACCTTTCCTTTATCCCAATTCTCCTGTTTCCCCAGGTCCCCCCTCCTTCCCTTCTACCTTTTCTCTCCCCATCTCCCCTTACCCCCATCCCACCCCACCCCCAAGATCCCATTTTCTCCCCGGCAATTTGGTCTACTTCCCTTAGCCAAGAGGATAACTGTATGTTTTTCCTTGGGTTCACCTTCTTACTTAGCTTCTTTAGGTTCACCTATTGTAGACTCCGTGGCCCTTATTTATGGCTAGAAACCAATTATGAGTGAGTACATCCCATATTCATCTTTTTGGGTCTGGGACACCTCACTCAGGATAGTGTTTTCTATTTCCATCCATTTGCATGCAAAATTCGAGAAGTCACTGTTTTTTACCGCAGCGTAGTACTCTAGCGTGTATATATTCCATACTTTCTTCATCCATTCTTCCATTGAAGGGCATCTAGGTTGTTTCCAGGTTCTGGCTATTACAAATAATACTGCTATGAACATAGTTGAACAAATGCTTTTGTCATATGATAGAGCATCTCTTGGGTATATTCCCAAGAGTGGTATTGCTGGGTCCAGGGGTAAGATGATCCCGAATTTCCTGAGAAACCGAAACACTGACTTCCACAGTGGTTGCACAAGATTGCATTCCCACCAGCAATGGATGAGGGTACCCGTTCCTCCACAGCCTCTCCAGCAAAGGTTATCCTTGGTGTTTTTGACTTTAGCCATTCTGACAGGTGTAAGATGATATCTCAAAGTTGTTTTGATTTTCATTTCCCTGATTGCTAAGGAAGTTGAGCACGACCTAAAGTGTCTTTTGGCCATTTGAACTTCTTCTGTTGAGAACTCTCTGTTCAGTTCAGTGCCCCATTTTTTAATTGGGTTAATTAGCATTTTAAAGTCTAGTTTCTTGAGTTCTCTATATATTTTGGAGATCAGACGTTTGTCTGTTGCGGGGTTGGTGAAGATCTTCTCCCAGTCAGTAGGTTGCCTTTGTGTCTTAGTGACAATGTCCTTTGCTTTACAGAAGCTTCTCATTTATTCAATGTTGCCCTTAATGTCTGTGCTTCTGGGGTTATACATAGGAAGCGATCTCCTGTGCCCATCTGTTGTAGGGTATTTCCCACTTTCTCTTCTATCAGGTTCAATGTGTTCGGGCTGATATTGAGGTCTTTAATCCATTTGGACTTGAGTTTTGTGCACAGTGATAGATATGGGTCTATTTTCATTCTTCTACAGGATGACATCCAGTTGTGCCAGCACCATTTGTTGAAGATGCTTTCTTTCTTCCATTGTATATTTTTAGCTCCTTTATCGAAAATGAGGTGTTCATAGGTTTGTGGGATAAAATCCGGGTCTTCTATACGATTCCATTGGTCGACTTCTCTGTTTTTATGCCAGTACCACACTGTTTTCATTACTGTAGCTCTGTAATAGAGTTTGAAGTCAGGGATGGTAATGCCTCCAGAAGATCCTTTATTGTATAGGATTGTTTTGGCTATCCTGGGTTTTTTGTTTTTCCATATAAAGTTGATTATTGTCCTCTCCAGATCTGTGAAGAATTTTGATGGGATCTTGATGGGGATTGCATTGAATCTATAGATTGCTTTTGGTAGAATTGCCATTTTTACTATGTTGATCCTCCCAATCCAAGAGCAAGGGAGGTCCATCCATTTTTTGGTATCCTCTTCAATTTCTTTCTTCAATGCCTTAAAGTTCTTGTCAAATAGATCTTTCACTTCCTTGGTTAGATTTACCCCAAGATATTTTATGCTGTTTGTGGCTATCGTGAATGGTGAAGCTTCTCTGATTTCCCTCTCTGCTTCCATATCCTTTGTGTATAAGAGGGCGACTGATTTTTTGGAGTTGATCTTGTATCCTGCCACATTACTAAAGCTGTTTATCAGCTGTATAAGTTCTTTGGTGGAGTTTTGGGGGTCGCTTATGTACACTATCATATCATCTGCAAATAACGAAAGTTTAACTTCTTCCTTTCCAATTCGAATCCCCTTGATCCCATTATGTTGTCTTATTGCTATTGCTAGAACTTCAAGCACTATATTGAAGAGGTATGGCGAGAGTGGACAGCCTTGTCGTGTTCCTGAGTTAAGTGGGATGGCTTTGAGTTTCTCTACATTCAATTTGATGTTAGCTGTCGGCTTGCTGTATATAGCTTTTATTATATTTAGGTATGACCCTTGTATCCCTAATCTCTCCAAGACTTTTAACATAAATGGATGTTGAATTTTGTCAAATGCTTTTTCAGCATCTAATGAAATGATCATATGGTTTTTTTCTTTCAGTTTATTTATATGCTGGATTACATTGATAGATTTTCGCATGTTGAACCAGCCCTGCATCTCAGGAATGAAGCCTACTTAATCATAATGGATAATTTTTCGGATGTGTTCTTGGATTCAATTTGCCAGTATTTTGTTGAGGATTTTTGCGTCGATATTCATGAGTGAGATTGGCCTGTAGTTCTCTTTCCTGGTTGAGTCTTTGAGTGGTTTTGGTATCAGAGTAATTGTGGCTTCATAAAAGGAATTTGGTAATGACCCTTCTGTTTCTATATTGTGGAATACATTAAGGAGTATAGGTATTAGCTCTTCTTGGAAGTTCTGGTAGAATTCTGCATTGAAACCATCTGGTCCTGGGCTTTTTTTGGTAGGGAGGTTTTTGATAACAGCTTCTAATTCTTCGCTACTGAAAGGTCTGTTTAGATTGTTCACCTGGTCCTGGTTTAGTTTTGGTAAATGGTATTTATCTAAAAAGGCGTCCATTTCTTTTACATTTTCCAGTTTTGTGGCATACAGCCTTTTGTAGTAAGATCTAATGACTCTCTGAATTTCCTCTGTGTCTGTGGTTATGTCCCCCTTTTCATTTCTGATCTTATTAATTTGCGTGTTCTCTCTCTGTCGTTTGATTAGTTTGGATAGGGGTTTATCTATCTTGTTGATTTTCTCCAGGAACCAGCTTTTTGTTTCATTGATTCTTTGGATTGTTTTCTGTGTTTCTATTTTGTTGATTTCAGCCCTCAGTTTGATTATTTCCAGTCTTCTACTCCTCCTAGGTGAGTCTGCTTCTTTTTTTTTCTAGAGCTTTCAAGTGGGCTGTTAAGTCTCCAATATGTGCTTTCTCTGTTTTCTTTAGGTGGGCACTTAGTGCTATGAACTTTCCTCTCAGGACTGCTTTCATAGTGTCCCATAAGTTCAAGTATGTTGTTTCTTTATTTTCATTGAATTCAATGAAGACTTTAATTTCTTTCTTAATTTCTTCCTTAATCCAGGTATGGTTCAGTAGTTGACTGTTCAGTTTCCATGAGTTTGTAGGCTTTCTGGGGGTAGCATTGTTGTTGAATTCTAACTTTAATCCATGGTGTTCTGATAAGACACAGGTATATTTTTTTGTAACTGTGTAAGTTAGCTTTGTTACCGAGTATGTGGTCAATTTTCGAGAAGGTTCCATGAGCTGCAGAGAAGAGGGTATATTCTTTCCTCTTTGGGTGGAATAATCTATAGATGTCTGTTAAGTCCATTTGCTTCATTACCTCCATTAATTCTCTAATTTCTCTGTTAGGTTTCTGTCTGATTGACCTGTCCATTGGTGAGAGAGGAGTGTTGAAGTCTCCTACTATTAGTGTGTGTGGTTTGATGGCTGCCTTGAGTTTTAGTAATGTTTCTTTTACGAATGTACGTGGGTGCTTTTATATTAGGGGCATAGATATTCAGGATTGAGACTTCTTCCTGATGAATTGTTCCTGTTATGAGTATAAAATGTCCCTCTCCATCTCTTCTGATTGATTTAAGTTTGAAGTCAACTTTGTTAGAAATTAGTATGGCCACACCTGCTTGTTTCTTAGGTCCATTTGCTTGATAAGCCTTTTCCCAGCCCTTTACTCTGAGTAGGTGCCTGTCTTTGTGGTTGAGGTGTGTTTCTTGTAGACAGCAGAATGTTGGATCCTGTTTTCGTATCCAATCCCTTAGCCTGTGCCTTTTTATAGGTGAGTTGAGCCCATTGATATTAAGTGATATTAATGACCAGTGGTTGTTAACTCCGGTCACTTTTTTAGTAGTAGGGTTTGTGTGTTTTCCTTCTTTGATTTGCGCTGGTGAAGAGTCTCTAGATGTCTGAGTTATTGTGGTCATTGTTGGACTCCTTGGTTAGTGATTTTCCTTCTATTATTTTCTGTAAGGCTGTATTTGTGGCTGCATATTGTTTAAATTTGTTTTTATCCTGGAAAATTTTGTTTTCTCCATTTATAGTGAATGAAAGTTTGGCTGGATATAGTAGTCTGGGCTTGCATCCGTGGTCTCTTAGTTTTTGGAGTACATCTATCCAGGACCTTCTGGCTTTCATGGTTTCCATAGAGAAGTCAGGTGTAAGTCTGATAGGTTTACCTTTATAAGTAACTTGGCCTTTTTCCTTTGCAGCTCTTAATATTCTTTCTTTATTCTGTATATTTTGTGTTTTGATTATTATATGGCGAGGGGATGTTTTCTTTTGATCCAGCCTATTTGGTGTTCTGTGTGCTTCTTGAACTTTCATAGGTACATCTGTCTTCAGGTTGGGAAAGTTTTCTTCTATAATTTTATTAAGTATATTTTCTATACCGTTGAGCTGCACTTCTTCTCCTTCTTCTACTCCAATTATTCTTAGGTTTGGTCTTTTTATTGTGTCCCATATTTCCTGAATGTTTTGTGATGAGAGTTTGTTGGACTTGCTGTTTTCTTTGATCAGAGCGTTTATTTTCTCTATGTTATCCTCAGAATCTGAGATTCTTTCTTCTATCTCTTGTATTCTGCTGGTTATGCTTGATTCTGTAGTCTCTAATAGTTTACCTAGATTTTCCATGTCCAGCCGGCCCTCTGTTTGTGTTTTCTTCTTTGCCTCCATTTCAGTTTTCAAGTCATGAACTGTTTCCATTATCTGCTTGATTGTTTTTCCTTGGTTTCCTAGGGTATCATTCACTGATTTACTCAATTCCTCGAACTTTCTGTTATACTTCTCATCCATTTCTATAAGGCGTTTTTTATATGCTGTTTAAGGGTGTCAATCACTTTCATGAAGTCAGTTTTTCTATTTCTTCTTGATTAAGGTGTTCATGTCCTCCTGTTGTGAAGTCATTGGCTTCTGGTGGTTTCGTGTTGTTTTTCAGATTGTTGGGAGAATTCCTGCATTGGCATCTGCCCATCTCTTCCTCCCAATACTCCCTTTGGATCTTCTTTTACAGGATCAGGTCTTCTTGCCCACTGATGTACCTGCCCAGTGATGTCACTCCCCAGAGATGTTGCTCCACAATGATGTTTCACTTGGGGCCCAGATCGAAACTCCGCGCTGCTTGGTTAGCTCGCGAACAAAGGGCCCACCCTGCTCGCTGTGGGCAGGCTATGGGAACAAAGGAGCTACCGGCCACCCCTTTGTCCTCCCGGTTCGGGTTCGGTCCCAGCGCCCTAGCAGGCTGAGCAGGGAGGCGCTATGCCACCCAAGAAGGGAGGGAGGGAGGGAGACAGGGGGTGGGGGGGATCTGGATGTAAGCTGAATGGGATAGGAAGAGAGAGCAGGTAAGGGCAGTATAGCCCCTGTAGGATGGGCAGGAAGTCACAAGCATTTTTTTAAAGATTTATTTTTATTTTACATATATGAGTACTTGCCTGCAAGTATGTCTGCAATATGTACAATACCAGCGCATACCAGGGGAGAGCATTACATCCCCTGGAACTGGAGCTACAAAGGTTGTGAGGCAACTAAGGACAAACTGAAATGCTTCTCCTCCAACAGAAATAGAAATAAGGGAAGTAATGCTGCCAGGCTTTAACAAGGTCTTTCGCTAAACAACCTAAAGTCAAAAATGAGTTGAAAATTCAGAAACAGGACCCCACTTCAAGTGGCTGAGTTGGGAGAGAACTCAAGGAACAAAGGATGCCAAACATGTCACCCTCCACAGAGGATCTGGAGGGAGAGGAAGCAGGTCTTCAGAGAGGAGAGAGCTTGTGGCTTTGGATCAGCTGTCAGAGTCTGAAGATTTAGACAGAAGCTTATTTTCCATGAAGCTTGGGCTGTTGGTATGGACCTGCCAGTCCTGGGGAAGGGGTCCTCACAGTGTTTCCATACTATCTTATGTGCTACAGTTTGAATGTGAAATGCCCCCACAGGCTCAGGTGTTGAACACTTGGTCCTCTGCTGTTAGTGCTATTGGAGGTGGCTATGGAAACAATGGGACCTGGGATGTAGCCAACAAACACATGGTCAGAGGGGAGATACGTGAACTTCATGTCCTGGCTTCAGTTCTGACCCCCTCTGACTCCTGGTCCTCTGAGATGTAAGCAAGCCATACTACAAGCTCTTGGTTGCTATGAACAATGCCATCACTGCCATGCTTTCCCATCCACACTATAGACTGTAGCCCCTAAGACTGTGTCAACATAAACTGCCTTCTCTTAATTTGCTTCTTGTCTAGTATTTAGTCATAGAGATGAGAACTATTGCAATGTCGAATGGCACATTTGCCACTTCAGCCCAATGGGCAAGACTTCTGTATCCCTTTTCTAATTTCTCTGTCTTATATCCCCAAGTAGGTGATGCTATAGGTGTACCAGGGACATGGCTACAGGTATGTGGTGTTAAGTGTGCATGAGGGGGTGTTAGAAGGACATGTAGGGTTGAACTCAATTTTCAGCAGAGTTACACTAGTCATCTTGGTGTAGGAAGGTTTTCCTAGGATATTCCTGCCCTACTATGTCAACTCACTCAAAGGCATAGGATCAGGGTGTTTCCTAATGTGTGCGTGCGTGTCCTACAGTTGAGTTCTATGAGGGTTTTGTAGAAGACATAAAAAAAAAATAGGCTTGGAATAAGTAGTGGGAAAAAAACTTGAATTTGAATATTTTCCAGCCATCAGAGATGAAAATATAAATAGAAAAATTGTCAAGATGGCTCAGCAAGTCAAAGCACTTGCTGCCAAGCCTGAGGTTGATCCCTGGGACATATATAGGGGAAGGACAGACTGAATACCACAGATTGTCCTCTGACCAACAGACAGACACATACACACAATAATAAGAATAATAAATAAATGTATATATATTTATAAATGAATAAAATTTATGCCCTGGCAATGCTGAAGCATACATGGGTGTGTGTAGCCCATATATGCCAGTTCTGTTGAACTAGCCCATATATTGGGTTTCATGGCTGTATATACACACACGGATATATATATATATATATATATATATATATATATATATATAGAGAGAGAGAGAGAGAGAGAGAGAGAGAAAGAGAAAGAGAGAGAGAGAAGGAAGTCCTTCTGTATATGTGTGCTTGTATTGGTTAATGAATAAAGCTTCTTTCGGCCAATGGCTTAACAGAGTAAAATCAGGCAGGAAATCCAAACAGAGATATAGAGAGAGAGTAGGCAGAGTCAGCTCTGCAGCCGGAGACACCAGACAGAACCTTACCAGTAGGCCACAACCACGTGACAATACACAGATAAATAGAAATGGGTTAATTTAAGATACAAGAGCCAGTTAGAAATACACTTAAGATATTGAACAAGCAGTGTTTTAAACAATATAGCTTCTGTGTAATTATTCAGGTCTGAGTGGCTGGGAACAAACAAGTGGCCTCCGACTACACACATTCTTAGCAGGCTCAAGGCCCTGGGTTCAGCCCCTAGCATAACACACATAGATGAATAAATAAATAATATAGATCAGAGGAAGATTTGGTTATTGCTGAATCACAATTAAAACAGAGTTTGCCATAACCCACTGTTATAAGCTGAGTGGATGTCTACATTTTCTCACTATCTGAATGTCATAGCGTGAATATATTTGGAGATGGATGCTCAGGGAAGTAACAAACAGACACACTGATAGAGAAGTAGAGAATCTAGTCATGTGTATATGTGCACACACATATGAAGTGTATTTTCACTGTCTTTGATAAGAATAGTAGGACTTTCCTAATGTTCACTTTATGAAACATGACAGCAACATATTCACCCTTACACACTCAAATAATCTCTATTATACTAAAGTATGACATTCTATACTTTTACTATGGAAACTTATGGTAAAACTAGACACTGTGATCCCAGAGGCAGGGAAGTGAGAAGAGAAGCAAACCTGCAGGTCTCTGACCAGCCCGTGTAACCTGATAGCCAGTGAGAGACCCTGCCTCAAAAGACAAGGTGGATGCAGGTTGGGGGAAGGGCAGAGCTAGGAATAAGACTGGAGCTTGGTTTCCTGCACCAACATGGCAGCTCACAACAGTCTTTAACTCTAGCTGCAGGGGATCTGATGCCCTCTTCTGGCCTCCCTGGTCACCTTCACTTATAAGCAAATATTCACTCAAGCACGTATAAATAATAAAATAAATTAATAAATCTTTTTAAGAAACCAGCAATGTAGCCAGGCAATGGTGGTGCACGCCTTTAATCCCAGCACTCGGGAGGCAGAGGCAGGCGGATCTCTGTGAGTTCGAGACCAGCCTGGTCTACAAGAGCTAGTTCCAGGACAGGCTCCAAAACCACAGAGAAACCCTGTCTCGAAAAACCAAAAAAAAAAAAAAAAAAAAAAAAACCAGCAATGTGGATGTCTCCTGAGGCTACAGTCAAAATTAACTGTTTAGCCTTCACACATACACACACACACACACAAGCACATTTTTATACACACATTTACTTGCAGCACAGGTACGCACATTTTGCTCTCACACACACACACACATGTAGGCATTAACAAAGCGGCATGTTTCTATTGGCTGCCCTTATGACTGCCCCCTAACTAGTCTAGTGACAGAGCAATCCTGACCACCAACACAGATACATCATGACCAAATGTGCTTTTCTCTATTGTAACTGCCACGCATACCCTGGTATTTCATTTGCTAGGTAAGCAGGCTCCATTCTCATCAAACAGGATTTGAAAATTCAACACTAATCATACAACAGTGTTACCATGTGTACAAGCACAATTTAGGCTTTTGTCGAGCTTGGCTACATTTTCATAATAATAGTTTCATATCAAGGATTGGGTGTCTTCAGCAGCCGCCCTTTTCATGTTTGACTACACCAAGAGTCTTTAAGGCAATTCTTTAAAAACTTTTCTTTACTTCTGGGATTGTTTATGACTTTGTTTTAACAAAATCAAATATCCTACCCCATCTCACCCATGTTCATCTGTTTTCTTTTTCTTTCTTTTTTTGTTTTGTTTCTTGGCTTGTTTGTTTGTTTGTTTGCTGTAGGGATAAGTCCCGCCCCTTAGGGGGCATGTTCGCCTCGGGCTAATGTCTGCCTATAAATTTGGCGAGTGTGCTCCCAGCTGTCTCTTCTGCTTTCCTGGTCTCCACGGGAACGGTGGTTCTGTAAGTCTATTTCTACATTAAAACTATATATATTTTTACAATCTGTCTGCATTCGTTTAGCCGCTACATTTTGGCGTCCAACATCGGTCTATTTTGCCCCCGACTCAAGCGGGTAGCCTGCTAGCTAACACAGCACCCTCCCGGGTGCTGTTTTTCAGTTCGTGACTCAGGCCCCAGTGCCGAGTCCGAGACATACTCGGCGACACAGGCCCATTCTTCCTGCCTTGGCTAAGTTTTGCAGCGGAACCCCACTGCCTGAATTAGCAGAAGCTCAAGTACCTGCGGTTTTGCAACAAAAGCTGCCACAGCATCAGATTTGGTCTGATATAAAGTGACTTGGCCGGGCAGTGGTGGCGCACGCTTTTGATACCAGCACTTGGGAGGCAAGGGCAGTCGGATCTCTGTGAGTTTGAGGCCGGCCAGGCAGTGGTAGCGCACGCCTTTAATCCCAGCACTTGGGAAGCAGAGGCAGGCGGATCTCTGTGAGTTTGAGGACTGCCAGGCCGTGGTAGTGCACGCCTTTAATCCCAGCACTTGGGAGGCAGAGACAGGCGGATCTCTGTGAGTTCGAGGCCAGCCTGGTCTACAAGAGCTAGTTCTAGGACAGGCTCCAAAAACGCAGAAACCACCACTGGCAGGAACCGATCATTGCAGGTAAAAAATTTTTCTTTTATAAATAAAATGTCTGAACACATTACTGTTCAAGAATTTAACAGTTTTTTTAATTGTACCATGTGGGAGATTTTACAAGAGGTGTCTATCACCCCACATTTATGGATCCTTCTGGGATTCGTAGTTTTCATTGGCACCAAATGGTTTGATAATAGAAATATGATAAAGTCTTTATGAGATGAATCCAGGATTCTTAAGGCAGAGATTGAACGCTTAAAAACAATTGAGAATGATAACAATCTTCTCAAGAATCAGTTTGAAGTTCTCCAGGCTGATAACAATCTTCTCAAGAATCAGTTTGAAGTTCTCCAGACTGATAACAATCTTCTCAAGAATCAGTTTGAAGTTCTCCAGACTGATAACAATCTTCTCGAGAATCAGTTTGAAGTTCTCCAAGCTGATAACAATCTTCTCAAAAATCAGTTTGAAGTTCTCCAGGCTGATGTTAAGGAGAAAGTCATTACTATGGAAGAGGGAACAGCTGATCTGGATCGTAAGGTTCAGTCCCTTTCTGTAGGAAATGAAACATTAACTGAGAGAATCAAAACTGCTGAATGTGACAATCGGATTTTGTCTAAAGCTTATGACAGATTGACGGAAAGATTGTCAATACAAGAAGGCACGGTTTATGCCATAAAAATTATGTCCAAAGATGAGATGTTATCTCTAACGGACAAACTTCATACTTTAGAATCCTCAATGAAGGCTTTGGAACATAATTCTGGACAGGAGATTCAGACATTGCAGAAGGCAATGGTGAATAGAATTGAAAAGATTGAGGAATTTCTAAATTCTGATGAAGAAGAGCAAAGGGTAGAAAGGCAAATTTTAACTACATCTGTGGGTAAGTCTCTCCGGGACAATTTCCACAAAGCTCTACCTACAGCTCTACCTGCCTTTCCAGTAATAACAACAGAGAAGGTGATTGGTTCCAAAAACCCTAGGGTCATCAAGGAGGATACATGGGAGCCTGTCCGTATGAATGACCTCAAGGAAATTAAACAGGCTGTTATGACTTTTGGGATGCAAGCCTCTTTTGTTAAAGAGATGCGAAAATCTTGGGCCACAACAAGCAGGGCAACCCCCTCGGACTGGTTCCAGTTGAGCTCTGCGGTACTCGAGAGTGGACCGCAATTGAAATGGAAATGCTTATTCAGGCAAGAGGCTAGACTCTTAGAACAGCAGGAAAAAGCGAAGGGAATTGACATTTCCCTAGATCAAATTCTAGGTGAAGGGCCCTTTTCCGATCCTCAGGAATAAGCTAATTTGGATGAAAACACACTCTCCATGTGTACTACAGCAGCCTTAAGGGCTTGGGACAGGGTACAAGACCCAGGACAGAGAATGGAATCATTTGTCAGAGTTAAACAGGGTCAGAGAGAACCCTTTAGTGACTTTTTACAAAGATTAACTAAGGCTGTACAAATAGGGATATCTGACCCAGAAGCAAGACGTATAATGATTGAGTCTTTGGCTTATGAAAATGCAAATGTGGAATGCAAAAGGATTTTGGGGCCTTTAAAGCTCAGATCAGCACCTTTGGAAGAATGGGTCTTGCATACACTCAATGTTGATACATTTGATTATGGCACTGAAGCATGGGTAGAAGAAGCAATTTCCAATGGTAAAAGGAGACACCAGAATACCAAATGTTTTAATTGTGGCAAAATGGGTCATATGAAAAGGAATTGTAGACAATGGATTTTCAGAAATAATAATAATAATAATAATAATGCATCTTCTAGAAATAACAGAAATACGAGGACTCAGCCTTCAGGTTTATGTAGAAGATGTGGAAAGGGCAGACATTGGACGAATGAATGCAGGTCTACAAGAGATAGACAAGGCAACCTGATACAGCCGGGAAACGTGAGAGGGGGGGCCTCACAGGCCCCCATGGCAAACATGGTTCAGTCATATCCAGTTTCTGCAGAGAACATGCCTCATCAGGACAATTAGGAAGCCCCATGCCTACTGTTACAAGCAATAATGATCAGAAAGATAAGTTACGTGTGTTTTGGCAAACTTCTATAAATGATCAAAGACCTAAACTGAAAGTGTGTGTAAATGGCATTTTTATTACTGGCCTGCTGGACACAGGTGCTGATGTAAGTATCATTACCCCAGAATCTTGGCATCCGTATTGGCCTCTTCAGAATGTAAATGTTCAGCTCCTGGGAAATGGAACCCTATCTCGAGTAAGGCAGAGCACGAGATGGGTTGAATGTATAGGGCCAGAGGGACAAATAGGAAAATTAAAGCCATATGTAGCCAATATCGCAATGAATTTATGGGGTCGTGACCTATTACAACAATGGAATACCGAAATTAACATTCCTGCTAAATCTAGAGCCTATATTTCTGAGAATAATATTAAAAGATATTACAAATGGAGAAAACCAGCCATTCGGGCTGTACAAGAACAAGCAATTGATGTCCCTTCAGAGATACCAACAGCCTTGCCTCTAAAATGGTTGACTGAGAAACCAATATGGACAAAGCAATGGCCTTTAGCTGAGGAAAAGTTACAGTCTTTAGAACAGCTGGTACAAGAACAATTAGATGCTGGACATATAGAAGAATCTACCAGCCCTTGGAATTCTCCTGTATTTGTGGTTAAGAAAAAATCAGGTAAATGGAGAATGGTGACAGATCTCAGGGCCATCAACAAGGTTATTCAACCTATGGGCCCTCTGCAATCTGGAATTCCTTTGCCCTCTTTATTACCAAAAGGATGGCCTCTCATAGTTATTGATTTAAAGGATTGTTGTCTCACTATCCCTTTGCAAAAAGAAGATAGAGAAAAATTTGCCTTCACAGTGCCTACTTATAACAATTCTCAACCTTCGAGGAGGTACCACTGGACCGTTCTCCCCCAGGGTATGTTAAATAGCCCCTCCCTGTGCCAATATTTTGTGAACCAACCATTGCAAATAATACGCAAGAAATTTCCCAAATCTATAGTATACCATTACATGGATGACATCTTGTTATCCGATTCAAACATGGATACCTTGAACAGACTGTTTGAAGAAATAAAGATACTTTTACCTAAATGGGGATTGCAAATCGCTCCCGAAAAGATTCAGAAGGGAGATTCTGTTAATTATTTAGGTTATAAAATAGGTTTGCAAAAAATTAAGACACAAAAAGCACAAATTAGGAGAGATCGCCTACAGACTCTTAATGACTTTCAAAGACTGTTAGGAGACATTTCCAGTCTACGACCAGCTATTGGAATAACACCTGATCTAATAATTCATTTGAACAAAACTTTGGATGGTGATAAAGATTTAAACAGTCCCAGAGAACTAACAGCTGAAGCAGAAAAGGAACTGACAATGATTGAGGAAAAATTACAACAGGCACATGTGGACAGGGTGAATCCAGAGCTCGATTGTATTCTCGTCATACTACCATCAAAAATTTCTCCTACAGGAATTTTAATGCAGAGAGATGATATTATTTTGGGATGGATCTTTTTACCACATAAACCAAGTAAGAAACTGAAAACTTATGTGGAAAAAGTCTCTGAGTTAATTATAAAAGGCAAGCTGAGACTTCGTCAACTAGCAGGCATAGACCCAGCAGAAAGTATAGTGCCTTTCACTGCTGATGAACTAAAGAAATTATGGGAAGATAATGAACCATGGCAAAGAGCTTGTGCTAATTTTTTGGGAGACATTAATAACAACTATCCAAAAAGCAAGCGGCTTAACTTCATAAAGAGAACTTCTTGGATTCTTCCTCGAATCGTCCGTGATGCTCCAATAACTGGAGCCCTTACATTCTATACTGATGCCAATAAATCAGGGAAGGCAGGTTACAAATCAGAAGACTTGGATAAGGTGGAACAAAGTCCGTATAATTCTGTCCAGAAGGCGGAATTATATGCCATTCTTATGGTGCTAAGGGATTTTAAAGAACCTATTAATATAGTTACAGATTCACAATACGCAGAAAGAGTTATTTTACATATTGAAACTGCTGAATTTATACCTGATGATACTGAACTAACCTCATTGTTCCTCCAGGTTCAAAATTTGATCAGGAACAGGCTTTGCCCTATGTACATAACACACATCCGATCCCATACGGGTCTGCCAGGTCCTCTAGCACAAGGTAATGCAGAAATTGATCAATTATTGATTGGTAGTGTGCTACAAGCCTCTGAATTTCATAAAAAACATCATGTTAATAGCAAAGGTTTGAAGAAAGAATTTTCAATTACATGGCAACAAGCTAAGGAGATTGTAAAGAAATGCCCTACTTGCTCTTTCTATAACCAAACGCCACTGCCTGCAGGGGCTAATCCAAAGGGCACCCAAAGGAATGAAATCTGGCAGATGGATGTGTTCCACTTTGCAGAATTTGGCAAATTAAAATATGTTCATCACACCATTGACACTTATTCAGGTTTTCAGTGGGCAACTGCTTTAAGTTCAGAAAAAGCTGATTCAATAATCACTCATTTATTAGAAGTCATGGCTATCATGGGTATACCTACACAAATAAAAACGGACAATGGTCCTGCTTATGTTTCTAGGAAAATGAAACGGTTTTTTGATTATTACAATATCAAGCATGTTACAGGTATACCATACAATCCTACAGGTCAAGCAGTCATAGAAAGATCAAATAGAACTATAAAAGATATGTTGAACAAACAGAAAGGGGTGGAAAACATCCCCAGAAATAGGCTACATAATGCTTTGTTAACCTTGAATTTTCTCAACGCTAATGAGAAGGGAACAACGGCTGCAGAAAGACATTGGATAATGGAAAAGTCTACTGAACTAAATCAACCAGTTTATTTCAAGGATGTACTGACCTCACAATGGAAGCCAGGAGATGTGCTACGTTGGAGAAGGGGTTTTGCTCTTATTTCCACAGGTGAGGAAAAGTTGTGGATACCATCAAAATTAATAAAGTTTCAGTTTGAAGAAGAGAAGCCACTTGGAAAAGATAAATAATTCTTTCATAAGGATGGCGAACATACTGATGGTAAGAAATACAGATAGGTTGGAGGCAGGGTTCTTTTCTTATCTCCACAGGAAAATACTCATCTTCAAAGAAATTGAGGAACCCAGAATATTTAATTACTGATGGATGGACACATTTTGTAAGTATTAATTTTTATTTATATGTCTTATTAAACATTTCTTTATAAATATATAGAGCTGGTTTTGAAGTTGGACTCTGGCTCAGTCCCTCTCCAATTCCAAGCCTGTTAGTAAGAGAAAAACCCAGAGTTTCTGGAGTTTCTGTCTCGTGTCAAGAGCCATGATATGGGACAGAAAGAAATATGAGTTTAGAAAACATCTTTGCTTTTCTTCATATCTATCATACTTTTCATTGAATATATCTATCACGCCTTTCATTGAATATATATATGTATGTCTATATATGTCTATATGATTAATGTTTAAGTTTTTCACAATGAACAATGAGTTTTTCCTGAAGTGACATTTGAAGTTTCCAGGAAGAAGATGGGGCCCCACAACAACAACTCTACTTGGTTGATATGACATCATGATACTGATAGCGCTACTACAAGACCTGTTTTGGATACCAGCTGCACAAGACGATCCCAACTTGGTTAGCTGAAATGGTGCACATCTTGTACAACATTCTGGCCAGACCTCCACAAAATACTCAGAGACTATTGGCAATTTTAAAAGACATTGATCTTGAAATTTAACCATCATTTTACTTTCACAGGATCCCCCAGAAAGAACGTCGCCCCCATGACAGCTGGAAGTAATTCTAGAGGACGACGTCCCCTCTCCCAGTAAAGTTTACCCCTGGGTTTAGGGACATCATTTAGGGGTTGGGAGGTTGGGGGAGGAATTTTATAAGCTCAGGGATCATTTTGAAAAAAAAAAAAGAGGGATGATGGGATAATAGATTTGTAACTGTGAGTTACTGCTTTTAGACAAATATATTGGTATCAATTCTTGTTTATTGAAACAAAGTTAAATTATATTGACTATTGTATGCATGCATGTTTCTATGTCTGTTTAAAACATTTTTATGTATTGACATATATTGTATTGATATATATATTGTATATATTTACCATATTGCAATGTACATTTCTATCTTTGATTAAGATACTTATATAATGTTTGTGTATTGATATATATTTGCCATGTTGCAATGTATATTTGTACAGTGTTTATATTTGGAGGTCATTATCCTCATTTGTTACACAGTTGTTTATTGTCTTAGTCTGTAAGTTAGATAGATATTGAGAATTATATAGATAAATAGTCATCTAAGTTTGTCATTTATAATCAGACTAATCAGGTTCTTTAGATATATAGAGATTATACTCAGTATAGATAGATAATCTTCAACCTCTTCAAAGAGCTGTAGAAAATGGCCTTTAATCTAACTCAGAGTTTCGTGATAGTGAGACACAATTGCTCCTGGCAACACCGCTCTATTCCCGAGAGAATGTTGAGCACCAAAGACACTCCACCTGCAGCCTTTCTATTTGGCAGAACTGGCCTTTGGGCAAAGAATTGCCCATACCTCAACCACTGACACAGATACAGAGCGTGCATCAATGGATAAAACAGGACTGTCATATCCTGCCAAGACAGGGTAAGATAGTTTTGAAAAGTTCCTTGCCTTTAATAATGGTATGTCAGTTATGTTAGGCCTTAGCCAAAATTGGTTGACTCAACGTTGCAAACGAGACTTTGGGTGATTGCCCAGGTAGTCAGTTGTCTCTGTCAATTGTTGCACATTTTGGATATATCTCATTTGTTGAGTAGTGTTTATTCCCTTCTCAGATCTTTGACTGAGTTGAAGATTATATAATTGTAGTTACTCTTTACATTATTTGGACTCCTTGAGATAGAATGTTTAGCAAAGCTTTTGTTCTCAATATTGTTTGTTATATTTATTATTTGTTGTTATTGTATGTAGTTGTATTTGGTTTAGTTCTGTCTTATTTAGACAAAAAGGGGAGATGTAGGGATAAGTCCCACCCCTTAGGGGGCATGTTCGCCTCGAGCTAATGTCTGCCTATAAATTTGGCGAGTGTGCTCCCAGCTGTCTCTTCTGCTTTCCTGGTCTCCGCGGGAACGGTGGTTCTGTAAGTCTATTTCTACATTAAAACTATATATATTTTTTACAATCTGTCTGCATTCGTTTACACCGCTACAGTTTGCTTTTCAAGACTGGGTTTCTCTGTGCAGTCCTGGATGTCCTGGAACTTGCTCTGTAGACCAGGATGATCTTGAACTCATTGAGATCTCCTGCCTCTGCCCCCCAAGTGCTGGGATTGAAGGCACACACCACCACCGCCTGGCTCATCTGTTTTCTGACCAGGCCACTTAATGATCAGAAGCATTGACAGCCCAGCTTCCTCTTTTTACACAGAGGCAGATACCTTGACAAAGCCAGCACAGCTCTGAAAAGCCTTCTACCAGGGCATTAATTGCTATTCAGAGCTAAATCCTTGGTTCCTGGAGAGTTTCCTCTTCCTGAAGTCTTTCCTGTCATCCTGACTGGATTAACTGACTATTCCACTGAGTTCTCTTCAGCACACCTACCCTCTGAAGACACCACACTGGGAAACCTGAGAGATAAGAAAGCAGGGGGTTTTCAGTAAGTATAAATAGGCATGAGCAGATGGCAGTCTTCCTCCTAACAGACCAGCATGGCGGCCAGCTAATCTGCAAACGCCGCAATACCCCTCTTGGCTGGACACTGTGAGGATGTCAGCAAAGTGCCAGGAGCCTGGGGAAGAAGGGGTTTGAGAGGTAAGCTGTGTGGTTGGCTTTCTTTCTACTCTTTCTTTGCCTCTTTAAAGTCTTTTAAATTTGAAGATTTGTTTTATTTTCTTTTATGCGTAATAGTTCTCTGTGTGTGTTTGCACGTGCATGAGAGAAAGAGGGGGGGAGGGAGGGAGGGAGGGAGGGAGAGAGAGAGAGAGAGAGAGAGAGAGAGAGAGAGAGAGAGAGAGAAACTACATACACAGGTGCAGGGGCATTCAGAGGTCAGATTTTAAGCCACCTGATGTGGGAGCTGGGAATTGAACTCTGGTCCTCTGCAAGAGCAGCAAGGGCTCTTGACCACTAAGCCATCTCTCCGCCTCCTTATTTTGCTTCTATGGTTTTTGTTTTGCTTTGTTTTGCTTTCTCAGTGAATGTTCATTATGACATTTTCATACATATTCCAGTCAATCCCCTAACCAACACCTGTCCCTCTCCCCCATCTCCCTGACTCTCTGCATGCCTTGTCCCCTTCCATCCCAGCATCCCCCTTTCCACTTTCACATGACATGTGTTCTGTTCCTTCCAACCTCCTTCCTTAAAACCTTCCCCCGCCCCCAGAGTTCCAACTCTAGTTTCCTGGTCTCTCCTCTCACCCTCTCACATGTAAATGCACAAAATAAAAATTAGAAGCTAGGAGCCACACATGAGCGAGTCTGTGTGAGAACATTGTGTTTCCTGCTTTGTCTCCAGCAAAGTCAGATTAGCAAAACCATGTATTATAAGCAGTCAGGATGGGAAGGGAAAGGACATTCAAGAGGGTTTGGGGAGACTGTGGTCTTTCTTTCTCTCTTTCCTACCTTTACAAACTGTGAAATGATGTTTGATAGACTAAAATAGAACAAAGGCCAAAATAACCCCTGTGTTATTCTGAGTGCCTTGGCTCAGGTAGGTAGGATAAACACCCAACCAGCAGAGCCCTTCCAGCAATGGGACATCAATCATTCCTTTGGCAGAGGCAGGCTTTGGAGGCTGGTGGTTCTGTGACATTCCTGATGCCTCATGGAATCAGCACATCCCATCTTTCTTCCTCATCACTCCTATATTGACATTCCCTCCTCTTGGCTGTCATCCCCTGGTCACAAGTCAGCTGAACCAGCTCCAGGTATCACACCTGTGTGCTATGCAGGAAGAAAACAGATGACTAAGTGGCTTCCATCCTGAGGGTCCCCCAGAAAATACCCACCTGTGGTACATGAAGGCCAAGAAAGGATTTCATCAGAATTAAATTAAATTAAACAGACTGCAGTCCAGTCAATTCCCCTCCCTCCTTCCATCCATCCTATCCTCACTTCCTTCCTTCTTCCCTCCCCCTCTTTCTTCTTTCTTTCTATCATTCCCTCCCTCATCCCCCTCTCCATCCCATTCTTTCTTCCCCCTCCTCCTCCCTCCCATTCTCATGACCTTTATTTGTTTTCACTTGTTTGGTAGATTTCCTTCTAGAAACACAAAGATTGGATAAACCAAGCAGTTCTTTCAAAGTGATACTGGCCTGTGTGGAGCCAAACCTCCCTACTTGAGCCAGACCTAGAGGCACGTGCCTGGAACCCAGCAGTTAGTATTGACAACGGGAAGATCCTGAGTTTGAGGACAGTACAAGCCATACCACATAGTGAGATACTGCCTCAAAATGAACTAGCTACTTAAAAACTATCTACTGATGACCGTGCTTTAGATTCTAGGTCTGTTCTGGTTGGTGACCTGCTCCTGATCTCCAGACAAGTGTTAGACTGGGGACATAGACTCAAGAATTGCCAGTACACAGCTGTGGAAAACCAAGAGTGGGTATGTGAGCGGAGGAGGACAGCCAGCTGAAATACTGAACATTAGCCGTCGGCAGTGGAGCAGGAACAAGAAGAGAAGAGACAGAGTCATGGGAGATCCTAGCATCTTAAGAATTGGTACTGCTGGTTGCAACACCAGGCCGGGGGGAGGGGGCAAATAATTCTGAAGGTGTACTGCTGACATTTCTTGTTTTTCTATGATCAAATAGTGAATAAGTTCAACTTATGAGGAAGATGTCTTCAGGTGCAGGGATAAGAAGGGATGGGACCCATAGTGGCCAGGAGTCTCCATTGCATACCCCGTCAAGGAAACAGAGGTGAACGCTGGGGTGCTCTCATAGAATGGCACTGCCCACATCCCTTCCACCTCAGTTGAACCTTTCTAGAAAGGAGATTCAAGGTGTGTCTCCCAAGCGATTCTAAATCCCATAAAGTTGACAAGATGATGCTGCCAAAAACAAAGACCAGTATCTAAATATCAAAAACCATAGAAATAGATTCTTTGAATATATTTAATTTATGAAGGGTATTAGGCTAATATAATAGGGGACAAAATTTGATTCATAAGGTAGACTCAAATAGGTATTTAATTTGAATAAATATGTATTTGTGAGTGTACACATGCATGAGGAAATTTCTCCACTAATTATATGTCTTTGTGTGTTAGGAAATGAACATCAATCACATAATTTTTATGTATTCTTCTGTTATTTAGGGTCTATTCCATTAGTAGAAAAGAAAATCCATTTAGATGTCTTTTATTTTATCTAAAGAAATTTAATTAATTTGGTACTCAATGCTCAACAGTTGAATATTTTTAAGCCTCTGTGCATATATAGATTAAACCATGCATAATCTACTGTGGATACTACTCCTGAAACCTTTGAAAAATACCCCTAATTCAAGCCACCATATGTCTGTGTGTGAAAATTAGAATTAATTATAAAGTATTTCCCCCCCCCCCCAGAGAGCCTGGATTAATAGAAACTCAGTTTGAGCTCAGTCGACCAGGAGTAGGGAATGCTGATTTGATCTGACAGTACACACGGACCAGGCTGGGCTCTGCAGAGCCGGCAACAGATTGAGCCCTGAGGCAGGAAGGGGAGGACTCAGGGCCTGGATAGAGTGTCGCTGGCCCGGAAGAAGGCAACCTGAAGTGTAGGCAGCAGACGCCCAGTGAGTGTTCTGTGGGTATCTCAGAGAGCAGAGGAAAATGCAAGCTGCACCGAGAAAGATAAGTGAGAAGTGAGTCACCATGAGCCGGCCACACTGAACTTGCTCTTCAGGAAGAGAAGGCTCCCTGGCAGAGCGGCTACTGAACGACTTGCAGCCGGTGTCTCAGCTGGGACCCCAGTGAAATCGTGGACAGCAACCATGTAAAAAGACGTAGCAGGGCCCTGTCACTCTCCTGTGTTCACGCTGATACTAAGAGAGAAAACTGTGGGATCCTTTATCCCTGGGAACAGTAGTCACAAGAGTAGAAGGTCACAACCACAAAGCTCTTATCTCTAAGTAGTGACAACTAGTAAAGTGTATTAACCCAAAGACTCACACCTCAACCAGCTGTGGTTCTCCACCCAAAACCAGATCATGAGTGGGCCACTTGTTCACCCAGTAAATTACCTTCAAAGTTAGCATCCCCGCCCCCATATCTGCCATTTCATGGTAATGATTGTATTCCTGTTACTCCGCCTTCGCTAGTGCACAAATGAAGAAGCACTGAGGGAGGCTGTAAAGTGCATGTGATTGGTCAGTGATACAAAAGACATCTTAATCCATCCATTTGGGATTAAGAAGGCTGCCTATACATTTAATACTCACCCGTAGTTGATGTTACTTGATTCCCTGTGAGCGAGTCTCAAGAAACACAACTTGTGACCAAAATAAAGTCTGTCTTCCCATCAGGTTTGATTTAATGAAATTTGCACACCCCTGTTTTGTTATAAAGATTGGTATGGTGGGTATTTTGTTTGTTTGTTTGTTTGTTTCTGTTTGGTTCAAAATACAGGTGACAGACGTGCACAAACTTTCCAGATGCTCTGAGAACTCTGTAGTAGGCTCACCCAAGCAGAACGAAAGGGAGGCAGTTATGAAGGACGGCGAGAGGGTGAGAGGCAGGCATTTCTAAAGGAATCAAGGGTCAAACAGAGTGTTGCCAGCAAGACTGTGCACTGTGTGATGCCGCCAGATCCGGTTTTCACCACCCAAGATGACGGGACTTTCCTTCCTTTTAAGAGGCCAAATTCTCAGGTGAGAAGCAAAGCTTCCACCAAGCGGAAGAGCCCAAAGTCATGGGCGGAGTGACTTCTGGCCCTACAGTGTGCTCCTGCTTTCTCGTCGCCCTGGTGATACCCCTGCTGGGCCCTGGGACCATTGGCACCGGGGATCGTTAGCCAGGGCTGAACATCAGAGGACTCCAAAAACCCATGGGAATCAAATGATGAACAAAACCGAATCGAACATCCGCACTCCTTTTACGGGGGTCTACAAGCTCACACTCAGAGGGGCTGGAGGGGAAATTCAAACACAGGCTCCTGATTCTCACACACTTAAGCTATGATCCACAGAGTCCCAGCAGGTCATGCCCACTTGAGAACGGGCCTTTTACTTACTAGACACTAAAAGTCTACATTTTCTTGTGAAAATATCCAGCTTTTCGTTTGTTTGTTTACTTGCTGTTTCCCACCCAGGCAAGGACAGATGAGAAAATTTACTCTGAATGGAGAAAATGAGAGACAAAAGGTTGTATTTACAGTGAGCGTGAGGGGTAAGAAGTGTGTGGGGAGTAGCATAATGTTCCTTGTTCTAGAACATTCTGAGGTTTAACACAGGCCTTAGAGCTAAAGAAGGGCCCTGCCTGATGTAATAAAACAAGGTGAGCAAGCCATGGGGAGCAAGCTGGTAAGCATGGTTCCTCCATGCCCTCGGCCTCCCGTTCCTGCTGCCAGTTCCTGTCTTGGCTTCCTTCCATGATGAACTGCAGCCATCGGTCAAATAAACCCCTTCTCCACCTGGTTTCGGTCATTGTTTTTCACTACAGCCGAGAAACAAATCACGTTATCTGTCTGACACACAATAGGTTTCCTTCTTTAAAAAAAAATATAAATGCATGAGTGAGTGTTTTACCTGCATGTATGTGCGTATACCATAAGTGTGAAGTCCCTGGAGTGACCAGAAGAGGGCATCATACCCCTTGAAACCAAACTTACAGGTGGTTTGAGCCATCATGTGGGTGCTTGGAACCAAACCTGGGTCTTCTGGAAAAGCCATTAGTGCTCTTAATCCCTATGGCCCCATTTCTGCCCCATGACACATTTCTTTACGTGGACTTTCTGTTGCTTTTGTGCCCTGGTTTATGTGTATGTGATAAATGTGTTATCATACACTTAATCTTTACATTTAAATACAACCCCAGAAAGAAATGCTAAATGCTCCCATTTGGAAAGTAGCAGTTGAACCTCTGTGACGTGAGTGCAATCACACTCCTTGGTAAAAGCAGAAGGTCCTTGCAGAGTGTTCCTGAATACACACCTGGGCGTTCAGATACAGATCCGCCCAAGATACAAGTTTATAGTGTGGCTGTGGCATTTTTTGTATGATGGTGTGAAAGTTGAATAATGCCATATTTATTGCAGGCATTTCCATGGCTTTTCCACATTCCTGAACCGAGGGAAAGCTGGCTAAGGGGTTTCTAATTTGGTGACATCCACCAGATAGCACCTTCTACCTAAAAACACAGAAGCATAAGCACACCCCGCATACATACATGTGCAAAAAATAATAATAAAGCAAAATACAAGGTTATATTTCCCATAGAGCTTCAATCAGACCAACTGAGAAGTTGTCTGAGAGACCTGTCTCAGCAGCTACCAAGTTCCCTCAGTGACACTTGGCCCTGCACAAGTGAGCATCTCTGGGGCCACTTCAGCTACATTGTAATTCGCTCTCAGTTTTAAGCCCTTGCATGAGTTCTCTGTAGAGGCTAGCAGACGCCTAGAGGCTAGCAGACGCCTATGAGCTGGATGACTTTTAGATCCACTTACCCTCACTTGCAAGCAGCCCCCACTCTTCATTAAAAGCAAAGCTGATTGGGAGCTTCAGAAACGCTGCCGTGGATGTCTGGGCTCTCTTGGGCCCTGGTGTTCACTACAGACCCGTGTAGTGCGGCACTTCGTATCTGATTACATAATTAAAAACCAGTTGAAAACTCATGTGGCTAAGGGGCCTGAAGCCCTTAGAAAAGTGAACTTTCAAACTTTATTTTCATCTGTGTAAATCTGTGTGTGCACTGGTGTCTTCAGAGCCAGAAGAGGGTGTCAGCGCCCCTGGAACAAGAGTTACAGGCAGGTGTGACCTACAGATGTAGATGCTGGGATCCAAACTCAAGAACTCTGGGAAAACAGCAAGGGAGAGGAGGAAGAGAAAACTGTGGTCAAGATGTCATTTGTGAGAGAAGAAGGAAAGAAAGAAGAGGAGGAGAAAGAGGAAGGCCTCAGAGCTAATGACATTTACTTGGACAGTAAGGCAAAGATGCTAAATTTCTTGTTTTATCGTTTATATATGTTACTTATTAGACTCTCTTCAGCATTTCTTAATAAATGAAAAATACAAATTAAAGAAAAGAATTCTTAACTGCTGAGCCACCTCTCCAACCCTAGAAAACTAAACTTCTAACAAGAACTTTTCATTGTGAATTTTTTAATCAAATTTTTCTAAAAGGTCCCACAGGGAACAGAGGTCTTGAAAATATCAGTCTTGCTGCTGATGGTAAGAATGGGTGTGGCTTGGCCCCTGGTAGGTTGCCCACGCCCATTGGATGACCCCTGACCCAGGACATATGGGCTGCACTAATTGGGCTCAGTGGTCAAATACAACAAGACAGGAAGTTGGGAGGGAGAAGTGTTGGGGAGACCCTGGGGAGCATTAGAAGGAATGGTGAGGGGAGGCCATGATCAAGGTCCACCGTCTGCATGTATGAACTTTTCGAAGAACAAATTAGAAGTGTTCTTTTCAGAATGAGAATGAATGGGAGCTCATCTCTTCTCAGCATGTACAGTACAAGAAGACACGCTCCATGCCTGGGGACACACCACACACACACACACACACACACACACAGAGAGAGAGAGAGAGAGAGAGAGAGAGAGAGAGAGAGAGAGAGAATTCCCTTCAGAACACAGGCTTGCAGCAGCGTGACAAAGTCCATGGAGGTTTCAGAGCTTTAGAGAACAGATGGTCACAACTTGAACAACATAAAAACTTGGAAAATCCTTAGTGTTTCCTAAGTACCATGTAAAGCAAGCATCAATACAAATTCATTTCTTTCTTTTAATTTTCGAAGTCCAGTGGGAAAGGTGCGGACTGGAAATGACAGAGATGAAAAATCAAAGGTTCAAAGGTGTTGCTCTGTCCACACTTTCATCAATTAAAGTGGGGATTAAACCGAGGCTCACAGTGGACACTGTCCTTTTGATCTTAGTGCTATGATGATGCATAGCCAGAGCTTGAGGACATCTGCGTCCCTTGGTCTTCACTAACCATCAGCTAGACTCTTTCAAAGTGACTGTGAGTTAGGCCAACCCTGCCAGCCTATGGTTTGACTCCTTCCCAGGAAACTTTGGATTTAACTGGAATTTTAAATATGATGATCAGAGGACTAGGGAGAGAGTTCAGATCACCCAGGACCCAGACTAAAATGTTGGCTAGAATGGAATGCACCGGTAATCCTCCCTAGGGGAAGAGACAGGAGGAGCCCCAGGACTGATCCCTCTGGCAGCTACTCCTGCTGAAAAAAAGTGTAATCTAAGTTCAGAGAAAGCCTGCCTCAAAAACTAAGATGGAGAACTACAAAGGAATGTATACGAAGTTGACGTCTGACCTCCACATACTCACCCCCCCCACACACACACGCACATGAATACACACACTCGTGATGAACACTTCAGTTCATGTTTAGAACGACACTTGTCACTAAGCAAGCTTACACTTCCATGCAGCTCAGCTCTCATAGCCTTGGCTCCAAAAGGACAACGGGCTATGAACAAGAAGAATTGACTTTGTATTTCTATCGGAGTCTGGCCATATAGTCTCCATCCCCATTAGCACATCTTAATTCAGAGCCAATATGTAGCAAGTATTTCGATGCCAGAAGCTGCAGAAGTACATGATGTACAAACACATGCATTTCTGTGTCTAGCTTCAGGTGGTGAGAAGTTAGTACTCTTGGCTGAGATGAGAGTAAAAGAGACAGGAATGACAAAACCGCACACTCTAGACTCCGCCCCAGAGCAGTTGGTTAAAGTGTAGCCTGCATTTTCCAGACATTAAGCTTAGGGTATAGATTACATGCATATGTAATCTTACAGGTGGGGTTTCCTACCACCGGGCAGACTTGTTTTCTGGGTCATTTCACTGTGACTTCATTTATAGTCATTTCTGCAAACATTCCCAGGGCAGTTCTGCTAGATTTAGACAGCGAGAAATAATAAGCCTTTTTGGAAGCCTGTTTTTAATAGAAGCGGCTTTAACAATGACTTTCCTGAAGAGAAAATTATCTCTAGGTGCAGGTTGTTTGCACTACCTGGGGACAGTCACGGGTAACCCGAGAATGGAAGGGATAGCCACCAAGACAGCTCGTTCCTCACGCCTGCCTCTATTGAACAGACCCGAAAGATGATCCTCTAACCGATTTCGAAGTCTAAGAGTTTTAATAGGACACGAGTCTTAGTTCAGCCATGAGTTCTTGGTACCTTGCAGCACAGCTTCTGCATGCCGGCTCCTATGAAGACCAGCTGCCACGCATCAGGGAGGGACAGCCTGGAACCTAATCCACACAGGGTAGTCAGACTGAATAGCCAAAGACAGTGACACACCTGCTGCCCATGTCTGATCTCTACAGCTGTGGGAGCTGGCAGTGATTTTCCCTACTCACCCGTGTACACACTCTCCTGGGTAGCAGGCACCCCAGGGCCCTCAGGATGTTCATTTCTCTCTGGTATCTTCAACCTTCCTCAAGAAAGGGACTTGAGAAAGAGGTGGTCTTATTCAGATTAAGGAAAGTAGGGGGTGCCTTCCTGAGGAGGAGGACATAGTCATGACAGTTGGCTTGAGCATTGATTTGACAGAATTAAGGGATGCCCAGGTAGCTCATAATTCAGAAATCTTTCATGCTCAGTGGGATTGAGTGTGGTTGTCTGCTGGAAGGGAAATACATGTGGTCTGGAATTTGATTCGAATGACTGAGCTGTCTCAGGGGAGCCTGGGGGTGTGTACTTGCGACTTATAGGAGAGGTGTGTTCTCTATGAAGATGGACACTGGCTATCCAGCTAGCTGGAGCAGGGTGGACACATCTATAAAGTAGAGGAAAGAGAATATTCCCTCCCTTCTAGAGTGAGCCAACCTTCTCCTCTTGCCTTTGACATCTGGACTCCTTTGCTTTGGGACTCTGGAACTGTGTTCTAGTCCGTTTTCTCTACTGTGATAAAATACCATGGCTGAAACCATCTTTGGGAGGGAAGGGTTTATTTGGCTGACTGCTCACAGTCCATTATTAAGGGAAGTCAGGGCGGGAATTGATGCAAAGGCCGCAGAGGAATACTGCTTACTGGCTTGTTCCCCATGGCTTGCTCAGCTGCTTTCTTTCTTTTCTTTTCTTTTTTTTTTTTTTTGGATTTTTCAAGACAGGGTTTCTTCATAGCTTTTGGTTCCTGTCCTGGAACTAGCTCTTGTAGACCAGGCTGGCCTCGAACTCCCAGAGATCCGCCTGCCTCTGCCTCCCGAGTGCTGGGATTAAAGGCGTGCGCCACCACTGCCTGGCTCAGCTGCTTTCTTATAGCACCCAGGACCACCTGCACAGGATGATACCTACAATGGACTGAGCTTTCTCATAGTCATCTTTAATCAAGAAAATGTCCCCCAGGACTTAGCCATAGGCCAGTCTGACCAAGGGAATTTGTCGATTGATAATTGATATTCGCTCTTTCAAGTTGACTCTGGGTTTGTGTCAGATAAACACCTGAAGCTGATTTTGATGCTCCAGGAGCACCACCCCCTGGGCTGGCAGACTTTCAACCTTGACCTGCAAGGTGCACCATCGGTTTCCTGGGCTTGGAGGACTTGGGATGTCCCTGTTCTCCAGCAGACAGACGTCTATTAGAAATTTCCCGGCTTCCATGCTTGACTCCCCAATTCCCTTAACATGTGGTCACCTCTAAACACACCTCTGGTGGGTTTTGTCTCTGGAGAGACACTTTGTAAGGTAAGGTCTCCAGCGTAAGGTCTCTGGACAAAAGTGACCAGGTAGCTTTGCCATGAGATGAATGGATCTTGAAGGAAAAGCTTCACGCCCCAAGCTCCCGTGTAATTTTGCATTTGAAACTGCACATTCATTTCTACAAGGTTCTCTGATGTAAAGGCTTCAGACCTCTCAAAACCTGGACCTACCCTGGAAACTACCAAGAGAAACCGAGATATTAGATGACACCTTGACCATGGTGGCCTCACCTGAGAGAATGGCTTAAGCCCAAAACTCAGGGCTGGGACCCCAGCCAGAGAGCCAAGAACAGTGGAGAAGAGGTGCACAAAGACACAGTCCCATGTGCGGTTTTCTAAATCCCTTCCACTCCACTCCCCAGTTCAGCATGCAGTCACTCTGAGGACAGTTGCTTTGGACAACAGAGTTGGGAGGGACACATATGTGCTGGGAACTTTCAACTGAGTGGTCCTGGGAGCCTAATTAACTAATATTCAAGTTAAACTGATGCCTGTACCTGTTCTTTCACAGGAAACCCAACCCTAACCCTCCCCCCAAATACATGGAAAAAGCATCATACACACACACGCACACACACACACACACACACACACACACACAAAGAATCTAAGACATCTGGCTTTTGTCCTCCATACATCTGGTCACCTCTGATCATGAAAAAATAGAATTCATATTCTCAAAGCCCGGACAGACTGGCTAGGAATTGACACACCATTCCCCTGAGTCCTATGCACCTTGAGACACAGCATATCTTGTTTATTGTGTTGCACTTTCTTGCTTCTGCCCCCGTGGCAACAGTTTGAAACCCGTCTCTCTTTCTGACATAATATGTAACTGAATACATCCTGAATTTTATTGAACTGACTACTGTTTTAGTCAGAGCTCTATAGAGAAATGAACAAACAACACACACACACGTAATAGATACCATTAAAGGAAATTTATTTGTTTGGGTTTGCATAAGAGAGTCTGGACAGTCCCGCAATGGCTTTGTGCATTTTAGGAAGGCAGGGGACAATTCTCCCTGTCCAAGAATCGAGATGTTCCAGCAGCCGTAACCCAATGTGGGAAGCTTGGAAAGTCCCTAGAGAGCTGCTGGTATTGAGTTCACATTCAAAAGTCAAAGGTCAAAGAAGCCGGAGTCTGATGTTAGCAGACTGTGGTGACAGTAACAGACACACTCACTCAGGACAGGGGCTCACATAGAGCTCAGCTCCTTCCTCTGTCCACCTTTCATACGGGCTGTGGCCTGCTGGAAGATGTTGCCCACACTGATGGTCCCACCTGCTGGTCTCCCTGGAGACACCCCCATAGCACACAGCTGCTTTTCATCTCTTAATCCAGTCACCTTGACAAGCAGGACCAGATTCTTCCACTATCCCATTCACCTTTGGTTACACTAGATAAAGTGAAGAAAATGATGATCACTTAGCCTAAATGGCAAGAAGGCACCAAGAAGATAAGACAACCATAGATTTTATCTCCGAAAATAGCATTTCTGGGTCCCTCATCTTTCCCTCCTAACCTATCTAAAGTAGGGGCTCCTCATCGTCCACCAAGATTTAATTCTCGGTCCATTTACAACCGCTTCAGTGGCCTACTTATTTATTATCTGTCTCTGCACAGACTGTAAACTGCACAGAGGCAAAACCATTATACCCCTAAATAGCACCTAGTATACAGTAGATACTCAGGAAGCATGCTTTCTGGTGAAGAATAAAACATCATCTACAGCAGTAGGCACCCACTCAGTGCCAACATCTCACAGGATGCTATGTTGGACACCAGAGAGATTCCACAGACAGATGCACCGTCTCATCCCTCAAGCAAGACACCAGCCGGATCCACTCGTCCTTGCCCTAAGGCAACGTATTTCAGCTTCTCAGAGATCCTAGAGGGATGTGAGGCAGGTGTATCCATTCATGCATCATGTACTCATACTTCCATCCACCCACCCATCCATCCATCCACCCATCCATCCATCCATCCATCCAACCATCCATGTCCCATGGTGAACCCTGAAACCTCCAGGTCTCACCACCCTTCAGTGCAAGCCTGCTGCCACTGTTGCCCCTAAACTGTGTGCTATCTCTTCAGGGTCCCACTGCTCATAACGGGTGCTCAGTCCATGCAGCTGCATGCAGGGGTGGGTGGACGTGTCTCCCATCATCGGTGTGCTCTCAGTGAAGCCTATTCTTTGGTATTTACCCCACTGGAAATCATTTGCTATTGTCACCAAAGACCCCTGGCCAAAAGTCCATGGGTCAATTGCATAGAATCTGTCCTTTGTTGATGATCTCTCACTTTAACCATAAAGCATGTGCATCAGTTCGTTGTTATGTCAACTTGTTAGACAAGTTAGGGTCTTCTGAGAGGAGGAGACCTCAACTGAGAAATTGCCTGCATGAGATCATAATCAACTTTATATGGAAAAACAAAAAAACCAGGATAGCCAAAACAATCTTATACAATAAAGGATCGTCTGGAGGCATTACCATCCCTGACTTCAAACTCTATTGCAGAGCTACAGTGTTGAAAACAGCTTGGTATTGGCATAAAAACAGAGAAGTTGACCAATGGAATCGAATAGAAGACCTGGACTTTAACCCACAAACCTATGAACACCTGATTTTCGATAAAGGAGCTAAAAGTATACAATGGAAAAAAAGAGAGCATCTTCAACAAATTGTGCTGGCAAAACTCGATGTCAATCTGTAGACGAATGAAAATAGATCCATATCTATCACCATGCACAAAACTCAAGTCCAAATGGATTAAAGACCTCAATATCAGTCCAAACACACTGAACCTGATAGAAGAGAAAGTGGGAAGTACTCTACAACACGTGGGCACAGGAGACCACTTCCTATGTATAACCCCAGCAGCACAGTCACTAAGGGCATCATTGAATAAATGGGACCTCCTGAGACTGAGAAGCTTCTGTAAAGCAAAGGACACTGACAAAAAGGCAACCCACTGACTGGGAGAAGATCTTCACCAACCCCGCAACTGACAAAGGTCTGATCTCCAAAATATATAAAGAACTCAAGAAACTAGACTGTAAAAGGCTAATCAACCCAATTATAAAATGGGGCGCTGAGCTGAACAGAGAATTCTCAACAGAAGAAGTTCAAATGGCCAAAAGACACTTAAGGTCATGCTCAACTTCCTTAGCGATCAGGGAAATGCAAATCAAGACAACTTTAAGATACCATCTTACACCTGTCAGAATGGCTAAAATTAAAAACACCAATGATAGCCTTTGCTGGAGAGGTTGTGGAGAAAGGGGTACACTCATCCATTGCTGGTGGGAATGCAAACTTGTGCAACCACTTTGGAAAGCAGTGTGGCAGTTTCTCAGGAAATCCGGGATCAACCTACCCCTGGACCCAGCAATACCACTCTTGGGAATATACCCAAGAGATGCCCTATCATACAACAAAAGTATATGCTCAACTATGTTCATAGCAGCATTGTTTGTAATAGCCAGAACCTGGAAACAACCTAGATGCCCTTCAATGGAAGAATGGATGAAGAAAGTATGGAATATATACATATTAGAGTACTACTCAGCAGTAAAAAACAAGGGCTTCTTGAATTTTGCATGCAAATGGATGGAAATAGAAAACACTATCCTGAGTGAGGTAAGCCAGACCCAAAAAGAGGAACATGGGATGTACTCACTCATATTTGGTTTCTAGCCATAAATAAAGGACATTGAGCCTATAATTCGTGATCCTAGAGAAGCTAAAAAAGAAGGTGAACCCAAAGAAAAACATATAGGCATCCTCCTGAATATTAACCTTCATCAGGCGATGAAAGTAGACAGAGACAGAGACCCACATTGGAGCACAGGACTGAAATCTCAAGGTCCAAATCAGGAGCAGATGGAGAGAGAGCATGAGCAAGGAACTCAGGACCGAGAGGGGTGCACCCACACACTGAGACAATGGGGATGTTCTATTGGGAACTCACCAAGGCCAGCTGGCCCGGGTCTGAAAAAGCATGGGATAAAACCGGACTCGCTGAACATAGCGGACAATGAGGACTACTGAGAACTCAAGAACAATGGCAATGAGTTTTTGATCCTACTGCACATACTGGCTTTGTGGGAGCCTAGGCAGTTTGGATACTCACCTTACTAGACCTGGATGGAGGTGGGTGGTCCTTGGACTTCCCACAGGGCAGGGAACCCTGATTGCTCTTTGGGCTGATGATGGAGGCGGACTTGATTGGGGGAGGGGGAGGGAAATGGGAGGTGATGGCGGGGAGGAGGCAGAAATCTTAAAGAAAGAAAGAAAGAAAGAAAGAAAGAACGAAAGAAAGAAAGAAAGAACGCAGGCTGAGCAAGTCATGGGGAATAAGCCAGCAAGCAGCACCCCTCCATGGCCCCTGCATCAGTTACTGTCTCCAGGTTCCCTCCCACTTTTAGTTCCTGCCCTGATTTCCCTCAATGGACTGTGTGTGACTCAGGATATGCATCCCAAGTCAACCTTTTCCTCCCAGGTTTCTTTTGGTCCTGGTGTTTCATCACCCTAATAGAAACCTTAACCGAGACTACATACATACCACCCGGAGGACTTTGGATGATGAGGAAAAACAAGGACAGACTAGTATTTCCTGGGTGATAGGCGCTCAGAATGTTAAACACAGACATGAGGAACCCGCTCAGAGGTGTCTCTGCTTGGCAGCCTCGTGGCAGAGTCAGGAGTCAGAGTCTTTTGGGACAAAGAATGGAGTTTCTCATTTGTTTGTAGACCCAGCTGAACCTCAGAGGGATTCATGTGGGCAGGCATGGGTTAAGCAGAAATTCATGGTTAGAGCCCCAGACCCAGGGCTCCCAACCCACACTGACTTCTTCACACATCTTCCTTCTGCCTGCGCCTGCATCCTTTGCTAAGATGACTCCGGGGAAGTGTGAAGCCTATGCTGGGTACCAGGGATGCACAGGTGAGGGAGGCTGCATGCCTACAGCTTCCTTCAAGCACACAGCTGTCGTCTCGGCATCGCTTTGAGCATTATTTACATCAACTTCTTCATTATTTTCAGATTTGGTAGGTGTAAAACAGCACACCAGCTGCCACCAAATAGCTTCCTTCAAACCAATACAAGATTTGTTTATATTTCTTCGTTCGGGGCTGCTTTCCCTGTGAGCCAAATGACTGTCAATCACTCCCAAACTTTTCATTATTGAAAAAGAATTTTTTTCAAATGATATATTCTGATTACAGTTTCCCCTCCTCCAATTCTTCCTAGATCCTCTCCACCTTCAGAAATGAGTGCTTGCTTTTCCAGTGTTTAGAAAAATAAAATAATCACACCCCCATATGTGCTGCAGAATGCAGAATTCTCTGGGAAGAGATTTAATATAAGTACACAGTGGTATCCCAACAACATAACAGTGTTTCATCAGGATGGTGGAGCATTTGGCTTGGATCTTTCCTATTGAGGAGGTTTGTATTTGTAGTTGGACCAGCTATTTTCTGTGTCTATATTGGGGTGTCCTGGACAGAGAAGAGATATAGTTGTTTGGTGTTGTAAGACGAGATCAATGACAGAAGCACCTTCAGTCACTGTCATAGGCTTGTATCAATGAAATCTCAGAAAATCATTTCTGGGCTCCACAGTCCCGCATTGCCTTGCTTCCATCCATGGACCTTGTGTAGCACCCCATCATCACAAGAGAGACTGGAAACAGCAAAATCCCTTTCGGATTCTCGCAGAGTCATTCACGGGAACACTGTGCTTGGAACCCACAGTCCCTGCTGTGATCTAGAGGAGCCATGCTCCTAGAGAAAGCTTTTGGACTAATGCAATCCTAGGCTATACGACCCATGGTGTTAATGAGGGTGAAGTCCATTTTCTTCCCTGTGGTCATTTCGACCTGATGACTGGAGGAGGTAATTATTTCTCCCTTCAAATTGAATTAAGCATTTTAAGGAGGTGGCACCCTTTCCCATGGTGTCTCCGTGTCTCGTTGGATTTCTTTATTTAAAGCTTCCCTGTGGCAACAGCTCAGCAGAGCCATCTCGCTGGAGGGATTCTGAGAGAGGCTTTGTCAGGAAGCAAGGGCCATAGATGCATATGGCACACAAGGCTGCTCTCAGAAATATCTACAACAATGCAAGATGCACAGCAGCCAGGTATGTAGGCACACAACTTGCAGAATGGATTAATGGAGTAAGAGGAGTGATGTTGGCTACAGACTGAACTTATTAAATTACTTTACCCGGTAATTTAAGCATAAGCATCCAAAGGTATGTGAAGGTACCTGCGTGTGACCTCCATGTAACCACCACAGTTAATATATCCAGAGTGTGGGAAGTCGCCTACAATGGGGAAGGAAATTAGTTAGAATTCTGATGAGATTGGCCTTCCACTACTAACATCAGATAATTTTTTTTTAAAAAAAAGTCTTTGGGCAGCCAAGCATTTCAGATGAAAATTAAATGAGTGGATATGTTTCATGGGTCCCAAGGAATCTCAGGTTCCCCCACCCCAAAAATTCTTCCTTGGCTGGAAGCATCGATGTGCCTTATGGTAGCACAGCAACTGTCAGAGAATATTGGACAGGTGCTGAGAGAATCTGCTCACTGCCAGATGGCACCTGTGGGTGAGTGGCCTTTGTCTGACACCACGAGTAGGTCTTGCAAAATCCCAGATTTCCTAAGCATCAGTTTCTAAATGTTGTCTGAGTAGCATCCCTAGGCCCAGGGGCTCATGGAACTCAGCCTCGTGCATGTCCCAATAGTGTAGAGGAAAAGGGTTTGCTTAGGTGCATTTATTGTGGCACACAGAGGTACAGATGTCTGTCTCCAGTGTGGGAGGCGGCCCTGCCACTAACTCTGTGAAGCATCTAGTACAGGACTGTAGTAAAAAGGGCGGCGAAGGGGCTGCTTCCCCAACACCCCAGCCGCCTGCCCGGCTAGCTTATGCCCCGAAATAATTACACGGACACTGTATTCTTTTAATCACTGCTTGGCACATTCTCTTCTAGGCTAATTCTCACATATTAATTTAGCCCATTTCTAATCATCTGTGTATGGCACCCCAAGGTGCACTTACCAGGAAGATTCTAGCCTATGTCCATCCTGGGTCGGACCTTCATCGCGTGTGTCTGCCAGGGAGCAGGGCATGGCGTCTCTGCTGAGGCGTCTGCTCCGGAGAGCAGAGCTGTGGAGTCTGAGCTCACTTCCTCTTCCTCCCAGCGTTCTGTTCTGTTTACTCCTCCCACCTATCTTTCAACCAATAAAATGGGCCAAGGCAGTTCCTTTATTAGCTAATGACCAATGACCTTCCTCCATCACAGGACATTTTTTTAAAGCTCAAGTACAATTTAATGACTGTTTAAAGGAAAATCCTCAGAGAAGACAAGCTGTAAGCTCAGCAGCTGTCTGGAGGAGGAGGAGGAAGAGGAGGAGGAGGAGGAGGAGGAGGAGGAGGAGGAGGAGGAGGAAGAGGAGGAGGAGGAGGAGGAGGAAGAGGAGGAAGAGGAGGAGGAGGAGGAGGATGGAGAAGGAGGAAGAGGAGGAGGAGGAGGAGGAGGAAGAGGAGGAAGAGGAGGAGGAGGAGGAGGATGGAGAAGGAGGAAGAGGAGGAGGAGGAGGAGGAGGAAGAGGAGGAGGAGGAGGAGGAGGAGGAGGAGAAGGAGGAGGAGGAGGAGGAGGAGGAGGAGGAGGAGGAGGAGGAGGATGGAGAACAAAGGCCAACCTCCTGGGTGAAGCCAGCATGGATGTCAGATACTTGGCAAGCAGGAAGCCACTTATGTGTAATGGAAACTTAAGAGAAAGAGTAAGAAAACTCAAAATATGAGGGAAGTCCAAGGTGTTAGGGAAAACATGCTAAGAAAAGAGATGGAGAATAAATGTAAACTGTAAACATAGACCTAAGTAATTTATAAAATATCCATAATTATATATATTTGAATGTTCTTTATTTTAAAAATCACATATTTAAATTGACAATAAAACCTTTGTATTGAAATGAAATTTGCAGGTAAATGGATAGAACTGGGAAACACATCCAGTGAAGTAGCCTAGACCCAGAAAGATAAGCGTCTCATGTTCCCAACCCTATGTAGACCTTGGTGTCAAATCTTTTGATTTGTGTTTAACTCAGAATGGCTGCAGAAGCCAGGACTCTAGAAAGAGGCAGGAAGATAGAAGATTTTAGGGGAGAAAAGATAGTAAAATGCAGATGTTATGAACAGGAAAGGACATGATGGGGAAGTTCGAGGGGTGGGGGGGTAGGGCAGAGGTGGGGATGGGAAATGAATAACAATAAGGGTGTTCAGAAAACCCACATGGAAGCCTACTCCATGTAGAGGCTCTCTCTCTCTGTTTATAGTGCGTGTGTGCATGCATGTGTGTGTATATATGTATGTATGTATTGCTGGGACTAGAAAGACAACTCATCAGTTAGGAGCACTTGCTGCTCTTGCAGGGGACCTGAAACTGTTTCCCAGCACCCAGATGACTCACAACCATTCACAACTCTGATTCCAAGATATCTGACTCCCTTTTCTGGTTTCCTTGGCCACCACACACACATGATGCACAAACACACAGGCAGGCAAGACAGCAATACACATAAAATAAAATTTTTAAAAATCTAAAACAAAATTAAAGTCCAGTGTTGGATACTTCTAGTGTTAATGGTCAGGGGTGTCCTAGAGACCTTAAGGCAATTTTAACAACTTTTTTGATTAACATATTTGTTCTACATGGTTTCAGGCTTCATAAAGATGGTTCCTTCAGAATGCATTGTACTCATTGACCTTATTCACACTCATGCCTTCCTCTTCCTTTCATTCCTCCCTTTCCCCTCCCCCAGTCCCTTTTCTTCCCCCAAAGCTCCCCTGCTTTCATATCAAACACACATACATATATACATGATTTTACATGCCTATAAAGAATTTAGGCGACACAATTGGGAGAATGCATGCAATACTCGTCTTTCTGCATCTGGCTTAATATTCTTAGTATAACGATCTCGAGTTTCATCCATTTTCTAGAAAATTATAAGATTTCATTCTTCCTAAAAGCTGAATGAAATTCCCTCATGTGTACACAGTATACTCCCTACATCTGTTCCTCTGTTGATGGGCACCTGAGAAAATCAGTAGCTTGGCTATTGTGAACTGTGATGCATTAAACATGGATGTACAAGGGTCTCTGTGGTGTGTTGATTGACTTAGCAGTCAACAAAACCTTGTATAAAATCTTTCACTGGAAAACTTGCTGGTCACATTAGGTCTGAGGCTGCTTGAGAGTGGAGACTTGGTTCTAATCTATGTATACTTCTTCGAACGGGTTGAAAAGTCCCAGTATGATGTGTAATGTCAGGAGAAGGCAGCGGGGAAAATAGATGACTAGCCTGTATCCTGACCTAGAGGGTCCCAGGGATTAGGTTTCATTCTGAGAAATGATGTCCTTTGTTCTTCCCGTTGTTTTAAAATGTTTGGATGCTTGACACCATGTCTAGGGTAAGGAGGATCTCAAAATAATGATAATGGCATGCAAACTGGGCCACATTCACCCAATCCAGAAAATTTTGCTGAAAATAAATGGTGTCCGTCAGATTGAAAGCATGGGGACATCTTTCCTTTCCTAACTCCCAAATTATGTGTACCTCAAAACAAAGTGTCAAAAAACAGTGTGCATGCTGCAATGGAATATACTCAGAACAACAAAGAAATGAGCTACAGGGCCATGATAAGAGGCAGAGGAAAGTTAAGTGTGCACCTAAAAAAGCCACATTCCGGAAGATTCCAAAGTCATGGTATTCTGGAAAAAGCAAAAGTATACAGGCAGAAAAAAATCAGTGGCTGCCAGGGAACTCATGGGGCTGTGAGATGGCTCTCTACAGTACTGTGATGACCTGTCCATATCACATATCTTTGTCCAGTGCCTAGAATGTACTCCCCAAGATGACTCCTACTGTGAACTCTGGATTTTGATCATATGGATGTGTCAAGGTGGCCTCATCAATTGTAAAAGACGTAGCCTCCAGCAGGGACACTGATAACCAAGAAAAGCTGTGTGCACGGGGTAATGGGCATGCAGGAACTCCTTCTGTCCTTCTCTCATGTTATATATGAATCTAAGACCGCTCAGAAAATAAAACCTTTTAAAATTATGGCATCTTTTCTGTTTTATAAATGTGTATACATAAAGGAGCGTGTGTGTGCATGCTCACAACCACATTGCCGACCCAATCTGCTGCAGAAAGGCGTGTGAGCATCTGAACAGGGAAGGCTTTGCTGCAGCTGAAATGAAGGGTGTGAGGCACCTCTGGATGAGACTGTAAAGGTAAGAGAAGAAAACAGCAGGGGAATCCCCAAAAATAGTAACCCCATACAACCCTCAGTCCTCAAAGCAGCTCGCCTTACAATCAGAGGTGTCTATTTTATCTGTAGCTCAGGATACAAAAGTGGGACACGCTACAGATCAATTTTAAACCATCCGAAGCTACGGGAAAGACATTTTCTGAGCCTCTTTTGAAATGGGGTAATATGTATTTCCCCCATGACTTTTAATAGCAGGCGATAGAAGGTCATGTGCCTCTCTGATACTCCCTCCACGACACCACATTCAACACAAAGGCAAACATTTGAGCCAATTACAGCAAGGGAAAAAGTCCATCTAGTACTAGAGATTTGAATTGTAGGTGTTTTTCTTTTTAAGTATATTTCTATGAATTCTTTGAGAATCTCATGCATGGCTACACTGTGTTTGGATCACACTCACCCCCTACTCCTAACTCCTCCTACCTTTCAACTCCCTCTCAACATCACATTTCTTTCTTTTTTTTTTTTTATACCCACTGAGTCCAGTTTTTGCTGCCCAGATGTGCAGCCCCTGGAGCATGGTCGGCCTACCAGGGAACACACCTCTAGAGAAAACTGACTCCCTCTCCCCTAACAGCCATTAACTGTCCACAGCTCCTCAGCTAGGGTTGAGGGCTTGAATGCCCCTTCCTCCATCTGTGCTGCAATGTTGACTGGTTTGTTCTTGTAAAGGTAACCTCAGCTGCTCAAGTGCAGAGGTTCTGTAGTTGTTTGGGGTTTGTTGAGAAAGGGTTTTACTTTATAGCTCTGATTGACCCAGCACTCACTAGGTTGACCTTGGGCTTACAGAAATCCTCCTGCCTCTGCCCAACAGTTCTAGGATTAAAGGCGTGCACCACCTTGCCTGGTCTCTAGAACTATTCCTTCTGTGTATTATCTGTACTAATCTGAGGAAATTTTAAATCTGCTATTTGTTAGTTCAAACTTATTAATGAAAAGATAATTTTCTATTTCTATACCCTTGGAAGGAAAAAGAAAAGGGGAGGTAGATCAACAGTTATCAGTAATACGTGCACGCCTGGTAGTGGGACCGGGAGCTTATTCAATCGTACATATTCTACAGAGAAGGAAGCTGACCATATCAGATCTAGTCACCATTGACCTGTAAGTCCCCTGCCTCTACTGTCCTGTTTCCACTTGATCTGGGCCCAGTTGGGCCCTGGCTCCCTTCACCACAGCCCAGATGATCGCTTTACCCTCTCCGTTCATTCACTTGTGTGGATAACTTCATTTTCAATCTTGCTAAAATTTGGCGCAGCTGAGCTGTTCTGCAATATGAGTTGTGGGTTCTAAGGTACCGGGGATAGAACCCAGGGCTGAGCACTGGTGATGCCGGTGCCTTATCACTAAGCTATATCCTCTGGAAAAATTACTGAAACTTAATTTAGGACATCACATGTACATGCCAACTTGAAAGCCAGAGGCCCACTGCCGTCTCGGTGTCTGCAGTGGTGGTGATGTGAACTCTATGCCATTTCTGGTTTCTCGGTTTTCCTTAAAGTAGAGCTTGCAAGAGCTGGAGATGCAATGGCTCCTCGTGGCATACTCTGCACGAGCAAAGTCCAACACAATGGATTGGATGGCAAGTGGATCGGGACAGCCTATTCCAAGGACAGTGACGGTCAAGGTCTGCAGGATGAGGCTGACCAGGGTTCTCTATATTCCAGACCCATACTTCCACCTACTAACACACTGAGGACAGAAGCCAGCAACAAGGGCTATATGCTAGGCCTTCAGGAAGCTGGCTAGGCAACAAAAACTATTTCCAGTCTGGGGAAATAAATTAGACTATGCAAAGCTTATGAACACAATACCATTAACTCAGAAGATAAAAAGGTGCATAATTTGATAAGCCAAACATAAACGCCCTCCCTCAGCTTCCCAATTGCTATGTCTTTCTTCCCACCACAGTTCATCATTTTTATTGTGGTCGCCATAGTTTGTGGAAAGAGAAAATAATCTATATTTATAATGGGAAATGATTTGCATACGTCTCGCTTGCTATTCACGGTAACGAGGCCTTAGCGGAAGCCGATTCCAGCAGCTCCATATGAATGCTGGCAAGATAATCTGATATGCACGCGCTCATTTTCCTGATGAGAAAAGCTTTTTCTCTCACAGAGAAATTTCAGGCAATTAAATAAATATTCTATTCTAATACTGACCAGTCTTCTCTGTCATAGTAACCTCCCCATCCCCTTAAGTCTAAGCTACTATTTGCTGTGAAGCAGTTGAAAAGGACTGTCTATTTTTGCTCCTAGGTGACAGAATGCATTCATTCAGACAGGAAAAAGAAATCTACATGAGGTGGAGGTCCAGCTTTAGCTACGCCCTTTCCCACTTGTTTACAGCGATGACTCACTCACCCTGGCATTCTAATGGTCCTTAAAAGCACATTCAAGGCTGAACAGTGGTAGCACACGCCTGTAAATCCCAGCACAAGGGAATCAGAAGCAGGCAGATCTGTCTGAGTTCGAAGCCCAGCATACAAAGTGAGTTCCAGGGTAGCGAGGACTACACAGAGAAACCCAATTCAATTCCTAATTTCATCCCAAGCACGATTCCTAGCACACTGTTTGCCTTTTAGCAGTCTGATCTTTATGAATCTTTGAGTTTAAGCAGGGGATGGAAAATAAACTTAGGGATAAATCAGCATGATTGCAAATACTCTCTGCTCCCAGCAAAATGTTGGAAGCACTCCAGTTTCTTCTCCATCCATCGGTGTGGGGCCTGGAGCAGCACAATGCTGATTTTATAGACAAGAGAGCGCTGGCCACCAGAACTCAGAAGAATGAGATTCCTGACGTTTGACATCTGATGGGAGACTGCGTTCCTCTTGTTTGCATTCTAAGAAGACAATACTCCTGCTAATAATGTTCTAGATAAACCATGCCGAGCCATCAGGATCTAAGCATGAGCTATGAGGGCACAGTGACATCCATTATTTCCTACTTGAAAAGCTGTAAGGTTGATGAAAGGAAGGGCACACCAAGACCGGGTTCTCACCACAAAGGGGATTTACTTGCCCCGAGGGACAAAGGACCGCTTCTGCACAGAGGGGAGACAGACAGCCTGTAGATAAGTGGCAGTTTATAAAGGGAAAAGGGGAAACCCTGTGCTGAGATGAGTTAGTTCATTTTGATTGATCGTGTTAATTAGAGTAGCCAGAGGGGCCTTTTGATGGCTGGACTTCAAAACTTTGATAGCTGAACCTTGGTAGTCAGCCTCTGGAGGAGACAGTGGCCAAGTAAGAGAATGGACCTTGGTGACTGGCTTTAAGAATGGAATCTAACCATTTAGCATGGCAGAGGGAATTGGGGTTACAGGGAGAGGATAAAAGGCAAAACCATCCTGCGAAATGTTTGCCATGTTTGGGTCTGTGTTTGCCACATTCAGGCCTGCTAGAGCCCTTCCGTTGACACTCACATTTGATTTTTAGAAAGTTTAAATGAACAAATTAACTATAGCATGGCACGACAGAAAAGTACACATTCCAGAAGCAACCAGCTTAGTGAGCGATCGCAAGGTGATTCACATCACAGGTGGTACTGAAGCCAAGGCATGCTACCCGTATTCTCTCCATGCCTCCTCAGCACCCTCCATTCACCCTGACCCCGAGATCATATCCTCACATTCTGTGCTGGTTTTGTCTGCACTGAACCTTGTGAACTTGGGAAGATGTTACCCAGCTTCTGATCACATTAAGCAGGTAGGTCCATTTACCTGCTACCTGCACCGGAATACAGCCACTCTCTTTTCCTATGGTCTGTCTGAGAGCCCCAAGTGCACTCCCTACTCTCCCAATCAGCACTTCGGGTCTGTGTCTGATTTGACGCTCTAAGAAACAAATCATTGTCCGTTTTCAGTATGCTGCCCGCATAGAGCGCATCAGAGAAGCACAGACAAGCAGGAGGCACTAAGCTTCTGTCTTCCCTAGCAGGCAGCTGCTCTTGACTTGTCTGGACCTCTCCATTCATCCTAGGGTCAATTGGCACTTGAGTGAGTACGGTATCAGAAAAAGAGGGCATTTCAAGCCCAGGGTATCCATTACATAAGGCTTTGCATCCTGAGCCAGTGGGATAGAGAACATGTGGGAAGGGACAGTTCTAGACACCAAGGGGATTGTATCTCAATGAAGAAGTTGGCCAATGAGGAATACAGTGGGTTTGCCAGCAGTGTCAGGGGGAGGGATGGGAGTGGACTGTGTGTATGATTAGGATATAAGAGTCAAAGTGGCGCATCAGCCGTTTTTGCTTTACCTCAGAGATGATGCTGAACTGTGCTACTCTGAGTCTCGGGGGTTCTTATTATGAAGTGAGGACTCTTGTTTCTCACAAACTCACTTCTGGTAATGGTTTTTGTGTGCTCACATGTGTGTCTGTGTATGTGCATGTGTTTACATGAGTGTGTGTATGTGCTCACATGTTACACACCAATGTGTGTCTATAGGACAGAGGTAGATAGCTATGCCTTTCTCGTCCACTCTCCACCTCATAAATGAATGCAGGGATCCTCATGTGAGCCCAGCTGACTCAGCGAGTCTAGTTCCCAGCTTGCTCTGGGGATTCACATTGTCTCCCCGACCCCCGCTGAGCACCCAGATTGCAGGTGGTCACTGTGCCTGCCCAGGATTTTTGGGTGTGGGGGACACAAACTCTGCCCCCCAGGCTTGTGCAGAAAACTCTTTAGCCCCTCAGACACCCCCATAGTTCTCTTTTACTTCTCCCTTCCTCCCTGCCCTCTCTGCCTCCCTCCCTCCCTTCCTTCCTTCTTTACTTATTCCTCCCACTTCTCCCTCCCCCTTCTCCTCATCTTCTTCATCCCCCCCTTTTCTCCTTCTCTTCCTTCTTTTTGATGTTAGAAACTGAAGCTAAGGCCTTATGCCGGCTAAGCACACACTCTGCCAAGGGTACACTACCCTATCCCTGAATAACTTCCATGAATGTATATTTTGGTTCATACATAAACTGGCTGGGTCAGAGTTTTATAATGTTTCGTTTTAAGGGATTATGCCTAACCATTTCCCACAGTGTTCAGTGTGGTTTTGATTTCCGCCATTGCAGAACAATTTCTCTTACCCTGACTTTTCACCAACAGTAGATGTTTGCCAGCCTTAAAAACGTTGCCCATTTTTGGTGGACACATGCACAGATCACTATGGGTTCAATATGTTCCCAGTAACTAATGAGGAACATTTGGGTACACTTATTGATTCTTCAGAATTCAACCAAACTTTTAAAAGCATCTCCACATAACCTTCGACCTACAGTCTATTCTCCCTATGGAATGTGCTGTGGTAAGGGTGGCCTAGAAATTGAGAGAGTAAAACCCATGCCATGAGAGGAAGCCCGCGCCTGACACTGCCTGGAGGACCAGGACCCACAGTTTGGATGATTGAGAGACCTATGATAGAACCTAACATGACTGAAGGAAAATAAATGTCAATGTAATGATGCCTAATGATATTCTTCCTGCTGTACTCATAGATTTGAGCCTGTCCTAGTTGTCATCAGAGAGGCTTCATCCAGCAACTGATGGAAACAGAGGCAGACCTGCAACCAAACATTAGGCAGAGTTCAGGGAATTCCACAAGAAAACTCACAGAATCCACAAAGGGGCTCATAGGAGTTCACAGAGACTGCAACCAAGAAGCCTGCATGACACTGACGGAGGCACTCTGCAGTTGGGTAGCTTGGTCCTCTCATGGGACTTCTAACAGTGGAAGCAGGGTCTGTCTCTGATTCTTTTACTGGCTTTAGGGAGCCTACTCCTCATACTGGGTTGTCTTGCCCAGCCTTAATACATGGGGAGGTGCTTAGTCTTACTGCAACTTGATATGCCATGTTCTATTGATATCCATGGGCGACCTACCCTTTTCTGAACAAAAATGGAGGTGGATTGGAAGGTGGGAACAGAGGGCTGGGGTGGGGGAGGGACTGAGAAGAGATGGGGAAGGGGAAACTGCAGGCTGGATGTAAAATAAAATAAAATAAAATAAGTGTCTCTCCAATATTTTGCCTTTTTCTGATAGGAATGAATTTCCTTTGTGTGTGGTTTTCTAAAAACAAAATATTTATGAGGCAAAATTTCTCTGTATAGCCCAGGCTGGCCTCAAACTCAGGGTCCTCCTGCCTCCGCCTCCTGAGAGATGGGGTCATAGATGTACATGGTGTACCTGGTTTACAGTCTTCCATACACCGTGATTAGAAGACGTCCAGTCACTTCATGTGTGGCTGTATCTTCCTCCACTCTGTGCTTTGCTAGTTCATATTCTCAGCATGGTATTTTGATGAATAGAAGTTCTGGGTCTTAACAAAGTCTAATTCATCAGTATTTGACTCTGTGTCTATTGTCTTTCATGTTTTGCATATGAAGTCCTTGTTTACTCAAATATTTCTTTTCTAGGAGTCTCATGTCTCATCTTTTGAATGTAAAATTCACTGAAACTCATTATGCGCAGAACATCAAATCATAAATTCTTCCCCGTATGATACTAAATGGAGCAGGACCATATCACAGAGCCCAGTAGGGCACGAGTACCATGGATCAGCTGCTTGTAGACCTGTGCCTTTGTAGCTCCCGGTTAGGTTTATGCAGGCCCTCACACGTGCTCCGCCGCTCTGGTAAGTGCAGACACTCATCAGATCAAACCAATTTCTCCACATTCCCGCCTCTTGGCTGCTTCTCACCTTTTGCATTTTCACACAAATTTTAGAGTCAATTTCAATATCCTCTGAGGTCTTGGTTGGAATCACAGCCTGGCTGTATTAGCAGGTTCAGCCGTTAAGTTTTCGGTTCACCGAAAGCAATCTCTCCATTTCCTCCCAGCCCCTGTAGCTCATCCCAATGAGGTTTTCTAGCAACCTCTGCAGAAGTCCTGGATGGCGCGCATTAAACTTAGTCTCCAGTGTTTGAGTCTCTCCTTGCACTGCAATGACAACGTTGCTTCATTTAATTTCTAAGTGTCGGCTTCCGGGGGAGAAGATGCAAATGATTTTGTATCCAAGTCTCCTAACTAAGCTTATTCATTGATTGAAAAAAAAATCTTTGCTCTTTAATATTTTCTTTGTAGATCATGCCACCTACAAGGATGGCTTATTTATCTCTTTTCAAATATTTTGCTTCTTTTTGTCCTTTTACTACACTAGCTAAAATGCCTTCAGTGTGCACAATGTGCCCATTGCTCCATGTTTCACTATTTGCTGTGATTTTACTACCGTCACCTATGTACTTCTTTTATAATAATATGCTATTCTTTCCTCTGACTTTTATTAAAATTTTATTTTGAAGAATTCTAGGGGTTGAACTCAGGGCCTTCCACACGTGAAGCATATGTTCTAGCACCAAGCATATGTTCTAGCCACTCCTGTCACCTCTTCAGGTAAGATTTATGGAAACAGGGGCTTGAGAGATGGCTCCATAGATAACAGCACTGGCTGTTCTTGCAGAGCAAGAAAATGCGGACATGACCTGGCTGTCAGCCTTCCTGGCATACTGCACTTCTAATAGAAAAGCATGGCACACCATGCTCCTGAGTATTCCCAGAACTCAGACACTGGACTCTGAAGCAGCCTGAGCAGCTTATGGCCGGCCTGCTGGTGAGCCCGCACCCTCCGTGTTCCCTTTAGTGTGCTCCTTGTGCATAGCGCCCCTGGTGGTGTGAGCGTTCACTTTCCAGTCCAAGGCAATGTGCTAACCAGTCAAGGTCAAAAGCTTCCATTATATAAGACTGTCTCCAGGGTGGTTCATCTCCATACTCTTTATGGACCCACGAGCACTGCAGTCGTGTTGGGAGACACCCCGGTAACAATGGCAGCAGAGGACCCAAATTCAGCTCCTAGCACCAAGTGGTTCACAACCATCTATAATCCTAGTTCCAGGGGATACAGCCTCCTCTCTGGTCTCCTCAGGCTTTAGGCATGTGCTGAACAGACACGTGTTCAAGCAAAACACTCAGACACATAAAATAAAAAAATAAAATAAAATAAAATAATTTATTAGTTTAGTTAAAGATGTATGGAAACAGAAGGAGTTGCTCAGACGTAGATGAGTGCCAAGGTTTCAGATCCTAGGAAGTTAGAGAAAGAGACTTAAGACTAGTGGACTCTAGAGACAAGGTGGGGAGGAATCAGGAAGATTCACATTATAAATCAGAGTTTGAGGAATGTGGAAATGACTTAGTAAAACTCTTGCTACGTAGGCATGAGGATCTGAGTTCAATCCCCAACACCCATCTGAAAAAGGCAGGCATGGTGTTTGTTTGTTGGAGAGACAAAGACAGGTAGATCCCCAGGATCTGGTACACAGCACCAGAGCTTAACCTCTAGCTCCCATACATGTGTGCACACACATACCCCATGCCCCAAGCACACCAAATTAAAGTTTTATCTTAAGGATTTTAGAAGGCATTTCCAAGGATGGGCACAGTTTTAACATGTGGTCCTGCTTGTTGGGGTTTCTGTCTTACCCGGTTCCCACAGTCGTTAGGTCCCAAAGAATCACAAAGAAAGTCTCCATAAGTTATAAAACTAATTGGCCCATTAGCTCACACTTTGTATTAGCTCTTATAACTTATATTAGCCCATTATTCTAGTATATGTTAGCCACATGGCTCAGTACCTTTTTCAGCAGGGCAGGTCACATCCTGCCTCTTCAGTGTCTGGACAGGACTGGAGAGAGAGCTTCCTTCTTCCCAGAATTCTCCTGTTCTCATTGCTTCGCCTGTACTTCCTGTCTGGTTGTCACGCCTATACTTCTTGCCTGGCTACTGGCCTATCAGCGTTTATTTAAAACATGATTGACAGAATACAGAATTGCCCTGCATCACACAGTGTCTGTTATGGTTGGTATATAAGCCACAGGCACATGTTTTAACACTTGTCCCCTAGTTGGTGGGACTGTATAGGAGGCTGTGGAGCCTGTTAGAGATGAAACCAAGTTGGTGGAAGTAGGTCACTGGGGCAGACCTTTAAGTGACATTTAAGACCTTTAAGTAGTACTTCCTTTTCCAGTCTATTCTCTTGGCTTCGTGGTTGACCATGAAGTAAGCAGATGGCCACCTGCTTGCTGCTCCTGCTACAGTGGAAAGAGCTGTCCCAATGACACTTCTCCTTCAGTATGAACTGAGACTCTCAGAAGCAGTGAGACCAAGTGAATTTCACTTTCATAACTTTCTGTCAGGCATTTTGCATAGCAATAGAAAAATAACTAATGCATTACATCTGAGAAAGCACCTTCCAGGCATGGCGTGGAGGCCCAGCAGATGTGGACCTATCATGGGGCTGCTGGAATATGCCAGAACCTACATGAGGATGACTCTGGATTAGAACTTCTGGCAGAGGTAAGAAGTGAAGATAGTACCATTGTGGAAGACTCATGAGCGAAGCAAGTTACTGTAGGAGAGATTTGGGTTTATGGTTTGCTACATCCAGCATGGCCAGGACTTGACTTGCCTGGGGCAGCAAGGGAATGAAGAAAGGATAGACACACAGACACATATACAGAAAAGCTGGGATCAGATGGACTGTGCACACTCTAATGGAGTGATATAAACTCCCAAAGCAACCTGGAACCTCATCATCTATTTATTAAGGACGGCATGAGGGGGATTAGCTAGCTTGGGTAGGAGATGTCTCTGGCTGTAAATATGCAGGAAGAGGAAGCTGTGGTTGCTAGGTTTGCACATACCGGTCAACCAGTAAACACTGGTACTTGGATCAAAGGAAGGCTTTAGCTTTCTGAGCCTGACCCCGAGGAAAAGCTTTGCCAGTTTCCTGTTGTGGGAGCTGCTGGCCGCTTCCCTGCCTCCCCAGCTCCTGGCTGCCTGGCTAGCTTATGCCCCGAAATAACAACACACAAACTGTATTCTTTTAAACACTGCTTGGCCCATTAGTTCCAGCCTCTTATTGGCTAGCTCTTACATATTGATCTAACCCATTTCTAATATTCTGTGTAGCACCACTAGGTGCGCTTACCAGGAAAGATTCAGCATATCTGACCTGGCGGCTTGCTTCATCGCGTCTGGCCTAGAGAGGGGAAGCATAGCATCTGAGCTCACTTCCTCTTCCTCCCAGCATTCTGTTCTGTTTACTCCTCCCACCTATGTTTTAACCTATGAGGGCCAAGCAGTTTCTTTATTATAATTAACCGATGACCTTCCTGTGGAGATAAGGCACATGGGTCCAGTGCCTTTGTCATTGATATAGCTGTGCCTATGTCAACAAAACACATTAACTCAAAAGTTTATCCACCCTTTACATCTTCACTCATGCCTTCTTCTGTAGTAGGAGGTCGCTTATTCATTCCCATCTGCCCAGACTTGAAATAACCACACAGAAACTGTATTAATTAAATCATTGCTTGGCCTATTAGCTCTAGCTTCTTATGGGCTAGCTCTTACATCTTAATTAACCCATTTCTATTAATCTGTGTATTGCCATGTGGCTGTGGTTTACCAGCAAAGTTCTGGCTTGTCTGTTCCCAGCAGTGGCTACATGGCATCTCACTGACTCTGCTTTCTTTCTCATAGCATTCAGTTTAGTTTTCCCCACATACCTCTATTCTGCCCTGTGCAGGCCCAAGACTGTCCTTTATTAACCTATGGTATTCACAGCATGCAGAGGGGAATCCCACATCATTCCTCCACTGTTTACATACTCCCATGGGGCTTCCTGAGCATTGCACAAAGGTTTCATAATTTCTAACCCAGTGTTTACTGGCCCCACTGTTTCTAGACAGAGGTAACGACAGAACAACATTGTGGAATAGCAGTGGAAGAGATCCATTGACTTCACATTGGCCAAGAGCCAAGGAAAGAGATCCTGAAAACAGAGACTAGACATCCACACGCCCACAGTGACTCACTTCCTCCAAGCAAGCCCCAACCTCTTATATTAACACCAGCTCCCCAAATAACATCAACATCAGGAAACAGAATTCTCTACATTTTGTGACCATACACAGAAGGTGGGAAGGAAGAACAAAGCAATAACAAAAAAATTCCACATAATCTTCCTGACGAACCATGTATGAGGGTCCCAGGGTTGGCAGATAAAACATGAGTTAGTCTCACCCTCCAACTACAGGGCAAGGCCAGTGGGCTGAAGAGCATTTATGGAGCAGTCTGCCTCAGTCACCACAACCCTGTCCATCTGTTGTATGGCATTATCCTTTGAGACAAATTACCACCGACTTCATGAATGTGGCTGCTTGCAAAATATTCCAGGAAAGTTTAGTGACCAGTGACATCCCCCACACAGAAGAGTGGGGAAGCCTCACTTAGATATCCAGCCACTTGTCATAGCTAGCTGGATGCAGTTCTGTCCTAATTGCAGGTTTCCTTGGGGACTCATGTTGAATCTAGAGTACATTGGTGGGAAGTCTAGAGGGAGGAGCATCATCTGTGCAGCCACAGGGAAGCCTTCATCCCTACAGACTTTCCAGTGAGGCTGCTTCAGGGTCACCTAAGCTCCTATCTTCACCTGTGCTCTGACAGTCAGCCTCAGGGACTCACTGGTCCCCCAGGGTGAACTTCAGTAGAATCAAACTTGGTTGTCACCAGTTTTGACCACAGAAGGATGGAGATAGACATCCTTAGAACTGCCTCCACGGAGAAAAATTTTCATTGCATTGTCCTGACCAGCACTCATAGAACATGAATTCTGCATTTGACCCTCCCCTGCGAACTAACCAAAGAGAGGACAAGGAGGAGGGGGAGCAGGAGGAAGAAGAGGAGGAGTTGTTATTGATGTGGTTTAATTAAAGAAACACCTTGAGCTATGCCACCCTTATTTTCTCGAAGAAGGAGGAGGAAGGGGAGGAAGAAGACAAGAAGACGTTTATGTTAGCATCATTTTATTGAAGGTTTCACACCATGTGAGGATTGACAGAGGGATTGAGTGGTAAGGAAGCCAATCCCCACAGGTGCCATTCCCACACTGGCCCCTGAGGAAAGATCAATGCCTTCATCGACTTTGCACCCCAGATGCCTAGCTTGTGTGCCCTGCCTGCACCCCATACCTTCCTTAAGTCTAAACTGCCCTGTTGTGACTCTTCAGATCACTGGAGCCTGCAGAGCCCCTCCACCCCATCCCACCCCATCCCACCCCATCCCACTCCATCCAGTTTCAACACTGGCAGGAAAGAAAAGGCTTTTATTATTTCCTTGTCTCTGTCTAAGACTGGACTGATCCGCCCTTAGCCTGCTTCTTATCTCTAGGCCACCGCGTAGAAGGTTTCTTAAATCTCCCAGAGCCAATTTCCTGGCGATGGTACCGGTAATAGCTGCTAAAACCCACTTCATGAAATTGCAAAGTGGACCCTGAGCTGTAAAAACATTATCCTCAGTCTGTGAAACAGCTTGGTTTAGGAACAATCAGGGCTCTGGAGGGACTGGGGTTACCCTCTTCCTGCTCAGCGTCGTGTCCTCGGAGCTGCTCTCAGGTTTTGGAAGCTTGCAGCTGATTTCAGCAGGGTTGGAGTCCCTCTGATAACTCTGTCCTTAGACCAGGAATAATCTTAGACCTGAGAGAGGAACCCCGCTATTTGATCCTCACTGCTTGTCAGACACAGAGCACCTTTGCTTCAAGCCACCTCCTCATCTCTGCAGGGAGATGCCAGGCTCATCACTGATGCTGCTGAGGGAACAATAGCCAAAATATGCAGGTGAAGCCGGGCGGTGGTGGCGCACGCCTTTAATCCCAACACTTGGGAGGCAGAGGCAGGCGGATCTCTGTGAGTTCGAGGCCAGCCTGGTCTACAAGTGCTAGTTCCAGGACAGGAATCAAAAGCTACGGAGAAACCCTGTCTCGAAAAATCAAAAAAAAACCCAAAACCAAAACAAAAAAAACCATACTTTAAAGCCGGGCGGTGGTGGCGCACGCCTTTAATCCCAGCACTCGGGAGGCAGAGGCAGGCGGATCTCCGTGAGTTCGAGACCAGCCTGGTCTACAAGAGCTAGTGCCAGGACAGGCTCCAAAGCCACAGAGAAACCCTGTCTCAAAAAAACAAAAAAAAAAATGCAGGTGACAGATGCTTTCCTGATTGCTTTGGTTTTAATATTCTCTTCCTCCTCTTTTACCCTCCTCCTTCTCTTCTTCCTTTCTTCCTCATCCCCCTCCTCCCTCACTGTGCATCCTTCTCCTCCCCTCCTCCTACTTCTCCATTCTCCTTACTCCCCCTTCTCATTTCTCCTCTACCCCTCCTCCTCCTCCTCCTCTTCCCTTCTTTCTCTTCCTCCTCCTCCCCCTTCTCCCCTTCCTCTGCTTTCCTTCTCCTCTTCTTTCCTCCTCCTCTTCTGTCCTCCTCCATCTCTTCCTCCTCCCCCAACTCCTCTACCTCCTGGGCTGCTGTCCTTCCCATCTCACAGATGGAAACTGTTCTAGTTCCCTGTCTGCTGCTGTGGTAAAACACTCTGACAAAAAAAAACAAACAAACAAACAAACAACTTAAAGAGGAAAGGGCTTATCTGGCTTACACTTCCAGGTCACAGTCCATCACTGAGGGAAGTCAGGGCAGGAACTCAAGCAGGAGCTTGAAGCAGAAGCCATGGAGGAGCACTGCTTGCTGGCTGGCTCTCGGGCACATGCTTAGCTACCTTCCTTTTACAGCCAAGGACCTCCTTCTCAGTGAATGATGCTACCCAAAGTTGCCTAGTGCTGCCTCTGTTAATAACAATCAAAGCAATCCCCCCATAGACATGCCCACGGGTCAGTCTGATCTGGGCAGTCCCTCAGCTGAGACTCGCCTCTCTGATGACTCTAAGCTGTGTTGACAGTGAAAGGAGATGCGGACAGAGCCTAAGGCAGTCCACACTACTCCACTGTCAAAAGAGAAGCTGTGGATAAGCTGGGGCTCTTCTTTAGATATCTATGTTTTATCCATGCTATAAACAGCCTTGTGTGCTGGAATATGCTCAATGATAACCTGAGTTACTCTGAAATCAGAGTTTATGAGTCAGCACAATATCTTTCCCATTCTGAGTAACACCAGCTCTCTGCTGAGCTAGAGAAATAGTCCAGTCTGCAAAGTGCTTGCCATACACAAGAGGACTTGAGTTGGAATGAAAACACCCATATTAAAGTGCTGAGTGTGGTGTTGCATATTTGCAATTCCAACCCTGGGGAAGTGGAAACACGTAGATCCTTAGGGCCTACTGGTCCATCAACTTAGCCTACTTGGTAGAACCAGTGAGAGACCCCCTCTCTAAAAACAAAGTATGCAATGCTTGAGAAGCAAAAGAGATTGTACTCTTCTCTCCACCTGTAGGTACACACACGTGCAACTGCACATGCCTGCATACCTTACAGGTAAACATGCACATATCCATATGCACAAAAATTAAAAATGAAAGAATAATTTTAAAAGACATACTATTTGTTTTGAGTGTGTGTGTGTGTGTGTGTGTGTGTGTGTGTGTGTGTGTGTGTTACTGCAGTGCCTGCAGAGGCCAGAAGAGGGTATCAGAACCTCCGGAGCTGGAGTTCCAGGAGGTAGTAAGCCACTCAGTGTAAATGATAAGAACTAAACTCAAGGAACTCAGGACGGCGAGGGGTACACGGAGACAATGGGGATGTTCTATCGGGAACCCACTAAGGCCAGCTGGCCTGGGTCTGAAAAAGCCTGGGATAAAACCGGACTTGCTGAACATAGCGGACAATGAGGACTACTGAGAACTCAAGAACAATGGCAATGGGTTTTTGATCCTACTGCACGTACTGGCTTTGTGGGAGCCTAGGCAGTTTGGATGCTCACCTTACTAGACCTGGATGGAGGTGGGTGGTCCTTGGACTTCCCACAGGTCAGGGAACCCTGATTGCTCTTCGAGCTGATGAGGGAGGGGGACTTGATCGGGGAGGGGGAGGAAAATGGGAGGCAGTGGCGGGGAGGAGGCAGAAATCTTTAATAAATAAATAAATTAAAAAAAAATAACTAAACTCGAGTCCTCTGCAAGGGCTTCAGCTTTTCTTAACCACTGAGCCATCTCTCTAGCCCCATGGAAGCTGTAACATTCACACAGCTATTAACTCCTAAGCTGATTTTAGAATAAATTTTAAGGCTATCATAGGACATATCCTCTGCTTGGGTTCCTGCAGGACTTCCCTCAGTGATGCACTGTGACCTGGAAGTATAAATCAAATAACCTCTCCCCTCCTCTAAGATGTTTTTAGTCAGATCAATAGGAATAAAAACAGAACAGAGAAGAAAGCAAATACTGAAATGAACACACAGTTGAGGAAAAGGTAAGACAGAGTCAGCTCTTGTACACAGGAGCAGAGACCTCTTAGCTGTATTTCCCACAGTTAGAGCCATCCCCTGCTTCCTGTTAAGCCTCTGGTTAACATGGGTAAGATGTAAGCTCTGAGAAACAGGGAAAAATGATTTGAGATTTGTTTCAATATATTATTCATAAGTCAAGCTTAAGCAATCGACACAGAGAGTGTAACTACTGCCTACAGAAAAAAAACTCAAGGGCGGAAGAGCATTTAGCTGAAGTCCTGAGAAGGCTGTGCCACCAGGTGGAATCCTTGCTGCTTCTTTGTGAAATATTCATGGCCAATAACAGGAAATGTCTAGGACGCATTCCTTTCTTCCTTCCTGTGGTGCGGGGAGCAGAGGACGCTCTGAGTGAATGTGCACTGTTGACATGAACTCAGCATGTCAAGGCTCCCAATGCCTCAGACCCAAGGGGTGGCAAAGCCTTCCCCAGATCAGGCTCAGAGGTCTGAATGCGAATGCTGACAGCGTATACAGAAACCATCCACCACAGCTTCCTCCTCCGGATGACCACAGTGCTGAGTATAGCTAAGTCCACCTCCTTGTCCAGCTGTAAACTGTAAACCACCTCCTCAATTCACATGTACAGAATCAGTGTGCAGGGTTCCAGGCTGCTGGTGTCTTCCACTGGAGCAAGAACTCACCACCTGACCTTAGCTGTTCTATCCACATGTCTGATGTTTCTTCTCTGTGTCTGGCCTTTCTTCATTCCTATGTCACACCAGGAAGGTCAATCCCTGAAGCCATGCACAGAGCAGTACCATGGTAAGGAGTGTTTTGTCCTAAGCCATAATGAAAGACTCATGTGTGGATCCCACTCCTAATTAGAGATCGAACATTGGGCACACTCTCTAACCTGCTGTCCTTCTGCATGGGCACAAAGCATGGCACATGCTCCAAGCCACTGAATTTGTGATCTCTTACTTCAGCAACAGAAAGTTAACAAGAGTGTTGTCCCTCACTCATGGCCCTCTAAGACATCATGAGTCATAATCTTGACAATGAACTTTTACTCTGATGAGATATTAAGACGCGGCAAAGGTGCCTGAACTCTGATCTGGACAAACCCATAGGAAAGTCCACCATGCAAAGTTATTCTAAGTTCACAAACTGCGGGTGCTCACGAGTGACAGTCGTTTGTGTCTGTATATTGTTTTACAAACACCGCTTCAGGGTTGGAGAGGTAGCTCCATGATTAAGGGCACACATACTGATCTTGCAGAAAACCTGAATTCTGTTCCCAGGATCCATATCTAGAGCTCACAACAGTCTGTAACTCTGGCTCCAGTAGCTCCAACCCAATTTCTGATCTGTCAGGGTCCACATTCATGCACATATTGCTAAGTTTTTCTGTGGCACAATAAGTCTCTCCACCAATGCAATAATCCAAATTACACCAAATCAGACCAAATTAGAAGAAACCCAGGTTTAATGGATACCAGCGATCCCGGGTGGCTTCTGGGAAAACACGGAGGGGGGAAAGGAGAACCAGAGCAATCACAGAAAACCGGGAATCATGTGTTCATTATCTGGGGGGCTGTTTAAATAGCCTGTGGGAGTGGTCTTGACCCTCCCTGGGGAGGGCTCACTGTTTGACTTTCTTGGAGGTAGAGTTTGGACTGAGGCAACTCCCAGGGGAGGGAGCTTTGAAATGGAACTTTTTACTCAACGTTCCAAAATGGGTGCCAGGAGCTGGGGAGAAGCCCCAAGATAAACATTCCTCACTTTTTTGGATAAGGATGTTAGGAGCTGAGGTGACACTTCCAACCCAACACATATACCTATACACGGATATACACATAATTAAAAATAAAATAAGTCTTAAAAAACCAGCTTCTATGTACATTACACATACACACTCCTTATTAATACCCATGAATGTTGAAACCATGATGAATAGGGAGAATTGGAATTCCCCGCTTGGGTCAAATGCAGAGAAAAATTGTACTGCCTTCTTAATCCTTTTCTAAGTCCAAGACAGATGACTTGGAAATCCTTGTTTTAAAAATGAATTTAATTTTACTTAATCCAGCATTTGCTAAATGTATTTGAATGAAGGCTTTTCTTATAGAATGTCTATACATATCGCATGAGAAACATTTTGGGATGTTACTAACTGGCTGAAATCGTTTTCTAATGAGAATTCTTAGGGGCATGATAATAAATGAAATATCCAAGCTTTTACCATTGCCTCTCAACTTCCTAACTTAACTGCCTGTGTGTGCAGAAAGCAAATGATTAGAACAATAGCAATACCAAAATTTCACCTTTCTCTTGCAATTACATCAGAAGACTGTAGTCAAGTCACATCAAAAGTCCAGAGCCATTGTTCAGGCCCCAGTGTCACTCACCAGAGATGAGCCCAGGCATGCTGCCCATTGCTGGAAGCCTGCTCCTTCTCAGGGTAGCATTACCGCAGAGATGGACAAAGCAGTCATTACTCGGGAGCTAAGAACACTTAGCAGCTGCGAGTGAAATGCCAGCCTGTGTCCACGGTCCTTGGAAGTGATTTGCAGTTACAGAAACCGCCAGGGGAAGTAGGCTGGTATGAACAGCTTGCAAAAGGAGGGTTTTGCAAAATACCATTAAATTGCTACAGGCCAACTGTTCTCAAAATTGTGCTCAATAATTCCACTTTGCCTGCCTAAGCCCGGAAAAAAAATAATCTCCTTATACAAAATGCATGCAATTAATAAAAGATGAACAGTTTACATCCCTGCCCTTCCCAACACTCATATTTACTTCCTTTGATTCACACACAATTTCTCTTACATAAATGTGATCACGGTTTGGTACGTCCTGAACCAGCCCTTGAGGGAGCAATGCTGATCACATTTCTTCTGTTGCACCTCACCGTGCGTTTCATTAGAGTGGGTTCTGCACCAAGATTTGCCCACTGAATGACCTCTGGGACAGCAGAATAAGGCTGTGTACACATTAGGTACTTAAAAGGCTTACAGGTGTTACTGCCAGGGGGAGAATCCCACTTCTTACAGGGATGGAGGAGTCCCCTCCACGTAGAGCATTCGGAGGCTATCGTCGTCTTTCTCCCTTTCTGAGTTACAATTACACCAGTAAAAGTAGTGGCAGCTGCAAGGCATCCAGGCCTTGCAGAAACAGCGCCAGCTGAAGAAGAAGGCGCCTGAGGGGCCATTGTGAGAGGCCTAGTTAGCGCCACAGTCATTTGGCTGGGTGTTGCGCTCTGCAGAGCCCACCTGCACTACCTCGCTTTGGCCATGTGAAAAAAGCTAGTGACGGCAGAAACGCCCCTGTGGAGGCAAATGGCTTACTGTGGCAACCCACAAAGTGTAAGGTTAAAAGATAACACAAGGGAAATCAAGAGTGGTACTCAGTTTCCCGCTTGTTAGGAACGGTATTTGCAGTCAAACCCACCTCCTGTCGGTATTCTTTCTAATGACCTATGTTGCGCAGAACGCTCTGTGGGGAGTTTCTCAATTGACCATGTCTCCCGGCGGCTCATGGGCAAGTTTCTCCTTGGCTTGGACATGTTGATGCTTCTGAGATCCTTCTGGGCAGAGGCCACAGGGATGCTTGCTAATTAAAGACAGTACTTTTAAAATTACATTTGTGTGTGTGTGTGTGTGTGTGTGTGTGTGTGTGTGTGTGTGTGTGTGTTCATGTGCCATGGTGCGTGTGAGTTCAGAAGACAACCTGCAGGAGTCAGTTCTTTCCTTCCAGCATGTGGGTCTCAGGGATTGAACTTGGATCCTCAGGCTTGGCAGCAAGCACCTTTTCCTGCTAAGTCATCTCACTGGTCCAATGTCAAATCTTTTTTTAACCTCAGGCACAACAGCAGACATTTATTTTCACCTGCCCTGGAGACGTGAATTCGTCCCAGACTCAGAACATTTAAATGCAGACTATAAAGAGAAAAGCAATTCAGGAAAAAATGAGCGAAATCCCATCGTGCATATTGTGAGTGAAGTTCCGGAATAAAGTCAGCCAGAAACACACTTCTCTGCCGTAGCTGTCTCCTCTTTGACAAATGTACAGTCACACCATCGGTTGTCAGCGTGGTATGCAGTCTTCCTCCACTAGATTTTAGGAATCAAGAGAGCCAGCATTGTTATTTGACAAAGAACATATTAAAGTGTTAATTAGGGGGGGATCACAGTGGGGATTGAATGCTTGTTATCCAAGCATGAGACCTAAGCTCAAATCCTGAGCACCAGTGTAAAAGTGGTACATGGCTTTGCCCACCTGCATTCTCAGTGCTGGGGCTCACAAAGAGGAGAATCATCAGGGCTTACTGTTCACCAGCCTAGCTCCAAGGACAGACCCTGTGTGATGGTTTGAAAAAAAATGGCCCCATCAGGGAGCGGCACTATTAGGAGGTATGGCCTTATTGGAGTAGGTGTGGTCTTGTTGGAGGAAGAGTGTCAATGTGGAGACAGTTCTTGAGGTCTCATATATGCTCAAGCCATGCCCAGTGTTTCAGACCACTTCCTGTGGCCTGCAAGCCAAGATGTAGGACACCCAGCTACTTCTCCAGCACCAGGTCTGCCTGCATGCCACCTTGTTGCACCATGATGTTAATGGACTGAACCTCTGAAAATATAACCTACTCCAATTAAATGTTTTTCTTTATCGGAGATTCTGTGATTATGGTGTCTCTTCACATCAATAGAAAACCTAACTAAAACACCGTGATTCAAGGGAATAATGTGGAGGGTAATAGAGCAGGATGCGAGATGTCCTTCTTTATACACACACATATATACACATACATACACATAGACCACACACACACATGCACACACAGACCCACACATTCAAACACCACACACAGAGATGCCATATATATATACTCACCACATACACATATATTCTTAAATACATACACTATACATATAGCAAATACCACACACATATATGTACACCCTACATACTCACAAACTTGCAGACACCATGCACACACTCTCATAAACATACAACACACACATACTTATACAACATACATATACCACACATAAACTCTCACAGACACAAAGATGCCATGCACACATACACACATATTCAACACACATACCATACACACATACATATAGCACACACACCACACATACACATGCACATATACACACATGTACCACACATATGTATACATACAACACACAAACATCATATACCACACACAAGCACTCATAAAAATATATATAATAAATTTTAGAAATTAAAAACCTGTAAATACAATTTCAAAAACATTTAATTCCTAATAGTAATTAAGATTAATTCTTAATTATTCATAGAGTTTTCATTCAACAAGTTCCTGGTATAACTTCTTGGCTTAATGGAAAAAAGGGAAACAAAAAATACTTAAGTATCTCACTCAAGTTGATAATAGTAACGAATTAAATTTAGTTTGAGTTTGGGGGTAGACTGCATCCTCACCTTACAAAGATTGGAAATGTCTAGTCAGGGGATAATTGAAGGACAACCAGCCCCGAGGAAGAGGCAAAGAACCTGAAGAAGACAAGTGGCCCTGATTCAAATTGACGGAAAGTGGGTTGCACTCCTCCTCCACCAAGAGGAACACAGATTCAAGTAGCATCCTCCACCCAATGTAGCAGAGACCAGAGACAGAGAACTCTGTGACAAGTTGTGTTTCTACTTCAGCTCCATAACTTTAGCACAAGAGTGACTTTGCAAACTCTCCCCTTAGCCTGAACTCCTATAAGAGGTGGAGAAGTGCCATTACTAACCACCTATTTGTGAAATTGCTGATTTGATTTTGAAACATCGCCCCTGGCTGTGTGAATGACCCTGCTTCCTGGTTAGTACTTCTGTGGACTTTGGCTTAGCTTCTGTCACTTGCATTCAAATACGTTTTACGTGATTGCCAACTGTGGTAGGTTTTTTTTTTTTTCTCTCTCCTTTCTCAATTTGACTCAAATTGTAGGAAAGCTCTCAACAGCAATTAACTGATGTGCTAGAAGTAATAATGTCAAAGGTTAAGTAGTTACTTTGTGAACATCTTAAGCTGTCCCTTCTGAGGACTCCTGCTGCATTCCCAAGAATGCTTCCAGCTGTCCTTAACCTAGTTCTGCTCAGAAAGAAGGGATAGAGAGGAGCAAACATCCCTCCTGTACTAAAGTCACTCTAAGACAAGATCCATGTGCACCAGCTCAGCTTGTCAGGGACTAGGTGCTACACATGGGGATCCTGTAGCCACACCTCTAGGGAGACTATATTATTCCTTAATTTTTTTACTAAAAGAAAACTTTAAAGGGAATAGAGAGATGGCTCAACAGGTAAGAGCACTTGCTGCTCTGCGGAGGACCTGGGTTTGGTTCCCAGAACCCATATCAAGTGGCTCACAACAACCAGTCAGTAACTCCAGTTCTAAGGACTCTAATGCCCTCTCCTGGCATCCTGGGGTACTGCACTCACATGCACATACACATACACACATAATTAAAAGGAAAAAGAACTTTAAAATTCACACATAGGATTTTCTCACTAGAGAAAAAAATCACTTAAATATTGTCAATAATTTTTGATAGCATAAAAAGATATACCTATTTTCCCTGTTCTACACTTAGAATTTATCTCATGAGAATTTTAGAAAATCGCATTAGAGTCAAACATCTTTCAAGAAAGGCTGATACATGATATAAAATTGATTTCTGTGTATTGATCCCAGTACATTCAGTATTCTCATTCATTTTACTGATTGCTGGTGCTACCAGTTTTATTATTGTTATTATTATTATTATTATATACATTATTTTATACGTAGCCAATCATATCAAAATGTGAAGCTCCTGGTCCAGTGGAAATTTCCCATGATTAAGCATGATATTGGCTGTATATTGGCATAAGCACCATTTATCAAACCTAATACCTAGCTTTCCATGGTTTTTAAAGATGAAGAATAGATATTATATTTCATCAAGTGTTTTCAGGACATACCAAGGTGACTGTGAGTCTCCTCCTTCCCAGTTTGCTAATTTGCTCAATCATGGAATGATTTCCAGGGGTCAATCTAACCTTGCATTCCTGGGACAAACTCCACTTTGTCACGTGTGTGCTCTTCCTTGGGCTATGTAAATTCATTACTGAATTCTTTTTGATACGTCTTTGCATCAGTCTCTGCATCTAGGAGAAGTATTTGATCTTTAGTCTTTTTTTTTCTTTTGATATTCTGGTATCAAGCTGAAAAGTGGCCTTAGAAGATGAAAGGCTAAGTGGCCCTTCTGGCACAGTGTTCAGCAACTCTAAGAGTGCCCTCTGCAAATTTCTCACACCCTCTCTCCCTCTGTGTCTGCCCCTCAGTGCTTGGATTTTCTCCTCAGCAAGTGCCCCACACCCCACCTGACTTCCCAGACAGTACCTGGCTCCTCCTATCTAGACCACAGTGAGGAAGTTGCCTACAGAACTAGTTGAAACAAGTCCAGGGTTCCCCTCATTTGTTTCTTATCCCTCATAGCTCACTGTTCCCTGTTGCCTGATGTTCCTACAGCTGGAGGGGCACCATGGGACATGCCAGGTATGGTTTGTTAATCACTGGGTGGTGTGGTAGTGAAATACTGTACCTTCCATTTCATCTCAGCTACCAGCAGAATCAGAGTCTAGAATGAGAGTCTCAATACCATTTTTAAAAAATGAATTAGTGTTTCTCTGCAAAATAATAAGTATCCCAGAATCCAAAACACCCCAATGAGGAAAAGACCATGAGATGCAAAGAAACATTCAGGAAGAAAGAACACTTCAAATGTCATCCTTCTCTTGATGCCTTTTCATTCCACATTTCAGTCTTGGCCTGGAGGCCATGCCACAGACACAGAGGGAAGGATCCTTCTTTAAACGCTTCTCAGTTTTACCCCTAAAGGAAATTCCCAGTGGCAGAGGAACAATTTTGTAATACAACTTACACAATAAATAAGTATTTGAAAAAGTGTCATTCTGTCATTTTTCCTATTCTCTCCTTGTAAGTCCTTATTGGCCCTTTGGCCCCTCTGTAAAGCAAACCTCAAAGAAAATAAAGATTTTTATTTCTTCTAATATTACAAAGTCCTGTACTAAAGCTCTTATTAAGATTGTTTAATTACAGCTGGTTTAATAAAGCCAAATGCAGGGGCTAGAGAGAAGGCTCAGCTGTCTAAGTGTTTGCTGCTCTTTCAGAGAAATCGAGTTCCGTTCACAGCCTTCACCACACTGGGATGCTCACAGATGCCTGCAACTTCAGCCCCAGGGGATCCAATGCCCTCTTATGGCCTCTGAGGATACTGCACTCACATACAGGTATGCACACACGCATGCACACACAAACACATACATACACATACACAAATAAAATAAAAATACTTCTAGACTGAATTGATCCAGCAGACTGAATGGCCCCCCAAGATCATTTGTACGTGTCTTTTGAAAAGTTCAAATCTGTGAAAATAATTCACTTGCATATGTGTAGAGTGTATCATAGAGACTACAGTGAACCAAGCCTGTGGTGTTTTTTTGTCAGTCACCTGCCCAGGAAGCTGTCCTACCACCACCCTGGTTGCTCAGGAGAATTTAAATCCTACTCCGATGTCTCCCTTTGCACAGAACCATGAGATTTGGGACAAGCTCATTCCTTATTAGAGTAGACCTAACTGATGTGATGATGTATTAGTTTGCTGTCTGTTTCTGTGTTCAAAGAGAAAAGAGTTTATATAAGCTTACAGTTTATAATTAATGGAAACCGAGGCAGGATCTCAGGGCTGAAACTGAAGCAAAGACCAAGGAAGAACACTGCTTATTGACTTGCTCCCCATGGCTTGCTCAGGCTGTTGTCCTGTAACACCAAGGACCACCTGTCTGGAGGTAGAACTGCCCAAAGTGGGCGGAACCCTCGCACATCAACCATTAATCAAGAAAATGTCCCATAGACTTGTCCTCGGGGCATTCTGATGGGGCAATTCCTCAATTGAGGTTCCCTCCATTTGACTATAATGTCAGTCAGGTTGATGAAAAGAAAATTAATCATCACCTGTGAGAAGCAGTTCCCATGGACACCCGTTTGGTCCACACTTAGCTGGGTGGCTTGGAATTTACTACGGAAAAGAAAAATTTGCTGGTAAGTTCTCAGTATGGATGTCTTTCTGTAGAGAGCTAGAGATCCTTGGGAATAGATCCCTTTACCTGCCCCTGAAGACATTAGATGTCAGTACAACACCATACACAGCTGCAGCATTTGCTCCCACATGAGGATGCAGAAAATGCTCAGGATGGTGAACCAGAGAGACAGAGAGAACCTGACCTGGAGAATTCTGAGTTTTCATGTCTACTGACTCCGATGTCCCTTGTAAGTGCCATCCCTGTCACCCAGCAAGAGGAAATTCTTCATGGTTCGAGATTTGCATGGAGATTGTATGACTTTGGTTCAAATGACTCAATCACATTAAAATTGATCATGGGTATTCACACATGAAAAAGAATCTCAGGTGCCACCCTGACCAGATACAGCTTATTAGGGGCAGAAGTAGGCATCAAATTTGGGTTTTCTATCTTCAGTCTACTGAGAGACAAAAAAAGGAGGGAGACCAGAAAAGAAATCTTTAAATAAGACAGCGGTGAGTGATGGAAATGGAATTGCATTATCTGTTCGCAGGATTTCTTTCAAAGCAGGAAGGATCCCATCTAATCCTTTATCTTACCTTTTCTCTGGGCTTCAATCTGGCTCTCATTCCAGCTGTTAGATTGAATTTTCTGAGAGGAGATAAATTGAAAACTGGGATTCTAGCATGTTTTTCTTTCTTTTTTAAAACTCCATCTCACACCCTGTCCTTCTTTCCCTTGATATCCCCAATTATCCTCTAGGTCTTAGATAGTGAGTTTTAGAAAACTTTCCACCCCTTGGTAACTGCAGCTCACAGGTGGGCCTTGTATGACCCACAATATTCTGTTATTTCTACATGGAAATAATTATCCGAGGCTCGGGCCTGATGTTACTTTGTAGACAGAATGTAAGTTTCCCAGTTCACCCCCATTATCTTCTGCAGGTGTGCCCAACCTTCTGATATCACAATAGAATGCCTTCTAAAGTTGACACTCAACAAGTAAAAAAAATTGGGAGAAAAAAAAACAAAAAATATCCTGGTGATGTTTTAACTAAGTTCAAATTTTTTTCTTTTGTCTAAATTCAGAGATACCCTTAGCAACATACATCTGATGGGCTATAAGCTGGACATGCTTGCTAGCATCCTAACAAACCCCTTTACTCGTCCGTCATCTCCCTTGGACTCTGTTGCTGTGTGGGCTCAAGACTATGCAACATCAATTCATTGTTCTCTACCTTTGGAAGAGTCCAATCAGCAGACTCCATGGGAGTCCTCATGCTACGAATACTCTTTCATTTTTTAAAAATAAACACACTGGATCTGATAGAAGAGAAAGTGGAAGTACTCTACAACACATGGGCACAGGAGACCACTTCCTATGTATAACCCCAGTAGCACACACAATAAGGGCAACATTGAATAAATGGGACCTACTAAAACTGAGAAGCTTTTGTAAAGCAAAGGACACTGTCATTAAGACAAAAAGACAACCTACTGACTGGGAGAAGATCTTCACCAAACCCCGCAACAGACAAAGGTCTGATTTCCAAAATATATAAAGAACTCAAGAAACTAGACTTTAAAATGCTAATTAACCCAATTAAAAAATGGGGCACTGATCTGAACAGAGAATTCTCAACAGAAGTTCAAATGGCCAAAAAACACTTAAGGTTCATGCTCAACCTCCTTAGCGATCAGGGAAATGCAAATCAAAACAACTTTAAGATACCACCTTACACCTGCCAGAATGTCTAGAATCAAAAACACCAATGATAGCCTTTGCTGGAGAGGATGTGGAATAAGAGGAACACTCATCCATTGCTGGTGGGAATGCAAACTTGTGCAACCACTTTGGAAATCAGTGTGGCGGTTTCTCGGGAAATTCGATATCAACCTACCCCAGGATCCAGCAATATCACTCTTGGGAATATACCCAAGAGATGCTCTATCATACTACAAAAGTATTTGTTCAACTATGTTCATAGCAGCATTATTTGTAATAGCCAGAACCTGGAAACAACCTAGATGCCCCTCAACGGAAGAATGGATAAAGAAAGTGTGGAATATGTACGCATTTGAGTACTACTCAGCGGTAAAAAACAATGACATCTTGAATTTTGCATGCAAATGGATGGAAATAGAAAACACCATACTGAGTGAGGTAATCCAGACCCAAAAAGATGAATATGGTATGTACTCACTCATAAATGGATTCTAGCCATAAATAAAGGATATTGAACCTATAATATGAGATCCTGGAGAAGCTAAATAAGAAGGTGACCCCAAAGAAAAACATAAAGTTATCCTCCTGATATTGGAAGGAGACAAGATTGCCAGGCAAAAGTTGGAAACTTGGGGGTGGGGATAAGGGAAAGTGGGGAGAAAAAAGTGAGAAGGGGAGGATGGGGAGAGCTTGGGGGAATGGGACGGTTGGGATGGAGGCAGGGTGGATATGGAAGTAGGGAAGTAATATATCTTAATTAAGGGAGCCATTTTAGGGTTGAGGAGAGACTTAACTCTAGAGGGGTTCCCAGGTGTCCATGGAGATGTCCCCAGCTAGGTACTTGGGCAGCTGAGGAGAGGAAGCCTGAAATGGCCCTATCCTATAGCCATACTGATGAATATCTTGCATATCACCATATAAACTTCATCTGGCGATGGATGAAGCTAGAGATAGAGACCCACACTGGAACACTAGACAGAGCTAGGTCCAAATGAGGAGCAGAAGGAGGGAGAACATGAGCAAGGAAGTTAGGACCACAAGGGGTGCGCCCACCCACTGAGACTGTGTGGCTGATCTAATGGGAGCTCACCAAAACCAGCTGGATGATGGAGCATGTGATCAAACTGGACTCCCTGAACGTGGCTGACAAGGAGGACTGACTGAGAAGCCAAGGACAATGGCACTGGGTTTTGATCCTACTGCATGTAATGACTTTGTGGGAGCCTAGTCTGTTTGGATGCTCACCTTCCTAGTCCTGGATGGAGAGGGGAGGACCTTGGACTTCCCACAGGGCAGGGAATCCCAACTGTTCTTTGGATAGGAGAGGGAGGGGAAGGGGGATGGGGGGAACGGGAGGGAAATGGGAGGGGAGAGGAGGTGGAAAATTTTAATTAAATAATATAAATAAATAAATAAAATGTGCCTGTGTGAGGGTGCAGTGCCCATGTAGGCCAGAAGAGGGAAGCAGGTCCTCTGGAGTGGGAGCTAACAAATGGTTGTGAGCTGCCATGTGGGTGATGGGCACAGAACCCAGGTCCTCTACAGGAGCAGCCAGTACTCTTAACTGCTGAGCTGTCTCTCCAGCCCTACAAGACTTGCATGATTTGTAAGTAGTTGTGGGTAATTGATAGCTCTATAGAGGGAGAGTCAGTTTTCTTTAAGGATGTGGCTATGGTAGGCTGACCCCACTAGAGTACAAGGCCACATAGTCAGGAGTGTTCAGGCAGCACAAATTGGATTTGGTGGGTATAGAAAGAAAGAAAGCAACACAGAGTTGAGTGTAATGATTTATCTGGGAGGGCTTGTGGGGTGAATGATCAAACCACACTGCATGAAAATCCCCAAAGAACTAATCATTTTTTTTTAGACAAAGAGCTTTCCCTATAGTGGCCCTGCCCTTTGCTCTGCCCCTCCACGGTGAAGCAGACCCCTTCCTTTCTCTGAGCATATTACCGCCTGAAACTGGTAGATCCTAGCATAACCTGGAGCTGAAAAAAAAAAATCCATAGTTTCTGTTTATGGATGCTCTAAGTCTAAGTATCTTCAAATAAAAGTTGGCTTTTTTCCCCCTTCTTTTCATTATATTGTCAATTGAATCAGTGGTCTTCAGGAGTCTGTTTAAAATCACTAGTCCCCGCAGGAAACATTACAGTCGCCTGATGTCTTCTCCGATGCCCAGGGCTCAGGTCATTTAGAAACACAGTTCACATCTCTAACTCCACGCAGCTCATTAGCTCAATGGAGACTGTCCAGCTGTCATTACCAGATCATGCTTCCAGCTTCCTCAGGAGATGGGCATCTACTCACTTCCCCCACCCCTGGTTTCCTCGCTCAATCTGTAATTCAAAGCTGGGCTTTAAATTCCTCATAGTTGAGACATCAGCAGAAGGGGTGAAGACAGCCATCTGTATCAGGCTGCTAATGTCCCTGATACACTAGGAAGCTGTGTGGGCTGTAGTTCACGATCTATTGAGCAGGTTCATTCCTCCGCATCTCCTGGCTCAGACGGGAAGTCCATGTGCTAAGCAGCGGGAGTCCATCCCTGTAGAATGGGGTGGGGAGAACTGTTAAGACTCTAAGCATTAACAGCAGACACTGGGCCACCAGCCCTGGGCACAGGACTCCAGAACTACTCTGTGCAACTCTGATTCCAAACCAGGCCTGCAGTTTTAACTTAATGTCTGTAAAGTTCCATTGATTCCCACAGGCCTGATTCTGAATCTCTTTACTTCCTTTAATGTTAATCTGCAAAACAATAAAAATGAAATTGAAGTCATTGCCAGTCTAATCCTAGACTCCTGGCATCTCTTTAAAACCTCAGAATGTCAAAGCAGCAGCATTAAACTATGGTATATGCGTAAATAGATAGAGTGCAGTTGGACACCATTTAGAAACAAAAACATCACCACTAACAAGAAAACATTAGTAGGGTCCTCTCTCCCCCCAGAGCCTACGATTTCTCGAACTATGGGCTTTTGACCAGGCTGGCAGTACCAGGCAGAAATTCCCTCCATTAAGCAGGCCTCAGATTCAAGCAGTGATTGGTTTTCTGCATAACTTTCAAGGCACTGTTGCATCATGATTGCATCTTGTCTGGCAGCTAGATATTGTATCATTTATGGTCCAACACTGAGTAACACCTCCTTTGTGTTCCGGCCATGCACAGACTCCTAGGAGATCAACGTACTGAGAATAATTGACCGTTTAGTGCTCAGTCATAAATGGGACATCCATATCAACCAGACACACACACACATACACACACACGGTTCATTGAACGTTGAGGAAGATGAGACAGAAAAAAAATGTAAGAGCCAGAGGGTGGGGAAGGGTGCTGTGACATGCTGTCTTCCGGACATGATATGGCTGTCACACTCATGAGTTCACTGCAGCTATGGGTACCTGCCCAAGATCAAGTCAACAAGATCAATCAACATCCCAGCAGGCATTTGTACTCAAAATCAGGAAAGGGTGGGGAAGGAGGGAGAAAGGAAGGAAGGAAGGAAAAAAGAAAGAAAGAAGAAAGAAAGAGGGAGGGAGAAAGAGAGAGAGAGGAAGGAAGGAAGGAAGGAAGGGAAGATGAAAAGATGATGTGATGATGGGCTTCCAGGAGGAGTGGGAAGAGGTTTTTGGGTAGGTATAATCATGACACATTGCATATATGTATGAAATTATCAAAGAATAAGTAAGAGATAAAAAAAAACCTCTCAGATTATCTGATTCTAGAACCACACAACTCTGCTATGACAAGCAAGCAGACCCCTCCCTTGCATGTGTAACATCTAAACACAACCCATCCTCCCTACCTACCTGCATCTGCAGTTACCAATCCTGATTCTAATGCTTAACCCAGCATGATTTTAGTACTTTCATATCTAACTGGAATCCCCTAATTTTGCAATTGTAAACAACATTTTTTGGGGTTTTTTTTTGTTTTGTTTTGTTTTGTTTTTCGAGACAGGGTTTCCCTGTAGCTTTTGGAACCTGTCCTGGAACTATCTCTTGTAGACCAGGCTGGCCTCAAACTCACAGAGATCCGCCTGCCTCTGCCTCCCAATGCTAGGATTAAAGGCGTGCACCACCACTGCCCAGCACAATGCTTTCTTTTAAACAAACACTGGAAGATGCTCAGAACACTTCCTCCTGCTGCCAACTGCTGCTCTTGACTCTGCAGACTAACAGATGATTTGAGTCTGCACCCCACAGCCATGGGACCCCACATACATCTGCTTTGTATAGCTAACTAACATCCTTTCTAGCTATAGATGGATCCTATCATCTACACATTTGATTAGCTTCTGAGTCTCACTTTTGATCTTTTAATAATGACAATGTCCCCAATCCAAGCTTACGATGTCTGGCATAGTCTAGGACCTTAGTGCCCCTTGTCCCCATCTTATTTTATGGCTTCAAGCACACGGACTTTCATACGTAAACACTTTCATGGTATTCACCATGATCTCTCTGCCCTAGCGGCTTGTAATGCTATTCTATGACTAGACACTCTCCCCTCCTTCCTCCAAATCTGTGACTTCTACTCATTCATCCCTTGACATCTCCGCGGGGGACTGGGGGAGAACGGTCAGTAGTGTCTGATTCCGCTATGCAAGCATGAGAATCTGAGTTTGATCTTCAGAACCCACATAAAAATGTTGGTATGGAGTGGCATGCTTATTATCCCAGCACTGGGAAGGTAGAGACAAAAGGATCCCTGGAGCTCATTGACCAGCCAGTGCAGCCTAATCGGTAAGCCAATGATTGACCCTGTCTTGAATCTCAAAGGACATGGATGGTGTTTCTAAGAATGACACCTAAGGTAGTCCAATACCTTCTATTTGTTTCCACAAGCTGGGCACATTCCCAGAGAGGCCTCTCTGGCCTTTTGACAGGAACACATATCTCCATCCTGTCACGTTAGGGAACCCCATGCCTCTCGTCAGAAGGATTTTTTCACAAGAAGAAACTGCCTAGTCTCTCCAAGAACTCAGAGCAGAAGCCAAGTGAGGTTTCAGTCCCCTCTCACCCCCAGCACAGATCTAGAGACCAGAAACTTGGGCCAGAGGAACAGTTGGCACCGGATGATTTATATTCAATTAAATCAGTTGAATTTACTCAAGCCCCAAGGTGATGCTCTTTGTGATGCAAATCACCCCTGATTTATTTGTAATGTTAATTTCATTTTCATTTTTGCAACACATGTTGTTACCAGAGGTGAATTAAACTGCCGGTGCTGGTGTTTGGGACAATCGATGAATATATCTGGTTTCACTGGGGTTTCTCAGCTCAAAAACTAATCTTCTTTTATAAGTCATTGACAACCTTAAACTCCACAGCTTCATCCTGAGTTCATCCCAAACACAGTCACCTTATTCAACATGACTTTCTTTGAGGACAGTAATTCTTTTTTCTTTTTTCTCTCCTCAGTCCAATGCCTGGGTTCCATGATGGACTAGCAAAAATGACCACACCCTTGTCCCTAGAGTCTCAGCTGAGCCTTGGGGACAATATCACCTTATATGGAAAAGAGGCATCAGATCCAGGTGGAATTAAGGTCCTCATCAACTGACTAGGGGATAGGAATCTCTTCCAGGTTTATCCTTTAGTTCATGTGATCCTGATGTAATCAAAAGTCTTTAATAGATGTAAGAAATGGAAAGGAGAAAAACAGGTTTAAAATAAACCAGCTCAAAAGCGTGACTTGAAAGTAACTGACTCTACAAGTGGAGGGGTCCAGCAGTCCAGCATCTCAGGCTGTTGAGACTAGAACTCCTAAAGAAGTAGATGACCCCCTCTAATCCATAAGTTCCAAGCCAACAAGAGACAGTCTTAAAGCTCAAAATGCATGAATGGTATTCCGAAGGATGACCCCTAATGGCTGATGCTTGATATATCTACACACTTTGACCATCAGAACTTGACTTAGCTGCCTCTCAGTTGCCGTGATAGAACACCACGGCCAAGGCAGCTTATAGAAGAAAGGGTTTACTTAGGAACAGTTCAGGAGGGTTAGAGTCCATCATGGCGGGAGTCATGGCAGCAGCTGGTGGGCGGCAGGAATGGATGACGAGAGCAGGAAGCTGAGCACTGAGCACTCGCGACTCGACTGCGAGCATGATTCAGAGAGAGAACTGGAAGTGGCTGAGATGTTATACTCTCAACTCCAGGGATACACTTCCACTAGCCAGGCTGCACCATCTAAACTCCCTGAAGCAGCACCATCTCCGGAACCAGCTGTTCAGATGCCCGAGATGTTGGGGAACAGTTTGCTTTCAAACCCCCATTTTCTATGGTGATAGTGACGTGGCTTCCTGTAGAACATGAAAGACTTTATGAGCTGAACTTTCTCCTTTTGGCAATGCTCAAGACCAAGGGATGGAAGCCAGAGGGGAAAATTAAGGCAGGATTTCAAGATTGGATGACCGAGGGAGACATGAGAAGGTGGACCTACCCAGTCACCTTCCAGTCTGATTGAAGCCCTCTTCCAGCTGAGAAGCAGGAATTTCCAACACTACTAACAACAATCAGTGTGAAGGCTGCTGATATTAATGTCCCCTTCATATATATATATATATATATATATATATATATATATATATATATACTTTTTTTGTTAAAATAGCAATGAATCAGGCTTAAAGCTTGAATGTATATGACCTGGAGTAAGGTCTCATTCATTTCCCCAGAATCTAAAGCAAGACTTTTTACAACAAAGACACCCTACCCACCTATATCCACTAGATCTCCAAGGGATAGACCCTATCTATTGAAACCCTATGAGGTGTCCCTCAGGAACCACCAAGTGTTAATACAGTGACTTCAAACATCACCAACGTCTCACACACGTTGGCTGTAGAAGAATTCCTGGTACGCCTGTTTGAGATGTCATACATCCAGACTCTCTAGGGTACCCGACTTTTTCTGGATGTCTCCTTTTCTCTTGATCCTCTAGATTAAGTCTATATTAAAATGTCATTAATCAAATCTCTGCTTTATTAGATATGGGCTAGTATTAAACTCTCTTTCAGCACTGAAGCCATAAATCCCAATGTGGCCTAGGTGGAAGTCCCCAAAGGAGAAATGAAAAGAAGAAAAAGAAAAAGGAGAAGGGAGGGAGAGAAAGAGGGGGAGGAAGTGATCAAGGATTTACCACATTTTAATTTTTATTTAGTTTTTTGTTTTTAGTTTTCTTATTTTATAGTTATGAATATTGACCTGTATGTATGCATGTATGTATGTGCACCATGACTTGCCTGGTGCCAGAAGAGGCCGGCAGGGGGCGATGCATCCCCTGGAACTGGAAATACAAACAGTAGTGAAATACCGTGTGGGTGCTGGGTAGTGAACCCAGGTTTTCTGTAAGATCAGCCTGTGCTGTTAGCTGCTGAGGTTTGCTCCATTTTAAAACAACAAAAAGAGGCACCTGAAAAAGAAATCTGGGAGTGTTCTATTTCAGCCCCTGTAAGAGTTTGGGTATTATTCTGGAAAATTCAATTACTTATTCAATTAACTTAAGTCTATTGAATATTCATGATGTGTCAGTCAAATTGCTCTTGAAAGCACAACCATAAAGAAAAAGGTCACATTCATGATCATTTTTTCCCACATGGATGGTGTGGAAATGGATGCCACTTCAGCAAGCTAGAGCCCCTTACAAATCCCAACTGCACATCAGGCAGGTTCTCCGAGGCTCTGATGACATGAGAAATGCATTTCAATATTACAAGCTAAAATTTAAAAAGATGGTTTAAAACATGCTTGCTTCTGTGCATGACTTCATTATCCACTGGTCAAGCAATCAGTGAGTTTGATGAAAGGGAAAGGTCTAAAACGGATTTTAGGTGCTTAGAAGATTTGATCTGGGGGATTGTAAAAGACGAAGGAATGCTTGGCTCTTGAGCCTCACCTTAGCTTTTGACCTTAGCGTCACTTAGCAATGATGCCTCTTTCACGCATCTAACTTGCTACCCTGCGCATCACTGTCCCTGGATTCAAAGGACTAGGATTTGGAATGGAGATGTAATTACCTCACTGTCTCAAGGCACTCCTTTTTATGACAAGCCAGCATCCACTGCAGTCACATAGATGAGATGGAGACTTGCCCCAAATCTTCTGAGGGCATTTCCTCTGCCTGCTCTTTTCATGCCAGCCATGAGGTAGAGAAAGCACGAGTGAGTGTCACCTCCTAAGGGGGCCAGGAGGAGCACCTTTGAGGAGAAACCATGGGATCAGGTGAGGAGGATGTGTCGTGTAAGTCATCACCCGCAGCCACATCCTCTGAAGTGCAGAGTGATGAAAATGGGCAGTATACACATGCACACAACATGTGTGCGTGTGTGTGTGTGCATGTGTGTCTGTGTATCCAAATCTGTGTACAACTGTGTGTACCAGACTTTATATAAATTCTCTGTGTTTTTACTCAGGCCTTTTTGTGTGTTTGTAAAACTGAAAATAGCCTAACTAAATAAATTTCTTAACTTTACAAGGAAAAAGTTGGGGCTGGAGAAACAGCTCAGTGGTTGAAGTGCTTGCCACACAAGCATGAAGACCTGAATTCAATCCCCTGCACCTATGTTTAAAAAAACTGGGTGCAATGACTAGTACTGGTAACATCCTTGTTGGAGAGCCTGAAACAGAAAGATCCTTGGGGCTCATTAGCCAGTCAGCTTGGTCTCTTCAGAAAACCCCAAGTCGTAGTGAGAGACCCTGAGTCAAGGAATAAAGGTGCATAGTTCCTGAGGAATGACACCTGAGGTTGACCTCTGCCCTCCACATGCATGTGCACACACATGTACCCTAATACATAGATATAAGCACACATACGCACACAAAATACATACATTAATTTTTTTTTACTTAAAAATGATAGTGAGCCCTGGACTAATGTGATGAGAGAATACTTACGCAAACTTTGAAAGTGTAAAGGGTGATGGCGATGGAAAACTCCCAACTGAGCCTGTTGGGGAGTGAAGAGAATGGTTCTAGAGTGCAGGTTCCTCCTCTGTTTACTGGGACTATCAACCTGCTGCACAACACACGCTGTGCAGGCTCAGAAAGGTGAGCATCAATTCCCTCCCTCTCCTACTCATTTGCAAAAGGCTTCTGAGCATACTGTGTTTACCAGCACTTCCCACAGATACTAGGGTGGCTGAGGTGAGCAGGGGGATGTGATTCCACCCTCAGGCAGGTGCATTCTGCGGAGAGAGAGAAGACAAGACAAGCAAACTAACACATACACAACACCTCAGGTATGGGGAAATGCTGCAGAAAAAATAAAACCTGGAGACAGCTATGTGAAGACCTGAAGGGAAACCTTCCAGCTCTTGGGTCACAAAAGCAGATTCCTAAAGGAGCCCTTCATGTTCACTACAGAGAAAGGTCAGCAAGAGACGAGACATAGCAGACTGTGAAGTTGGCATCGGCGATTCTCCTCGTTTACTGTCTCCAGCAGTTCTATGTGGTTGGTATTCTTCTCATCCTTGCTTCATGGATAGAAAATGAAACAAAGTAGAAGACACATGCCTTTAGGACTTTGCCGTAAGGACAGAGGCAAGAATGAAGTTCAAGCACCACTTACACAAAGATCAACAAACCAAGAGAAGGTGGGCGATGAACCCCTGTAAAACAGGACATTGCTAATCAGAGGGAGTGATGTCATGAAGCCATTCTCAACCACTGAGGGCTGAGGTCATCACAGAAGTGATCACATTCTTATGTGTGGACCAAGCTTAAGGAAGTCAAAGCCCAGGGAATGGTGCCAGGACTCTACAGCCTTTGCCTGGCACACTCTGCTGTTCTCACAGCAGTTGGGAGGTATCAGTCCCCAGACTCCATAGTAAGAGGCTAGAGAGACAGACAGAGCCAACAGCAGGCAGAGAGGCTATAACTCAGATGCAGAGAGCTGCATGCCAATAATTAGAAGTTATCCAACAGCACAAAATAGGGAATCATTGTGGTCTGTGTTAATCTTCTATTCCTTCTCCTTAATCCTAACATGATGAACATTCCAAGGTTGCTTTGCAAGAACATAAATGTAACATGAGGGCCTGCTTGTTGGGGTTTCTGTCCCACCCAATTCCCACAGACGGTAAGCCCCAAAGAAAATCACACAGAAGTCTCCATAAGTTATAAACTGTTTGACCCATTAGCTCAGGCTTCTTATTAGCTCTTATAACTTATATTAACCCTTTATTCTCATCTATGTTAGCCACATGGCTTGGTACCTTTTTTCAGCAGGGCAGGTCACATCTTTCTTCTTCGGTGGATGGGCCAGGACTGACAGAAAGAGCTTCCTTCTTCCCAGACTACTCCTGTTCTCATGGACCTGCCTCTACCTCCTGTCTGGTTATCCCGCCTATATGTCCTGCCTGGCTACTGACCAGCCAGCATTTATTCAAAACGTAATTGACAGAATACAGGCTTGTCCCGCACCACATAAGTATCAGCATTTGGGGCTCTGAGTGGTGCGTTCTCTGCCACACACCACACATTCGTCTATCTGACCCAGGAAGCTGGCTGCTCATTACACAGACACGCATTTCTCAGGTTCTCAATTCAAGGCAGAATCTGACAGAGCTTTGAGGGGAAACAGAAAAAGAAGCCCTTTGAACAAAAATCCCTAAGCAGTGAAAATGGTATCTATAGAATTCCGGGGCTGTTTCCGATTACCTGGAATTGGCCACTGTTCTCACTTTCCTGGCATCCCTGCTTGGGAGGATCACCTGCCAAATTGGCTTTGGTATTGTGTGGCATGTGCAGAAAGAATATTTTGAATTAACCACCATAAGAACTCAGCAGGGCTTTCAGCCATCCACATGGAACAGAAAGCAAATTTGGATTCATACATATCTGCTAGAAAAAAAAATCCAGACTTGAGGGGCCCAAACCCTGAAGAAAAATGAGACAGAAAGACGTGAATACTGCCTTCCAAATTGTTCTCAGAGCCTTGACAGGTCATTAAACAGTGTAGGGGGAGAGCCTGATGAACTAAATTAGAAAGCTACTTATAATCTGAGCAAAGTTGAGAGCACCCTTAAAAAGCTAGAGGGGGGATAAAGGCTTGGAATAACAGACAGTCGAGGCTAAATAGGAGTGATGGCATCAAAGGATTCTAATAAGGATTGAGGAAACTTCCAAGGAGATACAGACAATTTTCACACAGAGAGAACTCTGGATGCAGTATTGGGGTGCACCTCCCCAGAGCTGCTCTGAGCTTAAAGACCAGGTGACTTTCTAACATGACTGTTCTAACAAGGGTCTTCTTGGGTTAGTTTTCATTTGGGGTCATTCTTGATAAAGTCTCTATCTCCACATATTCCGAAAGAGCATTTTTGTGGTTCCTGTTCTTCCAAAGGCGGGGTTACAGTGGCTGCTTCACAAGCAGGTACCATCAAGGGTCTCACGAGAGTGAGCTGTGGGAGAAACATCAGCATGACTTTGTGGTCGCGACTGAGGGTGGATGATGGGAATTCCCAGGCCCTCACCTTCATTGTTTATGATGCTACCTGCCGCTGTTTTAAACGACCTTTTTTTCCACTGGCCTACCACACATTGACTGAAAGATTTTCAACAGTCCATCCCTGTTGTTGAAATTAAAGAAAGAACTTTCCTGGGGCTGGAGAGAGAGTCAGTGGGCGAAGTGCTTGTTGTGCAAGCATGAGGACATTAATCCCACCCCCAGAACACGTGCACAAAGCTACATGTGGTGCAAGACCTATAATCCCAGCATTGAAGGTGTGGAAACAGGAGGATATCAGGCACTGTTAGTTAGTCAATCTAGGTTTGGGAAGAGACTGTCTCAAAAAATAATTGGATGGAATCGAGGAAGAAGACCCTGAAATTAACCCTCTGATCTCCACATGCAGATTAATATCTACACATGCATATAGTAAAACATATAACACACACATACACACCTGCACACACACACACACACACACACACACACACACACACACACATGCACACGAATAAAAGAAAAATCACCACCTTCAGAGTTAACTCTCCTGGAATCTCTTGGTTCTGATCAAATAAATATTTACGGATTTTAAATATGCCACATTAGCTAAGCTAAAAGGGTACTGGTGCTATTTTTATTTAGGAGCTTAATCAATAAGCAAATTGCCCACTAAATAACTTACAGAACTAACTAATCCATTCCAAAGTGGTTGTAGATTTGGAAAGGGACAAAGAATCACACCATGATTTGTCTGAGGCTTCCTCCACCGTATCTGAAAGGAAGTGATGTGATGTGCAATCTTGCAGCCGAACTCCTGCGTTCCATACTGGGGAGATGCTAATGGGTCTGTGTTCCTTTTCCAGCAGGTTCAGAGCATTAAAACTGTATTTAAATGGCAAAAAAAAATATCTCATTAATAGTCGTCAATATTTGTCATTAAGGAATTCCAAAACTCTACCAGGAAACAATAGGTACTCAATTTTAAGGAAGCCAACTTATGTGAACTATGTAACCATCTCAAAATCAGACATGATTTATAGTCTCAAGACCTAATATATGACAAGACAGATGGGTGCAGACAGCGACTGCCTCTTCTCATTTTTTATGAGAGGAAGCACGTGCGGATATGAGATAAGGCATTTCTTTTTTCATTTTTGTTTGGCCTGTGTGGAGTTTATTCTCTCCTACCCTATATTGATTTCACACTAAAGATAATTCTGAAAATATAATTGGACCTAGAGATCATACAAATTAGTAGTTAAAATGTGCTTATGATTCTTGAGAGGCCCATACGTCCTCTGGAGTGTATACTTTTTCTGGTAATAAAACTTTAGCCAAATAAGATGTACTTTTATGTGCATGTGTAAACCTGCATGAGTTTGTGTACTATGTGCGTGTAGGAGCCTGTGGGCTCCAGAAGAAGGTGTAAGGTAACCCGGAACCAGGGTTTCAGACAATGCTGGCAACAGAACCTGGATGCTCTGCAAGAGTATTAAGCACTCTTGATCACCAGGTCAACTCTCCAGCCCTATTCAGATGAGGATAGATGAAACCCTCACTACCGCTTTTTTCCTTGAGGTTGAACTGTAGCAACCTGCCAAGCTGTAAAGTAGCCAGTGACCACACAAGTTACTGTAACCCACTAAGCAATTGCTGCAAGAAGGAGAAGCCAGTGAGTTAGTTGATGGAACTCTCTCTATTTCTGTGACGACTGTATCCACCCTCTGCTCCTCTTCCTCCCTTTCATCACCCTCCCTTGCTCTGTCTTGAAGGATGACTCATTCTTGGTCCTGTAGCCCCTGGGCTCTCCTTTTCCTTCTGACATCTGGCGAGACAGACCATGGGGGGCCAGGAAGAACACTGGAAAGGAGGAGTGAGGTCAGAGTCTTCATTCCTCTCATTCCCTCCATGTTGAACAACCACAGCAGCTCCTCTGAGGTGGCTATTTCCCCAGGAGCACAGCTCTCACTGGGTCTGGTAAGGCTCCCACTGCGTGCCCCTCCAGCCTCGAGCTGAAATGGCATCAGGAGGTCTCGGTGTGTCAGTAGATCACGTTTGTTCCCTTCATGTTGGCCATACCCAATCAAACATTTCCTCTTTTACATGACTGCTTTTGTCTGTGCTATTTCTTTCATCTAGAACATTAACTGGTACATCCTTCCCAACAGTCCCAGCTCTCAGCCGGCCGGTGTCTGAGATTTAGAAACTCCAATTACTAGCATGTTCTATGCCTGAAGAAATCACAGCCCAGGTAAGTTTTGTAACTAGCCCAAGGTCACACAGATACCAAATAACAGATTTCAGTTTGGCTACACTATAAAATCTTTCACTCTCACATCCATGCCCTGACCTATAAACTCCACTGGGCTGCTTCCGAATTCTTCCAGAGAGTTGCTCAACCCAGTGGCTTCTCCTATTATCATGTCAACTTGGCGATTTATTGTACTATTTAGTTTTCATGAGTCTCTATTAAAGTGTGGCGTTCTCCCTCAAAGTCATTAGCCGATGGCCTCCAATCATCAGGTGACACTTTCAATTAATCCACCAGACAATCTGTCCTTGCTGTGCCTCGTCTGCTCTTGTTAACATGTCATTAGCGTGGTGCGACGTCCAGCTTCTTTGCTTCTGAGCAGCGCCAAGCAAGGCAGGAACTGCTATGGTTTAGACTTAGATGACACTGGAATGGGCTTTGCGAGCTTGTGTTTGAGCTGGAGAGAGAATGAAGCACTGTGCGATGTCATTTTTGGCAGTAAAGTCAGGAAGTCACAGTTCACATGTGCCACCATTCAAAAGCTACCTGGGGTCACCCCCATGTTTGGGAATGTGGCATGAGGTTGAAGGACACACAAAACACTAACAGAAAGCAGCCAGCTCCCCGTGCTACACATGTTTATTTTAATCATGATGGACTCATCATGAGGGCTTGCTACCGGTAATGCTGTTACAAGGATCTCTTGGCTCTTGTCTTCTAGAACAAAGGGGTTTAGTCAAGAGACAGTTTAAGCAGAAGTTTATTTAGCAGATCTAAACTACAGTACAGCAAGTACTGTAAAGAGATGTTGGAATGGGCTTCCCCAAAGTAGGGAGCATCCTGCTGTACAGAGGATTTTAGAGAAGGTTTTTTGAATATTTATAAGCTGGTGACACATTCATAGGGTATAGTAACCTTTTATCATCCTCAAATTAAGGTCTCCCTTTAAAGGGTATTTTTTTCTTTGATCCTCCAAGAAAATCAATTCTCAGAAATGAGGTTTATTTATTCAGTTTATTACTTTTTAAAACAGTGTGTGTGTGTGTGTGTGTGTGTGTGTGTGTGTGTACATTTGACTTTGTGGGTAGGCACAATTGCGTGTTGATGTGGGAGTGTCATATATCAATCTGTTGATTTCATTGGTTAAGCAATAAAGAAACTGCTTGGCCCTGTGGGTGGAGTAAACTGAACAAAATGCTGGGAGGAAGAGGAAATGAGGTCAGACTCCACAGCTCTCCTCTTGGGAGCAGACGCCTGAGAGAGACGCCATGCCCCACTCCTGGGCAGACACACGCCATGAAGCTCCGACCCAGGATGGACTAGGCTAGAATCTTCCCGGTAAGACCGGTTCTCACAGATTATTAGAGATGGGTTGATCAGGATATCAGAATTAGCCAGTAAGGGCTAGAGCTAAAGGGCCAAGCAGTGTTTAAATGAATACAGTTTGTGTGTTGTTATTTCGGGGCATAAGCTAGCCATGTGGGCAGCCGGGGTGCTGGGGACGCAGCCCCGCCGCTCCTATTTCAACAGCGTGTGTCAGCAGTCTAGAAAAGGGTGCCTGGTCCCCTGGGACTGGAGTTTCAGAAGGTTGTGAGACACCACTTGTGGGTGCCGATCACCAAACTCAGATCTTCAGGAAGCACAATAGGAGATCCTGCCTACTATGCATCTTCCCAGTCCCAGGCTAAACCCCCTTACTAGATAAGGCCTGAGGCACAGAGATGTTGCTGAACTCAAGTAAATGAAGATCACTTGACTGACTCCAAGTCAGGGCTCAAACCCTGGTTCTCCGAGATCAGCCCCGCTCTTGCTTTCCCATATGACTTAATAAACAAGCCCTCTATCCGCCAGCTTCAGGGGTCATGGCTATGAACTTTCTCATCTCCGTGGCAAGAAAACTTTCCCATTCGGGCGTCAGCCGAACCTCAACTTTAAACAAAATAACGAAGAACATATTCCCCATGGTTTGTGTCAAGTCTTCTCCTGCAGTCTACGTTCCTGGATTTCAAAACAGAGCCCCGAGCTATCACATTCAACATCTCAGTTAGGTGGATTTATTATAAAGCACGTTTTGCTCAGCAAATCGAGCAGCTTTTGACACATGTCTCTTGGCACTACTTTTCAAAGAAAACAAAGCGGAGACACAGATGTTTCCAGATAGGGGTATCTAAAATCAGCCTTTAGGAAGCGTGTTATGACATTCTACCAGCAGAAAACATATCCATCAAACGCCATCCTGCCTTTGAGCATCTGTGGGAAGCAAGAAAGTACCAGGAGTGACAATTATTTAACTCAAGTGGCCCTAGTGGGGCAAAGTACCCAGACTTCTAGGAAAGATGACACTGGATCTTCCCCTGTGAAGAAAGCTCCCACACGAAGTTCTGAAAGTAATTAATTCTTGGCTGGGGGTGGGGAGTAGGGAGAAGGAACTTGCAGGTCTAGCTTAGCTTTGCTCTTGGAAGAAACTGAGGACAGAAGATTCTGTAGGGTCTTTTAATAGCAACCTCTTTCAGGCCCGAGCGATGGTTTAGTGGTTAGGAGCACTGGCTATTCTTCCAGAGGACCTGGGTTCAATTCCCAGTACCCACATGGTGGCTGTTGACTGTCTATAACAATTCCAGTGGATTCTACGTCCTCTTCTGACCTCTTGGGCACTGCTCACACACAGCATACATATATACATGTGGACAAAACACTCATCACATAAAATGAAAGTAAATAACCCTTTCAATGTAACCCCTTTAATCTCCACAACCTTAGTCTTCAGACCACAGTGATGATATGACCAGGGCGTCACTCTAGATTGTGTTGCTGAGATTTTTTTAACTCACGTGTTCTTCTGACTTCCTTAATTTTTAGGACATCTTCTACCAGCCTTGGGAAGCCCTCCGCCATCTTCCCCATAGAGCTCACTTTCAATTTGTTTTATTTCTCTCTTTTCTCTGAATTACAGATATTCAAATGTTAGACCTTCTAACTGTCCTCCTTCTAATTCATGTTTCACAGTCTGCATTTTAAACTGTTAGTCTTGTTTTTCTCCTTCTCCTCCTCGTTCTCTTCCTTCTTCTGATATTCTTTCTTTTTTGGGGGGGTGTTTTTTTGTTTTGTGTTTGTGGGGTTTTTATGTTTTTTTTGTTTTTTTGGGGGGGAGGGGGGCTCAATGTTCCTTCTAGTCTACCATTTATCTTCAGTGAGGAATCTGTTCTTAAACAAGCCAGTAGGTTTTAAACTTTGTGTTGTTCGGTTTCCTTCCAGTTTATAATTTCCACCATCCCTTTGCAGATTGCATTTCCCTGCTGTGATTTTCTTTGTTTCACCTTTCATCTCACTAAGGATAAACAAGGTCATGAGGTCACAGTCAGGCCCAACAACACCAGAATGGGAGGTATTGTAAATGGTATCTGCTTTAACCTCATGTTAAACTAATTTTTGTCTCTAGCAATATCTTACTTGTGCAACTGCTTCTTTGTTTCCTGTCTGTTTGCTTTTCAAAAAGTTCATGCTGCAATCTGTGAGTGTGCAAAGCTAGCTGTGAATGCGATGGCAGTGTGTTCTTCCAGGGGAGAATCACACACCCTGCTCACTCACCTGCGAGCGCTCTCAAGCCAAGATGAGCTTTACCCAGGGTGCTTCCAAACAAGGATGTGGTGTCCACAGGGAAGCCTCCTTCTGGTTCTCATTTAGCCCAAAAGTACCACCCTTGAGACCCCAAATACAGCGGGGCAGAGTCCCGCAGACTCTCATCCGGTTATAAAATGCGCCTCATTGACACCAGCATCCCAGATAAATCTTCTGGGATTTTTGTTGTTGATATTGCTTTGGTTTTTTTTATTGGTGAGAGGTCAGATGTTATTTGCATTTGTTCTTTCTTGTTCTAAATGGGAGCACAATTTTTTTTTATTTTTTTTTTTTTTTAGAGCCACCGTCGGATTACCTGACCTGTCCCTGGCGTGAAATAAAGGTTCTCATTGTTCTTGTATTTAGCTTCATCGATCCGGGGGGTCAATGATAAATGAGTCTTCATTCGATTGAGAATGGTTTTTAATCTCCTTTTCTGAGAATTGCCTTTTTCTATATGACATTGATTTACAATGTACAAACCCAAAAGTATCTAACCCCCCTCTATCATGTCTCAGCAGATACAAATATAACCAAGTCATCTGGTTCATGGCAGGAAATGTCAATTATGAAACAGAGTCTACATTAATCTCTGCATATGTGCATGTGTGCGTGTTGTGTGAGTGTGTCTGTGTCTGTGTGTTTGAGTGTAGCATATGTGTGTGTTTGTGCTTATGTGTGAGCATGTGCATGTGTGTGCACATGTACACACACGTGTTCATGTGTGTGCATTTACGTGTGAATGTGCATGGACAGCTGTAAGTGCACACAATACAACCTCACCTGTCTGCTATTCTTTAGGCACCATCCACTTTGAGTTTTCTGAGGGTCTGTGACTGTCGTGGAGAGTAGCAAGTAGAATATGCTGGCTGGCCAGAGAACCCCCAACAATCTGCCTATCTCTGCCTACTATAGTGATGGCAATATAAGCACACACCATTACTCTGGGCCTTTTTTTAAAATGTAGGTTCTGGCTGGTGGTGGCACAAATCTTTAATCCCAGCACTTGGGAGGCATGGGCAGGCAGTTCTCTGTGAGTCCAAGGCCAGATTGGTCTACAGAGCTAGTTCTAGGCAGTCAAGGCTACACAAAGAAACCCCGTCTTGAAAAAGAAACAATAAATAGATAAATATGTAGGTTCTGGACATTGAACTGAGGTCCTGATGTTGCAAGGCAAGCACTAACCAAGAATTATCACCCCTGCTCTGAAATTCATATTCAAAAGGATTTAAACTTCCAAAATATCACATATTTCTCTGCCATAAGCATCTGGCTCTCAGGAGTAGGCATTCTTTCTGGTTTAAAGTGAAGGCAGGGCACAGATAGCCATTAGTCACCGAAAGGAATCCTGACACAGAGAATGTAACCCAAACTAACGGACAGCCATGCTGTTTTCTCGCCTCCTGTGTGGGACTTGCTTCAGGGTTCACGGAGTTGGTTGGGCATCTGTAGGGTTAAGGGGATTGCTGACTCTAGGAAGAAAATGGGTTTAATGCTAAATGTCAGGCCAACTCAGAAAAACCAGTTCAAGCTTGTGGATCGATGTCCTACCTCTGTGCTGGTGGCCTGAAAGCTTTCACATGGGTCCTTATAATTGATCGTGACCTTTAGATCGCTCTTTTTACAGACACAAAACTTGGGTGTGCAATTAGGAAGTGGGTTGTACTGCAGAGGTCATTCCTTGCCGAGCTTTGGGCATTGGGACCAGCAGCCCGGAGGTGGTCATTACTAACCATTGCTCCTCATCATGGGCTTAATGAAAGCCTTACCCCTCCTCACACACACAACTATGACAAGCTCAGCCTGGATGGTGCACCTGATGAAGGGACCTTTGTGACATGGTTGCACTTGCTTCCTGGAGCACATGAAGACATTGTTTCAGATGTTTCTGGGTGTCTCGTGGATCCTTTGATAAGTGGGGATCAGGATTTCTGATAGGTAGAAGGTGAGTACCCGTCTTCATTCTCCATGGAGCGAAGGGCACATGGCTCCTTGTCACCCAGTCTCCTAAGCATCCTCATGCAAGCATAGAAGCTCGTGAGGCACACCTGGATCTCCACTCTGGCACTCGAGAGCTCTCAAAAGAGACGGCGAAGCTAGGGCCATATATCTGCCCTTTCCTCAGTTCACTCCAAAGAAAGGATCCTTGCACGAGAGCTCGCTTAACCAGCATACATAGTAGGACACTGCTGACAGCTGTAGACTCTGTCAACAGAGACACGGTCATGCTTGAGAGTCTCTTCGGGCTCTCCTGATTTGTTCTAGCCCATTGTTTTCCATACACCAACAACCTGCTGCCCACCTCCGGGATACTCTCAGGAGCCATCTCTTCATAGTGTTTGGGAAGTACGATTAAAATGTAAAACTCTCCTGTCAGACTAGATAACCTTTCCACAAAAATGAGAAATACAAGAAAACAGTTCTATTGCTCTACAAGCGTTAAACCAGAATGTGGGGTGCATCATGGGCTATCAGTTAAGCCATGGGAAAACTGAAAGAGCGTGGACTCAGGCAGAGAAACCACACTGCCTCTGTCCTCTCAAGATACAGAGTAACCAGTCCTCAAGTGAGAGTGTAAACAGACATTTGTCAAGCACAGTCCATCCCAAGATCACCCTGGCAACTGCATCCCAATATGCATTACCTAATTCACTTTCATTTATTTATTTATATTTTATGTATATGAGTGTTTGCATGTATGTCTGTGCACCATGTGTATGCAGTGCCTTTGGAAGCCAGAAGAGGATGACAGATCCCCAGGAACTGAAATTCCAGATGTTTGTGAGCTGCTATCTGGGCCCTGGGAATCAAACCCAGGTCCTCTGGAAAAGCAACAAGTGCTCTTAACCACCGAGCCACCTCTCCAGCAACCCCCACACACACTAGTTTTGCCTGTCTTTATGGCAACAGCTGATTCTTGCCCTATTATCCATTCTTGGTGAGGAAATGTCTACGTCATGATCCCAGCATGCTCATGAAAAGAAATTCTGCATCATAAAGCTAGCCAGAGGTATAATTAGCACCTAAAGCTAATATATATGAAAATATACGTGCACGCATGCCACCCCACACACAAACAGAAATTCTCTAGAACAGCTGCTCTAGGAAAAGGGAGGAAGGTCTCTTCCCTTACATGGAGAACTAAGTCTTATTTTAAAACTGTTTTTACTGCATTTAATACCTTCATGGATAATTATTTACTATTTTAATTCAATTTGCTGCCTTTTAAATATTACTCTATCCTAAGCTATCAACTCCAAAAAAATAAGCTTGGTGTATTGAAGATATTTTTAATTTAGAATATAACTGTCATCATCAAAGAAGAACTAGTCCAGCAGAGACACGTGGACCAGTTTTCAAACAGGAATGTCCAGAAAAGAGGTGGCTCTGCTCTCAGTCCAGGCACCTCTCCCAGAGAATCCCAGGGGAGTGGCATCCTGTCCACTGATGGTTCTTGCCAATGGAGGACACCAACAGTGCAAACCACACCCCTCTAGATCCTACTCAAGAAAGAAAAAGGTTGTAGCTGGGTCTTGACTATTGAATCCTCCAAAAGAAATAGCCTATTTTGAAGCTGGTACTGGAAGATCCTAACACCAGCCCTGGGGTCTAAAAGTAGGTGGCCAGCCTCAGGTCTGCAAACAGGTGGTTGCTACCTCAGTTCTCTTAGAATATCTCCAAGTCTGACAGTGGAAGACAGCGAAGAACCCAGGTCCTCAGAATCTCCTTGCAGATAGGGCCAGTAGGGGGGCCTGGAGACCAGGACAGGGCCTTGTCCCTCAACAGTAATAACCAAGCGGTGACTGCAGCTAAGTAGCCATGACGCCTCCCTTGGCTCCTACCAAGAGTTGCACATGAACCTGTGACTTTGCCAGACCTTCATTTCTCCAGATCTTCAAAAGCCACCAAGAATTAAACAAGGGCAGAGATGAGACAATATTGTCACCTGTCACCTGGCCTGTCTTAGGGTTTCTCTTGCTGTGAAGAGACATATGACCACGGCAACTCTAATAAAGAAAAACATTTCTTTTGGATTGGCTTATAGTTCAGAGGTTTAGTCCATAGTCCATTACTATCATGGTGGAACACAGCAGCCTGCAGGAAGTCAGGGTGCTGGGGAAGTAGGAGAGTTCAATATCTGGATCCTAAGGCAGCAGGAAAAGAGAAAGTGACACTGGGTCTGCCTTGAGCATCTGAAACCTCAAATCTCACCCCTAGTGACAAACTTCCTCTAACAAGGCCACACCTACTCCAGCAAAGCCACACCTCCTGACAGTGACACTTCCTATGAGTCTATGGGGGCCATTCTCATTCAGACCACAACAGACCCAAGTGGGGATGCTACACCTCCATCCAGGGAGCCAACCTGCCCAAATACTTTCACATTCTCCCTCGGCCACCAGGCTCCTTCCTGTGAGTGAAAAATGGTATCATCAACAGCCCACTGAGAAAAGGAACATTATGATTTTGTTGTTGTCACCAAACAACATTGTTTTATTTTCACTCCACCCTTATTTTATAAATGAGGGGATAATACTGTATTTCCACGTACAGTGATGAGATATGTATTCATTACGGTTTTGTAAACAGATCCAGCATGGTGGTGTACACCTACCAATCCACCACTCAGGAGATGGAGACAGGGAGATCGGGAGTTCAAAGCCAGCATGGACTCCATCAGACTCTGTCTCTAAAACCAACAATAACAAAGTACTATACACGAACAAGAAAGCAAGTCATTGCACTGAGGTAGAGTACCCATAATAAAGACCACAAGAAAGTTCTAGAATAACTGGAATTAGAAACAGAAACAGTCAGTCAGTATTTCTTGAGGCGTTGCCTGCTTGGCATCCTGTTGATGTGTCTCCAAGCTTGTGAAACAGCTCAAGGGTGCCAGGCCCCACAGCTGGAACTCTGCAATCAGATCCTTGAAGGATGAAGGGAACATGGGAAGGGGGATCCAGATTAGTCTGTGTAGTTGGCCACCACCAGCTCTGGTTTAACTGACGTAGATGGCAGACCCTTGCTTGGATGGTAACTAAGCCTGAAATCACAGCCTTAGGAAGAAAGGACAGAGAGAGGGTACAGACACATTCTCACTCACATGTTAAAAATAAATAAAAGGCTATCACTCTAACATCGTAAATGCTAGGGTGACAGAATGCCATTCTGTCTCTGCCGGCAAAGGGCTCACAAGGGGATGGCAGATGGGTTTGTAGGAGCAGGCTGGTGACAGCAGGGCCACTGCACAGAGAGGTTCACAGATGCGTTTGCTCAGGGAATCAGCAGCGAAAAGACTGAGAGAGAAGCAGGGAGAAAAGAAAGAGAGATGGGGAGACCGGGAGAGATACAGAGATGGGGGTGACAGAGAGAAGCAGACAGAGACAAGAGAGAAGGAGAGATGGAGGCCCAGAGAGGAAAGAGGGAGAGGAGAGAGATGTGTGAAGATGGAGGGAGAGAGAGATACTGAGAGACAGGAAGAATGGGGAGAGAGAAGCAAATCCACATCTCTGTCTTGTCCAGAGCTGCAGAGGAGCTGGTCATTAGCGGATTCACACACACACACCCCCCCCCACACACACACACAGGCTTTTGTGTCTCTTCACACGTCTGTCCCTGGATCTCATTTTGTTAAGGAGAACCACTGTCTAATGGAGCTGAGCGCTGACATTTACAGAGGGCTGGGAGACAAATGACACTAATGACATCTTGCTGTTAGTTCAACATCATTTTCACGCAGATTGCAAGCCATGCTGCACTCATCCCAGGAGCCAAAGTTAAAGGTTTTTCTTAAAAGCTACTCTGCAAATGCCTTAGTTCACGGAAACCAAAACAAGCCAGAGCTCTTTTCCCCACCAGCCTTGACACTGTAGAGACTTCCCATGAACCCCGCAGCCATGCCTCTCCGTGCACGCGGCCTCTGAAAGTCAAGTAAACCTGGAATACCACACTGGACAGCCACACAATTATTAATCCTGTTTTCTAAGGAGAAGTCAAACACAAACTCATAATAGCTCTGAAGTAGCGGGAAGCAACCTAGCCTAGAAAGAAATGGGTCCTTCACAGCCCTTGCTTAGGATAAATATCCTCTGCTTACAAGCGCCAACTACCTACTCTTCAGGAGCCAAGTTTGTTTGTTCAATAAAATGCCTATTTGAGTTAGGGTCTGGAAGCACACTGGCTAACACAGGGCGATGGCCTCTTTCCCCCTTTGAAGCTAACGTCAGCCTTGGAGACAAATATCAATCATGCTTTTGCTCAGAAAAACGAAACAGGGCCTGCGTGGAAAAAGGTATATGTTTGGATTGGATCTACCTGCCATATTTAAATATCAGAATTTCATACATGTACATAACGTGTTTTCATCATATCCACTCCCTATTCCCTACACTCTCTTTATTTCCATCTCTCCCTCCCAGCTTCATGGGTTTGCTTTTTTACTTAAACCCACTGAGTCCTCTTAGTGCTGCCTGTGTGTGCAAGGATGGAGTGTGAGTTCATGGAAGGTTCTAGTTATATTACCAAGAGAGAAAAGGATCCAAAAATCTCACCTAGTTATGAACCCTGCAAGCTACAATAATGATCAGGCTAGGAAGATATGCCCATTGATGTAACAGTGGTATGAAAATTATGGAAATAATGAACCACTTTTTAATTGGATTTAAAGCCCTTTCCACAAGACAGAACTCACATCTGGTACTATTAACTGGGCCAAAACCACATTACTGGCTAGGCCATAGGTTCTAGGTGAGAACCTAAAACTGCTATTCAGGCAAAACTACAATATATTACATATAAAAATATAGCCTATTTTTTTCCAGAATTAGATTATATTATTGCATGCAGGCCCCATCTTTCTACTGAGGCAAATATCTACCAGTTAAACAGTGGCTTCCTTCTTCATTCATCTTTCTACCTAGCATACAACTATGATTTTGTGTGATAAAAATTGTATCTTATGTTGGGGAAGGTCTCTTGTTTGTTCCTGGCTGCTCAGCCTCGTTTCCCAGCTGCCCAGATTCCCAAAATAATCACACAGAAACTATATTATTTGCAATTCTGTTTGGTTAATAGCTTAAGCAGATTGATAGCTAGCATTTACATGGAATTAATCCACTTCCATTATTTTATATTTTACCATGAGTCTTGTGGCCTATTGGCAAGGTTCAAGCTGGGAGCTCACATCTTTCCTCTCTGGCAGCTACATAGCATCTCCTCACTCCGCCTTCTTTCTCCCAGCATTCAGTTTAGTTTTCCCCTCCTAGCTCTGTTCTGTCCTATCACACACAGGCTTAAGATGGTTTCTTTATCAACCAATGGCATTCACAGCATACAGAGGGGAATCCCACATCACTCTTACAATTTATTTAATTACTTCTACAAGGGAAGAGTTAAAAGGCATGATACATGGGGTGAACAGCTCTTGCAAGCAGAATCTCATGTTCCAGCCCCTGAGGCATTGGCAAAGTCAGGTGTGTCTACTGTTGCCCTGATGGACCAGGTGGGCCAAACCTCTTCTCCAATTGGGTCATACAGATAGAAGTAACTTCTAGCACCATTAAATAACTCCTTGCCTTTGCTTGGTGATGTGTATATGTATGACTGGGCCTGCTTCAGGAGTTCTGTGTATACAAACCAGGTGCGACCTTCTAGCTAATGTGAAGGTTGTAAAGTTTATGTAAAAAAACAAGGATCTTGTGGCAAAGAGTGATGTCAATCCTGATATTTTAACTTTGATCAAGATACGAAGCTATTAAAGTATTCAATTACCTAACAGCTACAACGTTTCAAGGCAATGTTCCCCGGTCTGACATATTAATCTACTTGACATTCAACACATTATGCTGTGTTTTTATAAAGTGATAGCCATTTCAGAAGGCCAGAGCAGAAGCCTTTCAGCCTGGCCCCTGTATGCCCTGACCGCTTCCATTAATGCACTTATTATTGATATAAAGGGGACACATTTAAATGTCTCAATGAAAAAATATACATGGGGATTTCAGGAGAGTTAGCTCAAGGTCATTGATGTGCACGTGTTGATAAATCTGTCATGCCTTTTTTTCCATCTGAAGAGACGGATTTTAGGTGTTAGTAAAATTACTTCATCTTCAATAAAAACCCCAATCCATAACTGCTTCTCCTTTCAGTGAGTTCTCTCTGTCAGCTTTCTTTATAAAGACACAAAAGCAGGGGAAAAACTCCTGTCGGGTCTCCCCACAGATACCTGCAATCTCACAGGTCGCACACCAGTGCTTCTGTCTCAACAACAATTTGTTAAACAGCTCCCAAGTGTGAGGCACAGTGAGGTGTGCTCTGTGTAACCTATCTCATTAGCATCGGAATAAAGGTGGGAACAGCGAACTTTAAGAGTCGCACAGACATCACTTGGTTTGTTCCACCATGCAGGTAATGTGATGCCTCTTGCCCTCCCCCACTTAACTTGTTAACACTTTATCATGTTACTTTTGCCAAATCAAACAGGCTTGTGTGTGCATGTACATGTGTTGCATGTGCACATGTATGAACATGCATGTGAAGGCCAAGGGACAACCTCAAATGTCAGTCATCAAAGAGACCATTCATTTTGTGAAACAAGGTCTCTCATTGGCTTGGAAATTTTCAGTTATGCTAGACCTACTGGCCAGTGAGCTCAAGGAAGTCCTTCTGTTCCTGCCTTCCAAGCTCTAGAATTACAAACACATGTCACGATGCTCGGCTATTTTATATGAATTCAAGGGCATCAAACTCAGCTAACTGTGCCTGTACCACAAACATTGCACCAATGAAGCCACCTCCCTAAGTGCCCAAACAAGTTTCTAATACCTAGATCTAAGGAACAAAGCCTGATTAGGTATCAGCATCAGTACCATCTGCCAAGGCAGTGAGCCACAAGGAGTGCCAAACTGTCAGCGCTCAGATGTGGCGTCTTTACCCACCACCCTGGTGCAGCTACACGAGAAAGAGCCCAGTGCATCACAGACCCACGACAGATAATAGGTAGTTATCTGAGGCCATTAAGTTATACGGTGTGTGCATCCAACACTAATATACTGACTTTCTCACTGGAGGACATTGCAGAGAGCTGCGTTGCCAAATATTGAAGAGAGAACAAGTTCAGACTCCTGGAGCCTGATCCTTTATCACCACAGGGGCAAACCACAGTGCTCTTGTCTTCACCAAATATGTTAGAATACTCTGTCTCAGACCTACAGAAACATCAGCCACAAAGCATACAATATATATAGGCAGATGATGAGTACACATTTATGAAATTATTTTTCTAAGACTTATTTTCATTTGTGGATTGTGTGTTTTATATGCATAACCCAAGTGTGCAGTTCCCACAGAGGGCATCAGACCCAGTGGAACTGTAGTTATAGTGTGAGCTGCCTGATGCTAGTGCTGGGACCCAAACTCAGGTCCTATGGAAGAGGAACAAGCACTCTTAACTACTGTGCCATCTCTGAAGTACTTCAAGGGTGCTTTGATCCATCCTTATAATTCATTGTTCATCACAATTTGTTCAAAAAAAACCCAAAAGTCTATTTAATAGACAATAGCCATATACACACAATCTTTCACCAACCTTTAACTAGCTACATTGTTTAAATTAATTTGGGAAACATTCATGTAGCATCACGGCTTTGAGTTTGAGAGCAAAGAATTGATTCTCCCATGTGGTAAACACTGAGTTTCTCCATAGTCATATAGGATGAACAGTGTACAATGTACAAAGAATAGAAACTGCAGCTAATATTTGCTACAAACCCAGCAACTACGACTTTTGCATCTGTGATGTTGGGCATGTTTTCTTTTTCTGTAAAACTTTATTTAATTCACATGAATGAAGAAAGCTCTCCCTCTTACAGTGTTTAATTTGGTGGGTTGAAGTCTGTGTGCAGAGTTTCACACCCATGATGGTGATAGCCCTGGGAAGGGGAAAATATACTCTTAAGAGTGGAAGCTGTCTTCCCTCCCCTTTGGCTACTAGACCTTTGAAACAACAAACCCCCAAAGTTAAATATTCCTCCAGAGTCCCATGCTTGAAAAGCTGGATTCTAGTGTCAACCAAAGAGGACCTTGTCTTCCAGGAAAAGAATCTTCATGGTTCTGACAATTTGCCAGCCAACCTTACAGGAGAGACTATGATGGGTCAATGATTGGCAAGACCAGACCTCACCAGGACTGTTAAATTATGTCTGCCTTTTTCTTCTATTGAAAGCTACACCTCATCTCAGAACACTCAGAGATGGACTTGGGGTTCACTGGACCCTTTGTATTTGTTTCTCTTCCCAGTGTGGCCATTTTGAATAAATTTCCTTTTTCTGCTTTTCAGTAGTATTGATCTCTACTGGGCATGTTGAAAGTGGATGGCCAAGCTCAGATTATTGAGATTTTTCCAGAACCCAGATTTTTATCTTAAAATTCCAGCAACAACATCACCAGCTGCTTATTATTTTCATAACTTCTAAAAGAAACTCTATATCTAACAGTTATCAATTCTCACTTTCATGACCCTCTCCTCAATCTCTACAACCACTAATCTATTTTCTTTATGGATTCATATTTTGAGGGGTTTTGTTTACAAGAGATAATTTGGTAGTTAATGTGGTATGCATGGTTTTCTTTCACTTAACATAATATCCTTAGGGGTTGAATAATATTCCATCATATAAATATACCTCAATGTGTTTACCCATTTGTTTGTGGATGGCCATTTGTGTTCTTTCCATTTTGATCTGTTAGTAATATTGCCACTAGGATAATTTATATACAAGTTTTATATTAAAGTACATTTCCAATTCAATCAGGCATGTTCCTAGGGGTGAAACTGTTTCTTGTTCTCTCTATGTCTCTGTTTGCCCATATAGCCATAGGCAGAATAAAATACCTACTTGATGGGGTTGTTGTGAAGATTCTATGAATTAAATCTAACAACAAAAAAAAAAACAACTTAGGATGTATACCCAGGACCATAAACATTGAAACATTTCTTTTCCCATCACAGCTTGGTCTTAATTTTTTCAGTTTCTTTCACAGATTGGTGCACAAGCAATACATTGGTTATTGATTGCTTAGGATTCCTAGTTCTTGACCCGAGCTCACTTTTCTTTTCTTTCTTTCTTTTTTCTTAAATAGAAGCATCTTTATCCTACTTATCCTGGGCCAGATGTTTTCATATTTTAATACTCAACACAACTGTCTTCTTGGTTGAATCTTCTCTGATCCCCTGCAAAAACCAAATTCCTTTCCCATCCTCTGGCATGACTTCCCTGTTGTTTCTGCCATGACTCCACAAGAAACACGAACAACCACTTCACCTGTTAACATTCACACATCCCCACCACACCATGAACAGTTGGACATAGTATATACAATGTTCTTACTTTGATTTCCTTCATCAAGGACTTTATGCTCACTTTATGCTCAAGAATTATCTATTGAATGAGCAAATTGGCCAATTAAAATAATTTTGTGTAATAATACTTTATTGGATATAATTCTCCTAATTTCAATATTTTATTTAATTTTAATTTTATATTAATTTTGGTTTTGTCTTGATCTTAATTTTACCTCTAATGAGTATATTAAGGTATTTTGACTAGATCTTCTTTGATATTCTGATAAATCAGTGTATAGATCCTGGTAATGCACATACACTCACTTTAGTGATTTGAGAATGGGTGGAAAGGGGTAAAAATCTAGGGTGGTATAACACAGGAACTGTTGATCTCAGGGACAAGTTAGTTCTGGAACACAAAAATTCATGGAATTTTAAGGAAGTTTCAGATGCAAGTGCTGTATTAAATTCTTAAATATAATTTTTTTTAAAAAAAACCTACATTTCTTGATTAAGTTCAGCTTATCCCCAAGCTTGACTCTGTAGCTTTGACCACATTGGTCCTCACCAGCAACTAAACCCTAAAAATGTGAATATTAGAGGAAATTCTATGAAATATAACATCTAGCAAACTCTTTCTGTGCATAAGAATGTTTAATCTGGGAGCTGGAGAGCTCTGTGGTTAAGAGCACTTGCTACTCTTGTAGGAGACCTGAGCCCGGTCCCTCGCTTCCATGCCGTTTATGTCACACCATATATAACTCAAGCTCCAGAGGGCATCTGTCCCACATGTCTGGCATACCCTGACAGCTATATTCACACACACACACACACACACACACACACACGTATGTGTGTCCAAGTGCACACATGCACACATAAAATAAATAGATATAAATATGATAAAAGTATTATTAAAATTCAAACAGCACTGAAGTATTTGTTGTAGAAAACGAAATAAACTTCTCACTTGGACCCCATTTTCCTTCCCCAGGATCACAATGGCAGGCATGTTATTCCCTACCCCCAACAGCCAACGTTAAACTGAGTCACCTGTAGCTGCAGAATGGGTCTCTTCTCAGCCCATCTGTTGGTCACATCTATCCACTCTGAAATATCATCAAGAAATTCAGAATCATCCCTCTGGCCATCTCTATCTCTTTGTTCTGCTTTTTCCCATCAGAACTAAGTCACTGACTTATTTTTTAGTTGTGTTTAATTAACAGTTGCTTTATTACTAAACTTCATAAAATATTAGGTTCATGAGAACAGACTTTACTATTTGGTCAGCTCCCCCATCCCTAGCTCTTTAAGATGGCCAGTGTTGGGGAACAATTTCCTACATTTTATCATGGAGGGAAGCTCCTTAAGAATCGGGAAGTGAACAATTCACAAGTCTCAGGAAGTTCCTGAAACTGACCAGATACACAAGACTCTCCATCCCCAAGGTTATATCAGCAAAAAGGACTGCTGAGGAGACTCAGACCAGAAAAGCTGCTTAGATGAGAGTCTCTGACCAACTGAACCTCCTGAAAGAGTCTCTTGCCTGTCAAGTACCTTCAAATAGTAAAGAGAGCCCCAGAGTTTCAGATTTCTTCAGTCATCATTCATTCTGTGGTAAGTTTTTGATGATGTATCTATCTTTGAGTCCTTCATTTTCCTATAAGCAACCCCTCCACTCATACCTGTTAGAAGTCCCGATAAAGTCATTAGTTCACCAAGCTGAACTTTGACAATATCGTAACTTTATTCAGTTGCTACTTTCCTATCTGGTGTGATACTTGTTCACATCTCCCCAGGAATAATGTCACATAACAGCCAGATGCAATGGGCCTTGAAACCATATCTACTGGAGGACCAGATAACAGTTTGAATGCTATTTTCTATGTCTTTCCCTCTTTGTCCTGTCACCCATTGTGAGAGATGCCATAAGTGACTCTGGGCAAATCCTCCTCTTTCTATGTCTGATCGTGATGTCAGTCATATAACTAAGTATGGCTGCGGATTTGTACAACTAAACCTTCCCTGGAAGCCTCCCTTGGAACTACTCTAAAGTTTTCAATCACCTACCTCCCTTCTCATTGGCAGTGCAACATCAAAGGCCAGTACAGAATCAGAAGAACATGAAAATCATGGGAGGAGGCTGGAGAGGTGTCTCAGCAGTTAAGAGCACTGGTTCATCTTCCAAAGGACGAGGGTTCAATTTCCAACACCCACATGGTGGCCCACAATAATCTGTAATTCAGGGGGTCTGATGTCTCTTCTGGTTTCCAAAGTCACTGAATATATGTAGCACACAGACATACGTACAAACGAAACATTTGTGCACATAAAATTGAAAAAATAAACAGGTTTTGTACACTGTATTTATGAATATTGATTATAAGAGGAAATGTATTAGCATAAGACTGAGATCAAGTTCACTAGTAGAAACGCTAAGGTTCCCTATGTCCCCTTACCACCATTACCTCCTCCCACAAGGGAAAGGACAGAAAGGAAAGGAGCCCCTACTCAGAGTGTGATGTGGAAGGGTTGCTAGGGATCCTGCAGGAGACATACACACTTGTATTCCACATCTCCCTCTACAGGTGCACTGAGTTATTGCTTCAAGGGATATTGCACAGTTTTCTGGGGACAACTGTCCAGGCCATCCCCCTCCCAGAGGTCCCAGTGTAAATGTTCTGCTCCAGTGATGGGCCGGGAGCAGCAGCCGATATGTCAACAGGTCTTCAAACCAGAGAGACAAATAAAAGGACCTGAAGTCAGATGGAGTCGGGGAGTGCAAGTTATGAAATTTTTGAGCTCATTTTTATCATCTACAAACTTTCCCATAAACTCTGTCCCAGGTGGCTGGGCAAACACTTGAGCCTTGAAATGAAATCTTGGAGTTATTCCGTCACTCACACAGACTAAATCCATCCTGAATTGTGTAATAAACTTTAGCCTTTGGCATTTTATGATTTTGAGACTCATATTGCCCTACTTGTTTTATAGTTTATCTTCTAAGCTATTTGTGTTTTCTTTATATTTTTGTGTAAACTTTTTGAAAAAGAGGCATTACACAAGCCTCACAGTGAGGAAACAGCAGGCTGTGTGCTGTGTTTTTACTTGTAAATAAGAATTCAATTTAGTTTCATGGTTTTATTTTCTAAAATATTGCCTGGAGTACTATTTTGGATAAAATGTATATATACTATCTTATTTGGAAGAAAACACCATTGGTTTATGGCTACCCCCAATAAAACTATCATTCTTACAAAAATGTTTTCAAAAGCTTTTTCATGTATATTTGTTCAAATTCTCCAATGTGGACAAAGGGAAGGCAAGAAAATGAAGATAAATAATATACATGTCAAAAGCAGACTCAGTGTGCATTCTCTCCCTCCTCCTCTTACTCCAAAACGAATATATAAATCACTATTTATAGATCTTCATACATGTGTTTATAGATGAATGTCTAAGTGCCTATCAGGGTATGTGGGATGTCTGTGTGTATATATCTCCTTGTATAAACACACATACATGTTGGTAACCATATCCTATGATGTTTCCTTTATTTTCTTCCCAGAATGTGATGAACACAATAATTTCTCTTTGCTTTTGAACATTCTCCAAACCCGAGGGTGATGAGAGAAAAAACTAATGCCTGACAGTATACTTCATGGGTTTCATTATCCAAAAAGATTCCTGAATGACTCTGCCCCCTGCTTGTCTGCCATTTAACTGGTTTTAAGGGATGCACGACTTAATTAAAGATGCTTAGAAGACGGACAGATGTGATAAAATGTAATGGCTGTACTGGGTCTGCAGGGTGGCTACCAAAGGTACAGAGGGGATGGTCTCAGGGGATTCAAGATTCCAAAATGCATCTTGAGATCCTATGCTTCTTAGTTCAGCATAGATCCCAGAGGAAGCAACAAACTAGACTGTAAAATAGAATAGAAGAAAAAAGAAGAGGGGAGAAGACTTTTAACTAATTATAAAAGTTCTACATACAAACAGTAAGGCCACCAACACCATCCAGATGAGCCAAAGGTCCTGGGTCTCGGTGATTTTTCTGCCCATCTTCATCCACCTGTAGGAAAGCACAGGTGAGTTTTCCAAATGTGCAACTCAACATCAGTTTCTTACCGTTGCTTGTAGATGGGAACCTGAATGTTTGCATTCCTGTCTGGCTTCTTTCACTCATCATAGTAACCTTACATTCTCCTGGGTATATGACAAGGTTTATCCCTGTGATCGGAGTGATATTCAGTCACAAAAGCAATCCTTAAAACATTTAACCAGTCACTCACTGGCTAGCCATTTGGTTATTTAAAACAAACAAACAAACAAAACTTTTACTTTCAACTTACCTATGTCACGATAGTTAAAAAGCGTTTATGATCTTTGGTTTTAGGACAGAGTAGATGCACTTCTGTGGAGGCTGAATTTAGTCTCTGAGACTTACATGGTGGAAAGAAAGAACTGACTACAAAGAATTATCCTCTGACCTTCACACGCATGCTGTGCACACATAAAAAATGGACGAGATATAACAAAGAGAAATTTTGTTTTAAAAGAGCTCCTCTGCTATTATTCATCTTTCAAACTGAAGAGGGTATTAATCTCAGGGTTTAGGTGCATTCCTTTATCTCACTTTATTGTTTTCTTTCCAGTCCTCATGTTTCTGCTTCCCTGTAGGCAATTTCACCTTTTTAAAACTTTCCTTGTTTTATCAATAGCATTATTCAAAGTACTTTGATGTAATTAGTGATAATTTAAAAAACATACATTGTCAATTTTTGCTGACTTGAATTTAAGGTGTAGAAATCTTTGTTTTTCTGTTGATAGGAGTTCTGGTACACACATGTGTGCACCATGTGCTTGCAGCACCATGCACACCAGGAAGAGGGCATCAGATGGTTTTGAGCCACCGTGTGTGGTGGGAGTCAAATCTGTGTCAGTGCTCTTAACCACTGAGCCCTCTCTCCAACACCCCCAATCTTTTCTTTTTAAAGATTTATTTTATGCATATGAATGTTTGTCTGCATATACAAATGTGCATGCAGTGCCAACACAGGCCAGAAGAGGGAGGGCATCAGATCCTTGAAACTGGAGTTACACATGTTTATGAATCACCATATGGGGGCTGGGAATCAAAGCCAGGTATGTTCTTTGCAAAAGTAGCCAATGCTTTTAACCACTGAGTCGTCTCTTTTGTCTGCTGAAGTATAGGAATCTTGTACCCCCTTATTCAACCTCAAAATTTCTATGCATACACCTAAGACCACATTACTCCAGGGGCTTCCTGGGAACTTAGAGTTGTTTACCTAGTTACAGTTTGTGTTGATGGTTTTGCTGTCTGATATTGCAGAACGTCTTCTTTTGCCACTCCCTCTTTGTCTGCCGTGTCTTGCACAGCTCTTCTTTGGGGGTATTTCTGCAGGTGAAATTTTCAAACAGTTTCCTTGTGTCTAAGGCCGCCGGAATCATCCCTTCAAGCATGAAGGGTTATTTTCTCTGGCTAAAGAAAGAGCTCTGGCTGGGTGGTTCTCGCTTTAGCACTTAAGAAATGGTACTTCTTTCTAGCTTCAGTGATGTCCCTTGTCATTCAAACTGCCCCTCCCCAGGGAAATCCCAGCTTCTGTCTCTCCTGTTTGGGGTTTCCCTCTTCTTCTTAGCCCCCATCAGCCTATAGAGTTCTGGCTGTTTTGTCTTAGTATGTATTTCTTTGCTTTTCCCTATTCAGGGTCTTCTCACCTTCTTAACATTCCAAAGATTTCTGGATTGCTTGCTTGCTTGTTCAGTTATTTGCATACTTTTATTTTATTACCAAATTTGGAGAGATTTCAGTCACTGTCTTTAGAAATCTTTCCAACACCTCCCCTTTTTTTAATATTCACCAGCACCATAGTGACATGGGACCATCTTCTATTACCAGCCAGTCTGTGATTCTGTTGCTGTGGTGTGGGTCTTTTATTCCAGGCCTGTTGATCAGGGATGATAATACAGGACATCCTAGCTTCTGTGTAGGCCTGTGTATGTTTGCCTGCAGCATGTTGCCTTTGTGTAGGTGTGCCCGTACTCACCTGTGTGTGTTCCTGAATACTTCCCCTCATCTGCCTGTCTAATGGCAAGATATATCCCATTGGTCCACAGTTAGCTCCTCAGGATCCCTTTATGAGATCTTCCCTCTTTCTGGGTATCAAAGCATATGGAAGACTTTATGTTAGGTTCCAGAGGCAGAGGCAATAATGAAGAAGGAGGCATAGTTGCAGACAGCCAGAGCAGGAAGCTAAGACCTCTTATCTTCAACCATGTGCTTCCAAGCAGAGAAGGAACAAAAAATGAGGTAAGGCCATAAATCTTCAACCCCACGGCCACTGTTGCATTTCCTCCAGTGAGGTTCTACCACCCAAAGGTTCCATAACCTCACAGACAGCGCCACCAACTGGGGACCAAGTGTTTAAACAGCTGAGCCTATGGGGGACGTTTCTCATTTGAACCACTACATCCTTTATAATGTCTATTTCTTTTCTAAAATGTATAACTTTCCCATTCCTTCTAAGCTTGCTCATGATTATTCTTTGAAGCATTTTAAGGACACCTGTTTTAAGAGCTATGTCTGACCATCCTAACATCTGCACACTTTTGTTGATGACATGTGGTTATTGTCTTTTCTCACTCCAGTTGAGGGATTCCCAGTCTTGGTATGACAAATGTTTGCCAGCTAAAAACTGGGCATTTCAGTTATTGTGTTAACCATCTCCCTTAATTTTTCTGTTTTTCCTGGTCTCATCTGACACCCCTCCTATGAGAGTTGGCAGTTGTCATAGCTAACAGATGGAGAAGGAAACCAATCTTCTCACACAGCCTTGTCAATGTTGGACGAGGACAAACATTCCAGCTCCTCACTTAAGCTTCTGCTGATAAGACTCTTGATAGGAAAGGCCAAGTCAGTTGTCCACAGTGGTGCTGTGGTGGGTAAGAAAACTCATATTCCTGGCTGGATAGAAACTCATCCTTCTTGGTAGCCTGTAGTGACACCATGAGACTTATTATCACTGCGAAGATTACAGATCTTGGTTGCTGCTCAGCCTTCTCTGTTGGAACCTTAAGAAAGGGTGTTGGGTCACTGTTTAACCATCTAGTGAGTCACAAGTCCAGGCACCACACACGCTCTTTGCTGGCAGGGTCACAATGCTCAGCATGGTGGCTTTCATCTCTCACACACTCCAGCTCAATAGCATCAAAGTCATTATGTGTGCTGGACAGATGAAACAGGGCTCCTTGAGAGAAACAAGATGACTGAGGGTCCCCCATTCTCTGAGACTCCTTCTAGTGCTCTTCCCAGCCATGCCACTGGAATGCCTTGTTCCCATTTTCAAGCCCCCTCTGCCAGCACACAAGAGGCTATCAGGAACCGCATTGTAAAACAGAGGCGCACTCATACCTTCTCTGCCCACTAGTTAGGTAAATGCTTAGAGAATGCGGGATGGATTGGAGGGGAGGTCCAGATAGTACAGAGTTGGGGAGACCTCAGGATGGGTCATTCATCAGCTGACATGTTTAATAAACACAAAGATTCTCAGACCCCAAATGACGTTTTGTGTCACTTATCAATTCAGCCCAACAAACCAAACTCATATAGTTAAGATTACCGAAATATCTGGTGACAGAATCTGCATGTCTCCCTACCCCTTACATCTTTGAAGATGAGCAGCCCATGACTTTCTAGCTTCCACAGATTTTCCCAGAGTGCTATAGGCAGCAACAGGAAAGGCCCAGGAGTCTGTTTGATGATGACTTTAATAGAAGTGTTTTCAAATTGACTAGGAACTCCAGAAAAGGGAAAATCCCCCTTGTCACTATGTTTATTAACATGACTCTTCCCAAGAAATGGGTTTTCACCACTACCACGCTCTTATTGCTTCTGTTCTAGCCCCACAAAAGTAAAATATTCACCAAGGCAAGTGATCACAGACACCCAGAAACCTAGCAAACAAACAGCAGGAGCCTGCTTTGAGGGAGGCTAAATTAACCAGCTCAAAATTCTACAGAAAACCATGTGCTTCACAGCCCATAGCAAGGGCAGCATATTGTATACAATCTAGGAAAAGAAAGAACGCTGAGAAACGATGGTGGAGAGACCTGGAATCACTGAAACATTCTATGTGGCATTTTATTTCAGGGAAAAAGAATAGTTAAGTCACACACCCCCTGTGACTCCGTTGTCATAATTTAATTATCTTCTCACTTGGCACGTGTCCATTAGGGTGGAAGGTCACTTTCCACTGTTAGCTCTTGGTAAACTCACTGTTGTCATAGATGAGTCTGGGTCTCAACTTTCTCAGTCCATGAAGAATGAGATATAAGCCATCCTCAGTAGAATCAGCAGCAGACATTTTCTTTGGCTTCTGGATGTCTTTGCCTTTAGGATCTGATTGAAGAAATAAATGTCCTTCAAACGTTCTGAGAACAGTGTGCCTCCGTCCAGCTCTCTCGGGGACAGTTCCAGGGTTCTGCTCTGTGAAGAGGAGATAACATTTTGAGCTGCCTGCTCTGTGCTGGGGACGGAATCTAATTGCCGTGTCTTATTGATGCTAACGAAGAGCTGGCACAATGGGCATTGCAGTCTCTGATTAATGATTCATGAACTTCAAAGCTCAGCAAAGAGAAATGTCCCATCCAGGGACACTCAGAAGTAAACAGCAGGGTTTACGCTTAAGGTTTGGGAGCTCTGAAATTCACACGCTTTTCTTTCTGTGGAAAATGACTTACTTCTGAGTGTTAAAGACACTCTTTCTCTGCCATTACATCACTCAGGGTGTAATTTAAGAAAAACAAGCAAATGAAGTGATGCACACACAGACACACACTCACTCACACACTCACACTGCTGTGACTCTGTGTTTTCATCTAGTCTAACTAAGCTCTTGATAGACCTCATGTTTAGAGCAAGATCAGGATCCTGGATTAATTAATTGGAAAGACCTCCTAGAAGGTTTTCTCCTCTCTTCGTTGCTGGATTTATTTGGTGCCCATCTTGTTCCAGGCATTGAACTTGCGACTGGAGTCCTAGAATTAAATCAGATAGTGTTAGAGTTTCAAGGTTTTGTTCTTTGGTGGCGCGTGGAGGGAGGGATTGTGGGGAGGATTTCTGCAGTGCAATCTGCAAGTAAATCATTGAAATAAAGAATACTGGACTCTAATGACCGAAATCTACACAGGGTTGCACAACGGCTGTAAATGCTGTGTCTTATAGAGAAGAAAAAAGGTGTGTGTGTGTGTGTGTGTGTGTGTGTGTGTGTGTGTGTTTATCTGTCTTTCTTTCTGACAGATACTGGTCAGTTTCAAAAACCCACCAACCCTTGAGCTTGAAATCCTACCAATCTCTGAGCTTGCCTCAAGCTCAGGAATTGAAATCCCTCCCTGTAAAACTCTAGCCCCAAGAATCCCTAAATAATCCTGCCTCCCATTCAGTTCTCTGCTGTTTCTTAGAGCAGAGGTATCCACCCACTTGTGCCTTTCCCAATAAATCTCTTGTGTGAAGTTTGCTGTGCAGTGGGCCTTTGTGGTATTCTTAGATTCCCAACTGCCAGAATGCCCTTCCCCTCAGAGCTGCAACACTTGTACTGGGGAAAACTTTACCACTGTAACCCTTACACCATCCTGGCAAGAAGAAAGAAATTCAAAAGAGAAAGAGTTGTGCCACTCACTACCAGAAGCAACCATCCCAAAAGAACAAGAATTTCCCCTGGAATCTTACTTGGTTGGGAGAGAAAAGCTGAATTCTACTGCCAACCAGGGGAAGAACTTGTCTTCCAGGAATTGATGTCACACAGTTCTAACAACTGTCAGACAACCTTGTAAGAAAGACCAGAACCTAGTGATGTTATCAATGACAGGAAGAACCACACCTTAGTGACCAGGACAGCTTAGTGATGCATATATCTATTTAAATCTAAACCATAGGTCAGAACCCCAAAGATGGACTGGGGTGGTATTTGGACCTCTTATTTATTCTTCTTCCCAAGTTGTCCAGCTATAAGTAAGCCTTCTTTCTCTGTTCTTCATAACCAGTGTCTGTTTAATTAGTGTATTGAGAATGGGCAGCTGAGCCCAGTTTGTTAGGACTTCCAGAGGTCAAATGTTTCATTTAGGGTTCTATTGTTGTGAAGAAACACCATGGCCAAAAGCAACTTGAGGAGGACGGGGTTTATTTAGTTGACATTTCTGAGCAATACCCCATCACCAAGAGAAGTCAAGGCAAGAACCTGGAGGCAGGAATTGAAACAGAGGCCATTGAGGAACACCGGTTGTTGGCTTGCTCCCCTTGACTTGCTCAGCCTGTTTTCCTATAGGACTTAGGACCACATTCCTGGGGGCAGCATTGTCCATAATGGGCAGTGCCCTCCCACATCCACCAATAATCAAGATAATGACCCCACAGACTTGCCTACAGTTTAAGTCCATGGAGGCATTTCCTCGATTAATATTTCTTCTTCCCAGATGACCTTATCTTGTTTCATGTTGAAATAAAAATTCTCAGGTCATCATGGAAAGGTTTAATCAACGTTGTCTTGATCCAGTATTTATGAGGATAACTGAGAGCTTCACAGGGGGAACAGTGGGATGGATGACAAACAGAAGAAAGCAGGACAGAGCTGTACGCCATGTGTTTTTCCATCCCCCAACTCACAGACCCACTGGGCACTCAGAAGCTCCTCATTACCATCAATTGGAGTGCCTCCCCATGACCTGAACTTCACCCCAAGAGTCACCACAGGGAGTCTGCACACCAACTCGGGCATAAAATTAGAATCGAATTAAAGAAAAACTTACCTTGTAAACAAATAGCTTTTTTATTTTTTATCTTTAAAATAGGCTCAAACCATGTCCATGGCTAAAAAGCTGCTGTTGCTCCTTAACAGAGTGGGGATAGAAATCCACTGGACACAGCTATGACCATGGTTATTACTAGACTCCTGCACCCAGAACTGGTCACTTCTCACTCACACCTGAGTCACATCTCTGTGTTTGACAGGGCGCCTCCCACCACCAGCCTCCCATGCTAGTTTAATTTTGAGAAGATTTGTGCAAATGAACACAAACAGAGATTGAACCAATGATACTTGCTACTCAGGAGCAGTGATGGCCAAATTCACCAGAGAGCAAACACAATCAGAATGTAAAGAGACCAAAGTGACCACAAGGGCATAGCTCCCATCCAGCTTTGGTTTCCTGAAGTTGATGACACAGATACTGTGTCCAGCCATCCATACTGAGCCACTACTCAGTCTGTGTCACTAGTCACACTCATGTGAGGTTCCTACTACAGGCACCCAGCAGTGTGCAGATGACCTTCAATATTTCTCAGTAAATTTGGGACAAGTTCAGTTTTCTGTGCCTTCCGTTATTAGCTTTGTTTTTAAATAGGTGTCGTCTAAATAGCTCTTTTCAAAATACCAAAATGTCTTGGTAAATGCAATGGACAAAAATTTTTCTCTGTTGTGAATCTTAAACTCTAGAGTGATGAGAGAACCACCGGTTTTTGTTTGTGTGTGTTTCTTTATTGTAAAACTAGGTTTAACTTCGAAGACTCTTTTTTAAAGACGATTATTATAACTATTATTATCATATTACTATTATTATTTTAATGAGTGCATATGTTTATATGTATGCACACTTGAGTATAAGTTCCTGTATAGGCCAGGAGAGGGCATCAGACACCCTGGAGCTGGAATTACAGGCATCTTGAACTTCTAGACTTGTATGCTAAGAACCAAACCCATGTTCTCTACAGGAGCACCAAAGACTTAATTGCTGGGCCATCTCTCCTGCCTCTCAAAGATTCCTTTCATCTCTCCCTACTGCCAGAGGTGAGGACAGAGTTTTATTGTGCATCCTAAACTTGCCTCAAACTCTTTAAAAATATTTTTTTTAATTCTTTGGGTATTGATCTAGGAGGGGTTAGTGGGAGGAGGGTGAGGCTAATATGATCAAAATACACTGTATGCGTGCATAAAATGCCCAAAGGAGTAATGGCAACAATGACTTTTTAAAGCTGTTAAGTAAAGCATTTATTTGAATTTTATTCAAGGTTTCGTAGCAGGTGGTTTGGGGTACTTGGATTAACACATGGAATCTCCACTCTATCTAAAACCTACATGAGGAGCATCTCCCCAGCTTGTTTGTTTCTGAGGCCAGATGTAGAGTAACCCAAATCAGCCTCAACCTCCCTAGGTCGCCATATTAGTAACTTGCCAGATGCTGTGATAAACACCATGACCAAGACAACTCACAGAAGAAAGGGTTTTGGAGGTCTTATGGTTCCAGGGGGAGAGAGTCCATGATGCCAGTCTCTTAAAGACTATTGGCTAAAGGAATTCCCACAACATGGAGACAGGTGGCTGGAGGAGCAATTGGGGACTTACAACTTGAACTTCAACCACGAAGGAGAGAAACCTCATGGCCCACCCCTAATGACATGCCTCCTCCATCAAAGTCACACCTCCTAAGCCCCATCAAAGAGTGCCACCAACTGGGAACCACGTATTCACACATCTGAGCCAATGGTGAACACACTCATTCAAGCCACCACCGTAGCTGACTTTGGACTCCTGGCTCTTCTGCCTCCACCATCTGAATACTGGAATTACAAGAATGCTCCACCATGTCATTTTGATGTAGTGCTGGGAGTTGAACCTAGGGCTTCCTGCATGCTATGTGAGTACTCCACCAACTGAGCCACTTCCCCAGCCACAAGCTTCTCTGTGTTAACATGTCATCCAGGCCATTTTCAATTAGACACTGAGACCTGGGTGCTTGAGAACAGTGCCCAGTTGTCTCCCATCTCTGCCTAGAGACTGCATAGCTCTACGTGGATAACTAATGGAAACCTGAGTAAGTCAACCCCTGCTTTCCTTGCCTGCTTTACCATCTCTCTAGAGCAGCCATCTGCTTTCATTTCTGAGCAGTCTCTCCTCAGCTGGTAATGATGGTCAGCACTCCTCCTTCCTTTACATCCTCCTGAACATTTCCCAATTCTTCCTAAAGCCTCTCAGTTCTACGTAGGAAAGAACACCAATGTGCATTGCACTAAGAGCCCATTAATTCACACACACACACACACACACACACACACACACACACACTTTTCAATTTTTACAAAAGCCCACACTGTAAAGTGCATTTCAATACTAGATTTAATTTAAAATTAAGCAGACGAACTATGATCTTTTTCCAACACAGTAGTAGTACACACAGCAACAAAAAATGCTAAGAACATGGAGTTCTCACAAAATGTGGCAATGAGCACTAATATAAGGGAACCAGAAAAAGAAATGACCAAGACCTCTGGCCTACAATGAGAAGGACTGGGCTGAATCCAAGCTCTACAGCTCAGTGATTGTGACTCATGGCTTGAAGATGGATGCTAAAAAGAAACCCCACACTAGCTCAGAATTGAGTACAATAAATTATTTATTTAGGGGTAGACTCACATATCACAGTCCTCTGCATGAACGGGAAACAGGAACCATATCCAACAGCCTGAAGAGAGAGCAAATGCGTGCTTTACATCCGCATTTATAGTATAAGAGGCCTCGCCCAAGTGGGCAGGTAACTTAAAGGCTACCGACTGTACGATTTCCTACAGCAATGGCTGGCTGTCTAACATATCTGAGTCTCAGTTTCCTTGCGTACGAAAAGAACCAGAATGATAGTTGTTTGGGGGTTTAGCTGGTATCCTAGTCTGATTTCTGTTGCTGTGATGAACTCCATGAACAAAAGCAACTTGGAGAGGAAAGAAATTATTTGACGTACACTTTCAAGTCAAAGTCTGTCACTGAGGGAAGTCAGGCAGGAACTCAAGCAGGAGCAGAGGCAGGAGCCACAGAGGCATACTGCTTACTGGCTTGCTTCCTCTGGCTTGCTCAGGTACCTTTCATATACAGCTCAGGTCCATCTGTATAGAGTTGGTAACACCCAGGGTGGGCTGGGCACTCCTCCATCAATTAGCAGTAGAGAAAATAGCTCAAGGATGTGGCTACAGGCTAAACCAATATGACAGTTCTGCAGCTGAGGTTATTTCCTCTCAGGTGTTTCTGGGTTAGAGTCAAGCTGACTGCTGAAGTCAACTATGACAACTGGTATTCAGAATGAGAGATGCTTAGCTAGTGTGCAGCATGTGATAAAATATGCATAAACTCTATCTAAAGGTTCCAGGTGATAGGGGGAAAAAAACCACTAACACTAAAGTCAAGCTTGCCCCAAGAAGTCTGAAAAGCCACAGGGTCTGAAAGAGTAGGATACCAACCACAGAAATCAGGGCAAATGAAGAAAAGAAGATACATGAGAAAGAATCAAAGTAGAATGTGCTAGTTGCTGTCCTGTTGCTATGACAACACACCTGATACACACAACTTAAGGAAGAAAGGATGTATCTTGGCTCACAGTATGAGGACACAGTCCATCATGGCAGGGAAAGCACGATGACAGGAGCCCAAGGTGACTGCTGGTTGCGTTGCATCCACAGTCGGGAAGCAGAGAAATGGATGCTGGTGTCATCCGCAGAGAAATTAGGATGGCACAGAAGACAGAACAGCAAGCTAAGAGAAGATGCTTTTGACAAAGGAGAAACAAAACCAAATATGTTATAGTTTCTCTCTCACTGGTTCTGTTTTATTACAATTTTTATTACATGTACTGTGTGTGTGTGTGTGTGTGTGTGTGTGTGTGTGTGTGTGTATGTGTGTGTGTGTTCCACAGAGAGCTTGTGGAGGCTAGGGGACATTTAGAAATTGGCCCTCTCCTTCCACTGTGTGCATCAGGATCGAACTCAAATCATGAGGATTGGCAGTAAGTGCCTTCACCCACTGAGCTATCTCGCCACCCCCTCATTGGCTCTCATTTTAACCATGATCTCTCGCCGTGTCTAACTTCAGTTCACCATAGATAATGAGCAGGTAATGTGTGTCAGGGTGACAGGCTGCACTGTTGTGATTGGAGGAAGAAGACAGGCCTGGCAGCAGGTGGGTGTGGACTGTCAAATATGTCATCAGAGAAAGAACAGAAATGGTGAATGTGAAGCTTAGCTTCCACCTAGTGCCGCATAGCTGCTAGCCCTGGAGCACAGAGACTCCCTTTTCCTAGCACAACCCTGCTGACCACTCTTCTGCTTCCATAGAGGAAGGTGTAGTTGACAGGTGGAGCGATGTACTCAGCTCCCTTACAAACATTGCTGAAGCGCTCTCCCTGCCAGGCACCATGCCCAGCGCTTAGCATGCAGGTTGACCATTCATTTAATTCTCCCTGTGAAACCACGGCACAGGGACTATGATTACGGTAGGTGTATTAGCATCCTGTGGTTTATATTTAATGTTAAGAATTCTCTGCTATCCAGACAAAATGGATGCGCGCAAATAAAAAAAAATACAGACATCCCATAATTTGCACCTGCTTCTCTTTTGTTGATGGATAAGCATCCTGAGGATACCACTTGGCCACTTACTGCTCTGTCACCGAGAGTGCTTCTGCACTCTCTCAGGCTTCACTGCGGGCAGAGATCCACAGCTCACACAAAAGGGGCCTCACTCAGAAGCAGATGAGCTTGTTAATGAAGGGGATGGAAATTGGAGCCTTAATGAGCTACTGTATCATAAATGAGTGCAAATTACATTGTCAGTCTATTTACAATTTCACATGGCATGAAGCCTTGTAATTATGTCTATTCAATTATTGTATTCAGGGGGCTTTTAGTATGGGCCTCTCACTGTGGCCAAAACCCACTTGGCAACCCCGTGTGCATGAATGTTAGAACTGGCTCTGCTAAGACTTGACACCCAATACCCAGAAGTTCAAATGTGGACAAGGAAACGAGGGAGGGTTTATGTCAGAAAACATAAGCTCGAGACCCGTGAGATGGCTCAGTGGGTGAAGGTGCTTGCTGCCAAGCCTGGCAGTATGAGTTCAATCCCCAGAACCCACACAGTGGAAGAAGAGAACCAACCCCATGCAAGTTGCCCTCTGACCTCCATACAGACACTGTAGAATGCATGCATCCCTCACAGATGGACAGATTCAGTGATAGATAGATAGATAGAAGATAGATAGATAGATACATACATACATACATACATACATAGATACATACATAGATATAGATAGGTGATTGATAAATGATTGATTGGTGGATAGATAGATAGGTATGTAGATATATAATAGATGGATACATACATACATATATACATACATAGATGATAAGAAGGAAGGGAGAGAGGGAGGGAGGGAGGGAGGGAGGGAGGGAGGGAGGGAAGAAGGAAAACCATATGACCACCATGTACACTTTGAAATCTGAGAAATCAAGTCAGCAAAATCCTTCCAAGAAGAAACACCTCGAATAGACTAAAACCAGAAGTTTCTGTGAGATTTTCAAATCCATCAGAGACAGGGTCTTTTTTTATAAATATCATTAATATTTTGGTGTATTTATCTAAAAAGAACTAATTTTAAATATACTTTTGCTACCATATCAGGACTTAGATATTAACAGTAATTTGCCTTATCAGTTCACTAATACCTAGTAAGACTGGGCATAGTGTTGGATGAATGTAACCCCAGCATACAGGAGACTGAGGCAGGGGAAATGCTGTAAGTTTTAGAGAAGCCTGAACTACAGAGAAAAACTACCTTTGTTTGCTTTCCATTGTTGTGATAAAATAATGACCAAACGAAACTTGGGAATAAAAGGGTTTATTTCACAATCATGATGGGAGGGAAGGAAGAGATGCAAAGCAGAGACCATGGAGGAACACTGCTTACTGGCCTGATCCCCCATAGCTTGCTCAACCTGCTTTCTTACAGCACCCAGTACTACCAGCCCAAGAATGACACCGCCCATAGTAGGGGCTGGGCCCTCCAATATCAGTCAACAATTAAGAAAATACGTCAAAGACATGGACACAGACAAATCTGACTAGACAATTCCTTAAGTGAAGATCTCTCTTCCCAGGTTTGTGTCAAGCTTTGTGTCTACGTTTGTGTCAAGTGTCATCTGAAGCAAACTGTGACAAAGACCCTGTCTCAAAGAAAAAAGAAAAGAAAGGAGGGAGGGAAGGAATGGACAGGGAGAGAGGGAGAGGGAGAGGGAGAGGGAGAGGGAGAGGGAGAGAGAGAGAGAGAGAGAGAGAGAGAGAGAGAGAGAGAGAGAGAGAGAGAGAGATTACTGAACTGGTAAAGGATCTTGCAGCCAAGTTTGATGACTTGAGTCCAATCCTCCCAACCCAGATGGTGGAAAGAAAGAACTGACTACTGACTACAGCCAACTGTCCTTATGTCCACATGAACACACACACACACACACACACACACACACAAAATATTTATATGGAAAAAAACAAAAAAGAAAAAGAAAAAAGAAACCCAGTAAGAGCCAGGCCTAGTGGCCTACACCTTTAACACCAGCATTCCAAGGCAGAGGCAAGAGGACTCTGTGAGTAGCCAGTCTGATCTATCTAGTGAGCTCCATACAGATAGAACTACATAAGCAGTGGCTCTTTACATTCCTAGTGCTGTGATCCTTTAATACAGTTCCTCATATTGTGATGACCCCAAACCATAACATTATTTTTGCTGCTACTTTATAACTATAATGTTGCTACTGTCATTAATCATAATGTAAACATCCGATATGCAGGGTATCAGATATGTAACACCTGTGAAAGGGTCATTTGATCCCCAAAGGGGTTGAGAGCCGTGGCTTTGATAACTGCACAGAGAGATCCTGATTTGTTTTGTTTTTGAAAAGGAGGAATGACAGAACCTTAAGGATCACATTCTCAAAGGGGTGAAGTTGCGTGTGCTTGGCTGTGTCTCACCAGCAGATGCTGTGAGTCTCCTCACTCCACTCTGCTTCCTTTCAGCTGAGCACAGCTCCACAATTAAGTAACCCTTTCCAAACTACGGGTGTCCTTGATTTGAGCTCAGTTTCCTACAAGAGTTAAATCAGGGGTCCCAACTGACAAAACAAGGTTTTGTTTGTTCTTGGGTCTGGATTCTGTCAGCAGAGAGCCAGGCCTGCAAAGCATGAGGTGGGCATTTGTTATAAGTGGGCATGAAGCTTTAGTTACTGGAATGGTGGCTGGTCTTTGGATGCAGGAGGATGTCAGTCACGGGGCTCTCTGGGCCTCTGAAATCTCTCATAGCTCAGTTATTCCCACAACACTGTAGTGTGAGATCCTGGAGAACACATCCTTTGTTCCTGAACTGTCATCTGGATTTTACTCTGCACTCTCTTAGGTTCTCAGGTCCTTGTGGCCTCTGTTGAAAGGATTCACAACACACAGGGAGTTGTGTAGAACACAGAGTTCACTGAGCAGGAAAGAGCACACATTTAAGGGGTGAGAGAGACAGTAGCCAAAGGAACCATCGCCTTGACCTACAGTCCGGATGGTTTAACACACTATCCCAAAGTCTATAGAAAAGATCACTTTTCCTCTCTAGGTATGTTGGTGGATTCTACTCATTCATTTCCCAGCTGCCCAGACTCGAAATCATCATACAGAAACTGTATTATTATAACACTGCTTGGCCTATTAACTCACACTTCTTATTGGCTAGCTCTTATATCCTAAATTAATTCATTTCCATTAATCTGTGTATTGCCACATGGTTGTGGCCTACTGGTAAGGTTCTGTCTTGTCCAGCATTTGTCTTCTGTAGTGGCTACAGGACTTCTTTTCTAACTCCACATACTCTCTCCTCCTCTATCTGCTTGGAATTTCCATTTTGCCCTATTCTGCTCTGCAACAGGCCCAAAGCAGTTTCTTTATTCACAAATGGTATTCACAGCATACATAGGAGAATCCCACATCACCTCCCCTTTTCTGTCTAAATAAAAAGGAAGATTTTTACTTTAATATAGCAAAATTACATACAACAAAACAGCTATCAAACAAAAATTATAGCTACAATATTTACATCTACTTTATCTTTAACTAAGGAAAACTATAGCTATCTATTCTTCAACTCCATCAAAGACCCTAGAAGAATATAATATTACCTAAATTAACAGGAAGTGCATTGTAATCAACTTCCAAAACCCTTGAATTGACAGAAACATCTCCCTGCCTAGACAGTCACCCAGAGTTCTTCTGTTACATTGGGGCATCCATCTTCAGTTTACAGGCCCATAGTATCCAGCAGACTTTTCCATGAAGCAGGAAATTTCAAAGACAGTTCCACCCACCTATATTGGCAGTTTGTCAGTATCTTTCTTCTGTGTCCTGCAGAGTGTATGGTAGACTCTTTCATAAAGCAAGAACCCTGAAGGACCATATCACCTTCAGGCAAGTTCATCAATCATTTTTCTGTGGGTCCTGCACATCCAGTTCACACAGCATAACATTAAGCAGTCCAGGCAAGAGCAGTTTCTTGCCTAAATGGCTAGCAAACTCCATAAATAGCCTTTTCTATGCCCATCTTCCTCTTGAAGTAATTGGCGCTGCCAGGAGCAGATATGTCTCGTTGTCATAAAAAGTCCTAAGTTCTTAAGACATTTTAAATACCATATTCTGTTAGTCTTTGAAAGATTTGAAGAATGTCTATCCATCTGAAATATATCTTTGTACATCGAGAAAACCTAACTAACATAACTACAAGCTTGACTATTGTAGATGACTTCTATTAATCTGTATTTCTTAATTACAAATTACAGTATTAAGTGAGCTGCGCAAACAAAACACCTTAATCAAGAACAGAAATATACATATAACAAAATTGACCTTAAATTTGTATCAATAAATCAAGATTCATACCAATGCAAAATATCCATCACTATAGCATATCTCCCTTTAAATATAAACAAACATTTATAAACAATATTTAGGAATGTGGGCATAGTTCTCTCCAAACTTCTTCCTGCTTTTTGTTGGGTGAAGTAATTTTTTTTTTCGAAGACCTTTCAGGGAATCTTGGTCCATCAAACCACATTAGGCTGGAAGAAATTCATAGGTTCTTATTCTCTGTGGAAATAAATGCAGAATCTCTTTTCCAAAGCAACATAGGCCCAAACTTTGAAGTCAAGATACCTTTAAAATATATATGTTGGTGAAGCTTAGCAGCCTGTACAATTTGAACTGTCTCTCTGTACTTAGCTCATTCACAGTCAAAAAATTCAAAGTAAATACAATAATATACATAATCCAGACTCTCTGTATATATTCCATCTTATGTGGCTTATTTTTCTTTACTCCTTTAATCTATGACTGTCTGTAATATTTCTCTTAAAAGACTTTACTTTTTTAAAAGGCATTTACTTCTTTTTATAACTATTTCTCTCTCCCAAGTCTTCATACATTTATCCAACACTGTGACACATTTAGAACTCTTATATATCTGATTCTGTCTTTATTGCATATCTGTAATTATTTTCTGATCAAGAACACTTTTTTAAAAAAATGCTAAGTGGGCATGACTAGGACCAACTTTTGCAGTCCTGCCTGTTGACTCTGCCCAGTCCAACATGGCGGAGGCATGATTGCTGCCTCTGAGGGCCATGCATGCCACCCCAGCTCCAGGGTTACAGCGGGTCTATGTCGCCATTAAGCAACTATAGTGTGCTGCTCACAAACCCCATTTAAATGACTCCTGAAAGAGTCAGAGTTCATGCTGCCAACACAAACCAGGAAGCCACCATTCCTTATGCTGAAGTCAGTAAGCCATCTATCTGTTAAAGGAGTCATGGCACCCTTGCTCACTGCCAGCAAAGAGAGCCTATCTAAAAAAATGTGGCTACCCAGAAACTACATTTAACTCTTTTCTTTTGTGCCTAGCATTCTTTTCCAAGCTCAGGTTTTATGTGGCTGTAGTTGGCACACACTGGTGCTCCATTAAGCAGTTTGTCAGGTCCATTTGTATTGATCTTAATTTTTGTTGTTATTGTGCATATGTGATGGGGGGTCATGCTGCAAAGCACACACATGGAGGTCAGAGCTCAAGGTCATAGCACCACTTTTCTCCCTCCCCTTCATGTGGGTTCCAGGAATCAAGTTGTCATCAGGCTTGGGCTAGGGTTATAAACATGTGTCACCACGAGCAGTTTTTTAAGTGGATGCTGGGACTTAAACTCAGGTCCCCATGCTTGCAAGGTAAACACTGTGTCACCAAGCCCACCTTCTCAGTCTGCTTCTTAATCAGACGAGAGGTTTTCAATTGTTTAGAGGTTTCAAGTGCCCTTTGCTCACTGGCTCAGGAGTTCTCTTCCACCAATCTTGAGTTAGGTTCTGCTTTCAAAGGAGGAAACAGAGGCACAGAGATGCAGAATCCTTTTGGGATCCCCCACTACTGAGAGGAAGAGATGTGGCTCAGACCTGGTGCCTGTTTCTAGAGTCTGACCTCTTCTCCTCTGCTCAGGTACTTCCTGGATGCTCTGCTGCTGTGACTGGGCTAAGCCACCCTCCCTCTGAAGCTCATGTTGACCCAAGGAGCACCAAAGAGATGATAAATAGAAAGGGGTTGGCATATGTTGTAACAATCCCAGAAAGTACGAGTTAATCATACATTTGTGTCAGGCTCAGGGGCACGCCTGTCCATTCCTGACCACTCCTGTTAACTTCCGAGCTCTGTGTCTATCTCCTGTTCTACACACATCTCAATTTTCCCACATAAAAGGGTTTCATACCCCCACCTCACCATGTGCTGACCACCCAGCAAAGCCTGGGCCTCCACCTATCTCCACTACTCTTTCACTGCAGTCCCGTGGTACTAGAGATCTAAACTCAAGATGTTTTGTAGCAAGCCCTTTACCCACTGAGCCATTTCCCAGAAAGATCACTTCTTTATATTTGCTGCTGAGGCTGGTTGGGGACACCTGACCTCTAAGCAGCAAGTTGAGATTTTCCTACGGAGTCCCACCCACTCCCATGGGACCCTTAAGTCAGGCTAACTGGTGACAGACTGTCACAAAAGCTATTCACTATCGTGTGTTAATTACAAACTTTATCTTCAGGATGCTGGAATTCTGACTGTGGAGGCTCATAGGAGAGGAGAGTACTCTAATTTTTTATGACAATGAGACTAGTTGAAGGAAATAAAAGCGACAGAGAAAAGCAATGTGGCATTCAGCTTCAATATTGCCTCTCCCTGCTCCCAGTCTCCTGAAGCTGCGGCTTGTGTACTTAGATTTCCTCAGCAAAGCCATCCATCCTTGGAGGTAGAGGTGTATTTTACCATCAAAAATCTCTTTCTGCTTTCCCAACGCTTATAATCCAATTCTCACCGAAGGTGGAAATAGTGTTCCCACCAGCCCTGTCACGGCTGATGAAGGATGGTGGTCTCTAGTATCGATTCCCTCCTCCCACCTCGCTTCTTCAGTTCCTAGAAGCCCTGTGAGAAACAGGGCTCACACTCTCCTCTGACAGTTCTGTGCCCGTGATGGAGTAAACAGTAAACAGTCCTGTGGAGAAGAATGGAAGTAGCTTTTAAAGCCAAGATCGCAAAAGACCCCAACGACTTAATATATCTGAGGAACAGCAAGAATCCAGCGCGATCCAAGGAGATGAAGGGCTTCTTAACTACAGTCAGGCTCATCACAAAATTCTTTATTTCTTGAAAATGGAGAAGAGAATCGCCCATTATAGAAAAAGAGCCCTGTTTAACTTGGAGGGTCTTTTCTTTTTTTCCTTTTCTTATGACCAGGAAAAAACCCACCAATGAGAATTCCCTGTTCACGGCAACTGTAATTGTCATAACTCAAATGGGAACCAGTCCAGACATTTTCTATGGGGAATGGTTAAGGAAACAGTGACACAGAACCTGGAAAGCTGGCTTAGTCGGTGTCTGCCCCAGAAACAGGAGGACCTGAGGTCAAACTGTCAGCATCTACACTGAACAGACCAGCATGGCCGTGATGGTGTGGATTGGAAGTGCAGTGGGTGGCAGAACAGGGACAGCAGATATCTGGAGCTCACTGGAAACCAGCCTAGCCAATTGGTGAGCCGTAGACTCTGTGGTAGAACAGGGACAGCAGATATCTGGAGCTCACTGGAAACCAGCCTAGCCAATTGGTGAGCCGTAGACTCTGTGAGAGAACAGGGACAGCAGATATCTGGAGCTCACTGGAAACCAGCCTAGCCAATTGGTGAGCCGTAGACTCTGTGAGAGAACAGGGACAGCAGATATCTGGAGCTCACTGGAAACCAGCCTAGCCAATGAGCTGTAGACTCTGTGAGAGAACAGGGACAGCAGATATCTGGAGCTCACTGGAAACCAGCCTAGCCAATGAGCTGTAGACTCTGTGAGAGAACAGGGACAGCAGATATCTGGAGCTCACTGGAAACCAGCCTAGCCAATTGGTGAGCCATAGACTCTGTGAAAGAACAGGGACAGCAGATATCTGGAGCTCACTGGAAACCAGCCTAGCCAATGAGCTGTAGACTCTGTGAGAGAACAGGGACAGCAGATATCTGGAGCTCACTGGAAACCAGCCTAGCCAATTGGTGAGCCGTAGACTCTGTGAGAGAACAGAGACAACAGATATCTGTAGCTCACTGGAAACCAGCCTAGCCAATTGGTGAGCCATAGACTCTGTGAGAGAACAGGGACAGCAGATATCTGGAGCTCACTGGAAACCAGCCTAGCCAATTGGTGAGCCGTAGACTCTGTGAGAGAACAGGGACAGCAGATATCTGGAGCTCACTGGAAACCAGCCTAGCCAATTGGTGAGCCGTAGACTCTGTGAGAGAACAGGGACAGCAGATATCTGGAGCTCACTGGAAACCAGCCTAGCCAATTGGTGAGCCGTAGACTCTGTGAGAGAACAGGGACAGCAGATATCTGGAGCTCACTGGAAACCAGCCTAGCCAACTGGTGAGCCGTAGACTCTGTGAGAGAACAAGGGCTCAAAATACACAAGGTGAAGGAGGGGGCAATGAGATGGCTCAATCTGATTGTTTAGTCCCAGGAATCCACACGGATTCTGCAAGTTGTTCTCTGACCTCCACACATGCACGGTAGCACACATTTATGTATAGGTTTTACAAAAACATGCATACACACACACACATGTTTTTTAAATATTTATAAGCTATAAGGTGAGTGGCAATGAGAATAAAGACACTGACCTCTGCCTTCCACACGCATTTACACACACGTAGAGTTAAGGGAATTCTGAGCCACCACTACTCCTCGGTGATTTCAAAATAAATACTTAAAGTAAATTAATAAATAAATACATTTTAAAAAATCAATTTACCCATTAGTCCAGAATTAAATAGCAAACCGCTGCCCGTTAGGAGATGAGTGGCAAAGAGGAGGCAGAGGCTAGCTTGGCTCTGGTGTGAGCGCGATTCTGTTACAGTCTTCTGTGCAAGCCATCAGCGTGTGATGTCTCCTCCCTGGGAGACTGTTTCTTTGGCTAAAGAGCAGCATCTAGGGAGACATTCAGCGAAGCCGGCAGGTAGATTTGTGAATTAGGTGCTCGGACGGACAAAGGTGAATTTGCTTGATAGTTTCCAGTGTGAACAATGAGGAATTACGAGCTGACGTGTTTACTCGGAGCACGGAGGCCGTGCTGTGTGTTTAGCCAACAATGTTCTCAGTGTACCGCCCTCTGGCACCAATGTAATGGTTTATAGGGAAGGAAAGTTACATCTTGCTGTCATGCATAGACGGTTCAGGACCTGAGAAGTGTGTGTGTGGGGGGGGGGATAAACAGTAATAAGGAAATATGTGTGTGCTTGCTGCCTGCTGTTTTCATTAAAAACTGAGAAGGGCATGAAAGTTGTAGGGTATGATTTCAAATTACCTCAAGAACAAACCCCAAACATTTCTGGCCTACAATAAATGCACGTCCTTGGAGAATCTCGGTCTACATTTAGACGAAAAGAAGCCTTCTAAAGTTTGCTGGGAAAACAGACTGAGATGAAATCATTCCCCCAGATTTCACTGGCTTGCTTTGTTAAAAATGTATTCTTCCAAGATTTATTTTACTTTCATTTTCAGATATGTGTACAGGAGTGCAGGTACACAGAGGCCAGAGGAAGACATGGGATCCTCTCAAGCTGGAGTTACCTGTGAGCTGCATGGTGTGGGTGCTGGGGGCCTAAGCTTAGTTCCTCGGCAAGAGCAGCAAAGACTTTTCACAACTGACTTGTCTCTCCAGCCCCAAAGAAGAGGTTCTTCATGAGAAATTATCTAGCTTGGGTTGCCCCTGTGAGTATGTCTGTGTGTGTGTGGTGAGGGTATCTAAATGATGCTGGAAGACCCATCCCATTGTGGGCAACACCATTCCCTAGGCAGTGAATGGTGAGAGCAACAATAAATAATGTTTTCATTTGAAGCCTCTGAATTTTAATATTCCTGGCTTTAACCCCTCAGAATGACCTGAAAAGTAATCCCTCTACGCCCTTCTGGATCTCATAGAGCCCAAGCTGGCTTTAAATGAACTCACTATATAACAGATAATGACCTTGAACTCCAGATCCTCCTTGCCTCCCTTCCAGAGTTCTGGGATTACAGATATGAGTCGCCACATTTAGTTTATAGGAATGAACCCAGGGCCTCAGGCATGATGAGCGAGCACTCTACGGGATGAGCAACATTCCCAGCCCAGGATAGGAAGCACCTCTGCTGGTTTCGCTTGCTGGAAACCCCTATTGTTTTTTTGAGTTTTCCATGGTGCCTCAGAGCTTGAAGAGGTCGTTTTGGGTGTGATCTTCAGTGGCATGCAATTCTTCTGGGACAGGATGCTGAACTTAACATCAGCAGGAAGACCTCTGAGATAGCTTCAATTTCAGAAACACCATGGGACCCACGAGAGGGACAGAAGAGCCTCCTTGGGGAAGAAGTTACAGTGTGCACCCAAATACCAAGGCTGAGTAGCTGGAGCTTTGCCAGAGTGCTGGCCCAGATAGGGTCCTACCCAGATAAACAAACTTCCCAGGGTTTCTGAAATACACTCCTTCAAAAATGGGCTCCTTCCTCAGGGTTCTTACGTTTTATGTTCAGAAACAGGGGATTGGAGGTAGAGCATTGGCTCTGCAATTAAGAGCACTTGCTGCTCTTACAGAGGACCAGAGTCCAGTTCACAGCACCCACATGGTAACTCATAACTGCCCATAACTCTAACTAGAGGGGATCCAATGCCCTTCTCTGGCTTCTCTGCACATTCCCAGGCAGGCACAAATACAGAAGCATAAATAAAAATAATAAACAATTTAATTAAAAAAATAAAATCATCTTAATGTCTTGAACAAGGAAAATATATTCTGTTAAAATTTACTATATCTAATTATTTAGCAACAGCCATAACCAACTCTCACTTAGTTTAAATGACCAACAAATTGGTTGTATGATTGACTGGTAGCCTCGAGTCTTCTCATGTTGACCTGATTCCTTTGCTGTGTTGGACTTTTTTTTTTTTGCATGAATACTAGACAATGCGAGTTTTTCTGTGTCAGTTGCTAAATACTGGTGCATTCTCAGGAACACAATTTGTTCTAACATTCATCTGTTACTGAAAATTATTTTTGATTCACTTTGGTCCTAATTTTAAAATAAATAAATCAAACTGAACAGGAAAGGTACTCACTCCAGAATTGCATGTTCCCAACCAACCAGGGAAGACACTTCTGTGGACTCTACCAATACTGATGGTGATGGCGAGGTGAGGTTTGCTGACATACGTGATGGAGGCCAGCGCTGCTCCCAGAAGCCTTTGCACCAGGCCCTGATAGAGCTCATCCTCCACTGAGGTTCTTTTCTGGGTCACCATGGGTAATTTTCTCACGTTCATACATTAATGGGTACTTTCTGGTTTCCTCAGAGCTGCTCTCTTTCCAGCTCTCTCCTGTCTGCTACTTCGTCCCCCAAACTGTAGCCTCTGTGTTCTTCCTGCAGCTTGTGACTCCATTCCCCCACTCCCCATCCCCGCACCTGATGGATCGCATCTCTGAAGACACCCCTGAGTTTCCACCCTGTACCTGAGCTACAAGGAGCTGCATGGTTCTGTTCATCCGAACCTTTTCTTTCTGTCCTTTGTGGATCTATTTTTGGAGTTATTACCAGTGGTCTTCCATATATTTTATCTATTTTTGCTGTTATTTCAAGCATGTGGCCTCCTTTTTTTGTTAGACATAATATTTTCTATGGATTATTTTTTTTTACTCGAGAATTCCTTCATGCACTTTTGAAAATGCTTTGATACCATAAATGAAACACTCCCACTGAGCCCCAAATTAAAAGACACTCCGTCACTAAATCACATCAGAGATTCAACAAAAAGATTGAAAAACTCATTTTAAACTCATTACATACTTCCCCAAGCCAGCAGGGACTGCTCACAAGTAGCAGCCTGTAGCAGCCTGTGTTCTTGATCAAAGCTGCCACGAGCTGTTTGCAAAGCAGGGTATTTTAGTGGCAATGTCTCCACATGCACTTGAGGCTGGCTTCAAATACAAGCAAAGCTCCACTATAGTCAAGCCCATCACAGGAGGGACTGTAAGAACTGATGCCACCAAGGCTGGAGAGGTGGCTCAGGGGTTGAGAGCATTGGCTACTCATACAGCATTCAGTTCCCAGCACTCACGTGGCAGCTCACACCCATACGTAACTTAAGCTCCAGGGGATCTGTCGCCCTCTTCTGGCTTCCATAAGCACCTGCACTCACATGGTGCACATACATTATCAATAATTTATGTAAATATAAACTGATTGCTAGTGCTGAGAGTTTTGAAAGCCTTGCACTGTCTAATTTAATAAAGGCAGTAACTTTTAGAAAAGTACCTCTGTTTTTCCCACTACCAGAGGGGGAAATTGGGGGAAATAAAGAGATTAACATTCCTAAGCAGAACATCTACATATCCCACACCCAGACCCAGAGAACATAACAGAAAAATCAGGAAGATTGTAAGACTCTGAGGGGGATGAGAGGTAGTTATGAAAAACTGTCTTCTGGACAGGAAATGACAAATGCATTCATGAACACATACCAGGTGAGGTTACCTAATAAGACCTGTGTGCATGCATGTGCACACACATACACACACACACACACACACACACACACACACACATTATGTAAGTAAGAAAAGAGGGTGCTGGAGAGATGGCTCAGAGGTTAAGAGCACTTCCTGTTTTTGTGTTCCCAGCATCCACATCAGACAGTTCACAACTTCCTGTAACTCTAGCTCCAGAGGGTCTGACACTGTCTTCCGGCTTCCACAGGCACCAGCACATAGATGGCATACACACAGAGAGACGGATACACATACACATGAATAAAAGATAAATCCTTAAAAAAAATAGGATGGGAAAAAAGAAGAAAGTGTCAGCAGGAATCCAAGAAGAATAAAAGAGGATGCCCCCATTATAATTGCAATTAATAGCTGCACTATGTACATGTGTTGATAACAGTGGCTGACTGTGTCATCCTCAGATACCAGTAACTGATGTGAGAATCCACGAAACCCTGACTGCAAGTAGCACATGAGCAGCCTCTCCTTCCTGGGTAGAGAGACCTGCAGATGTAAAAACGCCTTCCATGCCATCTTTCTCACATGCGCTGCAATTTGCGAAAGAATAAAACTGCTTCCCAGCCGGGCAATGGTGGTGCACGCCTTTAATCCCAGCACTCGGGAGGCAGAGGCAGGCGGATCTCTGTGAGTTCGAGACCAGCCTGGTCTACAGAGCTAGTTCCAGGACAAGCTCCAAAGCCACAGAGAAACCCTGTCTCAAAAAAGCAAAAAAAAAAAAAGAAAAAAGAAAAAGAAACCGCTTCCCTACCTGCCTCTCATCCACCCTGTAAGTTGCCAGTGGAAATCGTGCTAAAGAGGCACAAATGAGCAGTAGCAGTGCTGGCAAAATCAATATTGACTATAGATCACACGGCATAAACATCGTGGAGCATATTAGGATAAAATGTAGGCTGCTATAATCTGCACACTGCGGGGAAATTATCGAGGCACAATAGGCTCAGTAAATATTTACTAGGATGGTGTACCTGGAGCCGTGTCCAATATCCTATCTCAGCTCGTGTATTAGTCAGGGTTCTCCAGGGAAAGAGACCCAGTAGGGTTTATACAGGTCTATAAAGGCAGATTTATTATGGAAATTGGTTCACACTATTACAGAGGCAGCGAAACCCCCACCATATGTCATACTTAAGCCAGAGAGCCAGAAAAACACAAGGCGTACTTCAGTCTCAGGCCAAAATGCTGCGCCTAGGGTAAGAGATGGGAATTGGGAGGGCATGATGAGGACGGCAGTGTAAGTCCGGAGTGAGGACTGAGAGTAATGGAGATATCTCATCTCCTCTAACACCTTTTTCTCCATCAGCTAATCAGAAAGCATTTTACTCTGTACCAAAATGAGAGTTAATCTCTTCCAGAAACACATCTGAGCACCCTGTGCCCAAACAAAACTGAGCCACAACTTGACGTGAAATTAACTAACTACAAGTTGGCACAAAAGTAACTAGTCCCAAACTGATACATGTGCTAGGTGGGTGTTGTTGTTATTGTTAAGTTGACATGAGCTAGAGTTATCCGACAAGAGGGAACCTCAGCTGAGAAAATGCCCCATCAGATTGGCTCCTAAGCAAGTCTCTGAGGTTTCTGCTCTGATTAATGATTGATGTGGGAGGGCCCAGCACCCAGATCACTGTGGGTGGTGTTACCCTGGGCAGGTGGTCCTGGATGCTTTAAGAAAGCAGGTTGAGCCAGCCATGGGAACAAGCCAATAAGAAGCATCTTCCATGGCTTCTACATCAACTCCTGCCTCTAGGTTCCTGCTCTGACTTCCCTTCACAATGGAAGTGTTGGGGACGTGGAATCCAAATAAGCCATTTCCTCCCCAGGTTACTTTTGGTCATGGTGTTCATCACAGCAATAGATAGCTAACTAGGTCAGTACATAAAATTAAACAGCCACAACTTCACAACTTCACATACACACATACATACATGCACACACAAAAATCCCGATTCACACTTAAAATTAACCAACCACAAGTTGGTATATAAAGCTTATAAAACCAAGGCATAGCTACAAACTCTAAAATTCTTTATTCATATATATATATATATATATATATATATATATACTCCTAAATATATAAATATAACCTGCTCAGTCTGTATAATGATACTTTTATGTATGAGTTCAGGGCTGACCATTTGGTATTGAATAACCAATTATATGCTCCTCCCTAGGGAAGACTATTTCTCCAACTCCCACCATTGTGTAGTTGCCTGCAGTTCTTGTCATGGATGCAGAGGCCAGCTCGTCTTCCCTGGCCCCCAAGGTGATCCACATGCTGAGATTTTCAGCATCTTTCTACACCAAAGCATCCGACTTCAAGCAGGATATTCCCCGACACACTGGGTTGTGCCCCTAAGAACATGTCTTTGAAATGCAAGGGCAATGTGCATGGAATGGCTAGGAAAGCCGCTGAGTAAATGAATCTCTCTCTTCCACCAGTCAACCACTATAAAGTCCACTGATATTTATTACACTCATTCCTCATAATATGTTTTTAAGTTGAACTTTCCATCTGTCTCATACACGAGCCTTCATCAGCACAGCTGTGGTGCATGTACTTTTAGAGGGCATGATGGGTTTCTTTTCTACTTATGCTGCAGGATAATTTCCTCGGAGTGGAATGTGTAGCTGGAGGATCTACACAAGGATTGACAAGGGCACATAACATCTGCCATCTCAGAGCTATCTTCCCCCACCCCATGAATTAAGAGTGTTTACTAGAGTTGACACTGTTTCTCCCACAAAACAAACAAACAAACAAAAACCAAAGCATTGAACTAGTTATATCCCTTCCCACCTAAAGACAAGCCGCAGTTGTTGGACGCCTCAACTCTGGCAGGGAAGGACTGGGTTCACAAGCAAACAGAAGAACCAAGACTCTGTAATAGGGAGTGGAGCGCTGGACTATAAAGAAAGTGACTTCTTATTTTTCTGGTATATAACACAGTGACAGGGCACGAGCTGAGCATGCCTAGTGTCTTTGGCTTCAATTCCCAGCATATGCACAAAAAGGAGTTTGATTATCTTGATCAGAGGAGAGCAGATGAGTGTGAGGGCAGGCGGGTGTGAAGGCACACATGTTGTCCACTTGCTGACAGTCACTGTGGTTGAAGCAGACTCGGAACCGCAGGTGACGTGCGCTGTCCCCTTCTTCTCTTTGTTAAACACAAATGCCACTTACTCTAGATTGGAACAGACTTCTGCTGTCTGCCTCTAGTTTTAAGAATAAAATTAAGATGTCAGCAAAGAGATGTACTCCCGAGAGAATGTGTGACTGACAAGCCTTTTCCCTCCGGGGGAATTAGAAGGATGTGCTGCTCCAAAGATGACTGCAGAATCCTCCCAGACAGAGTGAGTCCATCCTGCAGGACCACTGCCTGCTTTAAGTGTGCACTTGTGATTCCAATGCTGGGGAACAGGAGACAGGAAGAACCCTGGGGTTCAGGGGCCACCTACACCATCTGATCAGTGAGCCCCAGAACTGTGAGAAACCCTGCCTGAAAATCCAAGTTCCTGAAGGACGACACCAAGGGGTGGTCTCTGGCCTCCACGCACACACACAGGCATACACGGCAACTTGCAAACACAAAATAAAGTCATAAGTAAAAAAATAAATAAATAAAGGTGGAAGATGCGCTTTGTTGGCTGTCTGGCTCCAGGACAGTGTGCATCTGCAGACAATGTCTAGCTTTGAGATAACATCAGTGGGATGAGTCCAGGAAGGGATTGTGGTAAGAGGCTACTGTGTCCAAATCAGAATTTTATCTTTCTGCCTCTTTGTTGTTTCCTAAGCATAGTAGATTGATAAAGGAAACAGTGCTGGGCAGGGGAATGGACTAGGTGAGGCCAAGAACATTGGGTAGCTCATAAGAGGCACTTGGGAAGGAAGGCGCTCCACAGCTTCCCAACTAAAAGAATTGTAAAGGTTTTACTTAGACTTTCCAATCACCTGATATGTTTGTTACATACAGCTTTTTATTGGCATCAAATTATCACACTATACCCCATACACACGCAGGATTGCTATTTGTCAGCTTAAATTTAAAAGAAAGCATTATAATAAAAAAAATCCTCTTTCCAGAATAAATCCTTCCACCCTGAAACATACATGCACTGATGTATACAATAGAATATTATATGGCCTTAGAAAAGGAAGGCACACTGCCATCTACAAGAACACAGATGAATTTGAAGGCCACAACGCTAAGTGAAATAAGCCAGCCACTGGAGGATGTGTCGTGTACATTCATAGAAAGAGAAGAGAATTGTGACTTCCAGAGGCTGGAGGTGGACAGGATGTCATTGTTCAACAAGTATAGTTTCCTTTGTATGAGAAAATTAATTCCTACAGCTCTGCTCCATGGCTGGGGTTAGCTCACTTGACGGAGGGCTTGCCTAGTATGATGAGAATCTGTGTTCTGTCTCCCAACCCCATATAAATTATACGTGCAATCTTAGCACTGGGTAGGTGGAAGCGGGAGGACAGGAATGAAAGGCCATCCTTGACTTCATAGCCAGCCTGAGCTACATAAGACCACATTTCATGAAGGAATGAGAAAGGGGGTTCTGTTCTATAACATAGAGAATACTCTCAAGTAACTGTGGTGTGCTTAAAATATCAGAGTACACACCCACTGTCAAACGGTCATACTACACTAAAAAATCAAGTAGCTAAAAATATGAAAAAAAATAAATAGCTAAAACTAAAAGGAATTTCTTGATCGTAGTCTCGCTTCTCTCAGGGAATGCTAGTCGTTCTGGCCTGTGGTGGGATGAATTACTGAGTTACTGAGAGCTTTCCTCTCACGCACTTTCCTCTGAAATCTGCTCTGAACCTCTTCATTCAGAATGGCCAGACAGCTATCCTAGCATCAGGTTCAAGCCAGCAAGTGTTGTCAGAGATCTGATCTACTTGTAGTAGGCACCTGTCATGGTTAACATTGGCTGCCAACTAGAGGAGCTCTAGTGTCACCTAGGAGACAAAGCTGTAGGTGTGTCTCTGAAGGAGTGGCCAGGTTTGCTTCTCTGTTGCTGAGGTTAAGTACCCTGACTAAAAGCAACATGGGGGTGGACGGGGTTATTTGGTTTACCCACCCCAATCCAGTCCATCATGGAAAGATGCCAGGCCAAGAACTCAAGGCAGGAGTTGATGCAGGGGCCATGGAGGGGTGCTGTTTACTGTCTTGCTCCTTATGGCTGCCTCAGCCCTCTCTTAGAGAACCTAGAACCACCTTCACAATTCACAGTCGACTGGGACCTTCTACATCAATTGTTAATCAAGACAGTGTCTCCACAGACTTGGCCACAGGTCAGTCTGATGGAGGCAATACCTTGGTTGAGATTCCCTCTTCCCAGGGGTGTCTAGGTTTATGTCAAGTTGATAAAAACTAGGGCAGGGAACTCCTAAACCTGGTTTTAATTAAGGAAGCTGCACACTAACTGTGGGCAGCACACATCACAGTCAAAAATCCTGGTCTGAATTAAAAGGAGGAAGCGAGCTGAGCACCAGCGTTCATCCTTCCCTGCTTGGGTGCAATATGGCCAACTGCCTCACACCCTTGCAGCCGTGCCTTCTCCACAAAGATGAAGTGTGCCCTTGGCTTATAATAGAAAGTAAACCCTCCCTCCCTTAGCTTATTTTTTTTCCAGACACTAGGCCCCAGGCACAAGAAACATAACTAACATGATGCACTGTAGTTCAGCCCCAAACACTGATGTCATCAAACACCATAATGCTAACCATGCTTTTTTCCTTCCTGCCTTCTGAGTCCCTAGAACACTCACCTTATCCACGGTTCTTAACCAATCATATCACCTCCTCTCTACCACCACTAACAAGCATCTGACACCCCTAAGGGATATTTCCACGAGGCAACTTTAGAAGACTGCTATTAGCTATTAGGAACTTCTGTTTGACTCTAAATAGCTACCCAGAAGTGCCAATTTTCCAGCAAGCTGTGGAATCTAGCCCGAGCCAGTCGTAAAGTCCCAAGTCTGAGTCGCTAACACAGCTAGCCGCAGGGCTCGGCTCTCGGCATCTGTCAAGATCGTGCATTTCCTGCCAGCAGCATCTGAGCTATTTAAGTGGGTGACAGCCTGCGCCTAGAACAGCATATATAGTGAGCTAACATCAGAGGAGCTGAATGTAAAATGTCAAGACAGCTTAGCCATAGCATGGGGGAAGCTTGGAGCTAGCACTTGCTCTCCCTACCCACATTTTAAAGATAGGAATGAGTCTGTTTCCCACACTGGTCACAGATTTGCTGTAAAGACAAAGTTGACCTTGGGTTTCTGCTCCTCCAAGCTACAGGTTTGTGTCACTAGCCCTGGATTATGCCTGTACTGGGGATTGAACCCAGGGCTATACATATACTAGGCAAGCGCTCTACCCACTAAGCCACATCACTGTACTCAGCATTTCTCCTTGTAAAGATCTGTTTTATTTTTATGGATGTGTGTGCACACACATCTTTCATTTCTCTCTGTATGCACACACAATTGTAAGTATATACCATGTTACTTACACTTGCTTTATACACATATGCTCAGATACTTGTTTACTTAAGCCTATCTGCAAACACGTTGTCTTTGTTTGGACTTCATTCATCCTCAATGTTCAGACAATCACACACCAAGAGCTATTGCTATCTTATTGACAGACAGGAGTCCCAGGGGATGGGTGACAGGGAAGAACAATGGAAGTACAGGACGCACATGTGGCTGGCACTCACTCACTCACATGGAAGCCCCTCCCCTTCTTCTCACTGTCCGCGGAGTCTGCTTTTAGACTCTTGGTTCCACAGGAGTCATTTGCCGCTAAGTCAAAACCGAACTTCAACTCAGTTGAGTGACGTTGCAATGCGAAGGACAGAGAATCATGACAGACAGGCTCCTAATTACCAAGGCCCTCTGCACTGGTGTCTGGGGGAGAACAGAAGTGGAAACAGCTGTAATAAAGCAGGTGAGAGCACATCCGAAGGACAGGAAAATGCCAGGATGTCAGACACCAGCTCTGGGAAGTATTATTATCTGTCCTCTATTCTGGATTGTACATGTAATATGTAAGCATTTACATATGTTATAGTATTTTGTGAAATAAATGGAACTATAAATATATAGAAAATAATGTAGTCTATAGCGTATAATACAGTATAAAACACTATATTGTTATTTTTGCGCTTTGGAAGCCAAAGTACCCATGATATTTCATATACATTTAATTTAAGTTGTATATTTTTATAAACATCATATATAGCCTCACGGTGTAGCTCATTTTAATTTGTCACCATAGCAACAAAAATAATTATCTCACTAGAAAAATTTCATGCGTGAAGTTAGCAGACACCCAGCTCTACTACCAGGCTTACCTTTAAGGCTTGCTTTGATATTCTAAATATGTATGGAGTCATTTAGAAAATCATTAATAAATAAATTTGTCTGCACTACCATGATGACATGACAAAGAAAGATGCTATCCACCTTAGGGTGTGGGTGTTTGTATGTGTGTGTGAGTGTGTGTGTGTGTATTTGTGTGTGTGTGTGAAATTAAACTAAATTTACCCTAAAGACACCTCCACACTGACTCCTTTCACAGCAAGCTGCAATCAAGCTCAGCAAGTAACTTCGGAGTTTACTTACACAACAAGCAAGCAGCCTTGGCCAATCACAGGAGCTGAGCCTTAGCCAGTCCCAGGTAGCCCACTAATTGAACTCTAGCTGACTGGCAAGCTGTAACCAGCTAAATTATCCACCCTTCGCTGCTGTTTTCAGTTTTCTGTTGCCTGATCCTATTGCTGAACAGAGTCCACGGAACCTGCTCTAGCTTTGAGAGGTGCTCATTTTTCTATCCTTTCTTTGTATAATAAACTACCAAGTCTGCGGATGCATTGGAAGGTTCTGGTTTCACTGCTGCTTCTGCTCTAGAGTGAGAGATCCAGTCGTACAAATGGAGGTCTGACTTCCGATCCATTCACAGTGTGTGTGTGTGTGTGTGTGTGTGTGTGTGTGTGTGTGTGTGTGTGATGTGCATACACACGCATGTGTGTGTTCTAAGATTACTTCCCTGAGGCAACACTGGTCCTCTCCTGATTCACATCCCTTCCTGAATGTTGACCTCATATATACTCACCCATGTGCCAATGGGCTGTGTGCCAGGGCGCAGTTGCTTGTTCCAATACATGACATGCTCATCCTTATCTTTGGAAAATCAGCTACAGAGAGTGTGTGTGGACTCACCCTAAGGTAGCATGTATACTGGTGAAGGGGACTCAGCTGATCTGTGATGGGGAGGCTTGTGGGCACATCTAGGGGAGAAATCAGATCCATCTTCTCTTTTGTTTTATTAAAGCCTGGGAATTGCAGACAGGGAGATGGGTGCCGGGTACACTGTGCCTGCCTTTCTCACTCCCTGTTGGTTTCTGCACTTAACTCCTTTAGTTTCTCATGATAGATGACAACCAAAGACAATATATATACCCAATCTAGGTAGCTGCTGTAGTGAAGGGAATCATATCTCTGTTTCTTTCTGTCTCTCTCTCTCTGTCTCTCTCTGTCTTTCTCTGTCTCTCTGTCTCTCTTCTGCCTACCACAACCAGCCTCACTGTGGACCTAGAGCAGGTTCTGTCTTTAGTTTATGTGCTTTTTTATTTTAATAAATTCTTGTTTAACATAAGTATCTTCATTTGTATTATAAAGCTGGTTTTTTCACATTTATTCAGAGAATTTTAAAGCTCCATGTTGTATATGTTCGTGTGTTTTGCTGACCCACCCTTGAATGAGTGAACAGGACTAACATTTTGTCTCTCTGTGTGCACATGTACATGTATCTTCAGATACCAGAAGAGGGCATCAGATTGCCTGGAGCAGGAGTTACAGACAGTATGAGCCACCCGATGAGGGTACTGGAACCATACTCCTATCCTCTGCTAGGACAGCAAGTGCCCTTAACCGTTCCAGCTTTCTCTGCTAACACTGATATATGTAGATATCCAAAATCTCATAACTCTTCTTATTTCCTTATTAGATTTATCCAGAGACACAGAAGCATTAAATAGGGTGTGGGAGGGGTAGGTGTGGATAGAGAGGTGGGGGTGATCCCAACCAGTCATCTAGTATTTCATTATGATTCTATCTGGCCACCTTAAACACAAAAGGGTGGAAGAACTTTCCTATCCAATCAAGTCTCCCATCTTCTGGTCATCACTGGTTGCCGGGTGCTGGTTGGGTACAGAGCAGAACCTTGGGTCCATCACAGAGATCTGTGTGACCTGTGAAACTCTGGGCAAGGAGGTAGCAACCAGAAGCTAATCTGTAGGGTCAGACTAACCCCATCCTGGGAGCTCATCCTGTAAGAGCCAAGCAGGTGGCATTGGCTGAGGACACAGCCGACACTATGGAGTTCTGGTTCTCCTGAGAGATAGAGCGGTTATTTTCACAGTACATGGCTGGTTAGGATGCCACAAGAGCTGGCCAAAGGGTTTCTACTTGAGTAACAGAATACACCTACAACAGCCTCAATCTGTTTCCCACAGCACAGGCATTCTGAGTCACCAGCCATGGAGACCAGCATTCCAATGTGTTATAAACTTTTCAAATCTATGTTTGTTTGTCCTTTGAGAATTTCACACATGGACACAATGAATCTTGCTCATATGCATCCTGTTCCCCCACCCAATCTCCTCATAGATGTCCCCACATCCTCCTCCTTTTGTGCCTTTGTTTTATTTTAGTGTAATTTTAATTACTAATTTTAACTGATTCCAGTTCGTGCTTCACCATTCGTCCACCAGTGTGGTTCCATCCCCTGGAGCATGGCCATCTTACCAGCGACCACATTCCTGTGGAAAACTGACTCCACAGTTGGCCTTCAAGTTCTAATAATTCCTCAACTAAGGATGGGATCTGGCAAGCTCTTCCCCCACCTTCCATGTTGGCTGGCTTGATCATGTGTTCGGGCCATGTGCAGGCAGCCCTGGCTGCTGTGAGCTGCTGAATGCTGTGGTCCTGTTACATACAGACTGTTTCGCTCCTGTCCTCCCCCACTTCTGGCTTATGACTTAACTTTAACCTTAGCAGCAAGTTTGGCCAGCTCCACCTCTGTTGCAGAGGACAAAACAAACCATCTTAAGCTAACTAGAAAGAGCAACCTTTGAAGTTTATTTGGAACACGTTTTCAACGGATATTTAAGAGCGATTAGCAACACCAGACAGGAAAGTAAATGCTCAAATACCGAATGCTTGAGCTAAACAATAAGTGCTCTAAAGAAGAACAGAGAACCACTTAATTAATTAATTAATTAATTAGATAATTAAGCTAATGCAAAGTGTGCATGAAAAAGCTCAGGAGAGGGCTGGAGACGTAACTCAGTGGGTAAGAGCACTGGCTGCTCTTCCAGAGGACCCAGGTTTGATCCCCAGCACTCTCATGACAGCTCACAACTATCTGTAACCCCAGTTCTAGGGGAACTTTTACCCTCTGTCGACCTCTGAGGGCACCCGGCCACATTCAAGTGGAGCACAGTCATTCATGCAGACAGATATACAATAATAATAATAACAAAAAAATAATTATAAAGGCTCAGGGAACGTCTAAAAAAAGTTTACTGGGATTGAAAGTGGAAGGAAAAGTGTGAAGGATTGGAACCAACAGGAAACATGTTTTTGTAGTCACTCACAAAGCCATGGACTGGACTCCTGATGAGAAGGGATTCAGTGGATTCCACGGAGGGAGGCACGTTTGCAGGGTCTTTCCAGATGGAGCCGTGGGTGGCCACAACAGGGAGTGAGTGGATTGCAGAGAGGCCACCACCTGAAGAAGGGCACAAGGAGTTTTTTTCAGCTACTGAACGCTGCTCTAAATTTACTGCCTCCTTAAATATCCGAGAAGAAGAAAGGCAGGAGATGCACAAGACAGCTGAAAAGAGGCGAATAATTGAAGCAATGTGAGTTCAAATTAACAATTTCCAAATCGAGCAAAGCATCATCCTGGTCAGGAACTGCGCCATCAAAAAAAAGCAAACCAGAAATCTTCAGCAAATCTGAAATATACTGGGAAACACATAAGAAAACTCCCTAGAAAGTTACCGGAGAATGACTTTGCCACATCCCAAAGGAGAAGTTTTTCTATAAGGACATGAAAAGCATCAACCAGGAGGAGGGAGGAGGCAGCTGGAGAGATGGCTCAGGAGCTAAGAGCATTTGCTGCTCTTCCAAAGGCCCGGAGTTCAGCTCCCAGCATCCACTCTGGATGTAAAATCTAAGATTAAATACTCCTTCCTTCCTCAGGTTGCTGTGGTCAGAGTCTTTCTGTCACAGCAGCAGAGAAGCAAGCTAGAGCAGTGCTTGTTACACTTGTTATGGGGAATTGGTAGGATGGCGACCAAAGCTCCATGACGGGGCCACGCCCATACGCATGTCTAACTTCCCTCTCTTCCCACGTGTTAAACTCCTGCTGCATATCTGCCCTCCCTGCTAACATTCCTCTTCCTCCTCTGCCTCCAGTCTCTACAAGCATTCATGCTTCTCAGGTTTGTACAGGTGATATCTCCCTGCCTTTCAGAATTCTAACCCAGACACTTTTTTCAGAGAAGAGGTCTTGCCTACCACTCAGCTAAAGAAACACTCAAGTCCTAGTTTAGAAAACTGATTTTGTTTTATCTGTATAGCTCACAGAATCAGCTGACATTTCCCTGCTTTTTGTGGATTTGATGTCTTTGTCTTACCTCTGAAATTTATGCTCCACATGAGCAGAGTCTCAGCAACATTCACTACTCTTCCCTCTAGCCAAGTGCCCTGCAGAAGGAGGAATCCGGTCATGCCAGCACCGTGCACCACGTTCTGCGTGGACTCCAGTGTGCAACTGTGGAAACAGAGACAGAACACTGAAGGATTGGCACATGTGGAGAAAATGACAGAGTTGGGGTCTGAACCAAGGATGATGATTTCACACATCAACAGAGCCATCTGCCTGCACCGTGAATTCTGCTTCCTGTCCATTTTCAGAAGAGGCATCGACCAGGGCAAGCCAGCCTGAGTTTTATCAATTCAGTAAGACATACCTACAAAACCAGATAACACACACCTACCTATACAGGGTACAAAATCGTGTCTCCTTTAGCACACACATATTTTTAAAGTAATATTTGTACTTATTCTTTGAACTCTTTATCCATGTACAAATAAATTTGGTAATACACACCTCCACTACCTCCCTCCAACTCCTCTAGTGACTCCCCAGCCCATTTCCTCCCCAATTTCATGTTCTTTTTAAAAATATTATTATTAATAATCTCCTAAATCTAATTAGTGTTAACCATATGTACATGGGTATAGAGGTATAGGGAGTAATACTTGATAGATTATATGTATCAGAAGACCTCAACAATTAAGATACAAAGCATATTGTTCCCCCAAAGACGCCTGGTGTCCCTGGATAGTCTATTCTCCCATCTGTTCTTCATTCTGGGTTATAGTTGATATTGTGTTTGACACAGTAACTTAGCTTTCATCTCAAGAAAATGAAAAGAAATGAACTCAGAGGATGAGGGCTGTTTTGTTCCTGGCTTCCTATGATTAATATAATGATATGGAGATTCCTGAATGTTAACACAATTATAAATGACTTTTGCTGTGTTGAGTAATATATTGTTATATACATATGTAACCATTTTAAAGAATCATTTTTTAAAATCATGTGTATCATATATGTGGGCATGTGTACTATCTGTGTGCGATGCTCACAGTCACCAGAAGAGGGTGCTGGATCACTTGGAACTGGAGTTACAGATGCTTGTGAGCCACCATGTGAGTTTTAAGAATCAAACCCAGCTCTTCTGCAAGAGATTCTTAACTTCTACAAGTGCTCTTAATCACTAAAGCTCTCTCCAGTTTGTAGGGGAGTGTGACTGTTGCAGCTCTGGAGCTGCAAACTTATCCTGATTTATCAGGAAGTCAGACTATTCTTAGAGACACAATAGGACAGGTCTGGAGGCTGGGGCCTCAATAGGACAGCTCTGGAGGGGTAAAGCCACAATAGGGCAACTATAGAGGGATAGAGCCACAACAGGACAGCTCTAGAGACTGGAGCCTGGGAGGGAAAGGTGTACTAACTTGCTGGGAAGTCAGGATACCTGAAGCTGAGGTGTGGTACAGGATGATATCCTCACAGGATATAGCAATCCTGCTCCTCTCCTGGAGAGTCGCTACAGGGGAGCTCTGCTCTGTTTCCCTAAGGGAATATCCTAGCCCAGTTATCAGCTTCTTCTTCCTCTTCTTCTTCTTCCTCTTTTTCATCTTCTTCTTCCCAAGATGTTACTCCTCTTGCTAGCACTCTGCTAAAGGGGAGACCCCTGTAGAAATGTAGCAATATTCTCTGGCTCCACGAAAAGTTACTTTTTTCTGTTCAGCCTTACCTAACACCCCTAAGAAAGCATCCCAGCAAGGTTCTCCTGTTCTTCTCAACTTTACTCAGTCTCACTAACAGGTTCTTCTGTGCCAGCAAATGAAGACCATCACCAAAGACTCTTTTGAAAAAAGAGATTTATTTGGGAAGGAGGAGTCCAGGAGAATGGCTGCCTCTGCCAGGGTGGTGAAGGACAGCCTCTAACTGGAGGGGCAGAAAGGCTTTTATAGGGCTTCTTAGAGGCAGAGTTTTCTCAGGTAGAAGAGGGATTGGTTAATTTTCCCTGCTCAGGCATTGGTTAGTTTAGTTGGTTGGGGGCAAAGATGGCTCTGATTTCAGGGCCAAACTGTTTCTTTCACTGATCCTTTTTAGCCGTTTTGGCTCTAATCTTAGGGCCAGGGCATATTTCTTTCACTGTTTCTGATTCTAGGGACAAAGTGTGTTTCTTTGGCACTGATTTCAGAGTCAGGGCATGTTTCTTTAGTCCTGGGTTCAGAGATAAAGATGTTTCTTTCCCTGAGTCAGGTCTCAAAACCAGGGTGTGTTTCTTTCACTGGCTCTAGGTTCAGAGTCAGGGTGCTCAGTGATTGGTTGGTTTCCTGCTCCAGTTGACCCTTTTACCCTACACAGACCCTATATAACATGTTGAGTATATTCACTTAAGCCATCACCATACACCTGGCTCCTTGGAGAGACAGGATGTGTTCTCTGCTGTTTTGTTCTCTCTCAGTCCTAGGTAGAGTCTGTACCCTCAGATACTGGTGTTGTGTTTCATAGGTCCTTTCTCTGGCGATGACAGCTGGACCCTGTCTTTTGCAACTGAAATCTTGTCAACATGCCTTCCTGTCCCTCCTGGAAAAAAATTCTACCTATCTCTGCCATCAGCAATGGGTCCATGCCCTGGGAATGGAAGAGTTGGAGAGAGGGGGCATGTGAGGGGTTGGAAGGAGGAAAGAGTGAAAGAAAGGATGTAATTATATTTTAATTGAAATAAGTTAATCAGTTAAAATAAATCTGTTTTCATCAACAGATAAATTAATAAATAAAATTTGGATTAGGAAAATATAGAGAGAGATACTTACTTCAGCTCTAAAGAAATTACAAAATTTGTTGGAAAACTGGTGGACTTAGAACACATACAAATAAATAAATTGCAGAATCTAGCCAATAATTGATATACATATGTAGTCAAACATATGGGTACAGTGTGACATGTAGAAAAAAGAACAGAAAAGGTGAAACACTAGAGCCTGCAAAAGAGCTGGACATTGGTAATGGACCTGGGCCACAAAGCTGATTGTTCTTCTAGTTCTAATTCGGCCATGGATTTTTCTTTTCTTTTCTTTCCTTCTTTGTTTCTTTCTTTCTTTTTTTCTTTCTTTCTTTCTTTCTTTCTTTCGGCTTTTTGTTTGTTTGTTTGGTTGGTTGGTTGGTTGGTTTTTGGTTTTTTTGAGACAGCTTTGGGAGTCTGTCCTGGAACTAGCTCTTGAAGACCAGGCTGGCCTCAACCTCACAGAGATCCGCCTGCCTCTGCCTCCTGAGTGTTGGGATTAAAGGCATGTGCCATCAGAGCCAAGCCAGGATTTTTCATTTTTAGTTATGGGTAAAATGTATTCTATAGTGAAAGTGAAGGCCTACAGCACCAGAACGGTTGGTTATTCTACAACAAGTTCATCTGCAACAAACAAGTTCACATTGATATCATCTTGCAGCACCTACAGGAGTCTGGTTCCAGAATGCTCTATGGATAACAAACCCTGAGCGTGTTCAAGTTCCTTATGTGAAGTGGCATGATAATTGCATGCAACCTGTGACTATTCTGCTGCATAGTTAAGTCACTGCTAGATCACTTCAAATTGAGATATATGGACTGCAGATGTGTAATGTTTATTTTCCTTGTAAATTTTTAAAATAAAGTTTATAAAAAGAAAAATATATAAGACTTTTTTATAAAAAAAAGATAAAAATTTAATGAGGTGATACGGAGCACACATTGGTGCTCCAGGGAACATGTGTGAGTTTCTTCCTTGTGCTTGGAGCGTAGGTTCTCCCACTGACACTAAGCTTGTGCCCAGTCAGTCCTCAGTCACTCATCATAAGTGGAATTCCTGCCACCTGCATAATGACCACCTATTCATCCTATAATCTGGCAAAGGTAAAACACCCTGGGGTCCTGTATCCTTTTGAAGGGCCCAGCCCTTCTCTGCAGCTCAGTGGACCTTGTGGCCTTGTAGCTCTATGATGAATACAAGAATGGCTCTATCTCTAAAAAGATGACCCAAATCTCATACAGATGCTGACATCTACGAATTTCAAATTTCAAATCTTGGACTACAACATTGAGGAGAATATTATTTTACAACATGTAGTAGCCATGCAGTTCTGTATTAATCTATGCCTAGAAGAATTTTTTTCACATGTTCACTATAGATTTATAAAATCCAAGCTCTGTGTTTTATAAAGTATAATGAACACCAACTAACCAAAATTAAAAGAGCAAAGGGCATAAAAAGATGATGCGTCAAAAATGAAATACAAACGAAGGGGCATGGAGAGATGGCTCAGAGAGTAAGAGTGGCCATGTTCTGTCCCCGGCATCTGCTTCATTGGGTTCACAGCCATCTGTAATTCCAGCTTCAGAGGATCTGATGCCATCTTACCACCTCCAAGGGCACCACATACACATGGCACACACAAACACACGCAGACACACATCTATACGTCATTTAAAATAAAATAAGCATTTAAAATAGTTTAAAGAAAATACAAATGAAAGGACACTAGTGAAACTTTTGAAGTTCGGCTACGACAGCTTCTAATTGGTGTCTTTGCACACCACTTATGGAAGAATATTTTATGGAAAACAGATCGGAGCGGAGGGGGGGTCCAGAACCTTATGTGAAGTGGCACAGCAATTCAGAGCAACCTGTGACTATCCTGCTATGTGGCTAAACTACCTCAGTCCCCTAAAATCCTCTGCAGTGAGATTGCTGTACAAACTTACATGCACTGCACCATTTAGAGAATAAAGACCAAAATCATACTAGTGTGTGCTCCATGGGGATGCAACTAGAAATATATTCTGAGAGGGCTAAATAGGCATCTCACTCAGTAAAGTGGTTGCCGTATAAGCGTAATGACCCGAGTTCAACCCCCAAAGCTAACGTTTAGAAAGTTGGGTGTGATGACACTGTTGTATGCTCTACAGTGAGGAGGGAAGATAAATGGATTCCTGTGGTGTCTAGGTAGCCTTGTCTAATCAATGAGCCCCAGGTCCCAGTGAAAGACCCTGACTCAAAGTACAAGATAACCCACGCTTGAGGAATGACACCCAGCGTTGACCTCTGGTCTACATATGCATGTACATATAAATAGGTGTGCACTTCCCACACACACACATTCATACACATGCACACATTTGCACACACACAGATACTGAGGAAGAGAAAGCCACTTTTCTTTGGTATTGAGGCTTATAGTATGTGGCTCATACCCCAGCGATGGCGCCATACCAAAAGCCTCCATACCAAAGTGTTATGGGCAACACTAATTTGACTCAAAAGACATGAAACTAGGAGGGGACCTGTTGGAGGATTCAGATAGGAGCTGGAGGGAGGGAGGGAGAGAGGAAGGTTATGTATGGTCAAAATGCATTATACAGTTGTGTGAAATTTTCAAAGAATAAATAAAAATTTATTTAAGGGCTGGGTAGTGATACACATTTTTAATCTAAGCACTTAGGAGACAGAGGCAGGGGAATCTCTGAGTAGGATGCTATCCTGGTCTACACAGTAAAAACTTTTCTCAAAAATATTATATAATAAAAATATTTTTTAATTTTTATTTAAAAAAATTATTTTCACTGAGCAGTGGTGGTGCATGCCTTTAATCCCAACACTTGGGAGGCAGAGCAGGCAGATCTCTGCAAGTTGGAGGACAGCCTGGTCTACAGAGCGAGTTCCAGGACAGGTTCCAAAGCTACTCAGAGAAACACTGTTTTGAAAACATAGAAAAAGATTATTTTCATACAATATATTCTGATCATACTTTCTCCCCCTCTGAACTTCTCCCAGATCCTCCTCATCTCCTACCCACCCAATTCCATGCTCTCTCTTTCTCAATAAAAAAAGAAAATCAAGACCAAAACAAACAAGAAAAGAAAGACACACACACATGAATAACAGCAACAACACCAAAAACCTACAGAAAGGGGAAGCAAAATATACAAGTAAGCAACCAAAAGAACCAAAAAATGCCAAAACAAATTAGTATGTGGGGGAAATAAAACAACTACAAAAGTACTGCTGGCCTCATATTGTATTGGTTGTCTGCTCCTGGTCATGGGGCTGATACTTAGGCATGGTTGATATACCCAGTAAAACTCCACTGGTTGGCATTTTTTATTGGAAGTGGGTATCAGCTGTAGATAACTACTTGGTTAGGTATTGGAGCCAGGGTCTACTTCTCTCTCTCAGTGCTGGGACCCTTGAACATATGCAGGTCCTGTGCATTCTACCACTTTCAAAGGAAGTCCCTAGATTCAGAGCCCCGTAGGTATAGAGGTGGCTACCCACACATAAAAGTATACTTCATCTTAATGTACTTTCCTTCGATGAATATGAAATGTCCTTCTCCATCTCTTTTCATTATTTTGAGTTTGAAGTCTGCTTTGTTGGACATTGGGATAGGAACCCATCCCCCACGCTGGATGACCTCTCCCTGACTTTTTACAGGGGAGGAGCTCCATCCTACCTCAACTTGATGTGCCATGGTTTGTTCAAGTCCATGGGAGACCTGCCCCTTTCTGAATGGAGACAGAGGAGGAGTGGATGGGGAGGGGGATAGATGGGAGTCAGGGGGAGAGAACAAGAAGAGAGGAGGAAGGGTAAACTGTATGTAAAATAAATGAAAAACTGCTAATTAAATAAGATAAAATTTGGAAAAGAGAATTTTTTAAAAAATCAAAATACTAACTACACTGGTGAAAATTTAAATATCTATATCAAAACAGATATCTTAAACTGAAACAGTTGGAAAGAGACAGGGAGTTTTATAGACTCTGAAGGCTCACCTAGCAATGTGCATCATGAACTCAGAAAATACGCATACAAGGTTGAACCTGGGACTCAGCCAGTCCAGTGCTGTGCAGCATACACAAATCCCTGGGGTTCTTTCCTCACACTGCATAAGCCAGGTGTTGCCACACACACCTGTAGTCCCAACACTCAGGAAGTGGGTGCAGAAGGCCCAAGGCTCAAGGCTATCTTTGACTATATAGCAAGCCCCAAACCAGTTTGAGCTGCCAGAGACCTTGCAACAAAGGGTCCGGAGGGGGACCGGAAAAATATATATAACACAATCATTGGCACACTTGTTTCATGGGCTGCCAGTCACCCTGTGGAGTTGACCACAGGTGGTGAATGACGCTGTAGCTCAAATGTATTCACTCACATACATTGAGCAGTCTACGCTCACCAAACAGGACCCATTCTAGCACACAAACGAGAAACCTCTGAGGTAAATTTCAGAAGCTTTGGATTTAATTTGGACCACTCAGAGAGGTAAATAAGATCTGAATTAGCAACCAATAACTAAATGGGTTTTCCAGAAGGCTGCACCTCTTCGAAGAGCAGAGGAGATTCCTAACAGTTGTGAGGATGTAGATCCATAATAATCTATTTAAAACACAGAGAGAGGGGCTGGGCAGAAGGTTGAGCTGCTAAGAGCAAGTTTTCTTCTTGCAGAGAACCTACCCAAGTTCATTTCTTGGCACCAAGGTCGGGTGGCTGAGAACTTCCTGTAACTCCAGCTCCAGTGGATCAGACGCCCTCTCCCGGCCTCCAAAGTCACCTGCACTGCCGTGTACACATGCACACAGACACACAGGAATCTTTAAAAGTACAAAGAGAACTTTTATTGCAGCTATGTAGTAATTTCCCTTTCAGAGGTCCCCACCCACGCCTTCACCGTGCTCAGGTTTCTCATACTCTTTCTTTACCTGTCAGAGTCCTGTGAGCCACTAGATTTATGACAGCGGAACTAAATAGCCAATAATGTGGGTGTAAAATGGAACGGTGAATGCCCAGCAAACCATGGAACAAGAACATCTCTGGCATAGTGTGTCGTCCTTCTAGTTCATGTCCCTGTATTATTTTTTATGTTGCATGAAATTATCACAAAATCAGTGATTCGAAATATGTGAGGAGCATTGCTGGTCCCTCTGCTTGGCTCTCAGGATGTCTAGGCTGGATCTCATTTGAGACTGTATCCTCTAGGGGCTTTCTGGAGCTGTGGAATTAAAGTCTGGGTCCTGGCAGCCCTGATAAACCAGGCTCACTCACAAACTCTGACTGAATATAACAATTACGGAGGCAACAACAGGAAAAACCGAGAATGGACTTATTTGATGTGGCAGCATTGGGAAGAGAAACTGAATAACGAGGTCCAGTTAACCCCAAGTTTAGTCTCCAGGTCATACCATGAGCTTTAGGTTCAAGAGAAGGCAGAAGGTACACGTCACCACGCACACCTTGTCCAGCTGTAAACTGTCCATCATTGACCCTCACTGTCCATGTGCCAATCTGTGCTGCAGATTGGATTGACAAGTCAGAACTGTGTGATGCCTCTTCCTGGGAGCCAAGGTTTCCGTCTGAATGAGCTTAGATTCAGCATTATCCCTCTCCCAGCACAAGGCCCCCAGAAAAATTTAATTCTCTGGGGTTTCAATAGTAGTCCAAGAAAGGGGTACAGAGAGTTCTCCCTCTAATATCTTCACTCTTATCAGGATGCTTAATTCAGACTTATGACTAATGATAGAATTCTTTCTTTGGGACCTTGTGTCTCCAAACCAAAGAACGTCTTTGGTGCACTTGTAAAAGTCTCAACGATCTTAAGGGTGGGGTGGGAGGGGGGTAAGGGGAGATGGGGAGAGAAAAGTGAGAAGGGTAGGATGGGGAGAACTTGGGGCAACGGGATGATTGGGATAAAGGAAGGTTGGATAGGGGAGCAGGGAAGCACATATCTTAATTAAGGGAGCCATCTTAGGGTTGGGAAGAGACTTGGACCTAGAGGGGCTTCCAGGTGCCCAAGGCGAGGTCCCCAGTTAGTTCCTGGGGCAGCTGAAAATAGGGAACCTGAAATGATCCTATCCTATAGCCATACTGATGAATATTTTGCATATCACCATAGAACCTTCATCTGGCGATGGATGGAGATAGAGACAGAGACCCACACTGGAGCACTGGACTGAGCTCACAAAGTCCCAATGAGGAACAGAAGGAGGGAGAAGATGAGCAAGGAAGTCAAGACCAAGAGGGGTGCACCCACCCACTGAGACAGTGGGGCTGATCTATTGGGAGCTCACCAAGGCCAGCTGGACTGTGACTGAAAAAGCAGGGGATAAAACCGGACTCTCTGAACATGGGGGACAATGAGGGCTGCTGAGAAGCCAAGGACAATGGCACTGGGTTTTGATCCTACTACATGTTCTGGCTTTGTGGGAGCCTAGCCAGTTTGGATGTTCACCTTCCTAGACCAGGATGGAGGGGGGAGGACTTTGAACTTTCCACAGGGCAGGGAACCCTGACTGCTCTTCAGACTTGAGAGGGAGGGGGAGAGGAGTGGGGGGACAGGGAGAGGAGTGGGGGGAGGGGGGGAGGAGTGGGAGGCTGGGAGGAGGCGGAAATTTTTTCTCTCAATAAAAAAAAAAGTCTCAACTTATCAGAACCAGTGCACAGTGGGAGTTTGCTCTTTTGATTAAAGCAAGACAGCAGTCCCAAACGTCAGCTCTAAATCCTTTTGCCTTCACTCTGTAAGAACCCTATGCACAGATCCTCCTTACATAGAAGAGTGCACATACCAATGGATCAGGAAGGCTGACTTAGCATTTGGGTCACCAAAATCCTGTATGGATTTTTGCAAAGAATAAACCCTTGAAAAGCCACACACTGAAATTATTACCCTGGCCTCCACATACTGAAATGACACACATATTTCCTCTTTGAAGTGGCCTCCATCTTTCAGATCTTCTGTGGGAAGATGGACTTTTGCAGTAAGAGAAATCAAAGAGTGATAGGGTCTTGTTGGTCTGAATCAGCTCCAAGGACTCATCAAGACTGAAGCTCTATACTTGAACATGGGCCCCTAAATTTGCCCTTAAATATTAACCATTTGGAAGGCTAGGTAGTTACCTCAGTTGGTAAAGTACTTGTCCTGAGTTCAATCCCCACACCCACATTTTCAAAAAGCCAGGCTTGACGGCATCCACTAGGGAGACAGAGACAGGAGTATCCCTGGGGCTTAATGGCCAACGTAGTTCCTAATCATACAGACAAATCCCAGGACAGTGTCAAACCCTGTCTAGAACAACAAGGTAGACGGTATCTGGGGAATGACAGATAATGTAGTCCTCTGGCCTACACATGCATATGCATACATGTATGTGTCTACTGCACACACACATGCATATATACACACACACAAATATGCACACACACATAAACATATGCACAGATAACACAAACACATACACACATATATATGTATAAATTGAGCCATTTACTCCCTTTCTCAATCAATGCACACACACACACACACACACACACATCACACACACACGCATAAGCTGTGCCATTCATTCCCTTTCTCAGTCACTCCCAGGCCTGTGCTTTTCACCCAGCATTTTCGCCACAACTACATTGTGGTTTTTTTTTTTTTTAAATTTGACCTATTTCCCCATTTCTAAAGTGGGCAAGGTTTTACAGAGGTGGATCATGCCTGCACATATCAGGGAGGAAGAGGCAGTAGACAGCTAACTGGACGCAGGAAAGGGGTTGCTCCTTTGAGACTCTTATCCTGGATCTCTCCAAGCTCTGTGGCATTGACCAAGGTGACTCTCAATTAGGAATGAACTGCAAACAGGGCCGGGGCAATGACTTTGTTAGAGTCAGTACTATTGTGACGAGACGCCATGACCAAAAGCAACTTGGGGAAGAATTTATTTCTCCCATATTTCCATATTCCAGTTCATCATTGAAAGCAGAAAGGGCAGGAACCAGGACAAGATCCTGAGGCAGGAGCACTGCTTGTTCCCCACAATTCATTCAGTCTGCTTTCCTATAGAATCCAGGACCACCAGGTCAGGGATGACCCCAACAATGGGCTGGGCCTACTCACTGAACCATTAATTAAGAATATGCTCTAAGGGTTGCCTGCAGTCCCATCAAATGTAAGCATTTTCTCAGTTGGAGTTCCCTCACCTCAGATGACTCTGACTTGTGTAAAGTTGACTTAAAACTAGCCGGTACAGGCAGGGTCACAGCTTAGCTGTAGAAAAAAGGAACTGAGACCAAGACAGACTTTTAAGCAAGGTCCTGTATTTCAGCTGAATCTGCGGGAATAAAATGGGGTTTCAGAGGGGCTGATGCTAATAAACCGACTTCATGGGAAGTTTCAAAACTTAGAAACAGGAAGTGCAAAGGTATTCAGTAGCTTGTATGCTCAGGATGGGTGTTTTTCAAGAAAAGGGGAGAGAGAGGCCAGTGACGGCTCTGCCTGCCTTCCACATGACTTCTGCTATCACAGAATGGAGGGAGAGCCATTCCCTAAGGACTGTTCCTTCTCGGTTAAGAGGAGAGCATATATTTGTCTTGAATGTGCAAATAATTTCTGGATCTCCACGAAGAAAGACCTAGAGCCTTGCAGAGAAGCCTGAGGGTTGAATCGCGCCATGTCCCACCTCTAATTATCAGCACCACAATGGGCTTTCCTCCGATCTGAAAAACCTGGTGCCCACCGGCATCGGCTGGCATTCACCCAGAGCAAACCACAAAACCATTGCTTCTCGGATTCCTTCTCCTTTGACAAGCCTTCAAATGACAGAAGAGAAGAAATTCTTAGTCAGCTCCCCTCCGTGGGCAATTGAAAATTACATCTTACAGTTTGGACAATGGATATTAATAAACAAAATATTATTTTCAAACTTTATTATTCACAAGCGAAACTTCTTTTTAATCGCCGCAGTGTTGAACTGCAACCGATGAATTCATTTCTATTTTAATTAGAAAACTCTAGAGAGTTCCGGTGCCAGCAACACAGGGCTGTTGCCTGCTAGACTTTGCTGGCCACTGGCAGGTGGCAAGAGCCTCATTATTCTGCACAGGTCCCTTCACTGACTGTTTTAGAAGGAACCACTAGGTTCTTTATCCTGCTTGTCAGTGGGTTATGCTGCAGCTGCGGATTATGCTAATTCTTGCTTACTTGCAAATAGGCCTGTGTTTATTTTGTGCCTCACCAGCTGTCAACAAAGACATTTTGGAAATAATTCCCATATTTAAAAGCAGACTTTGTTCAAGGGATCCTGCTCAAGTTTTCCCAGTATCTGGACCTCTCACTGGTGGATTTTTGGACTACCTACCTCTGATGTGGGAAAACTGGATGGGTGTGGCCCCAACCCACCACAGCCCTGTTTAGCCTCCTCTCTTCATGTCTCTCTCCCATGCCTGTAAGTTTTGCTGGAGCCCTAGCCAGGCCTGGTTTTTCTGCAAGAAACTTAAAATGTCGCTCTAACTGGTTCTCCATGGATAGGGAGGGGGAAATCTCATTTTATGGTGGTTAGGGAGGCTGAAGATTTCATTGCTTTCAAATCAGTATTTGAGCAAACATCCTCTCAAATTGGAAACCTAACACTTCAGAGGGCCTGCCTCACTGTCCCCAAGGCTTTGTAAAGCGTTCCCACTTAACAGTCGCAATGGAAAGCAGGTGACAGCCTCTAAGCAAATAATTGCATGCCTGCTCTTACTTCGGGGTTCTGTCCTATTTACGCATCCTTTTCCAAATTTTATTTGGTTTGATTTCATGAAAGAAGCAGAAGAATGTTTAATTACTTTTTTCAACAAGTATCGCTTCAAACCAAGTCGAGGAAAGTCAGCAAATCAAAAAGCATTTAATTTCCACCAGGTGTTTTTCTTAGAACGACTTTTCCACACAGCCGTCTTTTCAGTTAGTAGGTGAATTCAGATGAAACAATCCACACATAAGAAGCACTCCTACCCACACGGCTGAGCACACGCTTCTGTGGAGGCTTCCCAGAAGGCTTAGCTTATTGTTTCAATTTCTCTCAAGTTACATTCACAGGTGCCTCTCTGTTTCCCCCAAAACATAGTGTGAACAAAGGAAAAATCCAGGATACTTAAGATTCCTGGGGCGTGGGAAGATAAGCTCCCTAATGTCCAGCAAACACGCAGACCTGATGAGCCGCCTAGAGGTGGGAACTCAATGCTAAACAAAGTAATCCCCAAGATGCCTCAAAGGATCCAGATGTTAGCCTGCAGTCAGTCATGCCTTGAGCCCTTGTTTACCCAGCAAGCTTTCTACAAAGCCTGGGTGTGAACGGAGCAAATTAGCAGGATCTGTTCCCAAAAGAAAGCAAAGCAATGCTAGTCGGCCCTTGATCTCTGGGGGTGAGGTGATGGGAGTGCCCTTCCAAGTCAGTGAGAGCAGAGATGGGCATAGTGCTGCTCAGTGTTATGTGGGCATCACAAATGGAATTATGCCAGGGAGGGACACTCCAAAGACAGCCTGCAGATAGGTTAGAGAACCTAGATAGAAGGCTGCCATTGGTTTAAATCCCACCACTGCCACCCATCAGCTGCATTCGTCAGTGTGTGATTGGATACGCAGTGAATTTCCAGACCATGGAGTACCACACAGTGCTGCAAAGGGATGAACCAGTGCTGGGGATGGCGGTGGTGGGGATGAAGATGATGATGGTGGTGATGATAATGCTAGTAACAATAGTGATTATGGTAATGGTGATAATGATGGTGATGGTGGGATGATTATGGTAATGGTGATAATGATGGTGATGGTGGGATGGTTATGGTAATGGTGATGGTGATGGTGAGATGATGGTGGTGGTGGTGATTATGATGGTGATGGTTATGATGATGGTGATAAACACTGCTATTGATGATGATGATGATGATGATGATGATGATAAAGATGATACTTGTGAATAATAATGGCAATAGAGTGAAGTTACAATAATGGTGGTTCTGACAAGAGTGAAAATATTTACAAGAAGTATGCCTGAAATAAATCACATTGTCGTCCAATTTCTAAGTTCAATCACCAGGCTGCTGCTTTGTCTTCTAAATGCCTCTCAGAATGCTGAGAACCAAAACTTCTTTTGGGAATGTGGCACACACTTTTCCTGAGCTGCTGGAATTAATTGCATTTTGGGGATCAGCAAAGTTTCATGGCAAGGGCATTATCACCCACAGACAGAAACGGGTCTGTGGAGTACACATCCCTCAATGGTGAGAAGAAACACAATACTTTCTTTGCCAGGGCAGTGTGGCACTGAGCTGTTAACAGAATGCAGGTGAATGGATTAACTTAAGTGTCCATATTTTTAGTTCTTTGCAAAGTGTTTTAGTTTAGTTGGTTGGTTGATTGGTTGAGTTTTTTGCGTGTGTTTGTTTGTTTGTTTGTTTGTTTTGAAATAGGGTTTCTCTGTGTAGCCCTGGCTATCCTGGAACTCACCTATAGACCAGGCTAGTCTCAAACTCAGACATCTGCCTACCTCTGCCTCCTGAGTGCTGAGGTTAAAGGCAGGTGCCACCACCATTAAACACTCAACATTATCTCTCATGACTGCAGAGTTAGAATAGTGTTTTTCACTTTTTCCATGTAGGTTTGCTCTTCCAGGTGTAGACTCAGGGAACTGACCAAGTCTCTCTATACACTGATGCTCAACCATGTTCAACACAAAACTTCAAGTTTCCTGTGCTCGGCTGAGACAAACAGCTCAAAGGGTATGAATACACCAAATGGCAAGTGGCAATTTCTACGTTTGGATACGGCCCCCATGGATTCTGTTCTCACTTAGTTTCCTCATACATACAGAGTAATGTGACCCAGATATATTCAGGATGAAGGGGAATATGTTTGAAAAATACTCACCAAATAGTTTCTGCTACAGATCAACGGCAAGGGACAGTCTCTGGTTCCCGGAAGCCATCTCTGTTCTACTCAGGGTGCGTCTGCTCCTCTCCACAGCTTTCTCGGGAGCCCAGTGTCTTTAATTCGCTTACTACTGCTGTGATTAACACTAAGGCTAAAGCAGCTTGGGGAGGAGAGTTTGTTCCAGCTTACAGGTAACAGTCCATCATGGAGGAAAGGAGGGAGTGTGCTCCTTTGAATGTTAGCTGTCCCTCATAAACTCAAAGGGAGCGCCCCTGTTAGGAGGTGTGGCTTTGTTGGAGTAGGTGTGGCCTTGTTGGAGGATGTATGTCACTGTGGGGTTGGGCTTTGAGGTCTCCTTTGCTCAAGCTTCTCTCAGTGTGACACTCAGAGCACTTTCTACAAGATGTAGGACTCTCAGCTTCTTCTCCAGCCCCATGTCTGCTGCCTGCCACTGTGCCTCCCCATGATGATAATGGGCTAAGCCTCTGAAATGTAAACAATTAAATGTTTTTCCTTTATGAGAGTTGCCATGGTCATGGTGTCTCTTCACAGCAATAGAAACCCTAAGACAGGAATGAAACTCAAATCAAGAATCTGGAGGCAGGGACTGGCAGAAGCTATGGATGAATGCTGCTGACTGGCTTGCCCTCCATAGCTTCCTTAGCCTGCTTTCTTATACCTTCCAGGACTATCTATCAAAGGGTCAGATTGCCCGTAAGGCTGGGTCCTCAGCACTTCAATGGTTAATCAAGTAAATGCATCACAGGCCTATCTAAAGGAGGCAATCCCTCAACTGAGATGCCCTTTCTTGTGTAACCATAACCTGAGCCAAGCTAACAAAAAACTAAACAACACACCCAGATAGGATGCTCAATTTAGAAATCTTGAACCGGACTTAGAGACACTAAGAATATCCCTCAGTCCCCAAGACAAAAAGTGTTAAAAGCGGGAAAAAAATTAAACTTTTGTCATAATCACTAGACGGCACTTTGGCATGGTTAGATGGCATGGTTCAGTATGGTCTATGTTCTCTTTCATCTCAAGACTGTGAGAACAAATTCCATGTTATCCTGCACTGGCGGGGGGGGGGGCTTGTTATTCACTGGTCTGGCTAGTTTTATGCCAAAATGACACAAGCTGGAATCATTGGAGAAGAGGGATCCTCAACTGAAAAAAAAGCCTCAATAAGATTGAACTATAAGCAAGCCTGTAGCGCATTTTTAATTAGCAATTCATGTTGGAGGGCCCAGTCCATTGTGGGTGGTGCTCCCCTGGGCTGGTGGTCCTGAGTTCTATAAGAAAGAAGGCTGAGCAAGCCATGAGGAGCAAGCCAGTAAGCAGCACCTTTCCCTGGCTTCCTCATCAGTTCCTGCCTCCAGGTTCCTGCCCTGTTTTGAGCTCTGGTGTAGAAGGATCTTCTTTCTATGTGTTGTTTTCATTGGTTGAATAAAGAGACTGTCTTAGCCTTTGGATAGGGCAGAAAATTAGGTAGACGGAGTAGACAGAACAGGATGCTGGGAAGAAGAGTGGAGTCAGGCAAAGGCAATGATTCTCCAACCCAAGATGGACGTAGGTTAGAATCTTCCTAGTAAGCCATGACCTCGTGGTGACATACAGATTATTAGAAATGGGTTGAATCAAGATGTGAGAGTTAGCCAATAAGAGGCTAGAGCTAATGGGCCAGACAGTGTTTAAATGAATACAATTTGTGTGTTGTTATTTTGGGGTATAAGCTAGTCAGGCTCCCGGGTGGCGGGAAGCGGCCCACCACTCCTTTTTACTACAGACCTCCCATCCTGACTTCTTTCAGTGATGAACAGAGTTGTGGAAGCACAAGCTGAATAAACCCTTTCCTCCAGAACTTGCCTTTGGCCATGGTATTTCACCACAGCAATAGTAACCCTAAGACGGTCCCTGATTTTCATTTTATTTGTGCTGTGCCTTCTTAAGCTCCAACTTAGAATGGCCAGACATATTTTAAACACAGTCTTCTTTGTAAGCTTATAATTATTAACAAAAGATTGGCAGTTGTCAGTATTTTATGGGAATTTTTGGCAAAGGCTTAGCTTGAATGGATTCTAGAACATAAATTTAGAGAACCAAGTCCAATTTAGAGCTTAGGAAGTTCACAATCTTCTTTTTCAAAATTCACTCAGCACCCCATCCCCTGACGTCTACCTCCTAGGAGGACATATGTGAGCTGTTCACAGACCACCTTGTCTTCTATGTTCAAAGAAATCTTTCACAGTCAACCTGCTTCTCATGTTCTTCTAAACGTTTAAACTTTCTCTGGTTTAAACGGATGAGAAGTACGGCATAAATTTCACTCGGAAGAGACCTGTAAATGAATAAAAGAGAAAAAAAAAGATCATGGCAGCCTGTGAGCAAGAAAATTACAAGAGAAAATATCAAAGGGGAATTGTCGTGAACTAGAAGAGCAAAGGGTATTTCTAGCCTTGGTCCAGACACATCTGAGGGGGTGAATGTAGACCGGTGCATCCCTAAGACTTCTTCCCAGTTGCACCAGGTGAGTTCCATGTACCACAGTGGCGGGTCTATGACTGTGTCTTCATGGATCACCTGCTTTAGCCTGGCGATTGACCTCTGCCTGTTACTGGCATCCTCCTCTCACACAGAATTGTCCCCAGGCAGTTGTTAGGATCAAGCAGAGCCATAGAGCTAGTTGTTGCTATGGCTTTCAGACCTGACTCGTGCAAGCTATGAGGAGAACCAGCTTCTCCACCACTGCCCACCCTGGGGCTCCCTAAAATGGGACTGTGTTCCGGTGCCTCTGGTTCCCCAGTGAGCTGGGGATTCTAGCAGCCCTCAGTGTGTGAACTACATTGAAAGACTTGAATAGAATATTTGTATTAGTTTTCCAAGTTAGCGTACACAGAAATGGGTTTCACTGTGGTATTTCCATACTGTCACAGTTGTGCCGTCAGGAGTGTGTGGCTTCAAGAATCGTAGAAAGAGGATTAGGGAGAAAAAAAGGAGGCACACTGAGTCCTCACAACCACAGTTCAGAAGTGACAGGCACCACTTGCATTTATAGGTCTTTGGTCAGAAATGGTCACATGGCCTCAAGTAATTGTGCAAAACTTAGGGGGAGTACCTAGGATATTTGAGGGGTACAAATAGACGCACCATTCACTCAGACATTCGAGGTCTTATCAAACCACCTTCTGATAGCTCTGCTAGAGCAATCGTAAGATCTGATGAGCATTTATTAATTCTTAGCTGGGACTTTACACCTTAGCTGTCTCTGCATTTGTCCTATTAGCTTGACCATCTGAAGAGAGGAAAGCAATAAAATATGCTCAGGAGAATAGACAGCATCAGAGGACTTGGGGAGTCAACCTTAAGTGCTGTATTAAGCAGTTTTATATGCTCATTCCCTAGAGCTCTCCTCCTCCTCCTCCTCCTCCTCCTCCTCCTCCTCCTCCTCCTCCTTTTCAAGACAGGGTTCTTCAAGACAGCCCTCGCTATCCTGCAACTCACTCTGTAAACCAGGCTAGCTTTGAACTCACAGAGACCTGTCTGCCTCTACCTCCTGAGTGCTGGGCTTAACCATCACCCAGCAAGTTTTACTTCTAATAGGCACAGTTCTTAGTGAAGAGCTGAGCTCTGGAGCCTCTAGCCACTTGTGAGCTTTAAGAGGAAAGCCATCCGTGCAACAGGCTTCCCTGACCTCAACAATTAGTAAGTTATCTGTGCACTTGGCTTCCTTCACCTCCCCAGTGGCTCTTCCACTAGCCCATGTCAGATGGAGGCTGAACTCTTCCTCAGAGAGTTTAAGGGTTGGTTTGGGTGGGGAAGAGTTAGTCAGATCTTAATCCCTGCAGCACACCTCTTGTCAAAGAGCCAGGTGTTGAGTCAAAAGCCTCTCTTCTCACCAGATCCTCATGTAATCAAGTGCAGTTGGCATCCTGGGGTGAGATGCACTTGCCACAAACCCATACACATTAGTCCCTGCTGTTGCCCAGTTCTGAACCCATCTCCCACTGGTCCTTTGCTGTGGCTGTGGTGAGCAGAGAGCACCCCCTGGGGGTCCTATAGATCCATGGAACTGAATTTCTAACCTTAAGAGAACACTCGGGGAAGAGCAAAATATGATCCAGACAGCAGTCATTATAACACAGTGAGAAAAAGAAGACTAACAAGTTTCATTTCAATGCTATTAACATGAATTTCAAGTCTCGTGTTTTCTAAATATATTTAACAGCATGGAGAGATGCTTCTAGTGGATTGGTTTTTAATAGATGAATGAACCCAATTTTCCAAAAACAATGAAATATAATCGGCTTCTGAAAGTTCCCACCCATTATTTATGAATACATTTCTTTGTTTTATGCCTAAAACAAACAAGAGAAGGAAGGAAATAAATCAACATATTAACATGGTTATTTCTACTGGAATCATAAGTGGTTTCTCTGCTTTTTATGCTTCTTAAGTTTCGTTTCTGTAATAAACGTCTATAGCTTCATAGCTATGATGCCTCCATTAGAATGTTGGAGTGGTTAGTTTTTGTCGACTTGATACAAACTAGAGCTACCTGGGAACAGAGACCCTCAACTGAAGAATTGCCCATGTTAGACTGGTCTGTAAGCAAGTCTATGGGTCATTTCCTTGACTGGTAATTGAGGTGGGAGGGCCCAGCACACTGTGGGCAGTGACAGGCTGAGCAAGTCATATGAAGTAAGCCAATAAGCAGCATTCCTCCATGGCCTCTGCTACTGTTCCTGCTTTAAGTTCCTGCCCCGACTTTTATCCACTAATGGCCAGCTGCAAGCCAAGGTAAACCCTTCCATCCCGAAGCTGTGGTCAGTGTTTTATCATTGCAACAGAAAATCAACACAGGATATAGATAAAAACAACTGATGATAGTTGACAGGGAAAAACAATGCATCCGACAGTCTGTCAGCCATTCACACATCAGGCACAACCTGGACCTGTCGAGAAACAGCTTCCATGCAACCTCAGGACAGGGTAGAATGCAAATTTGGTGCAGGACAATGTTCTGTGTTGTCTCTAAGGTACCAACAGGCAAAATGATCACATTCCCAGTTTTTTTTTTCTCGTTGCATTTAATTTTGGAAGAGAAAATCGGGCCTGATTTATCAGGCTCTTTTTTATTACTAATTAGCGAGGCATCCCATGATCGAGAGGCAAACATCACATCTGCAATCGCTTTCCAAACGGCGGCTCCATCTCGCTGACAACGCATTTCCTCTCCATCCTCATCAGATGCAGCTCCAAGGTTCGTCTCTGTGACACACAGATGCCAGATGCTCTTCCTGATTTGAATTTCAAACTCCACCGCAACGGTCACCCAACTGTGCCCATCGCTCTCCAACAGGAAGGTCTAGACCCTAACTCCATCTTAAGCTCCATGGCGGCCTTCAAGTCTGACCTCTACAGCTGCTAGCCTGGCCAACCACCACTTGGGGGGTTATTTTAAGTGGCTTCTGTTGCATGTGATGGTGGTATAATTACACATGCAAATTGCAACTACATAATTCAGAGACCCTGAGGACAAGCCCTGGCAATGCGCCTCTGTACTAGGCTTTCTTTTGGGGGCCACCACCAGCTCCCAAATCATGACATGGAAACTTATTATTAGTTTTGAATGCTCTGCCTAGCTTAGGCTCATTTCCTGTTTATCTACCTTTTGCCTCTGGACTTTTTACCTTTCTTTCTGTACGTCCTACCCTGTGTCTGCTGACTGGCAACTGCCTGGCAGGCCCCAGGTGTCTCCCTCTCTTTCTTCCTAGTTCTCTCCTTTCTTCTTCTTCCTCTCATTCCCTTTTTTAAAACTTAGATTTCGCCTCCTTTGTATTCTCCCTGCCTGCCAGCCTCACCCATCACTCTCCTGCCTAGCTATTGGCCATTCAGCTTTTTATTAGACCAATCAGGTTCCTGAGGCAGGCAAGGTGAAGCAAATGCAACCCATCTTTATATAATCAAATGTATGCAGTATAAACAAATGCAACACATCTTTACGTCATTAATAAGGGCAACCAAAACAAGTATAACACACCTTTTCACAGTTAAAGTAATATTCCACAACATAAATAAATGTAATACGTATTTGCCTTGCTAAAATAATATTCCACAGCACCCTTCTTGCTTGAGCCTGCCATTGTGGTTTCTCCATCAGACATAACTAGCAAGCTCACCTCCTGAGATGGGAGTCAGACATGGAAAGGTAGGATGTTTGCTAAGGCGTCATATACAAGTGTCTGAGCCATCAAGACTTTCCACATGTTGACTCTCCTAGGAATGATTCATTGTTGGGATTGGATGCTCATGTTCCTCCTTCCTTCAAATTGGCACAATGAAACCTGACTCCAGAGTGACAACATTTGGAGATGAGACCCATATGGAGATAGTTGAGTTAAGTTCACAGTCATGAAGGGGAAGCTCAGTGCCCAGCCACATGCCCAGCAATGTCCCATGATCACCTGAGACTCAAGAGTGAAGGCAAGTTAGAGGAGAGTCCCAGCCAGTTTTCACTTCATAAATAAAGTGTTTCACAAATATTATGTTTTGCATTAATCTAATTAAACTAATTGGCCTAGCTGATCTTAATCATCAACTGGACACAGCCTGCAGTCATGTGAGAGGAGACGTCTCAGTTGAGGAATCGCCTGTATCAGGTTTGTCTGTGGGGGTTGTCTTCATTGTTATTGATGGATGAGGACCCAGCCCACTGTAGGTGATGTCATTTCTCAAGCAGGTAGTCCTGGGCTATGTAAGAAAGCCAGCTAAGCCTGGCCTTGAGTGATGGAGGAAGGTCACTGGTTAAAAAAATAAAGAAACTGCTTGGCCCTCATAGGTTAAAACATAGGTGGGAGGAGTAAACAGAACAGAATGCTGGGAGGAAGAGGAAGTGAGCTCAGAGGCCATGTTCCCCTCTCCCGGGCAGACACAACGAAGCAAGCCGCCAGGTCAGACATGCTGAATCTTTCTCGGTATGCGCACCTTGGGGTGTTACACACATTATTAGAAATGGGCTCATCCAGGTGCGAGAGTTAGCCAAGAAGAGGCTAGATATAATGGGCCAAGCAGTGTTTAAAAGAATGCAGTTTGTGTGTTGTTATTTCGGGGCATAAGCTAGCCAGGCGACCAGGAGCTGGGGCGGCAGGAACACAGCCCGCAGCTCCTTACTACACTTGAGTGAGTCAGTTAGTATCGTTCTTCCGTGATTTCTGCCTTGACTTCCCTCAACAGTAGACTGTATGACCTGGGTGTATAAACCGAATTAACCCTTTCCTCCCCAAGATGCTTTTGGACAGAGTGATTTATCCAAGCCTTTTTAAAGTGACATGACGACTATGGAAATCTTGAAAAAAATTGTTAAAATGCAAGAGAATACACCAGTGACTTCAGAATGACATCACCCCACTGCCCAACTATGACCAGTGATGGACACAACACAGTGAGGAGCTGTGGGCTTTGGGAGGCTTCTATCCATCAGTCCATTTACTTACCTTTTTTTATAAGTCTTATATGGTGAGAATGTTCATTAATCTTATTGCTCAGAAGACCCCCAAAGAGTAGAATACAGAAATTAGGTCATTCCAATGTCACATAGCTGATATGTGGCAGGGCCTGAGCTCCCACCAGTTCTTGCCACGGCAGAAGTCAATGACCTAATTCCCATGCCTTTGTCTTGCTCCCATCAGAGAGTCAAGGTCACTCAGGGACCTTCCTGCCATTCAGACCAATGGCCATCATTCTTAACCCAGCCGATGACCACAAACCACCATAAGCAAAGTAGTTTATGAATAATACAAACGTATCTGTCACTGTTCTGAAAGGTGAGAAGTCTAAGGTGAAAGTGCTGGAAGATTGTGTACACCTGGAACTGCTTCCCAGTTCCATAGCACTCACTTGCTGTATCCTCATGTATTGGAAGGGGCACATCATCTCTAGGTTCCCTCCCGTGCTCACTCTGACCCCTAGAGGCTCATGGCCTACACACCCATGAAAGGCATTACCTAATACCTTTGTGTTGGGGCCAGCATTTAAACATATGAATTTGGAGGCTTCTGAACACACAGCCTCATTGTACCCCAGCACCAACTGAGGTTCAAATTTATCATCCACAAAAAACTAAAGGACACATAGCACTAAGGCTTGAATCACAGGAGTGATTAAGGGTCCTGGTGACATCATGATGATATTTTCCTTCTTCCCAGACTTTAGCCACAGGATTCCAGAACTATTAGTGAACATGACACTGGGGACAGAAGGGCTGAGAGACAGTGCCCCAGGGGCTGAGGAAGGCACTACCAATTCTCCTCCTTGCACAGACCCAAACTGTCTTCCCATCTGTGCTGTACAGCCTCCCCCAAGCAAGGAAGTGAGCACAGACCCTTTGGAGTCCCATGAAGAAGCAAGAAGGATGGAAAATGAAGCTGAGCTGGGCCCTGGTTCCCCTGTTCCCCATGGTGATGCTCAGGTAATTTAATTTCCCAGGTTCACGTGTGTAAAGAGCATGAACAACCATGCCTGCTAAGAACAGGACCTGAGCCCTATGGTCAGCACACGTGGCACATGGTGGGAGGGTGTCGGTATTGACTTTCTCAAGTATCCACGGTCTGTCCTGTTCCCAGTGCCTCTGGGAAAATGACCAAGTCCCTTGTCTTTCCAGTTATAGAACAACATGAGGCAGCCACTGCCATGGGCAAAAGGACACCACTCCACGCAGTAAACCCTTAGAAAAAGCTGTGTGCTATACACACATGTCTGTGTGCATGTGTGTGTGCCTATGTGACCAGATACGTGTGCATGTGTGGACATGCCTGCACATATGTGTGTGGATGCGTATACATGCATGTGTGCATTTGCCAGTATGCCTGTGTGCATCTGTGTATGCGTGGCCATGCACATGGATGTGTGCCCATCGGCATGTGTAGCACTGGTAAGAATCTGGAACTGAACCAGCCTTCCTTTGTTTCCGCATTTGTTGCAGTCTCCTCGCCTACAGCGCCACCATCTGATACGGCCCTGTCAGCGTTGCGGTTATTGAATGCTCCGAATGGGTCTGACCCAAACGGAGGCTCTGTGTGTAGAATGTATTGGACACAGCCACTGGGTTACCAAGATCCAAACTGAAAAAGAAAAAAAACTGGAATATTTATGATCGTATGCTGAAATGAAAACATTTAGCTATAGTCTAGAATTGTATACAGGAATAAAAATAATTTCACCTGTTTCTGTCTGTATTTTTCTACTTATATATGTGACTCATGTTGAACAACACTGCCCCAAGAATGTGTTTCTTGTGAAACAGAAATTGCATAGAAAACTCTTGAATCTCACTTTAAATTTTTAAGGAGGCAATTCTGATTGACTCAGCTCTGGACTAAGTATATGTTTTGATTGGCTCATTTTTACGGCTAATTCCTCAAGACCCGAGTTATACCCAGAGCACCCACATGGTAGAAGAAGAGAATAGATTCCTGCAAGCCATCTAACTTATAAACAAACACACACACACTAAATACAATAAAAATATTTTTAAACTTAAAAATAAATTAATCCATGGGGCCTCCTTTTTTTTTTTTGAAGAACCAGCCAGATAACCAGACATTCTGACATTATTGTCAATTCCCCAGCTTGTCCACCAGTCAGTCGTCTGAAAAATGGTGCAATGTTTAAAGTTAAGCAGGCTAGTGGGGGCTGGTTGGTACCTTCTAGAAATACATGCTGCCGTGTGCATATTCTTAACAAGAGGCGCTGACATGTTTGTGCTAATACTGGGGCTGTTTTGAAGAAGAGATGTCTAACTCTTTAATGTGCATGGATATACCCATTGTTTAAGCCCAGGACAGAATGACGACCACTCCCTGATCCATCACAACTACTTAGAGGTCGGAAGAATGTTTGCTGCATCCACACCTCAGACACATTGGGATGGGGGTTAGAGCTGAGAGAGAGAGAGAGAGAGAGAGAGAGAGAGAGAGAGATTATCACCCAATGTTTGCAAGGTGGGAGTGACATCCAGTACAGCAACAAAAACATTAACCAAAATTTAAGAGGTTTTATATTCATTTGACCACGCTTTGACACCCTAAGGGGTTTAGAGCCCTAATACATAATTAACCAAAAGGTATACTATACAAAGAGATTCAAGTTGGGCTACAAGAATTTAGTAAATATTGAAGAAACTGTTTTCCCAGGTGGTTAGCAACTAAGAGCCCTTCCTTCTCTTACAGAGGACCCAAGTTCTGTTTGCAGCACTCACATAATGAGGCTCACTACTGCCTGTAATTCTGGCTCAAGAGAAATCTGTCACCCCCTTCCAGCCTCTAAAGGAATCTGCAAATGCATGCGCACACATGTATACATACACACAATTAAAAATAAAACTAGAGCTTGAAAAGAAATACATACGAATATCCACAGTAAAAACTAACGCCCTGTAGTGTAGTATTAATTTTAGTACTCCATTGAAGGTGGCCAGAAAAGTCCCTATTGCCTGTGCCTAGTAAGGAGCAAGCAAGTTTCCCTGTGTTCCCTGAGGCAGAATCTGGGCCATAGGCCGTCAATCACACTTTGGTAGCCGGGGTAGAAGCAGAAAAGGCCTTTTACCCTCACGGTGCAAACACTCTCACCTCTCAGCCTTAAAGTCACTCATTTCTGTTCACACTAATCTTTTTTTTTTTCCTGGAGTGTTTCTAAGTCTATTGTTAGATGTGTGCATTCACTGTTGCAGAGTGCCCAAGTTTGATGCGGTTATTAAAATGGTGCCGATATAAATTACCATAGCGACAAACACAAATTCACAGCCCGATTTATCCTGTGGGGGCTGAACTCTTCCACAGCTCCTGAAGGCGCAAAGCACGGAGCAATCAAACAGCTGCCGAGAGACTTGAGTATCCATCAACACTGACTGTCATTCAACCCTCGGTAACAGTCAGTGATGGACAGCATGGGCCAGTTCCTTCTGAATGACCCTCATCTTAAAAGGGCCGAGTGTGAGCCCAGCATTTTCACCTGTGTGGCATGTGTCTCTGTCTATCACCAGCAGGCTACATTCAGATGACCGTCTGAGAAAGAAAAGCCCCAGCGCAGACAAGGATACTATCCTTTATTTATACTTACGTTATGTGTGACTCACAGCAATGATCTCTGTCCCAAGTCATAAACATGAATCTAAACAGTAAAAAGGGCAGACACCAAAAGAAGGACATGTCACTTGCACTAGACAGCAAATACACAGCTAAAAATAGATGAGGGAAATATATGAGTATGGGGGGGGGGAGGCAGTATCCTCCATCCTGTCCTTGCTTGACAGGCACATGGATTTCTTGTAGCTCCCTCATCCAAACACAAGAGTTAAAAATAAGAGTTAACACCTGTGTTCTTCGGCAGCATCTTATGGTGACAACGGCTTTCAAGGGAAGAGTGTATTTTTGGTTAGGCACACTGAGACATTCCTTCAGCAGAAAATACTTAGGAGGATTTAGATTTGATTCTGACAGGGGAGCATTTGAGAGTTTCTCCTTCCTTGTATGTGACTGTGGACAAGGTTATAAGACAGATTCATCCCCTGAATGTCCTTTTCCCAAGACTTCATTCCACACTGAAGGACCATATGCCCAAAAGATTAAATGCTCATGGATCCCAAAGCACAAAAATTTTTACTGATTTCCTAGGCGTGAATTTAGAGGGAAAAGCTCATCTTCTTCCTATCAATGTTTGGAAGAAAACATCCTATCTGTTTTTGTATGTGTGTGTGACGTGTGTGTGTGTGTGTGTCTGTGTGTGTACAGTACACATGTACATGTGTATACATGTGTGTGGAGTCCCTAGGTTTGTGTCAGGTGTTTTTCTTGATCACTTTCCACCTTATATCTTGAGGGATGGTCTCTCACTAAACCGAGAGGACACCATTTTGGTTCCTCTGGCAGCCGGCTTGCTCTGGGGACCCACTGTCTCCATTGCACCAGAGTTACAGGTGGACCACAACACCCAAAAGGCTTTTAAGTGGGTTCTAGGGACACAGTCTCCTGTCCTCATACACATACACTAAGTTCTTATCCACTGAGCCATCTTCCCAACCCTGGGAGAAAACAAAATTGACGTGTTGCTTGAAGGAAACATTCTTGCATTGACTCAAAATAATCTTTGGTTCCTGATACATGTTGGTACACGTTCATACACTAGAGATTTGGAAAATCAAACAAATGAATAAATAAGTAAATAAATAAATTTTTAAAAAAATTGATGTTGGAGAGATGACTCAGCAGTTAAGAACACTGGCTGCTCTTTTGGAAGTCCCACCACATGGGGGGGGGGGGGGGGAGAGAAAGAGGAAAAGAAAAGGCCACACTGAAAAAAAAATCAAGGTGGAAGAAGGGAATGGACTCTGACAGATCCCACATAGAAAGCCCTACAGATGCCAACCCGAAAGATATAGTCAGAAATTAGAGTAGTTACAATATCCAAAACCAACATATTAAAAACCATTTGTTTCTATACATTAAAATGATCTATTGCAAAAAGAAATTAAGGAAGCAATCCCATTTATCCCAAAGAGGGATAAATTTAACCAAGCAGGGAGGAAACCAACACACCAAAAAATTTAAACAGTAATGTATTCTAAAATTTGTTTTTTCTCATTTGAAAAAAATGGGGGACACTTTTCATTCGTTTGGAGGGCTCCAATAAAGATTTCATCAAGCACACACGTGGTGACCTTAAAAGGCTGTAGGAAGATACTGAAGGACTACTAATAATGTAGACAGTTTTTTCAAACCAGGTCTTTCCAGCCTGTCTCCACTCTTGCTCTGAAAGGTGAGCGGGGAGCTGGAATTATAACCAAAACAAAATCAAGAGCCTGGGGGAGGAGGTTCTGAAATAAGAGTCAGAGAGATGAGAGGATCTCATCTGCATCCGCTGAGATCAGTGAGCTCCAGTCCCTCACCAGGCATCTTGTAGGTTTTAGATACACCACAATGGCACCCCTAGAATAATATTTTTGGGTCCATCACTGGTCCAGGTAAGAAAAAAAGGCTTCAGCTTTCTCCATTATAGATAACTCAACATGAAACACCGCGATAAGCAGAGACCACACTGGTCAGAGCGTAGTAATTCTCTTTCTTGTGTAGAAGTGCCCGGTCACACTCTTCAAGCGCACACGGAAACACTGATGAAGAAAAGGAAAGTTCAAGAATCTTGTGAAGGAGAATGCTGCTTCTGAGGGAATATTTGTCTGCAGCTTGGAGGCAGGAGAAATGTAAGTCGTTACGGGAAAGAAAAATCGGTCTTCTTGATTTAAAGCTCCATGGCTGTAGGGGGCTGGAAATGTATCTCTGTAGATAGAATTATTGCCTAACATTGAGGAAGCCCTGGGTTTGGTCCCTAGCACCCTCCATACACTCCAGGCACAGTGATATAATCCTGATACTAGGAAGCGGAGGCAAGAGCATCAGACTGGGTATGGTGGTACCTGCCTTTAGTCTTAGCAAAGGCAGGCAGAGCTCTGTGAGTTTGAGACCAGCTCGGACTGTATAGGGAATTTCAGGATGGCCAGGGCTGTGTAGAAAGACCCTGTCTCTAAAGAACAAAGAGGATCAGGAGTTTAAGGTCAACCTCAGCTACATATTAAGTTTGAGGGCAGCCTGGGCTACAGGAGTGTCTGTCTCAAAGAAGGAGGACGAAGAGGAGACAGCCTTGGAACTTCTAAGATAGTAATAGGCTTTTGTTAGATAAGGATAGAGGGGAAATAAGCTGGAAGGTCCAAGGACTATGGGCTGGAAGAGTTTAGTGAGCATTCTTTCCTTTCAAAGAGGCACGAGGCAAAATTTCTCGCCTTGCTCTCATTCAGGGCCAATCTGTCACCTGAGGTCTTATGTCATAATCCAATAGGGTGGCTCACCTTGATTTCAGCATGAAGAAAAAAAAGACTCTTCCACGCTGGCTCCCGAGAGGGGAAAATGGGTTTGAACTTGTGACACGCAAGAGAGTAGTCATCTTGCTGAGTGATGGAGAGTGGTAAAGGTTAGCGTGGGCCATCGGAGCCCGTGCTTGCATCAACTCTGCAGGGATTTTATGGTTCCCTTCCAAACCTAGAGCATGGATATCCCCACCATGTAGGAATCAATATTGTGTTTCAATAGCAGCAGCTGTTGAGAGTGAATGTCGGGAGACTGCAAATGCAGAAAGGGGAGCCCCTGCCTGGGAAAACATTATCCCCCTCTTTCCCTGTTGGAGGGAGGAAAAGGTGTCTTCAGTCTAGCAAGAGTTTGCAACTCTGCGTGGAAACTGGGTAGAAACTGTACATATGTCCAGGTCTGTTATGGTTGATATACAACAATCAAAATTGATCAACTAGGGGCAGACATTCACAGCAGTGTGGTCAATGCCAGAAAGAGAGAATTCTGAGCTTTCTCTGGAAGACACTTGAGACGTTTTATTGTACCAGGGTTCTTGGAGGTTCCTCCTCAGAGGCCCATTCTCTAGTTTTCCTGTCGAAATTTGGAGCCAGTCACTTGGCGTTCCCCCCATCACCTTTCTCATTGCGTAAGAGAGTCACACACGCTTTCTGTCGCTTGGGCCGAAGAAGCTCAATGTGGACAACATGTACATTTATCATCTGGTCAAAGGAAATAGATGCCCTGTTCTCAAAGCTCATTAGATGCTTCAAGGTCCAAAGGAGGAAAAATCGGGGAAGAGAATTACCAACACACTGTAAAACTGGCCTTAAACCTTTGAACAGCAAATATGAACAAAGCAAAGAAGCCATTTTTCTCCTGACACAATTTTTTTTCCTGCCCCGTCTTCTCTTTTCTAATAAGAAGTATTGGGGGTTTTGTATTGTTTTGTAATTTTATGGGAGCCCACTTCAGATTTTTAAAGAGACATTGAAATTTCAAAGTGTTGGATTCTTTAAAGGCTGTGGAACTTTTAAGTTGGGTGATATTTTATAACAGGATATCAGATTGGTACTCTAGGGAACAACAAAGGCTGTGTTATGATTTAACAGTGATGTGTTGGACTGAAGAGGTGGCTCCGTGGTTAAGAACACACTCTGCTCTTGCAGAGGACCTGAGTTCAATTCTCAACATCCACATTGGGTGGCTCACAACTTCCTGTAACCCCAGCTCTAGGAGGATCCGACTCCTTACTTCTATGGGCAAACAGTACTCATGTATGCGCGCGCCCGTGCACACACACACACACACAGTAGAAATTAAAATAAATTCCATACAGCTATTGATCAAAAGAATAAAATCAGGTAAAAATATGGAAGATTTGGACAAGCCACAGATCTTTTATCTCTCCCATGGATTTGGGGCTCAGCAATTAACAAAAAGCGAAATGTTTGGACCTAGGGTGTCCTCACCTGCTTAGACATCAACTCTCCAAAAAATGGCTCAGAAGCAAAGGGTCTGTGCACTGGCTGGGTGTTAGAAGCACATGAACAGTTACTGCCTGACCTTCAGCCTCTGGCCTCATTGGTCTGTTTGGACCAGGACATCCACTGTGGGTCAAGCTCTCTGTGCGGCTCTGCTTCATCCAGGCTGAATGCACCACTCATACACAGTGGACTCACGTTCATTTAAATGCCACTGGGGTGAATGGCAACTTCCCAAAGCGACTTCTGCTCCAGTCTTAAGAGGAGTCTATGCCCAGATGTGTGTGAACAGCCGGCATTGTTGCTACGTTAATCCTTCCTTTGGCCTCACGAGCTGTCCACATAAGTGCTCTGGTGAGAACTCTACTGGAGACCTTCTGCAGATGCCCCAGCTTTTCCCCAAACTCTCCTCTGATATGTGAGTTCTGATCATTTCATTGCCTGAAACTCTGCTCCTTCACCATAAGATGGTCAGTGTGATGGCTAATCTTGGTTATCAACTTTATTGTTTCTGTGATAAAATAAGAGATGTGTCTGCTTCTGTGTGAGTATATAAGGATGTTTTCTGGGAGGATTAATATAGGAGGAAAGACCTTCCCCCAGGGGTGGCAACAGACCAGGAAAAGGGGCTCTGAGACAAAGACAGCCCTCCTCTGGCCAGCCCATCTCTGTTCCTTGCTCGTGAGTGCATCCACTCTGTTACTGCTGCTGCTGCTGCTGCTGCTGCTGCTGCTGCTGCTGCTGGCGCTGCTGCATCCTTGGCCAACACTGGAACCCAGTTTCTGTGGCTTTCTTATGTAGACTGAAGACCAGCAGCTCACCAGGAAATCTTTCAGACCTTCAGCCCCAGGCTTGAACTGCTGGGGCTTCCAGGTTGGGTTTTCAGTCTCTCTAGTGTGCAGGTGACTATTGTTGGACTAGTAACCTGTATCATGAAAGCCAATATAACTGTGGGGGGGGGTGAGGGAGGGAGAGGGAGATTACAAAAATATCTGTTCTGAAGAGTCATGAGTTATGTAACATTTCCCCCAGGTATACAACACACACACACACACACACACACACACACACACAGACACACACATCTACTTACCCTGGATAAGGAAGCCATGACAAACCAAAGCAGCAGTTGCACACATGTCCAGTTTGGTGAACTGAATTTTTACTGGGATCACTTCCAGGAGAGAAATGACACAAACACAACCAGGCTAGCGAGTCTCCTCTCCCAGGGGTATTGACCACTAGTAACACTGGAGCAGGGTCCTCTGGACTCTTCTAGGTTTCAGCTTTCCAAAACTGTGAACTTTGCTTTCCTCCTGAGGCTTGGGAGTCTCCCTGCTCCTTCTTGAAGTGTGTATTTCACTCCAGGGGAAACTGCTCCTTAGCATGGAGCCAAGTTCTGTGCAGAACATCACACTCGCTTCTCCTGGGCGTCAACCTCAGAGCACACTCGCTGACATCACACTTGCTTCTCCTGCATGTCAACTTCAGATCACACTCGCTTCTCCTGGGCGTCAACCTCAGAGCACACTCCCTAACATCACACTCACTGACGTCACACTTGCTTCTCCTGGGTGTCGATCTCCAAGCACACTTGTTGAACTACAACAGAAGCATTAGTGTCTGTAGGTCCTGTTCAAAGCATCCTCTATTTCCAAAGCAGCTCCGTCCCAACACACTGTTGACTTTGTTCCGCAGGAGTGTTTATTAGTTCTTTTGCCCTGACTTTAAGCTGCTGTAGTCATTGTTCTTAGTGAAATATTGTATATCGCAGCTATTATTCTTCGCTGGCTACAGAGTAACGAGGGCGCCATCTATCCTCTGTGTGTCAGGAGGAAGCCCTGCCCATCCATCCTTCATTACTTCCCCTCACTGGAGACCCTGGTCACCCCGCCGGAGCAATCGATTCTCCCCTCATCACTTCATTGTGGGCTCCTCGCCCATTTCTGCACCTCTCAGGCATCCATTCTCACAGCCTCCGGTGGGCTTCCGAGAATGAAACACCTTGAAGAAAACAAAACATAAAGAATAAGAAAAATCTATGCTGGGCTTTTCAGTCTTCACAATTCCCACACTTTGCCAAGAGTAAAATTATATAGATCACAACTCTAGTAGTAGCCCAATGGGCCCCAGATTGGTGTGCCTGCCATGTAGATGTGTATGTGAATAGTGTCAGTGTCTGTCTGCATGTGTGTTTGTGGACAAGTTTGTGGGTGTCTGTGTGTATATATGTGTATGGTACGTGTACATATCTGTGTGTATGTTAAGTTTGTGTGTATGTGGATATACATGTGCATATATATGTGTGTGTTTCCTTGTGTGTGTGTGCATATGTATCTGTATTCTGCATGTATATGTGTGTACATGTGTATGTGAGTGTGTGTGTGCATGTGGGTCTTTGTGTGTGCGTGTATGTCTGCATGTGTTAAGGCATGTGTATTTGTATGTCTGTTTGCTTGTGTGGGTGTATGGGTGTGTGTGTGCCTGTGTATGCATGCGTATGTGAATACATGTATATGGACGTGTGGGTTTTTATAGATATTTTACTACTCTGAAAAATCTGTGCTCTCACGAGAGTGTTCTCTGCATCACTGCAGGGCTGCATCATGGGTAATGAGGCTCTCACCATTACTGTTGGCTGAAAACCTGGAACCTACTGAGTCTAAAGCAGCCAAATTAAAGACCTGCTGGGTTTTCCCTCTCTGCCATCAATCCATACGCTTTCACAGAAGCGTGGGGTGTTCCTGGGGTGAGATGAGTGTTCACAGAAAGTCCGCATCCCTCCCCAGGAGCACAAGTTCATGTTTCCTTATAAGACGCCAAGGAGAAAACAGACACTGGCCTTATAGATGATAAAAGATTGTCAATATCTTAAGCTAACCAGAAAGAATACTGCCATGTGCCTGCTTGAGCACACTGACTAAGCAGAACCAGGGGGTTGGCTGTGGGGCTGGCCCTGCTGAATTCAGTGCCCTAGAAATCTGTCATCCTAGAGGCCTCGGTGGTTGTGTCTCTAACAGCAGGGAAGCTGGGACAAAACTGTAGACCTAGGTTCACCACGCTGTTGAGAAAACAGAAATCACACCCAAGCCCCCTGACTCCAAAGCTGTGGACTAATCTCTGCATTAAGCACCTGCCTCCTACAGGCCCTTCCTGAGTTGCAATGACAGTGGTTAAATAGAACTTCATTCATTATCTCTCTTTCCCTCTTCTCCCGGTCTCTGCCGTCCTGTGTCTCTGTCTTTTTCTGGCTTTCCTCTGCTCTGTCTCTCCTTTCTCTCTGAATCTCCTTTTTCTTCTCTCTCCTCCCTGCCTCCCTATTTCTGCCATCAAAACAGACAATATTTTAAGCTGTGACAAGATATTAAAATGCCAGAGTGTGCGTTGGATGGTGCTGAGCTGAGCATCACATGTGCAGGCGGGACCCTGCAGAGACATTGAGAGGAAAGGGAGAGGCAGATCTGATTGGGCTAGAAGACTTTTCTGTGGGTGGCACGTTCCTCTCTTTCTTGTTCCCCACTACAGGGACCCTCAGTGACCCTCATGAGGATGCTGCAGGCTGATGGGTGGGGCATGGCGATCGTGAACTTCCAGAAAGAGAAATGGGGATTCTCTGAAGTCAGCACAGGCTCTCATGCAGAATATGATGCTTTAGGATGAAGGATTTTTCCAAGGAGATTCTGATGGACAGAAATGAATATGGCTGCTCCAAGGTCAGTCTCTCAGGAGGGTGCCCCTTCTTGGCTGGATGAGTATTTTTCCTTTCCCCCAGAACATCAGCCTCATTGTTGTTGCTAGGGGCTTCCATCACCTCATAGCTCATCAGCCAGTACTTCTCTGCATCCACTGGGGGCTATGTGTGTGTGCACATGTGTGCATGTGTGTTTGTGTGCATGCGTGAGGGTGGATACACTATGAAGGCAGAGGTAGACCTGGCTGTCATGCCTCAAGTCATCATCTGCATTGTTTTTAAGACAGTCTCCTCCCTCGTTGCCCTGAAAACTCACCTAGTAGGCTAGGTTGGCACTTGTGACTATTGGGGACACACCTGTCTCCACCGTGCCAGTGCTAGGATTATAAGCAGGCACCACCCCACCCAGTCTTTCTTGTAATGTACGTTCTTAGGGTTGAACTCAGCTTCTTGTACTTGTGAAATGTCAATCAGTTTACCCACCCATCTCTCCAGCCACCACTGGAGTCTTGATGGAGATGGGAACCAAGGATACCACAGAGCTGTCAGGTAGGTTCTAGAAGAGAAAGCTCAGTTTGATTCTGAGATTAGGGAATGGCCATGATCATTTCATGTTCCAATGTGTTGGTACTTTTATTGGTCACTGGGTTATTCCTTTAAGGCAGGGTTCCTCCCAGAAGAGAAGCACTTGCTGCTGTTGTAGAGGACCAAAGTTTGATTCCCAGCACCCCTGTTGGGCAGCTCACAACCACCAGAACCTCTGGCTCTAGAGAGTGTGATGTCCTCTTCTAGCCTCCTCGGGTACTGCACTCACGTGGCACAAAGATGAAGACACACATACCCATGAAATAAAAAAAAAATTAAATAGAAATACTTTCCAAAGAAGAGGAAACTTTTTGCCTATCTGCTTGCTTTGTAAATTGTAGTAGGTTCAGGGTCCCTCACCCATAATTTTTTTCTATCTATAAACTATTTGGAACAAAGATTTTTTTCTCTCTCTCTCTTTCTCTCTCTCTATCCCTCTCATATTAATAACACTGCAGAGAGTTCTTGTTCTTGCAGCATGGGACACTGTGAGCAGACAACAAATCAATATCTATATTCCAAAATGAAGAAATTGTTTATTGAACTGCTTCAACACTCTATTTTTGTAAGAGAACAAAATAGAACCAAGCCAACTATTTATCTGCCTATTTATGTGGATCCTGTGTCTTCCCTCCAGGACTTGAGTTTCTACAGCTTTCAACCCGAGTCACAATGTGACCCCAGATTACCTTCCAATCTCATCTTCTACCCTCCATTTTCAATGTTCACTTGACTCTTCCTCCTAATTCAATTGTTTCCCCATTCTTAAAGTTCCACTGTATAATAATAAGCCCTATCTTTCTCTTCGGACTGTAACATGAAGGGGCCTGCTTGTTGGAGTTTCTGTCCTGCCCAGTTTCTGCAGCCAGCAGCCCCAAAGAAATCACACAGAGAGTCTGCATTTCTTATAAACTGATTGGCCCATTAGCTCGGGCTTCTTATTAGCTCTGGTAGCTTATATCAACTCATTGTTCTTACCTATGTTAGCCACTTGGCTCCATACCTTTCTCAGAGGGGCAGCTCACATCTTGCTTGCTTTGTAGTCTGGGCAGGAGTGCAGAGGGAGCTTCCTGCTTCCCAGAATACTCCTGTTCTCATCGCCCCGCCTCTACTTCCTGTCTGGTTGACCCACCTATACTTCCTGCCTGGCCAATCAGCGTTTATTTAAAACATGATTGACAGAATACAGACAATTCTCCCGCACCATTGGACTCTCCTGAATCCCTGGAAGCCCCATTTCCAGACCTGGCCCATTGGGATGCCAATGCTGTCCATCATAATCACATCACAGGTGCCAGAGGCCAGCCTGTGTTGTGGACAGTCATCCTTCAGGCATAACATGGCTGCCACAAGATTGGGCCCATTAACATTCACCCATAGATGTGAGGAGGGCTCACCAGCAGATCATACAGCCTTTTCCCCATTCTCCTAGTTAATGGAAGGGCAAATTTTTTCCTGTTAGTGGCTTAACTGTGTTATGTCCCCCTACAGACTCGGGTGTTGTAACATTTAGTTCCCAGCAGGTGGCGCTGTTTTAAGAGGTTATTAAACCTTAAGGAGGTGGAGCCTCAGAGGAGTGGAGTGTGTTTTCGGTCCTGAAGATCTGTAGCTCTTCCGGAACCCTTCTTCCAACCACAGTTTTCAGGGTCTCCCTTGTTGCTCCTCACAACCTTCCATCAGCCCCCAAGTCACTCTCTTTATCTCTTTATTTCTGCCTCCTTTCCTCTTTGTCATTGCTGCTCTCAACCTTATCAGTTCATTGCTTCCTCATTCTCTGTCCCCTGCCATAGCTCAGTGGCTGCTGCCAAGACAACTTGGGGTACCCAGATCAGAGGATGGGATTTCTCAGGAGCTGGAGTGTGAGCTGAGGCAACCAGGAGCCAGCTCAAGGTGCTGTGCTTATCCTAGCAACAGAAAAACAATCAACATAGCAGTCAGCCACCAGCAGCTCTTCATCTGTCAAACAGTGGGTGCCAGCAACTCAACTTAAATGAGGGAATTGAGTGTTTGAGCATTAGAAGTTAGGATACAGGATCCATGCGCTACATCAAACCAGATCATTAGCTCAACACACAGAATCTATACCGGCAGTTTTTATGTCAACTTAACACAAGCTAGAATCATCAGAGAGGAAGAAGCCTCAATTGAAAAAGTGCCCCCATATCTAACTGTAAGGCATTTTCTTAATTAGTGATCAATAGGGGAGGGTCCAGTCCATTGAAGGTGGAGGCCCTGGGGTTCAATAAGAAACCAAGAGCAAGATAAGGAGCAAAGCAGTAAGCAGCACCTCTCTATGGCCTCGGCATCAACTCTTGCCTCCAGATTCCTACTTTGTTTGAGTTCTTGCCCTGACTTCCTTTGGTGATGGGCAGCAATGTGGAAGTGTAATCCAAAAAACCCTTTTCTCCACAATTTGTTTTTGGTAATGGTATTTTGTTGCAACAATAGAAACCCTGCCTAAGATAAATCGGTGCGAGGAGTGGGGTATTGCTGTGACAGACTTGACCACGTTTGGGGAGGATTGTGGAAGAACTTTGGGCTAGAAAAGCCGCTGAGAATTGAAAGCTCGGGGGAATGTTCTTGAGGAACATGAAAGAGAAGAATGTGGAGAGCAGTGCCAAGATGGAGGCCTGGGTTGTGAAATTCAGAGGGAAAGTTAAAGACTCCGTCAGTGTCGTTTGCTGTTGCGAATTAAGATTCTGTCATTCTGGTCTCCTGGGGCTGTAGCGTCAGCCATGATTAACAAGAGACCAGCGCCATTGACATGAAGCCTTAGTGTTGCTAGAAGAATTGATGCTGGACAGCTGAAGCTATGGAGTTAGCAGTGATTAAGAAGAGGCCAACAGGGGGCTGGAGAGATGGCTCAGTGGTTAAGAGCATTGTCTGCTCTTCCAAAGGTCCTGAGTTCAATTCCCAGCAACCATATGGTGGCTCAGGCATACACACAGAAAGAATATTGTATACATAATAAATAAATAAATAATAAATATTTAAAAAAAAAAGAAGAGGCCAACATCGCTGAGGTGAAATCCTCTAGGAAGTGTTTCCTGACAGTACAGAGAAGCTTCAGGGGCAGCCAAGGTTGTACCTGGTGTTGGCAGCTGGTTCTGGTGATGTGTGTGAGTCACCTGGATGATACTGGTTTTGAAGACATGGAGAGAAACCGAGGCTTGGCGCTGTGAGAGGCCAAGAGAGGGTGTTGATGAAGGTGCAGCTTCAGTGGCAGTTGAAGGCCCAGGATTGAAGGGATCATGCCGAGAAGTTGAGGATGGACAACGTGAAGAGACCCTATGAGAGGCTAGCCTTTCAGATAACTCTTGCTCTGTCAAGCTGACATAAAACCAGCCAGCATAGGCAAGGAAGTCAGAAGAGGGTTTCAGAACCCACGGTGCTGTAGTTACAGGCAGCTGTGAACCATCTGGCAAGAGTGTGTGCTCTCAACCAATGAGACATTTCTCTAGACCAGTATTGTTCATATTGAACCAATAACAGCCATTTATTCTCACCACGCACAGCCCTGCCCCTTAGAACTGGCCACCAAGGTAGTCCCTCGAACTAGAGGACGTGCGCCCCCTGCGTCTTTGCTTACCTACAGAAAAACAAACATCAGAAGAAATGCTTACAGGGGGAAAGTTCTTTAAACCTTATAGGTAACACTAACAGCAATTCCACAGATTTCGACAATGCTTTCCCAATTCCTGACACTGCCCAATGTCCTGGAGATGGGGTCCCCTCTTCTGTCTAAGGGGGACAATGAGGCCAAGACTGAAGCTAGATGTTTTCTTGTCACACATCTAGGACTTGGGACCTAATTACCTTCAACTAAAGGAGTCCTGATGGGTACCATCGTCTTCCACGCTGCCTCTGTCTCCATGAACATCACATTTTCTTCCTGCTCACAATCTCTGCTGTACCTGCCTTTTTTGAATGCACTGGCTATCAAAGAAAGACAAATCTTCAACCATTCTTCAGGTCAAATATTTACTTTGCCACAGGTCCCCATGGAGAGGCCAGCGGATCCCCCTCCTGGAATTCCAAGTCCTCGGCAGATACCAACGAATCATTTAAGGGGTGGGACTTGTCATTCATGACTGCAGCCTCCACAAGCTCTGACAACCCATATTTGCTCATTGTGAAGCTGCCATGCAACTTTCTCAGGGCGGGGAGCATTTTGCTTCCTTTCAGGCCTTAGAATGCCTGTAAAACACACTCCGCATCCCCCCCCCCCAACTCTGCTCCTTGCTTTTTCCTTTGTGACTCTGAACTAGGAATTTATCAAGGGGTGGGCAGAGTTCTCCTTTCTGCTGCCAGACCTGTGGGAAGGTGAGAAGCAGGATCCTCAGTGCCTTGGCAGTAGGAGCAAGAGAGAAAGCCATGCCAGAGCTCCATCTGCTCTGACTTCACCACACTGCCATTTTTAAGAGCCTTGATGTGACCTTCCCAGGTCTATGAGGGCAGCCATAGCTGAGAGTAAATGGAAAGGCACTAGTGCATTTGAAAACACTTCCCATCAGTGCCAGCCTGTGTCTTTGCATGTATCATTAACAGGTAAGCAACTGTGTCTTTGCATGTATGATTAACAGGTAAGCAAGCCACTAGAAAGAGAAAGAAAAGGAGGTCTAGAGACTGCCTGTCGTTCACAGGAAGCAGCTGATATGGTCCCGAGTAAAGTCACTTGAGTCAGACTAGCAGGAAGGAAGGATCTAAATATTGCTGTCAGGGGACCCTTGTTGATAGTGCTAAATTGTCTTCTGTGGGAGAAACAAAGGAGCCTACAGGCTAGGTATCCTAGGAAAAATCCTGGAACAGAAAGAGGAAATTTGACAAAAAAAAAAAAGGAACAGGGCCTGGAGAGATGGTTAGGAGGTTAAGCGTAAGTGCACTGGTTGCGTTTGAACCTGGGTTCAATTCCCAGTACAAACATGGCACTTCACAACCTTCTATAACTCCAGGTCCAGGGCATTCAATGACCTCTCATGGTGAGGATGTGTGAATGCACGTAAAACACTCGTACTAAATAAATGGTGTGTGTGTGTGTGTGTGTGTGTGTGTGTGTGTGTGTAAAACACAAAAGGACACGAATAAAAAATGAAGTGTGACCACAGCAGTGTATAAGTACTGGTTCACACTAACAATAGTAATTCATACAATAATGATGCAGTAATCCCCCTTCTCAGTGAAAGATATCCCCCAACACCCACCCCCAGTGGAGAGTGCTGGACCCACATGCACTGTGTCTTTTCCCGAGTACGTGCACCCCTGAGCAAGTTTAACTTCTACATCTCCACAGTATAAGATTAAGAATTGTAACCAGTGCTCACAATGCTAAACCCATTTTCTCCTGACTGAGTTGATGATTTTTTTTATCTTTTATATATTTACTTAAAGGAAGCACTGTACAGATGGCATGTATGAGTCACTTTTGAATTCGGGGGATTCTTATCCAGAAATATGACAAATAAAATTATATTAATCTGATCCCCAAAATGATTGCCAGATGATTAATGGGAGAGTAACATATACAGCCTGGTCACACCGAACCCAGATTCTAAGTGGGATGAAGAAACATATAAGATGGAATTTCATAGCACAACCAAGAATGGTGCATTATTTAAAACTTATGAAGTATTTTTTTCTGGAATGTTCTATTTAATACTTTTAGACTCTAGATATGTGCAAAGGAAACAGAGGAGAAGGGCTGACTGCCACAAGAGAAAAATCATGTGGATTGCATTAACAGGAACTTACTGTAGAGTTAAAAGACACCTGTCCCTGGGGTTATAAATTTCCCAAGTGACACTGGGTGAGTTCCAACTCCTCCCCATCTCTGGGTCTGTGACATGAGTGGATCACTTTGACCACCTTAGGGTAATATGACATACACCATACACCAAGGTGTTCTTGGATGGTTTCTGCAGAGCTATTATCCTCCCGCCCCGCCCCGCCCCCCCACCCCGAGAAGGTTTGCAAAGTTTTCTTTCTGAAAATGATCATTGTATTAGGCTTGGTTTTTTTTCCCTTGTGTCTAAATATCTGACAAGAAACAAACAAAAGAAGGAGGGATTTGTGGTGGCTTATGATCCAAGGTGCAGCATGATGGGAGGCATGGCAGCAGGAGCTTGAGGCGGCTGGTCACATTGTAGCCGCAGTCAGGAGACAGATGAGAGTGGGTGCTCGGCTGGTCACATTGTATCCACAGTGAGGAGACAGATGAGAGTGGGTGCTGGGCTGGTCACATTGTAGACACAGTCAGGAGACAGATGAGAGTGGGTACTGGGCTGGTCACATTGTATCCACAGTGAGGAGACAGATGAGAGCGGGTGCACGGCTCACTTTCTCCATTTAATTTAGTCCAGAACCCCAGCCTAGGGAATGGTGGTGCCCACATTCAGGGTGGGTTTTTCCTTCTAAACTAATCTAATCTAGAATACCTTCACAGACACCCTAAGAGGTATGTGTCCTGGGTGATTCCATATTCTATGTAGCTGACAAAGATGATGAACCATCACAGCCATACAGCAAATATTTCCATTTTAAAAACAATATACCTGCCATTAGTGCCTAACTCTGCCCTTGTACTGTGGAAGCATCCATCAAGGTTATGTGGCCGAGTTCCATTTTTATTTTCTTTACAAAACAACAGGGGATCCATATTTGGTCTGTAGATCATAATTTTCTGGTCCTCTACTCCAGACCACTGACTTTCAGTGCCAGCTTTTAAAAACTGGTAATTTGGGGCCTGGCAAGATGGATCAATAGTTAAGAGCACTGGTTGCTCTTGCAGAGGACCTGGGTTCAGTGTCCAAGACCCACATCTCATACCCTCTCTGGCCTCCTTTTGGGCACTGTGCACATATAGTGCATAGAAACAAATGCAGGCAAAACACCCATACACATAAAATATAAACAACTCTTTTAATGTTGGCAATATTCTCTCTAAATATGACTTAATTTCCCAGGAAAGAATCCTGAACATACAATTTCTAAAATTCTCCAACAGAAGTCTAGTGTATGTGCATTCATAGCTGAGCATCACATGTCCACTAGAAGGGTTCAAGGGGATTTTGGGGGGTGGTTGTGGTGTAAGAAAAGTAACTGAAGGTTAGATGAGGAGATTTTCCTTATGGGTGAAATGAAAATAGAGCGGGATGCTGAGCGTCCTAAAAATAGAACCCCGTCTTTTCACATGTCCTCCCTCCATTACTCAAGGCAAAAAGCAGCCAGTTCTAAAAACTTAAAAGGGACTCTATTCTAGGATCAGTTGCACAAGTCTCCATGGGGGACAAAAACCTGTAGTATATGTCACTGCCTTTGAATGTGAATTGGACTTTTCACAAGTGTTAAGATCTGAACATCTGTAGATAACAGTATCCGCTGTACTTTCTAAGTTACACCTTTTTTATTTTTGCAATGCTCCTGTCAGGCACTTTTAGTGGCCTTCCCATGTTTAGCCACCTTTTCTCGATTTTCATAAAGATAATTTTATGTTTATTTTAGGTTTTTAAGATCCTTGTATCAGCCCCCCTGCAACTAATAATCTCTATAGCCCAAGTCTCTTTTTTAAAAAAAAATATTGTATTTTATGAGCATTTGCCTGAATGTATGTGCACCACATGCTCGCAGTACCCATGGAAGCCAGAAGAGGGCATCTGATTCCCTGAAACTGGAGCTGCAATGATTGTGAACTACCACATGGGTGCTAAGAATAAGACTTGGGTCCTCTAGAAGAATAGCCAGTCCTCTTAACTGCTGGAGGTTCCATTGCATGGGCTGGGGTCTTGAGTTTTTGGAAAGAGGAAAGTGAGCCTAGCATCAGCTGCCTAAAGCCCCTGCCACCAGGGTTTCCACACCATGATGGACTGAATGCTCTAACTGTGAGCCCAAGACCAACCCTTTCTCCTTAAGTTGTTTTTGTTACTGTGTTTTATAACAGCAACAGGAGAGCAAAAGAAAAGATGCCCCTGACCTGACTGTCATCCTGTTCAGTAAGCGAATGAGGAGTGGTGGGGGTTAAATGTCAAGACTCTTGGCAGCCTTCACCGTAAACAAAGAAAGTCATTATCTGGAAAGTTCTGACAAAAATCAATACGGTGAGATAGATCATCATGTGACTATTATGGGTTATCATGACGTGGTGGAAATCTATTATGATGCCGTTATGATTTAACATGGTGAAATCTCAATGCGTTATGATGTAATGTGATTCATCATGATGCAAGAGAAATTTGTTATGATGTAATTATGACTTATAATGTACTAGAAACTTATTGTCATGTACAGATCATAAAAGACAATATGACATAATCCTATAATACAGCAGATTTTTTCTGTAATATAATAGGTCATGGGAGATCTGATGGTTCTTCCTGATGAAATGGAAATGTACGATAATGCAATGCTTCACAACAGGTTTCATGATTTATTGTGATGCTATGACTGCTTGCTTATCACATAAAAGGGAGACAACTTCATCCTTGATCAACAAACTATTTTCTCCTGGCTCCTGAGAGGTAAATTGATGTGTCCTCGACCTGCAGAGAGAGCTCAGGCTTCCTGCCATCTCCAGCAAAACATGAGGGATCCACACACACTCACAGGCTGGTGGCTTCTTCCAGCTCAGACACTGAACACAGAGACCTCTTCAAACCTGCCACCATTCCGGAAAATGTTGGGTAGCAGAACACTTGTGGGATTTCTGTAACAGAGAATGCCACCTGAGGGGTGATGGCACAGTAATGTCACCAAAATCCTCAACCTCCTTGTGACAAAAGTGTAAAGTTTGTGTGCCTCGTGAGAAATATTTAGCATCCAACTTCCATTCCAACCTGGGGGCAGAACATGGACAGCTGTGTTAGATTTTCCTGAGGCATTTAGCAGGCACACAAGGTGTCTGTCTTCCTATTGGCCCAGCTTCCCACTGCATCCACAGACAAGCAACCTTCTGAGATGGCTTAGCAGAATTACCACTTCTCTCAGACAGCATTTAATCCAGACCAAAGCCTTAATGATTTTAACTCTCCCCCCATACTAAACAGAACCCCAAATCCCATGATTTGCCTTTGCTAACACTTTCATGTTGAGAGAAATTCATGAAGCCCCGTGACTTGCATTCTCTCTAGTTGCTGTAAGTCAATAAACTCCAATCCATTCAATAACAAAGATCAAAGACTGGCCTCACTCTCCTGATCTCCAGGCTTTGTTCCTAGTGCTTAAATAAATTGGAAGCTCATTGTTGGTTTTAATTTAGTTAGCCAGGCTGCAAATAGTAAGTCATGTACATCTTTTCATTGTTGAGCTGTACTCCAAGGAATCCTGGGGAAAGACCCTAGAGAGCAGGGTCCCTCATTATTATCGCGAGCACTCACAGAACAAGAGCAGTCAGTGCTCATGGCAGCTATGTCCCGCCATGGAGTACACAGAACAGAGAGGCAGCTCAGAGATTGGTTTCTGTGGCTTTTCAATACCTAGAAATATAGAGACATATGAAGAGTGCTTGGTGTTCTTACAGAGGACCAGAGTTCCCAGAACCCACATCAGGTGGGGCACAATCACCTGTAACTTCAGCTCCAGGGAATCTGGCGCCCTCTTATGGTTTCTGCAGGTACCCACACTCCCATGCACACACACTCATAAGTAAAAAAAACAAATAATAAAATAAATATAAGTTACTGATAGGGATGAATAAAGAACTAGTAAGCTAGAATGGGAATGGAAAGCAGTTGATGTCACAGTGTGAAAACTTTAAGAGGAAAGAGTGGGCACCTGCCCCAATTTCTTCTCAGTGATCAAATGATAGGAATGGCTGAGCCACACTGATCTGTAGTCACCCACAAAGGACCACTGTGCCCAGTCTTCTTAAGGAAATGGGCTCCTCTGAGAATAAATATCAGAATTGGAGAAAAGCCACCTCAGTTTCCATCAACAAGTCCAGACACCACTATGTAGCCAGCCCCCTAGATCATCCCATAGAGAACATTCCAGGTGGCCTAACAGCCACGCGATTTCTTTCTGTTGAGATGGAAACCTGTCATTCAGAGGAATAAATGAGAATATGCCCTGAAACCAAACTGGAATTTTTAGGACAAACTGAGGCAACACTCACTGAGGAAATCCTACATTTAGTCTTGGTCCAGCTCCCAATGCACAATGCACAATGGCTAAGACATTGCATTCTGGTCCCATAGCCTCAAGGTTCAAGGTACCAGCATTTATTAGGGTGAAGGGGTGGACTATATGGCTTATTTCTAATAAAATGAAGAATTCTGATCCCCAAACAGGGTCTCTGGGTATCGATTTCCACTCCGAATTTAGCCTTAAGCTCAGAAGCCCTTATTTGTAAGCAAAACTGAGACCAAGTAGATTTCAGAATAATTATAATTTTTTGAAATTACTTAAATCTCCAGGGATGTCACTTGATCAGCAGTTGCATTACAGAAAGCTTCAGGCTGGAGGGTTTTGCAAGGAAAGTCCTTCTTCATGGGAGAGCTCGGCGGTGAATTCTCCAGTGAAAGCTAAATCTTTCTTTCAGGTGATAAAGAAGAGTTGACCACCAGGAGCAAACACCTGAGCAAATGCATGCACACACAGGAACATATATGTACACGTACACACATATCTTGCATTTTGCATGCACACACAAGAACATGCATGTATACCTACACACATGTCTTGCATTTTGCATGCACACATAGGGATATGCATGTACACATACACACATACTGTGCATCTTAGCATGCACACACGTGTTGTGCATTTTGGACTTGGACAAGGATAAGTCTTAACGCTGACATGACTTTCTCTTTCTTTTGGGAGTGGAGATGACAGGAGGCAAGTAGTCACACGTGGAGTTCATGCTTAACAAGACCAGACCAGCCAAGCCACTTCCCTCAGTGGCTGCCCCACAATCCATACCCCACTGGCCATATCTTGTGCTCTCTTTGGAAACCCTGACTGCTGTCGACTTATCATTTTATTTTTGAAAACAGGGTCTCCCTTGCAGCCTAAGCTGATCTGGAACTAACAATTCTCCTGCCTCAGCCTCCTAAGTGCTGGGTGACAGGAGTACCCCACCGTGACTGACCTTCAATTCCGTTTGCCTATTGTTGTCTCATGTATCTGGGAGTGCTGTGTGCATTCTTAGGTGTGTGCATGTTTGTATGTATGTGATGTACATATGGACCGCAGTTTTTCACATGTCTGTGCTGACAGAGGCCAAGGTTACTGGACCTCCCCTACCGCTCTCCACCTTCTTCACTAAAGCAAGGTCTCGCAGTTGAACCCAGAGCTCACTGATCCAGCAAGGCTAGGCAGACAGTCTCCTCTGTGGATATCCTGTCTCTGCCTCTTAAGGGTGTGGAAGGGCCACCCTAAGTGTGGTCAACACCATCCCACATGCTGTGGTCCTGGACTGGACAGAAAGGAAAAAGTGATCTGAGTACCAGCTTCCATCTCTCTCTGCTTCCTGACTGAGGAGACAATATTCATCTTTTTTGGTGAAGAATCTGTCCAAATATATTTCTCATTTTTTTTTTTGATTTTCGAGACAGGGTTTCTCCGTAGCTTTTGGTTCCTGTCCTGGAACTAGCTCTTCTAGAACAGGCTGGCCTCGAACTCACAGAGATCCACCTGCCTCTGCCTCCTGAGTTCTGGGATTAAAGGCGTGCACCACCACCACCCGGCTATATTTCTCATTTTAAAATATTTTTAATATTTGCTCCTTTGGAGAATTTTATGCAATGTATTCTTATCATAATTATTCCTCAATTCTCCCATCAACTCCTCCCAGATCCCATCTGCACCTCCCACCCCAACAACAGGCACCAAATTTGTGTCCTCATTTTTCCTTTTTACAAATGCAGGGTGTGGAACCACCCTCCAAAATCCGCTAGATCTACCAGAGCCCCACCCTTAAAGAAAACAAACTCCCTCCCCCAGAAGTCATCACCTGCCTACAGCTCCTCAGGTCGGGGTGGGGAATCGTGAACCCCTTTTCCACTCCATGCTGGAATGCTGACTGGATTGATTGTGTTCAGGCAGCCACAGCTGCTGGGAGCTCGTGAGCACAGCTGTCACATCACGTCCAGAAGACCCTGTTGCTCTCCGGTCGTCCCTGACCTCTGGCTCTTAGAGTCTTTCCACCCTGTCTTCCAAGATGGTCCCTGAACCATGAGCATGTGACAGAAATGACCTCTTTCGGCCTCCATCTGGAAGATCAAAGCGTGAGACCATCTAGTCTGCCTGGGGCCTGGGAGTGCAGGGCTTATACCCTTCTGCTGCTGCAGCAAACAGGCTAGAGATTTTGAAGCAGTTTTGAAAACAGCTACAGAAAGTCTAAAGTGCACATTATCAATGCTCATCTGATTTATGTGTGAACAAGCAACCAAACCTCTACACACAACGGAACTGAGTGCTGGAGGTGACACCCTGGAGCACCCGCTTGCTTGCGTATGGCAGTGTTAGCTATTCAGCAGCAAGGGTGAGCGGGTGCCTACCGGTGTCATCACCGCAGCCCTATTCACCCACCAACTTATCCCATCTGAGGATGCAGGAGAACTCGCATCACCTGAGTGACTTCAAGATCTACATGCATCCTTCTCTCTTGCAGCTAACCTCATGCTGGGAGGGAGAAAAAATAAACAATCATCAAAGAGGCACATGAGAGGTCTTCAGATGCATGTACCATGTGCATGCTACGGATGGAGTCAAAAAGGGACACAAAGCATAGCCTGCTTATGCCAATGTGGGAGACTGAGGCAGCAGGATTACACATTTTAAGCTTGAATGGGCTACAGAGAGAATTCAAAGCCAGCTGGGGAACTCAGTGACACTCTGCCTCAAATAAAAAAGTAAAGAGCTGGCTGGGGGTCTCCCGGTGGTAGACTGCTCACCTAGCACAGACAAGGATTGGATTCAATCAAGTCCCACAGTAATGTGGCAGAGAACAACAACTGTGGCCACTCTAGAATGGAAGGCTGTGTAGAGGGTATCAGCCTGGTGCCAAGACAAAGCCACTGTGTGGATACCTGAGGAAAGAGGGGCCCAGATCCACAGATACAGCAATAAAAGCAGGTGCAAAGGTCCTGTGGTAGGAGAGACAGGAAGGGACCAGAGAGACTCAGAACTGAGGAAATTTCAGTGGTTGAGCACTGCAGAGCCTGCTTGAGACAAGAGTGATCCAGCAAAGAAAGGACAATCAGCATCAATGTTCTTTGTGGAGAAATGCTGTCAGTTGGGGAAAACTGTCTTGCTGCTAGGGGAAAAACCAGACCAACATCCACAAGGACACAGAAGACCCAGGCACAGAGCCATCTCATTGTCAGTGACTGGCTGTGGGACTGTTACACTGTGACAAACTCGGAAGGAAGGTAGCCAAACTGCTCATCTCCAAGCTGGGGGACGACAAAGAAGAGGAAGTCTGACCCCTAACCTTTCCCGACCTTCACCACACCACTGCACTATGATTTTTCTAAATGTCACCAGTGTCCCCAGGAGCCTCCTGGAGCTCGGAAGACCCTCCCTCATTGTTTATTGTCCTTTCAGTTAAAATCCGTGGGCTCTAAGGAAAACATGATAATGATGGTTCATGCACAACCTTTAGCTTGCGCTGTGCTTTTTCTCCTTTTGAGATGTTATGGTCCTGGCGGGGAGCTGCTTTCCCCTCAACTTGAGGAAGAAGAGAAAAAGGGTGTCATCGGAAGAACCTTTTAAGAACACGGTCTTGAGTTTTAACCCATAAATGCCTTTGCCTCCCTGAGTTCTGAGTTCAACCTATCCCTCCTGGGGATGCAAAATAAAATGATATCCCCAGGAAGGAGGGTCCACAACACAGGTGTTGTGTGGGACTGGCTCCCCACGTGGCCTCTCCTGTCAGAGACATTACAGGGAGGGAGTCCCCATGAAAGTCAGAAAACAGGATGCTCTACTCAGATCCCACTCAGAGAAAAAGCCGTCACATTCCTTCCAAAGGCTCCTCGAGACTCAGCTCCTTCAACCCCTCCCCAGCCTGACTTCCCTGGCTTCTCTCCTCTTGCCCCAGAGTGAGCCTGAAACATCTCCAGCAAGAACCAACCATCGCATTTACCCTTGTTGTGTGTGAGAGCCTTCCTGGTGAGCCAGGACACACACGTCTATCACACAAGATAGGAAACCAACCCACAACAGACCAAAGCGTTGACTCTGCCAAAGTCCAGCTTGGTGAGAAAATAAAACTCTAAAACTCTCTCTCTCTCTCTCTCTCTCTCTCTCTCTCTCTCTCTCTCTCTCTCTCTCTGTGTGTGTGTGTGTGTGTGTGTGTGTGTGTGTGTGTGTGTGTGAATGCAGCACCTGTGGAGGCCAAAAGAGTGCATCAGATCCCCCCCAGAGCTGGAGTTACAGGCAATTAGGAGGCAACATCCAGGTCTTCAGCACAAGCAGTATGCACTCTTAACTACCGGGCAATCTCTCCAGCCCCTCAGTGAGTTTTATTGGGGTTACGTATGGCATCATGGGTAAGTGATTACTTATAGGAGCCAAGATGACCCCAAGACAGATGCATCACCAAAACTCCAACAGAGGTAATAATAGTTCATGAAAGCTCCGCCCCTTAGCTCTCCACTGTGCTTGCAGGCCACAGCATGGGTCAGAGAGTCTCCTCTCAGCACCTCAGCTGATCAAGTCTTGTTCCCCAGCAGGTATTGGTTGCTTTTATAACCTTGGAGAGGGACCTTGGTGAACCTGGCACATTTTGGCCTTCCCAAACATATGAAGCTTGTTTACCTGCCCCATTCCGAGAATCTTGAGTGTTGCTCCCACCCACCTTCTTCCCAGAGCAGCTCTCTGCGACTCCTATGAGGGCTACTGGCTTCATCTCTTAGAGCCATCCTGTCTCTGCACAGAATGTCAGGCACGCCCTGGGCTTTTCTCTCCCCACACACATTGCTCTTCTCCTCCATCTTATAAATTACCAGTGACTGAGTCATACTTAATTCCTGCTTCTATTTCCTGTCCCCTCCATAGTGGAATCTTTCTGGGGACAAGGACGCCTAATGTTCTTTAGAAACGAGGCCAGTTTCTGCTGCTTGGGAAAGATCTGCTGACAGTGGGGGACAGTTTGAAGTGAACGAATGAACGAATGAAGGGCAGCCCTGTGAGCGGAGAAGAGCAAAGCTACTTCAAGGCGCCCCCAAGGGCGCATGCACAGCTCGAATGAAGCCCTGTGATGTGAGCACAGCCCAAGGGCAGCCACTTTGTAACGGTTACATTATCTTTTTCATGAGATAATTAATTAATTAATCAGGGCCCATTAACCTCTGTGCCCAGCCCTGGCTTGAGCAACACTTGTGTGGGAGAAGAGGGCAGGAAGAAAACTGCACAAAGCCAATTGAAGCCAAGGCCAGCCTCTGAAGAGCTCACCCTGTTTACACACTTACACATACCATGGGGAAAGAGAATAAAGGAAGTCAATGAGAGGTGGTGGCAGGGACAATTCTACAGGCCTCGTAGAATCTGTGTGCAAGTGCGTACACACACGTGCGGAGGTCAGTGGATATCCGTAGGTGTTGTTCATTGGTTATGTGGTTTTGGTTTTGATACAAGGTCTTTTCCTTGGTCTGGAATCTGCCTGCTAGGCTAGGCCGGCAAGCCAGTGAGTCACAGAGGTGCCCATGTTTCTGCCTCCTTACCACTGGGAGGAAAAGATCCAGGTGTAGTGGCCCATGCCTTTACTCCCAGCTCTCCCAGTGGCAGAGGCAGGCTGGTCTCCGAGTTTGAGGCCAGTCTGGTCTACTAAGCAAGTTCCAAGACAACCAGGGCTACCCAGAGAAACCCTGTAGCAAAAATAAAAAAGCACACTAATCCTCCCACCCACCTTTCTTTCCCTAACTTCTGGGCTGGGGACTCAAACTTGGGTCCTTACACTTACAAGACAAGCTCTTCACTGACTGAGCTATCTCCACAGCCCTCAGAGAAATATTTTAATTGACATTAGACATCATTAGGGACATACTTTCAAGCTGCTAAGATTTGTTTCACAGAACTCAAGAAAACCTTCAGAGCCAGGAAATAATACCCATCCAAAGTAGCAAAAGTAAAAGACCATCTAGGACAAAGCCAAAGGACACCACATGCCAGTGCCCACCTCTCCTTACAAAGCTGCACAGATGGGGCCTGGTCCTCCCAACAGTGCTAAGGCCATACATGGAGAGGATACTCAGCAAGGCCGCTCACCTGAACCACGGAGGTGGCAATCCTTATTTGGGGTCAGCCCAATCAGCACACATGCCGTTGACTTTCCCCAGCTCCTCTGAATGCCCAGTTGATGTCCTGAGATGCTGACCATCTCGTATGGTTCAAGGCTGATTGAGGACTGAGCCTCACTTTGAAAGAAATATGTGGTGTTTAGACAGTTCAGACTTGCTGAGGTAATCCTTCCCTGTACAAAAACATGTGGTCATGATTTAAATTTAAAAAAAGAAACGGAGACAGTTTGCATAAAAGCATGCACACCTAGAATTGGGGAGACGGCTCAGTTGGTAAGGTACCACAAGCATGGGGACCTGAGTTCAGAGTCCCAGAAGCCACACCAAAAGCGAAGCACAGTAGAGTGAACCCTATAACCACAACACCAAGACAGGAGGATCCCCGGCACTCCCTGGCCAGCCGGGCTCCTGAATCACCTCAGAAAAATAAGGTGAAGAATGACTGAGAAAGAGGCCCAGAACCAGCCTCTGTCAACACACACATGTGCGTGTGCCCGCATCCACAAATACACGCACATTTATGCATGAAAAACAACGAACTAAGACTGGGAAACTTCCCACTGGGTCTTTCATCAAAGGAGCTGGGATAAAGGAGGAGGGCACATGAGTGGCGGGCAGTAGAGCTCCCGTGTGAGGCAGGAGATGAGGAGCTTGCTCCGTCTAGAGGGATGGAGAAGATCCAAACTTCATACGTCCTGTACAACCGTCAGCCAGTTACAAAGCTAGCTTACAACTCAGATACCGTCATAAAGGACTAGAAAGTTTATTGTTCAAATACCTTCATTTCTAAGTGGCCTGCTGTCCATGAATGAGAATTTCAAATCGGCTTAACAGCACACTGTACATTTGCATTGATTCCAGGGACACACTGGGACAAATTCCCTACTTCATTGTGCTGTAGTGCTATGTGTCACCTTTTAAAGATTACTGGGCTGGCCTTGGTCACATAAGGAGATTACAGAGACGACACTCTGAGTAATGTTGCAACCCGAGGGCCGAGATGGATTTTTTTTTTTTTTTTTTGGTTTTTCGAGACAGGGTTTCTCTGTGGTTTTGGAGCCTGTCCTGGAACTAGCTCTTCTAGACCAGGCTGGTCTCGAACTCCCAGAGATCCGCCTGCCTCTGCCTCCCGAGTGCTGGGATTAAAGGTGTGCGCCACTGGCACAGCTGTCACCTACACGAGAATCCGTTCCATCCCTCTGAGTTTGGAAGTTGTAGGAAGGACAAAGTCAGCCACGGCTGCTGGGCTTAAGGAGAAGGAAAGAGTGTGGGAGAGTCTGGGGGAGGTAACAGACTAGAGGACTAGGCCTCAGCACTCAGGCCGACAAGTACCTGGTTCAAGATGGCAATGTGTCTCCTGCACTTTGGATCTGGTTATAACACATGGTCCTCTTCGTCAGGTCAGCAGCGTCAGCTTGCAGGTGACCATCATATGAGGGCTTCTTGGTTGTTGAGGTCCCCTCATAGAAGGAGGTGATGGGAAGGGTCATTGCCCCCCCTCACCCAAGATTCCTGCTGTGTCTCTCAGCCATCTGCATACAGTTCTCTCTCAGCCATCTGCATACAGTTCTTTCCTGATTGCAAGTAGTCTGTGGACTCAGGATTGTCCCCATACTGGAGACAGGTGATTGAGGGGCTCCATCAGTACTGCTACTGCACTGTATACAGATCTCCTAGTGTGGAGGCACTGAGGTGCCCGTCCCCACATTCTGCAAACAAGCCCAATCAACTTACTGTTTCCTCAGGGTAGACTCTGATGGAATTATACTTACGTTTGCCATTGGGACATAATGAGGAGGGCATGATACAGTTTACCCCCACCTCCAGGAAAGGAATTCTTACTGTGTTACCCCCAAACCATGTGTGTTAAAGGTGTGGTCCACAGCTCGGCATCATGGGAGGCTGTGGCCTAGACGAAGGTGTCAGGCCATCATGAATTTGTCTTTTAAAAGCAGCAGCTCCCTATGCTGCAACCCTTTCATACTGTTCATCGTGTTGTGGTTGACCCCCAACTATAAAACTATTTTTTTTCCTACTTCATAACTGTAATTTTCTACTGTTATGAATTATGGAAATTTTTTTGAGTTGGAGGTTTGCCAAAGGGGTTGTGACCCACAGGTTGAGAGCACTGTTTAGGAGGGCCTTGGGCAAGTTCTTACCCTCTCATCCTTGTTTTCTTGCTACCACTAGGTGAGCAGCCCCCTCCACTACAGACTCCTGCCACAGGGGGCCTCATCATAAGCCAGAAAGCAACCGGACTGAAACCTCTGGGAAACAAAGCTAGGCTTTCCTGTGATACATAGGCCCCTCTAGCATTTTGTTATTATAACAGAAGGCTATAATTGAGGGTCTTTACCTATTAAAATCTAAGAAAGTTGGAGAGATGGTCAGTAGTTAAGAGCACTAAGTGCTCTTGCAGAGAACACAGGATCCAATCCCAGAACTCATATGGTTGCTCACAACTGTTTGTAACTCCAAGTCCAAAGGATTTGACACCTTCTTCTGGCCACCATGGACACTGCATGCACATGGGACACAGACACACATGCAGACAAAACACGCATACACATAAAAATGAAAACAATCTTTTTTTAAAATTCTAAGAAACTAGCAAAACACAGTGTCTTATATTCTGACATTTAACAAATGAGTATTTTTAAATATACACTCCCAAATATATCAACAGTATTCTGAGATGGACAATAACTCTGAGTTCTTACATGTTCTGTGGTAAAATGCCACCTCTCCCACCTTCCTTCCCACCCCCATAACACACTCTGGACACTTAAGTTACATGTCCAAGAAGAAGCATATTGTTCACAACAAATACATTCCATTTAAAAATTGATTGTTCACAAACCAGGCTTGATGGTGCACACCTTTAATCCCAGCACTCTGGAGGTAGAGGCTGGTACATCACTGTCAGCTGGAGGCCTAGCCTGGTCTACAGAAGAAGCTCCAGGCCAGCCAAGACAACATAGTGAAACCCTCTCTCAGAACTAAAAACATAAGTACTGCATAAAGAAGTAAGTCAAAGATGGAAACCCTAACCTAAATAAAATGAGCCATCATTAAATTAAAGCCACGACATCTTTACCTAGGATGTGGAGGCTGTAGACTCTGAAGAGCAGAGTGTGTTTTTGTTTTATTAAACACCTGCCCGTGACTGATTCATGAGTGACTCAAACACCGTCTGGTCCCACTCTTCATGACAACATGCAGGGCAGGATAGTAATAAACAACCATAGATTTGTCACTTTCTGTTACATCATCGTCTTGGTGGCAGGAGCCCCCCACATTAGTAAACAAAGAACTGTTAATATTAACAGCTGATTTGGGGCACTGGGCTCTTCCATTGCAACACAGAGTGCTTTTCCGATTTGGTCCAAGGCCTGTGTAAAGGACCAGACTCAGCAGTGGTGGGAAGGGAATTATCCTTGCCATCTCTACGTACAAGGCTAGAATCCCACAGGGTTCTTCTGTGTGGGAGCTGAAATGTTGTCACTGCCGTTCTCTTGACTGTGAGGTGACAAGGCAGGAACTCCAATGCCATGTTCTTGTGCAATGCACAAATGCAAGAGGGAGGATCTCCCGCCTCCAGGTGCGGGGTTCTGGGAGTCAGTCCCTGGGTGGAGCCACCATATGACTCCTGTGAAACTGCCCACGATGCTCCTTGGTGCCAGGCTGTTTGACTTCCTCTCTGAAGCGCTTCTTGGAGCTGTAAACTGGGTTACCTAGGAAGACAAAGTAGCATCCCTTTCGAGACATGGGAAAGGGCATCTGGATTGTCACAGTGATTCCTGCAGATGTTAAAGAACATCCACTCAGGGATGGAAAGATGGCTCGGTCCTTGAAGCGCTTGCTTTGACAGCATGAAGATTGAAGTTCAATCCTCACCATTTGCATACACACAGCCAGCTGTGCTGATAATGCTTGTGCCAGGAAGTGGAGAACCCGGGGTTCCTGGGCCACCAGCCTCTCCTAGCTGATGATCCCAAGCCAATGAGAGACCTGGTCTCAAAAGAAAGAAAATGGTCGATGGCACCTGAAGTTGTCCTCGGGTCTCCAAATGTAGGCGTGCACCTGCACACTCACATGTACAGAGAATCCATTCACCGTTTCTTTAAGTTACATTTTAAATTATTTAAAATAATTTAAATAATTTCCACATTGTGGTCATGTGGAAATCATAGGTCAACTACAGAAGTCCTTGTCCCCTCCCACCATGTTAGTCCCGAAGCTCAAACTCAGATTGTCTGTCTTGGCAGCAAGGGCCTTAAACCACTGAGCCATCTCATCTGACCCTTTTTGGCATACCTTACCTCCAAGCTCCCTCTGCCAGTCCCAAGAATACACCACAGAACAGAAGATGATCTTTGGAAAGGATGCTTAGTCATTTAGCTACTCAGAAGAACATGGCCAGGAGCCCCTTGCACTGATGGGTGTCGTCTGGGAACCATGAAAAGGAACTCCAAAGGAGGCAGTCTTGGTGCCTGTCCCCAAAGTATCCTTATATTGCCTGACATCTTCAGGCAAGTGACAGTTGGCCACAATGGGTGCTTTGATGGTGGTGTCAATGGCGTCTCCCTTAAAATGTCATCAATGATTCTACTCATGTCCTCTATAAGCTGAATTGGGGAGAAACACAACAATTCCCAATGCTTCTCCAACTTCCCTGGAGGTGTGCAACTCTGGATGGATGCTCGTGTGCATTTCTCAGGAAGGTTCAAACACACACTCACATCCCAGAATGTTCTGCTGCCCTTTTCCCGGTGCTCTCCATACGTTCTCTACTGCAGATACCTCTATCAGCAGCTCAGAGTGGGGAAGCCAGCTCTCGCCTTCATCACTGGTGCGGATGCAGAATGCTGTCAGTCAGTGCCACCTGCTCAAGTACTAGAGCTTCCTGCACCCTCTGCCTGGGATGTTCACCTACCCAGCATCTGGATGGTTCGTCCACCCCCTTTTCATGTCTCTGCTCTGATACCCCTGCTTATTTTCCTCCTCCAGACTCAGCCACCGGAGCTACCTTACTGTACTTGAGCTTTTACTTATTCTTGCTTCTTTCTTTGCAGCCTACGTCCAAGAACAAATGGAACTTTAACACTGCTGTGGTTCTGAGTCATAACATCCTCACAGATTTTGAACTTCGGCAGGTCCCAAGAGCCCTCAGAAGCATTGAGGAGACTGATATTACTAGAAGATTGTTTTAAAACCAATAAGACTGGGTGGCACCCAAGAGTTGCATTCCTAGTTAGTACTCAAGGATGCTGATGCTGTCGGCATAGGAACCACATCAAGATCTGCCGCCTGGTGCACAGGGTGCGTTCAGAAAATAACTGTAAAGTGAAAGGATGGATGGAGACATCATAGTGTGTCCCACTGACTGGTGACTTTTCCTTCATCTGACAGGTTCTCACCATGATCACCTCTTGCTGACTTAGGTGCCATGAGCACTTCTCCCTCAAATTCAGTCCCATGAGCATCTCTCATAGACTTGATATCAGGAGTGTATCCACAGATATGTTAGCAACGTTCACACCCAACTTCAGGAATTTGGGTTTACACTCCCAGCAATATCAAGCCCTCACCCAGGAAGCCCATGTCGTTGCAGAGACCATACCACAGATGGCAGGGCTGGGTTTTGTCTTTTAACAGCATCATCAAGGTTCCCATCCAGCAGGACTTTCCCATTCATATTTGAGAAGGAACATCACCACCCCATTCATAATAACCAAAAACAAGAGAGGTCCTAAGCACCCAGTGATGGGGAGACAGTCAAGTCAATGACAGTATAGCTGTATCCTGGAATATCTTTCTGCTATAAAAAAAATTGTGTTTACACAGATTGTTTTAATGGCTTCACTAAAATGGCTTTTATATAATCCTATAAAAGATAATGCCAGGGTAACATTCTCTTTGGAACTCGCTCCAGCTGGGGTACTCAGAGGAGACCGTGCCCTGCAGACTCTCACATGGCAGCTGGTGGGAACGGCAACCTTGTGCTGGTTGAGAGGCGTGCCTGGTGAATTTGTTTTAATGTGGGGGGAATGTTTGGTTGGATGCAGGAGGACGGGACAATGCGATGGAAATAACCTGGCAAGTGCTTCCTGCCAGGCCCCCAGACTGGATTTAGCTTCTCTATTTAGAGAAGATGGCAGCAACTTTATAATAACACAGGAATAACAGTTAGCGCTCTGGAGCAGTAACTATGCCCAGGGCACGTATTCTAAGCTATCTGCGCATATCAGTTGCATTTCATTTATTCAGGAATCCAGTTACTTTAAAAAAAAAACAGATGGAACAGTTTTCATGACTCACTGTGTGCAGACCCAGGAGAAATCAGGACTGCCGTCCCTAAGGTGGCCTTTATTGAAACATGCTGGCTAAAAATCAGACCCCTCTCTTCTGAAATTAATATTCTTTTTCATTTTGTACTTAATTGTGTGCTTTCGTGTATGTCTTCTGTATGTTTGTGTATTTGACTGCTGCTGTCTGCAGAAGTCAGAAGTGGTTATTGGAATCCCTCCCACCCAAGAGGTATAGGCAGTTGGGAGTCTCTTGATGTGGGTGGGAACTGAACCTGGGCCCTCTGTAAGAAAACAAGGGTTTTCAAGATCATAGCCCACAAACCCAACTGAGAAGGACTCATAGGAGTTCTCAGAGACTGAAGCGACAATCAGGGAGCCTGTACGGGTCTGAACTGGTCCTCTGCATATATGTTTGTGTAGCTTGGTGTTCTTAAGGAACTCCTAATAGTGGGAATGGGGGTTTCTGTAACTCTTTTGCCTGCTCTTGGGACCCTTTTCCTCCTCCTGGGTTGCTTCATCCAGGCATAATAGGGATTATGCCTAGTCTTACTATAAATTGTTATGCCATACTTGGTTGATATCCCTGGGAGGCCTGCTCTTTTCTAAATGGAAATGGAGGAGGCGTGGATCTGAGGGAGAGGGGAGGGAAGGGGCAGGACCAGGAGTGGAAGGAGGGGAAACCATAGGCAGGATGTAATATATGAGAAAAGAATAGATAGATAGATAGATAGATAGATAGATAGATAGATAGATAGATAGATAGATAGATATAGATAGATATAGATATAAATTTTTGAAAAAGAGTAGCAAGTGTTTTAAAGCTCTGGACTGTTCCTCTAGCCCACAGAGTGAATGTTCCAGAAAGGGGGAAACGAGTAAGCAAATGAGAACAGCTATTACAAACTGCCGAGTGCTAAAATAAGGGGAGCAAGGCACAAGAACGGTTGACAACCACTAGGCAGCTTTAAGTAGCAGGTGGCAAGAACCCTAACTGAAAAGTAGACATTCAAGACAAAGTTTGAGTTGTCATAGCCCTGAAAGACCCCAAATTTCATGTTGCAATGTGGCAACAGTTTCCTGACGTTATGTGACAGCAAAGCAAGACAGTCATAAATCCAAATTGATTACACGAGCCTTTATATAAAGTATAGTAGAACTACTATAAGTAGGCAATCTCTACAATCTCACCTGCATTATGATACAATTCCCCTCTCTCAAAAGTCTATAAAATGGGGTTTTTCACTTTTATTAAGTAGGCCTGTAAGGATTTGAGTTGCATTGTTAGTCTTTCTGACAAAGCGGCTATTACCTTTATTACTTAATCTCACTTTTTTTTTAACTTGTTAGCTATAATTCTTAGGTTCTTATCTTATGGTTGAATTAGGGTTTATAATGTAACTGCAGTTCTGGGGGAATCCGACGCCCTTTTCTGGCCTCTACAGGCACTGCATACACATGGTACACAGAAGCACAATAGGTAAAACACTCGTACGCATTAAGTAAACATAAATAAATATTTAAAAAAATAAGATGAAGAATGATTGAGGAAGACACTCAGTGTCAGTCTCTGGCCTCCGTGTGCATATGCACACACACACACACACACACACACACACTGTACATGTGGCTCTGCCTGTACACGTGTACACACACAAGCATGACGGGTGTGGGTGTGTGTGCGTGTGTACAACATACAACAAAGGACAATGTTCAACTTTATGAACCTGATTTCACTAGGATGACAAAGCTGCACTTGCAACTCAATCTCAGCCGTGGTGACAGCGATGCAGCCCGACAGCTTCAACCTAGGCTTGTGATGAAGAGGAATTTATAGCCGATCAATACTAATGGCAAAGTTGCTTCTGAGCTTTGCACCAAAATTGAGAAGTGATCACACAGCCTGGAGTGAAGCCGATGTCGAAGGCAATGAGAGGGAAAAGAGGTCAAGACCCCTCCAACTTCCTCTAGACCCAGGAGTGATTGAAGCTCCATTATGCAAATAACACCCGTCTCTCAGAGAGATACGTGTTTAAGTTGGAAGATAAAAGAATAGGAACACACAGTGAGAGCTTTCTTGAGAATTTATTTCTCCTCGTTCCTAAAACCTGCTCATTTTTTCTGTTTTTCCCCCCAAACATCCAATTTCTTCCCTTAAAAGATGAAACTACACCGTGACCCACTGAAGCTTCCACTCTTCAAACTTCCTAATATTAGGTAGCTTACACAATTTCTATTGTATGCATTTACCACTCAGCATGTAACTGACTCAAAGTCAGGCAGGCCCCACGGTGTTTACAAAAGTTTGTGTCATGGTCTATATTCAAAGAATGCACAAGAACTCTGGAGAGAGAAAGTGGGAAGTTATGCAAAATTGAAGTGAGCTTGTGTTTCAAAAATTAGATTTATTTTTACTGATGTGTATGTGTGCCTGTATGTGTATATGTATACCCACGTGCAGTTACCCATGGAGGTCAGAAGAGGGCATCAGATCCCTCTTATCTGGAGTTATAGGTAGTTGGGAACTGAACCCGGTCCCCCGCTAGGACAATTAACACTCTTAACTGTTGAGCCATCTCTCCAGTTCAATAATTCTTAAATGACATTATATTTCCGTTTTGTATCACTTCAGTTATGAATCATTGTACTTATATATATGGTGCTTGTTTCTTAGTGCTGCATAAAACGACATTGTCTTTTGCCTCAGGCTGGTTTGTGCTGGTTCGTCTGAGGAATGTGCAAGTAGATTAAGCAGCTTGGGACAGACTAAATGCTGAGTGAGCAGAAAGAACTGCATGGGCTGCGGTGCTCAGATGCAGAGAAGAGAAGTCTTGCCCTAACTGCCCCTGGTCCCTGTCTCTGCCCGTCTCCACTCTGCACCGTGTGCCTTCCGTGGAGTCCACAGCTTTCAGTGTCGCCCTGGCTGAAGTCCCTCCAGCCTCCTCTGAGTCCTCCTCTCTGCAACCCAAGGAGATCATCCTGAATGACTCCCGCTCCCTGACGAAAATTCTCTAGTGCTCATCATCCTCAGGCTAAAGCCCCAACATCCTGGGTGGGAAACAAAATCAGTCAACCACTGCCTGATGTCAGGCCCCACCCACTCTACCCACCATTCAGGACTTCTATTATGAAGTGGTCAATGGTCATATTGGATTAGGGACCCAGCACACTCCAGTGTGACCCCATCCTAACTAGTTAGATCTGCAATGACTCTACTGCCCAAAGATATAAAAGCCTGAGCAGCCAAGAGTTAGGACTTTGCAGATGGGAGAGGTCGATGCATAAACCCTGTCTGGGATATTGACTTACTTCATTTGATTTATGATAAAAAAAAAAAGAAAGAAGTAGAAGATTAGAGAGGATTTCCCTGAGGGTATATTAGTTCTTTCATGTCTTTAATTCCCTCACATGCTCGTCTGTACATGAGCATCTACTCCAGGGACTCAGATAAGCAAGAACTGACTCCCCCTTTCCACACTAGATAAAGCACGGATAATCCCTGCTGAAATCGGTTGAGGTGAGATGTTAAGGAAGCCTGTTGGAGACATCAGCTCTGGGAGTCAGACTCCCCATCCGAGACGTTCGACACAGAGCTTCATGGAGACGGCAGATTTGAAAAGAAGACAAGAATGAAGGCGTGACGCCAGTCTTGCTAATAACAGAACTCAAGATCTGCACTTCAGAGAGAAGAGCGCTACAAAGGAGGGCTCTTCAAGTGCCTCTCCCTGGCAGTGCTCCTGCAGGGGTTGTGGGACAGCTGCATCTCAGCCTCAGGGAATGGAGATGCTGAGGGTCCAGGACTTCACAAGCCTGCCCCAGTATACAATGTCTTAGGTAAGCCTGGAGAGACACCCGCTTCCTCACTTCCAAAGAGTCCGAGGGAAGGATGCTTTGCTCTGTCAGCCTCCCTTGGAAAACACCTTCATTCATGTCTTTCATGCGCAAGGCTTCATATGATCCTCAAGTGTATGGTCCTGATTCAGGTGAGGTGTGCAATATATCTCATTTTATGACAGAGAAAACGGAACTTCATTTCTTTTTTTTTAAATGCCTGCATGTGTGCCTGCAGGCCAGAAGAGAGCACCAGATCTCATTACAGATGGCTGTGAGCCTCTTTGTGGTGGCTGGGAATTGAACTCAGGACCTCTGGAAGAGCAGTCAGTGCTCTTAATCTCTGAGCCTTCTCTCCAGCCCCAAGATCAGTTCTTTAAGCAAAAGCTTTAAACATACACCCCACTTTGTGTACCCATCTCTATTGTTTTAAGGGTGAGATTTTTTTTCCCCTTCCTGGGAATTTAGCTTGATTTTAACAAAATATGAGAAGGAAATGGATTTCTTGGATAACTAATGTTTGCGGTCCTCTGAGGTATATGCCCGGATAGATGAGACGAATGAGCAGAATCTCACACGCATAGATCTTAATGCCTATTATCTTGGCTTTTGATGATGCTTAAATAGTGAGTTTTTGTAGGTGGAAAAAAAACACAATAGTAGCAATGTATCCCAAACTTTAACAGGGATACCCATCATGTATCCCTGTTATGCTTTGTTTTACTCAGAATGACAAGCGCTCCTCCCATGACTCCATCTTTGAAGAGATAAAGAGGTGAGGGAGGTCCATAGAATGATGCTCTTGGGACCTGAAAGTAACCCTAGTGGTTGTCCTCTCCAATTTGTACTTTAAATATATCTTGCAACCATTTATAATAGCAGTTCTCAACCTGTGGGTCACAATCCCTTTGGCAACCTCTCTATTCCCAAAACATTTACATTACAATTCATAACAGTAGCAAAATTACAGTTAATATGTAAATAATCTCATGGCTGAGGTCAGCACACACGAGGAACTGTACTAAAGGGTCAAAGCCTTAGGGAGGTTGAGGACCAATGACTTACAGTCCAAGACTAAGTGTCTAGGTGTAGGCCAGGCAACTATCTGAAACAATAAACAAAACGGAGAATATCCCGCACACCACTAAATATGGAGTAAAATGCAAGCTGTCGAGATGGCTCGGTAGGTAAGAGGGCCTGATGTGGAATTCCCAGCACCCACCTAAAAAGTTGGGCACAACTGTACATGCCCGTAACCCACCATTGAAGGGATCATGACAGGTGGAGCTCACAGCTTCTGGGTATCCAGAATAGGCAGAGCAGTGAGCTTTGGATTCAGTGAGAGACCTTTGTCTCAAAAACTAAGGAAGAGGAGGATAAAGGAAGAAACTCAGAGTCTTCCTCTGTCCTCCTTATGCACACATGCACGCACACGTGCACACACACACAGCTGCATTAGAACAAATAGTCAAAGAGTTTAGATTTTGGGTTTGGATTCCCCTTTGAACATTCTATCTCCCCCTTTTTCTTCCATAAAGTTCTTTTTGGAAAGTATATTGAAGGCATACATATCAGATATATTTTCTATAACGTGAGATGGTTCTTCTCCAGAACCACAGTTTACCCCATGATCAAAGTTCCCCACCACCACTTAAGACACAGCTCCACCTGGAGGAAGAGCTAGACATTTGAGCTAAGACTTTGCATTCCAGCACTAAGATCTGTGGTGTCACAAACTGCAAAAGGTGTTCCATAGAACTGAGGCTTGCACACACCCTCATCGTCTCCCCTCCTCCCAAAGTGGGGCTGCTAAAAATAGGTGCCCAAAACTCGACTTTACAACGGGCTGCATGTGACTCTCCTTGTCCTTTCTGTTCGTGCCACAAAACTTTATTTCCCACAAAGAGAGTAGAGCATCAAAAGTCTGTGCTGACAGTGGCCACACCAGGTTGGCTTGAGGGTTCATACCATTTCCAGGCTCTGAGGATGGAGCCGAGAGAACCCTGCAGAACTTAGTGAGGTGCTGGTTCTCATTCATATGCATTAATGTGGAGAGAAATGCGTATTGATTACTCTCCTTGTTGCTATGACAAAATATCCAACAAGAGAAACTTGAAGAAGAAAGGAAGCATTTGTTTTGATCCATGTTTGCACTGATCCCATCCATCAAGGCAGGGAAAGCACAGCAGCTGGAGTGTGAGATGCATGGTCACATTGTGAGTGCAGACAGGAAGCAGAGAGTGCTCAGTTTGCCTTCTCTTTTTTTCTTTAAAAAAAAATAGTATAGGATTTCCCTTGCTTGTATGCATGTATACTATGTGTATACAGTACCCACAGAAGCCAGAAGAGGCTATGGAAGAAAGTAGGTGTCACTGTCAACAGGGCATTTGAGACTGCCCCACTCAGGCCGGTCTCCCTCGTGACCACGTGTGTAAACATCAAGGCGAGAGAATGGAGAAGGCCCCGAAGGGAAAGCTGAATTAGAGTTACTGATGGCTGTGAGCCACCTTGTGGGGGCCAGGATCTGAACTCGGGTCTTCTGCAAGAGCAGTCAGGGCTCTTAAGTCACCAAGCCACCTCTCCAGTCCCACACAATCATTTTGTATACAACCCCAAAACACAGAGCATCACTTGATAGGTGTGTGAAGGTGCACACAAGACTCACAGGGTGATTTACATGTGTCACTGTTCGCAGCTGGTGAGACATAAGAGCCTCCACATTCAGAAGCCCTTGCAGAGCTGTTTTCTCTCACTTGGTGGCCCTCTCCACTCTCAGCCTTGTGGTTTGCACACACCTTCAGGAGGGAAACGGCCCTGACCGCCCCACTGCCTCTCACCCCCAACTCACAGCCACACTTCGCTAGGCTAGGTATCACCTTGGACTCTACTCCTCCCATTTTGTTCAATGTAGTGGAATCCCTAAAATAATAAAGTGGAATCCCAAATGCAGAATGAAGAAGTTTTACGTTGCTTTGTTTTGTTATTCAAGAATCCGTCTCTCCTTGTTTTTGTAGGTCTTTTCCGCTTCTGGTTTAAGTTAGTGTAGGAATCAGGGGTAGATGCTTAGTTCAGAGTTTTTAGAAGGAGTGTGGGTGGAATGAGACAAAGGGGAAATTACTGGAGAGGTCACCAGGATGTTACTGCAGATACAAGTTATTTATTGACTTGATTTTCAGTCACACAGAACCCTGAACCACACTGACTCAAGCTAAAACTCCACATTCAACAGACTGATGAAAGGAAATGGAGCCATACAAACAAAATAGATCCAAAAAACTAAACCCTGAGGTGTAATGATTGACACTCTAGAAAGATATACATTACTTAAACTTTTAAAAAAAACCTATTTTGTTTTTGTTATTATTTGACACTTTCTTATATTTATATGTTAGTCTTTTCCACTCCCTATCTCCCTCTCTCATCCCCTCTTTAAATTCCCCCTTGACCCCTCCCTCGGTCCCCTCTCTCATGCCCCTCCCTTTCCCAGTAGCACCATTATTCTCAATAAGTCCCTCCTCATACTTCATGTCTCCTTTTTGTGTGTGACCCCTGAGTTTCATTGATTACATGAGTGCAAGGGTATTCAACAGAGTAAGGACAACTTATCTGTGGCTACATCAATAAAGAAAATAGAACCCCTCCTCCTGTAAATGTTGATTGCCAAGTCATTCTATAGGGAGGGACTTCATGGTTCATTTCCCATCCATGACGAAATGTTGAAGAACCCAAACTCATGCAGGCCTTGTGCAGATAACCATAGACACCATGAAGTTATGAGGATAACTCAGTCACATCCAGAAAACAGCTTTTTGCTGTCACTCTTCAGAAAACAATAGTCTCGGGTTCCTTCATAGGGCCTACAGCTCCCCAACCACAGGTTCCTAACAAGGTTTATAGAACCAGATATTGTATTTCCTCTTGTTGACCAGGCCTCGGATACATCACTTACCTCCATGACAGCCATGCTACTATTGGACTAGAGGACACATTTTGCCTGAACTTGTAGCTTGAATAGTTCACAGTTGAGTAAGATTGTAGATCATTTTCTCCCTAGGCAGCTTAGATAGCACCTTCTCAGGCCATGACGTTTAGCCATTATGGAGGATGCATCCATCTCAGCTTCAGATAAATCCTTCTGTGACATGTGACCAAAGTATTCTGTGTCTTCAGCAATGGGGTCTTACCACCAAGTTCTGGTGGACAGCCAAGAGCAATGACAATAGCCTGCAAACTTGTCTCTGGAATCTCCCTGGTCAGCCTTGTAGGAAGACATCCCACATCTGACACTGGAGGTTTTGTTTAGTAACTGTTCAAGTTTTCTTTTCTGTTCCTCTGATAAAAAACACTCACCAAAACCAACTTGAGGAGGGAAAGGTTTATTTCATCAAGGAAAAATCAATGCAGGAGCTTGAAACAGAAACCATAGAGAAATGCCACTTTCTGGCTGGCTTCTAAACTCACAACTTAGACCCACCTGCATGGGGGTGGTGCTGCTCAAAGTGAGTATGGCCCTCCTACATCAACTAACAACCAAGAAAATGCCCCCCTAGACATAGACAAGGTAAATCTGATGGAGACAGCTTCTAAACTGAGGTTCTTTCTTCCAGAGTATGCCAAGTTGACAACCAAGATTAGCCATCACAAATGGCTTCTGGGAGTAGCATGACTCACCCATGGAGGGCACCTCCATTGGAACTCAACAGTTAATTTTATAGATAAATTCTGTGGCGCAACATCTTATTCTCCCTCTCACTAAACCCATCCTAACCTCATCATCTAAGAGGGAGATGCATTGGAAAGTAAATAGAAGAGAGCTGGAGCAGAAAGAAACACTTATCAGAAATAAAACAAGTAGCAGGCATTACTGCATCCTTGATGCTTTCCTCGTATTATCTGTGCAATGATGATAAAGCCATTAAGTCCCAGGTACAATAATTTCCAGTGTTACCAATAATATAAATAATACTGCTTATCATTCATAAACCACATTTGCGCTAATCATTTTGATGTGTTTTTCTAGCTCGCTCCTAATGGAGAACTGATGAATTGAAATTGTTCGTTTGCTCATTTACACACGAGAGAAGTGCGGTTTAGAAGTTGAGCCAGTTTACCAATACTCAAAGCTAATAAGCGGCAGAGTAAGAAAGCCACACTTCTCCCTGACTTTGTGACAGGGGCTCATGGGAAATGTAACTCAGCATTCTTTGAAGATTCCAATACTTAGTATATGACAATTGAACATTATCTTAGATCCAAGGTTGGGAATGAGGCTCAACTCAGCTGAGTCCCTGCTCAGGATTCCTGAAACAGAAGAGCAGAGGATGTTAGAGAGTGAGGAAGACTCCTCAACAGATCATAGAGGCTGGTGATGCAAATCCAAGGCAGGGGTTTGTATGTTGGCCTTTATGGGGGGTGGGAAGAAACACTTGTTTAGATGCCCACCTCACGGAATATGCAGCCACAATGAGGGCAATCCCTGGAGGTCTCTTTGAAGTCCAAAGGTTTTTGTTGTGTTCGGCTTTCCTTGTGTGTGAGTGCATGTGTGTGTGTGTACACATCAGGTTTGCATATTTACGCACATAAGCATCTATGTGGGTGTAAGTGTACCTGTGTATATGCGTGTTTGTGTGAGTCTATGCATGCACAAGCGCATGATGCATACATAATGTAGGGACTCATCCATTTACCCTTCCACTGGATTCATTGAGGCAGTCTCCCAGTCAAACCCAGAGTTCATCGGTATGACTAGTCATACCAGCCAGCTTGCTCTGGGGACCTCCTGTCTCTACCTCCCAGAACTGGAATTATATGTAGGCCACAAAGCCTACTCATTATTTACTTGGGGATCTAAATTCAGGTGCTCACACTTAAACTGCAAGCATGCCTTATCCCCAGACCATCAAAGTTCAAATCTTGATGTTGGACCCATCTAGTTTTCATGTTTTCTTTCCTCCTCCTCCTCCTCCTCCTCCTCCTCCTCCTCCTCCTCCTCTTCCTCCTCCTCCTCCTCCTCCTCCTCCTCCTCCTCCTCCTCCTCCTTCTCCTTAGATCATAGTATCAGAATCAGGTTAAGATATGGTCAGCTCAAATCGCTCCCACTCGTAAAGCCTAAGGAGAAGGAGGACCACTGAATCTAAGGTAAAGGTCATGGCAGAGGAGCTGCAGGACATGCTTCACCTTAGGGTGTGGTTGCTGCTGCTGATTTTGATGTTGAATGAGGCTGGCCAATGAGGGGCTGCAGCTGGGTCACTTACAATAACAGATAAGATGCTGGGCCAATGGTGTACACTTAAGGCAGGAAGATGACAGATCCAAAGCCAGCCTGGACTATGAGCAAAACTTCTCCAGACCACATCAGCTTTTCTCGACTTCTTTGGTTTCTGTTTCTCCTCTTTTTTCTAAATTAACGCTACTGAAAAAAAGGACCTTCACTGTATCTGATGGTCCAGGACCTCCAAAGCAGCCTGGCAAGCCCAGCAGTGTGGCAGACAGTTCCGTTTGGATTTTTGAAGAAAAATATGACGTAACTGAGGTGCTGTCTGAAGAGATGGTTCTAAGATGGGATGACGACCTGAGAAAATAGAAAAGGCGTGGAGCTCATGTGCCACCCAGGCTAGTTTTCTTACGATAAAAACAATGATTTTTCTCAACCAGGGTCTGTGTTGGGAATACAATGCTTTGTTTCCATTTCAACATTGCATAATTTCCATATGGCAATGCTGGGAATCTTTTCTGATATTAAACAGATTATAGCAGTGACAAGTTGAGTAAACATTGGCATTAAAAGATATTTTAATGATGAATAATTTTAAAAACTTTTTTTAAACATTTATTTATTTACTATGTATGTGTGTATGCCTGAAGGCCAGAAGAGGGCAGCAGACCTCATTACAGATGGTTGGGAGCCACCATGTGGTTGCTGGGAATTGAACTCAGGACCCTTGGAAGAGCAGTCAATGCTCTTAACCGCTGAGCCATCTCTCCAGCCCTTTTAAAAACTTTTTTGTCTGTGGTGCTAGGTTCTATGTTCTTCACGAAGTCTAAAACATATCATTTCTTTCATAAATCATCAAACAGAATGGACTTTATATTTCTTAGTCTTGGTCTAACCAAAGCCACAGAATATCATTCCTTACTTAAAAAAAAAAAAAAATACTGGTTGCATTTAGTTGACTTTTTTTTTCATTGGTTTCTTATCTTTAATGTTATTGCTTTGGGGATCATTTTTAAGATTATTTTCCCTCATGGAGTTAACTCCTTTCTTATTTTCTAGTGTAGATAAAAACTTGGGTTCCTGGCCCGAGTGCACTGTTTGTTTCTAATAAAAGAATTAGTATAGTAAATAAAGCTCCTTCTTAGAACCTTCACAACTATGTCCCACAAATTTTGATGCTATGTTTCCCCTTCTTTTTCCAACATTGCATATTTTATTTTAGTTCCTTCTTTACATATATATTGTTCATGGGTGTATAATTTAATGTTTATGGATTTGGAGATGGCCCGTTGCCTTCTCTTAATGACTTCTACTTTGATTTTGTTGTATTAGCAGAGCACATCCTGAGGAGCTGGAGGTGCAGCTTACAGGACAGGGTGCTCACCTAGCACACACAAAGCTACTCCCTCTCCCAGCACCACATAAGCCAGGTGTGGTAGGTATATGCCTGCAATCCCAGCACCAGGAGGTGGAGGCAGGAGGATCAGGAGTTCAAGATCATCCTCAGCGACATAGTGAGTTTGAGGCCAGCCTGGGCTACATGAAACCTGTATAAATAGATAAACATATTCTACAAGACATCCTTTCTTTGGTGTTTATCACACTGTGTTTGGTGATCCTGGAGAGTCTGTTCATCTTGTTGAGTAGTCCATGGGTACCTGAAAAAAGGAGAACAACCTGGTGCTACTGGGAAATGTCAGTCGGTGACACTGGCTGATGGAGATCTTCACACCCCTGCTGGTTTCCTGCCTACTTCTGTCTTTGATGCACTGATTGATATCCCCAACTTTAACTGTAGATTCCCTGTTTTTTTTTTCTTCAGTTCTATCCATTCTTGCTTCATGTAGAGGCTGTGATGGGTAAGTGTTATGAAGAACTGGGGTCTCCTCCTAGTCCATCAATCCTCTCAGTACTATGTGATATTTCTATGTAGAAATATTTACTCTGATGTCTACTTTACCAGAAACAAATATAATACTCTTTCTTTTTTGTTTGGTTTAGACCCAGGCTTCACTGTGTAGCTACAACTGGACTGAAACTCACTATCTAGACCAGGCAGGCATTGAATTCACAAAGATAAAGCTGCTAGGATTAAAGGAGTGACCACCATACCTGGCTCCTTATTTCTTATTTTTTTTAAAGATTGAAATTATGTATGTGTGAGAGCATGTGGGTGCACACGCACACATGCACATACACTCCAATGCACCATGTGTGAGTATGGTGCCCAAAGACGCCATCAGATCCATTGGTGCTGGGAACTGAACCCCAGTCCTCTGCAAGACCAGCCAGTGTCATCTCTCCAACCCCTACTACCCTCTCTCCTGTTTCTACTTCATGGTTGAACTTACCTGGACACTCTTTCTACTTGTAACCAGTAATTCACATTTGCTTGACTCCTGTTTCTCCAGGTTCCCTGACGCTGCTTATTTTCCTTTGTTTGGGGAGTGTCTCAGTGATTTTTGAACGCCGGCTTTAGGACAGATGCTTAAAATCCTTTCTAATGATTCTGACAACTGTATCCAGTTGTATTCTCTTGGTTTCACCACCAGGGAACTGATTTTCCTCATCTGCTTCTAACTTTGGGTGTGGTCGTGGCATGGCAGCGATTCTGATTTTTAACCTTTTTGATTTGTCAAAAAGGTCAGCAGCCATGGTCTTTTCCACATTTTTTCTTTACGTAGGCAAGTACCCTGCTAGAGTTTAGCCTGTCTTGGCCTGCGTATAGACTGTGAGTTGTAGTGATATTTCATTTGTATTTTGATAAATAAAGCTTGCCTGTAGTTCAGACAGTAAAACAGCAGCAAATTTCTGATCTTCAGGCAAACTTTATTTAATAAAATGCAAATGAAATATCTTCACAGTGGGTCCAATGGTTGTTTAACTTTCATAACTTTTTGGTGGTGGTTTGTTTTTTCTGGATTTGTCTAACTGAGTAAAAGGAATTTTTTCTCCAGGCTAGACTGGCAGGGATGCTTTTGAAGGGTCTGGACATATTGGGATGCCCTTATCAGTAGAGACGGCCACTCCAGTGTTGCTGGGCAGAAGAAGAACATCTCCAATCCTTGGAGGCCAAGATCAGGTTTCTTTCTGGGCCCTCTACCTGTGTCCACACCTTTACACCGTGTTAGTTGTCTGCCACTGCTGTATCAAATGACCACGACTTATTAGATTAGAGCGATAGTTTTCTTTTACACCCTTGAAAGTGAGGATTCTGAAAAGGCTAAAAGTGATGGCTGGAGCTCTTCCTGGAGAGCCTCAGATAGCTCTCTTGTTTCATTGACTTTTCCTTTATTCACTGGCCCCTTTCATCATGGGATTGGGTGAGTCTCTCCCAGGCTACACCTCTACGACCTCTTCCTTCCTGCTACCCTCTCTCTCACTTAGAGCCCACATGATAACTCTGAGTCAATCTCATCTCCAGTAAACAATAACAACCCAATTCACTTTCCCTTGCCCTGTGAGCTGGTAGCTCACTATTCGGAGGCATTTTCACCCATGTTGTCTTGATAAAAACAGAATAACATAGATTGGCTAGTCTATAGTGAAGCAGATCTTGCATGATTTCCTGGTTCAGGAGCCTGGGAGTCCAAGACCAAGGGACCATCAATAGAGGACGACATTCTTGTTGGGTGTTGTCATCGCAGAAGGCATCCAATGGGCTAAAGACACATGAAAGGAAACCAAACTCCCTTTTATAATTAAACTTTTCCCACGATAGCAGCATTAATTGGTTTTTCAGGTCAAAGCCTTCTTGGGCTAATCACTTCCTCCCAGATATGGTTCCACTGGGGATTGAGCTTCAGAAAATTGCTTTGGGGGAAACACACTCAGACCACAGCTAAAGGTGAAGATCTGGACATGTGTAGCGGGGGGAGCATTATTCTTCCCACCTCATGTTCCTTTAAGATCTCTAGCTACCCTCCCTATGGTAACCTAGCAGCTCACTGAGTGATATGAATTCCAGAAGGTTAATGGCATACACAGACTGAACCACTTTGCCATATCCTGCCACCTGTAACAAGTACAAAGTAGCAACAGCCATCGGTGGGAAGAAAAATACAAATGTAATTCAGAGGATCTCGGAACTATAGACCTCTAATTTAATCAAAACCATCATTTAGATTCCATTCCTTTATATTAATGTACATGAAATGTAGAAATTAATGGGCTTTGTTGTGACAATTTTGTGCCAGTTCCTGCTGTACTTTGATCCTCTCTGTTCTCCTCATTACCCTCCTTGTCCACCTGAACACTAATCTCACTGGACCCCTTTCTCTTCTTAAATACTCCCTTTTATTTAATGTCCTTTACTAAACCTCAAATTTCACAAATGTCTTTTTGAATTTGGCTTGTTTTATTTAACAATATACTTTCCTGTTCCATCCATTTTCTGAGAATAAAACACTTCATTGTTACCCATAGATGAAAAATACACTAGTGTGTATATACTACATTTTCTTTAACCATTCATCCAGTGATTGGCTGCTAAGGTTACCCCATGGCTTGTTTATTGTGGGTAGTATGTAGTGTGACAATCAACACAAATGTTCAGAGGTCCTGGTTGGTTTCTATTGCCAACGTGATGCAATCTAGAGACACCAGAGAAGCAAGACCCTCAAATGAAGAGTTGCCTCCATCACATTAGCCTCTGGTCACATCTGTGAGGAATTACATATTACGATGTTCAATGTGAGAGGGTCTAGACCACTATGGGTAGCGTCAAGCCCTAGGCAGGTGGCCCTGGGGTGTAGGAAAAGGAAAGAAAGCTGAGAGAGTCATGGGTTGCAAGTCAGTAAGCAGCACTCCCGAGTTCCTGCCTTGAGTTTCCCTCAGTAACAAATTAGTGCCTGGAAGTGGAAAGTGGGATAACCTTTTCCTCCCCAAGTTGGAGGCTATGGTGAGCACATTTTTCCTGTAATTATTGGCTGTTTGTGCTTCATCTTTTGAAAACTCTCTCCTGTTTTATTGTCCATAGAAAATATTAGGTGTTTTCTCTCATGGAGTGTGTGTGTGTGTGTGTGTGTGTGTGTGTGTGCGCGCGCGCACATGAGTGCACGTACATTCTCCAGGTCAATTTCATTAGCCTTAAAAAAAATCGCCAGGGCTGTCAATCTCAGCAGGTGCCGGGAGGAGGAAGATGAAGAGGGGAATGAGGAAAAAATGTCATTTGAGTTAAAACCATACTGAGGTCAAGCACATGGTGGAAGTCACAGTGGCAGGAGGCCGCATAAGGGCAGAGAAAGAGTAAGACTCGAAGTATGAGGGTTAAAAACACGCTTAGAAAAGAAACAGAATGAAGAAAAGAAGTGGACAGACTTACAAAGCTGCCATAAGTCAGTAAGCTCTGAAAATATGTATATGTAAGACATGAAAATAGAAGGAAATTATTTGGGATGAGGGAGAGGATGGACAGGGACGGGGGATGAGGCCGGGAAGGATCATTTTGAAGTTCTGAAGAACTATGTAACATGAACCATTAAAGTGCCCTCTGTAATTTGCAAGTAAATTTCATATTTACCTATGTCCAGTATTGTCTGCCCATATTTCAAAAATGAAATTACTTCATCTATTTCACCCTGTTTTACTGCGTTTGATCTAATAAATTCCTCGTAACCAGAAGTGCTGGAAAATTTTAAAGGCATTTAAAATATGACTGGTGGATATCGGATTTATCACAAGTTTACCCCGACTTTGGAAGCAGGCCCAGGACCTAATTTTTCCTCGCTCTTTGCAAAGGATCCATAATTCATGATTGCCGTTGACTTCAATACAAGGTATTTAATCCTGTCAAATTCCAGCTTTGTTTGAATAAAAATGGCCCTCCTCTAATTATGGGTTTTGATAAAGCTAATTTTGGTGTGTTATCCAGTGGGTTGCCTCAGCAAAGCTGGCAACATTTCTGATACGAAGAATGGTTTAAAGATAACCAAGGGAGAGATGGGAGCTAGGGAAAAAAACCTGCAAGTGAATTGGTGACTCAGAAACCGGAGACCTTTTTTTTTTTTTTTTTCAGAAGAAAAAAAAAGATACAGGGAGTGAGTTGCTTGGGCAAGAGTGTGGCTCAAGTAATCGAAAAGTTGAGTGGGGACTTTATTTTGCGTCTCCAGACGGCTGTATGCGCAGCTTTTTAGGACCTGGATGCTGGACGCTTCTGTGGGTAACTAGGGAAGAAACCGGCCTATCAGGGATTCTATGACATAAGCAGAGCCTTGGTGATGTCACAAAGCCGTGGGCGGGGCATGAGCATCTGTTCCACTAGGGGCGCTAGACTCCCTTGAAGGTGGGTTCACTATCTTCACAGCAGCTGTGGAGGCCAGTTCAGCTCCTGAGCCCCGCGGTTATTCAACAGGCTTTTGGCGCCTGAACGTTTCCAGAAGACGGAATCTGGACAACTAGGACATTTTCTTTTGGTAAGTATGTTTATGAAGCAACTAGGACCTCTGTAGTCCCAGAAAGTTAAGAGTTTTCCTTCAAAACTACTGGGCGGTCTACCTTATATGTTGTTACTGGCTCCCATGTTTGATAGCTGTGGGGATGGTCTAGGCCAGCCATTCTTCCGAGTTTATTATCTTTGCTAACAGTATTAAATTCATCATTCCACTGAAATGCCAAAGCTCCTCTTTGTCCGTATGTGTTTTAGAAGACATTAATTATTTCTAAATGGCTGCTGTTGCCTAGACTAACGAGTCCTCTTGTTGCAGTGGGTCTAGCGGTACTCACTTCTGTAATGGAAGCCACGGAACAGCTCTATGTAACCCACCTGGGTCTGGATCAGGAGACACAATACAGAGAGCCAGTGGACAGGAGTGCCATGACCTTGGCAGGTGTTTGTGGGTGCAGCCACCTAGCTCATGGCTTGAGGGTGAAGGAGAGGTGCGGCCGTCCTTCTGGCTTCTTTGCCATTCTGTTCCGATTTGCTTACTCACGTTGTGGACAGGCGTACCTCCTCCCCTCAATGACTTTGTCAGTTCAAGGAGTAGGTTTCTTAGCAGAGGCAAATTGCCTCTGGGCAGCAGAAATGTGTCTCTGAGTCTGTTAAACTGAGCTGTGGAGAATCATTTGCTAATATTCCTATTAATTTCTTATGACAAAATTACATTTAGATATCCAAACCTGTTTAGCGCTGCCTGCGTCATCTACCCCAGAGCTCTCCCTGAAAAGAGCCTCGGCCTCATATCTTCCCCTTCTTGCAGGCACTCATGGTGGAGACAACGACTTTGCATCTTGTTTAAACAGACGAGTTCTTCCAACCCAGAGAGTGGGCAGCTATGAAGCCCAAGCACAGAACGATAGTCACAAGACAGTGGACCAGGAGTGCTGTGGCCTACCGCACTAGGTCTGCAGCCATGATTGAGATGCCTCTGAATCTGAGAGGCTGGCCACCTCTCCAGAAGAGGGATGGGTCATATCTCCAGAAGAAGGACGGGTCATCTCTCCATAAGCAAAAACTGGGCAGACCTTTAGAGGTCCTGGAGAACATTGTTGGCCACAGAATTTCTCATGGATGGAAAGAAGGCGATGAGCCAGTCACCCAGTGGAACGCCGTCATTCTAGACCAACTGCCGACAAATCCCCCCCTCTATTTGTTGAAGTACGATGGGATTGATTGTGTCTACGGATTGGAGCTTCACCACGATGAAAGGATTTTACAACTGAAGATCCTGCCTAATAAAGTGTCACTTTCTCGGGCGACAGACACCCACCTCACAAAAAGCATAGTTGGCAGAGCAGTGACACATGAATTTGAGGACACAAATGGCTCTAAGGATGAGTGGAGAGGGGTGGTCCTAGACGAGGTGCCGATCATGAAGACCTGGTTCTACGTTACCTATGACAAAGATCCGGTCTTGTACATTTACCACCTCCTGGATGACTACATTGAAGGCAACCTCCACATCATGCCAGAGAGTCCTCCAGAAGTGACATCGGAAGTAGGCAGGGATGTCATGATAGGCAAATGTGTGCAGCACAGCAAAAACGACGGAACCATAAAGACGGGCAAAATCGTTTACCAAGTTCCCACCAAACCTTCCATGTATTTCGTCAAGTTTGAAAAAGACACCCTTATCTATGTCTATGATGTGGAGAAGATCCAGTAAAGTGAAATTCACAAAGTGTGGAGGGGCAGACATAAAATTTTGTTTGGGGAGAATGCTCTTTTTTTTTTCAGAGATACCTAAGGTCCTCTAATAACCCCGGTATCTTTTCCAATGGAATTTGTCTTGCTCTAAAAATAAAAAAATTGTGAACATGCTGTGTTGTTTGATAATGGAGATTGGGTGTGTCTGGTGGATGGGACATCAAAGGACATCACGTGTTGGCTCGGGCTGTGAACGGTACATCTAGGGTCACAGTAGGCTCAAAACAGAACAGGACTTAGATGGTCTGGTCTGCGGGGAGAGGGAGGAACTGGAGATGTGGGGTGAGGAAGAGGACAAGATGGCTGTTTAAGAAGCAGTGGAGAGGGGCCAGAAAGAGGTAGGATCTCAGAGAGGGGTAAAGCTTTAGGGAGATGCGTGTGATCGGGAAAAGTGTGAGAGATAACAGTGAGGTCTTGAAACTTAAGGGCAAACAGAATCAATTGATCAGGGAGGAATACAGAATACAAATGTAGACTCAGAAGCGGAGAAAATTCAGTTTCATTTGATTAATGGTTATAAAGTAAGTCATCAGATCTTTTAAGAGTTACTGTTTCTGATTATGTGGATGAGGCAGGGTATGTGTATGTGAGTACCGTGACCACACAGGCCAGAGGAGCCAGGTCCCTTAGGGTTGGAGTCATGGGTGGTTGTGAGCTGTTGGACACAGATGTAGGGAAACAAGCTTGGGTCCTCTGTGAGAACAGAAAGGGCTCCTCACCACTGAGCCATCTCTCCAGCCCCCTAAAGTCGTCATTTAAATGAACACAATCTTCACAGACAGAGAAGAGAGCAGAATAAAGGTAAGAAAGATGGAACTAACCGTGATCTGGAGAGAGCTAAAGGACTCATAAAGAGGGAGTAGGGGACACTGAGGACAAAGGAAATCCAAGATCAAATGATTAAAGGGGTTCTCAAAATTTGGGGGAAGGAGTGTGAAATGGGACCCAGGAAGAACAGGAAGGTTCTGGAAAGAGATGAATTTGAACCATATCCATATTGGCTTCCTTGACTCTTTAACACAGAACCTGTCTGCCACTTAAGAAGGTGGGCACGGGTTGAATGTTTTCCAAAGGACATTTTGACCAGAATAACTCAGACTAGTGAATCTAAAACTAAGTTTATATCTATGAGACTCCTGAAAACATACAAAAAAACACCGTTTTGTATGATTACTAAAATTAAAAAAATAAATAAAAGAGAAAAGGAACGCCTGGTGAACGCCTGGTGAACTGCTTGACGGTGTTAAGTGGATCTGGCGTCGCCTCTCTGAGCACCATTTGCCTCGGTTACAGCCTGTGATCTTCCCGAGGTCTCTGTTGGATACTCCAGAGGACCACCAAGAAGCTTCCACCCCAGGAAGTTCTGCCTCACTCCGCCCCATCTGTGTGACTGTGTGTCTTTCCGCACTTGTCCTTTCTGCCTATCTTTCCCTTTCACTGCACACGTGTGACCTTGCTCCCAGCAAATACTGAAGGTGCTGCCAGTGCAGATCTGCTGAGCTCTTTCCTAAACCAGTTTTCGTGACTTTCAAATGCTATCTCCTCCTGAGAAGGCCCTGTGCTGCACAGGGTCTCCCTGGGCCCACCTCTGCACTCCAAGAATGACTTTTGAGAGACAGGCTTGTCATGGCTGGACTGGTTCACTGCTGTTTCTGCTTACTAGAATCAGTTTCTATGATGGAGGAGTGAAAAATATTTTTTTAATTGTTGATTCATTTTGTTATTATTTGGGAGGCTTTTTTATAGAGAGAAAATGTTCAGTGGAGTCACAGTTGTTCATCCCATAGCTACAAATAAAAACCAGCTAGACACTTCATTTTAATTTAAAGTTAGGATGTGTACATGTTATGTCTGTTATGTAGTTGTCTTGGTTTGATTCTTTTCTCACTGTGATGAACACCATGACCAAAAATAACTTGGGAAGGAAAGGGTTTATTTGGGTTACAATTTACAAGCCATCACTGAGAGAAGCCATGGCAGGAGCTTGAGGCAGTAACCAGAAAGAATAGTGCTTGTTGGCTTGCTCCCTGCCTTAGTCACTGGTCTATGGCTGAGAAGAGACACCATGACCAAGACAACTACTATAAAAGAAAACATTTAATTGGGGGCTGGCTTACAGTTTCAGAGGTTTGGTCCATCATCATCATAGCAAGGAGCATGGTGGCATACTTGGTGTTGAAGCAATAGCCAAGAACTACATCCTGCTCCATAGACAAAAGGACTAAGGCGTAGCATGGGCTTTTGAAATCTCAAAGCCACCCCTCCATGACACACTTTCTCCAATAAAACCACACCTCCTCCTAATCTTTGAAAATACTGCCTCTCCCTGGTGACTAAATATTAAAATATAAGAGTCTATGAGGGCCCTTCTTACTCAAGCCACCACAGATACCATGGCTTTCTCAGTAACTTTTCTTATACAGATCAGCCTGTCCATCCCCCCCGCCCCAACCATGATGGCCTCGACCATAGTGGTGGGCCCTCCTACATCAGTCATTAATCAAGAAAATGTCCCATAGACTCACTCAGAGGTCAATTTAGCAGAAACATATCTTCAGCCGAGGTTCCCTCTTCTCAGGAGACTCTAGATTGCCAAGTTGACAAAAATCAATCAGCACAAAAATGCTTACCATCCCCCATGTCACACTTCTGCACCATCTACACACACACACACACACACACACACACACACACACACTCATCTATGACTAACCCCCGTCTGTCTTTGCATAGGTCCACTTCCCTGTGTGGTAGAAGCGAGGGGTAGCTACTGTCAGCAATGTGAGTACCCAATGGTGTGTGATGGATAATTTCTGCACCCTTCCATCCCATTCTATGTATTCCACACTTTCCGGGTGACTCCCCAACACAACTAATTCCCAATTGGCCACTGGAAATTTAATGGGTCACAGTAGACCACAGAGCCAAGCAGACAGAACCTATTTCCTCACCTCTCAATAGAAGACATGACCCTTTCCCAAAGCCGGTGGGCCTGTCCCTATCTCACACTCGGCCATAACATCCCAGAATATAGAAAGCAAGTCTTGCACAGATTATATGCCTCAGCTGCACAAATCTTTGTAGCTTCCACAATAGCGCTTTGTGAAACTCAACCCCTTCCAGGAACACAGCCCTCTGTTATCCCAGAGAACATTCAGAACCACACACTCTCTCCATATTTGTCCACAGTCAACTGTCCAACTGCCAGTCAACTCAACGACGACCCATAAACCCCCACTGAGAAATCCAATACATGTGACTTGATTTTTAGGGAACAGAGTGTCCCCCCCCCACCTTCATGGCTACCCTGGAGTCTGATTCATCTGTAATAAAACTCACTACTATTAAGAGCAACATTACAAGAGCTATGACAAATATCAAGTCACAAGACAACCATCACAGTTAGCCAAACCTTTTCAACAGCTTTATTGAAGCAAAATTTCCATACTAAAAAAAAAATCCATTTATTTTAAGTGTGCGATTTAATGATTTTTAAAGCAAATTTACAGCTTCCTTCCTTTTTATGCTCATTTCCCACTAATTCATATGATATTGAAGTCTATTAAATATAGAAGTGAAGTCAGGGGAAAGATCAGAGTGGGAGGCAACAAGGATCTTGTTGTCACTCAGACAACAGATATATTGGCAGAATCTTCCTGATGTAACCACTTGAGAACATTGGATCTGCTCTTAGCTTGCAGCTTTCAGACAAAAAGCTGAAAAGATTAAGCCATGGGTCTTCCTGCATCAAGTCCAGTTCTGACCTGATTTGGTCAGCATCACTAATGGCCACACTTATGTCGGTCACCCCTTTAGTACTAAAACAAAATATCTGGCAACTTAAAAAGAAAATGGACTTACTTTGGTTCACATTTTCAGAGATTTTGGCCCATGGTTACATGGGCCATGGATGATGGAGCACACCTTCTCACTTCATTGGCATCCAGGAAACAAACACAGGAAGGGACCATGGACAAGAAATACCCTCCAAAGCCGCATCCCAAATGACCAACCTCCTAGTTTCTCCCACCTCCCAACACCATTGATTAGAACCCTCAGAGTTCAGTCACTTCTCAGAGCTCCACCTTTGAACATTATTCCAACATACAAACCTGTGGGGGACATTTCAAGCCCAAATCACAACAGTATCTGTCACACACAAATGGGACCCCTCTGATCTCTGCAAGGACCTCTCTGTCCAGCGATTATTAAAGGATAGTCCCCAGAGCAACAACATCAGAACCACCCAGGAACTTTTAGAGATACAAGTTCAGGGTCTTGCCTCCCATCCACGTATCAGAAACCTGTAAAGCGGGCTAGCAGGTTGGCTCAGAAGTCTCGCCTAGGCCTCACAGTAGAAGGAGCTGGGAAGATTTCTAACAGACAGCTATGTTTCCCTGCACAAAACCAAGCCGGTCAGCACTCCATCATGGAGTGGGGAGGGCCTCATCATCCCTCACCCCTAGCTGAGGAGTATGGACAGTTGATGCGAGAGAGGGGATTTTCTTCGAAGGGGTGGCTGGTGCTAGGTTGACCATGCTCCAGTGGATAGCCCAATGTCTGTGAGTTTATGAGCAACACAAATCACTCAATGGGTTATTATGGAGGGAGGGAGGTTATTAAGTTAGGAGGGAGAGGGATGAATCTGGGAGGAGTGATGCAATCCAATATGTTGTATGAAGTTCTCAAAAAAATTAATAAAAGTAGTTTTTAAAATACTGCATCTGTACTGAACACACACAGTTCATTTTTCTTGTCATTTCATAAAAAAACAGCCCCCTGCGGGGCAATTGCATTGCATTAAATATAAAAGTAATATGATGATTATTGAAGATGCAGGATGATCTTGGGGATCATCAGGAGTAAAGTGTTTGCTGCATAAGCTTCAGGACCCATCACCCACATAAAAAGCCCAGTGTGTGGTCACACGGGCACCTATAACTCCAGTGTTAAGGATGGCAGACACAGGAGGATCAGGGGGGTTATTGGCAGCCAGGACAGCTCCAAGTTCAGCAAGAGCCCCTGCCAGAGGTGTCATACAGTGGAGAGTGGAGGAGCAGTACACGTTATGTTGTTTCCCCCTTCCGGCCCCTGCACTTACATGTACAAGTCTACATGCACGCACACACTTAAGTAAGTATAATTCAAGTATACAAGAGGATTGCATATAACAAGAGGGTTATATGGAAATACAATGTCATTTTAGCTAAGGAACGTGAAGACTTTGATCCCTGGGGACCTGGAGCCAACACTCCAGAGATAGCAGAGGCAAGCGTATCTTCTTCCTGTGCAAACGAAACCTTGGCTGAGTGTGTGTCTGGAGGCTCCACGACAGTTCTCCTCTCAGCTCCTGATCACAACAGATAGTGTTCTGGAAATGCTGAAAAAAAAAATGAAAACTAAAGGCTTCATCAGGGTTTCCAAGCTTGTACTAAAATCATATTTATCACCTTTTATTAAATGGAAAGGAAATCTCCAGCCCCCAGCAACAATTGACTCAATCATGTTGGCTTCTGTTTCATCCCACCATGAATAGCAATTAATTGCACATCAATAGTTTCCATGCTTTGAACTAAATCGGCTGAAGGGATATGGTTTCGTACCGACAGTAATGCCAATGTGGAAAATCGAGTAGAGAAAGGGGAGGGAGTGTTAGGATTCCTTTGGCTTCTGCCTTCTGCGAGAGTGATGGCTGATTGGAAACTTGTTATGCAAATATCCCTAACCCCCCCCCCCAGAGATAAAATGTAACAATAAAAATGGATGTCCAAAAGGATGGACAGGCATTACTTAATTCCCCTTTTCCATACTGTGATGGCCCTGATAGGCTCTTATATTTGAATATGTTTGGTTTCCAGTTGGTGGACTGTTTTAAAAGGATTAGGAGGTGTGGTCTTGTTAAAGGAGGTTTGTCACTGGGCGTGGGTCTCAAGGTTTCAGAAGCCCATGCCAGTCACACCTCTGTCTCTCTCTTTTCCCCTCCCTCTCCCTCTCCAGCTCCCTTCTCTGCCTGCTGTCTGCAGGTCAGGATGGGCGCTCTCAGAACTGCTCAAGCGCCATGTCTGTCTGCCTGCTGCCAGGCTATCAACCATAATGGTCATGGTCACTGCCTCCACTCTGAAACTGTGAGCAAGACCCCAATAAACTGCTTCTTTTTTAAAAAAAGTAATCCTGGTCAGGGCCTGTGTGAGACCAGAAGTGAATGGTGCCATGGTCAACCAATAATCACTGCCTACAGGTATATGCTGAGCACACGGGATGTGACGCAAATGAAGAAATGATTTTTAAATTTCAACACAACTTCTATTTAAATTAATAGCTTCAAATGTCTAATGATTGTTTTTAGCACAAGCTTCCACATTGTGCTGTTTCTCCAGCAGAGAAACAACCTCCAGGGAGAGAGCAAGCTAAGAAAGGCTCCTAGCACCGGAGAGCCAGAGGCAGGCAAATCTCTGAGTTTGAGACCAACCTGGTCTACAACAGGAGTTCCAGGACAACTGAGACTACACAGAGAAACCCTGGCTTGAAAAAACAAAAAAGGAATAAGATAATAAAAGCACAGAGATGGGTTGGAGTAAAATGAACAAGGGGAAATCTATAAATCAAAGAAAGGAAAATTCAAAAGACTTGTCCATAAAAGACCAGCAATGTAGGGAAATGGTTTTGGAAACCATCTTGTTTTCAGGGCTCATCAAAGCAAACCCACCAAGGACAATCCCTGTGAAGAATCTCTGGAAGTTACACACACATACACGCTCACATGCTCACACACACATACACACACAGACACACACATACACACACAGACACATACATACACACACACACACACACACACACACACACACACACACACAGAGTCTAACTAAGGAGGATTTACAGAAAGGTACCCGTTAAACCTGAAGATTTGGTGCTAAACCACATGAGCTTCTGTAGGAATGAGCTCCAACCAAATTTCACAAGTTCTACAGCAATCTGTGTGCTTCCTCTCCCCCTTAGCTGCGGGGGTATCACATAGATGGCTGTCACTTCTGCCTTGGTTTTATTTTTACTGTGAATCTCCCTTCTCCCCTGTTCAGTGCGGCCAAGGCTTTCACATAGAAGGACCTTGCAGAGCATTTGTGTCTAGTGAGGCAGGAAAAACAAAATTAAAAAGAGGCTTAATACTATAAAAGACATCAAAAGCAGGGCTCAGAGAATACAGGAGATCCCCCAGCAGACACACAGATCCAAGCTTACAAAGTTTGGCCCACAGCATCAGTGGGAAGCAACTAACTTTCTTAGCATCCCATCATGCTACTGGGGTCCTTCTCATCTCTGGAGAATAGAGTAAGATGCATTTGGAAGACCCTCTCCCTTAAAGTGAAGATCATACTGAAATTCTAAAAAAACTTCAGAACAGTTTTTTAAAATGGGAATACACACACACACACACACACACACACACACAAGGGGGGGGCTAAAGAATTAAGGATACATTTCCAGGAGCAGATGTCTGATGGAAAGAGTTCAAAGTTCAGCTAGCAACCCCCAACCAATAGCCCCATCCGGAAACTCAAGACTCTGACTTATTTCTAAGAAGTCATTATCTACCTCATGGAACCTTTATAGGAAACAAAACTAGACTAGAATGAGTTAAATGGAAGCCCTTTGAGGTCTATTGAAGTGTTCTGGAGCCAAACTCCGTAGGCAATTACGGTGTAGAATGTGACCCAAGACCGGTTTGCATAATACCATTCAACTCTTTGCAACCTTTTTTGGCTCTCCTAAAAGTCACAAAAGTGAGAAGAAAGGAAGGCAGTCAGTGGAGCACACTTCAGTTTCCAGATACAAAGTGCACTTTTCAGCCAAGCACCCACAAGGCAGCTCAGCAACCCTGGACACGAGGGCATTGACAAATATGGCAGAGCCACTCCCTCTGGTTCCTGCCTTCCGGAAGCTCCAGGATCATCTCACCCTTAGTCTGTCACCTTCCTGTTGACAAGTGTCTTGTCCTTATCTTTGACTTAGGAATATTTTTTTTAAAGATTTATTTATTTATTTATTTATTTTATTATGTATACAGTGTTCTGTCTGTCTATATGCTTGCTGGCCAGAAGAGGGCACCAAATCTCATTACAGATGGCTGTGAGCCACCATGTGGTTGCTGGGAATTGAACTCAGGACCTCCGGAAGAGCAGTCAGTACTCTTAACCTCTGAGCCATCTCTCCAGCCCCTAGGGATATTTTCTTTAGTCATATGAATCCTTCTCCTTCTCGTCCTCCTCATCCTCACCCTCCTCCTCCTCCTCTTCCTCTTCTTCCTCCTCATCTCCTTTTGTGTGTATCTGTTGATAAACATTGTAAAAGTGAGAAAAAGTTTCCGGGTCTAGTAAAATCTAAAGTAAAGTTACTTAAGAAAGAAATTTGGTGATGGGACCATTTAGGGCTGAACACTCAGCCTCTTTTCACTACTGAGGCTCAGGAAACATCTTGGAAGAGGGGCATAAAGATGTCAGAGTCAGAGGATGGGGGAGGAGAGCTGTAAAACACTGTCTTCTGAATGTGACATGGATGTTGCACTTGTGAGATCATGGCAGCTGTGGTTACCTGCAGAAGACCCATACAGGATCACCAGCCTAAATTCCAGCACCACAGAGAGGGGTGCTCTCCAGCCCCTGCCCCTTACTGAGGAGCTCTGGGCAGGTGGTGGCAGCTGGGGTAAGAATCAATTCTTTGGGGGTGTGACCACTGGTAGAATTCCCATGCTCCTGTAGATGGTCCCATGAACACACATACACAATGCTAACTGTCCTCGGTGGCTGTTGGTGGGGGAAGACAACATGAATTTTGGAGGGGGGCTTCTTGGCGGTGAATTGGGGAGAGCAGGAGTGTGAAATGAAAGTGGTTATGATTCTGTTTCATTGTATACATGCATGGATCACGCAAGGTCAAAGACAATTTATTTCTTAAGAGAAAGAAAAGTTAAGACTTTAACTTTAGGTATGCAATGAAAGACTGTAGGACTTTAAGACATTCAAATATAGAATATAAAATTAAACCCCATGACTACCTTATGATTCAAGGGGTAAATTATACACGCTTAATGTAATGCATTCTCTCCTTCATTCTGTCTGTCTGTCTATGTGTCTATGTCTGTCTCTCTGTGCCTGTCTCCTTCCCCACCCCCACAGTCACAAATGCATGCTGTGATTGGTTATTTTTATGTCAAAGTGTCTGACACAACTGGTGTAAAGAAGAGCGGTTCATTTTAGGGCACAGAGTCACCCGGAACAGGCATCGGGGCAGGGATCACATAGCAACAGCATCTGTTGATCTGTGCACTGAGAGCCTGCATGGGGCCTGTTCACATGTGGGTGGATCAGGATCTGAACCAGCAACCCTCCACACCCAGTGACCTCCTTCTGCTAGGGGGCAGTCCCAAAGGTTCCAGAACCTTCCTAGACAACATGTTAACACAACTGAGCCTGTGGGGAAATTTCACATTCAAACCTTAACGATACTGAACCAGGCAAGTAAGAAATACTTTTTGAACAGAGTTTAATTTCAATTTTGTAAGCAGAACAGAGTTAAACCCTTTGGGATGGATTGATTTAGTCTTTGGCTCACAAAATGTACCCTACATGCTACATGGGGTAGAAAATACATCGTTTTCTATGTAGTGAGTGATGCTGAAACCGATCATTACCGTAATGAAGATAAAATGCAAAGAACTCGAATATACATAACAATTCCAATTGTCAGCGAGAAAGGCTCTTTTATTTATATATGTGAGCCGCTGTTATTATTTCCCTACTGGGCTGATTTTATAAGAAAAAACATTGCAGGCTCTGCCTATCCCATCGACCATGGCACCGTTCATCACAGTGTTATGGGGCTGCAATGTGGCGATTAATCATCGGGGTTTGACACCAAAATCCATTGGCTCAATGCATGAGACTTCAGCGGGGAAAGTGAAGTTACGAATGTGTGATGCCCTTTGGCATCCTCCCTCTGAGTCTATTGTGTGGGTGTTTCCTGTTGTTGTTGTTGTTGTTTGTTGCTGCCTCGGCTGCTGCTGTTAAACTGAAATATTGAAAGCAAATGGTAGAGACTAACAGGTCTTTTACAGTCTCACTTTCTCCTGCCCATCTTTCCCTAACTCTTCCAACCTTCAGCTTTCATTTGAATATACTGAAAGATGAAACACCGTGATATCAAGATATGTTCATCATCTCTGATTCCTGTTCGTTTGTTGACTGTCATTGCCTAGTAGGCACCAAACACCAGGTGATGGGACCAGAGAGAAGGACCAATGGGTGACAACGCTGGCTGCTGCATGAGCATATGGACCTGAATTCAGATCCCAGCAGCCAGGAATCAAGCAGGGTGAGCCTGTCATCCCAGTGATGAGGAAAGGGGAGCAGGATGACTAGGGCTTACTGCCTTCTAGCCTGGCTAAAAAGTGTGGGTTCATGGTCAAGCAAAGGCTTTGCCTCAAAGGAACATGGTAGAGTCATAGAGAAAGATACAGCTTTTCTCTAGCTGCAAGATACTGCATACCTGCACAGACACATATGAGCTCACACATGCACACACACAAGCACATTTAATTTTATTTTCTTTTAAAATTTTTGTTTAAGAATTTCACACATTCACATAAGGTGCTTTGGCCAAATCTACTCCCATCCCTCCCCTCAAATCCCTCCCCTTTCTTCCTCAGCACTTTCCCTTCCTAATTCTGTGTGCATTAAAAAAAAATCCAGTGAGTCCACTTAGTGCCAACTGTACTTGCGTGGTTAGGGACCAGCATCCACTGCAGCATGGGCAGCCTCTAAGAGGTCAAATCCTTGAGGAAAACTGACCCTCTCCCCCAGCACCTCCAGCAGCCAGCAGTTGCCAATAGCTTCTCAGCTAGGGGTGGAACTTTGAAGACCAAGGCTATAGAGGAGAGGGTTTAGAAGCCTCTCCAAGACCAAGAGAAAGACCAACAAAGGTGAATCAGTAGGAAAGAGTCCAAAAAGTCAGGAGCCAACCATTCATAACTTAAAAACCTTCAAAGACTGGGGAAAGCTTGGGGCTAGTTACCACCAAAAGTAGGAGTAGAAAAACTGTAATATAATACAGGACCTGGACTATAAATACAGTGTGGGTGGACTCTAAAGTATGAATAAGTGTTACCGTGACTATATCCATGTTTCTCCTTGTATGACATAACGGTGTCATTTAGGGGCTGAAGAGATGACTCAGCTAGTAAGAACCCTCAGCATCCTTGTCCCCTGGCTCACAGCTAACTCTGGCTCTAGGAGGTCTGACTCCCTTTCTGGCCTTTACAGGTACTACACCCACGTGGCATACACAAAAAGACATATGAACAAAAAAAAATTTTAAATGTGTCATTTAGTTGATATTAATGCACCAAGGTAAATGTCTTCTGATTATTACCATAGGATTATGTAAGATGCTAATATATGGAAACCATGAGTAGGATGTATGGGAAATTGCAACTATTCTAGAAAATTCAAAAACAAATGTGTTTTTTTAATGCAAAGTCAGTAATGGTATTTTTTCCATTTCCATTTTTCCAGTTTCTGTATATTCTAAAATACGTGCGTTTATTATATCCACAGTAGAAAATGTTCTTGTGATGTAATATGGAGCATTTAGGCAGCCCCACTAAACTTCTTTCTGGAAATCAGTCCCCCCCAGTACTGGGAGCCATGATTTAAAGTTGGGCCCCACAGTGCTCACAGAATCACAACCCATTCCCCTTCTACCTTTCAAGGTCTTCAAGGAATGTTTGTTAGCAGTTATTTTTCTGTTATTTATTCTTTGAAAATTTCACATTGAAGCAATGTATCTGAATCCTACCCACCCTCAATTCTCCTTCCAATGTTTTCCCCTCCCCCCAAGACTCCTCATTACAGCATCCTCCTTTATAATATTCTTTAAACCCCTGAGTCCAATTATGCATGCATGGGCATGAGGTCATCCACTGGGGCATGTGGCCACCTTTGTCACCAAAAGTGACCACACACACGCACACAGACACACATACACGCACACACACGCGCGCACACACACAGCAGCAGCAGCAGCAGCCATCAATTATCAATAGTACCTCAGCTGAAGCTGTGACTTCCACAGCCCTGCCCCACTTTACATTGGAATGTTTAACTGGTTTGATCCTGTGCAGATATTATGTGGGCAAGCTGTTGTGTGCTTGCATGTTCAACATCCACGTCATGTCCCTAAAACAGTGTCTTTCTTCCCCGTCCTCGGCTCTTACAGGCTTTCTGTCTCCTCTCCTTCAGTGTCCCGAGCCTTGCTGGAGAGGTGGATGGAAATGACATTTCAACATTTCTGAAAATGGGATGGAGCATCTCATGGTGACGTAGAACTGCACCTGGGATCGTCCATTCTTGCATTACATACGGAGCACCAGGACGCTAACTACTGAGAGAGTTTTTGTTCCCTTGAAAGTGCTGATAAAAGGTCGGGTTATTTAATCCCGTGCCCAAGACCCAGGGTGAGGTGTGGCATGGAGGGAGGAGAGATTTTGAGGAGGCAAGGCTGGATTTATGTCTCTGTACGGTCTGGCATGAGAAGACAGACACACTCCTAACTCTCCCGCTGGTCCAACACAACGTGTTATTTCTGATTTTATCTATCTTGTCTGGGATTCCCTATTTTTGCTCTTTTTTTCAGAGATAGAGGGGGGTGCACGAATTCTTTTCTTCTTTGTGTGTGTACGCACTCATGTAGAGGCCCGAGGTTGATGTCAAGAAGCATCCTTGATGTCTCCGTACATCTTGTTCACAGAGGTGGGGACTCTCAATCAGAGAAAAGGCTCCCCAGTACATGTCTTTCTAGACAGTCTGTTCTAGGTATCCTGTCTCTGCCTTCTGAGGTAGAATTACAGGGTGGTCTCCACACCCTCCTGGCATTTATATAAGTTTGTGGGGAGCCAGTGCTTAACTGCTAGGCTTTCTTCCTAGCCCCTTCTTGCAGAACTTTCTCTCCCAACTATTCTGCACTTTTGAACCCTAATGGCAAAGCTTTTCTTTCTGAAATTCATTATTGACAAATGAAAGCTGCATGCATTTGAGTTGTGTGGTGTAGTGTTCCGGTCAAATTATACATTGTGGAATCATTTTTAAACCCCTCATAGTGAGATCCACTCCCTTGGCATATTCCACATACACAAAACCCCAATGACAATCACAGTCAGTTGGTTGCTGTTCGCCAGGCTCTGGTATGTGTACATGTTGCAACAGAACAATTCTTATACATTCTGGCCAATCTATTTCCCAACTAGAAAACAAAGGATGACAGTCCAGGGTTAACCACCCCCCCCCCATGGATCCTTCCCATCCTTATTGTGCTAGGGTAAATTGAAAAGTCTCTCTGCTGAGAAAGAGATGCGTTCTAGAAAGAACAAAAGTAATGACACACCATCCTGAGTCTGGGAAATCATCAGTTTAGCTTCTTGCTTTTATAAACTGACAGAAACTGGGTTTTACAAGACAATAAAAATGTAAAATTTTGTGTTGCTAGAGTACTCAGGGTCACGTAGGTTGTAGATGTTGAACTCAGGGTTTCACTGGGGTGGGAGTGGGGTAGTGGGTATGGATGGAGTGTCTATGCATGAGTGGAAGGGCACAGCTATGTCCATATGTGCAGAAACAAGAGCAGAATGCCCGGAGTCTTCCTCGCGACTCTCCATCCCTCACTAAGCCAGAGCCCACTGTTTTGACAAGTCTAGCTGGCCAGTATGCTCCTGGGATCCATCTGCCTCCACCCTTCAATGCTGTAGACGATGAGCAGTTGCCTGGCTTTTTACAAAGATGCAGAGGATTTGAACTCATCGTGCTTGCGCAGCAAAGGCTGCAATCTCCCCAGCCCCCACCAGGATGTGGTTTATTGTAACCTTCACACCTTGCTTTCTGCTGTGTGCGTCTTACAGTTAGATGGACTATTCTCTCGGGGGGGCAGCTCCAGCCCCACGTGCCTCTGTGTCTACACCCAGAACAGAGTGGATCTTTCATCCGGAGATGTTACTCGGAAGCAGACTGGTCCTGATTGCGGGCGCTCAGGGACAGGAGAGCTTGGCTTCACCTTCAAGAATCAGGCTTTGAACCGAGAGCTGGTATCCCTTACTGGAGGAAGGGAGAGAGTGAGAGAGAGGAGGATGGAAGGGAAGGGAGGGAGGCAGGAGGGAGAGGGACTAGGAAGTCACATTAAAAGTTCCAAATGAGCAGAGAATGGATAGGTAGAAATTGATAGTGTTACCATCACCACACACACACACACACACACACACAGAGAGAGAGAGAGAGAGAGAGAGAGAGAGAGAGAGAGAGAGAGAGTCTGCTGTGCCCCAGGTGGCATTACCCATGAAATAAAATGGTCTATTAGGTTTATTTGTCCCTCTCATGAGTAGCCTGTGATTAAATAACCACCTTTTAAAATCCTGCTATTTTGAAAGAAAGCCATTTGAGCATTTTTTCCTTAGCTGATGAATTACACGGACCAGTGGTCCTTAATAAACAGGCCTGTTCAAAGCCGACACATGAGAAAAAACACTTCTAGAACAAGTGATAGGGGATTAGATTCCACATCTCAGGCCTGACTCAGTAACCAAGAGGGAGGATGACCTTTACCCCCAATACACAGGATTCTGTTCTCCACAGGACGTTCAGCCCCACAGCTAGGGACAGCCACAGTCTGGCTGCAAGACTGGATTTGCAGAGGGCATAAGATCCAGTAGGGGACACTTCCGGGAATCCATCAGACTTGACTTTTCCCAGGAAATGCACTGTTGCTGCCTGCGCTAAGACACATAAGCCAACAGAGTAAAGAAGACAAAACAGCTCTGTGGTGACCATCTCTCCTAAACTCCTGTCGGGCCCAGAGGTTTCGTCTTCTGCTTCCGGGCCTGGTCATGGCTATAATGGTCCTGATCTCTCCCAATAGACTTCTTTCTAAAGGATAATTCGTCTGCACTTCCTTTCCGTGGAGCCCACCACACCATTTAGATAACAGATGTCTATGTATCTTTTTTTAAGAGAGCACAATTCAGTCCAAGTCTACCCTCTGGCACCCAAAAAATGCTTGTCGTTTCCTCAGCCAAGTACTTCAGAGTGCTGACTCATTCCTGCATCAAAAGCCTCATCTAAATCGGTTCCTGGTGAGACATGGGTATGGTTCACCATGGGGCAAATCACTTCTCCATTTATGAGTCTACAGATCAGGAAAGCAAGATACATGCAGTGGTTAGCACTAACTATAACCTTTGATTAACTCAGCATCACATGAAAAGAAAGAGGAGAGAGAGAGAGAGAGAGAGAGAGAGAGAGAGAGAGAGAGGAGTCTCAATTGTCTTATTGTGTTGGTCTGTTATGACTATTTGAAATTGCCTTGATTGTCTTAGGAGGGCCAAGCCCACTATGGGCATCACCATCCCCTATACAGATAATTATGAGCTGTATAAGAAAGCTAGTTGACCGGAAGCAAGTCAGCAAACAGACCCTCCATTGCTTCAGCTTCTAGACCTTGCTTGAGTTCCTGCCCTGACTTCCCTTGATGACCTGAAAGTTGAAGTCAGAAAAAAAAACCTCTTCCTCCCGCTACACTGCTTTTCATCGAGTGTTCTATCACAGCAACCGAAAGGAAGCTAGTACAGACCCCATGGGTCAGTGGGAGGACTGATGCTTCAGGCTCACAGGTGCCTGAGTTTATAGCTTCTGGCTCTGCCATCCTCTTGCAGTGACTTAGGCAGGCACCAGAGAAGGAATGTGGACGGTCTGCATTATCTGGGAAGCAACACACGTCCCTCTGCCTGCATTCCAAGGACAAGAAATAGTGCTAAAGACCCAGTGGATGATAAAGGAGTTTAGCAGTGGGAACAGGAAAAAGAGGAAGGATGCAATCATGATGAAAATTAGCAGCTTCCCACAGGGTCAACAAGATGATGGGAAGGCAGAGGTAAAAATGGACTCTGCTGCCCGTTTCCTGTGCAGGCTCCTTTCCCACACCTAGCAACCAAACAGAAGGTTCTGAGTCAAGAAGAGAGAACAGAGCCACCAAATGAAAGAAACCCAAACAGCTCAGTAATGCCACTGCCTCAGCTGCTCCACACCAGACAAAGAACCCTGATGAGTACAGATACTGTCCAGTAGACCTAAAGGTTGGGGAATTGTCTGCTTTTCATGTGATGGTTGTTTAACTGACAAGGAAGGCTGCGATGATGCCCCCAAGGAAGCACGGAGCCTGCTTCACAAAATCCAACCTCCTACATAAAAGAACAGAACTTGAGGAAAACTCCAGAGTTCATTGAAAAGATAGCAGCAGTATCACCACCATCTCTGACTTCTGGTTCGTAAGGGATTTGAGTGTTCCTGGTGCCCTACCTTAATGTCAATGCTCTCTGGCTTTTTTTTTATAAGACTGTTGGCTCCCAAGCAACTGGAATGACTAGACAAACTGGAGTCAGAAGCAACCAAACTAAATATCAGACTCAGACACCAACCTACATTCTTGCCGAAGCCTTCCTTATAAGCCTGCAGTCAAAATAGGCATTAAGTTCATTTTATTACTGGCGCCATTAATTGTCAAAACATTTGAATATTTAAACCCTTTCTTATTAAGGGGTAAAAACTTTTTATTTCTTCTTTATGGGCCATTTACTTTGGTGTTGCCAAGACAATAAGAGTAAACACAGTAGACATTTATTCTAATACATGATTTAAAACACATATACAGGAGGACATGCATCAATACCCAACTATTTCTCCTTTAACTCTAAGCATGGGTGTCCCTCTCTTGTAGATTATAGGAAAGGTTGCTAATGAGAGCTTTCTAACTCCCCCTTTGTCTCCAGTTCAGCTGTTCTCACGATCACCCAGGCATCCATGCCCTACCATATTCAGCAACCAAAAGAAATGTATAGAAAGATCAGAAAGATTGGCTACAATCACATTTGCAGTTAATAACCAGACACTATGGGTGCTGGAGAGCTGGCTCAGGAGTTAAAAGCACTTGTTGCTCTTTTTTTTTTAATTTTTTTTAATTTATTTATTTATTAAGGATTTCTGCCTCGTCCCCACAACCGCTTCCCATTTCTCTCCCCCTCCCCCGATCAAGTCCCCCCCCCCATCTGCTCGAAGAGCAATCAGGGTTCCCTGACCTGTGGGAAGCCCAAGGACTGCCCACCTCTATCCCTCTATCCAGGTCTCGTAAGGTGAGCATTCAAACTGCCTAGGCTCCCACAAAGCCAGTACGTGCAGTAGGATCAAAAACCCACTGCAATTGTTCTTGAATTCTCAGTATTCCTCATTGTCCGCTATGTTCAGCTAGTCCGGATTTATCCCATGTTTTTTCAGACCTAGGCCAGCTGGCCTTGGTGAGATCCCAATAGAACATCCCCATTGTCTTAGTGTGTGGGTGCACCCCTCGTGGTCCTGAGTTCCTTGCTCGTGCTCCGTCTCCTTCTGCTCCTGATTTGGACCTTGAGATTTCTGTCCGGTGCTCCCGTGTGGGTCTCTGTCTCTGTCTCCTTTCATCGCCTGATGAAGGTTAATATTCCTGAGGATGCCTATGTGTTTGTCTTTGGATTCACTTTATTTAGCTTCTCTAGGAACATGAATTATAGGCTCAATGTCCTTTATTTATGGCTAGAAACCAAATATGAGTGAGTACATCCCATGTTCCTCTTTTTGGGTCTGGCTTACCTCACTCAGGATAGTGTTTTCTATTTCCATCCATTTGTATGCAAAATTCAAGAAGTCCTTGTTTGCTCTTACAGAGGACTCAAGTTCAATTCCCAGCACTCACGTGGTGACTCAGACACATCTACAACTCCAATCCCAGGGGATTCAACACCCTCTTCTGGCTTCCCTGAGTGTCAAACACCCCTACACGTAAAATAATATGAAAAATCATAGAAGAGGAAGAAGGAGAAGAAGAAGAAGATCTCATGGAAGCCACAAAAGTACTGCTTTGGTCTTCCTGAACTTTCTACTCAATGAGTATTTGCTTTGAAGGAGATGGCAGGTTAAATGTGTGGATGCATGTGTGTGTGTGTGTGTGTGTGTGTGTGGTATATTATTAATCCCATGCTGGGTATTCAGAGACAGGTGAATCCTGGGGCTTGTGGTAAGCTTATCTAGCCTATTTGGTAAGCTCAAGCCAGTGGGAGATCCTGTTTCAAATGAAGTGGATGGCATACCTGAGAATGATACCACTCCTTTTTTTTTCAATTGTTGTTGTTAAGCACATATTTTTCTCCACTCCACTCCCTTCCTCTGCCTTTCCCTCTTTCTCTCATGAACCCTATGCTCCCAATTTACTCATGAGATTTTATATTTTTCTACCTCCCATGTAAATTAGATCCATGTATGTCTCTCTTAGGGTCCTCTTTGTTATCTAGGTTCTCTGGGATTGTGAATTGCAGGCTGCTTTTTTGTTGTTGTTTTATGTCTAAAAGCCACTTATGATGAGTACATATGATATTTGTCTTTTGAGTCTGGGTTACCTCACTCAATATGATGTTTTCTAGATCCATCCATTTGCCTGCAAATTTCAAGATGTCATTATTTGTTTCTGCTGCATAGTACTCAGTATTTCATTGTGTAAATGCACCACATTTTCCTTATCCATTCTTTGGTCAAGGGCATTTAGGTTGTTTTCAGGTTCTGGCTGTGACAAACAATGCTGCCATGAACATAGTTGAGCACATGTCCTCGTGGTACAATTGAGCATCCTTTGGATATATGCCCCAAAGTGGTGTTGCTTGGTCTTAAGGTATGTTGTTTTCTAATTTTCTGAGAAATTGCCATACTGAAATCCAAAGCAGCTGTTAACCAGTTTGCACTCCCATCAGCAATGCAGGAGTGTTCCCTTTACCCCACATCCTCTCCAGCATAAGTTGTCATCAGTGTTTTTGATCTTGGCCATTCTTACAGGTGTAAGATGAAATCTCAGAGTTGTTTTGATTTGCATTTCTCTAATGGCTAAGGATGCAGAGCATTTCTTTAAATGTCTTTCAGCATTTTAGATTCCTCTGTTAAGAGTTCTCTGTTTAAGTCTGTACCCTATTTTTTATTGGATTTCTTTGTATATTTTGGAGATCGGTCCTCTCTCTGTCCAGTGTGGGATTGGTGAAGATATTTTCCCATTCTGTAAGCTGCCATTTTGTCTTGTTGACTGTGTCCTTTACTTTACAGAAGTTTCTCAGTTTCAGGAGGTCCCATTTGTTAATTGTTTCTCCCAGTGTCTTGTGCTATTGGGGTTATATTTAGGAAGTGGTCTCCTGTGCCAATGTGTTCAAGTGTACTTCCCACTTTCTCTTCTATGAAGTTCAGTGTGGTTGGTTTTATGTTGAAGTCTTTGATCTCTTTGGACTTGAGTTTTGTGCATGGTGATAGATATGGATCTATTTTCATTCATGTTAATATCCAGTTATGGCAGTACCATTTGTAGAATATGCTCTCTTTTTCCATTTTATATTTTTTGCTTCTTTGTCAAAAATCAGGTGTTCATATGTGTGTGGATTGATATCTGGGTCTTTGCTTTGGTTCCATTGGTCCTCCTGTCAGTTTTTATGCCAATACCAGGCTGATTTCAGTATTGTAGCTCTGTAGTAGAGTTTGAAGTCAGGAATTGTGATGCCTCCAGAAGTTCCTTTATTGTACAGGATTGTTTTTGTTCTCCTGGGGTTTTTTTGTTGTTGTTTGTTTGTTTTTCCATATAAAGTTGAGTATTGTTCTTTTAAGGTATGTTAATAATTCTACTGGGATTTTGATGGGCATTGCATTAAATCTGTAGATTGCTTTTGGTAAGGTTGCCATTTTTAGTATGTTAATTCTACCTACCCAAGAGCATGGGAGATCTTTCCATTTTGTGGTGTCTTCTTCAATTTCTTTCTTCACAGATTTAAAGATCTTGTCAAACAGGTCTTCCACTTGTTTGGGTAGAGTTCCTCCAAGATATTTTATGTTATTTCTGGCTATTGTGAAGGGTGGTGTTTCTCTGATTTCTTTCTCAGCCCATTTATCATCTGTGTAAAGGAGGACTACTGACTTTTTCGAGTTAATCTTATATTCTGGTACATTACGGAAGGTATAATGAGTTGTAGAAGTTCCTTGGTAGAATTTTTGGGGTCTCTTATGTAAACTATCATATCATCAGCAAACAGTGAGAGTTTGACTTCTTCTTTTCCGATTTGTATCCCCTTGATCTCCTTTGGGTGTCTTATTGTTCCAGCTAGAACCTCAAGTACTCTATTGAATAGATATGGAGAGAGTGAACAACCTTGTCTTGTTCCTGATTTCAGTGGGATCACTTTGAGTTTCTCTTCATTTAGTTTGATGTTGGCTGTTAGCTTGCTGTATATAGCCTTTATTATATTTAGGTATGTTTTTTGTATCCCTGCTCTCTCTAAGGCCTTTATCATGAAGAGATGGTGTATTTTGTTGAAGGCTTTTTTAGCATCTAATGAGATGAACGTTTTTTTTTGTTGTTGTTGTTCAGTTTGTTTATATGATGGAATACATTGACGGATTTTCATATGTTGAACCATCCCTGCATCTATGGGACGAAGCTGACTTGATTATGGTGGATGATTTTTCTGATGTGTTCTTGAATTCGGTTTGCCAGTATTTTAATGAGTATTTTTGCATCGCTGTTTATGAGGGAGATTGGTATGTAATTCTCTTTCTTAGTAATGCCTTGTGTGTTTTTGGTTATCAGGGTAATCGTGGCATGATAGAAAGAGTTTAGCAATGTTCCTTCTGTTTCTACTGTGTGGAACAATTTGAGGAGTATTGGTATTAGTTCTTCTTTGGAAATCTTGCAGAATTCTGCACTGACACCATCTGGCTGTGGGCTTTTTTTTTTCAGTTGGGAGACTTTTGATGACTGTTTCTTTTTCTTTCTTTTTTTTAAGCAGTTATGGGTTTATTTAATTTGCTTATCTGGTCTTGATTTAATTTTGGTAAGTGATATTTATCTAGAAAATTGTTCATTTCCTTTAAGCTTTTTAATTTTGTGGTGTACAGGTTTTTGAAATATGACCTGATGATTCTCTGAAGTTCCTCCATGTCTGTTGTTATGTTCCCCTTTTCATTTCTGATTTTGCTAACTTGGATATTCTCTCTTTACCTTTTGGTTAGTTTGATAAAGTTTGTCTATTTTGTTGATTTTCTTGAAGAACCAACTCTTTGTTTCATTGATTATTTGTATTGTCTTCTTTGTTTCTATTTTGTTGATTTCAGCTCTCGATTTGATTATTTCCTGCCATCTAGTCCTCCTGGATAAATTTGCTTCTTTTTGTTCTAGAGTTTTCAGGTGTTCTGTTAACTCACTAGTGTGGGATTTTTTTCAAGTTTTTTTTTTTTACTTTTTTTGTTTTTTTTTTTTTTTGTCGTTGTTTGTTTGTTTCTTTGTTTTTCAGGACAGGGTTTCACTGTAGCTTTGGAGCCTGTCCTGGAACTAGTTCTTGTTGACCAGGTTGGCCTCGAACTCACAGAGATCCTCCTGTCTCTGCCTCCCGAGTGCTGGGATTAAAGGCAGGTGCCACCACCGCCCAGCTTTCTAGCTTCTTTATGTAGGCATTTAGTGCTGTGAATTTTCCTCTTAACACTGCTTTCATTGTGCCCCATAAATTTGGACATGTTGTGTGGCCATTTTCATTGCATTTTAGGAAATCTTTGATTTCTTCCATTATTTCTTCCTTGATCCATTGATGATACAAGCGAGCATTGTTTAATTTCCATGAGTTTATGGGCTTTTTGAAATTAGTGTTGCTGTTGAATTCTAATTTTAAGCCATGGTGATGTGATAAGATACATGGGGTTATTCTAATTTTTTTTTGTATCTGTGGAGGTTTGTTTTGTTAGTGAGTATGTGGTCAATTTTTGAGAAGATTCCATGAGGTGCTGAGAAGAAGGTATATTCTTTTATGTTTGAATAGAATGTTCTATAGATGTCTGTTAAGTCCATTTTATTCATAACATCTGTTAGTTCCCTTGTTTCTCTGTTAATTTTCTGTCTGATAGACCTATCCAGTGCTGAGAGAGGGGTGTTCAAGCCTCCCACTACTAGTGTGTGGGGTTTAATGTGTGATTAAGCTTTAGTAGTGTTTCTTTTACATATGGGGGTGCCCTTTTATTTGGGGCATAGATGTTCAATATTGAGATTTCCTCCTGGTGGATTTTTCCTGTGACTAATATGAAATTACCTTCTTTGTCTCTTTTGATTGATTTCAGTTTGAAATCTCTTTTGTTAGATATTAGGATAGCTACACCAGCTTGTTTCTTACATCTATTTGATTGTAAAACATTTCCCCAACCCTTTATTCTGAGGCAATGTCTCTCTTTGAGGTTGAGGTGTGTTTCTTGTATGCAGCAGAAGGATGGATTCTGTTTTCATATCCAATCTGAAAACCTGTGTCTTTTTATAGGTGAGTTGAGTCCATTTATATTAAGGGATATTAATGACCAGTGGTTGTGAGTTCTTGTTATTTTAGTTTTTGTTGGTGGTGATGTTGTTGTGTGTGTTTTTCTCTTCTTTGGGATTTGTTGCTGTGAGATCACCTATTGTCTGTGTTTTTGTGGATGAAGCTAACTACCTTGGGTTGGAGTTTTCTCTTTCTACTGCTTGTTTAGTGCTGGGTTTGTGGCTAGGTATTGGTTTAATCTGGTTCTGTCATTGAATATCTTGTTTTATCCATCTATGGTGATTGAAAGTTTTGCTGGGTATAGTAGTCTGAACTGGCATCCACGGTCTCTTAATGTCTGTAAAACGTTTGACCAGGACCTTCTGGTCTTCATTGTTTCAATTGAGAAGTCAGGTTTAATTCTGATAGGTCTGACTTTATATGTTTCTTGGCCTTTTTCTTTTGCTCTTCTTAATATTCTTTCTTTATTCTGTATGTTTAGTGTTTTGATTATTATGTGGTGAAGGAACTTTTTTTTTGATCCAGTCTATTTGGTGTTCTGTAAGTTTCTTGTATCTTCATATGCATATCTTTCTTTAGGTTGGGAAAGTTTTCTTCTATGATTTTGTTGAATATATTTTCTGTGCTTTTGAAGTGGAGTTCTCCTTCTTCTATCCTTATTATTCTTAAGTTTCATCATTTCATGGTGTCCCATATTTCCTGGATATTTTGTGTTAAGCTTTTGTTAGATTTAATGTTTTCTTTGATGAGTCTATTTCCTCTATTGTATCTTCAGCGCTTGAGATTCTCTCTTCCATCTCTTGTATTCTGCATTTGTGGTTCCTGATTATTTTCTCCTAATTTCCATTTCTATAATTCCCTCTGTTTGTGTTTTCTTTATTGTCTCTATTTCAGTTTTCAAGTCTTAAATAGTATCTTTCACATGTTTGATTGCTTTCTCTTGGTTTTCTTTAAGGGATTTGTTGATTTCTTCCAATTGTTTTGTCTTTTTTTTATCATTTCTTTGAGGGAATTTTTTATTTCCTCTTTAGGGGCCTCAAAAATTCTCCTAAAGTTGTTTTGTAGGTCATTTTATTCTGTTTCATCTATATTTGCTTGTTCAAGTCGCGCTGCTATAGGGACATTAGTTTTTTGTTGGTGTTGTGTTGCTTTTTGTGGTGTTAAGTGTGTTCTTACCTCGTCTAGCCATCTTTTCCTCTGATTGGTGTAGTTAGGTCTGTGTCTCTGCTGATCCATCTTCCAGGTACCAGTAGATCTAAGGCTTACTTGGATTACTCCTCATGGTGAAGTCAGGGCAACAGTTCCAGTGACTCCAGTGGTCATTCAGTGCTCCTGGAGGTCATTCAGCACTCCCAGAGGACACTCTACAATCTCGGGGGTCATTCAGCCCTGCTTGACGGAGGTTGCTGACTCAGGCCTACTCTGGCAGAGTTTTCTGGCTTGGCCCAGCTCCTTCAGCAGTTGGCTCTCTTGTACCTGTTCCTGTGGAAGTCTTTGCCTTGGGCCTGCTCTGGTTGAGGTTGGTGGCTCAGGCCTATTTCCACAGATGTCCCTGGCTTGGGCCTGCTCCCATGGAGGTCCCTGGTTTGGGCCCAGTCCCACAGAGGTCTCTGGCTGGGGCCTGCTCCCTCAGTGGTCACTCCCTTGTACCTGCTCCTGTAGAGGTCACTGCCTCAGACCTGCTGTGACTGAGGTTGCTGTCTCAAGCCTGTTCTGGCTGAGGTCACTGACTCAGGCCTGCCTGTTTGCACAGATGTCCCTGTCTTGGGCCTGTTTTCCCAGAGGTCCCTGGTTTGGGCCCAGTCCTGCAGAGGTCTCTGGCTCAGGCCTGTTCCTTCGGAGGTCCTGATACAGTCCTTTAATGTCCACATATATGTGTGCACAACTGTGCATACACACATGCATGCATCAAAAATAAAAATAAAATTTGGAAATTCAATAAAGAAACCTGTTTTCCAGCTGGGGTGTGGTAGACGGTATTGTTTCTCTGGAGAATAGCTACCTCTGAAGAGAAAGCAAACAAAGGGCTTAGCCAAGAGCCTTTGAAATACAAAACTGCCAATCCAGGGTCAGACCTCCTCTCTGGCCACAATTATCTTCTTAACATGGTTCCACATTGTCCCTTGGGACCTGGGTTTTCCCCTTCCTCATAGCTCTGCCATCCTCTGGGCCTAAGAACCCAAACATCTAGCCAAGAGATGAGGGAAGAAAGTACAAGAAGGGCTGTCAAGGAAGGCACCAGTAAGCTAATCATATACACAGTCCATTCCATTGACCAGGAGTCAGCCCATGGATGCTGGTCAATAACACTGTGCTAGAAGTCCAGGAGACAGGGCAATGTTCACTAACCAATATGCAGTCTTTACCACAGTAAGATAAGCCATCGACGAGCACTGTCAGTACACGGAAGAAAATGGCACCTGCATGTGAACTCTGCATGCCTGAGTGTGTGTATACTTGTATAGTAGGGTGTGAACAGAGGTGTGTGTGTGTGTGTGTGTGTGTGTGTGTGTTGGTATTATTGACCCTTTATTTAATCTGGGTTTCTTTCTTCTGTCCTCATATATTATTTCAGATGTCTTAGTTCTGTGTCTGGTTTATTGGTGTAGGAGTTCCTTCTGTTTGTGTGTTGCTTTCATTGGTTAATGAATAAAGAAACTGGCTTGGCCTAATTGATAGGGCAGAACTTAGGTAGGCGGAGAAGACAGAACTGAATTCTGGGAGGAAGAAAGCAGAGGACAGAGAAGCCATGGATCCTCCACCTGAGAGAGATGCTGGTTGGAATCTTTCCCGGTAAGCCACTGCCACGTGGCGATATACAGATTAGTAGAAATGGGTTAAATCAAGATGTGAGAGTTAGTCAATAAGAGGCTAGAAATACTGGGCCAAGTAGTGATTTAATTAAGACAATTTCTGTGTGGTTATTTTGGGGTTAAGCGAGCTGGGCAGTAGGGACAAACAAGTGGCTCCCTCCCTTCGTACAGTTTATGATTTAATAAATATTGCCAATATTGCATCCGATGTGCCAGTTAACTCTGAAAACATCCGTTGGTCACCCAGTGATGCGCTCTTTCTGCCATTATTTCAGAGAACTTATGGGTGAGCCCCTTTCCATGAAGTCTGACAACGAAGAATGAAAGAAATTAGGTACAACATTGTCTAAAGTGACTTGGGATGGGGGAGCATATGGATAAGAAACTGTGGTGTGAAAACTGAGCCCAGACTGAACACAATGGGGACATTCACCTTTCTAGAATCCCCAGAAACATGCCTGAGGGTTTAGGCTTAAAAGCACCCTTATATAAAGAGGTCAAAAAAAAATCATTTCAGAGTCTGTTGGGACATTGAAGGGAAAGAAAGCCTTTGCCTCCACTCTCAGTAGAAGAGGCGGCAGTAAAATGGGTTATGGATGTGTAGGGCTATTGGTAGAAACAGATTTAAAGAAAAAAATTTGATTCATCAGCTTTGATCTGAAATCTTTATTATGGCAAATGGTGGTTATTAGATAAAGATGCTGTGCACATCCTCCGTTCAGTCACAATGGCACTTTCAACCTATTTCAGCTGGTTACACACTCATGGATTAAAAGCCTTTTAATAATATCTACTAAAAAAAATTCTCTCCCAGGGCAAGGTGGTAGCAAAACTCACTGTATGACCATTATCTGAAGCCTGGACCAGAAAGATAATGGCTCCAACTTTATAAGGCAGGTGGGAGTGATCAATTATGTGCCCGACAGCTGACAGCACAGCTCTCTCCCATGATCAGCAGGAGAGCTGGTGTTAACCTGGATTTCAGGGAGAGCAGACATATGCTTTGCCCACTGCTCTGTCTCTTGTGACAACAGGCATGGTCTCCTAGGAGCCCTGTGAGGTGACTTCATGGGAACCAGGGAGTGAGAGAAGAGAGGCAAGGTGTTCTTCTCTGGCTCATAGGCAGGCCAGAGGTCAGAGCGCCTGCTGCTAGATGAGTCAAGAGCCACACCCAGCGCTTGCGTATGAACTTTGCTGGGGTCTCTAGTCCATGCTCATATTCTCTTTCTGTCCATCATTTCCTACCAAAATCAGAAGACACCCAGCTCCATCTAGAGTGGTATATAAGAAGCAGGCCAGGCATGGAGTAGAGGACTAGACTCAGTAGCATCAGTGAACATATGTGCACACATGCACACACATGTATACACACATTCATGACACACACATTCACATGCATACACACATGCACACAGGAACACACAGATGAACATGCACACACATGTGTGCATGCACATGAACACAGTAATAATTTTATAAAAACACACATACATGCACATATGCATGTGTGTGCGTCTAGTTACACACGTGAAGTATTTGCATCTTTATGCGTATTTATTAGCTTGTGTGGCAATATTTTCATTCCAACGATTTCTTTCAGTACTCTCCCTAGAGAGAGTGCCCATCACCAAAGCTTTCCTTTTGAAACATGTGGTTAGATTTAGGGACGTAGCTAGGTCAATAAAGTGTCTGCCTCACATATTCATCTGCTTCCCCGTTGCTGTGATAAAAACCACTCTAGCTGAAAACAACTTCGGGAAGGAAGTATTTACTCGACTTACACTCCCAGGTCACAGTCGAGCTTTGAGGGCATCCAGAGAGGATGTCAAGGTGAGAACCCAGAGGGATACTGCTATCTGGCTTTCTCACTGGTCCATGCTTAGTCATCTTTCTCATAAAGCCCAGACCGCTGGCCTAGGAATGGTGACACCCACACTTGACCCACCCTCGTCAATCGTCAAGCAAGACAGTCTCTCACAGACTTGGCCGCAAGCCAATCTAACAGGCAGTTCTTCAGTTGAGATTCCCTCCTCTCAGGTGACGCTAGGTTGTGTCAAGTTGTCAATCAGTACTAACCAGGACATCTCATAAACATAAAGACCTGGGTTTGATTCCCAGAGCCCACTCAAAATACAAGTGGTACAGACTTCCAATAGCAGCTGGGGAAACAGAGACAGGATGCCTGGGACTTGCTGTCCACTCCATCTGGTTTAATTGGTCATTTCCAGGCCAATGAAAGACGCTGACTCAAAAACACAGGGAAGACTGTGCATAAGTCTGCTCTAAGAGACAGAGAGTGTTCTCTAGCTCTACCCACATGTAGACACGCATATACGCACTCGCCACATATATGCATCTATACACACACACATTAGATAAATAAATGATAGATAGATACTAGATAAGTAGATTAGACAGACAGACAGACAGACGGTACTACAGAACAATCTGGAGGTTCCCCTTCCCTATCAGAACATAACTCGTGTTATAAGGGGACTCTCAACTTCTCCACAGGAAACATGCATCATATTCCAGCAGAAAGGTGAAAACAGATGTTTATGATTTCTGTGTGCCTTCATGGGGTCAGAACTGCATATCACAAGATGAAAACATGCCCTCATAATGAAGTGTTAATTTCATCATGGCAGAAATTAAAAGTGCATAACCTTAGTTAGCAGAGAGAGAGGCATAACCAGTGACTACATTTGGCCTAAACTTCACTGAGCGCTGAAGTAGGAACTGTGGGTCCCAGGAGCCCTGAGCTCAGCTCAAGGATCCAGGAGAGAGGAAAGTTCCTCTCCCTGCACTAGTGACACTTTCCTTTTAACTTTAAGCAACATTCTGTCCTCTCTGCAACCAATGAGGTCATTACAATAGGGTGGGTTCCTAGAGTATTGATCCAGCCAAAGCTACTCAGTGTAGATGTGGATTGTAGGGTGGCCGTCTGCCTGCTGGTGTACAGACCAGCACAAAGGTGCAGGGATGAGGGACAAGGGGGAGGAGCACCCTTCCTTCCCAGTGTCCTCCAGACCCTAGGTCCAACAGCAGCTTCACTCTGTTAGTATGGGAGTCAATATGGCTTCTTTCAGTTGCTGTCCAGTTCCAGTTACTTTAACATAAGGGAACTTCAGCTATGTTTTAACAACCTGTGTCACATGACTTCTCCTGGGTAGACCTGAACAGTGTGCATTCACCCCAGATATGCCACCAACAACAAACCGTTCCAACCATGTCCACTTATGGCTGCTCACATGAGTATGAGTGGTTCAGACAACTACATCAGTCAAAAACATCCCAGCAGTAGGGAGGCAGAGGCAGGCGAATCTCTGTGAGTTCAAGGTCAGCCTGGTCTACAGAGTGAGTTCCAGGACAGGCTCCAAAGCTACAGAGAAACCCTGTCTCGAAAAACAAACCAACAAAAGCTACATCCTAAAGCTAGCAGCCTAACTTGCAGGCAGCTCTACCCCAGAACCCCCTTCACCATGTCTACCCCCACCCACCAAGACAATCATTCCCTGCTTATAACTTTGGAGAGGGGCTTATAACTTTGGAGAGCCTTCTGAGCATCCTAAACCTTGAATGTTTCCTAAACTTCTCAAACCTTCTGAGCTCCCTTCCTTCTACCCAGCAGTGAATGCTTCAATTCAGATGGAATCCTAACACAACCCACGAATAAATAAACGATAGGGAGAGGATATTGTTGGGAATGGCCTTTGTTTCCCTAGCAGCACATGCTAAGGCCTAAGGCACTCTGGGTGAAGCAGCCAGGATCTCTGCCCAACTGCCCCACCTTGAAGGAGGAGATGCAAGAAGCCCAGAGAGGAGTAAGCTAAGCTTGCACAAGAGAGTAGGGAACCACGCCATAAGTCATGGCTGTTAACTTAGTGTTTGTGGAACTCCTAACAGAGAGAGTAGGTGTTTCTCTGATTCTTTTGCTTGCTCTTAAGACTTTTTTCCTCCTATTGGGTTGTCTTATCCAGCCTCAATAGGAGGGGTTTTTTTGCCTTGTCTTATTGTATCATGTTTTGCCATGTTTGGCTGTCATCTCTTGGGGGGCCTGCTCTTTTCTGAAGAGGAAAGAGACAGGGTGTGAATCTGGGGGAGAGGGGAGCTGGGAAGAGTGGAGGGAAAGGAAACTGTGGTCTAGGATACCTTGTATGAGAAAAGAATTTATTTTCAATAAAAAATGTTTAGAAAGAAAGAAAGAAGGAGGGAGTGAGGGAAGGAGGGACAAAGGGAGAGAGGGAGAGAAAGCTGCAGTTTATTTGAGCCCTGCATCTCCTGGATCCACCCCTTCCCCAGGGTTACTTCAACATTTGCTCAAAATTGCAAACCACACCCAAGGAGGGTCCAGAGCGCTGCTAACCAAAACTGAGGACACATGGAGTAAAGAAGATACCCCAGTGGCAAAGGCAGTCCAGAGTAAGCTGGGCTCAGCTCCAAGCCTCTGGCTGCTGCCTCCTCCCATCTCAGCAATGTGGATTCACCTTAACAAGCAGAACTCCTCCAGATCTGCCCCTTTAAGCAGCTCTGACAAGCGTCCATCCGAGAAGCCATTGATGGACTGACCAGAGCAACAGCCGTCTCTCCTCTGTGCTGGCAGGACATGAAGCTCTGGAGAAGAGAAGAGAGACAGGCTCACCTGGCTGGGAACAGTCATCAGAACTCTGCACACACTGAATCCTCAGGCGGTGACAAACAGCGAGAAGGGATGGAAGGAGAGCCTCAGTGAGCAGCGCGTGGTTTGGCACGTTTACCTTTTTTCTAGCATGACAACAGAGGGATAGTCCTGTATGAGCAGTGCCACCATCCCAGGAGGAGCTGCAGCAGTGGCTCCAGCTGCAGACATCCCATAAACATTGGCAGCTGCTCATCACATCAAGGCTAACACCTACAAGAGGATAGGGTCTTGCTGACATGTGAGTCCTGGGAAATATAACCCGGAAAACAGAAAGCTGTGACAGTCCCTACATGGGGAATCTCAGGTCGGGTACCTCCCCTTCTGTGTGGCCATTTCATGCCCCTTCCCCACCTCGACTTTGGCTAAGTTGAAGGGATCCAGCATGAGTGCCCTAAAGTGGCTACAACACATGCCATGCATGGAGGATGCCACAACAGATGCCCATTCTCTCAGCATTCTGGAGGGCGCATATCTAAAATCAATTGTCAGTAGGGCTGTGCCCGCTCTGACAGCGCCCCGCCCCACACCTTCCTACCGCTGGTTACCTCCATCCTTGTCATCCTTTGGATTACAGACCCATCCTCCACAGGACCTCAGAAGTCACCAGCAATGGAATAGGAACCAAGGCTGGTCCATATGGGCTCAGCCTCATTCAGTGACAATGGTTAAGATGCTGCTTCCAAATAATGTCACACAGAGACACTTAAGTGCAAGGTTTCAACTCATCATACTGAAAGGAGACAACAGGGTTGACCAACTCCTGCCTCAGCACCAAGCCAGGAACAGCACCGGAGACACTCCAGACTGACTCCAGGTGAACTGCTATTAACTGTGCTAATTAATTTCCTCATTGGTGTAACAAAATGCCTGACAGATATAACCTAAGGACAGAGAGGCTGACTGAGGATCATGGTTTACGAAGTACGGGGGAACAAACGGTGGCACAAGCCTTTGGCAGCCACACACAGCAATCCCAGGAGATAGAGAACCAGGCGAGAGTCAGAGCCGGACCATAACCCTCACACTCTGATCCTGGGGCTCTATGTCTGCTAACTAGTCACCACGTCCAAAATGTCCACAATCCCTCTGCAGAATGGTGCCAGCAACTCGGGTCTGAGAGTTTCAATATATGTGCCTTTTAAACAAGAATTTCTGGAAAGAAGCTGTCTGTGGAGGCTGATGGGCTGGTTAGAACTGCAGTCAGGAGGAGGGGTTAGAATGTTGCAGATCCAGAGGCTAATCACGTGATCTCGGACTAGTTTTAGCACCCAGAGCCTTTTCCCTCCTCTGTGTCAGAACTAATGTCCTATAATCATAGATTAAAAACCTTTTGAAACCTATTAACTTAGCAGACTCCCTAGTCACCACAAACCCAAAAGCTAAGAATGTCACATCTTGGGCCTATAGGAAAGCTTCCCCCATCTTGCTGTAATCGCCTTTCCGATATAGCCACCAATGTATTTTAAACTTGCCTTGATTTATGACTTTCTTTGTTCAGTAAAACTATAAAAACTGCATGAGACAGCTGTCGCATCAGGACGTAGAATCTGGGGTAACCTAAATCTGTATTCCTGGGTCTATGTTCATTCAAAATGGCTCCAGAATAAATTATCTCTAGCCCCTTAAGGTGAGAGCTGTATTTTTGTTTACAGCCTCTAGGGGGCATTTCACATTCAAACCGTAACAGAAGAGGAAGACACCAGAGGGAGTGGGGGAGGAAACCTGCCTCTGCTGTCTTGGTTTCCTGAATGCAATGTGGCCACAAGGTTCCACTGACTTACATATGCCTTTGCCTCTGTTGTATTTAATAATAAGATGCGATGAAGCAATTATCTTTATCATGGAGAAGAAGTGTGGAAGGAGGGAGGGCAGGAAGGAAGGAGAGGAGGGAGAAATCTCAGAGAAGGTAAATCCAGTTATCAAAAGTGAGGTTATCCCTGTGGTTGCCCCAAATTCACAGTCACCCTTGATTCGGGAGAATAGCTTCCTTCTGCTTTGTAAGACCCACCCATTCTCTGCCCCCACCCTGGACTAAAGACAAGGAGTCTGAAGGGCAGACCTTGGAGGCCAGACTCCTAGACCGGGGAGAAGGTAATGAACCAGGAGTAGCAATCAGCCACTAATGGGAACGCCGATAGCGTCTCTGACACCCTGTCTAACAAGAGCACAGAGAAAAGGACTAGAATTCTCTCCCTGTGAAATCTGAAAGGCCAGGAGCCATGCTCTGAATCACAGCCCCCACCACCAATACAGAAATGTACAGCATCTCCGGGAATGGTCTACACCAAAGCTCAGAGCCCTCTAGGCTGAGCATTGCACTGGGTGGGGGTGAGGGTGTCAAGGGGACTAAAGGCATTTCTGAAATGATCAGATTGTCCCTCTGCATCCCATGGGGCTTATTTAGACATTTAAAAAGGAAATAATGGGACATTTTCCACCCACTAAATGGCTAATGATCCTGCTAATCACCAGGTCTCCTTGGAAGCATTTTGTTGATGGCTGGTGTGAGCAGCCCAGACTGGACCTGGGGCTCCCAAAGCCAGACTTCTGTAGATGTTTTCTATAACTCAGTGCTGGGGCCAGGTGCTCCCCCAGTCTGCCTTCCGAGACTCAACGCCATCAGACACGTCATTACCAGCCACCAAACATGATACATTTCCACTGTCACCACGCTTTGTCAGGTCCCCACCATCACAGCTCCCCTTCTCATCCCCACTCAGAGGCAAACTCCATCTCCCACCCCCAAGAAATCTCTTGGTGTGAGCCCTTTGGCATTCCTCGGCCCCCATCCACCAAGGTGCTCTTCTATCCTGAAACCCTAACACTCAGACTTTTCAGAGGAGGAACTGGAGGGGAGGGAACTCGGGACTGTATTTGATCAACCCTCATTATACACATGTGTAAATTCTCAAACAATAATAAAAGAGATTTAAAAGAAAAAAACTCATTCAAAGTGGCCCATTGCCTCCTTTGGTAAATGGTTTTGTTCCAGGCTGGTGAGATGGCTCTGCAGGTCAAGGCCCTAACAGCAAGGCCTGAGAACCCAAATTATTCCGGGTCCCACATTGTCAAGGGAGTGAACCAACTCCCAAAATTTTTTGTCTGACCTTCACACATGTGCTGTGGTTGGCGTGCGCGCATGCGTGCACACACACACACACACACACACATACACACACACATGCACGCAAACTAAATAAATGCAAAATACTCTTTCCTAATAAATAAAACATTATAAAGCGGTTACTTGAATGAAAGGGTCTGCACTATTAGCTCACCCCCGTCCCCTGCTCTCACACAGGTTCACCAAAGAAGGGACCACGTATGACCCCACCAACAACCTGTGCTTAGCACCTGGATAGAGGCTGGATGTGTCAGAGGAAGGAAGAGCACTCTGGGAGTGTGAAACACGGTGTCTTTGCAAGATGGAAGGGCAGCATGAGTGTCTGGGTGCACGCATGCTGAGCCAAAGTTCAAATAAGATCCTGAGTTCATGAAATAACACACAGCTCAAGTCACAAACACAACTTTCCCGGGACAGAATTTTGCCTGATTCTATCATTTTCCCAGAGAACCCGCAATCACTTCTGGGTTTATCCTTTCTTACTCTATTTCTACTTTGAAAAAAAACAGAAAGAAAAGAAAAAAAAGAAAAGAATCCTATCTCTCTGATGAATGCACAATTAGCAAACAGGAATAAACAGGTGTCTCTCATTAGAAGAGGATGACCTTAGCCTTCCTCCTGTACTTCAATTTTATTTTTCCACTTATTACTCATCACTGCATCCTAAGGAACAAAGAGTTGGGGAAACGCTGCTGTTTCAGAGTTTGTGCTTGAGAAACCCTACAGAGTAAGGCAGAGGACACTGTAGCTGCTGTCTCATTTTGAGAGGAAAGAAGGGAGTGCTCCAGGGTGCTGGCAAGTACCTGCTTTTCTTTAATATGCTTGCCCCAATTTCCATTCCATCTGCCTCGTACACAACTACCCTATGATGGAATTAAATAAATCAATACGTATGTACGTGTATGCATGAGTTTGTGTGTGGGTGTATCTGCATGGGAGGTCAGAGGTCAATCTTCCTCAGTCACCGGCTTCAGTTGTCATGTTGATACACCTGGAAAGGAGGACCCTCAGTAGAGGATTTGCCGCCATCTGGTTAGCATATAGGCAAATCTATGGGGATCTTTGGATTAATGATTGATGTGGGAGGGCCCAGCCCACGACGGAGGGCGCCACCTCTGGGCTGGTGGCCCTGGTTATATAAGAAAGCAGATTGAGCAAGCCATGAAGAGCTAGCCAGTAACCAGTGCTCCTCATGGTCTTAGTTCCAGTCCCCGACTCTAGGCTCCTGTCTTGACTTCCCTCAGTGATGAGCGGTGATCAAGACATTGCAAGGTGAAATAAACCCTTTCCTCCCTGGGTTGGTTTTGGCCAGAATTTTATCACAGCAGACAGGAAGTCAGCACAGCTCCTAGCTGCCGTGTTTGGTTTTCCTGAGACAAGGTCTGTCACTTTTACCTCAAACACACCAATCTGACTGGCCGGCCAGAGAACCCCAGAGATCCTCCTGGCAGCCTCCCAGCACCAGGAGTCCAGGCCACCATGCCTGACATTTTTAAGAAATGTGGGTCCTAGGTGTCAAACTCAGATGCTCAAACTTGCATGGCAAACACTTTACTGGCTGAGCCATCCCCTTAGCCTGAGAATCTTCTCAAATAAGAACCTTTGAAGCCATTTCTTCACCAGATCCCGTCCTCTCCTTATAGTACATGTTCCCTCCATGTTGATGCCATGTAAGCTAAATTTCTGGTCAGGAGACAGGAAGCCATGTTGAGCTACATGCTATGAAGGGAAAATAAGTACATTTTCTCTCATTTTCCATTATTCCTCAATTGGGCAGCATTTTGCGTTTGTAGAGTACAGAGGTGCTGCCATCAGAAACCTTATCTGCCTTTATGCTCCACAAAGAAACTAAGTACCTTCAGGCCGCAAGGTGTAATTGAACACCCATAGTAACCATGAAGATGGAGGGGATGATTATCTTGTGTGGTCCAGCACCCATAGTCATCATAAAGATAGGCAGGGTGGGTATCCACCTTGTGTGGTCCTGAAGATGATCAGGGATTTAGCAGGCAATTATCAAACACTTTACAGATAGAGGGATAGAAGGGAATGTAACTTTGAAATTATATTGACTTCCCTCTTCTTTGGCCAGACACACTCTAAATAATACCCTATTGTGCTTACTGTAACGTGTTTTAATTGTGATATCACTAATTCTTGGGACATTGATGCACACTCAGAAATTGACCCTGATTCAAGTGTGTGGTGGTTAGTTACTAAGGAGGGCCCAGAGAGTGGCTAAGATTGTGCATAAGTCAAGGAAAAGGGGTATAGGATGGCAGGGCACAGGTGAATTCAAATGAGAGGTTGGCACTAGTTCTGGCCTTAAAAGGGCAAACAGGATAAATACATCTGCTGGGAATGTGTTTGATCATGGTAATATAAACCGATCAGTATCCCTTAATCCGGAGGCTGTGATTCACTTAAGAGGAAACACGTTCAATAGTCCAGCAACACCACAAGGCTCCCAGCTCATCCACCTCTCTCATCCTACAACCTTGGTGGATTGGCTATAGTGTGCAGGCTTCTACCTCACAGTCACAAGATAGACGCTGCATATCCAGACAGCATAGTGCACCCTCCTGGCACAGAACTCAAAACGCTGGGTGAGAGGAAAAAGGGACAGAGATGGGACTGTCTTATATAGCTTCCACTTTTGACAGGCAGAAAATCTTTCAGCAGCAGATTTTTGGTGTGTCTCAGTGAGTCATGTGATACACCCTAACACCGGCGATGGGCACCGAGGAATGACGCTCCCATGACTGGTTCAAACTAAGCAGGATGCCTGTCCTGGACTAAGGAACAGGTAGGTAGATGGTTCACACCTAAGAGCCAAACAGGACTTGCTAATGAATGATTAGCATTCATCGTCAGCCATAGAATATAGGGCTCGTGCATCTGATGGCAGCAGAGACAATTTTAGGTAACAGGCCAGGTGGTTGCCAATGTTATTTAAATGGAGTTTAGCAGCTCAGCAAAGATGTGTCTTCCCTTCCCAGTCATTTGGGGACACACTACGCTTCAAGGGGACATCCTGTCCTTGTTTGCTCTGTATGTCTCAGTCTCTCCCTGCTCGTTCCTCACACTCTGGTGTCTGGTGTCCCCTTGCAATGAAGAGGTGCCAGGCTCGTTCCATGACAACTAGTATTCGATTACATCTGTTTTCGCAACTATCTTCTATTTAAAGAAAATACTTTGGGCTTTTGTGAAGAAAATCCACTACGTGCATGGATAATAATAATGTGTTTTGCCCATTTGTGTGTGTGTGTGTGTGTGTGTGTGTGTGTGTGTGAGTGTGTTCATGTGTGTGACATGGTGGCCAGAGGACCACCTTGGTTTTGACACAGTCTCTCTGTCTGGCCTGGATCTCATGACTCAGGCCAGACTGGCTGGCAGTAAACCCCAGGGATTCTCCTGTCTCTGCCTCCCCAGCTCTGAGATTACAAGCACATACATCCTTGCTCAGTTTTTGATGCGGTTTCCAGGCTCAGATTCAGGTCCTCAGCTTGAACACTGAGCTACCTCTCCCATCCCAAGCAGTGGGCTTTAAAAGAAAATGTTAATTAATGAGACAAATGGCCGGAGCAGTGTGATTTCAACATCATAAGGGTGTTACACAAGGAATGGGAATTTGGAATTTTGTGAAGAGAAAGTTTTAAAAAGCACATTTGACAGCTTTTAAAACCTTCGGGACAACGCAGAGCCTACTAGGGAAAGCTGAGAACTGCGTCTCCATTAATTCAAGGTGAGATCAACAGAAACCCGAGCTTCTGTCATCGTATTTCCTACAAAACACCCTAAGCTTGTTTCTCATTTGAGACACCTAAGCTTATTTCCCTCTGAAGCCATCCCTACCACTCCAAATAAAGTTGAAACTGGTTAACCACTGCTGTGGGCCTGTGTGTCGTCAGGTTTCTGTCATTGGTGTCACATGTGTGCTTCCCATTGACCGCTACAGCAAAGGCCATCGCTTTTGAAGGTCGGCAGCAATGTGCAAGGTCAGATGCATTGATTTCCATCCTGAAATTTGGAACAATGACGGGAAAAGCCATGAGCTGACATGGCTCTGTCAGTGATGTGTCTCCCTTTGGACAGAAAAGGAAAAGCTAAACTAAAGACAAATGTTATCTGGTAAAAATGTCCAGATGAGAGGGCGTACCAAAGCAAGTGTGTGTGTGTATGTGTGTGTGTGTGTGTTTGTGTGTGTGTGTGTGTGTGTTGTTTACTCACGTGTCTGCACACATGTAGAGGTCAGAGGGCAACCTTGGGTGTCTTTCCTCTGGAGCCATTCATCTTTATTAATTTTTTATTTTTTTTATTAAAAGTTTCCACCTCCTCCCATTTTCCTCCCCTTCCCCCCTCCCTTCCCCTCCCTCTCCAGTCCAAAGAGCAGTCAGGATTCCCTGCCCTGTGGGAAGTCCAAGGTCCTCCCCACTCCATCCAGGTCTAGGAAGGTGAACATACAAACAGACTAGGCTCCCACAAAGCCAGTACATGCAGTAGAAACAAAACCCAGTGCCATTGTCCTTGGCTTCTCAGTCAGCCACATTCAGAGTCCGGTTTGATCACATGCTCCATCAGTCCCAGTCCAGCTGGCCTTAGTGAGCTCCCATTAGATCAGCCCCACTGTCTCAGTGGGTGGGCACATCCCTCTTTATTAAATTTTTTTAAATGATTTTATTTACTTATTTTGGGGGGTACACACACCACAGCACAGATGTAGGGGTCAGAGGATAACTTGCAGGAGTTAGCCCTCTCTTTCACCTGTTGAGTCTTGGGAATTGAATTCAGGTAGTCAGACTTGGTAGCAAGTGCCCTTCCTTTCATGCTGAGCCATCCTGCCAACACCTTTCTTGTTTTTTGAGGTAGAGTCTCTCACTGGGACCTGGCTTGCCAGTTATGGGCTTGCCAGTGAATTCCAGAGAACCCTAGGTCTCTCTCTCCCTGTTGCTGGGGTTAGAAGTGCATGCTACCACTCTGCAGTTTTAAGTGGGCTTATGGGGATCGAACCCAGGTCCTCAAACTTATGCAGCAGGTACTTTACCAACTAAGGCATCTCCTCTAACTAACAAACAGATTTAAAAGGTTGTGGATGTGGTTCCTGAGTGGATGACATCAGGGAAGCTGAGCTCTGGTGCACACCAGGGCAGCTGGTGCCAAGGAGACATAACTGGGCCATGCTTAGGATTTATGTTGCCTCTTCTGCCTCCACATGGAAGCCTGGTGTGTCTATGTGAGCTGAAGAAGGAGAACCATTTCCATCTATAGAGGTTGCTATGGTCTAAATGCTTATTGCCCCCCTCTCACAGCCACCAGGTAAGATGCTGAGGTCCTGATACCTATGATGATGGCTTTGGGAGGCAGATCTTTGAAGGGGATGACTTCAGTTGTCCTGAAGATAGAGTCCTCCTCAGTGTGAAGCTAAAGCTTCCCACCACAGGAGAATATGCTCTGTTTACAAGCCAGGTAGCAGCCTTCAGGAAATCTGTCAGGGCCTTGATCCTGGTCTCCCAACCTCCTTATCTGCCATCCAGTCTCTGGGACTTCAGTGATAGCAAGCTGGCTTGTTCCTGTGTGACACAGGGCACAGTTAGGAGTGGAGTGAACATGCAAGGTGCTTCTGCTTTGTAATCAGAGCAAAACACAGAAGAATGCTTCTCAGACTAAGCACTATGACATATCTTTGTTACTCTCTAGGTCAAAATTTAAGGTGAAAGAGAAAGATATTATGGAAGAGATGACAGACATAATCATTAATCTTACTTGCCAACTTCACTGGCTCTGAATTCAATTAAAATGCATGCCTCTGGGCACTCCCGTGAGGGATTTTTCTTAATCAGATTACTTGAATTGGGAAGACTCACCCTAAATGTGGCGGCCAAGATTAAGGGCTTTGGAAGAAGGAAGCTTTGCTTTTTGCCTGTTTGCCTTCACTCTGGCTGACAAGTTCATCTATCCTGTGGCTGCTGCATTCCGTTGCCAATATTAGAACCACCTTCCTTGAAATCCCACTGTAGACTGAAGACCAACAGGAGCTCTTAGTAGCTCACAGGCCTTGAGCACCAGACTGGAACTGCTGAACCATGAAGCATCATGGACCGAGCAGAGCAGCCCTGGGATTCTCAGCCTCTCATGTGAGACCACCATTGCTAGACTATCCAGACAGTGTCCTGTAAGCTCATCAAATAAATTCTATCAGTTCAGTTCCCCTGGGGACCCCTGAGGCAGAAACAGGCCTCCAGAGGCAGAAACAAGTGCCTGATAGTCAACACACATTTCAGTTTGTTTTTCTAGAGAATATTTGTTAGGCTGTTTTTTAAAATAATTTGTTGGGTTTTTATTTTTTGCTTTTTTAAGAGTAGAAATGCATTAAACTTCTTCATCCGCGACTGGATGGCAAACCCTAAGCTCACACCAGCTAAACTGATTAAAGCATTAGGAATGGGTGTATACAAGTATAAAGATATTCCTGTCGAATTTGGATCAGAGATAACATCAGCCATGTGGGCAAACCTGGACCTCAACCATTTAACACAAGCAAATCAGGCCAAACTGTCAGCAGCTTGCCAGGCCAACAAATATGAGGGCCTGGGAGTCGTGTTCTTGTTTTCTTTTATGAATTTGCAGCAACCCTGCTCATTAATCGTGTTTATAATGTTAAATTTAGCACCTTTCCTTGGCTCATCAAATACTTCCTTAATGAACTGTCAGCTCACCCCATCTCAGTTGTAATGACTTTTGAGTTAGGTTCGTCTTGACTATTGGGATTTTCAGAATTCTATGCTGACAGAAAATACAGAAAAAGAACTTTTTTCATTGTATTTGAAGAAAGGCATAGTCATTCACCGGCCACCTTCCCACAGAGCTGACCATCCAAGCTCAGTGCTGAGACCTTGGCCCACATTTCCCTGTACACCAGCAGATCCATGAAATGAGTGCCCTCAACTGGGAAGGAACATTGTGCTGACACAACCGTGCCGTGCTCCCTCGCCTGCAGTCACCCTGTCCCAAGGCCCCTGGTGTCCTTCCCCCGCCAAAAAAAGAGTTGCTGGGATCCACATCCAGCATCGCCTAGGGCCAGAATCCAAAGCCCGTAACCTGTACAGTTTTTTATTTTGATTTATTTATATTATTCAATGTGTGAATGCTTTGGCTACATGTATGTATGTGCATGCCTGGCGTCTGAAGAGGCCAAAAGAGGACATTAGATACCTCGAAATTGGTTAGCCAAAGAATGTGAGTCATCACGTGGATGCTGGGAATAGAACCTGGGTCCTCAGTGGGAGTGACAAGTGCTCTAACGGCTGAATCATCTCCCTGAACCCCAAACTCTATATGCTATCCCTGAAGATGCTTAGCTGGTCTACAAAGTTCCATGGAGGGCTTGATGCCGATCCTCAAGGTTCCAAATTATCAGTGGAGAGGATGCCAGGGCTGGTGGTACCGAGAACACAGAGGACGTTCCTAAGTTCAGGAGAGTCCTGTGGAGAGCAAGATTGGGAAAGCAGCCTCGGCCGGGTAAGGGATGGGTTGGGCCCTTGAGGCAGGTAGAGGTGTCATGGTGCTAAGGACAGTTGAACAATCCCATAAACTGTCCAACTGGGGATTCTCCATGTGTATAATAACTACAGCATTGTTTCAAATCTTGTGTAAAGACCCACGATGATTGTATGAAGACCACTAATTGGGACTAGGTAGCTCCGAAGAATAGGAAATAAGTCCTGAATGCTGTGTATCTCCCTGAAGTATAAAACTGGCATGCAGACACAGCCACACACACTCTCTGCAACATCCTGATGCCACACTGGGTAGCTCCAACGTGCATTCTCGTGAGTGCTAGTGTGTACGTACCGTTGAGACACAAACTCACAGAGCCAGGCCCTGAGGCGCCAGCGCTTTTGTTTGTGGCTCTGAACTCTGGCCGGGATGGATGAGCAAGCAGTTTTGAGGAGGAAGATGACTGGATGCAGCCAAAACCATGGAGGTGTGTGATTTGATTCCAGAGCTGTGGGAATCTGGCTCGTTTTCTTCCATTCCGTGTGAGTGACACAGTCACTCTGCACAGCCACTTGCAGAAACTCACAGGGAAAAAGCACAGGGGACACTTGTTTCACCCGGCCCGGATTGTGAGCCCTGATCACATTCAAATAACCATAGCTACTGGAGAACACGTCATTGCTTTCCAGTTCAACAAAGCTCATTCCTTCTAAACACCCAGGAGGACACTGGGCAGATCTGGGTGTTTGGCGTCAGACCACGATTCTTCCTGTGAAATCCCCTCATGGCCAGTGAGGGGGCCACATGATCACAAGTTCACCCTTCTGCTTGGCACCATGGCAGACCAAGAACACATGATTTGGGAAAATGAGATGGGCAGATTTTTGGACCATCTCATATGCACAGCAAAGAACAGTGTTGGGAGGGCTGGAGAAGATGCTGGCTGACCTCAGGCCTCTTCTCATAGAAACAGCTGACAAACGCTCCACAGTGTTCCAGCTATGGGTGTTCCCTGCAATAACAGGGAGTTTAAAATAGCACGCTTGCCTCCCCCTCCCTCCCCCAGTGAAGGGCGGCAGGCCCACAGGCTCCAGGCTTCCTGCAGGAGCAGCCTTGCTGCTTCCCTCGGAGCAGCTCTCCAAGAAAATAAATAGCATGTGTTCATCATTCAAATGAGGCTTAATTAATGCAGAACTCGCCCCCAAACTTTCCAAGACACCCATGGTAATGAGCTCCCAGCTCTCCTCCCTCCAGCTTGTGATGTCAAGCTGAAAAGCTGCACGTGACAGGGATGAGCTGTTCTGAGGACTGGACTGCGGTTTGACTCTGAGGTTTCATGGCTTGCTGCAGGGTCTCAACCCCAAAGCCTGTATTCTACCCTCCTGCCAGGGGTAAAGATGGCGGAGTTGGTGGCTTGCTGCAGGGTCTCAACCCCAAAGCCTGTATTCTACCCTCCTGCCAGGGGTAAAGATGGCAGAGTTGGTGGCTTGCTGCAGGGTCTCAACCCCAAAGCCTGTATTCTACCCTCCTGCCAGGGGTAAAGATGGCGGAGTTGGTGGCTTGCTGCAGGGTCTCAACCCCAAAGCCTGTATTCTACCCTCCTGCCAGGGGTAAAGATGGTGGAGTTGGTGGCTTGCTGCAGGGTCTCAACCCCAAAGCCTGTATTCTACCCTCCTGCCAGGGGTAAAGATGGCGGAGTTGGTGGCTTGCTCCCCAGAGTTTCCAGGGTACAGAAGAGGCTCAACTCAAGGGACTTGGAGGTAGGTTGTCTCTAATTTATATACTTGAAGCAACCCCAGCCCTTATTCCATGCAAGACATTTCATAAATGGTACAGCAAGAGACACTGAGTCACCCCTGTCCTTTATCCATAGCCTCTATCTAGGCCTTGATCTCTAGAACCAAGGACAAAGAGAGGACACACCCTCCAGAGTCCTAGAGGGAGCAACGGCACGGCTGGGGTTTAAGCAAGGCAGGATGGAAAGCGGAGGGTGAAACTGGAATGGAAAGAAACCTGTCCTCTGGGGTCTAGCCCACATCCCCTGATGACTGGGCATCAGAAACGTCCATGCAGCTGATCCAGCTAACCTTGCCTACAAAGACAGTGCGTGTTTTCCTAAAGACTACTCAGGCAAGGGTGAGAAATAAACACATGAGATTGAAGACATAGCTCATCAGTTAGAAGCATTTTCCAATCTTGCAGGAAACCTAGGTTCTAGTCCTAAGACCCACTTTAGACAGCTCACAGCTGCCTGTAGGTCTAGCTTTCAGGGATCTGACGGCCTCTTCTGGCCTCCAAGAGCCCTGCACTTAAAACACACACACACATAGTACATGGCCTTGAATCTCAGTTATTTATCATCTCTCTCTTCCTTAAGCCCACACAATGCAACTCATGGAACCATCTAAGAACTTCATTTACAAAAAAGAAAATCCTCTGAGAGAAACAAGCAGGAGCTGGAGAGCTGGCTCAGTCATTAAGAGCACTGGCTGCTCTTGCAGAGGACCCATGTTCAACTCCCAACATCCACTCGGCAGCTCACAACCATCTATAACTCTAGTTCCAAGAAATCAGATGCACACTTCTGATACCTAAGAGCATTCTGTATCCATGTAGTGCACATGCATACATGTAGACAAATCACTCATACATATAAAAAAATAAAATAAATCTAAAAATATTTTTAAAGAGAAACAAATAAATTAAATAATTATATTTTTACCTAATTTTAAAACTTTGCGTCATCCTTCAGCCTTGCTGTAATTTATACCTTTTGAAAAACGGTGCCTAAGAAGCCACAGAATTATGTATAAGATGCTCTCTAGAGGACCATATTTACCTCGGAAACATTGACTGTCACCTTCTCTAGGTAATAAACTCACTGTCTTTGCTTCACTCTGAGTCTTGTTGATTTCTTTTTCCTGTGGCACAGTTAGGGAGCCAGCTTGGCCTGAGTGGAGGTCCCAGAGTGGGAGAGGAATTTCTCAGGCTCTGGCGACAATGTTCTCTTTGTCTCCTCACCACTGCTGACAAAAGGACAGCATCATCCCCAGGGCTCCCATAGACTGGAGGTGCTGGTCCAACAACCCAGTCTCTTGCATTCCCCACCTGTGCGGTAAAGGGGAGGTACCCACTCACCTACCTCAAAGCACCTGAAAGGAGGTGGGCTGGGCACTGTGAACAATCAGAAGCATCTGCAGAAAGAGACATCCTCTCTGGCCCTCCCCAGGGCCCTGAGAATGTCCATGACCTCCAGTCCACAGAGATGAGGGCATTCTGCCACTGTGATAACCTCACTGGGAGCAAAAGGGGGGGGGGCAGAGGAGGCAAACACTACCTTCCTCTCCCAGCCCCCCATATTGCTTATATACAAAGCACGCAACATGCATATCCAGCATTTGAAACATCAGAGACTGGGAGAGGAAGCATGGCATTAGGAATCTGATGGCCAGAATTTAAATCCCCAGCACGCTGGCAGGATCTCTCCCTGGGAGCCTCACCCCTTCCCATGTGGGCTCTACCAGCAGGAAGGTTTCCAACCACCCCATACAGGGCATAATGCAGCCCCTGCCCCCTTTCTGTCTTTCATTTCCTTACTAATCAATAGCTACAAGCTACGTGCAGAGACAACTGCCTTAAAGGAAAGCATGAGAACACAGGGTGTGTGCAGATCCGGGCTAATCCCATGATGTTTCCGTGATGTCAGAGCCATGGTCTCCAGGACTGCACCTGGACCCATTCTCTGTGATTTAACACTTTAACTGGACAGTACAGGGAGGGCTCAGGAGAAGGTCTCAAGGAGACAGAGGGCCCCAACAGTTGCCCAGGAGGGAAGTGGTCCTCCTGCTGCAACCCGTTCCACTCTTCCATCTACTTTAGCCTGTGATTCATGAATGAAATTAATAGAAAGCAACCAAGCGTGGCCATGCCTACGGTGCTATGTCCAACAACAGATGTTTCCTACGGTGAGCAACCGTGACCCAGGAACACAGCCCGCTCATCAGCCCTAATATCACTAAGCATTGCTTGCACCAACAAGACTGATGGTGGCACTGACAAAGGCAGCTGGGACGAAGGCTATGCCTAAACTGGTCCTGCCCCGCTATGCATCCCAAAGACAGTCGTTGATCTGTTTCCTCCATGGGGAAACTGAGGAATGTCTCTAGTTTAAGATGTGGATCTTAGCTCTGACATTTATGGCTGTGTGAGTGAGTGTCTGCGATGGCCCAAAGGCCCTGGGGAATGCTGGGACAGGGAAGACACTTTTCATTCTAGACTCACCATGGTTCCCACAAATTTTGACAGCTTAATGCAATTTGCATGTTTGCTTGATGCTGTCCTGGTCAGTCTAACAGAGGGGCAGCACCTCTGCCTCTGCATCCAGTAAGGTCCATCTTTCCCCTCCTTCCTCTCCCAGGCCTCCTCCTTCTTCCACACTAGACGCACATAATGAAAGATTTTATAGAGCTAAGAATTCCAGAACCTCCGAATGAGGGAAAACATGGTGTTTGCCCAGTTTGCTTAGGATGGGCTCTCCCACTCCAAGCCCTTCAATACTTAAAGGACCAGACACCAAACGACCCCACACAGGAGCCCTAGAAAATACCCAAATTTCCAGGGAATCCTGAAAATCCTGCTAACTCCACCCTCTTTCTTGCTGTGACCCAATACATGAACACACACACACACAAACACACACATGGATGCACACAGAAAAAACACACACAAACTCATTCCATGCAAAGCCCCCATCTGAAGAGAAAGCAGGCAGCTAGGGTTCAGTACCACATAGTGGAAGTCAGCCTGAGTACGTGGACACTGTGTCCATAGGACTCAGAGAGAATGCATCAGAGGACACCTGCCTCCATGTTTACGGAAGTACCACTCATAGCCACGATGTGGAGTCAGCCTGGGCATCTGTCACCAACAGCCCAGTGAAGTAATTAGTAAGATGTGGTATACACACAATGGAGTTCTATTCAGTCATGAAAAGAAGGGAATTGTGCCATTGGTAGGAAAATGGATACAGCTGGAGACCACCATATTAAGCAAAATAAGCCGGACACGGAGAAGCAAATACTGCATCGTTGTCTCACTTGTGGATCCTAAGAAGTCTTTACAGAATCTTTATGGATTCTTTACATGTCCATAAAACCATCTCCATCCATGATGCTGTGAAGTCAGGCAGAGGCTTGGAGAAGGAGACTAGAGGGGGACACAGAGAAGGCGGGGTCGGTAGGATCAAGACACAGGATACATTTACAGGCAGTTGTCTCATGCAGCCCAGCACTGTGGATAACGCATAGACAACAATAAAAATGGAAGAGGAAGAAAGGCTACAACTCCAGAGTTAGAGACATCTCCAGAGAGCGAGGATCACTATTCCAACTACACCAAGAGCCATGCTCCCTGGTCTGAAGTGGCTTAGGTCCCACTCCTTTGCAGTGTAAAAACATATGCTCAATCAAATAGGAGCGTTTGAAATATACTACAGAGGCCCGGGGGGAGGGGGGGGACAGCTCCACTTCTGTGGACGTGTAAAGACTGAGGTTCAAATCCCCAAAAGCTCACGTAAATTCAGGGAGGATATAGAGGTTGCCTATACAATTAAAGCCTGGGAAGGCGGGGGCAGGGAAATCAGATCACAAAGTGGCAAGCAGATCTAGTCATATCGATGAGCTCTGGGTTTAATTGAAAGACCTTGCCTCAAAGAATCTGGTGGAAAAGCAATGAAATCCCTGACATCACACACACACACATACACACACACACACACACACACACACACCAGTACACATTCAAACACGTGAGTTTACATACATGCCACACACACAAAAAAAACATTAAAAATAAAATATTTAAGTAGAAACTACAATTAGGCTTTATTATCCGTTTATATTAAGAGAAACAGGTTAATGGAAATGCCCTGGTTTATTTTTAAGTGGCACTGGAAACGAAACCCAGAGTCTTGTGTAGCTAAGCACTCTCCTTGAATCCCCACTGGGCTCTCACTGACCTATAAAAACGGCAGGTGGTCTTCTCGAACTGGAGAGACTTGGTTGGGCCCAGGTCAGGGATGGCTACAGCTCCCGCGGGTGTGGACTCACCAAGGCACTGTCCCTCTGGCCGGCGCTAGAGGGCGCACATGACCGGGAGCCCGTCCCTGAATTCGCCAGGCTCCACTGGTCCAGGTATGGGACCCCTCCCTACTTTCTAAACCAGGAAGGTAGGAGCTGAGCCTGAAAGGACTTTGCAACCTGTCCAGGTGAAGGAACGCTGCCTGCTCCCTCCCCTGCCACCCCTGAGCTTGCGGGAGAGGCTGGAGGAAGGCTTTTCTTATGCACCCAGGAAGAGAGCACAGCTCTTAACAGAAGTTTACCTCAGTGCACAGTGGAAACCAAGTCAGTCCTTAGAGATCTTAATGGCAACTTTTGCTTTGGAAACAATGGCTAGAAGAGGAGATTTGCATCTCTGAGAATGCCTTAAGAGTCAGACATCCCCCGAAGGTGAATCTCAGCTATATCCTTTGCTGCAAGGGTTTGAACAAGGGGAGACATCTCTGAACTTCAGTTGCCCCTAGTACTCAGATGTGTACTGTGGGGGGTTGAATGAAAATGGTCCCCATTAGGGTCACAGGGGGTGGTGCTATTAGGAAGTGAGTAGGTGTGGCCTTGCTGGAAGAAGTGTGTTACTAGGGGTGGGTTTTGAGGTCTCAGGTGCTCAAGTCAGTCCCAGTGTCTCTCTCTTTCTAATGTCTGCCTCTCTGGATGTAGAACTCTCGCCGACCACCTCTCCAGCACCATGACTGCCTGCACACTGCCAGACTTCCTGCCGTGACTAAATGTCTGAACTGTTAGCCAGCCCCAACTAAATGCTTTCCTTTACAAGAGTTGCGATGGTCATGGTGTCTCTTCACAGCAATAGAACCCTAAGACAAGTACCTCTAAACTGTAGCCTTGGGGCAAGAAATGTATGCCATCCTACACCTGCAGGGGGCTCCGAGGGCACCTGTAGAGACATGTGCCTGTACCACACACACACAGACACACACACACACACACACACACACACACACAGCTCCAGAATGGGGTTTCTGCTCAGGAAGAGAAATGCTTCCTTTCCATTGCTCTGCACAATGGCTTTGTGTGGCAAATCAGCCTGAACTCTATTCTATTGTTTGTCTGCTGTTAGATCTAACTGTTGATCTAATTACCCAAGTCTAGAATTAGACTCTCACCCTGAGCTGGGAGATCTGCTCCGACAATCTATCTCCTTCTAAAGGAAAGCATCCTGAGACTCAGAGAGTCCCCAGCAGCCTCAAATTACCATGAGCTCCAACGGCAGGTAGCAGAGGAAATCTTATTTTTCCCCCAAGCCCTAATTATGGAATGTCATCACAGCCCGATTAGTATTTACCCAACAACGTGCTGATTCCCGATCCAGCCAAAAGCTTAACTGCCATTTAAATGGTGCACGATATTTAAATCTTAATTTCATTACCTCCTGGTAATAATCTTACAATTATAAATCTGAAGTATCACTCGGAATACATTCGCATGTGTAAGGAATCTGTCCTCATTGTTTCTCCACGGCACACATGGTCGTTGGTTTGACTTCTGAACCAGAACTGAGTATCCCTTAATGGAGAAAGAGATGATATAATGTGTTCCTGAATCAAAGTCTGCTGGGTGTGGGAGAGAAACAGGAGACGATGAAAGGGCAGATGGACAAGGAAGAATACCACATCCATCACCTGTGCGGCGTGAGTCACCTTTGTGTAGTTTAATTGATGGAGGAAGGTCATTGGCTAATAAAGGAACTGCCTTGGCCCATTTTATTGGTTGGAAGATAGGTGGGAGGAGTAGGCAGAACAGGACGCTGGGAGGAAGAGGAAGTGAGCTCAGTCTCGACAGCTCTCCTCTCTGGAGCAGATGCCTGATGGAGATGCCATGCCCTGCTCCCGGGATGAAGCTCCAACCCAGGATGGACATAGGCTAGAATCTTCCCGGTAAGCGCACCTTGGGGTGCTACACACAGATGATTAGAAATGGGCTAAATTAATATGTGAGAATTAGCCTAGAAGAGAATGGGCCAAGCAGTGTTTAAATGAATACAGTTTGTGTGTTGTTATTTCAGGCATAAGCTAGCCGTGCGGGCAGCTGGGGTGCTGGGGACGCAGCCCCACCGCCCTTATTACTACATTTAATGAGGACCATGGTCTCTGTTGCCAAGCCAGTCAATATAACAAAAATCGCCTCAGAATTCCCCAAAGTTCAACAATAATTGTCACAGAGGGGGCGCGGGGACTGTCAACCACTGCAAAACTCTCAGGCTGCGTGGCCTCGGTGGCTATATCCTGACCGTGTTATTTCTCTATATTTGGCTATGCTACTTCTCTAGGGCAGCGTTCGCTAAGTAGCGGAGATTGTGTAGGCTTCTCAGCAAGAGTGTGTGCATGTGCAGAAACAATGCTCTCAGCATCCAGGAGTCCGGTTTACAGGGTGTTTCTGGTTTGTCCCTTCACTGGAAATACACTAAGATCATAGCTTTTGACCTCTTCAATTCTAGTGAGTCTGATGACTAGCCCTGAGCAGAACCTGCGGTGGCAGGTAGGCAGACTACTTCCAGAATTGCCCAAGCCACCATGGTTCCACTACCAAACCAATCCCCACCTGCCTGGAAACCCCTCACCTTGTTGCCTCCGAGGGTTCCCTGGACAATTGACAGTGTCTCCCATGCCTCTGCCCTGATAATCCTTAGAGCCTTTGCTATGACTCCTCTCTTTCTAGGGCATTCTGTCCCCTAGACATCCTCTAGCCTACCCACTCTGTTTGCTCAGCTGCCAGTTTACCAATATCCTCTCAATGACAGTCTCTGTCTGGCACTGGCTCCATCTCTCTTGGCTTTTCTCTGTAACTCATTCCCCTCTACAGTTACATGTTTATTGTCTCTCTGTGTTCAGTGAATATTGGTTGGGTCAGACAGTATGCCTCAGACCTATAATCCCAGCTCTTGGAATAATGGGACAGGAAATTTATGAGTCTAGGAGAGTTTAGGGTACACACGGGGATTCTGCTTCAAAAGAATTACAAACTGGTATCTATTGGGACAAAGAGTGAATACACACCAACAGCAACATCACCACTATCAGCACCATTATCATCATCACATCGCCATTATCACCATCATCATCAATCCATCATCGCCATCATGACCAGTCATCATCCATAGCACCATCATCATCACAACTACCACCAGCATCACCATCATCATCTCCAGATGGAAGGTGCCTACAGAGTGCCCGAGACAAAAATAATGACATGAAAAGAATAGTACTTCCCATAAGCTTGTAAGCAAAGGTACTGTGAGGAATCATCATTACCACCAATGAACTGAGTCCGTACATTTGAACAAGGCAGATGCAAAGCTTCTGAGTGTGTGTGAGCCCCAGCTGTGTGCTGATGAACTCATTGGGAGTAAACACTGAGAGCAACACCACGTGCTCACTGCAGCAAATATCCCACTTACAAAGGAAAGCAATCATGCTAAGCCAGATTTAAAATACCCATATGGGTGCCTCATAACCACCTGGAAACTCCAGTTGCAGAGATTTGGCACCCACTTCTGGTCCCACCAGCACTTGCACACTCATGGGATGTACACACACACACACACACACACACACACACACACACGTGTACACATACACATGAGTGCTACAACAGTGTGCCCTGCTCATAACATCTTGTGTCCCTCTTCCCAAATTGTAGAAAAAAAATCTGTCCCTACTGTGTGCTGCCCTGAAGCTGCCTGAACAGACAAAGCTAGCTTGGTTGTGTAGCTTTGATTGTTCTCTATAATATGTAGAGTCCATGCCTAACACTTCAGCCTAAGAAGAGTCCGAGGCTGGGGACTGATGGCTAGGACACAGACTTACATCCAAGACATCAAGTTCTTTCTACTGGTGTCATAAGCAAGCAGCATTGGAACTCTTGATTTCCAAAGAAATGGAAGTCAGCCAGACATGACTCAGTGTGTGACTATCTCTCAGTCACTTCCTTTCTTATGGGTTTAAACATTTCGTCTGTTCTTCTTCATCTTTATCTCTTTTTCCCGGTGCTGGGAATTTCACTCAGCTTATATCACTGAGCTATGTGTCCCGTGCTCTTCTCACTTCTAATTGAAACAGATTCTCACTTACTTGCCCAAGCTGACCTTGAACTCACTCAGTAAATATACTACATGGTCCTTGAACTTGAGGACCTTCTGTCTTCGCTTCCTAAGTAGCTGGGATGACAGGCTTGAGCCACCCGGCCTGGATGGATAATTTCTTTATTTGCTTAATTCTTGCTCATCTTTCTCATTTTAAAATTATATGTGTGTGTGTGGTGTATGAAATATATGTGTTCTCATGTGTGTGAATACATGCATCGGTATGCAAGCACCCACAAGGCGAGAAGTCAATATCAGCTGTCTTCTTCCGTCAGTCACAGCCTTGTTTGTTGAGGCAGGTCTCTCACAGAACCTGGAGCTCACTGAAACAGCCTGTCAGGGCGGCCAATGAACCTCAAGGATCCTCCTGGCCTTGTGTGAGGGCTACTCTTGGTTATCAACTTGACTACATCTGGAGTGAACTACAATCCAGCTGAGACGTCCAGCCTTGTGAACTGAGCAGCTATGGGATTTTGGAACTTGCCATTCACAGGCAGCCATTGTGCCATTAGCTGGACTACAGCGTGCAAGTCATTCCAATAGATCCCCTTTCTATAGAAAGAGATTCATTCTGTCTCCCCAGTACTGGGATTTTGGGTGAGCGCTGAGGCTCTGGGCTTTTTACAAGGGTGCTGGGGGTATGAACTCAATTCCTCATGCTTGTGTGGCAGGCATGGAACCAACTGAGTGATCTCCTCAGCTCTCATGCCCTCTCCATAGCTTTGACATTCCTTTAACCTCACAATTGTGTGTGTGGGGGGGGGATGTCCAGACTATTACCTGGTGTTATGGCTATTTTTGGTTGCCAACTTGACTACATCTGGAATTATATGAAACCCAAGCAGCTGGGTACACCTGTGAGGAATCTTTCTCTTAATTATATCATTTAAAATGTGAAGACCCACTTGGAATCCATATTTTAAGGTGGGAAGATACACCCTTAATTCAGATCTTTTGAGGTGGGAAGATCCACCTTTGGTCTGGGCCACACCTTCTGCTGGCAGCCTACATAAAGGATGTGAGAACACCCAAGCCATTGTGGGTGACGCCATTCTCTGGGCTGAGGTCCTTCCGGACTTTACGAGTGGGAAAGGCAAGCTGGGTACTAAGCATGCATTCCCGTCTCTCTGTGGATGTGACAGCTGCTCCAGCTTCCTGCCTTGACGTCTCCATGATGACAGACTATAACCCAGGATGGTGAGCGAAAAATAAACTCCTTTCTCCCCTACACTGATTTTTGTCGGGATGTTTTTGTCACAGCAGCAGAAGTGAGACTATGATGACCACACTGGGATTCACATAGATGTGATGGAGACCCACGGGGGGCTGTGATGGGAAAGGAAAGCATGTACCAGGGATGAACCACAAAGGGAAGCAACCCCAGCCTGTGCTCTACGTCTCTACTGGCCTTGTTACTGCATTCTGAGAGTCAGTTTCCACTGGAGGAAGCCACATTAAAACAACAGGTGATTCCTAAGTGGGAAATACAAAGTACCATGGGCTCTGTCAGCCAGCCAAGGGAAATTGGGTAAGTGAATGAGAAACGTCAGATCAAAAGCAAGTTAAGCCACCACAAGGACCATGGATCCTCTGCATCCAGAGTCCAAATGCATGTACTCAGCCAGCCACAGATTAGACACAGTCAGAGAGAAGTTATCTATACAAAGCATATAGATTTTTCTCACCAAACAAGACAGCCCAGCAATCTTTGAGAGCGTATAAACATTCTACCATGTAGAGTGTGTAATGATGAAGTGATCACAAGCATGCAGGAGGGTGTGTGGATATTCTATGCAAATTCTCCTGGGATCTCATCCATCTCCTCACAGACACTGCAACCACACACACACTCCAAAGAGACTGAGCTGCAAATGTAATATTATCAAATGGGCAGAAAATTTCCAAGCCTATGCTTCTGAAAGAGCCGCCCACCTGTGTGTTTACACAGCACTTTGGTATGGTATCTGAAAACTCGCCTTCCTTGAGTCCCTGGGTCTAAGGATAGGTCGGTCTTCAACAGGAAACGACCAAGTTGTATCTCATAACCCACCAAGACCCACAGTGAAAGCCCAAGATCGATTAGAGGTCTTTCCTAAGACAGGAAGCCTGCTCGGGGCTGTGAGCTGATGCCATGATTGCTGCTTTGAACTGGGAAGATGACTTCCCCTAAGGGAGTCATTATTTTCCATCTAGAAAGTGGTAGTTTCCTGTCTGCTGGAGCCACGGAGGCATCTATAAATGCCAGAGACCACGTAGAATATCCCTGTACTCCTATTTTCCTTCTAGAATATCTAAGAAGCAAAGCAAGAATGCTGCATCACCTGTCATAATTGTATAAAACCAGCAAGAAATGAGCAGGCACTAAAGATTTCGACACCAAAAGAATCTGCAAAACAGTATTGTGTTTGCCCTCAGGCATCTAAAAAATCTAAACAGAAAGGTCCTTCCTTTGACCATCTCATGTCATGCTTTCTCCCTTTCATTTTGGGGGAGATTTTACCAAATGGAGTACAGCTACTCTGAGGTCTTAGTAGCACACTGGTCTATGACTCACCCCTCCTAGAAAGCTATTAGTGGGAAGCTATTGCCCCAAATGGACCTGTGTGCCCGGGAGAGTGCTGGGGCTCATTTGCAGCCAGCATTCAAAGCAAGAACACAGCCAACTCCAGGTCTCCAGAAGCCAGCGTCTGTACCCAGTTTCTTAACTGATGTCTTCGGGGCCCAATAAAAGATCAGAGGTGGCATGAGGCATTGCCAAGGCATTACCAGGAGACGTCCTCATTCATCCTGAAGGAAATGGGGGCAGTTTCGGGATTCTCATGGCCCTCAGACAAATTGCTCACTCGGAAGAGCTGTATACTAAAAGAATGATCTCCACCAACACAGAAAGACCAACACATCTTTCAAGTCCCAGAAGGTTTGGTTTTGTTTTGTTAGATAAAGGTTTAGAGGCTGGAGAGATGACCTAACAGTTAAGAGCCCTTTCAGTCCTTGCTGAGGACGTGGGCTCAGTTCCCAGCATCTACTTTAGGCGGCTCTCAACTGCTTATAATGCCAGTTCCAGGTGATCTAAAGGCCCCATCTGGCCTCCACAGATACTGTGCTCATATGCACAATCCCCTCGCCACACACACATGCACAAACATACATTTAAAAATAAAGTATTATTAAGTAAAGCCTTTCTAGAGAACATTTTCTTTTCATGTCCATGTAGTGATGTATCAAGGCTGTTAAACCCTCTGAAAAGAAAAAAAAGCCCACTTCTATAAATATAACCCATGACATGAATACCAAAACTCAATAAAGAGCACACAACCAAAATAATACAACGATTGAAGAATGTTCAAATGTTTATTTCCATGTTAAAAATGGTGAGTTACCCTGTGGTTAGAATATACCTTTATGCTGAAAAATGAAATCATTTTATTTCTGAAATATTTCCAGTAAAGGGAGGGGGAGGAAAAAATCAGAAAGTAATGAAGAGTAAGATCAAAATGTTCTGGAAGATTCCATCAGCAATCCCAGCATGAGCCACAATCTCCTTTCCGGGTCAGAATTCCTAACTGGGTGTATTTGTCAATGTCAGGCCCCAATGCTCTTCCCATCATCCATTTAAATATTGTTGAGCTGGATGTCTGTACACTTAATGGCTAAAGTTTCACATGCTTTTATTTTTAAATGTATTTATTCCAATACACCGTTCACAGTTTCATTATATTGCCTATATTACATACAAAAATATCTGCTGTCTGTATTTCAGCAAAACTTTGTCCCACCATCCACCCTCTATGGGACAGATGAGATGTATTACATTATACAAATATGGTTTTGATGGAGGAGAAAGGTGTGATTCATAAACCATCTGTGGCGTCATTTACAGATACCTGGATGGAGAAACGTGACTCTCTTTACATGACCAGAGTAGAAAACCAATGGGCTGAAGATAGGATTTGGAAATACTGCCTGTGGTCACTGTAGGGGACCAGGGGACTCCTCACTGATAGACACAGCTTCACTGTGGTGTCAACCCTTTCTTTTGAACTTTCTCCTTTCTTTCTCTCTCTTTCTGTATGTGTGTGTGCGTGCGTGTATGTGTGCATGAGCGCACACACATGCATGAACGCATGGAATCACACGTATAGACCCTCAGATGATACTCCTCAGGCATCACCCACCTTTGTGTTGAGACAGGGTCTCTGACTGTGATCTGGAACTTGAATATTAGGCAAGGCTGGCTGAAAAGGAAGCCTCAGGTGCCTGTCTGTCCCCACTCCTCTCATGCTGGGATTATAAGCATACCACCACACCTGGATTTTTATGTGGGTTCTGGGGGGCACGAATTCCAGCCCTTAGACTTACACAGCAAAGTTTACAGACTGAATTCTTTCTTTCTCTCTCTCTCTCTCTCCAGCCCCGAGAAGAGTGAGACAGAAAAATGTTGATCAGAATACCCAAAGGGGACTTCCTAAACCTTAAATGAGTTACAAATTACTTCCATCCATAGGTGTGGCCAAGGGGTAAAATAAAACCAATGCATGTCTTGGTTGTATTCATGTCTATAAAAAGAAATGTCTGCCTAGATAGCTAAGAATCGCCACAGTCTGGGGCTGTACCCTGACATGCATGCCAGACAGACAGCTTTCTAACATTAGTTAGTTGCTGCTTTCTGGCCAAAGCTCCCACTGTATTTATGAGTCTCTTAAACCCGGTACACCTGCCATTCAGCTCCAGTTCTTTGGTGTGGCACCTGCCTCTTGAGTCCCTATGCCTTGATCCCAAAAGCACCACGGGCGGATCTTGAAGACAGTAACACCATTGTCTGAATGTCCTGAGTCACACTACCTTTGTCCATCCCGTGTCTCAACCTCTCTCTGTGTGGCCAGAGAACCTATAGCCTGTTGCTCTCTCCTGACTCTCCCAGGATGAAGCTGAGCATAGACATCATTCTTGTGGCAGAGCAAGGGACTTGATAAAATATGTCTGGCTAGGTTAAATAATCATAAATATATATGAAATAAATATATCAAGAGTTATAATTTGGATATCTCAACCATGAAAACTGAAGTCCAGGCCAATTCATGACCCTGGGAAACTGGATTTTAAGGCTTGATGATTTACGCCATCTCCCCGATTCTAGTTCAGGTTTTTTAGGGGCTAGCATAAACATCATAGCTGACTTGGAAGAAAATCAGGCGAGATAACCACAAGTTTATGAGCCGCAGGAGATCTTTAGAGCATAAGATGCTGCCAGGATGCTGTGATGCTGCATCCTGCCCAAGCCGAATCTGAGAATGACTGACAGGCTCTTTTGATTCCCACCAAGCGACTGAGTCCGTGACTCCTTGGTATCCACACACACAGAGATGTGGATACATGTGTTCACGTTGTGTCTTCATGTACATAACTGTGTGTCACATGTTAAAAGGGTCGTCTCCCTCAGAACCTGCCACTTGGCTTTGATTTGAAGTGGTGGTGTCCTAACACAAAGACACATTGAAATGTGTACTGAGGCCAATTCTCTGAGTGTCTAAGAGGCCTACGGAGGCATCTTCAGAACCATGGTCAGCTCCTCCCCGCCCACTTCCAGTCTGTCAATCACAGGAAGTCCTTACTTGTGCTGCCGACGCTAATTTCCTGATAAGCTATAGGCAAGCCCAAGGCTCCAGCTAATCAACAGTAGGCAGTCTTCTTTGTCTGTCCCTGATTCCAGGTGGGTACCTCACTATTGGTTCCCACTATTTCTGTGACGGGAGATAGGATCGAAAACAGCTCATACAAAGAGCTGCACTTATCTAGAACTCGGCTGCCCTGTCCAAGTGGTTTGGGGCTACCCACCCCCGCCCCAACCTTTCTAGAAGCAGGCGGCTAACTAGAGCACTCTAAGCAGCCACAGATGTGAGCCAAACTTGTGCAATACCTTCATCCTCTGGCTTCATTTTCTAGACAAAGGTTTCGGGGACCCCAGCAGTTTCAGTTCTTAGAGTCATTCTAATCACAGAAGCGAGCGAGCACAATTCTGGAGGCTGAAGCACATGGCCTGCATGCCCAAGCCTGTTTGTCAACACACTGCAGTGCGGGGAGTGGGAGAGGCAGGGAGAAGGTCTTAGCTGTCCAGTCGTGGCTACGGGAGGAAAGGCTGCCATATTTCCAGCCTGCACATATACAAAATGGGAGCAGAGGGATGAAAACATCTCCTCTGAGAGGCTCAGATAGCAGCCCTTGACATCAGTGGTCTCCTGCGTGTGCTTCCTGCTTGGAGCCTTTGAAAAATCCCACTGTTGAGAGCTGACCATGATGCGGTGAGTTCACAATGAGGCATACTAGTCAAATGTCTGATTTTCTAGTTACGTCATTGTGATAAACAAAAATGTCACGTTTGCCAAGCCAAAATCTCTGCCTTTCTTGAGACTTCATGATGCTTGTAAATAGCACTTTTATTGAAAATTATGCAAAAAGTATTTTTTTTTCTCTTGCAACTTTGATTTAATAACATCGTTTGTAACAGCTGATTCTTGGGCTCTGGGACACTCATGTATAGTTATGGATTTGGAAAAACCATTGCTTTCTCTACCAAAAGATGCCTGAGATGGTTTCTTCTCTGTCAAAGTAACAAATGAGGGTGGTTTTTCTTTCAGTCCTTGTATGGATGACTTTTATATATTGCTAACTTAGAACATTGGTTTGTTTCTTTTATTTTAATCTGCAAAGTTGAGAGTTGAATATGAAGCTGTTTCTTCATGTCTTTTTTATGTAGATCAATCCTGCTTTTTAAAAGATTTGGGGTTTTTTTTCAAGTTATGTGTTTGTGTGTCTGTGTATGTGCACATAAGTGCAGTACCCACAGTGGCCAGAAGAGGGCATCAGATCCCATGGATCTGGAGTTAGAAAAGGTTGTGGGCCACCATGTGGGTGCTGTGATCTGAACTCCAGGTCCTGTACAAGAGCAGCAAGTGCTCATAAACACCACACCATCTCTCCAGCCCTTCAGTCCTGCCTTTTAGTTTAGTTTGAATAATACACTGTGTTGAGCACAAAGGACTTATATCCATACTGTGATGTTGGAGTCTCTCTGCCCTCAGACCTGCACCCCCAGGAGATCTGCAAATAACTAACAAGCCGACAATGAAAACAGGTGTTTGTGATGCAACTTTCTCCAAATTTGTTAAACTTCATATGGAAAAAAAGGAAACAAAAAGTTCTCTCTTCTGTGTCTTCAGTGAGACATATAAGAATGTCTAATGGCAAGAAGAAGGACATAAAGCGTGAGGACATGTTGCTTAAACACTGTCCCCAGCAACAAAGTCTTTTAAAAAAAATGGCATCCTGTGTGAAGACCCAGAAATGACAGGACATGATGAGCCCCATAGAATAAAACTCACAGGAAGAACATCAGACATACTTCTCCTTTATGTGTTTCTGAAACAACCCCTCCCCCTCAAAAAATGTAAGGTCAAAAGAACAGGTACAAGTCCAAATGTATATAAAAATAATGAGCCTCACTCCCGACAACTAAGGAAGCTACATTCAGTCAATCTTCCGCCACGGAGATTCGAACTTAGGCCACGCTCAATGAGCATCCACTGTGCTTTAAAAGGGCTAGGAATAGAAAAACCACCATCCAGAACATTCCTAATTACACACGGCCATTGGTCATGAGGTGACTCACAGTGTCTGTGGGGTTGTGCCTACTGCTAGGCTGCTGCCTCTGGGTGACTCCCATCCCTGGGAGCCACTGTTTAGTAGACATCGTCCAGCTGGAGCCCCGGTTCTCTAAACTGCTGGTACCCACTCCCAGAGGGATCCCTCCAGACCCCACACCCTGACACTTTATAGAGTCACCCCCTATTGCTGATCAGACTCACTGCTCCACCGTCCAGAAAACAGAAGGCATAAGGTGAATACAAACATAAGAAAGGTCTTTACATCTGGTCCTGTAGTCTTTCCATGTAGTCTCTGAAGTCCTGCGAGTCCCCCAGCCCCATATCCTGGCAGACCCACTTAATGCTGTCATCACTGTCAAACAGGATGGAGTTGGTGTACGGGCCCCCATCCTCGGGGAGGATAGTGGTGTAGGAAGTAAACTTGACTCTCTTCCTCTTGGGGCCGGAAGAACTCATGGGTTCATTTTTCAGCTCCTTCTCATACACATAGTCAGGAGGTCTAAGCAGCTGACTGTGAAAAGTCTTCTGGGAACTGCCATTCAGCAGGAAGTTCCTCTCCTCGAACTGCAGGCCCCTGTCAAGCATGGTGGTGCACTCCTCCGAGGGGAGAGTGATGTCCACGGGGTTCTCCAGAAGTTCTACCTCATTCCCAAGCCAGACCCAGTCGTGGGAATGGGGAATGTTGCCTTGCTCACTGACTGCAAACCTTTTGTGTCTATACTTCCAAGCAAAGGCCACGCAGTTGATCAGGAAGACCAAGATGGCCAGACAGAAGACACAGAGCAGGGCGTACATGCCAATCTCCAAATCTGTTAAGCCCCTGGAGGTCATTGTGAGGTCGCCAGGGTTATTGGATTCTGGTAACTTCCCCTGAGTGGGGAAGCTTGTGAAGGCATCCGCTCCACCTTTGAGCAGCTTTCCTCCCATGGGAGCCTGTGGGGTTGTGCTTTTGTTGGTCCTGTCCTCGCGGCCAACTGGTGCACCATGTTGGAACCACTCCTGGGCAGCTCGCTCCTGGCTTCCCTCGCGCTCTATGGAATTGCTGAGGTGGCCTTTGTATTCCCGGTTTATGCCCTCGATGTCATTGCTGCCTCCTTGCTGCTCATGCATCCCAGGTTCAAATCTGACCCTGACACTTCCTTTACCCACAGCGAGAGTACTCTTCCTCTTGTTCTTCTGACAAGATTCGCTGATTGACATTTCTAGCTTGATCAGGGGCCCTTGTCCTTCCCCCTCGGCAACTATGATTGGCCATCTGGTCTGAAGGTTTGGCTGGACGGACACCACCATTTCATCCAAGGAGGAAACGGTCAGTGAGAAATCCTTGGGATCATAAATGTCTAAAGGTGTTACTGAGCCATCACTGAACAAAATCCAGGAACTGACTATGGCTTCCTAAGGAAAACGAAACCAGAGCACAGTATTATAACTGGGTTCCTTCAAATTACAAACATGAATTCCTCTGGACATTATTGGCATCTGCAGATAAAGGAGACTTTCCGTATGTAATGGTCTTAGTTCTTTGTATGTCATGAACCTGTATCATTAACATGCTATCACCCACTGAAATAAGGTGCCAAGAATGCACTTTGATGAATACATTAAAGTGTAAATTAATTTATTACATGCCTTCCCATGGAGTGTGACTTTGGCCTTTGAGGAGATACTCAGAAAGATCAGGTGATTTATCTGAATCAATTTCAGATGTAACCAATCAGGTTACCATTCAAGATGATGTCACTTGGAACATCATTTATCAGAAGGTCAGTGCTGACCCAGCAAAACCACTCTCAGAGGAAGTCCTTGGTAAATGAGGTGGTGTGTAACTGGTCTGGTGGCATGGTGCCATGCACCTGTCTCCTTTATAAATGTTTTGTGCATATTTAAAGACCCGGGGGCATCTTAGCATTGCCAATCTCTGTCATCAACAGGACAATCTGGTATCAATTAACCATTCTTATTCAAGTAGCTGAAATGGAATCTCCAAGCCTCAAAAAACAATCACCTTCTCTCTGTTTGGCAGGAATGAGAACAGGGGATCCCTTGATCATGGTCTAGTAGCAAACCATGTGCAGCACAGATCAACTCATGGGAAAACAAAGGCTACAGGAAGTTGTAGCTAAGACCTGAGTGCTATCCTCAGAGACAGAGAGAAACTGGACAAGAAGCAAGGAGATTCAGGAGCTGCCAGATCTGGTGGTGATACTCTTCTGGCCTCCTTGCAAGGAGTCATAATGGGGCAGAGCTAACTTCATGCACAGAACATAAGCCCCTGGGAATCTCACCTGCTGTGGGGCTTGGAGAACATCCTGAGCAGCCACCGTAGAGATGATGGCCCTCTTGTCTGCTTTGTGAGGCTGCAGGGAAAGGGACAAGCCAGCCACCAGTTGCACACCCAGTTCTGTGATGGTGACGCGATCATCCAGGACGATAACTGTCTTCTCAGCCAGGATGGAGTCAGAGAGAGGCGAGAGGACCTGATGTGGCACGCAGAGAAAGTGGGTATTTATTTAATGGGTTGTGCTGGATTAGTGGCACAGTCTCCAAGGAAGTGGCACTCAGCCCAGCTCTCTGTGCACATCCCCTCTAGTGGGCAGGTGGTTATCACTGAGCAATAATAACCACTTCATGGGACATTGGATAACCACTGAAAACCAGCTCAAGTGGCATTTCCTAAGCAGCTATGGCTTCTAATACACCTTCTGCTGTACATCTGGAGGTGCAACAATGCCTGATAGGTGGAATTATTTCTAGAATATTTCCTCAAGACTTCCTGCCTTCACTCATCCATGGCACTTGTGAAAAAATAAAACTCTTTCCCTGAGTCTCCAATGCCACACAACACAGCCACCTGATAGCCAGGTGGGACTGAATCACCCAGGGAACCCAGTGTGGTTACCAGAGTTCTATGAGGTGGGTCAGGGAGGCTGTGTTCCCAGCTAGTGACACAAAGAAACAGGGACACCCAGAGTCCCTGCTGACAATGCAGGAGCTCCATGAGAAGGAATGTACAGGGCTCCTGGCCGACAGCAGCCAGGATCCAGGTGCCTGGATGCTAGAAGCAGAAAGAGTTTAGCATAATAATCTTACCAAAATTGGCAATAAAATGCTTTTGTTTTGATGAACCATTCAACTACGATTCCTTCTTTATCTCTTATAAAAAAGGTATTTTTAAATTCATTTTGTCTACTATCCTGGCTATAACACAGACAATGGTTAAACTGTAAGGCTGAAGTGGGTTTATCTTTTAGAACATTTACTACTATCTACTCTGCTATGCAAGAATTAAAATACTGTGGCCAGCAAGATGGCACAGTGGGTAAAGGCACTTGCTACACAAGCCTAGTGACCTGAGTTCAATTCACAGAACCCACATAAAGGTGGAACAGAAGAATCAATTCCACAAAAGTTGTCTTCTGCCCTCCAAATACCCACACTTTGTGGCATACCCCCATATAAACACAATTACAATATTAATAAATAAAACTATTTTTTAAAAAAAATCTAGAAGCTCTTAGTGCAAAGAAATAATTTCTGGTAACATGTATTTAATTTAGCTTTCTCTGGTAAAGGAGATATTTTCTATACTCTAAAAATCAGATGAAATTTTTTAACTTAAAATAGTTTTTTGATCATTTCAGGGATGTATTTTGATCACTTTTGCCCTCTTCCCATTCTCCCACTCCCCTCCCCACCCAATCCAACATTATGTCCTCTTTATTGGTTTAAAAACCCAAGTTTAATTTGTACCGGCTGTAAGTCACTGGGTGTGTGGTCTCCACTGGAGCGCTGAGTGACCAGGGGCCACCTGCTTAGAGAAAAGATTCTCCTCTCAGGGGCTCCTCCACAAGGGGTTGGACCTCTGCCCCCTACTTCCGCATGCCGGATTCTGTCTGCCCCCTACTTCCTCATGCCGGATTCTATCTGCCCCCTATTTCATCATGCCGGATTCTGTCTGCTACCTATTTCCTCATGCCGGGATTTTGTCTGTCTTGAGCTCGCTCAGGTCTTATGCATGTTGTCCAACCCCTGTGGTGTCATATGTACATCTGCCCTGTCGTGTCTGGAAATCACTGTTCCCTTGTCATTGCCCATGTGCCCTGAGATTTGGGCTATAAAACTGGTGAACAGACTCACACGCAGACAGGCTAAACATGTGTCCATTGATGCGCGCTGGTGCATGACATGCACACATATGATGTATGCCAGAGCTGTATAACATCAGTTAACTACGGAATCACCGATGTTGGGGGAGAGTGTCAAAGAACCCCCACACCCATCCCACCCCACAATACCTGCACAGTAGTGATGCCCGGCTCCCGCCCTGCCAGGATCCTGCCATCCTGTAACTGGGCAATTTTCGGTTCCTCCACCTTCACAAAGTCGGTTACAAGGTCGGTGATGTCAAACTGCCAGTCAGGGCCCAGCATGTAGGTCAGCTGACCCAGGTCAGGTGACTCGGCTACAAACTGGGTGAGAACTCGCACCAGGGCATGCTGGTACTGCAGGGTGCACCCTCGCCCCTTCTTCTCCTCGTCCTCCTCATCATCACTCTCCCGGGTGGGCCTGGAGCACAAAGAAAACAAAATGGACTAAGCCTCCTCCTTAGGGGAAAACCTTACCTGCCCTCAACTCGGCCTGACTGTCAGAGGGAATGTGGCACATTTTATCCTACTAGGTCTCCTCATCCATTGGTTCATTCACTCACCAATGAATGAACGAATTCACCCATTCATCCATCTCTCTCTCTTCCTCCTTCCCTTCTTCTATTTTTCCCATCCCTGTCAACAGCTTGCCCAGAGAAATCTTCTATGTCTCTTCAATTCTAGAACTTGCCCTGTGACCTCCCAGGGGAGGATTTTGCTGACTGCTCTGTGGATAGAAACCATGTCAGGAAGAGCAGAGCAGCAACCATGACAACTCCTGCCCGGTAGAGTTAGACCACAGCCTGTTCTCCCAGAGTGACACTGACATCCCTGTGCAATGAGTCAGATGACCATGAGCTCTGCCCCCTGTGATAGACAGACAGACATCACTGTGGTCACACACAATTAACTCATTCAGCCTTCACAGAACCTGGAGACTGAGGTTTAATTCTTGCCCCAATCTGCTAAGGAAAGACCCCTCAAGCAAGGCCACAAAATGGGTCATCTGCAGAGGTGAGGCTACCTGCCCCCATGTGTGTCATCTCCTTTTCTAGGTCCCTTCCATCCTTCCACACAGTGGCTGTAGGCAAACCAAGTGGTCCACCCAACTGCTAACCACAGGTTTGAACCCAATTGCCTTTGATTTCTGAAACAATTTTCTGTCCCCTTAAGGTCTGAGAACAACACAGGAAGGTACATAAGAACTCCCCAGCACCACCTTAGAGCAATTCTAGGACCCCCAAAGAGGTGGAAAGTTATCTTATTGGTAAGAAAGATGGTTCTGGCAGGACAAAAGGATGTAGCATTAAAAAACAGAGTGGCGTACTCACTATGATTGCATGTGGTATGGCCCCCACAGGCTTGTGGTTCTGAATACTTGTGGTCCTCAGCAGGTTTTGGAGGTTGTAGAGACCCAGAACCTAGCTGGAGGAATTGGGTTCTGAAAGGACAAGCCTTAATGTTTCAGGACATCCTTGCTCTTCGTCCACACCGTTTCCTGATTTCCCTACTGTGAACAAGCAGCCTCCTACTCCCACTGCCATGCCTTCCCCATCGTGAACGGAGAGAACCCCCTCCATACCCGGGTTGTTTTCATCACATATTTGATCAGAGCAACAAGAAAAGTAACCAGTAAGTGAGAAAAACCTATTATCTTTTTCTTTCCAGTCCTTCAGGATACATCACAGAGACAGAATCTGCTTCGTGCGTGGGTGTCACCGATGATTTCCCTAAGAGAAGAAACACACACAGACCCCCAACAACATCCGCAGCATTCAATAACACGTCCATGTTTTCTTTGCCTTGTCTTTGAGGTTGTAGTAAATGATGCTGCTGGGGAATCTGTGCGAGCGATGTGAATTTCCCCATAACTAAACAGACAGAATTGAAAGGCTATCTTCAACCCATCAGAGAGCCATGCTACGACGGTGTGGGCTAATCATCACCAGTGGGACGGTGACATATTTAAGATCTCTCCTTGGTCTTTAACCCTCAGAATTGTCACCGTGCTATGTTGTTGTGCGGATTTCTTAGGGCTTTGGCCCACCGGTGGTTTCCTTGGATGTTTGCTTCTATATGCTTATGTGATTTTGCCAGATGCGGTCAGTTCTCGCCATGTGCTCTCAGTCCCACATCATTGTCCTCCCCTTAGATTCTAGTTCCAGGTGTTTTAGACATCTTGTCACTGTCTTACAAGTGTCTCATGCTCTGCCCAGCTGATTTTGGGTGTTACCTAGGCTGAGTTTTATCTTCCATCACTGAGTTCATTGGCCTTACTCAGCCATCCTTCCTGGGCCACTGAGCCTACCCACTGGGGGTTTCCTCCAGTTACTTCTCCTTGCTGAGACAGCCTACTTTCTCAGTGTTGCTGGGGCTGTTTCTGTAGCAAGTACTTTCCTCAAGATAACAAGCGATTTCAATATGACAATCCACATGTTTTCTATATTGTGATTTAAAACACACACACACACACACACACACACACACACACACTGATGCTGCTAGGAATCCACTTCAGTTACATTTGTTCCGGTTTGGCACACGGGTTCCAGCTTCAACGGTGTTTTGGAGTTTAGAAGCCATCAATGGTGTTGTGGTCTCAGTGCTGTTCCTGATTATCCTCACTCCTATTTCATCCCTGCTGATTTTTCTCAAGGGGTAATATGCCCCTCCATGTTCAGGGAAACAGGTGGAAGGTGTTAGTCATGCAGGTGGTACCACTTCACTGTGCTGACCCTTCATGTTTCAGAGAAGGAGCCTGGAGCCTAGTGCTGGGCCTTCGTGGTACCCAAGTCTATGTTTCAAAGCATGTCTAAGGTTTCCCATCACTCGTCATCTGGAAAAGTTGATTGCTTCAACACCATTGGGTATCTGTTCTCTTCTGTTCCACAGCCCTCGCCTCTATTTATCTCTCTTCTCGAATTTAACTGTAAGAAGCAAGGAGAATCCGGGGCACACATTTAACGCTTTGCCTGGAAATCTCAGCTCCACGGCTAGCTTTACTTGTTTTCCATGTAACTACCGGGCACGGCACTCTGGCATTCTGTAGCGGCCAAAGGAGGATCTATGTTCCCCCACACGCTCTGCACACTCACCAGGGCTGTTTTCTAAGCTCACTTTTGTTGAGGATGATTTCTATCTCCAACCGGGTGATGGGAGCTTTCCCACAATGCTCCGTGCAATCGAGCTCATTGTCAACACCTTCGCCACCCATGAGTCTATGAAGAGTCTGCCAAAGGCCAAGGTGTTTCTCCAGATACTTGCACCCTCCGCCCACTGTCTGCTTCAAAGACTCCCTCCCTGAGGTGTTACAGCTGCACTCCAAAGCGGGTAACAATATATGGGTTACTTTCTTCCTTTGTGGTGTAACAGAATGTCCATAAATCTTACAGTTTCAAAACACCATCCATTGGCTTGCTTGCAGGTCTGTGAGTCACAGTCCAACCAGGCTCAAATGGGGGAGTTCTGCGTAGACTCAGAAACTGAAGTCAAGATGTCAGCCAGGCTCTTACCTGAAGCTGCTGGGATGGGAAGCATTCATGTCTAGACAGCCAGGGTGGTTAAGGTGTTACATGTAGTGATCAGTGTCTACAGTTAGAAAATTTCCTACAATGACCTGTGCTCATCATGAAGGGTTCCTGCATCCTACAGGCTCCATCGCTTTCTATGGTGCAATATTTCATCCATCTTCAAGGCCAGCCATCACTCTGTCAAGTGATCCTCACCCTGCTCCAACCTCTCCAATGTCCTTCTACCATCAGCAGGAGGGGAGGCCCTACATTAAGGGCCTCATCTGATGGATCTGGCCTTCCTGGATCATCCCCACATCCTAAGATAGATTGGTGGCTGGCTGTAATTGCATCTGTGAAGTCTCCTTGGCACAGCACCAGATTTAACACTTGACTGGATTTTTAATTTCATTTCCGTTGCTGCCATAAAATACCCTGAGGAAAAGCAACTTAGGGAAGAAAGGGTTGATTTTCGTCTCCCAGTTCCTGTGGGATATAGTCCATCATGGTGAGAAAGGCATGGCCACAAGGACTAAAAGGAAAATGGTCGATTAGATTGTACACATACTCAGGAAGCGGAGTAGACTAAGAACAGGAAGTGGGGTACACTCTCAAAGCTCCCCCAGGGATATACTTTCCCCCAGAAAGACTCAGCCTCCTAAAGGTTTCATAAACTTCCAAAACAGCGCCACCTGCTGGGGACCTAGTGTTTAAACACATGAGCCTATGGGGGACAGTCTCATTCATGTGGGGGACACTCCCATTCAAACCCCTTACATCTAAATGAGCAGCAGATGGGGAGTTTGATGCTAGCCACCCTGCTACACACACAACACACATCATTTCTCCAGACTCTTCAGACTTCTTGAAACATTGTTGCTCCCAGTTTATAATTGTGGGAACTAGAGAACAAACAGGTGAAGTCACCAGGCCAGGGCTGTACCTTGGAGAAAGCAAGGCTAACATCCAGGCAGTTTCATTTCTAATCATGCAATCTTATCCACATGATACCTCACTCCATGAGTGATGACTGGCAGTGAGGAAAGAGAAATAAATGACAAGCAAACAGTCATTTTGGACAGTGGGAAGTAGTTATTTTCTGAGTGCCAGGCTTTGTGTAGGTACCTCTTAGATCTCACATCACCCTCCTGCATCCCAGAAACTGTTCTGCGAGGCTACCAGCATCACCACTGCTATTGCTACTATTACCTTTGATGTTATTTCCTCATGTTCAACTGCTAGTAATTATCCAAGTCAGATCCACAGGGGCCTGAGTCCAGGGCACTGTCAAACACTGCTGGAAGCCAAACCCAGTCCATGGCAGCACACCTCAGATGTTGCCTCCCACAGACACCTGGACCCCAGCAGCCTCTAACTCACCTCCTGTTGGAGGCCACCGGGATCCTCCAGCCCTTGATCTGGCTCAGCTCTGTGTCTGAGATCTCTATCTGCAGCGGCAGGCGGGGCACCCAGACGGTGACCTCCACCTGGGAGGTGAAGTGCTGGTGGGTGAAGTTCACGATGGTACCCACTTTGCTCTTCATCTCCTTCCCATTCACAAAGATGGCATCGCAGGTGTTGGAGACCTTGGGAGAGAGGGCGAGAACACGGAGACACATTGGCAAGAGACACACCATACACACACCTTGACACCAGCAGAAGTTCACACGCCTTGACAGCTCTGATTTATAAGGCACCAGAAGAGCAGGACGGGGACAAAGAGTAATTTGTAGGCACTCGTTAGTGACAAATAACTGATAGACAGACTCCAGGAAAGCCGCTTTGCGTTAGGAAATACTGTCAAGTTAAACCATAAACATAATTTAAAGGAGTTCTGTAACCTCAGCTGCCTTTAGGGAGTGCGCTGTTTTCCTTACCTTACCTTTTCTAATGTGCTCAAACCACCACTAGTTGAGCCCCAGGTGTATCTTATTCCACTCTCATACCACATTTGAAGATGCATCAAAGGTTTTAATGTTACTAAGAAAATGCTTTGTTCTGGCCATAAAGTGGAACATCTGAAAAAAAGATCAAAAGGGCTGTGCTCTAGATTAAAACCCTGGTAGGCGGAGTGTTCATAGAATGCACTAGAAACACGGATGGAATCCATCCTGCAGACCATAACCTGCAGTTCCAAAAACTGGAGAGAAGGCGGTAGCATCACACAGCGGTCTCTCTCTCTCGGTACTCGGAGGTGCTCTAGTTCACTCACTTCCGTGGCCAGGTCTTGATAAACATGTCAGCTCCCTGCTCCGCTTCCCATCTCCTGGGTGAGCAAATAAGATGCTGTGGTCTTGTCCTCCATCGGGAAAGTGTCTTTGTGTAAAGTTCAAGGGAGGGGCTGAGGAGTCAAGGCTGGGAACCACAGCAAATTATAGACAATGAGGACCTGTGGTTTCATTGGAGAGATTAAGAAGCCTAAGAAAATCAATGTGGTCAGAGGTGCAAACTACGTGTGTGTGTGTGTGTGTGTGTGTGTGTGTGTGTGTGTGTGTGTGTGCATTTGTGCATTCGTGCATGTGCACGTGTATGTGTGTATCTGTGTGTGCGTGTGTGTGTGTGTGTGTGTGTGACTGGAGAGCTCACTGATTGGGCAAGACTGGCTAGCCATTGAGCCCCTGGTATCCTCCCGTCTCTGCCTCCCCAGAGTTTAAATCACAAGCATACACCACTACACCTGGTTTTTCTCTCTGGATGCTGAGGATTGAACTCAGGTCCTTGTGCTTATGGGGTAAGCACTTTGCCAACTCATCCATCTCCCTGGTCCCTATTTGCAAATTATTACTCTGTCAAAGGAATGATATCTAAAATAAACAGGGACTTAAAAACCCAACTATAATGAAATCCCTCCAAATGCCCCACATCGGTTTAGGATAGATTTGCTGTTCAGAGTAGGAGATCACAGAGAGAAGGGGACCTTAGATGGTTATAGTCTGACCCAGCAGTAAAAGGACCTCAGAGCTGGCTCCAGCTGCTCAGAGACAGGGATGATGGGAGGTTAAACATGGCAGAACAGCTGAAGTATTGTAGTTCAAATAACCTATTATATATTTTATGAGTATCCAAATCAGGGGACCTTGCAGGCTCCAACCACAGGGCAATGATAAGAAAATACAAATTGGGTTATCAGATTTGTATTGGGGTAGCCTACCCCACCACGCACACACACACACACATGCACACAACCATTATGCGTGAATTTATTTATTTGTTATTGTTGGGGTTTTTTTTTGAGACAGGGTTTCTCAGTGTAGCCTTGGCTGTCCTGGAACTCTCTCTGTAGACCAGGCTAGCCTCAAACTCACAGAGATCCACCTGCCTCTGCCTCCCAAGTGCTGGGATTAAAGACATGAGCCACCACCGCCTGGCGTGAATTAATTTTTCAAATGTTTAAGGAGGTGGAAATGCTAGAAGCCTTCATTTGACCATTACACACTTCACACAAGTATGGAATTATCATACACTCACCCACAAATCTGTACAACTAAAAGAACACTATTAAAAGAGCAATGACAGAAGAATCTGATGTCTCTTTTGAAGTTATCATCCCAATGAAGGGTTAAAACAGGGCCATTTCTCTTAGCTTCTCAACTTCAGTAAATGAGTACTCTTTTCTAGACTTCTCTTTGCTTTTTTAAAGGGGGAAATACAGCAATGAGCCCCAAAGCTGGCTGTCTCTCAGGACTTGTTGGTAAGGCTTAAGCATGTGCTGTTGAGCCCACAACCATGAAGAGAACAATTGGAACAAGACTTCCATTTAGAGCAGGGCACAGGACGGAGGACCACGCTCTTAAATTCTATAGTGCCCTTGGTGCAGAATCTGACTTCTAGTCATTAGATTCTCAGGAAGGGGTGGAAGCCAAATACAAATAAAAGCCCTCCCTTTCTGCAAGAGCACTGAGCTGGGGAAAGGGGAGTTTCATGAGGTCATGATCTTCCCTGGACTCTCTTCACTCTGCCGAGAACATGGCGTCCTACCTTCAGTCAAGCCAAACCAGACACCAGACAGTTTAACTGTTACCTTCTTCCTGCCTCAAAGGTTGGTCATCCATCCCTAGAACTTCCCCAATACACTTTCCTAGAATTCAGACATCACCGTTCCTGTGTTTGCGAGTAATCCCTGACCCTTCCTGGTCAGCTGGCTCACACCCACAAGAAATCCCAGCTCATCTCACTCTGACTGCATCTAACCATCAGGGACATGTTGGCTCTAGGAACTTCTGTCTTCAGAATGCAAATCACTTGGTTGAGAAAATGGGTCAGTCAGGAAAGCACCTGTCTTACAAGAATGAAGACCCAAGATCAATTCCTAGAACCTACAGTTTACAACATGAAAAGGAAGATGGGCTAGAGGGTGGATTCATGGGGCTTGCTGGCCAGTCAGACTAGCCTACTTGGCAAGTTCCAAGCCAGTGAGAGGCTGTCTCAAATGAGGCAGGGGGAAGAACAGTGTGGCTCAGCAGGTGAAGGTAACTGCTGCCAAGCTGGGCACTTGCATTTACTTCACAATGATAAACACTCTCAATACGCCCTTGGTGGTTTTGCAGGGACATACATGCACTGCTCCATGTCTGTCCCCAACACAGCAGAGGACACGGAGGATGCTCAGGGCATGACTACATCCCAGCTGTTGCCCCTGGCATCCCTTCCATCCAGGATGCCAATAGTAATGGGTGCCTAGGTAAGAAGGATCGGTGGGTGACTCAGCAAGGTTCTCCTGCTAAGCCATGAAGAAACATGAAAGTCGGCCTGAGGAGTCAACTTAGTCCTACAGCACTTGCAAGCCAAGGGTGAGGAAGTGAGTTCCAGCACAGAACCCACAATTAAAACTATAATAAAATAATAAAAGCATTTGTGACGTATGCTGATAACCCCAGTGTGGAGAAAGTGCAGACAGGAGGAACTGAGAGCCAAGTCTAGTCTCCTTGTCAAGTCCCAGGCCAAAGAGAGACCTTGTCTCAAAAACAAGTTAGATAGCACCTGAGGAATGGTGTGTATGTACCTGTACACACCTATACTCAAGCACACACATGCATGCACACATGCACACTCGCACACATACACACACACATGATATGATAAAAATAAATGGAATTTATTCAATACATTGTGGATGGAAGCAGATCAGTAAAAGACACAGGGCTTGATGCTGATAAACACTTGTGACCTGGGAATTCCAATGCTCAGTGTGTTCCTTTGACTAGGAACTGATATTGCAACTACCTGTTAGGTAGAGAAAACATAACAGTATAAAACCCAAATTCCCACTCCCATCATTCATTTAGCTAAAAAAAAAAAAATTACATGTATGGGTGTTTTGCCTGCATGCATGGGGATGGGGGGGGATGCACCATGTGGGTGCAGTGCCTTCAGAGGCCAGAAGAGGGCATCAGATCCCCTGGAACTGGAGTCACAGAAGGTGACTCACTGTCTTGTGAGTGCTGGGACCTGAACTCAAGTCCTCTGCAAGAAGAGCAAATGCTCTTAACTGCTCAGTCGACTCTCCAGTCCCCATCATTCACCTAAATTAAAACTTTAGGACTCTCTGAGGCCCAAGGGGAGCACTGAGAACCAAATCCTATCCATCCTCATATAAGAAGAGCAGAGGCCAGGAGCAGAAGGTGGAAAAAAGGCTAAGCCATGTCATGTTCATCTTCCAATGTGTGTAAAACAGTTTGTAAAATGTCATCTCAGGAAATCTGCCTTTAGAGGTTAATATTTTTACTGTCAAGTTATTACACTTCTGCAACTCCATTATCTCGGGATAAAAGACACAAAACGGAACCCTGAGATATGGGGATGGCTCCTCAGGGGATTTTGGGAGTTGCTCATATCATTCTCCATTTGGAACAGCAGGAGGGATGCAGACTGGATCTCCTATGCTGCATCCAGCCTGTTATTGGCCCATCAGGCTGTGAACAGGGAAGAGGCAATGGGTAGTCTGCTGTGACCTTTCCCAACCCAAAGACTGTGCCTACACCACAGGATCAAAGAGGGCGCCTTTTACCAAGCTGAACAAGAAAATCTAGAGATTCCAGATTTAAACAGGCAGAGGATAAGTTGTCATAGAAACTAAACACTTTGTAGGTCTTACTGCATGTTGCAAAATCCACTAAGATGCAGCAGGGATTCAGAGGGTATTTATTTATTTATCTTTAATTTTTAAGTTGCTTTTAACGTGTGTGCACACACACATTTGGGAGGGAAAAGACAACTTGAAAGGGTCAGCTCTCTCCTTCCACCATGGGGTCCTGGAGATCAAGCTCAGTTGTTAGGCTTGGTAGCAAGTGCCTTAATTATTATAGATTGGCTTTTGCTTTCTAGAATATACAGATGGAATCAGGATACACATTCTTGTCCCTGCTTTCTTCTATCACGATTTCAAGTTCAGTCCTTGCTATATGGTGGCCCCAAGCTTTCCTTTGGATCCTTCCATCCAAAGTCATAGAGGAGGTTCAACAACAGTTAATCAGCTTCTTCCAAGTAATACTATAATCATATGGGTTCCCAGGGCAAGGTCCACTGGGGAAGGACACTAAAGAGGGCTTCTCACTTCCCTCAAGTTATTCTAGAATTTGCTTCCCCACAAGAAAGTGTTTAAAGATTCTGTTCTAACCAGTCCAGTTGACATAGCAAGTTCCAGGTCAGCAAGAGCTACATTCTAAGTCCTTGTCACAAAAATAAAAATTGTCCTGAGTTTATAGCTATAACTGCAGAAAGATTATTTTTCCTCAACATTTATTCTTCCACATCAGAGCAGGATTCCATGTATAATTTATCACCTTAGTACTCTTTCAGGAAACCTTCACGTCCAGGGAGGGGCTACTGTGAGATCAGTACCACAGTCTGAGGCCCAGCAACCTAAGTCTTATCTGTTCTTCCTCTTACCATGCTGAACATGCTCCCTCTGAGTCTCTAGAGTTAAGACCCTTCAAGAATGGCCCTGAGGAACCTAAAATCTCTAGTCCTGTCACGCATTCATGATGTCTCTCAGAAGCCAAGTTAGGAAGCCCAGTGTGTTCTGCTACCATATAACCTTTCTCTGCCTGAGGCACCTCGTCTGTAGAATAGGAATAAAAAGTCCCTTTGTTTAACAGACCCTTAGCATTGCTGAAACCTGGGAGCTATCCTAGGTGCTGAACACCGAGCAAGGCCAGACACACTCTCCATCCTCATGGGATTTACAAGCTGGCCTGGGAGAGATGCTTAATTTAAAGAATCACAAGAAGAAGGAAAAGGAGGAGAAGGAGGAGGAGGAGGAGGAGGAGGAGGAGGAGGAGGAGGAGGAGGAGGAGGAGGAGGAGGAGGAGAGAAGAAGAAGAAGAAGAAGAAGAAGAAGAAGAAGAAGAAGAAGAAGAACTTGGTCACAGAAAGGGCTTGAAAGAAAAAATAAAACAAAGAAAATAACAGAAAATGAAGACAGGGTGCCAATGTGGTTAGACTGGAAATCATAGATGCTGCAAAACAGGCAGGATGGCAACAGCTCACTTCTGAAACAAATAACTGTTCCATTATAACTCTATGCTCAGGGGAAAAGCCTATCAAAGACAAAGTTTTCTAAAGTATTTTTACCAGACAAAAACTAATGGAATCGTTAACAAATTGAACTAACTGAAAAAATGTTCAAGTAAGGCCACAGAGCTGTACAGCGATTAAGAATGCATCCTGTTTTTACAGAAGATCTGAATTTGTATCCAAGATCCCATGCCCTGTGGCTCACAACCACCTATTGCTCCAGCAGAATTTGTCGCCTCCCCCTGGTTTTCTTGGGCATTGCACACACGGGGAAACACACATACACATATACAGAAAACTAAAAATTAAAAAGTAGAAGACTGTGAAAAAGGATGCTAAGGAATAAACATCTAAGGAGAAGAAAAAATGAGTCAGAAATTCAATCTATACACAGAAATAAGAGCACGAGGAATGGAGTAATCTAAACAACACTAAAATTAACATTTTTCAGAATCGTAATTGCTCTTTAACATAAAAATAATAGTAATATATGTTCACATCTGAAGCAAATATAAAATAGATGGCAAGATGGAGCAGATGGGAAGGAGTAATTGGAAACATAAGATTTCACAGGCTATATATTAATACGTCTAAAGCAGTATTTACCCAAAGGTGAATTTGGATTCTTTGACACATATTGCAAATACCAGCTGTGGTGGAAACATATAAAACAACAGGTGTTTTAATTTTTTTAAAATATCTCAATGCTGAGGATGGAATCCAGATTTTTGCATGTGCTGAGCATGCATTCTGTCACTGAGCCATGTCCTCAGCATAAATATTTAATTTATAAAAAGATAAAAAACAACAAGCTCACAAGTTGAGAAGAAGTGTTCAACTGGCCAGATGGGCAGCAGAAATGGGGAAGAGAAGCAGAGAGCAGATAGGAAAATAGATAACAGCAGGACAGCACCTTGCAATCTAATCCTACAGATAATAATTCCAAATATGAATAATTTATGGGCATAAATTAATATATAGATCACCAAGCTGTTTTCTAAAACCCAGGTCCAAGCATATACTCTGTACAAGAAACTCATCATAAATTATAAAAGCATGGGGACAATAATGATAGATGGAGAGAGAGAGAGATCCTAAATTTCAAAGTCTGTATGAATCCCTAACAAGGAGATAAGAAGAGATGCTACATAAAGAACAAGGAACCTGGGAGATGGCTCAGTTAATGAAGTACCTGCCACAGAAGCGTGAGAACCAGAGTTCTGACCCCCAGACCCTCACAGAAGTGTGGAATATTTGTGATGGTAGCACTGAGGAGTAACAGACAGGAGAATCCCCAAGACCCTACCTCAAAAAATACGGTGGAGAATTACTGAGGAAGACCCCTGATAATGACCTCATCTCTACATGCATGTACATATACCCAGATGCATATGTGTACACACCCATGTTAAACATATAAACAACACACATATAAGGACCATGGTTACATTTTTCCAAATACATAGGTATATATGGGCAGAGCTTCAGTGTATAAGATACTAAAGCTAATGGAGAAAGCAGTTACACCACTGGCTATGACATCTAACACACATTTCTCAGTAATGAAAATCAGTAGGCAAAGATGACCCAAACCAGCACCACCAACCCGTGTGAACTCATCAGAACTATAGAGAAGCAAAGTATACACTACTCCACTGGCCACAGGATGAGTGCTCACTAAAGAGAGCATTGATTTTAGATGGCAGGTCATGAAAATCAAGGCTGCGGATTCGCCACAGCAAGCCAGCTGTCACTGACACCCTGCTAAAACACCCACAGGGTTTTTCAGCTTTGAAGTCATATACCTAGCATAAGCTTTGTGTGTGTTTTTCTTCTTTGTGGTATGCAACATCTCAGATTCAAAGTTTGGTATCTTTGTAATTTTAGCTATTTTGTTTTCAAACATTTCTGTAACCCCATTATTTGGCTTTACACACACACACACACACACACACACACACACACATATACACGATCACTTAATGCCACCACACAGCAAATGCTTCTCCCTCCACTCCCCCTTTCCCCTCCCTCTCTCTTGCTAGATGGTTTCTCTTACACTCTTACTCGCTTGGTGATTCAGTTGGGGTAATTTCTCTTGACACATTCCACTTCATTGATTCTTCCCTTAGCTCTAACTACCCTGGTGAGAAGTTCATACATGCAAACATGGAGATCTGGTTCTAGAGAGATGGCTCCGTGTTGAGCATGTGTTGCTCTTTTACAGGACCTGAATTCAGTTCTCAGCTCCATGGAACCTGATGACCCCTTGTGGCCTCCATAGGCATTACACTCACGTGAGCGCGCACACACATACACAAATAAAACTGAAAATAAATCTTTTTAAAAATCAAAACCGATGCTGCTGTGCATTTTTATTTCTAGTATTCCTGTGTTATTTTTTCTTATGATTTTAATCTCTGCTAAAAATTACCCATCTATTCATTTATGTTGTCTATCATCTCCATTCTAGCTTTTAACATGTCGATCACAGTTATCCTACACTCTTGTCTGAAAATTCCACAATCTGAGTCAACTAATCTAATTATAAACATTTAATATCCTCCTCTGGGATATTTTTCATGTGTTTTGGACTTTTCATTTAAGGATGGATATGTTCAAACTCATGCAAAGAATGAGGAGATGAATTCTTTGTTCTAATCAGCAATGGGCATACCTGCCCCTTGAAGCCTTTGGTGATGAGGTTTACTAATCTACCCAAAGACTGGACTTGGTCTGAGATGTTAATGTCATGCTCAGGGCACGAAGGGCTTCAGAGTCCTCTCCCCTCCCTCAAAATTAGAATGTGAGCCCATCTCCCGGGGTTTATTTTCTCAAGTCTTCTCTGCTGTGGCTTCAGATATCTCTATTGTTAGCCGCAGAGTATCTGCCTCGTGGCTCTCCCAGCTGCAATCACTACTGTTTCTTCCTTGTGCTTTTTTGTTTATTGGAAACCTAGGGCTGCATTCTCTGGTGTTCCTGGGCCTCAGACGCAGGTTGTACCCACACTGTGGAGAATGTGGCCAGAGAGGATGAGTCCCCATCCATTGCTATGATAAAACAGGCTGACAAAAAGCAGTGTAGGAGGGAAGAGTTTATTTCATTCACAATTCCAGGCTACAGACCATTGCTGTCAGTAGGTCACAGTGTCTGGAGCATGAGACAGCTGATCACATCACAGTCACAGAAGAACAGAGAGGAAGGAATGTGTATGTATTCACTTGCTTGCTTCATTTTTACATAGTTCAGAGGTCAAACCACCGAATAGTCCCTACCACTTAGCTCACATGCAAGGGTGGTCTTACCACTTCAACTGAGACAACCGCATGCCCCCCAGCCAAACTGATCTGAGCAATCCCTCATTGAGATTCTCTTCATAGGTGATTCCAGTTTGTGCCAGTTGACGGCTAAAGTTGACTATCATGCCATTTTAGAAGCACAAGGAGTTCACAACATATCTGAAACTAAAATCCAGAGCCATCTCAGGGTCATCACTGCTTCACTGGGCTCTAAGCAAGGCTCTAGAGACAGAGAAAGTCTGGGACCTGTGTTGAGGAGATCCAGCTGAGCTGTGAAGGTGCCTGGTGCAACGCTAATGACATATGGTACTCATGGGCTTGGGCCTGGCTGGCTGTGTCTATTCCAAAGAAAGAACAAGATGGGGTTGCTGCTCATAGTGACTTGAGATCTAAGAGGACTCACTGCTCCTGCCCTCACCATGGAGGAAAGAAGGTGATTTCCATCACTTACCTCTAGAAAAAGCATTGCCCACATCACGCTCAGCAAGGCCCATCCCTACTCTCCATACAGGCATGATCCCGAACACAGACGCCCCTTATGAGGACTCCATGAGGCTAGGCCTGTGGCCCCACGCAAAGTGCTTGTCTGTATGATTTTTCATTTGTGCATTCCATCCCAGCAAGTTTATTAAGAAGTACAGCATCATATATACTATTGCAGAGGTTGTGAAGACCAAGGTCAGCAGAGAGCTAACTAAGACAATGTTGGAAAGAGAACATGGGATACCTTAGAAACAACTGTGTAAGAACTGCCACAGCCCAGGGAGAAGAGTTGGAATCCCAGAATTGCAGCCTTGACTATTCATCCTCACACCGGTCTTGTTATGTCTGCTCCCGGACAAAGGACACAGAAACAAAGTTCCCTTTGTCCTTTCATAAGAGCCTCTGTGAAAGTCTTGGGTTGATCTGGCTCCCCACAATCCCTCTAGAAGATACTTAATTTACTCAGAAACTTTGCTTTTATGTGACTAATTTATGCACACACCCCAAGCACCTTGACTTCCTGACCCACACCTGTGCTGCAGGCCCCTTCCTAACAAGTCTCTCCCAGATGGCTTGGCCTAAGTTATCAGCTTATGCAAAACTTCCTAGTCCCAGTTATTGCTTTTGTCTTCCTTCTTTCTGATCCTGTGTCCTCCCACTTGACATTGCACCATTCAGAGACCCTTACTCCTGTATGTGTAGGTCAAGGGATAAAGAGAGAATCAGGATCAGGCTTCTGGCGCATGCATGCCTATAATCACCCACATTTAGGAAACTGAGAAAGGAGGATTGTCACAAGTTTGAGGGCAGCCTGGGCTACATCAGAGAGTGGGGGGTATGAATAGAGGGAAGGAGGGAGAGAGGGAAGAAAGGGGAGAGGGAGACAGAGGGAAAAAGGGAAGAAAGAAGGAAGGGAGTGAGACAGAACCCTTTTCCGGGTTTGTTTCTTTAAAACATTTCAAAACTGCTTACGCTTTTGTTATCATCTGGTTTTAGGAAAAGAAACCTATGAGTCAGACAGATGCCTAGGTTGGTAGTTTGCTTGCATAAAAGCAAGAGTAAATCCCTCTCATCTTTTTTTTTTTTAAGCCAAGTGAACCAACCAACATACATGCATAATCACAGAGGTGGAGACAGGCAAATCCTTGGGCCTCAGAGGTCAGTCAACCTAGTTGAATCATGGAGTTCTAGGTTCTGTGAGAGACTGCCTCCAAAATGGACAAACTAAAAACAGGGTCCATGGCAGCAGAGGATGAACAACACCTACGGCTGTCCTCTGGCCTCCCTACACTCTGACACACATATGCATTGCACCCGCATACGCATGAGCACACACGTACTCATACAAAGAGAGAACTGTGAAGATAAGGTCAGCCTCAAGGGCCGAGAGTTTTCCTCTCCAGTCTTAAAGGGGAAAAGCCAACACAGACAGCAATCTACCCACCACCTGCTTCAGGGCATCATAGGAAGGACTCGGCTCAAAGACCCAGCAGGGCCAAGTTTGTCCACTGTTGCCAAAAGGCAGATAGAGGTCTAGGTTCACAGCCACTGGAAAGATTTCCAAAGAGCTCTTTGACTTAGTTCTCTTATTCCAGGCCCTCATCTGTTGCATATTTACTCTGTCCCTAAATATTACCACCATTGTATTGCCCCCCACTGTCTCTGTGTGTCTCTATGTCTCACTGTCTATCTCTGTCTGTTTCTCTCTTTCTGTGTGTATGTGCGCACATGCATGCACGCCCATGATCACACATACACACACTCTAAGTCTGGCTGGCTTGTGAGCCCCTGGGGATCCACTTGTCTCCACGTTCCAAGCTGTAGGGTTACAAGTATGTGCAATCCTGCTAACTTCCTTACATGGGCTCTGGGGATTAAACCAGATCTCCTCAGCCCACTTAGGGCTCTTTTGTGACAAAGGACAGAACCTCTTGCAAGAATAGGAGAGCTTCCTCACGATTACTAGATTCTGCTCAAACCACAGGCTTGAACTGGAGCCTAGGAATAGAAGGGCATGGCCCCTGTCCCCCTGCCTCAGCTCTGTCCCCTCCAGTTTCCACCTCTCACTTTGAACAATGGTTAACTCTTCCTCCCTTGTTCCAGAACACACACCCTGTGATGGGCACTTTACCCATTAACAGTTGCAACCAATACTAACTGATCTCAAATCCCCCGAGAGTTGAATTGGCCAACTCAGCTGGCTCCACGTGTAAACATGGCAGCCCACTCGCACGTATGAGAAGAGGCGAGAGGAGGTAATTATCAGAAAGAAAGAAAAATCAGAAAAGGAAGGGTAATTATCGCAACCTGGGAAGGCAGCCCACAAGGTGTCCACCATGTTGATATAATTAAGTGAGTAAGAATTCCAAACCAGCTGCTTTCTCATTAGTGGGGACGGACACCGTGCTCCCTGGGAGCCAAGAGGCACAGCACAGTATTTCCTGACACCGTGCTCCCTGGGAGCCAAGAGGCACCGCATGGCATTTCCTCATTTTTGGTTCCCATTGTGCAAACTTCTCTCTTCTTCTCAGATAATAATCACTCCATCTCTCGCCCAAGCTCTGCTATGCACAAACTCCCCTTCTTTGTGGAGGAGAGGGAGTCAGGCAGTCTGCGACTCTATGGGCCATCTGGTAGAGCCACCACTGTTGGGTCTGGCTGTGGATGCATGTTCTGCTAACTTCAGCAGCCACAGTATGGGGGCAGAACCAGTCCTGCGCAGCCCTAGCCATTACATATTGAAGTTCTCTTCCCTGTCTTAAAAGATCTCCTCTGAAGTGTTTCTCCTTCAGACACCTGAAAAAAGGGTAGGGTCCTGTGATCAGAGGACATTGTCCTTAGCTATCCCAGCACATCACAGCACCTGCTCGAATGCTCACAGGAGATGGGTGTGAGCCAGTCCACAAGCCAGTCCTGAGGGATATCCATTACGGACAATAAAATCTCATCGTGTAGTGGCTAGGGGTGCAGCTCAATGGTAAGGCACTTGCCTAACCTGTGCAGTGTCCTGAGTTGAATACCCAACACCCAAACATCTCCATGCATGTGCCTACATCACATCTCTTTACCCTTCTGTCTGTTGATGGACACCTAGGCTGACTCAATGCCCACCTCCTGAACACTGAGACTCAGGCGTGTACCACCATGCCTGGTATATATGCAGGGCTGAAGATGGCTCCCAAGGTTCCATTCATGCAAAGCAGTGGCTCAACCAATTAAACCACAATGAGGATGAATGAGCAAGTGTCTCTGTGCGATGCTGATGCAGAACTGAGGAGTTGCCTGTCTGGGTTGCTCTGGACTCCCTCAGGGTCCATCGGCCCTTACTCACTGCAGCAGCTCCACAAAAGGTTGATGCTGCAGATGTGAACCTGAAAGTCCCTTCATGGGCCATAGGCGCCTTCATTGCTGCAGCTGGCTGTGTTGATCACCTGACAGACCTGGTCCCTGAGCATCTGCGGATGGAGTGAGTTCACTGATTCTTCAACTAATCCACAGTCTGTGTCTCAATGGACAAGTGTCATCACCATGGACTTCAACTAAGGGACACTGTTGTTGGTAGTAAGATATATTCTGTCCTATCTCTCCAGGTTGTGTTTTGATTTGGTTTGGTTTTTTTTTTTTAAGACAAGGTTTCCACGTACTCCAGGCTGGCCTCAAGCTCACTATGTAGCTGAGGAGGACCTTAAATATCTGGTCCTTCTGCCTCCACCTCCTGAGTTCTGGAATTAGAGGTGTACACTGCCATGTCTGATTTATGCAGTACTGGGGATGGAAGCCAGGGCCCCATGCACACAAAGTAAGCAGTCTAGCACCTGAGCTACATCCCTAGTCCTTCCAACGTATTATTCTGTGTGCTTGCCTGTCTTTTACAGAAGACTAGCATGGGATGATAGCCCTATGGTGGTTCCATTCTGTTCACTTTGTCATCTGTTCAGAATGCTCACTGCTGTGGGTATTTCTAGAAGGCTAATGTTTCAAACCTTCTCCAGCTCTAATTAACCAAAGCATTCTTCATCACACTGGTCATCTGGCCTTACCCATACATGTGATGGTACCCTCGAATCCTCCCATGCCCTTCATACCACAAGTACCCACGCCTGATTATAAATCCTCAAAACCTATCAACATCCCCTAAACTCTACACAGGTCACATTTACGGGGGCAGCACACAGGGGCAAACCTGTGCTCCAGATTCCTGAGTCATTTGACCCCTCCGGGACAGTGAACACAACATCAGAGAGATGTTGTCTCTTCCTCTCTGCAGTGGGGGAGACCCTGCTGCTATCTCAAGGGATAGTGTGAACCGTAAGTGAAGAGGTCAGTGCAAAGGACCCAGGTGGAGAGTGATTGACAGATGTAAGTTTCCCCATTCCTGCCTTTTATAAAGTTGATGAAAGGACCAAAATAATAATAATGATGATCTGTAGGAATGTATGAGTCTGTCTTAAAGAAAAATAAGGAAAGTATTCATGGATTTAGTAAGTATTTCTGAAACAGGAGTGTGTGTCCAGTGCCTCTTTGTGATGCTGAGGTATTGCTGCATGATTCACAGGCTTGGAGAGGATGCTTCCTTGCACTCCTAAGACAGCCAGAAATCATGAGTAACAGAAGGCCATTCTGGCCCCTACCCCCTATGCATCTCTGAGAGACAAGTGACCCAAAGTCAGACTTGTGATATTCTTGACATCTTTTAAACAACATGAAAGTGTGAGGCAGGGCCTGCAGCAGCCTTACAAGAAATGTACAAGTTTGGGCCCTGTTTCTCTTTTTCTTTTTGACCTTCTGTAGGAAACATGATAGATGGTTGGAAGACAGTTCATGGTTAAAGAGAAACCATAATAGCATCAGCATTATCAACTGCATATTTTATGCCAGACACTGGACTTGGTTGCTTTATTTTCAAATAAATGGTGTGTGTGTGTGTGTGTGTGTGTGTGTGTGTGTGTGTGTGTGTTGAGAGAGGGAGTAGGGAGGGAGAGAGGGAGGGAGGGAGGGAGGGAGGGAGGGAGGGAGAGAGGGAGGGAGAAAGAAAGCATGCATGTGCAGTGCTCACTGAGACCGAAAGAGGACATCAAATCCCCTGGTGCTGGAGTTACAGACATTTGTGAGCTGTTGCGAGGGTGCTGGGAACCCAACTCAGGTTCTCTACAAGAGCAGCCAGTACTTTTAACCACCGTGCCTTCTCTCCCACCCCTTTACTAGATGTTTTAAATATGGGTTTTATTTATTCTGCATTATCATGTGTGCTTGGTTGGAGGTTTTTTTTTTTTTTTTTGATTTTTCGAGACAGGGTTTCTCCGTAGCTTTTGGTTCCTGTCCTGGAACTAGCTCTTGTAGACCAGGCTGGCCTCGAACTCACAGAGATCCGCCTGCCTCTGCCTCCCGAGTGCTGGGATTAAAGGCGTGCGCCACCACCGCCCGGCTGGAGGTTTTGTTTGAAATGAGGTCTCATGCAGCCGAAACTGACCTAGTACTCCATGTAGGATAGCCCTGTGGAACATAGCATTTGAAGAAACTTGACTGTTCCCAGGCCATGGTCGCTTATATTTGGCTCCAGAATAAACTATCTTATTCTCTTTGACCTTGAGGTCAAAACTGTGGTTCTGCACCAACACCTTAAACTTTTGACTCTCCAGAACCCACCTCCCAAGTGTGGGGCTGCAGACAGGCTTGCAGAGACATGTGTGCTATCACTAGTTGGTGATGTGCTGAGCAGCAAAACCAGACATCATGAATGCCAGAGGTGCCCTCTGCCAACTGAGCCTCGGTCTCCAGCCTTGTACTGTACTTCCTTGCCAATGCACTTTCTCCTGTGAGCCAGGTTCACCCCGCTTCGCAGAACCATGGTACAGGTTCTGAAGTCAGAGCCAGTAAATTCGGTAGGACCCTCGGTCACTGTTTTGTCCTCATGAGCTCAGCCAACAAAAGAATATGGAAGCCCATCATTATCATACGGTTTCAAATGTAGCCATCTCAGCATGAGGTTATCCTGGTGGTTAGACACAGGACTATCAGGATAGCTCCGATAGATTTACTAGCCTCCATGTTTTCAGGGGCATATGCCATTGGGAATGACATTTTTGAAAACTTTGATGATGGAAAGTGTTCCCTAACCCAAACCATCCAAGGCAACTCCCATCAGGGAAGGCACTTTGGACCATGTGAGATAAGGTTTCCCTGTAGCTTTGGAGCCTATCCTGGAACTAGCTCTTGTAGACCAGGCTGGCCTTGAACTCACAGAGATCCACCTGCCTCTACCTCCCAAATGCTGGGATTAAAGGCATGCACCACCATGGTCCAGAGGCCTTTGCATTTTTAAAAGGGCTTGTTGGAACCAGTGAGATGGCTCAGGGGGTAAAGATGCAGGCTGCCAAGGCTGACTACTTGAGTTTGATCCCCAGGATCTACAGGGTGGAAAGAAAGAACCAACTCCTGCAAGGCATCCCCTAACCTCCATATGTGCACCAGGGCACATGCACACGTGCAATGAAAACAAGAAACCTAAAGGTGGGTGACACCTGAGAAATGATACCTGAGGTTGACCTCTGGCTGCCATACACACATGCAGGCACCTGCAAGCACAGTCCTACACACACGCATACCTATCTCCTGCACATACACACACACATACACCCCAGAACATAGAAGCTGGTAGTGAAAAAAAACACGAGTTTCCCTGGCTCCACCTTTATCATCTTGACCACATGATAGAAATAAGGAGCATTGTCTACCCAATGGGAGGCTGTGGAGCCCACCCCTCTGCTCTCTGAAGACCCTCATCCCGATGCTTTCAGCTGAGGCAGAATTTATACTTCCCACCAGCACAAGGCAGCATTCATTTCTAAAATCCATATCAGTCTGCTGATACGCATCAATAAGGCACTGCGTTACTGGCAGTGAATCCCCTGAGTGTCTGGGGGAGACGTGAGAGTCTCGCTGTCTCCTGTTTAAGTCATCACCTTTCCCGTGCAGGAAGAGAACTTGTCAGCCATTGGTTCCTAACGTCTTTGGTTTCCCTGTGGACATCTGAGATAGTTAAGAGAAAAGGAACACATTTTCATCTATAAAAGACAGTGCAACCTCTCAGGGTAAGCTTGGCAGAAGTCAATTTGAGGACAGTCCAGAGTAGGAGGGGGATTAAAAGCCTGGAGTCACTGTCACAAGCCTTTGCAGGGGCTGCATTCCCCGAGAAACTGGGGCACTCTCTTTAATACAGTGGTCAGAGCTCCAAGGCCCAAGTCCCAGCTCTACTCCCACCTCAAAGTTGCCCTACATGGCTGCACATCAGTAGGGTGTGGAGTTTAACAGTCCAGCCCCAAGGGGTTTGAAGTACTGCAGGAACTGATAGTCATAAAGAACCCCGGTGCACCATAGATGCTACTTCTTATCTCATGCAAAGTTGGTGCCTAAGAGTCTGGGGAGATGGCTCTATGGTAAAGTGTAAGCACTGCAGGGCTGGTCCCCCAGAAACCCACTTGGGTGTGCTGGTTAAAGAGGCTTGCCTCACTGTCAAGGGATAGATTTGATTAAGAAGCTTTAATGAATGAGGTGGGGGGATGACCGAGGCTGACTCCCAACATCGATCTCTCTGCCATTGAATGCATGTGCACACACATGCATGAGAACCCACACACATGCAAAAACATGCATACACACATATACACCATAAGCCCACCACACACAGAATGAAAAAGAAGAAAAGGCCAGTGCCTAAGGCTCAGTTTGATGCCACAATCCCCCAGAGAATGGTGGTTGGGGTCCTTTCAGAACCCTCCTCCGAAGGACTCTAAAGAGTCGCTGTCTTCCCCAAGCCATGATATCGTGTAGCTTTCCCCACCAGAGCACATTAGGAATCTGTTCAGAGAACACCTGCACAGGCCAGTCATGGTGACAGGTGACCCAGATACACTGAGAAGAAAGGTTAGCGAGGTCCCCACTTCATCACACAGCCTCCGATCTAAGGGAAAAGTACTCACAAGGCCAATAAACCAGCATTCTCCCACACCCTCCTGACATCAAACACAGACTTATGATCACATTTGCTTGTGTGCACTTTCAGGAGAGAAGCAGGGAGGAAAACGGTGGATCTAAGGAAAGACCTGGCCATGCCGCAGTCCCTCAGGACCTCTCTGCTGTCTGTGGCAATGCCAAAACCTCATCCTTCCCCTTAGCGTTTACTGAGCGCGCTGAGTTTGCCAGGCACCATGGAAGGTGCTGGGGCTGGGAGGTGACAATTGAGACATGTCTGTGGCCCTCAGGGAACTCATCTATCATTCCAAAAGAGATGTCAGATGGAACATTTTGTCCTAGATACTGTGAAATCATCAGAGTCAGAACAGATTTCGGCTGCAGCTGACACACAAAAAGCACCTGCCTCGTTGATGATGCTGGAGAGAAGCTGACATTTGAGACGGCCGGTACCCCAGTTCCCTAAGCATTCCCTTGAGCACTCGCGCTAACCCCGCAGCATCCCGCACACATCTGCTTTAAACTAGCACCTCAGAGGTTGAAATCCTCCGATGAGGTGTGCTTGGCTAGCACAGCCATGCTATTATAGATACCACCTACATTCTGGAGAGTCCTTCTCCCCAAGAGGAGGAAGATTAAGGGAGAGCAGCAACCCACCTTTGTCTCTTGGGGTATTACTCCTAGATGTTTTTGTAGTGTGTGCCTTCAACAAAATCTTAGAAGAACCTACTGTCCACCAGGTCTGCCTCCGGGGAGAAAAATCATCACTGAGTGAAACAGGATATCCTACCCTCCCACGGGGGCCACTGTAACAAACTCAAACACATGCTGGCCACTGACATGAGTCGTCATCTAGGTGCTGAATGGGTCTGCACCAACTTCTGACTCTTCCCTCTATGACTGTCCATGACATTAGGACAGTGAAGGGTGAGCTGTGCTTACTCCAAGACCTGACAAAAACTGCTATGGATTCAACAAAAGTCAGTGAAGCTCAGCAGAGAGACGCTACCAAGGAAAAGCACTTCAGCTCTTTCCACTGTAAAGTCCCCAACAGATTCTCTAGTGACAGCAGAACAGGTCCAAGGTGAAGAGTCCCATACGTGCCTCCCTGCGATGCCAAAGCGCAAACTTTTAAAGTTGACACTCCCTCGACTATTGACCCCAATACAGACCCAATCTGTGTGCACTGTTTAAGTCATTTATTTCTTTAAGACACCAGCAGCCCCCACAGCAGAAGCACAGCGGATGCCACTTTCTTGCAGCTTCACGCTCAGCTAGCTTTCATGCACAGCCCAGGACCACTTGCCAAGGGAATGATGCCACCCACAGTGGGCTGGGCTTCATTAACACTTGATTAACAGTCATGCTTACAGGCCAACCTGATGAGGCAATTCCTCAATGAGACTCTTTTATCTGCTTCTAAGCTGGGTCCGGCTAGCAGTTAAAGCCAACTGTGATAGTGATGGTTACTAACTTAGATAGCATCAATCCATTGGTATAATAGCTATAACATAATGTAAAGCCTATCAGATTTTCATTTAAAGACTTACCTTTCATCTATGTCAATCACTGCTCTGAAAAGTTGTTAGGGAAAAAATGGCAGAAGTAGACATTAGCCTTGCCACATAACCCCTGTACCTAGATCCACCCCTACCTGGGACTGGATCTTACATGTGTGTGACCTGGTTGAACTCAGAAGTTTGTTCCAATTAATCTGGGTTTCTTGAGGATGCCAAAGCAAAGCTGATAGCTCCACCCATCAACTAGTTACACTCAGGTCAAGTACCAAAAGGCATTCGGTTCCCTTCCTTCCCACTGAATGCCCAGAAAGCACATGCCTAGGAGACAATAAATATATCCACGCAAGTCATAGGCACCAGCTAGCAGATCTACCCAGGTCTCGGTCTACGGAAGGAGAGCAGCAGGTATTCAACTGCTAGAATGGGTGGGAAGGAAGCACAGGTGCACAGCTCCCGGGAGAAGCTGGGAGGTATGCAGGTTCGAGATGGCTCACTCCAAGCTTGCCCAGAAATATGCAGAAGTGGTTCCAGGATGCTTAGTTCTTAATTAGAGATGCCAAAGACAGAAAGGAACAAATGCTCTAATTGATATTGGAAGCGTAATGAAGTTGCCAGAACAAAAGGTTGAGAATACAGCAGTGTGTACACCCGGCCAACAAGAAATACATGACACATCTCCAACTAGAAATGCAACAATAAAAGTCCAAATTGCCAGCATAAAGAAGGACAGAATTAGGTAATAACAGCCAAACTGCCTGACAACTTATTCTTAGCTGCATGGCTCCTGGAAATGGGGGGAAGGAAGGAAATTCGTGCCCAGAAATAGACTAACAGCGGGGCTTTTTTTATATGGAATTTTTGTGTGAAGCATTGTGCATTGCAAGAGGGAAAGAAATGGCTTTAAATCTCTTTTGATTTTTTTTCCTTCTCTCCATGTTCTTTCAAGTAAAATTCACATCAGTCTGAGGCAGGTGGATTTGGGTTTCTATGACTTGAAACAACAATGAAAATAATAGCTGCTCATGCCAGAATTCATCCTCGTTCTGTCAAATCCTCCCTCCCCGTCTGTCACACCTGGCCAGCTCCCACTGACTGAAGGGTGATGTCAACTCAAGTGTGTCTCCCTGAGGAGCCCGCTCAGAACACACCTGCCTTCCATTTAATCTGCTCTGCAAGCCCAGCTACTTAGGGGGACTTTGATCGCACAAGCCTGCTGTGGGTGGCACACGCTGACCCAAGTAAAGCTGCTGCCGTGGGGCTTGCTGTCATTTCCCGTGGGGCTTCAGGGACCAGCTCCCCACACAGCTCAGCAAGCCACAGAACATTTTATCCTTTTCTCTGACATTCACCTCCTCGCCTCTTCCCCTCCCACAGACCAGCTTCTTCAGAAGCAGGATCCTTCCCTGGGGTAGAGAAGTCTTTAAAATGTCAATGCCTTTTGATTAGCCTTTCAAGGTCGCATTATTATGAATCCACCTGATACCTGTAGGTTAGGGATGTGATTATGGCAGCCAAAAGTTACAGGAGCCCTCTTCAAGATCTGCATGAGTTTATATTTATCTCTCCCTGAGTGTGAGAAGCTGTCCACCATGGATGATGATGAGTTTCACTGGTTCTATGCTACTGGCATAGAACATGCTGTAGTTTGAGTAAGAAAAGTCCCCCACAGGCTCCCATATTTGAATACTTTGTCCCCAGCAGGTGGCGCTGTTTGAAGAGGTAGCAAAACCTTTAGGAGGTGAAGACTTGCTGGAGGAAGTATGTCACTGGGGGTGGGCTTTAAGAATCTATAATTTGCCTGACTTCCTGTCCTCTCTCTGCTTCCAAACTGTTGACACAATGTGGCCAGCCAGCCTCACACTCCTGCTGCTATGCTTCCCTCGTAGCTATTGAACCAATCCCTCTGAAATGGTGAGCCAAAATAAAGCCTTTCTCCCTTACATTGTTTTTGTCATAGTGCCTTTTGCTTGCTTGTTTGTTCATCATGATGCTTTATCACAGCAACAGGAAAGAAATTATGACACTGCAACTACAGACATGTAATAAACACAAACCACAACTCAGAAAGACAGATGCCCAATGATTAAGTCATACTTAAGATATGGAAATAGCACTTCACGTCCATTCTCTCAAGACCTTTAAAGATACTCTTTAACAAAGAAAAAACAAAGCACACAGGGTTGCCTGAAAAGTAGGGCCTTTTCCCAAGTAATCCAGTCTTAATCCTGAGAACCTGTGATTACACAGTACAACAGGGAATCAGGGCATCCAGGAGATATATCCAAATCCTAGCCCCCACTGAGTGGGAGTTTTGTTTTGTTTTGTTTTGTTTTGTTTTGCAGATAGAGGCTTAAAAATCTCAATAAAGGGTCATCTCAAGTTAGGATGGCCCTAAAATTCAAATGACAAACCCCTGTATAAGAAAAGTCACACAGAAAAACAGTGGTGAGCTCATACAACAATGAAGACAGTGAGAGAAGCTATACAAGCCAAGGAATGTCAAGAGCCACCTTTCCTAGGACTTCTGGAGGAAGCAGGGTCCCCACCAACACATTTATTCCAGATCTTGTTCTCAATAACTCAGAATAAACACCAACATCTTTCAAGTACCTGGTTTAATAATAACTTTTTATAGCAGCTCTTGGAATTAATGCACTGGACAAAGTGTTGGTATGAGAAGTCCTTCTGTCTATGTTTTGCTTTTATTGGTTAATGAATAAAGCTGTTTCAGCCAGTGGCTTAGCAGAATAGAGCTAGGTGGGAAAACTAAACCGAATGCTGGGAGAAAGAAGGTGGAGTCAATGAGAAGCCATGTAGCCACCACCAGGGAAAGACACCTCTACTGGAGCCCACTGAAACTTTGCCAGTAGGCCACAACCTCATGGTGATGCATAGATTAATGGAAATAGGTTAGTTTACGATATAAGAGCAAACTAGAAACATGCTTAAGTTATTGGCCTAACAGTATTGCAAATAATACAGTTTCTGTGTGATTATTTCAAGTCAGGGCTGTTGGGAAACTAACTAACAAGTGGCCTCTGCCAACAAAGGGTATTGAAGATTCATTGACAATCCTGAGATGGCTTGTCTGGGTGACCCCCATGTTGTGAGAACAAATGTCTACTCATCCCAGATACGGAACTAACAATAGACCGAAGTCCAACTAGGTGAACCAATAAATTTTATTGGGGTTACTTACAGAAATATGGGTGAGAGAGCACTTACAGGAGCAGAAATGACTCAAAGACAGTTGGATCACCAAAGCCCAGTCCAGCATGAGTAATAGCTCAGTAAAGTTGAGAACCTGGAACTCACTGTGCAGCCTGCAGGCAGCTCAGTGAACTGAAGAGTGTTTTTTCCTGGTGGTTCAGTTGATCTGAGCCTCTTCTAAGCATCTCTATTGGTCTGTGATGATCTCTCAGTTGTATTTACTGCCAATATACTGTTGGGAGGAAGGGGCCTAGTGAATCTGGTCAGGTTCAGGAACTTCCTATAGCTACTTTGAGTTGTTTGCTTCCCATCTTAAGGAGTTTCCCTGCAGGATAGAGTCTACCAACCAACACTCCATGTTGGCATTAAAGACCTAAGGGGAGGTGAAAGGGTCAGAGTCGGAGAAGCAGGTGTAATTATGTACTCAGACAGGGGAGGAAAAGGAGAGGGAGAGGGAGTAGGAGGGCACTACCCTGTAGGCTTTCAAAATGGAGGAGGAGACATGAGCTAAGAAGGTGGGTTACTTTTAGGTCTAAAAGAACTAGGAATGGATTCTACCAACATCTTCAAGGAGGAACACAGCCCTGACAATATCCTTTAGATTCCTGCCTATAGAATAAGACAACAAATTTATATTTTAAGCCACTGTTGCAGTTACCACAGAAATGGATTTGATGTTATAACCCTAACCCCTTCAGGTGTGGCTATGGGTTTAGTGTGGCTAAATTGCTGAGAACGTTAATTCCCTATTAGCACTCTTCAGGGCTCGGTACCCTTAACTATAAAGAGCAACCCACTTGCGCCCCTTGAAGAGCACTGACAGACCTTCCCCTTGTGCCTGGAGCAGGAGCTGTCCGTCAGCCAAGCTGCCCCTTTTCCCAACACTCCATAGTCACTAAGGAGCCTGCGCTCTGGCTGCAGAGATCGGTCCAGCCAGTGCTGTTGCCAGAGTCACTGCTCCTGTCTCTGCCACAAAATCTCCAAGCAGCTAGTACAAGCTTTGGGAGCTTCTCCTCTGAGAGAGCCAAGCCACAGTGTGCCACAGATGACCTGGTTCCCTGGAGTTATCCTCACCCTGGGCAGGAGGAGGCATGTCTCCCTAGAGTCTCAACAACAAGGCTCGCTGATGTAACACAAGGCTTATGAATGGCCCTTGGGGAAGCCTTATAACTAACAGAGTTGGGAGCTAATGCATCTGCCAGGCTGCAATGCCAATCTACACAGGCATATCTGCCTCTCTTCTGATGATGTGAGCAGGATGCCAATTGGTTTGGGAAGCATCTCACCTGGGGTTGCAATACCAGGGCCTCAAAGGCTCCTCTCTGCTGGTCTTCTGCCCCAGAGTGGTCTCTGTCTCTGGTACAGTGGGATGAAGTACTTGCAGGAAGAACAGACAAATACCTAGAGCATCCAGCTTGAGGGCTGCCAGACATGGCCACAACTACAACGGCAACAACAAGGAAGCAGACGAAGAACTCTGAGCATCCCTGGAAGCTGAGTACTCAATACCAAAGCTAAGGGGTGTAACACCAGGAGGAGTGGCAGAGTTCCAGAGAGTGAATTAAGATAGAGTCTGGAAGAAGCTAAGACTGCAAAAGATGGCTTTCATAATCAGAAAGTAGAGAAGCTGAGACTATGCAAAATAACAGGCTGTGAGGAGACAAAGGTGGTCACTGAGCCACGAAGAACCCCAAGTCCCAATCCCAAGAAGAGACTGAGGGCATTTCCAAAGGTTAATGTGCCACAGATCCTGACAGTCAGAGCTCAGGAGCTGGAATTCCATTCCAAACCCCAAGTAATGAATCTGTACCTTGAGCATCTATAGCGATGTATAGCCTTGAGTATCTACACTTGCATCTCTGCCTTGAGCATCTTCAGCCATGCATCTCTACATTGATCATCTATAGCAATGAGCCTCTGGCTTTAAAAGCAATTACTACTGGGATAGACCAAGTATTGCATGTTTCCTTTGGATGTACACTTTTATGTAATCACCCCCCAAATTCGATATTGAGACCCAAGCACAAACAGATTTCACAGTGGGGGGGGGCATTTGCCCATTCCTGGGATAATTCAGTAGCCCTCTGGAGACATCCACCAGGAGACATGAAGAGAGGAAGCAAAGGCATTCACCTTTGAATGCCACTCATCTAGATCTCTCCAATACTCTCTTTAAAGGTATACCATGCCCTTTCCTGCTCCAGAAAAGTTGCTCATAGCCCAATATTTTTTAATCAATTGTCTTGTTCTTCAGACATGGCTCAGTAAGTAAAGTACTTTCCACACAAGTATGGGGACATGAATTTGATCCCTTAGAATCTGTGTAAAAATCTGGGCATTACAGGTGTGCACCCATTGTCACTCAGTGCTGAGGAGACAGCGACACCTGGATCTCTGGGACCCACTGGTCAGTCAAGCTCCAGGCCAGCTCCAGGTTCAAAGAGATGGGGTGTCTTAAACATGACAGAGAGTAACTGAGGAAGACATCCAGTGTTAGCTCTGGCCTCTACATGCATACACATGTGCACACACAGTAACACTCACTTTTTTTTAAAACAGCTGTCTTCTGAACTCCTAAATGTGCACATTTCTTTGGAGGAGCTTTGAGCTTTATTTTGACTACTCTTTGGCATGCCTCACACAATAACATTAGAAGAAATTTCTCTGTAAGAACCCTGTCCACTATCTCATTTGGCCTCCTGTGTCCTCCCCCTCTCTTCATAAGAGATAAGGAAGCTAGGCTCAGAGTAGTTACACAGTCTAACCAAGGTCAAACAGCAAGGAAGGAGGGAACCAGGATCTGAACGCATAACCAATGTCTAAAATCTTAGCCAAGGAACTCACCGCACTACCATCCTTTGCTCTCCACTGATAATGGCTCCTGTAACTGTCACTCTGAGGACCTGAAAGGCAAGCGCACACTGCATCTCCCCCACATTGGCTCTTGACAGATGTGAAGAGCATTACGATGGCCCGCCCTCCACTGATGCAATGGCACCTTCCTCCTCTGCACCTCACAGCCCAGCTGGCCTCCCACCTCCTCCAGTCTTTTCTCCTGTGATTTGATTTCCAGAATCCTCCATCCCCTCGCATCCTTCCTCAATCACACTTTTCCCACTGCCCCTTTCAGATTTTCCAAAGACAGACTTTGCCACCAGAGTGAACTGTAGTGTGTATCGCATTATTTTATAAAAGAGGGGGCCCGAATAAAAAACTCTCTACTTTCCTCCAACATCTAAACCAGAAAATCAGCACGTAAGTGTGATATTCCCGCAGCCCCCACAAGGAGTTGAAACGAGGTGGTACAGATTGCAGTGAGCAGGATTGACCTTCCACAGAAGAGACAGCCTCTGCTCGACTTCAGAAAAGTCTCACAGGAAGCAATGTAGACCTGTGGCCATTCCGCCTTGGGGGTTTTCAAGGGCTAGAAATACAGATTTCTACATGAATTTGCCAAATTTTTCATAATGGTGTGGTATTCTTAGTTGTCAAACTGACTACATCTAGAATTAACTAAAACCTTAATGACTGGGCATACCTGTGAGGGGGTCTTTCTTCTTAATTAAAACTTTGAAGTGGTAAGAAACACTCCTAATCTGGATCTTTGAGATAGGACTCTTTTGAGGTGGGAAGAGGCACCTTTCATCTGGGCCGCACCTTCTGCTGGCAGCCTATATAAAGGAAATGGAAGAAGGAATCGCTTTCTCTGCCTGTTTGCTCTTACCAGCAAGTCCATTCCCTCACTGGCATTAGCATACCTCTTTGAGATTCTGGTGTGAACTGAAGACTAGCTGAGACACCCAGACTTCGGGACTGAACACCTACTGGATTCTTGGACTTCCCATTCATTGTGGGATTAGCTAGGCCACAACCTATAAGCCATTCTGTTAAATCCCCTTGCTATATAGAGTCATTCTATAAGTTCCGTTACTCTAGAGAACCCTGACGAATAGAAATGGTACTAAATTAAATCATAATAAGTAACACATGGGCCAGGGAGATGGCTCAGTGGGCAAAAACACTTGCCATTAAAGTGTAAGGAGCTGCGATTGAATTCTCAGAATCTACTTAAAAGCAGGATGGGTTCTAGTATCTGCAACCCCTGTGCTCTTGACAGGAAGAGGGGGAAGGAGATAGGAAACTCCTTGAAAGCTAGCTAGCCAACTAGCCTTGAATAAGCAACAAAAACAGCAGAGACCCTGTCTCAAACAAACTAGAAGGCAAGAACTGACATCCAGGATTGTCCTCTGATCTCCACATGTCCACACGCCTACTGTGGTTCACGCCTGCCTGCACTCACACACACGAAAGGAAAGAAACAACTTCCATGTGTATGAGTACACACACACACACACACACACATACACATCTCTATACCTCTCTGGGCCAAGCCTGGCCCTATGGCTGCCTCTCTTTGTTCTGTAGTCAACTACAGATCCATTCTTATACACCGGTTAGACCACCTATTGACATCAACCCTGGCAGCTAGCAGACTTTTTGGATCTAGCCACTAATAATAAAGGTCAGGGCTTCCTACAGACAGACAGAGACACATATAGACATACCGATACACACAGAGACACATGTAGACAGACACAGAAGGACAAACACACAGGTAGACACAGACACATATAGACAGACACACAGTCACACAAACACACATAGATACACAGAGACACATAAAGCACACACAGTCACAACTCTAAGGCTTGTCTCCTGTTTTCTTTACTATGTGTTAGTTCCTCCACTCTCACCAGATTCAGAGAGCATCTGGCCCCTTTTCCAGCTGTTCGCACCTGTTCTCCAAGAGTCACAAGATCCCCAGGTCACAGGAGTGAGCCTGTTTGTCTCCGTAATTCTCATCTCGCCAAAATCAACACTTGATTCGCTCCTCTAAGTCCCAGGCCCGACAGATCCACGGTGGTGCTAATGACTTTGTCGGTGTTGAGGCAACCCCTGGGGTGACACCGACGCTGATGCACAGCCCTGTGGAAAATTCCCTCCATCCTCCAGTCACAGCAAATGTATGACAAATACAGACAGAGAAAGCATAGCAGATGCATCCGAGCCACTTCATTAAATCCCAGGGTCGCCAGCAAAGCCTGTCTGGACGCAGCCCCGGGCTTCGTGATCTGACAACTCACTCTATTTGGCTCCTCTAAAGAGTGGACCTTCTTCATGAGGCTCGCACAAGACAGCCAAGATGAAAAAACAAATTCATCTTCCAAAATATCATATCCTTCAGGAAGGACAGAGAGAGCTTTTAGCTCATTTTTGGGCATGGGAACAGCGACGCACATGACAGCAATGGGATTCACAATTTTGGACTCCCTTCTCCGTGGCGGAATTCTCTAGAGCAAGAGAACGAGGACTCCATCCTGCAGGGCTCCACAAGGCTCCAGGGAGAGACCCAGTCTCAGGAGAAACAGAGCAAGTCATTTGTTTGAACCCATGTCAGTATAAACATTCAGACAGCACCTCCCTAAGCCACCGTCAATGTCTCCTTTTTCTTGAATGATGTGGAGACAGGAATAAATGTTCTGGGCTGGGGACAGGCTAAGTTGGTAAAGTACTTAACAGGTATAAGGACCTGACTTCAGATACCCAACACCAACATGAATGATTAGGTGTGTGCTTGTGATTCGAGGAATTAGAGACAGGAGGGTTCCCTAGGGCTCGCTGGCCAGCCAGTCTAGCAAAATCAGTAAGCATCTAGTTCAATGAGAGAACCTGTGTCAAAAATAAGGTGGAGTATGTGTGTGTGTGTGTGTGTGTGTGTGTGTGTGTGTGTCTGTGTGTGTATGTGTGTGTGTCTGTGTGTGTCTGTGTCTGTGTCTGTGTATGTACATTTGCATTGTCAGTCTGTCTCATACATACCTACCTCCTGGACTCAGGTTTTTCTCAACTCTTAATATGGAAGGCCTTGGTTAGTTTAATCTGGCTTGCCCACAAAACACAAGGATTGCCAGGAGTCTTAGGGCAAGGCCATATTGTAGGTTTTAAACCAGTCTGCTTTTGTCTTTGGGGACAATTCATGGCCCATGGCCAGGAAACAAACTATGTCACACTGGAGGTTCCTGCAGATCCCTGTTCAATGAGACTTTATGGATCCAACACCCTCCTTTATCAGACATACTCTAGACCAAACCCCGGTCTTGTGTAGGCCACACAGAGGAAGCACCAACCTTTTCTAGACATTCCCTTGCTAGCCACCAGGAAGGGGCTAAGACTGACACCAAGGGCTGGCAAAGTGGCTCGGCAGATCAAGACACCTGCCTCTAAGCTTCACGACCCGAGTTCAAGCCACAGTGGAAGGAGGGGAATGAATCCAGAAAGCTGTCCTCTGACCTCCACACACATGCGTACATCTGCTTGTGCATGCACACGTTAAGAAACTAAATCAATGTAAGTTGGAAAAGCCTAAGGCCAGGTCTCCTTTCACTTCTGAACAGAAGCAGACATGATGTAAAGGGCAGGCTCTTTGGGTGCATTCGAGTTTCCTACACTATCTGAGCAGATTGGAACTGGGAGCTCTCTGGGAGATTCTGTGATCTCTGCTGCAAGAGCAATGAGCAACCGCTGTGCTAAAAAGCTAGGGTGGGGGGAGGACAACAGAAATACTAATCTTAAAGCTTCCTCACAGACAGCAAGGACAATGAAACTCCCGGCAGACTCTGAAAGAATTTGGAGCCAAAATATTCACTGATCAGTAATGAAGAGAATCGGGCATAAGTACCCCGTGTCCAGATTTCTCAACTGCAAGCTGTGTATCCCTTTGGTAGTATTCAAATTAAGCCAGGAAGTGCATGCTGAGGTTTTTTTTATTATGATTTTAATAGTCATTTACTTTAATGTATATTAACAAAATTTTAACACATCAAGCTCGTGGGTTTTATTATCTTATAATGACCCTAAATTAGTTTTTAAGCCTGAGAAAAGGAGGCTTTTATGGGCACCAGACTTCAGCCAGCTGAGGCAGACAGCTGCTGCAGGAAAGCAGGGCACGTGAAGAAAATATACTCGGTAAATAACCCAACCAGGCATAGCCAGTTGGTAAAAACAGCAACGATGTATGGATTGCCAGAGTAAAGAAAGCAGCCTGCTTATGAGAAAGACAGAGAGGAGAAAGAGGGCGAGGAGGACAAGGGAACAGATCATCACTTGAGACCAAGAACGAGAGAAGGAAACAGCAGCTTCTCTGTTGACACTAATCTCCTCCTCTGTGAGGTCATCCCCCTCCCTTCAAATGAAGGGCATTCAGACAGAACATGCAGGAGATGAGAGAGAGAGAGAGAGAGAACATGCTGGAGGTGAAAACATTCTGGAGGTGAAGAGAGAGCGAATGAAACACATCAGCATGTGCGTTCCTCCGGTACCTTCACGACATCTTCATCCGCCGACCTGCATTCCACAGACTCCAACACATCCACCACAGATCCATCTTCTTGAACCCCCACGACCTTGACGGGAACTGAGACAGGCTTTCCGGTGAGGATGGCGGTGTTCAAAACTTCTGTGTCCTGAGCGAGAGAGCAAGGGGCACAGGTGAGCAAACAGGTGACAAGAGTAAGGAGGGGAGGGAGGGCGACCGAGCGAGCCGCTCACCACCTGGACTCCTGTTAGGACTACAAAATCCCCAGCAGGCTCAAATGCTTGAACATTTGGTTAGGCCCTGTTAGAACATGGGCCTGCCCCTGAAAGGCAGCGGCCATTCTTGGTCAGGAGAGATGGCTCAGTAGTTGAGGTCACTGCCTGGTCTTCCAGAGGACTGGGCTTCAATTCTAGCACCCATACAACCATCTGTAACTCCAGTTCTAGAAGATCCAATACCCTAGCCTCCACAAGTACTTCGTGCACATGGTGTTCATACAAACATGCAGATAAGACACTCACACACATAGAAAGAAATTTTTTCATTTATATTAAAAATAGTAGTCACTTTTTTTTTGCAAACTAGCAGGGAATTTTATTCAAAAGCAAAATGCTCTTACAGAACCAAAAGAAATACATTGTCAAGAGCCATAGTGGACCATAAGAATCAATGTGCACTTGAGAGCCCAAATTATTGTCTTGGATTTCCTTTTATGGGATGCAAAGAGAGAAGGAATTTAGTTAATTGAAGGTATAGTTTGAGTGGTTCTCTATTTCAAATTATTAGTTTTTTTGTTTTTGTTTTTTTTTTTCTGTTTTTGTTTGTTTGTTTTTTGAGTCAGGGATTCTCTTTTTAGCTTTGGAGCCTGTCCTGGAACTCACTCACTCAGTAGGTCAGGCTGGCCTTGAACTCATAGAATGCTGGGATTAAAGACGTGTGGTGGCACCACCTGAGTAGTCAGTCACTCTTTTTTTTTTTTTAAAGATTTATTTATTATGTATACAGTATTCTCAGTATTCTGTCTGCATGTATGCCTGCAGGCCAGAAGAGGGCACCAGATTCCATTATAGATGGTTGTGAGCCACCATGTGGTTGCTGGGAATTGAACTCAGGACCTTTGGAAGAGCAGCCAGTGCTCTTAACAACTGAGCCATCTCAGTCACTCTTAAGAGGCCAAATCCTATAGTGAAGATCAAGCCACACCCCTGCTTACAGCTCTTCTCTGAGACAGAGTTAAGAAGCTGCCTCTGTCTCTCTGTGTTATCTCTCTCTTTCTCTCTGTCTTACAAGTCCCTCTCCAGGTTTTAAAGGAAGCATCCCCTTCCCTTTATGGCTCTTGTCAAGCTCATCTGCCACGTATACCATATAGTTCCTTCTGCTCTCCTTCCCACCCCCAGGGCTGATCGTGGTCCTGAGGCCCCTTTCACCTAATGCACCACGCTCCTGATGAACAGGCTTCCTTTCCCATATCTTCCACAGCTGTTCCACCATATCTAACAGCCAGCAGCAGTGGGCACTGTTTGAGACATTATGGAGCCGTTAGTAGGTAGAGTTACTAAAAGAAGATGGGTCCCTGGAGGATGGAAGATTCCAGAAAGTTGGGTGGGGTTCTGCCTCACACTGAAGATAATTAAGCCGCCCAACAGCTAAGCTCTCATTAGTCTCCAGTGGCAGGGGCACTGTCCTCCCTTCTCATCTTGCAGACATGACTGCCACTTGGCACAAGAATTATCTTCAATATTAATTAATTAGCACTGTACATCTGCAGTTATGTGGTTTGGGATGATTTTTTGGAGGCTTTTGGAGGGTGTGTGTGTGTGTGTGTGTGTGTGTGTGTGTGTGTGTGTGTGTAGACCAGAGGACAACTCCAGTGATCATTCCTCAGAAACCACTTGCCATGCTTATTAAACAGCATCATTCACTAGGACCCAGGACTCTCTGAATAGATGAGGCTGTCTGACCGGTCAATCCCAGAGCCCCCCTGTCTCTGCCTCCCCAGCACTCACCTTGGCGAGCTTTTAATAGGGTCTCTGGAGACTGAACTCAGGACCACACACCTTGAGGTACATTATCACTGAGCAAACCTCTCTCTTCAGTATCTTAGTCTTCACTTTAGATTCACTTGGAAAGTGATTGCTCATTTTGGGGGACGTCACAGCACAGTGATCACAGACTTCCTACGGGGTTCAAATTAAGAAAACAATAGCACAAAGGACCAGAGAAAACTGGCTACAAGTAAGCACCTGCCTACCCCAGGTGCCACCAGGACCTTCCTGTCCCTCACCTTCCAGTTCTCTCTGAGACTGTCCTCCAAATACAGACATGTGTGGCTTTTCCTCTCTTGCTCTGGCAAACTGTTGGGACACTGTGGGTTCTATCTTCCTCACTCAGCTAGATCAGTCCATCACATGGCATACTGGTTCTGTTAGAGTTGATCCCACCTGACCCCACTAGGCTTCATGAAAAGGCATGTGACCCTAAAACAGCCAGGGAAAATATCCTAACAGTATGTCCACAGTAGAAAAACCACACGCAAGACCAGGTTCCTGATCAAGATTTCTTGATTCCCCAATGAAGCCCCACCTGAAGGTCACTCACTGTCTTTTGATGCTTAGATAAATTTCTGCTTTAACTAAACTTCAGCTTCCCCTAAAGCCAGTTTAAACTGGGTTTTATCACTTGCAACCGAAAAGTCTTGTGTGAGACTAGGTGACAGGGTGGGCTCTAGAGAAAGAAGCCAGCTCACGTGCCCTGGGGAAGCCCTCGGAGGAGACACGGATGCATCTCCCAGACTGAATTTCAAGTGTGCAGGCACAGACTTCCTAGAGCAAATCAAGGCTGACCCTGACTTCCAACCCTGGCGTGTGCAGCTCAGTGCCTGTGTTTCCACGGTTTGACACTTCCATGAGAGGCTTAGATTTTTGCACCTTCCTCCCCCATCATCTGTGGACAGCCTCTCAATACTTCCGATAGCTATCACTCCCATCCCTCAGCGTACTGAAAAAGAAATTGCCACGTCCAACATCACAGCAACGTCATCCACTGCCAAAGATACAAGGCAAGCATCTGTTGAGAGACATGACTCCTCAGCTCCTGATCTCAGAAGGGCTAGACTTTACACGAAAGTGTGCAGACAGCCTTTCAGAAGCATTTCCATCAGTGTTCAACCAAACGGCATCACAGAAGATGGCAGAGTAAGATGTGTAGAAGATTCTCTGCCCTGTGAAAGCAACCAAAGAGCTGATAAATACCATTGAAAACAACTATTCCAAATGCATATGGGGCCGGGACACCATTTACTCAAGAAACGCAGAATCTTGGCTTTTTAAGCAAAAGGAAACCAGAGAACTCAGTGGCATTTTGCCCCAAGCTTCTCTCCTCCTCTACAGGGCTGCAGTGGTCTTGAACAGTGGCATCTCACCTTCACAGAAAAGCCTGCAGTGTAGACACTGCTTGAGGGTGCAGCTGGAGACCTCCTGAAACCTCAAGTCACTGGAGGACCTGCCTGCCGAGCTGTGTGTGACCTGAGTCCGACCTCACCCAGTGGCAAAGCCTTCTACTCAGAGATGTTTGTCAAGCAGAATTATGGACAATTGTTTATTCCCAGAGCTGTTGGAGACCATGGACAACGGACAACACTTGAGCAAAAATCTTATGGGGAAAACACAGGGAGTGAGAGGACGGTGGGAGCTTTAAAGGGCTATGACTGAATCCTGGGAAATAACAGATAGGAAAAGTGACAGGCACATAGGGAGATTGTAGATACTAGATAGATAGATAGATAGATAGATAGATAGATAGATAGATGATAGATAGTAGAGAGAGATAGTAGAGAGGGAGAAGATAGATAGATAGATAGATAGATAGATAGACAGATAGATAGATAGATACAGATAGACAAGTAGTAGATAATAGGTAAACAGATGATGGATGGATGGATGAATGGATGGATAAAGAGAGAGAGTGAAAGAGAGATGACATCAATAGATAAATAGAAAGGTAATTAATAATGATTGACGGTCTCCTGGCCTCCAGGCCTCAGGAAGAGTACCACAGCTGCCCTGCACTTGACATGCAGCATGAGCAATGCACCTCCAATGCACAATGCTACTAACAGTAGCTGCAAGTAACTTCCTGACGTAATGACTATAACCTCTCAGAGTAAAGATTCAAACTTACTGCAAACACACACACACACTGAGCCCTGGTTAGATTTTTGTCTTCCACAGCCTAACAGGTGATTTAGCCACCGAAACCACATCAGGGTGCTGGGGAATGAGAGCCACAGCTCTTACCACTAGAAAAGTGAATCTTAAAACGGAAAGGAGATGCAGCAGGAACTCTGAGCACAAAGTAGATCGGGAAGAACGAGTGAGAAAACTCATGTGCAGAGCTGTATGTGTTTACGTGTATACAGTTGGGGGTGTATATGTGTGTATACATAAGGCTTTTCCTCACTTCAGTTCTCTGAGAGGCCGTAGATGCAAACATCAGACTCATTCACTATTTATTACGCCAAGTTTAAGTTCTACATACCATTCCCTGAATAAGAAGATAACAGGGCTCCGTGGAGAAATGGTGGATTGATAGGCAGAGGGAAGCAAAGAGCAGAAGCCTAAAATATCTCATGCAGCCAGGAGGTAACTAAGTTCTCAAACAACAGAAATGTCAAAAAGGACACAGGAGACGGCATGAAGGGTTGTCCGTTGCCGACCAGGGACAATTTAACATCCCAGTAAACAACCATAGCAGCCAATTATAATCTATGGAAGAAAATGAGTTTCTGAATCCACACTGCTAGGATTAAACAAACAGCAGAGAAGGAAGCTGGGTCCTTGGGGTGGCATTCCGACTCATAAATGCAAAGGAATCATGAAATTAGAACCCAGCCACCTGGCAGCCGCCATTTATGCCTTAATTATCTCGGGTCAGAATCATTAATGCATTCCACGGCTGACCAGAAGTCTAAGAAACTGGCTATTTGCAGTGTCAGTGTCTTGGTGCAGGAGAAGTAACGATTTCCAAATGAAGCAACTGCAGCGCATCCTGATGATCAAAGATGCCATCACTCGTGAAGGAATAGCCTGGATCTTGAAAAGGACACCGCGACACTTTGGAAGTAGAGACTGAACTCGGAACAAGGATGTGAAATAAACCCAGCCAGGAGGTGTTGGACAGAGAGAGTGGGCTGTATAAGCGTGTCACAGTCTGAATGATAAATGGTGGGAAAGTGCTACGGATTAAGGACAGGACACATGCAGTGTCCTGGACTAGGACCTCAGACTGGAAAAAATAATAATTTGGCTGCAATGGACACAAATGGACAAATGGTAAAATGTGGGGAAAGCTTGGGCATGAGATAAATGTCCATAGAAATGTCTCTGTGCACTCGAGAACTCCAGGGAAACCCTGTGGATGAGTTGTTAGGATAAAATACCTGGCAGAAAGTGAGCTGGGGGAAAGGGGTTTGCTTTGGCTCACAGTACTAGAAGGGAAAGCATAGTGCTGGGCCAGTTAGGCGGGCCTGGCAGTCAGAAAGCAGAGGGAAAGAAGGAAGTGGGACCAGTCTGAAAACCCTTAATGTGCACCCTAGTGATGTACTTCCTCCAGCAAGGCTCCACCTCCCAAAGGTTCCATAACCTCGCCAAACAGCGCCATCTACTGGGGACCATGGTTCAAACATAAAAGCCTGTGAGGGATAATTCTCATTCAAACCACCATAACCTCTTTAAAGGGCCATTGTGTATGTAACTCACTCTCAAGCAGCTCAAAATAAAGTGTTCAGTTGGGTGGGATCGTGCAGGCCTTTAATACCAGCACCCATCAGGCAAAGGCAGGCATGTCTCTGTGAGTTCAAGACCAGCCTGGTCTATATAATGTGCTCCAGGCAAGCCATTGCCACAAAGTGAGGCCCTGTCAATAATAATAATAATAATAATAATAATAATAATAATATCATGTGTTTGTGTTGAGAGAGAACACTAACCCTTGTGGGAACTCTAGAGGAGGAATTTGAGAAAGGAATTTCTTTAGAATCATGAATCCAATCAAAAGACCAATAGAGCACAGCAAGGAGAAATAAAGAAATAAATGCACAGATTGAGGATTCAAGTGCCTTATGAACATAACTAAACACAGTTAATGCTTTTCTTAAATATTATATAAGAACCAGACACTGTGACAAGTGATATCTGTCATTTATAAAAATCATTTTCTATTGATAATACACATTGATTTTATTAATATGTTGTTTAATCCTCAGATAGCCCCACTGGAGTTACCCTCTGTGTCCCCATTGCATAAAGGATGGAATGGAAGCTCAGAAGAGTTCAGTGATTTGGCCAGAATTGTGATGTTGCTAAGCAACAGGGCTAGGATAGGGACAGAAGCTCTTGGATGCCACAGCTTCCATCCTGGGTGCTTAGCTGGTCTTCTCAGCTCACATGCACAATGGACCCTCAGTCCCATTCCATCTCCTAACTCCGAATGAAGCTTTAAGGATAAAAGACAGATTTGTAGAGACATTGATTTCAAAACCCCTCACAAATAAGTTATATAAGGGCGAGGGAGACGGTTCAGTGTTCAAACTTGATGGGCACACAAGCGCAAGGACAGGAGTACAGATCCTCAGAAATCCACACAAATATTAGGGAGGAATGGAGGACAGCCAGTAATTCTAGCCCCAAAAAGCAGAAACAGGGGTCTCCAGAAGAAGCTGGTTAGTCAAACTAGTCGTACTGGTGAGCTCTTATTTGGTTAGTAAACCTCTGCATCAATGAGTAAGGTGGGAAAGCAATGGAGGAGGACTCCCAACATCAACCTCAAGCCTCCACATGCATGTCCTTGCATGCACTCATGCCCTCACACATGCAAAGACATGCATACACATGTATACCTATACCACCTCTATGTGAGAAATGGAAAATTTTAAATGTTATATAAATAATCCATCCATGATTTTTATAAAAACAGTCGAGTAGTCTCAGGTGCAGATGATGACCATGTGTAGCTTCTGGAATGCTCTATTCTAACTTCTACCCCAGCCCATGAGGCTCTGGATCACCGTTTCTGAGGCTTGGCCTCCTCTGGATTCTGGTCCCTGGATTCTAAGTAGGAATCTAATTTCCAGACGCCACGATTTCTCATTTTTAAAACCACAGGGCAGTTGTAAACTTCACTCAGAAACCAGTAAAGACACAGGCTCTAATTTAGTTAACAACAATCAACCCGGTGTTGTGTATCATATAACTCAGGAAATCAGCCCAGCTCCCTCACTCCTGGTGGCTATTTTTAGAGTATAGCAATTTATTATCCACAAGGCAATGAGAGAGGTCAGAAGTCAGCTCTCTGTGAATTCTTGAGCAGCACAAACAGGATTGTCTCAAACAGGACAAGCCCCAGAGAGTCAAGGTGGCCTCCAGCAAAGGGCTGGACTGCAATCTCCAGGCTGCATTCCCAGGAGAGTAGGGAAGGCTGTTTAGAGCAGCAGCCCCCGAGAGCAGTAGTGTGACATTACCTGATGGATGAAATTAAAGGTTACCATAGGGAAGCTGGAGGCCTACTACAGCAAAATCCAAAGGGGGTGCAGCCAGCCCCCTACACATGCAGGCATTCCACGGGGAGTAGGAGCTGAACTATGTAAAGCCACGGGAGCAAGATCCATGGTCCCATCTTTGCCATGGCTTCCCATGCTGCCTGGAGTATATTGAGATCTCAAAGACTGCGGAATGATGGTAAAGCCATTCAGTATGATGTAAGGGCCATTTGTGGAAACCTTCCTCCTCTGCTCCCTGTCACCATGGCAACAGTGACCAGGCACCAAGTCAGCATTTTTATAGTCACTGTTGACTGGTCTAGATGTGAGCAATGGTCCATGCTGAGCCAACAAGCTGTCTCCTGAAAATCAATTTAGAACCAGGGCTAAGAGACTCCGACCTCTGCACAGCTTGTTTCCAGAAAGGAAAATCAGAACTGAGAGGCAGTGATGGAGCATTTATGCCAGCAGAATGGCAGTAAAAAAGGAAGGGGCAGAGATGAGAGGTGGGGGCTTCTGAGTCCTTACTTGCATGCCACGCCTCCCTCCTCCTCATATGCCAGGATGCACCATGCCCTTGCAAAGAATCCCCACATTGGGCTCCCACTGTTGCTGGTGGGTTTCTGTCACTTGCTGCAAGTTTAGATTTGGCTGCCAACTAGTCATCTGGAAAGAGGGAACCTCGACCGAGAAATGTCTTCTATCTGAATGGAATGAATGAATGTCTGTGGGGCTACTACTGCTAATTGGTACAGGACAGTCAGACCACTGTGGGTGGTATGGTGGTACCGTCCCTAAGCAGATGGGCCTGGGCTGTATAAGAAAGGCAGCTAAACAGGAGACTGGAGGCAAGCCAGAAAGCAGTGTTTCTCCCTGGCCCATACTTCAGTTCTTACCTCCAGCTTCCTGCCTTAAGCTCCTCCCCTGACTTTCCTTTCCGATGGACTGGACGCTGTAAAGCAAATAAACCCTTTCCTCCCTGGAATTTTACCGCGGCAACAGACAAGTTAACCAGGACACTGCTATGGGAGTTGTAGCCAAAGACGGCGATGTCCTTTGGATCTTAGGTTCTACAGGGAAGACAGATGAGCTGCCAGAGCAAAAGGTCTTCGCTTTTCTTTTGTGTGTGTGCTCGCATGCACATGTGTGCACATGAATGTGGAAGCCAGGGAGCAAACATTATGCATTATTCTACCTTGTTTGTTGAGACAGAATCCTTCACAGACTTGAAGATCCCTGAATAGACTAGGCCGGCTGGCCAGTAAGCCCCAGGATCCCCTGTCTTCATCGCCACAGTACGGGACAAGCACATACTCTCATGATTGGCTTTCTTACATCTGTTCCAGAGACCAAGATTGGGTCCTCAGGTCCACTCACCTCTTCAGCCTTTGCCTTTCAAAGTCACACCAAAGCAATGGACATGCTCAGTCCCGCAGGGTTTCTTTATTAACTGGAACTGAACACGGAAGCCTGCATCCTTCCATGCAGGTCCTATACTGGAGTGGTAGGTGGGTGCAACAGGCCAACATGAAAGGCCCTAAACTGAGAGTCAAGAGGCCTGGCCGCTGCAGCCAGCTCCTATAATGACCACGAGTCAAAAATAATCTCTTCTGTTGTGTTGAGCAATACAATCCAACCTATCAGCTTCCCAGAGGTCAAGAAATGTTGGTGTAAAGACACCCATGCTAAAAGAAAGGATTGTGACAATCTGAGTAGATAGGGTTGGTGGAACCTCGGGAGAAAAAAAATAAATGGTCAGGCAAGGTGGTGTACGCCATTTATCCTGGCAGTTGAGAGACAAAGGCAAGCAGATCTCTGTGAAGTTGAGGCCAACTTGGTCTACATAGTGAGTTCTAGGCCAACCATGACTACATATAAAAACCCCTGTCTCGAGAAGAAGGAAGGGAGGGAGGAAAGGAGGGAGGGAAGGAGGGAAGGAGGGAGGGAGGTAAGGAATGAGAGAAAAAAGGATGGAAAGATGGACAGATATGGAGGGAGAGAAGGAGTTAGGCAGGCAGGCCCATAGACTGCTGAAGATCTTTAGAAATAGAGGATCCCACACAGGCAGCAAACAAGAAGAATAACACCCAGCGGAGGGTGCCAGTAGGACATCTGCTCCAACACCAGGCTGATCACTGAGATGGGACCCGACTCCCTCCAAAGCACAGGCTCTTACCCATGCTGCAGAGCATGTGGAGGTGAAGCTGGAGGCAGTGTGCAATCTTTATCCTGCCAGTGCCTGGGTAGAACTGGGCCACAACGGAAGAATACAGGACACTTGAATCGGTACCACCCCTGGCTCTGGCTCCACATTTGGTAGATATGGAGTGATACTGTGATGTTCTGTTGGCACTCTGAGCCCCTCACTATCCCCTCAAGAGGTCGATGGGGTAGAAATTTGAGACCAGAAGCCTAGAAAACACCCCTTGGAATTTCAAGTCCGGGGTGTGGATCTGAGGATCCCAGAGACATGGTCCTTCTCATGACAGTGTGTCACACAGCCAGGCAGTATTCATGGGACACAGAAAAATATGCCTGAGGTCAGAGGAAGATAGGATTAAAGAAAGCCATGTGGGCTAGATGCAGCAGAGAACTCTAAACTTTAGACAGCCATGGAGGCATACGAATGTCAGAAGAGGGAAGTTTGAGCCAGCCTGGTTTCCAAGGGAGCCTCTTTCCTGTGCTCCTCATTCAGGAGAGACCTATTTATCCACACAGCAGGCTCCTCCACTGTGTAATTATTACGTGCATTTTCTCTAATCCCTCTCTACCCGTTAACACTCCCTTAATTACAACTTTAACCACTTAAGAGTGTGCTTCCTCATTGTCTTGGGTGGAGGGGGATCTCAGCCTGTTTGAGCTAAACTCAACTTCCAGTTGCCACAGGACTAGCAAGCAAAGTCATCTGTCTGATTAAAATCTAAAACAGGCTGATAGCAGTACTGAGAACAGCACTACTGAGACTTGAGCCCACAATGAGAACTTCATTTAAACACAAATACATCTTCTGGGATAGTTACTGTGAACTTCCTGATGCTCTGTGATCACAGTGAGCATGGGAGGAGGAACCTGCTGGCCAGCTCTGCAGTCAGACCAATGGATGGAGGGATAGAGGGACAGACCATGTATGGACAGAGAAATAGATCGATGGGTGGAAGGGTTGATGGATATACAAAGAATAAATAGATGGAAAATTGTGAAAATGGGTGGATGGATGGACAGAGAAATGGGTGAAGAGATGATAGACAGATAACGAACAGATGGATGAATGGATGATAAGTAGATAGATATATGGACAAACATGGTTAGGTGGGTAGATGTGTGGATGAATAGTTAGATGGGCAGGTGGATAGACAATGAATAGATGGATGGAAAATTAGATGGATGAACTAATGAACAAATGGACAAATGGATAGAGGGTGAATGTATAGAAAGAGAAAATGATTGATAGGTGGATAAATGACAGACAAATGGTTGAATGGATGGATGGATGGATGGATGGATGGGTGGATGGATGAACAGAGATAATTGGGTCAATAGATAGATGATGGGCAGACGGAAGGACGGATTGATGAACAGAGATGGTTGGATGAATTGATAAATGGATGATGGGCAGATGGATGGATGGATAAGTGGATGGATGGATGGATGGATGGATGGAAAGACAGTTGAGTGGATAGATGAATAATTAGACAAAAGCATGCATTGCCTCACACACATGTGCACATACCCCTCATACATATGCACACACAAACCCTCACATATATGTGCACACATCATATGCAAAACTACATCACCTCAGGAGGATTCTCTATTATAATCAAAAACTTTCATTTAAAAAAAATCTGTTTATGAAGAAGAGGAAATCGAACCTTTCTGGGCAGACCTGAGAGAAAGCGTTTGAGAATTTCCATCTTGAGATGTTAAAAGAAGGTGGCAGGAAGCATGATTCTGAAAATTACATCCGAGTCTGTTGTTTCATGGGATTTCTTTTTCTTTTCCATAGTGAACCTGCCAAGACCAAATGTGTGGTGTTGGAACTGAAGCCCTCCTCCTGGTCTGTTTAATGCCGCCATCCAACCTGACTAGACATAAGTGCTAGGACTAATAAATACAATAAGCAGTTTGCTCCATGACTGTAACTCAGAGTAACAGCTGTGCTGCTTGTGAAATGTGTTTCAATGTTCACATTGATGGAAGCGCTGGCTGCAAACCTGCCCTTGTCTTCTAGGCTTCCTTCCATCAAAGTCCAGCATAGCCTTTCCCTGCCTGGATGGTGGAAGTGCATGAGTGAGTTCAGACGAGCTTTCCAGGACTGCTACGACAAACTACCACAACCCTAATGGCTCAAAATAACATAGACTTATTCTTTCAGGGTTCTAGAGGCCAGAAGTTGGAGATCTGGCTGAGCCATTGTAGTAGGAGCTACGGGCTAGCTTTACCCAAAATAACAACACACAAATTGTATTCTTTTAAACACTGCTTGGCCCATTATATCTAGCCTCTTCTCAGCTAACTCTCGCACCTGGACTAGCCCATTTCTAATAATGTGTGTAACACCCCAAGGTACGCTTACCTGGAAGATTCTAGCCTACATTGATCCTGGGTCGGAGCTTTATTGTGTCTGCTCCAGAGAGCAGAGCTATTGAGTCTAAGCTCACTTCCTCCCAGCATTCTGTTCTGTTTACTCCACCCATCTATGTTCTAACCTATGAGGACCAAGCAGTTTCTTTATTTTTTAACCAATGACCTTCCTCCATCAAGCCATACTCCCCCAGTAGGCTGTACTGGAGAAAGGCTTGCTTCTCACAGTGCCTGATGTCTCCAGATGTCATTTGGCTCATGGGAGCATGCTCCTCAACTCTATCCTTCTTCACATGGCTCCCTGCTCTCTTTGTCTTCTGTGTGTCTTGAAGCTCCCGTTTTCATAAGTACAGTGGTTAGTTGATGTAAGCACTACCTTAGGTACCAGATGGACTCTCCCAAAGTATTTGATTACTACATAGAAGCTCCATTTCCAAGTAAAAGCTCCATGCCCACAGGTACTAGAAGTTTAGAAACGAATAAATCTTTTTAAAAATCAGGTCTTAATTCTATAATTTTAGATTTGTCTTTGATAATGTGTGTGTAGACATGTGCCCATGAGGGCAAGAGCTCACAGAGCCCTGAAACATCAGCTCCCTCTGGTAGCTGGTGTTACAGGCAGTTACTAGCTGCCCAGCATGGGTGCTGGGCATCAAACTCAGGTCCTCTATAAGAAGAGTAACTGCTTTTAACCACAGAGCCATCCTTTTAATAGGGCTTATTTCTCAAGAGAATATAAAATAAGGCACAAAATTGATGTGGGATGCCCTTCTGTATGCTGAGTGTATGTTTTGTTACGATTGATTAATAAAGAATCATATTTGACCAATATCCAGGCAGAATAGAGCCAGTCAGGAAATCCAAGCAAAGATAATGTGAAAAAGAAGGCAGAGTCTGGGAGATGCCAGCAGCCATCAGAGAAGCAAGATATGAGGTAGCAAGTCACAAGCCTTATGACAAAGTATAGATTAATAAAAATGGGTTAATTTAAGTTGTAAGAGCTAGTTAATAATAATTCTGAGCTAATAAGCCACACAGTTTGTAATTAATATTAAGCCTCAGAGTGGTTATTCAGGAACTGGTGGGTGGAAGAGAAACCTCCAGTTACAAATGTGAAGCTCTCGAATTTCCAAAGGGCCTGGGAAAGCTTTAAAAAAAATTCTAAACACAGAAATGGAGCCACACCGGCTTCCTAGCCTCAAAATCTCATGTCAGCAGGGCACTGAGATACATCTCCCAACAGCTGCCTGCAAGACGAAGCTGGTCACCAACCACCATGAGCTAAGCAACATGGTGGATTTCCAGTCTCAGACAGACCTAGGTCCAGAGAGGCTAATCAGTCCATGCGATGTGGTGGGTGTAGCTTTTGCTCATACAAACAAAAGAAGTTCATGGGCCTTCTGCACACTACCTGATGGCAGCATTGGGAGAGGAGGGTAAGTGTGACATTCATTGCTACCTCCTTCATGTTGAAAAGCTGAGTAGGACAAAAGCAACAGCCCAAATGGCCGCTTTGGTCCTAGCACATTTACCAATTTAAAACAATGATAAAAAAAATGATTACAGATATACAATAAAGACAGATTCCAATAAAAAGACCTCTAAACAGGTCACAATGTGTTTGATAAATATGCATAAGCTGGGGAGAGTATAAAGGAGAGAATCATAAATTAAAAGAATAATTTAAAGGCAATAAACTGAGATTCTTAAAAAGAAAACAGAATAATAAAAATATTATGATATGCCATGTAAAGATGGAAAATACACAGAGAGTATGGATTATGTACATTATTATGTTTTCTTTGAATTTTTGACCATTAGTGAGTTAACTACAGAGAGACATTTGATTGTGGGGGCTGCTAAGCTAAACCAACATAAAGATATTGTGACTTCAAAATTGGGGTCTAAGGATATGCTGCTTTAGCTAACAGGTTCTGCTTTTGTTTCCACAGAAGGTGAAAAGCTACAAATTTCTTCTAGGATAATATTGTTTGACCAAGTACGACCTCCTGGGAGATCTCCATGGGATTTATGGCCCAGGTGATCCAACATCCAAAACAGCTTCAGGCAACTGGCTGAGACAATGTAGCCTCACAGACTACCACAGCCAAGATTTAACCATAATTCTAAATCTTCTCAAGATCCCCAATGCCCCCATCAGCAGGAAGTAGTATAGAAAACTAGACCCAAATTCCAAAAATACTGTTTATGTTTATTTTCATTCATGGTTATAAATGATTAATGGTCATAGTCAATCTCTTTCTAAAGGAAAAAGGGGAATACAATGTAGAAATTATTTTAAAAGGTAGATTATTGAATCTACTTTAATCTAAAAACAACAGTTAATCTCAAAATACTTTACATTGGTATGGATTTGGGTTTATTGATAAAATTTAAGGTCAATTTTATTATACTATATGTATATTTCTACTCTTGTTTAAGGCATTATGCTTATACAGCTCTTTTAAAATGTAATGTATAATTAAGAAATACAAATTAATAGTCATCTATAATAGTCAAACTTATAGTCATGTTAGTTAGATTTTCTAGATATACAGAGTTATATTTCAGATGGATAAGTAATCTTCAAATACTTCAAAGACCTACAGAAGATGGCATTATGTTTTACAAGACACTTCTGTTACTGCCAGCACCAGTTACTTCAAGAGGATGCTGGGCATAAGCTCCCTATGGAGTTTGCTAGCCATTTGGGCAAGAAAATGCTCTTGCCTGGACTGCTTGTCTGTATGCTGTATAAACTGGACATGCAGGACCCACAGGAAAATGACCACTAAACTTTGTCAAACAAGGCTGGATGGTCCTCCAGGATTTCTGCTTCACAGAAAAAATGTCAGACATTCTTCAGGACAAAGAGGAAAGTGACTGACAAACTGCCAATATAGGTGGGACAGTCTTTCAAATTTCCTGCTCCATTGAAAAGTCTGCCAGATATTATGGGATCTTTCGGCTGAAGATATATGCTCCAGTGTTACAGAAGAACTTTAGGTGACTGTCCAGACAGACAGATATTTCTGTCATTTCTAGAGTTTTGGAAGTTGTTTACAAAGCACTTCCAGCTTACTCAGGTAATATTATATCCTTCTGGGGTCTTGAATGGAGTTGAAGACTAGATAGCTATTATTATAGCTTTCCTTACTTATGATAAAGGATAAATTCAATATGAAACTTTTTTAGACTCAAAAAGATAGGATAGATGATAGAGTATTTTCTTTAATTTTGCCAGATACAAAGAGAGCAAATATTAATACTATGATTCTTGCTTGATACCTGTTTTATTATACATAATTTTACAAGGTTAAAGTTAAAATTTTTCTTTTTAATAAGATAAATAATGTGGGATGCCCTCTGTATGCTATGAATATGTTTTATTACCATTGGTTAATAAAGAAGTTAATTTGACCAATAGCCAGGCAGAATAGAGCCAGGCAGGAAATCCAAGCAAAGATAATGGGAAAAAGAAGGCAGAGTCTGGGAGATGCCAACAGCCATCAGAGAAGCAAGATGTGAGACAACAAGCCACAAGCCTTGTGGTAAAGTATAGAATAATAAAAATGGGTTAATTTAAGTTGTAAAAGCTACTTAATAATAAGTTTGAGCTAACAACAGACCAAACAGTTTGTAATTAATATTAAGTCTTAGAGTGGTTATTTGGGAATTGGTGGGTGGAAGAGTTACCTCCAGTTACACAAAATAAAAAACATTTGCCTTTATGCTAAAAATCAACAACAAACAATTTTGGTTCTCACCTGTATTTGCAGAGAGGCTCCATTATAAGCATTATTTTCAACCTAAAAGCCTGGGGATGTAGCTCAGTAGTGGGACACATGCCTGCATGTGCAGAGTCCTAAGACTGAATCCCAGGAAGTAAAAGAGGTAGGGTGTACACTAGTGCCCCAGCCATTCCCAGTACTCAGGAGTCAGATGATCTAGGCTTCAAGGCCATGGGGAGATGCTGTCTCAAAAAATACAAATCAAGTTCGGCAGTGGTGGCCCATGCCTTTGATCCCAACACTCAGGAGGCAGAGGCAGGTGGATCTCTGTGAGTTTGAGGCTGGCCTGGTCTACAAGAGTTAGTTCTAGCCCGGCGGTGGTGGCGCACGCCTTTAATCCCAGCACTCGGGAGGCAGAGGCAGGTGGATCTCTGTGAGTTCGAGGCCAGCCTGGTCTACAAGAGCTAGTTCCAGGACAGGAACCAAAAAAGCTACAGAGAAACCCTGTCTCGAAAAAAATCAAGAAAAAAAAAAAGAGTTAGTTCTAGGACAGTGGGCCTGTTACACAGAGAAACCCTGTCAAAAAAAAAAAAAAAAAGGAATTCACCATCACTGTTTGGGGAAAATTAATCTATATGTTCATATGTTCTGAAAGACCCCCGTGCCCACGTACTATGTTAAACTCTGCTGAAAATTTAGCTGGGCCCCGGGCTCAGCCGATGCTAAAACTGGATACCTATGGGTTGCAGACTCACTGACTAGGCTAAGGAGAGGAATACTCTACCCCACCCCCCAAGACATTCTATCTAAACTGTCAACTTGCTGCAGAGTACTTTATCTAGCTTTATGGTTTTTCAGGGAAATTCAAGAATAGACATGGGGCCGTCCCCAGGTGAGCTAAGCCCGCCAACTTGAGAGCCAATGAAATGCTTGTGCTATACTACCCTCTTATGTAATCATTTTTCCCTATAAATATGGCTGTTTGAATTTGCCTGGGGTGCTCAGTTGGTGTAAGCTGCTGACGCACCCACAGGCACCTGTGTAACCAATAAAGACACCTCTTGCTGATTGCATCTGTTGGCCTGAATTATTGAGACTGGGGGATTTCTCCCACCGCCCTGGAAAATGAGGGTCTTTCAGTTCCTATAAAAGTTAGTTTGCGAAGCAAATTATTGCTTCTGGTGGTGGAGACACCTTCCTGTGAGCTCTACAACATTCCGTTGTCCAGAAACCCTGAAAGACTAAAGATTTTACCTTTTGTTTCCAAAGAATTGACCCAGACAAGCAATGGCTGTCCACTCCCAGAACAGAGAAGGGAACGCTGTCCATAGCCTCATGGTGGAGCAGGCTTTTCTACAATCCCCCACTGGCATCGAGTGAGTGGAATGTGGGTAGCCTCTGCTGCACAACTGCTCAGGCCTTACCTACATAGGGGAGGCCCTGACCTCCAACAGCCAATCAGCACTTAGCATTCCTTTGACTTCTCTAATTGGCTTAAAGATCTGCACCTGACTCTAGCTGATCCAATGGGATCTGGCTTTCTCTGACTGATAGCCTCCTCATTGCCATGGAGCCTTTCACAGGGGAAGAGACTAGCCTAACTGGTGAGCGTGACTTAGCTGTTGCGTCCTGGAGCCATGGTTATGCAGCTGTAGTCCCTAAAGCTGGGGCTGTATGTCAGACTGAAGACAGTGGGTCCCAGGGACCCCTCCAGCAAGGTAGCAACCAACCCGCCCCCCTTTAGGCTCGGAAACGACTTTTTAAAGGAACTGGACTGAATTCAGTTTTTGGCTAAATAAGGTGGAAATGACACAAGAGTATTTGGGACACGTTCCCCCCACCGCCACCTGTAACATGCACGGGGCCGGCTTGTTGGGGTTTTTATCCCACCAGGTCCCCCAGCCGTTTAGTCGCAGAGAAAATCACACAGAGATAAAGCTGATTGGCCCATTAGGTCAGGCTACTTATTAGCTCTTGTAGCTTATTATTCTGATCTATGTTAGCCATGTGGCTCAGTACCTTTTTTAGTGGGGCAGATCACATCCTGCTGCTTCCGTGTCTGGACAGGAGTGGGAGGAATCAACTTCCTCCTTCCCAGAATTCTCCTGTTCTCGTTGCATCATTTCTACTTTCTGTCTGTTTTTTTCTCCCCCTATACTTCCTGCCTGGCTAATCCGTGTTTATTTAAAACATGATTGACAGATTACAGACAATTCTCCCGCACCAGCCACCCAAGCTCAAAGGGAGAAAATCCAAGTTCCCTAATGTAGCCAGTAGGAAGAAATTAAAGTTAAATAAGATTGTCACATCGGGCCCTAGAAAGGAAGACACACCAGCAGGACAGCTATGAACGCCACCAAGCACAAAACGTTAATTCACTTAAAATACCATGAGAAAAAGGGGTGGGGGCAGTCTTCTACCACTCAGTCGTGCATTCTTAAGAGCTGGACTTTGTGGATAACAATGCCACTTTGTAGTGTCAAAAGGGCCTTTTGGAGAGAGCCACCATTAGCACAGAGATGGACATACAGAAAGGCTGGGGGGCACCTTGTGACATCATCTGCCAGTTTAGGAAAGAAACATACCTCACCAGCACCTTGATCTCGGTCTTCTCATCCTTCAGAATAATCCTGTTGCTTAAGCCCCTGGCCTGTGGCATTTTGTTACATCCAAATACAAGATGTCAGCCTCAATTATAGATAAGCCCAAGGCTCCCAGCCATAACAGAACCCCGGGGCCACCACATCTGTTTGCAAAGCGGATGGTAATAATTTTTTCTCCTAATTACACCTGCCAGCACCTGCTCTCTTCGCCCTCAGCTGGATGTAACTGTGATTTCGTTTGCACAGTAATGCCACGCCATTCCTATCACCCACTGTCAACAGCTTCACGGCATCCCTGGGAGGCAGGCAGGGAAGGAATGACTGTTCCCATCACCAGGGTGAAGACGCTGTGACTCAGGGGGCATCTGGTTACAAAACATTTCCTGGGGAAAGAGCCTATGTCATCTATCTCCTGAATAAATATTGCTATGGAGACATATTCATTATTACTTATTTTAATAAGAGGCTGGGTATGCTTTCTACTCAAATTTCACTCCTGCAATATGCACTGGAGGAGAGATAAGTAAAGAAAGACTCTAGGTCATTCTTGACCTAAAATCCTAAGTCATGTAAGTGTCCTTGGGTAAGGGACATATTTTCTCAACAACTCAACCTTATCATTAAATATAGGAATGAGGGCCAGCGAGATGGTTCAGTCAGTAAAGGAGCTTGCTGTCAGCCTGATGGCCCGAGTTCAATCCCTGGACCCATATGGTATAGAGAATCAGTTGCCCTTTGACCTCCGCAAGTATACTAAAGCATTCACACCTCCTCCCCCCCCAATAAACAAACAAATAAATAAATGTAAAAGCAAGATAGACTTTATCCATATTCTTGACCCTCTCTGCCACATGGCACTGGTTTTTTTCCCCCTCTCAATCACATATTTTCTGAAGTTAATAGCATGTTCATTCTTTCAGATTCTCCTGTAAGCAAGGTTAGCGAGGCAGGCTTTCTTGTCTAGTTCATTTTCTCTTCGCCTCAGAACAAATAAACTCTAAAGAGAGGTTCGGTGAGTGGATGGGTAGGGACATTCACAGCTTAACTAATGGGTCAGCTGATTAGACAGCTCTCGATTTACAATGCCTGGGAGCTAGCCCCAGTGTCTTCTCACACCCATGTCCTCAGCAGCCAGCGCTGGCCCTCCTGAGCACTGTTCTTATGAGCATTTGAACATGTTTGGAGATGTCAGAGATTAAGATCAGCATCCTTTGCTGACTGGCCTGTATTGCTACCATTCCCTTTACGACATAAGTCTAAAATTAAGAAATCTGCCCATACCACGAATCCTGATCAGCCATGAGGTCATAGGAACCCCTAGGCTTTAGTTCCTAACACTTCCACCCTGATTTTCCCTACAGCAGACTCTCCTGGCAAGTCAGTCGGCTCTGTCAAAGTATAAATGATACTAAGGGTGTGAATAGCAAATTCACCTCAAGTTCAATGCTCTGGGCTTTTCATTCTACTTTATGACCTTCTTGTGGAAACCCCGTGAGGTTGGATTTAAGGTCTGTTCCACAAGATGGAGCTCATGCCTAGTAGTTAGCAGAGCCAAGAACCTGCGGCTGACTGGGTCAAGTAGCCTGGGGGAGAACCTACAACCGTTATTCTGCTATGGACAGTGTCTCGCGGCACCCTACGTTTTTATCTGTACACCCACAGATTGACGGCTCTCTCCACCCTCGACAGAAAAGCTTCCTTCTGTAGTGAAGAGAGAAACAGAGACCCAAAACTGATCAGTGACCCCAGTAGTGGTAACTGGTGAGTTACTCACCCATAATGAGACATCTCTGTCATGCTCCCTCCGCACAAGAATCAGGGACCATTGTGGAGCAGGAGACATCACCAGACTTTGTGGAGCAGGAGACATCGGAACTGTACCTTTTAAAATCTCTGGCCGCTTGGGGAAGAAAAGTTAGTTTCCCTCAGAGACCCAGCCCTTTAGAGGTTGCCCGTGTCCTGGTAGATGGTCCTACCCTGTTCACATAAAGGGAACACTAAGTGAATTCTGGTTTTAAAAGGAGGGCACATGAAGTAGGAAGAGAAAAGTAGAGAAAGAATCAAGTGGAGTTGGAGGGGAGGGGATGGATTTAATCAAATCACAGTATATGCTACATCTGGCTTTTAATGCCAGTGGTACACACCCTTAATCCCAGAACTGGAGAGGATTGATCATAAAACAGGAGGAGAGAGCTCTCAGACACAGTCTCATTCTGAGACTCCTGGAGACAGGATCACCATTTCAGAATGAGGTAGAGGTAAGAGCCAGTGGCTGGCTGTTTTACTTTTCTGAACTTCAGGTTGAACCCCAATTTCTGTCTTTGAGTTTTTAATTAATCGTGCTACACACACATTCTTGACATGCAGAGGTAGAAAGATGTAGTATATGAACATAAATACAGGTATTTATGTGTGCATAATGCTAACTGTCTGTGGCTAAAAACGATTACATGCATGTCTATGAAAAAATATGTCTCAGGCACTGTCCTAAAAAGCTAACGTATATGATGTTCTTAAATCAACTCTTAAGATTTGTTTTATTGTCAGGCGCGGTAGTGCATGCTGTTAGTCCCAGTACTCAGGAGGCTGAGGCAGGTGGATCTCGGTGAGTTCGAGGCCAGCCTGGTCTACAAAGCGAGTTCCAGGATAGCCAGGTTTCTCTGTAAGAAAAGCAAGCACTCTTAATCACTGAAGTAGCTATCCATTCCCCTAAGTCAACTCTTGATAAAGACAAAACCCTCATTCATTTGCCTTTCTTCCATCCAGGAACAGAGATGTACATCTAGAGACCCAACAGCCCTTCGGTGATTATAAGGCTATGCATATAAAGAAAGGGCCCAGAGAGTCCTGAGACCATGGCCCCAGTGCCATAAAACCACTGAAGCCAGGCCAGCAGCTTCCCATCACCAGGCAAAACCTCCAATTAACTGCTTGTTTTTGATTTCTAAAACATTGAGAAAATGATAAGTACTAACTACAGACCCTGTGAAGCTTAGTTCTGAACAATAAAAGAATGTAGGGCCAATGGGACATTAACACCTAAAACGGACACAAGCGAAAGAATGGCTGGATAAGGAATGGAGACTCAGAGCAAAGAGAAGACACCATGGGACAACGGCAACAGCTGACATGATGGAAACATCAACTTGAATGAAGTCTCTGAACTGGCAGCTTCTTTATACCAAAATGGGCTTTCTTTAATGAACAAAACACGTGTTAGACTCAGCCTTGGATTCAGCGAGGATACAGCTGCAATCTGACAGCAGACATCCGCTGTACTCTGCTGTTGTGTCTGTAAACGCTCCCAATTTCCAAAGTCTGGTGACAGCTCTTCCTTGTCAGTTTTAACCACCCACTCACACGTATAGTCTCTCTGCCGTTCCTTGTTTTGAATGAAGCAAGCATCAGAGGAGCCAGTGTCTTACCTTCTGCCTTTGAAATCATCAATCACACTTCCCCAACTTTGCATGTTTGGCAGCCAGGGTGAGAGGCTACATCTGGCTTCCCATACCCCACCTCACTTGACGTCATGGCTCCATGACTGTCCTTAAAGGATGGCGCAGATGGAAGTTTCTGTCCCAGCAGGTCCTACTTTCATTCAGTCCCAAATAAACACACAGAGGCTTATATTAATTATAAACTGTTTGGCCTATTAGCGCAGACTTATTATTAGCTAGCTCTTATAACTTAAATTAACCCATAGTTCTTATCTATGTTTAAATGCATGGCTTGGTACCTTTTCTCAGTAAGGCATTCTCATCTTGCTTCATCTTCAGCTGACTGGTGACTGCATTTCTGTCTTTCCTTTTTCCAGAATTCTCCTAATCTGCTCATCCCACCTATACTTCCTGCCTGGCTACTGGCCAGTCGGTGTTTAATTAAACCAATATGAGTGACAAATCTTTACAGTGTACAAGAGCATTATCCCACAGCAGGATGGGATGGGTGGCTTGGTTTTGGTTTTGTGCCCTTTTTTTCTAAGAAGAAAGGATGGCTTTTCAATAGATATAAATTCTTGCATTGTTTCATGAGAATACTTATGACTGTGGGCAGCCTTGTTCACAGGTTCTTAAAGTGTGGTTCCTGGCCACCTACACTCCTGGGATCATGTAACTGAAAGGAGATGGAGCAAAAAAGTTGACAATAATACAAGTTTTCTGAATAGGTCAACAACTAATTCAAAATTAAATGTATAATGAACAGAAGTACTTCTGGCTGGCAGTGCTTGCCTGTGTTCTGTCCTGACACTTCACGGAAGCCTTGGTTCTGAACAAACACATGTGCACACTTTGCATGAGACAACACCAACAAATGCAGCTTGGGAGAATGAAGGCGTAAGTCACAAACAATGCCACACCAATTTGGGGTTATGATTATTAGGGTGGTATTTATTTAAAGGGGAAAAAACTTACAGATCACTGTCCCAGGCAACAGCCCTCTATGCAACCAGGAAAGGAGTCTAGTCGCAGGCGGAGCAGGAAGTGAAGAGAGAGAGGAGAGGGAAGTGGCCGCTTTTTTAAAGGGAGAGAAACCACGCCCCAATGGGCTGGTACCTCAGCGGTGATAGGCTGGAGGAGTGGGAGGACCTCCCGCAACACCTCCCCCTTTTGTTTAAATAAGAGAGTTCTAAACCTACTATGAAATTATATACAATAAGTACAAATATCCTATTCTAACTAGCTTAGGTCTTGTATAATAAATAACTTGGCCAAGTCATGAGAGAAAGTAACTACATTTATATAGTCTTCAACCCCATCAAAGATCTGAGAAGGGAAATAATGTTACCTGGGTAATTAGGAAGTTCAGTAAAACAACTTCCAAAACATGCAACAAATCACAGAGACAACTGGCTACCTGGGCAATCACCCAAAATCACGTTAGCAGCGTTGAAGCAACCAACTTTGGCTAAGGCCTAACATAACTGACATACCATTTTCAAAGGCAAGCAACTTTTCAAAACTATCTTATCCTGTCTTGGCAGGATATGACAGCCCTGTTTTATCCACTGATGTATGCTCTGTATCTTTGTCAGTCGTTGAGGTATGGGCATTTCTTTGCCCAAAGGCCAGTTCTGCCAAAAAGAAGGCTCCAGGTGGAGTGTCTTTGGTGCTCAACATTCTCTCGGGAATAGAGTGGTGTTGCCAGGAGCAATTGTGTCTCACTACCACAAAACTCTGAGTTAGATTAAAGGCCATTTTTTACAGCTCTTTGAAGAAGTTGAAGATTATCTATCTATACTGAGTATAATCTCTATATATCTAAAGAACCTGATTAGTCTATTATAAATGACAAACTTAGATGACTATTAGTCTATATAATTCTCAATATCTATCTAACTTAAAGACTAAGACAATAAACGACTGTGAAACAAATGAGGACAATGACCTCCAAATATAAACAATGTACAAATATACATTGCAGTAGGTAAATATATATCAATACACAATCATTATATAAGTATCTTAATCAGAGGTAGAAATGTACACTGCAATATGGTAAATATATACAATATATATATATATCAATACAATATATGTCAATACATAAAAAATGTTTTAAACAGAGGTAGAAACATGCATGCGTACAATAGTCAATATAATTTAACTTTGTATCAATATACCAGAATCTATACCAATGTATTTGTCTAAAAACAGTAACTCACAGTTACAAATCTATTATCCCATCATCCCTCTTTTTTTTTTTCAAAATGATCCCTGAGCGTATAAAATTCCTCCCCCAACCCTCAATCATATACTAATTATAATCAACCCCTAAATGATGTCCCTAAACCCAAGGGCAAACTTTACTGGGAGAGGGGACGTCGTTCTCTAGAATCACTTCCAGCTGTCATAGGGGCGACGTTCTTTCTGGGGGATCCTGTGAAAGTAAAATGATGGTTAAATTTCAAGATAATGTCTTTTAAAATTGCAAATAGTCTCTGAGTATTTTCGTGCAGGTCTGGCCAAAATGTTGTATAAGCAACCACGTGCTCTGGTTCGTGCCACTTAAGAGCTGTACTTGCAAGGGAGATTTAAAAATGACTCAGAAAAGAGCAAACCACGCGGCCAGAGACTACGCGGGCCTGTGGAGTTTAAATCCACGTGGGGAGTCCAAGGCCGCTGGCGGCTGAGGAAGGGGAGGGCTCCCGCCAAGCCGAACTAGAGCCCGCCAAGCCCGCCTTGCGCCCGCCAAGCCCGCAGCCGCCAAGCCGAACTTGGGGCCGCCAAGCCGAACTCGCGGCTGCGAGTGGGGAAAGGAGAGGTTCTAAAACCAAACGTTGGGCGCCAAAATGAAGGCGTAAGTCACAAACAATGCCACACCAATTCGGGGTTATGATTATTAGGGTGGTATTTATTTAAAGGGGAAAAAACTTACAGATCACTGTCCCAGGCAACAGCCCTCTATGCAACCAGGAAAGGAGTCTAGTCGCAGGCGGAGCAGGAAGTGAAGAGAGAGGAGAGGGAAGTGGCCGCTTTTTTAAAGGGAGAGAAACCACGCCCCAATGGGCTGGTACCTCAGCGGTGATAGGCTGGAGGAGTGGGAGGACCTCCCGCAACAGGAGAACTGATAACATTCCAGAACGTTCTGTGTTATGACTGGCTGGGTTTTCGCTGTACATACAAAGTTTTCTGCTCTTATAGAAACAAATGGCTCGATGTCAGAAAACAAAGGCTTCTTTTGCATTTGCTGCCCTTCCTCAGCATTTAATGGAGTTAGTTCTTCGTTGGATTGGATTATGCCAGAATGCCTGATATCAAAACTTGCTGTTTGAGTTACTGACTTGGATTTCATTTTTTAAAAAGTTATTAAGTGATTTTCGGCTTGTGATTAGGATGAAATCTCTGATAATTTTTAATAGGACTTTTAACATACTTCTTAGGACTTTTAACATACTTCTGCCATTATACACTTATATTTACGTGAAGTGTGTTCTCAGCGTTAACAATTATAAAATCAAAATGCTGCAAACCTTTTAAAGGCATTGAAGTCGGGCGGTAGTGGCACATGCCTTTAATTTCAGCACTCGGGAGGCAAAGGCAGAAAAATCTCTGTGATTTGGGAGCCAGCCTGATCTTTAAGAGCTAGTTCCAGGACAGGCTCCAAAGCTACAGAGAAATTATCTCGAAAAGCCAAAAAAAAAAAAGGCATTGAAGATGCTTTGTCCTGCAGTATCACATACTCAACTGACATTTAATTCCATGTGTGTGTGCTTGCTCATGGGTGCACACGTACACATGTGTGCAGGAACCAGAAGCCCGTATTCTTGTCTTCCTCTATCATTGAACCTAGAGTTTACTAATTCGACATGACTTGCTGGCCAGTGAGCTCCAGGAACCCCTCTATGTCTGCCTCCTCAGTGCTACAATTACAAGTATATCCCACCACATCTAGCTTTATGTGGATACTGGGGATAAAAGGCAAGTCCTCATGTTTACACATCAAATGCTTTACCTAGGAGCCATCCCCCCAAACCCTATTTCTTGATTTGAAAATAAACAGCCACACCCATCTCATATGTATGGGAATTTACCTTTAATAAATAGTAAAATTACATGCAACCAAAGATTGTTTTAAGATAAATTTCTTTATGGCTCTTTATCAGTAAATATTTGATTCGCATGCCTCTCTCTTATATACTTACATAACTGGGGTCATATAAAAGTTTCTTGAGGCAAAAGGGTGACAAGCAAAATTAGTTTAAGCAGTCTTGGCTGGACTCACCTTGTCAACCTTTTGCATCTAACCAAAATGTCACATCACCTATTTTGCTATCAGCCTTACTGGGTATAATTTGCATGCAAACAATGTACCTTTTTTCAGCTTAATGATTTTGACAGGTACAGGCACCTGGGTAAACACTAGGAAACCTGAATGGTGAACACTGTTGGTCCACTGTTTCTCTGGTCTCTGTGTCCACAGATCTAGATCCAGCCAGTGTCACACACCCTTTGGGGAGGCAGAGGCAAGCAGGTCTCTGTAACTTCAAAGCCAGTCTGGTTTATACAGCAAGCCCTTTCACAAGCCTGTCATCTCAGCTACTCAGTAGGTGAAGCAGGAGGATCAAAAGTTTGAGGGCTGCCTTGATTACAGAGTGAGATCAAAACCAACCTTGATAATTAAGTGTGATCCTGTCTCAAAATAAAAACAGGGCTTGGAACAGTTAATTAATTAGCTAATTAATTAAAATAAATTTAAAGTGCACCTATATTAAACATGCACACAGCTTTCCCTTGTGGTTGAATCCCACTGGGCTATGCCAGTGGGCACCTAATACTTGCTTTGCAACATTTGTAAAATGTTGTTGAATGACTACTCAGTGGCTGTGGGAAATACTGAGTTCCTTAAAGGGCACTCAGTGTGGGGATGCTACCATTGGTCCATGATGAGCCCTGTGCTAGTAAATTGCCACAGCAATGTCAAGGATGTGACTGGCACTGCCCACAGCACAACCTACCCAACCTTACACAGTGCCCTAAGTGTGTTCAAGCCCCACTAGGCTGAAAGACCAGTCTGCGTGAACACAGTCTGACCCTGCCGTTGTCAGGCTGGATCTGATCACACACACCCTCCCACAAACTCTCACATAGGGACCTGCCCATCATTGCTTGTCTTGGAGTTACTATTGCTATAATGAGACACTGTGACCAAAATAAACTTTGCAAAGAAAGGATTTTGGCTTAATATACTGAATCACAGTCCACTGAAGAAAGCCAAAGCAGGAACTCAAACCAGGCAGGGACCTAGAGACAGGAGCTGATGCAGAGGCCATAGAGGAGTGCTGCTTACTGGCTTACTCCCTATGGCTTGCTCAACCCCTTTCCTATAGAACCCAGGACCACCAGCCTGAGGGACGGCCCCACCCACAATGGGCTGGGCCCTCCCACTTCAGTCACTAATTAAGAAAATGCTCTACAGACTTGTCTATAGCCCGATCTTATGGAGGCCTTTTCTCAGTTGAGGCTCTCTTCTATCAGATGACACTAACTTGTGTGGAGTTGGCATGAGAAGTAGTAGCCAGGACAATGGCCCTGCAGTCCAGTGTCTCTGTGTTCTCAGATTCTGACACTGAAAATGGAATTGAATTAAAGCATGTGACACAGCTACTGAGGAAGAAATTTGTGTCTACTCTGAGGTCAAACCATTATCAGAAAGCAAGGAAGGAAGGAAGGAAGGAAGGAAGGAAGGAAGGAAGGGAGGGAGAGAGAGAGAGAGAAAGAAAGAAAGAAAGAAAGAAAGAAAGAAAGAAAGAAATCAACCCCTGCAGGGAAATATGATGGCAACATTTGGAGGAAGTTGTAAACAGAAGTTTCTGTCTCACCCGGTCTTGCAACCATTCAGTCCCAAAGAAACAACACACAGAGACTTATATTAATTATAAATTATTTGGTCTATTAGCTCAGGCTTATTATTAACTAGCTATTACAACTTAAATTAAACCATAATTCTTGTCTATGTTTAGCCTCTTGGCATGATAACTTTTCTCATTAATGCATTCTCATCGTGCTTCCTCTGTGTCTGGCTGGTGACTGCATCTCTGACTTTCCTCTTCCCGGAGTTCTTCTACTATGGTCACCCTGCTTATACTTCCTGCCTGGCTACTAACCAACCAACCTTTAATTAAACCAGTGTACAAGAGCATTCTCCCACAGCAGAAGGTGATCTGAGTGTGGGCTGAACTCTACTAGAGAGGAGGGCATGGCAAGGGACAGGGAAGAACAGCTGAGGTGTCATTTGATGGGTGACTTTTGGTTTTCCAATGGACTGCAACATACAAGCCCACTCAGGATGGAGGGCACAGCTTAGTCTGAATTCCAGCTTCACTACCAGGAGGTAGGTAAGATTGGAGTGGGGGTACAAGGAGATCCACCCTTTCCCTCATCCACTGTCAGAGCCCAGGCCACCCTCTGTCCATTTCTATGGAGAAAACTCTAGTCATTTATGATGACCAGTGAACTTCCAGAACCACACTCTCTTGTGCAAATCCAAGGGGAGAACGTAGCCTAGTTTACTTAAATCATCTGCAATTCTGTGGGATGCAGATCTGTTCAGCACTTTCACAGGAACTCTGAGCCAGCAGCACTAGGACCTAATAAAACTATATATGTGTATGTGTGTATATATATATACACACACACATATGTGTGCACACATATACATATACTATATATAACAGTATTTATATAAAACATAAATATTATGTGTTTAATATGTTATTATAACACTATGTGTATATAGTGTTATATAAAACACATATAGTTTTTTATATATAACATATCTATAATAATACATATATAATAACAAAAATAACATTTTCCCTCATTACTGTCAGGAACGAAAATGATACAGGAGACTTTATTGAACAGTATTTTACATGAACGCCAGAGTGCCTGTGTAACACACAGTGGCAGAGATATTACAGACAAACATGGGAGAGACACCAATGGCTTCTCTCTTCTTCACATGAAGAAAACGAGGGTCAGAAATACAAATTGAGACCATTTGCCCTCTTGTAAAAAAGACAGAAGGGGGCTAGAGAGACAGCTCAGGGGCTAAAAGCACTTGTTGCTCTTGAAGAAGACCCAAGTTCAGTTCCCAGCACCCACATGATGGCTCACAATGGCCTGTAATTCCAGCTCTAGGGGAATCTTACACCCCCTTCTGGCCTCCATGAGCGCTGCACTCAAGTGTACATACACTCACACATATATACATAATTCAAAATAAAATAACTCTCTAAAAGGCAGGAAAGACTATTCCCAGCCTGGCTATAAAGGGACCCCATGAATTTCTGCTTGCTTCCACTAGGGCCATACTCACCACGGGTCCCAGGAGGGTGAGAGACACACCACACCAATAAACCCCCCACAACCTCCTGGCTTAAGGGCTCCCGTGGCCATCCCCGGTTTCTGTGTTACAACTTTATTGTGTAACTGAAGCAGACCAGCGCTGCTTTAAGTTATGAACTCTGGGAAATTCACTGTGTAAAACCCCTGGCCAATAAAATAAAACAATAGCTCATTGATGGCTATTGTTGCTGTGACACTTGAAGGCCTCGAATCCCCACTATTCAGGAGGCTGAAGCAGTGAGATCCCAAGGTGCAGGGCTTCCTGGGCTACATGGCAAGTTCAAAGCTAGCCAGCACAACTTAAGTGTGTCTTGTTTCAAAATGAAAAGCAAAAAAATTATCTGATGGTTTAGCACAATGGTGGATACTTGGTCAGCATTTGTGAGGCCCCCGAGTTCAGTCTTCAGGAGGTGAAATATGAACAGGTTAAAAGGCAATCTACAACCCTCATCTCGTTCAAAACAAGCCAGATGCATAGAAAGGCTCAGAAATAGATGTGTCAAAACTTGTCTCTTGGCGGTAGGAGGAAAGATTATTTTTATTTTCTATTTTTTGAGAGGCTATGTATAACAGCCCTTCTAGAACAAGAAGATGTTTTGAAAAAACTGCAATTATTTGTCTGACTCAATTTCCTCATCACCTGTGCCAAAGAACAAGAAAAAGGACTTTGGCATCTACAGGAGAAGCCTTAGGGTCTGGTGGGAAGGAAGGGATGGTTTGTGGTTAGTGTCTGCCCCTACCAACACCTCATATGACTGCAGGAGACTTCCTGAGACACTGAGCATGGGGATGAGGGTAGAGGAGCTGATGGACACTGCTGACCTCACAGGGAGAATGTACACAGAGAGACCCCACATTTAGGGATGCGACTCAAGAATACACACTTCAACTACCCGGGATACTCAGCCCTGGAGAATAAGACCACCTGCCGTGGGCAGTCACTAAGAGCTTCAGGGAGATGTCGTATGACGTCTTTCACATGGCAGCCTGCTGCGAGACCACTATTCCATTCGCAAAGTCTCCTGGGAACAAACCGGCTGTGAGAAAGCCATACTGCTAGAAGGCGGCGTTGCGACAATGTTAGCGCAAGCTCACGTGTGTGGTGATGGTCCCATCTGGTCAGAGGCAGGGGCACCCGCAACTTCATAGGAAATTTTTAAGTTAGAAATGGTTACCATGGTGGTCTCTAATGAGGAAAGGAGTCTGTGGGGGATGGGGGCAAGAGGAGGAGGAGCAAGAGAGACTGGTGGGATACATGTGGTATGAGAGCAGGAGGAGGGACCATTCATGGGGAGGAGGGAGAGGAGCATGGGAGGGGAGGGGCATTAATAGGGGATTAATAAGACCAGTAAACACACACACACACACACATACACACACACACGTGTCACCTTGAAACCCATTTCTCTGTGTGCTAACTAAAAATTTGGGAGATCCTACCCTCTCTGAGGAACGGATGAAGGATGGGGGAGAGATGGTGGGAGGGGGAGGAGGAGAAAGAGGGAGAACTGTGGTTGGTATATACAATGAATAAGAAAAATTTTAAAAATAAAATAAAAAAATAAAAATTTATCTTAAAAGGTAATTTAGGGGGACTGAAGAGATGGCTCGGAGAGTAAAAGCATTGGCTGCTCTTGCAGGGGGCCGAGGTTCAATTCCCAGCACCCACAGGGCAACTGACAACCACCTGTAACTTCAGTTCCAGGGCAATTTGATGCCCTCTTCTGGTCTTTCTGGGCACTGCATGCATGTAGGACACACGTAGACAAAATATCAGAAAACATTAAAATATAAGAAATAAAATCTTAGAGTAATTTAATAAACTAGATATAGTGGTGCATTCCCAATGGCACTCAGGAGGTGGAGGCAGGAGGATCAAGAGTTCAGGATCATCCTTGGCTATATAGAGAGAGACTTTTTAAGGCAATCCTAGTATGACATCCTTTCTTTTAAAAAATCAAGTGTATTAAAAGAAGAATTACAAGTGAAAAGGTGGGTGAATATTAAATGGGATTTAAAATAATAAATAAAGGAACATGAAAGGAATGTTCTGGAAAAGGCAATAAGAGGATCAGCTCCACCTGAAGGGCTGAAGGAGGTGTGGAAATGTGAAGGGCACCCTCCTGCCCAGGCTGAGGCTCAGACCTCATGGAGATACATCTGGAGCCATTGCATGGTGGAGACCTGCGCTGGCTGAAGCACGCTAGAGCTGGTCTATGACTAGGAAGCGGCCAACCAGCTGAACTTTCTGGGCAGTAACAATCTCCAGGTATCCCATAGGCAGCCCCTAGCAGGAAAGCCCACTACTGTACACTGGTGGAGGAGTAAGAGATCAAGGAGCGAATCTGGGGCTGGCTGAGCTGACAGCCTGACCCAATAGCTACCACAGGGCACCTTAAACATTCTAGAAGGACCAAGAATTTGTAAGCCATCATGGTGCTAATATTCTCTCTTCCATCAGTCTGAAACTTGGGTTTGCTGAGCAATTGACAACGTGTGTGTGTGTGTGTGTGTGTGTGTGTGTGTGTGTGTGTGTGTCTGCACGCGTGCACACACGTTTTGCCTGCAGGTATATCTGTATGAAGGTGTCAGGTATCCTGGAACTGGAGTTACAGACAGTTGTGAGCAGTCATGTGGGTGCTGGGAATTGAACCCAGGTCTTCTAGAAGAACAGTCAGTGTTCTTAACCACTGAGCCATCTCTCCAGACCCATGATTGACAAGTTTTCTTTCTTTTATTTTATTTTATCTTATTTTATTTTTTGGTTTTTTTGAGACACGGTTTCTCTGTGTAACTTTGGAGCCTGTCCTGGAACTAGCTCTAGGCCTACCGCTGCCTCCTGAGTGCTGGGATTAAAGGCATACACCACCACCACCCGGCCAAGTTTTAATTTCTGCACTATGTGAGTTTTCAGGGAAAAAAATAAAGTAGTAATATTCAACCATGTGCCCGAGTGTCACACAGTCAATTAGGGATGACAGGAAAATCAAGTTGTCATTCCAGGCAGAGGGCTTCAGATCAAGGCAACCAGAGAAGGAATAATCCTGAAAGCCCATAGACGCATTGTTTTGTTCTGTGTTCCCCTTCCCCGTAGAGCAGAGAAGGCTGGGCTTGGTCTCAAGGCAGGATTGCCCACCTTCCTCCTTCCTCCACATAGACTCTGAACAAGCACAGCTGTCTCCACTTAAGAAGCCTTGCCTTACCAACATCTCAAAGGGCCCTCAAGCAGAGGCAGGAAGGGAAGCTGGGCTCCTGAGCCTCCAAGTGTGGAGGGTTACCACAGTCAGGGTGGTCCACTCCCTCAGAGAACTGCCATCCTGCCGGAGCAGCAGGACTAACCCCATGAATGCAGGTAGCTGGTTTGACATGCTGTCCAGTCTGAGGACAAGCAGTTTATCTCCACAAGGGGGGGGGGGGCACTCAATAGCAACAAAGTCTATTTGAGCAATTGTTTTTTCTTAGAAAGATCCTTGGAGCCAACTGCTTCCTACATCTTAGGATTACTTTGTTTTTGTTGTTATTTTAATTTTTTCTATTTTTATGCATGAGTGTGGTGTGTATGTATATTTGGATATATGTGGGCACAGATGTGTGTGAGCTCACGGGCACACGTGATCATGAACATAGAGGGCAGCACTTGATGACATGCACGTGTGTGTTCACAGACATGGGGACAGAACTTGATGGCATGCACATGTGTGTTCACAGACATGGGGACAGAACTTGATGGCATGCACATGTGTGTTCACAGACACGGGGGCAGAGCTTGATGACGTGCACATGTGTGATTGTGGACATAGTGGACAGAGGTTGATGGTGGAATCATCTTGGCTCTTCTACCTCATTACCTGGGGCAGGATCTCTCTATCCAACCGGGAGTTCATCAGTATGGCTGCTCTTGCCAGCCACTTTGCTCTGGGGATCTCCTGTCTCTGCCTTCCAAGACTGAAATTATACACAAATCACCTCACTCACTTAGTAGTTACCTGGATTTTAGGGCATCCAAACTCCTCAGGCTTGTAGAGCAAGTACTTTACGTACTAAGCCATCGCCCCAGCATAGCCTTTGCCCACTTTGAAGGGGATTCTAATCATGGTTATGAAAACTCTTGTCTATAATTCATGGCTCAACAATTACTTTACAAAGAATTTAAAAGGTTAAAGCAGAAGTCGAGTTCTGTGAACTAAATGAAAATGAAAATATAACTTAAAAATTCAGGGTAGGGATCAGGGAAATGGCTCAGCAGTTAAGAGCACTGGCTGCTTTTGCAAAGGACCTGAGTTCAGTCCCCACCACTCACATCTGGCAGCTCACAATCTCACCTGAAACTCAAGTTCCAAGGGGATGTGACACCTCTTCTGGCTTCCATAGGCATCGTACATGCATGTGCATGTGTGTGTGTGCGCGCACACACACACACATAAATCTTTTCTAAAACTCAAGAGGGGAATTCTAACCCAAGTCACCTGTGGCTGAGAACAAAGTTGGGTCTAAGCCAATGACCTCAGCATCCACTTTAATATTTTACAGAAGAATGTGTAGGTCTCCTAAAACCAAAACAAGCCAAACTAAAACAAACCAAAGAAAAGCCAAACATGCCAGAGAGGGCATCAATAAAACATAGAGAAAATAGAGAATAATCTACAAAACCCAAAGTTGGTATGTTTAATGACTGCTGAATATGGTGGTTTGCATGAGAATGGCCCCCATGGGCTCATGTATTTGAATGTTTGATCCCTAGTTTGTGGAACTATTTGGGAAGGATTAGGGAGTGTGGCTTTGGTGAAGGAGGTGTGTCACTAGGGGTGGGCTTTGAGGTTTCAAAGGCCCACACCATTCCCAGTTAACTCTCTCTCTCTCTCTCTCTCTCTCTCTCTCTCTCTCTTTCTCTCTCTGCTTGTGCTTGTGGATCATGATGTAAGCTCTCAGACTACACCACGTCTGTCTGCCTGCTGCCACGCTCCCTGCCGTGATGGTCATGGACTCACCCCATGCAACGCAGCAAGCCCCCAAACTAAACCCTTTCTTTTATAAGTTGCCTTTGTCGCGGAGTCTCTGCACAGCAACGGGAAAGTAACAGAGAGATCAGGAACGGGAGAAAGATGATAGAGGGATATGGAAAGACACCACCGCGAACTGCAGACCAACTGAAAGCATGATGGGGGAGCATCCACTCAGGAAGGAGCAGAGCTCATGACCAGCTGCTTGTCAAAGGGATAGGGATGAACAAAGCCACCCCTCCTAGAGCTCACACCCCCATGGAGAGAGAGTTGATTCTCTGCCAAGCTCAGGTGTGAGCAGGTGGCTTTGGAGAATGCTAATTCTGTGAAGGAGAGAGCAAATCTGGACGTGACAGAGGGTGGCTGGCTGGAGATTTCACAGCTGCTCCAAGGAGCAAAATCACCCACCCTGTGACCCATGTAGGCAGTGGGTCTGTGCTATGGCCTTGTGGTTAGGGGTAAGATTGGCCCTTCCCAGGAAACAGAGAGGCCAGGATGGTTATGGGGCTGGATTCTGAAATGTCCCCACAGACTCATAGTTGGGGGGTTATTTTCTAGAGCATGGGCTTGATAAGACTGTCAGCTGCAAAGCCAAAGGAGGAGACACTCCTCCTCAGATCCATTAATGGCCAATAGTCATGCTTTGAAGGCTCTACTGGCCCCGCCCCTTCCCCCGCCTTTCTTTGCTTCTCATTTGCCATAAAGTAAATGGGAAGCCTCTACCACATGCTCCTGCCACTATGCTCTGTCTCCTCTTGGGGGCCAGACCCAAGGATCCCAGTGCAACGTACAATGCACAACATGCTGAACCCCCTGCAACCGTGAGTCAAGATAAATTCTTCCACGTGAAGTCATTTTGTCATCGCCATGAGAAATCTGACTAACCCAGGCTGGGCTACAGTTTGAGTGGGGAATGAAAACTGATTGGTGGGGGAGGGGAGCAAGTGCACAGAAGAGAAAGCAAGCAGTGCATGGGCAGCTCAAGCGTGCCACGAAATGCAACAGGAAATCCGAGGAGTCTGTCCATCAAGGGTGCCTGTCCTCTGCTCAGTGGATTAAGCTGAGAGCCTGCCTGGGATGTGGAGAGTGGACCAGAAGAGGATCAGAATGGAGCAGGGATACCGGGGGGGGGCATGACAGTCATCTGGGGGACAGATGGTGGGGTTGGTCGCAGCTGTGGCAGTGGTTCCATTAGGGATGTGTGGGGACAGCCCGGGTAAGATGATGTATGAAAATGGAGGAGCACCAGGGTGACTTATAGATTTTTGTTCCCAGCAACTGAATAGATGATGGTAGGGCATTCTCCTGCCAGGGGAGGACATGGAGGACGGTTCTGTCTGCAAAGGCAAAGCCAGCCTCCTAGAACCTTTTCAGCCCGGGAATTACCAAAAAGCGTTGTCGTCAACCCTTCCGAGAGGCCGTTTCTCAAACCAAAATCGCCTGGCAGTTAATTAACAGAGGTTTCACTCCCCGAGAGGCTGATTCTCAGCGCTGGGGTGCCCTTTGAACTGGAGCTGAGACACAGTCACAGACTCAGCCAGGGACAGAGGCTTAATCAGCCGGCAGTGGACTAAGAGGGAGGCCCTGATGAGACTTGCATGGCCCCTGTCCAAATGACCGCCTCACCACTAATTCCTTTAGAAGTACTCAGTGGTCTGCTACTAATGAAAGCCTGTGTGACCCGCCTGAGAGGGTGGCATCCTGTAGTGGGAGTACTGAGCATGGTGGTGCGCACCTGGAAGCAGCCATGGTCACGTCCACGGGTGACATCCCCCCCCCCCCTGCATGGTTATTCCCCATCATGGGAAAGTTGATACTCAGGGAAGGTGACTTAGGTCAGCTCAGTCCCTGCCTGGCTAGAAGCCGTGAATACATATTTTCTGAATCAAAGCAAAAACAAGATACATGAGCTTAGAAAAGTCATCCTCCCTATGCCTCAGTTTCCCTTGGAGGATGAAGCCTCCTGCATTGTGAGATTTTTCACTGCTTCACTGAAGCTGAATAGAGTCTGTGAACTTTCTGTATTGGGAAACATCTGATAGACGCTAAGATGAACTATGGTGATGCCAGGTCACATACGTAGATTGTTCCTGAAGTGGTGGGGACACTGGAACTCAAAGATAGTCAGAGACCTTCCCCAGTCACTCAGCTAAGCTTCAAGAAAGCAGGGGTTTGACCAAACCCAAGATCCAACTGCTCCCCGTCACTGTCTTTGAGCAGACCATCTGCTGTCTCCCTGGCAGGCCACCTCTCAGTTGTCCCTGCTCAAAATGGCCAGGACAAGAGGCCCAGAGACTTTTCCACCCAGGAATAAGCAGAGCTTCCCACCTCACCATGTCTCTCTGCCTAGTTGCATGGAAACAGTCGGGGTGTGCTCAGCTCTGTCACTGTCCCTCCCTCCTTCTTGCAGCTGATCTGCAGAACAGAATTCCTCAGCCAAGGGAATCAAAGGTCACAGACCAACAACAAGGCCTGCAAGGTCCTCAGAAAAGCAACCTAAAGCAAAGACAAAGGGGGACTTTCTCACTCTGCAACCTGGAGCCCTGGGAAGAATTGGAGTTTGGAGCATTGGCCTACTAGACTTGCTGGAGCATTTCCTGCTGCACCTTACAGGGACTTGCTCAATGCTTGAATATTTTTTTGAAATATTCTCTTGCTCCTCTCCTCTTCTCTTCTCTTCTCTTCTCTCTCTCTCTCTCTCTCTCTCTTCTTTTCTCTCTCTCTCTCTCCAAGAGAGATGCAACATTCATCTTTCTTGGTAATTATATTTCTTACACTAGATGTTAAAGGAGCCTGTGTTCCTACTGCTCTCCGGGGATAATGGCACGTACCCTTAACTCACCAGAGATTCAACATTTCCTACACAGAAAATTGCTAGCCACAGGATCCAGGGATCAAGCTGTAGACAACTCAGGAGGCCACACCATTCTGCCTTCCATGGTGGATGTAGGATTTTGCCCATGGGAAGAGTTACTCTCAAATGATTACTTGGTAATGTGCTGACATTAGGCAACTATGGTGAAGAAAAATAACTGGCATTGAGTACAGATGGTGTGCCAGGTAATGTTATAAGCTCTTCTATAGGTAGATAGATGATAAATGAGATAGATAGATAGATAGATAGATAGATAGATAGATAGATAGATAGATAGATGATAGATAGATAGATGATAGATAGATGGATGATAGATAGATAGATAGATAGATAGATATGATATATAGATGGATGTTAGAGATAGATAGATAGATAGATAGATAGATAGATAGATAGATAGATAGATTGATAGATAGATAGATGGATAGAGATAGATAGATAGATAGATAGATAGGATGAATAGATGAATGTATGGATGAATGTATGTATTATGTGATGAATGGATGGATGTCATATGCACGCTGTGTGATATTTTCAGCATGCATGCATGCTAAATTATCTAATCCTTGCTCCCCAGTGAAAGGTGGGGACCACTGCTCCCTCCACACTTTGCGGAAGAGACACATCATTCAGCGGATGACCAGTATCACAGAGCAAGTGTGCTAGACTTGAGCTTAGGTCACCTAATAGTGGAAACCACCATCTTGCTGTGTGCGCTGTATTAAAGGGGATCAGTCAGCTTTGGAAACTAAGAAAAATAACTTTTTGAACTTGAGACAACTAAAAACATAAGAAGTCGATCTTGCAATTGAAATCCAGAGGTCTGGTAACCCTGGGGAACGAGGGTGGGGCTGAGAGAAAGTGGGTGGAACCTGTTTTTACACCCTCTCTCCTCTAACATGAAGACTTTACTCATCCACAAGATCCTGGTACGCTAAGAAACCAAAAGGCAAAGATGAGTATGTCTTCACAGTACAGCTGGGGGCCGTGCAGGCTTCCGCAAGCGTCTGCCTATGGTCCTATCCTCAGCAGGTTTCTAAGAGACAGGATGGTCACAAGTGGAGCTCCCAGCCTGCTGGACTTCCCACTGTATTATTTATGACTCTAAACACTAGGGCCACTGACAGCCATAGCCCTTGAAGACAACACCTCCTCATACCAGCGTCTCCTGCTTTGCTCTGACTGGTGCCCACACCGTGTTGCATCTGTTGCTGCTTTGCTGATCCAGCAACACCCTACAGGAGATGGATTCGGGCGTCTGCATCCTTCATCCTCAGCAGGTTAGCATCAAGTTGGCTGGTATTCAGTGTGTGAAAACAGTTTGTCCCTATCACTTCCAGATACAAGCTCTCCCTGGGAAACCATTCTGGCTTTACCACGCTGCCTTCCGAATGGGAACCCCCAAACAGACCCGAGGATCACTTGCAGGAAACACTGGCATGGATATAAAATCTATGAAAACATAGCCCGTATCCAGAGAAGGAAACTATGCCATCTGTCCCTATGGGCTTCTTGTGTCTGGACAGTTGCTGTACAGTGGGGGAGAATGAAAACCCCACCTGTGGTTCATCTCTCTATCCACAGTCCCCCTTGTAGGAAGGATGGGACCTTGTAGCTGTCACCAGCCAGTTTTCCCCAAGTCACAGTGGCTCCAGAGGAACCAGAAAAGGTAGACACGCCCATTCAGAATCCACGGGGGTGCCTTTTTCAGCCTTTTCTAAATGTCCCAGCTCCTTTTCTGTCTTAGAGAAGAATCCAGAAGCTCGTTGGTCTCTATTCTGAGATGCAAAGCTGCACTGCTCAACCCAAGAATACTGGCCAGAGGTTCAGACTCCATCTTTAGCCCTGGAATAGAAACCTTTCCTCCCCTGTTAAAGAAAAACTTGAGCAAAGTAGAATTCTGTTTCTTCCATCTCTGGGCAGAGAACTTCGGTCTCATCCCCCTCCTCACTGATTGCCCCCAGGCCATACTGTAGGAAGGAGAGACTGGGTACAGCCCTGGGAACCTGAATGACCGTCACAGTCCCTCAAGCTTGTGAGAGTCAACACTGGTGAGCAGACCACCTGATCGTCCCCACCCTCCCCCAAGAACTCATCAAAATGAGAGTGGCGGAATGAGGAAAAAGAGAGGTCTCAACCAGAAAGGGAGTCAGTGGCCAGAGCCAGGTCTTTCTGGAACAGCAACAATAACTGGTGAAGTCAGCAGGACCCGATGCGGAAGCAAACTGCGATGGTCAACTTGGCTTGATCTAGAATCGCCATAGAAACCAGCCTCTAGGCTTGTCTATGAGGGAGTTTCTAGATTGGGTTAACTGACAGGGAAATGACCACGCTGAATGTGGGCGGCACCATCCCATGGATGGCATAAAAGGGAGAAAGTGAGCTGCCATCCTCATTCATCTCTCTCCGCCTCGTGCTCCCTGTCACCATGCCTTCCCTGCGATGGTGGCCTGTGCCCTCAGACTGTGAGCCGGAATAAACCCTTCCTTCCTCAAATTGCTTTTGCCAGGCATTTTGTCACGGCAAGAAGAAAAGTAACTAAGACACTGAATAATACATTAATCTCTGAGCGCCACAAAAAGAGTGTGGGTGTAATCAAATCTGACAGTGTAAATACACATACATAAATTATATAATAGTCATTTCAATATTTTATTAGTTATCTATGAAGCTAATAAATTATCTAAGCAGAGCAGAGTGGAATAAGCATAAGGGTGCAATTCACCCCACGGTCAGGATTCTGTCTAGCCGAACTCTCTCCGCTGGTGGAATATTCTGGATCTGTACTGAGGACGACAAAGCTGACACCATGTGCCCACTAAGCACATCAACTGTGGCCAGTGCAACCAAGGGGCTGGACATTTCTTTTTGTTTTGTATTCATTTTAATTGAATCATCACAGGTAGCTGGTGGCTACTACGTTGCACATTCCGATTCTAAGCTAAGAGTAAACACTACCAAGGGGCTGGAAGGAATGGGTGTGGAGGGTTAGAAGTAAATAGTACAGACATGAAGCTTGGGCTAGGACGGGAGAGATGTGACAGGGGTCCTGGGGAAAGATAGAGGGGAAAGTAACGGTGGATGCAAGCAAGATACACTGTATACAAGCATTAAAAAATATTTAAAGGTGAAAGCATCTTTGGCAGTTGAAGTGTGCTCTGGCCTTCACACACATGCACATGCACACACACACACGGAATAAATGGTGACAGCCAGAGTGGATGTAACAATAATCACTCTAACGTTGTTGATATAGTAAAATTAAGATCCTGGCCCCAGGCATTGATTTTTTAACCATAAACTCCTCCCCCCCATCATAGCAAAGGATCTGAAAAAGAAAAAAAAAACATTGCTTGTGTTGGTTAATGCTTTTTGTCATTATTTTATTCGTTCATTTATTCATTTTACATTTGCAAAGGCACATGAGCGGGCAGAGGGTAGACATTTCACATTGGATTCCTTTATCTTGTTTTAAGTATAAATAAATGGGGGACTTAACAATGCAGAGGAGAAGCCCAATGGGCAGAGTACAGCTTTGTGGTGGTTAGCGAGCCTGCTGCCCACCTCTGTCCATCACTCACGCAGGCACCTCCCTGCACCGTGTGGCCCTACACTAGAGTGTCCGTCCTAAATAGGCTGGTGATCACACTGGACATGCTGTGGCTTGGGCTTTTCCATCTGCTGCTTGCATTTTCTTTCATTACAACCACATAATGTTTGAAATAAGAACAGCAAAGGTTGGGGGGAGTGGGGGAGGACAGCTGCACAAGGCAGGGATGTTGGCCAAGGAAGAAACAGTTTATTTAAAGAGCCAGGCTATGGTGGCCAGGATTGCTGAGCCCTGGTAGGAAGGATGAAGCCTTCCTCTGCTGTTGGTGGGGCGCCTGGAACCCTGGAAAGGCTCCCCAGGAATCAGGTCACTGGAGAGACGGGTAAGGGACTGAACAGAACAGACACCTGTGGATACAATTTGATCTGCCAGCGCCACCTGGTGGGGAGTTTGGGGGCTGTCATTTGTGAGTCTCTCCTTAGGAAAAAATTAAGAAAGAGCCAAATTGGGGAAAAATAATACCAGCCTGACAATTTGTGTGGAATTAAAGCCATTTAGAGAATGGTTTGCTGGGCTATGTGGTGGGTGAGGCAAATACTATGCCTTGGAGCTTCTCCCTGCTGATTAATCCCGGCAGGGCTGGCATGCCATGGGCTAAAGGAAGATTCAATAACCCCACAAGCTGTGTGACTTCCAGTTGGTCAGTAGCCACACCACCTGTTATCAAATACTTTCAGATTAACCATCTCTCATAAGTACTCTAAGCAGAAATATAGACTAAGGAGCTGCAGAGATGGCTCAGTGGTTAAGAGCACTGGCTGCTCGTCCAGAGGACCTGGGTTCGATTCCCAGCACCCACATGGCAGCTCACAGCCACCTGCAACCCCAGTTCCTGGGGCTCTGATGCCCTCTTCTGGTCTCCTCAAGCACAATGCACCCTAGTGGTGCACAGACACATGCAGCCAAAATGTGTGTGTGCATTATTTTTAATTAAATGAAGGAACAACTTCAGATGTTTGCTGGAGATATATGTGGTCAAAACCAGGCAGGGATCTATGACTTCCTTATATCCCCCCTCCCCCCCCCCCCCGCATCTTAAGGTACCAGCATACAATCGAAGAGGATTGCTTTGGGGGCCGGTAACCGCTGCCTAGCAGAAACAATGGCAAGAACCCATCACAATGTTTGGTGGAATCCCCTGTGTCTTCCTGAGAAAGCCTTTGCCAGTGTATAATTCCTGAAGGTAAACCTTTCCACAGACAGGATAATGAGGCAGGTCCTAGTGAAGGACACACAGTTTAAGGAAAGGGCAAGTCAGATTTGAACTTAAGAGGCTAGACACGTGTGTGTGTGTGTGTGTGTGTGTGTGTGTGTGTGTGCAGGCATGTGTAGTATGCTGGTGCACATGTGTTGTAAAGGTCAGGTATTTTTGTCTTGTGTCTTCCCCTGTGGCTCTATACTTTATTTTTTGAGAGAGGATCTCTCTTGAAACCTGGGGCTCAGATTCTGCCAGGCAGTCTGGCCAGTGAGTTCCAGGGACCCTCCCTCTCTCCACCTCCTCCGTGCTAGGATTACAGGGGTGTGCACCACCACACTCAGATCTATGTCCACTCTGGAGATCTGAACTCGGCCCCTCACACTTGGGCAGCAAACACTGTGCTGGCAGAGCCCTCTTGCCAGCCCGAACACACATCTCCACATGCTCCCCCTGGTGGGAGAATGTTCTCCCCTCCCGGACAAGTGCAGGGTCTGGCAAAGCCATTTGCTGGTGGATTGTCCTGTGCTTTCTCAACAGGACTATCAGCCCCGGGAAGTTGAGGGCTCGCAGACAATTTACCTATTCACCGCTCAAGCTGTGATCAATGATCCAGCTCACCTGTCAATAGCCAAAGGCTTTTTAGTTTGTTTGTTTCTCAAGAAAATTATTGTCTCGACACACAGTTTCCTGATTATTTTGCTGCCTTTCAGGGGGTGTGAGACAGGGATGTGATTCTGCACATAATCGCTCCGGGTTTCATCATTCAAGACCCATCACCCAGCAAGGCTGAACAATTCCAGAGCAGGAGCCTTTGAGGGATGTGCGGCTTGGCGGCTGCGGCTGCGGGGTTGGTCATAAATATTAATAATATTGATGGAGCCTTTAAAGATTTGTCTTGCCGCGTCCCTGCCATCAGAGTGCTTGGATTCTGTCGTTTTGTGCCGCTGATTGACAACTTGGTTTTTCTCCAGAGCTTGCTTAACTGGCTCGCATTTTTATCCCATTTTACCTTCAGGAATTATACACTGGCAAAGGCTTTCTCAGGAAGACACAGGGGATTCCACCAAACATCGTGATGGGTTCTTGCCATTGTTTCTGCTAGGCAGCGGTTACCGGCCCCCAAAGCAATCCTCTTCGATTGTATGCTTAATATATGCCAGGAAGGGCTAACACCTCAGTTGTGGGACCTCTCTGGTGGGAGGGAAATTTCCGAACCTCACTGGTGCCACACCCTGGGGCGATGCTCTGCTGTAGCTGTGCTGTATGGGTGGCACCCACTCTGCCATGGACATGCAGATGTCAGCATTAGTAACCAATTGCCTTCTGTTTGAAGCCTTTTGCAAAGAATGTTCGCTGAACACTCATTGTCCTTGACACTGAAGACTGCTCGCTTCAGCTGTGAGATTCTGGGATCAATCAGGTGAGAACGTGTAGGTGTGACTGGGACTGCCACTCTGTGCTACCAAGTACTAAATCCCACTGCTCTGCTTGGCGCAGAACCTAGAAGTCAGACCTGCCTGCAGCTCATTTGAGGCACCAGCTGCCAGTGTTGGGCGAGGTCTCCAGCAGTGTCTCAGACAGGCTTGGATTAGGGAAGGAAGAAACACACAGAATATCTAAAAGAGGCTTAGGATGCCAGGGCTCCAGAAATGTAAGTCACAAAGGACAGTGGGAGCTGCAGTTGTCTTGGTAAGCAGAATGCAGTCTGCATCACTCTATGGTAAGCAGAGCGCAGCCCGCACCGCTGTATAGTAAGCAGAGAGCAAGCTGGACCACTGTATAGTAAGCAGGAAGCAGCCTGCACCACTGTGTGGTAAATGAGTGCAGCTCCCACCAATGTATAGTAAGCAGGGCACAGCCCCCTACTATATGGTAAGCAGGGTGCAGCCCACACCACTGTATGGTAAGCAGGGCACAGCCCCCTACTGTATGGTAAGCAGGGTACAGCCCACACCACTGTATGGTAAGCAGGGCACAGCCCCCACTGTATGGTAAGCAGGGCACAGCCCCCCACACTGTATGGTAAGCAGGGTACAGCCCCCACCACTGTGTGGTAAACAGGGTGCACCCCACCACTGTACATAAACAGGGTACACCCCTACCACTGTACATAAACAGGGTACACCCCTACCACTGTACATAAACAGGGTGCACCCCTACCACTGTACATAAACAGGGTGCACCCCTACCACTGTACATAAACAGGGTACACCCCTACCACTGTACATAAACAGGGTGCACCCCTACCACTGTACATAAACAGGGTGCACCCCTACCACTGTACATAAACAGGGTGCACCCCTACCACTGTACATAAACAGGGTGCACCCGCAGCCTATACCACTGTCTGGCTGATTTGTAGTTGAGGCCAGCTGAAGCCATGGGAACCTGTGAGATCTGACACCTAGAACCTCATTCCCTGCAGTCACTCACGGTGTAGACAGGGCTGTTATAGATCTAAGTCCCAATTCAGAGCATGGGTGTAGCAACCCTACCCTCTGCAGGTTGTTAAGAGGGTTTAATGAGGTGACAGTCCGAAGCCACTGAAGTCGATAGAGGGGGAGAAACCTGCCTCCTCCAACGATGTCTAAGCCTTAATCTCAGGACATGCAAAGAGATCTTGGAAGATTGTGGCTACACCAGGCCGCAGAAGTGAGAAGCTGACGTTCCCCCATCCAGGCGGTACAGATGGGAGCACAGGGTCTTCATAGGAGACACAGGAAGGCCAGTCTCAGGGATGGCATAGGAAGGATGTAGGTAGTGAAAAGGGGGCCACAACCAATGGATTGCTGGTAATCTCTGTGAGCCAGAAAGCACACCCTGGGACAGGCTCTCCCCGCCCACCCCCCATAAAAAAACAAACAAACAAACACAAAAAACAGCCATCACTCAGCCTTGCCAACCTGCCAAGGCCTTGATCTTATTCTGTAAGGACCATTTCTGACTTCCACAGTGGCAAGGTCAGTTGGTATGGTGAAAGCCACTCTGCTGGAGGTCATTGGTCACAGCAGCAATGAGAAACTGATAAGGAAAACCCATGATGTGGTAGCCAATGCCAACCAATGCCCACAGCCCCTATCCTGAAATGGGAGCCAACGCCCGCAGCCCCTGTCCTGCCTTCCTCCTATCTTCTCTGGGCCCTGACGCCCCCCCTCTGCCCTCCCACTCCAGCTGACTAGCCTTCTTTATCCTACTTAAATTCTGCTTGAAGACGTGCACTGTTCCCTCTGCCTGGAACACTCTTCCTCCACAGTTTGCTACGGCTGGCCCTCCCTTTTCATCTAGTTCTCAAAGCAAAGGCTAAGTCCTTAGGAGGGCTCTGTTGCTGTCACTCCAGTGCTGCCTAGCCTGTCCCCAGTCTCCATCCTTGCTCATTGGAGTCTCCTGAGCATCCCTCACTTCTAAAATGAAGGGCTATCAGGCTATCTGAATCTGGAGACTGTCGGGCTAAGGAGCCAGGACCCTGCCTGCCTTATTCATCACCATCCTCTGGGACAGCGCTTGGCACTGTCAGTGCCCAAACACCATTGAAAATAAAGAGGCATTTGTGCCCAGGCCGTGCTGGAAGGGTTCAGCCAGCGTGACTGAAAGGGGAGCTGATTATCTCATTGCAGCCTGCACTCAGACTATGGTTCCAGTTGCCTAGAAACTCACCAAGTGTGTTCATTTTTTTTATTTCAATCTTTTTGAAAGATAATGTGTTTTTTATCTACATGTACAGAGCTGGGGCTTTTTAGTTTTAAGAACTGGAGTTGAATGGTGGGTTGCTGTCCTGAACTCCATGCCACCCACAGGAACAAAGCTCCACACTAAAAGCTCAGGAGCTGCACAGAAAACCCAATAAGAAAAGGGGGGACACTGTGGAAGCAAAAGGGAAAACGTGTGCATTCAGAAAGGCTTAGGAGGAAAGGCAGGAAAAGAAATGGGTACATTCATCAGCATTTCTGAGCCATGAAGGAGGTAGAAAGTAACAATCACTCAGAAGGTGGTCTCAGTGCCCAGGACTGCAACCCTCCCTCTGTGTGACCCCTGGTGAAGACTTTGCAGCTTGCGGCGACCAACTGTGCTGTTCTTCCAGAAGTGAAGACAGTGCACAGAATGGATTCCAAGGCCTATTGAATCCAACTTCAAGTTCCCACCTGTTCCATTTTCTCTCTCTTTATCAGAAAGTGATGAATTTAGCATGCAGTGTATGCTATACATGTGTTTGCTATGCGGGAATGAATGAATGGATGGACCAATCAACTGACTGAAGGATGCATGCATGAATGGATGGATGGATGGACGGATGAACAGATGGATAAATAAGTGGGTTGATGGATAGATCAATAGACAGATTGACCAGTAGGTGAATAGGAAATGGGTAGGTAGATGGATAGATCGATGGAAGGATAAGGGAGAAAAGGATCAGATGACTCAATGAAAGGAGGGATTGCTCAATGGAGGGAGGGATATATCAATTAGAGGATTTACGGAGAAATGGAGGATGGACAATGGATCAGTGAATGAATGGATGAGGAGAGTAAGTAGATGGAAAGATAGAAGGATATGTGCATGGATCGATCAACAGATAAAATGATGACTGCATCTATAGAGGGAGACATGAATCAATAGAGAAACTGATGGTCCAATGTAGGAATGGATACATCAATCTACTGATGGATCAGTGGAGGTTTGAATTGATGGATATGTGGACTGATGTATTAATGAATGGATCAATGGAAGTTGGATGGATGGATGGATGGATAAATGAATAGATAGATAGATAGATAGATAGATAGATAGATAGGAAACGCATGAGTAAATCAGCACAGCCACCGCCCTTTGGATCAATGCACCAGTCCCACAGTGGTTTCCCCATCTGGGGTCTATTCTCATCACTCTCAGGGACACCCCCAAAACTATTTACCTACATGAAGCCAAGACTGAATCAAACCAACAGGCATCCGGAGTTTCTGACCCATGGCAGCCATTCTGGATGAAAGTCTAGGATAATACAACTTCTCAGAGGGTTCCGGGAGGATAGAACAAGATAGCCCATGGTGGCAGATGTCATTGGCTGCTCATCCTGTTACAGACAAAGCCAGAAACACTTCCCCATGCCCCTGCACTGAGAGGTGGGTATGCAGCCCCGTCCTGAGAGCAGCAGGAGGGGACTTTTGTTCTTCCGTGCCTGTGTGTGATGAGGGGATGAAAACTGGGTTGAGGGAAAAGGCATGGGACCATGGAAAGAGCCCCGTGGAAGCCCTTCTTTGCAGCCTATGGCCAATGTTAAGTGGAGCATCTAAAGTACTCAAGGCAAGGTGGCTGGGGCTGGGAGATCCTTGACATGTAAGCCCAGGCCCTCTATTTCTGTTCCACTATCCCCAAGTACCTGCAGCTCCTCTCAAGGGGCAGTGGCTTCATCCCCCACACCAACATGCCAGGGCCAGAAAGGCAGAAACATCCCTGACTTGTGCCCAGCTGTTAATAGGAAGCAGTTCCTTCCCTCAGCTCCTCAGCAGAATTCCCCTGGGGTTTCATTAGTCAAAGAAACAACCAAAAAAACACTCCCTACAATCATCACCAGCAAATGGAGGATGCCCATTGATAAATTAGGTTAATCCACATATTACCCTGGGCTTGGAGGAACCCTATTAGCTGGAAGCCAGGCAGAGGGCAAAGACCATGCTGGGGTCCTGTTGGCAAAGAAGTTGGGAGGCAGGAAGTGGGAACAGACTTTCCTACAATGTCCCAAAGTATTGGCTAGATGGGAAAGCTAGAACATGGCGGGCACTATCTCCATTCCCGCTCCACCTACGGCAGACATAGGTTAATGACCACAGAACTCCCTCAGCGAGCCTCTGAACCCGTCCTTGCCCAGTGCTCCAAGCAGACACAAACAGAAAAGAGTGAACATCAAGGGTGGAGGTGGGAAGGTACCTGTGAATCTTCCTGATGACAGGAAACAGTCCTGCTATGTAAATTGATATTTAGTTATTGATAATTCTTTCTTAACATGAGCTAAGCCAAGCCTCAGCATGCTACAGGCATCTTGGTTCATTTGTGCTGCCGTAACAAAACACCTGAGGCTGGATACTTTACAAAGAGAAACTGCCTTCTCCTGGAGGCCGAGAAGATCAGGTTGCTATCGGGTTCAGAATAGGTGAAGGTCTGGTCTCTTTATTTCTAAGGTGGTGCCTTGTGGATGCACCCTCTAGCGCAATGAAGCTGCATCTTCACATGGCAGGAAGGATGAAAGACGCAGAGATGGAAGACACTGCCTTCAGGCCCCTTTCTCAACAATTCTCTATGAAGGCATAGGACACAAGACTTAATAAATGATGACCCTAGACACAGCATAGCAGATAAACCCAACATGGCTGCCCCCCCCCCACTCTCTTCACCTCCCCTGTGCTTACGCGGCAGCCATGCCTCCTTACCTGCAGCCCTGGACTGCCATGTACACAGCGCTCCTACCAGGCTCCCCAAACACCTCCTTGCTCCTCAGCTTTGAAGGTCTTCCTGTCCTCCTAGCCATTATCAATCCCCTTTAAGAATCATACAGACTGCCCGCCTCCTTGACAGTAGAGGAATCTTGGGGCACACTGGATTCCCACCCACCCCCCTGTGACTGTAACTGTCTCCCTAAGTGTTGTATACTCCAGGAAGGTCTGGGAGGCTCATGAGACTCGGGAAGTAAGCAAGTTTCACATTTCTGGGAAAGCAGAAATGTATAAGATTCGGGACGACCCCAAGATTTCGAAGCAGTTAACACTTGCAAGGAGAACAGACTCTGGCCTGCTGGAGGGCACAGGCAAATGGTCCAAGGTTGCAGCTTCCACGCATTGTCACCAGCACTGGGGTAGATTTTTTTCAGTGACACAGCTGCTTCTAAGTTATTCCTGCTCCTATAACTCCTGACCCACACTCCTGTTGGGAACCCCAATAAACTCATTGCTTCCTATGCTGGTTTGAATGAGAATGGCCCTATAGGCTCATATGTTTGAATGCTCAGTCACCAAGAAGAGGACCTATTTGGGGAAGGATTTGGAGGTGTGGCCTGATTGCAGGAAGTGTGTCACTGGGGGGTGGGCTTTGAGGTTTTAAAAGCCCATGGTAGGCCCTTCCTTCCCTCTCCTCTTCCCCTCCATCTCTCTGCCTGCTGCCCGCAGATCAGGAAGGAACGGTCTCAGTTACTTCTCCAGCATCATGCCCACCAACGGCTGCCATGCTCCTCGCCATAATGAGATAGCCTAATCCTCTGAAGCTGTAAGCAAGCCCACGATTAAATGCTTTATTTTATAAGAGTTGCCTTCGTCATGGTATCTCTTCACAGCAACAGAACAGTAACTAAGACAGAAGTTGCAATCAGGAGTGGGGTATTGCTGTGACAGGCCTGACCATGCTGTTTGTTGGAGAAATATGGAAGACTTTGTGAGACTGGGAGGTTAATGGGCTATCCTAGTAGGGGCATAGAAGCAGCAATGTTGAAGGCAATGTGGACTGTGCATGCCCAGCTCAAGAGGTTTCAGAGGAGAAGAATGACAGCTCGTGGCATGCAGACAGTTCCCCAAGTTAGACTTTGGTGCAATCATGTCTTTTTGTCTTACCCGTATCTTGAGTAAGGAAACATATATTGAGTCTCCCCAGAAAAAAAAGCTTCACACATAACAGCAAATTGAGTACTCATGAAATCAGTTTCTTTGTTCATCATTATAATAAAGTAACTGGAAAGAGTGGGTTGAAGGAAGAGGGACTCACTCATTCCAGCTCACAGCTGGAGTGGATATAGTCCATCATGGCAGAAAATGTAGAGAAGCTTGGCCACACTGTGTGCTAGCAGAAGCACAGGATTCCACACTCACATCTCAGCAGAGAGGGACAGGAAGCAGGATATAAACCTCAAGGCCCTCCCTCCCCAGCAGCCTACTTCCTCCAGCCAGGCCTCCACCTCCTAAAGGCTCCATAGACTCCCGAAACAGCGCCACCAATTGAGGACCAAGTGTTCACACTTGACCCTGCGGGGGAAAATCAACACCCAAACCTCTGAGAGAAGTGTCACCTCCTAGCCTGAGATCCAACTTCTATTTGTTCTCACATTTGGCAGCACTCCCTGTATATGCTAATCAACATGCTGACAATTGTGGAAATAATATTAATATTAATGAGTGCAGACGCTTCACCTAGAACAACTCACCGAATCCTTGGGAAACTTTACCGAGCAAGCTCAGCCATCCTTCACCCCCACCTGGAGTCATCCTGAGTCCTTCGCAGGGAACCAAGACGTGACACCTCCGGCTGTCCCACTTCCCAGCCAATGGCATGCTTAGTCGAAAGCCAGGAAGTGTCCCTAAGTGAAACTCAGCCACACGGAGCAGGATGCATGAGATATAAACTGGCACCTCCAGAGGATGCAGGAGGCTCAAAGTATGCTAGAAGGAGGCCCTGGAGACAGATGAGGGAGAGGAACAAGCCCATATGAGCCACACCATGTCTGTCTACCTGGGAGGCATGCTGCCCCACCAGCAGTGGTCATGGGAGGAAGGCTACGGAAAGGAGCAGTGTCTGGCCAGCCACACACCAGCCTGATTTCCCTGTCTTCATTCCCTTTGTGCTCAGCCAGATCCCTTTCCCCCAGGTCTATTCTGTCCCTATCATGTGACCTGTCTCATGAGTGACACGCCAGCCTGGGCTTCAGGTTGTATCGTGAGAGAGGACACACAACCACTGGCCAAAGAGGGTAGGAGCATTTTGGGTAAAGATCTCCTCGGGAAATGATCCCTAATGCAAGAGACAAGATTTCCCCAAAGCCTCTTAGCAGCTCCATCCTCTGGAATCATCTCCAAGTGCTACTCATTACAGGAGGCTAAAATTAAAACTCGAGCCAGAGACGCATGCCTGACTGCAAATACACAGCCTCATCACAGCACCCAAGTAGCCACAGGTGACTCATAAGCTCATCCTAAGTGGGCTCATGCTCTCGTAATACTTTCTGTACTAAAACGGGCATCATCGGCCCGGATTTGGCCTGAGGACTACACTTAACCAACCCTGGTATCTTGACCTGATTCCACCTTCCTCTCAGATAAGCACGTGTCAATCCACAGCTCCCCTAGGAACTGGCACGCTCCTTTGAAGACAGTGGGGTGCACCCCTTCTGCATCCAGTCCTGTCCCATCCCAGGCTTGTGGGGAATTAGGTGTTATCAATTATACACGGAGCAAATCGACAATGGCCCTGAGAAGGGATCAGCCACGCCAACCTGACATGTCGGGTGAGCTGGAGAATGGACAGGAAGAGGAGGTGCAGGAAAACCCTTCTTCTCCCAGGAACTCAGGTCCGCTCATCACGGCTCCTTAACAAGTGGTGTTCTGCCAAGCTGTGGCTGCCACGGAGCCAAATGCGTGTCACTGTGATGAGACTGATCTTCAAAACCAAGATGACTGGCAGTTGAGATGGAAGCACTATGGCCATGTGTTCAGCAACTAGCCACCGGTGGTCCAGAATACCTGAATGTCGATTCTCCCACTTTTATGCCCAGTATAAGAAGGTCCAAGCAATGCCAAAAAAAATTAACATTCCCAATGTGTGTTCACCATCACCATGCTTTTGGGGATATGGATTTCTGCCCATGATGCTATTCTCAGCTGTGGCTCCTGAGCCTGATATGAACAGGGTCCCAGACACGCTCAAAGGAAGAGATGTCATCCTGCCGTGCCAACAGGGCAGACATGCGGGCAGTTTAATGGGCTCTGGGACCCTGTCCAGTTTCAGCCGGTCAATTCCTAACAAGGCTTTTTTAGTCCATCTGCATTTTAAACTTTGCCAATCCCAGGGCCACCTGGGGATTCTCAGGGCAGTGCCAACTGACAAGGGGCTGGTTCCTAGGCATCTAGAGCCTCCACTCCCAGCACACACTCCCGACACACTTCAGTGAAGCCGTCTTCCCCGAGTGCAGCACTTGGACCAGATATGAACACAGATGGAGACGATAAAAGACAAGAGGTCCCCGGGAGCCGCTTGGCAACACCACAAACGAAAAGAGATTCATACAGTAAACCCTAAATGGCTTCCCAGGAGCCCTTATGGAAAGCAGGTAAATAAAACACCGGTTAAGTATATTTCCCTTGTTCAAATAGTACACACCAAGTGTGTGAGGGGTGATAGACTTAAAGACACTTCCTGTTTCTTTGAGTGATCTAAGTACTGAAAGGGGGAGCTGGGGCATGACTCCATGGTTACAGTGCTTGCCATGCATGTATATGGACTGGAGTTCGGATCCCCAGAAACCCATGAGAAGTGGTAACGAATGAGGTCCACGATAGCCCGGAATAAAGGATAACAAGTATTTACTTGGGGAAAAACTCACAACAAGGGTAGAGAGTCACAGTCCTCTGGGGGCACTGGAAGCTGTGAACAGAACTCCAACCACCACCCAAGAGAGCGAGCACGCTTTTTGTCTGTGCTTATCAGTTCATACGTAGTCCCTCAGACCATGCCCTAATGGATCAGTACCCCAAAGGCTATTGGCTGAATGAATTCCCACAACACCCATGCAAGTACCTGGTGGATGAGTTGCCCAAGTATATAGTTCTGGCCTCGGAAGGCAGAGACAGGGGATTTCCAAGAGCAACTGGCTCAAGAAAGTGGTCATTATCAGCAAGTTCTGTGTTTGACTGAGGGACCCTGCTCACTGCATAAGACGGAAGAAGAGCAATGAAGGATGATCTGACATGAGCCAAGGGAATCCACACATCTGCGCACACGTGTGCCACCCACATACATCCGTAAAGATGAAAAAGGAAGAAAATACTCAGAGGAAGATTCTTCCTTGCTCATCTTTGTGAACCCTGGTTGGTTTCTTACCATGGCGAGAGGGACGATGCCCACGAAGGTCGTCTGGCTGATGAAGATCTCAGAGACGAAGAGCTCGCTCATGGAGTCTTCTACCGGATATTCTACCTGCCAGGTGATCTGCTGGGCCCCAGCCAGGCCACTGCTGTTGTCAACCCCAAAGTCCACTTGCAGAATCTCATAGTAGGAGCCGTTTGCCCTGGAAAACAGACATGCAGCAAGGTTTAATGTAAAGGATCTGAATCCGCAGAAAGCAAAGAACCCAGTGATCTGACAGAGTCCTCTTTGTCAATGAGGAGCTATATTGACTGGTAGAGTGGATGGAGACTCGTTCATGGGGCTACCCATGGGTGGCAGCACCTCAGGGTGGGTGTGCAACCCTTCCCTAGAGAAGAAGTGTCCTTTGTTGAGTGAGGTCCTGTCTTAGTTTGCTTTCTATTGCTATGACAAGCACTCTGCCATAAGGCAACTCTGCAGGGAGCGGAGGGGTGAGGTGTATTTCAGCTGACAGCTCACAGTCCATCCCCAGAGAAGTCAATGCAGGGGGGGGGGGGGCAGAAACAGAAACAGAGGCTCATGGAAGAATGCTGCTCACTGGCTTGCTTGGCCTTCTTTGTTTTACACCCCAAGACCACCTGCCTAGGGGTGACACCGCCCACAGTGGACCAGACCTTCCCACATTGACCATTTAAATGAGGAAAATGCCCAGGCCAATATGATGGAGGCGCTTTCTTGATTGGGGTTCCCTCTTCCTAGATGACTCTAGCTTGTGTCAAGTTAACAGAAAGAAAGAGAGGAAGGAAGGAAGGAAGGAAGGAAGATAAATAAAAGAGCCCAGGTTTGTTGTCTCTCTGCACAAAGCTCTCTGCCCTCCCCACACTCCCACAGCACCATCAGGTCACACTCAGGGAAAGCCCAGAACTATTTGGCACAGTCTTCCCACCCCTCTGGTCCAGGAGGCACAGCCTTTGTTCTGCCTACAATGCTGCTCTGTAACTCATGAGCCCCTGGCTCAAACTCTCCAGGATTTACAGAGTGATGGTGATTTTGGGGGCTTGTGGGATCAACGTAAGATCGATGGTTAGAAAAGATAAGACAGGTGCTATAGAAACTGAGTGGCAGGAAGGTTAAACGGGACTCTTCATTTCATCATCCCCAAATTGGATTAAATATATTGTACAAAAATCCCACGTATTTGTTTTTATTCCCACAACATGTGCGCGCACGCACACACACACACACACACACATACACCTGGGCGTGTCCACTTACACCCATACTCACTCCACACCCAAACATATGCACTCCTGCCTGTGAGCACTCTTGGAAAACAAAGGCTAGTTACTGCTCTGGTAACCATGTATCAAAGACAGAGAAGAACAAAAAGCCAATAGCATGGGTCTGTGAGTGGATGCTATCCTGTGAACCCCTTGCCATCTCCCTACATCTACCTTGACTGGGACCCCAGAAGGATGTCAACGGAAAAGCTGATTCCCCTGCTCCCCACAGTCTGAGTCCCCCAGACCATCTTGTGCTTTCTCTGCTGCTGGGTCTCTTTGGACTAAAAGGAACTTGGGACCTCTGCCCTGCCTCATGGACCCTCACAATCTCTGCATCTGGTGTCCCGGTGTTTGGTCTGTGAGGAAAACATTAGGAAAAAGAACCTGCTGCCTGCTGCTTCTCCAAGATAATTCTCTTTCCATGGACAGCTCCCCACATCAATAGTTTGTCTAAAACAAGGAGTGGCGTTCAACACTTGGAGGTAGCCATGGCATTTACCTGTGTGTCTCCTCTAAGGGATGCTCTATAACTCAAGATGGAACCTTCTCTTTCTTTCAGAACCAAGGTTTTCTTGGTGTTTAATAACGGTGTCTGCCTTTGAAGAACCAACAATGGAGAAGGCTCCATGTGTCATCCCGCTAAAGCCGTGTGTGGGCTCTGAGGTGAGCAAGAAGAAACGCCAGTCCTGTCAGGTGAGACATTGGGGTCACCTTCTAAACCACGCACTTCCTGCTACTACTCCCTGACTCTCCAGTCTGTGAGTTGGCCTAGGTGCAGGAGCTGCCCATAACCAGCAATGAATGGAAAGACAGACTCTAGGACTTGTTGCTATGAGGACTTTATTTGTTTTGGGGTTGGGGGGGGGTTATTTCTTGTTGGGTTTTTTTTTTTTCAAAAGTATTTTCCTTCAAACCAGAAGGAAATCTAATTCAAGTAGCTGGGGTACTTTTTAATAAGTTCATTTATATGGAAATTGGCTCATAACTATTAATTTTACCTGCTCCTAGTTCACTCTTGATAAGCCTTGAAAAACTGAGACCTCATTGAGTCTCAATTTAATAATGGTGGCTGCCGCTGAGAAAATAGCATCCAAGTGCCAGCCACAAGGTGATCATAAGGCAGCCAGCCAGTACCCATGAAATGAGCACGCCTGGCTCATGTGAGAGCATGTGGTCAAGTTCAGGTGCGTATATGTATATGTATGTGCAGGAGACTGCATATGGATGTGCCTGGGTTTGTGCGGGGGTGGGGGAGGGGCAGAGAGTGGGTGGGTATAGGTATGAGTGGCCACATGCAAGAGTGTGTGTTTGTGTGGCAGAGCAGGAATGTGCACCTCAGGCTGGAGCACAAGTCTCCATCTCTAGGGGAAGCATCACCCTGTAGTACAGGCTAGCCCCCTCCCTAGGTCCCTCCTGAGATGGGGTTGAGGTGTACCATGTGGCTGTGGCTCAAACACGTGTGTGAGAAAGAAAGTCATGGGGAGACCAACCCTTCAGCTTAGCCCCAAGGACCACATCTAGACACCAGTCCCTGCATCACTGTGATGTGTGGTAGGGGAGAGGGAAGGATATCTCCTCAGGAGAAGGAGATAAAAATGGGGGAGGGGGGTGACATCCTGTCATTTACATCGACTGTTTTTGTTCCCATCAACACCTTCTGGAGTGGGGAGCTTTTGGTTTTAGAAGACAGGGTTTCTCTGTTTAGCCCTGGCTGTTCTGAAACTCACGCTGTACACCAGGCTGACCTCGAACTCACAGACCCACCTTTCTCTGCCTGGGACTAAAAGTGTATGCCACCACTGCCTGCCTCCCTACCAACTTCTAAATAGTTCTGAGCCACCAAGCAGAGATGGTGGCCACTTTCCCAAATAGAGTTTCTAGAAATGAGACACCAGAGATAGTCTGCGGCCCAGGTTTGCTTTTCCTTGGGGCTCTTTTCCTAGATACAAACATAAGAAGTGGGTGAAGATTAAAGACACTGAATGGCAGTCACTACGGAGACCACTGCAGGATAGAATCTGGGATCGCTATGGAGACCACTGCAGGATAGAATCTGGGATCGCTATGGAGACCACTGCAGGATAGAATCTGGGATCGCTATGGAGACCACTGCAGGATAGAATCTGGGATCGCTATGGAGACCACTGCAGGATAGAATCTGGGATCGCTATGGAGACCACTGCAGGATAGAATCTGGGATCGCTATGGAGACCACTGCAGGATAGAATCTGGGATCGCTATGGAGATCACTGCAGGATAGAATCTGTGATGACCCAGGAGATCGCTATGGTAGGCACTGCAGGATGGGATCTGTGATGACCCAGGAGATCGCTATGGTAGGCACTGCAGGATAGAATCTGGGATGACCCAGGTGATCGCTATGGAGATCACTACAGGATGGGATCTGGGATGACCCAGGTGTTCGCTATGGTAGGCACTGCAGAATGGGATCTGTGATGACCCAGGTGGTTGCTATGGAGATCACTGCAGGATGGGATCTGGGATGACCCAGGTGTTCGCTATGGTAGGCACTGCAGAATGGGATCTGTGATGACCCAGGTGGTTGCTATGGAGATCACTGCAGGATGGGATCTGCTGATGACCCACAGCGGACACGGTGTGGGGCTGGACCCCATGCCCACCTGACATCCCTGAGAAGACGAGGAGCTGCACTGCCACAGCTCTGACAACCGTCAAAATGGCAAATTCAGGCAAGAGTCCTGGTTTCATTTCTCTTTCTGTAATGATAAAAAAAAAAAAAGAACACCCTGGGAAAATGGTTTAATCAGTTCCATCACTGTGGGGAAGTCACAGCAGGAAACCCAAAGCAGTTGGTAGCATCACACCCATAGTGAAGAGAGGAGATAAATGCGATAGGGGCCCTGGGGGGCGTTAGAGGGGCACTGAGAGGTAGATATGATCAAGATGCAGAGTCCACACGTGTGCGATGTTCAGAAAATTATTTTTTTCAATTTTTCAAGATGGAGAGATGTCAACTTACAGTCGTTTCAACTTCAATATAAACCATGAATGACAATAGGAAAACCAGAGGTAGGTTTGGAAGGAAAGGCCTCTGAGGAGGTGGCATTTGAGCCAAGACCTAAAATACAGTTGGGAGCCAAGCATATTGAATAAATGAGTAAAACTATTTCAAGACAAAAATTTCATGGAAAAATATGTCCTAAGCATCCACATGGACAGGAGGTACTGTGTGTAAGAGCGGCCTTTGTTTGAAGCCGCCTGCTCGGTGAGGTCCCACCACAGCCCAGCTCTCATCCCCTGCAGCTCTCTTGCCCTTCCCCCGATCCAGCTGCTTCGTGGTTTTCGTTTCTGACATACTGTTATTTATGATGCTGATCATCACAGACAGGCACAAGTGCCACGGAAGCAGGAGTTCTCATTTTGTTTCGGGCTTTGCCTGTTTTTCCTACTAATGTATCCCCAGAACATTCCCCGAGACACAGTGAACGCTCTTTAAATATATATCAGACAAACCAATGACTCAGTGAGTAACCAGCAGTTTGTGGGCCTCGGAGGAACACGTGCTGAGTCCCAAGGGTCCATGTCTCAGGTGCTGGGAACAAAGAGCTCTGCCGTGGGTTAGCAGTCGAGGGGCGGTTTGCTGAGCAAGGCTGAATTGGGATATGTGTTACAGAATGGGCTCCAGCTGCCATATAAAAGGCCACATACGGCATGAGTCTGATGTTTGATGTGTCCACAGCAGGTAGATCCACACAGGCAAGAATCAGGGCTGTGGAGAGTGGGAATTGGCTGCTAATGGGTGGAGTTTCCTTTGGGAAAATAATAAAAATGCCCCCAAATCATATCATGGTGATGATTCCATAACTTTATAAATAGGCCAAAAAAAAATCACTGAACCACTTTAAGATGTCTCACACTGGTCATCCCAGAACTTAGAAGGTTGGGATAAGAAGACTGCAAAGGAGTTGAGACCAGTCTGGGCTACAGAGTGAGTTTCAGGACAGGCAGGGCAGCAGAAAGAGAACTTATCAGAGAGAGAGAGAAAGAGACAGAGTTAGAGAGAATGGGGGAGAGAGGGGGGGACAGACAGAAGGAGGGAAGAAGGAGAGGGGAAAAGGGGAAGAGGGAGCAGGAAAAGAAATATTTTAAAATGTTTACTTTAAAGAAGGAGGCACCATCCTCATCCCTCTTATCGGGTTTGCCCAGCTTTTATTTAAAACTTAAAACCATTTTCCAGACACAAACATCCCCCAAAATTCTCTATCTGCTTCTCAGATCTGCTGCAGCCAGCCAGCCAGTGGCTACCCCATGGCCCCAGTGCGGGAGAAGGATGCTCGTGTCCATCATTGAGACATTGTTTTTGCTTACCAACGCTTCCCCAGCGCTGGAGACAATCGATCCCAGTAATGAGGGAGCGCTTTGGACACCTTCACCTCCTCGGCTGCCAGCACCGGTTGTTTCCCACACTAACAAGTCACCTCACTTCCAGCTTATTTGATTTTATCAGCATCACCGTGACAAGCCCGGAGACAGCTAAGACAATTGCTACAATTATTTTTTTCCCCTCCATCACTATCTGACAATGTCCCAAAAACCCTTCCAGGAAATGACGGCTGAGGTCCTCTTACTCCAGGTTCCTAATACAACTTCCTCAAGTGTCCTTCCCCTCTCTCTCTTTCTCTCACACTGCTGATCTGGTAGAAAGCCTCTGCCATAGAAAGTAGTGAGTTTCCCAGTGGATTTTATTTATTTTTTATTTCTATTTAGATTCTCCTCAGAGAAAAAGGCAAGCCCAGGCCACTGACTGACGGGAGAGCTGACAAGACAGACTCAGGACAAGGGCATGGGAGATGGAGCCTCTGATCTCATTAGCTCTCCTCAAGGGACGGGGGAGACATCCATGGCTTCAGCCCAGAGCAGGGCTGAGGACCTGACTTCTGTTCCCACTGTCATGTTAAATAAAGGCTGTATTTCCAAAAATCTCTAAGTGCTAGGCAGATGGCAAATCTGGGGAGGCCATGCCATGCATGTAGGCCCTGAGTTTGAGAGCCAGGTACTGTGGCACACACCTGTGACCCCAGTGCTGGGAAGACAGCCACAAGAGGATTTCTGAGATCCACCAGCCAGAAATCTAGAGTCATTATCAAGTTCCAGGCCAGGGAGAGACGCTGTCTCAAAAAACAAAACAAAACAAAAACCACAATAGGGGGGTAGTGCTGAGGAATAATACCTGAGGATGCCTTCACTCATGTGCACACAAATGCACGACCACATACATGCACACATACATAAATCCCAAAGACAAAAGAATAGGGGACGTCTTCTCCTATGGCCCTCCAGCTCTACTACCACGAGCTGGCTCCTTGTGGGCCACCAGAGAGGGTCAACCTTTCCACATACATAATGCCCATGAGTGGTCTCTTCTGTATCTAGAGCCTCAGATCTCTGGGTAAAGAGAACTCTGACAGAGGCATGGATAACAGAATCAATCACCTGGTTCTGTCCACTGAGACAGCCCTGAATGCTCGGTATGGCAGTGGTGAGCAATCCTCATGTCCAATGCCTAGCAAGGCCCTGGCAGAGGTAGTGACATCACCACAGGTAGAGCTCCGCAGTCCAGCTCCAGAGCCCCACGGAGGCCACTCTCAGAACACGTGTGTATGACTGTCATTATATTAAGAGATCAGTGTCCTTGGGTCTCTTCCGGGTACATAGGCAGATAGGGGACATTCAGGAATGCATAGGGATGGGAAATGGCTGTCCCCACATGGAACAGAAACCTGTGGAAAGCCTGCTTCTCCCTCTGAGGTTGGACAGGGAGCAACCTCCGTGAGTGCAGATTTTTTTCTAATACTTAACAGTCTAGGAGGCTCTGCAAGGAAAAGAAACTGCTAATGAGAACGGGGTTCTGAGGTCACGCCCTGTGCATGCTGGATATCAGGAGGGTTTTCCAGGGAGCCGTGGAGGGCACCTGTAAGTCCAACACCCTTCAGGCTACCCTGGCCACCAGGGCACAGGTGGCAGCCACAAAAGCAATCAGTGGTAATTTATTCCCAGCCCTGGTACTTTTCCTGCTGAGATGGGAGCAACACCTTGCAGGAAGGACTGCGCTGGGCTGTCCATCAAAGGGACAATAACAATTAGACAGCCAGAGACCCTGTATGACTGACCTACTAAGGTCAGACCCAAAATGAGCTGCCTGGAGAACCTAAGATCTAAAAAAGGCTCAGATTCACCTCAAGGAGAATTTAAGGAGAGATGCCCATAGCTCAGACAAAAGGCCAGACCTCATGTAACCAGAATCTACCCACTGGTACAGTTTCAAGGATGGGGCATAGCAGCTGTAGGTGGGTAAGGGTCACATAGGGCATTGGGGGAGGAGAATGGATAAGTACAATGGCATAGGTATGAAGACAGAACAAAATCCATGACTTTGTATTCAAACCTAAAATGCATATAATATCAGAGGGTGGGGTTGAGATCTTCTGCCCCCTCTGTGTACCTATGCTAAAGTATTCAAACAAGAAAAGGTTATTCCAACACACTGAAGGCCAAGTAAGCTGGGATCCAAGCGTCAAGTCTGGCCATTAAAGACATTTCAGGAGATACTTCTTTAACCCTTGTTCATGATTCCCTGTGGCCAGTCTGGCCACCAGTGGTCACCTCTCTTCTTCCAACTTACACAGCCATCTCTTAAGCTCTCTCTCTCTCTCTCTCTCTCTCTCTCTCTCTCTCTCTCTCTCTGTGTGTGTGTGTGTGTGTGTGTGTGTGTGTGTGTGTGTGTGTCTTATTTAGAAATTCTCCTGCAGAAAGGTTTCCCTCTATTCTGGAAAATGAAAAGTTCTGAAGTGGCAAAGCATCTTGACTCTGAGGTTCACAGCTGGTTCATGCATTAATGCAACCATCCATGTATCCACCCATGCATGTATCTATGCATTCATCCATCCCGTCATCTGTCTATCCAGCCACCTGTTCATCCACTCATCCATGCATCCTTATCTGTCTTCCTATCCACCCATTTATGTGCCTTCTATACATTCATTCATTCCTCTACCCATACCGTCATTCATGTCTGCTGTTCCTTCATCATTCCTACATTCACTCACCCACCCATTCATCTGTCCATCTGTCCATCTACATCCCACCCACCCAGTTATACATTCATCTACTTTGTTGTTTTAAGGTGCTTAGGGCTGAATTCAAGGCCTCATGCACACCACCAAATCAGGAGTTCTACCACTGAGCTACATCCCAGACCAAGGAAGGTATTTTTACCTGGTTATTGTTTTCAGTTACCATACAAAATAATGGATCTAAGCCGGGCGATGGTGGCGCACGCCTTTAATCCCAGCACTCGGGAGGCAGAGGCAGGCGGATCTCTGTGAGTTCGAGACCAGCCTGGTCTACAGAGCTAGTTCCAGGACAGGCTCCAAAGCCACAGAGAAACCCTGTCTCGAAAAACCAAAAAAACAAAACAAAACAAAATAATGGATCTATTATGACATATTCAAGTAGTGTCCTTCCTCCCCCGAATAAGTCCTGTGTCATAAATGTGTGTGTGCATGCATGCACGTATATGCATACATGTATATCTATGCATGTGTGTTTATTGTGTGTTCAACCATTTACCAGTTAAAATGTGCTTGGCTTCTTTTGGAGCTATGCAGACAAGGCTGTGAACACTTCAGAAATCTTAGGGTGGACTTTTTTGCTCTTCTCCCTAACAGACATCTAGGAATGGGTGTTCCAGGCCACACAGCAAACACACCTTTCACCGAGCAGAAAAGCTTACAGTCTTCATTTCTTCCACAATAATTTCCCAGCCCTCTTTCTCTCTCCTCTCCTTCAACTCCAATTCCACCTAGAAGGCTTGCTGTCGTTGTGCAAGGCCCTGAGGCTCAGTTATTTTTTTTTGTTGTTTCTTTTTTTATCCTGTTCTTTGGATCAGATAAGCTCCATTGGCCTATCTAAGTTTTCTGGCTATTTTCTTCCCATCATCTTGAATTTTCTGGTAAGCCATCCAGGTTTTAAAAAAAAACAATGTTTTAGGTATTCTGTAATTCAGTTCTAGAATTCCAACTTTATTCCTTGACAGTCCCTACCTTGCTCCAGTTTCTATCCATTGTGTCAACGTTTTCTGTTACTATGACAAAATATGCCAGGCTGGGGGATGGGAAGAGGCTGGTTTAATTCATGTTTTGAAAGACTAAGTGCAAGATCAGGTGATCTCCATGATCTGGCCTTGGTGATAACCTCATGGCAAGTAGCGTGACAGAGGGGTTTCAGTATACCTGTGGGAGAGGTCCCATGATCACATAAGAAGGCACCAAGCTTGTTATTTTGTAGCTATCTTCTAGTGAGAGCTAACCCGGGTCCTATGAAAACTACTTCAGTCTCTTCTAACAGTTGTACTCCGATGACCTATGACTTCCCACTAGGCTCCGCCTCTTGAAGACCCCAACACTTTTTATCACTGCTGCCCAGGAGACCAAAGCTGTTAGCTTGCCCAACACCAGACCCCTACGGGTACACCCCACATCTAAATCACAGCGGATATATTTTCTTCAATTTTTATAATTATTTTGACTCCTTTGTCATCTTAGTCTCATATTAGTTCCCATTGATTGTTGTGCTTTAATATCCTTTTCAGGGCTAGGTTTGAACCCAGGGCTTCAAGCATGCAGGGCAAGGGCTCTACCACTGAGTCACACGCTCCAGCCACACGGTTGGCTTCTCCTCTGTTTGTGTCTCATTTTCTTTTTTATTTTCATGTCAAATAACGTCAGGCTATAATCTAGACAATGCAGATAGTTATACCGTAGAGGCTCTGAGTTTGGGTATGTTTCTCCAGAAATTTCAGCTTGTTGCTTATTAGCTGAACAGCTCAAGTGAGCTCGGAGTTTTTATAATGTACAAGGGCTCCAGGGTCAGACATAGCTTTGGATAAAGATTATGAACTCAGAGGGCTCCTTATTCCTGAATCTTTCATCTTTAGGAGTCTTTACTCATTTTGATGTGATTGCCCCCAAACTTGGTCACTGGTTCTCCAAGCCAGCCAGATTGGATTTTCTGATTTTTGACCTCCCCATGTGGGTCCTTCATCAGACCCTAAGTCAAGAAACAGGAATCTTAGGAGACATTGTCCTCTGTTCCAAGGGTCTGCTGCTTCTGCTTGCCCCATTCCTTCCAGGCATCAAGGATCAGGGGCAGGGGTGTGTGTCACATCTCCAAACTGTATAACAGTCAAAGGTACAGGTGTCAAGATGACAATCGTCACTCTGCCACCTTAGGGCATGGAATCATGTGATACAGGTACAGGGGGGACTGGTTCAACAGTAAGAACGATGAAGGACTGGCAAGAGGGCTCAGTTGGCAAAGTGCTTGCAGTGTGAGTGTGAGGGACGGAGTTCAATGCCTACAGCACTCCTGTGCAAAGCTAGACGTGGTGGTGCATGCCTCTGTTCCTAGTGCTAGAGAGGTGGAGACAGGACGATCTCTGAGCCTCGGTTGTGAGCAAATCTTGCTGAATCAATGAGCTCCAGGGCAAGTGAGAGACCCTGCACCAAAACTTAAGGTGGAGAGTAATTGAGAAAGACCCCAGACACTGACCTCTCTTCTGTACACACACATGCATATGACTGCACATGCACCCATACACAGATGCACACACAGAGAGGACGTCAAAAGAAACCCTTATCTGGGGTATCACGAACAACAGACATCAATTAAGTTATCAAAAATTATTTCAGCTCAGCTGGGCGATTGCAGTACATGCCTTTAATCCAAGCACTCAGGGAGGCAGAGGCAGGCAGATCTCTGTGAGTTCGGGGCCAGCCTGGTCTACAGAGAGAGATATACACAGAGAAGTCCTGTCTCAAAAAAACAAATTTATTTCAGTTCCACAAGAGCAAAGAAAAAACTTAAAGGAAAGAGAGGGAGCCAAACCCAATGGTAACTACTCAAGAGATGGAGACAGGAAACTACAGGTTTGAGGCCAGCCTGGGCAAGCCAACAAAGACCTTATCTCGAATACAGGCAAGTGCATCTATGTATTTAAGACTAGGGAATAGCCCGTTAGCAGAAAACTTGCCTAGAAAGATGAAAATCACAGGAGGCAGGCCGATGATATTCAGAAATAGTCTAAAATAAGCCCAATCAGAATTTCTAACCTTATTAACCTTAAGCTTTAACAGAGATGAGAGAAGTCCCAAAATAGGTTGACATTTTGAACGCCACCTGGGTCAAAACTCAGATCTCAGTTCCGATAACCTTCCATCTACCTGACGGCTTTTCAATAAACATCAGCTGAGCAGAAAGTCAATGAGAAGTCATGCAGGTTCCTCTCACCCCAAGCATGTGACTCTCCCTGCCCGCCCCGCAGGGAACAGAAACGCCTCCTGCTGCCCCACAGGAAACAGAAATGCCTCCTGCTGCCCTACAGGAATCAGAAATTCTCCTGACCTGTCACCAATTAATCAGGACCAGCAGCTCCAATCTGTCTTCCATTTGGGTGTTTTGTTTTGTTTTGTTTGAGACAGCGTTTCTCTGTGTAGCCCTGGCTATCCTAGACCTCACTCTATAGACCAGGCTGGTCTTGAACTTAAGAGAGATCCACCTGCCTCTGCCTCCTGACTGCTGGGATTAAAGATGTGTGCACATGATCCTTTTTATTTCTTACTGGTCACTCCCTCTGCCAGTATCAGATCTTAAATCAGCCTCGATTGGAAAGGACCTCACACATGTAACTTCTCTCCCTGGCCCTTTGCCGATGGTCTATTGGAAGACTCTTGATGACCTGGGGCCTATATCCCCTGCCATAGTCTGATTAAGAGAAGAGTTTGTTCCCAGTATCGACAGGTGCCAGACCTGGGTGTGAAATGACAAGGAAACACACTAATAACAACCTGGGTTTTTCTCCATGGTCTCGAGACCACTGGTAGACCCAATTACAGAGTCCAAAACAATGAGGTGTCCTGGGACAAGGAAGGCGTCTGTGTACATGCTTGAAGAGCTGTTCCTATGACCTCAAAGAAGGCAGCCAGCGCTTATATGGGACTTGAGCCCAGCACCCACCCCTCATCCTTTTCACTCGCAAATGTGCCCGGCCAGTGCGTGTTCCCGAGGAAAAGCCAATGTGTGAAGACCAGGATGAGATGTGGATGTGAGTGCCAGGCCAGAGCCCTGGAGGAGAGGGAGCACTAACTGGCCTGAAACAAAAGAGCAGCAGGTGCCATCTGCTCTGGTAGCCAAGCCAGGCCGCACTAATGAGGGGCCCAGTGGCCGTGTCCCTGCAGCTAGCTGAACTCGGACACCAAGAGCTTGTCCTCTGCACACCTGCCACCAGCAGGGAGGACCCTGAATATGTTGGGGACAAAGCGCAGTTTCAAGGGTACAACTCTGGCCTGTCATCCACCCAAAGAGCAAATCCCTGTTGTGAGCCGAGCCTCCAATGTAGTGTGTGTAAAACCGGTCTCATTGAAAACATGGCTTAGTCTTAAGGTGACAATACGTCCTCTTTCTGTGATGGAGGCTGGCTGGCACACCCTAATGAGACATACCAGGAGACTGGAGTCCACACTTGCTGAACTCCCACTAAGAAGACATGGCTGGAGACATGCAGGCTTTTACGGGAAGCCAACATTTGAAGTTAAGTGTGTCTCACCAAGGTCAGCACACTCAAGAAGACAGAAAGGGAAGCTAGAGAGCCGCCGGCGCCTGCACTTGGCCTGTCTTTCTGCTGAGGCTCACAAATGGACCGTCTTGCCTGGGATCTGGCCTGAAGCTTACTCACTCAGCATTCATGGAGATGTCTGAGCATTGTCTGGCACAAGAAGAGAAGACCTTTTGGAGCTCATGCTCTGGGGTGGAGAACCACAACCCGCAAGCAATGAAGTCACCGCTCAACAGTGGCAGACACCAGAGGCCTTCCTTAAAGACTTACAGTTCTCAATCGCCTTTGGGGGTGTGAGCGTGTGTGGCAGGGGGTACACATGCCCATGTATTGGGTGTCCAGTTCCGTCGCTTCCCCCCTTCTTCCCTTGTGACAGTCTCCCACTGAAACCGGCTTTACCAGTTCCAGCCTACCGTTTCTACCACCCACAGTACTAGGGTTACAGGAGTCACATGCATCCCACACCTAACCTTTTACGTGGGTACCAGAGGTTAGAATTCAGGTCTCCATGCTAGCACAGCAAGCGCTCTTAATCACGGAGCTGTCCCCAACCCCTTAACTGTTCTGAGTACATAGGAAGATGGCAATTCTGTCCCCTGAAGTTACAAATTGGGGAGGGATGGATGATCTAATTTGACCAACAAATTTTTAAATCTCCTACTGGAAACTAAGCATTTAATTGGGAGTGGGAAGTGTTTAATTATTAGTGAGGAGGTGTATCTGCCTCAGGGTTAGGGGTCACAGTGACCACCAGTTCCTGACAGGAGGCTTCCAGGGCTCTCTTCCATCTAGCTCATGAAAAAATAGAATTTAGACACTTATTTTTTTTAACATACCAATCACAGTATCCTTCCCTCCTTTCCTCCTGCTCCCACTTCCCTCCACCCCACCTCCCATCTGCTCCTCAGAGAGGTGAACTTCCCCTGGGAAGTCAATGAAGACTCTCCCATATCCTCATTGAGGCAGGACTAAGGTCCTCACCCTCCCCCAATTCCTAGGTTGAGCAAAGTATCTCTACATAGAGAATGGGCTCTACAAAGTCAGTTCTTGCAACAGAGTTAGAGCCTGGTCCCTAGATGGCTATTTCTTGATCCACACTCACACCCACAAAGAGAAACTCTTTACGCATTTGGTAAAGCCTGGCTAAGAAATACCCAGGTCTCCTAGTTACCAGAGCATCTGTCAGTCATCCTGGTGTAGGCACCACCCACTGCTCGGCCCAACTCCTGGAGGTCTGCTGCGTGGAATTCTTTTTTTTTTTTTTTTTTTTTTGTGGAATTCTTAATTGGAAAAGGAATGCAGAGTGTCTTGGTGTTGAACGGTAGCTTTTCAGAGAGGACAGGAAACTCCATAGAAACTTAGGGCAGGAAAGCAGTTTGTCCCTTTGGATGAAGAGATGGGAGGATGCTTGGCTGGGAAGGCCAAGCTCTAGATGACTTAATAACTAAACAAAGAGAGAGATGCCGGAGTCAAGGCAGAGCATTGGTTCCTGGGGGTCCAGCAGAAGTTTTATGTCTGTGGCTCAAGACCCTGCCCATTTCCCTTCCCAGCTCTCCTCTCGAATGTTCAAAAGTTCCTAGACACCAAACACTCTCTGATTGGATCTGATTGGATTCCACTCATAGGAGGGAAATTGACAGGGGGACTAATTCCTATTGTTTAGCTCGTGATAGCATCAAAACATGTTCTGCATCTATGTGCTTATACCTATAGGTAACTACCACCCTCAGCCTTAATCAGGATGGACTCTTTCTGGAGAGCTGTGGTGACTCGAGCCTGCACAGGTGCTGAGAAGAAGTGACAGCTGAATGCTTGGCCCCATCAAATAAGACATGTAATCCAGCCCTGCCAAGGCTCAGCAGACGTGAAAGACAGCAAAGAAAGGACTTAAGAGCCCAAAGATCGGGAGAAGCGCTGTCGGATGCCTTCTTCTGGACAATACACAGCCACGGAAATCACACACTCAACAGCTCTGAGTGCCTGCAGCAGCTATGAATAAAGGGACATTAGCAGTCATGCAGGAATGGAAGATGGCTGGGGGATCCATCCCTCCATATCGAATGACATGCTCATGCAAATAACGAAAAAGGAATGTCCAAAGAATAGTCCTAATCTAATGGCCATGCAGATGACCCTGGTTAAACTAAATGGAGCCACAAAACAAAACCAAAAGTCATGAACCTTGGAAAGAGACTGGGCAGGGGGGGCAGTGGGAGGAAGGTATGAGAAGATGAGGGGAGACAGTGGCCAGAATGAATGTTATCCATGTATGCATTTGTTAAAGAACTAATAGTTATTTTTGTTTAATACCCTGGAGGGCTAGAGAGATGGTTCAGCAGTTAAGAGCTCCTGCAGCTCTTCCAGAGGACCCAAGCTCAGGCCACTTACAACCTTCTACAACTCCAGCTCCAAGGGATCCTATGCCCTCTTCTGGGCTACGGGGTGGCGCCGGCACCCACACGTAAGAGTCAGATATACATACATAAATACACATGAGTAAAAAGATTTTGAAATAAATTTTAAAGACTTCTCTAGAAGAGAGGACGGACACAAGGGCCTCCATGCCTTGTCATGGCAGCATGGAATCCTCACACTGCCACCCCACACAACATGCGCCATTACAGAGAAACCCAGATTCTTCCTCTAACTTCTTAAATTTAAAGCACATCCTTAGTCAAAAGTAATTAGAGACTAGGGGTGTGGGCCAGTGGCACAGTGCTTGCCTGGCATTCATGGGGCCTGAATGTCATCTCTAGATCCAGAGAGAGAGAGAGAAAGAGAAGCTAGGCATGGTGGTTCAGGCCTTTAATCCCAGCACTCGGGAGGCAGAAGCTGGTAGGTTTCTGTGAGCTCCAGGCCAGCCTGGTTTACATGGCAAGGTTCAGGCTTGCCAGACCTTGGAGAGAGACAGAGAGAGAGAGAGAATGGAAGTAGGTAAGACATGCAGATAAGATGAAACATGTTTTCCACCTAGAGACTCAAAAGTCCTTCTATTTCAAGTGTTTCCATGTAGAGCAACAGCAGTGGGGACCCAAGCGGGTGAAGTACAGGCTCCTGGGAGCAGAACCAACAAAGTTCAGCCCAGGCTAAGCAGAGAAGGCAACTGGCCTTCCAGAGGAAGGAAGTCCCTGCGACTTGGAGGCCGGGTGCATCTAATCAAGGGCATCAGAGCCTGGCCCAGTGGCCTAAATGCAGGCTGCGAACTGTGGGCATCATCGAGAGCAGCCACGCCAAGCAAGGAGGTGTGACTAGAATATGCTCACCATAACAGAGCCAAACTTGGCCATTTAAGCTGTTCCCAGTCTAGAGAAAGGCTGAGCTGACAAACACAGAACTTTGTTCAAAAACAACAGACAACGAGACCTGAGAAATTGATAACTTGGCCTTTGTGGGGGGCAGGGGAATGAGCTGATCGTCTGTGGACCCTCGCTGTATGCTCCTCACCTACCTGAGAACACGGGACCAAGTGAGAACGCGCAGAGAGCAACGGGGCTGAGAGCAGGAGATGGAAGCACAGCCCACCAGGCAGGAAAGTAGAATTGAGCCACACCTGTTCTCTTGTTATGCACTTTCCCGGGCTCAGGTAGACTCTGTCATGCAAACGAGGCTGCATTACAAAGGCTGACGGGGCAGGGGTGCTACGTCCCGGTGACACACCAGGGTTACCCCTGCATTTCAACTGTGTTGACTTTCCCTGTTGTTACCCACGCCTCAACTGACAGCTGGGAAGAGATCAGAGGCCACACACACTTCCCTCCATCGGGCCTCGTACTTTCTTTTCTGGGCAGAACAGTCTTTGACGACAATGGCCCCACGTTCTAGCAGAAACGTGACTAGGTCCCCGGCCTCATTCTGTCAGGCCAGCATGAAACTTAAGGAAGCTATCATCGTCCTGCTAAAAACTGAGGTTCAGCGCCTTCTCCCCACAGCCCCACTTGGGGTACAACCTAGAGTGCTGAGGTTGGTACAGCTCAGGAGGGCGTGCCGTGGGGCAGTGGTGGCATGAATGACGTGCAATGAGCTTCCCGCAGCCACATTCAGAGGCGCAGTCTAAACCAATGCCCTTTCACGGGGTTCACATATCAGACATCCTGCATATTAGGTATTTACATTATGATCCCTAACAATAGCAAACTTAGTTATGAAGTAGCGATAACCACAGTGCATTGGGACGGTTGAGAACCACTGGTCTAAACAAAGTCTATCATGTTTTATGTTTCTTTAAAGAACCTCAAGTAAGGAGATCGAGATTTGACACCTGAGGAAAAGGTAGGTCCTACCAGCTCATGTGACAGTCTAAGAACCTTGTTTGGAAAAAAAGAAAAAAAAAAGTGACTATCATCATGGCAGACCAAAGAAGTCAAGCTCAGAAAGACAAGTGCCACATCTCTCACATGCATGACCTACAGGAGAAAAAGGGGAGTGAAAGTAGGAGTTATTTAAAAGGGGGAAACAGAAGCAGGAGGATATCTGTGAGCTTGAGAGCAGCCTGGTCTACGTAGCAAGTTCTAGGCTATCCAAGGCTACACAGTAAGACACTGTCTCAAAATATAAGATTCAAACCATAACAGCAACAACAGGTGACGCTCCCCGAGGTACTGGAACTCCTCGGCTGTATGGTGTAAAGTCTTCCCTAGTATCCCCTCCCTTGGAGTGACATCCATGTCCCTCCAAAGAGATATCTGTATTCCTTGATTAAATTTATCTCCTGCTCTAGGGATGTACTGAAATCCAGTGTACTGGCCATGTGAATTTGTCCTCAGCTTGACTGTAAGCTTCTGAGGTCAAGAGCCAAGTGTCTAGTTCACACCTTGTCTGTCCTCAGAGCCCGAGAGCCCTCCCCCAGCTCTGGAACCCCAAGTGGTCAATCACCACCCAGCATCTGCAGGCCTCTGTCTCCTTCCTCCTGCACCTGCCTCCAGGAGTCCTGGCCCTGGTTCCAGCCTGTGCTGGAATTACAGAGGTCAGCTTGGAAAGGGCCAAGAGACAAACACATGAGGCCCAGGAGTGAAAGCAGGGTCAACACGGCCACTTTCCCCCACCTTGGACTTTTACAGCTACAGCCACTCACGTGTGATCAACCGTCTAAGCGGCTCGAGACCATGTCGGGAGCAGAGCACAGGAGTCCACTGAGGAAAGCTAGCCAGTGGTCACATCGGGAGGCTGTTAAACTGAGCTGCCTGCCGAAGTTGCACAAATGGTCCAAGCCCCGCCCCCTCCCCCCAAGCTAGATCCCCAGTCCTGCAAGATGGGGAGGGACTGGGAAGGGTCCTCCTAGAAACCCAGGGAAATCCACATGCCTCCGCTATGGACCACTTTCATTCCAAAGCATTACCCACCCTTCCTGATTAAATCCTTCCTCATTTTTTGGTAATATCCTGAAAATCCAATTTATTAACTCAGCTTAATTGCCACTCTGACAGCTGGCTGGGCAGGCTCTCTTTCATCTGAACCGCACTTCCCACGGATGACAACTCTCCCGCTCTCTTCATGAAAACCGATGTGTCCATCAGCCCTCTCCTCGTTGAAATGGAAGGTCTGATGTAAACAACCCCGGAAGAGGAGGCCATGTGGCTCCCAGTTTCCCACACTGAGAAGGGGTGTGGAGGAGCAGGCTCCCTCACACTGAGGCAGCCAGAGAGCAGACACAGAGACAGCCACGCTGGCAGGCTCTCTCCCCTCTGGGTCCCTGTATTCCATCTGGGCTCTCAGCCTGTGCAGTGGTGCTACCTATATTCAAAGTACACCTCCTTCTCTTAGCTAATCTTCTCTGGAAAACCCCTCAGAGACACAATCATAACCAGTCTCCTAGGCGATTCTCAGCCCTGTCAAGCTGACAGAGTTAGCCACGCCTACCCCATGGCAGCCTCACATATCCTACTTCTGGCTGGCGCATGACCCTTGCATTTCTTTCCTCACCACCACCACCAAAATACTCATCTGTGTCAGAATATAAAATTCATTTGGACCTTCTCCAAGTATCCTAGTTAGCTTTCTATTATTTTGATTAAACACTGTGACCAACAGCCACTAGAGAAGGAAAAGGTGAATCAGTTTACAGTTACCTGGAGGCAGGAACTGAAGTGGAGACCATGAAGGAACTATGCTTGCTTGCTTGCTCCCCATGGCTTGCTCAACCTGTTTTCTTATAGAACCCAGAACTACCGTCCCAGGGGTGGCATGACCCACAGTAAGCTGGGCCCTCCCACATCTACTTTTATTCAAGAAAATATCCCAGAATTACCTACAGGGCCAATCTGATAGAGGCATTTCCTCAATTAAGGTTCCCTCTTCCCAGATGACCCTGGTTTGTGACAAGTTGACAAACAGAGTGTGTACCAAGAATCCCCCTTGGTCTTAACATTCTAACACTGCATAAAACAGTGGTTCTCAACTTGTGGGTCGCAACCCCTTAGATGTCCAATGACCCTTCCACAGGGGTCACCTAAGACCATCGAGAAACACAGACATTCACAATACGATTCATAACAGTAGCAAAATTACTGTTATGAAGTAGTAACAAAAATAATTTTATGGTTGGAGGTTACCACAATATGAGGAACTGTGTTAAAGGGCCACAGCATTAGGAAGGTTGAGAATCACTCACCGGTATAAAGTGTCCTGTTGTAATAGGAGCGGCGGGGCTGCATCCCCAGCACCCTGGCCGCCCACACGGCTAGCTTTACCCGAAATAATTACACGGAAACTGTATTCTTTTAAACACCGCTTGGCCCATTAGTTCCAGCCTTTTCTCGGCTAACTCTCGCACCTGGACTAGCCCATTTCTTATAATCTGTATAGCCCACGAGCTGGCTTACCAGGAATGATCTTAACCTGCATCTGCCTGGAGTAGGAGAATCATGGCGACTCACTGACTCAGCTTCTTTCTCCCAGCATTCTGTTCTGTTTACTCCACCCACCTATGTTTTAACCTATGAGGGCCAAGCAGTTTCTTTATTGCTTAACCAATGAAATCAACAGATTGATATATGACACTCCCCCATCAGTGTCCCAATTTAAATCTCTCTTAGACTCAAGGGAAACTCAACAATGGGCCCATGCAAGTCAGAAAATATGCTATAGATCCGAGAATCCAATGGCAGAGAGAGAACATTCCTTTACTAGGGAAGGAAGGGGGAGGGGGTGTCAGGCCAAGCAGGATTGGAAATCAGGAGGGACATCTTTAAACCGTGCAGCCCCATGCCTGACATCCAGAGCAAGCTTCCAGGAACCTGAGCAGGTTCATCCACGGACTTGCTCTCTGCAGCCCGCGGGGTTAGTCTCTCGGGAGACCCCTGCTCATCACAGACCGCTTTCCCCCATGGTTGTTACAATCTTTTGGCATCAGCAGGATCCTGGTGTCTCCGTGACAAATTCCACTTTGTTCTCACACCTTCACAGTCTCCCTCTTAGGGGGGGAGGTGCCTGCAGGGATCCTGACCCGGCTACGCCCACTCCACCCCACCCCCAGCCCTAGACACACATGGGTCAGTAGCAAGCAGAAAAAAAATGCCCATCATACTGTGGGTTCCCAGGTATGCAGTAGCCACACAGGTAAGGTTAAAGGTCTGGTGAACATTTTCAACTTCTATGTGCATGTGAGTGTTTTTCCTGTGTGCATATGTAGTGCCCACAGAGGCCATAAGATAGTATTGGATCCCCCAGAACTGGAACTACAGGTGGTTGGGAGCTGCCATGTGGCTTCTGAGAAGTGAACCCAGTGCTCTCCAAGAGCAGCCAGTGCTCTAACCACTGAATCATCTCTTCACCCCATCAACTCTTTTTTTTCTTAAATATTTATTTATTTATTATGTATACAATGTTCTGTCTGTGTATATGCCTGCAGGCCAGAAGAGGGCACCAGACCTCATTACAGATGGTTGTGAGCCACCATGTGGTTTCTGGGAATTGAACTCAGGACCTTTGGAAGAGCAGGCAATGCTCTTAACCGCTGAGCCATCTCTCCAGCCCCCACCCCCATCAACTCTTGAAGGATTCATTTGCGATACATACCATGACAGTACAGGGAGCGCCACAGTCACAGACTGTGTAAGCCTAGATAAAATGTAGTTGAGGGAAGGTTGGCCAGTGACAGTTCTGCCAGCTTAACACCTGGCATCACACAAGTGCTCGGGGCTGATCTTTATGACACTCCCTATTAGTAATTCACTGCTGTCAATACATTATCCTCGATGTAGATTTGAAAGACAGACATGAGCTATTCCCATGTTTCAAAGATCTTCTCCGAGGTCTTTCATCCTGAGTCAAGATGTCACGCAGCCTTGGGCTCATTTGATGACTCAGAGGGTGCCCCTGTGGCTGTGGGCAGGAGGCCTCAGGTCTTCCCCATGTGGGCTCTCTACTGAGCGGTAACAGCCCCGAGACACAGCAGCCTCTGCAGTCGCTTCTGTGTTGTACTTGGTATAAGTGGCTCAGTCAGTCCTACCACAATATGGAGCCCCTGGTATCTCCAGGACGTTCCCACCAAATCATAACACAATGTCTGAAATTCCTAGGCACATTCTTAACTGTTACACTTCACCTCTTTGTGTCTGGAGCCATTCAAGCTGGCTCCTTCTTCTTTTGTACATTAAATGATCTTCGACTATAATACTGACCTATATGGACTCTGTCGTCGAACTGCCCAGCTTTATGTGGTAGCCATGTGTATACCCATGGCACGGGCTTGTGCTATATACCAGCTGTGGGATGCTGGGCAAGCCTCTTAACCGTTCTTGGCCTCGACTTTCTCACTCATAAAGGAAGATCCTGGCTACCAGGCTCAGTCAAGTTCTAAACAAAAGATTTCTCTTGAGTTTCATCTGAGATTACATAACAAGAGCATAAGCCAGGGCAACAAAAACAATGTGTGCATTTTCCAATAAAACTACAAAGAATCCCTCAGGACTAGTAACAGGAAGATGCAGGGCTGGGGGTGGGGGAAGCAGGGGTGAGGGAGGGATGAGAGCTGGTGGTACAAATGCACGCTTCAGTGTGACAAATTTGCTATCAGTGTCTTCAGTCCACCTTCTTTTTTCAATCCTAAATCTTCTGAATAAATAGGACTTCACCTCTCTTCTGTGTGACCCACTCTGGTGGTTAGGTGTCTCTGCAGGAAGCAGAACCAAACAGGACAGCTTAAGACTACACGCAGGGTGCTTGGGGCGGGGGGAGGGCAGGGGAGGGCTTTCTGTGTAAGCAAGAAGACCGGGGTTTCCATCCACATAAATACTAGTGGCATAGCAGCCTACCTGTAAGTCTAGCCCAGGAAGGCAGAGACCAGGATTTCCCCAGCACAAGCTAGCTGGCCAGACTAGAGCTATGAGCAAGCTCTGGGTTTGACAGAGGGACCCTTGCCTCGAAGAATAATAACATGGAAGATCAGCTGAGGGAGATTTTGACATCAACTTCAGGCTTCCACATACAAAGAGAGAGAGAGACGTGCACTGTATCTCCACGTACACATGTTCCTACCCACATACACACACAGCTACAAGAAAAAAAGAAAAAGAAATAAAGCATGCAGCTGTCAAGCCATTTTGCAGAGGTGCATATGTGGGCTGAGCCAAGACCAGAGAAAGGACTGCCAGGCCACCCCAAACACAGGCACTTCTGCTAATGGCTTCTGTTTTGCATGCCTTCATCTGAGGTGATCCTCTATGCAGCAAATTGACAAGCAATCTTAATGACCTCCTCTCCTGCACCTCAGGACCTTGGCCACCCAGCTGAACAGCAGACCCACAGTACCAAGGGCCGTCCTGATCAACTTAAAAGTCCTGATACCTAGAATTTTTCCTTCACACTCCTAGGCGACGCTATCTGTCAACTTAAGAAAGTTTCTTCCTGTTTGCTCTCTGCTGAGAGTTTCTGCATAAACGATGAGGTAGAAGCTGTTTTCACTCTTCAAGCTCTGAGCAGCCTTCCCCACGCTGCTCTCAGAACAGGCTGATGGGCTGACAGGAAAGAGAGGCAAGAAACCCACCTGTGATAAGACAGGACAGCACGTGATACATGAGAGAGGTCTGAACTCAAGGGCAACTCAAAGTCGGAGGAACATGTTTTTGTCTTTAAAAAATAATAATAATAAGAGAGAAATTGGGAAGCTGACATTTAGGTAGGGATGCCCTAAGAGAAAGACAGTGTGTAGGAAGAAAACAGACAGCGTGCTTGAAATGAGCTAGCCAGGCTCTGCGTTCCCCTGGACATTTCTTTTCTTCCCCCTGGGCTCCTAGGAGAAGTGTGCCACTGGAGTCCCTGCACGCTGACCAGCGGAATGTAGTTGAAGAAGATGCCAGCCGCTTCCGGTGGCTGGCCTTTGAAAACTGCCTGCCAGCTCTTGGGAGGTTTCCATGGAAACAAGGAAGGCATAGCAACAGGCAAAGATTCTGCAATGACACAAGCAGAGGACAGAAGCAGCAAGGGTCTCTTGGAGAAGCACTGTCTGGACGTGGATGCAGCCACTTGGATGTGGCTCCAGAAACCCCATCCAAGCCTCATCAGCCTCAGAAGCCACTAAGGCAGAGCTATTTGTTATAGCAGCTAACAGTAATTACCCTAACTAACTCAAAGAGCTGGGGGGAGGGAGTCAGAGTGGTTAGTCATTATCATACATCATCATAGCCTGGTGAAGGCTTTAGTGGCCCCAATCTTCTCTCTACTCGCTAGCCTTCATCCTCAGGCTTAGGGAAGAAAGAGCATACTTGGTTTTCCCGTGAATAATAAAGAATTTTGTTGTAATAGCCTAACATCTGGAATGGCAAGCTGGCTCAGTGGGTTAAGGAGCTTGTTGCCATGCCTAATCACCTGAGTTCAAGGCCTGGGACTCACATAACAAAAAAAGAGAATCGACTCCTGCAAGTTCTCCTCTGGCTTCCACACACACACACCACAGCATGAGCGTGCCCACACACATACTGACACAATAAATAAATGAATGTAAAAAAAAATAAGACAAAATAAACCAGCATCCACCAAAGCTGCCTAATGACAGAGCTCTGGAGGGTGGCTGGATAGAATTTCAAAAGAGAATAGAAAGGCCTGCAATTATAGAAAACAGAACATGGGCTCTCTACAACGTCAGTGTAATTGTCAAAACCACCACCTTGCAGCGAGGGAAAGAAAACAATGCCAGTAAGACTTCTTGGGGTCTGGAGTTGTTCGTTTCCCACTCAAAACCCCCTGAGCTTCAGATGGGTGGACGGCGCAAGGCTAACACTCAGCAACAATGATACGCACAGTGAGGCCGCCACTAAGCCCAGTGGAGCTCTTGAGATAATCAAGAGGCTTTAGGGCAGCCGGCAAATGAGCCCATTTGTCTTCTGATACCGGGAACAGAAATCTAACTCTCAGAGCCCTGAAAATTATCGTGTTTAGGAGGCAAAGTAAAGCTCATGGGTCGGGGAGCCCAGAGCAACCTCACCGTCCTTTGATCTCTGACTTGGCTTCTCGAAGCCTTTAGGTACAGTGAAGATCTACAGCACGCGGATAAGCAACGGTCTTCCTCGTCCACAAGTCTGTGTAGCTGCAGTCACATCAGGTTCTGTAAGACCAGCCACCTCGCTCTGGTCAAAATGTCAAAACACGTGTCACAGCCACTCTCACAGGTGACTCAAGGTCACACAGCCCTCAGATAGTTGGGTAAGGATTTCAGTTGTTTGTTTTATTTATGTGTATTGTGTGTGTGCCCGCTTCTTGTGTTTGTATGCACCACATGTATGCAGGTTTCCTTGGTAGGCCGGAAGAGGGTGCCAGATTCCCCAGTGGCTGGAGTGACAGGCAGTTGTGAGCTGCCCAATGTGGGTGAAGGGAACCAAATCTGGATCCTCTGCAAGAGCAGTCAGTGCTTTTAAAGGCTGAGCCGCCCATCTCTCTGGTCCCCAAGGTGACACTGCAACCCCATGGCCTCACTGATGAGCCACATAGCACAAGGCAGGACGGCACACACCAACAATTTAACTCAAGGCTAGGAGGCTTCAAGGATGGGATGCAAAAGAAAGTGTGCTCTAATGAGCAGGGCTCACAGATGACTTCACACTCCGTTCTCTCCACTGAGGAAACACTCAAGGTGTCTTCTGTCCAGGTTCTCAGGAGTGTGTGTGTGTGTGTGTGTGTGTGTGTGTGTGTGTGTGTGAACTGGCAGGTCTCAAAGCCTATAGGAATGAGTAGCCCTCCCCTAAAGAATGTACCTGCAGCCATTCTATGCCTCCCTATCCTGCTGCCCCACTCCACCTACACTATCAAGAGGCACAGAGAGTGGAGAGACTTTTCCCATCTTCTCCAGGGCCTCGTGCAAGCTAGACAAGCATTCTATCACTGAGCTGCACCCCTGCCTATGCTAGGCCTCCCCCCCCCCCCCGCCCAGGCAAACTCTATATGGAAGCCTTGGGGACAGTTTTCAGGAAGCATACAGCAAAATACTTCCATGTGATAAAGACTTAGAAAGCTCTACTTTGTCTGGGTCCTGGATTTGCCACAAAAGGCAAGAAGAGGAATCAGACCTGGGCTCGTGAAGCTTGCACAGGGCTAAGGGGCATTGTGGCAGCTGGTGATCATCCAGTACACTAATGTTGCTCACAGTGGCCAGAGCAGGCAGAGCACAGAGCGCTCCGCAGCTAAAGCTGCCGTGAGAGGAGAAACAGAGGGTTTCCAACTGAAGGAAGGAAAAAAAAAAGCCATGCCACACCCATCCACTGTGCAGAAGTCAAAGAACATACGGTTAACATACATTAACATATAGTTAAGTGGAAACACAGAACATTTGGGCCAGGCACAGTGGGCCTGGTTTCTGAGATGAAAATCAAAGAACAAATTCTGCTTTGCCCTTCATGAGTAACTCAGGACACTGCCTGAGTCTGTTTCCCAGCCTCAGTACAAAAGTCTAGTAACCAAGCCTTGAGCACAGGGCTGTGATCCTAGCTACTTGGGAGGTTGAAGTGGGAGGAGGCTTAAGTCCTATCTGGGTGGCAGGGAACTCAAGTCCAGTCTGGACAACTCCATGAAACCCTGTCTCAAAATGAAAAGTGAGAGAGAGAGAGAGAGAGAGAGAGAGAGAGCGCACCAGCGAGCTGGGGGTGTGGCTCAGTGGCAGGGAGCTTACCTAGCATGCATGAGGTCCTGAGTTCCATCCCAATTGTGAGAAAAACGTGTAAGATGAAAAGCCCCAGCATTCCAGACATTACATTGACTCCCCTGGCCCACCTCATACAACACCCTGTGTCAGGACCCTACATAAGCACTGTGCACCAGCATCCTGCATCAGCAGGGGAACTAGTTTTCAACAGAGGCTCAGTGGGTAACTGCAGCAAAATTTGATGACATTCTAAAAGACACGTGCTCACCATTTTCCAAACCAAAAGCTGAAAACACAGGTCTCGGGATTAACAGACATCAGGACCCTCAGGGAGTCTGCGCAGGGAGTCTGCGCAGTGTGACTGGAAAACCACATAGGATGCTGCGGGGGCAGGGGACCTGCCACACTGCCTGCACCAAGTCTGTTTCTATCGTTTCTACTCAGCAACGGATTGGCTGGTCATATCCCCGCCCTTGGTTATGCAGAGCAGGTCCAGGGACGTAAGGTCCCAATCCTGATGCCCATGCGGCAAGATAGAAAGCCGAGCATCGAGGGAAGCCAAGCTTACGTGCTGTCGTCACCCATGTGTGGAAGTTGAAGAGTTTGCTCTTAGAGCAGGAAGAATGGCAGGTGAGATGGCTCAGTGGGTAAAGACACTAATCCCCAAGCTTGATGGCCTGAGTTCAATCCCCCAGGCTCACATGGTGGAAGGGGAGACCCAACTCCACAAGTTGTCCTCTGATTCCACCTCTCCGATTCCACCTGTGCACCAGAGCATGCATGCACATGTACACACACAATGTACACACACACACACACATACACACACTTAAGTTCACAGGTAAGTAAATAGAAATAATAAATATTGAGCAAAATGCCTCAGCAAATAAAAGAGCTTGCCACCAAGTCTGATGACCTGAGCTCATTCCTTGGGGTCCACATGATAGAAGAAGGAGAGAAGTAACTCCCAAAAGTTTCCCTCTGACCTCCACACATACGCATACACATATGAGCACAAACACAACAGTAAACCATTTTTTAAGCTTTAAAAAATAAAACTCCAAATGCCCCCAACAAGTTATTGACGCTTCATCTCAAAACCTTCAAACTTGATCATTAACTAAAGTTGTTGCAAGAATCTTACAAAATATAGGATTTTGTCTTCAGGTGAGAAAAGATAAAATTTTAGATTCTTGGGGAATGGGCCACTGAACAAATGTTCTTAAGGAAAAAGCAGAGTGAAGGGACAGTTAACTGTGTTAACTATAGGATTTTCCAGAAATCTCTCTCATAACGAAGGGTGGGTGGCATGGGACACTGAAAATGTGCTCTATAGATCTTTAAAAACTGCATTACTCGCTGTCTGCATGGTTCGGTTTTCTCAGTGCAAATTTTTAAAATTATGAGAAGATCTCTATTGACTTTGAATCTTTGCATGATCCATTCAGACACCTCCTTGTGAATATAAAATATGTAACACCTTTTTTTTAAGAGGGGATATGTATTTGGATTTGATTCAAAACCCAGTAAGAAGCAGAGGGTTTGGCTGATAAATAGCAAAATAATAATAATGATCATCATCATCATCACACTCAGGCATCGATGGCTCCCTCAGACTAACAGGGTTCACCTCACACTATAAGCCACAATCCCAGTGATGCTTCCCTGGTCTGAAAGCACTCAGCATCTTCTACTGGCAGGCGTCCAGCCCTCCGCGCATCCAGCAACTGTACATCTGACTGGAGAGAAAGACGAGGTTTTGTGAAGATCCACTCCCACCTCGCTCACCACTTGAGCCTCAACAATGAAAATGAACCTCAGAGTTTAATCTGATCTCCCCCAGAGCTGCATCTGTGGGAAGGATTGAAGGTAGAGTTGGGGTATACACTACTCTGACTCCCAAGAGATCCATCCCCCTTGTTCAAACTTGAGCCTTAAGGAAACTGAGCTTTACTGTTTACAAAAGCCAACCTTGGAAACAGTTTGGAGCTTTGGAAACAGTTTGGAGATTCCTCCAAAAGTGAAACCCAGGGCTGGGGTGTGGCTCAGTGGTAGAGCACCTGCCTAGAATCCCCCAGTGAGGGGCTGGGGTGTGGCTCAGTGGTAGAGCACCTGCCTAGAATCCCCCAGTGAGGGGCTGGGGTGTGGCTCAGTGGTAGAGCACCTGCCTAGAATCCCCCAGTGGAGGGCTAGTGTATGGCTCAGTGGTAGATAAACTGCCTAGGATCCCCAGTGCAAGGCTGGGGGAATATTTCAGCAGCAGAGCATTTGACTAGCATATGGAAGTCCTAAGCTCCATCTCCACTATCTCACAGAGGAGGGAGAGAGAGAGAGAGAGAGAGAGAGAGAGAGAGAGAGAGAGAGAATGAATGAATTATGATGTGATTCAGCACTTCTAGGTTTATCCACACATCATCCCCTCACCCTATGGAGAGAAATGGAAAGCAGGAACTTGACCATGAAGATGAAGATGCAAGGCGGACCACTACCAAAAGGTAGAGATATTAAACATCTCTACAGGCAGCATGAGGTACGGACATACAACAGCCTGTAATTCAGCACTCAGGAGGCAGAGGAAGAAGATAAAGCAATTTCAAGGCTAACCTGGTCTACAAAGCAAGCTCAGGGCTCCAGCATCTCCCACTTTAAAATCGAGCACCAGGTGCACAGAATCTCACCGGCTTGCTACAGTACATGATGGACTGGGCTGCACAGAAGAGGAGTCTCAGGAATCTGGGATGGGCCCAGCCCTGAAGTGGTCTCCCAAGACAGACCCTCTCCAGCTCCAGGTAGTGATTCTGCAGTTACCCCAGTTTCATATTCAGAGCATTCACCTACCCTCCTCCATTACAGAAAAGCTCCTCCAGGTGTGATAGTACACACCCATGATCCCAGCACTCATCCAAGAGGCAGAAGCAAGAGAGTCCTGAGTTCTAGACCATCCTGAGCTACACAGTGAGACCTGGTCTTAGCCTCGTGCCCAAAGAACCTCTTTCCTTCCACTGGTCATCAGCCTGTGAGGTGTCCATGATGTAGAGATGGCAACCTGATTGCGGATCAGCTTTTAACCTGGCAGTAGCTCCTGGGTATGACCAGGATGTTCATAGCAGGAAGGCAAGCCAGACGGAGGAAGAAACCAAACCCATCACTCAAGACCTGCTTTAGCGCTCCATCTGCTTTGGTGACAGCACCCTGGAAGGGACTATATTTCTTTTTGCTTTCCCCACTAATAACAGGGAACAGGGTGATTTCCACCGTGCTCTGAGCTGCTTTCTGACAGCCTGCATCTCCTCCCACATGCCAGAGGCCACTCGTTCCGGGAGCTTCAAGCAGGCTCAGGTAAAATGGAAAAGGAAGGTGACAGGTGTCAGAAACAAAATGGAGTGGCCTGTGTCACTCCAAGCAGAAACAGAGTCAAGAGCGCCAGGCGTTTGTGGAGGAAGGGATCCTGACACATGGGTTCCTGAGAAGACTCTTCTGGGGACACAGGCCTACCCTCAAGCCCCTGCCACTTTCCGTGGCAAGCCCTTCTGTAAGGATGCCTTACAGCAGGGGTCTGCTCAGAGGCCACTCTTGTCATCAACTGCTATAGAAAGAAATTTTCGCTTTGAAATATCCTCCTTGGTTTTGTCTTTAAAACCTTCACCTGGGGCTGAGAACATGGCTCGGGACAATGCTCACCACTGAATTGAGTCCCCAATATGCATTTTTTTAAAGAAGTCAGATATGCATGCTCTTGAAATCTCAGCAGTGGGGAAGCAAAGACAGGCGGATCCCTGGGGCTCAATGGACAGATGACCTTGCCTAATTGACTACTTTCAGGCCAATGAGAGACATGGTTCCAAGAGGTTGGTGGCTCCTGAGTAGTGACACTCAAGGTTTTCCTCTGTCCTCCACAGAGATGTACATTCTCATGCACGCATGCCCATACACACGAACTTCTTTGTATGCCTGGGTACACACACATACACACTTCCCATTGACTCAAACTTCTCCCATACGCCCAGAGATTACTATGGTACCCACATTCTCAGAGCAATGTCATTCCCAAGTAGATCCTGTTCATGGTACCTGGCTTGTATCTGTCATGAGGAATGGGAATAAAAATGGAATGACTGACAGATAGCTCAGCTATTGTGGAAAGATGCAGGCTTGGGGAGATGATGGCAAAAATCTAAGACCTCTTGAATGGCAATGCTTTAATCCCCTTCTATACACTGCTGTCCACAGAGGCTTCTTCATGGACTAGACCTCTGTTTTGAACTCCGTTCCTGCCCAGACACCTGTGGAGATGTCAAACAGACATCCCAATCTAGACACCACAAAAACAGATCATGTCGCTGGCCTGGACAATCAAGTAACCTAAGGCAATGTAACAGTGTTTTTGGTGTCAATGCATTCCCACAAGCCATCAAGAAGGAACCTTTCACCCACTGTAGACTGACAGCAAGGCCAGTATTTAAAAAAGAGGGCACCAAGAAAAATGAATATAAATAGAAATCATTGCATCAGGCATGCAGGAACACTATTGTGGTCTCAGCACTCCGGAGGCTGAAACAGGAGGATCACAAGCTGTAGGCCACCCTGAGCTACACAGTGAGAACTTGGCAAGAGAGATAAAGAGACAGGCAGACAGACAGATTTGTGAAAAGGGTTGATTAATTGTCATGATTGGTAGATTTACCAGATGTCCTTCCACGATCAAACATCCTAAAGAGGCCTAAGTTAAGCATCACTGCAGATGGGTCTAAGAGCCAGAGCCTGTCCATCCTGTGGGTTCTCTGGGACAGAAGGCCCCAGGGTGGTGGGAGGCCAGGCCAGCATTCCGACAATCAGAGACTATGGCTTTCTCTCACTCTTTGGCCGGCGGCTGAGTCAGCCAGGACATTGCCACTGAGCAGCTCAAGTCTGTTAGATGAACTCTTTAGATTCAGATGAAGGCGCTGAAATGAATTATCCTTCAGGTCAGAGTTTTATTAGGGGAGGAACAGCATTCTGCCATAGGCAGAGGGACAGAATTCTGAATAGGGAAAGAGCCTTTGTGCAAGGGAACTAGGGGAAATGCACCTACAGGTTCTGTGCCGTGGAGCCTAGCCTCTGTGCTACATGTGACCCAGACTACGTGCTAGGGGTCAGGAGGGTGACAGGTAGGAACAGGGGTCTCGAAAGTACAAGATAAAACAATCAAGTTATCATTCAAGGCTGCTTTGGGTCAGGGCAGCAGGGAGTGTACTAGATATCTTCAAGGCTCCATCATCGAGCTTTTTAAAGGGACAGCATCCTATTGCAGGATGTCTGGGATCTTACAATTGTGTAGATACCAGGTAGACATACCAGGCTTGATGCAGTCCTTAGAAGAGTCTATGCTGTTCCTGCTGAGGGCATTAATTGCTTAGTGACTATTGTATTCATCTAATTGATGCCGTCAATGAGGATAATATCAATGTGTAAGCCAGAAGCACCAGGCTTTTCTCCCATTACTCCTCACTGATACTATTACGTGAGCAGCCATCTTTTTTTAAAGGATTTTGTTTTGAACTGTGTGCGTGTGGCTAGGGTATGTGCAAGTGAGTGCAGATGCCTGCAGGAGGAGGCCTCCGATCCTCTGCAGCTGAAATTATGGATCAGTTGTGAGTTTTCCTGACCTGGGTGCTGAGAACCAGACACAAGTCTTCTGCAAGAACAGCATGCACCCTCTCTGCTGAACCATCTCTTCAGCCCCAGGAGTAACTATTCTAAAGTGCAGAAATATTTGAGATCAATTTCTAATCTGTGGGAGTAAAAAAAGAATTACATGGACCTATGGGGTTCCCTCAAAAGAGGTTCTCCTTTCTCTGCTACAGGCAGTTTACCTGTGCAGAAGGAGCTGACAACTGGAAGGGACAAGATGGGCAACGGAGGGGACCCCAAGGCTGACCTCCACTTGGAAGAAACAGCAGCTACCCGACAAAGGGAACTGGGTATAACAAGTAACCCAGAGTAAGGCACTCAGAGCAAAATCCATGCCTGTACAAGATCCACAGACAGGAGAACCACCTATGCTAGCACAGGCTACCCTGGTGGCACAGGCTACCCTGGAATAGCTTCAGGACACAGTCTGAAGTGACTGGTACATATGCCTCTAGGTTTTAAGGTTGGATGACACATTAAGAGACCAGCAGAGGTTGAGTTTTGTGCATGGTGATAGATATGGATCTATTTTCATTCTTCACATGTTGATATCCAGTTATGCCAGCACCATTTGTTGATATGCTTTCTTTTTTTCCATTTGATATTTTTTTTGCTTCTTTGTCAAAAATAAGGTGTTCAAAGGTGTGTTGATTAATATCCAGGTCTTTGATTCGGTTCCATTGGCCCTCCTGTCTGTTTTGATGCCAATACCTGGCTGTTTTCAGTACTGTAGCTCTGTAGTAGAGTTTGAAGTCAGGGATTGTGATGCTTCCAGGAGTTCTTTTATTGTACAAGATTATTTTGTCTATCCTGAGTTTTTTGCTTTTCCATATGAAGTTGAGTACCGTTCTTTCGAGGTCTTTGAAGAAATTTGCTGGGATTTTGATGGGCATTGCATTGAATCTGTAGATTGCTTTTGGTAAAATTGCCACTTTTACTATGTTAATTCTGCCTACCCAAGAGCATGGGAGATCTTTCCACTTTCTGGTGTCTTCTTCAAGTTCTTTCTTCAAAGACTTAACGCTCTTGTCATACAAGTCTTCCACTTGTTTGGTTAGAGTTACTCTGAGATATTTATTCTACTTGTGGCTATTGTAAAGGGTGATGTTTCTCTGATTTCTTTCTCAGCCCATTTATCATCTGTGTACAGAAGGGCTACTGATTTTTTTTTAGTTAATCTTGTATCCTGCCACATTACTGAAAGTGTTTCTGAGTTGTAGAAGTTCCTTGGTAGAATTTTTGGGGTTGCTTATGTAAACTATCATATCATCAGCAAATAATGAGAGTTAGACTACTTCTTTTCCAATCTGTATCCCCTTGATCCCCTTTTATTGTCTTATTGCTCTAGCTAGAACCTCAAGTACTATATTGAATAGATATGGAGAGAATGGACAACCTTGTCTTGTTCCTGATTTCAATGAGATTGCTGTGAGTTTCTCTCATCAAAAGAACAAATAATCCAATAAAAAAATGGAGTACAGACCTAATCAGAGAACTCTCAACAGGGGAATCTAAAATGGTTAAAAGACACTTAAGGAAATGCTCAACATCCTTAGTCATCAGAGAAATGCAAATCAAAACAACTCTGAGATTTCATCTTACACTAGTCAGAATGGCTAAGATAAAAAACACTGATGACAACTTATGCTGGAGAGGGAACACTTCTGCCTTACTGGTGGGAGCACAAGCTGGTACAGCCCCTTTGGATATCAGTATGGTGATTTCTCAAAAAATTAGGAAACAACCTTCCTCAAGACCCAGTAATACCACTTTTGGGTATATATCTAAAGGATGCTCAATCATGCCACAAGGACATGTGCTCAACTATGTTCATAGCAGCATTGTTTGTCATAGCCAGAACCTGGAAACAATGTAAATGCCCCTCGACCAAAGAATGGATAAGGAAAATGTGGTACATTTACACAATGGAGTACTACACAGCAGAAAAAAAATAACATCTTGAAATCTGCAGGCAAATGTATGGAGCTAGAAAACATCATATTGAGTGAGGTAACCCAGACCCAGAAAAACAATTATCACATGTACTCACTCATAAGTGGTTTTTAAACATAAAGCAAAGAAAACCAGCCCCCAAATCACAATCCAAGAGAACCTAGACAACAATGAGGACTCTAAGAGAGACGTACATAGATCTAATCTACATGGGAAGTAGAGAAAGACAAGATCTCCTGAGTAAATTGGGAGCACGGGGACCTTGGGAGAAGGTTGAAGGGGAGGGGGGTGGTAGGGAGGGGGAGCAGGGAAAAAATGTAGAGCTCAATAAAATCAATTTTTAAAAAACTAAAAAAAGAAAAAAAGAGAGAGATCAGCAGGGGTCAACAAGATGGCTCAGCAGGCAAAAGCTCTCGCAACCAAACCAGACAACCAGAATTTCATCCCCAGGACCCATGTGGTGGAAGGAGAGAGTCCACTCCTGACCGTTGTCCTCTGATGTCCACATGTGTGCTGTGGCGCACGTGCGCACATACACACACAAACACAAAATAATAAATACAGTTTAGATGGGGAGGGGGAGGGAGAAGAGAAAAGGAGGGGCAGAAGGGAGGGAGAGGAGGAGAGAAGTGACTCCTGCCTGCTAGAGACTTGTAGAGGAGAGTCTTAGGCCTGCTCTTGTGGGAAGGCTGCCCTTGCTTCCCACCACCTGGAGACCCACCAGCTTAGGGTACCTCCTTGATGAGCTGCTCTTCCCTCTGCCTAAGCTCTCCTCTAGACTTCACAGGTCCATTCCCTGTCTTTATTCAGGTTCCCCTCAGTGTCTCATCTACAGAGAAGATGTTCCTGAGCCTGCCCTAGAGCAGACCCCCGCTACCTCGATTACAGCGTGTTAGAGCATGCGCATGCGGTAGGGGGTCACACGGCACGATGTGCATGTGCAGGTCAGAGGACAGCTTTCTCTCCTTCCACTTTGTCTTTGAGGCAGAGTCTCTCTTGTTTCCACCATGCTCCAGGCTCCAGACTTAGCAGACTCACAAGCTCTTGGACAATTCCACTGTGTCTACCTCCCATCCTGCCATCTGCTAGGATTACAGACGTGGGCCACCAGTTCCAGCTTGTTTGTGTGGGTTCCGGGGACTGAACTTTGTCTTCAGTCGCATATAACAAGCACTTCTGCCCATTGAGCATATCATGGGCCCATTGTCTCTCTGTTCTACCAAAATACAAATGCCTAAGCTAGGCAAGGGGGCACACGCCTTTAATCCCAGCCCTTGGGAAGCTGAGGCAGAAGGATCTCTGTGAATTCCAGGCCAGCCAGACATACACTTGAGGCCCTGTCTAAGAAAAAAAAAACCTACTGGCCATCAAGAGCCCTGTCTAAACCTACTTGTTATATTCCTAAGACTAAGAGCCATTTGACATTTAAATAAGGAAATGAACATAAAAGAATGGACATGTGGTTTTACAAGAAAATATGTGGCCAAGAAATGTTCAATAACACATTGAAGGGTTCCCAGGTCCCTAGTAGCAAAGCTAAGACTGTCCCTCAGACGTGGATGGCTACAGCCTATGGGAGACAGTGGTGAGGAGTTGGAAAAGATGCTGGAAATAAACCAAATACAACTGATTGAGAGTCAGAAGACAGCTGAAGAGATGGCTCAGCAGTTAGAGCACTGGCTGCTCTTCCAGAGGACCTGGGTTCAATTCCCAGCACCCCCATAGCAGCTCACAACTGTCTGTAGCTCTAGTTCCAGGGAATCTGACACTCTCACACAGACATATACCAGGCAAAACACCAATGCACATAAAATAAGAACAAATAATTCATTTATTTAAAAAAAAAAGGCAGTAAAGATTTTCCCAAAATCAGGTTGAGAAGTCCAGGAAGAACTGACCATCCCAAAGGTCTTCCCAATCATAATGATTACATGTCCAAGAGATAGTCAGGAAAATCATTTCAAACCAAAGGGCACAGCTGAGCAAGGCCAATAAAAGTCAGCAGGGCTTCATTAACAGGGCAGCCATGGGAAATGTGTCCTCTTTATCACAACACTGCTCTGATAGAACCAGGGAGTGTCCAAGTTGCACAGCAGAATAAGCAACTGCCCCTTGCCCTAAGGGCAACTGCCCCTTGCTAAACGGAACGTGGGCTAGCCCCTCACAGGCTGATGTGGGGGTCCATTCCAGAACTCATGTGTTGGTGCAGCCAGTGATGGCAAGTGTTGGTCAGTTTGATCCGGCTTTCCTCGTGGACGGAGGTCAGCATTTCAGCGGTGACAGCCCCCTGCTCAGCATCAGACCCTGTGAAAGTGGTTACTAATACAAGGGTAGCACGGGCTCTGATCTGAGATGCTTACGAGGCCACATAAGGACTTTTACATAAGCACAGAGTCAGCAAGGCATGGTGGCAAAGTCCTCATCTACATTGTTCAAAGGGCTGAAGGGGTCAAGTGTTCAAAGCACTTGAGCACAAGGAGCAGCAGCCAAGGCTCCTTCCTGCCCATCCTCCAATTCAAAAGCTAAAGAGAGAGGAACCTGGCCTAATTCAGCAGACACCTAACATTGCTCCAGGCAGTCAGTCCCAGGCTCCCTGCCACTCTTCCCCAGCATCAGGACCCTGCAGAGGGCAGCTGACCCCAGTTATCAATCAACTCTGGGAAGGCTTTCAAGTGACTGGATGTGAGGGAGGAGTGATCCTGGGTCCATCAGGAATGGGATGCACTGCTCTATACTGTGTGTCTCTAACTGCTCCTCCCAGCAGCAGAGGCAGATCCATGACTCCACAGCTTTCCTAAGGCCCTGGGGCTACTGCTGAGGGACCTGATTTTTCTCATTATTCTCCCTGCAAATGCATAGTTGTGGTTTTCCAAAAACAGCCACCCCGGACAACTGCAATCCTAAACAGAGGAGAAAATGCAACAGAAAACTATGAGGAGTTGCCAGCACAGAGAGGGGGAAAGACCTATAAATGACCAGCAGAGTGGTGGTCAGCCCCTGAAAAGCACAGGACTCCCAAACGTGCCCATTGTCAACTTTCCATGGCACCATAGCAAGAGGGCACAGTAATGACTCAGATCACAGAACCACTTCTGGCCCTAGGTCAACACTCTGGCTGACTAATAGAAGCTGGTAACATTAGCTTTTAAAAATATCCTGCTACTCATGAAAACCCACCTGTTACTCAAATAAGATCTGAAAAAAGTGGGTGCAGTTAAGAGAGATAGAGAGTCACAAGGAGACTAGTGTACTTCTTACTGGGGACATAAATGCTCACCACCCAAACATGAGGGTGACTACAACAGGCAGATGGCAATGCTCTAAATACCAAGGCTGAAGGTTCTAATCTAGGGAATGGAAAGATAGTTCAGTGGTTAAGAGTGTTTACTGCTCTGGTGTCTTCTGTAAGGCTGGCTTAATAGCCATAAAGTTCCTTAATCTGTTTTTATCATGCAAAGTTTTTATTTCACCTTCCATTTTTTTTATAGATGGTTTTGCCGGGTATAATAGTCTTGGCCATGGTTGTGGTTTTTGGTTATTGTTTTGTTTTGTTTTCATGATTTGGATCTTTCAGAGAACCTAAGTTCAGTTCCCAGCACCCACACTGAGCAGCTCACAAGCACCTGTAAGTCCATCTCCAGAGACTTCTGACACACGCTTTTGGCTTCCATGGGCACCCACATTCATTCACAAAGACACACATACAGAGGCACATAAATTTTTACATTAAAAATAAGTAAATATTTTAAAATAAAAAGAAGGAAGAAGAGGAGAGAAGGAGGAGGAGAGAGAGAATGAGTGAGTGAGTTCTAATGTCAATAGGATTTCAAACTCCTATTTCATCCCCAGATCCTCAGCTTGACCTTTGGTTGTCAACCATGGCCCTTCTAGACAGCTCACATGGTATGAACCTCACTAGAAGTTTACTGAGCTTATACTACCTCAGGTTTGCGGCTCACAGGCTGGAAAAGAAAATGGAGTCATACTTTCCCCCAGAAGGAAGAAAATGACAACATTACGATAATTTATTTATTGAGTGAAGAAATAAATTATGATCTGTGTAAGAATCGAGATGGTGAGCCGGGGAGACGGTCTAGTAAGTAAAAGCACTTGTTGTGCAAACATGAGGACCTGAGTTCAAATCCCCAGCATCTTCTTAAGAAGCCAGGCATGGTTGTACACACACCTGTACCCTAGAGAACTGTGGTGTACAGAAACAGGAGGGTTTCTGTGGCCTTGCTGGATATGAGCCAGTAATAGGGTCAACTAGAGGCCCTGTCTCAAGGGACTAAGAAGAGAGTGACAGAACGGGACTCCCAGTGTCCTCCTCCAGCAAAGGGGAGAGATCAGTTCTTTCTCAAACACAGACGTCTATTCATCCACCATCCACAGAAGGTGAGCAGCCCTGAGTCCATGTCCCTCTGTGGTAGCTATGGGCTGATCTCTGGGCATCCCCAGTGAGACAGCGAAAGTCTCTGTGTCATGACGGGCCACCATGGCTCATGTTGTGGTTGGTCTTCTCTCTTCCTGACATTAGCTTACCTACAGCAAGCATAGGGGCATCTGATCCTGACAAAGAGGCCTCCTCCTCCTCCATCAGACTCTTAGGCATCAAATCTATGGCTGAGTTTGGATAACACACAGCCCATCTGCAGGAGGCTGGAGAGCCTCCTGGCTTCCACTGTCATAAATGTGGTTGGCACTGCCCCAGTTGGAGGACTCTGGTCCAACCCTGTCATTATCCCTCAACAAGATCACCTCCCTAAACACCTTTATTATTCAAATGTGTCAGGAAGCCCTTTGCCATAAGCAGTCTCATAACTCTGATTATCCCACTGGGGGCGGGGGGACACACCTCTTTTTGCTTCGTTAATGAAAAATGCAGGAGAGAACTAAAAATAACTCTCTGGGGGAAACAGAATGTTAAGGAGTTTCAGGAACTTTCGGAATGAAAATGACAAGCGGCAGGCTCCCTTGTCTTCCGAGGGAGGAAATAAAAGAGTGGAGAGAACAGCCACCATCAGACGGGAGACTTTCCCAGCACCACTGTGTAGGTAACTAGCCTGCTAGCAGCCCTCAGCAGAAATGCTTCCTCTCCCACCCAGAGCCAGCATTGCATACCGATGCAGATGAGGGGCTTGCTCTCCTGGTGGCTCTGCTATATCCTTCCCTTAAGAGTTTCAACTACTAGCCAAGAGCTCCTGGCAAGTCAGGGATACTCAAATGGTTGAGCAACGCCATTCAGGGTGAAGCAGATGATGGATCTGATTTAATGATGAAAACGAAGGCATGGTCTCAGGAAGCCTTGGAAAAATAGGTGTTAGGGATGGAACCGAAGAGGTGACTGTAGCGGGGTCAGAGTGCCTGGTGTGCAAGCGTGAGGAACTGAGTTTGGATCTGAGCACCCACATAAAAAGTTGGGCGTGGCTACACATGTATAATCACAAGGTTCTGGGGCTTGGAGTCAGGGGGATCACTGGGATGAGCTTGCAGGCCACCAGCCTTGCTCTGGGTTCAGTAATAGACTCTGTTTCAAAGGGACTAAGAAAGTGACGGAGCCTTGTCTTCCTATGGCCAATGTACACACACACACACACACACACATGTTGTAAGTCACCAAGCCCCAGGGATGAGAAGATAGGGTAATAGAGGAGGTCGCATTGTCTCAGTGACACAATTCAAGGACAACCAGAGTACCTCCATCTCCCCACTGTCATCTCCCACTCTGCATTGCCCCCCACAAAGACTTTAACTGAGTTCTAATGGTTTCAGCCATGCCTCTCCCTTCACTCAGCCCTCCTTATTCCACTGGCCTGATCTCACTGAAGCTGCCTCATGCAGCAGGGCCTCTGTCTCTAGGTCATCTCATGTCACAAGGACCTCTGTGACACGCTCTGTGGAGCCCCAGCTCTGCTCAGCCCTAGCCCCTGGGTAGAGCACCTTGGCCTCCTCATCACGCCTGCTGACCATACCCAGCTCCTGATGCTGAACATACCCAGCTCCTGATGCTGTCCATACCCAGCTCCTGATGTGTCCATACCCAGCTCCTGATGCTGTCCATACCCAGTTCCTGATGTTGTCCTCAGATCTTCCTGGACATGCGAGCCTCTGCACCATCAAGCCCTTGGCCCCCAGAAGCTCTTCTCCTAGCCTCCCATTAGAGACCACTGCCAAGTTCTTCCTTTCCCCGCCTCTGTGGGGTATGGGAGCAAACCTGGGTATCTGCCTTTGCTCTCTCAGTCGTGCGTACTCAGAGCATAATAACTGTATGTGTTATCCTCCCGAGGTCCTACAGTGATCCCTAGCTGCTCACATTCTGGCTGAGCCAAATGGTGTCCAGATACAAGAGATGCTGGGACCAACATAGGCGGTGAGGACCAGCCTGAAAAGTCATGTGATCCCAGGCACCCACCAGAATCTCAGGGTCAGAGAGATTAGCAGTGTGGGTGGGGAAGAAAACCTGAGCCAGGAACAATGGAGAAGAAGAGCAATGATGATGGGAAACTGGAGTCCCTGGGGAACAGGAGGAGAGACAGACAGAGACAGTTCCTCAACCACCCCACCCATCAGCTCCTGCCACCCCCATCCCCTCCCCATCCATGTTTTGAAATCAGAAGGAGTGGATTACAAATCCTGTGACCTCAGAATGGCTTGCTGCTCAGAAGGCCAAGCTGCCCCAAGGCGGATCAGGGCTGGGCCTGGCAACCAATATCTGATGCAGACTGAGGTTGCAGCCCGGCTCCCAATTCAGGAAGTCTGGGTGTCTGCGGGGTGGGAGGAAGACAGACACAAAGGAGATGGAATAGTGACTTCAGACAGGAGCTGCCTTCTGGAAGAGACTGGAATTTTTTAATAAAAGCCAGAAAACAGGTAACTGCTACCGAAACTGTGTATGAAATCCACAAAATTCAAAGGTGAAGTTGAAGGGTCACAAGCTCATCTTTTTAATTATTTTTGAAGTGGGAGAAGCGGGTACCTTCAGAGGCCAGAAGAGGGCATCAGACCTGCTGAAGCAGGGGTTAGAGGTGGTCGGGGGTAGCTATGTGTGCACTGGGAACTAAACCTAGGTCTTCTGCAGGAGCAGGGCAGTTTCTAAAGCCCCCACTATGTGTCAGCCTTGGGGGACACAAAAGCAAATTTCCACCCTCCACCTTAAGGGATCACAGAGTGAATGCAGGGCCGACTGGGAATAAACAGGATTCTTAGGACCCATGTGGGTAGAATGGGAACAGAGAGGTTCAAAAACAAAAGCCTTTCCCTCCATCCTCCCTGCAGGACTAAAGTCCCTTCATGCGATGGCAAAGCCCCATGTATGGAGGAAGGCAGAGTCAGTCCTTCAGATACTAGCCACAGAGATGAGGTCCCTGACACCAGCATCCCCGGAAGCCCACGCCTCTGGCTTCCAGGTCCATTGTGAAGGAAGACATGTTTGCAATGCTCCCCAGGACCAGTTTAAAGATGGTTAGAAAAGTGTACAGTTAGAGAAGTGTGCAGTTAGGAGCTCATAGCTGGGGACGTCAACAGATACAGGTTTAACTGAATGGATCTGGAGAGTCGCCCTGGCCATCTTTCCAGAGATCGAGACCTCCTTTAAAACCCAGAAGCACGCTTGGCTCCCACACACCTTGCAGAGGTCAAACGGGCACAGGTTGGCTGAGGTAATGGCCCACCCCAATGCTCAGAGTTGCCTTACAAGTAAAAGTTGACTCATCTAGATGACTCGGAGCGCAAGGGCATCGGCAGACAAGCCTAACGGCCGGAGTTCAATCCCAGGCCCCATGAGGTGGAACAGGGTCAACTGACTACCCAAGTTGCCATCTTACTTTCACATGTGCTCCAGCACTCAGGCACACATGCATACACACACACATATGCATACACACACACATATGCATACACACACATATGCATACACACGTGCGCATGCGCACACACACACACACACGCCTTACCCAGAGGAGAGTTTCAATTAGCTAATTAATTAAAATAAAGGGGGAGATGTACGTGAGCTCTCATCCCTAGCTGAGGAGTTGTTGACAGTCGATGGCTGCCAGGGGAAGGAGAGCTAGTGGCGTTCTTCCAGGATGTGGTCCCTCCACACTCATCCCTGTATGGGCAGCACTAAGTGGATGGATATAGTATGCTATTTTTTAAAAATTTAAAAAAGGAAAGAAAGAAGAAAAGGAAAGAGGGAGAGAGAAAGAGAGAGGACATGACATTGGAGAGAGATCCGGGATATGGGATGAGGGCCCAGGATAAATTGAAGGTGGGAAAGAGGGGGCGAATATGATGGAAATACATTATATGCATGTAAGCAACCGTTAATGCTGTATTAAAGGTAAAATAAAGTTCAAATGAAAATTTATTCCTTATGTGTACATTACTGGTTCCAACGTAATGTACCCTATGGGCTAAATGTGGCCCACATTTTTGTGACTGAATCTCTCTCTCTCTCCTCCCTCTCTCTCTTCTTCTCTCCTCCTCTCTCTGTGTGTGTCTCTCTCTGTGTGTGTGTCTCTCTCTCTCTCTGTGTCTCTCTCTCTCTCCCCCCTTCTTTCCTCCCCCTCCCCAGTCCGATGAAACATAGGCTGGCCTAGAACTTGAGATATAGCTGAGGATAGCCTTGAACTGCTGACCCTTCTGCCTCCACCTCCTGAGTGCTGGGATCACAGGTGTGCACCAACCATGCCTGTTTTGTTTGGTGCTGTGAATGGAGGCCAGGGCTTCATAAATATAAGGCAAGCACTCTTCCAACTGAGTCACATCTGTGGCCTGCGACTGAAGCCCCCCACACACAGACTCATTCCCACACTCTGTTCCACACAGCTGAGGCTCTGTGTGTAATGAGGGATGGTGCCAAAGCATTCACCACCTGGCCTTTCTCAAGAACCCCTGGTGACCTATGCTCCACTCTGGGTCTCATCTCTCCAATACCGTCACCCTGGGGAGGAGTTCTAGAAAGTTCCAAAGTGCTGATAAACACTGATATGGAAGAAACACAATTGCAGTCCCTTAGAACACACTGGCCAGAAACCCAGGCGCTGGAGCTGCAGCGGCTCAAAAGGGAATTCACCAGAGCGACCATGCACTTCCAGGTCTCTCTTGTTTTTTATGTTAAGCACGGGTCCATGTGTGGAAGTGTGCATGTGTGTGTGTGCATGCATGCAATGTGTATGCGGTATGTGTTAAATGGTGTGTGTGGAGTGGGTGTGTGGTGTGTGTATGTGTGTGGTGTATGCACAGTGTGTATGCATTATGTATGTGGTGTGTGTGTGGTGTGTATGTGTATGGTGTATATGCATGCGTGTGGTGTGTGCGGTGTGTGTATGGTAGGTATGTGAGTGTAGCATGTGTATGTATTGTACAGTATGTGATGTGTGTGGTGTGTGTGGTAGGTATGTGCATGTGGCATGTGTATGTATTCTATAGTATGTGGCGTGTGTGGTAAGTATGTGCGTGTGGCTTGTGTATGTATTGTACAGTATGTGGTGCGTGCGGTGTGTGGTGTGTGTGGTAGGTATGTGCATGTGGCATGTGTATGTATCGTATAGTATGTGGTGTGTGTGGTAGGTATGTGCATGTGGCATGTGTATGTATCGTATAGTATGTGGTGTGTGTATGTGTGTGGTGTATATGTGTATGGTGTGTATGCATGTGTATTGTACAGTATGTGGTATGTGTGTGTATATATATGGTGTGTTTATGGTGTTTGTTGTGTGTCTATTTGTGTATAGTGTGTGTACATGCACAGTGTATATGCATGTGTGTGTGATGTGTGTGGAGTGTGCAATGTTGTGGTGTGTATGTATATGTGGCACGTGTATGTGTGTGTATTATAGTGTATGGTTATGTATGTGTGGTGTGAGTGTAGTATGGGTATGTATATGGTGTTTATGTGTGTGTGGTGTATGTGCATATGCACACATGAATATAAGCCAGCCAGCCAGACGAACCCCTGCAGCTTTCTGGGAAGTCTACCCTACTTGGTGACATTCAGGACATTGAAAGACCTTGTCTCAGAAACACATGAACATCTGAAGGACACTTGTGACTTCCACACGAATTTGCACATACACAATGCATACACACTACACACTGTACACATATACACACGTGTACACACATCACTGGGACTACAAGCAAGCACCACCACACCCAAGTTGCTTTGTTTTTGTTTTTGTTTTATTTTTTAGGTTTTTTGGCATTGAACTCAGGTCCTCATTCTCGGACTGAGACGTCTCCCCAGCACCTCACCCTTGGCTTTGAAACATCCCAGGACCCTTGAAAATCTATTCCAGAAGACTCGTGTGTGAAAGGCATGATCTGGTCCAGTAACCTACTCGGGGAAACTGGAAAAGTAGATAAAGAATGAGCATACTTAGTAAATACACGTACAGAGAGAAAGAAAAAAAATCACCCCGCACTCCCCTGCTTTGATGAAATTATTTTCTTATGCAAACCCCCCAGTCTTAGCCTAACCGGCAAATCTCTCTCTGTCCTTCAGGAAAGCCTCCCCTCCTCCTACCCAATCCACCCCACCCCCTGCGCCTTCCTGGACTGATCAGAATTACAAACCTGATTTCCTTTAGTCACTGAGCCCAAGCTGTGGTTCCCACAAATGTCCCCAAGTATCAGGCTTTACTGTCAGCCTACAGTTCCCGAGGTGGTGGTTACCCCTGTATTCTGTTGGTTCTCAGCTCCCAAACCCTCTCCATTCTCTCTGATCCCTGCTTTGTTCTCCCTTCTCCACCTCCTGGGCTGACATCCTCCTACCTCATTGTCCCTGCTGTTCAAATACACAGAGGCCGCCCCCACTCGGACCCCCCACCTCCCAATTAGGAATCACTCCAGAATTCCCTAGAACCATCAATGGTGGGCTGTTGCCTTTCTATTAAACTCAAAGTACTTATTTCTTTGAACACGTAAGGAGCCTTCTGTTCGGACTGCTTGGGGGCTTTGGTGTAGTCTCAATTTTTAATGAGTGCAGTTCGGCAGCGAATCATTCCAACCTCTGCACTGAAAGGTCTCTTGTTTGCTGCACAGAAGGGAAGAAAAGTGTCAGCGCATAGCATTTAAGCCTCGCTTCTTAACCCAGAGCTGTCTTGCGGGTTTGACCCTGATTGGAAACAGGCACCCAGCAAGGTATCTTATAGACTCCTTAAGAAAGACGGAAGCAAAGGACCCAGATGGCCCACACAGGGCAGGGATGGTCTTCTTTTCTTCCTCTGTGTCATGTTAATAGACAGAAATGCTTCTCTTTTAAGCTTTAAGGAAAAAAACAAAACAAAACAAAAAACATGTTGTCACAATTTGCCTAAATAAAAGACCTTCAAATAGTCCCCAGGCCTCAGTTTCCTGCTAGTAATTCATTGCAATATAGAGGGACTGCTCACCCTTGGCACCCTGGCTGACAGTGGAATGACAGGAATAATCAGAAACATCCCACATGCACACATGTACATGCACATGACACATGCATTCACACGCATGTGCACACACATCTGGATTAGGTGGGCACCCCCTTCATCTCTGGGCAACTGCTGGCACATATAGACTCACAGTGCAAAACTGAGCTGACAAGAACTCAGTGTCTGTCAGTGTTCATATTTTACACTTGCCATTCTATTCTCGATGCCAGATTTAAAAAAAAAAAAAAGATAGACTGCCATGGTTTTTAATGGCAACTTGGCATTCACAACAGGGCATTGGTCTACATAGGTGGGTCTGAGCCAGAGCCCCCCATCTCTGTTCAAACAAGCCCTACTTGAAAGCTCCATTCAGCTCTCCAGGGCCATGTGCATGAGCAAAACAATAATACATTGAGCGCGGACAAGGGCCGTCTTCTGTTGGAGCTGGCCCTGCTCCTGGGGAATAACATGAGGACAACCTGCCCAAACAGTGATTAACAAGGCAGGGACAACGCAAAGGGCACTGTGATTGGCCATGGCATAGTGACAAGCAGAGTCAGCACACATCATCCTAAGACTCCCTGTAACCTCTGGGCTTTGGTGACAGTCGTCTGCCCCCACAAAAGGGCAGTGTTCAATAAACGCATGTGCAGTGAGAAACCGCCAAGGGTAGAAAGTAAATGAAGAATATAAGACATGAGGTCTTGGGCAGGGGAGATGGCTCGGTGGCTAAGGGGGCTTCTTCACCAAGCAAGAGGACTTGAGTTTAAAACTCTAGCACCCATAAAAATCCAGACACGGAGCAGGTAGACCCTAAGAGCTCACTCACCATTGAGCTGGGTCTGAACACTGAGTTTTTTGGTTCAGTGGATGATTCAGAATGATGGAGAAAGACACTCCCTATGTCTTTCCCGCCACCCAAGGGTGAGGTGGGATTCCCCACTGTATGCTGGGAATATGTTTTATTACCATTGGTTAATGAATAAAGCTCTTTTAGCCAATGGCATAGCAGAACAAAGCCAGGCAGGAAATCCAAACAGAGATATAGAGAGAAAGTAGGCAGAGTCAGAGAGACGCCATGTAATTGCCAAAGGAGAAGGACCTGGAACCTTCCCGGTAAGCCACAACCTCGTGGCAATACACAGATTAATAGAAATGGGTTAATTCAAGATATAAGAGCTAGCTAGAAATATGCCTGAGTCATTGGCCAAACAAGTGTTGTAATTAATAAAGTTTCTGTGTGATTATTCTGATCTGGGCAACCAGGAAACAAGCAGTCTCAGCCTACAAATGGCGCACCAGCATGGGGCAACTACATCCACATAAAACCTAAAAGAGCTTCAGAAAGAATTCTAGACAGAAAACAACAGAGCTAAGCATGTCTTCTTGGTAGCAGCATTTTCTCAGGTGGGCTCTGTTTTCTAGAGGCAAGCAGAGGCATGGCTCCTTTAAGATAAGGCTTTCTGACCCAGCATTAGGAGCCAAAACTGTGTGGCTTCGTTAAGAAATGGTGGTTTCCTGGTTTGTGCCAGCAGCATGAACTCTGGCTCTTTTGGGAGGTCCTGCACTTAAATGGGGTTTGTGAGAAGCATGCTACTAATTGCTTAATATAGACCTGCTGCATTTCTGGAGCTAGGGCAGTGAGCAAGGCTCGCAGAGGCAGTGAACGTGCCTCTACCATATTGGACTGGGCAGAGCAAACAGGGCTGCAGAGAGAGTTGGTACTAGGCACACTCACTTAGTATTAAAAAAAAAAATGGGTGTTCCTGCTCAGAAAAGGATTTCAGATACAGAAATAAAAAACCTCTAAACAAGACACAGAGTGTTTAAAAATGTACGTAGGCTTGGGAGAAAGAGGAAAAAGAGTATAGACAGTGTTAAGAAGAAGTAAATAGTTTTAAAAATCAAAGTCTTTAAAGAGACAGTATAAAGTAATATAAAAGAGTACAGACAGTCATAGATTAAAGGAGTAAAGATAATAAATATTAAAAAGTAATAGAAAAAGCCACATAAATATGGAAAATATACAGAGAATCTGGATTATGTATATTGTTGTGTTTTCTTTGAATATTTGACTGCAGAGAGACATTTGATCCTGGGGACTGCTAAGCTAACTAACATAAATATTTTAAAGGTATCTTGACTTGAAAATTTGAGTCTAAGGATATGTTACTTTGGAAAAGAGGTTCTGCTTTTGTTTCCACAGAAGATAAGAACCTATGGATTCCTTCCACACTAATATGGTTTGATGGAACAAGACCCCCACCCAAAAAAAGGTCTCCATGAACCCTTAAAATATCTTGCCTAACAAACAGCAGGAAGCAGTTTGGAGAAAAAATTCCCAAAATAATTGTTTATAAATGTTTATTTTCATTTAAAGGGGGTTGATTATAAATGACTAAATGATCACAGTTGATCTGTTTCTAAAAAGGAGGGAGATATGATATAGAGATGAATACTTTGCATTGGTATGAATCTTGGTCTATTGATACATATAAGGTTGATTTGTTATACTGTATATATGTATTTCTGCTTTTAAGGTATTATGTTTGTGCAGCTCATTTAAAAATTAATGTATAATTAAGAAATACAGATTAATAAATAGTCATCTATAATAGTCAAACTGTAGTCATGTTAGTTAGGTTTTCTAGATATAAAGAGATATATTTCAGTTAGATTATCTTCAATACTTGAAAGACTTACAGAATATGGCATTTAAAATGTTTTAAGAACTTAGACTTTTCTCAACAGTGAAACATGTCTGCTTCTGGCACCACCAGTTACTTCAGAGATGTTGATGGGCATTGAAGAAACTCATTATGGAATTTGCCTTCAATGTAACAAGGAGAGCCATTTGGCAAGGAACTGCTCTTGCCTAAACTGCTTGATGTTATGCTGTATGACCTGGATATGCAGACCCACAGAAAAATTACTGTTGAACTTGCCTAAAGAATGTGAGACAGTTCTTCAGGGTTCCTGCTTTATGAACGAGTCTGCCAAACATTCTGCAGGACATAGAAGTGACTGACAAACTGCCAATATAGGCAAAACAGCCTTTTAAAATTCCGGCTCCATGGAAAAGTCTGCAGGATACTAAGGCCCATAGGCTGAAGATGGATGCCCCAATGGTACAGAAGAACTGTGGGTGACTTTCCAGGCAGCAAGATGTCTCTGTCAGGGAACCCTGATTGCTTTTCGGGCTGAGGGGGGGGGGACTTAATTAGGGGAGGGGGAGGGAAATGGGAGGCGGTGGCTGGGAAGAGACAGAAATCTTTAATAAATAAATAAATTTAAAAAAAAAACAAACACAAAAAAAAAGATGTCTCTGTCAATTCTAGAACTTTGGAAGTTGTTTACAATGTACTTCCTGTTAATTTAGATAATATTATATCCTTCTGGGGTCTTTGGTGGAGTTGAAAACTGCATAGTTATATAGTTTTCCTTAGTTATTATAAAGGATAGAATAGATGATAGAGTATTTTCCTTAATTTGCCAAAATGTAAATAGACTAAATATTGTAATTTCACTATGTTAAAAAGTGGAAACCTTCCTTTTTAGACAGAAAAGGGAAATGATGTGGGATTCCCCTCTGTATGCTACGAATATGTTTTATTACCATTGGTTAATGAATAAAGCCGTTTCCGCCAATGGCTTAGCAGAACAAACCCAGGCAGAAAATCTGAACAGAGATAGAGAGAGAGAGTAGGCAGAGTCAGAGAGACACCATGTAACTGCCTAAAGAGAAGGACCTGTAAGCTTTCCAGATGGTAAGCTACAGCCTTGTGGCAATACACAGATTAATAGAAATGGGTAATTCAAGATGTAAGAGCTAGCTAGAAATATGCCTGAGTCATTGGCCAAATAGTGTAGTAATATGGGCGGCGGGGCTGCGTCTCCAGCACCCCAGCCGCCCGCACGGCTAGCTTATGCCCGAAATAACAACACACAAACTGTATTCATTTAAACACTGCTTGGCCCATTCTCTTCTAGGCTAATTCTCACATATTAATTTAGCCCATTTCTAATCATCTGTGTTGCGCCCCTAGGTGCGCTTACCGGGAAGATTCTAGCCTATGTCCATCCTGGGTCGGAGCTTCATAGCGTGCGTCTGCCCAGGAGCCAGGAGCATGGTGTCTCTCTCAGGCGTCTGCTCCTGAGAGGAGAGCTGTGGAGTCTGAGCTCACTTCCTCTTCCTCCCAGCGTTCTGTTCTGTTTACTCCTCCCACCTATCTTCTAACAAATAAAATGGACCAAGGCAGTTCCTTTATTAGCCAATGACCTTCCTCCATCAAAATAGTGTTGTAATTAATATAGTTTCTGTGCGAATTATTTGGGTCTAGGTGGCCAGGAAATAAACGAGCAGTCTCTGTCTACACAAGGGCATGTGCATGAGCGAAGGAGCCCACACAGTCATGTGCGTGCAACACACACACACACACACACACACACGGAAAAGAACATGAATCCTCTTCAAACACACATGGTCACAGAGCCCCGAAGCTTCACAAAGCATCTCTGACCTGACATCTGACAAACATAGAAATGACACTCTGTTCTGCCCTGTGATTTTCAATGCTTGATTTAATTTCAGGTTGAGGGTCTTGAGCGACACTGGAAATGGTCCTAAAGATCAGACAGACCTCTCATGAAACAATCAGAAAAGTATGCAGGTTGCACACAGCCTTAAAAGACAGCAGGGGAGTGTCCTCGCCTTGAGGAAGCCAAGGCTTAAAAAGAGAGGCACATGGCAGGCTGTTGGCAGTCGTGAGTCCAGGCTATCTTGCTAGAGCAGCACCTATGATGACTGATGCTAGGAAAGGGGAAAGAAATGAACAAGAGAGAGAAATAAAGGCACAGAAGACAGCATCCCTTCCAGAAACCTACAAAACAATTCACCAAATGCTCTTGCTTAAAATTCATACCATCGTGTTAATCCATTGAATGTTCACACAGTACTTACACCTTATTAACTGCTCATAGTCCATCCACGCTAACAACACCCTCAAAGAATCAGCGAACCCCATGCTGTGTTCCCTCTGCTGTGAGCCAAAATGAATCCTCAAGTCATTTCAGCCATGTATTCAGTAGAGTCAAAAAAAGTAACTAGTCCACATAAACTCCATACACATGAGAACACATGCATGCATACTCACACCCAAATATGCATGAATACATTCATGTACACCCACACACATGTGCATACACACAGACACATCCATAGGTGCATGCATACACACATACACACCCATATATGCAGGCTCACCCACACAAATGTACGCACACACATGCACACTTATATACCTAGATGATCCTGGGTTGTTCCAAGTTTAGTGCCAGGTATGTCTTTGCATTTCTGTTAAACTCTAGAAAAGGGGGCCCAGGGAGAAGGCTCTGTTAGTAAAGGACTGCCACTCAACCATGGACAAAAATGTCGGGCACAGCAGTGCACACCTGGAACCCCAGCACCATGGGAAAGGGGGGCAGGCAGATGGTGAGACTCGCTGGCCAGCCAGCCTTGTGCAACCAGTGATCTCCAGTAAGAGACCCTGTCTCAACAAATAAGTGGATATCAACTGAGAATCACACCCACCATTGACCTCAGCCTCCACAAGCCCCCAAACATATGCATGCACACACACACACACACACACACACACACACACACACACACGAACACATACACATGTGCACACACACACAAAAAAAAAAAACAATGATTCAGTGTACAGAGATGAAGAATGAGTCTGTGGTACCTGAGATCAAGCACGGGAAAGAGTTCCTGGGACAAAGGTGAGAAAGTCATCAGGGTGTCACAATGTTCTTCCCCGGGCTAGTCAGGTGACTCGATCTATCAAAGTTCGCCAACAAGCACATTCACAGTGCATGTGTCTTATTGTATCAAAATTACACCTCAAAATTTTTCATTTTTCAAAAAAAGCAATCACAGAAGAAAAATTATCTCAAGAGGAAAAAAAGTTGGCTTGACAGTAACTCCTCGACAGAAACGGTATAAGCCAGAGACAGCATAATGATATATTCAAAGTGTTGAAGGAAAATAACTGCCAGCTTAGATTTCTATTAAGCAGGAGAGATACCCTTCCAGGATAAAAATGAAATAAAGGCATTTTCAGACAAACAAAAACTGATTCAATTTACCCATGGCAAACACCGTTAAACAGAGCAGGGGAGGTGCAGAAGGAGGAAGAAGCCAGAAGGAAGAGTGAGGAGGCAGGAGGAGAGACAGCAGAGGAAACAAAGTATGAGTGTCACGTGGAAATAATTAGCAAGATCTGGCAGTCTTATATCAATTTTCCTTAAGTGTATATGTGTACCTGTGTATGTATGTGCACCATACAAGTGCAACACCTACTGAGGCCAATAGAGGGCAGCAGAGGCCCTGGAAATAGAGTTACAGGCAGTTGTGCATCACCAAGTGGGTGCTGGGAACTGAACCCAGTCTTCTGAAGAGCAGCCTGTACCCTAACCGCTGAGCCACCCCTCAAGCCCTGACACTGATGATTTTCCACCAGCTTTTTTTTTGGCTACTATTGACATGGCAGAGTGTGTGTGTGTGTGTGTGTGTGTGTGTGTGTGTGTGTGTGTGTTTCCTATACATGTTGGAATACATTGCGGGCTGGTTAGAGGTCAAGGTCTACCATAGCCTGGCAGCTTTCTCCAAAGCTCAACAACATGGGAACTCCCCCCACCCTTCCCCAGGAAGACTCCCTGCTCTCTAACCTGCCCTTATCTGGAGAATGGCCCCAGGTCTGGAGGACCGACCTTTTCTGAAAACTGTTAGACCTCTGTCTGTAAAACCAGGTGCCTGATTCATCTTTAGCTTGACCCTTGATGCAGATCCCTGCTAAGAAGGCTTGTGCTAGTTCTGCTATAGAATCCTACAATCACATACCAAACCTTGTAATAGAAGTGTGCCACTTAATGCAAATTAGGGCTTGTCCCCAGGCTCCCCAATCCTATATATTACTTACACTCTTGAATAAATTGAGTTGATTCACGGAAATCTGTCTCCCAGAGGGTTGTCTCCATTCGTGCTCATGGGACGCATACAAAGCTTTCTGTCACCCCGTTTGCCTCTTTCCCCTGTCAGACTGATGGCCCACAGGCCAAGAGGGAAAGAGGAACCCCACTCATACACACATATACATGTATAGGCACATACATGCTTGCGCACACACAAAAGCTTTACAAAGGTTGTGATCCCATTTGTAAATACCTGTGATTTAAAAAAAAAATGCACCCACACATACAAAGAGGAGAAAAAAAAAACTGCCCCCAAGAGAATATAAGAAATTGGGAAGGAGAGAACCAAGGTACCAGAAAAACAGCAGCTAAATGTTGTTCCCCTTCTGTTCCATTCCCTGGCACCAATGTGACTCTCAAGGCTCTGAGGCCATAGGGAATGAAGGAACTAAGATTGCACAGCAAGGCATGGATTTAAGAAGTACAGTGTCGCTAGGATCTGGTGGCGCACACCTTTAATCCCCACACTCAGGAGGCAGAGACAGAGAGGCAGGTGGCTCTGTGACCCATAGACCAGCATGGTCTACAGAGTGAGTTCCAGGACAGCCACAGTGATTACAGAGAAACCCCATCTCAGGTAAGGAGGTTTTCTTAGGGCACATTCCACAGCATGTGTACGAGAGATGAGGCCTAACTCCATCTTCCACAGCAGGGGGAAGAATTGAGAATTAATAAAGAATACCTCTTCTTGGGGCTGGAGAGATGGCTCAGTGGTTAAGAGCACTGTTTGCTCTTCCGAAGGTCCTGAGTTCAATTCCCAGCAACCACATGGTGGCTCACAACTATCTGTAATAAGATCTGGTGTCCTCTTCTGGCCTGCAGGCATACACACAAACAGAATACTATATACATAATTAATAAATAAATCTTTTTTTTAAAAAAAGAATACCCCTTCTTTAATCCATGAACACCCCAAGTAGGCACGGTGCTCCCCAGCCCCAGTGAAGGCAAGCAGAACCAATTACCACAGAGACTGGGAAATCCACCTTCATCCTGCCTGCCCTTCCCAATCCAGCTCAATATCACGGCACACGCTGCTTCCTTCTTTATTATCACTAAAGCCACCAGAGAAAACAAATGGAATGAAGTCCGGCATTGTTAACAGATTTTTAAGGGGCGTGGGGGCACAACACATTTTTCTTGTGGTTTCAATGGGTTATTTAGCTCTAGTAGCAGCTGTTGACAAATTTTTTTTAATGTAAGCACCACCAGCTGTAAGTTCCCTTTGGTTATAAATATTTAATTATAAAGCTTCCTTTTAAGCTGAAGGTAAACCCACTTTCTGTCCAAAAAGTGTTAGCAAGAACACAGATCAAAAGCCACGCCCATCGCGATGAGCATCCACCCTATGCTCCCTGACAGGATCTGAAGCTGCTTCCCCAGATCCAAAAGTCCTGGACAGGTGTAGTGGCTCCTGTTTATATCGTCTCGACACAGGTAAAGTCATTCGAAAGGAGCGAAACTCAAATTGAGAAAGGGCCTGCCTCTGTTTAGCTGGGAACCCCTGTTTGGGCCTCATTCCAAACCCCGCCCCTTCTCAGAAAACCCACTAAGAGGTAGCTCCGCCCCCAAAGCTCAAGACCAAACCTACACTCCCTAGACCTGCCACGTGATTTCTCTCCTGCTTCCTCAGAGATCTTCCCAGGGTGCTTTGCTCAGATTAAATCTGGTTTTATTAATTTGACTTATTGCATCAGTGGAGAAACCCACAACCAGAGATTTTCAAAATACGTACCAGCCTCCATAGGATTTGACTAAAGACAAACCTACGGAGCATTTTCTTAATTAGTGATTGATGGGGTAGGGTCCAGCACACTACGGATGGTGCCACCTTTGGGCTGGTTGTCAAGCAGGCTGAGCGAGCTGCCTGAGCAAGACTATAAGCAGCACCCCTCCCTGGCCACTGCATCAGCTTCTGCCTCCAGGTTCCCACCTGCTCTAAGTTCCTGCCTTAGCTTACTTCCGTGGGCTGTGATTCGGGATATGTAAGCCAAACAAACCCTTTCCCCTCCAAGTTGCTTCAGCCATGGTGTTTCATTGAAGCAATAAAAATTCTAACTAAGATACCAGGTAACTGTGAAGAGGGCAGGCCAGAAGCAAGTCCCTAAGAGGACCATTGGCCCAGTAGCACTAAGAAAAGACTGAGACACTGCTACCACGGGACCCTATCAGGTACCCTAGGCCCTCCTTGTCAAGTTCCTCATTCCCCTGCAAAAAAGAATCTCAGGACCAATCAGAAGGAAGAATTGGAACTTATGACGACAAGATTTTGATGTACAATTAAATACAGGGGGGAGAGGAGACCCAGCAAAAGCACAGCGCACACCCAAGGCACCAGCACAGCGTTCTCAATGGGGAGATTCCTAGGCTGGGTTTTGGTTTTGAGACAAGGTTTGGCTCAGCTACCGTCAAAGTAACTACGCACTGGATGACCTTGAACTTCTGATCCTCCTGTCTCTATCTCCTGAATGCACTAATTACAGATATGTACTGCCTAAGTGTTGGGGCTCACACTGAGTACTTTGTGCATGCTGAGCAAGCACCCTAACAACTGATCCATATACCCCAACCTCAGTAACTAGCTTAACAATAGCCTTGTATATCTGTTTGATGGCTTCTAAAGTTCAAGTTTGGGCAGCAACCCCAGTCCCAGCCTGGCAGAGTCAGAGAGTGGGAGCACGGTGGCGGCCCCAGCCATAGCTCGGAAGAGTCAGACAGAGAGTGTGTGGCCGCAGCCCCAGCACAGAAGAACCAGAAAAGGAGCACGGGGATTGCCATGGCATAACAGAAGTATCAACAACAGCAGCTTCCAGAAGTTATATTAAGACGTTCCTATGGGAAAGAGCACCTGTGTCCCAGCCAGCAACCAGTGCCATCCTCTGTACGAGATAGCCCACTGCATCAGCAACCACCAAAGCCACAGACCCACATGCGCCAGGAGGAGAAATCACTAGAGCCTTGGCCCCACCTGCACCTGGAGGTGCAATCACCTGAGTCTCTGTCCTACCTGCTCCTGAAAGAGTGATCAACAGAGCCACAGCCACCAACTACACCAACCAGAGGAAGAGGAACCCCCTGAAGCACAGGCTCCACCTTTACTGATTGGAGAAAGAGATGGGTAGACAACAGGGGAAGAATAGACTCAACAACATAAAGAGCAACATGGCACCACCAGAAAGTAGTGCTTCTACAACAGCAAGACCTGAATATCCCAATGCAGATGAAACAGAAGAAAATGACCTTAAAAATAACTTTAAGAAGGTGATTGAGGCCCTGAAAGAGGAAATGAAAAATTCCCTTAAAGAAATGAGGAAAAGACAAACAAAAAATTGGAAGAAATCAACAAATGACTTAAAGAATACCAAGAAAAAACAATCAAACCGGTGAAGGAAATGGTTTAAGACTTAAAAACCAAAGTAGAGGCAATAAAAAAAATACACACACACAAACTAAGGGAATTGTGGAAATGGAAAATCTGGTAAAAGTTCAGGAACTACAGATGCAAGCATAAACAACAGAATATAAGAGATGGAAGAGAGAATTTCAGGCACTGAAGATAACAATAGAGGAAATAGATTCATCAGTCAAAAAGTGTTAAATCCAACAAATTCTTAACACAAAACATCCAGGAAATCTCGGACACCATAAAAAGTCTGAACCTAAGAATAATAGGGATAGAAGGAGAAGTCCAGCTCAAAGCACAAATATATCCAACAAAATCATAGAAAACTTTCCCAACCTAAAGAAGGACATGCCTATGAAAGTATAAGAAGCTTACAAAACATCAAATAGACTAGACAAAAAAAAAAGGGTCTCCTCGTCACATAATAATCAAAACACTAACCATACAGAATAAAAAACAGTAAGAGCTGCAAAGGAAAAAAAGCCCAAGTAACGTATAAAGGCAGACCCAGCAGAATAACACTCGACTTCTCAATGGAAACAGTGAAAGCCAGAGGGTCCTGGACAGGTGTTATGCAGATACTAAGAGACCACAGATGCCAGCACAGTTCCTATAGCCAGCAAAGATTTTAATCACCCTAGATGGAGATAACAAGACATTCCAAGACAAAATGAGATTTAAGCAATGCCTATTCATAAATCCAGCCTTACAGAAGACACTATAAGGAAAACCCCAACCCAAGGAAGTTAGTTACATCCACAAAAACACAGACAATAGATAATCCCACACCAGAAAATCCCATAGAAGGGAAGTATACACACAATACCACCAACAACAACAACAACAAAAAGAAAGAATAACAGGAACTAGCAATCACTAATCATTAATATCCCTTAATATCAATGGACTCAGTTCACCTACAAAAATACACAGACTAACAGATTAGATACAAAAACAGAACCCATCCTTCTCCTGCATACAAGAAACACACTTCAACTTCAAAGACAGACCTCAGAGTAAAGGGTTGGGAAAAAATTTTCCAATCAAATGGACCTAAGAGACAAGCTGGTGTAGCTATCCTAATATCTAACAAAACAGACTTCAAACTAAAAGTAACCAAAAGAGATAAAGAAGGCCATTTCATATCCATAGCAGGAAAATCCATCAAGATGAAGCCACAGTTGTGAATATCTATGCCCCCAATACAAGAGGGCCCAAATTTGTAAAAGAAACATTACCAAGGCTTAAATCACATATCAAGCCCCACACACTAATAGTGGGAGACTTCAACACCCCACTCTCACCACTAGACAAGTTTGCCAGACAGAAAATTAACAGAGAAATAAAGGAACTAACAAATATTATGACTCAAATGGGCTTAACAGACATCCATAGAACATTCCACACAAATACTGGAGAATGTACCTTCTTCTCAGCACCTCATGGAACCGTCTCTAAAATCAACCGCATACTCAGTAACAAAGCAAACCTCAACTGACACAAAAAAAAAAAATGGAATAACCCTCTGTATCTTATTGGATAACCACGGTTTAAAGTTAAACAACACAAATTCCAGAAAGCCTACAAACTCACAGAAACTGAATAATGCCCAACTGAATCACTCCTGGGTCTAGGAAGAAAGAAAGAAAGAAAAAAAAAAGAATTTCCTAGAATTCAATGAAAATGAATGTACAACACACCCAAACCTATGAGACACTGTGACAGTTCATAGCACTAAAAGCCGGCATAAAGAAATTGGAGAAACTGCACACTAGTGAATTAACAGAACACCTGAAAGCTCTAGAACAAAAAGAAGCAGACTAACCCATAAGGACTAAATGACAGGAAATCATCAAATTGAAGACTGAAATTAATAAAATAGAAACAAAGAGAACAATACAAAGAATCAATGAAATGAAAAATTGGTTCTTCAAGAAAAAAAAATCAACAAAATAGACAAACCCTTATCTAAACTTACCAAAAGACAGAGAAAAACTATCCAAATTAGCAAAATCAGAAATGAAAAGGAGGACCAAACAAGAGACTCTGAGGAAACCATCAGGTTATAATTCAAAAACCTGTATTCCACAAAATTGGAAAAATTAAAAGAAATGGGCAATTTTCTGGATAGGTATCACATACCAAAATTAAATCAAGAACAGATAAACAATTTAAATAGACCTATAACTCCTAAAGAAATAGAAGCAGTTATTAAGTCTCCCAACCAAAAAAGCCCAGGACCAGATGACTTCAGCATAGAATTCTACCAGAACTCCAAAGAAGAACTAATAGCAGTACTCCTCAAATTGTTCCACACAATAGAAACAGAAGGGACATTACCAAACTCCTTTTACGGGACTATAGTTACCCTGATACCCAAAGATAGAGAACCGCAGATCAATCTCTCTCATGAACATTGATGCAAAAATCTCAATAAAGTACTGACAAACTGAATCCAAGAACACATCAAAATAAAAAAAATCCACCATGACCAAGTAGGCTTTATCCCAGAGATGCAGGGTTGATTCAACATACAAATCTGACAAATATAATCCACCATATAAACAAACTGAAAAAAAAACCACATGATCATCTCATTAGATCCTGGAAAAGCCTTAGACAAAATCCAACACCATCTCGTGATAAAGGTCTCAGAGAGATCAGGGATACAAGGAACATATCTAAACATAATAAAGGTAATATACAGCAAGCCAACAGTCAACATCAAACTAAATGGAGAGAAACTCAAAGTGATTCCACTAACATCAGGAACAAGACAAGGCTGTCCCTTCTCTCTATATTCATTCAATATTGTACTCAAAGTTTTAGCAAGAAGAATAAGACAATGAAAGGAGATGAAGGGGACATAAATCAGAAAGGAAGCAGACCAACTATCACTTTTCACAGACAATATGATAGTATACATAAATGATATCAAAAACTCTACCCTGGAACTTCTACAGCTGATAAACATATTCAGTAATGTGGCAGGATGCAAGATTAACTCAAAAAAATCAGTAGCCTTCCTATACACAAATGATAAACATGCTGAGAAGAAAATCAGAGAAACGTCACCCTTTACAAAAGCCATGAATATAAAAAAGCTTGGGGTAACTCTAACCAAACAAATGAAAGACCTGTATGATAAGAACTTTAAGTCTCTACAGAAATAAATTGGAGAAGACATCAGAAAATGGAAAGATCTCCCATGCTCTTGGATAGGTAGGGTCAACATAAAAAAAAATGGCAATTTTACCAAAAGCAATCTACAGATTCAATGCAATCCCCACCAAAATCCCAACATAATTCCTTACAGACCTTGAAAGGATGGTACTCAACTTCATATGGAAAAAAAATAAACAGAATAGCTTTTAAAATCCTATACAATAAAAGAACTTCTGGAGGCATCACCATCCCTGACCTCAAGCGCTATAGAGCTACAGTAATAAAAACAGCTTTGTGTTGCATAAAAACAGAACGTGGATCAATGGAATCAAACTGAAGACCCTGACATTAATCCATGCACATATAAACACCTGATTTTTGACAAAGAAGCCAAAGAGGTACAATGGAAAAAGGAAAACATCTTTAACAAATGGTGCTGGCATAACTGGATGTCAACATGTATAACATTGCATATAGATCCATATCTATCCCCTTGCACAAAACTCAAGTTCAAGTGGATCAAGGACCTTCAACATAAAGCCAGTTACAATGAACCTGGCAGAAGAGGAAGTGGGAAATAGCCTTGAATGCATTAGTACAGGAGACCATTTTCTAAATAGAACACCAATAGTATAGACACTAAGAGCAACAAACAATAATGGGACCTCCTGAAACTGAAAAGCTTCTGTAAGGCAAAGGACACAGTAAATAAGACAAAACTACAGCCTACAGAATGGGAAAAGATCTTCACCAACCCCACATCTGACAGAGGACTGATCTCCAAAATATATAAAGAACTCAAGAAACTAGACAACAAAATACCAAATAATTCAATTAAAACTGGGGTGGAGAGCTAAACATAGAATTCTCAACAGAAGAGACTCAAATGGCCAAAAGACATTTAAGAAACTGCTCAACAACCTTAATCATCAGGGAAATGCAAATCAAAACGACTCTGAGATAGCATCTTATACCTGTCAGAATGGCTAAGATCAAAAACACTGAGGACAGCTTATGCTGGAGAGGGTGTGGAGTCAGGGGAACACTCCTCCACTGCTGGTGGGAGTGAGAACTTGTACAGACATTCTGAAAATTAGTATGGCGGTTTTTCAGAAAATTAGGAATTAATCTACCTCAAGACCCAGCGATATCATTCTTGGGCATATAACTAAAGGATACTCAATCATACCACAAGGACTTACTCAACAATATTCATAGCAGCATTATTCATAATAGCCAGAACTTGGAAACAACCTAGATGCCCCTCAACTGAAGAATGGATAAAGAAAATGTGGTACATTTATACAATAGAGTACCACTCAGCTATAAGAAACAATAACATCATGAAATTCGTAAGCAAATGGATGCAACTAGATAGAAAACATCCTGAGTGAAGTAACCCAGACTCAGAAAGACAAACGTGGTATTTGCTTACTCATAAGTGGATGTTAGATAGAAAGCAAAGGATAACCAGACTACAATCCACAGCTCCAGAGAAACTAGAGCCTTCTTCTAATAATTGATGGAACCAGATGTGGAGCTCCATAACCAAGCAATAGACTGAACTCCAGGAATCCAGCCAAAGAAAGGGAGGAAGGAATACATGAACAAGGTAGATCAAGATCATGATGGAGAAATCTAGAGGCAGCTGAACCAAGCTTATGGAAGCTCACGAACACTGGGCGGACAGCTGGAGAGCCTCTATGAGACCGAACTAGGCACTCTGTATACAGGAGACAATTGTGAAGCTTGGGGTATCTTAGGGGCCACAGGTAGTAGGACCAGGATCTATCTCTGATCCATGAGCTAGCTTTATGGAGCCCATTTTCTATGATGGGATACCATGCTCAGTCTTGATGCAGGGGTGAGGGGTTTGGTCTGAACCCAACTTAATATGCCAGATTTCATTGACTCCCCATGGGAGCCCTTACCTGTTGGGAGGAGTGGATGGGGGTGGGCAGGGAGGAGGAGGCAAGGGGGAAGCAGGAGGCGGTATGGGAGAACTTTGGTTGGAATGTAAAATGAAATTTAAAGAATAGGTCATTTAGGGCTAGAGAGATGGCTCAGCGGTTAAGAGCATTGCCTGCTATTCCAGAGGTCCTAAGTTCAATTCCCAGCAATCACATGGTGGCTCACAACCATCTGTAATGAGGTCTGGTGCCCTCTTCTGGCTTGTAGGCATATACAAAGACAGAATATTGTATACATAATAAATAAATAAATATTTTTTAAAAAAAGAATAGGTCATTTAATTTAAAAAACAAAGTTCAAGTCTATTGTTCAAAGGGGCTCCTAAAGGATGCTTATTTTGTTTTAGTTCATTTCACTTTGGAAATGAGATCCTAGGATGCTTCCTGAGATGTCCTGGCCATGTTCATAGGCTGCTGGGACCTCCAGGACCCCTGTAGGAAGGAATCAGAGCATACTGTTATGTCTGAGCAAAGTTAGCCAGGTTGCCAGTGGGATTCTCCAAAGGGTATAGGCTCACAGCCAGGAAGGGAGGAATGTTCGCTCACAGGACATACACATGGGCCTTAAGCCATAAGCTCCTCACCATGCTAACACTTCAATTTCAAACAGCTCCGTGAAAAAGGAATATTGTCCCCTGCAGGCAAATATTATCCTGTCTCCTCTCATAACACAGTTTATTAGCTGGACTAAAAAGTTTCAGCACCCAGACAATGACAGGCTTCCACCAAACTCCAGGGTGGGTGGCTCCTTTCTCTTTTCATGTTCCTCTAATTCTTTATCTTTCTAGCCTACCTCAGCCCCACTGAGGTTCCCAGAAGAGTATTCCATAATTACGCCCTCTCCTATGCCAAACAGCATTGACAGCCAGAGGAAGCCCCAGCAATGTTTCACTTACAGACCTGGGCACTGCCATCCAAGTCTTCTCCTCAGGATATTTGTTAGTGATGGTGTCTCTCCGTGAACTAGGAGGGACCCCTGTGGACCACACACCTGGGTCTCCTACTATGTGGAATTAAAAGGACCATTTATGCTCTCACTGGCTGTGATCCTCCTGCCTGCTGTTCAGCATCTCAAAGCCTGAGGGACCTTGCTCACTGAACATGTGTTGCTCAACTCACTCCCTGTCTCGAGTGAGGATAACCGAGCGAGCTCCTTCTGTTCCTCTTATCCTCAGGGGCAGGATGGGGCTCAGCTGGCTGTTCCTTTTAATTCCACAAAGTAGGAGATAGGAGGGGAAAGGAAAAAGGAGAAACCACATCCTCTATTGGACCAATTTTCTCACAACTAAAAGTTGTTGACTAAAAATGAGGGGTTCACTCTGGCACCTAGATCTGCTTCGTTTGGCCTATTCAACGTTTGACATGACTCAATAATCAAACGGAAGATATGATTAAATTGACAAAGTGCTTGCCTGGCTTGCAGAAGGCCTTGGGGTTCCTGCCTCAGCACCCCATAAATTGGGTGTGGTAGCACACACTTACAATCCCTGTACTTGGGAAGTAGAAGCCGTAGAATCAGAAGTTCAGAGTTACCCTTGTTGGTATTCTAAACTCCCACCGGCTGTCAGCATTCAGGCAAAATGCTCGGCCACCCCAGGTGTTAGCACTTCCAGGTCCTACAGCCACGCATGTGCCATCAGTGTTCAGGCTAACTGCCTGACCACCCTGGAGCTTTAAACCCTACATAATCTTCGTGTGACGTGGTCTTGTAATCTATGCATAATGCAGCTACGTAAGCCCCTGCGCACATGCCAGAGAGTCCTGTGTATCCCTCTTTCCCCTCCCTCTCCTTCTGTTAATAAAACTCTTAAAGTGGGTTTTGTTGTGTATCTTGTGATCCATTCTCACGTCTGGAATTATCAATGGTCCCGTGATTTCACCGTGTTATTTGTTATAAAAAATTGGAGGGGATTAAGGGTAGTATGGGTGAGAATGGGGTTGTCAGGTCTCTCGAAACTGCTTCAAGCTGACTTGGTGGCTACCGGTCATGTCTGGGGGGCCAGAGGCAAAAGCTTTACCCGGTTAAGGTGACATTCCTATGACATTTTAACAAGAATATTTTTTTTTATTCAGTTAGTTAGGAGCAGTTCGTTCTACCCTCCCTGAGGACTGAGGATGATATGGAATATGAAAATGCCAAGGGATGTTGAGAGCCTTAAATAGAGTTTGAGAGATCTGAGAGGTAAATTCAGGGCCGTCACGGCACCAGTGTAAGATATGGTGCGAGAGACACCTTGGTGGGTCCCGTGGCAGGTGAGGACCACGGGCGGGAAATAGAATGCAGCATGCAAAAAGAGCTTGACTGTGGAGTTCATTTAAGAAGAGGGGAAGGGAGAGATACAGAGACAGACAGACGAGAGAAGAGGAGAGGAGAGGAGAGGAGAGGAGAGGAGAGACCAAGAGAGAGTTGCATTGGCAGGAAGAGAATGATTGGAAGTGGGTGGAGCTTCTCTTAAAGAGACCTTTGTACAGTGTCATAGCAGAGGGATGCCTGTGCCCAAGGGGCAGGGCCAGAGTGTGCCTGGATATTAACAGCCCTCAGCTGCATAGAGAGTTCAAATCCAACCTGGGGCACATGAGACCCTATCTAAACCAAAATATAAACACACACACACACACACACACACACACACACACACACATATATATATAAAGACTAATGTAAAAGAGTCACACAAAAGCAAGCATTTCTACACATAAAGCTCAACTCCATTCACAGGAGAGACTATGATTAAGATGTGGCTCAGAGAAAACACCTCCATGGGCTTAGGTTGAATTTCCTACCTCATTCTGTCCCTTCCCTGTGACAGATGAGAAACTGAGGCACAGAAGCAAAGTCAAAGGCCTGGGATCAAGTGGTTAAATAAATGACAGGGTGTAGGGTAAGCCTATTTCTGACTACAAAGACTAAAGAGTCTAATTCCATTTGCCTAATGGCAGACTAGATCCGGAGTCCTACTAAAGAGTCTAATTCCATTTGCCTAATGGCATGGTGGAGGTTAGGGGGAGAAAACACGCTTTGGGAGAAAATTGGTTTTTAAAACTCCTGCATTTGGATTAAATCCTTGGGGGTACGAATCTTCCAAGAAATGAAATTCCCTGGAACCTGCTATGTAGACCAGACTGGCCTTGAACTCACAGAGATCCACTTGTCTCTGCCTCCCGAGTGCTGGCACCACCATGCCCCACCTGCCTGATTTGACTTCCACCATCAGAGACCAGATACAGAATTCCCATTTAAGCTCCATTTGACCTAGACAGTGCCAGTTCCTTCCACATCACCCTGAGAAGCTTCCCTGGTCCCAGCCTGGTGCCTGAGGGACCAGCCTTTCTCCTGCCTCTTTCCAGCTGCTCACAAAGGGGCCGGTGCTTAGCTTCTAAGGCAGTTCTCCATTGTTTCTTTCTAAATGGAAACCTTTTATTTGCTTATCAATCATGGGGACAGGCTTCATTGTTGCAAAGGGAAGCACTTTCCCATCTCTCTGGAAACCATCACTCTCCCTGCCCACCTTCCCGCCCCCTTTGGATACAGACCTGGATACTAATAATGTTAATTTCAGAGAGACTCACAGGACATTTGTTTTACGACAGACAATGTTGCAAATGCTTTTCATGGGGTGGGGAGTCATTTATTGAATCTCACAAAATATCCCCTGCCTTGAAGCTGAAGAAACTGATGCAAAAGGTAAATAGCCTCTCCCCGGTGCTGTTAACTAGAAAACACAGTGCTCCTGGACCAAAAGGGGAGCTGACTAACATCAATTTCAGGTTCTTTTATTTGTTTGGGTTTGTTTACTTGTTTGTTTTTTATTTGCTTTGGAGGGTGAGGACAGTAGGGAGCAGAAGCAAACCGGAGCCTGGGCTTCATTTGAAACACACACTCAGAGTGGTCTACCTCAGCAAATTCAAGCCTCGCCTAACCCAACATTGTCAGCTTCAAGATTTTCCAGAAACTCCTGAGATTATGCTTTCGGCCAAGTCCATTTTTAAAACATTGTGCGTGAGTTCAGGTCAGGTGGGCACGGATCTGCCACGGCCCTCACGTGGATGGAGGTCAAAGAGCAAGCTTGGATGTTAGTCCTTGTCTCCTACCTTGCTTACGGCAGGACTTGTCTTGTTGGCTGCTGTGAACGGCAGGGTACTATGGGCTCATCTCCATAGAAGCCATGAGATTGTGGACAGCGGTTCTGTGTCCAAGGTCAGATGGGTTCTGGGGATCCAAACACAGGTCCTCGTGTCCCTGAGGCAAACACTTTACCTACTAAGGCATCTCCCTGGCCCAAGTCTGAACTTGAAGGGGAAAAAAAATAAAAGACAGAGACTGCTCAGATCTGTAATCCCAGCAGTCACGAGGCTGAGGATAGCCATGAGTTCAAGGTCAATCTGGGATACAAGGTGAGTCCTATGCCACCATGGGTTACACAAGACCCTGTCTCAAAAAAAAAAGTAACAATCATGTCTTTTCTTGGCAGATCTTCAATCGAAAGTGAGACATGGGACCCTGGCTCCTTCATTAAGGGAAAACAACAGTGGCCCTAATGAGTCACTCCACACCAAAAGCTGTCAAATCCATCATCCCTGCTTTATTTTCTGAAAGTGATTAAATACCACTTCTCCCCTTTTGTAGCAAGATGCCAGCGACAGCCGATCTATCACTTCGTCTGATCTACGCCGGCATCTGCCGATGTTTACCCGCGGAGTTTCGCATCCATCATTTCCTACCTGAATCACTCTTCGAGAAAAGAGAAATTTTAATTCTGCCTCCCAACAACAGGGGAATTAAAAAGCGTGAGCTTTTCTCCCACAAAACACCGGCGATGGAGCCTTAAACCCAACCGGAAGAATGCACACTCAAAAGAAGGCGACAGGGATGATCTTCTGGAAAGCACAGTGCCCACGGATGCCAAAAGAGGACACTGGATCTCCATCCAAGAGCTGGAGTTATAGACTGCTGTGAGCCACCAAGTGGGTGCTGGGGGTTGAACCCAGGTCCAGAAGATCAATCAGTGCTCTTAACCACTGAGCCATCTCTCCAGCCATGTTGTCATTTTACGTCTTGGTAATATGTTCACCATCTTAGCCATGGCAATGCATATGTGTCGCTGGCTTTAAATACCCTCCAGGAAGTGCAACTTTGGGGATGTGTCTTTCCCCTCTATTTCTAGAATTTTCTCACCACCCCAAAAGGAAACTGTTTCCATTAACAGTCACTACCCATCATCTCATCCCTCATACCAGCCTGAGCAGGTAACAACTATGAAGCAGCTTCCTGTCCCTGTGTGTTTGCTTATTCTGCATATTTCCATGATTCCTTTAAACAAAATACAAAGACTTCTGCCTCACCTTGTTCTTCATTCTATAGCAGCTCCTCTCCTCCCTCTCTCCCTCTGTGTGTGTGGGGGGGGGGTGTCCCCATGAGTCCTAGGAATAAAACCAGGGCCTTTTACATGCTAGGCAGGTGCTCTATCATTGAGCTGCACCCCCAGCCTCTCACTGGGGGATTCTAGGCAGGTGCTCTACCACTGAGCTGCACCCCCAGCCTCTCACTGGGGGATTCTAGGCAGGTGCTCTACCACTGAGCTGCATCCCCAGCCTCTCACTGGGGGATTCTAGGCAGGGGTCCCTACTAATACTAAGCTATACCATAGCTCTTTCTCTATCATTTTCTAGCTACTTCCATGCTACTGCTTTGGTCACCATCTCATTCTTTCTCACATAGGGGCCACTCTTTCCTTATCTGCCCAAAGATGAGGAGGACGTGGATCCCTCTTCCATGGCTGATGGGAATGTAAATTGGGGCAGGCACCATGAGACATAGTCTAATGTGTCAAGCTGAGCAAACCATCTCCACCTCTAGAGTGGAGTACAGGTGTTCAGACAGAACACATGTGAGTCGTTTATGGCAAGATCATTCATAATAGCCACAGTGGGAACCACCAATGCCCACCCTCATATCTGAAGTAAGCATCCTCCTGGTACTGAGGTCACAGTATGACATAACTTCAGACCCACAGCTCTCTGGACACCCCATCATGGGCAGCCCAAAGAACAGAGTTCAAACAAAGAAGTAGGGTCATCTGCCCTCCCATCCCATGATCCCCTGGAGCAGCCATTTCCAAGGGAAGGGTAAACAAAACCATGGGTAAACCAAACCACATTAAGGTATTTGTTGAGTCTCTCTTTCTTAGATGTTTTTGTTTAAATTCTGCCAATTACCAGATGGAGCTTGGTGACTCTCAAAACCCATGTCTATCAAAATTATAGAGCCAAGTGTAGCTTGGACCCAGCTGGAGGGCCAAAAGCAACCTGGTACCCAGAGAGATGCAGAGACTAACCTGGACACTGAGAAGAGACGCACAGCAGCATGGACTTAGAGTCCAAAGCTGAGCAGAAGAAAGAGTCATGAGTACAGGCTTGAGTCAAGGGTATGGCCATCATAGCGGGGAAGCCAAGTACAATAAAGAGTGTGAGGCAGCTGGGCCATAAGAGTCCGACTATGGGGGTCCATTTCTGTGTATCCTGGAAAAGTGATCTATGCATTCAACTTTGTCATACTCTGTAAAAAGACACCTCATGCCCCCATGTCTGCAGGTTGTGTTTTATTTCCCTCTGTGAAAACACATTTATAGTGTTTAGAAGGAGCTGGAAAGATGGATCGATCAGCAGTCAAGAGTTGCTCTTTTAGAGGATCCAAGTTTAGTTCCCACATCGTGTGTTTCACAGTGACTTGTAACTCCATGTCCAGGGGCTCTGACACCCTCTTCTAGCCTTTTCAGGAACCTACACCCATTTGTTCAACACAATGCAGGTTATGTGGGCTCATCTTGAAATGTCCTGGTAGACCTTCCTGGTAGACCTACAGTATTCTTAGACATGTCATCTCTGGCATTCACTTAAGACATGACAAAGGCACTCCATCAGATGCCTCCGCCCAGCCTTGGATCCTAGACTGTGAGGAAGTGAGTTAAGCACCAGCATGGTTCTCTCTCTCTTCTTCCTGATTGTGGATACAACATGACCATCTGCCTCATGCTCCTGCATTTGACTTCCCCATCATGAACTACCGGGAAGTCACGTTACCCTTGAACTGTGAGCCAGCACCGACCCTTTCTCCTTTAAGTAGCTTTTGTCAGGGTGTTGGATCACGGCTACAGAAAAACAAAACTGAGACATAGAGGAAAAACAATTCTCATGGATGTGGAGAAGCTGAGCTAAGTTGGGCACCAGAGCCACGAATGAACACGACAGAATACGAGTCAGTGGATCATACCCTAGAGCCCATGAAAACAGTTGTGTTACTCTTGGTTTTAGGCCAATGTACATCCATCTGTGAACCTTTAAAATACATTAGAAATGGAAGTGAGAGCCTGCCTCTGTGCGCCTACATTGCAAGGGTGAGGAGCTCACACTCCTATGCCCCTTCTGCCAGCGGGCAACAAGCTGCAGCGTCACCTGTCACACTCTAACACCAGTCTCTCTTAATTCCATGCATGTCCTTGGCTCTTCAGTCCTTTGTTGCCCTCTAACAAAATAAAGCTTTCTCCTGGCTCCACTCCCCCCACCCATGTAGTTACCGTGGCTATCTTCCAATTAAACATGGTTTACACATGAGCCCCGATCACAGGCTGGGACTGGAGCCAGCCTGGCTGAGCGTGGAGATCGCACCTCACTCCGGCTCACAGGATTAGCCAAAGTAATTCCCCAAATGGTCTGTGCCCAGCCCATTCACATCATGGCTACCCACACCCCAGGCTCTGAAGATCAGAGCACTGTGACCGAGGTTGCAGAGTCAAAGAGGCACCCCCAGCCATGCTGCACCCCAATTCTCCACACAGAGCTAGCAGGCACCACAGTGAGGCCGAAGAGTTATCTGAAATGAGACCTAAGTCCTAAGAATCCCATGATGTCAACTACCCATCCTCCAACAAGGCCCTGGACCACAGTTTCTGTCTCAAGCCATTGTCCATACTAGCCACTATTAACTCTCCCACTATGGTCCCCTCTGCAGCTAGTCACAAGAGGCCTTGCTGAGGGCAGCCGGCTGCTGATGTTGCTGGGCCCTAAAACCACCATCCTGGAAGCAGCGGTCTGTAATAGAATCAGGTAAGAGGAAGCAGATGGACCATGTGACCACCAGGCTCCTTATAGCAAGGACGCTCACTGGAAATGCTCATTCCAGGCCTTCCTCTCCATTCCAGACTCTTTTCCATTCTCAGCCTCAGTTTCCATCCATGGACACACTCCCCAGAATTCCTGCCCAGAAGACTGACGGCTCTCTGCCCAGGAACCCAGAGCTGGCCCATCTGTCCCTCTTCATTTTGCCCATCTGGGGTGGTTTAAACATAACCCCCAGAGGCTCAACTTTGAATGCTTGATCCCCAGTTAATGGAACTGTTTGGGAAGGATTGGGAGGTGTGGTTTTGTTGGAAAGGGTGTGGCCTTGTTTGAGAAGCTGTGTCCCTGGGTCTGGGCTTTGAGGTTTTAAAAGCCTATGCCAGCCTCCACCCACCCACCCACTCACCCACCCCTGCTCTCTCTCTTCCTCTTCTCTGCCTGCTACCTATAGATCAGAATATAAAGCTCTCAGCTACTGCTCCAGCCCCATGTCTGCCTGCTTCTCACCATGATGATCATGGACTAACCCTCTAAAACTATAAGCAAACCCCCAGTTAAATGCTTTCTTTTATAACAGTTGCCTCGTGTCTCTTCACAGAAATAGAACTGACTAAAACAGTCATATATTTCATTTACGTATGACTTGGGGATGGCTTTTTACCCCCTGTGTCACCATCAGTATGAAGGGGACTCTCATTACCAAAACAATGAGCGGGGAGGTGTGCTCCTTTTTGATTAAGTTTCAGGGATGACAGCAGGTCCCCTGCTTGGTCCCCTGGGCCCTGTTCCTTATGGCAGCCAGTGGTTCTTCTCATAATGAGGGATAGGTCATACCACCCTGGGCTTCAAAACCCTGCAGTGGTGCCCAGCCTAACCTGAGTAAAATCTGAGGCCTTTTCAAAAGGCACAAAGCTCTGGGAGAATGCCACTCGTGGCACCTTGCTGGCTAAGTGTCCCCACCTTTGCCCCCTTGCATAATGGTGTCCCTGACCTCTACAGTGACCCTTGAGCATGTCACTGTTGACTACTTAGGGGCCAGGGCCAAGCCTTCCCTTCATCTCTCTGTGACTCACTCCACACCTCCTCTAGGATCTGTTCCCCCAGAGAAGCCCTCCTCCACCAATCTATCTAAAGGAACCTTCCAGGTCCTGGACTGCTCCCTGCCTTGTTCTCCTGTGGGTGTTTACCGTCTCCTGGTGCAAAAGAGAATGGTGCCTTCCCCAGAAGTCCGTCTCTGTAAACAATAGAAAGCTTCAGAGAGCTGAGACTCACTGTCCCTGTGACAGCCTGTCCTCAGACCCCGAATCTGCTCTCAGCAGGTGACCAGGGCTTCTGGACCTGCTGGTGGATCCACAAGACACAGGCAGCAGAGGGGACTTTGGGAACTGGTTGTAGTCCTGGGAATATGTCCAGCCTACACAGACTAGCACCCCAGCCCTTCACACCTGCTTTTTGCTGCCTGGAAAGTTCTTCCCCAGGCCCCTGCTCGGTTATTCCCATCTCAGGCCAACAGCACATCCCCAGGTGCCCAGTCCCTCTCCCGTATCCTCCATCCCACAGTCCTGTTTCAACTCGGGCCCTCACATCATGACCACAGGAGCCAGGAGGAATATCTGATCAGCAGTGTGACATCAGAGTCCCCAGTGCGACAGACCCTGCTCAATGCCCACTCAATTCCAACCCTGCAACTCGGCCCAGTCACTAGAAGACAAAAGGACCTCTGTGGAGGTTGCAGGGCTCTCATCCAGCATCCTTGGACATTTGTTTGCTCAATTGTGCATGTGCATGCGTGCATGTGTGTGCACACGTGCATACATGTGAATGTGTGCCTCTGAGGAGGGCATGTGCTGGAATCGAACTCAGGATACTTGCTTACTGGTAAGCACTCTACCACTGAGATCCATCCCCAACCCTTGTTCCGGACTCTCAAATACGTGAGTCTCTGGCCTTGACATTTCTCTAGCCTTTGGGTAAGATTGCAAGAAACCCAACATAGTGTTTGTTCACACCATCCCCTCTCCTGTGGGCCTAGAGCTTTGCTCCGCTGGGTGGCAAGGCTTACATCATAATGGGCCCTGGATGTGTTTTCTGGCCACAGAAAAATATCAGGGTGGGGTGGTGGCTCAGTCAGTAAAGCATTTGCCATGCAATCATGAGGACCAGAGTTTGATACCCAGAACCCGAATGAAAAAGTCAGGCATGGCAACCCACTCAATCCTGTTGTCAGGAGGTAGAGATGGGGGTGGGACACCTGGGGCTTGCTGGCTGACCAGCCACGCCTAGCCCGCTCTGTGCACTCCTCAGTGAGACCCTGTCTTGAAAAAGCAGGGTGGCATACATCTTTAATCCAAGCACTCAAGAAGCAGAGGCAGGTGGATCTCTGAGTTCAAAGCTATCCTGGTCTACAAAACAAGTTCCAGGACAGCCAGGTCTACACAGAGAAACCCTGTCTTGAAAACGCTCTACCCCCCCCCAAAAAAAAAAACTGCAGAGTGGGGCCTGCAGAGATGGCTCAGTGGTTAAGAACACTGGCTGCTACTCCAGAGGACCCAGGTTCGATTCCCAGAACCCATATCATTATATTACAACCCTCTGTAATTTCAGTCCTAGGGGCTCTGATACCCTTTTCTGGCTTCTAAGGGCACCAGGCAGGCCCACTGTGTACAGACATGCACGTAAAACACTCATATACATAAAATAAAAAAATAAATCTCAAAAAAAAATTTAAAGCAAGGAAAATATGAATCGAGAAAGACATTTCACATAGACTCTGACCTCTACATACACACACGTGTGCATGCTCAAACACCACACACACACACACACACACACACACACACACACACACACGACTGCTATTTTCTGAGGCTTGAGAGCCTGCTGACCCAGGGAGCTCACGGTCTCCATGCTCACAGTCCCTCATTTCCCTTTCATTTCCTCGGGATCCCTGTTATCTGTCCCGAACATTTCCAAATTTGCTTACTTTCACAATCTCTCCCATGCTGGCAACTCTGGTGTTTATCTTGTGGGCTGTGCCTCTGCAGCTCGAGTCTCCTCCCCAGGAGCCTTCATTAAAATATTTCAAATGAAGACCTTTTCTGCCCCCTCCAGAGAGCGTGCTGGGTCTTTCCCACACAACACAGTTTTAATTCTTATCACAGGACTTCAGGCAGTTTGTACATTATATACTATTAAAAACCTCAATTCCACTTGAGGTTGTCACAATTCGGAGATTACAGTGTTCCGCGTGGTGTTCTGCCAGGGATATGCTCATATATTCACTTTGTTCACCGGCAGACTCGGTGCATGAGCCCGGATTTCACACCTCATTTGGTACCACAATGAGACCGACACATAAAAAGAAGCAATTATTTATTTAGATTATGGAATGGTTTCAGAGGGATATTCGATTATGTAATGGTTTTAGAAGGATATTCATAGGTATAAACTGCCGTGCTAGAGTAGGGGTCTCTGCTGTTCCTCAGCATGGAGTTCACGGGTGGGGGGGGGCAGGGGGGAGGCTCAAACATTGAACATAAAATGTCACTGGGATGGGAGCCCTTCTCGGTCCGCAAAACGGACTCCTCTTTCCCAATGTAGTATTTTTTAAATTTCTTCTGGGGATAAATAAAAATCACAAACCGAAAAGTGACAACCACTTCTGAGGAGCAGCACACTTCTTTCCGCGTGAAACACAGCCCTGGGCTGGGGGAGATGCCTCGGAGGGCAAGAGGGGGCTTGCTGCAAAAGCCTAAAGACTGGACTTCAAATCCCCAGTCCATATAAAAAGCTGGGCACGGAACCTAAGCACTGTGGGAGTGTGGAGACAGGAGGATCATGGTGGCTTGCTGGCCACCAGCCAGGTTCAGTAAGAGACCCTGTCTTAGGGCAATGAGGCAGTGACTGACAGAGTAAGACAGCCAGCACCCTCCTCTGGCCTCCGGGTGCGCATGCACATATACCATACACACAAACAAAATGTAGCCACTGCTCATCAAGCATCTATTTCCTCAGTATATGCCATGGAGACTATTGCTATAAGCTCCGTATAAGTCCCAGGTGGGAACCAGGAACCGCCCTTGGGGGCACTGATCCAAACCCCGGTTTGAGTTGATCTGGGTAGGTGTACGAGCCAAGTTATTCCAGGAAGAGCCCAGGACAACCATCCTGGGACTCATAGCTAGACTTAACCAGGAAAAACAACTGCTCAAGTGACTGTGTGGTCAGAGGGACACTGGGAGTTCCTGGCCACTACACTGCTCCACAGCCAGGGAGGGGAAACAGACTGCTGGAGAAACTCGGGTACCAGAGCCCCCACTTCTGATGCAGATCACAGGAACATGTGCCCACTGTGGATATAAGCACACCAGCCCCCTGTGCTAAACAAAATCAAGATACAACCATGGGCAGAGCCTCCCTCTAAAGAGTGTGGCCATTGTGCCCACTGATTGCCCTCCCCCACCCTCACGTCCTGGCTGTGAAGCCCACTCTACACAGCTGGAGAACACAAGAAGTTCAGCACCCAAGCCCAGCCTGCTCCTAGGCAGGGAGGCCTCTGTTACTCAGATCTTTTAAACCAAACTGACTTGGTTCAGGAGACACCCCACTCCTTTCCAGTATTTAGAGACTGCTGGGTGAATCTGTGATGCCTGGAAGCACTGCAAGCATCTTGTGACCATGAGACAACCAGCTGGAAGATGCCCCAGAGGCCACACGAAGTGCTGCTGTGTGAACAGCCCCCTCTGTGTTTGCTCTGTCAGACGGCGAATCCCTTTACAGCAGCCGCTTTGGGGGAATGACCTGTGGCTTTACAACCAGAAGTCCTTCCGCCAATATCAACAACTCAGGACCCGGGGTACCCAACAGGCAGGCACTTTCAGACATACAAGGAAGTCCTGGTCATGTGATGTCACAGCCCAAGCTCCATCCATGACCACTGTCTCGGGGGAGGCGGGGGGGGGGGGGGGGGGGGGGTAACTGACAAATTTAGAACGGGAGGTGTCAGAGCCAACATCAAACCACTTGCCTGAGTCATTCCTCCTCCTGGGAGACCTTCAAAGGCAGCACAATAAGGCTCCGGGGTTGGCTGAGGTCACATGAGAAGCGACAGCATGTGCCAGGCAAGTCCACAGGAAAAGCTCACCCCGCCACCAGCCTTAACCTCTCACATGACCCCACTCATGACCCACGCTGACTCATCCCCAAGACCCGGGTGTCTCCTGGGCCTCAGCGGACCCAAAGCTAGAGAAGACAGATCAGGACAATTTACAGTGATAAGTGACACGGTGGCATCTGCGCCGGTGGTGAGTTCAGCAGCCACTGCTCCAGTGCTGCTCCTTGGTCCAATGTGGGAGACTGGCAGACAGACAGATGTACCCTCAGTAGGCCAAGAAAGTGGAGGTGGAGACTGGAGAGGGACTGCCTAGTCAGGGATCCTTCTACCTTCTGCCACCTAGGTGGTGTCCCCACAACCCCCAGCCTGGATTCTGAGCTGCAAAAGACTGTGAAAACCTGGACATGGTCTCTGGAGCCCCACCCCCACCTCACCCCACCCCACCCCACCCCCAAGAGAGAGCTCAACACAACAGAAAAGGCTCATTTAAATAGTCAGAGGCCTGAGATGCTCCAGGGGGTAAAGATGGTTGCCTCTTATGCCTGAGGATCTGGGTTGAAATCCCAGGGTTCATGGGAGAAGGAATGAGCCAACCCCTGAAATCTGTCCTCTGACCTCTACAAACACCATGACAGACAGATGGACAGACAGATGCAATAGTAAGAATAATAATTTTTAAAGTAATAAGCAGCAAGAGACAATTAGCAGATAGTTGTGTGCACCCTGCTTGCTTATTAAAAAGTAATTTCCCTCTGTCTCTTTAATTGATTCATTCGCCCTGTTTCAGCTTCGGTTCTTCACGGAAACAACAATAGTAACGACACAGCGGTCAGACTCAGAGCTGTGATAAATGGAGGAGGGTTTTTTTGAGACAGGCAACCTCACTATGTACTGCACAGAAAGGATGGCTGGTCCAGGCTGCAGTGCAGCCCTGCAGTGGCTGCACCAAGCTGGTGAGGCCAAAGGAAGGTAGGTCCACACGCCATCCCGCACGGTGTTACTCTGTCACTGGCTTAGGGTCACAGCACACCACAGTGCTCACCTGCTCTGTTTTTCCAGGTGGTGTCCCACGCAGGACAGGGCCGCCGTGGTCTGTGTACCCTCCTGCTCGATGTCCTCCTGCACTGCCCACTGGTTCTCGTTGCTCACCCTCACTGCTGTTATCTTCACGCCCGCAGCCGCCTTGATTCTATGACGTAAGAAGAAAGTAGATATATAAGAAAACAGGCTTCGCCTGGGCCAGCTCCATGGGAGAGGGCATCTGAATCACATGGAGATCCCCTTCCCTGGAGGCTGGAGGGAAGGGAGGCTATGAATTGCTTCTCCCTAAGACTGATCTCAGGGACAGCAGGACGGCTCAGTGGGTGAAGACACTTGTGCCAAGCCTGACAACCCGAGTTCAGCACCTGGAATCCACACGGTGAAAGGAGAGAACCAACTCCCTCAGGTTTTCCTCTGACCTCCACACACCGTCATGGCATAGGCACCCACCTCCACACATACAAAATAAATGTATATAAAAAAAAATGTTTTTTGTTTTCCAAGACAAGGCTTCTCTGTGTAACCCTGCCTATTTGGGAACTTACTCTGTAGACCAGGCTGACTCATAGAGATCTGCCTGCCTCTGCCTCCTGGGTGTTAGGATTATAGGCATGTGCCACCCCCACACCCCAGCTAAGAAAAATAATTAATACTGACATGTCCAAACCATGTGCAGTGGGTTCTATGAGTATGCTATGAATTTGGAAAGCTGAGGCAGAATTGCCACAAGTTCAAGGCTAAACTGGGCTGCATAGTGAGACCCTGTCTCAAGAATAAATTAGCAAATAAATAAGTCCTGGCCTTTTAAGAAATGCCACAGCATGTTGTCACGCACCTCCACGTTCTGTCGCTGGCTTTGAAATTCATAATTTTATGCCCATTTTATCTTGATATTAAAAAGAGAGGCAAGGGCCCGCAAAATGGCTCAGTGGGTAAAGACACTCACCGACAAGACTGACGACTTGCGTTCAAACCCTGGGACCCACATGGTGGATGGAGACAACCAACTCATGCAATGTGTCCTCTGAGCTCCACGGGTGCACCATGGTGCACACACCCCACACAGAGTGTTAAGATATGAATAACCATAACGAAAAAATGATAGAAGCGAGGAGATAGGTAAGGGATCCATCCCAGGAGTGACTGACAGGTGAAGGGGGGAGGGGTGATATCTGTCTGCACTGAGGCACCTGGGAGGCCCAGGAAGGAAAAGGAAAGACCCTTTCCCAGCAGGGTCTGCAACATGGGTGGCATCTGGGCCAGAGATCTGTCCTGAAGCCTGGCTCTGTCACCTGCCTTAAGGATTCTAGAGTGGACTAAGGGATGCCAACCCCTACGTGTCCATCAGATACAAAGAAGGGACTCTGACTCTCTCTCCCTTCCTGTGGTCACCCGGCTCCAGCCTCAACAGCACACTCAAGAGGCTCCTATGTCACCCATCTGCCACCCCCTCCCCCACTCCTGCATCTGAACACTCTTCCTGCTGGATTCTGGTCTTAATCTCATCTTCCACAAAGCTTTCTTTCTTGACACCATGACAGCCTAGGAGTTAATTTATGCATGCCATGAACAGAGGCGGCCTGTTCCATCTCTGCTTCCAGCCAAAGGAGCAAGAGAAGAGAATGTTCCAGAACCTGTGTCTACATTCAAAGCCCTTGTCACCGAAGTTTCACCCTCCGCCCTATGGGTCCTCGCTATTCTAACAACTCAAATGGATCTTCCCCACATACAGCGGCTCAGAGGGAAAACAGTTTTAGGCTAGCCCACAGAGACCCCTGTGAGACCTGAGCTGCCCCCACGGAGCTTGGGAGACTCAGTTTCTCTTGGATGACAGTCCTTCATTCACAGTGGTCTCATGGAGATTAAGGATGCTCACAGGACACTGGGATGAAGGACCATCACTGATGGTCAAATTCAAATATGGAAACACCAACTACTCCCTAGAGACCTGCCTGGGCTTCTGGTCCCTCTGCTAAGCATCCTGAGGGCTACTCTGAGTCTCCAAGCAGAATCTAGCAACTCCCTTTAGATATTTCCTGGTCCTGATTCTGAGCAGAAATTCTTCCCACCTCCCAGGGCAAAGCCAATGTCTTCTTTCGCCACAGGGAATTTGTCTCACTAGGCTGCTCTAAGGGACAGAGGGCAACCAACCAATGCCCAGGTTATGGCAAAACAATAATTATGTGTTCTCTCTCTCCCTTTCTCTCTTTCTCTCTCTCTCTCTTCCCCTCCCCCCCCCCCACTTCTGGCTGCAACAGCTCCTGATCCCACAGCATCATCTGCAAAGGGACTGGGAGGAGAGGAGGGAAAAGAAACTGAGGTCGGGATGTAAAAATACAAATAATTTTTAATCACTATCTAATTATACTAGCTACTTTGTTTTACATAAAATATAAATAAAATCCCATAAATGCTAAGAAGGAGGAGGAGGAAGAAGAGAAAAAGGAGAAGGAAGGGAAGGAAGGAATAAAGGAAGGGAGGGAGGGACAGAGGGACGGAGGAAAGGAAGGAAGGGAGGGAGGGAGGGAGGGAGGGAGGAAGATCTTAAAGCCAGTTTGTACAGGCCGACTGTGACAGGTGTGTTTGTAATAGGTGAGGTTAATCCCATTATTATTGAGAGGTCTAAAAAGAAGGGGATGCTGAAAAGAAATTCAAGTTATAGCAGAAGAAATGCATGCTGGGTATTAAAAACACTTGTAAAGCCAAACTGTTGACACGCCGCCCATCTCTTAAGCACAAGTTATGAAATTCTTCTTAAATTTCATCTTAGTTTCCCAACTAAATCCTCCTTAACTTCGGGCTATATTTGTTAAAGCGATTTAAGCTCAGAGAAATTCAGGTCTTAAATATTCACTAACCTTGTTTTAGACCAAAAAAAAAAAAATCTTCAGGCTTGGGGATATTCTTAGCACTTGGTATTTTAAAGCAACAATATCCGAAACTACATGGAGAGATTAGTGGCCCCGCTGATGTGGTGAGCTGGAGGGTTCCAAGGCTAAGCAAGAAAAGTTCCCACCACAAAGTGTCCAGGACACATAAGGAGGGTTAGCCAAGTGACTCGGTGACAGCTAGCACACAGGGGATGTGTGCCAGGGAATGAAGCCATCAAAGGGCAGGGCTTGGGGGCTAGGGAGAGGGCTCAGTTTGTGCAGGGCTTGCTGCTCCTGTAGAGTTCCCCAGTTGTGTTTCCAGCACACAGACCAGTAGGTTCCACAACCACCTCTAACTCCAGCTCCAGGGGACCTGACGCCCGTTTCTGGTCCCTGCAGTAACTGCATAGCCGTGCACATAGAGATGGGTGCCCAGATTCCTCCACCAGGGATCTGGAGGCTAGCAAGGCAAGCCATGCTGAGAGCCCATTTTGAATGACTATTTCAATTTGAAAGATGGCAGGGAAAAGAATCCAGATGAGGAGACCTCCAAGCACCTGCCACATGGGACCTGCCAGGACACCCATGGAAAGGATGGGGGTCTCCCTTCTGCTCTCTCCTGTGTGGGTGCTGAAAACACGTGTATTTTTGGCCTTTGGGTCAGAGAGAGAATAGGGGCCTCTTAAGGATCAAGCAGATCTCTGAGAAGCATGGGGCTCAGCTCTGAGAACGGGGATGAGTAGGGTCTTCTGTCCCTGGGTGTGAGCATCCCCAGCAGCACACGCCCACTTCAGGAGGCCAAGACAGGCAGGCACCACAGGGGGGACACTCTCATCTTCCATCCTAGAAAGTCAGCTAGGATGTGCACAGCTCGGGACAAATCAGAGGCACCGCATTTTCTCAACCAAAAGGATGATTCTGAGTATTTCAGTTCCTCTCCCACACAGATGCCTGGATGGGGTCGGTTGCCTGGTGGCAAGTAGCAGCCACTGAGAAGGGCAATTTACAGCACCAGATGGCTGGGGTTGCATTCACTACAAGTACAGACACTGCTCTGCTCTGGGCAGGATGTCTCTGAGTGCAGACCTGTGGTAAGTCTGTACCTGGTGGAAGCTGCATGTGCCCCGGAGGCTGAGCAACCCTTCTGCCCGCCCCCCTGCTGCCCCATGCCTCAGTGATAACATCCTTATGGTGTTTCCCCAACCAAATACTAACTGTCATAACTCAGGACTGTCTTCTCAGACACAAGCCACAGCACTCTCCACTCCCAGGCTTACAGGGGGGCTGCCTTTAGACATATCAACTTCCCAAGGCTGTTGGAACCAGTAGCCATAAGTTAAGCTCTCAGGGATGGAAGGTCATTGTCTTATGGTTCTGAGGGCTATAACCCTGAATTTAGGTGTTAGCAAGGCTGGATTTTATGAAAGCTCTGAGAAAGAGCACTTTTATTTTTAATTATACATATATGTGTCTGAGCATGTGAGTGCATTACCCATGATTGCCAGAAGAGGGAGACAGATCCCTTGGAGTTAGAGTTACAGGCGGTTGTGAGCTGCCAGACTCAGGAGCTCAGGACCAAACCCAGGCCCACTGCAAGAGCAATACATGTCTTAACTGTGAGCATTCTCTCCAGCACCACGGAAGGGAATCCTCCCTCTGCCCCTCTTGGAGCCTATGCCTTCCACATATACTTCCTTCTTCACAAAGACAAGCAAGCTTATCTTGATTTCAGTGCCCTAAAAGTAGGTAACATCCAGTGAGGGAAGCTGGCTCACAGTTTGTCTTAGCCTCTCTTCAGTCCTGATTCACACCATAGGCACATATAAACTCTCTTGCTGGAAGCACCACACACACACACACACACACACACACACACACACACACACACACACACGGGGGGGGGGGGCTAACCAAAATGCTGTATGTCCTCCTGGACAGTGATTGGTCCAAGGAGTCATGTGGCTCAACCAGAATTTCCCATCACTGGGCCTCAGTTGATTGGCTCACAGACAGACATGTGGGCAGGATTTGTCAGAGATCTTTTACTTGGGTATGTGTGTGCATGTATGTGTGTATAGGTGGTGTGTGCCTCTCTATATTTCTGTATGTCTGTCCATTTGCACACACACCTACACAGAGACCAGACACCAGATGTCTTCTTCTATTACTCTCTACCTTATTCCTTTAAGATGTTCTCTCTCTATGGGCCTGGAGAAATGTGCCAGTGGTTAGCGCACTGGCTGCTCTTCCAGGAGACCCAGGTTCAGTTCCCAGCACCCACCACACAGTGGCTCACAATGGCCTGTAACCTCCTTTCCTAGAGGTCTAAAGCCACTTTCTGCCTCCTCAGGCATCAGGCATTCCAGTGGTGAACAAACATACATGCAGGCAAAACACGTATACACACAAAATAAACATAAAATTTAAAAATTGAGACACAGCCTCTCGCTGAACTTGAAACACATCTTGAGGCTACCAAAGTAATTGACTGGCCGGCAATCTCTCAGGATCTCCTGTCTCCGCCCCTCACAGGCACAAACATTCATGCTAGACTTCTTACATGGGAGCTGTGGATTTGGATTCAGGTCCCCAGGCATGCATAGAGGACACTCTTTTTGTTTGCTTTGCTTTTTGTTTTTGCAAAACAGTGTTTCTCTTTGTAGTCTGGAACTCATTCCATAGACCAGGCCAGCCTCAAATTGCAGAGATCCACCTGCCTCTGTCTCCCATGTGGTGGGATTAAAGGCGTGCACCACCACTGCCTGGCAACAGCAAGTACTCAACTCCACCCACTGAGTCATCTCCCTTCCCCCATCAGGCATCTCTGAGCCTCACTTTCTTTCTACAAAATCATAAGTACTCAATCTGCCTGTGTTGGCTAATTTTATGTCAATTCGACACAAGTTAAAGTCATCTGAGAGGAGGGAAGCTCAATTAAGAAAATGCCTCCATAAGATCCAACTGTAAGGCATCTTCTTAGTTAGTGACTGATGCAGGAGGACCCAGTCCATTGTAGATGGACATCCCGGGGCTGGTGGTCCTGGGTTATGGGGAGCAAGCCAGTAAAAAGGACCCCTCTATGGCTTCTGCGTCAGCTCCTGTGTCCAGGTTCCTGCCCTGGTTGAGTTCCTGTCCTGACTTCCTTTGATGATGAACTGGGATGTGGGCCCATAAGCCAAACAAACCCTTTCCTCCCTAAGTTGCTCTGATCACGGTCTTTCATCAGAGCGATAATAGCCCTGAGACAGCGTCTATAACATATTCCTGGGTATGAAAACAGTGGCAACGCAGAGGCCACAGGCTGGTGGAGACTGTGGAGACGTGTATTTGACCACCTAGACCCAGCAAGAGCTAGGCATGTCCCTGAGCTGTCCAGTTCCATAAACCAGTGATTCCCCTTTAAGCCACCGCAATCTAATATTAACCGACAAGATCCATCCAGCCTCTAACGTTTCTACCATGCAGAGGGCCAGCTGAAATCCACCCCGTGTTCACAGAAGTCACACAAAAAGTTAGTCCTGCAATTCAAGGGCAAGAGGAGGGAATAGAGAAAAGGCTGTTTAATATTCTCTCCATCCTTGTGAGGAAAGAAAGCAAATATTAAATCATGGAAATCTCTGGAAACAGTCAGAGAGCTTGCCTTTGTCACATCCATCACTTTGGTAATAAATATTAATAAACAAACCTAAGGCAGAAAAAATGCAATTCATAACTCAAAAGTAGCCTGACCTTTTATGGAATTAAACTCATTTTCTGTCAAGCCTGCTATTTGTAGAATGTTTCTGGTGACATACATTTTCACAGACCTCCCAAAGACTCTCCCATCAGAGTCTTCTCAGCCACTCCTGAGCCAGAATAGGATGCTTTCTTCTCTCTTAGACACACACAGGGGTTCATTTACTCTCCTGTATGGGCTATGTCCTGGTTAAGGACACCCTCTGCAACCAGAGTGTTCACAGTGACCAAGACACACACATGTGGGCAGGACACACAAGCAGAGAACTTTCTTCCAAGTTCTAGACCCACAGATGAGGGAATACTTGAGATCACCTCTTAGGGTCTCAAGGATGGAGCCTCAGATGGCTCAGTGGTTAAAGAGCACTCGTTGCTCTTACGGGGGACCAAGATTTGATTCCTAGAACCCACAGGGGACTCAGAGCCATCTGTAACTCTAGTTCCAGGGGATCCAGGGCCCTCTTCTGGCCCCTGCAGGCGCTTAATGTACATGGTACATATACGTACATATAATCCATACATATGAAATAATAAATAAATCTAAAAGAAAGAATAAAAGAGTCCCAATAATGATCATGCTTAAAATGTTCCTGGTTGACTTTGGAAATCAGTATGGCGGTTTCTCAGAAAATTGGGAATCAACCTACCTCAAGACCTCATATACCTAAAGGATACACATTCATACCACAAGGGCCACTTGCTCAACTGTGTCCATAACAGTATTATTCATAATAGCCAGAACCTGGAAACTACCTAGATGCCCCTCAACTGAAAAATGGAAAAAGAAAATTGTGCTACATTTACACAATGGAGTACTACTCAGTGATAAAAATCCAATGACATCTTTAAATTTGCAGGCAAATGGGTGGAACTAGAAAAAGAAAAAAAAACATCCTGAGTAAGGTAACCGAGACACAGAAAGACAAACATGGCATGTGCTCAACTCATAAATATCCATTAGATGTAAAACAAAGGATAACCAGCCTATAGTTCATGACCCCAGAGAAGCTAGGTAACAAGGAGAACTCTAAGAGAGACATACATGGATCCCCTTGGGTAGGGGAAATAGACAAGATCTTCTGAGAAAATTGAGGGCATGGGAGGGGCAGAAGGAGAGGGGGAAGAAAACATGAGGGAGGGGGATGGTAGAGATGGGTGAAGGACAGAGAGGAAGAGCAAGGAAAGAGATATCTTGATTAAGAGAGCCAGTATGGGGCTAGCAAGAAACCTTGCACTACGGAAATTTCCAGGAATTCACCAAGTTGACCCCCAGCTAAGACCCTAAGCAATAGTGGAGAGGGTTTCTGAACTGGCCTTCCCTGAAACCTAACTGACGACTGCCTTCATCATCATCATAGAACCTTCAACTGATGGAAGCAGATGCAGAGATCACAGCTAAGCACTGGGCCGAGTTCCTGGAGTCCAGTCAAAGAGAGGGAGGAAGGGATCGCATAAGCAAAGGGGTTCAGACTATGATGGGGATACCCACTGAAACAGCTGGCCTGAGCTAGCAGGAGCTCACTGACTCCAGACCGACAGTGGGGGAACCTGCATAGGAGCAAACTAGGCCCTCTGAATGTAGGTGACAGTTGTGTGGCTGGAGCCGTCTGTGGAGCCGCTGGCAGTGGAACCAGGATTTATCTCTAGTGTATGAACTGGCTTTTGGGAGCCCATTCTCTATGAAGGGATACCTTGCTCAGCCTAGATATAGTGGGGAGGACCTTGGTCCTGCCTTAAAGTGATGTGCCAGACTTTGTTGACCCCCATGGGAAGCCTTATCCTGAGTAGTGGATGGGGGTAGAATGGGGGTAGAGGTAGGGGGAGCAGAAGGGGGTTGGGAGCTAGGATTGGTATGTAAATTGAAAAAGATTGTTTTTAAAAATAAATTTAATTTAATTTTACAAAAAGAAAAAAAGTTCCTGACTGGGAAGCAGAGGCAGGCAGATCTCCGAGTTGGAGGCCAACCTGGCCTACATAGTGAGTTCCAGGACAGCCAGGCCTACATAGAAAAACCCTGTCTCAAAAAAACCCAACCACTCCCCTAAAAAAAAGAATAAATGTCCCTGGCTGAACTAAGCCTCAACCCACCATTCACCAAACAAAGGCACCCCATGTCTCTTGTCCCCTTTCAGAAAGGACTACCAACCATGGAATGACAGAAGGCAGGAATCAGGCACACACCTCAACACTTGCAGGACACCTCTCAGGAGCCTGCTCTTCCATGGTGGCTTCTGGGAATTAAGTCAGGTGACCCGGCCTGTGCAGCTAGCACTTTTACAGGCTGACCCATCTTGCCACGCTCTACTTCTTTACTTCCTAATATTCAAATCTGTTTCCACCCTCATTTGACCAGACTAGACGTATTTCCAACAGTAGTCAGTGATCCCTCTCAAACCACCGCCACCCCTCACCAAGGTCTCCTGCCTTGGTCCAAGGACAAAGAGGTGGCTGTCATCCTGGGGTTCTCTACAAAGACAGAGGTGCAAAGAACAGGAAGCAAACAGACCTCTCTTCATCCGCCCTCGTAGGTTGCTCCTGAGTGTCATCATGGTGGCTCCCAGAGTCCCTTGGGGTCAGTGGTAGACTGAGGTAGGACTCTGATGCTACTCCTGCCAGGCTTGAAGCTAAGAGAACTTTCAGAAGGCCACCCTGATCCCATCTTGTGAGACCCAAGGCAGTGAACTCAAGTGCCTCCAGGGACTGGGACAGGGATACTCCGGGGGCTTGGCGGGTGGAGTTCCCCGTGAGCTGATAACAAGTGTGGGCATTAAAAGTGTGAGCCACCTTTACATTGTCATTACTGAGAGTGACTGTGGATGGGAGGTGACCAGCTGCTTCCAGATCTTGCCTTGACATCCCTGCTATGATGGACTGTAACCTCGAGTTATGAGGAAAACAAACAAACCAACAAACCCTTTCTCCCCCAAGCTGCTTTTCATAGGGGAGTTTTACCACAGCGACAGACATAAACCGGGGCACTCAATGAATGACCTGCCTCCTTCATCCCGACCCCATCTCCCGCTGCTCCACCATCTTTCCATGAAACCAGACTGAGCTGCAGAGATTCAAGCCAGGGATGCCCAGAACCACAAACATGTGACACTTGGTCCCCAGCTGGTGATGCTGCTGTGAGGCAGCATAGAACCTCTGGGAGGTGGGGCCTCACTGGAGGAAATGGACTGCCGGAGGCCTTACCCAAAGGTATGTGCCACCTGGCTCCCAGCCCAAGCTCCCTCTGCTCCCTCGTGGGCAGGAACTGTGTGATAAATGGCTGCCTCTCGTTCCTGCTGCCTTAGGCCAAGTGAGTCCTTCCACCAGGCCTCACACTGTGATGGTTCAAGTCCAAATGCATCATTTCTCCTTCAACTTCCACAATCACTCTGGATCTGCACGGACAGTCTAGCTAGACTACCACTGTTAGACTAACTTGTTTCTCCCTGTGGATTTCCCTGCAAGGTCCCTTCGTCATCCTGACTTATGTAAGGGAAGACCGAGGCACAGAACACAAAGTGGAACACTGAACTAAGCCCCCTGTCCTCGGTCTTGGTTCTCTAGGGTCCTCACTCAGCATCCACAATGCTTTTGCCTCCCTCCTCCAGTTGAGCCCGTAATCCATACCCTGGCCTGGATAAGGGCTCTCTCCCTAAAGTTCCCTCTGCCTCGGTTTCTCCTTGCCAAGAAAGGCAAACGTCCCGCTGCTTCTTCCTAGAGAAAGCCCACATTAGTGTGGAACAGAAACATCCTTTAGGACAGTGACTCCCAGAATTCCCGTGCTCTCCCATGAGGGTAGCTGTGTGCCGAAGCATTTAGAAGACACGGGTCTCTGGCTTGTCTTCAGGAGAATCTTATACCATGAGTGTGGATGTGGCTGCGTCTGCATTTCACCAACCTACCCATGCACAAGTGGGTTCTGCCACCATCATCCCTAGCTTGGGCTTAGAGAAGGGGGAGGTAGCTAGGGAATCTGGGTATGATGTCTAGTTTTGTCAAATCACCTGGAAAGGAAGTCTCAATGAGAGGTTGTCTAGATTAGAATGGCCTGTGGGCATTGTCTCCGTTAGTGTGAAGACCCACGCCCACTGTGGATGGCACCATTCCCTAGGCAGAATGGCTTCTCAGCTGACTAAGGGTGGAAAAATTGAGTTGAAGGCTGGCATGCATGTGTTACTCCAAGGCCTTCTGCCCTTGACTCTGGACATGATATAAATGGCTGCTTCAAGTTCATGCTAGCTTGACTCCCCCACAATGATGGACTGTATCCTGAAACTGTAAACCAAATAAATCCTTTCTCCCTTAGGTTGCTTTTAGCGGGGATGTTCTATCACAGCAACAGAAAATGAAGCTAAGACACTGGGTCCCTCAGGTTCCTTTCCCACTGCCTATGCCACAGGTGCCAACTGTTTCATAGATTTTGTTTCAAAACATTCTTTGTGGGTGAGATAAGGATTCTCTATGAAGTTCAAGCCAGCCTCAAGCTCATGGTGATCCTCTTGCCCCAACCTCCCAAATGCTAGGATAATAAGAATTTACCACAAATGCACCTACTTTAGATTACCTGGATGCCCATGTGTGAGTTCACCTGCAGGCAAGCTCACTGGCTGGAAACTGGCCTGGGTGCATCTGTGAACGTGGACTGGCCTCTGTAGATTGTGCTGATGTGACCTGTGATTCCCGCAGGGATCACTCCGTGTCCCCATTTAATGACAGACTTCCTTCAACCCTCGGAAGAGGAGAGGGCCGTGGACAAGCTGGCTTCCTGCGAACACCTCCCTCAACCTGAAGCTTGAGTCACTCCCTCAGGCAATTCCCTCTGGATTCATCACATATGCCTTCAGGAAGCAGGAGTAACCCCCATTTTAAAGGAGAGAAAATCGCAACAAGGGAAGTTGAATAGCCCCTGTTCCAGACAGCGGGCCACAAGCAAAGGGGCCACAGGTTCAGACTCAGCCAGCCAGTGAGTGATGTCTGAAGAAATAAGCGCACATGCAGCTTCATCTGAAGCTGATCCCATTCATCAGTTAGAGCGCTGCTTCTCAGCCTTCCTAATGCTGCAGCCCTTGAATGCAGATCCTCACGTTTTGATGACACCCCGCCCCGAAACATAAAATTATTTTGTTGCTACTTCATAACTGTAATTTTGCTATTGTTATGAATCATGAAAAATACCTGATATTTCTGATGGTCATAGATGACCCCTTGAAAGAGTGGTTCAAATCCCAAATGGGTCAACAACCCACAGGTCAAGAACCACTAGCTGGAGGGACACACACTGCCCCTCAGCCTCCATGATCCTGGAAACCCCCATCATCCTGTCTCCTTTTTGCATTGTCCCAGGTACCATCTGCATAATTGCTTCCTATTTGTCTTTAAAGCTGGCTGGCTTTACATTACCTTCGCCAGGGAGAGAGCAACACATCCGCTCTTGCCATGAAAACCAAAGCAGCCTCACTTTCCATAAAGAGAAGAAAACCCTAAAATAAGTACAATGGAAACAGAACAATGTTACTGAATTCCAGCCAGATGCTGCAGCCTGCCAAAGGCTCGCAGCCTGGGCCGTGGGTTCTTGTTGTTCCCAACACAATAAAGCAACAGATGAGAGTCACAGGTGGCTGTGGGGCACCATAGACCGTCGCCCTGGAGCACCTGGGATGGAAGGCACACAGAACCCAGGGGCCAAAGACAAGCACTTGGCCTCAGTAACCCTCACCCCCATGTGCACTCTGGGTACCACCTAAACTCCATTTTCCGCGGCTGGCGCTTCCCCGGGTGTAAGGGCACATCACAGAAAAACCTGGTGACTTTGGGGAGGAGGCTGACCTAACAAAATACAGCCCTCGCTGGAACCTGGAGGTGATTGTGTGTTGGTGCTAGGTCTCACCCAACCAGGCTCTAGCTTCCTCTGAATGCCTGTCCCATCACCATGGCAACAAGAAGCTGCTGCAGCCCAGTCAGTCAAACTTCCTTCCTATTGAGTGTCCCAGTGTACAGCGGGCTCCTTCAAGACCACGGCAGCCCACTGGTTACAGAACAAGCCATCTGGGCTGCTAATTACAAATTTTAACCTCTCTGATGCCACACACACCTGCGGCCTGCTTCCTCTTCTCCCGTGGCAGTGCCCTTTCTTTTAGGCTCAAAAGCAGAGGAGGGCGATGCTCTGTCCCTGGCTGTAATTAAAAGTATGTGTTCTTTCACGGTGGAATGAACCTCTGTGCAGTCATCTAGGGAGTCTCTGAGGTGGAGATTGAGACAGGATAATAAGGCAGGGTATGGCTGATAATAAGATGGAGTATGGGCTCTTCTGACCCCTGAAAAACTCAGTTCCCCATCTCTGTGTGTCTGTGTGTGTGTGTGTGCATGTGCGTGCGCGTGTGTGTGTCTGCGTGTGTGCGTGTGTGTGTACATACACACCTGTTCGCCTGAGCATATGCACCTATGCCCAGGTATGTGGAAGCCAGAGGTCACCCTTGGATGCTGCTTCTCAGGTGCCAATCACCTTGTTGTGAGACAGGGTCTCTGTGTGTGTGTCTGTCTGTGTGTGTCTCCACCTCTTTGTGAGTCTGTCTGTCTTTGTGTCTGTCTCTCTCTCTCATTGGTCTGGAACTTGAAGAATAAGCATAAGAGCTAATCCTGGTTGTCAGCTACATCTGGAATCAACTAAAACCCAAACCGCTGGGCATTCGAGAGGGCTCTCCTTGATCAGATTTCTTGAAGCAGGAAGACCTGGGCTAGCCCTCCTGGGGGCAGCTCAGATGAAAGGCAGGAAGGACACAGAGGAAGGCAACTTTGCTCTTTGCCTGCTTGCCCTCCCTCTCACTGGCAGACTCATCTGTCCTGATGCTGTAACTGCTCTTAGATCCCAACATGGGCTGAGAACCAGCAGCTCTCCAGGAATTCTCCAGGACTCCAGTACCAGACTGGGACCTCAGAGACATGCAGCCTCATAGCCTGAACGATGTCAGGGGGCAGCGATTGCTGGACTGCCCAACGGCATCCTGTGAGTCAGCTCTAATAACCCTTGAATATACATGTTCATCCTGTCAGTTCTGTCCCTTCGGAGAACCCTCACTAACAGAGGAGACCTGTCTGACTAGTGAGTCCCTCAGAGCCTTCCAGTTCCACCTCCCCAGCGCTGGGATTACAATCTCACAGCACCATGCTCAGTTTGTGTTGGTGGTGTGGTGTTGTGTGTGTGTGTGTGTGTGTGTGTGTGTGTTTGTTTGGTTTTTTGTTTTGTTTTGGTTTTTTTTTTGCATGGGTTCTGGGGATGGAACTCAGGTCCCCTTGTTTACAAGGCAAGAAATTTACTCACTAACTCCTCTTCCAAGCCCACCTAGCATTTGAGTGAGTCCTGTGTGTTCAACTGCGCCACCCAGGACCGCATATTCAAAGGCACCATCCAGGACTGTGCACTCAAGTGAATGTCCTCTTACCGCAGGTTGGCCCCAAGCACGAGGCCGACTCCCACACTAATTTCTCACCCACATTTATACACAGACATGGATTTTTTTTTTATCTCAACTCAACTATTCCAGTACATTGTGTCTTATCTAGATACCACAAAATTTCCATAACAGCAGAATTTCCATACAGATGGCACATAAATAACACTTGCCTGTGGCTTGGTCTGCGGTTCTTATGGTCAGCGGGTCCCATTAGGGCTTTATGAACTTACTCAGTGACTGAACGCTCTACCTGATCCTATAGATCGCTGCCGTGCAAGCCAGCCCAGCTCCAAAGCGAAATTAATTCTCAACAGTTCTTCTGCGATGTGAAGGCACCAAAATTGAGTTTCTTCTGCATGCAATGCTAGAAATATTTCTCATTTCTCATTCAAACCACAAATGGTGGGCGCCTCTCTTTCTCTTTCTCCAATCCATTTTCCTTAATACCATACAATTGCAATTATCATATGGGGCACAGACTGGTCAGTACAGCGACTGCCACATGGAAGTCAGTCCAGGCAAGAAAGAAAGAGGGGGGCAGTTTCCTGTAGCACGAACTCTAATTGGTATTAATAATAAAAACCCAGAGACAAATATAGAGGTTAATGCTGAAGATTCGAGAAGTGGCAGCCACTAGGGAGTTCTTTTACCTCTGCCAATGCTCAGACAGAAAGGGGCGATTCTGTCCTCAGACCACATCTCCCAAGTGAATCTGTCTCCACCAAGCCTCACACAGCAGCTGTCTCCACCCACCTCATATTCCTCTCTCCACCCAGCCATATCACTCCTGTCTCTACCTCCCTAGTGCTGGGATTAAAGGTGTGGGATCCCAAGTGCTGGGATCACCTCTTTGTGGCGTCTATTTCGCTTTTAGACAGATTCAATCTTGCATGCCCCAGGGTGGCCTTGAATGAACAGAGATCCCTCTGCCTCTGTTTCCTGAGTCCTGGGATTAAAGGTGTGCACCACCACCCCCTGGCCTCTAGTGGCTTGACTCTGTACTCTGATATTCAGGCAAGCTTTATTTGTTAAAACACAAGCAAAACATCACTACAGTTTCTACAATGCAAGATGACCTGGGAAGGCCAGCAGTAGCCCAGAGCAGCCCCCAGAGGTCCCAGACCACCTCCGCAAGCTGAACCCTGGCAAGGAGCACTGAGGACTCCTTACCGTCTGAAGCAGCTGCCTTCTGTGTCTACCCAGCGAAAGCAGTGTTTGGTCGGCCCTGTCCGTGCTTGCGAGGATCCAGAGGGGTCACAGGATTGACTCCACCCAGGAGAATTTTAATGGAAAGTCACAAGTCACAGGGTCAAGAGGAACAAGTCCCTGCTGATAGAGTGCCAGGGTGCTGGGAGATGTGGGCTCACCTTTCCAGCACATGCTCAAGCCCCACATCTAAAGTGACCCCCTAGACAGGAAACCCAGAGCAAGAAACCCACATGCTGTCCACGTACTGAGCATGGTTGTAGCACACCAGGCCACGAACTGAGGTGCAAACACTCACTCTTAAAAGCTCGGGGTAATGACGGAGAGGATGGAGGTGAAAGAAGTTAGTTTAAAACAAAGTGCTGGGGGACATGGGAACAGCAAACGTTTTACCTTAATATACCTGTGTGGGCCTCACCTCTTGCTTAAGCTCCTCCTTCCATTTGGACCCACCCCCTTTACCCACCCTTCATGGCCCAGCTAGTTGGCCGTAGTTTACACACACACACACACACACACACACACACACACACACACGGCAGGGAGCTGACCTCCTACTCTGGCTTCAATCTTCTCATTCTCTGGAGAGATCAGAAAAATGCCTGCTTTTGTAAATACGTTTTATTGCAACCCACTCCCTCATCCTGGGTGTTTTCAGGCCATAACAATAGAGCTGAGAAATCACCAGAGGGACAAAAGGGTGGCACAAAGAGCTGAGTCACCACTGGACACTTTCCGGAATGTCTCCCAAAGCCCTGCTGTCATCTCCCTTGAGTCTCACGTAAGGATCTCAATGCACTGGGCCCCCAGCCTGCAGAACTCTCAGTACTGGGCAACCCCACCTTCCTTGTACTGAGACAAGAACTCCAGAGTGACCCACAGCAAGAGATAGGTGTCCCCAGAAGGGCCCCAGATGCCTGAGAGTGTATCTGGGAAGGTTTGATATTGTCAGCACATACCTGACAATATCCCACATCCCCCCCTTTTATGATTTTTGTTTTTTGGTTGTTTTTGGTTGGTTGGTTTGGTTTTGTTTTCAAGACAGGGTTTCTCTGTAGCTTTGGAGCCTGTCCTAGAACACTAGCTCTTGTAGATCAGGCTGGCCTCGAACTCACAGAGATCCGCCAGCCTCTGCCTCCCCAGTGCTGGAATTAAAGGCATGCACCACCACCGCCTGGCTTCTAATCCCCCTTTCTAAAAGCACTCACTGAACCGTAAACATGTATCTCTTACAGCCCACAAATGTCTCTCTCAAGGACCCAAGAGCCATTTCTTTGAAATAGAATCCCTGGGAAAGACAGGGCTCTGTCTCCTAGGCTCTGGGCAAGGCAGACCTCTAACTTAGTCACAGCCCGCCAGCAGGGGAAACCGCTGCCTCATCCACACTGCCAACCCCGAGGCAGCTGTCACTCTGCTTCAGTTGTATTCCCTATCTTCCCCCTCTCTAAAACTGCCCTCGTTCCCATAGGCAGAGAGGTCAGCTATGTGCTGTTGGTAATTAATAGATAAAATAGATAGAACCCATCCTCACCACCTTAACTAGAATCCCACACATGAACCTCTCATGAGCACTGGACAGTGATCGAGTGACCTGCTCCATTCTATAGCCAACAGCCCAAGGTTCACCAAGAGCCAAGTCTCCTCCCAGCGGATGTCACAAAGCCGCTTACCGAAGCGTGAACTGGTCTGCCACAGAGCCACTGGTCAGAGAGACCAAAAAAGTAGCCGTGTCCCCTTCTCGCATGAGGTTCAGAGGAATAGAGAGAGCGACATTGTCATCCAGGCTCACCAAGGACCACCGCAGGTCGTCCTGGGTAGGGTAGACCACCACACTTCCAATCCTCTCCCGGGCAGGGAGCAACTGCTGAGGCTCCTCCTGCTCTGAGTGGATGTTGTTTGCCCACTTGCCCTCCTCCTCCAGCGGGCACTGACCAGCCTCGTTGGCTGGATAAAGCGCAAAGAAGAGTTCCATGGCAGTGCCACCCAGCAGTGCTGGGATCTCCTCCTCGGGTTCCAGGTCCAGGCCGGAGCTGAACCACTCAGGCAAGAGCTCCAGTTCCGCCACACACAGCCCAGGGGCCCCCTGTAGCCGGCAGCTGGCCGCCACCTCCCTGGCCTCTGGGAAAGCAAACATCTTGACACAAGGGAGATCATCCCCAGGGTCACTGTCATCCCAGCCCATGCCAGTGACGTAGAACAGTGTCTGCACTTTGGGTCTGTTGGAAAAGATGGAACTGTCAAGGATGTGGGATTTGAGCCTCCAGTTGAAAGGGAACCTCTCCATGTTTCCGAAAGGGGTGGGCGTGAGCAGGAAGTCCCAGGGCACTGTCTTCTCCACAGAGAAGGGGCCGTAGCTGGCATTGATGGTGGGAGGGCTCTGGGCTCGGTGGATGAAGAGTGTGGCGGATCGGGCGTGCAGGCTGGCGTTGCGCATGAGGTCCTGGTTGGCCTCCTTGAGGAAGAATGCCTCTTCTGCGTCAGAGACATGGAAGCTGGCTGGGAGATAGGCAGGCAGCGAAGAGAACTTCTGCAGGTGGTCTGCAATGCCTCGACCCGTGCTCTCTGCGCAAGAAAGGAAAGTAGAGGCAGGGTCAAGGTCTGTTCTGAGACACGAGGAAACGAACAAACGAAATACCATCTCGACCCACCATTCCAGCAAGGTGTGCCATGGCCAAACAGCCCTTCTCCTCCCTCTCAGCATGGAGAAAGCCGAAGAAGCCCAAGAATCTTCCAATAAAACCCATTTCAGAATGCAAAGTAGACCAACTGCCCCAAAATCCAACAGTCCTGCGGTTAAACAGTTGCCTTTCCAGAGGAGAAGTGTTAATTCTTCCTATCCAAGGGAGGCAAGCGTAGGGAATGAGTGAGAAGCCCAGGACGCTGCTTGGTTTGGGTTATACACATTCTGCTCTTCAAACAATGTATTCAGCAGCTGTTAACTGTGCACACAACTTTCTCTGAGCAGAGCACCCAGCAACCTTGTACCCCTACCTACTCGGACTGCACTTACACACCTCTCTGAATAATAGGTTTATCTCTGTTGTACATGTGTGTGCATGCATGTGTGTATGTGTTTCTGTGTACATGGTATGTGTGCATATATGTATTGTTTATGGTATATGTGTTTGTATGTATGTAGGTATGTTTGTGGTATACAGGTATGTTGTGTGACCCAGGCTCCACATATGAGTGAAAACATGGCACTTAGCTTTCCAAGTCTGGATTACTTCACCAGATGAAATTTAAATTAGAATCTGCTTGGGTATGCTGATTGGGGTTTGGCTCCCAAACCAGGAAATTAAATCCTGGTGAATTTTGCACCACAGTGAACAAGAAAAGATACTAATCTCTTTGGAGGGACTTTTTTTATGCATCATGCTGAGCTTTTTTTATATAATTTATTTAACTTTATTTCATATGCATTGGTGTGAAGGTGTCAGATTCTCTGGGACTGGAGTTACAACAGTTGTGGGCTGCCATATGGGTGGTGGGACTTGAACCTGGGTCCTCTGAAAGAGGAGCCAGTGCTCTTAACCTCTGAGCCATCTCTCCAGCCCCTCATTGGAGGGACTTTAAGAGCACTGAGCCCTTCTGTGGATCTGGTTGTACCCTCTCCTTAAATGAAGGCAAGGTCCAGAGCAGCGTTTAAATTCTCATTTATTTAGACACGTAGAAAAGGAAATCAAAATAAATACACACTTCCACATGCTCCTTCGTCTTTGTGGATTGGTTTGTTCTTTTATCTTTCATGTGGATATGCTATGTCACTCAAAACGCTGATTCACGAGGATCCTAAATCTGGTCCTTCTCTCTGTTGTAGGCAAAGCCTCTGTTTTATCAGACACATCCATATGAGGCCTCACTCCTGTCCCACCATCAATCAAGCAAAATGTGACATAAATGTTGTCTCACCGTCTCTATGGACAGTCAGAGACATTCACAGCTAAGCCCACATTCTCTCCCCCAACCAGATAGTAATCTAACACGCTACCTTGATTTAAGAGCATTTATGAAGCCCTGAGACTGTCCTGGGAAGTATTCCCAGTCCTGGCCCGAGAAGCTAACATTTCTCCCTGATTCCAAAGTGTCATAGAGAAGCACTCATTCTTTTTCCCATCCACAGGCGGACCTGAACCCGTGAGTGGACTACGACACATGGCCCTGTTTGGTCTGCTATCTTCTTAGAGAGCTTATTGCCATCAGAAGGCAGGAGGCAGGCAACAAGGCAGGAAATGAGAAGGGTTTCAGGAAGCCAGTAGGAAGGACTGCTCATCCCGGCTTCCATGGGGGCCAAACAGTTAAGCCCAGGTTCTGAGACAGCACAGGGTGTACCAGGGAGATGCTGTGGTCCCTGATGCTTCCAAGCAAAAAAGCAAGTGCAGGTGGCTCTGAGGAAGTCTCAAGGAGAGCTCAGGTTGGGACAGAGGAAGGGATGAAGGAGCACCCATGATGAAGTAGCTCACGGGGTGCCAAGAGACCCAAAGAGAGATGCTGTATGTCATGCTGTGCTTGGCTACAAACACCTTCTAAACATGAGCTTTGGTCAAGACTGATAGGACCTGAAGCCTTGAGCCCCAAGGAAAGACCTGAAAAACAGTCTCTAGAAGCACTACCTTGGAAATGACTGGCCAGCTGTGTGGCTGAGGGTCATCTGTCTGGACACAGGTTGTTGCTGCCACTGCGTCTCTCTCCAGTTCCCACAGACAGCATGGGGCCCAGCCTGTCAGGTCTTTCAAAACTACCAGGAAGACAAACTCCTCACCAATGTGTCCAACCTTTACCATCTGCTGGTAACCTCCTGGCACCTGAGCAACTGGGTATAACTACACTTGTACGAGTTTCATGGTCATGAAGACAGGACAGAGAGGGGTCTTTGTGAGCACCAACATTAGTTCAGGGATACAGGAAATACAGTCTCTGAGGCCAGATTTTTTTTTTCTCTTTTCCAAAGAGGATTCAAATTAGCATGGGTAGGAAGAAGCACTGAAGGCTCAAGGACACTACTGAGCACTGAGTGCGCACCATGTATACACTCAGAAAGTGAATGATCAGGGCAGAGACAGCAGCCTTGTGAACCAGTGTTGAAACATAAACCAGCTTGTCCACTGAGTACTAGAGGTGAGTGCATATTATAGCAACAAAAACAAGATAAAATATAGAAAACTAAAGGCAAAGGAAAACAAAAATGCAATTGCCATCATCATCACCATAATCATCAACACTGTCATCACTACCATCAACACCACCATCACCATCATCATCAATGCCATCATCATCACCACCACCATCATCACTACCATCATCATCATCATCACCACCACCATCATCACTACCATCATCATCATCATCATCACCATCACCATCAATGCCATCAGCATCATCATCACCATCATCACTACCATCATCATCATCACCACCACCATCATCACTACCATCATCATCATCATCATCACCATCACCATCAATGCCATCATCATCACCATCATCACTACCATCATCATCATCACCACCACCATCATCACTATCACTACCATCATCATCATCATCATCATCATCATCATCACCATCACCATCAATGCCATCATCATCACCACCACCATCATCACTACCATCAGTGCCAGTATCATCACCGTCACCACCACCATCACCACTGTCATCACCATCATCATCACCCTCAGAAAGCCTCACAGGTCACTGAGACTCACGCAGACAGTAAATGCCCAATGTGGATCTAACCAAGCAGAATCTTGCATTAATCACTCGTGTGCTGCCAGGAATTAACTCCACCAGCCAACCGCACACTGAGTGGACTCGGGGGAGTAACAAACCCAGCTCTTACAGCCCACACTCTCCATGGCATGAAAGCAAGCCCAGTTTGTCCCTTGGGACATGGAGGGACACCACAACACTCACACAGCACTGACTGGACTGAGCTGGTCCCAACATGGTCCTCCCGTACAAGGCAGGGCTGCCACAGCAGACAACAGTCCAAGGGATGGGACTCCACAGAGGACAAGGCCATTGGCCTTGCTGTCGCCATAGCTCCCCAGTACCCTAAAGTATAATATAGGGTCACCTCCACTCTCACCCTGTGTGGTGGATTGAATAGAAATGGTCCCCAAAGAGTCTCATGTTTGAATGCTTGGTCCACAGGGGGTGGCCTTGTTGAAGTAGGTGTGGTCTTGCTGGAGGAAGTGTGTCATTGTGGGGGCGGGCTTTGAAGTCTTAGAAGCTCAAGTCAGTTGCTTTTCTTACTACCTGAAGATCAAAATATGAAACCCTCAGCTCCTTTTCCAGAACCAAGTCTGCCTGCACACTGCCATTGTCCCACCAAGATGATGACAGACTAAACCCAATTAAATGTTTTCCTTTATAAGAGTTGTCATGGTCGTCGTTTCTCTTCACAGCAATAGAAACCCTAAGACACCCTGTTTCTGTGGATGGCAGTGTGAGCATGGATGTGTGCGCACGAGTCCGTTTCCATATTTAATTCTTGATTCTGGCTGGGGTTTCTCTCCATGAAAAAATGTACATTAAGAATCCAACAGAAGTTGAAAACCAGTGAGCCCTGGACTCAGCCTGTGGATAGACTGATTTGACTTTAGCCTTGCAGGGGGGTTTGCTTGTTTAACAATCCCATACACATATATAATGGATTTTAGTCACTTTGACACACTGGCTTCCTCTCTCTCTCACCCTCTCCTTTTCCCTTCTTCTCTATAAGTCCCCTTTTACGTTCATGTTTTCTTATGTATGGCCCTCTGAGTTTCCCTTGTTTTTGGACTGAGAATGGGTAGGAGGTAACATACCCTTCTTCGTGGGTGACTTTTGGCTATTAGTGGTTGCTGGAGGAAGGGCTATCATTTTCCCAGTAGGTACTGGTTTGTGTGTATATTGGCTGAATGTTCCCCATCAGAAAGCCCACACACCCTCCACTGCTCCCCAACTTCCCTCGCTACTAATCCTCACTTATTCCTGGCATGATCCTTGGCCGCAAGACTATTCTATTAGATAACCATCTTCTCTAAACCACGTTCTCCCATGTCTCCTGGTCCCTGTATCTCTATTACGTCTCTCTATTGCCGTCTGTATTCTTATGATGTTTCCACTCATGCTTTATGCCCAAAGCACTCGGGGGCTAGTTTAGAGCCTTCAATGCTGTACCCAGTGCTTCGCAGTGGAACTCAGTGTGTTTCCCCAAAATAGCTTAATACATCAGAGTTCCATTACATTTCTCAAGTTGACTCTTAACTTGACAGGGTCTAGAACCAGCTAGGAGACAAGCCTCTGGTATGCCTGTGAAGGACTATCCTGATTAGGTTGAATGCGGTAGAAGAACCATGCTTACTGCAGGTGGCAACCATCCCATGGGCTGGGGTTCCAGATGGACTAAGGAGGAGAGAATGAGCCAGGCACCAGCATGCATCTCTCTCTGCTTCCTGACTGTGGATGTCATGTGACCAGCCACCTCATGCTCCTGTCGCCAGGACCTTCATGCCATTATAGACTCTACTCCTCAAACTGTGAACCAAATCAACCCCTTCTGCCTTTAGTTGCTTTTGCCATGGCGTTTTATCACGGGCATCAGAAAAGTAACTAAGACAATCATATGCTGCAAATGCCAAACCCTGCGGTCCCCAGAATGTGGCTGTATTTGGAAAAAGTCTTGGACGAGGCAATTCGGTTTCAGTGAAGTCATCTGAATTAATCCTAACCCAACATGACAGTTGTCCTTATGAAAAGAAAGAGAAGGAGTCAGGGTGCATACAAACACAGAGGACACGGGGAGACACAGGGAGACAGCTGCCGCCAGTCAGCCAGGAGAGATGGCTCAGCAGCTTAGGAGCACTGGCTGCTCTTCTAGAGGACCCAGGTTTGTTTATTTGTTTCCTAGCACCCACATGACAACTCACAACTGTTTGTGACTCCAGTTCCAGGCAGGGGCTCTGACACCCTCACTCAGACATGCATGCTGGCAAAATACCAATGCACAGAAAAATAAAGATAAATAAATAATAATTTTTCAAAAAGAAAGAAAAAAGCCAGGTGTGATGGCATACATCTACAATCCTAAAACTCTTAGGGAGTGATGGATGGCAGAGACAGGAGAATCATCTAGAAGTTCAAGGGACAACTAACCTGAATATGCAGCCCAGCAGTAAAAACCACTAGAGAGACCCTGACTTAACAAGGTGAAAGGTGAGAATCAGCTCCTGAAAACTGCCCTCTGACCCCCACATGTGGGCCGTGGCGTGCACGCATCAACCCCTCCGTCCACAACTGATTAATTAATTACAAAGGAGAGAGTGAGCTGAGCTCCAGCATCCATGTCTCTCTGACCAGCTGCCTCCAGCTCCCGCTACCATGCCTTCCTCTCCGCGATGGACCGCACTCTCAAAGTGTGAGCCCAAATAAACCCTCCCTGCCTGCAGTTGCTCCTGTCATTCATTTTGCCACAACAATAAGACAGTAAATAACACACCAGCTAACCTGCCAGCACTGGCTCCTTGAGGTTTGGACAGCTGTGGCCCCGCTCCTAGAAAGACTCAAACCGCAGGGCTCATAGTTAACGTAGCCAGCTGCCGTTAGCCAGGAGGAAACCAAGACGGATGGCAAACGCAGGGAGCGTTAAACCCGCGTGAAAGATTTCCACGGAGCAGCAGAAGTAGAAAGGTCCTCATTAAATGGATTCTATAGCTTTCCTCATGACAGTAATGCTGACCTCCTATAGACACTGTCAGCTGCTAGACGGTAGGGTGCTCTCAGGACCTCATCCTAATTTCCATTTATATTTATTCTAAATTGGGCACCTTGGAGACATTTAAGAAAGAGAGAGACGCTGGCTAAATGATCCTGACAGCCCTGCTGCTGTCTGATGAGAGAGCAGATGAGGCCCACAGGGGGCGGAGAGGTTCCTAGGCAGGAGGCCCCGAGCTGCCTGTCACCTCCACTAATACACTAAGACAGTCTCTGTCACTTCCACCCTCCAGCCATGAGGTGACCAAGTAAAACAAACCACTTGCCAGCATGCAAGTCTGAGGGAGTATCACACGGAGAGGCTTCTCACTAACTGAAACAAGGCTTCCCCTTCATTTGTTCATTACTGAAATAAAAACTGATTGTTTGGGCACTGGAAAGATGGCTCAGTGGTTAAGAGCATTGGCTGCTCTTGGAGAGGACCCAGGTTCTATCCCTAGCTCCCACATGGTGGTTCACAACTGTTCCAGGGGGATCAATGCCCTCTTCTGGCCTCCATGAGTACTGTATGCACATGGTGCAGATAAACTCACACAGGTACACATATGCATACACATAAAACAATAAGTAAATTAGTAAATTTTTATACGATTTAAGGGTATATATTATTCTTTCAAAGTTTTGGGACACAAACATAAGGACCCAAGTTTCAGTCCCCAACACCCATATGAAAAGCCAGGTATGGTGGCTCACATCTATAATCCTAGCAACAGGAAGCAGAAGTAAGAGGATCTCTGGGGCTCATCCACAGTCTCCAAGTTCAGTGAGAGACTCTGCCTCAAAAACAAGCTGGAGAGTGATTGACAAGGAGGCCTAAAGTTGACTTCTCGCCTCCACATGCAGGTACACACATCACACACAAAATGAATTTTCCATTTCTAATCTATGTGCATATATGCATGCACACGTATGTGCCACAGCATGTGAGAGGCAGTCAGAGGACAGCTCCTTCTACCATATACGTTCTGGAGATTGAACTCAAGCCATTAGGTTTGGTGGCATGTACCCTTACCGGCTGAGCCACCTCAGCAGTCCCTCTTTTTCAAGTTATATAGGTCTTCATAGAGTTAGAACTAAGGCCAGTCAACACTGGCTTCAGGTCCAGCTGGATTCGGCGTTCCCAGCACCATCTCCCCACTTGTTTGGAAATGTCCTCGAACGGCCCAGTGGGTAGATGGACTGGGATGGGGGTGTTGAATGGCCTAGTCAACAGATCAAATGACAGAGGCACACTGAGCAACGTCTCATGCACATCATGCCAATGAGAGAGGCAACCTCAGATAATAACCAACCACTCTGGCTGAAACAAGATTATCATAGATGGCAGAACAGACACCCAAGGGCCCCTTCCTTCTAGCCTTTATGGACTGAGCAGGAAGTTGAAAGAGACGTTAGGGTAGAATGTGGGTTTCTGGCCTCAGTGTGCAAGTATCAATTCCTTGTGTTTGACGTCACCTATTCTGTGGTCATCTTACACAAAAGGGGAAAAAAAGGACACATAACATACACGTAAACAAGTCACACTTAGGCTCTGGTTCAGGGACCCAAAGCCACTCATAGAAGCAATTTCAAAAGCCCTCTACTGTTTCCAAAACAGGAAGCAAGCAGGGGAAGTAAGCAAAGTGAGGACACGGCCTCTCCCTGCAGAGCTCCGCAGGGTTTCTGCGGAGGGGCACTCGACCGTGTGACCTTGACAGTCCAGGGGACCAATGTATCTAACTACTCAGAGACCCTCCTCTCATGGTCTCGCTGTCTCCCTGATGTCCCACAACTCTCTATGTAGACAGCCTGGCCTCGGACTTGCATACATCCTCCTGCCTCCACCTCCAGAGTGCTGAAATTAAATCTATGCAGCCTCATGCTCAGCTCCACCCTGCTGCAGAGGAACTTCCAGGCGAAAAGAGAAGACAGATTTTTAAAAAATGGGGGGACCAGACATGATGGCACACACACACACCTTTAAGCCCAGCTCTCGGGAAGGAGAGGCAGCAGGATCTCTGTGAGTTCAAGGCCAGCCTCGTCTACAGAGCGAGTTCCAGGACAGCCAGAGCTACACAGAGAAACCCTGTCTCCAGGGTTCCAGAGAATGCAATGAAAGAATATATAACATGCCCTAATAAGGGGCTAGTACCAATTTGAGGGCTGCCAGGTCTCCAGAAAGGGGAGTGCAGCGCTGGCTGGAGTCAAGGCAACTAAATGTAGCCAATGAATGCGATTTGGTAGCAAGAGCCAGTGACAAGACTCAGCAGGTAGAGTGCCTGGGACCAATCCCGACAACCTGAGTGTGATCCTTGGGACCCACATGGTAGGAAGGAATCGATACCTGCAAGCTGTCCTCTGATCTCTACTTAATACATTGTGGCATACATGCCCTGAAACATACAAGAAAATAAATACATAAACACATAAATGCAAAAAAACCACCCACATTATTTTTCTAATTACTAATACCAATCTATGATTGTCTTGTAAATTTGTAATATAATCCTAAAGCTATTTAGAGATGTAGAAGTGGGAGCACAGAGATGTTAAGAAACTAGTCTGAGGTCACACAGCGGGGAAAGGGTGGAGCCAGCCCCCTCTAGCTGGTTCCAGATCTTAACCAAGGCAGAGAGGCTCAACAGAGGCCTTTAACTGATCCTATGACCCCGAAGTTAATGGGAAAGAAACCTATGAGGAGGGCGAGGAACAGACACATGGGTAGGAGCCATATCAGAAGTAAAACCACTCACTGTGAAGAATCCCAGTAGCAGGGAAAATATATCCCCAAAATCCTGCAGTCTCTTTTCCTGGAATGTCGTACAGATTGGATTGTATGTGCGGCCATGAGCTGGGAAGGAGGCAGGCGCGCAGCCACAAGCAGGTGCAGGCCACAGGGGACAGCCCTGGCTGCCTGTCCTTGGCTGCCCCAACTGGGCTCACAGAACAATACCGCCACCTGCTGGCCTCAACTGTCAACACAGAGGAAAGCAGGTGCTAGGCCTGGCTTTGGAGAAAATAAAAGACTTTGGGGTGGTGGGGCGCTTGTCACATTGCGCTGCTGCCCTCCCACAGGAAGCCTTTGGGCATGGCACAGCAGACCTGCGAGTCCAGTCTCTTCACATCCCCAAAATCACAACTTGGTGGGCTTCAGGCAAAAAGGGTCACCACCCCCAGACTGGGAGGGAGGGACCAGCAAACAGTAACAAGGGACAATTCTCTGCCCTGAAGACTAAACACTTAACCTAGCAGGGAAACACCCGTGCCCCACATCCCTGACCTGGATTTGCCACCACACACAGGGTCTTGTGGTGTACTGAAGCCGTGGGCTTCAGGGTAACAGCCAGAGACAGCAGCAATGGCAGGGATGGTGACCTGCTCCCCTCTGTCCATACCTCTCACCCCAAGAAGTCACAGCACAGAGTAGGAGGCATCTGCCAGCCCATCACAGTCCTCAGGGGAAAGCCTGTCTGCTGCGTCAGAGAAGACTACCCTCTAGAGCACTCATTCCAACCCCAGACTAAAAAATGTTCCCTGGGTGCTAGAGAAATGACTTGGTGGTTAAGAGCACTGGCTGCTCTTCCAAAGGACTGGGTTTAATTCCCAGCACCTACATAGCAATTAAGAACCATCTATCTCCAGTTCTGCGTGATCTGATGCCCTCTTCTGGTCTCTATGGGAAATGCACACAGACTTAAACAGGTAAAACCCCCATGCACATAGCATTAATTTTTAAAAAATAAAAACTGTCCCTGATTCCTCTTTCATGGACCACCTGTGTGCTGAGGGGCACCAGTAGAAGGAAACCTTTAAAAGCTAGCACCAAGAGAGATAAGCATGGCCGGTGTTACCAGGAGTGATGACTTGACCCAAAACCGCCAGGACTCTGATGGAGACAGAAACCATGTGTCATTTCCCAGAGACCCTGGAGCTGAGTCTGGGGCCTTAATCTTCATCCCCATTCAGACCGCCCCCCCATACTGACGTCCACACCCCACAAAACAGCATCAAGCTAAAGCGGGCTACACAGTTGCCTGGACAACAGACTATCAGAGTGGGCTCCGATTTGGGCTCGGGCCATCTTTATTGAAAGCAGGTCCTCAGGGAGAGTGTGAAGTTTCTGCAGTCAAATCCGAAGTCCTTAAGTGGGCACCTCTGAGCCTGAGCCCACTCAATCAAGGCAAGAGAGCAGAGCGTCCCGTGGCTCTCAAAGGCGTGGGAAGAGGCCAGACTCCAGGCCCTCCAGAGTCCTTTGCTCAACTTAGGCGTTCGTAAATTGCCTCTCCCGGGATCTGTCTCTTTTCTCTCCCTTTGGGAAAATCTTGGTAATAAAGGAGACGTGTGACCCCTCCCCCCATTCAGGACGTTTAAGGGACTTGAAGCCTGGCAAGATGGTTTAGTGGGCAAAGGTGCTCGCTGCCAAGTCTGGAGATTTGAGTTCAATCCCCAGGGCCCTACAAGGTAGGGGGAGAAAACCCACTCCTGGAAGTTGTGTTGTGGTTTTCCTACTTGTGTTGTGGTACAGATGTCATCACACACACACACACACACACACACACACACGTGTAATAAAATTAAAGACTAGGAGTGAAAACGGTCTGGTCTACGAAGTGAGTTCCAGGACAGCCAGGACTGTTAAACAGAAAAACCCTGTCTCGAGGGGGAAAAGGAGAGAGAGCGCGCCAAAACGAGGGAAAAGGCTGTGCAGGGTTGTCCTGCCTTTCTGCCTGGTCTGGGGGCATTGCGCATGGCCACGTCTCCTAAGCCTAGCAGCTTCCCTGATGAAATGAGAATCTAAGGCTTCCGTGGGGAGGGTGCTAGCTCCATGCTGGCCTCCTGTTTTGGATGTGCCCTCACCATATGCTCCTGAAACGTGGGGAAAGTGAGCAAGAGGCAGCTGTGTTCCCAGAATTCATCCACAGCACCCGGTGTGCCCGACAGTCAGTGTGGGATGGGGACCCAGGCTACAACGTCTGCCGCCGGTCACCAGTATTCTCCGCTGAAATGACCTCGGAGAGCCCCATTTCATATTTCAAGTTGGTACCATCTACCCAGCAGGCACAGGGCAGGAACTGGCTCAGAAGAATTTGGTCAGTACCCCATTTGAGTTGAACTCCAAAACCAGCACATCGCCCTTCCAAGGATGATGGAGATCTGAAACCCTGGGCGACTCAACATGCAATAGCTATGTGGATGTATTTCATTCAGAGCTCTCGGGGAGCAAAATTTGACAATGGCCATCTAAGATTAACACATCTGGCCTTGGAGAGACTGCTCCCACTTCTCGGTACCCTTCTTGGGAAGTTACCTGCCCAGATGTGAAAGGCCACACTCAGGACTCCTTCTGGAATGAATCTTTACATCAGCAGCCACGGAGGTAAGAGTCCACAGACTGGAGGCGGGTGCTCTGGTTCTAATGGAGCTTTTGGAAGCTGAGCCCAGCTCACCCTCACAACTGCCTGCGAAAGATACGGCCCATGGTAGACAGCCCTACCACACTGGAAAGCTAAGAGTCACAGTGATGTTAAGAAGAAATGAAGGCAAGGGGGTTTTTTTGTTTGTCCGTTTCTTCTGTGCCAGCTAACGACTAGAGAAGCCATACATGTCACAGGCCAGACGCGTGATGGACTGCACAATCACGGCTCTCAAAAACATTGCAGGCCCCATGATAAAAATAATGTACAGAGGAGAATTACCTGATACTGTATGTCAGTGCAAACTAAACTATATACAGAATATATGTGTGAAAACGCGTGTGTGTGTGTGTGTGTGCAAGGAGGCATAGACAATACATTAATATGCTTTTCATGTGTAAAATATCTCTAAACACAGGGAAGGGGTCTAATATTGACTGACTACAAGAAAAAAAAAACAGTGGCTAAGGTTGGATAGGGTTTGCTTTTCTTCAAAATTACATGTATAGCCTGAATTAGAACCATATGCATGTACCGTGGCTTTAACTATGTGAACAGGCTTGCCAGCATTCGCTTTACAGACCACAAAATGTACCCACGTATCCCATGGACCCCATTGCTATCACCCAGCATAAACCCTGGGTCAGCCCCCAGTCTGGCTCCTCTCACCTGATGTGATTATCTGCAAGACCCCGGCAAGAAATCAGCTTTGGAAAGACAGGGTTTATCTTAGCACACACTTCCAGATGACAGTCCACCCAAGTCACCGTGAGAAGAGCTAGAAGCCACTGGTCACAGGACATCCACAGTCAAGAGCAGAAATGAATCCTGCCTGTTGCTTGCTTGCTCTTGGCTAGATTCCTTCTCTCTCGTACTGTCCATGGCTCCCTGTCTAGGGAACAGTGCCTCCCACGAGGGACTGGGTCTTCCTGCACTGATTAACTGTCAAGATAATCCCCCACAGAGATTCCCACCAAGGGCCAACCTGACCTAGATCATTCCCCATTAAGACTCTAAATGAGGTGAATTGAGGTTTTATCGCGTTGACAGTTAAACCTAACCAGCACACACAACACATTCACGGGCTCAACAGGTGTGTTCATGCCTCTGTCACATGATACACAACTGTGTTATCTCCAGTTTGAGGCGATGGAGAACAGCACTATCGGGGACCTGTACACCCATGCCTCCATTTCTTTCAAGGCAGATTTAGAAGTAGCAGGGCCAGGTCCTGAGGCAGAGGTGCATTGTGAGAACCTACCAACTGTTCTCAAAGCCACTTCTCCATTTGACAGCCAACACCCACCGAGAGAAATGTTACTTGGCTGCGTCCTCACCAACACTCGATACTATCACTGCTTGTTTCTGTCACCCCATCAGCTTCACAGTGGGATGCTAACCCTTGGTTTGGATTTGCCTTCCCCTTGTGACTAACGGTGTGGGGATCTAACTGTAAACATATGATTAGTAACTATACAACAGACTCAGAAAAACCACAACCTCCAGGTTCTCTCCCCCAAATCAAACAGCCCTGAGTTAGTATTCCACGCACAAAGACCTTTGGGCTCCTCTCCTAGGCTCCTATGTTACAGAGCAGTATACAGCACAGTATTCTGGATGTCATGGGACCACTGGTGACAGCCCCCAAACCAGACACATCACTATCTCCCAACTGTAGTGGTTTGAACGAGAAATACCCCCCACAGGCTCATGTATTCAAACATTTGGTCTCCAGCAGGTGGCGCTGTTTGAGGAGGTTATGGAACCTTGAAGAGGTGACGTCTTGCTGGAGGAAGTATGTCACTAGGGGTGGGCTTTGAGGCTCTATATCCTCACCCTACTTCCTGTCCTTTCTATTTCCTGTAAGTAGTTGGAGATGAGATCTCCCAGCTTCCTGTTTTGGCTGCCGTGCCTCCCTCGCCATGGTGGGCTCTCACTGGAACTGTAAGCCCCAATAACCTCTTTCTTCTATAAGTTGCCTTGGTCATGGCTTTTATCACAGCATCTGAAGGGCACCCAATCCAGGCAACTTGGACTTGTAACCAAAAGACTGTGTGTATCTCTACTCCCACAACCATACCCCCAGGGCCCCTAGATATATGCAAGGCCTGGATCCTGAAGATAAGTTCCATGGGGTCACAGCAGCAGCTCATGATGTTTTTAAATGTATTCCTCTCCATGTAAGTCACCCAAAGAGGCAGGGCTCAGCTGGCTACCACTCACAGACTCCCCACTGGAGACAAGGACAGGAGGGAAACTCGAGCACTGTACGCAGTAAACAGACCTCCTCTTCTAGCTCAGTTCCCCCCACACACATCATCCCACCCCAGCCATGCCACCAGGCCCCTCTGACGCTCCCCCCCCCCCCATCCTGCAACAGGCCGGCTCCACCTGTTAATGGAAGCCGACTGTCTCGAAGCTGGCTGGTAAATCTTATTAAAGCAATCCCTCCCTGAACCCAGACTATTACAGCCACCCTTATGGTAGAATAAAAATTAATTTTCTCAGCTATAATAAGAACGATAAGAATGAATCACTTGGGACCAAATAAAGATTACAATTAGCACCAACAGAATAAATCGAAGTTTAACGTGGGCCAGCTGTGGATTTGCTCCGATTTTCTCTCCGTTGCCTGTAAAGGCATCTGCAGAGAATGGCCTCTCTCATGAGCCCTGCAGATACAGGGGCTGTGTGAAGTTCCTGGGAGGAAAGGATGGGCTGCTCAGAGGGCACAGAGGCTAAAGGCTCAGAGGTCACAGAGGCCAAAGGCTCAGAGGGCACAGAGACCAAAAGCTCAGAGGGCACAGAGGCCTTGGGAGAGTCCAGGGAAGGGAAAGAAGGTGCTGTTGAAAACAATCATGCTATGGAGCAAGTGACCTCTGCCAGGTCCCTGTGGACCTGTGTGGTCACTGAGTCATTCAGCATAGGAGCTTCTCCTTGGGAACTTCCTCCTCCTCATCATCATCCTTGTCTCCCTCCTTCCCTTCCCCATCTTCCCTCTTCTCCCTCTCCTTCCCTTCTTCCTCCTACCCCTCCTCCTCTCCCTCCTACCCATACCCTTCCTACCCTTCCTCCTTCTCCTTCCTGTGGGAGCCCACAGTTTTAAATCCATTCCGTCTCGACTAAAGGTCAGAGAGTTCAAACCTATTCTTGCTCCTCAAGGACAAATAACAAGATATTTGGCCAAAAATGTGGCTACTGGATGTCCTGCTGCTCAAGGACCAGACATTTGGCGTGGTTACTAGGAGTTCTGAGATGTAAGGAAGTAATTATGATTGTTTGTTCTTTATATCATGGGAGGAACGTCTTCTGCCCTCCCCTTTTGATTGGGGTATATACGGACTTTGAGTAATAAACTTGAGGCTGTTGCCAGTATTCACTGGAAGCCCTCCCAGCTCTAATTTCTGTCTCTCAGTCTCTTTCTTAATCCTCACTCCCTTTTCAAGAACACGCGAACAGGTCGGCAGCTCTGACACGTCTCCCTCCCCCTCCACAGTGAGTCTCACCTCAGTGACCCACAGCTGGGCAGAGATGCAGAGAAGCCAGTTACAGCCCATAGCATCTCTGTTTGAAATACTCACCCGGGGCTGGGGAGATTGCTCAGTCTGTGCTAGCTACTTAGGCATAAGGACGGGAGTTTGAGCCTCCATGCCTACAAGAAAGGGGGCATTGGAGTGCGAGATGGGCATAGCTGGTAATTCTAGTGCTGACGGGGGTACCTAGTGCTCATTTGGCTGGCCAGCATAGACTAATGCCCAGTTCACAGAAGCTAGAGAAACCCCATGGGAGCCTTTTAGGTAGAGGCCTGAGAGAATCCTGGCAGCTTCCAGTGACCAAAAGAAACTGTCTCCACCTGCCACATGCCCACCTGTGCCAGACGTGGCCACAAGTGCTGTGTGTACTGACTGATACCCTCTCCACAGCTCTGGATGTAACTGAAAATTTTGCTCTATGTGGGAACTGAGGCCTGGAGACGTCGTGCCATTCCCACGGTCACACAACAAGGCCAAGCACAGTCTACATCTGAAACCAACTGGTCATGCTCCTGCCTCCACACTGCACTGTCCAACCACCCCTGGGCTTCTCCTTGGAAATCCCTATGGGAAGAAGCTAAGCTAGTGACTGACTGGTGGGTAACAATGGCTCGAGGGGTCACCTAAGTATGTGATAGGTCGGATAGATGGGTGCTCAACTCCCCAAGGCCCTGAACTGTACAGTTCTGTCCTGAATATTCCCTGCCTCATTCCTGGAGTTGGTGAGTTTGCAACACCAGGGAGTGCCTTCCTGAGCCAATATAAAGGACACTGGGGAGAACCCAAACCACAACCTTCAGGAAACCCACCCTTGGAACCATACCTAAACAGCCCTGTGAGGACAGCAAGGCAATCAGCACCCACCCTTACCCCCGTCCTGGCTCCCACGGGACACCAGCACCTCAGCCACCCAGGCAGCGATGCCAACCAGAGCCACAGCGCACAAAAGAGACATTTCTCCACTAATTTTGATTTTAATCTCTGAAAGAAGTGAGCTGCAACCTGGGTAGTCATTAGCAAAGAAGAAAGCACCTCTCATCCCAACTCCTAACTCTTGGTGCCCACTGGAAAATGATCGCCGCCCGTGGTAGCTTCGCTAATTTGAGCTAGAAGAAAAGGTCTTTGTGCCTTCTATACAAGGTTCACGACCTCGTTCCCCGTTCCCAGCTTCCCCGTGTGAGCCTGCCTGGCTCTGGCTCTGAGAAGAAACAGGGCTGAGCCCTTCAGGAGACTCCGTGTACAGAAGATGCCCACTCTGTGAAGAGCAAGGTGCCCTTAGGGAAACCCCGTACCACCACAGGAGCCCGAGGTGTCGCTCGTTCCTGTTCCTTGCCCTGGGCAGAGGCATTTTCTGCTTGCAAATGAGGCTCTGAGCAGGAAAGAGAGAGGAGGAAAGAGAAGGGCCTCCCCGCTGCTGTCTGTGGCAGGTATCAAGCTCAGCAGAGTCCCCAATTATAGCGTGCAGCCTTCACTGGTGATTCTTGTCAAAATACCCGTATCCCAGCAAGTGAGACCTTGTGCACAGATTCAGGTGCTTACCCAGGAAGGAGCGGGGCTGGGCGAGCTCAGCTGGTAAAGGTGCTTGCCACCAACCTGACTGCTGACCTAAATTCAATCCCCAGAACCAGCATGATAGAGGGAGAGAACTGAGTCTCCAAAAGTCAGCCTATGGCCTCCACGTTCAAGCCCCTCCCTTCTCTGGGCGCATGGATGGCCACTGACATCAGATTTCAGATGATTCAGCCTTTCTGCCTGGACTCAAAACCAGTGACTCTGCAGGAAGTTTCAGAACCTCATGACTGCCCAAGGACTGGGGACCTGAGTCTCTGCCTCTCTAGTGTGCACGATGGCCGTGGTTGGATTGCCCAGCTCCTCCATCTGTAAGCCAGTCCGCTCAATCCCTTTTGAGGTATACGTGCAAGTTTGGAGGTGGCATATTCTGTGGGGCGTGTGGGGTATATGTGTGTGTTGTATTATACATGTCTGTATGTGTGGGGGCATGTGTGTATGTTATACATGTCTGTATTGTGTGGGCACATGTGTGTTACGTGTGTCTGCATGTGTGTGAGCATGTGTTATGCATGTCTGCATGTGTGTGAGCGTGTGTGTTATGCGTGTCTGCATGTGTGTGAGCAAGTGTATTATGAATATATGCATGTGTGTGGGCACATGTGTGTTACACATGTCTGCTTGTGTGTGGGTACGTGTGTGTGTGTGTGTGTGTGGTGCACATACATGTGGAGGCTGGAAGTTGATGTCAAGAATCCTCCTTCATCACTCTCCCACCTCATTCATGGAAGCAGGATCTCTCAGTCAAACTCAGAGCCAGCCAATATGGCGTGTCTAGCTAGCCAGCTTGCCCTAGGGATTCCCTGTCTCTGCCCTCCAAGGCTAGAATTACAGGCAGCCACCACACCTACCTGGCATTTATGCAGGTTCTTAGGACCAAGCTCTCTTTCCTGGAAAGCTCTTTCACCCCCGAGTCATTTCCCCAGCCCCTATTCTGCCATTTCTTGGACAGCTGCCCCAAAGTGACATTCAACCATCCACGAGGCTTCATCATCTGTGTCATCCGTCAGCCCAGCATGCAGAGTAGAGGCCAGCCTCTACAAGATGTGGCCCAGCCTGGGCTCTATTCATGCTCCCAGCCCCACCCCACTAGCCCCAAGTGTCCCCCAGGCCCACCCAGTCCTCCATTTCCCAGAGATGATCTTGTCAATCTCTAAGCACAAGGAATTCAAACCATACGGCTTGAAGGAAAGGCTCAGCCCAGGGCTGGAACATGAAACGTACCAGATGATCCCAGAACAGCTCCTGCCAGGCAGCAGGAAAGTGCTCCAAAGCAGATGGGGACACAGTCATGGCGGTGAGGCCGCTGGAAGAAGTGGTTTCTGCCCAAGGATGGGGTGACTTTGAGTATCTGACATCTAATGACAAGTGACTCAGAGGACGCACATAGATCCACAAAGAAGGGGTCACAGAGCTGGCTGGACAACCCAAGAGAGCCGAAGCATTGCCCGGCAACCAGGTCAAGGACTGGATCCGAGAGCAGCTGTGTTATGGAGGTGGGTTACCACGTTCTCTTCTTTACAACACTCCCCTCGACTCCCTATTGCCTGTCCTGGAGATAGCACCTGCCTTCTCAGATCTTGCTCCCCTCCTGGACACCAGCAGCCTAGCACTCCCATCTGAAGCATCCTCCTGTCTCACCCACAGCAAGCAGGACAGAATTGCTGAACATGACAACCATGTGTGCTTTTCTCATGTAAGATTTTTTTCACAGTTATTTAAATTGATTTCAATCCCGACTAAGGCCTGGGGAGACAGCTCAGTCAGCAGCCTGTTTGCCTTGTGAGCAAGAGGACCAGAATTCCATCCCCAGAACCCATGTCAAAAGAGCCAGCCATAAACTGGACATGGTGACACACGCCTTTAGTCCCAGCACTTAGAAGGCAGAGACGGGTGGATCTCTGTGAGCTTGAGGTCAGTCTGGTCTACAGAGTGAGTTCTGGGACAGCCAGGACTATATAGAGAAACCCTACCTCAAACAATCAAGCAAAAAACAAAACAATACAACAACAACAAAAAGCCAGGCATGGTGGCACAATTTTGTAATCCCAGCACCGGGAAGGTGCATGCATGACAGAGGTTGGTATCATGTCTTCTTCTATTGCTTTCTGCATTACCTTTTTAAGACAGGTTCTCTCAGTAAACCTGAGGTTTGCCGATTCTGCTAGAATGGCTGGCCGGCAAGCTCCAAGAATCTCCCCAGCCCCCAGCCTGGGGTTACAGACATACACAACCATGCCCAGCTTTCAGTTGGGTCCTGGAGATCCAAACCTGGATCCTCCCACTTGCATGGTTAGTATTTTACCCACTGAGCCATCTCCCCAGTCCCCAGAGGGTCTTTTTATTGGAGCTTCTGGAAGCCCTGGAGACTGGTATGCAGCATTAAACGGCCCCAGACTCGGGGACTCGGTACCTGGCTGCAACCATGACATCATCTTTCATTTATAAAATTGTTCCACTCACACCTGACTCACAGAGACACCTGAGACCATTTCTTAAGCCAATAAGCCCATCAGCAGACGGACAGAAGGTGCCCTGAAGCCTCCGCCCTAGATAAGACCTAAAGCGAATGCCAAGAGAGGGAGAAGGACAGGGTGCTTCTCTGTGCACTGGCTACTGTTGCTATGGCAACAAGGAGCCACTGGGAGACAGCTCCATGGGCCCCATGGTCAGAGCTTCTGGAACAGGACCTGGCCTCCATCAGGGTGGGGCTTGGTGGATCTAAGGAGAGGAATTGCAGGTACCTGGGAGCAAACCCACTCTTCAGAGCTTCCTCAGAGGTTTCATGCCTTAGTTTCCCCATCGATAAAATGTAAAATTAAGGCAAGGCATGTGGTGGAAGTTAAAGAGATGAGAAAAGAATCCAACATCAGGGAACCCCCAACTATTCTGCTGCAGCACAGACTCGGCCCATGCAGCCATCTTGGTGCAGGTGTCTTACCAAGACATCATGCTGAATCCGTGTATAAGACTAAAGACAGACAGGACTTCAAGTGGACGGCGCTGTCCATGCGAAGATGCCCCAGCAAGCTGGTCCCACGCTGCAGACCCTCTTTTGTTGGGCATTACATGCTCCCATGGAAGGGGGCCAACATGCCCTTCCTGGAGCCTGGATGGTCCCAGGACTGCAGTGGGAGAGACTCCTGGTGATGTGGGGCTCGGTCCTCAAAACAACACATCCCCCATCTGGCCAGGACACTCACTTTTGCTTGCTATGGGTCACTAAGTTGTGAGGAAGCTAGAAACCTGGGGGAGACACCAGGGAACCCCAGCCCAGCCAAGGACCCACCAGACACACAAGTGTACCTGAGGATGACTTCCTTAAGCTGTTTCAGAGGACAAAAACAGAGGACACTGCCCCTGACACACCCTACCCTGGGGCAAGATTTAAAAAGAAAGGAAGGAAGGAAGGAAGGAAGGAAGGAAGGAAGGAAGGACGGACTACTCTGAATTAGGAATTCAAAGAGTCCATCTGTGGAGACCAGAGAGATGGTTCAGTGGTCAAGAGCTGATCTTGCTCTTGCAGAGAACCTGAGTTTAATTCCCACCATCCACACGACAACTCCCAACCACTTGTAACTCTAGATACAGGGGATCTGACTCCCCCTTCTAGTCTCCAAGGTATACAGACACACATGCAGGCAAGACACTCCCCCTACCAAAAAAAACCCACATAAAAAGAAAATCATCATTTTTTAAAGACGACAATCTGGGCATGTCATAGCACACAACACCTCTCCCCCCAGAATGGATATCTAAGGACAAAAGGCCATGTCTGAACTTCCCCACATGCCGCTCAGGAAACAATGGTAGCATGGATAACACGTGACACAGGAGTCAAAGAAGGGGGTGGCAGAGCATGGGGGCATTCCATCTTGACATGCCTTGGCGACAAGAAGAACCAAGCTCACACAAAAGCAAGATAGCAGATAGTCATTCTGCCCATAAAGGAGCAAGAACTTGACAGGAAGAAGAGGGTAGACTAGACAACGTTTCCTTTTTTGTTTTGTTGTTGTTTTCTACACAGGGTTTCTCTGTGTAACCCTAGTTGTCCTGGAACTAGCTCTGTAGACCAGGCTGACCTCGAGCTCACAGAGATCCGCCTGCCTCTGCCTCCCGAGTGCTGGGATTAAAGGTGTGTGCCACCACCGCACAGCTGTCCTTTTCTAAGGTAGGTTCTGTATCTAAGAAAAGGCAGAGAGTTCTGGTTCTGCAGAGTTCATGCCTATCATTCCAGCACTCGGAGACTGAGGCAGAAGGATCACCAAGACAGCCTAGGCTGTTTGGCAAGACCTTGTCTCAAACAGAGAGAGAGAAAGAGAGAGAAAGAGAGAGAGAGAGAGAGAGAGAGAGAGAGAGAATGGTGGGGCTGGCGCTGGGGAGGTGGCTGAGTGTGATCACCTGCCAGGAGCACTGTTGAATCAAAACCCCCGCAACTTACGGAAAAGCTCTGTGGGAAGTTTGTTTTTAAGGGCTGTGGACTTCTGCAATCATGCAGGTTTGTATCTGAATGCCACAAGAGTCTGCACTAAAAGCACGCATGTGCTAACCAGGATCCCTCTGGGGAAGGTGGGGGATAGGAGGTGCTTGGGATGTTGAGCTCTTGCGTAATGTTTTATATAAATAATACAAGTGGCTGCAGACCTCCATCTCATCAGTGTCCTGTCTGCCAACCACCACCAAGGCTTCCTTCCCACACACCAGCCCATTCACTCCAGCAGGTGAAATGTTTTAAAAGGAAGTGGGTGTAGCTCAGTGGTAGAGTACTTGGCTGGCATGCATAGGGTCCTGAGTTCAAGTCCTAGCCCAGAAAAACAACACTAACTACAATCTGAATCTCTGAAGTACAGATGACACTTCATGAGGCCTTCCCATTTAACAGTGAGCCTTCTACATGTACTAGGGAGAAGTTCTTGGCCTCCTGAAGTCATGTTTCTAAGAAAAAAGAAAAACCACCATTGAGAGCCAGTGAGATGGTTCAGCAGATAAAGTTGCTGCTGCCAAGGCTACCAACCTGAGTTCAATACCCAGGACCAGCACAGTGGATGGAGAAAATCAGAAAATTGACTCCCTCAAGTTATTCTCCACCCACCACGTTTGAAGCGTGGTGTGTGTGTGCCCCCATCTCCACCACATTTGAACCATGGTGTGTGCGTGTTCTCATCTCCACCACATTTGAATCATGGTGTGTGCGTGTTCTCATCTCCACATTTGAACTATGATGTGTATGTGCCCCATCTCCAGCCTCTCACACACAAAATGAATATGCGTGATTTTGAAAAAATAACGTAAGATGCTGGACAGCCTCTAGAGTCCTGAAGGAAACAGAGAGATGGAGTACCAAGTGTGACCCCCACGGACAGAGTGGACGATCAGGGTCCTGCTCTGAGCAAGTGTGACATCCTGAGGCTCGGGGGCATCGAGGGCTCAAACATGAGAGAAAATTTAAGAAGATGAACTGCAGGGGCTAAGGCCCCCATGGCAGAACCAAGCTGGGGGTGTTCCAGGGACAAGAGGCCAAAAGTGAGGCAACAGACAGGAAGTGTCAGACTTGACGGGACGCCACTTATGCAGGGCACTCTGGTCTGTTTCAGAACACTGGCTTTTACACGGAGGTTCTGAGCAGGGGTGGGGCCTGATGCAATTTGCTCTTAACAAAACTACGCTGGTGGTTGTCACAAACAAGGGTTGGAGTGAGGCTGGGCTATGGCGGGGCAAGCGATCAGACTGACTGCAAGCAGGGTGGAAGTGAGGAGAAGGGGTGAGCCTGGGCATGCACCGTGAAGGAGAAAGGATGGTTCTAGGTCTTTCCAGCTGGGTGCTTAGAAAGAAGGCATCCCCATCAGCGGGCATCCCCACTGCTGTGAAATATTATTTTAACTGGGCAAAGATGTGCTACATTTGTTTATGCTGCAAAATATTACCTTATTGTACACGTGTGTCGCTTTTGTTTATGCTACATTTGTTTAATTATGTAAAGATGTGTTGTGTTTATTTCACCTTGCCTGCCTAAGGCACCTGATTGGTCTATTAAAAAGCTGAGTAGCCAAGCAGGAGAAAGGCTAGATGGAGCTGGCAGGCAGAGAAAATAAATAGGAGAAATCTAGGCTTGAGAGAGAAAGGAAGAACAAGAGGAGAACGAGGACCACCCCTGGGGCGAGAAGCCAGGTAGATGACAGACAGACAAACATAGAGAAGCAGTGAAAGCAAGATGGACAGGAGTAAGAAAGGTCATAAGCTCCTAGGCAAAAGATAAAAAGAAACAAGTTAAATTAAAAGAGCTAGACAGAAATGAGCCTGAGCTAGCCCAAACACTCAAAACTAATAATAAGTCTGTGTCGTGATCTGGGAGTTGGTTGATGGCCTAAAAGGAAAAGCCTGGTATACCCCACTCCCTGTACCAGACGGTCCAAATGGAGATGGACTCATCTGAGAAACTGAACTTCATACAGCATGCTAGCATAAGCTTATAAAAAGCCTCTACCTCAGTCTTAGGAAAACGTAATAAAAAAAAATTAATGGCCTGACACTGGTGGAATCTCACTCAAGGTTTTCCTATAGGTCAAGACTTCTTAGATCATTAACTTCCAACAGAAATCCCCACCCCCAGCTCCAGGACACGTGAGAGACGGTACACACTGCCACAGCCCTCTAGTTTGGGCCCCACCTTGGTTTCCCTTCCTGTCTCTATGATAAATACGCTGGCAAAATTTTAAGGGAGAGAGGATGTGTTTCAGCTCAGACTTCAAGTCCATTGTGGGGCTGAGTCAAGTTGGCAGGAGGGGCTCAAGGCCACTCACAATGGGAAACAGAGACTGCCAGCCAGTGCTCAGATGCTTTCGACATTTTACACAGTCTAGGAAGCCCTGCCTAGGGAACTGTTCCGCCCACAATGACACAGGTCTTCCCACATCGACTACCGTCATCAGAACAGCCCCCCACAGGCAAGCTCAGAGCCTCGCCTGCCAGGTGATTCTAGATTCTGTGTTCTAGATTCTGTGTTCTAGATTCTGTATTCTAGATTCTGTCCTGTTCATAATCAACATCGTGACAGAGCCCAAGGGACCTAGGTCCTACTCACTCTTAAGACCCACCCCACCCTCCAAATGATATCATTACTCTCATTTTCCCCTACTTTAAAATCCGGTACCGGAGGCCCTGAGAGGTGAAATAACTCGCTCTTCGTCACACACCTGGGACACAGTAAAGACTTGAACCCTAGTCAGCTGATTTTGAAATCCGATATGGTCACTTAGCACAGGTGCCTATCGAAACTGGGTGCTGGGAACCAAGAGATGAATATTTATTTATTTATTTTTAAATATTTATTTATTATGTATACAATATTCTGTCTGTGTGTATGCCTGCAGGCCAGGAGCGGGCACGAGACCTCATTACAGATGGTTGTGAGCCCCATGTGGTTGCTGGGAATTGAACTCAGGACCTTTGGAAGAGCAGGCAATGCTCCCAACCTCTGAGCCATCTCTCCAGCCCAAGAGATGAATATTTAATGTTATTTAATTAACATAAATTTAAGGCTACAAAGAAAGACTCAACTCCCTACGTGGAGCAGTGGGGTGCCGTCAGATCCACCTCTGTCCTGGAGCAGTGGGCAACATCAGATCTACCTGTTTTACATTTTTATTTAGTCGAGGGGAGGCCTGTGCCAAGACCTGTGGGTGGGGGTCAGAGGACAACTTGCAGGAGTCAGTTCTCACCCGCCACCATGTGGGGGCCAGGGATCAAGTCATCGGGCTTGGCAGCAAGCATCTTTACCAGCTGAGCCACTTTGACAATGCTAATCCACTGGTTTTTTTATTCTTTATTTATTATTGTTACTGTGCGTGCAGTGGGAGAAGCTTGGGTGTGCCAGGGCACATGTGGATGGTCAGAGAGTGACTTTATAGAGTTCATTTTCTCTGTCTCCCTTCACATGGGTTCTGGGACTACAACTCAGATCATCACGTCTGCATGGCAAGCCCTTTGCTCTCTGAGATCTCTCACCAGCCTCCGTCTACTCTCGTCCAGACAGAGATCGAAGCTGCGACAAGCTGGTACAACTGTTCTGAGCTTGAGATGGGATTAAAATCCTCAGCAGATTTCAAAGCATGGAAAATAAGGAGAAAGCAGGGGCTTAGAAAGACAACTCAGGGGATAAGGGCACTTCCTGCTCTCACAGAGGACCAGAATCCAGTTCCCAGCATCCACAGGGTGGCTCACGACTGCCTAGAATTCCAGCTCCAGGAGATCCAATGCCACCTTCTAGCCTCTGAGGGCACCTGCACACACATGTACACACACACACACACACTCACACACACACACACACACACACACACACACAAAATAAAATGAAATACTTTTTATTGAAAAAGTCTTACGCATATCCTGATCTCAAGGGGAAAAGACATATTGAATATATTTGTTCACTATAGATCTGTGCACTATGTGTGCAGTACCAGTAGAGGCCAGAAGAGGGCATCAGATCCCCTGGAACTAGACTTATAAGTGGTTGTGAGCCACCCTGTGAGTGCTGGGAATTGAACCCAGGTTCCCTGTAAGAGCAGTCAGTGCTCTTAACTACTGAACCATCTTTCCAGCACCAACAAAATACATTATTCAAATTCACTTCACCTGCTTATTTTGTTTTGCTTTGTTTTGTTTTGAGACAGTCTTACATCATAGCCCAAGCTAGCCTGAAATTCACAATCCTCCTGCCTCAGCCTCTGAGTACTGGGAAAAAGGTATGAATCACCCTGCCTGGCTTCTTTTAGTTTTAGTAACTGGCTGCTGGGAAAACTTACACACAAAGCTCACTTGACACTTTGAATCACATTGTTCTGAGTAGTTCTACCCCCAGGGAGACGCATCTCATTTAACCTGGGAAGAAGCACCTTCCTCTTTCCCATTTCACAGAACGTAAAACCAAGTCCATCTTTCACAAGCCTAGGGCAGAGAGTCACAGTAAGGTCAGATCCAGGTTTTTCATTTAAGATTACCTCCTTGTGAAGTAAAAGTGAAGTCCCTAGATACACAACTAATGTTCAGTCCCACTCACGCTGAGCTGGCTCCCAACAACCAATACAGCCAGCAATGCAAGCCTGCTTCTGTCACTTGCCATCTATGGCAGGTTAACTGGTGAAGAACCACAATCACCATGGACCATAGCCCCCAGCACCATGGCCACTATAGCAGCTCAAAAGGCCATGTCACTGTACCACAGCTCACAGCACCACGGCCACCGTACCACAGCTCACAGGACCACGGCCACCGTGCCATAGCTCACAGGACCACGGCCACCGTGCCATAGCTCACAGGACCACGGCCACCGTGCCACAGCTCACAGGACCACGGCCACCGTGCCATAGCTCACAGGACCACGGCCACCGTGCCACAGCTCACAGGACCACGGCCACCGTGCCATAGCTCACAGGACCACGGCCACCGTGCCATAGCTCACAGGACCACGGCCACCGTGCCATAGCTCACAGGACCACAGCCATTCTACCACAGATCACAGACTTCCCATTGTATCGTGGTTCATGAAACCACAACCATACTATAAACATAAGTAACAGAACACACGCCTCCCCAAGCACCATTCTTTGTCACCCAGCTGTCACCTACCCTGTGTTACCTGCACCTCAGTTTTCCTCTGAGGTGCCACAGTCTGGCAAGTCATGTGACCATTCTTTTACCCACATCAGTGAGTTCTGAGGCAGGTACAAGACGCAAATAACCCACTGAGAGTCTGCCTCGCCAGCTGAGGGAAGAAGAGGCCAGAGTCTCACGTCTGTTATCAGCTATAAGGATGCCACCAGTTTGGACTGACACAGGACAAAGGGCCACCTCAGTAAGAGACCAGCCAGGAGACAAAGGTCGGAAGTGACTAAGCCCTGCTCTGCCCTTTGGGAACCTGCATCCTACTGTGCTTGAAGTACGTCCACCCCAACTTTGCAGACTAAGAGCTTGCCTCCCCTCCTAGAACCAGCACCTAGTTTCATGTTGGGTTTCTGTGTTAGGGGTTTTGTTTGTTTGGGTTTTTTTTTCTCTTCTTTGGTATTTATTTATTTTTATTTTATGTGTGTGGGTGTTTTGCCTGTGTGTATCTACGTGCACTATGTACCTGCCTGATGTGTCAGAGGCCATAGAAGGGTGTCAGGTCCCCTGGGACAGGAGTTATAGATGTGAGACACATGTTTGTGCTGAGAACTCAACCCGGGGCCTCTGCAAGAGCAGCAGGTGCTCCTAACCACTGAGCCACCATGTGGGTTCTACCCCACAGCTGTCATGTGACTTCCACACATGCACAGGTGTGGATGTGCAGGTGTACACATACTCACATGCGCGCACACACACACAATAATAATAAGAATAAAATCATTTTTAAAAGAATATGTAACCACCACTTTGAGGGCATCAGTCCCTCCTAGACCTACCCAGTGCCAACCAATATGATTCAAAAAATCATTAAAAAAAAAAATTTTAAGCTAACCTCGTCTTGCAGGAGGTCACAGCTATGAAACAAGGAAACATGAATCACGTCCCTTTTCACTCCAGTTCATAAAGCTTCAAGTTCCCACTGTCCATCTCTCTGTCACAGCCATTTCAAAAGCAAAATGGGGACTCAAATTGTTTCTAGGCAACAGATTATATACCTGCTGAGGCAGGGGGAAACTGGAGCACCGACCACAGACAGACACTGGCAGCATTTCTTCCTAAAGCTGAAACTTTCCCACTGTGGAGTGTGGGGCAGGGCCAGTCAGCTTTCTCCCAGGTTAAGACGCATGCAGCCTAGAAGTTTCTAAACCGTGACGTACAACACAGGTAAAGACTTCTACAAAGGACATCCAGTCTGATTGGCCGTGGCTGTGGTCTCCTGACCATGACTTTATGCCTGTGAGTGGACTCTGGGGATGGTTTCTGTGGGTTGCAATAACCCGACTGGGACCTACAAGAGGAAAGCAAGCCAAGCATCTGGCCTCTTCCCACAAAGGTCCCAGTGTAACAGGCTCCTGCTTTTAGAGTAACTAAATCCAGAGCTTGGTAGATGGCTCAACAAGGTTCTGGCTACTTGAGCTTTAGGGCCTAAGTTTAAATCCCTGTACCCACATTTAAAAAAAAAAAAATGCAATGCTGGTTAGAGTCTACAATCCCAGCACTGGGGATGCAGAAACAGGAGGATCCCAGGAGCTCCGTGGTAAAAAAAAAAAAAAAAAAAAAAAAAAAGCTGGAGAGTGAGTGAGAAAGATACCCAGCATTGACCACAAGTGCACATGCACACACCATGAAAGCCTAGCTTCTCTGACTTCATTTGCATCTCTCCCCTCTATGCTGGGCTTCAGCCTTCTACCAACGCTGCTTGCATTCTCTGTTTAAATGTCAAAGTAGGGAGGAAGCGTCCCAGGGGTGAGTTAGAAAGCAGATTAAAGGTCTTTTCTGATTGCTTAAGTACGCTGATCTACATGGGGAAGTACAGAAAATGGTGTGGTATCACATAGGTGCGAGATATTGAAATCATTTCAATCGTCTGTAAACCGCCTCAGAGGGTCACTCAGTCTAGGGGTGTAACCCGCCTGGCAGGGTCAGTTATTCCAGGGTCCCGGAGAGGCGCTATCTGGAAGATATGGGAGGAAAAGAGGAAGAAGGCCATGCTAGGTTTGTCAGAGCCTCCGTTTACTAGTCATGGTTACAGCTTATATAGGATGAGGAATTTGGGGGGCAGGGGCATGGGCTCTTGCTGCGTAGTCTACGCCGGTCACGTAGGCCAGGAGGTTACAATCGGTCAGGTCACGATTCCTCGGCCAGGAGTTCACAAGTTGACATACCTAGTTCTCTAGATAGTTTGGAATGTGGGGCGGGTTCCGCTAACAGATAGCTCTCTATTAACAGATAATTGGGTGTGGGGTAGGCTCTGCCAATAAAACAGTTCTCAATACAATTGGGAAGTGGGGTTCTCTGCAAACTCCCCAGGGCGATGGTTTCTGTGATGATTTTGGGGGGAAATTGGCTCTTATGGAGACTAGAGGAGACCGCATCAAATTATGCTCCCCGAAGATACCCACGTGTTCATCCCCAAGCCTATGGGCCTATTGTCACAGGTCATTAATGGATTGTCAGAGGTTGGCGTAATGGTGCATGCCTTGGGAAATAGAAGCAGGAGGATGGCAAGCTCAAGGCCAGCCTGGGCTACATAGCTAGATCCTGTCCCAAAACAAGAAAAGGGGATTTTGCAGATGTCATTTTGATATTAAAGACGTCAAGATGGGGGAGAGGTTACCTGGCAAAACTCCTAAAGAGAACGCATGCAAGGATCTTGCAGCATCCTTCACTAGCAAAGATGGAAAAGAATCATCTAGACGCCAGGCTAGAGGGACAGCTCAGACAATAAAATGTTTGCTTTGCAAACATGAGGACTTGACTTTGTCCCCCAAAGTCCATGCAAAAAGCCAGGCACTGTGGTACAAGCTTATAATCTCAGAACTGGAGGAAGGTGGAGACACATTGGTCACAGGGACTCAGTGACCAGGTAGCCTAACCTACTGGAGGGCCCTAAGAGATCCTGCCCTGAAAACAAGGCAGATAGGGGAGGGGCTTGGAGAAATAGTTCAGTGGCTAAGAGCATTTACTGTCCTTCCAGAGGACTAGGGTTCATTCCCAGCACCCACATGTTAGGTCACAAACATCTGGAACCCCAGATCCAGGAGATACCATGACCTCCACAGGCACTGCATGCACATGGTACACATACAGGAAGCAGACGCAGGCAGACACACGTGTGCGCACATACACACAAAGAAAATAAAAAAATCATCCCAATATCCTTCAGCAAACACTGGCTAATAATTCAGGCTTTATCCACACTGCAGAAGGTAGCAAAGCCATCAGGAGGGCAGAATTAAAGCTTTGCCGTCCGGAGTAGAGAACTCCAGAGGGGTTCACTCGGCACAGTGGTGTGTACACAGGGCTGTGCCGGATGCCCTCAGCAGAGCCAGGCATACAAAGGGCACTAAAAACACTGGGGACGAATGGCTGAGTCAGCAAACAGAAGTTCACACCTGCAAGTAGAGACACTTCCTGGGAGCACACCTCCAGGCGGCCTCTGAGGAGAGGTCAGGAGGCTGGAGAATGGTCACGGTAGGAGAAAAGACATCTTTTCTTACTACTTTTTGTTTTTGCATATTAATTGTGCATAGCAGGGATTCTACCACAGTGTTTCATCACATGAACACAATACGCATTGGCCATTCCCCTTCACTGTTATTCTTCTGACTGCTCTTTCATTCCCAGCCGCTCAGACACAAATAATCACACAAAAACTATATTAATTATAACACTGTGTGTCCAATAGCTTAGGTGTATTCCTAGCTAGCACTTACATCTTAAATTAACCAATTTCTATTAATCTATAAATCCCCCCGAGGCTATGACCTACCAGTAAGGTCCCTGCGTCTGTCTCCTATGGAAGCTACATGGCGTCTGTCTGACTATGTCTTCTTTCTCTCTATTTCTCTGTTCGGATTTCCCTCCTGGCTTTACTCTTCAAAGCGATTGACCAAAACAGCTTTATTCATTAACCAACAAAAGCAACACATATACAGAAGGACATCCCACATCAAGTTCCTTCCTTCCCTCAGCTGTACCCCACTCTCATCTTCCACACCCCAATAATCCATTTTTCTCTCTGTTCTGCCCACTCTCCAAGCCAGCAGTTCTCAGCCTTCCTAATGCTGTGACCCTTTTAATACAGTTCCTCACGTTGTGGTGACCCCGACCATAAAATTATCTTTATTGCTACTTCGTAACTGTAATTTTCTGTTATGAATCATAATGTAGATATCTGATATGCAGGATATTGATATGTGACCCCTGTGAAAAGGTCATTAGACCACCCCCAAAGGGGTCATGACCCACAGGTTAAGAACCTTCGGTAGGCACACACTGGTTGCTGTTCTGATGCCCAGTCCACCCATCCTCCCAGAGGGCAGATGATCACATTGTCTCTGTAGCTAGTCTAATCCTCAGCTCATCCCTACTGAATGTTTGGATCATGTGACTCGATACAGGGAAAACAAAAAAACAAAAAAGCAAGACTAAATAACAAGACTAAAGCCCCACCTATGGGACACAGACACCATGTTTGTCTGTTCCTACGAGTGAGCACTGTATCACTAGGAGATGGGGTGGGGGTCTGCAAAGACTAGGTGGGCCTGAGTGAGGCAGAGGGTGGAGGTGACCACAACCACAGGCAAAATGTGGACGCCAAGTCCCAGCCCAGAAGCTATGGAGACTCCATTCTCTTCCCTGGGCCTTGGTTTCTTCATCAGCAAAATGGGTGAGTTATTACCAAATTCTGTCCTGAAATCCCAGGAACTTCTACCAGAGGTAAATATTCAGAATCAAATCATCTCCCCAGACCACACTACTAGGGTCCATAGGCTACACCACTACAGTCTCATGTTCCCTCAGGCCATGCCACTAGGGTCCATGTCCCCCAGGCCACAGCACTAGAGTCCCGTGCCTCCCTGAGGCAGGGAATAGACGCTCCTGATTTCAGCATATACCAAGATGCATAGCAAAAAGCTTTAACACACCCGTCCTTCCCTGGTAATTTATGGCCTGGATGTGGCCCTATCAACACTTCATTACGGAGACTGACAGCCGCGGTAATTATGCCTTTCCACGGCCAACTATTCATCCTCTGTACCTTCCCTGTTCCTATCACGCCTGGTCCTTTGTCAAGGACAGCTGGGCATCTTCCAGTCACACCCAGCTAATAGGCACAGAGCAGGAACCCAAGTCTCACAGAGGTGACTCTGGGTTTCTCGTTCAACTTTCATACGTTGGAAACGACGTCTCCAGAATACCATGTGAAACACACTCAGTGGGTTGACGTAGATCCCAGACTTGACTCCTGACGCTGAAAAGGCGTGGCGGCAAACTGACCCAAAGGGTTTGCCGAGGAACCAGCACCTGCTTTTGGAAAAGGGTAACCATGCCCGCATGTGACCCAAGAGTTTGTCACACTGGTCTTTAGGAGCCAAGTCCCCCGGAACATCTAAGATGGGGGCTCATGAGAAAGCTGACCTAAGTGGAACTGAGCCCAGATGGTAAAGGATGCAAGCCCAAAGTGGAGGAGGCTAGTGTTGGAGCTCCCCTGGACTCTGAATTTTTTCAGAAGTGAAACGGACTCACTCCCAGAAAGGAAGGGAAAAGGAGACAGAGAGAAGGAAAGACATTAAAGGCACTGGCTTGGAAGTCAGCACTTAACCCCCAGTGTGGTCTCACAAGGTTCCTGGTTCACCCAGGAGTTCCTGGTGACTCTCTTAGTGTTTAGAGTGGTCAGGGAACTTACCTAAAGTCACACAGCCCTTGAGTGGCAGCTCAGTTCACTGTCTCCAACAGACTTCAAACCCTAGTTTCTCTCAACCCCACCCATCCCACTCCCACCTGCGACTCCTTCCACCCTCTCCCCAGGGCTAATTTCATCCTTGTTTTATTGTTTGAGACAGGATCTCTCTGTGGCCCACGCTAGCTTCAGACCCACCAGGTAGCTGAGGGTAACCTTGAACTTCTAATCCTCCTGCCTCGGCCTCCCAAGCGCTGTATTTTTAATTTCTCCTGAATTTTAATTCTATGGGGCAACATTTCAAAATGCCTTCCTGGCAGTCTTACCTTGCCAGTGATTCTGGAGCCAGTCACAGTGAGGGTGAGGCATGGCCACCCCCCACTCTCACCTCTTCCTCTCACTCCCCTCCCAGCTGCCTCTCACTTTTCCTGGGGCTGGAAGGCAAAGAGCCTTCCCTTCACGGGGCTGGTCCCCCCCACCCCGTGGAGACACTTTCCCCTCTCCACCCCCAGGCCTGGGTTCTCTGTGGCATGGCACCCAGGGTGTTCCCTCCCTCACAGAATTGCCTTACTCTCTAGTTGAACAGTTGTCATGGAAATCGCTTCTTTTGCTCTGAAAAGATTTGAGGATCCAGGACATTTTTTGTTTCCTTTTCTCGTTCTGCCTTAGACAGCCACCAGGCTCCTCCCCGCTGGGCTCCCCACTCCTCTCCCACCACTGCCCAGTGGCAGGGAGGGGAACCGCTTGGTCCAACCCTCCAATGAATAAACCCTCTTCCCAGACTCCTCAGGCTCTCAGGCAAGATCTCCCTCCCTGGCTTCCTGGCGTGCAAGCTGGAGTCACGTGATGTTCTGGCCAATGAGAGAGCAGCTGTCTGCCCAGGCTCATCCCACGGCAGGTGCAGCCTGCCAGGAATAGGCAGCAGGTGGAGGGTGGGGACACCTAGCAGCCTGTGCCCCTCTGGTGGAGCAAGGAGGACCCAGCAAGCCTGGGGGTGGCTCTTGTCCTTTGAGACTGGAAACTCTATTCATTTGTGGCCACAGGTGACCAAGCTGGTGAGGTGGCTCAGTGGTTAAGAACACCAGTTGCTCTTCCAGACGACCTGGGTTCAATACCAAGCATCCACATGGTCGCTCACAACCATCCGTAACTCCAGGTCCAGAAAATGCAGATATTCATGTTGCCAAAAAGTAAAGAAACCTAACAACAACAACAACAACAACAACAACTCTAAGTGAATCTGTACACCACACTTCAGGCTACTATAGTTTCCAAGAAGGCTCCAGGCCCCAGTCTGAGGAGAGCCCTGGGCTTCGGGCGGCCCAGGCCTCTCATACCTGCGCTCTCACTGAGTGTCTTTGTGAATTCGCTTTTCTCATCTGTCAAATGGAGGCAGAAATGAGCTCTAAGGGTGACTGAGGGGGTGGAACTGGTCTATATAGACCAGGCGTGATGTACAGGCATCCCAGGTACTCAGAAGGCAAAGGTGACAAGTTCAAGGGCTGCCTGGACTACAGAGTGAGCTCAAGTCTAGCCTGGGCAATGTCTCAAAAAGTCAAAAGGGGGATGGGGATGTAGAGACTTGCCTATCATGTGTGAAGGCCTGACTTCCATCATCCCCTGCGTTGAGAAGGGGGAGGAGGAGGAAAAGAAAAGAAGGAAAAGGAGGAGAAAGAAAGAAAAAAGAGAGAAAGAAGAAAAAAGGAAGGAAGGAAGGAAGGAAGGAAGGAAGGGGAGGAAGAGGAGGGAGTAATGAAAAGGAGAAGAGCCATGGTACAGTGAGGACATTTGGCAAGACTGACATTAGCTTAGGACATCCATTCCACTATCCCTCAGTTCTGGGGGTTTCAAGTCCAAAACCACGGTGCCAGCAGGGCCGTGCCGCTGCTAAGGCGCTAGAGATGATTGTCAACCCCACACCTCTGTCCTTCCTTCTAGGTTTCCTGTGTGTCTCTTGGCTGGTAGATCCATCATTCCAGGCTGTCTCCATCTTTAAGTAAGGACATTATCACAGTGCATAAGGTCCTACCCTAAAGGTTTTGGCTTACCTCCATTGCAACTGCAGAGACCTGGGGATGGAGGCTGGATGTGTATGTCCTCGAAGAAATACAGTACAGCCTGGGACAACTGCAATGTGATTCCCTCCCCGGACCTTTCCAAGGGTGTCTGTCTCTTCCTCAAAATCTACCTCACCAGACTGGCGCCACCTTGATAGAATAGGGACAGCTGCGTCCCTGCCTGACTCCACAGCCCTACCCCCTAACTACCCTCTTACAGACTAGAGCCTCAGGCTCATCTGTGGAAGGCCAGTGGCCTCTCAGCTCTAAAGCCACCCTTATTGTGCCAGCTGTCAGTACAGACACCAGGGTCTCTGCCAATCTGACAGGGAGTGGCACCAACAGGGTTGGGTCAAAGCCAAAGGCTTGCTTAACTGACAGGCCCCCCAAGGACACAACCCACCACCACATCCATTCAAATCTCTCTCACTTCCACCCACAGAGAAGCAGCGGTCTTCCCAGAACCCCCCAGCTGCCATTCATCATCCGTGATGGCGGAGTAACACAACCCTGGGTCATCGCCATGGCTCCCTTCTGAGGCCATTAGGATGGAGCCAGATAGACAGCTCTTCACCTGTGCTTGGCTTGACTCAGTCAGCGCCTCTACCCATGAGAGCTGAGGTCTGAAAACAAGCTTGGAGAACAGCCCTAGATGGCAGCGGTCTTTACCCGCTAGGCTCTCGGAACCCCGTGGAGCTCAGAGCAGAAGGCAGGGAAACCGTGGTCGGAAGGATAAGGTCTGTGTCGTTTTTCTTTAGGTCTTACTCAAACACCTAAGCCGCACAGACAATGTGCTCAAATAAAAGAACACCGAACAGTCATCACCACTGCCGAGTTCTTACTTCCAACACTTTAATTGCCAGAGCCAAGCCCCCATGGGTATTAAAAGAACATTTGTCAATTTCATTGACATTTGCCTTAATTTTTTTTTTTTTATCCAAAGGTTTCAAAACAACAGTCAATCCTGAAGCTAGGAAGCTGGGGTTAACATCTGCTCAAATCCTACTCATTCTTCAGAACCCAATTCAGAGGAACCGTTCCTCTAGGAAACTTTCCACGCCCTCCCTCCGCAGGCAAAGAGCGTCTCCTTAGTAACCCGGGAATCTATCCCACCATGGCCCCCATTGTCACTCAGGTTTGCTCTGTTCCCTTCAACAGCGTCTTCCAGGTGCGTGACACCAAAGAGCCTCAGGGAAAGTGCCAAGAGGGGGATCTATAAGTAGAACTCAGGTTAAGCAAGAAGTCACCCCCACAAACAGCAAAAAGAGGGTGAAATAAAAAGGCTTTGACTGGCTGAGCAGTGGTAGTACAGGCCTTTAATCCAGAGCTCTCTGAATGGTCTACAGAGAGAGTTCAGGACAGTCGGGGCTACACAGAGAAACCCTGTCTTGAGAGAAAGAGAGACAGAGACAGAGACAGAGAGAGACAAGGACGGGGGAGATGGCCCAGTCAGTAAAGCGCTGACTATCCAAGTAAGAGGACCTGTGTTTAAGGCTCTGAACACAGAAAAACACTGAGCATGGTGGCGTAGATCAGTCAGCACAGGGAGGTAGAGACAGATGGATCCCTGGGCTCAGCGACCTAGCCATAATCCATGAGTTCAGGGATCACAGATAGAGACCCTGCCTGGAAGAACCACATGGAGGGCGATTAAGGAAGACACTTGATGACATGAAGACACCACAGACGGGCACGCAATTGTGTGCACACCTGTGCACATACACACAGGTGCGCTGATACACACACAAATAAAAATCAGCAAAGAAAAAATAGAGGGGAACGTTAAACTCACAGATGAACCCTACCAGTCATCGATGGACTGGGGAGATGGGGGTGCCCACCGGAGCCCTAAGCTGGTGGGTGTGGCATGGCGGGACGCAGGTGGCACTGTGTCCTCCAGGTTCCTTAAGGAGCTTCCTTCTTCTCCACCAGCATGTTAGGCAGTTCCCACAGATAAAGACAGGCAGATGTGGGCCACAATGTCAGCTGGTGCCAGCTGTATGCCTGCAAAGTGGAGACAGGAGGTTGGCACCAACTGTATACCCACAAAGTGAATCCTGGAGGTTGGTGCCACCTCGCCCAGTGTGAAGTAGCCTGCAGCTCAAGAAAGACATGGGTCACCACTGAGCACAAGAATAGAGAGGTTACCCAGACCTACACGAATGACAAGAGGAACCACACCAAGGACACCGAGGTCACCACACCTTGTACGTACAATTCACAAAGAGATGAGAGCAACTCAGGGACCAAAGTTCAGATCAGAAAAAGAATGAGGACCAGCAGACTAAGAGGGGCTCCTAGGAAGAGAAGGAATGAGGTTGGAGAAAGACACAGAGAGGGCATAAAAGAAGAAAAAGACACACAGCAGTTGTCCAAATGGGAGCCATCTCTGGAGAATGGGACATTATTAAGGATTATGCCAAGGGAAAGGGAACGCACAGTGGTCATCATATGTATGTCATCCTTCTACCATTAATATCAGAACACATGGAGCTCCGCCTGCCTCTGACGCCTGAGTTCAGAGATTGAAGGCATGAGCAACCATGGCTGGTTTCTTTTTGTCTTAACTGAGGAGGCACAGTACCTGATCCTCCTAATAAAGTTGTATTCCTGATGTGGAGGTTGTTTTGTATCCATTCAAGCAAGTAAAATAAACGACGCATTTATATAGTCACCCATGCACAAATCCTCGTCATAAAGAGCTTCTGGAATATTCTACGGTGAAGAGCATCTCCCAGCTGTCCAGGAGACCTTCCCTGACCCCCGGCATCTGGCTGCATTTGAGATAAGAAAGACATTCGGATGCAAACAGATGAGCAGCAGTCCATTTAGAACGCTGTAGAAATGGAAGTCCCATCAGCGGTATCGAGAGTGGGGGTGATGACCTGCCTGCAGGGCTGCCGTGTTCAATTAATTCTTAATGTATTTGGGGGGCTTTGTTTGGGGGGCTTTCTCCCTGCCGCTGGGTCATTTACTAATGCAGGGACTCACTCCTTCCCTCCGCCTTCAGCACACCCATCACCATGGAGACAGGAGTGACTCAGAGATCATAAATAAAAATAATCCGACTGCACACTCCACCACATGCCACCTGGATGCAATGCCAACCCATTTTTTTTTTCACTCTGAGAGCTCATAGAAACTTGAATGATGCATATCTCCCAAGAAACAGAAGCCGCTGGGCACCCACTGAGAGTCAGGGTAACACCCAAGGACATATGTACTTCCCATTGACTCTGACCAGCTGCAGGGGAGCAGGGCTGTGTGTGTGTGTGTGTGTGTGTGTGTGTGTGTACACATGTGTGCACATGTGTGTTGCTGGGTTGAACCCAGGGACTTATGTATGCTAGGCAAGTGCTCTACCACTGATCCACACCCTCCTCTGTTTTTACTTGGTATTTCAAAAAAATCTCCCTAAGTTGCCTAGACCAACCTTACTTACTCTCTATAACCCAGATGAGCCTCATACTTGTGATCTCTCTCTCTCTCTCTCTCTCTCTCTCTCTCTCTCTCTCACACACACACACACACACACACACACACACACGTGCCTCTGCCTCCCATGTGGCTAGGATGACAGGCTTGCTCCAAGCTCAGTTTATCAATATACTCTACTCTGGGAACTGCTGAGGGCTTGTACACACCCCACCTTGAGAATCTGAGTGGGTCTCTCGCCAACACAGGAGCTCCTTGACTTGACACTTGCAGCTTTTCCAGATCTGTCCTTGACAGAAGAATCCAGGTCCCAGTAGGTATGGACACAGGATGCCCAAGAACAAGAAGTCCCACAGTCAGAAAGTCCCTCCCTTCTTCACCCTCTCCCAGCCTGGGCCTACGGAGTGCTGCAAGCCAGCCAGAACTCAGCCAGGGTTGAGGACCACGGTCCTACTGGAATTGGCTTTATCTTTGCTATGTGTGGCACTGACTGCTCTTTATGACATCAGCCTGCTTTGAAAATAACTGTGTTTAAGTAAAAGCAGACAGGGATGCTGGGGATGGAAGCAGGGTTTTGCACACGCTGGATAAGCACTCTGGCTCTTAGCTGTACCCCAGTCCTCTTTCCACTCCTTTATTTTGAGGTAGAGTCTCCCTAAGTTGCCCATGCTGGTCTTGAATTTATGATCCACCTGTCTCTGTCTCCTGAGTAGTTGGGATGACACCAGGCCTGGCTCCATTTTTAAATACATTTTTTAAAATTAAGATTTCTTTTTTGCCGGATGGTGGTGGTGCATGCCTTTAATCCCAGCACTCAGGAGGCAGAGGCAGGTAGATCTCTGTGAGTTCAAGACCAGCCTGGTCTACAAGAGCTGCTTCCAGGACAGGCTCCAAAGCCACAAGGAAATCCTGTCTCAAAACACCAAAAAAAAAAAAAAAATTCTTTTTTTCTTAATATGTATGAGTTTTTGCCTACATGTATGTCTGTGTACCACACGAATGCCTGAAGTAAGCAGAGGCCAGAAGAGGGAATCAGATTCCCTGGAGCTGGAGTTACAGGCAATTGTGAGCTACCTACCCAAAAAATGAAAATCAGGTCCTCTGCAAAAGCAGCAAGCACTCTTAACTGCTGAGCCATCTCTCCAGCCCCTAAATGGAAAAATGTAATAGCAGGAAAATACTTCAACTGAGGCAAAATAATTAATAATAATAATAATAACAAATCATGAAGGCAACCCAGGGCAAGCCAAAGGTGGAAAATATAGTAACTGAAGCCTTATGGCTTCTGATTGCTGGGTGATGGCCTCAGGCATATCTCTCCACCTCAGGTGAGCCACCAGCAGCTGCCACCTGTTGACTCTAAAGTCTCACTCAGCTGTAATTACAAAGGCTGAAGACCCTTGAGCCCTCTACAAGTCCCTGAATCCTCCTGTCTCCAGCCCCTCAATGATGTAACCAACACTCAAGGGAACAGGTTCACAGTCTGAGGAGATACAGTCCATGCCGGTGGGAAAGGTGTGGTGGCAGGAACTGAACCAGGAGGTGACACTGGGCCCACAACCAGGAAGTAGCTTGCACCCAATGACCCACTTCCTCCAGGGAGGCTCCACCTCCTAAAGTTTCCACAATCTTCTAAAACAGCGCCACCTGCTGGGAACCAAGTGTCCAAACACCCAAGCCTGTGGGGGACACTTCACATCCAAACACGATAGGTCACTAAAGGATCTGGGGCGTTATTGGACATTTTGTCTGCGATGGTTAACCTTGACTGTTGTTTGACACAACTAGAATCACCTGTGCAGGTAGTGGCCCTGAGGGCTTGTCTGTGGGGCACTGTCTTATGTTAACTGGTGTAGGAAGTTGAGGTTTGGGTCCCCAGCTGTACCAAAGAGCAGAAACTGAGCTGAATGTCAGCATGCATACATTCATGCTCTCTCTGCTCTCGACTGTGGACCTGACGTGACTAGCCACTTCAAGTCCTGTCTTGACAGCCCCACAGTGATGGACTATAACTGGGAAATTGTGGGCCAAGGTAAACCATGTCTCCTCTATGTCACTCCAGTTGGGACCTTTCGTCACAGCAACAGAAAGGAAACTAGGACATTGTTTTCACCTCACTTTGCAACTGTGATCAAAGACTCTAACCGCAGGCCACTTAAGAGGGTAATAGGTTTAATCTGTTTATCTTAACTCACAGTTCTAAATTGTAGTTCATCGTGGAAGGAAGTTAGGGAAGGAACTCAAGCAAACACTTGAAGCAGAAACCATGGAGGATGCGGTTTGCTGGCTGGTTCAGAGGCTCACACTCTGCTAGCTTCCTGAAACAGCCTAAGGCCACCCGCCTAGAGATGGCGCCGCCACAGTGGGCTAGGCTCTCCTACATCCACTAACAATCATGACAGTCCCCCATGGACATGCCCAAAGCCAATCTCTTCCTTTCCAGGGGACTATAGGCTGTGTCCAATTGACAGTCCAAGCCAAAGGACAGCCATTATTCTAACACAACAAAATACAGAGGAGGATGTAGTTTTTACGTTGGGTTTCTCAGCAGAGGCCCACAACAGCAAACATCTATAAAGAGTTCAGGAATCTGATGATGGCATTGGGGCGGGGTGGGGAGGGGGAAGCTCTTACTGATGTGGAAATGCTCGGATGAAATGTCAAGTACAAACAGCTGCCGTACCCCTGGCATCTGACTCTTTCATCTCACTTTCTGGGAGTGAGTGGCAGATGAGCACTGAGTGAGGAGGAGTGCTGCCTTCCTCACCAACCCAGTCAGAGCTTCATTAGCCATCACGCAGCCACAGAAGTCAAGAATAATTGGGAATTATCAACTTGACTTTTTGAAATTATAATAATTACTACGACTGGAGGTGCAAAGGGAAAAAAATACTTGCATATTGTTGGAGGGGGTGTCAACAGATAATCTTTCTGAAAGTTCACTTGGCAACAGGGATCAAAACATTGAAAAATATTCACATCCTTAGCCCAAGAAGAATTCTCCTAACCTAAGAACTTGTAAGGAATAATAAGAAAGTTCATTGCAAAACACCTAAGGCATTGAAACCCAGAAATGGGCTGGATACTAAAAAAATTGTGGGCCCAAGAGTGTCCTTGAAATGAAGCACAACACAACCTTCACAAATCATACGTGAAGAACAGCTGAAAGCAGTTAAGTGGCCGGAATATCATGGGGAATAAGAGAAGGGGGCATGTGAACCTTCAGAATTAGGGAAATCATTGCTGAAATGTTGAGTGCCTGTGTCTGTGAGTGTGTCTGTCTCTCTCTCTCTCTCTCTCTCTCTCTCTCTGCCCCCCCGTGTGTGTGTGTGTGTGTGTGTGTGTGTGTGTGTGTGTACACGTACACATGCCTGCAGAGGCCAAAAGAGTGTCAGATCCCCTGAAACTGGAGTAACAGATGGTGGTGAGCCATCATGTGGTTTCTGGGAACCAAACTTTCATCTTCTGTAAGAAGCAGCCAGTGCTCTTAACCACTGAGCTGTCTCTCCAAGCCCTATTTTTTAGTCTTTGCAATAGTTCTCTTAAAGCCAGAGTCATGGAGCCCTAAGGATGAAGTTTATGAAAGGCCAATCATTTGACTTTTAACATTCTGAGTTTGTTCTTGTACTCCAGGGAAACAGTTGAAGTCAAGAGTCCACAGGGAAGATTGGAACCAGCACCAGAGTGTGGACTTACAATACCGCTGACAACCACCAGGAGGCACTGTTGCACCACACGTGGCACTCATGGTTGCTCGATTCTCTCCCTCTCTCCATAGACTTCTTTTTTTTTTAATTTATTTATTTATTATGTGTCTGTGTGTATGCCAGAAGAGGGCACCAAACCTCATTACAGATGGTTGTGAGCCATAATGTGGTTGCTGGGAATTGAACTCAGGACCTTTGGGAGAGCAGGCAATGCTCTTAACCTCTGAGCCATCTCTCCAGCCCCTCTCCATAGACTTCTGTTGATCCTATAGCATCAACGCTATGAAGACAGGACATCATCAAATATGTCTACACAAACTGAGATGGCCTCTGCATGGGACCACTGTCACATGTGCATGCAGACCATCATGGGCTGAAACGTCCCCTCACAGAGCACACTGGCAGTGGCTATGGTAGAATACTGGTTGCCAGCACAATCACACAACCCCAACCTGGTGACCTTTCTTCCTTCTCAGATCTCCAGTTCTACTTCCTTCCACACACACTCAGGTTCCACTCAGGCAAGTTACCACAGCAAACTCAAGAAGAAGGACCCAGGATGGGAAGACAGCTCATTGGGTAAAACCTTTGCCCCAAAATACGAAGACTTGAGTTCAGTATGCAAGCTGGGAAGGGCGGTGGAGTCGCTTCTCCATCTTTAAAATGTGGCAGAGGCAGGCCGACCCTGGGGACAGGCAGACCTGTGGTGCTCGCTGCCAGCCAGGTCTAGCCAAGCAACAAGCAACAGGTTCAGTGAGAGTCATCTCAAAAAGTAAGACAGATGGCTGGAAAGATGGCTCAGCAGTTAAGAACACTTGCTCCCTTTCCAGAGGACATGGGTTCGATACCTAGCACCCACAGGGCAGCTCACAACCATCTGTAACTCCATGGGATCTGATGTGCTCTTCTGGCCTCTGTGAGCACCAGGCCACATGGTACATAGATAGACATGCAGGCAAAACACCCACACACATAAAATAAATCTTTCAAAATTTTAAGTAAGATATACAGTGATAGAGGAAGACACCTGTGGTTAACCTGTGGCCTCCACAGGTGTGTACACACACATATGCACACCTGCATGAGCATGCATATATACACCACACACACACACACACACACACACATTTTCAGTAGGGTTCCAGGGGTTACTACTGTATACAATCTGATTTCCTGAACAAACACAGGTCGGGGAGTCGGGGGGAAAGCAATGGTTTACCCCTTCACTCCCTACTATCTTCCTCTTCTCACTGTCCAGAGGGTGAGAGAGACAGTTCAGGACCCCTGGGACCCTGATGAGACAACGTGTCTTTAGGAATGGCGGAGCTAGAGGGAGCTGGGAACTTGAGTGGTGCTGCCAAGGTTCCATATGCTTGTACCCCTTCCTCGAGATTCGCCATCGCATGCTCAGACCACAGTTCCTGAAGCCCCCACTCCCATCCCCCTCAGACCTCACACCATGCCCAGTGCCGGCAGTGTGGACATCAGCTATCCCATGTGGGTCTACCCACTCTAGGGAACCTAAAGTGACTGCCTAATTCCTGAATGCCTGCATCTCTCCTTTTAGTCTAAGAAAGGTGACAGTTCTAATTCATCTTGGTTTAGGAAGGGGAGTGTCCTCCCCCAGCTGTCTTGATGAGCCAGTGTGCTGAGGAACCAGGGACACAGGTAAAGAACTAATTACCACACAGGATCCATCTCTCCGTCTTTAATCTCCAAGGGGAAAAAAATGTCATTTAAATGCATTTGCGCCAGGGAACTAGAAAGGCCACCTGCCTGGCGTCACAAAGAGCCCAGAGTTTGTCACCCTGCTTTCTATAGCCAAAAGAAAAACATTATTTTTCCTGGCACCGGTGATGAAAGGCGAAGCCGTGAGGCGATCTGGAAGTTAGTGGAATTCTATAAGACAGCCCTGGGTGGCCGCACCTGGACCAAGGCGGCTGCCAAGCTTCTAAACACTGAGTGGCGAAGCCAACCTGAGGGAACCGCCAAGGAACAGTAAATAGACTCAGAGGTGGCTCTTGGAGCCTGGGGTCCTGCAGAAGGCGGGTCTGGCTTCCAGGCTACAGCCACAGAAGCACGTGGAGGGGGGGACTGCAGGAGCCACGGAGAACCCAATTAATTCCATCAGCTGGTAAAACATTCCAGCTCGCTAGTTAAAACGGTAGGGAAAGTTCCGAACAGCCTCTCTAAGCAACCCCCCCTCACGAATCCCCCCCCCACCGACCCCTCACCTTCACCGCCCCACCCCCACCCCCACCCCCGCAGCGTAGGAAGATTGCCAGGGCAACAAAATAAACAGAGTGCCACACGAAGCGGGAGGGATGCTGATCTTAGCTCCCCACTGCTGTGATGCCCAGGACACCTTTGCCCTCTCTGAACCTCCTTCCCTTTTCAACTTCATTTTAAAAGTTTTAAGTATTGAATAAATGAACTGTTTCTGTGTATCAAACTTCAAAAGATAGATGGATATAGAAAGAATGATTTTTCTCTTCCTCTACTCTCTTGTTGCCCCCAAACTCCCAAGAAACAATCGATGTTATTGGATTGTTTGTTTTGCTTTTGAGGCGGGGTCTCATAACTCAGGCTGGTCTCCAGTTTGCTACACAGCTGAGGATGACCTTGAACTCCTGATCCTCTTGCCTGCTGCACTCCTGATTTATGCTGGGCTGGGGATGGAACCCAGGGTTTTATGCATGCTAGGAGAGCCCTCTCCCAAAAACCATATTCCTATTCTCATGTCTGACTTCTCTTGGAAACCTAAATCTGTTAGCCCTTTCAAAGACTTGTCTCAATGACCTGACTTCCTCCCATTAGGTCCTGCCCCCAATAATCGGACTTCCTCCCATTAAGTCCTACCCCCAATGACTTGACTTCCTCCTAGTAGGTCCAACCCCCAATGACCTGACTTCCTCCTGCTTGATCCTCCCCCTCTTCCAATGACCTAATCTTTCCCCAGGCTCAGTATCTAGTGGTCCAACCTCCTCTCACTAGGCCCCACCTGCTGAAGGTTCCATGCCTAAAGCTAACCACAACCTGGGGACCAAGCTTTCTCCACACAGGAGTTTTTGTAGGACACTCAAGATAAAAACTATAGTACTAAACACCATTGACGTTCATTTTCAAACTGGAGGATTGTGACAGTCAGAAATGACAGGATGTGAGAGCCATCTGCCTTACGCCTTATCTTGCCACTAACAATGGAGGGTTGGGGTTCAGATAGGGAACCCTGAGTCACTCTGATGATAACACAAACTCCAAATGCTCAACACATTGAAAGAAGTCATAGATGTCACACACACACACGCACACACACAAACACAATGCCTTTTTTTCCCCTACTGTGTGGAGTAGGAAGACCTTACCCCAACCCAGGCTGATCTTGAACCCCAACCAAGACAAATGGAGGAGAATCTCCAGAACAAAACAAAAGATGAAGCAGAGGTGGGGTGGTGGGTAGGGGGGAGTCTGGCCAGGCACCTCCATGTCACTGTTTTCTAGATGCTTTTGTGTGGCTCTTGTTTTTACCAAGTGCATCTATTGTGCTCAGGGGAGGCAGAAGGTGCAGACATTATATAAGGAAGAACAGAGCTCAAGCTGAGGAGATCGCTGCCTCCACCAGTGTCAGACCTGTGAGCCTGTCGCCCCCAAAGCCACAGGCTAGTTCTTGAGAGCAAAGGCATCATTTGGGAGAGAGAAGGAAAGAGTGGCTCTAAGTGGAAAACTGCTGGGTAAAAGCCTCCCCTGCTGGGAGCTGCTCAATTCATTCATTAAGGATGAAACAGACTCCAATCTAAAGCATTCCACGAGTGGGGCGGGGCAGGGCTGGCTGTCTCTCTACAAGGTGCTCACAGAATGGCTCCTTCAGAAAACCCTCCCTGAATCTTAGCAAGATCCTGGGTCAGAAAGACAAATGCCTGCGGGGATCAGAAGGCTGAGCAGCAAGTGAAGTCAGGGGACCAACACAGAACACTTGAATATTAAATTCACAGGGCCACAGTCCCCTCTATACTGGGGACACCATTCTGTGGAAATACCTCCAATCTTGAACAGAGTTGGGGGAACAGAGAAGAGCTTGAGGGAAGCTACAGGGGAGGCCTATTATAAATGGTAACTTGGAGGAGCAGCTTCTGCAAAGTGGGGATCCCATGCTTTGCATACAAGCATGCATACTAGCCCACTGCACCCCACATCTGTGGGGCTATGAGACTGTACTTCATAGCATTCTTGGCATTCATACACTCCCAAACTGAAGTGCTCAGGAAAAACTGTCCAGTGGATCCATTCCCCACCCACCCACCCAGACAATTCTTGAGCAAGACAAATGCATTTCTGATTCAGTCTGAGAGGCGCCATCTGCACTGGATGCTGAAAGGGTAGTTGACCACAGACTGCCGGAGAAAATGCTAGGGACATCAGCCTACTCCCCTGGTTTGAGAGGTGCTCCATAGCTTCAAGCAGTGCTAAAGTCCATGAGTAAAGTGCTCATCACACAAGTATTAGGACCAGAGTTCGATCCCCAGAACCCACAGAAAAAACCGGGCAGGATGCTGAGGGCTTTTAATCCCAGTACTGGGAAGACAGAGACAGGACTGTTCCTGGAGTTTGCTGACTAGCACAGTTCACCTAATCAGCAAGTCCCCAGTCCCAGTGAGATCCTGTCTCAAAACAGCAATGTGGGTGCTGAAGAGTTGGCTCAGCAGTTAAGAGCACTTTCTGCATTTGCAACAGACCCAGGTTCAATATCTGGCACCCGCATAGTGACTCACAACCACCTGTGACTTCAATTACAGGGGATCTGACACCCTGGTCTGGCCCACACGGCCTCCCGAACATATGTGGCACCCAGACAAAAATGCAGGGAAACACTTATACATATAAATAATATTTTTAAAGATGGATGATTCCTAAGGCTCATCTGGTCTTCAAACATGTGTACAAATAATAATACTAACAATAATAATGATGATGATGATAATAATATAAAATGAATCAAATAAGGTACAGCTAATTACAATCTGATTTCCCTACACATGGGGAGGAGGCACACTAATGATTTAGGAACTACATTCAGTCTTGAAGTCTAGGGTATAAGGTCATGGTATATATGAGCTCATGTCCCAGGACATGCCACCAGTGAGCCCTGCATTGGCTAGTTTTATATCAATTTGATATATATTAGAGTCATCTGAGAGAAAAGAGCATCAATTGAGAAAATGCCTCTGTAAGTTAGGGTTGTAGGCAAGCCTGTGGGGCATTTCTCTTAATTAGATTAATAGGGGAGCACCTAGTCTATTGTGAATGGTATCATTCCTGGGCTGTTGGTCCTGGGTCCTATAAGAAAGCAGGATGAGCAAGCCATGGAGAGCAAGCCAGTAAGCAGCACTCTTCAGGGGCTTCTGCATCAGTTCCTGTCTCCATGTTCCTGTCCTGTTTGTAGTAGGAGAGCAGCGGTGGGCCCCCCGTCCCACCACCCAACTAGCTTAATAATCACACAGGAATTGTAGTAATTAAATTACTGCCTAGCCATTAGCTCTAGCCTCTTATTGGCTAACCCTCACATCTTCATTAACCCATTTCCACTAATGTGTATCGCCACTTGACTGTGACTTACTGGCATGAGTCTAACCAGGGTTCGTCTCGGGCAGGAGAATCATGGCATCTGCCACACTTCCCTTCTTCCCTGCATTCTGTTCTATCTACTCCGCCCACCTAAGGGCTGCCCTATCAAAAGGTCAAGGCAGTTTTCTTTATTCAACCAATGAAAGCAACACATAGAAAGAAGACCCTCCTACACCACTGTTTGAGTTCCTACCTTTGCTTTCCTCAATGGACTGATTTGGAATATATAAGCCAAATAAACTCTTTCCTCCCCAAGCTGCTTTTGGTCATGATGCTTCACTGCAGCAATAGAAACCCTAAGACAGGCAACTTCTCCATGTCTTTCAGATAAATATTAAAGTCTGTCCTATCAGACATTATTGTTTCAGTGAGCACCCGTTGTGCCATGGGATGGTCACTGTGTGTACTCCACCTTCTTTGCCCTTTCCTCTCTCATCCCTCTCCCAAAGTTTCCCTTCCTACCTTCACGCTGTGTGTGTGTGTGTGTGTGTGTGTGTGTGTGTGTGGTGTGGAAAGTCCTTCTGTATATGTGTTGCTTTCATTGGTTAATGAGTAAATCTGCTTTGACCTATAGCAGGGCAGAATAGAGTAAGGCAAGAGTTCCAAGAAGATAGAAAAGGAAAGAGGTATAGTCAGGGAGATGCCATGTAGCCACCAAAGAAGGCAGATGCTAGCCATAACCTTAGCAGTAAACCACAAGCCTCACGATAAAATACAAAATAATAGAAATGGGTTAATTTAATATATAAGAGCTAGCAATATGCCTAAGTAATAGGCCAAGCAGTGTTTAATTAATACAGTTTCTGTGTGATTACTTCAGGTCTGGGTGGCCGGGAAATGAACAAGCAGCCTCTGCCTATATGTGTGCATACATGTGTGTTTGTATGTGTGTGCATGTGTGTGTGTAGTGGGATATCTGTACACTGTGTGAAGGTGTGTTGCTGTGATTGGTGTAATAAAAAGCTGAATGACCAATAGCTAGACAGGAGGAATAGGTGGGATTTTCAGGGGGAAGAAAGGAAGAGGAAGAGAATCTAGGTGCACAAGAGACACCAGGAGATGCCAAGCAAGTCAGAGGCACAGAAAGAACAAAAGGAAAAAAAAAACTTTGTGGTAGAACGTAGATTTAAAAATAGGGCTTAATTTAAGATATAAGAGCTAGTTGGGAACAAACCTAAGCTATAGTCAGAGCTTTCATAATTAATAAAAAAAAGTCTCTGTGTCATTTTTGGGAGCTGGCTGGCGGGACAGAGAAAGACTGGTTACATGTATGTGTATGTACATACATGTGCATGTGTGGGGTGTGTGTGAGTGTATGTAAATACTAGCATCCACATAGTACAGACAGCACATGATCTCTCCATCAGACAATGATGTCAGAGCCATTAAGGCCACCTGGCACACAGTCCCCATCCTAGACAGCCAATGTAGCATCAGTCTTACACAGAAGAGGAACATGGGGACCCCATAAAAGTTGTCCATGACCAGTGCCAAATGAGGCAATGAACCTCAGGGATCTTCCCACCTCCGTTTCCCCAGCACTGGGATTACAAGCACATACCACCATGCCTGGCTTTTTCTTTCTTCTAACATAAATTTTGAGGTTCAAATTCAGGTCCTCGTGTTTATGGAATTTGACATTTTAACTCATTAGTTTAAACATTTTAGCTCCTTCAGTCTCAAAAGGCCACATCAGAGATGGCAAGTAATCTCACCCTGGATCTGCAGCCATGTTGCTAAGCACAAGTCCCTGAGAACGAACCAGAAGAGTCTATAGTAAGCTCACCCAAGAGCTACTAGACAGCCAGGCATGAGCTGCCTCTCAGTTCCTGGAAACATGTATGTTCACACACTGGGGTAAAAAAGTATAATACTGAGTCCATAAATAAGAAGGACTGACGATCTCTTCCCAGGCCATTATCCAGCCCATTCATCTCGGTTTCTCCGCCTAAGTAACGGGCAGACATCGATGCCAACAGGTCCCAAAGGATTGATGACGGACTCCATTAACAAAGGGTTCCACAGATTCAGTTCCATCCCAGCTCTTGAAGCATTTTTCAAACCAAGGAAAGAGAATTTCATTTAAAAGACCAACGGCCAGGAACAGCCTCACCATTGGGTTCCAATTTGATCCCATTGACATAATCCGAGCCTTCAGAAGGTAGATCATGTCTCCGACTTTTGTCTAATTCCCTCACCTGGGACAATCACTGCCGCGGCAGACAATGGAAAGCAAGAGCTGGCTGCCCGACAGCCCGTGGCTCACAGATGGGGCCCCTCAGAAATACATCACTCCGCAGACATTATCAGACACCTACTGTGTGCCTGCTGCACATTCAAAATGCAGGTTCGAGACAGAAGAGGCATCTCTTCCCGTGGGAGACAAGCACTGAGAAATGACAGTGAGATCATTCCAGAAACTGGTAAAGGGAAGAAAGAGGGTTAAGCTAGGTCACAGTGTGATACCGCAGGCTGATAAGGTAGAAGCCAGGCCCTTCTCTTACTTGGACTTTGCTCTTTCCTGCTTCCTACAATACCAAGTACACCCAATCTACATAGTGCAAGCTGTTCCTCTTCAGATTGGCTTAGGTGTCAGCCATCCATTCTGATTGGCTGAGGTATTGTGTATCCAAGTCTCATTGGCCAAAGTGTTGCTGCTGATTGGTCCAGGCCTCTTCATACATTTGTTAAGGATACAAAGCTGTCTTGTGGGCTGAGCCTATAACTCTGGATCTCCCTATGGCTTTTTCTCCTGGTGCAGAGTTTAGCTATCATAGTGACTGCGCAGAGAGGCCTTTGCCTACCACCCTGCTCTAGAAGCGCCACACTGTAGCCTTTGCCAATCTCCCTGTTTCATTTTATCTTCTCAGCAGGTGTGTTTTCCGAGATGGTAGCAAAGCTACCCACCATCCCCCATCCCATACACCTCTGTCCTGAGGGTCCTCCCAGTAAGAAGTAGGGCCTGTGTATGGGTTTCTGGGTGCTTTGGGTTTGTCCACAGGTACCTAGGTAACTTGACTCTCAGAGGTCATACCACTCCCCTCCCACTGGTGCCTAGAGGGCGCCATGCTGTAAGGAAACCCAGTAGCAAGCAGAGGCCACATGAAGATAGTGGCTCTCCAATCAACCCAGTCTAGGGACCATACAAGAGCGGACCAGGCTTGGGCGACTTTGTCCCCAGCAACCTCAGAGCCCTCCAGCTAAGGTACAGACATAAGGAGGCAGAAAACAGGTTCCTTGCTGTGCTCCACCCACATCCGACCCCACAGAATCTGGTAGCAGCAGAAAATGGTTGCTGTATGGCACAAAGTTTGGGGGCGACTGTCCCAGCAGCACCATGAGGGTCACTTCATCTACTGGTCCACTTCCTGTCTCCCCACACAGACTGGCAGAGTAAATACTTCCTGAACAAGAGGGAAACCATGGTAGAAACATGGGCAGTTCAGACTCGGTGTCAGTATCGCCTTCATTACTTTCTCATAGCAGTAGGAAGAGGAAGAAGAGGGTGGAGACTATCCCTGCTTCTTCCTACAGAAGCAAGCTGAGCTCTTCAAGGTCTGGAACAGATGTCAGGACCTGACGCGGGTATCACGTGACTCTACTTCATGGCTGCTCTGAGGTACAAGAGTTGAATCTCTGCGTGCTTTTTATTTGTTTTGGTTTTGGTTTTAGATTTTTGTTGTTGTTGTCTGAGATGGGGTCTATCTACATAGCCCTGACTGTCCTGAAACTCACTGTGTAGACCAGGCTGACCTCAGACTCAGAGATCCACCTGCCGCTGTGCCCCAAGTGCTGGAATTAGAGGTGTGTGCCACTGTGCCAAGCTACAGGATTTATATATTTATTTGATGTGCATGGGTGCTTTGCTTACACGTATGTATCTGAAACCATGTGTGTGCCTGGCGCCTGCAGAAGTCAGAAGAGGGCGTCAAATCCACTGGAACTGGAGTTACGGTTACTTGTGAGGTGCTGGGCATTGAACCTGGTTCTCTGCAAGAGTAACAAGTTTTCCTAACCACTGAGATATCTCTCCATCCCCAGATTTGTTTATTATATTTAAGTGTGGGGTGCTTTGCCTGCATGTATGCATATGTACCACGTGCACGCAGTGCCCACAGAAGTCAGAAGAGGGCATCAGATCCTCGGGAGTTGGAGTTAGAGATGATTGTGACCCTCCATCAGAGAGTTGGGATTAGAACTTGGGTCCTCTACAAGAGCAGCCAAAAAAGTGCTCTTAACCACTGAACCATCTCTCCAGCCCTTTCTGTGTGCTGTTCTAACACACAACCAGATGGCTTCCACCTTGAGGATTCAGGTCAACAGTAGAAACAAGAACCCTGCTTGGGTGAAGCTCCTAATTGTTGCCATGCATCAAACATGTGTTCCATCAAGACCACTTCCACAGGAACATGTCCTTCTAGAACAATCCTTTTATCTCTTCTTGCTGAGAAATGATATTTCCACACCTCATCTCACCCTGTCTTTAAACCTCTAGATGAGGCAAAGATCAATAACTAGATAAATTAAAAATAAATAAGGTGTAAACCAGAGGGGAAGGAAAGAGCGAAGGTCCCATTTCCTGTTCATCAAGCCCCAGACTCCAGTAGGCACCTAGGATGGGCTGTTTCTAACTGCTGAACAAGAAGCACTACTTTGATATCGTAAGACTGAACCTGAGGGAGGAATTATTAACGGATAAAAAAATGCATTCCATTGGCATAAGAGAAGACTCGTTATACACCTTCTCGTTCCATTAGAAGACTCTCGAGTGGGATTTGACAGTAGCCTCGAGTAGAGTTAGACCAAGCACTGGTATTGCCTGCAGCTTATGGCACAGCCATGCTGCTCCTGTGGGCAACAGTGGCTCCACAGCCCATGCACCCCCCCACACACAGAGGTGGGGGTAGCTACTGGCTCTGCAAGCTGCCTTCCCTCCCCACCCTACCTTGTTCTGAGCTGAGATGACAGGTGACAAGGGCGGGATGAGTCAGAGTTCCACAGCCCCCTCAGGGATACAGGGTGCCGTGCTTGCGTGCCCTCCCCCCACATCACAGAGGAGGGGGCTCCCTATCAACCTGCCTGTCACAGTCCTGTGTGTTTAAGACATGCTGCTAAATCCCAGTGGGGGAAGGAGGATGTCATTGCAATAGGAGTGAGATTCCATCTCTGGGACAGGGAAATTGCCCCCAGCAGAGCTGCCGGCACTCAGGTAGACAAGGAACTAACCTTCAGAGAAGTTGGCTGGTACCTCTGTCGCCTTCCCAAAGCCTGGAAGCCAATGGGTATCACGTGAATCTTACCCAAGCCCTACTCTTGGCATCTCCTGAGCAAACGCCTCTGGAAGCTGCAGCACATGCCACACAGCTGCCCTTCTCAGCTGGCGTAGCTTTCTGGACCTTTCTCTCCTTCCCCATTGATCACAAGCTCCCCTCAGGAGCCAGGCTCGGTAAAGACAAAGGCAAGAACCTAACTGCATAAAAAGGAGAGGCTACAAAATTATTTATTTTATATGGTGTTGGACACCAATGTCAGACATGAGTTCAAATCCTACCCACTGCTTCTTAGTAAGGTGGCCTTCGACACCTTCACCTTTCTGATCTGGGGGTGGGGAGTGGGAGGCAAGGAAAAAATAGGCAAGTTTTTATGGAAAAAACAGACAAGCTTTTGTGGTTATTGTGAAGATAAGAGATGAAGGGGTGGAGGGGTAGGCTTTACCCATACACACAATATTACTGTGATAGTGACATTGGATTGTATATTTGGGACAGGCAACCATCAGCCAGGTTTCATTTACAACACTGCCCAGCAGAGAGCAGAGGCTCTGTGGGCATGGACTCCTGCTACCACCACTATGAGCCATATTACAGAAGGACTCAGTTCTCAGAATGAGATGGGAAAAGTGACGTGAAAGAAATTCCAGCACTTAGGAGGCTAAGGCTGGGGGACTTTCATGAATTTGATGGCAGCCTGAGCTATATGTCATGAGCCTGTCTCAAGAAAACTAATTTACAAGAGCACGGAAGATGGTTCCGTTGGTCAAGAACTTGCTACCCAAACATGAGGACCTGGGTTCAGATCCCCAGCTCTCATGTAAAAGCCAAATGTGGAAGCCCATGTCTGTAATTCCAGTATGGAGAGGGAGAGACTGAGGGATCTCTGGGACTCACTGGATAGCCTGCCCAGCCAATCAGTGAGCTCCAGGATCAGTGAGAGAACCTGTCTTAGAGAAATACAGTGACGAGCAACAGGAGACAGCTGGCATCCATAGCATGTGTACATGCACACACACAGAAAAACGCTCTCGAAGACAGTAGAAGGAACACAGAGGTGACAGGGCTAGCTTCCCCCTGGGGAAGGGTCAGATGCCACCTCTGCAAGCTGTCATCTCTTCTCCCAAGCTCCTTCAAGACAACACACAGACCTCAAAGCCAGACAGCTTTGAGCCCCCTCAGGGAGCCATGCTGTGCCTTCTTTGCTATTTGGCCTTGTATCTCTAACAATGACATCAGAACAGCCCCCCCCCATCCCATCATAGATCTCAGGACCCAAAAGGGTCTCAGAGACCCACTCAGTCCTCAGTCCCCCCACTGCTGATGAAGGCTGTCAAATTAGGCAGAGTCCTAAGTGACACTGCCGGGAATGAGCAGAATGACAGTGTGGGGCCCTCTGTAACGAAGAAATCACATCACCTCATCTTTCTGGTTCTCAGAGGTTTCCTACAGCACAGGGTAAGGGGTTATGCCTTGCAGACTCTATGTCCCACCCACACAACCTTGGTCAATAGACCAGCTTTCTAGAGAATTCCATGCCAAGATTAGTCCAAGGAACACCTAAGGGTCCCTTAGCCTTGTGACTCAGTGGTCCTCAGAGTATAGTTCTCCAGCCAGTAGCCTTTGGTGGATACTTGCTAAGAATCAAAACCTTGGGACCGACCCAGCCCTAACCCATCACAAATCCTGGATTGGGGCCCAACAAAAGCCCTTGGGTGAATCAGACACTTGTTCAAATATGGGAACCACAGGTCAGCATAAGCACACACAATCCCACCTCAGTTGCCCAAAAGGTCATTTTTAATCCTGTGATCAAAGGTTGGGAATTGGGGGTGGAGAAATAGATCATCAGTTAAGAGCACTTGCTGCTCTTACAAAGGACCAGAGTTCCAATCCCAACATCTCCATTGTGTGGCTCACAAATGCCTCTAACTCTTGCTCCAAGGGATTTTTGTGCCCTCTTCAGGTTTCATGGGCACCTGCAGTCATATTCACACACACACACACAAAAGAATAAATAAATAAAATAAATTTTTTTTTTTTATAAATGTTAAGAAAAGGTGACAGAGTTACTGGTCCCTTGTAAACACTGAAGAAAACCAAGCCCAGAGAGGTGGTGTGTCTCCCTCTCCAACTGCTCCCTGGGCCACGTGACTCCAAGGGACAGGGACAGATAGATAGTTAGTACAAGGAAATGTCATGGCTGAGTTCCCAAGACAAGAACTAGCTAGAGGTTTTATTAGCGCAAACACTCAGGTCAGCACCTTGGAGAGAGACAATAGCAGTGACTAGGGGAGATACAACTGTGGTACAAGCCTAACACTGACTCCAACTTCTCCTCCCGCTCCAATCTCCCTCTCCCCACATCCCACAGCCCAAGGTGTACACCAGCATATAAACGAAGAGCCGGATCGACTGGTGCATCCCTCTAAATGGAATAGATAGATTGCCTTGTAATTTAGCAGCCTCCCATGGGGTGTGCTCAGACAAAGTCATGGGCACATCCAAACAGTGTTTTATGCATCTAGCAGTATAAGCACTATCAAATGCTGTATAAATCCAGACCCAGGTAATAAAGTCACCGTCTTAAAAGACCGGTGCAATGCAGTAACTGATGCCCCTGGTAACCTCCCGAAAACACAGCAATAACTCAAGTCAGGTGCGGAGATCTCCTTCTGCCTCTCCCCCCAGACAAGCCGTGGTGAACTTTAGGCTATACAAACCAGATCTCTGGTTGACACCCAAAGGGCCTTTGTGGACTTCTGAGTTTCGACTCTGTGGCTTTATCCTGACCAGTTCCTAGTGGCCCTACTGAAGAAAAGTAAAGCCAGTGGTCCCAGAACCACACAGCCAAGGGCATTGGTATGTGTGCAGGTGACAACTGCAGATTTTCTCCTTGGCCGCCACCTCTGAGATCAGCATCCAGAATACAGACCCCACCAGCTAGGAGTTTACTTCAATGGGCTTGCATGCTGATCCTGAGGAATCTATGTGTAAATCCAGAGTTTTAAGGAAAGATGTGCCCTGAAAGCTCCTCCAAGCTCTCAGCAACAAATCACAGAAAACTGGCATTTGTGAGAAAGGCAGGTAGTTTGGCTGAGGAAGGAGTCAGAGAGGACAGATGTTTAAGTCTGTCTGGTTTGTGGAGGGTGAGAGCATATTCCCATATCACTCCAACCAAAAGTTCCCAGACACATTTTGTCTGTGAATCAGGCCCATTCCTGAACCAGGACAACAGAGATGCTGTGCTCTCATTGGGCATGGAGTGTTGTGTTCTGATTGGTCAGTAAAGAGACTATACTCTGATTAGCCCAAGGGAAAGCTCTGTTTTCATTGGTCAAAAAAAGAGGTTTTCTGATTGGCCATACAGATGCTGTGCTCTTATTGGTCAACAAGAAGGCTAGTCTCTAATTGACCATGACTTTTTTGGTCAGTCACCTGCCACCCAGAGACTGAAGTATGTCAGCCACCCTCCCCCCATCCAAATGTGACCACTGGGAGGGAGCCCAGAAAATGTTAGGAGAGGCTCCAACCAAAGGGAAAGAAATCTCAAGAAACATCTTCCTACAAAGTGAGGACGGGTAGGACAGAGAAACAGAGGATAGTCAGAATCATGGGGGACACTCAGAGATTCCTCTGAACCCATGTTGTAAGGTTCAGAACAACACAGAGCCTTCCATGGAAAGCTGTTACAGTTTAGATGCGAGTGTGTGTGCCAGTGGGCTCTACGCTGGGCACGGCTGCAGCTGACATCTTCTTCAGAGGGTCCTTGCCTCATCACAAGAGCCACAACTGAGTGGGACCTGGAGGATGTAGGTCTCCAGGGGTGTGTCCTTGAGGCTCTGTCTTTCCCTGACTCCTTGCTGGTTCCCTTCCTATTCTGTCTGCCGGGGCATAAACACCTCCTCTCCCTCATGCCCCCACCACCATGATGTTCAGCCCAAGCACATGGGTCCAGTGGCCCTCTAAAACCTGAGCCAAACTTCAGTCCTGTTCTATAAACTACTGTAGCTTGCACTGTAGTCATAGGAGCACGCAGTACTAGAACACTATACTAGGCAAACATTCATGAAACTAAACAGAATAGATAGAGAGCATTTTAGCCTGACGATAAACGGTAGCAGGCTTCCAGTGAGTAAGGCATTTGACTCCTGAACAATGCCCTACCCCAAGGAGAACAGCCAGGGACTGAAAACTGAAAGTGCTTAGACCTATGCTGTGATGGAAGAGGCTGCCTTTTAGGTGGTGACTACCTTGTTACTGGGAGCAACCAAACAGCAAAGAGTACATCCATGTTAGGAGAGAGTCCCTTTCGAGTTCCTTCACCTGCCTCAGTCTCTCCTAAAAGATACATCCGGAGTCTGGCATAGTAATGACTTCGGTGATAAATCCTGTCCCTTCCTGCGCAGCCCGGCCCACTGTCTCTGCCCTACCCCTGGGCTATGACTGTGATAAAATGCCGAAGCCCCAACCAGTGTCACAGCCAGCGCACCAGAGACTCCTAACAAGCAGATGATGTCATGGTGACAGATGCTGCCAGATAGCGACATCCATCACGTCTGTCCACGAGAACAAAGAACGAGAGGAAACGTGCCGTGCAGGACAGGCGGCTCCCGGTTAAGAATCAAAGCATCTCTCAGGTGAAGAAAAAGAGTCCAGAAGGGGAAAAATCAACAACTGAATCTGCCCTGGGGGCTGCGGCTGGGACCTGACTGTCTCTTTAAAGGGCAGCACGCATGGAAATGGGAGCCCGTCCCCAGGCCACGTGTGTCACTTGTGCATCCATGCTGAAGAGAACGGGGCTCACTTAATCAGGGCTTTTTCAATGTCACCGCATAGGAAACAATAGCGAACTCAGAGCAACAGACCAGTGTTAGGAAACACAGTGTACAAGCCCATGTGGTGTTGTGATGGGCAAGGTAAGGGCCATGCAACCTGGGGCATGGCTTTCCTGAGCCTCTTAGAGTCAGGCCACATTCACAGCCCTGTGTGTTACTTGCAAAGGTCAGACAGCACCAGCCACCTAGATCTGGCTCCCTAGGTCATGGATAAGGGAAGGGAGAGGGGACCCATCCCAGCCACAATGACATCCACACTGAGGTGGCCACATAAATGGAGTGGCGTTGTATCCCAGTCTCTGTCACCATCTACCATGAAACCATCGTGGTCACAAAACAGGAATCTGAGGGAACCAGAGTAAGGACACCTCCAGGTCCTGCCAGCTCCTGGGTTCCCATGGGTCCCCACCCATGAGAAAGCACACAGACATCCTATTTTGTATCAATATGGCCATGGTTATTATTGCTACCCCAACCTGTGTCCATCCACAAAGATGCTGGAGTGAACTGCTCAGCATCCCAAGGCAGACCTGGCAGGGGGAGCCTGGACCTGAAGTTCAGCCTTGGACAGGGCCGTGGGTAAGCATGTAGCACCAACGAGGACACCTGCTCAACCCTGCCGACATCTTCTGCCTAGGTTGTCCACACGGGTGAACTCAAATCACCCACACCTGTTGCCTAACTCCCCAAAGGGACCATGGCAGGAAACCAACTACGAAGGCCTGGCCTGTGGCAGGCAAGCTCACACCTGCCTCTGGCGTTCCGGAGGCCAGGCATGGCCTCCTGGCTCATGGGACCATGTGCTCAGCACAAACTGTGGATCGTCCATGGGACCCGGTGAGGTGTCCAGCCGGTGAGTACAGCAGATGTGTCACCATGACTGCAAATGTCCAGGAATAGCAGGAAAGCTGTTAGCCACTTCCTCATCACCGGGACCAAATCCCTCACAGAAGCAACTGAAGGAAGGTAGGGGCAGCTTGCCTTGACTCCCAGGGTGAGGTGTTTTGTGTCATGGTGGGAAAATCATGACAGTAGGAGATTGCAAGATGATTCCCCAAATCTCAGGAACCAGGAAGCAGAGAGCTGAGTTGGTAGCAGATTCCATCTATAGCCCCCAATAGGTCCTGGAATGTGGAAGGAAGAAAGGACCCATCCCAGTCACAATGACAGCCACACTGAGATAGCCATGTAAAAGGAGTGCCATTGAGTATCAGTCTCTGTCACCATCTACTGTCAAACCATCATGGTCACAACACAGAAATCTGAGGGAACCAGAATTAGGGCACCTCCAGGTACCGCCAGCCCCCAGGTCCCCATGGGTCAGCATAATGGCTCTGCCTACCCTACCCATGCATGGAGGTCCACCCACCAGTAACTTACTTCTTCCAGCTAAACCTCCTAAAGGTTTCACACTCTCCCAACAGTGCCACCTTCTGGGCACTGAATGTTAAAACGCAGAGGCCTGTGGGGGACACTTCACACTCAAAGCTTAACAGATGCCAAACCCCGGAGAAAAAGGAGGCCACCAGGAATGCCAGGCCTAGTGTAGAAGCAAGTGGGGGCTCTGGAGAAGCTGTGCTGAGGCAGACAGATGTGCATGTGATGTGGTGGGAGCCCAACCTTCGTGTGTCTGCTAACTTTCCACGGTAAGTCATCATTCTTCCCTGGGAGCTTGGCAGGGCCAGTGAGGTGCCCTTCTGAGCCCTGTAAGACATCAGGTGTGATCACAGCTTCTGTCTCAAGGGAGCTGCTGGCTGGGGCATGTGCAGTCAGCCAAAGCCACATCTCTGTGGGGCACCTTCTGCCCCAGAAGCCGTGGAACCGACAGAGATTTATTCCACTCCTGAGACTGGGTGTTTTGACAACCATAGCCTGGAGATGCTAAACATGTTGGTAGGGATTTGGTTGCAGAGAACAGAGACCACCTTGGGCCAGCAGAAACAGAAAAGGACTTCTCAGAGAGAGCAGAGGGGAACAACACAGACAGACACACACACACACATACACATACACACAGACACACACAGACACATACACACAGACACACAGACACACTCATATACACACAGACACAGACATATAGACACAGACACACAGACACACACACATATACACAAACAAACACGTACACACAGACACAGACACACAGACACAGACACACGCATATACACAGACACACACATACACACTGACACACACATATACATAGACACATGTACACACAGACACACACACATATACATGGATACACGTACACACAGACACACACACAAACACAGATAGACACAGACAGACAGACAGACACACACACACACACATACACACAGACACACACAGACACACTCATATACACACAGACACAGACATATAGACACATACACACAGACACACACACACATATACCCAAACAAACACGTACACACAGACACACACAGACACAGACACACACATACACACAGACACACACATATAGACACATGTACACACAGACACACACACATAGAGACACACACAGACACACACACATATACATGGATACACGTACACACAGACACACACACAAACACAGATAGACACAGACAGACAGACACACAGACACACACACACACTTCATAAATGGCTGTCATGCCACTTGCAGATCCAGGGCACCAGGAAAGCTACTGTCCCTCATATGAGGAAGCACCAGCCAAACCAGGAAGTTGCCACCATGGACACTAGCTCAAAATTCATGCCACCAAAGCCACCATCTAAAGGCCACCACAATGGGACCACAAAGGTAGACTGCCACTATGGTACCAGTACCTAGTACCATCCCTGCTAAGGCGCACACAATCCACCTCTCCACCCTTCAAAGTCAGGCACACCTCTGCTAAGGCCTCCTCTAGAAGGTGACCCTGGCTTCAGCTCAACCCGATCAAGAATATCAAGATCAAGACGTGCTCAGTGGTGATGATAACAGCATCAGGAAGGAGCAGACTGTCCTTGAACCTATGAAATGTAAGGATGCCAGTTAACGTTTAAGCCAGTGAGCACATGTGCCTTCTTTGCCCCCTCTTTCCGACTCTGGATACATGTGACAACAATGTAACCAGCTGGCCTCATGCTCCTGTCACCATGCCTTCCCCACCATGGTGGACTCGCCCTCTGGATCAAGGAGCGCAAATAAACCCTTGCTCCCCTGAGCTACCGTTGATGATGATGAGGTGTGTTATCACAGCAACAGAAAGGAAACTAGTAAAATCACAACAACTAAAACAAGTGACGCCTACCCTGTCACTGTGAGAGGACCACATGCTGAGAATGGGGTCACAGAGAGAAAGACAGATCCAAGAAAGAAAAAGAAGCTGTATTAGTTAGGGTTTTGTTGCTGTGAAGAGACACCACGACCACAGCAACTCTCATAAAGTAAAAATATCCCACTGGGGTGACTTTACAGTTCAGAGAGGTTTAGTACCAGTTATCATGGTGGGAAGCATGGTGGCATGCAGGCAGACATAGTGCTGGAGAAGCAGCCAAGTATCCCTACATCTTACCTTGCAGGCAACAGGAAGTAGTCTGAGACACTTGGTATGGCTTGAGCATACTTGAGACCTCAAAGGACTCCTCCATTAGTGACATATCTTCTCCAACAAGACCACACCTACTCCAACAAGGCCATACTTCCGAATTGCGCCACTCCCTTTAATGGTCATTTTCTTTCAAATCACCATGGAAATGGTCTAAGCCCTTGCCCTTAGATCCAACCATGCCCGATGCCAGAACACTAAACTTTTTCTTATATCAACCAAAAGGGAAGATTTTTCTCTCTCTCTCTCTTAGTTTCCTTTGCCTACAATCAAAAAAAAAAATTTAAGACTATCTGACGGGGGCTGAGAGATGGCTCAGAGGTTAAGAACACTGACTGTTCTTCCAGAGGTCCTGAGTTCAATTCCCAGCAACCCATGGTGGCTCACAACCATCTGTAATAAGATCTGGTGCCCTCTTCTGGCCTGCAGGGATACATGCAGGCAGATGCTGTATAAATAATTAATAAATAAATCTTAAAAAAAAAAAAAGACTATACGACCCCAAGGCCAGATAAGCTTAATCTTAAGTATGAGATTCTGGCCAGTGTGAATGAATCAGAGAACACACACCCCATCCCTGGGTGGACTGAATCAGCCACACATAGAAATCTCACACTTCAAGGGCTGGAGAGATGGCCCAGTGGTTAGACCACTGGCTGCTCTTGCAGAGGACCTGGGTTCAGTTCCCAGCACCCACATGGAGCTCACAACCATCTGTAACTCCAGCTCCAAGGGATCTGAGCCCCTCTTCTGGCCTCCTCACCGCTGCACACATGTGCACACATACCCACTCACAGACACACACAAATACATACAAAATTAATTAAAAAGCCGGGCGGTGGTGGCGCACGCCTTTAATCCCAGCACTCGGGAGGCAGAGGCAGGCGGATCTCTGTAAGTTCGAGACCAGCCTGGTCTACAAGAGCTAGTTCCAGGACAGGCTCCAAAAACCACAGAGAAACCCTGTCTCGAAAAACCACAAAAAAAATTAATTAAAATAATAAATAAATAAATCTATTCTAAGGTGACGTAGAAACTCACGCTTCTCCCTTAGAACCCAAGCCCCAGAATTACTTCTGCCCATCCTCTCTCTTCCCACCTCTCCTGTCAGGCGTTGACATCCTAATCTGCCATCCCATCCAATCTCAGGCTGCACTGAGGTTTCCAAGTGTCTCTGTCTGAAAAAGAATTCAGCAGGTCATTTGTGGATGCATGTCTTTCATCTCCTATCCCAGCTCCGCCCAGCACACACACACACACACACACACACACACACACACACACACACCACATCCCTGTTAACTTTTCTCAGTGTTTCCCTTTTTTTGTTTTTGTTTGGTTGGTTGGTTGGTTGGTTGGTTTTAATTTTGTTTTGTTTTTTGAGACAGGGTTTCTCTGTGTAACAGTTCTAGCTGTTCTGAAACTAGCTCTTGTAGACCAGGCTGACCTCAGACTCACAGAGATGCACCTGCCTCTGTCTTCTGAGTGCTGGGACTAAAGGCGTGCGCCACCATGGCCCAGCATCTTTTTCCTTCTTTATATTTCTCAGACTTCCAGAGTTGTCCTAACAAAAAATCTTGCTCAAGAATCAAGCCCAAGGAAACAGAACCACTAGACTTATAAAAATAGCTATTTGAATGCACAGCAATAAGAAATACGAAATAGCACAAAATCAACACCAAACACTCCTGGGGATTTGCACTAGCAGAACAGCCTGGAGCTTGCAGGAGAAGGAGTTGGGGAGAGAAAACTAAATTTCACCGTGCAGTGAGAGCTGAGTCTGCTTTGAGATTGTTTTCACAAACAGGCAGCCACGTGAGAGAAAACAGATAATATCCTCCCGAATCCCCTAGCATCTTCACCCTCTGAAGCCAGGCCCATTAAAAAGGAAAAAGGAGAAGGCTGACGCCCCAAAGTCAAATGAAATCAAGCTTGGTTTGAAAAGGAAATATGAGCAGGTGTTCATCGCAGCTCAGGCAGTGGGCATGTTTTCAGGGAGAGTTGGTCCTTGGGATGGGAGCACTGGGCTCCTCAGGACTAGAGTGGGAGAGCCGAGGGCAGTCATGGCTGCCAGTGTGCTCACTTAGCAACATCCATGCAGCATCCACTGTGCCCATGAGGATGCTCAGTACACAGGATGCAAGAGGAGCACAGAGAGATGAGGGCTACACCGCAGAGGTCCCCACCAAGGGGACACAGCTGCTGCAAAAATAAGTGGCAGTCAGTGGCTGGCAGGCTGAGAATGAGAACATGGCTCCGCAGTAGAACTAGGGACATGGCTAAACAGTAAGTGCTTGCCTAGAATCCCCCAGTGAGGGGCTGAGGGTGTGGCTTAGTGGCAAGTGCTGACCTAGTACCTACAAGGCCCTGGGTTTATATACCCAGCACCACAGAAGAAGAAAAGAAAAAGTTGAGCTCACGCCAATGAAGGAGAGGATCAGGACCCTGGGGGACAATAGGTCAAACTCTCTGGGTTTGAGCAATCCGAACAACCTATGTGAAGTGAAGACAATAAGGCAGGGGCCGGGAGATCCAGGGACAACAAGGAGCAGTAGAGGCATCAAATCAGAGCCCCCTGAATGCCATCTGCAGCAGTGGTCACAGGTTCTCAACACCGTTCCCCACCAGAAGCGCCTGCTGCTCTCTGTCTGGGTTCCTACTCAGAAGCACACAGGTCTGGATGAAGGGGGGAAACAGAGAGTTGACAGTCGTCCCCCCTGCCCCACCCACAAGAAGCACCTGCTAGAGAAACTGGGAGCCAGCGTGTCAGCTGCCCAGCATCCTCAGACCCCTGAAGCCATGACATTAGCCAGTTACTTAGACAGTCCAAGCCCCAACTTCTCCGCTTTCTGTTCCTTGTCATGGTGCCTGCCATTACTCACAATATACTACTACAGTAAGTCTACATCTCAGCATATGGGGACCAAAGCTCAGTGTCCATGGAAAGATGATAAGGAAGGGAAGGGCTCCCTGAAACCTCCCACCAAGGCCAAGATCTGGGCTTTCCAAAGGGAAGAGAAGCCATGCTGGGGGCACAAGATGGGTCACAGGAGACATAAGCCAGGACCAAGCTGGGCGGCACTTCTGTAGCCACCTACATGAGAGCAGGAATCTTCTGGAGACAGCAGAGGTTGGATATGATGTTGTCACACACAGGTGGGAGAACTCAGGAGCCCCAAGCCTCCATCGGCGATGAATAGGCAATCAAAATATGACCCAGGGTGCCATGGAGTACCCAACCACTGACAGCAAGGAAGGACAATTGTCTGGCACACGTAGATGAACCCCAAATGCTCCATTACATTCACGTACTCTACAGCCGCATTTGTAGGAGATGTCTCAAGGAGAACAAATCCATGGGAGAAGCAGACAGTAGCCACTGAAGTCTGGGGGAGGGCACAAAGGAATGGACAGCTTGTCAACTCAACAGGATCTGGAGTCTTCTTAGGAGGTAAGACTCCAGGCACGCCTCTGATGGGCTATCTAGACGAGGTTAGCTGAGGTGGCAAGACCCACCCTGAATGTGGGTGGCAGCATCCCATGGGGTGGAGTCACAGACTGAATGAGAAGGAGAAAGTGAGCTGAGCACCAGCGTTCATCTCTCTATGCTTCCTGACTGTGGATGTCACGTGACCAGCCACCTCATGCTCCTGCCACCATGCTCTCCTCACCATGACTGACTAACTGTACCCTCTAACTGTGATCTAAAATCAACCCTTCTTTCCAAATGCATCTTATGTCCGATATCTTGTCACCACAGGAATAGTAACTAACACAAGTGGTGCCCGCGCAGCACAGGAACCACACACGATGCGGCTCCTTCGGAGGTCCGAGGCCGTTATTACTCAGTACGTAAGTTCACCTAGGAGATACACAGCACCTGTCTCAGTGGGAGGCGGAGCAGCCAAGGGAAACTTGGAGAGGTCATACAATTGGCAAGGTCAGCGGAGATGGAGAGAAGGCCAAAGGCTGAGGTAGCCCTACGGGTTCACTCTGTGGCCCTGCCAGGCCCCAGCTTTGGCAGAACACCATGTGCGAAGCAGCCACTCGTTTTCTCTGCTGCCTGCCCTGGGATGAGCGTCCCATTAGCAGGTCCTCCCCAGTCATCGCCACCCCAGCACCAACCCCATCACCATCCACAGGAAACTGCAGCCTGCTGGGTCTGCAGCCTGGGTTACCTGAGGAGCACCCATCCACCCCACCTGACCACATGCTCTAGGAGAAGGCCCCTCGGGAAAAAAACAGAGAAAGCATTGAGGGGTGGGGGGTGATCAGTTTACACACTCATCACAGCCCCTATCCTCACTGTGACAGCCCCCGCTCTCAACATGACAGTTCCTACCCTCACCATGACAGCCCCCTCCCTCAACATGACAGCCCCACCCTCACCATGACAGTCCCCGCCCTCACCATGACAGCCCCCGCCCTCACCATGACAGCCCCCGCCCTCAACATGACAGCTCTCAACCTCACCATGACAGCCCCTGCCCTCAACATGACAGCTCTCAACCTCACCATGACAGCCCCCGCCCTCAACATGACAGCCCCCGCCCTCAACATGACAGCCCCCGCCCTCAACATGACAGCCCCACCCTCACCATGACAGTCCCCGCCCTCACCATGACAGCCCCCGCCCTCAACATGACAGTCCCCGCCCTCACCATGACAGCCCCCGCCCTCACCATGACAGCCCCCGCCCTCAACATGACAGCCCCCGCCCTCACCATGACAGCCCCCGCCCTCAACATGACAGCCCCCTCCCTCACCATGACAGCTCTCAACCTCACCATGACAGCCCCCACCCTCACCATGACAGCCCCCGCCCTCAACATGACAGTTCCCACACTCACCATGACAGCTCTCAACCTCACCATGACAGCCCCCACCCTCACCATGACAGCCCCCACCCTCAACATGACAGCCCCCTCCCTCACCATGACAGCTCTCAACCTCACCATGACAGCCCCCACCCTCACCATGACAGCCCCCACCCTCAACATGACAGCCTCCACCCTCACCATGACAGCTCTCAACCTCACCATGACAGCCCCCTCCCTCAACATGACAGCCCCACCCTCACCATGACAGCCCCCGCCCTCAACATGACAGCCCCCGCCCTCAACATGACAGTTCCCACACTCACCATGACAGCTCTCAACCTCACCATGACAGCCCCCACCCTCACCATGACAGCCCCCACCCTCACCATGACAGCCCCCACCCTCTCCATGACAGCCTCCACCCTCACCATGACAGCTCTCAACCTCACCATGACAGCCCCCGCCCTCACCATGACAGCCCTGCCCTCACCATGACAGCCCCGCCGTCACCATGACAGCCCCCCCTCACATGACAGCTCTCAACCTCACCATGACAGCCCCCCCTCACCAGAGCCTCAGGCAACATGCAGAAGTAACTGTTCTCCCCCAGAGCAGAGTTCATTCCAAGATATTTTCTGATACTAAAGAAAACACACAGGACCTCCTTATAAACCATTCAAGGAGTGGCTGATCTCTCCGGGGACTGGAGGAACCCTTGGATTATAGCTCCTGAGCCTCCCACACCAGCCACATCTTAGTCACTTCTGGGTCTGACCAGGGCCGAGTCTCCACTCCTAGGTTAACACATTGACCAAAGACAATGACATTAAGAGGTATCTGTTTGGGACCATCAGATCCTCTACATTCTGGAAGGGTCATGAAGAACCTGAGCCACCCAGCCAACAGACTAGTCGGGAGACTGAGGCATCCAGCCTTCTCCAGACTAGAATTTGTCAGACCAAAGTAATGTCCAGCGGCAAGGTCTGCCGGGAATGGGGGAAACAGCAAAGCTCGGTGCATACGAGGAGGCCATCCGCATGCAAGGACGCCATCTGGCAGTGCACAGCTCCGCTCTCCAACTTTAAAACCGAGCACACACATAAAGTTCTGCTCATAAGGCAGCAGAATTGAAAATAACACCTCGCCAGACCCAGACACACAAAAGAACAACAGAACAATTTTACTGGATACTTCAATTAATTAATTGCCCAGAGAAGCCAAGCCCGTGTACCCAGGAGCAGCCTGGGAGCTATTTATATATTTATGATGGGGAGGCGAGCAGGGTGCAGACTTTGAACGCTAACCCTGTCCCAATATTTACAGCGTGTTCCCGTCTGTCTTGGTGGACAGGTGTCAATTCTATATTTGTGATGAACTTTCTCCCGGTGCCAGTTTATAATTTGTCTAATCAGGAGGTGTTTATTTCTGAGAGCTCATCTGGAAAATTCCATGAGCCGAGATGCTCATCTGTGGATCATTTCTGGGGTATGGGGTAGGGGGGAAGAAATTTAGAAAAGTTGCTTTGTTTCTAAAACAATCTCCTGGCCAGGCAAGAAGATGCACACCTTTAATCCCAATACTCAGGAGGCAGAGAGAGGTGGATCTCTGTGAATTAAAGACTAGCCTGGTCTACAGAGTGAGTTCCAGGACAGCCAGGACTATGTAGAGAGACCCTATCTTGAAAAACAAAAATTTTTAAAAGGTCTCCTTTTAAGCCAAGCATGGTAGCTCATGCCTGTAATCCCAGAATTTAGGAGGAGGTTGGAGGAACAGATAGTCAAGGTCATCCTCAGCTGTGCAGTGAGTTTGAGGCTAGCCTGGGCTGTGTGAGACCTTGTCTCAAAGTAAACTGATAGATGGGAGGGTTTTAAGTTTTTCTTTCCTTTTTACTTTTTGGTTCAGAGGCTGATTACAAACCCTGTCCATGGCTCCCAGAGTTTAAGTAGGGGCTGTGACAAAGGGCTGGCAGGACATAAGCTGGTTCCCAGCACAGGAAGCCATGTTTTCCAGCCCCAATTCTGCAAAGTGTTTATTTGGGAGAAGAGGCAAAAAAAAAAAAAATCAAGAATTCTTTCCCCAATGAAAACAAGAGCCACATTAATTGGGACCTCTGGTTTCCTAGGTTTCCTCCATGGACTTATCCAAATTTGTTTCTCTGTTGCTGTGATAAAACACTGACCAAAGCTACTTGGGGAGGAAAAGGTTTATCGGGCTCACAGCTCATGGTCCATTATAAAATGAAGTCAGGACAGGAACTCAAGGCAGGAACCTGGAGGCAGGAGCAGAAGCAGAGGCCATGGAGGAGTGCTGCTTACTTGCTTGCTCTGCATGGCTTGCTCTGACTGTTTTCATATACAGTTCAGTGCCACCTGCCTAGAGGTGGCACCATCCATGGTGGGCTGGACCCTCCCGTGTTAGCACTGAAGACAGTGGAGGGAACGTGGCCCAGCTGACACCTGGGTAGAGACTCTGAACTCACAGTTGTTAGGAGGTGTAGGTCTTTGACAGAAAACTTACACACACACAGAAAGAGAGAGAGAACTGACCCATGAGCAAGCCAAATACAGTTCTGAAGCCAGGCCTGCTGACATAGGCTGGCAATTCCAGAACTAAGGCTGAGACAGAAGAATTGTAAGTTCAAGGACAGTCAGGGCCAGTTCGGAAGAGTTTTTCTCAAAAACAAAGCAGATCTTAGGGGGTCCCAGCTCCGCAGTGTGGCACAGTGTAGCTATCCACATTTGAGAAGGCCAGGCAGTTTCCCAGTTCCCAGGGCCATTGCTGCAGTGAGGGGGCCCAAGCCTGTATCAGCCTTGATCTCAGCCACACAGACTGTGCCTCCTGGATACCATGGAAAAGGCTACTTTGTTCTGCCTTGCATGTTGACCTCACAGGTAAGACTTCTTTAATGGAACTTCCACACCAAGCCATTCAAAACAGAAAGTAATGTACCTGGAGAGATGGCTCAGAGGTTTGGAGCATTGGCTGCTCTTCCAGAGGACCTGGGTTCAATTCCCAGCACCCACATGGCAGCTCACAACCATCTGTAACTCCACTTCCAAGGGACTTGATGCCCTCTTCTGGCCTCTGTGGACACTGTTTACACATGATACACAGACATGTATTCAGGCAAACACACACATGTTAAATAAAAATAAATCTTAAAATAAATAATTGATGAGAGACGTCTAAAAGATAGATGTCTGATAGATGATAGATAGATAGTTGATAGATAGATAGATAGATAGATAGATAGATAGATAGATAGATAGATAGATAACTGATTGACAAATGAAAGAAAGAAGAGATAGAGAGGCAGGTGGATGGCAGTTAGGCCTTAATTGGTTCTCTTCTGGCCCCTGCTAATCCCTAACTGATTAGGTTACACACTCATCTAGGACATAGAGCTCTAACCGGGATGACCCTAGGGGGATCTGGATCCCATGCCCTCACTATAGCTGTCCGAGCTTAGCAAATGCTGGGAGCTGAGAAGCATGTCTGGACCAAGCTTTAATCTAGAAAGAAACCCTCTAGAGCAATTCCACGTTTGACTGAAATAACAGAAAATCCAACTGTCTTCCACTGTAGAGATGCATGGTATTTACTTAACAAGAGGTTGGGGGTAGGAGCAAGTGTAACTTCCAAGTCCACTCACTGCTCATGAGGGACCCAGGCAGCACTCCATCACATCTCCTGCCCCTCCTGGTGAGCTGGCAAGGTCATCCTGCCATCCTGGCTGTGTCCCCAGCAGAGCAAGGCCTCCCCCCTCCTCCCCCCCCCCCCCCGTCTCTCTCAGCAGGAAGGCAATCTTCCACCTGCCCTGACGCACTCACTCTTCAATCTCTTTGACTAGAACCAGGTCACAGGGCCACCTCAGGGCCAATCACTAGCAGAGAGAGTGCTATGACATGGCCACAGACTATTGACCGCAAGTATTAGTCACTGCCTCGCTGCTACAACAAAATGCCTGAAAGATCAACTCAAGGAAGGAAGGGTTCAAACGTGCATAGTCCATCATGGTGGGGAAGACAGGGCAGCAGGAGCATGAGGCAGCTGGTCACGTGGCATCCACAGTCAGGAAGCAGAGAGAGAGAGATGACTGTTGGTGCTCAGCTCACTTTCTCCTTTTTAATCAGTCCAGGACCTCAGCCTAGGAAATGGTGCGGCCCATAGCTAGGGTGGGTCTTCCCTCCAACTAACATGATCTCTAAAAACTGCCTCACACACATACCCAGAGATATTCTCTTGAGTGATTCTAGATCCTGTCAGATTGACAGTCAAGATAATCACTGTATCTCCTAAACAAAAGTCTTCCAGGAGCAAAGAGGAAGGAGCAGTCACTTCTGGGTTGCAGCCAGCCAGAGCCACTGAGAATGTGCTAGCTACCTCTACTTACATCAGGTGCCCCCTCAGGTATTTGAGGGCTTATTTACATATTTTAAGACAGGGTTTCTCTGGGTAGCCCAAAGTGGTAGTTAGGGTTTCTATTGCTGTGAAAAGACACCATGATCACAGCAACGCTTATAAAGGAAAACATTTAATTGGGGTTGGCTTACAGTTTCAGAAGCTTGGTTCATTATTGTCTCGGCAGGTATCATGGAGGCACATGGGCAGACATGGTGCTGGGGAAGGAACTGAGAGTTCTACATCCTGATGGGCAGGCAGCAAGAAGAGAATGTGCTACTAAGCTTGGATTCAGTATCTATTTGAAACCTCAAAGCCCACCCCCAACCCCCCATAACACACTTCCTCCAACAAGGCCACATCTCTTAATAGTGCCACTCCCTATGAACCTCTGGGGGCCATTTTCATTCAAACCATCATACTCGAACCTGCCTTAAATCTGCAATTGTCCTGCCTGAGCATCGACCCAGTATTGCAACGATGACCACCCATCTGCGGGCCACAGAAGAGTCCCTCCAAAGCTTAAGATCTGCCGGGCAGTAGTGGCGCACGCCTTTAATCCCAGCACTCGGGAGGCAGAGGCAGGCGGATCTCTGTGAGTTCTAGGCCAGCCTGGTCTACAAGAGCTAGTTCCAGGAGGGGAACCAAAAGCTATGGAGAAACCCTGTCTCGAAAATCCAAAAAACAAACAAACAAACAAAGCTTAAGATCTGCTGCAGCTCTTCCTGCCATTTCTGATAGACCCTGGTGACTTCATAGGCAGGGTAAGCATCCACAACCATCCACACATAGTCCCTGGGCCCCAGAGTGCTAATGCAGACAGAAGATCAGCCAGCTGAGTCTGAGAAAGACCTGGCCAGTCCAACCCCAGCAAAGCTTCACACTCCACTTTCTGAGGCTCAGAGACCAAACATCAGGGAGACGGTTCCCAGGCCAATGGCTCTGTGGAGGTCAGACACCAATGTTGAGTCCATCGTAGGGGACCACTGCTCCTACTGTCTTCTTGGGTACCCCAGAAACATCTCAGAGGGGAATTTGATGGTGTGTGGTTAAACTGGGAGGTGATCCCAGAATGATGGGGTGGGGGAAAATGAGACAGGAAGGAAAGAGGATGGCACAGGGTACCACTGAGCCTTGGCTCTCACCTCTGACAAGACAGCCAAGCACCTAGGGAAAGGGCAGTGCCCAACACAACCACAGCCATGGCTGGGAGAGTTCTGGCCCTGGGCATCCTTATGGTCAGTAAACTGATGAACCCTGAAGAGGTCACAACTATTCACAAGTGGCTGAAACCACTCTAGGCCACAACAGTCTAGCGCTAATCCCAAGAGAGGAAATGAAGATCTGTAAAGCGCTAAAATGAAAATATGGACCATCTGTTCATAGCAGGGCCGTGAGAAGTCCCAGAAGGTCAAGGTGCATGTCGACAAACCTGACATTCTGAATTAAATCACACACACAAACACACACACACACACACACACACACACACACATCATACGCATATAAGGAATAAATTTACCTCTTTAAAAACATTCCTAAAACAAAAAGAATGTTCACGGAAACATTTTTCACAAGAGCCAGAAGTGAAAACAATCCAAATGATCATGAGCCCAAGCATCTGCCTTCAATAGATGAATGGGTTAATATCATATGGTATGCCCATACAGTGGAATATTACTCGGCTATGAACAGGGGAACAGTGCTAACAGCTGGCACATACTATGATGCAGTTCAGCGAAAGGCCCCAAATACAGGGAAAGTATTAGATGATTTTGTTTCCTTGAAAAGCCGAAATCATTAATGCAGAAAGCAAATGGATTCCTGGTTGCTAAGGGCTGGGTGGATAGATAAGAGTTAGTGAGAGTTTTTTTGGTTTGGGTTTTTTGTTTGTTTGTTTGTGTGTGTGTGTGTGTGTGTGTTTTGGGGTTGTTTGTTTGTTTTTTATTTGTTTGTTTTTTGAGACAAAGTTTCTCTGTGTAGTCCTGGTTGTCCTGGAACTCGCTCTTTGAACCAGACTGGCATCAAACTCAGAGATCCACCTGCCTCTGCCCCCACCCCCAGTGCTGGGATTAATGGCATGTGCCACCATACTGGCAAGACTGAGTATTAATGGATACAGTTTTAATTTGCAGTAGTGAGAATGTTCTGGAACTGTTCAGCAGTGAAGGCTGCACCACACTCAGCATCTCAAACACCACTGCTTTAATGACTACACAACCAAAACCCCAAAACTGCTAAGATTCCATCTTTAAAAGACAAAAATTGAGGGCTGCAGTTAAGAACACTGACTGCTCTTCCAGGTTCAATTCCCAGCACCCACATGGCAGTTAACAACTGTCTGTAACTCTAAAATCTGGCAGCCTCACACAGACATGCATGCAGGGGAAACACCAATGTACATAAAATAAATAAAATTAAAAAAAATAAAAGACAAAAATTGAACAAATAAGTCTGTGGTTTGCTGTTTGACAAAAATGGAAAACTCTAACCACATCGAAATAAGTCACATTATCTAATGTGACTAAAACACACAGAGTAGGAAGACAATGAGGGAGAATTGGAGAATTAATACAGCGTAGAGTAAGTCACAAAATACACTGCAAGAGACTGTCTGTAAATTCAGCTCTAGGCTTCCTGGCAGCAAAGGAGACAAAGGAAATACTCCCCAAATCCAGACTTTTCATAAGTACAGGAACTCAATACAGCAGTGCAAGAGAAGGGGTTCCCCACAATCTGAGGTTTACTGAAACTACTGCAAGAGTCTAACATTGAGGGAGGTCATTTAATCCACCAGCAAAATCCCTTCCACCAGGATGCGATGCCCTGCCCTCCTCCTTGGACTTTTGGAAGATAATTGGCAGGGCACAGGTTTTTACTTAACCATCTCAGAAGCCATCAGTCTTCTCAAGGTCACCGTGAATTCTGTAATATTCACATCGTTCTATTTCAGACCATCCATTAAGGGGGCAGCAGGTCGATTTCCCGTCCTTCAAGCGCTAACTGCTCCAGCCCTGGATGCCCCTCCTGCATCTGTGGGTTTGCTGTGGTTCCGGCCATTCTCACCAATCCCTTCCCGCCGGCCTCCATTTCTCACCACACTCAGCATCTGCTTTCTGTCTGCCCTGAGCTGACAGTTCCACTTGAGTCTGCGGTTCCTGCCCGGATCCTTCCAGCTGAGGTGGACTGTTGATAAGGGTGAGGGCAGAGGGTAGCTCTGTTCTAGACCGGAGAGCTCTCACAGGGCCCTGCATGACTGTTTGCAGTTCCTATCATCCTGGGTGGTGGGGCACAACAAGGGTAGACCTGTAGATGGCTAGCTGACAGAAGCACCCTACAGTAACAAGCCAGCCCTGAACGGCTATACTGACCCCAACCCTCCCAGGCTGAGAATGTTGAGCAGGAAATATATAGATGTTAATTGACCTATGGGTTTTTTATGTTGTGATGTTCTGAATGCCAGGCCATGTCCCAGAAGCAATTCTGGTAATATTCAGATTGTGGGGAGTCCCCGTGTTGCTACAGGAGGTCCTGAACCTATGAAAAGTCTGGATTTATTTTCTTAACCGCTTTGGCTGCCAGGATACCCAGGACTGAAGTGACAATCAATTGCTTACATACATTTCTGGTGTGGCTCACCCCACCCGAACCCCCCAATATGGACAGAAATCTCTGAAGTGTATTCTCCCTTAAATTGCCTGCATCATATGTATTTGGTCACAGTAAACCAACATCCCTAGATACATCAGTCTATCTAATGCAATTGTCCTAAGGGGCATCTTCATGGGCTCCCCAACAGAGTGACTTCCATGCTCTGAGGCCCCCAGAGGCCCCTGGGTCTCAGCTGCATTTTCCTGAGTCTATGGCTCTGTGCAGGGGTTACCCATCATGCAACCTGCCAGCACTCTTCCTTTTCAGCGCCACATTATATGCCACGATCTAGACAAAACACATTTTTTATCTACTTGTCAATGGGTAGCCATCAGGGGTGTCCCCATCTTTTGGCTACCTACCGTAAACAAACCTGTTGTGAGCATTTGTGGATAGGTTTTTGTTTAGGCCTACAAACCTAGGCATGACATTACTGAGTAATTCTAAATTTAAAAGAAAAAAAAAAGATGCCAGCTTTACAAGATGCAACAACACCCCACTCCGATCCTTTCTCGGGTACAGATTAGGAAGCATATGGATTCCTCAGGCTTCACCAACAGCCGTGGAACAGCTCACACTGACCTTTCTGTGGTTTTATAGTCACAGTCTTGGTCCAAGACCAAACCTGAGTCACAGCTGACAGTGAGGGAGAGGGACCAGCTGACAGTGAGGGAGATGGACCGGGTGACACCTCCCTCTCCCCCACCCTGAATGCCAGTCTGTGGGCGTTTGAGATGTTTACATTTCATTTCTGCACGCGAAACTGAGATATCATTTAGCTAACGCCATGGGTCCTCCAGAAGGGAAACGGTTCTAAAAGGCCCATGGACGGGCCAAGTGGTGGAATCTATACAAAACGCTAAAATAGGCCTTTTTTTTTCCTCACCCCTTGTTGAAGGAGGAGGCTGAGGAGTGGCCTTTTTCCCTTTTACAGTATTTTTCAGTTATTTAAATAACAAATGTGCCAGGCATGGTGGCATACGCCTTTAATCCCAGCACTCAGGTGGCACAGGCAGATCTCTGTGAGTTTGAAGTCAACCTGGTCTGCACAGCGAGTTCCAGGACAGCCAAGACTACAGAGGGACACCCTGCCCCCACTCACTGAAAAAAAACATTTTGAATAACAAATGCATACAGAACAAAGTTTTTTTTTCAAAGTACCGGGGATGTTAAGTCACCTCCCACCGGTGCCCCTCTCCCAGGAGGAATCTGCCATTGTCAACTTCACAGGAACCCCGAGAGCCCCATGCACGCAAGCAACACTAGCCCTGTTCACCATGGCTGCTATCATCATTATCCGACAAGTATAGACTGTCCACAGGCCTCTGCGACAGCGGCTACAAAGGGTGAGGCTGTCTTAGCAGGATGCTGCGTTCTAGGAGCTGATCCATCCATTTTGAAAGACCCTGCCCAGAGCTGTGGCATAGAAAGAACTGGAATCTAGAATGAAGAGGACAGGACCAGGGACAGAACCAGGGCCTCCTGCACACAAGAAAAGAAGCGGTTACCACTGAGAAACAGCTCTAAGAGGGTGACACCCATAAGGTTGCAGGCCCAGAAAGGCTCAAAACTTAAATACGGACACCCTGCTTTTTAAATAGGGAAACTGAGGCTCAGATAGATCCCCACTGAACCAGGGATTGAGGCTCACTGCTGGCTGGCCCTCTGTTCACCTCACCCCTGAACTCCAGGTATCTGGAATCTGTTGACTGATGGTCCGGCTTTGACATCCCAATCTGTCACTGTGATTTTGTTGGAGCTGATCCAGCACCCTATGCTTCTAATAACAGTTCAATAAGAGCTCTTCCCGATAGAAGGAAGCCCATCCCACCTCATCACAGTGGTAAGGGGTGCCTATGTTACAAGCTGGGGTATCCTGGCACCTTCTGCAAGGTGAAGGGGTACAGGTAACCTCCAGTTAGGGAAGACAGAATCACAGCCTGATGCATACACCCTGCACACGGAAGGGCTGACCATGCGTCCAATAGCTCTCAACTGTAGTGACCACATCCCTGGGGACAGCCCCCACCCCTATCCTGGCCCAGAAAAGGATTCCTGAAGACTAATCAAAGTGAGTGAGTGAGTGAGTAAATTAATTGAATGAATGAATGAGTGGCCAGATGAGGAGACAACTAGGGGTGATTCCAGAACAAGGGCAGAAGCACACTTTCAGGTAACCGTTGTCACCTATAGAGCGCTGTTGGGGACCACCTCTGCTTTCCACAAGGAGACACTGTATTCTTGCAGAACCAGCGATTGTGTTATTTTTAATGAAATCAACATTATTTACATCCAGGGCACAAAGACAAGGTCCACAGAGCAGCCTGCTGAGTGGCTGAGACACTCTGCTCTGGGACAATGGCAGCTGAGTCCCAGAGACAAGGATTGAGTGTCCCCAAGGTCCCAAGCATAACCACAGGGTGATCCTAGGGAAGGGACACAGTGAGGATAGAATGGATGCTGTCCTTCCCACCCCGCTGTCAGACCCTGGTGCATCCCACCTCTCCTTGAGTCCCACCACAGAAGGACAGGAAGGGGACCCTGCAGCAGCACAGCACCACCCCTGGAACAGCCCCCTCTGCTCTGAGCTCTGTCTGCAAACCTCTCTTTGCTGTCCTGGCCTGTAGACACCCTCATATTGATCATCTTCAGCCTCCTCTTTTCCCCGTCATTGACCCCCAAACTCTCTCAACCACTCACAGCCCTCCTTCCAAACCCCAACCCCCAATCTACTCTACTGTGCAAACATTTGCTTTGTACAGTTTGGGAACCCAGCTACAACACCCCTCTTCCATCCTGAATTAATTTAGAAAGAAGGTCCCCCTAAACCTGGGGAGGAGGGTCAGTGTGGAATCAGAGAAGCTCCAGACTTAGGACCACAGAGACAAAGCTCCTCTTAAGACCTGCAAGGGATCCCACAGGGCCACAGAAAGGGACTCCCCCTCCCCTCAACACCACCTCAAAGTCATCTCAGAGTGGGGAGCTTCTGAGAGCTTCTTCAGAACATGCAAGTCCCTAATACGCAATGGAATACAATGCAGCCCTGAAGAGGAGACCCTAACACCTTAAAGGGGAGGTGACTATGGCATCGGCTTAGTGTAACTATGTGGCCAGCTTCTTACACTCAAGTGTCGTGTTATTGCACATATTGCTATTTCGTGTAGTCCTGGAGCCCTTTCTGCAGCCCTGAGGATGCAGAGTGAGTTCAAGGCCAATCTTGACAAGTGCTGGAGATCCTGTGGCCAAGTTGCAATTTCTGCTGCTGCAATAAAACACCCTGACCAGAAAGCATCTTGGGGAGGAAAAATAGTGTGCGTGCGCGCATACAGGGGTGTTCATACAGGCGTGAAGCAGAGAGTGTACCAGAGGGGCAATCTCCAGTCCCACAGACTATAGCCATATAGGAAGAACTCAGTGCTGCTGCCTGCTCCTCTCGAGAGAAAATCAGAAATTCTAGATTTTCACATTAAATCTTGGCTCAGAAATGATTAAAGCCCTGGGCTGGCCAGCCGCCTGATGCCCCTGGGCGGTACTGGTCTTGAGATACCACTTCCCAACTCCAGAGCAGACGTTGGCAAAGGTTCCCTCCCACAACGCATCAGGACTTAGGACACCCACAGAGAGCCGGGCCCTTCGCTGGGGCTTCAGAACCTCCCACCCTCCCCCAGGTGCCTGCCAGACGAGACAGAGCGCGACTCACCTCCCGCTGGTAAATGTGCGCTCAGCTCAGAAACAATGAGCCCAGGCCCCAGGTGAAATTCATATTCTAATTCAAGTTTCTCGCATTGATGAAGGCTGCTGCTGCCACCTTGGAATGCTAACAGCTCAGAATGAAGCCCTGGGGAGCAAGCGTGAATGAGAAAAAATGGGAGGGTTTGTCTGAGAACCGAGAACACAAGGACCACTGAAACCGAAGCTGGTGGCTCCCCGGAACTGGCTGAGCTCTCGGAGCAGCTGCAGGAGATGAAATGCCCCACCCAACCGGCTTCTGTGTGGGAAGGTGGGTCACAGCTAGGCCACAAAGAGACTCCTCAAAGAGACGGAGGAAGGATCAGGATTCCCAGCCATCCCACTGCCTACCAGACCTCCCTGAGCCAAGCAGTGTCCAGCCACACCTTCCCTCAGCGCTGCCCTCTCGAAGCCACGCCCCTCGGAGCCACGCCTCCTGTAAACCCTCCGGTTGAATTGTGATTGCTGTAGGGGTGGAATGAGACACCCAGCCCCACAGTCCTCGTCTGTGGAGAAAGTTCAGTGAAGCCGTCACCCTGAGGGCTCCACGCCACCCTAAAAGGGGCAGTGTCTTGCCATTGACTCCTCACGTTCCCTTTATTATTTTTCAGGACTGCGCATGGAACCCAGGGCCCCTTGCCTGCTAAGCAATCTCTCTGTCGCTGAGCTACAGCCTTCCTTTTCTTTTCATCTTGAGTCATCGGTCTCCATCAGTTGCCTAGGCTAGACTTGAACTTGCAGTCTTCAGGTCTCGTTCTGTACTAGGCAGGTTTTCTTTACTTACTAGTAATTAAAACCTTGTCATTGCCCCAGCCTGGTACAGATCTAGCATCTGTTGACAGCCGAGAAACGCTGGCAAAAAGGGCAGGTGGAAAACGAGTAAGTCCCACTGTACAGCACAAATTCGTGACTCGTGAAGAAAACATGATGTTTTCTAGTTATCTGTGCCCGCGGGCAACATAAATCCTGCAAGGACCTCCTACTGACCCTAAAAAAACCTACTACAAAATCCTGTCTTTGAAAATGAGCATGCTGGGGTCAGCAATGGCTCTGCCAGTGGCTGGGAAGTATGAAGACATCAAATCTAAAATGAGGCATCCAGGGGCTGGAGAGACAGCTCAGCAGTTAAGAGCACTGGCTGTTCTTCCAGAGGACCTGTGTTCAGTTCCCAGCATATATATGATGGCTCTCGACAATCTGTAACTCCGGTTCTCGAGGGTCCAACGCCCTTTTGTGACCTCCTTGGGCACTGCACACACATGACGAACATAAATACATGCCTGCAAATATACCCATTCATTTTATAGTTCTGGTTGTGAGCCTAGCCTTTAACAGCTGAGCCATCTCTCCAGCCCAACACCCATTCATTTTAAATAAACTGATTAGCTTTTCAAATGTAAAAATGGGTGGAACCTAAAGGTCCTTAAGGACCCTGGAATCACTTTTAAATTTCTTTTTAGTTTTTTTAAGACCCACCAAAATCAGCCAGGCAGTTGTGGCGCACACCTTTAATCCCAGCACTCAGGAGGCAGAGGCAGGCAGATCTCTGAGTTCAAGACCAGCCTGGTCTATAGAGGGAGTTTCAGGACAGCCAGGGCTACACAGAGAAAGTCTGTCTCAATAAATAAATAAATATATCCACCCAAATCATGCCAGATGTCCCAGCACCAGGCAAGCTAAAGCAGTAATAGTTCAGGTTCAAAGCAAGCCCGAGCTTACCCAGTGAGGCCCTGTCTCTAAATAAATAAAAATAAATAAATAAACAACAGGGCCTCTGTGAGGTTCACTCGCCTGGTGAAGCTCCCATGAGCCTTGAGGTAGGAACATCAATAACATTTTCATCTTTGACATTCAGTGCCAACCAGACAGGTGCAGGAGAAAGAGCACTTAAGAAGCACTTTTGATTGAGGGGGAGGGAAGGGGCACGAAGGAGACGCTTATGTCAGTCATCACTGGCAGATTGCGTCTGCTTCACCTGATAGTCTTCAAGGAGGGGGAATAGGCAAGGGGAATGGGCTAGATACATATCCACACCAATACTGCCCGCCGTGGACTCAGTTAGCGAGACCAGCTCTCAGCAGAGCACAGCTGGGGCCAGGAGGAGAGGCCAAGGCCACCGGGAGACAAGGCCATCTGAGAAGCTTTACCTGATACTTATCAAGATTTCCTGATTTCAGTGGAAACAGCTTAAAGTGAGTCAAGGAAAAAAAGAAAGGCTTAGGGCTAGAAAGATGGCTAGGGGCACCGGTTAGGGCAAAATCTCAACCTGTTGCTCCCCAGGACCTCTCCACCACGGTTTGGTTTGGTTTAGACAGAGTCTCTCACTGATTAGGGAGGCTGAAGAGGCTCCTGTCTCTACCTCCCCAGCACTGGGGTTACAAGCACACGCCCCCACACCAGCTTCTTACAGGGATCCTGAGGAGGTAGGTCCTCATGCTTGCACAGCAAAGACTTTACTGACAGCCGTGTCCCCAGCCCCAACCACTGACGTCAACAAAGCAAAGGGGCGAGGCTGGTGAAGGACCACCATTAGCAAGAAATGAGGTTCTGGGCATGGGAGCCCCCGCAGACAAGATGCAGACTAGGAGCCAAGAAACTGACCCTCTCCCTGGACAGTCTGATGCTGAAGACTCTCTTCCCAGACCCTGCCCAGATGTGGGAACCAAACAGTCACAGTGTGAGCTGGTTGAAGCGTTTTCTTCATGCTCATTTGAATCTAATAGTGACAGGAACACCTCCCACAGGCTCCACCACCAAGGCAGCACCAATCAAAGGTGGCAGCAAGCTTCCCAGGGCTAATGGTGATCAGCCCAGCCAGGCTACTGTCCCTAACCTTGACCCAGTCCTTGAGGGCCAAGAAAAGGAACACTCTGATTGGTCAGATACAAATCATGAGCCTACCCAAGAGAGGAGGGAAGAGTCAGCAACATAGAAACCAGAGTTTTGGAACAGGGGGAGACTGGGGTTCCTCAAAGAAAAATCAGCACAGGTTGGTTATGTAGTTCAGTGGTAGAGCCCCTAACTAGAATCCCCCAGTAAGGGGCTGGGGTGTGGCTCACTGGTAGAGCCCCTGACTAAAATCCCCCAGTGAGGGGCTGGGGTGTGGCTCAGTGGTAGAGCACCTGCCTAGCCTCCCCCAGTGTGGGGTTGGGGTATGGATCAGTGGTAAAGCCCCTGACTAGAATCCTGCAATGAGGGACTGGGGTATGGCTCTGTGGTAGAGCACCTACCTAGAATCCCCCAGTGAGGGGCTGGGTGTGGCTCAGTGGTAGAGCTCTTGCCTAGAATCCCTCAGTGTGGGGTTGGGGTATGGCTCAATGGTGAGTGCTTGCCTAGAATCCCCCAGTGAGGGACTGGGGGTTTTATTCTAGAAGAAGGTAGAAGTGGCCAACAGCTGCACCCTGTCACAGACACTGACTGTCTCCCTCCCTGACCCCTTCTCCTGGCCCTTTCCTTCTTCCTTCACTAAAGTTAACAATGCCAGTTCCCTGCCTGAGGCCACCCCAACTCCTCCACATTCACAAACAACACACATATACACGTCTTCAGGGGTTTTATATCAGCGCCCATGGGTGCTTAAGAACCAAACAACAGGAACAAGGTGGCTCAGTAGGTAAGGCACTTGCCACCAAATGTGAGGATGTGAGTTCAAACCCAAGGACCTATGTGGTTGAAGGAGAGAGTCAACTTCTGCAAGTTGTCCTCTGACCTCCACATATACCCCATGATAAACTATTAAAAATAAATAAATAAAAGGTAATAAAGGATAATTTTTAGAAGAACCAGATAGAACGACCCCCACCAGAGAAACCCCTCAGAAGCTGGTGTACCTGGTTCCATGGGAGCCCTCCAGTAGCAGGGCAGTGGGGGGTAAAGTCCAGTTACTATTATGGCAGGCAGATATGGATTGTCTTTCAAGCGTTTTTTAAAGATTGTGTGTGTGTGTGTGTGTGTGTGTGTGGTGATATTTTGTTTGTGTTTTAATAAATAAAGCTTGCCTGAAGATCAGAGTGCAGAGCTAAGCCACTAGATGCCAGGGAGTGGTGGCACACACCTTTAATCCCCAGTATTCAGGAGTCACATGCCTTTAATCCCAGCACCAGGGAGGTGGAGACAGGAGTGATAAGGCTGGGTGGAGAGAGGGATATAAGATGGGAAGAAACAGTGCAGTCTGAGGTTTGGTGGAGACAGAAGCAGTCTGGAGATGCGGTCTGAGGACAGGATCGTCCCTTTGGTCTGTGTATACAGGTGTGTGCAGGGGTCAAGAAGGTCAAAAGGGTGTGAGAACCCCTGGAGTTTGAGTTATTAAGTGTGAGCCACCTGTTGTGGGTGTTGTAACCAAACTCAGGTCCTCTGAAACAACAGCAAGTGCCCTTAACCACTGAGCCATCTATCCAGCCCCCCCTTTCCCAACTTTCTGTGCATTCTATGTGGTAGTTTGACTGTAACTGTAACTGCAGTGGCCCCCATAAGCTAGCTCATAGAGACGCTCACTATTAGGAGGTGTGGCCTTGTTGGAGGAAGTATGTCACTATGGAAGTGGGCTTTGAGGGAGGTCTTGTATATGCTCAAGCTATGCCCAGTATCTCAGTCCACTTCCCATTGCCTTCAGACCAAGATGTGGAATTTTTAGCTCCTCCTTCAGCACCATGTCTGCCTGCATGCTGCCATGCACTGCCATGATGATATGGACTAAATTTCTGAAACTGTAAGCTAGCCCCAATTAAATGTTTTCCTTTATAAGAGTTGCCCAGGCATTAGTGGCTCACACCTTTAATCCCAGCTCTTGGGAGGCAGAGGCAGGCAGATCTCTGAGTTCAAGGCCAGCCTGGTCTATAAAGCAGATGCCAGGACAGGACAGCCATGGTAGTTATACAGAGAAGAAAAAAAAAGAGTTGCAATGGTCATGCTGTCTCTTCACAGCAACAGAAACCCTAACTAAGACACTATATGAAGTAGCCAAAACCCATGTGCAAACACTGAGGGGGAAGGAGAACTCATAGTTCAATAGCCTATCTAGAAGGGCAGCCAGGGTCTGAGTGTGAAATCACCTTCTGGTAGACAATGGCCCTTGAGTCAGCAACAGCATGTGAGCAGCCCCTCCTCCTCCCTCAGCCAGCCTACAGCCAGCCTCAGCCCATTGCTTCCTGAGGAAGCACACCTTGTCCAGTACCAGCCTCAAAGGTGAGTTTCTGTCTGACCAGACACAGCATTCCACACCTGGGCACAGTCTCTGATACCTGGGTCAGAAGGGGGCCCGAGTTAGTCCAGATCAAAGCAGCCCTGGGGTTCATGCTGAGCTGGCTCAGAAAAAGACGGTTGACCTCTAAGTGGTGCCAGGACAGGCCAGGGTTGGCTGTGGCTCACCCTGTCATCACTGAGAGCAAGCCTAGGTTTGAATTAAGTTGGCAAAGACGAAAAGAGAACTTAAAGGGGTGAAGGGAGAAAGAGAAAGCAACGATTAGGACGGTATCAGGCACCTGGATCCATCCACACCTGAACCACTTCCACCACATATCCCACAGCTGGAGACTGGAACACTGCAGGTTTTAGAGTCCAGACTGGAGTGGTGACAAATTTCTGTATTTGTTGTGCCATCTCTGGGAGTATACCTAAATCTCAGCGTTGACATTTTCAAATATTATAGGCATGCATGTCTTTAAAATGATCCAGTAAGAAATAGATAAACACGGGGTCAGAGAAGAGACATGAAGGTGGGAGTCACTGTCTCTGGGCTTGTGCTGCTGCTGCAGCCCAGTGAGGGGGTCTTCTGAGCTGTGAGCCATCAGGCTGTGCCTGCAGAGCAAAATATAGCTAGCCTACACATGTGCTACTATTTTTAAAACGTTACATAAATGCTACTGTAATTACCAGACCCGCCTTCAAAGGCTGCTGAATTGACAGCCACATTCGATCAATATGTTGTTCTTTTTCCACCAGGAAACACCAAAGCAACCATTGTCCTCACTCCGGAGCTGGATGATTTCTTTGACATTAGAAAGGGCCCCTTGTTCTCCACAGTGGAAGTGCCCCTGAACGCACAGAGAATGCCCTGCTTGACTATGTGAGGCAAACTGCATCTTTAGGAAGGACAGAGAATAGGGGGTTTACTACCATTCGTACTACCCCATCACAACTGCTGGACTCCCATGGTATTGAAACAGCCCATAAACAAGCAGGGAGGGCCAAGTCCCAATAAAACTTTATTTACAAACAGCAAGCAGAGGGCCAATAACAGTCCATGAGGCCACTGTGTGCTAATGCCTACTTTAATTTATTTTTAATTTATCATTTATTTGCTGGCTATGAGTTTCATGCTACATATGTAGAGGTCAGAAAACAAATTTTGGGACTCAATTCTCTTCTTCCATCACGTGGCTCTGAGGGTGAAATGGAGGTTATCAGGCTTGGTGGCAAGCACCCCCACCTGCTAAGCTGTGTCACCAGCCCAAATGCCTGGTTTAAAGAGTACAAGAACTAATAAGCAATTTAAAGAGCCTTATACCAGCTTGCTTTGGTGTGTGGGGGGGGGTGGGTGTTAAGAGAGGAGCTGAGCCTGGATCCCCTCAACTATCACCAGGATATTATCAAGAGTTACTCACATTTATTAAGAGCCAACATTGCGTGTGTCCTGTTTCATGAACCACCTTGACTTTACCCTCCTTGCCGGTCTATGCTGAGAGTTGCTTCTGTTTGTTGGTTGCTGGTTTGCTTTTTTTGAGACTGGCTCTCATATAGCCCAGACTAACCTGGAACTTACTATATAAGTGAGGATAACCTTGAACTCTTGATCCTCCTGCCTCTACCTCCAGAGTGCTGAGATTGCAGGTGTGCACCATAACACCTGGCTTAGTTGGGTTTTTTTTCAAGTGTGTGTGTGTGTGTGTGTGTGTGTGTACCATGTGAGTGCAGGTACCAGCGGAGGCCAGCACAGGGTGTCAGTTCCCCTGGAGCTGAAGTTACAGGCAGGTACAAGCCATAGGACATGAGTGCTAGGAATCAAACTCAGGTCCTCGGTAAGAGCGGGAAGTACTCTTAACCACTGAGCCACCTCGCCAGCCCCTGATTTGGCTTCACACACATAACCTTCTCTGCATGGCTCTGGGGGTACCTAAAAAAGTAAGAACCTGACTCACAGGTCAGATTCTCTGCAAAGTCTGTCACATCACACACATCAGTGTGGCCCAAGTTCCACGCACACTGACACACACACACAGTCAGAACACAGGAAACATATTTGCACAGGTGTATGTAGGTACGTGTGCACATGCCTGCAGAGCCAGAGGCCAGCCTCCGGTGTCATTCCTCAAGTGCCATCTACCTTGTTTTAGGGACAAGGTGTCACACTGGCCTGGTCTCTGCTACGCCAGTTCTGGGATTCCAAGGGCACACCAGTATGCCCAGTTTGTCTGTTTTAACATAAACCCTCAAACTCGAGTCCTCAAGTTTGTAAGAGAAGCCCTTTGCCAACTGAGCCTCTCCCCCTGCCCACCCATGGAAATATTTATTTTTTTTCTAAATATTTATTTATTATGCATACAATATTCTGTCTGTGTGTATGTTTGCAGGCCAGAAGAGGGCACCAGACCTCATTACAGATGGTTGTAAGCCACCATGTGGTGGCCGGGAATTGAACTCAGGACCTTTGGAAGAGCAGGCAATGCTCTTAACCACTGAGCCATCTCTTCAGCCCCGAAAATATTTATTAAAGAAATTTTATCAGTAAACCCCAGGACCAGTTTTCAAATTGTGCCCAAGTCTCAACAGCTGCAGTTCCCAGTAAGACTTCACCATCATTTGCCTGGGCTATTGCAGTAGCCAGCAGGGTCTCCGGTGTCCATCCTCCTCATACCTGCCAATGTCACTCATCACCAGGAGCTTCTGAGCCATCACTTCCTTGGCCTCCTTTCCCATTCTTTTTTTTTAAACATTTATTTATTTATTTATACAATATTGTGTGCATGTGTATATGTGCACACGTGTGCCATGGTACTTGTGTGGGGGTCAGAGGTCACTTTGCAGGACTCTGTCCTTTCCTCCCCTCGTGTGGATTCTAAGGTTCAAATACAGGTGTCCGGCTTGGCGGCAAGCCCCCTTACACACTGAGTCATCTCGAGAGCCCTCATTCCCCACCCTTGTCCTTCCTCACTCAGACAAACCTCGCTGGCTTCCTTTCTGCTCTTTGTCCCTGCGAGGCACATTCCCTCCTTAGAGCTCTGTGTCTGCCGTTCCTTTAAACACTTTTCTCCGTGCTGCCCACTGTGAGGGCTATTCTTGGTTGCCAACTTGACTACATCGGGAATGAACTATAATCCAGAAATGGAGGCCACTCCTGTGAGAGACTTTTGCTTCGTTTTAAGTGGGTGAATCCACTCCTAGTCCAGACCTTTGAGGTAGGAAGACACACACTTTAATCTGGGGCACACCTTCTGGAAGCCTTCAGAAAGACATGGAAAAGGGAAGCTTTTGTTCCCTGGGAACCCTTCAGCCAATAGCCTTTAAGATACTGGCCCACTTTGGGTGTGGTCTCATGTACTATAAATGCAGATGAAACACGTGTGCAGCCCTCTTGACTGCTGGATTCAGTTCCAGTTCCCAGCACACGCAGAGAACTGCGGATCTCTACCTTATTGAGAGTTTATCCCCAAATAAATAAAACTTTGTTATACTGCATTCTGGCCTATTGTGGGACTCCTTTGTATGCCAACACTTTTGTTCTTTGTTGGTTTGCCCTCACCCAGCTGACATATCCATTACTTCACTGGCAGTGGAACCTACTTCTTGGGGATCCCAGTGTATGCTTAAAGCCAACTGAGACATCCAGGCTTATGGATGCTTGGACTTTCCATTCTCAGCCAGTCATTGTTGGATTAGCTGGACTGCAGCCTGTAAGTCATTCCAATAGATCCTCATAGATAGATAGATAGATAGATAGATAGATAGATAGATAGATAGATAGATGTAGGTAGATGATAGATAGATAGATAGATAGATAGATAGATAGATAGATAGATAGACAGACAGATGTAGGTAGATGATAGATAGATAGATAGATAGATAGATAGATAGATAGATAGATAGATAGATAGATGTAGGTAGATGATAGATAGATAGATAGATAGATGATAGATAGATAGATAGATAGATAGATAGATAGATAGATAGATGTAGGTAGATGATAGATAGATAGATGATAGATAGATAGATAGATAGATAGATAGATAGATAGATAGATAGATAGAGATATAGATAGATAGATAGATAGATAGATAGATAGATAGATAGACATACAGATGCATACACAGACATTCATTCTATAAATTCTGTTACTCTAGGGAACCCTGACTAACACCCCACCTAACCACCTCCCCCTTCTCCTCTACAGGCCTTGGCTCAAATGCCACTGTTCAAACCCTTTGAAAATAAGCCATCCTCTCCTGGCACCCTTGTCTGCAGTGTCTCCTGCAGAGCCTCCCCTGATGAAGCCATGTTCCCAACTATCATGGCTTCAAGCTCGCTGCCTTCATGCCACACCCTAGGTCAGGGACCTCGGCCTGTCACTGTTGTCACCAGGCTCAGGAAAGTGCAATAAAAATGTGTCAGAATTCACAAGAGTGTGCACAAACGGTGAGATAAATTGGAAGACGGTTGTGAGGAAGAAGGTTGGCAGCTGCCCACTTTATAGACAGAGAAACTGAGTCTCAGTGCAGTTGGACACTGCCCACACTTCCCAATCACTGTATTGTGCATCTGCATTTGTATCTGTGTGTGTGTGTGCGTGCACACGCGTGTCAGGATCTTACTATGTAGCACAGACTATTCTGTAACTATGTGGTCCAGGCTCACCTTGAACTTGAAGTAATCCTCCCGCCTCTGCACCCCTACACACTGGGATTATAACCGTGAACCACCATGCTGGACTTGAGATCCTGATGTTTCTTGTGGAAACCCCCAAACCTACAATATTTGACAGCACCCGGTTCTTAAATGACAGCAGCTAAGAGGTAAGGTCTGCAGGTCATATGACCACCCACAGGTGGCCAGCAGAAACTGGGAACATCCCCACATCCCCAGCGAGTTGGCTCCTTAGCAGCCCCAGGGGTACCCACAGAGGATGGCACAGCACATAAGGACCTCAGCTGGAGGACAGGAGACCAGAGCTGATCCCGAGGAGTAATGCTCACAGCCGCTCTTCCCCAGGACACTGGACCAGTCGCCAGAGTTGTGTGCTCAGTGGCTTAATTCAAACTAAAGCTATGAGACTCCAGGCTCAGAGGGAGGCTCGCAATCAATCACCCTCAGTCATAAACCTTGGTGAGCCCGATTAGACCCCATTGATTTCTTATGTAACTATTTTTGAGCCCAGAGCATGGAGAGAGGGAGGGCGTGCATCAGCCAAGGAGCCTGGCATCGGGGAAGGAGTTCGACTCAAGCACCCCAAAGGCAGAGCCAGGTGGCTGCGCAAAGAGAAGGCATTGGAATTAAATAGAAAGGACGGGGCTTTTCTCCCTCTCCCCAAGCCCTGTGTGGGAGAAGCAGAATCAAGCGCTGGATGACAACCCAAGTGCCCCCAACCTTGCCTCTCCCTGTGCCACTGAGCAGGTATTTATGTCTCCCTCACTTTGCTGCCTACCAGCTGAGAGTGACAGCCCCTCCCATGAGACTGAAGCCATCCTTTTGTCCCCTGTGGCATTCCAGATGCCCAGTGATGATGAATGTGTGATTGTTGGATGAGGAGTGAGTGAGCACTGAGTGAGCACGTGAGGGGCAGAGCATCCAGAGTCTTTGTGTTCCAGACGCTCTGCAGCGAGATGCCAGAGACCAATTCCTCTGCCTGGAACCCTTCTCCAGAGCTGGTTCTTTTTGGTAATTTAGGTCTCAGGTTAAAAAAAAAAATACATATGTTGCCTGTCTAAATTCATGTTTGCAACTTCCAAAAGAGCAAATTAAATTTAAATAAATAAATAACGAAGTAAAAATTCTCACAGAAAGAGCGAGAACAAAGGCTAGTAAGACAGCTAAAAGAACTTAAAGCAGAGCCAGTTCAATCCCAGGGACCTACATGGTAGAAGGAAAGAACTATCTCCAGCAAGTTGACCTCTGACCTCCAGACATGCACTGTAGCAAGACACATGACAGATGATAGATAGATAGATAGATAGATAGATAGATAGATAGATAGACAGATAGAGAAAAATATAGAGAAAATAAGGAAGAAATTTTATTTACTCATTAGATTTTTTTATATTTATGTATATGAGTGTTTTTTTTTGCATGTACGTCTGTGCACAACATGCATACTTGGTTCCCAAGGAGGTTTTTTGCAACAACGGGCGATGGTGGCGCACGCCTTTAATCCCAGCACTCGGGAGGCAGAGGCAGGCGGATCTCTGTGAGTTCGAGACCAGCCTGGTCTACAGAGCGAGTTCCAGGACAGGCTCCAAAGCCACAGAGAAACCCTGTCTCGAAAAACCAAAAAAAAAAACAAAAAAAAAAAAACAAAAAAAAAAACAGGTGCCCTTAACCGCTGAGCCAACTCTCCAGTCCCTGAATTTTCTCTTTTTAATACATGAAGTCTCTTGCCTGCATATATGTCTGTGCACCACATATGTGCCCCGTGTCTATGGAGCTGGAGTTGCAGATGAGCGTTGGGTGCTGGGAACAGAACCTGGTCCTGCTCAGGAGCAGCCAGTGCTCCTACTCCTGCATCACCTCTCCAGCCCCAGGAGCATCTTTAGGAAGTGTTGCTTCTACCAAGCAGTCTCATCAGCACCATCGCCAGTCTCTCTGCATCAGACACTCCTGTTGGTGCTTCCCCATCATCATCCAAGCTGTGCTACACACCCCAAACTCACAGTCCCCCCAAGACTAAGGTCAGGGAAATGGAGCAGGGTCCCGACCAAGGTGGTACCATCAGGGCAGAATCAGGAGTTTCAAGGAAGAGACCCCATTCTGCACACACAGGCCATACTGTCCATCCCTGGCATTCTCTGTGCCTCTGGGTCCCTACCGGGGCTATAGCCAATCTCACTCCAAGAGCTACTCAAGAACCCCAATGAAGTCTTGCATCAAGAAGCCCCTGGTGGCTGGGCATGGTGGTGCAACTCTGTAACCCCAGCTCTCAAGTTCAAGGCCAGCCTTGGCTATATTCAATACCCAATATTATCTTTTAATATTTTATTTTTATTTATATGTGCATGTACACATGCCCAAACATATGCATGCCACAGACATTGGAGGAAGTCAGAAAAAGGCATTGGTTGCCCTGGAACTGGAGTTACAGGAAGTTGTGAGCCAGCCAACAAGGGTGCTGGGAACTGAACCCTAGGGTCCTCCTAAAGAGCTGGAAATTCAGTTTTCACAGCTAAATCATCTTTCCAGCCCAAAGACACAGCATTTTTTTTTTTTGTGGTTTTTCGAGACAGGGTTTCTCTGTGGCTTTGGAGCCTGTCCTGGAACTAGCTCTCTAGACCAGGCTGGTCTCGAACTCACAGAGATCCGCCCACCTCTGCCTCCCGAGTGCTGGGATTAAAGGCGTGCGCCACCATCGCCCGGCGACACAGCATTTTTTTAAGCTGTTTGGTGTTTCATGGCTTGTGACTCTTCCCTCTGTAGCTCCGCCTATGGGGACAGCCCCACTCCTGTAAATTTTATCACAAGACTTGTGCTTGCTGGGGAACCCCAGTCCCAGAATGAGATCTTTAGAAAAGTAGTTCAGGGTCAAGCTTACAGGTGGGAAAATGGAGCTTTGGAGAGGCCAAGGGGCTAAGCCAATGCTGCTAATATCTCAAACCTGAACTGAGACACTGACAGTTCCATTTGAGAGGAAGGAGTTGGTGTGTGTGTGTGTGTGTGTGTGTGTGTGTTTACATTGCGTCTGAAGGTGCAAGTGGTGACCAGAGGATGGCTTTGGGATGTCATTTCTCAAGTTCTCTCCACCTTGGGTTTTTTATTTGTTTTTTGAGAGGCCAAGTAGACTAGGCTGAAACGGCCATTGAGCCCCACACGGGTGTGCCCACATCCCCAGAGCTATTACAAACATGCATCACTCACTGCACTTTTTGATGTGGGTCCTAGGGAACTCATTCAGACCTCATGCTTAAAAGCCAAGATTAACCAATACAGCTTTCTGTCCAGGCTCTCAATTTTGTTGTAGGAGGCGGGGTCTCACTCTATACCCCAACTGGCCTGGAACTCACTATGTAGACCACACTAACCTTGAACTCATGGAGTTCAACCTGTCTCAGCCTTCTGAATGCTGGATTTAAAGATATGCATGACCATGCCCATCACCAACTTTGTGTTTTAAATTTCATTTTTTTTCCTTAGGTGGCATATGTTCATTGAAAATAGCAATGGCTTACATAGGCATTTTCAGATAAGTACATCTGCCCTTTGACCACATTCACATGCCTCCCTTTCCGTCCCTCCCCTCCCGTAATTGCCATTCATCCCACAGACCCTCTTCTATGTTCACTCCCCACGTGCATGTATGACTTTTTGTGCCTCTATAAAATCAAGGATCTATAAATGAGAGAAATGTGATATCTGTCTCTCTGAATCTGACTTATTTCACTTACTGTGTGGCTTTCTTCTCCATGCAAGCCAAAAAAAAAAAAAATGAGACTGCCATGCCAGATGTCCCCAAAGGTGGCCAGCACCTACATAAGTGGGCCTTTCTCACCTGCTCTATCTTCCCCAATACCAGGTATCTCTGCAACCAACGCAGAAGCTTCCACTGAGCAGACTTGAGAAGACTAATTTCTCCCAAACAGAATACCTCATGAGAGGCACAACATTCCCCTCAGGAAGAGACACAACCCTATGTTCCTGGGTCCACACCAAAGCCCCAAAACTCAGGACCAGTAAGAGGGCTCAGTGGGTAAAAAGGCACTTGCCGCACAAGCTTGGCGGTCTGAGTTCAATTCCCACATGAAGGTGGAAGGAGAGAACCAACTCTCGCAGGCTATGCTCTGCCTTTCACATATGCCCCGTGGTAACTGAGGTCCTACACACATCCATCATCATCATCAATTAAAAACAAACACGTTCTCCTGAGGTCAACATTCATACAGAGAGCACGGTAGCTAAGAGAAATCCCTGAGATGCCAATGCTGCTATGCACGATTCTGGTGGTCGCCCAACATGCCACCTCCCCAGGCTCAGTTTCCTCCTCTGCAAAACGTGATGCACAAGTGCCTACCCCAAGATGATTGTTGTAATTGTTGCAAGTCAGTGAAGCTGCAGCTAGAAAGGGCTTGGGATAGACCACAGGCAGAGCCAGACTATGTCACTACCAATTCTAGGACACCTTCAAGAGGAAGAACCAGAGGCTGTGGAGGTGGCTGTCAGTAAAGTGCTTACAGGCAAGCATGAGGACCTGAGTTCAATCCCCGACACCCATCTAAAAGCCAGGTGCAGCAGCGCATTCTGTAACCCCAGCCCCTCAAGGACAGGAGGATCCCTTCGGCTCTCTAGCCAGACAGCCTAGACTAGTTGGTGAACTCCAGATTCAGTAAGAGACTGTCTCAAAAAGCAAGGTAGAGCATCACAGCGCACATCCCCTGATGTTGACCTCTGACCTCCACACACACACACACACACACACACACACACACAGGGGAGGGGGCAAAGAACAAGAAACCACAAAGGATCAGGAGGCAGGTGTGCATGCATGGGCCTGCCAATATTTGCCCTTTATTTTTTTAAAGTATTGTTTGGGAGAGTGCACATGCCAAGGCATACAGATGGAAGTTAGTTTGCTTAGTCTCCCCTGTAAATATCTTCACCCATAAATGTAAACAGAAGCCCTCACCCACCTGCAGAGGAGCAGGCTCTCTGATGCTCCTAGCAGAAAAGGCTCATAGAACCTGCGACACAGAGCCTGACTCCCATCAGCACCTGCACTCTTCTGACTCCTGTCCCTGTCTTTCAGGTGGCTACTTTGGGCTACTTTCAGGTTATCAAAGGGCTGTTGTTGTCATAGCCTGGGGCTCCTTATGTGGAAAACGCCTTCACAGCCAAGTGCGAGGTGTGAGGTTAGAAGGTCCAGGGCAATGAGTTGAGAAGGCAGAGCTTTAGCCAGGGGACAGAGTACCAGTCTAAATGAAGTTCACACCGCCTGGCCCCAGCCTCCTACCTTGCGGCAGGGCTGTGTTCAGAGGCCCCTTCCTGCTCTGGATCACTTCCTCTGCGAGAGCTGCGGGTGGTACCTAAGCCCCTCCTCCCCCTCTCAGGTCCCAGGGGCCGAGAGCTACAGCCTGCAGGAAAATGGACTCTCTCCATCCCTCTCAACTGAGACCCAGGAGAGAAAGGGCTACCCGGAACTCGGGGCTCTCTGAGAAGGAAACCCTTAAGGGCTTTACTGGCCGATACCACCCTCCCAGACTCCGAGCCAGCAAATAAGGGGCTTCTTTTTGTCCTACGAATCATGGCAACCGCTGCACTCTTTGTTGGCTCCAGTCACCCAAGCGGAGCTCCTGAGGAAGCCCCACGCCTCCCGGTTCCTGCCACTGGCGGGAGGAGGGGCACCAGATGATTTACTCTGAGAAGGTCCCCAATGCCATTAAATCACTGGAGGCTGCCTCAGAATTAGCATTTCCCCCCACCCCATCCCCTTCCCCACACCACAGGGCCACCTCTTCCCAAGACCTGGTGTAATGAGAAACAAATAGACCACTTGCCACACTGCACGGGGACTAGGCAGGGCTGAGCCCTGTGACTTGCAAGCCAACAGCGCCGACCCTACAATGGCAAACTTGTCACTAGCAAGGCTCTCTGAGGGGGCTGGGGTGCACCCCACCCACCCCATTCCACAGACAAGCCCCCCTCTCGAAAAAAAGCACCCAGGGTCAACATAACAAGGCTTGTCAATTTCCCCCAGGGGACGTGGTCTGTAAATGCATCACTAACTTCCAAAGCCACAGTATGCACAAACATGGTTTGAATGATGGGACCCCCTGGTCGCTAAGCCGGAGGATTTGTGCTGACTCCAACCAAGTACAATTCCGTATGCTTCAGCCCTCACGAGGCTCCAAGAAGTCCGCCTACCACTCTCCTTCTCCGGGGTAGCTGCCCACGCAGGAAGGGGGCACAGGCAACAACGCGCGCGCGCGCGTGTGCGATGGGAGAACCCCCTCACAGGTGAACTCTCTCAAACCCCTCTCCCAGGACCCCAGCCAGTCCAAGGTTGGTCCAGAAACGATCTAGAAAATGCAGCCAGCTCTAGACGAAGCTGGTTAACTCCCAATCAACCAAGTGTAGGCAGCTCTTTCAGGAACATCACCCTTGCTTTGGAGCTAAATATAGACTTAGCAAATTGTGTTCTCTTTATGTCCCTGGTGGGAACCGGTGGAAGGCATGGGCGACCAAGGACCCCAAGCATGGAAAACTCTGCCTTGCTGGCTGTACTGACAGTGTTATCGGAGGGCCAGGAATGGGTTCCCAGGGGTGGCACATCCTCCCTCCCACCACAAGCTGCCCAGAGTCATGCACAGGCTCTTCTGTGGCTGGGTGGGGCTGGACAGGGTGAGGGGACTCATTCTGGCACAAGACAAGAGACAGGCAGCTTCCTCCTCCAAGGCTGCCCAGATCCGCTCTTGAACACAGCCGGGCGAACGCTGACCCCCATGGAGAGAGAAAATAGACACAACACTGCAATTTTCAAGTCCGAGGGACTGTGCACTTTGGCAAACGCGACTCAGGGCTTCCGCTCTGAGGAAGCGGCCCGGACCCCGTCAGTAGCCCACTCCAGGCCGCAGATCAGTGCCAAGAGCCAAACAGCTCGCGGCAGCTCATTAACCACGCCAGGAAAGAACCCTCCACTTTAAGACTAGTGCCATCCTCCGGGGCCCAGCCAAAGCTCAGGACCAGCCACTATCTCTCCAAGCGGAAAGTCTTAGTAAATAGTTGGGGTCACTTGAGGGCATCGGGGAGGAAGGCAATATTTACTTTTTTCCCATGCACAGTCATCCTTATTTAAAAAAAAAAAAAAAGTCGGCATCCAAGCTTGCTCCTAAGTGCGACCTCACCCAGGCAATCAGAGCCGCAAAGTTGAGGTTGCGTTTTTTTTTTTCCTTCTGCATTCTGGGTATCTGTGCGGTTGGTTGGTTTAAGGAACGGGAAGGGATGCTCTCAGTCTTGAGCTACCTGCTCTCAAAACGTGTGTTTTAAAGGTCTGGAGAACACAGCCCTCGCACGCACATGAACATGGCTCGTGACTGTCGCTTCTTCCCAGCCTTTGGGATTGTCTCCACTTGCCTGGGGTGGGGGAGGGGGTACTGTCATTTTAGGATAAGCTTCCTCTACAACCAACACGTAACAACACCGAGGTGGCCGAGCTGAGTCAACTCCAGCCCAGCCTGCAAACAGCAAATACCTGACTATTCTGACTTCCCCATTCGCGGGCTTTAGGCGACAGCTGCGCGAATCCTCGATACCGGGGCAAGGGCTTTGAACACCGATACGTTAGACATCACCAGATGCCAGCGCGACCCGACCCGGGGCTACTGGACCACGCTCCCGGGTCCTGCCAGTCCACAGGCCAGGGCTCTAGAGCGACCTGAGCTTCCAGGGGACGAACAGTGGGGTTACCAGGTTGCCTTCGGGAGACACTTGGGGAAGTGGGTGGCTTTGGGAGGCTGGAGACAGGAGGGTTGCCGGGCGCGGGAGGGACTACGGCCAAGCCAGACAACGCCGGCCAAGACGACCTCCAGGCCCCGCAGGTGTCCAGGCAACAGGACAAAGGTTCACGGATGCTGGGCCACGACATTCCCCACACACACAGACCCCTGAGCCCGGGTGCCCCGCCGAGTGAAGATGGGAATCCGGGGAGCCCCGCCTGTGGCTCCCGGAGCCCCCAAAGGATGCGAAGGGCAGCTGGGACTGGAGAGGAGGCATAGGGGACGCGCGCGCGGGGCTTGGGCCGCCCCGGGGCTTCCCAGCCCCGCCAAGAGCAGGAGGCGGCGGCCGCCCGGGACTTGGGACCCAGGCAGCAACTTTGCGCGCGGGGTCGGGGAGGGGACGCGGCCGCGTTACCTGCGCAGCGGAGCGCGCTCAGCGCCAGCAGCAGCCCGAGCGACGCGGCCGGGGCCCGCATGGTCCTCCCGGGAGCCAGCGCGGGGCTCCGCTCGCTCCTGCGCCGCCGCCTCCCGCACCTCTCGGCTCCGCGCTCGGCCGCCGGCTGCAGACGGCGCCCGGGCTCAGCGCGCGCCCGCCCTGCACTTGGCCCGAGTTGCGCGGCCCCCGCCGGCGCCGCGGCTCCTGCGCCCCAGCGCGCGTCCCATCCCGCCGCCGCCTCGACCAGCGCCAGCTGCCGGCCGCCCCTCTAGCCAGCGCGAGAGTGAGCGAGCCGAGAAGGGAGGAGGGAAGGGAGGAGGGCGGAGGAGGAGGGGAGCAGCCAGGAGGGAGCAGGAGGGAGGAGGAGGGAAGAGAAGGGAGGAGGACAGGAAAGGAGGAGGAGGGAGAAGGGGAAGGGAGGAGGGAGGAGGAGGAACGGGGTTAGAAGAAGAGGGAGTGGATAGAGTTGAGAGGGGAGGAGGAGGAGGAAGGGAAGGGAGGAAGAAGAGGAATGGGTTATAAAAGGAGAAGGGTGGAGGAACACGTCCGGGGGTGGAAAAGGATAAAGAAAAGGGAGGTGGGGAGGTGCCCTTCCCCTCCCCCCACCGGGGGCCAAGACACCAAGCGGCCACCCAGCGGTTAAGCGACAGGACTTGCCACTCACTCCCAGGGGAGGGCGCAGGGCCGCGGAGGCCTGTGGAGACCAGAGTAGGGACTGAGAGGGCGTGTTGAGTGCGGGCTGGGTTCCCAGGGTGTGTTGGAGGCGCAGCGTTGGGCGTCCCCGAGGTCGAGAGGCAAGGCAACTACAGGAAGGCTCGCAAAGGAGGCATCTGCGAGGGACTTATTGCGAGGCTGAGAGCAGACAGGGCACGTGATGGATGAGGTGCTGTCAGAGGGCCCTCAAGAGTGTCTGCCAGCACCGGGCAGACCCGGGAGCCTCGCTCCTAGGGTGCCGGGGTGTCTACAGTGTGCTAAGCCCGGGCCAAGAATTCCGCACTGGAGCAAGTCATCGGATTCGTCCATGAGGTGGGCCAGGCTTCAGCCAGCGTGGAAAAGCAGTCGCGGGTAACAGGGTCCCAGAAACTACTGCCCCTCTGGAAGAACAACCCCTAGCCTAGTCCAGATGACCGGTTTGAAGCAAGGAAACTGTGAGGGGCTTCTCTAATGGCCCTAAGAGGCCCTGAAAGTTCCCTTCGCCAGACTGCAAGGCCAGTTGCTGTGGGGTCTGCCTATCTGGGTCCTGCACTGCCCAACCTGGTCACACCTGCCACCAGTTTCTGGTGTCCCGAGCTTTGCTTGGAAAAATGGGTCACACTTCAAATCGGTCAGCTGAGGTGATGAAGACTTCAGTCCAGCGTCCTTAGCTGAGAACACAGCTCTGCCTGTGCCGCCTAGAGCATACAGAACCCAGAAGCCTCAGTTTCCCAACCTGAAACATGAAGTCCTGGAAGCCCCTGACCTGACGGACCAAGGACAGCACCCTCATGCTGGGCACAGCCATTAGCACCAGGCGCCTGATTTCCCTCCAAGGGCGGCCATCAGCCTTACCAGCTGGTGAGGGGGCTGGCCGACCTGCTTCATTAGTAGGGACTCATTAGCCCAGGCAGCTCCAGGCTCTCCCACGATAAAAGAAGAGCAAGAAGCAGGTGCCTGGTCTTAGGCCAGGTTAGTCACCAGGAAGGAATTTGGCTCTACCAGCAGCCAGGCCTTCCTCAGGAGCCCATGTCCTGGCCAAAGAGCTCCTGGAAAAAGCATCAATGAGTGGACAGTGGGATCTCGGCTCCTCCTTGGTTTGGAGGGTTTGTCTGTCCCCTCTCAGTGACTGTGCCTATAGGGGTGCTGCCAGCGACCCCTCTTCTGTCCCCCCTCATTTACCCATGAGTACCCCTGGGCTGAGCACCTACTGTGTGCAAGGCCTGGGCTGAATGGTGATGACTCAGAGAGGAAACACAGCAGGCCTGTCACTCCTGAGAAACGGGGTGCACAACAACCCCATGATGCAAGTACCCCAGCTGCAACCATAGCCAGAGGGAGACCAGGGTGGACTTGACCAAGATCATCGAGAGCTAGACTCTGTGACCAAAAGAGAAATCATGCTATAAGAAGGGGTCAGGGGTCATCCTGTGGCTTCTTCAGTGGAAGGGATAGGACATGGAAGACAGGCATATATCCACCCAGCAAAGCCACACTCCAAGATCCATAAAGTCCCAGGTGTGATGGAAGGCAGCAGTTACCTTACCCTCCCCCCCCACACACTTCCACTCAGAGGCACCACATCACACCCCAGAGAGCCACTGTTTATCCAGGGTAGAGGTGGACTTGAATGCTCTCCCCAGCTGACCCTTGTAGGTGGTGGTTTAATCCTGAAAAGAGGAAAGAGGGGTCTGTTTAGTGAGGTGGTGGAGAGAGAGATACTGTGTGACTCTGGATAAACTCCTAACCCTTTCTGAGCTCCCTTGAGCGATAGGAGCCCTGCTTTGCCTGTGCCTTCTCTGGGTAAGGATTTCTGCATGTTTTCCAAGCCTGGGTTTCAGAAGGTATTTATAGAAATTCTAAGCAGAGAGGGAAGACTAAAGGGCCCAGAAAGGCTGCGGAGTGGAGCTGATAGCGTAACCGGGAGCCCCCATAGCTCCCTCAGCAAAATCGTCTTTTTTACTCCTATCGATCCTCAAACCCCTGAGTCTCGCCTCCAGCCTGTTGGCCTGGGAACACCAGGCAGGATACCCAAGGTTCTGTGCACACCTGGAGAATCTGAGGCCAGAAGTGATCCTTCCCCTGGTCCTGTAGCCTGGCCCTGAGGTGTAGAGCTCCGGTCACCCCTACCTAGCAGGTGGCTGTCCTCTTCCGATCCTCCCAGGCCTCGCCTCTAAAGCTCCGCCCAGCTGCCACTGGGCTGCAGTCAAAGAGCAACATTGCCATCTTGTGGCCAAAGATGGCACTTCATCTCGAGGTGGCGCAGGCTCTCGCCCGGGGAACCAAGAAAGCTAGGGGCGGGGACGAAGGGGCTCCCAAAATAGAAGACCATCTAACTTAAATAATAGGAACCAAGAATGCGCTAAGAGTCGGATCTTTCAAGACCTCCGTTACAAGATGGAGAGAAGGGACTCTTTTCTGAGGCGTTCAAAGCCTCAGATTCCTGATCCTCTCGCCTCCTCCACCTCCGGAGTTCTGGAATGTCGGCCTTGCACCTACAGGTGTATGCGGTGCTCTGGATCAAATCCAGGCCTTGTACATGTTAGACCGGCACTCTACCCACTGAGCCACATCCCCAGCCTCCGTCCTGGTTTTCTTCTACAGAGCTCTTGTTACCACTCTGGTTCTCTGCTTGGAAATGCCACCTTCTTCTATCCATCCCCAATAACTGGGGACCTGGTTAGACCATGTACCAGGAGGCATGACACAGGGAACCCCCAGGGACTATCTAAGGAAAGGAGGGAGGGAGGGAGGGAAAAAGGGAAGGAAATCAGGGTTGGACAGCAGCTTGGCTAGGTGGCAGAAGCCCCCATAAGCCTGTGAATTGAGCCCAGAGGGAGGCAAAGCAAGGTAGCTCAACAGGAAAAGGTGCTAGACCCATGTGCCTGACTTCAATCCTAGGAATCCACACTGGAAGAAGAGAACTGACTGCCACACACGGGCCATGGTATTTATCAACCATCCCCACCCCCAATTCATAGTCATTCACAATAGTAGCTTAAAAAAAAAAAAAACCGAGACAGTGTCTCACTGTGTAGTCCTAGCTAGCCTGGAATGCACTATGTAGACCAGACTGAACTCAAACTCACAGAGATCCATCTGCCTCTGCCTCCCATATGCTGGAGTTAAAGGTGTGGGCCACCACATAGAGAAATATGTTATATATAAGAAAGTGAGAAGGGATTGGAGTTCATGTAAAGGCCACATAAAAGAGTAATGTGCCCGTACACACAAAGACCTGGCTAGTGTGGGTGAGGTGCTTAAGCGGGAAATGTCTTGCAGCCGTTCCACTGCTCAGCAGCAGGGCAGGAGTTGGTCAGGGGTCTGGAGAGATGGCTCGGAAGTTGAGAACAGTGCTGTCCTTCCAAAGGACCCAGGTTGGATTCCTATTCAACCATCTGTAACCCAGTTCTAGGGGCTCTAATGCCCTCTACTGGTCTCTATGGGTACTACACATGTGGTGCACAGACATCCATGCAGACAAAACGCTCAAATACATAAAATACTGACTCTGAAATAATAAAAGAGTCAGCAGTGAAGGCACCCCTGGTTGGGACTTGGGAACAATTTTAAGATGGACCAGAAAAAGACTGAGGTTGGTAGTCATGAGCAAAGCCAGAGCATGCACACACACTCAAGGTGGCAAGATCCACAGAGCCTCACATTGCCCACCCGGACCACCGAGATGGGTTCACTTCAGCAGCCTCTCAGACAGCTGCAGCACTCAGCAGCTCTTGCCTCGGCCATCCAAATCTAAATAAATGGCAGGAAGAGTAAAGGTCTTGACTGAACTAGAGGTAAAGGTCCATTTGATCCCTTGTTGCGAGAGGGTGTGACGGGAAGGAGTCTGGTAACCACAAAAGACGGTGCCTACCACCAGCTACAGGTGGCAGAAAGAAAGACAGATCCTGACATCCTTAGCCACTGTGTGGTCTGCAGCAGAGCTGAACCCACACAGATATCTTCTGAAACAATGCACAGCTGTTTGGGTAGGCAGCCATGCTTTGCAGCCAAAAGCAACCTGGATGATAGGCACAGGTTCAGGGCAGTCCTGAACAGTCAGTTGTGAGTACTTAGCACCCAGCAGAACAACTCAGGGCTTACCACAAAAGGTAGAAGAAAACACACACACACACACATGTGTGCACACACAAAGTACTCCTTCTGTTAGGCTGACTTTCCAGAGGGTTAAGTGGCTTTCCAAATCATGTGTTCCCAACAGAGACTCAAGACACAGACACTGAGAAAGCAACACCCTGGGCCCACGTTGGAGCATCTTGGTGTGCACTCATCCCTTTTCCCTGCACTCTGTATCCACACCCCCACCCAGTGAGGGCATCACAAGATAGCATTTGCTGTGGAATAATCCTTCTGTACACTGTGAAGATTTGATGCTCTCAATGTTGATAAAAAGCTGATTGGCCAATAGCTGGGCAGGATTTTCAGTCAGGGCAGAAAGAATGCTGGGAGGGAGAAGGGCAGAGTCTAGGGAGTCAGAGACAACATGAGACTCAGAGCAAGCAGGATGGGAAGTACGTCCATGAGGTAGAGAACCCCAGAGCAGCACATGGATTAATAGAAATGGGTTAATTTAAGTTATGAGAGCTAGTTGAAAACAAGCCTAAGCTATTGGTCAAGGACTTATGATTAATACTAAACTCTTGTGTGTTATTTGGGGAGCGACTGACGAGACAGGAGAGTCCACCTACAAGTATCACGTCCCCCTTTCTTCTCGTTGAGTTCTCTATTCTATTCAGAGCATCTCATTGCCATGTAAGAGTTTCTCTCTGTGATGATTTAAAAGATGCATGGGGCTCTACCCTTAGAGCAGTTCTTGTTCAGTTTAACCAGTTTCCCTGAGGCAAAAGAGGGGCCACCTGCAGCGTTCACGGGGGGGGGGGGGGGGGAGGCAATAGTTTGGGGCTTGAATGTGGCTCAGTAGTGTGTGTTCCATTCCCAGCATTGCAGAGGGAGAGAGGGAGGGGAAAGAAGAAAGGAAACGGGGCAGAGAGATGGCTCAGTGGGTAGGAGCACTGCTGTGCAGCCATGAAGCATTGAGTCTGAATCTCCGGCATCAGTGTAAGAAGTCAGATGTGGCCACAGATGTCTGTAACCTTCAAATTGTGGGACAGAGACAGCTAGATAGCGTAGCCCAAAACAGGGAGCTTCCTATTTATGGGAGACCCTGTCTCAAGGCAGTAAGGAAAGTGACTGAGGACAGTTGATGTCCTGCTTCAGCCCCTATGTATGCAAATGCAGGTGGACACACACACACACACACAAACACACACTCTTTTTTTTTTTTTTTTTTTTTTGGTTTTTTGAGACAGGGTTTCTCTGTGGTTTTGGAGCCTGTCCTGGAACTAGCTCTTGTAGACCAGGCTGGTCTCGAACTCACAGAGATCCACCTGCCTCTGCCTCCCAAGTGCTGGGATTAAAGGCGTGCGCCACCACCGCCCGGCACAAACACACACTCACATGTGTGCACACACACACAGGAAAGAAGGAAGGAAGAAAAACAGAGGGAGGAAAGGAAAGTCTTGTCTTAGCTGTTTTACTTGTGCATGGTCATTCCTCAGGGGGTATCTGTGGGTGGTTAGTCCTCAGAGTGTATCTCTGGGTGACCAGGCCTCAGGGTGCAGCTTCAAATCTACACTGTGGCGCAAAACATCTAATAACTCAGGGGTTCCTCAATACGAACCTATAAAGATGTGCACATTCAAATTCCCACCCATTAGTGATGGTGACCAGCAATCTCTTCACTATTTCATAACTCCAGACCCAGCTTCTCTGCTTCCTTTAAGTTCTGGTTGTGAGTCTTAGCCTTTAACAGGGACTTACATCCCCAGCTCCTTCACTAAAGATTCCCACAGTGGATATTAACTTATTATCCACTCCAAATCTGTTAAGTATCAAGATATTTACAATGAAATTTGCACATTTTGGGAGATTACTAACAGCTGCAATGTCATTTTTTTTCATTTTTAATATTTATTTATGTGTATGAGTGTATGACTATGCACTACATGTGTGCAGTACCCACAAAAGGCCAGAAGGGGGCATCAAATCCCCTTGAGCTAAGCTTACAGACTGTTACATGGTTCTTAACCTCTGAGCCATCTCACTACTGCCACGATGGCTGTTGTTATTTTCTTGGTACTGAAGGTCTACCCACAACCCGGAATGCACTAAGCACATGCTCTAAGCACCTCGCCAGCCCTTCTCACAATGTTTGAATTCGGATCCTTTGGAGAAACCCAGCATCCTTCTGTTTGCACATGGGGACGGGAGCCTCGGGACACAATGAGCTTCTCCCATCTGCATGCCCTTTCTCTTGATCACATTTGCCTATAGCATTTTAAGTCATTTTTATCCATCATAAATTCTATTTATTCTCTCTTCTTTATTCAGGAGTGCTTCCTGTGGGATTGAAGAGGGTATTTAGTGTCGCACCGGGATTCATGCTAATTAGCTTCTAGGATGTGAGGAGCCCACATCCCTGTGGTGAGTCAGGAAGCAATCCTTTAGCCCAGAACATGGTGGGGGGGACCTTGGGATTATCTGTGGAAGGAAGGAAAGTGCTGGACACCTGTGGTCCCACGTGATCTTCTGAGAGAACCCAGCTGTAAGCAAATGGCTCATCTCATCACTACGTTTAGCCCACAGGGCTCAGCAATGTCGTATTCATAATGGCAAGCCCCTGAGTAAGTAAGGACTCGGGGCTTGCAGTCTGTGACATCAGGTCCAGCTGGTGCCATGACTCAGGATCCCCAAGGTTCACGTGAAGGTTCTTCTCAGCAGTAGAAGAGCAGGAACTATTGGCAAGAAGTAAGGTCGTGGTGATGATGAAAATGACCCAAAAGCCTCCTTGGGGATGTCTGGGCTAAGAGCAGAGCCTCTGAACACAAATAAATCACTCTTATTGTTGTTGTTGTTGTTGTTTGAGACAGGGTTTCTGTGTGTAGCCCTGACTGTCCTGGCGGACTGTCCTCTACAGACCAGGCTGGCCTCGAACCCACAGAGATCTGCCTGCCTCTGCCTCCCAAGCGCTGCGATTAAAGGCATGCGCCGCCACTGCCTGGCTAAAAAATCACTGTTGATGCTGATGATGAACCCTATTGCAAGTGGCCATTTAGGTTGTACTTTGCCTTAAAATAGGTTAAGATATTGGGGTGTGTGGTGATTATACTCCCTAGTTGACAGCTGTTAAATCTTCCCTCCTGCTCAGGTTTTTTTTTTTTAAAGATTTGTGTGTGTGTGCATATACATACACACACGCGCGCACACACATACATACACACATGTGCACACATGAGTGTAATAGCCATACAAGTCAGAAGGGGCATCTGATCCCCTGGAGCTGGAGCTACAAGCAGTTGTGATCCATCTGACATGGGTGCTGGAAACCAAACTGGTCCTCTATAAGCGTAGTAAGGCTTCACTGCTAAGCCCTCTCTCCAGTCCCTCCTCGCCCACTTTTAGGATTCACTATGAGTAGAACTGGTTGGGCTAGTCACACAAAGAGGAGACAGTGGGCCTGTCTATGTTGTGACCACGGTGGCAGAGGTGCTGGCAGCCACACCAACAGCAGTGGCAGGAGGGGAGCTGATGAGTTCCAGGCAGTATCTGGGGCAGATGCAAGGAGGAACAGAGGTGACTGCAGAAACAAAGCCGGCCGGAGGAAGTAAAGAGAAAACACGTTAAGGGTGGAGAGTATAAGCCAAAGACGGAAGGCAGGAGTAGACTGGTTAGATCCAGACTGCTGCCAATATTTAACGGTCAAGGGTCTCAACATGCTAAAGCAGGAGAGCAGAGACACTGTCACTGTCCCAGCACCTGAGAAACACCCAGGAGCTGTAGCAAAAGTAGGCACACTGCCTTCTGCTGCTGCAGCTAATGGAAACTGGAAATTATAGCAATGGCCAAGCACCAGGCCCACTGGTAGTAAGAGCATGGAGCAATGAGCCTCCAATATGAGCACTGGTAGCTGTGTGTCTGGCTTAAGCCTAGATCAGCGAGTCCCCAGATCACTCATTGAGCTATAAGCCTTTGGTCTCTAGCCCAGGCCCTGGGTCTTGGGCACTCTAGGGCACTGGAAGAATGTCTCCTCGCATACCCTCAATTCCCTACTGAGGTAGAGCAGAGGGGCCCACCAGCTGACTGGTGACAGCAAACCTATCATTGGATGGTCACTGTGCCCAGGGGTGGACTATAATTGGCCTGCTCTGGACCTGGGAGGATCCAACTCCGTCAAGACTACACCCAAGCCTAACACCTTCACCCTAGACATCCAGCTGCCCCAAGTTCTCATGGGTAAGAGTCGGAGAGAGGCAGAAACGCTGCACGGATGACAGCAGTCACAGCCCAGGATGTCAGGCACTCAGAGCGTCATTGTGGAATTTTCTAGTAAGCTCTTCCAGGAGAAAACATGGGCATGGACGTTCACATCTGGCAGAGGGTCCCCAAATAGCTGATCAGCTAAAAAAAAAAAAAACAAAAAAAAAAAAAAAACGCCAACTCAGTCTTGCTCTCTACAGTACATTCCAAGGCAAAAAGCCACTTACCTCTGCCCCATTAGATGGAGTGTTTTACCCCATTTAGGAATGGAGGAAACTGAGGATTGATTTGCTCCACAGCAACCCAATGGTATACAGGTGGAGTTTGAACAGAGATCTGAAAAACCTCAGGCTCAGCCAGGTGGTAATGAAACACACCTTTAAGCCCAGCATTCAGGAGGCAGAGGCAGGCAGTCCTCTGTGAGTTCGAGGTCAGCCTGGTCTACAGAGCGAGTTCCAGGATAGCTAGGGCTACACAGAGAAATGAAGAAGGAGGAGGAGAAAGAGAAGGCAGACTCCTCAAGCTCTCCCTCAGGGCCTGACCACACTTGGCCCTCTGTCAACCCCTGACCATCCCAAGCTCTCTCTCTCTCAGTCCCTGACAACCCCCAGGGTCCCTCTAATAGTTCAGTGGTCTTCCTCCATCTCAAGAAAATTTTGGTTTAATTTCTTTAGGTTGGGTTTTCTTTCTTTCTTTTTAAATGTTTTTAAAATAATTATTTATTTTATTGTATTGGTGTTTCACCTGCACATATGTCTGTGTGAAGATGGCAGATCCCCTGGAACTAGAGTTACAAACAGTCGTGAGCTGCCATGTGGGCGCTGGGAATTGAACTCAGGTCCCCTGAGAAAACAGTCAGATGTTCTTAACAACTGAGCCATCTCTCCAGTCCAGTTTTTCTAAGGCAAGCTGGAACTCCTGGTCCTCCTACTTCAGCCTCCCACGTGCTGGTGTGAGAGGTGTGATCCCACGCCCATCTTGAACAAGCACACAGTTTCATATGTGAGAACTTTACCTTTCATTTCTACCCCACCCTTTTCCTTCTCCAACTCTACCTGCATCCCAGCTGCTCTTCATGCCCATCGGGAAAGAGCTTTGCCCAGGAGCCCTGTGGGCTTTGAGGACCGACAGTGGCTGTGACCACTCTCAGGGTCCTTTACCAGTGGGGAGGTCACTCAGTCAAAACATGACAGCTTCACTCGATGGAGGCCACTGTTGGGGAGAGTCCCTGGTTAGCTCCTGCAGTATGTTTGAGAGCTGTGTGACATCTGTCACTGAGTACAGTATCACCCAGCTCCTTGAGATATGCTGGGATATCCAGGGCACAGTGATGCCTGACTCACCCAAAGGTAAATTCTTACCATTGACACCTGCCCCACCACCTTAGGGCTCTGCACGTCCACTGTTTTGATGCCCGGCCACAAGGTGAGAAAGCATTGGCACTTCCCTTAGAAAGAGGCATAATGGAGTTTTGTAGCACATGGCCGCTTTCCTATCCAGGCCTGCCATCTGTGTCGGCTTACACAAAGCAAGGTCATTACCATTGGGCAGTGCTCAAGGCACGGCCTTGAACCTACAGATGTAGGGACAAAGAGGAAGAAGGGGCCTCGCGATAGAGCAAGATCTCTAAGTGACATTGTAATGGTGTCTGAACATGTCAGCAACAGCCAGCAAAGCTGCCTAACAAACATCCCAGCTAGGCGGCTTTAAGAGCACCTTATTTGTGTTTCTATACCTGCCATCTAGTAAAGGGTCAGCTGCCCTAGGCTGGTATCAGCCAGGCATTCCTGGAAGCTGTGAGGACTCCAGGATTCGAGCATCATCTACCGTCCAGCATAGCATAACAAACCTCGGGGGGGGGGCAGGTCTGGGCACAACAGATATTCCCGGACTACCTGCCTCCTGTCCATGACAGGAGTGTCGAGTAGCCAAGCACTGTGAGAAACAGAGTGAGACAGACTCTCACCCTCAGAAAGAGGAGCCGCAATGGTGGCCACAGACAGCACCTCTTGCAAGCGACTACCATAGCTGTGTTCAGCCAGGAACGCTTTTATTACTTTTCAGTTTTTAAGCTACATTTGTTGTGTATGTGTGTGTGAGTGTGTGTGTGGGTGTGCATGCTCGTCACTGCACAAGGGCACAGGGCAACTCGCTAAAGTCTGCTTCCTCTTTCTACGTGTAGGCCCCAGGGACTGAACCCAGGTCGTCGGCCTTGTTAGCAAGCACTTTTACCTGCTGGGTCCTCTTACCAGAACCTACGGATCTTTATTCTGAATGGCCAGGTGGAATTAAATCTCATTTAGTATAGAACAAAGGAGAAGCGATATTTGAAGAAAACACCCATTTTTGTCACCAAGGCCAGTGATACTGGCTGCCCCCACCACCTCCCTCACTACTCCCAAGATGTAACACCAATTGAAATGTTTCTATAACCAGATATAAAAGAACCCCACTGAGGGTGGGCCTGGCAGAAAGAGGGTTTACTCTCGGCGTGAGCAGACTCAGCAAAAGCCAGGACTCAAGCCTTGCAAGACATAGAGGGTGGCTCTCCCTCCACGCTTTCCTGCGACCTCCAAAGTTCCAACCTTGTGCCAGGAGTGACTCCACCGACGGAGTGACTTCCTCAAAGGGGTGTTTGATCCAGACTCAGAGGCAAGTGGACTGAGATCACATGGCTCGGTGCACAGTGTCCTTTGCTCTCTTCCACTCTGGCCCTTGCTTTCTCCCCCTCTTGTGATTGGCAGGACAAACCTCACCTCCCACATCAGCATGTGGGCCGTTCCTACGCCAGGGCCAGGGCAGTGGCTGGGATGCAGCCAGGGAGAGTATCTCCGGGTCTCCAGGGCCTCTTGGACCACAGCAGGAGACTCATCTCCCTGCAGCAGCCAAGCCTGATTCCCCGAGCTCTCAACAGAACTCCCAGAAGGGAAAGAGGCTGTAAACACCAAATATAACCACTTGAGGAGCCGGCACAGACAGCGCTGCAGACAGTGAGTTACATAACAGCCACTGAGATTCTGAAGAAGCCATGAGGCTCAGCGCAGGCCGCCTTCCCGAAACACTCAGCCACTCTCCACTCACTCCTTGGCCTCTTGTTCTGCCCCAGGGACCCGCCAGGCATCACAGTGAAGTCCTTAGGCATGGTGAGGCTGGCACCCTGGGCAGGAGACAGGTGGCACATAGATGAGGAAGTCATAAGAAGAAAATTAGGTTAGAGAAGTCAAGAGTAAATGGGGGGCATCTTTAGAGTGGGATGGGGCAGCTTAAGCGAGGGTAGGGACTGAAAAGGACATCAGCATGCGTCTTAACAGGGAGCAAAGAAAGGAGCTTCACAGGCTGGGGGCAGCCCTGCCAGGACAGAGACAGAATGTGCAAAGACCCTGTGGTAGGACTGTGTGGGCACCAGAGACCCAGTGGAGATGCACAGCCGAACTCTGTAGACCCTGGGTATGAGGAACTGCTCCCAGAGGCCCCTCATCCTCAGGGCTGGGACAGGATGGAACCAGGAGAGTGGCTCCAGTGACCCCTCAGAAGACCAAGACCCTGGGCCATCACCGGGTGCCCCAGCTCACATCTGGAATCCCAACACTTGGGAGGTTGAGGCCTGGGGAAAGTTGCGGGTAGGAAAGACCCAGACCCTCGCCCCCAAATCAAAACAAAAATAACAACTCCAGATACTTTCTGGAGCCGCAGTGGGAAGGACTCAGGGTGAGGGACAGTGCCTGTTAGCGGCTTGGAGGACAGAGGGGACAATGGGACCAAGACCTCCAGGTCAAGATGCAGCCCAGTGGATGGTAAGTGAGAAACGGCACCTACACCCCAGTCTTGGTCCCAGAAGTCCCCACACCCTTTGCACCGATTGTCCCCTCTGCCTAGAGCACCCTTCCTTCGCGGAACATGTGGCTGGCACCTTCCCAGCCTTCAGGTTTCCCTGGCCGACCACCCAGCTGTTTCTCTACCATCGATCGGTGTTTGATTCTCCTCCTGCATTCTTTGGTCTGTGGTCAGCTTCACATATAAAAGGCTTGTAAGCTACACATCACAGGAACTGCCCTGCTGGCTATCTCCTGGTCCTAGAGGGGTCCTGGCACGGGCAGATACTCAACAAAACAGAAAGATTGGAAAATTCCTCTGATAGACTGCTGGATATTTTTGATTTCTTCCACAGGGAAGTGGGGAGGAGAGGAAAATGGAATAATTCATAGAAAAATTAAAATCTGAAGACAAAGTGGGGCATACATTTGCATAAAGACTAGATTCCAATTTTTAATGTCGCCCACCTCCACAGTGAAGGTGGCAGCCACCCAGGCAGGGCCGGAAGTGGCTCAGCCAGCCATGTGCGTGTCACAGGGGTGTCAGTCCCCTCCCAAGGCACCCTCAACCATCCTGAAGCAGTCTTGATGTCATTTATGCACAGCTAAGTTCAACCTTGAACACCTTTCCTGCTCCCTCCTCCTCAAGCATCCAGGGTAGGAAAACTAAATTGTCCATTATCCTAGACTCCCTGCAGATCCACTTCTGCACCAGAGGTTTTCTGGGGACCCCCAAGGTGGCAGCCACCTGACCATGCCTCACCTCGTCTTGCTTTAAGCAAACCCTCCATGACTAGAACCACAGTGGTCTTGCAATCCTGGGAAGGCCAAGAGACTCAAAAGAGATAGATACCCACTGGGTCCTCAGTGGGTGGAGTACTTGCCTACCAAACACGGATCCCAAATTCTGTCCCCAGTGTCACAGAAAACTAAATATAGAGGCAGGAGGATCAGGAGTCCACCGTCGCCTCAGCTACATAGAAGCCAGCCTACATAGCCTACCTACATGAGACCCATCTCAAACACACACAGCTAACCATGGCCTGACTCCTTCAAAGCTTGTGTGTCCAGGCAGCCAAAATCATGAGTCTCTACTGATTAATGAGGGGGATCCGACAGGACATTATCCTAACAAGGATCTCATTTCTGGCTGCACTAGTCGGTCCTACCCCAGCCTGTATGATGACAGCCAAGCCTGGAACTGTTGTGTGGTTCCACCTCAGAGAAGACTGGCTAAAAATAAACCTGGGGTCTGAAGACAGAACATTGACTGTCACTTTGACAGAGTGGCTGACAGAGCCACCATGAACAGTAGCCATCCATCACAGACCTCTGCCTTCCATGTGGGGAGCTGAGACGCCAGGATGGAAGAGGACAGGTGGGTGGGAAAAGATGGGAATGGTTGCCTAACCAGAAATCCCGGCTCAGAATTCCAATGCCCATGGTAGCCCAGCTCCCTGTCAGTCCCCAGACTACTGCCATGAAATCAGTCAAGCAAAGGTGCTGACCCCCAAATTCAATTTGCAAGATTAACCACGCAGGAAAGCAGGCCAAATAGAACTGACATACATACACTGAGTGCCTGCTGAGTCAGAATAAAAGCAATGAATTACAGGATAATTTGCAACAACCTGGATTCCCACAAAGGTGAGGGAGGCACAGTGGGTAATTTGGTTCGGTGGTTAAGGGCATTGGCTGCTCTTGCAGAGGACCCAAGTTCAGTTCCTAGCACTCATGTGGTGGCTCCCAACCATCCAGTACCAAGGGATCGGATGCCCTCTTCTGGCCTCTGTAGGCACTGCATGCACGTGATGCACATACATATACATAGGTAAGCATTCACACACATAAAAATACGTCTCTTTTTAAAATGGGCTGGGGGCTGGAGAGATGGCTCAGCAGTTAAAAGCATTGCCTGCTCTTCCAGAGGTCCTGAGTTCAATTCCCAGCAACCATATGGTGGCTCACAACCATCTGTAATGAGGTCTGGTGCCCACTTCTGGCCTGCAGGCATACATGAACATAGAATATTGTATATATGATAAATAAATATTTTAAAAAAGAGGGAGGACACAAAAAAATAAATAAATAAAATAAAATGGGTTGGCATATAATTCAGAGGCACAGCACTGGCCTAGCACATGAGGCCCCAGTTCCATCCCCATACCATCAAAATAAATAAAGCAGAAAAGGGAAACAAAAAAAAGAGACCCAGACACATCTGTGGTAGAAATCACACAGGAAGACTACTCGAAGCCCCCACCTCAAGAGTGCCCCATCCTCCTCTGGGAACCTGTGAGGACATATGTGGCACATGAGGTCGGGAATTGGATGCTTAGTAGCAGATGGTAAAGGGGAGAGAACTAGAGGCCACAGCGATGGCTAGGGTCACAGAGGTGCGACAAATGGGGGCTCAGGCCCACCAAGGCAGAGAGGCACTGGCCAAGAGAGGAAACACCCCTAATAACAGGAAGGGGGCTCTTCCAGAACCCCAGGGAACTCTGTGCACATTGATGGGACCACCTCAGGCTCTGACCTCTGAACTGGAGCCACTGGTGGCTTCAAGCCTGATACAATGACCCATGGAAAACTGCAAAAGGTCCTCTCAGTGCTCAGGTCCCCAAGCTCCCCAGCAGCACAGCCAGTGGGGCTCAGGCAGCTTGACCTCCCAGGAAAGCCATAGTTCTGCTGACGGGCACATGAAGCCAGGCCTCCATCACTTACCTCTTCCCGTGAGGTACCCTCCCGGTCTCTGAAGGCTTGGTGGGAACAAGCCAGGGATACCACCCGCCAACAGGTAAGACAGCCACACCAGGGATGACAGGGCACAGTACACAGAGGGGCTGCGTGCTCCTGCATCCTGGAGACCAGTACTGCTACCCGCTCTCTGTGGTAGGAAGGTTACATGGGCTGATTTGGGGGTCTGTGGCTACTGGGCATAATCCAGAGAGACTTGGGCGATAAAACTGGACTGTGATCGACACCAGTCAGCCCTGGGTGGCAGGGAGGCATGAGATACTGATCTAACATAGACCAGGTCCATTGCTAAACACCAGGAGCCAGGAAACACCATCATACAATGGTGCTAAGTCAGACGACTCCACGGTGCAGCAGTGAGCTGACACCGGTACAGTCAGCTACACAAGGGTGTCAATCACCTCAGAGAAGCACAAGTATACTGCGCATGTACAGGTGTGCATGGCACAAGTTTATTCCATAAAATTCTTCATAGCACTTCTCCCTTATAGACTTAAAATCCAGGGTATTTCCATAGGTTTTATAGTGTGCTCAGTTTAAAAAAAAAATACAAAATGATCAGCAGGATTTGTGACATACTCCACACACTAGATGAGAAGCACCGTCGAGTCCTGACGACCAAAGCCTGAGACCCCGTCTCCAAGTGCAGAGGAGAGTCACAACACAAGAGCCTAGGAACTACTAGGAGGGAGCCGGAGGCCATTTCCCTCTGAGGCCAGGCAGCTCCATCCTCGAAGGACTCTGGGATCCTAGGACGCATGTAAGTGGTGGCACAGATGCCACCCAGGAAGATTTGACCTGTTCCAACACTGTGTTAAGACGCAGAGAGGGGCGAGAACCCTGCAGCAGAGGGCTCGTGGCTGGAGTGTCGCTCACAATTCCCTAGAATGGTGTTCTGGCCATGACAGACAGTACATGAGCCGTCAGCCCAGGGGTCCCAACAGCCATCTGTGAGATGACAGGCATGCTGGGCCAGATGCCCTGGCTTCAGTCAGCTCTGGAGAGGACAGAATGGCTGAGGGAGCCAGGCCAGTGAAGGACAGGGAGTATAGGTGTGATTTCACCTTCATAGAGCAAGATGGGACAGTGGACTCATGAGGCTGAAGGCCACATCGCTCCTCCGGTGTGCTGTTACCAAACGCCACCAGCCCTGCACCTGCAAGGCTGTGTGCCGACCTACAGCAGCAGGGCTGAGACGAGCCTCAATGTACCCTCCTGGTCTCTGAAGGCCAGGCACATCCTGGAGCATGGGAGACCTGGTCCCCACCAATGAGTTCGAAACAGGAATGCTATTTCCGAGCCCGCGGAATGTGCAGTGCCCAGGGCCATCTGGAGCAGCCACTGTCTCTGGAGTGACCCTAAGTTCCATCACATGCATAGCTGGACGGTGTGGGAGCCATTGACTCAGAAGTCCTGCAGCTCAGGGATGTTCCGGTAAAAGTCCAGGGTCTCAGGGTTGGAGAAGGCACCTCGGTGCTCCACGGCCCTTCCAGCCATCACCTGCTTCACAGCCACCTCCACCTTCTTGCCATTGAGTGTATACTGCGGGAAAAGACAGAGGACAAACAGAAGTGCTTAAACCAGAGGTGACACAGTGCAGCCTCGCCTCGGGTTTCTACCGACATTCTCTTCCAGAAAGACCCATAAAACCAGACACACAGTGGCTTCGAACACATGCCACAGCACCTGCAGACACCTTGAGGGGACCTGCTGGGAAGGGCATCACAGGCAGTGCTGACACCATCCGTGGAACCTGTCATGTGATTTCATGCCTGTGCCAAAACCACATGAACATGTGGGTGTCTCCAAGGCTGTGCAATGCACCAGACCCATAGCCAGGAGCCCTAAAGTGGGTACACCAGGTGCCACATGGCCCTTGCCCAGAGTGACACTACACCTGTCTCAGGTGCCACCCCCCAACTGATCTCTGTTCCTGCCCAGAAGGGTGTCAGTAGGACCAGGCTACTCAGTCATTTGCTCATGCACTCATACACTCACTGGCTCACACTCAGCCGCTCACACTTACACACACTCACACTCAGCCGCTCACACTTACACACACTCACACTCAGTCGCTCACACTTACACACACTCACTCACTTGCTCATGTACTCATATACTCACTTGCTTACACTCACTCGCTCACACACTTACACACACTCACTCACTTGCTCATGTACTCATACACTCACTTGCTCACACTCACTCGCTCACACACTTACACACACTCACTCACTTGCTCATGCACTCATACACTCACACTCACTCACACACATCCACTCACTCTCACGCAGCATGCACTCCAGGCTCTTCCTCCCCACCCCTTGGTGGCTATGGGGACACAGTCAAAACTCTTTCCCAGGCAGAGCGCAGACCACCCAGGTTGTTCCTGGTCAAGTCAGTGACTTGACTACTCCCAGCATGCTCCAGGAGTCTCACCCAGCTCAGCCCAGCTGAGTCCATCTCCAAGTCCATCTCTGCATACGGTTGCTTTGTCCGTACAGGGAGCCCCCAAGTCAGAAGCCCAGGGTCCCCCCATGATCTAATGAGCAGCAGCCTACAGGCATGGAATGGCAGCGTCACAGCAATTATGGATAACTGGAGCTTGCACACGCTTGCACACATGTGCACATTTGCACATGCACACCGCTATTCCTGACTCGAAATGTGACTGAACCAGAATAGGGGTCTTCAGGCCCACAAACCCCACCACACACGTGCAGCTCCCTTCAGAGTTCACACTCCTCCAGCTGCCTGCAGGGCACACTCAGGCCATACTCAGGGGCGGGCTGCTCTGAGGCCTGCTGGGGTTAGTCCTGCCATCCCCCACCTAGCAGTGTTGAGCTGCAGACAGCCAGTTGCCTCCCCCCAAAATGGCAGCCCACAGAAGCTGCTGAAAATGCAGTCAAGAGGGAGACTATGGTTGCTAGGCAACATGGTACCCATATAGAAATTAAGAGTAAGCTGCAGTCACCCCGGCTCTCATAGGCCAGGACAGAGACAACGTACTGGAATGCCTCGAGTCTCCAGGATGAGGCTGGGCACGTGGCGAGCAGACAGACCAAGGCGGATGGCATCACGGATGCGCTTCACGAGGTCAGGCTGGAAAGTGTGCCCAGACACCATCTTCAGAAACAGGACCACCCGCTCCTCGCCATCCCTGTTGTACTGGGGGACACACAGGCTGTCCTCCACCTCGTCAAAGGCTTCCACTGTAAAAGCAGAAAGGAAACAGCCTCACAGGAAGCTCTTTACAGACCACTATGCCATGTCACCTGTCAGAAGGGCAGGACGCCAGGCCAGCTGACTTGGACTGAGGGATGCCCACGTGAGGGTATATGTCATCCATACTAAGATGTCAGTGACAGGGAGAAAGTGAGTCCAGGTCATCACCTGGTTATACTGACCTGGCACTCTCTGGGACTCAGATCTCATCGGCATGACAAAGGAGGCCACCTCCCTAAGAAGGGTTGCTTTGGAGCCTGGGCTAGGACTAAGTGCCTAGGCAGAAGCTTTGAGAGTCCCTCAGAGGTGTGTATCTGTGTCCTGTACAGTGCTGTGTGTACTTCAGCATTCATACACCCTCTCTGTGCCTGTTTCCTTTCCCTTAATCAGAGATAAGATTAACCAATGTTCTGAGCTTGAAGGAAAGCCAAGACCAAGGGACCTGAACCCTTTCTGAGGTTTTAGGAGGTGCCACAGTATGGCCAGAAGAGAAAATGTATACATGGGGACCCCCCCTCACCCCACTACATGGATGTCCACCCTCACCAGCTCTTTGGGAACCAGGGTCCTGGTGCTGGTGGGACCACCCTGGACCTGAGTGAGAATAGCAGGAGACAAGCACGAACCAATGTTGTAGATCTCCGAGCTGCCGAAGCGCACTCCGTTCGGGTTGAGGGTACCATCACTGCAGAGCGAGAAGCACGTGGCTGAAGCATGTGGCAACATCCAGGCCCTCTGGGCAAGCACCACGCCCACCAGTATGGCTCCTCCCCTAGCATCCAGCTGCCACTTGCTGCCCTCTCTCCTCTCACGTCACAGGCCATGTCCCCCGTGCCTCAGAGGGAATGGCAGGAGGAAGGGACACCTCACCTCCGGCCCAGCATGACGATGCCTCCTGTCTTAGGGTTGATCCTGCAGTAGTCGCCATGTGCCCAGACACCTGCAAGAAAGGCGGAACACATCGGCCACACTAAGGGATGGACCAGGACACATCCAGACACCAGAGGCAGGGACAGAAGGGAGGGGATGCTGGCCACAGAGTTCACAAGTCCTGGAACAAGCAGTGTGTAGCTGAGCAGAGACAGTGAACTGCATGTGTCAGATATGGTGGCACAAACCTATAGTCTCAGTACATGTGACTGCACACATGTAGTTTACACAAAGCCAACAACCCCTGTGGTGTTAGCAGCATCCGTCCACCAAGACCTCAAGGCTACTTATTCCAAGCAAGGCAGAAAGAATCAGGGCCATGGAGAGGAGGGCCCTTTACAGAGGAGCATGACAAGGTCAACTGCAGGCGGCAGCACATAAGGCAGGGGTGGCCCGGGGGGCACAGGTCACCTGCTGCACAGCATCACCCTCCTCAAGCTCCAAACCTCCCTCCAACTGCCGCTTCCACTGGAACCAGCAGACAAGCCCTGAACCAGGGGGCAGGCAGCCCTCAGCCCTCTGCCCAGTGGCTCATGTGGCTCATGGCTTTGAATGCAGAGGTGGGTGAGGGTCACCTGAACCCAAGTACAGATCTTGAGCTGACACTGATGAGATACTAAGAGCCACTGGGAGCTGGAAGCCAAGCCATAGCCAGGCAAGGAGTGGCGGCAGGCTGCTCCACCTACCCGGGAATTTGGAGAAGTAAGCCTTCCTGTACTTGCTGCCATTCTCGTCGTTCCAGAAGTGCGTGGGCTGGCAAGGAATGGGCTTGGTGCACACCAGCTCGCCGCTCTCTCCCCAGACGGCCTTCCCTGGCACACGGGGAGAAGACTAAGCCTGGAATAATACTCATGACCACACCCTGACAACGCTCCCTTCCTTACGCTCCTACTTGGGACACAACTTTGCTATGTGCAGGCCAAAGTGACCGACCCTGCATGTGCACCATGGCCTCCCCAACAAAATCCACACACAGCCCGACCCCCGATCCCCACTGCTCTTGCGGCACTCCACCTCAACACTTACTTCTCTGAAGATGGGGTCAGGAAGTCCTTGAGTGCAAAACCCCACCCGCGGGAAAGGACAGTGTTCCCCATGGGAGACAAAGTATCATCATAAGCAAGGGACACATCTATGAATGTATCTCTCCCTGACATCCCAGAAGAGTCAGTGAGCTATTCACCTTCCTCGTTCCAGGCTTCCACGGCCATGCCAAGGTTGCGGGCTTGAATCTCACCCTTGTATACCGGGATGGATGAGTTCTGGCCCATGAAACAGGAGATGATGTCAGTGCCACCTGCAAGCAACATCAGAGGACAAGTGACCCTCGGGGAGTGGTGTCCCTTGGGGACGGGTAACCTTCAGGGTTCCCTGTCAGCAAGATGCAGACCTACCTAGACAAGTACCGCCCATCCCACAGACACAGGCCTGACAGCAAGGGCTCACGTGCAAAGAGAGGAAGCGTGACAGACTGAACCCAGCTCTGTGCCTGCCATGTCTGCTGATGTTCTCTCTGACTGGGTCTCCCTACCCAAGCACTCAGAGCAAATGCTCTCAGCTGGTCACATGGAAGCCAAAGACTTAAGACAGATAAATAGGAGCCTCACCTGATGACACTTACACACTACACACCTGCCCACGTGCACACACACACACAATGCATACCTCACACAGACACACACACCATACACTGGCATGCAGCAAAGTCAGCTGGAGCAAAGTCAGGAGTCCAGAGGAGATGCAGAGTCCGTGTAGACACCCTGATCCTCACACTATGGATCTAGATGCCCCCAAAACTATGCTCTAAGTATAACCGCCTCCTCCTCCAGGTACAGGCAGGTGTGGAAGGCCAACCACATGAGTGAGCATGTGTCTGGGGTGTCCCTGAATGGAAGCCTAGAGAGGCCACTTCATGAAGTTATCAAAGTGAATCCTGAATTGCCTTGGAGACCCCAAGATGTTGGAAGATGACAGAGCCATGGGATACCTGATGAGGAGAGCTGCCAACAGGGAGTAGAACCAGCCCAACAGGGAGAAGTGTGTTGCAGTCAACAAAACTGAAAGGAGTTGGAGATCTGAAAAATGCTTTGACATCAGACATGGAGATACAGTTTTGGAATGATAATGTATATTCTGTGCCATTACATGTTGGAAGTATGTGATCTGCTTTTTAAATTTGATTTTACAGGGAAATACAGTTAAGAGATTGCATGAGCTGGGCAATGGTGGTGCACGCCTTTAATCCCAGCACTTGGGAGGCAGAGGCAGGCAGAACTCTGTGAGTTCGAGGCCAGCCTGGTCTACAAGAGCTAGTTCCAGAACAGGCACCAAAGCTACAGAGAAACCTTGTCTCAAAAAAACCAAAGGAAAGAAAAAAAGAGAGAGAGATGGCATGAATCTCAAAAAAAAAATTTGAACTTCAGACTTTTAAATAAATTTGAGACTGTTACAGACTTATGGGAACTTTTGAAACTGGACTGAATGCATTTTTGCATTATGATATGGCTGCAAACCTTTAGAGGCCAGGAAGTAGAATGTGGTGGTTTGAAGGAAAACGGCCCCCAAACGAAGCGGCACTATTAGGAGATGAGGCCTTACTGGAATAGGTGTGATCTTGTTGGAGGAAGTGTGTCACTATGGAGGCAGGCTCTGAAGCCTCATACATGCTCAAGCCACACCCAACAGGAAGTGAGTCAGTCTACTTCCTGTTGCCTGCATATCAGCATGCAGCAGCTCCTTCTCCAGCACCATGTTTGCCTGCACGCCACATGCTCCCCACCATGATGATAAAGGATTGAACCTCTGAAAATGTAAGCCACCCCAATTTAATGTTTTCTTTATAAGAGTTGCCACTGCCAGGGTGTCTCTTCACAGCAACAGAAACCATAACTAAGACAGCCCCAAGGATGCCAGAAGAAGGATCTAGGACTTGAGTTATACGTGGTTAAAGTCACCGAACACGGGTGCTAGGAACCAAACTCTGGTCCTCTTCAAGAACAGCAAGTATGCTGGGCGGTGGTGGCGCACGCCTTTAATCCCAGCACTAGGGAGGTAGAGGCAGGCGGATCTCTGTGAGTTCGAGACCAGCCTGGTCTACAAGAGCTAGTTCTAGGACAGGCTCCAAAACCACAGAGAAACCCTGTCTCGAAAAACCAAAAAAGCAAGTACTCTCTAATCCCACAACCTGCTGTCACTCGACATACCACTGTGACAATGCTCCTAACTACAACACCCATCCATGGCTTCCAAGGGCCACCCCACATTTCCCTTCCCCCTTTCCCTCTGCAGCCACTGCTTCTGGCCCTACCTGAGATGGAGCCAAGGAGCACACTGCTTTTGATGCATCTGTACACATACTCGTAGCTCTGGGCTTTCAGTGGTGAGCCAGTGGACAGGATCGTGTGGAGTGTGTGGAGGTTGTGAGTTTCCACTAGGGGTAAAAATGACCAGATATTAAAGCAAGCCCACTGCCTTTAGCCAGGCTCACATGCAGGACACAGCCAGAACAGATGTCAGTTCCTGGGCTGGGGACACAGTTGAGAGGCCACTCACCTGGCTTCATGTCTTTCTCCTCCAACACTGACAGCCACTTGGCTCCGGTTCCCAGGATGGTGATGCTATGACACAGGGGAGAGAAAGTACCTCAGGCCTCCTGTAGGTCCCCAAAGCTTCCAAACATCAGCAACAGACTCCAGCCACAGCCTCCCACCTCCTGCCCTCCTGTTTAGGCTCCAGGCCTGCTCTGTCCCATTACATCACTCTAGCCAAGCAGTTTTATGTAAAATGTTAATGGCCAAGATTTAAAAACACTCGTGGTGGGCCAGCTCAGTGGGCAAAGGAGCTTGTCACCAAGTCTGACAACTTGAGTTGAATCCCCAGGACCCACATGGTAGAACAAAACCAACTCCCAACAAGCTGCCCTCTGACCCCCACCTCACACTACAGCATGCACAGTCACACACACAATAAATGTTAAAAATGATTTAAAAAACAGAAAACAAAACCCACTAGCAGCACCTCTGCTTCCACCATGGTGGTTCAGCGGTGACTGGCCATGGCAGAGCAGTGCTGCTGGCACCAGAAGTCTGAGCCTCCATCACTGGCAACGGGTCATCCACCAAGTGCTGGTGGCACGCGGTGTTTAAAGGTCTCCAAAAACAAGTTTCATAATCCCTAGCCACGAGGAGGTGCCCAATTCTGTGTCCTGCCCAAATGTGGCCTCTGCACCTTAGGGCTCCCACTAGCATCCACCAAGGGGAGAGACGTGAGCAAGGCCACGGGCAGCCACACCCCTGCAGTATAGCTCTGATGTCTCGGGGAAGACTACAGCAGACAGCTGGCCAATCACCTGCCCTGAGGGACCACTAAGAACTGGCCACGCTGTCCCGGGAGGACTTGTAAGTAAAGCAGGTGGGAATGCAGTTTATTGGCCTCACATCCCACATGTGTGTCTCCCTGCATGCATCAGCCTTCTCCAGTTCACCTGAGCCCAGGGACACCCTATAAACAGCCGCCTACACCCTCAGCCCTGCTTGATTGGAGATTCCCTGGAATCACCATCTTGTGCACAATGCTGCACCGATCCTAACGCCTGTGCTCCACAGGGCACAGAAGAACACAGTCACCACAAGGCCAGGGTGTGACATCAATTGATTGACAGTAGCACTTCAGTACACAGTTAATTGAAATATCACCCGAACTCCTTCAATACATGTAATTTCTACAGAAAGGTAATTGAAGTAAGAATTTAGAAATAAAAAACAGTAAGGAATGGAAGAATGGAGGAAGGGAGAGAAAAGAAAGGCAGACATATTAAGGCTCTAACTCAGAGGAAGAACGCTTGTCTCATACATGAGGTCCTGGCTTCCATCCCACTGGTGCAAAAAACAAGAGCGAACCCCATTCCTTTGGCCTCTCTCTCAGTCCCAGTCTGAGGACCAGTCCTCACTCCACAAGCAACAGGCCGAGGGTGCGCCTGTCTCGTCCTCTGTCCCCTCTGCTTCCAGCATTCTCCACACCCTCTCACGCAGAAAGACAGAGAACTCTGGATCAGCTTGGGTCAACTGAGCAGGACCCAGGGTACCTACCCTATCCTGTCCACAAGGTCCCACAACACATTGGGTGTCGGAACCAGTGGGGAGCCATCGTACAGGACCAAGGATGCTCCTGTGGCCAGGGCTGACACCATCCAGTTCCACATCATCCAACCGACCTGCCACAAACAGGGAGACCAGGTAAATCAGGCAGAGGTGTAGGCTGAGAATCCTAGCACTGAGGGCAGTTGGGGAGAGGCTGAAGGACTACAAGTTTGGGGCCAGCCTTAACTACGTTGTGAACCCCAGTCTAAAACAAACAAACAAAAAATGTTCTAAAAGGAAATGACACGCAGGCCCACTGACTACTACTATAACTAGTAGTAGGGATTTGGGGGAAATCTGGGCAGATCTGGAACAAAACACAAAGGGAGGGAGGAATTCCAGCAGGAATCTCCAAATTGGAGCACAAAGGGGGCACCCAAGCTTCCATACATGGATCAGAGGGAAGTCTGGGCAGACTTGCTGGGAACCTGAGTGTCACCCAGCACCCTAGGGTCAGTATTGGGAAGTGGGGACCTACAGCTGGTGAGGAAGTTCCCAGAAAGCAGGGAGTAATTGTGCATGCCTGTAAATCCCAGGATTTGGGAGGCTGCAGCAGGAGGTCAGGGGTTCAAGACCAGCTTGGTCTACAGAGTTAAGCACCATCTAGCCTGGACAACTCAGCTAGATGCTATCTCAAAATGAAAAAAAAAATTAAGGACTAGGGATGTGGTTTAGTGGCAGAGCACTTGCCTAGCATGCCTGAGGACCAGGGTTCAATCCCAGGCACTGAAAAAAAGAAATATGAGATGAACCACCCAAGACTCTGCTAGATGCTCTGGAACGTCTCCAGACTGGACAGGAACACCCCAACTCCCAACTCAAGCTCCGGTTAGTGTCAAGTACTCGATGCTGCTCTAGGCTATTCCTTGTACCACCCAGCCCCAGGAGGGGCAGCAGCAGGTCACAGGACACACCGTGGTATAGTAGAGCAGAATGTCGCTGGTCATCATGTTGCCGTGTAGCATGTGCTCCTTCAGGTGCTGGATGAGGGTGCCCTGTGGGAGACACGGAGAGCAAGGCATGAGTGAGACACATCATCCATCCCCCCTCCCTAGGAAAGTCAACTGGAGTGCTCTGGCTCTAAGGGCCAGCTTCCGTGTCACTCTGCCATCTGACACCCAAGTACACCCCATCCACCTATGAGCTCTCTGTCCCATCCCATCAGGGACACCAGAGACATACTAACCTCATGAAAAAGAGAAATGACCTTCACTGAGATGGGAGAGAAAACTCAAGGGCCTATAGCAGATGTGTCCCTGTCCTGAAAGAAGACATCTAAACACAGAGCTCAGAGACACTAAGGCAGAGGGGACCACATGGGACACCTCCCATCGACACCCTCCACTTTTGGTTTCAGTATTTAGTAGGTAATACAATCCCAGGCTCCAAATCCACAACGCACAGCCTGGGAAACACCCTCCCCCAGCGCTGCACCTAGCTCCTCCTGCTCGCCCAGGACAGTTCAGCACCCCCAAACCCTGCACATGTGCACTCCCAGCAGCTCTGTGGGAGGCTGGGGCTTCCTTCTCAGAGCTGAGTCCAGCTAGCACTGTGAGTGCCCACTGCCCATGCCTTCCTTTCTCTATACTGAGTCCTCTATGAGATCCTGTGGCAGAGTGAGGATGCCACCCTTTGATGCCCCTGGAATAACCAGCTCCCTGCCTGGGCCTGGCCCACGGGTATGAGCACCAGGCTTACAGGGAGGCTCACAGGCTATGGAAGAGTCAGGGGCTGCACAAGACTCGCATGTAACACACCAACTCCTGTCACACACTCACACTCAGAAGAGGTCGGATATAAAGCTCCTGCAGTCTGAATGAGAAATGCCCCCACAGGTCCCCAGCAGGCAGTGCTCTTTGGGAGGTTATGGAGCCTATAGGAGCAGAAGCCTTGCTTGAAAAAGTATGTCTTTCAGGTTTTAAAATCTAGCCCCACTTCGATTTCTCTACTTCCTGACTACCAAGTGGCCTTGTGTTCCTGCCGCCATGCCTTCCACACCCTTTTGGGACCTGTAAGCCAGGGTAAGCTCTTTTCTCCTCTAAACTGCTTTTTGTTGGGGCATTTTATCACAACCACAGACAAATAACAAACATGCCAGTGTTACAAGCCTCTAATCCCAGCACCTGGGAGACAAGAGCAGGTGGATCTATGAGTTCAAGGCAAGCCTGATCTGTATGTAGAGTGAGTTCCAGGACAGCCAAGGCTATATAGAAAAACCCTGTCTCGAAAAAAAAAAAAGGGTTGGGGGGATAACAAAGCAAACACAGGGTTCAGCAGAAAGAACCTCCCAGAGGCTCCCCTTCCAATCATGATGGACCTGGAAGGAGGAGCAGAGTCTTCTCAAGGGTCACACCGCCATGCACCTGCTGTCACTCTCAGGTTCTAAGCTCAAAGCAGAGCTTTGCTTTTCTCCTCCAGGTCCATCCCCACACTTATCCTTTGACTGTTACACACCCAGGCAGACTGCCTTCCCTGGGGGAGGAGGCACAGCAGCATGGTTCCCCAGGGGCACAAACGAGAGCTCATTTTTTTGTCTTCAGTGCTGGTGCACACGCTCCCAGGGATGCAGCAACCCAAGTGACAAGCCAGTGATGACTTCTGACCCCATACACCAGGCCTACACTCTCTTCTCCCCCAGTCTGTTTTCATATATTTTCAAGGCAACAAACTCTCTCAAAAACCATGCACAGTAATATATGCTTGTTATTCCAGTGTTCAGGAGGCTGAGGCAGGAGGACTGCCATGTTCAAAGCTGATCTGCCACACAGTCAAATAACAATAAAAATAAAAGGGGGAGGGAGACTCTCAAACCAGGCTAAATGCTTAGTCGGGTCCCTGGAGATACAAGGGCAGGGTGAGGACAGAGAAAACATGACCCCTCCTATCTGTCCTGAAAGGCACCAGGCAGCAGGAACGGCCCTGGCCCATAGCCCAGCCCCTCCCTTGTCTGCAGTATTCAGTCATAGAAAAGAAAACAGACTAAGGCCCAGGTATCTCATGAGCCATTTGAGGATGTGTGAAGACCACTGACCAGGCAAGGAGTGAGGCTGTGGGAGAGGCAGACCTCCTGAGATTCAGTCTTCATGTCCTGCCCTCAGAAAGTGGGTGTCCCTCTTGTGAGCCTCCGCAATGACAGCGCAGGAAGCGTTCAGTGAGTTACTTTTAGCATAACCTAGTGGCTTTCGAATGCTTCTGACCACAATCTACAGTCCCCTGTAAAACTCAAAGGCCACCCAGCTCCGGCTTGACTCCACAGGCTCACTACATCCCTTGCAAGCCTGATGTGCTGGTACAGTCTGTCCTCTTTCCTGATGTGCTGGTACAGTCTGTCCTCTTTCCTACTTGCCTTTTGCAGACGCTGCTAGCCCATCCTCTGGGCTCACAACCCTTTGCGGGCCCACAACCTGCAGTGTCAAGGCGGCTGGCTCACTGGACGCATCCTGCCCAGGCTGCAGGGGTGTTCTACACCCCTGCAGCCTGTCACAGCCACAACAGCCAAGGATGCAGAGCCCCACTGCCCTGGGCCAGCTCCAAGTCTCCCGGAAGCATCCCACTCAGAGAAAAGCAGCACCTTGGGGACTCTGCAGAACGGATAGTCTGATGACTGTCACCTACCCCGGCAGAGTGCACCATACACTTGGGTGCCCCTGTCGTGCCCGAGGAGAACATGATGAACAGAGGGTGGCTAAAGGGCAGCTGTTCGAACTCCAGCTGTGGTGCCTGCGCGCCTGTCCCGCTTGCCAGGAAGTCATCCAGGAACATGCTGTAGGCAGGAACATGAGAAACCAACAGTGAACATTCCAGAATGCCAGAAGAGGCCTACTGATTCAGCCCCCAGCTAGATAAGGCCCAAGATCCCTCCTCATCTACCATAAGAGCCTGGAACATTGGTGTGCCCGTATCCACAGCTGCTGACTGGGTATGAAAGCCTGTGCCTGAGGAAGGGAGAGTCCCAAATTCAGGATGGCTAAAGGGGAAGTCGCTGAAGATTAAGTGCTGGAGTTTCTTGTATCAAGGGTTGGCTCTTTAGAAACAACTCCTCCCCCAGTCTCTCAGCCCCCCCCAAAAAAAAACCCTCAACATGGCTGGGAAGATTAGCTCACAGCGAGCCTATCCACTGGCCACAGACCCCAGGACCAGTGTGGACCAGTCTGCTTCCTTATTCACACTCCACCTCCTGATGCACAGCCCAAGACAGGAGTGCCTGTCCCACAGCTGAACCTGCAGGCTTCCCCACCCTGGGGCAGGGGCAGAAGGGCAGCATCAGGAAGGTAGAGCAACTGCGAAGCCACCACAAGCAAATATGTATCACCCTCGTTTATTACATCCAGGGCCTACAGCTGCTGTAGCAGCGAGGAGTAAAGGTAAATATCAGACCCAGAATAAATATAACTAACCCAAACTAAGTTCTGCCCTGCCTCAGCCCACAGCCACCAGAAGTCACCAGACGTGGGTGGCCCAGAACCAAAGAACAAATGGGAACAGCAGGTCTCCATTTTCTGACAAACCAAACTCTCCTTTCCAAGCCAGGATATCATTCACCTCAGCAATTTGCTGAGGCCAATGACAATGAAGCCCACCCCGCCTGGCATGAGAAGACATGCCTCAGAGACCAGGGACAGGGAATGGCTTGGAAAAAAGACATCCAAACTGGTTCTGACAGTCGCACCCCACAAACACCTCCTCTGAAGCCTGTTGGGTGAAGCGCCAGTCTAATGGACACTAACTGCAGAGAAAAGTCCCTGTCTTTCAAAGGCTCCATAAACCACAGTAAATAACCATGGTTTTGCTGCTCTCCTAAAAATGAAAAGACCAGGGGAGGTTCTGTCTTGCGCTCTCTGACCCAGCCGTTCACCAGGCAGGCTTATCTGTGACAGCAGCAATCCTAAGAAAACAATGGCAGCGGAGGGTGCCTGGGGTTTGACGAGGGGACTGCTCTGCGCTACATAGAGCAGAACTAACCATGGATGTGGCTCCCCTGACAACCTCACTTCACATCAGTTACTGATAAACAGGGATGACCCCCAGCTTTCCTCCTCACCTCTGCATCAAGGCCTCATCAGACACAGCAGGGCTAAATCTAGGGTTACATGAATAAGACCAGATCTCCTCCATCTGGCTATCAGTTACTAGGTCAGCAAGCTGCCTGGGTCCAGAGGAACAAATACCTGGGCGGGCTCACAAGGACCTCACACACAGCTGTGGCTGTGGGTGGCCTTCAAGAGACAGAACCCACTGGGCCTCATGGAGACACACTGTTAGTTACCCATAGCTAGCTATGCACTTGTCCCAGCACTGACCTATTTAATTCACAGAGGCATGGGCCATCGGCACTTAAAGGATAGCAAGAGAACAGACAGGTGAATTACTGTCATGGAGCCACCCAGCTGGGATCAGTGGGAAACACTAACGGCCAGGGCTGGCCAAACCGCGCTTTGCCCTCAGCTTTCTTCCCAGGGAGCAGGGGCCAGTGAAGGGCAGACCTCAAGGCCAGTCAGGAGTGCAAGAAATATCAACACGAATCTTTTCTATCAAATACTATAAAACCCCAGTTTAGTGTAAGGAATTCAAATCTTTGTATCTCCCCCACCTAGTAAGACTTTCATGCAAGTATTTTAATCCCACCCACCCACTAAAACCTTTGTTTACCCAGAGACTCCTACTGCTTTCCAGGGACTTAATGTTCTGGGGCAGGGACCCCTTTTCTCCTTGAACAATGACACTCTTCCCCTTCTTCCTTCATTTCCTGTGCACCAATTCTTTCCAGACTAGCAAATCGAATGAGACTGTGAGGTCAGAGCCCAGCCAATGGGGAAAGGGTGCTCACCACCTGAGTTATCAGTGCACACCCTCTGGATCAAAAGTAAAGTTTGCCTCACCTGGACACTTCAAGGGGGGAGTATTTCTTAGTACCCTGACTTATTTCTACCAGAAGCAACCACCCCAGATCTCACAGAGAAGCATCCAGACAGCTGGCAACTGCTGAGTATTTCCGTTCCCTCCGAATGAATGGCTGTGCTGTGCCTATGTGCTGGGCCCAGCAGCCAGCATTTCCCCCCACACACACACAGGTGTGTCTCATCCTCTGGAGGTCAGGACACATGCTTCACATCCTGTGGGGCCCCAGACAGCACCCTGCAAAAATCAGGGGTCCCAATGTCACTCACTGGCTATCTTAGTCCTCTCCTCACAGAGGACATGGGGGGGGGGGGTGGAGGGCTGCCATGTCCCCACAGTCCCTCCTCATAGCCTCAGACTGTAGCCTGAGAGGTGGGGGGCACCTGCCAGTAGCACGAACTAAGGCCTAACCGACTGACAAACTATGAAGGCCAGAAAAGCAGAGGAGGGATCAGCAGCAGCCAGGAACAAACAGCATTGTTTCCCAGCATCCTGGGAGGCACAGGTTCAAGAACCCCACAGGGACTAAAACCTGCAGGTCCTTGGCCCATCTGCAAAAGGGGACAGAGCCAAAGGGCATGCTCCCAGCCCTAAGCCACCACAGAGGACACACAATAAGAACAGTGGCCCTGAAAGATCTGCACATCCTCAGGCAGATGCAGGAGTTCCCCAAATCTTTACCAGCTGTGATTGGTCATATCCACAGATGAAGAACCCACAGATTCAGGTTAGCTGCATACACTATGCACATACATGTCTGTCTACACAGCATCCACGTGTTAAGTACAAAACTGAGTGTGCCACGTGGGTGACACATGTGAGCATGCCTATGCACACAAGTTATATAACACCAGCCTGCTCTGCCCAATCCAGGAAGGCAGACCTGATGCCCTCCCCGGCCACAGCAAGACAGGAAGGAAGCTGAAGGTGCCTGTATTTCACTGCTATCTGGTCTGGAGAGACTCATCATGGGGGCCTCCCACGCTCCATACCATGGCAAGGTTTCAGCTAATGGCTTCCCCACCTCAGATATATGGATGGACCTAGTCTGGAGAGTGGTGGCTCCTCACCTGTTGGGGATCTTGGAAATGTCTATCTTCTCCCTTGGGAGGACATAGGGGATCAGCACCACTCTCTGCAGGTCAGGCAGTCCTGAAGGAGGGGTGGACAAGGTCAGACCCAGCTGTTGTCTGTGCATTCACCCAGGGCAGGATCCCAAGTACCTTTTACAACTCGCTGCAGCTTCTCCAGGTGGCCGTGCTCCTTGCCATTGTAGATAACAGCCTCCACGGAGAAGATAAGCTTTGGCTGAATTTGAGAAAACCGGTCCAGGACACCCTAAAAATGAGAGGAGGGATCATTGGAAACGATAAATGCAGGAGAAAAAAAATGTCAGTGTCAGGGCCGAGCAATGTCACTTGTCCTCAGCACCTGCAGCCAATACAGGCAGCCCATGCAAACTCTCCTCAGTGATGGCCACACTGAGGAAGGCCTTGACATTAAAAAGCCCAAAGACTCGGAAGCATGACCTAAAACAGAAAAGGTTCTGTCGGCCCCAGCAGAGGGTCCTCACTGCACAGGCCACCTCTCACCACAGCCCTCCAGAAACACAGCCATCTGCCTTCCAGAAGGGTGCACGTTCTGTGAAACCTCGGTGTAGGAGGAACCTGCACCGACCTGCAAGTGTTCACATTCTCCTGTAAGCACGCACGCTGCTCGGGAAGCCCTGGCTGGAGGAGCAGGCTTACCAATACAACTGTGCACCATGCACGGGGAATTCACAGCCAACCAAGGGTAGCCCCTTCCTACCGCCCATACAAATTAATGTAGACAGGCACAGCCAGGGGACCCCTTTGCTGTACGCCCCCAAAGGAGAACAGATCAAAGCACTGAAGCAGACTTCCTCAGCCCCTGCCCCACCTAGGATGGCCAGGAGGCCACCACCACTGCTAGCAAGGCCAGTGAGGCAGGGAAGGCTCCACCCCTCTGCACTTCTGCCAGCAGCTGCTCAGGACATGTACAGGGACACCACACATCACAGACAGGGTCTGGCCACCTGCAGAGGGACCATTAGGTTAATTAGAGCCCTAAGTGTGACTAATTAGTTGCTCCAGTGCTCAGTGTTTCCAGAGCTCCCTGTGTGATGCTCAGCAGGGAGAGGCGCTGACTCAGCAGGAATCGAAAAGGCGGGGACAATTCAAGGTGCTCCCCCAGGCTACAGCAGCATCCCCTCAGCCTGGCAATCTGTCCCTGCCAAGCAGCCCACCTGGAGTTATGATACACCCTCACACCTGGGCATCTTCTCCGGGACTGAGCTCACCTCAATGCCATCATTTTTAAGCCCACATTGATTGACAGCAGAGCACAGGCACAGTGGGTTCACTCCACCTCCCATGTGCAGGGCACTTGCCAGGGAACCCACGAGGGTCCCCACTCTCCCAAAATACGAACATGATCAGAAGGTCATGGGGAAACAACTTCTGGTGTAGTTGCTTCTGGTTCCACTTCTAAAAGAGTGTTCACAATGCAGACAGCTCAGAGAAGAATGGGACAGGGCACTGCTGCTCATGCCAGCACTTATAGGCTGAAGTGGAGGATCACGAGTTCGTGAGTTCAAGCTCAGGCTGAGCCAGCCAGAGGGTGAGGGTGCTAGGCTGGCAGCGGTCACACTAGCCTGACAGCTACCCAAGAAAAGCTGAAAGATAGAATTGACCCCACAAAGTTGTCTTCTGACCTCCACATGTATGTTGTGTCATGCATACCACACAGACACAGCAAACACACACATAATTATTTAAAAAAATAAAAATAAAACTTAAGAGCAGGGCCGGTGACACACACTCAGGAGGCAGAGGCAGATGGATCTTGAAATTCAAGGCCATCCTGGTCTACAAATCGGGTTCCATGACAGACAAGGCAGCCACACAGAGAAACTCCTTCTGGGGGAAAAAAAAAAAAAGAATAAAATTTAAAAATAAAAGGAAAGAATTATACTAGTGAACTAGTATAATATAAAAAATTATTGTTGGATGGTGGCGCACGCCTTTAATCCCAGCACTTGAGAAGCAAAGGCAGGCAGATCTCTGTGAGTTCAAGGCCAGCCTGGTCTACAGAGTGAGTTCCAGGACAGAATCCATAGCTACTGGGAAACCCTGTCTCGAAAAACAAACAAAACAAAAACAAAAAACAAAAATTAACTTTTATAAATGTACTATATAAAAAACAGTAAACCTATTTTTTGCCCCAACAAAATAAAATTCTTGCCAAATCTGATTGAGAAGACAGTCATTAGCCCTGAAAGACACTCATACACAACCCCTTACGGTGCAGCAGGCCATGTCCAAAGTGTGGCTATCACCTCAGAGAGTCTCTGACTGAGGGCCATCACCCCCTGCCCACCAGTAAACGCAAGTGTGAGGACCGTGAGGTCTTGCCTTCGGAAAAGAAGTCTCTGTGGGGGCTGTCAGCCCTGGAAGTTCACTGAACCCCATTGTGGTGCTCTGCTCAGAACAGAGAGGAAAGGGAGACTCCCCCTTCTCCCCAGGGGTGACAAAGATCCAATCTCCCGGCCCCACTCTTCCTTTCCCCCATGAAAGTCCCCTTTGTACCCAAGACTCCCAGGACAGGGCACCAGGGATGACAGACCTCTCTAGCCTCCCTCTCTGAATAGACCTGATTCTTCTCCAACCCTTGCCTCCCAGACACTGGCTTTTGAGTGGTGAGCGCCCAGGACCTGGTGCGGTGACAACAGTTACCAACACCTGTCTCCCTCCCTCATTCACCCCATAAACAAAGGGTTCCCCAACACTCCAGGACCACTGAACACCTACAGCACAGACACAGGGGCCTGTCCTGATCTTTGCTATAGGAAGCGTTCAACCACACAAGAACATGAACTCTGCCTGCTGTGTGGTTGAGACACAAACACGGATGGAGAGTCCGTGGTTAAGTGGTAAAAAAAAAAAAAAATGGTTGTCAGTAAACACTCATAACAATGCTCGAAGCCCTCAACTTACATGCATGTTCTAAGCTTGTCAAAGTCATGCCCTCCTTTGACTCTCGCGGCACCAGGACTTGGGAACGTTACTGAGAAGAACTGACTAAGACCTTGGAGCAGAGCATGCCAAGAAGCCAGTGGCACTGCTGGGGCTGCAGCTTGACCCTGGGTACCAGGGCTCCCAACTGACAGGCTGCTCTGTTGGAACAACACACAGAATAGATGGCAGGACAGAAGTGGGTGCTGAGGGCCCTGGGCAGATCACATCAGCACCTAGAAGGGAACACCAGGCATGGGACCAAGGACAGCGTTCACAGAAGGAAGGGCAAGTCTAGAAAGCCCAAGGCCAGAGAAGCTGGGAAGGAGCTAGCCTGGGAGGGTGTTAGCAGGTGGCAGGGTCTTCATCTCAGAAGACCATCACCATTTTCAACTGGCCAAAAGGAAGACCTAGCAGCCAGAGGCCTAGGGCTCCGACATTGCGGGGACACCCCCAGCCACGGTGATCGTACTTAGACATTGCAAGGACACCCCCAGCCACGGTGATAAGGCCTAAGGTTCAGACAACGCAGAGATACCCCCAATCACAGTGGTAGTAGTCAGACAGCAAAGAAGACAGGCGTTTCCAAGTCAGAGCCTGCAGGTCACAGCCGAAGCTCCCCCCCCCCCCCCCCGCCGGGCAGGTGAGGTAGAGGGCTCAGAGCACGTGAAGGAGCAGTGGGCCTGCTGAGGTCCCAAGAGCTGGGCCTTGTGCTACAATGAACACCCCGCCAGTGCTTGGCAACCAACCAGGTGTCGAAAGCAGTGGCTGATGTTGAGTCACACAGATGGCCTCCAGAGTGAGGACAGTGGCTGTCCTATTTCCACTCACATAACCCTCAAGCCGCTGAAGCACACTGCAGAATGAGGGCAACAGGCTGCAGGCTGAGCCCTAAAGCACATGGCCTCTTAGAGGGTGGCCTCCCTGATGTCTCTAAAATAACAGAAAACAGAAAAAAAACAAGTGGCTGGCAAGTGCGGCACTGAGCGGGTCACGTCCTGTGGCGCAATGGCCCACAAGCCCACACGTGTGCTACACAGAGCACAGCAGAGCAGCAGCGGTCAGGAGACTAAGACAGGCCATGGTACATGTCAGAGAAATGGACCTGCTCCCAGCTCCAGAAACCCTTCCCAGGGTGGTCAGTTCGAGTAGGCAGTCTGAGCAGCAGATTCAATGACTTTGGATCTGCCCAAGGCCACAGTTCATAGGGAACAGATGTGGAGATGAGCAAACACTGGGACAGTCAGGGACATAGGGCCCTAGACCAGGAGCCAGTAGGCAAGGGGTAGCCCTTCATTAAGCCTTTCATGAGATGCCATTTATCTGTCCCCTGCCAGGCAGCTCTAGGCTCGCTTCCTGTGTAAGGCAGGAAAGAGGACCAGTGAAAGGAGACCCTACCTAGAGTCTGAAGCTGAGTGGCTAAACACAGCAGCAGCCTCTGGTCGAGGAGGAGCTGCAGCCAAGGCCCTGTAGGATGGAGGAGACAGTGGAGCCCTGCTGCCCCCTAGTGTCAAGAAACAAGCAAACAAGAATCACCCGGCCTGCAGCTGTGACTCCAGATTGCAAGACAAAGAGCCAGGGAACCCACTCACAGGAGACCAGTCCTTTGGAGTCACAGGCCTCTCTCTGGTGGTAACATCTACCCAGGAGAGGGCACTCCAGTCCACTAAAGGGTGCACCCCACCACCAGCACCACCGGAAGGCCAATGCTGGAGCTCTGCCTCAGGTTTGCAGCCCCCACACAGGATACTCCAGTTCTGATGACAGAGTGCTCTCTCCCTCCTAGTGAGCAAGAGCCAGTATTTACTGACCCAACGGTTAAAAGGGTCCCAACCACAGAGGCCTCCTGTGTCCTCTCAGTGCCCATGGGTGCATTGTGGGTCCACATCCCAGGTTCTAGACCTCAGGTGGCCAACCTCATACCCAAAGACCTTTCTGCCACCTGACTCTTAACCGCCACCTGAGGGACCCAATCAGAACAGCACCTAGGGCCACCTTGTTAGAACCTCCTATGAGGACTCCATGGGCCCCAAATAGCTCATTCAGCCCCACAGTAGGCCCTGGGGCTGGTAGCCACCTGCAGAGTTTCAATATAGGCCAACCCCTGCTGATCCCAGACAGTCCTGGGGTTGGTTCTATGTGGGAAAGGGCACAGGAAGTAGAAAAGAACACATGGGACATCACCTCTGCTCACTGGGCCATGGACCAAAGCGAGGGTTCCTGAACAATCACGCCTCCTCCATGAGACGATGAGATACCTCAAATGCCTTTGCTGAGAGAACAGGCCTCTTTTAGCAGATGTGAGTTTACACGTTCACCCCTGAAGAATGACTCAGGAATATACCCCAAACTCAGCCCACGCTCTACCAGTCCAGCACCCAGACCAACCCCCAGCTGTTGGCCACAACAACTGACCCAGCCTGGGTCAGAAGCAGCTGGCATCAGGAGAGCTGGTGGCATGGACACCATGTGTCCTGCCACAGTGCACATCCTCCTGGCACTTGGTAGTCCCTGAGTCCAGGGCCGTACTGACCTGATGACTGTGGTCAGAGAAGGCTTTCCCCGGTCGCTATAGCACACTCCAGCTGCCTGGGCCACTCTACACACACCTAGTGCACCACGGTTCCACAGAAAGCCCAAGGAGGTTAGGACAGACACGCAGAAAGCTCAGAGTCCCAAAGGCCCAGGCAGAGAAGGCCAGGTGACATCATGACACCAAACCAGCAAATACGGATGCACATACCACCTGCTAACCGAGAAGTGAGAACCAGCGGGCAGGAAGGAAACCAGAACCAGTTTGTTTGTAAACTTCAAAACAAAGCCCAAGTCAGGTGAGGTGGCTTATGCCTTTAATCCTAGAACTTGAAAGGCTAAGGCAGGAGGATTGAGCCTTAAACTCAAGGGCAGTCTGAACTACAGAGTGTGGCTTTGTCTAAAAAAGAAAAATTAAATGACTCAAAACCAGATCCCTCCCTGTTCACGCTGTGTGTGTGTGAGGCTGTGTGCTCCATCAATCAATCCAGCACCCATGACAAGATCCTTCCTTGTAGCCTTCCCCTCCCTCTTATGGCTGCGCAGGGAGACACTCAGAGCTCAGCTCAAACAGCCAAAAGCTCTAAGGGGTTGGGGTCCCCCCCCCGACCAGGGACACTCTTTGACCCCTCCAACAGGACCTCAACTCACATTCACACCAAAGTCTGGCGACGTGGAACTCCAGATGGCACCAATACTGGCAGCGGCCAGCATGGCCTCCACGGCATGCGTGCTGTTGGGTAAATAACCTGTGGGAGGGAGGGGAGAAAAATCTGGGTTGAGCCGGGCGGTGGTGGCGCACGCCTTTAATCCCAGCACTCGGGAGGCAGAGGCAGGCGGATCTCTGTGAGTTCGAGGCCAGCCTGGTCTACAAGAGCTAGTTCCAGGACAGGCACCAAAGCTACAGAGAAACCCTGTCTCGAAAAACCAAAAAAAAAAAAAAAAAAAAAAAAAAATCTGGGTTGAGAGAGTCAAAGCAACAGTCTTCTGGATGTTTCTCTGAGAGGCCTGAAGTATCTGAGAAACAGAGATGCCAGCAAGCGCACTCACCATGCCTCAGTAGTCCATTCTCCACACTTGAACCAGGGTGGTCCCTACACTTCCCGGCTCTTCTCCCTCACACTGTTTGCTTCATTCAGTCCCTCAAGTGTTCTAAGCGTCTTCATCCCCGGGGCCTTTGCACTTTGTACTTAAGCACACTCACACACGCACCAGTCCACACCCGTGCACACCTGTCCTTCAGCTCTTACATCACGTGGTGCTTCTTTACGGAGGCCTTCCCTAAGCTAGGCACTTAAGAAACAGCTGGGAGTGCTGTAGCAGCCTGACCATGTGTGTAGCACCTGTTTAATGTGAGGTTCTCAGGTGGCAGCAAAGACCTCCCCTGTCTTCATATCTGATTTGCCAAATACCTTTCAGCGCACTCTGCACACCCTAAGTAACGTGCTTGTCTGGCAGATGGGTGGGTGGAATGAGACAAGACGTGTGAGCACACGCACAGAGAGAGCTGTGTGTAACTCTTCAGAGCAGAAGGAGGGGAGGCCCCAACACTCGGGAAGTTGGCACCATGCAGGGAATCAAGTAACATCTACAGCCAGAGGGACCACCATCAACAAAACCAGACAGTGCCAGAGCTTTGGGAGAAAGGACTTCAACACAGGCCTTGGGAGATGGGCCATAGCCAATACCCACCTGGGGCTGTAACGACCCTCTCCAGAGAGACACGACTCTGCCTCTCTAAGCTTGTGTGCTCCCTGCTGATGAGCCATAGACACTCCAAGGGCAGGGCTCAAGCAGAGTCCCCTCAAAGAGCAACTGGTGCCTGGCAGGTGGCAAGGCCACTGCAGAAGTGTTCACTTGCCCATGAGCAGAACTGAAGAGCCTTTGTTGTTACCCAAGGGAGGCTGGACTCACTGCCCAGGGGAGTGTGCAAATGGGGACTCCCTGCTGACATGACCAGCAGCCCGCCCTCTTCCAAAGTCATCAGGCCTACCTTGGGAGCCACACTGCAAGCAAAAGAAGACAGCTATGATCAGTTTAACATCCCTCCTCAGCCCTGCAGCACTCTTCACATGGGACAATGGTCAGGGCAGCAGGAAGCTGACTGAGAGCCACAGAAGGGCAGGCCAAGAGCCAGACTGACTCAAGAGCCTTGGCTGCTTAAGCCAATCTCCCCAGGGAGAGCCCAGCCCCAGGATGGGTCTCAAAGGTCCCCTGGCACTGTTACTTTCTCTCAGAAACACCTGCTACAGACAGATTTGAAAAAAACGCAAATGAGGGCTGGCTCACAGCTCAGTGATGGAGGAGCCTTGCCAAGCATCAGCCCTGAGTTCCAATCCAGCACCATAAAACAAGCTGGTGGGAAGAAAAACAAGAATAAGAAGAGGCAGCTGGGCAGTGGTGGTGCACATGTTTAATCCCGGCACCCAGAAGGCAGAGACAGACAGATCTCTGTGAGTTCGAGGCCAGCCTGGTGTACAGAGCTAGTTCCAGGATAGCCAGGGTTACACAGAGAAACCGTTTCTCAAAAAAGAAGAAGAAGGAGGAGGAGGAGGAGGAGGAGGAGGAGGAGGAGGAGGAGAAGGAGGAAGAGGAGGAGGAAGAGAGACGTGGTTTCAGCATTGCTTTGCTCAACTTCAAAAAGCAACAGCTGAAACAGGGCCAAAAAGGACACAAGAAAGTGATGCTTCAGCTCCGCAGCTGCAATGGCTGCATGCAGTGACACATGCACAAGGAGCTAAGTTCCAGGCCAGCCTGGGCCACATAACAGGCTGCCTCCAAAGACAAACGAATGAAGACCTCAGCCGACGGACTGCTGGCCCGGTCCTCACACGCATTCCCCCAACAGCTATTTATTGGATGCCAGCTGTGTGCCTGGCCTCCACAGCACGTGTCAGGCCAAGAATGGAAACAGAGCCTATCTTCAGGGACAGACACGGAGCCCATCCCCGGAGAATGCAGGCCAGACAAACAACAGAAAGATGACATCAGAGGCATGAGCCAAAGAAGAGTCAAGCTGACACCGGAGAGTGGTGGGGAATGTGCCCAAGCATTGCCGGGGTGGCCCCTAGGGAGGCGGTGCCTGTGCACCTCGGTGTGCCAGGTGCAGTGGGGAAACACAGAAGTCAGGCAACAGAGTGGGGTGAGCTGGCACACGCCTTTCCTGCCAACCAGCACAGGCTGTGCTCACTCCATGCCCCGCCCACCACTCCATGCCCTGCCCACCGTCTAAGAAGGAGCTGCAGAGGGCCAGCCCCGGATCTGCTCCCTGTGCTGTGGCTGCAGACCCACCCTCTGCAAACACAAGCTGGCATCTGCTGTCAGCCAGTCTCCTCAAGAGAGGCATAACCCTGCCAGAAAATGGCACGTAACCACTCAGATCATCGCCTTGGCCTGTGGCCTTGTCCAACTGTGGGTCAGAGACTGCGCCCCAAGCTGCCCTGGAAGAGTGGCTCTCCCTGGGCACACCCTACCCGCCATTAACTAACTGAAGTTGCTGGGTGAAGGGCAGCTCCCCACGGGCCTTCCTCCTGCTGGGAAACCAAGACAAAAGCAGGACTGGACAGTGGCTGCGGGGCTCTTAGCGGGAAGTATAAAGCACCTGAGGGAACAGTGGGGTGCAGTGACAGTTCCGGGGGGACTTCCAGGCCTGGAGGCCTGCAGATTTCAGTGTGCCTCCTGAACAGCAGTCCCCAATAAGCTCCTGGCCCAAGTCCAGAGACTCCCTCTGTCCACACTGACTGTGTTAGGGTTCTGTACATCTTTTGGGGAAGAAAGGCACTGAGAGGGAATAAGGCTCTGAGCAGCTCTGGGTGGGGCAGGTAGAGGTGAAAAGCCATGACAGGTAAGTGCCTGGCATCTGTCACAGCACCCCCCTTCCTACAGACACCTTGTTCTCATCATCCGCAGGGCACAGGCTATGTTGCTGCTTGGCCCCTTTCCTCCTCTACACTGCCCCACAGCAGTGCTAACACCTATGTGCATCTGTTAATCTACCAGTTGCACAGCCATACCTGGATGGACATCCTTGCCACTTTCTGCTCCGGAAACACAATGAAGAGAATTCCTGGTCCCCACAGAACAGTGGGGTAGGGGATTCTTACCTTATCTTTCTTTTTTTTTAAATATTTTATTTATTTATTATGCATACAATATTCTGTCTGTGTGTATGTCTGCAGGCCAGAAGAGGGCACCAGACCTCATTACAGATGGTTGTGAGCCACCAAGTGGTTGCTGGGACTTGAACTCAGGACCTTTGGAAGAGCAGGCAATGCTCTTAACCACTGAGCCATCTCTCCAGCCCCATTACCTTATCTTTCCTGTTGTTTTATGTTATTATTGGCTTTGTTTTGAGATGTGATCTCCCTATGGAACCTGAGCTGGTCTGGAACTTGCAATCCTCCTGCCCAGATTCTGGAATGATGGGTACACCGCCACACCCAGGTCATTCTGCAATTCACACTCTGAATCAACTCTGACCCGTGTATAAGGCTGGAGTCATACAGGGGTGTGCTCTACACACGGCTAAACTTTTTCAAGTCTCTCCACTTTCTGGGCCATTTTGTTGTTTGCTTGGTTTGATTTGGTTTGAGTTTGGTACTAGGGATTGAACCACCACAGCACTAAAAGGCATTTACCAAAGGGAGGGGGGGAGGGGAGGGAAGGGAGAAGGAGAGGGAAAAAGGAGAAGAGGAGGGAAAAAAGAGATGAGGAGGAGAAGAAAGAAAGAAAAGAAAGGGAGGACAAAAGTTCTTACCGACCACACGGTCCCCCTTCTTCACGCCCATCTTCCTCATGGCAGCTGCAAACAGAGCCACCTGCTGCCGCAGCTCTCCAAAGGTCACCTTCACAATCTCCTCTCTGCCTTCCCCTGAAAAGAGAACAGGACAGCTCAAGCATGCACAGGCCATGCAGGAAGGGACCTGAGTCAGCCAGGACAGGAGAAAAGGACCTACACATGGGACAATGCAGAACAAGGCCGGGGTGGCACCACTCGAGAGAGCCAGGCCCGGTGCTAGCCAGACTCCAACTACAGGAGGATTCCCAAGAGGAGATGCTGATGAAAATAACCAGACTGGCAGAAGGTGGGACGACCCCAGAGTGCAATATGGAGGCCGGCAGGGAAACCAATATGAAGCCAGCATGTGCCCAGCTGTCACCTGTGACACTTCCTGGCACTGCCACCACCACATGTCCATCATCACAGAACCACCCTGCAGTCACACACCCCTCATAGTCTTCTGCCCCCAGGAACTGCCAATCTGCTACCCATCTAGACAGTCTGAATGGTGAAAGGATTGGCCTATGCCCCATCTGTAATCTTAACTACAAATGGTTCTGTACTGCCTGATCCAAGAAATGGCAACCATGTCAAAAGGTTATTATGACTACCTGTTACTACGACTACTTTGTTATGACCACCTTGTCTTTGTTTCAGGAGGTCTTTATGTATGACTAACTTAGTATACGTAAGTGCTGCTCCTGTAACCCCACCTATTTTGCCAGCCAAATCACCTATTTAGAAACTCACTACCCCTGAGCTATAAAAACCTTGTCTTCCTCATGACCAATGTGACCTCTCGAACACTGCCTTAGGAGAAGGCAGTCTGTGTACACAAATAAAAAGCTTGCTTTAGTTAATTTGGCCAGGATGATTTGGGTAGCTGGTCTTTCTCCTTCCATCTTTGGGATTACCAGTTTCTGTGGCCAGACAGACACAGAAGCTGCCCTTGAGACTGCCCTTGGGCTTCCCCTCAGTGTGTCAATGTAGGACTGTCTCCCCTGTTTTCAGCATCTGTCACCTCCCTTTCATTGCTGAGTAGCAGTCCACCTTCAGTCAGGCTTCGATGGTTATCTTTTTACTGACTAGCCAATGCAAAAATTAAACAGTATAAATAAAACAAATTAAATGAGCTGGGTGTGGCGGCACACACTTTGAAGCAGAGGCAGGTGAACCTGAGTTTAAAGTCAGCAAGGTCTACACAGTGAGTTCCAGGGCCAGCCAGGGATACAAAGTAAGATCTTGCTAATCTGCCTACCACCAAAAGAGCAAAAGAACATTAAATGATCACTGCTGCCTGCAGAGGCCTCACTGTGAGGGCTCTCCAAGGCTCACAAGAGTCTTCAGCGAAGAAATTATGTTAAAACATCCACGCTGACTTCTACCTATCAACTGCTGAGAACTGAAAACGGCAGTGGAGCAGGTGCTTCACACAGCCCCTGCAGTTTCACAGGCCTAGCCCAAGTGACCAGTGGGTTACCGTGGAAACCACGAGTAATAGCTGGGCTGCCAACTCAAGCCCATGTTCCAAGTCAGTCAGGGCCACTAAGTGAATAACACTGTTTCTATGTCAGTGGTTCTCGACCTTCCTAATGTTGCAACCCTTTAAAACAGTTCCTCATATTGTGGTGACCTCCAACCATAACATTATTGCATTGCTATCTCTTAACTGTAATTTTCTACTGATATGAATTGTAATGTAAATATCTCATATGTGACCCCCGTGAAAGGGTCCTTTGACCCCCAGGGTGAGAACCTCTGCTCTAAGTAGAAGTAAAATTGCACTGCAGACAAGATCAATGGCAAAGCGCATGCCTATCCCAGCACAAAAATAAGATCTTGCATCTGCCCAGGGGCCCACTGTGGGGAGCCAGCTGCCTGCTGTGAGGACTCTTGCAGGCTTTGTAGAGGCCCTCACGCTGAGGGGTGAGGCCTCAGCAGGCAGCAGTAAACCAGCCCTTGTCAGCCAGCTAAAGCCAAAAGGACTGAGGACGGAGGTGGCAAACCTAAGATGGGCTGTCAGGTGTTTTGTCACCCTGCACAGCCACTGCACTGTGCTGTGAAGGAAATGGAGTCCTGGAAGGTCAATGGCTTTGGGAAGAGGAGGCAGGGAGTTTTGTGGTTTGGAATTGCAAAGAGAGCGAGCCTCCTCATTCCCTGAGGCACAAAACTGGTGTCCTGGTGTGTGCCGTATCTACAACCTCTACAACCTGGGCCATTTTTTATCCCTGGTGGCAATACTCAGAGAGCACTGTGGCTGTGCTGACAAAAGCCTCGATGAGCTGATGAGCCTGAGGGGCTGCTGGCTCAGCGGAGCAAGGCTGACACGCAGGAGGCTTTAGCGCAGGAAGCCCGAGTGCTGTGGTGGATGCCTAGGTGAGCCGGGTGCAGCCAGATGACACCTGTGGGGCACGGGGGCAGAGGTGAGTTGGAAAAACAGCAGAAAATGAAACACAGTGATCTTCAAGTTCCCATGCTGCTCACCACGAGCCTTGGGAAGGCCAACTCTGGGCCAGGGAGGAGAGCAAGCTCAGTGCGAGGTGTTAGACCCTGAGCTTACTTCTCAGCACAAATTTACAGGCTGACAGGGAGCCCTGGCTCGGGGCACCTGCCGCTCTGACAAGAAGGAAAGTGGGCTCAACAAAACTCCACCTTTAAGGAAGGAGGGAACAGAGTGAGACAGAAGAGGGCTCCTCCACCCACGGTAGGCAGAATTACAGAAATGCCAACCCAGCCGAGCTGTGTTCTAGGAGAGGGGACTGGGGCACAGGGATGGTGGATCACCCTTGGCTCAGCACCCACCAGAATGTCCGCACCACAAACCCTGAGTAGTAGTTCAGTGTCTCCTAACATCAGGAAGGCCACTGTTTTGTGGTTTGGGGTTTAAGGTTTAAGAGGTTAAGTCTGTTCCCATATTGCAGTGAGAGAAATCAAGAGCTCGTGAAGCATGTGAGCACCGAGTAAAGCACATGTGTGTGTGTGTGTCTGTGTGTGTGTGTGTGTGTCTGTGTGTGTGTGTGTGTGTGTGTGTGTGTGTATACGGTCCAGGGAGGAAGGCAAGGCGGTGTCAAACCAGGAACCATGTGTGTATACGGTTCAGAAAGGAAGGCAAGGCGGTGTCAGACCAGGAACCATGTGTGCATATGGTCCAGAGAGGAAGGCAAGGCGGTGTCAGACCAGGAACCATGTGTGCATACGGTCCAGAGAGGGGGATAAGGAGGCATCAAACCAGGAGGCTGGGGCTGGAGCAGAGAGCAGCCTTCCCAAGCCTCTGATGCACACAGACTTAGACGTCCAGGCAATGGAGCCTTATGGGTGTTCAGGAAGGAAACACTGGTGGGTGCAACAAGACAGACCTTAAAAAGCTAATGTTAGCCAGGCAGTGGAGGCAGAGGCAAGCAGATCTCTGTGAGTACAAGGCGCCAGGACAACCGAATGCAAGAGGCCATGCTCCATGATCACAAGGACGGGGGCAGGAAACAGGTGAGTTCACAGAAAGAAGGCATCCCCTTGCCTTGCCCCGAGCTGCTCTGACCAAAGCAAGGCCCCCTCAGACCACCAGTTCTTTTCTTAGGCTATTTTGTTCTTCCCAACACTAAAGGCCTTCCCCTAGACCATCAACTTCCTGAGAGGAGGGACTTGCCCATACGGCTCAAAGCAGCAGTTCCAACACCTGCCTGGGTCTGAGGAGTGGATCCATGAGGAGACGGTGGAGGCTGGCAGGTATCTGAGCCAACGCCTCAGTCTGAACTGCACCATGGGGCTAGGAACCCAAGGGAGGAAGAAGAAGCAAAAGGTGTTGTTCATTGCCCAAACCTGACATGAGCACTGTGCTGGGCATTTGTGTCGGAAGGGGCCATGGACTCTGAAATCTCAGGCGGGGACCACCAGAGATGCTCCAGGAAGCTATATGGGAACTGGGCAGCCACCATGTTAAAAGCAGCACAGATTTCCAACATAGAACCTCTAAAGAGGAGCCCGCATATTTCCTCTGTGCCGAGGACTGTTCTAAGACATGGCATGTACGCATGAGCACACACACAAACAAACAGATATGCCCATCTTATCCCAACAACAGTGGGATAACAGTGCTATCATCTGTCCCACCTGGCAGTGCAGAAACAGCCAGAGAGGCTGAGCAACTTACCTAAAGTCACACAGCAACAGTATGTGGCTGTGTTATAGAATATTAGCTGACAATGTGTTACATTTATTTATGCTATGGAATTTATTTATTTATTTAATGATGCAAAGATGTGTTGCATTCTTTTATTTTGCATTTGTTTAAATCTGTGAAACTATATTATTTTCCCTGCCTAAAACTCCTGATCGGTCTAATAAAGAGCTGAACAGCTAATAGCGAGGCAGGAGAGGGATAGGCAGAGCTGCCAGACAGAGAGAATAGATAGAAGAAATCTAGGCTTAGAGAAGTGAGGAACCAGAAAACAAGAAGGGAGGATTCCAGGGGCCAGACACCTAGTCACACAGCCAGCCATGGAGTAAGAAAGACAGAAAAACATATAGAATAAAGAAAGGTAAAAATCCCAGAGGCAAAATGTAGTTAAAGAGAAGCAGGATAATTTAAGTTAGAAAAGCTGGCTAGAAGCTAAGACCAGGCGTTCACAAGTAAGAATAATCAGGAGCTGGGTGGTGGGCCCCCAAAGAGTTAAAAAAAAAACAAAACAGTAACATGGCTTGGTTTTGAACTAAAAACTTCACTCAAGCTCACTTAGTCCTACACCAAGCCCAGTGATCCCTAACACTCCCTCCCCTGTACACTTCTGACTAAGTAAACAAAACAAACAAAAAACCTTGATAAACTAAGGAAACTGACCAGTCAGAGTGGGACAGACACCAGCACACTGGTCCTTTGCTTTAGGACCAAGCCCCTAACGGACCCCAGTGGCTCTCACTGGTAGTAGATATTGGCACTGTCTAAAAAAACCAAATGCTAACGAACAAAAAGCTAATGACCCCAGGAAGCTCCACCCACTTAACTTCCACTAAGGCCCACTCTCAACAGTAAGCAGACAGCCTGACTGAAGAGGAGAAAGTGTTATTACTCAAAGGGGAGTGAGCAGCGCCCCGAAAACAACTCAAAACTGTAGCATGAGGGCCTGAGTTGCCCTCTGGTCTCCACACTCACACACTCTGCACCTGCACACTCCTGAAGGTGCACACACAAATACACACCACACACTGAAAAACATGGGAAACAAGCAGCAGCTGAACCCTCCTCAGACCAGCCCTCTCCATCTCCCACAGAGGGGTCTGTTACGTCAGGAGGGCATAGACCAATATACCAATACCCAGTCGGAACCCTCCCTGCAGCACCTCCACACCCACAGGGCCACACACATTCACCACCCAGGACACCGAGGGGACTCACGGGCCACGTAAAGGGCGACTTTGTCATTCTCTTTGTGCCGCAGGAGGTTCTCTGCATAGTTGAGGCGGCTGCCTCTGAACCACTCAGGGACATCTGCAATTCCTCTGGATGTGTCCACGACCTGCAGTGGGACAGCAGAAGGGAGCCGAGGGCTCAACTCAGATGTCAGATGATATCACCCATATACCACGCTTGACCTGTGGAGACAGCCCAGCCCTGCACTCAGGGAAGCCACCCCCGGAAATTACAACAGAATTTACTGAACACCTATTTACGACCGTTTTAGCTAAACAGGAAGTAAAGGAAATGCCCAGGCCGCAAGTGGGGAGTTCAGGCCTGTTATTCTAGTACTCAAGGGGGTGGAGGCAAAAGCATTAGGAGTTTGAGACCAGCCTGGTCTACAGAGAGTTCTACACAGAGAAAAACAAAGAAGGGGCAGCGATGTCAGGAACTGGAATGTGGCTCACTTGCAGAGCACCTGCTCAGTATCACATAGTCCCCAGGTGCATGCCCAACACAAAAGAAAATCAGTAGAGCCCAGGCCCACAGACACACCAAAACCAGGAGGCAAGCCTGAACCCTGCCCCACCCCCACCCCACCCACAACTCTCTGGGAACACGACTCGGTCTTCTCCTTGGTGCTGAGACCTTGGCTTCCTTCCCTGAGCGCCACACATCAGCCTCACAGAAGGCTTTGCCACAAGCACTTCAGATACCGACTCTCAGCCCACAGCATCATTTTATTGAGCACCTGAGCACCTAGAGATGAAAGCTCTCTGGAAGACCTCCTCAAAATCTACATAACCATAACAATGCGGATGTGCTTATACCTCAGACTGCCCATTTCAAAGACACACTCCGCTCCATCCCATGCGGCTTGTCTTGTGGGAGGGAGGTGTTGTCTGGGGCTATTTGAGACAGCGGCTTCCTATGTAGCCCAGGTTGGCTCCAAGCTTGCAATCCTACTGTTTCAGCCTCCTGTGGGCTATTTTAATTTTAATTTTTTTATTTTATAGTACTTGTAGATGTTTTGCCTGCATGAATGTTTGAGCACCACGCAGAGGAAGCCTGTGGAAGCCAGAAGAGGATGTTGTGTCCCCTGCAACCAGAGTTACAGGCTGTTGTGAGCTGTTGTATGAGTGCTGGGGATTGAACCCAGATCCTTGGAAGAGCAGCCAATAACGCTCTAAACCTCTGAGCCTCCTCTCCACAGTCACACTGCCCCACCTCTTCCATGTTTAATGTGTGCATGTGGGAGGGGTGTTCACTGTGAGGAGGTGTAAGGAACTTGGAGGAGTCAGTTCTCTCTTCCCACCATGTGGGTCCCAGGGGGTCAAGCTCAGGTCATCAGGCCACACATGGGATTTTAAAAGCAGACATGAGAGGGTACATGAGTGTGGCCAGACCCACTTACCTCATCATACATTCGTGAGTGGACTATCCCACTGAACTTCCAGAACTCAGCCCAGAAGTCTGAATATGACCGTACAGACCAGTGGTACAAGTCATCATAATTCCCTGAAAGAAAAAGAGCACCTTTCAGCCCAGTCTCAAAAGGGAGCCCCTTAGCGGTAAGCCTGGAGCCTGAGAACCTCAGATGCCAAAGACTCCAGGACTCTAACACCCTGAGTGACTGGGAGGAACTAACCCCCCTTCATCCACAGTCCCCAAGAGAGCCCAGGCTGGCCTCAAACTCTTGATCCTCCTGCTACAGCCCTCTGGGGACTACAGGGGCGCAGCACCACACTCGGCTTGATATCTTTGTGTGCGCGTATGTGTGCCCATGTGGAGGCACAGGTGCCATTCCTCTATAAAGATTTTTGTTTGTTTGTTTGTTTGGTTGGTTGGTTGGTTGGTTGGTTTTTCAAGATAGGGTTCCTCTGTGTAATTGCCCTGGCTGTGGCTGTCCTGGAACTCACTTTGTAGACCAAGCTGGCCTTGAACTCACAGAGACCTGCCCACCTTTGCCTCCTGAGTGCTGAAATTAAAGATTTGCTTATTTTATGTGTATGAGTGTGTTGCCTTCCTGTACATCTGTGCATCAGCTGTGCCTGGTGCCTATGGAGGCCAGAAGAGAAAGTTCAGTCCCCTGGAACGAGAATTACAGACAACTGTGAGCTGCCATGTGGGTACTGGGAACTGAATCCAGGCTTCTACAAGAGTATCATACACTCTTAACCTGGAGTGACTTCCCAGCCCCAGCTTGGTTTTTGAGATGATCTCTTACTGGGACCTGGAGCTGGCCGAATAGGTTAGGCTGGCTACAGTGAGCTCCAGTTGTCCACAGCAAGGATTACAGGAACACCAGCCTTTCTGATGTGGGTCTGTGGATCCAATTCCAGTCCTCAAGCTTGCAGAGTATCCACCTGAGTCATCTCCTCAGTCCCTGCTTAACATAGCTACTTTTTATTGGGGGCAGGGGGCGCTAGTACACACACAACATCACACAGAACTTTCAGGAGCCTATTCTCTCCTTCTGCTATGTGGATTTGGGGGATCAAACTTAAGTCATCTCCCCTAGCAGTAGGTGCCCTTCCTTACTGAGTTCTCTCTCCAGCACCTACTCTGAAAGTTTATTCTTGGTGTGTGTTTCTCTTATCTCTCTGTCTCTCTCTTTTTGAGATAGAGTCTCACTATATAGACCAGGCTGGCCTCTGCCTCATAGAGATCTGAGTGCCTCTGCCTCCCGAGTGCTGAGATTAAACGTGAGCCACCACGCCAGGCCGTCTCCAGGTTTGTTTAACAGAACACGTGTTAACCCAAAACTGACCTGCGGGCCAGGCTTGGGGGCAAGAATTCCAGCTGCCCAGGAGCTAAGACTGGGAGATAAGTTCGAGGCTAGCATAGTTGAATTCAAGATCTGCCTGGACGAGGTGACTGAGACCACTTCTCAAAAATAAGAATTAAGCCCGGCGATGGTGGCGCACGCCTTTAATCCCAACACTCGGGAGGCAGAGGCAGGCGGATCTCTGTGAGTTCGAGACCAGCCTGGTCTACAGAGCTAGTTCCAGGATAGGCTCCAAAAGCCACAGAGAAACCCTGTCTCGGGAAAAAAAAAAAAAAAAAGAATTAAAAAGAGGATTCGGGTTGGGTGGACACAGGCAGAGGCAGGCAGATCTCTGTGAGTTCAAGGCCAGCCTGGTCTACAAGAGCTAGTTCCAGGACAGGCTCCAAAGCTAAAGAGAAACCCTGGGGGGGGGGGGGAGGACCAGCTCTGATCTATAGAGCAAGTTCTAGGACAGGCTCCAAAATTACACAGAGAAACCCTGTCTCAAAAAGCAAACAAACAAACAAAACACACACACACAAAAAAAAAAAAAGATTAAAAAAAGGAGAGAGGATACTGTATGTAGCTCAGTAGTATAGGACTTGCCTAGCATTCACAAGGCCCTAGGTTTGATCCTCAGTACCACCGAAGAGGAAAAAGTCAATAGCAAAGTCCCCTGAGTCATGGGGCTCACTGAGAGGGGTGAACATTGCTGGAGGAGAGATGTCTCCACACAAATGAGCCCGGGTTAGCCACTCCTGGAGTCCTCCAGTTTCACTCATGACACTCTACAAGCAGATCAGTCCCCTAGGCTTGGGAGAACCCACAAGTTCTCTCAACAAGGGTGGGGTATCACTGAAATCTGGAACTCATTCCCTCAGACTCCTGTCTCGGGGTACAGGTTCCTCTGGTAACCCAGGCATGTGAAAGAAACCCAACCAAACTACCTGAAACAATACTCAACATGTGCACATGAACTCGTGCTTCGGAGACCCTGTGAGTCTCTGCAAGACAGAGATGAGAGAATGCAGCACGGACTGGTGTGCTACAAGAGACCCAAAGCCACCTGAGCTCCCTCTGCAGATCCTGCCCAGCTAAAAACTGGGTGTGGGAGCTGGAGAGGCAGCTCAGAGGTTAAGGCGCTTAGTGCACAAGAGTGGACAGCTGCAGCGGGGGAGGGGGGGAAGGGGGACGGGAGTAGGAGCGGGAACATGCAGCAAGGGAAGCAAAGTGTCTGGAGATGAAGAGACAAGGGGGAAAGACATAGCAAAGTCGGATGTGGGGCTTTGCAGTTCTAGACTTCAAGAAGGCACTGGGTCATGGCAACAATGTCTCAACCTCCTCTGGGCCCCAGGTGGGACGTATACAAAGTAGATCTAGCATGCTGGGAAACGCAGGTCAGAGAATCTCTAAAGGTTGAGCCTTGCAAGGATGGTGGTGGTGGTGGGTGGTGGTTGTGGTGGGTGGTGGTGGTAGACACCTTAAATCCCAGCCCTAGGGGGCCAGGACAGGCTCCAAGGCTACAGAGAAACCCTGTCTCAAATAAAAAATGTTGAGCCAGAGTGATTTTGCTGGTCAGGCTCTGACAGGTCACTCTGCCTCTCCAAGACATAGTTTCCCACATGGGTCACTTCAAACTGTTGACAAAAGGCTTCAGATTCTCCCACACCAGTGAAAGAATTTACTCTGGCTCCAGGTCAGGCTAGGTGAGTCAGATTATCACCCATTCTGCCACTTCTGAGCAAATGGCCTGGGGCGAGCTGTCCTACCTCTGAGCAGGGGCACTCCAGTCTAATGAATGCAGGTGGTGACACAGCTGCTGCTACAGAGAACAAAACCTACATCAACTGCATTCAACCCCTGCCACTCTGTGACCTCAGACATTACTGACCCCCTCTGAGCCTCAGTTTCTCTCTCCGTAGGGGGAGGCTAGTGATGCCTATCCCAGGGTCACTGAGGACCCAGAACTGTGAGGACCCCTGCATAGGAAAGGCACTCAAAGGCATCCGCCATTGGTATCACCCCTCCATCTGCATGAAGATCACACACGGCACCTCGGTGGTATATATTGAGTCTATACGTACATGACCGGCCACCACAATACTTAATATGTAGTAGTGTGTGGCACCTCAATCGAGGCAGACAGAGGGCAGCAAAAGGCTGGGGCAGCTCCCCTAGAGAGAGCGTCATGCACCTGTGGGAAACAACACTAGCCAAACAGGCCCCACAGCTCCTCTCCCTCCCTCAGACTTCCTCAACTGGGTCCTCAGGAATGGCAGGCTCTGGATGCAAAATGCTTCCCCAGTTGATAAGACTGCCTAGACACAAAAGCAGGTTCAGGTTGGGCCTGGTGGCTTAGGTCTGCAATTCCAGCTACTCAGGATATTGAGGCAGGAGGATCAAAAGAGCCAAGTTCAGTCTACAGAGCAAGTTCCAAGCCAGCCTGAACAACTGTCAAGACCCTGGCCAGGCACATCTGTAATCCCAGCGCTCAGGAGGCAGACAGGAGGAACATCTGCCTGCCTGGCCTACATAGTGATTTCCAGGACAGCCAGACCTATGAAATGAGACCTTGTCTCAAAAAAAAAAAATTAAATAAAATTAAAAAACGAGAGAGTTGGAGTGCAGATCACTAGTAGAGCCTGTCTAGCATGTGGGAGACCCTGGGTTCAACCGCCAGAGAAAAGAAGTGTGCCCAGTGACAACATCATTAAGGAGCGTGGCCAGCACTACAAACCTAGGGAACTGATGGTCACAAGGGCATCTCAGCACCTAGGGGACATTGTGTGAGAACTTTTCCACTGTTGTTTCCTACATCATGGAGTGAGCTGGGAATCCACTCAGGGGCAGCAACCCAAGGCCTAGGTGACCACAGGCACATTTGGGTCAATGTGTTTAACACTCAACCAAGACTCTGAACTAGGAGCTAGCATTTAAAAATCTTAGTTTTAAATGAAACGCTTGGGTGGGATGGTGCATGACTGTAACCAGAACATTCAAAAGGTAAAAGCAGGATGGTGAGTTTAAGGTCAGCCAAGTATGGTGGCGCATGCCTGCTTTTAATTCCAGCACTTAAAAGGCAGAAGCAAGTGGATCTCTGAGAGTTTAAGGCCAGCCTAATCTATACAGTGAGTTCGAGGCTAACCAGGATTACATAGAGAGTGAGACCTTGTCTCAAAAGAAAAAAAAAAAGTTGCTAGGAGTGAGTGAGCCATTGTGTGTGTGTGGGGGGGGGGGGGGTACACTCTTGACTCTACACAAGAATGCTCACCATGCGTGAACCAGCAAGGCAGGAGCAGAACAATACGAAAAAGCAAATAGAGCAGGGAGAAAAGACACAACATTCAGAAGACAGCATTTGAATTAGACCTGAAAGATCCCCAAAAGCCAAGGCCAGGCAGGGAAAGGGAAGAAGGAAGGAAAGGAGGAAAGGGCAAACGGAGGGGCCATGCAACCACCACCCAAGAAGTGGGAACACTACACAGACAAGTTCTGGGTTTCCATATCTAGCCCCTCGGCATTATTTTGTCGTAACTGTTTCAGAGACAGGGTCTCACTCTGTCATCCCGGAAATCCTTGAACTCACAGCAATCCTTCTGCCTAAGCGCCTGAGTATGAGCCACCCCAGCTGGTAATCCTCCCAACTTTTGTTTGTTTTTAAGGCAGGGTTTTTCTGTGTAGCCTTGGCTGTCCTGGAACTCTCTCTGTAGACCAGGCTGGCCTGGAACTCACAGAGATCTGCCTGCCTCAGCCTCCCGAGCGCTGCACCACCACAGCACCACCACCGCCAAGCTGCCTCCCAACCTTTAAACACAAGAGAGTCAACAAACCTCTAAAGATCAAGCCTGAACCCACCAAAAGCCAGAGACTTGAAGGAAAGGACATTAAAGCTAAGGGGTTACTCAGCAAACCTCCAGCCAGTGACAGTGTACAGTGCTCAATGCTCGGCACTGGGCCTGCCATCTCTCCACCAGGATACAACTGGTAGTCTCCCGCTTGCTCCTTTTATAGATGAGGAAACCGAGGCCTGGGGCAAGTGACAACTGGTTCCGGGACACACAGCAGCAGTGGTGCAGCCAGGTCCCTGCAGGGTGTCAGGTTACAGTTTCCTACTGTTCTCTTGCTATGGAGAAAGGTCTAGTCCACTTCAAAGGGCCGTCCTAGGTGGAGCAATGTTCCGAAGTGTCAGGCCCACTCATCACTGCTGGCCGGGGAGACAGAAGATGTCCAGGCACAGAATGGAGGACAGGAAACGGAAGCAATCCCGACATCGATCGAGTCGGGTTAAGGTTCTTCTCTAATCCTACACCTACACTGTTCACAGTCTGCAAGCCCCGCAAGCAGCCAGGCAAATACCTGTCTCCAGGTGAGAGGGAAGGAGGAAAGGGGCGGAGCCAGGTTAGAGAAGGAAAGGAAGCCTGTGGAGGCTCCACTTCCATCTCCAGGCTGAACAAGCCTGCAATTCCATGTTCATTCAACAAGGGAATGCAGAGAGCCTGGGAACCCAATGACAGCAAAAAGATTACCCCAGCCAGCAAGCAGGGTGACCACGCAAAAGGAAGCAGGAAAGCCAAGTGCTGCTCAAACACTGGGGAGGAGACCCACTGGACTGCGGCTCAGGGTGAGGGAGGAGAAGATTCAGGAAGGAACCCCCTGAGAAAGATCCTGAGAGCAAGACAGACATTGACACCAACAGAAACAAAGGAGGTCCCTATGGTTGGGAGGGGGTAGGGAGGGGGGCGGGGGGGATAGAAATGAAGAAGAAAGCCACTGTGAGTTGAAATCCCTCTACAGACACCTGAGAGAGCAGGCCACAGGACTAGCCGAGCGTTAAGGATTCCTGGGAGGGCATAAGGAAAGAGCCTCACCCAGAAGGGCCTCTGCCCCACCCACAACCAGACAGATCAGGGTGGTGGCTGGAAGGAGGGTCTGTCTGGGGGCTGGGAGTTCAAACATCTTCCACAACCTTAAAGGAGGGAGGATGAACAAACTTCGAAATTTCAAGTTGGTCCCTAGCAAAGGCAAATGGAGGGAGCCTGTCACTTGAATCCTATAAACTCCAAAAGAACTGCACATCAGACCAAACAGAAGTCCCCACAAGCTGGAAGTCAAGACCCCAGGAGCCACTTCCCAAGCAGGTAAACCTACCAAAAGATCCAAGGAACCAGAGGGGGGACTGCCATTTCCAGAGGGTGAGCCTCACCTACAGGAAGGTGCTGCAGCCAGGAGGGAGGCCTCTGTATGAGGTGATGATACCCACAACAGTGAAGGATACACCGCCAAAAGACCAGCACCTCCTAGAGGAGGACCAAGAACCATGGGCTGCTCCCCCAACTCCAGGACAGGGACTCTGGCCATCTATCCACCAGAGGTCCATGGCAACAACTAGGAGGGACCTCCCTAGAGGAGGACCCCAAGACAAGGGTAGGCTCCCACAACTCCAAGACAGGGACACTAGGCATTCATCAAGGGACCAAAGAGGAACCTCCCTCGAGGGGTACCCCCAAATCAGGGGGATTCCCCAACCCCAATACAGGGACCCCGGCCATCCATCCATCCATCCATCCATCACAGGCTTATCCCAACTGCTAGGAAGGACCTTCCTAGAGCGGGCCTCTCTGGAGTGAACCGCTTCCGGGAAGGCCCGGGACGGGGGTGTACTAGCCGCGTGCCCCGCACTCACCCAGCGCCAGGCCGCAGGCGGCACCCACGGCCGCCCGGAAGCGGTCCATCAGCGTGTCCTTCTTGCTGTCAGGCTCCCACATCACCTGGCACTCCATAATCTCCTCGCGCCCGAGCTTCGCCAGCTTGGACATGGTCGCGAAGTTGCGTGGCCGGAGTCTGCCGGGCTGGGACTGCGGGGACGGCGTAGAGCGTAAGGCGCCGAGCCGCTCGGCACAGGGCGGACGAACGACGGCGCGAGACTGAGCCAGCGCCCGCGCGGCCTGCGGGACACCCGACCTGGCCACGCCCCCACGCAGGCTTCGCCCCGCCTACAGAAAGCCACACCTCTTGAAACCACGCCCTTCGCTGTAACCCTCCGCGGTGCCTGCAAATGGAGCGCTCGCTGCCAAAAAGCGCGCTGGACTGCGCAGACGCGGTGAGCATGGTCCACGCCCTTACCTGTTGCAGAACTTGCTGGGCTTTTCCCTCGTGTTCATTCATTCATTCATTTATTCAAGATTAAGTTGCTCCTTCTACAGTCACTTAGCTGCGGAGGTGTCTCAAGCAGAAAACGCTTGCAGTCAAGCAGAAAACGCTTGCAGACAGATGTCTGCGGAGGAGAGAAGACCTCTAAAAACGCGTGTCAATGCACGCATCCCGCAAGGATGTTATAACCGGTATGTGGGGTATGTATTGTAACAAAAGATGGAGCAAGTGAGACTCCAGGTCCATCCTCAGGACCGAAAATAAAAGCGTTAAACAGAGGACATTCTGGGGCAAGCCTGAAACCCAGCACTCTGGAGACTGAAGCAGGAGGATGACGGTAAGTTCCACTTCTGCCTGGACCCCAAACACTTTGAAGGAAGACGCAGGAGGGTCTAGTCTGGGTTTCTACTGAGTGAATTCGAGACCAGCCTGGGCAGACTTAATAAAGCCCTGTCTCAAAACGAAAAAAGAGGGCTAAGGATGTGGCTCAGTGTGAGTTTGCTCAGTAGCTTTAAGGTGACAGAAGGGGAACTTTGGGAAATCTTGCAGGTTTTCAAGTAGAGGGAGCCCCCACGGCAGGAACACTGTGTCCTGTGGAGTGTCAACGTCCAAAAAGGCCCAGTTGGTCTTGCGGAGCATCAGAGGTGTTGACTTTGACTCTGGGTGGGATGAGGCCATCAGAAGTTTCCAAAAGGCAGAGGCTTGCTGGGAGGGTTCTACTGTGGTGGGAACCTTTTGGATGCTAATAGTCTTGGCAATCTATTTTGTGTTTGCTACCTACAAGGTATCTAAAATACCCCAAAACAAGCCACTTTCCTTTCTTCCTTTGTAATGTGTATGTTCTTGGAAGTAGGTGCTTGTGAGTGGAGGCCAGAGGTCAATCGTGCAATCGTGGGTGTCATTCCTCAGCAGGCATCGCCTTGGTTTTTCTTTTCTTTTCTTTTCTTTCTTTCTTTCATTTATTTATTTATTTATTTTTATTTTGAGACAGGGCCTGACTCTGTAGCTTTAGCTGGCCTGGAATTCACTATAGAATATCGGCGTAAAATGAATGCAGACAAATTGTAAAAATATATACAGCTTTAATGGGGAAATAGACTTACAGAACCAGAGGTTCCGGTGGTGAACAGAAAAGCAGAAGGGGTGGCTGGGAGCACGCCCGCAATTTTTATAAGTAAAAAATATCCTCGGGGGACCCCGCCCCCAAGTAAAGTGATTGGCTGGGTCTCTCCTACAATAGAGAGACCAGGCAGACCTTGAACTCACAGAGATCCGCCTGCCTCTGTTTTCCAAGTGCTACGGATTCAAAGTGTAGGACACTTTGCCTGGCTCCCACTTCATTTGTGGGGAGGGGTGTTTGTTTGTTTGTTTGTTTGTTGTGTATAGGTGCTTTGCCTGCAAATGTCTGTGTACCATGTGCTTGTCTGGTGCCCATGGAGGCCAGAGGAGGGTGTCAGATTTCCTGAGACTGGAGTTATAGATGGTTGTGAGCCACCATGGGGGTCTTAGGAATCAAACCCCCGGTCTTCTGGAAGAGTAGCCAGTGCTCTTAACCACTAAGCTACCTCCCCAGACTCATGCTTTTTTTTAAGACATGATCTCTCACCAGCCCAGGACTCGCCAAGTAGGCTAGAGTGGCTGCCCAGTAAGCTCCAGGGATCCGCCTGTCTCTACCTCCTCTCTCCAGTACTGAGACACGTGCCACACCACACCTGGATTTTTTTCACGCAGGTTCTAGGGAGAAAATTCAGGTTCTCTTGCCTGTACAGCAGACATTAGCCTACTTAGCCACCTTCCCAGCCCCGGGGGTGATTTCTTATGGCTCTAGAACTGGGGTGTAAATACAAGTCTAGATGCTTCTTCAGGTGTGGGTCTTCCTGCTTTCCCCCAGTTGAGAGGAGGGAGAGGGCAAAAGAGAATCTGGGACATGAAGAGAGGAAGAAAGCAGACAGAAGTAGACACCCACAGCCTCTTAGGAACTAGCACTAGTCTATGACCAAAACACCCTGAATGCACCCGATCTGATCTTGTCTGATCTTGGACGTTAAGCAGGGTTGGGCTTGGATGGGAGACCGCCTGGGAATACCAGTGCTGTATGTTTAGGGGAAGAAAAAAAAAAAAGGACCACCAACACTAATCACACAGGTAGAGCCCTCAGGACCTAAACACTGGGCCTCATCTCCTTGGTAAGCACTGGGGATTAACAAGTATTCCAGGGGTGAAGGTAGATGATGTTACAAGAGATGATGATGTTTCACAGATAGACAGCTGGCTCCAGGCAGTGCTAAGGGCATGGAAAGAGGGCTGTTAAGGACACCCTGATGTAAGTTGGTTCTGTATTGTTCTGGTTTGCTGTGAGAAACCAAAAGCAACTTGAGAAGGAGAGGGTTTATCTGGCTTCTACTTCTAGGTCACAGTCCATTACTGAGGGAAGACAGGGCAGGAACTTAAAGCAGGAACAGGGAAAATGGGAAAAAGAAAAAGAAAAACAAGAAAAAAGCCCATCACTGGACTACGCCCCATGGTTTGCTCAGCCTGCTTTCTTAGGACAACCCAGGACTGTCTTACCGGGGATGGGCTCCACCCACAGTGGGCTGGACACTTTTACATCAATCAGTAGTCAAAAAAGGTCTCCCACAGACATCCCACAGGCCAGCCTGGAGGCGGTTTTTTAGTTAAGGGTCCCTCTTCTTTTTTTTTTAATTTATTTATTATGTATACGATATTCTGTCTGTGTGTGTGCCCGCACACTAGAAGAGGGCACCAGATCTCATTACAGGTGGTTGTGAGCCACCATGTGATTACCGGGAATTGAACTTAGGACCTTTGGAAGAGCAGGCAATGCTCTTAACCACTGAGCCATCTCTCCAGCCCCTGAGGGGTCCCTCTTCTAAGGGAAGTATAATTTGTGTCACTTTGACAATTAGAAACCAAATAGTATACAAGTTCTGAGACCTTTCCCTTTCATATTTATTATCCCAACTTGATCTCTTAGCAGTCCCGTCAGCCTCACAGAGGCAGCTCTCGGCATCACTGGAGCCCTACCAAGTCTCTGCCTCCACTATCAGATATTTTTTTTTATTATTATGTATACAATATTCTGTCTGTGTGTATGCCTGATGGCCAGAAGAGGGCACCAGACCCCGTTACAGATGGCTTTGAGCCACCATGTGGTTGCTGGGAATTGAACTCAGGATCTTTGGAAGAGCAGGCAATGCTCTTAACCTCTGAGCCATCTTTCCAGCCCCCACTGTCAGATCTTTTAAAAGACTTTATGTGTATGTATCTATCTGTTTGTATTTGCAAGTGCCACATGTATGTGGACCAGAAGAAGAAATCAGATCCCCCGGACCTGGAGTTCCAGACGGTTGGGAGCTGCCAGATGTCACTGCTGAGAACCAAACTCAAGTCCTCTGGAAGAACAGCAAGTGTTCTTAGCCGCTGAGCCATCTCTCCAGCTCTCGCACCAGCATGTGGTAAACAGTTTCCATTTGCCCATCATGACAAGCACACAGAGATTCCAACTGTAGCCTGGGTGAATGATGCATGCACACAAGTGGTTCCAGATGCATCCACCTCCCTGACAGACACATACAGATGTGCATACACACACCCCAGTCACATGCCCACGGCTGGGTCTGTGTTCCTGCGCTGTCTCCAGTGGGCAGTCTCGGAAGTATGTTATCACTCAGAAGTTGGTTCACCTTGAAGAGATCCTCATCCCTTCATCAGCAGAAGGCAGTTTCCATGAGAGCAAAACCCTAGTCTGGCAAGGTCAACACAGCTGAGGTGGGTGGTCCACCAAAAGCCATGGTCTGAGGAACACTCTTTCAGAAAGTCCCCAGTGGCTGCTCACTGCAGACACCCGAGGAAGCCTGGGTTGTCTGTAACATGAGGGCCGGGCTTGTTGGGGTTTCTGTCCCGCCCGGTCCCCCAGTCATTTAGTCCTCGAGAAAATCACACACAGAGTCTACATTAGGTTATAACTGGTTGGCCCGTTAGCTCAGGCTACTTATTAGCTCTTGTAGCTTATATTAACCCATTATTCTCATCTATGTTAGCCACATGGCTTAGCACCTTTCCCAGCCGGGCAGATCACATGTTGCTTCTTCAGTGGTCTGGGCAGGAGTAGGAAGAATGGGCTTCCTCCTTCCCAGAATTCTATTCTCATCGCCCCACCTCTACTTCCTGTCTGGTTGACCCACCTATACTTCCTGCCTGGCCAATCAGCATTTATTCAAAACATGATTGACAGAATACAAACAATTCTCCCGCACCAGTTGTCCAGGAGCTTACCCCAGTCTTCGTGGAGTAAGAGAATGGCAGCCACCCAACAGGCTCTTCACTCTTTGTACCTCCTCCTCCTTGCCCATGCAGCCCCTGTGAGAGAATTCTAGGAGAAGAAAGTTAGAACCAGAATAGCCAGGCACTGTCCTACACACTCCACCTCTTTAACATGCCCCCAGACACACATACAACCCAGGACTACCTGCCAGGAGTGGCACCGCTTCCAGAGGAGCCTTTCGGGTCCTTCTTGCTCCAACCATACTCTTTCTAACACAGAGAGAAGGAATGTCCTGAAAGGCCTCGAATGGCTTGGAGATGTGGCTCTGTTGCTGGCGTGGTTGGCATGAAGTCCTGGGTTTGATGTCCAGCATCACATGAACCCAATGTGACAATGCGCATCTCTAATCCAAGCTCTAGGGAGATGGAGGCATAAGGATCAGAAGTTCAAGGCCAGCCTGGGCTACGTGAAACCCTGTCGCAAAAATATTATTGAAAACAAAAAAGTTTCGAATTAAAGTGAGACAAAAAGACTGGGCATCTACCTCAGGAGTAGACCACCTGCCTAGCATGTGCAAGGCCTGGATTCAATCCCTGGTATAACACAGAAAGTAATAGAGCTAGAAGGTGACTTCTTGTCTCTCTCCTGAAACTCCCCTCGGTTTCTTCACTGCCTGGGCTACCAAGTAAGACCTTACCAAAAACAAAAATAAAGATGGGTTAGCCAGGTGGCTTTAATCCCAGCACATTGGGAGGCAAAGACAGGTGGACTGTTACATAGAGAAACCCTGTCTTGAAAAAAAAAAAAAACAGAAAGGGTTGGAGATCACACTAGAGGTAGGCTTTTCAAATTGTACTCATGAAAGACTTTTTTTTTAAATATTTATTTACTTATTATGTATACAATATTCTGTTTGTGTGTATGCCTGCAGGCCAGAAGAGGGCACCAGACCCCATTACAGATGGTTGTGAGCCACCACGTGGTTGCTGGGAATTGAACTCAGGACCTTTGGAAGAGCAGGCAATGCTCTTAACCTCTGAGCCATCTCTCCAGCCCCTGAAAGACTTTTTTTTTTATTGGTTTTTTGTTTGATTTTTGAAGATAGGGCCTCTGTGTAGCCCTGACTGTCCTGAAACTTGCTTTGTAGACCAGGCTGGCCTCAAACTCCCAGAGATCCACCTACCTCTACGTTCCATGTGCTGGGATTTAAAGGCATGTGCCACCACGCCCAGCTAGTGGAAGACCATTCCTAACAGGGTGATGTCACATATGAAGTGTCCAGCCCACTGATCTTCCCGAAGAGCCACAGGTGTACCCAGCACAAAGGCTCAGAGGCACACTTGCCTCTATCAAGGACATTGCAAAGGGTCACACGGACCACTACAGTGACCAAGCTGGGGCAGGAGGATATGGGTCTTTCTCAATCAATCAATCTCTCCTCCTCCCCATGGTATGTGTGCGTGTGCATGCGTGCATGTGTGAGTCTGTATGATCTGCCCACAAGCCTATAAGCCAGTATACTGTGTGCGAAAGCTAAAGTATTTTGTGTTTGTTTGTTTGTTTGTTTTTTGAGACAGGGTTTCTCTGTGGTTTTGGAGCCTGTCCTGGAACTAGCTCTTGTAGACCAGGCTGGCCTCAAACTCAAAGAGATCTGCCTGCCTCTGCCTCCTGAGTGCTGGGATTAAATGTGTGCGCCGTTACCGCCCAGCTGAATGTTAAAGTGTTAAAGAGCTGGGCACTGAGCCATCTGGGATGGCAGACCCAGCTGCTGTGCTTTGGGGCAAGCACAGAGCCCAGACTAGACAAGAACAAATCCTACTTTCCCTGAAGCACGCACAGGAGGCTCTGATTCAGAGCCGAGATAGGCCCTCCAGAGCCAGGCCAAAAGGAAGACAAGGCAAATTGTGGAATGGTTTCCTTTCCTGGTCTCCACAGTAGGTGGCTTCACCCTCCCACTACACCCCCAGAGACTGTGGAAACAGGGCAGGTGCCAACTCCTTCAAGCCAGAAGCACCCGAGGCAAGGGCACAAAGCTTACCCTCTCCACCTCCTCCTAGCACCAAGCAGGGACACGAGGACTCCAGGATTAGGAACAAGGCCAAAACCGACAGACACAGTGCAAAATCCTGCAGCATGAATGGCACTGAGCATCACTGGACTGGTAGGCAGGCCAGATGGTTCTTGGGATGCCGAGCTCTGGGCCACCATATAGAGAAACGTCTGCACTGGATTTCCGTCACAGAAGGACCCAGGGCAAGCCTCACACGCACAGAGCTATGCCCGCCTTTGCCTCCTGAGGGCTGGGACTAAAGGCATGCACCAGCACCACCTGACTCAGAGCGTTCTTCTTAAAAACACACTCTTGAGGAGCTGAAGAGATGGGTCAGCAGTTAAGAACATTTGCTTCTCTTCTAAAGGACCCAGGTTCGGTTCCCAGCACCCATATCAGATGGCTTACAACCACCTCTATCTGAGGGCACCTGCATATATGTAGTATATGGCACACGAATTCTACAAAGGCAGATACATATAGAACTTTAAATAAATAAAATACATACTTTTGGAGGCTAGAGAGATGACTCAGTCATTAAGAACACTTGTGTCCCACAGTAGACCTGGGTTCAATTCCCAACACACACCTACACGATGGCTTACATCCACCCATTGGCACATGCATGATGTATATACATGCACGCAGGCAAAGCACTTGTACGCATAAAGATAAAATTTTAAAAATAAAAAAGTCCCGGGCGGTGGTGGCACACGCCTTAATCTCAGCACTTGGCAGGTGGATCTCTGGGAGTTCAAAACCAGCCTGGTCTACAAGAGCTAGTTCCAGGACAGGCTCCAAAGCTACAGAGAAACCCTGTCTCGAAAAAACAAAAACAATAAATAAATAAATAAAGTTACAAAATGAAATATTTGTTTAAAAAAATAAAATAAAATATAAAAAAATAAAAAAGTCCTTTTTTAAAGGGTGTGTTTATGCCAGCAAGATGGCTCAGAAGGTTAAAGGTGCTTCCCAGCAAGCTCAGTGACCTAAGTTCAATTCCTGGGACCCCAGTGGTAGGGGCGAATCAACTACCACACGCTGTCCTCTGACCACATTTGTGCCATAGCATGTGTGCCCCCACACACATGTGCGGGAAATAAATAATCTAAAAGTCCACTAACAGAGGAATGGATGATAAACCAGAGGTGATGTCCCCACCCTCTAGCCAATATATAATGCCATCATGAGCTGGCCGGTAATCAGCAAATGTCTCAGAAAGCCTTATTTTTAGCAAGATAAGAACTATAGAGTGGTATATACAAATTGTAGGAATGTCCACTAACACTCAACACACTCAGGACACAATTCAGCCTTTTTTCCCTTTGCCCCTGATGTATATAGAACATGCTTGTAGTCCCAGCACTCAGGAAGCTGAGGCGAGAGGATCATTGGAGCCCAGAAGCTTGAAACAGAGCAAGGGCGAGAGACTGAAAGAGACACTTGGGTTGGAGTGGAATCCATAAGGTATATCGGAGGGGGTTGCCCTTTGCTTTATATCTCTTCCCACTGTATGTGAGAGTGGGGGCACATGCCAGGGCGTGGGGGTGGAGCTCAGAGGATAGCTTTCAGAGGTCAGTTCTCTCCTTGTACATACGATCTGGTTTGTTACACGCTGAGTCATCCCACCAGCCCTGTTCTCGTTTGTTTAATGTTTAAAATATTTTTATTATTTATGTGTAAGTGCGTATGTATTTATATGAGGAGGTCAGTGAGGCAACAGATCCCCTGGAGCTCAAGTTACTGGCAGTTGTGAGCTGCCTGATGGGGATGCTGAGAGCCCAACTCAGGTCCTCTGCAAGAACAATATGTGCTCTTAACTACTGAGCCATCTCTCCCGCCCTTATTTTATTTTATTGGTTTTTCAAGACCGGGTTTCTCTGTGCAACAGCCCTGGCTGTCCTGCAACTTGCACTGTAGATCAGACTGGCTTTGAACTCACAGAGATCCTCCTGCCTCTGCCTCCCCAGTGATGAGTGCTGGGATTAAAAGTGTGGGCCACCACTGTCCAGCCCTTATTTTTGAGACTGGGTTCTCACGTAAACTCGCTGTATAACAGAGGAGAGGATGACACTGAACTCCCACAACCTCCACCTCCTGGTGCTGGAATGACAGGTGAGCCGTGCTCCGTGGGGCTTACGATAACAGTGCTGCTTTCTTATCCTCCGTCTGTCCCTCTTCAGCAACTTCAGCAACACAGAGGTGCTGAACTTCATTTCTTCAGGTCCCCATCCAGAGCCCTTCCTTCTTGTAGCATCCACAGCTAGGTGACAGACCATCAAAACCATGCCTAGGCAGCACAGATTGTTCCCATCGCTAATACCAAGGCGTCAGTCAGTCTTCCTGCCTCTGCTGACCCTCAAGACACTAAGCCAGCTGGCCAGCCAGGTCTCTGGAAGCTTGCTCCAGACTGCTTACTTGCTAAGAGTGAGAAAGGTGACCACATGGGGTGATCACACACCCTCTGGCTTCACTTGGCTTTTTCCTCATCTTACGCAAGTTCTCTCTGCTACAGCTTCCAGAGAAAAGGTCCTTGTCCTTACCAAGAAAGTCTCTAGTGTCTTCAGCTGGCATCTGTATCAAGAGAAGGGGAACAGGAGCCAAGGTGCACAATATAGATACATTTGCTAACACTATGCATCTGGATTAAAGGCATGCGCCACCACCCATGGTCCTTCCACTCTGTGTTTTGAAACAGAATCTTTTACTGAGCCTAGAGCTCTCCAGTTGGCTGGCCAGTGTTCCTAGGAATCCTCCTGTCTCTACCTTCTCAGTGCTGGGATTGTAGCCATCCACCACCATCCCCGGCATTTTACATGGATTCAGGGAATCGGAACTCGGGTCCTCATGCTTGAGCTCTCAGTGCTTACCCGCTGAGCCATACCCCCAGCCTTCTAGAAATGTGTGTGCGTGGAGCTCCAGCAGTTCCTGGTAACTACTGATTCATTTCCCCAACACGTGTATTTTGGGGGAGTGGGGGTATATGTGACATGTGCCACAGCGGAGATCAGAGGACAATTGGGAGCAGTCGGTGCTGTCCTTCCGTCATGTGGGTTCTGGGAATTGAACTCTGGTCCCCAGGTTGGTCAACAAGCACCTTTTACCTGCTGAGCCATCTCTGGGACCCTCATTTTGTTCTGTGTTGAGACAAGTTTAGCTGGTGGTTGTGGCTGTGCTTGCTGGTAGGATATGCTAAAAAGGCAAAGGCAGAAGAATGAAGAGGAATGTTCTTCTTGAATTGCTCAAGCTGGCCCAGAACTTGGTGTGTAGCCCAAGCTAGCCTTGAACTTGTGTGCCTCCTGTCTCAGTCTCTCAAGTAGGCTTATGATACCACAGCTTATGATACCACAGGCTTGTGATACCACAGCTTATGATACCACAGGCTTATGATACCACAGCCCATTCCATCTTTCTTTTATTGGCATCCTTTAGGAGTGTTTTTGGTTTTGAGATCTCATGGAGCCCAGGTTCTTGACTTGCAATGTAACCCAGGATAAAAAAAACTTCGTATGTTTCTATACCCAATTTCCCAGTATTCTGTTTCTTTCTTTTTATTTTTTATTTATTTTTTGGGGGGGGGGGGAGCGGGGGGTGCCGGACTGTAACCCAGCGCGGGATTCAGGTGCGTTGCTACTGAACTGATCCTCAGCCCTATTGGCCTTGGGGAAGAAAACCTCGGTCGGAGCGCATTTTAGGCCCTACACTAGCCACGAGGAACTTCTTTCTAGCCAGAGTAGCCACGCCCTTCCCGCATCCCGGCGGAGGGATCCTCAGCACAGGCACGCGCCATACACAACTCATACGTTGATTGGCTGGTAGGAGACTGGCCCCACATCAGCCCAGACCGCGGCGTCGCGAAGGACCGGCCTGAATGTCAGCCAATCACACAGCACTCTGGTGCGTGGGCTGTGCCTCTCATCCAATCCATAGGGGGATTCCGAAAGGGCGTGCCCAATGAGAACTGGGCAGAAAGGCGGAGCTCCCAGGGATCCGGGAGGTTGGGGGCAGAGCTGTCACCTTGACAACCTGACAGCCAGGAGAGTACGGAAACTTGAGAAACCTGGACCTTAGCCCGCTGTTGACGCCCGAGATTCTGGGAAAATTCTTTTTAAAATGTATTTTTTCAATTGAGAATATCTCTACAAATTTGTTCATGTAAGAAAAATTTCCATACATTTAAAATTTATATATTTTGATATTTCCCCTTCCCCCAATGTTTTTTTTTTTTCTTTTGAGACACAGGGTTTCATGAAGCTCAAGTTGGCCTGAAAATCGTTATATTGTGGAGACTGGTCTTTAACTCCTGATCCTCCTGGCATGTCTTACCTGCATGCTAGGCGATCACTGTACCCACTGACCTACATCCCTGGAGCAAAAAGGTTTTAGATACCCATGTGCTCAGATGTGTATGCTGAGCTCCGAGGAGCAAGCCCATGCGCGAGGGATCCTTAGGAAACCACCCAGCCCCATGCTTTGCATAAAGGTCCAGGGAACTGTGCACAGGGGCCCGCAGCACAGTGACTGGGAGACTGCTTCAGATGGGACAGGGTGAGGTGACATCGGGGCTCTGTAGAATACGAATGGCCGTCTTTACATACTGTCCCCTCTGCATGGCACTTTGGCAAACAAAGGCAGGGGCCCTTAAATGGACCCCAATAAAAGCAGGTGCCCTGGCTTTCTCCCTCCCCATCCTAGCTGGTCCAATAGGTGTATTGGTTTGACAAAAAAAAAAAAAAATTACATCTGAAGGGCTTGCAATCTGGTTTATTTGTTGCTGAGATAGCATAGATCAACTGGGGTCAGTTTCCTCCATACAGTGAGTTCAAAGTCAACTTTGGCTACCTAGTGAGACCTTACCAAAAAATAAAACCAACAAAAAAAGTCTCAAATGCCACTTTGTCCCAGAGTGAAAAGGAATGGAATTCTGTCCTGCCTGCAGGAAGGTGGTGGGGATGAGAGCTGTTGGGAGCCAGTTTAGGAAGAACCAGCCACTTTTTGCTCAGGTTGTATCTTAACATCCAGGAGCCTAGGCTTTTTCCTTTATGGACAAAGACAATCCCTTCTTACCAGAGCCTTGTACAAGCTCAGCCAGAGGGAGCTGAGGGAGACACAGGGACCTCTGCTGTCACTCAGAGCAACACAGAATGACCACTGTTGTTGCCATCCTAATTTCCTGGAAACCCATTCCTCTAGAATGTCTCCCTTCACCTAGCCACAATTTCTCCCAGGTAAGAACACCAGAAGCCCTCCAACCGCACCAGGCAATGCTTCCCAGCACCACGGCCCATGTGCAGCCAGGACTGACTAGCCTTAAAGATAGTTTGACTCTTGTTATCATGGACTGTCGTAGGATGAAGACATTTCTAGATTCTGAAACAAGTACAGATGCTCCTGTGGGAATGAACCACTGTCCCCAGTTTCTGGGAGTCAAGACTAATCGAGGGTCACTTCAGGCAGCGGGCTGTCAGCACTCCTGACTTACGAGTCTGGAGTAGGTAAAGAGATACTTTTCTGGTTTGGTGTGCCCAAGGCTCAGGGGCTGGGTCAGTTCATGGTAGATAAATCATTTGGAAGCTCACAAGGTAAAGACTGTGACTGTGGGCTTCAACTACAAACGTGGTCACTTTCATTATCCTCTCCTGGTAGCAGAAGGCAGCGGCAGCATTGTGATGTGTGTGTGTGTGTGTGTGTGTGTGTGTGTGTGTGTGGTGTGTGTGTGTGTGTGTTCACACTTAGTTGGCAAGCGCACGCAGCAATAGCAGGAGATGGTGCCTCCAGGGGCTTCAGCTCTCAAGGCCTCAAGTGTCAAATCCTTAGTTCTTGACAGTAACAAGTGTCACAGTACAAGAAGACTGAGACAGATAAGAGAAACTCATCCCTTCCTGTGCCTTAGGCAGGTGTTAAGCAATTAAATTATGGAAAATCACTATTACTGGGTGGTGAATGTCTTTAATCACAGTACCCAGAAGGCTAGCAGACCTCTAAGTTTGAGGCCAGCCAAAGCTACACGGTAAGATCCTGTGTTAAAAAATAAAACCCAGCTAGCAGTGGTGGCGAACACCTTTAAATCCCAGCACTTGGGAGGCAGAGACAGACGGATCTCTGTGAGTTGGAGGCCAGCCTGGTCTACAGAGCGAGTTCCAGGGCATCCAAGGCGACACAGAGAAATCCTGCCTCAAAATAAATAAATTAAAAAAAAAAAACTCACTAGTATCAATGGTAGGTTGTTTGAATTTGTAAGCACTCCTAATGTCATTTTTATTAATTCTTTAACAATTTCACGCACATGTATATAATGTATTTTTACTATATTCACCTCCCATGCATGTGTGGGTAGGTAGACGGGTACATGTGTGTCATGTGAAGGTCAGAAAACAAACTTAGGGAGTCAGTTCTCTTCTCCCACAATGTGGGTCCTAGGGATCAAACTCAGGTCACCAACTTGATGGTAGGCACCTTAATTTACTCAGACATCTCACTGGTCCCAGATTTTTGTTTGTCTTTTGAGACAGGGTTTCACATAACTGAAGGATATAGGTAAGTAAAAAGCTAGAAAATAAGAGACTTGTAGGCTCTGGTCACTGAGAGCGGCCAAACCTGTGACCCCAGGGTCTAAACTTATAATGCTAGCAACTTGTAATGAAAGGCAGATGTAGGAGCTAAGGCATTCCAGCTTCCCAGACCCACGTGAGAGCTGGAATGGCGGCTGCTGAGAAGAACTGGAGAATCTCAGCTTCCTAGCTTTGGAGCACGTGTTGGGTTAAGGGTCCCGAAACTGAGCCCTGCACCACTAGAGGGCAGCACCTACCTGCTGTCACCACTAGCTGAAGCCAAGGACCGCGGAGACTAGCACTCTGGCTTCCTCCAACACTCCCACAATCCCACCCCAGGATTTTGTTGGTTTTTTTTTTAAATATTTTTTATGGTTTATTTAACTTTTATTTTATGTGCATTGGTATGAAGGTGTCAGATCCCCTGCAACTAGATCTTCAGACAGTTGTGAGCTGCCATGTGGGTGCTGGGAATTGAACCCAGGTCCTCTGGAAGAGCAGTCAGTGCTCTTAACCACTGAGCCATCTCTCCAGCCCCCCACCCCAGGATTTTGGGCAACCACAGGCTTGGCTCTTAATGCTTAGTAGCTCCCCAAAATCCTACCAGCCACATGGTCCCCAGTGTCCCACCGTGTACTGTCCATATCTTCACAATGCAGCCCTATCTTTTCTCCTGTGATGTCTACCCTGACCTCTCTCCCTCCCTCTCTCTCACCCCCCACCCTTCAGTAGCACTTAAAAAAAAATACTCATTTATTTTGTACACAGAGTTCTGCCTGCAGGCCGGAAGAGAGCACCAGATCTCATTGCACATGATTGTGAACCACTACGTACGTGGTTGCTGGGAATTGAACTCAGCCAGTGCCCTTAACTGCTGAGCCATCTCTCCCGTCCTCAGTAGCACTTTTGTTGCTACTGCTGCTGTGTGCACTGTTCTTGCAGAGGAATCACGTTTGGTTCCCAGTACCCATCTGAGATGGCTCACAAACACCTATAACTCCAGCTCCAAGGGATCCGAAAGAAGAATTAAAAATCATTTTAAGGGCTGGAGAGATGGCTCAGAGGTTAAGAGCACTGACTGCTCTTCCAGAAGTCCTGAGTTCAATTCCCAGCACCCATATAGTGGCTCACAACCATTTGTAATGAGATATGATACCCTCTTCTTGTGTGCAGGCTTACATGCAGGTAGAACACTGTATACATAAACAAATCTTTTAAAAATTCATTTTAAGATAGCAGGGAGTAGTGGTGCATGCCTTTAATCCCCGCACTCAGGAGACAGAGGCAGGTGGGCTGCTGTGAATTCAAAGTCAGCCTGGTCTATGCGGTAACTTCTAGGACAGTCAGGGCTACATAGAGAGATGTAATTTCAAAAATAAAAAATAAATATAATAAAAATGATGGGGCTGGAGAGGTGGCCCCGTGGTTAGAGTGCTGGCTGCTCTTGGAGAGCCTCCCTGTTTGTTTCCTGGCACTTATATGGCATCTCACATTTGTCTGTTAACTCCAGCTCCACTGGAGCTGTGTTCTTTTCTGGGCTGAGGGGACCACGTGCACACAGTGCCAAAACATATGCAGGCACAACACTCATACACAGAGATAAATAAGTCTTCTTAAGAAGGAGAGATGGCTCAGTGGTTGAGTACTTGTTGTTCTTGTAGATGACCTGGGTTCACTTCCCAGCACTCATACGGTGGCCCACAAACATCTGTAACTCTAATTCCAGGGGCTCTAACACCCTCTCCTGACCTCTGAGAGCAGCAGAAACATAATAAGGTATCCATAAATTCATGCAGTCAAAACATACTTACACATAAAATCTGAAAAAATTAAAATCTCTAGTTAGGGATGTTACCACAAGTACCTCACGAAAGTGAAGAAATCCATCCAAGAGTCCAAACAACAAAATTACAGTAAACATTTATTAAGCTGAAATGTTCACAATGTTTTAATCCAGTTCTTAAGTCGATCTACAAAGACCTCTCACATCAAAGCCAGTGATTAATAAATACGAGGAATGTATCCACCACTTCACAAAAAAATAAGCCTGACACGTTTTTTTCTATAAGATATTCGTAGAATCAGCTTCCCAACTAAGGTATGTGCACGAGCCTGTGTGCACGCCCCCCCCCCCCACTATGTTCACAGAATGGCTTTCTATTGTGCTGAACTAAATACTCTATAAAATTTCTAAGCTGAGGCACAAAACAGAAACCCAACCATGAAGATACCATTGGTAGAAAAAAAAGAGTATGACTTGCAGCTAAAAACAGGGAAATAATTACCTCACGGGGGATTTAACTGCACACTAGTCACCGCCACAAGGAATGAATTCAACTGGAGGATATTCGGGTATTTATCACAGGTGCAGACAGGAAACCGACGCAACAGGAGAAGCTTGAGATCTGCAGAGACGTCAGGGCAGACAGTCATGCCACCAGCTGCCATAGCCGCCCGGGCGGCACCGCAAACAGTATGCTCCTTGTGCCACCAGGACAGAAAAACAGGTTCTCTGTGTCTGTCCTAGCTATGGAGGGATCACCAAAGGGCAAAACACAGAAGGATGCGACAGACTGAAGCTTGCTGATGCCAGTCAGGACACATCACCGGCAGCTGTCCAGTGTATTGGGTTAGAACCCACAAAATATAGATATGTAATTCTACAATTCACAGGTGGGGAGCCCAAAGTCCAAGTACTTAAATGGTGATCAACAAAAACATTGCAGAATGGTCATAGGTTGTTTCGGAGAGCAGCTTGCATGCTTGGAGTAGAGCTCATGTGCCCAGGACCCGAAAGTAAAGAAGGCTGGGAGGAGCGCACTGGAAAGTCCCATGTAGCTACAAGTGCACACCAATGCTGGCTTTCTGGTGGAATTGGGTGATTCAAAACCCACTGGGATGCTGGGCATGGTGATGCACACCTTTAATCCCAGCACTTGGGAGGCAGAAGTAGGCGGATCTCTTGTGAGTTCGAGTCTAGCCTGGGCTAGAATAAGACCCTGTCTCAGAACAAAACAAAGTACTATGGGCACTGAAAGGAAGCACTTCAGACTGCTCACCAACCACAAGATGTAGGTAGAGCCCACAACTTTAGATACTGTGCTGACTCTTGAACAAAGTGTATGTGTTTGTTGAGACAGGATCTTGCCATATAACCCAGGATGGGTTTGAACTCACCACCTTTCTATCTCCAGGGTTCTGGGACTGTAACCACCTCTGGCTTCCCGACCATACTATTTCCAAGTCATTGGCCCAGCATGGGTGTGCCAAGGCCATATATAACAATGCTTCGAGCATAGACCTCCCTTGGAGGTTCTCACAAGGTACCTAGGAAGGACATGCTCTCCTGGCTGCTTACCTGGCAGTCACAAAGGCCATCCAAAGTCCCCATCTCTACTGATGGCCCTTGTGACTGTCGAGCCTCATTTCCAAGCTGCCTCTCAGGAATGTCCCTGGGTCGCTTTTAGAATGGAAGACCCCATCATGAGTCACAAGGCCAGCAGTGAAGACATTCTTTTCCACACTTTATTGCCAGCAGAAAGAAAGCCAAGGCTCAGTAAAGGACCCAAAGGACAATAGATGTGAGAGATGAAAGCATGTTTGGAACACGTGTCTACTCGCTGCACTGTTACCAGTCAGTCTCCTGACAAGTACAGGAAAGAACCGCTACATAAACATTGACCACAGGCCTGGGTGGGATGGATGCCTGAGCTGGTTTGGTAGAGTGCTTATGTAGCATGTAGGAGGCACCAGGTTCCATCCCCAGCACTTCATAAACCAGGCGTGGTGGCACATGTCTCTAATCCTAGCACTCGGAGGGGGGGAAGCAGGATCAGCAGGTTCAAAGTCATTCTCAGCTACATAGTATGTTTGAGACCAGCCAGGGCTACGAGAGAACCATCTTAGAAAACCAAAACTAGCTGGGTGGTAGCAGCAATGGTGGTGATGTGTGCCTTTAATCCCAGCAACACTTGGAAACTCACTCTGTGAGTTCAAGGCCAGCCTGTCTACAGAGCAAGTTCCAGGAGAACCAGGGCTACAAAGAGAAACCATCTCTGAAAAACAAAACAAAACAAAAACCAAGAGACTATGAGACTACTCAGTGGTTAGAACACTGACTGTTCTTCCAGAGGACCTGGGTTTGATTTACAGCATCCACAATGGCGGCTGACAATGGTAACTCCAATTCCAGGGGATCTGACACCCTCTTCTCGCCTCAGGTATGTATGTAGTAGATACACAGACATACATGTAGACAAAATACCTACACACATAAAATAAAAAGTTCAAAATAAAACACCAGCATCACAAATCACCAACCCTGAAGGGCAGAGTGGTGGCACACGCCTTTAATCCTAGCACTCTGGAGGCAGAGGCAGAATTTCTGTGAGTTCGAGGCTAGCCTGGTCCGCAAAGCGAGCTCCAGGACAGCCAGAGCCACACAGAGAAACCCTGTCTTAGGGGGAAAAAAATGAAAATAAAATAAATCACCAACCCAACCCTCACTAAAAACAAAACAAACAAACAACAAAAACAAAAAACCACCAACCTGAATGCGATCACCTAAATCCTCAATCCTCCCCTTGTTTTGGTAAAGCTAGTACTTAAAGTGAGAAAGAAACATCAGGGAATTAACGCTTGACTTTCAGACAGTTCAAACCCTGACCCCATCTTCCTTTCATTTAAAAAAATTATACATGTATTCATTTGGGGGGAGGGATGGCAAACCATGGCCTGTATGCAAAGGTCAGAGGAAAACCTGTGGGAGCTACCTGTCTTCTTCGTGGTGTGGGTCCCGGGAATCAAACTTAGACTTGGTGGCACGTACCTTCCCCCAATGAGTCATGTTGCCAGCCGGACTCTTTATAACAGACCCCACAGTAGCTGCCATCAAATGTCTCTTTACCATGTTATTCAGTGAGGGGGAGCTGTACACAGCCCCGAAGATAAGGCATGAAATGAGGTACAAAAATACATCTTTCCACATAGAAAAGAGATGGAGGAAGGGAGGCCAAAAAGCTGCATCCTTGCACAGAATGGAAACAGAAAAAGAAAAATCTTGAACTATGTGGGGGTTAAGAATACATCCAAACAGGGCTGGAGAGATGACTCATTGGTTAAGAGCACTGACTGCTCTTCCAGAGGTCTCAAGTTCAATTCCCAGCACCCACATGGCAGCAGACAACTGCCCATAAATAACTCCAGTTCCAGGGAACCTGACATGCGTGACAAAACACATACAATAAAATAAAAATAAAAAATTTAAAAAAAGATGCACACATTTAAAAAAAAAAAAAGGAAGAAAGAAGGCATACAAACAATGCCAGGCACGGTGGCGCACACCTTTAATCCCTGCACTCGGGAGGCAGAAGCCAGGGGATCTCTGTGAGTTCAGGGACAGCCAAGGCTGTGTAAAGAGACCATGCCTAAAAAAAAGAAAAATACAACCAAACAAGGTAAAATATATGCATTTACCATCTGAAGTTCTACTACTAGAACGTCAAGTAACATTCTACTCTGCCGTGGACATTCTTCCATTTCGAATGAAGGCATTCTGGGGCTGGACTCTAGACTGTCTCAGTCCCACCCTCATCACCGCATACAATGGGTGTGACGTCACACACTCGCCATCCCTGCACTCAGGAGGTGGAGGCAGGGGGAGCAAAAGTTTAAGGCCAGGCTCAGCTGCTTAAGCGAGTTCAAGGCCAGCCTAAGTAGGGTATGGGAAACCCTATCTGAAAGAATTAAATGAAAAAAATTAAAATGAAGGCATCTTGTGTGTTTATGTGTATCAAACTATAAAACTGGCTTTAGAGTCTACATTTGGTCAGGCTAGAAAATATATTGCAGATCTTTTTTTTTAAACTTTTTTTCTTATTATTGTCTCAAGACGAGGTCTCAATGTATAACTGACAGACCTGGAACTTACTATATAGACCAGACTGGCTTCAGACTCAAGAGATCTGCCTGCCTCTGGCTCTTGTGTGGCGCTAAACCTGGCTTCTGGTCTATGTAATCCTGGCTGACCTGGAATATAATAAACTGAGCTAGCCTCAAAATAGCAGCAATCCTCCTGCCTCTGCCTCCTGAATACTGGGATTGCACTCTCAGCTACAAAGGACTGTCTAGGACATCTCTGTGGCCATCAGCAAGAGGAGCCGAGGCAAGAACAGGGATGCTCAGCTTTGTAGAGGCTGATATATAGAGGCCGACGGACAATATTTGCAAAGCAATATTTGGTATGATATGGCCAGATATTTGGAAGGAAAGATGAGTTAGCCACTAATGTGCCCCTCCCCCAGTTACTTCCACCCTGAGCTGCAAGTAGATTTGTCTACAGTATCTGAACAATACATAAGTGGATGTTTCACACCAGAAGTCACGTGTGTCCAATGTCCACAGAGAGACTTCCCCAGTATGGGTTCCACAAGTGAATGAAATTCAAGAAAGTGTGAGCCCCATATGGTCATCTAGAGAACAGACATATCTTCAGAAGGACCCGAATCTGTATTCCAGACACTTGCAGCCCAAAACAGAATTTCTCAGACACAGGGCACCAGAGCTGGGTCAGCTGGGTCCCTCCACCAAGCGTGGCTCCAGGGTACACTGAAAAACCACAGAGTCAATGGCAGTCCCAGCCACATCCTGCAAAAGCCAGCTTTCTTTCCACAGAGTCCTGGCAGAGCAGTGTCATCTTCAGCCTCTGACCTAATCCTCTGCCCACCCTTCTCCCCAAGGTAATTAAAACAACAACTCCCTGGACCCCAGACAAAAAGCACCTAACACACATAATCATAAAAATTTTAGGACAAACAATTTAGATCTTAAGGTTGCTGATGCCTAAGAATGTTCTAGAAGCAATGAAATGAAAGATGTTACTGACTATAAACAATTTCTTGTATGGTCTTAAGTCAATTAAAAGCAAAATAAATAAGCAAATCCCACCAGGGTCCAGTTGGCTATATGGGCCTAGCTGGCAAACAGGGAATGTGTGATTCAGTTAGATTCTGGAATAATCTTCAAGGCCCACCCAGAAAGTTTTTGGCATCAAACTCCAAAGACATTTTGTAGCCCCATCTGTGTATTTTCCTTCTAGAAAGGCTGGGTGTTAGACTACATTAAAGTCCAGAGAGGAGAAAAAGATCCCAGGACGTCTATGGGTACCTTCATTCAGAAATACAATGGACGGGCTGGGGGTGGGCTCAGCATCCCCAGCACCATAAAAACAGAAAGGCATGAAGAAACACAATGGAATGACCAAGTGCACAGGGTCCCTAGGATCCAAAGGCGATGGGTTCCACTCTGAGGCCCAAGTGTCCAAAATAACAAGAGACAGCACTCATTAACCAAGTCACCTCCAACCTCAGAAGACGTGAAAGTCACATTTGGGAGTGTGAAGATAACACGCACAGCGCCCACCCAGCAGCCAGTTTTAACTTCTGTAAAATCTTCAAGTGCTTTCCTCCAAGTTCTCATAAACTTGACTGGATCTGCCTTTATTTAAAAACCTTACAAAAGATTTAAATGTTGGGGAGGAAATCAACTTTATATTCTATGCAGATAAATTTCTCTGACTACACAGTTAATAGGGGTATATCCATTGTTCAAAAAATACATTTTTCCCACCAGCAACACTCTGATTAAGTTCTATCCTACATAAGTTCTTTCTCCTCCAGTGGGTCTTAAGGTTGACACACAGTGGGAAATACCAGGTGTGGCATTCTTGCTCGGTTTATTGGGAGGATTGGGGTTTGGCTGCCGGCTGTTTTTTTCTTCTTCTTCTTCTGTTGTCTTTTGACATCACTATGGCTGGTGCCCTTAGATGTCCGGGCAACTGACCTTCACTTGTCCTTGGAGTGGTCAAGATTCTCCAGCACCCTGTTGAGGCGGATGTTGAGCAATCTCACCTGGTTCTCCAGGTGCTCCAGCTTCTCCTCTACACTGGGGCTGCCAAGGCCACTGGGACTGCCTCTCCAGTAGCCCATGGGCCCCGTCATAAAGTAGACGGCCACGACAAGGCAGAGCGGCAGCACAGCGTGCTCAGGCTCACCCTCGTACTTATGCAGAATATACACACAGGACATGGAAAACAGGATGACACGTACGAGCCAGAAGAAGCGACCAAACACCAGGTGCAGGAGGCTAAAGGTGAAACCCAAGGTCAGAGACAAGAACCAGTAGGCCAGGAGGACCACACCAACCAGCACCAGGGCCCGGGTGGGACTGTTGGACACGGAGGCTGGGCTGAAGTACTGTGACAGGTTGGACACTACGAAACAGAACAGAAGATAGGGTCAGTTATTCCCACGTGGTCAGGACCTTCTTTGAAAGCAGATGGGACAGCTGAGCGCAGGGACTGGACCCAATGGCTCCTGTCACAACCTAATACAATGAAAGCCAATTAAAGCAAGCACTTGAACCTGCAAGTATCAGAGGAAGCACAGGTGGCCCTCTGGACTGTTTGTCATGAGTTTAAAACACCTGTGAGGCCGGGAGGTGGTGGCGCACGCCTTTAATCCCAGCACTCGGGAGGCAGAGGCAGGCGGATCTCTGTGAGTTCGAGACCAGCCTGGTCTACAAGAGCTAGTTCCAGGACAGGCTCCAAAACCACAGAGAAACCCTGTCTCGAAAAACCAAAAAAAAAAAAAAAAACAAAACAAAAAAACACCTGTGAGGCTGGAGCGATGACGGATCCGCGGTAAAAAGTGGTAAAAAGCACTCTTGCAGAGGACCCAATTCAATTACCAGCAACCGCAGGGTGGTTCACAACCACCTGGAACTCCAGCTCCAGAAGACAAGTCCTCAGATACTGCACATATGTGGTGCACAGACATACATGCACAAAACAGCCACACACAAAAATAAGTGACCAGTAAATCTCAAAAAAAATATTTTTATAAAAATGTTGCTGTGGTTTGAGCTCGAGTCCTTGTGTTTGCAATGAGCTATCTCCTCAGGCTAGTCAGAGTGGCTTGCATCTGTTATCCCAGTACTTGGGAAGCTGAGGCAGGAGGATCAGAAGAAGCTCAAGGTCATTCTTGGCTTCAATTGTAGTGAATTTGAGAATAGGGTGGAGTACAGGTGAACCCTGTCTCAAAAGCAAAGCAAAACAACAACCACAAAACCAAAAATAACAGTAAAACAGAAACAGTAAAATTGATTTCAACAACTTTGAGACGGGGCGGGGTCTCAGGTAGACCAGGCTGGCCTTGAACTCAGAAATCTGCTTGCCTCTGAGTACTGGGAACATGAGCCAGCATGGCAGGGTAAATTTCATTAATTTCTTTTGGCTTTTTGAGACAGGGTTCCCCATATAGCCCTGGGTGGCCTGGAACTCACTCTGTAGACCAGGCTGGCCTCAAACTGAAGAGATCTGCCTGCCTCTGCCTCCTGAGTGCTGGGATCAGAGGCATTCGCTACCACACCTGGCCTTCACCAATTACTTTTCCCTGTAACGTGACCGTAGAAAACTTACTTTATGCCTCAAAGTTTCTTTCTATCAAACTGATCCGAGTGGAGGAGTCTTCCTTGTAACGAAGACCCTGAAAACTGATGGGGAAAGAAAGTGCTTGGGACCAAGAACAGCCACCTTGACTATGGTTCCAGGAGAGGCAGCTCTCACACACTCCTGCTTCAAGCTTGAGGTACAATTCTGAAAAACCTTAGGGTACCCTGCAGCTTATCTAAGTCAAGAGGGAAACCCACACCCTAGAAACAAGGTATTTCACCTCCCCATCCAGCTCCTCTCAGCTGATCGCAACAGGCCTAGGTTCCTCAGTGATGCCTGGTGTCCTGTAGCTGTCTGGCTCTGCGGTTTCCCAGCCTGAGCTGCATGCAATTCCTTGCAATCAAGTTTATCTCTACAGGCCCGCCGCCCAGGGATGGCAACCTGGAACTGCACAATCCCAGTAGGGGATGGCTGGGGCAGCCTCACAGGATTGCACACAGTTGCAGTGTTTGCTGATGTGTTGACTCAGCTCCAGTCCCAGGGAGGGTTGTAACCGCCCTGGGGGCAGCGTGCTGCACAGTATCCTCTGAGAGCCACACCCCTGCCTCCCATTCTCCATCTGAATAGCAAGGTGGCATGGCCTGGCATGAAGCCCTTCGAGGGTTGAAATCAGTGATTCAAGGCCGGAAGTGAGGACTAACAAAAGCGGTAATGTGTGGGCCCCACCTGTACAGCGTGCCTCCACTTTGAACCCTGGCCCCAGATCTGTAAAGAAGGGATGCCCAGGACTAGTGAGAAGTCTGAGAGGGGCTTGTTACAAGGCTGTATCCATTTTCTGGCCCCCATATACCAGGTGGCTGACAACGCTTAGATGGTGAAATCCATCCTCTCTCCCAGTTCCGGAGGCCAAAAGGCCAAGTCCAGGACCACGCTCCCAAAGCATGGTCTCCCCTGACTCTCCACTCATACTTTTTTCTCTACCGACTTTGTCTTGGCCATGCTGAAACACAGCTCTGAGCGCACCTAGACAAAAGCTCTTAGAAGCATCCTATGGCCTCTCTCGGCTTTCAGGGGGGCTCCAGGTGGTCGGTCCATGGCCCATAACATCATCATCACTGCAGGCTCTGCCTCCATCATCTTCACAGCCTTCGAAGCTTGGTGGACCACACGTTCAGCTATTAAAGGTAAAATGCTCCTTCCTTCCTGTGGTGCCCTTAACACTCCTGTCCCCTCAGTCGGGTGCAGGGAGATTCACTACACAGTGAGATTGCATCAGAACAAGCACACAACACTGCATGTGGCCATCCCCATACCTACCATCAAGTCCAAGGACTTCCAAGAGCTCCATCCAAACTTTCCCTACTGTCTCCACGAACATGTCCACGCCCTGCACGAACCGCTCAGTCAGCCTGGACAGTAACTGTAGGGATGAGAGGACAGTAAGAACCCGACCAACATACTGTCTTCTCAAACCAGTCAAGCACCGAAGCGTGAGCTTGGGAGAGGACATCTCAACAGAAAAATCAGGAGCTGCCTCATGGGCAGTCTAGAGTCAAGTTGATAGCTGGCCCACCGCCATGCAGAACGGGAAGACGCCCCCGCCCTCCACACACAGGAGCAACACTTGGGGTGAAGGTGAGTGGCTCTCAGTCAGGGTATCTACTTCCTCTGCCTAGGAGTGTCTGCCCTCAAGATGCTTCCCAGGGCAGCTGACTCTCTAAGGGACCCACTCTGAAATCTGAGACCACGCAGCAAGGGTTCATGCTCTGTCTGTGACCTCGAGAATTTCATTAGGTCTCTAGGTGATTCGGAAAAGCCAATAGACCGGAAAATCAGAAATTGTGCTACTTACTGCCTGATTTCCTTATTTTCTTTTGAATAATTGATCATGCTGGCTAGTGTCACCAGAGAAAAGTCTCAAAGGAGAAAATGCCTCCAAGGAAATAGGGTGGTACGCAGGCCTGGAAGGCACTGGAAGGCATTTTCTTTTTTTTTTTTTTTTGGTTTTTCGAGTAAGGGTTTCTCTGCGGCTTTGGAGCCTGTCCTGGAACTAGCTCTGTAGACCAGGCTGGTCTCGAACTCACAGAGATCCGCCTGCCTCTGCCTCCCGAGTGCTGGGATTAAAGGCATGCGCAAGGCATTTTCTTAGTTGGTGATTGATGGATGAGGTTCCAGCCCATTGTTGATAGTGCCATCCCTGGGCTGATGGTCCTGGGTGTTATAAGAAAGCAGGCTGAGCATGTCACAGGGAGCAAGCCGGTAAGCAGGACCCTCTACATTTTCTGCATCCTATATCCAGGTTCCTGCCCTGCTTGAGTTCCTCTCCTGACTTAGGTCGTGGTGCCGCATCACCACAGTATTAACACTAACCAGGACAGTGATATCAGATGCACCTAGCACAAATCTCAAAGCCAGGGCTGGAGATGTAAATCAGTGGATAATGTTTTCCTAGCACGCATGATGTCGCCACATAAACAGGGGGGTTCAAAACTGTAACTCCAGCTCCATGGAGATCTGAAGCCTTTCTCCGCTCTCTGTGGTTGTGCGAGTGCGCACATGCACACACACACACACACACACACACGCACACACACTTTAATAAACTTAATCTTAGAAAAGGAAAACATGAAAAGCCAAGCATAGCGGTGTTTGCCTGTAATCCCAGTACTCAAGCAACAGAGGCAGGCAGATCTCTGTGAGTTCAAAGCCAGCATGGCCTACATATACATTAATGAGTTCCAGGACAGAGTTTGCATAGTGAGACCCTGTTTCAAAAAAAAAAAAAAAAATCAAACAAGCAAGCAAACAAACAAACCAACCAAAAAAAGAAAAAGAAAAAAGAAAGAAAGGAAAGAGGAAGGAGGGGAGCACAGGCAGGCAGCAGCACCGTGTGACAGCGCCAGTTGTCCAGGAGTAGTATGCAGGAGTTATTTTAGGGTAAGTGACATTCTGGCTCACGCTGTACCTTCCAGGCCTTGGTTTTCCCAGCTGGAAAATGGGTTCAGGAAAGGATTTAACATAGGAAGCTGAAGAAGCTCAGTATGGCCACCTGGCCCACAGCAAGTGACAGGACCCCAGGGGCTTCTGTAGTTGTCCAGTCAGACCAGTGACAAGGTGGCAAGGAGGGGCTCCTGGGAGGACAAATCCAGACCAGAGGTTCTTTCTCAGGCTGTGAACCGGCCACGAGGAAGAGGACACACCAGGGCAGGTCCCAGCCCTTGCCCTTTCAGCTGGAGAACATGCTGGTTCCTCTGGTAAAGCTAGACAGGGAAGGAGACCCACAGACTTTATGGAAATGAGAGGATTCAGTTGTGTTCTCTTAAATTTAATTGTGAAGCCCCTAGTCCCCGGTGAGAGAAACTCTGTAGACAGGGTCTTTAAAGAGGTAATTTGACTACAATGAGACCACTACAGTAGGCCAAGTCTACTAGTGCAGAGGTTGTTTTTTTTTAAATATTTATTTATTTATTATGTATACAATATTCTGTCTGTGTGTATGTCTGCAGACCAGAAGAGGGCACCAGACCTCATTACAGATGGTTGTAAGCCACCATGTGGTTGCCGGGAACCGAACTCAGGACCTCTGGAAGAGCAGGCAATGCTCTTAACCTCTGAGCCATCTCTCCTAGTGCAGTGAGACGGGCTTGTCACCCCAGCTACTCAGGAGGCCGAGACTGTGTGTGTGTACGTGTACGTGTGTGTATGTGTGTGTGTTGGGGGGGTTGTCTATGCAAGCACCAGGAGGCCGAGACTGTGTGTGTGTACGTGTACGTGTGTGTATGTGTGTGTGTTGGGGGGGTCGTCTATGCAAGCACCAGGAGGCCGAGACTGTGTGTGTGTACGTGTACGTGTGTGTATGTGTGTGTGCTGGGGGGGTCGTCTATGCAAGCACCAGGACTGGCAGAGTAATGACCCCGAATGAGGCAAGAAGGAAATCTCATTCAACAGGACTCAGCAGTTCAGAGCCTGGCCCCAGGCGGTTTATTCTGACACACTTAAGCACAGTGTGAGGGCCAGCCAGATAATCTAAGTCTGGGCAGGTCACCCAAAGGAAGTTCTTTACTTCCTCCAACTCTGGCCATCAGTGAATCAGTGGAGGCTGGAGTCTCAATTGTTTACGATTGACTCACCCCCACATTTACTACTATAAAACCCTATTCTAATTGAGCTGGGGGCTCTCTGGTTATTCCAATACGAGAGAGGGAGTTTGAAAACTTGATTAAAATCAAGGCTCTTTGCTTTTACATACAGGACTCTTGGTTTCCTTGTCGGCTTGCGGGGATTGCGAATTTGGGCATAACACACATCACAATTCGGTTTTCTGGTGTAACACAATCCCATGTGTGCACAGGGAGGCAAAATTACATCAAAAACGCTCCTCAAAGTTCATGTCACTTCTCCCATGAAGACGAGCTCTAGATCCAGGCTACATGTGTCATCTTATGGGCCGAGTGGAGGATCTGGCCTGGACTCTATCATACAGATAGCACAGAAGTCATCTGGGCTATCAGCCACCTCCGGTCCTGTTTGTGAGAGCCTGGGGGAGTCCCTGGCCATACAGATAGTGCAGAGGTCATCTAGACTATTAGCCACCTCAGGTCCTGGATGTGGAAGCCTGCGGGGAGCCAGGTATGGCCTGGCTCCAGAGATAACACAGGGGTTACCTAAGCTATAGTCGCCTCCATTCCCAGCCCTCTGAATGGAAAACAGGTTGTACATCTTTTCCCTTGAAAAAGACAACCCTGTATGTTTAACATTCCTGTGCTATCTGTGAGCACAAGGACCTCTGTGCTCTCAAACAGGCAGGGAGATTGCAAGTTCAAGGCCTGCCTTGGGTTAAAGAATGAGTCCAAGGCTAGTCAGGACATCTTAGTGAGACACCCTCCCATCTCAAAGTAAAAAAGTTGGGGTTGTAGGTCAGTGTTACAATCTTTGTCTAGTAAAAAAAAAGAGAGAGAGATAACATCAGACACACAGAGGACAGCCATCAGAACAGAGGGTGAGGAAGGCCTGCAGGTCCATTCTGGGGTACAGGGGAAGCCAGCCTACCACAACCTTGACCTCAGATCTCCGCCCCAAAGCAGTTAGAACTGCATTCTCATGTTCCAACCACCCACTGGGGCACTGAGTTCCCAGTGAGTGACAGCTGAGTTCGGAGCCTGGAGGCAGAGCCAGTAGATAGCAGGTCAGAGAGCTGTCTTACAATAGGACTCCAAATGTGTTGGTGCAGGGAACCCCAGGACACGGGTGGGGGGCAGAGGTGGGGGTGATACCAATATGGCATGGTAGAGCAACACAGGTAGAGCAGACTGCCAGGAAATGTTGTCACTAAACAAAACAGGTGAAGGAAAATAAATAAATAATAAAATAAAAATTACTCATCATGGGGAAGAGCATGCAGGAGGGGGGCAGAGGATAACTTCGAGGAATAGGGTCTCCCCTTCCACCTTTTTGTGGGTTCTGGGGATTGAACTCAGGTTGCCAGGCAGGCACAGCAAGCACCCTTATGTTCGGGTGAGGGCTCCACACCAAGCCCCTCCCCTGGAGTAGCTTCATTCCATACTCCACCGGAGAACCCCCAAAGGCGTTAAAAGGCCCCACTTTGTGGGTTCCCCTTATGCTCTCAACTTCCTCTGGGCCCACAGGAATGCTGTGCTCAGAATAAACCTGGATTTATGGATTCGGCAGTGGCAGATTCCCATTAACAGGAATCAAACAACATTTTACTCACTGAGGACAACTTTACCCTCTCAAGGATAACTTTCAAACACTGATCTTCCTGCGCCTACTATTCAGTGCTGGAGTTATCCACCATGCCTAACTTTATTTTATTGAGATTACGTCTCACGTATCCCATTTTTTCTGGTGTTTTGGAGACAGGATCTCAAATACACACACACACACACACACACACACACACACGATCTCAAATACACACACACACGCGCGCGCGCGCACCAAAAAAATATGATTAGCGCCTGGATACTGTGAAACATTATTAGAGTTAAACACCCATTTCCTGGGCGGGATGTTTGTGGACTGTGCAGAAGATACCACGATATTACTGTCTTACTTCAAATGGTGAAAAAAAATGCAGAAAGTGTGTGCGCATTGCGCTTGTAGAACAAACAGAAAATACGTGCAATGGGTGAAGGCAGGCTGAGGGTCTTTGTGCTCTGTTCTTTCAACTTTACAGTATTTTGGAGTTTTTTTTTTTTTCTATTTAGTATTTGAGTTTTATTTAAAGAGGAGGAGAAGGAGGACAAGAGAGTCAGGGAAATGATCTAAGTAAAGGCACTTGCCACTATGCCTAAGTTTGACCCCTAGGACTGAGAGACCTCCCCCCAAAAGGTGGTCTCTGACCTCCACACAAACTGTGGCATGCACATGCCCCCACCACATAAATAAATAAATAATTACAAAAAGAAAAGCATTGTTTTGTTTTGTTTTCGTGACAGGGTTTCTCTGTGTAGCCCTAGCTGTCCTGGAACTAGTCAAATATTTTACTCAAGCCGGGAGGTGGTGGCGCACGCCTTTAATCCCAGCACTCGGGAGGCAGAGGCAGGCGGATCTCGGTGAGTTCGAGACCAGCCTGGTCTACAAGAGCTAGTTCCAGGACAGGCTCCAAAACCACAGAGAAACCCTGTCTCGAAAAAAATTAAAAAAAAATAAATAAATAAAAAAATAAAATAAAAAATATTTTACTCAAAATACTTCTTCCCTGCAAGCAGCAACAGAGGAAAAATTCTGAACAGACCAACTGTTGAACTGAAGATCAGCAAAGAGTTAAAGCAAAGGTCCCAGAAAAGACAGGGCCAACCTTCAGAAAAAAATTGAAAAACCAAGTAACAGAAATTAAAAAAAAAAAAAGTTGATCCCCCCTTTTCTTTCTTTCTTTCTTTCTTTCTTTTTTTTTTTTTTTTTTTTGATTTCTCGAGACAGGGTTTCTCTGTAGCTTTTGGTTCCTGTCCTGGAACTAGCTCTTGTAGACCAGGCTGGCCTCGAACTCACAGAGATCCGCCTGCCTCGGCCTCCCGAGTGCTGGGATTAAAGGCGTGCGCCACCACCGCCCGGCCTTTCTTTTTTTTTTTTTTAAAGTTCTTTAAGACAGGGTTTTTCTGTGTAGCCCTAGTTGTCCTGGAACTAGCTATGTAGACCAGGCTAGCCTAGAACTCACAGAGATCCCCTGCCTCTAGAGTGCTGGGATTAAAGGTGTGCACCTCAGTCACCTAGTTCTTTTGATTTTTCAATGCACAGTGTCATGCAGCCCAGGATGGCTTCAACTCACAGTGCAGCTGAAGCTAACCTTGAACTATTGCTACTCCTGCCTCCACCTCCCCAATGCCAGGACTACAAGTGTGTTACAGAACCAACCTGGAACAGACCCACTTCTTTTTTTTTGTTTGTTTGTTTGTTTTTGTTTGTTTGTTTTTGATTTTCGAGACAGGGTTTCTCCATAGCTTTTGGTTCCTGTCCTGGAACTAGCTCTCGTAGACCAGGCTGACCTCGAACTCACAGAGATCCGCCTGGCGAACTTCTAACATCCACAGAGGACGCTGTCTATGTGCACACCAAACAGTTTGCACAGAAAGGTCCTTCTCTCGTCACATTTGGAGGGACAGTAAACTCCACCACGCACAGCCTTTGCTCCCTGCAACCCTTCAAAAGCAGCAAAGCAAGCTGCCAAGGCCAAGCAATGTCTGATCACGTTTACGTGAAAATCCAAACAGGAGAATCTGTAGAGACGGAGAGACTAGCAGGTAGGTGCCTGACTATGGTGGAGGCCAACAGCTGATGGCTTAGCCAGTGAGTTTCCTTTGGGGGTGATGGAACAGTCTGCAGCTAGACAGAGAGCTAGCCTGTGAACATGCTTGCCCTCATCAAACTGAAAATGGTGAAATGTGGACTGACCTGTATTTCATTGCCGTAACTAAGAAAAAAATTAAGGGGCTAGAGCTATAGCTCAGTTGGCAGCGTGCTTACAGGCATGGAGCCCTGGGTTTGATGCCATGAGCTGGGTGTGGTGGCTCATGCCTGAAAATCTAGCACTTAAGAGCTGGAAGCAAGAAGGGTCAGGAGTTCAAAGCCAACCTAGAATACAGGAGACCTTGCTTTAAAAAAAAAACAATCCGGGTGTTCATGGACCACACTTTTAATCCCAGTACTGGGGAGGCAGGGACAGGCAGATCTCTATGAGTTCGAGGCCATCCTGATCTACAGAGCGAGTTCCAGGACATGCTCCAAAAACTACAGAGAAACCGCGTCTCGAAAAACCAAAACCAAAACCAAAAAAGCCAGGTGTGGCCTTACACTGGTAAATTTCTGAAACTACAGAGTGGTAAGAGTGAAGACAGGAGGATTGCAGTTGTTAGTCTAGCTCCAGGAAATAAGACAGTGTGATGGAGAAGAACAATTAAAAGTTCTCCGAGCTAGGCGGTGGTGGTGCACACCTTTAAACCCAGCGCTTGGGAGGTAGAGGCAGGCAGAGCTCTGAGTTTGAGGCCAGTCTGGTCGACAGAGTGAGTCCCAGGACAATCAGGGCTGTTATACAGAAAAACCCTGATAAAAAACAACAAAAGCCCTCCCTCCTCTGGCCTCTGTGTGAAAATGTACTTGTGTGTCCACATACACGCACATTAAGAAGCGGGAAGCACTCTGCAGGCTGAAGCAGGAAGATGATATCCATGGCCAGACTGACTACATAGCAAGTCTCTACCTCAAAAATGAAAAGGCCGGGTGGTGATGATGTACACCTTCACCTTTAATCCCAGCACTGGGGAGGCAGAGGCAGGCTGATCTCTGTGAATTTGAGGCCAGCTTGATCCACAAAGTGAGTTCCAGTTCAGTCAGAGCCATAACAGAGAAATCCTGTCTTGAAAAACAAAACAACAAAAATATTTTTTTTCTCTACTTATTTAAAGTGTATGTGTGTCTATGTGCATGCACACAATGTCCGTGCAGGTTAAAAGAGGGTGTCAGAACGCCTGGAACTGATATTACCAACTACTGAATGGAACCCAGGTCTCTGAAAGAGCAGTCAGTGCTGTTAGACCCTTAGGTCACCTCCCTAGCCCCTGACTTGACGTTCTTTTCTTTCCTTGTTTCAGTTTTTTGAGACAAGTTTTCTCAGTAGCTTTGGAGCCGGTCCTAGAGCTTGCTCTGTAGATCAGGCTGGCCTCGAACACAGAGATCCGCCTGCCTCTGCCTCCCGAGTGCTGGGGATTAAAGGAGTGCGCCACTACCGCCCGGCATAGCCTTTCTAAGGCTGCAATGCTTTAATACAGCTCCTCATGTGTGATGACCCCCAACCATAAAATTATTTCATCGCTACTTCATAACTGCAACGAATAATAATGTAAATATCTGCCGGGCGGTGGTGGCGCACGCCTTTAATCCCAGCACTCGGGAGGCAGAGGCAGGCGGATCTCTGTGAGTTGGAGACCAGCCTGGTCTACAAGAGCTAGTTCCAGGACAGGCTCCAAAACCACAGAGAAACCCTGTCTCGAAAAACCAAAAAAAAAAATAAAAATAAAAATAAATAAATAAATAAATAAATGTAAATATCTGACATGCAGGATATCTGATATACAACCCCAAGGGGTCATGACCCACAGGTTGAGAGTCATTCATTGATTTGGGGATAGTGATGTCCTACAATGGGGAAAATAAATTTGTAAGAACTCTTTGGCCGGGCGGTGGTGGCGCACGCCTTTAATCCCAGCACTCGGGAGGCAGAGGCAGGCGGATCTCTGTGAGTTCGAGATCAGCCTGGTCTACAGAGCTAGTTCCAGGACAAGCTCCAAAGCCACAAAGAAACCCTGTCTCGAAAAAACCAAAAAAAAAAAAAAAAAAAAAAAAAGAACTCTGTGGCATGTGTGTGTGGGGGGGGTGTATATATGTGTGTGGGCGTGTGCACATACTCCACCTGTGAAGGTCAGAGGACAACTTGCAGCAGTCAGTTCTCTCTGCCCACCATTTGCATGCTGGGGGAGGGAAGGAGCTCAAGACTTCAATCAGGCTTTCTGGAGAGCACATCTGCACTTTCTCCTGCTGAGCCATAGTCGTGGCCCTCGGTTAATTTTAACTACAGGAAAAGTCTGCTGTGTAGTTTAACAGGCCTGGCTTTACTAATTAGCATCAAACCTGTCCTGTAGGTAGGAGGCTTTTAAAAAGTTTGTTTCCCAGGCACGATGAGCCACGTCTTTAAACCCAGCACTCCAGAGACACAGACAGGCAGAGCTCTGTGAATTTGACTCCAGCCTGGGTTAGATAGTGAGTTTCCAAGTCAGTCCAGGGCTACATAGAGAGACCCGGTCAAGAGAGAAAAGGAGAGAGAAGACAGAGAGAGAAGGTACTCCACATTCTAATCATAATTTGTGTGAAATAAGTCTTATTCATGGTGGTATGGGTTTGAATTGCCACTGGGCCTCCATAGCTCTGGCCTGGGGGTGTGGTCTTGACCACTTCTCTTATGTGGCAGAAGAGAGAATCTGGGGAGCTGGATGTGACTGGGTTGTATGGACTGAATACTTGCTTGTCAGTGATGGGAAATATTTCCCTATGAAAGGGATTGGTCTAATGGCAGAGTAATAACACCTTCATTCATCTGAAAGTTATTAAGAGTAGCCTGAGTGCTTAGCATGCATAAGGTTAAGAGTTCAGTCCCCAGCACCCCAAAATACTGATAGATAATAACTATTAAGCAGCCGGTAAATTAATATTCGTAGTAACCAATTTCAAAACAGCCATAAGGAAGCTGGAAAGATGGCTCAGCAGTTAAAAATCCATACTGCTGCCGGGCAGTGGTGGTGGCAGCACAGGCCTTTAATCCCAGCACTCTGGAGGCAGAAGCAGGAGGAGCTCTGTGTGTTCGAGGCCAGTCTGGTCTACAGAGTGAGTTCCAGGACAGCCAGGACTATTTCAAAAAAAAAAAAAAAAACCCAAAACCCATAATGGTATTACCAAGAACCTAAGTTTGGTTCCCAGCATCCATGTTATACAGCTCATAACTGCCTGTAACTCCAGCTCCAGGGCATCCAATACACTCTTCTGACTTTTGTGGGCACCATGCACTCGTGTGTATAAACACACACAGCTGTATGAATCACACATAATTTAAAAAAAAAATATGAGCTGGAGAAATGGCTTAGTGGTTAAGAGCATTCCCTGCTCTTCCAAAGGTTCTGAGTTCAATTCCCAGAAACCATGTGGTGGCTCACAACCATCTATAATGAGGTCTGGTGCCCTCTTCTGGCATGCAGGCATACAGACAGAATATTATATATTTAATAAATATGTCTTAAAAATACAACCAGGCTTGGTTGCACACACCTTTAATCTCTGCTCGGGAAGCAGAGGCAGGTGGATCTCTTTTGATTTGAAGGCCAGCCTAGACTACACAGAGAGTTCCTGGACAGCAAAGACCCTGTCTCAAAAAAAAAAAAAAAATCGAATTCCTAATGTTCTTCTCCCTCATGCTAAGGACCATTAAACTTTTAAACTTTCAGGTTTTAAACCTCTAAATACCCCCAGCAGGGGTAAGCAATGTTCAATTCAATTACCCCCATAGCCAAGATCGAACTTTCAAAAGAGGGCCATGACTCTGGGTCAGGAAGGAGCCAGCTGCATCAACACATCATAACGAAGGAGCTAATGTTCCCACCTCCACTTAAGAGACAAACTGAGGTTTAAAGAAGGGAAGCCAGTAACAGGCAAGACGGCTAAGCCAGTAAAGGTACTTTTTTTTTAATATTTATTTATTTATTATGCATACAATATTCTGTCTGTGTGTATGTCTGCAGGCCAGAAGAGGTTACCAGACCTCATTACAGATGGTTGTGAGCCACCATGTGGTTGCCGGGAATTGAACTCAGGACCTCTGGAAGAGCAGGCAATGCTCTTAACTACTGAGCCATCTCTCCAGCCCCAGTAAAGGTACTTGCCACCAGGCCTATGACCCGCTTTGGATTCTCACGACTTAGTGGTGGAAGCAGAGAACACTAAAGATGTCTTCTGACTCTCACAGGTACTTGTGCGCACACACACACAATCAACAAATAAACATAATTAAAAAGCATTTAAAAGTGAAGTCACTGAAACTGGGGAGATGCCTCAGTTGACAAAGGGCTTCCTGTGCAGGCATGAGGACCAGGGTTCAGAAGGCAAAGCCGGGCAGGGCTCTGAATTTGAATCCAGCCTGGTCTATATAATGAAGGTTCTATATAATGGGTTCAAGCCCAAGAGCGTTTGTAATCCTGGTGCTTGGGAGGTGGAAACAGGACGATTCTAGTGGCCCACTGGCCAGCGAGCCTGGCCTAATCTTCAAACTTCGGTGCAATTAGAACTTGTCTCAAAACACAAAGGTGGATGGCTCCTGAGGCCGACCTCTGGACTCCACACTCACACACACCAAGTGAAGCTACTGGTCTAACTTCATCAGGCTGGGAAAGAGAGAGCGCCCCAACTTGGACCCAAAGTTCTCTGGACTCCACAACCCCAGGGCCAGAGACCACGAAGGAAGGGGTGAGGAAGACAAGAGAACGCGTGCACCTCGACTTCTCTTTTCTTAGGCGGAGAGCGGAGAGCTCCTTGGTGGAGGGGATCATCCCAGTCCCGGAGACCCCAAGCTCTCAAGCAAAACCGAAGGCTCCAACCGAGAGGTGACCCCCTCAACCGCCCCAAACACACAGTAGGCGCTCAAGCTGCCAAAGCAATAGCTCAGACCCCATCACCCCCTGGAAAGGAGAACTCGGCCCAGATATCTGTGAAGCAAGGGGTGGGAGGCTGGAGGCCCTCGAGGCCAGGCCTCGCGGGGACGCGGGTGTCCCCAGTGCCTGGCTCACAGTGGGAGACCATTGAGACGCGGCGGGTCAGCGCGCGGGCGTCACGCGCTCCTGGGGGCTACTCTTGGCCCGGGCTGCAGCAGGCCGCGACCGTCCCCAGTCCGGGTGCCCCCCCCCTCCAACGGTCTCCCGGCCCCGCAAGGTGACCGCGGGCGCACCGCCCACCTTCTGAGCCGCGCGCACGTTGTCCTCTCCAAACAGGCTGCTCACGCTCTGCGAGAAGGTGCTGGCCGAGCGCCGGTGGCTGTTCTTATCCGCAGCCCCGCGGCCCCGAGCCCCCTGCGCGCCAGGGGCCACCAGCGCCAGCAGCATCACTGCCAGGAGCAGAAATAGCAGCAGCAGTCGCAGGCCGACCCGGACCCGGGGCTCCTGGGACGCGCGCGCACCCATGCTCGGCTTCGGGAAGAGGGTCTTGGGGATGGGGTGGAGGGGAGAAGGCGGAGCGCACGGCCACCGAGGGCTCCGGGCCGCACCGCGTGGGCGCGCCTTCGCCCCGCCCCGCCCTACAGCCCCGCCCCGCGCACGAAGCCCCGCCTCCCGCCCGCAGAAGTCGCTCCCCCCCCCCCCCCCTAGCACCGCCGGGGCACCTCCTCCGTACTCCTGGAGAATCAATAGAGCGCAGCTTGCAAAGGCTCCTTGCTGGGCTGGGCTGGGCTGGGTTGGGTTGGGCCCTAGCAAGCGATTGGGAAGCCGAAGGGCAAGTGTGTGTCACCTCCCCGCACCCCAAAAGCAGGCCGTGTGGAGCTGGCGTTCATTTGTTCTCAGGCCCCTCCTGCAGGGATGGCATTTCCGAGCCATCGAAGTGGTTGGAGAGGGGAAGTTGGTGATGGGACAGGAAAGGCGACCTAATGCGCGAGGAGGGAACCGGATAAGTGGTTTGGTATTGTGCAACCCTTTATAAAGGATTTGATGGGATCAACGGGTATTCCTTCGGTCTCAAGTCAAAAGAGGTTGGGTGGGGGAGGGTGTCTAGAGTTGGTCCCGCCAGTCAGTGCTGGTGTCAGGAAGTACCTGCGCCACCTAGAGGGACTTAAGGGTGCGAAGAGTCCAAATGTACCGGAGGAATTTACAATCTAAAATTAGGGGCTTCCTACATGAAAAGCCACTGGACTTCTTATATATGTATGAACCTCATGGCATGGCAGGCAAAAGGACCAGAGGAGTATGGGTTTGAAAGATTTAAGAGCCACGATAATTATTATTACAGGCATGGTGTGTGCTTGTAAATCCAACCCTAGCGAGGCCGAAGGAGGAAGGTCAGGCCAGCCTAAGTTATACCCTGAGTTCCAGGCCGGCCAGCCCTACATAGTAGGAACCTGCCTCAAAAACAGTAAAATAGCGTACATGGGAGGACTCGGTAGGCAAGGAACGAGTAGAGATTATATATTTGAATTTAAAAATAATAAAACAACAGGGCGGCAGTTGTGCATGCCTTTAATTTAACCCCAGCATTCGGGAGGCAGAGGAAAGCGGATTTCTGTGAGTTCGAAGCCAGCCTGGTTTACAAACCAAGTTCCAGGACAGCCAGAGCTACACAGTGAAAGCTTGTTTCGAAACATAATAATAATAATAATGAGGGCTGGAGAGATGGCTCAGTGGTTAAGAGCATTGCCTGCTCTTCCAAAGGTCCTGAGTTCAATTCCCAGCAACCACATGGTGGCTCACAACCATCTGTAATGAGGTCTGGTAACCTCTTTTGGCCTGCAGACATACACACAGACAGAATATTGTATACATAATGAATAAATAAATAAATTAAAAAAAAAATAATAATGAAACAATGACTCAGATCTGTCATTCTGGCTATGGAAAGCTAAAGCAGGAAGAGAACGAATTCAAAGCCTGCCTAGACTACAGAATGAGTAGAGGGCCAGCCTGGGCAACCTAGTGAGACCTTGTACAAAACATTCATAAAAATAAATCTCTCTTTTAAAAGACTGGGAATGTAGCCTAGCTGCAGGACGTTTGCTTGTCTAGTGCATGGAAGGCCCTAAATCCAATCTCCAGAACCATACAAATTAAATTAATAAATAAAATCCGGGAAACACCATGCCTATATAGCTGATTGCTCCCACAGAGGGATTTGTGGTACCTGGTAGGCAGGGAAGGGCTTCCTCTGAGGGTCCTAGATAACTAGAAATTCCCTGAAATCTCCTGAGGGACTTTGCCACAGCCCAGCCCCTATGCTGACAAATCCTCTGAAGACAAGACAACCTTTGCCCGCTGCTCTTCTCCTCACCCTTGCATAGCTAACCCTCCACCCTCTTCGGCCTGGCCCTTCTTCAGTCTTATCTTGAGGGTGTCTTGTGCATGCGTATGCCCAGAATTGGGTAGTTCTTTTTTTCTGCTGCAACCTCTATATCCTCAATGTATTTCATAGACTCTATGATGGAACCTTCAGAGAATAAATTTTCCGCTTTCCTTCACACTCTAAATCAAACAAGCCAGGTATAGTCAGACATTTGAGACAATGGAAAATAAACCTGGATCCAGTCCAAAGAGAGAACACTGGGGCCAGGGCATAGCACAGTTGGAAGCATGCACCGAGCCCGTGCAAAGGTCCTGGGCCCGTCCCCAGCACCACAAAAAGGGGAAATGAAAGCTGAGATGGCTTGGTAGGTGAGAATGTTTACTGTACAAGTCTGAGGACCTGAGTTCAAATCCCCAGCACCCACACAAGAGAAAACTTGAAAGTTACTTTTGAACTCTATTCTTCTAAATTGTAGAAGTTTCAAATATTATTGGAGGTTTGATTTACTTCTTTATGGATTGCCTTTTCATATATTTTTACTGATATTTTCATGTGATAAACTTTTTTTTTTTTTGATCTTTGAGAATGCTGGGATTAAAGGCGTGCACCACCACCCAGCAAGCAGCACACATCTTTAATCCCAGCACTGGGAAACAGGCAGGCAGATCTCTGTAACATGTCAGCCTGGGGAACCTAGTGAGACCTGGTCCCCAAAACAAAGTATTTTAGAGGGAAATATAATACAACCCCCAGAGAAATAGGGTTTCACTATATAACCCTGGCTGACCTGGACATGACTGTAACACCATCCTGGTCTCAGCCTCACAGAGACCATCCTGCCTCCACATCCCCTCGAAGTGCTGAAGTTCAAAGCATGCACCACCACCACCACCACCTTTTAACTCTGTGTATACCAGTGCGTGGGTATATGCTCTCAGAGGCCAGAGGTGCTGGATTCCCTGAAGCAAGAATTTCAGGCAGCTGCAATCTACCCACTGAGAGTTCTCGAAACTGAACTCTGATCCTCTGCAAGAGCATTGTGGGTTCTTATCTTCTGAGCCATCTCTCCAGACCTTTCTACTGCTCACTCTTAGGAAATACACCTAAGCTGCTGTGTGTGCCTCTTCTTACTGTCTAGGACATTTTTTGTATCTTCTGGATCTCTGTTATTTATATGCTATCTTATTACATTTATTTATTTCTGTGTGTGTGTGAGTGTGTGTGTGTGTGTGTGTGTATGTGTGTGTGCATGCACATGCTGCCATGTGCATATGAAGGACAGTTTTAGCGAGTCAGTTCTCTCCACCTACCATGTGGGTTCTGGGAATTGAACTCAGGTCATCAAGCTTTGTGGGATGTCCCTTTATCTGCTAAGCCAGTGAATGTTTGTAATCCCAGCACTTGAAAGACAGAGGCAGGCAGATCCCTGTGAGTTCTAGGCCAGCCTGGTCTACCTGATGAGTTCCAGGATAGCAGGGTTACACACAGAGAAACCCTGTCTTAAAAAAATATTAAAATTGTGCGTGTATGCAATCCATGATTTAATTCAGATAGTCAGGGTTAGGAGTCAACTGTCTCTACCTGCCAAGCCATCTTAGACCATGCTGGCCTCAAACTCATAGAGACTGTCCACCTGCCTCCACACTCCCACTTTGAAATGCTGGAGCTAAAAGCATGCACCACCATGCCCAGCAAGATTCCTTATTGTAGTTATGTGTGCATCGGTGTGTGGGTATGTGCACTCAGTGGTAGGTGTCCTCAGACCCTGTAATTTTTTTTTCAGAGACAGGATTTTGCTCTGCAACCCAAACTCGGCCTCTTTTCTCCCTTTTTACCCTTTTTTTTTCTTTTCCTTCTTTTTTGAGCTGAACGGTTTAAACTTTCCCACTTCTACAACTGAATTTAGGTTTCATTTCTCTGAGAGGGGCAAACAGGTGTCTCTCCCAACAAAGGACCCTTTATTGATAAATTACATTCAGAGATGAAGGAGAGAACACGAACAAGGCCTAAGTTGGCCCCACAATGTCTCAACAACAGTTCCTGCAACCCCCTTGAAACTTACCCAAGGATGTCCAAAGATAAAGCCTCAATCAATTGAAAGTCTACTAATGTAACTGCTGCTTGCTTCACCAGTTATGTTTGAGGTGACTTAACCATTCCTGAAATTCCCCTAACTTTGCTTGAAAGGAGCCTGCGTGCTCCTTCCTCTCAGAGCTGTTGCCATTTTGTACAATGAACGATGACCCTGCATATGCTGGCTGTTTCTGCCGAATAAAGGCTCTTTGCTTTTATATACTATTTGAGTCTGGGGTCTTCCTCCAGGGTGCTCTTGAACCCCTGCAGAGCTAGGGTCTCAGGTAAGCCAGCCTGCCCTTTAGCTTACTCCTCCATAGACAAGGCCAGCTTTGAACCTGGCCTCACCTTTCTGCTTCCACCTTCCAAGAGTGGGGATTTCACTGTGTCACCACCTGCCATTCAAATTAACTCTCAAACAGAACGAGTGTGGTACAATAGAACTGTTCTATCTGCTGGGTAATTACAGGGTTGAGAAATGCTTCCGAGTACGCCTCAGACAAAGTGACAGAGTGAGTTTTAAACCATTTAATAAAATGCCTTCTTTTTACATCTTCTGTTCTTGCCGTGGGAATATTTTACACATTTTCCTGTGGAATTAACGCACCTCACCTGTGGGGAATATCAGAAAAAGACAGATGAGCAAAGCAAGAAGAGAGGAGACATTATATTTTACAAGTTTAGTAAAATTAATACTAAAAATTTATTTTATTCATTTAGGCATGACCACTTTGCCTGCATGCCATACATGGGCACCACACATGTGTCTAGTACCCTTTCAGAAGAGGTCGCTGGAGTCAGAAATGACTGTGAGCCACTATGTGGGTGCTGGGTACTGAAACTAGGTACTCTGAAGAGCAACAAGTGCTCTTAACCACTTAGTCCCCTCTCTACAACCCCTCTCCCCTATTCTAGAGACAAGCTCTCACTATGTAGATACGGCTGATTTGGAATTTTTTTTTAGACTTATTTATTACGTATACAATGTGCCTCCTGCATGTACACCTCCATGCCAGAAGAGGGCACCAGATCTCATTACAGATAGTTGTCAGCCATCATGTGGTTGCTGGGAATTGAACTCAGGACCTCTGGAAGTGCAGCCAGTGCTCTTAACCTCTGAGCCATCTCTCCAGCCCCTGATTTGGAATTTACTATGTAGAGAAATATATAGACCAGGATGGTTTTGATCTCACAGAGATCTGCTTGCCTCTGCCTTCTGGCTGAGATTAAAGGCACGGGCTGGTGGTTTATTTTTACATGTTTGTGTATGCACATTCGTGCAGTTCTCACGGAGGCCAGAAGATGGCGTGAGATCACCTGGAACTGGAGTTACAGGTGGTTGTGAACTGCCTTGTGGTTGCGAGGAATCGAACCCGAGAGCTAGTCACTGCTCTTAACCGCTAAGCCATCTCTTCAGCCCCAAATTAATAGTATGCAATTTAAAAGTCCTCAGGTTGCAGCTAGCAGGACAGTTTAATCGGAACCTCCGGCTCCTCAAACACTTTTAGGCCCGGCCCCCTTATTAAATAGGCCCCGCCCGTCGGTGGACCGCGCCCCGCCTTTTCCGCTACGGCTTCCCCTTCCGGCAGATCCGGCCTACAGCTCCGCCTCTCAGCACCCGAAGTTCTGCTCTTGCGCTTGCGCAGACCGGAAGTCTCGAGCCTTGGTTCTGACTCCCAGTGAGTTTCGCTGAGGGAGCCGCGCGCGTGGTGGAGGCGTCATGGGGAAGCTGCGCCGCCGCTACAACGTGAAGGGGCGGCTGCAGGCGGAGCCGCGGCCGGCCAAGGGCCCCGAAGTGCCTCCTGTGCGGCTGGAGCTCGAGGGTGAGGAGTCAGGCCCGGAGGGTCGCTGGAGTGGGAGCCGGGTTCCACGTGATCCGAGCAGGGGGCGTGACAGCCTGCCAGTACTGCGATGTGGGGATGCTGTGGGAGTTTGGTGCGCACATGTGGTCTTTGCATCCATTCCCAGGCCTTCTATAATCGTTTCCTTGCTAGAGACTCGTAAATGTGTGTTTCAGCCCAGACCTGTGAGCTGTGCATCAGGCTGCGTGCAATGCTTGGGTGCTGGGGCACTTTGAGCAGCGGGGACACTGTTCTGGGCTCCGGGAGTAATGACAGTAGAATAGGAGGTGGAAAGTCCTGTCACTCCAGGCATGCCTGGTTACCTGAAGCAGACGGCCAGAGGGAAACGGTAAAAAATGCATAGCCAATGGCAGGCATGCAGAGAGGTACGAGAGAGAGAGAGAGAGAGAGAGAGAGAGAGAGAGCGCCAAAGCTAGGAGTGGGTGATGTGCTGGGGAAGGCCTCCCATGTGATGTCAGAACCGTGGGTAGAAATGAGAGAGGAAACCCAGGGGCTAGGGGACATCGGGATGCGTGGGTTGTGGAGATGACTGAGACTTTAAAGAGAAGGAAGGTTGAGGCAGAAAGGTCCCTAAAGTTTGAGATCAGCCTGGGTTACACAGGTTTGAGTCCCTGTCTTAAAAAACAAAGAAACAAAAGGGTGTGTACGCTCGAGACAGATAGACCTATAAACCGAGCCCGAGGGAGGCAGAAGCAGGAGCAATGTGATGTAAATCTGAGGCCAGCTGAACTTTGTCGCATGTACCAGGCCAGCTAGGGGCACAAAGCAGGATCCTGTCTCAGTCCCCAACCTCTGTTTCTCAGAGGGGAGCTGAGAAAGGCTTAGCCGAGGAGGGTAGGGTAATGTGTAGCAAGCGCCATATTAGCTATGGCATTACAGGAAAGCAGTGCAGGTTGAAGGATGATGGGGTAAGAGGGTCGAGTTGATAACTGGACCAGGGAGAGAGTGTTTGGATCCTAGTGTATTCTGAAGAAGAGCTGGCTAGATTTGCTGATGGACTGGTCTTGTGTACGAGTACAATGGTGACAGGAATGAGTCTCAGAATAGGCATTGATGAGGCTGTTGGAGAAGGCAGGTATGGGTCGTTCCAGGGAGCCACGTGAGTTCAGTTCTGGATGTGGGTGCTAGGATAGAAGGAAACCCAGCAGCTATCGATTCAGCTGCTCAAGGCAGAAAGTTCAGGGGCCATAAACAATTTTGTGATAGATGCTATTTATTTAAGACTGATTTGGCTCACCAAAAAAGGTCCAGCCCTGAAGGAGAGGAGATCTGGGAGGAGGTTGCTGAGCTGGAGCTTCTGAGAAGGACTTCCTCCTCCATCTCAGATGCTGCCTGGAGTCCAGAAGGGAGGGCAAGAGCGTTTGTTGGAGCACTAGAGGACATGGCCACCAGGGTCAGGCTGGTCTGGGAGGAGAGTAAGCTGGAGAGTAATCCATTAGATTCGAGTGTATCTTCCAGGCTCCTAAGACTAAGCATATTACCAGATGGAACCCCACCATCTGTTGGGAGACTGCCTCCCCAAGGTATTCTTTGACCCCTTGGTTGGATCAGGAAGGTGGTGAGTTTGTAAGAAAGGACATTAGAGAAGATCTAGAAGTATGAGGTGTTTGGGGCGAGACATTTCACTTACCTGGGCCTTTGTTTCCATATCTATGAAATGGGGCCTAACTGTTCCTCTGTGGACTCATGCACTCCCTGGCTCTTAATTTTAAAGTAGATGTGGTACAGCCCGTAGCTCAGTAGCCGAGCTCTGAGCACACTGCAGGGTCTCATGTATCACAGGCTGGCTTGTGTAGTCAGGAGTAGCGGAACATCTGGTCCTCTCGCCTTCCCCTCTCGAACTTGTACAGACCTGTGCCAACATGCTTGGTTTTATGCGGTACTGGGGTTGGAACCCAGAGCTCTGAGCGTGCTACCTAGGTTCCCTTTGCCAGAGCCACATCCCTCAGCCCCTGCGTCTTAGCTTGGTGATACTTAGAGTTGTGAAATGCAGACCCTTGCTCAGCACTTAGAGGTTCGTAGGTGATGTAGACCACCTGCAGGAGGCGGTGACCTAACCTGATATTGTCATGAGTAAGCATCGAGGACCCTCCAAGACTCCCTGCACCGTGGTGAGACAGGCTGTCTTTTCAGACAAGGATGTGTTAAAAGGAGTGGATGCGAGCAATGCACTCGTGTTGCCGGGGAAGAAGAAGAAGAAGGCCAAGGCGCCACCCCCATCAAAGAAAGAGAGGAAGCCCCTGACGAAGAAGGAGAGGAAGGTGCTACAGAAAGTCTTAGAACAGAAGCAGAAGAAGAGCCAGGTACGCCTTGCCGTGGCCAGTCTGCCCCAGCACTGCAGATCATGGGGCTCGGGCATCTCTATCCCGTGTACTTCCTGCAGCAAGGTTGTCTTGTAGAACTCTCTGAGAGGAGAGGAGTGTTTTGTGTCTGTACAGTGACACGGTAGCCTCTATCTACGTGTGACATCCAAGGCTCTGATCATGCTGGCCTGATTTAAAAGTCATGACACATACATGAGGAGGTGTGTGTATAAAACGGGAACATACATTGTCAAAGTCAGTGAAGCCAAGACTGCCGCAGCTCACACAGGGTGAAAGAAGTTATGTGGCTCTGTGGGTAGCCTAGGGAGTGGCCAAATGAGCAGTCATGTCTGTCCCTAGGTCAGCAAGGGGTGCCGTGCTTTATTCAGTCTGGTTGTTGGGCATAGGGACAGCCAGTGATCATACCACGGTGCTGAAGAGCTGTGTCCCATGACTCTGGATTCTGTAAGGACAAAGGCAGAGCTAACTTGTCTGTCCAGAAGACCTTATAGCTGTGTTGTGACATCCTGCCCTATGGTTTAAAGTCTAGTATTAACTAGGCTGAGAAACCCTGGTCTCCTCCCAGGAAAAGTCCTGGGACCCGGTCAGCAGTCAGTAGTTACCTGATAACTAATGCTCTCGTGCCTCTCCCAGCGTGCCGAACTGCTCCAGAAACTAAGTGAAGTCCAAGTTTCGGAAGCCGAGATGAGTCTCTTCTACACCACAGCCAAGCTGGGCACTGGGGACCGCATATATCATACCAAAGAGTGAGTCACAGAGCCTGAGGGGGCTCACAGCTCATGGCATCCTACATGGGTGGGAATGTGTGGAGGGTTATCCATACTGAATGCTCTTCTGACAAAGGCCGTGCTCCTGCCTGGCATCTTATGTCATAAGTAGGTCACATTTTCATGACCTTGATCCCATACCTCAAAGGCTGCACTTGCCATGGGGCTCCCTCTTGAGGTCCTTTGTGGTCACTGTTCAATTCTGAGGCTTCACATTGAAAGCCCACTTCCCACCTGGGCTTGACCATTACAACTTTGGGGTCGTCCCAAGCTGGCATTCCTACAGGACAGCACACCCCAGACCAACATGTGTGTGCGCACCCACACACTGATTCCCCCTCTCCCCCCAGTTTCTCTGTTTAGGGCACTGCTATTGGTTGAGTGTGTAGTGCCTCATCCTCACGGGACCTGAGGTAGAACAAGGAGCAAAATACTCCCTTCCTTTTGAAAGGTGCAGGTGTTCATTAACCAAATACTAATATACCCTGCAACAGAAAACCGAGCCAAAGGTAAGGCGGAGACGGGGGAGCATCTAGGAAAGGGATTGGCAATTGGGACTGAGTCCAGTGACACGCAGTGTACCTGGTAGGTGACTTTGAGTAGACACTTGAGTGTAACAATCTGCAGGAAATGTACCCTCAGAGGAGGAACAGCCAGTGCTGGGGCTGGGGTCAAAGGGGTGTGGCCTTTGGCCCATGGTGAGGTGCCCCCATGGCCATATCAGATGTCCTGAGGCCCCTGCTTGAAGTCTCTGTTTTCCCAGGAGGAAGCCTGACCAGCCAGCAGCTCAGGGGCAGGAGAAAGTCAATAGCCTTGGTGGGGCCCACCGGAAGCGCCACAGATCATCATCAACAGAGGAAGAATCTGAGTCTTCAGGGGATTCAGAGCCCGAAGAGGACACAGCTGACCAACCTGAGGGCAGCACAGGAGCAAACACAGTGCATCTGCCACCAGCTCCTTCTGGGGCCAAGAGCCCTGTACCCACCCCTCAGCTCCCTCCATCTGGGACCTCTGCATTTTCAAAATCACCAGCCTCTGCCCCACCTCCACCCCTGTCCAAGCCTGCCGTCTTCATTCCTGTGAACCGCACCCCTGAAATGCAGGTGTGTTCTTCTCCTTGGAGTTAGAAACAGACTAATGGGATATCTTGGTGGGGAGGCCTCAGTATCTACTTCTAAGAATGGGGACGTGGTCATGCACACTTTATGGAGCTCTCATGTGGCATGGGTGGTATAGCATGGTTTCTGGGGCCCAAGCTGTTGCTTCTCCTTAGCCATTCAACCCAGTGGCTGTGCCTTTTATTTAATTTAATTTTTTTTTTTTTTTTTTTTTTTTTTTGGTTTTTCGAGACAGGGTTTCTCTGTGGTTTTGAAGCCTGTCCTGGAACTAGCTCTTGTAGACCAGGCTGGTCTCGAACTCACAGAGATATACCTACCTCTGCTTCCCGAGTGCTGGGGTTAAAGGTATGCACCACCGCTGCCCAGCTATTTTATTTTATTTTTGATTTTTGAGACAGGATTTCTCTATAATTTTTGGTGCCTCTCCTGGAACACTAGCTCTTGTAGACCAGGCTGGCCTTGAACTCATAGAGATTAACCTTCCTCTGCTTCCCAAGTGCTGGGATTAAAGGTGTGTGCCACCACTACCCAGCTAATTTTATTTTGTTTTTGTTTTTTGAGACAGGGTTTTTCTGTGTAGCTTTGGAGCCTGTTTTAGCACTCACTCTGTAGACCAGGCTGGCCTCGAACCCACAGAGATCTGCCTGCCTCTGTCTCCTGGGATTAAAGCACCACCACTGCCTGGCAACTATTTTATTTTTTAAAAGACAATTTTTAAATTTTATATGTATGGGTGTTTTTCGTGCCTGTATGTATGTATTCCACATGTGTCCCTGCAGAGGTCAGATGAGGGCATTGGTCCCCCTGGGACTGGACTTAAAGATGATGGTTATAAGCTGCCATGTACCAGCTAGAAATCTAACCCAGGTCTTCTGCAAGAGCAGCCAGTGCTCTTAACCACCAAACCATCTCTTTAGCCCCTCCCTATCCGTTTTAGACACTCTGTACCATGCATGACTTGTGTGTGAGTGGGGTACCCTCTCCGCCTGCTGTTCTGCAGCCCTTCTCTCTAACTTCTCCCACAGCAAGAGCGGCTCAAACTCCCAATCCTCGCTGAAGAGCAAACCATCATGGAGGCAGTGGCTGAGCATCCCATTGTCATTGTGTGTGGCGAGACTGGCAGTGGAAAGACTACACAGGTGCCCCAGTTTCTCTACGAAGCTGGCTACAGCAGGTGGGGCTCAGTCAGGGATGTCCCTCTACTCTTTGGGGACAGTAGACACTTAGGTTCCAAGAACCGCTAAGGGCCTGAGCTCCAGTAGACACAATCCTGCCTGCTGTCTGACTTCAGACAAATTACCAGCCACTCTGGGCCTGTTGTCAGCTGTGAGATGGGAATAGTGACACTAAACTCAGTGGTCACATGGTTTTCAGTGGTCACGTGGGTTTGGCGACTACAGCGCCAGTGTTAGGCTCATGGAATAATGTGTTCCGTAGTGTTACTGTGGCCCCTGTGATCCTCTTATGACCGTGTGTGTCATGTCACTGTTCTCAGTAATTCATGCTCACCACTGTGCCTTGTCCCCTTGGCATGTGGCATTCAGCAAAGTGATTAGCATGTGGGATGGTCAGAGGGCCAGAGTCATTTAAGAGTGTGGACCAGGTGGGCCACCCAAGCTCAAGGAAATCCTCTCACATGTGTGTTCAGTCTGTGCACATGGAAACTTGCTAGGTTCTGTGCACGCAATGTAATTTTTCTTTTAAATTTATTTATTATGTATACAATGTTCTGTCTGCATGTATGCCTGTCCGCCAGAAGAGGGCACCAAATCTCATAGATGGTTGTGAGCCACCATGTAGTTGCTGGGAATTGAACTCAGGACCTCTGAAAGAGCGGCCAGTGCTCCTAACCTCTGAGCCATCTCTCCAGCTCCTCAATGTAACTTTCTATACCCCACCAACCACTTCAAATTACTATGAAGTTAAATCAGTTGGCAGAGAAGTTGCCAAGGTGATGCAGAGTTCTAGTATTCCCTTCAGCATTGCAGGCTGTATCTGTCATCCCTGTTATCTGGCTTTCTCTGGCTTACCAGCTCACACATGGGCCTCATCTGTTCAGGAGTGTCGTGCACATCAGGCCTTCTCCCGCCCCAGATGAAACTTCCTCATCCTAACAGTATCCCTTAGAAATGTGTCCCAGCGCTAAGTTCTGTTAGGTCCCCATCTGTGGAACGTGGGGTTGCCCCCACTGTCCTGTGGCTGTGCTGTCCTGACACTGGGCAAGCGGTGTTTGTACCCTGTGCTTTGGGTTTCATCTTCAGGCACTGACCCTGGAGTGTAGGTGACTCCAGGACAGATAGGCATGGCTAATGTGTCTTCTTCCCCAGTGAGAACAGCATCATCGGTGTCACAGAGCCCCGCCGAGTGGCTGCCATAGCTATGTCCCAGCGTGTGGCCAAGGAGATGAATCTGTCACAGCGGTGAGGCCCTGATTCCTGGGGTATAGAGGAATAGAGGGTCTTTGTAGTCTTGCTGGAAGGAGGGTACACTGGGAGTCTTTTTTTTGGGGGGGGGTTCAAGACAGGGTTTCTCTGAGGCTTTGGAGCCTGTCCTGGAACTAGCTCTTGTAGACCAGGCTGGCCTCAAACTCAACAGTAATCCGCCTGCCTCTGCCTCCCAAGTGCTGGGATTAAAGGTGTGCGCCACCACTAACCGGCATGGTGGGAATCATTTTTGCCTCATTCCAGGGATGGTCCAGCAGAGCCCTCTTAACCCGCTGGGTAGTGGCTGCAGAGCAGGGAAGGACCCAACACTTACTAAGGGGCAAAATATCTTCTCTGTGAACAAGTGGTAGCCAGCTAATGAGCCAGAATTCTGTTTGTACAACCCTCTGCCAGGGACTTAGATTTCTTTACACTGTGGTGCTGGGAATGGGACTTAGGACCTTGCATGTACTAGGACACCACTCTGCCACCAAGCCCCTCCCTTCCAAATTCTAAATTTTTAGCTTTTATTGTAAAATGTTTACATGTTCACAAATAAGATAATGAACCCCCAAATACCTTAAGGCTGGTGTCAGTAGCTGCCACCTGTGCTGAGCACTGTAGCATCTCCACCATCTTGTCTGAGTGGCTCTGGGAATAAAGAACTGCTCGTCTTCAGTGAGCCCTGCCACGCTCTATCCTAGATCTGCAGTGTGTCTGGTGACGTTAGTCTGGTTATCACTCAATCTTGCCCCCATCTTTGGCCCCAGAGACCAGAGTTGGGATGAGCATGTCTCTCTTGAAGGGACCATGTAGCCAAAGCCCCAGCTGCCTGTAGCTCTGGAGACGTCACCCTCCCTAAGATGAGTCCTCCCCCCACAGTGTTGTCTCCTACCAGATCCGCTATGAAGGGAACGTGACTGAAGAAACCAGGATCAAATTCATGACAGATGGTGTGCTGCTCAAAGAGATCCAGAAGGTCAGTTGTCTGGTCTCATGCAGGACACGGGTGGAGTGGAGTGTCACACTGGCATCGTCCCGCTGTGCCTGCCGTGCAGGACGCTGAGTGGGTCCGTTCTCGGAGCTTCAGCTGCTTGATCAGTATGCTGAAGTTATCAGTGACGGAGGGCACAGGGTCAGCGTGAGCAGAGAGGGCCTGGGGTGAGTGAGCAATGTGACTTTGCATATCCATCTTTTCTAGAAGGACTGGGGACGTTGGCTCAATTGGCAGAGTGCTTGCCTAGCATGCATGAAGCCTTGGGTTCCAACCCCAGCCCTACAGAAAAAAAATAGCTATCCGAGCCCTTAGACCAGTGTTTCTCCACCTTCCTAATGCTGCAACTTTTTAATACAGTTTCTCATATTATTCCATAACTATAATTTTGTTACTGTTATGAATTGTAAATATCTATGTTTTCCGATGATCTTATAGGTGACTCCTATGAAAGGGTCATTTGACCTAAAGGGTTCATGACCCACAGGTTGAGAACCACTGACTTAAAGGCAGGAGGATAAGAAATTCAAAGTCATTTTTGGTCATGTAGTTCAAAGATAATCTGGGATAGCTAACCTGTCAAAAGAAAATAAGGTTAATAAAAGACAAGATCTTTTTATTATTATTTCTATTTTATTTATTTATTTATTTATTTATTTTTGAGACAGGTTTCTCTGTGTAGCCCTGGCTGTTCTAGAAATCTGTAGACCAGGCTGACCTTGAACTCAGAGATCCACCTGCCGTTGCCTTTGCTGTGATTAAAGGCGTGTACCACCACACCCTACAACATCAAATTTTTTTTTCAAAAAGGAGAATTTGCAGTGTGCAGTAGCAGCTGGCTTCTGGTCATGCATAATGGCTGCAGACAATCAGGATGCCCAGCTGCTTCTCCCAGGGGCCTCTAGGAGCTCCTGAGGGGGTGGGAGCAGTCTGGGATTGTGGGGATTTGGTGACACTCTGGTATAACTACTGACCCCCTCAGGACTTCCTGCTGCTGAAATACAAAGTGGTGATCATCGACGAAGCCCACGAGCGGAGCGTCTACACAGACATCCTTCTCGGCCTCCTGTCACGCATTGTGGCTCTCCGGACCAAGGTGTGTAGGAAGTACACAAGCATGGCAGACTAATGCTGCCTTGTCAGGGGCTTGGGCTGAGCAGGGTCTCAGAAAACACAGGGGGGCTGGAGAGATGGCTCAGAGGTTAAGAGCACTGACCGCTGCTCTTCTGGAGGTCCCGAGTTCAATTCCCAGCAACCACATGGTGGCTCACAACCATCTGTAATGAGATCTGGCGCCCTCTTCTGGCCTGCAGGCATACATGGAGGCTGAACACTGTGTACATAATAAATAAATAAATCTTTAAAAAAAAAAAAGAAAAAAAAAAAGAAAACACAGCCTTCCCTGGGCATGAAGTATTGCTGGTGCCGGCTGTGTCTTTTTGCGCTGCCCGTACTAACTCACAGTCCTTGATCCAGTGTCATGCATGGTGAGTGGCTGCTCCACATCCAAGAGGCTCAGGCAAAAAGCTAAAGCTGGGAAGGCCTTGCTGGACCCAGTTAAAGGGTTCCCCCAGGGCTTCAGGCTCTCTTGGGTTTGTAGGGCTGCTGAGTTGATTCTTCTACTCCCCAGGCCTACTCCTCCCTCCCCAAGCTTGCTCCTCTTTCCAGCTCTGTGCTCAGACAGTGGATGTGAGGGAACAGCTTTGGGGACATGCTATCTGAAGGGAACTTGATGAACAGCCCTGTTTCTGTCCTTCAGTAGACCAGCTCAGTGGGTGTTCTGGGAGTGCCGTGTACCCAGCCACATTAAAGACAGTGACCAGGAAAGGATGATCTACCATTCCTGCCTTCCTGGAGCCACCGTTTGGCCAGGGTGATAGGCATTAGGCAAATTCAGGATCTGTGAGCTGGAGTTTGTTAAAGAGGCAGGCAGCAAGTACCAGGGAGGGCCTAAGGACCAGTGATAATCTCCCCAAAATGTGACCATAAGCAGGATGGACCGTGGGTAAGGGGAATTCTCAACTCAGAAATGTCCAGCTGTCTCTATTCAGTCAGTTCTAGAGTATTCTATGTCCCTCCAGAAAGAAACACTAGGTCCCATGGCTGAGCCCTGCCCCATCCCAGTGCTGACCCTCTTCTTCATTTGCCTCTTTCATGAAGGTGGAATCCCACCATGGCCCCTTTAGCTCGCCTCATGTTCAGGTCTCTGGCCTGTGTCACCTGTAGAGCCCCAGTGGACAGGCTCCCTGTGACTGTGTCTCGTTTCTCCTGGGGGAAACCTGAGGAATGCAATTGCTGGTTATATGTAAACACAGGGCTGAGAGATGCAAAATTCCATGTGGAGTCACCAGGCTGTCTTTCACAGAGACATCTGCCCCTCAAGCTGCTCATCATGTCTGCCACGCTCCGGGTAGAGGACTTCACCCAGAACAAGCGGCTCTTTACCACACCTCCCCCGGTCATCAAGGTAAGATTTGGGTAAGCCCCTACCAGCTTCAACCTGAACTTGACGTGTGAGATCTGGTGGTCTTAGGGGTTAGTGCAGAGATGGTCACAGGAAGGAGGTCCTGGGCTGCAACATTCCTATACCTTTGTGGACTGTCACAGGTTGAGTCCAGGCAGTTCCCTGTGACAGTCCATTTCAACAAGCGGACCCCATTGGATGACTACAGCGGCGAGTGCTTTCGGAAGATCTGCAAGATCCACCGGATGTTGCCTGCAGGTGAGGCCTAATGGGACTGGCACATCCCTCCCTCACTGAAGACTCGGGTTTGCCTTTCAGCCCTCTGACCCTACAGTCAAACCGCAGTGGCATGGTTTCTGTTCCTGAGCCTTAGTTCCCTCACCCCCCTGCCCCACATCTAAGGTAGAAGTGGGACTGTGAAAGCATCCTCTCGAAAAGGAGGGCAAGTTTAGATGGTCTCTGTCCCTAAGAGTCTGCTGTGTTGCCATCTGTCAGGTGCCCCTCACCACTCTGCTGGTCTAGGGTAATTGATTCCTTCCTACCTGGTACCTATTTCCCTGGCTGCATTCTCTCTGCAGGCGGCATCCTGGTGTTTCTCACGGGGCAGGCCGAGGTGCATGCATTGTGCCGCCGGCTTAGGAAGGCCTTCCCCAACCGTTGCTCCCAGCCACAAGGTAACTGATCCACAGTTCCCTGTCGAAGCCCTCCACCCCCTTACCCCTGAGCTTAGCAACTGGTGCTCTAGTTGGGGTGTCAGCCTCCACCTACGTGTCCCTAGGGAGAGCTGCACCTTTGTGTCCCCACAGTAATACGCTCATCGTCGCAGCAGTTTGCTGTGGGTGACGAGAGGGAAGTACCAGCTCCTGCATTGTCTTCTCTTTCCAGAAAAGGAAGAGGAAAAGGACTCAGCAGAAGGGATGCGGCAGTTTAAGAAGTCCCGGACGAGGGCCAAGAAGGCCCAGGCCATGGTACATGGAAGCCTGGGGAGCCCTGTGCTGTCCTGTGCTGTCTAGATGCCAGCTTCATGTAGCTCTTTGGGCTTAAGTATAACTAGAGTGAAACGGAAGTGAAAGTCTATTTCATCCAAGATGGCTGTGAGCCATGTGGGGTTCCTAGGGGACACACTGGTCCAGCCCCATTCCACAGCAGAGTGTCCTGCTGGATAGTACAGCTATGGAGACTGCAAGTGGGGGGTGCATTGTGATTTACAGCACAAGGTCTCCCTGGGAGGATCCTGGAACATAAATAGAGCCGCGGCTGCTTGCTGAAGTAGGGAGATCTGCTTTCTGAAGCTGGGGGGCCGGCCAAGGAAGGGGCCACCACAGGCACTCTGATAGCTGGATGCAGTGTTGGTGGTGTAGCTACTAAATTATAGCACTCTACCCTCTTTTACACTTAAGGGGGCCCAGGAATCTTGTTAAACTCTGTATGTATAGCTCAGAGCAGCCTTGTAGGATGACCCCATGCTTATATCTAATTTATTTGTTTGCTTACTCAACTAGAATGTCACTATGTAATCCTGGCAAACCAGGATAGCCTAGAACTCACAGAGATCAGTTTTTCTCTGTCTCTAGAACACTGGAATTAAAGATGTGCATCACCACACCTGACTCATACCTAACCTTAGAAAGGAATATTTTAGATTGATTTACTTTATGTACATGAGTTTTTGCTGTGTGTATGTATGTACACCGTGTCCATGCCTGATACATGGGGAGGTCAGAAGAGGGAGTCAGGTCCTCTGGAACTAGAATTACAGATGATTGTGGTTGCTAGAAATCAAACCCAGGTCCTTTGTAAGAACAAGTGCTATTAACCTCTGAACCACCTCTCCAGCTCCTCATACCTAATTTTTAATATAGGAAACAGAGGCATAGGTTATTGTCCAGTGGCCTCACCAGGTCCCTGTGAGGAGATGCCCTGTGTGAGCAAATTTGTCTTTCCCCTGTGTGTGGCTTGGTTCACACCCAGGTTGCCTGACCTCATGGTGTTGACATCTCCTCACCCAGGCATTGCCTCAGATCAGCCTGGACAGTTACTCTGTGCTGCCAGCCGGCGAAGGCGATGAAGACAGGGAGGCAGAGATGGACGACGAAGAGGAGGCCCTGGGCTCTGACTTGGATCTGGACCTGGGTGACAGTGAGGCAAATGAAGGTGTGGCCTGGCAGAGCTCTGCCCTCGGGTTCATTGCTTGGTTTCAGCATGGGCTGCTGAGCCCCTGTTGCATGATAGGCCCTGTTGACCCTGGGACCAGAAGAATCTAAGTCCTGTCCTCATACGTGTGACCAAACACATCCTGGCTCCTGCTGGTATGTGAGCACAGAGGGTGGGCTTTTCTGATAGCTTTGTCCACTGCAGTCTCCTGAGATCCTAATACTTGTTATGGTAGTGCTGGAGTCACCATCCCTAGGCTGGCCTTTCCTGCCCTCACATAGGCCTCATGCAACAGGGAAGGCATCTGGATTCTCAGGGCCTCTTGAGTATGCTGATGGGACAGCTTCTTATTGTCCAGCGTGGACTAGGTGGTCCCAGATACTCAGAAGCTTGTCTTGAACACAGTATAGGTTGTGTATCTTTTGAGAGAGAAACTTCTATGGAAAGGGCTCCTTCCATACAAACACAGCCTGCCACATTGCCCAGACACACACCCGGACCAACTTGCTCTCAGGATGCTGCTCTTAGGCAGGCACCACAGGCCTGTGCAGGGCAGCAGTAACAGCATTCAGGGTCTTCCTGGTACTGTATCTGAATACAAACCCTCAAACCTGGGGGTGGGGAGATGGGGAGCTGCCAGACAGCTAAAGTTAGACTTATGCCTATGCCATATGTCCAGCCTGGACTCCAGCCTGGACTCCAGTGTCCCATGCTTGACCACAGGTGAGCAGCCAGATGCCTCCCTACCTCTTCACGTGCTCCCACTCTACTCTTTGCTGGCCCCGGAGAAGCAGGCACAGGTAATGGGATAGCTTTTGAGAGCATTAGGATGGGGTGGTTCAAGCCTCAAGTGCTTCTCCATCTATTTTCTGACTAGCCCTGGTAGTGGAGGAAATGATAGAAACCACTCCTGATGATTGTGCTTGGAGCTTGGTGGACAGTTATGGTTCTTGCCTAGCTGAGAGCAATCTGTCTACTGCTGTCTCATAGATTTTCACCTGATTTTTATGTTGTCTTGTCTGCTTCCCTCCCCCAGGTTTTCAAACCTCCTCCAGAGGGGACAAGACTGTGCGTAGTGGCCACTAACGTGGCTGAAACGTCCCTGACCATCCCCGGCATCAAGTATGTGGTGGACTGTGGGAAGGTTAAAAAACGCTATTATGACCGTGTCACAGGCGTGTCCTCCTTCCGTGTCACCTGGGTGTCCCAGGCATCCGCTGACCAGCGGGCTGGTCGTGCAGGCCGGACAGAGCCAGGACACTGCTATAGGTAGGTCGCTTATTCCTGCACTCAGGCGTTGAGAAGCAGAACTGCAGATGTCCTCTGCAGCAAGTGGGCCCTGTGTCCTCACTAGTTGTACAGCTCTTCCCATTTTGCTGGCTGCTTTACCTTCCCCTTGGCTGCTGTGTTGGTGGTGGCTAATTCACTAATTTAGAAGTAATCACTTCTAAAGTGCGTCCATAGTCGGGCTGTCACCGCCTTTGAGGCAGCGAGTGGCTCCTGGGAGTGGTCATTCCCTGTGGACATCCCCATTAGGTGTTCCCTTTTGTCAGGCTCCACCACCCAGTGTGATGAGTTTCTGGGATCGTCTTGGCATGCTTCTGCCGGCTGAGTCACTTTTGCACTGCCTTGTCACGTTGCTACCGTCCTTTCCTGCTGCACATTGAAGTTGTTGCTCCTGTTCCCTCTGTTTGGATGTCTGTTTATCCTTGGCTGTGGAGGAGCTAGCCACTAGCCAGGTGCCCAGGTTCTCATCTTACACCTTTGCCCCTTTGTTTGTTTGCAGTCGCATGAGGCAGGGTCTGTGTTTCCCTCAGGCAAGTGCCCTTAGCATCTTCTTCGTGCCTTCTCTGTTGAAACCTGTCCTCAGTTCTAAATTAGGCTCTGTCTGTCTGCTGATGCTTTGAGGGCTCTGCTGAAGTCCAGGAGGTGGATCCTCATCAGTTATGGCACTGGTCAGAATTTTCTCCTAATGATGTCTCTTTGAGCAGCCTTATTACTGTTCTTCCAGTACCATTTTAATTTTCAGAAGGGAAAACTTAGAAAATACAAGCGAATATAGTTGGTGTAGCTGGAGGTGGGGCTCACTGCCACTGGTGAGACGAGGGCTTGGCCCTGTGAGTGGCGGGCATGGTTGACTTTCTTCTTTCTGATCCCTACTTCTCCCCTCTTAAGGCTGTATTCCTCAGCTGTTTTCGGGGATTTTGAGCAGTTTCCTCCCCCAGAGATCACTCGCAGACCAGTGGAAGACTTAATCCTGCAAATGAAGGCTCTCAACATTGAGAAGGTTAGTCTCAGCCAGTAACCTCCTTCGTGCCTTCCCAGTCCGTCCTCAGCCTCACCCAGTCTGTCATCCCAGAGCTGCACCTGCCAGGGAAACCAAGTGAAGTAGCATCCTGAAGTTTGTTAGAAGATGCCCTGATGACCCTCAGCCTCTAGTGAGGACAACTTTCCTGTCCCCTGGGGACAGAGGCTTATGAACAGCCAGGTCTCATGCTGTTCGTGGGCACTCAGAGATGTCCTGCTGATCCCTGAATCTTGACTTCACTGGCATTGTCCTCAGATGGAGTTGGGGTTCCTGTCCCCACTCCAGAATTAGGTGGTCCAGCAAAGAGGGTCTGCTTATGCTGCATGCCATGCCTAACCCTGCTCCATGACAACCAGATACCCACTTAACAGATAAGGAGACCAAGGCAGGGAAGAGACGGTCTCTGTTCAAGAATACATGTAGTAAGTAACAGAACCCAGATGGCTGAAAATGCATCTGGTCCTGGTCCTGTTCCAGAACCCAGAAGAAAGTTTTGAAAGTAAAGAATATAGTCTTGGTCCAGGGTGATGGCTCAGCAGGGAAAGGTACCTGCTGCTAAGCCTGAGGACTTAAGTTTCAAGGAACCACATGGTGGAGGAGAGAACCAACTCCTGCTTGTTGTTCTCCGTTCTCCACACTTGCTCAATGGCACATGTGTATCCACAGACACATACAAACAAATTTAGAAGAAAAAAAATTTTAAAAATAAAGAATATACCCCTTGCCGGGAGATGGTGGCGCACGCCTTTAATCCCAGCACTCGGGAGGCAGAGGCAGGCGGATCTCTGTGAGTTCGAGACCAGCCTGGTCTACAGAGCTAGTTCCAGGACAGGCTCCAAAGCCACAGAGAAACCCTGTCTCGAAAAACCAAAAAAAAAAAAAAGAAAGAATATACCCTTGACGGGGGATGTAGCTTGATTAGTTAAATGCTTTATACCCAGCACTACATAACACGCACTACATAAACAATATGGGGTGCATACCTGAAACCCCAACATTCAGGATGTAGAAACAGGATGAATAGAAGTTCCAGGTTCAGTTAGGCATCATAGGTCACATCTATAGCCACAACACTTAGAAGGCTGAGGCAGGAGAATTGCTGTGGTTGAGGCCAGCCTGAAACATGAGTTTCAGCACAAGAATAAAATCATATTTTTCTTCCTTTGTTTTGAGACGAGGCCTGGTGATACAGCCTTGGTTGGCCTGGAGCTCTTTTTTGTAGACCAGGGTCAGACTCACATGGATCTGCCTGCTGCTACCTCCCAAGTGCTGGGATTAAAGGTGTGCACCACCATGCCTGGCAAGACTCTGTCTCTTAAAAATATTGCAGCCTCACTGTGTGCAGTGAGTGGCACAGGCCTTTGCCCTCGTCTTGAGTTGAATTCTAGGGAAGAAATCTGTCCCTTTAAGGATTACGAATCCATAGTGATTTTTCTTTTTGTTTCTTACAAACAACCCGTTCAGAGTTAAGAAAACTCACATACTTTAGGTCATCATTGAGAACTTGACGTTCATCCCTCTGGCCACCTGTGGGCATGCATGGTTATATTTTTCAAGCATGATACCTTAATTGTCAGGCTGTTTTTCTGAGTGTTGCATGATGATTTGTATGTCGTTGCTTTTAAACTTCTAGATTTTAGTTGACAAGGATGGCCCCTGGAACACAGTAGGTTTAATTTGGGATCATGCTAGCACATAGACCTAGAGAGATCTTGACAACTTCCTGAGCACTCAGGACCCATGTCCTAGTTATCATGACCCTGGGGACAAACTGGAGGGAAGCGGGATCAGTACCTGGTACAGCCTGTGTGAACTCATGAGACTTGCTTCTCTGCATCACTCTGCCCCTCTCCTCTCCTGCCTTCCTGCACCCAGGTCATCAACTTCCCGTTCCCCACACCTCCCTCTGTGGAGGCCCTTGTTGCCGCCGAGGAGTTGCTGATTGCACTGGGGGCTCTGCAGGCGCCTCGGAAAGATGAAAGGTAGTGGGGGAGGGTGGACCCAAGCATGCACAAAGCCTCCAAGTACAGGCTCCATGGCTCCTACCCACTGTGACTCTTGTCCCCAGAATGAAAAAGCTGCAGATGTCACAACTAAGCTGCCCCATCACCGCACTGGGACGGACCATGTCCACCTTCCCTGTGGCACCCCGCTACGCCAAGATGCTAGCACTGAGCCAGCAGCACGGTTGCCTGCCCTACACCATTGCCATTGTGGCTGCCATGACTGTGCGTGAGCTCTTTGAGGAGCTAGACAGGTAGGGTGGTGACAGTCTTATCCCATGGAGCCCTGTGTGCCCTCTTTGATCAGTGGTGGCCTGGGGAACTGAGCTGCTGTATGTGAAAGAGGGTAAAGCAGTGAGGATGTGGAGATGCTGATGGTCAGAGGGCAGTGGGCTGAAGCCCAGTGGGCCATGTGTATGTTTACAGACCAGCTGCCAGCGAAGAGGAACTTGCAGAGCTGAAGGGCCGTCGAGCCCGTGTGGCCCAGATGAAGAAGACCTGGGCTGGGCAGGGGGAGTCTCTGAAGCTTGGTGACCTCATGGTGCTACTGGGTTGGTGCCATCTCTAAGGCATGAAGGAGGGTGATTGGTAGCTTGGAGTGGGTTGGAGCCAACCAGTGAGAACGCCCTACTGGGCCCAACAGGTGCTGTGGGAGCCTGTGAGTACGCCGGCTGCTCACCACAGTTTTGCCGTGCTAATGGACTGCGCTACAAGGCCATGCTAGAGATCCGGCGCCTCCGTGGCCAGCTGACCACTGCAGGTACAGCCCAGGCAACAGTGTGGGCAGACATCTGGGCTCTATGCACATGTTTGCTGTGATGGAGACTCTCAACACTTGCTGATTTGCCTGCCCATTAAGATGGACTCAACCCCAAGTCAACTCCAAGTGCCCTTAGACAGGTTCCTTTGCACATTCACCCAAAAGGCTGCCCCTCAGGTCGTCTGTCCCTTGACCACACCCCTCTGGTCCTCTTCCTCTGTTCAGCCAGAACCTTTCTTCCCTCCACATGTCCCCAGAGTTCTGGCCTCATTGGTACAGGATTCACACTCAGCTACAGGTGGCTCCTGTCAGTAGCCTCTAGGACTCAAGGAATGTCCCCACCTTATGATACAGAGTGGGCATCTGGGCAGCCTAATCCCTCTCCAAGGCTAATTGGGAACTCAGTGCTATTCCAGCAGCTCCAGGCCTCACAGATCAATGGCTGTTGTGCAGCCCATACTTGCCCAGGATCAGGGCGCTACTGGGGCTTGCTATCGTGTCCACTGCTACACTTAGTCAGTCTGTCCTCAGATGCAACAGCCTGCATTTGTGGACAGCCACCTGACACCAACGACAGGTGCTCATGTGTGGCACCTGCAGGCCACCTTTCCGCAGAGGGGACAGATGAGACTGAGGTTCCTGTAACTATCCTACCATCTGGAATGGCTGTCCATTGGCAGGGCTTTGCAAGCATGGGAATCTAAGCCTTGGCCTTGGAAGGGGCTCTGGGGGAGCCACTGTTAACTTGTGATTCAGAATCAGACACTATGTGGGTGGGACCCAAGTGCTAGGTGATTCCTGAAAGCCTGGCAGACTTCCTCTGACTTAGATTTCACACACCTCTTCCTCACCTTCCTCCCAGTCAACACAGTGTGCCCTGAGGCCGGGCTCTACCTGGACCCCAAAATGCAGCCACCTACTGAAAGCCAGGTGACCTTTCTGCGGCAAATCATGGTAGCTGGCCTGGGTGACCACCTAGCCCGCCGGGTTCAGAGCGAGGATCTGCTAGACCCCAAATGGAGGAACGCCTACAAGGTGGGCCCTTGGTGACTGGACCTATGACTTCTGGGAAAGCCCCAACAAAGAGGAAGTTGGGGCTGTTTATTGGAGGTTAGGATGTTACCCTCAGCTTCTTCAAGATTATTTTCTAGAGTTGCGTTTTACACCATAAAGTCAACCCTGTGGCTTTACTATGTTCAGTGTAGACAACACAGTCAACTGAAATGGCTTTCTCTGCCCAAGAGAAAGCTGAGCCTTCTACCCATTGCCCAGTGATTTTGGTTTTTCCAGTTCACCAGAAGGACCTATGTGGTTCTTGGTGTGCTGGGGCTACCTCCGTCCCCCAGTATTGTTTGTCTAAGGTCTATCCACACAAGAACCTCACCTTCTGGTTTTTGAAACAGGTTGATCCTCTTGCCTCAACCTCCCAAGTGCTAGGGTTCCAGGCTATGCCCCTACATGGAGATTGCGTTTTACTTTCGTACATTTGTCTGTGGTGCACATACGGAAATCATAGAATTTCAGAAATCTTTTTCTCCTTCCACCATGTGGGTCCCAGGGAATGAACTCACATTACCAAGCTTGGTGGCAGGTGCCTTTATTCACTGAGCCGTCTCACTGGGCCCTAGCTTTCTATTTATTTTAGGGTGTGGGGGCACACATGCACAGGCAGACATCCAGCAGGTCACCAGGTTTGCATGGCAAGTTTTTTATTCATTGAGTCATCTTCCCAGGCCCATGTTTCAGCTCTGTTGATGGCCAAGGAGCAATGCATCCTGAGTAGGACCTGGTCATTGGCTCTCTGACGTGATGGTTGGATCCTGAAAGTTGGACTTGAAGGGCCCAGAGAGCTCAGGCTTTTCCTCCATCTACCTCTCTTTGCAGACTCCTCTCTTAGATGACCCTGTCTTCATCCATCCCAGCTCTGTACTCTTCAAAGAGATGCCTGAGTTCGTGATCTACCAGGAAATCGTGGAGACCACCAAAATGTACATGAAAGGTACTGTGTAGTGGCCAGGGCTCAAGTCACAGGGTGATACCTGTAGAACACCCTGTCTGTCTGGAAGAGCATGTGAGGCCTCCTGACTGTGCCCTCTACTGGCCTCAGGTGTCTCTACCGTGGAAATACAGTGGATCCCATCCCTGCTGCCTTCCTATTGCCAATTTGAAGCACCCCTGGAGGAGCCAGCTCCCACTTACTGTCCAGAGTCTGGACGGGTACTTTGCCACCGGGCCAGTGTGTTCTGTAAGTCGGGGTCACTTCCTTGGTGTCTGGCCACCTGCAGCCATGCCCTTCTTTTGGATATGTGCCTGAGGATGTTACCCTAGCTCTCCTGCTCCTCTGATGGGCTTGGGAGGATGGGTCTAACATGGGTCCTTCATCACATGTTCCCATCCTCCAGACCGCGTGGGCTGGCCACTCCCTGCTGTGCAGGTGGACTTTCCTGAAGGCATTGACTGCTACAAGTACTTTGCACGGTTTCTGCTGGAGGGACAGGTAGGTGCTTGGGCTACCTGTGGCCTGTTTCCTGTGTGTCATGAACTGCAGGCTTACTCAGCCAGCCTATGCCCTCTTGCCAGGTCTTCCGCAAGCTGCTTTCATTCAAGAGCTGCCTGCTGTCTAGCCCCAGCACCATGCTGAAGACTTGGGCCAGGTACAAGAGTATATTCCTAGACTATAAAGGAGGCTCCCCGCTCCTTTGTCAGTCGTATATGCTGGGGATGACAGCCACAGGAGTCTCATTCTGGAGCTCTCAGTGCGTCTAGCACATTTCACCCCCTAAAAGATTCAGGGACCCTGTACCCCTACCCAGAACTCTCGCTACCTGTCTCTCCTAGTGGCTACATCATCCCAATCTTGCCTCTTCCTCTTCTCTGTGTCCCCTTCTTATATGGGCCCAACTTAATCCAGTGTACCCTCGTGATAAGGAGCATCTGTATACCCCAAGGGGCTGGTGGACCCTATGTGCTGCCACTGTGTGCAGGAGGCTTTCTGTGTTGGGTGTCCACTCATCCCTTCTGGGTCTAGTCAGCTGCCCCCTCTTCACAGGCTGCAACCTAGGACAGAGAGCCTATTGAAAGCCCTTGTGGCTGAGAAGGCAGACTCCCGTGGTGCCCTTCTGGCTGCATGGAAGAAAAGCCCCAGATGTGAGTGTGACCAGGCTGGGGTGGAGGGGGTAAGGACCTAACCATACCATGGGCCATGGTGGTGTGTCCAGCCAAGCAAGTCCCTGTCATCGCACTCTAACCCTGGCCACCTCTTTCCACAGTCCTGCTGACTGAGTACTGTGAGTGGCTCCCAAAGGCTATGCACACAGATGTTGAGAAGATCTGGCCCCCTATCACTGATGGGTGACCACACACCCAACTGTACAGTCAGCCGACTCCTAGGCTGCTACCAGGAGACTCGCCATGGCCCTGGAAACCCTTCTTTACCTTGACCCAATTCAGAGCCAAGCTTGCTGCTGCACTGACTGTGGGTGCCTTCTTTGTGACTCTTCTGACAAGATAGACAGGTGACATTAGCACCTGTGGTTGTACGGGGCTACACTGGGACAGGGAAGTGGACTGTTCCCCCAAACACACCTGTCCAGCCTCATAGCATCTTAGGCAGCAGATGCATTGCAGACTTGTGTAACTCAGGGACTGTTCTGAAAGGTTGGACGAATATCGCCCCAGAGCCCTGTTCTACACAGGTGGAGACTGGTTGCAAAGGACCTGCTTTGACTTCCATAGACAACAAGTTCTGGTTTTTTGTTTATTTTTTTGATATTTCAAGACAAGGTTTCTCTGTGTAGCCTTGGATGTCCTGTAACTCCCTCTGTAGGCCAGGCTGGCCTCGAACTCACAGAGATGCACCTGCCTCTGCTTTCTCAGTGCTGGCATTAGAGGCATGTGCCACCACCGCCTGGCATGAAATGCACAATTTTCAAAAGCTGAAATGAAAGTGACCAGCAACAGACAAGACAAAATATTCAACCTGGACTTATGAGATGGTGCAGATGGCACTGGCTGTTCTCCCCGAGGACCTGGGTTGGATTCCCAGCACCCCATGGCGACTGACAACCATCTGTAACTCCAGTTCCAGGGATTCAGTTCCCTATTCTGGGCTGTCTAGGCACTGTACATAATGTGTGCAGATAAACACATTAATAATAAAGTAAAACTCAGCTTTATGAGCCATTTGAGAAATGCCCATCGAAACTACACAGGAGGTTGGAGAGATAGCTCAGCAGTTAAAAGTACTCGCTGCTTTCACAGAGGACCTGGGTTTGGGTCTCAGCTCCCATATGGCTGCTCACAACCATCTGTAATTTCAGTTCCAGGGGATCTGATTGATTAGGTCTTCTGGTTCCTCAGACACACATATACATAAAATAAAAACAAATCTCAGCTACATGAGATTTCAGACCAGTCAAAATGGCACTGTACATGAAAATAGCAAATAACTGGATGTGGTAGTTGGGTGTGCTTTTAATCTGGGCAGCAGGGGGGATCTCTGAGTTCCAGCATAGCCTAGGCCAAAGGGAGTCCTTGCACAACAATCCTGGGAATTAAAACCAGTCCAGCCACAGTGGAAGTCAATATGGAGGCACCTCAGAACCCTAGAAGGATCTACTTTGGGACCTAGCAGTGCCACTGCTGGGTATTTACCAGAGGACTGCAAGGCAACACATCACAGACACTAACTAAGCTGTACAACCAGCCAGGTTCCCGTCACAGTAAAGAATGGGTAAGGAAAATGCGGTTTGTGTAAGAAGGTGATTTCTTTCAGCCACTAAACTACTGGAGATTATCCTACTAAGAAGATTAAGCCAACCTCAGACAAATAGTGTGTGTTCTCTTGTGGGTCCTAGACTTTATATAAAACCATACATCCTATGAGTGACGAGAAAGAAGAACTGAGGCAAAGGGAACTAACGGGACTGAGGCTGGTGGAAGAGGGGACGTTCCCCAAACAGACTATGACTATGTGGAAATTCCCCTATGAAACCCAGTGTAAATTTTAAAAGAGGTGGTGGGGGCAGACAGCAGGACTCGGTTTTGGTTTTGAGACTGGTTCTGACTGGCCTAAGACTATGTAGGTCAGGCTGGCCGCAGATTCCTAGAAAATGGCTGCCTCTGCCTTCCAAGTCCTGGGACTTGAACTTGGGTCCTCTGTCAGTCTTGGTGGCAATTTTCTTTATCCGGTGAGTCATCTTGAAGGCCCTTGTTTCAGACTTCTTTACTTTGAAGCAGGGTCTCGTGTAACCCAAGCTGGCCTTGAGCATACTGTGTAGCCTGCCTTAAACTCATAATCTTCCTGCTCCACCTCCCAAGACCTAGGACACGGGTGTAAGCCACCACACTTGGCTCAGACAGTTTTGTACCAATCTTCCTGTATCTTCTGGGTGGTAAAAGAACAGTGTGCTCTGACACTGCTGACCCAGTACTGTTTTCCCCTTAAGCTTGGAGACTAACTCCTGACCTACTGGTTACTTCATCGGATTCACCCCTTAAATCACCCTGCTTTATCCAGAAACACCCAAACTGTTGGAGAGGCAGCTAGGAGACCTGGTCCTCCCACCTCCACGACTGGCATCTATGAATAAACTATCTTTCTCCAAACCTGCCCTGGTGACCAGCATTCAGGTGGTTTTAGAGGCCTGCCTTGGTAACAGGAGAGATGCTCACCCTCTCAATCATGCAGAAAAATAATAGTCCCTATGCACTTAGAAGTTAAAGCATCAAGGACTGGAGTTGTGGCCCAGGATACCACCCCAGTGCCTCATAAGCCAGGCAGGTGTGCTTCACACCTGTAACCTCATCTTCCGTGAGGATAAAGAATTTTAAGGAACAAGGCAATCAATCCGCCCAGGCTGATGAGCAGATAGGATTAGTAACACCTCCAGGTGTGCTAATGAGAAAGCGTCTCATAGCCCAGGATAGCCTCAGACGCCACTCGGGGTGCTGGGACGACAGACATGCACCACCAAGCCTGGTTTACGCAGTGCTAGCTGTTGTACATTCTAGGTAAGCACGCTACAAACTGAGCTAAACTCCAGCCGTCAAATAATATGCTTAAATAGATGGTTTTCCAGCCCACTGGCGCACCTCCGTGTAGGCATGCATGCTATCGAAGTAGAGAGTAGAAAGTCAGGGGGCCACATATGAAAGTGACAAGCTTCAGAGTGGCAGAACAAACCTAAGGGGAATGACTGAGCAAAGCACGTGGCCCCCGGGTTAGGCAATGTTACATAGCTGCCTACTGAATCAGCCAGAACACCCCGCCGCCACCATCCAACCCGCTGTACCTCCAGCGCCAGCCTGCAAAACTTCACGTGGCCGCCAGGAGGAGCCTTTAAAACACTGATGATAGAGCCAAATCCTCCGGCCCGTGGGGTGGTGGTGGGGTTTCAAACCTCAGTTCCACCTGGTTCTGTCCCCGTTCATTAAAAAAGTCCAGACACCGGCCAGCTTTCTGTCCCTTTCATCTTAAAGCTCCCGCTCCGCACTCGAGTGTGCACCCGCCGGCTCCGGTTCATGCAGCTCTTGTGGATGTCCCCCCAGTTCTGTATCGTCATAAAACATTCCTAGTGTTAACCTAGAGCAGGAATTTGAGTTCCAGAAAGGCTGAGACTCCTTGTGTGGACTTTGCAAGTTCCTGGGCTACTTGACGATTTATTTGGACACATGATGGGTGCACATTATGCGACAATAGGCGCCCTGGAGCCGCCAGTTAGAGAACCTCCTTGGAAATGAAATGTTTTCCTCCGGCTCCCTTGATAAGTAACTACGGGAGTTGGTTTACAAATGCTGATTCCGCCGCCCGCGCAAAACCGGCATGCCACGCAGGGTCCTTCCTGGGGCGTGGGTTTTCCATTCAGTGGGGATGAAGGACTGGGTCTCTTGTGTTGCTTTCTGACCTAATTTAATGCAGGGTTTTTTGTTTTGTTTAAATAAAAGTCAAAAAGTGGAGATGCCGGGGATTGAACCCGGGGCCTCATACATGCAAAGCATGCGCTCTACCACTGAGCTACATCCCCTAGCGGTGGGCAGGGTTTTCCGAAATGGTGATGGTGATCAAACACACGCTGCTGTAAAGTCCGATTTCGGCTCGTGACGTTGGCGTCATGAGCTGAGGTCTCAGAAAGAAGGGAGGGAGAAAGAGAGAGGAAAAGAAACAGAGAAAAAAAATCGAAGGAACAAAAGAGAAAGAATATAGAAGAAAAGGAAACGTAAGTGCAAGGCCTTACATTTATCCGTCTATAGTTACTTGTCTGGGAAACTTTCAGTATGGTTCGTCCTCGTTAGTATAGTGGTGAGTATCCCCGCCTGTCACGCGGGAGACCGGGGTTCGATTCCCCGACGGGGAGACCACACGCTAGGTTTTGCATTTCACAAATCCCTGGAGTTTTGTACCGCGGATCAGACAGACTCTCGGTCTCTTTACCCTTTCCTACTTTCGTGAATTAAAATTCAAGGACCTCCTAAGTTCACTTGGGTTCGTATATGTGTACGATGGAGGTCCAGCCCTAGGCATCTGGCTAATGCCAACTCCAAAGAGTGTGTCCCAGCCTGCCCACAGGGCTGACTCTACAGAGACCCCTTCCTCCTTCTCCAATTTCTCTTTCCCACCTTACTCCATTTTTGTCGTGAATAGGTTTTGTCATTTATTTTTATTTATTTATTTGTAAAAGCCAAGGTAAAGCATGTTCTGAGAAGCATAAAGCAGGTGCCCACTTCTCACAAAGGTTTTGTTTTTTAATTCTTGCTTGGCCTGTAACCCTGGCAGGCCTTCAACTCCAGGAACAATTGTCCTGCCTCAGCCTCCCCAGTGCTTAGCTTACAGAACTTCATTTCCTCCGCTCCCATTTCTTTGTTTTGTTTTTTGAGGCAAGACTTTACCCAAAATGACTTTTTTTTTTTAAGATTTGTTTATAATTTTATGTGTTTCGCCCGCGTGTATGGATGCGCACTACGGACATCCCTGCTGTTTGTAGATGACAGCCAGAGGGGCCAGGTTCCCTGAAACTGGAGTTGATGGTTGTGAGCCTGAACTCAGTCTCAGTTCTGTCCAGGAAAGCCCAGTGTGAGGATGGATGGGTACTGTAGCCTGGCTGTGTGACCTGCAGCTGCCAAAGCCATGTCGAAGCCCCCAAAGCTGGGAGTGCCAAACAATAGAAAGGTTAAGTCCTCTGGGACTGGAGGCTGCAAGCCCATAGTTCTGTGTGTGTGTGTGTGTGTGTGTGTGTGTGTGTGTGTGGTGTGTGTTTCCTCTGTGTGTGTGTGTGTCTGTTTGTCTGTCTTTCCTCTCCCAACTGCTTCTTATCATAAGACCCACCCCAATGACTCCACATAGCTGTAGACATTCTTTAAGGTCACGTTCTGGCGCATTACATACATACACATTGTCAGAGCTGAGACACGTGACTTTTGGCGGGTACACTTAGGGGACCTAGGTATGCTAAATCGACTGACTTTGCTTGCTCGGAAAGACGACAGTGCCTGAGGTCAGCTTTCCACCCAACCATCATGCCAACTCTTGGCCATAATCTTCACCCCTTCCCACCCCCAATTCCAGATCAAGGCCGTCAAACAAGGTCCCTTTCCTCCTCCTAGGTCCCCTCAAAGTCCCTCTCTAGGCCCGCATCTGCAGGCGTGGCCCAGACACCACAGCTCTGGGTTGGACCGCCACACCATCACTCACCCCTCCTGGATGAGGCGGCCTGTGGGCATGCTTTCAGTAGTCGGGGAAGACCTGTGTTGTGATTCACTCCCCAGGGGCTTCCTTCCAGCTCTGCCGAAAACCTAATCTTTCTTCTGGCCACTACGGGGACCTCACTTTTATCCCCCTGGTCCCCAATACAAGCCTTTCCCTTTCTGATCACCGAAGAGAAGGAAGCAGGTAGAGCCTGGAGTGTTTATTCGTCTAGCCAGCGTTTGTTACCACCGGGTGCCTGGCAGTGGCCTGCGTGTGACCAAGGGATGAAACACAGGTAGTGTAAATTTCCAGGCTTCGGATCTTAGAAAAGCCAAGGAAGCAAAACTTTCGAAACGACAAGAAGGAGAACAAAAGAACACAGTAACAGCGGCTGCCGAAATAGCTCAGTTGGGAGAGCGTTAGACTGAAGATCTAAAGGTCCCTGGTTCGATCCCGGGTTTCGGCAGCTACTTACTTTTGTGCATTATTTCCCTTCCAATTTACTAAATGTTTTTATATTTTTTTCTCAGAAGCCCTGAGCACCGTGCACTAAAGCCAAAGGTCCTGAAAACTTCCCAACTTCTCCCTTTTTGGGCGAATCGAAGTGTTCCTAAAGCGCCTTATGCCGAAGCATGTGTTAGTCACTGTGATTTTTGTTGATGTCTGCTGGCGTCTATTTATTGATGTCTGAGATCTGAATCCAGGTGTCAAAATTAAAAAATCAAGTAGAAAATGGACATTTCAAGGGTGAGTTTCAATCCAATCAGATTATTTTTTGCTTTCATAAGCTAATAGGTCAAGGAAATTTAAAGCATCTTAAGAGAGGTTCTTGCCGAGCCTGCGAATAGCTCTCTTCCTCGTTAGTATAGTGGTGAGTATCCCCGCCTGTCACGCGGGAGACCGGGGTTCGATTCCCCGACGGGGAGATTGCAAGTTTTTTTTTATTAATTCCGTTTGTGTTTTTCAAAATCCGTCTTCCAACCTATTTAAATTCTTCAACTCCCACGGACAAACTTCATCCTGCCGCAAAAGAACAATAAGCTCTACCCTCACTGCTGGGCCACGTCCTCTTTCACGTGAGCTCAGCTTGGGTAGCTGGTCACAGAAAAGTTGCTGTACCTCGGTGTCCCTGGTCCCCTCAATCACACGATGGAGGCCCAGACCCGGCTCACTCTGCCACCTACACTGTGTCTCCTTACTCCAGCCTCTGCCCACACACAACCTTCTGATGTCTGTCAATTTGAAACGTTTCCTTGTCCCTTTTCCATTGTACATGTTCCCAAACTGTCACCATCCTTCAGTTCATTTATTCTCTTGTGGGCCCCTTTAGGGAGGTTGGGTGGTCAGTAAAAAGGAGCCAAACACGAGAACTGAGAATCATTCCACGCTGAGGGAATAGCGAGCGCAAATCCCTGTGGGGAGGGAGAGGAGCAACCTCGGCTTGTTCCTTGAGCCTTGTTCAAAGCCGGACACTTTTTTATCTGCCGGGTTCTCTCCCAGCGCGTCGGACCCAGAGGAGGAAGGGCCAGACCGGTTGCCCATGGACTCCTCTCTTCCCTGTGAGCAACGCAGTCTCTATCCCCCTGAGACCCAAGGACAAGATGATGTATGTGGGACTTCACGCAGTGGGCAGGGGGATGACGGTGTAGGATGCAGCAGCTCCTTGCTACAGTCCACACCAGCGACCACTGACACATCTCGTTCTAGAACCTATACAGGCTCTATCCTTGTCGCCTGTCCTAGTGAGCAGGGTTGGTTGGGTCCGTCCGTGTCTCACTTGAGGCTCAGAGAGGTCTGGCAACGCCAGCTGCTATGCCAACCTTCTTGCAGACGGCGCTAGGCTGCAGTTGCTGCGAGCGCGCTAATGAGTATCGGTGTCAGGCAGATCATTTGAGGGTGCAGTATCCACGCCGGAAGTGATAGGCAATCCCCAGGTGTAGCGACTCCCAAAGAACAATCCCCCGGCCCCCGACAATGTTCACAGAGATAGTACAGTCTGAGTCCTTGCTCCAAATTTGAGCCCTAATTGTGGGGTCTGCAACCCCCACAATTTTCATATCCAGAAATATGGATATTTCCATGTCATTTTCATTTCCAGAAAATTCTTCCAGGAGAAGGGCAGGTGAAGGGAGGGAGGGAGAGACAGAAATACACAGAGAAAGGGGGGGGGGGGGAGAGAGAGAGGGAGAGAGAGAGAGAGAGAGAGAGAGCGCAAAGATGCATGTTTTAATAGTGACATGGAGGGAAAAGAGAGAGGAAGGGCTTCAAGCAGGGTTATAAACTCAGTCATCGAGGTCGGAAAGTATGGAAGCAGAGAATTCTGGTGAGGAACACTGAGGTCAAGTCCTTATTCATTGGGGTTTTATTTTTGTTTTATTTCTACTTTGTTCTCTGATTCGGGCAAAATTTTAGCTTGTATCAACGCAATAACGATAACGTTTGTTTGGTAAATATAAGACAATTAATTTTGCTAAGCCCTCAAAACCCACGCAAATTTAATTTAGAGGAAGACAAAAAAAAAGTTATTCAGAGTATAGCAGAGATTTTCCGAGAGGGTGCAACGGCATGTGGGGGATGTAGCTCAGTGGTAGAGCGCATGCTTTGCATGTATGAGGCCCCGGGTTCGATCCCCGGCATCTCCACTTTCTTTTCCTTTTTTTTTTTTTTTTTTTTTTGATTTCTGGGTTTTGCAACTAAAATAGAGCCAGGAAAGACATTCTTATAAGGATTGCCACGAGGTAACCTCTTGGAACTGAGAATTTTACCTGTAAAAATTTAAATACGCGTTGCTGGAGGAATCAAAAGAGAGTAGGCAGCAGGGAAAAGTGAGGACGGTACGGGTGTGGAGATTGCTGCACCAGAAAGGACCATCAGAGGATTTTGCGTGCATGACATTGAACCCCGGGGCCTTTGCGTGCTTAGAGACGCACGGTACCTGCGTGTTTTACCATCCAATTAAAGGTGCACTTTAGTGCTGTCTATACTAAAACTGGAACGATACAGAGATTAGCGTGGCCCCTGCGCAAGGACGACACGCAAATTCGTGAAGCGTTCCATTAAAAAAAGAAAGAAAGAAAGAAAAGAAAAAGAAAAAAAAGGCACTTTAATAAAAATAAAGCAAGCACGACTCTAATCCAAGTACTCGGGAGACAGGTGGATCTCTGAGTTCGATGCCAACAGGTCTTGGCCTACAGAGTGAGTTCCAGGACAATTAGGGCTTTAAATGCTAAAAAAAAAAAAAAAAAAAAAAAGACAGACAAAACAAAATAAAAAACATAAAGCATAAATGAAAACAACTAAACAAATAACAGAAAATCAGATCTAGAGAAAGCAAGGCCTTTGTTTTTCTTTATTTCTTTATTTACCTTTTGAGACAAGACCTCATTAAACCACTCTGACTGTCCTGGAAACTACTGTGGAGACCAAGTTGGCCTTGAACTCATAGAGATCGCCTGCCTCCTTATTGCTGGGACTTAAAGCTTAAACCACTGTGCCTGGCCCTTTATTTTATTTTTAAATTATTACTTTGTGTTTTATTTCACCTGCATCGGTTTTTTTCTGCATGTTTCTAGGTACCATGTGCTTGGAGTGTTCAAGGCCAGAAGAGGGTGTCAGGTCCCCTGGATCTAGAGTTACAGATGGTTGGGAGCAGTCGCGTGGTGCTGGGAACTGAACCTAGGTCCTCTGCAGGAACAGCCAGTGCTTGTAACCCCAGGCAGTAAATATTTGTCATTGTGCCAATATGAGTGCACACCTTTAATCCCAGCACTTCGGAGGCAGAGGCAAGCTGGTCTACAAGAGCTAGTTCCACGACAGTTATGGCTGTTACATAGAGAAACTGTCTCAAAAAAAAACAAAAATAAACAAACAATGTCTTCGTATCGTATTCATCCCTCACATTGCCCCTCCAGTTCCTCCAGGATCATCCTATCCCCATGTCCCATCCTCCCAAACTCATGCCCCCCCCCATATATATGTACACTCACCGAGTCCAATTTGTGCTCCCCGTATACCATGGGTGGGGCCATTCGCTGGAGTATGGTCAGCCTACCAGGGACCCTCCCTTCCTGTCAGCCATCAACTTTGCATAGCTTCTGAGCCCCTTCTCCATCAAAGCTGACTGTTGACTGGCTCCTGTGAAACAGTTTTACACCGCAGCTCTGGCTGACTTGGACCTCACTATGTAGACAAGGCTAATCGGGAACTCACAGAGATCCACCTGCCTCTGCCTCTCAAGTGGTCAGATAAAAGGCATAAATCAAAACTACCAGCTTATTTTATTTAAAAAAAAAAGTGGGGTGGAGAGAGAGGGAGAGAGAGAGAGAGAGAGAGAGAGAGAGAAACAGATCTCTTAGAGCATTCCTGTACCTACTTGGTGTTGCTTGGTCTCCTCATGTGGATATTGGGAACCAAACACGGGTCTCTGCAAGAACCATAATTGCTCTTATTCGCTGAGCCATAAGAAAAAACGTAATGTTCTCCCAGGCTCCATCCCTGCTTAAACCCTTCTGCCCCACTATTTATTCCCCCTTCTTTCTCTTTCTTTCCTTCCTTCCTTCCTTCCTTCTTTCCTTCCTTCCTTCCTCCCTTCCTTCCTTCCTTCCTTGAGACAGGGTCTCTATATGTAGCTCTGGCTGTCTTGGAGCTCACTGTTAGACCAGGCTGGCCTCAAAACCCCCAAGACATCCACCCGCCTCTGCCTCTCCAGTGCTGGGATTAAAGATGTGCGCTACCACACCCAGCTTCGCTTTCCATTTCCTTACTTCATGTCTTCTATTACCCTGCCACTGCTATTCATAAAGCCCCGTTTTTCCTCCTTCTATACCCCCTAGTTTCTTACAGTTCATATATAAAAATTAGAAAATAACATTCCCATATAAAAGAGAACATGTGATGTTTGTCTCTCTTAGCCCAAGTTACTTCACTTAATATGATATTTTTTCAATTTCATCTATTGTCCTGCAAATTGAATAATTTTGTGTTTCTTCCTGGCTGGCTTTTGTTAATTGTCGCCAATGTCACACATGTAAACAAGGGATCTTGCTGTTAATCCCATCTCTCGCTCCCATTTTCAACACCCTCATTCCCAATCTACCCTTTTTCCCTTTTATGTCAAAGTTTTTCTCAGTTATTTTTAAAGATTTATTTACTTTTATGTGTGGGTGTTTGCATTTGCACCACGTGTGTGCCTGGTGCCTGAGGAGGCCAGAAGAGGGTGTCAAATCCCTTAGAACTAAAGCCAGCGCTCTTACCTGCTGAGTCATTTCTCCTGCCTATTATCATATTTGAAACAGGGTCTCACTAAGTACCCCTGCTCTTGACCTCACCATGTAGACCAGGCTAGCCTCAAACTCAGTGACCCACCTGCCTCTGCCTCCTGAGTGCCGGGCAAAGTTTTTATTTTTGAGACAAGATACTAACATGTCTCACCAATTATGGGCTGACACACTGGCTTAATGAGTTGGGGGAAGGTTCTTTCTCCCTAATGTCAACAAGGGTTAAAAAGACGTTGATGGTGATTTTTAAAACGATCTCTGTCTGCTCTGACAGGAAGCTAATAACCTGCTTCTGTTTTATCCTTTATCCTTTTACCAATACCAATACTCGGGATAAGGTAAAACACCAGGAGGGGTCGTCATTGCCAAAGGCTTTGCTAGGAGAGGGGCTTCTTCTGTAAAACTTTAAGACAATTCTGAAGACATTTCTGAAACCTCTCAGTACTTCCCCTCCCCACTGGGAACCAAGGACCTAACAGCTACACATGCATGTACTGAGATGTTGGGAACTTTCCATCTCCCTGAATAGGGGCAAGATAACCCTTAGGTATTGACTGAGTGATGTTTTGACTCAGGCCCTGGGAAAGGGGCAAAGTGACCCTCAGATGTTTTCCCTTACCTCATCTGATCTGGCAACCACTCTCCAGCCAATTATTGGTAATAGCCCTTTTGAATAAGCCAATCATAATAGTTAAAGAACAACCCCCAGACACCCCTTTCTTCTGTGGTTTTTCCCTTTAAAAATAGCCTGTACCAGACATTCGGAGTCTTCTAGCCTCCCGAATGCTGAGACCCTGTCATGACAGAACTAATAAAATCCTCATGCTTTTACATCAGCTGTGGTAGTGAGAGACGGTCTCTGGGGGGGCGACTCCTCCTCCTCGGTAATTGGACTCTAGGGGCCAACACTCCAAAGAGTTATGAATTGGTGAAATTTGTTCTTTCTTTCTTTCTTTCTTTCTTTCGTTTTTGTTTGTTTTTTCAAGACAGGGTTTCTCTTTGTAGCCCTGGCTATCCTGGAACTAGCTTTGTGGACCAGGCTGGCCTTGAACTCACAGAGATCTGCCTGCCTCTGTCTCCCAAGTGCTGGAATTAAAAGCACGAGTCACCAATGCCCAGCAAAAATATGGCAGAGCTCTGGGAATCCTTCAGAAGAAGGGAAGGAAGGATTGTAGGACATGGTGATGTCAAGGGCACCATGGGAAAACCCACAGAACTAACAGGAGCTCATAAGGGCTCACAGAGACTGAACTGACAAACAGGAATTGTGCAAAAGACTGACCTAGGCCCTCTGCATATATATGTTACATTTGTGTAGTGTGGTCTTCTTCATGTAAGACTCCTAACAGTGAGAGCAGGGATGTCTCTGACTCTGTGGCCTGCTTTTGGGACCCATTCCTTCCATCAGATAACCTCATCCAATCTTGATAGGTGCCTAGTCTCACTGTAACTTGATATACCATGAATGGCTAAATGACTAATATCCATGGGATGCCCAAGTGCATCTGTGGAGGAGGAGTGGATGGTAGGGGGGGACTGGGCAGAGATGAGGGAGGGAAACTCTGGATGGGATATAAAGACAAAAAATATTTAAAAAATGACAATTTTGTTTTTCAACTGCTGCATTTTAAGCTGGAAGAAATATATGTTCATTACCCATATTTCCAGAACATGGATGGCCGAGCTATATGATGAGTTCCAGACCACTGTGAGCTAAGAGACCTTGTCTCAAAACAACAACAACAAAAATAACTTTAAATGGTGAATGTGGAGAACATACAATGACACATATGCACGGGAATGGCTTCATGAAACCTGGCAGTTTGCACGCTAACCAGAAAATACTAATTAAAAATGTCTTTTAGGGCTGGAGAGCTGGCTCAGGGGTTAAGAACATTGCCCACTCTTCCAAGGGTTCTGAGTTCAATTCCCAGCAACCACATGGTGGCTCACAACCATCTGTAATGGGGTCTGGTGCCCTCTTCTGGCCATCAGGCATACACACAGACAGAATATTGTATACATAATAAATAAATAAATATTTTAAATAAAAAAATAAAAATGTCTTTTACAGTAAGAAAAGTCCGTTAGAGCCCGTTAGAAGTCCATGGATGGGAACGTCAGAGAAAGGCAGGAAGATGAATGCGGAGTCCGTTAGATGTTCATGGATGGGGAAGATTAGGGGAGGGGTGAGCTAAGTGTTTAAAAGAGATGGTTTTATGCCAGGCGGTGGTGACACATGCCTTTAATCCCAGCACCCAGGGAAGCAGGGGCAGGTGCATCTCTGTGAGTTCAGGGCCAGCCTGGTCTACAGAGTGAGTTCCAGGACAGTCAGGACTACACAGAGAAACCCAGAAAGATGGGTTGTTGTGGCTCAGTTCTGAATCCCAGCATTTGGAAGGCTAAGGCAGGAAGACCACATGGAGTTTATGATCAGCCTGAATGGTATAGTATGAAACTCTAGAGAGAGCACAGGGACCTGGAGAGATGGCTCAGCACTTACAAACACTTGCAGACGACCAGAGTTTACTTCCCAGCACTCACAATCATCTCTTGTTAAAGATTTTGTGATCTCTAGGAAAAGACCATGGACTCAATCCAGTTATAATTAAAAGGTTCATTAATTAGCTGCTAACAGGATGAACAAACTGAGCCAGATTTGAGATTGCCATGTAGGAGGGGCATGGGGAAGGCCTTTTCCCCCCAAGACAGGGTTATTCTTTTTTTAATGTAAGTGTGTGTGTGTGTGTGTGTGTATTTGATTTTTATTGAGCTCTACATTTTTCTCTGCTCCCCTCCTGCCTCTCCCCTCCCCTTCAACCCTCTCCCAAGGTCCCCATGCTCCCAATTTATTCAGAAGATCGTGTCTTTTTCTACTACCCATGTAGATTAGATCTACATAAGACAGGGTTTTTCTCTGTAGCTTTGGAGCCTGTCCTGGAACTAGCTCTTGTAGACCAGGCTGGCCTCAAACTCACAGAGATCCGCCTGCCTCTGCCTCCCAAGTGCTGGGATTAAAGGCGTGCGCCACCACCGCCTGACTGAGGAAGGACTTTTAAAAGAGGAAAATCACATGAAAATGTTCAATATCTGTGTAGGCAAGTAAAAACTGTTGTGGTCTGCCAAGTTAAGAAGTTAAGGAAAGCCGGGCGGTGGTAGCGTACGCCTTTAATCCCAGCACTTGGGAGGCAGAGGCAGGCGGATCTCTGTGAGTTCGAGACCAGCCTGGTCTACAAGAGCTAGTTCCAGGACAGGCTTCAAAACCACAGAGAAACCCTGTCTCGAAAAACCAAAAAAAAAAAAAAAAAAAAAAAGAAGAAGTTAAGGAAATTCAATACAATATTTGGGAGCCTTTAACCCCAGCACTCGGGAGGCAGGCAGATCTCTGAGTTCAAGGCCAGCCTGGTCTACAAGAGCTAGTTTCAGGACAGGCACCAAAGCTACAAAGAGAAACTCTGTCTCAAAAAACAAAAACAAACAATATTTGGGTATCTGTGTAATAAAAAAAGCAGTTAGTCATATCATAACTAGGTAGTCAGGGATGTACATTTTTGGGTGGGGTCACTGAGTCAGGGTTACTGGGAACTTATCTTCCAGGGACTGGAATCAGCAACAAATGGCTGGTGGGTACCAGTGAATGGGTGGGCACTAGATGGATACCTAGCATAAAATGGAGCTTCTTTAGCCATAACACTATAACTCCAGTGCCAGTGGATTCTATGCCTTCTCTGGCCTCCTCAGTTACTGCATGCAAGTGATGCCCAGACCATATGTGTAGGCAAACACCTATACACATAGAGTAGAAACAAGTAAATCTCTAGACAAACAGGGTTGGGGCATTGAGATAACCCAGTGAGTAAAGCGGTAACTGCCAATTCAGCCCCACCCGTGTAAGGGTGGGAGGAGAGAGTGGGCTCCACAAGGTTGATATTACCTCCTCGTGCATGTCATCACACACACACAGCCCACAGCTCCACCCCCAGTAATAAATGAATAATAGGTTTTTAAAAAGGGAGGAAGTCTGGGTATGGAAACTGTCTCTAATCTCAGCACTCAGCTGGCAGACACAGGAAGACCTCTTTGCATTTAAGGCCAGTTTGGTCTACAAAGCCAGTTTCAGGCAGCCAGAGCTATACAGTCAGACTGTCTTTAAAAAGGGAAGAAAGGGCTGGAGAGAAGGCTCGATGATTAAGTGTACTGCCTGTTCTTCCAGAGAACCAGAGTTCGATTCCCAGCTCACAACTGTCTGTAAATCCAGTTCCAGGGGATCTGACATCTTCACACCAATGCACATAAAATAAAGTAAATCATAAAAAAAAAAGAAAAACTACTCTTTGAAAAAAATAAGGGGAGTGGGCATTGGTGGCGCACGCCTTTAATCCCAGCACTCAGGAGGCAGAGGCAGGCAGATCTCTGTAAGATCGAGGCCAGCCTGGTCTACAGAGCTAGCTCCAGGACAGCCAAGACTACTGAAAAGGCAAAAATAAGTAACTAAATAAAGGTATTTTTAATACAGACTTATGTATGATGTGGGGATCCCAAAGAGTGTGGAAAAGGGCTCCCTTCCATTTTTTGTGATGGTGGAACAGAACTGGGGTGGGGTTTGAAGTTACTGTCTTCACAGGGTTGTTAGGAAACCTCAATGAGACAGCTGACTGGCTCCTGAGGGCTCCTGTCAGGATTGCCATCTCTAAGAGCTAAGCCAAGCCCACAGCGATACAGGAGACAGGCACCTTTACTGTAAACAATGTGAGATCCTCCGATGATGTATCTGGGAAGGAATGAGGCTATGCCCACGGTCATGAACGTTCACGACTAGTACCTGTCTGTGAAGGCAATCTAAACTCTGCAGAAGCAGCTTTTACAAAAAACATTAGCTGTACTAGATTTCATTTCTTTTCTTTTATTGGCCAAGATCAGACCTCAGCTTGTAAAGCAAAGGGAGAGAGAGAAACACTTCTGGTTTATGAACAAAGGTAGAAAGGCTGGACTCTGGATCTCAGCTCACACAGGGCCCAGGCACCATGGTCTGCTCTGAAGCTCAGACCTCAGCGCTGAGCTCTGAGAATTATTTGCTTTGAGTTTTATTTGGTTGGTTTGGATTTTTAAGACGAGGGTTTCTTTGTGTAACCCTAATTGTCCTGGAACTTGCATCAAACTCAGAGATCTGCCTGCCTCTGCCTCCTGAATACTGGAGTTAAAGGCTCTCGCCATCACATCTGGGCTTGATTTTGTTTTTAAGACAGGATCTTGCAGGAAAATGGATGGAACTAGAAAACATTATTTTGAGTGAGGTAACCCAGACACAGAAATACAATTATCACATGTACTCACTCATAGGTGGTTTTTAAACATAAAGCAAAGATAACCAGCCTACAAACCACAATCCAGAGAATTTAGACAACAATATGGACACTAAGAGAGACTTACATAGATATAATCTACATGGGAAGTAGAAAGTATAAAAAGACAAGATCTCCTGAGTAAATTGGGAGCATGGGGACCTTGGGGGAGGATTAAACGGGGAGGGGAGAGGCAGGGAGGGGAGCAGAGAAAAATGTACAGCTCAATAAATATCAGTAAAAAAAATGTATAAAAAAAAAACAACAACAACGAAAAAAAAAAAAACCAATGACATATTTAAGACCTGGGGGGGAGGGTGTGTGTGGCCAATATCAGAGGCAGGCAGATCTGTCTGAGTTCGAATTCAGCAAGGTCTATATAGTTCCAGAACAGCCAGGACCACATAGTGAGACTTGGTCTCAAAAACCCAAATCAAAACTAAGTAATTCTCTAAATTTTCCAAAATTAGAAACGTGTAGAGAGCACGGAGTTGACATGGTGGGCCATGGCTGGCTCCCGTGTGAGTGAGGCCAAGTCCAGCCTCTCTGCCCTTGTTCATAAACAGGAAGCAGAACACAACACCCTGTTTTTCTCTGTCTCTTCGCTTTACAAGCTGAGGCCTGCCCTTGGTAACCTTGTCTGGTTATACAACGCGTGACAAAACAGACTTCTGGCTCCACACTTCCTTTTGGGGAGAAAAACACCAGCTGACCCTTGTGCTTCCTCCCGTCCCTTAGAACGGAGCCCAGTGACACACCAGGTGTGACCTTCAGACCAGGTAAACCCGGCGGAGGACACGTAGGCAGCTGTCACCCGGCCCCACCCCCATCAGGAAGTTGGGGGCCTAGCCCTTCTCAGCTCACCACGCGTAGGTTGTCCTCAGCCAATCGGTCCCTGTTGCTGGGGCCCTTTCTCGGTCCCCATTGGTGCCAGCTTTGAAGCAATCATCCCTGGTAGCCTGCAAAGAACGGATCTGTGTGCGGAACGAACTGCGAAAGTAATCTAGTGAGTCAGGAGACTTCCAGCACGTTCGAGCACTTCCCCATTCTAGGTCAGGAGGTTTGGGATTTAGGGCTGTGACTTGACACCGAAGTCCCGAGGCCAAGTAGGACATGAAGACGTTGGAGTCCCTTTCAGAATAATGGACCAGCGACTGTGATAATCTCCCCCCAGTTCTCTGTACCGGACATCTGGGGACGCAGGATTCCGTGTGGGTGGCAGTTGCTGTCACTGTGATTTGTCACAGAGTGTCTCTGGTCTCTGTGACTGGGACTAGTATTATCCACCCTTTACCCTGAGGATTGTGAGAGTTTGGCTGGATGGCTCGCTCCTGACTAGGAAGCTGCTGTGTTGGGAAGCCGCAGCCAGCTCTGAGGGGAGGCCGTTTCCTTCCAGCCTGCTTGCCTTGTGCCCTTGAGAAGCAGGTCACCTCTGTTTGTTGTAGGAACACAGTGCTGATGGGTTATTAAAAAACAAAATGACAATTTAAATGGGAAATTAAGAGGGGGAGTCGGTAGAGGTGCCCAGGAAGGAGCTGCAGGAAGGAAATGGGGAAGGTATGATAAAAATATATTGTATGTATGTATGAACTTCTCAAGGATTATTTAAAATATATATTTAAAGACGGGAGACTGGAACTGGGCTTGGCGGCACACGCCGCCTTTAATTCCAGCATTTGGGAGGCCGAGACAGGCAGATCTCTGTGAGTTGAGGCTAGCCTGGTCTACAGAGCGAGTTCCAAGACAGCCAGGGCTGCACAGAGAAACTTTGTCTCAAACAAAACAAAACAAAATGGAAAAAATGGGAGGCTGGGTTTGCAAGTAAAGGTGCTTACAAGCCTGCTGATAACATGAGTTTACTCTCTGGGACCCACGGGGAGAGGGAAATAACCAACTTGACTGTTTTGAGTTGTTTTCTGACCTACACACACAATACACCACAGACACACCACACAGACACACACACACCACACAGACACACACACCAAATACATACGCACACACACACACAGACACCACACAGACACACACACAACACACACATATATCACACAAACACACACCACACAACAACACACACATATACATACCACACACATCACACACACACACACATTTTAAAAATCCATGTGTCGCCGGGCAGTGGTGGCGCACGCCTTTAATCCCAGCACTCGGGAGGCAGAGACAGGCGGATCTCTGTGAGTTCGAGACCAGCCTGGTCTACAAGAGCTAGTTCCAGGACAGGCTCCAAAGCCACAGAGAAACCCTGTCTTGAAAAACCAAAAAAAAAAAAAAAAAAAAAATCCATGTGTCACCGGGCAGTGGCAGCTCACCCCTTTGACCCAACTTAACTCCTTTAAGTTGTCCTCTGAAAGAGGCAGGTGGATCTCTGGGTTCCAGGCCACCCTGATCTACAAAGCCAGTTCCAGGACAGTCAGAGGTACACAGAGAAACCCTGTTTCAAACAAAACAAAGCAATAATAAAATGTTTTTTTTTTTAAATATTTATTTATTTATTTATTATGTATACAATATTCTGTCTGTGTGTATGCCTGCAGACCAGCAGAGGGCACCAGACCCCATTACAGATGGTTGTGAGCCACCATGTGGTTGCTGGGAATTGAACTCAGGACCTTTGGAAGAGCAGGCAATGCTCTTAACCTCTGAGCCATCTCTCCAGCCCCCGCAATAATAAAATGTTAAAAAAAAATCTGCATGTTGCCAGGTGATGGTGGCACACTCCTTTAATCCCAGCACTCAGGAGGCAGAGGCAGGCAGATCTCTGTGAGTTTAAGGCCGGCTGCTTCTGTCTCCTAGACTACAGAGTGAGTTCCAGGACTGGCTCCATAGCTACTGAGAAACCCTGTCTTGAAAAACAAAACAAAACAAAACAAAACCAAACCATGTGTCCACTTCCAGAGAACTTGACCTGACAAAAATTAGCATATATAATTATAACAATGGGTTTCACTATATTTTCATTCCTGTAATGTAATGTAAACATTTTGATGTTTGTTGGAAATAAAATAATAATCTATTTCTTACACATTTACCCCCATATTCTCTTCCTTCTCCCAAGACCCTCTGACCATTCTTCCCTTTTCAAGCTAACCCTTGGCCAGGTCTAGTCCTCAAGCCTTTTTCCTCCTCTTCTTCCCCCACCCCTGAAACCAAGGCTGTTTGGCTCTGAACCTTCTAGACTGGAAAGTGCTGACACCACCAAGCTGATGACTCAGCCAACAAACAGGAATCACAAGGCTGAAGCAAAGCACAGCCAAATATAGCCTGGTGGCTCTGAAGGCCAGCGTCACTTTAGATCCAGCCTCACGGTGTTGTCCCCTGCCAAACTTCTGTCTGAAATCTAGAAAGAATTGACCTGCACAGAAATCTGTCTCAGAAACCACCGGGGTGTCCCAAACCCAGAGAATGACATTTTAATTTCTCAGTGGCATATGACTTCATTCATGGAAATCACAGAAATTAAAACCTTTCATCTTGACTTTTTATGAATTCCTAAGCCAGGAAACCAGACATGCCTGAAATCTGTGAAATCTAACCTGGTGGTTAGTAGAGGCAGGAGGATCCCTGCAAGTTAGAGCCCCACCTGGTCTACAGCGTGAGCCCAGGGCAGCCAGGGCTATGTATGGAGACCCTGTCTCCAAAAAAAGTAAAAAATTGCTGGGATTAAAGACATTCCCAGCAAAGGAAAGGTTTATTTTATTTTTAATAACATATGTATATGTGTGTGTGTGTGTGTGTGTGTGTGTGTGTGTGTGTGTGTGTCTGTACGACGTATGCCACATGCGTTGTCAGTTCCCCCAGGGACATTTGACTCCCTGAAGCAGTAATCACAGGCCATCATGAACTGACTGACTTGGGTACTGGGAACTGAACTCAGGTCCTCTGAAAGTTATACCTCTTCTTATTGCTGAGCCATCTCTCTGGAGACCCCAGGGATTCTTTTGTTTGTTTGTTTTTGTTTTACTTTTGTGGTTTTTCAAGACAGGGTTTCTGTGTAATAGTCCTGGCTGACCTGGAGCTCACTTTGTGGACTGACAGGCCTCAAACACTGGGATTGAAGGCGTGCTCCATCACGTTCCGCAAACATGTACAAATCTTAAGGACTTTACATCTTATTTAATGAATTAAGGGACTGGGGGATGGATGTAGCCTAATGGAAAATGACTGAAGATTTTTCCCAGCACTCAGAGGCAGAGGCAGGTGGATCTCTGTGAGTTCGAGGCCAGCCTGGTCTACAGAGCCAGTTCCAGGACAGGCTCCAGAGATACACAGAGAAACCCTGTCTCTGAAAACAAAACAAAAACCTGGGGCTTAGGTTTGGTGGCACACACCTTGATCCCAGCAGAAGAATCTCGGTAAATTTGAGGTCAACCTGGTCTCAAATAAAAAAAGCTAAATAAAATAGCTTGTTCCAGGAAAGCCAGAGCTACACAGTGAGATCCTGTCTCAACAACAAAAATAAAATAAAAAGTCTAGGACCTCAATGGTGGGTGAAAATTTGATGTTTCCTTAATGACAATCACACAGAACCTTCCCGAATCCAAGGACACAGTAGGCATCAACAGACTCAAGAACATTCGGGAAAGATCTAATTCTGTTGGTCTAATGCCAAGTTTTCAAGAGCTGTGTGGATTTTTTTGCCTTTAAGGAATTGAGATTAATTTTCCAAAATCGGGGAGAGGCTTCCCATTTTATAATTCCTCCACCACCCCCAGCCCCACCCCCCACCCCCGTCCCCGTCGATCCTGAGGAGCCATCAAACATTTATTAAAAAAGCTTTCTCTCGTTCCCCTTGTTTTGAGATTTGCACAGTCATCCACCCTGTCACTGTGCCAAAGAGGTGAGGGCTGGGCTCAGGGACCGCCGAGCTGAGGAGACGAGGTCTCCAAAGGGACCCCAGTGTGACAGGAGGCAAAACCCTGGGTCCCTAGAACGCACTGCTGCCACACGGACCCCCAGACGGGGTCAGCTGGTGGGGCCCTTGGCCTCGAAGCTGCACTGCGCATGCGCCGAGCTCCGCTCCTGCGGAGCTGATCCGAGCCGGGTTCTGGCGCCGACCACGTCGTGATTTGACGCGTCACACACGCTGATCCCTCCGCGGTGCCTCACGAGGTCGCAGCCCTTCCCCGCCACCCAAAGCCCCCACTCTCTGGGCTCCACACACGAACACGCCATGAAGTGACCTTGATGGTTCTAGTCAGCCCCTTCCGCTGCAGAGACAAGAACAGCCTTGGAAAGTAGTCCCTAACCGCATTTCCGCGGAGGGATCGCGGGAGGGCGGGGCTTCCGATGATTACATAAAGCTTCGCCGGGCTGGTCGCGGCTAGTTCCGTCGAGACCTCAAGTTCCGTCGGTACGTCTCTAGGAGTATCGCTGCCGCCAGCGCTGGTGAGGAGAGGGCCGCCACGCCGGCGGGGCTGAGAGGCGGGGAGGGGGGAAGGGCGGCCCGCGGCCTGGACGTTCCGTTTGCGTGGCCCGCGAGGAGGGCGGCTGTCCCGAGGCGGAGGACCCCGCGGCAAGATGGCGCCCAGGTGGAAGGCAGCGGGGAAAGACGCGCGGCCCTGAGGCCCTGGCCGAGGTTGGAGGAAGCAGGCCCGCGAGCCCGCTGCCGCCGGTTAAGCCGGGAACTTGCAGCCACCCTTTTGTTTGCTTATTTATTTTTTGCTATTTTTTTTTGGCGGGTTGCGGGCCGCAATGATGTGAGAGCCCTGGGAGATTGTCGGCCGAGGTCGGTCGGTTTTGCTTCCGTTGCTAAAGGCGGAAGTGCGACTGAGACGTGGGGGACAGGAGGGTGTCGGTAGGTGGCGGCTCAGCCTGGCCTAGGGCACCCGTGACGTCGCGGTCACTATGGGCTCATAATGGGTGGTGAGGCCATTTGCCCTGACTATACCTTTCCCTCACTTGCAAGACAGGGTTTGGGCCTCGGGTAGCGTCTTCAGAGTGAACAGGAACCGGAAAAGTGAGCCTCGGATTGAGTTTCGTTTCTTGTCTGGTGTTGTTTTAGGAGACTCGATGCATAGCCAAGGCCGGGGCGGCCTTAAACTGTCAGATTCCGGCCTCTGCCACCCACGCGATAGGATGCAAGGCCTGAGTGGCCACCCCAGCCCCCATTACAGTCTCTGGTTCCTGCATTTTCATTCGTGCTGTTTACTTGGAACTATTTGGGTTACTGACTTGTGGGTCTTTCTGGTTTTCTTACTGTTTTTGTCCATGTCGTGTTTTCTGACCCACATTTGTTCTTTTTTGGGGAGTAGCAGGGTTGAGACAATAGGGTCTCACTATCCCTGGCCTCCCAACTAATTCGAGATCTGTGTGCCCCAAGTCTCCTCATTGATAAGAATGAAGGTGTGCGCTGACTCGGATGTTTATTTTATTTTTATTTAAAGGAAGTCGGTCTCTAAACGTCTGTATAGGTCAGACTGGATCTGCTTCATGCCTGTTTGGGGTAGAGACACCCAGTTGACCCCAGGTGTGAGTGTGGAACAGGCTTTCCTTCAAGTTATGCAAATAGTTAGGAAATGACTTTCAGCTTGAGGTATTGCAGGTTCCACCCACCAAATTAGTAACCTAGACAGAGCTTACTATACCTAGATGTCTGTCTTTTTGGTTTAATGTTTTTTCCAGACAGGGTTACTCTAGCCCTGGATAATCTGGAAGACCAGGCTGACCTTGAACTCAAAAGTCACTGCCTTTGCCTCCCAAAAGCTTAGATAAATATGGTTTTACAACAGGATTTGTGTAACTAGAATTTGGCTATGTGACCTAAACTGGAATGCATTTCACATATACCCAACTGTTAATGCCAGGCCACTAACATTGGTATCATTTCTGGCCTGTTTATTTTTTTGACAGACAATGCAGATCTTTGTGAAGACCCTGACAGGCAAGACCATCACCCTGGAGGTCGAGCCCAGTGACACCATCGAGAATGTCAAGGCAAAGATCCAGGACAAGGAGGGCATCCCCCCTGACCAGCAGAGGCTGATCTTTGCAGGCAAACAGCTGGAAGATGGCCGCACCCTGTCCGACTACAACATCCAGAAAGAGTCCACCCTGCACCTGGTCCTGCGCCTCAGAGGTGGGATGCAGATCTTTGTGAAGACCCTGACAGGCAAGACCATCACCCTGGAGGTCGAGCCCAGTGACACCATCGAGAATGTCAAGGCAAAGATCCAGGACAAGGAGGGCATCCCCCCTGACCAGCAGAGGCTGATCTTTGCAGGCAAACAGCTGGAAGATGGCCGCACCCTGTCCGACTACAACATCCAGAAAGAGTCCACCCTGCACCTGGTCCTGCGCCTCAGAGGTGGGATGCAGATCTTTGTGAAGACCCTGACAGGCAAGACCATCACCCTGGAGGTCGAGCCCAGTGACACCATCGAGAATGTCAAGGCAAAGATCCAGGACAAGGAGGGCATCCCCCCTGACCAGCAGAGGCTGATCTTTGCAGGCAAACAGCTGGAAGATGGCCGCACCCTGTCCGACTACAACATCCAGAAAGAGTCCACCCTGCACCTGGTCCTGCGCCTCAGGGGTGGGATGCAGATCTTTGTGAAGACCCTGACTGGCAAGACCATCACCCTGGAGGTCGAGCCCAGTGACACCATCGAGAATGTCAAGGCAAAGATCCAGGACAAGGAGGGCATCCCCCCTGACCAGCAGAGGCTGATCTTTGCAGGCAAACAGCTGGAAGATGGCCGCACCCTGTCCGACTACAACATCCAGAAAGAGTCCACCCTGCACCTGGTCCTGCGCCTCAGGGGTGGGATGCAGATCTTTGTGAAGACCCTGACAGGCAAGACCATCACCCTGGAGGTCGAGCCCAGTGACACCATCGAGAATGTCAAGGCAAAGATCCAGGACAAGGAGGGCATTCCCCCTGACCAGCAGAGGCTGATCTTTGCAGGCAAACAGCTGGAAGATGGCCGCACCCTGTCCGACTACAACATCCAGAAAGAGTCCACCCTGCACCTGGTCCTGCGCCTCAGGGGTGGGATGCAGATCTTTGTGAAGACCCTGACTGGCAAGACCATCACCCTGGAGGTCGAGCCCAGTGACACCATCGAGAATGTCAAGGCAAAGATCCAGGACAAGGAGGGCATCCCCCCTGACCAGCAGAGGCTGATCTTTGCAGGCAAACAGCTGGAAGATGGCCGCACCCTGTCCGACTACAACATCCAGAAAGAGTCCACCCTGCACCTGGTCCTGCGCCTCAGAGGTGGGATGCAGATCTTTGTGAAGACCCTGACAGGCAAGACCATCACCCTGGAGGTCGAGCCCAGTGACACCATCGAGAATGTCAAGGCAAAGATCCAGGACAAGGAGGGCATCCCCCCTGACCAGCAGAGGCTGATCTTTGCAGGCAAACAGCTGGAAGATGGCCGCACCCTGTCCGACTACAACATCCAGAAAGAGTCCACCCTGCACCTGGTCCTGCGCCTCAGGGGTGGGATGCAGATCTTTGTGAAGACCCTGACAGGCAAGACCATCACCCTGGAGGTCGAGCCCAGTGACACCATCGAGAATGTCAAGGCAAAGATCCAGGACAAGGAGGGCATCCCCCCTGACCAGCAGAGGCTGATCTTTGCAGGCAAACAGCTGGAAGATGGCCGCACCCTGTCCGACTACAACATCCAGAAAGAGTCCACCCTGCACCTGGTCCTGCGCCTCAGAGGTGGGATGCAGATCTTTGTGAAGACCCTGACAGGCAAGACCATCACCCTGGAGGTCGAGCCCAGTGACACCATCGAGAATGTCAAGGCAAAGATCCAGGACAAGGAGGGCATCCCCCCTGACCAGCAGAGGCTGATCTTTGCAGGCAAACAGCTGGAAGATGGCCGCACCCTGTCCGACTACAACATCCAGAAAGAGTCCACCCTGCACCTGGTCCTGCGCCTCAGGGGTGGGATGCAGATCTTTGTGAAGACCCTGACTGGCAAGACCATCACCCTGGAGGTCGAGCCCAGTGACACCATCGAGAATGTCAAGGCAAAGATCCAGGACAAGGAGGGCATCCCCCCTGACCAGCAGAGGCTGATCTTTGCAGGCAAACAGCTGGAAGATGGCCGCACCCTGTCCGACTACAACATCCAGAAAGAGTCCACCCTGCACCTGGTCCTGCGCCTCAGAGGTGGGATGCAGATCTTTGTGAAGACCCTGACAGGCAAGACCATCACCCTGGAGGTCGAGCCCAGTGACACCATCGAGAATGTCAAGGCAAAGATCCAGGACAAGGAGGGCATCCCCCCTGACCAGCAGAGGCTGATCTTTGCAGGCAAACAGCTGGAAGATGGCCGCACCCTGTCCGACTACAACATCCAGAAAGAGTCCACCCTGCACCTGGTCCTGCGCCTCAGGGGTGGGATGCAGATCTTTGTGAAGACCCTGACTGGCAAGACCATCACCCTGGAGGTCGAGCCCAGTGACACCATCGAGAATGTCAAGGCAAAGATCCAGGACAAGGAGGGCATCCCCCCTGACCAGCAGAGGCTGATCTTTGCAGGCAAACAGCTGGAAGATGGCCGCACCCTGTCCGACTACAACATCCAGAAAGAGTCCACCCTGCACCTGGTCCTGCGCCTCAGGGGTGGGATGCAGATCTTTGTGAAGACCCTGACAGGCAAGACCATCACCCTGGAGGTCGAGCCCAGTGACACCATCGAGAATGTCAAGGCAAAGATCCAGGACAAGGAGGGCATCCCCCCTGACCAGCAGAGGCTGATCTTTGCAGGCAAACAGCTGGAAGATGGCCGCACCCTGTCCGACTACAACATCCAGAAAGAGTCCACTCTGCACCTGGTCCTGCGCCTCAGAGGTGGGATGCAGATCTTTGTGAAGACCCTGACAGGCAAGACCATCACCCTGGAGGTCGAGCCCAGTGACACCACTAAGAAAGTCAAACAGGAAGATGGACGCACCTTTCTCAGCACACTATCTAGAAAGAGCACTCCTTGTGCTTGTTCTTGGGCTTGAGGGGAGATGTCTTAGTATCCCCCATCTTTTAAGCTGTTAACCAGTTTCATTGCACTTTGAATAAAGTTCTTGCATTCCCAAAGGTCTGATCTTGTTTTTGCTTTTATTTGTTGGAACCTGATGTTGAATTGTGCAGATTATTAAGTTTGTAAAATTTCAAACTTGGGAGTTAAGTGGCTCAGTTAAGCCCACTGGCTCCTTTTCCAGAGAACCAAGGTTCGGTGTCCAGCATCAACAGTGCAGCTCATCTGTAACTCCAGTTCTAGGGCCTCCAATAGCCTCTTTGGGGCTCTTGCAGCAGGCAGGCAAAACTGTATGGGGATACAGTTTTTGCTCTTTTTAACTTTAAAAACAAACTTGCTGTCACATGCCATTAATTCCAGCAGAGGTAGACAGATCTCTTGATTTCAAGGCCAGCCTGGGCTATACAGAGAAACACTGTCTCAAAAGACTACGTGAATGGTTGCCATGGGTAACAGTAGAAAATAAAAATTTGAGGTGGGGCGCGAGTTTTCAAGTTATGGTTTCTCTGTGTAACTTTGGAGCCTGTTTTGGAACTTGCTCTGCAGACCAGGCTAACCTGGAACTCTGGAGATCCTTCTGCCTCCCAAGTGTTGGGATCAAAGGCATGCACCACCACCTGGCTTTTTAAATATTTGTAGGTGTGTTCCTGCTCATGGTTGAAGATTGGAGTCAGTTTTTCCACTCTGGTACCCAGGACTCTTAACTTCCTCAGGCACAGCAAGCACTGACTGACCTATTGCTCATGTTGGAGTGTGTAATACTTAGTGTTTCAAGTGTTCAATTTAGTATATAATTCTGCTGTCTTTGCTTTTAGCCAGAGCTCCCACTCCAGTGTGTTCAGCTTCATGCATACACAGGTATAGCTCACGAATAGTGGGAGAGAGCTGTATTGCATACACTACTAGTTCACTTCAGACTTCAGTATTGTCAGATTTAACAGTTTTCATCCTGTGCAAAGGGGAGAAACTTTCTCAAAAACAGGAAACCAAGGTCACACATGTATTCAATAAGTTCAGGCATGTCAGGAGCATGTAAAGAGAATTGCTCTGCTTCTCAGGGTCCTATTGTAATGAATGACAACTTTAAGCACTCCATAGTTTGTCTTCACATCTGGTATTAAAGAGTTCACTTACAGGGGTTAAGAATGTTGGCCCCTCTTAGGACCCAGGTTCAGTTCTAATCACCTACATACAGCTTGCAACTGACTACCTTCAGTTACAGGGGATCTGGCATCTTCACACAGACATACAGTAATCAATGCTGATAAAAATAAGTTATTAAAGTTTACAGTGGTTAAGAGCACTGTCCTGAGTTCACTTGCCAGCAACCATATAGTAACTCATAAACATCTCTAGTGGAATTTGAATGCTTTCTTTTGGTATAAAGATGTGTACATTAAGTAAATCTTGACGTTCACTTACAGAGGTGGGGTTGAGTCAGGATGAAAAGTACACAACCAAAGGGGATCCAGCAGCAGCCCGATGCTTCCAGATTGGCACTCCTGGCAAGCAATTAGGTCACATGTAGGTTTAGTAATGAAGGCTGCAGCACCCCCAAGAGGTTGCAGTGACGCTGGTGACACAGGCCTTTAACCACAGCACTCGGGAGGTCCAGGACAGCCAGGATTGTTAACACACAGAAAACCTATCTCAAAAAGAAAAATAAGTTGCTTTCCAGCCCTTATTCAAAGGCCCCACCACAGCTGAATTACACAGCACCCCTTGGATTACATACAGCAGGCAAAAGGTCTCAAAATTAGCCACTTTCTCCCCTAATCTGCTCATAATCTGTATGGTCCCCCATTCTCCACCCAAATTGTCCTTTTTTTCTAAAGCTATGACTCCCACCTAGAGATTTTCTAGAGGTTCATTTCTTAATTAGGGTGTCTCTTGTAACCCAGGCTGGTCTTGGAACTCCTCATACCTCAGTGTTGTGCAGGACTGCCTTCCAAGCCGTATTGCCACCATCTTCACCAACTGCCAGCTTGCAATGTGATTTCAGCTGGACTTGCTGCTATTGCTTTTATAGGAGGAACAGAGGGTGTCATGGGACCATCATCTAAATATGCAGCCACTACTCACCAGACGACTGCAATTCTGTCCTAACTCTACATGGCCTCCAGGAGGAGCTGAAGAAAATAGGCAGAAAAGGAATAGGTGAAGCCGACTTCATCTCTGTAGCCGCAGTGAAGTCATCGTCCATGCCTTCCACTGTGGCTGCTTTTGGGGTCATCCACACTCCTGCTCCCATCCTTCACACACACTCTGTAAATAAATTCAATAAACTCATTAGTTTTTCTGGGTGAACTTTGGTGGACTCAGACCTCCATTTGTCCTTGGGACCTTAGGAGGAGGGGCAGATGTGGTTTCCATCTCCTCCAGGGAAGGGATTTTAGCAACACTGAGTCCAACTGCTGAGACAGAATCCCTTATATAGCAGCTTAACATCATTTGGTAGTCAGTCACGGTGACAGCAGCAGCTGGAACTCAAGGTGGAAGGGGTGCAGGGATAGAGGGGCTCAGATGAGACAGCAGACGATGGAGCAGGAGCAGAGAAACGCGAGAAAACCTGGGTGCCTCCTGCAGGTGGGAGTCTGCCTTCCATAAAGGGCCAAGTGCCTGGTGTGGAGCAGGACCCAGACACTGGCTTTCTGTTTTAGTGCTTGGGATGGAACCCAGGATCATGTACAAACTGAGCATGTGAAAATCCAGGAAAGGGATTGATTCTGTAGCTGGCACTGGGAACTCATGATTTCAAGCTAGGTGCTTGCTTGTAAAGCCAGGAGGCACTTGTTCCAGCTCCAGCACATACACGACACCTGGTGGTGCAGGCCTGCAAGTCCAGAGAGGGCAGTGGAGGCTGAGGCCTGCCTCATAGTGAGTGAAGGTGACCTTGACAACACTAGACTCTGTCTAGTATTTTTTGGACTTTGTATTTTTTCACGGTATATGTAATTAACATACTTTTCCCTAATAGGTTTATTTTGTGATTGCTCAAAGCTTTGTTGAGCGCCTGTGGGGAGGTTGCTCCAGGAGAAGAAAATCAAAGCACAGGGGCTCATATCTGCTCTGTAATGGCATTTGAAGCTCTGGTCCCTGTTTCTAGCGTTACAGCTGGGCTGTTAAAGATGTGGCATGCAGACATGAGTTCCCAGAGAAATGAAAAGAGACACCTGATTCTTGTGACTTCTTGGAGTAAGAGAGCTGTCTAGATGTCCTCTGGCAGACCTGTAGGCTCCGGCCATAATTGGGCTCATACTGTTCATGGAGGTGGAAACTCAAGCTGAGTTTTTCCCTCATTACTGGTTTTTGTCCTCTGTATTAAGGACATGAATCTTGAATAGGAGATGAAGATTAGGATACATCGTGTCTTCCCCCAGAGATGGTCATAGAAAATCAGGACCCAGGTTGGGGGAGGGGTACACACTATAAGCTAGCACCAAGGAGGCAGGGAAGAGGGCCATTGTTTAGGCCATCTGGGCTACAGCATGAGACCCTGTCACAAATAATTAAAACATAAAACAACCCCCCCCAACCTCAAAACTCAGGGGAGCTAGCTAATCTCTGAGTTCGAGGCCAGCGTGGTCTACACAACAAGTTCCTGGTCAGCCAGACTTACATTGTGAGAGCTTGTCTAAATGAATAAATAGTTCAGGAGAGGACTGAAAAAATGGTTCAGCAGTTAAAAACACTTCCTGTTCTTGCATAGGACTCAAGTTCAGTTCCTAGCATCTGCATCAAGTCTCTTCTGGACTCTATAGATAACGAAACTCAGATACACAAACCCACACACATACACAAAATTAAAAACCATAGCAATAAACCACACGCCTTTAATCCCAGCACTCGGGAGGCAGAGGCAGGCAGATCTCTGTGAGTTTGAAGCCAGCCTGGTCTACAAGAGCTAGTTCCAGGACAGGCTTCAAAGTTACAGAGAAACCCTGTCTCGAAAAACAAAAAAATAAAAAGTAAATAAATAAATAAAATAAAAGAAAGAAAAGAAAAAGAGGGCTGGAAAGATGACTCTGGTTAAGAGCACTGGCTGCTCTTCACCAGAGGTCCTGAGTTCAATTCCCAGCAACCATCTGTAATGAGATCTGGCACCCTCCTCTGGAAGGGAGGCAGAATGTTGTATACATAATAAATAAATAAATCTTTAAAAAAAAAAAGAAAAAAGAAAAGAAAAAGAAAACGAACAAACAAAAATCCCCAAATATAAACAAAACAAAGTAAAACCAAAATATAAACAAAGCACAAAAAACAAGCAAAAATCATAAAAATAGCAGGATGTTTTGCTGTACATATTTTTATTTATTTTATATCTATAAATGCTCTATCTGTGTGTACACCTATCTCATAAAAAGAAGAAACAGCCAGGTGGTGGTAGTGCATGCCTTTAATCTCAGCACTCAGGAGGCAGGCAGATCTCTGTGAGTTCAAGGCCAGCCTGGTCTACAGAGCTAGTTACAGGACAGCTAGGGCTGTTATATAGAGAAACTCTGTCTCAAAAGAAAAGGAAAAGAAAAGAAAAGAAAAAAAGAAATGTGCAGAAGAGCATGGGAGAACTGGCTCAGGGTAAGGGTGTTTGTTAAGCAAGTCTGGTGATCTAACTTCCTTCCTTGACACCATGTAAACGTGGGCGAATAGAACACACTCTAAAGTTGAACTCTGACTTTTTTTTTTTTTTTTTTTTTTTTTTTTTTTTTTTTTTTTTTAGTTTTTCGAGACAGGGTTTCTCTGCGGCTTTGGAGCCTGTTCTGGAACTAGCTCTGTAGACCAGGCTGGCCTTGAACTCACAGAGATCCGCTTGCCTCTGCCTCCCAAGTGCTGGGATTAAAGGCGTGCGCCACCACCGCCCGGCTTGAACTCTTGACTTTTACATGTGCGCTGTGGCAAGCCCATGCCTAGCCCCCCCCCATACACACATGTCACGCACACGCGCACATACTTTAAATGTTCAGGTTTGTGGCACAGGGAAGGAGGGGCAATTGGGTGCATCTGCCAGCTGCGGCCCCTAGAGACACATGACAGTGTGCTTGCATTGTGTGTGACTGCCTCTTGGAAGTCCCCACCTTACTTTTCTTCCCTACTGCTTGTGGGGGTTTCTGAGGAACTTTCCTCTTTCAAAATATTTGGTAATGCTGTGTAAAGATCCATCACTGTGCTTGGGTTAATGAAAAGCTGAAAGGCCAGTGGCTAGGCAGGAGGTCTAGCAGGGACTTCTGGATGGAGAGAACTCTGGGAAGAAAGACAGAGTGGCCAGCCAGACAAGGAGGAAACAGGGTGGGCAAAACGGAGGTGAGGTAATGAGCGCTTTGAAGAATATGAGTTAAGTTATAAGAGCTAGTTCGAGACAAGCATAAGCTAAAGCCAAGCTTTCTTTTTTTTAAATATTTATTTATTTATTTATTATATACAATATTCTGGTGCCGGAAGAGGGCACCAGACCTCTTTACAGATGGTTGTGAGCCACCATGTGGTTGCTGGGAATTGAACTCAGGACCTCTGGAAGAACAGTCAGTGCTCTTAACCACTGAGCCATCTCTCCAGCCCCAAGCCAAGCTTTCTTAAGTCTCTGTGTTGTTTTTTGTGACCTGGTGACCCCTCCCACCCCATCCTTCTACACATTGCACTTGTCACTCTGTCACCGGTCAGCCTAGAACAGCAGTGGACCTCACTAGCACTCGGTTAGCTGGGTTTCCAGTACCAGGCATGGTTTTCCTCTTTTTGCAGACAGGTTTTTTTTGTGTAGCCTTGGCTGTCCTGGAACTTGCCATGTAGATCAGGCACGGCTCAAACTCACAGAGTTCAGAGGGCTGGGATTCAAGGCATGCACCATCACCACCTTGCTAAGGTTTCCCTCTTTTTTTCTTTCTTTTTTTTTTTTTTGAGCAGGTCTTCAGCCAGTGAGAGAGCAGTGGGTTACTGTCAAGGTAATGGGTGCCACTACTGCCCCCTTCTGGGTATCACGCCATGGGCGTGGCATGTGGTTGACAGGCATCAGAGCTGGGCAGGACTGCTGGTTGCCACCTTCCTTTGGAAGCTTCAGTGCCTCCTGTTGGAACCGTGAAAGGGAGTTCTCAGGGAGGAGACACTCAGGTTGATTTCAGCTCAGAGGTCTCCGGGCCTTATTTCTGAAGTGTGTGGTGTCTTCAGCAATAAGGAATCATCTTCTACCCCTAGGAAGCAACCAAGAGCAACAGTGATAGGCTGTATGCTTAGGACAGCCCTGGCCAGGAACTCAAAAGAGGGCTTCTCATCTCTGGTATTGGAGTTTGTGTTAAATGGTCTTTGGCTCTTGGGAGAATTGCCGTTAGCCCAGATGAGAAAAGTTCATTAAAACTATATATGTAGGGGCTGGAGAGATGGCTCAGTGGTTAAGAGCATTGCCTGTTCTTCCAAAGGTCATGAGTTCAATTCCCAGCAACCACATGGTGGTTCACAACCATCTGTAACGAGATCTGCTGCCCTCTTCTGGTCTGCAGACACACAGAGATAGAATATTGTATACTAAATAAGTAAATAAATAAATATTTTAAAAAAACTATATATGTATATTTATACATGGAATTATTCATATTATAGGTTTATTTATTTATTTTTGGTAAATAGTTAATAGTATGATTCCTGGTGGATATTTTTAGATATCCTTATTGTTATCTTACCTACCTCCCTCCTCCTTCTGTACTGACTTCCCTCCTCCCTCCTTCCCATTTCCTCTATCAGATACTTGCATTCTGCCTTCCACTATAACAATCCTTTTTCTTTTCTTTTTAGATGTATTTATTTATTATTTATAGTGTTCTCCCTGCATGTATGCTTGGGCGCCAGAAGACGGCACCAGATCTTATTATAGATGGCTCTGCGCCACCATGTTGTTGCTGGCAACTGAAGGCAGGATCTCTGGAAAAACAGCCAGTGCTCTTAACCTCTAGGCCATCTCTTCAGCCCCCCTCTAAGAACTCTTAAGTGACTTCCATCAGGCCGCAAACCAAACTGTGGGATCATATTCTTTTTTTAACTGATGATTTTTTTTTTAAATGTGCACTGGGGTTTTGCCTGCATGGATGTCTGTATGAGGATGCTGCATTCCCTGAAACCGGAGTTACAGACAGTTGCCAACTGTCATGTGGGCACAAAGTACAGTGGTCCTTTGGAAGAGCAGCCAGGGCGGCCAGTGCTCTTAACTGCTGAGCCATCTCTCTAGCCCCAGAATTATATATACATATATTTGGTTTTCCGAGACAGGGTTTCTCTGTAGCTCTGGTGCCTGTCCCGGAACTAGCTCTTGTAGACCAGGCTGGCCTTGAACTCACAGAGATCCCCCTGCCTCTGCCTCCCAAGTGCTGGGATTAAAGGCGTGCGCCACCACCGCCTGGCTTCCAGGATTATATTCTTGTAGCAGGTAAAGAGTTGGAAGGCACCAGCCAAGTGTCTGCCTCTCCTCAGGTCTCTGATTTGGATGTAGGCAGACAGCCACATGCAGGTGCTTTTGGGCAGCGGCTCTGGACAAGTAGTGAGGACAACCCTGAATGAGTCCTTCACGGACATACTGGTGGCAGGTGACTGGCCCACCCCTCAGGACCACAAATGGCTGGTTTTACAAGCAGACTGCTGTGTGATTGGCAGCTTTGTTCCCTCATGTGAATCAGTTTCCTCTGTGTCCTCTGGGAAAACACAAAATGTGTAGCTGTTACCATGGAGAAGAGGAAGGGAAGGGAGGGGAAAAAGAGTGGTGGGGAGGGGAGAGAGGAGAGGAGAGGAGAGGAGAGGAGAGGAGAGGAGAGGAGAGAGGAGAGGAGAAGAGAAGACGAGGAGAGAAGACAGTCCTGACCCGGTTGAGTTCACGGAAATAGCACCCTGCAGTTAGACTGTACTGATACTGCATCAGGAGTGTGCAAGAAAGAAAAATAAGAGAGGTCTAAGGAGAAAAGTGAGAGTTTTCTCGCACAAGTCCGGATGGAAAGAGCCCAGATCTCTAACTCCAAGGTCTTTGTGGGTTTTTTCTCTCTCTCCCTCTCCTCTTCCCTCCCTCCATCTTCCTCTCCTTTTCTCTCTTCTTCCTTCCTTTTCCCCTCCCTTCCTCCCTCTCTCTTTCTCTCTCTCTTTGAAATGGGCCCTAACTAAGTAGCCCCAACTGGCCTGGAACTCAATAGAGTTCCTGCCTCTGTCTTTCAAGATCAGGATTAAAAATGCTCACTAAGAAGCTGGAGGGATGGCTCAGTGGTGTACACTTTTAATCAAAGCACTCTGGAGGTAGAGACAGTTGGATCTCGGAATTCGAGGCCAGCCTGGGCTACAGAGTGAGTTTTAGAACAGCCAGAGCTACACAGAGAAACCCTGTCTCAACTGCCCCCCCCCCCACAAAAGCACTGGTTTCTCTTGCATAGGACCGTGGTTCAGTTCCCAGTACCTAAGAGGTGGCTCACAAACATCTGTAACTCTAGTACTAGGAAAATCACTCTGTCTTCTGACTTCTGTAAGCACATGGTGCACATATATGCAAAGAGGCAAAATGCTCATATACATTTTAAAAAATCTAAAAAAATAAAAGTAAACACACCCAACACCCTGCCTGGCCATGCCTGGCAATTTTCTTTTCTTTCCCTCAGCTTTACAAGATGGCTGTTGTAGCTCTGGCAATCGCAAAAGAGGAAGGACTGGGAGGGCCAGGTCAATCCCACCTGTTTGTTTTTTAGTTTTTATAGTTGAATCGAAAGAAAACCTTTTTATGTGTATGAGTACAGTGCCAGCAGAGGCTATAGAAGGCATCAGATCCCCCAGAACTGGAGTCACAGATGGTTGTGAGCTGTCCTGTCGGTGCTGGGAACAGAACCTGGGTCCTCTGGAAGAGCAGCCAGTGTTCTTCATTGTTGAGTGACCCTTTCAGTTCCCACATCTGTGTCTCCACTTGCTCAGCATCCGTCTGAGGTCTCATTTGTCCTTACTATTATTGCAGAACTGGGGCAATCTGCCCTCTGGAGCCACAGAGATGCCTGGGAAGAAAGGGGTGGGGTTTGCTTACCTCTGCACAGCTGCACTGCCCTCCTCAAGGCTTAGATTGGTCTGGGAGGCCAGGCATGGTGACACCTGCCTGTAAACCCAGCACTTGAGAGGCTAAGCCAGGAGGATCCTGAGTTCAAGGTCACCCTGGGCTATAGAGTGAGATTTTTGGCTCAAATGAACAAAAATACAGGGTCCGGGGAGATGGCTCAGTGATTAAGAGTTCTGGTTGCTATCCTAGAGAACCTGGACTAGACTCTCAGCACCCATATGATGGCTCACAGCTTCTGTAACTCTAGTTCCAGGGGATACTATGCTCTATTCTGGTGTCTGCAGGCACCAGGCATGCATAATACACAGAAATATGTAGAGCCAAATTATCCATACACATAGAATAATTATGTAGTAGGAACGGCGGGCAGGCTGCGTTCCTGCCCAGCTCCCACACAGCTAGCTTTATACCTGAAATAACAACACACAAATTGTATTCTTTTAAACACTGCCTGGCCCATATCTCCAGTCTCTTACTGGCTAACTCTCACATCTTGATTAACCCATTTCTTTTTCTTTCTTTCTTTCTTTCTTTCTTTTCTTTTTTTTTTTTTTTTTGATTTTCGAGACAGGGTTTCTCTGTAGCTTTTTGGTCCCTGTCCTGGAACTAGCTCTTCTAGACCAGGCTGGCCTCAAACTCCCAGAGATCTGCCTGCCTCTGCCTCCCAAGTGCTGGGATTAAAGGTGTGCACCACCACCACCCGGCGAGTAATCCATTTCTATTAATGTGTGTAGCACCATGAGGTGGTGGCTTACTGGGAAGGATCTTAACCTGCATCCATCTTGGAGAGGAGAGCTATAGCGTCTGCTTCACTTCCCTTCTTCCCAGCATTCTGTTTTGTCTACTCCACCCACCTATGTTCTGACCTATCAGGCCAAGGAGTTTCTTTATTAATTAGCCAATGAAAGCAACAGATAGATAAAAGACACTCCCACATCATAATTGAAAAGGTAAGAAATGGAGAAACACAGATAAATTTAAAATAAACTTTTAAAAATCCCTATTGGGCATGGTGGTATCTATCTTAAATTCCAGCACTCAGAAGGCAGAAGCAGGTGGTCTTCTGTGAGCCTGAGGTCAGCCTGATTTGCATAGTGAATCCCAGGCTGGCCAGGGCTTCATAGTTAGACCCTGTCTCAAAACAAAGTTTAGAAAAATGTGGCCACTCACTCACATTTTGTGCTACATAAAATACACCAGGACCTAGAGAAAAGACTCAGTGGTTAAGAGCACTTGCTGCTCTTGCAGAGGACATAAGTTTGATTCCTAGCATCCTATTGTTCCACTAACCACCAACCAAATGTCAATCATCTGTCCATCTGGTTAGCCATCTGTATCAGGGTATTTCCCTCCTCATGCCTGTGACTAAGAAGCAACCAAGGTGGGGAGGGGTTTATTTTGGTTCCCAGTTTCCGGGTCCAGTCAGTTAGGTGGGGAAGCATGGTGGACAGCTATGGTAGCTGTAGCTGCTAGTTGGACCCACAGTGGATCGGGAAGCAGACAGAGCCACCACACCGGGTTTACATTTTCTTTTTTAAGGAAGGGTCTCAGGTAACCCAGGTTGACCTCGAACTCTTACATGGCTGAGGATGACCTTGAACTCCTGATCTTCCTGTCTCTACCTACTGAGCACTGAGGAAACAGGTATGTGCTACCATGCCTTGTTTCTGTGGTGCTGGGGTTAAATCCAGACCTCGTAGGCAAGCTTCTACTCACTGAGCCACATCTCCAGTCCCTCTACCTGTTTATAAATCCAATAAGATTAGCAGTGGAAGTTAGTGCCATGCAAGCAACTGTCAACTTTTGTCAACCTGTGCAGATCTGTCTTTTTTTTTAAATATTTATTTATTTATTATGTATACAATTTTCTGTCTGTGTGTATGCCTACAGGCCAGAAGAGGGCACCAGACCCCATTACAGATGGTTGTGAGCCACCATGTGGTTGCTGGGAATTGAACTCAGGACCTTTGGAAGAACAGGCAATGCTCTTAACCTCTGAGCCATCTCTTCAGCCCCAGATCTGTCTTGAAGACCTGGGATTTGCGGACCTTAAAGAGGACCTTAAAAGGACCACCTGGGTAGTGCCAATGCATGCCTTTAATCCCAGCACCCAGGAGGCAGAGGCAGGTGGAGCTCAGTGAGTTCGAGGCCAGCCTGGTCTACTAAGTGAGTTGCAGGAAAACCAGGACTGTTACATAGAGAAACACTGTCTCAAAAAACCAAAAATAAATGAATGAACAAACAAACAAACAAATAAGAAAGAGAGGGGGGTGGTACAGTCTAAATGTAGACAACCTTACTTCAGTTTCAGTGTGCTTTTTATATAAATGGAATAAAGAAAGCAACGATCCAAGAAATGTTGAGATCAGAAACACCAGTAAGCACATCCTAAGTATTTTTTTTTTTTTTTTTTAGTTTTTCGAGACAGGGTTTCTCTGTAGCTTTGATGCCTGTCCTGGCACTAGCTCTGTAGACCAGGCTGGCCTCGAACTCACAGAGATCCGCCTGCCTCTGCCTCCCGAGTGCTGGGATTAAAGGCATGCGCCACCACCGCCCGGCACACATCCTAAGTATTAACAGAGCAACCTTTTCCCAGAAGTTTCTCAAAATAGATCAACTGAAACCCAACTGCCCGGCATGCACTACCGACTCGATCTGGGGAAGCATGAAAGCAAGGCAGAGGGCCTTATCTAGACACAGGGTGCACTGAAGACAGCACTCGGCGTATCCTTTTACCGCATTGGCTTCCCTAGCTGTGTTCTGACGTCCAACAGGAATGAACTTGTCTTCTAAATTGAATGTAACCGTTTGTTGCAGGAGGTGTGAAATTGTGTCTAAGAACAATCCTGGGAACAAAAAGCGCCTGAGGTAAAGGTCCTGGCCTTTCTTCCTGGAGCCTCTCTCACAGTTTCTCAAGGCATGGTTCACCGTGCGTCACGCTTCTGACCATGTTCTGACAAGTAACTATTCTGTCTGTCTTCCTATCTACCTTCCACCCATCCATCCTTTTATCTATCTATCTATCTATCTATCTATCATCAATCTATCAGCCAATCTACCTACTTCTTACTCTATCCATCCATTTATTTGTCCGAATCATTAGAAAGTGGATTAAAAAGCTCACTTTTTTTTCTTTATGGTGAGTTGCTGGGGTTGGGAGCCAGGGTCTTTCACATGCTAAGCAAGTGTTCTCCAACCAAGCTGTAACCCCAGGCCTAAACCTCACACAGTTTTCAACTGGGTGTCAGCTTGCTGCCCTACAAGGTGCAGCCATGACACTATTATCTAACTGAATTCCGGAACTCATGTGGTGTGTGTGTGTGTGCGCGTGCGCGCAGGAGAGTGCATGCACACATGCCTGTGTATGCTTCGGCACATGTGTGGAGGTAAGTTCTCTCTTTCTACTCTGTGGGTCCTGGGAAAGAAACTTATATTGTTTGCCTTGACTGCAATTGCCTCTGATCCACCCTCAATTTAAAAAAATAAAAAACCCAAAACCCAGAACAGTTCACAGGCATCCTGTAATCTACAGGTACCCTGCTAACTAATAGCCCACCAGAACTCCTTACTGTCTCTGAGTCTCTGACAGTTTACCACCTGTCTCCTCCCCTAGTCTCCTGGCTTCAAAACCCTGCTGCTTCAGCCCCTGACCTCCGCCACTGGCTACTCTGAGTCACCGTGAGTGAGCTGGTATCTGTCGGTGTCACAGCCTCTAATCCTGGCTTGGGTGTTGGGACCACCTGTCAGGACTGGTGTCAAGACCCCCAGTTCCTGAGGTATCTGGGGTCCTTCACCCTTCAATCTTCTGGCTCTCTGGAGCTCTCGGGGTGGCCGGGGAGGTTCTTCAGTCTTAGCTTCTGCTCTTTTTTGCTCGTCCCCACCACCTCTGTTGTCTGTCATCATTGCCCTCTCTGCCTAGAACTCTTCCACCGTCTCATCTGGCCACCTGCGGTCCCTTTAACATTTCCCCTCCCTGTTACCAGTTCAGCACAGTTTGCTAGTGATGAAGACTCAAAGCAAACACAGGGCAAGACTGCACAGAGTAGCTTTTATTGGTCCTAAAGTCGCACCACCAGGAAAAGGAAGCCAGGGACATCTCCAGGCCGAATCAAAAAGTGGGCTAAATAGCCTTTTTTTTTTTAAAGTTATAAACTGATTGGCTCATTAGCTCAGGCTTCTTATTTACTCTTATAACTTATATAGCCCATTATTCTTATCATGGCTCAGTACCTTTTTCAGCAAGGCAGGTCACATCCTGCTTCTTCGGTGTATGGGCCAGGACGGGGCTTTTTTGGTTTTTTGAGACAGTTTTTTTTCTGTAGCTTTGGAACCTGTCCTGGAACTAGCTCTTGTAGACCAGGCTGGCCTCAAACTCACAGAGATCCACCTGACTCTGCCTCTTAAGTATTGGGATTAAAGGCACCACCACTGCGCGGCTAAATGGTCATTTTACGTAGTCAGAAAAGAAGTTGCTTAAGGGAGTTGCACTAACTCCAGACATCAGCTGAGCCACCACAAGGACAATATTCCCTCTCTGACCTGTATGTAGACTCTACCAAGGCTGCTGGTGGCAGAAAAATCCAGAATGAAATTTTTTGTTTTCCTTTTTTGTTTGTTTGTTTGAGATAGGGTTTCTCTGCATGGCCCTGGATATCCTGGAACTTGCTCTGTAGACCAGGCTAGGCCTGAGCTCAGAGATTCGCCTGCCATCTTTCCAGGTCTTGCTTGGAATGGAGACCTCAAGTCACAGTTAGCACCCAAACTGCCCTACACACTCCGGGAGGTGCTTTACGGCAGCACCGGCAGATTCACGCTGGAGCATCCTGCTGGAGCATCTTAGAGCAGGCCTGAGGGATGCAGAGGGGGAAGGAGTGTGGTACCCAGTTCGTGCCTTAGCTCTGATCTCACCCTCTGTCCCTGGAGCTCTGGCCCCAAGAAGCTGACACCCCCATCACAACAGGCCACTGCGCCTCCTGGTCATGAGTCACTGTCCGCACACTTTAGACAGGTTTGAGGGGCTTCTTCACTGTGTGTCCACTGTGTCGCCAGTGACTTCTGGGGTAGAGTTGAATGTCCCGAGACAGGAAAGAAACAGACTGATTTGAGGACTGGGGAGGAAGTACAATTGGTATATTTTAGTCCTTTTGTTGGAATCATAACAATTGTTTGTTTGTTTTTTAAGTATATATATGCTTGTGAAAATGTAGTGGTGAAACCTAGTAACAGGAGAGGCAGGGGCAGCCCCTGCATTTGGAGGACAATGGCTGCTGGGTTTTCTCCTGGTGGAGCAGGGGCACAGAACATAGCATGTCCTCCCAACTCCCTCTCCTTTCTTTTCTTTTTTTTCTTCCTTCCTTCCTTTCTTTCTTTTCTCTCTCTTTCTTCTTTCTTTATTTCTTTCTTTCTTTCTTCTTTCTCTTTTTTTTTTGTGTGAGACATGTTTTCACAACATGAAACAGCCTTGCCTGAGCTCACTATGTAGACCAGAATGGTTTTGAGCTCATAGGGATCAGCCTAGCTCTACCATCTGAGTGCTGGCCTTAAAGTTGTATGCCACCATGCCCTGGCCCCAGCTAGTTAAAAAGATATTTGGGGTGGATGAGAGGCAAGAAGGCTCAGAGGGTAGAGGTGTTTACCCACAAACCTGACAACCTGAATTACATCCCAGACACCACAAGGTGGCAGAAGAGAACCGACTCATAAGAGCAGCGTCTGATTTCTACACGTGAGCTGTGTCATGTACACTTGTGAGCATGCGGGTGTGCACACACAGAGATTGATAGACTGACTGATAGGTAAATGAATAAATAAAGTTTGAGGGCTGGCGTGTCTTGGCAGCAGATCTCTTGGTGAGCATACATGAGGCTCTGGGTACACTCTAGAGCTGGGGAAAAAAAGCTGCCTATGGTTTCAGAAGGCTTTTTATTATTCCGTATAGACCTGTCTTGTTTTTATTTCCAGCAACAAAAATGTTGCATGGTGTGTCTCGGTACTGTCCATCTGACCAGCCACTAACAACATATGGCCTCCAAATTAAACTATAACAGACACAGCAATACACACCTATAACGCCGGTACTCGGGAGGTTGGCACAAGAAGACCATGGGTTTGAGGCCACCATGGACTGTACAGCAAGACTTCCTCAAGTGGCACATGAGCAAAATAACAAAACAAAGAAATGACAACTAGCCTGGCATGGTGGTGCACACCTTTAACCCCAGCCCTGGAGCGGCAAGGCCTCTGTGAGTTCAAGGCCTGCTTAGTTTACACAGTGAGTTCCATGCCTCCCTTGGCTACAAGGGAGTCCAGGAGTTTGAGGCTGTGGGGGATCAAACAAAAGGTCCTGTCTACCTTGAGCTACCCCAGCTTTCTTTTTTCTTTTCGTGGCTTCCTTCATTCCTAATTCCCTCTCTTGCTTATGTTCTTGCTCTCCCAGAGACAGGATCTTACCATGTAGCCTAGCTTGTGGTGTGGGAGGTCCTTCTGTCTATGTGTTACTTTTATTGGTTAATTAATAAAGAAATTGTTTTGGCCTATAGCAGGCAGAACTTAGCTAGGCAGGGAAAACTAAACTGAATGCTGAGAGAAAGAAGGCTGAGTCAGAGAGAAGCCACGTAGCCCCGCCGGAACTTTACTTTACCCAGTAAGCCATGGTCTCGTGGTGATACACAGATTAATGAAGATGGGTTAATTTAAGATATGAGTTAGCCAGAAATATGCTTAAGCTATTGGCCGAAAAATATATGGTTTCTGGGTGGTTCTTTGGGGTCTGGGCAGCCAGGAACAAACAAGTGACCTTACTACAAAAAGCATGTTCTGAAACTCATGGTACTCCTGCTTCAGCTTCCCAAATGCTGGAATTATAAGTGTGAACTATCAGACTGAATGAACTGCATTTAACTTTTTTTTCACAGAGTGCTCAGTAAGTAGCCTAGAGAAGCTGGGGTGATGATCTTGGGCCACTAGCTTCTGTTCAAGCCTCTTACATTGGTGGAACTAGGGAAGCTGCTGAGATGTCTCAGGGCTTAAGAGCCCTGGCTACTCTTGTAGAGGACCAGAGTTCAGTTCCTAGCACCTACATGGAAGCCACAAGCATCTGTAGCTTAGTTTCAGGGGATCTGATGCCCTATTCGGGACACCAGGCACACACATGGTGTATAGCTATAGATGTAGGCAAACACCCATACAAATAAAATTATTTTCAATTTTTTTTGAAACAGGATTTCTCTTTGTAGATTTGGAGCCTGTCCTAGGATTTGCTCTGTAGACCATGCTGGCCATGAACACAGAGATCCGCCTGCCTCTGCTTCCTGAGTGCTGAGATGAAAGGCATGCACCACCACCACTGCTTATCTTCAATTAAAATTTTAAGATCAAATGTGTTCCTGGATTACATTTTCCATCTTGATGCAGGCTGGAAGCAGTGACTAGGGTTGCCATGGCCACGAAGATGCACAGCATCTCCACACACTCAGCTCCTTAGTAAGCGCTTGTGCCTTGTTTATTTTCATGCACTTATTTAATTTTATGTTTTCTTATATATTTATGTAATTCTATGGATGTTTTGCCTACATGTATGTCTGTGCACCACGAGCATGCCTAATGGCCAAAGAGGTCAGAACGGGCATCAGATTCCCCTGGAACTGGAGTTACTGATATTTGGGAGCCACCCTATGGGGCCTGGATAATCAAGGCTGACCACTGGGCTATCCCTCCAGTCCTACCAGCGCTTGTTTCAATGGACTAAAATCTAGACACACACCCCTTCCTGTCAGAATTTGCGTGGCTTTAATAATAATTTGCAACTACAATCCAGGAAGCAGAAAAAGCTTTTATTTTTGTTTTGTGTTGTTCTGGGGATCAAACCCAGGGCCTTCCAGGCTTTGTGACCACTCATCTATACTCCAACCCCACAAATAATAACCCCCCTGTAACTCCAGCTCTGGGGGCTCCAATGCTTTCTTTTGGCCTCCATGGACACCTACACTCACAGGTACAGGCTCACACACAGACAAACTCTTACACATATTCAAAAATTAAAGGTGAGTGTGGTGGCATGTGCCTTTAATCCCAGCCTTAGGGATGCGGAAGCAGATGGCTTTCTGAGTTCAAGGCCATCCTGACTACATAGTTCCATTCCAGCCAGGGTTACTAAGTTACTACTAAGCGAACCCCTGCCTCAAAAAAAAGGGGGGAGGAAGCAAAACAAAACGAATCCCATGCCTAGTCATACCTCCATGGCTTTTGCCACCTCCACAGTAGTCACTGGTCCCTATGCCCGGGCTGGCTACACAGGAGCCTCAAGACTTTGATCCTTGCTTATCTGCTTGGAAAGTAATGATGTTCATGATAGCTTTACTTCAATGTCAACTCGTGTGTCCTCGGCTAAAAGAAGGACCTTGCTGATTATCATTCTTGGCACAATCGCTTCCAGTATGGAAACCGTGTCTGGAAGCAGGTCTCTGCAGGAGGACTTTGGCTCCGGGAGGGTGGCTCATGTTGACACATTATCTCCTGTGACAGCAGGTAGGACGGAACAGAGGTAACAAGACTTCAGGGGACTGTCTAAGGCTCAGACTATCTCTAAAACGATGTGTGTGTGTGTGTGTGTGTGTGTGTGTGAGAGAGAGAGAGAGAGAGAGAGAGAGAGAGAGAGAGAGAGAGAGAGATATTTTAGGATTTTAGTTGGGGACCTTGTGATAAAACCTGAGCGTCTTACTGGCTTGAAGGGACTAATGAGGTGCTGCCTTCTTATAGCCGCCCTTGTATGGAGTGGCTGACAGCCCCGCTCTGTCTACTTAGCCAGACTGTATGACATAGAAAAATCACTATGGTGCACTCCTTTAGTCCCAGTACTCAGGAGGTAGAGGCATGGGGACCTCTGTGAGTTTGAGACCAGCCTGGTCTACAAAGAGAGTTCCAGGACAGCCAGGGCTGCACAGAGAAGTCTTGTCTTAACAACAAAAGTCACGATGGCGTCTGTGTCTTCAGCACCACTGTACTCATAATGCTCAGAGTGGAGAAACATCTGCCCAGCGTGGGATGAACGGATCAGAATGTGGAGCTTGGCTACCTGTCCTGTGCAGCCTTAATGGTCATTGCGACACAGCCTAAGGCCATCTGAGAGGACTGTCTCAAAGGAGCAATTGCCTGGATCAGATTGGCCTGTGGACCTGCTTGTGGGGCGTGGTCTTGGTTGTTAATTGATGTAGGAGGACCCAACCCACTGTGAGTGGCGCCATTCCCTACACAGGTGGTCCTGGACTGTTGTAGAATATTATTTTAAGGTTACTTTTGTTTATACTCTGGAACATTTGTTTAATGATGCAAAGATGTATTGGATTAAATAAAATTCACCTGTGGTCAGGAGGCTGTGTCAGCAGCTAGCCTACATTGGTAGGGAGGAGCCAAGTGGAGAAGGTATTTTAAGGAGGGACCAGGAGAAACAAGAGCGCTTTTAGAGAGACACACGGAGAGGAGGTGAGCTACTAGCTAGTCAGCCTCTCTGAGAAGCAGAATTCCACCTAAAATCTTGACCCTCAAGTTCTTTAGAGGGACAGAAGTTTAATTAAATGCCTTGGTAGCTTTGAAAGAGTTGGTGCCTGGGGGAACAGAATTCCTTCAGGCTACAGGCCTAATCGCTGCTGAGAGTGGCAGAGTTGGAATTGCTGGTTCGGACAGCCACGGACTAAAAGGCAGCAACGATTGAAAAAAGAGGACGATACTGAACTGTACAAGAAAGCCAGCTGAATGTGAGCCTATAGGGAGCCCGCACGCATCCTCCTCATGGTTCCTGCCCTGACTTCCCGCAACCACGGCCTGTGACTAGAACCTATGAGCAGAGTGAGCTAAACCCTTCTCTGTCCTAAATTGCTTTCAGTCACTGTTTAGACAACAACAGAAGTAAAGCCAGGACCTGCCCCATCCCTAACTCTCATCCCATAGTCCCTGCCTGCTTCTTGTAGTGCTGAGGGAACCCAGGGCCTCATTCACGCCAGACCAGTGTTCCACCATTGAGCCATGCCCCTGTCCTCACTCGCTCTTGAAGGGAAGGACATTTGACCCAAGTTGGAGTGGACAGACCTCCCGGACACTGTGCTAATGAAGTAAGCTCCTTTTGGAGGGACCCAGCATGAATACATACCTGGCATCTGGAGCGCTTAGCTTACTGAAACAGAGTGGGGGGGCTGTAGTTGTGGAGCGGGAGGCTGTTTCAGGATGCAGGGATTGGAAAAGTTCTGGGGAATGAATGGTGAGAAGGACCATGGATGTGACTATCCCCTGAAATTACCCACAGAAAAGTAGGTTAGATAGCTCAGTTCAGTTATTCTCAATCTGTGGGTCACAACCTCTTTTTGGGGTGCGGGGAGGGAGGTAATGAATGACCCTTTCACAGGGGTCACATATCAGACATCCTGCATATTGGATACTTACATTACAATTCATAACAAGAGCAAAATTACAGTTATTAAGTAGCAATGAAAATAATTTTACGGTTTTGGAGGTCGCCACAGCATGAGCAACTGCACGTATTAAAGGGTCGCAGCATTAGGAAGGTCAAGAACCACCGTTTTAATTAACGGAAGACTGCCTGCTGAATACTGTGTAGATCTACCACTCCAGCCTCTGTTGGAGTCTCTGCATGCTCACGACCGGTAGGAGAAAGCCCTAGGTCCTCTGCAAGAGCAGCCAGGGCTCTCAAGGGCCATTGGCTGAAGGAAATTCCCTATCAGCCTCTTCAACTTTTTTGACTATGACGGGCGAGTCACCTCTGCTTCAGTGTTTCCTACGTCTCTCTGGACTCTCCAGTTTCTATTGGCTACCAGGTTCTCCTTCAAAATGGCCTCCTGAGCCGGGCGGCGGTGGCGCGTGCACTCAGGAGGCAGAGGCAGAGAGATCTCTGTGAGTTCAAGGCCAGTCTGGTCTACAAGAGCTAGTTCCAGGACAGGCTCCAAAGCTACAGAGAAACCCTAACTCGAAAAACCAAAAAAAACAAAAAAAAACAAAAAAAACAACCAAACAAACAAATAAAAAAACCCACAAAATGACCTCCTTGTTCTTGGCCATCCTTCTCGCCAGTGCCTACAGATGATTCCATGAGGTTAGGCATCTCAACAAGCCCTGCCCCAGGCCTCCCAAGAGCGCCATTTCCGAAGAGAATCAGCGGCTGTCCTATCCGTTTTTTGCCTTCTTCCCTGTAGCCCTGGCTTTATTTCTTCACCCCCTTAGTGTCCTCTGAGAGGATTAAAGTGTGAAACTCAGTATCCAGTATCTGCCCACCCAGCCCCGCCTGTGCACTGCCTTTGGCCTCTTCTCCTCTCCCAACAGGAATAGACTAGATCCTGCCTCAGGCCCTTCATGCCTACTGCTCTACTACCCAGGATGCTCTGCTTTCCTTGGTGAATTCTCAACCACTTAATTTTGTTTCTGGTTTCACTCCCTCTTAACTGGGTGTGGCAGCACATGCATTTAATTAGGTGGGGCTCAGCCTGGTCTACAGAGTGAGTCCCTGTCTCAAAAAAAACCAAACAATGAACCAGACGCCTCACAGATGGGCTCTCACCTGGACCATGCACCTTTATTTGTGCAATGAGACTCTTCTGCTTACTCTCCCTCTGTGCTTGAAGACTTTAGATACTCCAGACAAATCTTGCCATCCTTGTCTTTTTATGACTGGTTCGTTTGGCTTTCCCTCAGGGTTCATCCAGCACTGTAACTAGTGAGAGTGTTTCCTTCCTTTCTACAGTGTTGATGGGCCATATACTCAGCCACCAAGTGGGAGTTTCTTGGGTTGTTGTTACTTTCTGGTCCATAAATAATATGGCCATGGACATGATGAACAGATATGTCTTTGAGACCTTAACATGCTAGACTCTGTCCCTGGGGTAAAAAAAAGACAAAGATTTATTTTGCTTGTGTTTCAAAGGTTTCTGTTCATCATGAAAGAAATGTGAGGCTGGGCAGTGGTGCAGTGCACGCCTTTAATCCCAGCACTCGGGAGGCAGGGGCAGGCTGGTCTCTATGAGTTTGAGGCCAGTCTGGTCTACAGAGTGAGTGCCAGGACAGTCTCCAAAGCTACAGAGAAACCCTGTCTCCAAAAACAAAGACAAAAACAAAAAAGAAGTGTGTAGGCAGCAGTTTCTTTCTTTCTTTCTTTTTTTTTTTTTTTTTTTTTTGGTTTTTCGAGACAGGGTTTCTCTGTGGTTTTGGAGCCTGTCCTGGAACTAGCTCTTGTAGACCAGGCTGGTCTCGAACTCACAGAGATCTGCCTTAGGCAGCAGTTTCAAGGCAGACAGGAAGCAGTGATAGGAAGGGCCCTAGGTAGATATGCCCCCCCAAGGACACGTGTGCCCCAGACATTTGGTTCCACCAATGGGGCCCTGCCTTCCAGAAGTCCCTTCAAACTTTTGAGTCCATCTACGGGTTAAATGTCAGACCTAACCAGCCCTGGAAACGCCCTCAGGGACACACCCAGAGGTGGCTTCACTAATCTCTTAGGCATTCCTTAATCCAATCAGTGCAAGTGACCAGTCAGGATCAGTTGTGGCACCTGGTCTCTAATGCATAGAGTTGTGCAGCCAGAAGGGGAAAAAAAATCCTCGCAAAACATGATGTTTGAGCTGAACCCATGAGACGGGGGGGGGGGGGGGGGGGGGGGGGGGGGGGGAATGGGTGTACTGAGCATGTGCAGGATGTTTTCTTGGCATCAGTCCTTAGCCCAAAGTACCAGCTGTTTGTGTAGCAGCTCCACAGTGTCAGGAAGAATAAGCAGACACGATGTGAACAGAAGCGTAGAAGGGGACGCGTAGGACTAGCAAGAGGGCTTGCTGGGCTCACTGGGCTCACTGGGCACATTTACAGATGCTTGCCACCAAACCTGATGGCCTTAACTCCATCCCTGGGACCAGCATGGTGGAAGGAGAGAACCAATTCCTGAAAGTTCTCTCTCTTTTGGTTTTTTTTTTTTTTTGAGATAGAGTTTCTCTGTGTAACCCTGGCTGTCCAAGAATTTGCTCTGTAGACCAGGCTGGCCTTGAATGTGCAGAGATTCACCTGTCTCTGCCTCCCGAGTGTACACCACCACCAAATGACCTGCAAGTTGTTCTTTGATCTTCTATACGTGTGCTCTGGCATGTGTACCCATACACACACATGTAAAATTTGAGATAGGGTTTCATTATGTGGACAAGACTGGCCTCGGACTCAGATCTGCCTGGTTAGGTCTCCTTAGTGCCAGGACTACTAGGACACTCACCACCATGCCTAGCAGAACTATAGTCTTAAAAAAAAAAACGTATTGTGTGCATGTGATCAGAGACAACTTACAGGAATCGGTTCTCTCCTTCTACCATGTGGGTCCCAGGGATGGAACTCGGGTCACTAGCCTTGGTGGCAAGCACCTTACCTTTACCTTCTGAATCATGCCGCCAGCTCCCTACGTTCTGTTTTGTTTTGTTAAGTCAGGATTTCTCTGCAACATCCCTGACTGTCCTGGGACTCACTCTGTAGACCAGGCTGGCATAGGACTCCCAGGAATCCTCCTGCCTCTGCCTCCAGAGTACTGGGATTAAAGACATGAGCTACTATGTCTGGCTCTACATCCTTTTATAAAAGAGAACTGAGCTTCCTTGGATCCTGGTATCTGGCATGGTTCCCTGGGGGCACTTCCAGCGACTAGCGCTCAGCAGGTCTGAGGACCATCGCACTGTGAGAAGGGACTACTCAGTCAGAAGACAGTCCTTTCTCATCAGGAATAGACAGTCAACACAAATCTTTCGAGATCTCATACCTTGGCCTAAGAGCATCTCACAAATTTCAAACTTGGCTCTTCAGAAGGTGATTGGATCCTGAGGGGAGAGCTCTACCTGAATGGTTTTATGGTTTTGCTGTGTTCCATGGCAAGGAAGAGAAGAACAGATGTCCGAGGAGCACTTAACTTCTTTCTTTCTTTCTTTCTTTCTTTCTTCCTTCCTTTCTTTCTTCCTTTCTTCCTTCCTTTCTTTCTGTTTAATTTTATGTGTCATGTGAGGTGGAGAGCTGGCCGAGACCAGAAGACAGAGCGGGGTTCTGGGAACCCGAACTCTTGAGTCCCCCGCAAGAATATCAAGTGCTCATTTACCACTGAGCCATCTCTCTGACCCCAGAGGCAGCAATCTCTGGTGGAAGTGGATTTCTTCTGCTTCGCTCTATCCTGTCTCATACCTAGAGACTCAGCAAGGAGTCCCAGCAGCAAGATGGCCCTACCCGGATGTGCTGCCTGTATGGTGAGCATTCAGACGGTTGGGGAAACACAACAGTCTCTAACAGTCTCGGGGATCAAACTCAGGCTGTCAAATTTGTGTGGCAGGAGCCTTCCTGCCTGGCCATCTCATCAACCCTCATTTTAAGTTTTAAAGATTTGGGCTAGAGATATGGCTCAGTGGTTAAGAGTAGCTTTTGCAGGGGCTGGAGAGATGACTCAGTGGTTAAGAGCATCGCCTGCTTTTCCAAAGGCCCTGAGTTCAATTCCCAGCAACCACATGGTGGCTCACAACCATCTGCAAAGAGGTCTGGCGCCCTCTTCTGGCCTTCAGGCATACAGACAGAATATTGTATACATAATAAATAAATAAATATTTTTTTTTAAAAAAAGAGTTGCTTTGGGGCTGGAGAGATGGCTCAGCGGTTAAGAGCATTGCCTGCTCTTCCAAAGGTCCTGAGTTCAATTCCCAGCAACCACATGGTGGCTCACAACCATCTGTAATGAGGTCTGGTGCCCTCGTCTGGCCTTCAGGCATACACACAGAAAGAATATTGCATGCATAAATAAATAAATATTAAAAAAAAAAATTAAAAAAAAAAAAAAAAAAAAAAAGAGTTGCTTTTGCAGAAGACCAGTTTGGTTTCCCAGTACCACCCCCACCCCACCCCACCCCACACGCAGGCTCACAACTGCCTGGAACTCCAGTTCCAGGGGATCTGATGCCCTCTTCTGGCCCTTTTGGGCACTAAACACACACAAGGTACACACAAACATGCAGACTTTTTTTTTTTGGTGTTTTTCGATAGGGTTTCTCTGTGTAACAGTTCTAACTGTCCTGGAACTAGCTCTGTAGACCAGGCTGGCCTCAGACTCATGAAGATCCGTCTGCCTCTGGGATTAAAGGCATACACCACTACTGCCTCGCACATGCAAACATTTATATATACACATAAAATAAATCAGGGTTGGAGAAAGTGCTTAAATGTGAAAAGCACTGGCTGCTCTCCCAGAGGAGAGCTCTCCCAGCATTCAGCTGGGAATTCCCAGCACCCACATGGCAGCTCACAACTACCTGTAATTGTAGTTCCAGGGGATCTGACAGACACATGCAGGCCCAAAACCAATGCACATAAAATTTTTAAAAAATTAAATAAAGTAATAAATATACTTTAACATGCAGGCTTGTGAGACTGTGGACACAAGCTCTAAGAACCGAGCACTGGAAGAGCAGTGTGTGCTGTTAACCACTGAGCTATCTTTGAAGCCCCTTATGGTGCTGGGTATGACTGTGGGGGCGGGGGGGGGGAGCTGACAAGCTCAGCACCAGCACTGCCGCTGAGTCACGCTGGGCAATGGATCTGCTCTGGAGAAGCCCCTGGTCTGAGCTTTGGCTGGTCACAGTGCGACTGGAGGGTTCCCGACTGCTTCTGAGAAGGAGAAGTCAATTCCTCCTGGCGCTTTGTGTGGGCAGAGCTCCAATTTCACTTCTTCCTTTCTCAGAGTCCATAGATGAGACGCGAGGAGAAGTCGGAAGCGCTGCCCCGTGGGAGATGTTTTGATCTGAGACGCAGGTCTGCAGGACTGCCCAGAGCTGGGTACTGTGGGGACTGTGGACCGCTCCCCAACCATCACACTCCTATACCCTTTCGCTTTCAGAGAGACTGAAGTTCTGGGGAACCACTCTTAAAGTGTATGCTGTGCAAAATGAGGACCTGCATGGCCTCCCTAGCACTCATGTCAAAAGCCATGGTGGTCCACATTTGTAATCCCACTGCTGGGGAAGTGGAGACAGGAGGATCCCTGGGGGTTCCCTGGCCAGACACCCACAGGACAGTGAGAGAGTCTGTCTCAGAAAACAAGGTGAATGACTCCTAAGGAACAATACCTGGAGTTGTCCTCTGGGACACACACACACACACACATGCACGCACGCACGCGCAGTCATCTTGCAAAAGCTGGAAGATCTCTTTTATAGAAGAGCTTTGTGACCCAAAGGTTGTGTTTTAACCAACAAGACACAGACAAATGATGGGCACAGCTCTGAACCCAGCACACATGATGCCTCCAACCTGCTTTGAGCAGTGTTAATGCAGAGGGGCCACCTTCTCGCCCTGCCAGCTGCCTCTGAGTTGGGAAATGAGAACAAACTTCATTTCCGATGTGTTGGAGCTGCTGGAACTTCAGGTCTTATGTTCTCCTGAAATTCGGCAGTTTGCTCTTCTCCAGGTTGGCAGTGTGAGGTAGATGTCTTTAGATGCTGGCCTGGGTAGCCAACTGCAGTCTGGGGTCACCTGGACACCTTGAGACTACAGTGGGCCATGTTCACTGTCTTAGTCACTGTTCTATTGCTATGCAGAGACACCATGACTAAGGCAACTGTTAGAATAAGGAAAACATTTAATTGAGGGCTTGCTGACATTTTCAGAGGTAAGTTCATTATCACCGTGGTGGGAAGCATGGTGGCATACAGGCAGACATGGTGCCAGAGAAGTAGCTGAGAGTTCTACATCCTTATCCATAGGCAGAGAGAGAAGGGGGTGGCTGGGTTTGGCATGAGCTTTTGAAACCTCAAAGTTCATTCCCAGTGATACACTTTCTACAGCAAGGCCACACCTTCTAATCCTTTTAAATAGTGCCACTCTCTGGTGGTTAAGCATTCAAATATGAGCCTATGGGGGCCATTCTTTTTTTTTTAATTATTAATTATATATACACAGGGTTCTGCCTGCATGTATGCCTGCAGGCCAGAAGAGGGCACTAGATCTCATTACAGAGAGTTGTGAGCCACCATGTGGTTGCTGGAAATTGAACTCAGGATCTCTAGAAGAGCAGCTAGTGTTAACCTTTGAGCCATCTCTCCAGTCCTAGGGTCCAGACTTATTCAAGTCACTACATTGGCTAAGCAAATGAGGTGTACTTAGCTTGCTGGGTTCCCTCACACATAGGGGACTGTCCAGTGTGAAGTTACTGGAATTCAGGAGCCTCTGGGCTAGATTTCGCCTACTTATTTGGGGGATATATATATCTAATCTAAGGTATCTGGAAATGCCTACTGACCTGTGTGTAGCAGGGAGGGATTGACGACTGACCTCTGGGATGTCTGTTGAGGGGAAACAGGTACAGGCTGGGAGCCCTGAGCGGTGAGATGTCACCTCAGGATACAGTCCCTAGTGACTCACAAAACAGCAAAGTGAGAAAAGTGTGGGGGGGGGGGCTAGTAGCCCCAGGCTAGCCTCAAACTCTCGATACATCTGCTTCAGACGGAGGGTTGGGGTTATATGCATGGGCCATCTCTCCCAGCTACAAAGCCCAAATATCGTCCTTTCAGACCTCCAGAACCAGGCACTGGGGTCCCAGGCCCTCAAAAGAAGCCTGTATAATGTAAGCCAAGGCATGGTGGGGAGGTTCTGGGCTGGGGATAACAACAAAAAAAATTGTCTAGAAAGAATTTGTCTGGGCTGGAGAGATGGCTCAGAGGTTAAGAGCATTGCCTGCTCTTCCAAAGGTCCTGAGTTCAATTCCCAGCAACCACATGGTGGCTCACAACCATCTGTAATGGGGTCTGGTGCCCTCTTCTGGCCATCAGGCATACACACAGACAGAATATTGTATACATAATAAATAAATAAATAAATAAATAAATATTTTTTTTAAAAAAAGAAAGAATTTGTCTGCAGTAACAAAAAGTCACAGCTGAATTTAAAACATCAGAAAGTGGGCAGGGGGCAGAGGGCTCAGCTGGCAGAATTCTTAACATGCAGAGTGCTGGCTTTGATCCTAGCACCGTATATACCAGTGGTACTCAATCTTTCCAATGCTGCAGCCCTTTAATACAGTTCCTCATGTCATAATGACCCCAACCATACAATTATTTTCATTGCTACTTCATAACTGTAATTTTGCTACTGTTGGGAATGATAATATAAATATCTGTGTTTTCTTTTTCTTTTTAAATATTTATTTATTTATTATTTATACAGTATTCTGTCTGCTTGTATACCTGATGGCCAGAAGAGGGCACCAGACCTCATTACAGATGGTTGTGAGCCACCATGTGGTTGCTGGGAATTGAACTCAGGACCTTTGGAAGAGCAGGCAGTGCTCTTAACCACTGAGCCATCTCTCCAGCCCATCTGTGTTTTCCACTGATCGTAGGTGAACCCCATGAAAGGGTTGTTCAACCCTCAAGGGGCTGCGACCCATACATTGAGAACCACTGACGAAAAGGGTGGTGGCACGTGCTTGCAAGGGAGGTAGAGGCAGAAGGGATGAAAAGTTCAAGGCCAGCCTGGACTATAAAATGAGTCTGAAGCTAGCCTGGACTACAGGAGACCTTGTATCAAAAGACAATACAAACCTAGGAACTGTTCTCTCCTAGTCTAGGTGTGGACTAGTTTGCTCCCTGTGAAGTCCCAGGGTCTGAACCGTCACACCCCCTTTCCGGAAGCCTCCGGAAGCATCTAAGGCAGCGGTTCTCAACCCCATTGGGAGATAAAACAGCCCTTTCATAGTGTGACTTAAGATCATCAGAAATGTCAGATCTTTACATTATGATTAATAACAGCAGCCAAATTACAGTTATGAAGTAGCAAGCAAAATAAGTTTATAGTTGGGAGCTCAGCACAACGTGAGGAACTGTATTAAAGGGCCATGACATTAGGAAGGTTGAGAATCACTGCTCCAAGGGTTTCAGGGCCCGTGGGGGCTCAGGGCCGGCTGGGCTCAGGGCCCGTGGGGGCTCAGGCCTGGTGGGGGCTCAAGGCCGGCGGGAGCACAGGGCCGGTGGGGGATCAGGACCAGTGGGAGCGCAGGGACATCTGGCTTGCAGATGCCCTTCTCCAGTCTCTCAATGGCCACCTCTCTGCTTCCATAAAGACTCTCTCCTTAGGGGCACATTGAGGGTTTGGATCAGGGCCATGTAGCCCGATGTGATTTCTCAACTCATTCATATCTACAGAGCCCTGTTCCAAATGAGGGAATATTGTCAGGGCCGGGCAGGACGTGAACATATCCGTCGAGGTCTGGGGGTCAGAGTTGTGCAGAAGAATTCAAGAAACAGCAAAGCTAGAAAAATCTGTATGGTTCAGAGAAGGAGTGTGGGCTGAGAAGCACTGTTGTAGAACTCTGATCTGGCTGCCATTGGCACTCCTACGTCTCGGGGCTAGGGAGGAGCCGGTGCCAGCTCTGGAGATGGCTGTAAACATCTTATGCCCTGGTAAATAATAGCTTGCTGAGGTCACTCCCTCCCACCTGGGCACTTTCCTGGCTTCATGAAGGGCAGTTGGGGAGGGGGCAGGGATAGCAGGACTTGTTCCCACTTGCTCGGAGTCATGCCTCGAATTGCACTAACTTCAGCTCAGGGCATGTGAGACCCAAGTTTTGATTCAAGGTCCTGGGGCCCAGGAGCATCTGCAGTGGTTCCAAGTTGCCATTAACCTTAAGGGAAAGATGTATGGGAGCCAGAGAGGAACCAGACAGCCTGAACATTGTGTGTGTGTAGTGTGTGTGTGTGGCCTGTGTGGGAGGACCGCCCTCTAGTACCAAACTTAACCTTCAACTCCTGCGGGCTACTGACTCACAGGTGTAGGAACTGGCTGAGTGGCACCATGGCCCAGCTCAGGAGGGAACCAAAGCCTCTTAAGGGGCTTTTAGAATGACACTTGACCTTTTTGTCAGACCCCAGACCTAGAGGTTTTCAGAGGGCTGGCAAAACACAGAGGGCCCCCAGGGATTGTATCAGCCCCACTCCTTCTTGTCTTTCAGATGGCAGTTCAGATAGCATGGCTTCACAAAGCCTCTCCGGTTCCAGGTGCCAGCAGGTCCTCTCTTCCTCGGCTTTTTTTTCTCTCCTCCCTCCCTCCTATTGAGACCCGTGGAAAAACAAGCAACTCAGGTTGTGTTGAAATGAAACAGGAGGCACAGTGGCCATAGCTGTGATTTCAGACTGGCTGGAACTGAAGCTTGGAGACGTTGTCATGGAAACCCTGGGTCTTCCACAGGAGGGACATTTGAAGCAAGGGCAGAGTGGGTTGAGGATGCCAGGGTAGCTGCTTGTGGGGCTGGGAGAGGAGTGTGGAGTTGGCGTGTCGGGACAGAATGTAACTGGGTCTTCTCTTTGCAAAAGGCCACAAAGGGAGCAGAATTGCTTCCCCTGGGAGCATTTGCTCTGATATCATTATCAGGTCTTGGTATGTGCCAGTCACGTGTTTATCTGCACAGGCTGGGATCGGGGAGACACACAGTTGATGCAGTCCGAGTCTGCTAGCCTGCGGGAAACAACTCAACCCAGCTGTGGACCTCGTGTGTGAGCATGCTGGGATCCACTCGGCACGACTTCATCCTGCCCAAAGAGACACCATGGCATCCAAGCTGGGGAAAGTGTGTCTCGCTTGCAGAGACAGGTTTTGAACCCGCTTCTACCAAGTGCCAGCCCTGTGTCTCAGCCAGGTGCCTGGGGACAGCTCTTGCCTCAGGAGGGAAACTGATCACTCTTGCTCCACAGGACAAGGGTGAGTCCTGATCCCAGGGTACCCTCTCTGTGCCCTGTGGCCACAGCATGCTCCTCTGGCCTAACTGTTCCATGGGTAGTGTCCATTCCAGTGTGAGGCAGGAAGCTCTGGCCTTCACAGGCTCAAGTGTGTTGGGGAAGAGACAGCCAGAACAAGAGCGGTGGTTTTCTGGGGGTGGGAAGAGAACATTGTCTTTAATCCCAGCACTCGGGAGGCAGAGGCAGGTGAATCTCTGGGAGTTTGAAGCCAGCCTGGTCTACAGAGTGAGTTCCAGGACATTGAGAGCTGCACATAAAAATCCTGTCTCAGCCGGGCGCTGGTGGCACACGCCTTTAATCCCAGCACTTGGTAGGCAGAGGCAGGCGGATCTCTGTGAGTTCGAGTCCAGCCTGTCTACAAGATCTAAGATCTAGTTCCAGGACAGGCTTCAAAGCTACAGAGAAACCCTGTCTTAAAGTGGCGGGAGAGCAGAGATGGCTCAGTGGTTAAGAACACCGACTACTCTTCCAGAGGACCTGGGTTCAATTCCCAGCATTCACATGGCAACTCACAACTGTCTGTAACTCCAGTTCCAGGGGATCTGACATGTTCACACCAATGCACATAAGATAAAGTTAAATAAATTACAAAGGAAGAAAGGAAGGAAGAAGAGGAGCTGGAGAGTTAAGGTTAAGAGTACTCGTTCTTCCAGCAGATTGGAGTTCAATTCTCAGAACCAACTATAATGGGACAAGAAGACAGAGCACTCATACACATACATGAATAAATCTTTAAAAAGATAGCTAGGGGATGGGGAGGTGGCTCAGTGGGTAGAGTCTCTGCCCTGCAAACCAGAGGTTTCCAATCTCCAGGACACACACAAAAGCCCAGACACCTGCACGTCTGTAATCCTAGCATGCCACGTCTGTAATCCTAGCATGCCACGTCTGTAATCCTAGCATGCCACGTCTGTAATCCTAGCATGCCACGTCTGTAATCCTAGCATGCCACGTCTGTAATCCTAGCATGCCACGTCTGTAATCCTAGCATGCCACAATGGAGATGGGAAGACAACTAGCCTGGTATGCTAAGCAGCGAACAAAAGGCCCTGTTCAAACAAGATTGGAGGTGAGGACTGGCACTCAAAGTTGCCCCTGACCTTCACACGTATGCCATTACATATGTGTACCAGTGCAAACACATGAAAACCCAAAGGCGTGCACACACACACACACACTAAACAAATTGAAAACAGAATAGCTGGGTGTTCTGAGGGGCTTGCAACAGAATTGTCAGGCCAGGCCAGGCCAGAGTCTTATGTCTGAGCTTGCATGCAGGGATCCACTGACGAGCTCCCTCTTCAGTTTGTTGATTTACATAAATAGGGTCTCACTATATGTGGTGATTTGTATGAGAATGGTCCCCACAGACTCCTGTGTTTGAATGCTTGGCCCAAAGGGAATGGCACTATTGGGAGTTGTGTCTTGTTGGAGTAGGTAGGGGCTTGTTGGAGTACGTGTGTCACTGTGGGGGTGGGCTTTGAAGTCTCACACATGCTCAAGCTAAGCCTAGTGTAGCAATCTCTTTCTACTGCTTGTGGATCAAGATGAACTCCCAGCTCCTTCTCTAGCACCGTACCTCCCATGGCAATAATGGAGTAAACCTCTGAAACTGTAGGCCAGCCCCAATTATGTTTTCCTTGTAAGAGTTGCAATGGTCATGGTGTCTGTTCACAGCAATAGAAATCCTAGTTAAGTCACGATGTGACCCAAACTGGCCTCCCATTCTGAGCACTCCTTCCTCTGCTTGCTGAGTGCTGGAAGTATAAGCGTATGCTACCACACCTATAGTCTGGACCAACCTCCAGCTCTTGACTCCTGGCGAAACTCTCAGTCATCTCTTTCTTAGAGCGCTGGGTCTTCAGGTGTGCCGCATGCATAGTTTTCTGTCATCGCCACACAAGTTAAAGTCATCCACAAAGAGGGAACCTCAGTTGAGAAAATGCCTCCATAAGATTTGACTGTAGACAAGTCTGTAAGTAAGGCTTTTTCTTAATTAATGATTGATGTGGGAAGGCCCAGCCCATTGTGGGTGGGGCCAACCCAGGACTGGTGGTCCTGGGTTCTGTAAGAAAGTAGGTTGAGCAAACCATGAAGGGAAAGTCAGAAAGCAGTACTCTTCGTTGGCCTCTGCATCAGCTTCTGCCTCCAGGTTCCTGTCCTGTTTGAGTTCCTGTCCCGTCTTCCTTTAATAATCAACAGTGATGTGGACGTGAAAGCCAAATAATTTTCTCCTTTTCTCCCTAAGTGGCTTTGGTCATGGCGTTTCATCACAGTCATAGAAACCCTAGCCGAGATGGCAGATTTCATTTCCGATTTGAAGTGTTCAGGAGGACATATCTCGTTCTGGGCCGATCACTTAACGTGTTTGGTGAGATCTTTGTATACTAATACCCATGTGGGCCTGGGAAACACTTCCTGTGAGTATTAGAAGCACCACATCTGAAATGATTTTTTCATGTGTGCACATGTGTCAGCACGTGCCCAGGAGTGCAGTGCCCACAGAGGCCAGAAGGGGGCGTCACATTCCCTGGAGCTGGAGTTACACAAGCAGTTGTGAGCCCTCATGTGCTCGGAATTGAACTCAGGACCTCTGCAAGAACAGCCAGTCAGTGCCCTTAACCACTGAGCCACCTTTCCAACCCTTAGAAATTTGTAGAACCTGGAGTGTAACTGTGGTGGGCCTGTGGTTAGTGGTTAGTGTGTTCAAAGCTTGAGGCTTACTCTCTGGCATTGAGGTAATGTGACTATCTGTGGTTGTCTTTGTTTCCATTCTCCGGCTTGAACATCTTGGAAAAGCAAGACCTCTCTGTGGATCTGTTGCACCGAGGCAAGTTGCTCCCTGAATGGCTAAACTCAACCATCTCCACCTACATCCATTGAGATGCCCTGGAGAGGAGACCTGGAAAGTACCGGATGATGATAATGATGATGAGGAAGACAGAATTCCGAGGGGAGGTGGTTCCAGCCATGCCAGTTTCAGAATCAAGACTTTTCTTTCTTTGTTTTGTTTTGTTTTTCCAGACAGGGTTTCTCTGTAGCTTTGGAACCTGTCCTGGAACTCGTTCCTGGCCTCGAACTTGCAAAGATCTGCCTGCTTCTGCCTCCCAAGTCCTGGGATTAAAGGCATGCACCACCACCATCCGGCCCAAATCAAGGCTTTTGATGAAGATCCTGGAGCCAAATACTCTTAATCACAAGAAGGCTGCCAACATCCAGCAGAGGAGCAGAATTGCTTCTGCAAAGACACCTTTTATTTTTTATTTATTGATATTTATTGAGCTCTACATTTTTCTCTGCTCCCCTCCCTGCCTCTCCCCTCCCCCCTTCAACCCTCTCCCAAGGTCCCCATGCTCCCAATTTACTCAGGAGATCTTGACTTTTTATACTTTCTATTTCCCATGTAGATTAGATCTATGTAAGTCTCTCTTAGTGTCCGTATTGTTGTCTAAGTTCTCTGGGGTTGTGGTTTGTAGGCTGGTTTTCTTTGCTTTATGTTTAAAAACCACCTATGAGTGAGTAGATGTGATAATTGTCTTTCTGTGTATGGGTTACCTCATTCAAAATAATAATTTTGTTTTCTAGTTCCATCCATTTTCCGGCAAAATTCAAGCTGTCGCTATTTTTTTCTGCTGTGTTGGTATTTCATTGTGTAAATGTACCACATTTTCCTTATCCATTCTTTGGTCAGGGGGCATTTAGGTTGTTTCCAGGTTCTGGCTATGACAAACAAAGCTGCTATGAACACGGCTGAGCACATGTCCTAGTGGCACGATTGAGCATCCTTTGGATATATACCCAAAAGTGTTTGCTTTTTTTTTTTTTTTTTTTTTGGTTTTTCGAGACAGGGTTTCTCTGTGGCTTTGGAGCCTGTCCTGGAACTCGCTCTGTAGACCAAGCTGGTCTCGAACTCATAGAGATCCGCCTGCCTCTGCCTCCCGAGTGCTGGAATTAAAGGCGTGCGCCACCACCGCCCGGCCTGCCAAAAGTGGTACTACTGGGTCTTGAGGAAGGTTGTTTCCTAATTTTCTGAGAAATTGCCACACTGACATCCAAAGGGGCTGTACCAGCTTGCATTCCCACCAGCAGTGCAGAAGTGTTCCCTTTCCCCCACAACCTCTCCAGCATAAGTTGTCATCAGTGTTTTTGATCTTGGCCATTCTTACAGGTGTAAGATGGAATCTCAGAGTTGTTTTGATTTGCATTTCTCTGATGACTAAGGATGTTGAACATTTCCTTAAGTGTCTTTCAGCCATTTTAGATTCCTCTGTTGAGAGTTCTCTGTTTGGGTCTGTACTCCATTTTTTTTTTTTATTGGATAATGTGATCTTTTGGTGTTCAATTTTTTGAGTTTTTTTTATATTTTGGAGATCAGACCTCTGTTTGATGTGGGGTTAGTGAAGATCTTTACCCATTCTGTAGGCTGTTGTTTTTGTCTTGTTGATTGACTGTGTCCTTTGCTTTACAGAAGCTTTTCAGTTTCACTGAGCTACCTCCAGGAACAGGAATAACCAACGGGGTAACTAAAGACACCTTTTAAAGATAAAGTCTTGCATAGTCTAGGTTGGCCTTGAATTTACTATATATTTCCTCCACAACTATTGGAGTACAGGCATGGACCAGCATGCTAGACTTGCAGGCTTTTTTTATTATTACTGAGGAAACGGGTCTCAGAATTCCCTCAACATTTTTTTTGGCCAGAACTTGCTCACATGTCCTCTCCACAGCCAATCATAGTGAGAGGTATGAGCCAAGTTGGCTTAGACAATGAGAATTTTTTTTTTTTTTTTTACCTCTTGGGGCTTTAGGTTCCCCTTTTTTGAACATGCATGACTGCAGGGGGAAGTAAAACCTCAGCCTGCAAGAAAAGAGAGGGCATGGAAGCTGCAGAGCATGTCTGTAATCCCAGCATTCTGGAAGCTGAGGCAGAAGGATTGCCAGAAGGAAGCCAGCCTGGTCTACCCAGCAAGACCCTATCTCAAAATCCAAAATCCAAGCTACAGTCCAAAATTGTGTTTGAGATGCATGCTTGTTGCCATACTCCCCAAAAATCTTGGGGCATATCACCCCCTCCCCGCAGTGTCGTCTATAGTACTGGGCCCCACATTGTGTGTCAGCAGCGGCTGTCCCAGTGGTGAGCCATGCCATTTTATCACGGCTCTGCTGTCCCTCCTGTGGCTGGAGCCTGTGACATGATCTGAGGAGTCCTGGACACTCCCCACCCCTGGTACCTCTTGTCTGTACAGAGAACTGCACAGGTTGGGAGCCTCATCACACAGGGACCTGAGGGTTCAGTGAGTCAACCTGTCTGGATCACTTGGGACTGTGTCTGGCTTGTTAAGTGTAAGTGACTGAAGTCGGCCTGCCGTAATGGTGCATGCCTTTAATCCCAGAACTCGAGAGGCAGAGGAACACATCTCTGTGAGTTCGAGGCCAGCCTGGTCTACAGAGTGAGTTTCAGGACAGCCAGGGCTATCTATACAAAGACCCTGTCTCAACTCTCATCCCACCACCAAAAAAAAAAAAAAAAAAAAAAAAAAAAAGTGACCGTCTTAATGTCTTGTTGCTGTGATACAACACCCTGTCAGTGCACCTTAAGGGAAAAAGAATTTGTTTCCACTTGGTCTGAGGGTGCTGTTCATCCTGTGGAGAAAGCCCTGACAACAGGATTATGAAGCAGGTTGCCATGTTAGACCAAGAAGCAGAGAGCAGTGATTGCTGGCGGCCGGCTCCCTTTCTCTGCACTCCTTCACCCAAGCCTGTGACGTGCCTAGAGTTAGGGCCGGATTTTCCGCCTGGGTTAACCTAATCGAGATAATCTCTTACATACCTGGCCAGAGGCTAACCTGCTCTCGATAACCCTTCCCAGGAATACCTGGAGGCTATAGTTCAACATCCCAGTGCAGGCAGCTGGGCCCCAGAGAGGCTCCCCAGATGACCAGGTGTGTTCTGTACTGGGGCAAAGGGGTTGGAGTCCTTTCTTATTTCCAAGTGCTGCACCCCCCACCCCTGCAGCTTTCAGTGTGGGTTATAAAATAGCTCCTAAGGGCTTCATGGGGGCCTCGGAGCCTCACATGAAGGAACCTGCCTCCACCCCTGCATTGCAGCGAGCCCCTCTGCTCAGAACACATAGGGCTAGGAGCAGAGAGAACCCTCAGCAGCCTGGCTGCCTCTCTTCCCACTGACCCCTTCGTCCCAGATGCTGTTTGTATTGACTTCTTCGGGGGCGGGGGGGGGGAGTTAGACAGCCTGCCCCCAGCTGGCGAGTATCATCAGTAGAGATGGGGAGCATCTCCAGGGGAGGCTAGCCTGGGCTACAGAATGAGAGCTTTTCCCTCTCAAAACAGAAACACCTGGCCCAAACTGAATCAATCAGTTAGCTCGTGGCCTCAGGGGTTGTAGAGGGATTCCTGGTGGAGGAGCTAGACAGTAGGGATGGGTCTCCTCCCAGTGGCTTCTCCACGGCTTGCGGACTCGAGGGTTCCCAGGAGTGCTCCCAATGTGAATACATCTCTTGGGGGGCAATGTGATGTCAATTCTTCCACATCTTATGCCTTGAAACCAAGGTCAGTCTCAGCGTCTGTTTGAGAGGAGAGGAGACAACACTCGCTGTGGCTCATTTGGTGACTGAGAAAATGCCATAGAACACTGGAAGCCACAGCCCACTGTCACTCTGTCTGCTTCAGCTCTCCCAGGCCATGTCTGGCCTGAAGTTGGAGGGCCAGGAGGCTGCAGAGTGTGTGGGGAAAGGGGGAAAGGGGTTGGCCGTTCAGCAGTACTACCTACTCGAAACCCTTCTAGAAGCCTTTACTCCATGGAACTGGATTCCGATGGAAAACACGAGAGGGTTTTTTAATATTCAAACTCGATTTGGACCACCCCTCCAGCACCCAATGCAGTGGGTGAGGGAAGCACCCAATGCCCTGAGCCAGGGATGGGGAGAACTTTTAAAGGGGAGTTCGTTTCCTGTCGTGTTGGGACTGGATAAGGAATGCATAGGGTAAGGTAGTTTCTGAAACCATTGGTCAGTTTGGGGGCACGAAAATCCTAACAAAGATGTCTTAATAACTGACAAGGTATCTTCAAAGACGGGATACCTTCCAGGGATATCTGGACCTCATTACATTTTATGACTCTGTTCCCTAGCTCCTTAACTGTCTCTTTTCAGGGTATCCATTCATATTCTGCTATTGCAGCACACTTCTGGAGCTCAGATCAGCCCCTGCATATGATATGGCTTAAGATGAAGCCCCTTCTTTAAAATGGAGTTTGCAAAGTCAGGTCCTCACACACTCATCCTTAGAGGCCTCTGTGATCATGTAGGTAGGCCTTCCTTCAAGAGAACCCGACTGGGGCTAGAGAGATGGCTTGGCAGTTGAGAGCACTTGCTCTTGCAGGAGACCCAGGTCCAATTCCCAGCTGCCACATGGTGGCTCACAACCAACTGTAACTCCAGTTCCAGGGGATCCCACGCCCTCTTCTGGCCTCTGTGGGCACTGCAAATATGTGGTACACAGACAAGCATGCAAACACTCTTACACATGGATAAAAATTTTAAACTTTGGGGAGGACCTTGGACTTCCCACAGGGCAAGGAACCCTGACTGCTCTTTGGACTGGAGAGGGAGGGGGAGGAGGAGGGGATGGGGGAGGAGAAAGGGAATAGGAGGAGGGGAGGAGGTGGAAATTTTTAAGTAAAAATAAATAAAAAAATTTTAAACTTTTTTTCTTTCTTTCTTTCTATTTATTTATTTATTTTCTTTTTTTTATTGAGAAAATGAGAAAAAAAAACAAGTTTCCACCTCCTCCCAGCCTCCCATTTCCCTCCCCCTCCTCCCACCCTTCTCCCCCTCCTCCCACCCTAAACTTTTTTTGAGACAGGGTTTTTCTGTGTAACCTTAGCTGTCGTGGAACTCACCGTGTAGGCCAGACTGGCCTCAAACTCAGATCCATCTGCCTCTGCTTCCCGAGTGCTGGGATTAAAGATGTGTGCCACCACTGCCTGGCAAAAAATATAACATTTTTTGAGAGAGCCAGAACAAAGAACTAATTCAGAGTCCAGTATTAGCCTTCTGGCTGGGTAGTTTTTGTAGTTGAGATTCCGTCTGTTAGTGTCTTTCCAGGTAACAAGGGATGGTTTGTAGAGGCCTAATGACCTAGGGCCATTAAATGTTGCATTCTGTCTCAATTGTCTCTGTCTATAGCAGAGGAAGGGTTAACTCAGGACAGCAATCTCCAGTGCTCACACTCAAATCCTCCAGAAAGAAAAATAGATCACTCTTTTTTTACTGATATTTATTGAGCTCTACATTTTTCTCTGCTCCCCTCCCTGCCTCTCCCCTCCACCTTTAATCCTCCCCCAAGGTCCCCATGCTCCCAATTTACTCAGGAGATCTTGACTTTTTCTACTTTCTACTTCCCATGTAGATTAGATCTATGTAAGTCTCTCTTAGTGTCCATATTGTTGTCTAAGTTCTCTGGATTGTGGTTTGTAGGCTGGTTTTCTTTGCTTTATGTTTAAAAACCACCTATGGGTGAGTACATGTGATAATTGTCTTTCTGTGTATGGGTTACCTCACTCAAAATAATGTTTTCTAATTCCATCCATTTTCCTGCAAAATTCAAGCTGTCGTTATTTTTTTCTGCTGTGTTAGTATTTCATTGTGTAAATGTACCACGTTTTTCTTATCCATTCTTCGATCGAGGGGCATTTAGGTTGTTTCCAGGTTCTGGCTATGACAAACAAAGCTGCTATGAACATAGTTGAGCACATGTCCTTGTGGTACGATTGAGAATCCATTGGATATATACCCAAAAGTGGTATTACTGGGTCTTGAGGAAGGTTGTTTCCTAATTTTCTGAGAAATTGCCACACTGACATTCAAAGGGGTTGTACTAGCTTGCATTCCCACCAGCAGTGCAGAAGTGTTCCCTTTTCCCTCCCGCAACCTCTCCAGCATAAGTTGTCATCAGTGTTTTTGATCTTGGCCATTCTTACAGGTGTAAGATGGAATCTCAGAGTTGTTTTGATTTGCATTTCTCTGATGACTAAGGATGTTGAACATTTCCTTAAGTGTCTTTCAGCCATTTTAGATTCCTCTGTTGAGAGTTCTCTGTTTAGGTCTGTACTCCATTTTTTTTTTATTGGATAATGTGATCTTTTGGTGTTCAATTTTTTGAGTTTTTTGTATATTTTTGGAGATCAGACCTCTGTTTGATGTGGGGTTAGTGAAGATTTTTACCCATTCTATAGGCTGTTGTTTTGTCTTATTGATCATGTCCTTTGCTTTACAGAAGCTTTTCAGTTTCAGTTTCAATTTATTAATTGTTTCTCTCAGTGTCTGTGCTGCTGGGGTTCTATTTAGGAAGTGGTTCCCTGTACCAGTGCATTCAAGTGTACTTCTCACTTTCTCTTCTATAAGGTTCATTATGGCTGGCTTTATGTTGAGGTCTTTGATCCATTTGGACTTGAGTTTTGTGCATGGTGATAGATATGGGTCTATTTTCATTTTTTTACATGTTGATATCCAGTTATGCCAGCACCACTTGTTAAATACGCTTTCTTTTTTCCATTTGATATTTTTTACTTCTTTATCAAATATCAGGTGTTTGAAGATGTGTGAATTGATATCCGGGTTTTCTATTTGGTTCCATTGGTTCTCCTGTCTGTTCTTATGCCAGTGCCAGGCTGTTTTCAGTACTGTAGCTCTGTAGTAGAGTTTGAAATCAGGGATTGTGATGCCTCCAGAAGTTCTTTTATTGCCCAGGATTGTTTTGGCTATCCTGGGTTTTTTACTTTTCCAAATGAAGTTGAGTACCATTCTTTTAAGTTCTTTAAAAAATTTTGCTGGGATTTTGATGAGCAAACACATCACTCTTACCGAGTCTGCAGGGCCCCTGTCCAAACCACGGCCGGGAAGAGGGTTTCAGACTGCCTTGAATGACAGTTTCCATGGGAGAGAGTGTATGAACTTTTTCTTTGTTTGTGTACATGTGTGTACCTGTTTGTATGTGCACCACCCAAGTGCAGTACCGCAGAGGCCAGAAGGGGGCATCAGATCCCCTGGAACTGGAGTTGCTGCCTGAGGTAGGTGTATGGATCTGAACAAAGAGCTCTTTACAGCCCAGCTGTCTCTCCAGCTCCATTCCACCCCTCCCCCAACAGGGTTTCTTTATGTAGTCCTCCCTGGCTGTCCTGGAACTCACTCTGTAGACCATGCAGGCCTTGAACTCATAGAGATCCACCTACCTCTGCCTCCCGAGTTCTGGAATTAAAGTAATACACCAGCACTGCCTGGCCTTTTGTAAAAACATGTTTTTATAAAAAAAGAAAAAAAACGCCAGGCAGTGGTGGCGCACACCTTTCATCCCAGCACTCGGGAGGCAGAGGCAGGTGGATCTCTGTGAGTTCGAGGCCATCCTGGTCTACAAGAGCTAGTTCCAGGACAGGCTCCAAAGCTACAGAGAAACCCTGTCTCAAAAAACCAAAAAAAATTTGTTTTACACTTTCAATATAGGATATATTCTATGCACTCATTGACCCCCGCTCCACATCCATGACAGGATGAGAACTAGAAACACATTTAGCTTTGAATGAACTCTAGTACATGATCTGCATGTGACCCTTCCCTGTTCTCTTATATTTAGCCTCTCTTGTTCTTCATGTTATAACATATCCACATGTACATTTGTTGGCATATATATATACATATATATATGCATTTTTGGCTAAATTCTGAATATGAGAGAGAGAGAGAGAGAGAGACAGAGAGAGAGAGAGAGATTGTGTGACCTTACAATATAATAAATACATTCTAAGTCAGTGGTTTTCAACCTGTGGGTTGTAACTCCCTGGGGGTTGTCAAGTGATCCTTTCATGGAGGACACATATTATATCATGATTTATAACAGTAGCAAAGTTACAGTCATAAAGTAGCAACGAAAACAATGTTATGATTGGGGTCACCACACCATGAGAAACTGTATTAAAGGGTCGCAGGATCAGGAAGGTTGAGAACCACCGCACTAAGTTCATCTATTTCCCTGAAAAAAATTTTATATTTTTTTCTCTATAGCTTGGTAGTATTCCATTTTATAAAAAAATACTCAATTTTTTTTATCCATTCATCTGTTGATGGACAAAGAAGTTGATTCCAATTTTTGCTATAACAAATAAAGCTTGTCTATCTCTCCCCAGGTAGGGAGGCCAGGTAGCATCCTCTTGTCTCCTGCTGCTGTCTTCATGGGGAACCAATCCCATGTTGGGAGTGTAGCTCAGCAGTCCATGGGAGCCTCCCCACATAGGCACCTTCGTCCTGGAGAGTGCATCGGTGTGCCAGCCTCACCTAGGCGGAGATAGCGCAGGTCCTGAAGGCAGGGCAAAGGTGAGGTGGAGCTGGCAGTCCCTGGAAGAGGAAGGTTCCTGAGGCAGGATGGCAGGCACACACTGAGCAGGCGTCTATGTTTGGACTGTAACAGAGTGCCAGAGGCTGTTTGTTTGGTTTTGGTTTGGGTTGTTTATGAGAAAGGGTCTCATGATGCAACCTTAGCTGGAATTCACTAGAGAGACCAGGCTGGCCTTAAACTCACAGAAATCCATCTTCCTCTGCCTCCCAAATGCTGGGATTATAGGTGTGTGCTACCATATCCATCTTAATAGTATGTTCAACCCTGTTCTCCCAAGTATTATCATTCCAATAGTTCATGTCCTTCTTTTACCAAGTATGTATGAAGATTGCTGTAGAAGATACATACATATACCACACACACCACCCTTGAATCTGTCTGCTTCAGGGCCACTGTTGGGTCTCTCCCTACCTCTTCTTGAGATGTAGCTCAGGCTGGCATCAAACTTCTAACAATTCTTCTCCCTTGCACTGAGATTACAGGCATGAGCTACCAAGCCTGGCTCATTCTCCTTCTTACTCTTCAGCATAGACTCTCCTCTTTCCTTGGGAGATCATGATGGTGAGTTGGGGTTGGAGTGGGCGGGTACAGGCACCAAATAGAGCCATTGCCAGGTGTGTGATGAGGATCCACCCACTGTGTTCTCAGGAATCCTCCACAGGCTCCTCCTTTCCCCAGACTGTAATGAGGAAGCAGAGGGTTTAATGACTTTTTGAGGCAGAGGAAGAAGAAAACCAGAGAAGCCAAAAAGCCCATTGGCTGCTGGTGAATGGAGATAAGGCCAAGGGGAATGGACAGAGGGAAGGAGATGGCCAGGATGTGGATTCTTTGGCACATTGAAAGGGTGGACAGGAAACAGGTGGTCCTTGATATGATGTTTGAGCAAGCATGGGGACTCTGGATGCTGGTGAGGAAGAATGGTCCAGCAGACAGAGGGTGCCGCTGTGCAAAGGCCCTGAGGTAGAAACTGGCAGCTCGAGAGGCAGGTCTGTGGGACAAAGGATGGCAACCTTACCAGTGACAGTGAGGACTTGGGCCTTTACTTTGACATAGGACGGATCCAAAGAAAAGATGTGTTCTGTGTGTAATTTTATTATAAACAATATATACTATATAATTTGCATATGGTAAACTCTCTCATTTAAAGTGTAAGATTGGAAGCAAGGTGGTGCATGCCTTTAATCCCAGCACGCAGGAGGCAGAAGCAGGCGGATCTCTGAGTTTGAGATCAGCCAGGGCTACACATTATGACTTTGTCTTAAAGGTAAATAAACTGTAAGATTCAGTGGCCTGGTGACAGAGTAGGAAGGGGAGGGGGAGAGCTTAGCCCTGGGGCAATTACTTCCCCTCCTTCCAGGAAGCCACTCAATGTAGGAGGAGATTGCTCCTTTGTTTCCCCAGCCACTCAGCCCGAATAAACACACAGAAGCTATATTAATCGCAACACTGTTTGGCTTATTAGCTCAGGCTTCTTATTAACTAACTCTTACACCTTAAATTAACCCATTTCTATTAATCTGTGTATTGCCATGAGGCTGTGACCAGTAAAGTCTTTCTCCTTTGGCAGCTACATGGCATCTTCTTGACTCTGCCTACTCTCTCTATATCTCTTGCAGCCTGGCTATATTCTGCTCTGTCATAGGCCAAAGTAGATTTACTCATTAACCAATAAGAGCAACACATATACAGAAGGACTTCCCACATCAACTCAGCCTCTTTCTGTTTGGATTCATTTAGATGACCAATTCATGCACACTTGGAACTGTGCTCTTGTGTCCGGTTTCTCTCCCTTTCTGGTGTCTTCTGGATCCATCCCCATGTCAGATGTGTAAGAGACTCGGGGTCCCCTCCTGTGCACAGACCACCAGACCATGTTTGACATATCCATTGAGCTGCTAGGTGGCTGGGCTGCTGTGGACACAAGAACGGAGCTTTGTACCCAGGAGCTGCTGTATATTCTGGGGTACAGACCTGGGAGGCAAGCTGGGGGCTCATGGGGCCTCCAGGTCCAGCATCAGAGCTGCACCATATCTCAGGTGCCCACCAATGTGGGTAGCCTAGTTTCTGACATCCCCAGCAGAGCTCTTTAGTGCCTTCCTTTCTCCTTCTGCGCCAGGGATAGACCCAGGGCCATTTACGTGCTGCGAGGTGAGTTCTCTTCTGCTGGGCTACCCTCCTCTCTTTGGATGCTTAGAAATGAGCTCTCACTGAGTTGCTAGCCTTCACCTCATTCTGTAGCCCAGGCTGGCCTTGAGCTTATGATCCTTCTGCCTCAGCTTCCCAAATAGCTGGGTTGACAGGCCTGGCTTCTAGCTGTGTTTTGATTGATAGCAGAAGGCTCTGTACTGAAGGGGCCCCTCAAACGAAGTCTTTTTTTTTTTTTTTGGTTTTTTTTTCGAGACAGGGTTTCTCTGTGGTTTTGGAGCCTGTTCTGGAACTCACTCTGTAGACCAGGCTGGTCTCGAACTCACAGAGATCCGCCTGCCTCTGCCTCCCGAGTGCTGGGATTAAAGGCATGCGCCACCACCGCCCGGCTTCAAACCAAGTCTTTAGTACATGACTAACCACACTCTTCCTCTACCTCATTCTGGTTGATTTTGTCAACTTGACACAAACTCGAGTCACCTGGGAAAAGGGGACACTACTGATTGAGGAATCACCTCCATTAGATTGGTCTGAGGGCAAGAGTGGACATTTTCTTGATTTATGATTGATGTGGGATGGTCCAGCCCACTGTGGGTGGTGCTACTCTCCTAGGCGGGTGGTCCTGGGATGGACAAGAAAGTAAACTGAGCAAGCCATGAGGAGCAAACCAGGAAGCAGCACCCCTCCATTGTCTCTGTATCAGTTCCTGCTCCAGGTCCTTGTCCTGAGTTCTTGCCTTGGCTTCCCCGAAGGATGGACTGTGAGCTGTAAGCCAAGACAAATTGTTTCTTTCCCCAAGTCCTTTGGTCTGTGTTTTATCACAGCAATAGAAAGTAAACTACGGCTGAGTGGAGGTGGTATATACCTTTAATCCCTGCTCTCGGGAGGCGGAGGCAGGCAGATCTCTGTGAGTTCGAGGCCAGCCTGGTCTACAGAGAGAGTTCCAGGAGAGGTTCCAAAGCTACAGAGAAACCCTGTCTTGAAAAACAAAACAAAATAAAAAAAAACAAACAAAAAGAAAAAGAAAAAAGTAAACTAGAACAGGTCTTTTCTTGGGGGGCCTCAGGGCCTCCACTGCAGACCTCCTGGACCATCTTCTCCCATCCTAGGCCATCCTGTGTTGTCTCCCTGACTTCTCTCAGCAAGGCCAGGATCTGGTCACATGCCCTGCCCATCCTTTAATGTCTGTTCTCTCTGTGTGTCATCCAACGATAGCATAGCATGTCCCTGGCCCTGGCCTTGGGCTCTCTGAAGTAAGCATCACGTAGATTTGGACCTTGAAGACTTGGAGACAATTTGAACTGTGTGAGCTGGTCAAGGCAAGTGGGTATCAGGGAGGGGGGATGTTGGGACCTGGCAGACCTGAGCTTCCTGTTGACTGGCAGACTCCCAGGAAACACTAGCGTCATCAGAAATGAAACAACCTCAAGCTGAAGGATGCTGAAAACCTCAAGGGACTCAAGGACATCTTATTATTATTTTTTTTTTTTGGTTTTTCGAGACAGGGTTTCTCTGTGGCTTTGGAGCCTGTCCTGGAACTAGCTCTGTAGACCAGGCTGGGCTCGAACTCACAGAGATCCGCCTGCCTCTGCCTCCCGAGTGCTGGGATTAAAGGCATGCGCCACCATCGCCTGGCGGACATCTTATTTTTAAGGTTTATTTTTAATTATGTCTCTGTGTGCATTTGTGTACACGGGTTCAGGTGCCTAAGAAGGCCAGAGAGGTCAGAACCCTTGGAGTCGGAGTTAAGGATGGTTGTGAGCCCCCTCACCAGATCCTTTCTTTGGCTTTTTTTGGGACAGGTTTTTATGTAGCCCAGGCTGTCCTTAAACTTCCTGTGTAGCCAAGGCAGGTCTCAAACTCCTGCTTCTCCCACTTTTACTCCCCAAGTGCTGGGATTACAGGAATGCACTACCATGCCTGTAAGGACTCTCATTTTCAAAAGATTAGACATAAAGCCTTCTTGGATGAGCAGGCTTTGGCTTGAGGAGAGAAGGAGTCAGCTACAGAAGAATCTAGAGGGGCTGGAGAGATGGCTCAGAGGTTAAGAGCATTGCCTACTCTTCCAAAGATCCTGAGTTCAAGTCCCAGCAACCACATGGTGGCTCACAACCATCTGTAATGGGGTTTGGTGCCCTCTTCTGGCCTGCAGTCATACACACAGACAGACTATTGTATACATAATAAAAAAGAAGAAGAAGAATCTAGAGAAACAGTTGTGTAGACTCAAGAACGGCAAGCATAAAGACTAGAGTAAGCTGAAGAGAGCTGGGGAACTGGCGATGTTGATAGAGAGTTTGCCACAACGAACCTGATGATCTGAGATTGATCCCCAGCAGGGATCAATAAATAAATAAATAAATAAAACACACAGGACTGAAGAGATGGCTCAGTGGTTAAGAGCACTTTCAGAGAGAGTCTGGGTTCAGTTCCCAGCACCCACATGGCATCCCACAAGCACCCATAATTACAGTTCCAGGAGAGCCAGTGCCCTCTTCTGACCTCTGAGGGCACCAGGCACGCATATGGTACACAGATGTACATGCAGGAAAGACACTTGCACACATAAAATAAATAAATCTAAGACAAACAAACAATGCTTATAGTTTCAGTGCTGGGGGGGGGGGCAGAGTCAGGAGGGAAGATCCTTGGGGCTGGATGGCCAGCCAGTTCCCAGTAGGATATTCTGTCCCAAATGGCACATTCAGGTGCATCCACAAAAAAAGACACAGAAAGCAGACAGGAAGCTGGGAGTCCAGTGGACACAGGGGCAGAAGTAGGCGGGGCCTGGGACCGGCAACTGTGGTCATACCTGCACAATCTAGGCAGAGGCTGGCCAATTACCAGTGACTTAAAAAACTCTCAACTGACCGCAGTCTGAGGAGAGCAGTTCTGTTCGCTTCCTTAGGTGCAGAGGGGCCTCGGGGCTCTGGGGGGAGGGGAGGTGTTGCAACAGTCCACGTTCCTCTGCGCCTGTTCCCAATCCATGCCCCTGAAGGAGGTCTGGGCTGGAAATATGCTTGACCATCTCTCCAGAATTTACCAGATACTCAGTAAATCCTGACTTGGGGACATTTTGCTGAAGGTGGTTCCCAAGAGGATTTAACGAGAGCCGTAGTGGCCCATATTCTTAGGAGTATTAGCTTGGGGCACCTGAGGCCAGGGACACTGCTGGGCCATTCTTCTGTGACCCATGAGTTTTACTGGGCAGCAGCACACTTGAAGGAGCCAGGGATCTAGTCTGTAAGAGGTTGCCAGAGGGAGGTGGTGACACTCTACATGTGTGGGACTGAGTTTTCTCAGCTGTGATTATCCACCCTTCGTGTCCTGAGTGGGACGCAATCTTGACCTCACTGAGTAAGTTGCCCTGTGCCTCAGTTTTCTTGGTAGTAACACAGAGATGTTAGGATTGGGGCAGTTGCTCTGAGCTTCCACCCTTTCATAAAGTCTCATGTTGTGGTGCCTCCCAACAGTGAAACTATTCTTTGCGACTTCATAACTGTCATTTTACTACCGTTATGAATCATAATGTAAATATCTGATATTTTCGATGGTCTTAGGCAACCCCCCTGTGAGAGGGTCCTTAGAGCTCCCTAAGGGGTTGTGACCCACATGTTGAGAAACTTCGGGTTAGAGGCTCTGGCTGAGTGCTACGCATGGGCTAACTGTGCATTGCTGGTATCCTGAGTGGGGTTTATGACCAAAAAAACAAAACAAAACAAAACAAAAAAACCCGCCCAACTGAGCGCAACTGAGCTGGTGGCACTGGGTGATAAGGAAGAGTCACCAGGGAGCATAGTGGTCAGGCAAGGCATCTCTGCCTGATAAGACCCCAGAATACCTTCCTGGACGGAGTCAGGGCCAGTGGGAGTCCAGGACCTGGAATTCCGAGTGGAGGATGTGCAAATGTCCCGAGAGACGAGGAATTCCGAGTGGCTAGCGTGCAAATGCAGGGACAGACACGGAAGGGAGGGTGTATAAAGGTCGGGAGGGACCCGGTATTCAGAGTGGAGGGCGTAAGTGGCCCAAAGGCAGGGCCCAGATGACTGCAACTGAGGCAAGGCAGCGGATGCTGGAGCCGGAGGCATTCACACGAGTCGGGGGAAAGAAAAGATAGCAGCGCCGGAGTGAGGGTAGCCAGTGCAGACAGCGTCAAGGGCTTCTGTGCTATGTGGGGAGCGCGTCGGTTCCCACTTTGACAAGCGAAAGACTAGGAAGCACAAGAGAGCAGGGATCCTGGCACACGGTGCGCCGGTTCAGAGAGCTGCGCCACTCGGAGGGGCCGCTTCAGATGGAGGCCACGCCCATAACTCACCACCAGAGCACCGCCCACTCCCCGCCCACCCCCATCCCCCTCCGGAATCCCGCGCGGCGCGAGGGGGCGGGCTGCCCGGGCCATGGCGCATAAAGCCTCTGGCCACCTGCAGGGCTACTGCTCCTCTGGCCACGGACTCGGACTCACCTTGCTGAAGCGTGAGCCTCGGCTTCAATCATCTCTGTCGCTGTCTCCTTCAGGCCTGAGCCCCGCGAGCCCGGGCCGCGCACGCGGACATGGGCGGCAGCGCCAGGGCGCGCTGGGTGGCGGTGGGGCTGGGCGTCTTGGGGGTGCTGTGCGCTGCGCTTGGCGTTGTCATGATCCTCGTGGTGCCCTCGCTCATGAAGCAGCAGGTGTTGAAGGTGAGTGATGCGTCCTTCGGGGAAGCGGGACGCAGGGTGGGACAGTGGCGCGTCCCACCTTCCCACCACCAGGGAGGCCCAGATTCACCCCGAGGCTTGGCGGTCTGAGTCACCAGCGTCCCAGGGGCCTGACCCTTCTTACTGGAGCAGAAGTGTGGCCTGCTTGTTCCTGAGTTTCGATTGCTGCTGCCCTGACCACCAGACCTTCTATACATCTCGGCTGGTGACTGTACCTAGTGACCTCCGTCAGGGCAGTGGGCAGCTGGTGTCCCTTGTATTATCTCTGTAAGGAAGGCTCCCTCTCTCAGTGGGCGCTCTGCCTGCCTCCTCCCGCCTAGATGCCCCAGCGATGCCCTGGCTCGCCCCCACGCTGCCTGCCAGCCTGAAGAGTTAAGCAGCTTTCTTCCCCCACGCTCTGGCAGAGACAGACAGTACCCAGGTCTATGAGGGCAGGCAGCCCGGCCTCGCTCTTGATCTCAATGAGCCTTAGGTTTCGTTGCCCTTTCAACCGGGGACCTATATATTAGGCGGGCGGTGCCGGCAAGTCACAGACTCTGCCCTGGAGCCTGTGTCCTCCGAATGAGTCCGGAGCTCATTAAGTCCTGGAGATTATCGTCTTTTTTTTTTTTTTTTGAGATTATCGTCTTATTACACTCCAGCTAAGGGTGGTTTTTTTTTTTTTTTTTTTTTTTTGGTTTTTCGAGACAGGGTTTCTCTGTGGTTTTGGAGCCTGTCTTGGAACTAGCTCTTGTAGACCAGGCTGGTCTCGAACTCACAGAGATCTGCCTGCCTCTGCCTCCCGAGTGCTGGGATTAAAGGCGTGCGCCACCACCGCCCGGCCGCTAAGGGTGTTTTTGAGACGCTGAGCTGCCCCGGAAGGGGAAACCGAGGCTGGCCTTTAGGGAACATCCAGTTAGAACTGGACCTGGGATATAGATGGGGCTCTTGTTCCGTGAGTTGATTGACATCTTCTTAGCGGGTTTGTTTACTGGGAATTTAAGAATGGCTTCGTGGACTGTGCCCCGTCGTAGGTGAATGAAGGAGGGAATGAATGAAGGCTGCTCCTTCGTAGGCCTGGCTGCCACCTCCCAGGACTTGGCTGGCCTTCCAGATAGAGCCACAGGTGGCTCTCCTGGAGTCCTCTTGGCCACACTGTCGTTTCTCGTTCTTTGGATTTTCAACCCTTGTACCTGAAGATTCTCCGAGCTGGTGGCAGAGAAGTCCCAGGGTCCCAGGGGTTGCCGTATACTGGGGTAGAGGGAATCCCTTTTTCGTTGGAGCATCAGAACTAGCGAAGTAGCGGTGACAGCCTTGCCTCAGTAGCAGCCTGTGGTTTCGGCCACGCCAAGACCGGACCCTGTGTGTACCTAGCACGTGGGCTGCTTCCTGCTCCTCACCCAGCTTGCTCCTGCTCCTCCTATTTGGGGGTGAGGGGGAAAATCTCCCTTCAGGAGTGTTTTCTTTATTAGGTTCCCAGGCTCCCTTCAGGAGTGTTTTCTTTACTGGGTTGGCACAGAGTCTGCGGGGTGGGGGTGGGGGGGTGTTAACGTGTTAGCACTGGGACTGCACATGCCTGTCAGGTCGGGGGGGGGGGGGGCGGGCATCTGCCCAGGGCTTTGAGATGGAAAACCGTGTTTGGCGGAGTTGTCCTACAGCTAGAAGCTTGGGGCTTTAAGTTTGAGTGAGCGGCTTCCAGCACCCTACGTGTTAAAATCCCAAAGGCGATTGGTTGGGGGCTGAGTGGCGTGAAGGAAGGAAGACAGGAAGACACGCCTAGCCCCAGACAGCGGCTTCTTAGACTCCCTGGCTGGAGTGTAGCCGACCTCCTGTGGGAGAAGAAAGCTCACTTCAGTGGCTGGCAGGAGGGTGGGGGCGGAGGGGAGCAGGGAGGGACCCCAGAGTTGACTTTGGCCACTTTCGTTCTTTGCGACTTGAATGGAAGCCTTGTTTTTTGAATTTTCATGTTTTATGTCTTTTTTTTTAAAAAAAAAAAAAGTTGATGTATAAAAGGCAGGAATACTTGGTTGTTTAAAAAAAAAAGCAAAACAGGGCTGGAGAGATGGCTCACGTAGGACCCAGCATGACAAGCTCAAAAGAGGCCTGAGTCTCAGTAGTTTACCTTAAGGCAATACCTGATTCCAAGAAAGACCCCAAACTGAGACCACTCAGGCACCACCCAAAAACAGACCATCCAAAAGAAACTCCTAATGTTCCAACCATAGTAGATAGAATCACCTGCCAGCACCCACCCATCGCTTGTGGTGCTCTTCCAGAGGACCTGGGTTCAGTTCCGAGCACCCACATGGGAACTCACAACTATCTGTAATTCCAGTTCCAGGGGATCCGACACCCTCACATAGACATACATGTAGGCAACACCAATGTCATAAAATTAAAAATAAATTATAAAGAAAAAAATCAGGATTGGGTATAGCTCAGTGGCAGAGCTGTTACCCATCAGGTAACAGGCCCTGGCTTACAACACACACATACACACAGAGAAATTTCTTCTGATGTTATTATCATAGGCATAGTATATTTTTAGACTTTTCAATATATGTATATACAATCGTTTGTGTGTGTGCCCGTGTGTGTGTGTGTGTGTGTGTGTGTGAGCCAGTAGATGGCCAGCGAACCCCAGCCGTCCTCCTGTCTCTGCCTTCCCGGGGGTTCCAGGTACTCTCAAGTATACCCAACATTTAATGTGGTGCTGCTGCTTTAAACTCGTGTCCTGTTTGCCCAGCAAGCACTTTGCCCATGGACCGACTTGGCCAATTCTGATGGCCATCTTTACAAAACCTGAACTGGATAGCATATGCCTTTCTTCCTTTTTTATTTTTATTTTATTTATTTATTTATTTATTTTTGAATCATGATCTCAGTTATGTAGCTCAGGTTGGCCTCAAACTCACTGAGATCCACATATGACCACATTTGAATGCTGGGTTTAAAAATGTGCACCACTCGTGCCTGGCTTAAGTAGTATGATTTTTCTGTTCCGTGTTAGTGCTAGAAGTGTGTGTGTGTGTGTGTGTGTGTGGTGGGGGGCTGGGCTTGCCACACAAGTAGAGGCTAGAGGTCGATGCTGGGTGTCTTCTTCAATTGGTCTCCCCCTTGTTTTTTGAGACAGGCTCTCTCGTTGAATGTGGGGTGTACCTTCTCTGCTAGACACTGGCTGTGAGTCCCTGGGATCTGCCTGTTCCACCTGCCCCAATGCTGGGCTGCCCAACATACTGCTGTGCTCAGCTTTGTTACTTTTGTTTGTTTGAGACAGAGTTTCTCTGTGTAGCCCTGACTGTCCTGGAATTTGCTCTGCAGACCAGGCTGGCTTCAAATTCAGGGATCCACCTACCTCTGCCTCCCGAGTGCTGGGACTGAAGGCATGCGCCACACTTGGCCACACCTGGCTAGGTGTTCAGCTTTTGTTTGGATTCTGGGAATCAGAACTGAGATCCTCTAGGAAGCTCTTGACCCACTGAGCTATCTTTCCAGTCCTGTTCAAAGGTTTCTGCATGACAGGCAGAACATGCCAGTCTATCCTCCCCCCGCCCCCCCCCCCCACACACTGTGTGGTAGTCCTTTGTTTACCTGTTCCTCTGTTGACTGGCTACTTACTTTGTCCCAGGCTATAGAGAACACATACCCTCCTGTGTGAGCCCACAGACCCTTCCACAGTGTGATTCTTAGCCTGTGGATCCATTTCAATGTCATTTCATCCTTCCTCACCCTGACAAACTGGGGGACCACTCACTTGCCCTTATTTCCTCTTTCTTCATCCTCTTTGGCTCTTCGGTGGCTTTGATTCATATCTTTAGCTCCACGAGGTTGGGCAGGAATGTGATGTCCACGTAGGTGACTGGTTTCCAGAGCTTAGGGGTGCAGGCCCACTGTGCCATGTGCTAGCTGGGGCCCATCCATCACTTGGGAGCTGGGCTTTCTCAACGAGACTGGGGCCAATCTGGTTTGCTCCTCCGAGGGATTAACAAATTACAAGGGGGATTACAAGGGCATTTGGAAATGTCCTGTGAGCCTGCTTGATTCTTTCTTTCTGGTTTGAACCCAGCCACAGTGTTGTGAAACAGGCCCAGGCTGCGGAATTCTTCCTTTCTACAGATAAGGGATTGGGCCATAGCAAAGGTCAGGGAGCTAGTTATCAAGCATGCCCTGTGGTGGGCTGGGAGGGACCTCAAATGTCCATGCTTGTTTTACCCTTCACTGGGAGCAGGACATAGGCAAGAACCCACTCTGTACAGTGCACTGCTGGGCAGAGGCAAAAAAGAAGTAAGAAGGGCCAGGTTACAAAAACACATAGGCCGGGTGGTGGTGATGCATGCCTTTAATCTCATCACTCGGGAGGCAGAGATGGGCAGATCTCTGTGAGTTCGAGGTCCGCCTGGTCTACAGAGTGAGTTCCAGGACTGCTGGGATTACACAGAGAGACCCTGTCTTAAACAAAAACCAAAAGAAAAAGAAAGAAAACACATGAATGATGGAGGAAAATCTCTGTTCCTGTTAAAGTCCCCTGCCCCAGCTTCTTGCCTGTCATCCCAGCTACTTGGAGGCTGAAGCAGGAGGAATATAAATTTAAAGCTGGCCCTGGGCTGCACAGGGAGTTCAGAGCCAGCCTAGGCTGTACAAGAAATTCAAACAGTGAGACCCCGTCTTTAAATAAAGCATAAGCTAGGCACATTGGTATACACTTTTAATCCAGTTCAGAAGGCAGAGGCAGGCAGATTCCTGAGTTCCTGGACAGCCAGGGATACATAGACCCTGCCTGTAGATAGATAGATAGATAGATAGATAGAAAGCAAGTTGAGTATATAGCTCAGTAATACACCACTTCCCTCATATGTGCAGAACTCTGGGTTCAATTCCCAGTGCTGCAAAAACATCATCATCATCATCATCATCATCATCATCATCATCATCATCATAGTAAATAGCTAACAGTTTTCTATATTTTCAACAGATTCATGTCAATGCAGTAACAATTTAGAAAAAGGGTTCACATCAGACACACGAAGTAGAAAATGCTGAACCCATGATTCTTTGTGCATTTTTGTTTTATTTTATGTGTATATGTGTTTGCCTGTGTGTTCATCTGTGTACTGCGTGTGTGCAATGCCCTTGGAGACCAGAACAGGGAATCAGATCCTCTGGAACTGGACTTATAGATGGTTGTGAGCCATCATGTGGATGATAGGAATTGAACCCAGGTCCTCTGGAAGAGCAGCCAGTGCTCTTAACCATTGAGCCATCTCTCCAACCCACCATGACTCTTTTCGTAAAATATATACATGCATTTATTTGTGTGTGAGTGGAGGGGCTGTGCCACAGTGTGCCTGTTCATGCCAGAGGACAACCTTCAGGAGTCAGTTCTCTCCTCCTACTATGTGGGTCCCGGGGATTGAACTCGGGTCCTCAGGTTTAGCAGCAAGCACCTTTATCTCTGGAGTCATCTCACCAGCCCCAATGGTATTATTTTGTTCGTAGTGCTTTGAGGCAAGGTCTTGCTGTGTTATCCAAGGTTTATTTGAAATTCTCCTGCCTCAGTTTCCTGAGTGCTGAGGTAACAGGCCTGCACCAACCCACCTGGCCTCTGTAAACACAAAAATAGAATGTATCCAAGAGTTATGAATTTAACTAAAAATAACAAGCGAGGCAGTGTCTTAGTTAGGGTTAGGGTAGCTGTGATGAGACACCATGACCAAAGCAACTTGGAGAGAAAAGAGTGTATTTGGCTTACACTTCCACATCATTGTTGATTATTAAAGGAAGACAGGGCAGGAACTCAAACAGGATAGGAACCTGGAGGCAGGAGCTGATGCAGAGGCCATGGAGGAGTGTTGCTTTCTAGTTTTCTTTCCATGGCTTGCTCAGCCTGCTTTCTTAGAGAACCCAGGACCACCTGCCCTGGCGTGGCCCCACCCACAATGGGCTGGGCTTTCCCACATCAATCACTAATTAAGAGAATGCTCTATAGGCTTGTGTCCAGCCCAGTCTTACAGAGGCATTCTTCTGAATTGAGGTTTCCTCCTCTCAGATGACAATAGCCTGTGTCAAGTTGACACAGAACTGGGCCACACAGGTAGCATGGTAATGCACGTCCTTGCCATTAAGGAACCAGCTGAAGGTGGTAATTGCCCTTTGACTTTCCTGGAGTGTGTGTGATAGTGTCCAGACCCAGGGCGTTTCACCTTGAACCCAGGCTCACATGCAGCTGCCCATCCTCGGGGCCACCACCTTCATCCCAGGGTCACATAATCTTTCCCATGTCCATGATTGCGACACCTCCGCCGTCCTGTCCTTCAGGGGGTTTTCCTGTTGAGCTCACTCCAAGCTCACTCCTGAGTGCTTGGTCAATTCATCTGCTGGTGCCTCCTTCATCTCATTTGTCCCTTAGGTGCAGACAGAAGCCCCAGGTTGTCCATCCCTGCTTGCTTCTGTCTGCTGCTTCCTGCTGCCTCATAGCTGGTTCACCAATATCTTTGTTTGTTTGTTTGTTTTTTGTTTTGTTTTTCGAGACAGGGTTTCTCTGTAGCTTTGGAGCCTGTCCTGGAAATAGCTCTTGTAGACCAGGCTGGCCTCCAGCTCACAGAGGTCCGCCTGCCTCTGCCTCCCGAGTGCTGGGATTAAACGTGTGTGCCACCACCGCCAGCTCTCACCAACATCTTAACGGTACATGCCTGGGGGCCATAGAGGTACAGGGGTCTAAAGGGTCTGAGCAGGATGGACGTTGTCCCTCTGGCTGCCTGTGAAAAGCTAAGTGAGACTACTACACAGAACTAAGCTCAGACCCTTTGACGTTCCCCATCTTTCTCCAAGTGAACCCCAAATTCCTCTCAGCAGCTTGAAGATCACCATTCAATATGTCTCCCTTTACCTCCCTCAACTCAGCCACTCCCAGCCCATGGCCATCCTCCTGGTTTGAGTCCATTATACTTAGTCCCATTTCAAAGGCCCTGGCATGTCCTGCAGCCTGAATTGGAGTAACGGACGGTTGTGACCTGACATGTGGGTTCTGAAAATCGAACCCAGGTCTTCTACAAGAGCAGGTGGTGCCCTTAACATCTGAGCCATCCCGAGCCGGGCAGTGATGGTGGTGCACGCCTTTAATCCCAGCACTCGGGAGGCAGAGGCAGGTGGACCTCTGTGAGTTTGAGGCCATCCTGATCTACAAGAGCTAGTTCCAGGACAGGCTCCAAATCTACAGAGAAACCCTGTCTCAAAAAACCGAAAACCAACCAACCAAACAAAAAACAAAACAAAACATCTGAGCCATCCCTCCAGCCTTCCGTGCGGTTCTTTCTTTTTCCTGAACATGAAGTTGGCCAGAGGAGGGGCTGGGAGCACTGGGATGCAGGCAGATAGCTATCTACTCCTCCTCACCTTGATTTTGTCCCCTTCTCTCACTAATCCCTACGGAGCCCCAGGGAACTCTCAGGAGTTGGGCTAGCCTGGGATATCCACACCGTCCCTGAGTTGTTTTGTGACCTTTGACAGAGCTCCTTGGCCTGGCACTTGGAAGGTGGTGCTGATGGCAGATAATTGTGGACACTTTGTTACCTGGAGTGTCTGTTGTTTCTCAAAGTTGTTTATTAGTGTCTAAGTGGCCTTCTGCTTCATCCGATGAGACAGACGCAGGGGCACATAGATACAAAGTAACTTGTTCTAGGTCACAACGATTTAGATAACAGAACCAAGATTTTTAGTGAGCTCAAAGCCTGTGATGGTGTAGCCTCTGCTGATAGATTGTAATTTCTGGGTGGCGTAGCCTTTGCTGATAGATGAGTTTTGAACAGCCAGCCTAGACTGGAGAGGCCCAAAGCCACCTTCCTGGATTAGTCTCCCATTTATCTGCATGGCCAGTGGGTGTATTCCAGGCCTTTGTCCCATGGCTACCTGAGAAGGCTGCAGGTTCATAATCCTTCAGGAGGACTCAAGTGGGAAGGTCTGCCTTTCCCCAGCTTGTGGCACCCTATGACCTTGGGGCTAAGGTCTGCCTGGGCCACTGTGGGCCTCTCCCACAGTGGGGTCTGGGGCCCTTAGTGTCAGGATGGGTATCCCTGCAGATTCCCTGCTCTTCAGGCCCTGGGTAGGGACGCTTAGGTGTCCTGGGATTTCTTCTGTTTTCTTCCTCTTTTCGGCTGCCTGGCTTCCGGTCCCCCTGGCATGTGAGTAGCTAGCTATTTTAGTTCCTTGCAGGGGTGTGGCTTTGGCTATAGGCAGCTTATTTTTAGTTTCAGGCATTTATTTCTGTTCCTTCCTGGCTCCTTGTAGGTCCACTAGTACTCATGTCTCTAGTGCATGTGTCTGTTGCTATAAGCACCTGCTGGCGAATGTCCACACACTGGCATTCCCAGGTGTGCTAACCCATACAGCTGGGTATATGGTCCGGTGTTGGCATATGTGGATATGCGTGTTTCTCTGTACCCCATGAGCTACAACCCATCCACATGTGGATGCAGGTCATTGTCTGGCACACGTAAACACACACACACATGTGCCGATGCATGATCCCATGTGCTGAGGGGCGGGGGACATCCATCCATGCATGGCAGAATGGTGGCCAAGCAGGTGCAAGCCACTGGGCCCCAACCTCATCACTGCCGAGGAAAGAAAAGGGTCATTGTCACTATGTGGTCACCGTGTGCGGTAGTTAAGTGCTGCTACCTGGCATTGAAACCAGGCTCTCCTTTTTCATTCCTGGAAGGACTCAGGGACCCTTCCTGGAAGGATGGACTCCTTACTGTCCTCCCACAGTGACTCACCCTGATTCAAGCCAACTCCAGGAGTTCAGCTACCTGGAATCCTGTGCACTGGCCTTTGATCCCGGCAGCTGACTCTGGAGCTGGTTCTGGGGAGGCCACTTGGTTCTCTGTAGAGCCTATCCTGGGTGCTTATTGGTTCCTAAGAGGTTTGGCCCAGGCTGCCAGCTCTGGCTCTTTGTAGCTTCTAGAGTACAGAGGATTGTTCACACATCCCTGGCCAGAAAAAAGAGAGGCTCCAGGCCACCATGAGCCCCTCCCCAGGTTGCTTCTGGATGTTTGACACTGCTTACTTTAGGACCCGGGAGTTCAGCTGAAAAGCCCCTGATCTTTCGCTCTAGATTCAGTGTTACCAGATGTAGTTTGAGAAGGATTCAGCCAGGGACTTTGTCAAAAATAGAAGCAGGAGAGGAGGCTGAAGCAGGAGGATTGGTAATTCCAGGCCAGCCTGGGCTACAGTGTAACAGGCCTTAAAAAAAAAGAAAAAAAGAAGAAAAGAAAAGAGAGAAAGAAAAGTCAATAAAAATGGAAAACAGAAAACAAGAACAGAACAGGTGGCCCTTTTACCTCTTTCCTCTCATTCTTCCTCCCTCACAGGTGGCTTGGCCATCACTGGCCTAGGGCAGGGTCAGGCCCAGCTGAGCTGTAAACAGAAATAAAAAACAGGCCTGGCTCAGCCTGGCTCAGCCTGTCTCTGAGTCTCAGGGGCTGAGGAGGCTCCATTGCTGCTCAGGGGTGATTTCCACTCCAAGCCTTGGATGGCAGGGGTGCTCTATGCCTTCTTGGAATCATGGCCTCCTCAGACCTGGGACTTTCTTCTCTCTCCCCCTCACCTCTACTGCTTTGTGATCTTCAGCTGCCTGGGGAGGGGAAGGAACAGGAGTGGCCTGATCCTTGCTTGCTTCCTGGCATTTTAATGAAGTTCCTTCCACCCTCCCTGGAAGCTTCTAGAAGGGCTCTTGGGCCACGTTAGCTGTAGGGCTTCTTGATGACTTTTTGGTTCTTGCTGGGATGGGGCCTTTTTAACTCCTGAATGCTCACGGTTGGTGAGTCTTCACCTCATCTCAGCCACACTCTGTTGGAATATGTCTAGGCCCAACTCACTGCTCTGTGCCTAGCCGTGCTCAACCCCAGACTTACCACCCTCCTTGGGTCTTCACCTTTCTCTTGTCCTCAAAGGAGGACTCTGGCTTGCCAGGTGTCTTACCTTATCCTGACCCCTCCTCCTCATCTCCAGGCCTGTCCCCTCACCTTCCTGGTTAGCTTGGCCTGTGGTCTTCCATCCTGTGGCCATCAGCTACGACCTTGGGGGCAGCCACCGTTTGCTCTCTCTGCTCCCCACACTTGAGCCCTGGGGTCCCTTTCCCAAGGCTGGCTGCTGTCACTGTCACCTTTCATCAGGATTCTTGAACTTCTTTCCAACGTCTCTGCTCTCTCTCCAGCTCCCAGTACTATGGCCAGAGACAGCCTAGCCTTCCCCCGTAACCTGCTAGTAACCTGCCCTTGGATACCCTCCCCGCCTAGCCTCTGCATGGGCCAGGTCTGTGGTCTTAGGCCTGTGACATGTCTCAACGAGAGCCCACTTAAATTCATTTAAGTTGCACCTGCTTGGGAAGGCCGCACTGGCCCCCGATGTTGACACTGAGGCCCCTCTGGCCCCGGTCTCCACCCCATCCCACTCTTTTTTCTTTAGCTCAGGACACTATACTGTTTAGCTGTGACATGTACCTGTGTATTGGGCTTTTTCCTTCTGCCACGTTGTCCCCATGGGAATCCTAAGCTCAGGAGGGCAAGGACCTCTGTGGTGTTTGTTCTCTGTCCCCAGTGTTGGAACTAATGCCTGGCACTGGGCCTGGGGTTCCCAAATATTTAGCCAAAGTGGACAAGCCGAATCACAAGGTGTCCTGGGACTCTTGGCACTGTGAGGTCCCGTGCCAAGCTATGGGTGCCGTGGTGCCACTGCCCTGCCATGGCAGGCCTAGCAGTCCTTTGTGTCACAGACTGCTCTTCAGAATAAACAGGTGCTGTGGTGTGAAGAGCTGCTTCAGAGATGATGTGAATCTGATCCCCAGAACCCAGGTCAAAAAAGCTGGTAATTCAGCACTGGGGAGGCAGAGACAGGAGAATCCCTGGGGCTCAGTGACTCAGGACAGCTCTGCTGAACTGGGGAGCTCTAGGCCAAGGAGAAACCCTATCTCAAAACTCCATGTGGGCCCGGGCGGTGGTGGTGCACGCCTTTAATCCCAGCACTTGGGAGGCAGAGGCAGGCGGATCTCTCTCTACAAGAGCTAGTTCCAGGACAGGCTCAAAAACCACAGAGAAACCCTGTCTCGAAAAACCAAACCAAACAAAACAAAACAAAAAAACATATGGGTAGCGTCTAAGGAATCAAACCTGAGGTTGTCCTCTGGCCAACACACACCCACACACTGATATACATACAGACACATACACACACACATACCCCAATATACACACAGACACATATACACACACACACACATACCCTAATATACATATAGACACATACATACATACACACACACACCCCGATATACACACAGACACACACAGGCACATACATACCCTGATACACACATAGACACATGCACACACACACAAAGAGACACACAGACACACATACTGATATACACACAGACACATACACACAGACATAGATACACACACACACATACCCCAATATACACAGAGAAATATATATATATATATACACACATACCCCAATATACACACAGACATATATACACACACACAAACACAGAGTCACACAGACACACAGAGACACATACACAGATACACAGACTTACACATAGAAACTTACATACATATGCACACAGAGAGATGTACACACACACACACCCTGGTCTATCAGTCTTCTTCACAGGCTTCTGCCTGTCTGGCCAATCAGCATCCTGACCTCTACAGACACACATACGCACACACACACACACACACACGCACGCACGCACGCATGCACACGCACACACGCGTGCGCCCATCTTCTCTTCCAACCTCAGGTGCTGTTCCTTCTGTCCGAATGCTTTCCCCTTGGCTCTTTTACTCAGTTTCTCTCCTGTGCTTCATAGTGTCATGTATTTGTGTTCTGTGGGGCCTGGAAGTGACCCAGAGACGCACTCCTGCTCAGCAAATGTTCTGTCACCAATCTACACCTCACACCTGTAAGCGGGATTTTTTTGAAGACATTTCCTGGCCACCAGTTTCCCCCACCTCCCCTGAGGTTCCTTGCGGGACTTTCCCTGAGCTCACCCTCCAGTGATCTCATTCATTTGGTTGATGTCTTACCAGAATGAAGATCTTATGTGTTTTGTACATGGCTTCCCTCCACAGTGGTGACCTGACTGGGCTGGGACTGTGCTGAGGCAGGGGGAGGACCCCAGGGCCATTATTGAAATCTCAAGCCTTGCAGCCTGACTCTGCTCCATTCTGGGGGGCTGTGGGTAAGTCATGGGGCTTTGGTGTGCCTCTGTCTCCCGGGACCACCTCCCGAGGCCACTTTGTGAGCTGAAGTTCATATATCCCAAACCACACCCAGTGGCCTGAGTCCCTGGCAAGGACCACTCAGGGTCTGAGTCTCAATGTGCTTTCTCTTGACTCTAGCAACTTCTCTCTGGTGTCTGCCAGGGTGGACCCCATGTCTATGCAGCTGGCTTTCCCTAGTGACCGCTTTCTGGTTGCAGCACAAAGGCAGTGGGCCAGGAGGAATAGACCCAGTCTTCAGAGACGTTATCAGGACTGCTGTGGGCGGCGGGTAAATAAATCACGCCCGTCTTAACCAAGGGCAGGAGTGATCAGGAGGTGGGGAGCCGACTTAGGGTGCACAGCCTTTGGGAGTGAATGCTCTTCAGTAGCTCTGGCTTGCGGTGGGCCGCGTGCACTCCTCTGCAGTCTGTATGTCCAGGTTTATTGTCAAAGCAGGGTCACTTCCTCCTGTGGTTTTCTCACAAGCAGCACCGTGTTGGGCTAGGGTTCTCCTGCTGGGAACAACTGCTCCTGCTCGTGATTTATATCGATCTGCTAGTGATCTCTATCTCTACATATGGAGAGGTGTGGCCCATAGGCGTGAAGAACAAAAATAAATGGGCTGGGGGCTGGAGAGATGGCTCAGTGGTAAAGAGCATTGCCTGATCTTCCAAAGGTTCTGAGTTCAATTCCCAGCAACCACATGGTGGCTCACAACCATCTGTAATGAGGTCTGGTGCCCTCTTCTGGCCTGCAGACATACACACAGACAGAATATTGTATACATAATAAATAAATATTAAAAAAAAAATAAATGGGCTGCTATTGTACACCTAGCACTTTAGAGGCTAGAACAAGAGAATCGGAGTTAGAGCATCCTGACTACATCGGGAATTTGAGGCCAGTCTGGGCCACATGAGATCCTGTATAAAAAAAGGGGGGGGGGGCGCTCACTGACTAAAGGTTCTTGCCACCAAACATGCTGACAGGTGTTCCATCCTGGACCTACGTAGTGGAAGAAGAGAATCAAGTCCTTCAAGATGTCTTCTGAAAGAGAAGCTGCCTTTGGAGAACTCAGCTTGGGATGGAGCTATGTCCCGTGGGTTAGTAGGAGGCAAGGGTGACAGGTAGCCCGGGTGGGGGAGAAACCCGTGGCCCCCTAGTTAGCACCTGATCGTGCCCAGGTTCTACTCGCTGCCTCTCATGGATATGCACCTGAGATGCTTTCTTTGGCCCTGGGACAGCCTTTCTTGAGGGGGAGACAGTTTATTAGGGTCAATTTCACAGCTCTTAGATTGTGGAATCTGCAGCTACGTGGGTTCCTCTCTTTTCCTTTTATGTTATTTCATCATCATCATCATTTTGGTGTTTGAGACACGGTCTCTCTCTAGAGTCCTGGTTTGAACTCACAGACATCTGCCTGTCTCTGTCTCTGGATCGCTGAAAGGCGGGTGGCACCATGCCCAGTTTATCATCATCATCATTATTGTTGTTATTATTTGAGACAGGGTCTCACACTGTAGCCCAGGCTGGCCTCAACTTTTGGCAATCTTTCTGCCTCTGCTTCCAGTCCTGGGATTATAGGCATGTGCCAACATGTCTGGCCTATCTTTTCTTTTGTTAAAGTCACATGTATTTGTTTGTGTGTGTGTGGAGGGGTACGTGTGCGTCACACACGTGAGCAGAGGTCAGAGAACAAGTCGCAAGGGTCAGTTTCCTTCTTCTACCATGTGGAGCCCAGGGGTTGAACTCAGGTCATTAGGCCTGGCCACAAGGGCTTTACTGTCTGAGCCATCTCACCAGTCCCTCTTTAAGGACAACAAAGGTCAGAGGAAGCCATGACCTGTTCGAGGCCTTGGGGATGGTTGGTATCCAGTGCTGGCCTGTTGTGGGCTATACTGCCAGTTCCAGGCTAGCTGGGGAAGTAGATGCTGACCTAGGGAGAGGGAAGGGAGCTTGGTAGGTGAGCGCCAGTGAGTTATTCTATGGTGACTTCCAGACAGGGTCCCTACGCTCCCACCTACCTTCTCCTTGCTGCCATCCGGTTGCAGGAGTGGGACGAGATGTTTTGATAAAGTGGAAGAGATGTCAGGGCCGGGTATGCCAAAGTTCAAGCTTTCTACGCCTCCCTTGAGGTTCAGGATGGGTCCCAGGATGAGAGTGGGGAGGAGGAAGCTGAGCCTCCGTGACCTTCACTACACTCAGCACCGGCATCCAGTGCAGAGGCGTTGATCCACTCTGAGCATGTTCTGCAATGTAGCTCAGGAGTCAGCTCCGGCCACCGACAAAGCAGCTGTTGGCTCTTGCCCCAGACTCTGGTGCATGTCCCCACCCTTCTGGGATAGTATAGGAGATGCAGCTGGGCCTCAGAGATGAGGCCTCTGTTAGCGTCCCTTTCTAAGCTGAGCTGTGCCCTGTGGTACCCACATGATCACCCTCTGCCTGGAGGAGAGGTATGAGGCGGGCCTTCCTGAAGGCTCACTGTCGAGATCGTGTAAGAGACAGTGTCTGGGGTTGGCCTTGGAGGCTGGCATTTCAGATTTGAGTCCTGGCTTTGCCAATATCCTGCTGGGTAATTTCAGGCAAACATCTTACCATCTCTGTGCCCTTTCACCCTGTCCTGACTTTATGAGGGCGAGGAGCTCGTACTTGTTAAACACCTAGACTAAGAAGCTGGTGTCACTCGCTGTGTTGACACCCCCCAGGCAGCTCTGTCGTCTGTGCTTGCGACAGAACCCTGCTCTGCTTGCCGCTCTGAGACTTGGTCATAGCGTGCCCAGGCTAGTGATGTCTCAGGCTGATTCTGCAGTTGCTTGATTTTGCCTTGCAGAATAGCCTTGCCCCGCCTGGCCAGCTGCCTCTCCAGGGTACGCTCAGCTCTCGCCCTGTCTCCCATCTTCTTTTAAAAATTATGGCTTTAGAAAAATTGCTGATACAGGACAGTCAGCCACACTGGCATTCCCCCAAACACCTTGGCCTGTAGATCTCTGTTAGGGTCAAGGACAGTTGCCTTTTTGCCCGAAGCCTGCAACGACAGGCTGGCTCCTGCCTGTGAAACCCCTATCTTATTTATTTTCTGCCAGGCTGGAGACTCAACCCAGGGTCTCCTGCCTGATGTGCCACAATGCCCAGGCCTTTTTTATTTTTTTTGCCCCTTTTAAGACTTTTATATTTACTTATTTTTTTAAAAAAAAAAAAACTTTTAATTATGCCTCTCTGCATGGGTATGTGTGCATGGACCCAGGTGCCTGTGGAAGCCACATGAGGGCGCCAGATCCCCTGGGGCGGGAGTTACAGTGAGCCTGGCTAGGGTGCTGGAAACTGAACTTGGGTTCTTTGCGAGAACAGTACACACTCTTACTGCTGAGCTGTCTCTCAGCGGTCTGCTTGCTTATAGAGGGGCCATACAGAGATCAGAGGACATCCCTGGGGAGCCACTTCTCTTCTTCCATAGTGTTAGCTCAAGGGCTGAACTCAGGCTCTGTAGCAAAGTGTCTTTATTTGCCTGTTATTTTGAGACAAAGTTTCATTAAGTTCTCCAGGCTAGCCTTGAACTTACTCTTGGAGTCTAGGCTGACCCTGAACTTTCAGTCCTCCTGCTTTAGCCTTCCTAGTAGCTGGGGTGGCAGGCTTGCCCACCGTGCCCCACTTGGTTGTAGTTAAGTTTAGAGGCTTGTCCTGTGTGGGTCCCCTTCCTCCTGTCAGTTGTGCCACTAGCCTTTCTTGTCACCCCCTCCCAGCTCTGTTCTGTAGGAGCTGAGGAGCTGGCCAGGGTCTAGGCAGGGTGCCCTGGTTGTGATGCGCTTCCCACAGACCCTGCACAGGAGGGTCCACTGTGTTGGGTGTTGGACTATCCTGGCTGAGCAAGCAGCTGGGCTCCGCGGTGGTAACAGAGGGGTGGTGGCGATAGAACCTGGGTGGGTTAGAGTTTCCTGCACCAGCTCCTGCTTTTAGCCTCCTGGCTTTCCTAGCCCCATCTCCATGCTTCAAGAAATGCTAATTCTTCCACTGGCCAGACTGGGGCCAGCCCAGGGGTCATGTCCATCCTTGTGGCTATAGGAGTCCTGGGGTGTCGGAGCTGGCCTATTGGAGTTGGAGTCCCAGGAAGGCTCCTCTTGTCCTACTTTACCCATCCTGGCCTCTGAGCCCTGCAGAAATCCTAAGCCCTGGCCCCGGTCCCATCTGGCCTCCTGGCACAGGAGGCTCCGCTGGCTTCCCTGGGCTGAGAGCCCATCTCAGTTGCTGCTCCATTGTAGCTGGGGTCCTGACAGGCGCTGGCCTTGAGATTTCCTCCTCCTCTCTGTTCCCAGCCCTCATCGTGTCTCCCACTCTTTGTTTCTTACTGTTGTGAAATAGGACGTAGTTCTAGCAAAGGTCATAATACACATTCATCAAGTTAAATGAGCCCCAGGTGAAAAGACAGAGCCTGTGGTCCTGTGGCCCTGCCGGAGGGAGTCCCTGCCCTCAGGTGTCCCTTGCCTTTCGTAGAATCCCTGCAGATCCTACTGGGTCTGGTTTTGATCTTTCCTCCAGTGTATACAAGCTCTGATTTTACTGTGATGTTCTTATTTTGTTTTCACATTTTACTGTGATGTTCTGCTTCTGATGTTGTTTGCTGCTTTGAGACCAAGCCTTGCTCCGTAGCTCAGGCTCGACTTGAACTGGTGTCTCTGGGATGCCGGCCCGCAGATGTGCACCACCAAGGCTGGCCTCCTTCATATCCTGGATACGGCTTCTTTCACTAGACTTGTTTTCAAGTTCGTCTGTGTAATAGCGTATGGCTGTGCATCCTAGCTCTTTAGGATGGAGGGTCTGCTTTCACAGTACCCATCTTTGCTGGTGGCAGGTGGCACTCGAGGCTGTGAGGTGTGTGGACACATGCTCACTTCTTTTGTCCCCCTCTCTCTCCCGCCCTGTCTGTCCTCCCAGATCTCAGCCTCTTCCTCTGTGGATCATCTTCTTCCTAGCTTTGATCTTGAATGTGACCTTCAACCTGCTTCAACAGTGGGAGTCCATCCACACTACAGTGGGTGAGCTTGGGTTTAGAGTCCTTTGGCTGGCGGCCAAGCTTGGTTCAGCCTCCTGCCAGCTGTGTGACCTCCAGCAGTTGGCTCACTGCTCTAACCACGGTTAGGTGACTTACTTTACTAGGCCACCACAGTGAAAGGGTGACTTGAGCAACACTCATTTCCTTTTGGCTGTTCTGGAGGCTGGATGCCCATGGCTGCCACCGTGTATCCTAAGACCCCCCCTCCCCCTTTAGTTTGCAGCCTGCCTCGTCCCTGTCTCCCTGTGGTCTGGTCATCCTTGGTGTCTCTGTCCTAGCTCTTCTTGTTGTAGACTCCAGTCACATTGCATCAGGGCCACCCTGAGTAATCGATTGCTTCACTTTAACCTACCACCTCATTGTGGGTTCTAACTCCAGTACAGTCCCCGTTTGAGGCCTGCGGCTGGGGTGAATAGGAGGTCGTGGTTCTGCGCCATGTAGAACACTTCGGCTAGGACACTGTATGGCTGTCTTGAGATCAGAGTCTCTGTGGTTAGTGGCTGAGACCCTTAAAAGATTGGCTCCTGTGGGAGCGAGGAGGGTGCCCAGAATACCTGAGTAGTACGCATTTGCTGGGGGTGGAGGGACGAGTGACACAGAAGCTTTGAGTCACCCCATGCTCCTGTAAAAAGTGACCCCAGTAAACATGTTAGTGCCCTCATCTGCATGGGTAAGAATCACACCTCTTTGGTCAGAGGTCACCTGTCTGCAGTGAATAGAAAGAGTCCCCAAGAAAAACCACATAAGAACAGGGTTTTTATATTTATTTTGCTTATGTATTTATCTATGTATGGGGGGGGGGCTGGCATCATGTGTCTTTATCACTCTCCACCACATGGATTGAGCATCGGGGTGAACTCCAGCTGCGATGTCCAGGGAGGTGGTGGCATCTTCAGGTACTGGCCAGTCACCCAGCTAGGTGACTATCTTATCTGGGTTGCCATGTGCATATCTGATTCCTGGCTTCTGGCTGTTGCCTGGACTCCCTGTTCAATGTCTGTCAGATTTCGTCTGTTCCCATGGTGACAGACGCCCTGGTTTTCCCAATTCCTCGCTACACATAGCATACTCCCTGGACTCTGCCACAGTGGGTGGCTTTAGATCTGCCTTTGAGATGTTTGGGTAAGTGACTGGCTGCCCACTGCTAGCAGGCTGGCTTCACAAACAGCCATTTACCCTCTCCAAGTGCTGTGTGACCGCCCAGCTTTCTGGAAGCTCTGTGGCTTTGAAGAGGGCCTGTGGGCATTGTGTATGTGTGTTCATCTGTGAATGTGTGCACATGTGCATGAGGGCGCATTTTCTGCGTTGGTGTATATGTGGATTCCAGAGGTCCATGTTGGGTCTTCTCAATGACTCTCCACTTTGATTGTTTTGTTACTCTGAGACAAACTCTTATTATGTAGACCAGGCTGGACTGGAACTCACTATGTAGACCAGATTGGCCTGGAACTTACAGAGCCTACTAAGTGCTGAGATTAATACCATGTATGACCATACCTGGCCCAAAACTATATATATATGTGTGTGTGTTTTGATGGTGTTGGTGTTTGAACCCAGAGCTTCCTAGGTGAGCATTCTGCCACTATCCTACCTCCCATGCCCAGTTTATTTTTTGACTCAGGGTCTCTTACTGAATCTGGCTTACTGATTGGTTAGACTATCTGTCTGTCAAGCTTCAGGGACCCTCCTTTTTCCACCCACCGCAGTGCATTAAATGCTGGGGTTATAGACCTATATATGGCTAGGCTTGCTTGTCTTTTTCATGGTTCTGGGGTCATTTTCAGGTTCTATTGCTTGAACAGCAAGTACTTGTATCTCCTGAGCAAACTCCCCAGCCTGTTGAGCCTCTTTGACTTGTAAGTAGGGTGCTGAGAGTTTGAAGGACTTTAACAGGCTAATCTGAGGCTTGGGCTCCACTTACTCAGAATTTATGTTGGACTGATCTTGTGACTCACTTTGTAGAGTGCTTGTCTTGCATACCCGAGGCCCTGGGTTCGATCCTCAGCGTCCCGTGAAGTTTGCATGGTGCTCCACACCTGCCATCCCAGCACTTCACTACCCTAGGGAGGGGGAGGCAGCCTGGGCTAGAGACGCTGGTCCAAACAAGGATCTGTGGTGAAGGTTGTGGAGCTCTAGGGCGTCTAGCTCTTGTCTGGGATGGGAGCCTGATTGGCAGGTAGAGGCCAGCAGGAAAGACCTGCCACGGGCTGGAGGCCAAGGGACTCGTGTGTCTGTCTTCTCAGTGCTGGGATCAGGGGTATTCCCTCAGTGGTGGTGCCTTGGCCCCCTAGAGAGGCCTGTGCTGGTTACCTAGGTCTAAAATTGTGGTTAAACTGAGACCCTTGTGTGTTGGGAGTCCGTGGCCCTCTCCACGCCTGGAGGTTTTCACAGCTCTTCAGCTGGTGGAGTCAACGTTCCTGTCTCTGCTTCCATCTCCACATGAGCTCCCCTGCATCCCCTCCTCCTCTTCAAGATTTAGTTACTAGTGTTGTGTGTGTGTGTGTGTGTGTGTGTGTGTGTGTGATTGTATGAATTTATGTGCATGGTGATGTGCTTGGTGCCCATGGAGGCCAGAGGGCATTGGATCCCCTGGACCTGGAGTTGCAGATGGTTGCGAGTCGCCATATGGGTGCTGTGATCTGCCTGCCTCTGCCTCCCGAGTGCTGGGATTACAGGCGTGTGCCACCACCGCCCAGCCGATTTGTTCCTATTTTGAGACAGAGTCTCACCATGCAACTCAAACTGGCCTCAAACTCACTCCGAAGCCTAGGCAGGCTTTAAACTCACAATGCTCCTGCCTCAGCTTCCCAGGCCTATGCCACCGTCACTCCCTCACCACCATCCAGAGGTTACACAGGGCCACTGGCCTGGCCAGGTTTCATCTATGCGTGTGGATGTCAGGGTACTTTTTGCCCAGACAGCCCCACTATGGGAAATAAACTGCAGGAGAAAAAACATTAATTTGCTATGATGATCAGGTCTCAGCACCTAAGGGGTGGAGGCAGGAGGATTAGAAATTCAAGGTCATCTCTGCTAATAGTCGGTTTGAAGCCAACCCAGAGGGGAATGATCCTCTGGGAAGACAAAGGTGGCATGACTCTGCCCTCCCCCAGGGTCCCAAGCACAGAGGTAACTTTGGTTCATGGCTTTTTGTTCTTTCCTGCAAAAAAAACATGTTTATGTCCAGGATAGTCCCTCCCTGCCCTCCCCGTCTTCCCTGTACTGGCCCCCGGTACCTGTGCGCACTTCCTGCATTTTGTAACCCTTGGATTGGGCACCCAAATGGGTCCTGGGTCTTCCCCTTCTCTCCTCAGCCGTGTTTCCCATCAGCCAAGTCAATAGAGAGTCGGTACGCATTCAACAGCATGTCTCCGGGACATTGGGCCTGTTCCAGAACCATCTTCCCATGTCTTCCGGAGCTTTCTCAGGGGACGTATTAGTTTCTAGAGACGCCACTGATTCCCACTGGCTGGGTGCCTGGAAGCCACGTGTGAGTTAAGGTGCCACTAGGGCTGAATTTCCTCTGAGGCCCCAAGAGTCCTGACATACCTCCCCAATTCAGCTCCTGGTGGCTCCTGTGTCCCTCGGCTTGTAGCCCCATGGGTCACTCTCTCCCCCCTCCACCTTCTGATAAGAACATTTGTTGTTGGATTCAAGGCTCACCCCCGTTCAGACTGTTCTCATAACCCTCAATCATAACATCCGCAGACTCTTCGTCTCGACAAGGCCGTGTCTATGTACTCTGATGAGCATATTTGGTGGGAGGGTGGGGTTGACCATACAGGAGGGATGGTGCTAATGGCAACAGTCAGCCTTGACCAAAACTGAGAGCACATGAAAGGTTGAGGAAGGGGGATCACGAATTGAAGGCCGATCTGGGCTGTAAACTGAACACAAGGTGTTTGGAATGAAATTCCCCGTCACATCAGCTGCAGTCCAGAGCAGAAAGAAACAAATGCGTGTGCACTTGCTCCACCCCTACACAGTTCGGGACCCCGGCCTAAGGAATGGGGCCACCCACAGTGGGCTGGGTCTTCCCACGGCTGTTAACCCTACAGACACGCCTACCAATTTAGACAGTCCTTCACTGAGGCCCTCTCCCCAGGTGCTTCTAGGTGTATCTTCAGAGTACATAAAGCCAGCCATCACAAGGTCATAATTTTAAAAGATAAGATCCATCTTTGGGTGTGCTTAGCTCAAAGTTGTGGGTTACATACATAAGAGATTAAAAATTGATCAACACAGAATTTGGTCCCTGAAGGCACTTACTAGGCTTAGTTACCATTAGAGCTTCACAGTTAGAGCCTTTCACAAACAAACAAACAAGCAAAACACCATGGTCCAGGGATGTAGTTCAGTGGGGAGGACTTGCCCAGTGTGTACAAGGTTCTGCGTTCCATCTTTAGCGTACACACACACACACACACACACACACACACACACCAGCTTTCATTGAGCCCTTACTCCTCCAGGCACCATGCTTTGTGTGGTCCAGGCATGTTCGCCAGAACCACACTCATCGAAGGTCCACTCAAGGCATTTTCTGCAAGTGGCGGTACACGGGTTCTGTAACGTGACAGTACCTGCCTGAGGCCACACAGCTGTGGGGAAGGTCAGGTTTTATCTGGCATCTGGACACATCACCCTTGCCTGGAGGTTGCACCCTGACCCTCTTCAAGACGTGCGCGTACATTTCATGTTTTGACTTTTGTTGACGCTCGCAGAGGAGTGGATCTGGAGTTCACATGTTCAGGCACGTGCGTGTATCAAGGGGGCAGCTGCTGGCAGAGCTGCACCCCCAAGGATGATTGCTGCTCAGTGGGGTCCTCCTTCCCCCGGATGGTGATCTCTAGCGTGTGGCTGAAGGTGCGAGGCGGGACTTCCTTGTGCCTCCGTTGTCCTGCTGGCTGATGGGACCGTGGCTGTGCGGGATAAGTGGGTGATAACTGGGGAAGCCTGTTGGTGTTGCCAGAATTGTATCCAGTTTCTGGCTAACATGGGCAGCGAGCGAGGTGGTCAAGTTGGCAGTGATGGCATTAACATTTGACCTTCTTGTTAATCCAAGTGTGCCTGGGTTCCTCATGGATTTGAAAAAAAAAAAAAAGGCCTTTGTGGGTGCTGAGATCTGAGGCTGCTGGAACTTCCTGATAACCTCCTACCTCAGTGTCTTCATCTGCCCTGAGCCTCCTACCTGGTCAGGTGAGGTGGTAATGAGGGATGAGAAGGCCAGTGGGATGGCTTAGCAGGGAAGAACACTTGCTGCCAAGTCTGATAACCTGAATCTCATCCCTGGAACTTACACGGTGGAAAGACAGAGTAGATTCCTACAGGCTGTCCTCTGACCTCCACCCATGCACTGTGGTACATCTGTACCCTGTACCTGCTAAATAAATAAATAATAAGTAAATTCATGTAATCTTTTAAAAGTGGAAGGGCCTAGAAAATCTCGTTTGTCCCTGTAACTCTCCCCTCTGTGTTTGCAGAGTGGGAATGAAGACGACTGACTGGTCCAGGTCTAGCTACCGACTCAGGCAGGGCCTCATCTTCCAGGGACTCAGTTTCCCCATCTGCAAGTGGTTGCTGTTAAATCCTGCATCCAGCCATCAGGACCCAGGAGTCGTAGCCCACCTAGGGTGTTGTCTTTGGGGGGAGCAGTGTGACAAAGGTGTCCCTGGGAACCTCCAACCGCAGAGGACAAGTCAGGCCACGCAAAGAATGGTGGGATGAGGAGGCCAGCCAGGGAAATGGCCGTGGCTGTGGGCAAGAGGCTGCCCTTGGGTTGAGCAGCCTGGCCTTTGAGGTCTCTCCACAGCTGACCTTCCCAGTCTGGGCTTGTGTGCTTTGTGGTCCAGGAGCAGATAAGTAGGCCAGACTGTCAGCTGTCAGGGCCACCAGGTCCTCACCAGGGAGGGAAGAGACAGGATGGTCTCTGTTTCAAGTTAGAGGCTAGCGGAGAGCCACCGTGGAGAACCCCACAGCCTGGCCTCGCAGTACCATTGCCCGCTTCCCAGGCCCACTGTGGGAATGGAAGGTGTCTGTTCCCTGGCAGATGGGATACTCAAAAAGTCCAGCACGAGACCTCCTGCTCCAGGCCAGGAGGGACACTTAGTGCCTTAAATCATCTTTAGGTGTCTTCATGTCACACTGAAGCCATGGGGATTATTGGTCTCGCAGAGGAGACAGGCACAGAGGAGCAGGGTAGACGGGAGGAGGATTCTGAGGCTCTTCTGGGGAAACAGGTATTCCCTCTTCTCATTGAGCTGATTGCTTTATTGCATGCTGGGTCCTTCCCAGTTCCTGGAGCTGCAGGACAGACAGACAACGTCTTAAGGGACTATCTGCAGCACACAACACCTCCACAAGAGGGGATATAGTTGTACAAAGGGCCGTGGTGAGCGTAGATAACCAGGACACTAGAGGGGGAGGCGCCTCTGGTGCTGAGGAGGAATAGCCAGGCCTCTCTGAGGGTCAGACCAGTAGCCTTTCCACCTGACCGGGGACCAAAATGAGTGTTTGTCCAAAGTCGCTCGTGGGTGGTGGTAGCATCTGTGATGTTCAGGACAGTTGTTCAGGACACCTGTCGGGCTGCAGGTTGCTGAGGGTCAAAGGTCACGCACACCCACGAGGACAGCCTCTGTAAACCCAGTAGGTCACAGGTGTTTGGAGAAGCAGCTGCAGCTTCCACGTGAAGCCGTTGTCTCGGAAAGCTAAACGAAGAATCCCTGTCCAGTGCAGCCATCCTCCTGTAGTTGGTTTCTTTGTACTCTTTGCTCTTTCGAGGGGCCCACCGCCCAACTCCCAAATAAATCACACATGGAGGCTTATGGTTACTTTTAAAAGCCTTAGCTTGGCTTGTTTCTAACCAGTTTTTCTTAAGTTATCCTATCTTTTGCCTCTGGGCTTTTATCTTTCTCTGTTTCTGTATATCTTTACTTCTTTCTCGGTGACTGGCTGGGCGGCTTGGTAGCTGGTACTTAGCATCTTCCTCTCCTCATTTTCTTGCTCCTTCTGTTTATTCTGCCTGCCAGGTTCATCTATCCTTTCTCCTGCCTTGCTATTGGCCATGCAGCTCTTTATTAGACCAATCAGGTGTTTTAGGCAGGCGAAGTAACACAGCTTCACAGAGTTAAACAAATGCAGCAGAAAAGAATGCAGCACGTCTTTGCATCATTAAGCAAATGTTCCACAGCACAAACCAATGTAACACATCTTCAACTAATATCCTACAACGAGATGCAGTATGGTTTTGTTCACAGGAGCCCTTAGAGTACCCAGGTGGCGAGGGGAAAGGGGTTGGGTAGAGTGTTGAATGGAGACAGTCTCAGAAGGGCAGACGGGAGGTAGTTTGTGGCCCTTGGTGGGGATAGTTGCCCAATGCCATCGGAGTGGATGCTTAAAAGTGGTCAGCTCTGGAGGCTTCACCGCAATGCAAGTGAATAAGTCAGTTGTGGCCAGTTTCCCCCTGAAGGGACACGGGTCGCAAGCATGCTTACTCTGGCTTGTGGGTGGAGGACCCAGTGTCCATGGTGGCTGTGCTCCAGCCTGATGAATGTCTTAGAAAATCTCAATTCCCTAGAAGTGTGGCCCTGAGCCATAGCTGGTGCTGCAACCACTGCCCCTTCCTCTGAGGTTTGGCCGACTTCTGACTGCATTCTTGAACCTCAGCCAGTGCAGAACTGGAGGCCCTTGTGGTATTGTCCTCCTAGGGATGTTTGTGAGTGGGTGCCTTCCTTGGGATAGCCTTGTGCTCCAAACCACTGCATGCATTGCCACTGGAAGGGGCCATGAGGGTACCATGCACCAGTCTGGGGACCAGGCTGTGGTCGGGAGCTGAGGATGGAAGCCCTGGCCCAACCCAGCCCCATGGCCTCGTATGGCACTGGCTCAATGGAGACCTCTCACACTTCTAAGTATTAAAGTCCGTAACTGTTACCGAACAAATTCTCTAGAAGTCTCCCAGAGACGCCTCACACAGTCTAGAGTCAGGGCCACCTTCCCTGAGATGTAGGGCTCTCCACCCCACAGGTGAGCCATATGTATTTCTAGTGGGGGTAGGGGGCAGAGAACCTTGGGTGGGGAAACAACACAGTCTGTTGTGTGTGTCAAGTGTGTATCCGGCACATGGCTGTCAGGAAACAGAGACAGGAGGATCATGGGCATGAGGCCAGCCTAGTTGCACACTGAGGTCCAGGCTAGCCTGGGTTGCATAACCTGTCAGAAAAACTACAAGAAAAGATACCTGTTTACCACCTGACTTGGTCCTTGTTAAATGATAGCCATTGTCATTAGCCTGACACTTTGGCCCAAGAATAAGAAACGGAAGCTCCTAGAATTCCTTGGGGCACTTGGAAGGCAACCAGGCTTCTCAATTTTCCTTCCTTCCTTCCTTTCTTTCTTTCTTTCTTTCTTCCTTTCTTTTTCTTCCTTCCTTCCTTCCTTTTTACCTTCCCTCCTCCTCCTCCTCCTCCTCCTCCTCCTCCTCCTCCTCCTCCTCTTCTTCTTCTTCTTCTTCTTGACAGGCTATGGCTCTGGCTGTCAATGCTGTCATGGGAGTCACGGCAATCCTTTTGCTTTAGCCTCCTGAGTTCAGGGATTACAGATGTGAGTTGCCACACCCAGCCCTCTACTAGTTTCCTGCCACGTGGATCACCTTGATCTAAACCGAGCTGGGTTCTGCATTGACTTGTTTCTGTGCTATCAAGGTGGGACCCTGGCCCTGCTCTGCCATGACTTAGGGAAGCTCAGCCTGAGGCTGGTGAGAGTCATGGCTGGTTGCTGCTTGTTGCTAGGCCGAGTCCTGAGCAAACTGGCCCCTGTTCAGCAGGCTCCAGCTTAGGGCTGCAGTAGAAGACTCTGGAAGCATCACTAAGTTGTTTTCATCTTTCTGAGTGACACCTAGGATTGAGCGACAGATTGCAGAGAGGTGGGAGTGGGTGACAGGCTCCAGGACTGAGTGATAGTCTGCTTTAATTGCTGTTTCCTGATGATGCGGCACTGTGTGATGCTCCCTCTAAGGGTGCTGGTGCCGCCGCCACCACATGCCCACAGATGCACCTGACGCTTCGAGTGCTTCCTCTCCTGTCCCTGAGTCATGCAGACTAGGAGAATCCTCTTGTCCACTCACAACCACTTCCCCGAGGGCAGAATCCAGTTTGGTTAACTTTGCCTCATAGTGCTCAATACCAGTTTGGGGCCTTGAAGGGGCTTGGGCATGGTGGAGTGAATGAAAACGATTGGAGGGGTGGATGAACAAATGAATGAACAGCTAAATGAGTAATGGAATAAATGAATGACTCTTCTCAGCCTGTGCTGTTCTTTGTTGGGGCTAAGTGGGAGCAGCAATGGGTGCAGTCACCATGTGAGCTGTGGGTTAGGGTGTCTTCAGGCTGTGCCCCTGTTGGGATGCGATATGTGTGTGTGTGCATTTATATGTATGTATGTTTATATACATGTGTGTGAAGCCAGGGCCCTGTGCACATACCACACAAATGCTCTGATCTCAATGCCTGGCCCTTGCAACTTGAGAATTGGAGTTGCTATCGAGTCTAGGAAAATCACTGCTTAACGGAAGCTTGTTAAACAGTAATAGGCCCCAGAGCAAAAGCCAGCCTCAGAGGCTTCCCGCGAGGTCTCACCCACTGACGGCCGCCCACAATCCGGACACATTTGGTATACGAATCTATTTTGTGTTCAGTACTGTGGGGTTCACCCCTGCGGGACTTTATCTGGGTAGCCCCTGTTGCAGGCTACCTTTGTGAGCACAGGGAATGTGCTCCGTGATGGATACACACACAGGTACCAATATGTCTGTGTCCAGTCCTGCCCAACCTGGGAGCTTCCTGAGGTTTCTCATTGCTCCTGGCCCCAGAGAAACCCACTGGCAGTGAGGATGCTTTTGGTATGACCCCTAAGTCCTGAAGCTGCCGTGGAGGGGCAGTGAGGTACCCACTAGGGACCTTCTGATGGAGCCAGCTGATCTTTCCTCCCTGGGGCCCTGATCTTTATACCTGGACAGGTCCCCTGCCCTGTCAAGCCGGAGTCAGAGAGAGGTCAGGAGACAGGCATCTTGAGGCTACCTTCCTTAAAGATGTGTCTGCCTGTCCTTGTGTGTCACCAGAGCAGAAACCAGTTTTCCCATAACCCGAGGGACTCAGCAGCCACACCCTTTGATGTCTAGGGAATGTTCTAGTGTGTGACTGTGTGGACATGGATATCACACTTGTGTATTGAGCTACTGTGGCGAAACTCTTGAAACCATTTATGGGTAGCCCGTGGGTGGGTGCTGACGTTTCCCCAGGATAGGAGTGGACTATCACGTCACGGTGACAGGTATTTAGCTTCAGTTAGGCAAAGCCATGGCACCAGCACACACTCCCACCAGCAACGTGTGCACGTTCTGGTTGCCCCATATCCTTGCCAACATTTGTGACTCTCAGTCTTTCTCCTTTTAGCCATGCTGGTATATGGCGCAGAGCTCACTGTGAATATAGGGGACATTTCCAGAGTTGGTGGGATAGCTTTACGAAGTCATAGCTCCCCCATCTTTATGCTCTGCCATCCTTTGTGTGTGGCTTTCTGTCTTAAAGCCAGATCCAGAGTGACTGCTGTAGCTCTCTCCATCACGACTGAATTTCTGGATGCATGTTGGGAGGAGGGAGCTTGTCTCTGAAGCCTTAGGAATTTTTGGCGTGGGAGGGGTGTGATGGAGAGGGGCTGTTTTACAAAGATTGGTCCTGTCCTTTTTCTTCACCACTATGGTTCAGGCCTAGTACACAGCCTATTGTGTACCGGGGGCTCAGCAGAGGCTGTGGGAGGAGATGGGGAATATGAGAGACGATGGCATGGGTGGCAGGCATGGGAGGGTTAGTGCAACAGGCCCACGGGCTCGGGAACACCCTAGGGGTATGTGGAGTGAGGTAGGTGGTACAGAGAAGCGAGGTTGGACTGATGCAGGGTAGGGAGACAAGACCTTGCTAGTCACTGTCAGGGATTTAGTGCTCGACTTGAGCCACAGGGAGCCCCCAGAAGGGTGGGAAGGGGAGTTTGCTGCTCTGACTTCTATATGCAATGGTTTCTCTGGTTCAGGGGGAGAGCAGGCAGCACTGGGGGCAGGTTGGGATGGGGCTGGAAGCAGGTGGACAGGTGGGTGGATTTGAGGCTTACTTGAGAGGAACAGCGGCTGAGATGGGAAGGATCAAGAGTCAGGCCTGACTCAGCCTCTCAGTTTCTGTCCATCCCACAACCCCCGTCCCTCCAGTTGTTTTGGGGACCGGCGTGTAGGTTCCTTGTAAAACTTCTAAAGAGTTTTTCAAAGGTGTATGAGTGTCTTGCCTGCATACACGTCTGGGCACTACATGTGTGCCTGGGTGTATGTTTGTGTACCACATGTGTGCCTGAGTGCGCGTGGAAGCCAGAGGAGAGTGTCGGGTCCCTTAAAGGTGGAGTTAAGGATGGTCATGTATTGCCATAGGTACTGGGAACTGGACGCAGGACCTCTGCAGGAGCGGCCAGTGAACCTAACCATTGAGCCGTCTCTCCAGCCTCTTCCCTGACATATGGTGTCTCCAAACTGCAGGCTGGATTGTCCCTGGGGCCCATCCTCCCTGTGTGCACAGGGCTCGTGCACTGTGACTGGCTGGCTGGCTCAGAGTGGGCAGGATCTGCCTCAATTGTGAACCAGGCCTGGTGAGCCCATCAGCAATGACCAAAACTATGTTTTGTTTTGTTTTTGTTTGTTTGCTTTGGAGACAGGGTTTCTCTGTGTAGCCCTGGCTGTTCTGGAACTCACTCTGTAGTCCAGGCTGGCCTCAGACTCAGAGATCTGTCTGGCTCTGCCTCCCAAGTGCTGGGATGAAAGGTGTGCCCACCGCCGCCGCCATCGTCACCACTCAGCCAGAGCTGTTTTTGAGCCTGAAATGTGTTTCCTAGGGAAGGGGTCGAGTTTTGCAATTTCCTGGGTCAGATTAATGATTGCTTCATGAAACCACAGCACTTCATGAGCTGGGAAGGCCCTGGAGAGGCTAAGAACAGTGGCCTGTAGACCCTGCGTGGTTCTACGTGGAGACAGAGCCTGGGTGAGGTTCCATCTCTGTGATCTTCATGGGACAGAGGCTCCTGGACCTGGTGCCTTATGCCTGTGATATATGAGAGTCAATGAGATGAAATGTGCCAAAATGTCTTGTTACCCACACAGAGGGTCCCTCGGGTCCCCAGCACCTCAGGTGGGGGACTCTGATCATCTCCATCTGTTCCGTTTTCTTTTGCATGGAGTCTCTGACATCCAGGTATGTTTGGCTCTAACATCCGGCAGGGTGACCTTTAGTTGAGAATTACCCTGGCTACAGTCAGAGCTCCCTCTCCCCTCATGGCCATTGTGTTCTCTTTGGTTTGGGTGGCCCAGAGCTCACCTCCGACTCAAAGCATTTGTTTTTGTTTGTTTATTTGTTTGCTTATTTGTTTATTGAGGCAGGGTTTCTCTGTGCAATGACTCTGGCTGTCTTGAAACTTGCTCTGTAGTCCAGGCTGGCTTCGATCTCACACAGATCTGCCTGCCTCTGCCTCCCAAGAGCTGGGATTAAAGGCGTGACCCCAAAGCATTTGTTTATCTGGTGCCCAGTCACCCCATTCAGTTCTACTCTGGAAGGCAAGCTGGCTTACTCTCTGCTGTACCCCAGCACCCAGGTCACTGCTGGGACACCGAGCACTTGCCTAGTATGTATTTGGGGATACAAGCAAATGATTGGAACACGCAATCCCTCATTGTCCAGGGCAAGGAGATTGCTCCAATGTTCCTATCTCTCAGGTACTTGGAGTGCATTTTGGGGGTCCCCAAGACTTGCAGAGTGGGGTTGAGGCAGTTTATGGCTACTGACAGAGGAAGAAATCCTTGCGTATTATTCTGTTGGTGTTGCTGTAATAAAGGACCCAGTCTGGATGTTGGCATCACCTACCTCTATAGAGACCACTTCGTCTTGCCGTGTACTACTGGAAACATCTGTGAGTAGAGAGATTGCAGCGGGGAAACCAGAAGCCAAAGAGAATCTGCACCCCACAGTTGTTTCCCAGTGAGGCCACGCCTCCTGAGGGTCCCATCCCATCTCACGTGGCTTCTTGTTAGAAACCAAACCTCTCTGAGGCAAGGTCTCTCACTAGGATCAGGGTTTCACCCCAGGCATCCTGCTGTCTCCACTTTTCCAGTGCTGGGACTACAAGTGTGTACCACCACACCTGACTTTGTATATTGGTGCTGTGGTCGGGGGCAACCTCAGGCCCTTATACTTATGGCTGAGCCATCGGAACTCTGTTCTCAAGCCCATTCTATGTCAAAAGTGCCCACAGGATGCAGGGTCCTCTGGGGGTTCGTTTCCCACACTGGTGGATTATGGTGTTCCAGGATTGGCTTCAGCTTCTTCCTCCAAGTCTTCTGAGGTCTTGCCAGGTGCTTGGCGCTGCTTAGAGTTCACCGATGCAGCGTGAGCATCGTTGGTGGAATTTATGGCCTGGCAGGGAGACATAAGCACAATACACAGGATGAGTTCATTAACGTGACTGGGAAAACAAGGAGTGCCGCGGAAAAAACAAGAGTGGGTGCGGGCGCTCGGGGCTCAGGGTGAGCTGTATGGGCCTTCCTGAGAACAGACCCAGCATCCCAGGGGGCCTCGCCTATGAGGAGGCTTTGTTGGCAAGCCCATGGAAGACAGAAGGAACAGCCGTGCAAGGGTCTGGGTGAGAATGTGCAAGCTTCCAAGGCAGAACAAAGATGCCAGGCTGCTTGGAGTGAAGGGGTCGATGGCAGGACGTTTCGCTAGAGATGCCACCGGGGCCAGATGGAGGAAGGGGCTCACAGTCAATGTTAACATGGTCAATTCATGAAATTTTTAAAGATCATTTTGGTGGGGAGGTGGGCATGCAAATGCCAGAGCGTGTGTAGACGCCAGAGGGCAGTTTGCTGGAGTAGGTGCTGTCTTTCCATCATGTGGGTCCCGGGGACCCAACTCTGGCCCTCATGCTTGGGGGTGAGTGCCTGTATTCCCTGAGTCATCTTGTCAGCCAAAGAATTCCAAAGTTAAAAAACATTTTTTTTTGAAAGACATTAGACCTCAAGCTTCAGATAAGGAAAAGGCCATACCGCCACTGTCATTATGCTTCCCGTATAAATCACTGGACTCAAGGCATTTCATACTTTAGTCTCCCGCAACCCCAACCAGCTGCTCTCACCCCAGGCATCGGAGGCTCTGGCTAGTCCCCTGTGACCAAAAGAGCCAAGCGGGATCTTTGGGGAGCCTGCCCTGCCAGCTTTCCTGACAGCCCTCTGGGAGGGGAACGGAGCTAGTCTGTTCCAGATGAGGGCCTGCGGGCACTCTCCAGCTCTGCTGGGCTCTTGCACCTTGAGATTCCTCCAGGGCAGAGTTTTTAAACTCTGGGTTGTGATCTTCCTGATACGGGTTGTGACATCCCTGGGATGTGGGCGATTGGCATTTAAAACATGGTGTGTGTGTCGGGGAGGGTGCCAGAGAAATGGTTCAGAAGAGGAGTGGGGGGCGGGGTGTTCACGCGTGCCGGTGCCAGAAGAGGGTGTTGGATCTCATGGAAGCTGGAGTTACAGTTCTGTGAGTTCTAGAAACCAGATTTGGTCTCCTGGAAGAGCAGCAGATGCCTTTAACCACTGAGCCATCTCTCCACAGCTGACCCCCACAAGTTAAAAACAAACAAATAAATAAAAATCTAAACCACTAGAAGCTTGATGTAATGACATGGTTAATTCCGGCACTGCAGAGGTGGAAACAGTTCGAGGTCACCCTCGACTACATAGAGGGCTCAGGGCCAGTCTGGGCTACAAGAGATCTCATCACATGCAAAGAATCCAGGAATCTACCCTAGAGGAGCAGGGGGCAGAGTATAGAGTCAGAAATACTGCAGCCGGAATGGAGGTCATTCTGGCTGGGGAGGTTGTCCCCAGGGAACGAGCAGCGTTTGGAAGCTGGTGTTCTGGGTTCCGTGCTGAGCAGGGGCTCCACAAGCCTCTGGGCATCGCACAGATATGGCCTATTTCAGACGTGCACACGGCTACCTGCCAGCTCCCTGGGCTGTGTACCTCATCTGTGCCCTCACTTATTTTGCTTGGGCTTCCTATGTTTGCACAGTTGCTGGGAAATTACATCCTAATTGACTTTACATCTTATCTTTTTAATATTATGGGTGAATTTCAGTTTGGATATACAATTTAGGGGCCAGTGAAATGGGCCAGTGGGCTTGCTGCCAAGCCTGAGTTCAACCTCTGGGACCCACACGGTGGGAGTAGAAAACCAGTTTCTACAGGTTGGCCTCTGACTTCCACATGTGTGCCCAGGCATGTGCAAACCCACATACATACCCATATGCTCAAATAAGTAACTGCCGTGATTCAGAACATAAATGAATAAACCTTTATGGAGACGTGCCAGCCTTGTCTGTCCTGGAGCCTTCACACAGTAGGGCTTACACAGCCTTTGAGCCTTGCTTCTGCCTTCTCTTCTTCCCCTGTAGTACTACATTGCATCCACTGTGCCGGGAATGGAACTGACTTAATCCACTAGGTCACACACGCAGTCGTGAGCACCCGTGGGGCTTGTCCGTGATGCTAGAGGCTGGCTGGTAATCTCCCAGCGGATCTCCAGATGTTTCCTAGAGCCTCGCTTTACAAACACCCCTGTCATGGGTGGACACGGAGCCGGGCACGCTCTCCTAGCTGGCCAGCCTTTGCTGGAACTCCCCCCTGGGACCTTTTTCTGGCACAACCTGTTTGGTCTTTGTTTTGTTCTCTTGCTATTGTGAGATGAACAATTGCTGTACGGTCATGCTGGCCTTGGCAAGGCTGCCAACCTTCTGCCTCAGCTGCCTGAACGCTGAGGTGACGATCGTGCACCCCAACACACAGCTAGACCTTTTTTCTTTTAGCTTTTCCCATTTTGTCTCTTTGTCACGGTGACAGGGCTTGAACCTAGGACCTTGCACATGCTGGGCAAGCCCTTGCCTACATTTTAAATACAGTATCGTTTATTTATTCTTTGAGATTACAGCATTCACACAATGTATTTCAATGGTATAGACTTGCTACTCCTCCCAGGTTCTTCTACAGCCCCTCTAACTTAGATTTTATATGCTTTTCTTTTGTCCTTTGAGACGGGGTCTCACTGCGTTGCTCTGGTTGGCCTCAAATTCCTCCTGCCTCTGCCTCCTGAGTGCTGGGAGTAAAGGCATGCATAACTTACCAGGCTGGTTATTATGGTAGCAGGGGTACGACTGCTGGATTTTTCAGCCCCAGCTGCCTGCATAGCACCTTCCTGCATTGTGAAAGTGGAACAGGAAGGAAGCTTCCAGGTGAGCACCAATGTGATTTCTCTAAATTCTGTGACCGATGCGTGTTAGGTATCATCAGCAGTAGAGTCTTACCATCAGGTTCCTGTATTGTTCGTGATCTCCTTGACCAAAATCTTGAGGGGATGCTGGGTGGTGGTGGCACACACTTTTAATTCCAGCATCTGGGAGGAGGTAGAGGCAGGTGGATCTCTATGAGTTTGAGGCCAGCCTGGTCAACAGAGCTACACAGGGAAACCCTGTCTTGAAAAACAAAAACAAATGAACAGAAAGAACTTAAGGGGAGAAATCCCACACCTGATCCTGGGTTTATGGTCATTGTTTTGCTTCCTCTTCTTTTTTTTTTTTAATAAATCTTTTTTTTTTTTTTTTTTTTTTTTTTTGGTTTTGGTTTTTCGAGACAGGGTTTCTCTGTGGCTTTGGAGCCTGTCCTGGAACTAGCTCTTGTAGACCAGGCTGGTCTCGAACTCACAGAGATCCGGCTGCCTCTGCCTCCCGAGTGCTGGGATTAAAGGCGTGCACCACCACCGCCCGGCTGTCTGTCTGTGTTTTATGTTTGGAAACAGAGTCTCTCATTTGCCTGGTATTTGGCGATTAGACTGGCAAGCCAGTGAGACCCAGGGATTTCCTTGTCTCTGCCTCCCCAGTGACAAGATCAGAAGCCTGTGCCACTGTGCCTAGCTTTTTTATGTGTGTTCTAGGGATTGAACTCTGGTCATGCTCACGCAAAAAGCATTGACCCCCTCACCTCCCCACTGACCTGTCTCGCCATCCCTCAAAGAAGTGTTTAATACCCAGCCCAACTGTGCTCTCCCAGGTGCCGTTCTGCCTGCTGGACTGGCCTAAGGGATCCTTGCGGGCAGCACTGTCCTCAAGGGACTCACCGTGGCTTTCTCGCACTCTGTGTTCCAGGGTTGTTATCTTTGACCTTGGGAAGGGGGATGGATGGAGTGACTGACTGAATCAGTTGTGTTTGACCTTAAGTTTCATGACTGTCATCTAATCTCATATCCTGGTGTCTCTGGTCTCTTTGAGAAAAAAAAAAAAAGGTGATTCTGTAGTCACAGTGGGCCAGAATCCACCTTCTCGAGTGTGGGGCAGAGTGGGGAGGGTCACTTTTCACTAGGTGACACTGTGATGCCAGGGGTCCATCTGATCCAGCCATTGTTCCTTGTCAATTCTCATTTAAACCCTCCAGTGGCCCATGAGGTGGACACTGCGCTTGGTCCATGGCAAGACCTTCTATGTCACCAGAGTAAAGCGACTATGACTGTCGCTGCCTCAAAGGGCTATGGTGCTGGCCAAGAGTGTGAAGTACAGTACAGAGGGCAAGGCCTGGCATGGGGCACCCAGGGACACTCTGGCTGCCTCCGCCAGGGTCCTGAAATGCCTCTCTGTTTGTGCCAGATGTTCAGGCTGTGGTTGAATGCAGCCATAGGAGGCTACAGCTGTAGGAAGATGTGACGTGGCCTCTCCTAGGTGGGCATTCATCCTCAGCAGACGGTTGACTTTTTTTGAGTCCCACAGAGGACAGGCTAGACCCAACCATGGCTTCTGTGACGAGGCCTTGTAGTATTCAAGAACAAACTCTGGCCCTGAGAGGTAAACAGGCCTAGGAGAGTGTGGTCCAGTGTCAGCCTGCCTTGGAGTCTGCCCTGACCTGCCAGCTCTGGCCTGCCACCTGTTGTTTCTGGCTGTTTGGGGACAGTGGGATAGTTGTCCTTGTCCTGGAAGGCCTAGGAGACAGTCGAAGGTGATGGAAACTGCCCGAGACTGGCTTTTGGACATTGCTGTCTCTGATGAGCTGGGGGTGAGGACTCTTAGCTCTAAAGAAAGCAGAGGGTCAGAGCCTTTGGGAAAATAGGTGGTTTTGTTTTGAGACAAGAATCTCATTCATCATGGATCCCAGGCTGACCTCAAAGTTACCATCTTCCTGTTTCAGCGCCCCAAAGTACTGGGAGGACAACCCTGAACCACTATGTTTGCTTTACACAGCTGGTGACTGAAGCCACGGCTGCCTGTGTACTAGACAAGCTCTGAGCCACACCCCGGCCCTGCTTGGTGCTTTTTCTATCCCATGAAGCTGGTGACTGCCAGCAATCCTCTTCCCAGAGTCCTCTTCCCTTTCCTTGCTCTCTCAACATGTCACGTGACACTGACTTCCCCCCCCCCCCCAATGCACAGAGCTTGTGTTTCCCTAATTCAGTAAGAGCCCCACAAGGCTGGAGACAAACAAGTCTGTCTCGTTCCCACTGCTGTCTGCCATTCCTGGAACCTAATCTGTCAAGGGTTGTTGCTCATAGCATGCTTGATGAGGGAATGAGGGAATGAAGGAAGGAAGGAATGAGTGGATAAAGGAACAAATGGATTAGTAAAGGAATGAGGGAATAAACAATGAAAAGTGAAATGAATGTAATGAATGAATGGCTTAATGGATGAATGGCTGACTGAATGGAAGTGGAAATGCTACCGAGTCAAGGCCACCCGTGCAGGGCTCCAGTCCTAAGAGCGCCTCCCCTGAAGAGCACTGTCTTAGCCAGTGTTTGTTTTGCTGGGAAGAGATACCATGACCAAAGCAACTGTTAGAAAAGAAAGTATTTAACTGGAGGCTTGTTTACAACTTCAGAGGCTTAATCCATTTCCTCATGGTGGGGAGCATGCCAGCAGGTAATGTGGGCATGGTGTTCAAGGAATAGCTGAGACCTTACATCCATGGGTGGAGAGGGAGGACTACCCTGGACCTAGAGGAGGCTTTTGTTTGGTTTTGTTTTTCTAGACAGGTTTTCTCTGCGAACCCTGGCTATCCTGGAACTCACTCTATAGCCCAGTCTGGCCTTGAATTCAAAGAGATCCTCCGGCTTCTGCCTCCCGAGTGTCCCGGGATTAAAGACAAGCACCACCAGCACCGCCACCCTGCTTTGGACTTTGGAGTAGGCTTTTGAAGTCTCAAAGCCCACCCCTAGCAACCTACCTTCTCCAAAAAGCCACACCTCCTAATCTTTCAAACTGTTTACCGGCTGGGAACTAAGCATGCAAATACACGGGGGCCATTCTCATTCGGACCACCACAGCCGCCTTTCTTTCCTGGTGTGCCTTTGGGGCCTTGGCACAGGTCAGTCTCAGGCAGCTGCTGTGAACCATAGATAGGGAAGCCCCTCCTCATGCGCCTCTCTGTGTCTCCCTACAGAATGTCCGCATAGACCCCAGCAGCCTGTCCTTTGCGATGTGGAAGGAGATTCCCGTCCCCTTCTATTTGTCCATCTACTTCTTCGAGGTGGTCAACCCCGACCAGATCCTAAAGGGCGAGAAGCCGGTAGTGCGGGAGCGTGGACCCTACGTCTACAGGTGAGGCCAGGCGGGGAGGTTCTGCTGTGCTGAGCCTTGGAGATTGCTACAGATGTGAGCCAGGCACAGAAGCGGGAGGCCATAATGGCTGACGGTTTCTTTGTGGAGTGATGCTGCTGTGGGCCTGGGCTGAGTGCCAACGTGTGTGTGTGTGTGTGTGTGTGTGTGTGTGTGTGTGTGTGTTCATGGGGGCGGGTGGGCACAGAGGGTACAAAAGGGTCAAAATGACTGCTATGGAGTCAGGAAAGTTAGGCAGTGGTGCAGGAAGCCAGTTAACATGGCACATAAGAAAGGGGACAGAGAGCACGGGGGGCTTGTGTTTTAGGGGGCCTGTGGGGGGGACTTGTGACTTCAAGGATGGAAGGGAACAGTGGCCCTGGAACGGTAGGATGAACAGTGCAAAAGCCCTGAGGTGGGAGAATGGTGGCACTGGGGACAACGAGGAGGCCAGCTTACCGTACTGTAGGGCCTAGGGCTTGCCTGCCGGCAACTCTCTCCTTTGTTCCCAATGGGTGTGCTCCTGCTGAGGTGCACCCTACCGATGCAAAAGCTGAGGCCCAAGAGGTGTTTGCATTCAGTGGCACATATCCTGGGCTCTCATGGTTGAAACTATGGACTCAAGAGTGAGTGGCTGCTTGGTCTTCCACCCCTGGTCAAGATGTTTTACTTCTGTACACCTGTTTCCCCGTCTGTGAGATGGAGATGATAGTACCCACTGTGGGTGGGTTCAAGGACCTGGCCTTGGTGCTGTTGGGCACCAGCGCACCGATGCTCTGGGGTCCCTGGCTGCCAGGGTGTGCTGGGAGCTGATGGGAGCTTCTATATGGCTTCACACACCCAGCTGATCCAATCTCTCTCCACAGGGAATACAGACATAAGGCCAACATTACCTTCAACGACAATGACACCGTGTCCTTCGTGGAGCACCGCAGCCTTCATTTCCAGCCCGACAGGTCCCGGGGCTCAGAGAGTGACTACATTGTACTGCCTAACATCCTGGTCCTGGTAAGGCTGTGGCCTTGTGTCTACCCCATGCCTCCCCCACTTTCTCCCCCACTCTCCAGACCACCCCATTCTTCTCATTGCCTTACTTCCCTTCTGAAACTCTGGAGCCCCCATCGTGGTCCCTGATGAAGCCTGAAGGTCAGCGCCACTGGCGACCAGTTTGATAGGATCACGTGGGCTAGGCAGGAGTCGGGAAGAGCATATTGAGGACACTGTGTTGGGAGCTGCTGGATCAGTACCTCAGTGCATGCTGGAGCCACTCACCTCAGAGCAGCCCCAGCTGTCCTGGGGAGGAAGCAAGAGAGAGAGGGGCCAGGAGGACCTTCCCCAAGGACAAAGTCCCAAACACTGAGCCAGCCCCACCAGGCCAGGGTCAGATGTTGTGATAGGAGCTGCGGGCTGCATCCCGCCACCCGGCTAGAGCATTCCTGGCACCCGGCCGCCCGCATGGCTAGCTTATGCCCCAAAATAATTCACGGAAACTGTATTCTTTTGAACACTGCTTGGCCCATTTGTTATAACCTCTTATTGGCTTGCTCTTACATATTGATCTAACCCATTTCTAATAATCTGTGTAGCCCACGAGGTGGCTTATCAGGGAAGATCTTAACCTGCGTCTGTGTCGGGTGGGAGAATCATGGCGACTCCTGACTCAGCTTCTTTCTCCCAGCATTCTGTTCTGTCTACTCCGCCTACCTAATTTTCTGTCCTATCAGAGGCCAAGCAGTTTCTTTATTACTTAACCAATGAAACAACAGATAGAAAGATGACCCTCCTCCATCAGTCAGACCCCACAGTCTGACTTTCATACCTTTTGGAAGATTCTTTTGATTCCCCAGCCCCAGCCCCAGGCGTAGGAAACTGTCAGAAATGCCAGCTTTCATGTTAGCTGCTGGCTGGCTTTGCCCCTCAGCCTCCCTGCCTGCTAACCCCAGGTCTGTTGTCAGAGATGTCCCCAAGACCGGTGGGGCCGGAGGGAGAATTTTTGTTTTTTATTTTTATTTATTTATTTGTTTGTTTATTATCATTATCTTGAGACAGAGCCTCACTATGCAGCCCTGGCTGTCCTGCAACTCATTATGTAGACCAGGCTGACTTTGAACTCGTGGAGATCTGTCTGCCTCCCACCTCAAGTGCTGGGACTAAGGTGTGCTAAGGTCACCACATCTGTAACGTGGTATTAAAAAACAGCAGCAGTTCGTGCTGGGCAGCAGGCTGACCCAGTGGCTAGAAGGTGCCTGCCACTAACCCATGTGGATTGTAATCACCCCCAGGCCCACAGGACTCCACAAGTTATCCTTTGACCTCCATATATGAGCTATGGCACCCCCCAGTAAACAATAGAAATCCTGTGTCGATTACAGATAATGAAGGGGACCTGTGGTGGGGAGGGGGCAACATAGCATGCTCAATGAAAATATCCGGAAAGTCCAGCTATGTGTTGCCCTGGAGGCGGAAAGTGGCTTTTGGTTGAGAGGCCTTTGGAAAAACCAAGGCCCCGATGCATGCTGCAGAGGAAAGCAAACAAAAACTATTTCTGCAGCTACATTCAGGGTGCTTTGACCCTGGGGGGAGCGGAAGTCCTGGACTCCCGGTTGAGGTGGGAAGGAGACATGAAAAGTGGGTTAGAATCCCCACAAAGAGGCTGAGGAAGGAGGATGCTGAGTTCCAAGTCCACCTGGACTACATCTTGGTAAAAACCTAGAAGAGGGGACCGCAGGGTTTGGGGAGACTGTCTCAGTCTGCTCTGTTTCTGGGCTCATGTTGCGGTAGCGTGGGGTTGGCATCCTAGTTGTAAACAGAGCTTTGCGGGCCCTCTTCTCTGGCAGGCCTGCTCCTAACCTTGGCAACAGCCTCAGCTGCCCTCAGGTTGAAGGACAGCCTGGGGACCTCCTTCTCTGTGTCCCAGCTCTGCAGAGCGTCTCCTGGTGCCTCATTGGCTCCTGCCAGGCCTCAGGTGTGGCTCTGCAGGTACAGCGGCTGAGGAGAGCTTCTGAATGCCTGGCCTGAGCTTCGTGCCTGCCTGGGAAAACACCCCTGGCAACAAGGACCAGAGAAGGGTCCACATTGAGGGCCTGGGCTCTTTGCCTGACACCTGATGAAGGTGGAGGAGGGAAATGCATCCACCTCCCTAGCCCCATGTCCTTGACTTTGCAGGGGGGTTCGGTAATGATGGAAGACAAGTCCGCAGGCCTGAAGCTGATGATGACCCTGGGGCTGGCCACCTTGGGCCAGCGTGCCTTTATGAACCGCACGGTTGGTGAGATCCTGTGGGGCTACGACGATCCCTTCATGAATTTTATCAACAAATACTTCCCAGATATGTTCCCCATCAAGGGCAAGTTTGGCCTGTTTGTTGGGGTAAGTGTCTTCCGGTCACACAGACTGCTGTGAAAGACCCTAACCTAAACCAGCTTAAGTAAAATTGTGGAAATTGGCAGCTCATATAACAGAAAATGCCGCTATTGCATTCAGTTGTGGCTTGATCCGGTTCAAGGTGTGTGTGACTGGTTTAGCTTAGAAATTTGAGGCTTTGCTGGAGGAAGCCTGGATTCTCGAGACACATACCTTGAATATCCCATTAAGTGCTACTTAGAGGTGCCCCCTTATTCTCAGTCTTGACCATCCGTAGCCTGAGGTCCCTGACCCCTGACCCTGACTCCCTGCTCCAGCTCAGTTTTCTTCTGAGGGGGTCTGCTGATGACATGGGCTTGAAGTAAGGGTCAGTGGCGTGACCCAGTCACCCACACCTCCAGGACCTGTTGTACGGAGCTTAGATGAAATTTACTGCTCAGTGGTTAAAAGCACTGGCTGCTCTTCAAGAGGACCCAGATTCTATTCCCAGCGCCCACAAGGTGGCTCACAGCCATCTGTAGCTCCAGTTGGATCTGACGCCCTCTTCTGGCTTTCTCAGACACTGCATGCGTAGACATAACATGCAGTCAAAAGACTCATTCATACACGTAAAATAGAAATACATATAAAGTCTTGTGGAGAGCAGGCTATGGGTAAGGCACCACATCTCCAGTGACCAGGTGAGGACCCCGTGTGGTGGACATGTAGCAAGGTGGACTAAGGGCAGCAGGTTGAATGCCCAGTGTCAGAAGCCCCGGGTGAAGCCCTGTTTCTGCGCCTGTCCTTCCCACTTCGTCACAGCTGAGTTGGGACTCTTGAATAGGGGCTCCTATGGGGACAGGCGAGGAGACAGAGAACATTCCACCAAGTTCTGCTCCCCAGCCATTCCGCTTAGCTGATCTGGGATTAACAGAGCTATTGGCTTCTGTGACCTCTGATCCATTCTACCATGCTGGCCCCTTCCATTGAGCTTCTAGATCCTTCCGTGGCATTCTTTCCCCTGGGGAATTTGTATTAAGTGCTTTATTTCTTTTTTTCCCCCTTTTTTCTTTCTTTCTTTGTTTTGAGACAGGGTCTTTCTATATAGCTATGGCTGCCCTGGAATTCACTATGTAGACCAGGCTGGCCTTGAACTCAGAGATCCACCTGCCTCTGCCCCCTCAGTGCTGGGATTAAAATGTGTGCCACCACTCCCCACTTAAATCCCTTTTTATTCTTAATTAGGTCCTGGGTCAGATGGAGTAGGCTTGTCATTTCTGTACATGGGAGTATGAGGCAGGAGCATGGCAAGTTCAAAACCAGCCTGGACAACTTAGTGAGACCCTGTCTCAAAATGTGAAGTTAAAAAAAAAAGGCTGGGGGTGTGGTTCAGTGGCCAAGCACTTGCCCAGCATGTACAAGGCCCTGGGTCCTGCCCCCATCACTGAGTCAATGGGTAATGAGGGGACCTGTCCATAGCTGAAGAACAGGCGGGGCCCTCAATCCCAGGCTAAGGGCGCTGTTCTCCGCCTGTCTACAGATGAATAACTCGGACTCCGGTGTCTTCACTGTGTTTACGGGTGTCCAGAACTTCAGCAGGATTCACCTGGTGGACAAATGGAATGGACTCAGCAAGGTGAGCAAGAGGGGAAGACAGTCCCTATCCTCTGAAGCAGGGACTAGATTGGGGACAATGGGGGATGGCAAGTGCTCTCGAGAGGGCGTCAGGGTCACCCGGGGACGTCACAGGTCCAGGAACTGCCCCTTGAGAACTTCTGCTGGGAACTCTTCACTCTTCTGCCCTGCGTTCTCGTTTACAAGGCAGACAGGAAGACATTCCCATAAAGATAAGACAATGGAGGCCCAGCACCTTGCCTGGACCCACCCGGAAACCCCCAGCGCTGTTTGTGGGACCAGCTTCCTGGCCTTTAACCCACCGCCGCACCTCTGTATATCTAGAGAAATGTGTTTTCCTTCCTTCTTTGAACACACAGAAATCCGGTTGTGTGCTACTTTGCAGTTGGCTCTTCTCCTTAGGACATCTTTGTGTATATTGTGTTTTTGTATTGTTATGTTTGTCAGTCACTGAAGATGGAGCCCAGGCCTTGTGCATCCTCCACAGGAACTCTGCCACTGAGCCACACCACCAGTCCTTCAGTGAGGGATTGTTGTAGGCGTGCCAACACTGAACTCTGTTCCCAGGCCCTCACTTGGGGAGTCAAGGCAGAGACTCCACCATTAAGCCACACCCTCAGCCCTTCACTGGGGGATTCTAGGCGAGCTTTCCCTGCTGAGCCATCATACTGTTCCTACCCTCCTCCTCCTCCTCCTCCTCCTCCTCCTCCTTTTTATTGTTTTTTTTTTTTTTGAGACAGCGTTTCACTATGTAATAGCCCTAGCTATCCTAGAATTCATGCTGTAGCCCAGGCTGGCCTCAAACTCACAGAGATCCTCCTGCCTCTGCCTCCCAAGTGCGGGGATTAAAAGCGTCTGCCACCACCACTCCGCTAAATTTTTATTTTGAAATAAGGTCTCATTTTGTATCCTAGGCTGGCTTCAAACTTTCAGTCCTCCCTTCTCAATTGCCTCCCCAGTGCTTAAATCATAGATGTGTTTGCTACCACACCCAGGCAGCCACCATTCTTAGTGGGTGCTGTCCACATCAGCCAGCTTCTTCTACAGTAAGAAGCCTGATCGGAAGAGCTCACCCTGCAGAGGAGAGTGGAAAGTGCCTGCGTGGTTTGCTTTTTTGTTTCACAGACAGGATCTCACTGCATAGCCCTGACTAGCCTGGAACTCACTATATAGACCAGGCTGGTCTCAAACTCACAAGAGATCATTCCACCTCTGCCTCCCAAGCACTGGGCTCTAGGGCATGCACCACCCTGGCTGTCTTGAGTATTGGTTCTGAGCGCTAGCCTCCCTGATTAGAGGTAGGCACTCCGATGGATTCCATTTCTAGGTCTTCAGCTGTTCCTGTTGTCACCTTAATACCTCCCCTGGCTGGCATGTCCCAGATCCCCTTGTTTGCAGGGTGTGTATGTTGACTTTTGGGGGAGGGAGCAGGAAGATGTGGGCGATAGACCCATTGTACAGATGACTTAACAGAGTCCCCAACAATGCTGTGTGTTCAGGCCCTGGTGGGGGGGGGGCCAGGAAGCTGGGCTTGATGGTCTGTCTACACAGCCCGCTCTGTGCCCGGGTTGAGTATGGTGACATCTGCACGGAGGCATGCATTAGGAACAGACCTCGGCTGTCTCTCAGGCTGCATCTTGTCCTGTCCGCCCACAGATCAACTATTGGCACTCGGAACAGTGCAACATGATCAATGGGACTTCCGGGCAGATGTGGGCACCATTCATGACACCCCAGTCGTCACTGGAATTCTTCAGCCCGGAGGCTTGCAGGTAACGCTCGCATGGGGACTCCCTGCCTCTGCTTCTGCTCCTAGGGAGTGCGGGCCTGGCCCTCTGCGTGCTATGGCTCAGTTTTTCTTGTCACTGGGACAAAACACCTGGCAGAGGTGACTGGGCAGGGAATTTATTTTGGATTTTGGTTGCTTGAGGATTTGCACCTTAAGGGGTCATCAACCGCCCCCAAACAGCGCCCCCGCTGGCGTCCGAGAGTGGAAGCAGCGTGTAGCCTTTTTCCCAGAGAGGCTGTGAGCCGGTGGCTGCTGAGGGCTCGGTCTTGAGGGTGGCAATGCGAGGCGATGGCAGGAAAAGGTCAAGGTCTGAGGCTAACTGTGAAGTGGAGCTGGAGGCCTGGGGTCTCTCTGACTGCTGGGTGCAGTTCCTGCTTAGTCTCCCAGTTTCCGACTCCCCTGCCTCAGAGGTGTGCTTGTGCTCCACCGTCCTAGGGCCCCGACTGTGGCCTGGGGGAGACGTGCTGGGTCTCTGGGCTCATTCCCAAGTGCTGCCCTAGCTGCTGTTCCATTCTGGCCACGCTGGAGGTGACCTTGGCCTGGGAATTCATCGGGCTGACCTTTGAGCCCTCTGCCTCTCCAGCTAACACAGGCAACTGTGCTCCGTGCCAGGTGTGAGCACAACCATGATGGGTGAGCAAAGTCTGTGCCTCGGTGCTCGTGTCCCATTGGGTACTTTCCAAAGCAGAGCTTTGTTATTTTTTAAAATGTATTGCTATTTTTTAATTATGTGTATCTGTGTGGGTCTGTGTACACGCACGTGGGTGCTTGTGGAGGCCAGAAGAAGGTGTCAGATCACCTGGAGTTTGTGTTGTAGGTTGTGAGCTGCCCAGCGTGGGTGCTGGGAACCGAACTTAAGTCTTCCTAGAAGAGCAGTAACCATTGAGCCATCTCTCCAGCCCATTTGTGTGTGTGTCCAGTGCGTGGGTGTGTGTGTGCGCGTGTGCACACACGCGCTGATAATGGAACCTGGAACCTCACATACACTAAGTAAGTGCCTTTCCCCGAGTCATGCCCCAGTCCCCAAATAGGATTCCAGACTTAGTGACAGAGGTGATTGAGGTGGCTCAGGGCTGGGGAAGGCTCGGTCTGTAAAGTATTCACTATCAGCAAGAGAACCTGAGTTCAGTCCTCAGAACTTAGCAGCTGCATTTGCCTAGGAACTCAGCACTGGGGGGTGGAGGTGGGAGAGAGCTGGAAAGCTGTCCATCCTGGCAGAATGGATGAGCTCCGGGTTCACGGCGAGACCATCTCAAAAAAGAGGTGGAAGAATGACTGAAAAAGAAATCCAGTGTTGGTGTCTGGCCTACAGCACACACACGTGCACACATGTACACATATAAACACACCCATGACATAGATACCTATACCCGTGACACAAAGGGAAAGGAAAGATGCATTTCCCTCCCAGGTTCTGAGCTTTCAGTGCAGGCACAAGATGCTTTTGAAGATCTTGCAGGCAGTGCTGTGTGGTGAGAGCCCTGGGGGGTGTGGCTCGGTGCTGCAGCACTTGCTTGGTTTACGTGAGGCCCTGGGTTCCACCAGGTTAGTGTTTCTAATGAACCTGTGACTGAGTAAGACGCTTAGCGTGAAACTGAGGAAGAGCCTGGGACCACACAGCCCCTGTCAAGGCCACCCTGAATGACCTGAAGCCCTACCATTAGATCCCACATGGTTTGCTTGTTTTCGAGACAGGGTCTCTCTGTGTGGCCTTGGTTGTCCTTTAACTAGCCTGTAGGAGAGACTGGCCTCGAACTCACAGAGATCCACCTGCCTCTGCCTCCCACAAGTGCTGGGATTAAAGGCGTGCACCACCACAACCAGGCATAGATCCTACTTCTTAAAGATTTCTCCAGTCCAGTAGCACCCCCTGAGAGCAGCCCTTGACCACAGAACTCTTGTGCATTCACCCACATGGCAGCCAGTTGCTCCCTGTGTTTTCTCCTTTCCTCATCTCTGGAACCATTGCTCCACACCCTCCTCTGTGTGCTCTCTCCTGGAATCTCTTGAGAGTGGGATGCAGGTCAGGTCCCTTTCCATCAACCCTTCAGGGGGTATTCTCCAAAAACAAAGGTGTTTTCTTACACAATCACAAGGCTCAAAATCAGGGAATTTAACATCGACCTGATAAGATCTTCTGAGTTGGTGCTGCCACATAAATTAAAAAACAAACCATGCTTGTAATTTCAGGTTACTATCTATCCTTGTGGGTGGGCGTGGGGACTGAAGCCCAAACTCCAGGCAGCTAATCAGTTCACTTACAAGAGCAGAGAGTTAAACTGAGGGCGCTCACGCCTAGGGCTCAGATAGCTGGCTCCACTCTCATATAGACCATGATCCAGATCTAGAGAATGGTGCCACCCACTGTGGACTTGGTCTTCCCACAACGATTAAGGGAATTACGACAGTTTCACGGGCTAGCCTGATCTAGACACTCTCCTATTGAGAGTCTCTTTGCAGGAAATTCTAGATATGTCAAATTGACCAAACTTACCATCACACTGTGTGAAAATAATATTTTATTTGACTAAAATATTTATTATTCATTAGATGTATTTTATTTATCTAAAATATTATTCTAAACATTATGGAGAAGAGCTTTTGTTTAGTATCAGGTCTTAGAAATCTGGGTGCCTGCCAGGCAGTGGCGGCGCATACCTTTAATCTCACCACTGAAGGCAGAGGCAAGGGGATCCCTTTGAGTTAGAGGCCAGCCTGGTCTATGTAATGAGTTCCAGGGTTACATAGAGAGACTACAGGGCTACATAAAGAGAGAGAGAGAGATCCAGTGTCTTATCCTCTTGCGGTTCATCCCATTTGGACTCTTGTTTGTCTTGAGATGGGTTTCACTGTGTAGCCCTGGCTGCTGGAACTGACAAAGATCCTCCTGCCTCCATCTCTCCAATCCTAGGATTAAAGGCTGTAAGCCACCACACCAGTGCCTGGACTCTCCTAGTTTTGAGGATCGGGCAGGTGTGTGTGTGTGGTGCTGACTATGGACAGAGTGGGTCACCCCATCCTTGTTTCCAATCAGGAGTGTGATTGAGGTTAGACCACGTAGTGAATGGACGGAGAGGAGTGAGGGTGGGCAAGGGAGACCCGGAGAGCTGAAGTCTGATGTGTGTGTGTTTATTCCAGGCTGAGGGAGAGGTGGGATTCAAAGTTCCTGGGCTAGGAAGGGGTATGTTTGAACAGCACCTCGGAGGCCCTTGGTGGGTGGAGTGAGGGAGGGGTGAGGGAAGCTGGCAGTGGTATCCTACTACAGGTTGACAGTAGAGGCCCTGGTGATTGCTTGTTCCTCAGCATCCACAGGAGACCATTGCCCAAAGCCCTAGTCCCCACAGTCCTCTGTGCTTCAGTCCCTATCCAGAGACCGTGGTGCCGGGCGGTGGTGGTGCGCACCTTTAATCCCAGCACTCAGGAGGCAGAGGCAGGTGGATCTCCGTGAGTTCGAGGCCAGCCTGGTCTATGAGCACGTTCCAGGACAGCCATAGAGAAACCCTGTCTTGAAGAGAGAGGGGAAGAGAGAATGGCATTTCACTGTAAATGGACAGGGGCTCTGTAAACTTGAGATTACCGCCGGGCGGTGGTGGCGCACGCCTTTAATCCCAGCACTCGGGAGGCAGAGGCAGGTGGATCTCTGTGAGTTCGAGACCAGCCTGGTTTACAAGAGCTAGTTCCAGGACAGGCTCCAAAACCACAGGGAAACCCTGTCTCGAAAAACCAAAAAAAAAAAAAAAAAAACCTTGAGATTACCTCAGGGGACCGCACCTCGTGCACCAGGACAGTGCAGCGCTGGCTTTCTTTATTGTCTGGGGAACAAGGAAAAAATTTACCAGGTGGGCAGTGCAGGTGCAACTTTGCTCACAACGTTTTATTATTATTATTATTATTATTTTATTTTGATGTTTTTAAGACAAGAGTGTCATATCATCTAGGCTGGGCTTGAACTTGCTGTGTAGCCAAGAGTGACTTTGAGCCCCTGGTTTTCCTGCTAAGTTGAGCACTAAGGGAATAGTTCTCACCCTGCCTCCTCCCTGCAGGTCCATGAAGCTCACCTACCACAATTCAGGGGTGTTTGAAGGTATCCCCACCTATCGCTTCACGGCCCCCAAGACTTTGTTTGCCAATGGGTCCGTCTACCCACCCAATGAAGGCTTCTGTCCGTGCCTCGAGTCTGGCATTCAGAACGTCAGCACCTGCAGGTTTGGTAAGTGTCTCCTCCGCACTGCTTCCCTGCCTCCAGACTGGGGCGAGAGGGTGGCACCAGAATTTTATCTGCTTCCAGCTTGCAGTCCCATTAATCTCTGGTCTCTGCACCGCTGATGAACTCAGTGCTACAGATAGGGAACTAGAGATAATGCCACCCTGATAAATGTCCCACCAGCTCTCATTAGCCTCGGGCTTTATCACTCCCAAGTCCGAAGGGGCCAGCCCTGAGGTTAAGATTCCGACAGTGGGCATTGTTTCTTGGCCATGGAGAGGAGTCTGCCCTCATCCCCTTGCTGTTTCTGGAGGCACCACATTCCTTGGCTTGTGGCCCGCTCCTTTCCACCTAGTATCCAGTTTGAGACCGGGTAGTACCGTGTGGCCCGAGTTCCTGCCCCTGCCATCTGAGCACTGGGATGGTAGGCACATACCCTGACACCAGCTCCACCAAAACGCTTCATTCTGTGCCCTCCTCCTCTGCCCAGCTCATGTTTTCAGGACCCCAGACACTGGCTGGCTGGGGGCCACTGTGAGACTAGAGTCTGAGCGACAGCCGATCTTTAGCCTGGTGGCTGCGGCTGTGATTCCTTTGCCCACTGGGATGTGGGTGGGAGCACCCCTGGGGCCGTTCACCTGCAGAGAAGCAACAGCTTGGCAGAGTCCAACTGGCGGTTCTGGTGTTGTGTAAAACTCTCCTCTTCAGCCGAGCCGGGTGTGTGAATCTTGGTGCTGGCTGTGTCCCCTGGCGTCCGCTCTGAGTCCTAATCGTGTGCCAGACCCTGCTATGCCCACCTCTGTTGCTCTGTTTGGACCTGGGTGTCAGCCCCAAGGCACACCCCCTCACCCCTCACCTGCTGGTCAGGCCTAGGCAGGTCCCGGTCCCTCCCGCACATTCTTTCTCCTTCCTCCCCAGCTTCTTCCCCAGTCTGCTACTGTGGTCCGCTCCGTCCCTCGCCAGCTCACGTTGCACCAGATGTGAATCAAATTAAAATGAAAAGCTTCCTCTGTTCATATCCTTTCAGAGGCCCTCCCTGATCTTCCATCCTCTTTGGTCCACCAGTCATTCTCTGTGCATTCTCTTAGCTATCGAGTTATTTAACCCTTCCCTGCCTGCCCCCTCCCTGGACTGCAAACCTTGTGTCTTGCCTCCTCCCCCATCCAGGATGCCCAGCCTTATAGTCATTGTTCACAAAGTGTTGAGCTATGCACACACAGAAACAGGAAGGCCTGAGGCAGGGCGGGGACCTGGTCGGTGGGACACAACCTCTCTCTGACTGGGTCTGACTTTCAGAGCCTGTTTGGGTGGAACGCTGTCTTGTAGCTAGAGAAGCAGGCTCTGGGGATACCGCTGTGGGGCGGAAGAAGAGAAGTGAGAGAACGGTGGATCCTAGTCCACAAGTTCCCCTTGTAAGACAGAGCCCACCAGGCCACCTGCTGCACAGATATCTGGGGCCGGCGGCAGCAGCTGCCTGGCCTGACTGCGGCACGTGTCGGTTCATGGGATTCAAGTTTCCGGGGCAGAGCCCTACAGGACTTTCCTGTGGGCAGGAAGCTGTATCCACAACCCCAGCTCTGCCTTCCTCTTGGTGCTCGGTCCCAGAGCTTGCTCCAATTAGTCACTAAGACCACACCACAGGAGCAGCGACATCCCGACATCCCCGTAGAGCTCTGTTGAAAGGGACAGAATTTCAGATGTGCCAGAGGGTCTAAATGTACCGTGTCTGTAGCTTGTTCTTTGGTTTTTTTCCCTGGGGGGAGTGTGGGTACAAGCATGTGTTTGCAGGAGCATGCAAGGAGGCCAGAGCTGGGTGTCTTCCTCAATTACTCTCTATTTATTTATTTTTTTTAAATATTTATTTATTTATTATGTATACAATATTATGTCTGTGTGTATGCCTGCAGGCCAGAAGAGGGCACCAGACCCCATTACAGATGGTTGTGAGCCACCATGTGGTTGCTGGGAATTAATCTCAGGACCTTTGGAAGAGCAGTCAATGCTCTTAACCTCTGAGCCATCTCTCCAGCCCCTATTTATTTATTTTTTGAGACAGATGCTCTCACTAATCTGTGACCTGGCTGGCTCTAGGGATTCACCTGCCTCTGCCTCCCAGTGCTGAGGTTACAGATCTGTGCTGCCACGTCTGGCTTTCAGTGCGAGTGCTGGGGACCTGAACTCAGGTCCTCAGGCTTGCGCCGGAGACACTTCACTGACTGAGCCATTTTCCCGACCCCCAACACTTACGTTTTTAAGTGGGAGAAAAACAAGGACGGGGAGGGGGTGACTTAAGTGGTCTGAGCAGTTTGAAATCTGCAAAGGGACACAGCCATGTGGCCAACAGCAACCCCACGAAGAGGCAGACCTTGTAGGGCGCAGTGTTTCCCGCTCCTCCTGCCCACTGCCTGACTTTTGGTCTCCAGGCTCTCTGCCTCTTCATGTAGATGGAAGTCATGCTGTGTGTGTTCTTTTCCACTCACTCCCAAATGCTGCCCCTACCGCATCCATATGGTCCATCTGCAAGACGGTGGGTGGTTGAATTTGGCCTCTGGCTTGTTGTGGGACTATGCTCCGCTTGCCCTACCCCTTCCTGGCTCACGGAGCTATCTCGTGGCATTCTGCTATTACAAGGGTGCTTCTAGAACATTCGTGCACATGCTATGAGGGTGCACCCGACTGAGTCCACCTTTCTGTGGCATTTTATCTGACGATAAAGAATGCACATAGGTTTCCCCTTCTGGGTCACGAGAATTCCTTGGACTCAGGACTCCCCGTGTGTCATCTCCCTGTCTTGGGACCTTTCCTGGAGTGTCCCTTAATCACAACTGGGGTAATCCTAAGCAATTAAGTCTGGATACATGGATCATAAAGCTATAAATTAATTATACTTATTGCCTGGGTGCGTCTCTCTGAGGGTGTTTGAAAATAAAAAAGGAAGATGAAGCACTCCTGTTGTTAGAAAGCCACATGGGTGTGCCATCTGCAGCAGGCGGTGTCGGCAGCCATGACACCCTGCTGGAATCTGTGCCTTCCAGGTGTGGCTAGGTGGCAGCTTGATTTCTCCAGCATCCACGGTGTCCTTCCTGTAGAAATGGGGTTCTGGTGTTTGCTGGTATCTCCTTTCAGAGTGGGTCGGAGGGGTGGAGACGGGGTTTTCCAAGCTGAAGGCAAGACTGGGTGGCCTTCCAGAGTCTGTGGGCTCACCTGGATTCTCAGGGACTCCTGTTCTCCACCGTAATGAGTCCTCTATCATCAACCAGCTCTCAAATAATGACACAGAGGCTTCTTATTCATTATAAAAGCTTGGTCTTCGCTTAGTCTTGTTTCTAACTCTTTTTCTTTTTTTAAAGATTCACTTATTTGTTCCATATACAATGTTCTTTCTGCACACATACGATTGCATGCCAGAAGCGGGCACCAGACCTCATTACAGATGGTCCTAAGCCATCATGTGGTTGCTGGGAATTGAACTCAGGACCTCTGGAAGAGCAGCCAGTGCTCTTAACCACTGAGCCATCTCTCCAGCACCCTAACTAACTCTTACAACTTCAAATAACCCGTTTCTAGTCTACATGATGTCATATGGCTTGTGGTTTTTACCTCTCCTCCTGCATGTCCTGCTTCCTCTGTGTCTAGCTGGTAGCTCCTTCCTTTTCCCCAGAGCTCTCTCTGCCCAGAAGTCCTGCCTATACCTCTGGCCTAGCTTTTGGCCATTTAGTTTTTAATTAAACCAGTCACAGTGACATACCTTTGTACAATGCACTCAAATATCTTGCAACATTTCCCACTTTTGTATAAATAAAAAAGAAAAGGTTTTACCTCTAACATAGTAAAACTATATAAAAAAAAGAACAATTATCAGGTAAGAATTTCATTTACAATATCCAGTCCATTTGTATTTGGCAAATTTAGAGAAATTATTATCTATCTTATCCTAATGAGTTCAAAGTTTTATACCTAAACCACTTATATCATAACTTGTATTACCAACCCAAAACTATCTTTTTTTTCTCCTCAAAGCATTTTCTTAGATAAACAATTTAAACTTTTAAGCTCAAGCTAATACATTTTATACTTCCTTTTGTGAGTTTCTTTTCTGAATTTGGTAACGAGGAAAACTGTAGCTATAACTGTCTTGTCTTCAACTCTGTCAGAGACCTGAGAAGGATATAATACTACCTGAGCAAACAAGAAGTGTAGAACCAACAACTTCTAAAACTATAGAAATGGACAGAAACTGCTGGCTGCTGAGACAGTCACCCAAGGTTCCTCTGCAATGCTGGGGCATTCATCTTTGGCCTACAGGCCTAGAATAGCTGACAGACTCTTCTGGGAAGCAGGAATTTTGAAGGACTGTCCTATCTCATCTTGGCAAAGTTCGACAGTTGCCATCTTTTGTGTTTTGCTTGTCTAATTTGGACAGCATACTGTCAGCAGTCAAGGCAAGAGCAGTTTCTTGCCCAAATGGCAAACTTTCCTACAGTGAAAGCAAATTCCATATGGAGTTTCTTCAATACCCATCATCCTTTTTTTTTTTTTTTAAATAAATTGGTGCTGCCAGAAGCAGACATGTCTCACTGTCATGGAAAGCCTTATGTTATTAAAACATTAAAGTATCATATTCTGTTGGTCTCTGAAGTGTTTGAAAACCATCTGTCTATTTGAAATATGTCTCTGATTGACCTTGAAAATATACCTAACATGACTATAAGTCTGATTGTTATAGATGACTACCTCTGTATTTCTTTACTGTCCTAAATAGCTTTCAAGAACTAGAACTCTACATTACATTTTTAAATGAGCTTCATAGGTACAATATCTTGAACAAGACATAGAAACATATAATACAGTATAACAAAAATAACCTTAAATTTGTGTAAAAATACAAAATCCATACCCATGTAAACTGTTTGAGACTAGTATTTACTTTTTTACTTTAAAAGCAGATACAGTAATCTACCCTTTTAACCTATCAATTCATTTTTTCTTTTCAGAATGAGATCCTAGACTCTAATCTCTTTTGCTTAGTTTCCTCCATGACCATATTATGACAGATATATATATATATATATATATATATATATATATATATATATCTTATAAATTTTGAGATATTTATACCTTAAGAAAAGTTTTAGAGAGCCAAAATAAAACCTAAGGAGTATGAGATTAGTGGCAATAGAATAGTCCCTAATGTTTGTTTTTCTGTTATCCGTACCAGGTGGTTCTTTTGACATGAGACAGAGATTTTGGATTTTTCTTTAAAAAGCATACTTGGGTTTAGAAAAAGAAAGAGCCACATTCCAATTCCAAGGTCATCTTTAATTTAATTGAATTATAACTACAAAAAGGCCATTTGCCTTGTCTGTAGAGAACAGTAAAGACAAACATTTGGGAAGATTTATGAGGTCTTTACCCTGTTGGAAGTGTGCTATACCATTAGGACAGTTTGCTCTTTCCTGGGGCATTTTCTCTGTGTGATTCCTCCTTCTTCAGAAGTCTCATTTGTCCTGTGGGCTTCAGAGTCCTTAGTTGGGTATTTTTATTCTCCTGGAAAGACAAAAACAAAACCCTGCCTCAACTTAGCTTTGGGGAGTCTCCCTGTTTGGCAGGTTGAATGTCTTTGCTGCTTGATGAGCTATTGCCTCTCCTAATCAAGAGGTCTCTGCTGTTCCAATCTAATCTTTATCAATTTTGATGGTATCCGGAAGGAACAAAAGCAAAACCTCTTCCCCACCATAACATATATCCCGGTTTCCATTCTGAGGTCAACACATCTTTGAGGCATATAGGCTGATTTCATTCAGCAGTCCCTTCCATAATCTAGTGTCTCTCGGCAGCTGCCGTTCACTGATCAGCATTCAAAAAACTCAAAGTCAACAGAGCACCATAAAAAATTCAGACACCCTATGTAACTAGTAACTCGCACATCAGGCCCTTGTCCTGGGATGGCTGTATTGGTGGTGAGGTCCTGTCTCAGGGTTCCGGATGGGAATCTCTCGCCAGTGCTGTTCCCTTACCTCCTTTGATATCAGAGACCCGCCCATGTGCACCCCTGAGCTATGATGCCTGCAAAAGCAGCTCGTGTGTCTGACTTAGCATTCAGATGCAGCTTCCCCTCTCAAATTCATGTGACCTTGATTTTTTTTTTTCCATTTTCATCTTCCATGATTCCCTCTTGTACCTCTGGCCCCAGGGCCTCCTTGCTCTCACCTCTGCCACACTCCTACCTGGCATGCCTTTCCCTCGCTTGGTGGCAGCTGCCCTCTCCCCTCCTCCACCCACCCCTGCCACTGAATCAGCCACCCTGGCTCCATCCACCCTCCTCATGACCTGTGCCCAACTTCTTTATGCAGTGAAGGAAGGGGTTCTCCCTGCCTGGTCACCAATGTCACATCTTGTGAATGCCCCTCCTGACTGCGGGTCTCTTTCCTTCCTTGTCCTGCAAGTCTGGTGCCCATCCAGTCTTCCGACCCTGTCTCTCTCCCCCTCCAGGCGCACCCCTGTTCCTGTCACACCCTCACTTCTACAATGCGGACCCTGTGCTCTCCGAAGCCGTGCTTGGTCTGAACCCTGACCCAAAAGAGCATTCCTTGTTCCTGGACATTCATCCGGTAAGTCCTGTGCCCTGCTAGAGTCTGGGGCTGGTTCTTGTGGGTTGCTGCATGCTCCTCTTCCCTCTCACCACCCCCCAAAACACAGCTGGCTCAGACTGGGGTAGGGAAGCCCAGTTCCTTCCACAGTGGTGACTTCTAGAACTTCGAGCCATCAAAGGTCCCCAATTCCATAGTTCAGTGATGTCATTACTTTTTTATTGGGGCCTATAAAAAAGATATATGGTGGTAAATTAATTAAGAAATATCAGCTGGAATGTCTCCTGCACCAGAGATACCCTTGACAGTGTCAAGACACTAAAGATTTCAAGACATCAGTGTGAGCCACAATGTCTCACAGAGAAATCATGTGGGGAATTTGTCCTGTGTTAACTTGTATCCACTAGCCAGGGCCAGGAGGGTGACTCTCAGACACAGGCCCTCTCTGGTATGCACAGCCCTTCTCTCTGCCTCTGGTTACTGTAGGATGTGTCCAGTCAGGCTGCTGCCCTTACCATTACCTTGGGGAGTCTCAGGATCCCTGTCTTGCACGGACACCCATGACGCCCTGAAGGCATTTTGTGAAAACCTTATTGTTTTACTGGATGATGATGGAAGCCTGGGCCTCTCACACGTGAGGAGCTCTGGTTCTAGCTGGGCCTTCATCTGGTCTTCAACTTGCAATCCACCTGCCTCAGCTTCTAAGTGTGTCTTCACTCCTGGCTCACAGCCGAGGGCTATTGCAGAGGAAGGATGGGGACGTGGGAGGAAGTTGTCTGATGTCTAGCTCCCCAGCCAGAAACCTGACATACAGGAAATATTTTATGTCAAGAAAGCCCCTGGGGATAGGGGCCTGGGTGTTGACTGGGGACCTGTCCTGTGGGCCCCTGGATCCATGCTCCAGACTCCCAAAGACACAGGTGCCTAGTATTAACTGTCTAAGCAAATGGGTGTGGCACAGTGAGGCCAACACCCTAGCTTAGGGAGTGGGGACCCCTGGAACTCAGGTTCCAAGACTGACACTGGGCACCCAACCTGGCAGATTTCCCTGGGAGGGTTGCTCAGCCTACCCACGGTGGTGAAACTGTATGCAGGGTTAGGATCCCCGCACCTCTGTCTGAAAGCCGTATCCAGTTTCTGGAGGCCTTTGCCCAGTCCCCTTTGCCCTGGGGACAGGAGGGACCTGGGTGCGCTGGACTCAAAGGAAAGGCAATGATGTCCTTGCCCTCTGCTGTGGATGGCTGTGACTGGAGAGGTGGCTTTCGGCTTTGGTCATCTTTGCAAGAGTCGCATGATGGGCAGGGCTAGCTGCAGTCTCAGCAAACTGTCTGCACAAAGCCCCATCCCAATGTTGGAACCTCATACCGAGGCCTCTTCACCAAACTTCTCTCATGTTGTTCTAGAATTTTCTCCCTGAGTGAAGTGACGAGGGTGTCAGTTCTCCTGGTGATTATTTGTATGATGATTTTTAAGCATCGCGTTTTAAAATAGCGCCTTGTGCAGGAAGCACTTTGCTGCCACCTCGGCTAGGAAGTGGCAGATCCTGCATTACTGCGTCTCAAGAGAAAAGGCCACAAGCTGCTGTGCACTTAACCCTATTCACCCTGGATCGGGCCCTGTGCTAAGCTTCTGAGCCAGTGGGAAATGTAAACAGATTGAAAAAGCCATACTAGCCAGGCGGTGGTGGTGCACACCTTTAATCCCACCACTCAGGAGGCAGAGGCAGGAGGATCTCTGTGAGTTCGATGCCAGCCTGATCTACAAAAGCTAGTTCTAAGACAGGCTCCAAAGCTACAGAGAAACTGTCTCAAAAAACAAAACAAAAACAAAAGAAAAAGCCATCCTTACTGCATGCCCCACACTCGTGAGTCACTGTCTGAGGAAGCTGTGTGAGGGCGGGAATTTAAGCTCAGTAGGTGGAGTACTTACCCAGCACCCACAAAGCCCTGGGCTCCATCTCAGCACTGTGTAAAGTTAGGCATGAGCCAGCCCCCAGAAGGTGGAGGCAGGGAGGTGCGGAGTTCAGGATCATCCTTGGTTATGTACCCAGCTGGGTTCTAGCCTGGGCTGTGTGAAATTCTGTCTCAAAACAAGCTGGGCAGGGGTGGCACAAGGCTTTAATCCCAGCACTCAGGAGGCAGAGGTTGGCAGATCTCTGTGAGTTCGAGGCTAACCTGACCTGCAGAGCAAGTTCCAGGGCACCCAAAGCTACAGAGAAACACTTCTTGAAAAACAAAAATCCAGATGGAGATCACCTCTTTGGTGACAAGGGGACCTTGAGATGGCAGGTGTCCTATCCCTTCGTCAAACATGCGCGGGAAATTTCTAGAAGGGTGGCTGCCCAGCCTGTTGCCTGGTTCAGGTGGGGGAGAAGTCCCTCAGGACCCCAGGACTCCCAGGACTGGAGCAGGCTGGGAACTGGCCTCCGTGGTCTTTTTTTTTTTTTTTTTAAGATTTATTGTGTATACCACACCAGAAGAGGGCACCAGATCTCATTACAGATGGCTGTGAGCCACCATGTGGTTGCTGAGAATTGAACTCAGGACCTTTGGAAAAGCAGCCAGTGCTTGTAACCTCTGAGCCATCTCTTCAGCCCCATGGGCTCTGTGGACTTACCGCTCTCCTCACTGTTTTTGGCTCCAGGTCACTGGGATCCCCATGAACTGTTCTGTGAAGTTGCAGCTGAGCCTCTTCATCAAGTCTGTCAAGGGCATTGGGTGAGTAGGTTGGAGTCGCAGCTTCTGAAGGCATCAGGGACCAGGAGGCTCCATGCATTGGCAAATGCAAGGCATGGGACAAGGCAAAGGTCCATCCACTTCTGTCTTCCCTATGACAACGTCTTTGCTCTGGATGGAGACCCAGCCTGCACCCTGACACTCCTTCATTTCCCCCTTTCCTAAGATCTCTTCTCCATCAGCCAGATTGGTCGACCCAAACTGTCTTCCTCTTCTGGAGTAGAATACAAAGACTGCAATAGAATAGTCGCCTGCTTCCATGTCTGTGCACCGCGTATGTGCAGTTCCCACAGAGGCCAGAAGAGGGCGTGGGGTCCCAGGGAACTGGAGTTGCAGACAGTTGTGAGCCACTATGTGGGTGCTAAGAACTGAGAAGACCTGGGTCTTCTGGAAGAGCAGTCAATGCCCTATAAACCATCATTCCCTGGGTTTACTTTAACTTTGTGCACAGACTGACATTGTGAAGGCTCCTGCCACGTTCCACGTTTGCCAGGTAGAGACTTGGTAATAGAGTCCAGCCTTGGAGCTGATCACGCCCAGGGTCACAGACCGAAGGGCTGGGAACCACTTAGAAGGCTGTGATTGAGAAAGAGATGGGCTCTTCCTCAGCACGACCTCCAGGTCTCATACTCAGAACCCAGCTCTGACCTTCTGTTGAGGAAACTGAGGCCAGGAAACCCTGACTCAGCTAGACTCCAGCGTGAGCACGCGCACACACACACACACACACACACACACACCTCCTCTTCATTGCTGGAAAAGCACTCTCTCACTGAGTTATACCGCCAGCCATCTTTTCAGCTTTTATTTTGACACAGGGTCTCGCTAAATGGCCCAGGCTCCTCTTGAACTCACTCTGTAGCCATCATGGCCTTGAACTTGGACCTGCAGCCCTAGATCTGGCTCACCCAGGCTCTTGAAACTGGAGGCCAAAGTGGGCTGGCTTGAGCTCCTGAGGCCAGCTTCCAAACACTGATCTGTCCCACTGCCTAAAATACTCTTTAGAATCTTCATAGATTTATGGAGAGGTGGCAGGAATGGAGATCTTTGTCCCCTGTCCCCAGCACCCTCATCATCGTCAGCTTCTGGCCGTAGCTGTCACAATAAGGAACCGAAGTCTAGTTCTGTGTTATTGCTAAACCCTTTCCCCTCAGCTTCAGCTTCAGGGTGCAATCTGCTCAGGCCTGCCGGCTCCTGTGGCTATGACCTGTGTGTGACACTTTCTTCCCTCGAGACAGGGTTTCCCACTGAAGCCCCAGCCAGCCCTGTCTCTACCCCTCTCAGCCCTGGGGTCAGAGGCTCAGAGCCACACACAGCTTTCGATCTGGGTTCCGGGATCTGACCTCAGGCTCATATACTTGAACAGCAAGTGTTACCCAGTGCACCATTCTCCAGCCCTGCGAAGGTTTCTCCTCTAGCCTCTGGGGTATGTGAAAGTACTTGCTGGATCTAGACCTGTGTGGTGGGGATCAAGTTCAGCTGTAGACAGCTCTAAACACAGCCACCCAGGCTCCTGTGGGATGAGATTCATTGTTATTTTTTTTAATGTATTTATTATGGGGCGGGGGCACAGGCATATGCTGCAATGCATACGTGGAGGTCAGGACAACTTTTGGAAGCGTGTTCTCTCCTTCCACCTTGTGGGACCTGGGCATGGAACTCAGGTCATCAGGCTTGGCGGGCAGCACTGTTACCTGCTGACTCTGGCGGGCAACACTGTTACCTGCTGACTCTTGTCACACCCCTTAATTAATTAATTAATTAATTAGGACCAGGGTTTCATGTAGCCCAGGCTGTTCTTGAACTTGCCTTCGAAGCTCCTGCTACATCTTTCTCTCCCATTTTCTTGTGAGGTGTTGCTGATTGAACAAGGCCTGGCACACAACTAAAGGCTCTACTGAGCGACACAACACCCTTCACCTTCTGTCACTCACCTTGTGTCCTCTTCTCTCTAGGCAAACAGGGAAGATTGAGCCCGTGGTCCTGCCCCTGCTGTGGTTTGAGCAGGTAAGGGCTCTGCGGGCCGCAGGGAGTCTGGGGGTGGGGCCTGTCGTGTGTGAGGCAGGTGGAGAGAAGTGCGGGCCTGGCTTATTTATTTTATTTCACTTTGATGCTAATGTTAGCTTAACTTCTGGCACCTGGATGTAGTTATTCATATGGAAGTTTAGCCTACTTGTATGTATGTATGTATTCCACATGAAAGCCTGGTACCCACAGAGGCCGAAAAGAGCATCAGACCCCTTGGAACAGCAATTGCAGGTGGTTGTGGGCCAGCAAGTGGGTGCTGGGAAAGGAGCCTGGGCTTCCTGGAAGAGCAGCCATTGCTTTTAAACCACTGAGCCATCTCCAGGGTTTGCTAACATCCCCTTCCCCCGCCTCTCATCAGGTTCACTTCTTTGTCTGAGGTGGTGCTGGAGATTGTCACCAGGCCAGCTGATCTTTCTCGTGACCCTTTAGGTCCTAATTTTAGGTTCTAACTGGTGAAAGAGATGAATCTTGGGGAGGGGGGGGGGCCTTTGGGGGTCAGATATACCCTCCGTTGATTGGCCAGTGCCTCATCACATCGGTCTGCGAACAGCAAAGGCAGCTGGGAAATGTAGTTCTCCTTGAACTTGAAGCAAATGGTGCTCTGAGACTCTTTGGTCTGAGTTTGGGAGGGGCGAGACACAAGGGATGGTTCCGGGAGATGCCGTGTGCAGCCTGGCCCTCCTCACTTGCTCATCCATCCCTCTGCAGAGCGGGGCCATGGGCGGCAAGCCCCTGAGCACGTTCTACACGCAGCTCGTGCTGATGCCCCAGGTGCTTCACTATGCGCAGTACGTGCTGCTGGGACTGGGTGGCCTCCTGCTGCTGGTGCCCATCATCTACCAGTTGCGCAGCCAGGTAAGTAGGCGGGGCGGCAGGACTCTGTCCGGTCTGGTTACTCTCCTGTAGCGGGCTCTCCTTCCAGCTCCTTTGGCGTCCTGCTGTGACTCTTCTCTGCCTGTCCTGGAAGGCCGGGGACCCTCCCCAGTGGGTGCTGGGCTGAGAGAAGTACCCCGTCATTTGACCAGCAAGTGGGTACCTCTTGATTCAAGCTCTGTGGAGTTGCCCACTGGAGGTGGAGGTGGGAGGCAGGGTCTGGCCTGGTCAGAGAAGAAGTGGAAGACCCAACCAAACAAAAAAAGACAGTTTATCCAAGGTAAAAGATAACAAAAGGGAGGGGCCAGAACTGGGTGTGAGACGGAAATGGGAGGAGTCACACGTGAGCTCCTGAATATGAATTTTCTAAGTCAAGAGAAACAAGTGTATCTAGTTAGAAATTCTGTTTAGCCCAAATATATCAAAATTTGGAGTTAAGGGTTAGCTCAGCAATAGTGCTCTTGTTAGCCAATGCAAGCCCTTGCATTCAGTCCCCAACAGTGACAGAAAAAACAGCAATCACAAGTACTGAAAAGATAAGGAAAGAGGGAGGGAGAGAGGAAGGAAGGAAGGAAGGAGAGATGGAGAGATGGCTCAGTGGCTGGGTACACTTATTGCTTGCAGAGGCCTGAGGTTTGATTCCCAGCACTTGCAAGATGATTCACGACCATCTATAACTCTCGTTCCAGGAGATGTAACAGGCACGCACGCGGTGCATATACAGGCAGGCAAAATACTTGCGCACATAAATAGATATTTAGAAACAGAGAAGGCGTGCGATCGATAAGCTACAAAGGCTCTCTCCGGCTCTTCCAGATTTAATCTTTGAAATCTGGTGACTATTTCACACCAGGTGTGATGGCTCACCCCTGTAATCCCAGCATTTAGGAGGGAGGTTGAGGCCGGAGGATTGGAAAATCAAAGCCATCCTTGGTTACCTGTAAAGTCTGAGGCTAGCCTGGGCTACATGAAAGCTTGTCACAAAAAAAATAAAATAAAAGGAAAAGTGTGGCGCAGACATGGGTGGGGGTGACTTATGTAAGAAAGGAAGCAAATTTGAATGAAAAGTGTAATCCTAGGGCATGCAGCCCCTAAAAGCAGGAAGTAAGGGGTGTGTGTGTGTGTGACTAAAACCTTAGTTCCCTTCTGATCTTAGGACCAAACATCCACTCGTGGTGAGATTTTTTTTTTTTTTTGAGGCTGTGTTCATAGATCTTGGGGTTACAAAAATGAGCAGAACTTGCCGCTTGAAATTCAGGGCCAAGTCTCTTCACGTGACGTTGATGTTGATAGCTGTCGTTGTGAAGCCAGGACAGTTGAGGACAGACAGGGTGACGATCAGCTGTGATGGGGGAGGGTCAGTGTCTGCAGGCAATGGGGGGGGTCAATGGCCTCCCACAGGGAGATGTCCTGGGGCCACAGACTTTCTGCTTGGGGAGGGGGCGACGACTTTCTCTCCTACCCAGTCAGTCGGGTGGTTTTCTTTCTGAAGGTGTGCTTGCTTGCTTGCTTGCTTGCTTGCTGTGGGAAGAACAGGCCGCCAGCACCCCACTTCCCTCTCCGAGCACTGGCGCCCCTGTCTCATGTCATCTCGAAGGGACATCTGGGAGCCTCTCCAGGTTGACTGTAGCCTGGAGTGTCTGATTGACACCATGGGCTGGGCTCCTAGGCAGCTTTTGCTCGGCTGCTGCCCAGTGAGAACTGGGCCAGCCCCTTCCGGTCAACCATTGCCAAAGAGAGAGGGATCCAAAAATAGAAGGCTTCTCACTACACCTCGGGGTCTGGGGTCCAGGCTGATTGCTCTGCAGTTTTCATTAGAGGCCCAAACAGCAGTCCACACCCTACCAACTTTGTGCTTACAAGACTAGGCCTCACGTGTGTGTTTGTGTGTGTGTGTATGTGTGTCTCGTTTTTTTTTTTTTTAACTGCATGCTGGATGGTAAACAACATACTCACCCCTACATCATTCTTAAGGGGAACACAATTATGTTAACATTTACCCCTGATTAAAAACTCTGTGTACTTGGGGAAGTGGTTAAGTGAGCTTAACCCACCCCAGGCCCTGGGTTCAAGTCCAGCCCATCTCCGCCAAGCCCAGACCAGAGAAACCCAAGCTCTCTCCACATTTGCCCTACTGCAGCCACCTCTGCCCCTCACTGCCTGTTGGTGGCTCTCCATGCTCTGCTCTGTCCATCTTCCGGGGCAGTTCTCCGCGGTGCAGAGTGGAGGACTCTGCTCGCCTCTTTGCTTCTGGGGGAGCCCAGGGTCTCCTTCCCCAGTGACCCGCGCGCGGAATATAAACGAGCTTGGTTGTCTTCCAGGAGAAATGCTTTTTATTTTGGAGTGCTAGTAAAAAGGGCTCCCAGGATAAGGAGGCCGTTCAGGCCTACTCTGAGTCTCTGATGTCACCAGCTGCCAAGGGCAAGGTGCTGCAAGAAGCCAAGCTGTAGGTGCGTACCAGGTAACCCCCCACCCCCACCCTATCTTGCCTGTAGCCAATCCACGTGGAGAGCCACCCTCCCGACATCATCACAGTGGGGCCCGTCTAGCCTCAGTTTCTGGGACCTTCAGTCAGTGACTGTCATTTATGAGGTCCCATGAGAAGATAAAGTTAGTAGACCAGTTGCTTCTTCGTGCTCCATCCTACGCTGTTGGCTAAATGCAGGTCCCTGAGCGTCCTGGAAGCCCAGAGGGTTTGAAACTGTATTTTTCTGGACCTCAGAGGGTATTTTGGTGTAGAAGCCACACTGGTTCCAGTCTGGAATGAGGGTTTAAGTAATTTAAGCGTGGTTGAGCGCCAGCTGTATACTCGGGCCCAGGCCTGGAATAGGATGTCAGGGTGAGCACACAGGATGTATAAGGCTGCTCAGAACAGTCCAGAGCTGTCTGCCCTGTGCAGTACTGGGGTGGGTGGTCCCGCGATTCGCCCACCGCCCATGCAGGTATAGCTGGCGGCCTGGCTCACTCAGCAGCCCACCTTGCGGGGATCCGGGGCAGCGCTTCTCCGCTTCTCCGAGACCTTCAGGGCCAAGGGGAGGCCGAGCCCTGCAGGGTGTGTCCCTGCCTGGGAAGTGGCAGGGAGAGCTATGGGCCCTGCAGTTTGAGGTTAGCAGAGGTGAGTCGTGTCCCAGAAGAAGCTGCTATTTGAGCCCTTAAGCCTGCTTGGGTATGAACACATCCTTGGAGGGAGCTGGGAGGGGGAGGCCACAGCTCGACGCCTGGGATTCTGGGAGCCAGCTGACTACTGCCAGCAAAGTCAGCTGTCGGAGAAGATGAAGCAGAACTCTGGTGGGTGTGTGAGTGTCCTGGTAGATGCCACCTCCCCAGAGGAGGGAAGGCAGGCCCGACTGGGCCTCTGCAGCCCACTGGGTCCCCATGTGTCCGTGGAACTGAAGAAGGGTTCTAGTCCAATGGGACTTCCAGGAGGGGTGGAGGGTGAGGTCTTGTATCTGCTGCCTTCCAGCTGCGGCGCCCTCTGCAGGTGATACTTGGTATTGCCAGAGGGCATGGAAGGCATCCTGAGTGGGAGGTAGGGGACTCCCAGGGTGCAAATGCAGGCTCCAAGCAGATATTAGATAGTCCCTTCAGTCCAGATAGAGCACAGCCTTCACCCTGTCCAGACCCCAATAAAACAAATGAAACCGGGGTTTCCTCTTTATTTTCCCAGCCTGGTCCAGTCTTTGTTTGGCTTCAAGATTCCCTTGGGCTATAGAGAGTGATTATTTGTCCCCACTCCAGGGGACACCCCAGCCCTGGCCATGGGCTAGAGAGGGCAGTGTCTTCCAAAGACCAGCCTCAGCATGTGGGGTGGACACATGGGTCCTTGCAGAGGGGGTTACCCCACCTCACTGCCTAGCCAAGTAAGACTTGGTGAGGCCCTACACTCTGCCTTGCACCTGGGTGTGGGGGTGGCCCCTGGGGGCACATGCCGTTGCTGAAAAAGAAGGAAAATAGGGCCACTGCTAGCCCAAAGGGTATGACTCTTTGAAAGGGTATGAATAAGGAAAAGGCTTTCCCTCTGGGCCTTACTGTAAGGTGGGGGTTGGCAGGCAGCGTTGGCTTTGTAGTCAGGTGCCAGACAAGGGTACAGAGTGGCCTTTGTAGAAGTGCTCTGAACTGCTGTTTCTCATTGGTCTGTCTCCCATTCTCCATTGTCCTCTGTCAAACACAGTGATGGGGGAGGGGAGGGGAAATATGCCCTGGCTCCCCTGGCTGTCCAGTGCCTTGTGGATTTGTTGCATGTATTTTTCTTGGGAAAGACCAAGCAACAGTCAACTCTCGTTTTACTCTCTGGCAACAAGGGCATGCTGAGTCACTCAGACTGGCTTTGAGCTTGTAAGCAATCCTCTTGCCCCAGTCCCCCAGTACTGAGATTCCAAGCACATACCACTACTGTGCCTTGTATCCCCTTTTATTCCTGGTTCTGTCTGTTTGCCTGCCTGCCTGCCTGTCTGTCTGTCTGTCTGTGGGTGCTGGAGATTGAAGCCAGAGCCCTTTTACTACGTGTGTTCCATCTCTGAGTTTCACCCCCAGCACCCCGTTTTTACTTCTGAGTGAGACTTTCTCACATGCTGGGGTGCTGTGGCTTATAGGGGGAGGAGAGACTGGTTTTGGTCCAGGGAGAGGATGCTCCCACACCCACAGCCCTCTCTGTCTGCCCTGTGGTTTCCTTCCATGCTGCAGGGTGCAGCAGGCCTGGGATGTGGGGTGACAGTGCCTCTCTGTCCTAGGGGAGGATGGTCAGGGACAGATACCCAGTGTTTTTATCATTTTCCTAATCTTTACAAATTGAATCTTTCAACATCTGTGCCATCTCCCCCTCCTCCATACTTTCCCCCCTTCCTCCTTCCTATTCTACTGTCCCTAAGGCCCAGAGGCCACCATCGCAGGGATTTGGTAGGAAGGAGTCTCTCACCTCCATGAACAAGAGCCATTTTTAACAGCTGGTCCTGGCCTGCCATTACTTGTCTTCCTGTGGACAGACATCTAGGCCATTCCTAGTTTCCCTGGGCGACAGTGCCATACACCCACTCTGGACTCTCCACTGCCCTCCTCATTCTGTCCTGCCAATCTTTTGGGCCTCAGTTTCCCCAACTCTAAAGGGAAGGGATGAGGCCCAGTGCCCCACAGGACCAAGGCGTCCCCATGTGTAAGAGAGCGGAGACTCTCAGTTTACGGTAGTCGGCACTGTGATGGGGAGGAGGTCGGTTCCGTGCTGGTGGGATGTGGGGCGGAGGGAACAGGCAGGGCAGGGCTAGGGGACAGGCTAGTGACTCAATCTCTTCTTTCTCCACAGGGTCCCAAAGACACAACGAGCCCCCCAAACCTGATAGCTTGGTCAGACCAGCCACCTGGTCCCTACACCCCGCTTCTTGAGGACTCTCTCAGCGGACAGCCTGCCAGTGCCACAGCCTGAGCCCCTAGATGTCACACCTGTCCACACAGCACACATGTGCACCGACGTGTGCAGAAACACTCAGGGACCAGGGACAGAGTCGCTGCTGAGGCCGCCTGGTGGCTACAGACGCTATCATCTAAGTGGCTGTAGGGACCACAACTGCCACAGGCCCCTCCTGTGGGGGCTGGCCTTGCCCAGGCCCTCCACTTAATTTTGCCCTGTCTTCCTCCCTCAGGCTGAAAGCCTCAGTCCCCACAGAAGACAGATCTGTCACTCCTAGGGGCTGGGCATACTTTCGCCTCCTGTGCCAAGGCCAGGCAAGCAGTTCCAGGTCCCGACGGGTCTACACACACACCCTGGAGCTGTGTCTGGCCCTTTTCCTCCAGTCTCTGCCGTGTCACCTAAACACTGAACTGACCGCTGCAAGTGGCCAAGGTGGCAGGCCCCTCAGGGTCCTAAGTTTTCAGGTGTGGTGTCAAAGGTAGAGAGGCGTGGACCATCTACCCTGGCACTTTGTCCCCTGGTATCTGGCCTGGTTGCCTGGTGCACCTCCCTGGACGGTGAGGGGCAAGGAGGCTCATTGCCCGCATCTGCCCCTTTTTCTACTGGAAGAGAAATTTTATCATCTTTTGGAACTCATGACTGAAGCAATAAACCTTTTCACGAATTCAACACTGCCTTCCGTGACTGTCTGCTGGGCAGGGCTGGGGCTCCGGGGTCCAGACCTCTCCACTCATTCAGGTTGTGTTCCCCCTGGTGTCAGGCCAGCACCCACCCCTAGCCACTTTTTCACTTCAAGCCTGATGTGGTATGTGGCTCAGATGCACCAGCATCAGGCTGGCTGTGTCCTTTCTCTGCCCTATGGAGCCTCTCGGGTCTTCTACAGTCAGTGCCCAGGGCAGAAGCATCCTCGTCACCCACATGGCCCGGGAGGAGCTAGGAAAAGGGTTGGGAGGAAGAGTCTTAAGTTTTGACCCAAGTTCAAGCCGTAATAAGGGGGGTGTTTCCCCCTGGTATCCTTGGTTTAGAATAAAACCACGCTTTTACCCTAAGGGACTCACTAGGAACTGAGCAAGAAATTCGCACCGAGAACACCGAAAAATGCATCAAGCAGCTCTGATTGCCACGGTTCGCACCCTCTCCCCTTTCCAGAATTAATTTTAGTTTTGGGTGGGGGCCGTTGCCATGGCGCGGGTGTGCAGGCCGGAGGACCGGCAACAGTTGGTTCTTTTCTCACTCTGTGGGGCCTGGGGATCGAACTCAGTTTCTCAGGTTTGGCAGCAAACTCCTTTACCCACTGAACCCTCTCCCTGGCCCCGCACTTCCTCTTCAACTTGCACCGTTCTCTTCCTGCCCCTCTACCTCACGTTAACCCCTCCATGGTACTGTGCAGCATAAACAGCGATATAAGGTGGATATTTTTATTTTTGTTGGCTTTTTTCTTTTTTTTTAATTAATTAATTAATTAATGTATTTATTAAAGATTTCTGCCTCCTCCCCGCCACTGCCTCTCATTTCCCTCTCCCTCCCCCAATCAAGTCCCCCTCCCTCATCAGCCCTAAGAGCAATCAGGGTTCCCTGCCCTGTGGGAAGTCCAAGGACCACCCACCTCCATCCAGGTCTAGTAAGGTGAGCATCCAAACTGCCTAGGCTCCCACAAAGCCAGTACGTGCAGTAGGATCAAAATCCATTGCCATTGTTCTTGAGTTCTCAGTAGTCCTCATTGTCCGCTATGTTCAGGAAGTCTGGTTTTATCCCAGGCTTTTTCAGACCCAGGCCAGCTGGCCTTGGTGAGTTCCCGATAGAACATCCCCATTGTCTCAGTGTGTGGGTGCACCCCTCGCAGTCCTGAGTTCCTTGGCTTTTTTTTTTTCTCTAAGACAGGCTTTACAAGGCCAACCAGGACTAGAATTCATCATCCTCCTGCCTCTGCCTCCCAAATGCTGGGGTAGCAGACATGCCCCACCATATCCAGATTTATGATTTTCTATGACCGGGAATAGCCAACCTTTCTGAGCTTTTCAGGTGGTCGGTCGTGAACTTCGGAGCTCAGGGAATCCTCCATCCTCGTCCTCGGCATGGCTGGGACCAGAGACATACGCCTCTGTGCCCAGCTTCCTGTGTCTTTTCCTGGTCTGCTCCTGTTTCTACTGCACCAGAGAGGGAACGGGAGCACTTGGAGGCAGACATCCCTGCTCGGGGGTCTGGAAGCTCTAGTGGGTTGGGACGAGCTGGTTGGGGTTCTGTGGAGGTTCTTGCTCGGCAGATGCTTGTCTTTACCTGGCTTTTACGGGTGTGTGGGAATTCCAGCCTGGCGTGTGGCCTCCTTCCACCTTCTGCTTCTGTTCCCCCAGTGTGCAAGAAGCTTCGTCCCCCCACATTGCATGAACACCTCTAATCTCAGGCCTGGGACGCAGAGGCAGGAGGATCAGGCGTTCAGGGTCATCTTAAGCTACATCATGAGTTCAAGACCAGCCTGTGCTATACATAAGACCCTGTCTTAAGGGGCTGGAGAGATGGCTCAGATGTTAAGAGCATTGCCTGCTCTTCCAAAGGTCCTGAGTTCAATTCCCAGCAACCACATGGTGGCTCACAACCATCTGTAATGATGTCTGGTGCCCTCTTCTGCCCTACAGGCATACATGCAGACAGAATATTGTATACATAATAAGTAAATAAATAAATTTTTTTTTTTTAAAAAAAAGACCCTGTCTTAAAAGAAGGGGGGGTGCTGATGGGGTCGTGCACACTTTTTATCCCATCACTGAGGAGACACATAGATCTTTGTGACTTTGAGGCCAGCCTGGTTTATACAGAAAGTTCCAGGCCAGCTAGGACTACATAGTGGGATTCTGTCTCAAAAAAAAAAAAAAAGCAAAACTTAAAGTCAGACCCCACTTCCCCAGTGCCACCTCCCCATTTATTGTGACCATCTTCTCAGTGTGTAACATTTGGCAACCAGCTAGCTTTGCTTGTTCCAAAACATTCTCAGAAGGACCCACACAGCGGGAGGCCTCTTCCCCGCCGAGCAGTGTGCAGGGATCAATGCCATCGTTGTTGGCCGTCAGTCATGCAGGGTATTTTTACCCAGTAGGCTGGCACGCCCACTGATCTTTCTCCACATTTATAGAAAGCTGGGGCGTGGAAATAACCCGCTTGCAAAAGCTGGTTGCCCAATCTGCGGCATGCTGGGAACTAGCATGGGAAGGTTCCCCCACGGGTGTGGAAGAGGCCTGAGCTCTGGAGATGCCCCACGGCCAAGTGGTCCCTCTTGAGGTCCAGATATGGGAGATGGCCACTTACAGCACCCCCTGCTGATTGCTGGGAAAGGATCCTTTTTTGGTTTGCTGTGTGTGTGTGTGTGTGTGTCTGTCTGTCTGTCTGTCTGTCTACCACACCCAACTTTCTTAAGGTACTAAGACTCAAACTCGCCAGGCGGTGATGGCGCACGCCTTTAATCCCAGCATTCAGGAGGCAGAGGCAGGCAGATCTCTGTAAGTTTGAGGCCAGCCTGGTCTACAAGAGCAAGTTCCAGGACAGGCTCTAAAACTATAATGAAACCCTGTCTCGGAAAAACAAAACAATAAAACAAAACACAACAACAACAACAAAAACGACTCAAACTCGGGTCCTCGTGTTTGCACTTCACTGACTGAACCATCTCTCCAGCCCCTCCTTTGTTGTCTGAGGCAGGGTCTTGCCGCGTAGCCCAAGCCGACCTTAAACTTTAGTCAATCAATCCTGCCTCAACCTCCTCTCCAGGGCTAGAGTCAGGTGTCTGCTACCACTCCGTATTTCTAAAAGCTTTTGCTTTAAAAATAAAAATAGATAAATAAACAATGTTTGGGTTTTCAAGGCAGGGTCTCTCTGTAGCTTTGACTTTCCTGGAACCCTCTATGTAGACCAGGCTGTCCTCAAATTCCCAGAGATCCGCCTGCCTCTATCCCCGAATTAAAGGGTGAGATTAAAGGTGTGCGCCACACCTGACTTCAAGAATTAAATGTTTGTGGCGCACACCTTTAATCCCAGCACTTGGGAGGCAGAGGCAGGCGGATCTTTGTGAGTTCGAGACCAGCCTGGTCTACAAGAGCTAGTTCCAGGACAGGCTCCAAAACCACAGAGAAACCTTGTCTCGAAAAACTAAAAAAAAAAAAAAAAAAAGAATTAAATGTTTGAAGAGGGGCTGGAGAGATGGCTCAGAGGTTAAGAGCATTGCTTGCTCTTCCAAAGGTCCTGAGTTCAATTCCCAGCAACTACATTGTGGCTCACAACCATCTGTAATGAGGTCTGGTGCCCTCTTCTGGCCTGCAGGCATACATACAGACAGAATATTGTATACATAATAATAAATAAATATAAAAAAATTAAATGTTTGAAGCGGAAGCCATGTGTCTGTGAGGTTTAGACCTGTCTGGCCGGCAACATTCTGTGGCACCCGTGAGGGTTGACACGCAGCTCTTACACCTGCAGGCCCTTCAGGGTGGCTCCTGGTTCCTTGGAGGACTTCTGTAGGTCTCACTCATCCTACACTGCCAATCGTGTGTGTGTGTGTGTGTGTGTGTGTGTGTGTCGCCCCTGGCCATTCTCCTGCCTCATCCGGGCCTCACTTTCACGATCAACTCTGTCCCAGCCGCACTAACTTCTCTGGGAAGCCCCCTGTACTGGCTCTTTACAGCTGTCAACCTGACACAAGGTAGAATCAGCTAGAAGCAAGGGCTTGCAGAGATCCAGCTGTCCCGGGGGCGGGGGGGGGGGGGGGGGGGGGGGGGGCAAGTTTGGTATTTGCCTTGACTGTTAACGAAAGTGGGACGTCCTACCTTGAATGTGGGCGGTGCCATTCCCTGTCCCGTGTATGAGTAAGCAGGCAGAATGGGCGTGTCTGTTTCTCTCTGCTCTTGACTGGGTGGGATGTGACTAGCTGCTTGAGTTCCTGCTTCAACTTCCCCAAAGTTGAAACTGTCACATGGCCTTTCTTCCTCCACGTTACTGCTGTCACAGCACTAGAAACTAGGACACCCCCAGCGTGACAACCTCACACTCGATCTTTCCATCTCAGCATCCTAGAATGCTTTTTACCCCAGTTGATGCTAAGTGTTTTGGGACACTTGAGATTTTAACTCTGGTTGTTGAGGTCCCCTCCCCCTCAGCCCTGACCCCCCCCCAGGGCTTGTCAACCTTCTCAGAGGCCAACTGGTTCCAGAAATATCTGCCCAGAGCCTGCTGTGTGTGTGCTTGACGCCAGGGTCCTGGGATGGGGTGCCAGTGGAGGTGCCCACCCGATGCCCGTCTTCTCAGACGGCTTTGCTTTCAGAAGCTTACAAAGGGCATGGATAAGTAACACACTTTAGCACCCCGCCCCTACTTACTCCCCCTTTAAAACAACACACCTGAAGCCGGGTGGTAGCAGTACACCCCTTTAATCCCAGCACTCGGGAGGCAGAGGCAGGCAACTCTGTGAGTTCGAGGCTAGACTGGTCTACAAGAGCTAGTTCCAGGACAGGCTCCAAAGCTACAGAGAAACCCTGTCTGGAAAAAGAAACAGTCCACCTGAGGCAGAGAGTAGGGAATCTGACACTCAAGGAATAATTTTTTTTTTTTTTTTTTTTTGGTTTTTCGATACAGGGTTTCTCTGTAGCTTTGGAGCCTGTCCTGGAACTCCCTTTGTAGACCAGGCTGGTCTCGAACTCACAGAGATCCGCCTGTCTCTGCCTCCCGAGTGCTGGGATTAAAGGCATGCGCCACCACTGCCCAGCTCAAGGAATAATTTAACTATGTAGCAAGTTAGAGGCCAACCTAGGCTGCATGAGACTCCTGTCAAAGAAACAAACCAAAATGAAGCCAGGCTCATTGATACCTGCCGGTCACCCCCAGCGTTCAGGAGGCTGAAGCAGGAAGATCAAGAGGCCAACCTGGGCTGCAGAGCGAGGCCCCTGTCTTTTAAAAAAAATCAGTGGGCAAATGCTAGAGTCCCTGCAGGAGATGGGGCGGCCAAGGAGGTAGTGGAACCTGCTTGGTGGCTCCTGTGTTCAGGCTCTGTCTCTGGAGTATATGAAAATGTCTGCCTGGCTGCTCCTGGCTCCCATATGTGGTCTACGCCTTCCGTTCTCCAGATAACTACCCAGAAGTCTTTCTGAGATGTCATCTGCCACAGCTTGTCCTTTTCTCTCCTCCAAAGGCAACCCCTTCTACAGCCATCCTGCACCTACAGAACCAGATTCTGGGCAATTCCAAGATCGGTCACTAGGGGAGCAGACTGCACACATGGGATGCCCAGTGGTGCCTGTAAGAGCCAGGGTCCTCCAGTTCCTGGGATGTGGGAAATCCACAGGCTGGCTCAGGGTTTAGTAACCTCGAGCAATTGCACTTTATGTGTGTTCCAGAGCCTTCCATGCCAGAAATACTGTTTTAATAATCTGTAGAATTTGAAAGGGTCTTAGCCGTAAGAGGCTTAGGAGCAAGAGGGAGCCCCTAAGCTAGAACCCAGGGCTCACAATAGGGGCTTTGGCCATGGAAACAGGCATCTGTGGTGCTAATCTCTGATCTAGTTACTGGGCCGCCTTGGAGCAATTCTCTACATCTCTGAATTTGTCAGTGCCAGCTCATAGAGAGGGGTAACGATCACTGCCATGAAAAACCCTAGCAGCATCTGTGAAGACAGAACAGAAAAATGCATGGTGGTGCAGTCCTGTGACCCCAGGAGGCTGTGGCAGGACAATTTTAAGTTTGAGGCCAACCTGGGCTTCTTAGCAAGGAAATAAGAAAGAAATGGGTTTTCTGGTTGGCCGCCGTGTGCCCCGTGTTCTCCTGTGCAGTGGGATCGTGTTGAGCTGAGTTTCCTAGAAGGAATGTGTGAGACAGAGGATTATGACTCAGGGGTATCCCTTGGGAGAAGGATTGGGCTCAGTAGCCAAGGGCAGTTGTGCAAGAAAGGCTACAGCATGCAAGTATAAAAGATTTGGGACAAGAAATAGCTTGGAGCAGCTGCAGTTACAGAGAATGGCCACCAGGGGTCGCTGTGGCTTCAGTCACTGGAGCTCCTGAGCCAGACTTCGTCATCCTTAGCCACTCTGGGTTTCTGTGGTAGCTTTAAGGCAGAGGGACATCTACTTCATAAGGCTCTGAACATATTAAAAATAAAAAACAAAAAGTAATAAACTAGGGCTGCATAGAACATACTATTAAATATGTTTACATTTAAAAGGCTCCCACACAGAAGTACTCTGGTGTTGCCACGTCTCACGGACAATGTTTATGGACTTAGTGACAGTTCTTTTAGCCCAGGAAGCCAGGCACTGGCAGAGGACATGAGTACTCATCTTCAAAGTAGACACGGGGGTCAGGCCACACAGCCGTCCTTGGGGTAAGTGGAAACTATGAAATGGCAGATTTGGGGGGGGAGGGGGGCTGGAGAAATAGCTCGGCAGTTAAGAGCACCGGCTGCTCGTGCAGAGGACTGGAGTTCAGGTCCACCGTCCGCACCAGGTGGCTCGCAACCATCTGTGATTCCAGATCCAGGGGATCTAATGCCTTGTGCGGGCATTGCACTCATGTGTGCACACATTCACACTCACAGTTTCAGAGGAAACTGAGGCACCAAGAGATGAGGTCATAGTTCATGGTCTCCAGGCTGGTAAAGAAAGAGGTTTGCACCCCAGCAGCCTGGTCCAGTTCTTGAGTGCTCCCCACTTGTTCTTGAGTGCTCCCCACTTGTTCTTGAGTGCCCCCACTTGTTCTTCATTGTCCAGTGCCCAGGTCCACCCACTGTGCTGCTGAGTGGCTCTCGGGACCCTGGAAAGGGTTTCAACCCAAGTCGGGAAGCATGGCAGGTGTGAGACAGGAGACCTCAAGAAGCCTGGGGAGGAAGGGAGGGTCACAGGCTGAGGTCTAGCATGGTGCTTCTCCACCTTCCTCACGCTGAGACCTGTTAACACAGTTCCTCATGTTGTGATGCCCCCATAAAATTATTTTTGTTGCTATGTCATAACCGTCATTTTCCCAACTGTTATGAATTACAATGTAAATAATTTTGGAGACTGAGCTTTGCCAAAGCGGTTGCAACCCACGGGCTGAGAACTGTCAGTCTGGAAGGAGCCCCATTTACCGGGCCAGGCTGCTCTGATAAGATCCCAGGCCAGTCCAGTTCAGACTTGTCCCAGACAGGTGGCAAGTGGTGGGCAGGGCAGGAAGAGTCATACGTCTAAAATTAGCGCCTGGCTTCCAGAGCCTGTTCGCAGGACAGTGAGACAACAAGTGCGTGGGAAGGGTTCCCTAGGATTTGGGGGTTATGTATGCAGCTTTAGGGGAGCTGGAGAGAGGGGTGCTGGGGTGTCAGGTTTGAGCCATTGCAGGTCCTCGCTTTGTGGGTCACAGGCTTGCGTGGAGGGTATAGAGGGGCGTGCAGGAGGCAGAAAGGGCTTGCAGTTGGCCACTATGCTCATTTCTTTCATCTTCCTGTCACCTGCCTCCCCACTAGGGTATGGGACTCCATGCCCAAGCCACCCCTCCCCCGCTCCATGTCTCTACAGATGAATAGGCAAGGCCTCGTGTGTAAGCTGGTGGACACAGCACAGTGGCCTCGCTGGTCTCCCTCTGTGTCTGTGGCTGCCATCTGTCCTCTGCTGAGCCACAGGAATGTCTTCTGTTTGAGGAGCGGGGACCCAGGGATGACACACAGGCCTCTCTAATTCAGCTTTGTGTAGCTCTTGGCCCTGTGGTCTCAGACTGTGGGCAGCAGCTGTTTGGGGGCAGGACATGGTTTCCCTATGACATCAGCGTTGGCAAGCAAATAGGCAGGGGTGGGAGGCCAGCCCTGTGGCTGGAGGCTGGATGGCGTTGTGTCTCCCTGGGCAAGGCTCTGTGACCATATCATGCCCACGTCCAACTCACAGGAAAACCACTTCCTGCCCCACCCACTCCAGGGTCCAGATGAGGGTGGGCGAGAGGGACATCGTATGGACATTACGCTGAGGGCAGTTCGAAATGGTTTTCAGATGTGTGAAGGAATGTGGAACAAACCTTCTGACCTGGGGCAGACCCAGGCAAACTGCCCTGCGATACCACACTTTACCAGCAGATGCCGCTATTGGTCACACGGCAGGGTCCAGGCAACCTGTCTTGCTCAGGGGCAGGACTTGAACCTGGACTGAAGTAGAGACTCTGAGGCCAAGGGCTTCCACACTGCAGGTATTTACGGAAGGCAGATGGGAAAAGCATGCCTGTCCCAGAAGCTGGCCAGAGAGAGTAGCTGCATGAAGCGTGTGGGGTTCTGTGTAATGGTAGCTCGCCCCTCTCCTGCGGCCCCTACCGCTCAGGGAGGCAGGTGGGTCTCTCTGAGTTCAGGCCTGGGCTACAAATCTTCACAGAATTAATTTCCTGGGAGGAAAAAAAATAAAAATCAATGCCTGTCCCTCGGTGCCAGACATTAAACTCCTTCTCGGGATCGGCGGTGGCGGGCTGTTTTGACAAGGGCGAGAATGGAGACGCCCGAGAGACCGGTGGAAGCCCGGTCGATGCTTCACTTCCTGACACCCGCGCCGCTGAGCGTACTGTCATTGAATCGGGACGCGCAGCCACCCGCTCTGCAGCCATCCCCCCCCCTCCCCGCCTCCCGCCCCAGTTCATTTGCGAGCCCCTCAAAGCGCAGCTCGGCGGCTGTGGCAGAGCAGAACCCCAAATGAGCTATTTATGGGCCATCTTTCCACGTCGCTTGCATATTATAATTAAGAGATAATGTCAGTGGAATAGAGTGTTGTCACCCAGGAACGGCCTCCTGCCGCCTCGGAAATGTCACGGCAAAGTCACAGATATATCAAGCGTAAAGCTGACGTTTGTTTTCAGAGCGGGGACACAGATCCTGGGACAGTGATACAGCCCCTGCTTCATTTCCGTCTGGGGAGTGATGGATGCCGATGGATGGCGGGGTCTGAAGGAGGAGGGGTCTTGTCCGTGGTGGCGACCAGCTGGGGTTGTGCTCCACAGGGCAAGTGGCGGTCCGGCTGCCTTCTGCGTCCTGCTCTCAGCAAAGCCACTCTTGGCTGTGTCCATGTAGGTGGCCTGGGTGCCCTGGCTCCCAACTGGGCAGAGTGTTTTCTGCAGTCCAAGAGGCTGCCAGCTGGCAGGGTCCCTCTTCCTGTCACCACGCTGTCTCCAGGGAACTGAACTGCTGCTGGGTGGCTTGTCCTTGGGCAACCTCGGTTTCCTAGTTGCTACTCCAAGCCGCACGGCCTTGGAAGGACAGTGGTGTCTACACTGGGGAGCAGCCGAGGTGTCTACACTGGGAAGGGGCTGAGGTGTCTATACTGAAGGGGGGCTGAGGTGTCCACACTGTGGAGGGGCTGAGGTGTCTACACTGAAGGGGGGCTGAGGTGTCCACACTGGGGAGGGGCTGAGGTGTCCACACTGGGGAGGGGCTGAGGTGTCCACACTGGGGAGGGGCTGAGGTGTTCACACTGGGGAGGGGCTGAGGTGTCCACACTGGGGAGGGGCTGAGGTGTCCACACTGGGGAGGGGCTGAGGTGTCCACACTGTGGAGGGGCTGAGGTGTCCACACTGGGGAGGGGCTGAGGTGTCCACACTGGGGAGGGGCTGAGGTGTCCACACTGGGGAGCAGCCGAGGTGTCCACACTGGGAAGGGGCTGAGGTGTCTACACTGAAGGGGGGCTGAGGTGTCTACACTGGGGAGGGGCTGAGGTGTCTTTACTGAAGGGGGGCTGAGGTGTCCACACTGGGGAGCGGCTGAGGTGTCCACACTGGGGAGCGGCTGAGGTGTCTACACTGGGGAGGGGCTGAGGTGTCCACACTGGGGAGGGGCTGAGGTGTCCACACTGTGGAGGGGCTGAGGTGTCTACACTGGGGAGGGGCTGAGGTGTCTACACTGTGGAGGGGCTGAGGTGTCCACACTGGGGAGGGGCTGAGGTGTCCACACTGTGGAGGGGCTGAGGTGTCCACACTGGGGAGGGGCTGAGGTGTCCACACTGGGGAGGGGCTGAGGTGTCTACACTGGGGAGGGGCTGAGGTGTCCACACTGGGGAGGGGCTGAGGTGTCCACACTGTGGAGGGGCTGAGGTGTCCACACTGGGGAGCGGCTGAGGTGTCTATACTGGGGAGGGGCTGAGGTGTCCACACTGTGGAGGGGCTGAGGTGTCCACACTGTGGAGCGGCTGAGGTGTCTATACTGGGGAGGGGCTGAGGTGTCCACACTGTGGAGGGGCTGAGGTGTCCACACTGCGGAGGGGCTGAGGTGTCTATACTGGGGAGGGGCTGAGGTGTCCACACTGGGGAGTAGCTGAGGGTCCATAGGCTTCCAGAGTGGTGTCCGGTGAGACCACTGACCTGGCTGATGTTGCACTGCCCAGCGTCATGGTCAAGTGCACATCTGCTCAGTGCTTCAGCCCTTCACTGGCACAGCCTATCCCAACCCTGAACGCCAACCGGCTAGCTCAGTCCCCACACGCCCCCCTCCAGGCCGGCCTCCCATTTCTGCTGTGACCACGCCCAAGCACCCGTGCTGAGTCTCTCCAATAGCCTGGACTCTCCCATTCCCAAGCCCTTGTCTTAAGCCCTCGCCACAGCTCCCGCCCCCCATTGTTTTTTTTTCACTACTGGGAATGGAACCCAGGGCCTCAAGTTTGTCAGGCAAACACTGCCAGTGAGCTACAGCCCTCACCCGGCTTTTCTACCTGAGGGTCCCACAGGGGCCTGGCTAGCAGACCTCCGGAGCACAAGGTGGCTGCTTTCTGGCTGTGTGTTGGAATAGCTGAGTGAGGGACAGGCAGACAAATGACATTGTGTGGTTTGTATCGGTCTCGGACTGGCAAATGGTGCTGCATGACGGTCGCCCCAAATCCCAGCGATCGAGACATTTGGCTCATGTCTTTGCAGGCCAGTGAGGGAGGCTGGGCTTGCCCGGCTGGTCCTGACTCGGGTGGGGTCACACACAGATCCTCAGGGTGGTCTGTGACTGACCAACTGCACCCTATTAAGGGGGCTGAGCATTTGCCGGCGAGGGTGTGCTCCATGGTCATGAAGTCCCAAAATGTGAGGACACTCACCTGCCACCAGAGCCCTGGATGTGCTGTCCACCAGGGAACAGATAGACAACAACCTACCCTGGAGATAAAGGGCCAGAGCAGGCATTAAACTGACCATTAAGGGCTTCCTGCCACTGAGTCTCCCGTATGGTACTTGCTAATCGGCTGGCTTGTCCAGGGCCTTGACATGGGTGCCAGGGGACAGCCACGCGTATGGAGCACCCATGCTCACAGAAGGTCACATTTGAGTAAGGAGTATGCCTCTTGTCTGGCTGAGCACCATGTACATACCCAGGCAAGGGCTGCATTCTTGCCCAGTGCAGACATTAACTGAATTAGCATGAGGGTGATCACAGTGGTGACCTGCTGTGGACCCAACTCTTCATTCACAAAATGGTGAGGTTCCTACCCCTCGTTTTAGGGGTACAGTCTGCTCACAGAAATGATAAGTGCTGGGCTGGAGAGATGGCTCAGAGGTTAAGAGCATTGCCTGCTCTTCCAAAGGTCCTGAGTTCAATTCCCAGCAACTACATGGTGGCTCACAACCATCTGTAATGGGGTCCGGTGCCCTCTTCTGGCCTGCAGGCATACACACAGACAGAATATTGTATACATAATAAATAAATAAATAAATATTTTAAAAGAAATGATAAGTGCTGTATTTGTCTGTCTAGTCCTTAAGAAACCTTGTATAGTCTCTCCCCCTGCATCACAGTGGGCAACATAACACACCCTGGTCCCATGCATATATCCTTCTGGGGTGAGAAGCAGGTGACACAGAAAGATCACTGAAGCCCAGCTTGGGCAGGGGGGATATGATGATGAAGGTTGGATTGTTTGGACCACTGAGTGTGGGACCCTTTTGTTATGCAGCACTTTGAGGCTGTAACTTACTGATACAACCTGTGATTGGTAAATGTTATCGATAGCCCCATTTTACACTGAAGAAAGCTATGGCCCAAATCCATGAGAAAAGTGACCAGATGTCAGGTGGAACCCCGCCAGGTTAGCAGGGCTTTGGTCCAGGTGAAGCCACATGCCTGTCCCATAGCTGGACACAGAATGGCACCACCCCATACCCATGCACAGAGAAAGACTTTTCCAAACAAGGCTGTCCACTCAGATTTTAGGGGTGCAGTCTGCGTACAGAAGCAATGCTGTGTTTATCTGACCAGCCTGGAAGAAACACACACCCTGGTCTCAGCACTTCTCTGAGGGATGAGAAGCCGGTGGAGAGGGAGGCAGATGTCAGCAGCAGCAGGCCTCAGCCCGAGGTACGCCATAGAAGCAGCTTTGTAATCCTCTGCAAAGTCCGCCTGGCCACGCAGCTCCCGGCCTCCCACGCTCTACGCAGCTTGGAGAAGATCATGTGTGATTTATTCCTGGCGCTGGCACCGTGAGGTACTCTGCTGGAACAATGAGTTACGAGGCCATTTATCTTGCTGGCAGCTTCTGATAAAACGGGCCGTCTGGACAGACCGGGCCGTTAACGAACGCGGCAGCTGAGCTGATCATTTAGAGAGCTGGAAACCTTGAAACTGACTTTGATTGAAGGGGTTTGCAACCCAGGCTTGAGGGCCTGGGTCGAGGTGAGACCCCCACCTCTGGGGAGAGTGTGCTGTGGCATTGCGTGGCTTTAGCTGTCCCCAAAGACTTTGTACAATCTAGGTGGCCATTCCCCAGCCTTGCTCCTACTCCTCCAGAGGGATGTGAATTAGTCAGCATCAGTGGGGGCAGACCGTGGTAACAAAGAGGTCCACAGTCTCATGACTAGAAACCCGCAAGGTCACTGTTCCCTTGAGTTCCGCGTGTGCAGTGGTCAGCTGGGGTTGACTTGTACCATGTCCCTCTCTCTGCAAGTCAGACTGAAGGGCATTCCTCTGTGGGCTGCTGGGTGAGCCTAGACAGGGGCTGTGCCTTCTGCAGCTCACTCTCAGATTATGCGTGCGCATGTGTGTGTATCTGTGTAGTCACATGTATATGTGTGTATATATGTATTCGCATGTGTAAATGTGTGTATATGTTTGTGTGTGTGCATGTGTGTTTATATGTATGAGTGTGTGTATGTGTATTCACGTGTATATGTATGTACAAGTTTATAAGTCTGTGTGTGTGTGTGTGTGTGTGTAGACCATGAGTCAACACTGATTGTCTGCCTTAGTTTTGGAGGCGGGGCCTCTCACCAAGCCCGGAGCTTGCTGGTTGAGCTAGATTGTCAGTCAGCAGGCGCCAAGGCCCCACCTCTCCCTGCCCCGCACTGGGACTACAGCTGCCCGGCTGACTCTTTACATGGGTGCAGGGGACCTGAACTTAGGGCCTCGGGGTGGCATGCCTATATGTCTTTACTGCCCGAAAGTTCTCCCCAGCCCTTTGCACATTTCTGTGTGCCCGGAGCTCTGAAGAGCAGCTCAACACAAGTCTGATGGGCAAATGGTGGCATTGTTCTTTATTTATGTGTGTATTTGTGAGTGTGATCACATGCGTGTGCATACATGCACTGCTTAGGTGGAACCCAAGGTTTCACGCTTGCCAGGAAGGCAATCTGCCACCAAGCTAGCCTGGTGCTTAGATCCTTGCGGGGTTCCCCTACCCTGACTTCTATTTATAGTCTATGCTGGTCAGGCACATGGCCACGCCTGACTTCCGCTCACGTGGATGTGGGAAGCCCTACCAGGTAGTTATCAACAGAGAAGCAACAGTTCCTAAGAGAAAATGCAGCCTTGCCGAGCTACTCCCACTCAGGGCTAATCCACTCCTCTGGTCTTTGTCACATCTCTCTGTCTGCTGGGGACCTCATGCTTGCTCCTCACCAGAGAGCCAAGTCAGGCATGAAGAATCTAGAACCTGGTGCTTCTCACCCAGCGGTATGCCCAGCATTCTCCTGCCTGGCATGCAGCAAGTATTCGACACTTATGTGTTGCGACTGTGAAATGGCTCACCTAGCTCTGTGTGCCCTGGAGACCGCCAGCCGTGTGATGTTGAGCCAGGGGGTCCCGCTAAAGCGCTCGCCCGCCCGATGCCTCCCTGGCTCTACACCAGACCCCTCCCACTGCAAACCACTCGGAAGGAAGGGGCATGCGGAGGGTTCTTTACCACCACTGTAATTTCTTCTACTCAAAGGTGGCACTCAATCCGTGTCCTGAATTTTGTTTTTGCCGGGCCGAGATTTGAAGTGTCCAAAACACGGCTTCCTCGTGTGTGTGTGTGTGTGTGTGTGTGTGTGTGTGTCTCGGCTGCAGGTTCAGCTGCTGTGACGAGCAAACCCTGCACTCTGGTTAGAGCAAACGAAAGTTCATTTCCCTGTGACATGGGATCCCCATGGGGCAGCTAGGCCAGGGACAGTGGGAGATCTGCTTTACTATTGTTTGGGGACCTGGGTCCTGCCATGTGGCTCTTCTGTCATCTCTGGGGTGAAGTCATTTCCCATAGAATGGACGCAGACTGGGGTAGGGGAGGTAAGGGCCAAGGGTTTGTTGTGGAGGAGGCCGCACACAACAAGGGATGGAGACAGATCTGATTGTGTCTAGGTGCCATCAGGGCTGTGCTTCCTCCCCAGTCTCCCCACTTCCCTACCCCTACCATGGCCAACACAGCTGGGCTCCTGAGAAGCTGGAACTGGTTCTGTTTGGATCCCGGGAGTGAGAAAGATTGCCACACCACGGGATAAAGGGGGCTGGGTGCGCCCCAGGCCTGAGATTCACTTGCCAAACCAGGGCCCTGACCTAGACTCTGTCCCCAAGGCTGCTGGACAGGCTCTTATGGCCTATGATTCTGATCACAGCCATCCCAGGGACCCCAGAGGATCCGGTGACCATCAGGGTGCCTTGGATATTTGGTGTTGACCCCTAATTGCCCTCCACCTTAGACAACAGGGGTCTGAGGTTGGCGCTTAATCAGTGGCAAAGAAACTCAAACCAGGTTTGTGGCCTGGGTATACACCTAAGACCTTGAGTGCCAGCTTTATTGTATGGGGGAACCCAGGGGCTCAGAGAGGTCAAGTCACTGCTCTATAGACACACAGTATGGTCATTCTAAGTAAAACTAAGGTTTGGAATGGCCTGCGTCCAGCTGGCCCCAGGAAAGTGCCGTTGTCCTGTATATCCTTGCTTTGTATGCTTGGAGGGGGTGCACACAAGGTCAGGAGGAGCAGCTGGGTGGTGGAGAGTTCTGGATGACCAAGGAGACCTATATCTGTGAGTATACCATAGCTTACGAGGTCTGTCAGGCCTGATCAGCAGAGCTTTCTAGAGAGTTCTAAAAGTCCCTTAGGGGCTTTCATCCATGAATATCTCAGAAGCAATGATCACGCTTCCTAAATGGGACCCCTCCCACCCTGGGCTCACTGGAAGCAGTTGCTGTGCTCCTGCAGGTGCCTGCCTGGGACACAGAGAGGGGAGGGGGAGGGGCAGCTGCTCAGTTTAAGTGGGCCAGGCCAGCCTTGGTGTCTCCCCACAACCCCTTGAGTTTGGTGGTTATAACAATAGTATAGGGGCACTTCTTTCAGAGAGAGAGAGAGAGAGAGAGAGAGAGAGAGAGAGAGAGACCTCTGTCAGATCCATCACCAAGACTCATTCTGACTTGCATGTGTGTTCCTGTAAATGTCAGTCTGGTGTCACTGTCAAAAAGGAGGAAGTGACGGGCTGGAGAGATGGCTCAGAGGGTAAGCGCATTGCCTGCTCTTCCAAAGGTCCTGAGTTCAATTCCCAGCAACCACATGGTGGCTCACAACCATCTGTAATGGGGTCTGGTGCCCTCTTCTGGCCTTCAGGCATATACACAGACAGAATATTGTATACATAATAAATAAATAAATATTTAAAAAATGACACTTCAGATTTAAAAAAAAAAAAAGGAGGAAGTGATTCCAGGCCTGCCCCCATGCATGGCAGCCTCCAGTCCTCCATCCCAGTGGAACCGCATAGTAGGAACCGTACCCAGTCACACAGAAAGAAGCGTGTCTGATGTGTCATTCATTCTTGGGGAGCGGGTAGTGACTTTGGGTTTGGTTTTTTTGTTTTGTTTTATTTGTTTGTTTGTTTTGGTTTTTTGAGACAGGGTTTTTCTGTAGCTTTGGAGCCTGTCCTGGAACTAGCTCTTGTAGACCAGGCTGGCCTCGAACTCAGAAAGATCCGCCTTCCTCTGCCTCCCGAGTGCTGGGATTAAAGGTGTGCACCACCATCGCCTAGCCTTCTTCGAGCTCTTGTGTTTCCCATGGCTGTATTTCTCTTGAGACCACCAGTGACTCATGGGGTTGGATCACTCTTCTTTGTCACACTGCCCTGCCCAGCTCTGGTGTTCCAGTGGTCCCTGGAGGCAACATTGCCTCTGGCTGAACCTCATCGGTGTAGGGTAAACACATGGAACTTCAGATGATACCAGGCACACAGAACCCTGCTGGGAAGGCAGAGAACACACAGTTTATTACGCTGCCTCAGGGTCCTCAGATCTGCAGAAGTGTCCCCTGGGGACATGTTAGCAGTGCTCTAGGGCCCTGGGTGACTCTGAATCTGGTATTCCCACAGCCCTCTGGGGTGCTGTGAATACACTAGACATGAGAATGGGTTCCTGCATTCACACTGAGAACTCACACTAACACACAGGGACAGAAACCTTTCCAGAGAACAAGGGAGTGGTGAGGGGACAGATGGGTAACCAAGGAGGATGTTGGGAGGCACACTTGGGAGGTAGAGTTGAATCTCTGTAGTGGGCTCCAGGACAGCTAGGGCTACACAGAAAAACCCTGTCTAAACAAAACAAAAAACAAAACAAAACAAAACAAAAAAACCCACAAGGATAGGGCTGGTATCCCGAAGAGGCCAGTATGAACTCAGCAAGCTCCATTCTTGTTTCTGCATCTCCAGGACGTTCCGGAGTGTCTCTCACACACACCCAGAAGACAGCAAGAATAAACATAGGAGATAAAACCAGCTGACACCTCAGCCAGCGTGGCTGTGGGTGCCAAGACACGGAGGGCAGGCGGATGGTGCAAGCTGTCTTCTGACCTCTACACACATCCCTCAATCCGTGCAAATAAAGTCGTGATAAAAATAGGTTTTAAGAAATGCAAAATAGGAGGGGAATGAAGGACAGAAGAAAAGTCTGTAGGGACCCCAGGCTCCCCTCCCTGAGCCCCTCCATCCTCAAAGGCTCATCAGCCCATTTCTCTGGTGCCCTACAATTTCTGAATCTGAGGTGGGGGGAGGGAGAGGTGTCTGAGATCAGCCAAGCAGACTGCCTGCTGACTCTGCTATTGACGCCCATTCTACAGAGAGGGAAATAGAGTCTAGGGATACTAGGTAACCACTCCCGTTTCTTAGGGAGTGGTGTCCCAAGTCTGGGCCCTCCTGTCCCTGCTCCCTGCAAGGCTGGTACAGAGCCCTCAGGTGTCAGGCTGTCATCCAGCAGGAGCCAAGTTCAAGGCTTCCCATCTCATGGGCTGTAGTCACATCTGCAGAGGTTCTGGCTGCTGCAGGTTCCTTGTCTAGACGTGCTCAGTGGCATGGTGTGACAGTACTGCCCGTGGCCTCGGGACATTTGTCTCCTCACCCTGCTATGGCCAGTGGCCCCTGGCAGTTATTCACATGTATCCCACACCTTCATCCTGGTTCCCTCCCAGCAGCTGGCCTGATACCCTGTAATCCAGGCACAAGATCCTCACTCCCCTTTGTGGGACAGGGAGGGCAGAGGCAAGTGGATCTCTGTGAGTTCAAGGCCAACCTGGACTACAAAGCAAGTTCCAGGACAGCCAGGGCTGTTACACAAAGAAACCTTGTCTGGGGAGGGGCAGGGAAAGGGGGTCAGCATCTAGTGCTTGCTCCGTGCCAACCATGGAGAGCCGTGCCCTGGCTCTTCTCCTGGGCTCTTACAGATGGGAACGGGAAGGCACAGAGAGGTCCAGCAACTTGTCCAAGGTCTACAGCTTAAAAGAAAGGAAGCCAGGCCCAGCCCCTCCTCTAGACTGAATTCTCAAACTGGGGCCAGGTTCTGCTTCCCACGGGTGTGACTGGCCTGGACTACACCAAGAGGAGGCCCTTTAAGGCGCTTTCTGATTTTTTTCATGTTCCTTGGATCAGCCAGCTGGAGCTGGTGGCTCTCATCCATGCCCAGCCTAGGCCAATGAATGTCACAGCTCTGTAGCTCTTGGTGGCTCTAAAAACAGAAGATTGCATTTCGCCTGCTGGGAAGGGGATGTGGAGCTCGGTCACCCACGTACAATGGAGACTCTATCCAAGCAAGCAAGGGCAGGGCTGCGGGTCATGGTGTCCCTGGCACAGCCACCAGGATCTGGCAGGGCTGACCTGTCTTTCTCCTACTGTGGCTCCACCCTCCCTGTGGGCTAGGAGTCCCTTTCGCAAGGGATCACCCTCAAGAAACCTGGAGCCCCTTAGTCCTCTACCGAAGGCTGGGGTCTTGAAAAGATTCTATCATCCACCCATCCACCCACTCGCCCACCCACTCACCCATCTACCTACTACCCACCCATCTGTCTGTCCACCCATCTGTCTATCCACCCATTCATTCATCCATCCACCCATCTATCCGTCCATCTGTCCATCCATCTGTATACCCTTCCTTTCCACCTTCCTTCCTCATACTTTCCTGAGAATAAACCCAAGATGGAGCTAGGCATGGCAACACATATCTGTAGTCCCTGCCCACAGGAGGCAGAGGCAGGAGAACTACACATCATGACTCTTAGAAAAACCAAAACCCAAACAAAACAGAAGAAATGGCGACGGTGAGTCCTGCTGGTGCCTGTGCTGGACTGTGACTGCCTGGATCTGAGTAGTGCCAAACTGGAGGACTCCAGGCCCTGACAGGGACATGAGAGAGGAGCAGGCCCTCCCTCCCCACATTCCACAAGACAGTTCCCACACTGCACATGGACACTCTGCATGTGGACACTCTGAGCATGGACACTGCACGTGAACACTCTGTGTGTAGACACTCTGTGTGCGGACACTCTGTGCGTGGACACTGATGTAGGTGATTTCGTTGGTTAATAAAGAAACTGCCTTGGCCCATTTGATAGGCCAGCCCTTAGGTGGGTGGAGCAGACAGAACAGAATGCTGGGAAGAAAGAAAGTCAGGCAGATGCCATGCCTCTCCTCTCCAAGGCAGATGCGATGAAGCTCCGAACCAAGATGGATGTAGGCTAGAATCTTCCTGGTAAGTCACCACCTCGTGGTGCTACACACATTAATAGAAATGGGTTAATCAAGATGTGAGAGTTATCCAGTAAGAGGCTGGAACTATTGGGCCAGGCAGTGTTTAAAAGAATACAGTTTCGGGCTGGAGAGATGGCTCAGAGGTTAAGAGCATTGCCTGCTCTTCCAAAGGTCCTGAGTTCAATTCCCAGCAACCACATGGTGGCTCACAACCATCTGTAACGAGGTCTGGTGCCCTCTTCTGGCCAGCAGGCATACACACAGAATATTGTATACATAATAAATAAATATTTAAAAAAAAAAAAAAAAAAAAAAAAAAAAAAAGAATACAGTTTCCGTGTTGTTATTTCGGGTGTAAAGCTAACCATGTGGGAGCCAGGCAGGACGGAAAACAGCACTTCCAGCAGCTCCTTCTACAGAACACTCTGCCCATGGACACTGCATGGGGACACTCTATGTGTGGACACTCTGTGTAGACACTCTGTGTGTGAACACTCTGCCCATGGACACTGCACGTGGACACTCTGCACATGGACACTGTGCATGAATATTCTGCACACGGACATCCTGTACTTAGACTCTCTTCACATAGACTCTCTGCACGCGGACACCCTGCACACAGACTCTCTGCACGCGGACACCCTGCACACAGACTCTCTGCACGTGGATACCCTGCACATAGACTCTCTGCGTGCGGACAGGATGAGTTCTTTGCTTTCTAAATTGCTGGTGAGCAGTTGGACTGAGAGAGGCCATCTAGAACTTCCTTCTTTCCATGTGGGGACATGTGTCTTCCTGCTGTCCCCAGACCTCTTCTCTGGGCAGGAGAAATAGTCACTGAGTTCCTGACTTGGCCTCCTCCCATACAGGAAGTATGGTGAGCTCCAAGTGACCTGGAGACAATGTACTCCTGTAAAGGCCCAGACAGGGGGCTGTTTGAAGTTTTGTGGGTCACAAGGTGTCTTATATATGTTTGTTGTTGTTGTTTTCTATTTTGGGCTTTGGAGCAGGCTCTCATTGTAGCCCGGGCTGGCCTTGAGCTATCAATCCTCCTGCCTCAGCACTCACCAGGCTCTTTGTTTTGTTTTTATGATCTTTTGATAAGGTAAACAGTCTTAGTTTCCTTTCTGCAGCCTCCTCCTCCTCCCTCCTCACAGGTCCCAGGAAGTTCTGGCCCTGACTGGGATGCCCAACATTTGATGGTGGCTGTAAGATGGAGTTCAATGTTTGCCCCCCTAGTTCTTTTTTCCTTCCTTCTTCCCTCCCTCCCTCTCTTCCTCTCTTCTTCCCTCCCTCCCTCCCCCCTTTCCTTCCTTCCTTCCTGTATTTTCTGTGTATTGGCGTTTTGCCTGCATGTATGTCTGTGTGAAGGTATCAGATCTTGGAGTTACAGACAGCTGTTTGTAGCTGGAATTTTCTCTGGAACACCAATCAGCTCTCAAATAAAGACACGGAGACGTATTATTAATTATTAATGCTTGACCTTAGCTTAGGTTTGTGTCACTGACTCTTAGAATGTAATTTAACCTGTTTCTCTTCATCTATGTTTTGCCTCGGGGATTTTTACCTTTCTTTCATTCTGAATGTCCTCCTGCTTCCTCTGTGTCTCTCTGTCTTGTCTCTGGCATCTCTTTTTCTTTCTTTCCTGAGCCTAGATTCTTCCTCCTACTTCCTCTTCCTGCCCAGAAGTCCCACCCATACTATTGGGTGTTCAGCGTTTTATTAGACCAGTCAGTTGCCTTAGGCAAGCAAGGTAAAACAGCAAAACAGCTTTACGTAGTTAAACAAATGCAGCATATCTTCGCATAGTTAAACAAATATTCCTCAACAGTTGTGAGCTGCCATGTGGCTGCTGGGAATTAAACCCTGGTCTTCTGGAAGAGCAGTCAGTGCTCTGAGCTGCTGAGCCATCTCTCCAGTCCTCTTGTTTTCTTTCTATTTCTGGAAGGAAATCCTCTGTCCCAGGGTATCCTGGGGTACGGGGAGGGGAAACTCCCATCTGAGGTGTCTCCTTCCTTCGCTGCTTCCCCCACATCACAGCTACTGAGGACGAGGGACTGCTTTGACTCTGTCCATGCGGTATTTGTCTCTTCTACAGAACACAACTGCTGGAAGAAGGAGGGTCTATGTGGTGTGGCATGGCGTGGCATGACGTGGTGTGGTGTGGTGTGGTGTGGTGTGGCGTGTTGTGGCGTGGCGTGACGTGGTGTGGTGTGGTGTGGTGTGGTATGGTATGGTGTGGCGTGTTGTGGCGTGGCATGACGTGGTGTGGTGTGGCATGGCATGCCGTGGTATGGTGTGGTATGGCTTGGTGTGGTATGATATGGTGTTGGTATGATGTGGTGTGGTCTGGGGAACTCTGGGGGATCTGATGTCATCCACCTGGAGCCAGAGTCCAAATGTGCATGCAGACCTTGGCACAGGGCAGAAGTGCCAGTGCCCAGCTGGGTGAGCAATCTGTGGGGCTGGGACCACTCTCAGTCTGTGACTTGAAACACACACCAGGGAGAAGGGAGGTCCCTGTCCTCAGAGGCATGCAAATAAAGCCCCGGACCCCCAGGATCAGCTTGTTGTTGGGGACCCTGTGGCTGAGAGCAGGTCTTCCCCCAATGGGGCCCCGGTTCCCTGGCTATCTCGAGCCTGTCCTGTGGAAGCCAGACCCTTGTACTCCTTGCCTGAGTCCTGAGAGCCAATTCTAGGAGCTGTAGACTATGGTGAGAGCCAGGGTCCTCCCAGATCCCAGACCACCCATGTTCATTTTTGGTTTGGTTTGGTTTTTGTTTGTTTCTTTTTTCTTCTTTCTTTTGTTTGGTTTTTCAAGACAGGGTTTCTCTGTGTAGCCCTGACTGTCCTAGAATTTGTTCTGTAAACCCCAGTCTGGCCTCAAACTCAGAGATTAGCTCACCTCTGCCTCCTGAGTGCTAGAATCAAAGGTGTGCGTCACTACGCCCGGTTATCTATTGTTAATACAGCATAGAACTGTCTGGGACAGACGGACTACTCACCCATCCATCCACCAACAATCTATTCATCTACCTACCACCCACCAACATATATATATATATGTTTATATATATATAAAAGACTTTTTCATTAATTTTTTTATGTCTATGGGTGTTTTGACTGCATATCTGATGCTATGTGCTTGCAGTACCCGTGGAGGTCAGAAGTGGTCATCAGATCCCCTAGGACTGGAGTTACAGATGGTTGTGAGCCACCATGTAGGTGCTGGGAACTGAACCTGGTCCTCTGCCAGAGCAGTCAGTGTTCTTAACTGCTAAGCCATTCCTCCAACCTCCAAGATGTGTGTGTGTGTGTGTGTGTGTGTGTGTGTGTGTGTACATGTGGGTACCTATGGGGCCAGAAGAGGGCATTGGATTCCCTTCAGCTGGGTAACAGGCGATTTTGAGCTGCTCACTATGGGTGTTGGGAAACAAATTCAGGTCCACAGCAAGATCAGTACCCATTCTTTGTTTGTTTGTTTTGTTTTTTCAAGACAGAATTTCTCTGTGTGTAACCCTGGCAATCCTGGAACTCACTTTGTAGACAAGACTGGCTTCAGACTCCTGCCTCTGATTCTCAAGGGCTGGGATTAAAGGCGTGTGTCAGCACAGCCCGGCCAGTACCCATTCATAACCTATTTCTCCAGTCCTCTGGGTTTTATTGCTGTTTTGTTTTCAAAGCAGGGGCTGGCCATGTCGCCAAGACTGGAATCAAACTTGTGATTCCCTCTCTCTGCCTTGCTCCTGGGTGCCAGAATGACAAGGGTGGACCACCTCACCTAGCTCGGAAGGAGGCTGTTAGAACCCAGCTCACTTCTGAAGCCCTCATCAGAGTTGCTGTCAGAGGTCTAGATAGTCATCGTTACTCCATTTCACTCGGGAGAAACCGAGGCACAAGAAGCATTCAGGGCTCAACGTCAGCTACACAGGTATTTATTTCTGTGTTGAACCCCCCCCCAGGAGGATGGCAGAGGCTCTCCGTGTGGGGGCCACTGGAGCTGGTACGTTGTGGCCTGAGCACCTGGCCCCTGGGACAGCTCTGTCCTGTCACTGTTGCCTGTGCCTCAGTTTCTCCTTCATGAAACCTAGGCCTTTGGTGACAGTGAGGGAAGTTATGTATCTACCCATGATGCCCTCAGGGGTTGTTTGCAGACTGATTCTAGGACTTCCCATTTCTGCTCAGTCTCCCTCCACGTAGAGAACAGTGCTCCTGGTGGGAGGAGAGACAGGAACAGAGGATGCCCTGGGCATGTGGGCTGGGACAGGGTGCAATGCCATCTGGCCACTACAGAGCACCCACACCTTAGGGGTGAACAGAGGACCAAGGAAGTGTGAAAACAGCAAGTAACAGTCTCTTCTTGTCTCAGGTGGCAGATGCCTAGGTTTACCAGCCCCACAGAAGCCTTGTTGATTGTTTGAGGTGACAGTCAGCACTGGAGATGGGGACAAGCAGGCTGTGTCAGGAGGGGGAGGGTCTCCCCTCCGTCTCCTCCCTCTGTGAAGCTCTCCCCACAGCCTGCAGCTGTGGAAAACGCCGAGTCTGCCTTTTCCTGAGCAGGACCCCGGTGACTTATTACAAACTCAGACGAGCCGCTTCCTGCCCTGGGATGACTCAGATGGATTCACTGGGGGAGGGGGAGGGGGAAGAGGAGGAGAGGGGGGCGCTGCAGCTGCTACTCTGAATTAATCTGGAAATGCTGGCTCAGGATGTGGCCCTGGGGCACTTCGCCAAGGTCAGGATCTCTCCCCTGTCTCCGGGCTTAGGCTAGGCCTTGAGGGGCCTCTGTCTGAAAAGTCACACCCCCAGGGGGGGCTGTACTGACCTTTGGAGACTCTCCAGAGATTCCTCTGTTCCCATGTTCCAGTAGCAGCAGCTAGAGAGGGCATGGGGGTGGTATTTCTTCAGTAGTTCAATCAGTAAATTATTCAATCAACAATCTTCCGCATTCATTCATTCCTAGTGCAGGTGCCAGGCTAGGCGCTGCGGCACAAAGCAAAGGCGTTGTCTTCCCTCTCAAAGAATCCAGCCCCACCGGACTGTTTGCAGTTAAACAGAGTGAAACCCTTAAGCCAGTTTAGGCCAGAGGGAATTGGGTGATCAGCTTGTGACTGGAAAAATAAGTCCATGCTTTCAGGTATGGCTTGATCCAGGCACTCCAAACATTTCCTGGGGGCTGGGGAGATGGCCTGTTCAGTAAACCTCCTACTGCACCAGCATAAGGCCTAGAGTGAAATCCTAGCGTCTACTTAAAAAGCTGAGCAGAGCCGGACGGTGGTGGCGCACGCCTTTAATCCCAGCACTTGGGAGGCAGAGGGGGTGGATCTCTGTGAGTTCAAGGCCAGCCTGGTCCACATTGCCAGTACTAGACCAGCACTTGCAGGAAAGTATATGCAAATGTAAGTCATTACACACACACACACACACGCACACGTAAGTCATTACACACATATACACGCACACATGTGCACATGCTTTTTTCAAGGATTCCTTTGCCCTGCAGTGCAGGACTCCACTGTTTTGTGTTTTCCATTGCTGCAGCATGTCTTGCAACCCTGGCAACCACATCTGTTGACATCTTAAGTGGGGATCCCTCCACATCAGACTCGCCATGTCTCCACACCAGTGAGCCTGCCAAAGTCAATCTTCCCTCAGTGCCCATGTCCTGTCCCCAGTGATTCTAGATGGAGCCAGCTTGGGCCACATGCCCAGCTCTGAGACAATCACATGACCATAAGTGCTGTGACGGACCAGGTCTTTGAGTGGATGGAGACCACCCACATACTAGGGCTGGAGGTCCCTGCAGGTAGAGAAGACACTGGACTGTGCTCCAACCAAAGGCGAATGGAGGTGGGGCAGTCAGACGCTTCAGTGGGCTTGCAGGAGGGAAGGAGGGCCATGGGGGCCCCCCAGTCCTTCCCTAGCTTCCTGGTTCTGAGCTGTGTGGCCTCTGGTACATGGGACAACCTCTCTGGTCCTCCTTTTCTCATCAGTAAAAATCAATCAGTAGTCCCAGCCATGCCTCTTCCTGGGCTGGGACCATCCTGGAACACTTGTACTGGCTTTGAACTGGTTCTGGCTTGTTTCTGCTGCCCGAAAGCTTAGGAGCCTGGCTGGGCTGGCAGGGCTCCTGCCTTCAGAGTTTGTTCAGAGGCTTGCCTTTATCTGGGTGTGAAATGGAATCTTTGCTGCTGACTCAGACTTCAAAGGATGGGGTGTGACCTTCTGGGTTGGGCTTCCCACAGTAGGAAAGCATTGAGGCTGGGCCAAAGAGGCTGGCTTCTCCCTGCAGCTTGGCTTGGCAAAGGCCAGGCACCCTTCCTGCACCGGAAGCTTCTATCAGAGCTGGCTGTTGGGAATGGGGGGGGGGGTTGCTTTGCAATCCCTCCTTGGCCACTTGTCCTCAGCACACCCTCCCATCTTCCCAGAGGCAGCCAGCAGCTGGTGAGGACGCATTTAGACCTCAGTGCAAAGAGGGTGTCCGCCATTGCGGGGGCTGTCCTGTGCTCCATCCCCCACCCCGCCCAAGCCCCCCAGATCCTAGGTACTCCCTCTCCCCCTTGGACCCCTGCTCCTGCCTCTACCTCCGAGGGATGGGATGATGAAGGTGCATTATCATCCAACCTCACCCAACTCCAACCCGGATTCTCATGCAGATCCAGGGTACCCCTGGATGCCTCTGGTTGCTAAGGTCCCTTGTTGACTACCCTGTCTCAGCCTGCCAAGGTGGCTGAAAGGGCACCAGCTGGTGCTGCTGGGCAGAACAGTGAATAGACTTACTGGTCCTTGGGCAAAGTCGGCCTCCTCCTGCTTCATTTGACTGGGACTTCAAGCCCTCAAGCCATGCAAACTCTGTGGATACGTACCACAGACCCGCTAGTATGCCCACACTGGCCCGGCCCATGCTTACAGACTTGGCTTGCACGTCGGCCTTCCATTGCAGACTTTCGCTGTCCAGTTCATTCTAAAATATGACATTCCCACAAAGGGACACAGGAAACACTTTTTCTTAAGCGTTTCTTTACTTGTGTTTTATTTTGTGTTTATTATTGAGTGTTTTTGCCTGCATGCAAGTCTGTGCACCACATGTATGCAGTACCCTCAAAGGACAGAAGAGGGCACTGTATTCCCTTGGAACTGGAGTTATAGATGGTTGTGAGCTGCCCTGTAGGTACTCAGAATTAAGCCTGGGTCCTCCGGAAAGCCGGCCAGTACTCCTAATCATGGAACCATCTCTCCAGCCCCCAGGAGTGAACCTGTTGATCCCCCCAGGATGAGAGAAGTGGACCACTCCCCATGGTGTTGGGCTGAATGACAGAAGCCAGCTGCTGAGCTGAGAACAGACAGGGTTAGGGTAGAAGCCCAGAAGACCCTAGAGTGTACCATAGTCACCTGGTCTGTCCCCAAGACCTCACAGGTCCACTTCCTGCTCTCCCTGTCCTAGCTTCTGCCATGCTTCCTGAACATAAAACAGAGTCCCTGCTTCAGGGTCTTTGTCTTGACTGTGCACACATTCCCAAATCCAGACACGACCCCAGAACACACTGCTGCCTCCCAGCCTTGGCCCAAGTGTTGATCTTCAAAGAGACCTGAGTAGACCCTTTCCATAACCCTCACACTGTGTGCACATGGGGTACATCTGAACACACCCCAGTTTGGATGAGCCTCAGCTATCACACAGGACTAGGGGAATAGCTTAAAGTAGGCAAGCTGTTATAGTATGTATGAGGTCCTGAGTTCAAACCCTAGCCTGTAGGGGGCAGAGAAGAACGAAGGAGGCCAGACAGACACCAGCATGGCTCCATTGACAAGAATAGTTGTATATAAGCACACAAATTGTCTACTTACAACGCTATCAATAAAGGTCACAACTGTCAGCCACATATGGATAGAGGCCTTGAACTCTGACTTGAATACAGAGAAAAAGAATTTTATGTTTTACCTCATTTTAACGAATTTCAGTCAGAATAAAAGTAAAAGAGTCCACATGTGATGGCTTGGTGTGGGACAATGATCTGTATTCTGTCAATCATATTTTAAATAAACGCTGATTTCCCAGTAGCCAGGCAGGAAGTATAGGTGGGACAACCAGAAAGGTAGTAGAGGCGGGTCAATGAGAACAGGAGAATTCTGGGAAGAGGAAAGCCAATTTCTCTCTGCAGTCTTGGCCCAGACACAGAAGAAGCAAGATGTGACTGCCTCACTGAAAAAAGGTACTGAGCCATGTGGCTAATGTAGGCAAGAATAAAGAACTAATATAAGTTGTAAGAGTTAATAAGAAGCCTGAGATACTAGACCAATCAGTTTGTAACTAATATAGACCTCTGTGTGATTTCTTTGGGACTTAACGACTGTGGGAACTGGGCAGGACAGAAAACCGCAGTCAACAATGGCTCACACAGTGCTCCAGAATCTGAGATCCTGAGGCAGGAGGATCACTGTGAATTCAGGCCGTCCTGGGGTATAGAGGAAGATGCTGTTACCAAACCCAGCCTCCATTAAAATTGCATCAAAAGGTCCTTTCGGTGAGGTGGATGGGAATACTGAAGAAAAAGGATGTTTTAGACCTGGGCCCCAGGAGGTGTTCTTCTCCAGGGGAGATGTGACAGTATGTTAAGTGGCCTCTGTGTGTGTGTGTGTGTGTGTGTGTGTGTGTGAGTGCACACCTTTGTGTGTCCACACACACGAGTATGGAGGCCAGAGGCTGAAATCGCTACCCACATGACTCTGCACCATTTGTTCATCTCGTGGGAAGACCAGAGGACAGCTCTAGGATTTCATGCTTCTCCCCCATCACGTGATTCCCAAAGCTGGAACACAAGGTGTCAGACTCTTCAAGGAGCGGCTTCACCCAGAGAGCCATCAATCATATTGTTTTGAGACAGGGTCTCACTGGCCCTGGGACTCACCTACTCACCTAGGCTGGCTGACCAATGAGCTGCTGGGAGCTGAGTCCACCGCCTCCCCGCCACTGGCTGTATATATAGTCCTGTAAACATCCGATGATACTGGTCTCCTAGGGGCTGTGGGCCCTGGGCCCTGGGCCCTGGGATTTCTGTTGTAGGGATTGGCCATGGGCAGCTTTCATGTACAGACTCCAAACACTTGTGAATGCCTTAGGGTATTTTTTATGATTTATTTCTTTTTATGTTATGGGCATTGATGTTTTGCTTGCATGGATGTCTGTGTGAGCGTGTCAGATCCACTGGAACTGGAATTGCAGTTGTGAGCTTCCATGTGGGTGCTGGGAACTGAACCCCAGTCCTCTGGAAGAACAGTCAGTGCTCTTAACCACTGAACCATCTCTCCAGCCCTGGGGGACAGTATGGATCCAACTCAGATGGTAACTTATGGGTTTGAATTGGGTTAGAGGAATTTAAAATCATTGCACCTGATGTCTGTCTTTCCCTGTCTGGTGTGTGTGTGTGTGTGTGTGTATGTGTGTGGTTTTTCAAAGCAGGGTTTCTCTGTGTAGCAGTTCTGACTATCCTGGCACCTGCTTTGTAGACCAGCAGGCTTCGAACTCACAGAGCTCCATCTGCTTCTGCCTCCCAAGTGCTGGGATTAAAGGCATGTGCCACCACAGTCCAGTCCTTCCCTGTTTCTTAGTGTGGCAGCTGGTGTGCTTTAACCCTGACCACGGAGGTCTGTGCTATAACTGCTGTGCCCATGGCTCACAGGCAGACCCAGCTGCCGGCCCTTCTCCACACAGCCTGTGTCCTCACAGGATTCCTTATGTGCTAAGCCTGTCATCCATAGTCCACAGAACGTTGTCTATAGCCTGGCCACTAGCTTTCAGCTCTTTACCTGCTCACAGCTGATTGAACGTGTGTCTTTCTGCCGGCTGCCTGAGGCCTGGAGGCAGCTGAAGGTCAGACCCACTAGGAGGGACCTGCAGGGTCCTTGCTTAGGAGATGTGATCAATATGGCATGGATGACTGGCTGCCAGATAGCTTTCCAGGTGCAGATACCACCAACTGGAAGTAGGAATAAGACCAGGATGCTGCTGACAGGGTTTGGGCTCCCTGGCTTCCTAAATTTGCTTTAAAAACTGTGGTTTGCCACAGTAGAGACAACAGGAAATGGTCACGAGGGCTGTTTTAAAACAGCCAGTTCCATGGCATAGAGCACCTTCCCAGTGATGCTCTGCTGTCCTGCGGGCTGCTTCTAGAACCTTTGTCTTCCCGTTCAATGGCTTAAAGCCACAGGTAACCTCAGGGTTCCTGCAGAAGGAGGCTAAGAAAGGGCAATTTGAGAGGCCAGTAGTAGCCCAGGGTGGATCAGAACCTGGAGGCTGGACTGGAGAGATGGCTCAGTGGTTAAGAGCACTGGTTGCTCTTCCAGAGGACCTGGGGTCATGACCACGTGAACTCCAGTTCTGGGAGATCTGATGCCCTCTTCTGGCCACCTAAGGCACTACATACATGTAGTACAAATACACACATGCAGACAAACATTCATACACACAAAATAAGAACAAAAATCTTAAGAGAAGCTAGAAGTCTTAGGTGGGCAGTTCCTGGAGGGTACACTAAAGGCACTGGGCTGTCAGTGAGGGAGATACGGACATCCCTGGGCCACAAGAGAAATTCTAGAAGCCCAAGAGAGTCCAGAGCCTCTCTCCTATCTTCTATTGGGGCTTCTAAGGCCCAAAGGGAGCCAGAGGCAAGAATAATAGTGACAGCCAAGGGCATCAGGCTTGGGGACTGAGGGTGGCTGACAGAAGGGTTGGGGCTGGGGGGGCCTGCAGCCCAAATCCATTTTTGGTTCCTTTTCTTTTTTTTCTTTCTTTTTTGCTTGTTTGTTTTTTGTTTGGGGGGTTGGGTTTTGTTTTTGTTTTTGTTTTTTTGGTTTTTTGAGACAGGGTTTCTCTGTGGCTTTGGAGCCTGTCCTGGAACTAGCTCTGTAGACCAGGCTGGTCTCGAACTCACAGAGATCCGCCTACCTCTGCCTCCCGAGTGCTGGGATTAAAGGCGTGCGCCACCACCACCTAGCATGGATCCTTTTCTCCTGGCATCAGCCCTGGTTTTCACAGGGTCAGGGTGAATCTGGCCACCTTCCCAGCTTGAAGGCGCTGACCCCAACTCTAGGGTCATTTTCCAGGGGCTAAAACCAGACAGCTCTCTGTTCTCCCTCCATCTGGCCAGGTTTAAGGTGGCTGATCAGGACTGGTTGGGGCCTATGCAGAGGGACTGACATGCTCAGGGATTTTTTTTTAGGCTCAACAGGAACGCTGAGCAAGCAGCAGATGGTCAACAGTAAGCTGTCTTCTGTCTCTGGTCTGCGTCAGCGCTATGTCTACACGCGGCGAGGCAGTGCGCCTGTGCCGAGGAGGACCCTGAGGATTGGTCCTGCTGAGCTGCCATACAACACAAGGCTTTATGAGTCAGACTTCTGACTTTAACCTGAGCCAAGTTCCTGTCTATAAAATGGGGCGATCATCTGGGGGCTAGAGAAATGGCTCAGCAGTTAAGAGCACTGACTGCTCTTCCAGAGGACCCGAGTTCAATTCCCAGCACCCACATGGCAGCTCTCAGCTGTCTGAAAATCCAGTTTCAGGGGATCTGACACCTTCACACCAATGCACATAAAATAAAACGGGGCGATCATGGTCCTTAGTCTTTGAGGTTCTCCTAGGTAGGGTGAGAGCCCCCTGTGTGTGTAGACTCAGTGGGTGCAAGGGCCTCTTAGGGTGGCAGGGATGGAATTACTAGACTTTGCTGAAGCCTCTCCATGAGGTATCTAAGCCAGGACAGTTCAAGGGCTGCCAAGTCTGGGAACCTCTGGGGTAAGTGCCATGGCCCCAACTCTAGGACATCCAATGTGGCTGCTCGGAGATGGATCTGCCCCCAACAGGCTCATGTGTCTGAACTCTTGCTCCCTAGTTGGGGTGCTATTGTGAGAAACTGTGGCACCTGGAGGACCCGCGGCCTAGCTGGCAGCAGCGGCTCTCTGTGGACAGGCCTCGGTTGAGTTCCCTTCTGGTTCTGGCCAGAACAGTCTCTGTCCTGATTCATCAAGGTGTGAGAAGCTGTATACACTCCCTCCACCGTAGACAAAGCCACTTACCCTGGCAATCCCCTCCGCTACGAGCCATGTACCCCAAATCTTCCCCCTCCCTCTCCCCCCCAGGCTGTAGTCTAAGCAGCACGTGTGTTCACACTCATCTTGACCTCAGTCAGGAAAGGGTAGGTTTTGCTTCAGTAACAAATGACCCCCAAATCCCAAGTTACCGGATGCTGACCATTTGCAGGCCAGTGGGCCCAGCAAAAAGCTGGGCTCTTGATGGACGGAGAGCCGTGACGTGGCCAGAGCTAAGGACACGATGGGCAAGACATAATTGTGAGGATGGGGGTTCAGATCCCTGGTACCCAGGTAAAAGCCTGCCGTGTGTGCTGGCTGCCCGCCTGGAATCTCAGCACACAGAGGCAGAGCCCAGGGATGCCCCTAGAGCAAGCAACTAGTTAGACTAGCTTGGAATCGGTGAGCTCTGGGTTCAACTTAGAGACACAGGGTAGTAGTGATACAGTGGTAGTGAGGAAGTCACCAATGTCAGCCTCTGGCTGTCATGTGCGAACACCCACGCACAATCCCACACTCAAGGGACACAAACCTAAGTAAATCTCTCTCTCTCTCTCTCTCTCTCTCTCTCTCTCACACACACACACACACACACACACCCCTTGCTATGTAGCTCAGGCTAGCCTCAAGCCTACAACTTCCCTGCCTTAGCCCCCCAAGTGCTAGGCTATAGGCAGGAACTGCCCCGCCCAGCTTAGCAGTCCTTCTCAAAATGGCATCACCTCTGTCCGTGATTCACTTCCCAGAGACTCAGAACGGGGTGGCTCGCACCAACACCTCTACAAACTGCTACCCTCATCTGCTGTGGGATGAAGGAGGCCCAGAGAAGCTTAAGGACCTTGCTTAAGGACACAGAGCAAAGACATCTCCCTAGGTCCTCAAGAAACCCTTTACTTGCTGAGTGTGGTGGCACACACCTTTAAACCAGGGTTTGGGAAGCAGAAGCAGGTGGATCTCTGTGAGTCTGAGGCTAGTCTGGTGTGTAGAGCAAATTCCAGGTCAGCCAGGGTTACATAGTGAGACCCTGTCTCCAAATGAAATAGCCTTAATCTTTTCTTTTCCTCTAGATACATCTCTTATTCTGGGACACACACACACACACACACACACACACACACACACACACGAATGCTTGCATGCATGCGTGAACAATGCACCACCCTGCTTGCACACAGGATGGTAATTTGGCGCAGGATGGGGTTGGGGGCCCTCCTTACTCCCTCTTAGGGACTGAGATCTCTGTGGCTTCCTGTCCCGTGTCATGATTCATGGCTTGTCTAAGGTGCCCGCTGCAGCGTGAGCTCATCCCAATCCTGCCTATTGTCTGAGCCGCTCCAGGAGACGCATCCGAGGCTGGGGATCACAGCGGCTGATTTATGACGCCAGCCTCCCCACAGCGTGAGGCAGAGGCAGTTAGAGGTTCACTGAGCTCCGAGAAAGATCCGGTTGGCTTGCTTAATCCCCAGAGGAGACGGAGCCTGCGGCGAGCCAAGATGAGCAGAGGTTCTGAATTCTCCAGGCAGACAGCGCATCCTGTTTCCTGCAGAGAAGTCCCAGGAGGGAACTGAACGCTGCGGGGTGGCAGATGGCTCATGGCATCTTGAACTTGCCACTGTTGGAGATTGGCCTCGGGCCCACTTCTTGCAACTCCCATCTCTCTGCCAAGCTGAACCATCTGGCCGTGCTGGACTAAGGACTCAGGGTCACCCCTGGCTGCTTCTTTCCCAGTCTGTCCTCTAACCGATCCACTAAATTACAGCCACCTTCATTGCCTAGACCCATGCAGTAATCCAGTTCTCTGGGCTTCCAGTGGCCACACCTCTCCCACCAGCTCCATTTCTCACGCAGCAGCCTGTTAAATCTGTTAAGACCTATAGCATGGTACGTCTCTGCTCTAAAACCTCCCGTCTCCCGCCTTCCTCAGAGCAAAGACCCTGGATGCTCTCCCCTCACACCGGTGACCCCCTCCCCTCCCCTCATACTTTGCTGTTGTTCACATCTGCCTCCTGATCCCTCCAGGGTTTTTAAAGGGCAGCCAGGCCTCTGGGCCTTCGCTTAGGCCACTCCACATCCCAAACTGCTCACGGCTGGAATTCACCTCTTTCAGCTCTCCTGGCCTGAATCTTCCTGCTGCTTGCTTGAAAGCCTCTGGGTGTCCCTCTGTGCCCTGCCCCCACCCTGCAGTTTTCCAGTCTTGCTTCTGACTATGGTCTGTCACTAGAACAAGACCAGCACACAAGAGGTCTCTCTGATTCTCTACATTTGCGCCTACGGTTTGCCAGGCACTTAAGGGTGGGGGTAAGAATTGGGTTCCAGTAGAAACCAGGCTCAAGGTCCATACAGTTAAGCCCTGGGCTCAGGAACGCAGCCAGTCTCCTCCCCACACCTCCCCAGTGTGGCCTCCTATATGGCCAAGGCTGGGATCCGGGAAGAGGACCAGGGATGCGGTGTGGTTTCCAACGAGCTCAAAGTCTGCTGCAGGGCCAGGTGCTGTACGATGCTGGGTCAGTTTCCCAACTCCTTCAGCCTCGTGCAGCACAGGATTGTCATGGATGATCATGAGGCCAGGTGGGGCACATATCCTATTCCAAAGTCTCCCCCAGTCCAGGGAGGTGAGGAGTCCCAGCACAGAAACACAGACCTGGGAATGTGCTCCTGGCTCACTAGACAAGTCAAAGGGTGTCACGTTCTGTGGCTATAGAGCAGCCATCGCCTTTGATTTGGGAAGAGCAGAGACTCTAAGGTCTAGTTACTGTCACAAGCCCTGTCATCAGGGAGGCGGTGTTGCCTCTGTGCCCAAGGACAGTAACTGCAGTGACTGAGTTGAGGCTCAGCCTCTGTCCCCTGGACTTTCTGCTCCCTAGCCTTCTTCCTCCTTGAGCAAGCCTCTGGCCACAGGGCCTTTGCACCTGCTGGACTTGGTCCTGTCTCCCCCCCATACACAGCCCTCCACCCTGACCCACATCCTGGGCCCCTTGGTATCCTCCCTCTCCCTGGGCTCGGCTGACGCCTCTGCTGTGGGTCCCCATGCTCTGAAAAAGGAAATCTATTTAAGACATGAAGAGACGGGGGAGAGAAGGGAGTTGTAGCACATGCTCTGACATGGAGACTCAGCTGAGAAGCAGCCAGCTCCCAGATGGCAAGAGGCCCCGTGGGAGGCAGTTGCAGCTGTCACATGCACAGATGGGAGGCGGGACACTGGGTGCCAGGGCTGAGGGAGGGGTGGAGCTCAGGGGGGAGCAGAGCTGCTGTTGAGGGAGATGAAAACCTTCTGGGAGGGGATGGTAGGGATGACTTCATAGAACAATGGCTGCACCGTAAACATCACACACAAGCTCACATACACATGCACACACAGATGCACACCCACAAAGATACACAGACATATACAAATACATACACATTGAACACACATGCATATGTGCACACACACACATAAACATACATATATATGCACCCATGCATACACAAACACTCCAGACAACCTGGCTTGCGATGGCCAGACCCTAGTGCAGGGCAGATTCTAGTGAAGGAGAGGAGCAGCCTAGGACACAAGCCTGCCTTGGGAAGCCCCTCTCTCTGGCCCTGCCTCTGGAGCTGTGGGTCTGCCAGAGACTGTGGTATTTTTTTCTGGTGCTGAGGATGAAAACTATGGTCTTATACTAAACAGGAGCCCTACCACTGACCTATGGCCCACTCTTTTATTTTTTATTTTATGTGTATGGGTTTTGCCTGAATGTATGTCTGTGGCGTGTGCATGCGGTTCCCACAGAGGCCAGAAGAGGGCGTCTGACCCCTTGGAACTAGAGTTGCTGCTAGTGTGGGCCACCATGTGGATGCTGAGAATCAAGCCTGGGTCACTGAAAGAGCAGACAGCGCTCCTCATCGTTGAGCCACCTCTCCGGCACCCAGCTCTTTTACTATCTATTTTAAGGCAGGACCTCACTGAGCTGCTCAGGCTGCCTTGAACCCATCCTATAGCCCAGGCAGGATCTCAAGTGCAAGAATGTTGGCCTACATCACCAGGCCTGGCCCTGGCTGTTTATTCCTTATTGCATGTGTATGACGTGCATATGGGGGCGGGGTTGCATGCATGCACAGCAATCACAGCAATCACCTGGAGGTCAGAGGATAACTTTGTGGAGTAGATTCTCTCCTTCCACCTCTTCACGGATTCCAGGGATTAAAGCCAGGTTGCCAGGCTCACACAGCAAGAGGTTCTACCCAGTCCCCGACCACTGTGATTTATTTTTAACTTATTGTGTATATTGGGGTTTTGCCTGCATGTATGGTCTGTGTAAGATTGCCAGATCCCCTGAAACTGGAGTTATAGACAGTTGTGAGCTGTCATGTGGGTGCTGGGAACTGAACCTAACTTCTGAGCCATCTCTTCAGGTCCCCACCCCCACCCCCACCCCCAGCTGTGATTTCTAAAGCGTGCTACAGCGAACCTGGGAAGTTTTGAAAGCTGCTACTATCTCATGGAGAGGCTGAAAACATGGGGTGGTACTTAAGAGTTCTTCCAGAGGACCTGAGTTCAGTTCCCAGTAATCTTACTGGACTCCAGCTACAGGGGATGTTATTCATTTGAGCTCCATGGGCTTTTGCATACACACACGCATGCGTGCGCACACACAGACACACACACACACACATTTCCTTAAATTTTGACAGATTCCTTGAAATTTTTTAAATTTATATTTATAGATTTATTTATTATGTATTATGTTGTTCCACCTGCTTGTATCCTTGCAGGCCAGAAGAGGGCACCAGATCTCATTATACATGATTGTGAGCCACCATATGGTTGTTGGGAATTGAACTCAGAACCTTTGGAAGAACAGGCAGTGCTTTTAATCCCTAAGCCATCTCTCCAGCCCCTTAAATTTTTAATTTGAAAAAAATCTAATGCTCCAGAGAATTCACCAAACCCACCCACATTCTTCTGGGTGAGGATGGAGACAGGGGTGAACCCATGGAACCCAGGCCTTCCCCGACCTCCCTGTGTCTCCTCTGCACTGGCTTAACATCCGTGGTGGCTCTCTGTGGCCTGGCTCTTGTTGGCCCAGCCTGGCATAGTCTGGCTCACCATGACTGAGCTCTGGGCCAGTACCAAGGGACACCTCAGCTGCCCAGAGGAGATCTGGTCTGGGAGCAAACGGCAGGAGAGTCAAGCCTACACTTTCCCCCCAGATGCACTTCACGCTTTTAACACTATCCTGCTGGACTCTGACCTGAAGAGTCACTTGCCAGCTCCTTGGCCAGAAGGCCGTTACTTTGTTGAGCAGGCTCTGTTTAGCCAGCATCTGCCTATTACCAGCCTTGAGCTGGGGTCATCTGGGCTGCTGTGTGGTAGCAACTCAAAGCAAGCCAACCCTTAGTAATGTGTTCTCGCTAAGCTAGTAATAGTCGTTCATACTGGTTTGTTTCTCATGATATGGAGATTATGGAATACACAATATAAAAGTGGTCACGTCTGTCCCTCATTTTCCCCATCAGGAAGACCCTGCTTAGAAACCAACTCTACATAGAAGGAAACAATAGAATAGGACATATCCCCCAAAAAAGCCAGTTCCCATGGATCGTGGGTGCTTAGATCCAGCGAGACCTGAAGCTAGCCATTCCTTGCTGGTTCCCAATACTGAGAAAGCAAGTGTTTGGCTGGGAATAGAGCTGGGAACCCATGTTCCTGGGAGTCTCCCCTGGTCCCCCAACCTCTCCAATTCTAAAGGCCCAGCCCAGGACCTCAGAATAAACAGCTCTCTGTAGGCCTAGAGCCCTGGCTCACTGGGGCTCCTCACTGGTCCCCACCTGCAGGCTGTGCTATTGACTGCCAAGCTGTGATGTGTATTTAACAATGGCTCAGAATCAAATTAATTCAGATTGGTTAATAAACTGCAACCTCCATCTTCCTCTTGGGCAGCTGAATCCGTGCCTGTTGCTTTCATTTGTTGCCGTTGTGGTCCTTAAACAATGATGAAATTATGAGAAGGTTACTAGTGAAATTACCCAGATTTGATTAGGTTTGAATGTATTAATACAGCTCTTTCCTGCTGTCTCTGGAGGGGGGCGATGGGGCGCAGCAGAGGGGTGGAGTCTGGAGAGGGAGGGGCACGGCAGAGGGCCTGTGACGGGGGCAGAGCATTGGGAGCGAAGGGAGCCACCCAGAACCCAGGTTCACCTTGTCACTTCAGACAAGGTAAAGTCTGCATCGATTGAGTGCCGACAGCATGCACGGCCCTGGTTGTCAAAGTTCTTATTGAGTCTACAGGGCCAGGCTGGGACAGGGGTTATAGGAGGAAGTCATGTCCCAGTTCAGCTCCAGGTAGTGCTTGAACGTCCCTGTAAACCCGGCTTGGCCGGAAGGAGGGGCTCCTATGCGAACTAGTTGGATTAGTTTGACTTTTGATGGTGAATTGGGCTGTCCCTGTGAGAGAGGCCCATCTCCAAGCCGCTTAGGGAGTTGGTAAATGGATGGCCTAAGGCCAGGGAGAAGACAGAGGCCCAGTCAAAACCGAGCCTGGGGCCAGCCAAGGGACATTGGTAGCTGAGGAGGCTCCCCTCCCTGCTTAGGTCATTCTGTGGCTGCAAAGGCCTCACTCTGGAACATGTGACCTTGCCCTGACATTCCTGAGCGGCTGAGGGATCCACAGGGGCCTCTGTCCTCTCTTCAGAACTCAGCATTGAGCTAGGCTAGAACTGAGCCCGGATGGGTGCTTCAGATAGTTCCCCACCATGGCCAGTCAGAGTGTAGGGTGGGGATTCCAGTGCCCCCAAGTGCACCACTCCTGGGTGCCAGCATTTGTGACAACCCAAAGAATGGCACACAAGTGACCCCGGATCTTTGCCTCTTGGGACCCCACTCAGATCTACTGGGGTCGGCAGGGTCAGCAGCCAGACAATCGCCTTTATTGTCTGGCGTGGAGGGTGCCCCAGTCCCCATGGTAAGGTCTCTATTAGGACGGACCACACATGGCCATTCTGGAGGGCTAAAGTGATTTCCTTCCTCAAACCCTGCTGCTCCCACCCCCACCCTGACTGAGAAACCAGAGAAATCAGAAATAAACCTGCGTTGTTACTTTTTTTTTCCTCCAAAACTACTGAGAAAATTTTTCTTTTTTTTTTTCTTTTCTCTTTTTCCGAGACAGGATTTCTCTATGTAGATTTTGGAGCCTGACCTGGAACTTGCTCTATAGACCATGCTGGTCTCAAACTCACAGAGATCCACCTGCCTCTGCCTCCCGAGCACTGGGATTAAAGATGTGCAACGACCAGGATTTTGCTTTTAAAATTAAACCCAGTGGTAGTGCCACACCCACGGAGCTGAGGCCTGCAGTCTCGACCCTAGCCTGAGGAAATGGCTCCTGAGGAAGGACTCACCTTGAAGGGCCCGCTAGGGCTACCCAGTGAGGACTAAAAAGGAGAGTAGAAGGGGTTCACCATAACGGTTTAACAGGCAATGATGGCACCTGCTGAACTGAGCCAACCCGGTGACCTGAGTTCAATTCCTGGAGTCACAGAAAGGGGTAGAGAAAACCAGCTCCACAGAGTTGTTTTCTGACCTCCAGACACACACAGTTCAGGGCGGGGAACCAAGGGAGAAAGTCACTATCGCTATCTGTGACTATCTCAAAAAACAAAGAACCCCAAAGAACCACAAAACAAAAGGCGGAGGGGGACAGAGGGGACAAACGGACCCTAGCCAGGCAAGTTCTTTTGTGGGATGTTTGGAGGACAGGACAAGGGGACACGGAATAGCCTCCTTTGCTAGGTGTCATCCCTTGTCCCTGCCCAGCCCATGTCTGCCCTCTGGTCCACACTTGGTCCACAGCCCTGACCACGGCCTTCAGGACAGCCTCGGCCCTGCTGGACATCAGCCCCTGGAGGCCAGGCCCTGTGTTTGCTCACAAGTGACTCTGGCAATAGCTTGATTTTCCTAATCTTGTCCAAAGCAATAATTCAAGAAGCTGTTTAAGTCTGGCAAGGAAGGAGGGTGTTGATCCCACCTGTGTCGTCTTCCTCCTTTTCATAACCGGCCCCTGAGCCGACTCCAGACCTCACGGTCAGTGGTCTATGTGGAAACAGGTGCTTAAGCCTGGAGGAGCACCAGGACAGGTGGGGAGCACGGAAGCTCAGGGAAGAGCGTCACCATGTCTCATCCCGGTCAGATCACCACCTCCAGTCTCCAGCCTGTCACTCAGCTTCGGAACATGGATCCATGACAGAGTGGCTTTTCTGCTGTTATAAAACCCACAGTTAAACTTTTTAAAAAATATACCTTTTAATTTCATGTGTACAAGTGTTTGCCTGCATGTGTATAGTATGTATGTGTACAACATGCCAGCTTGATTCCTGTAGAGGCCAAAAGAGGGCATCAGATTCCCTAGAACTGGAGTCACAGACAGTTGGGAGATGTCAAGTGGTCGCTGGGAATCTCACTCAGGTCCTCTGGAAGAGCAGCCAGTGCTCTTAACTGCTGAGCCATCTCTCCAGCTCCAATAGTTGAACTTCAAAATAAAAGCTGAGCTTGTAGCTTGTGAGTGAAAGTGAGATCTGTTGGGGGCAGCAAGCAAGCTTGGGCCTGTGACGGGGTCTGCATGTCACCAGCATGCCTGTGCCTGTGACAGGGTCTGCATGTCACCAGCATGCCTGTGCCTGTGACGGGGTCTGCATGTCACCAGCATGCCTGTGCCTGTGACGGGGTCTGCATGTCACCAGCATGCCTGTGCCTGTGACAGGGTCTGTATGTCACCAGCACTCCTGGCCTGTGACAGGGTCTGTATGTCACCAGCATGCCTGTGCCTGTGACAGGGTCTGCATGTCACCAGCATGCCTGTGCCTGTGACAGGGTCTGTATGTCACCAGCACTCCTGGCCTGTGACGGGGTCTGCATGTCTCCACCATACCAGCCCTTGCTTCAGACAGTACTTACAGGGTTCAGTAGAACACGGAATCTCCAGGAACCACTGAGGGAATGAGCTGACTGTAGGTTAGTCAGCTTGTGGCTTCTGTACATTGTCACATTGCTGTCTGTGTGGAAGGTTATAATCCTGCCTCTTCGAAGCCACCTGTCAACCCCTTTCCACTCTGCACAATCTGGGGGAGCCCTGTGAGCTATACCGCAGGTATAGCCCCCCTAGTACCTTGTTGGGGACTATAGCTGGGGCAGAGAAAGACACTGAGTATTTATCCCTGAATCCCCTGGGTCTGCTGGCTGGCGGGGTCCTTGTGACAAAGACTGGAGTCCTTGATCTGGCCTATCTGCTGCAGTGCCCAGCTCCCAGGCTGGCTTGGAACCCGGGATCCTCCTGCCTCAGCTGAACAGCGAGGCAGACAGGACAGATCTCTGTTCATCTCCCAGTCGCCCCCTATCGTGGATGAGGCCATGCCAAATAGTAGCTGAGTGGCTAGGCTAGGCAAGGTGGCACACACCTTTAACCAGCACTTGAAGGCAGAGGCACGCATACTTCTGGGAATTTAAAGCTAGCCTGTCTACAAAGTGAGTTCCAGGACAGCCAGGGTTGTGTAGAAAGAACTTGTTTCATTGCTGAGTGAGTAGTTCTCTCAGCATCAGGACTGTCTGGGGATCGCTTGTGAGCTGCTAGGGCCTCTCATCCTGTGACGGCCACTTCCTGTCCCCTGCTCATCTCTGCTTTGGGGTGGCTGCAGGGCAGGAGTCCTTAGAGTGGCATGGTGCAGGAGCAGCTGCTTCAATACCCTCTAGTCAGAAAGGCAGAGTCCAGCTGGTCTGAGGGCACCGGCTTGTGTTGACAAAACTCCTTCTCTGAGGAGTTTATCCAGCTCCTGTTTATCCAGCCCTCAAAAGGCCCTAATGACAAAATACAGTTCCACCGCAGCCACCCTGGGGAGCCAAATGAGTTCAGTGGGCTTCCCTACATAGTGTGGGCAAGGGGTGACTGACAGGAGCGTGAGGGACCCTAAAGTCTGCACCCAGAGTGAACAAAGGCTTCTCTATAGCTGCCTGGAGCCTCCATGGTCAACCTTTCCCAGCCTGTGTGGATTGACCACAGACAATCAGGGCAGAATTGCATGCAATCGCTGAGAGGAGCAGAGGGAACCTCAGGGGAAGGTCCAGTGGTCCTCCACACTTCATCCTTCTAGGACAGAATATCACAGCCCACAGGCACGGTGGTAATGGACTCTCACAGTAGGCAGATGAGCTCATAAGGACCGGGGCAGCATTGCTTTGACGAGAGTGTCTTGTGATAGCCTGTCAAACCAGATACTCAACACTGAGGCAGGAGGATCTCAGTGTCAAGGGCTGCAAGAACTACAGAATAAGTCTGGGATCAGCCTGGGCAACTTAAGGAGATATGAGTCAAAATAAGAATTGGGGCTGCAGAGATGGCTCAGCAGTTTGAGAGCACCGAGTGCTCTTCCAGACCTGGGTTAAATTTCCAGCATCCACGCACGGAGGTTGAGGGGTTCACAGTTGTCTGTGACTCCAGATCCAGGGGATCTGACCCCCTCTTCTTGCTCCCATGGGCAATACACGTAACTGATATAGAGACATGCATATATCATACACACAAAATATTAAAATAAATTTATTTTATTTTATTTTAATATTTATTTATTATGTATACAATATTCTGTCTGTGTGTATGCCCGCAGGCCAGAAGAGGGCACCAGACCCCATTACAAATGGTTGTAAGCCATCATGTGGTTGCCGGGAATTGAACTCAGGACCTTTGGAAGAGCAGGCAATGCTCTTAACCTCTGAGCCATCTCTCCAGCCCCTAAAATAAATTTATAAAAAAGAGGGCTGACAATGTAGCTCGTTTGGTAGAGCATTTGCCTAGGATGTGTGAGGACTTGGGTTCTGTTCCCAGCACTGAGAGAGAGAGAGACCCAGAGCAGATCCTCAGGCCCAGCCTCGTTGGGTCTAGTGGGAAGGGCAGTAGGTTCTGACACAAATGCCCAGGGACCTTGGACTCGACTCAGTTATAGGACTCACCAGCCCAAGTGGGAATTCCTGGGCCTGGAGAGATGGCTTGGCAGTTAGGAGCACCGGCTGCTCTTGTAGAGGACCTGGGTTCTGTTCCCAGCATCCACATGACAGCTCACTGCCATCTGGGACTCCAGCTCCAGGAGATCTGGCACCTTCTTCTGGCCTCTTGAGGACACTGCACTCACAGAATGCACATAAACTCAGGCAGAGGCACACACGTAAGATAAACAGGGTTTAAGTTAGGATTCCTGTGAATGAGAAGGTTGGTGTGTCTGGTCTGTGCAGTGATCCCAGCACACCCAGCCCCCCTTCCTGAGTCCTAAACCCCTAGTTCTGTTCAACACCATGGTGGCCTATGTAAGCTCCTTCCCCAGATTCTGCATGTAGGGGCTGCCCTGTGACACTGCTCCAGCCAGGAAGATGAAGAGGGTGTCACTGGGAGGAGCTTTGAAGGGGGAGGGGAGAAGTTAGAAGGGAACTTTGATTTGCTCCTTCTGCCAAGATACAGATGCAATGCTGGAGATGGAGCAGGCACCTTGTAACAATAGTGAGTTATAAAAACGAAAAAGGGTAGGTAGGGTCAGAGGCTGGGACTGAGAGCCTGTGCTTTCAACTTGAGGATGGGAGATCCGATGGTGGGGGGGCAGCTGCCTCTGCTCTTGGCTGTGGGTGACCCCATTGAGGGGTCCTGTATAGGATTGCTACCGAGTCCCTTCCTACTTTCCAGACCCAGGAAATAGGAAGCACTGGTCCCTGTTAACAGCTGCTGGGGAAGGGGGCAGCTGTCTTGGCTGTCTCGTACTTCAGGCCTGCACGGAGCTCCATCCTGAGTGCAGATAAAGTTTGCCAGCAATAAGCATTGTTGAGTCTCGTGATTGAGAGCAGCCCAGTCTCTGTTTCGGGGTGTGGCCGTCTTGGACTAGAGGTTGATTCACCCATGCGCTGTTGTGTATCTCCCTTAAGAAGCCTGGGCTGGGCTTGGTAGTGCACATCTTTAGTCCAACACTTGGGAAGCAGAGGCGGGTGGATAGATCTCTGTGAGTTTGAGGCCAGATTTCTATGTAGAGAGACCCTGTCTCAAACCAAAAACAAAGGAGAGAGAGAGACAGAAAGAAAGAAGGAAAGGAAGGAAGGAAGGAAGGAAGAAAGAAAGGAAGGAAGGAAGGAAGGACCTCCCTATTGAGTTTCGGTCCCTTGCTATTCAGTCACTGCTGAGGAACCGTGGGCTGCCTGGGTTCAGTCTCAGATGGATGTCTCCCAGCTGTGTCTGTTAGCTAGTTTCATGTCAGCTTTACACAAGCTAGGGTGCGCTGGGAAGAGGAAACCTCAGCTGAGAAAATGCCCCCCCACTGGCCTGTGGGCTAGCTTCTGGTGCATCTTATTCCCCTCCCCCCTCCCTGGTGGTTTTCTTTTTTTTTTTTTTTTTTTTTTTTTTTTTTTTTTTTGGTTTTTCGAGACAGGGTTTCTCTGTGGTTTTGGAGCCTATCCTGGAACTAGCTCTTGTAGACCAGGCTGGTCTCGAACTCACAGAGATCCGCCTGCCTCTGCCTCCCGAGTGCTGGGATTAAAGGCGTGCGCCACCACCGCCCGGCCCTGGTGGTTTTCTTGAGACAGGGTTTCTCAGTGTAGCCCTGGCTGCCCTGGAACTCACTCTGTAGACCAGGCTGGCCTCAAACTCAGAAATCCTCCTGCCTCTGCCTCCTGAGTGCTAGGTTTAAAGGAGTGTGCCACCACCCCCAGCTATGTGTATTTTCTTAATTAGTGATTGATTGGAGAAGGCCCAGGCAGCTGTGAGCTGGTGCCTCCCCAGGGCAGGTGGTCCTGGGATATAGAGGAAGACAAACTGAGCAAGTCAGGAGATAGAGAGCCAGCAAACAGCATCCCTCCATGGCTTCTGCCTGACTTCTTTCCTCCAGTGAGACTGCTACCCTAGGCGACAGAACCTGTGTGACCTTGGAGAAGTTACTGAACCACTCTGTTGCCTGAGGCAATCCTATCGAAACTCCCACCCTTACTGAGTTGACAGACACAGCACTAGGCCAACCACCAGCTGGACCTCTAAGCCACAGCTCACGTGTCCGTGTCCCTCCAGTCTCCTCTGAGGGACTGACCACAGTCATCTTGCCCTGGCTTTGATGGACTCTGGAGGCGCCTCAGGTTCCCCGGGGATGGCTTGACCCTCTGCAGTGGCTCCTGTGCCTCCTGGAACAGGACCCAGGTGGGAGGGCCGTCCTGAGGCTCCTGACAGAGGGGAGTTCCACCCACGACCACGTGTGGCTCTTCTCGGCAGCTCAGGGAACTGCAGGTCCCTTGAAGGGGTCAGCTCCACTGACGCGAACACTCAGAACTAGGTCCCCATTTTCACGAGAGTCACTGGGGAACCGCACAGCTCGGTTCATGTTGACTTTGTAACAGCTGGACCCCGTGGTGACCGGCTAAGCAAACCTCCATTGATGAAGAGACAAGGTTATGTCTCCAGATTCACCCTGGACAGGCTCTGGGTGGGATTGGCCCTGGACGTGCAGGCAGACTATGGGGTACCAAGGGCTGCTCTGTGAATTTTTATCCATGGCTGAAGGAGGAGCTTCAGGGCGTTAAAGGCCGTGCGTTCAGAGTCCATGCGTGTGGATGAGACCCTCCACACCATGTCACTAGTGGAGACTTTGGAGCTAGAACGCTCTCTTTGGACTTCAGGGCTGGGTCACTATGGACTTTCTTTACCACAAAGTGTAGGCTTTATCTCTGAGTCTGCGGGTGTCAGAACGCTGGAGTCCTCTACCCCAAGTCGGGTGGGACTGGCTTTCCCAGGAACCCACACAAAGGAACTTTCCCCTGAGAAATTGAGATGATTAGGAGTGGACTGTTCTGACCCACTGGGTACACTGGACTTCGACCAGAGCAAACACTGTACAAAGAACAAAGTGGTCACGTGCGCCGGTTCAAAGGACGACCCAAAAGGAAATCGGGCAGAGGAACGCCACACAGAAAGAGAAAAAAAAATCTAAACACAAACAAAACAGACACAGGGATGGTGACACATGCCTTTGATCTCAGCAGAAACAGGTGGATCTCTATGGGTTGACGGCCAGCCTGGTCTATGTAGCGAGTTTCAGGCTAGCCAGGGCTACATCGTGAGACCCTTTCTCAAAAGCAAACAACGGAGACAGAAATTTACCCAACCTAAGGTTGCCTATGATATAGAGATGATTGGCTGTGACCCTGTCTTACTGTTGGCTGGCTATGTTCTCCTAGCAGCCTCAGTTTGTCAGTCTGTGTGATGGGCACAAGTGTGTATGTGTGAGAGACAGAGACAGAGACAGAGAGACAGAGAGAGGGAGAGAGAGAAAGAGAGAGAGAGTCTTGGAGGCATGTAGGCTGTCCCTAGGATTGGGTTCCTCAATGATTCCAGCCTTGTTGGCTGTGGCTATCACTGCTGCAGCGGGAGGTGGGGACAGGACTTCTGAGATTTTTCTGGGATTTTCCACAGCTGTTCAAATGGGTTTGGTCATACATTTTTTTTTTTTTTAACAAGGAAGAAAAAGAAATTGCGCTCTGTCCTGTTTTCGCAGTTAACAGCCAGGAAGTTGGGAAGCCACAGCCTGGGATTCCCTGGGGGCCACGTGGAGACTGAGGTGATTTCAGCTGATGCTGTAGCCGCCTGGTGAGGGCCACAGAGGGGTAGGCAGAGCACCCTGCCTCTCTTCCTAGCCCTGTGTTACCTGGCCATCGTAGGGCAGGGGCTTCAAGAGAGGGCGGATGTGAGGCCCCAGGGACCAGGCTGGCCTCAAACTCAGAGATTCACCTGCCTCTGCCTCCTGAGTGCTGGGTTTAAAGGCATGTGCCACCACCATCCAGCAATAAATCTTTATTAATAAAAACAGTCCAGGGGCCAGATTTAGCCAGCAAACTGTAGTTTACTAAGCCTTGGTGTCAGTCAATCAAAGGTTCCTATTTCCCTTCATGTGACCCAATTTTAGCCAATGAGAAGGGCTTCCCCAGGGAAAATTGTGGGATATTTATTTGCTCTTAAAGAGAAACAGGGGCTGGAGAGATGACTCAGTGGTTAAGAGCACTGGCTGCTCTTGCAGAGGGCCCAGGTCCAGTTCTCAGCACCCAGATAGCAGCTCACAACTACCTGTGACTCCAGGTCCAGAGAATCTGATACCCTCTTCTGGCCTCTGTGGGTACTGCACACATGATGCACAAACTCATACAAGCACACACATACATAGAAAATAATAAACATGATTTTAGGAGAGAGAAAGAGAAACAGGACTGAGGTAAAGGTCTTAGGGGTGAATTGCTTGTCATGCTAGCATGAAGACCATATGAAAAGCCAGGCATGACACACACGTACCTGTGAGCTTAGCCCTGGAAAGCAGAAAACAATTGCTGAGTCTCCTAGCTGGCCAGTCTAACCTAAATGGACAAGCCCCAAGCTAGTGAGAGCCTGTCTTAAAGGAGGCAAATGCCTCCTAAGGACGGAGCCTGAGGTTATCCTCTGGCCTCCACACACCTGCACACAAACACGCACACATATGCACACATGAAATATGGTTCAGTCCTAGTGTGCTTGCCTCATATGCACAAGGTTAGAAGCCCAGCATCCATTAATAAAGTAATAACGATGATAATGACGATCTGAGCCCCTCACTCCTCCCCTGTGGACTTCTTCTTATCATAGGAATGAAGATGCTTGATAGTCTGACGAGCTGGTTCAGTGTCTGAGGTTAGACAAGGGGTCGGGGCCCTGAGCTGTTTAAAGCCCTGCCAGCCTGTGCTTGGCCAGGGATCCATGGAGACCCCCAGATGACCCCTGGGACAGGGAACAGGGAGAGGCGTCTCCAGAGCCCTGGCCCTGCAGTCCCCAGAGAGGAAGGATGTGGCCCACGCACAGGGAGCGGGCCTAGCCCTGTCACCATGGCAGCAGTCTCCAGCGTGTGTGCCAGCTGCCCACGGAGCTGCAGCTCCACCCGGTTCCCTGTGAGAGCTGCCACGGTGGCTGGGCTTCGTGCCCACGGCAGCCTCCTGCCTCTCAGCTGGGAACGCTTGTTGGCCCCAGGCACACAGTGGGCTATTAAAATCGAGGTGGCACCATGCCAAGGCATTCAGAGTTGCCCCAGCAGGTTAGCACACAGGCTGGCCCTCTTTCCTCGGTCCTTTGTCCCTTCTGGGTGTGTGCCTCAGTCAGTCATGCCACCTTCTAGCTGGTGGCCTTGGGCATGGGACGTCATTTCTCAGAGTGTTTTAAAGATGTACTTTAAAAAGTTTTATGCATATGGGTATTTTACCTGCATGTATGTATGTATGTATGCAGGTATGTATGTATGCATGCATGCATGTATGTACCATGTGCATGCTTTACTTGCATGTATGTGCACCATGTGCACGCTTGGTAACAAAGAAGGCCAGAAGAGGGCATATGATCCCCTGGAATTGGAGTTACAGACAATTGTGAGCCACCATGTAGGTACTGGGACTTGAACTCAGGTCCCCTGCAAAAGCAGCCAGTGCTCTTAACCTCTGAACCATCTCTTGAGTTTCCTTCGGGAATGTTTCGTTACCTGTGTGGTAACGATGAGATGGTCTGGTAGGATTGTCTAGAGTGGTGCTGAGAACATTGTGGGTTGTGTAGGCTTCTACCTGGCCTTGGGACCTGTGGTAGCCCAGGCTGGACCACCTGCTATGTGCCAGAGACAGGCCCTTGAATCCCCACAGTGTGGTTCTACTTCCTTGATCTGTGTCACAGGTAGGGAAACTGAGGCACAGGAGGTCTTGAGCATCTACTGAATGCAGGCATCATACTGACCACTTAGGTGCAGGGGGTAAATCAAGGCAGAGCCAGGTCCCCATAGGCAGGAAGAAGCTGAGATCCCAGAGGCTACCCAATGGCCAACTCTGTGGGGTTTCCTGGTTCTTGGTAGGGAAAAGGCTTGAGTACACCCACAGTCCTTTTCTCTGCGGCAAAGGGAACATACTCAACTTAATGCCTGTGACTGGAAACTATGTTCTCCTGGCTTCATCACCCTTGCCTTCTTCCAACCCAGTGGTGGATATTGGGTCAATTTCACATAATCAAATCCGACTTCCCTGCTGACAACCCCCTTTCATTCTCCAGATGGTTCAGGCCTCACCCAGAGAGAATCCTGGCAAGGTTTAAGTTCAGAGATTGGCCTTGGATCTTGGCAGACATCAAGTTTCCACAGACTTTGGGTCTCACTGGCCTCCAGTCCCTGCTGACCTCAGGGTTCCATTGGCCTTGGGTTCCACTGACCTCGGGCCCTATTGGCCTGGGGTCCCACTGACCTCTGGTCCCCACTGTTCTGTTCTGCCCTGTAGCCCTGTGTTGTGGGTCCTTAAGGTTCCAATGTCATTGATCTGGGGCTTGTCATCTCAAAGAGCTGTGGTCACACAGAGACATGAACACAGGCAAACACGCAAAAATATATTTGGGTATGTGTGCAAATACAAATGCATGTACACACAGGTACACACAGTCACCAGTCACTACCACCACTGACCCTTGCATTCAGGCGGTCCCATCTTACACCAGACTTGGGCACCTCTGGGCCTCAATCTAATATGCCTTCGCTCTGATGGCCCTGCCTCTACGTCCTGGGGAATCATGGGAAGAAGGCACTCTGTGAACTACAAGGTGCCTTCCTCCCCTAGAACAAAGCAAACAGTCAGATTCCTCTCCCACTGCCTCTTCCTCCCTCACCCAGCCTCCCACCCCAGCAGTGGGGACCCTGGGCTCACCATCACTGCCGTGGGAGCTGCAGGCACACCACCCCTGGCTCTGTGAAGTCGGAGCCTCCTCGGCATTTCCCTCCTTCAAAGTGCTTCCTTTCGTGCTAAATAATTAATTCTCGCCACGCTCCCAAGCGAGGGAATAAATAAATGTCATTTGTGTGGGGCAACTGAAAGCACGGAGACTCGAGGCTGACAGCTCCAGACTTCTGCAGAGAGGTCAGCCGGGGACACAGCCTTGGAGCTCACAGCGAAACAAGAAGACAGGGCCCCTGCCACCGGCTCCTCACCCCTGGCAGGGTGTCAGGCAGAACCCGAGTGAGCTAAGTGACACCCAGGGCTTCCTCACCAGATACCACGCCAAGTGGACACAGATGGGTCAAGCCCCTTCCCCTCAAAGGAGAGCCCCCGCAGCTCTGTTCTCAACCCAAGCCACCTCCAGGTGGGAGCCATTGTCACTGGGAGGGACTCACTGCTCCTGGCCACCAGGCCCCTTTCCCTCCGGGCTCTGCTTCCTGGTCATTGCCCAGGGTGTTCTCCCTGGCTGCCCATCTGAGAGGATCACACAGTGGGATCTCCTGCATCTCCCATACTTCAGATCCTGCCCTGGGTCACTCGTCTGCCACATCCCCGACCCGGGGTTAGTTCTCTGGGAAGGTCTAACCATGGCCCGTCTGGTGTCTGGCATACAGGAGGTACTTAGGACACGGTGGTTCCCTTCTCTGCTCTCTCCTAGCAGCCAGAAGTGTGTAGAAGATGGGTCAGTCAGCATCTACCTGATGGATGACACCATCAGTCCACAGCTTGAAGTACAGTGTCTAACATATTTGATTTGAGTGTAGCTGGGTCCTCAGCTCCTAGAACAGTGACTGGCATACAGTTGGCACTCAATAACTACTAGTTCACTTTTCCTGCTCACCTCTGACACTTAATAGACAGTGGCTGTTTACTCAATGAATGGCTTGATGAACAGACAACCTGCGTCTCCCAAGCCCAGAATGTTTCAGAACGGAGAGGCTGCAGTGTGGGGAGAAGTGGGCCTGGCTAGACCCAGTCTGACTGTCATGACTCCTTCTCCCTCTCTGGGGAGCGGCCCTCTCCTGCCAGGCCGAGTTTTCCTGCCCTGCAGCATCCGACCCCAGGTTCTCTGGAGCGGCCTAGCTCTGTGGGCCTGAAGAGTGGAGATGAAGGGAGGAGGAGGAAGAGGAACGGAAGGAAGAAGGAGGGTATGGAGGGAGAAGTGGGGAAGGAAGGGAGGAGAGCTGCAGATGGCTGGCTATCTGGCTACTTAGGAGTGGGCCGGCAGCCGTACCCACCAGTCCATACCATGCTGATGTCTTCGGCTCAGCTGGGCTGGACAGGGGCTCCAAGGCAAGAACAGATTCTTGAGGCTCCATCAAAACCTGTGGTTGCTGGCTCCCTGTGGGGGGTCTGCATTTGGACCAATGCCTGGCATGTTGGCAGGTATTAGCAAGTGATCAGGGTGTTCAGGGCTCCAAGGTTACCCCAGATCTGAGGGTGCCAACTGCCCATCCTAGGACTCCATGCAGCTGGAGGGTGGGCATGGAGGACTCAAGCGTGTTTACACGTGCACGCACACAGGCACATGGAGTTCTGAGTGGAAGACCAGGCAGGTACAGAAGGGGACAGAACTGTCCAGACTCATGAAGCTCAGTTGACGTCATTTTCTGTTTATTACTGAGAACATAGTCTATGAGAACACATGTGTGCACGTGTGTCTGAGTGTGCCCAAGGCAACATAAGGCTTTCATGTGGACATCGAGGTCTGTGCACAGATATGGGTCACGAACCTTTAACAGGGATTGCCTAATGCCCCCGGAAAACACAGACTAATTATGCCTATGTTACAATTCATAATAGTAGCAAAGGGGACGGAGAAATGGCTCGGTGCTTAAGAACACTATGCTCTTCCAGAGGTCCTGAGTTCAATCCCCAGCAACCACATGGTGGCTCACAACCATTTCCAGTGGGATCTGATGACCTCCCCTGGCATAAATGCGTGCATGCAGATGGAACACTCATATACATAAGATAAATAACAGTAACAAAGTTACAGTTATGAAGTAGGGACAAAAATGTTACGGTTGGGGGGCACCACAACCTGAGAAATGGCATCAAAAGGTGGCGGCGTTAGGAGGGTTGAGAACCACTGCTTTGTAGGGAGCGAGCAGATGAGGGTTTGTACAGCTGAGCACACAGGGGGTCAAGTGGATAATGTCAGATCTGTCTGCTTAGCTAGCAGGGGTGGGTGGGGATGGGGTGGAGCTTTGTTCTGATGCTAGAAGGCTCAGTGTGGGCACCACTTGAGCGTAGAGTCCCCAGTGGTGTGCTTCACCTCACCTTCAAAGGACCTCGTTACTTGCATCCTCTTCCCTTTCTCATGACGTCACCTTCTCTCCAGGCAGCTTGCTGCAAGTAGCTGGCCTACAGGGTGAGTCAGGGAGGCTGGGCAACGCTGAGCAATGGCGGCTGCCCTCTCTCCTCCACCAGTCTCGGCAGATGTGCCTGTGGGACTCTGGGTGGCAGAGTCTACTCCCACGGTTTAGTGGCCACTTTATAAGTGACAGATTCTGTCCACCTGACAGTGGGAGCTGAGATGGCCATGCCTCGAGGGAATAAGGAAGTCTGTCCCCACAGTACATGGGCCACTCTGCCCCTTAGCATCGCTGGCCACAGAACATGGCAGGAAGGTAAGCTGTGTGGCTCTCACACTGGGTGGTGTCAGGAGACTTGGTGAGCACGGACTCTCCTTCATTGCCATGGCAGCAGCTGCTCGGAGTCAGTCTTCCCATCTTCTCTCTTCTTTTTTTTTTTTTTTTTTTTTTTTTTTTTGGATTTTTCGAGACAGGGTTTCTCCGTAGCTTTTGGTTCCTGTCCTGGAACTAGCTCTTGTAGACCAGGCTGGCCTCGAACTCAGAGATCCGCCTGCCTCCGCCTCCCGAGTGCTGGGATTAAAGGCGTGCGCCACCACCGCCCGGCCCATCTTCTCTCTTCTGTCGCTGAGTGTGAGCCTCTGGAGGGCTGGCAGTGGACACCAGCAGAAGTGTCGGTCTGACTGGCTTCAGCCAGCCAGTCCTTGAACAGGGATCCTGACGCAGTGGCAGGCCTATGGTTGCTGGCCTGGGGTTGCTCCACCCGCGCCTCTCTGCAGGGGTAGTACCAGCTGCCAGAGAGAACCTCAGCTGGGTAGAGGCCACCACGTGTAGTCTGAGCTTCAAAGCCAATGTCCCAAGAGGTGGCAGAAGACTGTCACTCTCTGCAGGGCGGACCTCTCTGCCCCCTGGACATCTGTCCTGACGGGACTGGGAAGGCCATATGCAAAGTGAGGTCCAAGCAGAAATAGAATAATGGTACAATAGGAGTAACTAAGGACACCACTGGGGACAGTGGACCTGATAACAGCAAGGTGTGATGCCAGGAAGATGGCATCTTAGCCTTTGCATCAGGCCCTCTGTTTAGAGAGGCCAGGCAGCGCTACCCTGTCCTTTAAAACTTTGGAAGGCAGAGATAGACAGATCTCTGTGAGTTCAGGGCTAGCCTGGTCTACATGTGGCTGTGGCTGTTGGAATGAGAAGGGCCCCAGGGGCTCATATGCTTAAATACTTGGTCCCAGCTGGTGGAACTATTTGGGAAGGGTTAGGAGGTGTGTCTTTATTGGAGAAGGTGTGTCATTGGGGTGGGCTTAGAGATTTCAAAACCTCAAGCCTATCACAGTTAGTTTTCTCTACTGCCCCTTCCTTTCCCTACCCTCTACTCTCTCTCTCTCTCTCTCTCTCTCTCTCTCTCTCTCTCTCTCTGCCTTGAGGTTGTTGTCTCTACACGTAAGCTGTCACCTGCTGCTCCAGCGCTGTCTGCTGCCCTGCTCTCTGGAATGATGATCGTGAACTCCAATCCCCTGGAATCGAAAGCCTCCAAATTAAATGCTTTCTTTCTTTCTTTCTTTATTTTAAATTTGAGACAAAGCTTCTCTAGTCTGTAGTCTTGGCTGTCCTGGAACTCACTCTGTAGACCAGGCTGGCCTTGAACTCACAGAGATCCACCTACCTCTGCCTCCCGAGTGCTGGTGATTTAACAAAAGGCGTGTACTACCTCACCCGGAAAACGCTTTCATTTATAAGTTTCCTGGGTCACGGTGTTTTGTATGGCAGCAAGAAATAAACCCAATGGCTCAGGACAGGCTGTCCTTGTTGCTGCATGGTTTTTCTCTACACGGACACATCACGATATGTCTGTGACCAGATATAGTGACCTTTCCCAGGAGCCCCTTGTTAAAGTTTCAAAGGATGTCGCTTTGTCCTAAATAACATGATCTAGGGCAGGAGAGATGGCTCAGTGAAGAGTGCTTACTGCTATCCCAGAGGTCCTGAGTTCAGTTCCCAGCAAATTACATGGTGGCTCACAACCTTCCATAATGAGATCTGATGTCCCCTCTGGCATGCAGACATACATGCATCTAGAGCAATCATGCACATAAATAAATAATATGATCTGATACAGCATTCATGAGGTAGGTGGTTAAATTTTGTCTAGCACACATTAAAATAAATGCACAATTATTTAAAAACAACAATGCATGTTTAGACCAACTCCGTCCCCTCATTCCTATATAAGGCTCATTTTGGCCTCCATCTCAACCCTTTGGTGGTCAGCTTAGAATGTCAAGATCAGGCTGTAGCTCAGACTTGGCCATGGGAAGAGGGGCCAAGACGGCCTTCCTGTCCCTCCTTGGTTTCTGGAACCCGCTCTTGCCTGACCCAGTCCCAGTCACTGGAGGAGACACTGGGCTCGATTCATCCAGTCTTCAAAGCACGTCTGTGTGTAGCAGGCCCCAGAACTCCAGCCAAGCCCTTGACAGGAACACACTGGGCCCTTGTGGAGGCCACCGCTGCTTGCTCAAAGGTGGCCAGCTGCCAGTGAAGAAGCCTCAGTTCTACTGTTGAGTGTGGCATGGGAGCCGCTTCGCGCATGGAAGTGGAGCCTACCTAGGGGAAGGAGGCCCCACCTCAGGGCCTCAGTGCGCCTAGAGACTGCCAAGGTGCCGTCCATCACCACTGTCAGCCTCTCAAGAGACTATACACTTCTTTTCTTCCTCTTGGACCTTCTGTGGCTTCTTCTCAGCCAGCTTTTGCTGTTGCCAGGCACCCAAAAAACCGTTGTGGGTTTTAGTGATTCCCCCACCCATGCCCAGGTCCCTGTGTAAGACAGAAGGCTCTGTCCAATAATCCTGATGCCCTTCTAAAAATAGAAGTGGTAACCCAGCCACACACACAAGCAGAATGCATTAAGAACATGAAGGTGGAACTAGGGATACTGTGTCTACAAGTCAAGGGATGCTAAAGATGGCTGGTGCTCTCTAGAAGTCAGGAAAGAGGACCAGAGCACATTCACACCAGGAGCTCGCTCTACTGACACCCCAACCACAAATGCCTGGCTCCAGAGCTGTGAAGTAAATTCACCCCATTCAGTCTACCTGTGGGACTTGATGATAGCAGCTAGAGGCAACAAACACACCCAGTTTTTAAGTCCCAGGGGCACGCATGGAAAAGGCAGTTTAGCCCTATGATCCCCATGGTCTCTGCTTCCCAGAGTGTCTCACTTCAATGAGGGGGCTTGCTGGCTGCTAGTTGCACAAGGTTGGCCGATCAGTGGCTTGAACAGACAGATATCTCTTTTTTACCTCTGAGGAGAAACTCAGCTAAAAAAACAAAAATCAAAAAATCATATGTTCATATTAATAGAAATAGAGAAATCAAATGGCAAACTACGGTGTCTGTCTATGGAAAAGATGCTCAGCAAAACCCCTTAGTCTGATGAATAACATCCACAAAGATCCGATAGCTGGTACCTCACCCACTGTTAGATGCTTGGTCCTGTTCCCTAAAGATCGTGGAGGAGACAAGAAGGCCACTGTACCTCTCTTCTGAGTCACACAGAAGCCCAGCTAATGCACTGTGAGTAGATACAGTGCATCATGGCAGGAAGGCACAGGGGGCTGGAACGTCAGGGGATGGACACGTTGTTGCCCCAGTCAGGGATGGAGAGGTGGATGCTGGTCCTCAGCTTGCTCTTTCCTGTTTAGTCCATCCAGGACCCCAGCCAGAGAATGGTACTACCCACATTTAGGGCAGATCTTCCCGTCTTAGCTAATCTAACCTAAAAACTCCCTCACAGGGTTGTCCAGAGGTGTGTCTACCAGGTAACTCCAGAGCTTGTCAATCACCAGAAGGAAGGCATAAAACTGTCTTCACAAAGGGAAAATTTCTTTATATCCCAGGGACTCAAGTGTAAAAGCAAGCCAGAACCGCAAAACAAAACCCTCTGGTGTGAGTAGACAGCTGAGTAAGGTTGCAGGATGCACGGTAAGTATACAAGCATCAGCTGCCTTCCAGTCTATCAGCAGGGATGAGTTGCATCCAGCTCCAAGCCTGCTTTGCGGGAGGCTGAGGCAGGGGCAACACATGATCACAGCCTGTCTGGGCAAGAGTGAGTTTGAGGCCAGCCTGGGCAATTTAGAGAGATTACATCTCAAAGAGTAAAAATGGGACTGGAGATGTAGGTCAGTGGCACAGTGCTCTCAGTGACATCTTCAGAGCCATGAAAGAGATGGAAGGAGAGGAGGCAGACGCTGCCACCATCTGACAGCAGTTGGCTTCTGTTGGTATTATTTCAAAGATTTATCCACGTGTGTGTGTGTGTGTGTGTGTGTGTGTGTGTGTGTGTGAGAGAGAGAGAGAGAGAGAGAGAGAGAGAGAGAGAGAGAGAGAGAGACACGCACACAGAGTTTATATGCTGGTACCCTCAGGAGCCAGAAGAAGGCACCAAATCCCCCAGAACAGGAGTTACAAGGCAGTTAAGAGCCACCTGATGTGGGTGCTGGGAACTAAAGCCCAGTCTTCTGCGAGAGCTGTAAGCACTCCTAACTGCTGAGCCATCCCTTTATCCCCTGCTGGTGTTATTTCAGCAGCTGGGCGCTGTCAGAACCTTAGTGACTCTCTCTTGGGATGTCAAGAGAGCTAGAAGGTTCTGGAGCACCCAAGACAAGGAAGGATGAGAGGATGTGCAGGTAGCCGCTGGTAGTGCTCGCTGAGCCTGCTCAGGATCAGCCTGGCTGCTGGACACTTTAATACCCTCAGCCAAGGCCGAATGGGGCCTGAGTGGAGAGAAGACTTGGGCTTGCTCACAGGCCTCTCATGGTTCCTAGGAAAGCTACGCCCCTGCTGCCAGTCATAATGTATGTGTGTACTGGGAGGGGTGTGCGTGTGTAGGTACAGATGCCTGCAGAGGCCAGAATAGGGCATTAGATCCCCTGGGGCTAGAATTACTGCATCTCATGAGGTACCCAGTGGGGGTCCCAGGGAAGAAATTTGGGTCCTCTGCAAGAGCAATAAGCATCCTTAACCCCTGAGCCATCTCTCCTGCCCCCTTTTTACTTTTTGAGGATGGTGACTAAGTAGCTCGGGCTACACTTCCTCCTGCCCGGACCCTTCATTGTCACCTCCCTTCTCTGTCTCCTGAGGCCATCACTGTCACCTCACTTGTATTACCTTCTGTGCTGGCCACCCAGAGATCCCCACCATTCCTGGCACCTGCACTGTCCCCTGTCAGGACAGTAGAAGCAATGGATGGATGGCAGATGGTCCTGGCTGGTATCTCATGGGTCTGTTTCTCCCAGAGCAGGAAGTAGGGAGTGGGGGATGGGAGGGCTAGGGAGCCAGCCTCAACCTGCTGTTACCCAGCCAGCCCTCATTTCCCATGGTTCTATTTCTCCTGCCTCAGGGCCTTTGCATGGGCTGTTCTTATCACCAGAACTTTCTCTACCCACACCTGACCTAGTTGCCTTTAGCCAAGCTGAGCTCCTTCTGGATGCTGGGTTTTTGGAGCGTCCCCTGATCCCTGTACCTCCACCAGTGTCTCCTCTAGGCTCACATGTGGGGCCACAGGCTGTCTCCATCACAGTTCAGGCATCAGACTTGCAAGACACACAGCCCTGCGGCTCCGAGACCCACCCGTGAGCAGAGAGATTGCTTTAGCTTCTGCTGTGCCCAGCTCCTCCTACCACATCATGTGTGCTGAGAAAATAGTAGTAAGACTCCAAGCAGGCAAGGGAGGGACAGTGGTGATAGAACACTGGGCATCCAGGACCATCTGTGGGGGGTGGGCACAGCATGGATGCATGGTCCCGTGTCCGTACTGAGAAAGGTCTCCTCCCAGGCAGGTACCAGAGAGGTCACACCCCTCAGAGCTGGTAATGTGGCCTGGACTCCAGGCAGGAGATAGTTGCAGATATGCTGGGTGCCATCTGAGATGAATGGGTGCAATAGTGAGGCATCGTGGGTAATCCACCTGATGGCATGCCTTTAGAGGGTGCCAACATGTGGGTGGGGTTGGAGCGGTGGATGTGGGTGACACAACAGAGTGAAAAAGGCAAATGAAGGGAAGGAGAGCTGAGAACGAGCGATGGAGTTAGAGGGACCCAGGGATCATGGGGGGCGGGGAGGCTCAGGTTCCAGGAAGACCTTTAGATGTTGAAGAAACAGCTTGAAATGGGGATCTGGCCCTGGATCATCCTGACTTTGTCTGTGTTGGGAGCTGCAGACCCCTGGCCCCTTGACTTTCTTTGCCTGCCCCAGACCCTTTGCCTGCTGGAGTGAACTGAGCATAACAACTGTTTACCTGTGCCTGCAGCTGCTCTGAGCACGAGACCATCATGAGTTCCTGATGGCAGGGGAGTGAATTCTGGTAGTGTTTACAGCTGGAAATCCCAAGAGCTGGGGCATGGCTATCAGTTAAGGATCCCTATGTAACCTTCCCTGGAGCACAATAAAGTTGGCATTCTTGTATCAAGGATGACCCGTGTCCCCGTCTGTGTGCGTGTGTTTTTAAGTCTCCAGCCTAGTTCCAGGTTCATGTACCGTCACGTAGTGCTGGCGCTACACATCTGGACTCCCAGAATGCCCTGAACCCCCTGCAAGAGCTGTTGGTAACCGTCACTTACATGGCCACTGGGATACCCCTGTTTCCACAAAACCTCAGGCATTGTGAGCCTGCCTGCAGTTGGCATATAGATGATGCCTGGAAGCCTGCAGGCTCAGTGGGGACACGGGAAGGTATGGCTGGCAATGTAGACACCACTGCAGGCCCTTCTAAGCTCCCTGGCCACCCATGGGCCACACACAGGCAGCCCCTTGGCCAGGTGTCTGTCACATTCTACATAACACGTCAGTTCTGTAGTCCACAGAGCTCCGTTTCATTTTGTCTCTGGCTGTGTGTCTCTGGGGCAAGTGCTTGCTCACTCTGTGTTTTTGTATTTTCTGCTCTATGCAATGGGGTCTGTGGTATTCCTTTGCTCTGAGGCCTACGTGAGAGTTCCCTATGGGGCTCTCTGGGCTCTAAGGACCTGGCCTTCTATTTGACAGTCGAGGAGTTCACTGTAGCCCTCTGTGCCCAGTTCTGTGCCCAGTGCTGAAATGACATGTGGCCAGCGTCCTGGGTCCGGATGACTCTTGGCCCTGAGCCTGCAGCCTCACCTCTCACACTTGCCCCATTCATGTCTCCTTTGGTGGCAGTGAGCTAGGTTTTCAGCTGGCTGGGAGCCAGCTCATTTCCAGCTGAGTGCACCTAACTCGTTGTCTGTGCCCTGCCATCGGGGTGGAAGCTAGCACTCCCCCGGAGGACTGGGAGACTTCTCTCAGGAGGGGGGACCAGCTGACTCCAAAGGCACAGGCAGGTCACCTCCCTGTCGGCACAGAGGACATGTCCCTGTGTCTTGTCACAGTGCAAGGGGCTCATTAATTACAGGGCCGTTAAGCACTCAGCTCCTTGTAGACGCGGCTGCAGCTGTCTGAGGCCCACCAGCAGGGTGGGGGAAACCTGTGTCCTTGTCATTAGGAGCAGCAGCCAGCCACCAGGTTACAGAGACTTTTAATTTCATCATGGCCATCCATCCATGCTCCCCTCTAAATCACGTTAATGGAGGATTAAAAATATGTAAGCTTAAATTAGCAGGCATGCTCAGCACCTTCATAGCTATCTTAAATCAACAGTCCGGCTTAATTGTAGTTGGGCACCACGAGTGAGTCGGGGAGAGGGGGCAGGATAGGATGAGGCTTCCAACCAGCCACTGGCTCTTCCCTTGTGGTCCAGGTCTGGCCTGGTGCCCCAGGTATGTCTCCATAGCAACAGCCATCACTGACACATTCTGTGTCCCATACAGTTCTGGGTACTTGGTGTCATGTGACTCGCCCCAGTTCTGATGTAGTTGTGAGAACTTTATAAATGGTTCTGGGAGCTCAGGGGAGGTAGCTGGGTCAGTAATGTTTACATAAGCAGGAGGATCCGAGTCTGATACCCCAGACCCTAGGGAAAAAGCTAGAGATACGGATGAGTGTGCTTATAACCCAGCACTGGGGAGACAGAGATGGGTGGATCCCTGGGGCTCATTGGCCAGACAGCCTACCCTAACTGAGGAGCCCCAGGTCCTAGTGAGAAACTCTAGCTTAAAAATCAAAGAGCAAGCATGGCATGGTGGTGCACACCTTTAATCCCAGGACTTGAGAGGCAGAGGCAGGCGGATCTCTGAGTTTGAGGCCATCCTGGTCTACAGAGTGAGTTCCAGGACATACAGGGCTGTTACACCGAGAAACCCTGTCTCAAAAAGCCAAAAACACGGGCTGGAGAGATGGCTCAGTGGTTAAGAGCATTGCCTGCTCTTCCAAAGGTCCTGAGTTCAATTCCCAGCAACCACATGGTGGCTCACAACCATCTGTAAAGAGGTCTGGCGCCCTCTTCTGGCCTTCAGGCATACAGACAGAATATTGTATACATAATAAATAAATAATTTAAAAAAAAGCCAAAAACAAAAAAACAAGGTGTAAGGGGAGTGGTGACCAAAGAGATGGTTCAGCAGTTAAAAGCACTGACTCCTCTTCCAGATGACCAGGGTTCAATTTCCAGCACCTACATGGCAGCTCACAACCTTCTGTAACTCCAGTTCCAGGGGATCTGGCATCCTCTTTTGGCCGCTGTAGAAACAGTATTCATGTGGTACACACGCATGCCTGCAAAACACATCATTTTAATATGTGCATTCATGTGGGTGGTGTACATATATGCAAGCCAAACACCCATACACAGAACACAAACATTAAAATCATTTTTAAGCTGTTCCTACCCCAAGGCCTTTGCTCTTGATGCATGAGGACCCTTGCCTGCTGTGCCTCTCAGTTCATTCTCTCTCTCTCTCTCTCTCTCTCTCTCTCTCTCTCTCTCTCTCTCTCGATAAGTACCTTCTATACAGCCCAGAGTGGCCTGGAACTCACTGCGGATAAACCAGGCTGACCTCCACTTCAGAGAGATCTGCATGCCTCTGGAGTGCTGTGTTAAAGGTGTGCGCCACCATTCCTGGCACATTCCTGTCATTTTTGAAGTACTTATGAATCAATATCACCACTTCTCATAAACCTGAAACCCCCAAAAGGTCAGGGGCTTGATGAGGCTTGCCATTGATGTCCCCAGCAGGTACAGGACACTCCGCTGAACTTTGGACCTTGTGCTTCAGGGTAGTTATACCCTCGTCTATATCTGGAATCTTCCTGAACGATTAGCAGGTTTGGGATCTGTAAACTGCCAGTCTTCAAATTATTTCAGAATCCTACTTCAAAGAGGAGGCCCTGGCTTCTACCCTACTCACTCCAGTTGGGAAGAATTCTATTTAGGTCCATTTGGCAAAAGCTGCAATTCCAGAGGGCTCCATAGAAGAGAAGCCATGACCCTCCCAGTTTCATTTTTTGGAGGCTCCAGGGTTGACAACTCGGCCTTAATTCCCAAACTCTTCCGAGAGCCCCGGCCTCCCTTCTCCAGGTCCAAGCTGTTGTCTCCAAGCCTGTGGTCCTTGCCCAGCGTGGATTGAACAGTCTCTTCAAGAATGCCCACAGTCAAGGTCAGGGCCCCTAGCCTGGGGAATTAAGAGTCTGGGCCAAGCCATCTGTCTGAAAACAATTAGCAATAACCACGCCAGCGCATCGGGCTCAGGTCACAGGGGGATGAAGCTGTGGGGGTGAGGAATCCCAGAAGGTTCCCAGCTGAATAAGCCTTCCTGTGTGTGGGCCAAGAAAAACCTGCGGAGTGGGAGCAGGATCCCTGAGCAGGAGGAAGCCTGGCGAATGGGGGGGGGGCACTCTCTGACGCAGGCAGGCAGGCAGGCAAGCCTCACAAAGCGGCCTCAGCTGCTGATGCGGGGGACCATCTGGCGAGGGCTGGCGGCAGGGCAGCCTGTTTGCTTCCTTTCTACAAACACACCGCATTCTGTGAGGGATGGCTGCTGGCCACCTGGGTGAGAGGGGTGGGCGAGCGAGGGAGGAAAGAGGTCCCTGGGGTGTGGGGACCCTTTAACCAGACATCTCACCCTTCTGGGCTTTGGTCTACTGCCACCATCTCTGCCCTGTCACCCTGGAGTCCTCTCTGCCCTAGAAGGGAACCGTGGTTTTCTGGTCAACCTTGACTATGTATCCACATATGGTTCCATTCCCTGACTCGCTTTCTTTTGTATTAATTTGAAGACGTTTCGTATATTATTATTTTTTAATGAAAGTTTTTGCAGTAAGAACTGTATACTTGATGTCTTTTGGAAAAAGAAAGATCCAGAAGGTCGGAGCAGCAGTTCAACAAGCCAGGGCCAAGGTCAGCTGGAGCTGGGCACAAGTGGCTGCTCCCGCAGCCTGGTGTTGACGGCTCTGCCTGTTTTCTGCTCATTTAGTCACTGGTTCAGTACCCCAGAGAGAGAGCTACCTACCACCCTGGTGACTCCAGTTAGCCTGAGGTATTCTAAGGACACAGGACACTTGATGCAAAGCTGGGACAGTCCCAGGCAGGCACGGGTAGAGCCATCCCATAAAGGCTCTAGCCACCCTGAATGAGGCAGGAGAGGGGAGAAGGGTTCCTAACAGGCTCCCATCAGTGGTGGCGGACAGGTGATGGCTAGAGCAAGCTTCCTGGTGAGGCTGCTGCTTATTCCAGGATGTTAAAGAGACAACTTCACCCTCAGACAGAGAGGCAGCACAGGCCAAGGCCAGGGTGGGACCAGGAAGAAGGGGCATACCACACCCCATGCAGACAGATCTGAAAGAGGGACCCGGTCCTCAACCTTCCAACAGTTCTCAGGTACTGGCTGGGTGTGACATCTCAAGTGATTTCTGATGACATCAGAAAGTGCCATTCCCTATCTGGACTCCCTGAAGGTGGCCTGGTCACTACTCATTATGGCTCTCTGGTGAGAAGGTGGAGCCAGAGCCACGACTTCCCAGCTGTGGACCCTCGGGCTGGTTACCTACCCTCTTGGAGCCTCTTTGTGCCCTTTGCCTGCCCGTACTCCAACTTTGATGTGTAAAGTAACACATCTGTGAGAGGCTTGTGTAGAAAATGTAAAGTGTGTGCATGTGTGTGTGCGTGTGTGTGTGCGTGTGTGCATGTGTGTGTGCATGTGTGTGTGCATGTGTGTGTGTGTGTGTGCATGTGTGTGTGTGTGCATGTGTGTGTGTATACCGGCACACATACTAAGATGTACCTGTTGGGCACCAGAAAATATATAAGAAAATTCTTTCCTTCCACTGTGGGTTCTGGGGTCAAACTCAGCTCACCAGATTTGTACCCTAAGCGCCTTTACCCACTGAGTCAATTCTCTATTCCACAGCTAGCTGCTTTGTTTTTAAGTTTTCTTTTTTATTATGTCTGGGTGTGTGTCTGCATGTATGTCCATGTGTGATGTGCATACGGTGCCAGTAGAGGCCACAAAGGGGGCATCAGATCCCCCTGGAACTGGGGTTACAGGTGACTGTGAACCATGGGTGCTGAGAACAGAACTTGGGTCCTCTGTCAGAGTAACAAGTGCTTTTAACTGCTGAGCCATCTCTGGCCCACAGGTAGCTATTTTGAAGTTTTTAAGCATAGTATGATAATAGTCATCAGTTATCCCATCACGTGGAAGACTGAAAACAGGAGGATTACCTACATAGCAAGACCCTGTCTCAAAACCAGGCCCATGAGCAGAACACAGCTCTGATCAGATCTTCCACCTCCCCGGTGTGCTAGGTGGAGTGGTTACCCCGCCACACCCACATCTGTTAGCTCTGGGGCAGGGATCCAAGCTGTCTGATATCTGTCCTGCTCCCTAATAACTCACACACTGGTCACACGCACGGCTGGGCCAGTGTCTGTGCCCCTGGGCTCCGTTTCCTAAGGTAAAGGCCCTCTAGAGCCTGTGTCATGGCTCCCAAGGCCACACTTGCTGTTGATGCCACAAAGAACACCAAGCAGCTGCTTTCCCCCAGACAGAACAGCAGAGGGTAGGCAGAAGGGGAGGTCAGAGCAAACAGCTCCAGGCATCCTGCCTGGTGGAGCCACGACCATTGATTTGTTCTCCCACAAGCCTGGGTGACCGTCAGTACAGTGACCTGCCAGCTGGCAACACTCAGCTGAGATCTGGCGTTCAGGACTTGGGGATCAGTCACAGCAGCACAGGGTGTCCCATATGGCTGGACTCAGTCACTCAGCTCCTCTTGGTCTTCAGACTCTGCCCTAGAGGTCAAACCCATACAAGTGTGGCCAGGGCTCAGGCTAACAGAAGCAGGTCTTCATTGTGACCCAGAGCGTCAGCGCAAACTTTGGTGGGGCCACATCTCCAGCATGAAAGGACACTATGGCAGGAGGAAGAGTCTAGCAGCTAGGACATCAGTAGCCATCCTTCCTTACCCTGTGTAGGGTGTGGCAATCCAGACATGCACAGTGAGCTCTTAGCACACAAGCTGGAGGAACACTTCCATGATTGTACCTAGCATTGCCTGGTACTGGGTTCCATGGTTACAACATCACCAGGGGTTTCCTCATGGACCGTAACCTTGAGGACCAGGACTGGACCTCCCTGGTTCCTGTGTGCTCTTGGAGGACCAGAGAGGACACTGCAACATTTGGGATGATAGGGGTCCTGTAACATCATATGATAGCTTCCAGGACCTGGGGACAGGTTGGTGTGAGATTTTCCATCTGCTCGCAAACCCCCATTAGGTAGGGAACAGTAATATTGGTTAAGTGAATAATAGATCATAAATCCTTTCTTGACAGCCAGGCTAGTAGATGGTGAAAATGAGCTAAAACACGCAGTTCCTGACTAGAAGGAGGAACCAGAAATAGTGGTTAAGAAGGAACACTCAGCATCTCCATCAGCCAGCGTCAGGCCGAGTGAGTGAGCCCCCTTAGACCTCAGCGCCATCCTTGTCTGGGCTAGTGGCCTCTGGTGGGGACAGCTCATGGGAGGGTCAGTGAGGGGGGCAAGAGGCATTGGTGAGTGGGGTGAATGATACTGGCAAACACGAGAGGTGCTTCCCACCAGGGGTGGCCCAGGTTGGGGCACGGTGGCTTATGCCTGTAATCCCAGCACTGGAGAAACTAGAGGCCTAAGGATCAGAGGTTCAGTATCACCTTAGGCTACATAGTGAGTTCAAGGCCAGCCTGGGCTATATAACTCACCTTAAAAATAATAATAACAAACTGGGTGGTGGTGAATTCCTTTAATCCCAGCACTTAGAAGGCAGGGACAGATGGATCTCTGAGTTTGAGGTCGGCCTGGTCTACAGAGTGAATTCCAGGACAGCTAGGGCTACAAGAGAAACACTGTCTCAAAAAATTGAAATAAATAAATTAAAAATACTAGGGCCTGGAGAGATGGCTCAGCAGTTAAGAGCACAGGCTGCTCTTCTAGAGGACCCGGGTTCAAGTCCCAGCACCCACATGGCAGCTCACAACTGTCTGTATCTCCTGTTCAGGGGATTCAGCACCCTAACACAGACATATTTGCAGGCAAAACACTTAGTTACATAAAATAAAATAAATAAACTATTAAAAAGAATATTAATAACAACAACAACAACAACAGAGATGTGGGGGAGGGATGAGATTATGCTGTACCTGCTCTGGGGAAGGTGATGGTGTGGGGGTAGGGCTGCCTCCAGGAGCTGGGGAGGGGTAGATGGAATCTCCAGGAGCCTCTAGAGGATGCTGGCTCTGTCCACACCTTGAATTAGCCCCCACAAGACCTCCAAGAGACCTCAGACATCTTGGATTACAAAATAACTGGCCCAAACTGTTGTGGGAGCTGCAGGCCTGCTTTTTGTCCCGCACGGCTAGCTTTACACCAGAAATAACAACACACAAACTGTATTCATTTAAATACTGCTTCGCCCATTAACTCTAGCCCTTACAGTAAGGCTAATTCTCATATCCCAATCAACCCATCTCTAATAATCTGTGTAGCATCAGTCTTACCGGGAAAGATTCAGCATGTCTGACCTGGCAGCTTGCTTCATGGCGTCTGCCCGGGAGAGGGGAGCATGGCCTCTGAGCTCACTTCCTCTTCCTCCCAGCATTCTGTTCTGTTTACTCCTCCCACCTATGTTTTAACCTATGAGAGTCAAGCAGTTTCTTTATTATAATTAACCAATGACCTTCCTCCATCACCGAACCCTAGAGCTGTGGGGGTCACTTCCCAGGTCTCCAGAGTCGACTGTGGCGGGTGTGAGCAAGGCCACCCACAGGAGGACAGATCCTCCGACCTCAGTCCTGGAGAGTGGAGGCCAGAGACGAGGACACTAGCCACAGTCCACTCCACTGGAGGCCAGGGTGGGGTCTCAGATACATCACTGTGGCCAACACGGGATACAAAGCAGGCCCGATGGGAAATGAGTCTCAGCTCCTATGGGGAGGGTGCAATGCTGAACCCGGACTCTGGCTCTGGCTGCCCTCTGGCTTCTGGGTGGTTTTCCAAAGGAGCTTCGCCTACTTGCTCTTTAGTGCTGGTGTGAAATCAAGGCTATGGATTAGGAAAGGAAGATGACACTGGCTGGCCTGTGGCCTGGGAGGGGTTGGGCCTCCCCTAGCCAGGCTGGCCTATCCCTGTCCCCCTGGGAACAGAAGGCACCAAGGATGAGCTTGCCGGTGAACTCTGCCTAGTGGACCTCCAGTGAGCCCCAGAGTTCCACTCACCGGTGGGGGAATTGCAAGTACGTCCCCGAGGCTCCGTGATTTATAGGCAGGCTCCTCAGGGTTGATGAAGGAGAAGGAGTGTACTCAAGACAGAGCCACACAGGACTCCACACCCTGTTAGCAGACACCAGGAGGTGTCCTTCCACCACTAGAGGCCCAGGCAGCCATTGTGCTCCTGATGGGCTTTCCTGGGCTCTACCCTCAGCCCATCCCAGCCTTCCCCACCAGCTACTCTAGCCTAGTGCATGCTAGTCGTACCATGGAAAATGCCATTCTTGGCTGTCATCTCTGTCTGTTTTTAATAAAGACTCATCCAGTGGGTAAGATTTCCCCAAATCTAGAGCATGGTCCCCTGGGATCAGGGTGTGGGCACAACGGAATTCCTTTTCTCTTTCTTTTTTTCTTTTAGTTTTTGTTTGTTTGTATGTATGCTTTTGAGACAGGGTTTCTCTGTGTAGCCTTGGCGGTCCTGAAACTCTCTCTGTAGACCAGGCTGGACTCCAACTCAGAGATCTGCCTGCCTCTGCCTCCCTAGTGTTAGGATTTAAAGAATTCTGGTGTTTCCTGGAGAGTGAGGAAGCTCTGGACTCTTTCTCTTCCTGGGGTGGGGGAACAATGGTCCATTCACATGACCCAATCCCTCACACAACCCTTCCAGAATTAGCTGCCTCCGAAGGACCCACATCAGCTTCTTTGCTTTGCCTTGGAACGTGTGACCTGGCAGATGGCTTCAGGACACGCCCTAATAGCCAGCTATACACTGCCGTGATGGAGGAAGGTCATTGGTTAAAAAATAAAGAAGCTGCTTGGCCCTCATAGGTTAGAACATAGGTGGGTAGAGTAAACAGAACAGAATGCTGGGAGGAAGAGGAAGTGAGCTCAGACTCGATAGCTCTCCTCTCTGGGGCAGACGCGATGAAGCTCCAACCCAGGATGGACGTAGGCTAGAATCTTCTTGGTAAGCGCACCTTGGCGTGCTACACACATTATTAGAAATGGGCTAGTCCAGGTGCAAGAGTTAGCCAAGAAGAGGCTAGATATAATGGGCTAAGCAGTGTTTAAAAGAATACAGTTTCCGTGTAATTATTTCGGGTGTAAAGCTAGCCATGCGGGCGGCGGGTGCCAGGAACGTAGCCCGCTGCTCACATTTCAACACTGCCGCAGCCTAGAAGCAGGCTTCACGCTTAGGTTCAAATCCCAGTTTGACCACGTGAAGCAGGTAACAGATGAACCAGCCATTGCTGCGGACGGTACCATCTTGGATGCATCCTCCAGCACCATGGAGCCTCCACAGATCCCCTGACCACATCTCATTTAGGAACACCAAGCAGAACCTCCCAGTTAAGCTGCCTCCAGCCACAAACTGATACAGAATTCACTGCTCCTGGACCTTGGGGCTGAGCTCTGTTTTGTGGGCCTGGAGCAGGGGTGACACATGGACTACAGCCCACCAAGCCCCTGCCTCTCCCAGAAGCTGCTGGAGGTCCACACACTGTCTCCAGGCTCCAGTGAGTGTGGCTGCCCGCTCTTTCCCTTGCTCTCACCACTCTGTGCCTATCCATGCAGCCTTCAGGGAAAGGCCTCGGCACCCATCTCCCTAAAGGACCGCCAACCAAGGGGCCACCCTCCTTAGCCAGAGGTGACCACAAGCCAGTCACACTGTCCTGCGCCAGACTTTGGATACTGAAGGGAATGAAGAAATAGATAGGAGACACTCTGCGGAGTTTGGTACCTGTATGTGCCCTCCACTCCCTCCCCAAGCCCAATCCTGCTTATATGTTTTTAAATTATTATTTTTTATATTTTATGACATTATTGGTTTATTGTGTATGCAGGTACATGCATGTAGAGGTCAAAGAGCAACTGGAAGGGATTGGCCTCTTCTGCCATGTGGGTCCCAGGATGCAAGTTCAGGTTGTCAGATTTGGTGGCAGGCATACTCCCCTGCCCCATCCCACCCTACCCCACCCCAGTAGAGCCATCTTGCCTCCCTCACCCCCTTCCCACCCCTCCCACTCCCAACTTGCATTTTGGACCTGGTTTCTCTAGCTCTCAGCTACCAGCTACCCACTTCTGATTGACATGCTTAGTTTCTGATGGGTTTTTCTTTTTAATCCCACAGGATTAATTGATTTGTGCCAGGCATACAGTTGACGCTCCATACACGTTGATGAGCAACAGACAAGAGGCGCTGGGAGAGGGATATCTGGCACCCTGCACAGGTCAGGTAGGTTCCCCCCCGCCAGGAGCATAATTCTAGAGTTCTGCAAGGCAGAACTGAAAACCTCAGCAGCCCCTGGAATATCTGGTAGCCTTGGTAGCGGGCTGTCTTTCTCCCACCCAGCCACTGGGCACCAGCTGCAGAGAAATGCTCTTTTGCTTTTAATTTTTCTGGTGCCATTTCACTATATAGACATCTGTTGTGCCCACCTCTGGGACAGTGGCCCTTCCTAAAGGACAAGCCTGTAGGTTGCAAATCGGGGACTTTGATTTTAATCTTTTCATACTGGGTCTCAGTCTCCACAGATAAAATGAAGGGTATACACAGGCCTGGATGTGTACCCAGGCTCTGGGGAGTGTATAGTATAAGTATGTGTACAGGGTCAGGTGCCCACATGGGTCTGTGTGTATGCACAGGTTTGTGTATGTTTATAGGTCTTAGTGTGTGATGGGTCAGTGTTTGCACAAGTCTGGGTATGTGCACAGGTCTTTGTGTGTGCATGGATTGGTGTGTGCACAGATGTGTGTGAATGGATCTGGAATGTGTGTACACAGGTCTGGAATGTTTTTGCATAGGTCTGGAGTGTGTGCACAAGTCTATGTTTGTATGTGAATCTGTGTGTGCACAGGTTGGTGTGTGCACAGGTCTGGAGTGTGTGCACAAGTCTATGTTTGTATGTGAATCTGTGTGTGCACAGGTTGGTGTGTAAACAGGTCTGGAGTGTGTGCACAGGTCTGAGTGTATGCACAGGTCTGGAGTGTATGTGTGCACAGGACTGGAGTGCATACATGGACTTCAGGTGTGTGCACAGGTCTGGAGTGTGTGCACAGGTCTGGGACATAAGTACAGGTCTGAGTGTGTGCACAGGTCTGGAGTGTATGTGTGCACAGGTCTGGAGTGTGTGCATAGGTCTGAGTGTATGCACAGGTCTGGAGTGTATGTGTGCACAGGACTGGAGTGCATACATAGACTTCAGGTGTGTGCACAGGTCTGGAGTGTGTGCACAGGTCTGGAGTGTGTGCACAGGTCTGGAGTGTGTGTACAGATCTGGAGTGTGTGTACAGGTCTGAGTGTGTGCACAGGTCTGAGTGTGTGCACAGGTCTGAGTGCATGCACAGGTCTGGAGTGTGTGCATAGGTCTGAGTGTATGCACAGGTCTGGAGTGTATGTGTGCACAGGACTGGAGTGCATACATAGACTTCAGGTGTGTGCACAGGTCTGGAGTGTGTGCACAGGTCTGGAGTGTGTGCACAGGTCTGGAGTGTGTGTACAGATCTGGAGTGTGTGTACAGGTCTGAGTGTGTGCACAGGTCTGAGTGTGTGCACAGGTCTGAGTGCATGCACAGGTCTGGAGTGTGTGCACAGGTCTGAGTGCGTGCACAGGTCTGGAGTGTATACATGGGTTTCAGATATGTGCACAGTCTGGAACATAAGCACAGGTCTGAGTGTGTGCACAGGTCTATGGGTGTATATGAATCCTATGTGCACAGGTTGGTGTGAGCACAGGTGTGGATGCGTGTGTCCTCTGATCACATTGGTGTGATCCCTGGACCTCTCCTCCCTCCTGTTCCTCTGCTGAGACACGCAGACCAAGCCTCTCCGTTCCCTAAGATCTCTCAGGTGTGATGACCAAGAGGTGACTGATTTTCTGATGAACTCTCAGCCCTGCTGGCAGGAATGTGGAGGCCTTTGTGGGCACAGAGACCTGTGCTGGAGAGGAGGGGAAGGGCCGGCAGGTACACAGGGAAAGGTGCCCTGCCTGTCTGTCCACACTTCAGCAGGCCTAGGGAGAAGGAATCCATTTGTTTATTCACATCCAAGAGGCCATTGGCTGGGCCAACGCAGCAACTACAAACACACATTTTGGAAGAGCTCTGGGAGTCAATGGTCTCATTTGCCTCATGCGATAGATGAGAACAGAGAGGGGAAGCCACCATCCTGAAGACACACAGCAGGCAGAAGGTCAAGCACTTGGCTTGCCAAGGCTGGGAAGGGTTTCCTGGGGTGGGGGTGAGGGCCTCAGTGGGAGATGGGTGCTACCTACTAAGTCCATGGCCAGGCAAGAATTCCTGTGATCTCCCATCACTTCCTGGTAATCAACCATCCCTGAGCCAGCAAAGGGGTGGAGCTGAGTGTGGGCACCCATCCCCTTAGCTGCCTGCTCATCTCTTCGTGCTTGTTCCAGTTCTATCAAGGAAGTCATTATAATTTTATGCTTTCTAGATGAATATTTTTACTCAGGGGCGCAGTAATTATCGTGACTGGGAGTGTAATGATTCTGGGCTCCACTGAAGGAAAGTTTCCCCATAAATCAGCCCCTCCCCCCTCCATCCCCTCTTACACTCCCCCCCTCGTGCCTAAGCAGGCACTCTACCACTGAGCCACTTCTCTTTATCCCTTTTCTGGAAGATAGTCTCACTCAGCTTCTCAGGCTGGCTCTGAGCTCACTCTAGTCCAATGGGCCTTGAACTTGTGATCCTCTTGCCTCAGCCACCAAGTGTCTGGAATTCCTGTGGCCCTTTGGGAAGGCAAGGTATGCAGTCTACAGATCTGTCTGAAGCCTCACCAGCAGCCCCATGGCCCTCAGGCAGACCGTGCTTCCCAGAGCCCAAGTCTCATCCTGTCCACAATAGGGTCTCCGCTTTTCAGCCTGCCCATCCCCCCCCACACACACACCCCAACCCTCACCTACTGTGGTCCTGCCCCAGGGTTGATGAGCTGAGGGGATGGAAGGGAATGGCTGGTGACTTCCAGGGCATGGAGGGAAAGTCCTGCTAGCCCAGCTTGAGTACATTTTACAGACAGCCAAACCTGCAGCCAGGAGAGCCAGGGTTTCTGGCCTAATAGGATAGGGGAGGGGTTGCTGGAGGGCACCGCAGCTCTTCCAGGGTTAGGGTGGGAGCTGTCCAATGTGCCACAGTCCTCACTGCCCCACTGCCACCCCCAGGTTACCCTTGTCATCTGACCCTAGAGCAGCAGTGTTTGGTACTCAAATTGTCTTATTTTAGTGTGTGTGTGTGTGTGTGTGTGTGTGTGTGTGTGTTTGTGTGCACATGCACGTGTGTATGGGTGTGTGCACACATGCAGTACCATGGCATTTATGTGGATATCAGAGGACAACCTGCAGGAGTCTGTTCTCCCCTTTCAATATGCGGATCTCAGGGATGGAACTCAGGTCATCATGCTTAGCAGCAAGCACCTTTATCCACTGAGCCATCTCTCCAGCCCCAAGTGCTCATGGTTCCCACCCACATGGCAGGTGAGGGGCAGGCAGCACCATGTGGAGAGGTTCGTGGTCACTGAGGCTTCAGGCTGCTGCTGGCCTCTGGCCTTGCCATGTCCCAGAGTTTCACTGCAGCTGGGAGAAAGAGAAAGGAAAATTGTGGAGGGCCAGGCCCATGATCAGCTCGATCACCTAACTTGCTTTCTTCTGGCTGTTAAAATGGAGTAACCCTCTGGCAGCCTCTCTGTCCGTCCTGCCTTCCTGGGTAACAGGTGTCTGAGGCTCTAGATAGGCAGTGGCTGGGGTCAAAGGGCTTTGGTAAGAAATGGTGTTCACCTGTAAGAATGGCCAGGATGAAAACCACTGATGAGAACTTATGCTGGAGAGGATGTGGGGTAAAGGGAACTCTCCTGCATTGCTGATGGGAGTGCAAACTGGTACAGCCCCTTTGGATATCAGTGTGGCAATTTCTCAGAAAATTAGGAAACAACCTTCTTCAAGACCCAACAATACCACTTTTGGATATATATTCAAAGGATGCTCAATCGTGCCATAAGGACATGTGCTCAACTATGTTCATAGCAACATTGTTTGTCATAGCCAGACATGGAAACAGCCTAAACAGCCCCTCAACTGAAGAATGGATAAGGAAAATGTGATATATTTACACAATGAAGTACTATGCAGCAGAAAAAAATAATGACATCTTGAAATTTGCGGGCAAATGGATGGATCTAGAAAACATCATACTGAGTGAGGTAACCCAGACCCAGAAAGACAATTATCATATGTTTTCACTCATAAGTGGCTTTTAGACATAAAGCAAAGAAAAACCACCCTACAGTTCACAATCCCAGAGAACCTAAACAACAAAGAGAACCTTAAGAGAGACATACATGGATCTAATCTACATGGGAAGTAGAAAAAGACAAGATCTCCTGAGTAAATTGGGAGCATGGGGATCTTGGAAGGGGGGGGAGGAAAGAAGAGGAGTAGAGAAAAATATATAGCTCGATAAAAACTATTTAAAAAAAAGAAATGGACCCGGAGGTGGTGGTGGCGCCCGCCTTTAATCCCAGCACTCAGGAGGCAGAGGCAGGCGGATCTCTGTGAGTTCGAGGCCAGTCTGGTCTACAGAGCTAGTTCCAGGACAGGCTCCAAAGCTACAGAGAAACCCTGTCTCAAAAAACCATAAAAGAAAATGAAAAAGAAATGGTGTCCAGCAGTGCAGTATGACTGGAATGTGACAGAGCGCTCACGCCTTGTTATACCCCCAGGAAAAGGGCTGTGACGCATCCTCCACCACACAGATGTCCACAGTAGCATCCCAGCAGGAAGATATACACAGCCATAGGTCCATTAGCTGATGACCAAACACATACACTGCTGCGTAATCACACCACGGAATACAGCTCATCCAGGAAACAGAACAAAGAATGCGGGCAGTGGTAGCGCATGTCTTTAATTCCAGCACTTGGGAAGCAGAGGCAGGTGGATCTCAGTGAGTTCGAGGTCAGCCTGGTCTACGAAGTGAGTTCCAGAGCAACCAGGTCTATTACACAGAGAAACCTTGTCTTAAAAAAAAAAAAGAAAAGAGAAAAGAAAAAAAGGAGTATTCTAATAGAATACTACTTATCCAGGAAAAAGAATAAAGAATGCAATCTATAAAACATTACATTGCTTTTGTTTTGTTTTTGTTTGTTTGTTTGTTTGTTGAGACAGGGTTTCTCTGTGTAGACCCGGCTGGACTCGAACTCAGACATTCATCTGCCTCTGCCCCCCAAGTGCTGGGATTGAAAGGCGTGTGCACCACCACATCCAGGCTATGTTGCTGAGTGTAGTGATCTCCACCTCAGGAGGCTAAAGCAGGAGGATTGTAAGTTTGAGGTCAACCTGGGTGACATAGTGAGCCCCGTCACAAAATACCAAAAATAGGGCCTAGCAAGATGGTTCATCTGTTAAAAGCACTCATTGCTCTTGCAGAGGACCCGGGTTTCATTTTCAGCACCAACATGCTGATTTACTGCTGTCTGTAACGCCAGTTCCAGGGGATCTGGTGCCCCCTTCTGGCCCTCATGGGCATTGCATGCATGTGATACACATACACACAGGCAAAACACTCCTACACATAAAATAAAAATAAATCTTTAAAAAAAAAACACTCAAAATAAATGATTATGCCAAGTCAGGGGCTAATGGGTCTTCTGATGGACCCAGAGAGGCTGCTGGTGAGCTTTGGGGCCTGCATAGTCTTAGCTCTTCCTTCTCTCACCTTGTCAAAGAATCTAGCTAGCATCCCTAAGGGTGGCCCCAAACCATACCAGTGTGCTTACCCACTGCAGTGAGGTCGGGACCATGAGCCACCCTCAAAGAGGAAGGTCAAAGCTGAAGAGGAGATGACGAATTTTCAGTCAGCTCTAGGAGGTGCCGTCTGCTAGGAGCCAAGATGCCCTGGACTCCGCAAGCTTGTATCTCCCCTTGAGGCTCAGGGCCAGTGGGTGGCTCAATGGAGCCTCTGCCAAGTGTTGCCCTTAATGGTTCAACAAAATCTAAGAACTCTAAGTCACTCACTGAAGAAGGTAGGAAGCTGGGGACAGCGGTGTTCACCTCCTTTGATCCCAGTACTTGGGAGGAGGTAGATGTAGGAGGGTCAGGAGTTCAAGGTCATCCTTGGCTGAATAATGAGTTCAAGGCTAGCCTGGGCTACAGGGAGACCCTGCCTCAGTAGCAACAAACAGACAGAAAAGTGACAGTATAAAGGAGGGCTTTGACACTTAGAGGCCACCATGACCCACCTGTGAGAATCCAGGGATGTGAGTTCAGAGGCTCCTGAGGGGCCTCCGTGCCTCTCTTGTCCCTTCTTGGATGCCAGGCTCACTTCAAAGGGCCTGGGAGGAGGCTGGGCACCTATGGGCTCTGGTGTCCCCCACCGGCTTCCCTCCTACTGCCGGAAGAACAGGGTACAGGTAGTTCTTGGGAAGGCCATCACAGGCCGCCTCCCTGCAGCTGTCCCCAAGCAGACGGAGGCCGTGACACCACGTTCCTGCCGAAGCCTGTGGGTGTCTCCTGACTCCCCCTTTTATGCTCAGACACTTCTCTGGTGACGTCCCTGTTGCCATGGCGAGAGGCGCCCTATTCTCTCAGAGTGACAATCACCACCTCACTGGGACTAGAGCCAGCTCAGCCCAAGGGCAGATTAATCCTGCCACCACAGTCTGACGCTGAGCCTCAGGGGACACAGCTGCCAGCCACAGCACTGATCCTGAGGAGGGGCAGAGCAGAGTGGGGGCATGAGGGGTCTCTTTTAGAGCCATCCCTGGGGTGTTCTGGGTTGGGAGAGATCAAGCGGACATGGGTCCTTCCTTCTAGGTGCTCTGTGTACGATCTGCTACACGAGCCTCGGCTCCGTTATCTTGAAAATGTACATCTAAAACCTGCCTTTCGGCTCTGTGTTAGGGGTCATGTATTCACTCAACCAACATCTGCTGAGCTCCCACCAAATGCCACGGAGGGGAGAACGGGTTCCAGAGGCAAGTTCCTTGTTCTGGAGATCAAAGGGAGGGACAGGGGAACTTTGTTGTGGAGCCAGGAAATCCTCATGGCGGGTGAGGGCGGGTGGACAGCCTTGGGTGTGCTGGGGAAGATTCTGTAGCGATATCCTGAGGAGCCCTGAGGATAAACCAGCAGGCTGGGAAGCAGGTGTGTGCAAAGGCCCTGGGACAGGACTTGCTCAGTGCGTCCAGGGAGTAGAAAAACAGACACGTGTGACCGGCTGTATGACCCCTGCAGGTCAATGACCTTTCCCAGCCTTAGAAGAGCAAAGAGGAGAGTTGGAAAGTGTTTTGCAAGCTCTGCTCTTGCCCCTGGTGGTCTTCTTGGGTTTCACTGGATTGACCCTGATCTGACCTCTGGTCATCAGCTGTGAGAACTAAGTGACAGAGGGAGGCTACTGCACCCCAGCCTGAGGTTTCAGCCCATGGAACTCCCCAGAAACAATAACAACAATGAAAAAAAAAAAACAACACAAAACAAAAAACAGAAAAGCTTTTGGCCTTGAGTGTCAGGCCAGGGAACTGAACAAATACCGCCCCAGCTCTGTGTCCTGCGGCAGGTTCTCTGACACCCTCATGCCTCCATTTCTGCAGTCTGATGGGATCTATGTAACAGATCTACGTCGTGAGACTGCGGGGCTCACAGGAGACTGTTTGCAAGAATCCTTGACTCCGGGCAGAGCCACACTAGCTGTCCCAAGGTGACCCTAATGGCTGAAAAACGTGAAGGTGGAAGCTGGCTGAGTGACCGGCTGGAAACCAGAGAGCCCAGCAAGGTGCTGATGAGGGATGCGGCTGGGGCTCAGTCACCAAACGGGTGCTCAGGTCCCACAGCAATGCCTCTTAGGAGGAAGGAAGATCCCTAAGTCAACCCCCCCACACCTCGTGCCCTGTCACCTGCCAGACCTCAGCCTGGTTCCGTGTGAAGGGACGCTGACCTTTAGGCAGATACTGAGTGGCTATCTAAGGGAAGAGTTCTGGCGGTGAAGAAAGTGGTTCGGAAGCCTTGGGGTGGAGCCGAAGAGAGCAAACGGGAAGAAGATGACACTCTGGGGGTCCCTGTAGGCCTTATCTTCGGGGTTCAGGCAGGCTCGACATGCCTCAGTCACATTCACAGATGGCATAGAGGTGGCAACCCCTGGCAGGCAGTATATCACCCTGCCCCAGCCCTACCTCCGCAGGGGTGAGTCTCCCTGCTCACCAACAGTGGAGTTGGCCCAGCTCAGGTGGTCTTTCTTGATACTTTGAAGTGGCAACCTGTGGCATGATTGGGCCAAATTGTCCCCTAGCTGCTTCTGAGCCCCTGGAGCAGTTGTGATTGGCCTGACATGGGTGCTGGGAATGGAACTTAGGTATTCTCTTAGAGCAACAAGTTCCCTTAACCTCTGAACCCTCTCTCCAACCACCCTTTGCTCTTATTTTTATTTTATTTATTTATGTATTTATTTATTTGTGACAGGATCTCATTGTGTAGCCCAGGCTAACCTTGAACTCACTGTATAGTATGTAGTATAAACTGGTCTTAAACTTTCAGCAATCTCCCTTCCAAATGCTAGGCTGACTGATGTGAGCTCCCATGGCTGACTGGTATGAGCCCCCATGGCTGACTGGTGTGAGCCCCCATGGCTGACTGGTGTGAACCCCCATGGCTGACTGGTGTGAGCCCCCATGGCTGACTGGTGTGAACCCCCATGGCTGACTGACTGGTGTGAACCCCCATGGCTGACTGGTGTGAGCCTCCATAGCTGACTGGTGTAAACCCCCATGGCTGACTGGTGTGAGCCTCCATAGCTGACTGGTGTAAACCCCCATGGCTGACTGGTGTGAGCCTCCATGGCTGACTGACTGGTGTGAGCCTCCATGGCTGACTGACTGGTGTGAGCCTCCATAGCTGACTGGTGTAAACCCCCATGGCTGACTGGTGTGAGCCTCCATAGCTGACTGGTGTGAACCCCCATGACTGACTGGTGTGAGCCTCCATGGCTGACTGGTGTGAGCCTCCATAGCTGACTGGTGTGAACCCCCATGGCTGACTGGTGTGAGCCTCCATGGCTGACTGGTGTGAACCCCCATGGCTGACTGACTGGTGTGAACCCCCATGGCTGACTGGTGTGAACCCCCATGACTGACTGGTGTGAACCCCCATGACTGACTGGTGTGAACCCCCATGGCTGACTGACTGGTGTGAACCCCCATGGCTGACTGGTGTGAGCCTCCATGGCTGATTGGTGTGAACCCCCATGACTGACTGGTGTGAACCCCCATGACTGACTGGTGTGAGCCTCCATAGCTGACTGGTGTGAACCCCCATGGCTGACTGGTGTGAGCCTCCATAGCTGACTGGTGTAAACCCCCATGGCTGACTGGTGTGAGCCTCCATGGCTGATTGGTGTGAGGCCCCATGGCTGGATCCCCAGAACTTTGCCAACACTTTCTCAGACCCCTGTCCCCAAAGCTCTCCCTCTGGTCCTGTCACAGCCTGCATTTCTGGTCCAAAGGCTTTTATTTTTATATGATGTCCTGAGAGACAGGACTCACTCTGTGGTGTCAGAGCAGTGACACATCTTCAGGACGGCCTCTAGCTACAGCTTCTCCAGGAGCTATAAGCTAGGACGGCGGGCTTGTGTGGAGGCCGACCTCTAGGTCCCCCACCACCACTACAAACCCTTGGTGTGCACTTGGAGCAGACCCTCACTCTGCCCTGCACACGGTGTGCAGGGCCCAATAGGACCTGATAAATGGACTACGTCAAAAAAGCCAATCAAGGGGGCTGGAGAGATGGCTCAGAGGTTAAGAGCACTGCCTGCTCTTCCAAAGGTCCTGAGTTCAATTCCCAGCAACCACATGGTGGCTCACAACCATCTGTAATGAGGTCTGGTGCCCTCTTCTGGGCTGCAGGAATACATACAGACAGAATATTGTATACATAATAAGTAAATAAATAAATATTTTAAAAAAAAAAAAAAAAAAAAAAAAAAAAAGCCAATCAAGTCGGGCGTGGTAGTACATGCTTTTAATCCCAGCACTCCGGAGGCAGAGGCAGGAGGATCTCTGTGAGTTCCAGGCCAGCTAGGGTTACATAGAGAGACCCTGTCTCAATCAATAAATCAACAGTCAATAACAAATTAAAAAAAAAAAGCACGAGGTCCTGAACCCACTTAAAATAACAGCCACAGAGCCGGGCGGTGGTGGCGCACGCCTTTAATCCCAGCACTTGGGAGGCAGAGGCAGGTGGATCTCTGTGAGTTCGAGACCAGCCTGGTCTACAAGAGCTAGTTCCAGGACAGGCTCCAAAACCACAGAGAAACCCTGTCTCGAAAAACCAAAAAAAAAAAAAAAAAAAAAAAAAAAATAACAGCCACAGTGGTGGGTATTTGTGACCCCAGTGCTGGGGAGGTAGAGGCACCTCCAGCTCACTGGGCAGGCCGGCTGCACCTCCAGCTCACTGGCCGGCCTGCCCAGTGAGCTGGAGGTGCAGCCGGCCAGCCAGCGATGCAGCCAACCTGCCCAGTGATGAAGCCAGCCTGCCCAGTGAGCTGGGGTGCAGCCAGCCTGCCCAGTGAGCTGGGGTGCAGCCAGCCTGCCCAGTGATGCAGCCAATCCGCCCAGTGATGTAGCCGGCCTGCCCAGTGATCTGGGGTGCAGGGAGAGTGATTGAAGACAGTTGTCCCCAATTTATAACCTCCAAGTTTCACAGGTGAGCTATCCCATACACACGTGCATACACGCATACACATATAACACAGATACACACATGCACACACAAAGACATTTTGTAATGAAAAGAAACACAGATTGTAATGAAACAAAATGAACCGACTATACCAACTTCCTGTGACAGACTTTTATGGGCATAGCCGGTGGAGGGCAAGCAGGAGGGTGACCAACTCTCAGGTACAGGCTTCCCCCTGGGGTGACAAAAACAATCAGGAAGGATGTGGTGGTGGCTGAGAATGTGCTGTTTGTCCCATGTGGGCTCTCTCTCCCTCTCTCTGTGTTCCTGTGTTTTTGTTTTGTTTTTGTTGTTGATGATGCTGTTTTTGAGACAGGGTTTCTCTGAGTAGCCCTGGCTGTCCTGGAACTTGCTCTGTAGACCAACCTGGCTTCAAGCTCAGAGATCCACCTGCCTCGGTCTCTTAAGTGCTGGGATTAAAGGTGTGCACCACCACCACCCGACCTTCCTTTAACTCCATCTGGCACTCTCGTTACACAGACAAATCCTGTCTCAAAAAGATAAAAACAAACAAAACAAAAACCCACAAAAAAAATCATTATGTCTGTGTGCCGGGTATGTGTCTGGTGCTTAGGGAGGCCAGAAGAGGATGCTGGATCCCCTAGAACTGGAGTTATAGATGGCTGTGGTCACCATATGAGTGCTGGGAATTGAACCTTGGTCCGTCCGCAGCAGCAACCTGTGCTCTAACCACTGAGTCACCTCTCTAGCCCCAATGACACTTTTCTGTCTGCTCCTCTGTATTTGCTCTTTATTGTTGCTTGCTGTGCCCTTGACAGACTCAGCCTCATGCAAAGCCCAGCTGTGCCATCATTCTAGACCCGTCCGGCATGCTTGTGTGCACTATGCCCAGTATGTCCCAGCAAAAGCAGCCAACCTGTGCCTGCTGCTGGGGACAGAAACCCCGGGCTGGGGAGGCGGCAACAGACTTGAATCTGTTTTATCTCATGCGCATGTTGCTTTAAGGAAACAAACAGCTCCCAGGTGAGTTGAAAAAGAATCTGAGAGTACTGGGAACTGGCAGGCCCTGCTGCGTGGGCAGTAAGGAGGCTGTGTGTCAGATGTCAGGAGGAGTGCCAGGCTCAGCCTTTGTACTGAGGACAAATGTCCTCTCTATCCCAGGAGAGAGTCTGTTCTGAACGACAACTAAGCCCAATAGCAGTCCAGGAGACTTTACTAGAACACAGTGGAGCCTGAAATGGGTCAGGACTCAGGACCCGATTTTACTTTTTGGGTATTTTATTTTATGTGTCTCTCCTGCATGCATATGTGTGAACCACATGTGTGCCTGATGCCCTCAGAATTCAGAAGAGGATGTTTGATTTTCTGAAACTGGAGGTTATAGGTGGTTGTGAGCCACCATGTGGGTGCTGGGAACCAAACCCAGATACTCTGCAAGAGCAACCAGTGCTCTTAACCACAGAGCCATCTCTCCAGCCCCTTAAATAAAAAAACCTTTTTTGGGGAACTATGGTCTCATGTAGCCAGGCTGGCCTCCAGTTCAATATGTAGACAAAGATGGCCTTGAACTACCAATCCTCCTGCCTCTATTTCCCAAGTCTTCAGATTACAGGACTCAGCACCATGCCCAGTTTAGTGCTGGAGACTGAACTGGTTCTTCATACATGACAGGCAAGCCATCATGAGCCACATTCCTAGTCTCTCTATTTACAAAAGGGAAAATAGTGTGGATTCTGGGAACCCCGGGGGGAGGGGGGGGCTGGTGGCAAGAACAGGGCATGGCCAGATGGCTCACTTGTGGGGACCTTGTCAATTTCCTGTCTTCCTGAGAGACCACCCTGGTGGCCCAGATGGCTGCTGAGTACCCAGGGCCTCTGGATTTCTCTTCACTGTCCCTGCTGTGGGAACTGTGACCTAGCCCTACACCCACTCTGTCTGGCCAAGTCATTCCCACGAATAAGTTTTTAGGTAATTTCCATGTGTAAAGCCAGTCAGATTTATCTTAATAACCTGTATTAGTCAACAGACTTTTGCCCAGAGGAAGAAACCCCCTTCCAACAGCCTTCATCAAGTTACAGTTTCAGGAATGGCTGGATCTGGGTGCTTGCACACACTCATGGGGGTGAGGGGATGGAGTGGAGGTAACAGCAGCTGACTATGGATTTCCTGGGCAGCGGGGGTGGGGGGGTGAGGAAGTGGGGGGGGGTAGGGGGTGGGGGGTGGGGAGGGTGGGGAGGGGGGGCTGCAACAGCTGTGACTGTGGCAGCCTGAGCTGGAAGGGAGATCCTCTGAGTTGATGACTCCCATAACCAGGCCCTGATTGGCAGGGCTCTGAACCAGAGTTGAGCTGCTCCTCCATAGAGAGCACATTAGAGGTTGTGTGGAGGTGATGGCATTCTGGGGACTTTGAGATGTCCTTTATTAGGCAGGGAGGGATGGTCCCGGCCAGAGCAAGCCATGGTTCTAATCAGTTTATGATTAGTTAATGCAAATGTCTTAGGATAGAGGTGTGGCCTGACAGGCCCTGGAGTTAACGGGAATGCTCTGGAATTGTCTCCCTATACTGTGTCCCACCACTGGTACTAAAAGCTTGTCAGAGGGGCTGGAGAGATAGCTCAGTAGTTAAGAGCTCTGGCTGCCCTTCCAGAGGATCCAGGTTCAATTCCCAGCACCCACATGGCAGCTCACAACTGTCTGTAACTCAAGTTCCAGATCTGACATCCTCACACCAATGCACATAAAATAAAGTTAAATAATGAAAAAAAAAAAAAAAGCTGGTCAGAGCAGGGTGCTCTGGATAACCCTGTGGTAGATTATAGTCTCATACGGTGCTACTTCTGGGCTGCCCAAGTGAACCCCATGAGGCTCACATGTTGATGGGGGCAGCAGGAAGAGCTGGGGTTCTGAGCCACAGCTGTGATGGGTGGTGGGGGTGGGGGCGTTGAGAGCGCTGGTTTCTGGGAGTTTACTCTGGCTGCAGCTCCTGAGGGACGCTTCTCTGGCCTTTTGTCTGTAAACAGGAGTGTCTTTTGGGTGCAACTCCAAGGGACTCTCGCTTGAGGCATGAGTAGGCACTTAGATCAGGAACTCTGGAATGGTCGTAAGGAATTAGACTACAGAATTGGGATCGCAGGACGAAAGTGCTGGCATCAATTAGTGATGCCTGTGCTGGGAGCAGAGGATGGAGGATGGTAAGCATACAGAGCATGCCGACATTTGCTGAGATGTTTCCTGGTCCTATCAAAGCTTTCAAGGAGGCAACATCAATGATGAAGACCACCCAGTGACCAAGGACACATGTGCTTTTGTTGGGTGCTGAACAGAACCCTCTAGAATGGCACTCAAAGGCAACACTGTCCCAGCTCCTCCATCTGCACATAACTGAGCTCTGTTCCCAACTCCAGCCCCCACCGCGGGTGTGACAATTACGGTAGTAGGTGGTGTTGGTCTCGGCTTCCATGGTGCCTCAGACACCTTCACATGCCCCTCACCCTCACATACAGTGGCTCCTGGACAGCTCATGTTTCTTCCCAAGTTGCTATACTTTTGAAAGCTTTCTGTTGACGTCCAGTATGCATTCAGAAAAGTGCACAGGCCTCCCTAGGGAAACTTTTGAGTGTCGTGTGTGCGTTTGCCACTGTGCAGGTGTAGAGATCAGAGGACACCCTGCTGGGATTCTCCTTCCTCCAGGTTGGTTCTAGGGATCAAACTGAGGTCTGTCAGGTGTGGCAACAAGCACCTTCACTCACTGAGCCATCTGCTTTTGTCATTGTTGTTCTGTTCCGTTGAGACAGACTTCCATACTGTAGTAGCCAGGGCTTGCCTTGAATTCACCCTGTAGCCTGAGCTGATGTTGAACTTGCAATCCTTCTGCCTCAGTATTGGGGATACAGGTGTGTGCCACCAGTCCTGACTAGGAATGTTCCCAGAACAACCTTATCACTGTAGTCAATCCACCCTCAACAAGTGTTGTGAGCCCAGCCCCAGCCTTTACTCCAGAGTCCTCCTGAAGAAGCGGCTCACTTCTCACTGGGGTTGGCTGTACCTAAACTGACCCTTTAAGCCAACAGAACCTGCTGTGCTGTATGTCTCTGTGTCTGGTCTCATCCCTATCTCTACGGCTTGTTCTTTCTCTTTGATGTATAAGACGCCTTGGCCAATGACTACACCAGGCTTCTCTGTTCTGGGGTCCATGTGGGCAGGCATCTGAGGAGCATCTTCACATGGGTAGCCCTTCTGCAGTCACCTCCTCGGCCTGCTTGTCTAAGCACAGGGACACTTTCTCAAGGGATTCTCTCAGGATGTAGGTTGAGTCACGGGATAGACGGGAGGTCACATAGGATGGATGGAATTTTTCCATGTGGCCAAAAGACCTTATACTGTCACTTGTGTGAGTGTTCCTGCGTGTGTGCATACACATGTGAGTGTGTGCACATGTGTATATGTGAGTGTGTGCATGCACACGTGCATGTGATGCTGAGGATGTACCAGGCGTCACAGGTACTACATGAGCGCTCTATCTCTGGCTATATCCTGGCCCAGACTTTACCTTTTTTGCAGAGAAGCTTGTATGTGGGGGATGGGGCAGTGTGGGAGAAAGTGTGCAGAGGTTAAGAGGAACTCTGCAGTTCTGCCTTGACATGACCACCACAGCTGATGGCCTCACTGGAACAAATGGGCTCTGCTCCTTCAAGCCCAGGCTTCTCACCACTGAGTTTCAATGGGGCTCTCACTGTACAGTGCAGGGTGGGGACTGGGTCTCCTGTCACCTTCCCGTCCCCTACTGTGCTCTGCCACCTCTCTGTCCTGAGACCTTTAGTTCTCATCATATTCCCTGGTGTGTGTGTGTGTGTGTGTGTGTGTGTGTGTGTGTGTGTGCGCGCACATGCCCTATGAAGGGAGAACTGACCGCAGGGCCTGCTGAGATGGAAACCCACCAGACTCCCTGCTGCACAGGGAAGGGCAGATGGACAGTTTGCACCTTGTAGACACCAAACTCCCTGTTCTGCCTCAGGGTCTTTGCACTTCCCGTTCTCCTTGCTTGAAACGCCTTTCTGTGGATATCCCCACCACGACTGCTTCTCTCTTTATAGAGGCCGGTATGTCCTTGCCATCTCCCCCAAAGGCTGGTGTTCTCTGGTGTTCTCATTTCCAGTTTATTCTTTGCTGTGTACGTGTTAGTATGCACACACGTGTGCAGGCCCGAGGACCTCAGGCATCATTCCTTATGTGCCTCAAACTTATGGTTGAGACAGGGCCCCTCACAGCTTTGGAACTTGCCAAAGTAACTTGGTTGTGGGGGGTCACTGAGCCCCAGAGATCTTCTTGTCTTTCTACCTCCCCAGCATGGGGATCAGTGTGTCAGCATGCACAGCTATGGGATCAGTGTGTCAGCATGCACAGCATGGGGATCAGTGTGTCAGCATGCACAGCATGGGGATCAGTGTGTCAGCATGCACAGCTATGGGATCAGTGTGTCAGCATGCACAGCATGGGGATCAGTGTGTCAGCATGCACAGCTATGGGATCAGTGTGTCAGCATGCACAGCATGGGATCAGTGTGTCAGCATGCACAGCATGGGGATCAGTGTGTCAGCATGCACAGCATGGGGATCAGTGTGTCAGCATGCACAGCTTGTTTTTTTTTTTTTTTTTGGTTTTTCGAGACAGGGTTTCTCTGTGGCTTTGGAGCCTGTCCTGGAACTAGCTCTGTAGACCAGGCTGGTCTCGAACTCACAGAGATCCGCCTGCCTCTGCCTCCCGAGTGCTGGGATTAAAGGCGTGCGCCACCAACGCCCGGCTTGTTTTTTTTTTTTTTTAACATGAGATCTGGGGATCGAACTTAGGACCTGGGCTCATTACCAGCAAGTACTGTACACACAGGACCATATTCTACAACCACCATCGCATGCCAATTCCTTTGTGTAGTGTCCCTCACTAGGACACAGGTCCCATAAGAACAAGGAATAAATGATCTCAGCAGAGCCCTAGGTCTGCTCAGTATCAGCTCTGTCCTTCTTCTCAGTTTCTCTCTTTGCCTCTTGTGTGTGCCATAGTCCCTATGCAGTGCTATGGAGATAGTTAGACAGTGCTAGGTGGAGCTGAGCCTAGGAAGTTGCTGCTACATAGCAAGCAGCCCCAGCATCTCTAAGCTTCATAGGATAGGTGCTCATTGCAACCTGTTAAGGCAGCCATGGGGACAAGTAGCATAGTTATCAGTTATCATAGCCACAGAAGATCCTACAGCATGTTCCTGGCTTGCAACGGGACAGCTCCAGGCTGTGATTAAGTGTCTCTTACCTCACCGGCCCTGCCCACCTTGGCTTGGAGCAGATGGTGGGTATGTGCCCGTACAGAGTTGAATGGGCCCTGCAGGAGCAATATGACTCCCCCCCGCCCCACCCCAATCAGGCCACCTCCCATGGGACACCTGGCTACATAGTGTGTCCCCAAGAAGCCCGGGTCACCACATACCTCAAAGTGAACCTTGTTCAAGCCTCAAAAAGGCTTGAGGTGAGGGGAAAAAGCCTGAATGTATTCTGCCTAGGCAAGCGGACCTGCCCTGGCCTGCTGGCCTGTGCCAGCAGTGTGAGGCAGTGAGAACCCCATTGCAGGTTCCCGGTATGGGGTCTAAAGATCAGCTGTCAGAGCCCCCTCATCTCAGGCCATGGGGGAGCAAGATGGGTGGTGAGGTGGGGAGTGTCTCGGCACTGCAGTTGCCTGGCCCACTCAGACCTGCATGGGCAGTGGGGGAGTGGCTGGCCATTCTTACTACTGGGTAAGCCGAGGCTCAGAGTTGTAGTTGTCCTGAGGCCACAGAGCTGGGGTACACAGCAGGAAAGGATTGGCACTTTGTCCTGTGATCTCCAACTCAGCCTGCCTCAGTTTACTTTGAAGCCCCAGCATAGCCTAGCTGGGCTGTAGCTTGGAGGTGAGTGGAGTTGGGGGTCTCTCAAGTTTGAAGTCAAGGGTCATGCTGGGACCTCCTGTGGCTATCCTGTTAAATGTAATGAGTGGCAGGAAGCTCTGGCTCCCCATCTTGGGGACATCTCTAAGACCTACCTGTGTGTTTCCAGAATGTAGCCTTCCCCATGAGAGACACAAAATTCACAAGGTCTTTTGTGAGCTAGTCTGATGTCAAACCCTACCTGCCAATTCCTGCTGGCTTCACAGATCACCCCTGTCCTGTGTGGCAGGGAGAACACAAGGATCTAGACACTAAGAAGCTGGGATGAATCTGAGTAGCTCCCTGAGGCTCCAACCCCAGCAGGTGGTGCTGTCGAGAGGAGGTAGAAGCCAGAGGGCGGGCCTTGATGGAGGAACTGTGTCACTGGGGGTCCCTGGCTGCATCCCCTCTGTTGCTTCCTGTCCACCTTAGAGAGAGCAGCCTTCTCTTCCACACATTCCTGTCACTATGACCCCTCCCAAGTGACCCTGGATTGACCCCTCAGAAACCCTGAGCCTAAAGGACAAATCCTTTCAGCTGTTCCTTCCTAGAAATCTGACCCACAAGGGTTTTGTTTGTTTGTTTGTTTTTTGTTGTTGTTGTTGTTGTTGTTTTCCCAAGACAGGGTTTCTCTGTGTAGCCCTGACTGTCCTGGAACTCACTCCATAGACCAGGCTGGCCTTGAACTTGGAGATCCTCTGCCTTGCCTCTGCCTCCCAAGTGCTGGGATTCAAGCGGGCATCACCAGCGCCCAGCTGAAGCTCACACCTATATCATCTGTATTCCTTACACTCATGCAGCCATTCAGGAACCATTCCATCAGCATTAACTCTTTGCTAAGTGCTGTTCTGGGTACTGGAGACAGAACAGTGGACAAGATGGATCAGGTCCACATTCCTACCAATTTTACACACACATCAGAAGGGCCAGATAACCAACAAAATACGTAAGCTAAATAGAGGCCCTATCAGGAGGTGGGATGGTGTGAAGACCTTTGGCCAAACATTATTCTGGATGATTCTGGAGGCACCGGCTCTGGAGTGAGTGGACAGAATGAACCAAGCTGATGGTGTCCCCAGTGTGGGTGGGACTTTCTTGGACAGCAGCAGCTTGAGAAGAAAGAGCTGAGGATCCTGGGCGTGAGAGGAAGTTCCTTGTCTGACTGCCTGAGAGCCAGAACAGCAGGTGTCCTTCCGTCCTTCCTCGTGGGTCTGAGCTGGAAGATCAGCTTCTCTTGGGCCTCCAGGCTTTGGATGGAAAGTTCATGGCAGCTGGCCTGGGTCCCAGGTCCAGACTCAGCTTCCTGGACTGCCAACTGGCAAACTGTTGACCCTGAGTTTTGTGGCCTTGCTGACTGTGTCAGCCAGGTCCTAAGACACTACCCATCGATTGCCTATCTGCCTATCTATTGATCTATGTATCTTCTGCCATTTATATATAATCTATCTTCTATCAACCATTCTTTCTACCTGTCAACTATCTATCTGTCCTTCTATCTATCTATCTATCTATCTATCTATCTATCTATCATATGACTATCTGACCATCATCTATCTCCTGTATGTGTATCTATGTATCTCTCTCCCAATCTGTCAACCATCTGTCTTCACTAGACATATTACATGCTCTCTTGGTTCTGGGGCTTTGGAGCACCCCAACTCTACATGGATGACAAGTCATTCTAAACATGAAATAGGAATCCTGGGGGCCGCAGAAAGCGCAGGTTTCTTGAAGCACACCCAGGAAGTGAAGAGCGGTGGCCCAGATTTTCTGGGATAGTCCTGAGTGCCAGGCATGTTCCTCATGGGTCCTGAAGCCCAGGTAGAAGTGTTAGAGGGGGTGGTTTGGGGAAGGGATGAGTTGTAGGAACTGGGTTGTCTCCCTGCCTAGCCCTTTTCTCTCCTGGTTGTTCTCATGGCTTGCTTTCCTTGTCGCTGACACAACCTGGGAGGTTCCAACTGGCCCTGAGGTGGCAGGTGCCATGCATGACAAGAGGGCCCCACACCAGCTCAATGCTGACCTATGCCTGTCTGTGTGGTTACATCTGGGGCTGCTATGGCTTGCACTGGTGTACCGCCTCCTTAGGGAAGTCAGAGCCCTGCCTCCTGGACCTCATGCGGTGGTTCCTATGGCTCTGGAGTCCCAAGCAGCTGTGTACTGACGGCAACAGTTGCTGGTTTGAATGAGAATGGCTCCATAGGCTTATATGTTAGAATGCTGGGTCCCCAGTTAGTGGAGCTGTTTAGGAAGGATTAGGAGGTGTGGCCTTTTTAGAAGAGGCATGTCACTGGAGGCAGTATTGATGGTTCCAAGGTTCCATTTTCAGGTCGCTCCTCCCTCGGCCTCATGGTTGTGTCACAAGATATGAACTCTCAGCTACTGTTTCAGCACCATGTCTGCCTGCCCGCTGCCTTGCTGCCTTCCATGATGGTCATGGGTTTACCCTGTGAAACTGTAAACAAGGCCCGAATAAACCCTTTCTTCTATAAGTTGCCTTGGTTATGGCGTCTCAGCTCAGCAATAGAAAAGTGATCAAGACAACCGCTTCTCAGCTGGATTACATCGGGGTCCTGATGCACATCTCTGAGCCTCACTTTTCACACCTGTATGGCGATGACAGCAATAGTGCCATCTTCAGGTTCCCAGCAGACTCGGCAGCATAGTTTACCATTCAATTCCCACAGTAAGCTGTGAGATTTGGAAACCAAAGATCAGAGGGGTTGAGTGACTAGCCAGAAGTTGCACAGCTACCAGTTTAGTTGTACGTATAGATGCCCAGGTACCACGTCACACGCTCTCTAGACCAATAACCTCTGTAAGATGTCTAGCTAGAAAGTTTTGGGTGTGGCCCTTGCTCTTTCTGATTTAGAAGAGAGTGTTAGGGAGAAGCTGCAGTCAAGCATGCCTTCCTGGTTCCCTGCTACCGCCATCCAGAAGGCTGCTGCATCCATGTTGAACATCAACTCCTTAGCGAGACACCCCTAGACACTCCCTTCTCTTGAGCCATTGGGATCCCTGGGCAGTTGCCTCGCAGGCAGTCATCCGTGGGTGGCACTTTCACTTATGTTCTGTCTTTGCGCTTCCTTCCTGACACCTGCTATGCTCTCTGCAGTGGCGACATCTCCAAAGTTGCTAAGTGACTTCTCGGGTGCCTAGGGGCTACAGCTCCACAGAGGCATGAAGCTACCCTCTCAGTGAGGCCGGTACCTACCCCGCTAGTCCAGGGCCAGGGCCAGGGCCTGTCCCAGGGGGATCGGCACATGGATGTAAAACACCACGGCTTCCCTAAACCTCAGGCTGGGGAGCCTGCAGAACAGACCCATTGGGTTTGAAGGGCCAGGTAACAGCCGGATGAGGATGACAGATTGGGCACGCTGGCCACTGTGCTATCCCCTCCCAGGTGTGCCAGAGGGCTGGCTCCCTGTGCGTGCGGGAGTCAGGCCAGCTTCCTCTCTATCAGCTGAATGGCTTGATGGAGTCTCAGCTGGGGGAAAACCCAGATGTGTCCCCTTGGAATCTGGGTCCTTTCCATCTTGGATGGCTTCTTGTTGCATGGCCCTTGTCTGGGATTGAGGAGGAGGTGCTTGAGACTGTCTGTCAGCCTGGTGAGCTTTTATGTCCTTGAGATATCTGGAGTGCCATGCTTCCAGCTCCTTTATTTATTTATTTATTTATTTATTTATTTTTAAGACTGGGTTTCTTGGTGTAGCTCTGGCTGTCCTGGACCTTGCTCTGTAGACCAGGCTGGCCTTGAACTCAGAGATCTGCCTGTCTCTGCCTCCAGAGTGCTGGGATTATAGGCATGTGTCACCACCACCTGGTGCCTCCAGACTCTTCAGAGACTGCCATACTAAACCCAAGAGTGGCCAGCAGAGACTGGAGGGAACGCTCATGCACGTCCTGACTAGCCTCTGGATTCTGATTTAGTCTTGACCTGGGCCCAGGCTCTAGATGGCTCTTCTGTGTCCATCTACTCTGAGCTGCTTTGGACCCCAAGACAGTATAACCAGCCAGGCCCTTTGGAGGTTTGGGGTAGGGGAGGGGGCTTTCCATCAACTATAAAGCTGCCTTCCCAGGCCCAGTGGGGAGGCCAGGCCACCCAGGGACTCATTCCCGACATTCTCCAGGAAGCCGAGAAGCTGGGAATGTGACACAAAGATGCAAGGGGAGCCTGCCTCACGCAGCAGCTCCAGACCCAAGGAAACTAACACACAGTGTGCTCAGAACCAGATGTCCATGCTGGGAGAAAAACAGGAATTTTCATGACCCATCGTCAAAGATTCCACAAGGGATATAGTGGAAGCCAGACTCTCCTTCCCTCCAGCCCTGTTCCCAGGCCCCACGCCCTTCTCTGTTCCTGCTCCCTCCTCCCCTCCCCCCCCCCACCTCCCAGGCCCCTCAGATGTCCCTGAGACCCAAGAGAGCAAAGCTGCATCCCTGTGGTCCTTGCAGATGACCTGTTGGTGTGTCCTGGAATCAGTTTCTCCTGTGACCTTTGTGATTGCAACCCAGACCTCATGGCTTCTCCACCCACTCTTCTCCCACAGATCCTCTGTTGTTCCTGGGCTACACCAGGGCCTTTGCACTGGCACTCTGCACAGCTTGTTGCTTTTGGTTGTCTGGGTTGTTCCAGGCCTGGCCTACCACCCCTCAGCTCACTGTTTTGCCTTCTTGCCCCACCTGCCCCCCCCCTTTTTTTTTCAAGACAGGGTTTCTCTGTAGCTTTGGAGCCTGTCCTGCAACTCACTCTGTAGACCAGGCTGGCCTCGAACTCATAGAGATCCGCCTGTCTTTGCCTTCCCAGTGCTGGGATTAAAGGCATGTGCCACCACTGCTGGGCCCTGCTTTGCCTTCTTGATTCCCTTTAACCCCCTTTTTCTGAGCGCACATCCCACCTAGCCTGGCTTCTGGTATATTTACTTCTGTTTAACTATGCACTTGGGGCAGGGGATGTAGTTCTGTGGAAGGCTGTTTACCTACTGTGTTCAAAGTCCTGGGTTCAAAAGAAAACAAGAACAAAGCACCTGCCCATCCTTGTCCTTCTAGCAAGGTTACAGCACACAGCAGGTACCCGGGGCAGTGACCATCCTTCCGGATGTCCCTGCAGAGACATACACATACAGATGTAATTATCCAGCCCTGATTTTACATGCTGTGCATGGGGCTTTTGCATTAGACCTCAGGGCTTGTGGCCAGGGTCCTGCTGTTCCAGAAGCTAGCAGCTGAGGCAGCCTCTGGGTGCCCTGGTTCCTGACAGCCAGGACGATGGCACTATGGTTCTCATGATTCCCTGCTCAGCTCCTTCTGAAATGCTGGCAGTGCGACAAATAAAGTCCAGACAGACGAGGAAGCGGGTAACATTGCAGTTTCTTGTGGTGAAGTGTGTGAGTGTGTGCGTGTATGTGTGTGGGGGGGAAGGCTGGGGGCTCCAAACCACATCCTCAGAGATGCTCTCCCAGGACTGTGAGGACAGAAGGGTGGCTCACCCTGTGGCTGTGAGCTCCCCCATCCCCTGTAGGCTTGTTCTTCACTGCTGCAATTAGAGGACCCTAATACAGAGCTAGTGCCTATTATGTATGGAAATGATGGAAATTAGGGCTTCACTTCCCATTGGTGGATGCCTGTGCCCTGGGGGTGGGGCAGGGTGGGGCAGGCAGGTGCAGCGGTCACTCCCTCCCAAGTCATTTAGTATTTAATGTGTGGCGTGAGGCAGGGTGTCCTCAGGCTCAGGGACAGGTGTAGGGTATGCAGCAAGCTTCTGGCTCTTATTTGTCCTCCAGACTGGGGTTGGCTGAAAACATCAGGCCTGAGGACTTTTAACTTGCCAGAGGGGTTGTAATTTTCTGCAGACAACAGTTCTGTGTATGTGTGAGACCTGGCCCCAGGCCTTTTGGCACCTCAGTATAGACAGCATACCACAGACCCTTTGCACGTGCTGTGATGTCTAGCTCTGGTCCTTGGGGTGGCTGGGCAGGCCTGTGGTTTCTCAGCTGAATTATGAGCCTGTCATGCTGGCTTCTCTAGAGTAGCCCAGGAGAACCAGAGGCTTCTTCTGACAGCTTGGTGGCTGAGCACTGTTAACTTGAGTAGATTACTGGAGGAGAAGGCTGTAGTCTGAGGAGTCTTAACTGCTCAGAGGTTGAAATGAGGGCAGTTGGAAATGAACGTGAGATACACTGGATACATTCTGAAAAACTCAAGTGGTTTTTTTCTTGTTGTTTTCCGAGATAGCGTTTCTCTGTGTGTAACAGCTCTGGCTGTCCTTGGACTCACCCTGAAGACCTGGCTGGCCTCAAACTCACAGAGATCCACCTGCCTCTGCCTTCCAAGTCTCAAGTTTTTATCCTCTGGATTCCCAGGGTACTTTGAGGACCAGTCACCTCTTGCTCTTCCATCCACTCATTTCCTTATTCATGGATTTGTTCCTTCCCTGAAATTTCTTATTTAGGGCAGGGCCTCCCTGTGTGTCCCAGACTAGCCTTGAACTCCCCAGCCTCAGCCTCCAGAGTGGTGGGGTGACAGGCCTGCACCCGTCAAGCAAGGCGCTCAGCCCATCTTTGTTGAGTGTCTGGTGCTTGCGCTGCGGTCTGCACTCTCACTGACAATACCTCAGCGACAAACGCCCACGGGAGCTTCAGGTAGTGGAGGATGAAGGAAATGACCAGGTGTGGAAGTGGAAGGCACTCTGCTGAAGCTGGCTGCTTTCAGACAGGAGGTTGAAGAAGGACTTTTGAAGGGGATGGTACCAGAGGGTGGGGCTGAAGATGGTTGGCTGAGAGACAGCCATATACAAATGACCTTCAGTAATTTGCCAAGCACTTAAGGAGAAATGACAGAATGATTAATAGGTAGAAATGGATTTATTTGTTTAGGTTTTTGTTATTAGGTTGTTAGGTATTGAAGGTAGAACTTAACACATGCTGAACAGCACTCTACCACTGAGCTACAAGCACTCTTTTTATTTATTTTATTTTACTTTTTTTGAGACAGGGTTTCTCTGTAGCTTTGGAGCCTGTTCTGGAACTCGCTCTTGTAGACCAGGCTGGCCTCGAATACACAGACATCCACTTGCCTCTGCTTCCGAGTGCTGGGGTTAAAGGCGTGTGCAACCACCGCCCGACTGAGCTACAAGCACTCTTATTGAGCTACAAGTACTTTATAACTGAGTTATGTCCCCAGTCCTCTTCTATTTCTAATTTAGGACAGTTTCCCAGATTGGCCTTAAATTGACTCTGTAGCCTAGGCTGCCTGCTTACTACTTGTGATCATCCCTAAGTATCTGGGGGGACAGGTGTGTACCACCAGGCCAGGCTGTCACTTGGATTCATTTATTTTACTTAAAAAAATTATTTTGCCGTGTGGTGGTGGCGCATGTTTTTAATCTCAGTACTCGGGAGGCAGAGGCAGGCAGATCTCTGTGGTTTCAAGACTAGCCTGGTCTACAGAGCGAATGCCAGGACAGGTTCCAAAGCTACAGAGAAACCCTGTCTCGAAAAACCAAAAATAAAATTATGTTATGTGTACTTTTGCCTGCATGTCTGTGTGCACCAGGGGTGTGCCTGGTTCCTGCAGAGGTCAGAGGATTTGTTGGGTCATCTGAACTTGAGTTGCAGATGGTTGAGTCACCATGGGGTGCCGGGAATTGAACCTGGGTCACTCAGAGGGAGCATCCAGTGCTCTTAACCTCTGAGCCATCTCTCCCTACTTTGTAATTTGTTTTGAGACAAGGTCTCTTGGATTCAAGGCTCCAAGCTGGGTTTGAACCTTACTATTTGGCCCAAGATGACCTTAAACTCCTGAGTCCTGGGATTGCAGGCGTGCACCATCATGCTTTGTGTATGCAGTGCTTCACCTGAAACCCAGGAAGGCAGCATCATGCTAGGCGAGTGTTCTAACCACTGGGCCACAGCAGCAGCCCCTTCCTCTTATGTTCATGAGGCATCAGTAGGCAGGATATACCGCAGAATATCCTTGAGCCACTTCTGAAATCCAGGCTCTTCAGGCACTGCTTGAAGCTGCCTTCCTATCAACTGCCCTTATTTCCCCACCCCTAAGTGCCCAGTAGCACACAGGGTGGGGCGTCATGAAGGAAGTAGCTGTCGGGGTGCCAGGGTGTAGGGATGGGGTGGGTTCAGCTCAGCTGAGGTTTCTTGCTGCCAGCATGTCTCTCTAGAGCCTGTGTGGGAGCACCCATTGGGAATTTGTGGCTGGGGCATTTGGGCAGGGCAGGATTTGTTTCTCAGACTTGGGCCTACTATTAGGTCATGGGGAATCAACAGGAGACTCAGCCAGGCCTTTGGAATGAAGCTTCAGAGTCACCATGGAGTGTGTCTGACCTTCCCTGTGGTTCAGTAGGACAGGGCTTCACAGTTTATAGCAGTAGATGGTGGCAAGAAGCCACCAGTCCCCTTGAGGGCTGTGTCCTCCTCTGGCCTCAGCGGCTTTGCCTTACAGAGATGTGGGTGGAGAAGCTGCTCCAGGGCTCCTGGTGAGGCTTCCCTAAGACTCTGGGGCCTAAGAGAGAAACCTGAACGGTTGCAAATGAGGAGTGTCCCCAGATGACTCCAGGGGACCAGTAGGAAGGTTGGAGTGGGAGGGCTAGCCTTGTCTCTTCCCTCTCCCTGGCAGATTCAACCGGCCTTCTGCAGCTCTGGTTTTGGGCTTTTACACTGTCAGCTAGACAGGGCTACCAGAGTGGGTGAAACAAGATGGGCGTGTGCCCCTGACCTATGACTCCTGTTCCAAAGGGCACCCGCCCACTCGTACACTTCCTTTTTTTCCCACTCTTAGACTCGGTTCCCCTTCACCATTTACCCCCCCCCCCCCCCGCCCTCGCCCCTATTCAAAGCTCAGGGGTAGAGAGGGAACCCTTTGCATGGGTGCAGGAACCCCAGCACCCCTGAGGAAGAGGCCCCTGACCTGGCAACCACACTCCCGCCGCAGCCATTCCCCAGCTCCCAAGAGGCTCTCTCTTCGGCAGAACCGAATCTGCTGAGACTTCACTCCAAAAAAGGAAAGTTAAATTGAAAAAAAAAATTCAAACTCTCCAACGCGTCTAGGGAAAGCAGAAGAGGAGGGAGGAGGCGGCTGCAGGGCTGGGCTCCCTTGCCGCCTGGCTGCTGTTGAGATCAGAGGCTGAGAGGGCCCACTGTGGTGTGTGTGTGTGTGTGTGTGTCAGTGAGCCCCTGAAGCTAGTGGGCAAGTTCCTACTGGGGTCGAATGGTCCTGGCTGTGTGTCCAAGGGTGGGCCACAGGCTCAGAGCGCAGCCTATGCAGGCGTCCTAGAAAATTACCTATGGGTGTTGACTCTTGGACGTGATGAGCCCTGGTAACAGGGCACCGCACCGAGACCCGCGTGCTGTGAACTAGCGTTGGTCTCTCCAGGATCTCATATGCTAGTCATTAAACCTGTTCGCCACTGGCTGGGGTTCGCGGAGCGTTCCCCATGGGCTGATCTCCGAGGCGAGGCCCAGCGCGTCGTTGAGCATCTGCACGCGTCTCTGAGGGCTCCGTGGGTGGCCTTCCCCGGGGCGTCGTCTCCGCATCCCCTGGACACTCCTGAGTTATAATTTAATAGCTGAAACGCGATTCCCGTGAAGTCTCTGGGGTTCGCGGAGCGGGAGGGGGCGGGGAGCCGCTTGCTCCGCCTTCCTCCGGCCAGAAACGCTGCTTGCCGTGCTCGCCGCGGGGTGCGCAGGCCTGGAAGGCGTGCACACGGGCCCTTTAAGGCGGCTTGGGCGGGCCTTCACGAGGTCCCTCCCCTCGCCCCGCCCCCTAGCCGCCAGGAGCGGAGCCGCGGGCAGCGCAGGCCGGGCCACATCCCCGTCCCCGCGCCAGCCGCCCGCGCCCGCCATGCGCGCCCCGCAGCGGCCCGCGCGCCCGGGCCCCGCGTCGTAGCGCGGCGGGCGGAGACCGCAGGCTCCCTGCCTGGGCCCGCCGCGTCCTCGAGCCCGATCGGCGCTGCCGCCCGGCTCCAGCGCCCGGTGCCGCCGCCGGCGAGGTGAGTCGGGCCGAGTGCGCGGAGGGTGGCGGGGAGCGGGTGGCTTCCGGGCCGGGGCGGCGCACGCGGCGGAGTTGGCGCCCCCGAGGGGACAGGCGGCGCGGCGGGGCGCGCGCGGGGGCGCGGGAACTTCGGGAACTCCCGGGACCTTGCAGGGCGGTGCAGGCCGCGACCCGCGCACCCGGAACCCTGCGGGATGGAACAGGCCAGGACTCGGGGACCCTGCCGGGTGGAGCAGGCCGAGAACCGGGGACCCTGCGGGATGGAACAGGCCAAGAACCGGGGACCCACCAGGCGGTACAGACCGGGACCCGGGTACCTTCGGGGTGGCGCAGCCTGAGGACCTGGGGATCCTGTGGGGTGGCACAGCCTGAGGACTGGAGAGCCCTGCAAGGAGGTGCAGGCCGGGACCCAGGACCCTCTTGGATGAAGCAGGCCAGGACCCCAGTACTCTTCTGGGGTGGTACAAGCCAGGACCTGGGGACCTTCTGAGATGGCATAGGCTAAGACCCGGAGACCCTGCAGGGAGGTGCAGGCCTGGACTTGGGAACCTTCACGGGTGGTTCAGGTCAGGAACCGGGGACTCTGCGGGCAATTTAGGCCAGGACCCCAATACTCTCCGGTCTGTCGAAGGCCATGCACAGGGGACCCTGCAGAGTGGCGCAGCCTGAGGACTGACTGATGGACCTTTTGGTGTGGAGCAGGCGGGGACCCGTGGACCCTCTGTTGTGGCGCAGCCTGAGAACTCTGATTCTCAGGGTGGCTGGCGCAGTCCAAAGATTTGGGGCCCCTCCCGGGCAGCTTGCCTGGGGGATTTGGGGATGGCGCATCCTGGGGACCCGAGGATCCTGTGGGCGGCCGCGCCCCCTCCCCCTCCGGTGACGCGGCGCCGCCTCCTGTTCCCTCCCCTTGGCGGTGCGGATACTTGGGATGCCACTAGTTTGGGAAGTTACAGATCCGAGCCTAGCGGGGAGGCCCGGAGCCCCAGCGCCCCCCGGACGCGCGTGGGAAGCGGCCTTCCCTCCCGACCTTGCGGGAGGAGAGCGAAGCGGGCGTCCAGACGGGCGGTCCCCGGAGGCCCCCGTGAGCTGGGGGCGCCAAGCAGCGACGGCTGCAAAATCTTTACATTGTAGCTTTATTCGCGCAGCCAGGTCCACCCGCCGGCGTGCGCGCGCCCTCCCCGAGAGTCTGGTGCAGGCAGCGGGGGCGGATCCGTTCGATCTTAGCCTCCTCCCTTCCTCCCCTTCTCCTCCCCTCCCCACTCCCCCGTTGGTGAGAACTGGTTTTATTACGATTACGATTTTTCCCCATCCTTGCAGATTTGATGGAGGGATGTGTGAGGGAGGAGGGAGAAGTGGGAGGCAGTGTTGGGGGCTCTGTGGGCAGTGTTAGGGTGGCCTTGACTTTGCCCTTTTGAATCCTGCTCTGGTCCTTGCGGCTGCTTTGATGAAAGGGGCTCTGAGGCCAGGCGCGTGGGGGTGGCATCTCAGGCCACTGCTGGGGACTTCGTGGGTGGCCCTTTTTTTTTTTTTGAATTGTTGAGGAGCGGGCAGAATAGTCAGGGAGCCTGAGGCGAGCTTGAGGTGGCCTGAGACCTTAGCATTCTTGCTGGGTCTGCCGCTCAGCCTGTTGGTTCGAATCTTAGATGGTGGCTCTGATGGGGGCAGATGACTTCACCTGTCTGTGTTTTCCGTCTTCTCTTCTGCAGAGTGAGGGTGAAAAAAAATCAGTTCCCAGGTCTGGGGTGCTTCCGTGAACTGAGTCTGTGAGAGGGTCCTTGGGTAGGTTACTGTGACTACTGTTATTACCGGATTGTCATCCTTGCTCTGTTTGTACTCAAGATTGGGGAAACCCATGGGGAGTGTCCGCCTCACCTTTGGGAGCTGGGAGGGTCTGATGGAGGAGGCCCCCAGGATGGAGGAGCCCTACAGGATGGAGAAGGGCCAGGCCTCAGCCCATTGAACACAGGCAAACACGGAGTTGGCAGCTAGCTGAGCTGCGGAGTGGTGGAGGGGGTAGTGAGGGCATTTCGGGTACTGCCTAGCTTCCCTGCATTCCTGCCATGGCCCTGCTTGGAAATTTACCGCTGTTACCTTGGGGTGCCTGGGGAGCCTGCAGTGTTCAGGTCCAGATGTGGGGGTGGGGGTGAGTGTCCAGACTTGGCCTCTTCCCACGGAGCTATTACGCTTACCCAGGAATCAATACTATTGATAAACCCATGTCCGTGGTAATGTGGCTGTCAGGCCCTGGTGAGGGATGGAGACCCCGCCTGGGGCTGTGCCCCTCCCCCCCCTTAGTGAAGGCTCATGGCTTAATCCCTTCTTTTCTCCCAGTGAATACTCCCGTGGCCTCCCAAAGGTTTCCTAGCTCTGCAAACAGGAACTGAGCTGCCACACAACTGGATGTGGGATTGTTCTGGGCCAGCAGGTGCTGCGACTCCACATCCCCTTCTCCACAGGGACCCTGGAGTCCTGGCTGGAAATGGACCTGTTGTTTCTAGCTGGGTCCCACCCAAAGCTGCTGGTGGGGAACCTGGTGCTATCTTCCCAGATGGGGGCGGCACCCTCTCACCACCCAGTTAGACCGGAGATTGATCCAGCTGGCATTCACGAGCTATATCAGTAGCGCTGGAGCTGTTTTTTTTTTTTTTTCAACCTCTGTATGCCGTTTTTCCCTGCTCTGTTTCCTGTTCGTGTCTACAATACCATATAGCAGCCTCCCCAGGTGATAACTTGGGTACAGTTCCCTGCAAGGGTGGCAGCTTGCAGGAGCTGGTGATTCCTGCTTAAGGTGCCCGGGGGATAACAGTGTTTGCTTGCGTGTGTGTGTGTGTGTGTGTGTGTCTCTGTGTGTCTGTCTGTGAGCTGAGACAACTGTCTGGGGAGGGCAGGGCTACACAAAGCCAGGCGGGGAAGGTAGTTCAGAAGATCTGCCTCCCTGGGGAGGAGCAGCGGCTGGGAAGGAAGGGCCAGGTGAACCTCCTTATAGGAGGCTGATCAGAAATCCACTTTCTGTTGTGTCGGGTGAATTCTCTTCTCTGAACTGATAGCTTTGCAATTGCAGTAGCAAAATGGTGACATCCAGCAAGCGCTTACTGTGTGTGCCAGCATTTAGAAATTGTCTTTGTGTGTGCACCGGACATGAATCTTCTGGAACATTCTGAGGTGGGCTTGGCCTGTGGGGACGTAACTGTCCTATCTTATAGATGGTGTCACAGAGGCCCAGAGAGGTTTGACGCCTGGCCTTGGAAGTGGGAACTAACACCTGGACTGTTCACAGGTCATGTAGGACACAGCCTTGGCCTTGGCCAGCTGCAGGGAGGATGGCAGCAGGAACCGACCTTTCTCATGAGGTGGCACCTGCTGATCTTTGCAGGGCTGTGGGAGGAGAGCAGCTTGGAGACTGGGAACTCATTCTCCCAGGGTTCGGAGAGGGGGCGGTGCCAGCGGCAGGCTGGCATTTCTTTGAAGTCTCATTTTATCTCAAACATTCATGCAAATTTTTGGCATCTGCCTTGGCGACAGTGCTGTGTTTATTTTGAAATGAAAACAGGGGTTTGAATTATTTAGCATGGTGTCTAACAGGGCATGAAGCTGCAAGGGGGAGCCCTGTATCCTGCCTGGAGTGCTCAGCTCTTGTGGGTGTCTCCCTGGGGAATCTGCCTGTGCTGGCAGAGGTCCTGCTCCTGAGAGTGCCACAGGTCAGAGGGTGCAGTTGCCTGAGGTCACAGGGGAACTGTGTACATGTGGTGGTGGTGGTGGTGAGTGAAGTCACCTCCATCACTATGGTAGGGCAGGTGCTCCACACTGTCCTGCCCTTGGGCCCCTGGCTAGTCACTATCTTCTGGTTCATAGATGCCGAAAGGATCATGGAAGCACAGCAGGGGATAGGCTGCCTGATCCGCTTTGACTAAGCTGCTGGTTGACTTAGCATTGTAAAACTTCCAAACAGTCTTTTCTGGCTCACTAGTGGTGCGCCAGGCTGGTGCCTATGGAACCTGTAGTTCTCATCTGTCTCGTTGGAACCTTGCCCTCCCCCACCAGCGGAAACTAGCGGGGATTGCAGAGGCCAAGGTTTGGTGCTCAGCACTGCAATGGCACAGTCTGTTTGGCCCTGGGGAGGTTACTTAACCTCTCTGAGCCTGATAGTTTGTTCCTCTGTAAAATGGGGCTACCACCATCCTTTCTACTGCCGCCGCCACTGCTGCTGGGGTCTTAATATCGTGAGGATCATACAAGACGGCACGTGGCTTCGGATCTGCTGTCACTGAATGTAGCTTCCCCATTTGAGAGCGAAGACTTAATTTGTCATGGGGATTCATGTTCTTTGTACTTGCTGTTTGGTTGGACAGGATGCATTTTGTCATCTTTTTTCCTTGTTTGTTTGCTTATTTATTGTAGTACTAGGGTTGAACCCATGGGCTCCCGTGTGCCAGGCAAGTATTTATACCATTGAGCTGCATCCCCAGTCTGGACTCCTCCCTCCTGAAGGGCTGCTGGGAAGGCTCCTCTTGTGTCTGGCCGGTCTAGTGTCTTCCCTTGACCCCAGGTTGGGGCTTGTGGCCCTCTGGAGACTCAGGGCTCCTCCCCTTTCCCTGGTTGGTGACTCTTGGCTCAGCTGCTTCTCTGCTCTCTGAGCTGAGGTTTCCCCTCCCACCTGTAATCAACCTGCTGGGGAGATCAATAGCAGCTTGGGGGACTGGAGAGTGCTGTGGAGATGAGGGTAGGAATGGTACCTTCTCGTATATCTGGGGGTTTCCCCCTCCCTCTGTAGTAATCCTGATGGTTGGGATACCTTAGGGGTGTTTTGGAAAGACCATATCGTGACTTCCTGTGTTTCCCTTTGTGTCCAGAGCACCGAGCTACGGAGCAGGCGGCTTTATTTAATTTTAGTTCACTTAAACAGCTTTGGTGACTGTCTGGTTGCCCTGTGCACAGTGGCCACTGGGGTGGAGCTGAATGTAGGAGCAAGGTTGGCACCAAGTATCTCATTCCCCACCCCATGTTCTGCCAGCTTTCTGTGTTCCATGCTGTCCTGAATCCTGAAGGTCTGCCTGTCCTATGCGTGGCTCAGTGTTCCCCTGTTCTCAGCCTCCTTCCTACGGCCTGGGTACCCACGTTACGGCCTCCTTTTCTCACCAGTCTCTGGCGCTGGAAAGTTAGTAGTGGTGGGGATGTTCTAGAGCAGTGATCTCCACCTTCCTAACGCTGCAGCCCTTTAATATAGCTCCTCATGCGGTGGGGACCCCAACCGTAACATTATTTTCATTGCTACTTCATAACTGTAATTTTGCTACTATTATGAATCATAATGTAAAGATCTGTGTTTTCAGGTGGTCTTCAGCAACCCCTGTGAAGGAGTCGTATGACCTCCAAAGGGTCAGACCTACAGGTCGAGAACCACTGTTTTATTGTGTCTTCTGCTTCTGAGCCTTTGTAGTAAGATCGGTACCACCCAGGAAAGGAATGATTATAATTTTGTTCTTGGTTTGTAGTCCTCAGGATTGAAGCCAGGTCCTTGTGTAGCTAGGTAAGTTCTCAGTCAACTGTGCCACATCCTGCTTCTCTTTGCCTTTTTATTTATGGAACAGACTTGTAAAGTTGCCCAGACTGATCTTGAACTTGGAGTCCTCCTGCCTCCACCTCCAGAGTAGCTGAGAAGACAGGCTCTACTGAACTTAACCGTTAATAATGAGAGAAGCAAGAAACTGGTGGGCCAGGGAGCCCTAGGCCCAGGTAATATGGCTGGAGTGCCAGGAATTCTCGAAGCAGGTGTGCAGGAGGGCTCTGCCAAGTCAAGGTCCCAACACCCTTCCACTTCCCCTTTCCCAGGCTCAGCAGGCAGCTGGAGTGAACCATGCTTAGGTGGCTCTGTCTTTATGCGCTGGATGGCACACAGTGATGCATGATGCGGTGGTTGCTGACCCAGCCGGGACCCTGGTGTGCTATTTCCTCTGGTCCTCTGGGGAGGACCTGCCTCCTGTAAGTGAGACTTTCTTTGCTATGAAATAATATGGCAAAGACTCTTTTCTTTCTCCTTTTTTTGGGGGGGGTGGGGGTGGCACAGGGTCTGTCTTAGTCAGTGCTCTGTTGCAGTGAAGAGACAACATGACCAAGGCAGCCCTCATGAAAGTGTTTAATTGGGGGCTTGCTTATAGTTTCCGAAGTTTAGTTCAGGATCATCATGGTGGGAAACAGACAGGAATGGAACTGGAGCAGTAGACTAGAGCTTTGTATCCAGATCCGTAGGCAGCAGGCAGAGAGAGAGAGAGGGGGGGGGGAGGGGGAGGGAGGGGAAGGAGACAGACGCCTACACCACACAGACACACAGAGACAGAGAGAGACACACAGACAGAGATAGGGTCTGGTGTGGGCTTGGAAGTTTCAAAGCTGACTCCCAGTGACATATTTTTCTACAACAAGGTCACACCTCCTACCTTCCCAGTTCCACTCACTGGAGACCAAGCATTCAAACCTTTGAGTCAGTGGGTGCCGTCGTCATTCACACCACCACAGAGTCTCACTCATCTGTAGCCCAGGCTGGCCTGGGACTCGCATCTCAGCCTTGTGAGTGCTAGGACAACAGGCGTGTGTCATCACAGCTGGCTGCCACATGTTTGTGCACACAGCTCTGGCTCACTTAGGCTGGTGGCTGATGCTGCCTTTTGTGTATTTGTCAAAAGAGAAAAGAAAAAGCTCCAAGAAGTTGTGTTTTGTAAACTGCAGAAGTTTCTGGGCTTCATCGAAAAGCACTTTTTTTTTTTTTTGGTTTTTCGAGACAGGGTTTCTCTGTGGCTTTGGAGCCTGTCCTGGAACTAGCTCTGTAGACCAGGCTGGTCTCGAGCTCACAGAGATCCGCCTGCCTCTGCCTCCCTAGTGCTGGGATTAAAGGTGTGCACCACCACCGCCTAGCCTTCTTCGAGCTGGGATTAAAGGCGTGCGCCACCATCGGGCGAAAAGCGCTCTTATAAAAGGAGCCGCTGGGGCCTATAGGGAGAACGATGGCAGTAGGGAGTATGGGGTGGCTACCTACTGCTGACAGCTCTCCAGGGTTCCATTCCTGAGGCAGACACACTGGGTTGTGCAGGCTGGCGGAGCACCAGCCACTTTCCTGTGTATCCCTGGTGACACATTGTATGTGTGACCCTCTTGCATACTGGTTGTCTGTCATTCCTGGTCCTTTCTGGTCTGTGTTCTGGCATACTTAGTACAAGGGTACCACCCGCTGCTTGGTGCCCTGGGTGCCTGGGCTGGTGTGATGGCTGCACGATCCCCATCCTCTCCAAGACCAGGTTTCACTGTGTTGCCTTGTTGTCCTGGAACAAGGAACTCATGGTGTAGACCAGGCTGACCTTGAACTCAGAGGTCTGACTACCTCTCCCTTCTGAGCTCTGGGATTAAAGGCTTGCAATTATTATTATTATTATTATTATTATTATTATTATTAAATGATTCTGTGAAGTGCAGCTTTTGGGTGGGGTCCATAAATACTTGTTTGACTCCCAACTCTGAAAGGCTGGTCTACACAGCTAGAACAGTGTGTTGGGGAGTCCTTTGACTTCTTTGTACTTCGACCCCTTTGACTTTTTTGCATTTGAGGACATAGGCCCTGGACAGGGTCTAGAAGTCATATTGAATGTTTCCAAGACTCTTGCTTCTTGCTTGGGTCCCTAGCCCAGTCACCTGGGCTGGTAGTGGTACCTGACAGTTGTAATCAGTGGGGAAATGAGGAGGTCACTGGCTTTGCGCCCAGTCCATTCGCTTCTTAACTACTTGTGTGGAGTGCTGAGCAGTTTCTGGGTGACTTGATGGTTTTCAGAATTCTCACCCGTTTTTAACCCACTGTTTCCTCTTGACTTTGGTGGCTTAGGAGCTCCCACGCAGCTCTGCAAGCCTGCCTTTACTAGCATGAGTCTGTGTTTGGGTTTTTTATCCATATCTCCCTGAGTCCAGATTCCTTTGTCTTGGCTTCCAGCATTGATTTTTATCTTATCGTGGGGATTCCTAAGAATTGCCTCAGTGCTGAGGTCCAGGAGGAAGGTGCTAAGTGGGGTGTCTATAAAAACCTGTCTCCTGAGTGCGGTGGGGGTGAGGGTGTTCTTTCCACCAATGTTCCCTCGGGGAAACTGAGGCTGACTGGGGTGTGGCTTAGCAAGTTAAACTCTGAGCAAGTACCTTTGGGCGCCTTGGGGGTTTGACAGAGTGACTTTTTTTTTCTTTTTGGGTTTTGCTTTCTTTCTTTCTTTTTTTTTTTTTAATTTGTGGTTTTGGTTTTTCAAGACAGGGTTTCTCTGTAGCTTTGGAGTCTGTCCTGGAACTAGCTCTTGTAGACCACAGAGATCCGCCTGCTTCTGCCTCCCAAGTGCTGGGATTAAAGGCATGCGCCACCACCACCTGTCTGGTGATAGAGTAAGAATGTATCCTGGGGTGGTATGTCACCTATTGGTGCCCAGGGACCCTGGGGTACTGCCCCAGACGCTTTCAGGTGCCTACCATTTCCTCTGACCTACCTGTGTGGCACTGTATTGGGAAGGGAGATGGTTGAGAGCCCCAGGTGTGGCTGGAGCTGGGATTGGGCCTGGGACTGGTGTGGGGCTGTCTGCTAGGGGGAATGCAGCATCCAGGTGCTCTGGGGTCAGTCTTTCCTGGTTTGGGTGGGTTCCAGGGCCAGTCTCTTTTGGGAAAGTAGTCTTGGGGTCAGTCTTTACTGGCCTGAGTGGCCTCCAGGGTCAGTCTCTATTGTGCAGGTGTCCTTAGAATCCGTCTATGTTCCCCACCCCCACCCCCATGGCCAGTTTTCCCCGGGCTGGTGACTGGGCTCCCCTCTGCCTTTGGGTGCACTTGGTATTCTGTGACTTTGGACCCTTGAGGAAATCTGCTCAAGCCCAGGTGTGGACAGGCTGCTGTGGACTTAGAGCAAAGTGGGGACCTTGCAGGGTGCGAAAGGGTGAAAGGAAGCTCTTACCCCACAGGCGTGATCCAGCTGCTCCAAGCTCATGAGCTGGGGTACATGCCCCTCTTGCCATCTTCAGCAGGGTCTCAGCATCCCAGGATCTAAGTTGACGAAGGGGGAGTCAGGGACCCCCTTATAGTCGGGGCTTCTGCTCTTAGTGTAGGACTCAGGTAGCGTCCCTGAGGTCCTTTCATTATTAGCCCTGAAGCCTGCTGTCACTTCCTAGCTCAGAGCCCTTCTTGAGGCAAGTGGAGGGATGTGAGGGGACCCCACAGGTGCCCTCTACCTCCTGAATATGTCTCACTTACTGCATTAGAGGTCTATTCTCCTGCCCACCCTTGTGGGAAGATCCCACATTCCAGTGCTGGTGGATGGGGGCAGGGCTGGAGTTTTCTTTGGTCTTGTCTGTGGATGTTCTCTGTTGGGAACTTCAAGGCCTAAGTCTCAGAGCCAGGCCTAGAGATGTCTCTGGCCCCTCTGTCTTCATGCTGGTCTCTGCAGTGCCTGCTGAGCCACTCTGAGACAATCCCCAGTATCTCCATGCTTGATACCGGCTACCAAGATCAGCTACCAAGATCAGCTACCAAGATCAGCGTGCTGGGGGAGGCTAAGCTGGCCACGAGGTTGGAGAGGTGTTGTTATTCTTGGAGACCCTCAGGCCCTAGAGGTTTGCCCTTGGCCAGCTGAGCCTCTCTGTAAGCACAGTGGCTCCTGGGTGGTCCTATTGCAACTTGGGAGGCTGAGGTTGTGGCCTCAGACTGCCTGGCCCACCTTTCCTAGCTTCCTGTCCCCATCTATTTTCTATTCATGGACCGTTTCCTGGCCTGGGTTCATCAGTGTCTCCTCTTACTCAAGTTCTCCTTTGGAGAACCCTAGGATGTGACCTTTAGTGTCAAGAGTCAGCGTGGACATCAGCATTTAGGGTGACACTATACCGCAGGGCGGTGTCCCCTGAATGCAGCATGGTGTCCTCTTAGGAGGGGCTGACATGAAGGCATGTGGACAGAAGATGGGAAAGAGACGGAGGCAGGGCTGTCTGGGACTACAGACTCCTGGGAACATGGAAGGTGAAGGATGAGTTTCCCTGGGATTCCCAGAAGGACCAGCCCTGCTCTTGATTTTGGCCGTCTGGTTCCCACAACAGAGAATTGTGAGCACCTGGGGACTGCTCCTTTCTCTACTCACTCTGGGAAGTGGATTGCTTCTCAGCAGTCGCTCCAGCCATCCACGCCATAGGTGCCATTGAAACCTCAGTCAGCTGGGTACGGCGGTGCGTGCTGGGAATCTTTGCACTGGAATGCCGATGCAGAAGGATCACAGATTCAGGGCCTGTCACCATGACTGGTTGAGGTGGCTCAGCAGGTAAAGGTGCTTGTTTTAACAAGTCTGGTGACCTGAGTTTGATCCCTGGAACCCATGTAAATGTAGAAGGAGAGAATTGACTTTTTAGGCTTTACATGCTATGGCCCATGCTCCCTATACATGAGCACACACAGACAGAAAAACAATAACTCAGGCGTTGTCAGTACCGTGCTCACTGCACAGACAGGAGGACTTGAGTTCAGTCCCCAGAACCCATGTAAAGTTGGCATAGACATGTGAGCGTCTAATCCTGTGGTCCTCAACCTGTGGTTCTCAACCACCCTTAGACAGGGCTCGCCTATCCGATATCCTGCATTCATTACGATTCATAACAGTAGCAAAATTATAGTTATTGAAATAGCAAGGAAATAACTTTCTGGTTGGGGGTCACCACAGCATGAGGAACTGTATTGAAAGGGGGTCACAGCATTAGGAAGGTGGGGAAGCCACTGCTGTATCCCAGTTGTTTGGGAGATGGAGATAGGATCCCTGGGACTTGCTAGTGAGCCAGGCTGACCTAATTGGAAAGCCACAGGATGAGACCCTCTCTCAAAACAACAAAAACCAAAACCAAGGTAGTCAGGACGTGGGCAGCAGCATTGAGATGTCCTCTGACCTCCCCATGCCTGTGTACACACACAATCCAGTCACATCGACCCAGCTGGCTCAGTGGTAGAACCAGGCCTCACAGTGGCTGGTAAGGTACAGCTGATCTCTCCCTCTGCCCCTTGCTCCTTCTGTGCTCGCCACGTTGGTCTCAGCTACCTCTCCTTATATATGCCTCCACCCCAGGGCCTTTGCACATCTCTGTTCGAGGTGTTCCCCCTTGAGGCGCCCCCCCCCATCATCAGTTTTGTTCACACATCGCCTGTCCCAAGGGCTCTTTCCTGATTTGTCAGTATGTTACACCCTCACCGGGCTGAGTCCCCCTTCTTTAGTCCTCTGATGCCTGGCATTGGCTGTCTCTTGCTGCTGTCTGTCACCCCCAGCTATACCCCAAGTTCTAGAATGGCGAGACTGCATGCTGGGTGCAGGGCACCTGCCCCAGGACTGCCGGAGATCTGAGTCTCCCATCTGTCCTCATGTCTGCTGCCTTTTCCAGGCTTTCAGTGCCGGAGTCCAGCCCTCTCTGTTTCACCACGACTGCTCTGGACTGTTGAGGTGCAGGCCTAGGTGCTGCCCAGCCTCAGTGTCTGAATCTGTACAGTGGCCAACTGCCTTTAACAGCATGACATGTGTGTGGGTGAATGTCGTCCTTGTGTCCACTGGCTTGCCCCTGCCTGGCTCTTAGGAACAGGTGTGCCTGGTGGTGTCCAGAGGCCTCCCTCTGCTCTGGTGCCAGAGCTGGTTGGGGATATCAGAACTTTACAGTGCCTGTCCTGGACTGACCCTTCTAAGCCTCAGTCACTAGAGTGCCCAGTTCCCCATTTTTTAGCTAGGGAAACTGAGGTACACGTTACCATTGTGCCCCTTCCTGGGTGGCAGGTGGCCTTGGCAGGACCTAGTCTGTCCTTGGGATCCTTCCCTTTGATTGGGTAGGAACAGTTCCTTGCCCTCAAGTGCCTCTCTGGTCACTGCAACTTGTACTCTCAGGGTCACCCTCCAAGGCGTCTGGGCTTTGGCTGACTCTGCACTGAGGGAGGTCTACCCTGCTCTCTTGGCTTCTTCTTGCGTGTTATAAATAGCAAGCAGTCCCTACTTGGACAGGAAGCTGTGTCCCCCCTACTGTGTCACCTGGCACCTGGGTTCTGCTCCTCCATTGTCACAAGTCTGTGGGACCATATTGCAAGTGTGCTGTGTGACCTTCACGTTTGTGCTGTCTTACCTGTGCTTTGATTCCCTTGGCTGGTCATCTGGGCCCCCCAGTTTCTGGAAAGAGTACTTCTGGGTGTTTGGGAGACATTGAGATGTGTACGGCCAGGAGAGAGGAGCTAGCATGGATGGGGACATTGCTGAACTGGGGCAGGGGAAGCTGACAAGATGGTACTGTGGGAGGGTCTTGGCACCGGAGGCCATCTCCTTTGCTGCATCTACCCTCTCTGACCCTTGGACAGTGCTTCCCCCATTTTCTGGACAGGTGACAGAAAGGGTTTTGAAGCAAGAGACTATTTCATGGGGCCCTGGGTCAGCCTTCAGTTCCTGTCACAGGCCAGGGCTGACCTTTGTCCCTTCAGTACTGCCATAGGGGACCTGGTTCCCTGGTGGTCCAAGGGCCAGACTTGTCTGAGTATCTTTGGGTGGCTGTGAGACCCCATCCTAGCTAACAACCTCTACAGTCCTCATTCCTGCCAGCCACTTGGCCTTCTGGGAGCTTCCCATGCATGCTTCACTCTGCTGCCCAGCTGTGCCTTGCAGAGTTCTGTCACCTGGCCTGTGATACCTGGAGGGCTCACAGAAGCTCGAGGCTTGGTTGGTGCCAGTATTGTTCTTAGGGCCTCAGCTCTGCTGACAGGGGTTGGGGAGGAGAAAATTTCCTGTGTCCCTGCTGGGTCTCATGACTGGCCCAAAAACAAAACCCCAAACCTCCAAAACACTGATTGATAGTTACTTCTTGTTGACTTAGAGCCAGGTCTCCAGTGACAGGCTCGATCCGAGTCACATTTTCATAAAACGCTAGGCTGTGTTCTGGGGGTGGATCTATCATATGGGTGGCAGATCTGGGCATGTCCATTGTGCCCTATGGAAATGGAGAGGCTATTACTTGGGCACCAAAATCAGAAATTCGAGTTTAGGGTTTGTGGGGTGAACCTTGGGGGTTCTCGAGGCTCTGATGCACTTATTTTGGAGGCTTTTTAGCAAAATAGTCTCCAAATGATGCTGAGTGTTGGATGCTGTATGCTTTGAAAAGTGGCAAAGGAGAGTGGAGGCTGCAGGTGGGACTTGGGAGCGAGTCGGCTGGAGCCAGGGGAATGGGTGGGGTGCTAGGGTCTTCATGACCAAGAGGCTGGAGGCCAGGGCTGAAGAAGATGGGGAGCAGTGCTCTGGGTCCCTAGCTATGGGTGGCTCAGCCCCACCCAGTGTCTTCCCCTTGCTCTATTGTTGGGGCTCCCATCCCCAAACCGAGGGTGGAGATGGATTTATCTGTTGCCTGGTCATGTCACTTGTTACAACCAAAGAGGAAGCTCATACTGAGCCATTGCTCGCTTGGGACTGGGGATGATGGCTGTTCCTGACCTCCAGGACATTGGTGGTCATTATGTCCTGGGATCTGGGGGCTGGGGTGGCCAGGCAGGTGGGGGAGGAAGGGGGAGGCTGGAAGACAGGGGGTAGTCTGTGGTCCCATGTTCTCTCTTTGTATTATATTCTCTCAAACCCAGTGTGTACCCAGCTCCAGTGGATGGCCAGGGAACAGCGTGTCCCTAGCTTATCCCTTGACAAATTTCAGTTGGTTCCTTAGGATGCGCTCCCCCAGCCATGGCCTTGTCTCCAAGGGGCAGGTGCCCTGGGTTCTCTGCTGCAGGCAGTGCCCAGAGGCCAGTTCCCCAGATGCAGAGAAAGGCGGAAATTGCCCGCTCCTGTACCAAGGCCTCTGGGCCGGTTGCCAGAAACTAGAGCAGCGATGAAATGAAATGAGATCCTTCTACGTAAGTGTCGTGTGTGTCCTCCCCCCCCCCCCCCCCCCCCCCCCCCGGCAAACTCTGGAGGTTGGGCTGACTGGGGGTGCCCTCATGGGGTTGGGTACAGAGGCTGTAGGGCAGAAGTGCCTTGTTTCTACCAGCCTGGGCGAGGTGGCAAGGAGATAAGGAGATGTGCTGGTCAAATAAAGATCACAGGACATCGCCACCAGCTTCCCTTGCTGGAGACCAGCCCAAGCTGCCTCGGTTGGGTGTGGGCTTTTCTCACCCACATCTTTCTGCTCCTCAGGCCAGTGTATTTCCCTGTTGGCTTGGGCTCCACTGTGTCCTTGTGGCAGAGTTCATGGGTCTCGTCATTCTGCATGAGACGTGTTGTAGCCTGCTGTCACAGTGAGCTGTGTGGCCCTGCCGGTTTGTAGGTCAGCAGTGGGGGAACAGTGACAGCTTTATGTGCCACCAGCCTGGCGTTTCCCATGCTCAAGAAGATTGGCCTTAGAACCCATGGCACTCTGGGAATCTCGGAATCCCCTCTCTCACCAACATCCACATAGCCTCAGCATGTTTAAATCATGCTGCCTCAGTTTCCCTGTATGTAACACAGGGCTGAGACAGTGCTACCCATTTTGGCTTGTTTGTGGAGCTAGGACTTGAGAACCAAGCCACTGACTGTAGTAATTGTCCCCATTGTCATTAGACTTGTGTCGAGATCTGTGACTTGTGGGTTGATGTCATCTGAGTAGTGTCTGTCATGGATAGTGTGTCTCGTGATTGGCAGATCATGATGGGAAGAAGCTGCTGGACCATCCTGCATACACTGGGGAACAAAAGGAAATAGGTGTGGGGACTTCCCGGAAGGTGCCTGCTCCTGTGCTGAGGCGGCCACTCTGCCAGGGCATGCAGGCAGGGCTTGAGCCTTGGCAGCCATGTTTTCTGTAAGTGGGGAAGTTAGAAACAGTCTGAGCATAGCCCAGCCTTTAGAGGGAACTCCTGGTGGGCAGGAGAAGGGGGGGCTCTCGGTCTCATTCCCTCTTCACTAAGTGTTTTGAGACGTGTCTCATGAAGCCTAGGTTAGCTCACATTCCTAGGGCGGGCATTGTAGGTCCAGCATATGCAGTGTTTGGTTCTGTAAACTGGTGCTCGCTTTTGTGACAGCAGAAATGCCTACAGACCGCCCAGTGCCCTTGGGGCACTCCTCCCACGGCTCTTTGTGTCTTTTAGGGCTAGGAAGCCTCATGCAGCTGAGCATGCTGGTGCCGGGGCCTGTTTGTAGATTGTCTCTGAAATGTTTTCAGTGTCTGCCAGGCACTGCAGATGCCCTGACCTTGCTACTTTTGTCTTGGCATTTCAGTGTGGGGGGCACAGATTATTCTGAAGGGGCAGGTGGTGCAGTGAGGGAAGTCAGCCTGGGTTTACCACCCCCCACCCACACCCACCCCCGTAGAGAAAGGCTCTGTGCTCCTTTATGATTTTGTGAGTGGCCTTGCCCAGCATGTGGCACCCATGGTGTGTGTGGCCCCTCTGCAAAGTCAGGCATCAGTAGCCCTTCTCCACAGGCCCTGGGAGCGGCTCAGCCCAGATCCCTATGGGGATTAAGTGGGTTCATTTGATCGTGAACTTGAGCAGGCAGCTTATCTCCTCTGAGATAAAAGCTGAGTAGGCCATGAGCCACCTGGCCTGCGGAGGAAGCAGGATTTTCTATCCTCCACTCTCCGCTTCCCCTGCTAGGGGCCTAGAGCTTCTTTGCTGGCATTCCTTGCCAGCATCTGGACTAGGCCGTGGGGCAGCCTGAGGCCTGTGCCTAGCTGAAGAAGCCTGAGTTACATCTAATTACATATTCAGTTTTCATGTCCCCATGTGTAGATAGTCCTGAGGCCCAGAGAGCTTAGTGGGCTTGCCCAGTGTATTCAGCAGCCCTTGGCAGTAGCTGACTGGAATCTTCTGGATTCAGGGAAGAGAAACATTGTGCCTTGGTCCTAAAGAGCCCGTGCCTTTGGTACCTGCTCGGCAGGGGTAGCTTTTATGGTCCAATCATTCAAAGCTTGTGTGGCAAGGGGACTTAGTTGGTGTGGGATTCTCATGGACAAAGCCACAAGCATCCCTAGCAGTTTCTAAGATGTCTAGGTAGGAGTGTTGGGCATAGAGACCCTGTTGCTGTGTCTCTCGTAGGCAACAGGAATGGCTACCACCACTGACTGTAGGTTAAGCCTGGAACTGTTCTAAGCACATTGGGGTGTAGGTTCTTTTCCAGTTTCAATCACCACCAATACAGTCCTGCCTGAGGGCCAGTGAGGGGCTCTATGCTGCCCCGGTGGCTTCCCCATCTCAATGCATTTTCTCCCCTGTGGGCCTGCCTTCCCACATGCTGTTCCACCTGCCTTGAAGCCTTTCCCTAGAGACAGACACGGTGTCTGCTTGCTGCCAGCTCATGGTATTTTCCAGAGCCTCAGGTAGTTGGGGCTTTGGGGAGTTAGAACAAGGTGGGTTTGGGGCCTTTGGCTCCCACAAACCCTGCCCACCCATTGGCTGGCTCCTTCCATGGACCAGGTTTCGTGTCATTATAGGCATTAGGCTTGGTTTGTAATTTTACAAATTAGTTCTTAGGAAACGGTTTATTTATTCAGTTAACAATTTTTTCACATTTCCGTGTGTATGAATTTCACATCGTACACTTTGCCATACTGTTTCTTCATGTGTGGAGGAAGCATGTGTGCGTGAGGGCTCAGAGGCCTGCTTAGGCTCTTCTTGCATTGTCTTTAGCCATTTCCTCTCTGGGACCTGGAATGTACCAAGTAGGCTAGGCTGGCCAGCCAGGGAATTTGAGGTTCACCTGTTTGAACCTCCCATAATTGCCATTACTGGGGCATCACTGGGGCACAGGTGCCTAGGTGCATGCCAACATACCTGACTTTGTATGGGTGGGGATCCAAATTCGGGTCCCCACACTTACGAAGTAAACTCTTTACCCACTGAGCTGTCTCCCCTGCCCTGCTGTTACTTAAAACACTTCTTTTTCCTCATTTAAATATATAGCCATGCGACTGGAAAGATAGATGGCTCAGCCACTGAGCCCTGGCTGTGCTTCCATAGGACCCAGGTTTGGTTCCCAGCACACACATGACAGCTCAGAGCCACCTGTGGGGATCTGATGCCGTCTTCTGACCTCCATGGGCACTGCATGCATGTGGTATGCATACATGCTGTAGGCAGAGCACTCATGCACATAAAATAAACACAAATCTCAAAAAATGATATAATTGACCTGTCCACACAGTCAGGTATCACTCAGCCACAAAATGGAATGCAGCACCTCGTCCCGCCCCCCAACATGATATGGAGCGGCATGGAGTGACATGGAATGAAGGAAGGGGTGTGCTAACGCTCCAGGCGTGACGTGGAGTGACGTGGAATGAAGGAAGGGGTATGTGAAAGCTCCAGGCGTGTGAGCCACGGAAACGTCCAGAAAGGACAAACCATGGTGCAGAGGAGCAGTGGGGAGGGTGCTTGAGAGACTTCAGTGTGGACAGGGTCACTTTTAGGGTGACAGGCTGTTGTGGAACTAGATAATAATGGCTGTCCACTGAATTATCCCCATTGTCCTGATTCTGTCATTTCATGATTCTTGAATTTCATCTCAATAAATACATGTGAAAACCAATGAAGATTTATTTTTTTCAATTTTTATTTTAACACTTATTTTGGGGGCTGGAGAGATGGCTCAGTGGTTCAGAGCACTTGTTGCTCTTACAGAGGACTCAGGTTCGATTCCCAGCACCCACACATAGTGACTTACAACCATTTTATCTCTAGTTAAAGAGAATTTGACTCCTTTTGACCTTCACAGTTATTGGCACACAGACATACATGCTGGCAAAAACACCTATAAATAGATACTTTAAACATTACATTTATCTGTTGTGTATGTGTGTGGGGTACCACACATGTCTGCCACGGCACGTGTATGGAGGTCAAAGGACAACTGGCAGAAGTCAGCTTTTCTAAAGCCACGTGGATCCCAGGAATTGAACTCCAGTTGTCAGCTTTGGTGGCAAGAGTCTTTACTGCCAAGCCAGCTCCCTGGCCTGAATGTTTCTTTACTAAGCAGCTTCAATTTTTCTTCTTTAGTCTGCTTGGCTCAGCAGCTTGACACTCTAAGATGAGAGAGAGGATGTTAGGTCAGCGGGGAACGGGTAGTGGAGGAATTTGAATTGGGGCCTCGCCCTATTCTAAGATTAAGAGTTGTGCTCTAGGGCCATGCTGCTGACTGGGAATGGGCCCTTGGGTGACCCGAGTGCTGCCCTGAGTGAGAGGCAGGCCTACTTGTTTGTTTATATCTGTGATCTGGAGTCCTTGGGACATGGTCACAGTGCACACAACCTTGTCACCCCAGTGGGGCTGGGAGAGTCACCAGCTCTTGTTACCAAACAGAAATCTCCAACTGGACCAGGCTGTGAAATCAGTCAGTACTGCTCACTCCTGGAGTAGAGGCTGGGTCCTCTTCTTCTCCCATGTGGCCTTGGCTTCTAGGCGCAGGCTGAGTTAGGACCTCTAGGAATAGTGTCTGAAGATCCCCCCCCACCTCCTTGAGCCTCAGTTTCTCCAGTTGTGTGATGGGTCCAAGAGGAAGGTCAGCAAGGCTGGGGTGGTGGTGTGGAGAGTGAAGGGGTCATGTGGTGTACCCCATTTTACAAACTGGACACATTGAGATGACTCAGGGTAGCTCAGCCCAGGCTGGCAGCAAGCGCAGGGCAAAGGGCAGATCCTCACTGTCTGCCGGGGAGATGGCGGCATTTCCATCTTGGATCTTCCTGGGCACTGTGGTGTGGACAAATGTGTCAGGCGGTGTCAACTCACAGGGGACTTGGTGAATGGTGTGTGGAGAGCCAGGGTCTGCCTCCTCCATGACACCTTCAATGCCTGCTGCCTCTTCCATCCTGGGTTGCAGGACTCTTGAGTATCCCCTGAGCCCTGGGTGACAGATCTCTTTAATTTGCCTCTTGACCCAGGCAATTAATTGTATTCTGGCGATCGATTGTGGCCCTGATCTCGCCTTAGCCCCTGGCCCAGCACATGCAGCCTCTAGTGGCCTATCCCTGCTCCTGGGTTGCAGCGGAGACTCTGCAGCAAGCCTGCTTTCCCCAACCTCTGGGTTGAGCCTCCTAGAGCAAGCGTGATGGGGATTGTTGGTGATTTTTACTCAGCCCCAGGCTGAACCTGGTGACTGACTCCACACTAGGTCTGTTAGGCAGCCCTGCTATGTCCTTTCTGCAGATGGGCCCCAAGGGCAGCACCCCCATCCCTTCCTGTGATCTCTGCCCTACTTGTTCCCCAGGCCAGGGAAATGTGGAGACAGCTGGGGAGGTGAAGTCCCCTTGGTGGGGCCTTGACCCCTTTCTCCCCCTTCCCTACCCCCATCTGGAAAGCTGGGGGATGTGGTGGCTTAGTTGGGGGGGTGCTTGCTTGACATACACAAGGGCCTGGTTTGCACCCCTAGTTGCTCAAAAACCAAAATTAATAATAATAAAACCAGAGTGGGGCTTGTTGGGAGTGAAGGTTTGCATGGGGCTGGGGCCCATGTGGGAGAGCGCTGATGGACAGGTGGATAGCAGATGGCGGGTCGGGTTGCCTGGGCCTCTGTGGGCTCCCGGCCTGGTTTGTCCTGGCCTGGCCTATACTTGGCTGTGAGCCAGACTGCCTCTGACCACAGAGAGGCCCCTTCTCTGGGAAGGCGGTCGATGTGGCTTCTTCCAGGCCTCCACCTCTAATTGCTCCCTCTGGTTCTGCCTTTTGTAGATCCGCCCTCCCTCCCCCCACCCTGGGTGAGAAGCTAGATGGCTGCTCTGAGAAGCCCATTCCCGGGTGTAGGTGGAGGGCCAGACACCCAAGTCCTGAGGATCCAAGACTGCCCCCCAGCTCTCTCTGACTCTGTGGTTCTGGGGATAGGGCTTTTCTCCATCCATGAGATGGGGTCGGGATAGCTGGGCTCACAGGGCTGAGGAGACACTACAAAGGCTGGTATGAAGCCCTCATGGTGGCTGTGGTTATGGTTCCTGTGGCGTGAGTTCCCCTTGTCATTAATTATACCCAGATTGAAAAGGCCTGATGTCTTGGGGACCCAGGCAAATGTACTTAGAGGCGGGTTCTTGTGACAGTGGGGTCTGCTTTACATATCTCTCCTGACCTTGTGATCTCCTTGGGAGCATCCTGTGTACCCTCGCCCTGTCACCAAGGTTCTGTCATGTGATGTCCCTCCCTCCGCCAGCTGCTGGCCCTCTTGGCCTTGGTTTCACAGCCCCTGCCCTGCTCACCGGAGGGCTACAGGGGTGAGGCTGCTGCCATCCACCTCCTGCCGTGTCTGTGGCAGCCAAGCTGCTAGAGCTGAGACCTTGGTGGCCTCCCTGTGATTGCTTCTCTGCAGCTTCAAGGAGAGCTGCCGAGGGCGGGAGTCTCAGCTGTCACTTGAGAGGGAAAATAAAATATCCCTGTGGCTTCTAAATGGAAGGGCGGTGGAGCGGCCTCTTTTGCTTGGCTGTCTCAGCTGCTGGCTCCCACAGCGACACAGGCCCCTTGGGGACAGGGTAGGCTTCCTGTTTACCTGGTGTGGAAGGTGTACCCAGACAGGCTATCCTGGGAGGGTGGGGGATCCCCCAGTTCCCACAGAGCCTTGGGGCTCTAACTGCCCCAGCTTTGGGCAGCTGGGTTGTGTAGTTCGGAGTCCTCAAGCTGCAGTAGTGTATTGGATTGGCACAGAGGTGGAATGGGGTGGGTGGGGTGGGGTGTGTGCATCACGTGCACGAGGGCCGGGTCAGATACGTGTCTAAGGGCTTCTCTAGGATATTGCCTCTTTTGGTGTTCCTCTTGGCTATAGAGCTTGGGTAGGGGGTGCTGGTGGTCATCTGGAGGAAAGAGGGCTCCTCGTGAGAGATGTCTCTTCGGGCACCTTCTGGGGGACACTGTGGAAGCTGAGGATCCTGAGCGGGAACTAGGTGGAACTGGAGCAGTGCTGGTACGGGTTGGAGTGTGGGCTGCAGGGCTTACAATTGGAATCCAGAGTCCCTGCCCGTCCACACTGGGGACTGAGGTCATCTGTCCTATGGAGAGTGTGACTGCTGGCCAGAAAGAGGCTGGGAGGTAATGGGGATTTGTGCCAAGCGCCTCCTGGGATCATCACCGGTGGACAGTTTCTGTCATCTGTCCAGGGACACAGGAACTGGGAGGCATGGGCGTGGCTTGTCTGGAGCCTTGAGCACAGAGCTGGGCTTTGCTACTGGGTCCCTGCTGCAGACTGTTTAGCTCTTCACGTGGGAGGGAGGGAGATAGGGTCTAGGGAGGTGCATTGCCTCAAGATCAGAGACTGCCCTGGGTGGATGTACAGGCTGGCCCTGTCACTCCTGTAACTCCTGCAAGGCTGAGCAGATCAGTGCCCCTTGTTTCTTCTTGCAGCTATGTCCTTTCCAGGTTCCGCAGAAGTCGTGTCTGTCCCCTCCACCCCCTTCGTGTCCCCCCTCCCCGCTTTTCCCTTTGTCCCCCCCCCCCCCCCCAGCCAGCTGGTCCTTGATCTTGAGTGCCTGACTGCAGCTCCACTTCTTCATCCCCCTTCCCCTGCCGCCTCCAAACCTATTGGAGGGTTCATTGAATGGCCCTGGAGCTGCTTTTCCTGATGGCTCTGTAGGGTGTGGGCAGGTATGGCTAGTCACGTCTATCTGTCCTCTTGTTTATGGTCACATTTCTACCTTCTGAAGCAGGGGGTTCAGCTGCTGTCCTGTGGCTTTGTTTCTGAGCAGGGTGCAAGGTGCAGGGTTACAATTAGGTGGCTTCCCAGAGGAGGAGTTGTTGGTTGTCCTGTCCTAGGAAGACAGGGATGGGGTGTGGGGCAGAGTTGGACAGGCAGCTAATGGGCCTGGCTTTGAGGCCAGCTCTGCCTGAGGCCTGGGAGAGGTGCCTTGGAAAGTGCCCCTCCCCCAGCAGCCTTGCTGGGAACTGCCTTCTAAGCCCCAGGGGGCAGGAGGAGCCCTTGGAACTTCCTCCAGCTGATGAAGTGGGCAGCTGGATATTAGCTGGGAAGGAGGGACACCCCACACTCAGTGTGTCTGCTGAGGGCTGTTGGGGTACATTTGGGTGAGAGGAGTGTTGGACGTGCAGGCCTGGATTTCTTGCCAAGTGTGCACAGGGGATGGAGAGGAGTACGCTTGCATGCTGTGTGCTTGTGAGCTGGCTGGCCAGGGAGAGGGACAGGAGTGGCTGTAAGCCAGACAGGCCATAGTGGATGTGACAGTACCGGCAGTGGAGGGAGAGTGCTGAGGGGAGTGTGCTGGGGAGAGCCTGGAGCCTGGAGGGCTCCTAGTGGCAGGAGGCAAAGCCCCATGCTAAGAGTACTGCACACGGGAACTCAGCTGTCTCTCTGGGTAATATGTGTGCGTTTATACACACTTGTACGTGCCTGTCTTTTTTTTTTCTCCCCCCTGGCTAGTCTGTAGACCAGCCTGGCCTTGAACTAAGAGATTGGCTTGCCTCTGCTTTTCAAGTGTTAGGATTAAAAGCACCACCACCACTGCCTGGCGTGCGTGCCTGTTATTGTTTGCTCTCTGTTGCTGTGATAAAGCATGTTTACCAAAAGCAACTAGGAGAGGAAAGGGTTCATTTCTGCTTAAACTTTCCGGGTCCTGCCATTGAGGGAAGTCAGGGCAGGAGCTTAGGCAGGAACTGAAGCAAAAACCGTGAGAAGCGCTGCTTACTGGCTCACTCTGGCTCGTGCTCAGCTGGCTTTCATACCATCCAGGCTCAGCTGCCTAGGGATGGTGCCGTCCACAGTGTGCTGTGCCCACCCACATCAGTCACAGGGCAGGCTCACAGACATGGCCTCAGGCCAATCTGATAGGAGCAACCCTTCACTTGAGGTCCCTTCTGGTCGTAGGTGAGTCTATGTTGTGTCAAGTTGACGATGAAAAAAAAGTAGGTCAAGGCCTGTGTCCATCCATCCTGGTGCCCCAGCCGCTCTGGGCTCCAGCCACGGCCTCCTGCCTGAGCAGCTGGGACACCCACCTCAGAACTAAATGGGGACCGCGATACTGGGCCATCTTCTTGTCCCCACTCTGAACTGTCCACAGGCTCTTTTGCATTCCGCCACGGGTGGTGCTGTCTCCTGAATCACCCACCCGGTTGTCTGCTAGGTGCCATTCCTTGATTTCTCACCTCCTCATATGTTCCCACGGCCTCCACTCTGTTCTTCAAAGCAGCATGGGAGCTTGTTTCTCCTTAGCCAAGACCTGGCTGAAGGCCTTGTTGGTCAGGCTGAACCTTACCTGCTGTCCCTCTGTGGGCAGCCATGCCTGCCCTGTCCAGTGCCTTGCATGGAACCCTGGCTCTCACTTTGTCTCCTGTCTGTGTTGCTGGCAATTCCTGCCAGTGTGGCAGTCGCCTCTCTCGGTAGTCCAGCTGGGCTCCCTAAATAGGGACTACCTCCCTTGGACCCACTGATCCTGCCATCACCAAACAGGGCTCGCAGGCAGTGAGGACCTGGAGGGGATGGCCCCATTTCCCAGCTGACCTCCTAGGGTAGGGGTCAGTCTTCCTACTGCTAGGGAGGGAGGGTGCCCGCCTTTGAGGCCTGGAGCTGCCCAGCCCATTACAGACAGGCTGCAGGTGGCTGGCTTTCTGAAGCTTCCGGGAGCCATGCCTGTCCTCCCCATTCCAGCTTCCCACAGGGCCTGTCTCTGGAGTTGCTGCAGATGGCAGGACCCGGTGCCAAGCCCCGGGGCATCACAGCAAACAAAGGCTTACAGAGGACACAGGGCAGAAAGAAGTGACTGGATGATCCCCTGTGAGTTGCCTGCAGCTGCCCCTTCATGCCTGGAGTTTAAGAGGCCTGCCAGGGCAGGCAGTGTGGGAGTGCAGGCTCTGGAGCTGGGCTGCGAGCCCTGGCGATGCCAACCAGCAGTCATGGGAGCATGCAGGGTGTGCACATCCTGACTCCTTACACACTCACTTCCAGAATGCCTGTGAGGTTGATGTTTCTGCTACTGCTAACATTTCAGAGATGCATGTGAAGGCACAGAGAGGGAAGCTCCTGGCCTCCAGGTTGCAGAGCTGGGAACCTGGGGTACTTGCTCCAGAGCCTAGACACGCTGTACTTCCCCTTTATTGGCTTCTTGCCTTTGGCTAGGGACAGGGATTCTCAAACTCCACTTGAGGCCGAGATATTGGTGCATTGCGAGGGGTCTTGGAGATGACGTTGGGGACAGCTTGTTTCTGAGGGAGGCCCGAGGTCGGGATGCCAGACATGCCTAGGGTCCCAGCTGTCAGTGGTGTTTGGATTGTGTGGTGCGCTGCCAACTGTGCTTTGTCCCTACTCATCCTTCTGCTGCGCAATAAAGAATTCCTGAATGTTGAATGGCTGTTCAGGGTTGTAACTGTAGTGTTTGGGGATGCTGAGGCAGGAGGATGGTGAGCTTCAGGCCAGTGCGTGTTACATAATGAATATTTGTTTTGAACATTAAAAAACATGAGGCAGTGGGTGCAGATGCAAGTGTGACACTATGGGTGTCTCTGATGGTGCCCACAAGTTAGCCTAGCTTCTCTGGGATCATGGTTTGTTGTTTGTTTCTTGATGTCACACAGCAAACATCTGTTTGGCTGTGTTCAGATTCCACCATGTTGATGGCCTCAGCTCCTGTGAGTTCCTGCTGCTCCCTGTTTTGGTCAAACACTTGATGTTGTCTAATTCCAGCCACCCTGGCAAGCAATCCTGGTGACTCCAGACTTAACCCTCACTCTGGGAGTATTGCCCTAGGCCATTGGCCATTGTTCCCTTCTGGATGGTTTAGATTCAGGCTCTCTGCTGTATCAGTCTTTATATGGTGACTGGGTTGAGGACTTCTGTTTGTTCTGTCTAGATGCCACTGGTGATTGAGCCTACAGGCCTCATGTATGCTAGGCAGGAGTTCTACCACCCAGATACCTTTCCAAAACCCTCTTTGTACGTTTTATTTTTAGACAGAATCTCACTAAATTGTTCAGGCTGACCTTGAACTTACTCGGTAGTTCACCAGCCTTGAATACATGATTTTCCTGCCCCCCGTGTATCTGGGGTGGCATGCTTGTTACCAGGTACTATTCGGTTAGGGGTTTGAGTGCTGGTGGTAAATGTGCCCGCCATCAGTTGTCAACTCTTGCTGCTTCTCAGGTCCTGGGGGAGTGGCTGGGGCAGGGGTCATGGCCATGATGGTCTTGGAACCAAAGGGTTGGGGTTGGAAGCTGTCCCTTTGTAATGCATTGTAATTGAAATTTGGGTTGGTTGAGCCTGCCTCTTTGACTTTTTCTCTGTCCTTGCCTGTTAAGGGGCTTCCCTCATCGGGCCTCTGTGGGAAATCCCTATCTACAGGGGAAGCTGTGATGTTTAGTAACAAGACCCCATTTTTTCCCCACAGCTCTCCTGAGTCTTTGAGGACGCAGCCTCCTGGTGGAAGTTTCTGGTAGGTTTATCTTTATTTCTACTTTGTGTCTGGGGTGTGTGGGGCCCATACTGCTTGATTTTCTGGTGGAAGCTGGCATGGAGTGTTGTGGAGCCAGAGTCTGTCTAGCCAGCGGGAGCGGCGTGGACTGGCGCTTGGTAGGTCCCTCAGGGTTTCCAGGTAGGGCAGGAAGCAGCTGGGGACTGAGCTCTCTACCCTTCCCATTGGAAGAGTTCCTTCTTTATCCATTCTTCGATTATTTGTTATTTACTTTCTTGTGTGGTACTGGGGATGGTACCCACCACAGAGTCATGCCCTCCAGCTCCTTTTTATTTTGGGACAGGGTCTCACTAAGTTGACCTGGTTCCCCTTGAACTCACGTCATAGCCCCAACAGGCTTTGCACTGGAGATTCTTCTGCCTCTGGCATGACAGGCCTGGCTCCTTGAACTGTTACCTCTTTGTGAAGCACCTCCTGTGTGTAGGCCGTGCAGTGGGTGTTGGAGATGGCTGTCAGGCTGGACAGGAGTCCTGTCCTCAGTGCACAGCCGGCAGTCAGCCAGGCTGATGTGAGGTGCTGATGGGTGAAGAATGAGCTCAGGAAAGAAGGGGTGCGTGTGTGGGGTGGGGTACAGTTTCATATGGAGTGTCAAGAAAATGGCATCTGAGGCTGGAGGGACGGCTCAGCGGTTGAGAGCACTGGATGTTCTTCCAGAGGAGCTGGCCAAGTTTCACAGACCCATGTGGTAGCTCACATCTCTTATGCCAGTTTCAGGGGATCTGACTCCCTCTTCTGGCCTCCACACACTCCAGTCACACATGTGGTACACAGACATACTTGGAGGCAAACATACCTATACATGTAAAATAAAGATGACAGTGTTTGATTGAGGCCTGAGAAAGGGGGAAGGGAGGTGTCTGGGGGAGGGTATCTAGGCAGATGGTGCACATGGCATGGGGCTGCCTGCTTGGCAGGACACTGCCTCACTTGTGGGGTGTCTGGCTAGGATACCTCTCATTGTCTTGAGTCTTTGAGGCATCCCAATAGTCAGGAGGGGAAGGACACCCCCCCCCCCCGTTCTGCTCTTTCAGGTTGGCATTGAACTTGCTATGCAGCTTTGAACTTCTGGTTCTTTTGATTCCATCGTTCATGCACTGCAGGTGTGTGCCATCACACCTGGTTTGTGCGGTCCTAAGGCTCAAACACGGCACGCCAGGCACATAGTCTACCAAGTGAGCTGCTTCTGCAGCCATAGGCTATGGTTTCATCTGAGGCAGAAAAGGGTGGGCATGAGTCTGTGGGGGTGGGGCTGTCCATCAGGTCTTTGAGAGTGGAAGGAACGGCTTGGTTGTGCGCCCCCCCCCCCAACCTCTTGCTCTCCATCCATCCGCATCTCGCCTAATGGGGAGCCACCTCAGCCTGACTTATCTGCCTGTCACGCCAGTGGCCCACCCGAGGACGATAAAAGGGCTTTTTGTCTGCAAGCACTTAGCTTCCTCCACTGGGGCGATCCATCATGCTTGCGGGAGGAGGGGAGCAGACAGAGGGGGAGGGCAGGGAGCCAGGGACCCAGGCGTCTTCTTGGCTAAGACAAGGCTGTCTGGGAGCTGCAGGAACAGGCTAGGAATGTCCTGAGCCCCATCCCCAGTGGGCAGAGGGCCATGAGGCCTTTTGGAGACCCCTTGGGGTGGGTGATCTGATGAGGGAGAGGGCACAGGAGTCTGAATGATCAGCTGGCCACCTGCACACCCTCAGGTCCCCGCTGAATGCTTTGTGGAATGACCTTATGTAATCCCCAGAGCACTTGAAAAGTGCCATGTCACTGTCCCTGCGCTGCAGATGTGGGCAGTAAGGCGAAGATGAAGTCCCAGCATGGCTCTGCGCTGCTGAGGACCTTGGGTTCTGTGGGGGGCCTGGCCCTGCTGTTCTGACCTTGTAGTTGGAAGTGGGGGCTCTAGGGTTTTCTAGAGGAGGGCCACTGCCACTGGAGTTTTAGGCTCGGGTGGGGGATGGGATTTACCTGAGCCTTGACTGAGATGTATCCTGGGAGATGCAGAGGGGAAGCGGAAGCTGGTATTTGCGGGAGGTTTTGGGGGGCTAGGATACTCAGGAGTACAGTCAGGGCAGGCAGACATGTGCTCAGGGCTGAGTGGATGAATTCTGGTGGTGTGGTTAGTGGGCTCACACTCTGCTGTGTACCCCACCTAGACTGTGGAACTGGTTTTGTCCTCAAGCCCTGGCCGTGGTTATACAGGTCAAGGAGCACAGGACTCCCCCTTCCTTCCCTATGGGTCAGTACCCTCCATCCTCTGACTCCTTCCCAGCTCAGGGTGCTGAACCTTGGTCAGGCCTCTGTCTTCCTTCCCTGCCCTCCCCTCCTTCTTTGCCCTCCCCTCTTCCCCCCTTCTTCCCCCAGGGCCACCCTCAAATGACAGCAATTAATGGTGCCTGTGATGGCGGAGTCTGACAGCTGAGCCGCCTGCCTGCAGCTGCCCTGCTAATCGGGCCCGGGGGACCCCCCTCTTGCTTGTTCTATGCGTGCCCTCCCCTTTGCTCACTGGGTCGTCAGGGCCAGCCCCATAGGCCTGTGGGAGACCTGTGGGAGGCAGCAGAATCGCCCCAGCCCTGTAGCTTCTCCCTGTGTCTGCCCTCTGTGGCTGTCCTTTTCTGTCATCAGGGAGACTTCTGCTTGACCTCTCTGTGCTCCAGTGAGTGTGACTGGATGGGGACACTCCAGTTGCCCACCTCTCCTCACGTGTCCTATTCTAGAACTGATGCTGGCCTGAAGTGACCCTAGGGTGACCGGGGGCCTTCCTCACAGGCCTCTACATTTAACTGTCTCCTGAGAGAAGAGGGCTCCCATGGAACCAGACCCTTGTCCTACCCTGGACAACCACTCTCAGTCAGATCCCTGGCCTGATCCTGGGGGACCTGGAGGCGTTTATTGAGCCGAGTCCTGCCTGTTGCCTTTGCCAGGGTTAAAAGAATCCCAGCATGCCCTGCCCACACTGGGCTTGCCTTGCCATCATTTTATGCAGCAATGATAAGGCCCCTGCTGTATACCAGGGCCTACAGTCTGTGCTTTCACCTTGCTTCGTTTTAGGACTTGAAAACAGTTTTGACATTGTGTGTGTTGTGTGTGTACATGCACACATGCACATTGTCTCTCAGGAGGATGTCAGAGGACAGTTGTGAGAGTCAGTTCTCTTCCCGCCATGTGGGCCCCAGGATTGAATTCAGCTTGTCAGCTTGGTGGCAAGCGCCTTTCCTCTCTGAGCCATTTCGCCAGCCCCATTTTCTGGTTTTTATAGATGAAGAAACTGAGGGGACAGAAACTAAAGTGATTTAAGAGAAATGATTTAATGAGAGAGACATAAACGTGACTTTGAGCTCGGACCAATCCTACCCATTGTTCTTAATGTCAGGACAACCCAGAGCCCTGACACGAGGTGGGGAAATGGCCCCTGGGCCTTAGCCAAGCATCGTGCATGGTTTGCCTGTCACACGTGTAAAGTGAACCTCGGCAAGCTTGCTGGAGATGGCAGCCATCTTAAGGGATGAGGGTTTTTACCCCCATTGTCACGCGCACACCTGTTTGTGTGTTTGTGTGTAAATGCACATGTTTACACAGAGTGTGCATGTTCTTGTGCCCGGCTTCTTTCTTTCCACGTCGCGGTTTTGAGTTTTCTCATTTCTGCACAAGAAATGGCTCATCTTTTCATCCTGCCAGGCAGGGATGGTGCCAGTGTGTCATATTCGGCAGCTTGCTGCGCTAGTCCTCCTAGCTGTGGCTTTGAGGAAACTCCTGGACCATTCCTGCTTGAGTCTGTGAGTGCGGCTCTGTTTCTCCTGGACACACTTCTAGGAGTGGGATGCTAGGTGCATGGTAAGTGTGGAGCCGCCAGGGAAGCGCTGTCTCACCCGCAGGGTGTGGGGATTGGCAGGATGTGGGGATTGCGGTTGCCCTGCTTCCTAGCCTGCACTTGCTACTGTCGGTCTGCTCCATTGGCTGCCTGAGTGAGTTCTGTCGCGTTTTCGTTTACACTTCAACATTGGCTGCATTTTGGTTCTGTCTGGCCACCTGGTGGATGGTGGAAAGCTTGGATGAGTGAGACAGTCACACACCTGCCAGGACTGGCTCTGTCTTTTCTTCCTAGTCCCAGGTGATTACTTACTTTTTCTTGTCTTACTGTGTGGGCTAGGACCACGGTGCGTTGTTGGGTAGAGTCATCCACTTAACGCTTTCAGGGTTACCAGGCGGTGGGCGATGTGAACATTCCCGGTTAGTAGAGGAGGAAACTGAGGCACACGTGGTTTCTCTGCATGAGGTGATTTCTCCTTGTGAGGGCAATGGGCACATAGGACTTGGGCTTACACACTTTCTCCTCCTTGTCAGGAAGTTCCACCTCTGCATTCGCTAGCCTGGAGGGTCGTGCCAAGAACTCAGCCTTCTGTCCAGGGTTTCCTGTGCTCCAGAGCCAAGGGTGTGGAGGAGAGCCCGGGCCTCTGGGTTAAGCCCTGTCCTTTGGCACCCTGCACTGGGAAGTGAATGTCAGGCTCTGGTCTGCCAAGGGTCTGCTCTGACCTAGCCTGCTGTCTTAAGCAAAATTACACACACAGTTCCGAGGAGCTGTTGTGGGGGCGAGGCCTGGGCCTGATGCTGGGAAGCCCAGGAACAGTGGTGGCAGCAGGGGGGGAGGGGGACCTCCTGTTCCTTACAACCCCCCCTTCCTTGCCTGAGGGGGTGTCAGCTAAGACAACTTTTCGGGGGAAGAAGGCCCGTAAATCAAATAAGCAATCCCGTAAATAAACAAGTAATGAAGTTAGCGGGGTGCCTAATTACATCAGAGTCGTAATTACGGATGGATGCCTGCCCGATAATTGTACTTGTTTTTAATCTTCGGCTCCGACATGTGTCTCCTCCACCTAGCAGCGGTCGTTGGCCCTGGCTGGTGGCTTTTTAGGGGCCCTGTGCGGCCCAGGTGGGTGGGTGGGGTCCCCAGCCTTGGCTCTGTCCCCGCAGTGTGGTTTGTAAAGCTGACTTCAGATCTGAAGTCACTGAGCGATGACAGTGACAGGGATGATAATAGCAGTGGGGTTTGTAATGGCGCCCACAGTGCACTTGATGATAGTTTATTTAACCTCCAAACCTCTCGAGTGCTATCATCCCCTCTTTATGCTTGAGGAGACCCAAGCACAGAGAGGTTTAGTGTCTCGCTTGAAGTACACAGCTCTCAGACCTGGGTTCTTCCTGCCTCAGCCTCTGGGTTATCCTCTGTGGGCATCTTGAGTACTTTCCCTGCTGTGGGCGCAGTGTTGTGCAGGAGTGGGAGCAGTTTTGTCATTTTGCATGATGGCCTTGCATCCACAGTGACGATACTCTGATGACCTTGCATCTCACTAAGGACAAAGCTAGCTCTGTGTCTCTTCCCTCTGGTAGCCATCATTGAACCCATTCCACAGAGATGGAGGCTCAGGGGAGGAGGACCGGCATGGGCTCCCACTGCCAGCAGGTGGAAGGACCAGGGGTTCTGATTATCTTCAGCCCTCTGGTGTAGGAGCAGAGCTGGTGGTGGGGGTGACTTTCAGGGTGGCCTGGAGGCCACTCAGCCTTGTGTGTAGGTTAGAGCTGCCTCAGCCACATAGGTCTGAGCTGCCTTCCACACGTGGAGCTGAAATCCAGCCTTGTTCCTTGTTGTTTCCCTTACTTTAGGATCTTCTTTGCACCTTAACATGTGGAATGTTCTGGACAGTGTAGGGTCAGGCTCTGTGAGTGGCCTCGGAGTATTAGCTTCCTCAGTAAGTGCTGCTTGCTAAGGGTGATGAAGGCCAGCAGGTGAGGTTCATCCGTGAGAGGTGAGGTCAGGTAGGGGCAGTAGTTAGGGGACCTGAGGTCGGGCGCAAGGGCACTGAGGTTAAGTTAGATCCCAGAGAGAGGGAACTGATGGTGCTCAGACTGAAGAGCTCAGAGAGGAGGACTTGTTCTGCTACAGCTGGATCCAGGAGTACAGACATCGCTGTGGGGAGCTGCCATTGTCTCAGCTCTTCTGTGGTGGTTGTTCCTGTCACCAGCTGACTCTTGCCACCCCAGAAACTGGGAGGCTGTCCCTCTCCTGCCTCTTCTCTCCCCAGTGAATTCTTCAATGCCTTTCTTCCCCGGCAGGGAGAGGTGACTAAAGGGTGGTGATGTGATCAGGGGTGTCCCAGACTCCAGAAGGAAGGGAGTGAGCCCAGACTGGGGCTTGAGTAAAGAAAGCTAGACAGAGCCGTCCTGTTGGAGTCTGTGACTTTAATCTCAGAGTGTGCGCCCCCCCCCCCCCCTTTCTGGACAGTCTTTGGATTGTTCCAGAAAGTTCCAAGTCTGGGGAAGTTATGTCTGACACGTCTGCAGATGCTGTTTTGAGAAAGTTGGGGCCCAGGACGATGACACTTCTTTCCAGAATGATCCTTCTTGGCAGTGGGGTCAGCGGAGCACAAAGTGACTAGACTTGGCTGTTTTGCTGTCTTTCTCTAGCCTACTGCCTGTCTCTCCACACCGGGATAGCTGTGCCTTTAGGGGTATCGTGAGGGACCATGGAGCCTGTGTAGACTATAGTTCGGTGCCTGGCATTTTGGGGATGTTGTGTCCTAGCTTGGTCAAGTCCTTGTGGGAGTATTGGGTGCCTCATCTCTGTGTTACTTCTGCCTGGGTGTGGGTTCTCAGAGTCCGGGGCAGTGGCTACTGCCTTTCATGGCTGTGGCTGCAGCTGCTGCTGGGGGAGGCCTGGGTGGCTGGTATCTCGGGTGGAGGAGGTAGCCCCTTTGGGTATAGGATAGTGTACCACAGCCCTGGCCTTGCCGTGCTATGCCAGTGGGCCAAGGGTATTCTAGTGCAGTGTGAGAAGTCCCCTGTGCCTGGAGAATTTGACAGGGACGAGGGTACTGTAGAAGGAGCAGCAGGCCGCTTCCCGCCTCCAAGCTCCCCGCCACCGGCTAGCTTTACCCAAAATGATTACACGGAAACTGTATTCTTTTAAACACTGCCTGGTCCATTAGCTCTAGCCTCTTACTGGCTAATTCTCACATCTTGATTAACCCATTTCTGATAATCTGTTTAACACCACGAGGTGGTGGCTTACCGGGAAAGATCCAAGCATGTCTGATCTGGCGGCTGGCTCCATTGCATCTGCCTCACTTCCCTTCTTCCCAGCATTCTGTTCTGTCTACTCCACCCACCTATGTTCTGACCTATCAGGCCAAGCAGTTTTCTTTATTGATTAACCAATGAAAGCAACAGATAGATAGAAGACCCACCTACATCAGGATACCCTTCTGTTGTGGGGCAGAGCTGGCTGCCTCATGCCTCTCTGGAAGGGGTTTGGATTCCATGGTTTTTGTCTCACTGGATCTGGCAGGCCCTGTCCAGTAATGTGGCCCTGTGGCTTACCTTTGGCTTGAGGGGGTGTAGCTATACTGTTGGCTCCCTTGTGCCCAGCACTGGGGTGGGGATGGGGAGGGGAGAGAGGCCATAGCACAGTCCTCTCTCTGAAAGTCTGAACTGTGGTGTTCAGTTGAGTCATGTGATGTGATCTTTGAATAGAGGGTCTTGGTGGGCTGCCTTCGATGGAGATGGACATGGACCCAGTGACGAATATCGAGACTCTAAGGGCATTCTGTGGGCTGGAGGCATTAGGTAGCTGATGCTGCGGCAGCTGAAGGACACAGGACACTAGGAGCTGAGGGGTACAAGGGCCCTATACCACCTTGGCTTTGAATTTCTAGCCTCTGGAATGAGGTCCCATCCCACACCTTCCCCCAGTAGCTGTCACTGCAGCCACGCGGGTGAGCATACATACTGTTTTTATGTTAGATTCTGTGACTGCTGCCGTGTGCACAGTGCTCCTTGCACACAGTAGGGGCTCGGTACATGTTTCTGGAATATCCGACAGCTCCAGGCCTGGGGCCCAGGGGTCTCTTCAGAGGTGTGGGCGCCTAGCAGAGGCCCAACCTCTGGTTTTCATTCAGGTAGAGTCATGAGATGAATCTCGGCTGCTGTTTTAAGACCGGGTTTTACTATGTATCTAAAACTGACATGGAACTTACTGTGCGGTTCAGATGGCTTGAACTCAAAACAGTCCTCCTGCCTCAGCCTTCCAAGTGCTGAGATTGTGATTGTGGTTAGCCTTTGGGATACAGACGCAGACTGTATCCCAGGCTGGCCTCAAAGTTGTGGAATCCTCATCTTCCTGCCTCAGCCTCTACTGCCTTAGCTAGGGTTGCAGCATGCACCACTACACCTAGTGAGACCCCAGGCTGGCCTTGAACTCAGAGATCAGCCTGCTGCTGCCTCCAACGCGTTGAGATTAAAGGTGTGCGTCACCACCACTCCACCTGAGATGAACTGTTTTCAGTGCGTGATCAGTGTGTCAGTTCTAAGCACCCAGAATTGTGCTTTGGCCACCTCTGTCTGATTGTGAACTGTTCTGCCTCCTTGTGCCCTGTGGGGCGCGTTGCCCTTGTCTTCAGCCCCAGGCTGTGTGTGTGGCTATCCTGTCTCTGGATAGTCTCAGATGGGAACCTTGTGTATTCTTTTTTCTGACTTCGGGGCACTCTGCTCTGAGGTCCCTTTATGCTACAGTGTGTCCAGGTCTTCATGCTTTACCACTCTGTGGTTAGACTCCATTGTGTGGAGATGTAGCCGTAGAGTGTCCTTGCAGATGGGGAAACTGAGGCTAGCATGGCCTCTGTGCCCTGGTGCCCAGGCTTGGGACGAGGTGGCAGCAACAGTTTCTAGTTTTCTCCCGTTTATTGTCCCTGCCTCACTTCCTGACTGACCAGGAAGCAGCTTGCTTGGGGGATTAAGCTATATGTTGAGCTGGCCATGGTCCTCTGATGTTCCAGATCTCCCCAATGTTTCTCTTGGCCGGTCCTCTCATAGGCCACAAGTAGTTGCCCTGCGGGGCAGCCGAGCACACGTGTCCAGTCTCCATTTTGGTTCCTGTTGACTCGAATTGACTGCCCTTACCAGCTTTTCCCATCACATGGAGCTGCACTAAGCAGCCGGGTTGCTGGGAATGGTGTGTGTGGTGTAGATGTTGGCTGACTGTGCTGCCGGCCAGGATGGTGATGCCTTTGCCCAGAAGACCACAGGCTGCTTCACTGTGACCCTGAACTTAGTTTTGGCAATTAATGCTGTCTGGAAGGCCCTGCATGTAGTTGTTTCTGGTTTCTGATGATATGTTGGCTTAGTAAGTCACTTAACAAACACTGAGCTGCCTGATATCTTCCAAGAAAACAGCTGTGGGCATGACCATGGAAGGGACATGGCCAGGGTATCAGCCTGCCCTCACTTTGGTCTGGCTCACTGGGGTTTGAAAGTGTACTTGTGGGTTTCAGGGCAGCCTTGTGGAAGGCAGGGTTCTCCTGCAGCCTCTACTGGAAAATGGGTGGGGGGGGACACGCCTGTGGGCCAGCTGCTTGCCTACACAACTTCCTGGTGGCGTTTGGATGGCATGACTATGGTTCAGTCTCTTGGTGTCACAGTGAGAGCCAGGGACAGGAAGACAGCTTTGTATCCTAGTTGAAAAGATGGGCTTTAGTTGTTTAATGCCTCAGTTTCCCCTTCCTGTAAAAGATGGCTGCAGTGTGGGCACCTTACCTTTGCTGTAGAGGGCTGGGTCTACAGAAACCTGAACATCCTCCTTGGGACTGACTACAGGGCTGGCAGGAGGGCTGGCGGGATCTTTTGGTCTGCAAGGGAGGGCCTGACTATCTCCTTGCTGGTCTCCGTGTGACTGTTGATCTCTTCATAATCTCAGTGGGCACAGCTTTTGCTCTATGTAGCCTTAGTCCTAAAGCTGACTGGAGGCTTATTGTTGACTGTGGCACTGTGGGTACCCACCAAGACCCTGGTTCATGTCCCAGGGGAGTCTCTGTCTGGGACTGCTTCCTTTGGGTTTTATAAATTCCTCCTGGGCTCAACAGTGTGCCCACTTTCTGTCATGCTGTGGGGATGGCAGGGATCCGGGCTCCCTGCTTCGTGTGGTTGTGGTTGAGCTGTTGGGCACAGCATTGTCAGTCATCCTAAGTGGCTCCTGAGATGGATGAAGGCGGAGTGTGTCTACAACTGAAGCACACTGGCTTCTCCCTTCCTCTCCTCCTCCCCTTCTCCCCTCCTTCCCTCCTCCCTTCCTCTCCTCCTCTTCTCCCCTCCTCCTCTTGACCCCTCCCTGGCCTCATCTTTTCATGGATCAGACCTTCCTTGTTCCCATTTTGGCTCCACATTTGGCCCAGCTACAGGCTGTCTACATGACCTGGGCATCCTGCATGGTGCCTTTGGGGCACACATTGTTGGCCTGACTCCTGGGTGCTATTTGAGATCCTGAGGCTTTCCCTTACACAATGGTTCTCAACCTGTGGGTTGCGACCCCTGGGGTTGTCAAACTGCCTTTCTCTCAGGGATAACCTAAGACCATTGGAAAACACAGCTATTTACATTAATATTCATAACAGTAGCAAAGCTATAGTTATAAAGTAGCAGTGAAAATAATTTTATGTTGTGGGTTACCACAACATGAGGGTCTCAGCATTAGGAAGGTTGAGAACCACTGTTCTAACCCCCCAGTGTTGCTGCCCGGAGCCACACAGCTGCAGAGCCAGCCTGCCCTGAGAAGATGCACAGCCCACACCCAGAGGAGGTCGGGCTTGAGGTGAGTCACCCAGCAAGTCACGGCCAGTGCTGACGCTTGCCCGAGCATCCGGCCATCTCCTTTGGCCTCTGTGTGCATTTGGCTCTGCCTTTTTCTGGGCCTGCCACCAAGATGACCCAGGCCCTGAGCCCCAGGTCCTGTTTCCTTTAGCTGAGATCGGAAGGACGGGAGCGTTTTCCTCTGGCCATCTGGCCCTGCAGGACTGGAGGATGTCGGGACTGGCTGGGAGGAAATGGTTAAAGGAGGGGTCGTGGCTGGCGCTGGTCCCCCTGCTAGCAGCAAGGAGGGAGAGGGCTTCTCGAAAGCTATAAAAAGGCCTTGCAGTGTTGAGCCCCAGTGGCTGGAAGCCCGCCAGGGTTACCATGGCGATGAGGAATTAGTCCCGACTGCCAAGGCTGCTAGCAGCTCGGTACTTTTGGCTCTGGAACAAGAGTGGACTTATGTAATTCCGTGTTTATAGGCCTGGGTGGCGGACGCAGAGCCGGGCCTGCGTCTTGGTAGCGGCCCACAGTGGGTCACACCACTCCAGGGTATTCCTGACATGCCTCCAGTGCCCTGATTTTTTTTTTGGGGGGGGCATTAGGACAGAAGCCTAGGGGACTGGCAAGCTGCTGGTCCCTACCGGGGCCTCCCCAGCTGGAGTGGGAGCCCAAGTCTCGCGGGAAGGGGTGCGGCCACTGTGTGTGGCCGCCCCTTGCCCACTTGGTCTGGACGGAGGATGGCCCTGTCACTGGTCAAGAGCTGGCCCCCAGATGCTCATGGACCAGGTCTGGGGTGCGGGACATGCTAACCTGGGCCGGCATGTTGCTGGCCTTCCCTTGCTGTATGGGAGAGTTCCTGCAAGTTGTGTGGAGCCCACTCAGGCTGTTGCTGGCCATGCACTGGTAAGAGAAGTTGCCTAGCTCAGGGTGCTTGTATCCTTAGACTTAGGGATGGTACCACAGACCAGAGGACTGTGATTTGCAGTATATGGGCAAGGGGTACTGCCCTGGGACCCCTGGAGTTGCCTGCTGGTTAGCCCAGACTTGCTCGGGTATGGTGGCCCTGGTTCCTATGGGTCTCTGTCAGCCAGCTGGGTGCATGGGGAGCCCCCTGGAAGGATGGACATGTGTCTCGGGTTTTGTACATGGGACAGTAGGTTATCTTACTGGGAAAAGTTGTGGATATCCTGAGAGGCAGTGGATGCTGGCTGGTGGCCCTTGGAGGGGCTGTGTGGCTCAGGCACTGTGCTGCTTGCCTTGAGCACGCCCATCCAGTGTGTGGCAGGATGGTTGGACAGTGCAGGTTGGGATTTGGGGCAGGGCATTCTTGATGACTGTGGACTGTATAGGACCAGGGCCTGAGGACCTGGGAACTTGGGCTAGGGGGAGCCAGGTGCAGGCAGCATGGGCCCAGCCTGCCTCCCCACTGAAGTGGAACTTGGCTCAGTGCCCTGTCTGGTTTGAAATAAGGGCCACCGGCCCAGGCTTGCCCAGGGCCTTGGCAGCAAGAGATGGGTAAACATTGGAAAGTTGGAAAGGCTTCCTGAGCTCACAGCAGCCTGCGGCAGCAAGCCCAGGGTGGGGGAGGAACTCCTCCAGGCCTGGTACTGGGGCTGCTGGGAGCGGCTTCCGAGACCCCCAAGTTCAGGTTGCTGTGGGAGCTGCAGAAGGTATGGCTTGTTTGCCAAAGACCCTGGTTGTCCTTCAATCCCTTTTCCTATTGTGTGGCCTCCAGTATGCCCATCTTACCTCTAAGACCTGTGACCCTGAGTGCAGAGTGGAACAACAGGGCCCTGTGGGTGTGGGGGTAAAGGGAGGAGGAATAGCACCCACAGGTGAGGCTCTGGGGCAGGTCTCAAGTTAGGTGACCCTGACAAGCCACTTTCTGTTTTGGAGTATTAGTTTTCCCATCTCACAAGAGGTCATTAACAAGTCATATGGTTTAAAGGACCTGAGGCCATGGGTCTTTGGTTCAGGGTTAGGGGTTGTGGTTGGCAGTGATGATAATGATGACAATAGTGGACTTACCTGGTCCGAGGGTGGTACATGCCATCTTGAAGTAGTAGTATTAAATAATGGGATTAGTCTAAGGTTCAAGATACAGCCCGAACCTTGGAGGACATGTGGCCTTGGTCAAGCCCTGGAACTCCTTAGCCTCCAGGTGCCTTGAGGGAGCAATGGAAGCCCCAGTGGGGCAGCAGTCCTGAGTAGTGTCCAGGGGAAGACCCGTAATTCTCCCCACACTCGCTTCACTCTGCAGAGTGAACCCTGGCATGGGGTAGGCCTCCACCTGACCTTCACTGCAAGACTGTTAACTTATTTCCCCTTGAGCCTGGGTCCTTGCCACTGCCCAGTGTGGCCTGGGGGTTAGGCCTGGGTGGGAGGACCAGTATTCCTGTGGACGGTGGCAGTGATTCTTTGTAGGTGACACCGGATGGTGCCGATGCTGGATGCTGGCTCCGGGCCTCCCCTGTCTGGCCAGCAGCAGTCAGCTGGGAGTTTCTCTCTTGTCTAGGCCACTATGCCAGCTGCCTGCTGCCATTTGTCCTGGACCTCCCAAAGTCCTGAAGTGTGGCCTGTAATGCCCCTATTGCTCTGGTCTGCTTGGAGAGTGCTAGCTGAGGGAGGCCACCTCTGTCCTGTTCTGTGGGAGTAGTGATACTGTCCCTGCTCCTGAGAAGCCTGCTTGGAAGCCCAGAGCAAGGTTTGCTGTATCAGGTGGTGGCCAATGAGCCTGCAGTATAAGAAAAGTACACACTTGTACATATACATACTCGAATGTGTGCATGCTTATATGCATATATCCTTATGTGCACAGCAAGTATTTGAAGGTGTGACCGAGGCTGGTTGGCTCAGTGTCCTTTCCCTGGTTCTGACCCTGATAAATTGAACTCTAGTGATTCAAGCACATGTCATTGGGGCATCTCTAGGAAGGGCACACGAGATCATGGCTTGCAGTGGCTTCTCTAAGAACAGCTTGCAAGTCTCCATGTACCTTGGAATAAATGTGAAGGAAGGACCATGGCTCCCAGAACCAGGCTGTCCTGTGTTTGTGCTCAATCTACCTTGTAGGCTGGGTGATTTGACTCGGCCTTCAGAGCTCTGATTTCCTCATCTGTAGGCTGGGGTGAGAGGTCAGTACTTTGACAGGCTTATGTGACCATTAGGTCATAGTCCCCTGAACTGAGTACTTGTTAAAAAGATTTTATTAAGCTTTTTAAGGTGTGTGTGGCACACACCTTTAATCCCAGCACTCAGGAGGCAGAGGCAGGTGGATCTCTGTGAGTTCGAGACCAGCCTGGTCTACAGAATAAGTTCCAGGACACCTAGGCTTACATAGGGACACCCTGTCTCTTGAAAACAACAACAAGAAGGTTTTTATTACATCATTTTTTGGGGTGTATGCTCTCTACTTCCTCTGTGGCTGTCTTGGGGGTTGGTGATTAGGTTTGCCCCTACCTGCTCAGTCATCTTGCCGGCCACATGACTGCCTTCTTGTCATCAGATAGTATGGGGGCTGCTGCGATCCACCTGTTCATCAGTGCGATGGCCTTGCTCCGCGGTCAGCATGATCATGTGGTTTGCCTTCCACCATCCTTGGTGTAATTGCCTGGTTTGTCTGTTCTGTCAGTGGTGTGATCAGTTCTGTTCTCTATAGTTAGCCTGGTCACCATGGCTTGCTTGTTCTGTGATAGACATAATCTATGGTTCATCTGTTTTGTTGTTGGTGTGATCACCATAGTTTGCCTGCTCTGTTGTTGGTGTGGTCTGTGGTTTGCCTTCTCTGTCATTGGCATGGCCTTTGTGGTTTGTCTCCTTTGTCATTGGCATGGTCTCTGTGGTTCTTGCTCTGTTTTTGGTATGGTCTCCATCATTCGCCAGCTCTGTCATTGCTGTGGTCCCTGTGGTATGTCTGTTCTGTTGTTGACGTGGTCTTCATGGTTCTGCTGCTCTGTTGTTGGTGTGGTCTCCATGATCCGTCTGCTCTGTTGTCAGTGTGGTCTCCGTGGTTCTCCTGTTCTGTCATTGGCGTGATCTCCATGGTTTTCCTACCCCGTCATTGGCATGGTCTCCATGGTTTGTCAGTTCTGTCACTGGCATAGTCTCCATGGTTCCCCTGCTCTGCTGGTGGTGTGGTCTTCGTGGTTCTCCTGTTCTATCATTGGCATGGTCTCTGTGGTTCTGCTCTGTCATTGGCATAGTCTCCATGGTTCCCCTGCTCTGTCGTTGGCATAGTCTTCGTGGTTCTCCTTCTCTGCTGTGTTGGCATGGTTTCTGTGGTTCTCCTTCTCTGCTGTTGGCATGGTTTCCGTGGTTCTCCTGCTCTGCTATTGGCATGGTTTCTGTGGTTCTCTTGCTCTGCTGGCATGGTCTCTGTAGTTTGCCTACTCTGTCATTGGCATAGTCTTCATGATTCTCCTGCTCTGCTGTTGGCTTGGTTTCCGTGATTCTCCTGCTCTACTGGCATGGTCCCTTGGTTTGCCTACTCTGTCATTGGCATGGTCTCTGGTTCTTCTGCTCTGTCCTTGATATGGTCTCCATGGTCTGCCAGCTCTGTTGTTGGCATGGTCTCCACGGTTCTTCTGGTCTTCATTTGGTGTGGTCTCCGAAGCTCTCCTGGTCTGTCATTGGCATGGTCTGGTTTGTCAGCTCTGTTGTTGGTGTAATCTCTGTGGTTCTCCTGTTTTGTCATTGATGTCTCTGCGGTTCTCCTGTTTGCATGGTCCCTGTGGTTCTCCCACTCTGTTGGCATGGTCTCTGGTTCTCCTGCTCTGTTGGCGTGGTCTCTGTGGTTCTCCTGCTCTGTTGGCGTGGTCTTTGTGGTTCTCCTGTTTTGTCATTTGTAGGGTTAAGCCAGCCCCTTTAGGAGGCGGGTTTGCCTCTGGCGAATGCATACCGATAAATGGGCGTGCAGGAGGCGGCTCCTCCCCTTTTCTTTCCTACCTCCTGTGCTACGAGGGAACCTCGGTTCTGTAAGTTTTATTTAATCATTAAATTTGTATATATTCTTTAATATTTGCCTGCGTTTATTCACGCCGATACAGTCATTGGCGTGGTCTCTGTGGTTCTTCTGTTTTGTCATTGGTGTGGTCTCTGGTTCTACTCTGTTGTTGGTGTGATCTCTGGTTCTCCTGCTGTGTTGTTGGCATGGTCTCTGTGTGACAGAAAACCGTGTCTCTCAGGAACTGTTGGTTCTGGGTGGAAACTTCTAGAGCCCCACACATGGCCACTCTCAAAAGTGGGTATACTGCAGAGCTTGCTCCATCTGTACCCAGGTGGTTCTGTGTTAGGTAGGGTTTCTAATAATAAATCACCATGATCAAATGCAACTTGGGAAGGAAAGTGTTATAGGCTCACACATCCCTAAGTCATAATCTACCAAGGGAGGCTGAGGCAGGAGCCTGGAGGCAGGAACTGAAGCAGAAGTCATGTAGGAATACTGCTTACTGGCTTGCTCTAGGTGGCTCACTCAGTCTGCTTTCATATACAACTCTGGATAACCTGCCCAGGGTTGGCACCGCCCACAATGGGCTGGGCCCTCCCACATCAATCATTGATCAAGGAAACACCCCACAGACTTGTCTACAGATCAATTTGATGGAGACATTTTCTCAATCGAGGTTCCTTCTCCCCAGATGACCCTAGCCTGTGTCAGGATGACAAAATGTGCCTAGAGTTGCCTAGGTTCCTCAGCACCCTGCAGGACTAGGTTAGGGGACTTTCCGCCACCATCTATACTACTTCTGTAAATGTGACCAAATGCCCGGTGAGACGTGGCTTTGGGAAGGGAAGATTTGTCTTGGTTCACAGTTTAGTGGGTACAGTCCATCAGGGTGGAGCAGACAGCTGGTCATAGCGCATCCAGTCAGAAAGCAGAGAGCAGACTGGAAGTAGTTCCAAACTAGGAAACCTTAGGGCCCACCCCCAATGACCTACTTCCTCTAACCAGGTTCCATGCCCTAAAAGCAGCAGTGCTAAGACCAAGTGCTCAGACCCAGGGGCTGCCTCACACTCAAGCCCTGGCAGCCATCCTGTGGGGGTGGTGCAGGCTTGTTTCTGGTCAGAGGTCATAGTTTAGGGTCTTCTATTTCCCTGGGCAGAGCCTGGAGAGGCAGTGAGGGGTGGAGAGTACTCCCCCTGAGCATGTAGGCTGTTCTTGCTTGTAGACCTCAGCCATGGTCCCGTGTCAGGACTTTTAAGCTTGTGGCACCTGCCTCTCCTGAGATGCTCTGCCCCACCTGCTCTGCCCCACCTGCTCCAGTGAGCCCTTGAGAGACTGTGCTGACTCCTTTGTCTGTGTTTGACTGATCCTGTGCCTTTGTTCCCAGCTGGGGTTTCTAGGTATCCATTCTGCCTACCTCCTTGAGGCCCTTTGAGCTCTTATACACAGGCTGGGGCCTTTGAGCTACTGCTCGCTCTTCTCAGCTCTGGAGCCGTCAGCCCACCACCAAGACACTAACTGGCGGAGGTCAGGTCGGGTGCTGTCCTGGGTAGGGCTGGTCTGTCCCAGCTGTAGACTCATTCCGAGGAGGGGTGCAGGCAGCTGTCTATGGGCGGCTTCTGTTGCAAGGACGCAGGTCCTTCTCATGACCTCATCACCTCCCAAAGTCTCCACCCTCCTGATGCCCTCACTTCACTTTTAGATGTTAGTGTATGAACTTGGGGGGGGGGGGTCACAGATGTTCAGGCTGGGCCCTAGTGATTCCCTCAGCTGTGCCTGCAGCACCCGCAGAGAGCCTCTTGGGAATTACCCGACTTGATATCAAGGGAGTATCCCAGGCCTGTCCCTAGACTGAGGGGTCAGCATGTAGTGGTATTTGTGTGTATATATGTAGGTGTATGGTGTAGGAGGAGAGAGAGAAAAAAGGATAGAGAATTTTATTTATTGTTTATGTGTATGTAGTGTGATATGTGTGTGTGGCATGTGTAGGTTGTATGTATGTGTGTAGGGTATGAGTTTGGGTATGTATGTGAGTGTGATGTGTGTGTATGTATGTTCCTTGGCTATAGATGGGCTCCTCCATCCTGAGACACGGTGGCTGGGCCTGACAGGCCTATGGCACTTCGAGAAGGTGGAATATCATACTCTGTGTGCTGGGTGCTTAGTTCCTGAGAGAAATCCTGGAGGTGTGGGGTTGGGATCAAGGAAAGTAGGGCTCTTGGCTCGAGGTGTGGGTGTGGGTGCTGACGGCCAGCTTTGCCTTGGAGAGGGTGGGGATGTGAGCATTTGCACACCTTAGTTGAGCCCAGAATCACCCTGTCATGTAAGGCTCAGAGAGGGTAAGTGGCACACACTGGCACACAGTGTGAAGGGAATGAATGGTATTTGTGTGTCTGTCTGCCTTCAGGGTGATGCTGAGTGCTTAGGGGATTATCCTGCTTCCTTCCCACAAGGCCTTGTTCTTATCCTTGGCTCAGGGGAGGCCCTGAGCAGCTCTGGGAGGCCCACTTCCCAGACTGAGCTCTCTTCTTGGCACAGACACTGCCCAGGCTACCCGCCCTGTTCTGGAAGACTGGGGGTGGGTTCTCCTGCCGCACTGAGCCAGACATGCAGAAGATCTGCCCCTGCCTCCAGTTGTGTTTGACAATGCACCCTTTGTCCCTTGGTCCAATCTCCTCCAGGCTCCCAGCACAGTTCCTTCACCTGTGATGTCATGGGAGGCCCTTACAGCCAGGTCCCAGGCGGATGGGCATTGTGGGGCCTGGTAGGGTAGGAAGGGTCACACGACTGGGCTACTCCTGAACCTTTCAAGGTTTCAAGGTCAGGGTTAATGTGTGTGTGTGTGTGTGTGTGTGTGTTTGTCTGTGTCTGTCTGTCTGTCTGTCTGTCTGTGTGAGTGTCTGTGCTTCTGTGTACAAATCCCAGCCGGGTCCTTTGCTTTGAGTTTTTCTCTCCTCTCCCCAAGCACCTCCAGCCTCTTGGCCTGTGAGTGGATGAGTCATTGAGCTGGCCTCTCCCAAGAGCCTGGGGCATGAGACTCTGGCTTCTTGCCAGCCAGAGGGGCCACTGGGCCATGACCATGCCCCTAGGTGTCCCTGCATGTACCTTCATGCTCCCTGGGCACTCTCTAGGGCCTAGCTGTGGGCTTGAGGAAGTTTGCTTAGGAGAGAGCCTCAGAAGAGATTGTGATGCAGCGGAGCAAACAGGACCCCAAGGATCTGCTCAAGTGTGGGCACCCCAAATCCGTGACAGCATTTAGAAGACAGGTGTTTGCAGGGTGACTCCAGATAGGATCACCCTGGATGTCTTGGGTGGCCCCATCCCTGATCAGTGCCATTATAAGCAAGGGGGAGTCTCAGGAAGGAGGCAGGATTGGGGCACCATGGCTACCACAGTAAGGACACCTAGACCACTTAGGGTGGAAGAGGCTTATCTGTGCTTGCGACCTCCACAGTGTTGTCAGAGTGGGATCTCTGACCAGGTGGTTAGATGGCTGGGTAGGATGCCAGCAGAGCTACAGAGATGGCAGAGGCAGTTACTATTGGTCTGTCACCATGGTGACCACTTAGACCCTGGGGTGGAAGTAGTGTTGCCCTATGGAAAGAGTCTCATCCTCCACTGTGAGACATGGAGCTGTCCCAGGCACACAGTTAGAGAACAAAAGCAGAGAGGCCTAAGGAAAAGAATACCTGTAGGTGCAGTAATTGGAGCTGCGGGGCTGCATCCCCGGCACCCGGCCGCCCACATTGCTAGCTTATGCTCCGAAATAACAACACACAAACTGTATTCATTTAAACACTGCTTGGCCCTTTAGCTCTAGCCCTTACTGGCTAATTCTGATATCCCGATCAACCCATCTCTAATAATCTGTGAGTACCGGTCTTACCGGGAAGATTCTAGCCTACGTCCATCCTGGGTCGGAGCTGAATCGTGTGCGTCTGCCCGGGAGAGCGGAGCATGGCGTCTCTCTGCTCCAGAGAGCAGAGCTGTCGAGTCTCTGAGCTCACTTCCTCTTCCTCCCAGCATTCTGTTCTGTTTACTCCACCCACCTATGTTCTAAGCTATGAGCCAAGCAGTTTATTTATTACTTAACCAGTGAAATCAACAGATTGATATATGACACTCCCACATCATGTAGGTTGTCTTGCCTGTCCCCACCAGGGGCTGGATCTTCCTGGAACTCATAGGTGGACTATACTGTTCTTGAATGCACAGAGACCGCCAACCTCTGCCTCCTAGTGCTGGGATTAAAGATGTGTGCCACCATGCCCGGCTGACCCCTTTTTAAATTCTAGGAAGCTAAACTCTCGGGTATGGTAGGGGCAAGTGTGCGACTCACTATCCAGGGTCCTTTTGGCCTGGCGGGCTTCTTATCGGCTCTGGGCTCCTCAGCTAATGATCAGGTATGCCTTCAGAGGTCAGGGTCCTTTTGGCCTGGCGGGCTTCTTATCGGCTCTGGGCTCCTCAGCTAATGATCAGGTATGCCTTCAGAGGTCGCCATGTTCCTGTGGAACCTTCGTGGAGGCTTGCTTCAGTTACTGCCAGGCAGTGGAGTTCATGTGCTGCCAAGGACTGACCCAGATTCTCAAACACCATCTACAAGGCCTGTGTCCCCGTCAGAGCCACCAATAGCGGGGAGAGGAGTCGGGCACGCCTGCTTTGGCCCTAGGAGGCGAGGCTGGCTGGGATCCTACTCAGATGCTTGCTCATTTGATCACTTCCTTCTCTCTCCATTCTGCATGGAAGAGGGACCTGGAGGCTGGAGATCTGAGCCCATGGAGCTTTAGCAGTTGGTGTCTGGATATCACGCCCTTGGGTCTCCCATGGCAATGGCTGGACTCTAAACAGAGCTTCAGGCACAGTTGAGTCCAGGTGCTTGATGTTATTTCTTTGGAACTGCACTCATCAGCCCTGTGCAGGAGAGCTTGGAGCCCGGTGATGGTGACAGTGACAGGACACCCACCTGTGAATGCTGGGGGCAGGAGGCTCAGAAGTTCAAGGTCATCTTCAGGCACGTAGTGAGTTTGAGGCCTGCTTCTTGCCTGGGACTAATTAATTGTAGGGTGCTGTGGGGAGGCTGCCAGTGAGACAAGGGGTGGTGTGCTCAAAGGAGGCCGGGGTCACCACCTCTGGCAGTCTCCACGGGGTCCAGTGTACACCCCTAACTGGCCTGACGTTGATTACTAGTGTGTTTCTTTACAGTAAATGAGGCTCAGAGGAAGGCTCGCTGTCACCAGGGCTCCTAGCCTGGCATGTTGTTCCCCCTGTTGTAGGTACTGCTCCCGTGCAGGGTGCTGTTCTGGTTGTCTGAAGGCACAGGCCCATCTGGCTTGGGCCTCTCTAGGCCTCCGTTGTGTCTGGGTGGCAGGCTGGTGTACTGGTTATTCAGAGACCATATTGGCATATGTCTCCAAGTTGAGCTTTGCCTAGAGTATTTGGGCCAGCATGCCCTCCTAGCCCAGCCCCTCATCTGTGTTGCCCATAATCTCTCTTGGTTTGTGTGCTCTGGGGCCTGGGGACTCTTCTTTAGTCTCTCTAGGCCCTCTTCCCAGGTGAGCTGGTCCTGTCCACTCTGGGGTTCCCAGTGGGCTTAAGACCTGGAACTGCTTCTGGGGACTATTGTTATCTGGGTGCTGCCTTTGGCTCCTGGCCACAGGGCCTCCAGACCCTTCGTGGTTGCCCAGCCTCAGATCTACCATTGATTATTGCTGAGTTGTTGGGGCCATCACTGGTGACTGTATGTGCTCCGTCTGTGCTGATACAAAGTGGGTGTCCCCTTGGCTGAGTGTCCAGGGGCCACAGGTCTCTCCCCTGGCTGACAGGGAGGGTTGGGTAGGTAGTTCTGTGGTCAGCCCCGGGCTGACTGGGGGAGGGAACTGAATTGCAGAAGTCCTACCACTGGGCAGCTAGTAGCCAGCTGGAACATTGGTCCTCATCCACGTGTGGCCGTCTGCTGTTCCCTTCAGGCCATCAATGATCTCTCCTGGATTCCTCCAGAAGCGTCCTGAGGAGAAGGGAAGAACAAACAGATTATACAGTGGCTATACAGCTGTGGCTGGGCAGCCAAATATGCGGGTAGGTGAACAGGTGGGCATGTGGGACTCTGGCTTACGTTAAAGTCAGAGGTTCTGAAAGGCTCCTCCCAGCCTAGGTCTTTCTGATGTCCCTTTGGCCCCTGCATGGCAAGCTGAGCTGATGGTTGCAGCCCAGCAAGTGGTGAGACACTATTGGACAGGCCCAGCCAACCTCAGGTTTTGTTGAGTAAGGTGAGTTGGAGAGGGGTGCTTGTGTTCATTGTGCTCTGCGTGGAGTCTCTGGGGCATACAGGACTTTCCATCAAGGGGCCTCCTGGAGGAGGTGTTAGTGTGTGTGTATTTGTGCCTGCACGGTGGTAATTACCTCAGTGTTTTGAATTGCATGGTTGTGAAGTGTTGAACGCTTTTTTAGTGTTGTGCCTTTGATCTCCGGAGCTCTCACCCTGTGATATTCTGTCCTGAAACCCCTCCCCCATGCTCCTCAACTCCTCGCTTCCGCATTCTGGTTGGCACTGTTTATCTCTGGCCACCTGCTTCTGTGTCCCCTTTGGAGTCTCTTGTGCAGAAGGGCCTGGGTCTCAGGCTGTGTCCCTGCTGAGACAGGCCTATGTCTCAAGTGGTTCTGTCTAGTGACCTGCTTCCCTGGCAGTCACTGTACCAGAACTTAGAGTAGGCAGACTGTTAGAGCCCCTCAGCTAGTGTCACTACCCAGCCCCCACTCCACCCCACCCCACCCCGCCACATCTATACCCCAGCCCATTGTCCGATTCTTCTTCTCTGTGGGCGAAGTGGCCACCGTCATGACCAAATGGAGGAGAGGGCCGATAGCAACCCGAGGCTACCCAGAGTGGCTGGGGACCTGGAGTGGGGCCTGAGAATTACCGGCTATGGTTTAACTGCCCTCAGTGGTGGGCTGGGGAGATGCTCCAGTCAGTGAAGTGCTTGTCTTGCCAATTCCATCGCTAGAGTCCATGGAGAAAAGCTAGGCATGATAGCATGTACTTGTAATCGCAACATTGGGGAGGTAAGGGTCTAGCTCCTCGGGGAACTCCAGGTCCCAAGGAGGGATGACACCCAAGCTTGGTCTCTGGTCTCTGCGTGCGTGCACATGCACAGTAATCTAAGTGCAAGGGAAGCCCTGAGGAAGAAGTGGCTCTGTCTGCCTTGGCAGGAGCCCTTGGCTAGCCACAGCCCAGGAACACCCATGTGGCTAAGCTGGGGCCAGAATCTGTGGCTTGCTTAACTAGATTTCTTCAGTGTCTAAGTGGCCAAGGCCGGAGGGTGTTGTGTGATCCTGAGCAGAGGAGAGCTGCTCCCTGTACCTTGGTTTCCCCATCTGTTGAATGGTTCAGGTGTGCTTGGTGACAGGCTCACAGCCTTCACCACATTCATACACATGAGTGGGGCCATAATGGGGACTAGCTGTTGCAGTGTAGGAAGTGGGCCCTGTGAGGCCACATGGAAGCTGGGGGATTTGGAGGCTTTCCCCCGACAGTGGACAGTGCGTTTCTAGAGGTAAAGACGGGCCTGTACCTCTTCATAGATAGCTTGTCCGCGAGGCCTCCCAGCTAAACACAGAGAAGTCTTTACCCAGTTCAAGGTTGCACAGCAGCATAAAGGGTGGAGTTGGTGTCAGAACCTGTTCTAGCCATTGGGACAGTAGTTTATGTGGTTCTGTCGAAAGGGGAACTGTCTAGGATTGGGCAGCTTTTCTTGGCATCATTTCTACTTAGTGACCAAGAGACTGTGCTTTGACCTTCCTTCTCTATTGCTTTGGCTATGCGCTTGATCCCGGCTGGGGCTGAGTTGGGGAGGAAGAGTCCTGTGTGGCGGGAGGATGATGTGGGGCATGGGGTCAGAGCCTTTAAAGTTGCACCAATGCCTAGGTTTGATCAGGAGCCTCAGAAACCCCCATAGAAGGCATCGCTGGAAGTCACACTTCTCATGTGGTAGTGTGGTGTGCCTGGCGGCCTCTGGCTCCCACAGAAACACGGGAGCATGGAGGCAGATCTGACAGGTGGATGGCCATTGTGGTTCCTGTCCACAAGGCTCTTGGCGTCTGTGGAAACTGGGCTATACCATGTCCTCCTGGGGTCCCCTGCCAAGAGAACCTGTCAGCCTACCCAAAGACTCTGGCTCCTATGGTGGATGTGAGCCCTGGCCTCTGCCTGCCACACACATTCCAATTCTGGGGAGCCCCTGTCACCACCTGTCCTACTGTAAGTTTGGTGTCATTGTGTGCTGTCTGTTAGCAGGAAGCAGCAGGCTGGTGCCACACACAGCGCGTCCTATGAGCCTCTCTCTGCTGTCCTGCTGTTCCGCATTATTCCATCTCCATGTCTGAGCCAGGCCACTGACAGGCAGTGTCCCCAAGTGCCACATACCTGCCTGCAGTCCTACAAGGAGGTTGCTGCCTTGGGGGTGGGTACAAAGGTGGGCCCTTACAAAACTGGAGCTGGCCCACTTCTGCTGGGCATAGTCCTTTGCTGAGCACCGGTTATGCCAGCCAGCCAGCACTGTGAGGAGAAAAAAGTGGGCAAGGGATGTGGGCATACATGTCACCTAAGGTGGGTGCTGCCCAGGGTTGGCCTTGGAGGATGTCTCTGCCATAGGCTGTGACTGTAGTGGTGCACACCCCCGGTTCAGCCAGTCCCTGCCCTTGTAGGGTGACATTGTTTGTTCTACAGAAGCTGCTCTGTTGAGATTGCCTTACTGAGAGCCTGTTGCCCTCCAAGCTCCTCCCTTGGCACTGCCTAGACAGGTTCCTCCTGGCAGGCTGTGCCGCCAGGAACCTGCTGTCCTCGGGCTGCAGCCACTCTGCCGTGAGGTGTGTGAAGATGTCCCTTCCCTGTTGCAAGCTTGTAAGGCTTCTGTCTGCCTCCTGCCCGATGCTGTGCCATCTGCTTACTTCCCTTCCCTGTCGCTGCCGCCCCATCCCACAGTCTGTCTCTAGCTTGGACGTTTATAGTGACTTGACAGCTGTGTTACCCATGACAAAACACTGACGCTGTGCTGTCCCTCAGCCCTGTTGGGGGCTCCCCATTGCTCCTGGGGAGCCTTGAGTGACCTCCCTCTATCTAATTCAGTGGCCTTCTCAGATACATAACTTCTAGTCTCCCCTCTGGGCTCCTGCTGTGGTGATGCTGCGCCCCACCTGGACACTCTGCTTCCTTCCTCTCAGGACTGTTCCAAAGCCTGTTTGGAACCCGTTTGGGACCTGGGTACCCACCCTTTTCCTTTCTGACCTGCGCTGTGCCTCTGTGGACATTTGTGTGACTTGGTCACACACTGTATTTAGTTTTATGTGTCTGGCTCTTTACTGAGTGTTAACACCCTGCAGTCGTCTGGTGTGCTCTATGTCAGTATTCCCGGTCTATTTATTTTATTTTTTGGCTAAATAGCGCTTGCACCGAATGGGCAGGCCATGCTGGTGAGCATTTCTGTCTTGTGATTGTTGAGAATGGGTTCGTTCTAAACATGCATGTGTCTGTCTGACTCTGTCAGTTCTTCGGGTGCCTGGAAGCGGGGTTGCAGATCCTCAGTAATTCTGTATTTCAGGATTTGAGAACCTGCCAAATTGTCTTCCTAATTTGTGTTTGTTTTCCAATCTGGCTACAAACAAGGCTGAGAGTAAAAGAGGTGAAGTGTGGGTCAGATAAACTCATGGGATGGGGTCCCTACTGTCTCTGGCTTTGGGGCTGCCCTTTGTGTGGGCACACTGGAAAGGTGTTGGCCGGATGACCCTGGATGATGCAGCTCCCGTGTTCTCAGTGGATGCCCTATGAATTTTGGGGTGGAAGCCAGCCAAGCCAGGCTGAGGCATGAGGTTCCCCAGAGATGGCCTAGAGAGGCATTCTCTCAGCCTCTAGAGCCTGTGGGCTCCGTGCCTATATTTCCACAGGCAAAGAAAATAGACATTGAGGGTCATTTCTACCTCCCAGCCTTCCTGTGTATCCCCAAATCAAATAGCGGTTTTGAGGCTTTTGACGGTGTCTGTGTGACACAGGACGGAGGTCAGCCTCAGGGTGGGGTTGCACTGGTGGTGCCGCCAGCTCCGAAACCAGGCAGGAGGTGTGGTGTAGACTTGTTTGCGCCTTCCCCTCCCAAGGCAGCATCTTGCCTAAGGCACAGTACAGCTGCCACGTTGGCTCTTCTGTTCTTCAGTGTCGTGTGACACGTCTCATTTTGGTGGTAGGTAGTCTGTGTGAGCCGGAGTTCTTGATAGCAGGTGACAGAGTCAGCCAGGGCGTCTGAGTAAAGCGATTCCCGCTCCGGGAGCTCAGGGATGACATGACGTTCCATTGGGTCCTCAGGTGCCAGTCGCTGCCTCCCTCCCCAACAGTCTGATTGGCATGTCTGGGTCACATGACCCTTCTAGGAGTCAGGGTTTGAATGTGAAGTTCACACTGGTAGGTTGGGTCCGACCTACATAGTTGGTATGTAGTCAGGACCTCCAGGCTGGAGGCTTGTGGCTTTTGGACCTGCCATCTTCACCTTCCCTGCTTCGTTTCTCTATATGAGACCTTTCACTGGCTGACGTTGGCCATCTGCTGCTTGGAGGGCAGTTATGAGGAAGGGTCAGGATGAAATTATAGGGAACTGGTCAGTCTCTTTGTCCTTGATCCCTTGTCCAAGCCCCGGCCTTGCTCTGGGGTGCAGTGTGAAAAGGAAGGGAGTTTTGCCTGAGGGAGAGGTAGGGAAGGGAAGGACCGTGGGGAGGGGCTCAGTCTTCCCACACTCTTGGCTCTTGCAGCCTCCAGGTTCCCATCCTTGAGACCACTGGGATATTCTCAGAGCTTTTCCTCTATTAGCCTTGGAGACTCTGGCCTGGAAGGTGGCATTTATGCATCCTGGTCCTGTTTGGTGCCCTCCTGTCTCGGACGCCTGTGTCTGGTCCCAGATGTCCCTGCTGTGACCCTCAGCATCCAATTCCCTGACTCCTAGTGGCACCTGGTCAACCACATGTATGTTCTGTCCGCATTACACAGCAGTCTCTGGTTGAGGTCGACAGGGCAGACAGGTTTTGCCTGGGTCACCCTGTGACCCATGGTAGGTCATTGGTGTGTACTGTGCTGCTAGCACACGATCCAGGGACAGGCCCAGCAGCTGTGAGCTGGAGTTGCCAGGGGCTTTTGGAGAACTTTGCCCTGGAGACCTGGAAAGTCCCAGCTGTGGAGTGAGCTGGCTGACGGAGGTGGGTGTGGGAGCCATCGGATGGCTGTGGGTATGTTGTCCACAATGGAGGTCCCCAAGTCTGCTGGTCGAGGCCCTGGCTAGTGGGGATATGGCTTGTGAAAGGAAGGTAGGCAAGGCATTGTGGCTTTGGGCTGTCAGTGGGGAGAGGCTCAGGCAGGAGAAAGGACTAGGCCTCTGTGGCTGTGGACCAGCTGCCTCAGGCTCAACTTGTTTTCTCTTTTCTCCACAGGCACCTGTGACCAGGTCGCCTGCCATCAGATGACCGAGACCAGTCCTTAGTCCTAGCTGTGGTCAAGAGTGTATTGAGCTTCAGAGGCTACCTGGACCCCACCACCATGTCAGGATCGACACAGCCTGTGGCACAGACATGGCGGGCTGCTGAACCCCGCTATCCGCCCCATGGCATCTCCTACCCGGTGCAGATAGCCCGGTCCCACACGGTAAGGGGCACGTCTGCCCAGTACCACTTCTGCTGCTCTCACGCACCTTCTGAAACCAGGCTGCCGGGCCCATGTTGCTTTGGTCACAGTCGGGACACTGGTGACAGCCAGGGGTAGTGATGCAGGCCTGTAATCTCAGCATTGAGGAAGTGGAGGCAGGAGGATTGTGACTTTGAGACCAGTCTGGGTTACATTAGCAAGTCCTTATTCCAGTGTGGGACGGTCTAGGCTGGGGCTAGACTGAGTGGACGCTTTGTTGTATCTTGATTGACAGTGGAGTTGGCATGTGCAGTAGGGCACCTGTGGTATACACCACTTTCCCAGTCAGAACCGTTTCTGCTTGGTTTGGGACTGAGGTCACACCCCCTTCTTCCTAACCCTCAAGGTCTTGGTGCTTATTTGACTGTAAAGCTGAGGCCAGTGTCTGCCCCTGCCAGGGTCCTGTCCCCCCTCTTACTGAAGAGCATGCAGGCGGCTGGGCTTTCGAGTCTTCTCTGTGGGCCTTTATTATATGCCTGTTGCATACCGTGCTCCTGTCTGTTGGCTGAAGGGGTGTGAGCTGTATAAGCCCCTGTTGGTTGGGAGTTGCCTTGCGTGTGTATGTGTCTCTAGGCTCATGTCTGTCCCTCCTGGATGGTGTGGTTCATTTCTGTGACAGAGCTGTATCTGTGTGGGAGATATCTCTAATTGTGAGTCAAGTATGCTTTCCCTTGAGCCCCCAGGGCCTGGCCTCAAGGTGCCATGCACAGTGGCTCCCCAAGAACTGAGGGCCTAGGTGTAGAGCAGCTGTGGTGAAGGGTGTCTGCCATGTAGTGCACAGACGGCTTTCTCGGAGCGTCAGGGCCTTGGGGGGAGGGGGGGAGGCAAGCCCTTGCCATCACCCGGGGCAGCCTCGCAGTGTTGGGATCCCGCACTCCTTGGCCCCAGCTTATATGCCACCATTAGTCACCATCTGCTGTTTGAGGTACTGCCTCACAGCCATAACCAGTGATCAGCTGGGAACCCAGACTTTCCATTTAATGTTAGGGGCTCTCAGTTCTGTCACCTGTAGAGTAGGGTGACGAGAGCACCCACAAGAATGCCTTGATACTGTTCAAACCATTTCCTGGAGAGGCCCTGCCTGGGGCTCCCCCTGCCCTCCAGGCTAATGCCTGGGGCCTCCTTCTTGTCCTCCTCCATTCATATTGCTCATCTACTTTCTCTGTGCATGACCAGTCTCAGGGTGTCTTCTAGCTGCTGTAGCCCTTTCCCTTGCACCTGCCTTCCTGCTCTTTGCCCCATTTGTGACCTTTCCCCAGCATTTAGGGTCACTAGCTGACCCTAGGCACCTTCTGATCTCCTGCTGGGCCATTGGTGACGCAGGATGCCACAGCAGGACCTAGTGGTTACTAACCCCGCTGGGGTGAGTGTGGCCTGATGGGATAGCTACAGGTTGGAACATGTCTGTCCCCTGGTAGGGCCCACGTGCTCCTTTCCAGGGGACATGCTTGTTCTTTGGCCTCTAGCCCTTGCTGGGCCATCAGCAGAACTCTGCTGCTCCCTGGGGACCATGAGGGTCTCTTCTAGTGGGTATCCAGGCTTCTTAGTTTCTCTCTGCTGGCTTGACAAAGGCTGGGGTTGGTGATCTGGAGTCCCTGGTCTCTTTGTAGCTTTCCCATGACCCTCCCTGACCTACGTTCCTTCCCCCCTTCTCCATTAGTCCAACCTTCCTGCAGCCCCTTCTTTCAGCCTCCCCACCTCATCTCCCAAGTCCTTCCCCAAGGCCCTTCCTCAAGTCAGCCACCTCTCCACTCCCCACCCCAACCCATTCCTCCCCCTCTCTGTGCCCAAAGGCTGGTAGAGCACAGCCATGAGAAACTGTGTTGGGCTTGAATTAACACTTATGTCTTGGGAAAGAGAGGCCAGAGAACAGGAGAAATGGAGGCGCAGCAAGGCTGGTGCCCCAAAGGAGAAAACAATATTCTAAGGAGCCTTGTGTTCAGCCCTGGTGTGATGACCAGCTCAGTCTGTGGCTCCTTGGGCCTGGGGAACATAATGTTTGGGTCTGGGCCATTTATACATACACTAGTAGGCCTTTCTTCCTGGAGGCTCTGCCCTCTCACTTCAGACAGGTGAGGTGCTTTATAAAATGCTGGGGTTCTCTCTGAGATGACATCATGCTTGGGACGTGAGCTGAACTCTGTGTGATGCTACTGTAGGAGCCCCGACTGTAGATCCCCGTCCCCAGCATCAGAGAGTTAGTCCCCTCCTGTCATCCAGGGGTAACATGCTTCCTGTAAGCCTCAGGCTTTGCTGCCCAGATCCCACAGTCTGTTACCCCCACCCCTGGCTCCATGCTGCTGGCGTTGGGGTGCAAGAGCCACGTACCTGCAGGTCAGTGCTTGACAAGGTGTGTGCCAGGGATGTCTGATGAAGTTGGCTGTCCCTAGTCTTGGCCTTGGGCCTCGCTGGCTGACTCTGCTTTGGGATGGACCTGCGGGTTGTTGTCCAGTTGGTCACAAACTCTGCTGTGCCACATAGGGCATGGTGGAACTGGATGCTGGCTTGGGCTGATGTCCTGGGTGTGTGGGCACACCAAGGGATCCTGTACCACCTGCACATGTCACAGCTCTGACTTAGGATCCTCCTCTATTTAGTCCTTCGTTAACTCCCTTGCTCACTCGTTAACTTCTCATTCATTCATTTGTTCAACAATGCTGGTTAGGTTTGTCACCTGCCAGCTTCAAAGCCCTGGGGACAAAGCTGTGAAAGCAAAGAAACCCTCTTGCCTTGGGGAGCTGACGTTCTCTTGGGGAATAGTGAGTGAAGATGAGGTGAGGGGGGGCATATTTAAGTGGGGAGCCAGATATTGACAATGGAGTTAAATGTCCAAGAGGAGGGACAGGCTAGGCTCCTCCTGGACAAGCAGTGCTCCAGGCCGAGTGAGAGCCCCGAGGTGAGGCTCTGTAGGAATGAGCAGTGTTTAGGAGTGACCTATGGATCTGGGGTTCACAGGAGTGGCCTCCCTCTGCTGGACTTGTTCTGGAGTACTGTGTGCTTCTTGGGGCTCCCCACTTGTTCTGATTGCTGTGGAAATATACAGGGACTGGGGTGCCCCTTGTCTCCTGAGTCAGGCCTGCTGTAATCATCTGTGGGGTAGACTAGGGCCTGCCACCTGTGGCTGTCCCATTTCCCTGCTCTGTGACCACCCACCATGTTCCCCCTCTGTGACTGCCTCGGGGGTCACTTTAGTCAGTCCACTTGTGCAGAGGGCTTGGCTCTGGTAACTTGGGACAGTCTTCCCCTCAGGGTCCTCTCTGGGACTTTCCTCTTGTCCTCCTTGTAGGATCGTCTTGGTAGCCGTGTCCTTCCCATGGATTCGACCCCACAGTTCTCTGGGGTCTTTTGCAAGGTCCCCCCAGCTCCTTCCCTCGCAGTTTGGTCTCTGAGGTTGCTCACTCTTCCCGAACAGGAACCCAGCTGCTTCCGTACCCTCAGCGCATTTGACTGGTGCCACTGATTAAGAACCGCTTTAAGACACACAGCCAGTGGCTGGATAGACACTCAGCAGTTGAGAGTCTGTGCAGCTCTTTCAGATGATCTGAGCTTGGTTTCAAGCATCCACGTTCAGCAGTTCACAACCACTTCTAACTCCAGCTCCAGGGAAAGCCAGTGTTCTCTCTGACTTGTGTGGACATTGCATTCAAGTGCATATACACATAGATATATACACAGGCACATAATTAAAGATAAAATCTAAAGCAAACAAAATAATAAGGACGAAAAAGGCTGGGGGGTGGGGTAAGGTGGCACAGGCTTTTGATTCCAGCACCTAGGAGGCATAGGCAGGTGGATCTCTGTGAGTTCAAGGCCAGCCTGGTCTACAAAAGCGAGTTCCAGGACAGCTAGGGCTAAACAGAAAAACCCTGTCTTGAGAGAGAGAAGAAAGTATGATAAAGGAAAATTAACTTATCTATAGTCCATGCTCTCTGTAGCTATCACCTAGTCAGACATCACTAATCGATTGCCATGCAATGTAATCAAGTGTCTAGGCAGACAGCACAGATTGGAAGCCTGTCTTGTTTTTCCAATTAGATGTTAGATGTGCACAGTTGCCCCCCCCCCCCCCCCCCGGCCTCCTCTCATTTTCCCATAGAGATGAAGTGATCTTGGCCCATGTGAAAAATGTAGGAAGGCTCTAGTTAGGGACTGTGGGATCCAGGTTAAGACTGAGGATGCTAGTGAGCCGCAGGAGCCTGACACTGAGTTCAGACGTCAAGGCTGGGGGAACTTGTCAACGGTGTTGACTCCCCAGCATTCTTGCTGCAAGGGTAGGCCAGGGTCGAGGCCTTGTCCATGGACCATGACGACCCAGGCCTGGCCAGGCCAGTGAAATCCCTGGCACTGTTCAAAGTGAGAGGGTACAGCTTCTCCCTCCCTCCCCATACTGTGTGTGCCAGCTGTTCTTCCCCATGGTGGGCGGGGCTCTAGAACAGCTGCTTGACTGAGACCTGGGTTTATAGGCCATCATTCTAGCCCTGTCTGCACTGGCTAGCCCTCCCTTCTTTGGGGTGTCTGAGCCTGGCTCTCACAGGGATCCCCATCCACAAAGATACCTGGGGTCTCAAGGGGTACTTAATGCTAACCAGTCCCCCGCTAGGCAGTTCCCAGCCCTGTGTCCATAGGCAGGGCTTGGGATAAGTGACTCATTCTCTGTGGTTCTTTCTCTAAACCAGCAACTGAATGCTGTGGGCAGTGGTAAAGGTGGGGTTTGCAAGCTGTGGACTTGGAGGGGCCATGCTTAACTCCCCTCCCCCAGGCTTGAGTGCACCAGCTGGACAGTAGGGTAATACCGGCGCGCTACAGGTCCTGGTGCAGCCTTGTGGGGAGGTGTAGAGTCGAGCATTATGGTTTCTCAGCCCTACAGCTGGACGGGACTCAGCATGGTGGGAACATCACTCTGGCAGTTGTGTCTAGAAAGATGTAGGCTGGGAATGCACCCGAGCCTCTTGGTGCAGGGCGGCAAGGAAGCTGCTGCTGCTCCTGCACTCGCTTACCATTCTGTTTCTTCCGCAGGACGTGGGGCTGCTCGAGTACCAACACCACCCTCGTGACTACGCCTCTCACCTGTCACCTGGCTCCATCATCCAGCCACAGAGGAGGCGGCCCTCACTGCTGTCTGAGTTCCAGCCTGGGAGTGAAAGGTGAGGAGAAACTGTGGCTCCTTGTCTTGGTGTGGTGTCTCTCAGGTAGATGATGACTTTTTGTGGGTAATGCTGCCGGGGGTGGGGGTGGGGGTCCAGACCTTCCTGGTACCATGTGCTCCTGATGGCATTCTAGAGCCATGACAGGGCTGTGATCTCCCAGGAGCCGGGGCTGTGAACTTGCAGGAGGAGGAGGCAGCTATGACCCAGGGTTGAGGAGCTTGGTTAAGAGACAGGAAACTCAGAGCTCTCCACCTGCTGGCTAGACCAGGTGTAACAGCAGAGGTTCTGTGATCAGCTAGCGATGTCTGCAAAGGAATAGAGTTGGGTGTGTTGTTCTTTGCTCGATCCCCATAGTGCTTCTCAGGCCTGTGTCTTTGCATTCTTAGTAGCTCAACTCAGGAGGGTCTGTGGGGACTCGAGGCTGCAATGAATGATTCAGGCTGGGCAATTACCACAAGGCCTCATGAATTAGAATCATGTCCCTTCCTGCTAGGGAAGACAGAGTATTGTAACAAGTAACAAGGCTCCTCGTGAGAACCTGGCTAGGTGGACACCTGGAGTCTTGATCTTGAGTCTCTATCTCCTGTGTGATGTGTGTCCCTGGCCTCTCACAGGTCTCAGGAGCTCCACCTGCGCCCCGAGTCTCGCACCTTCCTGCCTGAGCTGGGCAAACCTGACATAGAATTCACAGAGAGCAAGCGCCCACGCCTGGAGCTACTACCTGATACCCTGCTGCGTCCATCGCCTCTGCTGGCCACTGGGCAGCCCAGTGGGACTGAAGACCTTACCAAGGTACACCCCAGCCAGACTGATGGGCTATTCTGCTGCTGCCACTGCTGCTGTGGGCAAGAAAGGGGCTGGGGGTGGAGGCAGGGAAAGGCTGGGCAAAAGGAGTGAGGTCAGCTCTGGCATGAGTGTGAGTGGGACTGAGCGCTAGGGCTGCAGTCAGGCAAGGAGAGTAGGCATGGGTGTTGGGAAGAATTGGGAAAGGTATCTCTAGTCAGCAGGAGTGTGCACAGACCCTGTGCCAAGACCCTCTGTATGACTGTTAGCACTGTCCGGAGTTACTGGGTAGTGGGAGTGAGGGCCCGCGAAGCTGTGGAGCAGAGAGCCAGGAACTGACTGGCCTGAAGTCAGCCTCGTGTCCACCATAGCACATTATTTCTGCCCCATTGGTACTGGGCTGCATAGGTAACCTCTTGTATGACACAGTGGCTTGGAACTCCTGGCTTTATATATTAGGCTGGACAGCCAGGACTGCCCCATGTTTGAACACTGGGGAAGGGGACTCTAGTGTTCCTGAACATGAGACAGGACGAAGCGGGGATGGTACCTGACATGTCAGGGCCTGGAGTTGAGGGCCTCTGGTGAACTGACAGACAGCCCTGCTGCCGCCCAGGTCTTAACTGGCTTCTTGGGTACTAGGTAGGCTAGAAGACGGGTCTACATCTGCAGCCACGTGGGCCTGAGGAGCCCCAGAGCAGAGTCAGGGTGGGCCCTGTCTCTGTGGAGATGGCTCGAACTCTGTGAGATAGTGGTCTTCCTTCTCTTAGCCCCGTTCTGTCACTCACCCGGCTGTGCTGGGGGTGGAGCTTGGCGCTGTCCGCTGTTGTTCTATTAGGCCAGCACTCTACCCACGAAGCTCTCTCTTCAGCCCTGTTTACTTTTTCTGTTTGTTTTAGTTTTCCTAAATAGGGTCTTGCTAAATCAGGCTGGTCTAGAACTTACTGTGTAGCCCAGGCAGGCCTTGCATGTAGCTCCCATGACAGGCCTGTGACTCTGGGCCGAATTGATCTAAGTCTTATGTCTGTTTTCTTGTCCCCACGCTGTTGCTGTGCTGCCCCGGGCTTAGGACCTCTCTGAGCCTCTCTTGCTCCTGTTAGTCAGGCCCTGTAGTAGATGACTCGGGCCAGCTGGATAGAGGGTTCAACTGTGAGCCTTGCACACACCCCTAAAGGCTGGACCAGGTGACAGGGCCAAACTCCAGCCTCTGTAGCAGAGTAAAGGCACTGGCATGAGCTCTGGAATGTTCTTGGCCCATTCCCCCCAGCCCTGCTCTGCTTGGTTACTGTGACCCCTTCTGGTGACTTAAGGCAGGTACCTGGGATCTTAGGGGCATGCACATGGGCTTCGCTTCATTGAGGTAGTTCTTATTCCCCACCCGAACTATCCCTGGAAGTTACAGACTGACGTCTGTCAGTTACAGACTGACACTCGCCTACCCCAGGCAGCTCTTTCTCTCTGCTGCTCCAGAACCCCCTTCTCCGCTTTCTTTTCTACCCACTCAGCCTGTTGCCAGCACCCATATCCTACCACGCAGACGCCAGGTCTAGCCACTGTCTAGCCTGTGTTAGCGTCAGTTGCCCTGGGGCATCATCACTTACCTTAACTGGCAGTGGCCTGTCTCACCTGCCCCTGCTGCCTGCTTGTGCCCCCTCCACCACTGGGTCCTGTGAGGACAGCATGGAGCTGTCTGGGTCCCAGAGCTCCTTTCCCAGGCAGGAAAGTTCAGCTCTTTTTCAAATGGCCATGAGGTCTGGTATGGCCGAGCCCTGACATTGTCTCTCCATGCCAGCCTCCTGCTCATCTTTGTGGTTTCTCAAACCTGACCCGGCCCCACCCCTAGACTCTGACACTGGCTGTTGTGTGCCTGGTTCCCCTGTGTTTCCCTCAAAGGCTTGCTGGACTGGTGGCAGTGGGTACCCAAAGCTGTTTGGGAGTTCCTGATGGGATGTTGTGACGTCTCCTTGGCACAGAACTCTTCTGACCGTACTGAGTCTGGACAGGTGTGGCGCTGGGCTCTGTGCTGTGGTGACCTGCTCACTCCAACTTCTGTTCTCCTGCATCTCTTCTGCCCAAATGTTATTTCTTCCCTCCCACCATCCCTTTTACCCTGTGCTTGCCCCCTTCTCTCCCTCCTTCCCCTTCTGCCTTACCTTTGTCTGTCCACCTCCCACCTCCCACCTGCCCGGTCCAGTTACCATCCAGCCTCCGCACATGCTCTGTTGCCATATGCTCCCCCCCCCGCTGCTCCATTTGTCCAACCACCCACTTGTACCGTCTGTCTATCCCTTCTTCCTCCGTTCTCCCCCCACAGGTCCTGAGTCCTGTGACTAGTGCCACCATGATGGCCATTTCCTGTTCTATGTTTGACAGTCTAGGTGTCTCCATGTCCAGGAGGACTGCCTTTAGTGCTGCCAGGAAGCTGGGGGGGACATCTGATCACTGTGGGTGTGGCGGCGGCTAGGGACTAGGCTTGAGAGTGAGAGTGGCCATTTGGGGCAGTAGGGTGAGGTCTTCCTCGCTGCCTTGTACCCAAAGAGGGTGAGTCAAGCATCCTCAGGCTAGGCGGGGTCCTGTATGGGGCAGCCAGCAGGAGAAGGTATGCCCAGGAAGGCTGCAAGGATGAAAGGCTGGCACTGAGTGGCTGCAGAATCTGTCACGTGCCAAGATCTTCCTGTTTGGAACTTAGGCTGAGAGCTAGAATTGGGGGATGGGACTCAGGTAGGCAGCTCCTGGGGAGAGGCTCTTCCTCCCCATCCTAGAGCCCCTGAGCTCGCTCTCCCGGGCAGGAGAAGGGGCTGTGCATGGCCTCCATGACTGGGTAGCAGGTGGGTGTCCCAGGACCAGCTCTGGGTTTTATATCCATGGGAAACTGTCATTCTCTGCTGTCACCAGCTGTCCCAGTCCTAGCCTCGGGCTCTTCTGAGGGTCTTGTCCTCACAGTCACCCAGTGAGGCCACTTGTGGCTCAGATGTTCCTGTTACCCTGTCTTACGGTTTCTGTGGCTGTGATGAAACACCGTGACCAAAGCCACTTGGGGATGAAAGGGTTTATTCGGTTTATGGGTCCACATCGATCTTCATCAACACATGAGGTTAGAATAAGAACAAGCAGGACAGGAAGATGGAGGCTGGGCCTGATACAGAGGCCATGGAGGAGTGCTGCTTATTGGCTTGCTTCCCATTACTTGCTCAGCCTGCTTTCTCATATAACCTAGGACTACCAGTCCAGGGACGGCAGTATCCACAACGGCTGGGCCCTCCCCCATCAATCACTAATTAAGAAAATGCCCCACAGACTTGTATTCAGCCGATCTTACGGAGGCATTTCCTCAATCAAGAGTCCTTTCTTAGATGACTATAACTTGCGTCGAGTTGACATAAAGCTAGCCAGCACACACCCCCTTTCGGGTCTCTGCTTCTCCTCTCTGCCTGATTGTGTGTCCCTGTCTCTGTCCCACCATCTGTTGCTCTCTCCCCTGCCTGGGCCCCGGCTGGGCTGGAGCCAGGCTCCAGGGGGACTGGGTGGGTGTGGATGGAATGCACGGCTCTTCAGTGCAAACGTGGTTTGTGTGGATTCCAGCTGGAGGCAGGAGCAGGGTTTGCGGGGAGTGTCTGGCTCCCCACTGTTTGGCAGTGCCCTCCTGTTTAGGCTTCCCAGTGCTTGGGAATTCATTGAGCTTTGTTTTAGGTGATTTCAGTATGTCACTGAGAACCTTCTTGGAAAGGTCCTTGGGTGGTTGGGACTTGGGAGACCAGCACAAGCACAAACTCTGGCACCTGTAATGAAATCCAGGTTTGGTAGCTTCAGGCTGAACTCAGCCCAGGTGGTTGCCATCACCATGGTCTATGCTTCTTAGAGTGCTTGAGGGGACAGCGTGTGTGACTCTGAGCATCCCTACCCCACACCCCCCGCAGGCCAGCCACTTCTGTTGTTCCCCTAACTCTGGTCTGGAGCCTGCTGCTGTGTCTGGCTTGGCTGGCCACAGACCTCTGTTGGAATTGGAAGAAATCAGCCCTGGGTTCCCCTTCCCAGGCCTTTTGTGACAGGTCTTTATGTCAGAAACCGAACATGTCTTACTGAGCCCTTGAAGCTTTCTGCCTAGGCATGGGACAAGGCAGAGTGACTGACTTGGTGGAGTCTGGCTGCCTGGCTGACAGACTCTGACTGACAACAGACAGATTGACTCACGGACTGGGGAGAGAACTAAACTGCCACCTGCTTTCTTGTTGGGTTCAGGGCTTGTCTGTCCTCAGGAGGGTGAACAAGCAAAGTCACCTAACACTTAGAGGCTGCCCTGCCAGCTGCCCTTAGTGTATCTTGGCATGCCGGGCACTGGTCTGCATCTGTTGAGGAAGCAGTAGGATAGTATCTACTGGTCAGGGTGTCGATCCCCACCCCATCTGTCATCCTCCTGGAAAGATCCCTACGTCTGTGAAGGAGTCATTCGAATGGCTTCTCCCAGCCCTGTAGACGGTCTTGGTGGGTGGATTCTCCCCGCCTCTGGATGTTTCTGTGATTGTGTTTCACAGTCCATGGCCTTTGTTCTTGTGGCTTATTATGTGGGAGTGTTTAGATCAGTGTCGGGGACCTGCTATGTGTGTGTGCACGGTGGGGGGTATGGGCTGGGTCATTTCATGCCTGGTCCCAAGGATGAGCCTCTGGGAAAGACAGCCTGGTCCAGGAAATGTGTGGTTGGTGTTTAGCTGCATCTTCTAAGTGTGCTGCATCAGACAGAACCTTGTGTCGATGGCTTGGCTTTGGAACCCATGCTGCACTGCAAGGAGTTTGGTCCATGGTTTCAGCCCCCCCCGCCCCCGCTTGTGGGGAACAGCAAAGAGGATCATACTTATCGCCACCTTCTGTTTTGAGATGAATATTGAGACAGTTCTCTGGAGGATTCTGTTGGGAGGAGGGCCTGGAGTCCCCAGTGTGTCATGTCCCTCTGTCCTCATGTCTGGGCTGGGAGCGAGCTAATGGGGATGGAGACCCCTAAGGAGGGGGACACATAGGAGTTGTAGGCCTTTCTAGTCGCAGGAGTGGTAGGGGTGGGGGTAGGTGGCGCACCTGGTTGCCCAGGCTGCAGTTGTTCCCAGGAATAAAGCGTCCTGTGTCCATAGAGTGCAGCTGCGTGGGGGTGGGGAGCAGCCGCTGGCTTTGCCTGGCCATGTCTGCCAACAGCTGCTGCCTTGGCCTATGCGGCTGGCCTTGCTGGGAGCCAGGGTAGGGACAGTTTTCTTGTCTGTGCTGTTCAGAGGTAACTGTGCCAGACTGTGGGCTGACATTTTGGATGCAACAAGGCTCACAACTCCCTGAGGAGGTGAAATTACTGCTGTCTCTCTCTCCCCATTGTACAGATAGGACACCAAGGCAGACCGCACCCACGCACTATCCGAGGTCACAGAGCTGAGTCCTACAGAGTGGGCCTGGGATCCGAGCCCAGTGTTATATAGAAGAGAACTGGGCAGTTTTCCTGACCCCTTTGTTCCCAGAGCATCCGGTTCAGCCTGGGTGGTCCCTGACTCCAGCTAGAGAACAGAGGAAACCGTGGAGGAGCCAGGTGCAGGGCCATGTGTGAGGTACACAGTTCAGCCTCAGGGAGGAGTTCCCGGATGAAAGGTTCCCACAGTGAAAAAGAGCCAGTAAAAAGAGCACAGGACCAGCATCCCTGTGTGGGGAAGGCTGAGCCAGGAGGATCTCAAGCAGGGACGTCCTGGGCAGCAGGGAGAGAAGGCTCAGCAGCTAGGAGGATTTGTGACTCACAACTGTTTATACTCTCAGCTCCAAGGGTTCCGACCCCTCCTTTGACCTCCAGAGGGACTAGGCATACATGTGGTACATGTACATACATGTGGAAAAACACTCACAAATAAAACAAATCTTGAAAAGATTGAAAGTAAAAAATGACTTAGGTAATAGGTCCATGGTAGATGCTCGCTTAGCAAACCTAGAGCCCCAGGTTCCAACTCCGCTGCTCCTGTGTGCTGTGACGGTGCTTTCTGAAGAGCTGACTGATGCTCTAGTTCAGGCCTGCAGCCTGCCTGCATACACTCTCATGCGTCTGTGGAGAGCGTGTGGAGCTGGGCCTAGGGGTCACTGTTGGTCTTGTTTCTCTTGGGGGAATAGGAGGGATACGACCAAGAGGAGGTGGTAGAGACTGATGTTGCTCAGGTGACACGGCAGCCTCCTCGGTTTTGCCTTTAGAGAACATGCCATGGGAAGGGTGGCCAGGACCAGACAAGAAGGCAGGCTCCACATACAGAGTTGTGGTTGCTTGGAATAGGAAGTTGGTGTGCTACAGCCTGAAGTCATGGCTGGAAAAGAGGTTCGGGGTCACTTGGGTGACCACACATACTCTGCTACTGTCCCCCTACAGGACCGTAGCTTGGCGGGCAAGCTGGAGCCTGTGTCACCCCCCAGTCCGCCTCACGCTGATCCCGAGCTGGATCTGGCCCCATCTCGGCTGTCCAAGGAGGAATTGATCCAGAACATGGACCGCGTGGACCGTGAGATCACCATGGTGGAGCAGCAGATCTCCAAGCTGAAGAAGAAGCAGGTGAGTAGTGAGGACGGGAGGGGTACTCCAGTGGAGGCAGGGACCAAGGGCCACATCCCCAGGTGCCCTCAGCCATGTGGTTTGCTGGTTTTGGGGGACGTGTCTAGAAGCCCTGGACTGGGCACATCAGGCTAACACACCTGAACTCCAGCAGAGAGTCCAGAGCCTGTTGGGGACCAAGGCTTCCTGGAAGAGGCACCTCTAGCTGCCCATGTTGGAGCAGGAGCCCATGGCTGTTCCTTGCATGAGGAGATGAGTGGAATCTGGGAGCAGGGCAGTGAGGGCTCCCAAGATGGTGGCTCAGAATCCCAGGGTAAGGCTGGGTCCTGGTATGGTCAGGTCAGCCATGCCAGGCCGACGGAGAACTCTGCAGCGTCCCTGCCAGGCCACACTGAACGAGACACTGAGGGCCAGAGGGGTGCAGTGACTATGGAGCCCAGAGTGATGGGACTAAGGTCTGACCTCAGGCTTGAGAGGTGTGCTGTCTTAGTGTTTTCTTCTGGTTCCTGGGGAGGAACTTCCTGCTTGTTAGGTTCCCTGTTTTCAATTTTTGGCTAGAATGTGAGAGCCGCCACCAGGGGTCACTGTAGGACTAAAGCAGCTTGGCTCATCTGGCTCAGTACTCACTGTTCCTGCCTCATCTTCTCCCTGTTGGGGCCATGAACCTCTGCTCCTATGTGACTGAACATGCCAGCTTTATGTGTGCACACAGGCAGAGTGGAGCATGCTCCAATAGCATCCATGGCTCTTTTTATAGGTCATCACAGCAGGCATTAATGAGCCTCTTGTGTAGCCTGAGGTCTGTTCCTTGAACTCTTTGATCTTGGTTTCTCTCTTTGAGGCAAAGCTGACAGCAGCAGCAGGAAGGGATGGCAGGTATGAGGGAATGAAGGAGAGGTCTAGTGTGAAGACACAGGCCTGTGCTGGTGACAATGATGGTGGTGGTGATGGTGATGATGATGATGATGGTGGTGGTGATGGTGATGATGGTGGTGATGATGGTGGTGGTGATGGTGATGGTGATGATGATGGTGGTGGTGATGGTGATGGCAATGATGATGATGATGGTGATGATGATGGTGGTGGAGGAGGTGCTGATGATGGTGATAGTTGGGATGGTAATAAAGATGGTGGTGATGATGATGATGATGTTAGTGATGGGTGAGGGTGGTGATAAGTATGATGGTAGTGGTGAGAGTGGTACCATAATGATTTTGATAGTAACGATGATGTTGATGATAGTGATCATAGTGGTAGCGATGGTGATGTTGGTGATGGTGGTCTTAGTGATAGTGATGGGTGGTGGTGATGATGTTGATGGCCATGGTGGCAGTGGTTATGATCATGGTGGTAATGATAGTAATAGTGGTGACGATTGTGGGAATGGTGGCTATGATGATGGGGATGGTGATGATGGTGGTGGTTGTAGTTGTATTGGTGGTAGCAATGATGGTGTTGATCATGGTGATGAAAATGATTATGATACTGATGATGGTGTGACCATGATGATGGTGGTCATGGCGTGGTCATGATGATGATGGTCATGGTGTGGCCATGATGGTGGTGGTCATGGTGTGATGGAAAGCTCTGTCTGGCAAGTCTTCTTTCTGCCTCCCCCAGCACTCTCCTCATACCTCCTGCTTTAGCCTTCAGAGGGTGTCTTCATTCCCAAGGGAGGACCGGAAGGTTCAGAGACATGTAGCACCCCAAGGTTGCATGGTTGTAAGGATCAGAAGTAGTGTTCCAGGCTGAGGGCTTCACTCTTTCTGCAGCATCTCCTGGAGCTGTGGAGCTCGCAGTGTGGTGGTAGTGGATAAGAGGGGCTGCCCCTTGCAAATTCAGCAGTGTTCCACCTGCGTGGCCTCATTAGTCCTCATTGCAGTCCAGGGGAGAATTGAGGAAGAGTGTACTTCCCCCCACCCCCATCCCCCGCTCCATCTCCAGGGCAGGATTTGGACCCAGAAAGCCTGGTCCAAACTAGATGCACAGCCCAGGGAGTCTGACCAAGGAGGGCACAGAGTGCCTGGGTGACTCACAGGAAATGGCGATCAGCCTGACTTCCTGTGTGTGGCTGCGGGCAAGGGGGGGAACAGCGCCTCGGCTTCCGGCCTGTACCGCTCACACTGTCCCCTTCCCCACAGCAACAGTTGGAGGAGGAGGCTGCCAAGCCGCCTGAGCCCGAGAAGCCAGTGTCGCCACCACCCATAGAATCAAAGCACCGCAGCCTGGTCCAGATCATCTACGACGAGAACCGGGTATGCCCTTCAGGAACAAACGGGTGGAGAGGACACTGCACGGCATAGGTGTCAGGCGAGAGGAGAGTGAGGGACCAGCTGGTCCCCGAGATGTGCTGTCACCTCCCACATGCTCAGCAGATCCAGTGACACACTTGGTGATAGCAATATCTTTATACTGATAGTTAGCTGCCTGGCCAGTCCTAGGAAGGTGTGCATGGTAGGCTCAGACGGGCAAGGGAGGTGTGGGGAGTGACCTGTTCAGAGCCACACAGCTGGGATGTGGTAGACATGAGATTTGAACCATGCTTGGGTTTGAGTCTCATTCTGGGCCTCTGTGCCACAGTCCCCTCTGCTTTGCTAGTGAGCTGCTGCCACCTGACACCTGGTAGATGGAAGGGATGCTCCTGTGTCTCTACCCCTCTGGAGCCCTCTGATTGGCTGATTCTCTAGAGACCTTTGGACTGCTTCCAACTCTGTATCTGAGAGTAGGGAACCAAAGCCAGAGGAACCTGGGTAGGTTAGGCTCGTGCCTCAGGTTCTGTAGGAAGTAGGTAGGAGTTCTTTATTGCTAAGGAAGATCCTGGGGCTCAGAGAGGGCAGGGGACTTGCTTGAGATTGCACAGCTGTTTAGATTTGGGGCTGGGACAAAGAACTAAGATTGAACTCGCTCAAGGAAAGGTGATCAGAGAAGTGGCTCCCTCCAGCCATTGGACACATGTCCCCGAGGCCACCTTCCTGCTCCCTTGGCTCAGCTTTCCTGCTTCAAGTGAGGTCTCTCCATTTTCTCTCTAATCAAGAACACCTCCCTGTTCCTGCTTTTGTATTCGCTGAGGGCTGCATCACAGCCAGGCACAGCAGGGCTTGGCAGGGGGGTACCACCTATAATACCCCTGTTGTTCTTCTGCCTGGGCTAGGCCTGGAGCTGGCCTTACCTCCCCAGCTTCCCCTGAGGAATGGCAGGGCCTAGCTCCTTGGGATCAATAGGATTAAATTTTAATCCCCCTTCCTTCCCACAAAGAGGCAGGACAAGGACCTGCCTCTAATGCTCTGTCCTGGTGGCCAGGCTGCCCAAGGTGTGCTTGTAGTCAGAGCTGGCTCAGGGGCTGGGCCAGATCCAGTGCTGGTTTGCCTTCCTTGATTGGATTGTGTCCCTGTGACCTCAGACCTCCTGGCCAACAGGCATCTGCAGTCTGAAGCTGGCCTATTAGACCTCCGGGTTGCCCTAATCACCCTTGGGTGAGCTGGTTCAGTTCTAATGAGTGTGTACCAGCATCTGCAGTGACCTGGCCTTGTCTCCACATAAGGGTGTGACAGGTAATGCTGTTAAGGACTTACTGTATGCCAGGGCTGGTGTTGGGGTGGCAGCTGAGTGCCTGTTGTGTGCCAGTGTGGTGAGGTGGCTGGGGAGACCGGCTAGGAGATGACCTGGGAAGGCAGGCCACTGTAGGGTCCACTGAGAGCCCTGTAGTCCTGTTCTGAAGCAGGTGGGAGAGGTTCAGTGAAGCCTGGTTGATTAGGCTGCTGCCTTATCCTGATCAGGGGGGTGAACCTGGCAGGTACCTCCTTGGAGCCCCCATCCCGTGACTGTCCCTGTCTAGTGTGCAAGCAAACCAGCCATAAGGTCAGATGAGGATAGTGTAGTCTTGGATTTGGGGACGTTGAGACCTGTCTGGGTGGAAGAGCCTGGCAGGTGGCTGGGACGGCATGGCAAACAGGAAAGAAGCGGGAGGGCCTGAAGTGTCTAGACATGGAGTGCTTGGGATAAGCAGGGCCATAGGTCAGGACTTAACTGGGGAAGGGTAGCTTCAGCTCCCAGGGTGGCAGAAGATGGTGAGGGAGGGAGTGTGTGGGAGTTGGGGTGGTGAGTGTATGTCACTGCTTCTATGTTCCCACCCACCATTCCTGGGTGTCCCCTGTCCCCGAGGAGGGACAGCACATTTGCCCCTCAGCCCCTTGTAGAAGTTGTGGGTCTACCACCTTAGTGGGTATGGTTTATAGGGCACAGGGTTGCCTAGAATCCCAGATCCAAGATCGTGCTCCAGCTGTGTGAAGCACAGTTCCTGGGGGCTTCTCTGTGTTTGGTGCCACCCCTTTTACCAAAACACAGTTCCTGCTGTTTTCCACAGAGCTTTACGATACACACCAAGATACCGTAGCCGAACCAGTGTTAGCTCAGCCCCCTGATCTTGTGCCCTGGCCACACCTTGAAGTTGTTGGTCTTTGGGTCCCAGATTGGCACAAAGGATTCAAGAATGGGGTGTTGTTCCTGGTTAGCTGGGCTTTAGCTCTTGGCAGAGGTCAGACTAGTTGTCAGCTGAAGCCCGCCCACTGCCCCTGCTGGGTACTGGTAGGTTGAGGTTGTCTAGCCTCAGCTGGTTCTGCGGGGTACAGCTCTTGGGTAATGATGGTGACTTCTATAGCACCCCGAATTTCCTTCAACACCTGTCTGGTTTCTAGTACATGGGTTCAGGCTTCTCCAGCCGCTTCTGTATCCCCTATTCCAGTCCCTGTGCCCCCCATTCACTCCCCGCTTCCTGTGAGTCGGTCCTGGTGGTCCCAGTCTGGGCAGACAGCCAGACGGAGGCACAATGTTGTCTTCATGCATTGGCCTGAGGGGACGAGATCCAGCCTATTGAGGGGTGCCCCCGCAGCAGCCATGGGGCTCTCTGCAGCACGCTTCTGTTTTCCTAATGAGTCCTGGTTTGTGAAGGGAGGGGACATAGGCCAGAAATAATCATTCAATTGTGAGACGGGATCCTAGACGGCTCCGGTATTCCCTTCCACTGCACTGGCTCTGAGGTCAGCAGACTCTCGAGGCATCCAAGCCTGGCAGAAGTTAGCGGGTGAGGCTGTAGCCTGATTAGCCTTGGTCAGACCCCTAGCTGGGGCCAGCCTGGGAGGGCCCAGGGACTTCTACAGGGTTAACGGGGATCCTTCATGCAGATTGGGCATTCCAGAGGCACTGGTACCAGTCTGCTCCGAGTCCTCTTTTAATTCCACTCTTCTCTTTGCCCTGCAGAAGAAAGCAGAAGCTGCACATCGGATCCTGGAAGGGCTGGGGCCCCAGGTGGAGCTGGTGAGCTGGTGGCTTGGCTGGGCAGGCTGGGAGGAGTGGGATGGAAGAATGGGGTCTGGCAGCAGGTATTGGGTGGGTGAAGGAGGAGGGGGAAGTCATGTACTGCCCAGCACTGTCCCCAGAGGGAGGCAGGAAGCAGCAACACCTCCTGATAAGGATGCTGACAGATAACTGAGTGGCTGCTGGGCAGTGAGCCTGTCCCTGCCTTGAAGCCTGAAGCTGGCGTGCCACTGTAGCTCCGCATCAGAGCCCATGCAGTGGTTGACTAGTCTGGATTCCCTTCTCTGAGCTTGATGGCTATGTAACCCTCTGTAAGACTCTTGACGTCTCAGTGCTTCTGCCTGGGACAGAGCCTGCCTGTGGTGGAAAGGGTGGCCATGACTGCAATGATTATTATCATCGTCCTGCTGGTCTCAACTGTGTTGTAGCAGGGTGGGAAGCAGCCCAGCCTCAGGGGAACTGTTGGAGGGGGTGGTGCAGAGGGGGCTGCCCCCTACTGCCTAAACCTGCACCCGATGGTACAGCATTGGATCACATCGGCTGCAGGTGGCAGGTGTTGCTGGTGCATTGGTGCATGGGGTGGATGTGGGTCTGTGGTGTGTGCAAGGACACTTGGGGCACACATGAGTCATGGGTACTGTGTTCTTGCTGAAGGCTGGGGGAGGGGGCCTCCTGGCTGAGTCCATGCTGTACCCTAACAGTCTATTCCTAAAGAATCTGGAGCAGACAGATGGGAGCAGAGCTCCTGTACTGCCTGTGGTGGGCTCTGTGACCCCATCCTGCACCTGGGACCTGTGCTGCTGTGCCACCACTGGGTCTCTCGCTTTCTTCATACACTCGTCACCGATCTGTGCCGCCTGCTGCACAGTTCAGCCTTTCAGTTGCGTGTTGTGGTCCAAAGGAGCCCTGTGTCACTGCTCTTGGTCCTTCTGGAGCCCTGAATGGAGCCATGCAGCCCCATGGTCTACTGTTCTCCCTCCTTTCTGCCTCCCCCAGCCCCAGCATCGGGTGCTCGTGTTCTCCTATACTGTTGGCACTTTCCTCGTCTACCCTGTCGCCAGAAGCAGCTCTTCATCCCTTTTCAGAACTGCAGCATATTCCATTGTTTCTGGTCTGCATTTTATCTTTCCGTCCTCAGTTGATGACGTTGGGTGACCTTTTGTTGTTTTCGTCTCCTGGGAATGAAGCCACACCGCAAGAGCAGGAGCAAGCAGCATTTGTCTTTCTTGAGTCTGTGCCTAGGAGTAGAATAGCTGGCACCCGTGTTGTTGTTTTTCTCCTATGGAAGTTCCTGGCTGGTTTCTAAGGTGGCTGCCCCACTGTGTATTCCCACCAGTGAGTGCATCTTGCCTGTCTCCCTTTTCTGCCATTCTTTCCTCTTTATTTCTGATCGATTTTGGGGACCGGGTGTGTGTATGTTTGTGTGTGTGTGTTTGTATGTGTCGGGCCTGAGGACATAAACCAGGAAGGGGGTTCATGACCTTTGTGCTTAATGCTTGTAGCAGTTGGTTCCTGGAGGTGTTGGTATCTGGACTGGTGGGGGCACCTGCTAATGGGCACTTGCTGTGCTAGGTCTCTGGGTATTGCCACCTTGTTTTCTGGAAGAGGCTCAGGAAGCATGGTGCTTTGCCCACATATTCCCCCATACTCCATCTCTTTCTCTCTCTCTCTCTCTCTCTGGGAAGGTGTGTGTTCGCTGTGAGTGTGGCCAGGTCTTCATGGGGCTGCTGCCATGTGTGTGCAAGGCTAACATTGTACTGGCCTCCCAGGATGCTGGTGGTTGGTTAGACTTTGGTCACTTGGGCCACCATGAATCTGGTGCTAAGATAAAACACTAAAGCAGCTTAGGGGTAGAAAGCGTTTATTTCAGCTTATATGACACAGTCTATCATTGAGGGAAGTCAGGGCAGGGATTCAGGTAGGAGCTTGAAGCAGAAACCACGGAGGAACATTCTTTTGGCTTTTTTGGCTTTCTCACAAGTTCCTGTTTAGCCATACACACCCAGGACCACTTGCCTCGGGAGTGATGCTGACCACAGTGGGTTGGGCCCTTCTGCGTCAGTTAGCAGTCCCCTCCATAGGGGACAGGTTTTCCTCTCAGATGACCCTAGGTAGTGTCAAATTGACAAAGTTAAATCAGGACAGTCAGACCCTCTTCGGCTACTGAATACATCCGGGAACCTTGGCACAGCAATGACAAGGTAGTGACCATCTTGCTCTGTGTCCCAGAGGGAGAAAGAGAGGAGAGGGAGGTGGGGGCTTCAGGGTCTCTGCCTTGAGAGTCAGGGTACAGTTTAGAGATCTGTGTAGGCATTGTGTCCATGACTCCTACAGCTCAGTGTACCCCAAGAGGGCCCTGTGCTGTGCAGGGACCAGGCCGACCAGGTGGGAGGCGGTGGAGGGATGCTGGGGCCTCCCCTCTGCATAGCTGAGTCACTCGCTTCCTTCCTGCTCTGAGGCGCGTTATTCTGAGAGCCCAGTGTCCTTGTGGGCTGGGCTGTCACTCCATCTCTTACAAGCTTGGTCACCCCAGAGCTGGGTTGCAGCCAGGCTGCAGGGTGTCTACGCCCACAGCTGGCCAGCGCTCCACTGTGCAGCTGTGACCATTGTCTTTAATGGGGAGGGCAGGCATGCCCTTACTGCAGCAGAGTGCCAGCCACCCGCTGTCCTTGTCCCTCCCCAGGTCCAGTCCTCTGTGAGGATGGCCTGAGGGTGTTGTCCCAGCGCTGAGCCCCCTTGGTGGCTTCTCTATATGAGGTGTTCACTGGGGCAGCCGAGCCCCTCAGTGCCTAGGGCCACAGCTTTGTCCTCACTCCCCAGAAGGTGGATTGGGGTCTGTCCCCTGTTGCCCTCTTGGGCGTGGGTGTTCCCTTTGTCCTCGCACGCTGGGAACACGTTTTGCTCGCTGCCCCATGGGGTCAGTGACCATGGCCTCCACCCCTTCCTGCTCCAGTAAGGCAGCTCACCATCTTTAAACCCAAATAATGGCAAACCTGTCAGTACATCTGGAATGTTCTGGGCTACTCACACATTCTGTGAGGTGGGTCCTCTGCTGTGTACCCATTTTCTAGATGAGGATATCCAGCCTTATCTATCCCTGGAGCCCGAGCCCTTAAGCAATGCCTACTCACATTGGCTTTTTTTTTATTGGCATTTGGGGGACACAGAGGATCAGGTGCTGCTACCCTGAGTGCCAGGAAAGAGCATCTTCATAGGGCCCCTGACTCCTGAGATGTGGCCTTGCAACCTTCTTCATTCATCAGTGCTGGCCCCTTCCTCCCCTCTGGGCAGTTCTGCAACGAGTCTGACTGCTGGTCCTCTTGTTGCTTTATCCATTTTTCCCCTCCTAGACGAGGAATGCTTCCCCATTTCAGGCTGTGCGCCCATAGGAGGTGCTGGTCCGTGGTCTCTTATCACCAGGAGAGCAGTGAGCCTGACTATTTGAGCCCCTGATGAGTTGCAAGGGATATGAGAATTGGTGTCCTTGATGCCGGCCTGGGTGCAGGTGACAGGCCTTGTCTCTGAGTGGTAGGGGTCTATCAGGGGCAGGATGCTGGTGTGGTTCTCACACTGGTCCCGTGGAAATTCTCGCACAGATCCTTATGTGTCTCTGTCTTGCCCAGGAACCCAGGACTTGACAAGGTTCTTGTAGGTGTGAATGTGTAGTAAGGAAAGGGCATGGAAGGAGGCAGGGGCAGGATGCAGCTGGGGGAGTAGGGTGGAGTTCAGGCTGTGGGCATGTTTGCCATTGTCCTCAGGCTTCCTATCTGTGCAGTGGGTGCACTGTGAGCAATCACTGTTGCAAAGCAGGAGACTCAGTAGTTAGACACCTGTGGCCTTGGCTCTACAATCTGGAGGCCAGCAGAGACCTTTGGGGAGGTAGTGGGCAGATCCCCCTTCTATCTGTGGCCTCTCCATGTCCCTCCAGCAGGCTGTGTGGACAGAGGAAGCCATTGCATGGAGGACACAGACCATTGGTGCAGCTTCTGACCCATGGTGGGTCCCATGACTGTACACTGCCCTTGCTTTGCTCTTGAAACTCCGTTCTCCCATGTAGGTGGCCCTGGCTCATGGGTCCCTGCTGAGGGAGCCTATGGTGTCTTCAGCATGAGGCCCACCCATGTTCCTTCCATGTTTCTCAGATTTATATCTACTGCCATTGTGGCCACTGTGTGCACACGTGTACATGACCCAGCATTCATGGGCGTCTGGCATCTCAGGCCACTGGGGAGAGGTCACTTCTTGGCAGTTGGAGCTGGGCTCTGCAGAGGGTGTGTATCTGTCTGTGTCTGCCACCCGCTGCCCTCAGCTTCTTGGTTTGTTTTGGTCTTTGTGGTCCAGGAAAAAGGCCTTGTTAGCACTACGGCTGTGGGTTTCCATGGTGATCTAAATGCTAAGCCAACGCTAAGCATCTTGCAGATAAACTACTTTGCCTAGGATGGGGCATAGTCTGGTCCCTGCACCCGGGCCTGATAACACAGTTTTCAGCCTTTTCCTGGCCAGATCCTCTGTTTCTCTGTAGCCTTGATTATCCATCCAGCAGACAGCTACTGGGGTTGAGGGTGCATGGTCTGGGTTCTGGCTGGTGACATTAGCCCCACGCCACTCTGTCACCCACGCCATCCATCTCTGATAAACTTCTTTCTTCTCCTACAGCCACTGTACAACCAGCCGTCCGACACACGCCAGTACCATGAAAACATCAAAATGTGAGTCACTGCTGCCGTGGACCAACCAGTCCTGGGGATCAGGATACCAGTAGGCAGTCTGGGTGGAAGTCCCCAGTTGAGCCAAGCCCAAGCTGGGGCTCAGAGCAGGCCTGGGGCAGAAGGAGTGGCATGTTGGGAACAGAGACTAGAGGCAGGAGGCTGTGGTGTCAGGAGACAGGCTAGGCGTGGGGAGCGTTAGCTGTGGACTTCTGTGGAGCACACTCGTGCCTGAAGCAACTGTAAGCTTTATTTCAGAGGCCTCCCGAGCCATGTCTCTTAGGTGTCATATAGTGGGGTGAAGCAGGGATGCCAGGCTCTGCTGGAGTTTGATGGCTGCTGTCCTTATGCTGGGGGAAGGTAGAACTCCTGGCAGGAGGCCTACTTTGTGCGTTGCTTTAATGGGAGTGGCTCTCTCTCATCAGTGGGCTGTGGAAGAGAGAGGCCTCTCATCATCTAGAAACAAAAAGACAGAAGGTCTGGAGCACATGGTGGTGTCAGGTCTGGGGAGGGCAGGAGGTGAGGGTGTGAGGGATGGTTGGAATAGTAGGCCTACATGGGTGATTGACAGGTGGCCTCAGAGTATGGCTTGGTGGACTCGATAGGTGGCGATACAGCGATCTGGTCAGTGTTCAGGAAGCTAGTGTCCCTCTTGGTTCTCAAGTGTCATGGATGCTGGGTTCTAGGAGGTCCCTGTGTGGCTTCTGGAGTTGTATGTGGTCACACCTTGGCCAACCTCTTGTGTCTCCTGGAGTACTGACCCTGTGGGCCCTGCACTGGCCCTGCAGTGTTGGGCCCAGCTGCTTCCATGGTTGTCTCTGTTGGCTTGGCTTCACTGCCCAGGGCTGAATCGTCCTGCTTCTCCTCTGTGTGTGTCCTGTCCAACTGGCTGGTCCTCATGGGAAAGGGGCTGCAGAAGAGGGATGGTGACAGGCCATTGGAAGGGCTTGTCATAGTTGCTTTGGGGTCACGGCGGGTGGGGGGCATGTACCACCAAGCCTGGCTTCTGGGACATTCATTTATTTACTCACACACACTCGTTCGTTCGTTCATTCATTCATTCATTCATTCATTCATTCGCTTGCTGATGTCACCGAGTTCTATTCCCACCCCGTGGAGTCTGGACAACATGGGTAGAAATAGAATGGGTTTCTTAGATGCCCCTGTGGCTCTATTAGGCACTGAATCTGTCTGGGCATGGTGCCATAGACCTGCGGGCCCAGTGTTCTGAAGGCTGAGGTAGGGGGTTGGTGAGTAAAAAGTAACCAGGCTACAAAGTAAGACCCCAGTGGCTTTAAACAAACAAACTTGGAAGACGAAAAGAAGGAAGAAAAGGGAGGGGGGCTCTGGTCTTGAGTCTACACTGGTTGGGGTGACCACCCCTCTGCACGATTCTAGGTATTAATCAAAATATAGCTCTGACGGAGTGAACTTTCTTAAATACAGTCAGTTTTCTGTTTGTCAAGTTCATATGTGAGTGTATTATGAGCTTGGAGCGCTGAGGCTTGACGTAGGTTCCTTTAACGTCATGGCCACCGTTGTCCGTTTCAGTCCTGTGCTGTTAAATGCACATAATCTTTCACTGTGAAGGAGTCCTGAGAAGAGAGGAAATGGAGTCATAGGAGAGGGGAAAGGGACGCTAGCCAGACCTGGGGCAGGATGTGCCGGCTGAAGGCTGAGCAGCTGCTGGGCCGTGTGGAGGAGCATCCAGGCAGATGGGAAGCACAGAGGTCCTGGGGCTGTGCTGAGCTTGTTGAGACCACAGACTGCCGCAGCCACAGGCAGGATCAGCCAGGCCCAGGAGGGTGCTTCTTATCCTCCCAGCTTGGTCATCATCTGCAAAGACGTGGCCTTTACTGTAGGACGCGCTGTGCTGGGAGGTTTATCTTCAGGTTCACCCTGATGGCCACTGGGAGAAAGGGCCCAGGACACCGTGGGAAAGCCCTGAAGAGCTGTGGGCAGTGAGGTATGGAGGGTTAGGGCCTGGCGTCCATGGTTCCCAGCTCAGGACTGGGCAATATGTGATACCGTAAAGCCACGTCTTTACTGGTAAAAGAGTACCATTGCTCACTGGGGACCAAGGGACTTAAGATGGGGCCATTGGCTCTGTTGACCAATCCTGCTGCCCTGTGTGGCCTGTTGTTGAATCTGAGGGATAATGAAGCCTGGGACTGGAACACAGGGCTCTTGGCATCTGTTTGCTTTTGTTACTGTTTTTTGTTGTTGATTTTTTTTCAAGACAGGGTTTCTCTGTGTAGCCCTGGTTGTCTTGGAATGCACTCTGTAGACCAGGCTGGCCTCCATCTCTGTCTCCTGAGTGCTGGGATTAAAGGTGTGTGCCACCACTGGCTGACCTTTTTTTTTTTTTTTTAAATAGCTTTTGAACAGAGTTTTCATACAGTTCACCTTTGAAGTCTGAATGGCTTTTACTAGGCCACAGAGATGTGAGCCAATCAACGTGGGTCTAACCACACAGCATCACTCGGGGATCTTGGTGTCTCTTTGTTTCTTCCTGGTCAAAGACCCTCCCTTGTCCTGTTCCTGCCCCTTACCTCTCTGGATATTTCTCACGCATGGGGGCTGGGCTGTCCCAGTAGCTCATAGTATTGGAGTGGGTACAGTAGGCAGGGAGGGGTGCACCAAGTTCTGAAGGTGTGGGTAGTCTCTTCTGGACTGAGACTGTTCCCAGAGGGGTGGCTTGCTCAGTGACATGATGAGACTCAGGGCCCGGAAACTGCTGGGAAGACAGTAGGCGTGTTACCCAGGTGAAGTGTCAGGAGCTCCCAGGCCTGCGGGATAAGGCCCTGGCTGAGGCCTGGGGGCCTTTGGGGCTACTGCCTAATTGGGTGAGAAAGAGCCGGAACGCTCAGCTCCCTAGGGGTTGGGGGGGTCACTAGGGGAAATGAGAATGCCCTGAAGGAGGAGCTAGGACCTTTGGCGTCACATCTCTGCAGAGACTCAGTTTTGATAAAGTGGACCGAGTGGTGTCAGGTCAGGGGTGTGCCTGTGATCCCAGCACTCAGGAGGCTGAGAGATTGAGGTTGAGGTTAGCCAGACAGACAGACAAACCCTGCATAAAACAGTGTTGTCAGAGCGGCCCTTCACTGGGAGGTGTGCAGGCCAAGAGTGCCATAGGTTGGTGTCTTTGGCACGTAGCAGGTAGGAAACTTGGAAAGCCAAGATCTGCCTTGTGTGGGTGCTGAGAGCAGGGCCTCTTGTCTCACCATCTGTAAGGTGGGACTAGCCCTGGGGGCCACTGAGGACCCACTGAGTTAATACCCTCGCCCAAGTTGACATCTGGACCCTGCACATGGAGGGGTGTTGGAGGTTTTGTTCTGAGTCCCTGACCATAGAGACGGTTACTCCTAATTCATCCAGTCCTCATTCACCAAACATTTCCTCATTCACCAAATATGTCTCTGTATAGCTGATCCACGCCAGGCACTGTTTGTTCCTGGGAGACAGCCGTGAACGGGCCCCCACTTGAGATGGGGAGACGGGCAAGCTCAGTTCTCGTGTGGGATGTGACAGCTGTGACAAGGACAGTGAGATTGATGGAGGGGTTGGTGGGGAGCTCTGCCACCCAGGGAGCAGAGCCGCCACTGCTCCTTGACTGTCGGCTGTAATTGCTGAGGTGGGAAGGCTCCCTTCCCTGGGGACCTGGCCCCTGTCATTTTAATTTCTCTGCCTGCATGCCTGGCCGTGACTTTCAAGTTAATTTCATGCTTGGCTTCCTGGTGTGGGTGATTTCAGACCTGTGGAGGTCACCTGTGCGCCTCTTGCCTCTTCTGCCTTGCCATGGAGAGTGTCCGTAGCTGCCAAGCTAATGCCAGGGAACCTGCCACCTGGACTGGGAGGCTGGCCTTAGGGGCTTGGATCTCTCGAACTGCTAGCAGAGGGACGGCGGCCCCATGTCATGCTGGCAGAGGGCCGTGCAGGAGGCCACCAGGCACTGTGAGACCATCAGGAGCATCCATGGCTGGATGGCAGACGAGTCTCAGAGCAGGGTGAGGCTGCACAGCCATCACCCAGCCTGGGTTAGCGGCCTCCTGGTGTTCCCAAGTCACTGGCTTTGTGTGCCTACTCAGTCTCTGCCAGAGCAGCCTTGGTCCTCAGGTCTCAGGCTTAGTGTTAAGAATATTTCTTAACGTGAGCTCCCTGCCGACACAAAATTCCCAATCAAGCCAAATCAAAACAAGCTAAATTAAGAAATATCCAGGTTTAACAGGAGTTCTGTGTTCTCGGGTGGCCCCGAGGGGGAACCAGGAAGCCGGGAGGAAGGAAAAGGGACCATGTGTTCCTCTTTTGGGGGCTCAGTTAAATACCCTGGGGAGGGGTCAGGACCTGGCCTGCTGGGATTTGGAGTCCAGACCAGGCCTGGGGGCTGGGATAGATGCAAGGGGTTGGGGGCCTACGCTCCCAACTTGACACTTAGAAGAAGGTTCCTCGCCTGGTGACCTCAGACAGTCATGTTGCTTTGCCCCACGTTGGTTTAGGCTGGTCTCCTTTGCCACAGTAGGCAAGGGCTTTCTAACACCTAGTCCTCAGCTTAACCAGGCACATGTTGGGCACAGGTGGGGTCACACCCTCCCTGAACCTCACCTTGTCCTGCCAAGCCCTGGAGCTCAGGTACCCTCAGCCCCTTTCGTGTCTGTTATCAGCAGGCTGCTGACTTCATGGACTGCGGAAGTCCTCCCCTGTCTCTTCGCAGAAGTTTGTGTCTTTCTTTTCTTTCTTTCTTTCTTTTTTTTTTTTTTGTACACCACTGCATCAGGATTGGTGGTGGCTCCGTTCTTCCAGGAGGAGGAGGAGGAGGCTGCATTCCTCCTCCCACACCTCTTGTCGCCTTTTATTCTTCCTTCTTTCAGTCCAGAATCTTCTCAAACTCTCTACACGGTGGAGAGTGATTAAACCTTCGATCCTCTGCCTCTACCTCCCAAATAATGAGGTTACAGGTGTGGACCACTGCTCCCATTTCATGTGGTGCTGGGAATTGAACCCAGGGCCTTGTACTTCCTAGGCAAGCTTTCTACCAACCGAGCCATATCTGTGGTCACAGGCCTGGGACCTCTAGGCTTTCACTCCAAGGTGACTCCCAGTAGTGGAAGCTCTTGGTGGCTTGGGGACACGCTGGCACTATGGGGAAGTTGGGGGTCCCTCACCAGAAAAGTGATGTAGCTATGAGCCCAGGTTAGAGAGGGCAAGCTCAGTTCCCAAGGCCTCTCTCTGTCTCCCACAGGACCCAGAGGTTGGTCACGGCACCTAGCTCAGTGTAGTAGGGTTATGGGTAGTAGGGGGTCTCTGATGCTCAGTGGTGGGGTAGGGTGGGCAGAGTCCTGTATCCCATGGCTGCTGTGCCTTCCCTCAGGATTTCTGTTCCCTCTTTGCAGTCTGAACCCTCCTACCTGCCTATGTCTTTTTTCTACCCCATATCCATTTTCCAAATCTTTGTCCATTCTGAGGTAAATCTCTGATCTCCTCTCTCTCTTCCTTCTCCTAGTTTCTCTCTCCTGTCCTTCTCCCCACGTCTCCGCCCCTCTTTTTCTCTCCTCGGAATTCCCCACCCCTTTCCTCAGTAGTACTTGCAGAACCTTGTGGAGCCTGTGTGGTCAGGCTGCTTGCTCTGTGCTGAGTGGAAGCTGTCTGTCTGTGTTGAGCTGGAGACCCCTTGATGCCTTTATCCACTCACCGGACAGGGTCCCCAGGCCAATGACTTGTTTGCCTCTGGGCGGCAAGGGGCCCAGGGGTTGAACTTGGTTGGTTGGTACCCGTTGCTGACTCAGGAGACAAGGATGGTGCAGGTTGGCATGTGTTGGGACTGAGAGACGGGAACTATGAGCTCTGTGGGGCAAACCGGGCTCTCATCTGACTGAGGACAAGCTGAGAGCTGCCATCTCTGACTCTTGTTTGTGCTCTCCAGAAACCAGGCAATGCGGAAGAAGCTGATCCTGTACTTCAAACGGAGGAACCACGCGCGCAAGCAGTGGGTGAGTCCTATCCTGTCTCCTCCATACACATGCAAGCAGTGTGTGAGTGAGTCCCTTTCTGTCCTGTCTCCTCCATGCCATATGAAAGCAGTGAGTCCTGTTCGGTCTCCTCAACACCGTGGGCAACGGTGTCCTGCTTCTATTCTGCCCTTCTCCAAATCCCCATCCCTAACCCTTCTTTCCCATTGGTGTAGTGGATGAGGCCCTGTGCCCCCATTGCCATCCCAGAGTCAGGGCCTCTTCAGGCCAGGCTAGTCAGACCCCGAGGTCCCTGTTGGCTCTGCAGCTGTTGGAATGGCTGTCTGGGTCAAAGCAGAATGCTGTAGATGAGCCATAGAGTTGGTAGCTGCTGTGGTGAGGGGGGCTTAGGGCTCCTAACCCCTTTCCCAGTGCTTGGAATGGGGAGCCAATGAAGCTCAGAAGGGAGTCTTTTTTTCTTTTTCTTTTTCTTTTTTATTTGTATATCTGTATATCATCTATATTTGTGTGAGAGTGTCAGATCCCCTGGAACAAGAGTTACAGACAGTTGTGAGCTGCCATGTGAGTGCTTGGAATTGAACACTGGTCTTATGGAAGAGCAACCAGTGCTCTTAACTGCTGAACCATCTTTTCAGCCCCAAGAAGGGAGTCTTCAATTCACTCTAAAAAATACCCATCATGGACTTTTGTGCCCAGGGAGATTTTAGGGAGAGATAGAGGCAGGCGGGCCCTGAGAAATGAACCTTCCCCATCCCCAGCCAGGTCAAAAAGCAACCCTTGGAAAGCAGCAAGGCCCCTGGTCTGTGGTGGTGGGCGGTGGTCCTTCTTCCTGAAGCAGGGCGAGCAGCGTGAGGAGCCCTGAGCAGCTGCACTTTGACCCACGGGAGACCAGGACTAAGGGATGGAGGCCAGGTCCCTGTCTTTGACTGAGCTGCCAGGCAGAGCGACACCCTGCCATCATGCCTACTTGCACAGTGCCAGAACTGTGTAGCTAAGAAGTTTGTGGGGTCAACATCAGAGTGGTGCCTTCAGCTCCCTGCATCAGGATGTCTACACAGTCAGTGTCTGTCCTGTGGTCCTGAGTCGGGGAACGGTGCCCTTCCTGGGCTCTCTGCATGCGGGCCGTGGTTAGGCACTGAACCAGCGTCAGGCTTTGGCTGGTGATCATCCATTCCATTCAAGCCTGGGGCTGCTGGGAGACAGTGGGGAAGTGAGGCTGGTGAGGAGAGCGGTGGAGGCAGGCAGGACGGAGGCTGGCCTCAAGGCTCTGCTCAGCTGCACTTGACCCTTCCTGAAGCCGTGTCAGATGGGGCTGCGGGGTGGTCCCCACCTCCTTCCTCAGTCAGGCCGGCCTGGTACTACTGGTATTACTGGTACTGGTGTGGCGGGGCTACTCAGTAGTGCCTGGAGCCTGCGGGTACGTAGTCAACAGGAGGTGGCAGCTAGGCACTACTTACACTGAAGCGGCTGCTGATGCTTGAGTCCAAATTGTGGGTGAAGAGGAGGGTGGTCACCAGTTAGATGCCTTTGGCTGCAGGCACTGAGGTGGATTTGTCTTCCCAGCCTTGTGTGTCAGGCAGGGGAGCTGGAACCCCGTGTCACACAGCTGAGAAGTAGTCAGGTCTGGGTTGGTGTCTGGCTGCCTGGTTCCTGAGTCTGTGCTCAGATCCACCTGGGTAGGCAGGGCTTGCCCTGAATTCAAGGGCAACAAAATGAGTTTCAGATAAGCTCAGGTGGGGAAGGGGTCCTGGGCCGCAGAGGAGGAGCGGCCATTTCTAGATGCAAGGAGCAAGAAAGAGCAGGAGGTCGTGTGCAGATCTCTGCTGCGTGAGGGCAGGTAGGAAGGGAAGGGCCTTGCTGCTGTGGTGAGGAGAAGGCAAGCATGGAGGTCCGCTCCTGCCGTCGCGCCTTGTCACCGCTACATGCTCATTGCAGTCTGCACAGAGCTCCCAGCCTCAGCCTTATCCAGTGTCCCATATCAGAGGTCCCCGTGGCTCCTGCAAGGAGCCAGTGAGGTGGAGGAGAATCTGGGGTGGGCTTGGAGTCATAAGGAAACTCTCTGTGACTGGGACTGTGGAAGGAGGGGACTGCTTTTTAGAGGTAAGGAGAAGCCTCCGAGCCCTGGGCTTTGCAGCCCAGCTGGCCCAGCTTACGGATGGGAGGCCTCCATGTCGCAGCACCAGGAAGGGACACAGAGAGCGTTCTCATTTTCCAGCAAGGCCTGGAGAGCTGGACCGTGGGCCTCCCCACAAAGCTCTGCTTACTTGCCTTGTCGAGTCAGACCCCAGGGCTGGGGCCGGTTCCTACCCAGAGAGGAGCCTGCTTCACTCCTTCCTGTCAGAACAAGTGTGCTGGAGGCCTGTCGGCCATGTTCCATGTTCCCATCCGGCAGGCTGACAGAGGTCTGCCTCTTCCCCTGGCAAAGCCTCCTTCCCTGTGGATGGTATCCTGCTGTCCCTGGACACCCCCTGGACCAGGTGCACACATTCCCTAGTAGATGCAGACACAGACTGTAGCAGGCATATGTGGTTAGACCTGGAGAGTCCTGTTTTAGACAGAGCTTCCTCCAGGGGAGCTGCTTGAAACTTTGTGCTGGTACCTGGGGCTGTGGAGCACATGGGATATTTCTGAGGTCTTGGGGCCCTGTCGTTTGTCTGCAAGATAGGGATGGTACAGCCCCGGCCCTCCGCTGGCTCCTGACTGCCTTCAGCTCTGGTATCCACCGCTGTCTCCGTCCTCTGGTCTCTATAGAGTGTTCTTTCTTCTTCCCCTGGGCACCTTGGTGGGAGCCTAGAGGCCTAGGCTGGATTGGTGGTGTCCACCCCCATTCTCTCTGCTGGGGTCCCACACTCCAGGCTATCGTTCACCTCTTGTTGAGCCACGGGCACAGGGTGCTCTGGTCAAAGGTTAAACACACTGTGGCAGCATTGGAGGAGCACAAGAGCATACCGGGTTGCTATGCGACCATGTCTCCGGTCCTCCTGTGACTGCTAGAGGTGCGGTTTTTAAATGATTCTCTTGGATCTACAGAGGGCATGTGGCTGTGCTCTGACTGGTTGGGAGATATGCGGAGGAGGGCAGAGCCTTCTTTCAATGTCTCCTAGGGTTTGGGTTCTTAGGTTTGGACAATGGATGAAGAACTACAAGAAAGTGGACGCTCCCTGGGAATACCTTTCTTTCCTGGGCCATAAGAGCTCTACAGAGCCATGCTGCCCAGGACACCTCCTGAAGTAGTAGGACCCCGCTTGAACTGTGCAGGGTCCATGGTGGCCAGTGTGAGCAGAGGGCATGAGCCCAGCCTTTTGGTCCAGGGCTGTTTCTCATTTGTTTGTTTGACTGAGATAATAACTTGGTGGGCCTGGTGGCTTCCAAGTCAGATGAGGAGACCCAGCTCTGGGGAAGGAGTGGCCATAGCATTCATGGGGCACCCATGGCTTTCCAGGGGCCACGAGCTCTGTGATGTGACAAAGTGAGCCTGTCCATCCCCCATCTGTCGGTGTGAGTACATACAGCGGGCAGTATCTGGTCCTCACCAACGTTCCTCTCTTTGTCCGTGCTCCCTCAGGAACAGCGCTTCTGCCAGCGCTATGACCAGCTCATGGAGGCGTGGGAGAAGAAGGTAGAACGCATTGAGAACAATCCACGGAGGAGGGCCAAGGAGAGCAAGGTGCGGGAGTACTACGAGAAACAGTTTCCGGAGATCCGCAAGCAGCGGGAGCTGCAAGAACGCATGCAGAAGTAAGAGCTTCCTCCGCAGAGGTGGTGCATGCAGGGGTAAGGGTGAAGAGAGGAGCCCATGTTAGAGAGAGACCACATGCAGGGGCAAATGCTTGTAGAAGTGAGGGCACCGCAGAGATGGCGTGTGCAGGGATGAGGGTGAAGAGATGAACCCATGTTAGAACACATGCAGGACTGAGTGCGTGTGAAAGTGAGGTGAGCCCATGTAAGAAAATACATGTGAGGCAAGTGGAGCTGAGTGCTGTGCTGGCCCATTTGGGCACCTGGTGGCCTGTGTCACAGAGTGACACCACAGGGCTTCCTACTTAGAGCTAGGGTTCCTTAGCACCTGCTGGTCCCAGACACTCATGAATGTCTCCCTGCTGTCCTCTCTCCTTCTATCGCACACCCCTGAAGCTGCTGAATGAGACTCAGCTAGGGTGGTTGGTGGGTGGCTTCACTCAGCTCCTAGCTGTGTGCCTGTCCCTACTGAGGCCACAGCCTGGGCGGGCTGTTCTCAGTGAATGAGACTAGGTAGTGGTCACCTGCATTCACAGGTTCATCAGGCCTGTCTCACCCACCCATGGCAGCATAGGTTTTGGGAACTGACCTGAGGCCCAGAGACCTGCACCTGGCCCTCAGGCTGGAGGCAACACTGGGCCCCTGGTGGGTTGCTGTCCCTTATTAGATTGGTTCATGGGAGATGGGCTGCTACCCCGTAGCCTCAGGGGTTGGCATTTCTGAGGGGCTCCAGGCCTATGAGGTGGGAGACCTAGCCCTAACTTCCCACGCTTACCCTCCAGAATGTTCTGCCCCCTGTACCCAGCCTAGCCTCTCAGTAGGAGGGCTGACCCTAACTATGTCCCTCTGGTCTCCAGCAGAGTGGGCCAGCGTGGCAGCGGGCTCTCCATGTCAGCTGCCCGCAGTGAACACGAGGTTTCCGAGATCATTGATGGCTTATCTGAGCAGGAGGTGAGTCCACTATGATGCCATAGGCACCCCACTGTCTCTGCGTGTCCCTCTCTGTGTTCTATGCCACAGCAGGCAGGTGCCAACAGGAAGGGAAGCCACCCTGAGCCTTTCAGTCCAGAGACTGGTGGTAGGCACATGTTAGAACCAGTGTCGGGTGTTGTGGTCACACTAGTAACCAGTGGTCTTGCCAGGCCGTGCCTGTCCCTCAGAGTGCAGAGTTGATAGAGATGCCAGCAAACTGGAAGATGACCTGGCAGGACAGAGTTGAGGAAATTCACTAACCTGCAACCTCTGGTGCCCAGAAGGGACATCAGAAGGCTGGGTTGATGAATAGGGATAGGTAGCCCTCACTCTTCTCCCACTGCCACATTTCATGCCTTCTGTTGACTGACCTTGGCAGAAGTAGCAGGTGAGCCTGGCAGTGGGATGAGGTGGAGCAGCTGAGGACCATCCTATAGGAGCCTGTCTTCCAGCCTGTTGTCCTGTGGTCCTCCCCGGAGCACCTGGACATTAGTGCCATAGTATTGGTGACTCCACCTATAATCACCATCTCGGGGCCTGCCCCCTTCTGGTCTCTGGACCAGGTGTCCAGTATGACATTTGTCCCCATGGCCAGCACCACAGTAGACCCAGAATGCCATGTCCCAGAACCCTTGCTTCCTTTCCAGTGGCTTTGCTCATAGGTAGAGGTGGCCAGAGCACCCCATCCCCTTTGAACCCCTTGAGGCTGTTTACATGGACACTAAAATGAGGTGCTGGACAGGGCAGTTGGTGACGCCTTTGTAGCTGTTCTCTGAGCCGAGTCCTCGCCCGTGCACCACAGATGGCTATTTAAGTTGTCTCCTTGTGCGCGGTGACAGCCCCAAGCACCTAGCAGCCTGACTGGCTTGGGGCGGGCACTCCAGCGCAATGTAAGATGCCCAGATGCCTGGCCTTGAAGGGATGTCCTTTTGCCATAGTTCTGTAGAAAAACCTTCCTCCTCTTGGGGACAGAAAGCAGACCTCGAAAAGCCACCAGCTGCAGTCCTGAAGCTGGCTGGCGACCATGTGGCTGGGTCCAGTACCTGTTCCACTGATGTGGCCGCTTCACCAGCAGCTCTAGGATGTGGACATGGCTTTCATTTCCTCTGGAAGCAGGAAGGTGTCTCTGTCTACCCCACACTGTACCCTTCCCTGGGTCCTAGACATGCAAGAGTACTGCTGTTGCCACCCTTGGGGGAGACATTCCCAGAGAAGGCTGGAGGCAGAGTCTGGTTCAGAACCAGAAAGTACTGGTCAGGAGACATTCAGCAGTCAGTGGCATTTCCCCAACACGGGTGGATGAGCACAGAAGGGCAGGGCAAGCTGAGTCCCCAGGGGATGCTGGTTGTGAGTACTTGGCAGGTAGGTGGCTAGGCTCTCTGCATGCCTGTACTGTGCCCTGGATTCCTGGCTCTGAACCAGACATGTGCCACCCCGTGAGTGCATGGAGCCGGGCTGGGCCGTACCCCGTCCCTGCCCTCACAGTGTTTTATTACACTGCCTTCGTGGCCCCGAGTTTCATGGGTTCTGCTGCTGCAGATGAGGCCTCATATTCTGTACTGAATTTATAGCTCTGCCTTCCTGCCATCCCATGCCTCTAAATCCTCACCAGCACCAGCCACTGCTGGCTCTTAATTCATTCCCCACCCCAGCAATGTCCAAGGCCCAGGATGCTCACTCCTTACCTGCTAGGTCCTTCACTTGCCCTCTGACCCCACCCTCTGCTCTGCTGCAGAACCTGGAGAAGCAGATGCGTCAGCTGGCAGTGATCCCGCCCATGTTATACGATGCAGACCAGCAGAGGATCAAGTTCATCAACATGAATGGCCTCATGGACGACCCCATGAAGGTGTACAAGGACCGCCAGGTTACCAACATGTGGAGTGAGCAGGAGAGGGACACTTTCCGTGAGAAGTGAGTGCCCTCCTTGGCTGCCTGGGAGCCTTGCCTGCGTCTTCTCTGTCCTCACACCCTAGCCATAGGGACAGTCTGTCCGGAACTCTCCCTGCTCCGGTGGTACCCTGGGGTCCTTAGACTCTTATCTCTGCTTCCATCTCCATGGGAACTACGTCCTTGTCTCCTCTTCCTTCTCCACAGCCTTGAGTCAGGCAATTCCCCCCACATAGGCGCAGAGAGGTGACAACACCTCACGGGCACAGAGCTGCATGGCAGAGGCAGGTTGCAGCTGTCCAGCTGGAATGGACAGACTGTGATAATCCAGGGCAGGAACCAGGGGTGGTAGGAGATGAAGCTCAGCTGGGTGTGGTGGCCACACCTTTAATCCTGACACTAGGAACACAGAGGCAGGTAGATCTCTGAGTTAGAGGCCAGCCTGGTCTACAAAGCAAGTTCCAGGGCAGCCAGGGCTATGCAGAAAAATCTTGTCTCAGAAATGGGGAAAAAAAGGAACATCAGGAGGTTTCTGGGTAACAGTTTCAGGGGGATGAGTGTGGAGCTGCTGGGTAGAGGAAGACCAGTTCAGCCCAGGGCGAGGACCCGAGGGGTGGTCTCTAGGCAGAAAGAGACATGCTTCGGGGGCCTTGGAAGGGGTGGTGGATCTCATTTGAAACAGAGTCCTAAACCCTCCACCAGAGGCAGAAAGCCCTCCTCAGAGAGGACCAGGACGGGAGGCAGGAAAGGAGAAAGTAAAGTGGGGACGGAGGCCCGCATGTTGCTCAGGAGGGCCTGTTGGGAGCGAGGTTCTTGTGCAGCGGGCATTCATTGAGCGGAGTGGCTGACCTGCTTTCCCTCCAGAGAGGCCTTTGTCTTTATGCCTGCTCGGGAGCCATTGTCTAGGGTCAGACTGTACCTGCCCTATGAAGGGCGCTGTACAACAATAGGCTGCCCCACTCCAGATCATTCTTGTTGGCTGCACAGGGCTTGAGAGTGGCTGCAGAGTGGCATTTGGCCACGAGAACACAAAACATTCTCAGAGGGCTGATAGAGTAGGTCTCCTATCCCTAGTACAGGTCAGCAGGGGATGTACCTCGAGGAGCTGCTCCCGCGGGCATCTAGTCCTTGGTCTCTTTGTGTCTTGTGTCTGGAACTCCTGTTCTCTGTCTGGTGTATGATGTGACCCCAGGACAGTGGCCAGAGGACAGTCCTGGGTCCTGAGGTGACTGAGGCCCTGTGTGTCCAGGTCCCTTGGTGGGCTTGCTATTTTAGTGGATGAGCACTGTGTGGGTGTTTGTGTGGCTGAACCATTCCTCTTCAGGTATAGTGATTTACTCTGATCCTCCATAGCCGGTATCTACTTTGGATCTATCTTCTGTCTGTGCAGGACGCCGCCATACTAAGTGGGTCTTTGGAGGGTCCTGGCCTTTGTGGAGGCCTCACCTGCCAAGGTGCTGATGACAGATGCTCTACCGCTTAACAGCAGCTTGACCCTGCACAAGGCAGTCTCCGTCCAGCCTCAGTTTCCTCCTGTGTAAAATGGGCATGGCCATATAGTGCTCTCTTAGTGCCCGTGAGGGTTCCATGTCAGGGCAGCCCAACAGAGGCCGGGCTTTGGTGGGAACCGACCTGGTATTGCTGGCTGCTACTTCTGACCCAACACAAAAAACTCTGGACACCCTGTCCCTTATTGTCGCTTATGATTTGCCTAAGACCTGTGTGTCCCCATTCTTATTTCAGGGTTGGTCACAACAACAGATGTAATCTAAGTCCACGTGAACAGTCGTTACTCAGGTGTTATTTGGGGGATAGTCACACGGGCATACCAAATATGGTTTTCATAAGCCCAGATGGTCTCTGTGTGCTTAATGTATGTGTAGAACTTTTGTTGTCTGGTTGTTGTTTTTCGGTGGTTGTTGCTTTGTTTTTAAGACAGAGTCTCATAGCTCAGACTGGCTTCAGACTCACTGGTCTCGACCCTCCTGCCTCGGCCTCCTGAATGCTGGGATCACAACATGAGCCACTATGGCCTGCCTTTATGCAGCGCAGGCTGGCTTTGAACTCTGAAACTTATTGCCTCAGCCCATAGTACTGGTAATCTAGGCATGTGCTGCTACGGTTGACTTCCTTTTGGTGCCTTATTAACCTGTGATTAGTAGAACCCCACAAATGCCCCCTCGGCAGTGGCATGATGTGCCCAGTGCCAGGCTGGACCCAGGACCTCATGTATGCCCACCTCTGAGGACCTCTGAGCCTCATGGCTTAATTTTTTCTTTTATACTTTGGAGATGAGGTCTTAACTAAATTGCCCTGTTTGGTTTGGAACTCACTTTACCCCAGTCTGGTTGTCCACCTGCCTCAGCCACTTGAGTTGCTGGGTTGCAGATTGTGTCATCAATCCTGACTCTAACCTGTCACCAGTGAACTGATGACGGGGAGAGGGATACGTGCCCTAAAGTGTCTTACGTTTGGTTCCTGGTGTCCTGGGACCTATTACTGCCAGAGGAAACCCTATAGAAGGTATAGGGGCAGGGCAAGAGTGGTAGGTGCCCCAGGCTTGCCTGCCACCTGGGTGGGCGGAGCCCTGGCAGGGTAGCCCGCCATCCTGCCGCCCTGCTACCATGGCTTCCTTGGGAAGAGCTAAGAAGCCCTTCCGGATTCCCCAGTGTCTGGCGGGGGGGAGCGGGAGAGGCCTCTGGCCTGGTGCCCAGCCACCTGGAGGCCAGGCGGGGCAGCCCAACACAGGCTAGGCTCTGGTGAGAACTAGCCCGGTACTGCTGGCAGCCATTTCTGCCCCAGGAGATACCGGGGTGGTGGCAAGTTGTTGGAGACTAGAGGACAGGCCCAGTGACGCCACTCAGCACCCCTGGGGTGTGAGCGGGCCTTGACCCTGTCCCTACCCCCACGGCTGCCTGGCCCTGACATTTCAGCTGGCTGGCTTTCCCAGTAATGTTCAGTCTTCACAGGAAGCTGGTGGCTTGGCGCCAGTTCCCGCCACCCCCTGCGGCTCTAGCCACTTTTGGCTTTTCCTGGGCATCCGAGGCTCTGCTCCAGCACTCCGGAGGCCTTATCGCCTGGCTGGCCTGGCCTCATTCAGGCAGGCTTGGCGTAGGCTGAGTTAGGCCGGGCTGAGCTAGGCCCAGCTTCTCAGACCCAGCTGGGGAAAGACACAAAAGCAGGTCTGGGGGGGGGACCCCACTGGCAAGCTGAATGCCGTGTCCTCATTTTTCCTGGAAGCCTGCGGCAAGACAAACAAATGTATTTTCAAAGGCATTACAGCCAGTGAGTCACTCAGAGGAACGCCCTGGCCCCTGGTCCCTGCCCCACAGCCCTTCCCACGCCCTGAAGATCTGCTAGCGGGGCGGCGCCCCGCCAAGCCAGGCTGGGGTGGCAGGCGCCCGGGCACTTTCAGCTCTTGGTTGTCTTGCGGGACCTCCCTCAGCCTCGCCTAGCCTCAATGCCTGTCTCTTTTCCCCCTTCCCCTGCCCCCCAGGTTCATGCAGCACCCCAAGAACTTTGGCCTGATCGCCTCATTCCTGGAGAGAAAGGTGAGTGTCCGTCCATTCCTGGCTGGCAGTGCTGGGTACTAAGCCAGCTCGTCATCCATTCCCCAGGGCCGGTATCTGCCCTGGGTGGAGTGCATGCTCCTCCTCTGTCTCCCTGGCCAGCTCCATCTTTTTTCTTGCCTCCGCCTCCTTCTTCAGGGGGAAAAGCCATGCAGGCCCCACCCGGGATGGGGAGGAGCCTCGGGCTTCAGTCCCAGGCGGCAAAGCTGTGGAGACTGGCATCACACAGCCATTTGCCCAGTACACAGGGATAGGCGCCAGTTTAGAGAGTTTTGCCACGTTCCAGCTGAGGCCTTGTGGCCAGGTATGGCCTGCATCCAGGACTGTGTTTCCAGAATGACCTTCTGAGTCCATGAGTATTGTGGGCTTCCTAACAGTCCAGATACTTCCAGTGTGTGGCTAAAGTGTCTCTATCATTCTGAATAAACATTCTTACAGATTGATGTTTGAACCCCACCTGTCCCCCAAACCTGAGCCTCGAGCACTCTGTTCTAGCTCTGCCTCCTGTTGACAAGGAGTCACATTGACAACTGTCACCCGAGGGCAGTTATGTGGCCTTCACTTAAACACTAGGCTGGCTGATGGCACATGGACAGCCCTTAGCGTGGGCACGTAGCAGCATTGGCTCTGTGCTGGAGTTGCTTCTGTAGGCCCAGCACCTTAGACTACCATGGCCAACCCTTGAGGGCCATAGTTTATGTGTCTAGTCCCTCAGCAGTGGGATGCCCACCAGCCACCCTGGCTGGCCCCTTGGCCCGAGTCCCAGGTCTGCTGGCAGCTGGTGGGAGGTGGGACATGGGATCCAGACAGCCATTTTCAAAGGCAATGACCATTCCTGACATCTGCCGTGGGGGTGTTATATTCTAGGACCCTTTGGGATCCAGTACCTGAAGAACCAGTGTTGGAAATCAGCCCTATAAATGACCTACCTGGCTGGTGACGTGTCCTGCTGCGTGTGGGCGACCCAACAGTCCTAGGTTAAGGCTAGGGCTCCATAGAGTCAGGGTGGCTCAAAATTGGAGGTTGAGCAAGGCTGCGGGGGAGGGAAGAGGATGGGACTCTGAGGGGAAGAGGCACTCAGAGGGCCTAGATGAGGCTGGCCTGAGCCTCTAGGACACAAGGTTCCTGCTAATGCCCAGTAGGTCCAGGCAGTGTGACAGCCAATGCGGTTGACATCCAGGTCAGACCAGGAGGAAGTTTAGCCTGGGCTGAAGGGCAGTTTCTCTGCTGGGCCATGGGTGTGGGCAAGAGTTGGCTTGGGGGACCCTGGGGGCACAGTGTCTGTGCATGGCTCATTCCAGGGGTGACCTGATGTATAGGCAGCTGGGGTCTGTCCCACCCCACAGTCCTCGTGGTCTTTGTTTTGATATAGGAATGGACATCTCAGGCACAACTGCCACTACACACATCTATTTTCGCTTCTTGTCTCTGATGCCTAAGTTCTGGGGGAGGTTGTTCTGGACTCCATGTGTTGGAGAGTAAGCACAGGGCCATGTGTGGCAAAGGCTGGGTTTGTGGAGCTGTATGTGCCTGAGGCCTTCATGGGAGCTGGGCTATTGTGATGCCAGCCCTGTTACAGCTGCAAGGACAGGACCTATGTTGATAACCCATAACTCTCTACCGTCTCTCCATGCCGGGCTCTGTCCTGTGTGTTTCTCATTCAGAGTAACCGACGATAGTAGCATGATCAGTGTGCTCATCACACACAAGCTGGTGAGACTGGCCAGGGTCACCCAGCTTGTCATTGGAGGAACTAGGATTTGAACTCGGGCTTTTGACGCCTGGCTCCTATTCTGAATCCTTTCACCCTGCGTGCTCCTCAGAGTCTTCTCTCTGTCCCACAGACAGTAGCCGAGTGTGTTCTTTATTACTACCTGACCAAGAAGAATGAAAACTACAAGAGTTTGGTGAGGCGGAGTTACCGGCGCCGAGGCAAGAGTCAGGTAAGAGATGATCTGGTTTGCTTGACTTTGGGGCCTGGGCCGCTGCGCTGTAGGATCCCTCATGATTGAAACCATATACTGTTAGGGTTCCCTCTGTGGCATCTGACTTGAAGAGAGATATTGGCAGTGCATTTGGGGAACAAACTGCTGCTTCTGTCTTAGCTGGGTCATCCCTGGCACATGGCTTATCCCGTCCATAGTCCTTACGGCTAAAAGGCCACATTTCAGGATTGGACAAATGATTCAGCAGTTAAGAACACTGACTACAGCCTGGCGTGGTGGTGCATGCCTTTAATCCTAACACTTGGGAGGAAGGCGGGTTTCTATGAATTTGAGGCCACCTGGTCTACAGAGCTCCAGGGCAGCAAAGATCACACAGATACATCTTGTTAAGAAGGAAGGAAGGAAGAAAGGAAGGAAGGCAGGCAGACAGGCACTGGTTGCTCTTAGAGAGGACCCACATGGTAGCTCACAGCATCTGTCCCAGGAGTTCATTTTTTTTTTTTCTGGTCTCCATGAATATCAGGTATATATATATGGTACTGAGATATACGTGCAGAAAAGAGACCCATGCACGCAAAAGTTTCTAAGGTGGGGAGCACATTTTCAGACTGCCCAGGACAATGGGGTGAACCACCAAACATTCATAACTCTGCCTCTTCACTAATGGATATTTGAGGGGAGAACTACCTAGTTGTCACCATGCCCATTTCATGCCTTGGTGTCTCGAGTGAGCCTAGAGTGCCAGCAGCTTGCAGTTTCTGCTCGCTGCTTCTGTGTAAATAAAGCTTTATTGGCACACAGCCGTTACTGCATAGCCTACGTCACTGTCCACCTTTAGTAAAAACTGGCTGACCTCTGGAAGATGTTAAGTAAATACAGGCAATGCATGGGTCCCTGGTACACAATGGCCAGGGATTCTGTGGCTGTGGTGTTTGGGAGGTGGAGAGATACTGTATGCTGGCCATCTTCCTCTCCCAGGCCAGATCCCCTGGCATATTGGGCTGGACAGACCATCAAGAGTAGGGGCTGCTGCCCCACAAAACAGGTGCTTTCCAGTTCACTCAAGCAGAGTACAGTTTGGGAGGCCAGTCTGCTGAGACAAGTGAAACGCACCAGAAAGAGAGTGCCTGGCGAGTCGGTAAAGTGAAACACCCCAGAAAGAGTGCCTGGCTAGCTGGCAAAGTCCCTGCCGTGTAAGCGTCAGAGCTGGGTTTCGTCCTTAGAATTCACACCAAAAGCTGGGTACTGTAGCACATGCTTGTAATGCTTCTAGTGGAAGAGAGGTAGAGACAGGGACCCATGACTCGCTGGCCCAGCCCACCTATCTAATCAACAAGCTGCAGGTCCTAAAGAGAGACCCAGTCTCAAATACAAGGTGGACAGTTCTTGAGCAACCTGAGGTTTTCATCTGGCTTCCATGTATATGAGCACACAGATACAAACACACTCGTGTGTGCACATTCAGTGAAACACCCAGGACTTGGTCTGTGGCTGTGGATTTCCAGCTCATTTTATGTTCCCACAGTGGGCTGACCTACTCATACTTCTGACAGATGTGTGACTCCACAGCTGTGTGGCACAGAGCAGTGGGTATGCTGTAGGTCTTGCTGCTGTGTCCAGGAATGTTCTAGACTAATAGACAAAAGGTCAGTTAGCTATCAAGTAGAAGGCGTGGTGAGGTTGGGAGGCTTTGGGTCTATGGAGACATGGGACCCTGTTTAAATCTCCATTCCTAGCCGTAGAAAGTAGAGGGGTGCTGCTGCCTGCCGTGGTGGTAGTGCTGCTGCTGCTGCTGCTGCTGCTGCTGGAGGTGATGGCTTTGGTGATAACGCTGGTGATCATAGTGGTTGATGATGGTGTTGGTGATGATGGTGATGGCGGTGATTGTCTTTTCTGTAGCTATGATAAAAATACCATTGCCAAGGCAGCTTACAGAAGAACACGTTTGCTTGGGCTTACCGTTCTAGAGGGTTAAGAGTCCATCATGGCAGAGAGGTGTGGCAGCAAATTGCAGGCATGGTGATAGGAGCAGGAAGCCAAGGCCTCACATCTCGAACCACAAGCACCAAGCAGAGAGAACAAACCAGGGGCAGCGGGTGACTTTTAAACCTCAAAGCTGGTGACACACTTCCTCTCATAAGGCCACACCTCCCATGCCTCCCTAAACAGTGCTGCCAACTCGGGACCCAAGTGTTCAAATGCTTGAGAGTATGGGGAACATTTCATTTAAGCCACCACAGTGATGATGCTGGTTTTGGTGATGGTGGTGATGGTGATGATGATGACCATGATGGTGAGAGGTGTCATAGCTATAGTGACAATGGAAAGAATAGGGAACACGGCTAATGCATCATGTTAAGTTCTACTGCTGAGCTGTGAACTCTAGGGACTGTGTTAACTGGGCTCTTTGCTGTGGTGATATGCCCTGAAACAGCTGAGGGCAGACACCTGCTCCCACCTGAGGGTGGCCCCGCCCAGTGTGCCTGTGCTGCGGCTGCTTCTGTCTCCATCTGCTCTTTGGTCCCTGTTCCCTCTGGTGCCTCCAGGAGCTGCTAAGCTATCTCTCTCTGTCCATTTCTTTGCCATCTTGGTCTCCCCCATCACACTGTTCCTCATCTCTGCACATCCGTTGGCTGGGGCGGCCCCTGTTTGTAGATGCTGTGGTCCTGGTGTGGTTCCTGTGACTTCAAGCCACACTGTTGCTTAGGGACACCACAAGTGGCCATTCTGCGTCTCAGCACAGCAGTGCCATGCAGAGGGCTCCCAGGAGGTGGCTGATTGGTACACAGATGTGTGTGCTCATCAGGGCATGTACTAAATGCTTACTGTATGATGCTAGGCTTTGAGAACTACCATTCTAGGGGAGTCCATGTGTTCAGGAACACACTGGGATTCCAGCAAGCAATTCCATCTCTCAGATTCTCCAGGGAAGAGCTTCAAGGTAGATAAGACACCAGGTGGGACTTCCCAGATGGCTAAGGTGCCAGTGGTCCTCCCCCTCTCCACGCTCCACATCCTGCATACCACCTTGGAGAAGTGACATTTCCTGCACTAGCTGTCTTTCCTAGCCCACACAGGTGTCCCATGATCCCCTCCCCCTCCCCACATGCTCTTTCCATCTCTGCCTTGGTGGGATTGAGCCAAGAGAGGAACAGAACAGAAAAGTGACCTGGGGACACCTGGGTATCTAGCACCCATACCCCTCTGAACACACTGGGATGGATGTCTGTGGAGAGTGGATTCTCAGATTTACTCCCTACTTTGGTGGCCAGCTTGTCCAAGCCAAAGCTCTCTGGTTCTTCAGAACTTGCTGTTAGTGACTCTGAGAACCTCACCCCTAGGAACTAGCACCCAAACAGAGAGCCTCAGGTACCCTTAGGACCCTTTCTGTAGTGTCTGTACACGGGCTGAGATGGCTAAGGACAGGGTAACAAGCACTTCCCTGCAGGGCTGTGTGGCCAGGTCAAGAGGAGGTATTTACCTTGTTAGTGTCCTCTACCTGCCCTCAGGCATCTCTGCTGACCTGAACCTGAGAGCCAGCCCTTCCCTGTCTGGATCCCACCGGCCCTGTGTCAGTACTTGTTCAGTGGTCACACTTAAAAAACATAGTGGTAGCCGGGCGGTGGTGGTGCATTCCCTTAATCCCAGCACTTGGGAGGCAGAGGCAGGTAGGTGGGTTTCTGTGAATTTGAGGCCAGCCTGGTCTACAGAGCAAGTTTCAGGACAGTCTCTAAAGCTACAGAGAGAAAAATCCTGTCTCTAAAAACCAAAACCAAAAACAGCAAAAAAACCCCCAAACAAACAGCAAAAACAACCCAAGCAAACAAACAAAACCTATAGGTTATAATAAAGTCCTCACGGAAGCCATTGGATACCAGCAGTGACCACCAGTGACCTTCAGTTCTCAGCCCACCCAGGCAGTGCTTGCCTTTATTCTGGCCGAGAGAGTGAGGCTTTCCTTGACCTCAGCTTCCCGTGGGCGAGGAATGTAGCTAGCCATTTGGAGTGGCAGGCTCACCTTACTGCTTAGCTAACAAGGTGGCTCCCATTCCAGAAGCTTCTCTGGCCTCTGCCCAGGGTGAGGAAGGCTCAGGAGTAGAGTCTGGGGACAGTGACCTCCTCACTCATTCTTCGGACCATTCTCTGGCACCTTCCCTGAGCTGCCCCATTGACTGGGCAGCGGTCTGATGGCCACTCCTGGTCCCTTGCCCAGATCTGCCGAGGAGAGTCACAGCTGTACTGTCACAACCACTGTGGTCTCTTTATCCTAAACCTGGAGCCTGCAGATGTTGTGAGGGACCTGTGACTGAGCAGGCGTGTCCCCAAGGGTAGACTAGCTAGATCTTCTGGGGCGGTTTTCTCCAGTTAGGAAAAGTCTGTCCTGGACTCCTGACTTCTAGGCCAGCCCCTCTTGAGTGAGGGGGACATTGGTGGCAGAGGCTCTTGATCCTCACTGATGTCAACCCTCACATCCTGGCTCATGTTGTTCTGTCGATTGCCCCTCTCAACCTCTGTCACACTGTGTTCCTCCCGGCCTTGGCCACACATGCTACTCACTCTCTGCCTCTGTGCATGGCTTCCGCTCTGGGCTCTCATCTTTTCCCTTTCTGTCTGGCCCTGTTTCCTGCTCTCTGTCTGCCTTCCTGTCTATCCTTGTCTTTCTGACCCTGTGTCACCTCCTCTTTGTCCCCATATCACCTCTCCATCCACCTTTCCTCCCCACCCACACACTTTTTTCTGGTTGCTTGCCAAGGGGCAGCTGACCTTGTTCCCAGGCAGGGCCCAGGTTGCCTGGCCAGGAACAGTATGACCAGCAGGCTATTCCAGGGCAGCACCAGACAGGCTGGCCAGTGTATGGTATCACTCTTTGAGGACCAGCTAGCTGCCCCTTGCCTGTGAGGTCACCAGGAATTGATGACCAGGGCCTATGGGTCAGACCGAACCACGGTGCCCTGGCTAGGCCATTTGGTTGGGAATGTGCTTGTGTCGCAGACCTTAGTAAAAGGCCTCCAGCCTAGGGCCTGTGGCAGGCTGGGTAGCTGCTTCATTGAGTGTGTTCTGGGCAAGGCAGATCTGTGCCAGTTTAGGCCCAGCTGAGCAGACATCCCTGATTTCTTGCCCAGCTCCCTGCCAAGAGGGGAATCTGCTCAGGGCTGGCATTTGGGGAGCCCAGGAGGCTGGAGAGGCTGTGCCCTGTGGGTAGAGCAAGCTGGGTCACTTCTGTGGGAAATGATAAAGGTTCAAGACCTTTGCCTGGGCCAGGACCTTCACAACACAGAAGACTCAGCTCTTCCCACTACCCAAACTGACCACGTTGGAGGTGGGAGTGTGGGTGCTGCTTGGACACGATCCATCTCTCGGACAGACATGACCCTGATGCTTCTAAGAGCTAGTTACTGCATACCAGATTGGTAGCACTGGGAGTCGCCCACCGGGGAAGGCCCTGCATGTTTGGGTCTGTTTTGATGAGGTGACTCTGAGCGGGACACATGAGGTCTCTGGACGTCAGCTTGAGGTGGTGTGGAAGACTGTTCAAGTCCTGGGCCCACGTGAGCAAGGGTAGCTTTCAGGGATCTGGCCCCAAGGGCTTCTCTAGAAGGCACATGAGGCCAGACTTGAGCAATAAGAAGGAACTGGCCTGGCAAAGGGCACAGTGAGTGCAAAGACCCCAGGAAGGGACTCCTAGTGACCTCTTCTGAAGGCAAGAGGGGAATGGGAGCAAGCTACTGTATGGAGGTAGACCCAGAAAATGGATGTCCCAGGTTAGATTTTATTTTGGTAGCAGGGCTGCTTAGAAGTGTGTGTGTGTACGTGTGTACATACACGTATGTACGCACATGTGTGTGTGCACACGTGCAGAATGACAGGTGTACCGTCTGTTATTCTGTTCCATTTCCGTGGGTCAGGGTCTCCACTTAGCAAACCCCAGTCATCTGTGTCGTTCCCTCCCCGCTAGCACTAGGGTTAAAGGTGCACACAGCTATGTGCAGCTTTTGATGTTGGTACTGGGATCTGAACTCAGGTCCTTATGCTTACACAGCAAGCGCCTTTCTTTGCCCACTGTCCCAGTAAGGATTTCTGGCGCTGTAATAAACACCATGACCAAAAGCAACTTTGGTAGAAACAGATTTATTTCAGCTTTACAGTTCAACCGCACAGAAACTCAAGATAGGAACCTGGAGGCAGGAACTGAAGCAGAGGCCATGGAGGACTACTGCTTACTGGCTTGCTCTCCCTGGCTTGTTCAGCCTGCTTTTTTATAGCATCCAGGACCACTATCCTGGAGCGGCACTGCCCACAGTGACCTAGGTCCTCCTACATTGTCATCAAGAAAATGCACCACAAGCCATTCTAATGTTCTCAATTGAGATCCCCTCTTCCTAAGTGACTCAAGCTTGTGCCAAACCAGCCAGCACGCCCACCAGGTCCCACCCCAGCCCCCAGTTGATTTAAAATGGGACCTTTAGGGCTGGGGATGCAGCACACGGCTCCAGCACTCGGCTAGCCCGGGTGAAAGTGTGTCCCAGCAGATAGCTCGGGAGAGTGTGAACAGTTAGTGCTGGGAACCTGACAGTCCTAGGCCGGCTGGCCCACGGTGGCCACATGCCTGTTTAAACGCTGACCTCTGACCTGGTGTGGCACACACCTTTAGCCTAGCACCTGGGGAGGGAGAAGCAGGCTGTCTCTGAATTTGAGGCTAGTCTGGTCTACAAAGCAAATTCCAGGCTAATTCCAGGCTAACTATGGCTACAAAGTGAGGCCCTATCTTCAAAACAAAACAGTAACACTCCTCCCCGCCCCGTCTCACACCAACCACAAGGCGTACGTTTCCGTTAATGACAAAGTGGCCATGCTTCATGCTTGACCCTCAGTATTCCACAAACTCAGATGGCTTCAGCACACCTCTGATGGCTGAGCCTGCATCTGCTGTGTATCCCTGGGAGGGAGGGATGGGGTATCCCCAGCTGCTGTGCACTTCCTCTGCTCTGGTCCCACGCCCCATTCCTGTTCACCCACCCGACCCGACCCCTCAGGTTCCCTTCCCTGCACAGGGAAGCCGTCAGGGCTCAGTTGCTGGGGCGTTTTGTTTGTCAGTTCTTGGTAGTACAGTGTTTGTTGAATGAATGAATGAATGAATGTATGTCAGTATGGCTGTGAATTGTCAAGTTTAAGTTTGGTGCTGGGATGGAACCCAGGGCATCCCAAATGCCTTCCTTTGGTCTTGGCTACCACAAACCTGAAGACTCGGTGCAGAGGCTGAGTCTTACCAGGCCTACTTCCTCACACACGGGGGTCTTGGGGATACATGCCAGGCAGGGCTGCATGTGCCCCTTGAAGGTCTTACTTTGCTGTCCCTCGGAACACTTCACTCCTGGGCTTGTTGTCTTCAGAGCATGCTCTGTAGGGGTGGGCTCCACACTTTGGGGGCCTTGGTGTTCCATTGTAAACAAGGGTTTGTTTGAGATAGGAATAAAGTAGGTGCCACAGTTCCACTTGGAGGAACCCAGAGTCCCCGGGGCTGTGCTGGAGGTCCCGTCTGGCTGTAGGCTCTGCTGGGAGTGCTCTGTGACCTCAGATGGGTTGCTTGACTTCTGTGTCTTGTTCTCATCCTTGGAACAGGTGTAATATCAGGGTTGTTGGGAAGAACAAGAAGCTCAAAGGTGACATGAGGACACAGTCTCATCCTAGGCACGTTGTCAGCTGGCATCTATCCTTACAGCTGTCATTTTTCTGAAAAAAAAAAAAAAGATGAGTTCTAGCAGATCTGGACACCTGCAACTCCCTGTGGAGCCTTTCAGGGTGTCCATAGTGTTGTGATCTGGGGGTGGGGGACATATATGGCTACCCTGACTATAACTGATAAATTGTTACTTGCTACTACTGCAAGCTTGGGAGTCATGGCGGATGGTGGCATTTGATCTCCAAGCTGGGGTTGAAGTCTCCTGGGGCATTCCTTTTGCCATGGGATACAAACAGCCTGAAGTTTTCCATCACTCTTGATCTGAGGACTCCAGCAGTAGGCTTGCAAGGGACTAGGTGAATATAGGGAGCCTCAGGGTTAGCCTAGAGTCAGCCTACAGCCAAACTCGGCCCCTCACTTGCTTTTGTAAATAAAGCTTTATTGTCATATGGCATTCCCATTTGTTCACACAGTGGCAACACCAAGCTGGGTGCCTTGGAACCTAGGGGTTCAGCCTGAAGTCCTTTCACCAGCCATTAGAGAACTTGCCAGTCAGTCTAAGGTCCCAGTCTGCAACTTGGAAATGCCCTGGAGCAACCTAGGAATTGATTTTATTTTTGTTTGAATGGTTTTATTTTGAGACAGGATCTCACTATGTAGCTTGGGCTGCAATCCTCTTGTCTCTACTTTCCAGGTGTTGGGGTTACAGGTGTACCCCACTGCTTCTGACTAAGCTGGGGCATTTCAGATATTGATGCTGCCTCTAGCCAGGTATCATGGTGATTTTGGTGAGGTTAGGGTCTGGCAGCCTTCGGGCACCAAGAACCACAGCTTACAGCTGCCCATGTGATCACTGCAAGCCCGAGATCCCTAGGCTGGTGCTGCCAACCAGCCTGTGATTCACCAACCTCAAGCAGCTGGTCAGAGGGGCCAAGCACACGGCTTCATTCAGGCCAAGGGACTGTTATGCATAAAAGTGAATCTTCTGTCACTCCTATCTACAGGGCTCAGACCAGGCTGCAGGAACACCTCTTAAGGTTCTTACCCTGGGCAGTGAGGTCCAGGTCCTAGACTCGGTTCCAGTGCTCTCCCCTAGCCCCCAAAGACAGTGGACCACAGCCCCTGTGTGTAGGAGTGGGAGATGCAGCTGAGTGGCTTGGGTACCACACGCCTGTAGGAGACAGCTCACGCCCCATGTGCGGACACCTGTGAAGTGCAGACCAGGCACAGGAATTCCTCCTGCCTTCCATCTCCTTGAGTTCAGACCCCTGGTTTCCATGGCACTCACCTTGAGCGCATGTAAAAGGGACACTGTTGAACTGACAAAAGCCCATTCAGTGCCAGCTTCAGGGAGCTCTGTCAGCCAGAATTGAGCCTCTTGAAGGGGTAGGATCTGAAAGCAGGGCCCGGACTGGCTGACAGACATCTGGTGCCCAGCTGAGGAGTCAGCAGTCATGCATGGCTGCCCTGGCCCCTCCTTTCCGAGAACATGGGGTTCTTGGTGGTGGGGAGGGTGACTCTGGGGATCCAGAGTAACAGTGTAGCCTGAAGAGCACATGATAACTGTACAAGTCAGGCTCTTGCTCTTTGTACAAGTATTGCCGCGATGTCCCTGTCTATCCGCTGTGTAGCCTAGTCCCGCAAAAGATAAGGCCTAGAGCCATGTGGACCGCCGTGTTTTCCTGCCAGGAAGGAACAATGGAGGCGAAGAGGACTGCCTTCCTGCCTTCTCTCTCCACACCTTGTGTCGGCATGCCGGCCTGCACCCTGCCTACTGTCCCCGCTCCAGGCCTTTCTGCAGGTGTCAATCCACTGGGCTTAGTGGAGAAGGCAGGAATTGAGCCCCTGTGTCAGGGCACGGTGTTTTTCTCACTTCCCTCTGACTCCTGCCTCTCCCACTTGGCTGGTTTCCCAGCTGCCCCGGCCTCTGTGTTCACCGTCCCTCCCTTCCCCAGCTTCACCTGTCTCCCGTTTTCCCTCCTGCCTCTGCTCCCTGGGCTGTAGCAGCAGCAGCAGCAACAGCAACAGCAACAGCAGCAGCAGCAGCAGATGGCACGGAGCAGCCAGGAGGAGAAGGAGGAGAAGGAGAAGGAGAAGGAGACCGACAAGGAGGAGGAGAAGCAGGATGTGGATAACGAGAAAGAGGAGCTCAGCAAGTAAGGCCCTGCAGCTGCTCCGCTCACACCTGGGCCCTGGGGAGCGGTGCCTGGCGCCAGTTTGGAGCCCTAGTCAGTTCTCCCAGGCTGCTCCTCCCGGAAGCCTCAGCCCCTGCTCCCTCCATCCCCCGCCCTCTCTGCAGCCCCCCAGAGACCTAGAAGACTGATTGCTCATTTGAGCCCTGCTCCTGGACTCGTAAATCCAGACAGCCACTTTGGCGCTCAGCCTGGCCTCTTCCCCAAAGCCCCTGAGGTCCAAGAGGGAGAGTGGGCTGAAGAGCCTCGGGAGGACACAGGGATGCAAGCGTCTGGCAGCCCCCACCACCATAGTCACTCCCATTAGCACCTGACAACTCCAAGCTGGGGGAGAAGGTGGAGGGGCCGCAGGTGCCTGTGATGGGCCTGTGCACATCAGTGCCTCCCCCTTCCCTGTCTCCACGGCTCCAGCCAGCGTCTTTCAGGAAGATGAATGGGTGACAGAGGCAATAAATCTGCCCCAGTTGCTTCTGAGAAGCTGGGTGCCCAGGTCATGTGACACCCCCCCACCCCCCAACCCCAGCACACGCACACACACAGAGAGCTAGGGCTGGACTGCTATTCCCCAGGCATGCAGTACTGGGAACCCTGGCAGACTGCTCTGTAGGGATGCAGAATTAAGTCCTCTGGCTAGTGAAGAGACTGTAGAGAGTCTCAAAGGCCTCGAGTAGACCCCCTGTGTGGTGTCAGTGAGTCCCCACTGGTGATTTGTGGAGTCAAGTGACTGACTACCCAACAATTGCCCTTCTCTCCCCAGACCTGTAGAGCCTCCCGGTGCCCTTCTGATGCTAAGGTAGTGTTCCAGAGGGCTGCCTGCCCACGGCATTGCCTGCCCACAGTGCCCTTTTGGCCGGTATCACCTCTTCCCTTTCACCAGCTCTGAGAGAGACCCAAAGGTCTCTTCCAGTTGTCCTGAGGTTTTCAGCCCTAGCTGATCCATGCTGGTCTCCCCTCCATGACTGCAGGGAGAAGACAGATGACACTTCTGGGGAGGACAACGATGAGAAAGAGACTGTGACCTCCAAAGGCCGCAAAACTGCCAACAGCCAAGGCCGCCGCAAAGGCCGCATCACCCGCTCCATGGCCAACGAGGCCAACCATGAGGAGGCTGCTGCCCCTCAGCAGAATTCAGAGCTGGGTAAGCAGGGCCTGGGGACTAGGAGAGGCTGGGAAGAGCTGAGACACAGGGAGATTCCTGCTAGGATTCCTTGAAGTTGGAGTGAACTGTGGGTCGCTGTGGTTGGAGTTCAGATCTAAGCGTTTGCCTGCTGAGCTCACTGTGACCTGGGGCATTCATTCTCTCACTGCTACACCCAAAAAGAACATAAGAGATTCCAGTAGCCTGGACACAGGCAGAATTTAGGACCCGGAAGAGGCTGTAACATTCACCCCTCCCCCACCTGGGCCCCATTTGTTGTCTTAAATCAGAAGATTGAGCTGTGTGGCCATTTCCTTGGGTGGTGATGAGCTGGGTGAATTTACCTGCTAAGAGGACAGTTTCTTGGCGGTACCTGTACCTTTCTTTGTGGGTCTTGGTTCTCCTTTCTGACCTAGAAGGGCTTTTAAATTCTGCCTCTTCTCGATAAAAAGAGGGCCAATAGACAGAGCTGAGCTGCAGTTCCATGGGTAGCCACCAGGGGCAGCAGTGCATGTCCACCCTCTGCTGCAGGTCATCTTGGCTTCCTGGGTCTCTTCCCAGATGGAATGATAGTGAGACCCTGTTTTGTTTCTCACGGATTCTACTAGGGGCTCCCTGGATCTGTGCTAAGTCCTCACTCCACAAACCAAGAGAGTTGGTTTGGGCCTTTACTTAATAAATTATATGAACAGTGTTCATATAATTTATTATATAAGGGCAGTGTTCCTTACCCACATCGCTGATATAATTGGGGTTCAATCTCAGCCCCACTGATCATGGATCCTGTGTCAGCTGCCACTGGGTAGCAGTGTTCCAGAGGCACACCTCATTTGCAGGAGAGTCCTGTAGGGCCTGGCCTATGCTAGGATGAAGCTGAAGGGTAGAAAACAAACCATGGGCATCTCTCAGTGCTCCAGAATTATCTTTCCTTGGGGGTGCCATTGGAAGCGGAATTCTGTGAGGTCTGTGAGATAGCAGGGCTCAGCAGCAGGAATGGAGAGATTGTCATGAGGCAACCCTATCCATTCCCCTCCTGCCTTGATCTGCTTGCTGGACTCTCTGTCCCTCAGTTTGTATAGGGTTCCCAACTCTCCTCTGCCAGTAGGGACTCGTAGCTGGGCTCTGGGCAGGCCACCTGTGTAAGCGGATGGAGAGTAGTGTGTAGTTCAAACAAGGCCACTTTGCCCCATGTGTGCCTGACTGTCCCTTCTGAGGTACCTCATTGTGTTCTGACAAACTGGGAAGACTGTAACAGTCATCAGCACACTCGGAGTCCCAGCCATGGTGATGTCACTCATGGGTCTTGGACAAATGCTGAGGAGCTATTTTTGATGGTCATGGTTGTAGTAGGCTTTGGGTATCTAGATTCTAGATACTAAGAAGGTCGCACCCAAGGAGGCGTGACATGGCCTGCTATGCACAGTGGTGCCCCTGTCTACCTGCAGTTCCTGCGCATCATCTCTCTCTTACCCTTGTGACCTCGTCCCCAGGTGGGCCACTCCCTTCTTAGCAAAGTGCATGTGGAGATAGAAGCCGTGGTCCAGTCCCTAGGCACCTCAGTGTCCTTGTCTACAAGTATGGATAGCAGATCACCTCTCCACAGTGCACTGTAGGGTTTACATGTGCTTAGCACCTGGCTCCCTAGCGTGAGGATTAGGCACTGTGTTAAGGGATAGCTGAATTAGGCCTCTGCTGGCTCAGAGCCAACTGCAGGGAAAGCAATCTATGGGGCTTCCACCAATTGCCTTTCTCCCTTTCAGCTACCATGGAGATGAACGAGAGTTCTCGCTGGACTGAGGAAGAGATGGAGACAGCCAAGAAAGGTAAGGTACCATGATGCTGTGTTGTGTGCCTGAGTTTGTCCCAGGCACCAGAGTGCCATGCAAGACTACTGATGCATTTGGCCTGAATCAGGGGCTCAAGAGCCCCAGTTGGATCTGTTAGAGTTTGGGTGTGTTCTGTGAGTGGTGGGCAGGGTGTACCTGAAATTATAACGGCTCAGAAGCCTGCAGGCTGAGTGCGTGAGTCGCCAGTGACAGTGGTTGAACTAGGTCCTGGTGGAGTGGCAGTTCGCTGGCCGTCAAGACAGGGCCACAGTGCCAGTGGCACTCAGGTCTTCTTGTCATCACACAAGTGTGCACGTGGCTCTCATACGGGTCCCCAAGGACTCCCATGCTGGGTGCAGGTTTGGGCTCTGAATATTTGGAGTAATGTGTTCTGCAGTGCGTGGGGCTACAGCCGTGGGGACAGTCATGGAATTATCTACATCAAATTCAGGGGGGTCATCTGAATTCAAGGGGTCACCTGAACTGGTGTTAAGCTGCTTGTGACCTTGTGACATGCTGGGCTAGGCCATCATACCCTCCAAGATTGTCACCTCGCGGTTCCACCCTACTGGCTAAATAAGACCCCTATCGCCAGCCTCTCTCTGAGCCCTGACACTAGAACCCGGCCTTTGAGAGGATTCCCCTAAGGCCCTGGTAACATTATCGAAAGCTCCCAGAAACTACATTCAGCATGGCTGAGGCCTTCACTTTCCAGCTTGGTGACCTATCTCTGAGCCTCAGTTTACCTATCCCTAAGATAGGAGTGCCATCCAGGACGGCTGCAAGAGTGAAAGCCAGGCATTAAGGGTCTCAGGATAGGCAACTTTTACTGACGGTCCCAGAGCTAGCAGCTGTGAGCATCTGTCCCTACTTCCCCTGTATATTCTGAGAGACACAAAGCTACCTGCTTACTTGAGTGTGGCACTGCAGTTGGCTCCTGCCTTAGTTGCCAGCCGTCTTTTACCCTGACTCCTCTCTGAGAAGTCGCTCCTGTCCCCTCCTGTCCCTGCGTCCTATCATGGATAAGGAGCTGAGGCTGAAGGTCTCCCATAGATCCAGAAGTGATACACTGAGGATCAGAAGCCAGCCCAGGCCTCTCACCCTTCACGCTCTGCCCCTGCCCTGCCTCTGCCTAGGCCCTGCCCTATGACCGAGGTGGCTGTGTTCAGTCTGTGGTGTGGGCAGTGCGAACCAATTGCTTTCTTCTGGAGCTTTAACAAAGCCGCTACCACCGCCACCTGTGGCCCTGGTCCTCAGACCCAGCTCCTCACTCGTGGGGTTTGCTGAGGGTCAGTAGGAGTGTCCATACCGCCTGAGAGCAGGAGGATGCTCTTAGTGTTCCTGATTCTCCACTTGGACATGCATCTTTGCTGGCCTGCACCCTCTCTTAGCCAAGGTGGGCATGGCCTGAGGGCAGGACCGTTGCTCAGAAAGCACAGTGTGGGAGTCTGTTCATGGGACTCTGTGACAGTGTCTCTAGCCGGCTGGGTGCATATGCAGTCACCCCAGAGGGGCCATGTTGCCAGTTCTTTGTTTTTTTGTGTGTGCATGTCTACGTTGTGGTTTGTGGTATGAATTCTAAAGAGTCTTTACGTAGTGGTCCGATTCCCTTGGTTTAATCTCTGAAAAGTATGTGTAACAGACTTGACCACTGAAAAGCAGTTTGTTAACCTGGGCATGGTAGCACATGCCTGCCATCCCAGCAGTTGGGAGGCAGAGGCAGGAAGATCATGAGTTCAGTGTCACCCTCGGTTATGTAGCAAGTGGGAAGCCAGCATGGGCACCACGAGACCCCGTCTCAAACAAACAGCGAAACAAAACGCACCTACAAAGACCCACAATGGCGTGCTGCAACTTCCCACACCCTAGATGGAAATCCCATACCAATTATCGGTCCCTCCTGCCCATCAGTCCAAGGGTGAGGCAGCACTAATGGACTTCCGGTCTGTGGCTGGAAGTCATTTCGCCCTGACACTTACAGGAATGATTCCTGCCGCTGTAGTCCTTACGCCTGGCTGCACTCACTTAGCACTGTGTTCAGAGTTCCTCATAAAACTATGAAGGCTGTAGGGCTACGTGAACCACATGGAGTGTGACACCCCTTCCCCCTCCACACACTTTGCCTGTGGGCTCACCTGGTGACAGAGTGGTGGGTTGTCCCTGCCTTGGGCTGTGCACGCTGCTGTGGACGTCATGTGACCGCCTTTGCTTTTGTCCACATGTGGGGCTCAGCATACTGACCATGCAGTTGCTCGGGGAGGTGCCCTCCTTCCCCCACATCCCTCCATATTCTCATGCTGTCATCAGCTCATAGCTGTTGTTGCCTGACACCAGGAGGCTGCTCGCTCTCTCTTCCTTTTGGAAGGGCAGATCAGGAGGTGGGAGGAGGGTGGGATGACTCACCAGCTGGGATGGGGCGCCCTGATGCCGCTGTCTCAAGGTTAGGGCCTGCAGGGAGGGCCGAGAACTTGTCCCCAGTGATCCTGGGGCCCATGTGCACTGGCCCTGCTCAGTGACATTTGAAATAGCGCCGTGAGCGCCAGCGCGGGCTGCTGCTGTGAATTACAGCAATCTGGACAATTATGCCTGCTCACAGTGGCTGCTGATGGCTGTTCCGGAGGCGGGGGCGGGGAGGCAGGTGCGCACAGCCCGTGGTAGCTCCTTTTCCACTGCCTGTGGGGGTGAGAGGCTAAGAATGTTCCAGAGCACCCTGCTGAGAGAGTGCTGACAGCTCAAAGAGGAAAATGACCCCCGCCAAGCTGTGTCCCAGGCAGATGGTACTCACCCATCCTTGGCCCAGTGTGGGGTAAGAGTCTACAGTGAGCCAAGCCCTGGGGGAACCCAGGCAGGTAAGCAGCCAGGTGTCCCCAGAGCCACCGAGGACTCCGCAGCCCAGCTGTGAAGGACAGCTGCAGAAGAACTCAGCCCTAAGACAAACTCAGTTGGACTTCCTGTCTGTGTGATCTCCGACCACTCACTTTCTTCATCTCTGTGACTAGTTGCAGACTCCAACACAATGGGAGTTGTTTCTCTCCTTTACTCAGGGCTAGAGGTGTCAAGTCGAAGTGGGGGCAGGGTCATGTTCCTTCTAAGGCCTCCAGGGAAGGTTCTGCACCCACTTAAGGTGATGACCTCACAGGACTGGCCTCCATCCTCTCATGGCCTGGCCACCCCTCTCTCCATATATCCAGATTCCCTCCCTCCTTCCAGACTGGCTCTCTTTGTAGCCTGGGCAAGCCTTGAACTTGCAGAAGTTCCCACCCCTGCCTCCTGAGTGCTACTACTGAAGTGTGTCACCACACCTAAACACAGCTTTCCTTCTTGTGAGCTCGCCCCATCAGAACGGCCGTCTTGCCCTGTGTTCGCTCTATTGCTTCCACAGGCCCTTTTCCCTATGCATAACTTCTGGGTAGATACAAAACTTACATTGGGAGCATTGTTCAGCCCAGCCACATCCATGTGACTTTATTGATCAAAAAATAGTGAATAATTAGTCAATAGTTAACCTTCTGATGCCTTGGTATCAGATCCTGATGCCTTAGGCATATTGGCCTGTACCCCACCCCTTACCTCTGCAGCTCCTTGGTCTGGTGGCCTCCACACTTCGGCTTCAGTTTATCTGCTCTTTATCTAAAAAGAGGCAGGCAGATCTGCCTTCCAGGTTTCCCACCAAGGTGGAAGGAGCCAGACGTGTGCAGTCCTTGGTATACTCAGTGTGGAGTCTCAGCTCGGCCTCCTATGAATGTGGTCTGAGTGGGTACCTGTAGCACAGGCTAATCCTCACTGTATCCTGGGGGTGTGATGCAGGGGCATGGCCTGCCAAGCAATTGTTGAGCCACAAGTGGAGGGCAAGCTTACCATGGAGGAAGGCTCTTCATCTCACTTCTGCTCTGAGGCAGCTGCTGTTATGCAGATAAAGAAAGAGGCCCAGAGATGTTGAGTGTGTTACCCAAGATCACGTAGCTGAGAAGTGGGCATCTGGGATTGGAACCCAGGCTCTCGAGTTGCCGAGCAAGACTGAGTGGTGAGGAGAGTAAATCGGTTGGTCCCTGGGGCTACTGTTTTTCCAAGTAATGAAGGAAGGAAGGGAGGGCAACCAGTGGAGCAGATAGCCCTGTGTCGGGAGCAGTGCACTCAAGTGAGACGGTTAGGAACCCAGACAATGAGCACGTGACAGGCAGCAGTGGACAGCTACAGAGACTTTGATGACAATGGTGGGGTTGGGGTGTTTGGCTATTATTTGAAGAGGATGGATAGAACTGGAATCTGGCAACCAGCGTCTCTGTGTGGTGTATGTGCTGAGGGGGCTGCCCTCCTGGGCTCATGCTAGGTGGAGCCTGAACCTGAGCAGGAAGCTGCCTCCTAAGGAATCCCTTATATTCAGGGACAAGGGCCACAGTGGGAAGGAGGGGCCTGCAGGGCTGGGCCAATGTCCTCAAGTGCCCCAGGAAGACATTAATCTGTCCTGGAGTTCTGATCCTGGGCAGAGCCAGTGGTTGGAGGATAGGGAGCCCCTACAGTGCTTAGACCACTGCATACTATTTCCAGAGCAGGCAGTGGAGGCAAGTGTCTCGTACCAGCTCTGCTCAACAGGCACCGTGCCATGTAAGCCCTGCCTGCCGGTGGATATGGTCTGGTCTCAATGTTTTCACAGTTGAGTACCTAGACCTGGTGGGGAGGTGTTTAGCCATTGTTCTGTCAGAGTTCATGCTGTCCCCAATGCCAGGCCAGGCTGACTGTTCCAAGAATGCACTGTGTATCTCCTAGGGCGCCCTGTGCACAGCAGTGAGGTAGCCTGGTCAAGTGTGCCCAGCCAGTGGCTGGTGCGCTGAGTTCAGAGGCCACAAGTGCAGGGCTGGGCTTTGCCCACGTGAGCAGATGATGGGAGGGGATGGAGCTCTCCATAGGCAGGATGGAGATGGTCCTGGAGGAGCATGTCTGGAGGTTCTTGGCCTCTTGTGTTGTGATGATTCCCATGGAGAGAGCAGGGCTCCTTCCGTGTGCACTCAGGTATTGCCAGACTCTCGCCCCTCATCAGTGTCCTAAAAGAGATGTGGTCCAGCTCCTGCCGTCCCTCACTCTGGGCCAGCATCCTACTCCTTGTCGGGAAGAGACAGGTAGTGACCCCATGTTCCCATGAACAATTAGTTTCTGCTTTGCCCATGAGAAAGCGGCATGGTTGAGGAGTATGCCTCTGTGAGACATCCCTCCCCAGGTGTGTAGCCGGCCAAGGCACTCGGGACAGGGTATTCTGACCCTGCAGACCAGGGCATCTGTGGCTCTGGAAGTGGGCAGATGGCCTTAGGTGGTGGTTCCCTTTTGACTAGCTCACAAGTGTCTGGCATGTTATAGAGTACCTCTGTTGTAGTGGTAATTGGCAAGTAGAAGTGCTGGGATCTCAGGTGTGAGGTGGGTCTAAGCAGACTGGAGGATGAGAAGGTGGCCAGGGCAGGTCAAGGGGGAGGTCATCCCCTGATGCCCCCCAGGACTCCCTATGCCCCACAAGGCACACTGGCAGGGGATCCAGACTGGGACAGTCACAGCCCCTGAGCCACTGGAGCACTTTATGGGCCCCAGGTGGCACATGAGAAAGGGTCACCATGGCCACCATTTCCTCCTCCCCACTGTGGCTATTGGGCTCCTTCAGTCTCTGCCAGCTTCAGGCCCTGACTCAGGCCCCCTGCCTCACTTCCTGTCTTGGCCAATTTCACTTCCTAAGTAGCTGCCTCTGCCTCCTTCCTTAGAAATTAGAGGTGGAGTGGGAGAACCCGAGACCACAAGGCAGACTGGAGCAGCAGTCGCACTGAGCACGTGGGGCCACTGCGCCCAGTGTTGGGGACACTTGAGCCAACTCAGGACTCCCCAGACCTGACCACAGCCTCAGACACTGGGATCATGGGTCCCAGCCTCAGACATTCGGGTGTCTAGAGCTTTGTTCTTTTCTTGAGTATCTCTTGCAGCCCCAGCTCCCATAGGTGGAAGGGTGCAGCAGAGGAGCTGGTCTGGGGGAGTCGATGCTATGGAGATGAAACACCCCTCTGAGGGCCAGTGGCAGGGCCCAGAATGCTTCCTAGACACATGCAAATGTCCTGGGACCTTCTCGTGGTTGGGAGCAGTAGAACTGTCTGTTTTCTGGAGCTCCTCAACCTTGGGATGGGAGCCTTTGGTTTCCTTCCAGGAACACACTGACATTTCCACAGGGGGCATGCTCTCATAGGCCCCCTTTGGAGTTCCTCTGTGGAGCACAGTGGGATTCCATGGGAAAGACCTGGGTTCTCAGCAGTCTGGGGATCTCTCCGCCAGCTGGCCTGGGATGTGACTGAGCACACAGGGACAGGGATACAGGAAAGCTCCGAGCTGCCTGTCCCTGTCCTCTGGGCTTCTAGAGCAGGATGGAAGGGCAAGGGCTAGAGGGACAAGCTGGCTGTGGAAGTCAGCCTGACCGGATGCTGCTGTAGAGGCAGCTCGGTTGTCTTGTCCTCCAGAGAGCTGTTGGGACCTTGCAGCAGGTGCTCTCGGGGAAGAGAGGATGTAGGAGACAGCCAGGGCCCCCAGGTCCTTCCCCCACCCCAAATGGTTGGTGGTGTCAGAGTACTCCCAAGCAGATTCCAAGTTCCCCAACCCCCAACCCCATAGAAAGCTAGCCAGCCCTGGCTACCCACAGCCCTCTGGGAGGCTGGTCCAGGCTTTGGGGGCCTGTGAGGAAGGGGGGGTGCGACCGCAGGTGGAACCGGCTGGCTGGCGGGGAAGGCTGGCTGGCGGGCGGCCGGAAGAGGCTGCTTGCTCCCTGCCTGCCGGGGGTGGGAGCTCTGTTTTTCTGGATCCCTCAGTCTGTTCTTACCGCTGCTGACGCTGCCACGGATGGGGAGAGAGGGAGGGAGCCTATGCCAGTTGGCCCGCCCAGCCGAACCTGGGCCTGTGCCCGGCCCCCGCCCGCCCCCGCCTGCTGCGTCTGGAGGTCACATTCAGTCCTGACGCGGCTCGCTGGGTCAGGCAGCAAGAAGAGCTGAGCACAGAGCCCTGGGTCCCACAGCCTGGCTGCTTAGGGACACAGCTGTCCGGTTCGTCCTGCCCAGGGCTTTGGATTTCATGTGGCTTGGTGGGTCTGGGGGCTCCCCGCCAGCACCCTCCCCAAGTGTCCTCCCTGAGAACACTGGTGCCTGGAAGAACTGCGGATGCCGCGTGCACACTGGTGACGCCTGGCACAGAGAAACCCAGCGTACAGAACTGACAACTTCCCGCTGTCGTTGCCCTCACCCCCCTCCCAAGCGGGAAGGGCACCGCTCTACTCACTGAGGCAGCTGGTGGCAGCGGCTGGAGGAGTCCTGGGTCCCGTGGGGCGGTGAGCAGCTCCCGCCCCCAGTGCCTGCTCTCACCCTCACTGCTCCTGAGGATGTGATCGGAGCTACAGCCAGGGCATATCAGCAAGAAGCCCTAAGCAGCCTTGCTGCCACAGCCTCCTGATCACCGCTCCACTCCCTGGAGCATCCTTCTAGCCGGATGTTTCCAGAAAACTTGGCCGAGGGGGAGACGCAGATGAGAGGATGTGAGTGGCCCCCGGCTGGGGATCGGGCTGGAGGGTGGGGTTGATTGGTGACAGTGACTTTGATGAGGCTATGGGAAATTGTGGCTGGAAGTGTGGTGGGGGGGACTTGGAATTTTGAACCAGTGGTCACAGCTCCTCTTTCCCTGGTGCCTCTTCTTGCCTTTCTAGGTGCAGCCACGGTCCCCTAGAAGGAGGCTGCACTCATCTGGGCTCCAGGCTTGGCTGGGGCATTCTCAGAAGGGTTCCCCGGGATAGACAGAACAGCTAGGCTGAGTCCACATTGTGGGTGTGAGGTGCTGCTGTGCACGGCACCCCAGCGTGAGGAAGCTTGTGTCTTCCAGGACTGTGTGGCATGCTCTGGGAGGGGCTCCCCAACACCTCTGCCCAGTGATCCTTGATGACCACATGTGTTCAGGAACAGCTGAGTGTCATCCCCCACCCTGTCCGTTTCTTACTTCTATAAGCTGAGTTAGTTAAGGGACCCAGCTGCCCAACTCCTTGTTGACTTAACTGAATTTGGAAATGTCTGTTCCCCAGGGTCACCCCACCCCCAACAGTTCCAAATGGAGACCTGCCCTGGGGTTCCAGGCCTGCGATCCCTCGCAGCCTGACGTGTTTGCCGGGCCCTCCTGGCCCGCGCGCTCGGGAAATATAAATAAACGCAGCCCCAGCCGCCAGGTTCTGGAAGTGGCAGCTGCTGCTGGCGCGGGTGGAGGGAAAGGTCAGGGGCTGAGTTACACTTGATCCCGAGCCCTGGCCCTCCGTGCCTCCTGTCCTTGAGGATCCCTGAGAAGCAGCTATGGAGCCACGTGGCTCTTGTGGTCACTGCAGGCCAGCAGGTGGCCTGGCTGTCCGGTGCCTCCTCCATACCATGGGGCCCTTAAGGCTGCTACAGTGGGAAGCGGAGGCTTCAGACCCACTTCTGAGCTGGGTTGAGGTGGGTGGGAAACTCACAGTCCCGGTCGGGACCAGGGTGTGGGGGCAGGGCAAGACAGACTTCATTCAATACTATGCAGACCTAGGGGGCCACTTGCTGGTGTGCTTGGGGGTTTTGCTGTTTCCTTTGTTTGTAAGCCACCACCAACTGGGGTTTGAATGAGGGGGTGGATAAGGGTGGATAGTCATTGTGTGTCCACCCTCCCCCCTGTTTTCCCCCTAGCAGTTACAGTTACAGCCCAGTGTTGAGCTTGAACTTGACTTGTGTAGAGGAAAATGATTGAAGCTCAGTGATGGGAAAGCATCTGAGTGTTATTACAGAGTGGTTCCGGCGCTGTCATTCCGCCTAACCTCCACCCCCAGGGGCAGGTTCTGCCACTGCCATGGGAAAGTGGCCAGCTTTGCCTTCAGGGAAGCTGGGGCCCACTGAAGGTTGCTGAGGTGTGAACAGAGGATCCAAGTAGCCTTCCAGCTCAGGGTTTGTGGCCTCAGCTGAATGGTGTACGCCACTCCACCCTGTCCGTTTCTTACTTCTATAAGCTCGTGGGCAGGGAGGTCTGTGGCCTTGGTGGGCTGGGCAGGCCTGCGAGCTGGAGTTTCTTCCCCGTGTGGTCTCAAGCTGTGACCTGAGAAAGATTCATCCTTGGCTGCTGAGCTCGGCCAGGCCAGGTGGGCCCCGAGTCTGGTGTGGTCCCTTAGGTGTGAGGGCCCAAGCTCACCCTGCTCCCTTCCTCAGCTTGGCCCTGCTCCAGCTTCTGCTCTCCCACTGCTTTTTTCCCCTTCACCTACGGTGAGACCGGAAAACAGCCTCACTCTCCTGAGGCCTCTCTGCAGCTGTGCTGAGTCGGGGCTGGGTCACCATAGCTCCCGCCCAACGGGGGAGGGAACAACGGGGTGGGGGGACTTCTGTGTTCTGCCCCCTAGAATCTTAAACGAGGCCTCACTTGGGGCCATGCCTGTCACCGTCGTCATTTCCCTGATCCCTGTCCGTGCTCTGTGCTCCTTGGTCTTGGACTGGCATGAGCCCTCACCTGTCTTCTACCCACAGGCCTCCTGGAACATGGGAGGAACTGGTCAGCCATCGCCCGCATGGTGGGATCCAAGACCGTGTCCCAGTGTAAGAACTTCTACTTCAACTACAAGAAGAGGCAGAACCTGGATGAGATCCTTCAGCAGCACAAGCTAAAGATGGTGAGTTTGGGCCAGAACTCCTGGGCTGGGCTCCCTGGGGACTGTGGACAGCCAGGCCTCCCACAGTCAGGCCTCCCTCATGTGGCCCCTGGCTGCCTGGCGCCTGCATGGGGAGGTACGGGTGGGCTGGGCCCTGACTCAGCCAGGAATCTGCCACCACCCTCAGTGCCCTGGGTTGGAGACCCAGAGGCCAAAGAGCCCTAAGTAAGCAGCTTGGCTTCTGCTTGGCTGCCCCATTGGGCATTAGGGTTACAGCGAAAGAGAGAAAGGGTCCCAAGACTCAGAGTCCGGAGGAGGACGTGGGGCCAGACGCATCCCACACTGAAAACTGCGAGGTACATGTGGGATCTCTTTGGCAGCCACGGCCAGGAGGGCCTTGGGGAGACCCCACTGCCTTCTCGCCATCCCTCTATCTTCTCTCTCATCTTGGACACACTTGTGATCGTCATCATCTTAGGGCTGGAAAAACTGGGGCCTGGCAAGGCTCTTTAGCCACCTAAGTAGAAGTGTACAGCCACCCCTGCCTTCAACGTCCCATTGTGATCAGAGGCTTAGGAGGGGCCTTGCATCCATCCTTCCATGGGTTTAAAGTCGTGCGGACTTCACACAACTGAAGATGCATTGCTCTTCCTGCAGCCTGCTGAGGCCCAGAGCAGTTATACGGCAGTACCACGACATGGCATGCTACAGAGATAGCGGCAGCCCACCAGAGCTCTCCTCTGGCCCCGTGCAGAAGCCCACTAGGGCTGCAGTGGCCGTCCTTGTGGTCCATGGCTTCCACTTCAGGTTCTTCTGAGTGTATGACTGCCCGACTCTTCACGTTCCCCGGGGACTTTTCCCTCTGCCCCCAGGGACCCCCAATGGGACAGTGGGACCTGAGTACCCAGTGGATTAGAGAGAGAAGCTAGATCTGAGTTTGTGAGTTGGGCACCTGTGTGACCCGAGCAGAAGATGAGGGACTGCAGGTGGTCTTGTGGGTCCGAACGGAGGTACCTGTGGAGGGGAAGTACTTCATGGGGCTTCCTGCCTCTTGCTGTTAGTTATACTCCTTGCCACTTATGTCTCAACCCTGTCCTCTGGCTATGTGAGGCCCTTGCAGTCACTGTGCAGCTATGGCCACTAAGGACTGTGTGCTGATAGACACTGCCCAGGAGACGTGTGTGTGATTCTAAGGTCTGTCACTTGTAGGCTGTGTGGCTTTGGACAAATGTCTTGTCCTCTCTGTGCCTCAGTTTCTCTGACTAAAATGGGAGGGATAACAATAGACTCCGAGGACTCTGAGGAGGGGGGTCTTCCTCAGAAGTTTCAGTGCAGTTCTTAGAAGGGGCTGTGAGGCGACTTGCCAGTCTTGGGGTGCTGATGGCAGAAGGCTCAGGGTACAGGTGTCTTCTAAGTGTCCTGTGCCTATCCCAGATGGACATGTGCATGCATGCATTGAGCTACTCTCTCCAAAGTACAGTGGACTCGTGGCCGGTGGGTCTGTACCCTGGCTCTGCTGTCCTGTGGCTGGTGCTCAGGGCACACAGCTTGGCCTCCAGGCCTCATTGCACCTGCGTAATAAATAAAACAGGGACGGGGAAGCACCTACTGGAGAGCGTGTGAGGAGCCAGTGCCGTCCCCTGTGGAAAGTCCAGCATTTGGCCCAGGTCACTGAGTAGGACAGAGTTAGTGGCTGGAGTTTCCGGAGGAACTAGCTACTCCATTGTGGGGTGAGCTCCTGAGCTGAGAAGGTGATCGGGAAGGGGGTCCTTGTCCCTGGTTTTGTCTTTTTCACGTAGCTGCCCTGGTGGCTGCCTATAGAGGCTGCCTGATTCCCTCCCCAGCCAACCTTAAGAGCAGATAGCCCAGTCCAGGGCAAGCACCCCATTGTGTGAGTATGTGAACTGGCCTTTGTAGAAACCCCTGACATGGGCTGTCTGCTTCCGGCCCCTTCAACATCCCGCTGCCCCTAGACAGTGGTCAGGCGAGGCATGGTCCATGTCCATAGTCCCAGCACGCAGGCGGCTTGATGCAGGAAGATCAGGAGTTCAGGGCTAACCTGAGCTATAGGACCCTGTCTGAAAAGGAAAATCACAAGAACAAGAGGGTCATTTCTACCTGTGAGTCCTAAGTGGCTGCTGGCCCAGCACCATCTGACTGCAGGAAGGCACATACCCTTGGCCACCCAGGGAGTGGGGGCAGGGGGACAGGAGGTCAGTGGGTGTCCCCTCCTGCTCACCCCAGGCCTGACCTGCACATGGCTGCTGGAGACTCATCAGGAAACGGGAGCTTGGGCGGAGCCCTGTGTCGCAGGTTATGTAACATTTGGCAGCCTTGTCCTCTCTGAGGTCTCCCTCCCCCTCCATGTGGCCGAAGGCTGCCCTTCTGTCTGTGTCCTGGCCCTCGGGGCTCGGCCTCCAGGTTGCTCAGTGTGTCATCTGGGTCTCGGCCCTGCTGGCCTGGCTTCCTTCTGCAATCTTCTCTCTGTGGCTGCTGGGAGACGCTCCGGGCAGGGATGTACTTGAACTCTAGCAGGCAGCCCTCCTTAGCTCTGAGCTTTGCCTTGCCGAGTAGCTGTCATTGTCTCTGAGGATTGTTTGTGTAATGACATGGTTACGGAGTGCCTGGCTCTACTCCACGTGTGGGAGCGAAGCAGGCAGAGGCCCAGTTGATGAGGAGTTAAGTCTGGTCAAGAACTACTGAGGCAGGGATCTAGAGAGAGTGAGGGTTGGAGGGCATTGGTTAATTGCCCCAGGGAGATCAGAAAGGGCCTCTGGGGAGATGACGTTGGAGCAAAGAGTTGAGGAAGTGAGTGTCCATGATCAGGGAAAAGGGTGTTGAGGCAGGGAACGGCCTGTGCAAAGTCCCTGGGGCCGGCATGGGGGCTGGAGACGCAGACTGAGATCGTGCAGAGTGGCAGGACTAGAGATGGAGGGCCCGGTCCAGGTGTTAGGGAATGCCTGGAGTCTTAGAAGCAGGGGCGACACACCCTGATTGGCAGGGTAGCTCTGTGCAGTCATGTGACTGTACGCCTTGCAGATTCCGGGTACTTAGTAAATGCCAGGTATAATTTGTGTTTGTATCTCCAACATGTCACTTTCACGGGCCTACCTACCAGCCCCTTGGTGCTGAGGTTATGGCTGGGTTTTCCATAGGCTCTAGAAACACAGGGTGTGCTGTGTCGTCTGCCCAAGGCTCTGGCAGGCCAATGAGCTCCTGTTTCCTGTGAGTATCCCTGCAACCTGCTGCCTAGTTCCTGTTGCTAAAGATAGACAAAGGAAGGGGATCCCCAGCCACATGCCACAACATCCTTGTGCCCGCAGACTGGAGCCTGGGCCTCTTGGGAGGTGCCAAGACCAGGCCCTGTGTGGGTGTGGGTGGCAGGGCAGATGTCCCATGAGGTCTGTGTGTAGTCAGGACAAGCCTAAAGGTGGTGATGAGCAGGCAGCACGCATTTCCCCTTTTGTTCTTGTGTCCCAAGATCCTTGTCTCTGGGACTTGAGATGGCACATCTGTACCTCAGAGCCTTGTGCTCCGTGGCAGTGGAGACAGCAGGCCCTCGCCCCAGAGCATGGGTGTGCTGTATTTCCAGGACAGAATGTCACCAGCCAGACGAGTAGAACTGTTGTCTCTCACCAGCTACTGACGTCGTCCTTTTTTGGTCTGTGTTCCCCTCTCCTGTCTTCAGTCTTCTCCCCGAAAAGATCCTCAGTTGCGTTGTGTCTCTGCCCTCCACACCCCTCTTCCCACTTAGTCTGTTCCTCAGTGACTGTATCTGTGGAGGCCCCACCTGGACTCCCTTTGGATGGTGTCAGAACCAGGGGTGCCACTGGCCCCTCAGACCACACCCTTTCCCTCATACCAGACCAGGTTTGCAGCATGGTAGATGCAGAGTGTCCCCCACAGGCAATCCTGGTCAGTTTGAGACCTGTTTGTGCGCTGACTCTGTTTTGCACACCAAGCCTAGAGAAGCCTTGTCTGTTCTGGACTTGTGCCCAGCTCAGGGTAGGGCACACAAGTTCAGCCTGGAGGAGATGTTAAATGCCCCCCTGCTGGGAGAGAAAAGCTGGGCCCTGTTGGGCTGGGGAAAGGCAAGACTGAAGATGGTCATCCCCACCCCAGGACCTTGCCTGGATGCTCCCTCTGTGCTCAGACCTGCACTCCAAGTGTCACCTTCCATTAGAAACCTGATCACCCGTCCAGCTGACTTGGCCCTGTGCCCTCTTTATCCCTGTCTAGTCCTGCCGTGGCCCCTGGTCTGTCCCGAGTCCTTTAGCGTGTGTCGCTGGCTTTGAGGGCAGGGGCCCTGTTGTGTTCGCTGAGTCTGTATTCACAGTTCCTCTACCAACCACGGTGCCCTGAGTGTGCACTGTGACACTGTGGCCTTCCCATGCTGGCCCAGCCCGTGCCCAGTGTCCCACTGGGACACACGGCACTATGAAGCCTCTATGATAAAAATAGCCCTGGCCTGTGTGGCCACTCTGATGGGCCGAGTGGGAAGGTTGCCTGTACAGCCACGTGGCCAGGTTCCCTGCCCTGGTAGCTTTGACTGGGCCTCAGGCATGTTTCGCCTCCAGCCTTGACCACTGCTGTTCTGTCCCAGGAGAAGGAGAGGAATGCACGGAGGAAGAAAAAGAAGACCCCAGCGGCAGCAAATGAGGAGACAGCCTTCCCACCTGCCACCGAGGACGAGGAGATGGAGGCATCTGGTGCCAGTGCCAATGAGGAAGAGCTGGCCGAAGAGACGGAAGGTAAAGTTGCTCTCCTCAGAGGGGAGGGAGTGGACATATACACACACCCCGTTCTGTGTCTCTGTCTTCCTGAGCATTTCCTGATTTCCCGGGCCAGGCCTGGGGTTGACCACAGAGAAGCCCTGACTAGGCTTCTCGCTTTTGCCTCCCCATAGTTCACATGCTTTCACCGTAGGGCCTGGAGTGACCCCGGGAGGCCAGGCCACGAGTCCTCTCAGCACCCAGGCTGGGCTCTAGGCTGGTGACAAACACCCGAGCCCCTTTTTTTTTTTTTTTTTTTTTTTTTTGGTTTTTCGAGACAGGGTTTCTCTGTGGTTTTGGAGCCTGTCCTGGAACTAGCTCTTGTAGACCAGGCTGGTCTCGAACTCACAGAGATCCGCCTGCCTCTGCCTCCCGAGTGCTGGGATTAAAGGCGTGCGCCACCACCGCCCGGCCCCGAGCCCTTTATTGAATGCCTTCCCAGTCATCCTCATGAGCAAGGTGGACATAGCATGGAGGGGCCACTGTTGAGACAGAACTGCCTGCAAGAGTAGGGAGTAAGTGAGCCCCAGATACTGGGGGAGGGGGAGGTCACAACCTCCTTAGGAGCAGGGCCAGACTTTCTGAGGCCTCTCTTATCATCTGGGGATTCCTGGGACAGCAGTGTGGAAGGCTCCAGCTAGCTTCTCACACCCAAGGGCACTGGGCCTATCTTCAGTGTGGGGAATCGGATCCTAGGGAAACACCCTCCTGGGGACCATGATGTGACTTAGGTCTAGCAAGTATTTGTGTGAGGTCCTGCCCTTGCAGGACAGGAACCAATTGAACCTCCTTGTGTGGTAATGGTCATGGGAGTCATAGGCTCATCTCTGTCTCCATAGCCCGAGGAGGCGGTGACACCAGGAGCACCGGAGACTGAGGAGTGAAGAAGTCACTCCGGGTCTCCTGAGACCTGGTTTGGCAGCTTGGTCCCAGACCTATGCTCTGTGACCTCCATCCAGGGGAAGGGGCCTGTGCTCTTTCCTGTCATGGGCTGTGAAGTGCCCATTGTGTCAGATTCCCTGAGCACGCTAGGTGAACACCCTGAGTACCCAGTTGGTGTCTCTGGCCCCCTGCAGAGTGGAGCCTCTAGCTACTCCTTCCTAGTACTTGGGAAGTACTTAGGGTGGGGCCCAGCCACAGCTGTCACAGCCCCTGCCTGACTGAGGGCTGCTGGTGTGGACATGCCTGACAGCGAGTAGTAGACACCCACAGACAAGAGGGGCCCGTCTGCTTGTACACAGGACTTCAGTGGCCTCAGCCTCCTGTGTCCTGTTGTTGGGCCATGAGGGTTAAGCCCAGAGGTCAGATGCACTCTGTGGCCCAGGCAGCTTGATTACCTCTCTGTGTCTGTTTCCATTCCTGTCAGTGTGCTAAGGAGTACCCCGATCTTGAGGTTTTTGAGGGTCACATGCCCTGCATGCCCATGGCCAGTTCCCTGTTGATGTTACTGACACCATTTCTAGGAGGGGTGTCCTTCTCTAGACTCCAAAGGCACTGACAAATGAAAGGGCCTGGGGACTGACTGACAAGGCTGGAGGCCACAGAAACTCCCATTGGGTTGTGTCCCTGGCATTTGGCCAGGGCTCTGTTGACCCTGGACGGACATACCTTGCCTGTGCGGGCTGCTGCAGGTCACCGTAGCTGTGGGTGGCCAAGGCCTCCATTGGGAGCTGAGCAAGGAGGTCCTGTGGAAACTGCTGTGGGCCCCCTGCCCTCTGTCAGCCACACCCCTTCCCTTTCCACAGGATTATTGCCACCTCAATTCTAACCCTTCTCTAACTCTCTTTCCAGCCTTACAGTCCTCTGGCAATGATGTTCCCAGAGTAGGGGAGTGCAGTGGCCCAGGTAAGAATGTGGCTGTGGCTGAGCTGGGGGTGCGGGGACAGTGGGGTGTCCGAGATCATATGTCTCTCTCCCTGTACCGCGCCGTGTGCTGCTTTGCCCTCTGCATTTTTCTGTGCACAGTGTCTGTTCCTGTGCTGTGGTCAGCGTGCCCTGCTCTCTTGGGTTTGCTCCAGGTCCTTTTCCCTGTTCTGTCCCCAGCCTTGTTTCCAGATGTCTGTTTTACAGAAAATGGAGGGACATGAGACCCAAAGATGAGAAAAGCTATGGAGTCAGGCTGCAGCTGGGTCTCTGGTGCTTTAGTCCAATGTGCGTGTACACACACACACAGTGGAAAACCCGCGGAGCAGGAGCAGTGGGCATGCTCCTTCGGGGCATTCCTATGTAATGGTCTTGTATTGTCCTTACGTTGTCAGCCATGCTGTGTTGGACTTACGGTCCCTGGGCCTATACAGTTGCTCTCTGGCCTCCATGGCCATTTGGTTCCCTGTCCTGTGGATGGGAAAACTGAAGCTTGAGAGAAGCCTTGAGTTTCCCATGGGAGTACCAAAAGTTGGGCCCTGAGCCGAATGGAGGTCAGATTATGTCTTCAGACCCAGATGAAGGCCTGTTTTGAGGCTGTCCTTGGACTGGCCCTGTAGGGGCACTGGCTTTTGGAGAGACCAGGGTTTGGGTTGGCCAGTCTATGAACAGAGGAAGGAGAAGCTGAAGTTGCAGGTTGGGCAGCCTGGGAAGGGTCTTTAGGGATGTGGGAGAGACAAGGCTCACCTAGGTGTATAGGAACCTGGGGCTGTTCTGGTATTCTTTGGGAGTACTGTCACCTCCCACATAGCAGCTCATCCCCCTCTGCTTTTCCTCTGCATATAGCCACTGTCAACAACAGCTCTGATACTGAGAGTGTCCCTTCCCCACGCATGGAGGCTACCAAGGACACTGGGCAAAATGGGCCCAAGCCCACCAGCACTGAGGCATTGCCTGCTACCACCCAGCCACCTATCCCTCAGCCAGAAGAACCTGCAACGGCCCCCACTGAGCCCTGCCCAGCCCCTGACGCCAGTAGTCCACCATCCCCAGTAGCTCCCCCATCACCTGCCGTACCCACGGCTGCTGTTCCCGAGGACGAACAAGAAGACCAGGTGGCTGCAGTTCCTCAGACAGAGGATGCCAAGGAGCAGAAATCTGAGGGTGAAGAGGTGATCGATGTGGGAAAGGCAGAGGAGCCCGAGGCCCCTGAGGAGCCGCCGAGGAGTGTGAAGAGTGACCACAAGGATGAGGCTGAGGAGGAGCCCGAGGACAAGGCCAAGGGCACAGAGGCCGTCGAGGCTGTGTCTGAGCCACCACTCAAGGTGGAAGAGGCTGGAAGCAAGGCTGCTGCAACCAAGAGTTCCAGCTCGGGTGCCCCCCAGGACAGTGACTCCAGTGCCACCTGCAGTGCTGATGAGGTGGACGAGCCTGAGGGAGGTGACAAGGGCAGGTGAGAACCTTGGGCAGTCCTCACTGTGAGCTTTGGTCCTTGTGTGTTCTGCCAACACAGGGAACACCCCCCCCCCATCTGCCAAGACAACACAGGTGGCCCTGCCTGCCTTGAAGTCTGTGGCTGGTTTGTGGGGGCCAACACGAGACTGAGACCCGAAGTGGAAGTGTCTTAGTCACTATTATATCGCTACGAAGAGGCAGCATGACCAAGGCAACTCTTAGAACAGAACATATTTAATTGGGGGCTTGATTACAGTTTTAGGGGTATGGTCCATATCGTCCATCAAGGTGGGGATCATGGCAGCAAGCATGGCAGGCATGGTGCTGGAGAAGTAGTTGAGTGCTTCATCCTTCTTCATAGGCAGACAGACAGACACACACGCAGACTTGATACTGAGCCTGAACCTGACTCAGCTTTTGAAACCTTAAAGCCCACCCCCAGTGACACACTTCCTCTAACAAGGCCACACCTCCTTCTAATCCTTTCCAATAGGAACACTCCTTGAGAATTAAGCAGTCAAGCTATGAATATAAGCCTATGGAAACCATTCTTATTCAGAGCAACACCAGGGAATTCATTCTAGAAGGGAGCAGTGGAAGGAAGTCACGTTTGGGGTACGCTGGAGCTGAGATCTGGAAGTGAGGTGGCCATAGAAGACTCAGGGGGAGAATGTGCTAGTGGTATTGTTGGTGTCCACCAGCTGTGAACCGGACCTGGTGGCTGGAAGAATCAGTAATGGAGGCAGAAGGTCCACGTACAGGTGTCTTGAGAATTACCCATCCAGCATCTTTCACTGCTGATGGTTCCCTGGAGTCCTTGGCTTGTAGACACAGCACTCTGATCCCAGCTGCCTCTTTGTCCAAATTCCTACTTCCTTCAAGGATGCCAGTCTCTCTCTGATGGCTCAGCATAGCTGCCCAACAAGGTCTCATGCACAGGGCCCTGGGTTAGGTCTGGGACGTAGGGAGGGACCCAGTTCTTCCCTTCTGTGGCGGGAACAGTTGTTGCAAAGGCCCGGGGTAGGAGCAAGCGAACCAGGTCCTCCAGTGATGGCAGAGAAGATGCCAGCAGTAGGGGCAGTGATTGACATGATCCCATCAAGGGCCCAGACACTGGAGGCCCCTGACCATGAAGTGATAACCGGTCTTTGGGGAGCATTCTGATTGGATCCTCCCTGCCCCAGGGGCACCGTGTTTTAGGTGGGACCATCTGGGCACTCAAGGGCAGGCCTGGAACCCTTCCCTGATCACATTTGGATGGCCCCACCCGCCTCTGGGCAGCTGCAGGAGATGTTTTGTGATGAGGCAGTGTGCTCTGTTTATTTTGACTGCAAACAGCAAAGTCTGTTTTCTCTTCTCTCAAGTCTCTGAAAAATTCCGGCAGAGCAAAGGAGGAGACCATGACCTTCAGACCGGCCCACACAGGGCCTTTCCTGCTTCCCCTGGCTCTCCTTTCCCCTTGGGACTGGTAGATCTGAAGTGGATGCTTTGTGGGCCTTACGTGTTCCCCGAGGACTCCACTGGTAGGGCCCACATACAGCAGATGGGCAACAGATGGTCGGCAGAAGCTGACCGGCGGGTTTCTGAGTGCCCCGTGTCCTGTCAGGCACAGTGGGGGACACATGGCCCTGTGTCAGCTTCAGTACCACCAGGGTCTCTACTGAGGTGAGAGTGCCACAAAGCCGCAGGTAGCACCAGCATCCTCCTGCAGTGTCTGGGCGGTAGACTCATAGGTCACAGAGCTGGGCCTGGGGGGCGCCACCCTGAATACTAGCCTCCTCCTCAGACTTGTGTAGGCCCTGGTTAGGCTGGTGCTCCCTCAGTCCCAGTCCCGTCTCCTGTAGCACCAGCCAGTAGTGAGTGGCCTTTCCTCCCTTTCTGGTGCTTGGTGGCTTTCTTGCTTGCTGTTTAACTTCCGGGCTGGAACTCAGGACACCTGGCTGGTCAGGCCCTGTGGGATCTACAGTCTGCTGCCCTGGGGCTCACCTGTGCTCTCAGGGAGCAGCTAGACTTCCTGGCTAGAAGCTTACCACCGGTCCTTCACCAGCCACGCCATGGGGGTGGTCAGGGATGGCAGGAGAATGAGAGCATCGGCCGGCCCACAGCCTGGGCTGCTGTCTGTAAACTCTGGGTGAGCCCGTCCGGCCTGACTCGGGCTCCTCTGGGAGAGCTTGGCCTGGAGTTTGCCAGGAGGCTTGGATTGCAGTCCTCTCACCTCCAGAGGAGGAGCCTGGTGCTTTCCAGCAGGGTTTGGCCTTGGAAAGCACCCCGCCCCCGCCCAGCTTGCTTTCCCCACCTGCAGTAGGCACAGATGTATCCCAAGAGTTGCTTTGTTGTCCGACCCTGGACCCAGGGGCCAGGCCTGTGGTGTTTGGTGCAGCGTGTACTGAGCGGCTCCTGAAGGTACCGGGAGCAGGACTAACAGGGCCCTAGTTACCAGGTGCTCGGTTCTGGTGAGGCTGGTGAGGTGAGAGGAAAGGTTGGTGTATGTGAGTCTTCTGAAGGAGGCAGCACTTGCAGGTGGTCATTGGTCTTAGTGAAGTGTGGAGGGGAAGCCATCTGAGGACAGACAGGAGAGCCAGCACAAAGGCCCTGTGCCATCCGAGCCAATGTTCAGTGGTTTCACAGAGCCCTGGAGTAGGGAGTGTGGGGACCAATGGGTTTTTTGTCTCAGGGACAGAAATTGTCAGAGCTCTTTTTTTTTTTTTTTAAGATTTATTACTTTCAGTTATGTGCCCATGTGTAGTATATGCACATGAGTTCTGGTACCATGAGAAGGCCAGAGGTCATCTGATCCCTGGAGCCGGAGTTACAGGCAGTTGTAAACCCCCTGACATGGGTTCTGGGAATCAAACTTTAGTCAAGAGCAGTGCACCACCGAGCCATCTCTCCTGCCCGTGTATTTATGTGTGTCTGTACACTGGCCTGAACATACGTGTACCATATTCATGCAGGCACCACAGAGGACAGTAGCCAGAAGAGGGCATGGAATCTTCTGGTGCTGAATTGAGGCCTGTTAGGAGCTGGGTGCTAGGGCCCAAACCCTGCTTCTCTGAGCTATCTCTCCAGCTCTGGGATACTGTTCTAGTTTTATGCCTGCCTGGAGAGAATGGGGAAACTGAGGCCCGTGGTTCCGGTGGAGAAAGCCTTGGCTCCCACCACAAACTGTCACATACTAGCAACACAGCTTGCGTCTCTGCAGAGATGGATTTGCACACACACAGAGGTCCAGGTTTCAGCCAGCACTGGAACTTGGAACTGTTTTCTACTTGTACACAGATGGAGGGAACACGGTGCTCCCCAGATTTTACCGCTCCTGGGAAACAAGGGCTGTGTCGTGGTGGTCCCCTCCATCACAGCCTACCTTCCTCTTTGTAGCCCCAGAAAGCTGTGACAGCGTGCTCAACAGCATGCCACGTAGAGCACACAGTCTTGAGACACTGGTGTCTTCAGTGTCTCACAGTGTCACTACAGATCAGGCCATCGCCCTAGAGGAGACCCGACCCCCTTCCCAGCTATGGTGTCCACTGATGCTCTGGTCCAGTGTCCTCTGAAGGGAACGGGATATGGCCACTGTGTCTGGCCTCTCTTACACTGTGTTTTGGGGGCTCTTCTGTTGGGGGATGAGGGTCAGGGCTCCGTGATTTAGATGGCTCTAGTCTGTGCATATCTGTGTGGCTTAAGCAGTTTGTCAGGTACATACACTCATGAGTGGGTTGCTCTGGGGTGTGTGTCTTCATTCCTCTTGAGTATGATTTAGCTCAGTGTGGATTTAGTGGGTGTAGCCTTGATTTTGTTTTTTTGTGTTTTGTAAGTGGGTCACACTACGTAGCCTAGGTTGGCCTTGAGCTTGTAGAATCTTCTGCCCAGACTCCCCAGTGCTGGGATGACAGGTGTCTTGCCACCATACTCAGTCTGGGCATGACCTTTAGAGAAGTTGTCCGTTCATCTTCCTAAGCCGGTGCAGTATTTTATTTCAGTTTAAGTTTACCAAAGCTGGCCATTAAAATGGCTAGGCACAACTGGGTGGTGGTGGCACACACTTTTAATCCCGGTTCTCAGGTGGCAGAGGCTGGCAGATGTCCGAGTTCAAGGGCAGCCTGGTCTACAAAGAAATTCCAGGACAGCCAGGGCTGTTAAACAGAAAAACCCTGTCTCGAAATACCAAGGGGGAGGAGGGGGATGGCTAGGGACAAGTGAATGACGGGATATCAGGATATGCTGGTAAATATCAGGGTGGAGCCAGATGTGACTAGGGCCAAGTGTCTGGTGAAGACAGCAGCAGAGGAGCCCCTGCCATGGGTGTGGACAGGTGGGACAGGAGGGCTGGAGGACTCAGGGTGACCTGTTCTTCCTGTCCCCCCTGTTTGCCTCAGGCAGCTTCAGCAGGCGTCATCCTGTCTGCTCTCCCCGCTTGGCTGAGTGTGTGGCAGATGCGGGCAGTAGGCTGCTACCCGCAGGGCCTGTCGCATGCGTGTCCTGTCACAGCAGAGCCTGTGCCCCTCCATCTGTGGACGGCAGCATGCTCTCCTCTGCTCTGCCCCCTGCGGCTCTAACCATGCCCCGGCTGTCAGCAGTTCTCACCCCAAAAGGCTGAAGTTCCAGCTTGTGTGTCTTCACGTGGCTGGAGTCAGGCTAGCCACAGTACCCAGAGGCACACAGACCGTAGTGATTTCAAGGACCCACCCCAGATTTGTCCTCTGTCCTAATTCTAGTGCTGTAGCCCATAGCTCAGCCCCCATCACTGGACAGGACTGAGCCCAGAGCCATACTTGGGCCCAGCAGACACAGGCTCCAATTAGTGGAGTCCTCAGCCCCTTCCCAGGGCCCAGCCGAGAATAATCTCCAGGGAATCTCTCCATGTCCCTCCACCCTGATCCGGTTGAGTCTGTGTCCTTCTGGCCACTCCCTGAGGGCCCCTGTGGCCTAGGCGCCCGTTAGGACTTTTCAGCTGTCTCTTTGCCCCGAGGCCACGTTGGAACAGTGGTGTGTGGGGGCCAGAGGAGTGTTGCTGCCCAGCAGTGTATGCTGACGGGGCACCTGGACCTCGGCTAAGGGCCTCGCTGGTGGGCCCCACCTTCTAGGACTCAAAGGAGAAGCCATGGACGCAGGACAGCCCCTTTTCCCAGGAAGGCCCTCCGAGAGCCTGTGGCTGATGCTCCAGCCTGACCTGACGCTTGTCCCTCCCCAGGCTGCTGTCACCAAGGCCCAGCCTCCTTACCCCAGCCGGCGATCCCCGCGCCAGTACCTCGCCCCAGAAGCCGCTGGACCTGAAGCAGCTGAAGCAGCGAGCGGCCGCCATCCCCCCAATTGTGAGTGAACCCTGCATCCAGGTAGCCCACTTTGATCTTGACTTCTGTGTGCTCAGTAGTGCCGGTGGGAGCTCTTCCCAGGCCAGGGGCTCCCAAAGATGGGACTCTAGACACAGGACTCTTGGTAGGGTAGGGAGGCTGGGAGGAGATGGGAGATCTATCGGGAAGGCTAATCTGATCAATTGCCCTCCAGAGGTTCTCCCATGTCCCAGGCAGGCAACTGTTGCCAGCAAGCCCCCAGACCCCAACGACACCTCAGCCAACTAATGCCCTGGCTCTGTCAGGTCTGTCTTTGCGGCCTTTGTGTAGTCTCTTCGGCCATTTCCCTTTTGAGATTTTAGGCTTGGCCTTTACGTTGAAGGCAGGAGTTCATGGAGATCCAAGCTGGCCTCTCTGTTAGGCATTTTGATGTTGGACATGTGTGCCTGGTCTCACTGCTAGCGCCCCCCTCCCCCCAAAGCCCACATGGCCATTTCTTACTCCTGATTACCAGTGATGTAGGGTGTGTCAGGTAGAGTGGATCCCAGTACACATCTAGCTCTGGGCAGATGAAACAGGCCCTTCTTTGGTGGTGGTGACCCCTATATCTGATGTTAAGACTCTTTCTGCCTCCACATGGAGACTTTAAGGATGTGGCTGCCTTTCTGTACCTGGCTTTCGTGCTGGCCGTACACGGCCACTCCCCAACCTGTCAGCCTCTGACATGGGGCTAGGATGATCATGCCTGCCCTATACCCCCCAGCAGGTCACCAAGGTCCATGAACCCCCTCGGGAGGACACAGTACCCCCAAAGCCAGCTCCCCCTGTGCCTACACCCACGCAACACCTACAGCCAGAGGGTGACGTGTCTCAGCAGTCAGGAGGAAGTCCACGTGGCAAGAGCCGGAGCCCGGTACCTCCTACCGAGAAAGAGGGTGAGTGTTGAACACGGGTGCACCGAGAGTGAGGGACAGCCCTTTCTCTACTCAGCTCCCGTGGCTGTGCGGGCCAGGCTGGGGAGGCACATAGATAAGGTAGCACATCACAGGGCTTAACCACAAGCTCCAGAAACAGCTTGGGCTGGGGGCTCTTGAGAAACCAGAGGCAGTCTAGTGCTGGTGACTCCTGATATGTGTGTGTGTGTGTGTGTGTGTGTGTGTGTGTGTGTGTACGCACGCATGCACATTTGCACATGCGAACATATATGTAGCCAGCTTCTCCTTGGTGTGAATCAGTTTGCATGTGATCTCCTGAGGGAACCATGGGGATCTCTGTTCTGGAACAAGAGCAGGGCTTACCTGAGCTGGACTGGCTAACACATGGCTTGCCCACTGTCCGCACCCCTTCTTCTTCAGCACATACTGCAGAGCCTTTCGTACAAGGAATGGGTGGTATCCACCAGGGCTCCATGGCACTTGGACGTTGTACTAGGGTTGTCAGAGGGAGGTAAAGTCGCTGCCTAAGCTGGCGGTGGCAGGCATGAGAAACAAGTGGGGCAGGCCAGGGGCAGGACAGTCTGGGCTGTGTGTCCAGCAAGGATCTGGCAAGGCCAGGCAGGGGTAGGGGATGACGGGAAAAGATCCTTCAGGGCCCAAGAATTGCTGAAGGAGGTTGTGGCTGGCAGAAGAGTCAGAGAGAAATGGGGTCTAGACTGCGTGGCTACGGTGGAGAATGGCTTTGAGCGACTGTGCTGGGGTGGGGGCGTCGGCGGCATCTGATTAGGGTTTTTTGGGGGAAAAAATCAGTGCCTGCTTTCTTGTTGAGAAAGCGCGGACGGGAGTAGGGCAGGGGTGGGAGGCAGGCTGAAGCACTCCTCCCAACAGCTCTGGGGCAGCCTGGACGTGACAGGTGGCCTTGGACGTGGGAGGAAGGGGAGGCTTGCGTTTGTTCCTGAGGCCAAGCCAGCGGGATGTAGTGATGACCCATGGGGTATGAGGACAGAGGTGTCTGTCTGTTTGGAGCTGGGGCCGGAACACATTACAGTGACCGGTGGGTTTTAAGGGGCTAAATGTGGTGTAGAACACAGTGTGTTGTGAGAAGCCAGCCAGACTCAGAATGACAACCTGGAGTGGCAGTAGGGGGAGGGGAGACGCTCTGGTCGGGCTCAGGTCAGACAGCTGTGGCAGAGTAGGGCTGAAGCCACCCAGGGCCAGTCAGGTCCTGCTGGGTTGGGGCCCCGGACCCTGGGAAAACAACCAGCAGCCCATGGTCCCTGAGGCTGGTTCTGGGCCCATCCATGGGGCCGAGGCTGCCTTGTTTCCTAGGCTCCTCCCTGGGGAACATTGCACCTGGCGGCAGGCTCTGTCTCTCCGTGTCTGGCCATAGCTCTGCTCCCCAGGGGACACATGAACCCAACATTCAGGAAGCCAGCTTTCTCTGTCCTGGCTCCAGCAGGGAACCTCCAGGCCAGGAAGGTCCCTCGGGATCCCTAGGCCCTGCTGGAGGAACAGGTTGTCCATCCTGGCTCTTAGCCTCCTGCCTGCATTGACTGGGTCTGACCCCATTTCCCTCCAGCCTGAGACTTCATCTCTGTCCCCTAGCTCTTCAGAGCCAAGCTAGACAGGGCAGCCAAGGTGCATAGGGAGCCAGGACACCAAGTGTTTGAACTTCCTGATGGTAGAGGATGTGAATCCCCTGCCAATTCTTACGTATCCATCACCTCCCCAGGGCATGAGTTCAAGGAGAGTTCAACCTTCCCTAAGGGGAGATTTGGGCCGTAACACTTGGACTTCTGCTTCTGCCACTTCTTACCTTCAGTATAATCTAGGATCATGTGGGGGTAGCTCAAGTTCATCCTATTCTGAGGCTGGGGCTCCTGTCCGCCACAATTTCTGGGTGGGTTGTGATTCCCAGAATGCATCCAACTAGGGCCTGCAGTTTAGAACAGATTGCAGCTAATACGAGAGCTTGTGGAGCCTCGGTGAGTGCTGACCTGACTCTGAGCATCCAGGACCCAAGAGTCACAGGGTAGGTCCGTGATAGGCACAGGTCTTGGGCTGCTGCCAGCTGCCTACGTTCCCAGCTCTCCCCTGCACTCAGCTGCTAGGGCCTCAGTCTTCTCATTAGGAGGGTGAAGGGACAAACTGACTGTGTCATCCTGTAGAGTGCTACCTTTTACTGCTGTTTATAGCCATATGAGTTTCAGTTGACTGGAGAGGTCTCTTCCGTCACTGGTCTCGGTCTGGTTGCTCACTGTCCCCTGTATGCACCCATACAGGCTTATCAATGCCTGGCTGGGGCGCAGCCCAGTGACTAGCATATAGTAGATGGCTGGTATGCGGACAGCCTCTGCACCAGTGGTCAGCTGGAGTGGCTACTGCAGCCACATCCATTGCCGTCTCTGATCAGCAAGCCTGACCCATCACCTTGGTCCTGTGCACCCAGCTGGTGGCATTTGCAGGGAGCCCTGAAACAAAGATTGGCCCTCTGTCACAGGCCCTCTGGTGTGCCTCTTCAGCTCTGCTATGGGTGATAACTCTGTGGATGGAGATGACCGAAGTAGTGAGTGCCACCCTGCCTGAGGGGGTCTTACAAGCCCTCTTGCCTGGCACAGATGGACTATCAATCCCAGAGCCCTGTGGCCCATGCAGTGAGCCAGTCCCGTACCAAGCAAGTGTCATGGGGACATGCCTGGCAGCACACCCGCCCTACCATATCCCTGTGCCCCTGTGGCTTGGAGTCCTGTCATAGCTGGCCAGTGGGGCTGCAAGGCACAAGGATGGCAGAGCATTCCCTGACTGCATACCTCCTCCCTCTCTCAGCAGAGAAACCCTCCTTCTTTCCGGCCTTCCCTACTGAAGGCCCGAAGCTATCTACTGAGCCCCCACGCTGGACATCGGGCCTGCCCTTCCCCATCCCTCCACGGGAGGTGATCAAGACTTCCCCGCACGTCCCAGACCCCTCTGCCTTCTCCTACACGCCTCCCAGTGAGTAGTGACACTGCTAATTGTGTCTCTGCAGTCAGTGGCAACCAGCTCTTTGCGCTGGCACAGGACTGCATAGTGAAGGGTCCTAGTCAGATGAGACCAGGCTGAAGATTTGGCCTGCTCAGTACTGGGAAGCTGGGGACCCCCTGAGACTTGGGAAAGCTACCATACTATCTGTGATGACCATAGGGAGCCATGGGAGGTGCTTGAGCTGGCAATGGGGAGGCCTAGCATGGAAGATACTTTCCACCAGTGACTAAGCCTAAGGGTATTGGTGGGAAGGTGGGGGTAGCCTTGATTGTTGACATGCCGTGAGAGCAGTTGGAAAGCCTCACTACCATTAAAAGGAACCCGGCCACAAAGATCAGCATCAGCAGGGACGAGCCCAGGTAGAGCTGACCCTGAAGGATGAGTGTACCAATGGAGATTGGAGAGTAGGACAGGCATGCCTGGCAAGAGGAATAACATCTGCAAAAGGCCAGAAAAAGTAGAGGCACTTGGCACCAGATCAAGCTGTCACAGCAGAGAGTCACCACCCAGCCAGCCCAGGGACCCCCAGTCACATGACCCTGAAATCCATGCTGTAGGTGACTCTCCTAGAGGCTGTGGGGAGCCATTGTAGGCTCATGGCGTAGGGAGGGGATGGTCTGGTCTGCTGGCTTTGGAAAAGCCCCTTTGACCGCTGTAAGGAGGCGAATCCTAGGGAAGGAGTGGCAATGTAGCGCTGGCTTAGAAGCCTGGATGTGGAATGGGAGGTGGGGGTGCGGGTGTGGAGGGAAAGTCCAGGACTTTAGGGTTCCAGTGGAGGGCTCAGGTCACTGAAGCAGAAGCATGTGGAGGTGCACCAGTATAAACTTAATGTTTCCTTGCAGGTCACTCACTGCCTCTGAACCTCCACGATAGTGTCCGGCCTGTCCTACCACGTCCCCCCATCTCTAACCCCCCACCCCTCATCTCCTCTGCCAAGCATCCAGGCGTACTTGAGAGGCAGCTAGGTGCCATCTCCCAGGTGAGTGCCTCTTGGGCCGGGCCTCCTCATCATCGGGAGCTTTCAAGCCGTGGTGCTGGGTGGTGACTGGCACTCGGGCCTGCTGCTTAGACCAGCCAATGGGGCTGTCTGGATGAGGCTGTGCATTCCACTGTTGGGCCTCAGGCAAATGACTCAGCATCTCTGGGTCTCAGTTCACCCTGTTAAGTGGGGAGCTGTAGCTGCAGAAGCTGTAGAGTGTCGTGTGGTAAGCTTTGATCGCCTTTGAGTCCTGCCTGCCCTCGCCGCACACATGTGCAAAAGCATTAGCACTGTGTCCTTTTATGTGAGCATCGCGGTGTCGGTCTGTCCGCAGCCCTGTACCTGAGAGGGCCAGAGCCATGTCCCTGTCCAGTATATCCTCAGGTCCTAGGCAGGACTCTCCCTGAGTCTGAGTCTGGCTGTGACCTGTTCCCTTGCCCTGGCAGGGAATGTCTGTACAGCTTCGAGTGCCCCACTCAGAGCATGCCAAGGCCCCCATGGGCCCTCTCACCATGGGGCTGCCTCTTGCTGTGGACCCTAAGAAGCTGGGTGAGTACCCATGACCCTTTGGCTCCTGTGACCTCTGTTGAGGGGTGGGCAGTCTTGGCCTAGGGAGGTGGAAGAGGCAGCCTGAGACCTCTGTGTATTATCTCCCCACCCCCAGCCCCATTCAGTGGAGTGAAGCAGGAACAGCTGTCCCCACGGGGTCAGACTGGGCCACCTGAGAGTCTGGGAGTACCCACTGCTCAGGAGACCTCTGTGCTGAGAGGTAAGACCCAGCCAACCATTTTCAGCTCCTAGAGAGCCCGAAAGCCCACCTCATGGCTGTCTCCTCACCCTTGAGACACTGAAGTGGGGATAGTTGGGTGACTTTCAGACTTGGGACCCTAAGAGCTGTGTCTTTCATTTTCCAGGGACAGCACTGGGCTCCACCGCCAGTGGGAGCATCACCAAGGGCCTCCCCAGTACCCGGGCCGCAGATGGCCCCAGCTACCGTGGCTCTATCACTCACGTAGGTGCTGGGCGCAGGGTGGTGCAGGCAGGGAGAACGGATTGGGATGGGATGGGATGATTTCTGAGCAGATGAGAGATGTTGCACTGAATGGTCACTGTGCCGGGGGGGCGGGGCCAGGTCTAGGGAGATGCTGGACTGAATGATCACTGTGCCGGGGGGCGGGGCCAGGTCTAGGGAGATGCTGAACTGAATGATCACTGTGCCGGGGGGCGGGGCCAGGTCTAGGGAGATGCTGGACTGAATGGTCACTGTGCCGTGGGGCGGGGCCAGGTCTAGAGAGATGCTGGACTGAATGGCCACTGTGCGGGGATGGGGGGGGCAGGTCTAGGGAGATAAATAGAACAAATGTCACATCTCAGGCAGTTAGGTGCGGCAGAAACCAACCACAGATAGGGATGCAGGCAGGGTGACCAGAGTGTCAGGAGTCACAAATCAGTGAAGAGCCTGGACTCAGAAAGTCCCCAGGGCCAGGAAGAGGCAAGTGATGTCAGATAGCATGGCCAGAAGAAGCACATGAAGTAGGATCGGCAGCTGACTCCTGGCATATCACATGGTGGAAGGTACCAGACGTAGTACCACTGGGCGTGGTCAAGCACACCCCCTCAGAGGGCTTCCAGCCTCAAGGCTGCCCACCATAGTGTCCTTTCAACTCAATACCTTGACAGACTTTGATGCCCCAGGCTTCCCCTGGAGTCTGTTCGGAAATCTTGGGCTTTTGAAGGCAAAGAGCAGGAGCTGGGGGGCAAAAATTCAGCCATATGCTCTGGCACCAGTGACCCTCCCTGACTCAGTTTCCCCTCTGACAAAAATATTATCACCAGGAGAGTTAGTCCAAGGAGGTCATAGGTCAGCAAGGTCACAAGGTCAGCATGCAGAACTTCTGGGCCAGGTCAGAGGGTGCTGGCTCTCGAAGGCTGGAGACCCTTTCCACTGATTAAAGGGAGTGAGATCTGTGCTCAGGGGCCTGTCTGTTTGGGACAGAGTCAGTGCAAAGGTGTTGATAGGACCCACATGGGGGGCAGGTAGAGACTGCACCCCGCTGTTGTCTGGCTACCCTGGAGCCCAAGGTCATGCTGTCCCATGTCCTGTTCATCTCCCAGGATTGCGCTCAGGTCTTGGAGCGGGCTGAGTGGGTCGTGTTGGCTCCCCATGTTCTTTGGATTTTGTCCAGTTGGCTCTGCAGAACAAAACCACGGTCTGTCTGTATTTCTGTCCTCAGAGGCCAGTCCCGCCATGCTTGGAGCCCCCAGACAGCAGAGCCTCCCTTTTCCCCAGAGCCTGTCTGGGTTTTTTTTAACATACACCTGGCCTGGCAAGCACCCATCAGATGCTTTAGAAAACCAGGCTCTGGGTAAAGGGGAGGCTCCCAGAATCAGCCCATCCTGCTCCTACCCCATGGGGACAGCAGGAGAGAGCTCAGGATTTGGGGGCACTCTGTTGGGGTTTCTGAGAATCAAACCAGAGTCCTCGTTATGTGGATGTCTCAGAAAAGCGAAGTGACCTGTTATCAGGTCTGGCTCCAGAGCTACACCAGTGACCCCGTTCATGTTCACAGAAGTCACCTAAGGTGGATCCTACCCCACAAGACTGAATTCTGTTGGTTTGACACTTCTGGTGGGGAGCTTACCTGCTCTGAATCAGTGTTTCTTAGTTGGTCAGACTTGTCCTCAGGGACACCAGGTGGCATCTAGGGTAGACAGAGGGTGCAGGAGTACTGAGTCTATAGCAGCTGGCAGTTCTAGGCTGGGAAAAGCTTCCTGAGTGATCATAACTGCTCCATACCTCGGTTTCCATATCTGAAGTAGATAGAGTAATAGCAGCTAGCCTGATGTGATGGCTCAGACCTGTCGTCCCAGCTCTCGGAAGGCTGAGGCAGGAGGATGGTGCATTCCAGGCTAACCTGAACTATAGAAAGAGAGACCTTGTCTCTATGAAGCAGTGTAATACTATTATAGCGTCTGTGGAAGGATGTTCACAACAGCAACAGCACAGGCACTAGGAAGCCAGTGACGAGGGACGCCGGCATCAGTGCTGAGTGAGGTTCTGTCTCAGTGGTGGAGTGGGTGGTGGGTGGTGAGAGTCACCCACAGATCTGGATACTCATCCCTCTTCCCCCTGTAGGGCACGCCAGCTGATGTCCTTTACAAGGGGACCATCAGCAGGATCGTCGGGGAGGACAGCCCAAGTCGCCTTGACCGGGCACGAGAGGACACCCTGCCCAAAGGCCATGTCATCTATGAGGGCAAGAAGGGCCACGTTCTGTCCTATGAAGGTCAGTACAGACCACAGACAGCCATGAGGCAGTGGTAGTTAGGTGGTGTGGCTGTGCCTGTCCCCCTTTCTTTCCATTTCCAGGCTCTCTGTTTTCAAGACAGACATAACAAGAAGACAGAACAAGAACACACCAGACAGTACCTGCCTGCCAGCTTGGGATGCCCCTGCAAGGGCTATGCTGGAAACCCAGTGTTGGTTAGGAGGCATGAAGCTGGGATGCCAGATGCATCCCCTGGCAGGCAGGGTGGAAGGCAGGCGGGTGCCTTTGGAGCTGGTGCTATGCTACTCTAGGTAGGCTTCACAGGTTGAGGAGATAGATATACTTCCATATGAGAAGATAGTACTGGCCCTGGAGGGACAAGGCAGCCCTGGTTAGTGAGGAGCTGTGGGGCTTGTAGAGGTATCTTTAGACACAGGTAGAGCTAAGGTAATACCGGGAAGCAGTTAGGGAGTGACTTTCTGTCCTGCAGGCATACCACCCAGGTCAGGGCTGGCCTTGGGGGCTTCCCCCAGCATAGGCTGGGAAAGCTGGGAGCAGTTTTAAGAGCCATGACAGGGAAAACCTGTGGCAGAGCCATGACACACTGCTCTCTGGCCATACAAAGTGGCCAGTGCAGCCCAAGATTTGAACCTGTGCCTGAGGAAGTATCTCCCAATGGCCAGGTACCCATCCCCTGTACTACCAACTGCAGGCCTGGGACCTGCCAGCTTCTCTATTCCTTGAGCCCCACAGCCTCTTAGTCCTGGAGGTACAAGTGGGCCCGTGTGGCTTTGGTACCTGCCTGTGGAGCACAGTCTTGGGACCAGGACTGCAGTGCCAGCTGCGTGTCCTGCTGACAGCCCCTGGTAATGATAGAGCTGTCTGACAGAGGTCCTAGCCCGAGCTCTGAGTCACAGCTTGGGAGCCTCCACAACCTCAGATTGTGACCTAGCCTGTCTGTGTGGAGATTTGGATGCCCTCTGTCCTTTCCGGGTCCAGTGGGTCTGAAGCACTTCAGGGTGCGTCTTCTCTTCTCTCCTGCTCCAGTTGCCAGCCCTCTCCTTGTGACCTCCCGTGTCTCAGAATGTCCCAAGTTACTGAAGCAAAGCCACTCACTGCTGGGCATGCTAGTGTAAAATGGCTTCATGTGGTCACACACATCTGTGCACACACAGCTACACAGAAGCTTATGGGAGCTTCCTTGTGTACACAAACTGTGTTGATGTGTTTTTGTTAATGTGAGGATATACCCATGGGCACAGATGCGCACCCACCAACACAACAGAGGGCCGCACCGCCCTGCTCAGTTTTCAATTGAGCTGGTTCCAGGGTCTCCTAGGCTCAGCCAGCCTGCCTCCCAGCAGTGGGATGGCAGGGCCTCCTCCTTGCTCTACCTGTTTGCAGGCCAAACCCCATGCCTATGGTGCCAGCACCCTACAGCCACCCCACACTGTATGTTCTTTCTGGTCCCAGGTGGTATATCCGTGTCACAGTGCCCCAAGGAAGACGGCAGGAGCAGCTCGGGTCCACCCCATGAAACTGCTGCCCCTAAGCGCACGTATGATATGATGGAGGGCCGTGTGGGCAGGACCATCACCTCAGCCAGCATCGAGGGTAAGTGGCCTGCTGTCCCATGAGCCTCCCAGACACCCAGGCTGGAGTAGAAAGGAAGGTGACATCTTGACATTCCTGGAGGGAGCCTTTCGATGTTGGCCCAGTGTTGACTGAGAAACTGAGACTCAGCCTAGAGTAGAACAGGGCCAGGGAAAGGGACTCTTACTTGCTGGGTCTTATGTCATGAGGGAGGAGACTGGTATTGGTGACCCCCAGCCCTCTGGACACCTTATGGTAAGTAACACCATCCCTTCCCTCCCCAGGACTCATGGGCCGTGCCATCCCCGAGCAGCACAGCCCCCATCTCAAGGAGCAGCATCACATCCGAGGCTCCATCACACAAGGTACACTCCCACCCCTACCCCTGTCCCTTGGTGCAATTCTGTCCTCAGGGTGATAGAGGCTAGGGGTTTGGGAACAGGGAACGTCCCTCCCCCATGCATGTGGAGTCACTACAGCTGCTGCGCTTGGAGAGGCTCAGACTGAATGACTCTTCAGCTCATGTCTCTGTGATGAGCCTCACAGTGTGGTTTCAGTTAGTGCCCTCACTTCATATGAAGAAATAGGCTCAGAGAAGTCAGTATGTATACCCAAGGTTACACAGGAAAAGAGGGTTTGAACTCAGGCAGTCTAGATCTAGGCATGGGGAGCCCCCAGGCTGAGCCAGGCAAAGCCATGGAGAGTCAATGCTGTCTGCCTGGCAGGAATCCCGCGGTCATATGTGGAGGCCCAGGAGGACTACTTACGTCGGGAGGCCAAGCTCTTGAAGCGAGAGGGCACACCCCCACCCCCACCCCCACCGCGGGACCTGACCGAGACCTACAAGACCCGGCCCCTGGACCCTCTGGGTCCCCTGAAGCTGAAGCCAGCTCACGAGGGTGTGGTAGCAACTGTGAAGGAGGCGGGCCGCTCTATCCATGAGATCCCGCGAGAGGAGCTGCGCCGCACACCTGAACTGCCCCTGGCCCCACGGCCTCTCAAGGAGGGTTCCATCACCCAGGTATTAGGAGCACATAGGAGGAGCCTAAGGATGTGCTCATACTGACCCCGTGGCATTGGTGCATAAATTAAGGCCCAGAGAGATTGGCAGCTTGCTCTGGGTGGCTTATGGCATTTGTGAAACCCAAGTCGTGAACCCCTAACTCTCTCCATCTCCACCTGCACATTGCGCACCAAGAGGCTCCCTGGGGACCTGGTCCCACCCCTAGAGCCACTGTCCCACCCACAGCCATGGCTTGATGGGAAAGAGAAAGGCAAAGCAGCTGGGCAAAGACATCTAGGGAGGGACTGTCACCTGATGCCAAGGACACCCAGCGACGGGCTAGAATGGTTCTAAAGAATTCTTTTGAACATCAAGGTGCCACCCTCTTTTAGAACATTAACCAAAATACTGGGCCCTCCTGAATTCCAACACTTGGGAGGCTGAGCCAGGAGGACTTTAAGTTCTAGGCTACCCTAGACAAAGCAATACTCAGGCTTAATACCCTTCCCCAAAATTTTAAAGTTCAACAATATCAAAAACACTGAGTAGAAATTGATATGGGGCCTAACTGTGCCCAGTATTTCCAGCCTGGCGAGGGCCATAGGATCATCTCCATGATGTCCAGCGCACAGTTCCCTTCTCCATGGTGCCCTCTGAGCCCCAATAGAGAATGTACTGGAGCTGCAGCCTGGGGTCACAGGTGTGCCTGGCTTACACTTCTGTAATGTTACAGGATGGTGGAGGTCCACAGGGTGAGGAAGGTTGTATTCACCCGCAGTTGGCCTTCCTCTGGCTGGATCAGTGGGCGGCTCTGGGGCTGCAGCCAGGCTCCAAGACACCACCCTGTCCTGTGCAGAAAGAAGTACAGGAAGGGCAGCAGCCGGGCAGCCAGTACAGACCTGCACCCTCTTCCTAGGGCACACCGCTCAAGTACGACTCCGGGCCACCCTCCACTGGCACCAAAAAACACGATGTGCGCTCCATCATCGGCAGTCCCGGCCGGCCCTTTCCTGCCCTGCATCCGCTAGACATGATGGCCGACGCCCGGGCACTGGAGCGTGCCTGCTACGAAGAGAGTCTAAAGAGCCGGTCAGGGACCAGCAGCAGTGCAGGAGGCTCCATCACACGTGGGGCCCCAGTCGTAGTGCCTGATTTAGGCAAGCCACGGCAAAGCCCACTGACCTACGAAGACCATGGGGCACCCTTCACCAGCCACTTGCCACGTGGCTCACCTGTGACTACGCGGGAGCCCACGCCACGTCTTCAGGAAGGTGAGTGAATGACGCTCCCACAGGTTGCCAGCCACTGGCTCCTGCCACACCAGTCTGTCTACTGCCCTGCCACCACACGGCATACAGAGCCTCTTTGCTCCCTCTTACCAACCTTTTTAAAATAATTTCCATTGCCGGGCGGTGGTGGCACACGCCTTTAATCCCAGCACTCGGGAGGCAGAGGCAGGCGGATCTCTGTGAGTTCGAGGCCAGCCTGGTCTACAAGAGCTAGTTCCAGGACAGGAACCAAAAGCTACGGAGAAACTCTGTCTCGAAAAATCAAAAAAAAAAAAAAAAAGAAAGAAACAAAAATAATTTCCATTAAGGCTGAGGAGAGGCTCAGTGGCTAAAGTACTTGCTGCACAAGCATGAGGACCTGAGTTCAAACTCCCAGCACCCACATAAGCCAGGCACACTCAGCACAACTGCAATCCTCATGCTTTGCGATGAGATGGAAGGGCAGTCCCCGGCTCAGCCATGACAGAAAGTGGGGACGTTTGAAGCTGTCTTCTGACCCCCATCCCTCCCTCCTCCCCCCACATACACAACATATCATGGCCTGTGTGTACTTACACTCATGTGCACACACACATTTACAATAGTAATATTTAAAGGAAATGTTCCCATTCTTTAGTCTACATCGTTCCAGTAACGTAGCCGTGGTCTAAACGCCATATGTGGGGTCCCCTCTTTCACTCTACTTCTGATTCCCATCCTCCTCCTTGAGTTCCCCTGCCATTCTCAGCTCCTTCTACAAAAGCTGCATGTGGTAGCCCTCGTCACCCTGTTCAGATGTCAGGGCCTGGGGAGGCTGTGCCACCTCCAGCCAGTGCTCCCTTCCTTGTCATCCGTCTCTTACCTGTGACAGTGGCTCCTCGGGGTTCGGCGATCTTGTCTGCTTTGTTCTTGGGGTGATCCCTCTTCTCATCATGGGCACTGCCAGCCCATGGAGAATTCAGGCTGATGGCATGAATGAATGAGCAGTGATGGGGAGAATCGATGTTGTCATAAGTCACACAGAGGCCAGAGACGCTGGGACTGCTGACAGCATAGCCCAGTGGCTCTCCTCTAAGGCTGAGACCAGGTGACCTGTCCCCACAGGCAGCCTTCTGTCCAGCAAGGCATCCCAGGACCGGAAGCTGACATCCACACCCCGGGAGATCGCCAAGTCCCCACACAGCACTGTGCCCGAGCATCACCCCCACCCCATCTCCCCCTATGAACACTTGCTCCGCGGCGTAAGTGGTGTGGACCTGTACCGCAGCCACATCCCGCTGGCCTTTGACCCCGCCTCCATACCCCGAGGGATCCATTTGGATGCAGGTGGGTACCCTGGGCCTGCAGGTGTGGTGGTCATAATTTCCTGGGTGGGACATTCAGGATCTGGAGAGTGGAGGCAGGGTAGGCTTAGCTCTGAGATCACCAGCAGGTTCTAGGGGTCAGGCTGGGTCTCCTGTTTCTCAGTGGGCTTCTTTTCCTGCAGGACTTACCTGTGCTTTGCAGGTGTCTTAAATGAGGGCACCAGTGTGTGCCATGATGCGCAGCCATTTTCACAGCTCCGTTGTTTGGGTGTCAAGACCTATATTTTGATATTTATATTGGGAGTGGTTCTTACAGCCTTGACAGCAGACACCCCACACAATCAGGGAGAGTGTCTTAAGCTCTGTGTGCACGTTTGTGTGGCATGTGGGTGCACGGGGAAAGGGAGCACAAAGTCAGGCATGGGCACCTGACCCTCCCTCTCTCCCCAGCAGCCGCGGCCTACTACCTGCCCCGGCACCTGGCACCCAGCCCCGCCTACCCACACCTATACCCACCTTACCTCATCCGCGGCTACCCTGACACTGCGGCCCTGGAGAACCGCCAGACCATTATCAATGACTACATCACCTCGCAGCAAATGCACCACAATGCTGCCTCTGCCATGGCCCAGCGCGCTGATATGCTGAGGGGTCTGTCGCCACGAGAGTCCTCGCTGGCCCTCAATTATGCCGCTGGCCCACGAGGTAAGTGGCCTAGGACTGTCCTTCAGAGCCTTGTCCTGTGCCTTCCTGTGCTGTGGTGTGCAAAAGATATTAGTGTCTCTGTGTATCCTGCGCTATGCAAGGTGAGCAGAACGGGCCACGTGGATGCCACCGAGTGCAGCGGTTGGCTGGGTGGACTTGGGAGAAGAGGGGCGGTGTTTCTCGTATCAGTTCACATCTAGCGACAGTGTGAGTAGCGGCATCTCATGCTGTTGTGCACATGGGCCTTGACGTGTTCTGAGCCTGTGTGCATCATCTTTCAGCATCCGAGAGATGAGAACACAGGCTGGGAGTGTGGTATTGCCCACCTCTACTCTAAGAACTCAGGAGGTTAGAAGCAGGAGGATCAGGAGTTCAGGCCAGCCTCAGCTACATAGAGTTTGAGGCTAGCCTGGGCTACGTGATATGCTCTCAATACAAATCACAGAAAAGAAAGAGAAAAGAAAGTCTGAGGCTGTTTGGAGCACTGATTCCTAGAGTCTTCAAATAGCCTAGGTCCCTTTGTTAGGTTTGTTCAAAGATGACCTTGTAGATCCTGAAGCCACTCTGGGGGCTGTGGGGGCGAGGCCTGAACGCAGGGAGCTGACTGTAGGGCAGGGCTGTCTGCAAGGGGGAGGCAGTGCTTTGGCTCAGGAAATGTTGGTTGAGAGGTACTACGTGCCTAGGCAGCCAGGCTCCTACAACTGACATCCCCCCCGACAGGTATTATCGACCTGTCCCAAGTGCCACACCTGCCCGTGCTGGTGCCACCAACGCCAGGCACCCCTGCCACCGCCATTGACCGCCTTGCCTACCTCCCCACGGCGCCCCCACCCTTCAGCAGCCGCCACAGCAGTTCACCGCTGTCCCCAGGTGCGCCTACCAAGTGGGTGGGTGGGTACGTGCCTCATTCCTTTGCTCGCTGGGTAAATGCTTGCCCACTGGGCTCTAGCTCAAACTCTGACCTTGGGGTTTCCAGGAGGCCCCACTCACCTGGCTAAACCAACTGCCACATCCTCGTCAGAGCGGGAACGGGAACGGGACCGTGAGCGAGAACGAGACAAGTCCATCCTCACGTCTACCACGACAGTGGAGCATGCACCCATCTGGAGACCCGGTAGGGCACCCCAGACCCCGCCCCACCCCCAGGTCCTCATGGGCCACCTGGGCCTGCCCCCTGACTCGGCGGCCTGTCACCAGGTACGGAGCAGAGCAGCGGGGCTGGGGGCAGCAGCCGCCCCGCCTCCCACACCCACCAGCACTCGCCCATCTCCCCCCGGACCCAGGACGCCTTGCAGCAGAGGCCCAGTGTGCTGCACAACACGAGCATGAAGGGCGTGGTCACCTCCGTGGAACCCAGCACGCCCACGGTCCTGAGGTGGGCCAGGTTGGCACTGGGGGGAAACAAGCCTGGGGGGAGGGCACACAGATGGATGCGCTGAGTGGGAGGGGATTGTGTGGATGGGCAGATGGGTAGAGAGTCGAGCAGACGGCAAGATTGGTAGGTGGGTGGAGGAATGTATTGGCAAGAATGTTCTGAGAGAGTGGGTAGATGGGTGGCGTTGAGGCAGGTGGAGGATGGCTCAGAGAAGGGTATGCGGTGGGTAGATGAGATAGATGTACAGGTAGCTGGGCAGGATGGTGGATAGAGCATGCTTTGGGTAGACAGGTGTATATGGGTGGACAGAGCAAGAATGAGGCTAACTGCGTTGCAGGGGTAGGGATGGATGGATGGATGGATGGATGGGTGGGTGGATGGCAAGCTGATGAGTGGGCAAATGGGTAGATGGATAAATATGTGGGAATGCAGGCAGATGGATGGGTCAGGTGGATGAATGGATGGGTTGGAGGGGAGGCAGATAAATGGATGGGTAGGTGGTTGGATGGGTGGATGAGAGCAGAGTGATGGACAGGTAGGCAAACATAGATGAATGAGCAGATGAGTGGGCCGGCATGAGGGCGGGTGGATGATGGGCAACTGGATGGTGCATGTGTGAGCAGGTGGGTGGATAATAGACGGATGGGTGAATTGAAACGTATAAAAAGGTGGGTGGGAGATGGATGAATGGATAGGTAGATGTGATGGAGAGGTGAGCAGATGGATGCACGTGTGGGCGGTGGGTGAGTGGACGGACGGATGGGCTGACAGGTGGTGGGTAATGGGCTGTGAGCATGAGTCAGTTGGTGGTACCTAGTATATCAGGCTCAGGAAGACCAATTTGAAGAAAAAGGAACAGGGGGCTTAGTGGAGCTGCAGTGCTGGTGCTGCCCGGGATGCCAGTCCCGTGTCCCCTGGTTCGTGTGCTTTGCTGCTGAGAGGCTATGCATCTGTGCCAGCTTCTAGGAGCGCCTCCTGCTTGGGCTTCTGCCCTCTGCTCACCTCCATTGCATCTGGCCGTGTGGCAGTGGCCATCCTTGGGAAAGAATAGTCTGTCTTTTCCTGCATGGGTTGCTGTCTTCTCAGAAGCTCTGTCATCCTTGCCTTAATTGGTGCTGAATTCTCAGGGTTGGGATGGTACTTGGTGCCTGGTAGGAACTCAGTGAAAAGCTTTGGGCAAGAGGGACTGAATGGCCCAGCATAGGTCAGTCCAGGAGGGCAGGCTTATTTGGGAGTCTCGGAGTGCAAGCATCTATTAGTCATCGGCAGGGACTCCGAGGGGGTGGCCAACACTCTCTGAACCTTTCTTTCTCTCCCTTTCAGGTCCACTTCCACCTCTTCACCTGTCCGCCCAGCTGCCACATTCCCACCTGCTACCCACTGCCCACTCGGTGGCACCCTTGAAGGGGTCTACCCTACCCTCATGGAGCCCGTCCTGTTACCCAAGGAAACTTCTCGGGTTACCCGGCCTGAGCGGCCCCGTGTGGACACTGGTCATGCCTTCCTCGCCAAGCCCCCAGCCCGGGAGCCTTCCTCCTCACCCAACAAGAGCTCTGAGCCCCGATCCCTAGCACCCCCCAGCTCCAGCCACACAGCCATCGCCCGCACCCCAGCAAAGAGCCTTGCACCCCACCATGCCAGTCCGGACCCGCCAGCGCCTGCCTCGGCCTCAGATCTGCACCGAGAAAAGACTCAAAGTAAACCCTTTTCCATCCAGGAATTGGAACTCCGTTCTCTGGGTAAGACCACCCTGACAGCGGCCACGTTCATAGACGCAATAATCACGCGTCAAATTGCTCACGAAAGGGGGCCGCGAGAAGGAGGTTCGCTGGCCAACGACTCCCCAGGCGACGGTAAGACTTCCGGCCCGCCGCCTGCCTACCCCATCTGTGGCCTAAAGATATTTTCAGATCTTTGCTTTTAATTTTTCCCCCCCTTTTTTGGTTGGTTTTGGTCAGTTCACACGCTGTGGTGACTCCAGCCCGCACGGGCTCTCATCATCTGCACATCCTTTCATCATGAGTTTTTTTGGTTTTGTTTTTTTTTTTTTCCTTTTTTCTTTTTGGATTTTTTCGCCTTTTTTCCTTTAATGAATGGATCTGTGGTTTGGACTCCGACTCGCCTCCCATCTCCTGCCACCACTTGCACCTTCGTTTAGGGGGGTGGGGATGTGGGGGCTACAGCTGACTGCTGCCCCTGTTCATGGAGGAAGTTAAGGCAGGAATAAGGTGGGGGAGAAGAGGGCTAAGGCTGTCCAGGAAGGCTGGGTGTCCACCTCTCCTTCCCACGCCAGCATCCAGCCCAGAGAGAATGAGGTTCTGTGCGCTGGGTCAGAGGAGGCAGGGGACCCAGGGATAGTCCAGTCTGAGCCCCCACCCCACCGCTGTACACATGTGCCCTCCCATTTCTTCACCACCACCAGTCTGTTTTCCTCACCCTAGCCCCACTGCCCAAGCCAGACTCCCTAAGGCCCAGCCAGTCTAGAGGAGTGGCTTGGAGACAGCCAGCACCTCAGCCCAGGCCCATGCCGCATTCTGACTCCAGCCCGCTTGTTACAGGTTACCACGGTGGAGCTGGCTACAGCCCTGATGGGGTGGAACCCATTAGCCCTGTGAGCTCGCCCAGCCTAACCCACGACAAGGGGCTCTCCAAACCGTTGGAGGAGCTAGAGAAGAGCCACTTGGAGGGGGATCTGCGACACAAGCAGCCAGGTGGCACCCGGGAGAGCGTCAGGTGGGGAAACTGAGGTGCAACCCCAAGCTGTCCCCCGCCCCTGACAGCTCTCTTGTGTCCTCAGGCCCCATGAAGCTCAGTGGGGATGCTGCCCACCTCCCACATCTGCGGCCACTGCCCGAGAGCCAACCCTCATCCAGCCCACTCCTCCAGACTGCCCCAGGCATCAAAGGTCACCAGAGGGTGGTCACCCTGGCTCAGCACATCAGTGTAAGTGCCTGTCTCTGTCCCTGCCGCTGGGAGAGCAAGTGGGTATGAGGGTGACATCCCAGAGTCTGACAGGTGCTAACCATGTAGTGGCCAGCACACCCAGTCCTTTGGTGCCATCACCATAAGGCCACATGGGGACACTTACTCAGGAGACAAATCGCATCAGGGTTCTGCCTACCCTCCCAGACTGGCCCCTGAACTGCCCCCCCTCTCTGCAGGAGGTCATCACACAGGACTACACGCGTCACCACCCACAGCAGCTCAGTGGCCCCCTGCCCGCCCCTCTCTACTCTTTCCCTGGAGCCAGCTGCCCTGTCCTGGATCTCCGCCGCCCACCTAGTGACCTCTACCTCCCACCCCCTGAACATGGCACCCCAGCCCGGGGATCCCCGCACAGTGAAGGGGGCAAGAGGTGAGGATATACTCACATCTGCGTCAGATGCCGACTGAGGGACAGTGGGGTGGGGCTGAGCTCAATGGGGTGTTGGGTTGATGGGAAACTGATGTTCAGGGTAGTAAAAGCTCACTAAGGTCCCAGAACCAGCACAAAGTAGGGTGCCAGCTGTGTACCCTATATATACCAACTCAGCCAGGGATCAGACATACCACTCAGCATTGAGCAGATGGGGAAACTGAGGCATAGAGAAGCGAGTTGCCATCCCGTACCATGTACACACATACACTCTTACCTTGGCTGGGTTGGTGCTCCGGGCATGGGAATAGGTGGGCCTTTGGCTCAGGACCGGAGCGAGGCCTCCGAGAGGCCCGGGTATAGGCCGTCGGATCTCAGGGGAACAGTGAGGTTCTGGCACGGGTGTCTCAGGGTCAGAACACCCTGGGCAGCCTGGATGGGGCTCTGGGGACACGGAGTTAGGCCAGCCTGGACTGCACAGCAAGTCCTGACTCAAAAATAAACAAAAATCAAAAGCTCCTCCTATGGACCAGTCTCAGCAGCCCAGGGGACTCCATATCTCAGCTGCCACCCTCTGGCCATTCACAGGGAAACACGCAGGGCTTTGCCTTATAGTGGAGCCCTGCTGTGGGCAGTGGGCTGTCCCCTTTGCCGGGAAGAGCTCTACCCTTGGCTGACGCTGTCTCCATTAGGTCTCCAGAACCCAGCAAAACATCAGTTCTGGGCAGCAGCGAGGATGGCATTGAACCCGTGTCCCCACCAGAGGGCTTGACTGAACCAGGACACCCTCGGAGTACTGCATACCCATTGCTGTATCGGGACGGGGAGCCGGGAGAGCCCAGGTACCCAGGGCACAAACCCTGCCCGGAGGCAGCAGTTTCAGTTCTATGTACACCAGGGCCTCAGCCCTCTACTGCGGCGGCTGTTAGCCCCTTCACAGCTCAGCAGCTGAAAAACCGTCATGGGACTCATTGGCAGCACCCTGACCCATCTAGGATCTCAGCCTAATTCATACTGCGGATTTGAGAGTAAACTAAGCTGGGCCAGACAGGGTAGAGGTGGATGGGGACACAGTGGACAGGCTTCCAGCCTCAGGGAGCGTGTGTCCTTGGGGCTTCTTGTGTTAAAACTGGCTGCAAGAGGTTCTTGGGGCAACTCATAGACCACCTTGGACGCTCACAAGCTACCCCAAACCAAGGCTAAGTATGGACCCCAGCAGGCCTGGAATGGGGAAATGGTTGGTCTTTATAGCACCTCACTGTGACTCAAGTGGCAGGCTGAGCTCCCTCTTGCTAAAGGCTTGCAAGGGCAGTGGCCAGCCTGTTGACCCCGGGCATCTCTTGCTCCCTCAGAATGGGCTCCAAGTCTCCAGGCAACACCACCCAGCCGCCAGCCTTCTTCAGTAAGCTGACTGAGAGCAACTCCGCCATGGTGAAGTCTAAGAAACAGGAGATCAACAAGAAACTCAACACCCACAACCGGAACGAGCCAGAATACAGTAAGGGGAAGCCAGGGCTGGGACTGGCACTGGGAGGAAGCTAATACTCTAAGCCCCACCCCAGAGGAGCCTACATTTTGCCAGTACTAACTGGCTTGGTATGCAGTGCGACAATAATACCCTGCACGCTATAGGCGCTCAGTAAAGCCTGTGCAGATACCCGAGTGCCAGGGAGCATAGCACATTGCTCCAGGATCATGCCACAGACAGGGCGCCATTCACCAGGACTGACGTGGGTGGACAGGACCTTTATCCTTAGCTCAGGGTCACATGGACCAGATGCTTAGGAAAACGCACTGGAAACACAAGTGAGGGCTTTGCACCGTCCCCTCCCAGCAGTAGTTCCCTTCCTGGGTGGCTTGGACAGATGGGCAAGGTTCTCCCCTTCCGGAGCTTGACTATAGAAGCCCATGCTGGTAGCACAAGCCTAGGTTGGTAGCCAACTGGCAGACTCAGCCTGGAGCTTACTAGGTCCCTGGTTGTGCCCAGATGCTCAGCTCAGACTACACAGGGGACAGGTAGGGTGCAGATCTCCCAGAACCGGTGAACTCAGACCTTGCTTACCTTGTCACCCATCTCTAGACATTGGCCAGCCTGGGACGGAAATCTTCAATATGCCCGCCATCACAGGAGCAGGTAACCCTCCCGCGTGTCTGCATAGCAAGCTCTCTTCCCCAACTGCTGATTCAGGGTCAAGTTTGACCCCTCTTCTCGGGTCAGTGGACCCAGAGTGACACAGCAGGCCAGCCAGCCTCCGCTGCCTAGAGTCTTCCCCATGTGAGGAGTTTCTGGGGTTTAAGGTCAGGGTTCCTCAAGTAGTCAGGTACACATCACCTGGAAACACCTGCGCATTTGCTGGGGCTGGGGAGTGTCACCAAATGTGAACCAGGTGGACTGAACTTAGAATGTACACAGGCATCCCTCATACTAAAGTCTCCATTTGGGGATTCCATGGGGAGCTTCAGCCTTGAAATCAAATGAGGATGCATAACGGAAATGGGTGTCAAACTCACAGTTTGTGGCAGAAATTGCAGGCTCTCTGTAAGGTGCTTGGGACTTAAATTGTCTTGGGGGGGGGGGGGGAGCTCCAGGCTCCTGGCCATGGTCTCCATGGGTATAATTGTATTGTTCCTGTGAAAAAAACTGGGTGGGACCAAATGGGCTTGGTGACACCTGAAGGGGACTGAGTGAGGCCCAGGGTCATCTGTGGGGACATGCACTCCATGCCAGAGGAACAAGGGGTGTGGAGCCTTGGACCCTGCAAACAAGATGGTCAGACACATCCTTGGGGACATTTGCAGAGGACCACAGGAGCCGCAAAGCGGAAGGGAGGAGGGGTTCTGGCAGGGAATGTCACATGCCCAGAAACATACTGGTGACTTTGCTGAGCCCCAAGCAGAAGGAAACTTCAATCAAGGCAATAATGTGGTTGGAAATAAATGTTTCTAGAGTGTTCTAAATGTTGATATAGATGTTAGACACCCAGGTATATGTACATAAATTCATAGGGCAATACAGTGAGTGATTTGTACTAAAGCCTAATTTAGTTGTCTCGTACACACAAACACACATACACACGCACACACGCATGTGTGTGTACCTACTCATAAATTTCCCTTAAATGTTAGTTCTCCAAGACATATCTCCAGGCCTGGCCGGTAACACTAATATCCTGCCAGAGATAAATGGGGAAAGTCATGCTTGTGCCCAGTGCCATTGAACCATGAGCTCAACACCCTGGGGACAAGGCCCAGGAGGCTCCCCTGTCCCCCTCCGCCTTCTTCTGGATGTGAAGGAGTAGGTGGGGCTTGTTTATTTGGGGTTGTGTTTTTTAATGTTTACCCCTGTTGGGAAGGTCACTTTTGTTTTTGTTTTGTTTTGTTTTTGTTGTTGATAACTTGGCCCTGAGGGAAGATACCTGTTGCTGTGAGTGGCCCTGGCCCCAAGTTTGCCTGAAATGCAAGTGAAGGAGATGAGCCTGGGCCACCAACAGTCACCCTGGAGTGGGGTTGTGAAAGTGACTGCCCCTCCCATCCTCAGGAGCCTGGCTAGTTTACAAACCAGGGACTTGCTAGCATATTGGGCCCTGCGGTTTTTCACTAGGCTCAGGCAGCCTGGAGGTTCACAGGACTCCACAGAATGGCCTGTGGCCTAGGCTGGGAATCCTGCAGATAAGGTTTTGTTGTTGTTGTTCATGGTTTTGTTGTTGGTAATGATTTGGGGGTTTTGGTTTGGTTTGTTGAGTTTGGGGTGAGGTTGGTTTGGTGGTTGTTGGTTATTCCATTGTTCTCTTTCTGTTTGTCTGGGTTTTAAGGATTTCTTTTGGCATTTGAATAGAAGCAAGGACCTTGTACTTCCCCAGCAAGTGTCCTGCCCCTGAGTGACCATCTGTCTATCCTCTTACTCCTTTTTACTCTGAGTCAGTTATCTCTAAATCGTGCAGGCTAGCACTGATTGGACTAAACTCACTCTGTAACTAGGCTAGCTCAAGCTTGTTATCCTCTTAAGTGGCTGTGGTTCCAGGCCTGCTAATCAAGCTCCAGCCCTCAAGAGGTTCTGGAAGCATCCTGAGTCTGCCCAGCCTGGCATTTGCAAAACGTCCCAGAGCACAGTTCATGAGAGGGAGGGAGGGAGGGGCCAGATAAAGAGGGTTTGCAGAGGCTCAGGTGGAGTGGCCCTACACCTGTCTAGCGCTGCCCTGTCCTCGCACGCACATAACTGCATGGCTGTGACCCCATCCCTTGTGCCCAGCTCTATACCTTTCTCCTCTGGCTCCTATGGGGAGAGATGGGGCAGGGGAGGCGAGCCCAGCTTGGGGGATCAGGCAAACTGAGGTCCCTAACCCCCTTGAGGAAAGGGGGGAGCGCAGGGGGTCCTCTGGTCACCTTCCCTCCCCACGTCCTTGCTGGAATCCACCCTCCAGAACACCATGGCTGGATCTCTACCCCACTCCCCTCATCCCTAGCACCTAGCTCTGGCTTGACAGCCTCCTCTTAGGCCACCCACTGTAGTCAAAATTAAATAAACAGCCTCAGCTGGCATTGGAGTAAAGAGAAGACTTCTGATTTCCTGAGGACAGAGTAGGAATGGGGCTGGGGATCCTCTAGCTGCCCCAGACCCCCTCCCTGGAGCAGCCATGAGCTGCAGGGACCGTCAGAAGCAGTTTCAATACCCAGCAGACTGGCGGGTGGGCGGGATGAACAACACTGCAGTTGTGTCTCACTGTGTCTCTCTCTCTTCCCTCCCCTTTCTCTCTCGCGCCCTCTGGCTCCCTGGCCCCGGCCCCCATGTGTCTGTCTGTCTGTCTCTCTCCCAGGCCTTATGACCTGTAGAAGCCAGGCGGTGCAAGAACACGCCAGCACCAACATGGGGCTAGAGGCCATTATTAGAAAGGCGCTTATGGGTAAATATGATCAGTGGGAAGAGCCCCCGCCGCTCGGCGCCAATGCTTTTAACCCTCTGAATGCCAGTGCCAGCCTGCCCGCTGCCGCTATGCCCATAACCACTGCTGACGGACGGAGTGACCACGCACTCACCTCGCCAGGTCTGCAGGCCTGCCCCCGCCCGCCCGGCTGTGTCCCTCCCCACCCCGGTGTCGTTAATCCTCTCACCTCCCTCCTCGAGCTTGGGAGCCTTATTTTTGTGCGTGTTTGACATCTAGTTTGCTAATCCAGAACTGGTCTGACACCCCATGTTGTGGAGGGCGCCCCCTCGGCCCCAGCACTGCTGCTTCTCCCGTGCTCACACTGCTACCCACGTCCCACCCCCTCCTCCGCTGCTGCGTGGTCAGGGATGGCAGTGGCCAGGCCCACCATGTGTTGGGACGAGTCTAGTGTGCACATGACCCCTCAAGGTCAGACAGCACACAGTCAGCTCCCACTTGGCCAATGCCTGTTAGCATTTGCCGTCCCCAAGTAAGGGCACAACCAAAGAGGTGCTCGGCTGTCTGCTTCGGGAGTCAGGTCAGCCTTAAGGTCTGGACCTCTCAGTAGAGGCCTTCAGGTCTAGCATAGCCCAGGGCCATCTTGGGCAGTGTATGTCATTCAGCCAAGATCTGATGCTTCTCACTGAGGGGGTACAGTCCTGGAGGGGCACCTAGAAGGGTAGTCACCAACCTTCCTTAAAATGTTCCTCTATTGGGCCATCTGGTGAACTCTTAGTCTCCCGGCTCAGGGCTTCTCACACTAGCTTCCTGTCTAGGAGCCCTAGGAGGCAGGTGGTTCCCCAAGGCAAAAGTCCCCTACCCACTGCCCCTCCTCAGTGTTGGTGTGGGTATCTTGCCATCAGCACCATCTAACTCATCCCCTCCGGACTTTGTCCCCTGCAGGTGGTGGCGGGAAAGCCAAGGTTTCTGGCAGACCCAGCAGCCGAAAAGCCAAGTCCCCAGCCCCAGGCCTGGGGTCCGGAGACCGGCCACCTTCTGTCTCCTCAGTACACTCAGAAGGGGACTGCAATCGCCGAACACCCCTCACCAACCGGGTGTGGGAGGACCGGCCCTCATCTGCAGGTGCGTGTCTGCAGGGTAGGGATGTAGACAAGGGGTAAGGTGGCCACCCAAGAGAGGTGGTCCCTGGCCCCCCTAGCTCGAAGGGTGTAGGAAGCAACAGATCAGAGGATCCGCACAGCCGGCCAGACCAGTTCTGCAGAAGAGCCTGGCATCCTTTTATGCCTATCAAGCACTGTAGGGTTTTGGCAGAAAAGCAGAAGGCAGTGGAAGGCAGACCAGAGAGAGAAATGGAAAGGTTACACAGTCTAAGCCAAAGGTGGCAGGGCTGTGCAGTGAAGAGGCAAAGGGATAAGGTTGCATGGTGCCAGCCCAGGAGACCCAGGCTCTGACTCCTGGTATGGCAGCAGGGTCCCGGGGTGGTTACGCTGCTCACAGAACCCTCTCCAGTGCTCTCATCTTTCCCACAGGGTCCACGCCTTTCCCCTACAACCCTTTGATTATGCGGCTCCAGGCAGGTGTCATGGCCTCCCCACCTCCACCCGGCCTGGCCGCAGGCAGTGGGCCCCTGACTGGTCCCCACCATGCCTGGGATGAGGAGCCCAAGCCACTGCTGTGTTCACAGTATGAGACACTCTCGGACAGCGAGTGACTCTAAGTTGGAGGGGAGCAGTGCCAGGTCCCTGCAGGAGGCAGAAGCAGCCCAGCATGGAGCAGGCAGCTGTTGACTCTCCCCACTGAGGAAGGAGCCCCTGAGTCTGCCTGCGCGTCCATCTGTCCGTCCACCCATCTGTCCATCCAGAGCTGGCATCCTGCCTGTCTAAAGCCTTAACTAAGACTCCCGCCCTGGGCTGGCCCTGCGCAGTGACCTTACTCAGGGGATGTTTACCTGGTGCTTGAGAGGGGAGTGCACAGGAGCGGAGAACAGAGGGCCCGGCGGGGGTACAGCGATCATGTGTCAGTTGCACGCATGCATCTGGGGCAGCGGGGACCCAACGCAGGATGACCAGGCACCTCCACGCCACTGCCTCGCCCCTTAACGCATTTGGAACCAAAGTCTAAGCTGAGCTCGTGGCCCCGCCCCTCCCTCTGCCCCCAGCCCGCTCGCTTGCGCTCTGGACAAATGTTCCCAGCTTATCCTGCCCCAGTGCTGTCATCACAGTCCCCAAAGGCCACCCAGCCCACAAGACTGGGAACCCATCAAACAGGTGGGTGCACAAGGGTCCATGCATGGCCTGGGGCACGGATGTTTGTAGGAACTGGACCGTTCCGGCCGTCGCTGTGGCGATGGAGGGAAGGCAGGTGTAAATGGTGTTGGCTTACAGGGTATATTTTTGATACCTTCAATGAGTTAATTCAGACGTTTCACACAAGGAAGGAGACTCTCGTTACTGCTGCTGCGCTTTGGCCTCTGCTTACCATTCCAGAGGCGTGTGCCGGCCAAGGCGGTGACCCCACTATACGCAGGACTGGGGGGCAGGGGCGCCGGCACACAGCCCTGCACCCGCCCTCCTCCCTTCCTTGAGCAGAATGGACTTGATGCATATTCTGTGGCCGCCATCTGTGCACGGCGGCATTCTGTCATTTACACATGTTGTTCCAATTAAAAAGCAAATTATACTCAAGTTACAAAGCTTCCACTCTGCTTCTCACTGGACAGCGGTGGCGGAACGACCGCAGCACCCCAGGTAGAGTGCCACCAGAGGGCATCCAGTGTTCGCGGCTATGGGGAAGCCACCAGGTACCCTATGGGGAGCCCATTGGGTATTTACACCCATGGTCATTGTACAGGGGTTCAATGTGCAGAAGCTGCTAGGTGTTCACACCACAGTGACTGTGGGGCGTTTGTGCCTGGAGTAAGGGCATGGAGTGTTCACACTTGTGTTGACAATATGCGGTGTTGCGTGCAGGGGGGGGTTGAGTAGTTGAGTCTGTGATGAGGTTGTGGGGTGTTCACACCTGTGGTGAGTGTCAGACATTCACACCTGCAATGGGAGCCTAGGGTGGATGCTTGTGAAGGTGGCAGGCGTTCTCACTCATAGTGACAGCGTACATACATCATTTACATGGAGAAGATTACTGTCTTACAGTAGGCATGGGGTCCTTGTCCATGGCGAGGTTTCTAGTGTTCTTGCTTATGAGTGTAAATGTCCAGCAGTTACATCTGCGACAAGGGTGCGTGTCTGTCACATTTGTGGTGAGGGTGTCCTGGGCAACTCTTGTTTCTTGCTATGAACTATTTTATTTTTCTGGCCCATTGTGTTGGTGGTATTTTTTTTGGCTTAACCAAAATGACCGATCCTACATCTTTGGGTTTGGCATAAAAAGGCTCAAAAGAGCCATGTTGCCACCTTGGTGGTCTGTTTCAGTCAGGGTCCTCTAGACCAGTGGCTCTCAGCCTTCCTAATGCTGCGGCCCTTTAATACAGTTCCTCATGTTGTGGTGACCCCACCTATAAGATTATTTTCGTGGCTACTTCATAACTGTAATTTTGCTATTCTTATGAATCGTAATGTAAATATCTGATATGCAGGATATCTGGTATATGACCCCTGTGATCGTTCAACCCCCAAAGGGGTCATGACCACTGGTTGAGATCCACTGTGCACACACACTCTCTCACCCTGTCCCTCTCCCTTTCTATCCCTCCTTTCTTTTCTGTCTTTCTATATGTATATATATTCTGTATGTATATATTTGTGTGTATATAAATTCTGATATCTATATATATATAGATATCAGAATTTATTAAGAATAAGCTTTTTAAAAAATATTTGTATTATTTTTCTATGTGCATTGATGTTTGATCCATATATACATCTGTGCACCACGTGCTTACCTGGTACCGGCAGAAATCAGACTGGAGTTACGGGTGCTATGAGCCACCAGTGTGGGTGCTGGGAGCAGAACCCAGGTCCTCTAGAAGAGCAGCCAATGCCTTGACCACTGAACCATCTCTCTGGCTCCTTAAGTTAGCTTTAAAATCGTAACAAGAGCCAGATCCTGAATGCCTCAACATTTCGAATGTCCCGGAACAGCTTGCCTCTCACTTGGGGCAGGGGTGACACCCCTTAGTCACCGAGTCTACAAGGTGGCGTGCATCCATAGTACCAGCCTGGCATCTGGGAGCCCGGAAGGTTTCTGGAGTCTGCTGGTCCCTATTGCATGATGCAAGCTTAGAAACTCCAGTTCTCAGGTCAGCCAGGGAGGGCAGAGCCACATGGGGAGCAAAGGGCGAGATGACCTTTCTCCTGACGAAGGCTCCTTATCTGACTGCTGCCTGAAGGTGCCACCCGCCATCAGGGTCGGCTTCGCCACATCCAAACCATCAGGACAGTTTTTCAGGTGAGGATTTGTGACACGGTGACATGAAAACCAGCCATTAGTAGTTCCTTCCCACAGCAGAGCCAAGGGGGCTTCCGGACTTCACACGGAGATGTGTGTTTTGCTTGTAGCCTTGAGCCTGCAGCCTGGCGCCCCTCACGATTACACACGCCCTCTGCACAGCAGAGCCCTGCGTGCGATACCAACCGGTCCAGCTGATCTCTACCTGTCCGCTTCACCTGTCTCCAGAACTGGTTTGAGGGACTTCCCGAGGGAAGGGATGGGATGTTAGGCCTCTGGCACCCACTGCCTGATTAACTCAAGGGAGGAGGCCTTCTTCTTAGCTTCCAACTTCCCAACACTGACCTGGGTTGAACTCCCTTGGCCTACCCGTGTAGATGGCAGGTTTGGGCGCCTCTCATACCATAGCCTGCGGATGGTGCTGGCTGGAGTCACCAGAGGCCGTCCACTCAGAGTTTACACATCGGGCAGAGCCGTGAGCTCAGCCCTGCCTTGCACTACACACCTGCCAGGGTGTCTGCCTTATACTAAAGGAGTCAGCCTTCTCCCAAACCTCAGCTCCAAACCCAGGCAGCCAAGGATGCTGTGACAGATGTCCAGAAGGAAGCCCACCTTGGCTCTACTAGCGGGTGAGTGGGTCTGCCTGAAGGAAAGAGATTCCATAGCAGGGGGCAGCCTGGGAATCCAAAGCAGCCATACCTGCCACACCTGCCCTGGGCAGAGGTGTAGCTGGGAAGGCTGAAGGGAGTGGAAAGAGGAAGTGGACAACGAGAGGTGGGTATTGCTGACCCCAGCACCACCTCCCCAGTGCACCCCAAGCACCCGGTGCCAGCTACCTGGGATGTCTGGGGTGGGGAGAGGCATTTGCATCCTCCAGGGGCTCCAAGTTGCCCTGAGTTCATCTGTGAACTACAGGAACAGTCATGAGCAGAAACCTGGGAGTCACATGCAGGCCTGTACTATGCCGGCCAGAACACAGGGGCCTTGGTAGGGCTCAGCCTGTGTCCAGGCTGCAATACAAAAGCCAGCAAGCAGGTGGCGCTGTAGGGCCTCACCCTGGACATAACCAGCTCCACTAGGCTAGGCAGGTTGCTTTGTCAGACCATTGAGCTGCCTCCTTGGCGACCACCAAATAGAGTTAGCTGGTCTGAGCCCAGCCCCATCTCTGCCTCTCAGACATGAAACCATGTCTCTTCCTTGTCTGTTTCTGAGAGGCCCAGACAATGTGGAGGCAGAGCTTGTGGCTTCCGCATGCCTTTCGAGTCTTTGTCTCCTGTGAGTAGCTTGTCCTCACTCTGTCTTTAAAATGGAGGCTCATGTGACTTCTCATCCCAGGAAGATGACGCTATGAAGTCCAGCTGGGGCACACCTTGCTCTAGGAACCCCCATGTTCTCTGGCTCTCATAATACAGAGAGACGTATTCCTACATGACGTCAGCTATAACGTGACCCCTTCCCCAAAGGAGAGCTCTTCCCACAGGGTGGATGCCATGCCCGGTTTCCTGGACTTACTCAGGAACACACAGACCAGGCCAGTCAGGGGCACTTCCTGGAAATGACAGCCTTCAAGAGAGAGGCAGAGCTGTGGCGAACACAGCCCATCGGAACAGAGTGAGGTGCGGCCTAGCCAGAGACACTTGGAAACCAGGGTGGGGACCGGGAATGTGTGAGAAAGGCCATGGCTGGTTTTTTAAACTGGTTTGGGCGACAGCGGTGAGGGTGGTGGGAAAGGACTGGGTCAAGCTTGGCCTACAAAGTAGGTCGGCAGGACACAAGGGCGCTGGTTGTGCTGAGAAGCCCTGAAGCAGCCGCTAGAGCTGGGGTGTCTCTCCGGTGGCCTGCCCTTCTGTAGAACACCCGTGGTGATGGCTGAAGCAGAGTGCTCTGTCAGCTGGGTGCACGGGGTGCCGGCGTGAGCAGAGAAAGCCACTCGTGGCTTGTGTTGGACGACATGTCCCTCATCCTTGGCAGCTGGTCCAGGGATCTGAGGCCATGCCAGATGAAGCCAAGATGGCCAACAAAGAAGCCTCACTCAATTGGTATAGATTCTCCGGGGAGCTCTGGGGACCCACCTGTCACCTCCATCAGAACCTCTTGAATTCCCAGCCCACACCATTCCTGGGCACTTTCTCTCTGCTCCTTGTGGGGACTGTGATAACAAGGTAAATGGACAAAAGGAGAAAAGTATCCCCAATAGTCCTGGGCTCGGGACCAAGATTCTCTATTCCTGCCCACGGAGAAAGTGGGGTGTCTGCAAGAGGCCAGGCAGGACATGAGTCTGGTTGGCGGGAATGGGATTCAAATTGACTCCAGGTAAGGGTGCTGCAGATTTTCCCCCATTTTGCAGGATAAAAAAAGTTAGCTGCAAACTGGGCGCGGTGGCACACGCTTTAATCCCAACACTTAGGAGGCAGAGGCAGGCGGATCTCTGTGAGTTAAAGGTCAGCCCAAAATTCAGGACGGCCAGGGCTATGTGGTAAAACCCTATCTCAAAAAAAATAAATAAATAAAAAGGTGCCTCCAGGCACAGGGCACTTTTCAATTATTGCCAACCTTAGCACCCTGGGGGCAGGTGCCACCGCAGGGCCACTATAGGGTCTTCCCTTCCTGGTACTGCAAGGCCGGGTGAAAGGCCCAACACAAAGCACCCTAGGGCAGGGCAACTGGGAACATGACCTTTGGGTGGAGAGTCCCAAGGGCTGGGACAGGAACTATTCAGACCTGGCACCTCTCCCCATCTCCAGGTCCCCTGGGGACCACAGGACAGGTAATCTGCTGAGGGGGAACTTGGGGTGTAGGGCTTCTCCAAGCTCCCCACATTTTAAGCTGGAAGCCTGGGGACCCCTATATTCTCAAACAGATGAGAGCCATCAGTGTGGAAAGCCAGTTAGGACTTGTGACCGTAGATTGTTGATAGGGCCCTTGCCTAGCCAGAGGCCAGGCTGGCATATACAGAGACCATGGGTCCTCTCTGTCCCCCAGGAGCAGGGGAGCCAGGGTCCTTCAGAGAGCAGTGCTAGTGGGAGGAAAGGTGGGGTTCCCCTCCCCCACCCCAGGGCACCTCAGAAACTGAAGGCATCCTGGCTGTGTATGTTTTATTAAGATAAGTCACCAACAACTTAGGTCGTTCATTAACCACAAGGCACCTCTGATAAGCTATATAGACGGGAATCTATCAGCCATTTGAGTTCTGTTTGCCCCACGAAGGGTGTCCCTTCCCTCCACTGAGCCACCACAGGGACAGCGGGCAGGTTTCCAGCTACTGGACACTTGAGGCTAAAGGGACATCTTTACCTCTATGGACTTAAAATGGGGGATCATTTTAGCCTGGGCACCATGGGCCAGCCCCAGGTTGTTTGACAAAATCAAGGCTCTCTTTCCCAACACCATAGATGCAAGGGTGAAGGGTGAGCCTGGTACTCAGAAATCATGCTGTCACGGTAGGATCCGCCCTGGGTGAGAATGAAGGCCAACAGGAGCTGACACACTTCCTCTCGAGTCCACAGCATGGCTCAGAACCTCAACCAGAGCCAGCCATAGGCAGGTGTTGGCAATGTCCCATCATTAGCCTTGAAGCCTCCCTGGGCACCCGCCAGAAAGCTAGGTGGGAATGTGTCTTGTGAGGACACTTGGGACTGCCCTGGAGGGTAGTACCCTGCATAGTGAAGGATGTGGTCTGGGCAGCCAGAGGCCACAGTCTTTGCCAATTCAGCCCAAGGGAAGCCAGCTCAGCCCTCCGCACCTAGGGTTCTCGGCGGGGATGAGCACGTTTGAATGACCTGTTTTGGAAACGCTCCTCTTTGAGAAGGAGGTTGGGAGTTGGGCCACTACTGAGGCTGGGTCCTGTGTCCTGTGGTACACAGGGCTGTCTCTGCCTCAAGGGCACACCAGGACATGCTTGGCCCTGCTCCCGAAGCCATACAGCCTGGCAGCTATAAAAGGTAATGAAAGATGCATTCAGACTCCTCCAGGCTGGAGCTGAGGCACAGTCAGCCCAGCTTGTGGTAGGGACAGGCTGCCAAAAGCAGCCTCATGCTCGCTGGTCCAGACCACAGGGCCCAGGTTCCAGGCCGAGCCCCCGTCTATCTGTCCGTCTTTCCAGGACCTCTCCCAGACTCCGCTCCTCTGCCACCAACCCTGGGCTCCTCAAAGTACTTCGAGGCTGTGGGAACTGGGCACGGCCTCCCCACACCATTGCAGCTGCAGGCTGGAGGAGAACCAGTGGCGTGGCTGACCGAGGCTGCAGTGCAGCGTGGTGCGGAAAGAGCTGCGGGCCAGCTTGGGGAAGATGATTGCCGTGCTTCCGAACCGCAGGGCACGTGGGCGAGGCTCCAGGGTCAGCTGGCTGCGGTAGCTGCGCCACGTGCAGTTGGGTGCCGCCACTATGGTCTCACTGTAGGCTGTGACTGTAGGCACCGGAGCATAGAAGATCTTGTCACGGAAGTACCTCTCTGAGGCGTAGGTGACCTCAGAGTTGCAGCTGGGGAGGACAGTAGGTAACGAAGGTGGTTAGCCTACCACCCTCGGTGGGCTAGCCTTACACAGAACCCTCTTTTGACCTTGACTGTGAAGGGTCAAAGTCCCAGCTGGACCCTAAATTGGGGGTTGGAGGGAGACTAAAAAGGACACGATTGGGATGATGGATGCTGTTTAGGCAGTGGCTTTGTGGCTCTGGATTGTCACCATGGAGGGATATCTATGTTGGAGTATTTGGGGGGCAGAGGCTAACTATGGGAAAGGTCACATGGGAAAAGAAAGCAGGTGCCTCCTGTAGTCTACTCCCAACTTTGTTATATTGGAAGGCCTATGAAGGTTCCCACAGCCCTGGCTGGTGGGTGATGCCACCATTCAGAGGGACCAGTCAGTGATCCAAGAAGGCCTGGGGGGGGGGCATGGCAGCACCAGAGGGTAAGAGTTGTTGAGCCCCAAACTGGCTGCTCTGCCCTCACAGGCAGGACCCCTTCACCAGCTCGGCAGGGTCCCTTAGAGAGGACCCACCCACCTGACTCTTGGCCAACTCACCGGATTTCATGCGCAGGTTCGGGGTCCACCTTGATGCTCTCTCCAAAGAATACAGGCAGCAGACGGGGCCTCATCTCCTGGGCTGGGGGACTTTGGAAGAGGGAAGTGGCCTATGTGAAGAAATGGGGGGGGTCATGATTTATACACTACCCCCAGTACTGAGAACGGGCTCAGACAGACATCCCCACATCCCTGTCTGCGTGACCCCATGAGGGCGGAGCATGACTGTCGTCCCCATGCATGGGCACCCAGGTGGGATAGATAGCTCCTGGGCCAGGTGGACGCACCCAGCTCCCAGGGGACCCCAGGCAACCTCAGTATCGAGTGACTTCAGCACTGACCCCGTCACAAACTCCCAGATGAGGTGTTTATGGGAATAATACCAGAGAGGCTGTTTGTGGCTTGGCGTCCCCCACACATACAAGGTAAGTTTGCTGAGCAACTGTCGTGCCCTGGGCACAGCACGGGGTCCTATGTGACTGCTGAGGAGGGAGAACATGTACCCAGGCTGAGGCTGAAGAACTAAGCATTCAGTTCAGAGAGGTGGGTGTGTTCTACACGGTACAGAGCATTGCAGAGCCTAAAACACCAAGTGAGCCTGCTACCACGGGACCATTGCCCCTGCTTGATTCACCTGGAATCAAAAAATCAGCCAATGGACTGGGGCACTGGCTCAGGCATTAGAGGTTGCGTGAGACCTTGTGTTCCATCTCCAGAACCCCATAAATGGGTGGCGCACCTGTAACCCCAGCACGCAGAAGGTGGCGTCATGAGGTTCAAGAGTTAAAGGCCAACCTCAGGTGCACAGAGAGAACCTGGAGACAGATGGAAAAAGAGGGGACCCAACACTGCTACCTGGGCAGCCCCATTTCAGTCAGACTTCCCACGTGACTCGGTCAGTCGAACATAAAGCCCAGTTCAAATAAAGGAGGCGGGGGGGGGGTGCTCTGCTCCCCGTTCAAATGGAGGAGGGGGGTACTGCTCCCCAATTCAAATGGAGGAAGGGGGTACTGCTCTCCAAAGGGCCCCACTGGAAAAACAGTTCAGCTGCCCCCAGGGAGTGCAGGCATTGAGAGAGAGAACAGAGCCCAGATGTCCACTGGGGACACAGCAGCTGGGCACAACATACCCAAGGGGTCTACCAAGGGTTCTAGGGCTGGAAGGGAAGGGAACTGGGTGGCAGCCACTAGCCACCCCCTGTAGATTTCTGCAGTCAAAACCCTGACTAAGGGTTGTTTTGAGAATGTCTCACCTTCCAGCTGGCCTGCAGAGCTCACGGGAAAAACCCAGCTGTGTTAGGTGGAAGACAGTGTCCCCCCTAGAAGCTGGGTTACAGCCCTATGGTGACTATGGAGGTGGGGGGCTCTAGCACCCTTGGGGCATGCATGGTGGGCAGGTATCCTGAGATTTTATATGCACTGCGGTCTTCACACCACAGTATCTGCCTCAGTAGGCTTCCTGGAGCACAGAAAGCCCCAGAAAGGTGGCCTTCCAGGGATCAGGGCCCTGTTCTCTTCTAAAGAGATTGTCCAAGACGCTGCAGGTTGGCTCAGTAGTTAAGAGCACATACTGTTGTTTCTGGAGGGGACCCAGATCCCAGCATCCACATGGTGGTTCACAAACTGCCCCCTACTGGTCTCTGTGAGCACTGGACATGTACATAGCGCACATAAACATACAAGGTAAATCTGAGTCTTCCCATTACAGCTTGCAGCGCTTCAGTGTGCGCCTGTGACCTGAACTGTGAAACTGTGTAGAACCTACACTTGGACTGAAGGCTGGCCAGTCCCTTAGGTTTCAGCATCCTCTGGCAGCTCTGGGACACAGGATAGATGGGAAGGAAGGCTGAGGGCAGGTCAATCCTCCCCCATACCATCTTCTACCAACTCCAACGCCCCCCCCCCCCCACTACTTGCTGGCCATGACCCCAGCCTCCCCTTTCCCAGGGCAGCTGGCTAACTACTGGTCACCTGGGCAGATGGGGATAAAGTAGAGACCAAGGCTGAAGTTTTGAGAATAATGGTCACTGACTGCCTGGCCCATGTAAACATGGCTGACTGGAGGTGTAGCGACATGGGAAAGCCTTGGCGCCCTGGGAAAACCCAAAGCCACAGAGAGCGCGATACTGCGCTGTGGCAGAGAGCTAGGTACAATACAGAGACAGCCCCACGTGACAGTGTGCTGGCCTAGGTGAACAAGACCCTGGGTACAGCCACGGGGCCAAATAGCACCACAGCCCATGGAAATCATTAGACCAATAAACACCCATCAGTGAGGAAGGGGAACGCCCCACTAGCTGCTGCTGGAGGGACCAGACAGCCAGGGCCTCCATGGCTGTGCCACTCCCCTCCCCCCCACACACAGTGCCACGTGGATACTTTACAAGGGGTTACATGGGTTTCTGCAAGACACCTTCGGCAGCTTCTCGTTTGTTTTGAACTAAGTCTCACTCTGTCGACCAAGCCTGGAACGCCCAGCAATCCTCCTGTCTCATCCTCCCAAGCTCTAATTGTCATTAGCTGTGTGTCAAATATGTTTGCGACCAGGAGCTCCAGTGATGGGCTTGGGTTGACTCTAACCTTGGCCCAGGAGGAAAGGAAGCTAAGAGGCCATAGCAGCCCAAGTTCCTGTCCTCCCCGCAGGAGACCAGGGCAGTTGATGGCCGGTGGGCGGTGGAGCTTTTTCTCCCTCCAGTCTGCCACACTAGGCAGAAAATGCCACCTGCTTAGGAGAAGTCAGGAGACCCCCAAGGGTCTAATTTAGGCTCCAGATAACTGAAGCACAGCCTGGGGAACAGTCATGAGAGCAATTAGGAGAGGTCCCCACGATGGGTCCCCACCGCAAGCCAGAAAACTGGTGGTGCTGACTGTCCCCACAAGGGTAGTTGAGTTCCAAACCCCCTGCTATGGGTGAAACCTCCAGCCGACATGGGGTCTCTAGAGGCGTGAGGTCGCCCCGGGATAGGGTGGGCACTAACTGGATGGCTGGCGTCCTTAGAAACAGAGACACAAGACCAGAGTTGGGTGAAGATGGGGGGGCATCTCAAGCTAGAGTACCACAGATTACCCTAGCCAAGGGTTCCCAGCAGAAGCCACAGATTGTCACTAGACTGATGTTACCACTGGAAGCCAGGAATGAACTTCACCGTCTTCACCAGTCAGAGAGCGCCCTCCTTAGGCCTTGTCTGGTAGTGTGGCCTGCGTAGTTTAAACCACCTGTTTGTGCACCTTCCCAGCCAGTCCTATCTGTGGTGCTTTTCCCAGAAGGTGGCTGCTGTGGGTTCCCTTGACACCTGTCAGGGTGTGTCCCGTCTGCTCTTCACACTCCAGGTGAGACTCTTCCAGGCAGGTGCCCCAACCGTGGGGGCTGGGCTCTGGAGAGAGGTGAAGGACAGCCAGGTGGAAGGAGGCCCCGGCAGATCTGCCTGCCTCCCCTACTGCCTCTGCAAACAGACTCCGCCCACTCACCTCCTATACTGGCTCCCTTCCACAAGAGCCCGCACACACACCTCACCTAGACCATGGCTCTGTTGAGCCCTGTCCCCTTTGCCTATCGATCCATTGTCCGTTCCGTCCACCCATCTCCATTCCCGTTTTCCCTTCAATCTGTCCATCTGTCCGTTGTCCACCCATCCTTCCTGACTCCAGGCACCAGCCCCCTCACCTCACACCAGCCTTCACAGAAATGAAAGGGCAGAGGCCCTAAGAGTGACACCTGTATCATGTCCTTCCCGCTCTGCTTGGACTAGAGCCCAGATCTGCACCCACCTGGGAGGAGGAAGCCCGCCCCTCTGGATAGTCCAGAGTGACATCAGAAGCACAGTCTACCTGGCACTACTGAACCTAGACTTCCTCATGAATCAACCAGGAGAGACTGGGGAGGTGGAGTCTCCCAGGCAGCGACTCCCCACGCTGCCTCTTGTCACCTCCTGTCATTCAGCAGTGAGTTTGTCTAAGCAAACACCTAACACCCAGAGAGCCCCCGGGTCAGATCCTGAAAACCACCTGCAGTCCTCTGAGGGCAATAAAACCAGACGGGGGGGGGGGGGGGGTGTTTAGGGGGTAGTGGCCCAAACTCCTTGTCAGTGTTGGGAGCCTGTCTGTCCTCAGCCAGGAGGACCTGGCTCCCTGAATACCTGCCCCACGCACCACAGCTGTGATGGAATTCAGGGAGTGGGGGCACCCGATGTTATCACCTGGTGCAGAAGTCCAGCTTGGAGCCCAGAGTGGCAGAGTTAGGGTCAGTCTGTTTTCATCTAACCCTATCTGGATGGCCGAGCTAGGGTCAGTCTGTTTTCATCTAGCCCTGTATGGATGGTTGAGCATTTCAGGGGTGAAGGTAGCAGCCAAGCAGCCCCCATTCCAGTCAACGCCTCTTGTTCTCCAGGAGCTACCTGGGAGGGCAGCACCCCCAACACACACACACAAGGCCACTTCTGTATCCCTCGTACCCAACTTTTCAGTCACATCCCTGCCTGAGGTTTCTAATCCGGGGTCCGGGGGGCTCATGGAACTGAAAAGACACAAACCTATTTTAAAAAACCAGAGCATCAGTTCCCAGCCTCAGCTAACAGGGCTGGAGCTAGACCTCTCTTGGTCTCCGCGTTCTGCCACAGGACATTGGTACAGGCCACCCTCTTAGACTAAGATCCATCTCAGCCCTGGATGATTAGAATCGGCTCCCTGGTTCCCTCTGGTTTTCTGAGGCACCATTCCCGACCTGCCTGTCTGTGGTAGTCACCCCACACGGCTGCCATGTCTCCCAGCACTGTGCCGCACACCGAAGGCAGTGGCTGTACCCCCCCACTAGAATGACAGTTCTTCACCATGACACTAAGGCTGGGAGGGAGCCGGGGATGTGAGCTCCTTTCCATAGCCTCTTCCTCACACAATTGAAACTAGGGCCGCAAGTCATGGGCAGCCTTCTTTTATCCCACACAGCAGATCAATCAATCGATTGGCAATTGTCAGCCTGCCTAGACCTGGGCCTAGGAGTTGCCCAAGCAGGGGAACAGGGTGGCCATTAAACCATATAGTACAGAAGGAAGGGGGTCTCAAGGAGATGGGCATCCTGGTGGGTGGTGACTGGTAGATGGACAGATGGGCGGGGCCACAACTGGGGCCCCAAACCTGAGGCAAGGTTGCCAGGGCTACAACTTCCTCTCGCTATGAAAAGCAGCACCTCGACCCTGTAGCTACACATTTTGTTTTTCTGTTTAAAAGGGTAAAAGCCGTTAATTCGCCTTGCAGTGAAAACCAGGGCGGGTTCACATGCACACTGGAACCAGGTTGTTCTGGGCAGCTTTGGGCAACTTCCTAACCATTTTCTGTGCCTCAGCTTCCTCCAGAAAATGGAGACCAGAGGCATGTAAGCACTCACTGGCCGACTGCAAGGATTAAACACGTTGGTGGGGAGAGCCATCCCTGAGGAAAATGACATCCACACACCAGGTGTCCTTCATTATCTGGGCTCCAGCGGCCCCGGGTCTCCCTGCCCAGGCAAAGTCACAGAGCATGGCAGTACAGCTCCGTAGCTGGCACCTACTTAGCCAGCAAAGGAAACAGTAACAGCTGCAGAGCCAGGCTAACGAGCCCGGCTTGCTGTTCTCACAGCGCCTATGGCTGGCCCAGAAGGCATGGGAAGCATCCAGAGCTCCGTGCAGAAGGAGGTTTCTGGGTCACCCAGAATTGGAGCGACATCTTCCCGCTCCCTTCTTTCTGATCTCCCTCAGAGTATGCTCTGGGATTTCTTCCCCCCCACGCAGCCCACACCAGGTAACCCACAGCTGCGGGAACACTGCTGGCCTGTCTCCAAGGTTCCTGAGAACAGCATTGCTCACTAGTATTTGCTCTGAAAGACCTTGACCACCACCCCCCAAAGAGAGATGCAAATTTAATTCAAGATAAGCTTCCAACTTCCCTGCATGCTTGAGTCACTTGGGGAGAGTTAAATAAAAGTTTAGATACCCAAACTGTGCCCTGGACTAGGTCAGTGCCTGGAGGGGGAAGCAGGCTGGGCATTAATTGTTTAAAGAGCCTCAAATGCTCCCTGTGCTCCGCACACCTTGGCGGGAAAGGTCTTAGCACAGCCAGTGGAGACCATCAAGCCACAGACGTGGTCATGCCGCTGTGTTCAGCCGTCCTTTCTTCAAGTTGCTCCTTCTGCCCCATCCCCAGAGCAATCCAGGCAAAGCGGGTCCAGCAGCCCTAAAGTCGCAGCTCCGAGAACACTTCCACTTCTACAACCCACGAGACAAAGTCCCTGAAGGCTTTCAGGCAGAGCTAGCTGCGTTTTCAAAAATGTCTCCATTTAGCAGCCCTGGGATGGGTCAACAGGGCAGGAGGCAGCGGCAGTGGCAGCGGCGGCGGCGGCGGCACAGATAGGACCTACGGACAGAGGGCCACAACAGGCCCCTTTGCAGATGGTAGACTTTGGGGGTACCAGGACATTACTCAGTACTTAGCCCACCAGCACCCACCCTGAAACTCCCAGCCTACAGGTCCTGGTGAGTCCGGTGCAACTCCAATCCGCCTCAGGAGGGAGGAGACCATGTTGGCTTTTGCATGGCCCTCCCATTGCCGGGTCCCCACGTCTTACCGCTGGCGCCTCACTGGGTCCTGGGGGTTCGGTGGTGGCACGGGCTTCCAGGGTGCCCGGCGACAGGGCGTAGAAGGGCGGGCTAGGACTGGGACTGGGGGGCAGTCCCGAGTCGGGACTGTCCAGCAAGCCGTCGCGGCTCTGCTCCCGCGTGTCCCCCATGGCCTGCAGATGCAGGTGACCCACCATGACTGGCGGGCGCGGAGTGCGGGCCCCAGCAGCTCGGGTCCCCGCCACCACTGGATCGGAGACAAGGAGGCTACGGCCTGCGGCTCCAGCTAAGACCCGCTCCCGAGGCAACCGCCTCCAGACGCCAGCTGAGCCTCCTTTCCCAGGCGCCGCCCCCTCCCCGCCCTCCTCCTGCTGTGCCTCTTGCTCCCGCCCCGGCCACCCACCCGGTCAGGGCAGGGTGAGGACTGCAAGGTCCCCCAGCCTGCAGAAGGCACCACCATCCCACCCTGGTGGTGTTAAATGCTGACTTGAGTCCACAGCCAACTCAGCAAGAACGCTGAGCCACCCGCGAGGCCAATGCAGTTCCCTCACCTGGCCTGGGTCTCCGAGAAAAAGCACCTTCAGCAACGGGCAAGGGGCAGTGGGGGAGGGGGACACTTACAGTGGGGGCCGTATACTCAAAAGACCCAGGATCAAGATCTGCTCCAGGGACCACCTGAGTCCTCTGTGTATGTGTCTGGGTAGGGAAGCCCGGGGCCACTTGGGGCCAGGTAATGAAGGACACCTGGAGTGTAGATGGCTGTACCCGGCCCTTCTCCCCACCACTGTGTTTAATTCTCCAAGTCCGCCTGTGAAAGCATGCTTGCCTTTGATCTCCATTTTCTGGAGAAAGTGGAGGCACGGAGATGGTTAGGAAGCTGGGGGGGTGGGGAAGTGTGTGTGTGTGTGTGTGTGTGTGTGTGTGTGTACTTCCAGAAGCCCCCAACACCTGCTTTTCCGGGTTTCTCTAAAACCCGATTCTCAGCCTTCCTAATGCTGACTCTTTAATACAGTTCCTCATGTGGAAATTGTTTTCATTGCTACTTTATAACTTTAATGTTGCTACTGTTATGAATCATAATGTAAACACTTGAACTTTAGGTGACCCCTGTGAAAGGGTCATTTGACCCCTTCCCCCCCAGGGTCTCGACCCACAGGCTGAGAACCACTGCTCTAAACAGTCTTATTCAGGGAAAGAACTCTGCCCACCCTGTCCCGCTTTATCTCCCACAGGAGCTGAACCCACGGCTCCCATTCTGCCTTTCTGGCAGGGACTGGAGGGCATCCCATCACCCTGCCTCCAGTCTTGCATCTGGACACAGGATCCCTGATACCTGCAGATTACTGGATAGGCTGGCACACAGCATAGGGGGCAAGCGACCTGGGCAAGTACATCTCCGACACATCTGTTGTACAGAGGGAAAGACCCCAGCTTCAGAGTGGCCCCTGGAGGTTTGTCCTCCAAGTCCTCTGGCCTGTAGGTGTGCCTAGACCTGGACTCAGGTGCAGCCGCCTCTCCTCAGATCTGCTCAGTGAACCAGGGAGATACACCAGCAAGGCAGGCTGGGGCTCAACAAAGGTACCACCAGCAGGAATAACCAGAGGTGGTTGTGCCAGTCAATCAGGGAGGGCCTCCCAGATGAGGTGACACTTGAGCAGAAATCCAGGTAGAGGGAACAGCAGGATGCAAGGCCCTGTGGCAGAGAACAGGGTGCCCCAGAGGCTGTCACAGTGACGTGGCAGGATGAACTCTTGCTAGAAAAGCATGTGGCCCATGTCTATGTCATCTAGGAATGAACCTGGGGCTTTGGCTGCCTGAATGGGACCCACAAGAAACTTCAGCCAGGGGCCCCGTGACCAGGAATGGGTCTCTGTCACTGAGTTTCACAGGATAAAGTTGGTGACAGTCCTCTCTGGAATGTGAAAGTATGGCCTTCTCTAGTGCTGTGTGCTGGAGCTCACTGGTTACCACTGCTCGCTAGAAAAAGTCCTGCCCTCAAACTTTCAACAGCCCCAAAGAACCTTCTGGAAGCCACTGAAGGTGAGTTGAATACAAATTAAGGACCAGTGCACCAGGCTTTCTTTTAGGCCACCAACCATCTCCCAAATCATGACATGGAGACTTCTTAGTTATGAATGTTCAGCCTTAGCTTAGGCCCATTTTCTGCTAGCTCTTACAACTTAATTTAGTCTGTTTCTCTTTATCTACGTTTTGCCTGAAGCTTTTTGTTTTTGTTTTTTTAACTTTTCTTTCTTTCTTTCTTTCTTTCTTTCTTTCTTTCTTTCTTTCTGTATATCCTGCTTTCACTGCTTCCTCTGTGTCTGACTGGCAGCTGCCTGGCTGACTAGCCCTGGGCATCTCTTTCTCCCTCCTTCTCTCCTCCTATTTATTCTGTCTGCCCACCAGCCCCACCTATCCTTCTACTGTCTAGCTATTTGCTGCTCAGCTTTTTATTAGACCAACCAGGTGCCTTAGGCAGGCAAGGGGAAACAGTAATGCATCTTTACATAGTTAAACAAACACAGCACAAACCAATGTAACACATCTTCATGTAGTTAAACAAAGGCGGCACAAGCCAATGTAGCACACCTTTGCCTAGTTAAAGTAACATTGTACCACAGACCCTGGCTTTGCTTTAAACTTGGATATCAGGCTGGAGAAGTGGGTGAGCACATCACACTTTTGAAAGAGGACCAGAGTTTAAATCCCGCCACCCACATTGGACTGTTGGCAACACCTGTAACTCAATTCCAGATTAACGCCCTCTTCTGGCCTCCATGGGTTCCTGCACTCAGTGTGCATAAGCCTACACACAGACACACACGGGCACATAATTTAAAATAAAATCTTTTAATATAAAATCTTTTGATACCCTGTGGCTTTTTTTAATTGTCCACATTTGTTTTTGACTTTTAAACGTGACAGTGACATTTGTATTGCTGTCTCTGATGTAGGCCTGAGCCCTCGCCTCCTGCAGTCCTGACTTCTGACCCATTCACCCTGAACAGACACTTCCTCCATCAGTGACTCTTTCAAGACAATGCAGGCTGACTTCTGGAAATTTCCTTACACCGGCACATGGAAGGACCCAAACTCTGCTGGGTAACACTGAAGACACATGGACACCAATGGGCAGGAAAAGCCCAGCCTCATGCCAAATGCCAAATGAACGCCCACGCAGGTGACTGTGGTCATTACTTCTGACCTATGGGGATCCACAGCCACAGGCCTGGGGCTGTTGCTCACTGAAAGCCAGTCCTGCCAGCACTTGACTCCTCCTGAGGCCACATGGTCTGGAGATGTCAGAGGCAAGAAAAGGGCAACAGCTTCCATAGATTCTGTGCAGCTGCAGCTGCCGGGGATCTTGTGGGGGGCTAGAAATGAGGTTTGTCACTAGCAGGCCAGTGACAGCCCAGCGTGCCACACTCTGCTCCATACCTCAAGGTTCTGAAGCAGAGCTGGGAGTGGATCCAACACTTCCAACATTGAAGAGGGAAGTCTAGAAGCAAGAAAATGATGGGGGACACAAATATGTCACAGGAAGGGTAAGTGGGGTGCTCCTGATATGTGCCACATACACACACCCCTTTAGGAGAGGGAAGGTGCCTGGAATTCTTCCCTGGATTCTTTGCAGGGAGAACTCACCGCTGTCAGAGGGAAAGGCCAAGCCGCTAGGGCGTGAAGACAAATGGTTTCTTTCTGGGGTACCACAGGCCTCTTAGTCCAAGCCCCATTGAACTGACCTTTCCTAGGGCAGACTGGGCCCTCATGGGCCGCTCGCAAGAACACACATGTGGCCTGAACACTAGCCCTGACAATAGATGAGACTCTGCTTTTGCATTCTTAGATAAAGTAGATGGAGTCCTAGAGGCTCAGAGGGGTTAAACAACCGACCCAAGGTCACACAGCCGTGGAAGCCAGCCTGCAGACTCTTCTGATGGATGCGGGGTGAGGCTGTCACTGAGTCCCAGAGGGTCATGAAACAGGTAAGGCAGGGAAGATTGGCAGTCTGTGGCCTTCAGAGACAGCTCCACAGCTAACAGACTCGGGGAGAGGCCAGCAGCAAGGGTGCCAAATGTCAATGAGAACGAAGAACAGGGACACGTGACAGTGGATTTGTATGTGTCCTGAGAATAGAGCTGGGCACAGCGCCACCAGAGAGCTGCACGTACCCATCCACCCATCTTTGTCCTGTTTGGACTCCACTTACCAGGAGGGTCCTGAGCCCCCCACCTCCGGTACCTGGGTGCTCTTCCCCACCTGCCCCTGAGCCCCCACAGTCCCTGGCACACCTGCCTCTGAGCCCCCCAAAGTCCCTGGGTCTCTTCCCCACCTGCCTCCGAACCCCCCCACAGCCCTGGGTGCTCTTCAACACCTGCCCCTGAGCTCCAACAGTCCCTGGCACACCTGTCCCTGAGCCTCCCACAGTCCCTGGGTCTCTTCCCCACCTGCCTCCGAACCCCCACCCCCAGCCCTGGGTGCTCTTCCCCACCTGCCCCTGAGCCCCCACAGTCCCTGGGTAACCTCGTTCCCAGAGAGCACAGGTCCCCGTGGCTCAAGCTTTAGGAGTTATTTGTGTTTCTTTCACCACGTTCCAGAAAGGAGCTGACTTAGGGTTGCCACTGCTGCAAAGAAACCCCAGGACTAAAAGCAAGTCGGGAGGAAAGGGTTGGTTTGGCTTACGTTGGAGTCCATCATTGAAGGATGTCGGGACAGACGCTCAAACAGGACAGGAAATGATGCAGAGGCCATGGAGGAACACTGCCTACTGGCTTGTTTATCATGGCTTGTTCACCCAGGACCACCAGGCCAGCACGGCACCGCCCACAATGGGCTGGGCCCCCCTGTCAATCACTAATTTAGAAAATGCCCAACAGCGATCTTCTGGAGACATTTTCTCAGTTGAGGGTCTCTCCTTCCAGGGGACTCCAGAGTGTGTCAAGTTGACATAAAACCAGCCAGCACAGGGGCCCTTGCAGACTGCACAGAAGTGGGTACAGCCCTTCCTCCCCACTGGAACCCCACCCCATACCCCAGGCTGTCTGTGTGTCCTTACACACACCTATACACATACACCCACTCACACACATGCTCACACCAGTGCCCCTTCACAAACACACGCATCCACACACATGCTTACACCTACTCACGTGTACACCCACACTGTTCTAGTTCAGATTTCTGCTGTGATAAGCCACCAACCAAAAGCAACTTGGGGAGGAAAAGGTTTGTTTCAGCTTACAGTTTACAGTCTATTGTCCCCGGAAGCCAGGGCAGGAACTTGAGGCAGGAACCTGGAGGCAGGAGCTGAAGCAGAGGCCATGGAGGAACTCTGCTCACTGGTTTGTTTCCCTGGCTGGTTCAGCCTGCTTTCTGATAGCACCCAGGAACACATGCGTGGAGATAACACCGCCTACAGTGGGCTGGCCCCTCAGTGTCAATCACTAATCAAGAAAATGCCTCACAGATACGCCCACAGACCAATCTGATGGGGTTGACTCCCTGTTGAGGCCCCCTCTTCCTAGGTGACTCAAGTTTGTTGAGCTGAATTTAACTAACCAGCGCATTTACACACACGTGCCCACTCACATCCTACATGCACCTATGTGCATGCACATGTACACACACACACACACCACTCACATGCACACACATGGGCACAGGCACACGTGTTCACATAGACACATGCTTACCCTTCAGCATTAGAGACAAGGGGAAGGGTCTGGGTGGCGTATACCTCTGGCCCTCCCTGAACAGGTCTTCATCCTTGATCAACTCAGTGTTTGAGTGGCAGCCAGGAAGGCATGGGTGGAAAGAAAAGAGGACAGAAGGGGACCAACAGTGGCCTTTTCTCTGAGTAGCAGGTGCTGTATTGTCTGTCCTGGGAACACTGAAGCCCAGCTCCCCCACAACTGTGGCGTTCCAGACTGTATGTCTGAGCAGACCCTCCACCTGGACCAGAGGCCATCCCTCCCAGCTCGGGGATTAGGGTCTTTGCCTGAGAAACTCTCACACAGTGCCTGACTTGGGTCCAGCCTGAGCCACCGATGTCCCCGCTTGGCCAGAGAGGCCATCTCTGTGTTTAGTTCAGTCATGTCCTGCTCAGATCTTACTCCCAGCCCAATGGGGAGAGGGAAGAGGAGTGTGGTGACTGCACAGCTGGGGCCCCAAAGCTTCACACAAAATAACAAGGCAGCTGCACGGGCCAGGCGGACCCTGGAGCTGTCCTGGGCCTCAATTCTCACCCCGGGAGGCTCTTCCTGGCCGTGGACTCGCTGCTTCACACCTCCGGCTTCAAGGGGCTCCTGGTGAAATGGCTCTTTTTCCAGTGTCTCCCGGTTCCCGTTAACAGAAACCTATTTATGTTCTGAGTGCAGTTAAATAAGCCGGTGGGATGAAGCTGGTGATGAGGGCCATTAAAACGCAGAACGCGCTGCAGGCCAGGTGTGGCCACCAGCCAGCCCGGGGTTCCTGAAGTAGCCAGAGGCCCTCATTTTGGTTTTGGAAAGTTGAATGAATCTTGTAATCAAAGCCCAAACCTGAAGCGCTCCCCAGCCCAGCCCCGAGATGTAAGCGTGTGTACCCTCATGGATACAGCTCACCCCCGATGTGTGCAGGAGGCATCTCGCTGTCCAGCCTGCAGAGCTGTCTAAAAGTCAACACGTTTCCTGGACCCTCAGCTCTGCTTGGGCTGGACCTTGTAAGGACAAAGAAAAGTCTATCCAGCCCCAGGAGCCTGAAAGGAGGGGGTGTCCGTGGAGGGGGTAAGATTACATAACTTCTATTCCTATCAGATGACCCCAGCTTTCCCAATAATGCCCTTGTTAACCGAAGCTCAAGGGGCACAGAGTTGTCCCCACTGGTGACAGCTCACCATGGGTGTTGTACATCTCTGTGATTCCTTCCTAGGTGCAGCAAGGCACTGCACTAATCTCAAGAGCAGTTTCAAGGGGCAGCAACAGCATCGGGCATCTGAGGGCACCCTGACTCTGTGGGCTACGGCAAAGTCTGTGCGGAAAGACAGCAGACCGTAAAGCCCAGCCGCCAGACACGGGCACACACGGCATCATCCCAGCACTAGGAAGTGGAGGCAGGAGGAGTAGAAGAAGTTCAAGGTCATCCTTGGCTACATGAGGAGGTTGAGGCTAGCCTGGACCACGTGACCTCAGGGGAGACCAGGGTCCAGTCCTTACACTGAAAGAAGCACTCTTTGCCACCTTAAAGACATAAAGAAGAGGTGCCCCCATGCCCTCAAGTGGCTGCGTACGCACCACACAACGTAGCAAACAAATCGCGGCAGTCACCCTTCAAGGCAGATCCGAGTCCAGGCCGTGTGGTTTTCCAGCTGGAAGTGCAGACGGAGGGCTGTGTGGAGGAAGCCGCCTGGCGCCATGCCTAGGCAACAGGCAAGGCAGAGCTGGGATGCCAGGCGTGGCTGTAAGGCTGGGCAGGGCAACGAGGGCTCTGAGGAGCCAAGGGAACGCAAAGGGCCTCCCTCCTGGGATGGTTGTTATCTGATATCACTCGCTGCAGGAGGTGCCAGCGAGGTCCCTGCTGGATGCCAGGCTGGTCTCTAGGCCTTGGGCCGGTGCGGACAGAAAGAGAGGAGGGTTAAAGAAGATAATTTCATAGTTACAAACAGCACAGATAACATGGAGTGGTGGGGGAATGACCGGGACGGAGGGACCACCTGGGGTCCCCACCCAGGGGAGTTCCTTCAGCAGCCGTACACTCAGAAGCCAGATGGGTGAGAAGGGACTGACTGGGAGGAGCATTCATCCCTAAGGGAGAGAACAGCACGGGCAAAGGCCCTAGGCATGCACTGCTAATAGTTTTTGTTTGTTTGGTTTTTGTTTTTTTGAGGTAGTGTCTCTCTACTTAGTCTTGGCTGTCCTAGAACTCACTATATAAACTAGGCTGGCCTTGAACTCACAGAGATCCGCCTGCCTCTGCTTCCCAAATACTGGGATTAAAGGCAGGTGCCTCTATGCCCAGCTTTTTTTAAAGATTCCATTTTTTATTTTCTTTTGTGTATTGGCATAGGGTCTCACTATGTAGCCCAGGCTGGCCCCATCCTTGCCATCTTCCTGTGTCCGTCTTCAGGGCACTGGGATCACAGGTGTGGTGTGCACACTTCGATCTGGTTGTGACACGACCTTTGTATCAGAGGAGCGTGAAGTGAGGACACAGGAAGGGTGGCCGTGAGCCACCTGGTGAGGAACACTGCAGAAAGGGACAGAGGAGATTCCTAGAGGGCGGGGGAAAACAGCTGAGCAGAAGCACATGGGAAGAAGGAAGGCGAGGGCAGCTGGCAGGCCCTGAGCATCTGAGCCAGCAGCTCTGTTGTCCGCACACGCAATCCAGGCCCGGCACTCTGCTCATGTCATGTGTCCTTGGTTCTTGTTTCCCCAAGTGGGTCAGAACATCGCAAAGGCACAGAGTGGCTTCTATACAGCATTTCCTGAGTAGACGGGATGGACTCACTCAGATTGTTCATGAGGATGGATGTATGGATGGATGGATGGATGGATGGATGGGTGGGTGGATGGATGGATAAATGGCTGAAAGGACAGATAGATTGAAGAGACATGAATGGACGGAATCTCCAATTCGCCAAGCTGTTGATATTTTGCGCCCAGTCTTTGGTGCACACGTGGCCGTGGGGTGCACTAGGGAAGGTCTCCCACTTGATGAACGGAAGGAACATTTCTGACTCCAGCTGTTCCACACCACGAACGAATAGGCTGATGGACTGACTTCAGAGGCCGGGGAGAGGCATGGATGACAGAGGGGAGAGCAGGTGCCTGGGTCCCCCTGCAGCTCAGGCTGGCAGTCTGCTTCCAACAGGGATGGCTTGTCTGGGGCTTTGTGGAAGCAAGCAGGTCATGAGGGTGGGGCAGCAAGTTCTCTGAGCCATGGGGATGGATGTGGCCACGGAACAGGCCACGTGGAAGCCTCCTAAGGGTCCTTCTCCACCTACACGGACTCCAGGAGCACAGCAGGTGGGCCTGGGCCCCAGAGGACCGAGCAGATCAGAGTCCTGGCTGTGGCGTGTGCACTGAGCAGCGCTGAAGGGAGAGGATGGGTCTGGCAGGCGTGGTTCAAGCCAATCACAGAAACAGGCAATTGAGGGCCCTGGACGGCTAAAGTTCTCATGGGTCCATGGTCCAGAAAGATTTCTTCCCCCAAAAGCTTCCTCTCTGGTGGCGGCTCTCAGGGAGGCAGAGACAGGATGATCTCTGTGAGTTCAAGGCCAGTTTGGTCTACAGAGTGAGTTTCAGGATGGCCGGAGATATACAGAGAAACCCTGTCTTGAAAAACCAAACCAAACCAAAACAACAACACCCTTCCTTTCCAAGCCTGAGTGCTTCCCGCAGCACTAGGATGGAGGTGCTGAGCTTATGGCTGATTTCCTAGAACCCAGAGTCCTGTTTCGCTCCTGGCCCTCCAGGAGTCCCCAGTGCTGCCCCTTCCTACCCGAGGACTTAAAGAGGCTGTCTTGCCACGGGGACACCACCCCTTGGGAAGTAAACTGGCAGCTTGCCCTTGGAGGAATTAGGCCGGAGCAGCGGACACTGCTTTCTTCTGGAAGGTTCTCAGACCGCTGTTTATCCTGACTCCTGGCCGTCCTCCTTACCTTTTACTACTATTTTTCTGGCCTACTTAGGTTGGTGACATTCATGGGGAAACATATTACAGTGGGTAGGAAGGTTTCTTGCTCAAAATCCAAGTGGAGAAGAAAACCAAAAGCAAAGGAAAGAAGGTTAGAAAATAAGGAAGGAAAAGGCAGCCTTGGAACTGAGTGCCAGCCCAGCCCTTGAGAAGTGGGGAGGCAGGACTCACATTCAAGGGCATCTTTGGCTACGTGGTAAGTCTGAGGCCAGCCTGGGCTACAGGGATCTTGTCCCAAAAGGGGGGGTGGGTGAGGAGGAGGAGGAAGGAAGGGGAGAGAAATGGGAAGAAGAGAGATGAGGAGAGGAGGGAGGAGGAGAGGGGAGGGAGAAAGAGGAGAGAGAAATGCTGAATTCTGTTCAACAATTTCCTGAATTCTTTCGTTAACCAATTTCTCAACACAGAAGCAAACTGGAACTCTGCAGAGACGAGCCTGGGTGGGGAACCTGTCTTCGTGGGAGCGCCAGTCTCTTGGCATGGGATAAAGCACAAGAGGATGAGGGCCTTTGCTCAGAAGTCAGCAGGGCAGCGAGCCGGTCATCTGGAAGTTTCCAGTGATCTCTGATCTTGGTGAGGCTCGGGAAGCAAATTCTGTGTTCTCATTAGGTTTTCAGAGGGAAAGTGGGGGATGAGATCTGTCTCTCTTGCAACCCCTGCTGCCTCCAGGAAGCCCTCCCTGACCTCCTGTCTCATTGCCCCTCCCCCAGCCACTCTGCAGCCCAATTACCTGGTTCAACCCTCTTCAAGGAGCATATGGCCTTCGGAAATTGTGGGGTTCCCTTTCTGATCCCCAGAAGCTGGAGGGGGTGGGCACATGGTAGGTGTGTCAAATGCCATCAAATCTTTTAAGTTCAAAGCCTCTCAGAAGAATTGACAGAGGCTCCACTGCGTTCTAGAAGGCTCTCTACTCCTGGGAGTCTCTTTATGGGAGAAGGTGTATGTTTGCATTTTCTTTCTTTTTTTTTTCCTTCCTATAGGCAGTTCAATGAATGCGACCCTTGTATGAAGCCCAGCATGGACTAACCAGGGCCATGAGGAGCACAATGGAGTGATTGTGGGGAGCGATGGGGTGCATGTGAGCTCCTAGAGAAGGCCGGCACCTGAGAGCGACTGCCGAGCAGACCGGGCCGCCTTCCCTTCCCACGCTGTCTGTGCATCCTCGCTCTTCTCGCTCTACGTTGTTAGGATGCTGGTTCCCGCCACAACTCACCTCACGTTCTGCCCTCAATATTCCAGTGCCATGCAGGCCTCCTCTGTGTGCCTCTGACCCTGAGCACAGTCCCATGAAGGCTTCGTGGAAACCCCTCAGCAAATACTGAAGGGAAAGGAACAGAGATGGAGCCCTGCGGCCACTCACTGGAGACCTTTCCATGGGTTGACATTGGCCATGCTAATCCAGCCCCTCCTATCCTGATGCTGGATTTAGATTCCTGTATCTTCCAACATGTGTGTGTGTGTGTGTGTGTGTGTGAGAGAGAGAGAGAGAGAGAGAGAGAGAGAGAGAAAGAGCGCTAGCACGTGAGAGTGTGTGTGTATATATGAGAGAGAGACAATGTGAGAGTGTGTGTGTATGTGTGCATGTTTGTGTGTACATGAGAGCATAAATATGTGTGTGTGTGTGCATATATGTGTGTATATGTGTGTTCTGGAAAGAGGCATGTGTGTGAAGGCCAGAGGTCAACTCTTTCTCAGGAACCATCTATGTGGCTTTTGAGACAGTGTCTCTCACTGACTGGAGCTCACTGAATAGAAGTGGGAGCTAAGACCCTGCCAGACTCTGCCTCCCTGACACTGGAATTAGAAGTGTGCAGGCTACCCCTGGCTTTTTATAGTGGTTTGGGTGATCAAACACAACATCCTCATGTGTGTGAGGCAAGCAGCTCACAGACGGCTTTCTGCTCCCCCCCTTTTGGAAGTTTCTATCCATGAAACCAAATGCAGGTATCCTTATATGTCCCTGTTTGGGGCCTGCCCCCAGCCCTCTCACGGGTACACAACAGTCAGCATCTACGGAGGCCCTGGCCCTCCTCTGTCGATGGTGACTCTCCTGGTATCATGGGATACTGCAGGGAAATGCCCTGTGTGGGACTGGCATGTGTCTCTCTGTGGATATAGACGAGGACTTCCATCCCAACAGCTGCCCCAGAATCGCCCTTCGACTCTCTTGGCTGCCCACTGCTGGGCTCTGCCCTGGATGAACTTGCAGGGCCCTGGGGGTGGAACAACCTGGGACCCAGGAAACCTGGGACCCTCTTCATGATGGTATTGCCCTGACGACAACCTGACAGGCCCCAGCCCTCTCACGGGTACACAAAGACAAGAAAAGAGTCCATAGCCATAAAGAGACACAAAGAGAACCCGAGTCCGTAAAGGGGTCAACCTGCTGTGGGTGAGGGGAGCTAGAGCAGACAGAACCATGGAGATGAAGCTCCAGGGGTGTCAGGAGTCCAGAGAGCAGGGAAGAAAGGGGGAGTATGAAGAGGCTCAGGGCTGTGAGCTGTGCTGTGTGGCACTGGAGTGGTGAAGAGCTGTCTCTGTGCATTATTAAAACCCTCGGAATTTGTGCCATGGTGCTGATGTTAACGGTGGCATCGATCGATTATTGTGTCTCTGAGTGACTAGGCCACAGGGAGAAGCCGAGAGTGGGAAGAGGATGGACCCGAAAGGGAGAGGCCAGGATCTTTCGTACTCTCTACTCAGTTTCCCCAAACTACTCTAACACGTCTTAAACTCGTCAAAAATGCCGCCTGACCTATGTACGCACTCTGGGCTTGAAATCCAGCTGTGCAAGAAGCGAGCTGGGCGTCCTGCACCTGTTGCTCAACCTCTCTGGGCCCTGTGCTTCCTCATCTGTCATGAGATGTCTCTCTGGCTTTTTTCAGGCTTGTCCCTCAATGTGCCCAAAGCTCAGGAGGGGGGTGGGCATTGTGTTTGGTGACTCTGTCTACGCATCTTCACTTATCATCTTTTGGTATTTGGACAAGATACCCAGCCTCTCCGCCTCAGTTTCCTGGTCTGGAAAATGGGCCACATGACAGCCCCTCCCCCAAGGTTATGAAGTACTTGAATGCGTTGGTAGAAGAGTGAGCCCAGAGGACGAGGGCTTGCTGCAGTCATGGTTGCTATTATATTACAGCCACTGTCACTGTAGTTGGCACTTGGCTCCACCGACAGCCACTTGTGGCAGCTGTTGCCTAAGTAGCACAGAAAGCAGAGGTAGGACGCAGGCCAGCCCTGAAAATCAGGCATGGGTGCTGACTTATCTGCCTTCCTTTCAAGGAGGTGGGGACACCCTAAGTGATTGGTCCCAGCTCCCCCACACCCGCTTTTCACAGGCTCCTAGGAGAACAGGGAAGGCTGTGAAGGCCCCCGGCTCATTTACCAAGAAGGGTCAAACTGCTGGTCACTTTGCAGTCGTGATCTGAAGTGAAGCAACCAGTCAAGGCCAGATCCTGTTCCCAAGCTGGCCAACTGGACCCTCACGGGGCTGCTGGGACCTCTGTCCTCCTTGCCTACCTCCAGCTGCTCAATGTAGGCTTGCATGTACGACCTTAGGGTGCCTCAGACCTGTGACTTCCAGCCCTGGGGCATCTCTTACACTTGCTGAGAGTGTATTCCACTTGTAGGGACCAGCTGGCACCTGCATTGAGAACCAGGAACAGGGGGTGACAGGGATGCCCTCGGCCGATTGCCAGAACAGCAGGCTCGTGAGCATTGAGGTCCACTCTGCCGTCCTCACACGCACACCCGGGCCTGGCACTCTGCTCATGTTGTGTGTCTCTGGTTCTTGTTTCCCCACGTGGGTCAGAACATCGCAAAGGCACAGAGAGGCTTCCCGAGTGGAGGGGGTAGACCAGCCCAGACTGTTCATGAGGATGGAGGGATAGGTGGATGGATGAATGGATGGAAAGTCGAATGGATAGATAGATCAGTGGTTAGATGGACAAACAGACAGACGGACGGATGGGCGGATGGACGGATAGACGGATGGATAGGTGGATAGGTAGATAGGTGGGTGATGGATGGATGTATGGATGGATGAACGGATGGAAAGTCGAATGGATGGATAGATGAGTGGATGGATGGACAGCTGACAGACAGATGGACAGATGAGTGAGTTAACAGATGTGATCCACTTCATCCTCCTTCGTCTGGGTGGCATTTGTGCAGGCCGGAGCCTCATGGGACAATCCCACCTATGCCCCTCTGTTCTCTGCTCCTTGCTCAGCCCCTGCTGTCACACCCCAACCCCATTCTGTCTCTGCTTTTGGGGTCAACTGTCAACCTCAAATCCACCCCCACTTTTGGGTTACAAATGCCCCCAAGTCCCTACATACACACTGTGTTCCTGTCAGCCTTGTCAGCTGAGTGACAGCCATAATGAAAGAGAATAAAGAGAACCTTCAGGAAGAACCCTGAAGGGTGGGGTGCACGGTGGGATGCCCTGGGAGAGGACTGGGTGTGGCCTCACCCTCGTGGAGCTGCTTCCCTCCTGGGCAGGAAGGAACGTAGCCTCAGACAGACCTGCCTGTGCCAGGCCAGTGCCTTGGGGCCAGGGCCACAGGGAAGGCTCACAAAGCGGCGTGGTGATAGGGGCCTCGGGCTGGGGCTGTGGAGTTTGCACAGCTGCAGCCAGAGCACACACAAGCTCTGAGCTGACTGGCCAGCAGCTCTGGGCATTAAACCCGACACCTTCCAGATGCCGAGAGCTGCCTGTTAGCACCCTCCACATAATTCCATCTCCAGGTACACATGCAAACTCACACACAGACGCTCACATGCGGCTGTGTAAATCTCGCACTGCATGAGAGGCTAGGTCACGACTGTAAATTCCACGTACCACTTACAGTGAGTCTGTGCCCGAGCCAGGGAGTCCTGGACTGGATCTCAAAGCTATAGGTTTGAAGTCCACTCCATGGCGCCTGCCCCGTGACCATCTTTCTTCTCACTGGGCTGCAGATTGGGTGTGGGGAGACACTGAGCACACTTTCCATGTTGGAATGAACCCTGAGATTTCCAGCCCTGCAAAGATGAGTCTTAGTGAAAGTTAGGGTCCCCATGGCTGGCTACTCTGGCCCCAGACACAGAGGCCAGGAATCCCCCTCCCTTGGTGATAGTCTCAAACCCTGTTTTGTTTTTGAGGGGGAAAAACTGGTCTCCACACCTCATCCTGACATAGGAATGCTAGAATTGAACGTGGGCACCATTGCATCCAGCTTCATGGGGATCCGAACTCAGGTCCTCACATCTGAGTGCCAAGTGCTTTACCTGGCTCCTGCAGCTTCTCCTCAGACATGAGTGATGGCGCCTTGCAGCTGCTAGCCTAGTAAAGGCAGAAGGGACGTTATAGAACAAACGCTGGACAGTGAGAGGTGAGGGGAATGAGGCCGCACGGGGCACCCAGTGTCGACCTGGAAAGGAATTCCTCGGAAAGCAGGAAGGAGCAGCAGCTGGGGACACTACGAGGGTGCGCTCGCTCATTTGCATATACTCTCCATTTGCCTGGCAAATTTACATAAAGCAAAGCGGGCTGGAGAGATGGTGCAGGCCGCCATACCAGCAGGAAGACCTGAGGTCAGATCCCAAAGCACACCACACGCACGCGCACACACACACACACACACACACACGCACGCCCGCATGCACGCACGCACGCGCGCGCTGGCATGCTGGTGGGTTCCTGTAACCGCGTTTGGGGACAGATACCAGTGGATACCCTGAGCACACTGCTCAGTCAGCTTAGCTGAGTCCATAGGCTCCAGGTTCAGAGAGAGAGCCCGTCCAGAAGGAGGAATCCGGCAGCGGCTTGCGTTGGTCTCCCAAAGCTGCAGGGCAGGGTGCCACTTGTCTAGGCATGCACTTTTGGCTGTCATACTGCCTGGCCAGTTGTGTTGGCAATGGTGAGGGTGAGGTGGCAATGGGGACAAGGTCAAGCTTTGAGGCAGGGATGGGGCATAGCTGCCTGGCCTCTTGCCAGCCTCGGCACCTTGGTGGTGTATGGCATAGAACTCCAGGCCCCCCCAGTGTTGCCTGCTGCCTGTTTGGGTGTGTTATCCTATTGACCAGTGAATATAGAATCTCAACTCTGTCTGCCAGACCCTGTTACCGACAGGAGAGCAGAGCAGATGAAGCAGATAGGATCCTACACCTGGGGTCCATCCCATCTGGGGTCTCATCGGGTCAAATTCTGAGGTTCCTAACAGACCCTCAAGTGTGAGGGGGCACAGTGGCACCCATGACCCTCTGCCTTCTAAAACAACTAAGGATCAATGTTTTCTGTAGTTAAACCTTGCTTACAGAAGTGACCATAGATGCCAAGGGACTCACTGCCAAATCTCTGCTGCACTGGGTCTCCAAAGTCCTCTCCTTTACAGGACACATGTATACAAATACACATGCGCAAACACACAGATGTGTGTGTACACACAGGCATGTATGTATAGGGCATGTATACAAACACACATGCACAAACACACACATGTGTGTGCACACACACAGGCATGTATAGGACACACCCTGCCCCATTGCCTATACTGCCCGCAGTACACATAGGGTAGTTGAAGTAAGATGTAACTTGGAGAAAGTAGTTTTGAATCTGCATCTACCTCAGGTTTGCACAGTGATGCAGGGCGGCCAGCCCCAAGGCGAGGCTGAGTCACTGGCCTGCGAGCATCGGGAGCCAGGGACTCTGCATCCTCTCTGCTCTGCTTCTTGCTCTTCCCAGGTCTGGGGGAGGTGGTGATGAGGTTGGCTGGAGACACAGGAATCCTTCTGGGCCCTTCTCTGGCAGAGCTCTCCGTGTGTGGAGCCACAGAACTTCTGAGATTGTCCTTAGGAACCAATCCCATGGCAGCTGAAGAGGGCCCAGATCAGCAGGTGGGATGGATCCCAACAATGTTGGCATCATGAGTTTTTGATTGGTGAAGCAAGCTGAAGCTTGGGACAAAGACTATGCCAACTTGTAAGGATGGAGACTTGTGGAGGTTTGGGGTTGCATAGACTGTTAATTATTTTTAATTTAAAAAAAAATGTACGTAAGCGAGGTTGGGGATTTAGCTCAGCGGTAGAGCACTTGCCCAGCAAGCCCAAGGCCCTGGGTGCAGTCCTCAGCTTCGAAAAAAATTGTACATATGCATGTGCGTATCTGTGTGTGTGTGTGTGTGTGTGTGTGTGTGTGTGTGCCTGCAGGTACATATCTTTGTGTGCATAGGTGCATATCTGTGTGTGTATGTGTGTGTGAAGGTGCATATCTGTGTGTGTGTATGTGTGCATATCTCTGTGTGTGTGTGCATGCACAGGTACATATCTGTGTGTGTGTATGTGTGTCTATATGTATGTATGTATGTGTGTATGTGTGTGTGTATGTGTGCATATCTCTGTGTGTGTGTGCATGCACAGGTACATATCTGTGTGTGTGTGTGTATGTGTGTCTATATGTATGTATGTATGTATGTGTGTATGTGTGTGTGTGCAGATGCCTGTGGAAGCCAAAAGAGGGCAACAGCTCCCCTGGAGCTGGAGTTACAGGAGGTTGTGAGCTGCCTGATGTGGCTGCTGGGGCCTGAACCCTGGTCCCCTGTAAGGACAGGCAGTGCTCTTGGCCACTGAGCTGTCTGTCCAGGCCCACTTCTTTCCCCGTTTCCTATGCGCACTGTCCATGGCTCTGCACACACCAGGAGAGTCCACTGCTGACCTGCAGCCCAGCCTTCTGAAGAAGGGTTTGCTTTGCTTTACTAATTCCTCTGTCCCTAGTGTTTATAGCTCATTTCTTCTGTTTTTCTTAAGGTTTATTGTGCATTATAATCAATTAGGGGTCTGTATGTGTTCCTGAGTGCATATGCACTGGTTGTGCGTGCTGGGAAATGAACTTTGGTCCTGGAGGAGAAACATGGGCCCTTGACTTCTGTGCTGTCTCTCTAGCCTCCTTGTTTCTGTTCCCTGACCCAGAGGTAGAGAGCAGTGCCCAACCCACACGGTAGTGTGGCTCAGTGTCCCTTGTTCTTGCCCAGCCGGTTGTCCGCAGCTCAGCTCCCCTGAGAGCAGGGCAGTGGTCTTGAACAGGGGGACAATGTTAGAACCCCTAAGAATGGGCCCATGCCCCTGCCCCTTGGTTGTCACTCTGCCTTGCTCACGGTGATAGTGGAAGCTTCCTTTGCTATGCTGGGGATGGACTTGGCTTGTGACCTGCTGTGGCCAGTCTGAGTGTGGGGTGACAACTGCTCCTAGGCTCTTCTGTCATCCTTGGGGTTCCCTTGGTCTGAGCATCAGCTCACTCTGAGTTGTATGGTTCTCATTTCCGATGCTCTCTCTGCTGCTGGGTGACATCTGTGGACGCCGAGTGGGACACAGGACCGCCTGGGCTCTGTTCTGCAGACCCAAAGAGGCAAACACAATTAGCTGCACCATCCTGTAACATGGCTGCTATCTGTCACAGAGTCCCTGGATGGGACATCCCTCTGGGCTTAGTGACACTTGTCATCATCAGACCACTGGGCATGGAGCTAAGAACCAAGTCCTGTTGGCAGAGGACAGACAAAAAGACAGGATGTCAGCTGACATTGGGTCCCAGAGGAGTGGCAGGCCCAGATAGGGATGTACTTCCCTGTCATGTCTAAGAGGCCCTTCTCCCTGGCTGCAGCCTTCTGCTGCAGTTCTTGGCTGGGAGGGGGTGTCTACCCTTCTTCCTGGGGGTCCAGGACCTTGGATCTGGAGGCTGGGAATGCTGATCTGGTTGGGGACCTTTCTCCCTCCTCCTCGTGCACACACCAACAGGCTTGGCACATTCCTGAATGTGTGGACTGCAGCCATTGGCATGGGTTGGTTTTTTCATTTCAGTTGGAGCCTGGCATTTGTTTGTGTCTGTTCCCCCAATAAAAAGGCCTTTTTAATTTGGGGCCTGGAGAGCTGTTTATGGCTCTGCAGTGTACCCTGAAAATGATACAAGGCGTTGGGGTACTCTCTGGTGGCCTGGTGTGGAGGACATGAATGGCTTTGTCCCTCACAGGCACTTCTGACCTTGGGCAGCAGAGGCAGGTCCCAGCGAGGTGGAGATAGGCATTTCCAAGCAGGAATGGCCTCATTGTCCATGAGAGTGGCCTCCTCACCTTACCCACCTGAGGGAGACTCGAGCCATGGGGGCGGGTGAGTGAGCTAACCTGAACCAGACACCTAAGTTGGTAAACCCTGTGTTCCCTGTGTTTCAAAGAAATTAGGAAACAGAGGTTGATAAAAAGAAAACAGGTCTGCTTACAGTCTGGCTGCATCTGGGGAGAGAGAACTTTCTAGTTTCTCTGGCCTTTTCCTAGGGCAGTGTTAGAATTTTTACATACAGGACAAAATGAAAACCCGAGCCTTGTTCACGAGGCTGCGGAACTCCCTGTCAGGGCCTTGTCTGCTCTTTCCGATGCATGGGATTCGGGGGCATGGTAATTCCCTGAGAGCCACTGTTTTAGGGTCCCCTCCTCCCGTCTCAAAGGGACACAAGGCACTCCACAAGGTTTGGTTCACTTTTCATCTGAAGGGACTGAGGAGGAGCCAGAGAAGGATCGGTGGAAACACTGGGGGGTCCAGGTGTGGGAAGAATGGGCTCACCAGTGACCCCCCCCAAAAATAGTGATGGGTGGAGGAGGACAAAGACATGCAGGGTCACTCGCAGAGCGACTGCCCAGGAAAGACCGAATCTGCTCAGAAACAGGGCCATCTGGGCATCCTAGAGGTGGGAGGTTTTAGAGGAACACTATAGAGGAGCAGGTGACAGGAGACAGAACTTTAAAAGAAGGGAAAGAAACAGGCTTCAGAGCAGGGGGCAGAGGCGATTGTGACATCTCATTTGCTTACCCATGCTGTTCCCCTTAACGAGGCTCCCAGAGGCCGGGAGACTCAGCTCCTGATCTCACTTAGCGTCTGACAACAGGACCAAAGACGGATGCTCCGGTATCATTGACTTAGTGACAGACGCAGCATTTGAGACACAGATGGGACAACATGGGCAGGTGAGATTTTTCTAGTAGCCACAGCAGTGAGGGTGGGAAGAGAGACAGGTGAGATGAATTATAATCACATATTTTATTCAGTCCCTTTGTCCAGTATTATAATTTAATCTGGAGATTGATACACACACACACACACACACACACATATATATATGTGTATATATATATACTTGCATTCGTTTTTCATTGAAACCCATTAAAATCAATGTCTTTTGCAGGTGTGGCACATTCCAATGTGACTTACCCCAGCTCCAGGGCTCTTGTACCATCTGTGGCCAGTGACTGTCATGCCTGTGAACAGGGATGGGGGTGGCTCCACGAAAAAAAACCTATGCATTGTGTGTAAGGCCCTGTCTTGCATCCTTTGCTCAAGGAACAGGAAGGGGCAGGAAGGGAAGGGAAGCCGACTGAAGGCTGGGGGTGTCCTGTGGTCCATGGGCCATGCCCATTGGAACCCAGGCAGGTTTTCTGAATTTCTGAAGCTCTGACTATGTGTACCCCACCTTTCACCCTCGGTACCCCTCACTGGCTCAGCGTGCTTGATCTGTGCATGTGGAAGATTGCTTTGTGGATCTGTCCTGGTAGCAATAGGCACTGCTATGTGTCAGTGAAGGTTTATTGACAGACAGATGCCACGGACCAGATTTAGCCCAGGATTAGTCGATTGCCAGCCCGAAGCATGGTGTTGTTTACACAGATTCTCCAAGCCACGGTAAGAAAACTAGAAAGTGTCTGGTGAAGAGAGGCCTGGCAGGAAAACTGGGAGCCTGGACCACAAGAGCATCAAAGGAAATGTCAAGAAAACGAGGTTGTTAAAGTTTTGAGAAAATTTAGGAGTCTAGGAGCTGGTACAGTTCACGGGCTTCAGGCCTCCTCTTCCTCTACATGATCTAATATCTGTAAAACTCCACCAGTGTAACAGGGCCCCAGACCTCAACACAACTGATGCCGTGATGGGAGTACCACTCAGGCCTTGAAACCCCACAAGGAGGATCAACCTCCACCAACAAGAACAAAGACCCAATCCATGAGAGTTCATAGTTCTGGGGAATCCCTAACTGCACTAACCTTGCTTTTTGGCTCCTGCAGCTCTGTTTCTGGATAACAGTTCTTGCTAACTGAGGTCTGTCAACCAATATGTGGTTTTGTGCTTCAAAGCTCACCCTGAGAGAGGCTTGGTGCTATGCTGGGGTCGCCAACACCCAGTGGCCAATAAAGACCTTCTTTAAAAAAATATTTTAAAAAGTATTTATTTATTTATTATATATACAATATTCTGTCTGTGTGTATGCTTAAAGGCCAGAAGAGGGCACCAGACCTCATTACAGATGGTTGCGAGCCACCATGTGGTTGCTGGGAATTGAACTCAAGACCTTTGGAAGGGCAGGCAATGCTCTTAACCACTGAGCCATCTCTCCAGACCATAAAGACCTTCTGTTAGCTTAAGCATGTCTAGACGGTCTTCTCTGGTGGACACCTTGCAGCATCAACTGCCTTTCTTCTGAAGTCCTAGTGCAGAACCTAGAACCTTGCTCATCCTGCAGTTCCCAGATCTCTTTTCATTTCTTATTTTGACACAGGGTCTCACTCTGTAGCCCAGGCTGGCCTTGAATTTGTGACTGTCCTGCCTCAGGCTTCCAGGTGAGTGGCTGAGCCATCAGGCCTTGCTCCCATCCCCTACTGCCCCTTACTGTCCCCAGCAGCCCTCCCCTGTTCACTGTGGAGGTTAAGTGATGCCAACAGGGACAGCAGCAGCCCAAACCCTAAGAACTTAACAGGTTGGGGGGCAGGGCATGAAAACACCTGATCCCAAACTGTGAGGTGAACGAAATCCTGCTGGGGACCCGACAGAGAGGATGGTGGGTGCCGTTCACCTGGCATCTGAGCCATCATAAAATGTCCACATGACACACAAGGCGCTATCCCATCTGGTGGCAGTGTCGTCTCTACGGCCAAGCCCTCCACCCATCTGACTGCACTTGTCTGTGATAGTGGAGGCCAGGACACTGAGGAAGGAGGACCAAGGGCCTACAAGTGGCCTAGGTCTTGCTAAGATGCATCTGTCATAATGGAGGTAACAAACCAGGACAGAGACCAGACAAGGCAAGCAGAGAGAAAGAGCCACTGTGTTCAGGAAAACCTGCACATCTCTCTCCTCAAAGCTGTAGGGACACTGCAAAATAATCCGCAGATCGAAACCTCCTGTGGCAGGAGGCATCTTGGATGGGTGGCGTTCCCTTTGCAAGAGGCCACTGCTCACACTCGCCTCCCAGGAGGAGCCCTGCGTGTGGCTAAGAGAGGCAGCTCATGGGCCGGGACCCAGCTAGCTACCTGGTGGTGACCTGCTGCGTAACGCTGTCTTCATGGCTGTCTCTCTGTCCTGTTCCCTTCCCATGACGCCGGGAGCATGCCAAGCCATTGCCTCTCCTGTTATTCCGCATCTCATGACCCACTTCTGGTCAACAATAAGTCAGTGGTTCTTAACTTTCCTAATGCTGCGACCCTTTAATACAGTTCCTCATGTTGTGGTGACCCCAGCCATAAGATGATTTTCGCTGCTACTTCGTCACTACAATTTTGCTATTGTTATGAGTCATAGCGTAGATATCTAATATGCAGGATATCTAACAGGTGATCCCTGTGAAAGGGTCATTAGACCCCAAGGGGTCACAACCCACAGGTTGAGAACCACTGCACTAAGTCATCACCGCACGCACACAGGGCTATTGCTTGCTCACACAGCACCCAGCACAAGTGAGATGTGGTACCCCTTCCTCTGGGTGGCCAGAACTCAGTGCCAGGCAAAGGTGTGGGCAGAAGCACGGAGGCTGGGCCAGCTGCCGACATCTGTCCTCGACTGAATGCACTTGACTGATGAGAATTGCTCACCTGTTCACGGCACCTCTACAGTCTCCTAGAAAAGCTAGTGTTCCAGCAGGACAGAGTGAAGCAAATTTGAAGAACATTAACAAATGGTTGAGGGGTTGGAGAGATGGATCAGAGGTTAAGAGTACTGGCTGCTCTCCCAGAAGACCTGGGTATGATTCCCAGCATCCACACGGGTTCACAGCTGTCTGTGACTCCAGTCCTTGAGGATACAATGCCCTCTTCTGGCCTCTACAGGAACTGCATCCACAGGTGCACATACACACATACAGGCAAAACACTCATAAAATGAAAACAAGAAAAAGAATGAGCCCTGTCATGACCATGTGGCTGTACACTTACATGCATACATACATGCATGTGTGTGTGCATGCACACACACACGCAGAGGTGGCTGTTGCTGTCAGTGCATGCCAGCATAACTTTTTGGACATACATCCTCTGGGCCTCTCAGTGACAGGGCTTGGGGAAGGAATCAGGGTAGAAACAGAGAATCATATGGTGAGTTGAGGCAGGCATGACCAGGGCCAAGCCAGACTCCTGATCCTCTAGGCCAGGCCCCCAGTTCACTCCCTCACTACAAGGAGAAATTTCCCTGTGTGGCACTCTTCCCAGGGTGAGGCGTTTGACAAATGACCATCCTGTTTCAAACTCCATACTCCACGAGGAAAAGGCCATGTGTGACTTTGGAGCCAACACTCTGACCTGAGCATTTTGTTCAACCTGGTACATGGTAGTTGCCCAATTATCACCTGTCAAATGGGTGAAGGAAGCCCCAGGCTTCTGCACCTGTCTTGGGTTCAGAGTCACAACTATCTGCCCTGACTTCTGCTGTGTGACCTAGAGTGAGTGGTTACAGTTCTCTGAGCCTTGGTTTGCTCATCTGTTCAATGGACAATTCTGAGTTCGTGAAAAAGCTTAGAAGAGGGCCTAGTAGATAATCTATCTCCCAGCTTCAGTCTTCTGGTGAGATGTATTGGCTATCTGTTTCTTAGTCATGCTGAGTAACAAGCAGCCCCAGATTTAGTCATTCATCTATAGAAGTTCATGTTCTTGTATTTGGAGGCATCAGGGCTGCTGGCAGCACTGTGGATCAATCTTGGCTGGTCCACATGTTTGTAGGCTGATTTGGTACTGATGGAACAATTAGGGTGATTTGACAGTTTTCTGTGTCTTTCATCTTGCAATAGGCCAACCCAGCCCAGCAGAGGTTCAAAGACCACTTGGACATAGGCAGGCTTCTTGGGACGTGGCTTGAAGCTGAGCCATCATTGACAAGCCCAGAGCCCGAGAAGGAGGAACTGCAGTTACATAGCAAGGAAGAGCAAGAAGCCTAAAGCCAGAACGGGGACCAGAGATGGCTCATCTTGATTGATAATTGGATGGAATCTAGAATCACCATGGAAACAGGTCTCTGAGCACATCTCCGAGGATGTTTCTAGATTGAGTTAATTAAATGCACCCAAATATGGCCATCACCGTCCCCTGGACTGGGCTCCTGGACTGAATAAAAGGGAGACAATGAACTGGGCACCAGCATCCATCTCTGCTTCCTGACGGGGAGTACAATGTTGCCAGTCACCTCCTGGTGACAGTGTTGCTCTTGCTGCCCTGGCTTCTCTGCCTGTGATGACTGTGCTGCTTCAGACTGTGAGCCTACATAAACCCTTCCTCCTTAAGTTGCTTTTGTCAGGCATTTGGTTGTAGCAATGAGACAGAAGCCTAACTCAGAGCCTAACCCAACCCCATAGCTAAGGCTAAAAAAGACAGACAGTATCAAATGTTGGCAAGGATTTGGAGCAACTGGAACCCTCAAGCATGACTGATGGAAATGCAAAGGGGATGAACACGGAGAAACAGCCAGGCAGGACCCTCCGATTAAATACAAGTGTAACAGTGAGTCTGTGACGGGAACAGAGCCATGGAAAAGTCTGTGCGAGTACCTGCAGGCCATGATGGACAACATCGCACCATCTTTTCACAGCCAGCCCAACTGTCCATCGACTGCTGAGTGCAGCAGGTCCTTTAGGGAAGACTGGTCAGCAGGGCCCAGGGGTGGATCTGCGACACATGCAAGGACACACGTGACTCAGAGACATCACACCACATGTGAGCAGATGGATGTAGAAGGCTGCCTGCAGGGGCTCCAGGTGTAGGAAATGCCGGAAGAGGCAATGCTCTAGTGTGGGGGCAGGGCTCACGCGTGCTCCGGCGCTTGGTGGTGGGGGTGCTTGTGGACTGTGGCCTTCGGTCATAGAAAACTGGAAAAGCAGAGACAATAAAAGGATGTTGAAAGTTGGGCACACGCCTTTTTCTGCACTCGGGAGGCAGACAGGCGGATCTCTGTGAGTTCAAGGCCAGCCCGGTCTACAGCGTGAGTTCCAAGACAGCCAGAGCTACAGAGAGAAACCTTGTCTCTAATAACAAAAACAAACACAAACAAAAAAAAGGGTGTTGAAAGCCAGGCGGTGGTGGCGCACGCCTTTAATCCCAGCACTCGGGAGGCAGAGGCAGGCAGATCTCTGTGAGTTCGAGGCCAGCCTGGTCTACAAGAGCTAGTTCCAGGACAGGAACCAAAAGCTACGGAGAAACCCTGTCTCGAAAAATCAAAAAAAAAAAAAAAAAGAAAAGAAAAGGGTGTTGAACTGGATTATTGTAGTGTGCCCCAGCAGAAGACTCTAAAACAGGACAGGAAAACAGCCTCCCAGGTCACCTGGGATGGCAGGGAAAGATGGCCACAGGGTCTGGGAACCAAATGGCCCAAGCTCAGGGAACCACAGTACAGAGCCAGACAGGAGCCATGTTCTCACGTGACAACCTGGGGAGGGTAAGACAGCCCACATCACAAAATGAGGACCAGTGTTGTGTCCATTCACTAACACAGAAGCAAACCAGCTTGGGCCTCGGGCTCTGCTGGAGGGTCCTTTGCACCCCATCACTCCGGTGAGAACATGAGATGGCCCTTGGCTCTGCTGGAGGGTCCCCTTGCCCCCCATCACTCCGGTGAGAACATGAGATGGCACTGGAAGCCACAGCTTCCAATCAGCTCAGGGATTGGCTTGTCACTGCAGGCCTTCTTGACACCTGACTGTGACAGGGCGTGGCAGCCTGGGGTCACTGCCACAGGTAAAATGTTCCAAGAATGAGATGGCCCAGCCTGAGCCCACCTCCCACTGCTGGCCTGCCCCAGGCTCTCTGGTACATCCTTTCCTACGGGAGTCGGGAGTCGGAATATTCTGGACACCTGAGAGATACACAGGCCACTTGCTGGCATGTGCCTCCCCATAATGTTACAGAAATAACAGAAATAAAACATTTCAAACCCTGAGGGACCACGGAGCTCTAGCTGGTGGTTTGCTCCTTCCATTTACCTTGTCTTATGCTGGCGGAGACACCCCAGATGTGGCATGACCCCTGATGTCACCCCCACATGGGTTTTACTTGGTAACTACCTGGTTGGGCACTCCCCAAACTATACAGTGTGTGTGTGTCGGGGGGAGTGCATGCGTCTTCCCAGCAGTGGGGAGGCAGAGACAAGAAGATCCCTGGGTCAAAAACAGTCAGGTCAAACCTGTGAGCTGCAGGTTCAGTGAGAGACCCTACTTGAGGAAGACACCCAGGGTCTGTGCCTGGCCTCCACATATATGTTCACACACACATTTTTTTTTCTTCCAGTGGGAGATGCCATTCTAGACTTCCCTTTGCATTCCTTGGTGTCTGCCACACAGCTCGGGTTTCATTTGTCATTTGGATGGTAAGTTTTGCAGAGATCAGACAGATACACTGGCAGACGGCTGCCCAAGGCACCTTTAACCTTGCATGCTCCAACCCCAGTCCTGGCCTCCCTGGCCATCGTCCATGGTTTCCTGTTGGCTTACAGAATAAGGCAAGATTATCTTTTGAGGACACCGGGCTGGTGTGGCTGGGTCTGTATCCACCTCCCTACACCTCTGCTACCTCCGTGCCAGCTGCCTTGGCCCTCCTCCTTGTCAGCTTCTGCCATGGGGCCTTTGTCCATGCTCTCTCTCTGCCGGAATGTCACTTCTTAACCTTGTCACCTGGTCACCTCCATCCATCCTTGGGTGGAAGCTCAGACAGACGAAAGGGCCACAGCCAGGCAGGACAAAGTGAGAGGGAACTCATACATCCCGAGGGTCCCCAGCCCCATGCTGCTGCGTGCCCCACAGGGAGATATACAATACCCTCAGCGATCCCATTCCTGGGGTTCAAGTGGGGTTCATTTGTCTCCAAAATGGAGCCCCAGTCCAAGAATAACACAGGTACTGGGATGTCTCCTGTCACTTTTATGGATTGTGAATACCGTCCCCTGTGACCTTGAGGCAAGGCCCCAGCAGACCTGGAGAAATGGCCAGATGGTTCTCTGGTGTTTTGTTCTTGACTTTGGGAAAGAGGGGAGGGGGTACCATCCATAACCACTTGCTAGGCTGTCTGAGAAACCAAAGGGCCAGCAAACTAAGGGGAGAAGCCACTGTCTCAGGAGATGGGGATACCTGAGCCACAGCAGGGGTGTGAGCCACTTTCAGTCCTGTGGAGCCGCTGGCTTTGGGGAGCAGTGCCAGGTTCTATGTGTCGTCCAGGGTGCTCTTGGTCCCAATCCAGGAAGTCAGCTGAGCTGATGGCCTGGCTGCAGGCTGGAAGATGCCACCCAACCAAGTCACAGTGGCCCAGGGTCAAGATTCTGTATGTCTCTCTACACTGCCTCATTAAACAACAAAAACTTGTGTGTGCATGTTTGTGTATGTGCCTGTGTGTGTATGTGCGTGTGTGTGTCTGTGTGTGTGTGTGATGTGCGTGTGTGTATGTGCATGTGTGATGTGTTTGTCTGTGTGTATGTGTATGTGCGTGTGTGTATGTGCGTGTATGTATGTGCATGTGTGTGTAAATGTGCGTGTGTATGTGTGTGTGTGAATGTGCGTGTGTGTGTGTGTATGTACGTGTGTGATGTGCTTGTGTGTGTGTTCATCAGGCACCATGGCCTAGAGAAGTGTCAGCTGCGCAGTACATAGCATCTATGACTGTAGGCGGTGGCCTCGCCCACTGCTTGTATCCTTGGCATTTGGGGATGTCACTCAGGCACAGAATATACGATATTTAGGTGGCAGTTGCAAGGCGCTGTATGACATTATTTAAGGTCTATTCCTTTTTCTCCTGAGAAGGGGAGCCAGGCAAGAACCAGGGTGACTGCGGAGCAACACTTGCTATGAAACAAAGTCATGTGACCAGAGGTGATGGCACAGGAGCAAGGTGGCCAGAAATGGTCTCTCCAGCCAAGGGGCATTTGGGGATTGGTTTAAAGAACAAAGAGTCTGGCTCTGTGGCTGAGTGCACTGGCTGCTCTTCCCAGTCGATCCGAGTTCAGTTCCTAGCTCTCATTTCAGGCGGCCCACGACTGCCTGGAACTCCAGCTCCAGGGGCCCCAATGTCCTTTTCTGGCCTCCATGGGCTCTGAACTCACAGGGTCACATCCACATAAAGACTCACATATACACACACAATAACAAAGAAAGAAGGAGAATCATCAGCGAGCTGTAGTGGCGCACACCCTTAATCCCAGCACTCAGCGGGCAGAAGTAGGAGGGTCTCCGTGAGTTCAAGGCCAGCCTGGCCCACACAGAAATTTTTTTTTTTCCCACACAGAAATTTTTATACACATTTGCTACCACACAGTTGTCACGATCACTCCAACGTGATGTTCCTTACTAAAACCCAACGTAAGATGTATTTTAGAACTAGGAGACAGAAATAAACAGGAATCGCTGTGCCCTTCATTCTGCCTGACTAGCAGGAAGTGGAGGGCTGAATCCTCACACACTGACGCTCCGAGGGTAGCTGGAGACACTGTTCCACCCGACCTGGCATCAGAACGGGTGTCTTTTTATTTTATTCTTTATAGATGCTCTTCTTTTGTAGGCTACCTTAAAGCCTCGCTTTGGGAAAGAGCGGGGACTATGGATAAAGACTTTATTCATCCCGGCTGGCTGCTGCGTGTGCCAGGCTGGATACTGTGCGCACAAGGCCTGAACAACATGATTCCCCGAGCCCTCGGCTTGTAAAGACCGGCAGACCCAACAGGAAAACAGGCTCGCAGTTCAGTTCTGATAATTAACTCTGGGGCCAGAAAGAAAAACAGCTCTATCTGCAGGGGTTGCTCTTGAGAAGCTGACATTGTGCTTAGGGCAGGAGCCTTGTGACTCCTTCCCGGGTGATACCTGTTCTCACCCTAGGATGAGTGACACACACACTTTCTAAAGGGGGGTGGACCCAGCAAAGCCCAGCAGACTGCTGACAGCTTGAGTGGCCTCTGGTGGCTAGGGGACTGCCATTTTTCCTTCACGGGGGCTATCACCTCCTTCCCCACACATGATTAACTGAGCCCACTGCGGCCTGCTGTGAATCTGTAGGTTCACTGAGAAGTTTCCAGAGTCAAGGTGCAGAGTGACACCCTTTGTGCCTGTTACACACTCTAAAGGCTCTGATGATAGATCAGGGTGGAGGGAGAGAGGTCAGATGAGGGACCCCAAGGTTACCCATTCCGGTTGCTGCTGAAGGTGGCCACCAAGCGTTCCAGGCACCATAAGAAGTGAGCCATGTTTGCAGACCCTGCCTTGGGCATTCTGTTCAGCCGGCCCACCATAGAATTCAGGTTTCCCCCACGGACCCCAGCTGGTAAAGAAAGACTTAGTGTCATGATGCCACCAGCAGGAAACAGAAACAACTCAGACCTCCACCACAGACCCTGTCTGGATCCCATCTCAGGAATCTTGCTGGTCCCAGCCTCTCACTGGTCTTGGGCTCTGTGGCTGATAACCAGTTCGTTCCCACTCATGCTGAGCGCATTGGGGCTGGGCAGTTCCAAGCTCTTGAAGGAATAGGGACCGGAGTCAGGGTGGGCTCACAGAATGACCCCAGGGGCGTGACAGATGTACATGGCCTTTAAGATGTGGCACTCGCTGTCTTAAGACACAGCTGTCCCATGTCCTTGGAGTCCTGTAAGGACAGTGGTCTGTTCAAGTGGACATATTCAAATAAGGAGTTTGCATTCTAGGGCTTCTCTTTTTCGAAGACGGCTGAAATAATAGTGACCATAATCCCCTCTTGCCCTTTGTGGTAGCGCTGGGCTCAGCAGGCAGCCAGATGTCCCCAAACTGCAGGGAAGTGACACCACCCCCCTTTTGACAGCAGCCAGCCCCACAGGGCTCCTGCAAAGGCCCCAGGGCCTCACCTCACTGCAGGCAGAACTCCAGGGAGTCAAACAAACAGGGGAAGGAAGCTGGTGACACTCTGACCCTGTGACATCAGCGCTCCTGGAGCTCCGCAGGGTGCAAGGGACCTTTTGCGTGGTGAGAGAACTCTGTTCTGCTGCTGTGGGCCCACTTCAAAGCAACTCCCATGGCCTTTGGCTTAGCTTTGATCAACTTGCAGCTGGCTCAGTGAAGGCCTTGACTCATCCGTCCCTGTGAAGGTCATTTGTTACACAGATGGAGGAGGCGGCTGAGAAGGGGGAGTCCAGCCCATTTCCCACAGACAGGCGGCTTCCGGTGTCTCAGTTGATACGTCCGTGGAATGGCATAAAACATCCTTGGGGGTCACAGACGGTGGGTACCTGGGGCCTGCTGTGTTAAGTGTATTAATCTACCCTTAAAAGAAGGTTCTGGAAGAGTATAAAGAACACCAGCCAACAGGGAAACTCAGTCACAGGAAGTGAGTCTCCCTTAGGCTTCCACGGAGATGGGCGCAGTCCACATGGACACTGGCCAGTGTGGCAGCCACTGGCCACCTGTGGCAGGCGTGTGGTTGAAACATGGACCCTGCGGTTTCGAAGCAAATTATTTCTCTAAATGTAGACTTTATAGTAAATAACCAGAGTCGCCCGTGGTGACTGGGTTCAGCAGCATCACACCAGAGACAGGTGCAGAACTGCTCAGCTTCCCCGGAAGGCATGGGGACAGCCTCTGGGCTCTCTGTTCTCTTAGATCAGAAAGTCATTTGGAGCCGCCGAGCCCGGAGGACCCATGCAGACCTCAGACACATGGGTTCCCAAATTCGGCTGTTACTACTTAAGAAGCTGACGTCCATGAAGGGGGGAGGGGAAAAATCCACAACTTCAGATGCTCTTAAAAGTGTGGGCCAGCTCTGGTTCAAATAGCTCGCCATGATACTCACGGGGGATGACACCAAACCTTCTCGAGGTTGCCAAAGTCTTTCCCTGCTGGGATCTCTGATCCAGGAGGTGACAGTTCAGGAAAGAAGGAAGAATGCATTTGCTCTGACTGGGTGAGGTTCTGGGCCTGTGTAGACGAATCCAGAAAGAGTTGAGCTGGGGAAGTAGCTCAGTGGGAAAGACACTCATGGAACCCTGGGTTCTCTGACCACATGCACCAAGTATGATGGTCTGCAATCAGAACTTAAGAAGCAGAGGTAGGAGAATCAGGAGTTCAAGGACATCCTCAGCTGCATTGTGAGTTTGAGGCCAGCCTGGGGTACATAAGATCCTGTTGAAGAAAAAAGTGGTCACTCAATGTTAAAGATTTCTTTACAGCTCTTGCAGAGGACCTGGATTTGATTCCCAACACCCACATCTGGAGGCTCACAGCTGTCTGTAACTCCAGTTTCAGGGAATCCAGAGCCCTCTTCTGGACTCAGTAGGTACCCACACACAAATCTAAAAATAAAATAAATCAAGAGAGAGAGAGAGGAAGAAGAAGAAAGACAGAGAGAGAGGGAGAGAGAAAGAGAGAGAGAGAGAGGGAGGAAGGAAGGAAGGAAGGAAAGAAAGGAAGAAAAGAAGAGAAAGGCGCTGCCTTCACCCATGTCCTGAAGTGCTTCCTGTCTTCCAGGGTCCTGTGAGACACGGCTGTCTGTGGCTCGCGTGGCTGCTCGCTCCTGGAGCGGCAGAACCAGTCAGAGCGGTCATGTGTCCACATTCCCACCACATTCACCAACATAAGTGTGAGCGGCCCGCAGAAGGTTCCCTACCAGAGTCTTCCCTGAACATCCCTGCTGTCCTAGCCTTGCCCCACCAGTTAGTCCCTCAAGCTAGGCCGGGGTGGCATCTTACACAGCAAAGGCTTACAAGAGCTCCGCATGCTACCGGCCTACACTCTGGTTCTCATACTCCTGGTGACAAGCAAAGCTTCATGCTGCTTCCTGTGCCAAACTTCTGCCCTGGGGCACAGCTCTGCTGGGATGCCAGGGGCACACCAGCCCACCCCCAGCGTCCACCTACACTTCCCACAAAGCTGGTTCAAGATGGAAGGCAGACGGCGCTCTCTGACCGGTGCCAGTGGTAGAGGCGAGCCAGGCCCCTGGGCGGGTTCATGTGGAGGCCTGAGGGGAACAAGGCCGCAGTGTGGGTCCGGCTGGCAGGCTCCTGATGCTACGTGAGAAGTCGTGAAAACAGCCTCGTGGCCAGAAGGGCACCTCCCCGGCCTCCGCTTTCTCACTTCAAACCAACCATGGTTTTGGAAAAGAGGCTGCATGTGTACCGCACCCAGACTCTGCCCAGTGGCAGGAATCGGGAAATGCCAGGGCTTGGGTCAGTGTTGACCCAAGGCTGTGAACACAGGCCCTGTGTTCCTGTGACCGGAAATGGAGTCTTGGTGTTTATGGGGAAACAGGTTGATGGTACAGGCCACTCGGTAGAAACTTCCAGAAAACACTTATGCATCTGTCGGGCACTGGGCGCCGTGTCAGGGGTATGATATTGAACACCACAGGCATTTCCTGACATCCTGGTGGGTGCCTGGTGCAGCCGGGTGGGAATGTTGGGCTGGGAAGTGAATCGTAGAACATAGCTCAGCAAAGGTAAGTGTCCCCGGGAAGGTCACAAGGTGAGAATGTGACCAAGGATTTGAATGCCAGAGCGACTATGGGTGAGACCCACACTGGGTCCTCTGTTGGGGGAGAGGGGGTCTGAGGCCCAGCACACCTGTCAGCGGAGGCTGGATGAGCAGGCAGCCGGCCAGGCAGAGATGGAAAATGCCCCAGGAGTGAGGCGTTCAGCCTTGCATGGTCCTCAGTGACATCCAGTGGAGATGGCAACAACATTCCAAGCAAGCAAGACAAACTAGAGCCAAAGGAAAGGGGCTAACATGCATGTAGCTATGTGCTATGGGGTAGCACAGGCCAGGCCACTGGTGACATTTGGGCAGCAGTAGAGGACAAGGCTGAGTGCGGACCTGGGAGCCATTTCCAGGAGAGTCCAGCGCAGACCCACGAGTGGTAACTCCTATGCCGGTTGCTGGCTACAGAGCAGTCAGCAGCAGAAAAGGCACGCTGAGTGAGCTTGGGGAGTGTCCCAGCTCTCCTGCCCCGAGCGACCCTACTTCATGCCATCCCATCCCACGCTGGCACAGGGCTCCAGTGCACACCACCTGCCATTGCTTGGAGGCCATGGTTCCTAGACTGCTTGACCCCTATCTGCTGCCCCTGCTGTCTAAGGTCCCACATAGGACCTTGTCAATATCCAGGCCGTCCGCCTCTACACCTTCAATTTCACAGCCCCATCTTGGTGACTTTGGTAACTTGGGAACTCACTCTGAACCCTAATTCTGTTTTTCAAAGGTCTCAGCAACCTTGCCACCCGTCTCTGGTGATGGCCCCTTGGAGATCCCCATGAACAACACACACAGTGGACAGGAATCAGGGTTACCCTGAGTTCCTTCCTTGGATATCTTTTCTATCACCAGTTCCAGAATCTTCAATGGCAGCTGCCAACATGGCTATCTAAGAGTCCTCGTCATATTGATTTGGCCTTGCTGTTTACTTGAGAGTCTCCAGTTGCACCCAAGGACAAAGTCACTGCCTCTAAACCTGGGTGCTCTATAGGCCACACAGGGTGGAGAGTTATCTGAATGTTGACCCACGCAGAGGTCGTAGACAGTGGCCCACATAGCATGTTCTAGTCATGCCTTCTGTGGTCTGTGGGCCCAGAGCAGACTTGAAAGCGTGACTCAACTAGGAGACAGGAGACAGAGACCTTGACCTGCAGCTCAGCACAGTTTCATTCCCAACAATTCTTCCAAAGAATGAATGTCATGCTTGAGCTGATGAGATGGCTCAGGGAGCTAAGGTGCTTGCTGCCAAGCCTGACGGCCTGAGTTCAATTCCCAAGACTCACATTGTGAGCAGAGAGATCAAATCTGCAAGTTTCCCTTCGACAGCCACTCTTGCACTGTGGCATGCGCACCCCTCCCCCAACACACGCCTAAGTATGTGAAAAAGAGAATTCTACTATCCTTGCTGGTAGGACTTTTATGAAACACTGTACCCAGTTGTTATATTTTGAACCTATATGCCAGGTGTGTTGGCCCACGCCTTTAATCCCAGCACTAGGAGGCAGAGGCAGGTGGGTCTCTGATTTCAAGGCCAGCCTGGTCCCAGGACAGCCAGGGCTACACAGAGAAACCCTGTCTCGAAAAACAAAACAATAACAAAAACCTATATAATGTCGCTGACTTGCTTCTTAGCTCTCAATGTCTAGAATATTTGACCCTTTGCAGAACAAGCCTGGCTCCACTGTGAAGCCTAAGACTTCCAGTGCTGCCATCTGTAAGCCTTCTGGGCCCCTAACTGAGAGGTCCCTTCTCCAGACATGTCCCCACCAAGCCTTTTTGTCCTCAGCAATCATTTGACCTCCCTGCTAGCCCACGACATCATTCTAATAAGCCTGTTACATCCTCACAGGAAGCCAGGGGCCCCTCCATCCCATTGTCACTACTAGCTCTGCTGACTTGCCCTGAGTGGCCCTGGAGTGGGTGACGGACTCCTTCCTACGACTGGTTCTGTATGTCACTTTTTAATGTGCCTTTTGCACCTGCAGATTCCATATGGTCAGTGCTGGACACAGTTCACCACCTTGCAGTATTTAGACTGGAGGGGGGACTTCTTCAATCGTGGGGAAAGAGGGGGCTGGATGGACTGGATGGCTGGGCAGGAGGAAGTGAAGATGAATGGGTGGATAGAAGGGTAGAGTAAATGAAGGAAAAAAGCAGAAGAAAGGAAGGGTCAGGAGATATTTAGGTAGATGCCAAAAAGGAAGGGTAGAATGAAGAACAGATAGGGGAGTGGAATGAAGGGACAAAGGAGAAGAGGACCAGAAAATGGATGATTGGATGGTTGGATGGATGAATGGACAGATGGATAGGTGGGCAGATGGATAAAAGAATGTATGGAAGGATGGATGAACAAAAGGATAAATGCATGGACCGATGGATAAATGGATAGACAGATGGATGGACAGATAGATGGGTGGATGGAGAGATAGATGGATGGAGAGATGAACAGATGACTGGATAAATGGCTAAACAGATAGATGGATGATGGATGGATGGACAGATGGATAAATGGATGGACAGACAGATGGATGAACAGATAGAGGGTAGATGGATAGATAGATGGATGGAGAGATGGATGAACAAATGAATGGACAGATGTCTGGATGGATGGATGGAAGGAAGGATGGATGGATGGATGGATGAATGAATGGATGGATGGACAGACAGATGGGAGGAGAGACGGATGGATAGGTGGGAGGGTGGGTGATTCTGCCTGATTGCCAGACCTATCCCATTTCCCTAGATCCCTCTCGTTCTCACTTTTCTCTCTGGCCCACCCAGCCTGCAGGCTCAGTGTCCTCCTCCCTCCTCTGGCCCAGGTCCCAGAGTCTGTGCCCATTCCCACACTACTGCTCCTGTGTTCCCTGCCTGGCAGCAGGAGCGACCACATCCTGCCAGCTCGCTCTTGACATCTTGAAGCCTGACTGGCCCCTCCTTGCCCCAGGACTTTGATGGAGGAGAAAGAAGGCACTTTGTGGGGTTTGGAGACTGGCCTGTCTGGTCTGCCCCTGGGCTCACACGACAAGCTCCGACTGTGCCGATGGTTGATGATCTTTCAGGCGGGGCCGCTGGCTCCATTGCACTAGAGACCATGGGTTTACCCCACACCTGAGAAAACAAGGCTGGAGCTGTATGTGGCTGATAAAGCCGTCCCGAGGCAGAGGCTGCACATGTGCTGGCGTCCAGGGACAGACACTGGGTCCTTTGTGTTCATTCCCAACCAGTTGCCTACTGGGAGCGGCAAACAGCAAACTCTCTCACCTCTGTGGGGCTGAGCAAGCCAGGTTGGCTGAGTTCGCTCAGGAGCAACATGAAGGGGCTGTTGTCTGCAGCCTTGGAAGCCAGGCAGGTATCAGAGAACCTCTCCCAAGGCCTGCTGGGAGAAGCGGGCACTCAGTAGCCAGGAAGGGAGGGGCGTTGCTGGAAGTCAGGCTGTGCCTTCTGAGTCCAAGCTAGGTAACACAGAGGCTTTCAGGCCAGATTCCATCTCCCAAGCAGTGCATGGAGGCCGACTGTTCCTTGGTGGACGTGAATGAAGCAACTGTCCAGACCCACGCATGACTCACAGACGGGTAAATGATGGATCCGGAGGGGTCGAAAGGACTCTGCCCTCTGAAATCACCAAAGTAAACTGGGGCCACGTGAACACATGGGCAATTAAAATCATATCAGGGCATCTAAGCCCGAGAACATAAAAGACACCCAGATAGAGGACAGGGTGCAAACCCCTCACCTGGACCCCACAGAAAGGAGGACACCTAATACTGAGACGGTGACCCACAAACCTGTCCTCTGATCACCCACTGTGTGGTCCCACCGGCTGAGAACTCTCGGCCATGTCAGGAGATGACACTCAGCCCTGCTGTACACTAACTGACATCCATCCATCCGCCATTTATCTGTTTGGACTCTGACATCCTCTGTGGTCCCGCAACTCGACTTGAGATTCAGCTTAACCTTGACCCCGAGGCTTGACTCTGTATTGGCACTTCCTGCAGACCTCAGGCCAATTCCTCCTCCAGTTCCCACAAGGACATTTTCCACTGTGTAAGCCTTGGGCATTTGCTTCTCACGCCTCTTTGAAGCTTCTTGAGTTCTACTGTTGACTCTTTTGGACTGTTCTGTAGCCTAGATAGATAGATGGATGGATAGATAGATAGATAGATAGATAGATAGATAGATAGATAGATAGATAGACAGATGTAGGTAGATGATAGATAGAGAGACAGACAGATAGATAGATGTAGATAGATTATAGGTGGATGGATAGATGGAGAGATACGTACATAATACATACATATATATATATATAGATGGGTAGATGGAAGACATAGGTAGACAGATGTAGAAGATAGATATAGATAGATAAGATAGATAGATAGATAGATAGATAGATAGATAGATAGATAGATGGATAGATAGATAGACAGATAGATGTAGATAGATTATAGGTGGATGGATAGATACATACATAATACATATATATATAGATAGATGGGTAGATGGAAGACATAGGTAGACAGATGTAGATGATAGATACAGATAGATAGATAGATAGATAGATAGATAGATAGATAGATAGATAGATGTTGGATGGATAGATGGATGGATTTATTGATTTACCATGTGGTATATGTGTGATCCAAGAGCTAATATCATCAGTTATGATCAGAGTAGAAGAACCTAGGCTTCCGTCTCTCAAGGGAAATTGAGACTATTCAACAAATTGCAGCTGACAGGTTGAAGTAGCTGTAACTCTACTGTTGTGACATTAAGGAAAACACAAAAAGGTGTCTACGTTTCTGACAGTGAGTTCATGGCAGTGCGGTGTGGAGAGACAAACAGGTAACTTCCCAGATGTCCCAGAGGTTGGGTGATTGGACAAGGTCAGGCGGAAGGGTGTGAAGACGAATGGAGAGGGGTGTCCATGCTTGCTCCACACTGCCCCTTGTCTGAGGGAGCTCCATCTGACTGTCACACTGGCCCCAAGCAGAACATGGAGAGGGCTATGGGCCCCTTGTGGTCCTGGTTGTTTAGGTTGGGGCAACCGTGGGCTCCAGAGTTGTGGATGGGGGCAGATTGCAAAGGGCCAAGGGTTAGGTGGGGATGAGGGCCACGTCTCCTAGTCTGTACTAACTGGTGGGTTCTGAGCTCCTAAGGGAAAGGCACCGTGTCCTTCTTAGGATCTAGTTCATGAGGTGATGGAATTGAAAGGAGGCTGGGCCTTGCTGTAGGGAGCGGGTCGGTGGGGGAGGTCCTTGGAGGTTATATGCTGCCCTGTCCTTCCCTGCCTGTCCCTCTGCTTCCTCTCCACCATGAGGTGAGTGGCTCTCCTTCCCAGAGTCCCTGAAGGCTAGAGCCACCCATGGTCCACAGCAATGGAACCAGCTGGCTGGGAACCCAAACCGCCAAGACCACGAGTCAAACTAATTCTTCCCTGAAGTTTTCTGGCGCTGGCATTTGTCACAGCAATGAAGACCTAACAAAGACCTCCATGTTAGGCACCAAACCACATGGGAACCCCAGGCAGCAGTGCCCACTGTCAGGCCCAAGAGAGAAGTCACCTACAGCCCAGAATCATCCCTGAACATGGACTGATTGTTGGGGTGTCATGATGAATCAAATTTCACTTATGAACCCATAAGAACAGTGATGCGGAGGTGTCAAGGTATGAGGGGGGAGGGGACAACTATGGTGTGTGTGACACCCTGAAGGCTAGACGAGGGGACACAACACATTCAGGGCTCTGTGCCCTGCCACCATCTACAAGGGGTCGTGGAAGGAATCCCATGGGGACGTGAGGGTCACTACACATATACTCCCAGATACAAGTGGTTAATAGACCCCTGACTGCAGCAAATTTGTGGATGGCTGCAGCCTAGGCTGCAATGGATGCTAGGGACCAGAGGGCCTCTGGGTGGATGCAGGGGATGCTAGGGACCAGAGGGCCTCTGGGCGGAGGGAGGAACACGCCTTATTTGGGTGTGGGTATAAAAACAGCCACATTTGGCAAATGCACACTATGTAAATGCTTTATTCTTATTTTTGGTTTTTAAATTAAAGTTGTGTGTGTGTGTGTTTGTGTGTGTGTGTGTGCATGGGCACACACACTCATGTGCAGGTCAGGGACAACCTGTGTGAGATAGTGCTCTCTTCCCACTGTGTGGTGCCTGGGGAGCAAACACGTCATCAGGCTCGGTGGAAAGTGTGTACACCCCTGTATATCTCCTTGGTCCTGATTTTGGTTTTGAGAAGAGTCTCAAAGGACTGGCCTAGCACTCATGGTAATCCTCCTGTCTCTGCCTCCCAAATGCTGGGATGGCAAGTGCAAATCATCACACCTGATGCCATTTCATCTTTCTCATCTGTCCCCACCTTCTTCACAGCCCTCTCTGGAAAATGATCCTCTTAGCTCCATGGTGTTGATGAGGAAACTGAGGCACAGGAAGGGTCCAGAGTCACACACTGGACCCACATGGGAGCCTGGACTTGTTGCCAGCTCTTCAGCCACCACCAAAAGGTGCATAGGGAAGAGACTAGCAGCGGATGTGGTGAAAGACCCGGGCAGAGGTGGAGCAGGCATGAGTGGCAGGCTCTTCTCTTGCGGGAAGCATCTGGACTCCTGGCAGGGCTGTCCCCAGTCCCCAGGGCCGTCCCCAGTCCCCTAGTGCAGGACAGCATGCTGGTCCCATTTTTCAGCTATAGCCGGTGCCGGCCCTACCCACTCCAGGAAATCCTGCCACTGTTATTTTGGGAAAGTTGATGGCTTTTTTTCTGGTCCTTCAGAGAGCCTGACAGATGGCCACAGATTGGTGCAATGCATTTCCACGGTGGTGTCCGAGGCTCTCCGATGGATTCTTCCTGCTTCGTCAGGCGCTGCAGCCAGATTCGCTCCTTCGGTAAATATTTAAGGAAGCCTGCTGCGCGCAGGGCTCAGCAGTAGGCGCCAGGGGAGGAATGGAGAGGCATTTATTGGTTGTGTATCATGCAGTGGCTCAGGAGATTGCAGGTAGGACCAGCGCCGTTCTGAGCACCACTGGGTCCCCAGTGAGCTGTGCTAATGAGCCCTTCTTTGCCTGCTAGCCCAGCTTGCAGGCATCCTCTGGGATGTATTTCTGTAGCTCCAGCATGTGACAGTGGAGGAACGTGTCAAACTCTAGAGAACCCAGCTGCTTTCAAAGGAAGAGCGCCAAAGGCAAGAAGGGAAGCCCCGGCCGGCTGCTCTGCCAAGGCTCCTCTGTGCCAAAGCTGAACACAGGCCATCAAAGCTGAGAGAGAGACCCAGGAAACAGAACAGAGTCCTGCAGTCGCCTGCTCTGCCCAGGTGATGATTCGGAGGATGGACTCACCTTGGGCCTCAGTGTGCCATCTGTAAAATGGAGTGGATGAAGGCCCTGGCCTCTCAGGGTGGGTGGGTTGAAAGAGACAGTTGGGTGGCCACACTGAGAAGCAGTGAAGTCGAAAGAGATGATACTACACTCACTGAGCCGGCAGACTGCTACATTTTCAAGGTTGGCAGAAGCCCCAGCTAAGAGGATGTGGTCCCGGCACCCCTGCCCTGCCTTAAGGAGACATTCTTACTGGTCTCAATACCAGGCTGGGATTGGGGATCTGGAAGGTTCTCTGCACTTGCCATTGTCTAAGAAAACCCAAAGGGCTGGCTTCTTAATGTAAGAAATGATATTTTTTTAGAAAGTATTTTCTTCTAAAAGCATCTTTTAAATTTGTTTTTAAAGTTGGGCGGTAGTGGCACACACCTTAATCCCAGCACTCAGGAGGCAAAGGCAGGCGGATCTCTGAGCTCGAGGCCAGCCTGGTCTACAGAGTGAGTTCCAGGACAGCCAGGGCTACACAGAAAAACCCTATCTCGAAAACAAAACAAATTTGTTTTTAAATTACACTGTTTCATTTTGTGTGTGTATGTGTGTGTGTGTATGTGTGTGTGTGTCACAGCATACATGTGGGTCAGAAAACTCACAGAAGTCATTTCTCTTTTTTTACAACGTGGGTTCCAGGAAGGACCCAACTTGTCAGACTTGGTGGAAAAACTCCACCCACTAAGCCATCTTGCTGGTCCCCTAAAAGCACACTCTTTTCATTGCTACTGTTTTATTATAAATATTTTATGACATAATTTTCCAGGGCTGGAGAGATGGCTTTGTAGTTATGAGAGCAATGGCTGCTTTTCCAGAGGACCTAAATCTGGTTCCCAACACCCATGACAGGCAGCACTCAACTACCTGTAACTTCTGAAGCTCTGCCGCCCTCTGCTGGCCTCCACAGGTACCTGCACTCCTGTGCACATAGCCACATGCAGACACAGACATGAATAATTTAAAATAAAAACTTTTTGTTGTTGTTATTGTTTTGAGCATGGTTTTTCTGTGTGTAGCCCTGGCTGTCCTGAAACTCATTCTGTAAACCAGGCTGGCCTTGAACTCACAGAGATCCTCTTTTCTCTGCTTCCTGAGTGCTGGGATTAAAAGTGTCCGCCACCACTGCCTGGCTTAAAAATAAAATCTTATTTGTTTGTTTGTTTGTTGTTTTGGACAGTGTTCTGTCTGCATGTATCCCTGCCCACCAGAAGAGGGCACCAGATCATGTTATAGCTGTGAGCCACTGGGAATTGAGTTCAGGACCTCTAGAAGAGCAGCCAGTGCTCTTAAGCTCTGAGTCATCTCTCCAGTCCTTAAAATAAAATCTTAATTTTTTTGTTCCAGATGGGAGGCAGAGGCAGGAGGATCTCTGTGAGTTCAAGGCCAGCCTGGTCTACAGAGCTAGCTCCAGGACAGCCAGAGCTGTTACACAGAGAAACCCTGTCTCGAAAAAGCAAAAGAAAGAAGAAAAAAGAAAAATTTTTCCATAAAAGCATGTATTGAAGAAGACATTTTCTGCATAAAGCTTCAATCCCAGAGAAAAGCAGCCATACCGTGGTAGCCAGCTGTTACAGCCCTCGCCGTTCTGCCTTCCGTTCCCGACCACTTTGATGCAGGGCACACAGAAGGGCACTTCAGCACTCTGCGGGATTCTCCTGGGTACCCATGTGCTTCAGCTGATTTGGTCCACATCCTGCCTCCTGTATTCTGTCCTCCAAGGAGGCTTTAGCTGTGTCTGGGGAGACAAGCTTCACACCTCTGAGGCCACCTCCCGGTCTCCTTTTAGCCAGAGGGAGCACAGAGCAGCCATGAGGGCTGACACAGCAGACAGACCCAGGGTCATTCTGGGTTCTCTTAAGACCTAGACTCTGGGAAGGCCATCTCTCCACTGGGTCCTTGCCCAGCCTCAACTGTGAATCAGCTGGCTAAGCCATGCTCCCTGTCACGTATCTTTCATGACCCAAAGAATCCAGGTCTCCCAGGTTCTGAATGCTGCTCTAATCCCTCGTCTACCAAACGTGTCAGTATGTATGCACACACACATGCACACGTGGCTCTCAGACACAAGACCCTCTACTCCTCCACCCCTGTGCAGAGGAACCCCCGGTTCCTGATGTCTCTCTGCCCTCTCCTCTGTCCTTCTCTCCTCCTGTCATACAATCTCCCCAGATTCAATGATGGCAGTGACTCTGTCCCTTCCTCATCGCGAAGCATACTGTAGCTTCGCAGGCTAACTCAGCAGAGAGGCTCAGCCTTGCCAACCAGAGGGACCTAGCAGTGCAGCCTCTCCTTAGGCCCCGGGCTACTGCCCACTCCACTCCCCAGCCACACGAATTGATAATGGGAAGCCCCAGGGCACAACAAATGTCCCCAAATGAAGGAGATTAGGGCCAAGGAGGAGCAGGGTGTAGGAGAAGGAGAATAGAGTGGGGTGCTGGGAGGAAGGGCTGGCTGGGGCGGCGAGAAAGATGTGATTGGCTACTTCAGGCATGCATCCCCTCAGGAGTAAGTCCCTCAGCCTCATGGGGCCAACAGTCAAAAGCAGCATGGGATGCCGGGTAGCAGCTTTCCACTGTTGGGGTGGAAGACACCTGACACCCATTCCAGGAAAACCTACAGAACTCAGCCAGGAAATAGCCCAGAACCTTCTATATGCCAACCCCGTTATACCTTGGCTTGGAGAACTGAGCACCTATGGGGTACGGAACTTCACAGTTTCCTGACAATAGGGACCTAACACGTGTGGGATCTCAGAAGTGGGCTCCAGGAAGAAAGTCAGGGGCAAAAGAGAAGCTGCAGGATTGACTCGCAGGGCGACCTTTCTGGCTGACCCGGGCCAAGAAGCACTACCACAGACATAGTGGGATACCGGATTACCCAGAGTACAGATATTGTTTCCCAGGACATAGGCTGTTAATTTTTGCACAGTGAGGGATCGAACTTAGGGCCTAACATGGCTTTGGCAAGACTTCTACCCCTAAGCTACAGACCTTATCACCTTATCAACAAAAGTTTGGGGAAGCAGTGAGGTGGCCCAGCAGGTAACAGTACTCGCCCTCAAGCCTGAGGACCTACGTGGAAGAAGTGAACCAACTTCCACAAATTGTCCTTTGACCACACGTGGGTCATGACATGTACATGGACATGTACGTATAAATAAATAAAAGTATTTTTAACATATACAAGCTGAGCATCTCTGGTCACTTAATCTAAATGTGAAATGTCCCAAAATCTCTTCACTTTTCCCCCACTTTTTTTTCTTTTGAAACAGTCTCACTGTGTAGACCAGGCTGGTCCAATCTTGTTATGCAGTTCAGGATGGCCTTGAACTCTTGATACTCCTGCCTCTGCCTCTCAAGTGCTGAGATTCCAGCTAGGGAACACCACATTTTGCCAAAACGAACACCTTTCTGAGCACTGATGTAATGCCTCCAGTGGAAAATTCCACACTGTGGAACCCTGCTCTGCACGCAGTGATTAAACTGTCAAGTAAATACATACCTTACAACCCTAAGGTTGTACAACATGTAAAGAGGTATTCAAAAGTCTCGAGTTCTTCTGGTCCTGAGCATGTTAGAGCCGGATCCACAATCTGGCCAGAGAGCTTTGGTGTGTGTCTCTGTTCAGACTTCTCATGTCTGAATGCTGCATTGGCGCTAAGCTCATAGCCTAGGGCTGCGAGGCTCCGGCCTTCAAGGGTCGGGTCGCTAGCCGTGCCTGTGTCCTGCCTGAGGCGCTCTCCTCCGGGCCATTTTAATGAACACAACCCGTAGTAAAAAGCCAAGGTATATGAGGGGGGGAGTGCCATGCCAGTCTCTGATGAAAGGGGTACTTGTTTGAAGCTTGGGACCGAAAAGGAGGTCCCTTGCTCTGTGACACCAAGAGAAGGTGTGTGAGACAGCTGCTAGGGCTGACAGTTGCGCTTGCAGGTCAGAATAGATCGCCGGCACGTTCACAGACAGACAGGAAGGCTGGGGCTCGGCACAACTCCCATGTCAAACCTGTGTGTCCATGCACCCCCATATCTGTGTGCTCATATACATGTAAAACATACGCGCGCGCACACACACACACACACACACACACACACATGTGCACCACATGTGAAGACAGAAAAACAAAACAACAAAACATGAGTCTACTCTTTCATGAGGACAAACTCAGAGGCGGACAGATGGCAGACTGGCTGAGTCAGCAACATGGCAGCTCTTCCCCCACCCCCCTAGGCAACCCCTTTCCTCTTCCTTGTCCTGTGGAGAGGACGTGGTTACAGGCAACAGAGCAGGTAATATATTGTCCATGAGGAAAGAAGGGTCCTTTCTCTCTTCTCTCCCTAGCAAAGAAGACTCTGCCACATGATCTCCCACAGAGTCCCGTAAGGCTAGCTGGGCATCACAAGACTGAGCCCGAGAGAGCCCCCGTGGTTGGTTGTCTCCACTGAAGGAGGCAGGATTCTCTAGAAGAACAGAACTGATAGAAAGTAGGCACATTAAAAAGGAGAACTGTAAATTAGCCTTTATTGTCAATGTAAGAAGACTCTGCCCTCTGTGGGCAGCGCCATTCCCTAGGTTTGGGTCTTGGACTGTGTAAGTACAGAGAGCTAGCAGTATGTGTACAGTTCTTGGCTCCAGGCTGTGGATGGGACTAGCTGTTTTATACTCGTGGTGCTGTGACTTCCTATCTTCATCCTGGAAAGACAGAGGCAACAGCAGTTGCTCCATCTACGTAGTCTGAGTCCAGCATTGATGGTCTAAAGTTCCACGGAGGGTCACGGCTACCAAGTCTACCTTCAAATGCCCAGAAAGTTGGAGTCTGAGGTCAGCCGACAGCAGCTGCAGCCATAAAGAGATGCCTCAGAGAGGGGCTTGGACTTGTACTGCCTTCCTCTGATGCCTTCCTTACCTGGGCACTAGCTTGTTGAATGGTTTCTTTCCAAGTCAGTCTCCTCTGGAGACGCCTCCTCCCCTAAGACTGGATCACCAGTCTTATGCATCTATCCATCCAGTCAAGGTGACAACCAAGACCAATCATTATATTCATTAAGATTGACCTCAGAGAAGTCAAGATGGGGCCAGTGCCTCAGACCCTGAGGAGATAAAGCCATGAACCGGCCGTGAGTGTGGTCAAGCTATTATTTGATTATGCGCCAACACACACACACAATAGGACCCTCCCACAACCTGCAGGTTGAGTTCCCACATTCTGTATCTTCAATGCTAACTTCCCTTTGGCCCTCTGTCTTCATCTCCTGCTGCCCTTTCTGGGCTCCCCAAGCTCCTTTGTGCTAGGGCCTGGTTCTCCCACCCACCCTCACCCCACTTTCTCGCCTCCATCTGAAGCCTCCGTGACTAATTTTTGTCTCATTTTAAGATCATATTTCCTTGAGGTTTACCGTGAACACAAGACAGCTTTCTGCAATTTACCTCCATTTCCTGTGGTAAATCTCTTTCAAAAATGTGTTTTTCCTCAGGGGGACAGAGCCTCCCCCTCCTCACTGCAGGATGTGGCCTACCATGTCAGAGGGTTCATTTTCGGGGCTCACCCTGTGACAAAGAGATGTCTGCTCCAGCCTAGAGTGTGGGGGTTGCTGTTCGGGTCCCTCCTGGCCAACCTGGTTGCTATTAGACCCTCATTTCAGATGGTGAAGCAGAGGCCTTGGCCGTGAACATGCAGCCCTGAGCCAAGTCCCCAGCTTCTGGCAGCCATTTTCTTGCAGGTCTGTGCTGGCTCCAGAGACTTCTTCCACTTCTGCCGCCTGACAATCCAAAGGGAAATTTATTCACAGATAATTTGAAACAGTCTCAAGCCCTCCCGACGCCAGAGAGTTCGAGTAGAAAATCTACAGGCCCCAGAGGGTAGCGGCCCACAGCTATTCCTGTCTTGGCCTGCCCCTCTTCCAACTTGACATCCCAGAAAACCCCAACTCCCATTCAGTTACTGCAACCCAGGCCAGAGACGTTACTGTGTGGGGACGGAGAGGGACGGGCAAGGTACGGGTTGTCTACGGTACCCTCTGAACACGGTAAGGCTGGGCTAGAAGACTACATGTTTATTTATTTGTACACACACACACACACACACACACACCAGTGCACTTCAGTAGAGGTCAGAGAACAGCCTGCAGGGGTCAGTTCTCCTCTTCCACCAAGTGAGTCCTAGGGATTGAGCCCAAGTCATTAGACTTTGTGGAAAGTGTCTTCACCCACTGAGCCATCTCACCCGATTGTTGATCCGTGGCCAGGTCCTCAGGCATACCAGGCCCTCAGGCATACCGGGCCAGGACCCTGTCACTGAGCTACATCTCAGCCCTCAATAAGCTTCTGCAAGCACTGACAGTCCTGTGGCCTTCTACCTGGCCACCCAGCTGGTGGCCCTCGGTGCTCCTGCCTGTGGAGGGACTTGAGAACACCCGGCTTCCCCTCTTCTGGTTTATTTTGCTGATGTGCAGAAGTGCAGAGAAAAATAAACCTGGGGCCTTTGTTTGTCTCCACATGGGTCTCCAGCTGGTTCCTACTCTGGGATCCAGTCTCTGCTGGCTGCTGGGTCGCCAGGCAGAGCTGGAGATATCTTTCCCTGAGGTACCTCAGACAGCCACAGTCCGGATGGAGGCTTGCCATTTACAGATTCCAAGGACAGCAGTCTCACATCCCTGGCAGTCCGGTGGCAGCTGCTGGCTTCCCTTTTCCTCCTCACTCCTGGATTGGGAACCCAGTGGGAGCCACATCAGCCCACACCCAAGATCTTACTTTCTTATCTCTGCCTGCCTGTTCTCACACCGGGGGTGGGGGTGGGGCGCAGACGGACAGACTCCAAACCCTGGGATCTCAGGTCACCCCTGCTGAGGCTGGCAGGCCACCTCTTCCAGAGCGAAGAGCTCTTTCATTCTTTGCAGGGGCAGGTGGCACTCACTGGGTCAGCTTCTCCCTGTCTGGGTCAGTCCTCCAGGCCAGGATACCCTGGCATGGGCATTTCTCTGTAAAGTACAGTTCCTCAGGTTGTGGTGACCCCCAACCATCCAATTATTTTTGTTGCTACTTCGTAACTGTAATTTTGCTACTGTTATGAAATATAATAGAAAGATCTGATATGCAGGGTAGCTGATATGGACCCCCAAAGCGGTTGCTACCAACAGGTTGAGACCCGCTGCTGAGAAGGGAGAGAGCACTGTGGGTGTTAAGCAAAGGTGGTCTGGTGAAGGACCCCAGGCTGGGGAACCCAGCAAGGGCACCTCAGCTCTGCTCCCTAGCAGGCTTCATCACTGCACGGATGCTGACTGTGGTTGCTGCTAACTAAACTCCATGTAAACTTCATGTCCTTTGTTTCCCCCAGGAAACTCAAATGCTTTAGAGAATGCTAACACAAGTGTTCCAGAGGCTTGGGGAGCCAGCGCCTTGCCTCCACCCCCACCATGGGCTTTCTGTTATAGTGGCTTCTCCAAAGGTTGTTAATGTGATTTCATTTCTGTGGGATTATTTTTCTCACATGTGTGTTTGTGTGTGTGCACTCAGAGGCCAGAAGTCAATGTTCAGGTCTTTCTCTCCTCTCCATTGTTTTCTGTTCTTGGTTTTCTTTGTTTGTTTTTTGGCAGGGTCTCCTGTATCCACTTCCTCAATTATGATTACAATTGTGTGCCATGGTACCCCACTTTGTACCAGAATGCTGGGGACCCCATCCCAGGTCCTCATGCTTGTATGCCAAGGACTTTGCTGACGAAGCCCTCTCCCCAGGCCCTACCACCTTATTTTCTTTCACAGAATTTTTGCCAATGAGAAGGGGAAACTGAGGCCTGGAAAGATAAATGCTGTTTGGAACAGACAGGAAAATGTGTTCTTTCCCGATGCTTGAGTTGATCTTGGGGGCAACCCCACTGAGCTAGGGAAGGAAAGATGCTGGCTGGTGACATAGGTCATCTGCTCTGTCCTACTAGCTTTGAAAACCACATTCTCCATTCCTACAGATTGGAAACAGCAGATCAGAGAGTTTAAGCGTGGGTCAAGGACATACCACTGCTAAACACGGGGCTGGAAGGGGACCCAAGGATGCTTCGCGTGGAAGCTGGAGCCTTCTTCCCAGCTGCCCTGAGGCTGATGGGTTTTGGAGAAAGTCTAGGAAGGAGAATAGAAGAGTACACGGGTCAAACAAACCAATTTCCTGGCCTGCAGGACACTGCTGAGGTGAGCAGAAATTCTCCACCTGATTTCCCACAGTGGCTTTTAAACTCATGCATAAATCCCTGCCGAGTGTGGGGAGGAGGGAGGGAGAGAAAAGGATGGAGGGAAGGAGAGAGACACAGAGAGACAGAGAGAGAGACAGACAGACAGAGAGAGAGAGACAGACAGAGAGAGACAGACAGAGAGAGAGACAGAGAGAGAGACAGAGAGACAGAGAGAGAGATCTGCGTTTTAGTTTGTTTTGGAGTGGACAGGGTGGAACTTATTTTGGCAATGGGGATAGAGGGGCTTTGTATGTGCTGGGGCAGCCTTCTTTTAAAAAATATTACAGTTATTTGGGGGTGGGTTATGCACCTACCATGACACACACGGGGAGGTTAGAGAACAAGTCGATGCTGTAGGAATCAGTCTTCTCCTTCCACCCTGTGAGGTCTGGGGGACAGAATTCAGATCCCCAGAGCTGATAGCAAATGCTCTCACCCTCTGAGCCATCCTGACGGCCCACCCCTAGCCCTGCTTTTACCTTTTATTTTGAGTCATTCTTTGCAACCTCAGACTGACAGAACCGCAAGATGAAAGCCGTGCCTTGTTTACAGCTCCCCCTGGCCTCCAAGCCTGTCATCCCAGCTCCTCAAGAGCCAGAAGCAGAAGGGTCATGAGTTCAAAGACTGCCGATTTAATGAGGCCCTGACTCAAAATAAAAAGTAATACAAAAGAGCTGGGGGCGTGGCTCTGTGGTAGAGCACTTGTCGAGCGTGTGTGAGGCCCTGGCTTCCATCCCCAGCAGTGCCAAAGACAGAAAGAGAAACAAAATCAGGTTGACACCGTCACACACATCAGACACAAGTCACAGAGTGCAGCCACACACCCAGCTTGCCTGGCTGGGTCACTGCACGGCACACAGGCAGCGATGCAGATTGCCTGGCTGGGTCACTGCACGGCACACAGGCAGCGATGCAGATTGCCTGGCTGGGTCACTGCACGGCACACAGGCAGCGATGCAGATTGCCTGGCTGGGTCACTGCACGGCACACAGGCAGCGATGCAGATTGCCTGGCTGGGTCACTGCACGGCACACAGGCAGCGATGCAGAGACACTTGGCCCAGAAAGACTGAAATCGCCAGGTTCAGTCACACACCAGATGATGCAGCAAAGCCCTACTAGAGTCAGAAGTCCCCAGACTCACAGAAGGACTGCCAGGGTAGCCCGTGGCCCTGCTTGCACGCTTGGAAACCCATCGTTTCCCCCGGAGCAACAGTTCCCATCCATTTTATGTGAATTCTTTGGAGAAGGCATTCCTTCCCCCTACCCCTCAGTTTTTCCACCAGTGCGGTGTGAGGCTTCAGGCCAGGAAAGAGCAGAAACTAAAAGTATCACTCAACTTTGGAATGCAAGAGAAATTAATTAAATCCAAATTTGCCCCAGAATGCTGGAAGTTGAACGCCACTCAAGGCAGACTTGCGATCCGGATTGGATTTCAAAGCCGTTTCTGAGAAACCTCTGGGAGCTGTTTTGCGGCCCACGATAGAGATGGAGTCGCCTGGCGTGAGCCCACAGGGCAGGTGGGAGACCTGTCTCGAGCTCAGTGACACGGGGATGGCCTGGCATGAAAGGAAAACTGGGGAGAGTTGCTGGGCAACACAGACCTGATGCTGTTTGGACCAGGGCCTGGATTTGCCAGCTGAGTGGGTGGTGGCTCTGTTCATTTGCGAAGAGCCAAGCCGAGAAGACAGGGCAGCTTTACCCCAGGAGCAGAAGGGAGGGGCACTCCCACCCAGGCAAGGGACCACGGGGAGTTTCTTTCAGTAACTTATAAAGATTCCCCTGGGGCATAAGTGGATCCCCTGGGAGCACCTAGTGTCATAAAACCAACCAAAACAGTACCCATCTGTTCATCAGTAATTGCCAGGAGGCAGCTATAGTGAGGAGCCCAACTATAGGAAGCCTCGGGAGACCTGGCTCCACCACCCCACCCAGGATTTAAGGTGGTTTGTCACCCACAAGCATGAAGAAAGGAATGTATATACACCCCATAGGAGCGACTGCATGGTTTTCAACACTAGCTGGGTTCAGATGACGTTTAAGTCCCACCAGCCATGTATGCCTGTGGGTGATGTCTGAGTGGCGTCCCGGGATGTGATGGGAGAGAATCACTCACTCTTCTTCACTTTCTGAGGTTTTCTTCGCCCTTTTGATGAACCAGGTGAGGCATTTGCGGGGATATTGATGCAGGACACACAGTGAACGGCACAAAGCCATTCCCTCCAGAAGCGTACGTCTTTGAAGTCAGAGTGAACCCACCAGGCAGATGGGCATAAATGTCAGCCAGCTGCTGGAAGGTGACACCACAGGGTGCGTGATGGTGGTCTAGCGTGTTGTGAGTTGGCTTGAACCGCCAACTTGATGCCACCCAGATACCTGGAGAGAGTGTCTCAGTGTGGGATTGTATAGACCAGGCTGACCAGTGAGGCTGTCTAGGTGGGACTGTCTTGTGTGAACTGATGTGGGAAGTCCCAGTCCCCTGTGGGTGGCACCATTCCCTAGGCAGGGGATCCTGAACTGTAAGCCAGCCAGCATTTTCCCTTGATCTTGTGGCAGTATGTGATCAGCTGTGTGACATTTCTGCCATACGTAATGGACTGAAACTTGGAACTGAGAGCGGAGATAACCCCTTTTCCTCTAAGTCACTTGCTGTTGATCGCAGTCACTAGACTAGAACACACAGTGTCTTGGCGCTTGCCCAGCTGACATGCTCTCTAGTAATAAACGTGATGGACTTCATCTTTCCTCAGGAAATTTACCTTTCTGTGTCTTCTTTAATGATAGGGTGCTAACTGACGTTTTTGGACTTTGTTGACTTTTGAATCAGGGTCTCCAGCCCAAGGCTAACCTCGAACTCCCAAGAGCCAAGAATGACCCTGAACTTCAGATCCTCTTGTTTCTACCTCTGGATGTTGGGATGGCAGGCATGCACCATCACACCCAGGTTCTGGGGTGTTGGGGGTAGAACCCAAGCTTCATGCTTGCTACGTTCCTAGCTTTTAAATGACATTTAAAACCTCAAAATTCTCCCCTTCTGAGAGCTGGCTTGACATTCGAGGGACATGAGGAGGCTGTGGTGGGTGCCTGGAGACCTTGACCTCTGGAGTTGAGTGCATTTAGCTCCCCTGGGGATGAAGATGTCCCCACAAAGCCACAGAACTGAGTGTAACTGGGAAGTACAGGTCCCACGGAGTAGGCCCTCGTTGGAGGTTGGGTCAAATGGGATTGGTACCCATGGGATTCCAGGAGGCTCAGCGCAGGGGTAGGTCATTGACCTTCTTTCTGCCCGGTTGGAAATGGAGCCATCAAGAACGAGCCATCGAAGGCTTGCTTGGAAATAAAAGAGCACAGCTGCACTCTGCCCTCTCCCTGAGTGAGGCTTCAGACGCGGAGGAGCAGTACTGGGGTTAGCTAAGTGCACAGCTCAGTGTTGGCATCAAGGACATCTCTCTTCACCGTCATCTCCGTGCCTGCCTCGTAATCTCAACGCATCAGCGGTAGCTCCTGGCAAACATTCATGTATCATATCCAGTGGTCAGAAGGATCCATGTCTTCCTAGAGACATGGAAGCTATGGACTCTTTCCCAGAAGCCCCCAGTGGAACTCTCCTTACAACCTGTTGACCAGAATTGGGGTCACATGTCTCTCTGACTAAGCTGGGCAAAGGCAAATGGGTGGGGGATACCTTGGCCTCAGGCAGTCAGAATTTACCCATATCTAAGGTGACCCGGGTTGAAGGGCCCTGTTTTCTGCTTCCAGGAAAGACAGGTGCCAGAGTCGGGCAGACAAAGATGGGTCTGACTCAAAACCAGAAAGAGCCAGCGGCAGCAGGAACCGCAAGGGGCACACACGGGAGGTGTGGAGAGAGATGGAAACTTCTCACAGAAAGCTGAGTGTCTGTGGCACGGGACCTCACAACCTCCCACTGTGTTTCAGCATCATCCAGGCCCTTCCAGAGTTCCAGACTCAGAACTCACTTCAGCAAAAAGCACACTGGCCCAACCAGGACCGCACGCTCAGGCCCCAGTGCCAGACCTGCTGTGGAGGAACAGCGGGACGGGGCAGTGCCTACAGTGTACCTGCCCCATTTCTGCTTCGTGTCTCCTCCTCACTCTCCTGCCCTCCCCAGGGATGCTGCTGCCGGGTGTTTAGTTTTGATGGAGACAGGGTCTGGCTGTGTTGCTCAGGTTGACCTCCTGGGTTCCACTGATCCTCTAGCTTCGGCCTCCCAGTAGTTGGGACCATAGGGCTATGCAGTATCACACAACAGAGACTTTGTGTATGTGTGTGTGCGTGTGTGTGTGTTTTCTCAAGTATGTATGGGCACATGTGCGTGCACATATTTGGAAGCCAGAGGACAACCTTGGGTGTCATCTGCTGTCCATATCCTTTGAGACATTGTCTTCGGCCAGGGAGTTCCAGGGAGCCTCCTGTGACCACCTTCCTGTGCTGGGATTATACTGGTAGGTGGGTTATGGGGAGAGAACACAGGTCCTGACTGTGGCAATTTTCCAGCATCCCAATTTCTAGTGTTCATTTAGATGACGGATAACACGGGGGGGGGGAGTGGAAGGGGTGGGGATTTCACTAAGTCTGCCCACTTATAGCTATGGGTGGTGTTTGAGTGACACACTCCATGGGTCTCTCGGAGTCTTCCTAGCACCATTCAAGAGGCGGTCGATCAGTCTTCCTTTTGTTTAGAAGTCATAGCACCCGGGCTGGAGAGATGGCTCAGGAACTAAAAAGGCACACCTCTCTATTCTCATCTCCCAGGGCACCTGAACTCACGGGCACCACCTCCTTTCCCCCCATGGCTGCTGGGATGCAGAGCAGGAAGTGCTCCTGACCTCTGAGCATCTCTCTGCCCCGTCAGGTATTTTCTTAGAACAACAGGAAAAGCAAACAAAAACAGGGAGGTATTCACCTCCTCAACCCTGCCAGACTCCTCCAAGGCCCTGGGCATCACAACTTGTCTGTTTTGGACAAGCACACACACATCACGACTGGTGCCTTGGAGGACCGCTTGCCCACCTGGGGACTTCTCTTGATCCAGCAGCAAAAAGGTTAAATCTGCCACAGCAAGGGCTTCTGGGTCTCAGCTCCCCTTTAAGCTATCATTCTGTGGGGTTGGCCTCCCAGTCCTAGCAGGTGACTGTCTACACGTGCTGGAGTAAGTTGCACAGGGAAGAGGTGGAATATTATTTATAGTCTCATGTTTAGGAGTTCTCAGTGGGCAGAGCCACCAGCCAGTGGGCCAGGGCCCTTCTGCCCAGTAGTGGGCAGGTGAGGCTCCTTAGGTGCTGTCCCTGGCAGCTTCTGTGTTCCTCCTCTGGTTTTACAGCAGCAGCAGCAGCAGCAGCAGCAGCAGCAGCAGCAGCAGCAGCAGCAGCAGCAGCAGCAGGTGACGCCCCCTAGTGCGTGCCTCTGGTAAAAATCCCCTCTGCACTACAAGTGTTAACAGCACCGTGGGTCCAGGGCAGTCAGGGTTAACCATTCTGACTGGCACCAGTTTCCGTGTGGGCCTGGATGTGGGAATTCCTCAGCCCTTGACAGCAGCGGTGTCCAGCTCTGCTTGTGGGATGTGTCCGAGAGTCTTGTCCCTCCAGGCTCAGCAGCTCTCTTGAACTCAGATGATCTGGCCTGCAGCTTCTCTTCTCTCGGTCTTTCCAGGTTTCTATCCCTCTGAGCCTCAGCCCTCTTCCTGTTCTTGCCTTCTCCCCTCCTCTGCTCTGGCCTCTTAGCTGCCTCCCGTTGCGAGGACACTGTCAAAGTTGCCACCCTTCTGCTGCCACCATCACTGCCGCCCACCCTGCAGCTGTCTCTGCAGTCACCGGCCTCACCCCTGTGTAGCCCAGCCTGTGGACTGCTCAGCTCCCCCTCTGCTGCCTGTCAGGGCTGCCCCCAGCTCTGTCTCACCCTGTCGCCCTTCAAGGCTGATGCTCCCTGGTTCCTCCTCTAGGCCTTGGGCCCTGTGGGCCTCCTGCGGCCTCCCCACTCAGGCAGCTCTGCATGTCTTCAGCACCAGGGCAGCTGGCTACTGAGCCTTCTGCAGCTCAGCATGCTGGCTACTCCAGTCACGGCCACTGTCACCATGCTGGGCTGTCTGTGTTGCCAGCGCTCCTCAGCACATTACTAGCTCAGTCTGTCTGTTAAGTTACACCAATCACTGGCAAATACCGCATGCAAATGAAGGTTCATGTTTGCACCTATGGCAGCTTGCCTCTCTAACCGCAGTCACTGCTGTCCCTCTGCTGGGCCACCAGGGTAGGTGTTGGTCCAGACGAAGGGTCACGGAGAGTTCAAGGAAGCTTGTGATAGTAAGGAGGCCAGTGTAAACCGGCTGAGACCCCTCCGGCAGGAGCTGGTGCAAGCAGCTGAGGTTGCTGGGCAGTTTCCCCAAGGATGGCTGATGCTGGCAGAAGGGTAGTCAAGGTGGGCTGTGTAATTGACAGTTCTCTCTCTGAAGGCAGCCAGGGCAGAGCATCCAACAGCTGCCCACCCTCCTGTGTCTTTGCTTATCTACAGGAGACTGAGCAACTGCAAGAGTGCTCACAGCAGGAACACGGAGAACTCAGCAACAGTGACAGTGATTTCTACTGACTGTGATACTTCAACAGTGTTGAACCCCTGCCAGCACCCCAGGGATAGCGGACCCCTTATCTGTGGCCGGCTGGGGGCTCTAGGTAAGGAACAAGAATCTGGTTGCCTGGGCTGACTTTCTCCAGCACGGCAAGCCCACAGTGTCTGCCATGTTCTTCTGACCTTTGTCCTAAAGACTGAGAGTAGGTGGTAAGGAGAGGAGAGCCATGCCTGGACCCGCCATTGGGGAAGGTGTCGGTGATGCCACTCCTGCCAGGGAGTCTGGAGGGATCTTTTGGGGAGGTGTGACGGCGGTCATCACCCTTGCCACCAAGTCGGACCCCAAATCCACAACACCAGGCTCAGTAGAGACCAATCACCTTTAATCCAAATGCCCCTGAGACTTTCTGAGTGCTGAGTCAGTGTGCTGGGAGCCAGACACTCATACATACACACATGCACACATATATGCACACATATGAACACAATGTACACATATGCATACATATGAACATGCCCACACATATACACACATACCCACATATGAACACACTCACACATACACACCTGCACACATATGAACATGTCTGCACACAGACACATGCACACATACCTGCACACATATGAACACATACATGTGTTCACGTGCACACATACATGCAAACATTTACATACACACCTGCGCACATATGAACACACATACATACATGTGAGCACATACATATCTTCAAACACATGAATGCAATGCACACATCCAAACATGTACCTGCACACATATGAACACACTCACACATACATGTGTTCACATGCACACATACATGCGAACATTTACATACACACCTGCGCACATATGAACACACATACATACATGTGAGCGCATGCATATCTTCAAACACATGAATACACATGCACACATCCACACATGCACCTGCACACATATGAACACTTGTGCACACATATACACAGAAAGACAGAAAGAGGAAGGAACACTTTTCAGATTGACAAGTTAAAGTCAAACACTACAAATGGCAGGAAACAAGGACTCTTTGAACAGTAAGTTGAAAGAAAATGCCAGTAATGGAGTAGAGCCAAAACATGAAAAACTGAGAAGTAGGAAGAAATGTGGGATCAGTATTGGCCGTGGCCATGACCTTGGGTGGCCTGGAGGTCAATCTTTACCGTCTCTCTGCCAGCCTCCAGTGACTCTCTGGCTGGCAGCTGTCTTAATATTGTTCTTGAGCCTGAACCAGACTCCTGACTTTTCCAAAGTGGAGACGAAGGTGTGGTCTGGTTCCTGTCCCCTCAGCTGACCTCGGGTGTGCTAGCCACAGTGGGGAGTGTCGGGAGTCTGTCCACAGCTTTACAAATTTCGAGTTGTCCTAGGCTGAAACCAGCCTTGTCTCTTCTTCCTCAGACTGGTCACCAAGCCACAGGGAACTTGTTCCTGAAGATTGCTGCTGTCCTTCCGCAGAAGCCATCGGTCAGCCCCTGCTGTCCCCAGGGACATCAGTATGCCCAACCATTTCCTGTAGTGCAGAACGTGGTCCCCAAAATTTTCTGGGGAGGAGCTGGAGCGGCACTCGGTGAGGGCCTGAGTTCACATCCTCAGCACGCGCACACACAGATGTCATAGTAGCACACCTGCAATCTTACAGCTGGGGAGGTAGGGACAGGCGTGCCCCTGAGGCTTGCTAGCTAGCCAGTCTTGGCAAACTAGCAAGCTCCAGGTAGGGAGGGACTTGTCTCCAAAGGAAGACGGAGAGCGACTGTGGAAGACAGCTGATGTCTCCCTCTGGCACCTGCATACACACTCACACACTGCTCCTTTGGAACAATTTCCCTTCAAACATAAACCAAAACAACAACAAAAATCCTTCCATGAACTGACCTGTGGTACACATCACATTACTCAGTAGGCTGGGCAGATTAGGGATTCTGGAAAGTTCCATCCACCTCTGGCAGGCTTGCCCTCACTCATGTGTTTGAAAAATGACTAAGACACAGAAGGAACTTCCTGGGTTTGCAAGGAAACTAACAGATGACTCAAATCAATGGGCAGCCAGTGGTGCTCCAAGGTGCCGGGGAGCTTATTGGAGCTTGGAACTGAGGAATCGAGCCTGCAATGGGAATGGGGAAGGGGGCTAGGTGCCTGAGCAGCGTGTACCCTACTTAGGGACCACTGCGCTTATCTGCCAAGCTCAGAGGCAGTGGGGACATGGCTGACTCTCACAGTCCTTCTGTTTGGTTTCCCTTCACGAATTAGAAAGCACATCAGCCCATCTCCCACAGCCCAGGACTTGCAATGGTAGGCTGCTCCTGCCCAGAGGCCAGCAGAGGCCCAGAGCTTGGCTGTCACCAGACACATGCAGAAAGGTTGGCATCCTCGGTGAGGAAGGGAGGGAAGGTCCGGGTTTAAGAGCCTGAAACTGCTGACCACGTGACATCGAGAGGTACCTGCTGCATCAACTGTGCTCAGGAGAGAGGACTGATACCGGCTATGAGAAGCACTTGTTCCGGGTGCTGTTCCCCTCCCCCGTTCACAGTACTTGTTATTCCAGTGAGATGGGTCAATCCTCCTCCCATCAACCTCAGCAGCAAAACTGGTGGAGGACAGAGAAAGGGATCCTTGTCCCACTCTGTAGAGCTGCTGACATCACACTGCAGGGCAGAGTCTCCCTGTCAACCTGTGACCTGTTCCTGCCAGGGCACCTCCCTTTATTCTAAGCAGGGGTCTCCACTCTCTTGTGGCTGGGGAAGCAGAAGGTCCTGCTGACCGGCTGGGCAACACTCTCCCCCCGCTCCTTCCCGCAGATCAGGATGTAAGCCACACAAAGTGCCCAGGCCTAGTCAGAGGGAGTGGGCATCCACATATATAGCTGTGGATGATCTTGAACTTCAGTGTTCCGGCCTCCACTGCCCCAGTAACGGCAGGTGTACACCCCGTGCTCAGTGTGTGGTGCTGGGGAGCAAACCCAGGCCTGCCTAAGAGCTAGGGAAGCACTCTGCTGACCAAGCCACACCCCCAAGTCATTCATTTCTCAAGGTTTTTGAGACAGCATCTTTCTATGTCACCCTGACTGGTCCACAGCTTGCTACACGGACCCAGTTGGCCTCGAACTTGCAGCCATCACCCTGCCTCTGCCTCCTAAGGGCCAAAATGACACCTGTCTTCACGGTGGGTATTACAGACGCATTGTGAGCTGTTCTTAGAGTCAGCCGCTCTCAGCCAAACTGTGCCTGCCACACAGTGTGGGGACACAAAACTGTTGTTTGTTTGTTATTATTGTTGGTTTTTTGAGACAGGGCTTTGCTATGTAATCCAAGCTAGCTTCACAGGCACCATCCTCCTGCCTCAGCCTCCTCGGTGCTGGGATTACAGGTATACACCACCACACTGGATTGTGGCCAGGCTCTCCCGCTGATTTCCACGCAGCTCTTTCTCAGGACAGGGTGATTTCAGTTCATCCAGCTTGGTATAATGTCTCAGGGGCCCACACAGGAGTCCCTACCAACAAATCAAAGGCAAAGTCTGGATCCTTAACCTGCAAAAAGCCTGCTTTCAAGCCAGCTCGTGGCACACACCTTTAATTGTAGCACTCAAAAACAGAGGCAGGTGGATCTGTGAGTTTGAGGCCAGGGCCAGCCTGGTCTATACAATGAGTTCTAAAACAACCGAAGCTATGAAGAGAAACCCTGCCTCAAAAACAAGCAAACAAACAAAGCAACCATGCTTCCGGTCTTCAGCAAGTGGTGCTGGGCAAACTGCGCAGCTGCACAGAAAGGAATGAAATTAGATCCATATCCTATTGCTCTGCATAAAATCTGGTTCGTAATAGGTCAAGGACCTCAACATGAGACTAAATACCCTAAATCTTACAGAAGAGAAAGTGGGGAATTGGCTTGAACTCACTGGCACCAGAAAGGACTCTCTGAACAGAAAGAACACTGGTAGCATAGCACAGGCACTAAGAACAACAATTAGTAAGTGGACCCTCACCATACTGAAAAGCTACCATACAGCAAAGGACATAATATGGGCAAAGCGACAGACTACAGAATGGGAAAAGATGTTTTTGCCAGCTACCCATCTGATAGAGGGCCAATATCTAAAATATATAAAGAACTCAAAAAAACCTGGACTTCAAGAAAACAAATAACCCAATTAAAAATAGGGTACAGAACTAAGCAGAGAGTTCTCAAAAATATAAAATACTTAACGAAATGTTCAATGTTGTAGAATATTAGTTTAAGATGTGTTTTATTTTTTTATGCTGTGGAACATTTGTTTAATGATGTAAAGATGTGCTGTATTCTTTTATGTTGCATTTGTTTATCTGATGGAGGAAGGTCATTGGCTAATAAAGGAACTGCCTTGGCCCATTTTATTGGTTAGAGGATAGGTGGGAGGAGTAAACAGAACAGAACGCTGGGAGGAAGAGGAAGTGAGCTCAGTCTCAACAGCTCTCCTCTCGGGAGCAGATGCCTGAGAGAGACGCCATGCCCCGCTCCCGGGATGAAGCTCCAACCCAGGATGGACATAGGCTAGAATCTTCCCGGTAAGCGCACCTTGGGGTGCTACACACAGATGATTAGAAATGGGCTAAATTAATATGTGAGAATTAGCCTAGAAGAGAATGGGCCAAGCAATGTTTAAATGAATACAGTTTGTGTGTTGTTATTTCGGGGCATAAGCTAAGCTAGCTGAGCAGGCAGCAGGGGTGCTGGGGACACAGCCATGCCGCCCTTATTACTACATTTATCTCTGTGAAGTTATGTTACTTTGCCTGCCTAAAACACCTGATTGGTCTAATAAAGTGCTGAACAGCCAATAGCAAGGCAGGAGAGGGATAGGTGGGGCTGGCAGGCTGAGAGAAGAGAGAAGATTGGGCAACAAAAGGAGGAGGAAGAATACCAGGGACGAGTCACCCAGCTACATGGCAGACATGGAATAAGAAGGAAAGGGAAGATATACAGAAATAGAAAAAGTAAAAGTTCAGAGGCAAGAGGAGGACAGGAAAACTTAAGAAAAGCTAGCTAGAAATAAGCCAAGTTAAGACTGGGCATTTACAACTGGGTGGTAGGCCCACAAAAGAGAAAAGAGTAGAAAGAACCAACAACAGCTCAATGGGGAATGTGAAATAAAACTGCTTTGAGATTTCATTTTACATGGGTCAGAATGGCCAAGATCAATAAAATAAACGAGAGCAGATGCTGGTGAGGATGTGGGAAAGAGGAAACACTTAATCATTGCTGCTGAGAGGGCAAACTGGCACAGCCAGGATGGAAATGAGTGTGGTTATTTCCTCAGGAAGCTGGGAATTGATTTACCTCGAGATCCAGCTTTCCCACCCTGGGGCGTATGCCCAAAGGACTCCACACCTACTACAAGGATACAAGCTCACCTACGTTCATCTCTGCTCTATTCATAATTGGAGACAGCCTAGATGTCCATCACCTGAAGAACAGACAATGGAACGCTGTAGTACATTTATACAATGGAATACTATTCAGCTGTTAAGAAAAATGAAATTATGAAAATTGCAGGTAAATGGGTAGAACTAGGAAAAAATCATTCTGAGTGAGATACTCCAGACCCCAAAGGGCAAATATTGTACGTTTTCTCTTATAATTGCATATCAGTTTTTAAGTTTTTGGTATGTGTGCTACAATATGAACAACCGCAGAGGTTAGTTTCCTAGAAAGGAAACAGGACGGGGGAGGAGAGGCTCTCCCAAGGAAGAGGAAATAGAATACAGAGTTATGGAGAGTCAAAGGGAAAACTAGAACAGCAAGATAAATAGGGAGGGAGATGGGAGAGAAGGGTAAAGGAGGAAATGGGCAATGTCTAGTACTAAAAGACATCTGCAAAAAAAACCACATGGAGAACTGGAGAGATGGCTCAGAGATTAAGAGCACTGGTTGCTCTTCCAGAGGTTCTGAGTTTAATTCCCAGCAACCACATGGTGGCTCACACCATCTGTAATGAGATCTGATGCCTTTCCACAATGCAGGCACACCTGCAGACAGAACACTGTATACATAACAAATAAATCTTTAAAGAAGAAAGAAAAGAAAAAAAGCTTATGGAAAACTATCACTGTAGAAGTTCATAAACATTATACATATATTAAAGAAATCTAAATGCTGTCACCAAGTAGTGGGAGAGATAATGCCCCAACTAGGCATTTTATGCCAACAATTAAAACCTCCAGTTCCACATGGGTTACATCTTATAACTCAACTCAGTTCACCAAAGAGGTCCTAGAGAAAACCCCAACATCACAGGCTACTGCCAAGGTTATTGGTTGATCTATGGAATCTAACGTCGGAAGACAACACCTAGCCATTGAGCAGGAAGAAGAGCTGGTGCCTAACCTTCACCAACTGGCATTCATCTCGTGCTAGGAGAAAGGTGATCATCAACATCAGGCAAATCGTGGGGCTTAGGACAGTGACCTGCTGGCCGGCTAGACTTGTACAGATGCGGCACAAAGGTAGTGGGAGCCACCAACCACTTTTTTATTGGCTTCCAGGCCCACTCCGTGAGCTATAACCCACACCTGACACTGCTAACGTGGTCAAGAACCTAAGGCTGGATAAGTCGTGGGCCCAGGGGAAAACTCACTACGATTATCTGCTAAAGCAGTGGTTCTCAGCCTTCCTAATGCTGCAGCCTTTTAATACAGTTCCTCAGGTTGTGGTGGCCCCAACCATAAAATTATTTTCATTGCTACTTCATGACTGTAATTTTGATACTGTTTTGTAAATACCTTTATTTTCCAATGGTCTTAGGTGACCCCTATAAAAGCGTTGTTTGACCCACAGGTTGAGAACCGCCGTGCTAAAGGACCATATCAGATAATGATTTCTAATGGCATACCGTTATACCCACAGGTCAGGGCCTTCCTCAGCCCACAGCAGAGAAGCTTCTTTGTGCAATAGATGGGAATTAGCACAGAGACCCACAATTGGACATATGTAGAGAGTGAGAGACTTTGGAACAGTCGCCCCAAATGGGGTGTCTTCATCCAACACTTCCCCATTCCCAAATGGAGTGTCTTCATCCAACACTTCCCCTAAACACTCCAGGGAGCAATGCAGAAGAGCAGGGCGAAAGACTGTCAGGACCAGCGGTGATGAAGGATTTCAAGGAAACAGCATCTTCCAGACACAACAGAACGGATGCCCACACAAACTCACAGAGACTTAGCAGAGTACCAAGATCTGCACTGGTTCAGGCCAAATGGAGTCCCTAGCACTGAGACGGGGAAGTGGACATGGACTCCACCCTAACTGAGAAGTTAACGTGCAATTGATGCCCACTGACAGCAGGGCCAAAAATCAGCTTTCTCCAATGAGTGCCACAGGGTATATCAACCGTACTTCAGGGCGGGCCCCACGTGCAGGAGCAAGTGGCCAACACAGAATAAACTCCGTGGTAGTTTTTTCTGTGGCCTTTTCGTCTCATTTTGCTGTTTTGTCCCTTTGTCTTATTGGATTTTTTTTTTTTTTGGTTTGATACCCATTTTGTCGGAACTCTTTTTGTGTTTCTTGTCTTAGTTTGTTGTTGATTTTTTTTTTTTGAAAGAGAAAGAGAATATAAAGTTGGGTGGGTAGGGAAGTTGTGGGAAAGGGGACTGGGGGAGGGGGAACATGATCAATACATATTGTATAAAAAATGTTTACAATTACAAAATAAAAGCCTAGTTTCAATAGCGGGTGAGCCACGAGGCCAAAATGTATATAGACTAGAAGCCCCTAAGAGAGGAACAAGTGAAGATCAGCCATGACTAAGAGAGCAGCTCAAAGAACAAGACAAGGGACATTACATAGGGGGATCCCCAAAACATCTCATCCTATAAAACGCCCCAGTGAGTCCCCAGAGTAAATGCAGGTGTCAATCCATGGGGCAAAACCTCAGTATTCACTTCCACTTGGTTTGCTAGGCTTGGTGGCACACACCTGTAATCCCAGCACCTAGGATATGGAGGCCAGAGGATCGGGAGTTCAAGACTAGCCTGGGCAACATGAGAGCATGTCCCAAGAAGACAAAAAAAAAAAAAAAATTAATCAACCCCTTCCCTCTAGTTTTGGAGGTCGCCAGGCTGGGTGATATGTGTGTGCCTTCTTCCACTGGCTTTGCAGAGCCTGTGCTGTGTGTGTGTGTGTGTGTGTGTGTGTGTGTGTGACGGCAGCTGCCCTGCCTCCTCTGTGGAAACACTGACTCTGCCCTAGTCATAGCTGACCTGGAAGACGGAAGGAGTGTCTCTAGCAGTTGTGACAGGCCAGGAGGGGACCTCACAGAACTTCCAGAAGACACAGAATCCCGGCACCAGCACCATCACCAAGCTGCATTTCAGGTTCGGAGCCTCAGAACTCCAAGAGAAGGAATTTGGGTTATTTTAAGCCATCATGTCAGAGGCTGGTGGCTGCAGGTGGGGCAGGAGGCAGACGGTTGCTGACTGGTTCTGTAGAAGCCTGCTCGGCACAGGAAGGCCATATGGCTAAGTTTTGTGTCTGCCTGGTCAACACCATGGTTAATATCAAACCCATAAATCAAAAGCCAGGAGGCCTCTGTTAAAACGCCACTTCTGCAAGACAGCCATCTGTGTTCCATTTGTGTGTTCTAAGTGTTTCCACTCGGTTCTTAATTTAAATGTTATTTTTGTGTGTGCTCATGGGTGTGCATTCCTGCGTGTATAGGTGTTCGTGTGTGTACAAGTCAAAGGTTAGCCTTTGCTGTAGTTAGTCAAAAGCTAACTTTTGGTTGTAAGTCAAAGACTAACTTTTGGTGTTTCTCAGGAGCCGTCTACTGGTTTGGGGCCCACTCATTAGGCTAGTCTGACCGCTCTGTGAGCCCCAGGGATCTGGCCATCTCTGCCTTCCCAGCTCTGAGATTACAAGCATGCACCATTACATCCAGCTTTCCCCACATGGGTTGTAGGGATGGAATTCAGCAAGCATTTTGCAGACTGGGCCATCCCCTCGCCACCCGGGTTTAAACGGTGCAGTGTCAATAGCAGCCTGGGGATGCTGCCTCAAGAGGACATTGGTGGTCATCCACCAAACTCCGAGGACAGCCTCTCCAGCTCTCCAATGTCACACCCAAGTCCCTGGCCTCTTGGCATCGCCACACTGCTGCTGCTTCTCCACGAGGAACAATGAGCCCTGTGAAATCAGAGGGGCCACCCATCCCACATCCTGCCATTCTAGGGGCTCTGGAACAGTGGGAACAGCCCTGCCACCTCCTAGAGTCAGGCTGGCAATGAAATGCACAGCCAGCGTCTCGTCTCCAAAATTGGAAACCAGGAAAGGGCTGAGCACAGGTTCTTTCGCTGCCCACTGTGCTCTGACGTCTGAACTGACGTGGGCTGACACACAGCCTTGGCCGACCTGGCTTAAAGTGACTGTCATATCACCTATGATGGAGACTAGGGTGTGTCCGCAGACACTCCACCCCCACCCCGACTCTGAGGGCTGTTCTGTAACTGACACAGTCTTTTTCAGAGCTGGAGAGGGTTCTGAGTCCTGAGCCACACCCGCAGCTGGTCGCAAATGCGTCTTGACGCAAGTGCGTGTGTTTGTTCTAGATTCACACTGCGCAACCATTTCTTTGCGCCACTCAAAATATAAAATCGAAACAACAACAAATCTCACTTTTCTTTTCCTCAAGGATACAGAGCCGGGTGTGGGGGCACATACCCCATACTCCTGTACCCCAAAGGTAGAGGCAAAAGAACCGGGAGCTCAAGGCCAGCTATCCTGTGAGTTCAGGAAATACCCGGGACTATGAGAGACCTCAAAAAACAAGCAATACACAAAACAAAACAATATTTTAGTTGAAAAGGATGGAATTGATGAAAGGCACCTCAGGAAACCTGGGTTGACCTGTTTATTCCCATCCCTGGCCTCTTTCTAAAGCATCATGTGACCTTTGTTGTCCCCCCCTCCCCCCCAGTAATCCTGTCACCAACTCCTAGTGACCCAGCCAGTCATAGGGCAGGGTATTCTCTACTGACTTAATCTGAATCCAAGAGCCAGGCCAAATGACACTATGCAATGTCCCTAGCCTAGAAACCCAGGGAAGACATTCCACTTGAACATCATGAACTAGAGGCTCCCTGTGGGTTCAGGTCTCTGACCTACTGGCCCGATGCCATTGCCACCACCGTTAGCTCCAGAGAATTTGCATAGTCAGTCACCCCACTGCTGAAAAACCTAAGACTTCCTCGGACTCTTCCCAACTCCATCTGCCCTTGCTGCTTGCCCCCGCCCACCCCGAGTCCTTCTAGAAAACAACTTAGCATCCACTTGTGTGAGAAACCCAGGCCCGCTGTGGGAAATTGAATTTATGTTATTCTCCTGGGTAAAACAGTACTGCTCCTTTGGGATGTTCTGTTGGTGTGTTCCAGCTAAAACATAGCTTGTTTGTTTGCATCTATTTAGGGAAGCTACAGGGAACTGGGGAATTCATCAATCGGATTCACTTTTGAGAAAAGAAAGGCTGTCAGGGACCAGCAAGGAGGAGGTCTCTCCTGTGTTTGCTGCAGTCTCAGCTGGCTTTACTATAGAGCTATTCAACTGACCATGGCAGGCCCCAGGCCCCAGCTCCTGCCCATCGCATGAAGAGGAAGTGTATGGGATGTGTATGGGATGGTCTGGGAGTTGGGTCAATGTCTAGTTATACGATGGGGAGGAGCAGGACAGACTGACTCCAGGGGAGTCTGAGGAGGCAAGAAGAGAACATTTGTACCGGTCCTTTGTGTCAAGTCAGCTGCTACCATGTAGGGGTGCCGACAAGCCTCACAAGGGAACAGTGTGGGACCCTGGAGGACCCCAGTCTGAAAGACAGTGACGAGCTAAGGGTGTGAAAGCTAAGTCCCCTTCAGGACCAGCAAGATGGCCCACCTGGTAAAGGTGCTTGCCACCAAGTCTAATGGCCTGAGTTCAAACCCTGGACCCCACAGGATGGAAGGAAAGCAGCTACTCCTGCAAGCTGTTGTCTAACTTCTACAGGGAAGCCATGGCACGTACTCAAACACACAGACACACACAGACACACACAGACACACGCGCACCCCTCCCCCCCACTATACATAAGATTAAACATGTGAAGAGTATTTACCAGGAGAGACCAGAGAGAATGCCTCTGAGGGTTGGCTCCAGGGAAAGAGCTATGACTGCTTTCCTGGACACAGTCTCTCCCGGCCTCACTCCCTGCCATCGCTCTGAAACCTAGTGCTATTGCCACTCTCCAGGTTCCAGCCTCTGAGCTCTGGAAGGTGCAGTCTCAGGGACAGTAGTATTACCGTCAACATCAGCGCCCACCATTGAAGACCTCTTGGACCTCCGAGTGATGTCACAGATGGGCTTCAGCCTGCACAGCCATTGCCCGATCCCTAGCTGCCCCTGGGGCCTTCCCTACCTCACAGTCCCATAATCTAATGATGACGGGTAATACCGCTCAAAGTCCTGATGCTCACTCGGGTCCAAGGCTGCCCCCAGGAGACACTTTCCGTCCCTTGTAATGGTTCGATCCAGTTGACCTGTCAGGCATTGGAATGGGGAGACTGAAAAGTCACAAGCAAGCAGGAATCATCACACACTAACCCTCAAGAGGTGCTCTGGTCTGACGGGTGGCTTGTGACATTGGACACAAACACAGCCTAACTCCGATGGCCCACGGGGTCCTAGCCCAAATGCTGATCTGGTAAGACACCTGGTGCTGTGAAATTAACCGCATGCCAGTGAGGGGTGTGGAAGAACCGCCAGAAAGGGCAGCACAAAAAGCCAGCAGTGCCAGAAAGCTCCCAAGGGCAGCGCTCCGGCCAGTGTGCTCTGATTCAGGCTCTACCTCTCCTTGAAGAGCGTTCTTTACTTTTAATGACTTGTTTATTTTCATTTTTTGTACATTGGTGTTTTGCCTGCACGTGTGTCTGTGTGATGCCGTCTGATCCCCTGCAACTGGAGTTAGAGTTGTGAGCTACCATGTGGTTGCTGGGAATTGAACCAGGGTCCTCTGGAAGGGCGGTCAGTGCTCTTAACGGCTGAGCATCTCTCCAGCCACACCCCTCCCCTGCAGCACGTTTTCTTAATAAATTATCTCTGTCTGTTCCTGTCTGATAAATATCTTTACTCTGTGCCTTCAGCTTATCACTGTTCTTCCCAACATGACAATAAAACAATAAATTCCAAATAAATTAATGAGGGAGAGACAAAAGTGTCAGGCAAACACCAGCAATGTTGTAAAGTCCGGCGTGGGAAGCTAAGTGGGGGGCGGGGGAGGGGAGATGCAAGGTCTCAAAATGCCGCCCGAGTCAGTGATTCCCTACTAAGGAGAGGATGTGAATATTGGAAAGGAGGAAGGGGCGGGCACTACCTCGGCCAAGATCAATATCAATATCCAGGTAGGAAGGCTGATGTCACCTGCCCCAGTGTGGTGCCTGAAAGGGACCGGTGTCACCCCTGCCCAGTTCAGGCACACACATGACCTCATTGAAACAAGGAGAAATGCAGACGGATCAGTTGCAGGCCAGTCTCAAAACTGCTGAAAACCTCTCTAAAAGTGCTAAGGTCATGGGATACTGAGAAATGGCATGGGCAGGAGATTAAAGAGACACTGGGGCAGGGATTCTGAGCACCCGATCCGAGCTCTGCACTGAGCTTGGGGACGGTTTCAACACTGTGGAATGGGAACAGAACTGAGCGTGGGTGTTCACAGCTACGCCTCCATTCACTTGTTTCTTTGGACCAGACATCTCAATCTGTACCCCAGGTTAGCCTGGGACTAACTCATTCATTCTGTAATCCTGACTGACCTGAACTCTCTGTGATCCTCCTGCCTCAGCCTTCCTGGTACTGGGATTTCAGATCTACTCCACCTACCCAGCTTCAATTTTCCATGAAGTGAAATATAAAAATTACAATATATATATATATATATATATATATATATATATGGGGTGGGGGTGTACATACACATATACATATGTACGTACATACATATATATACATACACATACATATAGAACAGAGAGAATGGGGTAGGAATGGTATATATCTCTCACCTGCCCAGAGTTGGTTGCAGGTATGGGGGGTAAAGTCAGATGGCAGTTAGGCAGAGTGAAGGGGTAGGGGTGGGGCTTCAGGCACAGGCAGCTGGATGTGAACTGGTGACCATCCCAGACCCTTGTAGTGTCCATAGCAGACATGCGCTTTCAGAACTGGCTGAGGACCATTTAGAAGCTTTGAGCTTTGATTTTACCTCCTCTCTCTCTCTCTCTCTCTCTCTCTCTCTCTCTCTCTCTATCTCACACACACACATTCTAGAACAATCCAATATACTTGGTAACTCTGCACAACCCCTTCCTCCTCCAGTACAACCCAATACACCTGGTCACACCATACAACCCCCTTCCTCCCTTGTTGGAGGACCTGTAGATTTTGCCATGACCCATGACAATGTTTCCTGGTCCCCTTCAGAACTGTCCCACCAGCGAACAGAGAAAAGGGGTGTTCAGGACAAAGCTCCATCTTGAAGTCAGCCAAGAGCGACAGTGGATTAAAAACAGAAGGGGAAGAAGGCTTTGTGCTTCTGTAAGCACAGATATTCACTCACAGAACCCCAGCTCAGGCCCCCTCTGTATTTCCACTGTCCCCGAGAACGGGTTGCAACACCAGGCTAGGAGAGGACTTGGTGCTCCTGCTGGCCCCACACAGCACTTCCCAGGCAGGCTTCTCCCAGGGAGGGTCCTCTCTTCGTGAGCCAGGGCTGTACTGATTCTGGGAGAGGGAGACCGATACAGCTTTCCCAAGCCCCAGCCGGTCTTAAATGATCGCTCTAGGCCCTTCCCTCCAGGCTTGTCAGCAGACAGAGGCTCATGGCTCAGTGAGCATGTAAATAATTTTTAAATTCCACCAGCAGTAATTAGGAAACAAAAGAGCTCGCTCACCCCTCTTTCTTTTCTTTTTCCTCCTCTGCTAAGGATTACTAAGGAATTTAACATTGTTTGAATTACTGCATAAGTCCAGTCTATCAGAACCTCTTGTGCCCCTTGTGAAGCTCCCACTTCCCCACATCTCAGGACCTTAAGGCATTACGCCACTGATTTAATTAAGTTGGAAAACAAATCAAAGGCTGCCTTGGGTCCACTCTGGGTGTGAAAGGTTTTCTGATTTGTGAAGAATGTGGAAGGGGCTGGGAAGATGGTTGGCAGGGTAATGATCCCCAAGCAATTGTGAGGACCTGAGTTTGATCCCCAACACCCACATAAAAGCCAGACGTGCCTGTATCCCCAGGGCTTGGGAGGGAGACATGGGAAAGGGTCCCTGGATCTCGCTGGCCAGCCAGTCTAGCCAATCAGTAAGGGAGGTCTGGGTTCAGTGAGAGATCCTACTGCAAAATATAAAGTAAGGAGTGACTGGGAAAGAGGCCGGACCTTGGCCTCTGGCTTCCCCATTCACAGGCGCTACACCCTTGCCCAAATATGTACACAAACAAAACATATCTGCACATATATTTTTCTCATGCACATGCATGCAGATCATGGAGACATGAGGTAGAAAGTCAGGTGACTGCTTGTGCAGACATGCAGATGAGCTGTTTTGACCTGTGCTAACCCAGAATAAGTCAGGCAGAAATCCGTAACGACCAGGGGTTAGCTAAACAAGAATTCCTCAGACACGTTAGTTCAGCTCCCCCAGAGATCCACCTGCTGCAGGACCTTCAGACCATGAGTTCCGACAGGGCTCCTTCCATGCAGGAGGGCCCCACAGCCCCACAGCCACCATAACTGGCATGGGTTGGGATGAGGAGCCATGGTGATTAAGGGACACAGTGGGAACCTCTCCTCTTCAAAAGCTCTGGAGCTGGAGCTGCCATCTTGTGGCCACTAGGAGCACGGCATTAGCGGCCACTAGACAGAGGAGATCTGGCTCACCACGGAGAGGCTGGAGTCAAAGATTAAAAAGAAAAAAGGTCAAACCATATCAATAAAGCTCAGTCTATGACTTGAGTCAAATACAACAATGAATTCTCTCGGCGTGTGGCCCTGGAGGACCTTTGGTCATCTGCAATCGAAGCAGGCACAAACCTGTTCATCTGACAGATTGACGAAACCTGCCCCCCTCCAAAGGTGGTCAAAGGTCATTCTTGTCAGCTTCCTGTCTCTCCCCCACCACAGATGCTGTGGAGGGATGCCGAGAGTCGTCATCAGTCAGGGAAGCTGAAGACCTTGGAGTCTCTGCAGCCTGAACTATAGACGATGATGTCACTTCCTCTCGCTGGAACAGTCTGGGGAAGTCCCACCTTGTATTAACTTGCCTGATTTGTACCATTGTGACCAGATGCCTATCTAGACATGAGTCGTTCTACTGTGGCTTCACTGTAGGATGGGCTGACAGGCTCACCTACGAACCCTTGGTTCCCAGCTGGCGGCTCTGTTTGAGGGAGTAACGCTTAGGTGGTGGGGCCTCACTGAAGGGAATGGGTGGGCTGGAGGACAAGCCTTGGTTAGAGCCTGCTCCTGCTTCTGGTTTTAGCCAGGATGTGCTGCTCCTAATTTCTTTTGTTATAAATGTAGATCACCTGAGAAGAGATGTTGACTAAAGCTGATGACTTAAGAGTTAAGAGGTTTGGTGCTTCCTTTCTTTGTAATTTGGAGGATGTCTTATAGAGATGCTAATTCATGGCCTACGTGACTGCTAGCATACAGGTAGATGCGGATGTGACTAAAGCCCATTCACCTGGTTGCCTAGGTACCCTCTCAGTTGATGTGATGAGATATAAGGTGTTTGGAGAATAAACGAGAGATCTTGCCCTTCCATGATGACCGTGTAAGCTGCATCGGTTTATTCCTTGCGACCCCATTCCAGTCCAGTTAGGGAATCTGTGTTGGACCCACATGGGCTTCAACATAATGGCGCCCAACCGCTTCATGATCTATCCAGATCCTGCTGCCACGATGGCTTCCCCGCCATGATGGACCTTGATCCCTCCAACTGTGAGCCAGGATCAATTCTTGCTCCTTGAAGTTGCTTCCTCCAGATATTTTATTGCAACGACAGAGTCAGTAATACATAAACTTTAACTGTGGCCCCATCTCTCCAGTCTAACACATATACTTTAAATGTATACTCAATCAATGAACACTTGAAAAAAACTGTCACAGGGTCCATGTATCTGTTACAACCCATCCAACAGCATACCTTCAATGTAGGCTGTTTATTATATATCAGTTACACCTCAACAAGGTACAAGACTATCTCAACTCTGTCGCTAACTGCGAGTGTCGAGGTTCATGAAAGTTTACAAAGCTGGACACTTGAGGGCTGGTGAGATGGGCACAGTGCCTGCCACATGAACAGGAAGACCAGAGTATGGATCCCCCAACCCACAAAAGCCTGGTAGGAATAGCAGCCAGCCATAAGGCCAGCACAAGGCAAGCTGCATGACCAGACTGACGGAAAGGGCAGACTACAGGGTCAGTCAAAGACGAGAGGGGGCAAGGACAACACCTGACATCAACCCTGGGCCTCCACACGCACTGCACATGCAAGTATCTGTACACATGTGATCATACATACACATCATTCATATCACACATGAACCACAGATAAACACACACCACACATATACCATAGATACCCACATATCCCACATGAACCACAGATATGCACACATGTACTACATGTGTACTACAGATACATACATCACATGTGTGTCATAGATACACACGCATCGCTCATGTACCACAGATATACAAATGTATCATGTATACCACACATACACATAAACACATCATACTTTCACATACATCACAAATGCATAGACATACATACACCATACTCACATATGAGATGCATTCATATCTAAGTGCATACCACACTCATGCTGCAGATGCACAGACACAACACACATTTACAGCTCTTCACCCCACACACTCCAGCTTCCCCATGGGATGCACCTGTCCCTGGAGCTAAGACACAGGCATCCCTGGGACTTAGCCCTTGTGCAGAGGAAGCAAAGCACAAGGCCAGGGCCCCCTTGCTCTCTTCTTGCTCATGGAACCCACTTGAGGTGACCACAGGGAGAAAGGAGCATAGTGAAATCCCATGCCCACCACTGGAGATGCTTCTGTGGGAAGCTGAACATTGCCAAACCTGAAGATGCAGGGCTCTTTTTGAGCAAGAGACCCATTATGGCCACAGCAGGGTCCTCTCAGGACAAGGCTATCTATGCTGGGCTCCGGCCACCTGGGTAGAGGTTCTGGTCCTGGGTATCTGAGCTGTTTGGGCCAGTGCTGAGGTGAAAATGAGGCCACCCAGGGGTCACAATTAAGGAGGCACTTGCTCTTAGGTACTGCCGTTGTGTTTATACAACCCAGAGACGCAGTGCCTCCTTAAATGCTGCCTCCTGGGCTCTCTTTGGCCTGACCTGGGTAGTTCATCTCTCCTTCACCCTGTTGATGCATGCATGTCCCATGGGGGGAACCTGGTGGAGGGAGGACCAGCGTATTGGGCCTCTGCACAGCACAGACTCATGGCAGCATCTCAAGGTTTCCCAGGTCCCCCAGGACCAAAACAACCCCAATTATGAAAACCACAGCCTGGAGCAACCCTGAATACCCTTAGATGTGGACTCTAGGCAGAGGTGCCCCCACCCTCTCGGCTCACACACAGAGCTTTCTTCAGGAGCAGCCTCCTCTGCTTCCTCAGACAACAGCTTCAAAGGCTTGGATGCTGAGGTGCTTTGGGAAAGGCCCCTGCAGAGCCCTTTCACGTCTTCTGCCTCCACTCTTTCTCCTAGCGCCAGATGACTCAGAGAGCTGGAAAGGTGACAGCAGAGGCTCCCACCTCAGGGGACCGCTGAGGGCACCTGCATTTCCGCAGGAAGGCCACCTGATACACTTCACCCTTATTCACCCGCCCGCCTGTCACAGGATGACAACAGGACCAACGAGGCTGAAAGAATCGGAACTAACCAGGAAGCAAACACGAATCTCACATCTGGGTTGGCTCAGGCCTTCACTGCTGCTGTGGCTGGGATCCCGAGGGGCCACCAAGGGCCACATGGAAAGAGTGGGCCCCAGGACGGCAGCATTGGGAGATACTGTGGAGGAGTATCCTTCAGAAGGAGGCCCAGGGGAGGCCCCTCAGGGCACGGGAGGCATGTCTTTCTCATGGACTGTTCCTAGGCACACTTCTGCCACTCTGAGGCCTATCCTGGCCTTCACCGGCACCCACACCAGTGGGCTACCCAACTTTGCACATGGATCCTCTAAAACCATGGGATCTGTGCACCTTTTCTCTTCATACATCAGTTGCCTTGGGTATTTTGCTGCAGTAATGCAAACCTGGTCAACACACTGTCCTGTCAGAGAACTGCGGGGCCATCCTGTTTAGAATGCAAGGCACAGCCTTGGCCATGTTTTAATGGGTTGTTCTTGGGGATGGTGTTATGAATTAACCTTTTGATTATCTATCTATCTATCTATCTATCTATCTATCTATCTATCTATCATCTATCTATTATCTATCATCTATCTATTATCTATCTATCTATCATCTATCTATCATCTATCTATTATCTATCATCTATCTATTATCTATCATCTATCTATTATCTATCTATCTATCTATCATCTATCTATCTATCTATCTATCTATCATCTATCTATCTATTATCTATCATCTATCTATCTATTATCTATCTATCTATCTATTATCTATCTATCTATCTATCTATCATCTATCTATCTATCATCTATTTATCATCTATCTATTATCTATCATCATCGATTATCTATCTATTATCCATCTGTCTATCTATCTATCTATCTATCTATCTATCTATCTATGTTTTTTCAAAACAAGAGTTTCTCTGTGTAACATCCCTAGCTATCCTGGAACTTACTCTTATAGACCAGGCTGGCCTCAGAGATCCGCCTGCCCCTGCCTCCCAAAAGCTGGGATTAAAGGTGTGTGCCACCAACGCCTGGCTATTAATTGAGTTTTAAGAGCAATTATTTGCCTGCAGTCTCAGTCCTCTGAGGCCAAGACAAGAGGATTGTAATGAACTGGGCCACACACACACACACACACACACACACACACACACACACTTTCATCTTCTACACTAAATACCAAGATCACTTTCAATGGATTCACCTTTCTCGATGAGTTTGAAAGGGCCATAAACAGGAAGGAAAAGACAGAAGAAAGACTCAGGGAGGCCTGGGCCAGGCCTCTGCTTCTTGTTTCCAGGAAAATAAACATCTTCCCACTGGAATCAGCAGATCTGAGGCGTATAAGTTCCCTGCCACACACTTCCGGTTCTGATTCGCTCGTCCTCAGAAGCTGCTGTGTCTGCCAGGCTAAACTGATGCCTCCACACCCTCCTCTTCCTGTGCTTCGTGCCATCCTTCCCTTAGTTGGTGTAGACTCCTCCTGTGATTGGGATTTAGGCCCCTCCTCTTTCCACTCATCTTTGAGTGACTTTTACCATCTCATCTAGAGGGCCAGAACCTGACTCAAAACCCATCCCTCGAGGGTGAGAGTTCAATATCACAGAAGGAAAGGGTGCCAATGCCACTGAAGGGTAAAGGGCGCTGTGTTTGGGGGGGGAGGGATATAAGAGAGATCGCTCAGGGCAAGTGAGATGGCTCAGAGGGTAAAGGCGCTTGCCACCAAGCCTGCCAGCCTGAGTTCGATCCTTGGGTCCCACATGGAGGAAGCAGAACACTGACTCCTGCAAGTTGTCCTCTGATCTCCAAATGTGGCCCGCAGTACGCACATTTGCTGTCCTGTCCAAGATGCAAAATAAATAAATGTCATAAAAATTTTTAAAAAGAAAAATTGCTCTGAAGTGTGCCAACACACCTGCTTAATTCAAAGGCCAGAGATCGCCCACTTCCACACACTGCCAGTACCTACGCTGTAGAGCCTGGAGACTGGAGCGATGGATCTACCACACGGAGAGCCCCAGGGGAGCACTCCAGCGTTGGGGGAGCACTCCGAGGCAGCCTGGCTCTTGTGCATTAAAAACAAAGACGTGGTGGGGAAGGCATAATTATTTCCCTGCCAACCATTTCCTTATTAAAAATGTAAAATAGGGCGAGAAGAAAGCTTGGTTGGCAAAATGCTTGTTTTGCAAGAATAATAACGTGAATTCGATCCCCAGAACTAACACTGAAAGAGCCAGGGGCAGTGACTCACTTGTCATCCCAGCACGTGGGACACAGAGACAAGCAGGTCCCTGGGGTCAGTGACAGGACCTGTGTCAGCATGCTGGACAGTGTCTGAGGAACAAAACTCAAGGGTGTCCTCTAGGAGAAGTCTTTTTGGAAGGAATGGAGGAACCGGAGATGGGAAAACAAGACAGAACCAGTCTTCCAACCGTGGCTCATCTGGTTCAGACTGAGAATGCTTCAGCATTCTTCAGCTTCCTCCCCCCACCAGCACCCCCAGACAGACTCCCATCAGGACCTCCGTCCTGAGCAGTCTTCGGAACCCCCCTGTGAAGGCTTCTCCTGGTCTACTTAGATGACAGAGGGCCCTGGTCCCTCGTCTGCCCAAACAAAGACCTTTTAATGTTCCCATAGGTCAACCCTTCCAAGCACTCAGTGGCTCCCCGCCATCGAGGTTATGAAGCACGTCTATTTCTACAGTGACACCATGACTCTGGCCACATCTGTGAAGGTGACTTAACCTGGATTCATTTCCTTGTCTGAAAATATGGGCATAAAAGTGTTTGCTTGGCCAGTTCACACCTTTGTGGGGAGGCAGAGGCAGTTTTGATGTTCTGAAGCAGGGTCTTAGTAACCGTGGTTGGGAGCCAGAGAGACGGCTCAGTGGATGCGAGCACTTGCTGGGTAACCATGAGGGTCTAAGTTTGGATCCCAACATACCATATGTCTGCAAACTCATATGGCGGTGGATACTGAAGGATTGCAGTGGCTGGCTAGCTGCCCGTGCCGCTCCAGGCTCAGCAAGAGACCCTGCCTTAAGAAAACCAGGCCCTGGGAGTGATGGGGCATGACACCCGTCATTCTCCTCTAGCCTCTGTATGCTTGTGGGCTCTCCCCAGCCCTCCCTCCCTCCCTCCCTCCCTCCCTCCCTCCCTCCCTCTCTCCAGGGAATGAAGCCCCAAAGCAACAGAAAACCAATGATGTATTTTAAGAGCTTAAAAAGGGGCTGGAGAGATGGCTCAGCAGTTAAGAGCACTTGCTGCTCTTGCAGAAGACCCGAGTTTGGTTCCCAGCGCTCACAACAAGCAGCTCACGATCACCTGTAATTCCAGTCCCAGGGCATCCAGCACCTTCTTCCAGCCTCTGCAAGTACTCCATTCATGTGGTGCCTATTCCGACACGCAGATATAAATAAACGTAAGCATAGAAAAACGTTTAAAGTGAGATGGCTCCGTGGGCAAAGGTACATAAAAACATGTGTGCGTCCTTTTGTTCGTTCTCTTTCGATCTTAAGCAAGACACAAAAAGGCACAACTTGACCTGGCAGGGTGAGCTGGGGCTTGTGCTTTCTGACAAGAGATGAATCTGCTAAGGCAGAGAGAGCCATGGCAATGCTGACCTCCACGGACTGTCCCTTTCGGTGGTCTCTGCAAGCTTGGAGCAAGGTCACAGAAACAGTCTCATGTTTCAGGGGATCAGAAAGGATAATGTGTGGAAAGACACATTCGTGGGGTCGTATTACCCAGACCTGGGCAGCAGTGGGGACACCTGCGTCATTAACTCACTGGATCCCCATTTCTCACCCTGGATGCCCAGGGTTTATTTAAAAAGCATCTGGTTCCAGAGGTTCCTGAACTATCCTGTTTCCGGGTGTTAATTTTTCCATTGTCTAGACAGCTGCGGAGTCAGACAGGATTATCAAGAGGAAGGAATGGGTTTATGACCCAGAATCCACCTTCGCAGCCAAAGGAATTCACATACTAATGGCCACTGCGGCAGCTGTCATAAGAAACCGGGTATAAAGCAAACCTCTAGTGTTTGTAGTTTCTAACATTTGGCAGGAGCGGCTCCTTTTTGCATTGCTAATGTACACGAGAGACCTCCACACAGAACCACACAGGAAAGATGCAGGCCCGCGCCTGGCACACAGGCACGGCTAGCGGGTGAGGTGTTACAGAAAGCAAGGTGCAGGCTCTACGGTCTTGACAGGAAGTGTCACATGCTCACCCATCAAGTCCGACAAAGATGCCCCTTAGAGTTGGGTCTTAACAGCAGTCCCTTTCTGGTGACTTCCGAGATGGAGTAGCTCCTTCCATCTACTCTCCAGTGGTCCCAGTGCTGACCCCTGTGATGCCTTAGTTAGCCTCTCCTATCATTTGCCTAAGACAGTGATGCTAACCTTCCCAATGCTGTGACCCTTTAACACAGTTCCTCATGTTGTGGCGACCCCCAACCCTAAAACTATTTCATTGCTACTTCATAACTGTAAGTTTGCTAGTTATGAATTGTAATGTAAATATCTGATATGCAACCCCTCCCCCTTGAAGGGGTCGCAACCCACAGGTTGAGAACTACTGGCCTAAGATGTACTGCCTGGACTAAGGACTACATTTGGCTACAGGCACAGAGATAAGGCCAGAGGTTGTCAGTTTCCCATCCCCTCCCTGCCCACAGCAACAGGGATAAAGCTCAGACTCACCACAGGGCCTGGCGTTGTATGTGTAAGGTTGTATACAGAGATGGCCCAGTTAGTAAAACATCTGTCGCACAAGCATGAGGACCTGAGTTCGATTCCCAGCACCCATGTAAAGAAATGGCTGAGGTGGCACATGGTTTAAACCAAATGATGGAGCAGGGGAGACAACAGACACCGGGGTTTCCAGTCTGGCCTGAGTGATGTGCTTCCGGATTTATAGATACCCTGCCACAAAAAACAAGGTGGAGAGTGACTGAGAAAGACATGCACCCTACCTCTGCCCGCCCCCACACACACACACTTTCAAGAATTCATACATGACAAAGATATCACAATTGAAGAAGTATAAATGACAGTAAACGGTGCTGGGGTAGTTTCACAGCAACTTGAGAAAAAATTTATATTTAGATCCCCCCCCCCAACCAAACAGTAAAATCAAAGTTAGGACATTTTTAGGATTTTTGTTTTGAGGTTCTGTCTTGGCACACTTGGCTGTGGCTGTCTCTGTGGAGGGCCTGTGTGGATGATGCTGCACCAAGCAGCTTTTATCTCCACAAACCGGGTGAGTAGAAATTACTCCAAGATAGTTTGTTTTTCTGTGCTGCTGGAATCAAACCCAGGGCCTCATGAATAACGTCAAGGGCTCTGACACTGAGGTACAGCCCCAGGCCAGGATAAGTGTTTATAGTTTCAAATGTCTATAGGGTCCCTTTGTCCTCCAAAGTCCACCTCGGGATTTTCTGATGGGCTCTAAGTCAAAGGCACACATTTCCACGGAGAGACGGGGGCCTGAGCTCCTACCTGGAGGTTGTCCGCCCTTCTGTGCAGACTGGACATGGATGTGGGGATAGGTCTGGGGTTTCAGCAGACCATCATGGGGTTGTTAGACATATGAGATCAGGAACACGACTGAACAGCACTCCTAGGACAGCCCTTGCTAGGGACCCCAGTCCCCAGCTCAAGTCCCTTGGTATCTGGACCTGGCTGAGAAACCTCCCATGGTAACCAACTCTGAGCAAGAGTCCAGCAGAAACAGCGTCAGATGGGGCTGGAGAGATGGCTCAGCGGTTAAGAGCATTGCCTGCTCTTCCAAAGGTCCTGAGTTCAATTCCCAGCAACCACATGGTGGCTCACAACCATCTGTAATGAGATCTGGTGCCCTCTTCTGGCCTGCAGGCATACACACAGACAGAACATTGTATACATAATAAACAAATAAATATTAAAAAATATTAAAAAAAGAAACAGCGTCAGACACCTGACTCTGAAAAACTCTGGTGTGTGGAGGGGCTGTGGTCTCGGTGACATATGACAGAAACTCAACGTGCCTGGCGTTTAAGGGAAGCATGGTACCCTACGAAGGGACCGCGAGCCACAAGAAGTCTATGACACCAGTCTGTATCAGCTAAGGATGTGAGGACAGTGACGTGATGTAAAGGGGAAGGAGGCTCGGGCAGATGTCTTCCTCATGGCTACTGAAACAGGATCAGAGTCGGCCAGCCAGGTGCCTCTGCACAGCCTGAATCCCAGGATGGTTCTTAACCAGTCATCTAATGCGACATCGTCCCTTTCTGTTAGCATGGCCTCTTGAGGCTCCCCAGAATCCTTCTAGGCACCAAACCTTAGGTGGCCCTGAGCAGACATTGGACTTGGTTTGCTTGGCTTAGCAAAAAAGGAGACAGACACCCAGAAGGGACAAAGGACTTGGCCAAGGGCACACTCATTTGGTGACATGATTAGGTCTGGCATGGTGCCAGGAAACTGAAAGAAACCATGAACCCAAATGCCATCATGTAAACCTGCTAAGTAGTCAAATTTTAAAAAGTAAAAAGAGATGAGATTCATTTAATTTGTATTTATTTATTATTGTTTATGTGGAGGGATTCAGGCACACACACGGAGGTCAGAGGTCAGCAAACTATCATGGGGGAGATTATTTATTCTCTCTTTCTGCCATGGGTTATGGGAATGGACTCAGGTCATAGGGCTTGCACAGCAAACCATCTTGACAGTGCTAGATTCACTTCAGAAATCGGTATCTGTGACCAGCCTATCAAAACAAAGTTGGCTCACCAGGGGGTCAACATGACAAGCTATTAATGGGGTTGTCTACAGCCTTGGTGTTTCTTGAGTCTGAAACCTGTATGTATTCTCACACCCAAAACCCATCTCAGCTGCCCAGGGTGACAGGTGGCCAGGGTGGACATCTCAGCACTTAAGTGCTGGACTCTCAGGCGTATGCAGGTTTGATGTCTTCGTGTACATGTGTGGGAAGAAGAGGAAGAAACTGGGTGTCCTACTCTCTGTCTTATCCCCTCGAGACGGGGTCTCTGACTGAACTTGGAGATAGGCTGGGGGCCAACAAAACCTGACCGTCCTCCTGGCCTCACCTCCCGTGGCACTGAAGTTACGGCCACCCTCAGCTTTCGCATGGGTGCTGGGGATTAGAACTCAGGTCTTCACGCTTGTGCAGCAAGGGCTCTTACCCACTGAGCTGTCTCCCCAGCGCCTCCATCCTTAACTGAAACACAAGGCTGGAAGTTGAAGCAGGGAGATGAGGGAAGCCATCAGTCACAGTTGGGGGCTGAACACAAACAAAGGCTCCCAGAATGTACCCTGACCCTGAGACAGTGGTCAGTTCAGTCACCCACCCACAAAGCACCAGCTGTAACCCAGAAACTTTCTGACTATGAACCCTAAACAATGCAGAAGCACCTTGTTCTTCTCCCCATGGATGGTCCTCCTGTCTCCAAGCCTTGCCTACCACGTTATCCTGTGGTCTCACCTCCAGCCAGTGCAGGCTCAGGGCTGATACTGTGTGTTCTTCATTCCCAACTTTTATTCTACAGATTTTCTGGCTCCCAGGTGCAGCAGCCATGTTCAGCAGCCACCTGGTTCTCTCCCGGGGGGGTTCGGAGTGTCACGAAGTGTGGATTCGCACTTCCACCCAGCTGGAATCCAGCTAGTGACCTGGTAAGGCACTGAGCCCCCTAGAACTGTTCACACACACACATGTGGGCTCTTAGGGTGTCCTTCCTTGTCTTTCCCTATCCTAACTACCGCCCTGGCCCAACAGTTCACTCTTTCCTTCTTACATATAGACTGTGCAGGAGAAAAACCTCAGTTCTGTTCACCCTTAGCACAAGAGTCTAAAAGCCCACGTTCTGGCATTCTGGATCTGTGGCCTTTTCTGCCTCTGGAGCTCCTCCTCCTTGTCTGTTGGTTCAAAAGCTTCCCCAGCCCTGTGGGGATAGATATGTTGTTCTTACCCCATCTCCAGTAAGATCCTGGCAGAGGCAGGAGAGCTATCGCCATCACTCTGGTCCCCACCATCATCATCAACATCATCATTATCATCATCACCATCATCACCAGCGAACATCACCATCATTACTATCGCCATCATTACCATCATCACCAGCCGCAATGTCACCATCATTACTATCGCCATCACCATCGCCATCACCATCATCACCAGCGGCAACGTCACCACTGTCATTACCATCAGGACAGACGTTACTCTAAACCTTGTTCTGCTCTAAATGAACGGAGCCCGGAGCTGACAGAGGTCCTTTTCAGGGTTCCCATTGTATCTTCTGACTAATTCCCTATGCTCTGCTCCAAGGCAAAGGCCACAGTTGGAGGTAAAAGTTCCAGAAACCAAACCTCTACTCACGAGCTACCTCTGGGGATTCACCGAGCCACTTGCTCCTTCCTCCCCATCCCACTCTGCAGCGGTACTCCACCAGGCCCTACGGCACTTGTCAATCAGGGCCGCCCCTGCTTGCTATGCTCCACAAGCTCTGCACAAATCCTCCATGGTGTCGCCTCCCTCTACCCTGACAAGCCAGCCCCACTTAGCAACGCTCCTCCCGAAAGGCCAACTTGAGTGAAGACAGCCAGTAGGAGGCCACCTGCCAGACGGATGACCTCAAGTGGACTGGGATGAAGTGCATTGGGTGTTCAGTATGGATGACTTTCTTGTCGAATCAGCAGCCTGATCTCTGCACTCCGGCCTCACCTCCTCTGCCTTACAAAGAGCCAAGTAGGGTGGAGTGTGAGGGCCTCAGCTTCCTACTCTTTTCCCCCAGGCAAGAAGGCTGGGCTTAGGCCTATGGCTCAGGATGAGGATGTGGGGAGGAGAGGCTCCTCTTCTCAGAAGAATATAAATGCTGGGCCCTAAATCTCCAAGCAGGTTAGAGAGCCGCAGACGCTCCAAACCAACATAAGATGGCATTGAAAAATAATAATAATAAGCTGGAAAATAGTGGCAAAGGCCTATAGTCCCAGCATTTGGGAGGCAGGGGCAGGTGACTCTCTGTGAGCTCGAAGCCAGACTTGTCTACAAAGCGGGTTCCAGGACAGTCAGAGCTGTTACACAGAGAAACTGTTTCGAAAAATCAAAAGATAAGGAAATAATAAAGTAAAAAATACATTTGAAAGACCAGCATTGAAAGGGAGGGCGTGGTGACAGGTAGAAGCACAGCCTTGACTGGGTGGGCGGGTGGGCTTCCTGGTTCTGATGTGACTGTTTCTGCTTTCCGTGTGTGTGTGTGTGTGTGTGTGTGTGTGTGTGTCCAACCAGTCTCTGCCTTAGTTTCTGGACCAGGGTTTCTTGCTGAAGCCAGAGCTCACTGATCTGGCCTTGGGTAGCAATCAGTGCACAGCTGAGCACCCTGTCCAGTCCCTGTGCTCTCTGTCTTCCTGGAGTCTGGCTTTAGGGGAATCCAGGCAAGAGTGGTGTGAGACTTCATTTTTTTTTTTTGAGAGTTTTCTGTAGAGTCTACAATTATTGTAATTTTTTTTAAAGTGTTTTCTGGGGCTGAGGAGAAGACTCGGCAGTTAAGATCACTTACTATTCTATGGAAGACCTGAGTTTAGTTCCCAGCACCCACATGGCAGCTCACAACTGCCTCCAGGGCCAGGGGATCTGACACCCTCTTCTGGCCTCCATGGGCAGGGCATGCACGGTCTGTATAAACTCACACAGACACAAACATACACACATAAGAAAGATCAATAACATCCTTGAGGGGCTGGAGAGATGGCTCAGTGGTTAAGAGCATTGCCTGCTCTTCCAAAGGTCCTGAGTTCAATTCCCAGCAACCACATGGTGGCTCACAACCATCTGTAGGGAGGTCTGGCGCCCTCTTCTGGCCTTCAGGCATACAGACAGAATATTGTATACATAATAAATAAATAAATATTTAAAAAAAAATAACATCCTTGAGGAGAAAGAATTTTAGCTGAGAGCAACGGGGAAGGGGGGTGGAGACTGAGGACACCACAGAGGGCCACTGCCCATCAGTACTGGGTTCCAGGTGCTCACCCCTTGACCTTGCTTCTAATCCTGGCTACACCGTACTCCCATCTGGGCTGAATGCAAAGCTACCCTTAACAAGTATTTAAAGATGTCTTTTTCTTATTCATTCTACACCCACAACTACACCCACTAAAAAAAATGCCCCTGAAGACATCCACTCAGCTCGGGAGGCTTACGTGGCTAACTGAGAATGATGACGGGTGGGGGTGGGTGGGGGGGGGGGCTGGAGAGAAGCTCAGTCCAGAGCATGCTGGCCATGCATGAGTTTGAAGTTTGAATCCCCAGAGTCCACATTAAAAAAACAAGGGGAGGTGGAGACATCAGACCCCAGGGCTTGCTGGCCAGCCAGCTTAGCCTACTCAGTGATTTTAGATCAATGAGAGACTCTGTCTCAAAAAAACAAGTGGATGGCACCCGAGGAATGTCATTCAAAGTGGCCCTTGATTTCCAAATGCACACACACACACACACACACACACACACACACACATGCACACACACACAAACACACACGCACACACACACACATGCACACACACATACGTGCATGCACACACACATGCATGCACACACAGAATGATAAGCCTCATTACATGCAAATTCTTGATTAAAAAATCACATTTATTTATTTTGTGTGAGAGCTGTGTGCATGTCATAGTTCATACTTGGATTTCAGAGGACAACTTGCAGGACAACTTCTCTCCTTGTACCAGGGATCCAACTCAGGTCATTGGGCTTGGCAGCAAGCACTTTACCCACTGAGCCATCTTGCTGACCTCATTACGTGTGAATTCTTCCTGGCAGCTCCTAGAGTGGGGCACAGTTCTGGGTGCAAACTGCGTATGTGGGGTCACGTGCTGGAGAGAAGGTGCCAGTTCAGGCTGGGGTCCCAGGTTCCCGCCCACATGGCCCTGTGCCACCAGGTTGGTCCCTTGTCTTCCAGTCCCTGAGAGGAAGGTCTGGAAAGCTCCTGGCATCCAACCACCAGCCTTGTCCAGGTTGAGCCCCACATTGTGCCACCTGTATGCGCCCCATAGAAACTGCTTCCATTTGCCTTAGAAGAACCAGGGCTTTGGAGTGGTGGGAAATGCACTTGGAGCTCCATTTGTCATTAAAACGAACTACAAAAGAGGTTTAAGATTAAGAAGACATATCGTTCCCTGACAACCCAGAATAGAAGGAGCCAGCCTGAAGTTTAGATCAAACCCACAAGGCAAAGTGTGAATTAGCCAATCAGTAAATACTGGAGAAATGCCTTTGACAGCTCGGACTTTCCCAGGTTTGACCCTGGCTTGAGATGCAGGGTTGCTAGCCACGGGCCTATTTATAAAGCCCACGTAAACATGCTGACCAGGAAATCTGGTCTATGGTGCTCTGGGAGTCACAAGAGCTGTGAGTCACATCCAGAGGTCAAAGGCCAGAAGGGACCTAGAGTTCTTATTCCTAGAGACTGTGAAGCCACAGGACGGCTGTGTGAGGCACTGGACAGCAACCTGTAGGAAGCCCTACAGACAGACAAATTGAGGGCAAAACTAAGTGGAACCAAGCTGTGATTATATAGGTAGGCACTGAGGGAAAGACGCCTGGGGCACCAGGCTGCCCTCTTCTCCTCCCCTCAGATCCTCATCCCAACAGGGGTTTGAGACAAAGATTAGGAAAGGAAGAGAAAAACAAAAGCAGCAGAGATTCAGTGGGAAGGAGGACCCTGCCCAGAAGGTCACCCCCACACTCAAGATCACAGGAGCCCGGGTTTGTCCTAACAATCTCTGGGAGCCGGGAGCAAGGCTGGGAGAACTCTCAGAGCCAAGGCCTGTGGAAGAGCACCCCCAACAAAGATGGTTTAGGGTGAGTTCCCCAAGGACAGCAGTAAAATGCCAGGGCTGGTGTCCCCAAAGCGCAGGGGAGAAGAACAAGAGTGTCTCAGTGGGGACAGTGATGTGCCATCTGCTGGCCCTTTCAGTGCAATGAGGGTCACGGAGCACAGGGCAGGAGAGGTAGCCCACCCCATTTTCTCTTCCTTCCTTCCTTCCTCCCTCCCTCTCTCCCTCCCTTCCTCCTTCCCTCCTTCCTTTCTTCCTCCTCCTCGTACCCCTTCTCTCCTTTTTATTGAGAAAGGGCCTCATGTAGCTCAGGTTAGCGTCAAACCCAGGCAGCAAGAATGACCTCGAGTTTCTAATTGCTCTGCTTCCACCGACTAGAATCACAGGTATGCAGGAACATTCCTAGTTTGTGCAGTGCTAGGAATGGACCCAGGGCCTCGTGTTTGCTATGGGGCTCCTCTGCCAGCAGAGCCACGCGGCCAGCTCTGCGTTCCTTCTAAAGGACTATGCGCCACAGCCCCAAGAAGCGCCACTCTTTGCCTTCATATCTTTGTGGTCAGTGAGCTCCAGGGGTTCTATTTTGGCCCCCCTTCTGCTGGGCTTACAGACTCGGGGATCAGACTTGGGTCCTCATGCTTGCATGGCAATCACATTATCAACACAGCTGTCTCCCCAGCCTCTTAGCTTTTTTTCCCACATAGTGAGGCATCACTATGTTCTATTGAACTATGTCATGTTTGAATTCCAGGATGGCCTGGAATTCACGATGTAGCCCAGGCTGACCTCGGTCCTCCCCACTTGCCTCTCCCTGTCAGGATTACTGACGGTCAGCAAACCTAACTGAAGGTTCAAGTTTTTCTTCAGAATATGTGATGCTGACTCTGAGGTTCCCAGTGAGCAATGCTGGAATGTTCCTGGTACTGGCCAAGCCCTGGGATGTTCAGGATCCCCTCCCAAAGCCTTTTCCAAGCCAGCTGGAATGTCTGAATTGGCTTAAGAAAAGAATTAAAAAGCTGAATTGCAAAGCCTGGGGCCAAAGGCAAGCAGGGGAATGGAGAGGGCGTGTCCCGGTTCCTGTTTGTTCCAGCAATGGGGGGGGGGGGGGTGAGGGTGAGGGAACTCAGCAGCCTCCCTCTCTTCCTCAGCTGGGTGGGATGTGTGTGTGCGTGCGTGTGCATGTGTGTGTGCGTGTGTGTGTAACAACTGTTCAGGCTTCTCCACCCTCTACCCTGTGAATGATGCCTGCTACCTGCTACACAACTCCAAGGCATGGGGATCTCTCTAAAATCTTTGATCCTTTGGAGAGGTTACAGGAGGTCCTCAGACTAGAGGCCACATTCAGACCTTATCTTCTGCTACTTTGGACAAGAGACAGTATATGTTTTGGTCCCAGGACTTCAGAGCAGAGAACCTGTAACTAAATAACGAATGTGAAAAGAGCTCTCTGTTCCCCTCCCTGCCCCTGTCTGGAGCTTTCCTAGTTGCCAGCGTACAATGTGAAAGTCCACAAGTGTGGTTTAAGCTCACACTGATGGTCGTTCCTTACTACTTATGTCGGGATGTGCTGCAAAATACTTCCTAGGCTGTCAAGAGACTACCATTATTCAGATTAAAGATGTCGAAAATGATCCTTTAAAAAATTGGTATTGGACTAGAGAGATGGCTCAGAGGTTAAAAGCACTGATTGTTCTTCCAGAGGTCCTGAGTTCAATCCCCAGCAACCACATGGTGGCTCACAACCATCTGTAATGAATGCTGGTGCCGTCTTCTGGCCTGCAGGCATACACACAGACAGAACACTGTAAATAAAATAAATAAATAAATAAATAAATAAATAAATCTTTAAAGTGGCACATGCCTTTAACCCCAGCACTGTAGAGACAGAGGCAGGTGGATCTCTGCGTTCAAGGCCAGACTGGTCTACCTAGAGAGTTCCAGGACAGCCAGGGCTACACAGAGAAACCCTCAAACAAACAAGCAACAGTCCCAGCATGGAGGCCTTGTAATCCCAGCACTGAGAAGGTGAAATAGGCAAATCCCTCATGCTTACTGGCCTCTGACTGGCAAGCTGCAGGTCTCAGCGAGACACTTTGTCTCATAAAACAAGCTGAGCATCAAGGAAGTAGACCCAAGGCCAAGGTTGATCTCTGGGGGCCATATGCGCACAGAAAGTCTGTCCCGGGAGAAGAGAAAGAGTAAATGAAAAGAAACAGAACAGTCGGAATCAAGAGGAAATTCCTGGGTTCTGATAAAGAAGAGAAAGAAAAGAAAAGAGGAAGAAGGAAGGAATGGAGGAGGAGGAGAGGTGAGATCCAGATGTGGTGAGCATCTGGAGAAGGTTGACTGTGGATGATGTTAGGGGCTTACAGACATGTTTCTGATTGTGTGGACTTGTGGGAGAAAGCCACCATCCCCTGAAGGTGTACTCTGGGAACATTTAGTGCCGGGGCTGGAGAGATGGTCCAGAGAAGGCTCTTGCAGAGGACACAGGTTCAACTCCCAGCATCTGCATAGTGGTTCACAACTACATGTAATTCCAGTTCCAGGAGAACTGATGCCCTCTTTTGACCTCCCTGGGCACCAGGTACATACATGATGCACAGTCATACAGGCAGGTAAAACACCCACACACATAAAATTTTATACATATGTGTGTGTGTGTGTGTGTGTGTGTGTGTGTGTGTCTTTTAGAGATAGGGTTTCTCAGTAGCCCTGGATGTCCTGGAAAGAAGAAGGAGGAGGAGAAGGAAGAAGAAGAAGAAGAAGAAAAAGAAGCATTTAGGAGGGAAGGGGCCAGATGGCTGCACATTGGTTCAAATGGCTGGGCTAATACTACACGTACAGAGGGCCAACCACTAGACAGGTCTCAAAGCAAATATAGTGAGTTACTACCAGCTCTTGGGTGCAGCTGGGAGACCATGAGGCTCAGTGATCTTCATGATTAAAGTTGCTCCTGGTAGAGCTGGCAAGATGGCTTCAGTGGGTAAGATAGATCCTTAGCCCTGTCCTCCTCTCCACTGTCTAACACCTAGGCCACTCCCTTCTTCTTTCTCCTAGGATCACACACAGACACACACACACACAGAGAAACAAACACAAAGACACATTAGCACACACATACACACACAGAAACAAACACACAGATACAAACACATAAACACACATACAGAAACAAACACACAGATGCAAACACAAAGACACACACACGTATACAAAGACACACACACACACAGACACACACGCACACAGGAGGCTATGGGCCAGCACAATGGCTCAGCAGGTAAAGGCACCTACCACCAAGTCTGAGCGCTTGAGTTTGGTTCCCCAAGCCCACGTGATGAAAGAACTGACTCTTGAAAGCTCTCCTCTCACCTCCACATATGTGCCCCTCCCTCTGGCACATACAAAACAGTTGTGAAAATTTTCTAAATAAGATAACATATTAGCAAAAAAAAAAAAGTCCTTGATCCTAGAAAAAGCAGGGGCCATTTGTAGAGAGGAAGATGTCATCCTGTTCCTGTCTATGTGATGAAAGACTGGGAGACCTGTGTTCTGTGAGCTGGGTTTGCCTGCCCTCTGGAGGACGCTCTTTGTAATGACCATGTCCTGTGTTGGGGGATGGGAAGGGAAGGAGGGAGAAAGGGAGGAAGGAAGGGAAAAGGAAGGGACCACTTCCTCGAGCAAGACCCAACTTCCCAAGGGTTCCAGTACCCCCATATAGGATCACTGAGCTGGGAGCCCAGTACTCAGACATGTGACCCTGTTGGGACGCTTTGTATTCAAACTAGAAAGTCTTGGGTTCTTGTCATAACTCTGCAAAAAGAATATAGTAAGGAGAAAGGGGAGAAGTGAGGAGGGAGAGGAGGGAGAGGAGTAGGGAAAGGGGGAAGGAGAGAAGGAGAGAGGAAGGGGAGACCTCACTTTCTCCAGAGAATCCATCTGAATGTCCATCGCTGGAGTCAGGTGTCCCTCATGACCCCACGCGTGTCCCAAAGGCCCTGAGCATGCAGCAGGGTCAGCATAGGCCCCCAATGAGTCACTCTAAACTCTGCCCTTTCAGAGGGACACAGCAAGCGTTGTGAAACCCTTCTCTAAGAGTGCCATGCCAGAAGTGAGCTATGATGTCTTCTCTTAACCTGGAAGCCACTCACAGTCAGGATGGAGAAGGGCAGTGGCTGATTTGGGGGCGGGGCAGCACACTGTGGCAAAGTGTGCTGTGGAGGATGGGACAGCCCAGCCTGGGGAACAGAGCAGGTTCTGCCAAGCATGGGTCTGCAGAGGAGTTTGGTTGGTCAACGCTGGGCATGAGACGGATGAAATCTGGGGATCAGGACAGGGGACCCAGCCTCAGCTTGTTCTTTGAGGAAATGAGGTCTGGGGACTAAGCTAGGAAGGGTGCTTATTCCAGAAGGCTCTTTGGGGCAGCCACCACCCTAAAGGGTCTACAGATGGATCCCAGGGGTTCACACAGGACCGTGTGTTCCTACAGCCACTCACATGGGACACAGTTGCCAGTGGAAGCTGAGAAGACACAGCAGGGCTTTTTCTTGGCTCCTGTCATCCTTCTTTGGGGATCATGGTCTAACATACCACCACTGGCCACTTCCTTTGGAGACTGGTATCTTGTATCCACTAAACCCTCTGCCCAATGTGGAGGCAGAGTCTCTGACTCAGAGCATGGAAGCCCTGCAAACAAAAGCCATGGCCTGCCCCATGCTCCCCCTAGTCTGGAGGGCGGAGTCAGGGCCTCCTCCCTCTAAAGACAAGGAGATGAACAGCGGGAAGGTCATTCCCAGCAGCCTCCTTCTCTCTCGTTGGCTATAATACCAGTGACAGGAAAGAGAACTTTTAGGCATTTTTCCTTTTCGAGGCAGGGTCTGGATATGTAGTCCAGGCTAGCCTCAAATTTACCATCTTCCTGCCTCAGTTTCTTGGGTGCTAGAATTCCAGATGTGTGTCATATGCTTAGCTTCAGACACTTTTTATGTTTGTGTATGTTTGTGTATGATATGTGGAGGCCAAAGAACAACATCCGATACTGTCCACAGGTATTAGCCACCTTTCTTAAAAAAGTTATTACGTGTGTGTGTGTGTGTGTGTGTGTGTGTGTGTGTGTTTGTGCAATATGTGAGTTCTGGGGATTGAACTCAGGTTGCCAGGCCTGGGGGCGGGCACCTTTACCTGCTGAGCCATCACTGGCTCCACCATTTTATTTTTGGAGCAGGGTCTCTCATTGGCCTGTAGCCTGCCAAGCGGGCTACGCTGACAGGCTAGTGAGCTCCAGGGATCCTTCCGTCTGCCTTTCCAGCATCAGTATTACAGAGAGACAAGCCTCTACACCCAGGGTTTTACACAGATGCTGAGGGTCTGAACTGAGGCCCTCGTGACTATGTGGCAAGCATGTATCAACTAAGCCACGCCCCCAGCCAGCCGCCCAGGCAATCCTTTCAGCACACCACTGAGAGTGGGTAACCGAGGGCACACAGCATCCCCCCCCCCCCCCCCCCCACTGAGTGCTGAAAATCCCCCAGTGCAGCCGGCTCCAGGCTGCCACAGAGCAGGCTGAAGAACCTGGACCGCTCAAGAGCAGACACCGATCCTGAGCTCTGGGACCAAACAGGAGAGGCACTCCACAGGAGCTCACCCAGGGCTCAGGGCATAAGTGACAGTCAGCACTGATACCACCCACACAGCATCCCGCTGCTCTGCACCTGTGGCCCTGCTCAGCTGGGGCACCCCCCCCCCCCCTCCGCTCTCGGGAAAGCAGCCTGTGAGATGAGGCTGCAGAGATCAAACAGAAACCCCCAGATCTGAGCAGGCGGTTTGACAGCGGCTTCCCGTGGAGCTAGAGTCACGATCATTTTCAGTGTCACCGCTGCCACCCTGCTCACAGCTGCTGCCGGATGAGCCCAGGAGGGTGGAAATCTTCATCTGGGTAGCTTGTTTTTGTCCTCAGCCCTGCCGCCAGCAGAGCCTGGCTTCAGATATTTGTCACCTTGCTGTGTGTCTAATACTGAAGTCCCACTGGGGAACTGAGATGCTTACGGTGATGAGATCCCGGTGATGAGAGTAGAAGCCACTGTCGTTTCTGCTCTGGCTTTGGAAAAGCTTGGCCTTTGGTTTGGGCCAGCAGGGCCATGGCCCTGCAGCTTAGCAATGACCCTTATTGTCCCTCAGTAAGGGGCTAGCAGCAGTAGATTGAGTGGCAATTTGACACCTGAGTCAGCTGTTGTGGTATGAAAATTCCTTCTGCCAGGCATAGGCACACTGTGCTCTGTGAGTCTAGAACAAAGGCCTGCAGCAAAGGCTCTCTGTCAGGGATGGTCATGAGCCCCAGCAAATGATGGCGACGCCTAGAGAGGTTTTTGGTTGTCACTGTTGGGAGTCCACTCCTGATATGCAGTGAGTGGAGGCTGCTGATGTTGCTAAAGGCCCTAGGATGCAGGGGGGCATCCCCACCAGGATGCTGCCCAGCTAAAAGTGGTCATAGTGTCTGTTTGGAACAACTGCTGCCTATGAGCACTTGGTGGAGGCAATGCTTACCTGCTTTTCCTGGGGTTCTGGCTCATGGTCAAGACCAAAACCAAAACCAAAGTCAACCAAAGCCACTGGAAAGTAAAGCCTCCTGGGTGACCTTCAGCTGGTGGCATTTCAAGACAGTGAGGTTGGGCATAGGATACAGTTGCGGCTTTCCAGGGAACGAGGCCTCTGGCTGCCTCCTGCAACCTCTTCCACTGCATCTGCCAAGGGGCTTTTATGTAACTTGAGGTTGTTGTGAAGCAGAACGAGCAATGTTTGCAGCATCTGGGTCCCTGTATCCATGGCCCAGAAACAAAGCGCCTCATTAGGAGAGGCTGCTTACAGCAGAGGCAGTAATATACTTGTTGTTCTGAGCAGACATCCAGGACGCTTACTGGGCAACAGGAAGTGGTGGCAGGCAGAGGAGGGTCCCTGGAAGGGGAGCCTGGCTTATAGCCTGCTATAGCTTATAGTGACGTGTTACTCAGTGTTCTGCGGCTGTGAGAGAGGCTCGAGGTAAATCCGCTTACTAAGAAAAAGGGTTCCTTTTGGCTCATGGTTTCAGAGGTTTCAGGCCATAGTTGCTTGACCCTGTTGCTTCAGGCCAGTGGAAAGTCCAACACACCATGGCAGGCTACATGACTTCGTGGCGGCAAGGAAGCAAAGACAGGGACAGGCAGGTGCCAAGGCCTCCCTGTCCCCGCCAAGGGTTCGCTATGGCTAGCCTTATTTTCTCCTATCCTCCATGACTTAACATCCTCCTCTGAGGGGCATGTCTTAAGTTTTCTATTGCTGTGAAAAGACACCATGAATACAGCAACTCTTTTTTTTTTAATTTTTTTTTTATTATGTGTACAGTATTCTCAGTATTCTGTCTGTGTGTACGTCTGCAGGCCAGATGAGGGCGCCAGACCTCTTTACAGATGGTTGTGAGCCACCATGTGGTTGCTGGGAATTGAACTCAGGACCTTTGGAAGAGCAGGCAGTGCTCTTAACCGCTGAGCCATCTCTCCAGCCCCTACAGCAACTCTTATAAAGAAAACATTTAATGGCAGCAGAGAGTATGGCGGCGTGCAGGCAGACATGGTGTTGGAAAATTCCACATCTTGACTCAAAGGCAACAGGAAATGAACTGAGACACTGGGCATGGCTTGAGCATATATGAGACCTCGAAGCCCGCCTCCACATTGACACACTCCCTCCACTAAGGCCATCCTTACCCCAACAAACCCACACCTCCTAACAGTGCCCCTCCCTATGAGCTCATGGGGGCCACTTGTATTTAAACCACCACAGTCCACTTCTGCAATGTCCTCACGCCTCCCACTAGGTTCTGCCTTGGTGTCATTAGGTCCCACCTCCTAAATGCTTCACCACCACCCAAAAGCACCGTGGGCAGGGACTTCCATCAGTGCATGGATGGATACCTGGGGAATACTCCAGACTGGACTACAGCAGTGGTCACTTCCAAGAGGAGCAGAAACCCTGTGGCCTCCTCGGCCCAGGAAGAGGCATTACAGGAAAGCCAATGCAAGCCTTGGTTGTTCTAGGTACCCTGTTCCATTTGTCTAAAGATGTCTACCTGGGCAGGAAGCACTCAGCCTACGGCCGAGGCAGAGTTCATATTAACAAGCAGCTTCTAGAACCCCACCACGGAAGAGAAGTCTAGTGTGGACTATTACTTTAACTATGAAGATGTGTTACATGTATTTATGCTGCGGAATGTTACTTTAACTATGTAAAAGCTGTGTTGCATTTGTTTGTGCTGCACTTGTTTTCCCTTGCCTGCCTAAGGCACCTGATTGGTCTAATAAAGAGCTGTATGGTCAAAAAGCAGAGGAGGGATAGGCGGAGCTGGCAGGCAGAGAGAGTAAGTAGGAGGCTGAATCTAGGTTCGAGAGAGAAGAACGAGGGAGAAAAAGCAGATGCCTGGGGCCAGCCAGTTACGCAGGCAGCCACCAGTGAGCCTGACAAAGAGTAGGACATACAGAATGAAAGAGAGGTAGAAACCCCTGAGGCAAAACCTAGATGAAGAGAAACAGGTTAGATTCTAAGAGCTAGTGCAACAAGCTAAGTAAGGCCCAGCATTCATAACTAATAAGTCTCCGTGTCATGATTTGGGGGCTGGCGGTCTGAGAAAGCCTGCTACAGAAGTCCATTTGGGAGGCCCTGTGAGTCCTCTGGGGGAGGAAGACTGAGTGCCATCAGAGCCGTTAATTCAGCAGTCCCTCCTAAGCGCTGCTGCTGAAGACAAGTGAATAGAGGAGGCGCTGCAGCAAATTAGGGGCTGAAGTTCTTCCTAATGGCTGGGGATTTCCTTCCCAGTAGACAGAGTGGCTGGGAGCGCTATCACGGCCATAGACTGCAGGGGGGGCAGCTCCCCACGCCCGTCTAACCCACTCAATGGGTCCTGCGGAGAGGTGGGGACCCACTGTCCACTGTGGCAAACGAAGAGGGATGTGTGAGGGATGTATCATCCCCACAGCCAGGTGGGTGGATGTGGCGCTTATATGGGAAGAAGTTAGTTCACTGGGGTAGCGGGTCCTAGCTGAAGGAAGTTAGTTCATGGGGGATGGGACTTGGTGGGAGAATATTAGGTAGCAGCCCAGACCTGGTACCACACTGTATGTGTCCCCCTACTCAACCAAACTCATGTCCACCAGAAACCTGTGACTGTGACCTCGGTGGAGCAGGGTCTTCAGAGACATGACATAGTTAAGATGAGGTCACAGTACCGAGGGACTAATTTCAATGGCTAGTATCCTAAGACCTGGGCCCAAAGACGCATAGGCAAAGGGAAGACAGCTATGTGGCAAGGGAAGTGTCTGGAACATCTGGCTGTATCAGTGTGGCTACAAGCCACACAAGGCCGGAGGGTAACAGATTCCAGCCGAGGACCCCAAGGTGCTGATGACCACTGAACACTGGGTACGGTCAGGTGCTGAGGACTGCTGGCCTCTGGAGGGGGGGGGAGCACAATGGTTACTGTTCTGAGCTCTCATCAAATGGAGCTTGATCAGAGCAGCCAAGGCCTGTAGTAATAGGGGCGGCAGGGCTGCGTTCTCAGCACCCCCGGCCGCCTGCCCGGCTAGCTTATGCCCAAAATAATTACACAGACACTGTATTCTTTTAATCACTGCTTGGCCCTTTAGCCCTAGCCCTTACTGGCTAATCCTGTTATCCCGATCAACCCATCTCTAATAATCTGTGAGAACCGGTCTTACCGGGAAGATTCTAGCCTAGTCCATCCTGGGTCGGAGCTTCATAGCGTGCGTCTGCCCAGGAGCCAGGAGCATGGCGTCTCTCTCTGAGGCGTCTGCTCCCGAGAGAGCTGTGGAGTCTCTGACCTCACTTCCTCTTCCTCCCAGTGTTCTGTTCTGTTTACTCCACCTACCTATGTCCTAACCAATAAAATGGGCCAGGGCAGTTTCTTTATTAGCCAATGACCTTCCCCCATCATTTCCCCTTTTTCGGTTTAAACAAAAAAAAAGGCTTTAACTTTAACATAGCAAAATTACATATAACAAAACAGTTATCAAGTAAAAGTTACAATAATCTTTATCATAACTAAGGAAAACTATAACTATAACTAACTATTCTTAACTCCATCAAAGACTCCAGAAAGATATAATATTACCTAAGTAAACAAGAACTAAGAAACTTCAAACTCTAGAAATGACAAAGACATCTCGCTGCCTGGACAGTCACCCAAAGTTCTTTTGTACCGTTGGGGCATCCATCTTCAGCCTTCAGGCCCATGGTATCCAGCAGACATTTCCATAAAGCAGGAAAATTCAAAGTCAGTTCAGTCACTATTTGTTGTGTCCTGCAGAATGTCTTACAGACTCTTTCATGAATCAGGAACCCCGAAAGATCATCTCACCTTAGGCAAGTTCAGTAGTCCTCTCTCTGCGGGTTCTCTGTGTCCAGTTTATGCAATAGTCCAGGCAAGAGCAGTTTCTTGCCCAAATGGCTATCAAAACTCCATAAGGATCCTCTTCGATGCCCATCTTCCTCTTGAAGTAGATTGGTGCTGCCAGGAGCAGAGTGTCTCATTGTCATGAAAAGTCCTCAGTTATTAAAACATTAAATGTCCTATTCTGTAATCTTTGAAAGACATGAAGAATGTCTATCTAAAATATATCTCTATATATCTAGAAAATCTAACTAACATGATTACAAGCTTTACTATTATCGATGATTATCCATTAACAACCTATATTTCTTAATTATACAGTACATATTTAAATGAACTACACAATCACAATACCTTAATCAAAATCAGAAACACTTATACATATAACAAAATTGACCTTAAATCTCTATCAATAAAGCAAAATCTATACTAATGCAAATTATTCATACCTATATCATATCCCCCTTTAAATGTAAAAGAACATTTATAAACATTATTTGGGAATATGGGCGCAGTTATTTCTCTCCAAACTGCTTCCTGCTGAATGGGGGCGTCGTTAATTAGGTCTTTCATGGTATAACCTGTGTGCTAGTTTCATCTCAGTTGGCAGTTGAGCGAAGCAATTTTCTGAAGGTGTTCACACCAACCCTTCAGGAGGGCGTGGTCCATCATACCAAGTCAGAATAGAAGAAATGAACAGCGTCTCATCCTCTGTGAAAACAAAATAAGAAACTCCTTTCCAAAGCATCATGTCCTTAGATCCAAATTTCAAAGTTAAGGCATTTTCAAAGTATCTATGTTGGATTAGTTCAGCAGCATTTATAAACAAATATCTTTTAGCATCTGTTGCTCCTTCCTCAGCATTTAAATAATTTAAAGAAAGCATAATAGCATACAGTATCAAAATTTTCTGTGTATTTTCCATCTTTGTACAGCTTTGTTTTAACCTCTATTTTGTTTATTTTTACTTTTAACTTTTTGCTTTTTGAGATAGGTTCTCTGTATCTTTGACCTGAAGTAACTCTGTAGACCAGGCTGTCTTTGAACTCTCAGAGATTCGCCTGTCTCTGCCTCCCAGGCATTCGGGATTAAAGGTGTACACTACTACACCTTGAACTCACAGAGATCTGTTTGTCTCTGCCTTCTAGGCACTGGGATTAAAGGCGTGTGCTACCACACACAACTCTCTTCCTTTTTTTATGTTTACTTTAAGAACTTCAACTTTTAGTCTGCATATATTTTTAACATACTTCAAACCATTTAGAAATTTTCTTTGTCTTTGAATCTCTCTTTTTCTGACCACATGAGTCTTTAATTTACCAAGCAATATCAGTAGGATTAAAGGCACTTGCTGTCCTCCTGGGCCAACACAGCTTTGTCACACTACCAAGGATCAAGCCCTTGAGTTATCTAAAGTGGCCTTGGCTGCAGAGGCTGTGACAGGGTTCAGGGACGCGGCCTGTTGGACCATGACCACACCCCTGGCAGCACCCACAGAAGACTCTCTCCCTGTGGCTCCTTGCCACTGCCCTTTTACGAGCCTGGTTCTCTGGGCGCTTTTGAGAGCTGCCCAACAGCACTGCCTGATATCCCTTCAGACGTTTCCTGCTTTCAAGTCAGCCTGTTCATTCCTGTTCTTCACAGCTAACCTCCCTCACTGGTCTAAAACACTGCCCAAATAATCCAGAACACTCTGTCTGTGCACACGGATGACTTGGAAGGATTTCCCTGATTTCCAGATGGACATTCTCCTTAAGTGTCCATGAGTTTTCACGAAGCAGCAGCCGTGACAGGAACCCATCACCGCTGAGTGATGTGTGGTCAGCCATGCTCATCTCTGGGGCCTGGGATTGCTTTTTTTTGTTGTTTGTTTGTTTGTTTTGTTTGAGACAGGGTTTTACTAAGTAGCTCTGACTATTCTGGAACTCACAACCACCCACCTGCCTCTGTCTCCCGAGCACTGGGATTAAAGACGTCACCTGAAAGGTATATTTGCTAAAATGAAGTTTTGAATTTCTGCAACATGAAATTTAGAATATTTCATCTATTTTGACTGTTATTAGGCATTAAAATACCTCCAGATGGAAGATATATCTTGCTTACTTAATCACAAGATTAAAAGCTAACCCAGCATCTACAAAGATGATGCGGTGGTTAAAAGCACTGGCTCCCCTTGCAGAGGACCCAGGTCTGATTTCCAGCACCCGAATGAAGGCTCACAACCATCTAGAACTTCCAGGGGGTCTGATGCTCTCCTCAGGCCTCCAAGTGCATTAGGCACATGCATTACAGACATACATGTCAACACACGCATAACACTCATACACATTGAAAACAAAATTAAAGGAAAACCACGTTAATCTAGGGGCCAGCTCCTGTCTGTAATCCCCACACTCGAGATTCAGAGGTAGGGCTGCTGTGAGTCCAAGGCTATGGAGTAAAACCAAAACAACAGATTAAGTTCTAAGTAAAACGGTCTATGTGTAAGATCTGCAGAAGTTTAAACCAGGGAAATGATAAAGGCGGAATACTCAGAGAGAAGCACAAGCGTTCACAGCCCAGGGAGCAGAGCAGATGCAGGAGCACAGTTCCCACGCGCTCATCCAGTCGGCAAGCCAGCACAGCAGGACAAGGAGGGTGACAGCCTGGAGGACCCACCAGGACTGCTGAGTCAGGAGACGGAAAGTGCTCACAGAACCAAAGCTGACGGCATCTGGCAGCCGCTCAGGGCTGTGGTGCCCAGCCACAGCCTCATACAGAGTTCACTCATCTCTGTGGATGCGCTGGGGTGCAGGGAGCCCGTTCCCTGGTTGTAAACGTTCCCCCCTCCACATTTGCTATGATACACGTGTGGAGGTCTGAGGACAACTTGTGGGAGCTGTTTCTCTTCTTCCGCCACGGGAGTCTTCAGGCTTGGCAGGCCGTCCTTTCCTAGGTTGGCACATCTTGCTCTGTTGCCAGAGGAGGTACAGGAGGGCTCTTAGAGCTGGATGAGGCAGTGACAGAGCCTTTGGAACGCTTGGACAGTACTGTGCTGTGGACTCACCTTTCGCCAGAAATACAAGAGTGCCTGCATCAAAGCTTCACAGGCGAGCATGAGATACGAAGACGTCCCTGGTGATTTACAAACAGGAGTGAACTGGCTGCCCTTTATCTTCTATACGCAAACTCATGATGAGATGACGCCAACCAGAGCAGCATTTGGGAACCATGCCCAGGCCTGGCACGCATTTGCTTGGCCCATGCTGTGAATGGCACTATTACTATTCTTGTTTTGTGCTGAGGGAAACTAGAGTCTTTTATCTTTTATCTATTCTGTCAGGATGCTGGATTCAAATGCAGGGCCAGGGCTGAATTGCCTTTCACTGATGAAATAAAGATTTTTTTTTTAAAGGGGGGAGTAAGCAAAGAGTTTTGTTTTTGTTTTTTAAAAAGGAAACATTTGATCTTCAACTTAAAAGAGAGGGTAATGTTTATGTCAGCCACTGTGGACTTACGCAAACCAGCTTATTAACTGACAGGCCTGAAAGTACTTCCTGGTTTTGTTTACCCTGGAAACCTATTTTAAGTGCCTAACACCATTTCTTTCGGCTAAGGTGGAAACAAAAGCTTGCTGGAGTCATTAACCTGCCACTTCACTTCACGAGTCACACTGCCCGCTGTGTTTAGGTGGGGCTGCAGTGGCGCACAGTGGTTAGGAGCATTTGATGCGCTTGCAGAGGACCTGAGTTGGGTTCCCAGCACCCGCATCTGGCAGCTCATAACCACCTGTAACTCCAGCTCCAGGGAATCTGACGCCCTCTTCTGGCCTCCATGGGCACCTGCACGTGCGTGCACACATACATACAGACATGTAAAAATCAAAAACCACCAAAAAATGTTTAGGACTTGGGTGTAGTGGCACACACCTGAGGTAGGACAACCACAGATTTGAGGGCTGAGCTGGAGAGTGAGATTCTGTCTCTGACAGAAACAGAAAAATGCAATCACAAAGACATGATTCATCCGAGGCAGGAAGAGAGGCCTTGGGTAAGAGCGTGGTGAGGTCCAGGGAAGGGGGTCTTCCCTTTTCCCTCCTTGATGTCTGGTGGTCCTGCCCGCCTTCAGCAGAAATTCCCCAGCCAGGCTGCTCCTCCTGAGGGTTTTCTACCTCCTGACTCCTTTCTCTGCTCTCCAAAGGGGACCCATTTCTCTGGGGTTGAGTTTGAACCGTATCACAATGGTGCCAAATAAAATCTCCTGAGGATTTAGCCAGCAACAGGGTGATACTTTTCCAAAACAGGAAAAGCAAGATAATTCCTAAAAACAGACAATACAAAGGTCTGTGTCTTTAAAAAACAAACTTCGAGAATGTTCCAAGAACATTTCAAAATATGAATGCTCCGAGAATATTTCAAAATAAGAGCGCTCCAAGAACATTCCAGAACAAGCCATCTTCTCCTGAGATGTGGTCTTGTCTACTCCCTCAGCGTTCAGAGCTCATCTCCAGTCATTATTCTGTGCCACCCCAGTGGAGACCCTGTCATCGCCCGAATGGGTGTGGAAGGGCACCCTCTGCCCTCTGAGATTCCCTTGTAACCCTGGCCCCGGTGCCACTCCACAGGAATGCTGCCCACATTCCTCAGCTCTTGACTCACTCCTTCTCAGCCTCCCTAAACAGATCTATGTTCCAAAACCTTCTGTAGTCTTCCCCTCATTCCTGATATTACTGCTTTTTTGGACGGTACCCACAGCAGCTGCCACCCACCTGGATGTCTCCTATTGTACCAGAGGCTTTCAGAGACAGCAAACATTCTGTTTCTGTGCCGCCCCCAGTGCGTGGCACAGTGCCTGAGACCCTGTGGGTATTCGGTAAACATTGAGCAACGGAACAAACATCACCGTTAATACTACAGAACAAGAAACACCAAGGGGGTGGGGGGGAGTCTTAAGACTTACTTCCTGCTAGAACATTGTGTTTCTTTGCAGACAAGAGAACTTAAAATCTACAAAGTGAACAAGCGCCCCCTGGTGGCTGCATGTGGTAGTGCCATGACACTTGGCAACTAGGCGGTGAAAGGGATGATGTCCCAGCTGTGAGGTCACAAGTCTCTCAGGAGCAGAGGCCACATTAGCTGGATCACAGGGGCTATGGACACCACAGGGGAATCTGGTCGGCTCTCTTACATCTAGCTTAAAAGTGTCATTAGAAAGGTGACAACCAAGGACCTTATGGGGAGCTTGGCTGACAGGTGCCTGTACACAGTCCTGCGTAAGGATGCCTATAGTAGCTCTACTTAAAATAGCCAGAAGGAAGCCAGCTCCCAAGCGCTCAGTCTTGGAATGGACTAGTTAGTGGCATTAGGCAGTGTCAGGATCGGGCTCACGCCCAGCAGGGTGACCAACAAAAGCATGATGTATGAAATGCCTTACAATTCTAGTTCTTGTTTGTGAATTTTGGAAACAGGTTCTCTTTCTGCTCTGCTCCGCCCCCTTCTCTGAAGCTGAGGTTGGACGTGAACTCAGGACTCTTCTGCCTCAGCCTTTAAAATTGGGATTACAGATAGGCTCTGTCACGCCCAGCTCAATATGATTCCATTCATGTAAAGTTTGAGAAGGGCAATAATAGGGGAAAATACAGTAGAGTTGGCTGGAGAAAAATCTGGGCTTAACAGACTTTGTCTTTTTTAAAATTATGCTTTATTTAGTGTATGTGTGCACGTTTCTGGATGTGTGCATTGCTACAGCGCATGTGTGGAGGTCAGGGGACACCCAGTGAGAGTCAGTTCTCAGCTTCCACCACGTGTGTCCCAGAGATGGAGATTAAACAGCCAGGCTTGGCAGCAAGCACCATGGCCTGCTGATCCATCTACCTGGCCAAGATGCTTTAACACACCGAATACAGTACTTAACATTTGCAGATTTTATTGAATGTAAATTTCATATCAAAAGAGAAGATGAAGAAATGCTGGGGTTTTATATACGACGTGCATGCTGAAGCATTTTCAGGGAACTGACTGATGTCTGCGTCTAACTCGGGAAGACAGAACTCCCGAGATTGACTAGCAGGGCAAAAGCGGAGGGACTGGCATGCAGCAAATCATCCACGGCAAATGATCATTGCAGAGACAGGCGCCAGACCTAACCACGTTCTTGGTAAAGTGCCTCAGCTTGTCCTGACATCTGAGACAGTTTTATGATAAAACTTTGTCAGGAAAGCCACGGGGGAGGAACTTGAGGCATTCGATAATGGTGACTGACAGGACTGTGATGTCATATTTGTGATTTTGCTGGTGCTGATGCTGATAAGAAAATGATTTTAATTTTGATCAGCACAATGAAGTATTCAGAGATGTCTTAGCACGTCTAAATACACGTTAGTACATGTCACAACACTCTGGGACAAAGAACAGAAGGCTAAACTGGAGAGTCGCAGTGGCACATGCCTGTAATCCTAACACTCGGGAGGTTTGCCAAGGGAGCTGCCTCAAATTCAAGGCCAACCTGGGCTACAGAGTAAGAAGCTGTCTTTGAAAAGCAGCAGCTGGGCAGTGGTGGCACACGCCTGTAATCCCAGCACTTGGAAAGCAGAGGCAGGTGGATCTCTGAGTTCAAGGACAGCCTGTTCTACAGAGTGAGTTCCAGGACAACCAGGGATACACAGAGAAACCTTGTCTTGAAAAAATCAGAAATAAAATAGATGAAATAAAGAAGGGCCCAGCGACAACATAGTCATGGTTCTCCATCCATGTGGAAATGCACGGACACCAACTGCATCATTTCCTCTTTGTCTGACCCTTTCACAACACACAGGGCCTTGCAGGAGGCCACCAGCAGGGCTCGCTCTGGCCCTTCTCCCTGCTCCAGCACCATCCTTACATTTCCTTTTTACACTCCACCCAGGCTGGAGAGAAAGCTTAATGGGTTAAGTACTTGCATTACAAACAAGAGGGTTTGAGTTCAATCCCCTAGCTCTCTATAAAGTCAGGCACCCTAGTGTCTATGGCGTCAGCACTCTGGGAAAATGCTCTCATGTGTGAGATATTTTTTCAGTTAGTTCTATGGGACACAGATTTGCAATTTGCTCATGTGGCTGTGAACAACCTATCAGAAGGCAGACAAAGAGGGGTGAATGAGCAAGTAAGAGACGTGGTGACCTGCACAGGCAGTGGAGGGCTGAGGGAAGATGGGGAACTGGAAAGGCGGCAGTTAGCCAAGATTCCAGATAGCTCTGCAAGCTCCCACCCCTTCAAAACCAAACTCCAGATAGTGCATCCACACCGCATCCCACTAATTGCAAGCCGAGGGTCTTGCCTCCCAGTTCCACAGTCACCTTGTACACTGACTGAGGCAGTTTAGTCTTAGTGGCCTCCTAAAAGGTTGAATTTGAGTCTCATCCTGGCCTCCTGCCCCTCTGGCCAGGACAGGCCCTTCCTGCTTGCCTGCTGGAGTTCAGTTAAAGTGCTCAGCACAATCTCTGGCAAGGCAATTCCCCAGAGCTGCAGGACACAAGGTCGCTCGGAACCTGGGGCCAGCATCTACTCAGAGGGATGCGCTCACATACCCCCTCATCCTCAGTGCACAATTGCCAGAACACCCTATACCTGAGTTTTCCTCAGGGAGGAGAGCTGTGGGCTCAGGATCCACACCACAGGGAGCCTCTGAAGGCCCTACTCAGTTCACTCTCCACATTGCTTAGGTCCTCCAAATCCCAGCAATACCCAGTCTTGCGTTTCCACAGATAGACACTGTAATACCATTCTGCAAGCCCCCAGAAGGCTACATACTGGCCATTTCCTCAGTTCCAGGAGCCCTTTCTTACTCAGGCAAATGCCTACACAGCCCTTAAATCCCTTCCCTAAGAAAGCTCTCGACAGGATTCTTCCTCTTCCTGTTAAGTGCTTTGGTTGTATGTCTGCCGTAGTCTTTCATTCCCATCTGGAGCAAGGAGAAGGCCGCCATTTTCTGTACTTCGGCTCTTCACAGACTGCTGCTCACCTCTTGTTGGTCCATCCACGCGTGCAAGTGAGAACCCAGGTCACAGAGCAGGATGCCTGGATTTTAGCTAGCTTTCCCCTCCCTCTGGAAGTCATCCAATGATCTTCCTGGTTTTGCTGGCATTCCTGGGCCTGCTTATTCTGCCACTGGTGGGAAAATGCTACTTAGGCAGAGGACAAATGGACAAAGCAGCTCCAAACACCACAGCCTACAGAGAAGCACTTCTAACCACTGGATGCTGGAACTTTCCCTGTCCCAGGCTGTAGCTGCTCTCTGAGTTAAGGAGACACAGAGTCTTCACTTCTGTCCTTTTATGGTTCTCTAGGTCAGTTCAACATCTGGTAATCAACGAGCCAGTCAGGAAAGAGAATGAAGAAGAACCATCTCAATTTGCTGGAACACATACTTGGGTTTTTGAGAGCCAAAGGGAAGAATTATGGCTGGCGAGATAAGGTTCAGTGGCTAAGAGCAAGCGCTGCTTGCAGTTTATGCAGAGGAACCAAGTTTGGTTTCCAGACCCACATCGGGCAGCCCATAAACACCTGGAACTCCAGCTCCAAGAAGTTTCTGGGTGTGGTGTTTCATGCTAAAGTCACAGCACTTCCTGAGGCTAAACCTGGAGGATTGCTGCAAGTGCGGGGCTAGCCTGGGCTACACGGTGAGATCATTCTGCCAAGCAGCATTCCCGAATCATTCTCCAAGGCAGTGGGGCTGACACCAACTAGCTGTACCTGGAGGAATGCCTTTCTTTGCCCCAAAGCACCCCTGTCAACATGTGACACACTGCCAGGTCTGCCTGGTGCAGTGTCTCCCACTGCCCTCTGCTAGTATTTAACTTCACTACATTAACCACGAGCATTTCCATGGGTTTGTATGGTCTTAAAACAGAAAAATAGGCAACAGCAACTCTTGGTGAAACTGGACATCAGGACGAAGTCTTTAATAATCTCAGTCCTGTTTGCTTTGTTACAAAACACAAAACAATAAAACACTTTCAAAGACTCCTTTGTGTTTTAAAAGTCCCCCACGTACAGAGAGAATATGAACTCCTGTGTGATGGGTACTCAGCTGCTCCCCCCCTCCCTGCCATAAGCCTGCAGCTTCCAGGTTTCTACTTCCCATGGAGGAAAATGAAAGTGAGCCCCAGGCTGCCTTTCCTCCTTTATGATTAGCTCATGAGCTACCAGCTCATTTCATTATATCATTCAAAACTAAGTAACGATGGTAAATAAAACACAATTTTCGAGTAACACATCTACTTCATTATTCCCCAACCATGGGGATCATTCCAGCCATTGAATAATCAGTCTGCATATTAATAGTCAATCATGTATTAAGCTCATGCCAAAATCCAGAGGCAATTACCGGAGGGTCAGAAGACCTTGTGAGTCATCAACTGTGCTAAGTGTCTTTTGCTAGAGTGTCAGGGAAAGAATAATGGATGAAGAGAATCTGGCTGATGCTGCCACTCTGGAGGGGAATCCAAGCCAGGGGATGGGGAGATGGCTCAGCTAGTAACAAGCTTCCTGAATAAGCATGAGGCCCTGAGTTCAGATCCCCTGTACCCACTTAAGTTTGGGTTTGGTGGTACATGTCTTCAGTTGGAGTGCTAGAGAGGTAAAGACAGATCCCTAGAGCTTGCTGGCTGGTCAGTCTAGCCTGTTTAGAGAGCACCTGTTTCTGCGAGAAAGCCTGTCTCAAAAAACGAGACATCCAAAGTTGACCTATGCATGCACACACACGAACATGCCGAGTGGTGTGTGGGAGGGCTTAGCTAGAGTTCAGGTTATGGTCTGGGGAAGTCACATCAGCAGGGATGGAAAGGCCATACACACAGCACCAGGAGCTGGGGTATTGTCTGTGGCCACAACCCTCCAGGTCATTCTGCAGGGGCCACCACAGTCAATGACTAGATGTATTCCATCATCGGCTGCTTTGTCCACTAGATTTATAAGCTAATGGAGTAGGCCTATGGGGGTAGCAACATTTTGTACTCTTGCCTGGGTCCCCAGCCTGAGACTGGTGAATTGAAAGGAACTGGTTTCTTGGGAGTTTCTTAGCTAAAGCCCTCAGACAAACATGCCCACTGAGCATTGCTAAACAAAATAATAGCATTTTAAGTAAAAACAATAAGTGATAAGAAAATAGGGCTGGAGAGATGGTTCAGAGGTTAAGAGCACTGACTGCTTTTCTAAAGGTTCTGAGTTCAATTCCCAGCAACCACATGGAGGCCAACAACCATCTGTAATAAGATAGGGTGGCCTCTTCTGGTCTGCAGGGATATATGCAGGAAGAACCCTGTATACATAATTAATAAGTAAATCTTCAAGAAATAAATCTATAGGAAAATAATTAAAACCAGTACTTTCCCCTAGTCACCTGTTTCAAAGGAAGGCCATGGAAATTGGTAGAAAGGTAGTTAGAAACTGTGCATCAGGCTTTCTGCTTTGAAGTCATTCCTACCAAGGACGAAGGCCAGTTTCCAGCTATATAGCTGGTAGGCATGCCAGTGCAGACACTAGAATGCTCTAGAGTACCCAGCCACAGCCCAAAGCTTGCAACCCCCAGGGTCTCTGGGCAGTGGCTCCACCCTTGCCTAATCTTTTTTTTTTTTTTTTTTTTTTTAGTATTTATTTATTATTCATACAGTATTCTGTCTGTGTGTATGCCTGCAGGCCAGCAGAAGGCACCAGACCTCATTACGGATGGTTGTGAGCCACCATGTGGTTGCTGGGAATTGAACTCAGGACCTTTGGAAGAGCAGTCAGTGCTCTTAACCTCTGAGCCATCTCTCCAGCCCCCTTGCCTAATCTTCTTGCCAGGGACAAGTACCTTGACGATGACCTCAGTCACAGCCTGTAAATATCTGCTTTCAGAGAACAGGAACTGATTCTATGCTCTTGCTGGGCCTGGCTCCCTGAGACATCACCCCAGGCTGTCTTGGCATCACCAGGGACTGTTGTTGCTCAGGGGACTTCAAAGAGGGGTTCTCGAGAAGCATTCTGGAGTCTGCACTGCCAGGTCAATGTCACGGCAAGCTCCTGCCAACAACCACTGTCCCCATGCTCCTAGCTATAGCCTCAGCTATCAAGTCTTCCATCTGGACCAAGCACTGGGGACAGCTAGCTCTGACAAGCAGTGACAGTATTTCTGTAAGATCCAATATCGTTAGTGTAGTTCTGTGTATTGTGTGGAGGAGGAGGTGGGAGTGGGCAGGAACTGATGGCTAAGCTAGCCAAGCACTTACTCCAGCCTAGGCTACAGCTAAGGATTTTACCTGCTTAGTTCATGTGTGCCTCACACCCTGGAAAACACACTTTGCCCTGTTACAGAGGTAAGGACATAAGGGGCTCAGCGAGATAAAGCAATGAATGACTCAAGGAAACACACAGCTGCATCAGGGTGCCGGGGCTCCCTCCCAGTGCCCGACTATGTTTGTACCTGTGGAAACTGTATCTTCCTTTGTGTGGAACAAGCGCACTGTCATTCTGGTAGTTCCACAATCTGGCTCTGCCTTCCCATAGGCACCTGTGGCTGACGAGCCGCTCACCAACTGCATGGAGGCAGGCTTCTTAAGGACACTGAGTCCAAGTGAGTGTGGTGGTACATCATTCTCCACCCTCAAACTCTCCAGAGTCAGACGCAGACGGAGCTGCCAGTTAAATGAGTCTGGTTTACAAGGGATCATTTTAACGTTAAGTGTGGGCATGTCTGAGATCCAAATTTTACCTTGGAGAAGAAGTGCCATCATCTCTCAGCCTGTGCAGAGACGGAGAGACAGGTAGAAATGAGAGATGGAGAGACAGATACACAGAAAATATCAGAGATGACTTGTGATGAAGGGGGTGTAGGCAGGACTGAGCACAGGGCTGCTCCATCCCTACTCTGAAGAAGTCAAGAGGAAAGGGAAGGATGGAGATGGAAATGGGGAGAAAGGGAGAGTTCAAGATGGATTTGGGGGGCTGGAGAAATGGCTCAGTGGTTAAGAGCATTGCTTGCTCTTCCAAAGGTCCTGAGTTCAATTCCCAGCAACCACATGGTGGCTCACAACCATCTGTAATGAGGTCTGGTGTCCTCTTCTGGCCTGCAGGCAAACACACAGACAGAACATTGTATACATAATAAATAAATATTAAAAAAAGATGGATTTGGGGTCTCAGCCACCCACAGTGGTAAGGGAATGGCTTGAGTTTCAGAAGCCAGGCATAGATTTATGACCTGAACCTTTGATATGGCATGGCCAGATGGCTTAGAAAATAAAGGCACAAGCTGACAAACTGAGATGGGTTCCAGGAACCCTCATGTTGGAAGCAGAAAACTGATCCTTTGGGGCCTTTGGAGATGCGGGCTGGGATAGGGTTTCTCTGAACTGTGCTGGCCTATGGAACAGTTCAGAGACTCAGAGGCTCTGCAGTGACGATTTCATTAGATCCCAGAAAAGCTTTGCCTTGCTTTGGGCACCATTTGTTCTGCTGGTTTGTGTCACATGGCTGGAGTACGACAGGACGCCAGCAACAATGAAGCCAGTTCTAAGGTTATGCTGACTGCTGCCATTCCTATTTAGCCCTAACAGTTCTGATGAGCAGCAAGGGTGCCCTCAGATCCCAGGGCTGCAATGTCACCTCTGCCTCAGCTGCCAAGTATTGGCTATTTATTACTGGCTACTGCAGTCCACAGCCTCAGGAGCCAGTCCTTTCCACAGAACACATCCTGAAGCATGATTTAACAAAAGCTCAGGGTCAGAAATTGGGGTTCAACCTGAAGATCCAAAAAGCAAAACAGGCAGTCACTGGCTCTTACCTCGACCTCAGTCTGAAATGGCAATCCTGCCTCCTGGAATCTCAAAATGAGACTGTGTCTGAGAGCTGTTTTCCCCTGTCATATTCCTTTCTAGGGCTGGGATTAAAGGCGTGGACTGCCTGGTTTCTATGGCAACTAGTGTGGTTCCTGGGGTTAAAGGTGTGTTACCATAATCTGGTCTGTAAGGATGACTAGTGGGACTGTCTTACTCTCAGATCTTCAGGCAGTCTTTATTTATACATAATGCAGGCAAAAGTTTGAAATGCCCCATCCTCTCCTGATATGTACTGCACTCTTACCAGGCCCCTATATGGAAGGATTTCTAGGATTGGAACATGAATCCAGGATTTCAAGGTTTGGGACTAGGCTGCATCAATGTGGAGTCTTCCTTTGCCAAGGATAAAAGCCAGATCAGACACAAACTGAATAAAAAAATATTCACTGACTTCAGCTCAACAATTTGAAGATAGATGTCATGGCTGGATCTAGTGACCGATGGCATTGAGAGCTGATCTCACAAAATGGCATGCTTGGTACTGTGGTCCTGGGTGTTACCTTTGTTCTCCAGTAGATCTCTGCCAGCAGGCAGAGCACTTGCCATGATGCTCAAGGGCCTGGGTTCCAACCCCAGCAGGGCTAAAAGACTCTCATGACCCAACTTTAGTCACAGAACAGAACATCCCTGTGGCCAAAGAGGCAATGCACAGACATTCCCTCTAGAAGTGCAAAAGCAGCTATACCCATCCATTCATTCAATCCTGCCCTGCCAGGTGTGCCAGGTCCAGACCTAGAAAGCAGCCAATGACTCCAAAGACACAAGCAAGGCAGGCACTGAGTAAGCAAGCCCCAGAAGTACTGGGGTGGGAGGGGGTGCTGCAGGAGAATGGAATAAAGAGGCCATCCAAAGCCAGGTGGTACACGCCTTTAATCCCAGCACCCAGGAGGCAGAGGCAGGCAGATCTCAGTTCGAGGCCAGAATGGTCTACAGAGTGAGTTCCAGGATAGCCAAAGCAACACAGAGAAACCCTATCTCAAAAAAGCAAAACAAAAACCAAAAAACAAAACAAAACAAAAGAAACCCCACAGGTCCCAGAAGACTGTCAATCTCTCAAAACAAAACCACCCACTGATTCAGGGCTGAGCATGACCAGGGCCAATAGAACTTGGTGAGGGCAAATGGGACTTAGAGGGAGCATGTTTCCAGAAGCATCATTCAGGAAATACAAATATAAGAGCAGAGATGAAAATGGAATGAAAAGCCAGGCAGGCACATGCCTTTAATCCCAGGCAGAGGCAGGTAGATCAAGGTCAGTCTTGTCTACAAAACAAGTTCTAGGACAGACACGGCAGTTATGCAAAGAAAACTGTCTTGAGAAAAAACAGAAAGAATGGAATGCAAAAGTTCACCTACACAAGAATTGCAAATGTAGTTGCCTTATTCCAAAAACAAGTTTCACCCACCTGCACCCAGATGGAAACTTCAGTCACATCCTTGCTGGCAGTCCACACAGACTTAGCATTAGGTGAGTTGGATATCTGGAGAATTTTCTGCAGTGCTAAGAATCAAATCCAGGGCCCTGTGCACACCAGATGACCACTCCACAACTAAACATCTCTGACCTTGCTAGGTGTTTTCAGCTAGTCTACAGGTAGGCAGGCAATGAAGGCACTGTGAAAGGCTGGTACGTGCTGCACCACCTGAGCCTGGTCTTGCCTTCTGCCTAGCTCTTGCCCTGCGAGGTATCAGCTATTCACATCTCCCCATGCTGACTTCACTGAGCACTCTTCCATCTGCTTCTGATCCTTGCCTCCTATTCACTTCAACCTTCTGAAGATAATAGCACAGAAAAACAGTTGAGTGTGTGGCTCTAAATACTAGAGCCACACCGGCTAAAAGGTGGGGACATGTGCAGGCCCAAGTCAAAGAGCACCCCACTCACACACATGCCCTTGAGGTATACCATCTGAGAGGACTAGGTGCATCCTGTTACAGATTTCAAGTCCTTCCTTGCGGACCTTGTACCCAGGCACCAGAAGGTCCCCACTATCATCCCTCCCAAACCCCATTCATTCCCTTTGGAGAGTAGGCAGCTGTCATTTCCATCTCAGGGACCTGAATGTAGACTTGTTCCTCAGAGCTGATGGCTGCTTCACGATGGATCACATATATGCACCAAATGTGCACCAGTCATAACAGACAAGAATGGGCTCATCGACATGCCCAAGGGTTCAGGAAGATGACAGAAATGACATGCACAGAATATGAGTTCTACCAACATTTTAAGATTAAATTTCATATGAAAACCTATTCTACAACACAAGGACAGCCAATCCCAAGCTCCAGGACTACTGAACTTATATACCACACAGGAAACATTGGGTCCTATTATAAAGTGATTTTATTAAATTGATTTAGACATACTGTAGGTCAAATAATATTTTCTGAAGATAACAATTATGGACTTTAAAGCTTGACATAAAATTAGTAGCTTCAAAAGTGTTAGTTGTATTCCCCAGCAACAGCATGATAAAATAATTCAACTATGTAGAAATATAGAACTCTAGGACTAGCTGGAAATTGGGAAATCATTTAGTCCAGTGTCCTCATTCTGTGAGAAAACTAGACCTTAAGCGATTTGCCCAAGCTTACATACCTAATAGTAATAAAGCTAGAAATCAAACCAATTTTTCCTAAAACTAAAATTCTATTGATGATATTTCAACTGGCTCTCTATCAACTAAAAGTCTAGGTTTTCCTCTAATGCTCCACGCTGTGGTGACATTGAAGTGTAAGACACTACAGTAAATTGCTGTGGTGGCTGTGAGGCCAGGAAGGGGCTTTGCTAGCCAACAGTCCTCTCTGGAGAGGGGAAGGCAGTGAGTGATCAGTGGGTCAGAGGCTTGCCGGAAGGTGTCTGCACTGAAGTGCATGATCACAGAGTCATCCCCAAACACGACCCACTGACTGTGTGCTCCAAGAAGCCTCCTCTATGCACCAAGGCTTCAGTTTTACAAAATCCTCTTCTAGCCAAACACCTAAAAAGCAAAACAAAACAAAACAAAAAACAAACCTGCAGAGAAAAACTAAGCAGTCTCGTATTTCTGACCATATGGGAAGTTCTTTCTTCAGCATTAAATGGCTGGCAGAAGCCACCAAGCCAGTCACCCACTTCAGACTTACAGGTCATTAGTTTCTCCAAAGACTTCCTGAGCAAATGACTGCATGTGGGAGACTGAGAACAGGAATGAGAAGGAAACGGAAATGGGAGCTTTGTGTTGGTGTCACTGGGGACTTTTGGTCTTCTCAACATCCCTTGAGTTCCTCCGAGAGTTTTAGCATCAGTCAGTAGAAACAAAACAAACACTACAGGCCCATTAATGCTAGCCACTAAGCTCATGGCTCAGCGCCTCCCCTCCCCGCAAACTACCTCCAGCACCTGCATCTCCAGAGCCAGCAGCACCTGTGCTGTGTACTGTCACTGCTCCCTTCATCTAGCCCCAGCACCTTCAGCGCAGAGTACCTGACCCTTGCTACCTGCCCCCCACCCCCCTCTACATACCACCTAGTTTATTTCTCATAGCATTTAATCACTACCGCAAACTACATTATTTATGTGTTAACTTGCTTATCCTGTCTCCCTCCTCCAGAGGTGAATCTCATGATCCAGTGGCATTCCCAGCACCCAGTACATGTCCGACACCCAGGAGGCATTCAATAAATACTCAGTGAATGATGAGGATGATGGATTAGCAACACACACTCATGCCTAAAAAGAACTGTATGTGATCCATGATGACACCTACACATTATTGCCTGAGATGATAGATTCATCCTCAGTGACTCCCCAATTAGCCCTCCCAAGGCCTCCCCAGCTGGTAGGGAATCCCACCACTTCTAAAAGGAGCCCAAGAGGGTCACTCTTGAAGCAGACAAGCTCAGTTTGCTTGCTTCTTCCTCCCTGATATATACATTCAGCTACTTAAAGAAAATTTCAAGTTAAAGCATGTGACGCAGCCACTAGAAAATAAGTTTAACTTAGAGACACAGTGATTAGCAGAGTTCACAAACTAAAGAAAAGTTCCAGAGCATGTACATCTGCCAGTGATTTCCTGATCGGCTGAGTGAGTGCATTTTATGACTCTCCTAAAATCTGAAATGAAATTTAATGCCATCTAGGAAGGGGTAGGTGTTTAAAGGTACTCTGAGGACATGAGGTAAGGTGGATTCAGAAATAATCAGATATATGAAAAGCTATGTCAGGGTTGACTCAAGTGGCAACCTCAGAAATACCAGGATGCAGCCTTCAAGGGAGCTGTCCATCTTTAAATGCACTGACCGGTAGGTAGGCTTAAATAGAGGAAGAAGCATGTGCTCCAAAAGGGGGTGTCTGATGTTGCCTAGAAGCACAGCACAGATAAAAGGTGACTCAAGAGACTGAGCAAGACTCATGAGTTTTGAGCATTATTTCAACTGCCGAGGCATGTTGCCAGAGTCCCAAGAAACACCATACCTGTGACAGGGACACAATCCTCCATCTTGGGCACATACAAAGAATTCCAAGTTCAGAAAATCACAACCTCACCAAAACCTCCTCAGAAAGAATGTTTTCTGGGGACTACTGTAGATGTTCTCAGGGTCAGTGTAGGTGGATTTGGGTTTCCTTCCTAGTGGCACTTATGGGTTTAAAATTTTTAATTCTTAGCAAAACATCTTTATATAACTGATATCTTGAGATGGTTTCTCTCCTTGGTGTGTACTCTCTGGTGGATGCAAAGGCTTGTACTCTGGCTGAAGGCCTTGCCACACTCATCACACTTAAAAGGTTTCTCCCCTGTGTGTACTCTCTGGTGGATGCAGAGGCTGGAGCTCTGACTGAAGGCCTTCCCACACCCACAACACCTATAGGGCTTCTCCCCTGTGTGCACTCTCTGGTGGATGCAGAGGCTGGAGCTCTGACTGAAGGCCTTCCCACACTCATAACATTTATAGGGCTTCTCTCCAGTGTGGACTCTTTGATGCATGCAGAGGCTGGAGGTGTGCCTGAAGGCTTTCCCACACTCTTCACATTTGAAGGGCTTTTCCCCAGTGTGAACTCTCTGGTGCATACAAAGATTAGAACTATTACTGAAGCCCCTCCCACACTCACTGCAGACATATGGCTTCTCGCCAGTGTGGACTCTCATGTGGATTTGAAGATGGGAGCTCCAGTTGAAGGCTTTGCCACACTCATAGCATTTATAGGGCTTTTCCACAGTGTGAATTTTCTTATGTCTATTAAGTTTTGTTGTCGTGCTAAAATCTTTACCACAGTCATCACATTTGTAGACCTTCTCTCCTGTGTGGTCTCGCCAATGAATATGAAGTTCTGATATGTGAAAGAAACCCTTATCACACTTGTCACATTTATGGGGTTTCTCTGCTGTGTGGATTTTCTGATGCATAAAAAGATCTGCTCTCTCAGAGAAAAATTCCCTGCACATGGGGCACTTGTAGATCATTTTTCCTATTTGGTATCGTGACTTAGAGAAGAAAGTGTCCTTACAACTATGAGTTTCAGGACTGCTACTTCATAAAGCCTATTATTTTGCCATCTTGGCAATCTATCTCAGGCTTGCTCTATTGGGCAAGCTTACCATCAACCTCAGCTTCTCCCTGCCTGTCTTTCTGTGGAAGGCTTCTTCCTGCATAGTGTTCCTCACTCAGAGCTCTTACTGATTATGAAGTCACACTGACTTTCATATGAATCCCACAGCTCACCAGCACAGAGCTTTCTTTCCTTTAGATCCTTTGCAGTCAACATTCCAGGGGCAGGAAGGAGTAAGCCTTTGTTTCGAACCCCCAGAGTCTTTCTGATGTTCAGTACTCTTCTACTTTTCACTCATAAAACAAAGCCTGTGTAGTGTGATCTGTTTCCCCAGGGCAGAAGGTGCCAGCTGGTGGTGAGCCCTGGCAGCACCTTCAGTTGAGTCAGAATGTCGCTCTGCCTTCTGCCCATCAGATGGCAGGCCTTGATAGCATGAAGGTTCCTTGGCTCCAGGCACAGCCAGTCTTGCTCCTGGGAACTCTATAGAGTAGCACGCTGGTTTTCTGTAATACAAACAATAATCAACATGCAATGTCCTTTCTGCCCAGAAACATCCATTGATTTCAGGATTAATGCTACTTTAATGGAACAGAGGGGAATGGGAGATGACCACACACACACCTTTTTTCAATCCTGAAGAGACAGTTCTCTTATCTTCCAGCGGGACGATGTCTCTTGGACTTGCAGGTCTGAGAAGAGAATTTGAAGATATTACACTCCTGTTCTAGGCCAAGTATGTGATCAATTACAGCTTATCAATTATGTGAACATCAAGGAAAATCTGATAGAAGAGAATTCCTCCCAAGACCCATAAACAAATTCAAAGAATAGCTGTCCTGCACAAGAACAAGAAAAAGTATCTCCGCCAGGCAGTGGTGGGGCATACCTTTAATCCCAGCACTCAGAAGGCAGAGGCAGATGGATCTCTGAGTTCAAAGCCAACCTGGTTTACAAGAGCTAGTTCCAGGACAGGCTCTAAAGCTACAGAGAAACCCTCTCTTGAAAAACCAAAACATCCAGAAAAAAAAAAAAGTATTTCTGCTTTGAAAGATTGACCCCACATATGAGAAAGAAGATACAGCATATGAATATCAAACATTCCCTAGCTGAACCATTCATAAGGTCTTCCTGGCATGCTAATCAAGACCTTCCGAACCTTACCCTGGCACTGAAGCCTTGCATGGCCTGCCTGGTCCTCTCTGATTTCTGTACTTGGCTTTTCTCTTCAGTTCTCACACAACCCAACTTCACCCTGCATTATGGCCTTTCCATACTGCTCCCAAGGTTGGATTCACTCTCCCATGAGCCGTGTCAGCTCCCACTTCCCTAAGTAAAGGAGGCCCCTAGCAGTTAATCTTATTCGGTTTCTTCAAAGCACATACAACTTGTAATTATTTTCTTTGTTTCCCTGGATTTTGAACCCTCCTGTACTGGGATGTGAGTACTGAGGAGTGAACTTGACATGTTGCTTACCACCATGCTCTGGCAGGTAGTACTTGCTAAGCATGTCTATGATCCTTTAGGACTCCTGCTCATACCCCACCAGGGCTGTCTCATTCTAGAGAGCAGATGGGAAAACATTTGCCATTGCCTTATTTAAGGCTTCTGATAGTAGAGGGGACAAAAATAGGTTGATGAGGAGGAAACAAAAGAAGCAAAATCCCTAATACACTCACTGGAAATTATCTGAGGCTATGTCAGCAATTTTTTCATCATACATTTTTGCATACATTTTATACAGTGATACATCAATTAATGAATAAAATGGCATCAATAAGTATTTTCTTTGTGCATGTGTATGCACACATGTGACATGGCACACATGATGTCAGAGAAAAACCTCAAGAGTTGGTTTTTAGTTTCCACCTTGTTTGAGACAGACTTTTGTTTTGTCATTATGCGCTGTCAGGCTAGCTGGCCTGGGAGCTCGTAAGGAGTCTTTTGTCTTCACCTTCCATTTCACTGTATGAGCGACATACAACATACATACACACATAGCATGCTTGTGCCCATACTCAACTTTACCAAGGTCTACAGATTTAAACATCTGCTTTTAATTACTGAGCCATCTCCACAACTCTTAAAAAGGCTCCATTAAACAGGAGACTTCTAAAAAGGTTTTAGTTTTTTTATGGCTATATGTATACATGCCGTGTGTGCGTGTGTGTGTAAGCTAGGAAAAGGTGTCAGATCCTCTGACGTTAAGAGTTACAGGTGGTTGGGAGCTATTTGATGTGGGTGCTGGGAACTAAACCCCAGTTCTCAGGAAGAACAATAAGAGTGCCTAACCACTGAGCCATCTCTATGGCCCCTAAAATGACACTTAACAATTGCTTCATATGTACATGGTAGGTGACCAAAAATGTCAACAGAGAGATGGCAAAATTAATTGGTTTGCTCTGAGTCAAAGTGTTAGGGCTGTGAGATCCTCACAACAAGTCAGTGATCACTGTCCAGGTCAAACTGAACCTCTGGGGTAAGCTGCCAGGAAACAGGCAGAGAAACCTGAACCAGGCTGTATAGACAAGCTATTACCCTGTTTGTGCAAGAGGCCAAGCGTGCAAGGGGTGGGGCTCTGGATCAAAGACAGTTGGACCACCCTACAACAGCAGCTCTTCCTTTGGAACCTGATATAAATAAACCAATAGCTAAAAGGAGAGGGTACTGGGTGGCATATGGGAACTGTACCTACAGGGAAATGCCACTTTACTACATAAAGCAATGTTTAGTCTTGGGTCACCCTACATCCACAGGAGTGGCATGATGATATGGTCTTTAGAAGCAAAGTAAGAAAAAATAAAGGCAGGCAAAGCAAAAAGCACAAAGGGCAAGCCTTTCAAACCACTGAATTCAGAGTACAGAGAAGGATGTGGAAGAACACTGTGTATCTGACTCAGTTGCCAAGAAAACTTCCCCTAACCAAAATTCTTCAGCAACAGCAAAAAAGGCTGAGGACCAGGCATACCACTACCCAGGGGTGCCATGATATTAATGAAACTCCAGTTGAGCCTACACCTAGTATCTCAGAAGAGCTGAGAAAGGCAGGGCAGAGGACAAAGGAAGCCAGCCACTGGTCTTTCTCTGAGTCAACCCCAGTCATAATTTTTAGGAAACAAAACAAAACAAAAACAAAAGAGACAAAAACAAAACAAAAAACAAAAAACAAAACAACAACAACAACAACAACAAAAAAAAAAATCCAAACCAAACGAAACTTCAGAAAACGTGCTAGGGAAGCAGCCCAAGGTCTAAATACTAGACAAAGCTCTGCAGATTAGACCTCTATAGACAAAGGTGTGGCTCAGTGACGTGCCTGCGGGTTTAAAAGCTTGGCTTTGAGAATGCTTAGGACTTAGCCTTATTCCTCATCCTCAAACCAGCAGAGCCTACTTGGTATGCCTGCCTACTCAAACTGACCCTCACACTGAAGGTGCAATTGAGGACCGGTGCCACGAGGCAAGAGGTCAAGAAATGAGTCTTAAATGACAGAAAAGGATACCAAAAAGAGGCTCTAGACTGTGGCACTGCAAAGGAGATTCTGATGGTGGAACATAGACAGGACAGGTGGGACGGGGAACAGCTGATGGCAGACTTCCTTCAGAGGCTGTCAGGCCACAAAGCTACACATAGTTTTGTATTGCTGCTACTACACCTGTACTCCTTCTCCTCTTAGGCTCCAGGGAGGAAGATCAGGAGAAGAGAACAGAGCAGACACAGATACTCCAAATGAGACCTAGCCTGAGGCAAAACTTGAGTGATAGACCCTCTGCTTAGAAAAAAAGTTAAAAATCAGGCTGTGGAGGAAGAGCTGCTGGTAGTGACATTGGAAAAAATGGCTTCCTTTAGCGTTCCCTGGTACATGCACAGTTGACCAGAAAGTTTAAGTTTATTGACTGAAAAAGAAGAGCTCTTGAATTTCTGAGGGATTTCCCTACATCGGCCCAGAGTTTCTACCCAGTAATGAAGAGCAAGGGTGCACAGTTGCCATACAGCAGCAGCTGGGGAGGCGGCACACTGTGGGGCAGGGACTAGGAGAATGTAGGTGCCAGTTCTCTGAGGTAGAGCAGAGGATGGTAGGCTGTAACTGTGCAACATTTACATGGACACCTGGGTAGGGGTACCCCCGTTAGGTTACTGGAAAGCTGCAGCCACACACACAGCCTCCAACTTCAGCCAGCTACTGTGAAACAGGCAGAGGTCAGGACTTCCACACAGGCACACAGCTGTCCCTACTGACTGAGAGGAAACTAGAAACTAGCCAGGTGAGGTTGGCTGGATGGCACCCTTGGAAGTAACTCTTAGAACATCATGGGAAGATGTATGCAGAGCAGCTGAGAGCTGATAACAGTTGGAATAGAGGTAGGAAAATCATGGTTTTCCAAAGCTGGGAAACCTGAGTGAGGTACATATGCTGAATGAAATGAAAAGAAAGGGATTTAGACACATCCTCCCTTAGCACCAGACCTGGCACATAGGTCCCAACACGGCTGTACATCTATTTTACAAATTGAGATAATGTATATGGCTTTTAGAAGGAGCTGGCTCTGGGAGCTAAAGACTATGGTGCTCTGTGCTTTGTTCTACTTGGGGAAAATGAAAGGAGGGTCACACATGTTCAGGCTGCCAAGACCAATAGCAATTAGTAATCTGCAGTCAAATCAGAGACTAGCTCTGGGAATGACCAGAAACAAGAACATGCAGCAGGTGGCATTCAAATTCCTAGGAGTCCATTTGTTCCTTTGTTTACTTTGAAATTCACCTGGAATTTTCATAAAAAGCCTGAGAGGCCTCTGCATATACAACTGCTGTAATAAAGTCCTGAGAAAGACACAAATCAGAACTCTCACAATTCAGCTGAGTGATGGGGAAGGCTCTGTTAACCAATCTCCTTTAAGAAGTGGAACCTAGTTAAGGGGTGGTTACCTGGAGCCCAGGAAAAAAACTGGGACGGACCAGGTGCGCGCTCTCTCTGGGTGATTCTTGCCAGACACAGGGGAATTCTGACTTCTTGTGGCGTGAGTTTCCCCTTATAACAATTAAAAATATAACTGTTTAACTTTAAGCTAGCCTGGTTATTTCTCGAATCAAATGAACAGTTACAGGTGGTGCTCAAAGTGGGGCCGCTTGATTCTTTGGCGGATCTGGCCAGCCACAGCATAGAATTCCCACACAGTGGTCCTATTTAGCTGCTACTGGCTGATTTCCGGGTCTAGTTTTTTCTGGGCTCACAGAAGCTCAGGCAGTGCGGGGATGTGGGAGGCCAAGGCAAAAAGGGCTGAGGTGTCCAGAGCAGCCACCGCCACTGAGGGCAACGATTGAGGAGCCCGCACCCAGCCCATCTCGCCACCACCGTCAGAGTGAGAGGTGCCCGCCTCCCTCTGCCGACTGTCTCGTGTGGCTGTTGAAAAGCCAGAGACTTTAACAGAACACACAGTCTTGCACCTACTCCAGCTGATTAAACCACAGGTGAGCTTTATTATTCTAAATATAATTAATAAGTTACTGATTATAAAAGGGCAATATGTCAGACAATCTAACCATCCAAGGTTTCAATAGCCTTTCACTTATACCATGTGTGAGGTCTTACAAGATGCATATGATGCCTCTTCTACATCACTATTCTTATTTCTAGGGCTTAGTTTTGTCCTTAATATTTTTTTCTTTTTTTTTGGTTTTTTGAGGCAGGGTTTCTCTGTAGCTTTGGAGCCTGTCCTGGAACTAGCTCTGTAGACCAGGCTGGTCTCGAACTCACAGAGATCCGCCTGCTTCTGCCTCCCGAGTGCTGGGATTAAAGGCGTGCGCCACCACCGCCCGGCTCAATATTTTTTTCTTAAAAATAGGGGCTGGAGAGATGGCTCAGTGGTTAAGAGCATTGCCTGCTCTTTCAAAGGTCCTGAGTTCAATTCCCAGCAACCACATGGTGGCTCATAACCATCTGTAACGAGGTCTGGTGCCCTCTTCTGGCCTGCAGACATACACACAGACAGAATATTGTATACATAATAAATAATAATAATAAAATAATAAAAAAATTAAAAAAATATGGTTTGATAATAGAAAAATGATGCAGTCTTTACAGACTGAATCCAGGCTTCTTAGGAAAGAAGTTGGAAATCTGAAAAAGGACACAACCACCTTAACAAACAATTTTCAGTCAGCTGAGGTGCTTTTAAACAAGGCACAAAACTTCTTAAAAAGGAGGTCATACATCTAAAGGAAAATACAAACACTTTGAATAACAAAACTCAGTCGAATGAGGTGCTTTTAGAAATGATACAGACTGGTAACAAACTTTTCAAAAAAGAGATTGCACATATGAAGGAGGATACTAGAACTTTACTTAATAAGACTCGGTCAACTGGGATATTTTTGGAAAAGGTAGACTGATAATAATTTATTTAAAGAGAGATTCAGCACTCTGGAGGAGGAAACAGCTGATTTGGCACATAAAAGTCATTTATTTAAAGAGAGATCCAGCACTCTGGGGGAGGAAACAGCTGATTTGGCACATAAAAGTAATTCATTTAAAGAGAGATTCAGCACTCTGGAAAAGCTGATTTGGCACATAAAACCCAGTCCATGACAGTGGGTGCTGAAACATTATTTCAAAGAATTCACACGGTTGATTGTATTAATCGGACTCTGTCAAAGGGGTATGACAGATTGACTGATAAAACGTCTCTCCAAAAAGGTAATATGCATGCCATGAAGATTATGTCCAAGGATGAGACATTGTCTCTACTGGACAGACTTCATACCTTGAAATCCTCAATGAGGGCATTAGAGCAGAATACCGGACAGGAGGTCCACACATTACAAAAAGCAGTGGTAAACAGATTTGAAAAGATTGAGGGAATTATTGACTTTGATGACCAGGAGCAAAAGGTAAAAAGGCAAAAATTTAACCTCGTCAGTGCATAAAAACCTCTGGGATAGCTTCCCCGGAGTTCTACCTGCGTTTCCAGTAATAACATCAGAAAAAGTATCTGGCTCCAAATACCCTAAAAGTAGTCAAGGAATATACATGGGAGCCCATACATATGACTAATCTAAAAGAAATTAAAAGTGGCTTACGGACTATATTCTTCCTTTGTTAGGAAGACGGCCAAAATCTGGGCTTTCAGTAACAGCCAAACCTCACGATTCGGCTCAGTTAATATCAGCAGTACTAGAAAATAGGCCACAATTGCATTGGAAATGCTTTCTTAAAGAGGAAGCAAGAATTTTAGAACAATAAGAAAAAACAAAAGAAATTGAAATTTCCCTAGATCAAATTCTAGGTAAAGGACTTTACTCTGATCCTCAGGATCAAGCTCTTTATGATGACCACACCCTGTCCCTATGTACCACAGCAGCTTTAAAGGCTTGGGACAGAATTCAGGAACCAGAGAAGAGTTAAATCATACCTTAGGGTTAAACAGAGTTAGAGAGAACCTTAGTGACTTTTTGCAAATACTAACTAGGGCTGTACAAATAGGGTAACTGACCCAGAAGTTAGACATATAATAATTAAATCTTTGGCTTATGAGAATGCCAACATAGAATGTGAAACGATCCTGGGACCTTTAAAGATCAGATCAGTATCCATAGATAAATGGGTCTTGCATACAATAAATGTCAAGACACTTGACTATGGTACTGAAGTTTGGGTAGAAAAAGCATTTCCAATGGTAAGAGAAGACATCAAAATACCAAATGTTTTAATTGTGGTAGAATGGGACATATGAAAAGGGATCGTAGACTACAGATTTCTAGGAATAATGCATCCTCTGGGAATGACAAAAATAGGAGGACTCAGCCTTCAGGTATATGTAGGAGGTGTGGCAAAGGCCGACACTGAACCAATAAATGTAGGTCAATGAAGATAGACAAGGCAACCCGATACTATCGGGGAAACACTGTGGGGGTCCTCTTGCAGGCCCCCGTGAGGAATGTGGTCTAGTCATTCCCAGTTACTGTGAAGAATGTGTCATGCCAGGGAAATTAAAAAGTCCTATGCCTGCTGTCAAAAAGCGATGGATTGGTTTGTGAGTTATTTTTTATAGATAATTACATTGGTATAGATTCTTATATATTGATACAAAGTTAAATAATATTGAATATTGTATGCATGCATGCTTCTACCCATTTAAAACATTTTTTATATATTGATATATATTTACAATACTGCAGTGTACATTTCTACCTCTGATCAAGATACTTTTACATTGTTTACATTTGGAGGTCATTGTCCTCATTTATTGCACAGTTGTTTATTGTCTTAGTCTTTAAGTTATATAGGTATTAAGAACTATAGATCAATAGTCATCCATGTTTGTCATACTTATAGTTAGACTAATCAGGTTCTTTAGATACATAGAGATTATATTCTGCATAGACAGATACTCTTCAAACACTTCAAAGAACTGTAAAAAAAATGGCATTTAAATAACTTAGAGTTCTGTTGAAGTAAGACATAATTGCTCAGAAGACACTCCTGGAGCTTGTTTTCTTCTTGGCAGAACTGGCCTTTTGCCCATACCTCAACCACGGACAAAGATACACAGTATCTGTAAATGGATAAAACAGGACTGTCAAATCCTGTCAGGCTAAGATAGTTTTGAAAAGTTTTTTGCCTTTGAAAATGTTCTGTCAGTCATTTTAGGCCTTAGCCAAAGTTGGCTGCTTTAATGTTGCAAATGAGACTTGGGTGACTGCCCAGGTAGCCAGTTGTCTCTGTCATTGTCGCACATTTTGGAAGTTGCTTGACTGCACTTCCTGCTTACTCAAGTAATACTGTTTCCTTTCTCAGATCTTCCATGGGGTTGAAGATTAGATAGCTTAATTCTGATGCAAGATTTAGACTCCTTGAAGTAGAATGTTTAGTAAAACTTTTGTTATGTGTTCCTTGCTTAATATTGCTTATATTGTTTGTAATTTTATATTCGGTATCTGTTCCTATTGTATATAGTTGTATTGGGTTTGGATCGATCTTGCTTAGACAAAAGGGGGAGGTGATGACGGAAGCTCTGTTAACTTTTAAGAAATGGAACCTAGTTAAGGTGTGGCTACCTGGAGCCCAGGAAAAAAACTGGAATGGACCAGGTGCGCACTCTCTCTGGGTGATTCCTGCCGGACACAGCAGAACTCGGACTTCTCATTCTTGCGGTGTGAGTTTCCCCTTATAACAATTAAAAATATAATTGTTTATCTTTAAGCTGGCCTGGTTATTTCCCAAATTGAGTGAACAGTTACAGTTGAGTAATCCATGCAACCTGGTCATAGCATCCCACACAACAAAGGAGGTAAGATTAGCTTAACCTCTGTGTCTGCCAGCATTCTGTCTGTCCATCAGGACTGAAATATCCCCATTCCAACATTTTGCCTAGTGAACACTATGATGTCACCTCTGCTCACAGCATCTCCAGTCTCCTAACCATTTCTGGTCCTACCACTGAAATATTGGCTGACTCCTTTCCCACTTCCTATTCTAGCTCAGTTCCCACAGTGCCCCTGCTTTGCCACCACACCCATGGTGGCAGCCAGGCTCTGCCCTTACCTGGACCTCTGCTTAAAAACTCATGCCAATCAACCTTCCTGGGGTCACCATGGTCTCACACTTAACTGCTAACTTTCATGCCACTCTGAGCAATGTCTCAGTCTTTCCAAAACCAACTTTCTACTTGTCTGCACATGATCCTGAGCACCAAAACAGTGTCATCAGACTTCATCTGGGATCACAAATCTCAAACGGACACTAAGCTTCCCTATTTTTTCTGAAAGTCCTGGATATACACTCACCCAGTATTTTAATTCACAGCACACCATGCTCTTTTCACAAGTTCCCCTGTGCCTACGACAAGAGCCTTTACTAGCACCCAGGCTGTTAACCTCTATTTGACACTCTGGTTTATTCCCTCTATGGGTTCTATAGAATATGTTCCTGTCTGTTCTCTAGAGTTTCTTCAACCCCCAGCAGTTGCCAGTGAAGAGCCAGCACAAATTCCCTAAAGAGCTCTGGACTCAGGATGCTCCAGTGTGCCCACCTCCCAACAAGGAATAGTCCCCATCCCATAGTCTTTACTTGTCATGACTAATATGGTCTAAAGTACTCCTGCAAACAGAACTCTCTCAGTGATCCAGCCATTCTACGATTCACTGTCAACCCTTACCTGCTTCCCTGCCAGCTCTGTTCTCCAAGTCCCTTCTATTTAGGAGTCTCAGCTTACATGGTCCTGTAATAATCAAGCTCTAATTGCAGTCCTTCACACTCCACAGCTAGCTCTTTCAAACACACTGCTGGGACTCTCCTTTCTGGTTCCTCTCCACCTAAATCCTCAGCCTCACCTTACAAGACAGCACCGGCTGTTCTAAAGCAGGAGAAAAGATCACCTGTAGGTCTATCTTTAGGGCTCAACCACTCAGGTGCTAGTGAAGAAATGCTGACAGCTAGCTTTCTGCAAGATGGGGTTTTTCTAACAGATTCACCAAAAGGACAAACTGCACAAGTATCTGCCTGCCCATCCAGATCTCTACTGTCTCACACTGATATAGGACATAACCTGTTTCCACTGTTACTGTTCTGAGCCTCCCACCAGCTGGGAAATGTCTGCGGCTTCTGCCAAACTTGGTAGGCAGCTACTGCACCAGCTACATGTACCCCCTGGACCTGCAGCCAACCCCTCTGCACATGTCCAGAAAATAATAATGACTTCTTACACAGGATATGCATGTACATGTATACTCTCTCTCTCCCCCTGCCCCCATGCAGACTGTAGTCTTTCCTTCCTGAAAGTGAAAGGCAGCAATTCCGCCCGAGGTCCACATTCCCCGGAGGACATCTAAAATGGAACTGTTCAGAAACATCAGCAGCAATTTCAAGACAGGGACCCTATTACTCATAAGTCGAGTAAAAATGATCCTTTTAAGGAACTGAAAAGCACTCAAGCTTTCTGTAGATCTCTAACTGTGAGTGCTCTGAAGTACCAGCAACTCTTACTCTAGACAGAGTGCCTATGAAGCACTCTGAGTGTGGGAGTAGCCTCTCCAGGTCAGGACTGTGGACATGTCCATCATACCTCATTCAGAGCCAGACCCACAGAGTATGTGATATATACATAGTCAGCCATCCAAAGCATTAGGAGTAGCTTCTGGGGAAAGAAAATAAACAGATACGCTGACCATCTCGCTACCCCAGCACTTCTCAGAAAGCACTTCTCACACTACAGAGGGAAACAGCTACCAGATCACCTTTCTCAATGACAGCTGCAGATGGTGTCATAGTAGCTGGGTAGGACTCCAAGAAAGATGGTGATACATGGGTGGGAAGTGCAATGAGTCACAGCAGCTTTGAGATCTGGAAGGCTGTGCTGGAAGACCCTGAATCCCAGCTCCCTCGGGGCATGCTGATGAGTGGCTGTGAGCATACTTGTCAGCCTAGAAGAGATGACAGTCCTGTTGCTAACCTCTTAGACACATGCACACGGGCCTGTGTTCCATGGATATCCGATTAGGGCAGGCATTATGCCTGCTCTAGAGAATATGAGGACTGCAGCACACATGTCAATCCCAGAATCCTTTGACTAGGCTCTGGGAGAGGTCTTCCCCCAGGAACACAGATGGTGAGCACTTCTAAGCTGAAACCCCTAGACAAGATAGCCATAGGAAGACTAGCAGGGAAGTTCAGTGTGGGGAAGGCAGGGGGTGGAACAGAAGCAGGACCTCGGTCAGAAGCTCCCACCAGCAAGACACACTCCATGTGAAATGACAGGACTTCTCTGTGGAACTAAGTTTCAAGGAAATAAAACCATTCCCATTTTAAACCCAGGTGGTAATGTCTCTATTTTCAGAGACAGGAAGGCACTAAGAGCTAGTCCCAAAGGGCAGACTGACAGCAGGGAATACAAGATGGGACACCTCAGGAGAGACTGCAGTCTTAGAGGAGCAAGAGCTTTAGACAAATATGATCTAGCTCTTATTTCTCATTTACACACTACTCTGAATTCTGTGATGGGGACACACTCTTCCACTTCAACACCCCACCAATGTTGTTTTCTCAGAATCTTCTGGACCTTGCTCCTGAAATCCCTACTCCTCCCTTCATGTGGCTTTTCCTTTAACACCCACTCTGGTCCTGAGCCCCCCTCCTATGTAGCCCGACCACAGTTCAGTAATAGAACCCCTTGCTCTAACTGCAGGACCAAGTGCCCACATTCTTCAAGAGCCATCAGAACGAAAGGAAAGGAAAAAGGAAAGGGGAAAGGAAAGGAAAGGAAAGGAAAGAAGCATACACTGGCATCTCCCCAATCTCATTCTTGACACAGGCTGAGATGTGGTCCTCACACGCCTTTAATCCCAGGGGAGGCAGAGGCAGGCGGATCTCTGTGAGTTCGAGGCCAGCCTGGTCTACAAGAGCTAGTTCCAGGACAGGAACCAAAAAAAAGCTACAGAGAAATATAAAAAAGATTTCATAGATGAAGGTGGGCCTTAATGGTTTTTAAAGTGTGGTCTATTTACAGGCACAAAGGCAAATAAGTGGAGATAGGGCAGAGACTTAGATGTGAACAAGAGCCAAGGCTTATCAAGGCTATTGTCTGCCTCCAGACACTGGAGAAGACAAAACTGTAGCTTCCCTGAGGCTTCCGAAGGAGCAGGGCCACCATTACCTCATAGCAGTCAGAAAGAATAACCACAGCACTTTATGACAGCAGCCTGAGAAACTACTAAAGGAAAAGGCACGCTATTGGGAGCCCTGCTCCATCTGGGGACAGTACACAAAATGGATGTCTCTGTTAGTGATGTGTATGTTCTGTAGGATCCATCCTTCTCCCAAGCCTGCCTCATTCTAAAAGTTGGACTCCCCTCCTGCCTATGTACCCAGAGGGAAGGGGTAGAGCATCTCATTAACATTTTCCTCCAGAAGATAACACTCACAAATGCCTTAACGTCCCCCCTTTTCCACTCCAGTACTTTCACTCTCCAGGAAACAAAGTTCCATAAACAGTGAGTAGTTCTCCCCACCCCCATGTAGGTGGTAGCAGCAGGACAAAGAGTGTGGCCAAGACACAGTATGTGTGCCATGGATACAGTGCAGGTGGCACTGCCATATCGCCATCCACAAGACCCAAACAAGTGTTGTCTCGGGAACACAAGATGAACAGCAGTGCTCTAGGCCTGGTGTTGTGTCTAAGTGGTCTGAGTGGAAGCAGTCACCAACACTCCTCATGACGCACATTCTTCCCACTACAGTCCACTGCCCTATCCACTCCTTAAATCTGACCCAAATGCCAATGTCAACCACAGACAAAACAATGTATGCCTGTGTGTGTATTATTATTATTATTTGATAACTCGGAGAAGCTTGAAGCCCTCCTCAGGACCAGCAGGCTCTGCAGAGATAGTGGTATGTTCAAGCTTGTTCTTGAGAGCAAGCACCTCAGCTCTGAAATCTTGTAAATCTTTTCATATCTTCCACCTGATGTCCAGGGCATTCTTTTGTTCTTCCTTTACTACACATGGATAGAACTTCTTATCCAATGAGCCTTAGGATGGGCAGTGTCTCATATACCAAAGACACCTTGGAATCCGGGTACCTGTTCTTAAGTTTACTAGCACTGTGGTCTCATGCACATTATCTCCAAGATCTAAATCCTCAAATGTTAGAGACAGTATACCAGAGCTATAGGATCCTATGGAGAACAGTTTTTTTTTTCCTTGCTTCTATTCTCTACCCTAATTGCAGCCCTTCCTCAAGGATTTTCTTTCCATTTCTAAACAGTGATAAAACATTTAAAGTTTGCCAAAAGGCATAATATAGAGATCAGAAAACAACTTGCAACAATCAGTTCTCCCCTTCATCATGGGGATCAAACTCAGGTGGTCAGAACTGGAACAGGAACCATTATTTGCTGAGCCATCTCGCTGGCCTGGAATTAACATTCTCGTAAATTTTTAATTTTCACTTCTATTATGGGAGACATCAAAGCCTGTAACCATAGAACTTTAAAGCTCTTTGATAATTTTTCCAAGCCTGAAGAGGCTCAGAGACACCAAGGGCTGAAAATCTACCTAAAACTCACCCTGGAAGAGGTTTGGGCACATGTGAACAGAAGCACAACTTGCATGTGCTTTTTTGATTCCTACCATCAGACTGTTATCAACATAAAGGGGTGGGGAGACAAAACCAACCTCAAATCCCCTAAGATGTATCTGTTTTAACAGAGTGTAATTTCCAAATGGGAGCTTACTAAACTTGCTCCTAAGCTGCTTCCCTGAAGGATGGGCACCCCACTCATAAGTGAGTGCAGCCCTCCTCAAAAGCAGTCAGGAAGTCTCAGAGATCAAAATACACCAGGTTCTAATTTGGCAGGTCTGAGAGGAAGCACAATTCCAAGGTTCCCAATCTCACCAAATTCAATGAAAAGACCATTTGGTACTGAGACCTATATGCTATCCCCCCCCATGAGATGACTCCTCCCCCAGGTCTAGGCACGCAACAGTCAGGTAACCTTCCTCCCATCATCAATACCACCATTGCAGAAAGCTGCAGGTGAACACCAAGGAGCAGCCTTAGCTAAGAGCTCTGGAACATCCATCTTCACTTAGCCATCTGCTTAGAAGAATCTCAGCAGGACTTGCCACTCAATGACTAGGACTATAAAATTTGGCCAGGGTCTCCTTTGCTTCTGTCAGTACCAGCGGCCCAAAAGACACCTTTCCATTGTCTAGGGAGGGTTATGCTACAGAGTCCTCCTCATATTTACTTCATTTGGCACTCCAATTTGAAGATACCAGTTCTCTTCTTTCTCATCAGTCACGTCAGATGGGTCCTGGACCACTGCCCCACATGTCACAGTGAGGCCCCACCTATAAGGTTCACCAGCTGTCCCAACTTTCCTAATATAGCTGCTAAGGCTCGCACCTCTGTGCCCCAAACCTGACCTCCAGCTGATGGCAAACCACCCCTTCTCAGGATGGTGTCCTGTCACAGAAGGAAAATAGGCCTTCTTTCCTCCTCAGGGCCAACTATAGATAGTCAGAGCTAGGTATGAGTCCAACTCAGATTAGTTTCAGCATGTACTGGGGTTGCATGAGTTTGTTTTGTATGGTTGGACTTCTAATACTAGAGGTCCACTTTCTACTTTGCTAAAGACTGTCTTGTTCCTCTGGAGCTGGCTGCCACTGGGCAGTATCTCAGCAATGGGTCATTAATGATTCAAATGCTCCCTTAGCAGCTGGCTTCTCCTGATGGATTCTGAGTGTCCTGCTTCCATTGTAACAGAAGATGCATCCCTAAGGGTTTCAAAATTCCCTTTAGGTTCTGAAACCTTTAGGCTGCTTTTTAGACTTGTCAAAAGGGGATCTGACTATGAGTTGGCTTCTATAACCAAACTGGAGACATCAAGCAGTTCTATCTTTCTCTTTTTTCAAAATCATATCAAAGTGTAAAAACTTTGTTCCCTTATTAGCAGAAGGTCTGATGTCATTCTTGCTGCCTTTTATCTGGATCTGCCACTACCGACTGGGAAAAGATAGTCACCCAGCATGACTGCAGACCATGGACTGAGGCCCACTGTAGGACTTTCTAGCAGAGAAGCAACCTCATCCCTTCTTTCTCTTTCTTCACGCCCTACACACCTCCATATCTAGGATCCCTGATTTTACTCATAACAGACTGAAGTGTACCTGGACCGTGGGTTTTCAGAGGCATAAAGATGAAATGTCTTCACTCTGTCCTGGGGTGCTGCACTTCAGATGCCTAAGCCCAATAAGAAAAAAAAAGACAGAAAAGGTTGTCTGATTTTTCAAACTAGACATTTCCACAAAAACTATGAAATTGGGTCCAGAAATGGACCAATAATTATAAAGGGAATGAAGGCAAGTTCTCTTCTGAGTGAGGATGAGTGCATGTGCTAAGAACAGGATGGAAAGCCCTGGGTGTGTATAGCTCCCTCAGCAAAATCTTGCTGAAATGACCTAGAAACTGGCACAGCTAGGAGGAGGCCTGGGCACTGACACCTGTTGAGTGGTCCTGGCTGATCTCAGGCTATCTGCCCAGTAGGATAGTAACATCTCCACTGACTGGCTGAGATAATTACAAAAAGAAACAAAGAGGAAAGTGCTTATCAGAGTGCCCAGAGCACAGTTGTGGCTAAACAAATACTGATTTATTTCCTGTACTTTAACTAGTACATAACAGAGTCTGGTGTCTGCCAAGTGTGCTACGTCATGGGCAAAGGTCCCTGAAGGCTATGACCTCATCTTGAGTAATGAAGACGACTTCTCCATCCAAAGCCTTGTCTATCCCCCTGTCACCCCCTCCATTACTGTCCTCACTCTTCAACACCTCCTACAGAAACAGCAATGTAATGGACAGAAGACAGCCTTTGGGGGACAGCACAAACAAGGACTAAACTTATCTTTTCTACCTAGTAGTATATGTAACATCTGAATAACCTGAAAGGTAAAGGCATTATACACAAAAGATCCAAGTTCAAATCCTTGGTCTCACACTAACTAGCTATGTTGTTGCTACTGGTAACGTGTCCCCATCAGCTTCAGCATGAATAGCTGACCAGAGTTAAGAAAGCTGCTGGGCTGGGTGATGGTGGCGCATGCCTTTAATCCCAGCACTCGGGAGGCAGAGGTAGGCGGATCTCTGTGAGTTCGAGACCAGCCTGGTCTATAGAGCTAGTTCCAGGACAGGCTCCAAAGCCACAGAAAAACCCTATCTCAAAAAACCAAAAAAAAAAAAAAAAAAAAAAAAAGAAAGCTGCTGGGATCATGCCAGGCAAAACCTCACCCAACCATCATTTAAGAGGGAAGGTATCTACTCTATCCTTATCAAGGAAGAGCATAATAAGCAATCAATGAAATAGAAGCTCCCAGGGTGTGACCAGAAGACTTAGTAAGAGTCAGGGCATGACAATATAAAAATGCCCCCCTCTGTAACAACACTCTGCCTGCTCCAAAGTGCTGCACACTATGCACACTACAAGATGGTGGGAAGGAAAAGGAAAGGATGGAGAGGTAGGCCAAATCTGTTCCCTTTCTTGGTTAGACTCACATACTAACCCAGTTTTCTTCCTCCACTGCAGTAGTAGTGAGTGCCAAAGGGACAAAATGAGCTCAGGCCCCAAGAAAATAAGCCAGAAAGCTTCAACCAATGCCAGGAAAAAGCAGAAAGGCAGAAGAACAGCATGGGCCCAGATCAGCCAGTTGTAAGGAGATAAGACAGTCTTTTAGCAAGTGGAAAGTGGACCTCCTTCAGCACCAGCTCACCTTCCATTTCTCTGTTGTCTCTATGAATCACATGACCCAGGGATCCTAGCACTGGCTACTGGTATACCTGGATCATAACTCCTTAGTTGGGCCACTTAACAAAACAGAAGTAAACACGAACACACACACACACACACACACGGGGCACAAGCAGGCTACGTCCTCTAATAAGGAGCCAGATAGTGAGCACCCTGACCTAAGACAGGGTAAGCAGAACTCAGGACTGGTGCAAGGAGAGATGTTCAGTGGCTTACCCACAAAGGGCACTTAAACCATAAAAATAAAATACTTCAAGGAGATTTTCTATCTTGGACAAATGGTGAAGCAGTGGGAAAACTGACCATAATGAGTCCTCAGGGCCACAGTGGTTGCAAGGCTATAGAAGTCTTAAGGTCCTACTAGTTACAGAGAGGACAAAAGTACCAGGTTTACATCATGGAAAGCTGAGGTGCATAGGCGCTTTTGAAGAACTGGGTACTATGAATGAGCTCACAAGACACAGACCAGTCATACCAGGAGGTCTCTGTAAGCATACAGGATCCAAGACATGAAAAACCAAAGAAGGAAAGTAAATACTCAAGAAACTATGGGGAAGAAAAGCAAGGCTGTCTGTACTACTCCCCTCATTATCATAGTGATTCTCCTGCAAGGAACTATATCCGACTAAGATGGAGGTCACTGGTGCTGGATGGTTGAGTTGGCTGGCAGGAAGGCCAGAGGAGCACTGAAGATAAACACACGCCAAACAGAGGGCCTCCTGGCCTGGCTTTACCCTCCCTGTTGGGCAACTTTCACTTGAAGGTGAAGAAGGGAATTACAATGAAGGCCCCAGAACCTACAAGGTACTAACAGGATGAAGTTAATAATGCCTGGGCACTTAATAATGCTCACAGTTTGATGGGTTGGTTCATCACTGATGGATATAGTCATTGTAACTGCTGCACTTATTCCCCACCATAGACCCATATCCATGGCAGCGTGGGTAGAAACTTCAATGTCTGTTTTTAAGCCTTCTTGGGAGGTATGACAAGATACCAGAGGACTTCGGCATCAACTTGCTATCATGTTTTCACTCAGACCAGACATGTACTCATCCTGTAAGTTGTGAATTTGGGGTGATGCTAAACTGTTCTGAGACTTTAGGGAGAGAAACACATGACAGACAGAGAGCCACACTGCTGATAGAAGTGGCCACAGCATTGTTAGTAGTGTTCATGTGTAGGAGAAACGGGACTGTTAGTGCCAAGGACAGGCTCTACACTGTCAAAGCAAACAGGAAATACCTTCAGTACATCAGGGACAGTTTTTCACCAGCTTCTCTGTAGATAGAAGGGGGTTGTGGGACATGCTGTAAAGGAGGAGTTGCACATAGTTCTGATATGGGTCCTGACTGAGCACATCAGTCATAAGTGCCTCTCAGCCCATGAGAGCAAACACAATTATCTGATTCCATACCTTAACTGTGGCCTATGGCAGGGTCTGGAACAGTATCAAAAGCACCAACAAAATCAGATTTTCTCTATGTTTCCAGAATATAAACAACCCTGAGAGAATACAAAAGAAGAACCTGTAAGATTACCAAGTATACAAGTGCTGCAGAGGGTCCAACACAGAGCAGCAAACCAGTTTGGAGGAAGGTGAATCCATCAGCAAGAAGCTGAAAACAGAAGAGAAAATGAATTGAAGGGTTTGGAAAAGACAAGCAAGGTCAACTTGAAAGAATACCCTTGTTCCTGAGGGTGTCCTGAGTCCCAAGAATCCTGACAACACAATACCCCTTTCTTAAAATGGGTTGAATGGGGCTGGAGAGATGGCTCAGTGGTTAAGAGCACTGGTTGTTCTTCTAGAGGACCATGGTTCAAGTCCTAGTACCCACATGGCAGCTCACAGCTGTCCATAACTCCTGTTACAGGGGATCTGACACCTTCACACAGACATACGTGTGAGCAAAACACCAACGCACATAAAATACAAATAAACAAATTATTAAATGGGCTGAATGAATCTCTATTCTCTGCAACTGAATTACTTCCATGTTCCTAAGGATGCAGCTTTCTCAGGAGGCTCTCTGATCACTGAAACAAGCAGGGTCTCCCAAGTCTACTCCACCAAGCAAGCTTGACATTCGTTTCTGGAGTGACAGGGCTATCTCAGCCTCCAGGCAGAACAGATTCCAAGCTGTGAGCATTTCAAAGATCAACGTTTTAGGATGGACAATAGAAAACCAAAGGAACGCACAGATCCATGAGTTTGGTGGGAGTGCAGCATGGGGATACAACAGATGAAAATAATGATGACAACATAAGACATGAGTTTGCTGAAGGCTGACTGCACACAGGGAAGGCCTGTACTGGGGTTTGAATGTAAAGTGTCCCTAATCAGTCTATACCTGATTTGGAAAACTGGAGAAGGGTGGAATCTGGCTGGAGGCGTGGATTACTAGGTACAGGCTTTGAGGCTGTATAGTATAGCCATACTTCCTATCTGTTGTCGGCTTGAAATGCCAACAGGTGCCCTAATTTCTTCCATAATGGAATGGATCCTTTTTTTAAACTATGAGCCAAAATAAACCCTTCACTTAACCTGCTTCTTGTATTTGGTACTGCAACAAGTAACTAAAAAGGTCTCCAAAGGTCTGCACACCAGTTCAGTGTTGAGGAACGTGTCTACAGGCAGATGGTCTCTACCTACTGGGCTCCTGTACAAAATACACCTCACAGCCTGCTGCCACTCAAAGCTAACTCATAATCCAAGCCTTTGTCCCCTTCACCATCCTATATTGTTGGTGGTGCCTCTGACACCAGGAGGGAAGCTCAATTATTTCCATCAAAAAGGAGAAAACATCACTTGTGACAGCAAATGGTCCTGTACACTGAAAGGACGGCTTAACTTTTGGCACTTGCCCAAATCATCAAAACTTGGTCTCATCTGCTCTTTCTTACTTAAGAACTCTCTCAACTACAACAGAGAGACAGAACAGTCTCTCCCATTTGGTCAGTAAAAACATAGGGCCAGGGGCTATAGAATGGCTCAATGGGGAAAGCTACTTGTTGCCAAGTCCAATGACCTGAGTCTGATCCCCAGGACCTATATGGTAGAAGGGGAGAATGGAGTTGTCTTCTAGTCTCCAGATGTGTGCTCCATCTGGATATGCAAACAAAATATAGAAAACTGCAATAAAAATAAAAGCAATTATCACCCCAGATAGGACAAAATGTACGGGTGCAAACAAGCTCCCACCTGTCCTCTGTGGCAGCTAGCTCCCAGCCAGACAGCCAACACCAGCTATGTAGGCTTTAGCGGAAGTGCTATCCAGCCTGATACACTGCCTCTGCAGAGTACTGTTAGTCTTCCTCTTGCTGAGGCCTCATTCTACACATCTGCGGCTCCCAATCCTCAAAATCTTTCTTTTCTGGCCTTGCCCAATGCCGTCATCATTTCCTTTAATCCTTCCTCCTAAACATAGGAGTCCCTGAGATCTGTTCAGACTCCACTGGTTTGTTTGTTTGTTTTTTTTTTTAGTGCAGTAAAAACAGTAATGTAGCGAGGCACTGACCTTCCACGGCCCACAAGTCATTTCTGCATTACCCCACAGTGAACTGGACCCTCCACTCACATCACCCTACCTCATGCAAATGCCCCCTTGGCTTGTTCCTCTTCTTCAGCATTTAACAACCATTAAGGAAAAGCTACACTTTACCACTCCTACCTCCTTCTCTAGTTGCCAGATACCCTTCTCAACCTGGGCTCAAGGACTGACTTCTGCCTTGCCTTCCACCCAGTACTGCTGACACCCATCAAACCTACTTTCCTCTAGTAATTAGGGGCCATTTCTGTTCTTTCTCACAGGCTACTAGAGGACATATGCCTTTGACCCCATCTAGCTTTCTTCCCTAGCTGCAGAAACGCCTCTATCCTCAGCTGGCCTAACAGGCCTCTGTAACCCCATCTCAAGTCCACTTTGATTTCCAGGTCACATCCTTGCCAGTTTCAACAATCTGGCCCTGATTTTGGTTGTTACAAGAGAAAAAAAATTCATCTCAGCACCTTCAGAGGGCACTCTAACACCAGCTCAGAGACAGCTCAGATGTCCACAGCTTAGCCCAGGTGAACAGTCAGGTGGGATGCAACCTCTAACTGCCAAACACCTTGGGAACGTGCACTTGATTCACGCAGCTTTGTGCAGGTTCTTGGGTTCCAGCTGAGGCTTAGCACCCAGTTCTATTACAAGGTACAGTAAATAACCACACAGATTAACAGAGACCTGACAGCAGTGCTGACTCTGGAGTGTTTCACATCAGCACCACATTAAAGAACAAATATGAAGATGATTTGGGAAACCAGGGAAACAGCAGCATTGGCTCTGCAGAAGAAAGGCTGCTGATACTTCTCATTGGTTCACTGTGAACTTATGGGGATAAAGAGTCCAAGGACAGAGCTCTCCTCTGGCTAGTACTGCTTTCTCATTGGCCAGAGCATGCTACTTTGCATCTTATTTTAGATGTGGAAATGAGTTACGGTTATTTTATGAACTTGCAGAGCTATAAAAAAAATAAGTGAGCTTTGGAATAACATTACTGAGAAATACTACATGTTCCAAAGAGAAGCAGGTGCAGAAACAACACAAATTCTAAATACAGGTAGCCCAGAATCCTTTCTAACACCTTTGAAAGTAAATTTTACTTGTTTAAAAACCCTCTATTCTTCTAGGGCTGGGTATGTAGCTTACTCGGCAGAATGCTTAGCTAGCACCACACAGAAACAGCACAGATCATCCTAAGCTACTCAGTGAGCTCAAGGCCAGCCTGAGATACACGAGGCTCTGTTTCTCCCACACAAACCCTCAGCTCTCTCAAAAGATCAAAAATCACTTGACAGGAAAAAAAAAACCCACACACAACAAAAAAACCCCACTCTTTCATACACACCTCCACTCTCCACAAGAACATGTGACCTTCCCTTAAGCCTGGGCTTACCAGCATCAACCTGAGAAATACTGTTTCACCCTGCTCCCTTTGTCATATCTCTAGACCATTTAAAAGCATCACACACACTCCTCTGAGATTTCCTTTCAACTCCAGAGACATCTGAGCATTCTTATCTCACTTTTCCTCAAACACAGAGCCAAATTCTCATACACTCAAGGACTACTCTGTAGACTCAGCACATGGACCCATACACAGGAGTGGAGGAGCAACACTGAGCTAAGCCACTGATGCCTCCCAGAAAACCCACAGCTGTGCAGCAAAGCTGTATCTATGAGGTTAGCTACGGAGAGACTGGGAGCACCTCAGACATGGCCATTATGGGAAAATGCAGGTCACATCCAGAAGAGGGAGTAAATGAAGCAGCAAGTACAGCCAGACAGAAACACAAGCTGGAGACTGGGCACAGAGGCCGGAACACAAACTCACAAACTCAGTTTCATGCTGCACTCCTCAGAAAGACCTTGACATCAACAGTCTGTCTGTCTGTCTCTCATATGATGCCATCCTCCTTCCTCTCCCAGATAATTTTTGTATCTTTGGAGAAAGAAGCTTTGTCCTCTGAGACACACTCACCAATCTCTGGCGCAGTATGTTTTCACTGTGCTCCACATGGGGCTCACCTTGAAAATGACCAACTCCCAAACCCCATCTGTGCTCTAAGGGCCAAGCTGGCACAGCCCTCTGGAAAAGAAGGGCCAGAGTGCTACTCTGCCTATGTCCTTTTCCTTCTTCATCAGTTTATCAGCATTATAGAAACCACTCTGACACACTACTGTGTCATGAAAACTCAAAGCAGGGCCACTAATGCCCAAAGCACCCCAGACTGCCCAAATATCACCCAAAGTCAGAGTCAGGACATCTGCAATAATTCCATCTGACATCAACAATGCAGGCTAAGCTGTACAGACATGCCCTGGCTTAAACAATTTGCAATGTATAATCATATTTCAAAAACAAATTACTACAGAGAAACAACTTCAATGACAGAGCTGAGCACTACACTTCAGAGAGCAAAGGACGCTCACAAAGTCTCCAGGAAGAAACTATGTGACCTGTATGTAAGTCCCAGTCTCATTATTGCTCCTATCTTGCTAAGTGGGACCCTCTTAGATTTTTTCATGTGTCCCAGCCAGAAGCCCAGGCACCATCTGCCTCATCTACCAAGACTTGTACCCTCTATTACACCAGGCTTCTCTAAACATATCATTTGCTTCACCTATTTCTTCCAAAGCCTCCCTCTCCCACTCTAATGGAACCTTCTAAAACATTAAATTGTTCTTACTCTGCTTATAATTTCTCAATGAGTCCCATCCACTTGCATTGCAATTTCCAAATATCTATTGTTTTAAAAGAACATACAACAGGGCAATATTGTGCATGCCTTAATCCCAATACTTGGGAAGCAGAAGGATCTCTGTGTGTTCAAGGCTGGCCTGGTCTACATAATAAATTCTAAGACAGCCAGGACTACACAGGGAGACCCTGCTTCAAGATGAATGAATGAAGGAATGAATGAGCACAATCTTTTATTATGCAGCTAACAGGTTCCCAATATAATGTAATTTGTAAAACTAAATGTTCCATTGTAAATATACATTTTAGTAACTATAAAAAGGAGAGATTTATGTTTAAGTAGCTAAAAACCATAATAGCCAAAAGTCCACAATTCTTAAGATTTTCATCTAATTTCTTTTCTTTTTTTTAAAAGATTTATTTATTTATTATCTATATAGTGTTCTGTCTGTATGTATGCTTGCAGGCCAGGAGAGGGCACCAGATCTCATTACAGATGGCTGTGAGCCACCATGTGGTTGCTGGGAATTGAACTCAGGACCTCTGGAAGAGCAGTCAGTGCTCTTAACCTTTGAGCCCTCATCTAATTTCTTATAGACATTTTTCCATTTGCAGGTTTTTGTGGAAGATTACTGAAATTTTTGCATATTTATATTATGTCTGTAGCTGTGTGTCCTGGTTTTCCTTTACTTAACAGTCATAAGCTTTTTAATGTATTTCCTTGTATACATTTTAAGTGGCAGCATAATCTAGGGAATATATCACCATCATTTTACAATTAAACCCTTAAGATCATTTCACCTATTTTGTGAATAAAACTTTTTTACTATATTTAATGTCTCCCATGTCAGAACACTCAAGTACTGTGATGCTTGATCTATATGGCCAATATAACATAACAATATATCGCTGGTTCAGTACCCCTTAAACACTGAACAGTGATTTTTTTTTTCTGTGTTAGATGACAGAAGTTACAGCCTCTTCACTACAAGTTAATGCTCATATAAACACCAAGAAATGCAAATCACACAAAAGGGAAACTGGCTTCCGGTGTTTGCCTGCAGAATCAATCATGGTTTCCATGGACTCTTCTAGATACTTTTCTGTTTTTATCCAAACAATTAGTTATATTTTGCTTTGTATGTTACAAAAATAGAATGAAGCCTTTGTCTTTGTTCAATAGTGCACTACAGACAGTATCCAGGGTTATTTCTTTCCAAAGCCAATACACTATCCGCAGTATAGAAACACCAGACTTGGGGGCTGGAGAGATGGCTCAGTGGTTAAGAGCACTGCCTGCTCTTCCAAAGGTCCTGAGTTCAATTCCCGGCAACCACATGGTGGCTCACAACCATCTGTAGTGAGGTCTGGTGACCTCTTCTGGCCTGCAGATATACACACAGACAGAATATTGTATACATAATAAATAAATAAAATAAATATTTAGAAACACCAGACTTCCCTGTGGTTGTCTTCAGCTCCTCCTGATCTTATCAGAGCTTCACTCACATTGATGGTCCCAGGAGCTGCCAGGGGTTTCTGTCAATTTGTCTACTTGTTTAATCTTTTAAAAATTATTTTCTATACAGTATCACTGGTAAAATTTGAACAGTTCTTTAATTTTTTTCTTGTACGTATGGATGTTTTGCCTGCATGTACCATGTGCATTCCTGGTACCCTAAGAGAAGAAACTGTACAGCTGTGAGCTACCATGTGAGTTTCAGGAACTGAATCCAGGTCCCCTGGAAAACGTGTGTGTGTGTTTTAAAGTGCCTTTTGTTTGGGAACATGGACCCAATCACAGAGAACGTGCCTGGCACTTAGAAGGCCCTGGAGTAGGTAAGTTATTCTTCCTTTTATTGAATCTCATCTATTAAAAAAAAAAAAATTCAAGCTACCTATTTTGGCTAGCAGTGTAAATTCACCATGAGGGCTAGGGAACAGGTTACCCCTCCAAGAGCACAGCGAAAGGTCCAGTGTTGTCTTCCCACTACAACTCTCCACCTCACACCCCACTTTCTACACGTGGCACCTGGAGAAGTTGTTCAAAACTCACATTTCTAACCGAGTAAAGGCCCCACCTCACCCCCCTCAGGCTACACTCTCCTCTTAACCACCATAGAGTAATGCCTTAGCTCCCACAATCAGCACAACTCCCCCCCCCCCCCCCTTCAGGCCTTCCTACACTGTTCCTCTGCTGGAAAATTATTCCCTACTTCACTGACACCAGGGCTTACTCATCCCTCAAATCCCAGCTTAAGTCTTGTTTTGGGGGGATGGAGGAGTCATTTGGGGCCTCAATCTAAAATATTATCCCTTCATTTGGAAGCAGTCTCATATCAAGTGCTCCCTGGCTTTCCTAGCAGACAGCCTAGTCTGTGTTTATATGCATAGTTCTGAGATTAATTTCTCATCCTGTCCCTCTACAGCTTATAAACTTTAAGAGAACAAGGACAAATTGCTACAGGCACTCACATATAAACCCCACAGCTACAAAAGGTGCTGACTGAATTGATTTTTATCTTGAAATGTTTTCCATTTCACCATTAATTAACTCAGCTGGTAAACTTTCTGATATACCTACAGACTCCAGAGTAGGAGTCCCTTTTCCCGAAAGGGACTAACAGGTAATCTGAAAGCATGCAGAGGATGTACAACAGGAAGTAATAAGTTTAAATGGCCAACTAAGAATTTAGCTAAGCAGATTGCAGACACTCTAACCAGTCAACTAATTAATGTGTTTTATGTTTTTAAGGAAGAGAAAAGCATTAGAAAAAAAAATGTGTCTTGTAAAATATTCATTAGAAACACAGCACTGCATTTCATAAAAATTCTAACAGGACCAAAAATTTAAAAGTTTTAAAGTTGACTGTGATAAGTAATCTATGTTAAACTCATCTGATGAAAAAAAAATGTACAAATGACATTGCAAGTTGTGGGGGCACTATGTATCACGGAGACTAACAAAACTAGTCTGTTTACTGCTTTACACACTAACTTTCTTCAGAGAGGTCTGTGAAGTAGACAGACCTTTACAGAAACCGAGGCTCTCAGTGTCCTCCTCGAGGGCACAGGCACGATAAGAACAGGCTGCAAGTCCTTCAGGGAGGGCTGAGCTGCCTGAGTGTACATTTCTAACCAAGGAACTCCCCCATCATAAATGTTTCCATTCTACAATTAGCACGGCTCTGTGGCTCCCTCCAATAAAATTCCATCTTCCCATAGGACACCACTAGGTTTTTTTTCTTGATTTTTATGTTTTTCTTTAAAATAACTTCAAATGCCATCACTGTGAGACATGGTTGAACAAGCAATGATAGACCCAAACTCTAGAGCGCTAAGCCACTGCTCTGAAAAAACGAGTTAAAGCCTTATATGCTAAAAAGCTGAACTGCACAACTAGTTAGTACTCAACATGACGGAAAGCCCTCACACAAAATAATTTTGAAAAAATCTAGGATACGCACCACGTGCATACTAGGTAACGATGGGGACGGGCTAACGGACTTGTCATTTGTGACTACATTCACAAGAAATTACAAGAAAACATCTTTCTCCACTCATCTACAAGCAATTTTGAAACCTTAACCTGGAAGTGGGACAAGGAGGTCACTACTTTCCTGCTCTGGGAAACTCCACACCTACCGAATAAGCAGAGGTTCCCCCTCTAGAAGAGTCCCACCCCTTTAAGACGATACACGGTTTAAAGGGCGCACACTGTCCCCGGCGAGGAGGATTGTGACTTCCAATCCCGGGACTCCTTTGTCGCAATAGGCACACTGTAAACTCCCGGCGGGGCAGGCGCATTCCGGGGACCGACTCGCGGGGAGTTTGACCAGCAAGGTCTCACAAAGAAGCCGAGTCCGCGGTGAGCAGGGCACCTGGGATTCGGGGCAGGGGAGTTGCGCGCACCACCGGCCAGCTTACCTGCGGAGAGCCGGGCCCAGGCGGTGGTCAGACAATGGAGGCGACCGGCGGCAGCAGCCAGGCTTGCTGGGGCCGCGGGGAGGTCCTCATCACCTCGGCGGGACGGTGGGCGACCTCGGCCGGGACCATGCGGTGCTGGAAACGACACGACACAGCGCCCTGCAGCCGGCCGCTCCGCGCCCCCCGCGCCCTGGCTTGCGCGCGGCCATTACCGCCCTCCCGGGACCCGCCTGGATCCGCTCCAGGGCGCGGCCCTCGGCTCCCAGGGCTGCCGCGCTCCCGCCCGCCTCGGCCGGGACAACAATGGGGCCCGGCCCGGGAGTCCGGCTCCCGCGGGGCCTCTCCAGCCTCGCCCCGGCCCGCCCCGGGCCTGTGCCGCAGCGGGCACCGCGCTGACCTTCCCTTCCCGCCATGCCCGCGGCCCAGGCCCGGCTGAGAGCTGGGTTGTTTTCCTTTTCTTCACCCCCGACTCCACCGCCTTCCGCCCCCGGCCCGCTCGACGGCCCACGCCCCGTCCTGAAAAGCCGACAGACGTACACACGCACCGGCGTCGGCCGGTCCAACTCACTCTCAAGTGCGGCGGAGCAGCGCGTCTAGGCCGCGGACTCCGCCCGCCCACCGGCCCGCTCCTCGGGGGACACCTCACAGGTGCGCCTCCGAGCCCCACTCGCGCGCGCGCGCTCCGCAGACCTAGACGCCTCCGGGGTGGAGGGGGTGAGGCGCGCGTGCGCACGCGCGAGGCCGGCCAGCCCCGGGGAGGGGCGGGGAGGAAAGGCGGGGCGCCGCACGCACGCGTGCGTGCCTCTCGGCTCGAGTCCCCGCCCCCACCTCCCGCACACGCACGCGCGTTCCCCCTCCGCTTCTCCACCTCTCGTGGTCCCCCGCCCCACCCCGCCCTGGTTACCAAGGGCAACCGCAGTGCGGCCGCACCTGAGCAGTGCGCTTGCGTGTTACTAACATCCCTCCGGTTTTTTCCCTCCTCCTCGCCCTTGCCCCTGCCCTGCCGCAGCCGCAGGGAGCGGGGCGGTGCCCCTGTCCCCTCTGCGGAGATAGCATCGATCCGCCCGGCCCTCCCCTCACTAGCTGACCGCCGCCGCGTCGGCGCCGCATACTCCCCTCGGACGGCCTCGGGTGCGAGGACCAGCCCGGCGGCCAACGGCTCCCGGCGTGCACTGCGGCGAGCGCTCTGAGGGAGCGGGCGGGATGCGCCGGCGGGGCGGTGTCTCTTGAGTCTCCGTGCCCCGCCGCAGGGCCGCTGCGCACCCGGCTCCGACCGTCCCTGCCCATGGGCCGCGGGCCACCGCGAGGAGCAGGCCGAGCGCCGCCGCAGCCGCCGGAGGGAGCGTGGCAGGTGAGGCGCGCACCTGCGCTGAAAGGTTGCGCCAGGCTGCGCACCGGCGTGGCGGGGGAGACGCGGCGCAACGGCTGCAACCGCCGGCCAGGGCGGGGGACGAGCCGCATTGCGGGTGCGGGACAGTGCTCGGGGGTCCGGCTCGACGCCGGCGGGATGCTGTGGGCCTCGCCCGCCCGCCCGCGCCACACCTGCCGCCCCCCGGACCCGCAGCCCTGGCAAGCGGGTGGCCCCGCGTAAGTCCTTCTCCCCGGGCTCCTGGGGACCCGCGGACGCGCGCGCTGGCCTCGCTCTCTGGCGGCGGGGCCCCCACTCCGGTTGAGGTCTCTTCGGGTTCGACCCGGCCCTGCGGGCTGATGTCAAGCCTTGAGTTACCTTTAGCTGTTCTGTCTAGTCCACTGATGACAGTGAGGTGACCGAGGAGAAAAATGTGCCCGTGCTCTGTGACAGGTGGCAACGGTCGGTTTCATAACTAAGTACAGGATTCCAGACACCTTTCGGAGTGTTAAAGCAGCCGGGCGTGATGGCGCACGCCTTTACATTTCAGCTCTCGGGAGACAGAAGCAGGTGGATCTCCGAGTTGGGGGCCAGCCAGCCAAGGCTGCATGGTGAGACCCCGTCTTAGAGAAAAAGGAGTGTTAAAGCCAGGATCGCTGCCTAGAAACTAGGTTTGAAATTTATCTCAATAGCATTGGTAATATTAAGTTATTTATGTGCACAGACAAGAATTCCCTGGCGTTCTCTTGCCATTGAATTGTAGGGGGAAAAATGCTAGCATTCCAAATGACTTTTACCTCCAGTTTTTCATGTTTTCCTTTTGGCTAACTGTTCACCAAAATGGCTGAATATTCTAATATGTTTGGAAGAAAGGCTTTAAGACTTGGGCTTCTTGATGTGTGTATGTGTGTGTACACGTGTATAGCACTACTGAAAAACCTTAAAATAATTTGGATTGCTCCTCCTCTGTAGCATATTACAATCAGTTAGTTTCGTTTAGATTTTTCTGTTTGGGTTTGCAGTGTCTAAGATTGAACATAGGGCTCCATATAGCATAAGCAAGCTCTCTCACACTGACCTCTCGCCCCAGCCCCAGGTTAGTATATTTTAAAGTATAGAACAATGATCTGCATGGACCAGAATTTTCCTGTAACACACTTAAATGTCACAAATTGATGTTCTGGCAATTAGACATTTTTAACATTGAACACATGAATCCTTTTGTTTAGAACAGCTCACTCATCATCTGTCCTAGGTTAGTAAATCGATTTTAGCCTCATTATCTAATTGTCGGGATGTGTTTGCAGCAGGATTGATGTTAATTACGATGATGATGCTTTTAAGAATACTTGTAAAGCATCCTCTCATATTTCTGGCAAGAAAACATGCAGAGCTTTTTTATTCTAAAACAAGGTCAGCCATAAATAGATCCTAAATGCATACTGGGCGACACATTTACTAGCCAAGATTAACTGTCTCCTGAACTTCATATACTATGAGGGCGGTGGCGAGGCGCTCTATAGTGCCATCCATACAGAGACTGCTGCAAGTGGGAATTCCAGGCCAGCTAGGTGGCTCTGACAGTTCTTCCCAGCAGAAGTATTGGCAGGGGATGGCATGTGTCCTGATGTCTTCAGACATTTGAAGGTCTGCCATGCAGGAGTCATTTTATTGCTTTAGATTCCTGAGCAAGGAAGAAGACACTTAGTACTTACAGGAAGACAGCATCCATGCTGATGTAAAAGCAGAATTACAATGGAACTTCAGCAGTGAAAAGAAGGGGGGCTACTCTTCCTCAGGCTCCCTCCTAGTGCAGCATGAATGACAACTCAGCTCTGGAAGGACTGGTGGGGTGTGGGTGGGGTCTTAGTGTCTCCCAGGATTCCAGTGGCTACTGGATTCCAGGACTTCTATGTTTTCCTCTTAGCTCTGTGGGGGTTTGTTCTTGAATGTTCTGCTGTTGGCTTCTACAGCTGTGTGCATGTTGACATCCCTAGACACCTACCTGAATCCTGGGAAGATTGTATCTGTGTTACCTGCTTGGTGCCAGAGGTGACTCGAACCCTCCTTTGCATTGTTTTGGGACCTTGGAGATAATAAAGTGCTTCCATATTAGTGTGTTATATACTCTTCCTCTGGCTTTTTTTTTTGGTACTAACCACCTGATCAAGAGAATTGTCTTCTCTAAGAAGGAAGAAGTCATTCTTGCTACAAATGAAGTGGTTCTCAGAGTCAGCAAGTCGTACACTACAGATGGTGAAGAGTTGACTCTTGTGCTTGCTCTGCGGTTTAGTTTCTGTTTATTTCATTACTCAAGTATGACTTGTTTCATAACAAAACAGTCGAGTCATACCTACCTAAAGTGTTGTACTCAGTGTTTTCTGGATGATTTCTAAATATATCCAGAGTAAAACAAAACAAAAAAGTAGAGCTACTGTGAATCGAAGAGGGTGAAAAGTACTGACTTAGGGTGACTGTTGCTGTGATGTGAGACACCAGGACCAAGAGCAGCTTTGGGAGGTTCATCATCCAAAGCAATGATAGGAACTCAAGCAGAGCAGGAACTCAGAGGCAAGAGCTGATGCAGAAGCCATGGAAGAGTGTTGCTTACTAGCTTGCTCAGCCTACTTACTTATAGAACCCAGGACTAACAGCTCAGGTGGCCCCACCTACAATAGGCTGGGCCCTCCAACGTCAGTCACTAATTAAGACAGTGCCCTTCAGGCTTGTCTACAGCCCAGATTTAAAGGAGGCACTTTCTCAATTAAGGCTCCCTCCTCTCTGACCACTCTAGCTTGTGTCACGTTGACATAAAGCCAGACAGACAGGGGCTTTGTAATTGAAGACAGTAAAAGATGTGCCCTGTCTGTGCTGTGTCAATCTTGATGAACTGATTGACAGTGGGAATAATGTTGTCACCTTTAGATTGACCAAACTCCCAGGTGTGTGTACTGATTAGGGTTAGCACTCTAGACTGTGGCCAGAGAACCAAGCAGGTTCCTGGAGCGCAAAGATCTGAAGTGCAGCAGGATAGTCGCCAGGTCAATGGAGTTAAACTCTGTTGGATACTTTGTGAGCCACCATATGGGCTCTGCCTGAGATCCGTTGTCATGGGAGTCTGTCCTGGTGGAAAGTGGCTGTTGCCTTCTCATTTGTTGTGCAGTTAGTGTTTATGAGCCTGGAAGTCCATTTTCATATTGATGTTGCTTAAGGTATGTCTGCTACTACACATTGCAATTCCCAGGACTATTGTGGTCCTTGTCATCTTAAGCTTGCACATTTTACCCAGAAGTGAAGAATTACACTGAAAAGGGCTACCTTTGATGTGTATGTGTGTGGTAGCCAGGGGTGGGGGTGGAGGTGCATAAAACACTGGCTTCACAAGAGAAAATTTTGTCCTGTTGTGGATGATTACCCTGGGATTGCTAATGGTTTCTAACCTAATTTCTAGTGATGGATGAAGTAGGAAGTTATGCTCATTCTGTACTCTGATATCAAAGAAGCTTATTTGAACTGTTGTCTCTCTAGCTATCACATACATCACCCTAAGCAAAAGGCACAGGGGTTATCCTTCACTAGTGACATGGTAACAAATCCACATTTGTACTTTGATGGGGAGGATAAGGAAAGCTGCAGTTAGTTTTATGTCCTTGTAGACAAGAATACAGCAGAGGTCACCAGTACTAGCTGTCTTTTTCAAGGGGTGTCAGTCTTTGTCTTTCATAGTGTGTCATCTGTTTTTTGTTTTGTTTTTTTGATTGAATGCCTGTGACCAGACCAGAAACCTCCAGAAGCTGAGAGCAGCAATCTCTCAGTTTGTGGACCTGCCTATTGCTCTGGGTAAGGAGAGGTGGTCCTTTGGCCAGGGAAGAAGGATGTGTATCCTGCACCTGGCAATAGGTCTTTAAGTAAGCATACTTCCCAGGAAGAAAGTAGTCAAGGGCTGGCGAGGTGACTTTGCAGTACCCCAGCAGTACTTTACAGAAACTGAGCTCAGGCATTTGCTTCCAAGCCTGATGGCCTGATTTGGATCCCTACATCCCATATAAGAGGTCCAGCTCCCCCCACATCACCCTCTGTCTTCCGCATACCTGTCAGAGTATGTGTGCATACACACATACCCAAGTACATAAATGTAAAGTAAGTGGTTGAGGCAGTTTTTGATAGCTTATCTTGGTATCAAAGCTATGGTATTGAGGTCCAGTGAAAAGAACACCAAAGCCAGACAGGTAGGAGTGGTCTTCTGGGATGCTCTTGTGTCTTGCCCTGGAACATCATGATGAACTTTGCCCAATGACTTTTGGGGCTCCACACATTACACTGTGTACCAGAGCTGTGTACTGAGGACTTGGACTATTGTTTGACTGCCCCTGGCCACATGGGCTTCTCACAGGATGTTCATCAATGCCTTCAGCATGGCTTCTGATGACAAACAAGATTATCTTACATATCGTGCCTGTAACTGAAGGGAGTGGTTAGAGTCTCACAGCTGCCCAGCCATTTAGGTGACAGTTCTAGATTTTTGTTTGTTTGTTTTTTGTTTTCTGTCTGCCTTTGCCTTCTAAGTCCTGGGATTAAAGCCATGTGCTACCACACCTGGCAAAAGTTCTAGATTTTTATTTTATTTGTTAGTTTTTTTGAGACAGGGTTTCTTTGTGTAGCTTTGGTGCCTGTCCTGGAACTAGCTCTCGTAGACCAGGCTGGTCTCGAACTCACAGAGATCCGCCTGCCACTGCCTCCTTAGTACTGGGATTAAAGGTGTGCGCCACCACTGCCCAGCTAGTTCTAGATTTTAATTGTTGAGTTCTCATATGCAGTCCCAAGATGGGGCATCCAGATTCCCTAGTCCTGTCTCTGCAAAATGCTGCCGGGGTACTGCACATATTCCACTTTAAACTATTATTCCCCAGTCCGGTCTTGGGAGACAGTGAACACAGGGTGAAACACAAAGTTGTATATCTGCCATATTTGTGCTTCTAAGTCAACACACATTATGTTAGATCGAGGAATAAAATATTTTACGTGTTTTTGACAGTCACATGTCAGCCTTTATAGGCAGCTATCTGCTGGATGAGTGGAATGACTAGACACCATATGATTTCCACTCCTGTTCAAGTGACCTGATCAGAACATGTTTATAAATGGCCCCCACCATGAGCTACTGTCATTTCCCAGTGGCTTCACACAGGGCCAGCCATATGAGCAGAGTGACTCATACAGCACTGTTAGTAAGCTGGAAGGCCCGGAGGACCTGCCTCTGTCCAACTCTCTCTGTTTAACTTCTCTTTTTGCATCCAGGCAGGGGATACAGAAAAGAATCCTTTGTCACTTCCAAGGGCCTGTTTGAAATACCAAAGGCTACCTGGCTGCAAAGACTCTCTTGCAGTCTCAGAGGCCCTGTTCCTACATGTACCTAGGTTGGGGACAGGTACAACATGGAGAGAGCTGGTAAGCTCAAGACTGCCTTGACAGTGTTATTCCCCAAGCAATAAGGTTCATAAAACAGGCCTGATGGAAGATAGTGTGAGACTCATAAGTGGTTTGAGCAAGGAGCCCCCATCAGCATCTCAGTGCTCCACTGTCAGTGTGAGAGTGTTTGGTCTTCTGGACAGAGAATATCTACCATGAAGAGTGGAGACGCTTCTGTGTTGAGGATGGAGGCATCCCTAAGATCAGCTTACTTTGCTAGAAGCTGCTTAGCCTTTTCTCCTCTATACAGTTTTTGTTGCTTTTCTTTACTGTGTTGTGGTGTTCACAAATAGGTACTCTGTCTTACGCTCTCTGCTTAAGTAGCAATGTATTATGCAGTGTTTAAGTGTACTGAATGTATCAGGTGCCCATAATAAATTGATTTAACCATCATTGTTCTTAAAAAGCAAATGTTAAAGCTGGATGGTTGGTGGTGGCGCACACCTTTAATCCCAGCACTCGGGAGGCAGAGGCTGTGAGTTTGAGGCCAACCTGGTCGATAGAGCTATTTCCAGGACAGGCTCCAAAGCCTGTCTTGAAACCCTGTCTTGAAAAACACACACACACACACACAACAAAAAACAAGTGTTCAGAACTGTCCAGCTGTTACCCATAAAGACAGATGGGTGACAGGTTTGACAGGTTTGCTTTCCTCATTTGAATTTTAATTTCTTTGTAATTCTTTAGGTAAATAAATATTGTTCCCTAATCATTCTAGTATTCACTAGTCTGTAAGGAATTGGGATTTTAGAAAGCAAAGTTTACATTAAAAATCATGTAATTATTGATATTTCAACATTGGCAGAGAAACATGACACCTGAACATACTTTTCAGCCAATAGAATAACTTTACAGTTGCCATCCTCTGTGATGTCCAAGATTTTTTTTAAAGGCTTATGGAGAGGGGGCTGGAGAGATGGCTCAGTAGTTAGGAGCATTGCCTGCTCTTCCAAAGGTCCTGAGTTCAATTCCCAGCAACCACATGGTGGCTCACAACCATCTGTAAAGAGGTCTGGCGCCCTCTTCTGGCCTTCAGGCATACAGACAGAAAATTGTATACATAATAAATAAATAAATTAAAAAAAAAGGCTTATGGAGAGACTGTGTCCCTACTCTGAAAGGATAGGGTAGATACTTAGCCTTTGTGAGAGAATTCTTTCTTGTGATTTACTATGTGCTGGGATGTTCAGCCTCCCTTACATGTAGACTCTGAGCTATGCAAAGGTCATATTAATGTTTGGTCGTTTGCCTATTTCAAATGGTGACCCTAGCTCCTGGCACTAAGACTAAAGAAAGATGCTACACTGGGCTGGCAAGATGGCTGAGTTGGTAAAGGTGCTTGCTGCCAAGGCTGGCAACCTGAGTTCCATCCCCAGAACCCAAATGGTGGAAGGAGAGAACAGGTTGTCCTTAGATCTCTATTCATATGCTGTGACAATAAGCAAATGTAGAAAAGTTAAAAGAAAAGGTGCCTTATAAAATGAACTGCAAAACTTTATATTGCCACCACAAAGGGAAGCTCTTAGACCATGCAACAAAGAATGTATTTAAGAGCCTCAAGGATGTTATCTCGTCTCTGGTGTCATCTCCCATGTTACATTGGAATGCCTCCACTCCTGTGCTTCATACAAGTACTTGGGGAGTTGGGGTTTTTGGTGTTTTTTGTTTTGCTGTGCTTGGTCTTGAACACAGCCTGAGCTGTGCTGGGCAAGTGTTGAACCACTGAGCTACATCCTCAGCTCATTTGTTTATTCATTTGTTTGTTATTTTTTGGAGATAGTCTGAGTTGTCCAGACCAGCCTGGAACACTCTGTAGCCCAGGAAATCTTCAAATTTCTAATTCTCCTGCCACGCCCTCCCAAGATTACAGCCTGTGCCATTGGGCCAGGCATTTTATTGTTGTTTTATTTTGTTAAAGGATTTTTAAACTGTATGGGTATTTTGCCTGAATATATGGTTGTACACCATATGTATTCCTCTTACCTATGGTGGCCAGAAGAGGTCATGGGATCCTCAGACCTTAAGTTATAGGTAGTTGTGAGCCACCATGTGGGTGCTGGGAACTGAACTTGGGTCTTCTGGAAGAGCAGCCAGTTCTCTTAACCGAACCATCTCTCCAACCTCTGGATCTTTACATTTAATTTTGAACTAGAATTTTGTACCTGAGTAGTTGTTTTTGCATTAGAGCAAGAGCTGTTTTCCAAGTAGGAAACAATTTTAATTGATTGACTCAGCACTGATTTCCTTAACTTCTCCATTATATGTGTGCAAATTGCAAAGTTTAAATCATGGCACTGTACTTGGGGTGTCCTGGTGACCACAGAACCTGTTATTTTGTTTCTTCCATCCTGAAGTATTTTTACATGGAATAGAAGTGTCTGGTCACAATCTCAACATCTTGAGACACTTTAATCTTTTTAAGGTTCATGTAATTAGCAGTCTCCTTAAAAACAGGTTCCCTATATATGAATTAATGCTAAAGTCTTTCAACAGTATGCTCTGGAGTTGACCTGTGTCAGCTCTGTATAGACTTCAGAGAATGCCCACAGAATTTCTCTAGAAACATATATAATCACTGTAGCACGAGTAATAATAACCCAGTGACAGAAATTGGGGTTCAACCTGAAGGTCAGAAAGACAAAACAGCCAGTCACTGGCTCTTACCTCTACCTCAGTCTGAAATGGCGATCCTGCCTCTAGCAATCTAAGGATGAGACTGTGTGTGAGAGTTGTCTCCTCCCGTTTTATATTCCTCTCTAGGGCTGGGATTAAAGGTGTGCACCACTACCGAATGGTTTCTATGGCAAACTAGTGTGGCAACTGGATTAAAGGTGTGTGTCACCACTGCCTGGTCTGTAAGGCTAATCAGTGCAACTGTTTTACTCTCTGAACTTCAGGCAAGCTTTCTTTATTAAAATAGAAATGAAATATCACTACAAACCACAATACTGGATTTGCCTTGTTTGCAGGGTTCCATTTCGTGGTTTAGTATTTAGACAAAAACACCAAAATCTTTCTGCCAAGGACTGAGAGGAACACTCCCGGTCACAAGCAATATGAAGTTTATATGTGGGCCCAGGAGAGCAAGGCGGTGCCTGAATTGGCCCAGCGTGGGGGCAGGTTGAGCAAGCCCTCTGTGCACTTGCCTCACCAGGGGTGGAAAATTCAAAACAAGCTTACATGGGCTTATTCTGATGGCTTGTTATTGGATGCCTTTTTCTCCAAGGCTAGTAGCTCTCTACAATGAGAAGAAGGCCTTGCCTGGCCAGGTATTGTCCCTCCTCTGAGCTCTGTATACCCACACATGCCATTGAAGCTCAAGAAGAGCAGAAGTGTCAAATCACAAGAAGAGAAAGCCTCATCTCAGGGCAGAGCTGCATCACCTGGGATCCTGCAGTTCATATTGGGTACTGGGTAACTCTTTGCTGTGGGGCTTCCTGGCTGTAGGTAGCTCCCTCTTATCAGCTGTAGTGACCCAAATGGCTACAGATGTCTCTGAGAGCTGCAGGTCTTCCACAGTTCCTGGTCAAGCCCTTTAGTGCACCAGAGATCACATTCTTCATGTTCTTTAATCCTGATCATTTCCAGCTGCTGTACATCCACAAAGAAACAATGGCTGTGCAAACTGTCTAGGCAGAATAGTAGTAGCTCACTCCAGTAGAGACTGGCAGGGATAAGACTACATAAGCAAGTCAGCTGTTAGCAGGTACCTCTGCCTTCCACCGTGTCGCACATTCTTACATGCTGTCCTATCTACTCCCCACTGCCCTAGTACTATACATCATCTAAGTCATGGTCTGAACGAGGAAGGAGTCAGCAGCCATGGCCTGATATTTATAAAGAGCAAGCCCGAGCCCCTCCTCCAGCTAGTCAGCAAACCACAACCTGTGTCATCGAGAGAGGTCACCTTGCACTGTACTGGAAGACAGTGTATTGTCATGTAAGACAGCCTGTCAGAAAAGCAAATTATTAGGATTTCTAGGATGCATTGTACAGAATTATGTTGAATCTAAAGCCTGGATGTTTAAAATACTTAGTGGAAAACAACAGCAGCACATTTTCACAGAGTTCTGTACCAGCTCACAAGCAGGCTCTAAGTTCCTAACCCTGTACAGAGTCTGCTTTTCTGCATCTGTAGGGCAAACACCTCTTGTTCTAAAGTGCTGTCTTCCCGTGAGTGGCCGCATCCTCAAAACCAAGCTGTTAGACTGTTAACACTAAGGAAAAAGTCTGTATATGAGCCAGTCTCAACTTGAGCTGTGCAGTAGGGCAAGGGGAAGGGTGCTTTGGAAGAAGTACTAATAGTGTATTATCACTGCAGTGAGTGCTGGCTATGTGTTTGTGCTGGTGGACATTTCCATGGGGGCAAAACAGTACAATATGTCAGGAATGTGGACTTGGGAGTCAGTGGTTCAGAATGAATCCCACCCCTGCTACCTTACAATTGCAGCTTTTTACTTGCTGAGATACAGATTGGGTAAGAGTGTTCAGCGAGCTGAAGATAGCACCTGACCTTATAAGCCTTTGTTACAACTTCCTCCCAGAGCTAAGAGACCTGGACCACTGTGCCTCTCATCTCCTGTGCCCTGCTTTATCCTGGCCAGTCTGAATTCTGAACTGGGAACTGTACCTCTATCGTATAGCCCTCCCCTCTTGGTTTCTACCTTGACCTCAACTTATATGTACAATTTTTTAAATTATGCTTTGTATATGAGTGTTTTGCCTCCATTTGTGTCTGTGAACCATGTGTGTGCCTGGTGTCACAGGAGCCAGAAGAAGGTGTCTGATCCCCTAGGACTGGGGTTATATTCCTTAGCTGCCATGTGAATGCTAGGAGTTGAATCCCTAGTCCTCTGCAAGAGCAGCCAATGCTCTTACTTGCTAAGCTGTCTCTCCAGCCTTTGAGCAGTTCTTAATACGGTAGTGTAAATCTGGCAGTCGCCTGTCTATCCCACCTTGTTTCCACACCTCTCCAAAGTCAAATAGTTTGTAGTCACGCTATTGTAAAGCTTCATTCATGTTTCCCTCCCCAGAGTCGTTTCCTCCTAGGAAGGTCTGCCCATCCTCCAGGCCTCAGCTCAGCCCCAGCCTTTCCAGAAGGGAAGCTTTGTCCTTCCATGCAGCAGTTAAGTGGTGCCACCTGGTATCATACAAAGTGCCAGGAATGCTGTGACAATTGAGTCCCCACCCCCTACCCTCCAGGTATCTTCTCTGCCTGGAGGTGACAGGTGCACTAAAGGGCACCTCCCTGGGCTCCTTTTCTCTGCCTCCTGCGCTTAGTACTTCCACCTCAGGGGGTTATAATTACAGATTGTTATCTTCCCTCACCAAGTGATTGTAGGCATGGAAAGAAGTTAACATTGGGTGCTTTAGGAGCATACCAGCTTGATTGCTAAGTACACAATCAAAAGGACTGATCCAGCTAGTGCTATAGGCTTTGTAAATGTCAAGATAAATTTAAGCAAGGTGTGGTAGCACACGCCTGTGATCTCAGTACCCAGAAAGCCAAGGTAGGAGGATGGTAGGTTTGAGGTCAGCCTGGGTTATGTGCCAAGTTTAAGGATAGTCTAGGCAGTAGAATAGAACACTGTGGGAATAATTTTTAAACAGATTCAATGATGATGTTAAGCTCCTAGCTATCAGGGTGACTTCTGAGACTCAAGAAGTCCTTGGACCCTTGTTCATTGAAAGTTTCATAGGTGGAACTGTCTGTACCCTGTCTATAGAGATTCTTCCCTTGTTGGCTCAGGGTGATCCTGATGCCTGGGCAGCTTGAGAAACTCACAGGTGATATTTCTGCAAAGCCATGAGTGAGTTAGTTTTCTGCTAGTACTGCTCACCCTGATGGATTACTCTAAAGAGTAGTTACCCTGAGTGCTGCCTGAAGAGAGAAGAGGATACAGAAGTAACCGAAGGGCTTAGGCAGGGTCACTGTCCTACATGCCCTTGGCCTCTGCTGTCCCAGCCACCATTTGTATCTAGAATATTCTCTGTGGAATTGTAAGTGCTGGGTTGATTCCTCTGGAGTCTGAGGCTCTTACCTCCTAGGGTAAAATCTGCTTCAGGTACTAGTTCCACAAAGCCCAGACTCCAGCAGGTACCCTGTGATGGAGAGCTTGGTCATTGACCTCTTCTTGCCTACACAGCCCATTTAGAGATACATCAGCTTCCTGCATTCCAGACCTGTTTTCTTGAGGAGACCTTGCACACAGAGGGACTCATCCCTTATCTGAGCATGGGTGCCTGGCGTGGTTTTAAATAGCAACTCTGAAAGTGTGAGCTAATTGGAGTAAGAGGGACATGGGAATAAATCCATCATGCAGGCCTCCAGTGACCACAGGCTTCCCAGACAGGCTGTGTATCATGTTTCCATGCCTAATTGCCAGCTTCTGATCACATCTTTACAGCCCTAACATCAGGCTGTGCACTCTTTCTGAAGGAAATGGATGTCAGTGGCTGGAGAATTGTTGATGGGCTTATGTTTTATGATGGATAATGTTATCAAGTACAGGAAGGTAGTCTGTGTGGATAGAGGATGCACTCAGGGGCTCTTGTCATTCTCTGCCTGTCTTGGGGGCACTAAATTGTTGCTGTTGTAAAACTTGCCTCCAATGTACTCTGGTGTACTTGGGCAAAGTAATGACAGCTCTAGTCATCCAGGATCCCCTGACATGATGTTAGGAAACACACTGCCTCCTCCTTAGTGGTGGTCATTGGTTGCCTTTTTCAGGAGAGAGCATGAGATCATTTCTTCTGACTATAAAGTGATCTTTGGGTAGCACTAAAATGAAATTTAAAAAGTTCATTTACTTTGATTTTATGTATACGGGTGTTTTGATTGCAGGAATGTCTGTGCACCACAAGTGGGCAGTGTCCATGTAGGCCAGCTGAAGGTGTTGGGTCCCCAGTCACTAGAATTACAGACAGTTTTGAGTCACCATGTGAGTATTAGGAATTGAACAAGGATACTTTGAAAGAGCAGCCAATGCTCTTAACTTCCAAGCCATCTCTCCAGCCTAGAATTTTTAAGAAGTGAAAAATCACTCATAACCCACCATCTAGAAAGTAATGTTTTAATAACTCTTATGTATATCCTTGGACATTTTGTCATGACTTATGCAAAATGTGAAATTGCTGATATAGGTTACAACATGAGCTTTTCAGCTTAACCCATCACAAGCACATGCTGTTAACTTTTCATCTTCACACAGTGCTGTGTTGTGCTCCCTGAGTCCTCCCTGCCAAGTACTTAGAATCCTTTGTGTGGTAGTCATTGTGCAAAAGTTAAGTGTTTGTTTGGTTTCTTTCTCCTGTTGGCTTTTAGAAACATCTGTTAAAGAAAATGGCTTCTGTGTGTTTAGGGAGTAGAGTACCCATAAGACATTTCTACATTAAGTTTTCAGTTTTGGTTGACACCAGAGTCAGTTTGGTTTTTTTTTTTTTTTTGCTCTGATACAATACACCAGCCATTCTGCTTTTTTTTTTAATTTACTTTTTATTTATTCTTTGTGCCTTCATATCATGTGTCTCAGTCCCATTCATTTATGCCCTTGCAACCTTCCTTCCAAAAATAAAATAAAATTTAAGAAGACAAAAGAAAAAAATCTCATTGTGGAAGCTATAGTGTGACGTACCGAGTCACGCAGTAAATCTTTTATCCATATTCTTTACGTGTAAGTGTTCATTGTAGAGAGTCATTGGCCTGGTTCGAAGCCTCTGGTTTCTGCTACACTTTTGATACTGAGCTCTCTGTGGGACTCCTCTTGGAAATCCTGTTGTTGCCCTGTGTTGTGAAGATCCTGCAGCTTTGGGTCTACAGGACCTGCCCCTTCACATGCTCCAGCAGATCGTAAATGGAATAGATGTTGGGGTGGGCCAACTCATAACCCTGGTTCTGGGCCTGGGTAGTTGCAGGCTTGGTCAGCCCACCAGCTCCCCCTTCTTCACCACAACCATTATGTTTAATCTTGTAGCTGAAAGTCTTTTGGCCCCACACAGGCAGCACGATGACTCTTTGGATAACAGAGGACTGCAGTTCAAACTCAGGACTCCTGTGCTGAGCTGTAGCCACACTTGTTTCTATTTAGTTTAAAACAAAAAAAGCATGGGCTGGAGAGATGCTCAGCAGTTTAGATGGAGCCCTTATTGCTTTTGCAGATGACCCAGGTTTGATTCCCAGAACTTCAAGATAACTCACAACCATTCAAAAATCCAGTTCCAGGGCATCCAAAGCTGACTTCTGAGGACACCAGGCACATGCATGGTACACATATATACATGAGGTAAAACATTCATACATGTGAAAAATTTTTTAAAAAAGCTATCTCAATTCTTTTGTTTAGGTTAATTTCACATGTATGAGTGCTTTGCCTGTATTTATGGCATTGTATCATGTATCTGCCTGGTGCCAGAGGCAGTCAGAAGAGTGCATTGTATTCCATGGAACTGGAATTACGAGCTGCCATGTGGGTGTCAGGAACTGAACCCTGGTCCTCTACAAGACAAACAAGTGCTTTTAACTCCTGAGCCATCTCTCTAGGCCAAAACACCCTGATTCTTTAAGATTACCTTCTGTCTCCTTAAAAAATTAATTGCACTTCTAATTTTAATATTTAGTGCTATAGTTTTGTTCTTTAACAAGATATTTCTGGAGTCTTATCAAATGCTTGCCTTTCTGGGAGCTGATGCAGCCTAGCTTTTTTTTCTTGCAACCCTAGCTCTTTGGGGGGTTTTCAGATGACTCGCTCACTGAATTTCCTAAATGCCTCTGCAAGCAGGAACAGAATGTTACAGCTTATAGCGGTTCTTTCATTTAGGTTACTGTGAATTCAGAATTGTGTCTGTTGTCTTCATACATGATAAAGGTGCATTTTTAAGGTTGTGGTATGTATGTGTGCATTGTGCCATGTATGCACACATAACATGGCATATGCATGTGAAGGTCTATAGAAGGAGCTGTGGGCTGCGTTCCTGTCGCCCTGCTCCCGGCCTCCTGGCTAGCTTATGCCCCGAAATAACAATACATAAATTGTATTTATTTAAACACTGCCTGGCCCATTATATCTAGCCTCTTTTTGGCTAACTCTTATATCTTGCTTAACCCATATTTAGTAATCTGTGTAGCACCATGAGGTGGTGTCTTACCAGGAATATTCTTAACCTGTATCCATCTTGGAGAGAAGAGCTATGGTGACTGCCTGGAGAGGAGAGGCATGGCATCTGAGCTCACTTCCCTTCTTCCCAGCATTTTGTTCTGTCTACTCCACCCATCTAAGGGCTGGCCTATCAAATGGGCCAAGGTAGTTTCTTTATTAACCAATGAAATCAACAGATTGACATATGACCTTACCACATCAAAGGTCAGCAGACTGTAGGGTCAGTTCTCTCTTTCCACCTATGGGTCCCAGGCATCAAACTCAGGTTGTCAGACTTGGCAGTAAGCACTTTTAACTGCTGAGCCATTTCAACAGCCTCCCTCCAGGGTGCATATTAAAGCAGGTCCAGGGAAGGGCCACTACCCAGACTCAGGCCATTTTTAGCCATTGAGAGAACTATAGATTAGTTCAGAGGAAGATGTAAAGTTTTACTGTCTCTGGACTCTACCTGTTCATTTTATTGGCTTCCCTGGATGACCTCTCTCCAGTGGAGATGGAGCGGGAAGGCAACTAAAGAAGTGCTTTTACAGATGACCCAGGTACTTTATGATGTCTTCTTTGGAAGCAACTAGAATTTGCTAGCTCGTTCTCAGGAAATATCTAGTATGAACAAATAAACAGCTTAGAGGTAAATATGTAGAGCTATGAATCCATATTTACATAGCAGTAGGTCACTGATACTGAGCACTTACTGTAAGCCAGGCACCAGAGCCTGGTGCACTTAGCACTGAGTGGGCTGTCATGAAGATCAGGTTCCAGCTAAATGACTTCACTCGCACCCCAGATCCAGCCCCATCCCTCTCAAGTTTGTCTACCTTGTCCTTTTTGGTTCCACTGTGCTCTGCAGATCTTCTCTGAACCTGAGTTTTTTCATGTGGAGAGACAGGTTGCTGGCCAAGTAGTTGGAGGCTTTTTTCCCTGGTGTCCTCTGAGCCCACACATCCACCTTGAAATATGTAGCGTACCTTCCTCCCTGGCCAATATTTTTCCTGATGGCAGTCACCAGAGCAGTATATAAATTCCTTATAGGAGCCCACTCCAACAAGTTCAGCTAGGGTTCCTGGATCCTCGAGGCCAAAGAAAAGTCAGAAGAAACAGAAGACAGGATAGAATTGGGAGGTCTGTCTGGTCATGTCGAAACAGCCAAATAGCCCCGAGTTTATTTCAGAACTTGCTCATATACAAAAGCAGAACAAAGCACAGCACAGATGGCCGGTCAGTATCTAACCACAAGACCATTCCTGTCCTTGAGTGAGCAGCCTCCTCTCCAACATGTGCTTGCTGCCCAGAAGCAGCCTTACTTTCTATCTTGATATTCCTGAGGTTTGTCGTCAGCAGTATATACTCTACTAGATAGAGTGTTCTTTTCTCACAGGCTAAATCAGAAGTCTCTCATAGCCCTCAAGGTTATAGGAAAAAGCAGAGCAGGCAAGCTTGAACTCAAATGACTTCTTTAAGTCAGAAATGACTCCAGATGGAAACTGAGTCACACGTGGGCTCCCACAATTCCCCTCTTTTTATTATATTTTAAGGACCTCTCAGAGTCCCTCAGAAGACTGTGTCTGCCTTGGGGATTCCTTACTGCACCCTCGTCTTATCTGTCATAGGAAAATAGACCTTAGAGATCCATCTCCTATCTTAGGTCGAAAAGAGGCAAAGCAAACTCACCCATCTCTAACTGCAAGTCTCTGGTGTCAAGTTTTTAGGGAAGTGTGCGGAGTTTTACTCCATGAAGCTCCGAGCCCACTTTCCACAGTGAGTTCATAATAAGCTTGAAAACTATAGGTAAACAAATTATGCCCAAAAGAACACAAGCTCCAACAACTGCAGTACTGCTAAGAAGTGAAGTAAATGCTGACATGGTGGAACAGTCTTTTTAAATTGTTCCAAAATATCTTCAACTGCTTTTGATGCATCAAATCCATTTTCGCATTTTTTAATTCCAAAATTCTCTTGATGTAATTTAGCCAACTCTAAGGACTCATTAGAATCATGCCAAATTCCCTTAAGATGTGCTTTAACTCTTTCCCAACTGATAACACTTTTATTATACACAAAAGATGTAACACAAGTCCACTCATAGTTAGCATGACATTTCAGCTGGACTCTGGTTTGTAAGCTTTGGAGTTCATCCCCTAAGGATTGTACCACATAATACAAGGCATTCAATTTCTTCTGTCCCATTTTTACATCTATGTCTTCTTGTGTCTCCAGTGTCCTAGAAACATTCTTAGATGATTAACAAATCCTGCATTTGAATAGACTGGGACAAAGCCACTGAAGCCACTGCAGTAGTCAGCATAACAACAGGAGCAGAAATTCTTGCTGCAACTAATCCAGCAGCACGTTTCTGTCTACTTAAAGCTTTCTTTATTTCTTCAATTATTTGTACTGGCACATTGCAAAAGAAGGTTATTTTAACACCAGTTCACAGGTATGAACATCCACTTGAGAAATACAGTTAGTCAAAATACAATCAGGGCATGATACATTGACACAATACCATTCATAAAGATTTTTAACTCCCACCAAAAGAACATAAGGCATTTTGACACAAGCCAAAACAGTTTTAGGGGGCAAACAGGTTTTGAAGAACTGGATTGTCCTGCCACTTTTCCCATGGCAGCAGCAAGTTTCTAAAGTCTGGAAATTTTGTACTGGAATACCAAATTCCAGCTGGCAGTTGTTGGTCCCAAGATTCTGCTGTAGTCAAATGATCTTCTTGATTTCCAGACCAGTCAAGAATGTACTGTGATATCACTGTGATGTTGTACTTGAATGGAATAATGCCAATACTTCATCTCCACTACAAAGTTCTATTAGGCCCTCTCGGTTCCTTCGTGTATGGAGGAAATCTTTGAAGGGGTGAAGTATCATTTACCCAATGACCTTGAGGAAGCAATCACTTTGTAAAATAAGTACATTGTTTATTATGTCCCATAATTAATTTTGGAAATACTTCAAGACATACTTCCAAAGCAATATTCTTTGCAAAATATACAGGAATTCCTTTACCATACCCAACATAAGAAAAATTTTCGAGCATTTGGGAACTCTTGTGTGGCAGGTCGATCCAGATGTATATCGTTGGCTGTGATACAATCTCGTTTTACTCCCAAACAGCAGGATGTAAAACGGGTGGATCAGGAACATAGGCCTAATTGGTCTCACTCTGGCTTTTCTGGATTATCATCAGCAACATCAGGATCAGCATCTTTCTGTTCCTCACACTATATAATTGAGCTTCAATTTCATCCTATGCAAAAACACAAACATGCCTTCTCCCTATACCAAAACAGTGTCGGGACTCCTTTATAAACCAGTAAATGGATCTTTCCATAGACCTGAGCAAATTATGTGGTGGTGCTTTCATGCCAAAATCTATTCACGGAAGATTGCTCATAGACATCCCATTTACATTTTTGAAATAAAATACATATATGATGACTGTGGGTATAACCCCAACTGCCCATTTTTTTATTATATATATATTTTAAAGATTTATTTATTTATTATGTATTCAGTGTTCTGTCTGTCTGTATGCTTGCTGGCCAGAAGAGGGCACCAGATCTCACTACAGATGGCTGTGAGCCACCATGTGGTTGCTGGGAATTGAATCTCTGGAAGAGTAGTCAGTGCTCTTAACCTCTGAGCCATCTCTCCAGCCCTTTATTATATTTTTAATTGAGTCTTAAGACTCCCATGTGCTCTTTCAAAATTCCTTGCCCCTGCATAGTACATCTTCTCAAATCCTTGAGATGAGTTTGTTCCGGAGGCTGATATTAGGATTTTAGCATTGTTAGTTTAATGGCACCTAGATAGAATTATCATTTATTCAAGGTATCAATGACCAAATTCCCTGTGATGACTGACAGAGATATTCCCTTTTTATCTAATATTCCAGGCAGGGGAACAGGGACAACATATTCATTTCTGTAATTACTTCCTGCTGACCTTAGGACGTTTTCTCAGGGCCCTGAAAGGCTAGAATGTTAATCAAAGGCAATGAGGGAACTTAGAAGAATCTGGTTCATTGACAAGCTAAAAAAACAGCATTTACATAGTATGGACTGGTCCACATCAGGATTCAGCAAGTTCATCACTCATAGTCATTGGAGCAGGTTGTTATGGATGTGTTTGTAAGCCAAGTGGAAACCTGGTGAAACAGATACAAACTGGGGACAGAAGTTTATGAACTCATTTGAAATTTGTATACTCATATTCTCAATAATTAAGGAAGTGGGAGAGTCCCAAGACCAGAACAAAATGTGCCAGTAGTCCTTAAGTCCCAACATTGAGATGCTGTGTAGTGCCCATAAGGACAGGTTCTTTGAAAAAGTAGGGGAGACAGTGTGTCCGTCCATCCTTCATGGAGAGAGAACCCACAGCAGATGAACTAACTAATTGATGAGTAGACTCAAGAATAGCTTGCTATAACCAATCTTCAGTTGTAGTGATGAGGCGAGCAGGCCTGCATTTTGTCCCGCACGGCTAGCTTAACACCCAAAATAACACCACACAAATTGTATTCACTCAAGCACTGCCTGGCCCATTAGTTCTAGCCTCTTATTGGCTAATTCTCACATCTTGATTAACCCATTTCTAATAATCTGTGTAGCACCACTAGGTGGTGTCTTACCGGGAAAGATTCAGCATGTCTGACCTGGCAGCTGGCTCCATCGCGTCTGACCAACTATGATTTCTTTCTCCTAGCATTCTGTTCTGTCTACTCCACCTATCTAAATCCTGCCCTATCAAAAAGCCAAGGCAGTTTCTTTATTAACCAATGAGAGTAACACTTAGACAGATGACCCTCCTCCATCATTCAGTCACATTAGGCACTGTTCTCATATTCTGAAATTGTTACCTCCATGGCTTTGTGAATTACGCTGCTTTGGATAGCCCAGAGCCCGTGTTTAAATGAGACCCCTCCCCCAGAGATACTCATTTCTCTTCATCTGCTAAATGTAGCTGCTTTAAAATATCTTCTCAGGCTGTCAAGACTTTATGGGATGAGGTCATGTTCAGATCAATGCCGCTGCAGTGCTTTTTGATTAATGTGAGGTAATGGGCACAGGCTTCTCCTTAGCTCTGTGGTGGATCAGGATAAAATTATCTGACATGCATACATAATGCATGAGTTCTTGGGGGAGGGGAAAAGAGGGTAGAAGGTGGGGATGCTCAGAAGAGAACAGGGTGTGCAAAGGCCCTGTATTGCAGGATGTTGCAGATAATAGAGGGGCAAAGGATACTGGGATGATGAGCACAAGAGTATACTGGGGACCTGCAAGGACAAGGCTGGGGAGATGCAGCTTGACCAGAGCATCAGATGCTTGCCGGGAAAATGTAGACCAGATGAGTGTGTATACAGAGGGGTGCTGTAAAAGGATACATTTTGGAAAGGGGAATATCTGGACCTGGCTGTGCATCTTCCCTCATAGACATACCCAAATGGTGTCTGGCAGCTCATGACTGAGCAGAACATTACTTTTGACCCAGGACACCTTGTGCTGAGTCAGTCCTGAGAGGCTCTGTCAGCCTGGCTCTGGGACAGGGGGTGAGTGTGAATCTGGCCCTTGGCCATTCCTGCTGGTATCCAGGGCATGGGGACATACATACTGAGGGTGGGATTCCTTTTAGTTTTTCTGAAGCAGTCTTGATTTGCAAAGGTGCTGGTAAGGTCTAAAAGCCTGGGCCTTTGCCCACCTTCTTGTCTTAAAAACAGGGCTGATTTGTGATTATCTGGAAAATGAACAAAAAGCCCAGAGGGTGGAAAGCTATTTCTGCTTAGAACAGGGATGGCACCTTGCAGAACTGTCCTCTTTAGCTGAGTTGCATCAGGTTTGCTTTATTTGTCAGAGGTTAAATGTGTATACTATGGGAAGCATTTGCTTTCTTGTGTGAAGTTACATCTGCCCAGCCTTGAATGTTACTGCTGCAGACCCTAAGGCTGAGGGGAACGGCCTGGTTTAGGCACATTTCTTGATTTACCTGTTTCAGTGAGAGCATCCCTCTGTTCTGCAAAGAGGACTGCCAGAGCAGACGATAGAGTGCTGGTGCAGAAATGCTTCGTGAGGAAGATCTTAATGCCCCGGAGCTAGGAGGCAGCCAGCACCTGGGAGTCAGGATGGGAATTGGGCTTGGCTATTGACCAGGCCATTTGTCTTAATAATGGCAAGAATGGTTGCAGGCAGGGCCCTTAACCACCAAGGCCTTCATTAGTGTTGAGTTACCCCAGAAATGGTGGCGTAGTTCCCTGGGAGCTATTGCAGCTGGGCCTCTATAGCCCTCTTCAGAAGAGTGACTTCCCTGATGGGTCTGCTGCATGCAGAGAGTATGATGTGAACTGATGATGTTCTGTGGTACCAGGGAAATAACTCAGCAAGAATGTCAGAGTGCCTCACCCTTCCAGTCAGTCAAGCAAGTCCTGTTAAAGGACACCTGTTCCCACTGCTTGAGCTGTCTGCAGAGAAAGACTACAGGTCTGTGTGTGTCCGCTGTGGTGGGGCCACAGGCCCTGGTAATGATAGTGACTTAGAACCTTACCTGCACCTGGGGGCAGAGTTTCCAACAGAAGGGAACTGGTGTCTAGTTTCTAGCCTGCAAGGAGCTGTGAAATTGCTGGTGTCTCTCAGCAAGGCACAGAAACAGCTGAATCACCCTGGGGCAAAGACCACAGTTCAGAGCCATGAGCAGGATGGTGCCCTTACCACACAGAACTGAAGTATTAGCAGGATGCCTGGTAGCCATCTTCAGAAAACCTACAGTTGACTCCATTCATCACACCAACCAATTCCAGACCTGACAGTGTACCTTTTACATATGTATGGCTCTTCAAGTTGCTTGGGGACCAGCTCCAAGCCCTGCATACCATCTATAATGATGGTATGATATCAGTAGCTCAGGAGAAAAATAGCATCATGGACTTAGCCTGTGCGGCTCTTTCCCCCATGGATTCTGTAGCACCACCATCCTGCCCAAATGGTGAGAAAGTCACTTAGCCATCTCAACACGATTCAGTCCCATGTGCACATGCCTTGTCCTGTAGACTTGCATAAGCAGATCTCCTCTTTGGAACCAATTAGGGCATCCCAGAGGAGGGACATAAGGGGACCTAGACAGTCATGACTACCACAGGGCTGAAAGTCCTTGTCCTAATGTCAGAGTACATTCATATGTTCAGGACCCAGCAAGCCTCCCCAGGTGGTTTGTCGTAGGATAATAGCTGCAGTAGCAAGATCACAGTGAATTCCTGAGTCCAGAGTTAGGTTCAAGCACTGATTCCCTAAGGCAATACAAATAGGACAGTTCATACTAAATGGATTTCAAATAAACGTAATGTACCACCCAGGGATTGGGGCAAGGTGGTCACTGAGGGGCCCAGTGTAGATTATAAAAGCAAGTATCTGAATGCCTGTGTAGACATGTTATTCTCTCAGAGCTACATGAGATGTCTTAAGTTTAGGCTATTAAAGTACATAGTTTCTCTGGACATACATGCCTGTGAGTTACAGACCTGAGGAGGAAGCCCCTGCCAACATGGGCCTTGGTACTTGTAGGTGACCATTGGTGTTTACCATGGCCTCCTGGGTGCAGGCACTGGACTGGACTTAGGTTGAGGCAGGGACAAGCCTACAGGATGTTCAAGGATAAAGGCAAGAGACATGCCCATAAACCCACTCTGACAGTTCCCTAGGACAGTGGCCAGGGATATGAGACATGTAGCCTCATCTGAGTTGGGCTTGGAAAACAGCAGAGCTTAGGCTGAGACCTTGGGGGTCCTGGGGAGGCAGAGAGAGGAGGGTGCGGAAGGCTGTTCTGCCATTGGAGGGCACTGATAGGCTCGGAAGGGAGCTGCACTGCTGGCAGTGCACTGGATCTCCAGAGAGAGCCAAAGAAAGTGGCAGCAACAGACTCAGACTGGGCAGAGTAGTGGGACCCTAAAACACCCCACCTCCCCAGCTACTGTGTGGAGTGCAAGGGACAGGGAGGGGGACAGAGGCAATCCACCTCTGTAGACCAAGTGAGAGGAAGATGGAACAGGCCAGTCAGGGCAATAGGGATGTCTGGCTCCAAGTTTTCTGTGGGGCATTATTTCTTCCTAGTTAAGGACTCTTTTGGGGGTACTTTTTGTCAGTCACACAAGACAAGACAATAGAAAGGTGGGACCTGAATTTGAGTAAACCCTGCTCCATACCTACTGACTCTTCAGTCTACCTTCCAAACCTCTTCCTCTCCAGGAATGGAAGCAGCCTGGAGTTGTGTACTGGGTGCCATTTGTGCTCTTAGCTGGTTCCCATAGAGAAGTGGCTTAAGGGCCTGCACCTCAACAATCAGAAGAGGGCTGTGGATCCCAGGACCTCACCTGCTCCCCACATCTTTCCATGACATGTACCTGGAGCCCCACCTTCTCTTAGCTCTCATGCTGGGGACAGTGACCAGAGTTTTGTGTTTCCTACAGTTCACCTGGATGTCAGCATGGCAGCCACAAACCTGGAGAACCAGCTGCATAGTGCACAGAAGAACCTTCTCTTCCTCCAGCGGGAGCACGCCAGCACACTCAAGGGGCTGCATGCTGAGATCCGGCGGCTGCAACAGCACTGCACAGGTGAGGACAGGCTGATGGCTACAGAAGCAGAGCCACTCCCCATGCTCATATGTGCACGCATGTCATCCTTTGTTGCCCACACCCCTGCAAGTCTTAACCACCACACAACACTCAGCTGCTAGCCTTGTCCTAGAACAGCAGGTGCCTACGGCACTTGGCCACAGCACACGGGGCAGCTGCTCACTCACTTTGTGCTGTTGGGGTGTATTCGGGGAAGATGAGGAAGGGAACTCTTGAGAGACAAGTCCTTTTGCAGCCCTGATAGTGTTTCTTACGTTGATTCTTGGAGCTGCCAGCCCTGCTTCTACAGGGCAAAACTCACTCACTGGAATCTGATGTTTTCTGATGTGAAATACACCATGATAATCTGTGTGTCATGTTTCCTTTCTAGATCTAACATATGAGTTGACCCTCAAAAGTTTTGAACTGACAGGTAAGAGCTCCTCCCACATGTGGGTGCATCTTGTTTTCGTTGTAATGTATTCCCACTGGTCATATGCGTAGGGTCCCTTTGCAGTGAGAGTGGTTTCCCTGAGCTGAGACACCTGTGGGCTGGAGTGATGAGTGCCTGTTTTTGCTTCCCATAGATACATACATCTATTATATACTTTTAAGAATTTTCTTTTCGCCCGGGCGGTGGTGGCGCACACCTTTAATCCCAGCACTCGGGAGGCAGAGGCAGGCGGATCTCTGGGAGTTCGAGGCCAGCCTGGTCTACAAGAGCTAGTTCCGGGACAGGAACCAAAGCTACAGAGAAACCCTGTCTCGAAAAACCAAAAAAAAAAAAAAGAATTTTCTTTCTTTTTTTTAACCATGAATGTATATCCTTCTGTAATCCAGATATAAACTTCAATGTGACTTGCCAGAAAGGAGGAAAAGTAAGAACTAAGCAGGATGCTCTCCTCCCCCAGTCTCCAGAGCTTAACCAAGCCCTGGCTCAAAGCCAGAGTGATCCATAGTAGCGGGGTGGGGGCAGTGGGCTTCAGTTCATGGCCCAGACATCGGGACCATCTTTCTCTGGACTGCAGTCTAGATCTGCTTCCCTAGCGAGAATCGTCAGGGCGCCCCCAAAGGTATAGCAAACCAGTGGTGGCTAGAGAACTGACAGAGACGGGGTCTTCTAGGAGCTCTAAGTCTATGAGAGTGACTTGTTCCTTAGCACAGGGCCGGGACTGAAGGGCATCGAATGTGTTCCTGGGGGAGACCTTTTCCCTAAGCTCTACAAGGGTAGTTTGCCCTTGAGTCCAATCTTTGTTGAGACCTCAGGTAACATCACTGAGTTTTTGTTACTCTGTCCTATCTCCTTCCTAAGCACTCCTCTCATGGTTTTATCTGAGTGGATGCAGAAAGCCCTGTCAGACTTCGTAGGCCTTGGAGGACGAGCCTCCATCAGAATCTCTCCATAAAGCAAAGACACCCAAGTCCTCTGCCTGGAGCTCAGGCAGCAACTCAGGACAGAGCTGCAATTTGTTGTGTTTGGTCTATCCCACACCCCCACCATGACAGGCTTGAGAAGGAACTGTCCATGCTGAGGGAGCCAGGGTGTCTTCACACCTCTCCCTTTTGCCCCATTAGTCCGCAACAGCTCTCAAGCCTCTGTCTCAAGCCCCTTCACCCTCCTTTAGGACGCCCTCAGCAGCATTATGGCTTTTGTCAAAGGTGTATGACTCTACTTCAGCAGAGGGGACAATTTGAAAAGCCTCTGGGTGGCTGGGTTTTGTGGGGACATGCCCCATCCTCTGGGGTGAAACTAGTGTTCCATTTAGTGCACATCAAACACAAGCTCAGAAGGCGGATCAGAAAGAATCCTGATTCTCTCCCCTGAAGGCCATGATGCCTAGGATGACACAAGCAGACTCAGGCAGTACAGCTCAGTGGGGAAGAGCAGGTGGTGTACACCTGACTGTGGACTAGACAAGGAAAGTCAGAAGTCTCTAGAGAAGGTGTGTAGAGAACCAGGGGTACCAGTACCTTCCAGAAGCACCTCTCAGATCTGCACTTGAGAGCAGATATTTGGGTAGCTAGGTCATTTATAGGGAAGGACAGTGTTTGCCTAGGCCTCTTAGGGATAAGAGGCCAAAACAAGCACCTTACTGAGGAGCCCTGGATTTCTTGTTGTGCTGGGACGAGGGCTATATACCTCTGACAGTGTCTGAAATCACCCTGAACCTGTGGCTGTCAAGGACTGTGTCCTTCATCAGCACCAGAGAGTCTACTCTAATGTCCCAGGTCTCTAATGACACAGATCCCAGAAGTTTTGTCTGGCTGGGATGCAGTCAAAGGCCTGAGGTTAAAGACCTACCATGCTTATAGGTAGGGCTGAGAAGGAAGGGCCCACCTGCAGGTGTTTGGAGGAAGAGCAATGGATGTCAAGCCCGATTACTGTGCTGGGGCTCTCAATGCACTTGAGAACCTAGTGCTGTAGGGGTTTTTGCATTGTTTTGGTTATGTCTAAAAACATAAGACTCATAGATAATACGGCATTATTTCTAAAGCTACCATTTACTGACTTAGTCTCTCTCTCTCTATACACACACACACACACACACACACACACACACACACACACACACGTCTGTATTCACCTGCAGTGAGTTTGCAGTGTATACTCGCCCACAGGACTTGTAGTAATTCAGAATCTACCTGAAGCTACTGGCATAGGGAGTACAGTATGCTCCCAGCGCCCAAAGGCATGGCAGGGCTATCTGCACATTTTGGATGCACAGATCTGGAGTTGAATCAGCTGTAGTGATCATAACACAGAAGAAACAAGGAGACAGGCAGCTCAGAGTTTATGTGGGTGCAGAAGGCATGGAACAGATGGACTGTCAGACTAGCAGCTTGTTAGGTCGTGAGGAGTCATTGTTAGTCAAGGGAGAAAGAGGGGAGCAGAGTGGATTGAACGAGGCCTGGGAGGTGGTGATACCAGTGGGAAGTAGGGCCAGATGGAGCAGAGAAGAGAGCAGGCTGCCGGCTAGCAGAAAGGGAGCAGAAAGCAAGTGCTAGATTGGGGCAACTGGGAGATTAAAGTGGCTGAAGAGCAGGGTCTAGGCCTGAGGGACATGTCTGACACCCTTCACTTGTAGAGCTGGCACTCCAGAGACGCTGACTCCAGCTGACGCTCAAGCTGTTTTAACTTCAGCACCTTCAGATTCTGGAGACGTTCTTTTACGCAGTAAGCCAGGGAACTAAGAGCTGGGAGGGGCCTCAGAGACCCCCTGATTCGCCTTTAGTGGGAACAGGGCCTGCAGGCCATCCTGCACCCCACCTACCATAGGGCTCCTTGCCAGGGCCCTCCACACAGGCCATGAGAATCTGCCTCCTCTACTAGGCTCTGACCTGGCACCTGACTTTTTCCTGCAGGAGACGGCTCTTCCAGAACGACAGAACTGAAGAGGCGCTGTGAAGAGCTGGAGGCCCAGCTGGAGGCCAAGGAGGAAGAAAACCGCAAGTTATTGCAAGAACTGGAGCAGAAGAATGCTGCCATCGCTGTGCTGGAGAACACGGTCCGTGAGAGAGAGAAGAAGTACCTGGAGGAGCTGAAGGTGAAGAGCCACAAGCTGAGCATGCTCTCAGGGGAGTTAGAGCAGCGCGCCAGCACCGTGGCCTACCTCACCTCTCAGCTACATGCAGCCAAGAAGAAACTATTGAGCTCCAGCGGCACCTCTGACGCCAGCCCAGCTGGCAGCCCTGCACTGGCCAGCTACAAGCCCACACCCCCCAAGGACAAGCTGCCTGAGACACCTCGTCGCCGCATGAAGAAGAGCCTGTCGGCCCCACTGCACCCTGAGTTTGAGGAAGTCTACAGGTTTGGAGCTGAGAGCCGCAAACTCCTTCTGCGGGAGCCGGTGGATGCAATGCCAGATCCCACCCCGTTCCTGCTGGCCCGGGAGTCTGCTGAGGTCCAGCTCAAAGAGCGGCCTCTTGTCATACCTCCCATCGCCTCAGACCGTGGCGCCAGTGGGCAACATAGCCCAGCCCGAGACAAGCCACACAAGACCCATGTCGGGGTGGCTCATCGCATCCATCATGCCAGTCCACCACAGCCCCAGCCTGAGGGAGAGACGAGGGCTGTGGACCAAGTGAACACAGGGAAGGTGGTACGGAAGCACTCAGGGACGGACCGAACTGTGTGAAGCCTGCGGCCACCACCGCAGCCATCCATGCACTGTGAGCGCCACGGGGAACCTCGCCCACACCTTCCTCACCCCACTCATGCCAAATGTTTCCTACCATCGCAGCCTGGCTTCTGGCCCCATAGTGACACAATGGTGTCTCCACTGAAGATATTTACTGGCACTGTGGCCAACGCCTGCATGCCTATAGCTTGCTTCTAGCCCCACGCCATGAGATCTCGGCACACTTCCTAACAAGGACCAGGCCACGGCTGCATCACATGCCACACTCGGAATCAGAACCGCTTGAAGTCAAAGCAAAATAAGGACCCACCCCTCCCAATATCAAGGGCAGCCTATGAGAGCAGAGCAGTAGCTTCTGCTTCTTCCTGGAACTCCTACCTTCCCACAGACCCTTTGCCAAGCAGCTGTAAGCAAGATGACCCTCACCCCTCATGTCACCCCAACCTGAGTGTGTGTTCATAATTTTTTGTTAGTTTCACCCAAGTGTTCATTCAGGATCCAACAAATGTTTTTTTCTAAACCCACCCTTCTTCTCCTCTGTCGTTTTGAAGCACCGAGGGACTGTGGAGGAGGTGGGAGGGGAGGACTCACGGGTGGGGGTGGGAATACTTGCTGCCTTGAGCTGTTGCTGAGATGTTGGTGCTCCTGCATTTCTGGCAGAAGCTGCGTTCTGTCCTGCCCAGGCTCCACACTGCCTCCCTATCCCCAGCTGGCCAGGCCAGCCTCACAGTACCATTCTCCCCCAAGCCACACTAAGGCCTGGGAGAGGAGGAGTCTGGAGGCTGGGCAGGAACTGAACAGTTGACTCAGCAGCCTCAGCCTTCTACGCTCTGGCCAGCAAAGGGCACGTACTGAGCAGAAACGGGTAGAACCCCTCTCCAGTGGCTTAACAGGAAGGAAGGGAGAATGCACTTGCCTTAAAACTTGCACTGGCGTGTGCTGTGTCCAAAATTCTCAAAAAGAAGATCGAGATGCAAAACCAAGGCTAAAAAGATGCTGCTGCCGATTACAGCACCCACATGGTGGCTCACAATTGGCTGTAACTCCAGGGACCCCGATACCTCACGTGTGGTGCACACATATTCAGACAGGCTCATACATACAATACACAGAAATAAAAACTTAAAAAAAAAACTAAGTGTGATGGTGCAGATTTGTGACCCCAGCCCTCGGGAGATAGAGATGGGGATCCTCGGGCTTTTGGCGAGTCAGCAAGCTCCAGAATGGTAAGACCTTATCTCAAGAACAAATAAGTCAAGAACCTGAGGAATAAACAAGATTGAGGTGCACCCACACACATGCATCCACACACCAAAACCCATTGCAAAACAAGGTTCATTTAATAGAAAAGTATGTGTAGATGGCCACTTTCAAATGCAAGAAAAATCAGCATCAAACATCCTCCACCAGCATTCCAGCTGCCCCTTGGTAAACTCCCTGCAATGCCGTCAGCACCTGTGTGCCAGGCATGGTAGCTCCATGTAGTCCTCCACATGCTGATGCTGGGGTTAATCTGAGTTCAGGGTGAGGCATACCCCCTGGAGCACCCAGTGTGAGATGTGCTTCGTGGTAAAGAGGTCAGCTTCGAACACTAGGCCGACTCCCATGGCATTTCTCCTCATGGAGGTGGTATAGACGGGGGTCCGGAAGGTGTTCTGCAAAGGAGTGGCAGGGGACATCCTCAGGGTTGGAGGCATCAGCTCATGACTAGATGGGATTCAGCCTGAGAACTTAACATGAGCAGTGCCAGGCTTACATTGGATACCATGGGGTGCCTGGGCAAATGCTGCCTAGTTCCCAGCCAGCCAGAGTAGAAGGCACCTGCTGTCCACACTGGATGGAGCCACTTTCTGACTCAAATAGTGTATCCAGAATCTCCTAAGAAGGGAGTTTCCCCAGGGTCTCTACCACAGGCTCTAAGCTTGGACTTGACCCCAAGGATTATGGGCACCCACATGCATGTATACCAAATATTTTCATGCCCTAGCCTGCCCTGAGAGGAGGGACGGCACGGCACCATGGGGTCAGGGAGGTGACTGTCACCTGTAGCTTCAGACGGTGAGCTTCAATGGGGATGATCTTCAGGATGGGCAGGTCCACAACCAGCACCTTGGGCTTACTCTTGATAAGACACCCACTCTCTATATCCCAGTCAGCGCCCTCCAGGTAGAGCCCTGAAACAAAGCACCCTGGGGGTGGCAGAAAGATGTGTCTGTGTTCTATTGTGTGTCAACTCTCCTCTCACAGGTGTGCACAGAGGAAAAGTACAAATGCCACTGGGGTGGGGCGCTCAACTCTGCCCTTCTTCCGCATAAAAGAATAGCTGGATAGGAGATTCAGGGCTCCAAGGAAGTGGTCCAGGCAGCACTTGTCTTCCTGGACTCTGGCTTCAGGGCACCCAGTAATCCCAGCATCCTCTGAACCAAAGGGGAAGTCCAAGAGAAGTGTGGTCTCTAGCACACAGAGACCCCAAAAGTGAGAATGTCTACACTTATTGGTGGTCTAGTGATTACCATTCAGCGCTCTCACCAAAGGCAAAAGTCGTCCACCTGCCCAACAGAGTGGCAACTGGATGCTCACCAGTGAGACCTATCTGAGGGCCCCTGAGACTTGCCCATTAATCCATTCTTAAACAGGCACAAAGGGGCTTCTGCTCTTCGCAGTTCAGTGAACTCTGGCTAGGGAAAGTTTCCAACTAGCGCCTGCACAGAATGCTGGCATCTAGCAGCTGTGGCCCATGGACAAAAGATAGGGATTGCCGGGCGGTGGTGGCGCACGCCTTTAATCCCAGCACTCGGGAGGCAGAGGCAGGCGGATCTCTGTGAGTTCGAGGCCAGCCTGGTCTACAAGAGCTAGTTCCAGGACAGGAACCAAAAAAAAGCTACGGAGAAACCCTGTCTCGAAAAATAAAAAAAAAAAAAAAAAAAGATAGGGATGAATGTAGCTCAGCACAATTGCAGACCTGCTTAAAACACTAGGAGGGGTTTGGTTTCATGATTTTAACAGGTTATACAGCTCTCAAGTGGGAACTTTGTAGCTGACAGTGTCAGGTCACAATGTCAAAAGCTTGAATATGCCTGACCAAAGCTCTGTGCTAGCTTATGTTCTTTTTTGGCCCCTACTCGTCTGCCCTTCAGGGGAAGCCGCTCAGTTATCTTAGAGAACTTAATCTAGGCACCCACTTGCCACAAACTAGCATGGTCAGGCCTCCCTGCCATCCACCCTGTGACTCGGCTAGTCTCCATCGGGAAACTCTGCTCTCTGAGATGCCACAGCAGCAACATAGGATCCACATGGTGCTCATCCCGTTGAGCTGGGTGACAGTTCTGAGAGGGAAGCCCCAGTTGGAGAGCAGGGTATGTGACCCTCACTGTACCTTGCCCTGCTCGCTCATTCACTTCATCAGCGTCCTGGAACTTGGTCACTTGTGTGAACAAGGTGGACCGGTCCAGCGGCCAGCCATTTCTCCGGCACGTGGCCTGTACCAGTGCTGTGAGGTAGGACTCTGGGATGTGCAGCCCTGAGAGCCACATCACACTAGGCTCACTCTCGGTGACCTGGTAGGGAAGGTGGGCAGGACAGGAAGCTGGGCTGTGACACCAGCTTCAAAGCTGATTAAGAAAACAAAAGCCTGGTTTTCCATGGTGACAAATGTTGGCATTAGGTCAGTTATCTACCCACAGGGGAAAAGGTGACCACCAAACTCCCGGTGGACCAAAACTTTAGGGAAACACCAAGGTCATTAAAGTGCTTGCTACATAGATGTCCCCACTTGATACTGAGAACCCACATTAAAGACATCAGGTGTGGTAGCACATGCTTGCAATCCTGTGCTGAGGCAGTAGAGAAAGATCTTTGAGGTTTCCCGAACAGCCAGCCTAGCCAAATCAGTGAATCCCAGGTCCTAAAGAGAAACCCTGTCTAAACAGTCATGGCCCATTAGGAATGACACTCAAGGTTCGTGTCTGGCCTTTCTCCACATGTACACATACCTGCATACATACAGATGGACACAAACCTACAAAAGGACCACACCTAACCTCTCGTTTTCTCAAGTGGAGAATTGCAAAGCCCAGATGCCACCCAAAAGAAAAGAAAGAAAGAAAGAAAGAAAGAAAGAAAGAAAAGTTTTGGCTGCATTCATACTGAAAAACCTTCTAATAGAAACACACACACCATCCTCATCCAAGTAAAAGGCTCCCAGCAGGGAGGAGTCCATGCATCACCAGCAGACCAAGAGTTACTGTCTTTCATATACAACGAGCTCTTAGAAACCAATAAAAAGGGCTAAGGAGACAGATCAGTGGACAAAGCACTTACCACACAGTCCTGAAGACCTGGATTTGGATCACCAGGAAGTACATAAAGCTGGGGTGGTGCCACCCTTCTAATCTTAGTGCCCCCATAGTGAGATGGGAGACAGGCAAGAGGATGACCAGAGGCTTGCAGGGCAGCTAGCTTGTACTGCCTAGCAGTGAACAAGGGACCCTGTCTCAAGATGGAAAGCAAGGACTGACTCCCACATATGAACCCAAATGCATGCAATCACACACACAGAGATATAAATATACTTCATACATACATTTTTAAAAAGTCAATGTAAAAAGTGGAGTCTTCTCTTGAAACAGACATGACGGTTCACCGAAAATATAAATAATCTTTATGAAACACCCTCCACTTCACCTTCATTAAAGAAACAGGGCAGGGCTGGAGAGATGGCTCGGTGGTTAAGACCTCTGAGTGCTCTTCTAGAGAACCAAGATTCAATTCCCAGCACCCACAAGGCAGCTCATAACTGTAACTCCAAGATCTGACACTCTCACACAGACATACACGCAGGCAAAATGCCAATGCACATAAAAATAAATTATTTTTAAAAAGAAAAGAAGCCGGGCGGTGGTGGCACACTCCTTTAATCCCAGCACTCGGGAGGCAGAGGCAGGCGGATCTTTGTGAGTTCAAGACCAGCCTGGTCTAAAAGAGCTAGTGCCAGGACAGGCTCCAAAGCTACAGAGAAACCCTGTCTCAAAAAAAAAAAAAAGGAAAAAGAAAACAAACAAATAAATAAAAAGAAAAAAGAAAAGAAGCAGGCCAAAAACAATTAAATGCTCCATGCTCCATCACTGAGCAAAGGACCCAGACTCAAAGACTGCACAGATTTGCAGAAGAAAGCAAATGTCACTCCCCAAGTATTATGACTTCAACTTTGTAGAAAACTCACAGATAAGACTTCAGCTCAAACCTATAATCCCAATGCTTGGGAGACTGAGGAAGGAGGATCACACCAATTCATGCCAGCATGGCTGAAGAAGTAAAGGTGACCTCCCAACAACAGATGAAGGGCACGTGTGCTCTAGGGTGTGTGGGACACACACTGGCTTCACTCAAGGACACTGACCACAGTGCTCTTTGTGACACAAATCTGTACAGTCACCACCTAAATGTCCACCACCAGGAGGAAGGATAAAGACCCTAAAAAGTGTGAACTAGAACAGATGCCAAGACATTTAGAAGAAATTATCTCAGGTGTACATAAATCAGACTTGCAAAGGCATGACAACTGAGGACGTCCCTGGGACACCTGATATACATTCCCAGGGGAAAGCGGGAGTAGGTGTGTGGGCAGAGCCAGACCCACAGTGGCCCGGCACTCACCCACAGTGTGTACTGGCTGTACCGCCGCAGGAAGTAGACCATCCAGTTTCCAAGGGTCTTCAGGGTGTCCGGGGCAAGCTTTCTCCAGATGTGAGGGATGTGCCCGAGGAAGAGAGACCTGGCTACGTCATCTAACTCATTGCTCATCCCAACTTCGCCAGCCAAGGCCTGTTGGCAGAACAGAGAGTCCTCAGCAGGGCTGTGGAGGGCCTGGGGCTCCCCCCATCATGCCCTGTCCGCCCTAGGGCCACACTTACTCTTTGGAGCTCAGCCAGAGACCTGGTCATGCGGATGGCGAGTTTGTTGAAGCGCCCCAGCTCCTGCAGCAGCACCACCGAGGTAGGTGAGATGTTAAAACCCAGGTGCTTCCGGACCTGGTCCAGGTCAAAGATCTTGGGCATCTTGTTTTCAATGTCCTTGGCCACCTGGCCAATGTAGTCATCACGGCTGATGCCACTGCTGGATTCCCCTGGAAGGATGACACTTTAAGAGGTGTCGAGACTAGCTGCACTGGAAGATGGGGCTTTGGGAGCCTCCTCGTTCTTGGGAAAGCTGCCTGCGCCCACCAGGAGCACCCCTGCCCCAGCAGCTCTACCTGTCTGTGGCTGTAGCTCCAGCAGATGCTCCCACATATCCCTAGCTGCCTGTGTGTAATAGCCGATCTCAGCATTGGAGTGGAGACCAAACACTTCCGGCGTGTTGGCCAGTGGGAGGGCCTCGATGGCTTCTAGAATCATGGTGAGAGAGAACAGGTTGTACCGTTTCTGAGGACACTCCAAATCAAAAGTAACTCTGTTGTTGGTGTGTTTTAGAGTAAAGGCCCTATTGGGCCTCGCCCATCTGCATGCACTGTATCTGTGGTGCAGATGGCTCAGCGACCATCCCAGTGTCACCCTTCCAGATGCCATCCCAGGGTTGGTAACCTCGGCTAAGGAGCAGCTCTGAGGTGAGGCAGAGCCCAGGGAACAGCCTCACTCGGCCAGCCCAGAAGTCCCACCAGGAGAGGGTGGCAAAGAGCTCGGGTCAACCACAGCAAAAGCACATGGAATCTGTCATCCTTCACAGAATTTTCTTCACCCTAGGGACAGCTCACCAACAAATTTATCCTTCACGTCACCCACAGGGATTTTGTAATCCACTTCCTTGTTCCGGAAGAAGTGGAATGGTTGAAAAGTATCGAAAATGAAGTCTCCCAGGTACTCGTCCATGTACGTGGTGAGGATGCGCCGGTCGAAGCTGTCGATGGCCCGGCCTCCGTACATGACCTGAGGTCAGAGTGGATGAGAACCAGTGGGGTCCCATCGCCCCACCTGCACCTGCAGCTCCAGCCTCCACCACTGCCCGACTCCAACCTGTCTACTTAAATAACCTGGGCCAGACAGACAAGAAAGGGGGCTTATCTATAAAATCAAGCTTTAGGCTGAGGCCTCCTGAAAACAGACCAAAAGCATGAAGCAATCCACAGGGAACACAAAGCAACTGGGAGAATTCCCAAGTGGATCAGACAGACAGACAGACAAGAACCTAGACACCAGCAGTCAGTCCTTCTGCATTGCAGAATTCCCCAAATCTAGCTTTCCCATCAGTTCAGCTAGAAGCATGGTACCCACAGCCCAAGAACACAACAAAGCTTCTTGGATGTGCTCAGCACGTTGGCAAGCTGGGTACTGCCCAGAGAAAGTTTAGTGGGGGCCCTGGGCCCTAGAGTCACACAAGAGACCTCCCTGGAAAAACAGTGAGGAGGCAAGAGTATGTTTAAGGGACCTTGGGTGGTAAGGAGTGGGTGGGGGCAGGAACAAGGGCTATCCTAAGGGCTCAAAGGACAGGTGTCTTGGTCCCAGACCCCAGCCCACAGGATGCACCCAAACCTCGTCACCTCTCCAATCAGGTACTTGAGGCTGCCCCACGGGATGCGCGGGTCACGCTGTTGGAAGGCTTTCGTTAGGTATGTATTTAGGATTTCCATGCAGACCTTAAAGAGAAGAAACAGCTGTTAGCAGCCACTCACACCCCGCAACTTGCTGTTGGTGGCTGTGGAAGGCAGATGCAGAAGCCAGGCAGCTCGGGGTGCACCGGCTGGACCAGTGTCACCACCCTCACCTGGAAGTCAGACTCGTTGAAATCATAGTACACATTCCAGCCGATCTTGCCAAACTTCCTCCTCTCTTGTACCACAGCATGGAAGAAGGCCAGCACATAGACCAGGGGCTTGAAGGCGCTGTGTGGACACTGCTCCAGCATCTCATGGGAGATCTTGAAGTAGGTTGCTCGCATGTTCAGTTTGAGACCGTTAGGTGGCTCCGTGACCACCTGTGGAAAAGCAGAAGGCAGACCTGACCCAGGAGCCCTCTGCCACCTCCTGCTCCCACAGCTTGTTTGAGCTGGAATGGGAGATCTGGGCGGCACACACACAAGTCCCACAGCCACGTAGGAAGAGTGGGATGGGTATGTGGGCTAGCCCCTTCACCCTAAGGTCCCTATGGCAGTGATCTGGACCGGGACTGTAGCATATCTGTGTTGACCCCAAGACAGACCTTTAAGGACTTCTGCAGGATTCCAATGGGGAAGCCCTTGGTGGGGTCTGTGGTGAGCCACAGGCGGAAGTCGGGGTGTGGCTTGGTGATCCTCTCCAGGGACTTCTCTAGGTCCTTCAGCCACTTGACCAGAAGGTGGCAGTTCTGCAACATGAGCCACTGTCCACGAGCCACTGCTGTCTCCAGCAGCTGCAGTGCCAACTGTGGGGGTGGGGGGTAGGATGTGGGTGGACTAGCATTCCCAAGCTAGGCCAACCCTAGACTCCAGTGCCACCTGCAGGAGGGGTGCAGGGTGCGGGTGCAGGTGCAGGTGGACTAGTATTCCCAAGAGAGTGAGAAGGATGCAGGGATCCAGGAGCTAAGGTGGAAACCCTCCTGAGACAGCCTTCCTGCTACCTGTGACATCCATGCCTCGTGCCTCTTCAGCCTCCACAGTCCCAAGATCCCTCACTTCTGTCACAGTCACATTGCACCCAAGACTGGACTCAAACAGGCCTGCAAAAGTCTTGCCCATCCCTCCAGGAAGCATAACTGACCCTCAGAATTCAGACCTAAAGAGCCTGGAGCACAGAGGTGGTCCATGATCCTCCAGATCATGAGGACCAGACCCGGGTGGCACTCGCATGGAAATGGCTTCCTCTGGGTGGGAGGTTGGACCTGCCTGCCGTGCCCTGTCTACCCAGTGTCGCTGTTCCTGCCCTGTGCGTTGGTAGCCATGTTTCCCAGAGACCCACAGGTACTTCATAACAAAGCCGCAGCTAGGAGTCGGCGCCCTCTGACCTCGAGTTTCCCTGAGTGCTGTGTCCTGTCACAATGAGCTAGCAGGTGGCATGGGACAAATGGCTTCCAAATGGCCACCCTACGATCCCCATGAGCCACACACCAGAAGCCTAAGACCGCTGACCGGTATGGGACCCATGGTGACAGAGGCTTAGAAAGGAGTGGAGTTGAGTGGTCACAGGTGGCGGAGAGACCAGAGCCACGCTGTCACGAGTGTCTCATTGTTTGATCCTGACTTCGGTTCCACCCCAGGAGCACTCCGGGACACAGCTTACAAACCCACTAGTTACCTTTTCTTGGCCTTGACCCATTGCAAGAAACTTGAGGCGATTGCCCCCAAAGCCACTCCGCTCAGCCAGCTTCATGAGGTCACTGGCAGGGTCAGAGCCAGGACTCAGGATGAATACAATGGGCGAATTGGGGGTGCTCTGCTCGAAAATGGCCTCAAAGCTGATCATCGGGGGCTGAACATACCTGGCAAAAGGGAGAACACGAAACGACCTGCAGGACAGCTCCAGGTCCTCTCCCTACCCTGCTGCCTCCCACTCCCCGTCAGCATCCAGAACATAGTCCTTCACACCTTTGTCCTGGCCTTTTGAGAATCCCGTTGCACACACAGATCCAGCACCCTTGATGCTCTCCTAGGTAGCAGAGGCCTCCCTGGCTCCCTCTACCTCATGTGATCCCTGTATACTAGTTTCAGCAAGGTGATACTGAGCTGGGGGCTTTGACCTGCTCTTCCTATGCACAGGCCTCAGACACATACCCGGAAATCACACATCAGCGGCTCTGTGGGATGCACCACACTGCCCCTTTCTTTAGGGTTTTTCATTAGTTATATTCTAATTTAGATAGTGTTTATCCCCCGGACACACCTGTACCCAACACAATGGTATCGGAGGTGGCGGTACTGGTCACCAAGGCACCACCCTTGGAAGGGATTAACATACTTCCTACAGGACTGGGTTCCTTCTCACGTGATCGGGTAGTTACAAAGTGAGGTTCCTCATGTGCCTGACTTCTTTGGCACATGGCTCTTTCTCTTGTTGCCAGGCTGTGATTCTGGCTACCAGAAACACAAGCCAAATAAATCTTGTTTTGTTCAACATCACGCAGCATCAAGTATTTGGTTGTGGCAACACCGAACAGACTAAGACAGCCGCCAATGCATGAGGAAGAAGGGGTTTCATATTTTAAAGAAATCAGAATTTCTGGGTTAATCACCATCTACTGCCAAAGGATGTGTGTAGGGTTAGAAATGAATCACTAGGGGTCGATTTAATACTGTGTCTGTTTAGTGGAGTAATAGTATCTTGCCCATATGACTTGTCTGTCCCAAGTTCTGGCAGGAAGGTGGGCATGAAGTCCCACCCCTACCCAAGAAGCCATTGCCAATGGAGAAAGAACGAGAGTTATTTTTTTTCCAAAACTGGGCCTGGCAGGTCCGCCACACTCCAGTGGTCACACATCCAAAATATACGGGCAGCAGAAATGGGACTCAATGGGTTTTAAAAAGCAAGAACACAAAGATGGGAGGGGGATGGGAGGAGCTAGAGGATGAATATGGTCAAAATGCACTGTACGAAATCTTCAAAGAACTAATAAAAATTAAGAAAAGGTGCCAGGCGGTGGTGGCGCACACCTTTAATCTCAGTGCTCACGAGGCAGACACGGGTGAATCTTTCTGAGTTCGAGGCCATCCTGGTCTACAGGGGAAGTTCCAGGACTACATCCATGGCTACACAGAGAAACCCTGTCTCGAAAAAACCAACTAACCAACCAAGCAAACAAACATAAAACCAAAAACACAAATTGGATGGCTCCTAAGGAATGACACAAAGGTTAAGCTCATGCCTTGAAGCATGCATACACACATGACCACTCTCCACACACATGACCACTCTCCACACACATGACCACTCTCCACACACATGACCACTCTCCCACACACATGACCATTCTCCACACACATGACAACTCTCCCACACACATGACCACTCTCCCACACACACATGACCACTCTCCCACACACATGACCACTCTCCACACACACATGACCACTCTCCCACACACACATGACCACTCTCCCACACACACATGACCACTCTCCACACACACATGACCACTCTCCACACACACACGACCACTCTCCACACACACCATGACCACTCTCCACACACACACATGACCACACTCCCACACACATGACCACTCTCCCAAACACATGACCACTCTCCACACACACACATGACCACTCTCCCACACACACATGACCACTCTCCCACACACATGACCACTCTCCACACACACACACATGACCACTCTCCCACACACATGACCACTCTCCATACACATGACCACTCTCCACACACACACATGACCACTCTCCACACACACACATGACCACTCTCCACACACACATGACTACTCTCCACACACATGACAACTCTCCCTCACACATGACCACTCTCCACACACATGACCACTCTCCCACACACACGTGACCACTCTCCACACACATGACCACTCTCCACACACACATGACCACTCTCCACACACACACATGACCACTCTCCACACACATGACCACTCTCCACACACACACATGACCACTCTCCACACACATGACCACTCTCCACACACATGACCACTCTCCACACACATAACCACTCTTCACACACATGACCACTCTCCACACACATGACCACTCTCCACACACATGACCACTCTCCACACACATAACCACTCTTCACACACATGACCACTCTCCACACATGACCACCCTCCACACACATGACCACTCTCCACACACATGACCACTCTCCCACACACATGACAACTCTACCACACACATGACCACTCTCCACACATGACCACTCTCTACACACATGACCACTCTCCACACACATGACCACTCTCCCACACACACACATGACCACTCTCCCACACACACACATGACCACTCTCCACACACACACACATGACCACACTCCCACACACACATGCCCACTCTCCCACACACACACATGACCACTCTCCACACACATGACCACTCTCCACACACATAACCACTCTCCCACACACACACATGACCACTCGCCACAACATGACCACTTTCCCACACACACACATGACCACACTCCACACACACACATGACCACACTCCCACACACACATGACCACTCTCCACACACACACACATGCCCACTCTCCCACACACACACATGCCCACTCTCCCACACACACACATGACCACTCTCCACACACACACATGACCACTCTCCACACATACACATGACCACTCTCCCACACACATGACCACTCTCCCACACACATGACTACTCTCCACACACACACATGACCACTCTCCCATACACATGACCACTCTCCCACACACATGACCACTCTCCACACACACACATGACCACTCTCCCATACACATGACCACTCTCCCACACACATGACCACTCTCCACACACACACATGACCACTCTCCCACACACATGACTACTCTCCACACACACACATGACCACTCTCCCATACACATGACCACTCTCCCACACACATGACCACTCTCCACACACACACATGACCACTCTCCCACACACATGACTACTCTCCACACACACACATGACCACTCTCCACACATACACATGACCACTCTCCCCACATACACATGACCACTCTCCCACACACATGACCACTCTCCCACACACATGACCACTCTCCCACACACACATGACCACTCTCCCACACACATGACCACTCTCCACACACACACATGACCACTCTCACACACACATGACCACTCTCCACACACACACATGACCATTCTCCACACACACACATGACCACTCTCCCACACACATGACCACTCTCCCACACACATGACCACTCTCCACACACACACATGACCACTCTCCCACACACACATGACCACTCTCCACACACACATGACCACTCTCCACACACACACATGACCATTCTCCACACACACACGTGACCACTCTCCCACACACATGACCACTCTCCCACACACATGACCACTCTCCACACACACACATGACCACTCTCCCACACACATGACCACTCTCCCACACACATGACCACTCTCCACACACACATGACCACTCTCCACATACATGACCACTCTCCCACACACATGACCACTCTCCACACACACACATGACCACTCTCCCACACACACATGACCACTCTCCCACACACATGACCACTCTCCCACACACACATGACTACTCTCCCACACATGACCACCCTCCACACACAAGACCACTCTCCTCCACACACACATGACCACTCTCCCACACACACACATGACCACTCTCCCACACACACACATGACCACTCTCCCACACACACATGACCACTCTCCACACACATGACCACTCTCCACACACACACATGACCACTCTCCACACACACATATGACCACTCTCCCACACACACACATGACCACTCTCCACACACATGACCACTCTCCACACACACACATGACCACTCTCCCACACACACACATGACCACTCTCCCACACACATGACCACTCTCCCACACACATGACCACTCTCCCACACACACACATGACCACTCTCCACACACATGACCATTCTCCACACACACATGACCACTCTCCACACACACATGACCACTCTCCCACACACACATGACCACTCTCCACATACATGACCACTCTCCCACACACACACATGCCCACTCTCCCACACACACATGCCCACTCTCCCACACACACATGCCCACTCTCCCACACACACATGCCCACTCTCCCACACACATGCCCACTCTCCCACACACACACATGCCCACTCTCCCACACACACACGACCACTCTCCCCACACATGACCATTTTCCCACACATGACCACTCTCCCACACACACACATGACCACTCTCCCACACACGTGCACAAATTACTTTAATCACTTAAAACATTAAAATACTTTTAAGTTTCCCTTTCCTCTTGTTTGTCTGAAGCATTCTGGCCAGGTCCCTTAGAACAGGCTAGCCCTGCTCCTGTGGGCCGGGCTTGGGCACTCACTTCTCTCCCATGGTGACGGTCACGTAGTCAGTCACTGCACGGTATACCCGGTCTACCCGGAAGCAGCGTAAAATAAGCAGTTTCTGGAAGGCAGTGATGTAGTCATCGTAGTCCAGGGGGAACGGGAACTGCTCTAGCGAATCCAGGTCATACCACTGTGAGAAGCAAAAAGTGTTGGCTGTGGCATTGGCTCAGGAATGGCACGGGCCACAGTTTGCATGTGAAGGTGGCAAGAGCCACCAGAGAGAGAGGAAAATCTGAACTTTTGATCCAGCTGTCATTGTTGACACCAAAAACCATGAGCTGAAAAACTGGAAGGGTAGCAACCACTGTGGGGTTCAGAGGGCACAGCAGGGAAATAGCAGCCAGGAGATGCCCAGGGAGTATTTCTCGGAAGGATGGATGGACAGGTAATAGGTGATAGAAAGATGGGGAGACAGACAGATAGACAGTTATATGGATGGATGGATAGATGTGTAGGGGAAGCCCAGCCCAATGGGGGGAGTGTTCGCCTCGGGCTAATGTTTATGTATAAATCTGGCAGGCATGAGCCCCACCGGTCCTTTTTGTATTTCCTGCCCATCGCTGGATCCCTGGTGTTGTAACCTATCTCTTCATTAAAATTTGCTGTTTCATATTAAGCTAGCCTGGTAATTACGCTGCATACATAGATGAACAGTTGGATGAATGGGTGGATGGGTGGTGGGTGATAGAGGGATAGATGGACAAATAAACAGTTGGATAGATGGGTGATGGACAGATGGATTAAAGGATGGACCGACTGATGAATGGGTGATGGATAGATGAAGAGATACATGAACAGCGGTTAGATGGATAAACGGATGGGTAATAGATGGATAAATGAATAAATGGATAGATGGGTGATAGATGAATTGATGATGCATAGACAGATCAGCAGTTAGAAAAATGAATTGATGGATGGGGGATAGATTATGAATGGATGATGGATGAATGGATGGATGGATGGATGAATGGATGGATGGATGGATGGACGGACAGATAGTGGGCATATGGGTGAGTGAAGGAGTAGCAGGAGTAGCTGGTTCTCCCACACAGCTAGCAGGACTGGATGAAGAAAAGTATATCCAAGGATACTCAAGGGCACTCACTGGCCATATGGGGCAGCTTCCCCATGTATTGTCTTCCTGGCGACGGGGAGGCTGTAGGCTCAGTGTGGAGATGGCTGCTGTGTCAGGAAGGGGAGAAGAGAATGTGCACACTCACCTCCTGCCAGGTGGAGACGTGGCGCTCGATATCATCAGGGAGCTGCCCAAAGACCTCTGAAAACACCTCTGAGAGGAGAATGATGTCTTCCCAACCCTGGTCTGACAGCCAGGTACATGGCTTCTTCCTTTTGCTCTTCTCCAGGGAAATGTTCCCTAATCACAGGGAGAAGAGGGTGCCAGCCATGGGCTGACCGCACACACTGTGCTTCCGTGGCTCTTGCTTTGGGGAGGGGTCCCTTTGCCTAGGAGTGGTGAGGCATGGGCTTGTCCTTGTCACCAATGAGCCCAGCTGGGCAACTTGGCCAGGCCTCCAGCCTCAACACAGCCCCTGACAGAGGTGCCCTGAGTCAACCAGGAAGTGTTTCTCAGGGCTGCTGGGTGACCTGTGGCCTCTGGACGCCGAGCTTGAGAGGGATTTTGCCACTGGTGTGTTTATAGTGAATAGACACGCATGTCCCTTGGATGGCAGGAGAGTGAGAGTCAGCAAGCCCTTTAGAAAGGATAGGTAGTTGTCTGTCCTTTTATCGTTACCTTTTAGGAAGAAGTCCAGCTCCTCCTGGGGGACCCTCCCCTCCGCCTGCTCTATCTTGATGGTCATGTTGAAGGAGAAGAGGAGCTTATGCCTCTCAAACAGCCCTGTGGAGAGACAGAGACAGGGACTACACTTCAGAACTGCAGCCCTTGAACAGGGCATGCTCAAGTCCGAGGGAAGTGAAATGAATCCCCACATCACTCGGTGACCCTCTTCATATCTGATGGCCATGGCTGTTCAGGTGCAAAAGGGCCGTCTGTAGTGACAGACATCTGTGTGCACCTGGCATGATCGCATGATCTATTCCGTAGGTGGAGGGTGTGCAAGCTGGGCAGGAGCCACCTTCTCCACAAGGCAGCAGAGCTGAGTTCCTGGGGGAGACATGGCGTTTCTGGGGCTGGAAGCAACGGCTGTGCCTTTGTTTTAAAACGCACATGACCCGCTTAAGAGGTTCAAGCTGCACTGCTGACTGACAGGTGAGTCCAATACTCACAAAGGAAAGGAGGCTGGCTGTGAAGACGGTGCCAGAGCTGGCACTGGCCAGATGGTGTTCAGAATGTTTCAGGATGAAATGTTCTTCACAAGCAGTGCATTTGGGGAGTAGTAAATAGTATAGGCATTTTGGAAGCCAGTTGGGTAGTCCCCCCAAAAGTCGGAGACTTGGCATGAAGCCCAGAAACTCTGCTCCAGGGAACATATGGATCCAAAATCAAAATCAAATGCTCAGGCTGGAAAGAAGCTCAGGGGACGAGCACTCACCCGGCATGCAGGAGGCCCAGCGCTCCAGCCCCAGGACCAACAGCATAGGCAGGCATACGTGAGCGCGAGCGCGCGCGCGCACACACACACACACACACACACACACACGCACACACACATACACACACACACCTGTGGCAAATGTTGACAGCTGTATTAGCCTAACAACCAAAAGGCAGAAACAAACCAACATCCAGCAGCTGAGAAATAAGAGAGCGTGGGGTGCTACCCGTTCAGCACTGGACCGGGCGAATCCTGATACTACAGCACAGATGATGTTCATATTATTAAATGAAGAGGCTAGCTACGAGAACCACATATTCCAGGACTCCCTTGACAGGAAGTGTCTGGAACAGGTGTGTTCTCAGTCAGGAAGTGCAGCAGAGGCTTCCAGGGTGAGGAAGGGAGAGAGGGATCCAGAAACTTCTGATGGCACAGGCCTCAGCCCAATGGAGATGCCCTAGACTGAGCGTCTCTGTGAACCCCACCAAGCCTGGAATGGGTCATCTTTAGGGTGTGGGGGATTTGCTGAAGATGGGGTTTAGAAGTCAGTGCTCTGGACATCCCTCTGTCAAATGAGCAGTCGGCCCAAGGCGGGCTAAGTTTCCGTGTTCCACGCAGAGCTTCCTCCCCTCCCCTCGCTCACCTGTGCAGCCATAGTTGTAGATGTTAAAGGTCAGTGTGTCCATAATGTTCTTCAGCCGCTTTAGGAGGATGGAATCAGGCAGTGATTTCTTCAGCGACAATCCAAAGACCTCCAGGAAGGCGATGAGGGAGTACTGGTACATGGAGTTGACAAGTGCCATCTCGGACAGCACGAAGAACAGGATGGCGCCCCGCCTCGCCGCCGGCCGGTAGCCATCCCGCAGTCTGTCGATGTCCAGGGCTGTCTTCTCTGCCAACTTCAGCTTCTCTGATACCTGCAGAAAGACCTCAGTTACCATGGAAACGGGAAGGTGATGGCAGCCTGTGCTGTCCACAGCCCCCAGACCCTGAATTTCTTGTAAACGACTTGTTATATTTACAGCTGCTCTGAGCAAAACAATTTGTTTTCCTGTGTTTGCAGCTGCTCTGAGCATGAGACAGGGGAGTGGCTTCTAGTGGCTTGTAGCTGAAGGATCCTGAGAGCTAGGGCATGACCATTGGTCAGGGAAGCTGCCTTGGAACACAATAAAGTGGGTATTCTTGGCATACTTGTTTCAAGAATGACCCGTGTCCCCGTGTCTCTGTGCGCATGTGTTTAAACCTCTAGGCCCTTGCCCGAGACTTGTGGACAGTACTGTAGTACAGGTGGATGGTACAAGTCTGGAAGGCAAGTGTAGGGTACAAAAGGGACCACGAGGCCAGGCGGTGGTGGCGCACGCCTTTAATCCCAGCACTCGGGAGGCAGAGGCAGGCGGATCTCTGTGAGTTCGAGACCAGCCTGGTGTACAAGAGCTAGTTCCAGGACAGGCTCTAAAATCACAGAGAAACCCTGTCTCGAAAAAACCAAAAAAAAAAAAAAAAAAAAAGAGAGAGAGAGAGAGAGAGAGAGAGAGAGAGAGAGAGAAAACCAAAAGGGATCACAAAGCCCTTCCTGGAACTGACAGTTACTAGGCTCTGCAGGGACCTTGAATTTGAACCCAAGGGGACATCAGGCCTTGCCCTTTAAGGCAGAGACTGGAAGAAGATGAAGTCAACCCAACATCGGCCCAGCACACAAATGGAGGGGTATAGAATCTATATGGTATTTATGAATTCTGCATCTAGCCTCACTTGAAGCCATAACTGTAACTCTGCTTTTGAACTGATAATGTCTTTTTATATTTAGAGTAGGCAAGGCTGGGATTTCCATGACTCTCAATTGGAGAAGATTACCCAGCTGCATGGGAATACTCCACCCTCACCCAGCACAGCCCCATATAGTTATTTCTTTTTCAAGATTATTTTATGTATAAAGATTTTGCCTGCATGCACATACGTGCACCACACACACGCCTGGTGCCTGAGGTGGTCATGAATGGGCATCGAATCCTCTGGAACTGGAGTTACAGAGGGTTGTGAGCCGCCATGCAGGTGCTGGGAACTGAACCCTGGTCCTCTGGAAGAGCAGCCAGGGCTCTTAACTGCTTAGCTATCCTCCAGCCCCCAGGTGGGCTTTTCTGGTCGGGTGAGAAGAGGTGATGCCTCTCTCCCGTCTGCTAGGCTCAAGGCTTTGCCTGAGACCCTGCGGCCACTAGGGTGGAACTAGAAGGAGACAGGGCCCTCCCACCTGCACAGAGGTCCCCACCTCTGTGGCTTTGGACTTGGTCTCTTCCAGGGTGTGCACCAGCTCCACATTGTCCAGCATGTTCCCCGTGGATGTGGCCAGCTCGCGCAGGAGTGAGTCCTCCAGGTCCTTTAGCAGGTTCTTATTCTCGCTTGTCTCCTGGATGAGGTGCTCCCTCTGCTCCTCCAGCTCCCGCCTCTCATAGGCCACTAGCACGCTTAGCAGCTGGTCCTCCAGGCCCTTTAGCGTGACTGAGAGGACAAAGAGCCCTCACTGCCCACCCTGAGTCCAGGCTTTGCATATACCCGGGCACCTGCAGCTCACTGCCTTTCAAAGTCCCCAGCCTTCTGGAGCGGGGGTGGGATCACCCAAACATTAAGAAGAGACCAGCAAAGACAACTTCCAGGGAAAGACCAGGGCCACCAGGCGCCCAGGTGCCCAGGCAGCATCACTCTCAGTGTGGGGCCCTGGGTGTCTGCAGCAGGTCTGCCCCTTCTTACCAGTGTAGTTGATGACCATGGCCTTCCCAAACACCGATGGCGAGTATCTGGGATTGGCCAGCTTGGTGTTGAGGTACAGCCTGAAGTTGGAATCATAGTCAACCTCCTTGTCCCCCAGGATGATGAACTGGCGGCCTTGGGCAGTCTTGATGTTCTTCTCCAGGACACTGTCAATCACAGGGTCGATGTACTCATCCACATCGTGGAACAGGAAAGGGGTCCCATACTTTATGGACATCTCCAGCTGCTTGAGGAAGTCAGGGTCATTGAAGGAGGCAACCTGCAGGAGAGAGGTGGGCGCTGGGGTGACCCTTCAGCGAACCGAGGGAGAGCTCACACCAGGAAGGTCAGAGGCTGGAGGTAACTAGCAAAAACTGGAGTCCCAGCAATCCCAGCGTGTGTGCCCTGGAGGACCGTGAATGTGGACACAGACAGGGCTGTGTAGGTGGCTCAGTAGGTACAGGCATCTGCTGTGCAAGGCTGGGTTCAGTCCCTAGAACTCAGGGTAGACAGGGAGACTCAGCTCCACAAAGTTGTCCCCTGGCTACAACATGTGTGAAACTCACACCCAAACATAAACAAACTATATAGAGATGTTCACAGCAGCACCGCAAAGTGGGAACAACAATGGTGTGGGATTCCCCTCTGTAAGCTGTGACTATATTTTATTACCATTGCTTAATAAGGAAGCTGCTTTGGTTTATGTCTAGGCAGAATATAGCCAGGCTGGAAGAGACAGAGAGAGAGAGAGAGAGAGAGAGTAGGCAGAACCAAGAAGATGACACTATGTAGCTGCTGACGGGGAAGGACGCTGGAATATTACCAGGAGGCCACAGCCTCGTGGTGATCATATATTAATAGAAATGGGTTGACTGAAGATGTAAGTGCTAGCTAGGAATATGCCTACGCTATTGACCAAACAGTGTTGTAATTAACATAGTTTCTGTGTGATTATTTTGGTCTGGGCAGCTGGGAAACAAACGAGTAGTCTCTGCTTACAAAACCCAGCTGTTCTTCAACTGAAGATGGACCAACCAAATGTGGTATGTTCACACAAAGGAATATTACACGGCTGTAAAGAGGGACAAAGCACCCACACCTGCTACAACATGGTTGAACCCTTACAACATAAAGGAAACCAGTACAAAAGACTAAATCCTGTATGGTCCCACCCATAAGAGCTATCCAGAATAGGCAAAGCCATGGAGACAGAAAATATATTAGCAACTGTCGGTGGCTGGGGAGCAGTCACTAGGGAAAAACATCATTCTTCTCGGTGGGGTAGGGATGGGATACTAAAAACATCCTAAGCTGACTCTGTTACAGGACTCAGCAAATACGCTAAAAAGCCACAGACCTTTCTGTTTTGAATGACTAAGAGACTGCTAAGTGAGTCACAGTTTAATGAAGTTGTCACCTCTACTTTTCCTCCCTTCCAGCACCTACGCTGTCCTGTCTGAGGCTCCAACTCCCCTGAGGCCTCCAACCCCCCACCCAGACACACTGGAGCATCTTGGGCCACTAAGCCCTGGCCTGGCCTGAAAGAAATAAAGACACAGGACATGATCTTCATAAAAAAGACGTTCTCAACCTGAACCCCTAAGCGGGGGGTGGGGGAGAACAAAGAAAGGGCTCTTCAGTCCTCAAGTGGGGCTCAGGGTGGGGCCGCACCCTTAGGTTGTTTTTCTCCTCCTTTCTCTTGATCCAGTTGAGGGCCTGCTGCTGGGGGTCGATGCAGAGCGGGAAGCGGCTGGCCCGGGTGGTAAGGATGCCATTCTGAACTGAGAGCTCATCGGGTGGAAGGCCCTGAGAACCCCACCTGCAAGAGACAACCACAGTGAGATGAACTTTCCCTACCCAAGGCTGGAGGCATGGGTCAGCCTTCTAGAATAATCCATGACCTTTCTCAGGGCTGGCTGTGCTTCCTAGCCCTGCAGCCCACCCACAACCCCAGGTGACACCCATGCAGACCCCTCTAGGATCCGTGTGGTACCTGCTGATCTCCACATCATCTGTGAGGAGGTTCTCCAATCGGAAAGGCTGGCTCAGGGGGATGTCTCGATCCAGGATATCGTTCCGCCACACCTGGTTGACCATCTCATCCCGAAACTCCCAGGTGAAGGCGCCCTCGTAGCTCAAGAAGGCCGCGCAGAGTAGGCAGTCGCCCAGTAGCTTCACCCGCCGGTGCATCAGCTCATCCAGGTCGTTGAGCCACCTGCACCGGACCGGGAAGCCATGCTGAGCAACTCCCAACTGGCCACGACTGATGGGAACCTGCTGAGGACTCCAGTGGTCTTTTGGAACGTGTGCTAAATTTGCATAGATTGTTGGTCCCTTCATTAGGTGGGTGATGCCTCTCACCTGACATTCTCTGACCCCAGACCAGAGATGAGCTTGTCGGCCGCGATCAGCCGCCTCTCCATAATCTCCGCCTCCTCCTGCAGCTTTTGCTTCTCCAGGATGGCAGCCTCATATTTGGCCCCCAGAGCCTCCAGCTCCCTCTGGATCGCTGACAGCTCGTTCTGGATCTTTTCTAGCTCCCGTTTGGTTAGGTAGAAATTCCGCTCCAGCCTGGCCACCTGTGTGAAGAGAGCTAGCAGAAGGATGGCAGAGGGTCCGCCATCCTCCGTCTACATCAGTGGTTCTCGCTTCCTGCGACCCTTTAATACAGCTCCTCCTGTTGTAGTAACCCTCGAACATAAAATTATTTTCATTGCTACTTTATAACTAATTTTGCTACTGTTATGAATCATTATGTAAATACTGTGTTCTCTGATGGCCTTAGGTTGACCCCCTGTGACAATGACTGGAGATACTTCTGGGTGAGGCCATCATGGCATCAAGTAGATAGAGACAGGGCACTGCCAAATATTGTACAGTCCACAGGATGTCCTGGCAGGAGGGAGAAGCCATCCCTGCAGCCAAGAGAGCCAAGGCTAAAGAGCCACCGCAGCTTGGGGTGTGGCTGTAATCATCTCCGCATTGCACACAGGTTCCAACCCCATCCGTCTGCACTGTGTGAGTGGGAGCAGGGCCTGGACTCCTAAGAATTTTCCAGCAGCATTGTGGACACTTGAACTCTGATCCCAAACGAGGCCTTGGCTCACCTTGTCTCTTTTGGGCTTGATCTCACGGAACACGTCACAGTAGCCCATGACAGCCTCCACGAACTTCAGCATCCCCAGCCCTGCCTTGCTCACAGCCTCCATTTCTTCAATTGTGGTGTTGAGAGTTTTCAGGAGGCCTAGAGGTCAAACACAGTGACTGTCAAGCTCTGTCTCAGGGCACATAAAACTGGAGACACGCTGCATGGACAGAGGAAGTGTCATGAGGGTCCTCAGGGTCTGGAAGCCTGGAGTTTCTCAAGTATGGAGTTGAAGGTGGGTATGAAGGGTAAAACCACTGCCACTTGGGACTCCCCGTGACCTCATATGACCCAGACACCCCACCACCAGACACCCTCCAAGCTCTGGGGACCAGGAGCACTCAGAGGGCTCAGACAAGTAAGTGACTGGGAGGGTTCCTACCATCACCCCAGCTATGTCACAGAGGTGGAACTAGGCCCAGTAGTATCCAGATGCAGGGGGACTTGGGGTTTCATATTTCATCAGTGAATATGTTTAACTTAGGGACTGTGAAAAGGCATCGGTGGTGGGAATCTTTCTGCTTTCATTAAAAGAATTATTCTCTCTCATATGTGTGTATCATATACTTGCACATTCTCCCCCCCCCCCTCTCTCTCTCTCTCTCTCTCTCTCTCTCTCTCTCTCTCTCTCTGTGTGTGTGTGTGTGTGTGTGTGTGTGTGTGTGTGTGTCACACACACATGCCATGGTGCACATGTCAAGTGAGGTCAGACGACAACTTTGGAGTCAGTTTTCTCTACTTTCTGGGGATCTAATTCAGGTCACCAGGCACTCTGAATAAATACCTCTATCTGCTGAGCCACCCCAACCCCTCAGGAGTAAGGTTGTGCGCAGCTGTGACAATGTAGTCTATGGGGACACTACCCCTCCTGGCAGAGCCCTGGCCAGTGCCAAGAGTCAGCTGGCAGGGAACTTGGGCATTCTCTGGCCCTTTCCCTGGTTGGTCCCCAGGTGCGCGCAGAGGCACGGCATTGACAAGAGGCACAAAGGGAAGGTGCGAAGCCACACAGAGCCAAGGCAGAACTGGGTTCCCATCAATTCCTGTTTTCCTGCCCGGGAGAGCCAGACCCCTGCTGAGCCAATTACAGTGGGCCAGCAGCCACCATCTGTCCCAGTGGGCTGTTCCATCTCCAGGGCTATGGTGCTACCCCAGCCCCCACTCACCTTTGATGTTCTTCACTTGACTCTGGGTAATGGAGTCGAAGTCGATCTCCATCAGGGACCTCAGGAAGTTGGGGTCAGACATCATGCCCTTAGCAGTTTTCCAGTTAAGCTCCTTGTAGCCTTTCATGATAAGGATACACTCGCAGACTGTCTGCACTTGCTTTGGGGGCTTCGCGAATGACCTGGGGGACAGAAGGGCCCCAGGTAAGAAAGGCCAGGGCCTCGTCAGAATTCCTGAGAAAAGACAGGCATGCAGAAGGGTTCCCTGGAGCTGACTACCGGGACTAGAGTGTGCCAAGTCCCTAGAAGGAAGGAAGGTGGCCCAGGAAGGATCTCATTTGCTAGCCCCACACCAGGCTCCTGGAAGACAGCAGGGAGCAGAAACGTGATGATAGCCACTAAAATTCCAAAACGGCAGAACTGAGGCCACCATCAGAGCCAGGCAGTTGGAGCTGCCTGCACCGGGCAAAAGCCTACACCAGGCCCTGAAACCAGCACAGGCCCCATAGGCAGCAGAAGAGAGAGAGAGAGAGAGCAGAGCTGGGAGTGAGGCCAGCACTAGCCCAGTCTTGAACTGGCCTTGGGGGATCAGGGAAAGTCTTGACTTTGCAGGGCATTGGATGCTAATGGCAGGCAACAAGACATGGCTGTCAAGAAGGCCAGGAAAGAGAAAGCCCATGGGTCTGCACATACAGGCAGAGGTGGACATGGCCTGGTGGGTTCTAAGCTATGAGCAAGTTAGGGATCCGCCAGAGGTCAAAGTTTCTCTCTCTATAAAGCAGGAGTACAGAGCCAGAAGCTTCTAGCCCCAGCTCCCGTGAGTCCATGAAAGTGACGCATTCCACTTTAAGTCATAATCCAGGATCTAATTTACCCAGAATCCTCTGTTTTCCCAGAATGCCATACAAATGGAACATTGGAAACACCCAGCTTATAAGAAATAAATTTTGAGAGCCGGGCGGTGGTGGCGCACGCCTTTAATCCCAGCACTCGGGAGGCAGAGGCAGGTGGATCTCTGTGAGTTCGAGGCCAGCCTGGTCTACAAGAGCTAGTTCCAGGACAGGAACCAAAAGCTACAGAGAAACCCTGTCTCGAAAATAAAAAAAAAAGAAAAAGAAAGAAAGAAAGAAAGAAAAAAAGAAAGAAAGAAAGAAATTTTGAGCCAGGAGGTGGTGGCACACACCTTTAATCCCAGCATTTGGGAGGCAGAGGCAGGTGGATCTCTGAGTTCAAGGACAGCCTGGTCTACAGAGCAAGTTCCAGAACAGTCAGAGCTACACAGAAAAACCCTGTCTCGGGAAAGAGAAAAAAAAAAGATTTGATAGTTGGTTCCAAAAGTGCCTCCAACTAGTTTAGGTTAAAACAGATGAACAGAAAGCACTGGCCCCTGCCACACGAATCTCTGTAGCCATTCCCACCCCCACCCAGACTCTAAGCTACCTCCTTGCCCAGGCTAGAATACAGAATTAACAGCCAAGCTTGCCCAGTGACCTACAGATGTCACAAGGTCATTTAAGTTTTAAAATAAACATAGGGATGAACCCATGCCCTGATTCATGGCGTAAGAGGCAAATGTGGGCATCCGAAATGATGTGTAAGAGTGAGCTTCTGGGTTACTCCTCTCGTGAGGATAGGGCAGGAGGGCCAGGCACGGGGCTGTGAAGTCTGTTCCCTGTGCTCAGTCGGTAAGCCTGCCACACTGCTCTACAAGCCGTGAAATAAGCTGCTTTCAGTACTTGGAGTCTGGTGCTCTTATTGTGAAGTAGTGATCTTTGTTGCAGAGGTTGCAAGTTAGAGAAAGAGACAAATAGGGTTTCACACAGTGGCCTCACCTGTGGGGACCATGAACCTGAAGGAAACATCTGCAGAGACAGCCCCTTGGACCTGATGTGACCTCTTTGGTGGGCTCAGTGTGCTCCCCCTCTCCCACCAGGTTTAGTCCGTCTTCCCTGACTAGTTTTCTCCCCCTCAACCACTCCCCCCTCCACCGCTGGCATTCTATAAATCGGGGCTGCAGAACACAGGGTGCAATAGAATTCAACAGGGGAGGAGGAGGAGGTGCCTCCGGGGCTTGCCAGGACCTCTGGCACCTGAGGCTTATGGCTCGAGTCAGCCTCCAGAACTCAACCGGCCGCTGAAGGCTGAGGGGACTGGTTCCTGCTTCCTCCTTAGTGACCCTGTGCTTCTGCTGCAGGCAGGAATTTGCTCCCTTAGCAGGGTCCAGCCTCCAGATACCAGACACGATGCTCCCCAAGTCTGTGGGGGCAGGCCTGCTCTGCACCCCCAACCTCTAGAACCTAAGACATGACCCTATGCACAGCCGCAATACACCCTGGAGGTGGACTGGGTCCTGCATCTCAGCTAGCATCCCATCGCTACCGTGGGCTCAAACTCATTTCATTTAAATCCCAGTGGCAGTCTATGTGTCCTTCCCATTTGGGGGTATCAACTCTGACTCATTTACAATGATGTATAGTTCATTGCCCCCTTTCGCTATCAGCCCACTCCATTCCTGGAGGAGGGTGGGACAAGGTGTCCAGGAGAGTCTCCGGGGACCACCTCAGCATCACAAGTTAGTTACAAATGGGGGCTGCTGTTCCTTCTCAGGGGAGAATCGAACACACGTACCATTGTTATCCATCACCTTCTGATTTATACTTAAGGGTTCCTACAGAGGGGACTGAGTATTCTAGAAAGATATTTCAAGGAATTAAAGATTATGAAACTGTCCATCTATGACAGCTTATTATATTTGACCTTTAAATGACCCATCAAAGGCAGACTGTAGTTGTTGGGGGGCGGTTAGCATCCCGATGCACACTGAACTCAAGGGAAAACACCCTAGACACTAACAAAAGATTTAAATAAAAAGAGAAAAAACATTTAAAAATGCAAGATGCTGCCCTGGGGGTGTTATTTTAGGTCTCACAGTGCCATCTTACCCACGTTATGATCTACATGCCACAAAAGAAAGTCTTCCTAAACAATGCCACGTAAGCAAAGCCTGTGTGGGAGAACCAAATGCACACACAAGCCTCAGGCACCAAGTCAAACACCCACTGACAGATCCAGAAAGTATCTACAGTTCCCTTAGGGACGTAAGATACGCTCCATTTCATACAAAGTCTTTGGCTGGCTGCCGGTGGTAGAGCACTTGCCTAGCGTGTTTGGGTGAGACCTTGGGGTTTATTCCCTGGCAGAACACAAACACACACACACACACACACACACACACACACACACACACACACACGGCGTGGGGCGGGGAGAGGGAGAGGGAGAGAGAGAGGTGTTATGGAAAAACACTGTGAGACCTAAAATAGCAGCAATAAGAACAATGCAATACACAAAGGAAGGCCATGCTCTTGCCTTTTTTAAAACCACATAGGCAAAAGGCCACCTCTAATGAGAGAAATATAAATTAAATAAAAACCACACACAGACCTCTTTTCTGCTAGAAGAGGGGCAAAAATGCAGACACCTCTCTAGTGAAGCTATGAGGAGACAGGTACAGACAGATGTGGACTTGGGGTCGAGGGACCGTCCACTGTGCACCCTGAGACCCAGACATCCCACTCCAGAACTGTATCCTACAGGGGACGTGCCAGGGTGCTGTGAAGGCTTGTTTGCTGTGTCCTTTGTAAGGACAAAAGATAAGTTTCAAGGAAAGACACAGCAGAGTGCCCACTGAATAAGGTTTGGTACCCACACAGTAGGATGCCTCTGGCCAGTTTAAAACCCTAAGGAAGTAATCCTGTATTAGAGCATAAACATGAACTAAAACTTTGAAATTGGGGCGGGGTGAAATGGCTCAGCCAATAAAGGCCCTTGCCACCGAGGCTGATGACTGCGTTCAATCCCCAGGGTCCACAGACAGACAGGTACCACAGGTACCACAGGATGGACAGGCAGCCTTTACTCTCCAAACCCTGATTCCACAGTCAGAACATTGTAAAACTAGTTGCCTTGATTCCATATTAAAATTCTCTGGCTTGGGGCTAGATGGCTCAGTGATTTGGAACACCGTCTACTCTTTGATAGGACCTGGGTTCGGTTCCCAGCACCCACATGGTGGCTCACAACCATCCTCCTGGTGGAGCCTGAACTCCCTGGGTGGGTTTGCCTGGCCTCGGGGGTTGGGGAGCCTCTTTACTATCTGTAAATGGGGGGTGAGCCCGAGGCAGGCCCTGAGTGAGCTCTAGGGGTGTAGGCGGGGGCAAACGTGGTAATGCGTACCTGATTTCAGTCACGTCCGACTTGTCCAGCTTCTGCAGCTCCAGCTTGGCAGCCTCCAGGATAGGCATGACCTCAGCCAGAGCTGTCTCGGCCTCAGCCTTCTCTACAGCGATGATCTTGTTCTGTTCTTCTATCTCCATGGCCTTCTCCTCGGCCAGCTTCTTCTTCTCCTCCGCTGCAGAGGGAGGGGCTGGTGAGATGCTGGGGTGCAGCAGAGGGAACCTAAGTCGTGTGGGAACCTCAAAGCCAGGCATGGTTATCTGGGAGAGTGGTCAGGGGGCTCTGGTCACTGCAATGGCCACAGGTGCTCACACAGAGAGGACTCTATGTGGCATTTCCTGCTGGATACTACCCTCTGGGTCTGTGTCAGCCTCTCCTACCTAGACCCTGGGTGGCGTTGTGGCTTCGGATGGCTGAGATGGATCTGCTCCCCTTCTCTTTCTCCCGCTCTCTCCCTTTCTCTAACATTTGATTTATTTGTGCTCCCCTGCCACAGAGTCAGTCCGTGCCTTCTGTGTGGATCCCAGGATCAAACTCAGACCATCAAGAGTGGCACCTTTCCCACTGAGCCACCTCTCCAGCCCTCCATCTCCCACCCCACCCTCTGCTTCTCGACTCCTCTACACTTTTATTTATGCTCACTCAGGTCCAGCCCTAGAGATGCCCCCTCTAGGGAGAACAGCCCCTCTTACTTCCTCTCTGCCTGGTGACACTGGTCACAGCCTGACGTCACCTTGTCACTGGCTCGTGTTCTGTCTGATTGCCTCTAAGTCATGGGGACCTCCCGTAGCTAGAGCTCAGAGGTGACGGTGACACGGGGCTCAGGGAGTACAAGAGGGCAGGCAGTGGCCCCCAGGCTCACAGCCAGCAGAGCCTCAAAATGAGACCCTATTGGAAATGATGTCTCAGCAAAAATGAGGTCACACTGGCTTGGGGACAGACCTGTTCCAGTATCTGGTGTCCTCATGAGAAGCCATGCCTCTCACTGAGTTTATATTGAATTAGTACAGTGACGCCTATGAATAGGGAAAAACACTAAAAAATAACAAAACATTTAGAAATTAAACAAACAAACAAATATGTAGACACTCAGGGTGGGTGTCCTGTGATGGTGGTGGGTCTGTGCCTCAAGGCTTGCTCAAGGCTGCCCACAGCACAGCGGTCTCTCAGCAGGGACTTGGAGCAGCCCCGGGGCCCTCAGGTGCAGATTGGTCCCAGGGCAGGTGGCCCACAACAGGCACTCGCCTATGGCTGTGTTGGTGGCGATTTCATCTAGCAGGGTCTCGCAGGCAGCCGACTTCTCGGCCAGGACGATCTTCTGCTCGGCCAGCTTGTGGTTGAGCTCATCTAGCTGGATGGTGGCCTCCTTCAGCTTGTCCAGCCCACCCTCCAGACGCTTGCACTGTGCTGGGAGCAAACAGCACATGGTCAGTGGTCCAGGCTCCAGGGCAGGAACCTGCATTAGCCTCATTGGGATCCATCCAAGAAGGGGAAAAACCTCACTTCTACAAGATGCCATACCCGCTCTAGCTCCCAGACTGCACGCATGGCATTTGCCAGCATGAAGACACTGCTGCAAAATAGCGCATCTTTTTTGTTTTGGTTTGGCTTTGAGACAGGTTCTCTGTGTAGTCCTGGCTGTCCTAGAACTTGCTCTGTAGACCAGGCTGACTTTGAACTCAGAGATTCTCCTGCCTCTGCCTCCAGAGTGCTGAGATTAAAGGTGTGTGCCACACCTCCCAGCTAACAGGGCATCTCTTAAGCAGCTGCCAGAGAGCCCTTCCTCAAAAACCCTTTCCCGCACAGCACTCTGGGGACCAGGGGACATCCAGGGCAAAGAAAACAGACCTGTAAACACAGGGCCACACAGAACTAAGAACACACAGTGTCTTACGCACAGGGATGAACCGCCCCAAATGCAAAACCCAAATCTGCTCTATTTTGCCCCAATCATAAAGGTGTCAGGCCTTGCTGGGTGGTGGTGGTTCACACCTTTAATCCCAGCACTCGGGAGGCAGAGACAGGTGGATCTCTGTGAGTTTGAGGCCAGCCTGGTCTACAAGAGCTAGTTCCAGAACAGGCACCAAAAGCTATCGAGAAACCCTGTCTCAAAATCCAAAAAAGAAAAAAAAAGGTGCCAGGCCTTGCAGAGATGAGCCTTACTCCTGAACCCTGTCCACACAGTCATGCCCTGCCCCATCCTTGTCCCACCCTGCTCACCTATGTTGTACTGGGTTTTCTCATCTAGCAGTTTCGAGTACGTGTTGATAAAGTCTAGGTAGTTCTTAGGCGTCACGTAGTTGCTGCGCCTCAGCTTCTGCTGGAACTGCTTGCTGAACTCACCCACCGACTCGTGGACCATTACCACGTGCTCCACAAGGTCTTCGATATTCTCTGCGGGAATCATGGGATTGTCCCCTGGTCAGGAAGGAGAGGAGAAAGAGGGGGTTAACAACAGGGAAAAGGAGGACTGGGGCCAGCTCAGTGCCTAGCATATGAGGCTGTGGGGACAGGCCCCAGCACCACAGAAAACAGAGAAACAACATCATCAATAACAACAACAACAAAAACCAGCTCCCCAAAAAGTGAAATATTGACCTGAAAGAACCAGACACCCGGCCTCCAACGGGTCTGTGGGAGCCAGTGTTCACAGGAACAGAGTGGTAAGGAGAAAGGACTGAGTCCGTCTGTGCTGAACGGTGACAATGTGGCATGCCCACACTGTGGAGTCCTGTTCAGCCTTGGAACGGACCAATGGACTGATGTGGGCTATACCATAAGTGACCCTCCAGAAACATTATACAAAAAGAAAGAAACTAGACACAAAGAAGCAATGTGCATGGGTCCGTTTACATGAGATACATAGACAGGGGAAAGTCACTGAGTCGGGAAGCAGGTTAGAGGGATTCAGGCCCTGGGGGAGGGAAGTCAGTGCTATGGAATAATCCTCTGTACACTGTGAATATGTATTATTCTCATTGGTTAATAAAGAACTGACTGGCCGGTAGCCAGGCAGGAAGTGTAGGAGGGAAAATCAAAATAAGGATGCTGGGATGAAGAAGGGTAGAGTCAGAGAAGTCGCTAGCAGATGTAGGGAGAAGCAAGATGAGTAGTATGCCATACTGAGAAAAGGTACCAAGCCACTGGGCAGAGTGTAGATAAGAGATATGGGTTAATTTAAGTATAAGAGTTAGCAAGTAATAAGCCTGAGCTATTGGCCACGCATTTATAATTAATATAAGCCTCAGTGTGTTTATTTGGGAGCAGCTAGAGGATAGAAACTTCTGCCTACTACTCAGTGTTTAGATGGGTGTAGAGCTTCAGCTTAGCATGATGGAAAGTTCTGGTAACAGATGGCAGTAGTGGTTGCATGACACCATGAATGTGATTGATGTTCCAGGTGCACTCAAGATAGACAGAACGGGACAGTTTACAATAGACATATTTTCCCTAAATAAAAACTGATTTCATCAAAACTTATTTTAAAAAAGGAAATGAGCAACTATTACTTGTGGAAACTTCTGGGACCTGTGATCTATCCATGGTGATTTCAATAACACAGGAGCCAGCCCTCCTGCCCTGGGAGACTGACCCTCTGCCTTTCCCCAGGACTCAGGCACCATCAAAAGAAGCTAGAGCTTCAGGAATGGGGCCCACAACCAACCCGATTGATCTCAAGCCCAGCATGAAACCTCCGCCCGTGGCGGCTGGGTGGGTACATGCAGCCATTCTGTGACAGGTCCCAGTGTCCAGCACACACTGGCAGAAGGGGGCCCTTTGTGGGAATCTATTGGAACGACTGGTGCTCTCTCCCAGAGCCAAGATCTTGTCACTTGGATCAGCTGATGGCCTGGAATGCAGCAGCCTCCAACAGGATATGAGAGAAGGAAGATAGGAGCAAACACCATTGGTGTGTCCACATTCTACAGCTCCGCCTTGACTCAGATTATACACAGCATGCTTGAAAAAGTCTGCCCACAAGCATCCAGCTTTGCAACATGGTCACCTCAACTTCAGGGAACACATTCTAAGGGAAAAGAACTGTAAACAAATTTCGGTGTGGCTTTGTGCACAGAACTGAAACACTGCATGCTGCAGCGGTGTGAAGATGGCTTGTATACCATGGAAGCTAGCATGCACAGTCACAGCATGGCTGGTAGACACAGCCCCACAGGGCAAGTGTGGCCCACCACTTGTTTCTTGTGAATAAAGTTTTATTGTAACACAGCCACAAACATTTACATGTGGTCCTGGATGGCTCTCAAAGCACACTGTCAGAATTCAGCAGCTGTGACTGAAGCAGATATTGCTACATGGACCTTCACAGTTGCAGTCTGCCAGATTCTGAGTCACAACAACGCAACAAATGTCTTCCTGGCTTCTTTCCCAGAAGAACAGCATTATTTCCCAGGAGAACTGAAGTTATGGTTTGGGCTTGTTTGGAAGTTAAGGGCCATTTGTTTATTGAGTTTGTTGGGTACATACTTGTAAAGTTGGAACTATTTACAAAACTACCCTGTGACATTGGTCATATATCCTTTTAAAATAGATTTAGAGAAAAAGAAAAATTGTGCTGGCACCACCATGGTAGTGGCCTTAAGTACAGTTTTTCTCTACAAAGAACTGAACAGTAATAGTATTGTCTATGGGTAAGGATGTGCCAAAGACAAAATGTTCATGAAGTGTGGGCCAATAAAACTTTATTCATGAAAACAATCAAGGGGCCGCATTTGGTAGCAGGCCATGCCTTACAGACCCCTGATCCCTTTGGACTAGAGCAAAATACAACCCCAAGACACAGTAACAACACAAAGCTATTCTTTGCCATCGGGAATCTATGGTGAAGGAATCTGCTGGGTCGAAATTCAGAAAAGCGACAAACTTCTTTATGAGACCAGCACACTGTCCTTGCAACAGTGGCAGCTTACCTAAAAATGACTTTGCAACAGCATGCAGGGCCTGGGGTGGCCAGGGCATGAACCAGTCGATTCCAGTGTTGTTCACTAGGCCTTGAAGAGAGAGGAGAAAAAGGATCATCGTGCAGCCTGGAGTTGCTCCAGCGCACACTCACCGTCTTTAGTATCTACCAGCGTGGTGGCTCAGCTTGGCACATTCAAGTATGATTTTGTCTCAGCATCTTGTCCCTGGAACACTGGGAGAGAGAAAGGGGGCACCCTCTCCATATCATGCACCCTGCAGTTGGGGAGAATGTGCACACCCGCCTGCCAGGAAGACACCAGCCATATCTATTGGGGATTGAGAGGGACCAGGGACGTGTGCCAACGGTGCAGGACCAACTTTCAACTCAAGTCCTACATCCCAAAGGGAGCTTGGATGTGCCAGGTCCCCAGAGCACACACTATGCCTCAGCAGTGGTGTAGGGTACCTGGGAAATTCCTGCATCGGGTCCTCAGGGTGTCGCCCACTGGTGACATGCCCAGGACAATGTGCAGGTTGTTGGCACTTTTGTTCACGAAATATTGCCACACAGACTCCTTGGCCGGGCCCATGCCACTCTTCAAAGCTTCCTGCCCGATCTGACTGAGGATGCCATCCTTTTCTTCTTCAGGGAAGAGTGCAGGGACGATACCTGGAGGACAAGGATGTAAAGGGCTTTCAGGTCTCTGAGTTCTGACCTCCTTGTGTGCAAAAGGAGGTGACGGAGCGAGGCATGGTGGGAAGAGAAGAAGACAAGCTCAACACACACCAAGATCAAAGCGGTGGGAAGTGAGTGCCCCCTGCCTGCCCTGAGGACTGTGCTGGGCACTAAAGTCCATGTATGTGTGCCTCTCACAGTAGATATTCTCGCCACAGGGGGATTTATCTCCCAGGAAGAAGCATTTGACAATGTCTAAGGACAATTTGCACGGTCACAACTTGAGGGGAGTGAGCTGGTGAGTGTTAAATGCCAGCTTGCCACAATGTCGAATTACCTGGGAAGAGAGTCTCAATGGAGTAATCGTCTTTATCTGGTTAGTCTGTTAATTGATGTGGGGTGACTCAGCCCACCATGGGCAGCACCATTCCCTAGGCAGAGGGTCCTTAACTCTTCAGGGCAGGAGAAAGCTGGAAGCAGGCAGTGTGAGTACATTCGTTTCTCTCTGCCGTTGACTTTGCATGTGTGAGGTGACCAGCTGCTCAAGCTTCTGCTGCTGTGACTGTCCCTAAAATAATCCACTTCCACCTGGAATCAGGACCCAAATGAACCTGCCCTTCCCTAAGGCACTCTGTGCTCAGGGCGTTTGTCGCTGCAACAGAAATAAAACTAGAACAGGGATGGTCCATGTCCAGTGGGACCAGCCTGGTGTACAGTGTCGAATCCTGCACGGCCCAGGACAGACCCACAGCCCCCAATGCCAGCAAGGCTTTGGGCAAGGCCTGTGTGACTGTGGGTGACTGGGAGCATCCGTGTCTTCAGATGGCGAGACATCTGAGTTAAGGGGTTCCTATGCAGAAGAGTTCATATTGTGACCAGAGCTGAGCTCCCTCAAAAGGCCTTGACTCTTCCCTTGACTCTGGTACAGACCCCACAGGTAGCCAGAACGACATCCAGAAAGCACATAGACTGTGTCCAGACAGTGAGAATGTAGCCTCAATCTTTAAACGACCCACAAGGCCTTGCATCCCGGTGCCCCTCTACTCCCGTTTGCTTTTGTTTTAAATCGGAGTCTCATGTTGCCTAGGTTAGCCTTGAACTTGTTATATAGCTGAGGATGAGCTTGGACTTCTGACCCTCCTATGTAGGGAGCAAGAAGTGCTGTGTGAGTGTGTATTGTTTGGCATGAGTGTAGTAAATAGGGGCGGCGGGGCTGCATCCCCAGCACCCCGGTTGCCTGGCTAGCTTATGCCCGAAATAACAACACACAAACTGTATTCATTTAATCACTGCTTGGCCCATTTCTATCTAGCCTCTTCTAGGCTAATTCTCACATATTAATTTAGCCCATTTCTAATCATCTGTGTAGCGCCCCTAGGTGCGCTTACCGGGAAGATTCTAGCCTATGTCCATCCTGGGTCGGAGCTTCATCGCGTGCGTCTGCCTGGGAGCTGGGAGCATGGTGTCTCTCTGAGGCGTCTGCTCCCGAGAGGAGAGCTGTGGAGTCTGAGCTCACTTCCTCTTCCTCCCAGTGTTCTGTTCTGTTTACTCCTCCCACCTATCTTCTAACCAATGAGGGCCAAGCTGTTTCTTTTTATTTAACCAATGACCTTCCTCCATCACATGGGCATTTACAGGGTTTACCTGTTTGCAAAAACCCTGTCTCCATGTTTACCTGTATGTAATAACCCTGCTTTCGTGTTTGCCTGCATGCAATAACCCTGCCTCCATGTTTATCTGCATGCAAAACCCTGCCTCCTTGTTCAACAAAACACCCTAAGCTTGCTTCTGGGGTACTGTGGCTTCTCCATCAGAGAAAGCCCAGAGCACCCGATTCCACATTCTTTCTGTGTGTCAGCCCTTTCTTCATTCCCTCTTCATCTCTAGTCAAGGTTCTGGGACCCACGGTGTGCAAGAATCAGCACTATTGCTTCAGGCTCCTGGGTACTGGGAATACACAATGCCCTGCTGTACCCAGCATAGGTGTGTGTGTTTTCCCCTGGTACTGGGGATCGAACCCAGTACCTCACATGTTAGTCAAGCACTCTACCGTTGAGCTACATCCCCAGCTACTCCTGAGTCCTTCCCATGAGATCACCATATTCTTGCCTTGGTGTCTCTTCCCTTTGGCACAGGGAACTCCCTACATGTAAGATTTTTCCAGCAGTGGCCTCCTGGCCCCTCTACCCAATATGGGAGCATGAATGACGGCCCCCAAATACAGCTGGCCCCACCCTAGGGCTTACAAATATGTTTGCTTATGCTCCCTGCCAAAGGGACTACTTTTGCAGTTGGGACTAAGCAGGGGACCCAGGCAGCTGGGTGTTGTCACAGGAAAGGGGGAGGAGCAGGGGTTGGGTGAGGGGGACAAAAGCAGAAAGTAAGGTGGTATGAGCCAAGGAGCCCTGGGCTAGGGCAGCCTCTGTAAACTGGAAAAGACAAGTTTGTACATCTTGGACCTGTTCACGCGTCGGTGTCCCCTCCAGAAACCCTGCAGACCCACAGGGATGTTGGAATGAACTCATCTTTGGGCGGTTTGATGAAGGGCCACAGGAAGTAGACACATTAGCTTCCGGAGTGCTGCTCCACAAGGCTCATCCTTGTGTGTTTCTGTGTGTGCTTCCGTACCCACCCCTCCCCTGCACATCTCAGGCTCTGAACCTCACAGACAGCAGAGGTCATGGGCACTGTATTTCTTGCAAAACCTGAGATAAGTCCACAGTGTCTCTCAGAGCTGAGACACACAGGACAATCCTGGTAGCAAGGAGGAGAACGGTAACCAATACACCCACAGCAAGAGCAGAGGAGGGCTCAGCTGCCCAGCTGAGAACTGCAGGGGCTTGCGTGACAGCATAGATTGCCAGGCCTGTCTCAGACTGCAGTGGGAGGTGGAGCTGGACATTCCTGCCAGCAGGTGGGCAGTACCTGAGGTCAGCATGTTGTTGATGAGTTCCAGGAAGCCCTCCTCAGCCACGTGCGCATCTGTAAACAGGAAGATCATCATCTTGTTCTCCAGCCCTAGCTTTAAGTATAGGCTCTTCAGATCTTCCCGGAAGTTAGTCTCGGAGTAGCCTCGGCTCAACAGGATTTCAAACACCTGGGGAAACAGGCAGGCAGTGCCCACTGAGGCAGGGGAAGGCGCTGAGCAAAGCAGGAGAGTGCATAGGTTTGCTTGCCCCCAAACATGACGTCGCTTGAGGCGCACAAGTATGGAAGTCGGATGATTGACAGGTGTCCTGTGTGTGCCGCACACACGTGTCAAGGTGTGAGTATAAAAGGTGCATGGTCCTATGTGGGATGTATATCTGGAGAAAGGACAGGCCACCTGGGAGTCACAGGGAGGACAAGCAGGAGACCTGCAACCGCAAAGGCTGGTGATGGTCACGCATATCAGTGGCTAGATCAAAAAGCACGCTTAAAATGATGGACCGTGCCATCTTGATTTACAGCTCTTTAAAGCAATCTCATCTTTTCTAGAAGATTTATATTGATTTTTGTTTATGTGTGTGTACGTGAATGTCTGTAAGTGAACCACATACATACAGGGACCTGTAGAGACCACAGGAGAGCCCTGGATCCCAATCCCCTGGAGCTGGAGTTACAGGAAGCAATGAGCTGCAGGTGTGGCAGTCAGCAATGCCACCTACAGCTCCTCTCACTCCTCTCAGGTTCGGCCAAGCTCCCCCACCCACCCCGTGTTCCCACAGTTCCAAATTCACGGGCACAGCTTGTGTCTCACTTTTGAGCTGGAGTTCTCAAGCCACTGCAAGTTAGACGCTTTGCAAATTCAGGCGAACGGGACAAAAGCTGAAGGCCGTTGCCCCAACTCTTTACACAGAATCCCCCTCACCTCGTAGCCGGCGGTGTAGGCTGCCAGCCTGGCCAAGGACTGCTTCCCAGAGCCGCCCACACCCACCAGCAGTGCGTGGCCGCGGTCCATCCGAATGATGCGGTGCACACGCGTCAGGTGCTCCAGAGCATCGTCGAACAGCACCAGGTTCATCTTGGTGTTGACTTCGTTGTACTCCTCAAGGATTTCCTGAGGGGGAAGGGTCCATGAACCCACCACATTTTATGAGGCAGGCTCTCTCCTTCGCGTCAGAAAAGACAAAAGATGCCTCAGCATCCAAGGCTGAGTATGTAGTCGGATCCTTAGGACATGTGGGACCGGAGACCTAATTCCCAACATCAGGATTGCAGTCGGCTGGGCGTGAGACAGGAGAGATGGCTCAGCAGGGAGATGCTGCTCTTCCCAGGACCCAAGTGCGGTTAGAGCACTCCAGCAGGTGGCTCACAACTGCCTGTGATTCCAGTTCTAGGGAGTCTGATGCCCTCTTTTAGCCTCTATGGGCACCTATACTCACATGCAAGCATGCATGCATACATACGCTTTCATCCACACATGTTCACACACACACACACACACACACAAACACAAAACCATGTATATAATTAAAACTAAAGGAAATCTCCGGTCTGCTGGGTGTCAACTTGCTACAGTGGACTGCGGCTGGGTGTGAAATATCCTGTATGGACAGAGCTGGAGGCAGGCAGTCCGCACCTCAAACAGCGCCTTGGCGGCCTCGTAGTCCTGGATGTCTTCATAAACACGTGGTTCATCCTCATGCAGAGCTGTCCGGAAGTCCCCAAACAGGATGGGGTCCCTCATCACGGCCTCGTAGTCATCATTAAAATACTCCTTCACCAGGTTCCCTATGTGATCTTGCACCTTGAAACAAAAGCGGGTTAAGGCCCCAGGCATGTCCACAGCTGCATACACTTGGCAGGAACAGAGAATTTACCATTTTCGGTGGGATAATTTGCCTCGACCTTCCCTAGTGGCGCCTATCCTTCTGCTGTGAACATCCTGTGTGAGTTGGTTTTGTGAGAAACCTTGTTGGTTTCTTTTGGTCTTATTTTTTTCTAAACCCTCTTTTTTAATTGTCTGTTTTTCAATTACATTTTCTTATTTATTTATGCTTGGGTGCACACGTAGAGGGCAGAAGATAACTTCCGGGCGTCAGTTCTCTCCTCCCACCATCTGGGCCCCAGGGATGGACTCGGATCATCAGGCTTGGCTGCAGCGCCCACTGAACCATCTTGCCGGCACCGCTGCCATGTATCTTACTCAGACTTTACGTGGGGTTCCCACACACTAAGGCGTCGCGCATGCTCACCAGCTGCTTGTCTACTTCGTTGATGAGCCGGTCATGGAAAACCCGCAGGCACTCATTTCTCCACACCCTGACCATTTGAGTCACCGTCTGAAACCTACACAAGGGAAGGGCAATGTGGTCGGTCACCAGGTCTCCTGGGGGGAGAGGGCTCAGGTGGACGGGGGGAGCACAATCTGGAAGCTAACAAATTAAATATGGAGGTGACAGTCATCACCCACAGCTCATCCTACTGTAAGGAGGAAATGGAGCCTTCTTGCCAGTCACATGAACAGCCCAAACCCTGTATGAACTTAGCATCAGTCTCAGGGCTGCTCCTTTTCCTAGCCCTACTTCTAGAACTTTCTCTAATTCTAGCAGAGCCATCATCACCCTGTCCAAAAGACTAGGAACAGGAAGACGGCCACCGTAAACCATCCACGGCCCTCCAAGGCAGGGCAAAGACCACAAAGAGCCCTCTGCTGTCCCTCAGTGTCGCCGGCTGCTGGTGTGGACCCACATAGTTCGGTCCCTCCCTGCAGATCCACAGAGACTGAAGCTGCCCGGGAAAGATGGGAGTCTGGCGTTCCTGAGACTCTTCCAGTCCTAACCCTTTCTGTGCTGTGTCTGGCGACTCCTGGAGATGCACCATCCTCTACCCAGCTGGAAATGCTGTAGCCAGCCTAGCCGCAGGCTCCATACAGATCCAGCTGCAGGGCTGAGCAGGTAAGGCAGCAAAACCATTCCACTGGAGGGACCAAGACACTGTACACACCCCAGCTTTGGGGGTCAAGGAGCATTTGCTGTCACCCTAAGGCTTAATCTGTTTTCTCCATCCATGCGCTCACGGATGCTGTGTGATTCACTGACACATTTTTGTGACCTGTTTGATTCATTGAGAAGTTCCAACCAAAGCCGCCATTCAACCTTCTAACCTCATTCAACCCTTTGATACAGTTCCTCGTGTTGTCGTGACCTCCAACCATGAAATTATTTTCACTGCTAAAACTTTGCTACGGTTATGAGTCATGATGTCGATACCTGTGTTTTCCCGTGGTCTTGGGTGACCCTGCGAAAGTTTGGCAACAGCCGCTTTAGGGTATATCTTAGTTAAACAAACGAGCCCCAAACTCACCGATCTGGATTAGTGAGGACAAGGCCATTGAAAACTCGGGACAGGTCTCGGAGGTTGAAGATGTAATGGAACTTCGAAGGGGTGGGAGGGAGATCTTGAACAATATTTTTGTAAAGTACTAACGTGCAGAATGTCAGTTTTCGGCTCACGCCCCCGATGCTCTCATTAAAGTTCTTTAAAAGAATGAAAAGAGCGTCATGTCTATCGGCAGAAGAATGGATGAGCGAAATGTTGTGGCTTCATGACAGACTAGCGTTTGGTCAGGGAGAGGAGCGGAACACTGACTCATGGATGCATCTTGAGAACCTGGTGCTAAGTGAGAGAAGCCAGGCTTCAGAGGCTGCATGGCTTCCAGGGACTTGGAGGGAGAGAGGGGAATCTGTAATGGGTACAAGTTTCCTATGATTTAAAAAAAGTGTTCTATTTACACAGTGAGACTAGTTAGCAAGACTGAATGGACCAAATGTTTCTAAATTGTATGTGTTAAAATGGCTAAAATAATAAATTTTAAATTATGTGAATTTTACTTTTTTTTTTTGATTTTTTTTCGAGACAGGGTTTCTCCGTAGCTTTTTTTGGTTCCTGTCCTGGCACTAGCTCTTTCTAGACCAGGCTGGCCTCGAACTCACAGAGATCCGCCTGCCTCTGCCTCCCGAGTGTTGGGATTAAAGGCGTGTGCCACCACCGCCCGGCTAATTTTACTTTTTCTTTGCATGTGTGTGTACATGTGTGTGCATGTATGTGTATGTGTGTGTGCGTGCATGTGTGTGTGTGTGTGTGTGTGTGTGTGTGTATAGTTCACTGTTTGACCTGCTCTGACTGCCTTGCGGGGTATTCAACAGTGGTATATGACCTCATCTGTAGTTAAATAGCTTCCAACAAGGCTCACAGTTCTTCCTGCTCCTCACACCACACTCTCCCCTCCTGGACAAAGCCTTGGAGTGCACAGACCCCAGGCTAGGGTAAATAAATCAGCCCTGCACATGCTCCCACCCAACACGTTTTCCTCCAGTTCAGACTTGTGGGGAGAGCCCGGTTACCGAGGTGTGGCCCTTCAAGATGGAGTAGTAGATCAAGCGCAGAGACTCCTCTGATGGGAAGGGGACGTTGAAGACACTGAACAGTGAGAGGAACCTGGGGTCCACCTCATTGCGGCCCCCTCCTGCCTTCCCCATGGCGGCAATGAAGCCCAGGTCCCGGATACTCTTACAGTTGAGCTCTTTCCCGCGGTCGTATAAGAAGCCCTTTTCCAGCAGCAACTTCAGCAAGGCAATGGGCTGCTGGGTACCATACTCATCCACCTGGAAGGAAAGAGAAGAGCAGTATCGAAAAGCAGAGCTGGGCGAGGCAGTGCCGACCTTAAATGCTCACCTCTCCTGTTTCCCCCTGAGCATTCTGGGTTGGCCTCCTAGGTCTTCCCAAGCCTATGACTGCCTATTCACACCCGAGGCTTAAAGTCGGTCTCCTTCACCACACTGCATTCCATGAAGGCAGCGACTGCTGAGGCTTACACACCTTACAGTGCCAGGTTCCTGGGAGGAGTTCAGCAAATGGAATGGATGGGTAGGTGGAAAATGGATGGATGGAAAACTGTATGGGAAAATGGATGAATGGGTGGGTGGGTAGGTGGGTGGGTGGATGGATAAGTAAGTGGGTGGATAGACAGATGAGTAGGCGGATGGATGGGTGGGTGGGTGGGTGGATGGATGGATGGATAAGTGGATGGGTGGATAGATAAGTAGGTGGCTAGGTGCGTGGGTAGGTGGGTGGGTGGTGTATGGGTAGGTGGGTAGATGAATGGGTAACTCGATGGATAGATATAAAGATGAGTGGGTGGACAGGTGGATGGATGGATAAGTAAGTGGGTGGATAGACAGATGAGTATGTGGATGGATGGGTGTGTGGGTGGGTGATGTGGGATTCCCCTCTGTATGCTATAAATATGTTTTATTACCATTGGTTAAAAAAGAAACTGCTTTGACCTATGGCAGGGCAGAAGATAGGTAGGCAGGAGAACTAAACTGCATGCAGGTAGAAAGAAGGCAGAGTCAGGCAGATGCCATGAAGGCATAGGATAAAGATGCCAGAACCTTACTGGTAAACCACAAACCTTATGGTAAAATATAGAATAATAGAGATGGGTAATTTAAGATGTGATAATTAACTAAAAGTACGCCTGAGCCATCGGCCAAACAGTGTTGTAATTAATATGGTTTCTGTGTGATTATTTGGGTCTGGGCAGCCAGGAAACAAAAGTGCAGATTCTGTTTATAAAATGGCGCCCAATGTAGGTGAGTGGGTAGATGGATGGTAAGTCGGTCAATTGATGCATGAGTAAGTGGATGGATGGATGGATGGATGGATGGATGGGTAGATAGATAGGTGGATAGTTGGGTTGATGGATGTTTGGATGGGTAAGTGGATAATGGATGGATGGATGGATGGATGGATGGATGGATGGGTAGATAGGTGGATAATTGGGTTGATGGATGTTTGGATGGGTAAGTGGATAATGGATGGATGGATGGATGGATTCTGTAGATGGGTGGGTGAGTGGATGGATAGGTGGATGGACAGTGGATGGACAGAGGATGGATGGGTTTTTACAGATTTCTTAACATATGGATGAAGAATAAAAGATACAGGTCTGTGGGTAAATGAAACAGGAGGTAAGCAGGTAACTGAATCCCTGAGTGGGCAATGTATAGATGGTCAGACATGTTGCAGATGTACAGAGTTGAAAACACTTGCTGCTCTTCCAGAGGATCAGAGTTCTGTTCCCAGCTCCCATGTCGGGCAGCTTACAACCACATGTAACTCCAGCTCCAGGGGATGACACCTTCCTCTGGTCTTTTGGGTTCATGTGGCATATATACACACAGGTACACACCCATAAAAATAAAATTTAAAATTAGTCTTAAATAATATAAAATCTTAAAAGACACGAACTTACACACACACACACACACAGACCTATCCCACCTCTATAAGCCCCGCCCACCTTTGGCATGTTCATATCATCCATGAACACCAGCAGGCGCTTCCCCATGGGTGGCCCATATGTGTCCTTCGTCCGCTTCTCCACATTTGCTTCTAAATTTCTCTGGATGTCCAGGGATGTGGTGCGTGAGGAGAAACTGACCATCAGCACAATCTGTAACAGAGCAGAGAACAAACAACTGGCTTCCAACTGATGGTCTAGAACCGATGCAGGTCCGTGAGTCATCATTTTTAAGAGCTAAAGCCAGAGGTGGGCATGATGGCATGCTCGAGAGGCAGAGGCAGGAGGATCTCTGTGAGTGCAAGGCCAGACCAGGCAGGGTTACACGGTGAGACCCTGTCAGAGGCAGGAGGATCTCTGTGAGTGCAAGACCAGGCTGGCCAGGGTTACACGGTGAGACCCTGTCAGAGGCAGGAGGATCTCTGTGAGCGCAAGGCCAGGCCAGCCAGGTTTACACAGTGACCTGTCCTAACAACACCCTCTTTCCTCCTGTTAGATTGCATGCTGCCACTCATGAGCCTTGGGACAATGCAGGCTGTGGAATGCTGTCCCCCAAGGCCACACCATCTTGAAATCAGAGAGGCTATGATTTCCCACAGGAGACCCTCCCAAGGTTGGACCCACTAACACCCCCTCATCAAGGGGAGGAGGATTAGAAAGATTCCAAACCCTCTCTACCATATACAGCCTTAACTATTACCTACATGTCATCTGGCTTCTGAAAGGGACTCCAGTCACATTCATTTGGTTCACCGAGCTGGACTTGGGTAGAACTGTTCCTTGGTCCTTTCTATCCGGGTGATTAGAGAGCTACATGATGGTATGGGGTAGGGGAGGTGTCATTCTACCTTGGTGGCCTCTAAAAAGGCAACTGTCTGACCTTAAAGAGATGACTTCAACGACAACAGCTGTACCACTCTCTACGGCAGAGGAGTTTTAAACATAAATTGCTTTCAAGGCAACTGCAGGCTAATAAGGAGGCTAAAGAAAGCATGAACAACCAACCAGAGGCTTCCTGCTGGACCTCCTCGCTGGAGGGAAAATGTTCTCTTTGTCCAGAGACAAAGGTCTGTCTCTCTCTTCTCTCTCTTTCTTGTGCCCTTAGAAGAACTATTCTCATATTATACTCATAGAGTGTATGCGCGCGCGCGCACACACACACACACACACACACACACACACACATACACATTCACACACATACAGATGCTCATATTCAGCCATATACCAGCCCAACTGGACTGCTGAAGCACGCAACTCGGTAGCCCCCAGGGTTCAATCAGTGAAGTATTTAAACAACTTCCCAGCTGGTGCCAAAGTTGTCTGAGGACCACACTTTGGGAACAACTGACTTTTCAAATGTCCTCCAACCCAGCTGGCCACGAGTACACATGCATGTGTGCCAATGGTCGGCAGCTAACTGGTTGTCTGTGTGTCTGTCTGCTTGCAGCCAGTGAGGTCTAGGGGCAGGGTCCTAGGAAAGCGAAGATGCACACAGAAGACTCGGAACACGGATTCCTCTCAGCTTCTAACAGCAACCCTGTGCCCTCCGCCCTGGCACCTTTTAAAATAAATACGCCACATTGCAAGTGACTGCATCCAAGGAGAGAGGCAGGCAGGCCTGACCCATCCAACATTTCTCGCAGAGATGTCCCTGAGGCCCATGTGGCTTCCAGAAGCCACAGGAGTAGAGAAGGAACATAATTAAAAGCATCAGAGAAGGAAGCAGGGGGCATCTCTGCCTTCTTTGCTGAGAAAGAGTCTCTCTATGTAGCTCTGGGTATCCTGCGACTCACTGTGTAGACCAGGCTAGCCCAGTAATCACGGGGACCTCTCTGTCTCTGCTTCAGAGTGCTGGGATTAAGTCGTGTGCCACCACATCCGACTGTCTCTGTCTTCTGAGGTTCCAGAGCTGAAATAAGCATCTCTTACTGTAGGGATTTGAATAAGATGTCTGGGGCATTTGAATGCTCGGTCCCAGGTTGTTGGCAATGTCTGGGGAAGCTTAGGAGGTGTGGCCTTGCTGGAGGAAGGGGCAGGCTTTGAGATTTCAAAAGCCACGGGCCATTCCCTGTTAGTACTCTGTTTCCTGCTTATGGTTGAGATGCGAGCTCTCAGCTTTTCCTTCCGCCATGCCTGGTACTTCTGATACACTTCCCCATGATGGTGATGGACTCATCCCTCTTGACCCTAAGCCCCAAAATCAATTCTTCCTTCTCTAAGCTGCTGTGGTCATGGTGTTTTATCACAGAAAAGAGTGTCACCAGTATAGTGACAACCAAAACAGAAAAGCGCAGGATGGACAGAATCCACAAGAGCAGACTGTGAGAACAGAAAAGGGTTAGAGCCAGTAGAGGGGTGGAGAGAGCATGAACAGGTTCCTTGGCGTGACAGCGTGTGAAGAACGCACCCAGAATCCTTCTTGCCACCTGGGTACACCCTCATGTTCCTGGTATCCTCCTCACACCCCGTTGTGAGTCCCCAGAGAGTGTCTATGTGAGCTGCAACTTCTCCTGTGCTAGCAGCTGGCCTGGGGCCCTGTTCATAGCAGACTTTCCCACAAGTGACCAAGTTCTAGAACACACAAAAGGATCACAGAGAATGTAACAGCTAACCTCCATGATGGCCCTCCATCACCTGTACCCCAAGTCCAATCGAGGGGCTCAGAGGACTCCCTGTGTGACCCATGTAGCATGAAAGAATATGAGTAGGTGATACAGGCAAGGCTATGTCCACGTCCTCTCTCATAGCTCCTTGTTGTATTAAACAGTGGTCCTTTAGGCTGTGCACGGTCTTAGGAGACTCCATTTGACAAGCTGCTTTTGACTCCATTTTGAGGGAGAAGGATTCCTATAATCTCTGGTGGGGGGGGGGGACCCAGAAATGGTACCATCGGTCATGTAACCCTCCCCCATCCAGCACAGACTGAATAAAGATTTATTCTTGGGAGTAGAAAACAAACCATGTTTACTGGGGAGAACCAAAACTGTGGGGGCACGTGAATGTATTAAAATAATGTCAGGGAAACCAGGCTCAAGGACTTATCAGACCAGACCAAAGAAAGTGTGGAACTCCCTTGTCTGGACCCCAAAAAGCAATAGACACCCAATACTGTGATGGCCCAGCTGCACACCGGTCTATAGTGACACCTAATACTGCGATGGTCCAGCTGCACACTGACCTATCGTGACACCCAATACTGCGATGGTCCGGCTGCACATCGGCCTATCGTGACACCCAATACTGCGATGGTCCAGCTGCACACTGACCTATCGTGATACCCAATACTGCGATGGTCCGGCTGCACACCAGCCTATCATGACACCTAGTGCGCATCGAGGACCAAGGACTTGCTGACTTGGCTCTGTCCCCTGCTCTGACATAGAGTGCTCAACTGCCAGCCGGTCCATCTGTTCACCTGTCTGGACCTGGACCTGGCCTGCTGTTTCCTGACCCAGTTCAGTTTTTTAACCTGGCAGCTAAAAATTTCACAGCTGTGCTCTCGAACCTGACGCCCTTCTGGCTCTGATTGGGTTCATTATCGTCAATACAGACTCTCAACACACTTCTGAGACCCCCTGAGCTCTGCTGTGGCCTCTCTGATTTGTGTCCCCTCTGTCATCCATATATAAACACACAGATAAATGGCATATCTAAGGTGTGCTGTGAGAGTTAGCATCAGTCATGAAAACAGGGATAAAGAATTGCCATCACCTTGCCCGAGCTACCAAGGTAGGTGGACTTTGTGATAACTGTCATTGAAACTGCTAAACATTGGCAAGGTGGTGGTGGTGCACACCTTTAAACCCAGCACTCTGGAGGCAGAATTTGAGGCCAGCCTGGTCTACAGAGCAAGTTCCGGGAAAACCAGGGCTACATGGAGAAACCCTGTCTCGAAAAAATAAACAAAACTTCTAAACCTTGTGAATTTCTTCTTATTTAGTAGACTCTGATATTGTGAAAAGAAACACATTTGTCTGTATTTCTGGTATAGCGAGTTTCTGATACTATGTCACAAGGAACTCGGTGGCTTCTGCCGTGTGGATTTCTGCCATGAAGGAAGCCAGCTGCCTTTGCATGTCACTGCTGTGGACGGAATACGCCCAGGCTCCCATGCATTGGAGCTTCGGAGGCTCCCAAGACCGCTGAGGGCAATCGGATGGAGAGTAAGATTCATGTGGCTTGTCTTTTGTGAAAGTGGCCTCCTCTGGCAGGCTTGCTCCTTCTCACCATGTTTTGCTTCCCCACCCTCCATGGCCCCACGCACCACAAAGGCCCTCGCCCGTCTGACAGTAGCACCATGCTCTTGGACTTCCTGGCTCCCAAGAGCTGAGTTAAGTAAATGGCTACTCTTTGTAACCTACCCTGTCTCGGGTCTTCTGTTATAGCAAAGGTCTAAGACAAGCATAGTCAAGCATTCCTCAGAGAGGCCCACGCTGAGGATCTAAGACTTTCAGTCACATGAAATGCTGTCTTGGAAGATGGTCATCCAGCCCTAGTCAGGCCTTCAAACGAACGCAGCCTTCACCAACCTTAACTACAATTCCATGAGGGAACTTGAACCTGAGTCACCCAGCTAAGCCACATCAGAGTCCTGACCCCTGAAACAGAGAGGTAATAGGGCTTGTGGCACTAAGCTACCGGGAGTTGGGGCAGCTTGTCACACAGAAGCAGGTAACTAATACAAACGCTTACGTTAGTCTCCTCGCTCAGATTCTTAAGGAAGTTCTGGGTAGTGGCTGTCTTAGAAGTGCCCGATTCACCCACGAAAAGAACGGGGTGCTTGATTTTAACCATCTGCTCCAGTATCCAGGTGGTGCGGGTCGTATCTACTGTGTGAACTGAAAGATAGAAGAATCGGGGTGTCACAGGAACTCTGAGCAGTCGGCCGCCTGGCACTCACACGGAGTCCCGTGCATTCAGTAAGAGGCAGTCCAATCAAAGTGTATAATTGAGTATAATGCATTTCCTTGGCAAAGCGATGTGGCAGCTCCGCTGACTTCAACCACCCTGCTCCCCGAACTCCATATGATTTGCACTCAGAATGAAAACCCCACTCACACCTCAGGCACCTGCCGGACCGGTTTCCTGAAAACCTCTGCTGAAGGTAGCATCATCACATAGTCAGGCCCAGGCCACCCACTCTCCCAGGGAAGGCTTCAATTGGCGGGGCAGGGGGGCTGAAAAAATGCAGGTGTCTCGCTCCGGAAACACCACGCACAGGACCAGACATGCTTACTATATTATCATACTGGTGAATCAGGGCACTCAAGGTCCATGCCCACTGTGAGCCTCTGCTGTGGCTTCCCTCCTGCCCTCCCTGTGCCCAGCCAGCTCTGTGGCTGGGGTGTCCTAGGAGATGTAAAGGAAAGTGGAGAACAGGCTATCACGGGCATTGGCTTGCAGGAGAAACCCAGGTCACACACATAGAGGTGCTCAGAGGTGTAGGACAAAGTGGGACCCCAAGGGGCCCATGGTGCCAGCCTCTAGTCACTCCCAGCCAGTTCCACGGATGGCACTCAGTTGCCAATGAGGCCATGGTCATCTTCTCACGCCCACTCACACCCACTCACACCAAGAAGCTGAGACCAGGGATGCTGCTTACACACCCAGGATGTCGACAAATTTCCTCTCGTGGCTGTGAATATACTCAGGAACTAGCTTGCTCCACGGGATCCAGTGGTTCCGCTTGGGATCGAAATGGAAGTCGTACAGGCTGGGAAGATGCCCTAGGGGAACAAGGGTCCGTGTTGTTTTGGTCATAGACTTGGGAGTGGGCTAGGGTCTAATGCATCTGGAATGAGCTGCCTGTTCACCTCGGAGCACACTCAGGCTTGCGTGCTGCTCCTTCATGGGATAGGCCCTCAGAGAGTACTCAGAATTGATGCTGTGACTTTTGAACCAGTGCTACCTTTTGGAGTTAGCCACCAGTCCTTCCTTAGAGACACAACCCCGAGTACAAGGCCATGACCCTGCCGTTACAGATGTTGGTGGTCCAGGCAAGGGTAGGGGCAAATAAACAGAAAATTTTGATGCAGATGCTGAATTCTGAGACTGGAGAAGTACAGGTATGACCCATGACCCATACCCATGACCCGTAACCCATGACCCATAACCCATAAGGATATCTGGCAAAGACAGGGTGGGAAAGAAAAGAAGAAGCATGGTGTCAAAGATAGCTCCAGAGCAGGAGCTGCACCCTCCATTTGCACCCCTTCCCCAGACTGTTTCCTCGCAAGGATCCCCATTCACACGTGTGCCATGCCCTCCCATCTCTCAGACCACTTCTCCAAGCGGAAGACCACCTGTGGGCTCCACCTGGTTCTATTTAAGGGCACACATACTCGCGCAAAATTTTAAACCCTTTATAAGGTACTCTCCTGTGACTCATCTGCTGGTCTATGGAGACATTTTGGGGGAGCCCAGAGGAAAATGGGGAACCCTGGAGTGTGTCAGGTATGGAGAGCTCAGCCAGAGCTGGAGCAGAAGGGGCCAAGATGGAGTAAGAGGCACCGCCTCCTCCTGCAGTGGTGACTCAGGGGTTGACCTGCTGGAGCAGGTGACACACTTGAAGCCCTGAGCATAGCACCGGCCACATGACACAGGAAGGAACAAGGAGAAGCAAGTCCACCTCTTCTGTAAGCCTGCACCAAAGAAGGGGTCAAGATTCCTACCTGGGAGCTCTCCAGGACGGGCCCAGACCCCTTCTGTGTCTGCAGTGGGCATCGACGAGAGGCGTTTGATGCCCTCGTCAAATTTGATCCTCCCGTCCTCGAGCAGGGAGGCGCCGAGTGAGCAGTAGAGAGCCTCCAGGAAGAAGCACTCCAGCAGGTCAAGGTCCTCGATTTCCCCTTCTAGTAGTGAATCCATCATCTTGGTTAACTGGGTTACCTGGTCACAGAAAGCCTGTTTCAGCCCCTCTTTCTAAACCCCATGATGTAATCTGTCCTGAGTCCTGGGGTTCCCTATCCCATGGTGAGGACATCGACACCCGCCATATTGGTTTGGACACATGGAGCCTGGCCCCTTAGCTTGCATGGTGGGGGGTCACAAGAATGAACCCTGACATTCACCCATCAGCCATCTCTGCTCCCTTTAAGCCCCTCCCCCACCGCAGGGGTCTATCTCTCAGGAAGTCTGCCTTTCCCGCCCTCAGCAGTGGAGTGTTCTTACCATGTTCAGGTCTGTCTGAGGAACCACCATCTTGAGCCTCTCTCCCTGTCTCCCGTCCACTATCCCCTCTATGATCATGTCGATGAGCGAGGGCACGTATTTCTCAAAGAGGTCATTTAAATACTTTTGCTCTACCTGCGGAGGAGACACCCAAATCCTTTCCAAGAATCCTTTTGTTTTTGTTTCTATTTTTTTGTTTTTCCAAGACAGGTTTCTCTGTGTAGCTCCAGCTGTCCTGGAACTCACTTTGTAGACCAGGCTGGCCTCGAACTCACAGGGATTTACCTGACTCCTCCTCCCGAGTGCTGGAATTAAAGGTGTGCGCCACCAGGCCCTGCTCAGGGATCCTTTTAACTGGAAGTTAATCAGGGGTTTTTCTTGTCCCGACAAGGGCGAGAAACAGCTGTAGTGATGACCTCAGCAGATGTACTAAAGCTGGAGCCGTGGCTCAGCTTAAGAGCACTGGCTGCTCTTACAGAGGAATTGGGTTCAATTCTCTACACCCACATGGTGGCTCACAACAGGTTCTGACTCCAGTCCCAGGGGATCTGACACCCTCTTCTGACTTCCCTGGGTATGAGCACGCACACAGTGCCATACCTACGTTCAGGAAAGCACTAATACACATGAAATCATAAAATGCATATTTAAAAAATGATGGTGAACTGTTGCCAGGCGGTGGTGGCGCACATCTTCAATCCCAGCACTCTGGTCGCAGAGGCAGGCAGATCTCTAAATTCAAGGTCAGCCTGGTCTACAGATAGAGTTCCAGGATAGCCTGGGCTACATGGAAAAACCCTGTCTCAAAAACAACAACAGGGGCTGGAGAGATGGCTCAGAGGTTAGAGCATTGCCTGCTCTTCCAAAGGTCCTGAGTTCAATTCCCAGCAACCACATGGTGGCTCACAACCATCTGTAACGGGGTCTGTTAAGTAAATAAGTAAATAAATATTTAAAAAACAACAACAACAAAAAGATGGTGTACTGCTCTTGTAGAGGATCCACAGTGGGCAGCTCACAACTGCCTGCAACTCTAGCCTCGGGGGTTTGATGACCTTTTCTGGCCTCTATGGACACTGCACTCATATGCATGAAAGTGTGTGTGTGTGTGTGTGTGTGTGTGTGTGTGTGTGTGTGTGTGCATAAGTGTGTACTTAATTAAAAGTAAAGTAAGCTGCGAGGTGGTGGCACATGCCTTTAATCCCATCACTCAGGAGGCAGAGGCAGGCAGATCTCTGCGAGTTTGAGGCCTGCCTGGTCTACAGAGTGGGTCCCAGGACAGATCAAAGCTACACAGAGAAACCCTGTCTCGAAAAACCAAAAAAAAAAAAAAAAAAAAAAAGTAAATCTTAGCTAGAAGTGCTCTTTCAGCATGGTGCCAGTGCCCCACCAAGGAACTTGTGGGTCTTTAAGAGTCCCATGAAGAAAATCCTCCCGTGTGACATTGCTTCTGATGGCCCTGGGTCCCCTGGCCTTCTCTACTCTGGGAAAATTATATTCTGCTTTCCAGTCCACGCAGTCTCGTGGCCCTTCTAGAGAGACATCTCGACCACCTGTGAAAACGAGGTCCCGGCCTCTGGATGGGACTGAAGCCACCATGCATACATGCCTGTCACAGCCATCACTTTCAGTGAGTCCTGCTGTGAAGCTGGGGCCACTGTGGGCAGGCCAGCGGTCAGCCGGAGCCATCAGATCTCAACGGCAGGGCAAACTGGTGTTTGCACATGGCACTCGGCCAGCCGAGCAAAGGCACAGAAGGGGGCATCCCCTCTCTCCATAACTGGACCCATCTGAACCAGGTGTGCACACTGAAACCCAGAATCTAGCTGGGTTAACATCCGCGAGCTATAGCTATGTCCTCCTGTGTGTATTGTCTCCGGCTGTGTCCCCACCCCAGGGGCAAACCTAGGTAGGCTCAGCTGAAAGTGTTTCCTATCTGCCTTTTTGCATAAATCAGTTGATCCCTGGCCTAATCTGCCAACGACATCACCCATCTCACCAGCACGCGTGACGCAAAGGCTCCTCGGGCTGGGTGCTCAAGGACGCCCCCGGCAGGTGTCCAGCGTTGCTGGCTGTGCTCCAGCTGTCTAAGGATGGTGCTCACCTTGTTTTGTATTTCTTGTTGCAGCCATTTTTTCCAGTATGGTTGGTACTTCAAGTTCTTAGGGTCCACGTAAACCATCCCGCATCGAGACACGGTCGCAGGAGAGGCGTACTGCAAGTCTCCCACCTGCAAAGAGTGAACCCCTCAGCTCCTGACCCTTCTGGACACGGCTGCTAGGCCCTGGGTCACACACGCCAGGACCTTCCCTGTGCGAAGCCTCACTAGGGCACGAAGCCCATGCCAGACAGTCGGTATAGCTGTTGGGGTTTTAAACTGAAGGTGGAGTTCACGGTGAGATTACCCATGTCTGATGTGACGTCTTCTCATTAAATAAATGTTGTAGACTGCCCGATCAAAAGTAGGAAATGTATAAACATGTATAACAGAAAATGAGGCGGAGAGACTCAGGGAGGGGTCTCTGGGACAAACAGGAGGGCTCGATTCTTGACATGGTAGAAAGACTTTCTTAATCAAGATAAAGGCAAATAGCATGAAAGGAAGGGAAGGTGACTACAAACTTTAGAAAGACAAAGAAGGAATTAAAGTACCCTAGTTGGCGCTGCAGTAACTATTCCTATATTTGAAACAATGTCAGGAGTGTGCGCTGATAGACAATTCAGAAATGCGTGTCCTGAGGAGGGAAGGTTGACAACTGAGGTAGCAGATTCAGAGGACTCGGTCAGTAGATAATATGTCAAGTTTTTAACTTTTGCTTTGTTTCTGTGAGATCAGGTCTTGCTATAGAGTCTTAGATGGCCAAGAACTCCTTATGTGGCCCACACTGGGGACAAACTCATGGGAATCTTCCTGCCTGCTGTGAGGCCTCCTAACCACTGGTATTACAAGCACGTTCAGCAATAATGGATAAATTAAAAGCTTATATTTTTACTTTGTGTGTGTGTGTGTGTGTGTGTGTGCGCGCGTGTGTGCATGTGTAGGTAGGTACACTGTGTCCATGTAGTGCCTGGGAAGCCAGAAAAGGGGGTTTAGATCCCACAGAGCTCAGGTGATGGGTGTTTGTGAGCTGCCCAGTGTGGATACTGGGAACCAAATTCAGGTCCTCTGGAAAAGCAGCAAGCACGCTTAGCCACTGAGCCATCGTTCCAACCCTACTAATGGATAAATTTAGTAAAAGAAAGAGTGACAAGCTAAGCATGTTGCTTATAGATAAACAGGTGGGGGTGCGCACGCCTTTAATCCCAGTACTGGGGAAGCAGAGGCAGGTGGATCTCTGTGAGTTCGAGCCAGCGTGGTCTACAGTGAGTTCCAGGACAGCTGGAGCTACCTAGTGAGAGCCTGTCTCGGAAGACAAACAAACATGAAAGCAGTCAACTCTAGCTTAAAGAGGGGATAAGGGAAGAGGATGGTAAACAAAGGGTTGGGGCCAATAAGATGGGCTCAGGGAGTAAAGCATTTGCTACCAAGCCTTACAAGTCGCGTTCAATCCCCGGGACCCACACACTGGACAAAAGAACCAACTCTCACAGGTTGCCTCTGACCACACACAAACCTGAGTCCACAGATGTAGATAAACGTCATGTTAAAAAACCAAAGCGTGGCACTCATCAGCTTCTGTGTTTTCTTAATCGCCTACCCTAATAAAGGCACTATCAGCAAGGCCCCTGTTCAAGTCTGGCTCTCAGCACCGCTTGCCTCAAAGAGCAGGGCACAGTGTGCCTGGAGACGGATGCGCTCCCCGTTGGCCAACGTCAGCAGCTTGTTGTCGTCCATCACTGAGTTCATGTTTTCCACCCACAAGGCATCCACGTCACCGTCAAACAAAATGTACCTGCAGTGACCAAAGAAAGGTAAGTCACAGAGCCCAGAGCTCCCCCAGTGGCCCCGCTGTCTCAGGGCTTTCCAGCCAGGACTTCCCAGGGCATTCCCTTGGCCCTCGTGTCTGACCGCGTGTGCATAAATACCGAGTAACTCGCTAATGTTGGAGGCCTGAAGAACATCACACACAATCCAGCACAATCCTTTGGCAAACTGACCTTCCATCCTTGGATTAATACACGCTAAACTCGTCAATAGTACACATTACTGACATTATTTTAATATGCAGACATTTACTGCAGAGCCAACTAGTATTCTACAGTTCATTTTAGAGCCGTTTGTTTTGCCTGAAGTTTGCGATCATCATCTTTTTCATCTCATACTATCTGCCTTTATCTTCATTTGTTCTTGGAAGTTACAACATCCCTGCAGGGGACCATTCACTAAGCCTGAATGAGTAGTATCATGGGTACAGAAAGTGGAATGGTCCACTACCCCGTACCCCATTTTTGTCTGAGGGCAAAGCTGAAGACAAGAATAAATTGTAATTTATCACTATTTTTTTTTTAAAAAAAAACTTGGTTATTTCTTTTTTGTTTCCTTTATTTTTAAAAATTTTTAAATTTTTATTTCATATGTACGAGTGTTTTGTCTGCATGAACATCTGTGCCACGCGTGCATGCAGTGCCCAAGGTGGCCAGAAGAGGGCAGCTAGACCTGGAGATGCAGATGACCTGAGCGCTGCTATGTGGGTGGTGGGAACTGAACCCTGGTCCTCAGGAAGAGCACACAGTGACAGTAACCACTAAGCCATTTCCAGCCCAATTTATTTATTTTCAGACAGGGTCTCATGAGGTAGTTCAGGCTGGCTGAAAACTCTTGTGCCTCAGCATCCCAAATGCTAGGTTTACAGATGTGTGCTGCCATGTGCTACAGTTAGCTGGGAGAGAGGAAGATCTTAGCTAAAGATCTCAAGACAAGGGGACTGAAGAGATGGCTCAGGGGTGGAGGACTGACTGCTCTTCCTGAGGTCCTGAGTTCAATTCCCAGCAACCACATGGTGGCTCACAACCATCTATAGTGGGATCTTATGCCCACTTCTGACATGCAGGTATACATGCAGATAGAGCACTCATGCATAAAATAAATAAATAAATCTCAACACAAGACTGTTCTAGATTATCAGGATGGTTCCTAATTCCATGCCAGTTCATGCCAGTTCTCTTCATAAGAAAATAGCAGAGGGGGCCAGGCAGATTCTCAAACTGTTATATTCACAGTCTCTCTCTCTCTCTCTCTCTCTCTCTCTCTCTCCCCCCCCCTTTCTTCCCTCCCCCTCATCCTACCTCCTCTCTCTCTTTGATCTGTTACAGATATGATAATTTTTCCCCCTCATAATTCAGCTTGTAGTTCCTAAGGATAAGTGTGTTCTCTTCACAACCCCTGGGCTCTTATCAAACTGAGGCTAAGCCACATGTGTCCAGTTCCATTGTGTGGCTACCACCCACACTCTATAATTCTGTCACCTCACAGCAGGGACTTGCCATCTGCTTCCATGGTAGAAAGATTTGACTCAAACAAGTAACAATAGCTATTCAAACCACTGCGTGTGGGGTTGATGAGAAACAGGGTGCTAGCGCCCCCTCGAGGTGTCTCCCTACAGATAGAGGAAATGATGCCTTGTCAAGAAGAGAAGGCCCTGTGCTGTGGGATGGTCTTTCTGTACACTGTGAATATGTGTTGCTCTCATTGGTTGATAAATAAAGCTGCTTTGGCCTATGGCAAGGCAGGATAGAACCAGGTGAGAAATGCAAGAAGAGATTCAGGAGAAGAAAGGCAAAGTCTGGGGGATACCAGTCAGCTGCCAAAGAAGCAAGATGTAAAAAATGAGATAACAAGCCAAGAACCATGTGGCAAAGCATAGATAAAAATATGGGTTAATTTAGCTATAAGAGCTAGCTAATAATAAGCCTGAGCCATTGGCCAAGCATTTATAAGTAATATAAGGCTGCTGAGTGGTTATTTGGGAACTGGCGGGTAGGAGAGAGACCTCTGATTACAGCACTGTGAATAGCTGGACATACAGACATCACGCATTTCCCATGCTGAGACAGATAATTCATCCCTGTGACATTTCCGTTGACCTTTCTATAACATATCTGGTCTGGAATATTCTGCAACATCAAAGTCGCACAGAAAAAAATTCTAAGAAACTGCTCAAAATTAAAGGATGCCAAAGAAATGACCTCTAACCCAGGCTTCTGGCTAGTGAGGTAGACACTCACTTCCGTTCCTTTTTGTCGGTTGGCCTGTTGATCTCCCTGAAGATGTTTGACAGCACCCCATCTGTCCAGTCTCGAGTGGTGGGGTCCAGGATGCCGTATAATTCAATGACACTCACAGCTTTGGGGTTCAAGATGTATAACTTCGTCATTATCCCGAGCCTAAACCAAAAAAGCAGCTTCAGCTATGGCTCAGAGCAACAAAGCCCCAAAGGCGGACACATGAGACCCGTGAGAGGAAGTACAGATGGGAGTCCACTCTAAAACTGATCTGTGTTTCTGTTTTGTAAGAAAGGTCAGAGGCAGGGTCTCTTTATGTTGCCCGGGCTAGCCTAGAAATTACTAAGTAGACCAGACTGCCCTCAGACTAATAGTGATCCTCCTGACTCTGCCTGCCAGATCGTGGGCCTGCACCACCACACCTGGCTCTGTGTGTTGCACACTTTATAAGCCGAGTGGCCAGCACATACTCCTCTGTAATGGTAGATTCCTACTATACTGCCAATTGAAGTGCTGATACAAACCATTGGTGTTCTTTAACTCTCAGGCAGTCTCCCAGACTCAGTTGAGATTTTCTGTGCAGCCTAGAAATGCTAGAGCCACACAGGTCAAATGGCTCTGTTTAGAGTTTGCCTGGAATATTGGCAATCATCCAAGCCTGTCTAGAGCCCAGCTATTGACAAGGGGAGGAGCATGAAGCTAGAAAATCTGCTCAGTATTTAAGACTGTCACACCACAGTGAGCCATTGGGATGTTCCTAATTCTAGTGATTTATGTAATTACTATAGTTTATTTTTATTGGGGGGGGGGTCAGAGGACAGTTCTGGGAGTCAGTTCTCCCCTTCCACCCTGTGGATTCTGGGGTTCAAATTCAGGTTGTCAGGTTTGGCTGCCAGCACCTTTCCTGGCTCTGAACCATTTCACTGGCCCTTCCATGTGATTTAGAGTACATTAAAAGTTAGAGTCGCCTCCTCCTTCCCACAGGCCTGGTGACAAGTTGTCTGTGGGGGAGACACTCCAGCATTGTCCATGGCAGGTACTGGGATGATGTAACTGAACTTGGACACTGTCTCCCTAAGAGGTACAGCAAGGCGCTCACTCCACAAGTCCACCTGACTGTCACAATCTGCAGGAGCGCCTACTGTGTGTTTTGAGTTGGCAATGAAGCCTGGAGAAACACTGAGTTTGGGGGTTGCTATGGTTGGCCGATCCTCATTGTTAAAGTGGCAGCATTTGGGGTCACCTAGGAGACAGCTTCAGGTGTGTCTGTGGAGGAGTTTTTAATAGTTTTAAATATGTATTGTTCTCTGTGTATGAGTGTTTTGTCAACTTGTGTCTGTGCACTACATGCATGAAATACCCCTGGAGGCCAGAAGAGAGCATCCCGTCCCCTGAAACTGGAGTTTAGGAGTTACAGCACTCATGTGGGTGCTGGGAACCAAACTAGGGTCCTCCGCAAGAGCAGCAGGTGCTCTCAACCGTTGAGCCGTCTCTCTGGCCTCATTTTCAGAGCTTTAACCAAGGGTGAATGATCTTCCCTGAATGTGAGTGGGACCATCCCATGGGCTGGGGTGCCAGAGAAAATAAAATTGGAAAGAGGAGAAAGTTCATTGAGGGTCTGTTGTGGGATATTTGATCACACAGCGTACTATGTGTTGCTATCCTTCCTCGCCTGCCTAAGGCATCTTCTAATTGGTTTAATAAACAGCTGAATGGCCAATAGCTAGGCAGGAGAGGATAAGCAATACTTCCAATCAGAGACAAGAACTCTGGAATGAATCTGAGATGGTAGATTCGCCAGCCAGATGTGGAGGAAGTCGGACAAAATGGTACCGAGGAGAGGTAATGAGCCACGCGGCAGAACGTAGATTAATATAAACAGGTTAACTTAAGTTTTAAGAGCTAGTTGGGAACAAGCCTAAGCTAAGGCCAAGCTCTCATAATTAATAAAAAGTCTCTGCATCATTTTTCAGAAGCTGGATTTCATCCTCTTAAACCCTGAGCCAGAACAAGTCCTTCATTCCCATAATCTTCTTTTTGTAGGTATTTGGTCTCATCACGCAGAAAACAACTCATGATTGGGACAGATACACATCCCATGATATGGATGGCCAAAGCTCTCACCAAACACTTCCCAAGACACCGTCCTGACAAATGCCCTCACCCCAGCAGGACACTCACTTTGTTTGGGCCTGACACAGAGCATTGATGACCACAGACTTGCCCCCTCCTGTGGGCCCCACCACCATCGTCGTGTGGCGGGTCAGCATGGTCTCGAACATCTGGACCACTTTATCCACCTGCGGGAAAGATGTGGGCAGTCGTGCTAAGCATAGCTTTTGAAAATAATAATCATCATTATTAATAATAATAACAATAGTTTATTCCGAAGGAGTTCAGGCCTGGTGAGCTGACTGAGCAGTCAAGGTGCTTCAGGAAGCTTTATGACCTGAGCGTGTGAAAGGAAGGAACTAACCCCTGTGTAGCGTAGCTCAGGCTGGCCTCGGGCTCCTGGCCTTCCTGCCACTGTCTCCTGAGTGCTGGTGGTATGTGCTGCTGTGCCCATCTCTGTCCCTTTTATAGCTAAATACTATTTTATTTCATGACTAGACCACACACATCTGTCTGTCAGTTGACAGACACTGGTTTCCACGTCTGAGCCACTGGGAATATGTGACCTCGGGAGCTCACATACGTGTTTCTGCGCAGACATGTTCTCACTGTTCTTGGGCTGAGCAGTGGGGTCACCAGGCCCTAGGACGTCTCTGGGTGTAACTTGCTGAAGAGCTGGCAGACTGTTGGCCAGTGTAGTGTGTTATTTTACACTCCTGACAGGAATGTGTGTGTTTTCACGGGGAGAGGGAGAGCGACTGTTTTCCTCAATTCCCCTCCATTTTACTCTTTGAGATGGAGTCTCTCACTAAACTTGGGGCTCACTGATGTGGATAGACTGTGGTCAGCAAGTTTCAGGGATCCACTAGGCTATGCCCTACTAGAGGTGGTTTTTAAATGTGTGCCGCTGAGACCAGCCTTTTTTTTTTTTTTAACGTGGGTTCTGGGCAATTGAACTCAAGTCTGCCTGCTTGTGTGGCAAGCACTTCACTAACTGAGCAGGAGTCTGATGCCAGCCTGTGTTCTGCAGTGAACCTGCACCCTGCTCACCTGGACCGGCAGAAGCACATAGCCATTCTCCTCCAGCACCTGCTCGACAGCATCGTTGAAATCCGGGTAGCGCACACGGGGGCAGTCCAACCCGGGAAACAGGTCGGAGATGAGGCCCAGGAAGAGGGGGACGTCCTCAAACACAAACTTGGGTAGGTTCATGTCCCGCAGCGCCCGCATCAGGACCACATCCTGGAGCGACCAGAGGATGAGGGATTGCCTAAGAACCCAGCATGCACCGGGACATCCCCCCTGCCCAACACAGCATGGAACGTTCTTCTAAAATTTAATGTGCTTAGTCACAGATTTTATATCTCTAACATAAATATGTAACGAGGGATGGAAAGATGGCTCAGCAGATGAGAAATCCCAAGCTTGATGACTTGTGTTTAATCCCCAGAGCCTGCAAATTGGAAAGAAAACTCAATTTGACAAATTCTTCTCTGACCTCCACAAGCACAGGATGAGGAACGAGCACACACACTAACTAAACAAATGTAAAAGGCATAATATATGCCGGGCACTGTGATGCGTGCCTTTGGACCCAGTCCTTGGAAGACAGAGGCAGTGGGTCTACAAAGCAAGCCAAGGATACACAGAGAAACCCTGTCTCAACACCCCCTGAAAAAACATAATTATAACAAAACATATTTTGTTATGGATTTGTACATATTATATGTTATAGATTTATACATTATATGTTATAGGTTTATATATTTTAAAGAAAATTGGGGGCTATCATAGAGATTGAACCTAGCAAACGCCTACTACTGAGGTGTATCTCCAGTTAAAATTTTTAAAATTCTGGCCAGGCACAGTGGCACACACCTTTAATCCCATCACTGAGGAGCAGAGACAATGGATTTCTGTGAAATGGAGGCCAGACTGGTCTATGCAGCAAGTTCAAGGTTAACCTGGACTGCATAATGAGAACTTGTCTCAAAACATTTTTTAATTGTGATTTAATATAAAGTAGAAAGTATTATAAGGCATAAGCCACTTTCATAAAATATTTTTATGAAAATGAAATATGAACATTTACATAAAATATCAAAGATATTTCTGGAATTTGCCTTTCATTTTTTCCAAGGTTTTATAGAAGATAAAAATCCACAATAAAACCTATAAAATGGAATGTAAAGCGTGGCGGTGACAGTGCACACCTTTAATCCCAGCACTCGGAGGCAGAGACGGGCGGCTTTGAGTCTGAGGCGAGGCCAGCCTGGTGTACAAAGTGAGTTCCTGGACAACCAGGGATACTCAGAGAAACCCTGGATTGAAAAAAATAATTAAAAATGGAATGTAAGATGTCGAGTTTTACATCCAAACAAAAATTAAACGTCCAGCATTATCACTGGTGGGAAATTGTGCGAGAACGTCGCCCTCAGAACGCCAGCGATGAATCTGACGATGGAGTAAGTATCACATGTGACAATCTCTCTCAGTTTCACCGTAAAGAGGAAGTCGGTGGGGAGGCGCTGGCTCTGATCAGAGCCCGTGTGTACCTGTGAGACATCTCACTGAGTCCCGTTAGGATGTATGCCCAGTGGGTGGAGCGATGGCTCAGTGATTAAGAGCACTGGCTGTTCTTTCAGAGGATCCAGGTTCAACTCCAGCACCCGCATGGCAGCTCACAACCATCTGTAACCCTAGGGCCTCCAAGAGTGCCAGGCATACATGTGGCACATATATGCAGACGTAACACCCCCACACATAAGATAAAGAAATAAAATTTAAAAAATATCCAATCAATCCTCACTAATTGAAGAGGAACTCACATTCCCACTTCAATAGAAGGCTACTCTGCCCCTCTGCCTCCCTGTCCCCTGAAGATGACGGGCTGAAAGTCGCTAAAGAAGTACCCTGAATACTGGTACTGCCACGTGGAGTCTGAACTTATCTAAAGGTAACAAGTCTCCGAAGACAACATCACAGTGAGAAGAGCAAAGTCAAGCCATACAGCCAACGGAGGGACAGCCCCATGTCCTCCACCTCGCCTTCCGCACACGCGTGGAGACTGCACAGAACCACACCCAGCCACAGACGCTGCACAGCCTACCTCTTGCAGGTCTGCAGAGCCTCGCTTCAGCTCCCCAGCCATGACCAGCACCGACTTCAGGGCCCGGAGCCCAAAGTCGTAATGGTGCTGCTTGGACAGCTGCTCCCGGGCCAGCTTATACAGGACTGTCATCTTCTTGGCCAGCGTCTTTTTGACAGAAGGTAGTGAGAACACAAAAATATGAGAGAATAAAGAGACAGAAAGCAGCAGGGTGTCACTGCAAATACAAAGAAACATGGCTGTCCCAGGGACACCGATCTACAGATCTGCAAAGCTCGACTTCAGGGTTCAGAAAACACCAGGATGTGGCTTCTTTTCTAATTAAGGCTCCACAGGGGACTTATTCAAAGGACACCAATGCTAACCAGGAGGTGCTGTGTGGAAGGTGTGTTCAGGCAGGAGGATCAGGAAGTTCAAGGTCATCCTCAGCTACTTAGAGAGTTCAAGGCTAGCCTGGACTACTGAGACCTTGTCTGAAACACACGAACACGTTTGCTAAAATCTGACAGCTGTAGTACAAAGCTGGGATCATAACTGCCTTCAGTGACGGCAGATCCCAGCAAGCGGTCACAGCCTGCTCACACGGACGCTCCCAGCTTACTAGACCTCAACGGATCCCACAGGTGCCCCTTGCCCAGTCGCTGTTCCTTTTGTTGGTTTGTTTGGTGCTAAGGATGAACCCTAGTCCTTTACTTCATTTTATTTTGCGATAGAGTTTGGCTTTGAATTTATAATCTTCCCACCTCAATCTCCTAAGAAGCGTGGGTTAGAGATCAATATGAGCCACGGTGCTCAGTCTGTCCCACTTCCTGATGACAACTCCCAGGCTACACCAGTCAAGCCCACTGGTCCCCAAGACGGGGAATTTGGATAAAAACAGACACAAGATTTCATCCTGAAAACCCAGAATCCTGGCAGCCTGGGGTGGGGTGGAGAGGGTATATTGAGAGCCTTGAAGAGCAGCCAGCGCAGGGCTGGAGAGATGGCTCAGTGGGTAGAAGCACATATTGCTTTTAGGGAGGGCTCAGTTTAGTTCACAGCACTCATGTTGCATGGCTCACAACCACCTGTAACTCCTGGCCCAGGGACTCAGATGCCCTCTTCTGTCCTCTGTGGGAATTGCACCCATACACACAGACTCATAACTGAAAAATAAAATCTTTTTTTTTTAATTGAGCTCTATATTTTTCTCTGCTCCCTTCCCTGCCTCTCCCCTCCCCTTCAACCTTCTCCCAAGGTCCCCATGCTCCCAATTTACTCAGGAGATTTTGTCTTTTTCTACTTCCCATATAGATTAGATCTATGTATGTCTCTCTTAGGGTCCTCATTGTTGTCTAGATTCTCTGGGATTGTGATTTGTGGGCTGGTTTTTTTTTTTTTTTTTGCTTTATGTTTAAAAACCGCCTATGAGTGAGTACATTGTCTTTCTGGGTCTGGGTTACCTCCCTCAAAATGATGTTTTCTAGCTCCATCCATTTTCCTGCAAAATTCAAGATGTTATTTTTTTCTGCTGTGTAGTACTCCATTGTGTAAATGTACCACATTTTCCTTATCCATTCTTCAATCAAGGGGCATTTAGGTTGTTTCCAGGTTCTGGCTATGACAAACAATGCTGCTATGAACATAGTTGAGCACATGTCCTTGTGGCACCCCTGAACATCCTTTGGATATATACCCAAAAGTGGTATTACTGGGTCTTGAGGAAGGTTGTTTCCTAATTTTCTGAGAAATCGCCACACTGACACCCAAAGGGGCTATACCATCTTGAATTCCTGCCAGCAATGCAGGAGTGTTCCCTTTTCCCCACAACCTCTCCAGCATAAGTTGTCATCAGTGTTTTTGATCTTGGCCATTCTTATAGGTGTAAGATGGAATCTCAGAGTTGTTTTGATTTGCATTTCTCTGATGACTAAGGATGTTGAACATTTCCTTAAGTGTCTTTCATCCATTTTAGGTTCTCTCTTTTTTTTTTTCAAGAGCATGCATTGAAGAAAATGGTTGGGGTGTGGCTCAGTGGAGAACAGGCCTCTGTTGCATGAGGTGCTGAGTTCCATCTTCAGTATCACATACACAAAAAAGTGTATGTGTGTGTGCACGCACATGTGTGTTGCATGCAAGTATGTAGGCAAATGTGCCCATGGGTGCACGTGCATACAGAGGCCAGAGGAAGAATGAGCTGTCTCCCTCTCTCACCCTTAGCTGTATTGGCTTGACGCAGGATCTCTCACTGAACCAGACGCTCCCTTATTTTGCCTGGGCTGGCTGACCAGGGAGCTCTTGGGATCCACCTGTCTTCTCTTTCCAACACTAGGGTTACAGATATGTGCAGCCATGCTCAGCTGTTTACATGGGTGTTGGGGATTCAAACTCAGATCTTCTTGATTACAGAGCAAGCCCTTTCACCCAGTGAGTCCTCTCCTTAGTCTGTACCTTGTATTTCAAGAGAAGGTCTCTCACTGACCCTGGAGTTGACTGGTGAAGCTGGCTGGCCAGCAAGCTCCAGGGATCTGTCTCCCCAGTACAGCAATGGCAGGGGTGTAACACCACACCTGGCTTTTATGTGGGTCTGAGGACTCGAACTCAGGTCCTCATGCTCCAGGTAGGCACTGTACTGACTCAGCCTTCTCTCTCGACCCCTGGTGTGGTTTTTAAAGGCTGACGAGAGAGCGTGTATCTTGGTGGCAAAAAGTTTGGTTTGTGCTCTGACTGTGGTGATGGTCACTCCATTGCTACACATAAGGACAGGAAGAACATGAACCTTGGTGATGTCTGAACACGACGTGTGCCTGGGCACCTCACAGGCTGACAAAAACTGCAGCTTGTGCCTAAGATGCCACTCCTGGGGAGGGATACATGGGAGACCTGTGGATGCTGTCCCAATCTCCCTAGCATTAGCACACGACCAAATTAAACCACAGCTTCAGAGAGGGTGGGGGAGGAGCAGAGACAGGGCAAGATCATCCCAGAGCACAGCCCGCAGCTAGCCATCGGTGCAGCTCACCTTGGCCCACAGAAAGCCCTCCGAGAAGAGCATGATCTCACAGATCTGCTGCAGGTCGGGCACGATGACCACCACAGGCCTGAACAGTGCTTTCACGGACTCGGGCAGCTCTGTGCGGCCCGCATAGCCGGGGTTCATGGTGATAAAGATGCCCATCCGAGAGTCAAGGGAGATCTCCTGCCCTTCGAACTGGGTGACAGGAGAGGAAGGAGTGGGTGATGTCGTCACCAGTTCACTCAGGGAGGGGAAGCTGGGGCCACAGGCGCATCCCCAAGGAAGATGGTGATGTGGGCAATATGGGTTCTCTGGACTGACACAGAATCCTCTGACACCTCTGGGAAGCCAGGTGTACTGTCCAGTTAGGTGTGATCGGGTGTGTCCAGATGTGGTCAGGTGTAGTCAGGTGTGGTCGGGTATGGTCAGGTATGGTCAGGTGTGTCCAGATGTGGTCAGGTGTAGTCTGGTGTGGTCAGGTGTAGTCAGGTGCGGTCAGACGTGGTCAGGTGTGGTCAGGTGTAGTCAGGTGTAGTCAAGTATGGTCAGGTGTGATGCCTGGTAAGGTGTGGTCAAATATGATATCTGTCCTGGCTTAATGTCTGTCTGGGCATAATATCTGGTAAGCTGTGTAATCCAGTGAAATCTCATGTCTGGCCAGGTTTGATCAGGTTTGGTGTCTGGCCAGGTGTGGTAGGTAATTCTCATTGTCAAGCTCAGCGGCTTTAGGATCGCTTAGGTATACCTCTGGCTGCTTTTGTGAGAATTAACAGATGGAGGGAGACCTACCCTGAATGTGAGGGACACCATCCTTGAGATAAGGTGCCTGGATAAATTTAAATGGGGGGAAGAGAACGCTAGACAACACAGGGATGTCCCTCTCTCTGCTTTGGTGCCACAGGGGTGGGAGCAACCCCGCCCTGCTCTCCCCACTATGATGGACCAAGCCTTCTGAAACCGTGAGCCAAAACCATTGCTTCCCTCACACTTAAAGTGTCTGATCGCAGTAGCACAAGAGTAACTAATGTCTGACAATGGCCCCCACCCAAGATGCCATCCTGGGGAGAGATGCAGATGCCTCTCCTCACCTGGAATGTGGTCAGCTGGTGGATCAGCGCATTGCGGATTGTCTGGATTTGAGATGAGATGACAGACAGCACCGAGGCATCAATCCGGTTGAACTCATCAAAGCAGCCCCATGCGCCACACTGGGCGAGGCCAGAGAAGATCTTCCCGACAGCCTAGGGATCCGTTAGAACCGTCAGGGCCTGTTCCTCCTGGCCTTCCATATTAAACAACTTGCTGAGCGGCTGGGTGGAGCGCTGGCACAAGGCCCGTGGTAGACCAGCTCCCACTCGGGCTAGACAGTCAAGACTGTGCATTTGTACAAACTCCAGATTGCCAGCTGCTAAAATGTTGGGTGATCTAGCCACAGTGGGTCCACAGTCCCAAAGCTGACCAGTTCCTCTAGAACTCAGAGTGCAGTACTGGAGTTAGCTGCTGCCCTCATCCCTCTCTATGGCCCCTTATTCATCCATGCTGTCTCCCTGAGCCCAGCAGCCTAGAGTTCAGGACTCTTGCCCTGTGGCTGAGCAAAATGTGTGTGTGTGTGGTTTTTTGAGACAGGGTTTCTCTGTAGCTTTGGAACCTATCCTGGAATTAAATCTAGTAGACCAGGCTGGCCTCAAACTCACAGAAATCCACCTGCCTCTGCCTCCCGAGTACTGGGATTAAAGGTGTGTGCCACCACCGCCCAGTGGAGCAGAAGGTTTTACTCTAACATTCTCCCAGCTATCACTTGTCATTTCAGAAGACACGTGACACACTTCCCAACAACGCCCACACTAGGAGCTCCCTGCAGAGGTACTGAAAGGGGCAGCAAGGCCTTACTTTGTAATCCATGCCTTCGCCACAGTTGGTCACAACACACAGCAGGCCCAGGGCTTTGGCAAGGTCCTTGGTGGTCTCTGTCTTGCCGGTTCCTGCGGGGCCAGCAGGGGCACCTCCCAGATACATGGACAGCGCCTGTGAGCAGCCAAATGCAAAACACACGTGTTCTAGTTCAGAGAAAGGGCACTGTTACCGCAAAACACACGTGTTCTGGTTCAGAGAAAGGGCACTGTTACCGCAAAACACACGTGTTCTGGTTCAGAGAAAGGGCACTGTTACCGCAAAACACACGTGTTCTGGTTCAGAGAAAGGGCACTGTTACCGCAAAACACACGTGTTCTGGTTCAGAGAAAGGGCACTGTTACCACAAAACACACGTGTTCTGGTTCAGAGAAAGGGCACTGTTACCAGGGTCATCTCTGGGACACAGGCATGGGCATTGCAATGCTCAGGTCCATGTGTCGGCCTGGAGATTGCTGGTTAGATATTGTTTCTGGGTGTGTCTGTGAGAGTGTCTCAGAGACTGGCACTTTATAGTGAGCCAGGTTAGGCAGATGGTCATCCCCAGGGTGGGCAGTGGCATTTAGCCCTGCCCCACGAGAACTTGATGAGACCAAAGGAAGGGAAGATATTGTCTCCACTTTGACTGCAATAATAACCTTATACTCTGACATTCCCCGGGGACTCCAGACCCAAATGAGAGTGGGTAGCTCAGGTCCTCAGTCCCATCTGTCCTGTTGGGTAACAGTTGGCTAGGACACAAACTTGCCTCTGTGATCAATGTCAAAAAATGCTTAGACTTGTGGTCTCCCATTGATCCTGTCCCTAACCTAACTCACAGATAAGCTTATATGTCCATGCTTTGAAATAGGGTTTCAGGTTTGAAATAGGTATCCCAGGTTAGCATACAACCTGCTATGTAGGTGGGAATGGCCTTGAATACCTGATCTTCCTGCCCCCACCTCCAAGCGTGCCTGCTATGCATGGCTTAAGTTCACACTTCTTTCTAGGACAACAAAGGGCTTCTTGGCTCACAGTCCGGGGGTACCATAGGTTTCACACCTCCATTCTCCTGTGTACCCCCAGGTGTAGCAGGGTGATGGGGAGACCAGAGCAGGAGTGAGCTGCACATGGCGTGGATTTGGGTCTCAGCTCTGAGCTGAGTGGTGAGGTAAGGGACCTGACACACATGGGTGCTTCATGCAGACTTGGGTACAACCATGGCTGAGCACTTGCTTAGCGTGAACAAGGTCCTAGGTTCTATTCTCGGTGCCACAAACCAAAGAATCTGCCAGATGCTAACACACTGGCCCCATCCTGAGTGGAGGCACGGCCTCCTCCTCCTCCACTTGCCTTCTTACAGTACAATACAGTTCATCTTCTACATCCTATACATTTCTGCAACTTTCTATTACCCTCTGCCTCCACCCCCACTGCTCGGGACTGCTGTGTGGGGGTCTAAGCTATGGGGTGGAACCAGCATCCCAGGGAAGAGGCCCTCGGGCTGTACAGTCCCATTAGTGACAATCATATTCCAAACGGAAGATGCCTCCTAGAGCTCAGAGCCAAGGCTCCATCTAGGTCCACCAATAAGCTATGTCTGGGGGCAAGCATCACCTGCGTGAGCGTCAGGTAGATGCGGTCTGTGAGGGGCGTGATGACCAGCCTTCCGTTCAGGCCCATGTACTCATAGCCGTAGCCAAAGGTCCCTGTGCACTGACGGATGTTGAGCTCATCCGGCTCGCGGTCCCAGTAAAAGCGCAGCTGGCTTTCCCACTCAAACTCCCGGGCCTCGAGGATGCTGGATCAGGAAGGGAAGAGAAGGAAGGGACCATAGCTGGGCAGACCACAGAAGGACAGAACAGTAAAACGCCCCAGAATCCCAGGGAGGTAGCCACCTGCCCCGGATGAAGGAATCCACAATGTCCCGGGCGTGGACATCGATGATGAGGACTGTGTTGTATTTCTTCCTGTCGTTTTTGCTCAGCTCCATGGTGATCCGTGTGACCAGGTCGTCAATCTGCCGGTGCATCTTCTTGCCGTAGTTCTTCATAGCCTGCTTGTCCCCTTGCTTGACTTTATTGAAGACGTCCTCCACTTCCCAAGTCCACCACACCTGACTGGCGGCCAGCACCACCATGCCTTGGTACAGCAGCATCCAGTCCACCCTACAGGGCGAGCACACTGTCAAAGGCTTGGCAGAGCCCGGGTCCCGCAGGAGGCTGGATGGGAAGTCAGTTGCACTTCCAGGAGCTTAGATGTCTGAGCTGGGGCAGGAGGCGTGGAGGCCAGGAAAGTTCTAGGGCTAGACCATGAACACCAAGACAGAGATTCCCCTCCCTCAACCTCATAGGCTCCCAACTACATAGCAACCCGTCCATCATAGGGCCAGGGGCATGGCTTGGCAGTAGAGTCCTGGCTGAGAAGCCACCACCAAGGGGCTGGAGGTGTAGCTACACAGTAAGGCGCCTGCCTGCTGGGATCCTGTTTGTCTCCCAGTGACAGAGTCTACAAAGGACACTGGCAGTGCCTCTCCTGACCGCTAAGCACCATTCTTATGGTGAAGTCTGCTCAGAAGCCCAGAGGGCTAGGGATGGCACAACATCTGGTGCAGGCCCCGTGTGGCCAGTGCCCAGGAATGGGGTGGGGGTGGGTGCTGGGAATTTGTATTCAGTTATTCATTCCTACAGCGCTGGGAATGGAGCCCACAGCCTCGTGTATTCAAAGCAAGCATTCCGCCACTGGGAGGTTCTAAACAGATGCTCTGCCACTGAGTCACACCCCAGCCCCTCACTGGGGGATTCTAGGCAGATGCTCTACCACTGAGCCACACCCCAGCCCCTCACTGGGGGATTCTAGGCAGGTGCTCTACCACTGAGCCACACCCCAGCCCCTCACTGGGGGATTCTAGGCAGGTGCTCTACCATTGAGACACCCCCCAGCCCCTCACTGGGGGATTCTAGACAGGAACTCTACTGTAGAGCCACACACCCAGCCCAAGTTGAATTTGTAACAAGCGCCCAACCTGCTGCCTTGCTCACCTAGGAAGTACTATCCAGAGCCATCATCTGAAACAGTTTTCATCAGCTGGGTTGCCATGGCAAGAAAAGACTTACTGCAGCAGCCTGCCTGTCTTAAACTCTTAAGTCACCCTGCGCTCGGTGGCGGGATGTAGCTGTTCACCCTCACACAGCCACATTACCTGCTTCTGTCCTCACAGTATCTGAAGATGGCTTCCTTGGTGATGAGCCTGTTGGTCCTTCTCATTTCATTTAGCACGGCGGTCATCCAGTCTTCCACACGGCCCTCAGCCCGGATGATCTTGCGAAAGTTCATGACTTCTCCCTCTGCCGAGATCATGGCCGACACAAGTTTCTCCCCGCTGTCTCCATCGTGGAAGCGCAGCATGGCTATGTTGTCGTACATCTGCAGGCAGCAGGAGAAGCAGGTGGGGATGCTGGTGGGACGCCCACCCTCCATGGTGGCCATGACACTCTCAGGGTTGCCCTGAACAGATGTCCACACACCCAGTGTTGTATTTATCAGTCGGGATGACAGGCTACTTCCTCAGCATTGTGCAAATCAAAGGTGGATTTTCCGAAAGAAGGAAAACCTCTGAGGAATCATGGGATCTAGTGTGAACATGGGGACAAAGTGGTCCAGACACACACAGCGGAGTGAGGAGTTGAACCTGAGTTGGAACTGAGGGCTTAGAGACATGAGATGTGACCAGGTAACTCAGGGCCACTTGCCCTGCTTCCCCGAAGCCTGAAGGAAACACCTTAAAGGTGAAGCTGGGAGCATCCCACAGTTGACAGGAGCTACATGTCACGGTCACAAACACTCGAACAAAAGAAAAGTCCAGAACCTGAGTCCTTAGGGCCCCTACGGAATAGCATAGATGGGAAGAGATGAGGAGTGGCCAAGTATAAAGAGTAAAACGGGGAGAACTCCCAGGAGAAACAGGAAGCAGGGGCGGGGGCAGATCTGGCATCCTTTCTCTACAGCAGTAATGGCTTGTTTAGAAATGGAGAATTTGCCCGGTGGTGATGGCTCACACCTTTAATCACAGCACTTCGGAGGCAGAGGCAGGCAGATCTCTGTGAGTCTGAGGCCAGCCTGGTCTACATAATTAGTTCCAGGATAGCTAGGCTACACAGAGAAACCTTGTCTTGAGAAACAGAAAGAAAGAAAGAAAGAAAGAAAGAAAGAAAGAAAGAAAGAAAGAGGGGGAGAGGGGAGGGAGGGAGGGAGGGAGGGAGGGAGGGAAGGAGGGAGGGAGGAATTAGCTAGGCATGGGTGCAACTGGGAGGCTGCGGCATGAAGATGGCCACTATAGGCCAGCCTGGGCTACATACCTCTGAAAAGAAGAAAGGGAGGAATGAAGGGAGGGAAGGGAAAGGGAAGGAAAGAGCCTACCTCTTGAGAAGGAAAACATCCCCTTTTTAAAAAAGGGATGTTTTAACTGAGCGTGGCTGCTGGCCCTGATGCTAAACCCTGACCCTTGATCAAGAGCCCTGACTTCAGTCATATGCCCCAACCTGCCCCAGGGCCCCAACGCTCACAGTGGGCCTGGCCCTGAAGGAGCCCTGACCTTGATCATGTGCTCCTGCACACACAGGGGGTCACTGTTGCCCAGGATGCTGAGCAGCTCGTCGTCTGAGATGAAGAAGAACCTGGGGAAGGCGTTCCTCTTGGAGTCCAGGTAGTCGTTCAGGCTCTTCTGGCATTTCTCCAGGCCATCACTGATGTTCTGCAGGTCATGAAGGCGGTTTGGGGCCTCACAGCATCGCTTGATCACCGGGTCTTTCAGAGTCTCCCCCATGATCTGGAGAAGGCCAGGGATACAGCTGAGCATCACACAAGGTGGCAGAAATGCTGTCCCTACAGTCCCCAGAAGGCACAGATCAGGACACAAAAGGACCAGCAGGCAGGCAGACCACAGCCTCAGGGAGCCCCACATAAAGCCGTGAAGCTCTGGGCAAGTGTCTCCTGCCAGCATCTCAAACTCATTTCTAGTGTGTCTTCCTGTTAGGAGGCCAGCTGCACACAGTAGGGATTGTGTGTGTCTTGTCATGCGGTACCCACCCCTTGCAACAGTGCTGCACACAGTAGGGATCATGTGTGCCTGGTCATGCAGTACCCCACCCCTTGCAACAGTGCTGCACACAGTAGGGATCATGTGTGTCTAGTCATGCAGACCCCACCCCCTAAACAGTGCTGCACACAGTAGGTATTCAACCAGGGCTTAAGAAATGAGTGGAGTTGAGCATAGTGCCATACGTCTTTAATAACAGCACTTGGGAGGCAGAGGCAGGAGGATCTCTGTGAGTTCAAGGCTAGTATGGTCTACAGAGGGAGTTCCAGGACAGCCAGGGATACACAGAGAAAAATAAAAACAAAAACAAGGAAGAAATAGAGAGAGGGGGAGAAGGAGAGAGAGAAAGAAAAAGAAAAGAGTGGAGACAGCAAGAGTTAGGAGCCATTTGCACACATGGGATATTCATTACAGTGGTCTTCCGTGCCAAAAGGAAGGTCAGGGTAGCGGGGAGAACAGAAAGAAATTGTCTAAAAGTCCAACAGTAAACGAACAGGCAAAAACTTAGTTGTTTATTCACTGATATGCATAAAAGAGAGCATGCAAGATGGCTCAGCTTGCAGAGGCTCACCACCAAGCCTGAGGCCCTGAGTTCAACCCCAGGCTCCACAGGGTGGAAGGGGAGAACGGACCCCCACAGGTTGCCTTCTCACTTCACACATGGCCTTGGCATGCGTGGTGCGTGGGGTAGGTGCATGTGTACACACATGCACTAAATTTAACTTTTAAAATGTAAAGAAATATGTCAAAGATAATGAACTGAGGTTATATTGTTGGATGTGGTCCTATTGCAGCCTGCCTTTGGATTTACCTATATCTGTGTGTTTATGTAGGATAAGAATTCCAGAGGGACATGGTCAACTGTTATGTAGGTCAATAAGTGGGAAATTTCCTAAGTAAATTAGTAACATAAGGAATGAGCAAGAGCTTCAGAAGACCCAACCTTCAGGAACAAGTCTACATAGACACAACAGTGTGTGGGGACGCTGTCCTCTCTCACGCTCACAGGGACACGGTCCTCTCTCACGCTCACGGGGACACCGTCCTCTTTCACACTCACGGGAACGCCGTCCTCTCGCACGCTCACGGGGACGCCGTTCTCTCTCACGCTCACGGGGATGCCGTCCTCTCTCAGACTCACGGGGATGTCGTCCTCTCTCACGCTGGTCACTTACCCTTTTAAATATCCTGTCGATGTTGTCAAACTTCTTGGCCTCCTCTGGCAGCTGGGACCGTATGTCCCCGCCAATGAAGATGCTCTCCAGGTACATCCACTTCCTCTGAACCAGCATCCAGATCTGAAAACGCACCATGTCAACATCACAGGGTGAAGAGGCACCCCAGGGACACAGGCAAAATCCCCCCAACCCACAGCTCATTCAAGTAGGTTCAGTCAGTGCAAGGATTGGCAGACCAAGTGGCGCCGTGTGACATGGCCACCACCCCCTCTACCCCAAGTGCCCAGTTCTCTGGATTTCACTTTTGCTTTCTGGAGTTTTGGCCGACAGGAGTCCAAAACTATAGTGGTTCAAGCAGGTGTGCAGAGAGAGAGCACGCTCTTGCAGCTCTTAGACACGCTGTCTCAGGCGCTCTGTGCATGAGCAGCCACGTGGCCCGCCTCTAGGCAGCTGGAGCTGTAAATCAGACTTTGCTATAGGTATATGTGCACTGGGAAGGAAGCAGTTGTACAAGGTCGGGTACTATCTGGGTTCTGGGCATTGTCAGGACATCGCGGAACAGATCCCTGGAGAGTTGGGGTTGCCATGCAGGAATGCAGCATTTTAGAGGACATGGCTCTCTACTCAAAGCAAAATAACGCCCCCCACATGCCAGTCCTGGACAGGAAGGATGTGAAACTCGGAGACCTGCAATCCACAATGACCAGTGCAGATGTCTGTGTTCACAAGAAGCTGCGTGCCACCTACTCAGCCATTCTGTTTCCAGATACAGACACCAGCAGGGACAACAGAGGCCCAGACAGTGCATTCAGGAACTCTGCCTGCCGGTGGGTGTTTCTATAACACCCAGGGGACAGGAACAAGACAGACGGCCATCAGGTGAACCAAAAGTGGTACAGCCATGGACAGATTAGTGTTTGGACAGGTGCTGCCATGTAGATGAGCCTTGTATGTGATTTCACACATGTGAGACAAACAGATTAGATCTAGAGATAGAAAACAGATGTGTGGTTACTGGGACCTGGGGAAGCAGGAGCTGGGAAGTGACTGGGAGTTTTTCTTTTATGGTGCTGAAAAAATTTGGGGACCAAACATACTTGTCTATGAAAAATTCACCTAGCCCATAATAGTCAAATCTGAAAAGGACTTTAATACAGATATGTATACAGTATCAATGTTTAGCACATTGATAGTGAAAACATTCATACAACAAGAACAGGAGGCTTGGAAACAGAACAGGGACACGTTAAAAGGCCAAGTAGGAATCTTGGAAATTAAAAGCGCGTTCCCTGAAATCAGAACTCAACATCTCCATCCATGCACTTCCCCCACCAGCTAAATCAAGAGCCGGGAAACAGCCGCTCATTTTTAAGCACAGGTGTTCCCCCGTATAAAATTCCCACGCTTCCCTCTGCTTGGCTCTCACCTCAATGACCTCCCCTATCAGAGACAGTGTCTTCTCCCACTTGTGGACGGTCTGCAGGAAAGGCCCCACGAATCTGCTCCCGGAGATGCTCTGCAAGTTGACCGTGTTGTCGTCCAAGCACTGGATGACGTCGTCCACGGACCCTAAGATGTAGCCTCGCTCCTGTGTGCCTTTGTAGTACTTGACCACAGTGAACTTCATGTTCTCCCAGGTGTCTAGGATCTCCTTCACGGCCTGGTTGGGACACAAACAGTGGTTGGGCCCACAGATGTAAAAAGCACGGAGATCCTGAGCCAGGAGCTTCCTTCCCTGATGTGTCCTTGGTGGGCGACTCAACCCAGAGTCCCAGCTCCATCATCTGAGAGATGGAGATTATCCTCAGCAACAGTGTCCCTGACTATTGGGTGTGTATTCTGCCAGGGAAGCGTGTTACATGTGGGATCTCATCTAACCCTACCCCAAAATCAGATTGTTATCCAGAGATAGGTTTAGAAGGGCCCACGGTGGGCCACACATGCTGCCGAGTGCCAGAACCGGGGTCTCAACTGTGCAGCTCCCTATGTAACAAGGGGGTCCTACCACACCTACCCACTGCTGAGCAAGAAAGTGCCAGTACAAAATTCTAGGCTTACTATGATTCCAGGCTCTGAGGAAATCCACAATGATATGTGCTCTGTGTATGTCTATATGTAGATGTTTATAAGTATGTGTGGTTTGATCTCTAGTGGGACAGGACTCTCTGGGCATGCCTTTGAGGTATTATCTTAATTAGGTTAAGTTTAAAAACAAAAAAGAACCGCCCACTGTGGGTGGTGCCATTCCCTAGACTGAATGGAATAAAAAGGAGAAACTGAACTGGGCACTGGCATCCATCTCTCTGCTTCCTGACTGTGGCTGCAGTGTGACCAGCTGCCTCATGCTCCTGCCGCCATGCCTTCCCCGCCGTGATGGACTGTGCCCTCAAACTGGGAGCCACAGTAAACCCTTCCTTCCTTAGGTTGCTATTGGTGGGGTATTTTTTCCACAGCTGTGAGACATGTACTTAAGACAGCATCTATACATGGTATGTGTATGTATTTGTTTATAGTGTATGAGTGTGAACACATGTATTGATTGTATGTACGACTACATGTGTTTGTGCATATATGTGTGAATGTATCATGTGTCATGTGTCTACACATCTTTTAGTGTTGTGGGAGCTGCGGGTTGCATTCCTGCCGCCCTGCTCTCAGCCACCTGGCTAGCTTATGCCCCGAAATAACAACATACAAATTGTATTCATTTAAACACTGCCTGGCCCATTTGCTCTAGCTTCTTACTGGCTAATTCTCACATCTTGATTACCCATTTCTATTAATGTGTGTAGCACCCCAAGGTGCACTTACTGGGAAGATTCTAGCCTACATCCATCCTGGGTTGGAGCTTCATCGCGTCTTCCCCAGAGAGGAGAGGGAATGGTGTCTGTCTGAGGCATCTTAGCTCACTTCCTTTTCCTCCCAGCATTCTGTTCTGTTTACTCCACCCACCTATGTTCTAACCTATCAGGGCCAAGCCGTTTCTTTTTTAATTAACCAATGACCTTCCTCCATCATTCTGTTAGAATCAGTTGTGCGAAATGGGCTCACATGGCATCTTCCTGTGTCCCCTTTGACCCTGTGCATGCATCTTCAGCAGGGTGCAGCATTCAGTGGGATGACAGCAATGACTGCCCTCAGTGTCCAGGCTGTGAGTGATTTGATATTTTTAGTTGTTTTCCAATGGGTGCCCAATTGTTCACCCGTGAATAGAATGTGAAACTGTAATCAAGGACATCAAAAAAGTAAACTGAGGCAGAGGTTCTATTTGCTTAGACACTAGAGACAGAGTGTTTCCTGCTAAGAGAAAAGACAGCCTTTGCCGGAGCCTTCCTGTGATCCCAGCACTCAGGAAGCTGAGGCAGGAAGATCATGAGTTCAAAGCCAGCCTCATCTACATGGTAAAACCCCATCTCGATGAACCTTCAGAGGCAGAGCCACAGCACCGAAACCCAAGGCTCCCCTTCTGTACCTTCTCAATGGCCACCTCCTTGACAGCCGCTGTGACAATCTCATTGAGTACTTCCGTGTGGCTGTGCAGCTCCATGGCGAACATGTTCTCCAGAGTGAAGGTCTCTGTCATCTCGAAGAACACGCCTGTTTTCTCCATGAGTTCTTTCCAGTGTCTGGAAGGATGTAGAGCCTTTAGCAAACACCACCCCAGCAAACCCAGAGCCGGCTTAACCGTTCCCCCTGACGGCAGAGGAGGAGGCCCCACGGGAGAACCTCCACAGGGTCACGGAACAGCCTGGGATTATACTGCCGCGGTCTTCCAAATCTTCCTCCCTGCCACCAGAGTCAAAACCAGGGAACACCGCTGCTGAGAAACTGAGTGGCCTCTAGTTTTTGGAAACTGGCTTCTGCCCGAGGGAGAACCCTTTTCAGTCATGGAACCCAAGTATGTTGGGAAGCATTACTTCAGCACTGACTCTGCCGAGTAGTGGGGTCACGAGGTGACCCCAGGCGCAGCTCCTGGTCCCAGGAAACTCATCCCCAGCTTGGATAGATGGTCAAGAGACAATGAACGGGATCTACAGTTTAAACACTGTCTTATGTTGACAAGTAGACGTGTTCTGAGAAACACGCCATCAGGCGATCTGCTTGGCTTTGTGTGAACTCCCCAGTGTGAATCACACAAGCCCACACGTCCAGGCCTATGACACATCTGGTCACATGGTATGGCGTACCATGTGACCAGAACACTGACCAGAACACTGGTGCCCACTGCTGTGTGACTTAGCTACAAACCAGCCGTTTTGTTTGCTTGTTTTATACAGAGCTGGGGATGGGACTCTTGGCCCCAGACAATCTAGGCAATTGCTCTACCACTGAGCCACACACCCAGCTTGTACGTACTAACTGTCCTGAATGCTGGGTGGGCAGGGGTTAACAGTGCAGGCCCATGGGAGACTGGAAGAGGAGAATAGGGAGTTTGAGGTCAGCCTGGGCTATATCCTAAGATGTTGGCTCAAAAAAGAAGAAGAAGAAGAAGAAGAAGAAGAAGAAGAAGAAGAAGAAGAAGAAGAAGAAGAAGAAGAAAAAAGAAAGAAAGTGGGAGGGATCCCTGGTATCAGAGGCGACGCTCAGATGTGCCTTACAGGGAGGGACATGGCCGAGCCTGGGAACTGTGGGCTACAAGGTCATGGAACGGGGGCCTTGGTTTGTCACAGAGAACAGCCCTGAGAGCCAAGGGCAAGAGCATTTCAGGCTTTAGAGAAGTGTGGGGACATGGACAGGCAAAAGCTATGTTGGCTGGGCCTGTGGCTGCCACTCTGGGCTCAACAAGACAGACAGGAAATAGGCGCTAAAACCTTGTGAGTGTTCAGGAGAGACCTTCATGCTTGTGTGAAGAGGACTGTGTCCTCCTCGGCTCCCTGGAACTGTGATGAAATACCTGAGAAAAGTGACTTAACGGAGAGAAAGGTTTAGAGGGGTCACGGTGAGGGAGAGAATCATAGCCAGGGACATGAGATGCGGCTATGTGAAGATGGGGGAGGGCAAATGAGACTAAGGGGCGCCCCCTCCTAAAGTCACCTAACAACAGTTACTACTGGGGACCAGACCCTCAACACATGAGCCCCTTGGGAACATTCCAGATCCAGACTACAGCAGATTGGGAGGAAATGGGGACCGAACCAATTTCTAGCTAAGTAAACTAAAGTTGTGTGACGTGGTTCTCTGAGGAGACTCTGGGAAATGCGGCCAGGGAGGACAGGGGCCACAGAACACTGGCTAACTCCCATAGGCATGGAGTGGGGTTGGGCAAGCCACCAGACCCACAGGACCCATGGCTCCGTCTAACACCAGAGGGACCCAAGCTTCCAACATGGCAACCACATGTGGTCTGTCATTGTTGGGCGAGCCCAAGCTCTAATAGAGTATACAAAGTGCATCAGAGTCCAAGGGAGTCAAATATCTCAGGAATAGATGCTTTCTACTGGTTACACGTGGAAATGGTAGCTCAAACATTAAGTCAATTAAATCACTAAGGGGTTGGAGAGATGGTCCCGCAGTTAAGAGCACTGGCTGCTCTTGCAGAGGACCTGGGTTCAGTTCCCAGCACCCACATGGCAGCTCATAGTCATCTGTAGTTCCAGTTCTAAGGGATATGATGCCCTCTGGCCAGCACAGGTACACACACACACACACACACACGCACACACACACACACACACACACTGACAAAACGCGCTAAACATAATTTAGAATAAAAATAAATCTTTAAAGTGTGTGTGTGTATATAGGATTCATTTCAAGCCAGGCATGATGGTTCTTGCCTATAATCCCAGCACATGGAAGGCTGAGAAAGAAAGACTGCCATGAGTTTGAGGCTATCCTGGGCTACATAGCAATTTTGAGGCAATGTGCCAATAGACATATGGTCCAGGCTGTCATGGAACTTTCTATCCTCCTGCCTCAGTCTCCCAAGCACTGGGGTGACAGGCAGAGTTCTTTTTATTCTTCTAACGTTGCACCTAAAACCTGCAAATGACATTGGTGGCTCCATTCCATTTCTCCTGAATTCCTCTGATCAAATCCTCCTGTCTTCCTTTCCAAACAAATCCTGCCCCCTCTCGCCTCGCTGCTGAGCTGGCTCCTCTCATCTGTGCCCCCTACCTAACCTATGCTGTACAAGCCTGAGATCTAAAGTCGTTCTGTGAGCTCACGAGGCTGACGGAGGACGGAACCAACCTCTCTCTTAGGGCCTCGTGCTTCAAGTCCAGAAGGAGGGGGATGGAGTCCTTGAACGCCTTCATCTTTGCTTCCAAATGAAAGGCCACGGATAAGCTGCGCACGTGGCGCGGCAGCTTGCGGAGGCCTTTGAGGAAGCCTTCGATACCTTCCTGCAGATACTGGACATTCAGGTTGATCCAGAGGGTCTGGGACCACTCCTCTTTGGCCACCTAGAAACATTAGACAAACATCAGCACCCATGGGACCTGACGCAAAAGTCAAGGAAGGGACCGGCACGTGCCTAGCTCTGGCCTCCCTCAGCTTTCTCTTCGAAGGATCCTCTGAGGTAGAAGGGTGAGTGTTGAGGCCAACCAAAAGGAGCTGTGGCTTTTCCGAGCCCTCCCCAACGTAACACTGCACCTGAGTGCGTATGTGTCTGTGCCCAGCTTGGGGTGTCCGGGGGAGGGACGGTACCTTTAGAGACTCATACAGGTCATAGATCAGCCGGAGCCCTGACATCTCCTTCTGCACTTTGATGAGCTCAGGATACATGGTGATGGGGAGGTCAAAGAGCTTCTCCGCATTGGCCAGTTCCTGCCGGTTCTTCTCATGCCTGGCCAGCTCCTTTTCAAAACTGCCTAAGAGCTCAACGCCTGGAGAAGTGCGGACAAGCATCATATGGACTCACTCACTTTTGGATGTAAAGCAAAGAAAACCAGCCTAGAAATCACAATCCCAGAGGACCTAGACAACAACGAGGACCCCAAGAGAGACTTACATGGATCTAATCTACGTGGGAAGTAGAAAAAGACAAGATCTCCTGAGTAAACTGGGAGCATGGGGACCATGGGAGAGGATAGAAGGGGGGGGGGGGCGGAGAAGAAGGGAGTAGAGAAAAATGTATAGCGCAACAAAATCAATTTTAAAAGTTTTTTTAAAAAAAAAAAAAGAAGTGCGGAGATAGAGCAGAAAGGACAGTGTGACTGTGAGGGCTTGGGAGCCAGGGTGGGAGTGGGGGTGGGGTCGCTGCAAGTTCAAGGCCAGCCTATTTACATAGTAAGTTCCCAGCCAATCAGGGCTATAAAGTGAGCAGTGTGTCTAAAAATGTGTTTGTATAAGATGGAGGGCCAAAAGAAATGGCTCAGTGGGTAAAGATGCTTGCTGCTAAAAAGGACAGCCAAAGTTCAATCCACAGGAACTGTAGTAATTTGAGCGGTGGGGCTGCATCCCCAGCACCCCGGCCGCCTGCTAGCTTATGCCCGAAATAACAACACACAAACTGTATTCTTTTAAACACTGCTTGGCCCATTTCTATCTAGCCTCTTCTAGGCTAACTCTTGCACCTGGACTAGCCCATTTCTAATATTCTATGTAGCACAGCTAGGTGTGCTTACTGGGAAGATTCTAGCCTACGTCCATCCTGGGTGGGAGCTTCATCGCGTGTGTCTGCCCAGGAGCAGGACATGGCGTCTCTCTCAGGCGTCTGCCCCGGAGAGGAGAGCTGTCGAGTCTCTGAGCTCACTTCCTCTTCCTCCCAGCACTCTGTTCTGTTTACTCCACCCACCTATGTTCTAAGCTAAGCCAAGCAGTTTCTTTATTGCTTAACCAATGAAATCAACAGATTGATATATGACACTCCCACATCAAGGAACCACGGGGTAGAAGGAAAGAACTGACCCATGGTTGTTCTCTGACCTCTACACAAGCACACAGGCATGAGTCTCTCTCTCTCTCTCTCTCTCTCTCTCTCTCTCTCTCTCTCTCTCACACACACACACACACACACACAACACAAGCACACACATGCACACATACACACTAAATAAATAGGTAAATATAATTTAAATTGTTAAATAAGAATTAAACAAATTTGATTAAGAAATCAGCTGTTGGGGGCAGGAAAGAGGCTCAGTGGTTAAGAGCACTGGGAGCACTGGACAGTGGTGGCGCACGCCTTTAATCCCAGTACTCGGGAGGCAGAGGCAGGCAGATCTTTGACTTTGAGGCCAGTCTGGTCTACAGAGTGAGTTCCAGGACAACGAGGGCCACACAGAGAAACCCTGCCTCAGAAAAACAAAAAATAAACAAACAAACAACACACCAATAAAAACATGGATTGCAACCCTTTTGGGGTAGCCAAAGATCATTGGAAAACACAGATATTTATATAGTTATTCATAACAGTAGCAAAATTACAGTTATAAAGTAGCAACAAAAATAATTTTATGGTTGGAGTCATTATGACATGAGGAACTGTATTACAGGGCCACAGCGTTAGAAAGGCTGAGAACCACTGCTCTAGACTAAGAATGGTGCTGCCTCCCCGCCACCCCTTTAACTGGTGACATCTGAAGGGCATGTGCTGTTTTTTTCAGATGAAGCATCCCCCAAAAGGCTCTGTGGTGGTGGCTTGGTCCCCAGATGTTGGATCCAGACACTGAGAGGTGACCAGGTCATGATTGGTTCTGAGGTCATCAATGATCCATCAAGGGACTCAGATTTGATGCCATCATTGGGAAGTGGTGCAGACTAGCAGGTGAGACCTGGTCAGAGGGGGTGATGGCTTAGGGACATGCTTCTGAAGACCCTGTCTGCCCCTTCCTCGACTGCTGTGGGGTGTTTCACACTGTGTGAAGGTGGATTCCTGTGACTGGTTTAACAAAAAGCTGAATGGCTAATGGCAAGGAAGGAGGTATAGGTGGGACTTCCGGGCAGAGAAAGGAGAATCTAGATGCACAGGGAGTGCTAGAAGACACAGAAAGGAAACAGGAGGTGCAAGATGGAAGAGAGGTAACGCCACGTGATAGAACATAGATAAATATAAATGGGTCATTTTAAGTTATAAGAGCTAACTAGGAACAAGCCTAAGCTACAGGCTGAGATTTCATAGTTAATAAGTCTCCGTGTCATTGTTTGGGAGCTCGCTGGCAGGACAGAAAAAGACGTGTTACATTTCTGAGCTACAGTTTCTCCCAAAGGAAGTTCCACGTGAACGCAGTGAACTGAGGCCTCTGAGCTTGTGAGCCAGAACAATTGTTCTTCCTCTTAACCCATTTCTTTCAGATGTGCATCATGATGACAGAAGTCTGGCAGGACAGAGAGAAGCAGCAAGGCACCGTCCAGGGTCTAAGTGCAGAGAATGAATGAATTCGGAGGAAGCGAGCAGCAAAGGTGTGTGTGTGTGTGTGTGTGTGTGTGTGTGTGTGTATGTGATACACACAGCTGCACTGGCAAAGGCAGATGCCAGTGGTCACCATGTTTGGCTGCAGTGGGGACCGGCTGGATTCCAGCTCTCACTAGATCCTGCATAAACCCCTTGACCCTATGCACTATATCCACCCTGCCGTCAGAGGCCACCGCTAGACCATGAGAGAAGCAGCTGAGGAAGGAGTCGATACTTCAGGGACAACACATCACTTCCTGTGAATGTCTCAGGAGCCTCCGGGCCCTCAACACCCCCACACCACAGCCTCACCTTTATCCAGGTCTTCACCCACAGCGCCGGGGCCTTGCTTGTAGAAGCGCCTTGCAAACTCATCCAGCTGGCTTCTGTAGTTCATTATCTCACTGCGGGTGATCTGAGTGAAGGAGGCCGCTGTAAGTGCAGGGATTGGAACCCAGGACCTCACATGCACCGTGAGCACCCAAGTTCTGACCCTTGCCCCAGTCCCCCGTCTGCACTCAGAGCGGAGGTGACACGGCACCTCAGTGAATGTTCTCTTGATGCCTCCGAGCGCGTGTTCCACATTCACAGAGTCATTGAAGAGAGTTTGCCACATGCTCTCAATCTTGTCAACCAGTTCCCGCTCAGCTTCGGTAGGCTAGAGAGAGACAGACACAGGGATAGACAGACAGACACTGAGACGCAGAACAGATTACCAATAATGTTGGAATAGAAATGTCGGGTGAAAGCTGCTCCCCACGGAATTTGGCTTCTAGCTGCACCCAAGGGGGCTATTGGAACAAACTGGAAAGCCAGCTGAGACAGTAACATTGTGTTCTTGGGGTTGTTTATTTGGTTTGGGGATTTTAGTTCTTCCTCTTTGATTATGTGTGTGTGTGCATGTATGTACAGTGCCTGCAGAGGCCAGAAGAAAATATCAAATTCCCTGGAGCTGTGAGCTGCCTGATGTGGGAACCCAACTTGGGTTCTCTGGAAGGGCAGCCATAACCACTAAGCCACCTCTCCAGACCCCTGTTGGCTCATTTTGGAGTTGAAGTTTTACGTATCACAGGCTGGCCTCTAACCCACTATGTAGCCAAAAGTGATCCTCCTGCCTCCACCTCCCAAGTTCTGCGAGTATAGATGTATGCCACTGTGTCTAGGCCAATCTGTAATTTTGTAATAAAAATGTTATCTAGGCCAGGCATAGTGGCACATGCCTTTTATTCTGGAGACAGAATCAGGGGATCTCTATGAGTTGGCGGCCAGCTCTACATAACGGTTTCAGGCCAGCCAAGGCTTTATGGTGAGACCCTGGAGAGAGAGAGACAGAGAGATGGAGATCTGGAGGAGCTAGAGAGATGGCTCAGTTGTTAAAAGCTCTGGCTACTCTTCCAGAGAACCAGAGATCTGGATCTCTGCCCTCTTCTGGCCTCTGTGAGTATTGCACTGATGTACAAACACACACACACACACACACACACACACACACACACATACAGATATGTATATATACATATACAGAGACACATAATTAAAAAAGGGGAAGCTAGCTTCTTCATATTATAACTTCTGAAAACAAAGCACAAAAAGTGTCCTTGAAAGTAGGTGGAATGATGGCTCAGTGTTTAAGAGCACTGGCTTCTCTTCTAGTGGACCTGAGTTCAGTTCTCAACACCCACAAAACTCCTTACAACCATTTGTAACTCCAGTGTCAAGGGATCTGATGCCCTCTTCTGGCCTCTGCTGGTACTGCACTCACATAGTGCACATACATGTAGGCATACTTAAACACATAAAATAAAAATAAATCTTTAAAAAATTTAAAACACAGAGAGACCTTATCTCAAAAATAGACTAATAAGACCATTTGCCACAAGTTTCTTTTATCTTCTCACATTCCCCTTTCTTTCTTATTCTTTCTTTTCTTTCTTTTTTTTGTGTTTTTTTTTCTTTCTTTTTTTTTTTTCCGAGACAGGGTTTCTCTGTAGTTTTGGTGCCTAATCTGGAACTAGCTCTTATATACCAGGCTGGCCTCAAACTCACAGAGATCCACCTGCCTCTGCCTCCCGAGTGCTGGGATTAAAGGCATGTGCCACCACTGCCTGGCTTTTTGGTTCTTCAAGACAGGGTTTCTCTGTGTAGCCCTGAATGTCCCGGAACTCATTCCATAGACCAGGCTGTTCCTTCTTGTTCTTATTTATGAGTATTAGTGTGTGTGTGTGTGTGTGTGTGTGTGTGTGATACATAGGTGTGCACACACATGCCACAGTGCACATATAGAGAGCAGAGGACAACTCTGTGAAGTTGGTTGTCTCCTTCTGCCTTTACATGGGTTTGGGGATTGAACTCAGGTCTCCAGGCTTGTGTGCCGAACTCCTTTACCCACTGAGCCATCTTGTCAGCCCTCTTATTATTTTACAAAAACTCTTTACTTTTTACAGGACGTGACCCCCATCTTCTCCCCAGGAAAGAGAAAGAGAAGAAAGGAAGGGAATGAGACGAGACAGTGAGCTAATATGAACAGGCTGTAGAACATCACAGAAGCCTTGTGAGATCAAGCCATGGTCTCCACATTTAAAGTTCAATAAAATACCCCTACAGTGGGGGCACCCATGTGGTAGCTTCCTACTGGGGATTCTTAGGCACTTGCTTGGGAACACATGGCTGGCAGGGCCACTGAGAGGCCCTTCTGAAGATGTCCCCCACAGGCTCACTGTTGGAACTCTTGGTCCCCAGTTGGTGGCGCTGTTTGGGAAGGAGATGGAAGCTGTAGAAAATGGGGGATTTCTGGGGGGTGGGCTCTGAGGGTCTAAAGTCTTGATCACTTCCTGTTGTCTCTCTCTGCTTCGTGTGTGTGGCTGAAATATGACCAGCCAGCTTCCCACTCCTGGTGCCATACCTCCCCTGGCAGTTGCCATGCCTATCTGGCCATGCCTCCTCGTGAGGCTGCTTTCATCGGGTGTTTTGAGGCAGGAAGAGGAAAAGTAATTTACAGAGTAGATAACCCAAGCAAAAGCGGCGCTGGGGCAGCAAGGCTGACTCACAAAGATGCTGTATATCGCCATGGTGCGGTACCGCTCCTGGATGTCCTTGTACCTCAGCTCCATGACTAAAGATTTTGTCCTGACCTCTGCAATTGTTGCCAGGACAAACTTGAGATCTTCAAGTGTGGTGGGGCTCTTCTTAAGGTTTTTGTTCAGGTGCTACAAAAGAATTCAGTGGAGACAGAAAACAGCAACAGATGAGACCACCTTCCTCAAGAACAGGGCTCCTTGGTGCTGGTGCAGCCTGCAGGCTAGGGATGTGTGCCCATTAGTTTTGTCAACTTGAGGCAACCTAGAAATCGCTCAGGAAGAGCAGCTTGATGAGTAACTGCGAAGCTGAGGCTGGTCTGTGGGCATCTTTGTAGGGAGGAGGGGTTATCTTAATTGTTACGTGAGGTGGGAAGACCCAGCCCACTGTGGGCAGAACCATTCCCTAGGCAGAGGGTTCCAAACAGTACAAGAAGAGAATGCTGGCTGAGAGCAAGAGAGCGAGGGCACATTTTTCCTCTCTCTGCTCTTGACTGTGTATGACTAGCTCTCTGAGTTCCTGCCTTTGAACCCCCTCAGTGGTGGACTGTAACCTGAGATTATGAGTGAGATACACCCTATCTCCCTTAAGTCACTTTTTCTTTTGGATATTTAATCACAGCAACAGAAATGAAACAAGAATAGTTTGGAACCCAGGGCCTTTGCATGTGTTCGGCAAGGCTCTACCACAGAGCTACGCCACCGCCTCTGAAGATCTGTTTGAAATAAAGGTGGCATTGGAGTACCTCGATCTCATCCCGGAGGCTAAAAAGCTCCTCTTTGGCAGACTCGTTGAGGAGCTTCCCCAGCGAAATCACCCAGGACTTGGCATTTTCTTGCACAGTGGTGGCCAGTGGCCCAAGCTGCAGCCGGATGCAGTGCTCATCCTTGACCAGCAGGTGGCGCATGACGTCCGCCGCGATCTTGGAGTAGAACTGCAGCTTCTCGTCGTAGGCCACACAGGCTGGCTTCTTGGCTGCAAACTTCTCCATCACGATGGACTTGTCCAGCTTCCAGAGGGGCCGGTAGCGTTTCCACTTCTGCAGATATTTCATGAGGTTCACTAGGAGCCTGTGGATATTTTGGGGGATCATAACAGCTTGATCCATGATCTGGGGGTTCAAGGAGATGTCATTGTAGAAGCTCAGGGTGATGACTTCCTCCTCCTCGCCCTTCTGAGGGGGGCACTCGATGCAGCTGCCGTTCATCCAGCGCACAAAATACTGGCAGGAGAGCAGGAGGGAGGTGAGTGCCGGGCACCGTGTGCCTCCTGGGCGTATACTAGTCCCTGGTGACAAGCCCTGCTATGAGGGATGGTCTCACCTCACAGGCCTTCAAGACTAGCCTTGACGTCGCCATCCCCTCCCTGCCTCAGCCTCAATGGTAGGATTACAGATGTGCCGCCATACCCTGCTATGCTCCCCTCCTTCCTTCCCTGTAATCCCAGCACTAGGGAGGTGAAAGCAAAAAGACCAGAGACTCAAGGTCCTCCTTGGTTAATTGGGAGTTTGAAGCTAGCCTGGGCAATGTAATTAAAAAAAAAAAAAAAGTAAATTTTTAAAAAGAGAAAAAAGGTAGGATGGGGTGAATGGAACCAGGATTGGGCTATGGGACTGCCCCTAAATTTGATGGCTTCACAGAGGCCAGAGGCAGCTGAGCCCGTGTCTGCTGGGCCCCTCTCCGACTGTATCAACCAGTGAGCAGCTAGCAAGCAGAAGGGCTACTGTTTCCCGGTGACCTCCGCATTACCTTGGTGATCTCCACGCAGTTGCGGGTGCAGTGGACACACATCTTATCGATCTCGGTGGCATTGGGATGGAGGATGATCTCCGGAGCTGACAGAATGGTTTCCGCTTGGAACAGAGGAGCGTTTCCGAGGATCAAAGAGTTGAAAGCCTGCAAATTCCTAAGTGAGGGAATGCAAGGGACATAGGATTCAGAGTATGAAACACACCAAGCGCCGACGGAGGGGACAGAGTCTGGGGCCTAGGGGGAGGTCTGCTACACACTGTAAGCCACCATGTTGGGGGGACCATTGCCCCTTTTGTCTACTTTTATGCACCTTGGCCATTTCTGCTTGGGGAATCAAACACCTACTGGTGGGAACTAATAACGAACCCCGACCACCCAAAAGTCATCCTCAGCAGCACTCTGCCTCCTGGGCATGCTGTCTGATCTTCCGTGGCGACCATTCAAAGGTGTCCATCCTCTTGCTTTGTCCTCTCTCCGCGATCGCCAGAGGACAGAGCCCTTGTCCGTGACCAAGATCTAGTCTAGGCCCTAGCACATGGCTACTTCCGATAAAGCTTAGTTGGCTGGATGCACAGATACATGGGTGGGTGGATGAAGGCACGGGTGTGTGATAGCCAAATGAATGGATGGATAGATGGTGATGGGAGAGTAGATAGATGGATGACGGATAGACGGATGGATAGACGGATGGATAGACGGATGGATAGACGGATGGTAGACGGATGGAATGGAGAAATGGATGGATGGATAATGAGAAGATATAACATTATGGAAAGTAAACATTATGGAAAGTAGCTCCAGATAGGATGCTCCATAGAACCTAAATTTGGTTTCCAGCATCCAAGCCAGGTGTTTCACACCTGTCCATCACTCCAGCTGCAGGGACAGCCAACCGTCTGCTCGTCACTCCGGCTGCAGGGACAGGCAACCACCAGCCCCACAGCTCCTGCACTTGTGATCATATATGTGCAATTTTTTTTTTTTTTGGTTTTTCGAGACAGGGTTTCTCTGTGGCTTTGGAGCCTGTCCTGGAACTAGCTCTTGTAGACCAGGCTGGTCTCGAACTCACAGAGATCCGCCTGCCTCTGCCTCCCAAGTGCTGGGATTAAAGGCGTGCGCCACCATCGCCCGGCTATATGTGCAATTTAAAATTAAATATTTTTAAATGTGTTTTTATGTTTTCAAAAAGGGCACTCTGGTGCAATGATGCCACCTTCAGAGCCTGACTCAGGAGTCATGGGGATGGCACTCATGGGCTGGCTCTTAGAATGACCCATGGGCTACAGTGTGTGCCTCCCAGCTGGCCCAGCTACGCTGCTGGACCACAGGATCCACAGAGGACGGCAGCTTTGGTGTTGGACTGTCATGAGAAATCAGAACTCAGTACGCAGTGACCATTCCAACCAGTGATTGACTGTAGCTGGGAAAGAGGGCTGGACCACCTGTCCTCCAAGTCCATCTCTCAACATAAACAAGCTCTTTTGGGGCCTTCTGCTGCCAGACAAACACGGTTACTCTGTCTTCCAGAGGCAGAGAGGAACACAGCAGCCTTATAAACCAGAAGGGGTTCATAGGAACAGAGACCCACACAGAGGTCACCCCTCCCTGGTCAGCCTCCCCATCCAGCTGCCCATCCCAGCCTGTGAGTCATGACCAACCCAGGCACGACTCAGGTGGGCTTACTTCAGAATGAGCTTCCCCAAGACGTCATAGATTCTGCCTTCCCAGTACTCGTAGTAGGAGGCCAGTTTGGGGGCCCTGCCTGTGTTGGTATGCACAACTAGACCTTCAACTTTGGTCAGCAGTGGTCCGATGGCCAGGTACCACCGGACCATGTGGTCCACGTCTTTGACCCTTTCTCGTTCGATGTGCTCGAAGAATTCCTTCACACCTGTAGAGAAGGGCACGAGATACATAGAGCAGCTGTGGCTCAGAGGACTTCACAGCAGACGTGTCCACACATCAGCTATGTCAGGAGCCGGTCCACACATCAGCCTGTCCACACTTCAGCCATGTCAGAGGCCGGTCCACACATCAGCCATGGGTCATGGCTGTCCACACATCAGCCATGGGTCAGGGACCTGTCCACACATCAGCCATGGGTCAGGGCTGTCCACACATCAGCCATGGGTCATGGCTGTCCACACATCAGCCATGGGTCAGGGACCTGTCCACACATCAGGCATGGGTCATGGCTGTCCACACATCAGTCTTGGGTAAAGGCCATACACACATCAGTCGTGGGTCATGAGTCATATGTACTCCTGAAAATGGAGTTGATGCCAGAAGCTAAGACTCATCTCAAGACAAAAGCAAGTGATAGCAGACAGGACTGTAATGGATGCTGGTGCCCTGCATCCATCATAGAGGCTGTGATGCTTGTGATTCTTGGATGACTAGTTTTCTTCAGTTCCTTATTGACTAATTAGGGACAATTTAAAATACTTCCAGTGTAATGAAAGGTAAAAATAAGCTCATACAATATAGTTATGTGACTGTTAACAAAGTTACACAGCTTGGTGTGGTGGCATGCACCTGCAATCCCAGCGCTGAGGCAGAGGATGGCAAGTTCAAGGCTAGCTTGGGCAACAAAGTGAGAACCCATGTCAAGAACAGGTAAGTCAGCTGGGTGATGATGGCACACAACTTTAATCCCAGCACTCAGGAGGCAGAGACAGGCAGATCTCTGTGAGTTCAAGGCCAGCCTGATCTACATAGTGAGACATTGTCTTTCTCAAAATAAAGAATCTGGAGGGCTGGTGCTGTCCTGGTGGTAGAGCCCTTCACTGGCCACATGAGAGGCCCTGGTTCTAGCTTAGGACTGGAGCCACCAATGGTCACAAGCTGTGAAACTACTGAGTAACACAGAACATGGCAGAGGGTGGGACACGGGACACAGCCATAATACTTCCCAGTAAAGGGCTGGGGTGGTTAGACTGGGTTATTCCCGTCACTGAATGCCTGGAGCATAGAGATGGTGACCACGGGGCCTCTCTTTCATCCTACGACAGATGAGCTAGAAGCCAGGCCTACCTGGGAGCCCCTCCTCGGTTTTGGAGACTGGGTACCTAAAGAGGTTGACAGACTCGATTAGCGTAAGCCTGGAGGTGATATCCTCCGCATTCTTGTGAATCTGGTGGACGAGAGACTCAAACTTGCCGATGGCCTGTTTGCAGCGATTGATGTAGTCAGCGATTCCTTGGGGGAAGAGGAAGCAACTTGGTTCCATCCCTGCTGTCCCTGGCCCTCCCACCAGCACTCGTGAGACCCATGGTGATGCCACTTAGCTCACAGACCCTGTCCCTGCACCTGTGTGGACTGAGCCATTGCTAAGAACCACTCATCCCCTGAAGGCTTGGGACCAAGATGTCTGTAGGGTAGAAATCTACCAGGCTTAGCAGAGGGCTTCATTGCATTCACAGATACATTTGTGTTCATATTTGTATGTGTACATATGTGTGTGCATATATGTGTGTACATGTGTGTGCATATGTGAATGTACACATACATGCATAAGTGTGTGCATATATGTTGTATGCGTATGCATGTGTATATGCGTGTGGTTTGTGTGTGCACTTAATAAATTTGTGTAGTTTATATTCAGATATTATGACATTTTGGTTTTACGAGATCATTACTTAAGGTCCCTCTAGGTTCTGGGCAGGTGACTCCGTGGGTAAGAGTACTTGTTCTGTAAACATGAAGACCTGAGTTTGAATCTCTGGCATGTATGTACATAGTTGGGCAAGCCCGTGCATACCTAGAACCCCAGCATTGTGGGCAGAGACAGGCAGGACCTGAGCTCGCTGGCGAGCCTCCTGAGAAGTTAGAGACTCTGCCTTGACACCGGCCTCTGGCCTCTGCATGCACACAGCACACACCACACACACACACATGCAAAACAAACTGTAAGGTGACCAGGAGCTGCGGAGTTACCTAGTGAGTTCCAGTTCAGCCTCTTGTACCCAGAGCGGAACACCCTGAGCAGCTCCTGGGAATGGTCATCCAGGAGGGCCGTCTCTGCCTCGTTCAGCGTGTTGATGAGCAGGTGGTAATGGTCCAGCATGCGTTGGATGCCCTCCGTGTACCTGTGTGCCCAGCAGAGGGAGCGGTGAGAGATGCAAGGCAGGATGTGAGAACCACAGTAGCGTGGCCCCCGGAGGGCTGACTTACCCCGCCTTCGTGACTTCCGTCAGGACATCTGCAGAGAGCTGGGATGAGGCTCAGGGCCAGAGCAGTTGCGAGTGCTAGGCCCTGTCTATCCTCAGAACAGTTCCAGGGGCAACTGTCACTCACAGAGAGCTGCCTGCCTCTGCCTCCCGAGTGCTGGGATTAAAGGCGTGCGCTACCACCGCCCAGCAAAATTAATTTTTAAATAAGAATAAAATTAAATTAAAAATGAATAAAGGAAACAAAAGCTTTGAGGGGAGGGCTCCACCACCACCTTTTGGAGTGTCAGATAGTGGTGTTGAAGGGACAAACCAGTTGATGAAGTGCTTGCCTTGCAAATATGAGGACCTGAGCTCGACCTCCCGCTCCCATGTATAAAGCAGCATGGTGGGAAACTCCTACAGTCCAAGCACTAGGCAGGCGAAAACAGCTCCCTATGACTCACCAGCGGTCAGCGTAGCCAGACCAGGGAGCCGCAGACCAGGGAGAGAGCCTGCCTCAAAATTAAGGTGCATGGACGGTGTCTACGGACAATACCCAACTTTGACCTGGGCCTACGTGCTCATACACCTGGCACACACATATGTATGCATGCACATGCACACACATATACACACAGAGGCACAGACAAAGGCACATGTATGTGTGCACGCGCGCGCACATACGCATGCACACACATACATACACACTTTAAAACAACAGTAAAGAGTGTCAAGAGGCCCTGAGACCAAAGTGTCCCCTCTGACTGAAGAAGGGTCTTCTCACCTGAGAAATTTGTCTTCTTGGAGGGCCACATTCCTGGCCAGTTCAGGGACAGTGAATCCCAGCTGCTCTAAGTACTTGGTTTCATTAATAATCTCTCTGAGAACCGGAGAGAAGTTGATGACAAACACGGCTCCCTTTTCCACAGGGGGCGCATCCTCAGCCACATTGGTGGTCTGTGGAAGAGACAACACACAGCCTGGAAGTATCTGCCGCTGCTTGTAAAGTTCACTAGACATGATTTACACAGACCAATGGGGTCCCTTTCCCCAGCAGATGGACGCAGACCGGACTAGTGTGCCACACAGTCTGTTTTGCAGAGTTGTTCAATAATCTAGTTTTGGGCTGGTGCTCATTGTGTAAAATGCTTGCTCTGGAAGCAGGAAGACCTAAGTTTGGATGCTCAATGCTGTGTAGAATTTCAGGCATATGTGCACATGTGCGTACCACAAATAATATCAGAGAGAGAGAGAACAGAAAGAAGGATTCTTGGGGTTGTAAGACCAGCCAATCTAGCCAAATACATGAGTTCTTTGTTCAGTGAGAGACCCTGTCTCAAAAAATGTTGTTGGGGGTAATTGAGGAAGATACATGATGTCAACCTCTGGTCTCTGCATATGTGAACATACGTGCAAACACTACACACACACAACTGGACTACAGAGTGAGATCAAAACCAGCCTAGGCAACTGAGTAAGACCCTGCCCCAAAATAAAAAAGGAAGACAGACAGAACTATTTCTCAGCAGTAGAATACCCCAGGGAGGGATTGGGGTGTGGCTAAGTACTTTCTTAGCGTGTACAAGGCTCCTACTTCAAACACCAGCCCTGGGGAGTGGGGAAGAAAGAATTCTATTTAGTTGCCAATATTAGAATACTAGGTGAAGTGCTAGAAAAACGGGGACTTTACTTGGAAAGCAGGGAAACCAAATCATGTTGGCAGGGATAGGCTAGAATTGGGTAGCTGACTCCCTTGGGGGCCAGGCTCTGAACACCCCAGCTCCCCCAAGTTTATGACGCTCTGCCCTCATGGCAAAGAAGCTGCCCACTAGAAAGAGTTTCAGGGACAGCAGACACAAACCACCAGGTCAACAGACACCAACCTCCTGAGTGGTGGCCCCATGCCAGGCCCAAAGCCAAAGTTCAAAACCAGTCACCTAGGGGCCTTCGAGGTGACTTGGTGAGAAAAGGCGCTTGCCACCAACCTGCATTCAGTCCCTGGAGCCCACATGGAGGAGGAAAACTGGACCTGCAAGCTGTCCTCTGATGTCCACACGCACACAGAGGCACACACACATCCACATGCTAATGAGTCATGTAAAACCCATCGCCTGTGGCTCATGAAGAGTCAGGACAGCACAGGTCTCTGTCATTCTGTACACTCAATTATTTTAATTCATATCATGTATGCAGGTATATGGAGGGTGTGCATACATATATACATGTCTGTACATGGATGTGAAGGACAGACAGCAACCTCGGGCATCATTTCTTCTCTGCCTTCTGCCTTTTTTTTAAGATATATATATCCCATTCCATTATATATATATATATATGTATATATATATATACATATATATATAATATCCCATTATATATAATGGGAATGGGTATATACACATGAATGCAGGTAATTAGGGTCCAGAAGAGAACATCAGTCCCCTCCCCCTCCCCATGTGGACATGAGGAATCAAGCCTGGGTCCTCTCTCTACAAGAGCAGCATACACCCTTAACCCCTGAGCCAGCCGCACTTTTTCTTTTGAGGCAGGGTCTCTCACTGGCTGGAAACACCCAAGGTGTGCCTGCTTCTGGCTGAGCCGACTCCCCAGCCCCTCGACTTGTTTTCTGAAGGAGAATACCGAGCCACCCAAGGGGTGCGTTGTAGCTGCTGCCGTCCATGGCACCTCTGTTCCCCTCCCTGCCCCCTCTGTGGCGGGGTGGATGGAAGGGCCCACCTTGGTGAGAAGGCTCTTCTTCATGAGGTGTGGGAGGTTCAGCTCCGTGCTCTCTTTCCACTGCTCGTACTTGCGGTCTTCGTAGTCCTTCATGGTCCTGCCCACCTCCAGGTACCTTTGCTTTACCTGCCGGGAAGTGGAACAACCATCACCTTCTCCTCGCTCTACTGCCCCCCACATAAACTATAGGGATTTTTTAAGGATTTATTTTGTTGGGGCTGGAGAGATGGCTCAGTGGTTAAGAGCATTGCCTGTTCTTCCAAAGGTCCTGAGTTCAAATCCCAGCAACCACATGGTGGCTCACAACCATCTGTAATGAGGTCTGGTGCCCTCTTCTGGCCTGCAGACAGAATATTGTATACATAATAAATAAATAAATATTTTTAAAAAAAGATTTATTTTGTTTTGAATTATGTGTGTATGAGTGTGCATATGCACATAAGTGTGAGTGCCCACGAAGGCCAGAGGTATCGGATCCCCTGGAGCTAGAGAGGTACCATTGGTTGTGAGCCACACAACATGAGAACTACAAGTCTCCTGAGAAAGCAGTACTCGCTCTTAACCACTGAGCTCTCTCTCCAGCCCCGAACTCTATAGTTCTTTAACGAAAACATCTGTCAGCCTCCGCTTAACCACATACAAAAGGCTTTGGGGTAAGAGATGGTCAGTGTCAAAAAGACAGTGGTCATGAGCATGTGGCTCAGCTGGAAGAGCGTTTGCTTAACATAACCTCAGGGCTCCACCCCCAGCACCACACAAGCCAGATGTGGTGGCGCTCATCTCTGATCCCAGAACCTGGGAGATGGAAGCAGGAGAATCAGGAGTTCAAAGTCCTCTCAGCTACACAGTGAGTTCGAGGTCAGACAGCTATGTAGGACCCTGCCTCAAAAATAAATCTAAAAGAGGATGGACGGATAGATGATAGATAGATAGATAGATAGATAGATAGATAGATAGATAGAGAGATATACATAAATGAATGACAATAGTCATCCTTCAAAGCAAAGTCAAATCTAAGGAGAAGCAGTCAGGCATCATGGGGACAGAGACTGGAAGAGAAGGAAGAAGGAAACAAGAAGGAAGCCTTAGATACTGGCCAGCCGAGGTGGCAGCCACCCAGCTAGAGGAGCACAGCACGGCCTCTGGAGGCGGTGACACACCTCTTGGCCGCGTTCACTGTCCAGGAGTTCCTCGACCTCCTGGAACCTGAGGATGGTATGCTTGATCCTGTAGAAGAGGGAGCGCTCCCAGCAGATGGCGCCTGCCACCGGAGGGTGATTCTTGTACAGCGGAGGGTTGTCCAGGTTCTGCACAAAGATCTTATTAACGATGTCGATCTGAAAAGTGAGTGGGCGCTCTGGTCAGCCTCCCGTGGGCCGTGCCAGACAGGCAAGACTTAGGTGGAGGAGGGAATTTTGCAAGGAACGCAAATAAGGGCTGAGACTCTGGGGACAACAAGACAATAAAAAATGAATAATAAATAAATAAGAAAGATACGGTACAATATTTACTACTTTTTTCTTTCTTGTGCTCTCAATCTCTTTCCCTCTAAGCGTCCCAAGTTGTGTGCATTAAAATAGCAAACCACACACCCCACATATACTGATTTGATTGAATTATTTGAAATCCATAAACCTCTTCTAGAGGTGACCCCTGGCCGATGTTCCTTTGAAAGGAACGTCTCTAAGCTGGGCTGTGGCCTTGTGTCCACAGCCCAGGCAGCCGTGGGTTTCCCGGTTACCTCCTTGCAGTACTGGGCCAGAATGTCATTAAACTTCATCATCATCTGCCGGTTGATGGCCTCCCGGGAGCGGATATGCTTAAACTTAAACAGCATGTCAAAGGCCGCTTCAGCCGACCGGAGCGTTTTGAAAGATTCGTCAATAAAATTTTTTGCTTCTTTCTCAATAACCTGTCAGAAGAAAAAAAAATAAGAAAAAGAAGGAAGGAAGGAGGGAGGCAGGGAGGCAAAGAGGGAGGGAGGGAGGGAGAGAAAGGAGGGGAGGGAAGGCTGAAAAAAAAAAGCAGCTGCTATTGTGGTCTTTCAAGAAACCAGGGTGGAGGATTCAGCAGCTTGGAACAAGCCTCTGTCCTTTCTCAATGAGAGTTGCCATCGGGTCAGAGGAACTTGCCTGGACTGGGGGATGGCTCAGTTGGGAAAGTGTTTGCCTTGCAGACATGAGGACTTAAGTTGGAACTCCAAGACCCACATGAAAAACCTGGGTGGCCACACCCGTTACCCCATCTCTGAGGGTGGGAGCAGAGACAGAGAGAGACCCTGCCTCAAAGGAATATGTGGGGCATGGCAGAGCAGGACAGATGCCTGGCCTCTTCTGGCCTCTGCAGGAATACACAGATACATGCAACACACACACACACACACACACACACACACACACACACACGTGCATGCACGCGCACAGAGATAAATAAATCCCTAAAAGGAGACGGTAAGCGTGAGCAAACAGGGGAGGCCTGGCCTCTGCTTCCGTGGTGCAACCGATGGCGCTGTCACTTGCCAGAACTTCAAGCTTGAAGTCATCCATCACGTATTTCCAGTATGGAGAGGACTTGATGCTGAAGGGGTCAAAGTTCAAGCTTTCCATCGGGGTGACCAAACTGTCTACCCTGCAAAGGACATCGTCGATCCGCTTGGGGTCCCCCGTCACAGCCTTGAGCTCTGGACCAAATATGTTGTAAAATTCCTCCATGACCTGGGGGTAGGACAGAATGGAAGGGGGCTAAGCGTCCTTTGGTTTACTCCGACCTTTCTAAGCATAAATAGCATTTCGAGATTAGCCTGAAGGCAAACTTCTCCTCATCTGAGACCTTTGGTGCTATATCCTTGCAGCAGAATAAGATTCAGAAGCCATGGGGCCTGGAGAGATGGCTCAGTGGTTAAGAGCACTGGCCGCACTTACAGAGGACCTGGGTTCCATTCCAGGCACCCACATGGCAGCTCACACCCCTCTGTATCTTTCTCACTCTGGATGCTCCCCTGTGAGCCGGCCACTCTGACTAAACATGACATCATACAAGAGTAACAGAGAGAAGGGGAGCCAGAGTTCCTGCAGGCTGAGGGGGAGAGGGGCTGGTGAGATGCGAAGTAAAAACAGCTGAGCGTGGCGCACGAGTCTCTGCTATTCTGACAATGTTGAAATGAGGATGCACCTGCCGGACGGTGGTGGTGCACACCTTTAATCCCAGCACTCGGAAGACAGAGGCAGGTGGATCTCTGTGAGTTCGAGGCCAGCCTGGTCTACAGAGCGAGTTCAAGGACAGCCAGAAAACCCTGTCTTGAAAAACAACATCAACAAAAAAGCTTATGTATCATTCTAGTGACTCCATATTAGAATAAAGGGATTTATCTATTTATTTTGAGACACAGTCTCATTATGTAACTCTGGCTGGCCTGGAACTCTCCAGGTAGACCAGGCTGGCCTCAGGCTCACAGAGATCCACCTGCCTCTGCTCTTCCTGTGCAAGGCTGAAAGGCGAGCACCACCACCCTCATCAATTCTGGGTTCCATCCCTCCCACCACATAAACAAGTAGGGTATACGGGTATAAATGTAATTCCAACACTTGGAAGGTGGAGGCAGGAGGGTCAGAAATTCAAGGTCTTCAACGACAAAGAGAGTTTGAGGCTATCCTGGGCTACATGAGACCCTGTCTAAAACATAATAATAAGGATTGAAGGAGAACAATAAAATGTTCAGAAAGAACTTTAAAGTCGCAAGTCCTGCACTTTCTTGTCCATGCTGCTGTTATGACAAGGTGAAGAAGGATGTGGGAAGAGATGGTGTCCTGTTTCCATTGTCTTTCCTGCAATGTCCCATTTTGTCATGCGTGGGCATGTATATGCCCGTGTGTGTGCATGTACAACTAGATGCATGTATGTGTGTATGTGCACACGCGTGTGTGTTCATAACCAGAGGTGGATATCGAGTGTCTTCCTCACCCACCTCTCTTTTCTTTGAGTCTCTCAGTGAACCTGGGACTCTAGGATTCAGCAAGCCTGGTGGCCAGCGAACCCCAGGGACCCACCTCCCCAGCACTAGAGTTACCGCAGGCTCAGCTTAGGCCCTGATGCGGGGGCTGGAGATCTGAACTCAGATCCTCATGCTTGCTCAACCCGTGCTTTGCTCACTGAGCTGCCTCCCCAGACTGTGGAGATGTGGCCAGCCCTGGTTTTGTTCTGTTAATTTTTTTTCCCCAGCAATGAGTGTGAGTTCAGGCACACCGTGGGCTCACCGTGAGTGTGCAAAGTGAATGAGAAGATGGATCACTGTAGTGATATTTCATTTGTATTTTAATAAATAAAGCTTGCCTGAAGATCAGAGAGTAAAACAACCCCACTTGTCTGCCTTACAGACCAGGCAGTGGTGGCACACACCTTTAATCCCAGCAGCCACACTAGTTTGCCACAGAAACCTGGCAGTAGTGGTACACACCTTTAATCCCAGCCCTAGATAGGAATATAAAGTGGGTGGAGACAGCTATCACACACAGTCTCATTCTGAGGATTCAGGAGGAGGAAGGATCGCCATTTTGGACTGAGGTAGAGGTAAGAGCCAGTGATTAGCTGTTTTTCTTTTCTGACCTTCAAATTGAACCCCAATATCTGTCTCTGGGTTTTTTTTTTGTTTTGGGGTTTTTTTTTTTGAATGTATTGAAGTTCTTTTTTTTATATTTATTTATTTATTATGTATACAATATTCTGTCTGTGTATATGCCTGCAGGCCAGAAGAGGGCACCAGACCCCATTACAGATGGTTGTGAGCCACCATGTGGTTGCTGGGAATTGAACTCAGGACCTTTGGAAGAGCAGGCAATGCTCTTAACCTCTGAGCCATCTCTCCAGCCCTGGGGGGGGGGGGGTGGTTTGGTTTTTCAAGACAGGGTTTCTCTGTAGCTTTGGTGCCCGTCCCGGAACTAGCTCTTTTAGACCAGGCTGGCCTCGAACTCCCAGAGATCCGCCTGCCTCTGCCTCCAGAGTGCTGAGATTAAAGGCGTGCGCCACCACCGCCCAGACTGTCTCTGGGTTTTTATTAGACAGATCACCTCCAGACAAGGTCTGTGCTAGCCACCCAGACACTAAACATGCGCCCCTCTGCCCAAAAGTAGCGTGGGGTCAGGTCAGTGCCGAGCTGGTGGGTGGTGGACAGGCAAGTACCCAGTATAAGGAGAGCTCAGGAGGTGGTCTGCTAGCAGAGGGAGGCAGGGCACAAAGAAAAACCACGGAGCTTGCTGGGAAAATGATTCGGTTAGTAAAAAGCATGAGGACCCACAATGGATGGCCAGGCGTGGTGGCCCATGTTTGTAATCCCAGTACTGGGGAGGTGGAGACAGACGTGTTCCTGAGGTTCACTGGCTGGCCAGCTGAGATACACACACAGAGCCACAAAAGACCTGGGGTACAGCAGGACATTCTGGTCCATTCTAGAATATTCTATATGTTCTTCTTTTGAAAGTTTCTAATGGGCCCTTTCAGGTCTTCAGAACCTACCCAGCACGGTGGCATCCCCCCATTCAAAGGCCAGAATGTTTCCTTCCACCAGGCAAATCCATAGACAACACAGAAGGCGTGGTTCCTACCTGCAGGACATCTGCAAGGTCCTGGCAGATGCCGGCCATGTAATCTGTTCTCTCAAACAGCCGCTTGCGGTCAAACTCCCATCGTGCCTCCCGACCAGAAGCCTCGATCTTGGCCCGGGTGTCGAAGTAGGATTTCTTCCACAGCTTGAGAGTATTTCTGGCATCCAGGGTTTTGTGCTGGGCGTTCGCTCTGTTTTCTCTGTTAGGCAGAGATGCCAGGCTTCGAGCAAAGATGCGGCCGCCCACATCTGAGCCACACTCTCCCCAGGGCATTGGTATCTGAGAGGATTCTCCTCCAGGACCTCCCTGGCGCCAAGTCCTCCTCAGGGAATGTTTCTTCTTGGGCCACTATGATTTGCAAGGGTGCAAAAAAGCCCCCAAGCTGGGTCCAGGCTATACCTCCGCAGGAAAGCAGGCTACATGGGCGGGGGTCGGGGGGGTGACCTTGGTGCCTGTCCTCCTGGTCACTGTGGCAGCCTCGACCTTGGAGCTCAGATCCCGTGTGGAGCTGATCTCACCCACGCGGACCGTGTGGGGAGTGAGAAATGTCTGGGTGCAGCGTGGCGGTAGTGTGTGTGTTTAGCTTTGTGAGACGCTGGGTTCGATCCCCACATCACCAACACACAAAATGGCTAAAAATCATCACCTGACAGGCTGCTCCTCCTGGGGGCCCAGGCCTATGACTGAGCATTCCCTGGCCACTTACCTCAGTTTCTCCGAATGTAAAATCACACGCTGGAGACGCCACTCAGCCTTTAAGAGCGTGTGGCCAGAGTTCAGATTCCATCATGCACTCTGGTCAGCACACAGTGCGTGTAACTAGAGTTCCAGGGTATCTGATGCCTGCTTCTGGCCTCGGCTGCAGGCCCTGCACACACGTGTGCATACCTTCACACAGACACACACCCATACACATAAGTAAAATAAAGTAGGTCATGCATAGTGACACACATCTTTAAGGCCAGCACTTGGGAGGCAGTGGCAGATAGATCTCTATATGGAGTTCCAGGCCAGCCAGAGATACGTAATAAGACCCAGTCTCAAACACATACATCATTGTGTGTTACACAGTATAATTGTACGTGGAATTGTGTATGACAGTGTGTAAATAAAATACATGTTATATTTTAACAATGAAATGCTATGTGGTCATAAAGAGGAATGAAGTCTAGGTGATGCATATAGATCATGGATAAAAACCTTGGCGATGTCATGACGAACAAAACACCACCCAGAAAGACTTGCTGTTGCATGATCTCCAGGCCTTGGAACTTGGGGAGGGAGGAGGTTTGAAGTGACTTACTAAAAGGTGCCAGGCTTCTTTAGAAGATGAAGAGGATGTCCTTTTAAATATATGTTCTAAAATTTGTGTGTGTGTGTGTGTGTGTGTGTATTGCAGTACCCAAGAAGGCCAGGAGGGGGCATCAGATCCCCTGGAGCTCTAATTCCAGGCAGGAGGCTGTAAATTGCCTATGGGTGCTGGAAACTGGACCCAAGTTCTCTGGGAGAACAGCAAATGCTCTTAATCACTGAGCCACCTTCCCAGTCCTATAAAGAAGGCTCTTGAGTCAACTGACGTGATGGCTGGAACACCGAGAGCATTTGAATCTCTGATATGGTTTTGCAGTGCGGGGGATGAAACCCAGGCCTCCGTGCACTAGGCACCTGCTCTATGGCTGAGGCCCCCAGCCCTGAACTGCACATATCCCGGACTTCAGAGGGAGCCCCATTTGGCCCTGTGGCTTCTCACTTGAACAGGGTGCGCAGGTTGATGACTCTGCACACGCGCTCAGCGATCTCCCAGGCGATGCGCTCCATGAGCGGGATCATCCTCTCGTCCTTGTTGTAGTGTCTCGAGATGATCCACACCATGCGGAGGGCGCTCATCATGGATGGGATGGTGTCCAGGACCACGTGGAAGTTGGAACCATGTGTGATGTTCTACAAAAGTCAGACCGGGGACAGAAGAGGGGCTTAGCCTCCCTCTCCTCTTCTCTTTCTCTCTCTCTCTCTCTCTCTCTCTCTCTCTCTCTCTCTCTGGACTTCTTAAACAGGGTGTCCAGGCTAGCCTCAAAATTACTACGTAACATCGGACAACCTTCAACTCCTGACCCTCTCTCTCCCATTTTCCGAGCACTAGGATTCCATGTGTACACCACCATATCTGGTCCTGTAGAGTTTTTGTTTGCTTGTTTATTTGTTTATTTGAGACAGGATCTCACTATGTAGCACAGGTTGGCCTGACAGTCTGGATTCTTCTGTCTCAGCCTCCTGAGTGCTGGGAGGATAGGAGTGGTATGGTGGTTTGGAAGAAAATGTTCCCCACAGGGAGGGGCACTGTCGGAAGGTGTAGCCTTATTAGAGGAAGCGTGCCACTGTGGGAGTGAGTTTTGCGGTCTCTTATGCTCAAGCTATGTCCAGTGTGGCACACAGTTCACTTCCTGTTGCCTGCCGATCAAGACATAGAACTCTCAGCTCCTTCTCCAGCACCATGTCTGCCTGCACACTGTCATGCTTCCTGCCATGAAGATAACAGACTAAACCTCTGAAACTGTGAGCCAAGCCAATTAAATGGTTTTCTTTTATAAGAATCTCTGTGGTTGTGGTGTCTCTTCACAGCACTAGAAACCCTGAGGAAGACAGGAGCATCACCACGCCTGGCTTCACTGATACACTACCTAGATGACTTGGTGAATGCCTGAAACAAGGGAGAAAGCCTCTGGATTGCCACACTGGATAATTTAGGGGATAATGGCAAAACAGCTCTGGTGTTTTTCCCCAAATATATTCTCTATCTGATGTTAGTTAAATTGGTAGATGAGGACTCACTGTCTATACATGGAGTATATATACACGCACACAGGCACACACACACACACACACACACACACATAGAAACACACACAGGCACAGACACAGACACACAGACACAGACACACAGACACACACAGAGATACACACAGAGACACACACAGACACACACACAGAGACATAGAGACACACACACACACTAGGGTAGTGTGCTTTTCCAAGAACAACTATTAGTCATTTATTTGTCCTCTAGAACTAAATTAAGATGGAGGAGTGTGGCCACTCTGCTACCCTGAAACCAGCGGGCTGGGAGGTGAGAGCAATTCTCCTGGAGAGGCCCTGGCTCTGCACCTCCATGTGGAAGGAAGCCAAGGACACCCAGGCAGAAGAAAGGAGCATGCAAGAAAGACAGTCATTCTAGAAGGGGATGCCCTGGGAGGCAAGATGAATGTCTATGGAGCCCTTGCCAAACCCTGACCATTAAATGGGAAACAGGGGTTTTTATCAAGAAAACAATCGCACACCAGTACACAGTGCAGTGACTGTCCTAATTAATGTCAGCTATCAACTTGACTTAGCCTAGGGTCATCTAAAGAAGCCTCAATTTAAGGACTGCTTCGATCAGACTGGCCTGTGGCCATGTCTGAGGAATTGTCTTAGTTGATCATTGATATGTGAGGGATTGATCAGCCAACTGTAGGTGGCACCATCCCTAGGCAGGTGGGCCTGCACTATATAAAGAAGAGAGTTGGAGGGCTAGAGAGATAACATGGGGTTAAGAGCACTGGCTACTCTTCAGAGAACCTTGGCTTGATTCCCTGCACCCACATGGCACCTCACAAACACCTATAACCTCAGCCCTAGGGGATCTGATAGCCTCTTTTGGGCTCTGCGGGCTGGACCAGGCATGCCCATAGTACACAGAAATACATGCAGGCAAAACAGCTATGCACATAAAAAATTAACATGAAGATTTAAAATGAAGAAAGCTAGCTGACTGAGCAAAGAGTGAGGCGGAAAGCCAAGCTCCTCCATGGTCTCTGCTTCAGTTCCTGCCCTGACTTCCTGCAGGGATGGGACTGTGGTCAGCAAGTGTAAGCCACAGAAGCCCTCTCCTCCCCGCATTGCTTTTGGTCAGAGTTGTTGTTGGATAAACTTTTTGTACACTGTGAAGAAGTGTCTCTGACAAGGAACCTTCTGATTGGTTTAACAGAGAGCTGAAAAGCCAATAGCTAGGCAGGGGAGGATAGGTGGGACTTCCCAGAAGATATAGGAACTCTGGGAAGAGAGGTGGGATTCGCCAGCCAGACACAGAGGAAGTGGGATGCATGGTAACTGAGGAGAGGTAACGAGTCTCATGGCAGAACGTAGATTAATATAAATGGGTTAATTTAGGTTGTGAGCTAGCTGGAAAGAAGCCTGAGCTAAGGATGAGAGTTCATAATTAACAGTTGTCTCCGTGTCATTGTGTGACCTGCTACCAAGACTATCGCCGCAACAGGCAGCAACCTGGGAAACTGACACATGGCAGATCTGACGAGGAACCTCGGATTCAGCCTTTTGAGTTGGTATCGTTACTCCGTGATAAAAGCAAGAGGTGAGGACATGCGTCCTGGAAGTGAGGGGTGGAACTGAGCTGTGCACTTTCGGCCAGCCAGAAAGCAGAGGAACAGACAGAGAGAAGCCCCATGAGGACAACATCCTCCCATCCCATGGCCTACTTCCTCCACCTCCTGAAGGTTCCAGAACCTCACACAACCCAGTGCTGCATGCCCATGGGAGACACTTCCTTTCAAACCACAGCACAGCATGTTATGCTCATGAAGACAAGAACGCGGGAACATAACTAGAAATCATAAAAGATAAATGTGCAGGGGCTAGAGAGATAGCTCAGGGGCTAAGAGCATGCACTTCACCACCAGAGGACCTGAGTTCAATTCCCAGCACCATGTCACGTGGCTCACAACTGCCTGTAACTCTAATTCCAGGCCAGAGCCTCTGTGGGCACCAGCATTCCTGTGTGCATAGACTCACACATAATAAAAAGTAATAAAAGATTAAGAACACAGGAACATCTAGGCAGTGGTGGCGCACACCTTTAATCCCAGCACTTGGGAGGCAGAGGCAGGAGGATCTCTGTGAGTTCAAGGCCAGCCTGGTCTACAGAGTGAGTTTCAGCCTGGACTACACAAAGAAATTCTGTCTCAACAAACAAAAAACAAACAACAAAGACAAGGACTTTACTTATTTATTGACTGACTGATTGATTGGTTGCTTGGTTGCTTGGTTGCTTGGTTGCTTGGTTGGTTTTTGAAACATGGTTTCTCTGTGTAGCCCTGGCTGTCCTGGGACTCACTCTGTAGAGATCTGCTCCCTGCCTCTGCCTCCCACTGCACGCAGCTTTTGATGATACGATTTAAGCTAGGATAGAACATTTGCCTAGTGTGTGCAAGACTGAGTTCAATTTCCAGTATTTAAAAAAAATCTTGAATTATTTAGTAGTTTGTTATTGTTTTGTTTGTTAAAGGTAAGGACTCAGTTGAGCGGTGGTGGCAAATGCCTTTAATCCCAGCCCTCAGAGGCAGAAGGATCTCTGAGTTTGAGACCAGCCTGGTCTACAAAGTGAGTTCCAGGACAGCCAGAACTACATGAGGAAATTCTGTCTTAATTAAACAAACAAATAAACAAAAAAGAATAAAAAAGACAAGGACTCAGTAAGCCCAGGCTATCCTCAGATTCACAGTGTGGCCTTGAGTTTCTGATGTTGCTGCCTCCACCTCCCAAGGCACCAGCAACAGGGCTAATGCGGGCCTGCGCTAGGCAGGTACTTTTCCAGCTGAACCCCACAAAGCCAGCACCCCAGTGTCATTTTAAAAGTGGCATCCATGCAGTGCCCCTCCCAGGACTGGCTTTCCAGGGCGCAGCCCACCCTGCATACCTTGAAGTGACGTTCCACGGTGGACAGGAAGCGCACATTGTCCGAGGCCTCCATGTGGAGTTTGAACAGCTCCGTCAGGACAGGCTGCACATTGGCCGTGAGCATGGATTCGGCTTCCTTGATCACATCCAAGACCTTCCTAACGAACGGAAGCTTCGTTTGCTCATAGAGGGCGCTCAGCGTTGCGTTTCTTTCTCTCCAGAACTCAATTTCAGCCAGAGGACCATTGCCCTGGGAGAGACAGGAGCACACAGACAGCGCTCGCTGTTACAGTGGGAACACCCGTGGGCATTTCTACAGCGCCCACCCTTTTCCACCTGCTCCGGGCAGGCTGGTCAGTACAGGGCTTCCAGGTGGAGTTCTCATCCGGCATGGTCCAATCAGTCGATCTCAGGACTCTAAGGAATGCAAGACGAGGATCCTGCCCTTCCTGGTGGTGCCCACAGGGACAGAAACTACATATCACTGATGCAGAGGAAGCAGTCTGAGGAGACAGCCCTCGTTCCACCAGCATCATTTAGGGGAGTCGCACACTGAGAGAGACACCGGCTCTCCTGGAGACCTTCCTTGGGCTGGTGGGCTGGTGGGCTGCAGGCCCCGGACAGGTTACCTGGGGCGTCTTCTTCAGCTGGCTCTCCAGAGCAGATGAAATCTGGTTCAGCCAGTTGATCACACATTGCTCCAAAGACTCCACCATTTCTGCGCTGGCCACCAGCTCGGACACTTCCCCCTCCACACTGATGCTGGGCATTTCCAGCTTGATCTCACCTGGTGGAGAATGACTCGTTAGAGCCGGCATTCAAGTTCATCAGCACTGCTTTCCTGTTGGTCAGGTTGCCAGCCCGTCCCCTCCTCCATCTCTGCCTGGTTCTCTTTCACAGGAATGCGGTTAAAACCCTCTGCTGAATGGCCCAGTGGTTAAGTCCCATCAAAGTGATGTCAACATAATGAATTGGTTTTCTCCCCCCACTCCCCAGACGGGTTTCTCTGTAGCTTTGAAACCTGTCCTGGAACTCGCTCTTGTAGACCAGGCTGGTCTCAAACTCACAGAGATCCGCCTGCCTCTGCCTCCCAAGTGCTGGGATTAAAGGCGTGCGCCACCACCACCCAGTGGTTTTTAAACATAAAGCAATGAAAAGAAAGCCAGCCTACAATCATAATCCCAGAGAATTTAGACAACAATGCGGACACTAAGAGAGACTTACAGAGATCTAATCTACATGGGAAGTAGAAAGTAGAAAAAAACAAGATCACCTGAGTAAATTGGGGCATGGGGACCTTGGGAAGAGGTAGAAGGGGAGGGGAGAAGAAGGAAGGGAGTGGAGAAAATATATAGCTCAATAAAAACAATTTAAAAATTAAAATAAATAAATAAAAAGAACCCCCCCCCAAAAAAAAAAAGCAGTGAGGATGAACGGTCTCATCTCAGAACCAAACAGAGCGACCGGCAAGGAAAGCTCCAGACTAAGGAACACTTCAGGCACGTAAAACACCAGAGCCAGGGAGATGCCTCCACGGGCTAAAGTGCTCGCCATACAAGCTTAAGGACATAGTTCCCATCTCTGGAACTCCTATATGAGCCAAGAACAATGGTTCATGCCCAGAATCCCAAGGCGGAGACAGGCAATCCCTGGGGCTCAGTGACCAGCAAGGCTAGACTGGTGGCGACTGAGAGACACTGTATCAAAAAAGAAACTAAAGGAAGCCTAAAGAACTATCTGCACACACAGGTGTGCCCACACCCCAACACACACAGCTACACCCCCCACCCACAGGGAATTAAGAAAAGAGTGGATTCTCTAGAGTTCTGGTCCCACATCTCCGGCTCTCCTGGGCTAAACACTCTGTCACCTTTCCTTGGCTGGGTCCCTAAACATGAGCACCCAGTTCAACTCCACTCCCCCACCCGCCAGCCTCTTGCGTCCTTGGGCCTTGCTTGCCACATCTGCTTCCCATTACCCCAGGCTCTGGAACTCAGGTAAGAGGAAGGGATCAGGCAGGTACTGCCTACCAGACAACCCCTGACAGTGGGTCACCTGAATACCACAGCAGGGGCTGCATGAGACCCAATGCTACCTCCTCTAGGCAGCCCCCATGATTTCCCCGCGCTCTTGTGTAGACCTCACCAGCTTGCTGAGCTCCACGTTCTACTACCGTTGGGCGTGCATGGGAATGCCCAGTGGCCACGAGGATTCCATCATCGTACTTCTAAACAAGTCCGTTTCCAGAGAACTTATAAATGAGCATTACTGGGCTGGAGATGCGGTTCAGTGGTGAGGGCTCTCGCTTAGCGTGTGCACAGCCCAGGGGTTAAGCCCCAGGATTGGCAGTATATGTCTGTAATCTGAGCACGTGTGAAGTAGAGGCGGAAGGATCCGAAACTGAAAGTCATGCTCACTCAGCTCTATGCAACTGATCTGGACTACAGGACCCCTTATCTTAAAAACAAACAACATCTGGGCATTGGGGTGGGTGCTTTTAATCCCAGCACTGAGAGGGCAGACGTAGGTGGATCTCTACGAGTTCCAAACCAGTCTGGGATACATAGTGAGACCCTGTCTCAGAAAAGGGGAGAGAGGCTGAGAGAGATGAGACTGCTCAGTCTTGAAGAGATGCTTTTCCAGAGGGCCTGAGTTAGATTCCCATACGGGCATAAGTCTCAGTGGCGTGAAACTCGAGTTCCAGGGGGTTCCAGCGCCCTCTTCTGGTGCCTGTAGTACTGCATGCAGACATACAGGCAAACACACACCCATACGCACAAAATAATATGTTCAAAAATGCCACGAATTGTTGGGTGGTGGTGGTACATGCATTTAATCCCAACACTCGAGAGGCAGAGTCAGGCAGATCTCTGAGTTCCAAGATGGCTAGGGCTACACAGAGAAATCCTGTCACAAAAAAACAAAAAACAAACAAATGCACACACATAAAAACACAAATTAAGGCAGTTAAATCTCTGTGAGGAGACCAGCCTGGTCTACAGAGCGAGTTCCAGGACAGGCTCCAAAGCTACACAGAGAAACCTTGTCTCAAAAACAAAACAAACAACCCCCCCCCAAAAAAAACAAAAAAAAAAGAAAAGAAAACAAATCACAAATTCAAACAAACAAACAAAAAAGCCTTCTGAACTTTTGCATTGTTTTCCTAAGAATTTTTGGTTCTTCACAGATGGGGAGGGGAGGGGGCAGAGCAGACCGACCTTCAAGCTGCTGCATGGTCCTTTGGATGTTGTTCGCAAACTTCTGAAGATTCATTAGGAATTCATCGCGTATCAGCTGGATGCTGTGGTACTCCACTGTTTCCCCAGATATGCTGGGCAACTCTGACGCGTAGTAAGAAAACTCTTGGGATTCTACAGCTGTTCCCTGGCCTGACTCCGACTTGTGCTGGTTGAATGACAGCGCGGGCATGAAAACCTGCAAATGCACAGCCATTCGTGTGGTTAAATCACCCTGGGGTCTCCAGCTGTCTGTCAGGTTGGCAGATGTGCAAGCTGGCACTGGGCACTCCTGGACGCTCAACATTCAGGAGGCTGAAACAGGAAGATTGCTGTTCAAGGCAGCCTGGGCTACAAATTGAGACAAGGATTTTGTCACTACAAAGGTCTCAAAGGACACCCCAATTTGCTGGCTATATAACGGTTGGTCAATTAGAATGAATTTTGCTTCGCCCTGCAGTTATTATTTTAAATTTTTATTTATTATGTATACAGTATCCTGCCTGCATGTATGCTAGTAGAGGGCACCAGATATCATTTAGATGGTTGTGAGCCACCATGTGGTTGCTGGGAATTGAACTCAGGACCTCTGACAGAACAGCCAGTGCTTTTAACCTCTGAGCCATCTCTCCACCCCTGAGGTTATTTTATAATGAACAACTTGATCTTCTTAAAGCAGCCAGCATCTCTGTTCTCAGAAGTCACAAGATTAAAAGGTGTCATCCAGAGGCCTGTCGTCCAGCTGTGAACCCAGCACATGAGAGGCAGAGGCAGGAGGACTGCCCATGAAGTCTAAGACAGCCTGGGCTACAGAGTGAATTCCAGGCCACCTGAGCTATAGAGAAAAGACGCTGTCTTAAAACAAGCAGAGGTTACCAAGTGAACAAGCACACATAGCTAGTGACCTCCTATTCCACATCTCTCCAAGGTTAAACCCTCTGGCCCTTCTTTGGGAGCAGGGGACTGTCTTGGAGACCAACAGTTACCTGGCAGATGACGTCCCTCAGGAAGCGGAGCACTTGAGAGTTTAAGATCCCGTACTCCATGGTCTCCGGCATCATTTCCATTGCTTCCTTCATGTCGCTGGCTTCAGGGATGGCCTCTAACCCGAGAGAGACCCAGGGCGTGGAGTTAGTGGGTGTCCCAGAGTCTCTCCCTCCTCTCATAGGCTCTGGTCACACAGTCAGAAGATGGGCTGATCTGGATTTAAGCAAACCCTGAGCAAATGAAACTAAACTACATCTCACTGGACTTTTAAGCTGTTTTTTTGTTTTGTTGTGTTTTCTTTGGTTGTTGCAGTCAGGGTTTCTCTATGTAGCCCTAACTGTCCTGGAACTCGATTTGTAGACCAGGCTGGCCTCAAACTCACAGAGGTCCACCCGCCTCTGCCTTCCTAGTGCTAGGATTAGAGGCATGTGCCACCACCGCCTTGGGAAGTTGTTGGAAGATTCTGGGGGTTTTAAAACTGTACCGTACTTTACACTATAGTATTAACAAGGTATCTTGGGGACAAGAAATTGAAAGGTTCTATTTTAAAAGTTATCTGTTTAGGAGCTGGCGAGACGGCTCAGCCAGTAAGAGCACTCACTGCTCTTGCAGGGGATGTGAGTAGAGTTCCCAGCATCCGCTTGTTCTCACAACCACCTTTAACTCCAGTGCCTGGAGAGTCAATGCCTTCTTCTGATGTTTATGGGCCCCAGGCATGCATACGGTGCATGTAAACATGCATACACATAAAATAAAAAGAAATCTTAAAACACACATACGGCTCATCTTTAGGGTTGAAGAGATGGCTCAGTGGTCCAAGCACTTGCCAGACACGCACACAACAAGGGTTGGTATCCCTGGAAACCTGTGTAAATGCCAGGTGGATGTGCGGCCTGCTGTAATTCTAGCCGTAGAAGGTAGAGAAAGGGAGATGCCCAGAGCAAGGCGGCTAATAAGATTAATCATGTCAGCTTCCTCTGTGCCCAATATCAATCTTGCCTGCCACACGCATATGCCCCTCCACATGTACGTGTTACCCCCCCCCCACACACACACACAGCAAAGGTACCTTTTGTGCTTCTGAGGAAGAACACCACGGTCTGTTCCAGAACCTCCTCTGGGAGGGGGGTGCAGCTCACATGCAAGTCCAGCCTGTTGATGATGCGCTTTACGAACTTCTGAAATACATGCAACACGGTTGGGCCTGCAGGTGCCTGCTCCGCAGAGCCCACTCTTCTCCAGCATGGAGGATCCCCTTCCGTTCTACAGCAGCCCCAAAAGAGCTACTACGCACCCAGCCCCCGGGCCCTGAGTCTGCAGCTTCTGCTAGGCAGCCCAGGGACAACCAAGAAGGTGACCTTAGGAGAGGTGGCAGCAGGCTTGGAAGGGCGGGGCCCATTGAGAGAAACTGGCTGCCTCTGGCTAGTTGTTTGGTTTGTTGTTTCTGAGACTTTGGGTGGGCGCGTTAAGTATTTCTTTTTAAAAGATTGATTTCTTGGGACTGGAGAGAGGGTTCCGCAGTTAAGAGCACTGGCTGGTCTTCCCGAGGACCCAGGTGCAGTCCCCAGCACCCATATGGTGGATCACAACCACCTGTAACTCCAGTTCCAAGGTGTCCTGGCCTCTGAAGGCACCGGGCATGCATGTGGCGCACAGTCATATGTGTGGGCAAAACACCCACACAAATAAAATAATAAAATAGAATTTTCATATATAAACAAATGTTTGGGGTTTTTAAAGATTTATTATTTTCCTGTGTATGAATGCCTTGCCTGCATGCTTGTCTGTGTACCGTGTGTGCCACTATCTGTCTTCCTCCTTTCTCTGTCAGCCAAAACTGCTGCTGGGAGTCCCTCAGTCAGTAAGGAATCTAAGGGTGTTCTGGGAAATCTCAACCCAAAATTCTGGAGTCCCTGCTCTAACACATGGTCTCACATGCTCTGTGCCTGTCACCCTGCCTTATGAGAGCCCCCTGAGCCACTCTGCCAACAAGCTGGAGAGGAGGGCACACCTTGCCCGACGGTTTGTCTGGGTGCTTGCTGTCGACGTCATCATCATCCACATCAAACAGGGAGGGCGTTATGGAGTCGTTTCTCAGCTTCGAATTCTTGGCTATAAAAACACAATGCAATGAGTTGAGATGGCCAAGGTTTCCCACCAGCCAGATGCCTTTGCATGGTACCTCCTGTCCTCCATCATATGCTCTGCAAAGGACCGGAATGTGGCTGACAGGAGCCCACACATCCAAAATCCTCCCTGTGGCCCACAGGTATATATATCCTGGCTGTGGTGCCCAGCAGATGATTCCTCCGAGTTGGGGTGTGCGTGTGCATGTGTGTGTTAACCTTACACAAGGTTTATGAATAAGAGTCACAACTAAGGGTTCTAACTCAACAGTAAGACACTTGTCTAGTGTGTTCAAGGCCCTGAGCTCCATCTTCAACTCTGCAAAATGAACAGTCAGCTGTGGTGGTGTACCGGTCACCCAGCACTCCAGAGGTGGAGACAGAGGATCAGGAGTTCAAGGTCATCTTTGGCTACAGAATTCAAGGCCAGCCTGGGCTATAAGAGATCCTGTCTCAAAAAAATTAGAGATGATAGATGAACTATTTCAAAGGTTAAGAGCACTTGTTGTTATTTGAGGGGACCTGGGTTTTGTTCCCAGTACCCACATGGCACCTCACAACTGTCTGTCACTCCAGTTCCCTGTCTTCAGACGCCCTCTACTGGATTCCACAGGCACTGCATACACATGGTGCACATACACACACGCAGCTGCCAAAAACACACTCGGGGGTATGCTTAGTGTCACTGGAGGTAGTTAAAGCTGGGCTGGGGTAGTAAGAAGGCCACTAGTTTGTTTCCTGACCGCCCAGACTCCCAAAATAACCACACAGAAACTGTATTGATTAAATCACTGTTTGGCCTATTAGCTCTAACTTCTTATTGTCTAGCTTTTACATCTTAATTTGGCCCATTTTCATTATTTTATATTTTACCACAAGGCTCATGGCCTACCAGCAAGGTTCCAACCATGTCTGTCTCCGGTGGTGGCTCCATGGCTTCTCCTGACTCCACCTTCTTCCTCCCAGCATTCAGTTTAGTTTTCCCCACCTAGCTCTGCTCTACCCTATCACAGGCCCAAAACAGCTTCTTTATTAACCAATGGTTTCCACAGCACACAGAGGGGAAATCCCACATCAGGCTGGGGTTGAGATGATGAATGGCTCAGTTGGGAAAGTGTTTCCAGTATAAGCCTGAGGACCCGAACTCCAGCACTGTAGAAAGGCAGGTATGGGGGCACATGCTTGCAATCCCAGCACTGGGGAGGCTGAGACAGAAGGGCCACTGTGGCTACTGGCCAGCCTAGCCTAGTAGGTGAGTTCCAGGACAGTGAGAGATCTTGTTCTCAGAGGAGAACACGGCAGACAGCTCCAGAGGAAGGACACCTAAGGTTATCCTGTGGCCTCCATAGGTGCATGTGAACATATGTAGTTTTATATGCACACATGCACAGCATGCTTACCTGCATGGGTGCATGTGAATGTACACAGTTTTATATGCATGCATGCACAGCATGCTTACCTGCGTGGGTGCATGTGTGTGCAAGTGTGCACATACACACCAATAAACAAACTGTTAGTGCTGAGTTTTATGCAGCATGAATAATAAAAACCCAGAGACAGATATTGGGGTTCATCCTGAAGATCAGAAAAGCAAAGCAGCCAGCCACTAGAGAGCTGTCATCGCTATGAAATCTTCAGACTGAAAGAGAAAGAGTTCCTTCTCATCACGCTTTACATTCCTCCCTAGTGCTGGGATTAAAGGCATGCACCATCATCACCCAGCCTCTATGGCTAACTAGTGTGGCTGCTGGGATTAAAGGTGTGTGACACCACTGCCTGCCCTGTATGGCTGACTAGTGTGGCAGTTTTGCATTCTATTTTTCAGGCAAGCTTTATTTATTAAAATACAAATGAAATATCACTACATTTTCCCTTTTTGTCTAAAATTTTAAAAGGAAGGCTATACTAATATAAGAAAACTACATAAAATAAATACAATAACTATATATAAATATATACAGGCAATAAATACATCAACAATGTCTAGTCCATTTGCATTTAACAAATTCAGAGAAAATTCTCCATATCTATCCTACCTTGGTGAGCCCAAAGTCTTGTACCTAATTTACTTTCTATCATAACTTGCTTTCTGTGTCTGGTAAACAAGGAAAACTATAACTTTTTAGTCTTTAACTCTCTCAGAGACCCAAGAAGGAAATAATATTAACTGAGTAAGCAGGAAGTGTGAACAGGCAACTTCCAAAACATGTGAGAAATGACAAAACAGCCGGCTGCCTGGACAGTCACCCAATGTTGGGTGTCCATCTTCAACCGACAGGCCTGGACAGACTTTTCTATGAAGCAGGATATTCTAAAGGGCTGTCCCTCCTTGTCTTGACAATGTTTGACAGTCACTCTCTTTTGTGTCCTGCTTGTCCAATTAGGACATCATACTGTCAGCAGTTGAGGCAAGGGCATTTTCTTGCCACAAAGGAAGTAAACTCCACGTGGAATTTCTTCAATGCCCATTATCTTCTCTGAAGTAGATTGGTGCTGCCAGGAGCAAACATGTCTGATTGTAATAAAAAAAACTTATGTGATTAAAACATCTTAAATGCCATATTCTGTAGATCTCTGAAGTGTTTGAAAATGACCTATCTAAAATATATCTTTGTTTGACCTGGCAAATATATGTATGTGACTGGCAGATATACCTAATGTGACTATAAGTTCATTTATAATAGGTAGACAGAATCGTAATTGTAACCTGCTTTTTCTGACTTATTTGCATCAGGATAGAATGTAGGGACATTATTGGTGTGTTCCATACAATGAGGGGAAGGATCCAATTAGTTCTCTTTATAAGTCGAATTTTCTTGCTTTTGGAACAGTTGTTGCTAAACCCTCCCCCCAAAATTACTACAAACTCTTTGCCAGGGTTCACATTCTTCCCATAATTTGTCAATTTCATCATTGTTAAAAGGCACTATAATTTCTGCTGGGTCTATTTCTGCTCATTGACAAAGTATCAATTTTCCTTTTAGAATTAACTCAGAGACCTTTTCCACATAAAGTTTTAACTTTTTACTTGGTTTATGTGGTTTAAAATATCCACTCTAAAATAACATCTTCCCCCCGGGCCGTGGTGGCGCAAGCCTTTAATCCCAGCACTCGGGAGGCAGAGGCAGGCGGATCTCTGTGAGTTCGAGACCAGCCTGGTCTACAAGAGCTAGTTCCAGGACAGGCTCCAAAACCACAGAGAAACCCTGTCTCGAAAAACCAAAAAAATAAATAAATAAATAAATAAATAACATCTTCCTTCTACATTAAAATTCCCATAGGGGAATATTTGGATGGCAATATGACCAGACTGCTGTTAAGATTCAGATCCACATGTGCCTATTGCACTTTCTCTTCAATCAAAGCCAATTCTCTCTCAGCTTTGACTGATAATTCCCTGGGACTATTTAAGTCCTTGTCACCATCTAAGGTTTTGTTTAAATTAATCAGGTCATCAGAACCTAGTCCAATAGTGCACCATAGATGGGAAATGTCTCCAAGCAATCTTTGGAAGTCATTAAGAGTCTGCAATCGATCTCTCCTAATTTGCACCTTTTGGGATCTAATTTTTATAAACCTATTTTATAGACTAAATAATTAATAGAGCCGGGCAATGGTGATGCACACCTTTAATCCCAGCACTTGGGAGGCAGAGGCAGGCGGATCTCTGTGAGTTTGAGACCAGCCTGGTCTACAAGAGCTAGTTCCAGGACAGGCTCCAAAACCACAGAGAAACCCTGTCCACAGAGAAACCCTGTTGCGAAAAACAAACAAACAAAAAATAAATAAATAAATTAATTAATTAAATAAAAATAATTAATAGAATCTCCTCTTTGTATTTTTTTTCAGGAGTAATTTGTAATCCCCAGCAGGCATTTTTTTTTACTTCTTCAAACATTCTTTCTAATGTATCTATGTTTGAATCAAATAGCAAAATGCTGTCTATGTAATGATAAACTAGAGATTCAGGAAATTGCTTTCATATAATTTCCAATGGCTTGACTTGTAAAATATTGGCACAGGATAGGCCTATTTAACATTCCTTATGGGAAAACTTTCCATTGATATCTTTTAGCAGGCAAAAATTATTATAAGAAAGCTCTGTCAAGGCAAATTTTTCTGTCTTTTTCTTGTAAAGGTATAGTGAAGAAACAGTCTTGAAAACAATAACTATAAGAGGCCATCCTGTAAGCAATAGAGAAGGCAGAGGAATTCCAGACTGTAAAGAGTGCATTGGCTGAATCACCTTATTAACAGCTCTTAGATCTGTTACCATTCTCCAATTTCCAGATTTCTTCTTAACAACAAATACAGTATAATTCCAAGGGCTGGTTGGTTCTTCAATATGTTGAGCATCTAGTTGCTCCTGTGCCAACTGTTCTTAAGCCTGCAGTTTCTCTGTTGTTAAAGGCCATTGCTTAACCCATACACGTTTGTCTGTCAACCATTTTAAAGGGTAGGGCTGTTGGTACCTTTGAAATATCAGCAGCTGTCGTGCCCTGTTCTTGTACAACCTGAATGATCGGTGACTGTTCTTTATAAAACCTTCTAATATTTTCCCAGAAACATACATTAATTTACGGCTTTTTTCTAAGATTGGGAGAATGTTAATCTCAATATTCCATTGCTGTAACAAATCATGGCCCACAAATTCATTGCTATATTAGCTACATATAGTTTCGATATTCCTCTCTGACCCTCTGGCCCCATACATTCGACCCATCTCGTGCTCTGCTTTACCTGAGATAAAGTTCCAATCCCTAAAATCTGAACATTTATATCCTGAAGAAGTCAATTTGGATGCCAAGATTCTGATGAAATTATTGTTACACCCATACCTTTGTCTACCAGACCGCCAATGACATCATTTATTCGTATTTTTAATTTTGGTCTTTGTTCATTTTTCCAACTTTGCCAAGATCCTCACTTTATGATTTCTCCTGATTTTTTTGTTCTCTCTTCTATAACTGTTCTGTTTTCGAGAGCAGTATGGTTTCTTACAATAGGCGTTAGGTTCTTTAATTGCTCTGGAAAGGAGTTTCCTATATAATTGCAGGAAATGACTAAACCAAATTTGGCATAGAGGCTTGCAAGAGGCCCCTCATGGAGTTTCCCAATGGCAAAGGACGAACGAGAATATTCCTCCTTGACCTACAATTCAATAGTCCAATACCTTTGCCGTACCTTCAGCATAATCCAGAAGGGAGGGGCCTTCTGAGTGGTTTACTCTTAGAAAAAAACATTGTTTCTAGGAATGCCCTGTCTACAATCCCCCTTAAGGTGATCTTATTTGCCACAATTATAACTTTTGACATTTTGATGTTTCCTCGACCCTCTGGAAATCGCCTCTCCTATCCATGCATCATCATGTTCATGAGATTCAATATTAATTGTATCTCAAATCCATTCCTCCAAAGGTGTTGACCATGCCTTTACTCGCCTAATTATCCTTTTGCATAGAGAATTGCCATTTTCAAAAGTCAGAGACTCAACTCTTATTTGTCTAGCTTCTGAATTTGGTATCATTCTATTTACTGCTGAAGTCGATCTTTATAAGAAATCTGCAAAGGCTTCCTTTGGGCTCTGTATAACTTTAGTAAATGACTCAATTTTCTTTACTATTTCTCCACTTCTGTCACGAGCATTCAAAGCTGCTGCATGGCATAAATCTAGGGTGTGGTCATCAGATACAGCTTGCCTTTCTATAGAAGCATGTTCCCTTTCTCCAAGAATTTGATCTTGGGAGATTCCCCTACCTCTAGCTTTACTCCATTGTTCAAAAGTCTTAGCCTCTTCTCTGAAACAGTTATTTCATTGTAATTGTGGACCAGGCTCTGAAACAGCTTTAACTAAATCTATCCATTCTATAGGGACAATTCTATTACAAACTGACCACAAGTTTAGCATTTGCATCACAAAAGGTGAATGCATGCCATATGAGACTGTTGCTTCCTTGAATCTCCTTAAATCTAACACTGGCACAGGAGCCTCTGCCATTTGGCAGTTCCTGTATGGTTACAGGATTTATTAAAGTTGGTTGTCTGAAAACCTTAGGCTGTTCCTCTCTATTCTTATAATGCAATGCTGTAATTGGTTCTCCATTAAATTCCTCTGTCTGGATTTTAATATCTCTATGATCTGTTTTAATATATTTTTCTAAGTCCTGTATCACTCAGATTAACCAACTTTTTTAGTGATGAAACAAAAATGATAAAGCTGATAATGTTTACAATTGATGTTACATAAATCCCATCTAAATGAGATCGCCTCTTCATTTAACTGTTCCATTTTCAAACTGTCCAGCGTATTATCTTACAGAGACCTAATTCCCTCCATTATAATGGTGTTTCCCACTTTTTAATGTTGGGAAAACTTTCTCTTTTACCTAATTCCTCCCTTTAAGAATTCCCAGTTGTCTTACCAAACTTACCAAAGATGTTGATGAAGACATGAGGCTTATTGCTACTGAGTAGAACAGTAAAGGCTTGACTGGATTTCAAGGTAGCTACCTAGTTTTGGCAGTAGAGCGAGAAAGGGTTCAGAGAGAGCCTGCAACCCACGGGAGAGAGAGGGAGAGGGAAAAAGGGGGAGAGAAGGGGGGGGGTCTGAAAAACACACAGGGGATTCTGGGAAAAGCATGAGTGGCCGAGAGCTGCCTGAAGGAAGAACCAGTCAGTCTAGGGCCAGCGAGTCCTGTGGCGTTTAGAGCCCAAGTGCTTCTGGAGTTTGGGTGGCAACTGGAGACTGTTTTGGAGAGGCTACAACAGGAAAAGCCCAAACTTACTCAGAGACTTGGGGGAAAAAGAAAAGAAAGTCTAGCTGGGTAGGGCTGGAGCCCCATATGAAGCTCCAGCCTGTGCCAATAGCTTCTTCACGAATTCATACCCCAAATGCTGGGTACCAAATGTAACATGAATAATAAAATGCCAGAGACATTTGAACCCAGAGATAGTGGGTTCAACCTGAAGATCAGAAACGCAAAAGCAGCCAAGCCACTAGAGAGCTCTTAACTCTTTGAAATCTTCAGACTGAAAGAGAGCGAGTTCCTGTCTCATCCTGCCTTATATTCCTCTCTAGTGCTGGAATTAAAGGCGCGCACCACCACCACCAACAACAACAACTGGCCTTTATGGCAAACTAGTATGGCTGCTGGGATTAAAGGTGTGTGTCACTGCTGCCTGGCCTGTATGGCTGGCTAGTGTGGCTGTTTTGCATTCTATTCTTCAGGCAAGCTTTATTTATTAAAATACAAATGAAATATTACTACAGTTTTATGCTATGGGTTTTGTTCCTTTGCTTTTTAAAAGTAGCCCAGGCTAGATCAAACTTACTACTGAGGCCTTGTCTTAAAAAAGAAAGAAAAAAAAAAGAATCCCTATTTTGTTCCTAAATTTGACCAACACACACATACACAACACACACACACACACACACACACTGCCTTAATCTTTGCCTGGGTAAGGGAAGTGGCAGTGTAAGTCCAGACGGGGACTAGTGTACCCACAAGCCAAGGGATGCCAGTGCCAGCAGCAGCAGAATGAGGTAAGGTGGGGTCTTCCCTAAAGCTTCCAGAGGGGTATGACCCTGGGGACACCTTGGGCCTCTGGGCCTGAGATACTTCTGCTGTTTTCTGCTGTCCTATTAAGGCCATGTGACGGTAGTCCAGGGACCCTAGTGTACATATCCACGAACAGCTCCACAGACCCCCGTGGAGAAGTGGCTTCTGTCCCTACAGACACTCACTTGTCACCTTATCAGGACCCTCTTCTTTCTGAGATTCGGTCTCATCTTCCTCTGCCTCCTCTTCAGAGACCACAGGAATTTCTTCTTTATGGATCCAGGATGGGGAAGAAAATACAAAATAGTATTTATCCCCAAACGAGACAGTTGCCAAACCTTTGCTTTAAGTGGAGCCAAAGGGTAGGGACACACCCCACAGGGATTCGGAAATGTCACTGCAAAACATCATGGTGCTGAGGCCAGCATGAAAAATTGTGCCGGTTGAGAAGAGGGTTGAGGACACGCCTTCACCGGGATGAGAGCGGCTTGGTCCACCACACCATAGCATGTTCTGCAGCACTGGGCACAGTCTGGAGGGAGAGTGTTCCAATGAACCCAGTGTGCCAGTGAGGCCTGCAAGCTCTGGGTTTGGGAGGTGGAAACAGAAGTTCAAGGCTAACTGCCCACTAATAGCAAGTTCAAGGCCAGTCTGGTCTCCACAACGCCCTGACTCAGAGATGCCCCAGGGGATGCTCTGAAGGGAGACCCAAACACTGTGGAGTGAAGGCAGGTGGCTGCAATAGCTACAGTAGGAGCAGACCCAGCAGGAGACAATCGCCTGCTGCTGGAGCTCCTGGAGACTGCAAGAAATTAGGGTCGTGGTGCAGGGTTTTTGCTTTCTAAACTATTGCATCTGGAAATCGGTGCTTTTATTTGTTTGCAATAAATGGGCCTCACCCAGAGGCCCAGGATAATGTGTTCAGGTTCAAAGTTCCACTTGGGGAAGAAAATAAAGGCCGGGATGGTTAGGTTCTGGTGCGTCTGAGGCAGGAGAGCTGAGAGTTTGAGGGTGAATTCCAGGCCAGGCTGGGCTCTGAGCCCCTGTCTCGCAGTGTGATAAATGATGAAGACAAGGTAAATGAGAGCAGGGCGCAATGTATCCTGACGCTAGGTCCCTCCCGCTCTAATCTTCTCTCTCTCCCTTTCCTGCTTCTCGCTGGCTGTGGAGTTCCGGTGATCCTGAGCTTGCCATGGTCCTCGGGTGATCCTACCTCAGCAGGGATTGCAGTCAGGCGGCACTTCGGCCTGCTGCCGCTTTTTAGAGTAGGGGGCTAGGCATGGAAGGTGAGCTCCCCTGAGCCTCTGCAGACCCTGGCCTTGGGACCCTCCCGCTGGGAGGCATCTTACAGGACAAGAGATTCTGGGCAACACAGCGCCTTTGAGAGCGAGGATAGCAGCGCTTCCCTCTAATGCCCCCGGGCGCATAGTAGGGCTAAATGCCAGCAGGGTGCTGACTGTAGGCTGGCCTTTGCCCAGGCTCACCAATCTCCACTTCCACCTCCTCGGGCACCAGATCGCGGTAGAAGAACAGCGTGGAGGCGCAGTCCTCGTCGGTTGCGTGATTGAGGAAGTGAAGAATGAGGTCCTCCGCCTCACTGTCGTTGCGACTCAGCAGGTCCTCGAACAGTTTGGGGTTGGTGAGGCCAAAGGTCGTGTACACTCGGTCGCGCATCCACAGAACCCGCAAGTCGTCCATGGCGCAGACTTGAGCGGTGCAGGACGCAGGGAGGAGGTCAGAGCCGGGAGCCGGGCGGCGTCCGTGGTAACGGCGCCCCTAGCAACGGGCACCTGGGCGACAGCGTCGGCGCTGGCAGCACCAGCGTGAGGCTGAGGGCCCTCCATTCTGCAGGTAGGAAAACTGAAGTGCAGGGAAGCTGGTTACTGAGGCGTGACAAGGGCACGGCTCTGAGGCGGAGCCAGGCGGGACTAGAAAGCTGTGAGCTCTTGATGCAAACCTACACTTAGTTGGGAAAAGAGAATCTCAGTGAGGAATTACCAACATCAGATGGGCCTATAGAACCTTTGCTTGCTTGCTGGTTGACGTAGGAGGACCCAGCCGGTGCTGGACTGACCGCTGAGCAAGCCATGGGGAGCAAACCAGCACGCACTGCTCTCCTCCAAGGTCTTGCTTCAGTTCCTGCTGCGGCTTCTGCCCTTAATGATGGAGTATAACCTAGGATCAAATGAACCCTTTCTTCCCCCAATGTGGTTTTGGCTGGTGTTTATCACAGCAACAGAAGCGAACCAAGCAGGACAGGCAGGCGGGACTGGTCTCAGTGATTAGGCTCTGTGAGAACACCTGTGTTTCAGGTAGGGCATGGCGAACACCAGTGGGGCCCTAGAAAGGGACTGGCTCTTCCTGGCATAGGGGGTTAGGGAACAGGATCACAAGAAAACAAGACACTGGCATCTCAAAAATATATTTTTATTTGTCACTAGCAAAAGGAAGTTCCATACTGACAGGAGATTAGTCCTTCATACGTCTGCAGGACGCAGTCCTGACTGGCTCCCGTAGTTCCTGTGGATTTCGTGGTGTCCGAGCAGAGCCGGGCAGCAGCAGTCCCGGGGCAGAACAGACATCACTCCAAACTTCCGTATTAAAGCATCAGGACAGTTCTTAAGGTCTGCCTGGAGAGTACGGCACGCGAGCAACCCCAGATTAAAAACTTCAGAGGAGAAATAAATGGCTGAAGCTTTTTCGTGTGTATTTATTTCCCAAATGGGTCAAACTCTAAATCACAGCTTGATTCTCCAACCCCGTAAGTTATCAACGGATAGTCTATGGCCTATGCCAGAGCACTGGGCCCGAATGCCAGTACAGCTACTCCCGGCCAAGCCCAGCACTGCGTACCTGTAGTGCCAGCTGAGAGTCGAGGCAAGAGAGGTACAAGTCCAAGGCCTGCATAGGTGGCATTAAACATCTCGAAACATACAGATTCTAGAACTGAGGCCAGGAGAGGACTTGGAGGGAAACGGAATCTGTCCCAGGCCCCATGGTGGAAGAGTCCAAGTGCTCAAACCCCTTTGCCTGCTTCTACTTGGCCATATCCGGCCTCTCCACCAACGGAAGCCTACGTGACGCAGTGAACACCTGAACAGATGGCACGGCTCTGCGGTGATAGGGAGGACAAACATCACACTACCCAGGCAGTTGCTTGCTTCCCTCTGTATAATGCTATCAATTATATTTCCAGAGGGTTCACAAAAAGAGTAATTTGTTCATGTAATTACACTCCGTGTAACTGGGACAGACCTCAGCTGAGAAGTCACTCTCTCACCCCAGTAAGAGATGCTAGTTACTTGAAAAGTGGCCCCATCACAACTGCCAAGAAGGACAATGAACATGGCCAAAACTGCATCTCCTGTCCTTATCCCTGGAATCAGTTATCTCTCTGGGGACCAGAGACCCTGGGGGACCAGAAACGAAAGTGACATCGTGGGAGTGACAACGGATATGAGTAAGAGCAGGTTTAACACTGGGCAGCACCACCTCATCCCAGCAGCAGTAGGCTTGGCATCACAGCTACCAGGAAGCTGGCACACACGGCACAGATGCTGGAGTTCACTGCCCACCAGTGCAGACTCCACTGCAGCTAAATACAGTCCAGCTGCGGCACGGGCAGTTCACTGTCTCAGCAAGCAGGCCTCACAGAGTGGTGGGGCAGGGGGATGAACAGGACCTCTGCAGTAGCATGTGAGTAAAAATTTCAAGAGGGCAGAAACATTTTAGGTTCCCTTTTCTCTTTAGGATGCCATGTAGCCTGGACTGGCCTCAGGCTGACCACACAGCCAAGGGTAACCCCTGCCTCCACCCTCTGAGTGCTAGGAACACGAAGTGATTCTGGGGATCTGGCAACCAAGCCACACCCCAGCCGCAGACTTCTTTTCTGAAATACTTAATCTAAAACCAGTTAATGTAAAATGTGAGAATGAACATAATTTATGAGCCTATGACAGGGATCAGGGCTCAGCAGGGCCGAGCCCACTTCGTACAGAGCTAAGTGACACAGGAGCAGGTGATCTCTGCTCGAGACGATGAATGAACAGATTGGTGAGAATTAGTTTTCAACTGACCTCAAGAGTTTTTAGAAATTAAACTGTGGCCATCAGACCTTTATTTAGAATTACTGTGAAAGTAAAAAATTACACTGTCCCCCAGCAGAAGCAAGGTCTCTGTGGCAAAATAGCTTCATTTGTTCTTTGCTACAAAAATACACATTACTTTCACCTGTCTTCTCTGTAGCCGCACCAGGATTTAAGGCTCTGGACAGTTATCTTTCCGAACGTTCAACTGTCATGACTGGTCTGACAAAGGTAACGGGGCAGGGCTCTTGTAAGAACGAGCAGGAGAGCCATCTGCTGTGCTGTGTTGTCCCTTTCCCTCCTGTGACTCTGACAGCATCCAGGCAGAACACACACATTCTTGAGCCAGCAGGGTGCGGGGATCTGCTGATGGCCCAGCAGAATGTCTGAAGAAAACTACGGTATCTGACGTCTTCTCGTGATGGAACAACTCTTGTGTTTTTTTTTTTAAGTTGGAAGGGAATCAAGAATCTAAAAACAATTTTAGCTAGCCATTCAGCTGGCTTTTCTCCTCCAATCGTACACTTATTAAAAAAATATCTTTAATGTAATGTTGGCATAGCTCACTTTTGCTCATAATAAAAACCAACGAAATTTCTGTGTCCGAAGTGGTGAGCTTTACAAAATCTTCAACACGAGGAGAGGTGTATCTTACAGAATCATTGGCTGAGTCGTAAGGCAATCATCAAGGGTGGAATTTCCCCGTCAGAAATCTGACTTGAGGGAATTGTGTAACATGATCATTCTCCATAGCCCTGAGAGCGGACGGCTGCAGCCATGTGATCATGCAATGTCGTCGTCATTACAGAACTTGGAGGAGAGCAGACTGAAGGAGAAAGGAACAAATTTGGTGCCTGCACCAACGTAGAATTTGTTCTGAAATTCAACCCTACAAAAAGAAAAACAAATATGTATTAGAAACGCCATGCCTTCCCCACCATGGACTGCACACAGAACTGTGAGTGAAATGATGTTCCTACAGTTCTTTTAAGAAGAAGGTCCACCATAGACCTGGGCAGACTGTACCGAGTTCCTTAGCTCTTCTATGCACACACTGGGATAAAATCTTCCCATTTCTTCGCATTCCTGTCATGAACATGTTCCCCTGTCATTCTCTCCAGAGTCCACACTGGCTTCCCCATCCAGCCAGGCTCCCATGTGTCACCTCAACACCCTGTCCCCTGCTCCCTCCACCCTAGGTGTCAGCTCCCATAACCAGACACAGAGGAAAAGACACCAGGACTCCTCTGTCACACTGGCTACTTTTGGAACCACAGAGCAGCAGCCAGGCACACATTCTGAGTAACATTGAGAATACCCTGGAGGTTGCCGAGACAGTTCAGGGGGCTCAGGGGGTACAGGCAAGCCTAACACCCGGCGTTCAATCCCCAGGACACACGATAAAGACAACCAGCTCCTGCAAGTTGACTTCTGCCCCCACAACAAGGAAGGTACTAATCCAGAAGCCATCAGTGACACTTGCCAGTCCCAGTGTAAATAAAAGTGGGAACATACACACGTTGGGCATGGTGGCACCTGTCTGTAATCCCAGCACTCGGGAGGCAGTGGCAAGCAGATCTCTGAGTTCGAGGCCAGCCTGGTCCCTATCTCAAAAAAATAAAAACAATGACAACAACAAAAAGGGAGAACAAAAAAAATAAAAATAAAAATAAAAATAAAGGGAGAACACACTATTGCATCACAGATAGAAATTTTCTTTTACTTGTGATAAATTGCATTGTGTTTTGGAACTGCTAATTCACAGCTGGGTGGGAGGAGCTAGCCATCATAAGCACTGCGTTTAGAAAGGGGTTTTACATACATGTATTTTTTCCTTAAGGGGTGGCTTTTTAATTCTGTATTAGTTATTAACATGCGCACATGTGACTGTCAGGGGATAGCTGTTGGGCATCGGTTCTCTCCGTCCCCATGCAGGTCCTGCTGACTGAACTGGGCTTGGGAGCAGGTATCTGTACCCACTGAGCCTTCCTGCCAGTTCCTGCACCCTTTTCAAAAGATTTATTACGCCGAGCGGTGGTGGCGCACGCCTTTAATCCCAGCACTCGGGAGGCAGAGACAGGCGGATCTCTGTGAGTTTGAGGCCAACCTGGTCTACAAGAGTTAGTTCCAGGACAGGAACCAAAAGCTACGGAGAAACCCTGTCTCGAAAAATCAAAAAAAAAAAAAAAAAAGATTTATTATGCGTGTATAGCACTGCATGTCCTGTGTATGTGCACCCGAGTGCCTGCAGAGACCGGAGCACCCACTGGACGCCTTATGCTGGAGTGACAGGAAGCCGTGAGGCACCTGATACGGGCGCTGGGAACTGAACGTGGGTCCTCTGGAAGTGCAGCTCACTCTCAGCCACAAGTCATCTCTCTAGCCCTCATTTCCACTTTAAAATACGTTCTGAGGATACATGTCACACTCACCAGTGAAGGCGTATGGCGTGGAGAAATGCAGAAAGCCCTTCCATGACCAGAAGGATAAAAATAGTCAAAACTGCAAAGAAAGCCATGACAGGCAGCAGCAGCAAGACCCCGTAGGTGGTGTCCACACGCAGGCCCACACGCATCAGCATGGCCCACAGCACATCGGACAGCTCTGCAAAGGAAGCCGTTGAGCAGAGTTCAGTCTGAAAACATCAGCCCTCTCACCACCCTCGGGACAGCAGGAATGACCACCAGTCAGCCTACCCCCAGAGCAGAGGACCCGAACCTCCTTGCTTTCCCTGTGAAGAACAACAATCTTAGGGGGCTCCATCGTCCCTTCCTATTGCTAATTCAGCAAGTTCAGGGCCTGGACCCGGACTGAGAGTCCTGTCTGAACCTAGCAAGGTACCTGTTTCAAGTCTGGGTCTGCTGCCAGCAAGCAGCCTCTTCACCCTCACTGTCTTTGGACACAGAGGGCCTCACTCTGTCCCATGTTGGTCAGTACCCTATTGTGACTACCTATCTCTGCCACATGTCCCAGGGCTTTGTCATGGAATACCAACGCAACACAACTTCATGTTTCACTGTCAGTGAAGTAAATTCATTCAGTGACCAGTTACCTCCAGGCTGGAGCAAAGGTGGCATGGCTCTCACTACAACTGTCAAGGTAATTGTCAGGTGTGTCTCACACAGAGGCCGAGTCACGCTGGGCTCAGCTGCCCATGAACAAACGTGCATGAGGACTCACTAGGAGTCTGAGCTACAGTTCAGCAGCTGCCACACTCGCTTGAAATAAAGACTCCACTCAGTGAGTAAAGCAATGGCTAGGATACACTTGGACACATGAACCGGAGGAGAGCATCCGTGCCAGAGGTCACCAGGCCCTCAGTTCACAGAGCCCTTCTGCGCCTAGGCCAGGACTGGGACCTGCGTGATCGGAAGGTGGGTCAAAACAACAAAGAGCCCTGGTCCACCACCACCTGGAGAGCTTACACACTCCACGGAGCTAAGCAACATACGTGCATGCGCCAGGCTGAGGGCCCAAAGCCTCAGGTAGGACGCGGTGTTGGAGATGCAGCCAAGGCAGTACTCAATGGAGTGGATGGTCTGCGTCATCAGGATCTCCCCAAAGTTAAACTGAGGGACAACAGAGAACATTAGACACCATATGACAAGCCTGCTCCACTGTGAGTCCCTGGCCGGCCTCAAGGATAGAGCATGCCGATGCCAGAAAGAGCAGGTCTGAGATTGAGTCCTGCTCTCAGTGGGAGTGGGACTCACCGGCCCCCTCCCACACGAGCTCCCTGACTCTACTCAAGCTTCAGTCCCCTCTCTACGACCAAGCACCAGCCTAGAACTGCGACTGCCACAAAAGCCCATGGTAGAGACCTCAGTGACATCTGAACCAGCTCCAAAACTAGCCAGCACTCCCATGGGCATTCCCCAGCTACAGGTGCACAGGGGAAGCTCATGCCTAAGGCTGGGGAGGGAGGGTAGAGGGTGCTGTCCCCATGAGGGGAGGGACTGCAGCACCCTGGCTCTTCCCACTCTGCTTTCTTTGCTCTGTGAACTTGACCCAAATGAAAACTGCAGTATACAATAATAACCAGACAACCACACCAGCGCAACCAATGACCAGCATCCCCTCTCACCCAACCCATCTCAAGCTCACCTCCTCACACGTCACTTCCCGGCAGCCTTCCTCCATGCGGTTGCTCCCCTCTTCTATGTCCTGGCTGCCCAGCAAAGAAACCTCTTCTTCACTGTCCTTCCTTACAAGTGTGTAACCGCTCTAAAGATAAAAGAGCAGTGTCAAAGAACAAGGGTGGGAAGTGGAGAATAATAAGTGTTGGCAAGGATCAAGAAACTGGAAGCCTAGAGCATTCCTGCTGGAGTTTATAATGGTCCAGCTGCTAGAGAAGTACAGCAGGTCCTCAAAACGCAAATGCAGATGTGCCCCGTAACCTGACACCTCCACTTCTACACCCAGGAGTGCCCATGGAGAGACTTGAGGGAACACCTGTGCGAACATGTTGTAACAGTATTATTCTCCAGCTGCAGCCCAACAGCAACATCCAGGCTCTAAATGAGGCCAGCTGTGGAGGAATCAGAACATCGGGACACAGGGAGCGCACTTACCCGGCTCACACCAAAGCAACTGCGCCCATTGTGCAGCCACAGCAGGAAGAGTGGCTTTCCTAAGAAGAGCACAGGGACCGACAGCACAGTGAGGGCCAGCAACACTCTCTGGACATGCGCCTGCGGGTGTAGGGGAGAAGGCAGGAAGATGGAAGGGCGGCACCGTGTCACGGGGCGTGGAGTAGATTGTGAGGGCCAGGGGCACAAGACAGATGACTGCTAAGTCCCTGTGACCAAGGGACCCTCTGCACTTCTTCCAGCTCCCAACATTCAGGACACAGCACTGAAATACTGCTTTGAAAACAGTAAAATGCTTTAGAAAAAATCTAAATGGAGGTTTTGGTAATGCCTCAGTCTGAACTGAGTTCGAACCCCACTGTGGCTGTGCAAGCTTATATGTGACCCAGCCCTTGGGAAGCAGAGGCAGAAGATCTTGGGGCTCGATCACTGGTCACCCTGGCCTACTCTGACAATTCCAGATCAGGGATAGACTATCACACATACGTGAACATGCACATGCACACACACATACGACAAGAATAACAACAAAAAAGAGAGGTGCTTGGTGCCTGAGGAATGGCATCCAAATTTGACCTCTCCCTGAAGACACAGGTACCCACACTCACACAAATTCTAAACGGGAGCTCATTTGGGCATCACACTAAAATATTGGAACCAAACAGAGCTCACGTGGTCCTTGCGAGAAAGGGTGACATGTAAACTTATAAAGCATTCCATTACTTTAAAAAAAAAATCTAGCTAGAGCAGTTAGGATGCATGCCTTTAATCCTAGCACTCTGGAGGCAGAGGCAGGCAGAACTCTGAATTTGAGGCCAGCCTGGTCTACAGAGCTAGTTCCAGGCCAGCCTGGTCTATACAGAGAAACCGTGTCTTGAAAATCAAAACAAAAAAAAAATCTAAATAGAGCCAAACTATAGTTAATAACTTCCTGAGATCACTGCAAAAGGAAAACCAGGAACACTAGTAGAATCCTCTCACAATCTTGCTTTCAGTGTGGCCTTCCTTATCACAGACTACTTGGAGAAGCCTGAATGCAGGGGCTGTCACTGCCAAGCAGAGGAGGAACACTCACCTGCCCGGGGTAGAGGCCATGTGTCTCACTGGATGGGAACAGGAACATGTTAATGAACTCGATCAGGATGCTGGGGGCCTCCCTAGAGGTCTCTGCCGAGTACACCAGCCACTTGTAGATGATCATGAAGATCAGGTACCCGAAGATGGACAGCATGAACAGGATCTCAGGGACGGACACCAGGTAGATGTTAAACTTCTTCCTAAAGTGCCTGCAAGAGAGGCAATGAGGCCGCTGAAAGGCTGTCGCCAGGGCACCACAGGCCGCTCCAGGGCTCCATGGGTGCCTGCTGGTTCAAGCCAGAGCTGCAGATCCCCCCACAGAAGTCAGCGACTACAGAACCACACACACAGATCCCCCCACAGAGAGAGCGACTACAGAACCACACACACAGATCCCCCCACAGAGAGAGCGACTACAGAACCACACACACAGATCCCCCCACAGAGACAGCGACTACAGAACCACACACACAGATCCCCCCACAGAGAGAGCGACTACAGAACCACACACACAGATCCCCCCACAGAAGACAGCATCTACAGAACCACACACAAACACATTGCTATTGAGTCTGACTTCAAAATATTAGGGATTTTGCTGGGTTTTTTTTTTAAGATTTAATAATATTATTTTAATGAAATCAATTTTTAAAAAATTACTGTTAAGCCGGGCGGTGGTGGCGCACGCCTTTAATCCCAGCACTTGGGAGGCAGAGGCAGGCGGATCTCTGTGAGTTCGAGACAGCCTGGTCTACAAGAGCTAGTTCCAGGACAGGCTCCAAAACCACAGAGAAACCCTGTCTCGAAAAACCAAAGAAAAAAAAATTTATTTAATTTCTTTATGGTTGTTTTGCCTGAATGTTGTCAGTACACCATATACATGCCTGGTGCCCACAGAGGCCAGAAGAGGGTATAAGCTTCCTGGAACTAGAGCCATAGCCAGTTGTGATGTGAGCCACCATGTGGGCACTGGGGACCAAACCCAGGTCCTCTGAAAGAGCACAAAGTGTTCTTAACCACTGAGTTGTCTCTTCAACCCCCAATTTTAAAAATTATTTTCAGCCGGGCGGTGGTGGCGCACGCCTTTAATCCCAGCACTCAGGAGGGAGAGGCAGGCGGATCTCTGTGAGTTTGAGGCCAGCCTGGTCTACAAGAGCTAGTTCCAGGACAGGCCCCAAAGCTACAGAGAAACCCTGTCTTGAAAAATGAAAAAAAAAAAAAATCATACAACAGGACGGACTGCCAAAAAAAAAATGAAAGATGAAGAACAAAAAGAAAGTTAAAACATGTACTTACAAGTGGTTAAATATTCCCAGAATGACACCAAAAGTCATGTGAATAATTCCTAAAATAACAGACATTTTCATCTTGAAGGAATTGAGGAAAGTGAGACGATTTGTGGCCAGGTTCCAAATCTAGGACCAAACCAGACAGAAGCAACGTAAGTCCGTTAGCAGGAGCTAGCAAGCTCCTACATGACTGTCACTCTCCCTTACAGAGGAAATAACACCTTCTCTTGGTGCTTCCAACTGACTTCCCAGGCCAGGGCTTCAGTGTCAAAACCAGGGAGCCTGCTGCTCCTGAGCCAAGGCTGGAAGCATTGCTGGATCTAGCTGCAGAGTGGGCTCACCTTCCTCTCCAGATCAAACTATGAAGCAGTTCAGAACCTGTTTGAAGGGTCACTTCTACCAGAGGAAAAGACTGGTAGATACGACCATGGCCCCATGGCTTTGCCAACCACTCCTGCACTGCCCTGGCTCCTACTGACTACACTAACAGAGGTACAGCAGCTCCCCAGCAGCCCCCCTCACTCAGAAATATGGGGAAAGAAGCACTCACAGGGTCAATGCCAAAAGGGTAGGGGCCTCGAAAAACTCCAGGGATGTTCGGGTCCAGCTGCAAAGTCCTGCTGTGCCTGATGGTGCTGTCACTGAAAGAGAGGGCAGAGAATGTCGCCACGTGCAGAGGAAGGGCCTGAGAAAGGTACACCCTACCTGTCGCTTTTCTGTTCACAGACTACTTACTTCCAAAGCACCATTTTCTTTTGCTCCTCCTGAGAATGGCTGGAGCTATACATGGCAGACACGTTCCACCTGGAGCCAAAGAGGTTCACAGACTTGGAGAAGCAATCGTTGTAGATGAGGCCGGTGTACACGGAGAACAGCCCCATCAGCAGCAGGATGTAGCGGCCGTTGAAGAACATCCTCAGGATCTGGAGAGGACACGGTGATGACAGACTCACCCACTGGACAGTGGCTCAGGAGAAGCTCATTCTGGTTTATTCCAGCCACTCCTCTGGGCCTTCCCAGAAAACCCCAACAGCAATGTCTTACCCAGGGGTGACAGGCACTTATACACTCAAAGCTCTTGAGCCAGGTGTGGGGCACACACCTATAATCCCAGAACTCAAAAGGCAGAAACAAGGGAATCACAAGTTCAAGGCCAGCCTTCAATATGTAACAAGTTTGAGGCTAGCCCGGACTACCTAAGACCACCTCAATGACAAAGCACAGCCCTCTTCCAGTACCACAATGTCATGGCTCCCACCGTGCACGGGCTGGCAGGCACGCATTACCTCCTGTGACTGGCTGAGTCTGGGATGATTCTCATTTAACACCAGTAAAAGGGCAAACAGGAACATGACAAAGCCGTGCCCAAAGTCACCAAACATCACAGCAAACAGGAACGGGAAGGTGATGATGGTGAAGAGAGCTGTGGAGACAGAGGGTTGGCAAGTTCTCAGCATGTACACACACACACACACACACACACACACACACTGTCTCTCTCTCTCAGGACAGGACAATAAGGGCATTTAAATGCTATACCAGTTGACAAGGTGACAGTAGTGAGCCTACCTGACAAACACCTATTACATTCCCTTATCAAAAGGGACCAACAGGACTGGGCATGGTATCACATGCTTATAATCCCAGCTCGCAGAGACAGGAAGATCATCAAGGGTTCAGGGCCAGCCTGGGCTACATTGGGATTGTTACAGGCTAGTCAGAGTTATAGAATCGCAACCAAAGTCAAAGCTGAGCTGAGCTAAGTGCAGGACCAGCCCTGTCCAGATGCCCACCTGGGTTCACTTCTCGGTAGCTCCCGACACCATAGGCGTCCACGATGTTCTGGAAGCCCTCAGTGAACTTGTTGGTGCGGATCAGAGTGGGTGGTGTCTCTTTCGTAGGGATTGTGTTCATGAACGAGGGGATTGTAGCTCCACTCTCTCTCTTCCACACAGAAAAGAAAAAGAAAAGATGACTGTCCACGAAAGCAGCTACAGATAAGCACATGACTGAGCTGGCCACGCTCTGGCAGGGTGGGGTAGGGCATGTTCACAGAAGTCGCCAGGCCAGACATCCATGCGGAGCCTAGTGGCATGAGGCCAGAACTTGGAGCTGGGGCCCTTGGAAGGAGAGCTGAATGGAACTAGAGAGTGGGAATGGAATTCTGGGGTAAAGTGGATGGAAACAGAATCAAGTCCAGGGCAGTGGAAGCTGACAAGTGAGCCTGGCCAGCCGTGCGGGCCTGGGTGTCAGCATTCAGGAGGTTTTGGCAGGAGAATCTCAAACAGGAGCCCAGCCTAGCAACAGAGCATGACCATGTCTCAAACAGAAAAAAATAAAAATAAATAAAAATAAAAGAGAGCGAGATAAAGAAAAAGCCTTGATATCTAGGACTTTATCTCTTAAAAGTGGTCAAGAAAGGGCTGGTGAGATGGCTCAGTGAGTAAAGGTGCTTGCCTACAAGCCTGATGACCTGAGTTCAATCCCCAGGACCTCCACGGGCACAGTGGTATCCACATATAGACACAATGCATAATAGAAGGAATTTAAAGTGCTTAGCAAAGAGGAAGTCAGACACAGCTACACTACCTAGTTTTCAAAAAAGAAAATAGGGAAGAAAAAACAAAATTTTATCTTTGTGGCATAATCTTCTCCGTGAGCTTTCAGCTCAGCTCAGTGTAACATTTACACTTGCCCAGAAATGCGCACAGAGAAACAGACCAACACCAGGGGAAAGAGCAACGGTGTGCATGCGAACAGGAAGGTGAGCTGAGAGAATACGGGAAGAAACCCAGCCTCACTCAGCAAGAGTGGGGGAGGAAATCCTTCTGGAAGACCAGCAGGTGCTAAGTTTCAAAGGTCACAGGCTATTCTGCGCAGCAGTGTTTGTACCTGGTGGACTGAACCCAGCTAATAAATCAAGGTGCGTTTCTGCAACAGAGTCTGGCCATAAAAAGAGATTTTATTCAGCAGAAAGAAGAACACGCAATCAGCTGGTTAGAGGGAGCCGATTTCAAGCAGCCACGCCAGCCGCCACCCACCATCCTTTGGACTTCCCAGTGGGACCACAGGCCAAACACAGATCTTTAGAAATTACAAAGAGAGAGGGGTTTCATTTTAAAAGGCAAAATAAAAAGAAAGGCTGCCTAGCCCTAGCCCTTATCTGGCCAAATGTTGTTCAGTGACGGAGGCGGGACAGAAGTGTAGCGGTGACCCTGAGGGAGGAGCAGAAAAGGCTGTGGTCAGCAGGAAGAGCTTCCACGGCTATTTCTTCTCTTGTGGTCTGTACCAGTACATTACTACTCAGAAACACAGCTTAAAATGTTCCCCCACACAATGCCAGAGAGACCAACTCTTTCATTCATTTATTTTTTTTCTGTGCATTGTTGCATCTGTGTGAAGGTGTCACACAGGTCCTCTGGAACTGGAGTTGCGGACAGTTGTGAGGCTGCTTTGTGGTTGCTGGGAATTGAACTCATCACCTCTGGAAGAGCAGTCAGTGCTCTTAACCACTGAGCCATCTCTCCAGGGCAAGAGAGCCACTCTTCAAACCCTGTCTGAAAACAGTGTCTGACCAGGCCCTGGCCAGCACTCAGAAACTTTTTCTGTCTTGCTTGAGACAATGTCTCAGGCTGGCCTCAAGCTCTCCATCCTCCTGCCGCAGCCTCTCTAGTCCTGGGGCTCACGAGCCTGCAGTACTGCATTCAGCGACACACCCTGTCCTTGAGTGCTCTGGGTCTGGGGGTGCCAGTGGGACGCAAGCCTTACCGAGCCTTCCTCCAGTGCTCTGCGCAAGCCTGGCAGGTCCGCCTCGGGGCACCAGACCTCCGCTATAAGACACTTGTTGGTGACGTCGACGCTGCACATGTTGAGCATGTGGTAGATGGCCTTCATCTTCCTCACCTGCACCACCCGGCTGCACACCGACTCGGCCGCCTTACACAGCACCTGCCTCAGGTAATCCTCCGTTTTGTGCAGCACCTGTGGGGCCAAGCAGGGGAAGTTCTTGTCCACCAGCCTGACCTCCAGAGGAGGAGCATTCTGGGTACCTGCTCCCATGGCTGTAATACCAGGAATGGTCAGAGACTGCCAGCTCTTCAAGGGGACACACCAGGTGACCTCCTAGAAGAGCCCCAAAGGCACAGTAAGAGCTCGGACATTCTATCCCTGGCAGAAGGGTGACCTGACTGACCCAAACAGCCCTTTGACTCTCGCCTACACTCAGGATGGCCCAGCCCTGGAAGCTACCAACTCCCATTTCCCTTTTGTTTCCATGTGTGAAAATCTGATCCTGATATAGCTATCCAGACTCCTCAGCACCATCAAGAGAAAGTCAAATTAAACAAGCAGGTGGGACGATGCCCAGCATTCAAGCTTGTCTTCCATGGTCAAAGGACAATCCAGTAGACCAAAGAGACACAAAGGCTTGTCTAAGTCCCTTCACCATTCCTGGCTTTGTAACCACAAAACAGACACCCCAATGTCAGGAATACATGGTGACCACCCACAACCGGCTACCAGGCCTCTCACATGCTCCCAGCCCCGGCTTACTCACAGTGTAAAGGTCTTGGATCCGAGTATTGAGCCCCTCCTGAATCTCCCTGCGCTCCTCAGCCGTGTTTGGATACGGGTAGACGTGGCAGTGGTAACTAAGGACAGAATTCACCAGGATCCGCTCAATCCAGGCACACAGCCTCCAGCACCAGGCAGGGCCGCCCTCTGACGGCAAAGCCACAGCTGTCCACTATGGGGAGGCCTTGCAAGCAGGCTGCTATGGTAAATGAGTGCCCTCAGATCAACCCACCTGCCTTCCTGAAATGTACCAGTATCCTGGGGTTAAGAACCACCAAGAAAGATAAACAGTGGTGGCGCACACCTTTAGTCCCAGCACTCAGGGCACAGAGGCAGGTGGATCTCTGAGTTCGAGGTCAGCCTGGGTTACGGAGCAAATTCTAGGAAAACCAGAACTACACAGAGAAATCCTGTCTCCTTTCTTGAAGAAGAAAAACAAAACAAAACAAACCACCTAACAAGCAGAAAGCACACCTAGAAGACATGCCAGAATGGTGGTACAGTCTGTAATCCAGCACTCAGGAGACAGAGACAGGAGGATCATAAGTCTGAGTTGGCTATTGTTTCAGGGTTGACACTGTTTAAGCTGAGCCGTGGGCTGAGGCCTGACCTGTCCTACAGGCAGCATGGCCTCAGACACCCAGAAAATGCCAGAAGCACACTGCCTTAAAACCACAGTTGCCCTACTCTGCCTGCTGAGCGATGCCTTTCTCTCTGCAGGAGCCACCAGCCCTTTCCCAAGAGTAGCCTGGTAAAGGCAACAAAGGGGCTTCACTAAGCTGGTGCGGCTTTCCCAGTCACACTAAAACGTGTCTGCTGCAAGGACACAAGCTGGGGCTGGAGAGAGGGCTCAGAGGTTAAGGGCACCGGCTGTTCTTCCAGAGGACCTGGGTTCAGTTCGCAGGACCACACTGTGGCTCACAACTGTCTGTAGCTTCGTCTCCAGAGGATCTGACACCTACACTCTCCCCAAGTGATCACAGACTGAGTCAGGCTGACAGTCTGCCCAAGCAGCATGCACCTGGCAAGTCCTCGGTGCAGTGAATAAGCAGAAGAATTGGAGGCCCACTGCAGCTCAGGGCAGAGGGCCCGCTGCAGCTCAGGGCAGAGGGCCCGCTGCAGCTCAGGGCAGAGGGCCCGCTGCAGCTCAGGGCAGAGGGCCCGCTGCAGCTCAGGGCAGAGGGCCCGCTGCAGCTCAGGGCAGAGGGCCCGCTTGGCCTGAGAGTGCCTATTCCTTTCCCAGCACTGGAAAAGAGGAAAAGACAACTTTCCTCACCAATCACAGATCTTCTTAACCTTGTGGCCGATCTGCTCACCCCAGAAGGATATCAGGAACACGTGCCACTTGATGACTTCACCCTGCAAGACACACAGGACAGTGAGTCTGCCCTCAGCCCCCAGACCAAGTCCACCATCGGGGCAGACGGTGCAGCGGCTCTGACTGCAGCAAACCCATGACTGCAACAGGACTGCATCACCCACTCACCAGTAACCCCCAAGCAGCATGCACACATGCCGGCTCACAGGCATCTGTGAGCCACACACTCCTGTAAGCGGATGAGCACACAAGGCTGAGGTCTGCCTCCTCCCAGGTCAACTTTTATATTGTAACCAAGCGCCCTCCTCCATTACTGTCACAACGGCCTTGTATGTGCTTTTTGTTGGTGATGGTGCTGTTTAAGATGGCCACCAAGGGACATATACACCCAGAATCCAGTCGAGCAGCCTTCTGGAAATCTGTATGGACCAGCCTCACTCACCAACAGCTAAGAGTACAGTTCCCCAAAGTCAACAATGCACAGGAAACAAGAAGTCAAAGAGAAACACAAAGTAAAGACCGGTGTGGCTCGCTGATGAAAAGTGACGAAGAGATTTCGGAGGAACAAACCCACACTGCCCCAGGAACAGAGAAGCACCATAACATTTGCTAATTGAGTATTTACATAATTTGTGACTTCAAACAACATAATTCTGTGAATAATGAGGACCAGCCATCATTACAATGGTCAATGAAACAGAATTCTCTGAAGCTGAGCTGGGAAATGCAGAACTCACCTCTTGTGAACCAGGGCCAGGCTCAGCCCCTAGCACTGGGAACAGAGCTAGCCCAAGGTGCTCTGCCTGTTTGCCAGTCACTGTTGAGCTGCCAACGCTAACAGCAGTAAGCCAAGGGAGCTATGGTCAGCATGACAACATGGCAGAGGACCCTACAGAAAAAAACAGGCTGGAGGGGCAGTGAGGCAGGGTTTGTGTGGCCATCTATGAGAAATGGGGGACTGGAGAGATGGCTCAGAGGTTAAGAGCACTGCCTGTTCTTCCAGAGATCCTGGGTTCAATTCCCAGCAACCACATGGTGGCTCACAACCATCTGCAATGAGATCTGATGCCTTCTGGCATGCAGGCATACATGTAGATAGAACACTGTATACAAGTAAATTAATAAATTTAAATAAAAAACAGGCGGGAAAAGAAGGTCCCAGGAAAGATGACTGTCATGAAGGGGAGGGAGAGCTACATGGACCTGGGAAAGACTGGCGTGAAAGGAAAAGTACACAAGAGAAGCACACTGGAGAGGGGTGGCCAGCTGAACACGGCCAGACAGGGCGCAGAAGAACAAAGCACTTGGGGACAGACAGGGCTTTCTGCTGTGTAAACAGGAAGCCATGGGAAGATTCTAAGAAGAGTGAGAAGCCCTGGTAGGGCTAGCTCGACCAGGCTGAGAGGAGTCCAGGGGGAGGCGGGGCAGGTGCAAGAGTGATGGTGGGGGCTGCTGCCACCTAGAGGCAAGAAAAGTACAACCAGGGGCTGGAGAGATGGCTCAGCGGTTAAGAGCACTGGCTGCTCTTCCAGAGGACCCGGGTTCGATTCCCAGCACCCACATGGCAGCTCACAACTGTCTGAAAATGCAGTTCCATGAGATCTGACACCTTCACACCAACAAACATAATAAAGTTAAGTAAATAAATAAAAAAAAAAAAGAAAAGTACAACCAAAATCCCAACCAGAATGGCTGAGCAAGGGAACCAGCATGAACCAGACTCCCTGTTTCTGAGTCCAGTCTCTGAGTCTGGGGATAGAGTGAAGTAGGGGAGAAGGCGGGTGTCCTGAGGCTTCTGCCCTGAACCTTAGACATGGAGTTGCTACTTTCTGAGGTGGGGTCTGGAAGCCCAAACTTAGGAGAATTGTAGGGCTAGTGTGCACACAGGCTGGAACAGGGCTCTGCCTGTGACAGGCACTCACCGTCTCGGGGTCCTCTAGGGACTCGTCCAGCTCTGCGTAGGTCACGATGGTGTACCCTTTGCAGGCCCGCCACAGCATTCTTTCAAATGCTTCCACTTTGCCTTGCTGAATCAGGCCAGACACGAATCTGCGAGACAGTGAGGGGCCAGGCTTCAGGACTGAGAGATCTCCGCCTCCGCCAGCCAAGGCTGCTCTAAGAGTCATCAAGCGGCAAGATGCTCACGTGCTAGACAAAGCATTGCTGAAGCTGCCTTTTCCACAGACAGCTGAGCCTCTAGTGAGGGGAAGGTCTTGGAATTTCAAGACCAAACCAGATATCCAGCTGCTCTGCTCTTCACACTGCAGACCCTGGACGCGCCAGTGTGAAAGATGACAATAAGCCCAGGCACTGGCAAGGTGAGGAGATGGGGCAGAACCCACCACAGCCAGGACTGCCTGCCCAAAGGGCTGCTCCTTAAAGAAGCAGAGATCTGGAGGGGAAGGAGCCTCGCAGCCACTTGCTTACATCAGCTGCGGGTCTGGACACGGGAGATGCTGTCCTCAGAACACACAGCCACAGCACAGAACTCAGCCAGGAGTTTGGCATAAGTTCATATCACTTCTGAAAATTAAATTAAAAAAATTTAAGTCCCCATTCTAAGAATAAAATCCCCGTTCTAAGAATAAAAACTGAGCTTGGGCTAACAAGACTCCAGTTACCTGTGAATGTGAGAAATCTCTCTAAAGGAACGTATCTTCATATCAAACTTCTCTGATGCCCAAATACGGAACACAGGAATATGAGATCATTTTTTAAAAAGCCGTAGCTGGGGATGTAATTCAGTGCCAGAGAGCTTGCCTAGACAGTGCCAGGCTCTGGGTCTCATCTCCAGAGCCACAAAGGAGAACAAGAGGGCTGGCAAGATTGCATAGTAAGAGAGGGTACTTGCAGTCATGCCCACCCCACGTGGTAGAAAGAGAGCCAGCTCCGGAAAGTTGCCCTCTGACCTCCAAGTGCATACCATGACATGCATGTACCAATCCCAAACATACACGCTAGGTAAATGTTAAAAAAGAAAAAAAAAACACAACAGGAGATAACTCAGTAGTTAAGAGCACTGGCTCCTGAAGAGGACCTGGGTTTAATTCCCAGTACCCCCGAGGTGGCTCGTGATGGGCTATAATGTCAGTTCCAGGGGATCTGATGCCCTCTTCTGGCCTCTGTGAGCCTCAGGAACATTCATAGTATCCAGGCATACAAACAAGCAAAAGCAACCATATGCATAAACTTTTTTAAAATTAAAAAAAGAAAATCATAAATTTAAAAAATAAAGTAAAATTTTTAAAAAAGTAATGAGTTTAAAAAGAATTAAGTAAAATTTGCCAAGTGATGATGATGCATGCCTTTAATCCTAGCACTCAGAAAACAGAGGCAGGTGGAGCACTAGTCTACAAAGTGAGTTCCAAGACATCCAACTGTTTCACAGGGAAACCCCGTCTCCAAAAAAAAAAAAAAAAAGAAGAAGAAGAAAAAATTAATAAAAAATTAAAATAAAGAAGAGATGAAACACACCTTGCCATCCCTGCACCTGTGCACCTGGGAGGCTGAAGCAAAAGAAGTTCAAGGTCATCCTCAGCTACATAGTGCATTTGAGCCAGCCTGGGCTACGTGACACTCTGTCTAAGAAGAGCATGAAGATGAGGAGCAAACAAAAGGAAAGAAAAGAACAGAGGCAGAAGGGGTCACTGGAAATGTAATTTAAAAGCCGAGTGAGTTCAATCCCAGAGAACTGACTCCTGTGAGCTGTCCTCCGACTTGTGGCACAGTTAAGGCAGGCTCACAGGAGTCAACACTGGGGAACACAGACACTGCTTCTTTCCAACTCAAAAGACCAAGAGAAGAAATCCCCACGGCATCCAGCTACGTCAACACTGTGTGATTAAGTCCAATGTACAGGAGCCCAGTGTTCTCTGACAGACGCTCACTCTGGGCCAATCCCAGGCTATAATGGCCCATTCACCCGCACCATGGCCCATGTCTCCTATTCTACGGGAAGGGCTTGGTGCACGCTGTCACCTACCCCAGCTTGGCGCCCAGCCTCTGCATGCAGCTGTAATCCAACAGAGAATCGTTCTCTAAGGCGGGGAACTCTTCATAAGTGGGTTCAAACTGGAAAGACATGGAAGCAGGCACACCGTTAACAGAATCCACCCTTACAAGCTTCCAGATAAGTCCACAGAGGGATGGTACCACTGAGCATCATGTCCAAATGACAACTGAGAAGGGAAAGCTTCCCCATAGGAGAGAAATACTCTATCAAGCTTGTCAGGTGAACTGCTTGAAGACATTCACATACGGGAGTGGCTCTAAGTGAGGTTGGACCTAGGTTCAAGAGACAATAACTGTATCTAGGGTCACAACTAGGGCAATTAAGAGCAACCTCAGAAGGGAAGGGTTCGATGCCCTGCCCAGCCCAGCGTGGGGCAGGATGAGCGGCTGTAACTAAGATGCAATGTTCTAAGCATCTGGTGACACTCGGGCATCCACACAAATACCCCAGCCCACTGAGCCTCCAACGCCTGTGGGAACCAGTCTTCACTGGTGAGGGTTCCTCCTGCCCCCTCTGCTCACAGCCATTTGGAAAAACCAAGATTTTTTTTTTCCTCATGACCATAAAACACATTGCTTGGGGCTGGAGAGATGGCTCAGTGGTTAAGAGTACTTGTTACTCTTCCAGAATTCCTGGATTTGATTCCTAGCACCCACATTGCTGTTCATAACTGCTTCTAACTCCTCTTCCAGGGTATTGGGGCTCCATCTACACACTTAGTTTACAGGCAAAACACCCACACACATAAAATAATATCTGCATATTTGGTGTACAGGCAAAACACCCACACACATAAAATAATAAAATAAAGTAGAAGCCAGAAAGATGGCTTAGGGTTAGGAGCACTGACTGCTCTTCCAGAGGCCTGGGTTGAATTCCCAGCACCCATGTGGCCGCTCACAGCCCTCTGTAACTCACACATGTGGTGCACAGATATATATGCAGGTAAAATATCAATACACACAAAACAAATAAATATAAAACATTTTAAAAGTTTTCTTTAAAACAGTTAAAAAAAAAAAAAAAAGCCAGGCCAGCAACTTGGGAGGCAGAGGCAGGTGGATTAGTGAGTTCAAAGCCAGCGTGGTCTACAAAGTGAGTTCTAGGATACTTTGGGCTGTTACACAGAAAAACCCTGTCTTGAAACTAAAAAAAGAAATCTTTTTTTGAACTGAAAACTAAAGCCTCTGACGGGAGGAAGCAGCGTCTCTGCTAAAACCACTAACACAGGAAGAAGTGTGCGATCCAGCCTAGAATAAAGCAGAGGCTGATGTCTCACTTCAAACAAACGAAACAAAACCACATCTACACCAAGCACGGCAGCTCCTGCCTGTAATGCCAGCGCTCAGAAGGCGGAGGTGGGAATCAGTCCAACTTCAAGGCCAGCCTGGGCTACATAGTGAGACCTGGTCTCAAAAACAAAGACGTCAATGTGAGCAGAGCCAGAGCTGGCAGGGTGCATGCCTAGTGTGACAAAGCCAGCCTGACTTCCAGGACGGGGAAGTGGAGGCACCGGGAGCAGTATCAAGTCAAGCTGCACGGCAGTCAGCCAGAGGGACACACAAGACTACCTCAAACCCAAAGCTGGAAGGGCGCTAACAAGAGAGCACAGCAGGGGCAGGGACTGTCAGGTGAGCTTTCTCCCGCTGGCGGGCGGGCACACATACTTCCACGTTCCGCCTGACGAAGGTCTTCGTGACCCTCAGCATGTGGGTGTACTCCACCAGCTCCAGCAGGTTCTTCCTCAGCTTCTCCTTGTTCTTGGTGACTTCTCTCAGCTCCACCTCGAGCTTCTGCAGCTGCTCCTGCAACAACACAGCTGCAGTGAAAGCAGGCTTAGTCTGGTGTAGCCTCCTCACCCCGTCACCCAGGCTCAAAGGGCCACAGTGCCCGCAAAGAGCCAGAATGCAAATGTGCCAGACAGCTCAGTGTAGTTCATGGTCAAACCACAACACCTGCAGGCACCTGCAGGCCACACATGCCCCCCAGAATCTGATGCTGCCAGCTTTCCTTCAGCTGCTTGTCCACCCCACACAACAATCTTTATTTCTTTTGTTTACAATGGAAACAACATATGATCATCTTTTCTAAACATTCTCCTGCCTCCAGCTTTGAAGTGTCTGCTTGGTCCCACCACACAATTAAGGATGCAGGCTTTCATGGTTACAACCTAGCGTCCTTCTCCTGCTTTACATATTCAAACCACAGACACAGCCTTTATAAGACAAACCACTGAGCCAATGCAACTCACTCAAAACAACCCTTCCTGCTCCTTCTCCTCCCTGTGCTCTGCATCCACAAGCTACCAGCAGCATTGCTGTCCGTAAGAATGTCATAACCAGGCCATCCAGCCAAACCAGAGGGCTGTCACCGTGGCTGGGAGGGTGCCATGCTTGGTGTGAGCCCAGACACCAAGTGGCTGGCTACTTCCTGCAGACAGACAGAACAGCCGGCCACAAAGGGCTGCAGCAATACCATGGCAATTATTTCAGAAGAGTGATGAAGAGCCACTATATTTCTTCTAAGTGCCAAACCCTAACAAGAAAAATCTAGAAGGGAAGGCGTGCTAGTGCGGGCCTCTAATCCCTGCACTCAGAGCCAGAGAAACAGAGCTTTATGAGTTCAAGTCCAGCCTGGTCTACAAAGTAAGTTCAAAGCCAGCCAGAGCTACATACTGGGACCTTGCCTAAGTAAGTAAGTAAGTAAGTAAATAAATAAATAAATAAATAATAAATAAATAAAAATAGTCTAGAGCCTTAGGCACCACCCAGTATTCATTAGAGAGGTGGGGTAATGGTGCCATATCCTTCGTCCTCAACATGCCAGCTACCTGGAAGCACTCAGGCCTGATGGGAAAGATATGAAGTCCAGGTCTGCAGCCCCCAGCACTGGTGCAGGGACAGATGTGCTATGATGGGTAGTCCCAGAGAGTATCCTGAAACCTGCCATGATTCAACAGGGACTCAACTACTCCTCAGCTCTCCTGCCAGCAGCGCCCTCTACTGTCAGACAGAACACATTACAGTTCCCTGAGGGTGTGCGACTCCACTGTTCCTTACTTTAGGCCACAGCTCTGGGAAGAGAGATGAAGGGTGAGGACTGTGAAGGCAATTAGGCAGTCCCAGGACTGTTGAAGACAGCGTCTTCAGGAGGAGTTACCTGCATTTCTAGAACATGTTTAAGAGGTGGTGCAGGAGGACTGGCTTCTCCCTCAGGCAGGGGAATATCAGCTCTGGTAATTTCCTGCACCAGGTACACTGTGAAAGAAAGATGCACAGTCAGACAGTCTCTCTGTGACCTTCTGCAATCAGAACCCTGGCAGCCCCAACCTGCTGACTGCAGATCCTGCCTGTCCCTGTCACTTCCTGCAGTTTCTTCCAGAGAGACAGGCACACACTGGCTAGAGCTCCCCAGCTCCTTTCCTTCCTAAAACCCAGGTTAAAACATGTTAGAGAAGGCTGGGTGGTGGGGGTGCACACCTTTAATCCCAGCACTCTGGAGGCAGAGACAGGAAGATCTCTGTGAGTTCGAGGCCAGTTTGGTTTACAGTTGGAGTTCCAGGACAAACTCTAAAACTACAGAGAAACCCTGCCTTGGAAAAACAAAAACAAAAAACAACCCACACATTTGGGAGTTGGGTGCACACCTTTAACCCTAACACTCAGGAGGCGGAGGCAGGCAGATCTTTTGAGTTTGAGGCTAGTCTAGTCTATAAAGTAAGTTCCGGGACAGCCAAGGCTACATAGAGAAACTCTATCAAAAAACAGAAAACAAAACAAAACATAACAAAAAAGAAACATGTTTTTGGAAGACTGGGAACACACTGCAGGTGCAGACCTGTACCCCAACCAGAGGCAGCCTGCTGCATTTGCTACAGGGTTCTCAGAGAGAACCTGGCAGCCAGAGTCAGAGCAGAGCCAGGCTCCCCTGAAAGAAACCAGGTGGCTCTCTGCTCTGCTTTCAGAAGCCTTATTCCACACAAGTGACCTGTCCAGTGGCTCTTTATGAGGACTCTGATATCATTCCACCACATAATCTAACAGTATGCAAATAACTAGCACTTTAAGCAAGAGATTTCACATGACCAGAAGTTCCTGTCAACATTAAGGCTGGAAGTTGGACATAAGGGCACACATCTGTAATCTCAGGATTCAGGAGGCAGAGGTAGAAGGATCTCTGTGAGCTCAAGGCCAGCCTGGTCTACAAGAGCTAGCTCCAGGATAGTTAGGGCTGTTACACAGAGAAACCCTGTCATGTGTTGGCTGGAGAGATGGCTCCACACTCAACAGCGCTGGCTGCTTTTCCAGCTCCCACAGCAGGCAGCTCACAACCACCTGCTATTCCAGCTCTAGGGATACAGCACACCTCTGACCTCCAAGGGATTCTGCACTCATGTACACACATAACTGAAAATAATAAGAATATGTTTGGAAAAAAAAAAAAAAGAATATGTTTGACATGGTGGCACATGCCTTTAATTCCAATACTTGGGAGGCAGAGGTAGGCAGATCACTATGAGTTTGAGGTCAGCCTGATCTGCAAAGGGAATTCCAGGGCAGTCAGGGCTGTTATACAGAGAAGCCCTGTCTCAAAAAGCCAAATTAATAATAATCTTAAAAAAATAGCTGGGTGTTATGGCTCAGGCCTGTCATCCAAGCAGACTTGGAGAAAAAGGCAGGAGGATCAGTGGTTCAAGATCAGCCTCAACTACATACTGAGTTTGAGGCCAACCTGGGCTACATGAGACTCTGATCCACCCCACTCACAAAAAAAAAAAAATCAAGAAGGAAAGAAAGAAAGGAAGAAAAAAAGAGGAAAAATCTCTAATTAAGGGGAATGCCTATCTGAGGCACTATTGGCAACTGATAGCAACTGGGGTAGGCAGATTCGCTTAACTTAGCAGGCTATGGTCACCTGTCCACGAATACAAGGGCAGTACTAGGTGGACTTGATTAGTCATCAACGATAAACAGGATAGGAAGTTGGAGGACTCTCCTGCAGCCAGACTACTTTGGGTAACTCTTGCAGGTTTTAGAGGTGAAAGGAACGCCGAGAGCTACTGAGTTCCAACACTTAAGCAGAGAGCACCAACCTAGCCCAGTCACAAAGGGAGCCTGCAAAGACAACAAGTGATATCAGGGCAGCTACCAGCCATTTCCTGCCTTTCTTATTGCCAAATAAGGTCTTAAATTAAGTAATATCTTAACATATAAGGTTTTTCACTTATAAGAAAAAACTATATATACAGGGCTGGCTGATTAAACCATGGCACATCAATATCAGGAAATACTACTCTGCTCCCACCAAATGCTGAGCCTCAGTTTACACTAAACAAGAGGAATGTTGCAGCAAGGACCATTACATGAGAGAAAGGCCAGCAGCAGTCACTGTAGTTCCTTCTACAGTCTATGGAACAAGTGAAAAAATAAGAAGCACCCATAACAGTGCCTACCTATGAATTACAGGAAAGTGAAAACCCTTTTCTTTTTCTTTCTTTCTTGTTTGTTTTTTTTAAAGATTTATTTATTTATTATATATACTGTATTTTGCACCAGATCTCATTCCAGATGGTTGTGAGCCACCATGTGGTTGCTGGGAATTGAACTCAGGACCTTCGGAAGAACAGGCAGTGCTCCTAACCTCTGAGCCATCTCTCCAGCCCCCTCTTGTTTGTTTTTTTAAGACAGGGTTTCTCTGTGTAGCCTGGCTGTCCTAGGACTAGTTCTGTAGACCAGGTTGGCCTTGAATTCACAGATCCACCTGCCTGTGCCTCCTGAGTGCTGGGATTAAAGTTGTGTGCCAATACCGCCCAGCTTGTCTATAGTTTTCTAAAAGAAACAAATAAGTTTATATTAAACTAAGTATTAGGATTATTAAAATGGAAGACAAACTTACCCAATATTCTTTCCAGCTCTTCACACCTCTTCACCTCGCCAACAAATTTTCTTTGAAAAGAGCTTACATTTTGGTTGAGCTGAGAAAAGGAAGAAAATTTTGTTTTAAGCTCATAAAAAAATTTTTTTTTTCGAGACAGGGTTTCTCTGTAGCTTTGGAGCCTGTCCTGGAACTAGCTCTTGTAGACCAGGCTGGCCTCGAACTCACAGAGATCCACCTGCCTCTGCCTCCCGAGTGCTGGGATTAAAGGCATGTGCCACCACTGCACCCGGCTAAATTTGTTTTTATTAATCTAATTATTTAAATTTTTTGATGGTGAGCTCAAATGTAGGACTGGATAAAGTAAATTTTGTTTATATTTATCTAGTCATTTAAAATGTGTTGGTGTAGGGGTCACACTCTGCCACTGAGCTAAAACAGACTGTTGAGGGAAAACATTACTGTGAAAGGGTTGGGAGGAGTCCACTGTCATCAGCCACTGACAGAAAACTGACGGGGCTTTCCTGGACAGCAAGTAACGCCTGAATAATAGCCCTTGGCTCAGAAGTAATCCAGAAAGAAACATAGATTTAAGAAAAAAACATGAATATGGATATTAAGCTCAGAGGAAATCTACACCAACATCCACCAACAGGAAATTGGTGGGGGACTAGGTCAGTTGGTGCGCATCCGCCCAGCACCCAGAGGCACAGAAACACAAAGCTGGGTGCGGTGGCACACCCCTGTAATTTCAGCACCGGGGAGGTGGGGCAGGAAGGAGGAACAGAAGTAAGTTCAAGGTCATCCCCAACTATATTTGGAGCTCAAGACCCTGCCTCAAAATAAATAATAAAGAAATAAAGCAGATTAAAATGAGTTAGAAGTTAACATGTTAACTTCTTTCTAAATCACACACAGTAATTACTTTTTTCTTTTTCTTTGTTTTTGTTTTTGTTTTTCAAGACAGGGTTTCTCAGTAGCTACGAAGGCAGTCCTGAAACTCCTAGAACTAAGCTCTCTGTAGAACAGGCTGGCCTCAAACTCAGAGATCTGCCTGTCTCTGCCTCCCGAGTATTGGGACTAAAGGTGTGCACCTTTAGGGTGCACCACCACTGTCCAGCAACTTTATTCTCGACAATAATGGCACTACCTTACTTTTCTTTTCTTTCTTTTTTAAAATTTTTTCTAACTAGGGTTTCTCTGTGTAACCCTGGTTGTCCTGGAACTCATTTTGTAGGTCAGGCTGGCCTCACACGCACAGATCCGCCTGCCTCTGCTTCCCGAGGTGTGCGCCACCAGCACCACCACGCCAAGCAACGTCCTACTTTTCTAATAATCACTTACAAGGACATGCATTTAGGGCACAAGCTGCATCCGTATGGATACAGCATTTGCACTGGGCTCTACAACTAGACTTGGTGTAAAACTGCTCCCCTCTCGCTGGAGATTCCCAACCACTTTTAAAGCATTAATCAGAAGGATCAAAACTGGAGGTCACTTCTCTATCTCATTCCCTTTCACTTCTGGAGGTCACGCCCACCCAGACGACTCAGACTTGGTGGCTGCCGTGGAACTGAGAACGGGAACCTGGAGCCAGGGACCAGCCCTGCCTGCCGCTCCACTTGCCAATTTCCTTTCGGCAGTGGCTTAACTCTCAACCCAACAGCAGCTCTTCTGTGAAGAGGTGTGCCCCTGCCACAAGGATACAAACACCTACCAGCAGCAGCAGCAGCAGCAGCAGCAGCTTAGACAGCCACTGTGTGCTATTGGATGGGCTACCACGTTTTATTTTGGGGGAGGATGTAACGTAAGACTGCAGGTTCCTTAATTCAAAGCTAATGGTGTGGAAGTGCATTCCAACAGACCCCTTTGTTTGATGTTTACGATTTATTTTATTATTTCTGTGTGCAGGGTGAGGGCTCATGAGTACAGGTGCCTGAGGAATCCAAAAGAGCTGGAGCTACAGATGGCTCCGTGAACCTCTTGGTATGGGTGCTGGGAACTGAACTCTGGACCTCTGCAAGAGCCCTAAGGGCTCTTAATTGCTGAGCCATCCCTCGCCTCCTTTTTCATTTTATCGAGATAGCTCCCTATAGAGCCCAGGCTAGCCTTGAATTCTTCATCTTCCTGCCTCAGCCTCCAGAGTGTGGCAACAGCACACCCAGCTCCAGACCCTGTCTATATGACTGGCATTGAACCCAGAAGAGTAGGCAGAGGAGGCAAAGCTACAGCACTCACTGTCTTTCCAGTCCCAGCAACAACAGGGCCAAGAAGGAAGCTGTCCTCACAGTAAAAACGGAACTGAGCCCACCTGTCTCTTCAGGGCCACAGCCCCTCTTTGTCCAGATTTCCCCACTGCAGTTGCTATGGAAAACCTTCAGCTGCCCCACCCCTCCGGGGGTGACAAGCAAAAAGGCCTGAGTAAGTCAAAAAGGGTTGGTGATCCCACCCCATAAATGAGCATGGGACCCGTCACAAGCTCGAACATCAATGCCCAAGCTTACAGGCACCTGACCCGGAGCAGCCCTGAAGGCTCAGCAAAGCACGTTCATTTTATTTCCCTCCTGCGAAGATCAGCTGCACTTTCTCTCCCTTTAAAAGGATCCAGAGTCCAGCCTGGAGCTCATGTAACGGCACTCAGTGGAACCCGAAGCTCTGAGCTGATTACAGGGCTTGTTGGGCCCCTGAGATTGAAGCATGATAAGTGCCTTGGCCTGAGTCCTAACAGGATGGAACAAATTAGACCTGATATAAAAGCCTGTTTCCCTTGCGACTGCTGCCTCGATCTTTCTGGTGCCACTCACAGCACCACACCCTACCTGTCAGGTACGAAGACCAAGGACTGTAGGCCAAGTGGCTCTGGGACCCAGGAATAGCACCACACCTTGCCTGTGCCCTCGCCTGCCACTCAGGAGTCCCCATGATGATGTAAGGGCCACCCATATCAGATCATGGGAGTATGGACCCATCAGAAAGAGACAGAGAAATGGCCAGAAGCCCAAACTGGTGTAGGTATCGGGGCCTGTTTGGCAGCCTTTGTGCACCATTCTCCTCCTCCGTGACACAGTTCATGATCAGCGTTTACCCAGCGTCCTCCCAGACTGAACTTCAGGAGCACAGGGTCTTCATCTGCCTTGCTCTGAGTCTCCAAGGCCAGAAGTTAATCCATAAAGGCTTATGTATTCATCCAACATTGTTCATTAATGCCAATAAATGCCAGGGCCCGTGCCACTCGTGGGAAATGAAGAAAGAACAAGTTGGGCAAGGTCCTGACCCTCGGAGGTTGGTAGTGCACGGAGGTTGAAAAAAAGCCAGTGGCTGTGTTGGCAAGTGTGTTATTACAGTTGCAGAGACAGCCTCCATTCCACACATACTGTGACCCAGGTCCTTGTCACTTGTCAACAATGCCAACGCATCATCATACAGGAGTCTGAAACTCAGAAGCTCTCTCCCTAGGAACTCACAACCTGTCACACTTCCCCATCGCTCTTCCAGCCTCTCTTATCCCACCTATTCCTGTTCAGAGGGGCCCCTTCTTAACTACCCAGCAAAACCACCTCTGGGTACCGTCCTCCTCCACATCTTCCCACTGCCAGCTCCTGTTCCGTTCCGATCTCAGCTCAAAGACCACCTTCTCGGAGGGGTCGTCCTTGATTACTCTGCAAAGCCATCTCCGAGACCCTCCTCTTTCCCCGTTGACAGCTCCTGCCCCGTTCGGGTCTCGTCTCAAAAACCACCTCCTCAGAAGGGCCCTCCTTCGCCAGCCTGCAAAGCCACCTCCCGGCCCGGGTCCCCACGACGTCAGCCGACTTTGCCGGCGCCCAGCCCTGGGCTGCACAGGCACGCAGGCCGCGGGACACTCACGTCTCGGAACTGCACCAGGCCCTTCTCGCCCAGTGCGCTTAGACACTCGTATGCGGTGCCCGACTGCAGGAAGAGCTGCGCCAGGCACATGTTCTCGCTGCGGAACAGGGAGCCCATGGCGGCGCCGCCTCGCTCAGCCGCCGCGGCCCGCGCACCGGCACCATGGGGCTCCGCACCGCTGCCACCGCGGCCACAGCTCAGCCGCCGCCACAACTACCTGCCACGCCCCGCCTACCGCGGCAGCCGGTTCCGGTTCCGCCCCGGGGAACCGCCCACCGCAAAATAACCAATGAACGATCAGGATTGTGGCAGTCCGTCACTACGACTCGTCCAATCGGTGCACAGGAGGCGGGTGGACCCTTCGCTACTTTTAGAGTTTATTTCATTGGTGTGTAATTTTTTTCCTCGGATGGGATCTCCCTATGGAATTTAAGCTGGCCGTGAGTTCGCAACCCTCCTGCCTCAGCTTCTCCAGTACCAGGATTGTTTTCGTGCCCCACTATGGCCAGGTCCTTTTGAAGACTTGGTTTTTTGACTCAGAATCTATGTAGCCCGGCTGTCACCTAGCTGACCTCATACATAGATCACCCTTCCTCTACCTAAAAGTGCTGAAATTAAAGGTGTGCACCACCACCCCTGAGGACTTCTTTATTTTCCTTATTTTTGAGAATTTCATATATGTATACAGCAAAAATATCGTATTCAACCCGTTTTCCTTTCCAATTCCCACATTATTCCAAAAACGTTCCCCCTCCAATTGCTTGTCCTTTTTGGTGATGATCCGCTAAATCCAATTAATGTATATGTGTGGGTGGCTATGCACCAGAGGACAAGAGACCTACTTTTTTGTTTGTTTGGTTTGTTGGTTTTTTGAGACAGGTTTTCTCTGTAGCTTTGGAGCGTGTCTTGAAACTAGCTCTTGTAGACCAGGCTGGCCTCAAACTCACGGAGATTCACCTGCCTCTGCCTCCTGAGTGCTGGGATTAAAGGTGTGTGCCACCACCGTCCAGTTGAGAGACCTACTTTTTAAATTTATTTGTTTGTTTTTGAGATAGGGTCCCACATGTCTCAGGCAGGCTGCAAACTCTTCAAGTAGCTAAGGGTGACTTTGAACTCCTGCCTTCAACCTCCCACCTCAGTGCTGGGATTACAGGCAAGCCGCTCACATTGAGTCTGTGTTGGCTGGGGTTGGAACCCAGGATTTCATATATGCTAGACAAGAACTTTTTTTTTTTTTTTTTGGTTTTTCGAGACAGGGTTTTCTCTGTGGTTTTGGAGCCTGTCCTGTAACTAGCTCTTGTAGACCAGGCTGGTCTCCAACTCACAGAGATCTGCCTGCCTCTGCCTCCGAGTGCTGGGATTAAAGGTGTGCGCCACCACCGCCCGGCGACAAGAACTCTTAATAACGTCAGCAGTTTTGTTGTTGTTATTGCTGTCCTATGACCTGGAGATAGCTCAGGAGTTAAGAGCACCTAGAGCTCTTGCAGTAAGTTTTGGGGCTCCCAGGACCCAGATCAGATGTCTCACAACAATCTGTAACTCCAGTTTCAAGAAATCCAATGTCTTCTTCTGACCTAATAGGCTTCTGCACACATATACACTCAAGCACACATACAAATAAACATTTTCAAATGATTTTTATTATTTTAAAGAAAGTGTGTGTGCACTTGCACATGGCTTGCAGAGGCCAGAGGATTCAGATCCCCAGGAGAGACAGTGGCAGAGAGCCTCCTGGTATGGGAGCCAAACTCAGGTCTTCTGAAAGGGGAATATGGGCTCTTAACCACTGAGCCATCTCTCCAGACCCAATAAATAAATCTATTTTAATGGGGGTGAGGAGGAGTGTCTTTTGGGGAGGGAGGTCGAAACAGGGTTTCTTTGTGTAGCCTTGGCTGTCCTGGAAATAGCTCTGTAGACCAGTGTTGGGGAATATTATTTTAAGGTGTGTTACTTGTGTTTACGCTGCGGAACATTGTTTTAATGATGTAAAGATGTGTTGCTTTTGTTTATGCTGCATTTGTTTAACTCTGTGAAGCTGTGATTCTTTGCCTGTCTAAAACACCTGATTGGGGGGGGGGGGTGCTGGAGAGATGGCTCAGTGGTTAAGAGCATTGCCTGCTCTTCTAGAGGTCCTGAGTTCAATTCCCAGCAACCACATGGTGGCTCACAACAGTCTGTAATGAGGTCTGGTGCCCTCTTCTGGCCTGCAGGCATACACGCAGACAGAATATCATATACATAATAAATAAACAAACAAACAAATATTTTAAAAAAACACCTGATGCTCTAATAAAGAGCTGAATGGCCAATAGGGAGGCAGGAGAAAGGATAGGCAGGGCTGGCAGGCAGAAAGTGTGAACAGGAGAACGGAGGAAGTGGCGGACACTAGGGGCCAGAGTGAAAGTAAGATATACAGAAGAAAAGGAAAAAGCCCAGAAGCAACTAAGAATAAACTCCGTGTGTGATTTATTTGGGAGCTGGGTGGCGGGTCCCCAAAGACTAAAGAGTAAAGCAACCAACTACATTTTGACGTTTCAATATGGGGTTAGAGTAAAAACAACAGCAGACCAGGCTGGCCTCAAACTCACAGAGATGCATCTGCCTCTGCCTTCGAGTGCTGGGAGGAGAGTCTTAGCCACTCTGTGCCACTTTACCGTTCCAAGAAAACACCCTTTGGCTCTTAGTGGAGACAGAGGCTGCAGCCATCATGCTGAGCTAGTCTGAGAACTCTCTCTTGACTCCCAGGACACCTGCTCGCTTGCAGTCAGCCACCACCGGTTGTTGGCCTTGTCACAGTGGGTTTGTCAGCCTGGGACGTGTACGATCCATGGCACCCTATGTGGTGCACTGTGTGGCCTCTGCAATCCCACTGGCCACACAGGCAGCCTCTACACAGTGGTCATGTGACTTCTGCAATAGCATACAATCTGACGTGGCTTCTCTCGTTATATTCCAAAGACAAGCTGAACCCCTCACCCTAGTCCTGGGTCCTTTCACTCAGCCACACTCCTCTCTGTTTCCTGGTCTCTGGAACTCTGGAATCCCTCAGTTTAAAATACTGGCCCACTGGACCTCACTAAAGGTGACTCCTTTAGGTTTCAGCTCAAATGTCCCTATACCAGTTTTTTTTTTTTTATTTTTTTTTATTTTTCGAGACAGGGTTTCTCCGTAGCTTTTGGTTCCTGTCCTGGAACTAGCTCTTGTAGACCAGGCTGGCCTCGAACTCACAGAGATCCGCCTGCCTCTGCCTCCCGAGTGCTGGGATTAAAGGCGTGCGCCACCACCGCCCGGCCCTATACCAGTTTTTACTGTCAACATGACATGATGTCACTTGAGAAGCGGGAATCTCAACTGAAGGGTGACACAGATCTGATTGCTCTGTAAGCCGTGTCTATGGTGAATTATCTTGATTGCTGATTGATGTAGGAGGGCCCAGCCCATTATGGGCACTACTGCCCTTGGATAGGTGGTCCTGGCCTGCTTAAGAAAACTGGCTGAGACATTGTGGCGCGTGCCCTTAATCTCAGCACTCGGGCAGCAGAGACAAGCACATCTCTGTGTTCTAGGCTGGCCTGGTTCTACACAATGAGTAATGTACACTTTAAGACTATAGCGATGCTGAGATGGCTCATGGGTAGAGGCAATGCCTACACAATGCCACCCGCCCCAATGGTTGTCTCCCATGTACCCGCACCTACGCTCACTCAAACACAGACCTGCTGCATCATCATCATCATCTAATTTAATTTTAAAAGTCTTTTAAGCATTTTCAAACCTTTTCTTTGGAATATGAAGCAGTAATCAATCAATCCTTTTTAATTCTTATATGCTTGCATTAAGTATGGTCAAAACCAAAACTCCTGTGATTAGGAATTCGTGCTAGGCTTAGGTCTCTGACATTCAGGGACACTAGCAGCTCCCCTGAAGCCAGCCGGCAGCAAGAATGATCACTCTGTGCAACTCTGAATATCTGGATAATCGACTTAAATTCACTTAACACCAAGAATTTCTATAAAAATAGACATTTTGTTTATTAAAATGTTTCAGGGAGGCTAGGCACAGTGGTGCACACCTTCAGTCCCAGCACTCTGGAGGCAGAGGCAGGAAGATCCCAGTGTACTTAGAGGCCAGCCTGGGCTACATAGTGAGACCCTGTCTCAAACAAACGGTTTCAGAGAGGCACACAGGCCTACAGGGAGCCACTGAGTGCGCACTCTGAGTCCTGAGCAAAGTCAGCGGGGGATGGGAGCCGAGCACCAGCCTCTGTACAGTCTCATCCAAGGATGGCTGATGAGTGTGGCCAACAGGAGGAGCGACAGAAGCATTAGGCCTTTGGCGACACACTGGGAACGGGGCTCTCCTGGAAGACAGCAAAAGACAACTTTTTGGGATCACAAAGTCCTTGCACCCACAGACCACCAGGGAAAGCAGGAATGTTAAGCATGCAGGATTGTCCTCTCAGAGGAAAGGGGGTGATGAACAACCCGGTGGTCTACATTATGATCTATATTATTGTAAGGCCAGAGACTATATCAAGCTCCCCAAACCAGGACCGGAGGTGGCTGATAGTCTAAATGACCCTTATATTATCTATATAGCCAAGGGCTCCCCCGAGCTCCCCCAACCAGGACAGAGGCGGATAGTAGTGCAATATACTGTCTGTATGACCCAGACACACCAGGTCCTTCCCTAGGCCCTTCAGCTAGAACAGGAAGCAGGCTCTTCCTATCTTGGAAGAAAGGACATGTACTTTGAGTTGAGTTGCAGTGTACTTACGCCTCCTTGTGAACTGGGAATTGTATTACACAGGAAACTTTCTCCAAATCGTACTGTGTTTACTGGACCAGAACCCAGCGTTTGATCCAACCGGGCTGAACTGAGTTTTCATTTTCATCTCTTTGAGGTTTGTTTCCCTGCCTGCCATGACACTTGCAGGGGCTCTACCCCATCCCCACAACAAGTGGGCTGTATCCTATCTTGACTTTGAAGGTAACTATTTAGTGATTATTAGTGTTAAGCATTAATAGCTGATAAAACATCAGCTGTGGCACAGTTTCTTCTTTTAAGTCTGTCTGTGCGGTTTGCCCACGACAAATACACATTGATTCAGCAGTTTCAATTGGCATGACATTCTGACAACAAGCGGAACCTGCCTTCCCTACCTTGGTAATATTGGGTCAGAGGGTACAGAAGTTGAGGCCAACACAGCTCATTCCGGGTACAGTCATACTCTGTGAAGTTGATCTGGAATCTATAAAAACACATGAGAAGGTTTGGGGAGAACCAGTGAGAGGCAGGAAGGAACCTGCTAGCCTGTCAGCCATTGGCTCACCTCGTTGGAGGGCGGGGCATCTGCGCAGGGATTTTAATGAACTGAACGGAAGCGCTGAGAGGGAGAAGAGCAGCCGTGTCCTTACAGGTGAGCCCACACTGGTACTGCCAGGTCACCGTGGAGACCCTAGAACGGGGAGACTGTAAGGCAGAGTGGCCACCATTCATCAGAAGCCTGACTCAGGACCCCAGGGAATTCAAGTCTAGACACAAAGAGAGAATCTGCAGGTCCCTGTACCCGTCACCAGGTTCTCTTAGCAAAGATTGCTTGTCTCCCACAGTCTATTGGCAGCTGGTCATTTATCGAGGGCATTCCATGTCCGCAGCACAGAACTAAGGCACTTTTTACATGTTATGGCGAAGAATCCTCGAAACAGTACTGTGGGGCTGAGGAGAAACTCAATGGTGAAGCCTTGCCTAGGAAGAGAGCCCACTGGTTTCACCCCAACACTCTGAAGTAGCTCTAGCTCTGATGGGGACTAGGCATCCCTTCTCCTGTTCTGGTAACTGCTCCCCAACTTCCCTTAGGGGTGAGGCACATCACTCCCACTCTCTGTTCAGTAGATCAAAAGACAGAAGCCTGAATCCAGAGCCTGCCTGCCAGGGCTATTGATAGTCCTGGCCATGGCAAATGGCTCCGACAGGAACACATGACCCAGCTGGACAAATGTAAGTCTACCCGAATGTCTCTTGACAAGATGGCCTCTCTTTAGTAAGCCCAGGCAAGACTGAGCTGGTGCTGACCCTGCAGGACTGAGGAGGACGTCCCTGCGAATGAAGGCAGTCCCAGGGCAAGGGGAACTGGAGGTAAAAGGGAAGAGACCCTCTCTGAGCTTGCAGCATGGGGACTCTTCCCAACTGAGCGGCACGCATCACTTTCTGTTAGGTGGAACCTGTCACCTGAGGGAGAAACTCAACACTCGGCTGTCATCGTTTCTCAGATGAGGCAACTACATATCAAACTGTCTAAAGCCACACATGGCAAAGCCTCCAACCAATGGCCACATTCTGCTGCCAGCGCGCCACCCAGGCTCACAGAGTTGCACATGCAGCACTGCACGGCCCCTTGCTAGCCCTAGCCCTCTGGACTCTGCAGCAGCAGCTCTCAGAGCCTTCCAACAATCCTGAGAGCAGCTTCAGTCTCAAACACAGTATTGGCGCCTTCCACCCACACAGCCAGATCCCTAACAATCCCCATTTGCAAGTGTGCAGATTCCCACCTAGCATCCCTAGTCTTTGTCCTGCTCTTGACTTTGGCAGCGCTGGGAAGAGACCACACACACCTCGTCTCCACGCCGAGGATCTCGTGCTGAGCCACCCCTTCCACAGAACCAGCTTCAGCAATGAGGATGCGGATGGTGAGCTGGGCAGGAACTTCTGGGCAGATGCCATTTGCACTGCTCAGGGGCAGGTCAGCACCTGTCTCAGGGACGTCAACACCTGCAGGAATGTCAAGATACCTGTTAAAAGCAGCTGTCCTATAGTGTCACACATGACACACTAAGGAATGGAAGGTGACATGGTCTGGCTCCCAGTCCTCTAGCAAGCTCTAATGTTGTCACCCCATAACTATGTGACCTCATGTCCACCAGGCAGAAGCAGGTACTACTCACCTGAGTGGCGGCTAAATGCTTCCCTGCGAGATGAATGAGGTCCCAGCCCACATAATAAAACTAAACATAAAGATTCAGTGTCTGGAGCTGCAGAGATGTCTCAGCATTTAGGAGCACTGGCTGCTCTTGTGGAGGACCCAGGGTCAGTTCCCAGATCACAACCACCTATAACTTCAACTCCAGGAGATCTGATGCCCTCTCCTGCCTCCAAGGACACCAGAACTTGTATGGCATAATCTTCCACAGAGACACATAGTCACATAAATAAAATATTTTCTTAAAAAAGAGAAAAAGGCCAGGTAATGATGGTGCAAGTCTTTAATCCCAACATTCAGGAAGCAGAGACAGGTGGATCTCTAAGTTCAAGGCCAGCCTGGTCTACAAAGCTAGTTCCAGGACAGTCAGGATTGTTATAGAAACCCTGTCTTGAAAACCAGAGAGAGAGAGAAAGAGATGAGAGATTCAGAGTCTAAGTTTGTCCCCAAAAGCCAAAGAGTATTCTGAGAGGAACACGAGGGACCGCAGTAAAGTCACAAAATTATCCTAAATAGTCACCACCCTCTCAGAAGTCACATAAAGAAGGATACTTAGAACTCATCCTAGCATCTTTGGTTGCTCCTGTTCCTGGCTGGAGGCACTGTAATAATACCACCAAGCTAAACTAGCACCCGTCCTTAGAGCCACACCCCAGTCTCTGCCCAGTTCCCTTCAAAGTGAACAGCTCAGAGGTGAGTGATTTTTCGGACTGGTTTTGGATCTGGGAAGAAGTGGTTGCTGGGGCTCAGACCCAGGGCCCTGCACACATCTCAGCCTTGTTCCCTTTCAGATCAGCCTACACAGAACTCTCCAGATCACAGCAGTACCTAACCGTTTCCTAGCACCCACAAGTGGGATTTTTACACATCTGGGAGGTCTGTGTCTGGGCTTCCTTCACTCAGCACCACATTTTCAAACTCGGTAACAAAGTGACTTCTATACACTACCAAGTTAGCTCTCGGTGCCAATATTCTTGGGAGCTCAAAGCAGCAGTGCAAACTGACGTGCCCTAAAGATCTTCAAGCCTGGACTCTCAGCAAGAGGAAGTCCGCAGGGGTTGCCTGGGAAAGCCATGAGACAGCCGTGAAAAGCTTCCTGCCTGCAGCAGAGAGTCCTAGCCAAATACGCCAGGCTCTTGGGCCACGGCTGGCAACCACAGGCTCAATAGCCATAAGCCCCTGTGCGTGGCCACTAAGACTCACGTATGATCTCCAGCCAGCCATCACTCAGATCGCTGTAATCCGAGTTGCCTCTCCTCGCGACGTGAGTTGCTTGTATCAGCAAATCCAGCCTCTGGAGGACGTTCTCCCTGCATGAGAAGAAGACGACACTTCTCAGCAGGTGACCAGCGGGGCTTGTCCTCAAGCCCTTCCCAAGACTGGAACTTAGGTCTTTGCTGGGAGCCCAGATGAAAATCTGCTGGAGGGACTGACATTAAAAACACAGTGCAGCCGGGCAGTGGTGGCGCACACCTTTAATCCCAGCACTCAGGAGGCAGAGGCAGGCGGATCTCTGTGAGTCTGAGGTCAGCCTGGTCTACAGAGCAAGTTCTAGGACAGGCGCCAAAGCTAAAGAAGCCCTGTATTGAAAAACCAATAATAATAATAACAATAATAAATAAAAACGGGGTATATGCAGGGTATAAACAGGGTATATACAGGTGTGGGTGTAAACTGGAGAGATGGCTCAGCAATTAAGAACATTTGTTGCTCAAACTGGACAGTGATGGCACACGCTTTTAATCCCAGCACTCAGGAGGCAGAGGCAGGTGGATCCCTGAGTTCGAGGTCAGCCTGGTCTACAGATCAGGTTCTAGGATAGTCAGGGCTACACAGAGAACCCAATCTCAAAAAAAAAAAAAAAAAAAAAAAAAAAAAAAAAAAGGAAGGAAGGAAGGAAAAGAAAGAAAGAAACAAAGAAATAAAAAAGAAAGAATACTTGCCGCTCTTCTAGAAGCCCCAGGTTCAATTCTCAGCACCTACTTGGTAGCTCACAACCATCCGTACCCCCAGTTCCAGGGCATCTGGCAGCCTCAACTGGTCACTGCAGGCACTGCCTGCACATGGTGCATAGGCATACAAACCATACAAACTTTTAAACCATAAAAACAAATAAATCTTAAAGTGGAGACCGTGCTGGGAGGGGAGGGGCCAGTGAGGTGGCTCAGTGGGTGGAGGAGCGTGTAGCAGGCCTAAAGACCTGAGCTGGATTCTTAGACCCTACAGCATGGCCAGAGAGAGCACTGGGCCCCAAGAGTTGTCCTCTGACCTCCACATGGGAAGCATATGTGTGCTCGCCCATCCTTGAACAAAACAAAGATAAACGTAAAACAACAAAAATGTAATCAGAAACAAGGAAAACAGTGAGTGCTGGGAAGATGTGGGAACACTGGGGCTGTCCTGCTCTGCTGTGCGAGTGGCAAAAGACGCCATCACTGTAGAAAAACCAGGCACTGCAGACGGCTTTACCAGACAACCTGGCACTTCAATTCCCAGGCACAGACTAAAAGAACAGGAAGCGCCTACCAGGTGGTGGTGCACACCTTTCACCCAGGATTTGGGAAGCAGCAACAGGCATATCTTTGTGAGTTCGAGGCCAGCCTGGTCTACAAAGGTAGTTACAGGATAGACAGAGCTACATAAAGAAACCCTGTCTTGAGAAACCAAAAAGAAAAAAGAACAGTAAGCAATTCAAAGAAAAACTAGTACAGGCCTGTTCGCAGCCATGAACGCAGCCAAAGAGTGGAAGACGCAGATGTCCAACAACCCAGGGGGATGAACAAGGTGTGGTATGTACAGACACACAAAGACAGTCAGTCTACAGGTCATCATAGGAACGGAGGGAGTTCCAGTACATGCTGTGACATGGAAGAACAGCAGGGTGGGTCTGATTCCATTTGAACACCCAACAGGCAAAGCACAGAGGCAGAAAGCAGGGTGTGTGGTACCTGAGGCTTTGGGGAGAAGATGGGGGGGGGGGTAACTATTTATACAGACAGATTTTCATTTTTGGTGATGAAAATATTTTAGAACAAGATATATATGATCATAAAAGGCCTGTAGATATTCAACTTTTTTGCTTGACTTTGGTCTTTTAAACATTTGTGTACATGTGCATGCATGTGCCGTGGCATATTTGAGGGTCAGACAACTTAAGGGCGTCAGTTTTCTTCCACCACAGGTCCTGGTCTTGAATTCAGGTCCCTTAGCAGCAAATGCCTTTACCTGCTGAACCATTGCGACAGACAGACCCTCTTTGTTTGATTCTATGTTGAGACCGGGTGTTATATGCAGCCCAAGATACCCCTAACAACAACCCTGCCTCAGCCTCTCGAGAGCAACGATGGCTGAGCAACTGTGCCTGGCTCAATCGGTGCTTCACGAAGGTTAATAACATAGGAATTTTACCGCCATGAAAAAAGTCAGGGTTAGCAATATGGCTCAGGGGTAAGAGCAAGTGCCACCAACCCTGATGACCTGTGTTCCACACCTAGAATCTGTGCTGGAGAAAGGTGCTCCCCAACCTACGCACACACACAAGACACACACATGCATGCACCTGTGCTCATACCCATCTCACACACTCAATAATTTCATGGACAATATTAAATACACACATGTGCACAAACATTTTCCAAACACTAATCATGCAGTTAAAACTACAGATGGCCCTGGCCCTTCACCCAGTTTTCAGAGAAGGCTCCCACACCAGAAGCCTTGTTTAAGCATGAATAGTTCTCATCCCCAGGTCTGCTTGCCTGTGTTGATGTGCAAGTTCTCTCTGCGCACACGTGATAAATTAATTTTAAGGAAACCACTCAAAATGCAGGAAAATTAATGAATGAAACTCGCTGAGCCAGTCCTGGGGAGGTGGAGACAGTAGGATCAAGAGTTCAAGGCCATCTTTGGTTATGAGACCCCACTTCACATAAACCAACCAATATGAGACTCACCGGAGCTGCGTACAGTTCTCATTAATCCCAACCTCCAAAAGGCAGCCGGCAAGTACATTCTCTCCAAATAAAACGGGTCTGAGAGCGGCTGATGTGCACAAGCCCCTTCCAGCTGCAACTGAAAGATGAGTTCTCACTGTTCTGCTAATAGACAAAATTTACTTCCAGGTGTTTCCTGAAAGCCCTCTCAGCGGTACTCAGGAGGTGGAGGCAGGAGCATGGCGGTTCAAGGCCAGCCTGAACAACATAAAATGACCCTTTTCAATCAAACAAACAAAAAGTGTTAATTTTCATCTTTTTTGAGACAGGGTCTCACACAGCCCAGTCTGGCCTTGGGCTGATGATGAAGCTGAGGATGACCTTGACCTCCTGGTCCTCCTGCCTCCACATCTTAAAGTGCTGGGATAGCAGGAATGTCCAGCACAGCTGGCTAAACAATACAAAACCAGTAATGGAAAGTAAAACAAAATGTTTCCGTTTCTGCAAACTGGGTCATTTCGTTACTCTGATCTGGTCGTCTTCAACCTGTGGGTCATAAGCCCTTTGGGGATCTCATATCAGATGCTTACTTTACGATTCATAACAGAAGCAAAATTACAGCTCTAAAATAGCAAAGAAAATAATTTTGTAGGGGCTGGAGAGATGGCTCAATGGTTAAGAGCATTGCCTGCTCTTCCAAAGGTTCTGAGTTCAATTCCCAGCAACCACATGATTCTTTTTCTAGAGATGTAAAACATAAATAAAGAGCCTTTATGGACTGTGAAAAAAAAAGAAAGAAAAGAATTTTGTGCTTGGAGGTTACCATGACATAAGGAACTGTATTAAAGGGTCACAGTATTAGGAAGGTTGAGAACTGCTATTCTAATCCTTCTGATACTTTCAAAGCCAAACAAAGACACTATTCTCTGTGAGAATTCCTGGACCAAGTTCAGTGACTCCTTGGTAGTGGGACATCGCTGCTTCTGACAGGTATGGGCATCTCCTACCACAGCACTGGGTGCCCATCATTCCGAGGAGCAGCATGCTGGCCACAGAGAGCCCAGTCACGCCTGAACTGATCTTCAAATACCCAGCACATAGGTACAACATGCTAGACAACCTTGGGGGTGGGGGCGGGAAGCCACAGAGACACAAAAAGTAGCGCCCGCCCCCCCCCCCCCCACGCCACAGGCCAAAAGAGCAGCAGATTTTCTAGCTCCTGTTTGCCAGGGGCAAATCGCCATGGCAAAGCACATCACCTGGCTGCCAGAGGTGCAACGCAGTAACATTCATCCCATCGGTATGCAGGGTGCGGACCGGCTTGCCAAGCTGGTAACCTAGAACAGCAAACAAGGCAGGGAGAGCTGGCATCTTCTCATACATCAGACAGCAGGACAGGGAAGCCTTGGAGGTGGAGGCGGAGCTTTGTAAACGCCACCCCTGTGCCCACACAGCAGCAGGTGACCCCAACACTTGAAAGGCTGAGGCAAGAGGATGGTGATTTCTACTTCCTGTTTCGATTTTTTTGACTTATTCATTTTTAGTCAGGCCTGACGGCACCCATGTGCAACCCCGTTCTCAAGCTATGGAGGGAGGAAGCTCTGAAATTGAAGGCTGTGCCACATTCCTAGCCAACATGTGCAGCACCAGCATTCCTCAGGAGAACCCCACAGCAATGGCCAACTCAGTGCGTGTTCCCACTTCCCTCTCCATCCCCGTGTGATTTGGTGCCCGTCCCACAGATCTGGGCCCAGTCACGGTCACAGCCCACGGATACTCTGACCTTACTTCCCATCACTCCTGAACACCAGCCTCCCTGATGTCCTGATGTACTTTACTTATCCCAGCATATCTAAAACATTACCAGCTCCACATAGGTTACCACGTCACAGGTGCAAACCAGGCACCAAGGAGGCCGAAAAGGCAGGAGATGAGCAGGTGCACAGCAAGCCGGTGTGGGCCTTGCCCTGACTACATGTGAATGAACTGGGATTGAAGGGCATGAGCCCACGGCTTTGGTGCGCTAACTCACAGGAGTGTGGGTGACCTTAAGACAGTGACAGCGCTGAGAACCCCACCAGCACGGGTGGTGATGTCCTGCCGCATGGATGGAGCACCCCTCAGTTAGCCTTCCACCCCCTATGCGCCAGTATCTCCTGCTGCATGGATGGGGCACCCCTCAGCCTTTCACCCCCCATGCACCAGTATCTCCCAAGCAGCTGGGAGGGAAGCAGGCCTGACCTCACTGGGGTTTCTGTAGATACGGTCACAACCACTCTAGGGTGGCAATGGCTATCATCCTCAGAGGACCGTGGCCCACCAAGTATCAGCTTTCTTTCAAAAGGACAAAGGTGGGCTGGAGAGATGGTTCAGAGGTCAAGAGCACTGGCTACTTTTCCAAGGGTCCTGAGTTCAATCCCAGCAACCACATGGTGGCTCACAACCATTTGTAATGAGATCTGGTGCCCTCTTCTGGCCTGCAGGCAGAACACTGTATACACAATAAACATTTTTAAAAGGCACCAGGTGGTGGTACAGTGCCTATAATCCTAGCTACTTGGAAGGTTGAGGGAGGACATTAGATCCAGAGTTCAAGGCCAGTCTTGGCTACACACAAATACAAAAAGAAAAGCCCTCCTGGGATCTAGGGAGATGGCTCAGTGTTTGGGAGCACTTGTTGCTCTTCCAGAAGACCCCAGGTTGGGTCCCAACACACGTGCTGGGCAGCTCACAACTGACTGAAACTCCAGACCCAGGGAGTCTGACCTACATGGGTGTCTGCACACAAGAGGCACGTGTGAGTGAACTCACATGCAAGTGAACACAAACACAAACAAAAGTAAAAATAATTTTTAAAAAAGAGACTGGAGAGGTGGCTCAGTGGTTAAGAGCACTGACTATTCTTCCAGAGGACCCAGGTTCAATTCCCAGCACCCACATGGCAGCTCACAACTGTCTGTAACTCTAGTTCCAGGGGATCCAACAGACATACATGCAGGCAAAACACCAATGCACATGAAATAAAAATAAATCATTAAACACACACACACACTAGCCAGTGGTGGTGGTGCATGCCTTTAATCCCAGCACTGGGAGACAGAGGCAGGCTAATCTCTGAGTTTACAGAAAGAATTCCAGGACAGCCAGGGCTACATTGAGAAGTCCTATAGAAAAAACAAAACAAAAAACAGGAACTAAAGAACCCCACAAAATACAAAAATAAAACACCTATAAAGAATAAAATTTGCATTTAAAGTAACATTGTATATTACAATATTGAGTTGCCGTCAGAGAAAGTGGACTGTCACAGGATAAACCGGCCATGGAGACACAACTCGGTAGCTCCTGATAACCATGTCACAGCCCAGGAGAGCCCTAGGGCATGTGCAGACCAGCACATCAGTCGTCCTACCTGGGTTTCCAGAAGATTCCTTCTTATCACCACTGTCATGGCTTAAAAACTTCACTGTGAATCTTTGGGCCATTGTTCCTAGAGATGAAAGAAACTGGAGATATAATGTGTACCATTTCACTGGGAAAAGAAAGCAATGCCCATGTGCCAGGCATGGCGACACACGCCGTAATTCCAGCACTCAGGAGGCTGAGGCAGGAGGATGGCTTTGAGGTGAAGGCCAGTCCAGGCTATCATCTTAAAAAGCAAAACAAAACAAAAACCAAGACCAAAACAGAAACAAATCAAGTATGTTATTACACACATTTGGTCTCAGCACTCAGGAGGCTGAAGCCAACCTGGTCTATACAGAAGATTCCTGCCAGCCTCTGCCTCCCGAGTGCTGAGATTAAAGGCATACGCTAGCCAAGCTCATACCATTTTTTCTCTTCTTTTAAAATTACGTTTTGGGCTGGAGAGATGGCTCAGAGGTTAACAGCACTGACTGCTCTTCCAGAGAATCCCGAGTTCAATTCCCAGCAACCACATGGTGGCTCATAACCATCTATGATGAGATATAGTGCCCTCTTCTGACATGCAGGTGTACATGCAGGCAGATACTGCATACATAATAAATAGATAGATAAATAAATAAATAAAACTTTTTAAAATTATGTTTTATTGAGGGGGCAGGGCAGCCAAGCCACACATAATAGGGCCCAGGCGATGTGGGGCCCAGGGCAGCTTGGCCATACATGGCACCCAGGCCGCACAGCTGCCATAGCAGGCAGCAACCAGGTTCCAGGAAAAGTCATAAGCCAGCACCACCCAGGACATTTCCAAAGGAAACTTCTAACATTCCAACCATTGTAGATAGGGTCACCTGCCAGCACACACCCACCATTTTTCACCAGGACACCCCTAGACATGTCAGCCAGTCAGGGGTCCTGAACCTTACAGATACCTCACCCCCACCTTTTCTATTGCTACTATAAAACCCCAACCCCAGCTGAGCTTGGGGCTCTCCGATCACTCCAATACATTGAACACACAGAGAGTCCAAGTTTGCAAACTTGTGTAAGAATAAAGGCTCTTTGCTTTTACATACAGGTTTGGTCTAGTTGGCTTGGGGTGCGGGGGGGGGAGGGGAGAATGATCTGGGTGTAATGGTGTGCATGTATGTGTGTGGGTGTGTGGGTGCATAAGCATTGGCACACATGTGGGGGTCTGAAGACAACTTGCAGGAGTCCGTTCTGGGGACACAAGCTAGGGTTGTCAGGCTTGTCACAAGCACCCTCCCAGCAGAGCCATCTTGCCAGCCCAGGGATACTATTTACTTTATTTTTTTTATTTAATTCTTTTCGGAGGGGTATTGGGACAGGGTTTCTCTGTGTAACAGTACTACTGTTCTAGAACAAACTTTATAGACCAAGTTGGCCATGAATCCACAGAGATCTGCCTGCCTCTGCTTTCCAAGTGCTGAGATTAAAGGCGTGCGCCACCCCTGCTCAGGGAAACTTTATTTTTAATTATACATACATGTGTGTAGACGTGCAAGCCACTGCAGATGTCTGTGGAGTATCTGGGGTACACTGATCTGTGAGCTGCCATGTGGGTGCTGGGAACTGAACCCCAGGTCCTCTGGAAAAGCAGCCAGTGCTGAGCCATCTCTCTAGCCTAGGTACCATTTACTTTAAAAATCACTTTTTTTGTTCCTTTGAGACAGGGCTTCACTGTATGTATTTTGAACTCACTGTCTCACTGTCTCAGCCTCCAGAGCTCTAGCATCACAGGTGTGAGCCACCACGCCCAAAGCAAAATTAAGTCTGACTCCTGACGCCTGCCAAGCGGTGGTGGCACACCCTTTTAATCCCAGCACTCAGGAGGCAGAGGCGGGGCGGATCTCTGTGAGTTCAAGGCCAGCCTAGTCTACAGAGCTAATTCCAGGACACCCAGGGCTACACAGAAAAACCCTGTCTTGGGATAAAAAAAAAAAAATACTGACTCCTTGATTCAGTGATAAACACATATGATAAACAAGTCTGGCTCCACTGGAAGAGCCACAGTTACAGAAACCATCGGAAAATAAAACACTTCCCACTCAAGGCTCTCCAGCCTCTCACCAGCGTTACCTTTCTGGTGGGCACTGATCTCCGCCCTGATGACTGTGATGTCTAGTCCGCTGATGGAATTATTTTGCCATCTGAAAACGTAATCCTCTTCAACGCTCACATTTCTGGAGGCAGATCCACTGTTCACAAGTGTGTCTGCAAAGAAAAACCCTCTCTGAGGTGAAGTGTTCCTGGGGCTCTCTCTGCCTGAGTGCCCCCACAGCCGCCATCTCTCCAGCTCCCTAAGGAAGCCATCCACTGTTTCCTCCACGGAGCTTCCTGTAGTCCCAAGTCAATTAGCCACATCCTCTATTCCACCTCGGCTCCCTGAATGATTCTGTCCCTTTCCTGTGATTCCTGTGTCCCCAGTACTGAGCTCTGCACTTGGGGACACTCAGGCATCCGGGAGCAGAGAGCTGAGGCCTAGCAGCTATTAAGCTATTAGAAAGAATGAATTTCAAACACACAGCCAGGAACAAGGTCATAACCCACTGGAAAGGAACACAGGCCACACCTTCATTCAAAACAAAGGGCTGCTGAATCAGGCACACCACACAGCTGCTCTGGCTGCAAAGTTTAACTACCAGGAAAAGCAAGAAAGGGGGCTGGAGAGAAGGCTCAGATCCCCAGAACCCACAGAAAGCCAGCTGAGAGCCCAGCTTCAGTTCTGGTGCTAGCCCAACACTGGCATCAAAGAACAAGATACCTCTTTCAAATAAGGGGGAGACACAGCTGAATTTGTCCTGATTTCCATGCACATGCACACACACACACACACACACACACACACACACACACACGAAGATTAGAAAATAAAGCAGGCAAGAATGACCCTGCTGTGTCCGCAAGGACTAACAACCTAAGAGTGACTTATGCAAAGGCCTCAGAACCTGAGCGCTGGCGAGGGCTCTGATGCACATCCCCTCAGGGCCTGTGAGGTGGCGGCTGAGGTCTCAGAGTCCACAGAAGCCACACAAGCAGAACATGCAACAAAACTCTGCTGGAGTGTCTTCCAACTCTGCTGAGCCTCCATCAATTCTTTCCTAAAGATGTATATATTATTTTTATTTCACGTGCATGAGGGTCTTGTTTGCATGTGCACATAAGTGTATGCACCATGGAGTGTGACTGGTGCCCAGGAGGGCAGCAGAGGGCATCAAATCACCTGCAACTGAAGTTACAGATGTGGGCCATCATGTGGGTGCTGGGAACTGAACCTGGTCCTCTGCAAGAGCAGCCAATGCTCTTAAGCACTGAGTCATCTTTCCAGCCCCCATTTTTAAATTTTTAATTACTTTGTGTGTTTACATATGTGTAAACATTCCTGTGTGACCTCTACATGATGTATATATATAGAGGTCAGAGGTCAGTGCTGTGTATCTTCCTCAATCATTCTCCATCCTTTCTTTTTTCACATTTTTATTTATTAGTGTGTGTTCCTGCATGTACACACACACCCTTGCATGCCCCCCCACACACACACACACATACACATGCAGGGGCTTGTCACAGTGCCCGAGTGGAGGTCAAAGGACAAGTTTCAGGAGTTGGTTGGTGCCTTTCACCAAACAGGTCCCAGGAACTGAACTCAGGTCCTCAAGCGTGGCTGCAAACACCTTTACCCACTGAACTGTCTCTCTGGCCCGTCATCTGATTTTGTGTTTTGTTTGTTTTGAGACACAGTCTCTTATATATATATATATTTGCTGTCCTGTAACTTGCTATGTTGACAGGCTGGCTTTGAATGCATAGTGATCTACAAGCCTCAGTCTGCCAAATGCTGGGTTTAAAGGTGTGCTCTCACAGAGGACCAGAGTTTGCTTTCTAGCACTCACATCAATCAGCCTTAAGTGAGGCTCCAGGAGATTTGATACCCTCTTCTGGCCTTAGCACACACCACACAGACACATAGATAAAAATCAATCTTTAAAAATTTGTTAAAATGCTGGGGAGCAGGGCTGGAGAGATGGCTCAGAGGTTAAGAACATTGCCTGCTCTTCCAAAGTACCTGAGTTCAATTCCCAGCAACCACATGGTGGCTCACAGCCATCTGTAATGGGATCTGGTGCCCTCTGCTGGCCTGCAGGCATACACACAGACAGAATATTGTATACATAATAAATAAACAAATATTTTTAAAAAATGCTGGGCAGCGGTGGCACCAAACTCTAATCAAAGCACTCAGGAGGCAGAGGCAGGCAGATCCCTGAGTTCAAGGAGAATCTGGTCTACAGAGTGAGTTCCTGGACAGCAAAGGCTACACAGAAACCCTGTCTTGAAAAAAACAAAAACAACAACCCAGATATAGTGTCGCACACCTTTAATCCCAGCACCCAGAAGGCAGAGGCAGGTGGATCTCTGTGAGTTCCAGGCCAACCTGGTCTATATAGGGAGTTCCAGGGCATCCAGTGCCACAGAGTGAGAACCTGTCTCAAAAAGAAAATAAAACAGAAAAGGAACAGCACCTGTGTTTTGTAGAAGTGGCATGAACGTGTAACACTATGTACCTGGACTGGAGATCCATTTGTCCAGGTCAGCGGCTTGCTCATAGCTTACTCTTGGTGTGACCAGACCTAAAGAGACACAGAATCAATCGTGTTTTAACTTGGCAAGTGGCTGCACCTTAATCTACTGCTATTTCAGCCAGAAACTGCAACTCTGCCACTGCCACTAAAGGTAGCTTTAACTAAACTTCTATCTCTCTATTTATAAATAAGACTAGAGATTCAAAAGCTGGGGTGAAAACCTGCTAGCTCAGTAGCAACTGGCTAACCTTCTCTCCTTGCTGGCATCTCTCCAAAACAGCACATCCTTTTGCTCTTTTTTTTTTTTTTTTTTTTTTTGCAAAAAAAAAGTCTGGCCGGGCGATGGTGGCGCACGCCTTTAATCCCAGCACTCGGGAGGCAGAGGCAGGCGGATCTCTGTGAGTTCGAGACCAGCCTGGTCTACAAGAGCTAGTTCCAGGACAGGCTCCAAAGCCACAGAAAAACCCTGTCTCGAAAAACCAAAAAAAAAAAAAAAAGTCTGCACCACTCCAAATCCTTCCTACTCCTGGTGTGTGTCTCTCTCTCTTCTGGATGCCTTCTGATTCTCTCTGATCACTTTCTGTCAACTAGTTGCTAACTGAACCTCCTGACCCAAGGTTAATTTTATTTAATTACTGCTAATGCAAACTTGGGGTTCACAGTGTGATTGAATTTCCCCTAACAAATTAACTTTCACAGAGACATGTGGTCCCTCATGGTGCCACTCACGTACGCACAGGGGTTTATCGAGCTAACAAGGAGCCAGGTTTTGTGACACACATGCCTGAAATCCCAGCATTCACAGGACGAAGGCTCAGAAGCTCAAGGTCACCCTAGGCTATACTATCTCAAAAAGGAAAAGGAAGAGGAGACTGGCTGGAAGCAGAGGCAGGTGGATCTCTGTGAGCTCGAGGCCAGCCTGGTCTACAGAGTGAGTTCCAGGACATCCAGGGCTACACAGAGAAACCCTGTCTCAAGTCCCCCCTCCAAAAAAAAAAAAAAAAAAAAAAAAAAAAGAAGAAGAAGAAGAAAAAAGAAAAAGGATACTGGGCAGCCATGCCTGTGTTGAGGTCCTCCCCTCCCCCCTTACATCATCAGAGGCTGGGGTCCCTCTGTCCCAGCTGCTCCCTATACCCACGAAGAGTCAGCACCAGCACTTGTGGTGCAGCCACTTTGGGAGAGTCTGGGGTCCCTCAAACTGTCAAGTAAACTACATGGCATGGCAATCCCACTTCATATCCCACAAAACTGTGTCTCCAGATGCTCGCTCCAGCACTGGTCATAAAACAAAAAGGTGGCAACAAGCCAGATATCTGTCGGTCACGAAATGCAGCTGAGCCACACAGCAGAATCCTCCTTGGCCCTAAAACAAAGTAAATAAGTCATGTGGCACAGACATATGCTTTCAAAAGATTATGCTAACGTAAAGGTGTGTAGTGGTGGTGCCCACCTTCAATCCCAGCACGCTAGAGGCAGAAGTTGGCACACACTAAGTTCAAGGTCAGCCTGTTCTACAGACTGAGTTCCAGGACAGCCAGGGATACACAGAGAAACTCTGTCTTGAAAAACAAAAAAGATGATGCTAAGTGAAAGAAGTCAGATGTGAAGGCCACAGAGCAAAGTGCAGCAGCAGAGGAGGTGGGGCGGGTATGTGTGTGTGTGTATGTGCATGAGATCCTGAGTCAGTGTGTACTTTGACATGAGCTTGGACTCCGAGACCAATTGGCCCATAGGAAATTAGCAAAGCCATTACTCGTATGGGCCAGCTCCAAAGAAGAATGAGTAGGCGTGTTTAGGAACTGTTCATCTGTGTGTGCAGAGACTAGCAACTGTAACTTCCTCTTGGATGCTGAGAGCCCGTGAGCCCGCCTGTAGAGACCCACAGACTAGCCAGCCTCCCCATGGCTGCAGTCACAGTGTGTCTCCATCCTTTGTTCAGGGGGAGCCAGCAGCAAAGCAATGGCCCCGCTGATGTGCTGATGTGAAGTGCAGGGACAGACAAGAGCTCAGTAGCTCACTGCACAGAAAACACCAGCTCCCTCTGCTGGTACTGAAAGGCCTGGGGCTCCTCAGGTGTGTAGGGTGCACAGGATGGAGATCTGACTTAAGTCACAATAGAGACCTGAGGAGGGGAAGGGACTCAGTGCCCAGAGCAGAGAGGAAAACACCAACCACATGTACAGGGTGCTGTCCAGTCAGACTGAACTTTTCTCGTGGAAAAAACCATCCTCAACCAACAGAGGAGCCATCATGGATGCAGAGCCAGAGGCTTACATACTGTTTTAACCGCAAAGGCAGCCTACCTCCCACCGTGCGAATCTTCACATTCTCAGGGACGGTGCCATCTCGTTCTCGGTGCACTTCCAGATTGATGGTACATTTAATATCAATATTCCTCAGGAAAGCCACTGGAGCATCCTGCAGACATTGTCCAGCCAGGGAGACCTAGGGGCGAGGAACCAATATGGTACACCGACTTCTTCCTGTCTTAAAAACATTCTGTCTGTCAAGCGTGGTGCTTAAGTCTGCAATCCCAGGACTTGGGGGGTCCAGGCAGGATTGCACTAAATTCAGAACCAGGCTACGCTACAATGAGACCCTATTTCGATGCCACTCTACCCCACGTTGCTCTCTGCTGCCCATTGCTATTGCTGGATGATGTCAACAGTTAGTACTCAAGGTGACCGCGACTTTAGGGAGCCAAGATCTGGAAGCCACTACTCATAGAAGTGTTCTCTAAAATACTCGGGGAAGGTCCTTGGCCCTTCCACTAAAAAGTCACGATTATATTCAACCTCAGTTCTTCTCATCACAGCCTGAATTTTTTTTTTTTTTTTGGTTTTTCGAGACAGGGTTTCTCTGTGGCTTTGGAGCCTGTCCTGGAACTAGCTCTGTAGACCAGGCTGGTCTCGAACTCACAAAGATCCGCCTGCCTCTGCCTCCCGAGTGCTGGGATTAAAGGCGTGTGCCACCATCACCCGGCCTCACAGCCTGAATTTTGAGGGAGACGGGAAAGCCAGGCATAACCATAAACTATACTGCTAAGCATCCCCTCCTGACCCCCAACAGCTTCAATAACATAAAAGGTTTACAGAAATAATAAACTGTCATGAATCCCATGTTTTCCTCCCACGGGCATGGTCTCCTAATGATGACGGAGTTAGAAAAAAACCAAGATTTCACATCAGACTCTCTAACCTGAAAGGATGTTTCGACATTCCAAATGTTATACAGTCACATACTTCTAGCTTCTTAGAAATTGCTGCGGCTGGGGATGTAGCCTGGTGGTGGAGCCCTTGACTGGCACACACAAGGCCCTCAGTACCAGCCCCAGCAACACAAAACCACGAAACAATGAAAGGGGATGAGGTGGAAACTGACCACCGCCTCCAAGGAGTCTCCATAGAGACTATTCCTGTGATGATATACACGCTGTGATTAGTGAAGAGGGGTTAAGAAAGTCGGTTCAGTCTAGAGACTATTAGTAGTTGATGCACAGGAGGAAGACCAGCTGCTTAGGACGGACACTACTTGAATCCAAATGTGGAAATGGAAGGCATTACCTGAGGGACGGTAAAATACCCCATTGTGGTCATGATGGGATCTCCTTGTTTGTAGCCAGCATCAGCAAAGTCCCTTAGGTCAAGGTGAAGATGGGCTTCAAAGGCGGGGTCACGTCTGGGGGAACTGCAAGTCCGCAAGAGAGATTATCCACAGGCCTGCAGGGGTTTGCTTAGCCTATGTATAGGCTGAGGTTCCACCCCAACACCATAAAAATATGATTGATAATAGTTCAACAATGATCTGCTAAGAAACAAATCACCCTGTAATGCTTCCTCTCTGCTTTGCTATGTGTCTCATATAGCCCAGGCTGGCCTCAAACTCTCTATATAGCCAAGAATGACTTTGAACTCCTGATCCTCCTGTCTCTGCCTCCTGATTGCTGGGGTTTCAGGAATACAACACCAACCCCAGCTCTTCGTTTTTTTTTTTTTTTATTTACAAAGATCATAGTCATAAATTCTTCGGTGGGTGGGAGTGACAGTGACAACAGCAGGATACGCCTTTAATCCCAGCACTCACGAGGCAGAGGCAGGAGGATCTCTGAACTCAAGGCCAGCCTGGTCTACAGAGCGAGTTCCAGGACAGTCAGGACTACACTGAGAAACCCTGTCTCCAAACAACAACAGCAAAAACCACAACAACAATTTCAACATGATACTGAAGTATAAAACACAGAAAGTTCAAGGCCCTTTGGGCCCTTGGCACCCTTCCTTTATGCTGGAAAGTCACTGCCAACTGCTGGCTGCATCTGCTGGGTTCTCAGTTCTTTCTAACACTTTGGGAGAAATGGCCTCACTAACTGCAAACCAATATGACTTTTTTAAGGTACTGAGAAGAAATGTGACCCAAGCCAAGTGGAGGAAACCTGGTGGTGCTAGAAACAGGTCCCTCCAGGCAGCGGCTACTCACATGGCACCATGATAGAAGTAACCGAGGAAAGGCGAGGTGGAGGGGGGAGACTGCACACACAGGAAAGGAAACCAGTCCGGGGTCTCGTGAGTGGTGCCCACAGCACAGCGCTGGTCGAAGGGAGGGTTGACGTCCCCTCCAAACACACCGGAGAAGCAGGACTGCTGGAACAGCTCCTTTACTTCTGGCTGGCAGTCCTTGGAAACAGACAAAAGGGCAGTGAAGGCGCATGCGCTCCCACTGTGACACTAGGCACAGCTTGCAGCAAGCATGACGTCTTGCTCTCTGATGCTACCAGCCTGCAACCCCGTAGCTGAGAAAGCAATACGTCCCCATCTCCTTGGGGATGTGGGGGAGGCACGGTCAGTAAAAATGCTTGCCACACAAGCATGAGGACCTGAGTTCAACTTCAAGGACCTCCATAGAAAGGCCAGGTGTGGAGGCCCATGATTATAATTCCAGTCCTGGGGAGACAGAAAGAGGGGGATCCCTGGGGCTTACTAGACAGCCAGCCTAGCCTACTCTGCCAGCTGCAGGTTCAGTGAGGAGTCCTGTCTCCAAAGAAAGAAGGATGCACGATCCTAAGGCATAACATCCAAGGTTGTCCTCGGGCTTCTATAAATGTGTGCATTCATGAGCAACAACAACAACAACACACACACACACACACAGTTCCTTAGTCAACTCCCTAGTGAAGTCCCAGGCAGAAACTTCCAGCCTTCAAAGGAATAAGCCTCAAGCCAGGTGGTAGTGGCACACGTCTTTAATTCCGGAATTTGAGAGGCAGAGGCAGGTAGAACTCTGTGAGCTGGAGACTAGCTTGGGCTACAGAGCAAGCTCCAGGACAGCCACGGCTATTACAGAGAAACCCTTTCTCAAAAAACCACACTCACACCAAAAAAGAATAAGAGCCAGGTGTATAATCTTAGCTACTCAGGAATCTGAGGAAGGAGGATCAAAAGTTCAAGACCAGCCTCGGCAACTTAGCAAGACTCTGTCTCAAATTTTAAAAAGGAACAGAGAAGAGCTGGGTGCATTACCCAGTGGGATCCTCAGATGTGTGAGGCCTACATTCAATCCCAGGACCTCAAACTCAAAATTAACATCGTGCATAAAATATAAGTTGGGGCCATCTGAAGACATCATTGACACAAATATGTTTGGTGTGTGTCTACTTATCATCTGAGACAAGGGCTCTCTGGCTGGAACTCACTGGGTAGACCAAGATGGCCTCACAGTCACGGAGATCCCCCTGCCTCTGCCTCCCGTGTGCTGAGGTTAGGCATGAGCACCATGTTCTGTCCACTATTGCCTTTTGGTTTCTTAGTTATTTAGAGGCAGGGTCTCACTGAGAAGCTCTGACTAGGACTAACTATGCAGACTGGGAATTTTTTTTTAAAGTAATGCTTATTTTTTGTGTGTGGGTGTTTTGCCTACATGCATGCCTGTGCATACATGGGCACCACCACATTTGGCCCTGCTCTTCTGTCATGAGAGAGCCTGACTATGCAGACCAGGCCAGCTTCACGTTCATGACGATTCTCAGGTTTAACCTCCCCGGAGCGAGGCTCACCGGAGTGGTACCACACTTGCTCGTAGAGTGGTAAATCCTAACAGTAGCGGCTAATAGAATATACAATACAACCAGCAGGGAGTGAAGGAGGTTACATCACTGTTAGTGACAGGCTGGGTACAGCCTGACAGTGCCATGTGTCGCCTGCCACCTGATTATGTAAATACACCGATGGCGGTGGACCATAGTGACACACGGTGCATGTCACTCTAACACAAAGACACTGCGGACAGGTTTTTCTGACAGCCATTTCTTTTGTTTGAGGGTCTCGTGTACCCCAGGCCACCCTATAATCTGAAGTTGCTGCTGCTGAACTGTGTAGCCCCTGACCCTCCTGCCTCCACCTCCCCAGCGCTATGGTGATGTGTTCCCTGGTGTGTGTTTACCTCTCAAAAGATCAAAATTAGATATCACATATGGGGGGGGGTGACATTACATATCGCTGGGGGCGGGGTGAAGGGTTGTTTTACTTGGCATGGTAGCAAACATCTGTCATTTTAGTACTTGGAAGGTGGAAGCAGAAGAGAATCAGGAGTTAAGGTTATCCGCAGCTACATGAGACCCTATCGCAAAACAACTAAGTGCCGGGCGGTGGTGGCGCATGCCTTTACTCCCAGCACTCAGGAGGCAGAGGCAGGGGGATAACTGTGAGTTCGAGGCCAGCCTGGACTACAGAGCTAGTTACAGACTAACCAACATTATACAGTGAGAATCAAAGCAAATGAACAAAAACACCAAAACACTGCATTTTCCCAGGGGGAGAAGCAAACAAACAAACAAACAAACAAAAAACCACATGCATTCTTATTTGTGCAAAATTGGGACACCATGGGTACTAACAAACATTCTCATTTCTCTCAAATTTAACATTTTATGATATGTATTAGAAACCAGGCAGGTATGGAGCTGGACGGTGTGGTGCACACCTTTAATTCCAGCACTCAGAGGAGGCAGGTGAAAGAAAAAGAGATAGATAGATAGATAGATAGATAGATAGATAGATAGAACAGGTGTCGAGGTTTGTGCCTACAAACTTGGCACTCAGGGAAGCTGAGGAAGGTGGACTGTCTTAAGAATCTGAGGCTACACAGTGAGACATTGTCTCTCTCTCTCTCACACACACACACACACACACACAGAGGAGGGTGTGTGTGTTTGCCATGTGACTCAGCATGCAAAGCTGCTTACTGCCAAAGGTGACAACTTAGGCTTGATTCTGGAACCTCAAGTTGTTCCCTGACCTTCACATGTGCACTGTGGGCTAAGCCTCTATAATGCCCACAAACACACCACACCACACCATATGCTGAAAACAAATGTAGTAAAATCATATAGCTTTCCAAATGTGACTTTATCCAAAGACATATTCTTTTCTCTTTCCTCCACAAAGTGCACAAACAATACTAGAAGAGAAAATACTCAGTTCAAACACAGTTTTCTGGTTGGAGATAGAGGCAGGAGGATCAAGAGTTCAAGGCTACTCCCTCTGCCAGCTTGGGCTGCACAGGACCCTATCTGAAAAAACAAGCAAACAAACACACCAACAACAACAAAAACAAAAAACAGGGTTAGAGAGATGGCTCAGGGGTTGAGAGCACTGTTTGCTCTTCCAGAGGAACCATGTTCAATTCCCAGCAGCCACATGGCAGCTCACAAGTGTCTGTAACCCCAGTTCCAGGGGACCTGACACCCTCACACAGACATAAACACAGGCAAAACACCAATGCACATAAAAATAAATAAATCTTTAGAAATAAAAAAACCAATGATTTGTAAAATGAAATATAATCTCTGTTGTCACCTATCCAAAGCTGCTAGGGGCGACTGTTGTCCCAAATGCCCTCAGGTAGCCGGGCAAACAGAAAGAACTCACTTGGTCACAGCAGCAGCGAATGTCACAGGCCTTGGCTGTCAAGTCGCAAGGGCAGCGACCCAGAGGCTGATAGACTTGGTTAGGGATGACGGTCATGTTATCTGAAAAGCACATACGGCAGAAAAGGTTCAGCTATGAAGAAAAGCATGGACAGTTCTTGAGATTCACAAAAAGGCTGAATCACAATGTGTAAGGGTGTGCGTGCATGCGTGTGCGTGTACATGCATGTGTATGTGTGTCTGCACATGTGCACGTGTGTGGAAGCAGAGACTCATGTCAGGTGTTTTCTCTTCACCTTAGGTGGTGGTTTTGGTTGGGTCTCACTATATAGGCCAGGCTGCCCCTGAACTCACAGAGATTCACCTGCCTCTGCCTCCAAAGAACTAGGATTACAGGTATGCCCCATCATGCCAGGCATTCTACCTTATGTTTCTTTTTATTATTATTATTTTAAAGATTTATTTATTAATTAGTATGCAGTGTTCTGTCTGCATGTACGCCTGCAGGCCAGAAGAGGGCACCAGACCTCATTACAGATGGTTGTGAACCACCATGTGGTTACTGGGAATTGAACTCAGGACCTCTGGAAGAGCAGGCAATGCTCTTAACCACTGAGCCATCTCTCCAGCTCCCTTCTCCAGATTTTCTGAGGACACACTGAATATCTTCTTGGTTTGTTCTGAATTTTAAGCATTAAAAAACAAACAACAACAAAAACCTCTAAAACTAAAACCACTGTTTTCTTCAGAAAGATTTCTTTTTCTTCCTTTAATAAGTGTTTGAGCTGAATGTGTGGCTCATGCCTGTCATCCCAGCACTTGGGAGGCAAAAGCAGGAGGGTCATGATTCAGGCTAGCCTCAGGTACACAGTGAACTCCAGGTCATCCTGGGCTATGTGAGTCTCTGCCTCAAAATACCAGTAGAAATTAGGGCATTGTAGTGCCCACCCATGATCGTAGCCCTCAGTCGAGGCAGGATGGTTTGAAGTAGAGGCTAACCTTGGCTCCCAGGGAAGATCAAGGCCAGCCATAGCTACTCAGGCAAGAGATGCTGGAGTGTGCTGCAGGCAAGAGAACCATGGTGGTAGCACTTGTTATAGCAGGCCATCCCCCACGCCTTTTATTTAAGAAACATGGTATTATGTAGCTCAGATTGTCCTCAAACTTAACTGTGTAACCAAGAATGACCTTGGATTTTCTGATTCTCCAGCGCCCGCCTCCCAGTGCTGGGATTACAGACAAACATGACCTTGCTCAGTTTCTGCAGTACTGGGAATTGAACCCATGCTTTGTGTGATAGGCAGGCACCCTCCCACATGAGCTGCACCCACAGTCTCTCTCTCTGAGTTTTAAAAAGAAGTTTATTATAGATTCATAGGTGTGAGCTTCAGAGAGAGAGAGAGAGACAAGTCATTTGAGCGAGTACAGAGGCTGGCCACGTGGTGGCCCAGCAGCTCCATAGAGATTGTGTGCTCAGGCTCGGCCGGCTGTCTTAACGGCAGGAGAGGAGGAGGAGTGCTGTACCTTCCGAGTCACACTGAGAAAGCTGGCCCGCCTCCATCAGTGTTGGTTCAATTATAGTTTCTTAAGCAGAGACATGGGGATCGATGCAAGGAAACAAATTTTACCTTCTCCCCAAAAGGACTTAAAGTGGCTTACAAAAGGTACGTCAGGAGAGCCAGATAAGTGTGTGTGTGTGTGTGTGTGTGTGTGTGTGTGTGTGAGAGAGAGAGAGAGAGAGAGAGAGAGAGAGAGAGAGAGAGAAGGTCTCATTATATAGTTCTGACTGTTATGAAACTCACTCTGTAGACCAGGCTGGCCTTGAACTCACAGAAATCCACCTGCCTCTGCCTCCCCAGTGCTGGGATTAAAGGTGTGTGCCACCAGTTGCTTGGCTAGATCTTAACTAAATAAAATGATACAAAGTAAAAAACCTCAAAAGCAAACAAACAAAAATAGTACATTAAAGAAGCCAGGGAAGACTCAAAAGTTGAGTCTCCATGAGTGGAGAAATGGCTCAGTGGTTAAGAGAACCCACTGTTCTTGCAGAGGACCGAGGTTCTGCATGGAATTCCAGGTACTTGAGATCTGATGCCCTCTTCAGGTCTCTTCGGGGTACTGCACATACATGGCACACATATATTCACCCAAACACACATACACATACATACATACACACACACACACACACACACACACACACACACACATACATACATACATACAAATTTAAAAACAAAACTTAACTCAAGAGGCAGGGGCAGGCAGATTTCTGTGATTCAAGGACAACTTGTTCTACATAGTGAGTTCTAGACCAACTCGAGCTACATAATGAGATCCTGTCTCAAAACAAACAAACAAAAACAACCACAAAATAACAACATAGAGCCACGTCTAGTATCTGTCCACAGACATCACTTGCCTGATGCATTGTGGGTCACAGACGCATTGGGATAAATCTCCACCTGAATGAGCAGATGTGCTAAACAGGATGCATTGTGGGATGCCGAAACCAGCAGTGTCTGCACGAGGCATGGAAGCTCCGAGAAGGAGGCAGTCTCGTTTAAGGAGCACCAGTCCAGGCCCCTCTTCCACCGGACCGTCACTTCCAGTGCGTTCTGGAAGGAAAACATGGCTGTGCCTTTAAAGTGTCTCACAGTGAGCATCTCTAGTGATGAGAACATGAAGCAGAAAACATTGTAAACTCACACATGAGCCTTGCATCGTTTTACCAAGATGGCTCAACTGACAGAAGGAGAACTGGTGATACAAAGACAGCAGCCTTCTCTTCACTTCCAGTGGTACCCAAGCTCCGGACCCCCTCATGATTACCTTCGTTATTCAGTGTGTGTATACATACATGCACGTGACTGTTGCTGGGACTGAACTGAGGGCTTCACACAGGCTAGACAAGCACTCTACCAGCTGAACCATATTCCCTGACTAATTCCTGATTTTTAAAATTTTTCCTTTTTACTTATGTGTGTGTTTATATGTATAAATGCTCTGTGTGTGTGTGTGTGTGTGTGTGTGTGTGTGTGTGTGTGTAGGTATCAAGAGAGGCCCAAAAAGAATGCTGGATGCTTAGGGCTGGAGAGATGGCTCAGAGGGTAAGAGCACTCGCTGCTCTTCTAGAGGACCCAGGTTCAATTCCCAGCAACCACATGGCAGCTCACAACTGTCTGTAATTCCAGTTCCAGGGGATCTGACACCCTCCCAAAACAGCAATGTAAATAAAATAAAAATAAATTATTATTTTAAAAAAAGAATGCAGGATGTCCCGGAGCTAGAGTTGCAGGTGTTTGTTGGCCACCTTGTGTGGGCACTAAGAACTGGCCTCTGGCTCTTTCTCTTGGAAGAACTCTGAACCGCCGAGCCATCTACACAACTCCACGTCCAAATTTTCTTTTTCTTTTTTGAGTCAGGATCTCACTGTGTACTTCTGCTGGTGTTGAACTTGCCATGTAAACCAAGCTGACCTCAAACTCACAGAGATCCACCTGACTCTGTTTCCCAAGTGCTGGGACTAAAGCTGTGCCCCACCATTCCATCCCCGTTTCCTAATCTTACTCATACACATACATATACATATGTGGTAGCTTGAATGTAATTGGTCTTCATAGGCTCATAGGGAGTGGCACTGTTAGGAGGTGTAGCCTTGTTGGAGAAAGTGTGCCGCTGTGGAGTTAGGCTTTGAGGTCTCATATCCTGAAGCCATGCCCCGTGTCTCAATTCACTTCCTGTTCCCTTTGGATCAAGATATAAAACTCTCAGCTCCTTCTCCAGCACCATTTCTGCCTGCTTATGACCATGACCCACCATGATGATAATGGACAAAACCTCTGAACTGTAAGCCACCCAATTAAATGTTTCCTTTATAAAAGTTGCTGTGGTCATGGTGTCTCTTCATAGCAATAGAAACCCTAAGACTGGGCTGGAGAGATGGCTCAGTGGTTAAGAGCATTGCCTGCTCTTCCAAAGGTCCTGAGTTCAATTCCCAGCAACCACATGGTGGCTCACAACCATCTGTAATGAGGTCTGGTGCCCTCTTCTGGCCTGCAGACATACACGCAGACAGAATATGTATACATAATAAATAAATTTAAAAAAAAAAAAAAAGAAACCCTAAGACTGTGTGTGTGTGTGTGTATATATATATACACATATATATATGTGTGTGTTTTAATATAAAACTAAATATATATATTTTATATTATGTGCACGGGGGTTCTGCCAGTGTGGATGTCTGTGAACCAGCCTGGGTCCTCTGCAAGAACATGAGAAACCACTGAAGCATCTCTCTGGCTCCCCTCCCCCTTATCCTCATCTTAAACATAAAAGCAAACAACTTCTGGACACTTAAGAGAAAGGTCAACACAGGTCCAGTATTTGAAGTCAGTTCGCTGAGAAGACTTTTGAGGCAGAAGATGGGAACAGCTCCGCTCCTCTCAGGGTGGCCCTGACCTGCTAAGCGTCCATCCCTAAAGCAGTCTTTCTCACTTGCGTATCTCTCACACCCACACTAAGTCCACGGTAAACATTCATTCAGTAGGAGATGCCTCATCTCATAAGTCTAAAACAAAATTAGTGCCTAGACAGGTGGTGGTGGGACACACCTTTAATCCCAGCCCTTCAGAAACAGAGGCGGGTGAATCTCTGTGAGTTCAAAGCCAGCCTGGTCTACAGAGCTAGTTTCAAGACAGGCTCCAAAACTACACAGAGAACCCCTGTCTCAAATAAATAAATAAATGATAAATAAATAAGTTTCATGCTTTTTACTTCGTTTTGATCTGTTTTGTTGTTGTTGTTTTGGTTTTTCGAGACAGGGTTTGTCTGTATCTTTGGTGTCTGTCTGGAAACTCGCTCTCTAGACCAGGCTGGCCTCAAACTCACAGAGATTTCTGCCTCCCAAGAGCTGGGTTTAAAGGCGTGCACCATCACTGCCTAGCTTGTTTTTCTCTTTTAGATAAGGTCTCACTATGTAAAGCAGGCTGTCCTATATGTCTGAATCTCTACCTGTAACACATCCAAACACACCATTAACGCTAAGGCAGGAACTTCATGCTAGATAGGGGATCTACATTGATAGCCCACAATTCCAGATAATTCCAGATAATATTGAATATGGAACTGTTGCAGAATATTTAACTATGCAAATACGTGCTGCATTTATTTATGTTGAGGAATATTTGTTTAACCACATACAGATGTGTTGCTGTTTTACCTTGCCTGCCTAAGGCACCTGACTGATCTAATAAAAAGTTGAACAGCCAATAGCGAGAGAGGAGGCATAGACAGGACTTCTGGGCAGGGAGAGTAAGCAGAAGAAATTCAGGCTGGGGGTGGGGAGAAAGAGAGGCCAGGCAGACACAGAGGAAGCAGGAAAGTAGGGCATAGTAAGACATACAGAATGAAAGAAAGGTAAAAAGCCCTGAGGCAGAATGCAGATGACTATGTACAGGTTAGATTAAGTTAGAAGAGCCAGTGGGAGAAGTGTAAGCGGAGGCTGAGCATTCATATCATTAATAAGTCTTTATCTGGGAGTTGGTTGGTGGCCCAAGGAAAATTCCACTTTCATGGAGCGTGGAATGTCAGATCACAAGAACATCTGGGAGCTGACAGGATCTGAGTTTGATCCCCAGCTACACACACACACACACACACACACACACACACACACACCTGCACAAAGCCTACACAAGAGGCCTCTACAGATGCAACAGAGCTTTTGTCTCAGGTCTTACCACACTGGGGCTCACAGTAATATTCCAATCTCCCGTCTCATTGCTGAGACCACCACAAGTAGGAACTGGCAACACTCCTAAGGGGAAAATTAGAACGCAAGTCATCAGAGTCCGGCAGCTAAGGGGTCGAGAGTCCTAGGGTGGGAATCTCCACAGACACTAAACAAGACTGGCCAAGCAGTATGTCTCCTCATTTGCCAATGGGATAAAGAGATGCTACCATTCTTTTTGTTGTTGTTGTTGTTGTTTCGAGACAGGGTTTCTCTGTGGCTTTGGAGCCTGTCCTGGAACTAGCTCTTGTAGACCAGGCTGGCCTCAAACTCACAGAGATGCGCCTGCTTCTGCTTCCCAAGTGCTGGGATTAAAGGCGTGCGCCACCACTGCCTGGTGGCCCTGCTGTTCTTATGAGAACCCTGAGATGCTGTGTGGAAAACCCAGGGGGCTATCTCAATGAATACTGGTCAATTTTTTATTTGGAAAACAAAAGCAAAAACAAAAACACCTCACTAAGCAGACCGGGCTGGCTTGGAACTCACAGATCTATCTGCCTCTGGCTCCTCAGTGCTGGATTAAAAACGTGTGCTGCCATGCCCGGCTTGTTGGCCACTTTTATTTCAAGGTCCCATTTCCAGAACCTGTCCACAGGACCTCTTTGTTCTACAACACAAAGATACTGCCTTTCTTCCCCACCCCCACTCTGCTGAGGACAGCACCCACGCTTCCAAGAAAAGCCAGACTCTTACCTTTCTCGACATGCAACGGAATCAGAGAGACGGTGACATCCTCACTGCCTCCAACCAGGGACGCGCTGACCTCAGGGCTGGACATTCGTATGAAAGATGGGATAAAAACTAGGAGAGAAGGAAGGGTGCGGGGTGGGGTTAGCTACTGCAGAACCTGTGCCTGGGCTGCGTGTGCTGGCTTTTTACGTGGTCCTGGTTTCCAGAATCCTAGGAGCCCCAGGTTCCCTTAGGCTGGGCCATGCAGGCCATACCACGCCATACACACCCGGGTCCCCACGCAGCGGTTTCAGGACGTCCTGCAGCAGGAGAAATCCCCACAGGAGGCCGAGTAGCGACAGAGAGCCCATGCCAAGAACGCGTCTGATTCACAAGCCTGCAATATTCCAGAGGAGAAAAAGCGGCAGTCTTAGCCGCCCGGCCGACGCCATATTGCCAAACTGAGAGCCCGCAGCCATGGCAACCACCAATCGGTGATGGGCATGTCGTGATTGGTCTAGGTCAAGAGAGTCTGCTTTACGTGTCTAGCGAAAGTACCAGTAGCCATGGCAACCACCAATCGGGCAGCAGCGTTCCATGATTGGTCCAGTGCAAGAGCGCCTGCTTTCCGATCCTCGCCCTGCCCACCAGACCTTGTTTGCTTTTCCAGCTCCCTACTTTCAATGGATATCATAGGTTCTTTCCATCCCAGACTTCTAGAAACCACATTGAGGGTCTGGAGAGATGACTCAGAAGTTCAGGCACTTGCTGCTCTTACAGAGGATCACAATTCGGTTCCCAGCACCAACGTGGTAACTCACAACTTCCTGTTACTACACTTCCCGGGGATCTGATGCCCTAAGGCTCTTGCGTCCTTAGTCACTACTTGCACATGGTGCAAATACACATACTTCCTGGCAACCAATCATACACATGAAGTAAAACCTATTAGTATCAGAACATGGGTAGGGGAGTAGAGGGGTATCTTAGGTCCCAGGTCTGTAACTTTTAAGAACCCTAAAGACTAGTTTGCCAGGCTTACGTTAGTTCTGCCAGGCTACCGCTTGCCATTCCTGGAAGACCACTGTATATTTACACAGCATCCCAGTCATGGCCCTGCAGACTCCTGTGTAAGGCCATCAACTGCATCTCGTGTTTTCTCTATGGTAACACCAAATGCACTATGAGCAAAGCCAGAGAACCTTAGAATTAGCCCAAGGTGCCTCTTGCCTAGTTACCATATTCAAAATCTGTATATTTCTTCGTTTGACCCAGGCCGTGTTGTGTTTCCTTCAATCCCAGCCAAAAACGGTTCACTGCCTCAAAAGCAGGCAGCCAGTGTCATGGAAAACCCTCCAGTGGTGAAGGCTAGTTCAATCTGGGCAGTGGTGGCACACACCTACAATCAGTGGAGTAACATGGTCCTCCCCCTTCAAAGACAGCTAGTGGCCCATGGATGTTTCCACTCCCACTGTCATTATCCATTAGCCACGGCTAACTGGCTTGGACTTCTGTCACCTCAGGCAGAGGTCCGTGATCGGCAGCGGCCCACACAGCAACAGCTGGAAGAAATGGCACCTGCACTTGCCCCTGCCACCTTTATATGTAGGCCCTCCAGGCACCAGCTCCTCAGTCCCAAATGGGCCCGAATGGAGACAACTCAGGGGTCAGTTCTGTCCTCCCCCAACATGGCCCTGGAGATGAGTCAGGTCACAGTACCTGCTGAGCTATCATGCCAGCCTGCTGATTTGTGTTGTTGTTTGGGTTTAAGATTTTTATTCTTTGTGTACAGTTGTTTACACATGCATGCACGTCTGTGCACCATGTTTGTGCCTGGTGCATGTGGATGCCAGGAGAGGGCACTTGATGCCCTGGAACTGGAGCAACAAATAGTTGTGAGCTGCTTCCTGAGTGCTGGGAACTGGACCTGGGTCCTCTGGAAGGTCAGTGTTCTCAAGAAAGCTTTTAGTAATTAAAAACAAAAACTGCTCAATGCAAGCTGAGTGGTGGTGGCACACGCCTTTAATCCAACACTTAGGAGGATCTCTGTGAGTCTGTTCTACAAAGTGAGTTCCAACACAGCCAGGGCTATTATGCAGAAAAACTGTCTCGAAAAAACTAATGAAAATATCTAGAAAAATACTTTAAGAAAATTAGTAAATATAAAAATAGAATTTTTATTGTTGAAATTACAAGTGTTTCGATTAAACTCATTTACATTTTAGTATTCAACAGTTCTCCAACATTAATGTTATTCTATTAGAAAATGACAGGGTTATACCTCTAGATAGCTCCTTTTCCCCATGAGGTGGCTCTGACCCCAGGCGACAAACTCTTCCCTCGCGTGTGTCTCTGACAACCTTTACCACAGCCCCTGCGATTGCTCCTTTTGTATATTTAAATTCAGATTTTATACATTTTTGTTGAAAACCATTACTAATAATCTTGGTTAACTCTGTGCAAATATGAGGGCATACCAGACAAATACAGAACAGCTAACAGCTGCGGGGAGCCTCGAGTCAGCAGGTCTCCTACACTGACTACTGGTTTGGTTTGGTTTGTTTTTGTAAATGAAGTGGCAAGATGCAACCCTGATTGATTTCAACTCACTGCGTAGACCAGGCTGGCCTCAATCTCTGCACCCTGAGTGCTGGGATTGAAGGCTTATGCCTTTAGGTCAGGTTACATTTAAATATAGTTAAAGGAAACAACTTATTTGATATAAAATGTTCATTTTCTTAAAAGACAGGCAGGATCTGAATTCCAAACCTTCCTGACCCAGGATTCCAGGCATGTGCACACCAGTCCAACCAAGATGCTTTGTCATGACTGATGATGACCCAATGCTGGTCACCTTCCCGAGTGGCATTCCAACTTCACTCACTGCCCATCTTTTAGTACAGAAAGCCCAGAATGTAGATGATAAGCTGTGACGGAGGACAAATCTAAGGACAAAATCCCAGGCGGCTGCAGCGGAGCAGTGGGGTGCTGGCCGAGGACCTGCAAGGCGGGGATTCAACACCCAGCCCCAAGGAAGAGAGCAACAACAGATGAACCAGGCTTCTGCTAAGCAACAGACAGAAAGTGTTAACCCTGTGCTTGTCCCCTTTCCATTGAACATGGGAGGCTTGGGGTGCACGTCAGCTCCACCCTACAAGCACAGGATGAGAGCAGCGCCCTCCAGGGAGAGCAGGCGGCAGCAAGAAGGGGAAACGCGTGCACATCGCTCATCACAGGGCCACCTTCTGTTTCTTTTTCTTAGCCTTCAGTACAGGAGGGAGCGAGATCTTAAAGGCTGTCCTGGAACGATAGAGAGAGAAGAACATTTCAGGGCTCGGAAGTCCTTGGGAACCCACTCCCATCAGCACCTGTGAAGATACTCACTCGCACGTGGTGCAGATGGGGCTGAAATTGCAGAAAACTGTTCAAAATTTAAAAAAAACAAAACAAAAACAAGGAAATAAGGATTTGAAAACCAGATTTCGTTCTGTGCTGCCCCATTCCCCAACAGAGACAAGAAGAAAAACTACACGTGAGCTTACTGGACAGACACACGGAGCAGACATAGCCAATCTCAATGAGACTTCGGTGACAGAAGCAGGCAGCCCTGTAGTCCACGTGGATCGGAGGCGGGAGGATTAGCTGAGATCGCTGATCTTGATCCGGAAGAAAAACCCACTGTTTAAAAAAAAACAAATAAACAAAAAACAGAAAAAATATACAAGGAACTTTTTTTTTTAAATATTTATTTATTATGTATACAATATTCTGTCTGTTTGTATGCCTGCAGGCCAGAAGAGGGCACCAGACCCTATTACAGATGGTTGTGAGCCACCATGTGGTTGCTGGGAATTGAACTCAGGACCTTTGGAAGAGCAGGCAATGCTCTTAACCACTGAGCCATCTCTCCAGCCCCTACAAGGAACTTTTAAAACAGCAACAGTCCAGACACAGACAACAGAGTTTAGCCAATCATCACACACAGACAAGCAGCAGCGTTAGCCAATCATACAGACAACAGCTTAACCAGTCATCACACAGACAGCAGAGCTCAGCCAGTCGTCACACTCAAGAGCAGATCTTAGCCAATCAGCACCAGAATACTAACTAGAGCCTGTCCTCTGGGGCTGATTATATGGCTGGCTCAGTGGGGAAAGGTACATGAGAGCAAGCCTGGATGAGCTGAGTTCCATTCCTAGAGCCCACACTGGTAGGAGAGAACTGCTCCTGCCTGTTGGCTTCTGCCCTCCACATGCACTCAGGGGACGTAACATACACAAAATAATAATTTCCTTTAACACCTATTAAGATTCATTGTTATTCATCCCACAATTTTTTTTTTAATTTTTCATTTAATTTGTGCACTTGTATGTGTGTGAGCACATACACATGGCAGGCAGAAGACAACTGGTAGGAGGTGATTCTCTCCTTTCCCCATACAGATCCTGAGATTGAGCTCAGGTCATCAGGCTTGGCGGCAAGCACCCTTACTCCCTGAGCCATGCTGTCAGCCCCACGCCACTCTGCTATATAATCATATGACATCTGCAAAAACTTTCAGAGTTCAAAGACCTGGAAGCCTACCCTTCTCAGCCTGGGAACCCTGAAGCCATTCTCTCCCAGCAATTCCTACCCTGGTATTTTAGAGATGGCCCAATAACTCACCAGTAAGTACTGCAGGAGGGAAGGCATCTGAGGCACCTTCAGGTACAATCCCCCTGTAATGTCACAAGCCTGTAAGACAGAGGGGTCATGAACAACACAGAACCTTGGCATTCCCAGGGGAGTGGGGTTCATGAGGACTCCACAGGTCTCTAAGTCAGCTGGTGTGAGGTTCATGTATTCACTCCTGCCCACACTACAGACACGATACTCAGCTCTGCTCCAGTGAGGTTCATGTATTCACTCCTGCCCACACTACAGACACGATACTCAGCTCTGCTCCAGTGAGGTTCATGTATTCACTCCTGCCCACACTACAGACACGATACTCAGCTCTGCTCCAGTGAGGTTCATGTATTCACTCCTGCCCACACTACAGACACGATACTCAGCTCTGCTCCAGTGAGGTTCATGTATTCACTCCTGCCCACACTACAGACACGATACTCAGCTCTGCTCCAGTGAGGTTCATGTATTCACTCCTGCCCACACTACAGACACGATACTCAGCTCTGCTCCAGTGAGGTTCATGTATTCACTCCTGCCCACACTACAGACACGATACTCAGCTCTGCTCCAGTGAGGTTCATGTATTCACTACTGCCCATACTACAGACACGATCACTCAGCTCTGCTCCAGACTCCCAGGCTACTGTATCTCTTCCTCAGGTGAGCTCCTAGCACTGCCAACAGGCAGGACAGCCCCTGGCAGCATCATTCTCTTGCCCTCTGTGCCATTCAGCCTATTATGAGCTTCCCAATGCTTTGCTTTAAAGTTTCCTTGCTAGTTTTAAGGGGGAGGAGGGAGAAGAGCACATCGGGCTGCTGGGCACAAAACTGATGTTATAGATTTTAATTTCCATGACAATCAAGTGGGTGATGGGGAAGGAAAGCTGAGGGAAGGCAAGGGCCAAGTCTAGGTAGCAGGGGAGAAGTGCCAAGGCACTAGGCCACAACAGCCCAGGTTAACTATGGTTTTAGGCAACACCACCCTTGGGTCCACAGGAAAAGAGAAGATGTGGAGTGAACAGAAGGCCAAGGCAAGGACTTGGGTATTAGCCAAAGTGTGCTGGGATGCTAGGGATGGGGTGGGGGCAGTTAAGCAAGGGAGTAACATGGCCTGTCTTATGCCATCATCAGCATCTTTCTGACTCCCAAGATGACAGACTGAGTGTGCTAAGAGAGCCCAGATGTCTGCAAGCCCCACAGAAGGGGTAGTTAGGAAAGAAGACAGGAGTGGGATTCAGCATCTGTGCTGAGGACAGATTCATCCAGATCACAGCAGTATGGAAAGGGAGGAAGAGAAAGAGGGAAAGCAGGGTGGCTGCCCTGTGAACCATGCTCTGCTCAGAGACAGGGCTCAGAGTTTGGGAGAAGCCACTGCGCAGAAAAGCCAGAGCTCTGTCCGCCCGTGACTTGAGGTCCAGGAGCCGATGGCATGTGCACCGAGGCATCCTGGTGAGGGACAGGGCCAGAGCCAGCTTTCAACCAGAGTTATCTCCAAGTTAACGAGACAGCCTTTGAGAGCTGCAAATCAAGTCACCTTGAAAGCCTAATACATAAGGCAATGGGAACTGCAACAGTGTAGTTACATAAAGCCAGGGTGGCTGAGGAGCTGAGGGAGGCAGCAGTCACCCTCATCTGAACATGACACAGACACAAGCACTGATGTCATATGGCGCCCACACCCAGGACTAACTCCTACACTGTGTCTCATCCTCACGGGGAGGGATACTAGATTTTAAATAAAATGTAATGAATTCTTAGGTATCTTAAACAATTCCTTAAAATGCACTTATGCATTAAAAACAAAAAACAGGCTAGGTGGTGGTGGCACAAGACTTTAATCCCAGTACTTGGGAGGCAGAGGCAGGAGAATTTCTGTGAGTTTGAGGCCAGCCTGATCTACAGAGCGAGTTCCAGGACAGCCAGGGCTACACAGAGAAACCCTGTCTCAAAACACAAAAAAACAAAATAAACAAACAAAAAATACCACATGCCTACTGTCAAGTTGAGCCCAAGAACTGACAAGTGCAGCTCTCTCGGACCTGCGCATGCTCCCTCCCCTCAGCCCAGCACCAGCCCTTTTCACTGATGACTGATCTTCAAGGACGTAACTCTTTAAGGAAATGTTGAAGGGAAAGGAAGGGATATTAACAATTGTCTTTACGTTTATTATTTGTGTGTGCACACATATGCAAGCCATGGCACACGAATGGAGACCAGAGGAGAACTTGAGGGAGCGGTGCTCTCCTTCCAGCATATGTGTTCAAGTCATCAGCTTTGGGCACAGGCACCTTTAGCCACTGAGCAATCTCACTGGCCCAGAAATACTTCTTGTGAGCAAAAGGCAGTCACCCATGGCTTGCTGATTATTTCAGGTGTGTGACCTTTACACCCTCGCCATTCTGGTAAAATCAAAAGATTTAGTTTCAAACTTCTGCTCAAAGAGCAGCATCTAAAGCAGGTGAACTGCTATGAATGTGACCCCAGCCTGGGCTAGAGTAAGATCTTACCACCCCTGCCCCCCCAAACCCCAAAGCAACACCTTGTAGTGGGATATCTGTACACTGTGTGAAGATGTATTGCTGTGATTGGTGCAATAAAAAGCTGAACAGCCGATAGCTGGGCAGGAGAGTATAGGCAGGATCTGGGCAGAGAGCGAGCTCTGGGAAGAAAGGCAGAGGTGCCAGCCAGACGAGGAGGAAGCAGGATGGGAAGTATGGAGATGAGGAACAGGGCAGAATGTAAATTAATATGTTAAGTTATAAGAGCTAGTTGGGAACAAGCCTAAGCTAAGGTCGAGCTTTTATAATTAATGTCCCCAATGTCATTATTTGCAGGCTAGTGGGTCCACGAGAAAGCACGACTACAACATCTAACAGTAATTCCCAAGACATATAAATAATGCAACGTACAGAATTTACATTTTCCTCGAAAATTAAATTATTTCCTAGAAAACTGAATAGTGGGGGAGGCATGGTGTTACAAACTTTTCAATCTCCACACTCGGGAGGCAGAAGCAGGTAGACCTCTGTGAGTCCAGATCCAGCTACAGCTACAGTGAGGTCCTGTCTCAAGACAAACAACCAGAAACACCCCCTGGAAACATACCTGTTGGAGAAGCCCGGAATCCGAGTCTAGGACGCAGGCATCGATGAGAATATTCTGAAAGGAGCATTTAAAACATTACAGCAATGGTTATGGCTGTCTCAGACGGCTAGACTCTATTCTCTTTTATCTTTTTTTTTTTTGACAGGTTCTCAACTCTATAGTCTAGACTGACATAGAATTTGTGCTAATCCTCCTGCCTCCACCTCCCTAGTATTGGTAGAGATGTGCTCCATTTTGTCCAATCAGACTCTATCCCTAAAATGGGTACTTTAACATGTCCAGTGATGCTGCACGGTGGACACTGGCTTCTGAAACATCCAGTCCAGGTCCCAATCCTGTCTCCAAAGCCTGACCCCTTTTCACTGCAACATGCACCACACTGAAGGTAATACTGGGCTCCAGTGGTGCTGTATGTTCCAACTGAGGCTTAGAGGAGGCTGGAGAGATGGTGCAGTGGCTAAGGGCACTGGCTGCCCTTCCAGAGGACCCTGATTCAGTTTCCAGCACCCACATCCTATCTAACAACCATCTGTAACTAGTTCCACCAGCTCTACCACCCTCCCGCGGCTTCTACGGGCACCAGAAGTGCACATGTTGCATGTATATTTCTGCAGGCAGAACACTTGGACACATTAAAAAAAAAAACAGAGAATGAAGATGATGCATCAGGTTATCCGAACATCTCAGTTATCTGCACAGCACATGCCACACTAGCATCAAAAGAAAAACTGTAGGTGAATGGCGCACACCGTTAGCCAGCTGCCCAGCAGACTGACACAGGGGCTTCTCAAGTTCCAGGCCTGTGTGGACTGCAGGGAGCTGACACCAGCCTGGGCAAGTTAGCAAGAGCCCACCTGTCTCAACACAAAACAAGAAGCTCCTGGGGACACTCAGGTCACGTAGAGCTCATCACATACGTGAAAAGTCTTGGGTTAAATGACACTGCCAAAAATTAAAAAAATACAAAAGATGGAAAAGCTGAGGGTTCCTGTATCAAACCGCCAACCCGAGAGTCTTAGCCACATGTGGGCTAACGGGATGAGCAGCATGACACCTGCTACAAGCTGGAGTGTTCTGAGAACACCGCCCAGTCGCAAGGACCCAGGATGACAGGTACCCTGTGTGGATTCTGAATCCCCAAGCCACAACCAGAACCACACTGAATGACAGTGATCACATTTTTGGGTTTTTTGTTTTGTTTTTTGAGCCTCGGGATGTCCTAGAACTCTCTATATGGACCAGCCTGGACTCCAACTCAGAAAGGTATGCACCACCACACCCAGCCTCCGAGGATTTCTCTCAGAAATCAGGAAGGCTGATGTCTCACCTGCTTCTGAGCAGCAAAGATGACGTTCATGAAGTTCATGTACTGCAGTGCGCTGTCCTCTGCAGCCTTGATCACCTGCAAACACAGCTGTTCGACCTCAAGCACCTCCCAGGACTCACTGGGACATGACCTGCTCCAAGTCAAAGACGGGGCCACTTCTCCAGTCTATCTTCCTACTTAGTACTAAACCCCCGAAGTGAATGGTGATACCAGATCCGTCCTGGTCCTTGATAGACTGATGGGCATCTGTCCAGCGTATCCAGCATGCACTGGGAGGCCAGGGGACAACACTGGGAGTTAGTTTTCTCCATACACGTGGGCCCTGGGGACTGAAGTCATCAGGCTAGGCACCTTTACTCACAGAGCCATCTCACTGGCCCAAGAGCTCTTGATTTTAGAAATATTAATTTTCTATAAAAGTAACAATGTTGAAAATGCTTTTCCAGATGGCTTTGTGAGACAGGGTCTTACTATGCAGCCCTGGCTGATCTGGAACTTGCTATGTAGGATCACATTGTCCTTCAACTCACAGAGATCAGCCTGAGTCTCCCTCTTCCAGTGCTGGATTTAAATGTCTGTGACATCACACCTGGACTCATTCCCATGGTTTCCACCTGTCTGCAGTTATATCTAAATTGTGTATAACCTTACCAATATCCTTGATTTCATCTCCTGATTATCTATAAAAAGACAAAAACAGATAATTTAACAAACAAGATAGCTTAAAAAGTATATGGTTTTCTAAGCAATTGTTATTCTATATTATTTTGAGAAAGGATCTCACTCTACAGCCCTGACTGGCCTGGAACTTATTATGTAGACCAGGCTGGCCTTGAACTCATAGAGATTTGCCTGCCTCTGAGTGTTCAGCAATTCTTTTTTTTTTTTAATTTATTTATTAAGTATACAATATTCTGTCTGCATATATGCCTGCAGGCCAGAAGAGGGCACCAGATCTCTTTGCAGATGGTTGTGAGCCACCATGTGGTTGCTGGGAATTGAACTAAGGACCTTCGGAAGAGCAAGCAATGCTCTTAACCGCTGAGCCATCACGCCAGCCCTCAGCAATTCTTTTTTTTTTTTTTTTTTTTTTTGGTTTTTCGAGACAGGGTTTCTCTGTGGCTTTGGAGCCTGTCCTGGAACTAGCTCTGTAGACCAGGCTGGCCTCGAACTCACAGAGATCCGCCTGCCTCTGCCTCCCAAGTGCTGGGATTAAAGGCGTGCGCCACCAATGCCCGGCCTCAACAATTCTTAAATACCCCACCAAGCATGCAGCACTAAAATCAAAGGGCGGTAATTGCAAAACAGTCAGCTCCTACCTTTAACTGCCTTGCTCACTCTGTGAATATCTGGATTGTTAACATTAAGGAAAATAAACATGCTGCTTCACAAACATCCACACTAATAGGAAAACAGACCTTCAGACTTTAAGCCAGCCCCCTCCCATCTCCTGCCATGACAGCCATATGGGTGGGCCTGGGTTTAGTACCCAATTCTGAACTCAGCAAGGGAAGAATGAGCTCTGCACTGAAGCCCACAGGACAGACAGCTGACCATCCACCATCCCTGATACCAAAACTGGGGCCACACCCAAATCAGTGGGTCCCTCCAGCGAGATGATGAATTTGAAAGGCATAAAGAGGATCGGGACAACTGGATAAAAACGCCAGGACGTAAACGCACTTAATACTGTTCAAAGACACTTCACAAAAGTGAAGTGAGAGCCCACGACACGTGAAATCAGGAAGAGTCTAGCTGCCCTGTGCTTCGGGCCAGGTCACCTGCTCACCCACAGTGCCACTCACTAATTAAACCGTGAGATTGGTAAACAACTTTTAAAATCAGTACCAGAGATGGCAATTCAAGGAATAAGATTAAAGCAAGTACTAGACTATCAGAGTAAGAAGCAAGAAGCTGGAGAAATGGCTCAGCAAGGCACAACACCGGTTGCTCTTGCAGAGATCCCAACCTCGGTGCCTAGCATCTACATGGTGGTTCAACCACCTGCAACTCCAGTTCTAGGGGATTTAATTCCCTCTTTTGACTTCCACATGTTCCAGACACCCACACTGTACACAGAGATATACTCAGGCAAAACACTCATTCTTAAAATAAGATAAACAAAACAAAACAAAAGAAACAAAGCAATACCTCACTAAGAAGCAGCACCAGGCTTTTCGGATAGTCATGGAAACACCCTGAAGGGCCAAAGGAGCCACTGCACATGAGTGTTAGAGAACAAGGTCTTGGAGAAGCCACCAGCTAAACACCCTCGCTAAAAAAGGCTGCTTTGGAACACACTAGCATAAGGATACAGCAAAGGGCTTTGGCGAGGGATCCTGCTAGCAATGTCTCTGTGTGCTGGCCCTTTATGTCACCTGCAAATGTAAAAGAGCACAAAATGGGGAAATTCTAAGTCTTTTTTTTCAAATAAAGTCACTATGAAATGCAAGTATTCATGAATGAATCACAAGATGACTTGTTCAAAGTGGATTTCAAAACACGGAGACGAGTAATCAGCAAACCCAAGTAAGCTACTCCATGCCTCTCTTCAAAGTGTCTAGGTGTTTATTTAGGGGAAAGAGAGGCAGAGATGGGAGTTGGTATTTAGAGGCTGGAGAGAGACTGGAAAGGTGACTGAGTTCTTAAGAGCTCTGGCTGCTCTTCCAGAAGACCTGGGTTCAAAGCCCAGCATCCAAGTGGGGGCTCATAATCATTTATAACACCAGCTCCAAGGGATCTGATACCCTCTTCTGGCCTCCACAAAAACCAGGCACACACATGGTGCATAGACACACATGCTGGCAAAACATTCATACACATAAAGTAAAATAAACCAAGATGAAAAGTAAAAAACTAAAATAAAGGACGTGGAATTTTATTTAGGATAAGGTTCTTGAGAAGGCCAGTAGGATGGCCTTGAAACAGTGTGCACACCTAGCATTACTCAGCTGTACACTCAGAACTGGTTAAGATGGAGCCAGGTGTGGTAGCCTACACCTTTAATCCCACTGTGCTGGAGGTGGAGGCAGACAGATTTCTGTGAATCTGAGGCTAGCCTGGTCTACACAGCAAGCTCCAAGCCAGTCAGGGAGATACAGGAAGATTTTTGTCTCAAAAGAATTTATTGTTTAGAAACCCAATTTAAAAAAAAAAAAATTGTGTGTGTATGTGTGTGTGTGTGTGGATGTGTACATGATGCCTGCAGAGGTCCAGAGGGTATTGGCTACCCTGGAGCTGGAGTTAGAGGGGGCACTGAGCCTCCCTACATGGGTGCTATGAACCAAACCTGGTTCCTCTCCAATAGCAGCAAGTGCTGCTAACCTCCAGGCATCTCTCCAGCTCTAGAACTCAGTTACTTCTTAGCAAGTGCCCATCCCCATGCTCTGACTGTAGAGCAGTTTCTATCATCTGAGACCATGGGCCCACATGTCTGTCCCAGCCCTGGGTCACTGTCAGTCCCTTCTCATCTCTAGAGTTCCTTTTTCCTCTAAGGACAGCTGCAGACCAAAGGCTGAAAGCCATGGCAGGCTGCAGGGACATTAGAGCCCTGAGCTGGGAAAGGCACTGTTGACTTTAAAGATGGCAACACTGGAGGCTGCAGCGGTTTGGATGAAAATGGCTGCCACAGGCTCATACATGTGAATTCCTGGGCCCCAGTTGGAGGAACTGTTTGGGAAGGATTGGGAGGTGTGGTCTTGTTGGAGATTTGTCACCAGAGGTGGACTGTAAGGTTTCAAAAATTCATGCCATTTCCAGTTAGCTCTTCCCCTACTCTGTGCTTTTGAATTAGATGTAAATTCTCAGCTACTGCTCCAGCACCAATCCCACCTGCCTGCTGCCATGCTCCCTACCACGAAGGTTCTACTACCCTTTGGAACCATGAATCCCAAATTAAACGCTTTGTAAGTTGCCCTGGTCATAGTGCTTTTTAACAGCAATAGAAACGTAACTAAGATGGACAGATGCATGAGCCTCCCCTAGCTGGGGAGCCATTAACAACCGATGGCCTGGGGTGGCAAGGTTGGCTTTTTTTAAGGGTGTGGTCCCTGACAGGGCAACCATACTCCAGGACATGGCCCATACCGTGAGAATATGGGCAACACAAGAGGGTTCTTTGTTTTGTTTTATTTTTTGTTTTTGAGACAAACTTTCTCCTGGAACTGGATAAGTAGACCAGGCTGGCTTAGAACTCACAGGAGATCTTCTGCCTCTGTCTCTTGAGTGCTGAAATCAAAGGCATTTGCAACCCTGGCCAGATTATTAAAGAGAGAGAGTTGGGAGGAGGTGAGGAAATAGGAAGGGTTAGGAAGAATGGGGTTGGCAAATATCACCAAAATACATGGTACACATGAAATCCTCAAAGATTCAATACAAACCTTACATTTTAAAAGTATACAACAGTTTCACTACAAGGAGGTAACAGTGACTATAGCCAGGCTCTTACTTTTGGTCATCAGATCTTTGATCTCCTCGGCGATCACCTCATTTGCAGCTGTCAACAATTCGTATTTCCCGTCTTTACTCCCGGAGGGATTATAGTCAGGAAGCGGGTTGCCAGGGTCTCCAAAGAAGTCTCCAAGTCTGCCATTCTTCCCCGGGTATAAGAATCGGCTGACAGGGTAGAGTAACCAGCATGTCTACACACGTGTATGAAACCAGCAAGGACTAGAAAGCAGCCCCAGCAGAGTGCTGGTCCTACCTTTCCTGGATGTGGCTGGCTATCACCGCCAGCTGGTTGGAGCGGTTCATGAAGAGGTGGGAATTCGCCAGCACCATCACAGCATCCATGCACTTGGATAAAGTGAACTGACAAACATGGGAAAAACAAGTCAGTTCCTGATGAAGACGGCATTGAAAAACCGATTGTTCATTACTTAGCTTTACTTATACACTAATGTGTTTAAGAAAGAGCCTTGCCCTGGGCAACAAATGTCCAGCAATTCACCTGTCTTTACCTCCCCGTCGTGACATGTGCCACTATGTGCCGATGGACAGTCACCGACATCCTACACAGTGACTCAACACTAAAAATCGGCTCAGCTCCGCTGCTCCTAAAACCGGAAGCACAGCACCTGAGAGGAAGCCTTCTTCTTTTTTTTTTTTTTAAAAAGATTTATTTATTTATTATGTATACAATATTCCGTCTGTGTGAATGCCTGCAGGCCAGAAGAGGGCACCAGACCCCATTATAGATGGTTGTGAGCCACCATGTGATTGCTGGGAATTGAACTCAGTACCTTTGGAAGAGGAGGCAATACTCTTAACCTCTGAGCCATCTCTCCAGCCCCGAGAGGAAGCCTTCTTGACTTTACTGACAGAATCGTTTATACACGAGAACATTACTTCTCAAATACTGGCATGGTGGGGCCACACATGTAAACTTGGAAGCCTTGAACTTAGGAGACAGAGGCAGCTGAACCAGAAGTTCATCCTCAGGCTGTACAGCAAGTTCAAGGCCAGCCTGGGATACCCAAATTCCTGTACTGAAAAAATTTTTTAAAAAAGCACAATCTCGTTTGTTTTGTTTTGTTTCAATAAATAAACTGTGTTTCATCAAAATTTAAAACTTGGGTCAATGAGATGGCTCAACAAATACAGGAACTTTGATGCCTGGGGAGCACTTAGAGAAAGAAGCAAACTAACTACAGGTGTCTACAACATGCAAGCATCCACACACATACACAAACAAAGACTAAATGTAAAAACACAAAAAGGATGACCCTACCTATCTCAAAACTCCAAAGACGAGGTCTGGTGGGATAGCTCAGTGGTTAAAGGTGCTTTAGACCAAGGCTGATGAGCTGAGCTCGATCCCTAGAGCGCACGATTGATGCAAAGAACAGGCCCCCGAAAGATGTTTCACTGACCTCCATATACGTGCTGCGGCACGCCATACTCCCTCCCCCAAGCAGATATATAACAGAAGACGCCTCCTCATACAAGAGATATAGGAACTGTTTAGAAAAGCAAAATAGACAGGAGGCAATCAGCTGCCTGCATACGTAGGCCGGAAGAGGGTGACAGTCAACAGGTCACCAGGCTTGAGGACTTCATGTGCATTCCTGGGTCCGGTGGGGCCAGGTACACATCTCCCTGCTCTAAGAACTCCCTGGTCTGTACGGTATAACTGGCGCTGTTATATGCTCACAGCTCTCCTTTCTGACAGTGTCTCTAGATGCCTAGACTGGAAAAATGAGCCTGACCTCCTGAGATCTGCCTGCCTCCACCTAAGGGCTAGGACTGGACGAGGGCCACCACACCCGGCTTGTAAGAACCCAATACTGCTTGCAAAGTAGTGGGTGGCATACACACAAACTGGAATTAAGGAGAATCGTGGGAAGGCTCAAGCCATCTTACCTGAGATCCCTTTAATGCTTGCTTTCCCCACCAAATCGGGTTGGTGTCAACTATGATAACCAGAAGATTCAACTCATCTTCTGCAAACAGGAACAAGAGCAACATTTCAAAATGTCAGCCTCATGAAACTGAAATACAGCCAACATTCCTGATGGTCATTTAATAACTAGAGGGCCTCATATGGCTATCATCCTCTGACGGATCATGAGCTCACCGAAAGAGCCAAGTTTCCTTAAAAATTATGGGCTGAAGATACAGCTAAATGATTAGAGTGCTTGCCTGGTATTGGGGAAGCCCTAGGTTTGAGAGCCAGTATCTCATTTTATAAAATAAGGGTCAGAGATGGCTTACGAGGTAAAGGCTTATGGCCATGCCCGATGACCAGAGTTCAATTCCTAGCATGCACATGGTTAGGTGAGTCCTGACTTAACAAAGCTGCCCACTAACACACACATAATAAATGTTAAGGAAAAAATTTAATTTTAAATGCTGGGGAATCCCAACATTTGGAGGAGGCAGATGGATCTCCCCAAGTTCAAAACCAGGTCCAGGCTGAGCTGACCAGGGCTGAGGAGCTGGGCAGACCTTCTTAGCGCTCACCTGCCCCCAGCACTATAAGCGCTAGGCTGTGGGTGGGGCATGCCAATCCTCTGCTCCTGGCATGTGGTGGACACTCCACAAACGTATACTGACTTAACCCAAAGGTATCCACATTTTAAAACCTGGTCTTGAGCTTACTGAATGAGCAACAGGAATCTCCACGATAGGATTTCAAGCAGATTAGGGACCCCTGAGCCACGAGGCTGGTCCATGAGCAGCCAGGATGAGCCATCGTACAACAGCCAAGCCAGCGGGGATTAAGAATCTTTATTTTATTTATTTAGTTAGTTTTTATTTATATAGCACAGGCTGGCCTCAAACACCTTGCGTAGCTAAGGATGACATCAAACTACTGATCCTTCAGTCTCTTCAGTACCAGCACATCTGGTGGGAAACAGTGCTGGGGACCAAACCAGGGCTCTGTGAATGTCAGGCAAGGACTCTTACTATATTGCTACATTCCCAGACCAGGGCCCAACTTTTTAAAAGAGCCAAAGAGGGGAAAACAATTCTTATGTGAACGATTGATTATTATTGTTGTTGTTGTTGTTGTTGTTATTATTATTATTGCTAGCTATCATGGAACTTGCTCTTGTAGACCAGGCTGGCCTCGAACTCACAGAGATCTGCCTGCCTCTGATTCCCAAATGCTGGGATGAAAAGCGTGAGCCTCCACTGCCCGGCTGTGAACAAAGTTTTGCCATGTAAAGGAATTAGGCCACTATCCACACTGACAGACACAACAAAGCAGGCCCAGCTAACACAAGCTTTCAACAAACAGCCACAGTAATAACTATGACTAGTGATGGAGGTCCTGGCTCTGAGTCCTCGAAGAACCTATGCTTCATTTACTCTGGTCCTGGGAATAAAATAAACACAGAAACTTCTACATGGTAAGAAAGGGCTCTGCCACCAAACGACAGCCCCAGCATTTTCTTACTTAAAAACAATTACATTAGTCCTTTCCTAAGCTACGTGTCTTTGCCTCCTCAAGCCGCCGTCCCGCAATCAGTCATGGATCAGGTGATGCAGTTTGTTGAGCCAAGTCGGCAGTTCGTAAAGGACTCAATTCGGCTGGTTAAAAGATGCACCAAACCCGACAGAAAAGAATTCCAGAAGATTGCCATGGCCACAGCCATAGGATTTGCTATCATGGGATTCATTGGCTTCTTTGTGAAACTGATCCATATCCCTATTAATAATATTATTGTGGGTGGCTGAATGCTTTCTCTTCGCGGGAACTAGGAGCAAATGAGGGTGTGAGAAGCTTATGAAGTAAAAAGTTGCCTGTATACTTTGTGTTTTCCTTTCCTTTTTCCCTCCCCAAGAGGTTTTGTATTTCTAAACTAAAATAATTTCAAAATAAACATTTTTCCCATGGGAAAAAAAAACAATTACATTTATTCTATATGAGTGAGAGCTTTGACTGCAGCTATGTATGTGTGCCACATTTATGAAGTGCCCTCAGAGGTTGGGAGATGGCACCATATTCCCTGGATGTTTCTGCAGCTCTGTGGCTGCTGGACTAACCAGGGTCCCCTGATAGTACTCTGAACCACTGAGTCATCTCCCTAGGAACCATGACCCTTTAAAACAGCATCTTAAAAAATTGCCCAGGCTGGCCTTGATTTGGTAACCTCCTACCTCTTGAGTATCTGGCACCACACCCAGCCAAGAGCCTGCACTTGAAGGGACAAAGCAACCCTGCCAGTGCCTGCTGTCATGAAAAGCCTGGATGTGCACATAATAACAGAGCTGGGCGAGTGTGTGCCCAACTTACTGCCTCCTACTTTCCTTCTCCCAGCCCAGCTTCTTCACCAGGACCATCCCCCACCTCTGGTTTCTGCAGAACCAAATCCTGCTTAGGCTCCCTTCCTTGATAGTACCAAGAAGACTAAGAAAGAAAACAATGCGCTGCCTGTCAGAAGTGTGTGCATGAAATGTCTCTGCCAAGCTCCTTCAGCCTCTGCCTCCCTGGCTGACAAGCTGTGCCAGGTCTGCCTTTCTCACAGAGGTGTGGGTCATGTCTATGACTGCTGAGTGCACTTCCCTAATTACTCTTGCTCCCCAGAATCCATTTCTCACACAGTAGCCAAAGCGATGCTTCTAATGTTGTCAATCTAAATAACTCGGGGCCAGTGAGAGGGCTCAGCTGGTAAAGGTGATTGCTTACAAGCCCGATGACCTGAGTTCAATCCCAGAAACCTAAACAATCAATAAGAGAACCGATTCCCACAAGTTTGCCTCTGACTTCCTAAGTGTGTGCGCTCTCTCTCTCTCTCTCTCTCTCTCTCGCACACGCACACACACACACACACACACACACACACACTAAATAAACGCAAGAATCTTTGGGAGGAAATGTAATTTAAAAGCTGTAACTAGCAGGTTAGTATATGAATAAGAGCCTCTCTCTCACCTTCCTCTATCCGCCCACTGCCCGTTTTGCTCTTCTAAGTTTAACCTCCCAGGATGTTTGTACTTAAAGTGAACTTCATAGTGTTGCTCAATCCAGTTCTAGTGCCTCCATCTCTAATGGAGTACTAACGAAAGACAGCCCTCTTGAACTTAGTTGTCACACATTTGGTCCTCAGAGCCCTGGTCACCTCTTGAAATGATTTCACTTGTCAACCGCCCCTCTCCACCGAATGACACCACACACTCAAATTTCCCTGTGTTGATTCTGTGCTGTACTCTCCAGTTTCGAGAATAACGTTCAGTACACGGGGACAATCCCAGTATTTACCGAACGACACACTGGCGTGCTAATGCAGGCCTGTAACCCCAGAACTCGGAAGGCTAAGGCAGGACAGGGCGCCTACGTAAAAATACTAGGGCTGGGGATGGGACTCAACTGGTAGGAAGCCTACTGAGAAAGCACAAAGATCTGAGTACCACGGGCACGCCTGTGATTTCCAGCACGCTAGAGGCTGGAGGATCAAGAGTTCAAGACCATCCTTGACATCACGAAATCTATGTGAGACCCTGTCTCAACAATGAAATTGCTGAGTGAACGAACGACTACACTGGCTGCTCGTTTAACAACCAAACGTGTCCCTCCCAGCCCAGCTCCGCGTCCGGCCCGTGCCACCCTCACCGTCTGTGGCCATGGTGCCCCTACGCCTCGGTGGAGAGCCGCCCACGGTTCGACACGCGCACGCCAACTTCCGGCGCTGACAAACGACGTCACCTCAACTTCGAGGCGAAGGAAGTGATGTTTGAAACGTGCGACACGCTGTCAGCCTGTGCCTTGCTGCCGGCGCAGTTGCGAGGCTCGCGGAGAAGCGATGGAGAACCACGGTGAGTGGGTGACCCGAGCGGCGGGGACACGGGCAGTCCGGGCTCGAGCTGCTTCCTGCTCTCACTGCTTTTGTGTTGTGGTCTGGGCCTCTCGGACGCGCGCAAACTGGCTTCAGCACACGCTGTCCGAGGGGCCTCTTCCAAAAAACTGGCTCTCTTGTCGGGCAGTGGTACCGCACGCCTTTAATCCCAGCACTCGGGAGACAGAGGCAGGCGGATCTCTCTGAGTTCGAGGCCAGTCTGGTCTACAGAGCGAGTTCCAAGACAGCTAGGACTGTCACACGGAGAAACCGTGTCTCGAAAAACAAACAAAAACTGGCTCTGAGAGTCAGTGTGCAAGCCTCCGTGTCCGGGTGTCCTCTGTGCGCAGTAAGAAGACACATTGTCCCTACTTGAAGGAATAAGGCATCGTTAGTTTTCTTGTCCATCGTGGTTACCAGGATGTTTCTGTTGAGTGAAAAACAAACTAATATATTTACTTTAATGAAAACTAAGCTAGGTAGAACTGTATGCATTTTCCCATTTGTATTTGGGCACACGAGTAGACTTGACTGTAGACTGCTCAGAAGGCTGCAGGAGAGATTAATAAAGTGGATGAGAGGACTCCCTAGACTACTAACCCCTGGTCTTGACCTCTAAAGTCTCTGACACACCAGAGTTTTTCCAACACTCTGGAGGCAGAAGCAGGCGCGGGTCTCAGCGAGTTCAAGGCCAGCTTGGTCTGCCTAGCGAGTTCCAGGACAGGCTCCAAAAGCTATAGAGGAAACCCTGTCTCAAAAACACTAAGAAGAAAGAAGAAAAACCGATATGAAAGAGGTGTCCCTGCCAATAGTACGGAAGTATCTCCTATCCCAGTCAACACTTGTTCCCTGTAACTTTAAAAGCTGCTCTTCTTTAAAAATAAAATTGTTTTTAATGTTTTTGCTTCTTATTCAAGGTCAGCAGTTGTTACCAAGCACTCTAGCCTCATCTTGCTAAGTTTGGGTGATGACTCATGTTTTTTCCCTCTCTTCCTAGAGTTAATTGAATACTTTAAGTCTCAGATGAAAGGCGATCCTAACATGGCCTCGGCAGTGGCTGCCATCCAGACCTTGCTGGAGTTCTTGAAGAGAGACAAAGGTACAAAGAGTCACCCTTGACAACCTGGGCCTTAGGAACGTTTTCAGATCACTTCTAGGAGAGCAGACAGGGACAGGGAGCCGTGCAGGTCTGCCTACAGTCTCAAGCTCAGCTTCTGTCTCTGCGTCCATCCTTTTGGCCAGGGAGCCCTCAGGCTGTCACCTAAAGGACACCTATTTACCTATAAAATAAGCTGGGAATCGAGAGTCAGTATAACAAAAGGCTTAAAGGAAAGCAATAATTTAGCTTTATAGATGAGTACCAAGCATCTAGCTTGTCCTAGATTCTGTGCAGATGCTATAGAGAATGTTCCAGAATAAATATTGCTAGGTATAGTGGCACATACCTTTGATCCTAGCACTCGGGAAGAAGAGGTAGGCGGATCTCTGAGTTCAAATCCAGAGTGGGTTTCAGGACAGCCAGGGCTACACCGAGAAACCTGTCTCCAAAAACAAACAAAATATTCTGGTAGCGCTTGCCTTTACTCCTAGCACTTGGGAGGCAGAGACAGGCGGATCTTTGTGAGTTCGAGGCCAGCCTGGTTTACAGAGCTAGCTAGTTCCAGAACATCCAGGGCTACACAGAAACCCTGTCTCGGGGGGGAAAAAAATCTGGCATCAATATTCACTGGGATCTACTAAACAAATATTGTAATCTTAAGATTTTGGCATAATATGACTTCTTTTACACAGAAATTATAATGATGCCTTTTTTATTCTCATGGGGTGGCCAAGAGAAAAATTTCTCTAACACAGCCTCGAGTGTCTTCCCAATGTCCATACATTCAGATACTGTGGACCCGCACTGTCTCACCATCTGCCATGCTGTCGCTCACTGCAGAATACATGAACGCAGCCCTGCTGGCTTCTTGGATTTTTAATTTCTATCTTATTATTAGCATGTGCATGAGTGTGGTATGCATATGCCACGGTGAGCCGGTATGCTTAGTGGACAGCTTTCCGGAGTTGGGTCTTTCGCACTCAGGCCACCAGGCTTGAGCCGCACAGTGCTTTTGCTCAGTCATCTCATTGGCCTTCTTTGCTCTTTATCCCAAGTGTGTTCCTACCTTGGGCCTTTGTATCACTGATGTCTACACAGAAGCTGTCCTCACTGGGTCCTTTCCTATCCAAGTCTCCATTTAAATGGCCTGTAATGCAAGAGGCCAACCCTTTACAGTAGCTCGCTCTTGTTCATCATCCTACCGTCTCCTGTCCTCTGACAGTTTGTCACTTGTCTGTTGTTTATTGTTCGTGAGAACAGAGCCCTCTCATGCAGCATCTCCCAGTGGCTGGCACAGAGATGCAGCCAGTGTTCTTTGTAAGAGTGGATGAAGTGCAGGCCCGCAAGGGCCGTCACCCTAAATGAACATCACATTCCTGACGTCATTGCAGGGGAGACACTGCAGGGCCTGAGGGCGAACCTCACCAGTGCCATAGAAACCCTGTGTGGCGTGGACTCGTCCGTGGCCGTGTCATCTGGTGGAGAGCTCTTCCTCCGCTTCATCAGCCTCACCTCCCTGGAGTACTCTGTAAGCCCCCCTCCCTCGGGAGCCTCTTCCGCTTCTCTGTTGGCCTACAGATACTGTCAGCGTCCTGCGGTCTCCCTTCATTTTGCTCCTCTCCCTAGGATTACTCCAAGTGTAAGAAGATCATGATTGAGAGAGGAGAGCTTTTCCTCAGGAGAATATCCCTGTCAAGAAATAAAATTGCGGATCTGTGCCATACTTTCATCAAAGACGGGGCGGTGAGTACACGGCTCCCCTGTACTGCTAGAATCAAGAGCTTTGGAGTCAGGCTACTGGGCCTAAAGTCCTGACTCTGCCACCTACTGCTGGGCCCAGGGACAAGTCACTTCTCTGTCTTGCAGTTTTCTAGTCTGTTAATAAGGACAGCAGCAGCTGACTGGCTGGGTGGGTGGGGCATAAATGAGATACCTCCTGTAGCCAGTGCTCTGCAACACAGATACTATAGAAGCTCACCATCATGAACTGGGAGAACATGGGACCAACATAAGTGAGTCTTAATTTTAACCTTTTTTTAATTGGATCTGGAGATGAAAGTAAGGACCTCAGACATGCTAGACCTGCTCTACTACTGAACTATGCCCATAGCCTCTTAGCAAGCTTTTTTTTTTTTTTTTTTTTTTTTTTTTTTGGTTTTTCGAGACAGGGTTTCTCTGTAGCTTTGGAGCCTGTCCTGGAACTAGCTTTTGTAGACCAGGCTGGCCTCAAACTCACAGAGATCCGCCTGCCTCTGCCTCCCGAGTGCTGGGATTAAAGGCGTGCGCCACCACCGCCCAGCAAGCTATTTTTTTTAAGAAGTATTTTTTATTACATTTGTTTCTTAATTATGTGTTTGTGTGAGTGTGCAGAGGCACCACAGCGAGTGTGTGGAGGTCTTCCCACTGCGGAGGATCTGAGGATCTGAGGGTCTAAGGCTTAGTGACAAGCCCCTTTACCCACTGAGCCATTGCACCTGCTCTAAAGAAGTGTTTTTAGATTGGGTGTGTACTTAGATCTCTAACCTGAAATGAGTGTGTTCAGATCAGCTGTTTCCATGGTCACTGCCACGTATTTGAGCCAGCATCAGTCCTGGGCGGAGCTGTCCTCGTCAAGTGGGGAATGGCAGGTAGAGCCAGTCTCCAGCTTGTCCACTCCACCAGGTGATGAAGCCGTCATGTTTCCTGAGCATCAGCACAGCCCCCACCACTCAGCCTCCATGCACCACGTCTCTATTTACCTGCATCACATCACGGCTTTACTGCATTTCCCAGCTTTGAAGTGTGCTATTAAGTATTTGTGACTTACTGGGAGGTGGACACGGAGCTGTGTTAATGGCAGTGTCAGACACACCTAGGCCAAGTGGAGGCCCAGCCATGACACTACTTAGCTCTCACAGTGTGTGGCTGTGGTGTGTGTTTCTTGCCCGCACCACGCAAACCGAGCTGCTGAATCTTGAACCTGTGGTCAGATCACCCTCAGGGTTGTTAAATGAAGACTCCTCAGGTTCAAGATGCGGCCCGAGAACCTGCGATTCTGGGGAATCGTGTCCACCACCGTGCCTTGTGTGGTCCTCTGCATCCTAGAGCATACATAGTCTGTGTGAGTCCACAATTACCTGTGCCAGAAGCTGTATTAACCCCACAGTGCTCATCAATTTTGAAAATGAAATCTCTTAGCGTAACTTGTATACAGTTAGATATTAGATTTTTACCTCTTCTAGAAAACCCAGGTGGCTCTGGGATGATGTGACAGAGGGCCCCTTGGCCTGGTTTCCCTGGCCTTGCGCTACCAGGGTCTCATCAGGTCCTGTGTTACCTCCCCTCCCAGCACCTGTAAGCCCAAGTATGCAAGCTCTAGCTTATTGGCAGGGAGCCAACCCGTGACGTCTTCTGTACGTTTGGGTTCCTCTCGGACAGGAGTGTTGAATTTCCATGGGCTGTCAGAGTCACCCTTCCGATTGTGGTTGATCTGCAGCATACAGGACTGTAAGCACGCGTCATATAGCAGTGCGGGCAGCTCAGGCAGTGGCTAACTGGCAGCCCACCCCTCTGATGAGGTTTCTTGTTCCATAGAGAATTTTAACTCACGCCTACTCCAGAGTCGTCCTGAGGGTCCTAGAAGAAGCCGTGGCAGCCAAGAAGCGGTTCAGTGTGTATATCACGGAGTCTCAGCCTGATTTATCCGGGCAAGTATCTTGCCACTGGCCAGTGAGTCAGCATTGCCTTGGACCCATTCATGACTGTTCTGACCCTGGGAGGAAAGTTCCTGTGGGTTAAGGGGCACAGTACAGGCTGTAGTTTTTTTTGCTTCTTTTCAATTTTTAGGGTTTTGCTTTTTTTTAAGTTTGTTTTCTTTTTTTAAGATTTATTTATTTAATCCATATACAGTGTTTTGTCTGAATGTATGCTTGCAGGCCAGAAGAGGGCACCAGATCTTGTTATGGGTGGTTTTGAGCCACCATATGGTTGCTGGGATTTGAATTCAGGACCTTTGGAAGAGCAGCTTAACTTTGACCCATCTCTCCTTTAAGGATTTTTCTTTAGAGAGTTACATCAGAGGAACAGCAGGCGACTGTATGAAAAGCTTTTATTAGTTGGTGATTGACAAAACCATCTCCAGACGACACGAAAAGCAAACTTTATTCTCAGCTGACTTCATTACCAGGTTCCTTTAAGAGTATAGTTTTGTTTTTCTTTGTCGTGCTGAGGAGTGAATCCAAGTCCTGCACATGCTAGTCAGGCACCCCGGAGCTGTACCCACAACTCTGTAGTTTAAGAAACTAGAGATAAGCCAGGCACAATAGTGTACACCTTTAGTCCAGCACTTGAGAGGCAGAGGCAGGCAGATCTCTGAGTTCAAGGCCAGCCTGATGTACTACAGAACAAGTTCCAAGACATCCAAGGCTACACAGGGAAACCCTGTTTCAAAAAGAGAGAGAGAAAGAACCAGTGATGGCTCACTGACACTGATTGCTCTTGAAGAAGATCTGGGTTCAATCCCCAATACCTAAATGGTGGTTTACAACTGTCTGTAACTCCATCTTTAGGGAATCCCACACCCTCTTCTGGCCTCCTCAGACACCAGGCGTGCATGTGGTGTGTCTGACCCATGCAGGGAAAACACTTACTCGTTGTCTTAGGGTTTCTCTTGGTGTGTGGAGACACAATAACCACAGAAACTCTTGTAAAGGCTAACATCTGATTGTGGTGGCTCACATACAGTTTCAGAGGTCCAGTCCATAATATGATGGGGAGCATGGCAGCAGGCAGGCCGACACGGGGCTAGCAACATATTGATCAGAAAGCAACAGGAAGTAGACTGTGACACACTTCCCCCAACAAGGCCACATCTGCTCGAACAAAGCCACACCTCCTATAGTGCCACTCTCTGTGAGCTTATGGGGGCTAAATACATCCAAACTACCACACACAGAAAATAAAAACTAGATCTTAAAAAATAAAGATAAAAAATTAAAGAACTTGGGTTCTCCTTTCCCTGGTCCAGAGTCACGACCTGCCCCATAAGCCACTGAGGTCACAGGACATCTCTGTCTAAATCAAGTTCATCATGCATCACTGTGGGACCTTTTGACTTTATCTAATGTCCTCATGTCACCTTCAGGAAGAAAATGGCCAAAGCCCTCTGCCACCTCAATGTTCCTGTCACCGTAGTGCTGGATGCTGCTGTTGGGTAAGTATGACTGTCCCACATGTGCGTGCTGGCTCCAAGCAGGGCTTTCGAATTGGAGTGTGAATCCCATCCATAAAATCTGACTGGGTAGCATCTCTCCCTTAATAGGCAGCCACTCTGCAGTAGCAAGGTTATCACAAGGTCGTGAGAGGGCCCAGCATAGGACCTGTGTTCATGCCTGTTAGTGGCGGGGGGGGGGGGGGGGGTCTTATTTCTGAAACAGGCTCCTGTAGCCCAGTCTGGCCTGGAACGCAGTCCTTCCTCAGCTTCCCAAATGCTGGAATTGCTAGCATGGGTGGAACACTCAGCTGTGATAAAGTCAGCCTGTGCTGAGCAGTTAGGTGGTCAGTGGCTCACTGAGGCTTTGTCCCAGCTGGGCCGTCAGTGTCTGTCACTGAAGACGAGTAGTCTCTGGGAAAGAAAACGCATTACGAAGAGGGCTAGGAGTGTGTTCCATAAGCACTTTCAGCAGCTCTTACTGTCTCAAAAAGTAAACTGTGACTCAACCTATTAGCACTGCAAGGCAGAGGCAGGTGGATCTGAGTTCCAGGCCAACCAAAGCTACAAACTGAGACCTTGGCTCAACAGTTTTAATGCTGTGGCAAGGTACAGCGCCAGGGCAGCTGCCTGTGGCAGACGCCCTGTGAAAACGGCAGCTGTGGGAAGAACCCACCATCATCAGACATTAACTAGAGCCAAGAAAAGTATGTGAAGCCTTTCCTCTTGTCCATTTCCTCAGCTACATCATGGAGAAAGCAGATCTTGTCATAGTTGGTGCTGAAGGAGTGGTTGAGAACGGAGGCATTATTAACAAGGTGGGTACTGCCGCACTGGCCTTGGACGCCCCTGCAGCACAGATTTCATCTTTAGAGGCTGGCCTTTGTGACGCTTGTCAATTTGCACATTTACACAGATCAGTGCTTTTGTTTGGATCTGTGTTTTGACACAGGGTCTTGTATGGCTGAGGCTGATCCGATCCTCCTGTCTCTGCCTCCCAAGTGCTAAGATTACAGGTATGCATTACCACACCCAGGCAAAACAGATTCAGCTTAGAGAGTTGAGTGTCTCCCACTTTGCTTACATTTGATTGAAGGTGTTAGTCCTCGGGGTTTTCTTACCTAGGAAACCGTCCATGACACAGCATCTTGATCATGTTACGCTGTGCATGCACCATCTTGAGGCTTTGGTTCAGTGGCTTTCAGCACGATCACACCATGCTGTCACCAGTGTTTGTAAAATTTTGTTTGTCCCAGATGGCCTTTTCCCATATCCCTGGGTCCCCTTTGTTCTGTCCTGACTTTTCCAGTGCTACTGACACAAGTAGACTCCCAAGCTCATGGCTTTGATCTTGGCATACTTCACTGACCCTGCCGCCTCAGTCATATCCCCCATCCCCGACTGCAGCGTGTGTCAGGGCTGCATCATTTGACAGTGTGGTCATGGTCACTGATAGTGGACATTGGGCTTTCCTTCCACTGGCTGTGGTGCAAAGTGCTGCTGGGACACTGGTCAGCAAGTGCCTTAAGTCCCCAGGAAGTGTGAAGTGGCTCATCCTAGCTGGTGGTACTGGACATTTTCATGTGGCTTGGGACCATTTAACTTGGAAGAAAAAAAGTGTTTTGGGTTTTTTTCCTTTGTTTCTGAAGACAGGGTTTCTCTGTGTATCCCTAGCTGTCTGAAGTAGCTCTGTAGACGAGGCTGGCCTCAAACTCAGAGCTACCTACCACTGCCTGGTCTGTTTTCTTTCTTCCTTTCTTTTTCTCCCCCCCCCCCCAACTTTAAAGATATTTCATGCTGGCCTTGAACTCAGTATGTATTGAACATGCCTTTGAATTTCTAATCCTCCTGCCTTACCTCCCCATAATCTCTAGGGATAACATTTTTCCCACCAGGGCCTGATTTGGACAGTGCTGGCTGGGGCTTGAACTCATGGCTTCAGCATGGCATTCTGCCAGCTGAGCTAAATTCCTACCCTTCAAAGAGGACCTTTAAAGACAGAAAACAAGCCAGTCTCAAAAAACTAAATGAAACAAAAAAATTACCATGCCAGAATTGCCCTTACTCTGTGCTTCCACTGCAGTGAGTTGTGCAAACTAACCTTGCATCTCTTCCATTTCCCTGACTTCTCAGATTGGGACCAACCAGATGGCCGTGTGTGCCAAAGCCCAAAACAAACCCTTCTATGTGGTTGCAGAAAGTTTCAAGTTTGTACGGCTCTTCCCACTCAACCAGCAAGACGTCCCAGATAAGTTTAAGGTGGGTTTTACATAGCTGACAGGGTCTTTGATTCTATAATGTTCTAGAAAGGTCCTCACTTCCCACTGCTGTCCTCCAGTGCTCTTCTATGGTACCAGGACACATTTGTGGGCAGTCTCCATCTTGTTTATTTACATAGCAGAGAAGCTGTTTTGTAGCACAATTAATAAAAACCCTGAGACAGAAATTGGGGTTCAACCTGAAGGTCAGAAAAGCAAAACAGCAAGTCACTGGCTCTTACCTCTACCTCAGTCTGAAATGATGATCCTGCCTCCAGGAATCTCAGAATGAAACTGTGAGAGCTGTCTCCTCCAGTCTTATGTTCCTCTCTAGGGCTGGGATCAAAGGCATGCACCACTACCACCTGGTTTCTATGGCAAACTAGTGTGGCTACTGGGATTAAAACAGCCTGTTCTGTAAGGTGGCTGTTTTACTCTCTAATCTTCAGGCAAGCTTTATTTATTAAAATACAAATGAAATAGCACCATACTGTGTGACTGGTGGAACCTCAGCCTTAGAATCAACTCTTCATTCCCACCTATGCTTTTATAAAATGTGACCTTGGCCAGGCCCTTCCATTGAAGATTTGCTTATCTGGGATGGGATGGGATCCTGTGAGTACTGTCCCTCCCAGCCTGCCACACAGCCAGTTTCCTGACATGGGGGCAGTCCTGATGTGAGCTCACTTAGCGCTCAAACTACAGCCTCAGCAGTAGAAAGCCTGGATACGAGGCCAACCCAACTAATACAAGTTCTTCCCTCCTCAGTACAAGGCAGACACTCTCAAGTCTGTGCAGACTGGGCAGGACCTCAAAGAGGAACACCCGTGGGTGGACTATACTTCCCCGTCCTTGATCACCCTGCTGTTTACAGACCTGGGCGTGCTGACGCCGTCTGCTGTAAGTGATGAGCTCATCAAGCTGTACCTGTGAGCAGAGTCCCTCCTGCCAGCTTGCAGGGAGCACGTGTGCAGGGTGAGCCAGCCGGCTCCAAACTGAACCAGTTGACGTCGGAAGTCCTGGAGAATCCTTTCAACTCAGCCCTGCCACATCTGAAACCTGTTCCCAGTTCTAGAACCAAGCATCCTTCCGGGTTTTCAGAAACTCACTGTCTGTGGAAGTACAAGTTAGGTGACTGGCTGCAAACCCAAGGAAGGAGAGCACACGAGGGGGCAGTGAAAGTAACGCAGGCCGCTCTGCAGTGACGGCCACTGAGAATACATCATGGGGTGCCTTACAAACAAGGCAGGAAACACTGCTGGCTGCATCTGGCTTCAGGGCTCTGTCTCCTCAGCAGGGTCAGGCCAGTCAGGAAAAACACCAATGCCTTCCCAGGATGCTGCTTACAGAATGTCTGGACCTAACCTGTCTATAAAGTAGTTTACTTTAAACATGATTAAGTCCCCAACAGCTTTTGTAAATTAAACATGGGAACAGATCAGGACCTTTTTTAATAAATTATATGAACGATTTGGATATGGTATTGCATCAGTACCAGGAGACCAAGGCCAGAAACTGTAAGCACAATTGGGCGGAACACCACAAACGGCCTAACAGCACTGTCTCAGGACAGAATTCCATCCCTGGCTTACACCTATCTGCCAATAAAATAAGCACCACAGTCAATTCGAAAATGTCCTCACTCTAGTCGGGGTGTGGTGGCACAGCCTGTGACCCCAGCACACAGAGCCTGAGGCAGGAGGATCGTTCTGAAAGCATCCTGGACTACATAGTGTAGCCCCTATTGCAAAGGAGAGAAAGAACCCAGAACCCACTGGGCATAGCCACGTGTACATCTGCAGGTGCTCCAGACAGGCCTGCACAGGACATGCAACATTTGGGCGGGAGGGGGGGAGGAGAGGTCATATGACTGGGAATACTTAGAAATTTTACAAGGCCTAAAATCAAGTGTGCTACAGTATCTGTTTTTAAATGGTAATAATTTAAAATAAGTATATATATGAAAATATATTTTGTATATATTCATATATACATATAAAATATTTCACATATATGAAAATATTTTCAAGTCTGTAATAAAGTACAAAATTACACCAGAAAAAGTACACTTAATCAAAACCAATACTGACATCTGTTATGAAGTACAAATTTCCACTCAAATAATGAGTTCTGTGAGACTCTGGCAGGACTGTAGTGCTCGTGGGTGTCCAGTTCTTTGGTGTTTCCCTGTCAGCGCAGACAGCTTTCCAGAACAGTCTTCCGGGAAGGGCAGGAGTGTAGGCCAGTGTGGGCCAGTGGTGTAACAGCCTTCACCTGAGGCTGAGGTCAGCCATCCTCTTCCAAGTCTGAGACCCCTAAGTCTGTCAGCGGGACTGTTCTTTTGGTGCTTGTCAGCAACCCCTTCTCAAATTCTTCTTCTGTGATCTTACCTTTCTTAAATTTTTTCAAGAGCCTTGTATCATTAAGGAGTTCCTGCATGTCCTCGTCATCGATATCCGAACCCTGAGTGCAGAAGCAACAAGGCTATTAGCTGCGGCTCTAGAAAGCAGCAGATCCTGTTGGGCCTACAGGAGCCAGGGTCAACACCAGAGGCTCCAAAATGAACGGGGGAGTGCGGCGTCCTCACACACTGAATGTCGGGGTTCTAAGGAGGAGGCTAAGGAACAAAGAGCATCACACTTTACCTCATCCTTTTTCCTCTTTGCATTCATCTTCTTCTTCCTCTCCTTCTTGGCCTTCTGCTTCGACCAAGCTTTATTTTTGATGAACTTTCTTCTCCCTTCATTTTCTGTCCTCTCTTTTCTTTTTTGCTCCAAAAGTTTCTGCCTCTGTTTTTCTCTAATTTTATCTTTAAATGGAATCATGTCAGTATCGATGTCTGCGGGCACAAAATCTGGAAACTGCTTCCCCCTCAGTTCTGGCATCCTGGGCATCCTTAACAGGGCAAACCCTCGAGCAAGGCTCGCAAAGTCGAGATCTAACAGATAAGAGCTTAGAGTTAGCACTGCAAGACATCACAGCTGGGCACGGGTTCCTCATGATGTTGCTTAATTAAATGACGTAATAAATTTAATTAGAATTTTTAAGAAACATTTTTCAAGATGGAAATGGCAGTTTATTTTGCCTCTACTCAGAGTCCTATATAGGACTTTCTTTTTTATTTTTATAAACACTAACCTAACATGCCACATATTTCATTAAGACAAAGCAACCCTTGTCACCCAAAGACTCAGAGAAGAAGAAATATGATTATGTCAGACATGGTGGCACCCAGCTTTAATCCCAGTACTTGGCAGGCAGAGGTAAGATCTCTGAGTTTGAGGCCAGCCTGGTCTCCACAGCAGGAACCGGCAGGGCTACAGAAAGACCCTGTTGTCCCCCACCCCAAAAAGGCAAAGCACCTGCTTACCCTTCAGCCTGAAGATGAGGCTACACTCGTGCTTTGCATAAGCCTGGACGAAGGACACGAAGGCTTTCATGCCCTTCTCGAACACTGCCCTGTCGGCCATGGCCATGGCCCGGAGCTTTGGCAGAAGGTCTACTGTGTTTCTCTGGAGGCTCATCTCCTGCAGGGGACACTACAGAGACCACCATCTCACCTTCCCTGTAGTCCCTCCAACCCAGTACCTTCCAGAGCTAATAAATCAAGGACAGCACAGTACACCAAGAACCAGGGGCCAAATCCAGCCCAAACACATTCCTTAGTCAAATAGGAGTTTGGAGCTCTTTTTTTTTTAAGTTTGAAAATGGCATTGCACATAACAATCCCGACTAGTAAGATGGCAGGCAACAATAGGAAGTGTTCCCAAGTCATGATGCTGGCCAATACCTCCCAACCCAGCCCAGGTGAGTTGCTAACCTCCTCTCAGTTGCTAACCACCAGCTACCAGGCCAGTGTGCCTCTTACTTTCTGGTTAATGGCCAGGAAGTTGATGTATGCCTCCTCCATCGGCAGTAGGAACACCAGAGCGCTGCCACCGTGGCCTATCCGGGCTGTGCGTCCACAGCGATGCACGAAGGCACTAAGGGGACAGGGTGGGGCAGTACCCCAGGGTAGCAGTGAGCAGTCAGGATTCAGCCATGCAGCTGTCGCACGACACAGTGCTGCATAGTGAGTATAGAGGAGGTGCAGAGAAACAGACGCTGCAGACAGGATCCAAGGGATGGTCTGCTGGCTCTGAGGACACCCGACCAAAGCTGGGCTTCCTCAGATCACACAGCAGTCACAGGGCAAAACTGACAAGCAAGAAAAAGCCTAAAGAGAAAGGGCCCTGGAATGACAGATGTCAGGAAAACATCACTTGAATTTGAACGCAGCTCTGACATTTCGAAAGCACGTGAGGAAAACAGCATGGCAGTGCAGGCCTCTAGTCCTAGCACTCCTAAGGCAGAGGCAGGCGGATCTACATGGGGCGGCAACGAGTTCCAGGGCTACAGAGAAACCCTGTCTTCAAAAACCAAAACTATGGCATAAAAACAGAGAAGTTGACCAATGGAATCTAATAGAAGACCCTGACTTTAACTCACAAACCTATGAACACCTGATTTTCGATAAAGGAGCTAAAAGTATACAATGGAAAAAAGAGAGCATCTTCAACAAATTGTGCTGGCAAAACTGGATGTCAATCTGTAGAAGAATGAAAATAGATCCATATCTATCACCATGCACAAAACTCAAGTCCAGATGGATTAAAGACCTCAGTATCAGTCCGAACACACTAAACCTGATAGAAGAGAAAGTGGGAAGTACTCTACAGCACATGGGCACAGGAGACCACTTCCTATGTATAACCCCAGTAGCACAGTCACTAAGAGCATCATTGAATAAATGGGACCTCCTGAGACTGAGAAGCTTCTGTAAAGCAGAGGACACTGTCACTAAGACAAAAAGGCAACCCACTGACTGGGAGAAGATCTTCACCAACCCCGCAACTGACAAAGGTCTGATCTCCAAAATATATAAAGAACTCAAGAAACTAGACCGTAAAAGGCTAATCAACCCAATTATAAAATGGGGCACTGAGCTGAACAGAGAATTCTCAACAGAAGAAGTTCAAATGGCCAAAAGACACTTAAGATCATGCTCAACTTCCTTAGCGATCAGGAAAATGCAAATCAAGACAACTTTAAGATACCATCTTACACCTGTCAGAATGGCTAAAATAAAAAACACCAATGATAGCCTTTGCTGGAGAGGTTGTGGAGAAAGGGGTACACTCATCCATTGCTGGTGGGAATGCAAACTTGTGCAACCACTTTGGAAAGCAGTGTGGTGGTTTCTCAGGAAATTCGGGATCAACCTACCACTGGACCCAGGAATACCACTCTTGGGAATATACCCAAGAGATGCCCTATCATACAACAAAAGTACATGCGCAACTATGTTCATAGCAGCATTGTTTGTAATAGCCAGAACCTGGAAACAACCGAGATGCCCTTCAATGGAAGAATGGATGAAGAAAGTGTGGAATATATACATATTAGAGTACTATTCAGCAGTAAAAAACAATGACTTCTTGAATGTTGCATACAAATGGACAGAAATAGAAAACACTATCCTGAGTGAGGTAAGTCAGACCCAAAAAGAGGAACATGGGATGTACTCACTCATATTTGGTTTCTAGCCATAAATAAAGGACATTGAGCCTATAATTCGTGATCCTAGAGAAGCTAAATAAGGTGAACCCAAAGAAAAACATATAGGCAACCTCCTGAATATTAACCATCAGGCGATGAAAGGAGTCAGAGACAGAGACCCACATTGGAGCACCGGACTGAAATCTCAAGGTCCAAATCAGGAGCAGAAGGAGAGAGAGCACGAGTAAGGAACTCAGGACCGTGAGGGGTACACCCACACATTGAGACAATGGGGATGTTCTATTGGGAACTCACCAAGGCCAGCTGGCCCGGGTCTGAAAACTCATGGGATAAAACCAGACTCGCTGAAAATAGCGGACAATGAGGACTGCTGAGAACTCAAGAACAATGGCAATGGGTTTTTGATCCTACTGCATGTACTGGCTTTGTGGGAGCCTAGGCAGTTTGGATGCTCACCTTACTAGTCCTGGATGGAGGTGGGTGGTCCTTGGACTTCCCACAGGGCAGAGAACCCTGATTGCTCTTTGGGCTGACGAGGGAGGGGGACTTGATCGGGGGAGGGGGAGGGAAATGGGAGGCAGTGGCGGGGAGGAGGCAGAAATCTTTAATAAATAAATAAATAAATAAAAACAAAAAAAGGGAAAAAAAAACTAAAAGGGAAAAGCAAAAACTAAACAAGAGACAAGTGTGTGGGGAGTGTCCGCGCTCTCGGAGAGACGCAGTTTAGAGTAGCCTGGTGCTCTTTTCAATACTCTGTAATTTGCACTTTCATTTTATTTATCCTCTACATACACACCACTTTACAGACAGCATCTCAACTCGGCAGCTCAAGCTGATAAACTCTCGACTTCCATCCTTAGCCCCCTAAATACCACTATTATAAGCAGGAGTCACCACACCTGACTGTCTGAACGTGATTGCTAGAACACACCAAAGCTATTTGGCCACTTGCCTACTTCTGGAATTGAATGTTACAGGAGCTGGGCTTTGATTTCAAAACTAAGCCAGAAACCGGGCGGTGGTGGCGCACGCCTTTAATCCTAGCACTCGGAAGGCAGAGACAGGCGGATCTCTGTGAGTTCGAGACCAGCCTGGTCTACAAGAGCTAGTTCCAGGACAGGCTCCAAAACCACAGAGAAACCCTGTCTCAAAAAACAAACAAAAACAAAACTAAGCCAGATGTGGTAGTACATGCCTGTAACCCCAACACTCAAGAGGTAACGGCAGGACCATCAGAAGTTCAAGACCATCTCTGGCTACAAGACTCTTGTCTCAAAAAAAAAAAAAAAATTAAGATGTTTAAAATTTCACTGCACATTCACCCCTCCAGGTTCCTGTCCCCCTCGGCTCAGTCCCCAGACAGAGGAACACCTCACGTACCTGGCATTGCTGGGAGGGTCGTACTGTAAAACCCAGTTAACTTCAGGAATATCGATTCCCCGGGCCATCACATCCGTGCACACCAGGATCCCACTAGCAATGAGAGCAGCACATGAGCCTGGCCATCCCCTAGCCATCATGTGTTCAAACCCCAGCGACAGCAGTGCAGGGCTCTGGAGTCTCTCACACAAACAGCTACTTTCTTTAATAGAATACTTTGATTTCTTTTTTCTTCCTCCTACAATCTTCCCAGACTTTATAAACTGCCAACAAAAGTGGGGAGTAGAGGAGGCTGCAGAGATGGCTCAGCACCCATGACAGGCAGCTCACACCCACTGTTAACTCCAGTTCTGGGGGATCTGATGTTCTCTTCTGGGATCCAGGGGCACCTGGATTCACATGCATAAATCTACACACATCACACATAATCAATAATAAAATGTCATGGACACACAGACACACACGAAGAGTGGGAGAGACAGATAACGATTCTTTCTAGCCAGTACTAGGGTGGAGCCAGGGCCTCTGCGTGCTAACAGGTGCACTGCCAACCACTGAGCCTCACCCGGACCCTATTTCCCTTTTGAGACAAGGTCCTCTGGTCCATCCCTCTGTAGTACAGGGTAGCCTTGAATTTCATTCCTCTTTCAATCTCCCACACACTGGGGTTACAAACATGTACTGCCACAGTTGGCTTAATTTTTTAAAATTTTTATTTGCCTGCATGTATGTCTGTGTGACGGTGTCAGATCTTGGAGTTACAGATAGTTGTGAGCTGCCCATGTGGGTGCTGGGAATTGAACCTGGGTCCTTTGGAAGAACAACCAATGTTCTTAACCACTGAGCCAACACTCTAACCTCTGGTTTAAATTTTCTTAATTCATGAATTTCTACTTGAGAAATAAAATTGTAGAGGGCCAGCCCTCAGCAGCCACTAGAAAACAAGTAACATCTTTAGCCTGTGACTAGGACAACAGCAGGGTGCCGCTGTGTTCTTGTTGCTGCTTGAAAGGAGCCATGCAATGCTTAGGAAAAACAGGAAGAGCTGTGCTCATCAAGACACCCCAAGTCTCCTCTGTCTAGCCAGCGCTCTATAGCCCATAGCAGGATCTGTCCCAAAAAGACTGTGTTTGCTCTTATTTACCCGGGGGCAAATAGGTCCTCAAACCTCCAGTGTGCCAAGCCCTGGGAGACACAGCAGTGAACACACAGGCCTGTGATGGAGTAGAGAAATCTAGTAAAAACTTGGAGACCCCAGCTTAGTATATGGGGTGAGGGTCCAAAGCAGGCTTTGGGTGCCTTCAAAGATGTAATAACTGAGTAGAAACCAAAAAGGCTCCAGGAGGGCAGAGGAAGAAGGGGCAAGTGCAGGACCTGAGGAGTCTGGTGACCTGCCCTGACCTGCCCTGCCGTGCCACTGAGGACACCGGTCCCCACTGACCTCTGCAGCTTGCGGAACTCCATGAAGATCTTATTGCGCTTGTACTTCATCTTCCCGTGGATGCACAGGATCTTGGCTCTCTTGAGCAGCGCCTCCAGGGCCTTCCCATAGTACTCCACACACGCGCACGTGCTGTCAGAAGGGAAAGCGCTCAGTCACCGACCACTGGGGTCCAGGGACTGGGGAAGGATGCAGAGAAGGGCAGTGGGTACAGACCTGCCGAAGGAGCCCCTCACTTCTCGCCACCATCCATCCAACCCCTCAAACGCCAGTACAAACCCTGACATGGGTCCTGCTGTCTAGCAATGGCCCAGTAAGCAGGATCTACTTCCCCCATGCTGTCATCAGGACCAGATGGGATTTGAATTTCCTGTCTTTCTGCTTGGCCTCCCAAGTACTGGGGTTGTAGCAGAGACCAAGCCTGGAACCAATCTGATGCATTTCATTGTACAAAAGTCAAAACAGGTTAGAGAGGAAAAAGAGAAGCCATGTTGGCATATACCTTTTATCCCAGCACTGGAGGGGCAGAAAGAAGTGGATCTCTGAGTTTGAGACCAGTCTGGTCTGTATGCCTAGTTCCAGGCTAGCCAGTGAATCCCTGACTAAAATAAAACAAACAAACAAAAACAGCCCAAGCCCACCCAAGCAGGCACCTGTTCCTATCTTCCTCGTTGTAACAGGACACTCTGTGGCTGAGCAAGCTGCTCCAACCATCTCTCTGACCCTGCTTCTCAGAGCAGCATTCAGCTCAGTCTAAGTGAAAAGGGTGGAGGCAGGAGCATTGCCTTCTTCCCCCTACTCTCTGCCTCGGTGAAGACGTGACAAGACCACACGTACAGTGGTCAACTGGAAGCCACAAGATGACTCTCAAGATAAAAGAACGGTCCTGAACTCAGGAGGCAGAGGCAGGCGGATCTCTGAATTCAAGGCTAGCCTGGACTACACAAAGTGAGTTTCAGGACAGTTCAGACTGTTTCACAGAAAAACCCTGTCTTTAAAAACCAAAAGGATGAAAGAAAGGCAAGGTGGAGGCAGGTGTGGGAACATCAGCCTTGACACCGCTAAGCCCACAAGGCAGACGCAGGAGCTGCTGCTTCTGGACATCACCGCAGCGGGAGCCACAGAAGCTGGGCTCTAGTCACCAGGTGCACACAGCCCGAGAGCCCCCTGTGCTCCCCGCCATCCCAAACCTGACCTGGAGCCTACCTGAAAAAGACCAGGTGCTTCTCCTGCTGATGGTTCCGAAGGAAATGGACCAGCTGATTGAATTTCTCATCTGCCTTACATATCTACAAGGAGGGGGAAAGTCACATATTTGCAAAAATAATCCCATAACTGTTTTCAGTTCCAGCCTTTTCTTTCTTCCTCTCTATTTTTTTAGGGGGACAAGGTCTCACATAGCCCAAAGTGACCTCAAACTCTTGTAGCAAAGGTTGGCCTTGAACTCCTGGTTCTCCTGCCTTCACCTCCTGAGGACTAGGATTACAATAATGTATGCACCACCACACCCAGCACAGCCTTCACTTATTCATTTTAATATGCTGATTTATTTGGAGAGGCACATGCACAGAGGTTGAGGGTAGCTGGCAGGAGTCAGCTCTCCATCTGCCATGTTGTACCCACATTGAAATCAGTGCCTTCACCCACTGGGCCAAAGTCAGTCTGCCCAGCTCAGAGAGAACAAGACAGACATCCTAGCCTGCCCGGCTCACAGGGAACAAGACAGACATTCTTCTTCAACCTGCCCAGCTCAGAGAGAACAAGACAGACATCCTAGCCTGCCCGGCTCACAGAGAACAACATCCTAGCCTGCCCAGCTCAGAGAGAACAAGATAGACATCCCAGCCTGCCCAACTCAGAGAAGCTTGATCACGTGCTGCTGCCAGTGTTCACTTTATGTCATAAAACTGTGACTGGAAAGCACTGCTATATCAGGCAACTGTTCCCAGGAACCACCAGACAGCCAGGCCTGGGCCAGCTGCGGTACCAGCTCCCTTGCCCAGGCAGCAGTGGGTCCAAGTGAAACGAAGAACACGCGTTACCTCCAAGCTTGAATCTAAGGCCACGTTGTTCCAAAGCTGCCACAGTAAGACAAGCACAGCCTCAGGAAATGAGTGTACGCGACTACCTGAAGCACTGCCACGGAGACAGGCTCCACCCCCTTCCCAGTCAAGTGCCCAATCCAGGCCCCAACCAGAAACATTCAGTCCCAGTGAATGAGTTTTCCTGGATTTTGTAAAACTAACACTGCAGGTTACAAACTGGTCTCATGGGGCACAGTAATTCAGGTCTGTACTGCCAGGGAGACAGAGGATAAGGAGTTCAAGGCCATTCTCAAATACACAGTGAGGTGCACGCCTTTAATCCCAGCATTTGGGAGGCAGAGGCAGCGGATCTCTGTGAGTTCGAGGACAGCCTGGTCTACAGAGCAAGTTCCAGGACAGCCGGGACTGTCAGAGAGAGAAACCTTGTCTTAAAAAACAAACAAACAAACAAACAAACAAAAACTCTTAGCTGGGAAGTGCTGGCACATGCCAGCCTGTCTACAAAGTAAGCTCCAGAACAGCCAGGGCAGTTGCACAGAGAAGCATGAACAGACAAAAAGTTGTGCTAAGACACGTCTAACCGTCATCTAAAAGACAGAGAGGGTGGCCACTGTGTGTCCTCAGTGTTTCCTGACTCTTCCCATCCTGAGCAGCTGTGGGGGTTGACTCACTATCCAACGGCCCTATGAAGGACGAAGCTGGGACCCCCTCCGAGTCTTGGCTCCTGCTCTGTACCGAGTAGTAAGCCCTGCCACTCATGGGAAGATGAGCCTCCTCCCTTCCCCAGCCCAGTTTAAGGAAAGGCTAGCCCATAAATGCCAACATCCCTCAGGCAGCTGCCGTCTGACAAGAGCTCATAGTCCACACAATGTGACCCTCTGGTCTCAAGCCAGCCCCATCTCTGTGGATAGTGGAGGCACAGGACAAAGCTACAGGCCCCACACTCACCATGTAATGGTTCTCCAGGCGGGATGGGGTCTTCTGGGTACTGCTGGCTGCCACGCCTTTCTCCTTCACAGAGATTCGGACAGGGTTCCGGAGGCCCGCTCGCACCAAGTTCTCCACTTCCTGTGTCTGCGTGGCTGAGAAAAGGCCTGTTCTCCTCTGCTTTGGCAAGAACTCCAGGATGGTGTTTATGCTGGAAACAATACATACATACATAAACACACACACACACACACACACACACACAAATTAAAGCAGAGGAGCTGGGCACAGACGAAGAGGCAGAGGCTAAAGGACTGACAAGTCCAAGGCCAACCTAGGCTTCAGAGCTAAGTTCTAGAATAGCCTGGGCTTCCCAGTAAGATCCTGCACAAAATGAATCAAATATTAAAAGTCCAGATGGCAGCTGGGCACAGTGGCCAACGTGGTCTATAGAGCAAGTTCTAGGATAGCCAGAGCTACATAGAAAATCCCTGTCTGAAAAAACTAAACCAAAACAAAACAAACAAAAAAAAAAGAAAGAAAAGAAAAGAAAAGAAAAGTAGGGATAGCATGCGGACACAAGCCACACCGTTGGGAGATAAAAGCATTATAATTTCTGTTCCTCCTTTACATCATCAAGGTCTCTCTAATACAAGTGTATAGTAATTGGCATGGACTACATGACAAGCTACATACATGAATCATCCTAAAACCTGATATCATATTAGAGAAACCATGAACAAAAACATAACATCACAAACAGAAAAACTGAAACTAGCCAGCATAGTGGCCTGTGTCTGTGCTGCTGACATACAGGACTCCAAAGATCCCGAATTCAAAGCCATTCTGGGATACAGAGTGAAACTTTATTTCAAACTTTAGCACAATACACAGACTCATCTTTTAAAAATAAAAGAACTGGGACTAAACCCTGTGATAGAAGCAGAGGGTCGAGCCACCTGAGGTTTGACAAAAGTCCCACTGCACCTCCTACCAGCTTCACCCCCTCCAGGAAGCCCCCATTCTAGTACCTTGCTTCAAAGCCCATGTCAAGAAGTCTGTCTGCCTCATCCAGCACCAGGACATCCAAGCTTCTCACACAGCTGGCCAGGTCCAGACCCTCAGCCTTCCTCCGGAACATGTCCTCCAGGCGGCCTGGGGTTGCCACAATGATGTTCCCACTTTGGAAAGAAAGCTCCCATTTAGCGTGTGCTCTGGATCTCAGGAACAGTTACCGAGATACCAAGTCCCCACCCTGCAAGGCCATCTCCATGCCAGGGAGAATGATGGCTGCACGGTAGACACAAGGGCTGGGAAAGAGGAGGATCTGGTTATAGGCCAGGATTCAGGCAGGATGGGCAAGGTCCAGCCCACTGGCCACACTGGCCACCTGTGTTAGCAAGCATGTTGCTGGCACACAGCCACACTCTACCCCTACTGTAGACTATCTCTGCCATCTCTCTCTATTGCAGCAGAGAAACTGCAACACGACACCACATGGCCCACACAACTCAGGCCGACCTCTGACCTAAAGCAACAGAAAACACAACTATAGGAGGGAGACAGATGGGGTAAGGGTGACTCATGGCAAAATACTCGTCTGGTATGCATGAGACCCGCAGTTCAAATCCCAGCAAAAACAAACTGGGAAAGAGAGCGAGGGAGAGACAGAGGGGAGAGGGGAGAAAAGAGAGAAAAGGAGAGGGGAAGGAAGAAAAAAGAAGGGGAAGGGGAGGGGAGAATAAAAAAGAAAGGGAAGGAAGAGGAGGGGAGAGAGTTAGACCAACAGGCTGAAAGCCAGATGTGACCAAGCAAACCAGCTGCTTATGTTTTCACACAATGTAGACTGTAAGCAACTGCTAAAAAAATCTGAGACACACACGTATGGAATTCCACCCTCTACAGTCTTCACAAGCTGGCAGCAAGGAACCAGCCTTGCCAGGCAATGCTCAGCAACAGGTGAATACTAGGGGCACCAGGCGTTCACACCCAGGTTGTTTACATAACCTGCCCCGACTCCCAGGACAACCGGAGACTACGAAGTGTTCACAAGGGAACCAGGAGGTGGGCAGGGAGGAAACACCCTCTGGAGGACCCCAAGGTACTTCCTAGGAGCCAAGAGCACAGAGGCAGGAGCAGGAACTTGCAGGCTCACCCATGCTGCTTGAACCTCTCCACATCTTCTCCAGGGTTCCGGCCTCCAATCCACAAGATCTGACTGAAGCAAGAAATGGGACTTGGAGCAAAGTCAGGCAAAATAACAACCCAGGCCAATAGGGATTCTCCACACCCATCACCTCAAGTGCCATCTCGAGGGCCCTGCACCCAATCACCTGAACTGCGGGAAGTGCTTTGTGAAGTGCGAAAGGACCTCGTCAATCTGAATGGCCAGCTCCCGAGTGGGAGTGATGATGATGGCTCCGACCTGCCCGCACGGAGGGGAACCACAGGGTCAGCAGTACATAGGTTCCGGGTGGGATCGCATTAGTGCTGCATCGTGTATCCTCAGACAATTCCTAGGACTTTTCAGCAGTCCCAGGGCATATCACACATCACCACATCAAGAGCTGTGAAGGGTGGCTCAGTGGTAGGCACTTGCCTACCATAAACAAAGCCCAGCACCACAAAACAAAAATATAACCAACATAGGGCTCAGGGATGGCACTGGGCACTCTCCAAAGACAGGGCTTCTCTGTAGCTTTGGTGCCTGTGGACCAGGCTGAACTCGAACTCACAGAGATCCACCTGACTGCCTCCCGAGTGCTGGGATTAAAGGTGTGCACCGCCGCCCGACAAACCCTTCCTTTTATAAGTCGCCTTGTCCATGGTATTTGTCACAGCAACAGGAAGGTAATTAATACTCTCTGTGTAGCCCTAGCTCAGCTGCTTCCATGTTCCTCTGACTGTTTATTCCTCACATTTCTTAGATAAACTTCATATTCACAGAGAGTCACCTGCTTCTGCCTCCCACGGCTGGGATTAAAGGCATCCAATACTAAGTCCAGCCAATATTGAACGCTTTTTTTTTTAAACATTTTATTTTTTATTTATTTATTTAACTTTATTATGTTCGTTGGTCTGAGGGTGTCAGATCTCGTGGAACTACATTTTCAGACAGTTGTGAGCTGCCATGTGGGTGCTGGGAATCGAACCCGGGTCCTCTGGAAGAGCAGTCAGTGCTCTTAACCGCTGAGCCATCTCTCCAGCCCCGAACGCTTTTTTTTTTAAGATTGTATTTATGCACATGAGGTTCTGCCTGCAAGCATGGACACACATCCTGTGCATCCCAGGCAGAAGAGGGCACCAGATCCCTTATAACTAGAGGTACAGAGATTGAAAACCCTCGGGAGATCCTGAGAAACAAACCCAGGTCTTCTGCAAAAGCAACCAGTACTCTTGTCCATTGAGCCCCCACTGAGGGTATTTTAAACAACAAAATCACAACAAAAGCCACAAAAATGAGGAGCTATGGATATAGCTCAATAGTAGAGCACTTGCCTAGTAAATACAAGGTCCTAGGTTGGGTCTTCAGCTAAGAGAGGATTAAAACAGACAAACAAACACAACTAACAGATTGCTCATAAGGATACCTGCTTACAGTATGAGAGCGAAAATGGCATTTCTACCCATACCCACAGGTGACCAAGAAAGTACCCAAGTGTCATGAGAGCAACCCAGCATCGACTTCGGTTTAACAAGCAGGTAAATTCAAAATAGACTCCTCAGATACCAAACAGGATTCAGCTCAGGCCTAAACCGTCCTGCCTCCAGGACAGTCAGTCAACCCTCCTCACCTGGCTCTTCTTTAACTTCTCCTCCCTTCTCAGAAGAATCTCCACAATGGGGATGACAAAGGCCAGGGTTTTCCCACTACCTGTCACCTGCAAAGGGACAAAGGTTTTGCCTTGCTTCCCGCTTGGCTAGGAGGACCAGGGACGGACTGTTGATGAGATACTCACAGCCTCCGCAGCGACATCTTTGTTTTTCATGAACAGAGGGATGGTGGCCGACTGCAGGGAGAGATGACAACAGCTGTTTACACAACACCACAGCCAAACAACAGAGACCCAAGTCCTAGGGACACGGGGGTGACTGAGGTCAAACTGGAGCCCGCCCCACGGGGATCCCGAGTAAACAGTCACCACAAAGGGTTGAATTAAACGGGACAAGTTGTAGCCAGGTGTAGTGGCACACGCCTCTAATCCCAGTACTCAGGAGAGAGGGGCAGGTAGAACGGTCTCAAAACCAACCAAGCAACCAAGAGTAACACTGTGAGTTATCTATAAGGACAAGTGTGGCAAGAGTCCTGGATTCAAGTCCTAACACTCGCATTGTTCCTTCTTGGACTAGGAAAGAGCTGGAAACATTGGACATTTTAAATTTATTTTTACTTATCTGTATGTAGGCTACAATCATAGAGGTATGCAGGAAGGCAAGAAAAGAGTGTTGGATCTCCTGGAACTGTAGTTATATTCAGTGGTCAGCCTATCCACTGTGGGTGATGGGTACTCAACCCTGGTCCTCTGCAAGAGCAGCAAGTGCTCTCAACCACTGAGAACCCTGGAAGCATAGGATTTGCCACCAGCCCCCGGACATTTGCACTGGTATTCTCTCTCTCTGGCAATCAGCTTCCCCCAGTCACCCGAAGCCAGCCCCTCCCCTCCCTGATTATCCAGGTCTCAGAATGACAACTCCCTCAGAGGCCTTCAGCCTCACTTCACCGCACGAGTCTATCTCAGTTCCTTCATAACGCTCAGCACAAGATAAATTACCTCCTTCCTATACTTCTTCCTCTAACACCCCCTCTAAAAATAAGGCCCACGAGTAGGTACCAAGACTGTCAAGTATCCAGAGCCTAAATGAGACCCAGATACATTCCAGGTCCTTCATAAATGGTTGGCGAGCTTTTGGTTGTTTGCTTGATTGCTTGTTTTGATAAATAGAGCAAGGGAGACTCTGTTTCCCCAATAATAACCACAGGTCACAGTCACCGGGCGCCCACCTGGATTATTTAGTCCCCACAATGCTATGAAGAAAGTGACTGTAATTTCTCAGACGGAAAGGGCATAGAAGGAGCCACTCTCCGAAGTCGCTAGAGCAGGCAGGACAGGCACAAAGCTCTGAGACCCCGGAGTGGGTATCGTGAACACGCGTGGCACTGCCCCATCCCCGAGGCTGCATTCGAGAGGCTGACCGCTCGGCCTCGCTTCCCAGTGGGCCCGATACCTGCACCGGCGTCATGTGCGGGAAGCCCAACTCGCGCAGTGCGCCCAGCACCCGAGGATGCAGCGGCACCTGCAGCGACTCCCAGGCACCCTCCGTCACGTGTTCCATATCGCTTTCCCTGGCCTTCCCTGTAAGACTGCTCGGAACACCGAGACAGTACCTCCAGAAGCACTTCCGCTTCCGGCTGGTCCAACGCCGGGCGGAAAACCGCACTCCAGCGATGACGTTCCGGAGGACGTGCCCGAGAAGCTAGGAAGAGGAGCACAGCGGACGGGAAGGCGAGGCGGTAGGGCGATGGAAGTGACAGGAAGGAGCCCCGACTTGTCCCAGTAAAGGATGCTGGGGTTCTCCCCGCCCCGTCGGTGAGCATACAAGGAGCATGACTCTCAGGAATTCGCGGCCAAGCGAGGGCGCCAGACAAAGTCTCCCAGCTGAGCCTTTAAGCTTAGCTCACCTGCGGACCTGGGGTCAGCTTTCGCTGCTGTCTTCCCCACGCCCTTCAGTCTGATCAGCAGAACGCCTGTTTCCTTTCCCCCTACACGGACTTTTAGCGTGTGCATTTAGTAGATTCACAGCCCCCAAAGCAAACCAGCAGTCGGGGAGTAACTAAATGTTGCCTATAGATAACACACTTGAGGCACAAATGAACAAAAAGTCCTCATCGCATCCTCAAAAAGCTTCTGCAACTACCATAGAGGGCAATCTGAGGACAGGCAGTCTGTTAAGGGCATCAGGCAATCACGAGGCTATTTGCTTTTGGGGCTCTAGTTACTACTTTGCTGAGCTTAAAATCTCTTCCGAGTCTGTTTATTTACTAATTCTACGAAAGGTAATGGCAGCTATGAGATATCTATAGGACAAACCATGTAGTTTGGCGGGAGGCCAAGCTTTAAGGGATGCAGTATTTGGTGACTGGCTATTCCCTGCTTTCTTAGCAGCTCCACGCTGGGAAGGATCTCTGCAGGAGAGCTGGCTCCACCTTCCCTTTTCCACAGCCTTGGGCAACTCACTTCACCTCCTTCCACTCTATCTCCCTACATCCATAAACTACGTGATTAAGTAAAATTAATTAAAATGTGACTTTCTCCACCCACAAGATAGTTAACATTGACCCAAAGAAACCACACAGGATAAAATGGTTATTTTTATGTTTTGGTGGGGTTGTTTTGTCTTTTGAGACAGGCTCTATGTACCCTGGGCTGTCTTGAACTACATAGACTATGGTGACCTCAAATCTCAAAAAGATCCATCCTCCAGAGTGCTGGGATTAAAACGATGGGCCATCGCACACCTGGCTTAAATTGGTATTCTTGTTCACTACCCTTGTTTACAGAAATAAAAATGACATAACATAGTTGTTTACAAACATAGGCATATCTCATTTGAAGAAAAAGAAAATTTGTATTTATCAAAAAATTTAAGTTAGCCAGCATTAATATAAACCAGATATTGACGGTTTTTAAAAAGAATTGTTTATTTACTGAACCTGGGGCATATTAGATACACAACCAATTTTAAATTTATATCTTTTAATTCAATTCTGAAGTGTTTTCACACACACACGCACAAAAAAAATTGGCATGCAACAGCTGCCCTACGGTGAAAGAGTCACCTTATCAACAGACTGTTGCAAGGATAGTCATCGGGGTTGAAAAATTATTTGTCCTGAACATGAAAACTTATAACAAATTTAAATAAATTTTACAAAACTTATTACTTGTAGTTTTCCCCTTGCAAGATCCAAAATGGAAAATTAAAATCTCCAGGTAGCTACCAGACATCAGTCAGCACATAATCCTGGATCGCCCACACCCAAAGCAGAGCGACGTTCATGAAACCCATCATCAGAGAGAAAGCCTCTTAATTTTCTATAAACAAAACTGACATGTGCCAAAAAAGAAAGACACCAGAGAACAAACAAAACCCTAGTGCTGACACTGAACCAGGGCCTCAAGGCCACTGACTAAAAGGACAACAGTGGCTGCCTATCACTGCAAGCAATCCAAGAGGCTTAACCCTTTGGCATGAGAAATGCAGGCTTCCACTTGAGCAAACTCGCTCCTCCTAAGTGCCAACACGAACAGAGATGTGGTACAGAGGGAGAGCAGTCTGTCCCAACACCCAAAAAACTGGCTCCAACAGACTTCTACGTTCTCGGCTGCTTGTGTCAATTCAAATAGAGGTGATTGAATTCCAAGGTTCAATATAAAACGTTTGGGGCAAAGTGCTGGGATAAGTCTTTAGTTTAAGCAACCTCAAAAGAAAGTATGAGTGCCCACATGGTAATATACCCCACCACAGGTTGCTCTGCCCTGAGCTGGGGCCAGAAGGGTCAATTTCAGTTTATTGTTGATGTATTGACTCAACAAAATGGACACCTGATAATGAACTACAGATGAGGGACTCCCTAGAATGCAGTCAGGCTGTGGGGTGCTTCCGGAACAAACTGCGTTTTATTATAAAAACCAAAGTATAAGGAAGCATAATAAAGACCATAGTCCCAAACAGCATTAATAGCCCCTGAACTCTTGGAAGGACTTGTATAATGGGGCAGCATTCAAGTAAGAATTAAAGGCCAATCAAATGTCAAATTTCCACTCTAACTTTCCTAAACAGGTTACCCCACACCAATTAATCACAAAGAAACATAAGTCATGAACATTCAAAAACAAAAATGTATAAACTAATGACATTATTATGACCAAGGTGTTTGGTAAACAAGTGAATTGTGAATTTGGGATCAACAGGAAAAGGTCTTTTAAACAACCCTCCGGACTTCAAAAAATCTCTTCAGGTAGTAGATCTGTCCCAATGTCATGGCAACTAGAACAAGAGCTTCGAAGAAGGACCAAAGGACCACTCTGCTGTTTGTGTTGTCGTTGACTGTGGAGATAAACAAACAAACGTTAAGCAGCCTGCACAGCAGCACAGGAACCTCGTCACCTCCATGTAACATGCCACCCAGGGCTGACAATTACTCCATCCACCAAGGCCAAAGACTGGGTGCTTTAAAAATGACGGACCTATCCTGTAATTTCTACCTACCTTCAGGAAGCGAGTGGTGGATCACTACTAGTTCGAGGCCAGACTCAGCCCCTCAGTTAAAACAGAGTTCAAGGCCAGTTTAGAATACTGTCTCAAGGGCTGGAGAGATGGCTCAGTGGTTAAGAGCACTGGCTGCTCTTTCAGAGGTCCTGAGTTCGATTCCCAGAAACCACATGTTGGCTCACCACCATCTGTAATGAGATCTGGTGCCCTCTTCTGGCATGTGGGCATACATGGAGGCAGAATGTTGTATACATAAGAAATAAATAAACCTTTAGAATACTGTCTCAAAAAAAAAAAACAAACACGTGTATCTGAGGAATATTATCTGCCACAAAGTCTCTCACTTGTGCAAAAACAAATTTTCATTATTTTATTTGAGACATTCTCTTTATGTATAGCCCAGAATAGCCAAGAACCAGGTTGGTTTTTTTTTTTCCCCCGAGACAGGGTTTCTCTGTAGTTTTGTAGCCTGTCCTGGAACTAGCTCTTGTAGACCAGGCTGATCTCAAACTCACAGAGATCCAACTGCCTCTGCCTCCCAAGTGCTGGGATTAAAGGCATGTGCCACCATGCCTGGCAGCCAAGAACCGGTTTTATAGCTGAAAATACCCTTAAAACTCCTGACCTTCCTACTTCCATTTCCCAGGTGCTGGGATTCCAAGCACATGCCATAATAACCAGCATCTCCTTTAACTTATTTTTAAAAAGCATCATTGTGGGGGTTGAAGAGATTACTAGATAATCAGGAACACTTGCTACTTTTCCAGAGGAACCAAGTTAGGTTCCCAGCATCCACATCAAGTGGATCACAGCCACCTGTAACTCCAGTTCCAAGGCATCTGATGACCTCACCTGGCCTGAGGACACCTGCATGCATGCATGTGGCACACACAAAGAGATATGTGATATATACATAATTTTAAAATAAAAGACATTTTTTTCTTCCGAGACAGGGTTTCTCTAACAGTCCTGGAACTCACTCTGTAGACAAGGCTGGCATTGAACTCAGAGGTCTGCCTTTCTCTACCTCTGGAGTGCTGGGAATTAAGGCAAGCACCACCATCACTTGGTTTAAATAAATCTAAAAAGGTCAATGAGATGGTTCTTAATAATATTCTGTTATATACATAGTTGGTGCCTAGTCCAACTGTCATCAGATAGGCTTTACCCAGCAACTAATGGAAACAGATACTGAGACCTACAGCCAAACATTAGGTGGAGTTCAGGGGATCCTGAAGAAGAGGGGAGGAAGGATTGAACAACTCAGTGGTATGAAGGACACCATAAGAAAACCCACAGAACCAACTACGCTAGGCTCATAGAGGCTCACAGACTGAACCAACAACCCAAGAGCCCTCTGCATATATGCTAAAGTTGTGTAACTCGGTCTTTGGGTGAGACTCCTAACAGTGAGAGCAGGGATGTCTCTGACTCTTTTGCCTACTTTTGGGACCCATTCCTTCTACAAGATAGCCTCATCCAGCCTTAATAAAAGAGGAAATACCGAGTCTCACCTCAATTTGATATATTAGGTATGGCTGAATGGCTGAAATCAATGGAATGCCAACAGTTATCTGAAGAGAAACAGTAGTGGAGTGGATGAGGGGAGGGATGAGAGACTGGGAGAGGGAAAGGAGGGGGAAAACTCTGATTGGGAAGTTAATAAAAAAACAAACAAAAAAACTTATGCTAGCCGGGCATGGTTAATCCTAACACATGAGAGGCAGAGGCAGGTGCCTCTCTTGAATTTGGGCCAACTTGGTCTATATATTGAGAACCAGGACAGCCAGGGTTACATAGAGACCTTGTCTCAAAAAAAAAAAAAAAAGCAAACATACAAACATTTCTGGTATAGAGTAATGTCTCTGCAGTAAACCAGCTTACAAGGTTCAATAAACATGCGTCTCACAGACCATCCTTCAGTGTAATTCTAAAGTCAAGGCCTTGGTATGGTCTACTTGCAAAATTATAGGCAGGGGGGAAACACCACCACCAGGGGACACTGTCACAGGCTGTGTCAATAACTTACTGGCTCTGTGTATTCTCTCCCGGACTTCCATGTACTCCTGTTCATGCTTTACCGCTGTCATTGCCACTGCCAGTTCATTAATCATTTCTTCTAGCTTGTTCTGATGAGCTGCGGAGGATTGGGAGACAGAGCAGCACACTTAGTCATCTCCTTGTGAGAAATACTTGTTAAATAGAATATTTCTCAGAGAAGGCACACGAAAGCAGTCAGTTTTAGAAAGAGCTCAAGCAACTACTTGAACCACCGGTGACAATTCAATCCTCAAGAGCTATTCCTTTTGGTCTTGCTCTTTTTGAGGCAGTGTCTAACGCAGCCCAGCCTGGCTTCAAGCTTCACAAAATAACCAAGGCCAGACTTCCACTCCTGACCCTCCATCCTCAACCTCCCAAGTAGCCATCAAAGCATCAAAGGCACGTACGTCCATACCTGGTTGGGTTTTTTTTTTTTTGGAGACAGGGTCTCACTATGTTGTCCTGGCTACCCTGAAACTCACTCTGTAGACCAGGCTGGCTTTGCACTCACAACGATCAGCCTGACTCTGCCTCTCCCTCCTAAGTGCTGGAGTTAAAGGGATGTACCACTAGCTTTTCAGAACATTTTTAGAAGTCCATTCCAGCAGAGGACCCACTCTATTTCCTAGTAGGTAACAGACTATACTAACTAGAGAAAAATTACCCCTGAGGAATTCCTTCCAGTTAACTGTACTAATGGCAAAAATCAAAAACAAAAAACTCACAGTGCATATTTGTTTTACACTTAAAACAAATGAACAACAGCCAAAAGCCTAAGTATACACGTAAGTTTTTAAATTAATAGGGAAATCTCCTTTACACAATTTGCCAGGCAGTGGTGCACACCTTTAATCCCAGCACTTGGAAGTCAGAGGCAGACAGATCTCTATGAGTTCAAGGCCAGCCGGATCTACAAAGCCAGTTCCTGGAGAGCCAGGACTGTTACATAGAGAAACCCTGTCTCAAAATCTCATACACACACATAAAAAAAGAAACACATAATTCCGATGTTTTTTTTTTTTTTCTTGGTTTTTCGAGACAGGGTTTCTCTGTGGTTTTGGAGCCTGTCCTGGAACTAGCTCTTGTAGACCAGGCTGGTCTCGAACTCACAAAGATCCGCCTGCCTCTGCCTCCCAAGTGCTGGAATTAAAGGCATGCGCCACCACCGCCCGACTTTAATTCCGATGTTAATTTAGCACCAAAACAGGTTTTTAACTACATAAAGTGGAGCACAGAACTTAACACTCAGGAAAACTAACCAGTCGCATGCTGCTTCCTGAGTATCTCAACTGCCAAGCGCAGCAGCATGCATGAGTGAAAACAAGCCGGGAGTGGTCTGGTTCTCAACCAGGGACTCATTCACAGAAGAGTAGGTGTGGGGCTCTGGAGGGGATTCAGGGGTCAGAGGAAAACCTCAAGATCAAACTCAGGTCCTCACACTTGACACACGAATCATCTCGACCACCCCAGGTATCCTCTCTAATCAAGCTGTTCTAAAAATAAATCAAATCAAATCAAATAAATAATAAAGAGTTGCCTCCCAGCTGCCCAGGATCCAGCCTCAGGTAAGATTTACTCAGGGTAACCCTCAGGTTTTCAAGCCACTGGCCTCCACGCCGAAGGGCTGGACCAGAATGTCCAATCACCCCTCAGAAGCCTCTGGAGTGCACACGTTATGTCAAATGTTTTAAGTGGGGTTTCTTAGGACTGGAACTTCAACTGTAGAATAAAAAATGTCTACAGACATTAAAAAACATCTCAAATGGCAAAAACTGACCCATTTGGAAACCACTGCTTTAGAGAAGGTTCAACCTAACATCAACAAGCAAAAGCAAGAATCTGAGACAGCTAAAAGATTAACCAGAAGTTCACTACCCACATTTATAGGCCATTACTTTCTAGCCATGTAATAGGACCAACATTTAGAGTGTAAAAAAATATCAAGTCCTTCAAAGCTGATTTTCTCTCACGGAGAATTAGGCAAGCACAGCACTATAAATGGCCCTAATAATAAGCATAGGAATTAAACAAAATTCTTAAATTTACAGACTTCAAAACCATACAAAACTTCACCTTCACTGTGTGGGTCCTTGTAAATGCTCAATATCGAGGTATGTATGGCCTAAACAAACACTGCGGGATGTGATAAACAACAGCCGGTTCCCACAAATTCTACCATGTGCTGTGGGAAGAGGGAAAAACATCCTGTTGGCTGCTGTGAATCAGCAAAGCAATTTCTCCAGAACCAAGCATAGTACAGACCTGTGGCCCCAGCTACTCGGGAACCTGAGGCAAAAACATCACAACTTAGGCCCAGCAGGGGTAAAGCTATGAGGACCTATCTCAAAATTGAAAATATACAGAAAAGGCTGGGATGCAGCTCACTCAAAGTGTGCTTGCTTGCCATGCAACAAAGTCCTATGTCTAATCCCCAGCACCACCACCACCAAGTAAATAAATAAATAAAAATTAACAAAGCAAAAAATGTGTAATAAACATTCCGCCAAAGCAAATTTGTCATCAGGAGCTCTGAACAACTCATGCACGGTATTTTAAAGCAAACCAAACTTCACATTAGAAACCTTAGCAGTGAGAAGCCTAGATAATGCTGGCTCTAAAGTGTCTAGTCTTGTCTCTGTCTTGTGCGTTAGTTGAGCCTTTGCACCCTTCAGCATTCATTTTAGACAAAGCCAAATAAAAATGTCAGGCATGGTATTGCCATTTCTATCAAACTGAAGTAATTCAACTTGTACCTGTTAACCAAATTTTCAAATTTACCTAAAATAATGTAATTAATCACAGGGGATTTAAGAAGGAAAAACCACTCTCATGCCAACAAACTGACGTTAGAGGAGTCAGACACTAGGTACATGGGTGCAAAACCAAAAAACAGGATGCTGTCAAAAAACAAAACCAGCAATGACATACCATCCCAGGAGTCTCCACCACCTAGAGAAAAGTGAGGAGATTAGCTAGGCTAGCACAGCACATCTGCAACTGTAAGCAGAGGTGTGTGGGCCCCAGAACTAGCAAGTTAAGAGAATCCAGACACATGGAGACTAGAGGTTTACAAGAGCACACGATGACCCCCATGGCTGCCAGAAGGGACAATCAAAACCACTGAAAACAAACAGTAACCTTGAGAAACAGGTTAATTACAGGATTACATCCACTTAAACAGGAATATTTTTAAGGACAGTGGATCAATCTGCAAAGAGAAATTTTAAAAATCACACACACACTCACACACACACACAGTACTCAGATGGGTGCATGTAATGAACTTAAGTGAGTTTTTCATCAAAGTGACATTTCACCTTCTGTCTCCATGTCTTGTCCTTTGGGAGCCTCCCCAATGTCAATGGTGAACATAACTATCTTTGGAGTCATGGTGGACATCCTATTACTAAAGCAGAACTTGTAGGTCCCATCCATGTGGGCTGCGAACGTGTACTTCCCGCTGGACTCTCGGTCTCCTTTATAGATTCCTTTATTATCTGGTCCTGTGATCTGGAGGCAGAAGAAAAAAACAGAAAATTCACTAAATATTAATATCGTAAGTAGCATCCTTCAGCAGGAAAAAAATCCACTAGACTGAGACTTGATTAGGTCCCCAGCAGTGAGCCACTTTGGGCACTAATTCTCCCACTTAATCAGCAAGAGTGGACTCAATGGTTCCCTAAAGCACCCCTCCACTCTAACCGCCTTAAGGTATCATCTGTCCAAGGGAAATGTAAATCTGTCAGAAACAGAAACGGGACAATTCAAGATAGTCCCGACAACAGGAAGAAAGATTTCCAATTGAGAAATTTTATTTCTGCTTTTTGTTTTGAGATAGGGTCTTATTATTAGCACAAGCTGCCTCTGTCTAAAGTGCTAGGGAATTAAGACCAGAGCCCTTTGGACTGAGACCCTTCTGTCAGGCCATCAAGCACACGCTGCAATGATCTTGAAGCGGGTGGCCACTGCCATGTGTGATGCACAGGTGCCATATCACCATGCCCTTTCTCAACACCCTGGAGGAAGTCACACAGCTGTTTCTCTGTCTAAGGCTGGTTATGGTTTTGGCTGTGTGCTGTTGATACTTTCTTGCTGTATAAATACAATTTATCGAGTTGTTACCAAGATGAAAAAAATGTGTGCCCAATCATACCCTACCAAATGAGTAATTTTATAAAGGATAAATTTTATCAAGGATTTTTTGTTATCACTGCCAAACAACAAAGGGATGTGATTTATCTGGCATGCCTATTAAGGATTGGAGAAGAGCACCAGGTTGGAAGTGTGTGTGTGTGTGTGTGAGAGAGAGAGAGAGAGAGAGAGAGAGTCAAAAGAGGGTATCTGATGCACTGGAGCTGACATCACAGCTAGAGTTGAACCCCCTACGCTGAACTCCAGGTCTCTGAAGAGCAGCAGGCATGCATAACCGCTGAGCCATCTCTCCAGCCCAAGCCTGCCTCCTTTAGAGCCAGTCACCTGCAAAGCTTGAGAAACTGGAAAAGCTCATCTTTACCTAGATGGGTTCCTGGCCTCCAAACTTTGGGGTCCCGGTTGTAGTAGAGATTTGCTCAGCTCTATTATCAATCACGACCAAATGAACAATCTTTACACCCCGTCGGGAACACTAACAAGCAAATTAAAACTAGTGTATCTGGTACTGTAAGGGTTCCTCCCCCCTTACTGCAGCAAACTGTCGGGACATGGCAGTGACTATCCCTCAGAAGGCAGAAGCAGGTGAATTTCATGCCTGCGTGAGCTACATAATACAACCCTGCCTCAAAAAAATTCGACAAGTCAGTTTCATTCTCCAAATAAATGTTTTCTAAAACACCTCGCTGCAATCTCGCTCCTAAAATGAGTGACCCCAGCGCATCTCTCGTGGGGCCGATGGGGCCGCTTGCGTAAGAAAGCGGGTAGGAAGTTTTAAGCTGGTTTCTGCCAAAGTCAGAAACTGCACGGCTGCCTTAGCGCTCCTCGGCGGCTTGCGATCTACTTTTTCAAAGTTTGTTCCCGCGCCACGCCGCACGCGAGTCCTTGCGGACCGAAGAGAACGACGCTAAGCCGCTCCCGCCCGAGCTGACACGCGGCCGCCGCGGGACAAAGCGAAGGGAGAGGCCGAGTCCGCGCCCGAGTTCCGAGCGGAGCCCGAAGCCGCTCGGAAAGACGAGCGCTACCCAGGCCGCGCCAGGGCCCGTCGGGGGGCTACGCGACGGACGGCGACGAGGCCCCTCCCCGGCCCGCGCCCCGGCGGATGCTGTCCCGCTCAGGCCCCGCGCGCGACCCGGGACTCTCCAACCCCCCGAGCGGCCGAGCGGCGCCGCCCCGACGGCGGGCAGCGCGGCCGCACCTCCACGTCGATGTCCAGGAAGCCGCCCTCCGCCACCTCGAAGATAAGGCCCATCTTGGTGCCCGAGGTGACCCGCTCGAAGAAGCACTCCTCGGCGTGTGCGTCGATGCTGACGAAGTAGCCCGAGGCCGTGGCCAGCAGCGCGGCCAGCAGCACCAGCAGCTCTGCGAGCGTCACCATGGTGCGGCACGGGCCGAAGCCGGGAAGCGGACTGCGGCCTCCGGAGCCGCCGCCACCGCTGCCGCCTCAGCCGCCGCCGCCTCAGCTCCTCCCCTTCCGGCTGTTCCTCCCGTGGGGGCTGATGCGGGCGCCGCTGATTGGCCGGCGCCGACAGCTGCCACGTAACGGACGCACGGCGGCCGCCGAGGGACAAGATGGATCCTGAGACTGGACGGCGTACCCAATGAGCCAAAAAACCGTCGGCCCCAGTCCTTCGACGTTCAAACTAATGGTCACGTGGACTAGGGCTAGCGAAAAGGCGCTGTGCTTTTGGAAGTGCTAGTTGCTCTTTTGCCGAGGTCCCGAGTTCGAGTCCTAGAGTTCACATGGTAGCTCACAACCGGCTGTACTCTAATTCCAAGTATTCAACGCCTTCTCCAGACCTCCACCAGCACTGAACACACATGGTATACATACACACAAGCACACATAATACCCCAAGCACATAAAATTTAAAGCATAATGGCAATAAATAAGGATCACAACGACTTATTCAGAAAGTGATAGTATATGAGGGTTTCCCCTGCCCATTACAATGTAATTTTAGGAGTATCTAAGGAGATGACTGGAGAGTCAGAGATAGACAGCATCAAGTGAGAATTCCAATGTTTCTGTTTCTTTTGTTTGCTACCCCATCATGCTACTTATCTAGGCTAGGGAATGCTCAAGGTTCTTAATCCCCACATCATCCTTCTGAGAACCCCTAAGGTTGCTGGGAGTGCTAAGTCTTCTGGTCTCTGAAGACCACTCCACTCACATGCACATACTTATAATTAAAATAATAAAAATAAACCTTTTTAAAAACTATGTCAGCCGGGCAGTGGTGGCACACACTTTTAATCCCAGTACTTGAGAGGCAGACACAGGCAGATATCTGTGAGTTCGAGGCCAGCCTGGGCTACAAGAGCTAGTTCCAAGACAGACTCCAAAGCTACGGAGAAACCCTGTCTCGAAAAACTAAAAAAGCAAACAAACAAACCAAAAGATCTATGTCCATGATATTGCAAAATAAAATCTCACCTTGTTCAGATTCTCCAAAATTACAGCCTTCCCAGTATTGTCACAGAATTGCCGCCTGCCCTAACCCCCACTTGGAATTGTCAGATTGCCTGCTGAATGTCTGTTTGTCCCTCAAAACTCGATTTAAATGTCACTGCTTCATTTCTGAATTTTTTAAATGATTTATTTGCTTATCTTATGTGCATTAATGTTGTGCCTGCATGTATGTCTGTGGGATGGTGTCAGATCCCCTGGAACCAGGTTATAGACAGATGTGAGCTGCCATGTGGATGCTGGGAATTGAACCCAGGACCTCTGGAAGAGCAGCCAGTGCTCTTAACCACTGAGCCATCTCTCCAGCTCTGGTTACAGGATATTGGTTGGCCACCAGCCCTTCTGTGTTTGCAGTGCACACTTGTTCTCACTAGAAAAAAAAAAGCAACTGCTTGCTTGTCTTGAGAAGGTCTAGCCTTCTGTATGCTTCCATTTGGGGGCACACAAGACACGTGTTGTCACATGTTGGGTGAGTTCATTGGACAAATTTGAAGATTACAAGTCTGGCTTGCAGTTCCACTTTTCCACATAGTTCTGTGACCGTGACTAGGACAGCACAGCGAGCTTGCAAATCTCATGGGTTTTCTTGTTTGTATGTTTGTTCGGTTGGTTGGTTTTGTTTGTTTGAGAAAGAGAGAGAGAGAGAGAGAGAGAGAGAAACCATTAGGCAATAGGGGGCAGCAGTTTCCCACGGTAGGTGACAAGAGAGAGGTAGAGCTGTAGTGACAGTGTCTTCCCAGCAATGAAGTCTCTCAACCTTAGCCAGTGCTCCTCCCTCTTCCAGCCCCACACAGGGCCTCCTTTCCCCAGCGCGTCAGCTCTTTAGAAAACCACCCAAAGACAAATTTGCTTTAATATAGAAATTTAATTTGGTTTTAATTTGGAAGAGATTAAATGCTATTCTATAGTCACCCATTCAGGATTTCAAATGGGAAAATCTAATGTCTCAGGGAACAACAAGCTGTAGGTTATGAGTTTAATACAAGCCAGGTGTCCAAATGCAAAGGCCTTCAGAGATCTGGCGATTTGATTTAGGTAATGAAAAGGACTGTAGCAGCCCAGGCTAGCTTCAAACTTAAATCAATCCCCCTGTTTCAGCTTCCAAAGGCTAGAATTACAAACATGAGTCGCCACTCTTAGTTCTCAATTCCTGGTGGTTGTTGGTTTGTCTGAAACTTACTGTGTAGATGAGGCTGGCCCCGAACCTCACACGTGCCAGGTTAAAGTCTCAACCGCCAAGCTCAGCCTCTCGTATGTGTTGAATGAATGAATTTCTCAACATTGTGCTTGTGAGTACTCCCATACTATGGCACAGCAGAATCGTGTGGTTTTTCACTGCTGCATAGTACTCCATTGGGTGAATTTAGCGATGGAAATTCCACTTATACCCAGCTTTGTACCGTTCTGAGTAAAGCGGCTGATAGCATTCTTCTCCCGCTCCCTTTAAGTTGCACAGTAAGAGTTGAATTTTTTGGTCCCAGAGGAAGTATTTAGACAGGTCAGCTTTCCCTATTACACTCCTGACAGCAGAAAGTGAGGCCCTGACCCTGGCGTCCTGGAACTAGCAACAGGATCTGAAAGGCAGGGATGTGAGGTGAAGGAGGCAGAAGATGGAGGGTGAGCCCAGAACCTCCCGGCAGTCCTTGAAGAGCAACAGAATGTCGGTAGAATACTCGTCAGACACCACAGCGTTGAAGTCAGGGGAATTTCTGCTCTTCCAGAGGGAGGAAGAGGGAGGGAGAAGAGGAGGCTCATCGGTAGACGTGGGAGGGAAGAGGAGGAGGGCGAGGCAGGTAGCAGGAGACACGGAGGAGGTAGAGAAGAGAGTGTACACAGGAAGGAGGAGGAGGAGATAGAAAAGAGAGGGATGATGAGCTACAGCAGTTGCCATGGGCTGTGAAGAGGGCGTCGCGAGTGGGAGTGGGAGATTATTTAAACCCGAGCCTATTCCTGGTCCTGCTGCTGCCGCTGCTGGTTGAGCACCGTTGTCCATTCTGGAAAAGCGCCATGGCTGCAGCCCACCACCACACTCAGGCTCCGGAGTTGTCTTGTCAGACTCTCAGACCCCCGCGGCCAGAGTTTCCAGGAAGCAGTGACTTCTCCTTCCGCGGAATCAGTGTTCCCCTCTGGCTCGCCTGCTCACAGGGGATCTTGTGGTGTGTCACCTGTCTGTGCCTCTTTCCCCTATAACCGGGGGAAGGGTCCCACACTGGCCTGGAGCCTTCTCCCCACACCCAAAGGAGTTTTCTTCTGTGCAGTACCACTCCTGCTGTACAAAGCCTTCGTTATTTAAAAGGCCAAAAAAACAATAAGAAAGCCTCTGCAGGGAGGGGCTTTAAATTTATCTGTTTTTTTCATTTGGCAGGGTGGGATATGTGCATCCAGTGACAGGCAGGGAAGTTGACAAGTGTGGAAGTTGGTTCTCTGTGTCTACGGCGTAAGCCCTGAGGCTAGAACTCAGACCCTCAGGCTCGGTGGCAAGCGCCTCTCCCCCTTATCATGTAACAACCCAAAGGAGGGCCTTTTTGAATCTTGTTATGTATCCCTGGCTTGTTGGGATTATCTTTTTGTACAGTGTGTGAAGATGAAGATGTGTCTCTGTCCTTCCTCACCTGCTTAAGGCACCTTCTGATTGGCTTAATAAAGAGCTGGACAACCAATCATGAGGCAGAAGAGAATAGGCAGGACTTCCAGGGAGAGATAGGAATTCTGGGAAAGAATCTGAGGCAGAGGAGATTCGCCAGCCAGATTCAGAGGAAGTCGCATGTACAATACTGAGGTTAACAAGGCATGTGGCAGAACACAGATTAATATGTTAATTTAAGTTTTAGGAGTTAGTTGGGAACAAACCTAAACTAAGGTCAAGCTTTCATAATTAATAAGAAGTCTCTATGTCATTATTTTGGCATTTCAAAGAAAGACCCATTACACTGTCTAGTCTGGAACTCACTACGTAGACCAAGCTGGCCTCAAACACATAGAGATTCACCTGCTTCTGCCTCCCGAGTACTGGGGTTAAAGGTGTGCACCACCCTGCCAGGTCTAAAGAAATAAACGTAGTTTTGAGACAGGATCTTACAAAACACAGGCTGGCCATTTGAGACAGGGGTGCCTCTGTGTAGCCCTGACTGTACTGGAACTCACTCTATAGACCACACTGGTCTCAAACACAGAGTTCTGCCTGCCTCTGCCTCCCAACTACTAGGATAAAAAATGTGTGCCACAGCCGGGCGATGGTGGCGCACGCCTTTAATCCTAGCACTCGGGAGGCAGAGGCAGGCGGATCTCTGTGAGTTCGAGACCAGCCTGGTCTACAAGAGCTAGTTCCAGGACAGGCTCCAAAGCCACAGAGAAAAGAAACCCTGTCTCGAAAAACAAAAAAAAAAAGTGTGTGCCACCACTGCCCAGGTTTTTATTTTTTAATATTTTATTTGTGTAAGAACATGCACCTGTGTTGAGGTCAGAGAACAACTCGCAGGAGTGGGCTCTCTACTTCTTCCACGTGGGTCCTAGGGATGAAACTCAGGGTACTAAAAGGTTCCCTTACTGGGCTATCTCTCCAATCCAGCTTTTAGCTCCTGAACCTCCTGGCTTTACCTCCTAAGTGCGAGGATTACAAACACAAAACACCGAGACTAGTGAAGGCCTTCCAACTGTCCTGTGAAATGTGATCTTTAGTTAAGACAGTTTTAAAACTTTCTTTTTATTTATATGTACAAGTATGTGTCCACAGATGACTTTGGGCAAGAGAAAAAGGTGCAGGATGGCCTGGAAGTAGTTACAGGTTTCTGAGAGCCACCTGATATGACTGCCGAGAAACTTGGGCTCTCTGCAAGAGAAGTATACATATTTAACAACTGAGCTATCTCTCCAACCCCTACTTATTTATTTATTTATTTATTTTAAATTTTGGATTCATTTTATTTATCTAAGTATTTTTTTGGTTTTTTGTTTTCGTTTTTTTGTTTTGTTTTGTTTTGTTTTGTTTTTTCGAGACAGGGTTTCTCTGTGGTTTTGGAGCCTCTCCTGGAACTAGCTCTTGTAGACCAGGCTGGTCTCGAACTCACAGAGATCTGCCAGCCTCTGCCTCGCGAGTGCTGGGATTAAAGGCGTGTGCCACCACCGCCCGGCTATACCTAAGTGTTTTGCTTGTATATATGTCTGTGTACATCAGGCATGCCTGGGGAGTTCAGAAGATGATGACACTGGAGCCCCTGGAACTGACGTACAGACAGTTGTGAGCCACCATGTGGGTGCTGGAAATTGACTCTGGGTCCCTCACCTGTTGAGCCCTTTCTCCAGTGCCCCCGCCCCCACTTCTTTTTAGACAGGCTCCTCTATTGCCAAGGTTGGCCGTGAACTCAGCACACGATCTAGGAGATACTCGAACTCTGGTCCTTTTGCCAGCATCTCCCAGCAAGGTGACAGTTGTTTGTCAGCATACAATTTATTTTTGTTTACTTTAGTGTGTGTTCACGCGTGTGTACCACATGCAGGCTGGAGCCAGTGGAGGCAGAAGAAAGCTGTGGGCTCCCCAGGAGCTGGGATTTCAGGGTACCTGCCCCAGCCACTGAGCATATTTTATATGAGGTTCGGATCCATTTGGAATGGATTCTCCAGTGCGTTAGCCTGCTTCCTTTGCTTTCTTTCTACTTATTTATCGACTTCCTTGTTTTTTCATTTTTTGAGAAGGGGTATGGTTTCACTGTGTAGTCCAGGCTGGCTTTGAACGCCTGACCCTTAGCCTCCTAAGTACTGGGATGTAAGCCTTTTTCTGTTACTTCCATTACCTCACCTCCATCATCGGCCCACACTTGCAAGCCACACCCCTCTCAACATTCATTCAGTTCTAGTCTCTGCTCGAGACCAGAACTTCCTTCTGGGCTAGGTGGACCATCACTGTGAGTCTTGGCCAAACAGCATCTTCTGGTTCTTCTATGGAGGCTGGGATGTTGTGGTCCTGGTTTACAACATTTGTCTCATCACGGCACAGACAGGCGATTCCAGCCGCTTGGAGGCCTCAGAAGAGATGGAATTTTATAATATGTGCGAGCAGATTCACAGGCTCACACTGGACCTCAGGGAAGTTGGGTGGTGCCTAGAGAGGCGGAGAGAAAAGCAGAGGAACGTGAGACATAGCGGCAGACCAGATCTCAGGAGTCCATGTCTGGAGCCCTGCGATGTGGCCCACATCTTTCATCTCTGCACCCAGGAAGAGGAGGCAGGGGGATCACCAGAAGGTCAGAGCCAGCCTGAGCTCAAACAGCAAGCAAAACAGGGCTGGAAAGATGGGTCAGTGGTTCGAAGAACTGCCTGGTCTTGATAGAGGACCCAGGTTCAGTTCCCAGCACCCACATGACAGCTCACAACCTATTTTGACTCCAGTTTCAGGAGATCTGATGCCCTTTTCCAGTCTCTTTAAGCACCCACCCCCTACCCACCTCACACAGATAAATAAAAGGATTTTTAAGAAATGAACGGAAATGGGTTGCCTTAACAGAGATGACTGTGTAAAAAAAATCAATCTAAAATTGAGAGCGAGCCTTTCTAGGACGTCATATGCTTTCAACAAAAACCCAAGGGACAAAAGTCTCCGTGATGAAGGCGATTTCCCATTTTACAGATGAAAGTCATCCAGATAAAAATGCAGTGTCTCTCCTAAGCCACACTGGTCCTACAGCAGCAATGGGAACTTGGCGCCTTGGTCAATTTTTTTCTCTATTTGTTTGTTTGTTATTGTTGTTTGTTTTTTAGATTTATTTATTTTATTTATTATGTATATAGTGTTCTGTCTGTCTATATGCTTGCTGGCCAGAAGAGGGCACCAGATCTCATTACAGATGGCTGTGAGCCACCATGTGGTTGCTGGGAATTGAACTCAGGACCTCTGGAAGAGCAGCCAGTGCTCTTAACCTCTGAGCCATCTCTCCAGCCCTTGTTTTGTTTTTTGACACAGGGTTTCTCTGTGTTGCTCTGGCTGTCCTGGAACTTGCTCTTTAGACTAGGCTGGCCTCGAACTCACAAACTTTAATTCCTCCTGAGTGCTGGAATTAAAGACATGCAACACCACCTGGCAAGCTGGGGTCCTACTACATAGTCCTGCTGGCCTGAAACTCACAGAGATCTGCTTGTCTCTTGTCTTCTAAGTGCAGAACCTCACCAGATTTCATTTTTTTTTCCCCAGACAAGCTTCCTCTGTAGCTTTGGAATTTGTCCTGGAACTCACTCTGTAGACCAGGCTGGCCCCAAACTCACAGAGATCCGCCTGCCTCCGCTTCCTGCTGGGATTAAAAGCCTGCACCACCACTACCTGGCTCAGATTTCAAATTGTTAATTTTTGTGTGTAGGCACACTTGTGGCCATCCACACCCTAGCACACCCAGGGTCAGAGGACACTTTCAGGAGTCAATTCTGTCCTAGTACCTAGTGGGTCCTGGGGATGAAACCCCACCCACAAGACTTGATGACAGATGTCTTTGCCCTCCGAGCTTGCACTACCACTCATCAGAACATAGATGTGCTCCTCTGCCCCACCTTCACCGCACACACTCACCTCTTGGTCTTCCTGCCTCCACATCCAGTAAGCTGGCCATGCAGGTGTGTGCCACCAGATCCAGCTCCCGCTGCTTGATGAATGACTTCTGGTCTGTTGGTTACCACGGTAACTCTCTCACTCCCTCTGATCCTTTCCCTCTATTGCCTGCCTGCCCTGGGCCATCTAAGCTGACAGATGAACACACACAGCAGAGCCTTTGAAAACTTCACAGGTGGTTTGAGCTCTGCCTTTTAGTCTGCGCCTGAGGCCTCCTCCTCCACGAAGCCTTCTGTGCTCTCTCCACCCAGCTAGGGGTAAGAGTGGCTATGCGGCTGATGCCATGTTGGGTCGCTGTTGATATATCTCCCCTCAGTGCTGGGAGAGTTTATCTACCTTTCTGAACAGGGGAATGGTTTACTTTGACACAGTTCTGAAGACTGAGCTGAGCGCTTCAGTACACACCGGTAATCCCAGCACTCTGGATGCACAGAGTATTGATGTGTTCACGGCCAGCCTGGTCTTGGTCTATATAGTGAGTTCCAGGTCAACCAGCCCTACACAGTGAGGCCTTGTTTCAAAGCTGATTAATAAACTGGGCGGTAGTGGCACACATCTTTTATCCCAACACTCCTGGGGCAGAGGTGGCTGATCACTGAGTCTGAGACCAGCCTGGTCTAAAGAATGAGTCCCAGGCCAACCAAGATTACACAGAGAAACCCTGGCTTGGGACAAAATTGTTTGGTTGGTTAATTAATTAAAGTAAATAGGCTCAACAAAATGGCTCAGTTCATAAATAAAATAAAGGTATTCCAGCCGGGCAGTGGTGGTGCTCGTCTTTAATCCCAATACTTGAGAGGTAAAGGCAGGAGGATCTCTGTGGGTTCGAGGCCAGCCTAATCTACAGAGCGAGTTCCAGTACAGCTAGGACTGTTACACAGAGAAACCCTGTCTCAAAACGAACAAACTAACTAACTAACAAAAATGTATATGGACATTCCTCTCTTGGAGCCCCTCCTTCTCTTGGGAGTTCTTCTTTGCATTTCTTTAATAGATCTGTGTTCACTCTGCTTTAAGAACACACACACACACACACACACACACACACATATGCGTGTGGTGGTGCACATCTTTATCACTCTGAGAGGCAGAAGCAGGCAGATCTCTGTGAGTTCAAGGCTAGCCTGGTCTATACAGCAAGGTACGGTACAGCCAGAGTTACAGAGAGAAACACAACAGAGAGAGAGAGAGAGAGAGAGAGAGAGAGAGAGAGAGAGTATTTTGGAGTGACACATTCGCCCCAAGATTTACAGACACATTAAAAATACTAAAATACATGATATGCTTCAAGCAGAGCCTGAGACAGAGCTCTCCAGTGCTGAGCTGGGCTGTGTTGGTCAGCTACCTTCCAGATGTTCAGCAGGATCCACAGGAAAGTGTAGCCCCCCAGTGCAACAGTTTCCCTCCAGTGCAGCAGCCTCTGGTGTAGCAGCCTCAGGGCCAACAAAAAACCCAGCTACTGTAATAAATATAATAAATTTTGAGACAGTGTTTCTCTGTGTAGCCCTGGCTGTCCTGAAGACGAGGCTGGCCTCGAACTCAGAGATCTGCCTGCCTCCTGAGTGCTGGGATTAAAGGCACAGGTCACCACTGCGCAGCTCAAGAGTAAGATTGTTTTAACAATAAGTAGGATTATTCTAATAATATTCTGTATTAAAAGTTATTTAAAATTGAGATGGGCGGTGGTGGTAGGCGCATCTCTGTGAGTTCCGGTGGCAAGCCTGGTCTACAAAAGCTAGTTCGAGGACAGCTAGGACTGTTACACAGAGAAACTCTGTCTCGAAAAAACAAAACAAAACCAAATTATTTAAAACTTATAATTTGTTTCTTTCTGCTGTCATCATTTAATGTTTCCACACAGCAGTTGGACTTTGTAACTGAGACCACAGAGAGAGAGAGAGAGAGAGAGAGAGAGAGAGAGAGAAGGAAAAGCAGATTGAGGCGGAGGCTACTGCAACCCTTGGGCTTCCTCAAGTGTGTGTGTGTGTGTGTGTGTGTGTGTGTGTGTGTGTGTATGTGTGTGTGTGTGTGTGAGAGAGAGAGAGAGAGAGAGAGAGAGAGAATAGGACAAAAGGTTGAGCATGCCTTTAACACTACCACTCAGAAGGCAGAGACAGGAGGACCTCTATGAGTCTGAAAACCAGCCTGGTCTCCATAGCGAGTTGCAACTTAAAACAAAAATAACAAAGCTTATGTCCTGAAGAACCAGGGACCTCCCAGTCAGACTGCAGTTTATGATGGTGGGAATTTGGCGTGTTCCTCCTGGACGCGTGGGAACAGAATAGTAGGGGCCGGGGCCGAATCAGGATAATCTCTCCTGGGATGGAGTCTGATGGCGAGGCCAAAGGACGAAGAGAGCTTGGGACCAGTCTTGGGACTGAGACCCAAATCCCCAGCCTGTTTCTTTCCCCTGAGATGGAAGGAAACGTTTGGCTCTAAGGAGCTGCGGGTTAGTGACTGGGCAAGCGGACTAGCCAGCTACTTTGAAAACCGAGGACGCTTTGTGTTGTTGGCTGCAGTTGCCGGAGACTCTGCTGGAGCACAGAGTGGAGTGCTACGGAGTCGGGGTAGACTGGGGAGCCGAGGGGAGAGTAGACCTGAGGGATCAGAGTTTCCCCAGGACGTACTGAAATCCGGGTAGCACATTAGGTGGCTTTGAGGACCGAGGATCCCTGTGCGCTGTGGTTTGCTGTCCCAGAGGCGCCAGCTGAAGCACAGGGTGGGGAGCCACAGAGTTGGAGTGGCCAAGGGAATAACAGGGAGCTTCTAGTTGCCGGGATCCCCACTGCACCGGCTGGATCGCAGGGTGAGCCCACCCATGACCCCCTCCCTCCGCAGACAGACTCCACCTCCTCCAGAAGCAGCCAATGGCCGTGCGCGGTGGCCCCCGCTGCCCGAGAGGCGGAGCGCGGCTGGAGGAGGCGGAGCAGGGCCGGGGTCGCAGGGACCAGAGCCCGAGAGGCGGGACCGGAGCTGGGGGCGGAGCTTCGGGACTAGCGGGGCGGCGCACCGGGACCCCCGGGGACGGAGACGCGCGCCCCTCTCCAATCCCACGTCGCCTCGCAGCGTCCCGGCGGGGAGGAGCCGGCCACCCGGAGTCACTCGGCGTCGCCAAAGTTTGATTCTCCTCCCCGGGAGGAGTCTCCGGGCCGCGGTCCCTCCGGGCACCGGGCGCCACCCGTCTCCCAGGCCGGGACCCACGTCTCCATCGCTCGGTGTCGGAGCCGCAAGTCGGGAGGCGCCGCGGGCCTGCGCACGCGCCGCCGCCCTCGCCATCCTCCCCGCGGTGCTTCAGCCCCCCCCCCCCGCCCCCCAAGTTCACGAGTTACGCGAGTGGACCGGCGGCGCGGGACCCGCGCGGGGCCATGGAGGAGCCGCTAGGGTCGCCGCCCGCCGCCCTGTCGGCGCTGGAGAAGAACGTGGCGGAACTGACCGTCATGGATGTGTACGACATCGCGTCGCTCGTGGGCCACGAGTTCGAGAGGGTCATCGACCAGCACGGCTGCGAGTCCATCGCGCGCCTCATGCCCAAGGTCGTGAGGGTCCTGGAGATCCTCGAGGTGCTGGTGAGCCGGCACCACGTCGCTCCCGAGCTGGACGAACTGCGCCTGGAGCTGGACCGGCTGCGCGTGGAGAGGATGGACCGCATTGAGAAGGAGCGCAAGCATCAGAAGGTGGGCGGAGGCCTCAGTTTGCCAGTCCGGGCAAAGGGCTCCAACTCCGTGGGTGCCATTCGGTTCTGGGCAGCCGCTAGTTTCCGTGTGGATGAGTGTACACAGTGCCTAGAGTAGAAGAGAATGCTTAGGGTGAAGGCGGGAGGGAGGCTCCGGTGTCTTGGCCCAGCTTGGAGGAGCATTTTAGTAGCTGTGTGACCTTGGGTAACTTGCAGAGGATCTCTGGGCTTTGTCTCCTTATCTGTCCATTGGCGGTTACTATAGAACCCACCTCCGTGGATCAAATGGGATGCAGTGGGCACAGTACTTAGATAGTATTATTTTATTCCAGGAAGGAAGTCAGTCCCCACCCACCCTTTTTTTTTTTTTTGTGACCAAGGTGTGACACCAGCTACCCAGCCCTCCCTGTCATCCTATCAGTGACCTCAGCGTGAGCGCCAGTCCTGAACCCCATCCCGGGCTTTATAGACGCAACTTTCTTCCCAGGGTTCCCCCAGTTTATCCACCTGCACCCTTAGGTGTCTTCCCAGCCTTCATCACGTATTTAGTTCTTTTACAACTATAAAGTGAGGATTTTCGTGTCATTTTCCGGATGAGGAAGCAGAGGGTCCGAATGCCGAATGCAGTGGGATTAACCCCCCCCCCCCCCCCCCCGGGTTCCCTGCCGTTGGGAGATACTTCCAGGGTCTCTTCCCCAGTCTGCTTGAATTGGGGGCTGAACAACTGCAAGCGACTTTCAGGCCCACCTTCTGCCTTTAGAGCGGTTGTCTGCCTTTGGGAAACCAGACCAGACCAGACTAGGTGCCTGGGGTAGGGAAGTGGGAGACGTGTGGTTTCCTGCCCCAACCTCAGCCTGGGCGGCTCTGGAAGGTCCTCTCTCCGACTGGGGATGGGAGGAAACTCCTTTCCTCTGGATGCTGGGACCTGTTCTGGCTTGCTGTGTGGCCTCAGGAAGTTTGGTTAGCCTCTCTGAAGCTCCCTGGCAGGCCATCCTCTATTGTGTACTGTTGAGATGGCTCTTCAGTTGTCTTAAGAGACAATGGTCAAAACTAGGTGTTCGGCCTCACCCTGATGACAGACCATGGGTGTGTCAGAGCGTTATAGTCAGGCTGGTCTGTGTTTACAACCCCCCTTGTCCTGTGTCCTGGGGTCAGGAAGGAAACTGAGCTCCTCAGAGTCAGCTGCATTTCCAGGGTCACACTTGGAGCCGGAAAGTGCCTCCCTTGGTCCTGTAATTAATTTTCAGAATCTCAGCATCTGTGGGACACTGGAGCCAGACAGCCTGGTTTCAAACCCCACAAACTGTCAGGCTGTGAGCTTTGGGACAGATCGCTATCTTCTGTGTCATGGTGTCATGGTATCACAGGGTAATCTCCGTCCCCGCCTTGGACGGTGACAAGCATTGGGTTGGGGACGGCTAGTGGACATACAGGGCCTAGGCCAGAGCCTGGGACCTACAAAAAACGGTCTCATGTATAAAAGAGTTTGTCACTAGAGGCCCAAGACTCAGAGGTGTGAAGTCTGGGGAGACACACTAAGATACCCCACCATTTCCACCCCCATTTCCCTCCCTTATCTCCCTCTTGCTGTGCCCAGCCCCCATATTCCACCTCTCCTGGAGGGCCTCTGGGAGGGGAGGGAGGTCTTTGCCTTCGAGCTGAATCCTGACTGTGGGCTTAGGCCCGGTGTCTGCCAGAAGTTCTGCCGGCACTTTTTCATGTCCCTTGCCAGTGCTTTATTTCTGCTATGTCTGGGCTGGGCCATCACAGGTCACCCGAGTTGGATGGAATTCTCAGCTGCACTTGTTGCTTCAGAATGTCACCAGCTGCAGCCAGGAAGCCAGGCACCCCTGCTTGTTTGTACACAGCGAGAATGGAGCTCCTCCTCCCCAGCCCAGGCCTCTTTGTGTGGCTTGGGTGCAGGGTCAGATCAGGCCCATCACATCTCTTCTGTAACAGAGGCACTTCAAGCTAAAGTCATTTTCCCCACAAAATCCTCAGCAGCCCTCGATCGCGCCTTCCTCTTCCCTATGCTCTCTGTAGACATGGCTTCAGACTGACTGCATCCTGCCCTTCACAGAGATTTACTCCACTGGGCTCACCACTTAGCCCCAGGCCACAGACCCACAGTTCTGCCTGATTATGCAGTGTCCAACCCTATGGGCGTGCCATGGTGTGCCAAGTGCTCTCCTGGGTGATGTGGGCCAGCCGAGTCGGGTCCTCAAGGCAGGCAGGCAGCCAGTGGGTGAGAGGGTACAGAGAGCAGGGCTGTGTGGGTATGCCTGTATGGAACACACAGCCTGTGCCATTCACTCAGCAATTATATGGATATAGTTGTTTTTTTTGTTTTTGTTTTTTTTTTTTGGTTTTTCGAGACAGGGTTTCTCTGTGGTTTTGGAGCCTGTCCTGGAACTAGCTCTTGTAGACCAGGCTGGCCTCGAACTCACAGAGATCCGCCTGCCTCTGCCTCCCGAGTGCTGGGATTAAAGGCGTGCGCCACCACCACCCGGCTTATGGATATAGTTTTAAAACTGGAGATTCAACCCCGGGCCTTACTCATGCAAAGCAAGCCTCTACACGCCACACCCCCAGGCCCCAGATGTACCTCCGTGTTCCAGGCACCATTTGCAGGGGACGCAGGGGACGGTCTGGCCGCCGTGGGCCTGCAGTTCTAAGGCCATGTCATTCCGTAGCATCAGAAAGTGCATGCTAGGAGGAAACATAGAAAATTCACTTTAACACGGAGGATGGAAACCAGTATATCCATGACTTTTTCACACGGATTCGGCATAAAAATTGCTGCTTTCTAATTTTTCTGTGGTGCTGCAGGTCAAATCCCGGGCTCAAACGTGCTCGGCAGGTACTCCTCCACCACCCCGGTATAAGAATTATTGGAAGCCGGGCGGTGGTGGCGCACGCCTTTAATCCCAGCACTCCGGGAGGCAGAGGCAGGCAGATCTCTGTGAGTTCGAGACCAGCCTGGTCTACAGAGCTAGTTCCAGGACAGGCTCCAAAGCCACAGAAGAAACCCTGTCTCGAAAAACCAAAATAAATAAATAAATAAATAAATAAGCTACAAAGAAACCCTGTCTCAAAAAAAAAAAAAAAGAATTACTGCACATTTATAATTTAATTTTAGTTTCTATGTATAAGTGTTTTGCCTCCACATTTGTCTGTGTGCTGCATGCTTTGTGCCCACAGAGGCCAGAAGAGGGTGACCGGAGTTACAGACAGCTCTGAGCCTCCATGTGGGTGCTGAGAATTGAACCCTGGTCCTCTGGAAGAGCAGCCAGTGCTCTTGAACACTGAGCCATCTCTCCAGATTCATTAGTATTTTTTAACGTTTTGTTTGAAACAGGGTCTCTCTGTGAAATCTTGTAGACCAGGCTGGACTTGAACTCACAGAAATGCACCTGTCTCTGCTTCTCTAGGATTAAAGGTGCGCACCGCCATGCCTAACTTGCACAGAGTTTTTAATATATTTATTTTTGAGGCAGGGTCTGATGTGTCCCAGGCCAGCGCAGAACTTGTTATATATCAGAGGATGACCTTGGGGCTCTGATACTCCTGCCTCTAGCACCCTGGTGCTGGAAATACAGGTGTGGGTCACCGGCCGAGTTTGTGCAGTGCTGGGAATGGAACCCAGGATGTCGTGCATGCCAGGCAAGCGCTCTCCTTACTGAGCCACGGGTTTTATTACATTTATTTGTTTATTTGTTGTTTACCGGCAGGAGCTATACATGTGGAAGTCAGAGGACAAGCCACAAGCGTCACTTCTGTCCTTCTCCCATGTGGGTCCCTGGTCAAGTCAGGCCTGATGAGACAACTTGCAAGGGCCCCCATTCTTCTCATAACCTCACATTTGAAATCCAGCATGCTCGGGCAGTGGTGGCACACGGGAGGCAGAGACAGGTGGATGGATCTCTGTGAGTTCAAGGTCAGCCTGGTCTACTAAGTGAGTTCCAGGATAGCCAGGGTTGTTACACAGGGAAACATTGTCTTGGGGGAAAAGAAAGAAAGAAAGAAAGAAAGAAAGAGAGAGAAAAGAATCCAACCTGGATTTCACCCAGACTAGCATGAGTGCATATATTTAAAAATAAACAGATATGTCAGCTTATGATTAAGTGCCATGAAGGAAGTAAGGCAGGAGCTATGGTGGAGGTTGTCTAGGAGGCAGGCTGTCGGGGAAGTTCCTGATGAGACATTGCCTCAGCTGAGGACTGGCTGAAGTGAGCTACAGAGAGATCTTGGGGGGAGGCCTATATCCACACAAGCACACCCACACCTACACATAATTAAAAATAAATCTTTATAAGAAAGAAAAGGAGAAAAAAAAAAGGGGTTGGGCTGTAGCCCAGCTGCCAGAGTGCCTGCCTAGCGTTACATGAGGGCCTGGGTTCAATTCCCAGCACCATAGAAAATAGACATGGTAAGCATGTCTATAATCCTAACGCTAGGGAAGTAGAGGCAAGAGGATCAGGATCTCAAGGCCAGCCTTGTCTACAGAGATAGTTTGAGGCCCACCTGGGCTACAGGAGAGGAAAAGCAAAACCTATTGTGACTAAATCTGTATTCATCTCCTGTGACTGCACTAATGGCTCAAGGAAGGACAAATGCCTTGTTTTTCTGGGTAATTCCTGCAGTGGGCACACTAAGGGGCAGTGAAGCAAGGAATCATGGGTAATACCAAAAACACCAATGTGGACCAGACTGGGTAATGTTCTGGAAGCCAGGGCCAAGAAATGGATTATACTGAACAGCTAGACCTGGTAGTGCATTTGGCAGCTGAGGCAGGAGGACTGCAAGTATTAGGCCAACCAGGGTGATTGCTCTGTCTCAAAAACCACACAAGGGGCCGGGGAGGTGCTTCAGGTGTATGAGCCCTGGGCACTGTCCCCAGCACCAAAAACTATAATATTAAAAATAAAGTCAAGGTGTCAGGGAAGCTCCACTGGTTTAGGATGCTCTAGGGAAATCTATTTCTTTGTGTTTTTCAGCTTCTACTGCCTTCCTTCCTCCTCTAGAGCCAGCAGATAACATCTTCCAGGTGCTAACCTGTGCCACATCCTCTGTCACTCTGACCCTTGCTGACCTTTCACAAGGGCTCTGTGAGCACATGATCACATAAACCCAGCTGATCTTTTTATTTGTTTGTTTGTTTGTTTGTTTGTTTTTCGAGACAGGGTTTCTCTGCGTAGCTTTGGAACCTCTCCTGGAACTTGCTCTGGTAGACCAGGCTGGCCTCTAACTCACAGAGACCCACCTGCTTCTGCCCCCTAAGTGCTGTGATTAAAGGCATGCACTGCCACCGCCCAGCCCTACCTGATCTTCTTGAGGTCAAAGTCCCTTTTGCTATAGATAGGTTCTGGGGACTAGGACGAGAATGTGTTTGTGGGGGCCATGGTTCCATCTGCTCTGCTGGTTACTCCTGATAGCCACTTGGGCCATTCTGTGTGCCCAGCATGAACCTTTTCATCCAGCTGATCGCCTTCATCACCTCACAGTCCTCAAAGGGACATACTACTATCACATCTTAGGCACCCCAAGTTTAAAGAATCTGCCCAAGATCAGCTGTTTGTCATAGGAGTTCAAGCCTGGATTGGTGTATCTATGCCTGGTGGTACAAGATTATAATCCCAGCCACTGGGGAGGCTGAGGCAGGAGAATCAAACAAGGTCTGCCTAAGCTACAGAGTGAGTTCAAGGCCAGCTTGGACAACTTAGTCAGACTGTGTCTGAAAAGAGGTGTGGCTCAGTGTAGAGCCCCTGCCTGAATCCCCCAGTGAGGGGCTGGGGTGTGGCTCAGTGTAGAGCCCCTGCCTGAATCCCCCAGTGAGGGACTGGGTGTGGCTCAGTGGTAGAGCCCCTGCCTAGAATCTCCCAGTGAGGGGCTGGGGCTGGGGCTCAGTGGTAGAATACCTGCCTAGAATTTCCCAGTGAGGGGTTGGGGTGTGACTCAGTGGTAGAGCACCTGCCTAGAATCCCCCAGTGAAGGGCTATGTCTGTTGTTCAATAGGAAAATACTTGTCGAGCATGTGTGAGGCCCTTCGTTCCATTCCCAGCACCTCAAACAAACAAACTTGTGTTGACAGGATGTATATTGCTGTCCTTCAGCTTGGGTTCTATCCAAAGCCACAGCCATGCTGCTCCCCAGCCTCATTCACGCCTCCGAGTGGTTGCTTCCATGTTCACAATTGCACAGACAGCACCATCGTAAAGTTGAGGATGTTTGCATTGCCTTCGAAGAGGAACCTGTGGGGGCTGGAGAGATGGCTCAGAGGTTAAGAGCACTGACTGCTCTTCCGGACGTCCTGAGTTCAATTCCCAGCAACCACATGGTGGCTCCCAGCCATCTGTAATGAGATTTGGTGCCCTCTTCTGGCCTGCAGGCATACATGGAGGCTGAACACTTTATATATAATAAATAAATAAATCTTTAAAAAAATAAAAAAATAAATAAAAAAAGAGGAACCTGTGCACACTCACCATCACTCCTGGCGCCTCTCAGAGCTCTGGCCAGAAGCCCCAGGTTGCCTCTGTCTATGGATTTGCCCATTCATAAAAATGGCATCGCAGACTGTGTGACCTTTTACATCTGGCTTCTCTTCTTAGCTGGGGATGGTGCTAGCTGCATTTCTTTCCTTTTTCTGTCCAGATATAGCCCGTTGTATGGATAGGTTGGTTTTATTTACGCCCTCTGGGCTGGTGAACTCTGAGTTCTTCTGCAGCATTGCTATAGACCAGCAGTTCTCACCCTGTGGATCATAACCCTGGGGGGAGGGTGTCAAATGACCCTTTCACAGGGGTTGCCTAAGACGACCCGAAAACACAAATATTTACCTTATAATTCATAACATTAGCAAAATTACTGTTATAAAATAGCCACAAAAATGTTATATTTGGGGCTGGAGAGATGGCTCAGAGGTTAAGAGCATTGCCTGCTCTTCCAAAAGTCCTGAGTTCAATTCCCAGCAACCACATGATGGCTCACAACCATCTGTAATGGAGTCTGGTATCCTCTTCTGGCCTGAAGGCATACACACAGACTGAATATTGTATACATAATAAATAAATAAATATTTTTTAAAAAAATGTTATATTTGGGGGTCACCACAACATGAGGAACTATATTAAAGGGTCACAGCATTAGGAAGGTTGAGAATCACTGCACTAGGCACCTGTATGCATACATGAACATGTAGGTGTGGACCTGTCTTCTCTTTCCTGGGTCTCTCTCTTTCTTTTCTTTTCTTTCTTTCTTTCTTTCTTTCTTTCTCTTTCCTCCTCCTCCTCTTCCTCCTCCTCCTCCTCCTCCTCCTCCTCCTCCTCCTTCTTCCTTCTCCTCCTCCTCTTCCTCCTTCTCCTCCTTTTTTCCCAAGACAGGGTTTCTCTGTGTAGCCCTGCCTATCCTTGAACTCACTCTGTAGACCAAGCTGGCCTTAAACCTAGAGTTCCGCCTGCCTCTGCTCCCAAGTGCTGGGATTAAAGGAATGTACCACCACCACCCGGTTCTGCCTCAGCTTCTTGAATGCTGAGCCCACAGGTGTATGGGGCTATAAAAATAAATTCACATGAATGAAGGCGCCTGTGGAGGGGATCAAAAGGTATTGGGAAGCAAACTTGCGTCCTCTTTCGGGCAGTTCACCCTCTTAACCTCTGAGACACTGTCACAGTCCCTTTGAAAATATCATAGCTTTTTCTGGGGTGTTCTTATGGTCCAGGTTAACCTCTAACTTGAAGACGTCTTTCTGCCTCCACCGCGGTCTACACAAACAGCTGGCTGATCTCACTAACTCTCTTACTTGTCTTTCAAACCTGGAAGTTTTGGTTCCCTAGCTGAGGGAAACCGAGGCTCTGAGTGATTATTGCAAGCTGCTCAGGCTGTCCCAGAGAGCAGAGGAACTCTGGCGCTTCCTCACTGTACCTTGAGGAAATGACTGGGGATTGTCAGGGCTGTGTAGCCGGGGATGGCTTGTCCCCACAGCCAAAGAACACAGGTGTGGCCTGGACTGAGCCCTCCTGACTTCAGCATGCACATCAACAGAAGAGGCCCTGTCTGGCTCTGTGTGCCATCTGCCGGAGACCCGCCTCTCTTGGGGGAATGGGGTGACTCCAAGTACCATAAACAGAACAGTTCTCTGATGGGCAGGTGAGACCCTGGGTGCCTCCGATCCTTCTGTGACCCTTGCTGTCGCCCCGCCCCAACAGGAGCTGGAGCTGGTGGAGGATGTGTGGCGGGGCGAGGCGCAGGACCTCCTGTCTCAGATTGCCCAGCTGCAAGAGGAGAATAAGCAACTGTTGACCAACCTCAACCACAAGGACGTGGGCTTCTCTGAGGAGGAGTTCCAGAAGCAGGAAGGTGAGCCCCCCCCATCCCAGTGATTCCCCATGACCGCTCAGAGACCGCAGCCTTTGGCACCAGTGGGCTGGTGAATTTGCATCTTGACTGTCTCAGAGAGGAACGACTTAGGTCCAGATGTTGATGTGATCTCAATTAGCTATCACAGTTTTCTGCCCTCCTACATGGTTCCTCTGGGCCCTGGGACACACTGGACAAGTCAGACCCTGGGCCACTTGGAAGTTGGAACTGTGTTTTAGCACAGAGGGCATCGGCAGTAAATACATGAACAATAAATAGACGTCTAATTTTGATTTATGGCAGCTGACACTGTGTGAGAGCTGAGACAGGGGCATGGAGTAGCAGCTTGGGGTCTAGTCGTCGGGTGGTCACAGTTCAGCCCTTATGAAGTGGCACACTGCGTCACGTTAGTGCCGTGAACAAGTGGTACATGCCAAGGCCCTGGCATGAGTATTTGCGGGAAACGTAGAAGGCCAGGGTACGAGAAGATGGTCAAGGCTGAGGGGGCTGGAAATAAGGTCAGAGGAGACCAAGGCTGGGATTGTTCTCTGTGTTTGAAGAGATTTCAGGCTGTGGTCACAGAACAGGTGACTAGCAGGGCAGTGGGGACAGCAGTTCTGGTTTGATTGGCACTGGAGGCCATCACAGTTGCTATCTGTCCCACAAACTTCTCTGGGGCTGGGCAAACAAGACTAGACAGTGGAGTTTGATCTGGGGCCTTGTGAGCTCCATCTGCTCTGCCTGGGGGCTGGACAAACAAGACTAGACAGTGGAGTTTGATCTGGGGCCTTGTGAGCTCCATCTGCTCTGCCTGGCCTGCAGTCTTGTCAAGGGATCCTGCCTCCTGTAGCTGACGCAGCAGAATCAAATCTCAGGTTTCTTTCTTTTGTATTAGTTTGTTTTGGTTTTTTGTTTGTTTGTTTTGTTTTTGTTTTTGAGACAGGGTTTCTCTGTGTAGCCCTGACTGTCCTGGAACTAGCTCTTGTAGACCAGGCTGGCCTCAAACTCAGAGATCCACCTGCATTGTCCCAGAGTGCTGTGATTAAAGATGTACACCACTGCCCAACTTGTTTTGTTTTTGAGACAGGGTCTCTCTGTGTAACCCTGGCTTTCCTGGCACTTGCTATGTAGACCAGGCTAGCCTCCAACTCATAAAACTTTGCCTTCTGAGTTCTGGGATTAAAGAAGTGCACTATTACACCTGGCTGCAGCCTGGCTTTTCATCCTGAGCAAACCCCTGGCTGCCCACATGAAGCCCCACCCTCTGGTCTGATGTACAGGAGTAGATTGGGATGGGGGCTCTTTGAATTTGGGGTTACAACTTTGAGAGGATCAAGTTTGGGGCTGGGCTGTGCCTGGCATGGGCGAGGTGCCGGCTTGGATCCCAAGCACTGCATACACTGGGTGTGGTGGGCCACGTCTGTAATCTGAGCCCTCTGGAGGCAGAAACAGGAGGGTCTCTCTGAGTTTGAGGCCAGCCTGGTCTACACAGTGAGTTTCAGGACAGCCAGAGCTGCACAGAGAAATCTTGTCTTGAAAAAAGTAAAGTAATAAAAACTTTTTTTTACAAAGAACAGATAAGGGCCAGCGAGATGGCTCAGTGGTCACAGAGCTTTTGGCTAAGCCTGACAGCATGGGTTTAACTCCCAGGTTCCACGTGGTGAAGGGAGAGAGTGGACTCTTGCACATTGTCCTCTGGCCTCCCCACAAGTAAGTGTGACACACGTGTGCACACACACACGAAGACACACACATGGAGACTCACACACACACACACACACACACACACACACACACAAATATAACAAAATTAAAAACAAATGAAATAGGGTACTGATAAGGACTGAAGAAAAAAAACAAAATACACAGTGAACCCAGGTCTGGAATTCTCTTCTCCTGGGTGTGCTTTGTGGTAATGTGTTGGGTGGCTTCGAAATCGGAGCGTCACTGTGAGGAGATGGTCTCTGGAGCCAGACCACACAGCTCCAACTGCTGGCCGCAGCGCTAACATACCATGTCGTTTGACGGACTCACAGACCGTCCTATGCCTTTGTTGCCCAGTTTGAAAGGGAGAAAGCAGTGGTGGTCCCTCTCTCATAAGTCTGTCTGCCTTTGTGTGATGTCAGTGGCTTCTGTCTCTTTCCACAGCTGCTTACTGTGCCATCCCCTCGACACCATGTCTGTCTGTCAATCCTCCACAGGTGGGACTTTCAGGTTGTGACTACTTTTTGGCTCCTATGAACACCTTTCAGGTGTTCGTGTAATCATTTTATTTAGGAAAAATAATCTTGGTTTTTGCCTACGATAGTCCTGCCATGCACCCAGAGACCTCTGGGGGTGATGTGGGAACCCCGCTGCCCACTCTAGTGGAGTCTCAGAGGTCTCAGCAGCTCTGAGCTGCTTTCCCTGTGGCCCCTTTCCTCTGGGAGTGTAGCTCTGCCCTTGCAGCTATCACAGTCCCTGCTGACCAGTGTGGACCAACGGAAGGTATACACAGACGATACCCTGAGCATCGAGTGTGCCTGGCTTCCACAGGACCAGCTGGGGAGCTGGCTGTGTTCTCCAAGCCCGCAGCCCCCGCCCTAGCAAAGAGGCAGGCAGATGCCAGGCTGCCTTCAGGGTTATTTTTATTTTGTGGGGAAACCATGGGAACACAGCAGGGACCAAGTGTTCCCCACCTACTAGAGGAACAGGCCTGGGGCAGGTGGTGTCCTGGGATAAAGAGGGCAGGTGCTGGTGACCTTGAGTCCCAGTCAAGAGTGACAGTGGAACAGGGCCATGGCCAAGGGCCATCTGAGGACTCAGGTGAATTCTCTTACTCTGGCCCCATGTTGGAACACCAAAATCTTGTTTTTTACTTTTTACTCTTTTACCTTTTGGGGGCGGGGGTTCTACTACCCAGCTCCCAAATAAATCACACATGGATTTATTATTACTTATAAAGGCCCAGCCTTACCTTGACTTGTTTCTAGCCAGTTTTCCTTAGCTTTAAATCATTTTTGCCTCTGAAATTTCTCCTTCTCTTACTTCCGTATACCTTACTTTCACTCTGACTCTGTGGCCGGCTGTGTAGCTGACCCCTGACGTCCTCCTCTCCTTCTCTCCTCGCCTTCATCTGGTCTTGCTTCTTCTATTTATTCTCCCAGCCCGCCAGCCCCGTCTAGCCTGTCTCCTGCCTCGCTATTGGCCGGTCAGCTTTTTTAGACCATCAGGTATTTTAGTTAGGCAAAAAAAAAAAAAAAAAAAAAAAAAAATCACAACTTCACAGAGTTAAAGAAATCCAGCATAAACAAAAGCAATGCATCTTTACACAGTTAAACAAATGCTCCAGGGCATAAACACACCTTACAATAATTTCCTGCAGCTCTCAGGTGCATGCAGGGGTCAGGTTTCTGTGCAGGCCAGCAGGAGGAGGGGCGCTCAGAGGGCCTATCCCTACGTGTGCCTCTGGATTTCTGAGTCCTATCGCTCCACAGGCGCCTTACAGGTTAAAAAATCCCCTCTGGGGGCTGGAGAGGTGACTCAGCGGTTAGGAGCACTTCTAGAAGGACCCAGGTTCAATTCCTAGCACCCACATGGCAGCTCATAACTGTCTGTAACTCCAAGATCTGATACTCTCACACAGACATACATGCAGGGAAAACACCAATGCACATGAAATCCCCTGTGGTAGCCAGCAGATGGTGGTCCTCATGTTTAATCCCAGCACCCGGGAGGCAGAGGTTCAAAGCCAGCCTGGTCTATAGATGGATTGGCAGGACAGCCGGGCTATACAGAGAAACTCTCTTTCGGAAAAATGAAAGCAAAACAAAACAGAAACCCTCTCTGGCTCTCTTTGGGAATCTGTCCAGTCCGAGAGCTGTTCGCACACAGGGCTGTGAATTGAGTGTCCAGCGTAGGATAGAAGAGGTGCAGAGGACTCATGGATCTGCCAGTGGCCCCGGGCTCTGGGAGAGTGACTTTGTCACCAGGAGCAAAGCAAAGCTGACCACTCAGTCATTTTTGTTGCTTCTTTTATTTTATATGTGTGTCTGCCTGCATGTATGTCTGTGCACCCTGTGTGTGCCTGGTGCTGTGGCGGTCAGTAGAGATCACTGGATCCCTAGAACTGGAGTAAGGATTGTGAGCCGCCATGTGGGTGCAGGGAGCTGAACCTGGGTCCTCTGCGAGAGCCGCAAGTGCTGAGAACCACTGAGCCAGCTCTCCATCTAGCCCGCCCCCCCTTCTTGTTGTTTCTTCAAGACAGAGTTTTTCTGTGTACTAGCCTTGGCTGTCCTGGAACTTGCTCTGTAGACCAGACTGGCTTTGAACTCACAGAGATCTACCTGCCTCTGTCTCCAGAGTGCTTAGACTAATGGCTTGTACCACCACACCCTGCTTCACCAAATGCCTAAAAGGCAACTTATATGTGGGAGGGCTGCAGCTTAGTACTCGCCTGCCTTAGCCGTGGTCTGCTGGGGTCATGGCGGGAAGCCCCTGTCCTGGCCACCCACCAAATGCTGTGTCCTAATGGTATTGTGTGTGTGTTGGCTCCACCCATTCTCCAACCTGCCCCCGTCCCATTTTATGAATTTGGAAACAGAGGCAGAAGAGAGGCCAGAGCCACACAGCCAAGCGTGGCTTACAGGGTTAGTGTGAACTTTGGAGGCTAACCTCTAGATCACGGTGCAGGGTCATGTCTGTCATGACGTGTGGGGATGTGTTGTGAAAGTGAGGCGGTGGGTGGGAGTGTTTCTGGGTGGGGGGAAAGCCATCACGCAGAGGGGACCAACGAGAGGAGTCTTGTGTGCAGTGATCTCAAGGTCAGAAGAAAGAGGGGAGAGAGAGGTAGAGGCGGTGAGGTAGGAATGTGCTCGGCAAGACTGAAGGCAGGAGCAGCCCCAGGGTGTGTGCGGGGTACACGAGAGACTTTGGGGAGAGCCCTGGCCCACTTGGAGTGCGACACTATGGGGGGCTTAAGCCGAGGGGAGGTGGCTCACCTCCCAGTCTCGCTTTCACCCAGGCATGTCAGAGCGGGAGCGGCAGGTGATGAAGAGGCTGAAGGAAGTGGTGGACAAGCAGAGGGACGAGATCCGAGCCAAAGACAGGGAGCTTGGCCTGAAGAATGAGGACGTTGAGGCTGTAAGTGACCAACGCCAATCTGAGCCCACTTTCCTACTTCATGGCGGCATGGGGGCGGGGCTGGAGAGATGGCTAAACAGTAAGAACATCCGCTGCTCTTCCAGAGGAATGGAGCTCAGCTCTCAGCACCCACATGACAGGTAGTGACTATAACTGTGGTCTCAGGAGATCTGACACCTTCTGGCCTTCATAGGCACTAGACACGTGTGTGGCGCACAGATATACACACAGGCAAAACACATAGCCGTATAAAAAATAGATCTGAAAAAGAAGCCCACATGTGTATCACTCCTTGTCAACAGTCATAAAAATAGAAACAAGTTAGAAAGGTGTTTATGATGTACATGCTCTACTCAAAGAGGGTTTCCCTTGTGCTGTACACAGACTGGGTTACTGCCGTCCGTGGTTTCCTGTTGTCTATGGTTTCCTGTCGTCTGTGGGTTACTGTCGTCCGTGGGTTACTGTCGTCCGTGGGTTCCTGTCGTCTGTGGGTTCCTGTCATCTGTGGGTTCCTGTCGTCCGTGGTTTCCTGTTGTCCGTGGTTTCCTGTCGTCTGTGGGTTACTGTCGTCCATGTTTTCCTGTCCTCCATGGTTTACTGTGGTCTGTGGTTTACAGTCGTCCGTGGTTTCCTGCCGTCCGTGGTTTCCTGCTGTCCGTGACAGCCTCACTAAATGCCTCTTTCTCTCCACAGCTGCAGCAGCAGCAGACGAGGCTAATGAAGATCAACCATGACCTTCGGCACCGGGTCACGGTGGTGGAGGCCCAGGGGAAGGCCTTGATTGAGCAGAAGGTGGAGCTTGAGGCAGATCTGCAGACCAAGGAGCAGGAGATGGGCAGCCTTCGGGCAGAACTCGGGAAGCTGAGGGAGAGGCTGCAGGGCGAGCACAGCCAGAACGGGGAGGAGGAGGCCGAGGTGAGCAGCAAGCTGGTATGAGGTGTGTGGGAACCTGAGTTGTGGGCTGGCCCCACGTAGAAAGAACTGCCTTGTTTTCCCCATTGTATCTAAGAAGGCAGGAGGCACCAAGAGAGAAAGAGGGAGAGAGAGAGAGATCCTGGCCTGAGGACACCAACTGGGCATGGGCAGAGCTGGACCTGAATCCCTGGTCTCCAGCATCCCAGAGGGCATGCAGTTCAGTGATGATGGCTGAGCTTCATTCATCACTCATTCACTCATTCATTCATTCATCCATTCATCCATTCGAGTGACTATTGACTGTAGCAGGCACAGAGGATGGGATAAGGATTGTCCCATGGAGCATGCGTTTATAGGGACTGGAAGTTCTAGATGGATACCCAAGAGAACTGAACACGTGTCCATGTAAAAACCTGTACAGGAGCCTGGAGAGATGGCTCAGCAGTTAAGAGCACTTGCTGCTTTTTCAAAGGACCCTGGTTCAGCTCCTAAGCCCCCTCGTTTGGAGGCTCACAACTGCTTCTGACTTTTCCGGGGCATCTGTTGCTCTCTCTGTCCTCCGTGAAAACCTGCATCCATGTGTACACATGCGCACATTCAAACACCCGTATACACATTTAAAAAACAAACGTGCAAGCTGACTCAGTGGCTCATACCTGGAATCCTAGCGCTCAGGAGGCAGAGGCAGGCGGATCTCTGTGAGTTCGAGGCCAGCCTGATCTACAAGAGCTAGTTCCAGGACAGGCTCCAAAGCTACAGAGAAACCCTGTTTCGAAAAACCAAAAAAAAAAAAAAAAAGAAAGAAAGAAAGAAAGAAGTTGTTTAAATTTAAGATGGTCTTAGACTGTGCATCAAATTCTTTACTAACCTGAGCTGTGTGAGACCCTGTCTCAAAGGTAAAAATAAAACCCAGGAAGAAAATGACCCAGATGCTCACAGTAGCATTACTCATCGGGTCTGACAGGAAGTGAGAACGGAAATGTGGCCATACATACATAGTCCACACCACGGAATATGACTCAGCCCTGAAAAAGCCTGAGTCACGAGACGAGCACTCCCGACCCCATAGGTGAACCTTGAAGTGGTCTTGATGAGTGAGGATAGGCCAGACTCGGAAGGCCACATGCTGTGTATCTCCTGTGTCTCTAAGATTCCAGATTGGGCAGATCCAGGCCAGAGTGCAGAAGGGCGGCGTAGGGACTAGGACAGTGGGGAATGGCTAATGGGCATAGGGCTTCTTTGGGGAGGAGGGAAAAGTTCCGGAATTAGAAAGTGGTGGTGGTTGCACACCTGAGAATATGCTGAAACTCCCTGAACTTTATTCTTTGAAGGGTGGATATTGTGGTATGTGAATTACATACAGATGATTTTAACATTTATTTATTGTGTGTGTGTGCGTGCACGCGTGCTCATGTGCCACAGTACGCGGAGGTCATTTTCTTCCTTCTGCCCTGAAGGTTTGTCTGGGATGGGCTCAGGGGGCTTTTCCAGGAGGGGATTGACAGGAGTAAGGATAGAGGAGGAGGGGGAATGAGTTCCAGGCGGGAAGAATGACCTGTGCAAAGGCCCTGTGGCGGGAGGAGCCTCAGGGACAAGGAGGCCTCATGGTGAAGGTGGCTGGTGTGCGGTGAAGGGGAGTGAGGGGCTGGCCAGCGGTCCGGGTGGAAGTTGGGGCCGGGCCTGCAGGCTCCTCAGGGAGAGGAGTTTGTGTGCACCTGAGAGATTGACAGGTGGGGGAGGTTGGGGGGGGGGGAAGTCCCAGGAGTTTATGACCTCATATAGAAGGGAAGGACTAGCCGGGGAAATGGTGGCACACACCTTTAATCCTAGCACTCGAGAGGCAGAGGCAGGCAGATATCTGTGAGTTCGAGGCCAGCCTGGTCACAGAGTGAGTTCCAGGACAGGCAGGACTACGTAGGAGAAACCCTGTTACGGAAAGAAGAGAAAAGAAGGGAAGGGAAGGACTGAGCCCCAGTATATCCACCCTGGAGAGGAGAGACTATCCCAGCAGTGAGACATTGTCCTCACTTATCTCTCAGGAAGAGCTTGTGATCAAGGCTTCCAACAAAACCTACGCTTGAGAGGTGATTCCTGAGGCAGCCTGTGACAGGGAAGGGGGAAGGTGAACAGGAGGCCCCGTGGCAAGGCCGAGGACACTCACCTGCTGGGGCTGCTAAGAAGTACCCAGGCCCTCTCATAACTGACCTTGGGGTGACACTAAGTCCTTCCTCAGAGTGGCTAATGGCCACGTGGGTTGTGAGTTTTCCATGCCCTGAAGATGCAAACAAGAAGGCAGAGGCATGCGGTGAGCGCTGGAGGCCTCCCTGTCCGTGGATGGAGCCGTCAGGAGGCCCAGGGCAGGGAGATGGCGGTTGCAGTGGGTGTCACACAGATAACCCCAGGCGGGGCTCAGAGTCCCCCAGATAGGCCTGCAATGCCAGCAGCTGGCAGAGCTTCCAAGGTGCAACTTTCCTGTGGCTGGCGGAGGGAGGAAAGGGTCAGGGAAGAGCTGCGGGCACATCCATAGGTAGCAAGTGAGACCGAGTCCCCCATGGCCTCGTTAGTCACCCTGCAGAGGAGGTGAACTTACAGGCAGCTGAGTTCCAGCCTGAGGTCTGTGCCTAGCCGACAGCTGATGCGTCTGGACCAGCTGCTTCTGAAGGACTAGAATCTGGGGAGAGAATAAGGAAGAAGTCATCTTTAGAGGGACAGGGTTAGGACCTGATTTGGGCGTATAGTGTCATGAAGTCAAGTTACGTGTTGAAGGAGAGAGAGAAAGGCACACGTGTTGTCTGTGACTGGAGCTTGAAGGTCAGACAGCTTCAGGTACAGCTGGTTCCAGGGGCTCAGAGAACGAAAGGTAGCAGGAATTCTGACTCAGGCCTTTTTGGTTTTGTTGCCTCTTAAGTTGCATCCTTTCTTGGGTGGACTCTGGTTACGACATGGTCCCTAATAGCAACCTGCTCAGCCAGCCTCTTCCCCAAGAGTCCCAGCAAAAGTCTTCAGACTGGCTCCTCGCTGAGTCAGCCCTGTGAGGAGAGGCCTACAGATAGGTACTGTGCCCTTCTGAGTCCCTGGCTGCTGTAGAAGGGTTCACAAACCAGGTGGGTACCAAGTGGAACCCTGGAGACTGAGGGGACAATATAGAGGTGTGGGTGTGTAGGCTGGGGTTGCAACTGCCCATTGGAGTGCAAGGCAGCTGTGGCTGCCATGCAGTCTCTGAGCTGCAGCAGAAATGCGTGAGGGGTCCCTTGACATGGCCTCTGTAGGTGGGATGAGCCCTGGGATTTTATGGAGGACAGTATGAAGGGGAAGTGACCTATGGCAGGCACCGATGACTTTGCAGTAATACAGGTCTGAAGTAAAAGGCTGGGCCAGATCCACAGCAGGAGATGCATGCCCAAGACAGCCACTAGGCCACAACAGGGGATACCCATGCATGCCCAAGACAGCCACTAGGCCACAACGGGGGGTACCCATGCATGCCCAAGACAGCCACTAGGCCACAGTGGGGGGTACCCATGCCGCAGTCTTGCTCCAGGAACTCAGGCCTCTTTCCCTCTGACCAGGCAGGGCTGCTCTAAGCCTGGGTACCCGAGGGCACCACCCTAAGGACCATGTGATTCCCAGCTCTGATCCAGGTCTCTCACTTAAGCACAGGGACATTTTGCACCAACTGGCTGCACAAGCTGGTTTTACCTTCCATTCTGGCAGCAGAGGAGTAGAGAAGAGGCAGGGAGAAGGGCGGGGAGATGGCTGTCGATAAAGTGCAGACCTGAGTTTGGAGGCCTGCATTTGGAGCCCAGCACCAATATACAAAAAGCCAGGTGGAGCTTATGCCTATAGCCCTGGCATTGTGGCTCCCGGCATCCAGAGCCAGCCAGTCTAGCACAGTTGTTGAGCTAAACAGATTAAATAGAGCGCGATTGATGAGGCCACTTGATGTCAGTGTCTGGCTCTGTGTGTGCATACGAATAAAAGTGTAGAAAGAAGTGAGGGAGAAAATCAAGGCTGCCCACATCTGGATCATGCTGCCTGCATGGCTTCCGGGTTGTGTGACGTCCAGAGTGCGTCACAATAAAACAGGAGGGCAGCAGGGTTACATGAGACCCGGGGCTTCTGGCAGATGAGGGGACAGCCCTGACCCTGTGGTTCAGGGTCTTATGAAGCCCAGGTAGAGAAATGTGGCTGTTGGGAGAGGGGGCAGTGGCGTGGAGAGGCATGGCTGGCTGGCCCTCACACATCCAGAAAGTTCTCTGAAGCACTTATGCCGAGTGTTGCCCCTGCACCGGGAGGAGGGAGATAGGGACAGGTTGGGTGGGGAGGTTTCCAGTAGAATGTGGAGCAAGCTGTTCCAGGCAGGGAACAGCCAGGAAGCAGGTTGGGGAATGTGGCCTGTGGCTGGGTACAGTTCAGTCCTAGGGCAGGGCTGGAGGGAGGTGGGAGCTATAGAGGAACTTGCAGCTGGAGAGGGGACCTCTTGTTTTATGGTTTTGTGAGACTGGGTTTCTCCACATAGTCTGGGCTATTCTGGAACTCACTCTGTGGATCAGACTGGCCTCGAACTCACAAAGATCCTCCTGCCTCTGCCTCCCGAGGGATAGGACCAAAGGTGGACACCACCATGCCTAGCCGAGGAGCCTGGTTTTCTCTCTAGTTTACCCAGCCTGCTCCTTTCTTTCTCTGATCTTTTCGTGTTTTCTGTTTTTGTTTTGGGACAAGGTTTCATGTGGCCTAAGCTGGCCAGTATCCAAGGATAACCCAGAAACCATGATCCTCTTGCCTCTGCCTCTCCAGGGCCAGGATTCTAGTGTGTTTATGCAGAGCCAGGGGTGTTGGACCCAGGGGCCTGGTGAATGTCGGGCAGTCGCTCTCCCTACTGAGCTGTATACTGAGTTCTTACGTGGTGTTATTGAGGTAGGTCTCACAACGTAGCCCAGGCTGGCCCTAAACTCCACACCTACCTTTCACACTGAAGTGGTCTTTTACATAAGGCTCTGAGAGGTATAATTCATGAACCATCGCATTCGGCCGTTTTCAGCATCCAGGGAAGAGAACTGTCCCAGGACCTGGGCTCCAGCTCTGGCAGCAAAACAAACCACCGTGAGTGGCACACAGTTTCTAGGAAGCAGGTCTTCAGATAAGAAAGCAGGTACTCCTCCACCACCCCGGTATAAGAATTACTGGAAGCCGGGCGGTGGTGGCACGCCTTTAATCCCAGCACTCCGGAGGCAGAGGGGAGCCTTCCCAGGAGGCCAGGCCTCAGGCTACAGGCCCAGACCTGTGATGCTGCACCTGGAGCCTCCAGGCATCTCCTGGCACCTGTGCCCAGAGAGCCCCCAGGGAGAGGGAGCAGTTTATCTGAGATAACCTGAGCCACCCAACAGTCCCTTGTGGAATGACCCTAGAAGGGCCTCTGATTGGCTTTGATGACTGTATTGGGATTGCTTCAAACTTTCCAGCTGGGACGGGCCTTGCTAGCGCTGCCCACAAGGTGGAGTCATGGCTGACAGAGCCCCAGTTCTCCCCACACTCAGAAGCAAAACTGCCACACACCTGGCTAAGACTCACCTACGCTCTAGGGGAATTAATGCTCACTACCTCAAAAGAGCTGACCCTGCTAAGGCCAGAGGAACCGCTATGATTTTTTCCCTTAAGATGTTTACTTATGGGGCTGGAGAGAGGGCTCAGTGGTTAAGAGCATTGTCTGCTCTTCCAAAGGTCCTGAGTTCAATTCCCGGCAACCACATAGTGGCTCACAACCATCTGAAACGAAGTCTGCTGCCCTCTTCTGGCCTGCAAATACACACAGACAGAATATTGTATACATAATAAATAAATAAATATTTTAAAAAAAAAGATGTTTACTTATTTATTTGGCTAATATGTGTGGCTGTTTTGTCTGCATGTATCTATGCACACCAGAAGAGGGTGTCCGATCCCATGGGACTACAGTTATAGACAGTTGTGAGCCACCATGTTGGGTGCTGGGAATCGGACCCAGGACCTCTAGGAGAACAACCAGTGCTCTTAACCTCTGAGCCATCTCTCCAGCCCTAGCTTTCTGTGTCTTGACTGAACACGGCCACTGCTGGGGAGCAGGGGGACCCTGTGTGTCAAAGTGGGTTTGCGGGGGCGGGGTGTGCACACCTTTAAACCTATTATTCAGTTGGCAGAGGCAGGTTGATCTCTATGAGTTCCAGGGCAGCCTGCTCTACAAAGCAAGTTCCAGGACAGTCAGGGCTATGCAAGAAACCATCTTGAAAAACAAAAACAAAACAGAAACAAAATAGAAATATCATTAGATTCTCTGGGGCATGATGTAAACCTAACACTAGGGAGGCAGAGGCAGGAGGATTTGGAATTTGAGTCTCCAGATTTTAAAACAGTTGACAGCTGGTTCAGTAGATTTTATGGCCCAGCAGGGGACACTGTGTGGCCCTGGGGACTATTGCAACCTCTGATGTCTTTGCCTCTGATGCTGGGAGTTGGTGGAAAACTCCTACACATGCATCAACACCCCACGCAGAGGGAGCACCTCTCTGGAAACCGCTCCCTTGATCCTCACTTATTGGCATATTTGTGTGTGTCTATCTCTCAATCCTGCTGTTCAGTTCCAGTCTGTTCCGGTTCTGAGTTCAGTGATTTTAGTGTTTAGTAAAATGCTGGATGCCCTTTAAAAATGGAGGAACAGTCTGTGGAGGTGGCCAGTCCTGATGGTGAGACCGCAGTGGTGATGGATAATGCTAGAGGTTTGTCTCACAGTGGAATATTACACAGCTGTGGGAAGGAATGAAGCTGTGACCCAGGCTGTAACAGGCTGTGGGTAGCGTAGCTGGGAAGGCCATCTGCAGATGCTGAGTGGCCTGCTAGGTTGCAGACATCATGCCTTCTCATGCTGGAGCATCCTGGTTTTGGTGATGGCCTTGAAGAAATGGACCACTGGGGATCTGGCTTGCTGGCTTGGGGAAGAGTGGTTGGTGGTATGACTTGTTGGCGTGTGCAAGGTCCGAATATTGCAAATATTAGGGGAGAAAGGGGTGTCCAGTGTCACACACCTGTCATCCCAGCCTTCTAGAGCCTGAGGCCGGAAGATGGATGTGGGTTCCAGCCAGCCTGGGCTACAGAGTGAGAACCTGTCTCTAAAAAGAAAGTAATGGGCCAGCCTCTTAAGGTGACTGTTGCTGTGATAAACACCATGACCAAATCAAGTTGGCATGTGGGGGTGTTATTTTGCTTATACTTCCATATCATCATTTATCATTGAAGAATGTCAGGGCAGGAACCTGGAGGCAGGAGCTGATGCAGAGACCATGGAAGACTAGAGCCATGTACCACCACACCCCGCTAACATACTTTAAAATGGTAAATTCTGTATTTCATGTGTCTTACCAATGTCTTTGAAAGGCTACCAGACTCTGGCACGAGGTGCCATGGTAAGTTGTGATCTGAGGCAGGGCAGCTGCTGCAGGACGATCCTGGGTTCTGTCTGTGTGACTTACATTGCAGACAGCTGTATCCCCTTGCCAGGCTCCAGCAAGGTGGCAGGAGCCCCTGGGGAAGAAGGGGTTTGACCAGAGGGTCTGTCCCAGAAGTGACTCAACTTCTCGTTAAATGAAAACGGTAGCCGGGCGGTGGTGGCGCACGCCTTTAATCCCAGCACTCGGGAGGCAAAGGCAGGCGGATCTCTGTGAGTTCAAGACCAGCCTGGTCTACAAGAGCTAGTTCCAGGACAGGCTCCAAAACCACAGAGAAACCCTGTCTCGAAAAAAAAAAAAAAATTGAAAACAGTAGCAAGAACGAGTCTCGGCTGTTCTTCAACACACCTTGACCAGATCAGCAGAGGTCTAAGTAAGAAAATGGGAGGGAAACCTGGAGGAGAAGGCAACAGATGGTGGAGGGCGGCCGTCAGAGACACGGTGGGAGGCACGCATGCCTCTGCCCGTTTGTAATAGCATCCTGAGTGGAGTGGGAGTCTGGGATGCAGGGCTAGCTCATGAAGGAGCTTGCTGAACAGGTGGTGGCTGGCTCCCACCTCCAAAGGGAAACGTTATGGAAGATAAGCGGAGGCTGCTGCCCAGAGACCGAAAATAGTGACCTGAGCAGGCCGCCTACCAGAGGGGGGTAGAAAATTCTAGCATATGAAGGGTGTGGAGCGGGGACCGTCAGGAGTGCCTTGACAACGCATCTCTGCCTTCTTCAGATACAGCTGCAGGCAGATGGAGAGGAATGCATTTCAGACTCAGAGAAGGCTGCCCTGGACCTCAAGGACCCCAACCGCCCTCGGTTCACGCTACAGGAGCTGCGGGACGTGCTGCATGAGAGGAATGAGCTTAAGTCTAAGGTGTTCCTGCTGCAAGAGGAGCTGGCCTACTATAAGAGGTGAGGGCAATTACCACGACCTCAGCGGCCACACCCCAGACCCAGGCCAGGCGTGTTGGTACTTGTGCAGCAGAGAGACAAGCACTCCTATAGGTGGCATAAAGGTCGCACAGCCCCCAACAGGCCATTCATTGCACGTCTTACCAAGTGTGTGACCAGATGTCTGTCAGAGGGCTGAGGGATAGATGGCTTGATCAGTGAAGAGTTAACATTGCAAGCACGAGGAGCAGAACTTAGGTCCCCAGACATTTGCGCGCGCGCGCACACACACACACACACACACACACACACACACACGCATGTACATCAGAAGGAGGGGGAAGAGAGAGAGGGAGGAAGGGAAGACTTGTTCTTAAACACCTCCCCGGGGCCAAAGGAACTACTGACTTACCCTCCAGACTCAAACCTCTGGCTGAGTGTGCCAGCAAAGAACACAGTTGTCATCTTCCCGGTTACCTTACTCCCTACTGAGAAATTTTGCACCAAAGCAAACCATTCTACCCACTTTGGGAGGGTTCCAGTTCTCACAGGATTGTGTTGACTCCTCTATTTCATGCCTTCAGCGAAGAAATAGAAGAGGAGAATCGAATACCCCAGCCTCCGCCCATCATACACCCAAGAACATCCCCCCAGCCGGAGTCCGGGATCAAGCGACTGTAAGTCTTGTGCCTCCCACGTGGGCCGTGTCACACATGGCTCATCCTGGTTCCTGCGACCTCTGATTCCAGGTCTGGGTGCCTTCTCTCAGGACTGCCCCTCACCCCAGTGGCTGAGACCAGCTTCTCCCACCACTGGGGCTTGCCCTTCGGGTTTTGATTATCTCCCTGCTTGACCTGGACCCCCAGTTCTCGGTGTCACTGGGCAGAGATTTGGGGACCAGTGACTGGTGCTCAGGAGCTTGCTTGGGTGTGCCAGGTGCATGGGATGTGGCTCTGGGTTTGGTACAGTGAGTAAGTTGGGGGATCAGAGACTCGGGCATTTTCAGAACTTTAAGGAGCTAAGTGTAGGACCCTGTGCTTGAATCCCAGCATTCAGGAGGTGGCGACAGGAAGATCGGAAGTTCAAGGTCATCCTTGGCTTCATAGTAAGTAGCCAAGACCAACCTAGGCTACATATGATACTTAAAAATAAAGTCCAGAGTAGCCTAGGTCCACCCCCTGTCAGGTTTTGTGATGATAAACCCTCTACGCTATTACGTGTATGTTGGTCCAACATACATTCAGTCTTAGGCCCTGGTTGCTATGAGACACACGCAGAAGGTCGCGTGTAGCTCCTGTGATCCACTAGACCTCAGCCCCTCCAGGAGTGCTCGGCCTTGCGGATCTCCTTGGTTCTCGTGGGAGCTGCCAACATCTTCCTTGGAAAAGAACAGAGGCTAATGGAGTAATGGTGTCCAATTGAGAAGATTTGCAGGCCCCAAAGCCTGTCAGAGGAAGGGCTGAGTTTTTATTTGGCCTTGTCAGGTGCCATCTTGTGCCCATCAAGAGCCTGCTGCAGGCCAAGTCCTGTCCCTCAAATAGCCTTGTGGAGGCCTCACTCTGGTGCTAATACATAGAAGACTGTCATTGTTAGGGGACCCTTGAGACAACTGACTGTGGCCAGTAAGAGGCAGAGCCCAGCCGAGGTAGCCCGGCCCCGGAGGACTGTAGTCAAGCCTGTGGCAGACCCACGTCAAGTGTCTGGATAGACCGAAAGGGGCTCTCCGGACCTGGTTTTGGCTATTCTTACAGAAAAGCCCTTGGTCTTCTCCCCAAACCCAATAGAAGCTTTGAAAGAGCAGGCAGCGTGGGGGTGGGGGAGGAAGTGGGCTCTACCCATACATCCTACCCGTTAAACGCCAGTGACCATGCTGGGAATTGTTGGCTAGTTCTGAGCAGACGGAATGTGGGCTGGTTTGTGTGGTGGGACCCACTCCCTTGGCAGGTGGCATCCCGCTCACGCTGGGCCCTCCGACAGCGAGGTAGCTTCCTGCAGCGCTGCTGTAGGCAGCAGTGCCCCTCTGAGCTGGCCAGCCTGCCCTACACCCCTGCTGGGTTTGGGAGTTCTTCTAAGAGATATAAATACTTCTAAGGAACAGGATCCAAAGGCTCCCATGAAGTCCCAGCACTGTTCTGACCTTTCTATTTGCTACCAAAGCTCCAGTCAGACAACTGCACAGAAGAAATGGTCCTAAGTGCAGGCTCTCCAGCCTGCTCCAGCATCGGACTTGGCTGGCTCCTGGCTACCTGTGCGAGGGCTCTGTCCCTCCCCGTGCTCCTGCAAGTGCAGACCCTGGACTTGAGTGGGGCAGCCACCCTCAGCCTTGGAGTCTGCTCTCACTAGGTGGGGAAGCTCACATCTGTAACTCCAGCACTCGGGAGGCTGGGGTACGCCTGCCTCTAGTTAGAGACTACAGACTGGGGACCATGCCTGAAAAGAAGCCAGAACAACAGAAACAGGATACCATTTTCTTCTCTCTGAAGCTCTAGAGAAAATGGAAAGGCAGGTGGCGTGTGGTCCGTTGTGAGGGGTAAGCGCGTGAAACACGCAGAAGGTGAAGGGGATGACGGCGAACTTGAGGCCCATAGACCTCGGTGTTAGAGAAAAATGAAGCAGAGGCCAGTGAGGTGGTTTAGCAGTTAAAACACAAGCCTGAGGACCTAAGTTCAGTCCCCCCTGAACCCACATAAAATGGACAAAAGAACTGACTCCCCAAAACAGTTTTCTCACATATAGACATACCACTCATATCATATACTCACACGCAGAGACACACATAATTTTTCCCCCCGAGACAGGGTTTCTCTGTGGAGCCCTGGCTGTCCTGGAACTCACTCTGTAGACCAGGCTGGCCTGGAACTTAAATCTCTGCCTTCTGAGTGCTGGGATTAAAGGAGCGCACCACCACTGCCCAGCACAAATAGTTTTTTTAAGTTGTTTTTTCCAGTTTCAGGCTGGGTAAAATCTAGACTATTATGATTCCAATTCAGCATATGACCAGGCCACAGCGTCTGCCACACTCTCCGAGGTGGCTCCATTCCCAAAATCCCTCTCCCCTTTAGCTCTGCCTCAGGTTGCTTGGCAACACCTGGTGTTCTAAGCCTGACAGGGTTGTCCGCTCCAGAGGGACAGGAGCAAAGACAGAGCGAGACCGTACTTCCTGTCCCTGCTGCACAGGTGGCCAGCCCTTTGCAGCCAGATTTCTGGGGGGTGACAGGAGCGGCTATCAGGCACAAAGGGCTTTTGACCAGCACAGGGACAACACTGGTGGCTTTTGTCCTCTGTGGCCTGTGACGGCTTTCATTGGCAGGCTCTCCTAGAGCCCTTCTTCTCCATATTGTGGCCTCTGTCCCCTTCGTCCTCTCCTTTGGACTGTGTTTGACCTGTGGCTGTGGGCCCCTGATCCCAGCCCACCGCTGTCACCCAGCAGCTAATAAAGAACCACCAGGCTTAGTTGAAGGGAGTCCACTCTTGAGTATGGTCAGAGTCATGGAACTGGTACAGTTATCCCCATTTCTCAGATGAGCAAACTGAGGCCCAGGGATGCCAGACTTGATTCAAGTCTGTGCGATTGGGAAGACTCAAAGCTGGGCTTCTGAACTAGGTCTTTTGTCCATCACAACACCCCCTCACCTCTCCTTCCTCTCTCACATCCTCATGCCCCAGCTAGTGGCTGGCTGCCCAGGTCCTCTTATCTCTCAAACGCACCGAGTCCAAGACGTCATAATTGACATTTCTGGGCTGGGCACAACAAGGCGACCAGAGCCTCCCACTGCCAGTCAGAACAGTGAGGCTGAAGATGGTCCAAGAATAGCCTGTGACTGGGAGGCTGCTGGCCTGAGAGGACAGGTTGGCATAGCCCACGGAGGTCACAAGGGAGCCTCAAGTGACTTCAGCCTTGTCCCCAGCAAACCCTAAACACCAGTGTCCCTTTTGTGTGGTCCCCACTTCAGAGTCCATCCCGTACATACACAGGACGGCTTTCCACTGGGCACAGCTTGGGGGGGGGGGGCTCTGGAGGGGGACAGGAAGGCAGCAGCTGGCCTCAGGGACCGGAAAGCCTGGCCTTGGAGTATGCTCCGCCTCTGTCTGCAGCAGTAAGGACGATGGTGTGTCCTATGCCTGGCCTTCTACCCCCACACCCCTCCTCGGCCAGGAATAGTTTCTTCAAAGCCGCCCATGAAATGCTAGGAGTTAGCACTTCACTTGATTTGAGCCTTCCGAAAATACCCATCAGGGGTGGGGGCATTAAAACCACGGCTACCATGATTAAGATGCAGAATTTGGCCCCAACAGTCATAGGAGTGGCTCTCCCTCTCTTATCAAACTTGGAGGTCATAGGCTGTGCCCTAGCAAGCCAGCTTCAGCCACCTGTCTGGAGTCAATCAATTATAAAAGCCAAATTAATAGTGAAAAGCAGAAAATAGGAGATTTATTCCATGTGGCCACACATTGAATACAGACACATACAGAGAGAGACACACACACATCCATCTTCAGGGTCCTGAAATCAGCGTCAGGTTTAAGTAGAGAGTAACAGATAGGCACATCTGAACAGTCCTGCCAATGTGTGGTTCCCCCATCGCTCACCGTCCTACTTCAGTTTCACCCTGTGAGGTCAGCTTTGTAAATCTCTGGAGACAAGTACTCACTTCCTTGGGCAATTCCCACTCTTTGTTTGGAGAGTCTGATGATCTTAAGGGTGAAAGACTTAAGTGTCTCTTTAAAATATTCCATTATGGGGCTGGAGAGACGGCTCAGTGGTTAAGAGCACTGGCTGCTCTTCCAGAGGACCCAGGTTCAATTCCCAGCCCCGACATGGCAGCTCACACCTGTCTGACACCTGTGCATGGATAGACCTGTCACAAAACACCAATGCATAGAGAAACTTTTTAAAAATTAGATATTTTTGCCGGGTGGTGGTGGCACACGCCTTTAATCCCAGCACTTGGGAGGCAGAGGCAGATGGATCTCTGTGAGTTCGAGGCCAGCCTGGTCTACAAGAGCTAGTTCCAGGACAGGAACCAAAAGCTACGGAGAAACCCTGTCTCGAAAATCCAAAAAATAAAAAATTAAATAAAATAAAATTAGATATTTTTAAAAAGTGTGCTCTATCACACCTCATTTAGAAAAAATAAAAAGAATAGCTTCATTTCTGTGCCACCTCTGGAGGTTGGGCTTGTCCGTGTGACCCGGAAGCAATCAAAGGGATGGCATGCCCCAGATGACTCAGGCCTTCTTGCCAGCGGTGTGGCCCCCTGTGTTTGTAAGTGGGCAGACACCTTTGCAAGCAGTGTCTACATGGAGTCCGAGAGGCTTCCTGCTTCGCAGTGACAGTGTTTGAGGGACGGGGACTGTGGGGGGTGTCTTCAAAACAGCGGGTGCAAAGTAGTGTGGAGGTTTGGAGCCCCCAGAGCCTCTTGTGCCCAACAGCTAGCAGGAAAAGGGTGCCCGCCCTTCTCAATGTCAGATGGGTGGGCTCTGGTGGACTGCGGTACCACTCCTCTGTGAAACACAGCCAGGGACTTCAGACACTCCACTGGAGACCGTGAGAGTGTCTCGGGGATACAGACACTCCATTGAATTTTTGTGTAATATTCTGGGTCCCATCACCAGCACCTCGTGAGATCCAATGTGGTGGCCATGGTTATGCCTGTAAGTCAAGCCCCAAGGGAGGTGTGAGGCGCGAGGATCAAGAGTTCCAGCTAGCCTCAGCTGTGCAGGAAGTCTGAGGCTGGTTTAGGATAAAGACTATCTCTGTGGGCTGTGGTGGCGCACGCCTTTAATCCCAGCATTCTGAAGCCAGGCGGATCTCTGTGAGTTCCAGGCCAGCCTGGTCTAGAGAGTGAGTTCCAGGGCTACACAGAGAAACTCTTGTCTTGAAAAGCTAAAATAATAATTATTAATAATTTTATAAAAGACTGAGGCTGTAGCTCAGTTGGGAGAGTACTTGCCTAGTGTGCATGAAACCTTGGGCTCAATTTCAGTGCATGGACCTATAACCCTAGCCCTTTGAGGTGGAAGCCCAGGTACCACAAGTTCAACGTCATTCTTAACTATGTAGTGAGACTGAAGCCAGCCTGAGATACATGAGACTCTGGGTTGTCCCCACCTATGGGGACAAGAAAGAGCCGAGAACAACATAGCTCAGTATCTCAGTGTTGGAGTGTTTAGCCAGAATCCACAGGCTCTGGATTTCTCCCCCAGTATACATAATAATAATAATAATAATAGTAATAATAATAGTAATAATAGTAAGAAAAGGTGCTTTTCAGCAAGATTGGTTCCCTGAGAGAGACTCTCAGTTGTCCTCTTGGGGTTAGTGACCATTGGGCTTCCTTAGGCTATAGGACCATCACCCAGACAGCCTCTGTACACGAGTTTGTCTACTTCTCCACATATACAAGGTCGTCGGTCCTGTTGAGAGAGGACCCTCTCCTCCACTGGGCCCTGTGTCTTCATGGGTCATGCTGAGGAACATGGGGGCGGGGGGCGTGTCTCGGCCTATAACACAGACCGTCATTGCAGCTCTCAGTGGATCTTGCAGGGTGGGTTTCTTGGTCACACTGCCCTCTCTTTATTTCCTCTGTCTGTCTGCTTCTGGAAGGCTCTTTACAGCCGTCATGCCCATGGTGGCAGCTGGACTGATCCTTGACGACCCCACGTTGCAGCCTGTGCGAAGACTCGTGTCCCTCGTAGGCACTGTCTGTGTTTGGGGCTTTGTTTTGTTTTTCTTTTCTGCTGTGCCTCTAGAATAGCTGTGGTGGCTGCTGCCAGCCTGTGCCTCCTGGCCACTTCAGCTGCATGGCCGTCACCTGCTTGTTGGCATCTCGAGTGGGTATGGGGCGTGATTGCCACTGTCGCTCTTGACCTCCACGAGTGCAGCCGGGAATGTCACCGATAATTCTTCTTGTCTCTTCTGTTTTCGCTCTAAAAACCACCTTGTCCATGATGCAGTAAAGAAGGTCCTTTAAGTGACGGGTCAGTAATCAACGCCCCCGGATCTGAATGACACTAACTGCTTCCTCTGTCTCCATGCCTGAGGCTTTCTAAACAGCTTTGTCTTGGCAGCTGTTTGGTGCAGAAAAGTGGGGGGAGGGGGGAGCTGGCATCTGCAGGTGGCTTTCCTAAGTCAGGCTGAGATGCTGCAGTGGTGGACTAGCTAACTACACGAGCCCTCCCCTGTCCAGCGTGAACCCCCACCTCGACTTGCTGGCTCACACGTGCCCTTTAAAGCCCTAGAGAATTTCCCAGGTGAACTTGGCCTGAGGATGAAAGAGCATTCTATTCCTGCTAGAAAGGGAGTGTAGCCCCAGTTCCCCGGAACATCCTCTTCACTAGATGTGACTGTAACAAAACCCCGGGACTGGGGAGTCGGCCAGTGTGAGGAATGTGAGGACCCGAGTTCCAGTCTCCAGGCCCCATGCTAAGTCAGATCCCAGAGCATGCTTCTACAGTCCCCGCTCTCTCACTGAGGGACAGGAGAGAGGCGATGGCCGTAGCAGAAGTGAATAAGAGACCCTGTCTCTAACAGAGTTTAGGGGGCCTGCAGGATGGCTCAGCAGGCCAAAGTGCTTCCTGCCAAGCATGACCACTTGGGGTTAAGTCAGGAGGATCACAAACTAAATGCCAGCCTGGGTGATTTGGCAGTCTTGTAAGATGAGTATCAGTGGGCTGGAATAAACACGTATGCAGCTATGTATGCAGCTAAGCCTGCGGACCTAGGTTCACTGCCTGGGACCTAAGATGGAGTGGATGGAGAGAACTGATTCCTACACACACACACACACCACACACACACACAATTACTCACACGCTCACTGGAGTTATGGTTCAGTGGTAGAACACTTACCTAGCATGGACTATGAGGGCTGCCAGATGTGAACTGAGGCCCCTACCCCCAAGGTTAAGTAAGAACCTGAATTCAACTCTGGGAACACCCCCCCCCCCGCCCCAGTGAAGAAGAGAACTGACACCCACTGTCTGTCCTCTGCCGTCCATATGGGAGCCATGTCACTTGAGTGCTCACATACTCATACAAACACATGAATGAACGAAAGCATGAATGAATGAATATTAAGAATGGGTTTGCCTTAGAATCATCTTCCTCACAACTTTCAGCTTCTTCCAAAGCATCATTCGATTCATTCAAGAGATCTCTAGGCTGGGGCTCAGTAAATAGAGTGCTTGCCTGGCAAGCGCAAGCCTCGGGGTTTGATCTCCTGCATCCCGTAAACTGGGCTTGGTGACTCACGCCTGTAATCCCAGCACTTGGGAAGGAGAGACAGAAAGATCAGAAGTTCAAGGTCACCCTCAGCTACGTCGTGAGTTTGGAAACCAGCTTGAGCTACCTAAGACGCTATCTATAAAAATGAGAAGAAACAAAACAAAACAAATTTCTGAGCTGAGCATTTAGCTGAGCCATAGAGCCTTACACCTGGCCTTTGTGAGGACCTGAGTTGTGCTGATTTGGTTTGGTGTTTGTTTCTAGTCGATATAGGAAAGATCCCCCTAGTAGCTGCCAGATGGAAGGTCCTGCCCACCCCCACCCCCATCACATACTGCAAACTGCTCGTTCTGTCTGAGTGCTAAGGTTCTGGGACCCATGACACCTGGAAGACCCAGTGCTTTCTAGAATCCTGCTGACTGCATCCCCCACGGGGAATGGATCTGCTCCCTCGGGTGCTTGTTCCTGTGTGTCCCAGGGCTGAAGGAAGCGGGCAGGTGGAGCAGGAGAGGACAAGCACTCACTTCCGTCTGTGTTTCTTTTCCCCTTCCAAAAGGTTTAGCTTTTTCTCCCGGGACAAGAAGCGCCTGGCCAACACGCAGAGACCCACGCACATCCATGAGTCCTTTGGCCAGTGGGCACACACTCACCGAGATGACGGGTACACAGAGCAAGGACAGGAAGCCCTGCAGCACCTGTGACTGTGCCTCCTGGACCGCCTGCCGCCTGCTCCGGGTGGCTGCCTCCACATCGACCCCTCAAACGAACTTTCTGCTTTGAGGATAGATGAGGAAGAACTGATGCCAAAACCTAAAGAAGTGTTCATTTATCTGCAGGGCTATCCGATTTATACTCAATGCCTCTGACCCCTTAGGACCTATATTTAATAAGACAAGCATCTGAAGCCAGACCTCATTAATTTTAGTAACGAGCTTCCTAAGCTGAACACATCACTTACCACTATCATGGCTATTTGACTCCTAGGTTTAGTTTTTTTGTTTTGTTTTCTTAGGGCCTTTGTCATGTTAGTGAGAGGCAGTGGAAGGGGCGTTTTATGTTATGAAGTGGCCCTGGAGGTAGCAGGTTGTATGGACTGGACAGGTGGAGCCTCTAGTCGCAGGATGAGCCACCCAACTTGGATGGGACACAAGAGCAAATCATCACAGTCTCCCCAGCCATGGGCCACGGGCTGGGAAGAGCCTCGGGATGGTCACTCCCCGCGCCTGCTAAGGTTAGAGGCCCAAGCAGCCTGTCCGAGGTGGCGTGCCTTGGAATCTGCTGTGAGCACCACAGTAGTACTAACCAGAGTTGTTTAGGATGAGACGTGTTTCCTGTGTGTTTTTCCTGTCATTTTTTCTTTTCATGTTACCTGTGTGAAATTCTGGGTCTGTGCAAAGAAGACAGTGCCTTACAGTGGATTGGGTGCCAGGCTCACGAGCCTGGGTGATATGATGTGGCGGATGGGTAAAAGGTATGGGGTGCAGGGGGTGCACACTCCTAGCTGGCTCACAGTTGCCATGGCCACTGGAGGCTGGCCCCTGTACTTTCTGCTGGTGCACAGAGCACGTGGGTTCCAGGCTCCAGAGAATAAGATCATAGGATGGAAGGGACCGTGCCCTGTGCATTGTACTATTTTTGCTAAGAACTGGGTGAAGCTGAGCATGGAGGTGCAAGCCTATAGTCACTGTGGCTTCAGTGTAAGTGACTTCAGAAGATCCAGCCACTTTCGGATAGTAAGGAGGTGGAAAATTCGGTATTAACTATTTTTTTTTCTTCTTTTTTAAAATGTTTTATTATTATTATGTATACAGTATTCTGCCTGCAAGCATGCCTTCAGGCCAGAAGAGGGCGCCAGATCTCATTACAGATGGTTGTGAGCCACCATGTGGTTTCTGGGAATTGAACTCAGGACCTTTAGAAGAGGAGGCAGTGACTATTTTTTTTTTTTTTTTTTTGAGCTAAGATCTTGTTATATGACCCTAGCTGGCCTCAGACTCTTAACAATCCTGTGTCTCCCAAGTGCTGGGTTGACAGGTATGTGCCACCATGTGAGGTTCTCTCAGCAATTTTTATTATTGATTTTTTGAGACAGGGTTTCTCTGTGTAGCTTTGGAGGCTGTCCTGGAACTCACTCTGTAGACCTGGCTGGCCTTGAACTCGCAGAAATCCACCAGCCTCTGCTGGGATTAAAGGTGTGCGTCTCCACCGTCCAGCAACCTTTATTACTGTATGCATGACGTGTGTGATATAGTCCTTATGTGGAGGTCACATGACAGCTCTTTGGGTTGATTCTATCAACTGTGGGTTCTGGGAATTCACTTTTTAAAGAGACTTGGCTTTACTGTATGTGTGTGTATGAACGCCTCCATGTACACATGTGCGGCACATGTGCTCGTGACTGAGGCCAGAAGAGGGTATCAGGTCCCCTGGAGCTGTGTGACCCTGTCACCTGCGAGAACAGCAGTGCTCTTAAGTGCTGCGCCAGTTCACAGAGCACGTTCTCTTATGCTCTGAGCCATCCCGCTAGCTCTCCAGTGAATATGCTTACTGACTGAATCCGCGTGAAATTCCAGATAGTTCAGACTGCTGGACCTGCCTCCCAGGTGCCAGGAGCACTCACCACACCCAGCTGACTGTCTTTTTTTTTTTTTTTTGTGGTTTTTCGAGACAGGGTTTTTCTGTGGTTTTGGAGCCTGTCCTAGAACTAGCTCTGTAGACCAAGCTGGCCTCGAACTCACAGAGATCCGCCTGCCTCTGCCTCCCGAGTGCAGGGATTAAAGGCGTGCGCCACCATCGCCCGGCTGTTATTTTTCTTTAAGTCTTGAGAGCAGTCTTTAATTCACTTCAAGTTCACAGAACCCCTGCTGCCCAGCAAACCGGAATGCAGATAGTCAGAAAAAGGGACCGCTGACCCTTGAGACCAGCTCCAGGCAGTCTAGGACCGTGCCCTCCCATTCTTTCACCTCACTGCTGTTGAGGTTTCTTTCCAGTGGCTGAAAGTCGGCCACAGATCACAGTCCTGCTAGGCTGCCTTTCCTTGTAAATGCCCCAGGCGAAAGCAGGCAGTCAGCATTTTAGTAGGGAAGGGGTGGTGCCAATTTGAGAGCAGCTGCCTGCCAACCCAGATGCTCAGTCTGCTGGACAATTCTCCTTGAAATTGGCTTTTCTAATCTGTTTTATTTCAATTCAGCAAACTTTGAACATGAAGATGGAGCCCTGCCTCCCAGGGGTCAATGTCAGGGTTACATCTAATTCTTGTAGGTTATGGAGATGGGGGTCTTATCTTGTAACCTAGGTTGGCTTCAAACTTGAAATCCTCCTGCCTCAGCCTCACCATTGCTAGGATGAGGGTGTGTGCCACCACGCCAGGTTATTTAAGGGCTGTAAACCACTATCCCCTCTGCCACATTGAACCCCACCTCAAAGGCTGTGAGAAGAAGAAGACAGATTCTTTGTTACCACCTTTACTCTGGCCTCTGTTTCCAGAAGCTGGGCTGACAAGCATGTTCAAGCACCAGGCAGGTGATTTCTCATGCAGTTTCCCTCCCATCTGTGCCCCGCAGTGGGGCACCTGCCTGGCACACTCACGCTCTCCAGTTCAAGCCTCAATACTGCAGAAGCACAGCCTCTCTTAGGTCTGTGTGAGCCTGGGTTCTGGGCTGGAAAGGGAGCTGCCCCAGTCTGATGGCGGCCCGGGCCTCTGGGCAGGCTTCTGTGGCCTGCCATTGGCTTTACTTACTTCTGTCCCTCTTGTCCCTGCCTTTAGCCCTGTCCTCCCTGAACTCCCTCTCTCTTTCCCAATCATTCTCAGGCCACACCCTGGCCATTTCCCTCTCTTGCCAGCGTTTCTCTCGGCCCCTGTCAAGGTCCCGCTCCCTGGGCCTGGGATCCCAGTGTCTGTCCCGGGATCGAGATCGCTCTCTCCTTTCTCTTTTCCCTTCTCTATGCGGCTCATTCTTGACAGCGGGCAAGTTGATGGGCTTTCGGAAAGGCCGATCCCGGCCCCCGAATCTCAGCTGCCCAGATTCCTTTTTCCCACCCAGCCCTCCACCCAGTCGCCGAGGGATCCAGCCACGGAGGGTGCGCTCTAGTTCATAGTCCACGAATATCTCATGCTGGTCGATGACCAAGCCATCGGCATCGCGGTAGGCCTTCAGCAGGGCCCGCTCCTCCTTGTACTCGATGAAGGCGTAGCCCTTGGAAAAGCCGGTCACTAGATCCCGAACCAGCCGCAGCCGCCGGATGTCACCGTAGCGGGAGAAGACTTCCTTTAACTTTTCCTCTTTGGTCTGCAAGTTGAGTCGTGCCACAAACAGGGTAAGAAGGGGGTCTCCAGTAACGCCTTTGTTGGGTACGTAGCGGGCCAGCATGGCCCTCCACACAGCCCGGTCATGTGGGTCTTCATCTGTGCCGTCGATGCTGCCAGCTTTAAGCGGGTCATATTCCTTGGCAATGGGCACCCAGTCACTCATGTTCTAGAACAGGAACAGCAAGCGGATGTGAAGCACCTGTGCGTCTCCACGCTCACCACAGCTGTGGGAAGCAGTGCCATTCACCCGCCCCCACACTCTAAATAGGGCCTCCGTTACAGCCCCAAGCTGACCCCAAACCCCTGATCGTCTTATCTCACCCTCCTGAGTGCTGGGATTACAGGCACATGCCACCAACTTCACTACCCATTGTGAGGGCAGTGGGCTTAGGACTAGGGCTTTCTTCTCGGCTCCCAAGAGGATGACCCATTCATTCTGGGCTTGAGAATAACTGCTGAGCCCCAGCTGTGGCTCACTTACCTGACACCTAATTCAGTCTCACTTGGACCCGATGCTGAAATCTGCATACAACTGGGAGTCAGAAACACTGAAGGCAACTCCTTCCTACAGCATCTTTCCCTGTCCCTAAAATGGTACTTACACCTGACCATGATAATGTGCACATGTAGTTCCATCACTCAGGAGGCTGAGGCAGGAGAATTGCCATGAATCTGAGGCTAGTCTGGGCTACGGGTCTCAAAAAGCAGAGTTAGGGGCTGGAGAGGTGGCTTGGCAGTTGAGAGGGTTGGCTGCTCTTGCAGAGGACCCAGGTTTGGTTCCCAGCACCCACATGGGTGGCTCACAACTGTCTGTAATTTCAGTTCCAGATCTGAACCCCTCCTATGACCTCTGTGAACACCAGGCACGCATATGGTACACAAACATACATGCAGGCAAAACACCCATACATGTAAAAATAAGTTTTAAAATAAAACAACAATGAAAAATTGGGTGTGGTGGCACACACCTCATCTCAACACTTAGGGAGTAGAGGCAAAAATACCAACATTACAGTCTTCTACAAGTCATAAAAAGAATAATACCAACTTATCACTCACAAACAACAAAACTGCCTCCCTGGTGTCCTTATGAGCAAGAGGAGAGCACACAGCCAGACAGGCCACCAGTGGGAAAGAGGCTTCCTGGGCTCTGGCTCTAACCATTTGTTATCTTCTCCCTAATGCATGGAATTCCTTCAGGTGAAAGCCAGAAGAGAGCCCTAGCCCCGTTAAGACCATCCCTCCCCACTCTGGTGTTCTCTGTAGATTCCTTTGTACTGAGCCATGAATTCTCTCTCTCCCTCTTTCTCTCTTTCTTTTTTTAAGAGACAGGGTTTCTCTGTAGCTTTGGAGCCTGTCCTGGAACTCACTGTGTAGACCAGGCTGACCTCGAACTCACAGAGATCCACCTGCCTCTGCTTGCTGAGTGCTGGGATTAAAGGCGAGCTTCACCACCGCTCAGCACTTTCCTCTCTTTATCTTCTTCCTCAGGGAGCTGACAGTAATTTCAGCTTTCTGCCCTGTTTTTTTTTTTTCCTTTTAAACTCAAATAAAACTATCCTGGAATTTAAAACGTGTGAGAGACAAGGTTTCACACAGTGCGGGCTATCTTTGGCCTTCCTTGACTTCTGCTGCTCCTGCCGCACTACCTCTCCCCAATGTATGTGCCAGCACATTAAGTTTAATGGGTGCTGGAGATGGAACCAGGGCTTCTCGCACGTTACACAACCACTCTGCCAAAGTCCCCCGCCCTTCACTGAGTTTTGGAGTGGTGTCTCTTATTTATAATTACTTATAGCATACATAAAGCTTCGAAGGTTATTTTGTTTTGTTTGCTGAGACAGGGTCTCCCTGTGTAGTCCTGGTGTCCTGAACTCACGATATACGCCAGGCTGGCTTTGGCTTCGAACTCCAAGAAAACTGCCTGCCTCTCAAAGGTTGGAATTAACGGCGAGTTTTTTGTTGTTTTGTTTTTTCAGAGATTAGGCAAGAGTGGTGGCGCAGGTCTGTAATCCCAGTACTGGAGAGACTGATATGGGGTTCAGAGCCATCCTTGATTACCTAATGAGTTGGAGGCCAGCCCGGGATACATGAGCTCTCCATCTTTAATTAAAAAAAAAAAAAAAAAACAAACGGGGGGGAGCAGGTCTCACCGGAGAGGGGAGGTCTCGGGCACTTCCCCTTGGAATACTCCAGCAGCTGCCAGGAAGTACCCGTTCCAGGCATGCGCAGTGGTGCTGAGGAAGCCAGGGCGGAAGTGCCGATAGGAAGCTGGTTCCTGGGTCGCCAGATTCGGGCTGGGCCCAGACGAGACCTGGAGGCTGACTCCTCCTGCTCCCCCGGGGCCCGACTTCCCACCCAACCCTTAGTCCCACTCCACCTCCCGGCCTCCGCCTCCGCCAGGCTTCTACTGGCGTCGGCCATGCGCGGACGTGGTGCCCCGCCGGGCCTGCTGGCCACTCTCCTCCTCGCGTTGACCCTGTTCCCTCCGAGCTTCCACTCACCTCAGCAAGTCCTGGGTTCTCTCCGCGCCGAGACAGAGGCCGTTCCCAACGCCCGTTTACCAGCGACTGAGGATTTCTTACGCCGTCCTCCAGAGGAACTCTTTATTGGCTGCAGCAGATTCGCCACAGTCCTTGAGCTGGTTTCTTGTTTTTTTTTTTTTTTTTTTTTTTTGTTTCAGAGACAGGGATTCAGTATATAGCTCTGGCTGTCCTAGAACTCACTCTGTAGACCTCGAACCCTGAGAAATCCGCCTACCTCTGAGTCCTGGGATTAAAGACATGGGTCCTTTACCTGTCTCTTGAATTACGATAGATAGATAGATAGATAGTTTGATTGATTGCGGCCAGGTGATGGTGGCACACGCCTTTAACCCCAGCACTTGGGAGGCAGAGGCAGGCAGATCTCTGTGAGTTCGAGGCCAGCCTGGTCTACAGAGTGAGTTCAAGGACAGCCAAGGCTACACACACACACACACACACACACAAGAAAACCTCCCTTTCTTGAAACAAACAATTCCGCCCCCCCCCCCCGCCCGCCAAAAAAAAAAAAACACAAAAAACAGTACAGTTCCTATTGATGCACGGAGTCTCAGAACAAGCACTCCAGACTCCACTCTTACTGCACAGCACCTGGATCCCTCTACTAAGAGTCTAGGAAAGCTCCAGAACCCTGGCTGTTCTCCTGCTTGAATGAACATGAGGTCTAGAACCCAGAAAAGCCACCTCGAAGGAGACACAGGAAAGAGCTGGTGTCTCAGGGACTCGGCATGGGGGGCGGGGATATGAACCAAACGCCCACTGCAGGTGGAATATTCCTATTTGCGGTGTCAACCCCAAACATCTCCAGTTCCATTCTGATCACATGTGACTACCCACTTAGCTGTATTTTCTGTCTCATCTTTTTTCTTGTCTTAACTCTCAAGGGAATAGTGGTTTTGAAAAAACGAGCAAAGTTACCGAGTTTCTGAAGGACAGTATCCTATGTAGGGGGTAGGGCAGAGGACAAGTTTGGGCTGGAAAAGAAAAGTACACAGCGAAGACATGGTGTGGACTTCTCAAGGGAGGGTCGCCTTAAAGTCAGTGTGGTTTTGTTTCATTTTGTTTGTTTGTTTGTTTTTGAGAAAGGATCTTTCTGTATAGCCCTAGCCCCATATTTCCTGGAACTCACAGTATAGACCAGGCTGGGCTTGAACTCAGAGGTCTGCTTGCTTCTTCTTCCCGAGTGCTGAGATTAAAGGTGTGTGTGCACCATTTTGCTGGACTGTTTGTTACAAGCATGCTGTCTGTGTACTTTGTGGCCCTAGGATTTGAACCCAGGACCTTGCACATGCTAGGTATCTGCTGTTAATTTACAACCCAAGCCCTGTGTTTTGACTTTTTATTTTGGGAGAGGATCTCACTTAGTTGCCAAGGCTAGACTTGAACCCACTCTGTAGCCCAGAAAGGCCTTTAAGTTGGAATTCTCCTGGCTCAACCTGCCAAGTCCCTGAGGCTTCAAGTCTGGACCACCAAACCTTGTAATGCAAGCTTTGTTTGTTTATTCTTCTATGTCTATTTTTGATCCAGTTTTTATTGCGTTGGTACTAAATAATTGCATAGAGTTGAACAATCTCTTTTTTCATATATTTGGCAATGAAAATAGCTTTTGATTAAAATAGCACTGGTCAGCCAGGTGTGGTGGTACACACCTTTAATCCCAGTACTCAGGAGGCAGAGACAGGTGAGTCTTTGAATTTGAGACCAGCCTGATCTACAAAGTGAGTTCCAAGGCAGCCAGGGCTACATAGAGAAACCCTGTCTGGAAAAAACAAAAATAAATATTAAAATAAATTAACACTGGTTGAATAATTTCATCTCTGTAATGTGTGTCCTCAACAATCTACAGTGATCTTCTAAAACATCCTTAATTCCCATTTTACAGTTGGGAAAACTGATCCCCTAAGTCAGGAGTAATGTGTTCTTACCTGACCTCAACACAGCCTGCAAGTGGCAAAGCCAAGGTTAGACCCCCCCCCCCCCCCCCGCTGTCTGGCTGTGCCATCAGTAAGTGTAGACAGACTTTTCTGTCCTGCCAGCCACTCCCCAAATAACCACACAGAGACTTCATATTAATTTTAAATGCTCAGCCAATAGGCTTGGCTTTTTGTTTATTTGTTTTAGCTAGCTCCCATACCCTAAATTAGCCCGTGTCTATTACTCCATGTGCTTCTCGAGGCTTGTCTACCTTGTGGACATACTTCCCGTCCTGCTAGCTCTGCCCTTCTTCCCAGCATTCTCTCTGTCCCGAAAATTCCGCCTAGCCATTGGCCAATCAGCTTATTAACAATGAGAGCAGCTCATCTTCACAGTGTACAGGATTATCCCACAGCAAGTATGGGTTCCAAATATTGTCTGCATAGTGGCTCACACCTGTAAGACCAACAACTTGAGGCAGGAGGATTGTCATGAGTTAGAACACACTGTCTCAAGAGTGAATCCCAGACCAGCCAGAGGTTACAGAATGAGACTGTCTAAATAAAAAGAAAAGCACAAAGCAGCACTGAGCACCTCGAGGGCTTTTTGATGCAAACACTGATGTGGCAGCATTGGTGTTCCTGACTCAGTGAGTGGAGGATTTGCGATTTTCTGTTTACCTCTCCATTGATTTTGGTGCTGGGGGAGGAGCACCCAGGGCTTTGGTGCTGGGGAGGAGCACTCAGGGCTTTGGTACTGGGGGGGAGGAGCAGGGCTTTGGTGCTGGGGGAGGAGCACCCAGGGCTTTGGTGCTGGGGGAGGAGCAGGGCTTTGATGCTGAGGGAGGAGCATCCAGGGCTTTGGTGCTGGGGGAGGAGCACCCAGGGCTTTGGTGCTGGGGAGGAGCATCCAGGGCTTTGGTGATGGGGGAGGAGCACCCAGGGCTTTGGTGCTGGGGAGGAGCATCCAGGGCTTTGGTGATGGGGGAGGAGCATCCAGGGCTTTGGTGCTGGGGGAGGAGCACCCAGGGCTTTGGTGCTGGAAAGGAGCACCCAGGGCTTTGGTGCTGGAAAGGAGCACCCAGGGCTTTGGTGCTGAGGATTGGACCTAGGGCTCTGCACATTCACACAGTGTACTCTGTAGTGCTCCCCCACCAGGCTAGCTTTACCTCCCCACAATCTGAATTTCTAAAAAGTTACTAGGAGCTTGGGAGATGGTCCAGTGGGTAAAAACGTTTGAAATCCCCAGAACCCTCGGAAAACCCTGATGCTGTGGTGGTGTCCAACTCTGTAATTCCCATTCCCCTTTAGAGGGACAGGAGGCACACAAGAGAATCTGCTAAAGCTTGCTGGCTAGCTAACCCGACCTCCACCACACAAATACGAGAGCCCTGTTCTTTTTTAATATATATATATATATATATAATTTTGTTTATTTTATTTTATTTTTTGGTTTTTTGAGACAGGGTTTCTCTGTGGCTTTGGAGCCTGTCCTGGAACTAGCTCTGTAGACCAGGCTGGTCTCGAACTCACAGAGATCCGCCTGCCTCTGCCTCGCGAGTGCTGGGATTAAAGGCGTGCGCCACCACCGCCCGGCTTATATTTATCATTTTATTTTATGTGCTTTCGCATGTTGCCTGCGATGTGTGTTATGTGCACTGTGTGCATGCCTGGCGCTGAAGGCAGTCAGGAAAAGGCATGAGGTCATTAGGAACTGGAGTTACACGTGGTGCGGGTGCTGGGACTCAAACCTGGTCCTCTAGAAGAGCCATCGGTGCTCTTAACTGCTGAGCCATCTCTCTTTGGAGGCAGGGTTTCACTATGGAGCCCTGGCTTGAAGCACCATGTAAAGCCAAGCAGGCCACTGCTTGCCTCAGTCTCCTGAGTGCTGGGGTTAAAGGTATGTATCACCACCGGGTAGTGGTGGCACACACGCCTTTAATCCCAGCACTCGGGAGGCAGAAGCAGGTGGATCTGTGTCAGTTTGAGGCCAGCCTGGGCTACAAGAGCTAGTTCCAGGACAGGAGAAATTCTGTCTCAAAAAACCAAAAATAAAAATAATTTAAAAAGCCGGGCGGTGGTGGCGCACGCCTTTAATCCCAGCACTCGGGAGGCAGAGGCAGGCGGATCTCTGTGAGTTCGAGACCAGCCTGGTCTACAGAGCTAGTTCCAGGACAGGCTCCAAAGCCACAGAGAAACCCTGTCTCGAAAAACCAAAAAAAAAAAAAAAAAAAAAAAAAAAAAAAATTTAAAAAGGTATGTACCACCATACCAACCAAATCTTTGGTTTTGATATCAAAGGTATCAGTTCTCAATGGAGCACATTTGGGTACTTTGTTCTTGTTTTGTTTGGCTGGTTGGGTTTTGTTTTTTCAAGAAAGGGTTTCTCTGTGTAGCCCTGCTGTCCTGAAACTTGCTCTATAAACCAGGCTGGCCTCGAACTCACAATAGCATGCGCCACCACCGCTCATTTCACAATTGAATGAAGAAGCTCCTAAGCTTTAACGGGAAAGAGAGGCTTACCTTTAAGGCAGGACCATGTTTAGAACTGACTGTATTGTTGCTCTCTAGTTATGCTCTCCCTCCCATCTCAAGGTCTGATGCCAGCACGAAGCCCCTTTCTTTGAACCGATCTCACTGAATGGCGCTCTGTGAGCTGTGTGTCAGCGTCTGAGGCAGACCGAGTGCTGCTCCTGTCTTTTCTTTTACTTAATTTTAATAACAGGAAGCTGATCTCCCTTCCCTGTCTGGGAACTCCTCGGTTGTGAGCATTTCCTGGAAATGTGTATTGTGGTTGTTTCTGCCGGCTTCTTTCCCTTTAGCAGCCCGTTTCACAAGGTTCATTCAGGGTACAGGGGAGTCAGAGCTCTCTGCATTTTCTCGCTCACAGGTACTGAGATATGACTGGGTAGCCAACAAGATAGTTAGCTGCCTTACTCCACCAACTGCTCGGCTTCCCAGCCCAACCGCTGCAGCTGCCTACTGTTTTTGCTACGCAATTAAAAAAAAAAAAAACTTCAATAGAGACCAGGATTTCCCCTCCCCGGGCATGCAAATTCGATAGCTGGAAAGCTCCAGTTTGCAAAGTGAAAAAGTTGTGAACTTTTTTTTTTTTTAAACCCTCTTTCCGTTACCACCCTGGAAAGTCCGCCCCCGTCTCCGTAGAAACCAGGCTTCCACGCACCCGTCACCAAGGGCGGAGCTTCGTGCGGCTCCTCCCCCGAGGGCTACCAGGCCTGTGGTCAGCTCGCGCTGCTTCGTGCCGCGTTTTCGCTGCACTTCCCACGGTCCCTTCTCCGTGTCCCCTTCATCAGGCGCACGGCTGTGCAGCTGCGCGCGGTTTTCCGTGGTTCGGTGCTTCCCGCGACTCGGCGCATTCTTCCAGCCTGAGTGAGGCGTGGACTCGGCCCAGAGCCAGTGGACGCGTAGGTGACAGCCGCCCCGGAGGTCGTCAGAGTCGAGGGCGCCATGGAGGAGCCTCCTGTGCGCGAGGAGGAGGATGGGGAGGACGACGAAGGCGCCCTGGCCAAGAGCCCCCTACAGCTGACCACTGACGACGTGTACGACATTTCCTATGTGGTCGGCCGCGAGCTGATGGCCCTGGGCAGCGACCCCCGCGTCACCCGGCTGCAGTTCAAGATCGTGCGTGTGATGGAGATGCTGGAAGCACTGGTGAACGAGAGTAGCCTGGTGGCCGAGGAGCTGCGGATGGAGAGGGACAATCTCAGGCAGGAGGTGGAGAAGCTGCGGAGAGCTGGTGCATCTGGAGGCCAGGTGAGCGAAACCCAAGTTCAGTCTGGAAGTTTTCCCACAGTTAACATTTGTTGAGTACCTACTAAATGTCTGACCCTACAATGTTCCGTGTCAGTAGACTACTGCTTCGGCTTTCAATTTACTTTAATCTTTATTTTTTATGTGTATGGGCAAACCTTTTGCCTTCAAGTTCTTCAGTGCGCCACATGCGTGCAGTGCCCCATCCGGGGCCAGAAGAGGGCGTTGAATCTCACACTATGGATTTATGGATGGTTGTGAACCACCTTGTGGGTGCTGGGAATTAAACTCAGATCCTCAGCAAGAGCAGCCAGGGCTCTTAACCGCTGAATTATTTCTCTAAATCCTATTTTACTTACTTTTAAAAAAAATTATTAATATTGTGCGCACATGTGCCTCTGTGTCTGTGTGCACATGCACGTGTACCTGTGTGTGTATATGTGTATGCGCTCAGGAAACAAGTTTGTAAAGTGATTTTCTCCTTCCGCCATGCGGGTTCTGGGTATAAAACTCAGGTCCTCAAGCTTGGTGAAAAGCATCTGAGGATCTCTTTAGCCCTGTCCACTCCACTGTATCTTTGACTTTAGCCCCAGCAATTGCTTCAAATGTTAGCACACTTCAGAATCCCTTTCTAAGAGTGATCGTGAAATCTTGAAAAGAGACAGTACCTGACCTGCCAGTAGTAGTAGCTCACACCTTTAATCCCAGCACACCAGCAAGGTAGGCAGAGGAACCTGAGTTCAAGGCCAGCCTGGTTTGTAGACCCAAGTTCCTGGACAGTCAGGTCTACACAGAGAAACAGTCTAATTTTCTTTTTTCTTTTTTTGATTTTCGAGACAGGGTTTCTCTGTAGCTTTTGTTCCTGTCCTGGAACTAGTTCTTGTAGACCAGGCTGGCCTGGAACTCACAGAGATCCGCCTGCCTCTGCCTCCCGAGTGCTGGGATTAAAGGCATGCACCACCACCGTCTAGACCACAGTCTAAAAAATAAATAAATAAATAGCACTAAAGCGCAGACTTGTTAGTCTCTGTGGGTCAGAACAGGGATCTGAGAAGCTGGATGTGGGGTGTGCTATCTTTTCTGTGGTTTAGGGTTGAAGTGTTGGGCACTGGAGGGGCCTGAATGTGCTGAGCAAGCATTGTGCTGCTGAGTGAGTTGTATAGCCCATTTCTTACTTCATTAATTTTTGGTTACGAGATAAGGTCTCTCTTTTTTTCTTTTTCTTTTTTAAGCACTAAGTAGCCCTTTCTGGCCTGGAACTTCGCGTGTAGACCAGAGCAGCTTCAAACTCACAGAGATCCTCCTTCCTAAGCATCGAGAGTTAAGAGGTGGCAAGCATGAGCTGCTATGCCCAGCTTAACAAAGGTTCTAAGAAAGGACTTCCTGTAACTTCACACACATACACTCCCCCCCCCACCGTCTCTCCCTCCCTCTCTCTCTCTCTCTCCTTCTCTCTATGGGCATGTATTTCTTTCCTGTTCTATTTTTTCTTTTATTTCACTTACTATTTTCTTGTTTTGTATTATTTAAGGCAGAGTCTCACGCTGTAGCTCAGGCTGGTTTCGAACTCGCCTCAGTCATTCTGAGTGTTGGAAGCAAAGGTGTGAGCCACTACTACTGGCTATTCATTGTAGCTGCAGAGACTCTGCTTCCACATCCAGCCTGGGTGATGGCCAAGAATCTCCATCGAAGCCTGGCCTTGGACATTCGAGAAAAGTTTAACTAGTTGATCTGCCTGGGTGGCTCTGCCATGTTCTTGCTATTTGGTGTATACGGTCTTGAGGCACAGGGAGAAGGAGGAAGTTACATTGTGGCCTGGAAACTGTAGTTTGCATGTGGCCCAGTGATTTCCCCCCATGGGGCAGAGGGGACAAATGTCACAGGCACCAGATGAGGTAGCATATTTTCTTCCTTAAATACCGTCTTTAGGCAGGGTGTGGGAAGAGTGGGGGTGGGGAGCCGGATGTGGTGATACATGCCTGTCACAGTAGCTGGGAGGCTAAGGCCAGATGGTTGAGAGCTTGAGGCCAGCCTGGGCTACATGGCAAGACCCTGCCTCCAGGAAGAAAAAAAGGAAGGAAAGAAAGAACGTTTTCAAAAAAAATGTTCACTGACAACACAGTTTATTAAAACATCCTGTTCTTTTTTTATTACTTTTTTATGTGGTCATTACATGTAACGTGAAACCCTTTGCCATCTTTACTTTATGTCTGAGACAGAGTTTTGCTGTGGCCTGGAACTCCCCATGTAGACCTCAAACTGGCCTCAAAGTCACAGAAATCGGCCTCTGCCTCTCCAGTGCGGGATTGATTTACTTAAAAATGATTTTTCAGATTTATTATTGTGTGTGCCTGTCAGATCCCCTGGAACTGGGGTTATTTACGGTTGTGAGCCGTTATGTGGGTGCTGGGAACCTAACCCAGGTCCCCTACAAGAGGCATCTCTCCAACTGCTGGGTGTAAGGGTGTGGACCACCACACCTGTCTACTTTTTATTTGTATTTTTTTAAGTTAATTTTTCTTTTGAACCACGGCAGAAATGGATCTCAGGGTCTCGCTCACACTGGACTTGTGTTCCACCAGTGAGTGGCTTCCCCAACCCTCCTTTATCATGTTCAAGTGTATTGTTCACTGGCACCAAGTTCATTCATGTTTTTTTCTACACTTTTTTGAGGCTGGCCTGGTCTACACAGTGAGTTCCAGGACAGCTGGGGTTACATAAAGAGACTCTGTCTCAAAATCAAACAATCCATTCCCTCAAAGAAAACTTGTTTGTTTGTTTTTTTAATGCTTGTTTGTTTTGTTTTTCAAGACAGGGTTTCACTGTGTAGCTCTGGCTGTCCTGAAACTTGCTTTGAAAACTAGACCAGCCTGTCTCTGCCTTGGGATTAAAGGTGTGCACCACCACTGTGTGGTATACCTGGAGTTTTTGCTTGTTTGTTTTCCTTTCTCCTCTAGGTAGGCTAGTGATTTATGCTGAGCACAACATTCTCCTAATCCCCCCCTCTCCCATTTTTTTTTATTGTTGTTGTTTTTGTTTTTTTGTTTTTGTTTTTGTTTTTAGGTAAGGTCTCTTTGTGTAGCCCTGGCTGTCCTAGAACTCACTTTGTAGATCAGACTGGTCTTGAACTCACAGAGACCTGCCAGCCTCTGCCTCCCAAGTGCTAGGATTAAAGGTGTACGCCACCACCCTTGCCTTGTTTTTTTATTCTTTGGATTCAGGACGGGTAAAACATTTCCCTAGCACCCTTCAGTCACCCAGGGAGTGGGAAGCCCTGAGTCAGCATTCTGTTTAAACAAGCAAGCAAAAAGAATATGAGGAATGTCTTTGTTTTTAATGACCTTGGGAAATGTCCACCACCCTGTTATCAGTGGTGGGAGTCCTGAACTGAGCGCCTGCTGCCGCACTACTGAGGAAGTCTGAACAGAGCCGTGAGCTTTTTATCTTCTCCAGTGGCTATGGAATGTAGGCCTTGAGATGGGGCGCACAGCCCCAGTGTGTCGTGTCCCATGGGAGTCACATGGCTCTTCATATTACATAACACATGTATCTTGTGACTATTTTGATTTAATATATTTTCATGGGTGTTTTTTGGTGCTCGGGATGGAACCCTGGCTTCACACATGTGAGGTGGGTGTTTGCCTCTCAGTACCTTCTTCTTTTTTTTTTGTTTTGTTTTTGTTTTTGTTTTTCGAGACAGGGTTTCTCTGTAGCTTATGGAGCCTGTCCTGGAACTAGCTCTTGTAGACCAGGCTGGCCTCGAACTCTCAGAGATCCGCCTGCCTCTGCCTTCCGAGTGCTGGGATTAAAGGCGTGCGCCACCACCGCCCGGCTCACCTTCTTCTTTTGTATTCATTTATATTTCATGTGTATGGGGGTTTGTGTGTGTGTGTGTGTGTGTGTGTGTGTGTGTGTGTACCACGTGTGTAGGTCTAATACCTTTGGAGGACAGCAGAGGGTGTTGGATCCTCTGGAGCTGGGGTTCCATCTCATCTCATCAGCCCTGCACCTGTTCTCAGTGACGCACTTCACGGCTTCTTGTTATCTCTCATTCTGATACTCAAGTCCTTCTCAGTCTGAGCAGGAGTAGGACCTTCAGCCAGGCAGTGGTGGCGCGTGCCTTTTATCCAGCACTTTAATTCCAGGAGGCAGAGGCAGGCTTATCTCTGTGAGTTCAAGGCCAGCCTGGTCTACAAGAGCTAGTTCCAGGACAGGCTCCAAAGCTACAGAGAAACCCTGTCTCAAAAAACCAAAAAAAAAAAAAAAAAAAAAAAGAGTAGGACCTTCAAACTTTCTTTTCATTCATCTGCCTTCCTCCGCTCAGAGCTGACCTTTCCCTTCATGGGTGGGTGTGGCCCACTATGGTGACTCACCCTGTTGATCTGTTGTCTTTCAGGTGAACTTGGGACCGGACAAAATGGTGGTGGATCTGACCGACCCCAACCGGCCCCGCTTCACCCTGCAGGAGCTGAGGGACGTGCTACAGGAGCGCAACAAGCTCAAGTCGCAGCTGCTGCTGGTGCAGGAGGAGCTGCAGTGCTACAGGAGGTGGGCTCCCCGCAGCAGCCTCGGGACACGCTGGCTCCTGGTGCTCTCATCCAGTTTACTGAACATGCACACGTGCCAGGCACCAAGTGCACAGCTGCGCAGTACTGGACAGGGCTGCCCCTGGTAGCAAAAGGTCCTCGATATTTTAATAGGGAAGCCATGACCAAGTGAAGTCCAGGCAAGCTGCCAGGTGGTGGTAGCAGTGGCACAAGTCTTTTTTTTCTTTTAATTTATTTATTTATTATGCATATAATATTCTGTCTGTGCGCATGTCTGCAGGCCAGAAGAGGGCACCAGACCTCTTTACAGATGGTTGTGAGCCACCATGTGGTTGCTGGGAATTGAACTCAGGACCTTTGGAAGAACAGGCAATGCTCTTAACCACTGAGCCATCTCTCCAGCCCCCGGCACAAGTCTTTAATCCCAGCACTGAAGGGGCAGAGGCAAGCGTATTTCTATGAGTTAAAAGCCAGCCTAGTCTGCATTGTGAGACCTTGTCTCAATGCCCAACAACAAATACCTTATTCTGTTTATTTTATTTATTTATTTTTTTGGTTTTTCAAGACAGGGTTTCTCTGTAGCTTTTGGAGCCTGTCCTGGAACTAGCTCTGTAGACCAGGCTGGTCTCGAACTCACAGAGATCCGCCTGCCTCTGCCTCCCGAGTGCTGGGATTAAAGGCGTGCGCCACCATCGCCCGGCTATTCTGTTTATTTTTGGTGTCAGGGATGGAACCCGAGGCCTGCTGTGTCCTAAGCATGTGCTGTGCCACTGACCTAAAACCCCAGAAAAGAGATCCGTAGTACAGCTGTTTACTCATCCCTGCTCTCCCACTTTCCCAGTGGCCTGCTTCCACCCAGAGAAGCTCCGAGAGGAGGAAGAGAGAAAGATGCTGTGGTTACCATGGGCAACAGTGAGAAGGAAGAGAGGACCATCATGAAGAAGCTGTGAGTCACCTGGCTGCTCCCATGACCACTAGCTCATGATGATGAGATGCTGTGGAATGGGGGGGAGACTGGCCAGGCCCGGGATGGGAGGTTCTCCTCTGCTGCAGCCCGGAGGAAAGTCCCATGCCACTTAGTTATAACTGTACCAGTGCTAGGAGGAAGTTTAAGCTTGGGACACATCTTGGCAAGTGTGGGCAAGAGCCTGCCCATGGGTGACAGTCTCTCTGACTCAAGTACTTTGAACCATTATGTTATTAATAGCGTTAAAATTATTCATAGGGTCACTTTCCAAGATTTCACCTAGCCATGGACACCCAGGATCCAAAAATATTTAATGGATTATTCTAGAAATAGTTGAGTTTTCAGGAGGGTATGGTGGTGCACGCCTTTAATCTCAGCACTCAGGAGGCAGAGGCAGAGGCAGGCGGATCTCTGTGAGTTTGAGGCCAGCCTGGTCTACAAAGTGAGTTCCAGGACAGCTTAGGACTTTATACAAAGAAATCCTTTGTCAAGGAAAAAAAAAAGAGAGAGAGAGAATGAGAAAAAGAAAGAGTGAGTTTGCCAGTTTCTGGTTGTATGCTGTTCTAAGCAGTGTGGTAAAATATTCTGTTTCCCACCATGTCCAGTCTGGGGTATGAACTGTCTGCCATCTTTTTGAAGCCAGGCTGTCCACACCCTCTGCCTGGCCATCGTGTAGTGGTCAGGGGTCAGGGGTGGCTAGTGTCAACAGTGGCTTCAAGGCAGGAGAGTCTTCTGCTGGCAGTTTGGCATGCCAAAGATAAGCTATCTAGAAGGGATTTCTCGTAAATAAAGAGGGAAGTTGGGGCTGCAGCGATGGCTGGCAGGTAAGAGCACTGGCTGCTCTTCAGCTCTGACCGGGTTTCTGTGCTGCCATGAAATACTGAGCAAAGCAGTGTGGGGAGGGGGCTGGCGAGATGGCTCAGCGGTTAAGAGCATTGCCTGCTCTTCCAAAGGTCCTGAGTTCAATTCCCAGCAACCACATGGTGGCTCACACCATCTGTAATGTGCCAGAAGAGGGCACACCATCTGGTGCCCTCTTCTGGCCCGCAGGCATATATGCAGACAGAATATTGTATACATAATAAATAAATAAATATTTAAAATGTGGGGACAGTTCACCATCAGAAGCCAGTAGGGCATTGTGGTGTGTCACCAGCTCTTCCTAGGAAGACGAAACCCACAGCGACTCACTCTGGATAGGGAACCCCTGACAGACACCACCAGAGTCCATCTTAGTGAACCAAGAGTTTTACTGAGGCTACTTGCAGGAATCTGGGTAAGAGGTTACTTAGAGGAGCAGAAATGACTCAAGGACAGCTGCATTACCAAAGTTCACCCCAGCATGGGTGACAGCGCATGCAGCTGGGAACCAGGAGCCCCTGCAGGCTGCTGAGCAGCGAGGAGAGTACTTTCTGGGGCCTCAGTTGGTCTAAACCTCTTCCAGGCAGCTCAGTCTGCGTCTGTCTCTCCAGGCAGATGGGCTGGTCCGAGTCTCCTTTGCAGCTCTGTTCATTTAGTCTTGGAGGGACTCTCAGCTTTTATTGCTTACTCTGGCAGGGAGGGGCCTAGTGAATCTGGTCAGTTTCAGGGACTTCCTAAAGCTCCTTTTAGATGTTTTTCTTCCTGCTTAAGGAGCTGCCCTCTGGGGCTGGAGAGATGGCTCAGAGGTTAAGAGCATTGCCTGCTCTTCCAAAGGTCCTGAGTTCAATTCCCACCAACCACATGGCTCACAACCACATGTAATGGGGTCTGGTGCCTTCTTCTGGCCTGCAGGCATACACACAGAATATTGTATACATAATAAATAAATAAATATTTTTAAAAAAGGAGCTGCCCGCCATGATGGAACCTGGAACTCACACAGGGCAGGGACCTGGATGCAGGAGCTGATGCAGAGGCCCTGGAAGCGTGCTGCTTACTGGTTTGCTCCTCATGGCTTGCTTAGCCTGCTTTCTCATAAAACCCAGAACCACCAGCCCAGAGATAGCACCACCCACAGTGGCTGGACTTTCCCACATCAATAACTAATTAAGAAAATGTCCTATAGGCTTGCCTTAATGAGCCCGTTTCTCAATAGAATTCCCTTCTCAGATAACACTAGTAGGTTTTGTCAAGTTGACAGAAAACTTAGCACACAGAGAGTATGTTTAACCAGCAGATTCCCTGAGTGTGCTGTCACAAGTCCTGTGTGTACTGTAGAGACCCTGGAGATTCTGATTCAGTAGCAGAATCCTCCAGCTTTCAGATGTCGACACCCATTTCTTCCTCTTGTGTAATGGCAGTGGCTAGTGTCCCAAGCTCTGCCTCCTCAGATCGCCACCCTGTGTAAATTCCTCTGGAGCCTAGATTTCCTAACATGTAACCTGAGGACAATAGAACCCACTTCCTTCTATCACAGGGTAATAAGTGGTGGCTCACTATTTTCTGATACTTTTTTACATACATTCCTAAAATAAATTCCTTCCCCCCCCCCCTTTTTTTTGTTTGAGATAGACTGACTTCCTTTGTGTAACAACCCTGGCTGTCCCAGGAACTCGTAGACCAGGCTGGCCTCAAACTCACAGAGACCCATCTGCCTCTGCCTCCTGAGTGCTGGGACTAAACGTGTGTGCCCCCACCACCTGGCTACTGCTTTTTCTTTTAGAAAGATTTATTTATCTTTATGTTATGTCTATTGGCGTTTTTTCTGCCTAATGTGCATTTAGTGCCAGTGCCTTCAAAGGCCAGAAGAATACATCGGATTTCCTGGAACTGGAGTTACCACTGAACCATCTCTCTAGCCCCTTTTTTAATTTTTTTGAATGATGTGCATGTACATGCGTCTACATGCAAGTGTGCTCTCTTGCAGCTAAGCCATCTTTCTAACCCCTGCTTTTTCTTCCTCAGCACCATGGTCTTGAGACATGATCTTACTGGCATTCACTATGCAGACCTGGATGATCTTGAACTCACAGACATCTGTCTGCCTACTCAGGAGTGTGTCCTGAGTGCTGGAATAAAGATGACGTGCATCACCATGTTTTGTTTTTAACAGTAATTTTTTTTTTTTTGGTTTTTCGAGACAGGGTTTCTCTGTGGTTTTGGAGCCTATCCTGGAACTAGCTCTTGTAGACCAGGCTGGTCTCGAACTCACAGAGATCCGCCTGCCTCTGCCTCCCGAGTGCTGGGATTAAAGGCGTGCGCCACCACCGCCCGGCTTAACAGTAATTTTTTAAAATTAGAATATATCCTTTCACCCTTCCCATGTGCCCCTCCTCTCAAATTCATGGCCTCTATTTGGTTTTTTGAGAGACAGAATTGGTTTGTCAAACAGTCCTGGCTGTCCTGGAACTCACTTGGTAGACCAGGCTGGCCTAGAACTCACATAGAGCTGCCTGCCTCTGCCTCCCACGTGTTGGGCTTAGAGGCGTGTGCCACTACCGCCCAGTTTTGGTTTTTTTAATTTTTTTTTACCCTTTTTTTTTTAATTATTTGGTTTTTTTGAGACAGGGTTTCTCTGTAGCCTTGGAGCCTGTTTCCTGTGGAACTCTTGTAGACCAGGCTGGCCTCAAACTCACAGATATCCGCCTGCCTCTGCCACACCTTAGCTGGGATTAAAGGCGTGCCTGTGCCATTATCAGTTTAACCACACACTCTACCACTGACCTCTATTCCCAGCCCTTGTGTTTTGAGACAGAATTTCACTAACAGTTGCCCAGGTTGGCCTTGCATTACTGATCCTCCTGCCTCTACTCTCCAAGTGCTGAGATTACAAATGTGTGTCCCTAACAGTACACCCAGGCTAAGGTCCCATGCTTCCTTCATGCAGGGGGAACACAAGGAGCTCTAAGATCAAGCGAGCCGTGCTGTGTTGTCTGGGGAAGTGCGGCTATTTCTCCCTTTTCTGTATATCTTGGTCTAAATGAAGCCAGAAACCACTAGTTTCTTTCAGCCTCCCCTCTGGGAATTCTTCAAGCCAAGTCACTGGCATTCAAGCCAAATAAGGCAAACGTAAAATGTTGCAGGTTCACATCAGATAAGCTCACTAAACTGGTGAAGGAACCAGGGGACAGGTGACTTTTTGAGTAAGTAGTCAGGCTAAGGAGGATTTTTATCTTTGTCTTGCAGTAATGAGGAGCCAGGAAGGGATCTGCCCCTGTGTGAGTGAACCAGGACTAGCAGTGGAGGGGGGGGGCGCACCTGTGTGGCTCAGGTGCTTTCAGTCTTTGGTTACCTTGAGGCAAACCTGTCTGTGTAGCCCTGATTGTCCTCAAAGCACTCTGTAGACCAGGCTGGCCCCCTGCCTCTGCCACCATCAATATGATGTTTTGTAGATCTATCCATTTGTCTGCACATTTCATGATGTCTTTTTTTTCTGTTGTGTAGTACTCCACTGTATAAATGTACCACATTTTCCTTATCCATTCCTTGGTCAAGGGGCATTTAGGTTGTCACAAATTTACTTTTAATTACATTTATTAATTAATTGGTTGTTTATGGGTGCTCATTCCACAGCAGCTATGTGCAGTTCAGGCAGCTAGTTACAGTCAGTTCTCCTCTTCCACAGTGTGGGTTCCGGGGATCAAGCTCAGGCTGTCAGGCTTGAGTTAAGTGCCTTTACCTCCGTAACATCACACAGGCCTGAATGAATGGTGTCCTCAGCTTGTTCTCCCTTCCTTTCCCCTTCCATCCAGGTTCTCTTTCCGGTCAGGGAAGCATACCTAGACTGAAGGCCGTGGCCACGGTGGTGACCCTCTGACTGGAGAAGACAAGTAAGATGTCTTCTGGAACCATCTCTCTGTGCCATGCTTGTGCTCTGGGCTTGCACACTCGTTTCCCCCTCAGAGCAGTCAAAGGAAGATGTTCTCATGCTTCCCAGGGACAGAGCTGGACAGCCAGCAATACCAGGACTCCAAAGGAACACAACATGGCCACATCCCGCCTCCACACATGGAGAGGCCTCTGGCCTACAGCCTGTTCCAGCGTCAGCGAGAATCTGGTGATTAACGTGGCAGAGAGAGACAAAAATGTGGGAAAATATGGAACTGACGTCACTGATATTTGGTGAATACTTTTTTCTCATGCAACTTTATATGACTTTTGTATTAAAAGTAAAATGGCCTTTATACTTTCTATTGCTGTTTCAGAGTGGTCTCTTAAGAGTTAAGATGGTGCATACGCCTGTGGGCATGCAGCTCAGTATGGAACCCCATGAGGTGTCAGCCAGGGAGGCTGTCTCTGCAGCCTGAAGGAAATGCCGGAGCTCTGACTCAAAGGGGACTCAAGGCTTCTGAGCTCTAGTAGTGCAAAGTGCTTCTCATCTTATTACATCAGGTGTCAGATCCCCTGGAACTGGAGGTACAGACAGTTGTGAGCTACCATGTGGGTGCTGGGAATTGAACCTGGATCCTCGGGAAGAGTAGTCAGTGCTCTTAAGGACTGAGCCACCTTTCCAGTTGCTAGAGGTTAATTTTAGAGAGTAGGTTCTGGACTTCCACCTTGTTGAGGTGGGGGTCTCCCTTTTTTTTCTAATTTTCCATGTATTCCAGCATTGCTGGCTCTGGAGCTTCTGGGGAATTCTTCAGTCTTTGCTTCCATCTCCCTGTCAGAATGCTGCCTTACGTAGTCGTAGCTGGCATGGAATTCACAGAGATCCATCTGCCTCTGCCTCCTGAGTGCTGGGGCCAAAGGCATGTGCCGATACCCAGCTCTGTAGGTGGGTTTCACAGCCTGAACTTGACTCACCGGGCTTGTTACAGCTAGAGCTGTACAGCCCTGGTTCTCCTGGAACTATCTATGTAAGAGCAGGCTGGACTTGAACTCAGAAATCTCTCAGAGTTCTGGGATTGGGGGTGGTGCCTAATGCTTTTACACAGTCGTTCACATCCAGCTTAAAATACCAGAACTGGGAAGCCCTCGCTAGCTATCAGCCTCGTGCACTTGGAAAAGTTTGAAATTATTTTTTAAATATTTATTATATATAGCATTCTGCCGGCGTGTTTGCCTGCAGGACAGAATAGGCACCGGATCATTACAGATGGCTGAGCCACCATGTGGTTGCTGGGAATTGAACTCGGGACTTTTGAAAGAGCAGCCAGTGCTCTTAAGGGCTGAGGCATCTCTCCAGCCCACTATTTTTATTCTTGGGGATACCTGCATTGATTACCATATGCAAAGCGCTAGTCCAAGGGCCATTTCAGTATCAACACATCTCATTAGCCCTTATACTCCTATTGCATCAGTGCTGGGCAGGAAGCAGCTCACATTTGACCACTAGGGCACAGAATCCTCTACAAGGGACCATGCGACTTCGGAACACCCTTTGAGGGCAATGGGCAGGCTGTTCCATTTGACAGACATCCAGTCCCAACAGGTGGCAAAGAAAGGTTGCAGTAACACAGCCAGTCGACATGGCATATGACTGGGGCAGATGCAGCTCTAGGAGGTACCAGGTGATGCTAAGAAATCTATCTTAAGAGTCAAACCTACAGCTGGGAATGGTGGCGTATGCCTTTAATCCTAGTATCCTCAGAGGTGGAGGCAGGCAAATCTTGAGTTGCAGATGTCCAGGGATATCACACAGTGGAACTGTCAAATGTACTGAATTTGAAATGACGACAGAACCTGTATGGGGATGCACACGTGTGACCAGCACTAGGGAGACAGGAGTAAGTTATCAGTTCAAGGGCAGCTTGGACACGTCTCAAAACAAGACAGTCATACTACCATTTAGGGTATTTGCCACATGCTAGTCATTACCCAGAGATACCATATATATTACCAAACTCCCATTTTATAAAGGTGACTCAGGAACCCAATTCTAAAAACATACTTGAACTCTGGCTACCTAGAACAAACCCCAAATTGTGTCTCAGCATGAAGCTAGATCCCACCATCTTTTTTGTTTGTTTTTCGAGACAGGATTTCTTTGGAGCCTGTCCTGGAACTAGCTTTTGTAGCAAAGGCTGGCCTCTCAGAGATCCGCCTGCCTCTGCCTCCTGAGTGCTGGGATTAAATACGTGCGCCACCACTGCCCGGCTCCCACCATCTTTTCTATATTTATAAGTCACAGTATGTGTAAAGCTCAGAATAGAACTTATGGGGATTGGTTCTCTTTTTCCATGTGTGTGGATCCCAGAGACCAAACTCAAGCAATCAGGCTTGGTGGCACAGGCAGAGCCACCCGCGCCCACCCATTTTAGTCCATCTTACCCTCATAAAACACAACACATAGGTGGCATTGCCTGGCAATAAATATTTTAATTCTTTTCTCTTTATTTTTATGATGACAAATAATTTTCAAGTTTATTTCCTTTTTTTTGTGTTTGCTATTTAAATACAAAGCTAAGCCACAAACAGGTACAACCAAGACATTTTAGCTCACAGTTACACCCTCCTGTCGGATCCTCCTCCAAGTCTGACCACTGACCGGACTAGCAAGGGGTGTGGGGAAGACTTTCTTAGGTAGCACCATCAAGAGGCTGGGGGACGGGGGAGGTGTTGGGGACAAGGGTAAGTTCTCATACCTGGCTCCAGAGCCCCAGCCCCAAAATGGAAGGAAACCACCTACTTCTGCTATCACAGGTTAAGAACAATCACAATGATTCTCTGGCTGCCAGGCACCCTAGTGCCACACATCTGATGCCTCCAGGGATCCTGGGCTGCAGCATCTTCACAGGATACCAGGGGTTGTGCCTTGGCAGCAGATAGAGAACTTTCCATGCCGTAGAATCAGGATTGCAGGTCGGGGGTGGAGGGGTGGGTAGGTGTGTATGGACTTAGTAATTTCTGGTCCCACTAGAAAAATCTTACTTTTGATTAGAAGAGTACCATCTCAAATCTTCTCTACACAAACCATCCAGCCAAGCCAAAAAAGCTTAAAAAAAAAAAAATCCAGAAGAAAACAGTCATTTCACTCCTTTCCTTTCAAAACCTATATACATATAAGTTGTTTTCTGTGGTTTTTTTTCCATTTTTTTTTGATTTTTTTAAAACGTTTTATTGTTTTATTATTTTTTTTTAAAATAAATTCAGTGTTCACATTTCTATAAAGAATTAATGCAGTTTCAGGAGACCTGCCCCGCTGGGGCAGGAAAACAGTGCTTTTCCCGGCCTGCCTCTAGTCTGACTGCCCACCCTGATGCTTCGAGGTGCCTGGAAAAGCCGAAAGCCTGTGGAAGAGGTCTGTTCCCGGCTGGGCTTCCGAGCCCCGGGCTCAGTAAGCTTTGGAGAAAGCAGAGGGGAAGACGAGCTTACTGCAAAACTTTTGCTAAAAAATATTCACACATGTCAATGTGTACGCCTGTCAAGACGCTGAGGAGAACAAGAGCTTGGAGACATCCTGTCCAGGCTGTGTGTGGGGGGTGGCAGCACCCTCACACCCGCCTGTCCTTGGACGTGGGGTGCGGGGGAGTCCTGGCTTTCATCTTGGGCAGAGCCCGGCTTCCTAGTTCATGTTCCACTCCATTCTCTACACCTGTGCCGGCCGAGTCCTCGACTGCGCGGGAAGCACAAACGCTCAATTGTATGCAAAAAGGTACAAAAACAACGAGAATATAAAAGTTTTGGTAATATAAGGCCATCTGTTCAAGTCCACCTTGGAAACCTGTAACAGATATTTAAATACTACATGAAAAGGCATCTTTAATAGACTTTTAAAAAACATCTGGAGTAATTAGCTAAGAGTAAGTGTGTGTAAAAAAAAATCATTTCCCTTTGAGGGCACTTTGTCCTTTGAAGGAGGCAGGGTGGCAGGGAGGCCACATGGTTAATGCTTCAGCCAAGGATAGGCCTCAATGGAGGCCTTGCTGCGGTCTCCATAGTCGTACAGGAGCTCTTCCCCAGCTGCAATGTCGCGGGAGGCGATGAGGATGAGGTGAGGCACGCCATCGATGTCATGCAGTTTGGTCTGGCAATTCCCACACTTACTATGATTGATCAGCCTTCCCAGGCGATTAGTTTCTCGAGTGGCATCCACGCTGGTGTGGTGGGAGAGCAAAGGGATTACACTGATACAGAGGCCTCTCACGTGCTGGGATCTTGCCCCACATGACTGGTGGGTATCGACTGGCAGCCGCCCTTGGGGGAAGACAGTTTAACTCCAAAGGCTACTTTGGAGAGCTTGGAGACAGACCCAAAGACTCTCTATGGAGCTAAGTTAACTGTAGTGTTTCAAAATATATAAATGGTAAACCAGCTCCCCTGACCTCAGCCAGGAAGGAACAATTACCATCTTGGTGAGCTTCTGAGGCAAATGCCCAAAGGGAGAGAGAGGCCTTGGGAGCTGCTGAGCAGGTTTCTAGGGGATAAGTTCCCTCCTGCTTGAGGACAGCTACAATCCCAAAAACTAACTAGGGAGGTGAAAGCAGCTGATCTCACTAGACATGGCTCTTCAAGCTTGCAATCAATCCTAGGGCGCAGGAAGCTACGGCAGGAGGCTAATGAGTCTGAGGCCAGCCAGGGCTACGGTGGGCTCTGATCTAATGGTAACAAGCAAGGAAACTGATGGAGACTCAGGAAGGCTCCAGGGCACCCAGCTCTCTGCCTGACCTCCGCTGGTCACTCCCAGGGTACTCACCAGTAGGTTTTGCTCAGATACTGAAAATAGTACATGTAGCAGCCTGTGGAGGGGTCTTGTGCATACAGAGCCTCCCGCTTCTTGGCATCGGTGATCTCAATGAGGTCCCCATGGTATTCTACAACAAAGTCTCCCCGGGAGAACTGCTTGGTGGCAATTACACCCCGGCCTTTTCCATCAATGAGATCAATCTGTCAGAAGGTGACAAGACATCATGAGTTCATAAATGTAAGAGATGTCACCAAGCATGTTGTCTTCTAGGGGGCTTGTACTACATTAAAATAAAAAAAAAACTTTATATTTTAAATAAAAATAAAACCCACACCAGACAGTGGTGACGCATGCCTTTAATCCCAGCATTTGGGAGGCAGAGGCAGAGGCAGACAGATCTAAGTTCAAGGCCAGCTTAGTCCACAGAGCGAGTTCCAGGACAGCCAGGCCTGTCCTGTCTTCTTGAAAAACCAAAAATAAAATAAAAAAATAAAACTTACTCACTAGCCAAGTGGTGGTACACACACCTTTAATCCCAGCACTCAGGGGCAGAGGCAGGTAGATGGATTTCTGTGAGTTTGAGGCTCCAAAGCTACACAGAGAAACTCTGTCTGATAAAATCAACCAACCAACCAAAAAGACCCACTCGCTATGCAATAACTTAATGGCTTTTTTCTTAGTTTTTCAAGATAGGGTTTCTCTGTGTAGCCCTGGCTGTCCTGGACCTAGCTCCTGTAGACCAGGCCGGCCTCGAACTCAAGAGATCCACCTGCCTCTGCCTCCCGAGTGCTGGGATTAAAAGTATGCACCATGACATGGCTTTTACTAAAGTTCCAGGTCTAGTTCAGGCTATTCCCATCCCACCATGTAAACGAGATCCTTTAGGCCATTACAAAGTACATTCCATGTGCAATACCTATGACACCACTGGGGACTTTGGCCCAAGCGGGTACCTGTCGGAACAAGATTGTTCTAAAAAGTAATAACAATGTTTTAAGGGCCAAGTGTCTCTAGGAGATTATGAAATCCATAATGGGATGAACTTGGAGCTTTATCACCAATAGACGGAAATTCCTTCTCCTTGCCTACCCTGCCTTCCTCTCCCACCCTCATTTGACAATGGTGTAGGTGCCCATTTTTAACAATTCACATGAACAAAAACTTCAATGCTAAGAAAAACAAAACAAAACAAACAAAAAACAAAGTATACTTCGTGTTAGGCTCCCAGGTGAAATTTTGCAGATGAGAAAACTGAGGCTTGGAAGGGCAGTCACATGTTCAAGACCACAAAGCTAGGAAATGATGGTGTTGGGGGTTCTGGTCCATAAGATTCTCTGCTTGTTGGGGAGGAGCAGACCCAGCATCCTGAGCCTCCTGCAATCCAATAACCTTGGTGTTCTTCCTCACACTTGTTCCAAATGGAAACACAGGATGGATGGCTGCTCAAGGGGCCCAGGACTAAGTCGAGAATTTATAGGTGGCATCTAGGCCATACACATCTGCCTCAATACCCTGGCATAGAGAGGTAGTTCCCTCACCCAAACCACATGTGTATAGAACATACCAAGAGTCTGTGTGTGGCTTTGATTCGGCACATGCTTAGCATGCAGAGCGCTGGGTCCAGTCCCCAGCACCAACAGAAAATAAGACCCACCAGGAGAAAAGCAAGTGCCTTAGATCTCGCCACGGGTAACAGTTTGGGATACACTTTATCTTTTGCTTGCAGTGTTCTTTCCTTAAGGAATGAGTGCAAGGACGGAACACAGGGCTTCGCCCGTACTTGACAAGCTCTCTCTGTCACTGAGCTACATTCCGAGCCCCCTTTTTGTACTGAATGGACTCCATGGCTTAGACAACACTTGATCTTAGGACTATGCTACCTCGGCCTCCTAAGGAGCCGGGATGACAGCTTCTGCTACTATCCCACTGCATCTTTCTTTTTTTCATAGCTCACCCAGGGCCAGGCATAGTGGTGCTCGCCTTAATCCCAGAACTTCGGAGGCAGAGGCTACACAGTGAGAGAATCTGTCTAAACACACAAACAAACCAAAAGAGTTCTTTCAAGGGCTGGAGAGATGGCTCAACATTCAAGAGCACTTGTTCTTGCAGAGGACCCAGTTCAGTTCCCAGTACCCATGCCACCACATTGGACAACTTACAACCAGCTGTAACTCCAGCTCCAGGAGATCTGATGCCCTCTTCTGGCCTGTTTGCAACCCCATTCCATTTGCATAAAGCAGGAAGATATACACAGGTGCATATAAACAAAATCCTTTGTAAAGATTACATTTAGAAATGAAGCCGAGACACAGCAAATCAATTAAGAGCACTTATTCTTGCACAGAACCTGGCTTCTCAGGACCTACATGGAAGATCACAACGACAGACCACGAAACTCCAGTTCCAAGAAATCAAATGCCTTCTTCTGACTTTTTTTTTTTTTTTGTATTTCAAGACAGGGTTTCTCTATAGCTTTAGAGCCTGTCCTGGAACCAGCTCTTGTAGACCAGGTTGGTCTCAAATTCAGAGATCCGCCTACCTCTGCCTCCGAGTGCTGGGATTAAAGGTGTGTGCCACCACCACCTGGCTTTTGTGTCTACCAGGCCTGAATGTGGTGCACGAACATACATACAAGCAAAATAAGCATTACACACAATATATATATATGTGTAGCCAAGGCAGCCTTCTGGCTGGTCTCAGTCATGCGCTACGTAGTAAGGCCATGACTACAGTGCAGTGATGCTGTGGCCTTACCTTCATGCCTTCTTCCTTCCCGCTCTCAATCAGTTCATCAATTTTTTTCTTTTCTTCAGACTGGGTAGAGAGGAAGCAGAAGAGTGTTAGCACTCACTCACCATGTACGGCCGACCTGGGAGGCCAGAGCCCTGAGCACACCTCTCCTGACTCATCTGCGGTGAGAAATCCATCATCTAGTGTCTCTGGGACAGGAAGGACACAGCTCTGGGTTGCTTGCTATACTTAAAGACTTGATTCCTGAGACATGTAGTCATTCTGAAAGCCCAGGCTGGCCTTGAACTCATGTTCACAGAGTGTGGGAAAATAGGTAGGCATTACCATTCCCAGCTAGTTTGGATCTCAAACGTCTCACAAAGGTTTTTGTGAGAAACCCAAGTCCTGTGGTGCTACTGGGAGGCACTGAAACCATTAAGAGGTGGAACCGAGTGTGTGTGTGTGGGGGTGTCCACTGGGGATGTACCCTGTATGGGGTAGTGAACTCCTGCCTAGTTTCTCATTTCCAGCAATGAGGCGAGTGCCTTTGTCCCATGTGCTCTTCCATGAAATGCTGCCTACCTAACGCAACAGGGGTCAGCTCATGGGCTGTCTCCTCTAAAACAGGAACAGAGAACAAACTTAACAAATTCAGGTTATAAACACACTGCTTGTCCTGCATAGTGCTTCTTAAAAATGTTTAATTTACCAGGATCTAAAAATCAGGACTCTAAAGCCGGGCGGTGGTGGCGCACGCCTTTAATCCCAGCACTTGGGAGGCAGAGGCAGGCGGATCTCTGTGAGTTCGAGACCAGCCTGGTCTACAAGAGCTAGTTCCAGGACAGGCTCCAAAACCACACAGAAACCCTGTCTCGAAAAACCAAAAAAAAAAAAAAAAAAAAAAAAAAAAAAAAAAAATCAGGACTCTAGAGCTGGCAAGATGGCTCACTGGGCAAAGGCATTTGCTGCTAATTCTGACCATGTGAATTTATCTCCAGAACCCACACAGTAGAAGGACGGAGCCAACTCCCTTAACATTGTCTTCTCTGACTACCACACCCAAACCATGGCACACGAATGCCGCAGCTCCAAGTAAGTAAATGGAAAATTTGGATTCCAACTTCATGTGAAATCACCATCACCATGAACTGGGCACAGTGGCCTATGCCCACAATCCCAGCTGCTCAGGAGGCTGAGGCAGGACGTTCACACATTTGAGGGCAGCCTCAGTTACATAGTGAATTCTAGGCCAGCAGAGGGTAATCTGGCAAGGCACATCTTTAATCCCTGCACTCAGGGGGCAGAGGCAGGCGGATCTCTGTGAGTTTGGAACCAGCTTGGTCTATAGAGTGAGTTCCAGGACAGCCAGGGCTACACAGTGAAGCCCTGTCTTGATAAACAAACAAGAGTAAAAAAATGGGGGAGGGGTGCAGCACTAAGGAGACGATGTCTGCTCAGCATACGGTTTAATGCCCAGCACTACCAAATGCACACACAAATGGATGAATCACAAGAAGCAGATTAGAGAGGCTTTACTTTTTTTTTTTTAAGCTTTTTCGAGACATGATTTCTCTGTATAGCTCTGGTTATGCTGGAACTCACTCTATAAACCAGGTTAGCCTTGAGCTCACAGAGTGCTGGGATTAAATAATTGTGCCACCACAGCCCAGCTCTGCCTTTGTCTCTCAAGTATAGACATTAAAGTTATGCAGTACCATGCCCAGCCCTTTTGAAAGTAAAAAAATTAGCACCACGCTTTTTACTGTGAGGGAAGGAACTCAAAATCCCCTCAGCAGACTCTCCCCGATAGTGAGAACAGGCATCACACGCTCACTCAACGCCGCTTTACTATACACCTTTACACCATTACTCTCTCCAGTTTTGAGACAGTTTGACCTTGAACTCAGAGATCTGCGGGACTCTGCCTTCTAAGGGCTTGGATTAAAGTTTGTGTCACCTTTAATCCCAGCACTCGGGAGGCAGAGGCAGGTGGATCTCTGTGAGTTCGAGACCAGCCTGGTCTACAAGAGCTAGTTCCAGGACAGGCTCCAAAACCACAGAGAAACCCTGTCTCGAAAAAAACCAAATAAATAAATAAATAAATAAAGTTTGTGTCACCACTCCAGACTTTTCTACCATAAGCACAAGACTAGGTATCTTATGGACAAGGTACAGGCCTCACCTCCCCCCACTGCCTTATCTACACCTCCTCACCAGCTACACAGCCAGCAGCTCTTCCAGAAAGCCGGGTCTTCAGCCTCTAGGCCTCTGAGCAGCTAGCTGTGCTTCCGGCAGAGTGACCTTTTCCCTCATCCATCTGCCTGCCGTTTCCTCCTTTGTTCCGGAGTTCTCAAGACACCTTTTCAGGGAGACTGCAGACTCCTGCAGACCACGGGGCCTTAGGCTCCACCCTCTACCAAGCTGCTCTAGCTCACTAAGCTAATAAATATCCAAAGGTATTCAAGGTTGATTTTTGTCTTCCTGGCAGGACTAGTGACTGCACGGAGGGTTTCATGCCTGGGAGACAAGGACACTAGAGCTGCTCTTCAGCACCGGCCGCTGGAGTGCCTATTCCCTGACTATAGGTGCCTGAAACTGTTCACCACAGAAAACCCTAGCAGGGACAGGAGACGGGAGTAGATTCTGGATGGACACACCTTGTGGCAGTTAATCACTCCAGTGTGTACAGAAAGGACGACCGATGAGGGGTGTAGGCACCTGGAGATTTTCCTGTTGGGACTGAACACAACAGGGAGGAGCTGAACCGAGGAGAGGTAGGCCAGGAGTTTGAGGCTTCTCAAAAGCCAGCCCTCAGTTTCTTTCTTTTTTTTTTTTTAAATTTTTATTTATTATGTATACAGTGTTCTGCCTGCATGCGTACCTGCTCCCCAGAAGAGAGCACCAGATCTCATTACAGATGGCTGTGAGCCACCATGTGGTTGCCGGGAATTGAACTCAGGTCCTCTGGCAGAGCAGTCAGTGCTCTTAACCACTGAGCCATCTCTCCAGCCCCCAGCCCTCAGTTTCTTAAGGATAACTTAGGCACAGACAAAGCAGACCAGAATGCAGACAGAGTGGGGTTAGAACAGTAGTCCTGAGTGAAGGTGGACAGGAAGGAGGACTCCTTACGGTCCTCAGGTGGTACCAGAAACAGAACGGAAGCTAGGGCATTGCCAACAGTTACCATTCTTACTGTGCTGTGGTTGCCACCCACCAATGGGCATGGCAGCCAGCCTGCCATAGGGCTGGGAGCATCTCTCTATGGCTTGCTCTGTACACAAAGCCTATGGCCCAAATCCCTCTCTCCTGCTCTGAACTCTGTACCTGGCTTTGCCCTGCCAGCTTGTTATTCAGCCTATGAGGTACCCCAGAACTTGGCACTTTGATTTCACTCTTAGTCACTTGGTCAAGAATGGTATCTCTTGGCCTACCTAGTAACTCAGTCCCCAGTCTGGCCTAAACCCTCTGACAAACCTAGCCGCTATGTCCTCCAGCTTTCTCAAGAGAACACAGACCCTGCCAGCAGCAGCCACAGCCACATCATCCTGGGCAGCTGTCACTGCACTGCTACAGTCAACAGCAGGGCACAAAGCTCTTTCAGCAGTGCCAAGACAAACAGCGAGGGGCACAGTGTGGCTCTTGCTTGTACTGTTTCCTGGTCTAGTAACAGGGCACACTTTCCTTGCCTGCAGCTTATCTGCTGCAGGAAGTCGGTGGCCTGTGTCACACACGTCCCTCTGTCCCTCTGCAACCTTCTGTCTCCAGGCACAAGAGTACACAGCCTCAGCTGCTCCCACCCAGCAGTCCCCAGCCCCCCTGTGGGGCCTGCTATGGCTCCTGCTTGGCTGGGAGCAGCTCTGGGCTCTGTGGCCTGGCACCACCTCTGCTCTGCAGTGCTGCCTTTGAGAGTGACCTAGCACAGCCTCCCACTGCTGGTGGGTGTTAGAACAGCTCATTCTTGGCCAAAAGACACTGTCTTTGACAAGAAATAAAGCCAAAGCTATTGGGGACATGGGAGGGAGGGTGGGAGAAGCAGACCCTTCCTCTCTTTGGGTTTGTTTTGTAAAAAAAGCCATATTAATTAACAGGAGAGAAGATGACAGAGCTTCGTAGCTCTGCCTGCATTATCTGCTATCTCAGATGCTGAGACCTCTGCAGCAGATCAAATGATTCTTTCCTATGTGGAGGTGACCCGGAACCTCCAAAGTCAGAAAGACCTACAGGGAAATGGGGGGGGGGGTTTGACCCTGAATCACTGTATGGGAACAAGGAGGCATCTGGCCATACCCAAGGGGTTCAGAACAGAGAAACAATGACCACAGTACACTGCAGCAAATATTGACAGGTTGTCCACTGGGTACTGGACATGTGGGGCCACATGAGGGGGCTGCCTTCCTGCCTACCGGCCACTTGATATTCAGCTGGGAACAGATAGACAGGAGACCTAGGAAACGTGTGTGTGTGTGTGTGTATGTGTATGTGTGTGTGTGTGTGTTAATTAAGTGCCATTTGTACTCATTACAGTACAAAAGGGTCTCATGTAGCCCGGGCTGGCCTCAAATTCTTTAAATAACTTAGACTTGTACTTCTGTTGTTTGTTTTTTGAGATAGGGCTTCTCTATGTAGCCCTAGTTACGAGGAAGATACTACATAGACCAGGTTGGCCACAACATTAGAGATCCACCTATCTCTGCCTCTGGAAAACTGGGATTACAAGCACACCATTCCGTGCTTGGCCTTGAACTCATGATGTTTTACTTCCTCAGTCCTTGGATTGTATTATAGACCAGAGCCACTAACTCCAGTTTATACAATGCTAGGGATGGAAACCATGGACTTCCAGAGGCATGCTAAGCAAGGACTCCAAATGAACTACCTATCTGGCTCCAGGAAGCCATTTTACTTGAGCATTTTGCTTTAAGACAGTTTTACTATGCAGCCAACGAGTTTTACTGTGTAGCCTCAAACTGGATTATCTCCTGAATGCTGGGATCAGCACACGATAGCTATCACAAATCGATTTCTTTAATCTTACTAACAACTCACCAGCAACAATCTTTCTTTTCTTTTTTTGAGGCAGGGTCTTGCTATGAAGCCCTGTCTGGCCTAGAACTTGCTGTCCAGACCAGGCCGCTCTCATCCGAACTTACATTGAGCTCTCCAAACTCTGTCCTGAATACTAGCTTCATGCCTGGCCTTTACCTTTCTATTTTACAGACAGGAGAATTGGTAGCATCCTGACACAGTTATCCCTCTGCATATGGCAAGCAGATCCTAATTTGTTCACAGGTACAAAGGTCCCTTTAAGAGACAAGTCTACTCCCAATCTCCCCCGCTCTTGCCCTCTCCCGGCCAATAAACTAAACACTTAAACTATGTCTGCATGGCATATTCTGTCTCGAGCAGTGGTTTGGGCCCAACCCGCCATCAGGCACCACAAAGGTCCTCTGCCGACCTGTTACAGCAAGAATGTACTACACGACGGTGTCTAAGTATTTCCAGCACTGTTCTTTAGGAACATCTAGATGGCAGACAAGAGAAGCCCATGAAAGAACAGGTAACTTCCTCCATGATTCTTGGTTCTAAAAGGCCTGTCAACACACCCTGGAAAAGCCAATCGATTTTCTATGCCATGAGGTACAGGTTACAAAGTTCCCTAGAGTGGTCTTAAACAAGCCTGCTGCTCCACCAGGAAGGCAGAGAGAGCTGAGGATGATCTCTGCTACAGGAAGAACAAAAGACACACTCCAGGCTCCGCCTACACATATTAAGCAAAACCCATAGGCCACCATGTTCCTCCCAGCTACAGCTGATCAGACCCTACCTGTAGCTCAGCCTTGCTCTTCCTGGAGCTCCTTCGCACCGGGTAGAAATCTGTAAGCTTTCTATTTTGCTGTGTTTTCCCTTGAGACCTGGGTGAGAGGGGAGGGAGGAAAATAAGCACAAGGCCTACTGCCCTGCTCAGATCAAGGAGGCGACGCCCTGTGTTTCTCAAACACCTTAGTGTACTGGGGCCTAACAGCTCCTTTGCACACCCACCTAGGTAGGAGTTTCAAGGGCAATTGATCACTCCCCTCCCAGGAAAAGAGACAGGGAGGAAAGGCCTTGACCTCTGGACCCGCCACAGACAGAGGGAGACACCAGGAAGTGTGATGACTCAGGAGAGGCCTGGCAGTGGACTACATAGCCACAGCAGGCACCGGAGCCAGGCCACAGGAACCAATGCTCTATGTTAGAAGAAGGCACCAGGATACTTACTTTTTCCGAGGGGCCTGCTTGCCCTTGAGGGGTTTTTTCAGGGCCTGCTTGGCAACCACCGTATTGGTAGAATCACATGACGGGGGTGGAGTTTTTGGAGGCTCTGCTGCTTCAGATTTTTGGTTTGGAAAAGGAGCCAGGGGACCTCTCCTGGCATCTTTGATCTTCTGTTCATCAGACTTCGCTGAGCTTCGGATTGTATTCCCGGCATTTCTTTTCTCTGCAGAGGGGGTGGGGTGGGGGCAGGGATTTACTCTATGCACTGGTATCACATGCGTTCTAAGACAGGCTAAGAACATCATCATGGGAGGGTCCTGAAGTGGTTGGACCCAGTGTCCACTAACACCAACCAGGCAGAAGCACTTGGGTCTATGCTTTGACCGAAACATTGGCAAGGAGAAGTGGTCCTCTGTATGTGGACATAGGAGATAGCCTGTGATCATGTGAAGGAAGTACTACTGTGGATGATAATGCTGGCCTGAACGTTCAGCCAGCAGCTTTCAGACATTGGATTTCAGAACCAAGGAAACAAGCTCAATTCTCAAAGCAAGAGCTAGCTAGCACTGACGGGCAGAGTGACGGGACAGCGTCCAGACTCTTCCCACTCACTTCAGACCCTTAGTCAAACAAACGTTCCTTCTAACAAGGTTGAAGCCTGCTCCCAGAGGTACTCAGGAGGGTACCTGGGCATGCTGGAATGCATCCTGCAACAAAGTGCAGAGCAAACAGACTTACGGCTAACAGTGCACAAGCCCCGTGCTGGTGAACCATGCTATTTTTAAAAACGGATCTAATGATTCCCCCCCCGTCAGACAGGGTTTCTCTGTAGCTTTGGAGCCCGTCCTGGAACTCGCTCTGTAGGCTAGCTGGCCTCAAACTCAGAGAGATCCACCTACCTCTGTCTCTTGAGTGCTGGGATTAAAGGTGTGCCCCACCACTGCCTGGCTTTAATGATTTACTTTTTAAAGTAACTAATATACTACGCAGAGATATGAGATGGCACAGCAATTTTGGAAAACAGTTTGGCGGTTTCCTCACAAAATTAAACATATAATTACCATAAGACCAGCAATTCCACACTCAGTCATCTACTCAAGATGATTAAAAACACATGTCTACACAAACATCTATACACGAAACGTGGTAGCTTACGCACAACAGCCAGGAAAGCAAATAACTCAAGTGACCATCAGCGGATGAATAGTTAAACAAAATGTCATCTGTCCACAAATGGGAGATGATTATGATTCAGCCTTAAAAAGGCATGAAGCGTTGACATACGTACTACATACAACATGGACAGACTTCAAAAAACATGCTGAGAGAAAAAGGCTACATATCCTATGACTTCATTTGCATGAAAAGTCAACAGACAAAGCTGACCCCAGAAAGGAGTTTCAGAGCTGTGCAGAACTGTGGGGGATGGGGGTGTTCTTTGTGGGGTGATGAAAATGTTCTGAATTTAGACAGAGGTGATGTTGTGTAACTCTCCAGATACTAAAAACCACTCGATTGTACACTTCGGAGCTGGGGCATAGCTAAGGAGGTAAGAGTAAAACCCTGCACGGTGGCACACACCTGTAATCCCAGCACACTTGGGAGGTGGAAACAATGCAAGGTAAAAGCCATCTTCAGCTGCATGGGAATTTTGAGGCCAGCCTGGGTTATTGGAGGCGGGTGAGTTAGGATGTAGCCCAATGGGAGAGTGCTTGCCTAAGTCTCTGGGTTCTACCCTCAGCTCTATAAAATAAGCAAATATACTTTGATGCCTGAATTACAGCTCAATAAGCAAAAGAGGAAAAAGAAACGCATCAAAAGCAGAAGGAAAGGCGGATCTCTGTGAGTTCGAGACCAGCCTGGTCTACAAGAGCTAGTTCCAGGACAGGCTCCAAAACCACAGAGAAACCCTGTCTCAAAAAAATCAAAAAAAAAAAAAAAAAAAAAAAAAAGCAGAAGGAAGTCGGACATAGGGAGCCGGGGAGTCGGCTTAGTAAAGTGAATGCCACATCAGCATGAGGATCTGAGTTTGGATCCCCAGCACAGGCATCAAAAAAGCTGGGGATGGGGGTTTTGGGGAGGGTATGAGACAGCTTAGCAGGTTAGGGCACTCGGTGTCTCAGGACCTTCACGGTAGGAGAAAACTGATTCCTGTGAGTCTTCCTCTACATTCTCACTGACACACACACACACACACACACACACACACACTAAATATAATTAAAACAAAACCCCCGTAAGTCTATCCAGGTCAGCCCACTCCCTTCTTGGCAGGAGGCAGGTGTAACCCTGGGAGTATGCAGTCTCTGTTAACACCTGTGACATGTGCCTTGCCACAGCACAACTGGGTTAAAGTTTGACCTTTCACAGAAACCCCCACACCCTAGTCCCCGCCATTTAGCAGCACTAGGAACCGGCACACCAGCTTGTGAGCCCCCATCACCATGAACTCTGCTCTGTTTAGGAAGCAATGCAAGGCGGCTAAGGCCTCAGACAGAGTCCATCGCCCACACCTGGGTGGCAGATGCCCTCCTAATAGCTGCAGGCACGAGGACGTAGAAAGATATGGTGATGGCAGTGGAGACAAGCTGGCAGCTGCCAACACCCAAGGCCCTTCTACACACAACCCAAGGGGTGAGACAGGATTCCTTCTCTCAACTGACAGATATGACAATCAGGCTCACAAGAGAGCTGCAGTTTGCCCAAGCCTCCTCCCTCCTTTCCAGTGGCAGTTACAGTAGGAACCTAAGCTATTCTGAGACTGACTCAGACAACATAGCCCTGTGCACAGGGGTGGAGAAAAAGGTTCAAGCTGAGGGTAGGCCCCTTCCCTTCCACAGCCATAGGGCTCAGATACAGGGTCAGAGCTTGGGCCTTAGCACTTCTGACCATTTCCATTAGGGAACACACAGCTTTCTCCTATAAAGCCGATGACAGCCTGGGGGCCCTGCTCTGTCTGGCAGGGTTCATCTATAAGGAGTGAGGCATGGGAGTGGACAGGAGCCCCAGACTCCTCACTAAAGGTTTGTTTTGTTTTGTTTTCCCTAAGACAAGGTTTCTCAGTGTAACGGTCCTGGCTGTCCTGGAACTAGACCTCGTAGCCCAGAGTGGCCTTGAACTCACAGAGATCCACCTGCCTCTGCCTCTGCTGGGATTGAAGGCACCACTGTTGCCTGGCATTCCCACTAAAGCTTTAAAAGGGACTATATGGAAGAAAGCAAGATTCTTGGAGGGTTCACCTTGTTCACAGGGCTAAGTGGAGTATTCTTTGTGGTGTTAGGAGGTAAGCCGAAGGCCTCACACTTGCTCAGCAAGCATCATACCACTGAGCTGCATCCCAACCCTACTCATTCTGGGTGGTGAGGTGGGCAAAGGCTCATCCTGTAGGCCAGGCTTTGAGACTACTGGAATCCTGATGTGCCTCCCACAGAATCGTCGATACCCATGTGTTCTTTTTCCTTTTTTGTAAAGGGCACAGGATCAACTCCAGGGTCTCACACCCTACATAAGTGCTGTACCACTGAGCCCTGCCACCAGCCTACCCAAAATATCTAACTCCAAATCTCACAGTCAGCGCATGCTGCTTTGGAAAGTAACACAGAACACCTGAATGGAGAGAAACTGAAGAAATGGGGTCAGGGCCCGCCATACAAGGACAGTGAGCGGAGCCACGGAGGTCACTTCACTCTGCAGCCGCCTGCGCCGCACAGCCTGGATTCACTTTTCCTGCATTCTTAACAACCAGAAGCCTCTCGAATCGCAGGCCAGGTGTGTTATTTTTGCAATGTGGTAAGACAGGCATGAAGGATAAGCTAACTCTTGTGAAAGTCGGAAAAACCTGTCAGACAACAGGACACACACCTGACACACCCTGCTCTTTCCGTCTGTGGTTGCTTCTCACCAGTGAGAAGGAACATAGTTAGTATCTCCCTCACACTTGGCCCTGGGAAAGGGTGCTGGGGTGTGCGTGTGTGTCCGAGAAGGGAGGGAGGGTGTGTGTGTGTGAGTGAGAGAGAAAGGGCAATTTCAGGACTTACCTTCTCGCTTCCTGTAGATTCCAGCTAATGGCTTCCCCTGGCTTTTGACCTCATGGTGTGCAACTGAGTTCTCTTCCTGAAGAGGGGAGCGCATTCCAGAGCACTTGTTTGGACTCATGTAGGCATAGATCTTTGACTGCCCCGCAAACACGTTCTCCTGGAAAGACAAACATGTACTCTGAAAGAGCTTGAAAACAGAGACAATCTCACCGTACCTGAAGGGAAGACGGGGGAAATAAGAACACAGAAGACAGATGTCACCACCGCTCCAGAACAGACCAAACAGGAGATGTCAGCCCCAGGAGAATTCTCTCAGGAGCGCTCCGGCAGATTCTGAAGCCCCCAGGTCCCAGGTTTCTGAACACATGTACTCTCTAAACCTGGTACCTAAGGAAGTCTGGCCAGCAGAGGACAAGACAGTACATAAAGCTCCAGTCCATTTATGAAAAGAGTGAACCTACCAGCAGCAGGGAGGTCAGAATGACCCAGGGAAAACCAGACTCTGGATCTGAAGGGCTGGACTGAGTCAGGGGTTAACTCCCCAGGCTATGGAGTCAGTCACTAGCATAGAAACAGGCCTAAGGGAACCTGATTAGCCACTTGGTGCTGAGGCCAGCTGGGAGGGCCTGAACCTTCTGCGGCAGGCCTGGCCCATCTCAAGTCACTGCAGCTCAGCACCTCCCAGTACTGTGGCTGAGTGATGGGGGAGGCCAATGAGAGCTCAGGCTGTGGGCCAGTGCATTTAGGGCGGTCACTCTACTGCAAACCGCACCTTGGCTGCTAACACCGGCCCGCTCAGGGGGAGGGTCGGTACAGGTCACTTCTGCGTTGGTGTCTTTGGGTTTGGAGCCTCTCCTCGGAGTGACCACACAGGAGGAGGGCTCTCCCAGAAACAATGCAGGGCCTGGCTGCCTGCTAAGCCACTAAACACATCAGACACTCTGGTCACTCTTAAGGGACGCAAGTAGATCCCCTACGCCCTTGGGAAGGCAGCCACCTCCCCGGACCCTAGGTCTCGGGAGGGACTGAAAACGCCACAAGGCCACAAACTTTACGAGGTCAGCCACTTGCCAGGGTCACGGTGGAGCGGGGCGCTACTCTTGGCCAGGCAGCAGATAAGAAAGCTGCCCCACGCCGGTCCCACTTTCGGGCGCCGATGGGGGCACCCCCCCGCTGCGCCCACGTGCGCGAGGCCCGGGCCCGGTTGGCGTGCTGCTCAGTGCGGGGAGGGAGCCTGCTTACCCCGTCGCTGCGGGGCCTCCCCGGGCCCCTCTGCTCCACCATCTCCGGGCCCGGGGCCGTTGCCGCCGCCGCCGCCGCTGCCGCCGCCGCCGCCTCCACCGCGCGGGGCTTGCACATCTTCCTGCCTGGAGAGGGGGGACCCGGGGGAAGCGGGGGAGGGGCGCTCAGGGCGCGGCGGCGCGGGCAGCGGGACCGCGGGGACCGCCGCAGCCATGTCTCCAAGCCCGCACGCAGGGGGCCCGGCTGCGCCGTCCCGGGGCCCTCGCCGCGGCGCCCTCCCACCCGGCCCGGCAGGGGCCCCCTGCGCCCGCCCCACCCGGCGCGCCCCGGCCCGACACACCCACCTGCAGCCCAGCTAGGCCCATGGCGGCGCGGCCGGCGCCCTCGCCCTCGCCGCGGCCCGGCCACCAGCGCTGCCGCCGCCGCTGCTGCTGCTGCTGCCGCCGCCACCAGCGCCGCCGCGGCGCCCCGGGGAAGGGCCGGCGGCGCCCCACGGCGCCCGCTTCGCCCATGGCCCGCAGCAGGCCGGGCGCCCGCGCGCGCCGCAGCCGGGGCCCGGAGCGAGGCCGGGGACGGCGCGGGCTGGGGCGGCGCTGCCAGGCGCCTGCGGGGCGGGCGCGAGGGCGCGCGGCGGCCAATCCCGGCTCGGCGCGGCCCCTCGCGCGCGCGCCCCCGGCCACTCGGCGCCGAGACTGCACGACTCCCCGATCCTGCCGCCGGGCCGCGTCGGCATGCGTGGGATGCTCACGCGAGCCCGGGCGTCCACCCTGTGGGCATCCCGGTGTTAGGTGGGCAGTATCGGGCGGGGGCGGAGGGACAGAACCAGGAAGTGATGGGGCCTTCGTCCTAACTGGCGTCTGACTGTGGCCGGTAGGAGACCCAGAGGAGCCCGAGAGAGCCCTGCCTGGCCTTGATAAGTTTGCTGGAGTGCTGCTTCTGCCATATCTCGTTCACTCCTCAGAACAACCCGTGGAAGAACACCGTTATTATCTCTTTTCCTAAAGATGGGGAAACTGAGGCTCAGAGAAGCGAGGGACCTGGCCAAGTTCTTTCAACCCAGTTTCCAGCCTTGGTCAACGGATCCGAGAGACAGCACCGGTAGCCACAACTGATCGTTACAGAAACCGCGGAGTAAGAGAAGTTTTAGTAGGTCACTCACCTTGTGCTCCTGTGGCCCTCCCTGTAAGAAAAATGCCCAGGCAGGCAGAGTTCCAGGCACTCTGGTGACTGTAAGCTTAGCTAACTGCCTTGCGTTGTGCCTGTGTTAGGGCATGCGGGCTCACAGCCAAAGATTAGCTGTATTTGTGCAAAGTCAGAGGCAAACAAGACACTTGAAGGTACCCAGCTCCTGCCTTACAAGAGCATTACGACAACTGCTAAGTGACTTTCCAAGTCTGGCCTTTTATGTCTTGGTAGCTAAACCCACGAGGGATCTTCCAAAGTCTACAATAAATGGGCTGTTCGGGGCCACCTCCTCACGTTACCTCCTATTAAGGCCTAATACTGAGAAGGATTACAGGAAAGTCATTCTCAGAACATTCACACCGTATCAGCTTGCTTTAATTAATCACCCTCTAACTCCCATCCCTCTGTCCAGTCTACCACACTAGAATGCTGGAAACTATCCGGAAGTAGAAAAGATTCCAAAGTGACTCTCAAACACCCAGGAAGTGCCTCCCCATCTGAGGTCACACAAGGTCTATAATTTGGAGTACATCAACCCTTCCAGCTCAGTTGCTGCTTTAACTCCATCCCCCTGCTCTTGCTGCATGCCAGCCCTCAGAAGCTGGACATGGACAGCTATGAAAATTATTTGGTATAGAGGCCGCCCTTTCCCTGAACCTGTATATAACAAATATCCTATCAGCAAACAGAGCTAAGGATAAGGCGCGGTGGTAAAACACGTTCCTAGCACACAAAAAACCCTAGGTTAAACCCAAAGTTCTACCAATAATAACAACAAACAAACAGCATGAACTATCCCATTTGAACTAGATACGGAGGATCAAGCCTCCAGTCTCCACCTGGAAAGCTGAGGCAGGGTTTGCAAGTCTGAAGCCTCTCTGGGCTATCAAATCAACCACTGTTTAAAACAACCAGACAGAAATACAAGCTCTGTTGTTGCCTAGGATCTTTGAGAACTATAACCTGACAACAATATCATTAAGAGCTAACACAGTTTGACTGTTCGCAGTGTGTTAGGACCTTTAATATGACATCACTCAATGAAAACTTCTGATTATGGCTTGGAGAGATGGCTCAGTGGTTAAGAGCACAGGCTATTCTTCCAGAGGATTGGGGTTCAATTCCCAGCACCCACATGGCAGCTCACAACTACCTGTAACTCCAGTTCCAGGGGATCTGATACCTTCACACCAATGCACATAAAATAAAGTTAAATAAATTATTCTTTAAAAAAGCCTTCTGATTATTATTATACTATTACTCCTCTTTTACACCTATTCAAACAGGCTCAGAGCAGATAACTGACTTGCCTATGAAAAGGACAAAATGGGACCAGAGCCCACTTCTACTATGTAATTACATTTTACCATAAAGAATGGTACTGCTTCTCTCTCTTTTTTTTTTAAATATTTATTTATTTATTATGTATACAATATTCTGTGTGTGTCGGCAGGCCAGAAGAGGGCACTAAATCTCATTACAGATGGTTGTGAGCCACCATGTGGTTGCTGGGAATTGAACTCATGACCTTTGGAAGAGCAGGCAATGCTCTTAACCACTGAGCCATCTCTCCAGCCCCGTACTGCTTCTCTTGAATTCAAATGTCAGCATAAAAATCCATCTACTGAACATTTACTGAATACCGACTTTGTTCAGCCCATGTACACACAGCCGTAAACATATAGACAGCTGGGGGGCCATGAGGTCGGGGTGGGGGCTGTGTGAAGGGGCCTTGTAGACCATAGTGACTATTATGGAGTTACTCCCAGGAGCAATGGGACAATAGGGGAAATAAAAGTCACGTGATAAAAAATTTGTATTCTTGCCAGGTGTGGCCGCGAATGCCTTTAATCCCAAACTCAGGATGGGGGGCAGAGGCAGGGGAATCTCTGTGAGTTCAAGGCTAGCCTAGTCTACAAAGTGAGTTCCAGGACAGCCAAAGGTACACAGGGAAACCCTGCCTTGGAAAAAAAAAATGTGTATTGTTTAGCTGCTGAGAGGTGAGGATGTGAATTGTGTGGAGATCATGGAAGTGGAAGAAAGGAGAACAATGTGAAAAGGGCAGAAGAGATGGAGAAAAGTAGAGGAGCTGACCTTCCTCAAAATAAAGCACACGGAGGCTCCCTCCCATAGCCCCTACACCAAACCAAACTGAAACAGTATACCTGCGCTGGAAATAGCTTCACAACAAATAGAATAACAGCCCAAACCAAGACACTCTTCAAAGTCAGAGAGAAGCTACCGGGCGAGTGAGCAGTTTCTTTAAATGAGACAGTAGGCCTCTCAAGGTAACAAGAATATCTTTCTTTTCTTTCCTTTGCCTCCTCTTTTGTGAGGGGTAGGGTGGGGTGAGGAGTCTCACACTGTGGCCTAGGCTGGCCTCCAAGGCTCAGCAATTCTCCAGCTTCAGCGTGCAGACTTCTGAGGCTGTAGGTGTGAATGAACACACCGGGTCAAGGATGGACTTGCTAGGAACTAAGGATGAAGACCGGTGGTACGGTGCTGACTTAGCATGCACCAGGCCGTGTTTCATCTCCAGTATCACAAAAACCACCTCCTGAAGTGACTTCCAGGAGGAAGGTCTGGTCTTTGCCTTAGATGTACCCTAAAGGATGTGGTATCTATAACGCTTAATGTCTAATCCAATAATTAACCAGAGTAATGCCGATTCACCAGGCCAAGCAGTGCCCCAACTACCACCCAGATACTTGAGAAGCTGAGGCAGGAGAATTGCCTGAATTCTAGGCCAGTCTGAGGCCAGCCAGACTCAGATAGTGAGTCACTGTCTAAAACTAAAAATAGGCTTGGGCTAGGTACGGTAGGTACACATTCTTATTCCAGCACTCCAGAGAAAGAGGCAAGCAGATCTCTGTGATTTTGAGGCCGGCCTGGTTTGTATAGTGAGTTCCAGGCCAGCCTGGGCTATATGGCAAGACCCTGTCTCAAAAAAATGAATAAATAAAAAAGGGGGGGAGAGGATAAGACAGTGGAAGAGTGCTTGCATAGCAAGTATGAGGTCCTAGGATCCAATCAATCACACACACACATGCACACACACATATGCACACACACACATGCACACACACGCACACACATGACTAATTAAGTCAAGGAACACATAGCTACTGCTGAGGGTCATAAACCTTACTGGGCAGAAGTTGGACAACTTTGCCCCTTAGCTTTGGCTAAAGAAAGGGAGGCAACAGCAGAACAAAGACACAGCATGGCAAAAGTTGGTGACTTTATACTTCACCTCTGACCTCTGAAGAACTAGTGAAATAATAGATTAACTGAGAAAATAAAAGGTTTGGATTTCAATAATAATTAATCCCATATGTCTTTTTCTTCTGGTTTTTCAAGACAGGGTTTCTCGTCGGGCGGTGGTGGCGCACGCCTTAATCCTAGCACTCGGGAGGCAGAGGCAGGCAGATCTCTGTGAGGCCGGCCTGATCTACAAGAACTAGTTCCAGGACAGGCTTCAAAGCTACTGAGAAACCCTGTCTTGAAAAACCAAAAAAAAAAAAAAAAAAAAAAAGACAGGGTTTCTCTGTGGTCGCTTTATCCCATATTTCACAATAGTTTTCCCTCTATAATTTAACTAAACCGTGATTTCTATCGTTGTCGTTTTAGTTTTTTGAGACAGGGTTTTTTTCTTTAGCCCTAGAAGTCTTGGAACTTGCTTTATTGACCAGGCTGGCCTCAAACTCAGATCCACTTGCCTCTGCCTCTGAAGTGCTGGAATTAAAGGCGTGCGCCACCCTATACTCAGTTCAATCGAGTCAAGTTTTACTGGCACTCACACACTATTTTTTTACTGTGTACTGTGCCCTTGGAGATCAGAATGGTTTTCTGTGATAGTGTAGAGAGACGACTCACTGGTAAAGAGCACTGGCTGCCCTCCCAGAGGACTCAGGTTTGATGCCCAGCATCCACATATCTGTTCACGACCTTCTGTAGCTCCAGTTTCATATGACACCCTATCCTGGCCTCTGTGTTCACCAGGCACACGTGGTGTACAGACACACATGCAGACAAAACACCCATACACATAAAAGAAAAATAATAGCCTTAAAAGTTTAAAAAAAAGTTTCGTGGTAATAGAAAAAGTGAAGTAGAGAATCATAACTAAGTTAGTCAGACAATTTAAATATGCTTTTAGATGCTTATTTTCTTCCTAAGAATAATATAGTGTGAAACTGGACATGGATGAGCTGGAGAAGTGGTCCAGCGGTTAAGAGCACTGACTGTTCTTCCTGAGTTCGATTCCCAGCACCCACATGGCAGTTCACAACTGTCTCCAGGTTCCTGGGTATCTGACACCCTCACACCAATGTACACTGAATAAAATAAATTAAAAAAAATAAGCAACTGGGCATGGTGGTGTATACCTGTAATCCCAGAACTTGAGAGACAAAGGCAGGAGGATTGCTGCAAGTTGGATGCCAACTTGGTCTACATAACAAGTTCCATTTCAGTCGGGCTACATACTGTGACTCTGTCTCAAAGTAACGAACACTAAAAGGTGCTGGAGTTAAGCTAGAGGAGGAAGGGAGAAGGAGGAAACTAGTGTTAATTTTTTCTGCTAAGAGGATTATGAAACACTTTAACGTGGTTCACTATACCTCATTTCTGGTTAGGAAGCCTTGTCCCCAAAGACCATAGAAGAATGCTGGGAGAATAAATGATGCAATAGGGTTCAGAGCATGCAAAGGGGACCAATAAATATTCCCTTAGTGAGTGGAGACTTAATCTGATTATTGCTATACAGAGCACATTGCATTAAGGGAAATTCCCACTAACACGTTAGGTCTTGACATTTCAATAACAACGCAATACTCCAACTTAGAAAACAACAACAAGCCGGGCGGTGGTGGCGCACGCCTTTAATCCCAGCACTCGGGAGGCAGAGGCAGGCGGATCTCTGTGAGTTCGAGACCAGCCTGGTCTACAAAGAGAGTTCCAGGACAGGCTCCAAAGCTATAGAGAAACCCTGTCTCGAAAAACCAAAAAAAAAAAAAAGAAAAAAAAAGAAAAGAAAACAACAACAAAAAAACCACTCCAGTAACGCTCAAGTTTTTGGTTCTTTCGTGTGCGACAGAGCGGCTAGAAATGACCAGCCGCTTTTGTCCTGCTAGCGAATTATATTCTCAAAGATGGATTTGCCTGCCTCGCGGGATCGCACCAGTCCACCCACGCCATCCCATGTGGGCTGAAGTACTGCCCAGCTTAGGGGTAACGGGCTACCCCGCCAAACACTAGGGGGACCCGATTCACCCCGAAATGGACCTCTAGGACCCAACCTGACTCTGTGGTGCAGAGCTGACTCAGGATAGCGCACTGCGTGAGATATCAGTCAGCAATCTGCGCCCTGCCTCTGGGTCACCTCAGCCGTCAGCCAGGCTCGCAGCATCAATAACAACCGTTCCCTAGAGGGGCGCTGCGCTCAAGTTTCCAAAGAGCTTCGACCTAGGGATACATCAGCTCTGGGGAAACCGGCTGAACCACAGGCGCCCACTCGTCCGGCCGGGACAGCGCAGTCCGACTGGGGGAACGGTCTCCGGGAGCACTCAGGGTCCCGTGTCCCTCCGGGTCCCCGCGCTCCACCATAGGTGGATGGCTGCGAGCGGCCGCTCCTGCGCCGAGCGCTCTCTGCAGTGCAGGTTGCCGCCAGGCGACCCCTTGCGCGGGCCACCCTAGCAAATACCTCTAGCCATGGCCCGACTCGGTCACCACCTGGAATCTCCCGGGAAACCCAGCTTTCGAAAAAAGTAGCGAGAACTGTAGCCAACTGCTTCGCCAGTGCGCGGCCGCGGGTGTTGATTGGTGCGGCCTCCCGCCCTTTCGCGGGCTGGCCGCTGTGATTGGGGTACTCGAGGCTAAGGCCCGCCCTTCTCCCCGCCTCTCTGCAGGCACGGCCTTCGGGAAGGTGGGAGTGAGGGCTTTAAATTTGATCACCTCGTAGCACGGATTGGCTGAGCTAGAAAGACTTATCGGCGGCTATTGGGAGGGAGGGGCCTTAAGCTCCTCCTTCTCCTGGCTGAAGCTCCGCCTCGGGTTTTTCAATCTCCAGTTGGAGAACCAGGCTTGGGGGGGGAGGGGGGGGCATGGACCTGAACAAGAACTTCCGGTGTGCGATAGGCTTGACCGGAAACCAGACCTTTGACCTGCCGGCCTTGCTATGCTTTTGGACTGCCCAAAGCGTTCAGAAGTGTGTCGTCTCCATCGCCTTGACGTCCACTCTCAGTTTGGCTCGTTCATTCGAATTGCTTACAGCAAACAGTATGTTCTTCCAATATGTAAACTCTGGGTACAACTCCTAAAACTGGGTCAGTGGGTAAACTCAGAACCTCAAAATTACAGCCCAGCTCACCGGCCTATTTTACAGATGTGGTAATAGACTATCCAGGGCATTTGGGGGTTTTTTTGTTTGTTTTTTGAGACAGTATTTTCTGTGTAGCCTTGGCTGCCCTAGAATTCGTTCTGTAGACCAGGCTGGCCTCGAACCCTCCGCCTGCCTCTGCCTCCCGAGTGCTGGGATTAAAGGTGTACACCACCACCGCGCCGCCAACCATCCAGGAATTTTGTTTGTTCCCCAGGATTACCCAGCAGTTTCGCTTCAGGGCCTGGGTAAATATCAGGACTGACAGTCTGCTACACAGCCCCCTTCGCTCCAGGAAAGAAACACACCCAAGGTCCCAGATAAGCGCCAGCCAGTGTCCCGAGTGTTCTTGGCTTTGGCATCACTATCTGTTTTCTCTGTAGACTGGGAACATTTTGTTGGACAAAGTAGAAAGTGACACTTTCTCATGACCTGACTGTGTGCCCATGATGGAGCGCCCCAGACCTCGGGCAGTGAAATAACAAATTCAAGGCTCCTGGGCGAGTTCTGGAGCAACGCAGAGAAATTGATCTTACATTAAAAAGAAAGAAGGCTGAGGATGTTATCACATTGGTGGAGTATTTGCTTAGCAGGGTCAACACGAGGTCAACCACAAGTACCACCACCATCCAAAAATAAAAACATTAAGCTGTGACACTTCCAAGAATCCTTCAAACTTCCATAAATATGTAGAGGTCCCATACAATTTATGAACTCAGATCTGGGTATGATGACTCTTATCTGTAATCCCAAAGAATTGCTGGGAGAGTTTAAGGTCAACCTGTGCTATAGTGTGAAACCCGTCTTAAAAGAAAAGAAAATCCAGGGAGGCTAGAAACAATGTCTCAGGGTTGAGAGAACTGTCTTCTGCACCCTAAATGCATTTCTACTCACGTGTACAATACATACATACACAGGATGAAAAATACGCACCCAGGAACACATCTATATACATAATGAAAAAAATAAAAATGTATCTTGTTTTATTTATTATGTATACAATATTCTGTCTGTGTGTATGTCTGCAGGCCAGAAGAGGGCACCAGACCTCATTACAGATGGTTGTGAGCCACCATGTGGTTGCCGGGAATTGAACTCAGGACCTTTGGAAGAGCAGGCAATGCTCTTAACCACTGAGCCATCTCTCCAGCCCCCTAAAAATGTATCTTAAAAAAACAAAAGCCCATGCCAGGTGGTGGTGTCTTTTAGGAATATTTAAGACAAACCTCTCTGCCGACACAAACAATTCCAATCAGACCAAATTAGACCGAATAGGAGAGATGGCTCAGCCCACATTTACTGCAGCACCCCCAGATGACTAGGAAAGAATGGCAAGGAGAAGAGAGACGAGGGGAGACCATGTGAAACCCCAAAACCCGGAGATCATGTGTTCATTCTCTGGGGGGCAGCCTAAGTAGCCTGTGGGAGTGGTCCTGACCCTCCCTGGTCACTGCTTGGTGGGCTTTCCCAGAGGTGGAGTATGGACTAGGCAACTCCCAGGAGAGGGGACTTGAAATGGATGCTGGGGGCTAGGGTGACGCTTGGATATAGGGGTGTCAGGGGGCTGGGGTCTCACTTTCAACAAAACAGTGGTGCCCGCCTTTAATCCCAGCACTCAAGAGACAGAGGCAGGTGAATCTCAGTTAGTTCAAGGCTAGCTTGGTCTACAGAATGAGTTCCAGGACAGACTCCAAAGCTCTAGAGAAACCCTGAGTCCAAAACAAAACGTTGAAAAGGACAAGAAAACAACAACGAAAACAAAGTGCTGGGGTTGGCAGCAGGTCTTTGATCCTTTGGTTCCAGCCCTAGAGAGACAGAGGTAAGTGGATCTCTGAGTTAGAGTCCAATCTGGTAACAGTGAGACCCTGTCTCAAATCAAAACAAAACAAATCAACTGGGGATGGAGAGATGGTGTTTATTGCTGTGATTAAAAAAAAAAAAAACCCACGACTGTGGCAGGTTGGAGAAGAAAGGGTTTATTTGGCTTACACTTGATTACATATCACTGTTTATCAATGAAGGAAATCAGAACAAGGAGCAAACAAGGGAGAAACCTAGAGGCAGAAGCTGATGTAGAAGCCATAGAGGGTTGCTGCCTGCTGGCTTGCTCAACCCACTTTTTTAGAGACCTTAGGATCACCAGCGCAGATATGGTACCACACAAGATGGGCTGGGCCCTCCCACACCAGTCACTAATTAAGAAAATGCTCTGTAGACTTGGCTACAGACTGATTTATGAATGCATTTTCTCAGCTGAGGCTCTATAGTGACATTAATGTTTTAATAAAGCTTGCCTGAAGATCAGAGGGTAAAACGAAGTCACCAGAGGCCTGGCAGTGGTGTCACACACCTTCAATCCCAGGATTTGGGAGATGGAAGCAATGGATCTACATTTGTTGTCCAATGTTTTGGGTGCAAATTCACAGAAAAGCCAGTTGCAAAGGCCTGACTGCATGTGGGACTCCAGCTCAACCCCATTAGGCTTTCTTGTCTCTCCCCGCCCCCCAGCCCCAGGCAGCCCCCCAGCACACGTGCTTTTTCCAAACAATCCCGTGTCCCATGCAGGTTTTTTTTTTTTTTCAGACAACCAGCTCTCTCTTCCTCTACCTCTCTCCACCAGGGGTTGTGAGCTCTCCCTGAACCCCTTTCTCAGACTGCTGCCTAACTAGGTAGCTACGTTGAAATCCAGTCAGGCCTCAGGATAGTGGGTCCTACTCCACCAGTTTACTTTCCTGTGATTCCAAAGAGAGATGCTATGCTTCAATTTTGGTTTTGGTTTTTCCCCTTGGCTACCAATATGCAATGTGACCCTCTCTAGTGGTGCTGGGCAGTTTCTTGTCAGCCCTGTGGTCACTAGGGGAGTCCAGGTGTGGTGGGAGGTTAAGATTGAAGCTAGGGGAGGACTACGAATTTGAGGCCAGGCTGGTCTCTATAGGAAGTCCCAGGTTAGGAAGGGCTATATAGTGAGATATTATGTCTCAGAAAACCAAAAATAAGATAAAATAAAAAATAAATGGAAGATGGAGAAAAAAAAAAAAGGAAATCCAGTTGGGCTTTTACTGTTCTATCCAGCAGCAGTAAGCCTCGCATTGTGGTACAATTGTCCCCTGGCCTGGCACCAGACGGATAACAAGCAACCTCCACTAGCCACGAAACTGCAAAGCCATGAAAGCCGGCTTATGACTGGCCTGGCTCCGGAGTTTTACACAGCCCCTAGGCCTTCCTTTGTGTTACAGATACCTTTTGTTGCCCTATGTGAATCTCAACTGAGAGTTTCACATGGATACAAAGCCTATGCAAAACTTGGAAACCCAGAAAACCACGGTACCTCATAAACCAGATAGTCTGTTTTGAGATATGGAAATCTATTAACTAAAGTGTAAACATAAGGAAAAATAAAGATGCCAAGAGGCAAAGACAAGGCACCCCTGCCTCCGTTTACAAAGACTGAGCGCCCTGCAGCTGCGGAGGCGAAGTTCATTCTCATTTTGTCTGAGTCTTCATTTCATGGACCCACGTGAGCCCACATCACTGTCGACAGTTACAAGTGACAGCACATCTTCATCAGCATCATCGTGGATTTGGAAAGACATTTGGGAATTCTTAAAGGGAAGAATTAGTTAAAAGGGAGCATTACTTCCCCCACATTAAAAATGGGAAAAGCCGCCAGGCGGTGGTGGCGCACACCTTTAATCCCAGCACTCGGGAGGCAGAGGCAGGCGGATCTCTGTGAGTTCGAGACCAGCCTGGTCTACAAGAGCTAGTTCCAGGACAGACTCTAAAACCACAGAGAAACCCTGTCTCGAATAAAAAAAAAATGGGAAAACCATTATAATGGAAGGATTAGGGTTTCCATATGATGATATGCTAGACAGTTTGAAAATGAAACGATTATGCTGGGCGGTGGTGGCGCAGGCCTTTAATCCCAGCACTCAGGAGGCAGAAGCAGGTGAATCTCTGTGAGTTTGAGGCCAGCCTGGTCCACATGGCTATTGCCAGGACAGGCTCCAAAGCTACATAGAGAAATCCTGTCTCAAACAAAACAAAACAAAACAGAACAAACAAGCAAACAAAAAAAGCTAATCACAGAAATATTCAATTTCAGACAGAGGAATTTAATGGAAAACCAGTTAAAGCATTGCATTATAAGATTAGAGAGGAACATCCTAAGGTTTTCAAGAAAACAACCTTAATATATCCAGTAATCTTACAGGAACTGTCAAATTGCAGAGGTTCTCTTACAGCTAACTGGACTCCTGTGCCAATGTTAGATTTAAAGAGATTCAAGGAAGCAAAAGTCTCATATAGCATGCATTCACTTTTTGTGAAGCAGGTGTTAAACTCGTGGTCAGTTTGTAATAGAATTATTCCAACGACTGGATAGATTTGATTAAAGGTGTTTTAGAGCCCGGTCCACAATTACAATGTAGTACCTGGTTCAGAGAAGAAGCTAAGGTTATTTACAATGAGTAAAATTAGAGGTAGGGAAATCTCTCAATATCAAATTCTTGGAGAAGGGGAACATGCTTCTATAGAAAGGCAGTCTATAGATGATGACCACACCCTAGATTTATGCCATGCAGCAGCTTTGAATGCTTGGAACAGAATTGGAGAAATAGAAAAGAAAATTGAGTCATTTACTAAAGTTATATAGAGCCCAAAGGAAGCCTTTAGGGATTTCATACAAAGATTGACTTCAGACAGTAAATAGAATGATACCAAATTCAGAAGCTTGAAGTCTCCATAGTGAGGATAGGGCCCCACAGTGACGATTCTTCCAAGAGTATGGTAACACCACTAAGCTGTAAAACACCTAAAGATCAACTTTGAACTACAAACTGCTCAGAACAATTTTGAGGTGGCTAGCTGAGATGAACCAGCCTAACAGACTACTCTAGCCAGGACTTGAGACAAGCCTGCACTTTCCCATAATGCAAAGACTAGACAACAGATGATACAGCCACCTCTCCCAGGACTTGACGGTTAACACAAACTTTTCTTTTAAGGATCCCCTAAAGATACTATTGCTCCCAGACAGCAGGAAGATAATTTAAGAATACAATGCCAGGGGCTAGAGAGATGGCTCAGTGGTTAAGAGCACTGGCTGCTCTTGCAGAGGTCCTGAGTTTAATTCCCAGCAACCACATGGTGGCTCACAACCATCTGTAATGAGATCTGGTGCCCTCTTCTGGTGTGCGGACATACATGAAGGCAGAATGTTGTATACATAATAAATAAGTAAATAAACCTTTAAAATAAAATAAAAAGCAATGAAATAAAAAAAGAGTATTACACACTCTTATTTAAAAAAAAAAAGAATACAATGTCCACATTTCCAAGAGGTGGGGTGGGTGGGTTTGGGTCATCCAATGGGTTATGGATATTTATCATTATTTAGGGGTTTTGCTTACAAGTTGTTATTGATAATGGTCAGGAAAAAAGCTAGACAAAGAACATTAGATTCAAGGTTCTTGTTTTGAAAAGAGAAAAGGGGGATGTAGATATAATAAGATAGAAAAGTAGATTATTGAATCTATTTTCAAAAAAGCAACTACTAGTTTTAAATGTTTTACATCGGATTGCACTTTTCTATATTGTATACAAATTTTAGACTGTACATCTGTTTCTTTTTTTTAATTATTTATTTATTATGTACACAATATTCTGTCTGTGTGTATGCCTGCAGGCCAGAAGAGGGCACCAGACCCCATTACTGATGGTTGTGAGCCACCATGTGGTTGCTGGGAATTGAACTCAGGACCTTTGGAAGAGCAGGCAATGCTCTTAACCTCTGAGCCATCTCTCCAGCCCCTGTACATACGTTTCTAATCTTGTTCAAGGTATTGAACCTATTTAGCTCATTTAACAATATAATGCAAATTTCTAGTCCTTGACAGTTATTATTACCAACTGTTTAGGATAATAAGGAAATATAGGTAAGTAGTTAATCACTTAGTATAATCAAACTTGTAGTCACATTATGTTTGTTTTCAAGGTCAAACAAAGATATAAATAGGTCATCTTCAAACACTTCAGAGACCTATAGAATATGGTATTTAATGATTTAATAACATAGGCTCTTTTTTAAAAAATGATTATTAGACATGTCTGCTCCTGGCAGCACCAGTCTACTTCAGAGAAGATGATGGGCATAAAAGAAGCTCCACATGAAGTTTCTTACTTTGTGGCAAAAGTAAGCCACTGGGCAAGAAAGTGCCCTTGTCTCACCTGCTGACAGTATGCTGTCCTAATGGAGAAGCAGGCACAAAAGAGTGACTGCCAAACCTTGCTCAGACAAGGCAGGACAGTCCTTCAAAACCCTTGCTTCATAGAAAATTCTGTCAGATATTGTAGGTATTGTAAACTGAAGATGGATGCCTCAACATTGCAGAGGATATTTGGGTGACTGTCCAGGCAGTCAGCTGTTTTTCACAATTTTTAGAAGTCACTTGCTCACACTTCCTGCTTACTCAGGTAATTTTATTTCCTTCGTGGGTCTCTGAGGGAGTTCAAGACTAGAGAGTAATAGTTTTCCTTGTTTACCAGACACAGAAAGTAAGTTATGATATAAAGTAAATTATGTACAAGACTTTGGACTCACAAGATAGAATAGATATGGAGAATTTTCTCTGAATTTGTCAAATGCAATAAACTAGACATTGTTGATATATTTATTGCCTGCACATATTGTTTATAGTTATTTTACTTATTGTATATAGTTTTTTATATTAGTTATGCCTTTTTTCTATTTTAGATAAAAGGTGGAAATATGGTGATATTTTATTTATGTTTTATAAATAAAGTTTGCCTGAAGACCAGAAGGTAAAACTAAGCCACTGGAGGCCAGGCAGTGGTGTCACACACCTTTAGTCCCAGGATTTGGGAGACAGAGGCAGATGGATCTCTGTGAATTCAGGGCCAGACTGGGCTACACAAGATCAATGCAGAAACAGAACCAGGTGGTGGTGGCTCATACCTTTAGTCCCAATCACATGCCTTTAATCCTAGCACTAGAGGGGAATATAAAACAGGAGGCTACAGAGGCTCAGGGCTCAGGCTGCAGTCGCCCAGCCCTGGTAGGGGTAAGACTTCTCTAGTGGCTTGACTGTTTGGCTTTTATGATCTTCAGCATTAACCCCAGTATCTGAGTTTTATTACTCATGTGGCTCTCTTGTCTAACTTCAGCTTGTGTAAAGCTGATATCAAACTAGCCAGGAAAGACGGAAAGATGTCTCAGTGGTTCAAAGAACTGGCTGCTTTTCCAGATGATCCTAGTTCAATTCCCAGGACCCACATTGCATCTAATAACTAACTGTCCTAACTCCAAAGTCTGACACCCTCACAGACTACCTGCAGGTAAAACACCAATGCATAGAAAACACAAATAAATAAATTAGTGAAAATAAAAATAATCAATTAAAAGGACGGCAGAAGAGAAGAAATTGGCTTCTTTCCTAGAGGACCCAGGTTCAGTTCCCAGCACCCACATGGAAGCTCACAACTATCTGTAACTCCAGTTCCAGGGGACCCAACACTCTTCTGGCCTCTGGGAATACTAAGCATGTAAGTCATGTACAGACAGACAAGTAGAAACAAAACCCACACCCAGTAGGACTGGGGATGTAGCTCAGTTGGAATGCATGTCTAGTGTATATAAAGCCTTGGGTTTGATCCAAAGCGCAGAATACACCCAGTGCAGTGATCAGATAACAGGGTGTTTGACTAAGGGCGTCCATGGTTACTAGATGTTTTGAGCATTAAGAGGTAATTACACTTGTTTGCTCCCTGTATTATTGTTAAGGAAGTCTTCCCCCCCACACACACTTTTGTTTTGGGTATAAAAGCATGAGGAGAAATCAATTCAAGGCTGCAAGGCTGCTGCAGTATTCACAGATCCCTCCCAACTCTTCTTTTTTTAATATTTATTTATTATGTATACAATATTCTGTCTACATGTATGTCTGCAGGCCAGAAGAGGGCACCAGACCCCATTACAGATGGTTGTGAGCCACCATGTGGTTGCTGGGAATTGAACTCAGGACCTTTGGAAGAGCAGGCAATGCTCTTAACCTCTGAGCCACCTCTCCAGCCCTCCCTCCCAACTCTTCTGTTTCTTGTATCTCTTTGCTAAATACTCACTCCCCTTTTCAGGCACGTTTGACAGGTTGGCTGGTCCCGACACGTGGGAGCACGACCTCAGAACGGGACTATGTGTGGAAGCACGGGAAGTACTCGGGAAGAAAACTGTAAATATGGGGCCGGGTAATAGTAGTCAGATTTTTGTACATTTGCATAAAGATATTTACAAGTCAGAGGAGCTGAAGTAGAGCAGCAGCAAGTACAGAAACATTTAGAGTTTGTAGAGCAGATGTCCCCGTGGTGAGCACAGGGCCTTGGATGCAAACACATGGCAGAGAATTGGAGTGAAAATCCAACTGCATTATGAGAGTGTGGGCCTGGAGGGATCCCAGTGGGTGCTCTTAGTCTGTGGATCCTGGACAGTTTGAATTTTCATCCTGAATGGCAGAAGGTTATTCCCCCTAAAATGATTAAAAGTGAAATTCACCCTCCCTGGAGGAGCCTCTAGATACGGACACCTTTACAAAATTGTTTGGTGATGATCAGTTCAATCCTGGTAAGCTTGAGGAAGAAGCCGCTGAGTACCATAATAAGGAACCTTCACCTCCCTTGCTGCTGACCATGAATGCCGAGAGACATAGACCTACTGGTGAGATAGATAGAGCAGGAGCTAAAGGGCTTGAGAGATTTAGTGCTATCCCTTTCAAAAAAACAAAAAACTGGAGACTCTGCAAGTGTCGTCATTTCAGAAGGCCACTCCTCTTCCTACTGTAGTGGCTGGTTTAGATCTGCCTAGGGAGCTGTCTGTGGTGTGGAGACCTGCCGGAGCATGGCAACACTCCCCTTTAGTCATGGGTCCCTTGTAGGCTAGTCTTAGAGAGGCAGCTAACAGACGGGAGGATGTACAAGTGTGTCAGATGAGTCATTGACGGAGCAAAGGGACGCTCAGGGAAATGTAGTCAGGCTATGTCCTCCAATTCCATTTAAACAACTTGAGGAATTAAAAATGGCAGGCTCTCAATATGAGCCCACGCTCCTTTTACACAAACTCTGTTAGAAAACATGGCTGAGCCAGGCGGTGGTGGCGCACGCCTTTAATCCCAGCACTCGGGAGGCAGAGGCAGGCGGATCTCTGTAAGTTCGAGGCCAGCCTGGTCTACAAGAGCTAGTTCCAGGACAGGAACCAAAAAGCTACGGAGAAACCCTGTCTCCAAAACAAAACAAAACAAAACAAAAAACCATGGCTGTAGAGGCTTTGCCTCCTGGGCATTGGAAACAGATGGCCAAGGCTTGCCTGTCAGGAGGGGACTACCTGTTGTGGAAAACTGAATTTGTGGGAAATGTCAAGCCACAACTGAAATAAATCGGGTCTAACAAATCCCCATTAATATTGATATGCTTGCCAGAGAAAGCATTCACTGGGAGAGAGAGCAGCAGTTTAGTTGTGAGGTGGCAGTGTAAGCCCAGGTTAACGCAGCTGCCAAGGACTGGAATAAGCTTCCTTCTTCTAGAAGGCAGACTGAGCACTTGTCTAAGATAAGCCAGGGACTTGAGTAATTATTTCAGGTCTTTGTCTTTAGGCTAGTGCAGACCAGACAGCAGATAGGTTAATTGAGGGATAGGGAATCTGGGCTTTTCATTTTAAACAGCTAGCCTATGAGAGTGTTAATGCTGTCTGTCAGGCTGCTTTGAGATCTTTTAGAAAGAAAGGCAACATCTCTGATTACTTTCGACTTTGTTTGGATATTGGTCCCTCATACTCAGGACTTAGCTATGGCTGCTGCATTACAGGGAAGAAGAGTTAAGGATGTTCTTGTCCATAAAAGAAATCAAGGGGCTGGAGAGATGGCTCAGAGGTTAAGAGTACTGACTGCCCTTCCAGAGGTCCTGAGTTCAATTCCCAGCAACCACACGGTGGCTCACAGTCATCTGTAATGAGATCTGGTGCCCTCTTCCGACCAGCAAGCATACAGACAGACAGAACACTGTATACATAATAATAAATAAATAAATCTTAAAAAAGAAAGAAAGAAAGAAATCAAGGCCTGAAAAGAGGGAGAAGTGCTAGACCTCCTGGAAGTTGCTTTGGATTTGGTCAGACGGGGCATCAGGTCAAGCAGCCATGATAAGGGAATAAACCTAGGGGCAAGAAAGGAACCTGGATAGTGCGGAGATGTAAGAGAGGGATAAGAGAGGGAAGCATTGGGCTAATGAATAAAAGTCAAATATGGATGCCCAAGGGAATCCCCTGCAGGGCCAGGACAAAGGGGCCTTGTTTAGTACAGAAAAGCTGGATAGAATGTAAGTGATATTTTGGTAGAGAACCAAATGTGATCAATGATCCTTATACTAACCAATTGATTGGTTATTTTAAAATAATGACTCTTGGGCACTTGCTTTTGCTCAGTTTTTTTTCCCAAATTGATAATCTTTTTCCAGCTGATCGATTGTTGCAATTTACCCAAATGCATTCCTTTATATTTTCTAAAGTTGTGAGGAAAGATCCCTTAAAAAGTGCTATCCTGAGGCCGGGCGGTGGTGGCGCACGCCTTTAATCCCAGCACTCGGGAGGCAGAAGCAGGCGGATCTCTGTGAGTTCGAGACCAGCCTGGTCTACAAGAGCTAGTTCCAGGACAGGCTCCAAAACCACAGAGAAACCCTGTCTCGAAAAACCAAAAAAAAAAAAAAAAAAAAAAAAAAAAAGTGCTATCCTGGGGGGCTGGAGAGATGGCTCAGAGGTTAAGAGCATTGACTGGTCTTCCAGAGTTCAATTCCCAGGAACCACATGGTGACTCACAACCAACTGTAATGAGATCTGGTGCCCTCTACTGGCCTATAGGATATATGTAGGCAGGATACTATATACATAATAATAAATAAATCTTTTTTTTTTTTTTTTGAGACAGGGTTTCTCTGTGGCTTTGGAGCCTGTTCTGGAACTAGCTCTTGTAGACCAGGCTGGTCTCGAACTCACAGAGATCCGCCTGCCTCTGCCTCCCGAGTGCTGGGATTAAAGGCGTGCGCCACCATCGCCCGGCCATCTTTTTTTTTTTTTAAAGGTGCTATCCTGGTTTTTACTGACAGTTCAGCCAATGGAAGAGCTTCTTATGTTGTTAATGGTGAAGGTTATGTAGTACAGACAGCTCCACCTTCAGTGCAGATAGTAGTTGTAGCTATGGTTATCCAACTTATTGTAAGCAGTTTGTTTAATTTGTATGCTGATAGTCATTATGTTTTTTAAAGATTTATTTATTTATTATGAATACAACATTCTTCCTCCATGTATGCCCATACGACAAAAGAGGGCGCTAGATCTCACTACAGAGGGTAGTGAGCCACCATGTGGCTGCTGGGAATTGAACTCAGGACCTCTGGAAGAGCAGCCAGTGCTCTTAACCATTAAGCCGTCTCCCCAGCCCTGATTGCCATTATGTTTTTAGAGCCCTTCAGGTTCCCTGTATTGGAATTAGTAATGGTCAGGTTAGGATGTTGTTTCAACAAATTCAAGATACCCTTCATTACAGAAACTTGCCATGCTTTGTAAGTCATATCGGAGATCTTTTCAGTTTTCCTGGCCCTCCAGCTGACAGTAATGTGTCAGCTGGTCAATTAACAGATAGTTGCCTTATCCCAGGTAGAACTGGCTCAAGAGTCACATGCCCTTCATCATCAGACCAGCAGAAGTTTTAGAAAACAGGGAAGTTGTTAAGGACTGTGATGTATGCCTGCAGTATTTGCTTGTACCTCCTTGAGGGGTAAATCTTTGAGGCTTTCTTTCTAATCATTTATGGCAAATAGATGTTACTCATGTTGTGGAATTTGGCAAATTCAAATATGTGCATGTGACAGTCGATACCTAGTCAAGGTTTTTGATGACCACTGCGCAAACTTGGGAAGCCACCAAGCATGTGAAAGCTCATTGCTTAAAATGTCTTTTCAGGGTTAGAGAGATGGCTCAGGGGTTAAGAGCATTGCCTACTCTTCCAAAGGTCCTGAGTTCAATTCCCAGCAACCATTTGGAGGCTCACAACCATCTGTAATGAAGTCTGGTGCCCTCTTCTGGTCTGCAGGCATACACGCAGACAAAATATTGTATACAAAATAAATTTAAAAAAATTAAAAAAATGTTTTTTCATATTTGGGGATTCCTAAAATTATGAAACAGATAATGGATCAGGCTATATAAGTCAAACATTTCAGCAATTTTGTTCCCAATGGAAAATTGAGAATCAAAAAGGCATTCCCATGGCAGTCTGAAGATGCAGCTTAATAAACAAGGGGAGTTATATCCTCAGTCCCCAAATAATGCATTGAATCATGCCCTCTTTATTTTAAGTTTTTTGAATGTGGATGACCACAATTTGCTGTGGATAGAGTTTAGCATGATAGCACTTGAACAACTTTTGCCAAGTAAAATGGGAGGATCCTTGTCCTGGATCATGGAAGGGTCCCAACCCTGTTTTACTTTTTGTTTTTTCAAGACAGGGTTTTTCCGTAGCTTTGGAGCCTGTCCTGGAACTAGCTCTTGTAAACCAGGCTGACTTTGAACTCACAGAGAATCGCCTGCCTCTGCCTCCTGAGTGCTGGGATTAAAGGCGTGTGCCACCATTGCCCGGCTCAGATTCTTTTTTTTTTTTTAAGATTTATTTATTTATTTATTATGTATACAGTATTCTCAGTACTCTGCCTGCAGGCCAGAAGATGGCACAGATCTCATTACAGATGGTTGTGAGCCACCATATGGTTGCTGGAAATTGAACTCAGGACCTTTGGAAGAGCAGACAATGCTCTTAACCTCTGAGCCATCTCTCCAGCCCTCCTCCCCGATTCTTGATAGACCTGCTGCACAAATTTCCCAGACTCCTGTGAGTTTTAATTATTCTAGATCTGGCCGAAGAAAACCTATCTGTTTATTCAAAAATGAATTTGTGACTGAGAATTTGGCCATTTATCAACACTATATCTTGGGAGTCGGAGGTCACCTTTTTCAGTTTAGTGATAGCCTACTGTTAGAACAAAAGGCCTAGAGAACAGGTGCCTCAGGATTTTTTTCTCTGTGGGAAAGAAACTCGTTGGAGCAATTGAACACTATTGTGGAGGCGATGTGTAGCTAATGCCCCTCTTTAGTATAATATCACTGGAAATCACAGATATGTGCTATACTGCTCGGAAAACCAAATTGGAGGTATTGAAGAGGTCCCCCAGACTAATGAGGAGACGTGGGAGAATGGTCTTGCTGCTGCTGGCGGCATTCGGTACTCGGGAACTGAAACAGCTTAGACATATCTTTGGACGCTGGCAGCAGCAATGCATTGGATTTTAGGAGAGGGAAGTGAAAGGGTTCAGAACTGTGGAGTTACTCATACCTCACCACCCCAAAAACATGCTCTTGCCCCTTGATTGGATCAAAGTTATAAGAATTGTAATTTATCCAATTGTGTGTCCATTGTTAATAGTCACACTAGAATTATGGCATTAACCTGGTTTTTTTTTTTTTTTTTTTTTTTTTTTGGTTTTTGAGACAGGGTTTCTCCGTGGTTTTGGAGCCTGTCCTGGAACTAGCTCTTTTTTTTTTTTATTTAGTTTTTTGAGACAGAGTTTCTCTGTAGCTTTGGAGCCTGTCCTGGAACTAGCTCTGTAGACCAGTCTGGGCTCAAACTCACAGAGATCCGCCTGCCTCTGCCTCCCAAGTGCTGGGATTAAAGGCATGCGCCACCACCGCCCAGCTCCTGTTAATGTTTGTAACCTCTTCTGTTCAGAGAAAGTGTTCCTGGTTAGGAAAGGGTTAGAGCACATCTGAGAGGATTTTGGCATGATGCTAATGAGTTCTTAGATTCAATGCAATTAAAAAAGGCAAATTTGAATTTTGATGCAGCTAAAACTGTTGAAGACATCCTGAATCAATTTTAAAGGCCATTTTTTGCCAGGCAGTGGTGGCACATGTCTTTTAATCCCAGTTCTTGAGAGGCAGATGCAGGTAGATCTCTGTGAGTTTGAGGCCAGCCTGGTCTACAGAGTGAGTTCTTGGACAGTCAGGACTGTTCCACAAAGAAACCCTGTCTCAAAAAAAAAAAAGTCCATTCCATGTTGGTCATCCTTTACTCCCTTATTAGAAGGCATTGCAGCCATAGGAGCATGTGTGTTGCTAGGTCTTATCCTCTGTTTTTGTTTTTGAGATAGGGTTTCTCTGTGTAATAGCCCTATCTGCCCTGGAATTAGCTCTTGTAGACCAGACTGGCCTCGAACTCACAAACATCCATCAGCCTTTGCTTCCTGAGTGCTGGGATTAAAGGTGTGCACCACCCCCACCCCACTAGCATGTGTATTGCTAGGCATTGTTTGCTTGCCTATGATTATCAAGTTACTTGTGAACTCTCAGTTTAAAGTTGGCTCAGAGGTACATGGCATCAAGCTATGCACTCTCCCTTAACCCTTTATATACATTAACCCTTTATAAACAGAGGCTGGTAGTCAAAGATGGGTAAGATCTTTTTTGCCTCCAGTCAACCTAAGACAGGACATGCATAGTGGAATGTGTGTACCATTGATGGGTAAGTCTGGAAGGTTGAAAAAGACAACCTAAGACAGACACGGTCACCTGTCCTGTGGCAGAGGCACAGGCATTAAAAAATAATTAAAAGGGGGACTTTGTGTGAACCCACAGTGACTCTATTTCCATTTGACTTAAGGTTAGTGAGTTCAAGCTTGTCAAGGTCAAATAAAAGGGTGTTTGACTAAGGGTGTCCTTCGTTACTAGATGTTTTGAGTATTAAGAGGTAATTACACTTGTTTGTTCCTTGTATCATTGGTAAGGAAGTCTTTTGCACTCCCCTTTTTGCTTTAGGCATAAAAGGAAAATGAGAAATAAATTTGAGGCAGCTACAATATTCACTGAGAGTCCTCCCGACTCTTCTGTCTCTTGTCTCTTTCTTTTCTCAATTCTCACTCCCCTTTTTCTGCATGTTCCACAGCTCAGGTGGTCCTAACACAAACAAAAAAAATGTACTGGAAATAGGTCTCAGTGATAAAGAGCACTTGCTGCTTTTGCAGGAGACCTGGATTTGGGTCCTAGCACCCACATGATAGTGGCTCCTACTCCAAGTGATCTGTTGTGTGACAAAACTTTCCTGGGGAGAAGCAACACACACATTTACCCACCTCAGGTGGGGAACTCATTGCAGACCAAAGTACAGATACCACCAAACTGCAGCTTGGTGACCCATGAGTTTTATTGGGGTTAGTTACAGAAGTACGGGTGAGGGTTACTCACAGGCACAGAAATAACTGAAGGACAGCAGCATCACCAAAGTAATCCCAGCACAGGCGGCAGCTCATGGAGTTTCTGCTTCGAAGGCAGCTGAGCTGGTATCGGAGTCTGCTTTGCAGCTTCTCTCCACGGAGTCTAGTGTTCTTCCTTCTTCTCTCCCTCCTCCTCTTTCTTTTTCCACACAAGGTTTCTCTGTGTAGTTCTGGCTCACCTGGAACTCACTCTGTGTAGACCAGGCTGGCGTTGAACTTTGACCTCAAACTCTGGCCAGCCAGAGTGCTGGAACTAAAGGCACGAGCCAACACCACCCCTGGCTTTTCATCAGTGAGCTCTTGAAGCTATTTGTTAGTTGTTTACCTTCCTGCTTAATGAATCTGTTGAGTCCCAAAGGTTGGAAACTGTCACCCAACAGGCTCTGACTGCATCTTCTGGCCTCTGTGGGCACTACATGCATGTGTTGCCCTTACATACATTTAGATAAAACACTCATAAATAGCTGGGCAGTGGTGGAGCACACCTTTAATCCCAGCACTTGGGAGGCAGAGGCAGGTGGATTTCTGTGAGTTCGAGGCCAGCCTGGTCTACAAGAGCTAGTTCCAGGACAGGCTCCAACGCTACAGAGAAACACTGTCTCAAAAAACCAAAACCAAACCAAAACAAAACAAAAAACAACTCATAAATAAAAAACAAAGGGGGATGGAGAGATTGTAGTAATAGGAGCGGAGGGGCTGCATCCCCAGCACCCCGGCCGCCTGGCTAGCTTATGCCCCGAAATAACAACACACAAATTGTATTCATTTAAACACTGCTTGGCCCATTATATCTAGCCTCTTCTCGGCTAACTCTCGCACCTGGACTAGCTCATTTCTAATAAGGTGTGTAGCACCCCAAGGTGCGCTTACTGGGAAGATTCTAGCCTATGTCCATCCTGGGTTGGAGTTTCATTGATTGTGTCTGCCTGGGAGAGGGGAGCATGGCCTCTCTGAGCTCACTTCCTCTTCCTCCCAGCATTCTGTTCTGTTTACTCCACCCACCTATGTTCTTACCTATCAGGGCCAAGGCAGTTTATTTAACCAATGACCTTCCTCCATCAAGAGATGGCTCAGAGGTTAGGTTAAGACCATTGACTGTTTCATCCAAAGGTCCTGAGTTCAATTCCCAGCAACCACATGAAGGCTCTGAACCACCTAGATTGAGATCTGATGCCACCTTCTGACCTGCAAAGACATATGCAGGCAGAACACATTATACATACTAAATAAATACATCTTAAAAAAATAAAATAAATAAAAAACAAAAACAACAGGGCAGTGGTGAAGTATGCCTTTAATCCCAGAGATCAAGGCCAGCCTGGTCTACAGACTGCGTTCCAGGACAGGCAGGACTATTACACAGGGAATCCCTGTCTTCAAGCAACAACAACAAAAGTTTAAAGACAAAATTTTCTATGTGTATGTCTGTGGACACTGGAAATTATGCATATGGAGGGCAGAAAATGACAATGTTCAAGAATCCAGAGCTTTCCTTTCATTGTGTGTCTCAGAGTGAACGCGGGTCTCCAGGCTTGCAAGGCACAGCTGTTCTCCCTCTCTGTCATTTTCTAGGAATCTCACAGAAACCTTTGCTAGTGCACACGATGTTTTTTTTTTTTTTGTTTTTTTTTTTTTGTTTTTTTTTTTTTGTTTTTTCGAGACAGGGTTTCTCTGTGGCTTTGGAGCCTCTCCTGGAACTAGCTCTGTAGACCAGGCTGGTCTCGAACTCACAGAGATCCGCCTACCTCTGCCTCCCGAGTGCTGGGATTAAAGGCGTGCGCCACCACCGCCCGGCTAGTGCACACGATGTATGACTCCTACTCTTACCTTATCAGATTGCAGTTCTGTCCAAGGAACCCTCAAAGCCCCATATAAGCTCACATTTCAAAGCAAGGAAAGAGATTAAGAGGCGTTGCTGGGTGTGGTGGCACACATCCAAAGGCCTCCAAAACCCTACATGCAGCTACTGCAGAAGACATATAAACATGATTCTGTCATTAGAAGCTGCAAACACACTTGGATGTGTTTGGATCTTTCTTTGAAAGCCTTTCTGTTCACCCATGCTTAAACTTTCTTCCTCATAAACACTGACTCTAGTTGGGTGCAGTGGTGCACACCTTTGATCCCAGTACTTGCTGGGCAGAGGCAGGCAGATCTTTATGAACTCCAGGCCAGTCTGGTCAACAGAGTGAGTTCCAGGCCAGCCAGGATTATATCCATGCTGGCTCATTCTGGAATTTTCTTCCAACCAAGAAAACCCTAGTTTAGGGGTGGTGGGTGGGCTCAGTGGGTACAAGCACCAACACCAAGCTGATGACCCCAGTTTTATCCCATGGGATTCATGGTGGAAGGGGAGAACTAACTCCTGCAGGTAGTCCTCTGGCTTCCACACATCCACAGCTACACACAGATGCAAAATAAAAATTTTAAATGTAAGACAGGCGGTGGTGGCACACACCTTTAATCCCAGCACTCGGGAGGCAGAGGCAGGCAGATCTCTGTGAGTTTGAGGCCAGCCTGGCCTACAAGATCAACTTCCAGGACATTCTCCAAAGCTACAAAGAAACCCTGTTTCGAAAAATCAGCAAAAAAAAAAAAAAAAATTTAAATGTAATAAAATTTAAAAAATGATTCCAAGCTAAGGAAGTCTCTGAAAAGAATTGGAGAGAGGCAGCATAGAAGTGTATCTCAGGCCCTAGGTCCTACTGCTTGTGACAGAAGTGCCTTTTCTAAACCTTCCTAATGCTACATTCCTTTAATACAGTTGTTCGTGTGCTGATCCCCAAACCACAAAATTATTTCTGTTGCTACTTCATAACCTTAATTTTGCTACTCTTATGAATCGTAATGTAGATACCTGATATGCAGGATATGTAATATGCGACCCCACAGGGGTCTCGACCTACAGAAAAGCTGCCTTAGGTGGTCAGGTGGCACCCACTCCTGGTACTCCTCCCCACTGCAGGGCTGCTCTTTGCACCTGAATGCTCTCCTCCAGCCTGCAAGGTGGAGCCTGCTTTCTGCGAGTGTCACTCTGGTGTCCTCCTGCAGCACCTGCTGAAACAACTTCCCATCTTCAGCTGGTTGAGTTGGGTGTGGAGGCTCACACCTCCCCACGCCCCGCACTCGGGAGACTCAAGCAGGACTGTCAAGAGATCCACCGGGCAGCTCACAACCACCAGTTCAAGGAGATCTCACGCCCTCTTCTGGCCTCTGAGGGCATCGGGCATACAATTCTCAGAGAAGTAGGCAAAACACCCATACACATACAATAATTGTTTAATTAAAGAGAAGAATTGCAATTTGTGGTGCACACATTTAATCCCAGCACTGAGGAAGCAGAGGCAAGTGGATCTTCATGAGTTCCAGGCCAGCCTTGTCTTCAGAGCGAGTTCTAGGACAGCTGAGGTTATACAGAGAAACTGTGTCTGGAAAAACCAAATAAATAAGAGAATTTGAAGCCGGGCGGTGGTGGCGCACGCCTTTAATCCCAGTACTCGGGAGGCAGAGGCAGACGGATCTCTGTGAGTTCAAGACCAGCCTGGTCTACAAGAGCTAGTTCCAGGACAGGCTCCAAAACCACAGAGAAACCCTGTCTCGAAAAAAAAAAAATTAAAAAAAAAGAGAATTTGAGGCCATTTTACACACACATACATGTACAGAATAATAATTAAAATTCCTTTGCAAGACAGAGTTTCTCTGCATGTTCCTGGCTGTCTTGGAATTAGATCTGTAGACTAGGATGGCTTAAAACTCAGAGATTTTCTTGTCTCTGCCTCCCAAGTTCTGGGAATAAAGGCATGTACCACCACTCTGCTTTGTTTTGTTTTTTTTGGGACAGTGTCTCACAGTATAGTCCTGGTTGGTTGGCCTGGACCTTGCTTTGTAGATCAGGCTGGTCCTGAACTCACAGAAATCTGCCTGCCTCTGCTTGTCAAATACTGGGGTTAATACCCAGCTTAATTTAAAGCCCTTTAGAGGGCTTGAGAGATGGTTCAGCCAGCAGTGATGAGCATTTGTCGCCTTCTAGAGGACTAGAGTTAAATTCCTAGCACCCACATGATAGCTCACAACGGTGTGTAACTCCAGTTCCAGGGGACCTAATACCCCCTTTGGACTTCCATGGGTACTTCATGTATGTGGTACACAGATATAAGCAGGCAAAAATAACCATACACTTTAAAAAAATCTAAAAGTATTTGTTAATATTAAAAAATAATAATGTGGGCATAGTGGCAAATTTCTATAATTTTTATAAATGGGAAACTGAGGTGAGATTGAGAGTTCAATGCCAGCCTGGCATACCTGGAACTGGAACTTTCCTCAAACTAATAAAAAACTATATAGATATGTAAAATTATATAAAAAGATGTAAAATGTTCAGGCACTGGTGGTGTACACCTTTAATCCCAGCACTCGGGAGACAGAGGCAGGCAGCTCTCTGTGAGTTGAGGTCAGTCTGGTCTACAGGGTGAGTTCCAGGACAAAACAATATGTAAAATGGGACATGAAAATTTTAAAAATGAGGATTAAGAGTATCTCGTGTCTTTTCATGTGTGCACAGGTGCCCATGTGTTTGCAGGTGCAGGTAAAAGTCAGGTACCATTGCCAGGGTCTCCCACTGGAATGGAGTTGATCACTGGCTAGTGAACCCGAGGGACCTGCTCGTTTCCATCTTCCCCGTTTTGGGATTATAAGCTTGCACCATAATGCCCAGCTCCAAAAGGGGAGGGGTGGCCTAGGAATGAAAGGCAAGTCCTCATTTGCAAGTACTTTCCCCCTGCACAGCTCTTTCCAGCCCACCCTCTCCTGTTTGAGACAGGGTGTCATCCTGTAGTCCTGCATGGCTTGCACCTCACTGTACAGCCCAGGCTGGCATCAGATTCCCAGAGACTGTTCTGCTTTCCTGAGTTCTGGGATGCCACACCCAGGAATCTTTTGTTCTTTTATTTTGTTCTTACCCTTATGATCATGTTGAGTTGCTATCACTTAAAAATCAACATGGGAGTTTAATATCCTCAAATGTTGGTATCCTGGAGCTAGCCTGTGATTATAGAGGGACCACCTTACACACGTCTCATTTGTCAAAGCTTTAAAAGAACTGGAGGAATGACTCAGTAGTTAAGATTCTGTATGACTCTTGCAGAGGAGTACAGTCTGACGCCTCACAACTGTCTGTAACTTGACCTCTAGGATATCTGATATCTGTGGCTTCTTCTGATACCCACACACATGTGGCATACACTCATACAAACACAATTAATAAAACAAAATATATCATTGATGCTAGTATTATATTTGCCATAACATATGCCTAGAGTGAATATGAACACAAAGGTCACCTGAGAGTAGGAAAAGTCCCCATCACAGTGCAGCTATCCTAAGGAATGGGACCTAGTGGATAGACAGGTGGTTTGGTGGTTAAGAGTGCTCGCTGCTCGCTCAGAGGACCAGGGTTTGGTTCCCAGCACTCTCAGTGGGCAGTTTAAAACTGCCTGTCAATCCACCTCCAGGGGATTTGATACCCGTTTCTGTTCTCTGTGGGCATCAGGCATACAAGTGGTATACATCCATAGATGCGGGCAAAACACACATAAAACAACAATAAATACATCTTAAAAATAAAAAGAGGAGGCCAGGTGTGGTAATGAATCTTTAATCTCAGTACTCGGGAGGTAGGTAGGCAGATCTCTGAGTTTGAGACTAGCCTGGTCTACAAAGCGAGTTCCAGGACAACAAGGGTGGTTACACAGGGAAACACTGTTTTGAAAATAAATAAATAAATAAATAAATAAATAAATAAATAAATAAATTGAGGAGGAGGGAGAGGAAAGCTCTGTGCCAGGCATGGTGACACAGACATCTGTAATCTCAGTGCTGAGAGGCTAAATCAGGAACAGTGGAAGTCAAGGCTGAGTTGAATTACACAGTGAAACATTGTATCGAGGAAAACTCATAGCCACTGAGAGATTCCAAACAGTTGTGCCAACTGTTTGCTGCCCTATTATAACTATGTTTTTCCTTTTTCTGCTGGATGGATTCTCATTAGACTGTAGAGGCATTGATCTCAACAACAGAGGAATCCCTTGGTTTGTAGCCCTTGAATGCCTCCCTACTAACATGTCAGCATGCTTGCAGACAGAATAGTGAGAAGGGCTTGGTAAATAGTCAGCACTATGCCCAGATAGGATTCTCAATCATCTGCTTTCTCTGTACTGGGGTGTGCCCTAAATAAGTATTCCCCCTGCAAAGAATCTCCCAGTATCTTAGTTGCTATGCCTTAATATTAATTATTACAGTCTTTCCATGTACATGCAAAGAAATCACACACATACAAACACATCCACATAAATGCATGAACACAAATGTAGAGGCATCATTCTTCGTATAATTGTGACCACAGTTGAGAACAACAGACATTTTTCAATAACCTTTAGGTTTCCACTCTTTCCTTCTACCAATCTTGCTGCAGTGGGTAACTTTGTCCTTAAAGCTTGTGTGCACACGCACAGTTATAAGCAGCTCCTGAGATGTCGTCTTTCAGGTGAATTCAAGGGAAAGATTATGAGAGAAAGCAGCAGGCACCCGGGTTGATGCTTAGAAAGGGAAGAGTGAGGACACCCAGGTCAGATCTCACTGTCGAAACTAATATTCATCTGGTCCCAGAGTGCAACAAGAGTGAAATCCACCTGTGAAGGCGTAAGTCACAAACAATGCCACACCAGTTTGGAATTATGATTAATAGGGTGATATTTATTTAAAGGGGAAAAAACTTACAGATCACAGTCCCAAACAACAGCCCTCTACGCAACCAGGAAGGGAGTCTAGTCGCAACCAGCAGAGCAGGAAGTGAAGAGAAGAGGAGAGGGAAGTGGCCGCTTTTTTAAAGGGAGAGAGACCACGCCCCAATGGGCTGGTATCTCAGCAGCTATAGGCTGGAGGAGTGGGAGGACCTCCCGTAACACCTCCCCCTTTTGTTTAAATAAGAGAGTTCTAAACCTACTATGAAATTATATACAATAAGTACAAATATCCTATTCTAACTAGCTTGGTCTTGTATAATAAATAACTTGGCCAAGTCATGAGAGAAAGTAACTACATTTATATAGTCTTCAACCCCATCGAAGATCTGAGAAGGGAAATAATGTTACCTGGGTAATTAGGAAGTTCAGTAAAACAACTTCCAAAACATGCAACAAATTACAGAGACAACTAGCTACCTGGGCAATCACCCAAAGTCACATTAGCAGCGTTGAAGCAACCAACTTTGGCTAAGGCCTAAATAACTGACATACCATTTTCTAAGGCAAGCAACTTTTCAAAACTATCTTACCCTGTCTTGGCAGGATATGACAGTCCTGTTTTATCCATTGATGCATGCTCTGTATCTTTGTCAGTTGTTGAGGTATGGGCATTTCTTTGCCCAAACGCCAGTTCTGCCAAAAAGAAAGGCTCCAGGTGGAGTGTCTTTGGTGCTCAACATTCTCTCGGGAATAGAGTGGTGTTGCCAGGAGCAATTGTGTCTCACTACCACAAAACTCTGAGTTAGATTAAAGGCCATTTTCTACATCTCTTTGAAGAAGTTGAAGATTATCTATCTATACTGAGTATAATCTCTATATATCTAAAGAACCTGATTAGTCTAATTATAAATGACAAACTTAGATGACTATTAGTCTATGTAAATCTCAATATCTATCTAACTTAAAGACTAAGAAAATAAACGACTGTGAAACAAATGAGGACAATGACCTCCAAATATAAACAATGTACAAATATACATTGCAGTAGGTAAATATATATCAATACACAAATATTATATAAGTATCTTAATCAGAGGTAGAAATGTACACTGCAATATGGTAAATATATACAATATATATATCAATACAATATATGTCAATACATAAAAAAATGTTATAAACAGAGGCAGAAACATGCATGCATACAATAGTCAATATAATTTAACTTTGTATCAATATACAAGAATCTATACCAATATATTTGTCTAAAAACAGTAACTCACAATTACAAATCTATTATCTCATCATCCCTCTTTTTTTTCTTTTTTTCAAAATGATCCCTGAGCTTATAAAATTCCTCCCCCAACCCTCAATCATATACTAATTATAATCAACCCCTAAATGATGTCCCTAAACCCAAGGGCAAACTTTACTGGGAGAGGGGACGTCGTCCTCTAGAATTACTTCCAGCTGTCATGGGGGCGATGTTCTTTCTGGGGGATCCTGAGAAAGTAAAATGATGGTTAGATTTCAAGATCAATGTCTTTTAAAATTGCCAATAGTCTCTGAGTATTTTGTGCAGGTCTGGCCAAAATGTTGTATAAGTTGTGCACCATTTCAGCTAACCAAGTTGGAACTGTCTTATGCAGCTGGTACCCAAAGCAGGTCTTGTAGTAGCACTATCAGTATCATGACGTCATATCAACCAGGTGGAGTTGTTGTTATGGGGCCCCATCTTCTTCCTGGAAACTTCAAATGTCACTTCAGGAAAAACTCATTGTTCATTATGAAAAACTTAAACATTAATCATATAGACATATATGTATATATTCACTGAAAGGCATGATAGATATATTCAATGAAAAGTATGATAGATATGAAGAAAAACAAAGATGTTTTCTAAACTCATATTTCTTTCTGTCCCATATCATGGCTCTTGACATGAGACAGAAACTCCAGAAACTCTGGGTTTTTCTCTTACTAACAGGCTTGGAATTGGAGAGGGACTGAGCCAGAGTCCAACTTCAAAACCAGCATTATAAATTTAGAAATATGGTTTAATATTACTTACACAACCCATTCAGTTTTCTTGATATTTCCTATTGGGCAGGTATTTTTCCATCTGTCAGTATCCAAACATCTAGGGTCCCTTGAATTTTTCAAAGATGAGTGTTTTCCTGTGGAGATAGGAACAGAACCCTGCCCCCATTCTATATGTTTTTCTTACCACCTGTATGAATATCATCATTGTGGATGAGTTGTCATTTCTCCTTTCCAAGAGGTTTCTCCTCTTCAAATCGAAACTTTATTAATTTTGATGGTATCCACAATTTTTCTTCTCCTGTGGAAACAAGAGCAAAACCCCTTCCCCAACGTAGCACATCTCCTGGCTTCCATTGAGAGGTCAGCACATCGTTGAAATAAATCGGTTGATTTAGTTCAGCAGATTTTTCCATTATCCAATGTCTTTCTGCTGCTGTCGTTCCTTTCTCATTAGCGTTAAGAAAATTCAAGGTTAATAAAGCATTATGTAATCTATTTCTGGGGGTATTTTCGGTCCCTTTCTGTTTGTTCAGCATATCCTTTATAGTACAATTTGATCTTTCTATAACTGCCTGACCTGTAGGATTATTTGGAATACCTGTAATGTGTTTTATATTATAATAATCAAAAAAGCGTTTCATTTTCTTAGATACATATGCTGGACCATTATCTGTCTTTATTTGTGCAGGTATACCCATGATGGCCATAACTTCCAATAAATGTGTGATTACTGAATCAGCCTTTTCTGAGCTCAGGGCAGTAGCCCATTGAAAACCTGAATACGTGTCTATGGTATGGTGTACATATTTTAATTTACCAAATTCCATAAAGTGGAACACATCCATCTGCCAGATTTCATTTCTCTTAGTACCCTTTGGGTTACTCCCTGCAGGCAACGGTGTTTGATTATAGAAAGAACAAGTAGGACATCTCTTTATAATGTCCTTAGCTTGTTGCCAAGTAATGGAAAATTCTTTCTTTAGGCCTTTACTATTGACATGATGCTTCTTATGGAATTCTGAGGCCTGCAACACACTTCCAATCAATAATTGATCAATCTCAGCATTGCCTTGGGCTAGAGGACCAGGCAGACCTGTATGGGACCGGATGTGTGTTATGTACATCGGACAAAGCCTGTTCCTGATTATGTCTTGTACCTGGATAAACAATGAAGTCAACTCTGTGTCATCTGGTATAAATTCAGCGGTTTCAATATGCAAGATAACTCTTTCTGCATATTGTGAATCTGTAACTATATTAAGAGGTTCTTTAAAATCCCTTAGCACCATAAGAATGGCATATAATTCTGCCTTCTGGACAGAATTATAAGGGCTTTGTTCCACCTTACTCAATTCATCTGACTTGTAACCTGCTTTCCCTGATTTATTTGCATCAGTATAGAACGTACGGGCTCCAGTTATTGGAGCATCACGTACAATTCTAGGAAGAATCCAAGAAGTTCTTTTTATGAGGTTAAGTCTACCACTTTTGGGATAGTTGCTATTAATTTCTCCCAAAAAATTAGCACAAACTCTTCGCCATGGTTCATTGTCTTCCCATAATTTTTTTATTTCTTCAGTAGTAAAAGGCACTATTATTTCTGCTGGGTCTATACCTGCTAGTTGACGAAGTCTCAGCTTACCTTTTACAATTAATTCAGAGACTTTTTCCACATAAGTTTTTAATTTTTTACTTGGTTTATTAGGTATAAATATCCACTCTAAAATAATATCTTCCCTCTGCATTAGAATCCCTGTAGGAGAAATTCTGGAAGGCAATATGACTAGGATGCAGCTAAGATTTGGGTTCACCCTATCCACATGTGCCTCCTGTAATTTTTCCTCAATCATTGTCAATTCCTTTTCTGCTTCAGCTGTCAGTTTTCTTGGACTATTCAAATCTTTATCACCATCTAAGGTTTTGTTTAAATGAACTATTAGATCAGGTGTTATCCCAACAGCTGGTCGTAGACTGGAAATGTCTCCTAACAATCTTTGGAAGTCATTAAGAGTCTTTAACCGGTCTCTCCTAATTTGTGCCTTTTGCGTTTTAATTTTCTCTAACCCTATTCTGTAACCTAGGTAATTAATAGAATTTCCTCTTTGAATCTTTTCAGGGGCAATTTGTAATCCCCACCTAGGCAAGACTTTCTTTACTTCTTCAAACATCCTTTCTAAAGTATCTTTATTTGAATCAGATGACAAGATGTCATCCATGTAATGATAAATTATGGACTTGGGGAATTGTTTACGAATTATTTCCAATGGCTTACTTACAAAATATTGGCACAATGTAGGACTATTTAGCATACTCTGTGGGAGGACAGTCCATTGATATCTCCTATTAGGCTGAGAATTATTATAAGTAGGCACTGTGAAGGCAAATTTTTCTCTATCCTTTTCTTGTAACGGTATAGTGAAAAAACAATCTTTCAAATCAATAACTATAAGAGGCCATCCTTTTGGTAACAGAGAAGGCAAAGGAATTCCAGATTGTAGTGGGCCCATAGGTTGAATTACTTTGTTGACAGCTCTTAGATCTGTCACCATTCTCCATTTACCAGATTTCTTTTTTACAACAAACACAGGAGAATTCCAAGGGCTGGTTGATTCTTCAATATGGTGAGCATCTAGTTGCTCTTGCACCAGCTGTTCCAATGCCTGTAGTTTATCTTCAGCTAGAGGCCACTGTTTGATCCATATTGGCTTCTCAGTTAGCCATTTTAAAGGTAGGGCTGTTGGTACCTCTAAAGGTTTGGTATTTGCTGTATGTTCTTGTACAGCCTGAATGGCTGGTGACCTTTTTCCATAATACCTCATCATATCCTTCCCAGAATTATGAGTTCCTGGAACTACAGGAATGTTAATCTGGGTATTCCATTGCTGTAGCAGGTCACGGCCCCATAAATTTATGGCAATATTGGCTATATATGGCCTTAGTCTTCTTATTTGCCCTTTGGGCCCTATGCATTCAACCCATCTTGTGCTTTGTTTTACACGAGATAGGGTTCCAATTCCCAGGAACTGAACATCTACCTCTTGAAGAGGCCAATTCGGATGCCAAGATTCTGGGGTAAGGATACTTACATCCGCACCTGTGTCTAATAAGCCTTCAATAAAAGTGCCATTTATACAGACTCTTAGCTTTGGTCTTTGATCATTAATAGAAGTCTGCCAAAATATACGTTTACTCTGTCCTACTGGGTTTTTTGAGTCATCCTCCACATGTAATTCATCATTTAGACCAGTATTACTTTTTACAGCAGAAATTGGAGCTTTTAATTTTCTTGGTGAGGCACGTTCTCCACTGTGACTGGGAATGACTGGGCCACTGTTGGCTTGGGGGCCTGCGAGAGGCCCCCCAAGGAGTTTCCCGATGATATCGGATTGCCCCGTCTGTCTGTTGTTGACCTACATTCGTTGGACCAATGCCGGCCTTTACCGCATATCCTACATATACCTGAAGGCCGAGGTCTCCTATTTTTGTCATTCCCAGAAGAGATATTATTCCTAGAAATTCTTTGCCTGCAATCCCTTTGCAAATGTCCTAATTTACCACAATTAAAATACCTGGCAGTTTGATGTCTCCTGATTGCTTTCTTTTCTTTTTTTTTTTAAATATTTATTTATTTATTTATTATGTATACAATATTCTGTCTACATGTATGCCTGCAGGCCAAAAGAGGCCACCAGACCTCATTACAGATGGTTGTGAGCCACCATGTGGTTGCTGGGAATTGAACTCAGGACACTTTGGAAGAGCAGGCAGTGCTCTTAACCTCTGAGCCATCTCTCCAGCCCCCTCCTGATTGCTTTCGAAATTGCTTCTCCTACCCAAGATTCATCGTTATAGCTAAACATCTCAACATTCATCGTACGCTGAATCCATTCATCCATAGGTGCTGATCTAGACTTTAAAGGCCCAATTATCTTTTTTTTTAAAGATTTATTTATTTGTTATGTATACAACATTCCTTCCATGTATGTTTGTATGCCAGAAGAGGGCACCAGATCTCATTATAGATGGTTGTGAGCCACCATGTGGTTGCTGGGAATTGAACTCAGGACCTCTGGAAGAGCAATCAGTGCTCTTAACCTCTGAGCCATCTCTCCAGCCCCCCCCAATTATCTTTTTGTATTCTATGTTTGCATTCTCAAAAGCTAGAGATTCAAGAAGTATTCGTCTAGCTTCTGGGTCTGTTACCCCTATGTCCAGAGCCTTAATTAATCTTTGCAAAAAGTCAATAAAGGGTTCTCTCTGTCCCTGCCTAATTCTGGTATATGATTCAACCTTTTTTGCTGGATCTTGTATCCTATTCCAAGCATTTAAAGCTGCTTGGTGACATAGACACAGTACTTCATCGTCATAAAGAGCTTGGACCTGTGGATCAGCATATTCTCGTGCACCAAGAATTTGATCTTGGGAAACCTCAACACCTTTTGCTCTTCCTTGCTGTTCCATATGTTTGGATTCTTCTCTGAAATAAATTCCAAACATCAAGGAAGGTCCATTATCTAAAACTGCAGACACTAACTGATGGAAATCATGGGGGATAGCTCTAGCATTAGAAGCCCAAGTCCTTATCATTTCCTTTACATATGCATTGTGCAAGCCAAAATTAACAATAGCTTGCTTAATTTCTTTCAGATCATTCATTGCTATTGGCGTCCATCTAGCTTCTCTGACTCCCTTTGAGCCTTTAGAAGTTGACGCTTTGTCAGAATTAAGTATAGGGTATGTCACTAGAACCCTGGGTAAGCCAGTTCTAATAGCTGGTGGAGGCATTATATCCTGTCCTTGTGCCTCCTTACTCTGTTCACCAGCTGCAATAATTTCTCCAATCTTTTCAAATCTTTTTATCATTGTCTCTCTTAAATCCTGAATCTCCTGACCTGTATATATTTAAAGTGATTTCACTGAGGCATCAATTTTTTGGTCCCCATTCTGCACCTGTGATTCCAAAGCTTTAATTTTTTCCTTCAAAGATAACATGTCCTCCTTAAACTTTTCTTGTATATCATGTAGATTCCCATCTTGGAGGTACATTTTGTCTGTTACCTTATCAAAACTTTTTGATAAAGTCTGAACGTCAAATTCAACAGCCTGAACCCTTTCAGGTAACTTTCTAATACCCTTGGATATGGAGTCAATTTTGTCTGTCATAGTATCCACTTGTTCAGATAACCTCTGATTTTCAATAATTTTAATCCTGTCAATTAGTTGTTCATTATTAGTTCGTAAAGATTCTATCATTCTTAGGAGTGCCATATTCTTCCTTAATGATAGAATATGGAAAAGAAAACTGAAACCTAGTAACAAGCAAATCAAGGTATCCCCATAATCATATAAACCTTGTATGACGTAATTCATTGTATTAGTAAATATAAATTTACGAATCCATTGTATTAGTGAAAATAAAGCAGTAAGATTTGCGTTAGAAACGAAAACTGCCATATTACCTATTATCCAGCAGGTGGCGCTGTTTGCAGAGTCGCGAGGAAAACGGGGTCCTGTTTCAGTGCCTTAGTAGATGTTCAAAACTGGAAAATGCAAGTTTCTCAACAAAGTAAATGTAATTAAATCAATTCCAGAGATGGAACCAGAAACCCAGAATCCAGGGGTAGAGAAGAGCAACCTGGAAGCTGCTTATGCCTCCACGTGACAGAGTCACCCTGAGGGGTTGCAGCTTTCAGCAACCACGTGCTCTGGTTCGTGCCACTTAAGAGCTGTGCTTACAAGGGAGATTTAAAAACGACTCAGAAAAGAGCAAACCACGCGGGCAGAGACTATGCGGGCCTGTGGAGTTTAAATCCACGTGGGGAGGTCAAGGCCGCTGCTGCAAGGCACAGGCGGCTGCTGAGGAAGGGAGGGCTCCCGCCAAGCCGAACTCGCGGCCGGCAGCCGAGTGGGGAAAGGAGAGGTTCTAAAACCAAACGTTGGGTGCCAAATGAAGGCGTAAGTCACAAACAATGCCACACCAGTTTGGAATTATGATTAATAGGGTGATATTTATTTAAAGGGGAAAAAACTTACAGATCACAGTCCCAAACAACAGCCCTCTACGCAACCAGGAAGGGAGTCTAGTCGCAACCAGCAGAGCAGGAAGTGAAGAGAAGAGGAGAGGGAAGTGGCCGCTTTTTTAAAGGGAGAGAGACCACGCCCCAATGGGCTGGTATCTCAGCAGCTATAGGCTGGAGGAGTGGGAGTACCTCCCGCAACACACCTGCAAAGTGAATGCTACCTAATTCTGAAGATCCTTGTGTGAACTTTATCGTGGACATATTTGAATAAATGTCCTCCTCAGAGTACACCAATATCAGACCAATGTATGGTGACATCCATGTCCAGCTCAGGGAACCAGTGAGTTTATTGGTCTTATCTACAGGCATGGGTGACGGAGAAGTAACTGTCCCACTGCAAAGTCTCTCTCCAGCACCAGCTTCCCCTTAGCTGCAGAGTGCCCCCTTCATTCAGTCTTCCATCTTCTCTGCATGCCACCAGGCCACATACAATCAGGATAGAACTGCACACAGCTGGCTGGGAGGCACAATAGGGAACAAGTGGAATTTCAGGCCAGGGCCCAGTGACCTTCCCCATATCCTTCTCCTTTTTTTTAAAAAAAAATATTTAGTTATTTACTATGTATACAATAGTCTATCTGTATGTATGTCTGCAGGCAAGAAGAGGGCACCAGACCTTATTACAGATGGTTGTGAGCCACCATGTGGTTGCTGGGAATTGAACTCAGAACCTTTGGAAGAGCAGGCAATGCTCTTAACCACTGAGCCATCTCTCCAGCCCATACCCTCCTCCCTTGAGAGAATGTTGGGAACCAACAGGTTGGATCCTGTCTGCTGCGAGGAGCCAGAGCTGCCCTGATGCAGCTGATGGCTGTTACCTTGGAGGATAGCACTCCAACAGCACCAAGGGATTAGCCAGAGTCCTTTAGATGTCTGCCCTGCAGGTCTGCATCCATGTTTCTTTTCTTCTTTTTCCTCTCTGTTTTTGACACAGGCTCTCACTCCATAATGCAGGCTGACCTTAAATTCTGGATCCTTAGTGCTGGAGTGACAGGCACACACCACTGCATACTGCTCCATTCAGAAAGCTATCTGCTAGCAAAGCATGACAGATTTCCATCTCCCGGCTTGCTGTGCTGTGCCCTACAGTTTAAGCCACCTAGTGAATATCGATGGAAAAACTGTAGTATTTTGTTCTTTTACAAATTTCTATTTTTATTAAAAGAAAAAATTGTTGGGTTGTGGCACACACCTTTAATCCCATCACTCAGGAGGCAGAGAGTTCAAGACCAGCCTGGTCTACAGATTAAGTTCAAGGACAGCTAAGGGTATACAAACTGAGTCTCAAACAACAAAAATAAAATAATAATAAAAAATAAAATAAACCTACAGTACTGAAAACAGCCTGGTATTGGCATAAGAACAGACAGGAGGAGGGGCTGGAGAGATGGCTCAGAGGTTAAGAGCATTGCCTGCTCTTCCAAAGGTCCTGAGTTCAATTCCCAGCAACCACATGGTGGCTCACAACCATCTGTAATGGGGTCTGGTGCCCTCTTCTGGCCTGCAGGCATATGCACAGACAGAATATTGTATACATAATAAATAAATAAATAAATAAATATTAAAAAAAAAGAACAGACAGGAGGACCAATGGAACCAAATAGAAGACCCAGATATCAATCCACACATCTTCGAACACCTGATCTTTGATAAAGATGCAAAAAATATCAAATGGAAAAAAGAAAGCATATTTAACAAGTGCTGCTGGCATAACTGGATATCAACATGTAGAAAAATGAAAATAGACCCATATCTGTCACCATGCACAAAACTCAAGTCCAAATGGATCAAAGACCTCAACATAAAGCCAGCCACACTGAACCTCATAGAAGAGAAAGTGGGAAGTACACTTCATGCATTGGCACAGGGAACCACTTCCTAAATATAACCCCAGTAGAACAGACACTGAGAGAAACAATTAATAAATGGGACCTCCTGAAACTGAAAAGGTTCTGTAAAGCAAAGGACACAGTCAACAAGACAAAACGATAGCCTACAAAATGGGAAAAGATCTTCACTAACTCCACATCAGACAGAGGTCGGATCTCCAAAATATACAAAGAACTCAAGAAATTGGTCACCAAAAAAACACATAATCTAATAAAAAAACTGAGTACAGACCTAAACAGAGAACTCTCAACAGAGGAATCTAAAAATGGCTGAAAGACACTTAAGGAAATGTTCAACATCCTCAGTCACCAGAGAAATGCAAATCAAAACAACTCTGAGATTCCATCTTACACCTGTAAAAATGGCCAAGATCAAAAACACTGATGACAACTTATGCTGGAGAGGTTTTGGGGAAAAGGGAACACTTCTGCATTGCTGTGGGAATGCAAGCTGGTACAGCCCCTTTGGATGTCAGTGTGGCGATTTCTCAGAAAATTAGAAAACAACCTTCCTCAATACCCAGTAATACCATTTTTGGGTATATATCCAAAGGACGCTCAATCGTGCCACAAGGACATGTGCTCAACTATGTTCATAGCAGCTTTGTTTGCCATAGCAAGAACCTGGAAACAACCTAAATGCCCCTCAATTGAAGAATGGATAAAAAAAAATGTGGTACATTTATACAATGGAGTACTACACAGCAGAAAAAAATAACGACAGCTTGAAATTTGCAGGAAAATGGGTGGAGCTAGAAAACATTATTTTGAGTGAGGTAACCCAGACACAGAAAGACAATTAGCACATGTACTCACTCATAGGTTGTTTTTAAACATAAAGCAAAGAAGGCCAGCCTACAAACCACAATCCCAGAAAACTTAGACAACAATGTGGACACCAAGAAAGACTTACATAGATCTAATCTACATGGGAAGTATAAAGTATAAAAAGACAAGATCTCCTGAGTAAATTGGGAGCATGGGGACCTTTGGGGAGGATTGAAGGGGGGACAGGAGATGCAGGGAGGGGAAGCAGAGAAAAAGAGGAGCTTAATAAATACCAATAAAATAAAAAAAAATAGGGGGCTGGAGAGATGGCTCAGAGGTTAACAGCACTGACTGCTCTTCCAGAGGTCCTGAGTTCAAGTCCCAGCAACCACATGGTGGCTCACAGCCATCTGTAATGAGATATGGTGCCCTCTTCTGGCATGTAAGCATACATGGAAGGAATGTTGTATACATAATAAATAAATAAATATTAAAAAATAAAATAAAAACAGAAAGAGTCTTGGGAGATGGCTTAGCACAGCACCCACATGCAGTTCACAGCCATCTATACCTCTGTTCTAAGAGATCCCATACCCTCTTTGGCCTCCAAGGACACTGAAACACTAATACACATCAAATAAAAATATGTCTTAAGGGTTGGGTATGTTTGCACACACCTTTAATCCCAGTACTCAGAGAGGCAGAGGTAGAAGGATCTCTGTGAGTCCCATGCCAGCCTGGTCTACATAGAGTTCTGGGACAGCTAGGGCTTTATATGGGGGGAAAAACTATCTCCCTCCAAAAATCTCATTTTTTCAAACCTTTATTTTGTGTATTAATGTAGGTCTCTATTTGCCATGGCATGTGTATGTACGGGGTCAGAGAACAACTTGTGGAAGTTGGTTACCACATGGGTTTTATGGATGGAACTCAGGTCTTCAGGTTGGTTACGTCACTGGCTTCTGTCTTATTAAGACAAACAACAACAGCACAGCTTTGAAAAGTGGTCTCATGTGGCTTGCCCAGGGTGGTCTTGAACTCACTGCAGAGTAGATGACCTTGATCTATTGATCTGAGTGCCTCCACCTTCCCAGAGCTTGGACTACAGTTATATACACCAGGCCCAGTTTTTTTTTTTTTATGGTGCTATGGATTGAACCCAGGGCTTTTCAAATACTAGGTAAACACTGAGAATTTAGTTCCATCTCCTCCCTGTCTCTCTCAGAGGATAACCTGCAGGAGATAGTTCTCTTTCTTTGTAGCTTCTGAGGATCAAACCCAGGTCTGTCAGACTTGGAGGCAAATACCTTTACCAGCTTGAACCATCTCATTTGGCTTTGTCTTTTATGTTCCTAGGGCTTATTCTAAATATGTCTAAGGAACCCTCTTGCTTGTCTCAGTGGGCACAACACTCTTATCTCTTACTATAGGTAAAAATTCCCATAAAGTATCAAAGACCTAAATGTAAGACTACAAACTATGAAACTGTTAGAAGAAAATGAATATTCAGGACACTCATTTAGACAATTATTTTTAAGTGTTCAAACATGTTCACAAAAGAAATGGGTAAATGGGATTATTTTAAATATATGTATTTAAAAAAATGGGTAACTGGGATCATTTAAATATAAATATTTAAAGTTTCCATGTAGCCCCGGCAGTGGTGGCAAACGACTTTAATCCTAGCAGAGGCAGGCGAATCTCTGTGAGTTCGAGTCTAGCCTGGTACATAGTTCCAGGACAGGCTCCAAAGCTAAACAGAGAAACCCTGTATTTGAAAAAAAAAGTGACTGGGGCTGGAGAGATGGTTCAGAGGTTTAGAGTACTGGCTGTTCTTCCAGAGGTCCTGAGTTCAATTCCCAGCAACCACATGGTGGCTCACAACCATCTATAATGTGAGCTGGTGCCTTATTCTGTCATGCAGGCAGAATACTGTATACCTAATTAAATAAATAAATTTAAAAAACAAAACAATACAAAAACCAAACAACCAAAACAAAAATCACATTTATAATCCAAATGTATGCATACAAAGTCAGAATACTTATTATTACTATATGTGCTTTCTGCACTGTCATAGTTTGTTCTAACTTGACCTAAACCTAGACCTACTTGGCAAAAAGATAATCTCAACAGAGGAACTGCCTCCAATAGAGTAGTGGATAAGGAACTCTGTGGGAACATTTTCTTTTTCTTTTGAAATTATAGGCCCATTTTTATTAGTTTCTTTAAAAATGATCCAATACAAATCTTATGGAGTTAAATATGCATTTCATAATATGGGAAGAAGGAAGGGTACTTACTGAGAAAGAAACAAATGTCCATCTTTGTAGTTAAAGAGTTTTTAATTTAGAGGGATACCTATTTCAACCAATTACAATTTTGGTACAACCATTTCCTAATTGTAAACATTCACCTGATACAGACCTTAATATTAATGCTAAGTAGCATTTGTACCCAGTTCTGCAACAAGAGTCCTGGGCACCCACTTGCTCTCTGTTTCTTCTCTTAAATCAAGTGACATAATATTTTTTATTTATTTATTTATTTATTTATTTATTTATTTATTTATAGAGACGGGGTCTCGCTATGTTGCCCACGCTGGAGTGCAGTGGCTATTCACAGGCGCGATCACACTACTGATCAGCACGGGATCAGTATGCATTTAAGGCATATTTGGTGTCTTAACAGTTGTTAGCTTAATAAATATATACAAACAACAGCGAAAGGCTAAGCATTGTGAAAAATTCTGTTCAACACTCACCATCTGATTCTCCTCCAGACCCTAGCTCCCACATGCTTAGCGAGTATCTATTAGTTACTGACGTTGAAAAAATTCAACAAGATTCAATGCATATCTCCTCATAGCAGGGATGAGTGCATGCGGGGCATCTTCTCAGTTGGTGTAGGAGAGCCCCGTTTTATAAAAAGCAAGCCAGTAAGCAGCTGAACTCCTCTATAATCTGTGCTTCAGCTTCTGCTTCCATACCCAGCCTTGGCTTGCCTGGATGACGGACTATAAAATGTAAGACGAAAGAAGCCCTTCCTTTCCCTAGTTGGTTTTGGTGATTGTTCTATCGTAGCAACAGAAAAAACAAAACAAACAAACAAAAACCTAGAACACATGCCCATAATTTTCTGGAAGAACTCACACATTTTTCTCTGTGTAACCTGTCTTGGAACTTCTTTTTAGACCAGGCTGGCCTAGAACTCAGGGATCAGCCTACCTCTGTTTCCCAAGTGCTGGGATTAAAGGTGTGTATCACCACTGCCTGGCTGAGTTCACACAGTCAACGGTCAAAACAAGAGTGCAGTTTGTTTTCAGCACAGGGCGAAAAAGATGCTCAGCCATAAGGGGGTAAGAAACGCCCAGGCATGCCTATCACCTAAGTAATGGCGTCAAGCTGCATTCTCCTGTCAAAGGGTGACCAAGAAGTTAATGTGTTAGCCTGAATAATGAAAATATGAAAACGAACAAGAAAAGAGCTACAGGGGAAGCCCTGGTATGCAGCAAAGGTGGATGCAGAAGAGTCTAGAATGGGACAGTCCAGCTCTGTTCTATGTGAGATAATGAACATGGACGTGCCCAGAGGCTCATTGCGGTTTTCGAGTCAATCAAGTTCAATAAAGCTCAAGCGAGCTTCAGAACAATGACTACGTTTTTTTCTAGCATGCTCAATGAAGAGCTCGTCAAGTGTCAGAAACTGCACAAGGACTGCTACCTATAGCCAAGGTTCTGAAAATAGCCCTGGGGCCTTACTAGTCGGAGTAAGGGTGGCAAGGGTGGGGCGCATGCGCACAGAGCACAGACGCACAGGCTGACCTGCCGGTGGCACCCAGGAGAAGACGACCTTCTTCCCGACAGCCCACGGAACAGAACGGGTGGGGAAACGGTATTCTCGCGAGGTATCAGCTAGCGGCGGCGGAAGCAGTGGACACGTGACTGTCCTAGGCCGCCTTCGCCTTGCCCCCTCCCCCTTCTCGGAAACCCGGCCCCCTCTCCCTTCGCCCACCCCGGAGCCGCGGTAATGGACCGTTTGGGTTCCGGAATTCTCTTGGATCCCATCACTGGTACCAGGGTAGCGGGACCTGGCGGAGTCCGGTTTTGGTGGCGAAGGCAGAGGGGGCGGCCAAGATGGGGGGGGGGCGAATCAGCTTCCTTCACTTAGGAAGGAGGCGGGGCGGAAAAAGGGATGGGGGAGGGAGTCACGTGGGGCGTGGCGCGCGCTGCGTGCGCGCGGCACCTGACCCGTCGCCCCGCCCCCTCTTCCTGCGGGGCGGGGGGTCGGGAGGAGGGGCGTCAAGATGGCGGCGGGGAGGTAGGCAGAGCCAGACGCCGCTTCTGCCGCCGCCGCCGCCGCCTCCGCTCCTGTTGCCTCCGGCTCCTCACGCGCTCACGGACCGGGAGAAGCTATTCTGGCGTCGGGTCCGGCGGGTAAAGTAAGTCCTTCCCTCAGTCCTTTTCTCCTTCCACGCTCGTCCGTCCGGACAGCTTCCCACTCCCACCAGCGCTCCTCGGGGTCCGTGTGGGGCCGGTTGTGGGGGGAGGCGGCCAATTCACGGCCGCCCGGGCCTCGCTCGCCCGCTGCTCGTTCTCATACCGCTGGCCGCCCCGTTGGTTTCGGCGTCCTCCGCCAGGCAGCGCCGTCTCTGTGGGAGTCCCGCTGTCCCGAGCCGGATAGCAGCACCGAGGCCGGGTAGCTCGGCCGTGCGCACGGCGGCTCCACGGGCGATCTCGTCCCTCGCCTTCTCCCCTCTTACAGAGCCGAGACGGGCGGTGAAAGTGAGGCGGAGATCTGCTCGAGTCACTCAGGCCCATTACCCCTATTCCGGGAACCGGTGGGCCACATCGGGATGCCCTTCCTGAACCTGGTTCCCTGGCGGGTGGGGTGCGTGGGACACGTGGGGAACACCTTCACGCCTCGCCGTGGCGACTTTAGCTTTCCCTGAAGTGAGTGCAGCTTCAGACTCTGAGCGCAATCCGTGAGGAGGGCGATGGCGGTTGGACATCTGCTCACCTTAGTAGTGGTGGTGGATGTAGTGCGAACCCAAGTTCCTCAAAGCGGTGTCTGCTGGTGTTTTCCCGGGAGTGGCGTGGGATGGGCTCCACCGCTTCGTAGCCTTGGATTTGTCCGAAACCGTGTGTTTGTTGCTTTCCTGACCCCGGCATCCAGCTCCTCCCCTTTATATCCCGGCTTTGTGCTTCAGTTTGGTTAATGTTTGCGGACCACTAACTTGATTCTGCTATGTAGAAAGCTCCTTTCATGTAATTGCTCCGTTTGCTGTGGGATGCTTTTGTTTGGGGGAGTCGCTGGTTGAGAAGCGTGCGCGAGGGGGGAAGATTGGAGATAAAATGAGAGCCCACGAGAGCATCGTTTTAATCCATTGAATTGCGCAGCCAATTGTAGCTGCACCCGGAAGTTTGTGCTGAACACGTGTTGAGGGAAGGTTAAAAACGGGTCCCCTTTGACCTTTAAACGTCGATTGTTTGCAGGATATTTTGAGTAAAATGTTTATTTTCTCTAGACTTTGAGAATTAAAGGGGGGGAAGAAGGCTTCTAAAGAGTCATCCGGGAGGGTCCAGCGACCTGTCAAACCCAAAGTGTCCTAGAGCCGGTCACCTTATTTAGCATTTGCATAGAGTTCTATCTGTTAACAGTCTTAAGGCCCCAAAGTTAGGGTCGATTTTCATAGCATTGGAGAAAGAATTGTTTTGCAAACGATGGGTTTACAAAGAATTTCTAGGTTGAAATGACATTTGCCGCTGGTGACTTAAGTAGGACATTGATTCTGATAGTGCAGGAATGTTAATTTCCATCTTTATATAAAGTCTTTTTCCAAGTAATGAGAGAAGACTTCTTTATTCTGGCTTTTGCTTGCAGTTTAACTTCATTCCGTGCGACTCCCTTTAGAATTTTAAATCCAACTTCACTTTAGTTGCTGTATAAATGTTAAAAAAGAGAGCCTACGTTTATTGGTTCATTCAAGAATTTTATGTTACGCACTTTTATAAAAGTCTTACGTTCTTTGAAGTTACTGCTTAAAAATGACCAATGTGATGTGTGTGTACTTTTGCTTTTTGTTTTCATTTTTTGAGAGGGGGATTCTCTGTAGACCCGGCTGTCAACTCACTCAGTAGACCAGATTAACTGTAAACGCTTAGAGATCTGACTCCCCCAGTGCTGCTGTTATAGTTGAGTGCCACCACCAACCCAGACTCTTGATTCTCTCTCTCTTTTTTTTTTTTTTTTGGTTTTTCGAGACAGGGTTTCTCTGTGGTTTTGGAGCCTGTCCTGGAACTAGCTCTTGTAGACCAGGCTGGTCTCGAACTCACAGAGATCCGCCTGCCTCTGCCTCCCGAGTGCTGGGATTAAAGGCGTGCGCCACCACTGCCCGGCCTTGATTCTCTTTTTGTTTGTTTTTCGAGACAGGGTTTCTCTTTAGCTTTGGAACCTATCCTGAAACTAACTCTTGTAAACCAGGCTGGCCTCGAACTCACAGAGATCCACCTGCCTCTGCCTCCTGAGTACCTTAAAGGCCTGTGCCACCACTGCCCGATGAGACTCTTGATAAGCTTTTTTATTTTTTTAGGCTTTTATTTTTGAGACTGACTCCTTATAATTTCCTTATGTAGCTGAGCTGGCTTCCAACTCAAGATCTTCTTCTCACAGCTTCCCTGATGATGGACTTGTAGGCCTGCACTGTCCAGTGGTTTATATGTTTTAGAAAAGTTGTGCTTCAAAGACCTCATCCATGTTTAGATATGGCTTTGGTGCTTTTTGGTGTTTAAGTTGAACGTTGAGGTGAGGCTTGCCATCTGGCAAGGGTGAGAATACACTGGTCTGGTCCTGCCAAGTAGTTTCTCAAGAGGTACAGTAGACCCCTGAGCTTTGCTTGCCTACGTTTAAAGGTCATCTATAGAGGCCACTGAGATGGCATAGCTGGTTGAGACACTGCTACTAAGTCTGACTACTGTGTGATTACTGGGATTCACATAGTGGAAGCAGAGAACACTTGTCCTCTGACCTCCACACATGGGAGCCATAGCACCGTGCATCTTCTCCAATGAATGTAATTATTATTGTTATTATTTTGAGACAGAGTCTCACTGTATACCCCTGGCTGTCCTGGAACTCACTATGTAGACCAGATTGGCCTTGAACTCAGAGATTTGCCTGCTGCTGCCTTCTGAGTTCTTGAGTTTCAAGGTGTGTACCATTATGCCTGGCTATAAAATAGATTTTTTTTAAAGATTTACGTAAAGATAGTTTTTGAGAGGTTTTCCTTTTAAATAAACAACTAATAAATAAAATGACTGTGGTTTTTTATATGCTGATTAGCAGATCCACTTTGATAAGGTTTTAATTTGTCCAGCTTTAGAACAATGGTTGAGATGCCACAGAACATTTTATAAATGGAAGGGTTTTTGTTTTGTTTTTTTTTTTTTGTTTGTTTGTTTTTCCAGATAGGGTTTCTCTCTGTAATAACTCTGATTGTTCTGGGACTCGACTCCCTCTGTAGACCAGACTGGCTTCGAACCCAGAGATCTGCCTGCCTTTGTCTCCTTAATATTGGGATTAAAGGCCAGCTAATGGTCGGGTTCTTGAAGAGGAGGAAGTCAGAGTTAAAGGTAGCTCAAAACACATCAGATAAACTTACTTGTTGGGGTTTAACAAAATAGAAGACTATTTCCAGGTGGTTTTATTATATTCTACAGTAGGAAATGTTTGTGACCTAATGCTAGTGCATAAAACACAAAATCTCATAAAATGTTTGCTCTTGATACCTGTGTGTTTTGGAATGGTTTACTATACTCTAATATTTGATTATGTTGGCTATAATACTGTAAACTACTTTGACAGTCCACCATTAAGTTGTCAACCACAGATAGAAAACACTAGTGGTGCAGTAGTAGCCTCTTGGTATCTAAAGGGGTCAGCTCAAGACTCCAGAAAATAGGAAAAGTTTGTAGGTGCTTAAGTCCCATTTGTGGTAGTGTCACATTTGCATGTAAGGTAGGCCCTTCGTCTCCAGATTATTTACAATAACTACTAGGTATATATGATGTAGGAGGAGCTATTGGCACTAGTTACCTAGTGAGCAGTATGTGTGTTCATGCAGTATTTTTATTGTCTATTGAAGCTTTTTTTTTTTTTTTTTTTTTTTGAAAATAAGAAAGGACGGTTTCACTGTGTAGCCTTGGCTGGCTTGGAAGTTCTGACCTAACTGCTGGGTTTACATGTGTGGGATTCATGTGCCACCTTCTCCTTTGAACTTGGGAATGTTGAGCCTGTGAATATGGAGGCCACCCATTGGGCTGGGAAGGGCAGGGATATAGAGAAGTTAGGTATTGGTCTCCTGGGTTTAGAATTGGATTCCAAGCTTGTATACTTGTTACCTTGTTGCATTCTTCCTCTCTAGGCCTTAGCTCCTTTGTGACAAAAAGATACTCTTGGGTATGTGGAGGATGGAAAGAAAAACCTATCCATAAAAAGTATTAAAGATGTCAGAGTGTGTGACTGTAATCCTAGCACTGGGGGGTGCATTCAGGATTAGGTCACCCTGAGCCATGTGAGATACTCTGCCTCAAAAAACTTAACCAAAAAAAAAAAGTGGTATCAGCCAATTTAATTTGAGGTATTAGTGATAAAGAGTTTTGCTTTCCCTTCTCCATTTTTTCTTCTCTCCCCCCCCCCCCCCAATTCTGGAACTCACTCTGTAGACCAGGCTGGCCTTAAACTCAGATCCACCTGTCTGCCTCCTGAGTGCTGAGGTTAAAAGTGTGTGTCTGTACACACCTGTGGGTGTAATTTTATTGTTTGTTTGAGGCTGGGTTTCTTTGTAACAGCTCTGGCTGTCTTAGAATTCACTCTGTAGGCCGGGCGGTGGTGGCGCACGCCTTTAATCCCAGCACTCGGGAGGCAGAGGCAGGCGGATCTCTGTGAGTTCGAGACCAGCCTGGTCTACAAGAGCTAGTTCCAGGACAGGCTCCAAAACCACAGAGAAACCCTGTCTCGAAAAAAAAAAAAAAAAAAAAAAAAAAAAAAAAGAATTCACTCTGTAGACCAGGCTGGCCTCCACTCAAGAGATTCTCCTGCCTCTGCCTCCCAAGTGCTGGGATTAAAAGTGTGCATTACACATCTAGCTCTGTTAGTTTTTCAGGGTCATATGTGTCTCAGGTTAGCCATGAACTCCTTATATAGTTGAGTATTACCTTGGACATCTTAATCCTTCTACCTTCAATTTGTAAGTGCTGGCGTTGCCGGCTTCCTCAGATTATTAAACTAAATGCCAGTCTTCAGTCTAGTATGATGGAGAACTGAAGCCGAGGCTTGAATCAGCATGCTTTGAAAGGTGAGGTGTGTGCCTGTGACTTTCTGTCTTTCTATGTGTCTCGGTAATTTGAATTTAGGAATTTGGGCCATGCTAGCCTGCTTCTTTAACACTGAGCAGTGCCCACAGACCCCTTTGTGATGTTTATTTTGAAGGAGGCTTTTACTAAAACATGCAGGCTGTCCTGAACTCTATAGCTCAGCCTGGTTTGAATAGGTCATCTATCTGCTTCAGCCTCTTGAGTAGCTAGGGTCTTAGGCCTGTGCTGCCAGGTGTCCCTATGCTATTTAAGAAGAGTTTCAAAACAAAACGGTGGGTTATTTTTTGAGATAGGATATCTTTGTGTAGCCCGGGCTGTCCTGGAACTCTGAAGACCAGGTGGCCTCAAATTCAAAGGTCCACCTGTCTCTGCCTTCTGAGTGCTAAGCTAAAGACTTTCACCATCATGCCCAGCTTGTTATTTATTCAGGCAAAAATACTAAGTGATAGTATCCATGTACATTTGGAAATGTCTGCCAATTGTCTTTAGATATCTGATTATCTGCATAAATTAGATGTGAGACACTTAAGTAGTATTTTATAGAACTATATTTTTTAAGGTTTTTTTTTTTTGGTTGTTGTTTGGTTTTGATTTTTCTAGACAGGGTTTCTCTCTTGTAGCTCTAGATATCCTGGAACTCACTCTAAACCAGGCTGAACTTGAACTCATAGATCTAGCTGCCTCTGCCTCACAAGTGCTAGGACTAAAGGTGCCTGGCTAAAAAGATTTAAATTTTTCTTATTATTTTATGTGTATGGATGTTTGCCTGTGTATATGTATATATACCACATGTGTGCTTGGTGCCTTGGAGGCCAGAAGAAAGTGCTGGATCCCCTGTAACTGGAGTTACAGATGGTTCTGAGCCTCTGTGTAGGTGCTGGGAATCAAATCCCACGTTCTCTGCAGGAGCAGTCAGTGATCTTAACCACTTAGCAATCTCTCCATCCCCTTACAGAACTATTTTAGAAATGAATTATTAGATGGCGAGATAGTACGAATGTAATTGGCCCCCATAAACTCATAGGGAGTGGCACTATTAGAGAGTATGATTTTGTTGGAGTGGGTATGGCCTTATTAGAGGAAGTGTGTCACTGTAGGGGCGGGCTTTGAGGTTTCTTATGCTCGGGATACTGCCAGTGGCTCAGTTGTCTTTGCCTGAAATATGTAGGATTTCAGCTGCCTCTCCAGCACCACATCTGCCTGTAGACCACCATGCTCTCTGCCATGATGATAACTGGAACTGTAAGCCACTCCAACTAAATGTTTTCCTTAATAAGAGTTGTGGTGGTCACAATGTCTCTTCACAGCAATAGAAACCCTAACTAAGGCTCATGGATTGCTGTCATTAAAAGTTTTTAGTCTGGAAAGTATAGTGGTGTAGCAGTTATAAAAAAGGAGGGGGGGATCTTTTTGTATACTCAGGTTTATCAAAATAGTAGTTAAGGGCCAGGGAGGCGGCTTAGTAAATGTGCTTACTGCAAAAGCCTGACAACTTGAAGTTGATCCACTGTTAAGGTAACAGAGATGACTCTTCAAAGTTTTCCTTTACTTTTCACATGTGCCCTGCCAACCCCATTGTTGTGTGCGCACACCTCCTTTTTTTTTTTTGAGGCAGAGTGCTTCAAACTCAGAGTTCGGCCTGCCTCTGCGTGCCAAGTGCTAGGATTAAAGGCATTCACGACTGTTTTTGGCCATTAATAAATTTTTTTTTTGTTTTGTTTTTTGAGACAGGGTTTCTCTGTGTAGCTTTGGAGTCTGTCCTAGCTCTTTAGACCAGGTTGGCCTTGAACTCACAGAGATCCCTCTTCCTCTGCCTCCCTGGGATTAAAGGCGCATGCCACACCACTGCCTGGCTTTGTTTTGTTTTGTTTTGTTTAACTTGACTGTATTAGAGCACTATTGGGTGATGCACCCAGTTTTGAACCTCTGTTCTTTCTGATCTCTTGCCTTGCAGATGATGTCCCTTGTATCTGCTCAGACCCATGAAGAGCTCTAGTCTCCTCTGTCTCATCCCTGCTGATAAGGGTCGATGTTGGTGTTAATGAGTGCTGTACTTTCTGCTCTTTTGGGTGACATTGCTTCTCAGGATTCCCTGGCAAAGTGGTACAGTTTCTATACACACTCCGTATACCAGCCTCTCCATGTATGCCTTCAGATGTGCTTTTGGCAAAAGTGAAACTTTTTGATGTCCATTCGCAGTTGATGACTGTGTGGTAATTGTTGGGCTTGTTAGATTGCTACCTGGCAGTTGTCACCTGAAATATGAACTCCGTGGTAGAAACAGTGACAGTTTCTACATGCAGCAGTGTTTTGGATTCATATTGTGAAATCCCCCCCCCCCCCATGAAGCTGCTTTCATAAAACCAGGAGATTGACCAGTACAGCTTTCAAGGGCTTTCACTGAAGTTCTGTGAGTCTGTTGCATGTGGGATATGACTAAATACTAAGCGTTGCTTACTGCAGTTAGAGAATGGGGTAAGTGCTCTGTCTTGTTCTCTTCCTGCAGAACAGAATGACTAGAAGATGTGTGTCAAACTGCCTGGAAAGCTCCAATAGATAGATCCCTGTATGAGAAAGATACATCTAACATTCAAATCATTCCTAGTGGGGTCCAAGGGTCTCAAACTGTGTTCCTTCATATTTTGTTGTTTTTCTCAGTACTGGGCCAGAACTTTTTTAGATTTTTTTTTTTTTTGAGACAGAGTTTCTCTTTGTTCTCCTGACTGTCTTGGAACTCTGTAGAGCAGACTGGCCTCGAGCCAGTTCCAGGTTTTTTTTTTTTTTAATATTTATTTATTATGTATACAATATTCTGTCTGTGTGTATGTCTGCAGGCCATAAGAGGGCACCAGACCTCATTACAGATGGTTGTGAGCCACCATGTGGTTGCTGAGAATTGAACTCAGCACCTTTGGAAGAGCAGGCAATGCTCTTAACCGCTGAGCCATCTCTCCAGCCCCTAGTTCCAGGTCTTATTTATCTATGTTAGGTATCATCTCACTTTTATCCTCAAGTCCCCTTAATTTTCGTCAACAGGTAGAAGTTACATATGTTCATTTTTGATGAACAACCTTTGGAATGACTAAAGCACTGCCATCTCCAAAAGTGCCCGTTGAGATGAGCTCTGATCATGCCCTGTGTTCCCATGGGCATCTTTCCTTGTATGAATATCAAAAAATTCTTCCCTTCCTTGTTTTTGTACTATTAATCTTTATTGTTAAGGAAACAGTTAAAAAACTCAGTAAGGCCAGGTAGTGGTCACCAACACTTGGGATGCAGAGACAGGTGGGTGGATCTCTGTGAGTTTGAGGCCAGGCTACACAGAAAAATGATCTCGGAAAGAAAAAAAAACAAGCTCAGTGAGGCCAGGCATGGTGGAGCAGTCTTTTAATTCTAGCACCACGCTGGGCAATGGTGGCGCACGCCTTTAATCCCAGCACTCGGGAGGCAGAGGCAGGTGGATCTCTGTGAGTTCGAGACCAGCCTGGTCTACAGAGCTAGTTCCAGGACAGGCTCCAAAGCCACAGAGAAATCCTGTCTCGAAAAAACCAAAAAGAGGCCGGACGGTGGTGGCGCACGCCTTTAATCCCAGCACTTGGGAGGCAGAGGCAGGCGGATCTCTGGGAGTTCGAGGCCAGCCTGGTCTACAAGAGCTAGTTCCAGGACAGGAACCAAAGCTACAGAGAAACCATGTCTCGAAAAACAAAACAAAACAAAAAATTCTAGCACCACGTGAATGCTGAGAAACAAACCCTGGTCCTCTGCCAATTAAACAAGTACTCTTAATAACCTCTGAGCCATCTCTCCAGCCGTTGTTCCCTCTTACTTTGAGCCAGGGTCTAACTGTGCAGCCTAGTCTAGCCTGGTCTTTAACTCACATTTATTTTATTTACCTCAAACACCCCCCCCCCCTTTTTTTTTTTTTCGAGACAGGGTTTCTCTGTGGCTTTGGAGCCTGTCCTGGAACTAGCTCTTGTAGATCAGGCTAGTCTCATACTCACAGAGATCCGCCTGCCTCTGCCTCCCAAGTGCTAGGATTAAAAGCCTGCGCCACCACTGCCCGGCCCCTCAGCTTCCACTTAATCTGGAGTTCTTCTTTTCCATTTTAGTTCAAGTGCCTAACATTCATCCCAGAGCAGAACATTAAAGCATGGTGTCAGTTTTTTGTCTCCTTGCTGGAAAGAGCTTTGTGAGTTTTTACTATTTGGATTCTAATCTTTCACTTTGTCTATGCAAAGGTATGATTATGTCAATTTAAATTGTAACTTTTAAGTTATATCACAAGGCTGCCTAGGTTGCTGTGAGCTTAGGTGCTGTTGTGTATGAGAGCCTGACTGGCAGTTTGGGGGATTTCCTATTGACTTTCCTTAACCCATCATCTTTACTGCCCAAGATGGTTTTCTTTTTTCTTTTTTTAATATTTATTTATTTATTATGTATACAATATTCTGTCTGTGTGTATGCCTGCGGGCCAGAAGAGGTCACAAGACCTCAGTACAGATGGTTGTGAGCCACCATGTGGTTGCTTGGAATTGAACTCAGGACCTTTGGAAGAACAGGCAATGCTCTTAACTGCTGATCCATCTCTCCAGTCCCCAAGATGGTTTTCTATCTCAGACTTCCTTTCCTTTCTCTGAAAATTTTTGTAGAAAACTTTGTTTTCTACAAAACTTCGGTTTCAGTAAGAATGTTCACCTGACTTAGAACTTCCTTCTATCTAAATGATGCACTGGTAAATGTGACATAGGCTGGGCTGAGGATTTCTCTGTTTACTTTCTCTTTAACAGTTGCTGTCTATTAGATTGCAGCTTTGGTGCTTTGCTAACTAACCCTCTTTGTGTGGGATGTCATGCATCACACAGCTGAGGTATATTGTGTATGTAACAATGTATTTCCTAGGAAAAACTTACCACAAGAATGTATGTGTAATTTAGAAAAATTAAAATTTAAAGTTTTTAAATTAATTTATGCATATGGACATTTTGTATGCATGTATTTGGTAATTTGGTAACTGAATCTAGGTCCTCTGGAAGAGTGGAAAGTGCTCTTAACAATTAACCCAACTTTCTAGCCCATGGCTTTTTCTTCTTTTTTGAGTTTTGTTTTGTTTTTGAGACAGGGTTTCTCAGGCCTCAAACTCAGAGATTTGCCTGCCTGCCTCTGCCTCCCCAGTGCAGGGATTAAAGGTGTGTTCCTCCTGCCACTGCCAGGTCCAGCCCCCGGGTTTTAATTTTAAATCTATAGTCTCTTTGCTAAATACCGTAGAACATATTTGTCTTCCTTCTCCTAGCCACTGCAGTCCCAGTGCTTGCTGCAGTAGATGCCTTCCCGAGTTCCCTCAGTTTGCTCTTATACTGCTGTCAGTAATCTCTCTACATAAGAAACTGTTGTGCCAAGCTGTCCTGCATCTGAAAACCCAGTAGTGGCCTGTATCATTGTAGAAGGATGAGTGAGACCACAGATCATAACCTTATGTGTGGGTCCCTGGTATGTGAATTTACAGTTAATTGGAATGCAGGGTTCAGAAGACACTTGTCTTTCTGATTATTTCTTCCCCTGAACTCAGTATTGTCATCGACCTAGGAACCTGTGCAGAGGTCACTTTTGCCTCCTTTGACCTTGTAGTGTGTTTTTATTTTATTTTATAGCCCTAGATGTTCTAGAATTTACTGTGTAGACCAAGCAGGCCTTAGACTCAGAGAGAGAGCAGCCTGCCTCTGCTGCCTCCTGAGTGCTAGGATTAAAGGCATGTACTGCCATGCCCAGCTTCATAGTGTTTAGGAATAAACTCTTGATTTTAGTCAAAAGGCCAAGGAGTAAGAGACTCTTGGCTCTGAATGCTGTATTTCTGTGTCCTTTCATTTTATTTTAGTGTGAGGTTACTGGGGTCAAAGATGTTCTCTTTTTCTGACATGTAGCAGGTTCTTCATAAGTACTGGATGAACAACTCTGATAGAAAATGTTGGATTGTGTTTAGAAGAGAGTTAATATTTTTTACTTTGTTCTAAGATGGTGGAACCAGGGCAAGATTTACTGCTTGCTGCCTTGAGCGAGAGTGGGATTAGTCCAAACGACCTCTTTGATGTTGATGGTGGAGATGCTGGACTCACGACTCCTACTCCTCCTTCAGTTCAACAGGTAACAAGTTTTCTAAATCCTCCGGAATTCCATCTTAATTTGCAATTTCCATTGTCCTTTTTGTTGTTGTTGTTGTTTTGTTTTTGAGACAGGGTTTCAACAGTCCTAGTTGTCCTGGAACTAGTTCTGTAGACCAGGCTGGCCTTGAACTCACAGAGATCCCCTGCCTTTGCCTCCCTAGTGCTGGGATTAAAGGATTAAAGGCGCGCACTGCCACCGCGTGGCGTCATTTATTATTAGCATTAGTTTTTTCCTGATTGTAGTTTTGGTGATTGAACCCTGGCACTTGTGCTATCCTAAGCAACTTCACTGCTGATGTATAGCCTCAGCTCTTTAATTAACATTTTAGAAAAAGATATTAAGTAGACCTTAACTTTTTTGTGAAGGATTCTAAGATGGGTTTCTTTCTTTTTAATTTCATTTTTTTATTTTTATTTTTTTTTATTTTTCTCCTGGAACTAGCTTTTGTAAGACCAGGCTGGCCTCGAACTCACAGAAATCTGCCTTCCTCTGCCTCCCAAGAACTGGGATTAAAAGTGTGCGCTACCACCGCCCGGCTTTCTTCTTCTTTTTCTTTTTTTAAACATTTATTCATTTATTTATTGTACATACAGTATCCTGTGGGCCAGAAGAGGGCACCAGATTTCATTATAGATGGTTGTGAGCAACCATGTGGTTGCTGGGAATTGAACTCAGGTCCTCTGGAAAAATAGCCAGTTCTCTTAACCTCTGAGCCATCTCTCCAGCTCTAAACAGGTTCTCTTTGTAGCCCTGGCTGCTCTGGAACTTAATTTGTAGACCAGACTGGCCTTGAAATCCCAGTGCTTCACCTGCCTCTGCCTCCCAAGTGCTGGAATTAGAGGTATAATTCACCACCACCCAGCAATAAAGCTTAATTTTAAATATACACATGAGGGACTGGAGAGATGACTCAGGTTAAGAGCACTGACTTCCAATGGTCCTGAGTTCAATTCCCAGCAGCCACGTTGGTTCACAATCATCTGTAATGAGATCTGGTGCCCTCTTCTGACATGCACGCACACATGCAGGAAGAACACTGTACACAACAAACAAATAAATAAAATAATCTTGTGAATATTGTTTTTATGCCGTTTTTATTAATGAAGTAGATATTATTTGCATCAAAGCCAAGATACTGCTTTTTTTTTAAGATTTATTTATTTATTATGTATACAGTGTTCTGTCTGTCTGTATGCTTGCTGGCCAGATGAGGGCACCAAATCTCAGATGGCTGTGAACCACCATGTGGTGACTGGGAATTGAACTCAGGACCACTAGAAGAGCAGTCAGTCCTCTTAACCTCTGAGCCATCTTTCCAGCCCCAAGATACTGCTTTTCTTACTTCTTAGCATTCATATAGAAAGAGAATTAATTTTTTTGTATGTGACTTCTCTTTACATTTGCAAAAATAATGTTCTGATATTAATGTAGTGTTGTGGAGATTTATGCTGACCAATATTATTGTTATAAGTGGTTTAGTGATTGTACGTCCTGTTTGATTGTAAATCTTTTGTGTGTATCGTACTGGGGTCTGAGCCAAGGACTCTACAGGCTAGGCAAGTGCTCTACCTCCCAAGTAAAATCCAGCTCTTAAGTTTCATTTTTTTCTTTTTAATAAAGTAAATGCAACTCTTGTTCTTGAAACAGAATTCACTGCTGTCCATCCTTTCTCTGTATTTTCTCTCCAGTCGATGCCACTTAGTGCATTAGAACTAGGTTTGGAGACAGAAGCAGCAGTTCCTGTTAAACAAGAACCAGAGACAATGTCTACTCCTGCACTGTTAAATGTGAGGGTAAGAGCCACTCAGATTTGGTATTACTTCTAGAATGGCTTAGGGTGGTAGCAAAAATATAACTTTATTTTAAATAAGATCTTTAGCCCTGGCTAGCCTTGATTTTCCCTATGTCCCAGAGGATGCTAGCGTATTGTAAATTATTAAAAACAAAATTGGTGAGATGAATGTACATGTTACCTCACTATTTTCAGTGTTTGCTGCCTTGGCTTTTGTCAATTGTTTTGCTATAGCTTTTATGTGATTAATTGTGCTTTACAGAAAGAGTTCTTTTGACCTTGGCTCAAATTTAACCAATATCAACAAAATCCAAAGGATATAAAATTATTGGTTGAACTGGTTAAAATTTGTCAATTTGTATTGTTAGTGTAAAAGTAGTAAATAAGTCAGACAGTGGTGGCGCACACCTTTAATCCCAGCATTTGGGAGGCAGAGATAGGTGAATCTCTGAGTTCGAGGCCAGCCCGGTCTACAGAGTGAGTCTCAGGATAGCCAGGACTGTTGCACAGGAAATCCTGTCTTGAAAAACCAAAAGAAAAAATAAATAAATACTTGAAGTGGTAAATAGCAGTCTAGAAGATTTTATTGAAAGAGTTATGGAAAGGGGCTAGAGTTGTAGCTTAGTGGTGGACTAGCCTTGCAGATGCCAGGCCCTGGGATGATCCCCAGTGGCACAAGGACAAACATAAACACCAATGATATGCAGAAATACATAGTAACCTTAAAGCCAAAGACAATAGCATTTTCAAGTTGGCTTTATTTTTATTTCATTTTTTTAATTTTTTGAGATAGGGTCTCTTGTAGGTCATGTTGGCCTTGTGCTCAATTTCTACACATTCTACATCTCTTTGCCAACTTTGGCTCTCACAGTCTTGAGCCACTGTGCTCAGCTTTTTCTTTTCTCTTCCCTGCTTTCTTCTCACTTCACCTCCTCTCTAACAGCACTGTTGAGAGTAACCACCTAATTACCAGTATTTGGTGTTCACCTGACTAAGTTATCTTAGTTATCTTTGTCTTTTTAGACTCTAAAATGTAGTGTGACCCATACGATGGCAAACAGCATTGAACAGGAAAGACAGTGTTGGGTCTTTGAGATGGATCAGTGGTAGATGCTTGTTGCCTTGCCATGCCTTAAGATCCAAGTATCAGCTAGGCGGTGGTGGTACACACCTTTAATCCCAGCACTCAGGAGGCAGAGATGGGCAGATCTCTTTGAGTTCGAGGCCAGCCTGGTCTCCAAGATCTAGTTCCAGGACAGGCTCCAAAGCTACAGAGAAACCCTGTCCTGGGGGGGGAAAGAAGACCCAAATATCCCTTGGAGCCATACAGTAGAAGGAGAAAATTGAGTCCCTCAAGTTCCCCTCTTGCTTTCACACATTTGGGAAAAATTGAAACGTTTTTGTTTTTAACGAAAAGAAGTGCAATATTAACAGAAAGTTGGCTTCAAAGAGCTTGAATGATGGTTCAGCAGTTAACTATTGCTATTGCAGAATTAATTACCCATATTGGGCAGCTGTTACATGTCTGTAACTTCAGCTTAAAGAGGTTCTGGTGCCTCGAGCTTCCATAGGAACCTGCACATACCCTAGCCATACAAATGAAAAGAAATGACAGTAAATTAAATGACAATAGCAATCTTTCTGTTTTCTTGAGACAGGCTTCTCTGGGTAGCCCTGGCTGTCCTGGCTCGCTCTCTAGACCAGGCTGGTCTCAAACCAGAAGATCCATCTGCCTTTGTCTCCCAAGTGCTATGATTAAAGATGTGTGCCACCATGCCTGGCAACAGTAGCAATCTTTAAAAAAAAAGTTGACCTCAAAACCTGGGTCTTAAGTGATTTATATGTCTGCCTAGTGGGCAGTGTTGGATAGAATTTTTTTTTTTTTGGTTGTTGCTAGGTCTAGAGTTATTGTAAGTCACAGATAGATTGGAATAGCTTCTCATTATAATTTTTATAATTTTCTTATGCTTATATAAAGTGTCAAATTACTACTACACCCTTTTCTGATTGTTATGTTTTTAGCCTGATAATTTATAGCTAGTCATTAAAGTAGAAATAAAGTACCATTAGTTAAACAAGAATAGAATAAAGTTTAGATTGTATGTATGTTGACTCTGAGCTCATACGTACCCCGCAGGCATGTGGTCAGAGAACAGTTTTCACTTTTCACCTTGGTGGAGACAGCTCGCTCTCTCTCTCTGCCTCATGTCGCTGTCAGAGCATTGGTGTGAACAGATGTGCATGACTGCCTGATGGACATGTGGTCTGTGTGCTGGAGATTGAAGGCTCTTGTGCCTGCAGCTTTCCATTTTGCGCCCTCTGTCTAGCATCTAGTTTTAGATTTCTAAATGGATTACTAGGTTTACATCTGCAGACCAGCAGAGTCAAATTGAGTATGTAAAGTGTTTTTTTCTTTTCTAGCAGCAGCCTCCATCCACTACAACATTTGTGCTGAATCAAATAAATCAACTTCCGACCTTGGGATCTACAATTGTAATGACTAAAACACCACCTGCAACAACCAATAGGCAAACCATCACTTTGACAAAATTTATCCAGACTACGGCAAACACACGCCCTTCAGTCTCAGCACCAGCAGTACGAAATGCCTTGCCCCCTGCTCCTTCAAAAGACCAGGTTCAGTTGAAGGATTTACTGAAAAATAATAGTCTAAATGAACTCATGAAACTGAAACCACCTGCTAACATTGCTCAGCCAGTTGCGACTGCAGCTAGTAAGTTGTTTTCAGCTGTTTGAACGTCTGCTTTCACATACTGTTTTGTGTGTGTGTGTGTGTATGTGTGTGTTTCACAAGTGGTTTTGGGTGTTTTCATTATTTTTTCTGCGTGTGTGTCTTGAGTATATTTATGTGTACCTTATGCATAAAGTACCAGTGGAGGCTAGAAGAGGGTATCTGATTTCACTGGGAGTGAAGTTCTTGTGAGCTGCCTTGTGGGTGCTGGGAAATGAACCTTGGTCCTTTACAAGAGCAGTAAACTGTCTTAACTTCTGAGCTCTCTTTCTAGCTCTGTTTTCGGTTTGGTTTGGTTTTTGTTCTCCCACCCCATTCCCAAGATGGTTTCTCTTGTGTAGCCCTGGTTGTCCTGGAAGTCGGGCTATAGATGAGGCTGCCTCTGCCTTTTGAGTGCTGGGACTAAAAGTGTTTGCTACTACTACCCAGTTTAAGAATGTGGGTTTTTATAGTCTTTGAAACCTCTTTTGCTCATTGAATAAGTAACTACTGAGTGTATTTTGTCAGCTCCCTTTGAGGTGTTGCTGGGGGAAATCGTTGCCCTCCAGGAGCTTGTGTTGTACTGAAGAAAGATAGCGTATATGTTATATTTCTAAGAAGGGCTGGGGCTGTGAAGAGAAGTAAAAGGTGCATGGTAGGGCAGATGCAAACCTCTCACCCTGTCTGTGTCTGCCCTGTCTAGCAGCCCCTTTCTCTCCAGGGAGGGGCTAGTCTGGCTAGCAAATGCGTCTCCGGGATTCTCCTGTCACCACAATATCCAGGTTTTTTGTTTTTGAGAATTTCTTTGTGTAACAGCCCTGGCTATCCTGGAATTCACTTTGTAGATCAGCTGGCCTCGAACTCACAGAAATCCTTCTGCCTCTGCCTCCCGAGTGTTGGGATTAAAGGTGTGTGAAACCACCGCCCAGCAGATACTGTTTTTTTGAAATGAATAAACTGATGAATTTTTAAACTAAAGGAAAAGAATTTGAGACTTGTAAAATTTAATCCACTTCTCTTCCTGCAGCTGATGTCAGTAATGGTGCAGTAAAAAAAGAATCTTCTAATAAAGAAGTAGCAAGAATATGGATAAATGACATGAAAATGAGGAGTTTTTCCCCCACCATGGTGAGTTTTAAATAGTTAAATTACTTGGCTAAAATTACCTTAGAAATATCCTCAGAAAGCTTGTTGAGTGGACGTAGGCTAATTAATCACAAACACTTAGGCCTGAACTTGCATCTTCCCTGGGCCATGGTGTTCTTTTTTTTTTTTTTTTTTTTTTTTTTGTTTTTCGAGACAGGGTTTCTCTGTGGTTTTGGAGCCTGTCCTGGAACTAGCTCTTGTAGACCAGGCTGGTCTCGAACTCACAGAGATCCGCCTGCCTCTGCCTCCCGAGTGCTGGGATTAAAGGCGTGCGCCACCACCGCCCGGCGCCATGGTGTTCTTTGCAGGGTTGACATTTGACCTTTTTTGTTTGTTTGCCTTTTGTTTTTTGAGACAGGGTTTCTCTGTAGCTTTGGAGCCTGACCTGGAACTAGCTCTTGTAGATCAGGCTGGCCTCGAACTCACGGAGGATCCGCCTGCCTCTGCCTTCTGAGTGCTGGGTGGTGTGTGTCACCACTGCCCGGCTAGGGTTGACCATTTTTATTCATATGTTTGGTCAGGAAAAAAATGACAGCATGGAATTAGCCATAAACTTTTGATAACTTGGTGAAACCCAAATAAATAGCTGGGTAGGAGCTGTCTGACTGCAGAAGTGCTGTGTACCTAAGCTCAAGTTCATGAGACATGTTTCTGAATGATAGTATGTCTGTGCAATGAGTGTCTGAAAGGATTTTCCTTCATGAGTTCTCTTTCAGTAAACATATTATTTGGCACCATTTAGATTTAAGGAGCTGGTGTCTTGCTTACAGGCCAGTGAGCCAGGGCTTATATAAGACATGGCAGGAACTGGAAAGATAACTCAGAAGTTAAGAGCATTGGCTTTTCTTCCAGAGGATCTGGGTTCAATTCCAAGCATTCAGCATGGCAGCTCACAACTGACCGTAGCTCCAAGATCTGACCTCTTCATATAGACATACATGCAGACCAAACACCAATGCACATAAAATAAGATAAATAATTAAAAAAATAAAGAAGACATGAATTCTATGGAGGAGGTGAGGTTATAAACACACACTAGAGGAAGAAGTGCCTGGTAGTGGATGGGCAGGAAGAAAGGCAGGTGCATTGTAAATGGAGACTGCTCGTTCATTTCCCTTCAGCCCAGACCCAAATAATCACACAGAAACTATATCAATTCCAACATGGTTTGGACTCTTAGCTCAGGTTTCTTATTTTTTTTTAACTTATTTATTTATTTATGCAATATTCTGTCTGTGTGTATGCCTGCAGGCCAGAAGAGGGCACCAGACTCCATTACAGATGGTTGTGAGCCACCATGTGGTTGCTGGGAATTGAACTCAGGACCTTTGGAAGAGCAGGCAATCCTCTTAACCTTTGAGCCATTTCTCCAGCCTCAGATTTCTTATTAACTAACTCTTACACCTTAAATTAACCCATTTCTATTGATCAGTGTATCACCACAAGGCTGTGGCCTATTGGTAAGGTTCCATCCTCTGTCTTCTTTGGCAGCTACATGGTATCTCTTTGACTCTGCTTACTCTGTCTCTGTATCTCTGTTCGGATTTCCCAGCCTGGCTTTAACTCTGCTAAGCCATTGGCCAGAACAACTTTATTCATTATCCAATAAAGCAACCACATACACAGAAGGACATCCCACATGAGTGGATAGCGTGATTTGAGGAATATTTACAATGGGAAAGAAAACCTGTCAGAAATGTCATTTTTGTTAATATTTGTATATACTCGAAAGTCTTGGTTTTATAGATTGTGAATTGGAGTGTCCTACCTTTTGTTTTCATATTCCTTGTTCTTTCAAGTCCTGGATTGAAGAAGGAGGATGAGGTTGGAGAGAGATTGTGAGCATTGAGGGACAAAGTAATTCTAGATGGTAGCTGGGGGGAGTAGAGCCCTGTGATAACTCATTTGTGCGTCGGTTGCCATTATTGCCGTTCACCTTTGGATAGACAGGCAAGAACTGAGATTTTACAGAATACACAGTTGGCACCTTGTATTGGCAGATTGAAAAAAGGTCCCATAGACTCTGGCCCTTTGTCTCTAAACTTAAGATTCATTGTACTTTTGTGTTACAGAAAGTTCCTGTTGTTAAAGAGGAGGATGAACCAGAAGAAGAAGATGAGGAAGAAATGGGTCATGCAGAGACGTATGCAGAGTACATGCCAATAAAATGTATGTCTTTAGGTTTTGTCAAAATGAAAGACTTCGGTTTTCTTGATCTTAATCATCTCTTAAACAATTAAGATTTAGTATTATCACATCACACATAGTAAATGGGACTAGTAGTACGTATTTCTATATCAAGCTAAGTCTGAAACACAGGCCTGACTGCCTCTGCTCCCTGACTGTGGTGTGCTTTAAACTAGATTATTTCATCACCAGTCTCTAAATTGTATAGTTAGATCATTTTAGTCAAATGTGAATAGTATATTATAGTTAGTAACTTTTTTTTGTTTGTTTGTTTTTTGGTTTTTCGAGACAGGGTTTCTCTGTGGTTTTGGAGCCTGTCCTGGAACTAGCTCTTGTAGACCAGGCTGGTCTCGAAATATAGTTGGTAACTTTATATATAACTCAATGTGACTGGTTACTCTTAGGAAAAAATCATAAGACGAGCGCCTCCGCCAGTGCAAAGAAATCCAATTAGGTCAGATCAAACCAAATTAAAATGCCCATTGTTTTATTAAATACGGGGGCTGAGGGTATGGCGGGGAGACAGGTAAGCGGGGAGCACATGGAAACCTAGAACCACATGTTTCTCCTCTGGGAGTCCACTAAAATATCTTGTGGGAGTAGTCCTTACCCTCCCCCAGGGAGGGGATCAGGTCCTGGCTTGCTGGGATTTGGATTCCAGACCAATGCAACTCTCGGGCCAGGGGGTTGGGATGGATGCCAGGGATTGGGGTTAAGCTCAGTTACTATTTTCTCTGTAATAAGACTGATTTTATACTATCTTGTAATAAAAGTGGGAATATTACTAGAATGATTTAAATGAAACATTCTAAAATTTTTGTTTAGTAAAAATTGGCCTGCGTCACCCTGATGCAGTAGTGGAGACTAGCTCTTTGTCCAGTGTCACACCTCCTGATGTTTGGTACAAAACTTCCATCTCTGAAGAGACCATTGATAATGGCTGGCTCTCAGCGTTGCAGCTCGAGGCGGTTACCTACGCAGCCCAGGTAATTCTTAGTTACGTTGGATGGTTTATCTTGATATAAAGTAAAATGCAAAAAAAAAAATTTATTCATCAGCCAGGCAGTGGTGGGTGGTGCAAACCTTTAATCCCAGCACTCGGGAGGCATAGGCAGGTGGATCTCTGTGAATTCAACCAGGGCTACAGGAGATAGTTCTAGGACAGGCTCTAAAGCTACAGAGAAATCCTGCTTTGAAAAACCAATTAGTCAATCAATCAATCAATAAAATAAAGGGAGGAAGGAAGAGATCCACATGCTTAGCCTCCTGACTGTTGAGATTAAGGGTGTGTACCACAATACCTGGTTTGTTTTAGTATTTATATGTATGTATTTGTGTATCTTATGAATGTATTCCACATGTGTCAGGTAATGACAGAGGCCAGAAGAGGAAGTCTGATTTTTCCACACTTCAGCTAGAGTTATTTACAGGCAGTTTTGAGTCATTTGGCCTGGGTGCTGGGAATCAAATTTTAGGTCCTCTGGAAGAACACTTAGTGCCCTTACCCACTGAGCCATCTTTTCCACCCCCTTATAATACAGTTTTAGTAAAGGTAAGTTTTTCTTGCCCAAAAAACTTGGAAATAAAATTTTTGAAAAGTAATATATTAGACAGACAGTGGAGCTGCACACCTTTAATCTCTGCACCTGGGAGCCAGAGGGATGTGGATCTCTGAGTTCGAGGCCAGCCTGGTCTACAGAGTGTGTTCCAGGAGAGCCAGGGCTTTACAGAGAAACTCTGTCTCAAAGATTATATATTAGGAAAAGAGAAAGTATGGCATGGATCTTAAGAATGTCTTCTGGTGGAAATGACAAGTTATAACCCTAGAATTTTATGTGGAAATATTATTTTTTGGGAGCGGGTATTTTAATATGAAGACTTAATTTATTTTTTATCTAAGACTTCTACTTTTAAGAATCTGATGTATATGTAAGAATGTTTGTGCCAGGCGATGGTGGCGCACGCCTTTAATCCCAGCACTCGGGAGGTAGAGGCAGGTGGATCTCTGTGAGTTCGAGACCAGTCTGGTCTACAGAGCTAGTTCCAGGACAGGCTCCAAAGCCACAGAGAAACCCTGTCTCGAAAAACCAAAAAAGAAAAAAAAAAAAAAGAATGTTTCCTCATTTTTTTCCCTGCTGGAAAGACTTGAGTGCCCATACCATTAAGGTAGTAAATTGGCAGTCATGCACTGTGCAATACTATTAGTAATATAGTTTGTGAGTGGACTCACTCCAGTTATGCTTGAGATATTTTCTTTTTAACTCCATTACTGTAGGATAAGTAATGCTGCGAGTGGCCAACTGCCCCCATGGTTAAGTAATGTGTCAAAGTTGGCAAATTGTCAAGCAGGTATTTAAAGGAATAGTGAAGCCACCTTGCCAATTTCTTGTCTTTGATGCTAAGTGTATGGCAGGCTAGAGGGAAAGAGTGTAGTACTTATATAGAGAAGAGTATCCATGCTAGGGGTCACTCTTAGGTCGAATTGCTTGAAGGGGTAATGGTGACACATTTCCATGACTGTTTTGATTGGGTAGTAGCATGGGCCCCTTATCAGTTACTTTGATGAGAAAATGACACCCGTTCTTCCAACTTTTCCCTTTTTAGCAACATGAAACATTCCTCCCTAATGGAGATCGTGCTGGCTTCTTAATCGGTGATGGTGCTGGTGTGGGCAAAGGCCGGACGATAGCAGGGATCATATATGAGAACTATTTGTTGAGTAGAAAGAGAGCACTGTGGTAAGTTCCACCGTGTGGACTGAGGAGGCCTGGTTTTCTTTTAATATAGCACCTCAGGATAAGTTTGAGTGAGAGAGTGAGTGAGTGAGTGAGTGAGTGTATGTTCGTGTTTATATTGTGTCTATGTGACTGTTCCTAGTTCTTTTTTTTTTTTTTTTTCTGGTTTTTCGAGACAGGGTTTCTCTGTGGCTTTGGAGCCTGTCCTGGCACTAGCTCTTGTAGACCAGGCTGGTCTCGAACTCACAGAGATCCGCCTGCCTCTGCCTCCCGAGTGCTGGGATTAAAGGCGTGCGCCACCACCGCCCGGCCCTAGTTCTATAAAAAAAAAATGCAAATCAATTTTAATTTGGTTTATCTTTTTTTGACAGGTTTAGTGTATCAAATGACTTAAAATATGATGCTGAAAGAGATTTAAAGGATATTGGAGCAAAAAACATTTTGGTCCATTCATTAAATAAGGTATGGAAGCCTCCCTTTTCAATGGGACTATCAATCAAGATACACAGACTCATCTATGAAAATGAGACAACTGTTTTTTGTGATTTTTGTTCCAAGGACTCAGTGAGCTATTCCACACAACACATGCTAGGCCTTGGGTGTGTCTAATGGCAGACAAAGTGGGCATGGTCCCTGGTGTAATGGAGTTTGTTTTGTTGGTTTCCAGTGTTCTGTTTGTCTTGGTTTCTAGAGGTTCATCTGCCTGTCCATGTGCAGTGTGAAGAAGTAGTGTGCTTGTCACATTGTACAGCCTATAGATAACCGTTCGGACTGAGTTTAAGGACTTTGTGTTAGTATAGAAACAAGAAAGTGGGTATCTAGTTCTGAAACACATTTTAATGTGATTAGAATTTTTTTATTTTGTTTTCATTTGGTTTTTTTGGAGTTTCGAGACAGGGTTTCTTCTCTGTGTACCTTTGGAGCCTGTCCTGGTACTCTATGACTTTTTTGGTTAGGTTGTGTTTAGTTATGTTTTGAATGATTGCACTATAATACTAAAACATCTCGGTAAGATTTATTTCTGAGTAATGTAACAAACAAAGGAGCACATTACTGAAAATTCTGTGTTTGGGGGTTAGGTATGCTAGGTTAAGTGCTCTACCACTGAATCACACCCCTAGCTTACTTGCTAACACTTCTTCTCCTGCTGATAATCTTCTAGTCCTCAACTCAGTCATAGTCCTTTACTATGTATGATGAATACTATAGTATGATGAATGCACAGTAAGAATGTGTGGAGCAGTGCTGGAATTTCCATAGGAAAGCGGATTTGAAACTTGGTTGTGGCGTGGTTTTTTTTTTGTTTTTTTTTTTTTATCACATTTATGTATTATAAGCTTTATGTGTCTATATTTTTTTGGAGTCTGTCATGAACCTAAGTTGACTCATAAGTTTGAGGTAGGTCTTTCTGAGAGGAAGATATACTAATTAAATTCTTTTTTTCCTTTTTAGTTTAAATATGGAAAAATTTCTTCCAAGCACAATGGGAGTGTGAAAAAGGGTGTTATTTTTGCTACCTATTCTTCTCTTATTGGTGAAAGCCAGTCTGGTGGTAAATATAAGACCAGGTTAAAACAGCTTCTGCATTGGTGCGGTGATGACTTCGATGGAGTGGTATCCTTCAATAGAGATTGTGTTTATTTTTGATGGCATAAAAATTGTGTTTAGGCTGGGCAGTGTTAGGGCATGCCTAAGTCAGACAAATCTCTGAGGCTGTGTTAAAGAACAGCAAGGGCTACACAAAGAAACCCTGTGTTAAAAAATTAAAAAAAGAAAACAACGGGCTGGAGAGATAGCTCATGGGTTAAGAGCATTGCCTCTCTTCCTAGAGGTCCTGAGTTCAATTCCCAGCAACCACATGGTGGCTCACAACCATCTGTAATGGGGTCTTGTGCCCTCTTCTGGCCTGCAGGCATACACACAGACAGAATATTTATACATAATGAATAAATAAATATTTTTAAAAAAAAAAAGAAAAGAAAACAACAAGCCGGGCACTGGTGGCGCACGCCTTTAATCCCAGCTCTCAGGATGCAGAGGCAGGCGGATCTCTGTGAGTTCGAGGCCAGCCTGGTCTACAAGAGCTAGTTCCAGGACAGGAACCAAAAGCTACAGAGAAACCCTGTCTCGAAAATCAAAAAAAGAAAACAACAACCAAAAAAAAAAAAAAAAAAACAGTAGGATGGTGATGGTGCACACCTTTAGTCCCAGCCCTGGAGAGGCAGAAGCTGGTGGATCTCTGAGTTCAAGGACAACCTGATCTACAGAATGAGTTCCAGGATAGCCAAGGCTACACAAAATTATTTTTAAAAAATTATGTGTAAATAGACCTTTGGAAAATTTTTGACTAAGTGAATATTTTGGGATGGTCACTGTAATTGTTAAGAGTCCTCGGGGCCTGGAAAGTCAGTTCTTTTGTATGTGTCAGATGTCAGGAGCTCTGCATCCTCTTCCCCATGGAGTGCTTGAGAGACCAAGGAAGCAGAGCTCACTCATTTGTTCGTTGCATAGCTTCTGCTGTCCTGATGAAGAACCCCAAGTTCTGAAATACTATTTCAAGTTAGTTGCCAGTTTCACAATTCAGTGAAATTCTTGCTGTAGTGGATGTAGTGGAAAACTCCTGCCTTAGTGAATCTATTTCTGCATTCTTTTTTTTCTTTTCTCGTCTGTCTGTCTCTCTCTCTTTCTTTCTTCTGAAACTTGCTTTAGACCAGGCTGTCCTCGTACTACTCACAGAGATCCACCTGTCTCTGTCTCCAAATTAAAGGTGTACACCACCTCTGCCCAGCTCCATTCCTGCATTTTTTTACTCACTCATTCATTCATTTTGTTTTTTTGAGACAGGTTTCTCTGCGTTGCTTTTGAGCCTATCCTGGAACTAGCTCTTGTAGATCAGGCTGTCCTTAAAGACACAGGTCTGCCTGCTTCTGCCTCCCGAATGCTGGGATTAAAGGCGTGTGCCATCACCGCCTGGCCATTCCTGTATTCTTATAAGAAAAATTTTCACCTGAGTAAATCACTCATTGAGCACTTAACTCAGAAGCTGCAGGACAAGGGGAAAGAATAGAGATGAGGCCCAGAGAGATCTTGGGTTATGTGTGGAATCTTAGAGAAAATACCTGTAGGCGCCAGGGTCATAGACCACACTCTTGAATGGACAGTTCTGTTTTTGATACGTTCCTTAGCTCCTCCTTACAGATAGTGTTTGATGAATGTCACAAAGCAAAAAACCTCTGTCCTGTTGGTTCTTCAAAGCCAACCAAGACAGGGTTGGCCGTTTTAGAGCTTCAGAACAAGTTGCCAAAAGCCAGAGTTGTTTATGCCAGTGCCACTGGTGAGTACCCTATTTGATCAGAAAGATGAACAAATCGCTTTTGCAGCTATAATATGTCGGGTCTTTTCCAGGTGCTTCGGAACCACGGAACATGGCCTATATGAACCGTCTTGGAATTTGGGGTGAGGGAACTCCATTCAGAGAATTCAGTGATTTTATCCAAGCAGTGGAACGCAGGTAATAAGGCTGGTGGCACAGTGCTGCCAGAACCGTTGCTGTGTGGAAAGTGCTGTTTTGCTTATTGATAGTTACTGTGTGTTTTAATTTTGTTCAGAGGTGTTGGTGCCATGGAAATAGTTGCTATGGATATGAAGCTTAGAGGAATGTACATTGCGCGACAGCTGAGCTTTACTGGAGTGACCTTCAAAATAGAGGAAGTTCTTCTTTCTCAGAGTTATGTTAAAATGTATAACAAAGCAGTCAAGCTGGTGAGAAATCTTTTGTCAATATTTTTAATGTGCCTGATAATTTTTTAATGAGATTTATCTATTGAAACTTTTTCAACATAGAAGAATGTGTTTAAGCTGTGAAACAGCAGATAATGATCACAGTTGCTTATTTGATCAATATCCTTATTTTCCATGCTTTAATTTTTTATGATAATTCATAAAAGACATTTGATTCAGTTAAATCAAATTCACAGTTGCAATATAACCATGTTCTAAAATGACAGGTTTAGATAGTATACATTTATGTATAAACATCCTGAAAGTTTCCCAAGTGATTGCAGATTGTTTTAGTTGAAGGAGTCAGTTTTAGTTTTTTGGAGACAGGGTCTCACCGTGTCGTTGTGGCGGGCGTGGAACTTCTATGCTAAGTCTAGACCAGGCTGTCCTTGAACTCACAGTGATTCTCCAGCCTACTGAGTGATGGGACTAAAGGCATGCCTGGTTAAAGGGGCTACTTTTAAGTAATGTATTCAGATGTATATGTAACATGCGTTGCCTATGTATTTCCAGTGGGTCATTGCTAGAGAGAGATTTCAGCAAGCTGCAGATTTGATTGATGCTGAACAGAGAATGAAGAAATCTATGTGGGGTCAATTCTGGTCTGCTCACCAGAGGTTTTTTAAGTACCTGTGCATAGCATCCAAAGTGAAAAGGGTAGTTCAACTGGCTCGGGAGGAAATCAAGAATGGGAAGGTAAGTTGGAGAAAATCTAGTGTGGTCTGAGCTTGACCTTGTGGTCTTGAGTCTTTATCTAATGAGGCCTTCTACTGGGAATAGTCTTTTTGTTTGTTTCTTTGTTTTGTTTTTGTATTTTCTAGACAGGGTCTCACTATGTAGCTCTGGTTACACTTCCTCTATAGACCAAGCTGGCTTCGAACTCACAGAGATCTGTCTGTCTCCGCCTCCCGGGTGCTGGGATTAAAGATGCTTGTCACTATGCTCAGCTCTGGAATAGTCTTTTAAGTGGATGTTGCTAAAAATACTATTGCAGTAAGATTTTATTTTCATAATTTATGTTTTTGGTTTTGGTTTGAGACAGGATGTTTGCTCTTGTAGCTCAGAGATGTCTGGTATTTGATAGATCTTCTAGGCTGTCCTAAAAAACTCACAGCAATCTTCCTGCATCAGCATCCCAAGTCCTAGAATTGTCTAAGTATGTGCCACTATAAATAGATCCTTCAAAATAAATTCTAAGCCAGGCAGTGGTGGTACATACCTTTGATTCCATCACTTGGGAGGAAGAGCCAGGTGGATCTCTGTAAGCCTGAGGCCAACCTGATCTACAGAGTGAGTTCTAGGACATCCAGGACTACACAAATAAGCCCTGTCTCAAGAAATCAACAAAAAGTTCTAAAAATGCCAGTGTGTGTGTCTGTGTAGTCCTATCACATGAGAGATAGAAACTAGGGGCTCTGAAGAGCATAGTTTGAATTGGGCTACATGAGACTCAGACTACATTTGCACACACAGACACATGAATATTTGTATTTGTCGGTGTATATAAAAAATGCCTGTTCAGAAATTTCAGCAGAGTATAACAAATACACTATGTAATTTATTTAGCTGTGCTCTTTCCATTAATAACTATAAATATTGCCCTAAGCTTGCTTGCTTTTGGTTGATCTGCTCAAAACTTAGAGTTTCTGATGCATTATAGCACGCCTTTAATTCTAGCATTTGGGAGGCAGAGAGAGGAAATCTCTTGAGTTCAAGGATAGCCAGTGCTATAGAAAGAGAGAAAACAACAACAAAAATTATAAATTCCTTAAGGTCAGGAACATTTGTCATGTTCTGTAAATTGTGTTTCCTTTTTTTTTCTGGCTGGCAGGGAGACAGAACCCCTCTATGCAGCCTTGAAACTCTGTAGAACAGACTGGCCTCAAAATGTACAGAGATTCTCCTGACTCTGCATTCTGAGTGCTGAGATTAAATCAAGCGACATCAAACCTGGATTTCTCTCACTTTTTGACATAGCATACCTCAGAATAAATGACGCCTAAATTGCTTTAATGTAATGGGTCATTTTTTGAAGTCTTTCACTGGACATTTGACATATGCTGTAAGAAGGCATATGCTGTGAGAGGCTACAGCATGTTGTTTATTATTGTGTATTTTGTGTTTTCCAGTGTGTGGTAATTGGTCTGCAGTCTACAGGAGAAGCTAGAACTCTGGAAGCCTTGGAAGAGGGTGGAGGAGAACTAAATGATTTTGTTTCAACTGCCAAGTAATGTTTTTTAATTTCTTCTTGAAATTTCTTAAGATTGAAGAAAATGTATATTTCTCTTTAGCTATATCTAGTAAGATGTTTACAGGTACCACATGAAGTGTAAGATTCCCTGCTTTTTTCCTACAGAGGGGTATTGCAGTCACTCATTGAAAAACACTTTCCTGCTCCAGACAGGAAGAAACTTTATAGTTTGCTAGGAATTGATTTGACAGCTCCAAGTAACAACAGTTCACCAAGAGATAGTCCTTGTAAAGAAAACAAAATAAAGAAGCGGAAAGGTGAGTACTTTTCTTTAAATAGTTGATGTCAGGGCTGGAGAGATGGCTCAGAGGTTAAGGGCACTGGCTGTTCTTCCAGAGGTCTGGAGTTCAACTCCTAGCAATGACATGGTGGCTCACAACCATCTGTAATGAGATGTAGTGCCCTATTCTGTCATGCACACATACATGCAGACAGAGCACTGTATACCTAATAAAATAAATAAATTTAAAAAAATAGTTTATGGCAGTGCTGATGATCTGAGTTTGGAAGTAGTTGTTTGTGATTGAGCTCCTTCCATCCTTGAGTGGGAAGGGACTGCTTTCTCTGTTGCTCAGAGTCCTGGGTGAATATACAAGTGGTCCCACTTAATTTAATTAGCTGGACACTCTGCAGCAGTTAGGAAATTAGAACCTTTTCAGCTTTGTGGGAAGGTTAGGGTTGTTCTAAGTTCACTTAGTCTTTGTGTTGTCAGAGCTGCTAGTTAACAAACATGGAGTTTGCTAGTCAGTGCATCATCTCCCCCCCCCCCCCCCCCTTTTCTTGGCAGTTACTGGGTAATACTTTCCTCCTGCTTCAGTTTCTGGAGCAGCTGGGTTACAAGCATTATGTTCTCCTTGCTGGTTAAGGCTAAAGAGGCTTTGATTAGTATAGTTATTAAGTTTTAGGGATGTATTCACCCGTGTTTGTTAACTAGCTTATGATGATGTAAACTAGAATTTTTGTTTGGGTGCTTTCTTTGCTGTTTGACTTTCAGAAGTGAGTTGTGAATTTTGATATAAAGGCCATGATGCTTTCTGGGCACTGGGCTCTTGCCTTAACATACCCAGACAAAAACACCTGCAATGTTGTAGGCTCTAAGTAGTGTTTGACATTGTTTAATAATTTTAGACTTGACAAGATACTCATTCTTCCTATTTTTTTATTACATGTGCTTGTGGGTGCACATGTGCTACTGTGAATGTGGAGGTCAAGAGCACAAATTGAAGGGATTGATCACTTTTTTACCATATAGGTTTTGGGGTTCAACTCAGGTCATCGGGGTTGTTGACAAGCACTATCTGCTGACCCATTTCATTGGTCCTCACATTTGTAATACACCTGAACTGAGTGGGCTACTACTACCCCTTGCTTTTTAATTGAGTAGCACATGAAGTAATGGTATCCTACAATCAGTAGTGTGATAGAGTAGTTGACGTCTCCCTATGTGTCAATTAGGTTTTCTCTGGTTCATTAATAAGAGAACGTCTTAGTGTTTGGTTTTAGTTTTTGAGCATTCCCAATTTCTAAATATTAGGTAATTCAAACCAACCACTTACCTTTAAAAACGAAATTTTTATAAATCAGTACGTCTGTCCTCCCCTCTTCATTTCATTCAAGACAGGGTCTCATTATGCAGTCCTAATGCACCTAGAACTCACTCTGTAGTCTAGGCAAGCTCTGGACTCAACAGAGACTTCACTGTGTCTGCCTCCCAAATGCTGGGATTAGAGACTACTATACCTAGCTTATACATTAAAAATTTCTAGGTATTTCATGACTAGTTACTAATACCCTTCTCACAACTACTTAACAGTTATGACTGTTGCACTCTGTCTTGAGTTTTTATTTATTTTGTATGTTTGAGAATTTCATGCATGCATGTAATGTGGTTTGGTTCAGCCCCTCATTTTCTTTCCATCAGTTTTGAGTTTGTATTTATATATTTAGCTTCTTGTTGAGTAGCTGAACATAACTGGAGTTCTTGGTTCTTATGAGCATGCTTTGCTTATCAAATGTATATTCTTGCTGTCTGCAGTTCTCTTAGACTCAACTCATAATCTAAAGTCTGACACCATAGGTCTTTAGAAACATTGCATTTCCAACTGACTTTTATTTGGGGCTTGAGGGTAGGTGAAGAAATAACTCGAGAAGCCAAAAAAGCACGGAAAGTTGGTGGCCTTACTGGTAGCAGCTCTGATGACAGCGAAAGTGAGTCTGACGTCTCTGACAATGAAGAGAGTGACTATGAGAGCTCTAAGAACATGAGCTCTGGTGATGATGATGATTTCAACCCCTTCAGAGATGAGTCCAGTGAGGACAACGAGGACGGTGAGTTCACTCAACTGTTGCGACAACATAAGGGGACTTAGCTGCTGGGCCTTTATCTCCCAGCATTAGGGGTGCAGACAGGATTATCTATCTCTATGAGTTTTAGGTCAGCCTGAAACATAGTGAAGTGAGCTCCAGGCTAGCCAGAGTTACATAGTGAGACCTTGTCTCAAAAACAAACAAAAGATAAAATATTTTCTCCATGCGGGAGAGGTGGCTCAGTGGTTAAGAGAATCGGAGTTCAATTTCCAGCATCCTAAATTGGTAAATCATAATTTCCAGACCTCCAGCTCCAAGGACATTTGATTTCCATAGACATCTGCACTGTGTACACAAACCTACATACATTTACACACATACCCATCGTTAAAAAGAAAATAAATCAGCCTGGCAGTGGTGGCGCACACCTTTCATCTCAGTGCTTAGGAGACAAAGCCTGGTGGGTCTCTGTGAGACCAAGGCCAGCCTGGTTTGCAATGTGAGTTCCAGGACAGCCAAAGCTACCCAGAGAAATTCTCTGTCTTGAAAAACCAGTAATTAAATAAGTAAAATAGATCTTTGAAAAATAAATGAAACCCCTTCTCTATATTTGTGACCACGTAGGTTATAATCTTTGCTTAGTGTAGATTAAAGTTCGTTTGTCTTGTTGAGGTTTGAATGTGAGATAAGACAACTTTGTGCCTTTTTTTTTTCATTTTCGGTGGGAAGTAGAAGTTCTCACTGTGTAGCCCTAGATGATTTAGAACTGCATTCATTCCTTCATGTTAAGTTTTGGGGTTGAATTTTTCTGGGGCTCCCATTTTTCTGCCTCAGTATTCCTGCGTTTTGGGATAGTGGAATTACAAGCCTAGTGGAATATACTGAGTTTATGTGGGTTTATTTTGTGTGTATGAGCACACATGGTTTCTCTGTGTAGCCCTGGCTGTCCTGGAATTCTGTAGATCAGACTGGCCTTGATCAAACTCAGAAATCCACCTGCTTCTGCCTCCCAGAGTCCTAGGATTAAAGGTGTGCACCACCACTGCCCAATATTTGCTTATTTTTTTAACTTCAAAATGTAGAGGGGTAGCTCTCTGTGTGTTGAGTAAATGGATTGGGCACTGCTAGCTGACAGTACTTTGTGTCAGTTAACAGAAGGAAATTTGGGGCTTAGAAAGGTGGATCAAGCCAGGCCGTAGGGGTGCACGCCTTTAATCCCAGCACTCGGGAGGCAGAGGCAGGCGGATCTCTGTGAGTTCGAGACCAGCCTGTTCTACAAGAGCTAGTTCCAGGACAGGCTCCAAAACCACAGAGAAAATCCTGTCTCGAAAAAGACAAAACAAAAAAAAAAAGAAAAAGAAAAGAAAAAGAAAGGTGGATCGGCATTTGGAGCACTAGCTGCTTCTCCACAGGTCTTGAATTTAATTCCCACCAACCGTATGGTGGCTCACAACCTTCTGTAATGAGCTCTGTTGCCCTCTTCTGGCCTGGAGGCATACATGCAGACAGAACACTGTATACCTAATTAAAAAAAAAAAAAGTAAGTTCTTCCTATCAGGAGTCCATATTGTACTGAGAGGTGGTGGTGCACAACTTTAATTCCAGCTCTCTGGAGGCAGAGGTAGTAGCCAGATCTCTTGAGTTCTAGGCCAACCTGGTCTACAGAGCAAGTTCCAGGACAACCAGGGCTACACAAAGAAACCCCGTCTCAGAAAACAAAGGACTGTACTGTTCTATCAAATTGATACATATTTCTCTTACATTTCAGATCCTTGGTTAATTAGAAAAGACCACAAGAAGAACAAAGATAAGAAAAAGAAGAAAAGTATAGATCCAGATTCCATTCAAAGTGCCTTGTTAGCATCAGGTCTTGGTTCAAAGCGGCCCAGTTTCTCCTCTGCACCAGTCATCTCACCTGCTCCCAACAGTGCACCAGGTACTGTGCAGAACGTCCTACTTTAGAAATGTGCTATTATGGAAATCAGGTATAACAGTTTGACTGATTAACAAATGTTCTTTATCAGCTAACAGTAACACCAACAGTAACAATAGCCTTATAACGAGTCAAGATGCTGTGGAAAGGGCACAGCAGATGAAGAAAGACCTCCTTGATAAACTAGAAAAATTAGCTGAAGACCTCCCTCCTAACACCTTGGATGAACTTATTGATGAACTTGGTGGTCCTGAAAATGTGGCTGAGGTAAATAGATGTGGTTAGTGCTATGCTCTTTCCTGTTAGTATTTTCTTCTCTTTTTAAATCCTGTGACATGGATGTCCTGTTCTCTGGATACAACTTAGAACCTTGTTCTGTTTTGGTTCTCAGGGTATGACTACAGAAGGCCTGTCCTCAGTGCCTGAAGTTTGGCTTGAACCTGGTTCCTGTACTATTGTACAGCTTTTGTAATGTTGCCAGGGATCATTTTTTTATGTTGTAATGTTCTTTTGTCCCAGTACCAACTTGTGTCATCCATGTTTCATGCTCTTCTTAAAGCTCTGTGTTAATGCTTGCTTTTCAGATGACTGGCCGCAAGGGACGGGTGGTGAGCAATGACGATGGAAGCATATCTTATGAGTCAAGGTCTGAAGTTGATGTGCCCGTGGAAATTCTAAACATCACGGAGAAGCAGAGGTTTATGGATGGAAAAAAGGTATATTTTCCTGTGGTGCTTTTCAATAGAAGGCACCTGCCTAATATGTTCAGCTTTAGAAAGGTTTGCCCTCTATCCATCCACATCCATAGATTCTGTTATAAGGTTGTGGAACGGTCTGTTTTTGTTAGTAATTGTACTGATTATTTTACATGCTTTAGTGATTCTGTATGATGTGCATCTTGGTATTTAGGAGAACGATGGAACACACAAACCAGGTGAGATGGTGCACCTTGGAGTTAGAGGAAGGAGGATCAGAAGCTCAGTCTTCTTGGCTACAGTAGAGCAGGGGTTTTAATCTAGCCTGGCCTACATGAGGTCTTGTCTGAAAATTTAGAGAGATTTGAGAGATATATGGATACCTTAATCTGAATATAAAAGTAGTAAATCATTGTAGTGATTTCTTTGATCTCTTTCTTCCCTCCTTGCCTTTCTTCCTTCTTATATTAGTTACTTTTGCATAACTGCCATCTAAGAGTCTCTTAGGACTGAAAGTTAATCTTGGCTCATGATTTTATTCTTTTAACCTATTGTGAAAGGAAAGATACAATGGACAACTCAGCTCATGTTATGGCAGTGAATGGAAGTAGAAAGAAACACAGGGTTCAAGACAGGGCCCAAAGGATTTGTTCCCAGTAACTTCTTGTTTCAATTATGTTGCAGTGATCCTGCCAGATGAAGTGGTGAACGGATGCTTAAAAGAAATCCCACACTAGCTCAGAACAGAGATAGTTATTTATTTAGGGGTAAATTTACAAATCAGGATTCTCTGCCTGAATGGTGGATGGAGATCGAATCCAAACAATCCCAATGAGCAATTGGCGAAAAGGAGCAAGGGGAAGGAGAAAAAGGTGGCGAATACAGGTTCTATATAGTATAAGAGGCCATGCCCCAGTAGGTGGGTAATCACAAGTGGCTAGTCTTCCTACATACAGCACCTCCCCCTTTTATTTAAATAAGAGAGTTCTAAGCCTAATACAAAATTATATACAATAAAAACAAATATCCTATTCTAACTAGCTTAAGTTTTGTATAATAAATAACTTGGCCAAGTCATGAGAGGAAAATAACTACAATTATCTAGTCTTCAACCCCATTGAAGATCGAAGAGGGAAATAATATTACTTGAGTAAGTAGGAAGTGCAGTCAAGCACGTTCAATAAATGACAGGGACAACTGGCTATCTGGGCAATCACCCAAAGTCTCATTTGCAATGTTGAAGCAACCAACTTTGGCTAAGGCCTACAAGAACTAATAGACCATTTTTTTGGTTTTTGGTTTTTCGAGACAGGGTTTCTCTGTAGCTTTGGAGCCTGTCCTGGAACTAGCTCTGTAGACCAGGCTGGCCTTGAACTCACAAAGATCCACCTATCTCTGCCTCCCGAGTGCTGGGATTAAAGGCCTGCGCCACCACCGCCCAGCTCTAATAGACCATTTTCATAGGCAAGAAAAAATTTCAAAACCGTATTACCCTGTCTTGGCATGATTTGACAGTCTTGTTTATCCATTTCTGATACTATATATCTTGTCAGTGGTTGAGGCATGGACACTTTTTTTGCCCAAAGGCCAGTTTTTGCCAAGAAGAAAACAAGCTCCAAGTGGATTGTCTTCTGTGCTCAACATTCTCTCAGAATAGATCGGTGCTGTCAGGAGTACTTGTGTCTCACTTCAACAGAACTCTAAGTTATTTAAATGTCATTTTCTACAGCTCTTTGAAGTGGTTGAAGATTATCTATGCAGAGTATAATCTCCATGTATCTAAAGAACCTGATTAGTCTAAGTATGACAAACATAACTGATTATTATCTATAATTTTTAATACCCATATAACTTAAAGACTAAGACAATAAACAGCTGTGCAATAAATGAAGACAATGACCTCCAGATGTAAACAATGTATAAGTATCTAGATCAGAGGTAAAAATGTATAATGCAATATGGTAAATACATATTAATATATAAAAATGTTTTTTTTTTAAGATTTATTTATTATGTATACAACATTCTGCCTCCATGTATACCTGCGTGCCAGAAGAGGGGGCCATATCTCATTACAGATGATTGTGAGCCACCATGTGGTTGCTGGGAATTGAACTCAGAACCTCTGGAAGAGCATCCAGTGCTCTTAACCACTGAGCCATCTCTCCAGCCCCTATAAAAATGTTTTAAACAGGTAGAAGCATGCATGCGCACAATTTTCAATATAATTTAACTTTGTGTCTGTATACAAGAACCTACACCAATGTAATTGTCTATAAGTAATAACTCACAAGTATTCACTCTATTACTCACTATTATTATTAGTGTGATTAAGCTCATACCAATCTATTATCCTATCCAATTTCCCCCCTGAGCTTATAAAACGTTCCTCCCCACATCTCTAACCCTATACCAATCATAATCAAACCCTAAATGATGTCTCTAACCCTGAGGACAAACTTTTTTGGGAGGGAGGACGTCGTCTTCTAGAATTTCTTCCAGCTGTCTTGGGGGCGACATGCATTCTACGGGATCCTATGAAAGTAAAATGATGGTTAGGTTTCAAGATTAATATCTGGTATGATTGAAAATAGTCTGAGTATTTTGTGGAGGTCTGGCCAGAATGTTGTAAAAAATGTACACTTGGAAACTTCAAAGATTACTGCAGGAAAATTCATTGTTCATTGTGGAAAACTTAAGCATTATTTATATAGACATATATAGTCAATGAAAGGTACGATAAAGACAAAAATAGATATTAAGAAAAGCAAAATTTTTTTCTAAATTCTTTTTTCTTTCTGTCCCATGCCAGACAGCTCTTGACATGAGACAGAAACTCCGGATCTTTCTTTTAACAACATGCTTGGATTTAAAGAAGGACAGAGCCGTTGTCCAACTCCAAAACCAGCTCTATATGTTCATAAATATAAATACATACATACACATATATACATTTATAAAAATGTTTGTTTGTTTATTTATTTATTTATCTTTCGAGGCAGGGTTTCTCCGTACCTTTTTGGTTCCTGTCCTGGAACTAGTTCTTGTAGACCAGGCTGGCCTCGAACTTACAGAGATCCGCCTGCCTCTGCCTCCCAAGTTCTGGGATTAAAGGCGTGTGCCACCACTGCCCGGCCAAAAAAAATGTATATTTTTAAATGCTTGTTCTTACAAATCATATTTGCTTTTCTTTTTCTTTTAATATTTATTTATTTATTATGTATACAATATTCTGTCTGTGTGTATGCCTGCAGGCCAGAAGAGAGCACCAGACCTCATTATAGATGGTTGTGAGCCACCATGTGGTTGCTGGGAATTGAACTCAGGACCTTTGGAAGAGCAGGCAATGCTCTTAACCGCTGAGCCATCTCTCCAGCCCCATATTTGCTTTTCTTTATTTTTATTGGGTAGTTATTTTTCCATCTGTCAGTATTCAGACATCCAGGGGCTCTTGAATTTTTGAAGATGAGTGTTTTCCTGCAAAGACCTGAACAGAACTCTGCCCCCATCCTATATGCTTTTCTTACCACCTGTATGGTTATCATCATTGTGGATGAGCTGTCTGTCATTTCTCCTTTCCAAGAGGTTTCTCACCATCTTCAAAACAAACCTTTTTTTTTTTTTTTTTTTTTTTTTTTTCGGTTTTTCGAGACAGGGCTTCTCTGTAGCTTTGGAGACTGTCCTGGAACTCCCTCTGTAGACCAGGCTGGCCTCGAACTCACAGAGATCCGCCTGCCTCTGCCTCCCAAGTGCTGGGATTAAAGGTGTGTGCCACCACCGCCTGGCAAAACAAATCTTTATTAATTTTGATGGTATCCACAATTTTTCTTCTCCTGTGGAAACAAGAGCAAAACCCCTTCCCCAACGCAGCACATCTTCTGGCTTCCATTGTGAGGTCAGCACATCCTTAAAATAAACCGGTTGATTTAATTCAGCAGACTTTTCCATTATTTAATGTCTTTCTACTGCTGTTGTCCCTTTCTCATTAGCGTTATGAAAATTCAAGGTTAATAAAGCATTATTATTTCTGGGGGCATTTTCCACCCCTTTTTGTTTATTTAACATATTCTTTATAGTTTGATTTGATCTTTCTGTAACTTCTTGACCTGTAGGATTGTATGGTATACCTGTAACATGTTTAATATTATAATAAGAAAAAAAACGTTTCATTTTCCTAGAGGCATGTTCTGGACCATTACCTATCTTATTTGTGCAGGTATACCCATGATGGCCATAACTTCTAATAGTTGTGTGATTACTGAATCAACCTTTTCTGAACTTAAAGCAGTTGCCCACTGAAAGCCTGAATAAGTGTCAATGGTGTGGTGTACATATTTTTAATGTTCCAAATTCTGCAAAGTGGAACACATCCATCTGCCAGATCTCATTCATTTGAATACCCTTTGGGTTAGTCCCTGCAGGTAGCGGTGTTTGGTTATAGAAAGAACAAGTAGGGCATCTCTTTACAATCTCCTTAGCTTGTTGCCATGTAATAGAAAACTCTTTCTTTAAACCTTTGGTATTGATGTGATGTTTTTTATCAAATTTGAGGCCTTTGACCAATTATTCAAACCATGAGTCTGTAAGGGCCATTCCTATTCAAACCACCACAGTTGTTAAATCATATTTTTAAAAAGTTATTACATTAATTTACTGTGTGAGTGTGTATGTAGACTGACATCCTATGGCATTTGTATGGAGGTCAAGGGATAACTGATGGGAGTCAGTTCTCTAACTCTGCCATGTTGGGTCCTGGGGATTGAATTCAGGTTATAAGACTCTGTAGAAGTTGCTTTTACCTACTTATGGCTTAAACAAGATGTTACTTCTTTTATGTATGTCTTAGGATTTCTATTGCTGTAAAGAGACACCCTGACCATGGCAACTCTTTCCTTTTCTTATTTTTTGGAGCCTGTCCAGGAACTCTCTCTGACAACCAGTCTGGCCTTGAATTCCCAGAGATCCACCTACCTCTGCCTCCCAAGTACTGGGATTAAAGGCGAGTGCCACCACTGCCAGGCCTGCCACATCTCTTATAGAGGAGAACATTTAATTGAGTGGCAGGTTTAGTTCATCATGGTGAGGAGCATGGCAGCACGCAGGCAGACATGGAGAAGTATTGGAGAGATAGTTTCTGTTCCACCAGTGGCTCCCAAATAAACACATTGAGGCTTATATTAATTATAAATACTCAGTCAATAGGTTAGACTTGTTACTACTAGCTAACTCTTACATTTAAATTAACCCATGTTTCTTATCTACACTCTGCCATGTGGCTTCGTACCTTTTCTCAGGAAGTATGGCATGTCCATCTTGCTTCTCCCTGCATCTGCCAGCAACTTCTGACTGCCCCTTTCCCCAGCATTTTCAGTTTGGTTCTCTTGTCTAAACTTAATCTAGTCAGCAATTGGCCAGTCAGCTTGTTTATTAAACCAATCTCAGCGACAAATCTTCACAATATACAAAGGAACTATTCCACAGCAAGGTAGCTGAGATTACTATATCTTGCAGGCAGCAGGAAATGTTTGTGACACTGAGCAAAGGTTAAGAAAAGAGGCCTCAGCCGGGTGGTGGTGGCGCACGCCTTTAATCCCAGCACTCGGGAGGCAGAGGCAGGCGGATCTCTGTGAGTTCAAGACCAGCCTGGTCTACAAGAGCTAGTTCCAGGACAGGCTCCAAAACCACAGAGAAACCCTGTCTCAAAAAACCAAAAAAAAGGGCTGGAGAGATGGCTCAGTGGTTAAGAGCATTGCCTGCTCTTCCAAAGGTCCTGAGTTCAATTCCCGGCAACCACATGGTGGCTCACAACCATCTGGAATGAGGTCTGGTGCCCTCTTCTGGCCTGCAGACATACGCACAGATAGAATATTGTATACATAATAAATAAATAAATATTAAAAAAAAAACCAAAAAAAAAAAAAAAGAAAAGAGGCCTCAAAGCTCACCTCCACAATAACACACTTCTTTAACAACAAGGCCACACCTCCCAATAGTGCTATGTCCTATGAGCTTATAGGGGTCAGTTTTATCAAACTACCTCATTCCACTCCCGGGCCCTCATAAGCCAGTAATAATAACCGTAATGGCCCAATTTTTCTTCACTATGCTCCCTTCCTTACATTTTGGAACGGGAGTGTATATCCTGTGTCATTTTATGTTGGAAGTATGTGATCTAGTTTGGTTTTTTGGGGGAGGGGGTTGCAGTTAAGAGATTATGTGAATCTCAGAGACGTTGAACTTTTGACTTTTAAACATTGTACAGACTATGATAGACTTTGGGGACTTGTGAAGTTGAATTAGATGTATCTGTCTTACATACATTGATACTGTTAAAAGCTTGTGGGGGGCTGGGAGTGGATTGTGGTAGTTTGAATGTAATTGGCCCCCATAAATTTGTAGAGAATGGCACTATTAGCGGGTGTGACTTTGTTGGAGTAGATATGGCCTTGCTAGAGGAAGTGTATCACTGTGGGGGTGGGCTTTGTGTTCTCCTATGCTCAGGAAACTGGCCAGCGTCTCATTTGACTTCCTGTTACCTGTAAGATATAGGACTCTCAGCTACTTCTCCAGCACCATGTCTCCCTGCACATCACCATGCTCTTTACCATGATGATAATGGGCTGAACCTCTGAAATTTGTAAGTGAGCCTCCCCAGTTAAAATCTTCCTTATAGAAGTTGCTGTGGTCATGGTGTCTCCTCACAACAGTAGAAACCCTAAGACAATATACATTTATTTATGTGTTGTCTAAGAGTGTTGAAGCATATGCCTGTAATTTTAGAACTTTTGAGACTGAGGCAGGCGGATCCTGAGCTAGCTTTGTCTACAATAAGAGACTTGTTCTAAAAAAAAAAAAATTTTTTTTAAATATTTATTTATTTATTATGCATATAATATTCTGTCTGTGTGTATGTCTGCAGGCCAGAAGAGGGCACCAGACCTCATTACAGATGGTTGGGAGCCACCATGTGGTTGCCGGGAATTGAACTCAGGACCTCTGGAAGAGCAGACACTGCTCTTAACCACTGAGCCATCTCTCCAGCCCCTTTTTTGGTTTTTCAAGACGGGGTTTCTACTAGCTCTTGTAGACCAGGCTGGCCTTGAACTCACAGGGATCCGCCTGCCTCTGCCTCCCAAGTGCTGGGATTAAAGGCTCAAAAAAATTTTTTTAAAGGAGAAAAAGAAATTAATGCATTGCTCTGATTTTCCCTACCACTCATCTTTTCCCTCCTTCGCCCTCTACTTTTTTCCCTGAGACAGAACTTGCTCTTCTGCCTAGGCTGCTCTCCATTTTCTCTAGTTTCTAGTTTCAAGTGATCCTCCTGCCTCTGCCTCTGGAGTAGATCAGACTTCTACTGTCCTTGATTATTTTGAGTCTGGGTCCTGCTGTGTAGCCCAGGATGGCTTTGGACTCATTTTTGCCCTGCCTCAGGCTCCTGCATACTAGGATTACAGGTGTGCACCATTCTACCTACACCCTTCACGTCCTGGGATTTAAACTGAGCCCCTCATGCTTGTTGGGGAAGCGCTCCACCTCTGAGCTCCATCCGGAGCATTTTCCCCTTAGGTTACAATTGCTAGCGACAATAAGGCCTTCCTTTATGCATCAGACACTGGGAAATCTTTGGGACACACTGCCCTGTCTTGTACTTCAAATAACATTTCTTGAACGTTGTATCTACCATCTATGCCTTACTGACTGCAGCTTGCCTGTGTGTACGTATTTAGTATTAAGGGAGATCAGGGCAGCTAATCTTGATGCCACACCGACATCAGGGCATCTTGCTACTTTGAAAAGAGAGTAGAGTACATACTGGTGGCCATCACTATGCACCAAAGAAGTTTTCTAGGCACTCACCCTGCCTATCTTTGCTCAGAGGTGATTATATATATATATATATATATATATTTTTTTTTTTTACCTTTTCAATTTGATATAGAATATTGCTATTATCTCAGAAGCTGCCAGCTCAGGTATTTCATTACAAGCAGATCGGAGAGCTGAAAATCAAAGGCGAAGAGTTCACATGACTTTGGAGTTACCCTGGAGTGCTGATAGGGCGATTCAGCAATTTGGTAAGTGTCTCTACTGGATGTCTCTGAGAGGAAAGGTGTTTCTGGAGGCATGCTTACATGTCTGTATGAGACATCATAAGCCTGTGGAACTCTCAGATCCTACGTTGGAAGTGTGTTCTCTTCATACCATGATGTATAGTAGATTATGAATTCCTTTTTGTCTGGTTTCCCACGATATTGAGATCTGTGGTAGGATAGCACGGTGTCCGTGACCTCTAAGAACAGGGTTTCTTGACATCTTCCAGAGAAGCCAGCTACTTACACATTGATTTCATCCCTTAGCAGGTACACATTCCTGTTCCTGTTCTCTGCTTTTTCTTTCTTTATTTTACGAGACAGGGTTTCTCCGTAGCTTTTGGTTCCTGTCCTGGAACTAGCTCTTGTAGACCAGGCTGGCCTCGAACTCAGAGATCCACCTGCCTCTGCCTCCCCAGTGCTGGGATTAAAGGCGTGCGCCACCACCGCCCGGCTCTCTGCTTTTTCTTGTGATCTGGTGATACACTCAAAACATTCAGAATGGCTGTGTTGTAATAGTGGTTAACCAAATGGTGGCAGCACTTTTCCGTTTAAAGCAGGTTCTAGTCCTTGACTAGTAACGACTGTGATGTTAGAGTTAAAATTGCTCTTCTGGGGAGCTACAAGAAGGGATATATTATCTTTAATTGTTCTTTTCAAGGGTATTTTAGTTAGATCAGTGCCAGCTTAGCCAAGGGAGATGTGCAGGCTTATAATTTCAGCACGTGATTGGTAGATCCAGAAGCAGTAGGTGTTTTAGGCCTGACTAGCTGCATAGTGAGTTTGATGTCACTTTGGACTATGTGAGACCTTGTCTCTATACCTGTTCAGTGGTAAGTGCTAGGAATTAGATCTTAGAATATCCTGTTCTACCTAATGAGCTGTACATGTCGCTACAGGAAGAACACACAGGTCAAACCAAGTAACTGCTCCAGAGTATGTCTTTTTGATTTCGGAACTGGCTGGAGAGCAGAGATTTGCATCTATTGTTGCTAAGAGACTCGAGAGTTTGGTAAGTTTTTGAGTTGTTAGATGTATCTCACAGATGATCTGTGTTAGCTGACTTCCGGGAGGAGTTGATGATATCTTGACCGGGAATTCTGTGTTTCCCAGGGGGCACTTACCCATGGTGACAGAAGAGCAACAGAATCTAGAGATCTGAGCAGGTTCAACTTTGACAATAAGGTACATTTCGGCATCTTTACCATTGTGGACGTTTGTAGTTTATGCAGTGACAGAGAAATTGATTATTTAATAAACACTCTGCTTGCTGCTAGCTTTGCCTTGTATAGCTTAATGTGAGATAGGATTTTACACGTCATCAGATCTTTGCACGCTTCTTTTTTACTCCTGTTGAAAACATTACTAGAGTATTTGTGAAGGCATCAAGAGTGAGTTATTAGAAATCAGATAAGTCATTAACGTATTGAATGCCTGCTGTCTTTAAAGGCACAGAATAGACAATCCTAAAAGTGTGTGTGTTTTAGCATTTTATTTATAGTTACAGTTTTCATGGCATTTATGTGGGTTAAAAAAAAAATACCTAAATGTTGAAGTTGGTTAAAACATTTCCCCCTTTATTACAGTATGGAAGAAATGCTTTGGAAATTGTTATGAAATCCATTGTAAACTTGGATTCTCCTATGGTATCACCACCTCCAGACTACCCTGGAGAATTCTTTAAAGGTAACTTAAAAATGGTCATAACTGGGAATAAAGTTGATATTCTATTGCTACAGTGCTTCCCTTGCATGTTTGACGCCTTGGTTCCATCCCCAGTATCAAACTAGACATCGTAGTGTATTCCAGGAATCTCTGCACTTAGCATGATGAGGCAGGAAAATCTTGAGTTTAGGCTAGTCTGTATAGTGAGACCCAGTTAAGAACATTAGCACCTGGGTTTTCGTCTCAGCATCTAGTTGATAGCTCATAATCATCTGTAACTCCAGGGTACCTAAAACCCTACCTTGGCCTTTGTGGGCACTGTACACATGTGGTGCCCAGGACTAAATATGGGCAAAACAATCCTACACATAAGTCTTGTAAGCCTGATGTAGCATACATGCCTTTAATCTCAGGAGTTAGAGGCAGGTATATCTTTGAGTTCAGGACAGCCAGGATTACACAGAAGAACCCAATTCGGGAAGTGGGAAGGTGGTTCAATGAGGTCTCTTAAGGGCATGTTGACCACTTATTCAGGATTTACCATTTGTAGCAATTTACCAGTGCTTCTGGATAAGACCTGAATGAAAACATTATGTCCTTATATAATCATCAACACAAAATTGGAGCGATTTTGTGGGTACTTAGATAAAGAATCTCTGTAATATACAGGGTGTTCTTGTAAAAAGATAAGATTTGTCCTGTGTATGTATGTGTTGATTATTTTGAGGGGGTGATGAAGTGAATATTCATAGCGTGTGTGGCGGCCAGAGGACAGTTTATGGGAGTTTATTCTCTGTCATTGTTGTGGGTCCCAGGAATTGAACTTAGGTTATCAGACTTGGCAGCAGCATGCATCCTTACCTACTGTGCCATCTCGACAGCTCTCAGTTCGGTTTTTTTGGGTTTTTTTTGTTTTGTTTCGGTTTTTGTTTTGGAGACACACTGTAACCCAAGTTGTCCTGGAACTCACGTGTGCTGGACTTTTAACTTGAAATTTTTCTCCTGCTCCAACCTCTTGAGTTCTGTGTGAAGGCACCAAATATAAGGTGTATTTGTTGTTTGTTTTTCTAGGCAGGGCTTCACTTTGTAGCCCTGGCTGTCCTATCCTGGAGCTTGATCTGTAGACCAGGCTGACCTTGAATTCACAGGGATCAACCTGCTTCTGCCTCCTTAGTGCTGGGATTTTAAGTGTGTACCACCACCTGGCTAAATTTTTGTTTATTCATTCATTCATCTACTAAGACAAGGTTTCTCTAATTAGCTCTGTCTGTCCTGGATCTAGCTCTGTAGACCAGGCTGACTTTAAACTCAGTAAAGAGATGGGCCTACCTCTGCCTCACCAATGCTGGGATTAAAGGTGTGCACCAGCACTGCCCATCTGGTGTTAAAGTGTTTTAATGAGGGTCTAGGGAAAATTTTAGTGGTACGTAGTCAATCTCTAGCACTACCAAAACCACTAGACTCCAAAGAAACCATACACACAATGTGAGATTTGGTGATTTTCGGTTTTGAGCTTATTGGGTACTTTGGTTATCAATTTGATTCTGGTTGTTAAAATAAAGCACAGTACATAGGCTAAATCTTAAATCTTGTTTGATTAACAGCTCATTGAATCATTTGAACTGTGAAGATTTTTCATAATTTTTTTTCTTATAGATGTTCGGCAAGGACTCATAGGAGTGGGCCTGATTAATGTTGAAGATCGGTCAGGAATTCTTACTCTTGATAAAGGTAATGTCACTATGTGTACATGTAACTTGTATTAATAGAGCCTTCTTGAGGCTGTTGTGCACTAAAGCCTCAATTCGTGTGTGTGTGTGTGTGTGTGTGTGTGTGTGTGTGTGTGTGCGCATACGTGCTCACATGCCCCAGAGAGATGACATTGGAGAAGTCTGGTTCTCTTGTTCCTTGTTGCACTTTGCTTTTGGGACAGAGTCCTTTCTGTTTCTGTCCTGGCTACTTTAAGCCAGCTGACCCATAAGTTTCCGGGTGTCATGTGTCTTCCTGCCCACTGTAGAACTGCTTGACTTAAAGATAACCACTCATCTGGTATTTTTTTACATTCAGGCTTGAATGGCAAAGCACAGTTGAATTATTGAACCAGTTCTGTAATTTTGTACTTTTGTGACACAGTCACATTCTAGCCTAGATTGGCCCTACTAGACTCATGGCAGTGCTTTTGCCTTAGCCACCCTAGTGCTGGGATTGTAGGTGGTTCTAAAATGGAACCTCCAGAGCCTACTTGTAAAGTGTCATTCCACCCAGTTATCTGAAGCCCTCTTTATATTTTGTTGTTCATTTGCTTATGTTCTTTTAGCATCTGTTTCTATTCATAGGGATTGTTAAAAATATGCATCCTCATAAATGTGACAGGTGAGGGTAGGAAAGAATGGCAGGACATGGCAGAGTTGGGTGCTCCAGGTTCATCCTGTCCTGGATTTTGTGATTTCCCAGAGACATGTATTAGATTAAAAAAATATGTCCCACTTCTTTAAGAAAAAAAAAAAAAGACAGTATTGCAAAAGGGTCCTGTTTGGGCTGTAATCTATTTGCTTAGGTCCCTGATGGTGTCATTGGTTTTGCATTCACATGGACTGTTTTCCCTCAGATGGTTATTGGCAGTGACCTAAATCATTCTGGCTAGAGCTTGAATTGCCCTAAACCTACTGATGTGGCAATAGCCTCTTTTTAAAAAATCTCACTTATTGGGCTGGAAAGATTGCTCAGTGGTTACTGCTCTTCCAAAGGCCCTGAGTTGAATTCACAGCAACCACATGGTGGCTCAGAACCATCTGTAATATCTCTTCTGGCCTGCAGGCATACATGCAGGAAGAACACTGTATAGATAATTAATAAATAAACCTAAAAAAATTATTTACTTAGCTATCTTTGGTGTATTTACTTAACTTTCTGTCCATCCATCCATCCATCCATCTATTGAAGGATAGGGTCTTTCACTGTCTCCCTGACTCTACTGGAACTTGCAGTGTAGACCAGGCTGGCTTTGGAACTCAAAGAGGTCCATCTATCTGCTTCTGCCCTTGAGTGTTCCTTGTTATTTTTTAGATAGGCCCTTGCTGCATGGGCCAGATTCACTTTTATCTCACTCTGATAGATTCTAGGCCTTGAATCTCTTGCCTTAGCCACATGAATAACTGGGATCCACCACGTGCCCTCGGGCCAAGCCTATAATAGATTTTTAACCCCATATTATAACTAGCTCTGGCTACAGATATGATCAATCTGGTCAGGAGTTTACTGTCATCTGGTTTTGTTTTTTTAAACAGCCCTAGAGCTCTCTACATAACCAAGTTTGGCCTTGAACTTAGAGCAATCCTGTTGCCTTAGCCTTCCAAATGCTCTAATGTAATTTAAGTTACCCTGTCTGGCTAAGATTTAAAGAAATACTGAATTCATGTGTAGATGGAATTTTCTGTCCCAAAGCCATTCAGTCCCAAAGAAATACATAGAGGCTTATAGTAATTATAAACTATTTGTTCTGTTAGCTCATGCTTATTATTAACTAGCTCTTAGAACTTAAATTAACCCATAATTCTTGTCTATGTTTAGCCATGTGGCTTGGTACCTTTTCTCGGTGAGGCAGTCTCATCTTGCTTCCTCTATGTGCCTTGGTACCTCTTCTCAGTGAGACAGTCTTATCTTGCTTCCTCTGCATCTGATGACTGCATCTCTCTGCCTTTCCTCTTTCCAGAATTCTCTTTGGTCACTGCCTGGCTACTGACCAATCAGTATTATTAAATTAATACAAGTGATAAAACCTTACAGTGTCCAAGAACATCATTCCACAGCATCCATGAGTTAGACAGATTGCACACAGCAGTTAAGGGAACTTACTTCTCTAGCAGAGGACTGGAATTGTGTTCCCAGAACTATTACTTACATTGGTTAGCTCACAATCATCTATAATTCCGTCTTCAAGAGATCTGATACGTTCTTTACCTTTGAGGATACCTGGACTATCATGCACATTCTCCAATACAGACAGATACACATAAATAAGTCTTTTAAAGTAAATGAATCCAGGAACAGAGTTCAGACATAAGTAGTTTTTCAAAGGTCCAGGGCATTTCAGTTGTGTAGCCAGGATGAAGACTCAAAATTTAGTATACTAGTTGATCTGAGGGGGGAGCAGAGGTAGGTAGATATCTATATGTGAGTTCAAGGCTGCTATGGTCTATAAAGTGGTTTCCAGGACAACCAGCACTGTTACACCGAGAAACTCTGTCTTGGGGAAGAGAAAAATAAATAAATAAATGTAATATAATATAATACAGGATTTTATGTTGGTGAACCAATATTCTTATATACTAAATTATATTTGTAGAAAAGTAGAAGGTACAAAAAGTCAGTTTAAGCTTGTGTTGCAACTGTTGGTGTCTAAAGTTGGGAAGGGGCAGGTTCAGTACTAGAGCCCTATACTCTAACGACACTGCAAAATTTGGGAGGAAGACTAAACCTGGAAGTGAGACTTTGGAGGTTTGCTTAGCTAAGGAAAAAAAATAATTTATATGAAGCCGGGCGGTGGTGGCGCATGCCTTTAATCCCAGCACTTGGGAGGCAGAGGCAGGCGGATCTCTGGGAGTTTGAGGCCAGCCTAGTCTACAAGAGCTAGTTCCAGGACAGGCTCCAAAGCTACAGAGAAACCCCGTCTCTAAAAACCAAAAAAAAAAAAAAAAAAAGGAACTCATGGAAATTTTCATCTATTCTTGTCATTGCAGACTATAACAATATAGGAAAATTCTTAAACAGAATTCTGGGCATGGAGGTACATCAGCAGAATGCGTTGTTTCAGTATTTTGCAGACACGCTTACTGCAGTTGTTCAGAATGCCAAGAAGAATGGAAGATATGACATGGGAATCCTAGGTGAGTGGGGACACTCTTGTGCTGTCTGTGGTCCTTGTCCAGAGTATCGCCCCACTTATACATCTTGTTTCTTTCTGAAGATCTGGGTTCTGGAGATGAGAAGGTGAGGAAGAGTGATGTAAAGAAGTTTCTGACTCCAGGATACTCCACCTCTGGCCACGTAGAGCTATACACAGTAAGTCTAGAAAGTACGTGTTGCTCACTAGTCCACACACATGAGCTGCATTCCAATCTCTGTGTCTTTTACAGATTAGTGTGGAGAGGGGAATGTCTTGGGAGGAAGCAACCAAGATTTGGGCAGAGCTGACAGGACCAGATGATGGCTTTTACTTATCACTGCAAGTAAGAATTGGAATTTCTTCAAAGTGTTATCAGGAATTAACATGCTGCTTCTTGTTTTTTTTGCTGATTTTTGTGGCTTCAAGTTTTCTTTCTTTGTGAGACAGACCTCACTACGTTGCCCTGACTTGTCCTATAAAAATCTTTTTGTCGCCGGGCGATGGTGGCGCACGCCTTTAATCCCAGCACTCGGGAGGCAGAGGCAGGTGGATCTCTGTGAGTTCGAGACCAGCCTGGTCTACAGAGCTAGTTCCAGGACAGGCTCCAAAGCCACAGAGAAACCCTGTCTCGGAAAAAAAAAAAATCTCTTTGTCGATTAGGCTAGCCTTAAATTCACAGATCACTGTGCATCTGCCTCTGGAGTGCACGATCATGCCTGGCTCACCTTAACCATTAAATTTTTTATTTATTATTGTTTATGGCTGTGAATGCCATATCAGGCTTAATTTTACATATATAGAATATTTTGCTTCTATGATTATCTGTCTAGCGAAGTTTGTCTGGTGCCCACAAAGGCCAGGAAGGGCATCAGATCCCTCTGGAACTGGAGTTACATACAGACAATTGTGAGCCACCATGAGGGTGCTGTTAACCAAGCCCAGGTCCTCTCAACCAGTGAGCCATTTTTGCAGCCCCACACATTCTCATTGTAAAAATAGTTGTATTTCTGTATTGTGGGAGCATTGGGCAGTTAGAGTGTACTCCTTGAGCCTTGTCTTACTCCTATGATCTCCTCTGATCAGTGAGTGGCGTTCTCTCAGTTTAAAACCTTAAATGTAGGCTTGTGGTTACATACTTATACATTTAGCTGTTTTTGTCTTTTTTTGGTTTGGTTTGGTTTGATTTGTTTTTTGAGACAGGGGTTTCCTATGTAACAGTCCTGACTCTATTGGAACTCACTCTGTAACCAGGCCGGCCTCAAACTCACAGAGTTCTGCCTGCCCTGCCTCCTGAGTGTCGAAATTAAAGGTGTGTGCCACCTCCACCTTATGCTGTTGTCATTTGAATTAATGAATTTGTTGCTGTGATGTTATGATAGAATATTTTTAATTGTGTAGGATCAAATTCTTACATATTTTTTTCAATTGTTCTTTTAATAGATAAGAAACAACAAAAAAACTGCAATCTTAGTTAAAGAAGTAAACCCTAAGAAGAAACTATTTTTAATATACCGACCAAACACTGGGAAACAACTCAAATTAGAAATTTATGCTGATCTGAAAAAGAAATATAAGAAGGTATTTTCTCACACGTCATGTCTAAATGGGTGTAAATGCTTGCTTCATGGTAGGGACCTGTGTTGGCTGCAAATCCTGGGCCCAAGGATGGTGATTTTATGATAAGAGCAAGTTTTCTTACACATTGCTGTTGCAGTTTTGATGTTACTGCCTCTTGAAACAAGATGAGCTTGACTCTCCATGCGCAGAGCACAGTACCGTGGTTTAGTGTGGGGAGGTCCTTCCTACCAGCTTTTGATTTGTCGTGAGCCTGCTATATGTTTTTATCCTACACATTTTTCCAGAAAATAGTCAATGTCTGTTTTTTCCAACATTACTTACAGCCTTTCTCAAAGGATTACCTTAACCTTTGTGGAAGTAATTGTATTCAACTAGCTCTCTGCACGCCTTATCTCAGGAGGGCCTCAGTTAGCAGTGGTGTTTACCTCACACTGCAAGTGGGGGCTAGGGTTTCTGGTGAAGATGATTTTTTTTTTTTTTCTTGACTGCTTCTGGAATTAGTGACCAGGTTAGGTGTTCAGTTTATCAGTGGGATTTTGCTTTGTCTTTGCAGGTAGTCTCTGAAGATGCCCTGGTGCACTGGCTGGATCAGTATAACTCCTCTGCAGACACCTGTACTCATGCATACTGGTCAGTGCTTTCATGTTGCTTCACATATTTTTTTTAAGTATAATCAAGATTGAAAGACACCTATTTTTTGTGTGGAGCAGTGCTGAATCTCTGTGTACCCTTATGATTCTATTCCATCTACCTCCCAAGTTCAGGAACTGTACATGAGCTGCAGTGTCCCATTTTTATTCTCTATGAGTATATGATTGTGGGCAAATGAGCAACTTGACTAACGTAGGGACAGTTCATGTCCTCAGATGATATTTAGAGACCTGTCATGGTAGTCAAGGCCTATATTCCCACAGTTGGGAAGTTCAATGCCATTTATACAGGAAGTTGAGGCCAGCCTAGGCTACCTTGAGACCCTGACTTAATAACAACAGATAATGTGTAGGTAACATTTGTTTACCAGGCGCTGTTGGAGGGGACACCTGCATTTTCTTCATGCTTTGTTATTAGCAAGGAGCTAGTGTCCAGCAGCATAGCCTTAATTACCATCCCTCTGATAGAAATTGTTTGTCAGTCTTTTTCTCCCCCTCATTCCCTCTTAGTATTTGACTGATTGACTGATTTTTTTTTTATTTTTTTTTTTTTGAGGCAGGGTTCCTGGCTGCCCTGGAACTCACTCTTGTAGACTAGACTGGTCTTGAACTTACAGAGGTCTGCTTTCCTCTGCCTCCCCAGCGCTGGTATTGGGCATGTGCCACCTCTGTCAAGCTTTTTTCCTTTTTTTCTTTCTTTCTATTTATTTATTTGTTTGTTTATTTATTTATTTTGAATCAGGGTATCTACTCTAGTTCATGCTAACCTGGAAACGTACTCCCAGGCCTTGAATTTGACTTACTCCTTTCTTATTCTCCTGAGTACTGGGATTATAGGTGCTCATAACTGTGTCCCTTTTTCTTTTTTCTTTAAAAAACAAAACATAAAACCTTACTGGGTAGGTGTGGTAGTTCATGTTTGCAACCCCATCATTCAGGAGAATTCAGACTTGAGTGCAGAATGTGCAGGACCCTGCTTCAATATAAACAAATGAAAAAAAGCAATAAGGGGACTGGAGAGCGGGCATGGTGACACAAGCCTTTAATCCCAGTACCTGGGAGCAGAGGCAGGCAGATCTCTGAGTTTGAGGCCTACCTGTTCAACAGCCAGAGCTACACAGAAAAACTCTGTCACAGACAAACAAAAAGGCAGAGGTTGGGGGCTGGAGAGATGGTTCAGTATGCCTTCTGCTCTTCTAGGAAACCCAAGTTCAATTACTCGCACCAATGTCAAAGGACTCAACTGCCTGTAACTTAGATAAGCTCTAATGGCTCCCATGCTGCCTTCTGACCCCCTCAGACACTGCAGCATCATGATTCACTGACACTATAGAGGCAGAACACCCATGCACATAGAAGTAAACATGAAATCTCAAAAAATTAATTGCATATTTATGTGTGCTCATACTTGTATAGTATTGTTATGAGGCACACACATGGCAGTCAGAGGACAACTCTGTTGCTTTGCTTTTCTCCTTCCACTTCTGTTTAGATTCTGGGACTCAAGCTCAGGTAGTGCCTACTCTGGAAGAGCCACCTCCCCGTCCATTTTATTTTTCTTAAATTTATTTAGGTACATCTGTCAATGAACCGGGAAATGTTTGGCTGTACTATAACCTCCCTTTTCTCATTATCTTAATCCTTATATTTATCTGTGTTATTTATGTTCCAGTTACTGTGTCTTCCACTAGTCAGACTTGAAGCAGACACTAGTGCTTCACTGACACAGCATCAACTGGAAGGTGAAACGGGACATTGCAGTGTCAGAAGTGTGTAGATAGTAACCAAGTGAGTAGGAAGGCTATTCTTGAGTATAGCTGAACTTGCAGGAGTAATTGTGACATGTCAGATTTGGAAAGGATAACTTAGCCCAGGGGATGTCCTAGGAAAAGGTCATAGAATTATTTTCCACTCGATACATGGCTAGACTTTGCAGATTGCTCATGTGTATGCACGTTTCTATACATATTTCTCCTTCCGTGTTTCCTAGGCGTGGCAATTGTAAAAAAGCAAGTTTAGGATTGGTATGTGAGATAGGTCTCCGTTGCCGCACATACTATGTGTTATGTGGCTCAGTTCTGAGCGTCTGGACAAAAGTGGAGGGAGTTCTGGCCTCTGTCAGTGGCACGAATGTGAAAATGCAGATAGTGCGGCTAAGAACAGAAGATGGACAGCGGATTGTAGGTAAGCTTTTTTGTTTTGGTTGTAGGGGGCAAATCAGATCCACTAACACCCTGCTAGCCTGATTTTTGTCTTCAAACTCATGTGTCTGAACCACCCACTGCCACTCCCTCAGGTGCTGGGATCACAGGCGGGTCCACCATAGCCAGTCATACTTGAGCCTTGTAGTGGACGCTGTGATCTGGCAGTAGTTGTCTCTGGCGCTGCTCTCCACTTCTCTTGCCCATTATTCTCTGCCAGTCTCTGCTCTGGAGATGACATACCCTCTTTCCCAGGGTGATGCATTCAGCCAGGCTGAGACTGTGCAGCTTCAGGCACAGCACAGTGGTGAGCTTTGAGTCCTGCAGAAGCTGGGGCAGCAGGCTGGGTCAGAGCACTGTGGTCAGCTATAGATGTCCTACAAGCTCACTTGTTGGTACACTGTTCCTACTGACCACCTCTCTGTGTAGTGGGAAGACTACTTCCCAGTTAGTGAACTTTTTTCCACTCAGGTAGTTGTGGTTGTAAGTTTCACATAAATGAGTTTCCAGTTGCTTGTTTTTTAAAAAAGAAAAAGCACACTTAGCTGCTACATTGAATTCAATTTCCCACAGAGTAGAACTGGGATTCCCTTAGCTAGTACATGTGCCTCCACTTTCCCTTGTACTGTTCTGTGTCCATCTCTACCTTTCTCGCTGATTAGGATGTACACTTTCACCCTTTGTCTTTGAGTCATTTTGCACCTTACTGAGTGGAAGAAGGATGGTGTTTATAGGGCTGATGAAGCTGTGCAGTGGTAGATGGGAAAGTGATGTGCTGCATACTTCATCAGGAGATGGTGTTACACTGGGAGCGTGCCTGCTTGCATGTGTGCATCTGGGAGCCTCTTAGGAAACAGCTTGAGTCCAGTGTGCACATATGTGCACATCTGGGGGTCTCTTGGGAACACCTTGATTCCAGTGTTTGGCCTATGTGGTTTCTGGGGGAGGCTGGTTTGCAGGCCTCTGTTCAGGTGTACTATACAGTGGTTTCTGCTGGACTCTACTTCATAGATTCTTCTTGCTAATTACAGGTTTGATCATTCCAGCAAATTGTGTGTCTCCTCTTGTAAATCTCCTGTCAACTTCAGACCAGTCTCAGCAGCTGGCGGTCCAACAAAAACAGCTGTGGCAGCAGCATCACCCACAGAGCATCACCAACTTGAGCAACTCGTAAAGAACAGCAGCTTCCACATGGTGTTGAATGCTGTGAGAGCATACCACTTGCATAAAAATCAGGGACAGTTTCCAAAGAATTCTTTTTTTTTCAGTTGTGCTCTCTAGTTAATTTGGGGTGGGGCGGGTTAAGGACAAACCTGGAATAGGCAGCAACGCTGACAGCAAGCAGAGTGGAGGGTACATGTGTCTTTCCTCTTGCTTCCTTGGGGCTGCCTGTGCGCTTTTACTTTGGATGAGCAGAGTGGATGTGTGTGTGTATGTATGTATGCGTGCGTGCACGCGTGTGCGTATGTGTCAGTCTGAGTTAATGCTACAAGACCACATTTGGTTGAAAATGCTTGGAACTTCCCAAACTGGCTTTACTCTTCCTTTCTACAGTGCTCAGGGTTAACACAGTATATCCTTGTCATTACTGTGGAAGTTCCCCAGATGCATGTGTTCCAAGTCTCTAAATACAGAATATATATATTGGTTTCTTTTCCAACTTAAACAATGTTTCCTACAGCATGAAGTGAAGGGTTACGTGCCATGCATTCAGGTTCTTTTGTAGCTTTTGTTGACAGTGCATGTCTTTGAAAGCATGTGTAATCACGATTACCACAGAAGTCACATGGAGAGAAGCGTTGAAGATGTACAGCATTGGGTATTGCATTTCTAGTGTTTACCTGGGTGTTGCTTCTAACCCTCAGTCCTGCCCACTCCTCCCTGTCCCAGGTTTCTTGTCAAAGTAGTAAGTACATACCTTTTTTTGTGATAAAACTCTTTAAAATTTTATTTTAATGTATTAATAGTATTCCTAATTTGTGCTGCAAAATGGCTATGAGCCTTTTCGTAAGTTATGTTTTCCTTAACTTAAACATCGTTTTAGGAAGGAGTATGATTGGCTTCCATCCTGCACACATCTTTTTTACTTCATTATCTGAATCTGCTTGGTCATTCAAACCGGAAACCGTACTTGAGTTGTAAACTAGACAGTGAGAAAACACTTGGCTTCTGCTGTATGTTGTTGTTGTTGTTACCCAGTAACTTGAATATTGTTTAATGTGCTGTAAGACATTGTAGAGATTATCTCCAGCTGTTAAAAATGGTAATGTACAAATGTGAATAGACACTTATCTACAACATGGGTAAGTTTGTTTCGCCTATAATAGATGTTTATAAAAAACAGTGAGGGGACAGTTGGTCTTTTTGTTTTTATTTTCCCAGCCTCCCCTTCCCCCATTTTTTTCTACCCTTTTTTTGCTTGCACAGGTTGCACTATTGAAAAGTTGAGATTGTATAAATCTGGTTAAAAACTACAAGATATCAAAATCTTGTAGATGTTGAATAAAAAAGTTATTGTACTAATGAAGTGGACTCTTGTTTAGGCCCTCACTGGGGACTCCAGGCATAGATAGCAGGGCTCTGTAGAACTCGGTGTGGCCTTAGCCTTCCAAGGTAGCCTTAGAGTCTGACTGAAGCCCCTTCCTGAAATCTGAAGTGATCTTTAGGACGGTAAATGATGGTACTTTTGAATGTTTTTCAAGTTGAATTGTTCTCTTTGTAACTTTTTAAACTTCTCAAAAAATTGGGTGAGGTGTGTGTAGTGACAGAAATCTGATGGAGCGCTTGGGGCTCTCATTCTCTCCAGTTTCTTTGGTTAAGTATACCGTGACATTGTTTCAGATTTATTTATTCTTAGTGCCTCAAAGAACAAATGGAGACTGGTTTCTGTTCTTGGGCATATTTTGCCCAGTGGATGCAACTTTTATCCTCATTCCATGTATCTCAGGCAGTGATCTCATGAGCATCAAGCAGTATCCCTTTGTGGCCTAGATTCAGCTGGCCACCCAGAGTAGAATTGTGTCCCTTTCACAGACTCTTAGCTCTTGTTTCTGAACTAGTGAACCATTCTGCTTCCTTTGGCATATTAAGATAAAAGCCAAAGAAGGACTTCGTAACTTAATTCACTTTTTCCGTGTGACCAAATTGTAGAGGATGGGAAAGATGCTGTGTTGTAGGCTGTTGATGGCAGCCCCTCGCACGTGCAGGTGGCTGTTTGGTGGGTCCTGACTTTTCTGGTGCTTTCAGAGCGGCACCTACCGGATTTCTCTAGCATATGGTTAGTGAACACCTCACCCAGTGATGTCACTGTGACGTGCTCTTGAAGCAGCCAAGTCTTGTTAAGGGGTCTGTGTTCTGTTCATCATTGTTGTTGTTTAGTAAGAAAAGACCCACAAATACTAGGTATCTAAGGGCCCTTTCAAAGCACTGAAAAGGCAAGTGGTGTGGGAGAGCGGAAGCGGAGTCACCTCTGCCCACTGCAGTGTTTGTGACACCTGGGGTTGGTGCCCAACCCCTCTGGAAGGGAGCAAGCATGTGCTGTCTGCACCATGCCCCTACAAAATCATTACGTCTGTTTCAGTCACCAGGAAAGCTCCAGCATTCAAGGGTTTCTTGTGTCAAAATTCAAGTCTTTTCAGCCACTGTCATATAAAGTGGGTCCAGTCTCCCACAGGGTCTGAATACCACGTCTGTGTCCAGGGGCCTCTGTGATGCCTTTTCTCCCACTTAAGCAATAGAGCTCTGAGCAGCAGATCCTATCGTTGACCACCAGTGTTTTCAGAGTTTACACTCCCCATCATGCTGAAAATCACTCCCAGGTTCCATGCTGCTCAGGTATTCTTGCTAGAGAGGTCATGGCTCCTTCCCCTAGCAACCTCTGTGCCACAAGCTTGCCCTCTTTGTGGTCAAGTCAGAGAGCTGTAGGTGTAGAGTCAGAGAAGTATTAAAGTGTTTATATATGAACACAGTTATCAGAAGCTAAGCAGGTTGAGCAGTTCTCCCTTTTTGCTACTAAAGTGCAGACCTGCTTTCAGTGTCTGCTTTTTCCTGTGTGTATAGATTAGCAAAGACTTGTATCCAAAGCACTGTAGTAGCTGTAGTGTGTACATACATGTATTTATTCTTACTCAGCACTTAAACCTTTTTGAGTTGCAACAATAAACCTTGTAATTTGCTTTGTCTATGGAGAGAAAAGTTGTAGATTACCAAACTCCGGAGGAGCTAAGTATTTTAGAGCCACAGTTTTGGCTATGTCTCTGGGACATTTATTTGCTAATCTCCATACCATGTTATTAGAATAACTTCTGAGAAACCAGAGAAGGGGAACAAGGACACACCATGGAACTGTCCTCCACTTCCCATATTAGCACAGGGCCCCTGTGGCTCACTTCTGAAAGCAGGTAGAACATTCTTGTCCCGTGAGACTTTGTCCAGGAATCCTGGTTTTATAAAGGGATCTTTATGGGCTCTGGCACTCCCTAGGAATAGTGTCCCAGAAAAGCTGCTCATAAGCCACACAGTGAATGTGTGGAGGCATACTCATGGCAAAAGAAGCTGTGATGGTGTTAGCGTCCTTCCTATGTGTGTGTACTCTGGTGAACAGCATACACATACACATACCACATAGGTGCTTTGGCACACATCTTCCCTGTCATGGCTGCAGCGGCTAAGACAAAAACCATTTGCAAGAAAATCTCTCACAAGACTAGCCATCTAAGGCAAATGGGTCCTGTAAGTAAGAGAAACATGGAGATGCAGCTTGACTAGGTGGCAGTTTTTCTGAGTGCCCACCCTCTGTTGTATGCTGTACTTATATATGTACATATGAGTGTATAGAGAAGCGGAGTTCTTCTACATTTCAAGTGTAAATCTTGTAAATCGGGGCCCCATTCACTCGTTCTTGCACCCCCTCTTTTTTCCCCTCCTATTTATTCTTTTCTGGACCCCCATATGGGGCATCTTAGTGCTTTTTTTTTCCAATGTAGGAAACTGTGGAAAGCTCAGCTGAGTTAGTGGTTGTTTTTAGGGTTCAGCTTTGCCCACACATCTGGCTGTGCTGTCTTGGGCTGTACCTAAGTGCCACTCTTGATCTTGTCACTGTGTGACTGGTTGTGCTTTTTGTTCTCTAGAAGCTGTAGTGAGCCTGCTCCTTTCCTATTTAAGAAAGAAAGCAAAACCATTGCTTCTCTAGACCACTCTTCAGCTCCTTAGCAGCTTGTCTGACTCCTGCCTTTATTGAGGCCTGCTCCAGTGGTTTGTGGCCTGGCTACAGGCTTCCTATGTATAAGAAGTTGGATTTCTGTGACAAGCAGATGACTTTATGGCAAACACCAGTAATCTGATTTTTATATAACTGGTCACAAATGTTTCTAGCGGTCAGATGAGCTTAGTACATGACAGATGACCTCAGAAAACAGTTGTAATCCCTTCTACAACAGCCTTCAGCATATATGACAGGTCTGTGTTAGAGTCTCACCCCTGCCAGGAAAAGCTGTAAGCAGAGGAGCTGAACTTTGTGGGGTTGGCGCTGGTACTGAAGGTGCAGTGGGGTCCTGGAGATGGTGCTGACCTTCACCTAGGGGGCAGGAGTGGTTTTATTTACAGACCTTTGTACCCTCAAAAAATGTCCTCTGTAATTTCTCAGGAAAGATTTCAGTGAATATTCAGCTTGGTAGACTTGATGACACTTTGAAAATTGCCTACATTTGGCTGAGTCTTTGGAACTTAGTTGTCGTGATTGAAGATCTGTCAAATGTCAAAGTGCTCCAGCAGGAATTACCCCCTTACCCTATTTCCCTTTCTTTGGTGCCTGAGACATAGTTGACCTGTGTCCTACAGCAGCAGCCAGCCATGTGCAAGGGATATAGCAGGGTATAGTTAGAAGCTGTACAGCAAACAGTTAGCTGTGAGATACACAGTGTGGAGAAAGAAGAGATGGCGGCTGCCTTTTGGGTTTTTTTTGCACTTCAGGCCGCCTTGACTGAGGAACAGCATGGAAATCCCTTGGGGAGAGCTAATCTGGCCTTTCTGCTTCTGGCCCTCTATCCCAGACCCCACCCCAAGCACCGTGTAAACCTGTGCAGACAGATGCATACGGAGGACCTTGCTGCCAAGGCAGTGACTGGCGCTCAGGAGGGTAAAGAAACCTGAGCCGCTTCTGGCTTACTTGATGAGATGAGGGAGCCCATTTTCTTTTTTTAACATAGCACAGTGCAGCTTCACCACTCTAAAAAAAAATCAACCCTGTTCATAGTTTTTACTGAATTTGCAAACTACTATTACTGCTTCTCAATAACCACTTCTATCATCAACCATGCGGGGTGGGAGAGGTGTGCTGTGTCTGCAATAAAACTTGTGCCAGCTTCTACCTCCTTACGCAAAGGGTATTTTATATGTAGGCGCTGGTCTTCCTCATCTGACACGGTGCGTCTGGGAACATCTGAAGGAGTCCAAAGACCTGAAACAGAGAAGGATGTAAACTGTTGGGTGCCTTCTGTTGTCCTCAAATTCTCTCTTGTATTGCTGCTCTGCACAGGAGTGTCCATCTGAATGAAGGCTAAATGCTGTTCCCATGATGCCACACTGCTGCCTTCAGCCTCTCCTGGAAACCTGTTCCCGTGTGTCCACACCGAGTGCTGCTGTCATTTTTATATGTAACTTTCAAATTCAGTCTCATGCAATACAAGTGTATCGGCTTCGCTGATCAGGGTTCATTCACCCTGACTAGAAACACTCAATCTTCACACTGAAAGAACTCTGTATTTAGGTTTTGGTTGTGGTTTTGGTTTTCATTTTTGTTTGGATTTTGTTTTCTGTTTTTGTAAAATTCTTAAATAAAATTAAACAATTAAATATGCTTTTCTTTCTGGTGTTGTGTGGTTTCGGGGTACCTGTTGCACTGTGTCATTAACCTTACTCACCTCATTGTCTGTTGTCCCTTGACAAGAGTTTTTTTTTTTAATATTTATTTATTATGTATACAATATTCTGTCTGTGTGTATGCCTGAAGGCCAGAAGAGGGCGCCAGACCTCTTTACAGATGGTTGTGAGCCACCATGTGGTTGCTGGGAATTGAACTCAGGACCTTTGGAAGAGCAGGCAATGCTCTTAACCTCTGAGCCATCTCTCCAGCCCCCCTCCCCCCCCCCCCGTTTTTTTTTAACAGAACTTGCCTCAAGTTTATTTGTAAAAACAGCATAAGGTCCTGAACATCTGCAAATACTGTGTAGATGTTCACACCAGTCCATCTGTCTTCACACTGGCAGACTGCAACCTTTTTTATGGGGCCTTCACAGGGGCCTGGGCACCTTTAGGAGCCTGAGCTGCAGCTGAGGCCTCTGCCTTGGCTTGAACCTTGGGCTTTGTTTTTTGGAGCCTACGACCCCTGGCCATGTAGCTTCTAATCCGCTTCCCAAGCTTGGGGTGAGCAATTAAAGCCAGACGGGTGAGTTTGCGGGTGGGGCCCTTTGGCACCTTGGGCTTCACCACCTGGGGCATCACCAGGGCCTTGATGGCCTCCGCACGTGCACTCATGGCCTTTGCATTATTTGCATCTTCTTCAGGCCTTTCTTGTTGTGCTTATTGGCAAAGCGCATGTTCCTCAGGAACTTGGGGTCAACCCCCTTGAGAGATTCGTATCTGTGACCGGGGTTTCTTGATGTCGTTTCTGTGCCATTTCCGGGACTTGTTGTGTGTGGTGTGGTTCTTAGACTTGGCCATGGCTGGACGGTAATCGGCGGCTCCCTTGACAAGAGTTTTTATGTTGGCACTTTGAAAAGGTCAGGTGATAAAATACTAGCCTAGCGTGTGCAAAAAGGCCTGTAACCACAGAGGCTAAATCATGGAGGGCACTATAAGGTGGGTATTGACTTGTCTGTGTGCTATTATTGGTTGAATCGGTAAGGCCTGGCTGTGACACTGGCTGCAAAGGCACAGGCAGACAGCAGCCACAAGAGGTTGGGGCTTCAGTGCTCAGTGGTTAGACTGCACCCCAGAGTCGTCAGTCTGAATCTAAGCAGGGAATGTGGATAGTGAAACACTGTCTGTGGAGCTGGAGCCAGTGCTCAGTGCTCTTTAGGTTGTCTACTTGGTCAGAACTGTAGTTTTTAGGTGAGCTTTCTCTGTTCATAAGAGATGAAATTCTCTTCAGAGTCTAATTTTTATGAAATTGGTGCCTGAAATAGTTACATAGAAAATGTTTAAACAATTGGGGACTCTGCTGTTCCCAGTTTGGGATAGCTCAGGGGTAGGGGCAGTTTGCAACAAGACCTTGTAGGAATTAATTAATGAGGTTGATTCGGTAAGCCCGGGCTGTGACACTGGCTGCAAAGGCACAGTGTCCACAGGAAGACCTCAGGAATACGCACTGAGGGTCCTGGAAAGAGACCAGTGAGCTACCATGGGAGAGCAGAATGGGATGCTAGTACATAGGACAGAAGGGACTGGGGACCATGCACATGAATGTGCACTGGCGCAGGAGTCTCACCTAGGTAGAGAATTGGGAGTGAGAGTGGTTTCGTGTGCCAGTGAGTCACTTGTGCTCTGTGTGTCTGTGTGTTACCCATCTCAGCATTTTAAAGTCCTCATAACAAGTTCAAGTTCCTTGCCCTCAGCTTACAGATGAGGCGGGCACAGAGGTCAGAGACCTACAAGTTTCAATGCTTACTTAAGTCAAATGTTGAATCCTGCCATTCATCCCCTCTGCCAAGAGTGGAAGGGAGAAGAAACTTGGAGCCAAGGGTAGATTTTTTTTATTATTATTTTTTAAGATTTATTCTAGGAGTTAAGAGATGGCTCAGCAGTTAAGAGCACTGACTACTCTTACAGAGGTGCTGAGTTCAGTTCCCACCAACCACATAGTGACCGACAGCCATCCCTAGTGAGATCTGGTGCCTTATTCTGACGTGCAAGGAAACAGCCAGAACACTTTATAATAATTAAATCTTTTAAATAAAAGATTTATTCTGGGGGTTGGAGAGATGACTTGGTGGTTAAGAGCACTGGCTGCTCCTCGGGTTCAATTCCTAGGACCCACATAGCAGCTCAGAGCTGTCTGTAACTCTAGTGCCAGGGTATCTGATGCCCTCAGGCAGACTTGCATGCAGGCAAAACACCAATTTTCATAAGGATATATATTTTTTTACTCGTTTGAGTGTATACATGCATCCATACAAGTACCCATAGGCTAGAAAAGGGTGTCAGAGCCCAGGGAGCTGGTGTTGGTGCCAGTTCACTAGAAGAGCAGGAAGCATTGGCTCTGGGTTGTCCTCCCTCCCTCTCTTTTCTCTTTCCTCCTCCTTTCCTCCCTCCCTCTCTCGCTCCCTCCAGCCACCTCACAGGCAGGGTTTTAGAGTCTAGGTAGATTATAGGCAAAAGCCTATATCCCCAGCACTCAAAAGGTTTAGGAGAATTGCTGAGGTTTCAAGGCCAGCCTGAGCCAAATAGTATAACCCTGTCCTCTGAAGCCAATGTTTTAGAGCATGGCTTTTCAGAAAGGGGGGGTGTGTGTGCACACAATCTGGGTGCAGTGGTATAGGCTGGCTGTAATCGCAGTACTCCAGAGGGAAGGCTGAATTAGAGGGCAGCTTGGGCTGTATGTGTAACTTGAAATGTGTGAGAATTTAAAATTTCTACATGTTGTGATGTGTTTAGGGGGAATTTAATCTGGCACATCCATGTCACAGCATTAATTGAACATGGCAAAAGGAATATTAAATTTTTTACTCAAAACTTTAATGTGAGTTTGAAGACAAAAATTCTGATGTTGCCCATACCTTTAATTCCACAGAAGAAGGTGAATCTCAGTGAGTTTCAGGCCAGCCTGGTCTACTTAGCTAGTTTCATGCCACCAAGGGCTACTAATGAGACTGTCCGTTCTTAGTAAAGCCAAGGATGGCCTATCAGGTAAAGGTGCATGCCACTGAGTCCCCAGAAAATCATCCTCATGTGCACACAAAACAAATGATAATGAATTTTTAAACAGTTTAAAATGTGATGCTGGAGAGATTGATTGAGGCCAAGAACACTGGTCGCTCTCGCGAAGAACTTGAGTTTGCTTCCAAGCCACCCACATGGCAGCTCACAGCCACTTCTGTTCCAGGGGACCCAATACTCTCCCCTGACCTGAGTCACCAAGCGTGTACTGGCACACTTACACACTTGCAAGCAAAACACAAGTAGTAAAGTTTTTTTTATCTTTTGGGTTTTTTTTTGTTGTTGTTGTTTTTTGTTTTTTTTTTTGTTTTTTGCTGCGTAGCCTGTCATGGAAATTGCTCAGTAGACCAGGCTGGCATCGAACTCACCGATCCACCTGCCTCTGCTTCCCGAGTGCTGGGATTAAAGTCGTGAGCCACCATAAAATAAATCTTTGAAAAAACAATTTATTAATTTATTATATCTATGCCTGCCTGCGCACCAGATCTCATAGATGGTTGTGAGCCACCATGTGGTTGCTAGAAATTGAACTCAGAACCTCTGGAAGAGCAGCCAGTGCTCTCTTAACCTCAGCCATCTCTCCAGCCCGGGGTTGGGGGACTTTTAAGAAAAGTTAAAAAGTGGGGACAGTGAGATGGGCAGCAGATAAAGTGACTGCCAGTCTTGACAGCCTGAGTTCAATTCTGAGCTCTGTAACAGTGAAGAGAGCCTGCTTCATCCACATCCTTCATACAATAAGTTTTTTTTAAACCCAGGCAGTGGTGGCACATGCCTTTTTTCCCAGCCCTCAAGAGGCAGATGTCATGGCCACCCTCGACCCGCAAGGATGACGCAACACCCGGAGCTCTTCTCACTGCAGTTTTATTCAGGACTTTATTCACAGTAATCTTTCTCCTTCTCTCTCTCTCTTTCCCTCTCTCTCCGGGCAAACCTCAAACCTCTCCCAGCCCTTAAGTAGGCATGGGCTGCCAACCCCAAACTGCCAGGTGGGCACTGCCCATAGGTTCACGCATATGCAGGCAGCTGATAATCATTGCGTGATCATAGCATAGGTCAGGCCTTAGCCATCTCAGGAGTTGATTATACATCTCCATCAGGTGTGACACCACGCAGCTTGCTACAGGCAGAGGCAGGTGGATCTATCTTTATGAGTTCAAGGCAATTTGGTCTACAAAGTGAGTTTCGGAACAGCCAGGACTGTTTCACAGAGAAACCCCGTGTCAAAACCAAAAAGGAAAAAAAAATTCTTTAGGTTTCTTTGTAGCTTTGGAGCCTGTCCTGGAACTCACACTGTAGACCAGGTTGGCCTTGAACTCACAGAGATCCGCCTGCCTCTGCCTCCCAAGTGCTGAGATTAAAGGTGTGCACCACCACTGCCTGGCTAAGTTTTTTTTTTAATGTAGCTAATCAATTTGATACCTTAATCCATGCCAAAAAGGAGGAGGAATAATTGTCCCTGGATTCTCGCCTCCCAGTCCAGTTGCTTGCAGAGCTTCTTGCTGTGCTTAGGAAAGCAAACTGTTCCTCTCTCTCTGTTTTATAAGCATGTTTCTTTCGCCCAATACTTTGAGCGTCACTGTTTTGCAGAAGCTTCCCCTGCTCACTGTTTGGCTAAATGACATGGCTTTCTGTGTACATCGTGTGTATTGACAGCTTGCCTACTTGGGGGGGTTTCCTTCAAATTTTAATAAAATTGACCTTGAACTTCTTTTGAAGAAAAATAGTAGCAATTGCACACAAGTGATTTCCAGCATTTGAGAGGTCAAACCAGGAAGCTCTCCAATTGGAATTTAGCATGGGTTACATAGCGAATTCAAAGCTAGCCTAGACTACATAAAAACAATCCCTGTCTTTAAAAAAGAAAGAAAAAAATGCTGAGTATCTCAGTGGTTGAGTGCAGCTTAGCATATTTGAAGCCTTTGGCTCAGCCCCTAGTACCACTAAAAAGATAAGAATGATAATTACTTGAACTTTTTTTTTAAGATATTTATTTATTTACTTATTATATATACAATATTCTGTTTGTGTGTATGCCTACAGGCCAGAAGAGGGCACCAGACCTCATTACAGATGGTTGTGAGCCACCATGTGGTTGCTGGGAATTGAACTCAGCACCTTTGGAAGAGCAGGCAGTGCTCTTAACCTCTGAGCCATCTCTCCAGCCCCTGAACTTTTATTAAAATAACTAGCCTAATCTTCATATTGAGCTTTCTCCATTTTTGTGTTTGCGCCAACTTGTTTACTTTGACCTAACCTCTTTTAGTATTGTGTTCCCCACATGGATTTTCTGCCTCACTTGGGGTGCCCTGGTCTAAGTAGTACTGTTACTGATTCTAATCATTCTTGGTGATAGTGGCCAACCTGGTGATTGTGGGTTGTTCAACAGCGTGCCTCATCTCACGGCCATATCTCAGGTGTGACACGCTTCTTCAGCCTCAGTGGTTTGCCCATAATATCTACAGACATGACCAGATGTCCTCTGAGGGACAAGATCACCCTTGCTTATGAGCCACTGCCTAGAAGCAAGAGAGAGAGTGTGTGTGTGTGTGTGTGGTGTGTGCCAGCACTTGAGGGTGTGCATTCACAGAGGACAAACCTGAATAAAGGGCACCACCCCTGAGAGACAAAATAAAACAAATGTTCTCTGCTGAAGGTTGGAATGTGTACAATACGATTTCCATAAGTATGAATATTTATCAGCTAGTCATTTGAGAGCATGATGTAAAGAAGCCATCTGTGGAGGCCTTTATGGAGATAGAAGCTAAAAGAAATGTGCAAAATACTTATTTTTAGAGTCCAATTCTCCTCTGACAGCTGCCCACTCGGGGTGGTGAGTGCTCCCTAGGTTAGGAGAAGTGACAGCCCACCATTGGCCCCAAAAAGGCCAGTAAGTTATAGAGTGGTGTTAAATATCAACCAAGATGGCTGGCTAGGGGAGTCTTCCATGAGTCCTGAATATTGAATTTATTTTTTTGATTGGGTGTGTCTGTGGGGGGGGGGGGAGCACATGGTGAGAGGTTTGTGGAAGTCAGAAGTTGGCAACCGGTCTTCTCCATTGTTCTCCACCTCTGTGTGAAGGCAGAGTCCCTCACTGAAGCCAGCTGGCCCTGAGATCCCCTCTACTCCCATGTGCTAGGATTGCAGGAAAGTGTCTCACCCACACAGCATTTTTTTTTTTTAATTTATTTATTTATTAAGGATTTCTGCCTCGTCCCCACAACCGCTTCCCATTTCCCTCCCCCTCCCCCGATCAATTCCCCCTCCCTCATCTGCTCGAAGAGCAATCAGGGTTCCCTGACCTGTGGGAAGCCCAAGGACTGCCCACCTCTATCCAGGTCTCGTAAGGTGAGCATCCAAACTGCCTAGGCTCCCACAAAGCCAGTACGTGCAGTAGGATCAAAAACCCACTGCAATTGTTCTTGAATTCTCAGTATTCCTCATTGTCCGCTATGTTCAGCTAGTCCGGATTTATCCCATGTTTTTTCAGACCTAGGCCAGCTGGCCTTGGTGAGATCCCAATAGAACATCCCCATTGTCTTAGTGTGTGGGTGCACCCCTCGTGGTCCTGAGTTCCTTGCTCGTGCTCCGTCTCCTTCTGCTCCTGATTTGGACCTTGAGATTTCTGTCCGGTGCTCCCGCCCACACAGCATTTTTGAGTGGATCCTGGGAATTCAAATACTGGCCCTCAGCCTTGCACACAAGCGTTTTTCCATTGAGTCGTCCTCCAGCCCTTATTCTTTTTTTTTTTTTTTTTTTTTGGTTTTTTGAGACAGGGTTTCTCTGTGGCTTTGGAGCCTGTCCTGGCACTAGCTCTTGTAGACCAGGCTGGTCTCGAACTCACAGAGATCCACCTGCCTCTGCCTCCCGAGTGCTGGGATTAAAGGCGTGCGCCACCACCGCCCGGCCTCCAGCCCTTATTCTTGATAGACTGGTCAGAAGCTGGTGAGAACACCCGGGAAAGAGGCTATTCTTCAGGCTCCTGTGGTCAAACCCTTGTCCCCCTGACTATGCTGACGTTCCACTTTCTACAGTTCTGAGGGAACTTCAGAAGGTAGGGCTTGATGTGATAGAGAAATGCCCTATCCATTCCCTGGTCACCTTTGGTTCCAGGTAAGGTTGAAGTATGTGCCGTGAGTCATCAGAGAAACCCACAATAGGATAGTTATAGGAAGTCAGGAAATACTCGCAAATTATTGCTGGGATGGAGAGACACTCTAGCTAGGAGTACTGGCTGCTCTGTGTTGGGTTCCCGGCACCCACATCTGGTGACTCACAAGTGCCTTTTTTAAAAATATTTTTTTAATATTTATTTATTTATTATGTATACAATATTCTGTCTGTGCCGGGCGGTGGTGGCGCACGCCTTTAATCCCAGCACTCGGGAGGCAGAGGCAGGCGGATCTCTGTGAGTTCGAGACCAGCCTGGTCTACAAGAGCTAGTTCCAGGACAGGCTCCAAAGCCACAGAGAAACCCTGTCTCGAAAAACCAAAAAAAAAAAAAAAACAATATTCTGTCTGTGTGTATGCCTGCAGGCCAGAAGAGGGCACCAGACCTCATTACAGATGGTTGTAAGCCACCTTGTGGTTGCTGGGAATTGAACTCAGGACCTTTGGAAGAGCAGGCAATGCTCTTAACCTCTGAGCCATCTCTCCAGCCCCTCACAAGTGCCTTTAAGTCCAGCTTCAGGACTGACAGTGCCTCTGGCCTCTGAGTAGCCTGTACTCTATATGGTGCACCCAGATGCACACCGTACATTTCATTAAAAATAAGTAGGAGAAGGCAACGTCAGTCTGCAGCCACCTTTGAAGATATGCCCTGCCTAGTGCTCTAGAGACCTGGAAGTAGGCCCTTCCTCTTAAGGGGACCACTGGTTACTCCTTTCTCTCTCTAGTCCCCTTTCCTCTTCCCTGTGCTAGGTTGGCACCACAGACTACTCTAGAGGGCTGCCTTGTGCTGGAAATGATTCCAAACGATAGGAAGGCCTTTCTAGGCTGTTTGCTTTAGTCAAAAGATACTCAATTTTCTATTTATATTTAGGTATATATGTGGGTGTCTGTGCATTCAAGTGCAGTACCCACTGAGGTCAGAGAGGGCATCTGGAACTACAGATTACAAGCTTGGTGAGCTGGGTGCAGGGACCTAAACCCAGGTCCTCTGAAAGAGCCGAAGGTACTTTGAGTCACTTAGCCATCTCTAGCTCAAGGCCGAAATTTTCATTTAAAAAAAAAAAAAAGGCAAATCCATCTGCTTTGGATGCAGGGAGTCCAGAAGATGTATAGAAGTCTATCTTGTAGGGGAACGCTCATGAGGCCTCAACCTTATCCAAAGGAGTGCAGGCGCTAAGGAACACTGAGTGAGGGAACAGTCTTCCCCAGAGTAGAGCATGCCAATTCGTTATGGGATGGATGCAGCCGTAGGTTCTGGAAGAGCTAAGGTGTGCCCCAGAGTCAGAGCAGCAGCCCAGTAAGCATTTGTTTCTCTAATCTCCGTGCTTTAAGAAGGAGCAAGCTCAGGCTGTTAAGAGCATTGGCTGCTCTCCCAAAGGTCCTGAGTTCAATTCCCAGCAACCACATGGTGGCCCACAACCATCTGGCCTGCAGGTATTACACACAGGAAAAAAAAAAAAGGAGCAAGTTCTGTCGTTTAAGAGTAGAAACAGCTCACTGGGTTCAGGGGCTTGCCACCAAACCCAAGGGTCTGAGTTCATCTCTGGAAACTGACTCCTAGGACAGTTGTCCTGTGGTCTCCACACGTACCCTTCTCATCTGCACAGTAAGTAAATGTCAAACATTTGGGTTTAGTGGCATGCACCTCCTTCACCTGGGTCGAGAGCCAGCCTGATGTGGCTAGTTCCAGGTCACCAGAAGACAGCAGGGTGGCCTCTGTCCACTTGTTCTCTCGCACTCTGCACTCTCCAGTCACCTCTTCTACCCAGCTCCAGACATCTCAGGAGGTAAACATTCTAGACCATTCTATAAAGAGAGACACTGTCATAAGTGCCTAGATAATAAGACTGGAGTGAGTTTCATATAGTCACTGTTCAATTTTATATCCATAACTAGGTAATGCATATATCTAGTTTCTGCATACTTTCTCCTTTAAGACAGGGTCCTACTATGTAAGTACATGCTATATAACTGGCCTAGAACTCACCATATAGACCTGGCTGGATCCCACAGAGATCTGCCTGCTCCTGCCTCCTGAGTGCTGGGATTAAAGGTGCCTGCCACCACTGCTGGGAGTCACAATTTCTTGTTTGTTGCTATTGAAGGAACCCAGGCCCTTAGCATATGAAGAGTCTCTGGTCTGTGCCACTGTGACCTTATTTGAAGAGACAGGATTTCACAGATGTAATCAAGGATCTGAATGTGGCGTTGATCAGAGTGGCATGTCCACAAGCCACACTCCTTAGAAGCTTCAATAAAAGGCCCAGCCTGCCAACGCCTAGACTAAAGTTCTGGCTTCTAAAGCTGTGAGAAGGCAGCCATAGTGGCAGGACAGCCTTGACGAAGCCGAACATCTGATATGGAAAGCCCTTGGAAGAAGGGGAAGGGGCTGGAGAGACCACTCAGCAGTTAAGAACCATTCTGCTTTTCCCGAGGACCCGAGTTCAATTCCCAGCACTCACATCAGGGGAGCACAAGCGTCTGTGACTCCAGTGCCGGGGATCTGGTGACTCGCCTCCGTGGGCATCTGCACTCAGTGTGTGCACAGACCCACATGCAGACAGACACACGTCATTTTAAAGATGAAGAACATGGAGGGAACTGGTCCCCCACAGAGGTAGATATTCTGGTCATGCTTGTTCTTTTTTTTTTTAATTTTTTATGGTTTATTTAACTTTATTTTATGTGCATTGGTGTGAAGGTGTCAGATCCCCTGGAACTGGATTTTCAGACAGTTGTGAGCAGCCATGTGGGATTTGAACCCGGGTCCTCGGGAAGAGCAGTCAGTGCTCTTAACTGCTGAGCCATCTCTCCAGCCCCATCATGCTTGTTCTTGATCTCGCAGCACATGAAGTTTGAAGCTAATGATAATATTTCTCCAAAAACTAAGGATCAACAAAGTGGCTTGGCTGGTAAAGGCACCCGTCATGCAGATTGACAACTTGAGTCCTGTTACCAAAGCCTGGATAAAAATCTGTGGCGGCTCCAATTTGTTATCCCAGCCCACTCGGACTGGAAGGCACTGATGGGAGAGGATTGATGAGAAGCTCATGTGCCAGCTAGCCTGGAGCACGCAACAGTGCAAAGATGGCGGGACAAACCATTCCTGGGGTAGGAGGGCTAGCCTGGAGCACTCAGGCAGGACAAACCATTCCTGAGGTAGGAGGGCTAGCCTGGAGCACTCAGGCAGGACAAACCATTCCAGAGGTAGGAGGGCTAGCCTGGAGTATGCAGCAGTGCAAAGATGGTGGGACAAACCATTCCTGAGGGAGGAGGGCTAGCCTGGAGTACGCAGCACTGCAAAGAGGGTGGGACAAACCATTCCTGAGGTAGGAGGGCTAGCCTGGAGTACGCAGCACTGTAAAGATGTTGGGACAAACCATTCCTGAGGTAGGCGGACCAGTAAGATGAGGCGCTGCAGTAGTACGAGAGGGTCTGGAGCCAGACTTTATTTTATTTTTTTTTCGAGACAGGGTTTCTCTGTGGCTTTGGAGCCTGTCCTGGAACTAGCTCTGTAGACCAGGCTGGTCTCGAACTCCCAGAGATCCGCCTGCCTCTGCCTCCCGAGTGCTGGGATTAAAGGCGTGCGCCACTGTCGCCCGGCTGGAGCCAGACTTTAGGACCTGAGTTCAGTCCCTGAGACCCACGTGGTAGAAGAAGAGAACCAGTTCCCACAAGTTGTCCTCTATTGCATAATATTTTTACACTGTGCGAAGATGTGTTGCTGTGGTCGGACATTGGTGGTGCACACCTTTAATCCCAGATCTGTGAGTTCAAGGCCAGCCTGGTCTACAAGGGCTAGTTCCAGAACAGGCTCCAAAGCTACAGAGAACCCTGTCTCAAAAAACAAACAAAGTGTGTTTCTGTAATTAGTGTAATAAAAAGGTGAACGGCCAATAGCAAGGAAGGAGATGATAGGTGGGATTTCCAGGGAAAGAAAGGAAGAGAAGGAATCTAAGGTGCAGGAGATGCCAAGGAGACTGCAGAGTTCAGGCAGACGGCACGGAGTAGAAGTCACCAAGTCACGTGGCAGATGTAGATGAATTAAAGCAGGTTAATTTGAGTTATAAGAGCTAGTGAGACAAGCCTAAGATAATAGCCAAGCTTTCATTATTAATAAAAAGTCTCACTGTGAGGTGGTGGCACATGGCTTTAATCCCAGCACTTGGGAGGCAGAGGCAGGCGGATCTCTGTGAGTTCAAGGCCAGCCAGAGCTGTTACACAGAGAAATCCTGTCTTGAAAAACGAAACAAGGGCTGGAGAGATGGCTCAGTGGTTAAGAGCACTGTCTGCTCTTCCAAAGGTCCTGAGTTCGATTCCCAGCAGCCACATGGTGGCCCACAACCATCTGTAATGAGGTCTGGTGCCCTCTTCTGGCCTGCAGGCATACAGACAGATGGAATATTGTATACATAATAAACAAATATTTAAAAAAAAAATAAAACAAAACAAAAACTGAAGTCTCTGTATTGTTGTTGGGGAGCTGGCAGTCCTACAGTAAAGTCCGACTGCACTTGAGAAAGCTTGTCACACCCTCTGACCTCCGCGTGAGCACTGTGGCACCCATGCACACAGTCCCTCAATAAAAGAGGGGCTGTGGAAACCGCACCCAAGCCAAGGGGTTCACAGAAGCCTGTAACATACCTTCCAGGTGATCTGATGCCCTCTTCTAGCCTCTAGGGGTACCTGCATCAGTGTGTGCAGACTCTTCCTATCTCCACACAAATACACACAGAGTTAAAAATAATTTTTTTGAAATCAATGGAAGACTGTGGCATAAGCATGCACATTCTCACATTAAAGAAAAAGAAGTGGGGGCTGGAGAGATGGCTCAGTGGTTAAGAGCATTGCCTGCTCTTCCAAAGGTCACGAGTTCAATTCCCAGCAACCACATGGTGGCTCACAACCATCTGTAATGAGGTCTGGTGCCCTCTTCTGGCCTGCAGGCATACACACAGACAGAATATTGTATACATAATAAATAAATATTTTTAAAAAAGAAAAAGAAGTAAAAGTATTATCATAGCACATGATCTTTTATTGTTGTCCCCCTCCCCCCCCCCGACAGAGTTTCTCTGTGTAACCCTGGGTATCCTAGAACTCACTCTGTAGACCAGACTGACCTCAAATTCAGAGATCCGCCTGCCTCTACTCGCTGAGTGCTGGGATTAAAGGCGTGCACCACCACCGCCTGGCTTAGGGCATGATCTTATACATAGTATATGTATAAGAGTCTAGCCCCATGCTATTAGAGCAAGATGGCTCCAAGAATGGAGCAGCTGCAGGATCTACAGGAAGACCAGGCTAGGCTATTATAACTAAAGGTCAGCTAACTCCGTTATGTATCTTTTTGGTTCTGTACGTGGATACGTGGAATCCACGTAGAGGGAAACAATTCATGAAGTGTCCTCTGCTCTCTGCCCCTGTGCTGTGGAACACTTGTTGCTCGCATACACAAAAATACGTTCTTTAGAAATTCAAACCTACAATGACAATTCCAGGGGATAGAGGTTAAGGTCACTAACTGCTCTTGCCGAGGTCCAGGGTTCAGATGCAGCACCACTCCTAGTTAGCTCACAACTCCCTGTAACTCCAGCTGCAGGGGTCTCAGACTCTTCTAACTTACTCAGGCACCTGCACTCACTTACACGTTCATAACTGAAAAATAAAAAATCTCTCTCTTTTTTTTTTCTTGACAGGGTTTCTCTGTGGCTTTGGAGCCTGTCCTGGAAGTAGCTCTGTAGACCAGGCTGGTCTCGAACTCACAGAGATCCGCCTGCCTCTGCCTCCCGAGCGCTGGGATTAAAGGCGAAATCTCTTTCTTAAAGAAAAAAAAAAAAGGTTGTCCGGCAGTGGTGGCACTTGCCTTTAATCCCAGCACTGTGGAGGCAGAGGCAGGTGGATGGATCTCTGTGAGTTTGAGGCCAGCTTGGTGTATGAGCAAGTTCCAGGACAGCCAGGGCTACACAGAGAATAAAGAAAGAGCCAGGCGATGGTGGCGCACGCCTTTAATTTTTAAATTAATTTAATTTTTTTTTTTTTTTTGGTTTTTTTCGAGACAGGGTTTCTCTGTGGCTTTGGAGCCTGTCCTGGAACTAGCTCTGTAGACCAGGCTGGTCTCGAACTCACAGAGATCCGCCTGCCTCTGCCTCCCGAGTGCTGGGATTAAAGGCGTGCGCCACCATCGCCCAGCTTTAATTTAATTTTTAAAGATTTATTTATTTATTATGTATACAGTGTTCTGCCTGCATATATGTCTGCATTCCAGAAGAGGGCACCAGATCTCACTACAGATGGTTGTGAGCCACCATGTGGTTGCTGGGAATTAAACTCAGGACCTTTGGAAGAGCAGGCAATGCTCTTAACCTCAGAGCCATCTCTCCAGCGCCCCCATAAATCTTTTTAAAATTCAGTTTTTATATACAGGTGTTTGCATTTGCCACCTATGTGAGCACCAGTGGGGGCCAGGAGAGGGCATCAGATTCCCTAAAACTGGAGTTACCGATGGTTGTGAGCCACCATGAGGGTGTTGGGAACCACACTTGGTTCTTTAGAAGAGCAGCCAATGCTCTTAACCACTGAGCCATCTTCAGCCCACTTATACTATCAGAAAGGAAATGCTAAGTGGGCGTGGTTCTGGATGTCCAGCCCACTGCTCAGAAGAGGTTTAATGTCTGCGATTTGAGGCTGCCCTGAGAAACAGTGAGATGTTGTCTCAAAAATAGCAAAAGCAGAACAAAACAAATCCAAAAACAAGGATGATAGTGACTCAGGAGCTGGCTTGGTGGCTAAAACAACTTCCACTCCCACAGGGGTCTGGAGTGTGGCTCCCAGCACTCATGTCAAGCAGCTCACAAGAGGAGAGCCAGCCCTTCTGGTTCCCATGACACCTGCCCTTGTGTACACACATCCATACGTGCACACAAACACAATTAAAGATAAATAGCTTCAGCCGGGCGTTGGTGGCGCACGCCTTTAATCCCAGCACTCGGGAGGCAGAGGCAGGTGGATCTCTGTGAGTTCGAGACCAGCCTGGTCTACAGAGCTAGTTCCAGGACAGGCTCCAAAGCCACAGAGAAACCCTGTCTCGAAAAACCAAAAAAAAAAAAAAGATAAATAGCTTCAAACACTTAAACCTGTAGGAAAAAAAAAGCTCATTGAGATATTGAGATGAAAGGAATTAAGTTTGAAGTCAATGGAAAGGCACCTTTGCCAGATGTGGTCATATCTATAATCCAGCACTTGGGAGAGTGAGGCAGGAGGATTGTGAGTTTAAAACCATCCTGGGCTATATAGAGAATTTTAAGTTAATTTATACTAAGATAAAAATTATGCCTTGCTTTTTCCTCGGTGCTACCTGTGAGGTGGCTGCCACCTCTTCTGCAGCATCGTGGCTGCCCTCTGGCCTCTGGTGAAGCCCAAGATATCACAAAGATGGCCAAGAAGTTCATCCGGCACTAGTTGGACTGATATGTCAAAAGTAAGTGAAACTGGCAGAAACCCAGAGGTATTGACAACAGGGTGCAGAGAAGATTCAAGGGCCAGATCCTAATGTACAGCATTGGTCACAGGAGGAACAAGAAAACCAAGCAGATGCTGCCTAGCGGCTTCCGGAAGTTTCTGGTCCACAGCATCAAGGAGCTGGAGGTGCTGCTGATGTGTACAAGTCTTACTGTGTTGAGATCGCTCACAATGTTTCCTCCAAGAACTGAAAGGCCATTGCAGAAAGAGCGGCACAGCGGCCCTCAGAGTCACCAGTCCCAACTGCAGAAAGAGCGGCACAGCGGCCCTCAGAGTCACCAGTCCCAACGCCAGGCTGCGCAGCGAAGAGAATGAGTAGATTGCTTGCGTGCATGTTTTATTTGTGTTTAAATAAAACCACAAAAACTGCAAAAAAAATTATGCCTCACAATAAAATGAAATAGCTGAGCTAGGGCTGCAGAGATGGCTCAGTGGTTAAGAGCATTGCCTGCTCTTCCAAAGGACCCGAGTTCGATTCCCAGCAACCACATGGTGGCTCACAACCATCTGTAAAGAGGTCTGGTGCCCTCTTCTGGCCTTCAGGCATACACACACACAGAAAATTGTATACATAATAAATAAATATTAAAAAAAAATAGCTGAGCTAGGTGCTGCAGCCTCATCATTTAGGAGATGGAAGCAGGAGGACTGACATAAGTTCAAGGACAGCCTGGGCTATATAGCAAGTTCTAGTTCAGCTAGGGCCATAGCCTGGGCTATATAGGGAGTTCTAGGTCAGCTAGGGCCACAGCCTGGGCTATATAGCAAGTTCTAGGTCGACTAGGGCCATAGCCTGGGCTATATAGCAAGTTCTAGGTCAGCTAGGGCCATAGCCTGGGCTATATAGCAAGTTCTAGGTCAGCTAGGGCCATAGCCTGGGCTATATAGGGAGTTCTAGGTCAGCTAGGGCCACAGCCTGGGCTATATAGCGAGTTCTAGGTCAGCTAGGGCCATAGCCTGGGCTATATAGCAAGTTCTAGGTCGGCTAGGGCCATAGCCTGGACTATATAGCAAGTTCTAGGTCGGCTAGGGTCATAGCCTGGGCTATATAGCAAGTTCTAGGTCAGCTAGGGCCATCTGATGAGACCATGCCTCACAAAGAGGAAAAGAAGCTAGACAACAGTGACACACACCTTTAGTCCCAGCACTCAGGAGGCAGAGGCAGGCGGATCTCTGTGAGTTTGAGGTCAGTCTGGCCTGCAGAGGTACTTCCAGGACAGACAGGGGCTATACAGAGAAATCCTGTACAAATAAGCAAAAAAATAAAACAAAGACACCAACTCAACAACCCTAAGCAGTTTAGTAGAGGGCTCTGTGGGTAGGAGTTCACCAGAAGAGCCAGAGTTTGATCTCCACCACCAGGTCAAAGCTTCCTGTGTGCATATGTGCTTGGATCTCCAGCACTGGGAAGCAGAAACAAGTGGATCCCAAAGCTAGATGGCTAGCCAGCCTATTATAAAGGTGAGCCCAAGGAGAGAGTCAGTAAAGGAGTAAGGACTGGGACAAAGCAAGATCCCCACTGTCCTCTGCTGGTCTCTGTAGGTTTATGCGCTGGCAGGCACATTATATTGTAGGGGAAAGGGGCCAGCCAAAGAAACCGACTCTGGCTCTGAAACCAGAGCCAGTGAAAGAAATAGACCCTGGCTCAGACCTGAGCCAGTGAAAGAAACACACCCTGGCTCTGTCACCTAAGCCAGTGAAAGAAATGCTTTAGACCTGAACCCAGAACCAAAGAATCCTAACCCTGACCCTGAAAACCAGTGCCAAAAAAAACCACTTTAGCCCTAGAATCAAAACCATTGAAAGAAATGCCCTGGCCCCAAAACTAGAGTCAAAAAGCTAAAAAAAAAAAAAAAAAAGCCAGTGAAGGAAACACACTTTGGCCCTGAAACCAGAGCAAAATCTGCCCCTGATTTGTCAACTAAGCAGAAAATCAAGCAATTCCTGAGTAGATCTAGTCAATCTGATCAACGGACTGAAATCTGACCAATTCCCACTCTGAAGATCTTCTCCCTGGAAAAACTCCGCTCCTAAGAAGCCCTGTATAAGACCCGGACCTGTTCGCCTGGATTCTTCCCTCCCTATAAAGTTCTTGAATGAGGTTTGAGTGAAGACCTTTGTCCTAGCAAGGAGGGAGCAGAGCAGGGCTGTGATACTTTCACTGGGGGAGCCTCCCTAGTACATGGAGCTGTGACAATGTTGCAGGAGAAGCTCTTTCCTGCCAGAGCAGAGAGCTGTTACACTGGGGAAGCCTTTCCTTAGAGCAGGGCTGTAAGCTGTGACCTTCCCTATTCCCTGTCCCCGGACAGCCAGAAAACTCTTCCACCCATGCTGTAGTACCCAGTATTCCTTGGCTCCTGACTGCCAAGATCCCTTTCCATCTGAGCCACAAAGCGTACATCTCAGGATCTAAGGATGTGGCTCAGAAAAGCTTGTCTAACATGCCTGGTGCCTTGCGTTCCATCCCCAGGATCATGTGGTGGTACACATTTGTGATTCCAACACTCAGGAAGATCCCAAAGTTCAGGGTCATTTTCAGCCATTCACCTGAGCTGGAGGACATCCCGGAGTACATTACACTCTGTTTCAAAAATTAAAAATAAACAAACAGGGGCTAGAGAGATGACTCAGAGGTTCAGAGCAACCTCTTAATTCTCTAGTTCAATTCTTGGCACCCACAGGGCAGCTCAAAACTGTAGCTCCAGTTACAGGGAATTCAACACCCTCAGACAGACATGTAAGCAAGGCACCAATGTATATAAAATAAATAAGTAAAATTAAAAAAATAAATAAACAGAAGAAAACCAGCAAAGTGTGAGGTTGGGGTGGTGTAGTTCAATGTAGGAGCACCTGTGAAGCTCTGGGTTTAATCCCAACACTGCCAAAGAAAACATACTTAAAAAAAAAAAACTTCTTTTTGTGTATTTGAATGAAAGAACATGAGACTATGACTCTGAGTGGAGTGACTGAGGCAGGGGGATTGCTTCAAGTTCCAGGCAAACATGAGGGAAAAAAAAGTCAGGCAAATGATATTTGGTACTTTGATACATGCTGGCTGTTTCAACTACTTGGGAATTTGAAATAGGAAGACTACCAGAGCCTAGAAGTTTCAGGCTATCCAGGGCAACATAACAAACAAATAAAAACAACCAAACCAGGCTAGGCATTATGTCGCAGGCCTTTAATTCCAGCTCTCTGGAGGTAGGGGCAGGTGGAACTTTGTGAGCTCCAGGCCAGCGTAGTTTACATAACAAGCTAGCCATGGATGCATTGTCAGATCCTGTTAAAAAATAAGTGAAGGATCTTACTGATGAATTTCTATGTATTCATTCATTATTAATTGGAATTGTCCTGTTCTGGATCCTGTTGTGTTTAAATACATTATTAGAATTAATTTTATGCCACGTTCTGCTTTCAAAAATTGACTACAAAACATTCAAAATTATATATTTGGCTCGCCTTATATTTTTATCAGCCATTGTAGAGAACGGGTAGCATTCATTTCTTTATACGATAAAATGTCACCAAGAAGCGTCTGCCAAAGCAATCCTAAGGATGATGGCAGGGGTGCTGGCGGAGAGGGGGTAGGAGAAGAGGCGGTCTCTTCCCCTGCACCTTTAGTCCCCAAAGGAGGGAGGGAACGTAAGACCCTGGTGGTGGTTCCTTTTTTTCTCTAGCGGAGAAGCTGACGCCGTCGTCACCAGGTTCACAGATCATGTCTAAATATGACTAATTAAAAAAATAAGAAACAAAAATCCCCAAGCAACCTGCAAACCATGGCGATTAAAAACAACAAAAACGGGTGGGCGTTTTATGTAATTTGATGAGCATTACTATTCAGGCAGAACTCCAAAATATAGTACCTTCGGAAGGTTATTCATCAGATCCCAAATACGTTTGCTGATGACGTTTCAGTCAGTTCCTAGGATGGGTGGGGGCGTGTATGGGGCGGGGAAGAGGAGGTCCAAAAAATGGAGTGTAAACTCCGGGGAGTCGAAACTTTGCCAAGTTCATTCTTGCATCCTTAGCATCTAGAACCGCGTCTGGCACACAGTAGGTGCTCCCTCGAAATATTCCAAAGAGTTCGTGCGCCAAATGCTGTGGATGCGAGGGCGAATTTGCTGAGGCGGAGGCGTCTCCATCCAGCTTTTGTCAGTCTCAAAGGAATCTTGGGTTCCCAAGGGTTAAAAAAAAAAAAAGCCCACTTACTTAATTCAGGCAGAGACGTGACATTTTTTTTTTCTCGAAATAAATGTCAAGAATGGGTTATTCTAATTCTGGGACAGAGCCAGACGAGGGCATCTGGAATGATCTACGTGCATTTAAAAAAAAAAAAAACCACAACCAAAAAAAAAAAATCACCGAAAAACAAAAAACCCCAATCGCCACCATTTTCTCCAGGTAATTTTCCATCCCTCCCCCACAGTCAAGAGACACAGGAAAAAAAGTACTTCTTCCATCCTGCCTGGCTGTTTAAGAAAGAGGAAGGAGCGGGCCAATGAGCGGCGCGCGGGAGGCCGGGGCGCGGCGGGGGCGCCGCAGGGACCGCAGCCCCCCAAACTTTGGCAAGTTGCGGGCGGCGGCGCAGCGCGGGGCGCGGCCGCGGGAGGAGCCGCCCCTCGACGCCCGCCGCCCCCTCCCGGTCCGGGCCGGGCCCAGCACCGGCTGGGCTCAAAGTTTGCGGCCGCCCCTGCGCCGCGCGCCCGATGGATGGGTGATCTACTGCGGCGGCGGCAGGGTGAGGGACGGCCATATTTGCCGGCGCGGCCCGAGCCGGCGACAACAAAAAGTGCGCGGGCGCCCGCTGGGCGCTCGGACGGGCGCGGGGACGCGAGGCCGCTCGGCCCGGGCCTCGGCCTCGGCGTCGGCCTCGCCGCCGCGCTCGCGGCCTGGCCCGGCTCTGCCCGGCGCGCCCGCCGCCCGCGGGGATGTCGTACAAGCCGAACTTGACCGCGCACATGCCCGCCGCCTCCCTCAACGCCGGTGAGTGAGCGCGGGCCGCGCGCGCCCTAAGTGCCGCCAAGTTGGGGGCTCGTGCTGCCCACCGCGGCCCGGGGCTCCCCGACTCGCGCGGTGCCCTAGGCGGCGAGCTCGCCGAGGGTGTGTATGTGTGGAGGGGGGGTGATGTCCCGGGCCGGGGCGGCTCGGACGCCGCCGTCTCAGCCGCCCCGCCGCCATGATTCCGCCGCCCGCGCCGCCAAAGTTCGCGGTGCGCCCGGCGCTCGGCGGGGCTGCGGCCCGGGCCCGGGTGCGAGTGGCGGAGCGGCCGGGGATGGCGGGGAAGCGAGGGCGCGGGCGGCCGGGCGAAGAAGGCTTTTTCCTCAGCTCTTTTTTTTTCCCCCCTCTCCCTGACGATTTTTGGGCGGCTCGGCGAGGGCCCCTGCCGGCGGGAGGCGGGAGCGGCCGGGCTGCGCGGGGAGCGAGGCGCGGGGCGCCGAGGGTCGGTGGAGCGGGACAGGCCAGGGCCGGGCCGCGTGCGGGGCGGCGGGAGAAGGCCGGACGGCCGCGGGCCGGGAGGGAGCCTGGCCGGGGTCGTGGGCGGCGGGTGGCCCGGGGGCGGGAGCGGCTCCCGCTCCCCAGGCCCTCGGGAGTCCCTGGGAAGAAGTTGAAGTGCCGGGGCCTCGTGGGCCCTGCGTGCGGCGTGCTGGGTCCCGCGGGTCTCCATCCCGGAGTCCCCACGTGGGTCCCGGAGGACCGCGCCGCAAAAGCCCGGGGGACCCAGTGTCCCTTCCCCGCCGGGGCTGGGCGCCGCCGGGAAACTCCTGTGCGAAGTTCCTAGGCAGCTTTCCGTAGTGCCCAGGGGCTAGCCCCGGGGACATTTGTAGACGCCTAGCTTTGTGTCCTCTCAGTACCCCCTAGACATTTGGCTGTGAGCAGACCACTCCCCAAAACAGACACGAGGTCGGGAGGGGGATCAGGAGAGCTAAGGCCCCCTGGGACAGTTGGGGTCTGAGTTGGTTATGATCGCTGTGTACCAAACGTACCACCCATGTTGGCACTTTCAACCTGGGGGGTCTTGTGTTGAAATGTTGAGCCCAGAATTCCAAAAATCCCCTAAGGGACCTCGAAAAGCCTTGGCCATGTGGTTTAAACTTCTTAGACACTGCTCTTTGGGGTTTGGAAAAGGTTGAGATTTAGGGTGCCAGCTTGGGAGAGTTGAAACGCTCCCACGTGGGTGCAGAGCCCCCCAAAGCACGCAGCCACTGTTTCCCCTCAAATGGTTTCATTCCCCCCGCACCCCCTACCCCGAGTGACCGGCTTTGTTGGCAGGTAGGATTTTTGTCTCCAGTCTCTTTGGCCAGTGTCTAGGATGGAAGGGCAGTGGGTTGCATTGCCAGGCTGTGGGAAGCCAGAGACAGCCTGATCTGGGAGAGCTGCCCCGGGGTCTTCAGCTGGGACCTTTTGGGGTTGTGGGTCCCAGCGGCAGGCAGCCCCCGGGACTTTGAAGCCCTGTTCTGGGCTTGCTGGCACCTGTAGTCAGCTCAAGTTCCTTTTCTAATAGGGCATGGCAGGAGGCGTACCGGGGTCTCCAGGTGGCCGGCATTTTGGTGGGGGCCCGCCCGCCTGCCGGTATTACTTCGCAGAAAGCCCTGCTCTCCCCTGCCATCTGCATCCAAGATGGACTCTCACAGTGGCTCCTCCGCCTCCCCTGTCATCATCCCTCACGCCCTCCAGCCCTGCCTCCTGCTCACTGAGTTGCCAAGCTGCGGCCTGGCCGGCGGTGGCAGTGGCGGAGTTAGACAAAGCCCCCGCCTCCCCCGCCCGAGAGCGTTCCCCCCCACCCCACCCCCGGCGCCCCAAGTGGCGGGAAGGCCGCCAGCTCCCCAGGCCCAGGCCGCTCTTTGTCTGGTGTGGGGGCGGGGAGCTGCGCCTGGCCCCAGGAGCTTCCTGGCCTCTGCCAAGCCCTCCCGGCTCTCTGCACACTGCGCTCATTGTCTGAGATGCTCCACACGGCTGTGCTGACGTGGAGCCGCCTCCCTGGCCTCCCTCAGCCCAGGTGCATGTCTTCGGGAAGGAGAGGGCTTGAGTGGCGTGGAGGACCCTTCTGCCACGACTCCAGGGGTGGGGGCTGATTGGATGTGAGGCAGGTTTGACTCAGGCTCATCTCCGCTCCTGGGGGGGGGGGGGATGGAAAACCAAGCTCTGAGGTATTGCTTGAGGCCCTCCACACGTAGACTGGTGTTTCTTAGTCCTCCTCTGCCTGCCCCTCAGCCCCCTAATCCCACCCCACGTCATCAGATTGTAGGATAGATAAATCTGCTGTTGGAATATGGCTTCAAACAGACGAGAAACTGAGGCCCGCAAGGGCCTTGACAGAGGTCCCACAGCCAGGAGTGGCACTGCTGGGACAGACCCCCAACTCTGTCCAGGAGAGATGATGGGACAGGGAGGTGACAACGGTGAAAAGCATGGGGAAGCAGAAGAGGTGCGCCGGCCGGCATTCTACTCCGACTGTGGTGCCAGGGTCCTCTAAAGGCCTCGAGTCCTCTCTCACCCACGCCACCCTTCAGCATTGACCCCTCTAGCCTGTCTAAGCCCAGAAAGGGCTTGACGACATGTAGTGGGCAGGATTGGAACTCACCTCCTGGAAAGGAACCATCTCTAAAGGCTGGGGAAATGGAATTGGCCGTGGTGGTGAGGAGGCTAGGGTCGCTCCAGTTGGGTGGCATGCCCCTAGTATGCTTTGCTCAGGAACCACGTCCATACGTGGTGCCTAAACCTGGGTGTACACTCTGCCTAGGAAAAGCTTCCTGTGCTGTTGCCTGCTTGGAGGCAGATGCTGGGGTTGCCAGCTTACTGCGCAGCCACTTCCCATACAGTGTGGCTCACCCTGCAGCCAGGCCCTGGGATTCACTGCTCCTCCCAGCGCCTGCCCAGCAAACCCAGCTCCTGAACTTCCTTCCTCCTGTCCCTCCCCTCGCCCACACCAAGTGAGCAGCTGGTGACTTGGCCAGCCTGGCACCAGCTGTCCATCCCTGGGGCCAAGTCTGCAGAGCCTGCTGTGTGTGAGAGACAATTTGGCTCTGGGGGCGGTGGTCGGGCAGCTGCCGAGCAGGACTAGGTAAATTCTCCATGGTTACTGCTGTTTGTAATTCGAAGGACACCCTTTACCCGCCTAATGGCCACTTGGTTGCCATTATGGGTGTGCATGCTCCAGCCAGGGGCCTCCTCATTCCGCATCCAGGGGATGGCAATCTGCGCTGGGCTCCGGGCCCTGCTTTGTTCTAGCTGGTGCACCTGGGTAGGGTTCTCAAGGGCTGGATTCCAGACGTGGGGTCTTAGGCCCCTCTTTTTGGAGTGCAGAGTGCATGATGTGTGCGTTTTGCATAGATAGTCAGGAGTTCTTTTCTTTCTTTGGAGAGGGAATGAGAAGCCCAGAGGGGCTGAGGGGCTTGTGTGAGGCACAAAGGCTGCTCTCCAGACCCTGCTTCGTGTTCATGCAGGGCACCTGTCTCCCTCTGGGGTTCTGTGCCTTGAGGCCTTTGTGTTTGTCCAGCACAGGTGGTGCATAGGAACACAGAGGTGGCTGCGTACAAGAAAGTCTGTCCCAGGTTAGGCCAACCTTGCTAGTTGCCAGTCATGGGCTGTAGCTCTGGTTCTGAGTGGGGACTGGGCTGGGGTCAGCAAGGATTAGGCTGAACACAGCTGCCAGCTTCAGTCTTGGTAGTAGTGTCTGGGGTCACGTGCATGGGCAGGGGAGGGCTGTCTTTTGAGGTACGAGGTATGCAGGGGGTGGCTGCCCTTGTATACTTCTTCCGTGCATCTAGACCGGTGTCTGGGCTCTGACCATTAGAGGTTGAACTGAGGTCTCTGTCCTGTAAATCAAAAGTTCACAAGTAGGGACCTAGATGGGGGGGGACTGTTGCAGTACCCAGTGCCCTTTGCTATAGCTCTGACTTCTCCCTCCTCTTTACTGCAGGAAGTGTCCACTCGCCTTCTACTAGTATGGCAACATCCCAGTATCGCCAGCTGCTGAGTGACTATGGGCCACCATCACTAGGCTACACCCAGGTATGGCAGTGCGGGTGATGGGAGGGCTCTGGGGGCAGCCGGGACACTCCACTGCTGGTAGGAGGCATTGAGGGGACAGAAGTGGATCAAAGCAGTCCCCATGTTCTCCTGCGTGTCCTTAGCCATTGCTGGGATTTGGCTCCCATTCTTCATTTGATGGATTAGAATGCAGGGCAACTGGGACTGTCCAGGGACCTGAGGGATGCGGGGACACAGGAAGGGGTCAAGGATCACCCCGCTGCTCCAGCCACCAGGTGCTCGTTTCCTGGGCAGGTAAGGTTCAGCTGGTGTTGGACCTCTATGCTGTGACAGAGGAGACTGGGACAGCATATTGGGAGCTGGAGATGAGTATGGTCCCAAGTCATTTTCTAGACCATGACCCTCTTGAAGACCCAGATCTCTTATCAGTTCATTGGGATGACCTCAGGGTCATGATCAGGGGGTAACTGGCTGCTCTGCATAGAAGTTTTTTACAACCCTGGTTGCCAACAGGAAAATTCTTTCTGTGGACTAAATCCCAGCCAGTGTTCTGGGGTTGCCATGGAGGTCTCTCCTTGGCACAACCTCTAGCCATGCCCCGACAGCCTATCCTATCCCAGGAGGAGAAGGAGGCTAGGGCCCGGGAACGGGACAGGCTGAAGAAGCGGAGGCGGCGGGAGGATGGGCTGAGGCGCAGCTTGGAGCGGCAGCGCAATGCCTTGGCCATGCGGCGCCGACGTTGGGAGAAGCGGGAGGCCAGGAGGCGGATGTGCCAGGAGGCTGAGCTCCTGGCCTGCAGGCTGGGTGGCGAGGCTTGGGAATGGAGGCCACAGAGGCGAGAGGAACAGGCCAAGGCCCCGGACAGAGACCTGGCTGCCATGGTCCAGCTGCGACAGGAGGAGAGGACTGAGCCAAGGCCCTCGCTGATCTGGGTGCTTGCTTAAGCTGTAGCCTGGAGTTAGAGACTGTCTGTGGGGAGGATGTGGTGTGTCTGATAAGTTTTAGCCCCATCCTGGGTCCTTAGCGATGGCTGAGGTCCTCCAGTGGTGACCTCTGTCTTCCACTCATTGTGGATGCCTGACTCCTAGGAGACATCCCTCTCCTCATGGAGTCAGGTATTCCCTGTTACTTGTCACTTTGACGCCAGATCTTTCTTCCTGTGTGGATGGGGACAGCAGGTGAGGGTCTCTTGCCCTATATTAGAGTTGTACCATCTGACATACTCTGGCTGGGCAGTCCTGAGATCCCAAGGCTATAGCTCTCTTTCCCTCCACCCACGCGTGCCCACCAGGGTGGATCCGTCCATCCAAACCTTTGTTTTCTGATCCTAGGGAACTGGAAATAGCCAGGTGCCTCAAAGTAAATACGCAGAGCTGCTGGCCATCATTGAAGAGTTGGGGAAAGAGATCAGACCCACGTACGCAGGGAGCAAGAGCGCCATGGAGAGACTAAAACGAGGTGAGCGAGGGGTGTGGTTAAGGGTCTCAAGGTTGCCTGTCACTGTTGAAGACTTCTGAAGTCGAGCATGCTGGTGGGTACCTGTAGTCCCAGCTCCTTGGGAGGCTGAGGCAGGAGGATGGTTTGAGCCCAGGAGGTAGAGAGGTTTCCTAGAGGACATACTGGAGGTGGTCAGGGAAAGTCCCTTGACCTGTGGGTTAGTGATGCACACTTGTGCTGTTGCAGGTGTGGCAGTTGGGTCTGAGGAGCTCGTGGGGTTTCTGAGAAGGGGTCACCCCTCACTCCTATACCTTGTCAGAGAGGCTCTATGGCCTCTCCATCTGTGCTGGGGGGTGCAGCTGTGACTACAGAGGCTCTCCTCTGATCAGGATAGGGAGCAGCTTGAGAGTTCCTTTTGTGTTTGTTTTTGATTTTTTTTTTTTTTCACGATAGGGTTTCTCTGTGTAGTTCTGACTGTAATGGAACTTGCTTTGTAGACCAGGCTGGCCTTGAACTCACAGAGATCCACCTATATCTGCCTCCTGAGTGCTGGGATTAAAGGCATGAGCCACCATTGCTCATCTGATTTTTTTTTCTTGTTGTTTTGTTTTGTTTTTGTTTTTGGAGACAGGGTTTCTTTGAGTAACAGCTCTGGCTGTCCTGGAGCTCTCTTTGTAGACCAGGCTGGCTTCGAACTCACAGAGCTCTGCCCGGCTCTGCCTCCCAAGTGCTGGGATTAAAGGTGTGCGCCGCCACTGCCGGGCCCCATTTTTTTTTCTTTTTTAATTGTGGCAAAATATATGTAACATATAATTTAACATCTTAACAACTGAAGTTCTTTCATATTATTGTATAGCCATCACACTGTGTGTATCCAGAACCTTTTATCTTACAAATTTGAAACTGTGCTCATTAATTCAAACGGTCCCCACTGCCCTTGAGATTCTTCAGTGACTGAAAAGGGAGAGTGATGTCACAGAAAGCAAGGGAATCAGGTGTGAGGTGTGAAGGATGCTGAGCAGTGTGCTACCTCATGACAGAGCTGCTGAGGGGACAGGCGCTCTATTTAGAAGTTATCAGAGGACCAGGGCTGTAGGTTCATTCATGACCAGGAGGCACTTGGTTGATGAAAACATTACAGAATGAACCTGGGAGAGAATGGAGAGGGCCTGGACCTGGAGGTCCCTGGTCTGTGCCAAAAGGCTGTACTGAAGTCGGACTTGCCAATCATAGCTAGGCCAGGTAAGGATCGGCCAGTGGATTGAATTGTATATGGATGTGCCAAGTGGCTATTGCAGGGTACATCCTGAGGGAGCTGCTGGCCCTACAAGAATGAGGAAGACTTCATGTCACCCTAGCCAGCTGCTGAACTCATACAAGCACGTCACACCAGTGTGAAAAGATTTGAGGTTATCTTGATTCTGCCTTGAGAGTACTAGGATTGCAGTGTGAGCATAGCATTGTGGCATAGCATTGTGATTTTTTAAAAAGGAGAGAACTGGATGTTACTGGCCTTGAACTCCTGGGTTCAAATGACCTCTCATCACAGCCTCCTTAGCAGCCTGGCCTGTGCAGGTGTTTGGATAGAGACCCTCCATTCCCCTCAAGAATGGGCTTCATGGGCTGGAGCGATGGCTCAGCGGTTAAGAGCACTTACTGCTCTTCCAAAGGTCCTGAGTTCAATTCCCAGCAACCACATGGTGGCTCACAACCATCTGTAATGAGGTCTGGTGCCCTCTTCTGGCCTGCAGGTATACACACAGACAGAATATTGTATACATAATCAAGTAAATAAATGTTTTTAAAAAAAAAAGAAAGAAAGAAAAAAAGAATGGGCTTCATGCTGGGCGATGGTGGCGCACGCCTTTAATCCCAGCACTCGGGAGGCAGAGACAGGTGGATCTCTGTGAGTTCGAGACCAGCCTGGTCTACAGAGCTAGTTCCAGCAGGACAGGCTCCAAAGCCACAGAGAAACCCTGTCTCAAAAAAACCAAAAAAAAAAAAAAAAAAAAGAATGGTCTTCATGACTGGGGTTTAACCGACAGGTTTTCTTCCTGCTCTGTGAATGGGTTGATGCCCGTCTCTGCTTCTCTTGCAGGCATCATTCATGCCCGAAGCCTGGTTCGGGAGTGCTTGGCCGAAACGGAACGTAATGCCAGGTCCTAGCCCCTGGCCAGTTTGAAGGCCCATCTCGCCACCCCGTGGAGATGAGAGGCTTTGTTCAAAATGGCAGTGGTTTTCCTGCCATGGTAATTAAGCTCTGAACCCACATCCAGAAGACTGGGAAGACATTTTGCAGTTACTGACGGTGTGCATTCTAAGTAGTTAGAAACCATCCAGCTCTTTTTTTCTTCCCAAGCATTGATTTGAAAGATGTTTGTGAAGCCACTTCACAGCAAGCTATTGTTTGCCTCTAAATACCAGTGTCCCTTTAAAATCTCCCTTTGGAAACACTTGCCATTCGCCTCACCCCAGGTGACTTCCTTTCCATGAGCTCACCTGCCTCTGCGGACTTGAGTGCAGAGCACAGCACATCTGCTTAGGAAGCTGGCCTGCCTGTGGACAGTGTAGACCCTGCTTCACAGAGCTGCTCTGCTTAAGCCTTTGCATGACCGAGTGCTTTGAAGTCAATCTTAAACATGCACAAGTTATAAATACAGAAGAAAGAGCAATCTACCCAATCTGCCACGCGCCCTGCAAATGTCCATCCTGAGACTGTGGATCTCAGTTCCGTGTTTACTGTGAGACGGTCACAATATCTGGAAGAAAACGACTGCAACTGTTGCATCTTTGTATTTATTACTTGATGTAATAAAGCTTATTTTCATTAACAGTTTGTATTAAGATGTGGGATCCTTGGGTCTTTGGTGCTTGTTTCTCTTTGGGGGAGGACAGTCTTGCTAATTATAGAGACACTGGCCTTGAGCTCACAATCCTTGCCTTGGTTTCCCCAGGGTTGGGGTCACTATTGATGCTCCTGACGGAGGGCTTGGAGATACCTGCTAAGGCATTTCGTATCTGACTTAGACATGCCACTAGCCCAGCAGGCTGTGAACTGTGTGCCTGAGTCTCAGGGATATCAGGCCCACATGTGGCCCTGTGGGAGGCAGGCGTCAGCGATGAGCATGGGCACTGCTCCACCGTCCAGCAGGTGGGTGCTTCAGGGATCTCCTGGGCAGCGTGCTCACTCCTGCAGTCCCAGAACCGGGGAGACAGAGGCAGGAGGATCACATACTTTGTGCCAGCCAGAGCTTCATAGTGAAACATTGCTTTTAAAAAAATTAATAGTTATATGCTCCGGTGCTGAGGAAAGCCAGTCGTGCTTGGATATATCGAGTCACTGTGGTCCCCATAGTATCCCGGGATGCAGGAGTTTCTGCTGTGTGAAAACTGGCCCTGTACAAGACTTGGCTCTGAGCTGGTTGAAGACAAGTATCAGATGTACAGTATTGTGGGTGAGGAAGCAAAGAGCCCATTCACAAAGTGTTCAAAGGCCAGCCGAGGGAACCATGGGCTTTGCAGCGTCTCCATGGCAGAACACCAGTGTGCAAAAGGAAACAGAAGCTGCCCTTCCTAGCTACAGTTCTAAATTTGCCTTCCTGTGAGTTTCCTCTGCCTCTTTCCATAACTCCCTGTTCAAGGGAGCCTGATTATAGGAAGGATCTACTGTTACAACAAAGGGATCCTTGTTTGGAGTGTCCCAGGGAGCAGCTTCCGCATATAATGCAATGTCCAGCCTAGAACAGCTTAGTGAACAGTGCTCCCCCACCCCTAGGTAAGGCGGGTAACAGCGAGCATCACTGTTTCTCCCTATCTGTAGATCTATAGCCACATGTAAACGAAGGTTTCACTGTCCTGCCCCATCCCAGAGTCCCTTCTTAGAGGCTTAATGGCCAAACAGCTCATAATGCATGGACACATAAGGTGCGTTAAAGAGGAGGGAGTGGTACTTTGGAGGCGTCCAGGACTCACCAGATATAAGATATAGAACATCAAGTTTCCACGTCAGGTGATGCCAGTTAGCCTGACTTGCCATTGTCTGCTACCAATCACAAAGCCTGCCTCCATATATGAAGCCTTCATATAGTAACTGATGTTGACCAGAGGTCACGCACACACCCTTCTAGAAGACATGAGACATGTCATCTGGCATGCAGGCTCGTGCCTGTCCAGCGGGAAGTTCACCAAGTCTTCTGCTCCCGGCTTGATAGTCTTACTCGGAAGTCTGATTTGGCATCGCCCTCTTTCTTACCCTTCTCTGGTTGTTTTATTTTTCTCCTTGCTTCCTCCTCTGCCAGGGTACACCTGTCCCTCTAAAGTGACATCAGCACACCTGTCTCGGCATTTCCCCTGCTTGAGACTATGTCCTGGAACTTACTACGTAGGCCAGGCTGACCTTGAGCTCACAGCTGGGATTAAAGATATGGACCACCTTTGGAATTCTAACAGGGAAAGCAAACCAAACAAATGGAAAACCACCTGTAGCTTTGTGTGGTGGTGCATGCCAGTAATCCTTGGGGAGGCAGAGACATGAAGACCAGGAGTTCAAGGCCAGCCTGGGCTACATGAGACCTTAACTCCAAAACCAAAAAGACTGTAAGGTCCAATTGGTAAGTTCCACATCCATTTCTTTTTTCTTTTTTTTTTTGATGACCCCACAGATAAATCCACATCCATTTCTGTTGCTGTGATAAAATACCCTGGCAGAAAGCAACTTATGAAAGAAGAATTTATTTAGCTTGCTATTTCAAGTTACAGTAAGTCATCTTGGGGAAGTCAGGGTAGGAACTCAGTAGTATACCACATCCAGTCAAGAGAGTAAAAGCATCGTTGCTTGCTTTTCTTAGCTAGCTTTCTTGTATTCTGGATTCCTGCTTAGGGAATGATGCTGCCCACAATGAGCTGGGTTTTCTGACTTAGTTAACAATACAGATAATTCCCACAGACATCCTTATAATTTCTCACTAAAACTTCCCTGGTGATGCTAGCTTGTGTGAATTGTTAAAACCAGCAAGCACAGCAGGTAACTTAGTGCCACTTCACTGATGGTTCATTTTCTTTACTACTCTTTACCAAAAACTAAGGCTAAATTATACCTTAAGGCAGCTCAGCAATGTTCCTGGAGTTGACAAGATACCACTAAGTGCTATTGTTTGGTTCAACTTGCCATAAAAGTGGGGTTAACTAATATCAGTACTCTTTCAAACTGTTTTTATCTCAACCTTGTATTGCTTGTTCATTTTTGTGTGTGACAAGTGTGGGCACACAGGGAATAGCGTACATCAGGAAGTCAGAGGACTCTGGAGTCAGTTCTGACCTTCCACCCTTATGTGGATTTTGAGAATCAAACTCACTTGTGGGACAAGTGCTTCTGCCCAAGCCCTGGCCCTCCCGAGTGCCGAGACCGCAGTGTGCACCACCACTCCCGCCTCCAGGACATTTTCTTTAGATGCGCCAACACCGGTGCCAGGCATTACCACCGTTATTCCCGAAAGCCCCCTGGTACAGCGTCAGCACCAGTCCTTTCCTCAGGGACGTGTTGACTTGCTTCCCATAGTTCTTTCAACAACTTCTTTTTTTCTAGGGTCTCCTTTGCTCTTTTCTTCCTTGCTTGCTTTTTCCTCTCAGCCTCCAGCTTTTCTTTGTGGACACGGCTGTTTTCGCCATTGTAGAAGACATCCACTTTTTCCTGGAGGATTTTCCGAGCTATCTTTCTGTTCTGATCCACTGATCGTGTTTGGTGGCACTGCAAGAGACCACGGCAGGAATGTGAAAACCATGGGTGTGGGGAGACGGGCAGGACCTCAGAAGCCCTGGTTCCTCAATCCACTCTTTCCTCACAGAGGGAAAGGCCAGGAGGGCAAAGGCATGAGCCTCTTGAGTCAGCCATGTGGGTACTGGAAATCAAACCTGGGTCTTCTGGAAGAGCAGGCCAGTGCTCTTAACCACTGAGCCATCTTTTTCACCCCCAACAATACCTTTAATTAATTTAAGCAGTTTCCAAGTAATAATGGAAGCATTGACTGGAGTCTCTAGCTTGTGGTCAGGGAGCGACCCCTGTGGAAAATTCGCATGCCATTCACAACCGTGTATCCGTCTGGATAACAGCTTGCCACAACATTCGGTTTATGTGAAAGTGATGGCGGCCAGGGCCTAGCAGAGTTGAGGGGCAAAGGAAGTGCTGTGGCATGAGAGGAGATTTCCAAAAGGAAAATGAAGCTAGTGGCAAGTGCAACAAAAAATGCTTTTGGGGTTTTGTTATGAATGAGGGTTTTAATTTCTGTCTTCTTGGCCCCAGAAACTGGCCATGAAGCAGCTACTGTGAATCTGGACTCCCCTTGAAGGACTGTGGGTGAGCAAGTTCCTTGTCTGGTCAGGCAGTAAGTACTGTTTTCAGGCCTCAGAGCTAACACACAGTGCCTGCCCCTAGTGGTGAAATACCTGCTGGTAGACTGGCTGTGCCTGGGAAAATCTGCTCTGCCTGCATGCTCTTTCAGGGCTGTGTGCGGCTCTGGGGCCCTCTAGTGATGGACACACGCACGGCAGTGGCTGTGGCTGGCTGGCGGCTCTGCTGGCCTCACTCCTATTTCAGAGGCAGTGCGGCTGCTGCACTCTGGGCTAAAAGGCACTCGGCCACTTGCTACACCTGTGGTTTGTTAGGGGCTGTGCTGCCCTTGACCAGAGACCGCCTTCTTTAAGGAAGGTTTACACTGGCAGCTGTGAAGAGCGCTTTGCCTCTGCTTCCCCTCCACCTCATCTTTTCCTAGGAAGGGCAAGTGTTGGAGATGTTTGCAAAGCAGGGCAGAGGGACATGGAGAGCTACCCTACAAACTGAGGACTGAGATAGCTAGCCATAAGCATAGTCCATCAGTTCCATGCGCCGACCAGAGGTAGCTTTGGGGGCAGCAGACTTAACCACAGCATCCCTTGCTGGTGACACACAGCTGAATTCAAGAACAGCGGCAGAGCTCTGGCTCCTGAGACTGGGCAGGAGGTTCATTTCCAGAGGGACAGACAGCTCAGAGTTTGGGTACATCTGCAGTGCCCTGATTATACTGGGTTGGCAGAGCATGCCAGTTCCCGAATGGGCATGCCCCTTACTGAAACCTGCTGTGGCTGCAGACCTGGACTCCTCTCATCTACCCGTCCCCTCCACTCTCTACCTTGACCACAATGCCGGAGGGCACATGTTTGAGCACTACACAGTTGCTGGTTTTGTTGGTGGCCTGGCCCCCTGGACCATGGCCTTTCACAAACTGTTCTTCAAGCTCACTCTCATTCAGGGGAAGCAGAGCAGGATAGTCCTTCCTGCCTGCCACCTGCACCGCAGCAGCAGCCATTCCTGGGAAGAGCAGTGCTGGCTTCTCCTGAAGCCCGAGTCCCCAGTTCCCCGAGCACATCCTTATCAGCGGTGTAGGGAAACGGAGCCAAGCCCAGGTGCTCATCGCAGACACAACCTGCAATGGAGAAAGAATGAGGCCATCTTTTCACTTTGCTCTCCAGAGGACAGCCTGGCTTCAAACACAGCTTTTTATACAGCCTCAGTGACAGCCCTTCATGCCCAGGGCATGTAGGGGTCAAGGAAAGGCAGGCCTCTCAGGGCGGGAGTTGCCCAGAGTTCTAACTGTCCATGCCCTGTCAGCTAATACATGTACTATTTCCTTTCTTCCTTTCTTTTTTAAGCCTATAACGTGGGGTATTCTCATCCAAGTACTGACTAGGCCTCTGACCCTGCTTAGCTTCAGAGATCAGCGCGTTCGGGGGGGGGGGGGGGGTGGTATGGCCACAGACTACACATTTTCTTATAACACACCAAAAATATCTTCTGAGCACCTGGAGGTGCCATCTCCTTAGGCAAGAGGTACTGAGTGTGACATTTAAAGGAGCAGAGCTGTGGTTTGCTAAAGACACTAAAGAGCACATTGAGGAAGAATTAGGACCTGAGTCAAGGGCAGTGTTTAAATGTGAAATCTATATTTGTTTTTTTTTTTTTTTTTTTTTTTTTTGGTTTTTCGAGACAGGGTTTCTCTGTGGCTTTGGAGCCTGTCCTGGAACTAGCTCTGTAGACCAGGCTGGTCTCGAACTCACAGAGATCCGCCTGCCTCTGCCTCCCGAGTGCTGGGATTAAAGGCGTGCGCCACTACCGCCCGGCTAGCATCAGTCTATTTTATAGCTGAGCTTAAAGTCTGACATAGTAAACCCGCAACAAAACTTCACTGTCACTCAGTGCCTTGACTGCTGGCTTGTAATGCTGGCAGTTTCACGGATTTGAATGGGAACATCTGCCCTGGGATGCACTGCCAATAATGTGATCCAACTGGTCTTGTTACCAAATCAAGCAGTTTCTACTAAGGCGCCTGTTAGGCCTAAACACCACCAAGGATGTGGGACCCATGAGCTAGCCAGAGAAGACACTCAAGACTACGTGGGGAGTGAGCACCCATGCACACTCAGCCTATTCTTAACAAGTTACACCCCCAGGGGCAGAAAAGTCTTTGCTTTTAAACAATGAAAGAGTTAAATAAAGCCAATCCTAGCACTCAGGAGGCTGAAGCAGGAGGACTGCCAGGAATTTGAGACCAACCTAGGTTATAAGACCCGGTCTAAAAATCTAAGATTTAACTAATGACTCAAGATACAGCACAACACTGGATCACTTAGCTGACAAATGAACCGGGCAGGGAATTGTAGTTACAAGGACATGGTCAACCCACAGACTTTTGAGGTTTTCAAGGGGTCAACGGTAAAAATGAGCTAAGATTCCTTATGAACTTGCTTTTCTCCACACACCTCACATTTGGTAGAAAAGAGCAAAGGAGAAAGTATTCTGGGGCTCGGCAGTCAGGTAATCTTATTTGAGGGCTGTGTGTCTGTTGAGGGTGTGCGGGCGCCAAGCATACGAATACTACATTCACACGGCTATCCCTGAGGCTTTCAATAGCAGCCGAAACCTGGTGACAGAGTCCTGGCAGCTGGTCTGTGACATATGGAGGAGCTAGCTTCTAAGATGACCGGACCTCCTGGACAGAAGTGCCCAGGTTGCAGTCAGTCACCTGTGACTGCTGACTCCTGCTATGTCTCCCTGGGTGAGCACTGGGGAGGGCAGCACTGGGGAGGGCTCCTGACGAAGGCACACTGTACTTGGTGCTTTACTTTTCACTTGGTTTATTTTATTTTTTTGAGACAGGGTTTCTCTGTAGCCCTGGCTGTCCTGGAACTTGCCGTGTAGACAAGGATGGCCCGAACTCGAGAGTGCTAGATTACACGTGTGCGCCACCAATGCCTGGCTTGTTGATTTTTTTTAACTTTATTTATGTAGATTTTTAAAACTTATTTTATTTAATCATCATCATTGCTATTATTGAGACAGGATCTCTATTATGTAGCTCTGGCTGTCCTGGAACTTGCTGTGTAGACCAGACTGGGCTCAAATTCCCAGAGATCTGCCTGCCTCTGCCTGCTGAGTGTTGGGATTAAAGGCGTGCACCACCATGCCCTTTTAAAATTTTCTGTAGTTGGTGTTTTGCCTTCATGTATGTATGTGTATCATGTACATGCCTGGTGCCACCGAGGCCAAAAGAGGGTGTTAGATCCTCTGCTACTGGAGTGAGCAGTGGTTGTGAGCCACCGTATGTGTGTGTATGCTGGGATCTGACCCCAGCTCTTAATAGCTGGGCCATCTCTCCAGCCCCTACTTAATTTTTTTATTTGTTTTGAGGTAGGACCCGAGGCTGGACTTTCTCACTCTCCTGCATCCACCTCCTAAGTTCTGGAATTCCAGGTGTGCAACACTATGTACAGCTCCTGCTTCTTCCCTCCCTCCCTCCCTCCTTCCTTTCCTCCCTCCCTCCCCCTTCCTCCCTCCCTCCCTTCTGTCTATCTCTCTGTACTTTGAGGCAGATTTTCATATGCAGCCCTGGCTGGCCTGGCACTCTGTAGACCTAAGACTAAACATGAGTCACCATGTCCCACTTTCCTTTTGGTGTAAATGCAAGCTTTTGAGCAGCCACAAGAGTTGATAACTGCAGGGATGCTGGGTGTCTCTGAACCTCTTTTTCTGTGGGAAACGAACATGATAAACTATAACACACGGTCTTCTCAAGCCTTGTTACTGCTTGCTTTCAAGTCTATGATATGGGTCTTTTTGTGACATTCAATGTGTCCTGCCATAGTCATGGGTGATATTTAAGACAACAGTGGAAGGGGCTTCTGTGGAGAGGCATAAATCAAAATCCAGAGCAATGAAAATAGTGATTTAAGAACTATTTTGTAGGGGAGGAGTCTGGAGAAATGGCTCAGTGTTAAGAGTGCTTATTGCGGGCTGGAGAGATGGCTCAGTGGTTAAGAGCATTGCCTGCTCTTCCAAAGGTCCTGAGTTCAATTCCCAGCAACCACATGGTAGCTCACAACCATCTGAAATGAGATTTGATGCTCTCTTCTGGCCTGCAGGCAGACACACAGAATATTGTATACATAATAAATAAATAAATATTTAAAAAAAAAAAGAGTGCTTATTGCGCCAGGCGGTAGTGGCACATGCCTTTAATCTCAGCACTCAGTAGGCAGAGGCATGCGGATCTCTGTGAGTTCGAGGCCAGCCTGGTCTACAAGAGCTAGTTCCAGGACAGGCTCCAAAAGCTACGGAGAAACCAAAAAAAAAAGTGCTTATTGCTGTTACAGAGGACATGAGTTCAGTTCCCAGCACCCACACGGGGTAGCTCCTTCTAACTCCAGCTCCAGGGGTCCAATGTGCTCTTCTGGCCTCTGAAGCACTGCACACACACAAGCACACACGCCATAATTAAATCCAAATGCAATAATCTGAGTTTGGTCCTGGGACTCTTGGTAGGAACTGACTCCTGAAAGTTAGCCTCTGACCTTCACATGAGCACCATTCAGCACACAAATACATGTTTAAAAATACTTTTTTTTTTTTTTTTTTGGTTTTTCGAGACAGGGTTTCTCTGTAGCATTGATGCCCATCCCGGAACTAGCTCTTGTAGACCAGGCTGGCCTCGAACTCCCAGAGATCCGCCTGCCTCTGCCTCCCGAGTGCTGGGATTAAAGGCGTGAGCCACCACCGCCCGGCTAAAAATACTTTTTTAAAGCACGAATAAAAATGCTGGTTTTTTTTCAATGAGTCTGAAGTATTTTAGAATTATCCTTAAGAAAACACGAGTGAGGGGCTGGAGAGATGGCTCAGAGGTTAAGAGCATTGCCTGCTCTTCCAAAGGCCCTGAGTTCAATTCCCAGCAACCACATAGTGGCTCACAACCATCTGTAATGAGGTCTGGTGCCCTCTTCTGGCATGCAGGCATACACGCAGAAAAAATATTGTATGTATAATAAATAAATAAAAATATATAAAAAAAAAAAAAAAAAAGAAAACACGAGTGAGTCAGGTGGTGGCGCACGCCTTTAATCCCAGTGCTTGGGAGGCAGAGGCTGGTGGGTCTCTGTGAGTTCTGGTCTACACAGAGAAATAGGTTCAAAAAAAAAAAAAAAGGAAATGATAAGTGACCAGGATGCGGTCCCCACCTGAAATCCCAGAACTTGAGAGGCCAGGCCAGGAGTCCTAAGACTCTGTCTCAAAAGAACAATAACCAGGGCAGGTGCAGTGGGTAAAGATGCTTGCCACCAAACCTGATGGCCTGTGTTCTCTCCAAGGAACTCGTAAGATGAGAGAACTAGCTCCCAAAACTTGTCCTCTGACCTCCAGATATGTGCTGTGGCATGCACCTCTTCCCTGACAAAATAAAATGTAATTCAAAACAAAACATCCCCAAATAAACAAAGAAGAAAATGTTACAAACCCAGACACTATAATCAGGGACAGGGCTAAGTTCATGTCCAGAATTGCCCTTTTCTTATTTCTGCTCTCAGTGTACGGAACAAATTCTGCTGTGTAGCAGAAGGCTTCAAGTCCCTGGGGAGGGCTGACCATGGAATGGGAGCTCACGGTCTCTCCCGACTGTCTCTTCCGCCGGTTAGTGAGCAGACCGGACAGGACAGCAGTGATAACAGCGCCCTGACAGAGGACAGCAGGGAGGGTTCTTTCATCAGGGGCCATCACAGCTACCGGCCCCATCGCTGCCCTTCTGTCTTAGTTCAGAGCAGAGGGCACCCTGGAAGATCTCCCACCCAGCTGAGTTCAACGAGGCCCTCAGTGTTCAGTGACTGAGAGCTCTGTTTAATGGCTAATTCCAGCAGCCAATCAGACAATGCTAGACACCCCAGTGACTGCTAAAAATGACAAACACACCATGGCTCTGCTTCCCCAAAGCCCAGACTGGATTTCAGGTTTTGTGTCCCCACAGGGCAACCCGAAGTCTTCGGGGACAATAGAAACAGCTCAAATTCTAGCTCATTGTGACATTAGAAAAACACGAGAGAAAATGTCAAAAAGAAGTGCTAGTAAGGGGAGACCGGCAGCCGGCAGCTCTGCCCTAATTCCTGCTGGAAATATGGGCTTTCATGTGGGGCTGGCTCTGTACCTGACTTCCCCGGCCCTCCTTTTTCTTTGATGATGGCTTCAGCTATTCATGAGCCAATGAAGTTTGGGTTAAAGCCTTCCACTGTCTGAGTCCTGACTCGGTCAAGTGTAGAGAGAATAGACCTGCCAGACCTTCCAAAAGGGACTGAATTTGTCTGGTGGAAAATCTGGTTAAATGCTTGCTAAGCATCAGGCATGGGCCTCAAGGAGCATGAGCTGTTTGCCCATCACAGAGACATGAAGGCATGTATAAATACAATAGATGTACAGCAGAGGCTGTACCAGCCATAGGCCCCAGATCCCCACAGCACTCCTGTCACCATTTCTGGATCACAGACATTTTCAAATCTCCCCTAAATCTGGGAGGGTACAGCTGCAGGGATGGTCTGCGACAGAGCCATCCCAGGCCAAATGAGATGTGTCCACAGCCCGAATGCTGTGGATGGGAGCAGGGGAGCCTTTTTATATCTCTTGAGAAGCATGAAGACTTGGGCTGGGAGTTCAGTGGTAGAGTTTTGCTTGCTTAGCCTGGCCCTGGGTTTCATTTCCCAGCATTGCAATAACTGAGTCAAGTTGCAGATTTTTAAAACCAGTGGGACTAGTGGTCTGGCTCAGCATGGAAACCGTAAAGGAGCTTGTCACCAAGTCTGAAGACCTGTGTTCAATCCTGAAGCCCACTCTCGCAAGTTGTGTCTCTCCCTCCACCTGCGCGTGCGCAAGCACGCACGCACGCACGCACGCAATAAAAACAACCCATGAAGAGTATGTTTGTATGAGTTCAAGAAGGTTATTCTTGACTGTATTCTGTGACTGACTGCTTTGTTTAATGGTTAATTCCAGCAGACCATTCTTTCTACACTTGACCAAGTTAGGACTCGGACAGTGAGAGGCTTTAACCCAAAATTTGGTGGTCCATAATTTTGCATCTCCTGTGTTAGACTTGGGTGCTGGGATTATTATACCCAGATCAGGCAAGAGAATTTGATTTTAGTTTCAATTTAGGAAAGCCCATGGGTTTCAATCTAGAACTGCTGTACCGCTGAGTTTTCCTTAGAAAGGTAAGGTGCTCAGCTGAGCGGTGGTGGCGCACACCTTTAATCCCAGCACTAGGGAGGCAGAAGCAGGGGAATCTCTGTGAGTTCGAGGCTAGCCTGGTCTACAAGAGCTAGTTCCAGGACAGGCTCTAAAACTACAGCGAAACGAAACCCTGTCTCAAAAAAAAAAAAAAAAAAAAAAAAAAAAGTCAGGTGCTCAGAAGTCTCCCGAGCCACAGCTTCCAAGGCGTGTCAGCCTTGTAGAAGCTTCATCAATACTAAGCAGAGAGAACCGCTGTAGAGAGAACTCCATAGGGCAGTTTAGAAGAGATGCTCTCAGGAGGTTTGGCCATTCTTCTGTATGCAACCTTGGGGCAAGCAGGGTAATTAGACTCCATTTTTCAGAATCTCTGCTTTTTGTTATTATTGTTTTGAGTCAGGGCCTCTCTATGTAAATCCCAACTGGCCTTGAATTCAAAGAACTCTGAGATCTGCCTCTGCCTCTTGAGTGCTGGGATTTAAAGATATATGCCCCATGCCTGGCAGGCTGTTTTTTCTAACTAGCTCCCAGGTAAGGCCGTTACTATTGGTTCAGGGACCACGCTTTGAGTGGTATTCCGAAGGACTCTGAGCAGTACTGTCTGCATCCTGACCCTTAGAATGGCGAGACTGATGAGAGGCTTGGAATCATGATGGCAGTGATCAGGATCCAGGAGTGTGATGGATCAGTGGTCCTCAACCTTCCTGATGCTGCAACCCCTTAACAAAGTTCCTCAGGTTGTGGTGACCCTCAACCATAACATCATTTTGTGGCTACATCATGAGGCTCTGGGTCTATCCCCAGCAGAGCATAAACCAGGCTTGGTGGTGCATGCTTATAATCCCCACACTAGAGAGGTGGAGACAGGAGGATCATAAATTCAGGGCAATCCTCAGTTTGACAGCAAGCTTGAAGTCAACCTGGGATACATGACCCTGCTTTGATCTGGGAGAACAGCGGCAGTGGAGACCACTCTGGGTCTGGTCTGAATTTAACAGGTTTGTTGCTACCTAGGTCAAGAGACAACTAATGAAATATATAAAGGGACCAGTGTCCCGTTTTCACAATACCAACATCCTGTTCCTCTTTTTCTAGTAGAGACTTTCAATGCGCCGAGAATTACGCCTCTATTCGTGGCGTCTCACAGGAAGCCTCTATCAGCAACAGTGTGAGCACAACAGGACACCATGAGAGCACAACTAGTGACACACCTTCTGTCTCAAACTCCTCAAAGCCTACGTTCCATCAATGTGCTCAGTATTTGTTTAGTATCAAATGTCTTCATCAACCCTTCACAGTGCAGTAGTGAGCTGGCTCTGGACATGCAAAGCTGCAATTTCAGCACCTTTGAGGCTAGCCTGGGCTACACAGACCCAACTCCTTAAAAAAAAAAAGCTAAACCAAAAATGACAGTATAAAGAAAATAAATAAGGGACACTGTGGAGACTCATTGTGGAAGGTCCTGAGGTTTTACAAAAAAAAAAAAAAAAAAAAAACACATAAAAACCCCAAAACAACAACAACAACAAAAAAACCCCCCACAAAAACCAGGGGATCGTAGAGCTTAGGATGGTCTCAAACTTACTACAGAGACTAAGATGATCTTGAATTCTGATATTCCTACTGAGCTGGAGTACAGACAAACTGTTTTCAACTTTATTTGAGTCAGGGTCTCATTATGAAGCCCTGGCTGGCCTGGAACTTGGTATGTAGACCATGTTGGCTCCAATTTGCAGAGATCCACCTGCCTTTGTCTCTTAAGAGCTGGGATTAAAGGTATGTGCCACCATGCCTGACTGTTTGTTTTTCAAGACAGGATTTCTCTGTGTAGCCCTGGCTGTCCTGGAACTCACTCTGTAGACCAGACTGGTCTCAAACTCACAGAGCTCTGCCTCTGTCTAAGTGTTAGGATTAAAGGTATGTCCTATTGCTCTAGCATCCCAAATTCTGGGATTATAGGCCTGTGCTATGTTATCATGAAGAATAAGTATGAACTATGTAGTTCTCATGCCTAGAGCTGTGATTTACTTACTCTACAGTCATGGTCATGTCTCCTCATGTGTAAGGGGAAGATCTTACCATGTAGGGTGAGGACAAAGCCATGTATGTTGCCACAGACATAAAGCTTTTTTTTTTTTTTGGTTTTTTTTCGAGACAGGGTTTCTCTGTGGCTTTGGAGCCTGTCCCGGAACTAGCTCTTGTATACCAGGCTGATCTCGAACTCACAGAGATCCACCTGCCTCTGCCTCCTGAGTGCTGGGATTAAGACATAAAGCTTTTAGTGCATGTTAGGTGGTAGCACATCACCCTTAAATTGCACAACTGGGGAGCTTTTGACTCCCAGACATTTAAGATGCGGTCTGATAGTATAATACCAGTCTGAAAAACAACTGTCTCACGGGTATTTTAAAGCTCAAAGTGAAACGGCATCCAGAAGAGTGACCTGAAAGTTGTTTTGTTTGGTTTGGTCCAGTTTAAGAAGTACCTGGAGCTGGACAATGGCAGTGTACGCCTTCAATCCAGCACTTGCGAGGCAGAGGCAGGTGGAAAGCTTTGAGTTTGAGGCCAGCCTGGTCTACAGAGCAAGTCCTAGGGCAGCCAGGACTGCACAGAGAAACCCTATCTTGAAAACCAAAATAAAATAAAGTATCTGGAAACCATGAGAATACCAAAGAGCTACTGTTTGCTCAGGTCATAATTCTGGTGTATGAGATCAGGTGCCAAGGAGATCATTATGATGCCAAAATTCCAGCCTGCCTTCTTCGCAGGTTCACACTGACACACCAAGCTGCCTTGATTGAACCAAGTCCTGGCTGAAATAACCTCAGGAAGTATGGACTATAGTAGAAAAAAAAAAAACCCAAAATTTAAACACAGGGTTGGAAATGTGGGCTCTTAGAAGAATAACTGCTTAGCTATGGATTTTCAGCACCACAAAATGAATCAAAACACAAATATAAACCTGATGATTTTCCATGTTTACTAGGTAAGCTAGATTTGGTTTCATTGCTTAATTTTTGTTGTGAAGGATGTCCCTCCCCAAACCATTTGCTAGAAAACGTCAGGAACACAAATTAACACCCTCAGGTCACACCAGGAAACAGGAGAGAGAGCCAATTCTAGCACGCAAGTGGCAGGAGTTCCAGGCCAGCAAGAGAACTAACCAATGAATGAGACCTAAGGTAAGAAACATGGCATGGGGCTGGAGAGATGGCTCAGAGGTTAAGAGCATTGCATGCTCTTCCAAAGGTCCTGAGTTCAATTCCCAGCAACCACATGGTGGCTCATAACCATCTGGCCTGCAGGCATACACAGAGACAGAATATTGTATACATAATAAATAAATAAATATTAAAAAAAAAAGAAACATGGCATGTACAACCTTATCTGTGCCAAAGAACAAAACAGTTTAGCCGGGCGGTGGTGGCTCATGCCTTTAATTCCAGCACTCAGGAGACAGAGGCAAGTGGATCTGTGAGTTCGAGGCTGGCCTGGTCTACAGAGTGAATTCCAGGACAGCCAGGGCTACACAGAGAAACCCTGTTTTGAAACAAACCAAAACCCAAAAAACCAAAACCCAAAAAACCAGTTTAATCACAATGCTAGTTCCTGAACATTTGACTTAACACATCAATAAATTAAAAACAAATTCTCTAAAAATTACCTAAAATGAATACTGAAGCTGTGTTGGTGCACACTGATTGGTCATCCCAGAATTTGTGAGCTAAAGGCAGGAAGATCAAGCGATCAAGGCTAGCCTTAGTTACATACTGAGTAGGTATACCAGAAGGTTAACTGGGGCTATAAGAGAGACCCTCTCTTAAACAGCAAAACAGAACTCAAGAAAAATACTACTTCTCAAATGATACTGGGAAGACAAAACAATCCAACAACAAAAGCCTCCCCCAAATTTACAGAGCATTTCTGGTCTTTGGCCATGACTTCTGTGTGGTTAGTAGCTAGTAGTAGCTGCCTTTGGAGTTAATATTCATTGTAGGAGGAACACAGCTTTCTCTGATGAGCTGTTTGAGAAATTCCTAATCCTCACTTATCTGAATGCAAGATTCTAGTGTCTCTAATTGTTAGTCTAATAGATTAAATCTGGACCAACTGAACTAGGTGAGAAACACGTTGAACTATGAAGTCACTGGAAACATCTGTGCACTTAAACACCTGATTTTGGTTTGGTGTGTGGTCATGATCCTGATGAGCGTATGAATCAGTGGAGATTTTGATCCCCGTACACTTTAGATCTGGCATACACCTATAGGTTTGGGGTCGCTACTACCGAATTTCACTGTTGATATGTGTCTGGCAAAGCTTGAAAGCATAGGCTTTTATCCCAGCACTTGAGGGACAGAAGAGAGCAAATTTCCGTGAGTTCAAGGCCAGCCTGGTCTACATAGTTCTAGGGTAGCTAGGGTTATATAGTGAAACTGTCTAAAACAATACTAATAAAAAACAAGTGGTGGGGTTTTAAGGAGGAGAGGATGAGATGTTTCTTTGTAGGTTTGTCATTTCAAGGGCAAATACATCACCCGCATCCTGACTTCGCAGACAGTGCCCAAGCATTGCCTTGGCGATACTACGTGCTACTCCCAGTACTGCACTTGCTGCAAGACAGGATCCACTGCCTAAATATCGACACGTTTCTCCTTGGGCCTCCGAAGAGCTACCTTCTCCAGAGCAGCTCGCACCAAGAGTCTGGAGACACACAGCCAGTCTACCTAAACTTAGGGTAAAGAGTCCAGACAACTTAGCTCAGGAGTCAGGCCAACTAAGTGACGCTAGTCGGAAGTAGGTCAGGAGTTCCAGCTTCAAGATCTCATCCCTGAGTCTGTGACAGTAGTAACCAGGCTCGTCGGAGCCGGGCCTTGCAGACGCTTACCTGTTTTTGTACCGGCCTCCAGCCGGAAACATTCAGCAAGAATCTAAACCACTGGGGAATCAAAGGTGAAGTCTGCGTTGTTCTCCCCCCGCCCCCCACCACCACCAACAGCCCCCAGGTCTGCGCACGCGTCCTACTCCTTCGGCGGCTTCCCTAGCCTGCCAGAGGCTCATTCTCATTAACTACGCATGCGAGAAACCGAGGCGTCTTCCCGCAGTTTCTAGAGAACCAATCGGCGGGGCCCTTAGCCTCAAGCTCCACCCTCACGCCGCTTGCGTCGCCCTGCCCTCTTTGGCGCGAGCTGCGCGTCAGGGAACGAGGGAAGGCGCCTGTCTGCGCTGGCTCGTCCCTCTCCCGAGCAGCCAATCGCCGGTGAGCGGCCGGGCACGCGCGCGCGCACGCCTCCTGGAGTTTAACGGTCGCGTGAGGCCAATTTCTCGGGCCAGGCTAGGCAGAGGCGAGGAGGCCAGGTAAGCGGTCGCGGCTTGTGGGCAGCTGCGTGCCGCGAGGGCTGAGGACTGAGTCCTAGACGATCCCATCAGAGGGGACCCCCCTTGGGTGCGTTGACAGGCTAGGGTGAGGGACTGTGGCTACCGCAAAGCTGGCCGGAGCCCGCTGGCGTGTGCGGGTTCGCAGTTGCGGCCGCTCTTTCTAGACTCGTGCCCTTGAGTGACATCAGCGAGGCCCAATCGGAGGGCGGCCTTTGCAAGGGGCGTGGGTGCTTCCCCCCCCCCCCCCCCCCCCCCCGGTAGTGATACCCACGCTTCCATTGGAAATGACAGTGATCACTAGCGGCTCTCCAACATGCCTGCTGCCTCGTATTCTCTCTCCTCCGGTCTTGAACCGGTAGGCGTTACCCGCGACTAGGGTCTGACGTCTGCCCCTGAAACCACCTCGTACTGGTTCCTTTCAGCCTCCCCGCAGAGGAAGCCCTGTGAACTTTCAAATTGTTAATGCTACTCCGTCACTCCTGCCTCCGACTCCAAAGGGTTGTAGGGTGAGGGACAGAGCATCGTTTTTGGTGCTGAAAGTTATATTTAGAAATGTCTGTACCTATATTCAGTTTCTATCAAGTTTATTTCATATCCATAGCGGGTTTCCCCCTTTTCTCCTCGCCCTTCCCCGTCCCGGGAGAGGTGTCATTGAGGTTCTAGTGGTGTTTCTATCTAAATCTTGCATCCGGATTACCTCAGCGGAGGTGGATGTGGGGGAGGGCCTGTGAGAAGAGATGGAACTGTAGATCCACCTCTCTGGAGAGTTTGTGGTCATTTGAATCCACGTATTTTCGTTGCCAGTTGGAAGAGGCAGCCCCTGGCTTTTTCAATACCCCATTTGTCACTGGTGATGGGCCAGACACTGGGGTGGGAAGGTGGCGGAAGTCAAATCCATTTGGTTAGATCTGTACCTGTCCTGGAGGCAATGCTTCTTTAACTTCAATGAACTGATTGTGTTCTTTAAGCCCTGGAAAGTGAGAGTTGGGTGGCACAGGAATGTGAGAAAGTTCTTCCGATGCAGTCTCTAAACTTCTCATTTTATAAGCAGCATGGTTTTTTTGTTTTGTTTTGGTTTTTGTTGTTGTTCCCCCTCATCTTTCATCTCTTTGAAATCAGTGGATTCTGGAAAGATGATGCATATGGTTGGGCTTATGACAGCAAGTTTAAATCTATATATCCAGATTTAGTAAAATTTTAGTTAACTTGTTCCAGAGTACAAAGTATTAAGAATTGTACATCCAGCCATTTTTAACAGTTAAATAGCTTTTAAACGCAAACATAAGACTAAATAGTTAAGTCCTGTTAGTGGCTATATAAGTTAACAAACCTTCTGCAGTGTAGGACTTACTAAATAAGTGAACCAGGCTGAAAGCATTCCATTTATTATGTAATAGAGTGCACCTAGAACCTTGATTATTAAGCACAAAATTCTGAAATATTGCCTGTAGGGGATAATGTGATTCTTACAAATTACCTTAAAAAGACATATGGTCCTTATACATAAACTGCATCCTGCTGAAAGTATGTGATTTAGGGGTTTTAGAAGAAGAAATGCGAACTCCAGAACTTTCCATCACCCTGAGGTGAAAAGCGAGTGCACTGCAGTGGCCTCCTTTCTCCCGTCCTCCTCGGGGCTTCATAGTCTGCTTTGCCCTGTGGGTTTGCCAGTGCTAGATTCTTCATATAAATGAAGTCATAGAGTAGTAATTTTTTTTTTTCCTGAGACAGGGTTTCTCTGGGTAGCTTTGGAGCCTGTCCTGGAACTCTCTATGTAGACCAGGCTGGCTTCAAATTCACAGAGATCCTCCTGCCCCTGCCTCCCGAGTGCTGGGACTAAAGGTGTGCCCCACCACTGCCCGGCCTGGCTGCTGTTCTTTATGTAGATGAATTTTCAAGGTCTGCAAAGTCATGAGAAGATAGTGGGTAAATTGTACATTTAATGGCTTTTTCCGTAGTTTTCCCTGTTCAGATTCCTTGGAAGCGTAGCGGACTTCACAGCTCTGAATGTCAGCTGCTGAGGATGCTGGTAGACGATGAGGCAGCTGAAGAGGAGCCAGAAGCAGCCTCCTCCTTCAGGAGAAACAAGAGTGCTTCCAGATGACAGAGCTTAACAATTTCTGTGCGATATGGAGGATTTTGGTTTGGCGGAAACTTTACAAAAATCTTCACCTTCTGCAGACTCTGATATCAAAAGTACTCCCCATTCTCTCGGATTGAGCTTGTGTGCTAATAGGTAAGAATTGTTAGATACTATTTCTTTTTTTTTAAGATAGGATTTCTCTGTGTTTGTTCTGGAACTCTCTCTGTAGACCAGACTGGCTTTGAACTCAGAGGTCCACCTGTCTCCGTCTCCCTAGTGCTGGGAACAATGATGTGTACCACCACCACCAGGTGGTTGGATACTATTTTCATGTGTTAATAAACCAAAATAACTTTATTTGCAGAACTGACTAGTTGATCTAATCAGTGTCATTGTTGCCTTAAAGAACAAACAACCCATCTCTGATTAGGAACTGTTTAGGGACAGTCCTGGAACTCTCACTGTAGACCAGGCTGGCCTTGAACTGAGAGATCCATCATTATGCTTTTTTTTATTTTGTAACTTACAAGCATATCTTTAAAGTTTTTGAGGTAAGACCTCTTATAGCCAAGGCTAACCTGACTCATAATGTACTCAGAGATAATCTTGATCTTTTGATTCTCTACATCCTGATAATTGCCTAGTTATTTTTCCTTTTTTTTTTTAACCTTTTTAATTTTTTTAAAGAGACAGTCTCATTGTGTAGCTCAGGCTGGCTTTAAACTCTAGGAAGTCCTCCTGTCTTAGCCTTCCTAGTACTGGGGTTACAAATGTGAGCTTCTGGGCTGAAGAGATAGCTCAGCGGTTAAGAGCATAGGCTGCTCTTCCAGAGGTCCTGAGTTCAATTCCCAGCAACCACATGGTGGCTCACAACCATCTGTAATGATATCTGGTGTCCTCTTCTGACATGCAGATTAACATGCAGGCAAAACACTGTATAAATAATAAATGTTTAGAAAAATAAATAAAATTAAAAAAAAACACAAATGTGAGCTACGATACCTGGCTTATTTCTACATTCTAAATTAATAGTATAGATAATATTTTATATTGTAGAAGCATCATACCAATCTGGGAAACAGTAATTAAACTGTTTAGAACGTATTAGAACTGGACAGTGGTGGCGCACGCTTTTAATTTCAGTACTCGGGAGGCAGAGGCAGAGGCAGGTGGATCTCTGTGAATTTCAGGACAGCCTGGTCCACAGAGCTAGTTTCAGGATAGCTAAGCCTACCAAAGAAACTCTTCCAAAAAAAAAAAAAAAAAAACCAAAAAAAAAAAAACCCCAAAAAACCTCAAAAAGCAAAAAACAGACTGAGTTGACAAAAAGCCAATAAAATTCTTTATGTATTTAGTTATTGATTCAATTATTTAGGGTCTCTCTGTCCCTGGCTGCCCTGAAGCTCATTTATATAGTCCAGGTTGGCTTGGAACCTGTAGCAGTCTCTTGACTCTACTTCTCAAGCTGGGGAGTATGGCTTTGTGAAGACACACACACATTTGGGTGCTCCTCCTTCCCTCCTTCCTTCCTTTCTCTTTTTTGATACAGGGCCTCTCTATATAACCTTAGCTCTCGTGGAACTCACTATTTTGCCAGGCTGGCCTCTAACTCATAGAGATCCATCTACCTCTGCCTGTAGAGTTCTGGGATTAAAGACGTGTGCCACCATATTTGGCAAAGAGTCAGATAGCTTTAAATATAAAGATTTTGATGAATTTGTGTATTATAAATTAACTACCTTAAAAACTGTTCATTCTTGGCCGGTCGGTGGTGGCGCATGCCTTTAATCCCAGCACTCGGGAGGCAGAGGCAGGCGGATCTCTGTGAGTTTGAGGCCAGCCTGATCTACAAGAGCTAGTTCCAGGACGGGAACCAAAAGCTACGGAGAAACCCTGTCTCGAAAAATCCAAAATCAACAACAACAACAACAAAACAACAAAAACCTGTTCATTCTCTCCCTTCCTTGTGAGGAGTTTGAAGCAGTAATATCCCACGGGTAAGGTAGTATGAGAGAAAGATGTAAAGGCCCGAGACATGCCTGCTGCAGTGCTCCACCTTGAAGCCGAACGCTGGCCACATTTACCTCCTGCCTCATTTGGTGGCCCCTCTGAAATCTACTTCTTTTTTTTTTTTTTTTTTTTTTTTGGTTTTTCGAGACAGGGTTTCTCTGTGGCTTTGGAGCCTGTCCTGGAACTAGCTCTGTAGACCAGGCTGGTCTCGAACTCACAGAGATCCGCCTGCCTCTGCCTCCCGAGTGCTGGGTGAAATCTACTTCTAGAAGAAATTCCATTTAGTACTTTAATTGCCTGTCGAACCTAAATGTACTTGTCATGAAATTGATGTCATTGAATTTGTATCTCCTTTCTCTGTGACTGACACTTAAATCCACCATGTTGAAACTAGATTATTGCAACTCTGTAAAGTTCTTATGTACAACATATATTTTAAAGAGTTTATTGTGGTCTTGCTCTTCAATTTTTTTATGCTTCTAACTTTATTATTTTATTATTTTCATTTTGGTTAGTGTATGTGTCTGTGCACGCATACGTGCGTGCATGCGTGTGTGCGAAACAAAATAGATCTACATAGTAAGTAAATAAAATTGCTCAGGGACTGGGAATGTAATTCCACTGGTTGAATACTTATTTGACATGCAGGAAGCCCTGGGCTCTGTTCCTAGCATAGCAGAAATCAGGAATCATGCCTGTAATTCCTACACTTGGGAAGAAAAGGTAGGAAGAATAGCAGTTCAAGCTCATCTTCTCCTATGTAGTGAGTTTGAGGCCATCCTTTCATACATGTGGCTGAAAATAATAACAGTAAATTGGAGGAAAGATGGCTTAGTGGCTAAGAGCACAGACTACTCTTCCAAAGGACCGAGGCCTAATTCCCAGCACCCACTTGACAGCTCACAACTGTTTGTGGCTCTAGTTACAGGGGATCCAGCACTCTCACAGATACATATATGCAGGCAAAACACCAAAGCACATAGGATAAAAATAAATCATTGAAAAAAGAAAACATTTGGCCGGGCAGTGGTGGCGCTCACCTTCCATCCCAGCACTCGGGAGGCAGAGGCAGGCAGATTTCTTTGAGTTCGAGGCTAACCTAGTCTGCAATAGCTAGTTCCAGGACAGGCTCCAAAGCAACAGAGACGCTGTCTCAAAAAACAACAAACAAACAACAAAAAAAAAACCAAACAAAAAACAAAACAAAAAAAACCAATGAAAATGCCCTTTTAGCTACAAAACAGATCTGATGTTCTGAATTGTATTTGGGGTATTTATGAACAAATCTGAAGTCATCCCCCATTTGGAAGTCTTAGTGTTCCATTACACACCGTACAGGCTCAATAAATCCTATCTATTGACTGCTAATTGGGTTGGCAGAGCTTTCATTCACAGGCAGTTCAGTGATAAGCACGAGTTTATCACATGGAATCTGAGGATCTGGTTACGGGATTGACTGTTCTGGCAGCAGAGAGAGACTGCTTAGCGGACAATGGAGGGCTGTTGTTAAAGTGGGCCAGATGAGCCTCCAGAATAGTTCAGGGAAGCTGTGCCATCTTCTCTGTCGTTTCTGCTGGAGAAGGCTTCTCTCATAAAGACGTGAGTGTGTCCCTGTGTGGTCAGGTTTCTGAGGAGGATTAGGTATCAGTGGTTGTGTACTGCTCTGCTAGATCTTGAACTGCTGAATTAGTCAACTCTTCAATTGAATGAGAAAACCATCTGAATTATTTATGTTTCAACAGAAGTAGTCCCCACCTTAGTACAAATGGGGTATCCTCTTTCTCAGGGAAGACCGGGCCACCTGTCACTCAAGGCACAGTCGAAGTCCTCACTGCTTTAACACAAGAGCTGCAGAACAGTGGCCGGACTGCCTCAGAGCTTTGGAAGAACTGTGAGGTATTTCATTTTGTTTTATTTGGGGGGTGGTGGTGCTCTTTTAAATATGAAATAAATGTGGCTCTACTGAATTGTTAGAAATTTATGTCCAGAAAAGCATGATATTTAACCTTAGTTCTATAGTCAAATGACCAAGCATAAGATAACTGATACTGAAGGAACAAGAGAAGGGAGATGGGACACCATGGCCACAGAGAGCAGACCTGGAGACTCCCTGTGAACTGAAGTCTTTGTTCCGAGCACCCTCGGACTGTTACAATTGTTACTAATTACAGTCTTCTATGTGACTCTTAAAGTTGTCCTCATTTTTACAAACCTAAATCTTTTTCTGGAGTATTTTGAATGCTCTTATGATAAATTAAGGCCTCTATTTTGTGCCTAACACATTCTTCTGGTGCGTTGGCCTGTCGGCAGTGACTTCTTTGGTTAAACCGTGTTGGAAATTTAATTCTTAGGAACATCTCCCAGTTGAAGTATGGGAGTTGGTGGTGGTGTGTGCTCCTAGCCCTGGAAACAAGCCAGGAAAAAGGAGAATCACAGAAACAAACTTAAAGACTGACACATAGAAGGATACTTACAAATTTTGTTTTGGTGAATAATACTCAAGATGGCCTTTTCTCAATTGTTCATTTGTTTTTTGAGACAGGCTCTTTATGTAGCTCTGTCTGACTTGGAGCTTACTGTGTAGACCAGGCTGGCCTCAATCTCACAGAGATTTTCCTGACCCTGCCTCCCGAGTGCTGGGACTAAAGGTGAACTCTACCATGCCAGGCTCTTTGCTCTTTAGACTACATAAAAGGTTGTAATGTTTTATAGAAATGCAAATGTAATTATCAAACTCTAAGCAGTGGATTTTAACATTAATTGTACCTTTAGAACCGCCGTAACTTGTGTTTTTAGAATATAAAACTGAAAGAAAGATTTCCTGGCCTAAGAATTCAGTAGCAATTACCCCAAATATAATGACTTCAAAAAATTATCATTTAAAATGAACTTTTCAGAGTTTTGGGAGGTTGTGGTAGTTTGCAGCAGGGTCTCACTCCAGCCCAGGTCTCACTCTGGAACTCATAATGTCCGGCCTTCAGTTCTTGGCAGTGTTTCTGCCTTAGCTTCCCAAGCACTGGAATGTGGGGTTTGAGTAGTTGGCAGCTTTTCATTTTTCTCCAATGGTTTTTTATGTTTTTCACCTAGCAATCACTGAACCAATGTGGAAGACCCATAAGATGTATTTGTGTATGATGCCGTTAAGACCCAGGATGGCCTGGTCTGGACATGTAGCTCAGTGGCATGGTACATGTTTAGCATGCATGAGACCCTGGGTTCTAATCCAGCATCTGGGGAAAACAAGTTTGATGAACTATTTTTTCTGTGTGTCTATTCATTAACCTGTGACCAGTAACATATAAATAGGACCAAGAGCAACTACCACAGCACAGTTTATTTCTGACAACTTTTGTTTGATTAGGAATTGTTACTTTAGTACTTTGAATCAACACCTGAAGTTAGAGACTGTATTTCCGAGTTTAATGTATTGATTTAAAAAAAATGGTTGGGGGAGGAGGTGGAAATTTTTAAGTAAAAATAAATAAATAAAAAAATGGAGGGGGGGGGAAGGAGTGGGGGGAGGGGGAGGGAAATGGGAGGCTGGGAGGAGGCGGAATTTTTTTTTTCTTCAATTAAAAAAAATAATAAAAAAAAAATGGTTGGGCCTGGATTTCCTTGTGGATGATTCCAGGCTCATAGTCTGGCCCTGGGCTCTCGTTTGCAGAGTTCAACCTTGGTTGATGCAGAGTCAGTTGAAGTCTGAGGAGGAGGAGACTGGGCTAGAGGTTTTTTGTTTTGTTTTGTTTTTTTAAGATTTATTTATTATGTATACAATGTTCTGCCTGCATATGTGCCTGCAGGCCAGAAGAGGGCGCCAGATCTCATTACAGGTAGTTGTGAGCCACAATTTGGTTGTTATGACTTGAACTCAGGTCTATGAAAGAGCAGCCAGTGCTCTTAACCACTGAGCCATCTCTCCAGCCCTGGGCTAGAGTTTTAAAAGCATGTTTTTGTTTGTGTGTCTTCACTGAGGTTATGTTTTGTGAATTCCCACCTGACTACAAGGTTGGCTACTCAGCGAAGAGCCGCTTAGTGCTTTTTCAGAGAGGGCAGTGCACTCTCTGGTCACGTCCATAGGACTTCCTGCTTTTATTTAGTGTGCTTTTGTAGTTGTGTGAAAACAACAGAAACCGCCAATATTTTGGAGTAGTGTTTTAGGATCAGAAAGGTCAGATGTTATGCAAGCCTTAAGATCTGATGGTTTTCCTGAGTTTCTAGTGTTTGTGTCCTTTTGGAATACGATTGTGTGTTTCCTGATGCTCAAAAGAACTAATTTACTTTGCTAAACACAAAAGCTTCCTTATATTCTGAGTGTGCAGAGTGACAATATCCTTAGTTTGCTTTAGCTAGATCTCTTTTAGCCTTTTAGCACTTTGTGTTATATGTACAATAATAACAGCTACAGGATGAAAAGAAAAGAGGTGTTTACTTTTTTTTTTTTTTTTTTTGGTTTTTCAAGACAGGGATTCTCTGTGTAGCTTTGGAGCCTGTCCTGGAACTAGCTCTTGTAGACCAGGCTGGTCTCAAACTCACACAGATCTTCCTGCCTTTGCTTCCTGAGTGCTGGGATTAAAGGTGTGGGCCACCACCACCTGCAAGGTGTTTACAATTTATTGTCTCTTTGTTAGGTAGTATAGCTGCACTTTGTAGCACTTGCTCTTATTAGACCTGTGACCCCCCCACCCCCAGGACTTCTCTGTGTAACAACTCTGACTGTCCTGGAACCTGGAACTCCTTCTGTAAACCAGGCTGGCTTCGAACTCACAAAGATCCGCCTACCTCTGCCACCTGAGTGCTAGCATTAAAGGTGTGCGCCCCCCCCCCCCCCCCCCCGCCTCGCAGCCTGTAGGCTTCTTTTTATAGTAGTTTTTTTTAAACTTCATTCATCTTAATTCATCCATTTATTTATCTCAGTATTAATATGTTTCCCTTAGTAGTTTTGTTTTTTTAACGTAAAATAAGTTCATATTATTCTGAAGTGAAAATTATAGGTAAAATAACCTATTTGTACTAGCTTTAAAAAATTAGTGTAGGTGGTAGCGCATGGCTTTAGTCCCAGCACTCGGGAGGTAGCAATAGGCAGAGCTCTGTGAGTTCAAGACCAGCATGGTTTACATAGAAAGTTCCGGGGCAGCGAAGGCTACACAGAAAAACCCTGTTTAAAAGAGAAAAAAAAAATAGTAGGCCAGGTAGTGGTGGTGCACGCCTTTAATCCCAGAACTCAGGAGGCAGAGGCAGGTGGATCTCTGTGAATTTGAGGCCAGCCTGGTCTGCAGAGTGAGTTGCAGGACAGGCTCCAAAGCTACAGAGAAACCCTGTCTCGAAAAACAAACATACACACAAAATAGTATAGGTAACAGAGTGCTTGCTTATTATTCACCTAGGCCTAAGGTCAGTCTGCAGCCATGCATGCCTGCTGATGTGCATGGACACACACACACACACACACACACACACCCTTAGCTAACTGTGATATAAAGGAAATGGAAGTTGTTTATAGTAAAGACTATTATAAATATGTAAGTGTCTGTGAAGTTCTCTGGTGTCTCTGCAATTTATAGACTGTCTGTGAGGGAGCAGCTGAAGGGAATCTACTATTGATACCCTGATGACTGAGACTGGAGTAGCGCTCTCTTCTGAGCTAGTGACCAGGCTCATTTCTGAAACAGACTTCAGTGTGCTTGGAGCAAAATGCACAAAATTGCACAAAAGTAGTTACTATTTTTTTTAAAATATAAAACAGAGAGAGACAAGTCGAGGAATAGAAAAATGCTTGGGATGGTGGGAGAAGGAGAGGTAGTCTGGGATTGGAAGGACAGCAGTGTGTGTGAAGAGCTGGGGAGGGAGCTTCCAAAGCTGGGAGGTGAAGGCATTTCTACAGGCCCAAAGATCAGGAAGCGGTGCGGGGGTGGGGGGGTGAAGTTGGAGGAGTATGCAGCCAGGTAGTAGAGGCAGAAAGCAGTGATAGGGCGGAAAGGCTGTAAGGTGGAAGAGCAGAGCTGTTGTGCAGGATGCTTTTCACTGATATCGTGTGCCACTTGCATACCATCTATTGCTGAGCAGGTGGGCACCAGGCTTACGATGGGATTCATCCTTCTGGAGAATCTGTGCCCTAGTCTGGCTTTGTGTCTCTTTAGGGAAGTGCTTACTGCTCTTGGTAGTCAGGAGGACTCTGAAGGGTAGTCAAGGCCAGTTCCACAGCATGCCAGGGAATCAGCTTTTCGTTCCTTGCACTTGAGCTCCGCAGTGTTTGGAACACTTCAGTAAAAGTAAAAGTTCTCTACTAATTTATTTTTGGTTTTGTATGTGAGAGTTTTCTGGGTACATTTTAGTTCTTAAGGAGATTGTTAGCTTTTATGAGGAGAAAGGATGAGAAACGGAAGACGAATCTAGAGGCTGGGGAGATGGTTTAGTTGACAAAGTGCTTGCCATGTAAGCATCAAAACCTGACTTCACTCCCTAGCACTCACATAAAAAGCTGGGTAGGATGGTGGCTCTTGTAGCCCTAATGCTCTCGAGGTAGAACTGGGGTTCCTACGCTAGCTTCACATAATTGGCAAGTCTCAAATCCCAGAGAGAGACCCAGTTTCAAAAAACAAGGTGTTTAGCTCACTCACTTCTGTCTGGTTTCTATATGTGTACACGCATACATGAATGCACACAGACATATGCACGTGCACAAAGTGCAGCTATTAGGAGGTCTTTTGTCTCCGTGTATAGTATAGACCAGTCTCCCTCCTGCTGAGTGCTATGACTATAGGTATACACTATTGTACCTGGTACTGTCCAGTACTCTATTAATCAGAAATAACGGGGCTGAAGAGGTGGCTCAGTAGGTAAGGATGCTTGCCTCCATGCCTGATAACCTGGGTTCGTGCCCTGGGCACCACGTGGTGACAGGAAAGAACTGCCTGCCATAAGAAGTTCTTTTTTTTTTTTAAATATTTATTTATTTATTATGTATACAATATTCTGTCTGTATGCCTGAAGGCCAGAAGAGGGCGCCAGACCTCTTTACAGATGGTTGTGAGCCACCATGTGGTTGCTGGGAATTGAACTCAGGACCTTTGGAAGAGCAGGCAATGCTCTTAACCACTGAGCCATCTCTCCAGCCCAAGAAGTTCTTAAAAGAATATAGTAACAGACCTGGAGAGATGGCTCAGTGGCTAAGAGCACAGGCTGTTTTCCAGAGGACCAGTGTTCCATTCACAGCACCCACATGACTGCTTATCACCTGTAACTCCAGTTCCAGGGGATCTGATGCCTTCTTCTGGGCTCCTCTGTACTGGGCAACAACAGAAGAGAATTTAAGATTTCATTTGAGGGGCTGGAGAGATGGCTCATTAGTTACAAGCACTTGACTGTTCTTCCAGAGGACCTAGGTTTAATTCTCAGCACCCACGTGGTAGCTCACAACTGTCTGTAAGTCCAATTCTAGGGGATTCAGCACCCTTACATAGACATACATATAGGCAAAACACCAAGTCACATAAAATAAAAGTAAATATTAAAAAAAGATTACATTTGAAAAATAAGGCATAGATTTATTTTTAGTAAGGCATAGATTATTAAAAACAAGATTTTGACAGATTTTTCCAGATTGTAGATTACATTAAAAAAGATACTTACCTTTGCCTTTGTAGTATTACACTGAATATGTATTTTGCATTATTTAAACTGGCCTATAAATTTTACATTAAAATAATTAAAAAACAAAAGTGATAGATAGTGGTGGCACTTGCTTTTAATCCCAGTACTCAGAAGGCAGAGGAAGGCAGAATTCTGTGAGGTCTAGGCCAGCCTGGGCTACAGAGCTAGTTCCAGAACAGGCACCAAAGCTACAGAGAAATCCTGTCTTGAAAAACCAAAAATAAAATCAAAAATCAAGCATTTTTTTTTTCCAGGCTTGGTGCCTATAATCCTATAATTTAGGAAGCTAAGGTAGGGGGATTGCTGTGAGTTTGAGCCCAAACTGGGCTGCATAGTGAGTTTCAGGCCAGCTTGGGCTATAGAGTGAGACCTTGTCTAAAAAAGGGGATGTTTCTCACTAGAGCATTTTTCTTGTGGTGTCTTAGGTTGAAATTATGTTCAGTGCACATTCTTTATAATTTCCTAGGCCAGGTGGTTGCAGCTGTTCAGTGTGGTTGAGCGACAGTGCCAGGAGCAGATTGTTGCCCAGCAGGAGCAGTTTCACAGGCAGATCCAGGTGAGTTACCTCAGACATTGATGCTTTGCATTTGTGAGATTGCAGATAAAACAGTTCATGCATTAATTTTGTTTTTGAAGATACGACACCACATTTAGAGTAATAGCATGGACTTTTCTTAACATTAAAAAATGTTTAATGGCCAGGCGGTGGTGGCGCACGCCTTTAATCCCAGCACTTGGGAGGCAGAGGTAGGCGGATCTCTGAGAGTTCGAGATCAGCCTGGTCTACAAGAGCTAGTGCCAGGACAGGCTCCAAAACCACAGAGAAACCTGTCTCGAAAAAAGCAAAAAAAAAAAAAAAATGTTTAATGTAAGCCGGGTAGTGGCGGTGCACGCCTTTTAATCCCAGCACTTGGGAGGCAGAGGCAGGCAGACCTCTGTGAGTTTAAGGCCAGCCTGGTTACAAGAAATAGTTCCAGGACATGCTCCAAAACTACAGAGAAACCCTGTCTTGAAAAACAAAACAACAACAACAAAAAAAAATTGTTGAAAGTACTTCTCTACTCTTTTTGCTCTCAGCACATCCAGGAGGAGATTAGGAAGTTGGTGAAACTGCAGCTCAGCACTGCTTCCTGGCCTTCCTGGAGCAGCGGCTCTGTCAGTGAACAACAGGTGCCCTCAGAAAACCAAATGGGCTGCTTTTCTGAAAACAGTGAAAGAAATGAGTCTGTTACCAGTTACCCAGAGTCTAAGGAACCCGAGACACAGCCAGAATTGTCCACATCCCACCCAGACTGCAATGTGGACAGCAGTTCAGTGAGCAGTGGCTACGGCACCTTCTGTATCCTGGATATGAACACGCACAAGGCTAAGGAGCCCCCAGAACCCATGGAGCCTGAGGAGGCTTCCAAGGGGCAGCACACAGCCCCTGCGGTGCAGGCACATGCCCCCGTAGGTGGCACAGTAGCCATGAACTTTTTTGCACAGACCCCTGAAGAGCTTTGTGCACCTCTAAAGGAAGATGTTTCCACTTTTCCTGGTGAATTTGAACATAGTTTTCTTAGTGAAAACAAGATTTCAGAAGTATACAGTGGAAAAGCAAATAGGTAAGTAGAATTTCTCAATAATTTAAAGCGGCTTTTGCTTGTTTATTAATGACATTTAGAATATAGTAAATAAAAAATTTGTTCCACAGTAGAATGAAATATGTTTGGACACAAATCAGCTTTACCATTAAAATCTGACTCTTACATTGGGAGCTGCATGTGGAGAACTGAAATAAGCAGATCCAGTGTATAGTGACCCCGACTTTCCCATGTTCAGTGCTTAAGACTGTGACTGTTAAATGTGGGGCTGGAGAGTGCTTGGCAGTTAAGAGCTCTGGAGGCTCTTTTACAGGACCTGAGTTCTGTTCCCAGCACAAACATGGTGGCTAACAATTGTAATGGCAGTTCCAGTTGATCTAATACTCTCTCTCGGCCCCCTAGGATACTTTACATGTGTATTGTGGTGCATTTACATAGCATAATGGTAACACACCCATAAACAAAAAATCAACTTTTAAAAAAGACTCTTTCTTTCTCCTGCCTCTGCCTCCTGAGTGCTAGGATTAAAGGCATGCATCACCACAGCCTGGCTGAAAAAAGACTCTTAAATTTAGACTGGGTGTGGTGGCATATGCCTTTAATCCCAGTACTTGGGAGGCAGAGGCAGGAGGATCTCTGAGTTGGAGGCCAGCCTGGTCTACATACAGGACCGTCCTGAAAAGAAGAAAATAAAAACCAAAAATACTTCAAAGTCAAAAACAACAATAAATCTTATGAAATTTTGTGGTTTCCCATAAGTTTTCAGTTTTACACATCTGAAATGTGTTTTAGAAGCTGGGTATGGTGGTGCATATCTTTAACCCCAGCAGAGGCAGGTAGATCTGAGTTCAAGACCAATCTCGTTTATATGGCATGTTCCACGACAAGGGCTATATAATGGAGGGACTCTGTCTCAAGAAAGAAAGAAAAGAAAAAAAAAGAAAAGGAAGGGAAAGAAAAAGAATTAGGAGAATCAGGCAGGACCAGTGGGATGGCCCTGGATAAAGGTGCTTGCCATGCAAGTTTAATGACCTGAACTCTACCCCCTTAACCCATGGTGGAAAGAGGTAATTGATTCCGCAAACTTGTTCTCTGGCCTTTATGTGCCCACTGTGGCACACATACACCACGCAAATACACGGATAAATAAATACATCAACGAATGAATGAATAAAAATTTCGGAAAAATTTGCAGTTGCAGGGATCGTTGAGTGGTTTAAGAGTGCTTCCTGCTGTTCTAGAGAACCTGAGCTTCCAGCACACACACAGTGGCTCACAGTGATCTGGAACTCCAAGGGTAGTATACTAATGTCCTCTTTTAGCCTCTTCAGGCACCAGACCTCTGCAGGCCTGTAGCAGTCACAAATAAACATAGGCAAAACATTCATATCCATAAAAGTCTTTTTACTTTTTGGCTGGGCAGTACTGGTACACTCCTTTAATCCCAGCACTTGGGAGACAGAGGCAGGCAGATCTCTTGAGTTTGAGGCCATCCTGGTCTACAGAGCAAGTTCCAGGATAGTCAGGGCTACAAAGAAAAACCCTGTATCAAAGAAAAAAAAAGACACTTTTTACTTTTTTATTTATGTGCATTGGTGTTTTGCTTGCAGGCATGTCTCTGTGAGGGCGTCAGATCACCTGGAGCTGGCATTACAGACAGTTTGAGCTGCCATGTGGGTGCTGGAAATTGAACCCGTTTCTCTTAACCTCTGAGCCATCTCCCCAGAAAAGTAAATCTTTAAAATAAGAAAGTGTAGCATGAATTCTAGTTGGTCTTAATAATAAAAACCCAGAGTCAGATACAGGGGGTCAATGCTGAAGATCAGAGAAGCAAAGCAGCTAGCCACTGGAGAGTTCTTTTACCTCTCTCATTGCTCAGACCAAAGGAGCCATCCTATCCTCAGATTGTCTCCTCAGACTTCATACTCAGACTGCAACTGTCTCTATCAAAATCTCAGACTGCACTAAGCTCCTGCCTCCTCCCCCTTACATTCCTCATTCTGCTCAGCTATATTACTCCTGTCTCCACCTCCCTCGTGTTGAGATTAAAAGTGTATGATCCCAAATCCTGGGATCATCTTTGTGTGAGCTCTGTTTCTCTTTTAGACAAATTCAATCTTCTATAGCCCAGGGTGGCCTTGAACTAACAGAGATCTGTCTGCCTCTGTTTCCCTAATGCAGGTATTAAAAGCGTGTCCCTGTCCTCTAGTGGTTTAGCTCTGCGCTGTGGTCTTCAGACAAGCTTTATTTGTTAAAACACAAACAAAATATTACTACAAGAAAGAGTTTTAGGAGAGTCAGTAAAACTTTTTTTTTTTTTTTTTTTTTTTTTTTTTTTGGTTTTTGTTTCTTTGAGATAGGGACTCTATATAACCCTAACTCTCCCAGAACATGCTATATAGGCTAGTCTGGTCTCACACTTACAGAGATCTGGAATCTTGAGTGCTGGAATCAAGGTGTGCACCATTACACCTGCCCCTTTTTTACTACTAGTAGAAAAGCAAAACACTGCCCACTGAAGCACTAGATACTGTGCTGACTAATGGCTTTTAAACTAATTTTGTTTTTCTCCTTTTAAGTAGTAAGTCTATAACATCATGGGCACAAAAGCTGAAGCAGAACCAGCAAAAGCAAGCACATACAGAAGATGGCTACTTAAGACCTAAGCCAGGGAGCGAGTTAAACCAGAAGCCAGTTGAAACAGTAGGTGATAAGTGGCTCCTATGGTCACACTGGGGTTGCTATGTTTTTACTCCTTTGTTTATTTACAAATCTTTTTTTGTCTGTCTGACTTTCCTCTCTCTCTCTCTCTCTCTCTCTCTCTTTCTTTCTTTCTCTTTCTTCTTTTTGGAGACAAACCGAACCAAAGAAACAGACAAACAAAAAACAAAAACGATCCTCCAAACCCCAGTTCATTAAAAAACCAAAAAAGCTTTGGCTGGGGGTGTAGCTCAGTGGTAGAATACTTGACTGGTGTGTGCACATGAGCCCTGGGTCTTTTCTCTAGCATGGCAAAGTTTACCCTCAAATAGTATCTCTTGCTAGTACATTGCAACAAGTAGTACTGTATGTACTGAGCACTTTGAAATGCCTTTCTTAATTGTTGAAATTGTTGAAATTTGGGCAATTCTGATTTTATAATCTGAGTTATAAATTGGTAATAGATTAATTTTTGTCTTGTGGTTGGGTTTGCTGTCTAACCCAGGCCGTCTCTTGCTCTTGCCTCCCAGCCTCCTGAGTAGCAGGACTGTGTTATATCACCATACTCTGCAAGATGAAGTGTTTACACTCTGACCCAGCGACTGTGCTTAGTAAAGGGTCATAGACACAAAATTCCAGTGTATGTTGTTGCCATTATGGCCTAAATTGTAATGGGATAGATAGTACCGTTTAGTGCCCTACATGGATGTTCCCAAATCAGGTCCTTGACAAGCTGAGAGGCTCAGTGCCATACGAACTATGTCCTGATTGTCCTGAGCATAGACTTGCTGTTATCCTAGGAAACATGTCATAAGTGTTCCCAAGTCTTTGTTTTTTTTCTTTTTTCATTATCTGTTTACTCTTTTTTTTTTAAAAAAAATATTTATTTATTATGTATATAATATTCTTTCTGCATGTATGCCTGAAGGCCAGAAGAGGGCACCAGACCTCATTACAAATGGTTGTGAGCCACCATGTGGTTGCTGGGAATTGAACTCAGGACCTTTGGAAGAATAGGCAATGCTCTTAACCACTGAGCCATCTCTCCAGCCCCCTATCTGTTTACTCTTTACTTACTTTGGGTGTGGGTGTACACACTGAGCTCAAATGTGGACGTCAGAGCACTGGAGATTGAGCGCAGGCTGTCAGGCAGCAACAAACACTTGCAACCTCTGAGCCATCTCACCGTCCTTGTCCCCCAGTCTTTTTTAAATTTTATTTTTTGAGTCTAGATCTCACTGTGTAGTCCTGTCTAGCTGGAACTCTATGTAGACCAGGCTGGCCTGGAACTCACAGTGACCCTATCTTTGGAGGTGTGGAGAGTGAGATGGCATTTCAGTGTTAAGTTTTATAAAACAGAAAAAACTGTTATGTAGAAGAATGTTCTCACTTTATGCCAAACTACTACAAAAAATAGCAATTTTCTACCCTAATCTCCAAATAGTTTCAGACTACCATTCATTCCAAAGAAATGACATCCCACTATTGATGACACAGTAGCTCACAATGAGAGTCCCACTCAGAGCGTTAAAGGACCTTTCCAGAGTGCACTCCACAGAGGGTGATTTTGAGGTAGTACTGGCTGGTGACGTGGGGATGGCATGCCCAATGCATTTCTTCGTTGGAGAATTCTGGATTCACAGAAGTTGGACACTCTTTACTTGAACTGTTCTCTGTGCCCAGTGTTTTCAGTTTCATTTCACAGTGGGAACTGCTGATCAGAATTCTCCTCTGATGGGGTTTTCCTCTTGCACAGTGCTGGTTTATTCTGGGAAAAAGCTACTTTGAAGTCCATCTTGACTTGGTGCATTGTGTGGCACAAGCATTTTCCAGGGCTAAATTGCTGTTTCTTTGGTCCTTTGTTTCCATTTCATGAACTGAAGGACTTGGGTTTCTCCGATGGGCCCTTAGACTATGCTCCTGAGTAGGTCCTTGAGCTGGGCTCAGGCCAGTATCTTTGACTAAGAGGGCTTATATTTAGAAGGCCTTTGTTGAATCATGCTGTTACTTTATTTCAAGTGGGCCCTTTCTTGAGTGGATGGCCTTTTAAGGGTGGTGTGGGAGGGGAGGGATTTATTTGCCCAGAGGCTTGCAGCCAGCACCATTGTGTATAGCAGTATTTTAGTGCACGGTATGTGTTTGCTCCTGGCCTGAGGACTGAACCTCAGAAGCAGTGTGAGTTCTAAATATTTTACTTGGGAGTGCTTGACTTAGTCCCTGATAATCACTTTTCCAGACTGGAACAGTTAGGAGTTCTAAGAAACAATTGGTATCTTGATAAAAAGAGGTGGAATGGTACCTTTTACAGCAGACTTGTGATTAACTTATTCCTTCTAATAAAGTATTGCCCGGGTCCTTTGACTTGTGGAGGATGAAGGAGGAGGAGCACCTAGTAAGATATTGGTGAAGGTGTTGCCTTTAATCCCAGCACTCAGGAGGCCGAGGCTAGCAGATATCTGAATTACTAGTTCCAAGACTGCCAGGGATACACAGAGAAACCTCGATATATTCAAAACACCAAAAATAAATGAATTAAAAAAATAAAAGGAAGAAAGAAGAAAATGTCCTTGCTAAACATCTCTGTTTGAGACCGCTTTTCATTTCTTTGTAAGGTAAGCATGAAACCTAGCAGAGGCTCTTTGTGTGCAGCCAGCATTCCACTGTGCTTGCCCATCCCCAGAAAATAGATTCATGTGTGACAGACAGTATTAGAGGTACTATGATTCGTGTGTGTGTGTGTGAACACCTGCAGGCACCTATGGAGGCCGGAAGTTGTAGGTGGTTGTAAGCCATCTGATGTGAGGGCTGTGAACTGAATCAGGGTCCTTTGCAAGAGAAGTACTTGCTCTTAACCCTTAGCTGCCGGGTCACCTCTTAAACGCCATGTTTTTTTGTTTTTAATCAGAAGGGGTAGTAAGCACTTTTATTCTTTGCTGAGAAGTAACAGGCTGAGAGCCTGGTGCCATACACCTGTAATCTTAGCACTTAAGAGTATAGAAGGCAGGATGACCATGAATCCACAGTCAGCCTGGACTGCATAGCGAACTCTAGACCAGCCTGGGCTACATAGCAAGTCTCTGTCTCAAAAAAACAACGGTTTGGGGCTGGAGAGATTGCTTAATGGTTAAGAGCATGGGCTGTTTTTTCAGAGGATCTGGGTTCAGTTCCCAACACCCATATGGTAGCTCATAACTATCTGTAACTTTAGACTCAGATTACCTGATACTATCTTCTGATATCCATGGGCACCAAGCACACAAATGGTCCATGGGCATACAGGCAGGCATAATACCCAAATACATAATAATGATGATGATAAAAAATTAAAACCCCAAACCAAGGGCTAGGGAATGTAGTTTATGGTAAAGTGCTTTTCTAGCATGGCTAGTGTCCTGGGTTTGATCTCTGTCACCAACACACACACACACACACACACACACACACACACACACACACACACACGAGTCTGTTACTGGGGATATGAAGGTGATGAGTTTCAGATCATCCTGGGCTTTATAGCAAGACCCTGTCTCACAGAAACAGAAGGAAGTGCTGAATTATAACTTAGAGGTAGAGCAAATTTTGCCTAGTGTGCCCACCCTGGGTTTAATGTTGTTCACAAACAACTCAAAATTAATTTGTTATTTGAGGTTCATGTTGATTTGTGATTTTGAGTCATTTGATTTATTGAAGTTGTGATGATATAAACAGATTAGTAGGTTAAACCCCTCCCCCCCCCACGAGGCAGGGTTTCTCTTTATAGCCCTGGATGTCCTGGAACTTGCTCTGTAGATCAGGCTAGCTTCAAACTCACAGAGATCCTCCTGCTTCTTCCTCCCAAGTGCAGGGATTAAAGGTATGTGCCAACATGCCCGACTAATTTTTTACTAAATGACTAATTCTAGATTTCTCAAATTATTGTCAGAAATCGATAGCAGACTATAAATACAGTTTAGTTCTGAACTCATAGATTACACCTTCTTTCAGCTTTCTAAGCTTTCTAGTTCCTTCTAACGACCCTCTAGTTCCATAGTGTTCAAAAAAAAAAAAAGCTTTGACAGATGGTGCAGGGAAGGAGAAGCTGCACTGTTCATCTTTCATACTGCATTCTTGCAGCTGCGGAGAATCAACACTCCGCTCTTCGTGGCCTGCTGAGGCCCCTGTTTAAGTCCTGGAGTATCCCTGGGTCAACAGTGTGTGCCAAATGCATTTAACTGCCCACCAATTGTCCTCTTTCCTCTCTTGCAGCCCAACCTTGCCGCCACCACCACACATCCTTGTGCCTTTTACCTCAGTAAACCAACTGAAAGCTCAAGTTCTTGCTTGTCTGATTCAGGAACAGGTATGGAACTTAAACTAGTTTTTATATTTTTCAAGACAGGTCTCACTATGTAGACCTAGCTGTCCTGGAACTCAAATATATGATTAGTCTGGCCTCTAACTTAATCCTATGTGCTGGGATTAAAGGTGTTCCAGCACATGGTCTGGAACTTAAATTTAAAAGAAAAAAATCGGGCTGGAGAGATGGCTCAGTGGTTAAGAGCACTGTCTGCTCTTCCAGAGGTCCTGAGTTCAATTCCCAGCAACCACATGGTAGCTCACTACCATCTGTAATGAGATCTGGCGCCCTCCTCTGGCGTGTAGGTATACATGGAGGCAGAAAGTTGTATACATAATAAATAAAATAAAAAAAAATCGTGACCTTTATTTTGATTGATGTATATGAGTGTTTTGCTGACATGTGTGACATGTATACCATGTCTATGCCTGGTGCCATGCGAGGCCAGAAGAGGATGTTAGATTCTCTGGAGCTGGAATTATAGATGTGAGCTACCATGTGGGTGCTGGGAATTGGACCTGGGGCCTCTGGAAGAGCCACAAGTGCTCTTACCTACCAAGCTATCCCTCTAGCCCCCTGAACTTACAGAGTCTATTTTACCCACAGCTTGCTTTCATTTTCCACTGTGGTGTGAGAAGTGTGTGCAGTATCTGACTTCACCAAAAGCACCGTGCGTTTCTCTCCGTTTCCACAACTTTCCCGTTTGCCTTAGTTTGTGTTAAATTCTACAGCAATGGGGTGAGGCAGTCACCCACAGAGGCTCGAGACAGCTGCAGAAGCCATCGCAGACGTTTTCTGTTGTCCACAGGATTCAGCGAGTTCAGACCCTCTGCTAGCCGTGGCCAGCTGTTCTGTCTTCTGGCTTTATGTGCTGACTCCCCGATAGCACCGTTACCCACATGACACATCCACTTACCAGTTTGAATTAGCTTTGCTTGAACAGAAACTGGAATCCAGCCGCCTCTTCCTGTTCCCACTGCTCCCACAGCTGAGGCACTCCCTTTCCGCCACCTTCTGACCTGCCTCCCTGCCGCCATACTACCCTTACCCTTCAGTCTGTTGACTGCCAGCACTCCCATTTCCTCAGAATAACAGCCAGCATCCTTATGGAACCCCACAAGGCTCAGCAGAATGGAGCTGATTGCCTTTCCTCTGTGATGAGACTTCGTCCACTTTTGCTGGAGACTTTTTTTGAAGACTTTGCCTGACCACCTCCTCCACTCAAATATTTCCTACTGATGGGAGGAAACTCTCCTAGTAGTTACTTTCTCAGTGAACCAGCCTTTATTATCCTTTGAAAATAGTTCCTGCCCCCAGAACCCCACCTTTTCTGTGAACCTCTTTTCTTTTTGAAAAGATCCCGTGTATCCCAGATTGGCCCAGTTGCTGTTTAACTGATGAGAACTTGAACTCCTAGTGTTGGGATTATGGCAGCATGTCAGCATGTTTTATGCTACTTGAATGCAGAACTCAGGGCTTCATGAATGTTAGGCAAGCACTCTCCCAGCTGAGAGCCCTACTCCTCTGTGTATGTATGTGTGTATTTGCATACAAGCATGCTCTTGCATGTGGGGTACACAAGCACATGTGTGTGCATGCTTGTTGAGACCAGAGATCAATCTAGGGTGTTGTTTGTTAGGAGCTATCTATACATTTTTTTAAATCTATCTTTCTTTCTTTCTTTCTTTCTTTCTTTCTTTCTTTCTTTCTTTCTTTCCTTCCTTTCTTGTATACAGTTAGCCAGAAGAGGGCACCAGACCTCATTACAGATGGTTGTGAGCCACCATGTGGTTGCTGGGAATTGAACTCAGGACCTTTGGAAGAGCAGGCAGGCAATGCTTTTAACTGCTGAGCCATCTCTTCAGCCCCCTATCTATATTTTTTTGAGACAGAGTCTCACTATGTAGCCCTGGCTAGCCTAGAACTCACTATGTAGATCAGGCTATCTTCAGACTTAGGGTGACCCTCCTGCCTCTGCCTTCTAAGTGCTAGGATTACAGATATATGCCATTATACACAGATTTAATGGGGAATTTGAACTCTTTACATTGATTATATGGAAGCCTGTATTTGTAAATAACATTCTCTTTAAATTACATTTTTAGCTATTACTAAATCATTTTGGTTGTTTATATTTTGAAGCAAATTTTTACTAATTTATTTATTTATTTGGGCTAGGCGACAAGGACATACCATTGTGTGTGTGAAGTTCTCTCCTATTATGTGAATCTTGGGGGCCAGAACTCAGGTCATCAGATTTGGAAGCAAGAATCTTTAATCTGAGCCCTCTCACTGACCCGTGATTGAACTGTGTTCTCTGTGTGTGCACATCAGGGCTGACTTACTGGAAGCTGGAGGAGAAGGACATGTATCACTCTTTGCCTGACACTTTGGAGAAGATGTTTGCACCGTCCTCCCTAGACAGACCACTGAGCCAGGTGATGCAGAGTACTGCGTGTGTGCTTTTGTTTTATGATTGTAGATAACTTTGTCATCATAGATTTTTTTTTTTTGCATTGTTTCAGTTTCCAAAATGCTGGGGAAAACATAGGCTTGAGAGTCAGATCGACCTTTCAACTATATCTCACCTCATTTCCTGCATAATCTCAAAAAGGTTACTTTAAAGTGGAATTAAGCTAGGGGTGATAGTACATTTTCTTAATCTTTCCTTTTTTCTTTCTTAAGACAGGCTTTCTCTGTAGCTTTTGGAGCCTTGTCCTGGAACTTACTCTGTAGACCAGGCTGGCTTTGAACTCCCAGAGATCCACCTGTCTCTGCCTCCTGAGTGCTGGGATTAAAGACGTGCACCATCACCGCCTGGCTCATTTCCTTAATCTTAGCACTAAGTATGCTGAGGCAGGTGAATCACTGTGAGTTGGAGGCAGCTTGGGGAACATAGTGAGACCCTAGTTCAAGAAAGCAGAACAAACAACAATCAAAAATAAAGGCTGGGGAAGAACTCAGTCAGCATGGAGTTTATCTTACAGCCCCGACTTTAATCCCCATGATGTATCTATGAAAAGCCTTGAGTGTTGACACATGCTTCTTACACTGCTCCTGGCAGCTGGAGCTGGAGCCAGGCAGTTTCTGGGGCTAGATGGTCAGTCAGTTTGTACTAGTTGGGAAGTTCCAGGCCAGTGAGAGAGTCTGTCTCAAAAATAAAGGTGAATGGAGGAAGAGGTTGGCCTGTGGTCTTCATATAGATAGGTAATTTTTTTTTTTTTTTTTCGTTTTTCGAGACAGGGTTTCTCTGTGGCTTTGGAGCCTGTCCTGGAACTAGCTCTGTAGACCAGGCTGGTCTCGAACTCACAGAGATCCGCCTGCCTCTGCCTCCCAAGTGCTGGGATTAAAGGCATGCGCCACCACTGCCCGGCTATAGATAGGTAATTTTGTGTGAACACACAGACGCACAATATGGACAGACATAGACACACAGATATTAAAAACTAACAAGTAAAAATGCTGAGCTGATGTTTTTGAAATTAAATGTTTCTTGCCTACTGTTTCTTTTCTTTCTCTTCTTTTTTTCTCTGTGTGTAGTAGGTTATTGGCAATTAATTTCTTCCCTTTCCCTTTTTCCTAGGCCTGACTGATTTCTATCCTTTCAAAACTCCCACTTGATGCATTTGTAACATAATTATGAAGCCTTTAACTTACAGTATTTTCTTTAAGAAATATAAATATTTTGTGTCTTTTACTTTTTTTAAGACAAGGTTTCAGGTAGTGTCCCACCTGATCTTCAACTCATTGTGTAGCTGAAAGTGACTTTGAACTCTTGATCTTTTTGCCTTGCTGTCCCCGGGTCTGGGATCCTAGGTGTATGCTGTCCTCCCAGGCCATCTTTCTCTTACATGCTCTGATCAAGTGAGGAGGAGAGTGCACTGGGGAAATGAAAGGTTTGTAAGCAGTGGCACTGGGGATACGGATCAGACATGGAGCTCTTAATGTGCAGTGCCCTTGAATTGATGCCCAACACCACAAAACAAAGACCCCCCCCCAAAATAAAACAGGGAAATACAATAAGAAAGAAGTAACACACACGAAAGTGAGAGATAAAATAAAAAACAAGTTAGAAAAGCCTCGTGTGGCAATAAGGTAGAGACAGGTGGATTGCTAGAAGCTGGTGACTGCTAGTCTAGCTTGCTTGGCAGAACTGTAGCACAGTGAGAGACCTTGTCTCAAGCAAAAGGGAGAAAGAAGATGCTTAAGGAATGACACCAGAGTTTGCCTCTGATTTACACACATACACGAACCCACAAACATGAACACACAAGTATTGATTTCTGGTAAATTGTGTATATTAGTGTATGCTTATAGTACTAGCTAGCTGCTTGGGAGGCTACAGTGGGAAGATCACATAGGTCCAAGAGTTTAAGACCAGCCTAGGCAACAGAGGGACCTTGTACACACCCCCAACAAGAAAATCCATGGCACCTTTGTGGGATTTAGTAGGGTCTAAGTTTGAAATATATGGTGGTTGGGAAGATAGCTCAGCTAGTAAAGGTACCTGCCACCAAGCCTGACAGCCTGAATTCAACTCTTCAAGCTGCCGTGGCACATGCCACGTGTACACATAAAATCATACATGAAAGTAATACAAATTTTAAAGTTCTTTTAAATACCTGTGTGTGGGGCTGGAGAGATGGCTCAGAGGTTAAGAGCATTGCCTGCTCTTCCAAAGGTCCTGAGTTCAATTCCCAGAAACCACATGGTGGCTCACAACCATCTGTAATGGGGTCTGGTGCCCTCTTCTGGCCTGCAGGCATACACACAGAATATTGTATACATAATAAATAAATAAATAAATATTTAAAAAAATAAATACCTGTGTGTGAGTGTGCGAGTGTGTCTATATTTGTATTTGTACTGTGTGGTTCTAGGAGCCTGTGGAAGCCAGAAAAAGGTATTTGATTCCTTGGGACTTGAGTTAAGGGAGATTGTGAACCACCTTGTAGTTCTGGGAACTGAAGTTAGGTTGTCTGCAAGAACAAGTGCTTTTACCTGCTCAACTATCTTGCCAGCCTCTGTTCTTGTTTTCTTGTCTTATGTAGTCTACTCTGACCTGGCATTCAGCATGACCTTGAATCCTGATCTTCCTGTTCCCACTGTCCCTGTTCTGTTCTGGGATTATATGTTTGCTGAGAAAAACTTGGTGTTTTGTTTTGTTTTGTTTTTTTTTTTTTTTTTTTTTTTTTGTTTGTTTGTTTGGTTGGTTTTTCGAGACAGGGTTTCTCTGTGGTTTTGGAGCCTGTCCTGGAACTAGCTCTTGTAGACCAGGCTGGTCTCGAACTCACAGAGATCCGCCTGCCTCTGCCTCCCGAGTGCTGGGATTAAAGGCGTGCGCCACCACCGCCCGGCTTGTTTTGTTTTTTTAAAGATTTATTTATTTATTATGTATAGTGTTCTTGCCTGCACATATGCCTTCAGGCCAGAAGAGGGTGCCAGATCTCATTACAGATGGTTGTGAACCACCATGTGGTTGCTGGGAATTGAACTCAGGACCTTTGGAAGAGCAGGCAATGCTCTTAACCACTGAGCCATCTCTCCAGCCCTCCAACTTGGTGTTTTTTAAAATACAGTATTTTGGGCTGGAGAGATGGCTCAGAGTACTGGCTGCTCTTCCAGAAGACCCTATAGAACAAATAATAAAAGCCCAATGACAAAAATTGTGGTTCAACCCAAAATGGCTTAGTTTGCTGTCACCCAGCTTTGGTAGAGGTAAGACTTCTAGTGGCTTGCCTGTCTTTTCTGGTTTTTGGGTTGAATTCCATTTTCTGTCTCTGGGCTTTTATTATTGGTACTACAGGACCCAGGTACAATTCCCAGCATCTACGTGTCAGCTTATAACTGTGTAACTCCAATTCCAGGAGATCTGATGTTGAATTTTGGCCTTCTCAGGACCACCAAAGATGCCAGTGGTAGCCAGTCATATATGCAAGCAAAACAGGAATACACATTAGAAAAAAAAAAAGAAAGAAAGCCCACATATAATAGGGTTCTGTAGACTGGCCAGTGCTCTTCACTGCTGAGCCATGTCTCCAGCTCTCAAACACTGGTTCTTTTGAGTGGGGACACAGAATATTAGTCAGTTTTCCATTGTTGTAAGAGAATGTATCAAAAAGACAAAAGACTTATTCATGGCATCTAAGTTTCAGTTCATTGTTATTTCAAATTGCTTTTTGGTCTGTGGTGAGGCCAAAGATCATGGACAGACAGAGTAGAGAAAAACGGCCGTGAGGTAAAGAAAAAGAGAGGAAAGGACCAGAGTATCTTTGAAGGACATGTCCCTGGTGACCTAACTTTCTTCTACTAGGCTCCACCGTTTCAAGGATCCAGTGTTTTCTGATGTCACTGTCAGTACATGAGTCTTTGAGGGACAGTGAGGCTCCAGACCATGTCAAGGACCACCGAGGATTGTATTTGTGGACTGCTAACCAGATCCCAATGTTCTCTTAGTCCCTATTGTTAGGAGATAAGCAAGTTTTCATTCTGAAGGAGGCATCACTAGAAAGGTCTTCAAAGCTGATATTATTAATTCGAAGGTCTAGATTTTCAGTCTATTTAAAATCTTCCACAGATTTTTTTTTTTAAATATTTATTTATTTATTATGTATACAATATTCTGTCTGTATGTCTGCAGGCCAGAAGAGGGCACCAGATCTCATTACAGATGGTTATGAGTCACCATGTGGTTGCTGGGAATTGAACTCAGGACCTTTGGAAGAGCAGGCAATGCTCTTAACCGCTGAGCCATCTCTCCAGCCCCCTTCCACAGATTTTTTTAAGGTGCTGATCTTGATAGCAGATTTTTTCATTGTTAATAATACCGTTTAAATTATTTTGTTTCGTATCTTTAAGTTTCGTGCCAGTAATGAGATGAAGTGACTGTTACTGTTCTGTCCTAGAAAACAAAGCGAAAGCAAAGCAGTTTCTTGATGGGTACCTCACCCTTGCTTCCAGTCCCAGTCACCTGATGAAGTACAGTAGGACGTTCTCTTCAGCCTCACTGTCCCTCAAAGACTGAGAGCTAAGGCCCACTTTCCTGATAGCCAGCAACCCAGCCTGATCACCAAGGCCTCAGCCTGATGCTTGTCCATCTTACTTCCAGGTCCTGACTCTGGATCCAACCATACATATGAAGCCAAAGGAGAAGGCTGCGGGGATTCGGCCCCATGGCTTTTTGAGTGCTCTTGACGACAGAATATCCTTTTCTCCAGACTCTGTTCTGGAGCCAAGCCTGTGCAGTCACTCTGACAGTGACTTGTTTTCACAAGCAAGTCATAATGCTTCTCAGGTATCTGGGTTCCCCAAATATCCTTCAACTACGAAAGCGTCACCTGTGGACACTTGGAAAAGCCATACATTCCACAGTGAAAGTAGGACGAGTTCCACGGTCCCTTCACTCTGCACCATCACTAGCAACGATATCTCAGTCAGAACTGTAGATGAAGAAAACACTGTCACAGTGGCTTCCGCCTCAGTCAGTCAGTCCCAGCTTCCAGGTACAGCCAACAGTGTCCCAGAATGCATTTCATTGGCTTCCCTGGAAGATCCTGTGATGTTGTCTAAGTATGTATTTCAGCAACTGACTTATACTGCTAATGTTAATAGACTTGTGATGTCTGATTGAATGATGAAAATGGTTTTTATTGGACCACAGTAAAATATAAAATCTTAATGAAATATAACCAATGTGTGTTTTTCACTATTGACAGCTATGTTGAAGTTGATAAAGGTTGGGTATGGTGGCACTTGCTTGTAATCCCAGTACTTTTGAGATAGAGGTGGGAGGATCTCTGTGAGTTCAAGGCCAGCCTGGTCTAGAGAGTGAGTTTCAGGCTAGCCAAGACTACACAGTGAGACCCTGTCTTAAAATCAGAAGCAAAGGTGCTGACACAGGCATCCCGTAAATGGGAGCTAAGCAGAATGCTTCTATGTCTAGAGCATATGGGACATCTGTTGTGTTTTCCAGGGTGGATGGGGGAACAGGTTGAACTCTGGCTGTGAGAATGACTGTGGTTTTTTTGGTAGCTACTTTTCTCATTCCTGTGACCAAACACCTGGCAAAAGCATCTTAAGGAAGGAAGGGTTTGTTTTGTCTGACAGTTTGAGGGGTACAGTCCAGCACAGTGAGAAGGATGGTGGCAGGCGGCAGACATGAGACTGCTGGTCACGCCATATCTGTAATCGAGGTACAGAGAGAAGACACTGGTGCTCAGCTTGCTTTATCTTCTTTGTCCTTTTTCTTTAATCTGGGACCCCAGCCCATGGACACTCAGAGTGGGTCGGTTAAGCCTCTCTGGAAACACCCTAACAGACACACCTCTGTGTCTCTTAGGTGACTTCTGTCAAGTTGCCAGTGAAGATTAACTGCCCCAGGTCCATCCCTTTCAGTTAGCCCTGAAACATGTGGATTGACTGTCTTTCCTTAGAGCATCTTCCCTCTCACTGACAGAATCCGGCAGAACCTCAAGGAGAAGCATGCACGACACATAGCGGATCTTCGAGCTTACTATGAATCAGAGATAAATAGTTTGAAACAGAAACTGGAGGCAAAAGACACTTCTGCCATTGAAGAGTGGAAGAAGAAAAATGAAATTCTTATAGACAGGTAAGGCTACCATGGAGCTAGTGTTTCTCCACCTTGGGTAGATTGCTTCCACAAAGTATATCATGGTGTGGTATAAAATGCTGTGCTTTGTATCTGTGTAAACTAGGACGTGTAAACTAGGACATGTCTGGAGACACAAGGGGTTAATCCTCTAGTAACTGACACAAGCCATGCCTTTCATGTGGGTAAAGTTCTGAAGGAGTAGAGTCAGAAAATAAAGAATAGTCTGTGAATCTTTACCATTGTGGAATTCTGGGAAAAGTAAGAATCCTGGGATGTGGGCTGGTGAGATAGCTAAACAGGAAGCACACTTCCCACCAAGTCGGCTGAGCCCAGCTTGATCCCTCGTACTCACGTGGTGGAGTGGGGAACTATTCACTCGCTTACACACTAGGAATATACATGCAGAATTAGAATTCTAGCGGGGCGATGGTACACGCCTTTAATCCCACAACTCAGGAGGTAAAGGCAGGCGGATCTCTGTGAGTTCAAGGCCAGCCTGTTCCAGAGAGTGAGTTCCAGTACAGCCAGGGCTACACAGAGAAACCCCGTGTGGGGAGGGTAGGGGGAGTGGGGAAGATGAAGAATTCTGGGACTTTGGGTGCTGGGAGTGTAGCTCATTGGTAGAGTATTGGGCTTAGTGTCATGAGACCTTGTGTTTTAACCCTAGCTTTATAACGAAAAAGAAAGAAAGAGAATGCGGCAACTTTTGTGTGTGGTAGAGGTGGTGGGGTGAGGAGGCGGAGAGGGGGCAGACAAGGGACGGGTAAAGACTATACCATATACATGTATGGTACAGTCAAAGAACATATTTAACCATCTGGAGAGATGCATACTGCTCTTCCAGAGGTCCTGAGTTCAGTTCCCAGCACTGATATCAGGTGGCTCACAGTTGCCATTAATTCTAGCTCCAGGGGATAATGGTATGGGGAGCCCACTAGAGATAACCACTCGGACACAGTATAGCCAGTTGAAAGTCTTTATTCCAACTGGCTGGAACCACATCCAAAGTGTTCATAGACCTAGGTGAGGCCCCAAGTGTCTAGAACATGGTTTTTAAGGGCAGAGACCTCATCTAGGAATCTCTTTTGGGCAGCTGCAAGAATAGGCAGCTTGAAGCAAGCAGTTTTTGCTTTTTTGTTTTGTTTGTTTGTTTTTCAAGACAGCGTTTCTCTGGAGCCTGTCCTGGAACTAGCTCTGTAGACCAGGCTGACCTCAAACTCAAAAGAGATTTGCCTGCCTGAATGCTGGGATTTGTGGGGTTTTTCTTTGTTTTGTTTGGTTTGGTTTGGTTTTTTTTTGAGACAGGGTTTCTCTGTAGCTTTGGAGCCTATCCTGGAACTAGCTTTTGTGGCCTCGAACTCACAGAGTTCTGCCGCCCGAGTGCTGGGAATAAAGGTGTGTGCCACCACCGCCCAACCTGAGTGCTGGCATTAAAAGCATGTGTCACTGCTGTCTGGTGATGCAGAAACTAACATAAGCAATTAGCTGAAGGAGGTTCCATACAAACAAGCAGTTTTAACAGAGGCTAATGAGTTAGCTAGTACATCCTGACACAGAGATGGGTAGTTTTCCATGGGATTCTAGTTAAACCTGGAAACAGCCTCTGGAAGAATAGAAGTTGAAGGAACTTCTGTACTGTCTTCTCCCTTCACAATCTGGTGCCTGCTTATGGACTGCGGATACCTGTGAACATGTGTGACTTCTCTCTCTCTCTCTCACACATACACACACACACAAACACACACACACACATACATTTTAAAAGAAAGATTGTGAGACTAATGTAAAGTGTTTAACGTAGATCTGGCATTTAAATCAGGCTAACCTGATTTATCATTAAACACTGAGTCAGATGGTAGCTGAATTTTGTGGACCTTGTTGAGGTCTGTGATAACTTGCAAAGGAATTCTTTATAGGAATCATAATTTAGGGGCTGGAGAGATGGCTCAGCAGTTAAGAGAATATATTTCTCTTCCAGAAGGATCCAAGTTAACTTCCCAGCACCCATGACAGGTAACACATAACTGTCTGTAACTCTAGCTCCAAAGATTTCCTACCTCTGGTCTTTAATGGAACACACACACACACACACACACACACACACACTCATATGATTAAAAAGAAAATAAATCATTGTACTGGAGATGGCTTAGCATTTAAGAGCACTTTTAGGGATCTCACAGCAGCTAGTCACTGTCTGTAATTCTATGTAATTCTAGTCTCAGGAGAGCCAGTGCCCTCCCAGGTACTGCAGTACTTACGTGGTGAACAGATGCTCATGCAGGCAAAACACCCACACACAAAAATAAAATCTCAGAAGAGTTTAGCTAAAAAAAAATAAACATTGGACATGGTGTCGTAAACTTTTAATTGTAGCACGCGAGGAGGCTAAGACAGGCAAATCTCGAAGTTTGAGGCCAGCCTGGTCTATAAAATGAATTCCAGGACAGCCAGGGTACATAGAGAAATGGTGTCTCTAAAAAAAATGGAAAAAAAATAGTATTTCATGGCTGGGGAGATGGTTCAGTTGGCAAAGCACTTCAATTGTAAGTGTGAGGACATGGTATTGATCCCATAGCCTGCGTGAAAAAGAGCTGGGCACTTGTAATTCCAGTACCATGGAGTTGGAGACAGAAGGATCCCATGGCTCATTGGCTAGCCTGTCTAGCCAAATTGGTGAGCTCCAGGCCAAAGATACCATTTCTCAGAGGAAGCGGGTATCGTTCCTACATATGACAGCTGATCCTTCGAACTTCTACACACATGTATACATTTAATAAAAAGAATAGTGCATTAATGTTGAGTTTGAAACAGCTCAGAAAGATGCTGTGCCCTGACTCCAAATAGCCCAGCTCTTTATATCCTGGACATGTGTTTATTCAGACAGATTTTCCCACGCTAACATCAAGCTATTTTGTACAGTTTTCTCTATTTTAAAAATATAAAATTTAAATATCAAATTGTGTATAACAAATTCACTGTTTTAAGTGTGCAGTTCAGTAGCTGAAATATATTAACAATATCCATCTTCAGAACCATTTCCTCCTGTAAAGCAAACTCTGGTAAAAGTGCCTGCTGCCAGGCCTGGCAACCTGAGTTCTATTCCTGGAACCCACATGGTGGAGGGAGAGAAGAGGAGATTTTTGCAAGTTGTCTTTACACACACATCAAACAAACAAACAAACAAGCAAACAAATGGGAATAAAACTAACCCTGAAATTCTGGTCTGGGGATGTAGATCAGTTGGTAGAAGGCTTGCCTAGCATGTGTGAGGTGCTGGGTTCAATCCCCAGTAGGCGCTTCCCCCTCAGTGTCAATAGATAAATATTGGGAAAAGAATAATGAAATACAAAGAGCAATTAAGAACTGAAGCCCAGTTCTCATTAGACCCTTATCCCCACCCCACCACCTTTCCCCTGACATTGGTTACTTCTGTCCTGTTTGTTTCCATGAATTTGAACAAATACTCTGCAAGTGGAATCACAGTATTTATCTTTCTTTTCCTTTTCCTTCTTTTGGTGCTGGGAATGGAACCCAGGCTTGCAGAGACTAGGGATATGTGTTTTGCTACTGACATGTAGTGGCAGACTTATTTCACTCAGCATATCCTCAAGATTGGTTCATGGTATTAGAATTTCCTCTTTGTTGGTGATTGTGGCACACACCTTTTTTTTTTTTGTGGTTTTTCGAGACAGGGTTTCTCTGTGGTTTTGGAGCCTGTCCTGGAACTAGCTCTTGTAGACCAGGCTGGTTTCGAACTCACAGACATCCGCCTGCCTCTGCCTCCCGAGTGCTGGGATTAAAGGCGTGCGCCACCACCGCCCGGCTTGGCACACACCTTTAATTCCAGTATTCAGGAGGCAGAGACAGGCAGATCTCTGGGAGTTCATGGCCAGCCTGGTCTGCAAGAGCTAGTTTCAGGACAGAAACCCTGTCCCAAAAAACCAGAAAAACAAAAACGAACAAAAAAAGAGAAATTATTTTGTTTCCTAACTGATTCTAAATTTGCTTTTTTTAGATGTGGCCAACTGGACAGTGCATTGAATGAAGCTACTAGTCGTGTGCGAACACTTGAGAATAAGAATAATTTGCTAGAAATAGAAGTGGTAAGTATTGTTTTATATGGCAGATTCTGGTGTCATAATGTCTAAAAGGTATGTATCATTACAACTTTTAATTTTGTTTACTGGATGTATAGCTAGGTGTGCAGAAGCTTTTTTTAAAAAGTGTGTAGCTCCAGCTTTCCTAGAACTTGCTGTGTAGACCAGGCTGGCTTTGAACTCACAGAGGCCCACTTCTGCCTTCCAAGTATTAGGTTCTTTCTTTCTTTCTTTTTTTTTTTTTTTTCCACTATACCAACGAGGACCAAGTATTAGGTTCAAAGGCATGTACTACTGTGCCTGACTTAAACTTTTATATTTTTGTTTTCTTTCTTTCTTTCTTTCTTTTTCCTTTTCATTCTTTTCTTTCTTTCATTTTTTTGAGACAGGATTTCTCTGTGTGTAGTCCTAGCTGTCCAAGAACTTATTCAGTAGACCAGGCTGGCTTTGAATTCACAGAGATCTGTCTGCCTCTGCCTCCCAAGTGCTAGGATTAAATGCATGTGCCACACCACCCAGCAATAAGTTTTATTTTTTTTTTTTTTTTTGGTTTTTCGAGACAGGGTTTCTCTGTAGCTTTGGTTCCTGTCCTGGAACTAGCTCTGTTTACCAGGCTGGCCTCGAACTCACAGAGATCCGTCTGCCCCTGCCTCCCAAGTGCTGGGATTAAAGGCGTGCGCCACCACCGCCCGGCTATTCTTTTTCTTTTTATTCTTTATATATTACCTTATAAGCAAAATTTTGGTGGGAAATACCTGTTTTGTTCTATGCATTGCCTCTGCTTTAATGCCTAGCCCCCTTCTGGGTAGAATTCAGGTTCTAACGAAGCTAGGCCAGTGTTTAATAACTGAGTCATTTTGTTGGCTTCATCTATATGATAAACTCTACCATGAAGTTAGGGACTAGTATTTTGGTTATCTTACTTTCTTGCTATATTCTAGCTCAGGGTGGTCTTGGACTTGTGTATAAGCAGGCTTTGCGGTTCAACCTTCTAATCAGTTAGACCGCAGGCAGGAGGCTTTGCGCCCAGTTTTCATCTTACATTTTGGCATCCTGTAGCATGGCACCTATTTGGTATTTCAGAAATCACCATTGAATGAATGTTAACACATGAGGTACATTTTTAATTTTGTGTTTCCATAGAGTATAGAGAATCCCCAGCCCTCAGCATATGAATATTGAACGGTGCATTCTAGTCACAGTTTCAGAATTCCTCTGATGTTTGTAGTTATTTTTTTTCTTCGTTAGGTTGATCCACAGACAGTCCTATGCAAGTCCTAGAATCCTTGTACCCCTCTATGTGCTTGTTTTCTTTCTCCGCCTTTGATAATCTCATGGAGTAGCTCCATTAGAGGGGTCCTCTCTAGTCTCTGTCGCAGGACACAGCAGGATGTCACGTAGCTTATTTCTGTTTGTATGCGTTTTTGTTTTTAATTTTAATGTCCATAATTGATCAGCTAATACGGAGGCACTGTTTTCACTTGGAATGATTTACCTCTGTCTTCACTGTGTAGAATGATTTGAGAGAACGCTTCAGTGCAGCCAGCAGTGCCTCCAAAATTTTGCAGGACCGAATTGAGGAAATGAGAACAAGCAACAAAGAAAAAGATAACACCATTATTCGGCTAAAATGTCGGCTGCAGGATCTGGAAGAAGCGTTTGAGAATGCTTACAAACTCTCAGATGATAAAGAAGCTAGGCTGAAACAAGAAAACAAAATGTTTCAGGATGTAAGTACCCAGTGCACTGTGGCTGCTGTCTGAGTCCTCTGACAAAAGCAGCTTTAGGAGACAGGGTTAATTTGGCTTCCGCTCCAAAAGGACAGTCCTCTGTCATGGGAAAGCATGGCTGCAGGCAGGGGAGGTGTGGTGGCAGGAGTAGGAGGCCGCGTGGTCACATTACATCCACATATGAGAAGCAGAGTGAGTAGAAAGTTCTTTCAGGCCATAAAACCTCAAGGCCCAGCCCTTGTGACTCATTTCCTCTAGGAAGTCTCCACAACCTTCCCAAACAATGCCAACAGCTTGGGACCAAGTGTTTAAACGGAAGCCTGTGGAGTGTACCCTCAGAAGCTGCGGTGACTTTCTAGGGACATTTTGGTCTAAGCTGCCTGTAGCTCTGCATACCCTCCGGGTGGCAGCGGTCCCTGTCACCTTGTGTCAGAGCTGTAGAAAGATGGCTGAACTCCCTCACTGCTCTTTCCTAGTGTGTCACTTTTTGAGTTGTCATAACACCTGTGGGTGACAAGGTAAAATGATATAAGCCAGATTCTGTGCAAGGCTTTTTTGAGAGAGGGGCTTGCTATATTGCCCATACTGGTCTTGAACTTGTAATTTCCTTGTCCCAGTCTCTTGTGTGCTGTAGTTATAGGTGTTCACCCCCATGCCTGGCTATTTGTTATTGTTTTTGTGTGTTGCAAGCCCTCTTCCCACATTCCATTCTGCAGTTATAGTCTAGAACCCTAATGGTATCATTGCTTTAGTGTGTGTGTACTGTCTATGGTGTTTCATTATTATCCATTCCCCATTTCCTGCCCCAGGTGCTAGGGATAGAGTCCAGAACACAGTTCAAGGTATACTACCAATAGAGCTGCGTCTATGGTCCTTTAGAGATAGACTGTTTTTTTTTTTTTTTTTTGTTTGCTTTGTTTCAAGACAGGGTTTCTCTGTGTAGTCCTGGCTGTTCCAGAACTTGCTCTGTAGACCAAGCTGACCTTGAACTCAGAGTTGTATCTGCCTCCTGAGTGCTGGCATTAAAGGTGTGTGGCATGTGTGACCACTTCCCAGTTCAGTTTGATTTTTAAAAAATTTTCATTTTATGTGCTTTGGTATTTACCTGCATATATTGTGTGAGGGTATCAGATCCCCTGGAACTGGAGTTATAGTTATGAGCTGTCATGTAGGTGCTGGGAATTGAACTCGAGTTTACTGGAATAGCACCAATGCTCTTAACCTCTGAGCCATCTCTCCAGCACTGTTTGCTTTTTTTTTTTTTTTTTTTTGAAACAGAGTTTTGCTGTAACTATCAAGCCTATTCTGGACCTAGCTCTTGTAGACCAGGCTGGCCTCAGACTCACAGAGATCCGCCTGCCTCTGCCTCTTGAGTACTGGGATTAAAGCCGTGCGCCACCACCACCCGACAATTTTTTTTTAAACTTTATTATGTGTGTATATGTATGATGTGTGTGTGTGAGTGTTGACACGTGTATGGCGGTCAGAAGACAACTTTGAGGAGTTGGTTCTTCCACTGTGGATTCCAAGGATTGAACTCAGGCTTACATATAGCTTTTGCCCCTTGAGCTGTCTGCTTAACCCAGGTTTGAATATTTTTAAAAAAGATTTATTTATTTTTATTTTGGGTATATAAGTATTTTGCCTGCATGCATGTGGACTGTGTGCATGCTTAATATATACAGAGGCTGTAAAAGGATGTCAGTTCGGGGCTGGAGAGATGGCTCAGTGGTTAAAAGTACTGACTGCTCTTCCAGAGGATCCAGTTCAATTCCCAGCACCCACATGGCAGCTCAAAACTGTCTGAAGATCCAGTTGCAGGGGATCTGACACCTTCACACCAATGCACATAAAATAAAGTTAAATAAACCATCAAAAATATTTTTAAAAAAAAGGTCGTCAGCTCTCTTGGAACTGCAGTCAGATGGTTGTGAGCTGCCAGCGAGAGTAGGTGATGAACCCAGATCCTCTAGAAGAGCAGCCAGTGTTCTTGCCACTGAACTGTCTTTCCAGACCCCAGCTTTGAATTTTTTTTTGTTTGTTTTTGTTTTTTCGAGACAGGGTTTCTCTGTGGTTTTGGAGCCTGTCCTGGCACTAGCTCTTGTAGACCAGGCTGGTCTCGAACTCACAGAGATCCGCCTGCCTCTGCCTCCCGAGTGCTGGGATTAAAGGTGTGCGCCACCACCGCCCGGCCCAGCTTTGAATTTTTTATCTTGATTTAATTTCACTTAAAATTGGATTAATAAAACATTGATAATGGATTGGTTTCTGGGTTGTATGTTTTTTTAAAATAAGGTTTCTTTTCTATTTTATCTTGCACCTATGTTTCTATCTATCATCTACCTATGTATGCACATGCATGCACATATACCAGGGCACGTGTAGAGGACAACTTGGGTCCTGGAAATCAAAATCAGGTTGTCTTGCTTTTAGGCAGGGGCCTTCACTTGCCATCTTGCTGGCTCTCTAAGATTGTTATTATTTTTTAATATCTGGATTCTTAAGTTATGGTACTTAAATGATCTGAAGTCACTTTGTCTTGAAGTCTTTCTGGTAGCATTGATTGTGCTTCTTCCTTTGTTCCTAGACTTTATTGTCGTGGAGTTAAATAGAAGTGTTCCTCAAGTCTGAATGAGGACAGGGCTGGTGGTGTTACAGATACTGTAGTGACTAATTCCACGGCTTCTAGTTGCTCTAATCAATTTTGTCGTGGCCTGTGACTTCTGCCTTCCAGCAATGCTGTTATGGTCAGTTGGTCTTTGTCGCCGTTTTTTCCCCCCACTCTGGGGGCTTTGGGGTCGTGCCCTGTTGGAACTGATGCAGTTTGAGTCTCTGTTCCTTGTGGCACCTAAGAGACTGTTCACTCTGGGAGTTTTGTTTTGTAAGTTTGTTTTTCTTTCTGTTCTTTATATGATTTTTTGGGGTTGGGGGTGTTTTGAGGCAGACTTTCTCTGTGTAACAGTCCTCCCTGTCCTGGAACTCTCTGTAGACCAAGCTGGCCTCGAACTCACTGAGTTCTACCTGCCTCTGCTTGCTGAGTGCTAGGGTCAAAGGCATGTGCTACCACCACCCAACATGTTTTTGTTATTTTAAGAACCATTCCTGCCGGGAAGTGGTGGCGCACGCCTTTAATCCCAGCACTCGGGAGGCAGAGGCAGGCGGATCTCTGTGAGTTCTATGCCAGCCTGGTCTACAAGAGCTAGTGCCAGGACAGGCTCCAAAGCTACAGAGAAACCCTGTCTCGAAAAACTGAAAAAAAAAAAAAAAGAACCATTCCTATACTTTCTGCCATAGCAGTGTGTTCTGTCCTCATCCTGGGCCTTTCTGGGTTCCTCACTATGGAGGTCTGACTGGTCCCAAATTTGCCGTCTTTCTCCTGCAGCCCCTGAATACTGGATTGCAGGGTGTACCGTCATATATATTTTTAAACAATACTAGGTTTTTTGGCATCACATTTTTATGTTATAGAATAAATGTAGGAAAGTATAATATGAATTTTATGTAATAAAAATTTAAAAGACAATACAAATACATTTTACTATTAAATTGAGGGCTCGATTTGCTATTCCTCTGTTTTACTTTTTAAAAAAAAATATTTATTTATTTATTATGTATACAATATTCTGTCTGCATGTATGCCTGCAGGCCAGAAGAGGGTACCAGACCTCATTACAGATGGTTGTGAGCCACCATGTGGTTGCTGGAAATTGAACTCAGGACCTTTGGAAGAGCAGGCAATGCTCTTAACTGCTAAGCCATCTCTCCAGCCCTCTGTTTTACCTTTAAAATTGTTTCATACTTAAAGTGTCTTCAAACATTTTATCAGGGATTGTCCCATTCCTTTTTCCAGAACCACTGGTTCTGTGTTGTCCTTCCTTTCCTGACGCTGCAGTTGAAGGGTGCTGTTCCTTTGTTACCTGTTCAGTTCTGTGACAACTCTTTGTTTTCTTTGCAGCTCTTAGGAGAGTACGAGTCCCTCGGAAAAGAGCACGGGCGTGTAAAGGTAATAGGCAAAAACCTGACCTTCCCCATCTCTCCATCTGGAGCAGTTTGAACCAGTCCATGTGTTTACCCTTCCTGCGTTAATACCTTTATTTTCAGATGTCTGCCCTACTTGGCTGAACCTTTGTGAGATTTGCTAATTTGCCAAATATTATTGAATGGCTGTTATATTTGATGTGAGTTGAGATGAAACTAGGCAGAAGAATTTAAGTAATGCATAGGTTCTAAACCCTGTACATATAAAGTTAACATTTTCAAAGCATTATTCTTTAATGGAGTAGTAAGAATTTACCCTCTGTGTCTGAAATGGTAGCTGACACACTGTTTGCAGTTGTATATCTGAACTTAGTGAAGCACCACAGTGAGTAGGCAGGAAGTGGTTCCAGCCAGTCTGCTGCATGCAGGAGGAGATTGTAGGTTTGTAAGGTTAGTGAAAAGACCTGTAAGGTTAGTGAAAAGCTGCAGCTGAGACTGGGTTCAGAAATAAACCACAGTGTCTGAAACATCACTTCAGGTTTTTGTTGTGCCATTCTGCTAAGCCTTCAGTCACCGTCGTAGCTAAAATAGATCCATCTTAATGTAGGGTTGCTTCTAGTTAAGCAGGCAATGGGTTGTGTCTGTTAGAGTCCTGGGTATAGGCCAGTGTTTATGCTATCGCTTCCCCCTTGAGTTGCCTGGATTGGTTCCACACTGATGCCATCCTTGCTGAGTTTCATGGTAATTGACCGCTGGTTGTTTAGCCTTACATTAGCTCTCTACTACACACTTTGAAGTAAAAGTTTCCATCTGCATGTTTATCTTTAGTTACGGAAATTTTTTTCCCCTTAGGATACATTAAACACAACTGAGAACAAACTGCTTGATGCACACACTCAGATTTCTGATTTGAAAAGGTAAATGTCCTTTTTGTTCTTCTGTGTAAATTCTTACTGCAATAATAAAATATGCTGCTAATCGTCCTTTGTGTTTGTATTGACAATGAGGAAAATAAACTCTCTCCTGAGGGTGTTTAAAATTGACAGCTAGTTTTATCCTAATCCTTGGACATGGAAATACATTACATTTTAGCTCAGGAGATACTTACGTGATTAGAATATATTGGTAGTTTGTAGCACGAATAATAAAAACCCAAGCTGAAGATCAGAAAAGCAAAGCAAAAAACCACTAGAGAGTTCTTACCTCTATGAAATCTTCAGACTGAAAGAGAATGAGTTCCTGTCTCATCTCGCCTTATATTACTCTCTAGTGCTGGGATTAAAGGCATGCACCACCATCACAGCCAGGCCCCTATAGCTAACTAGTATGACTTCTGGGATTAAAGGTGTGGCACCATTGCCTGACCTGTATGACTGAGTATTGTGGCTGTTTTGTGTTCTGGTCTTTAGGCAAACTTTATTTATTAAAATACAAATGAAATATCACTACATTCCCCCCTTTTTGTCTAAAATTAAAAAAGGCTAGAACTAATATAAGAATATGCAGTCAATAAATATATTAACAATGTCTAGTACTTTTTGGTTTTACAAATTCAGAGAAAATACTCCATATCTATCCTATCTTGTGAGTCCAAAGTCTTGTAAACCTAATTTACTTTCTACCATAACTTGCTTTAGTGTCTGGTAAACAAGGAAAACTATAATTCTCTAGTCTTCAACTCCCTCAGAGACCCAAGAAGAAAATAATATTAACTGAGTGTAAGCAGGAAGTGCAAACAAACTACTTCCAAAATATGTGAGAATTGACAGAAACAGCTGGCTGCCTCGACAGTCACCCAAAGTTCTTCTGCAATGTTGGGGCATCCATCTTCTGCCTACAGGCCTAGCATAGCTGATATACTTCTCTGTGAAGCAGGATATTCTTTTTTTTTCTTTTTATAATTAAAAAAAATTTATTTTAATTGATTTTATTGAGCTATATATTTTTCTCTGTTCCCCTTCCTTCCTCCCCTCCTCTTCTACCATCTCCTATGGTCCCTATGCTTCCAATTTACTCAGGAGATCTTTCTTTTTCTACTTCCCATGTAGATTAGATCCCGGTATGTCTTTTTAGGGTCCTCTTTGTTGTCTAGGTTCTCTGTGATTGTGAATTGTAGGCTTGTTTTCCTTGCTTTATGTCTAGAAGCCACTTATCAGTGAGTATATATGATAATTGTCTTTCTGGATCTGTGTTACCTTACTCAATATGATGTTTTCTAGCTCTATCCATTTGCCTGCAAATTTCAATATGTTAATTTTTCTGCTGTGTAGTACTCCATTGTGTAAGTATACCACATTTTCCTTATCCATTCTTCGGTCGAGAGGCATTTAGGTTATTTCTAGGTTCTGGCTGTGACATGCAATGCTATATGAACATAGTTAAGCACTATGTTCTTGTGGTATGATTGAGCATCCTTTGGGCATATACTCAAAAGTGGTCCTGCTGGGTCTTGAGGTAGATTGTTTCCTAATTTTCTGAGAAATTGCCATACTGATTTCCAAAGTGGCTATACGAGTTTGCACTCCCACTAGCAATAGAGAGGGTACCCATAACCTCTCCAGCATAAGTTGTCATCAGTGTTTTTGATCTTCCATTCTTACAGGTGTAAGATGGAATCTCAGAGGGTTTTTTTTGTTTTGTTTTGTTTTTGTTTGTTTGTTTTTCGAGACAGGGTTTCTCTGTAGCTTTGGAACCTGTTCTGGAACTAGCTCTTGTAGACCAGGCAGGCCTCAAACTCACAGAGATCTGCCTGCCTCTGCTTCCACAGTACTGGGATTAATTGTGTGTGCTACTACCACTGCCCAGCTACAAGTTCAATTATAATAGGTGATTTAACTACTAACCTGCAATCCTTATTATCCTAAACAGTTGGTAATAATAATTTTCAGGGATTAGAAATTTGCATTACATTGTTAAATGAGTTATATAAGTACAATACCTTCAATGAGAGAGTAGAAATGTATGTGTAGTATGTTCTAACAAAATCTCAAATTTGTATCAATATACAAAATTGATATACAGTATACAAAACATTTAAAACTAGTAGTTGTTTTTTAAAAGTAGAACCAGTAATCTATCTTACTATGTCCTCCCCTTTCTTTTTTTTTTTTTTTTTTTTTTTTTTGATTTTCGAGACAGGGTTTCTCTGTAGCTTTGGAGCCTGTCCTGGAACTAGCTCTTGTAGACCAGGCTGGCCTCGCACTCACAGAGGTCCGTCTGCCTTTGCCTCCCGAGTGCTGGGATTAAAGGTGTGCGCCACCACCGCCTGGCCTCCCCTTTCTTTCAAACAAAAACCTTGAATCTAATTTCCTTCGTTTAGCTTTTTTCCCCTGCTCCTATTACCAATAGCAACTTGTAACCAATCCTCTTAAACAATGACAAATACCTGTAACCCACTGATGACAAAAATTACCCACCCCACCTCTTGGGAATGTAGACATTGTATTCTTAAATTTACTTCCTGCTGTATGGTGGTGACAGCATCTTTATGGGATCCTGAAAAGAAAAATTTGTGTCCATTGTCAAGTCTGAGAGAGGTGGCTGTATCATTTCTTGTCTAGTCTGTGTGTAATGAGAACATGCAGTGCTCAGAGTAGTCTGTTAGGTTGTATTGTCTCAGCTATCCATCTTGAAATTATTCTGAGAAGTTTGTAGTCCTAAGCTGATCTTTAGGTGGTGTGTTTTAGCTTGGTGGTGTTATCATAGTCCTGGAGGAATTGTCATTGTGGGGCTCCATCCTTGTTTTGGAGATTTCAAAGGTCGCTGTTAGGCATGTTTATGGTTCACTGTCGAAAACTGATAGAGACTCAAACCTGAAATCATGTATAGGAAGGCAGATGAAACATTTTTCTAGAATTAGATAGTACTCTATATGACTGTTATTAATATCATGACAAAAAATTTAGAATATATTTATTAATCTTACAAAATTTATACCTCAAAGAGTCAGTATAAAAACCAAACGATTGGGCTGGAGAGATGGCTCAGAGGTTAAGAGCATTGCCTGCTCTTCCAAAGGTCCTGAGTTCAATTCCCAGCAACCACATGGTGGCTCACAACCATCTGTAATGGGGTCTGGTGCCCTCTTCTGGCCTGCAGGCATACACACAGACAGAATGTTGTATACATAATAAATAAATAAATATTAAAAAAAAAAAAAAAAAAAAACCAAACGATTATGAGATTAGTGGCAATAAAATATTCCTTAAATATTTGTTTTTCTTTTCTCCCATATCAGGTGGTTCTTCGGACATTAGACAGAGATTTTAGATTTCACTTTTAATAAGCCTGCTTGGGTTTAGGGAAGGAGAGAGCCACCCTCCAACTCCAAAGAAGAACATTTGTATTATATATCTGTAGAGAACATCAGAAACAAACAATTGGGAAGATTTATAAAATATTATTTTGTTGAAAATGTGATATATCATTAGGCCAATTTACTCTTTTTCTTCAGACATTTTTTTTTTTGGGATGATTTGTCCTTTTTCTTCAGATGTCTCATTTGTCCAGTGGTCTTTGAACTCCTTAGCTGGTTGTCTTCATTCCCTGAAAAGACAAAAAGAAAATCTTTCCCTAACCCTAATTTTGGGGAGATTCTATTTTGGCAAATTATATCTGATCAAATGAAATGCATTTGTTAGTTTTATATGTTAGATTAGATTAAATGGCCATGTTGTTTGATGGACTATCATCTCTTCTAATTAAGAGGTGTCTCTTGTTCAAATTGAATCTTTATCAATTTTCATGTTATCCATGATTTTTCTCCTGGGGAATCAAAAGCAAAACCTCTTCCCCAACATAACACGTGTCCTGGTTTCCATTCTGAGGTCAGTACATCTTTATATCGGCAGATTTCCTTCCATAGATTTTTTTCTACTATACAATATCTCTCTGTGGCTATTGTTTGTTTCTCATTAGCATTTAGAGAATTCAAAGCATTATGCAATCTATTTCTGGGAGTATTTATCCTCCCTTTCTGTTTATTTAACATATCTTTTAGAGTTTGATTTGATCTTTCTATAACTGCCTGACCTGTAGGATTGTGTGATATACCTTTAATATACTTTATATAAGCAAAAAGGTGTTTCATTTTCTTGGAGATATATGCTGGAGCATTGTTTATAAGTTGTCTGTTGAAAACTTGAATAGTTATCAGTGGTGTGGTGTATGTATTTTAGTTTTCCAAATTCTACAAAATAGAATACATCCATCTTCCAGGTTTCATTCCAGCATCCTTTGGGTTACTTCCTACAGGTATTAGCGTTTGGTTGTATAATGAACAAGTAGGACATTTCCTTATAATTTCCTTGACTTGTTGTCACGTGATAGAACAAATATATTTTTTTTAAATCTTTGCTGTTGACATGATTTTTTAAAAACAAATTATGAGGCCTTCTGCACATTTCCAATCAATAATTGATCAATTTTTGTATTACCTTGTGCTAGAGGACCTGACAGACTTGTATGGCATCAGATGTGTATTATATATATGGGATGATACCAGTTCCTGGTTATATCTTGTAACTGAATAAATAATAAAGTCAATTCTGTATCTCATATAAATTCAGTGGTTTCAATATGCAAAACAGCTCCTGAATATTGCAAATTGGTAACTATGTTGAGAGGTTCTTTAAAATCCCTTAATATCATGAGAATATCATATAATTCTGAATTGTAAAGAATAGTAAGGGCTTAACTTAAATTCTCTGATTCATAACCTTCCTTTCCTGATTTATTTGTATCAGGATAGAGTGTAGGGGCTCCAGTTATTGATGTGTCCCCTAGAATATAAGGAATTGTCCAATTAGTTCTCTTTATGAGTTGAATTTTCTTGCTTTGGGGATAGTTGTTGTTAATCTCTCCCCCAAAATTACTAGAAGCTCTTTACCAGGGGCTCACTTTGTTCCTGTAATTTGTCAATTTCATCATTATTAAAAGGCACTATAGTTTCTGCTGGGTCTATTCCTGCTAATTGACAAAGTCACAATTTTCCTTTTAGAATTAACTCAGAGACCTTTTAATTTTTTACTTGGTTTATGTGGTAAAAAGATCCATTCTAAGCTAATGTCTTCCCTCAGCATTAAAATTGAATTTGGAGGGACCAGAATGCAGTTAAAATTTGGATTCACACAATCCATATGTGCCTTCTGGAATTTCTCTACAATCAAAGCAAATTTTCTCTCAGCTTCAGCTGATAATTCCCTGGAACTACTTAAGGTTTTGTTTAAATTAATCAGTCATCAAGACCTATTCCAATAGTGCTCCATAGATGGAAATGTCTCCTAGCAATCTTTGAAAGTCATTAACAGTCTGCAGTCAGTCTCTTCTAATTTGTACCTTTTGGGGTCTAATTTTTTGTGAACCTATTTTATAGCCTAAATAATTAATAGAATCTTCTCTTTGTATTTTTTCAGGAGCAATTTGTAATCCCCAGCAAGGCAGAATTTTCTTTACTTCTTCAAACACTTTTTCTAAAGTATCTACAATTGAATCAGATAGCAAAATGCTGTCCATGTAATGGTAAACTATAGATTCAGGAAATTGCTTATGTATCATTTCCAGTGGCTGACTTACAAATTAAATAATGGCACAGGGTGGTGCTATTTAACATTTTCTGTGGGAGATCCTTCCATTTATATCTGTTAGCAGGCTGAGAATTATTGTAAGAAGGCACTGTGAAGGCAATTTTTTTTTTGTATTTTTCTTGTAAGGTATAGTGAAGAAACAATCTTTTAAATCAATACCTGTATGGGTTATCCTTTAGGCAATAGAGAAGGCAAAGGAATTCCAGACTGTAGAGAGTTCATTGGCTGAATCACCTTATTAACAGCTCTTAGGTCTGTCACCATTCTCTATTTTCCAGATTTCTTTTTAACAACAAATTCAGGAGAATTCTAACAGCTGGTAGATTCAATATGCTGAGCATCTAGTTGCTCCAGTACCAGCTGTTCTGAAGCCTGCTGTTTCTCTACTGTTTAAGGCCATTGCTTAACCCATACAGGTTTCTCTGTCAACCATTTTAAAGGTAGGGCTGTTGGTGCCTTTGAAATATCAGCAGCTGTTGTGCCCTGTTCTTGTACAACCTGAATGGTTGATGACTGTTCTTTATAAAGTCTTCTAATATTTTTCCCAGAAACATATATTAATTTATGGTTTGTTTCTAATATCAGGGTAATGTTAATCTGAATATTCCATTGGTGTAACAAATTATGTCCCCACAAATTCATTGCTATGTTAGCCACATATGGTTTTAATTTTCCTTTCTGACCTTCAGGCCCCATACATTCAGCCCATTTCATGTTCTGCTTTACCTGAGATAAAGTTCTGATCCCTCAAAACTGAACATTTAGATCTTGAAGAGGCCAGTTAGTATGTCAAGAGTCTGATGAAATTATTGTTATATCCGCACCTGTGTCTATCAGACCTTCAACGACAACATTATTTATTCGTAATTTTAATTTTGGTCTTTGTTTATTTACAGAAGTTTGCCAAAATACTCACTTTATGGTTTCTCTTGAATATTTTGTTTTCTCTTCTATAGCTGTTCTATCATCCAGAGCAATATGGTTTCTTAAAATAGGCATTAAGTTCTTTAATTGCTCTGGCAAGGAATTTCCTCTACAATGGTAGGAAGTAATTGAACTGCATTGGACATGGGAGCCTGTGAGAGGCCGCCCTACACAGAACTTCCACAACAACAAAAGATTACCTTGAATGTTCCTTGACCTACATTCATTAGTTCAGTGCCTGCCTTTGCCACACCTTCTGCATAATCCACAAGGGAGGGGCCTTCTAAATGGTTTATTCTTTGAAAAAACATTGTTTCTAGGAACATCCTGTCTACAGTCCCTTTTATGGTGACCTTGTGTGCCATAATTATAACACTTGACATTTCTATTTTTCTTCAAATCTCTAGAAATCACTTCTCCTATCCATGCATCATCATGTTCATGAGATTTAATATTAATTGTATCTTGAATCCATTTCTCCAAAGGTGCTGGTCTTGCCTTCAATGGCCTAATTATCTTTTTGTATAGACAATTGGCATTTTCAAAAGCCAGAGATTCAATTATTATTTGTCTAGCTTCTGAAATAGGTATTATTCTATTTACTGCTGATGTCAGTCTTTATAAGAAATCTGTGAAGGTTTCTTTTGGGGCCATGTATGGCTTGAGTAAATGATTCAGTCTTTTCTTCTGCTTCTTCAATTCTGTCCCAGGCATTCAAAACTGCTACATGGCATAAAGCCACCATGTAACCATCATTGAGAGATTGTCTTTCTACAGTAGCATAGTTTCCTTCTTCAAGAATTTGATCTTTGGAGATTTCCATACCTCTAGCTTTACTCTGTTCAATATTCTTGGCCTCTTCTCTGAACCAGGTATGCCACTGTAATTGTGGACCAGGCTCTAAAACATGTTTAACCAATTCTTTTCAGTCTTTAGGGATAATTCTATTACAAACTGACCATGAGTTTAACATTTGCTTCACAAAAGATGAATGCATGCCACATAAGACTATTGCTTCCTTGAATCTCCTTAAATCTCACATTGGCACAGGAGTCCATGCAGCTCTTACTCTCTATCATTTGGCAATTCCTGTAAAGTTACTGAAAGTATTAAAGTTGGTTTGAAAACCTTAGGATGAAAAAAAAAAAAAAGAAAACCTTAGGATGTTCCTCTCTGTTCTTAAAATGTAACGCTGAAATTGGTTTTCCATTAAATTCCTCTGTCTGGATTTGAATATCTCTGGGATCTGTTTTATTAAGTTTTTCGAAGGCCCTCAGATTAACCAACTTCTTTAGTGATACAATAAAAATGATAAAGCTGATAATGTTTACAATTGAAATTACATAAATTCCATCTAAATTAGATCTCCTCTCCATTTAACCATTCTGGTTTCAAACTGTCTAGCATATTATCTTACAGAGACATAAATCCCTCCATTGTAATGTTTTTTTTTCCCATTTTTTAATGTGGGAAGAAACCTCTTTTAACCATTCTCTTTAAGAATTCCCAATTGTCAGCTGGGCAGTGGTGGCGCATGCCTTTAATCCCAGCTTGGGAGGCAAAGGCAGGCAGATCTCTGTGAGTTCGAGGCCAGTCTGGTCTACAAGAGCAAGTTCCATGACAGGCACCAAAGTTACATAGAGAAACCCTGTCTCAAAACAAACAAACAAACAAAGAAAAATCCTAATTGTCTTTCCAAATGTACCAGTGATGTTGATGAAGATGTGAGGCTTGTTGCTGCCGCGTAAAACATTAAGAGTCTGAGTGGATTTCAAGACAGCTACCTAGTTTGGCAGCTGCCTGAGAAGAGGTTCTGGGAGAGCCTGCAACCCATGGTAGAGAGTGGTAGGGAGAGAGACACAGAGAGAAGGGGGGTGGAGAGGAGAGAGAAAGCAAGCGAGTGAGCCGGCTGTCTGAGAAAACATTGGGGCAGGGGGAAGCACATGTGGAGGGAGGTTTCCTGAAGGCAGAACTAGCCAGTGTAGGGCCGGTGATTTCCTGTGGCATTTGGAGCCCAGATACTTCTGGAGTTTGGGTGTTAGCTGGAGACTATTTCAGAGAAGCTACATATACAACAGGAACATCTCCAATTCTCTCAGATTCTTGGGGAAAAAAGAAAAGAAAGCCTAGCTGGGTGAGACTGAAACATACAGCTCTGGCTTGTACTAATGACTAAAAAGTGACAGGCAAATGGCTTTTTCAGAAATTTGTACCCTAAACGTTGGGCACCATATGTAGCATGAATAATTAAAACCCAGAGACAGATATTTGAGTTCAACCTGAAGATCAGAAAAGCAAAGAGCCACTAGAGAGCTCTTACCTCTATGAAATCTTCAGACTGAAAGAAAGAGAGCGAGTTCATGTCTTAACCTGCCTTATATTCCTTTCTAGTGCTGGAATTAAAGGCATGCACCACCACTGTTCTGTCTATGGAAAACTAGTGTGGCTACTAGGGTTAAAAGTGTGTCACCGTTGCCTGGCCTGTATGGCTGATTAGTGTGACTGTTTTGTGTTCTGGCCTTCAGGCATGCTTTATTTATTAAAATATAAATGAAATATCACTACAGAGGTTGAGTCAGGTGCATGCATTTCTCCAGACATCATGCTTTTGGGGGGGGTATAATGAGAAGTCTGAATGGTAACTTCTAGAAGGAATTGGAAGAAGCAGTCTGTTTCACTGTGTTTCTCTTGCACTCCAAAAGAAAATGAAATTCTCAATATGTTTGTGGGAATCCACTTCCTAAAAGACTTGGCTTGGATCAGGTGTAGTGACACATGTCTTTAATCCTAGCACTCAGGAGGCAGAGGCAAGTGGATCTCAGTGAGTTTGAAGCCAGTCAGGGCTACACAGAGAAAGCCTTTCTTGAAAACCAAACTAAAACAACAAAAAATACCTGGTTTAGAGACTTAATGATCTTGAATAGGTAGCAACAATCATAAATGATCTATATTGCAAATGATTATAAATATCTTAATTTGGACTGGAGAGATGGCTCAGTGATTAAGAGCACACTGTACTCTTCCAGAGCACATGAGTTCAGTTTCTAGCACCCTTGTAAGGTACATCACAACCTCCTATAACTCCAGCTCCAGGGAATTCAGCTTCCTCTCTTAGCCTCTGTTCCTGCACCCATGGCACATGCTTACACAAAGACATGTATCCATACACATTATTAACACTAATTTTTTTTAAAATATATATATATATATATATATATATATATATATATATATATATTAGTTTCCACACATATTTTTAATAGTTACCTTTGGATCAAATAATACCCTAAGTTTAGAAATGTACTGCAATGTGAAGGATTTACACAGAGCAGAATAGCGAAATGTCTAGATGTGCCAACTACCTGCCGTGTTAGAAGGATTACCTGTCATGTTAGAGCCGTTCCTTCTCAAGCTTAGTGGAAGTCCCTTTTGCTGGCCCCTGTACACAAGTTTAAAAGCAAGGAAAGAGGGGCAGATGAGCACTTGTATACATACCCGACAACTTGAGTTCAATCCCCAGATCCCACAAGGTAGCAGGAGAGAACTGACTCCTGAGAGTTGGCCTCTGACTTCCACATACCCACAGTGACTAGTTTATACTCACATACTCGAGCACACTCACACACTAACTGACATAAATGAATCAAATTAATACATTCAAAGAAAAGGAGGGCCATGCTAATTGGAAACAGTTGTTTGGGGTAGTTATCTTCTGTGGAGAGAATCAAAGGGAGGCTTTTGCTTCTGAACATGGAACAAATGAGATGAATTGCTGCCTCATCTGTGGGGTGAGAGTTATTAGGAATAGTCTAGCTTTTGCCTCATCAAAATTAGGATGCTGATTTTTAAATTTAATTTCTGTCCTGCATACTTCATAGATGCCTGCTTATCCTTCCTTCCTTTGTGATAGTCTAGGCAATGTGGCTTTGCAGAGGCCAGTGTCCTTGCTGTCCTGCTTATTCCCCTGTCCCCAACACCCTTTTATTTCTTTTAGCTTTTCAAAGTTTAATGGTGCCATTTTACTGTGAATGAAGTTTCTGGAGAGCAGGCTATTATTGCCTTCCTAAAGAGGGACAATTAAGTAACACCTGGTAGTTTAGCTCCGTTTTCAATCTGTGGTAATGTGTTTGTCTTATTGTTTTTGATCTAGGATGATCTCAAAACTTGAAGCTCAGGTGAAACAAGTAGAACATGAGAATATGCTGAGTCTTCGTCACAGCGCTAAAGGTCCCACGAGGCCACCCCGGGCCAAGTAAGTGACTTCACATAGTGTCCTTGCAACAAGGCTTAGTGTGTGCCTCTAATGAGACCTCTGTTAATTAGGAAGCCAGAGCTAAATATCCTTATGGTCATAGATGTGCATTAAAGTCACAGTCGCTGGATGTCATCAGATCCCTATAAAGAAGCAGTTTCAGGGCTTAGAAAAGCAGAGTTAGGTGGGCACTGTGTTCTTGATGCGGTGTCTCCAGTGCTCTCCACATCTCTTACTTTTTAAAAGACCTTCTTTTTCCATGTAGGCAACTTTATTTATTTATTTATTTATTTATTTATTTATTTATTATGTATACAATTTTCTGTCTGTGTGTATGCCTGAAGGCCAGAAGAGGGCGCCAGACCTCTTTACAGATGGTTGTGAGCCACCATGTGGTTGCTGGGAATCGAACTCGGGTCCTTTGGAAGAGCAGGCAATGCTCTTAACCACTGAGCCATCTCTCCAGCCCCTAGGCAACTTTTTAAAAAGATTTATTTCTATTGTTTTTTAAGTATGTGTCTGTGTGGGTATATGAACTTGAGTCCAAAAGCAGGTGACAAGTTCCTGGAGTTAGAGTTCCTGGAAGCTGTGAGCCACCTGACATGGGTCCTAGGAGCTAAACTCAGGTCCCTGTGAATGATCTATGAGCACCTTTATTCTCTGAACCGTCTCTCCAGCCCTAAGCCATTTTTAATGAGAGTTATAGATGAGATTATTTTATTTCTATGTCTTTTCAAGTGTTTCTTCCTTCTATTTGCTTTCCATCATTTTCCTGCTTGGTGAGATTTGGCTCTCCGTTCCAGAATCTTTTTGTGTTCCTTGTTCTTTGCTGAGATAAATGCCCATATGGACAATTGTTCCATTAACCTACTCTCCACTGTCCCATTTCAATGTGGATGACAGCTGGGCATGGTGGCATATGCCTCTTTAATCTCAGTATTTAGAGGCAGAAGCAGGTTGATCTCTTTGAGTTTGAGACTAGTCTGCATAGCAAGTTTCATTCCAGCCAGGGCTACATAGAGAGACCCTGTCTCTAAAACAAAACGGCAAACATCAATGTGAATAGCATATTTTTTTTAAAAATATTTATTTATTTATTATGTATACAGTATACAATATTCTGTCTGTGTGTATGTCTGCAGACCAGAAGAGGGCAGCAGACCTCATTACAAATGGTTATGAACCACCATGTGGTTGCCGGGAATTGAACTCATGACCTTTAGAAGAGCAGGCAATGCTCTTAACCACTGAGCCATCTCTCCAGCCCCATATTTTTTTTTTTTTATAAACTTGACTGATTTGCTAATCTGCTGCCCTTTGTAGTGTCCTCCTACAACCTGAACCTCATCATTTTTTTCTGATGGGTGTAGAAGACATCGCCCTGCCGCCCAGATCTTTGAAAAGAAGAGAAATAGTTGGGAGTAGTGGTGTACGTGGGTGGCAGAGGCAGGTGGGTCTCTGAATTCAAGGCCAGCCTGGTCTACATAGTGAGTTCCAAGACAGCCAGAGTTACATAAGAGACCTTGTCTCAGAAAAAAGAAAAAAAGAAAGGAAGGGCCGGGTGGTGGTGGTGCACACCTTTAATCCCAGCACTCTGGAGGCAGAGGCAGGCAGATCTCTTTGAGTTCAAGACCACCCTGGTCTACAAGAGCTAGTTCCAGGACAGGCTCCAAAACCACAGAGAAACCCTGTCTCGAAAAACCAAAAAAAAAAAAAAAAAAAAAAAAGGAAAGGAAAGAAAAATGAAGAAAACCCTCGGGGCTGGAGAGATGGTTCAGTGGTTAAGAGCATTGCCTGCTCTTCCAAAGGTCCTGAGTTCAATTCCCAGCAACCACATGGTGGCTCACAACCATCTGTAAAGAGGTCTGGTGCCCTCTTCCAGCACCAGAATATTGTATATAATAAATAAATAAATAAATATTTAAAAAAAAAAAAAGAAAACCCTCAAGTGTGGGACGCAGCCTTGGTTTGTTTTATGGTTTCTGCTTCACACACACACACACAAAGGAAAGAAACCTATGATTTGTCTCAGCAGGTAAAGACAATTGCCACAAAGTATGATGACCTGAGCTTAAACCCACATGGTAGAAGGAAAGAAGCAACTCCTAAAAGTTGCCTTCTGACTTCCACATGTGTGCCAAGACATGCATGTGTACCCACCTCACAATTTAAAAATTAATAAGTCTTAAAACAGTAGATGTGGTGGTGTATGCACTTACAGGCCCAGCTCTTGGGAGGTGGATATAGGAAGATTAGCAGTTCAGGGTCATCCAGTTGATACCAATCCTAGGCTATGTAAGACCTAGTCTCAGACAAATAAAAACATAAACCAAACCAAACCAAAGGTAAAAACTGAATTTCTGAGAATAAGCAAAAGAAGAGGCATAAGGTTGGGTAGGAGGGGAGTCTCTCAGTGGGTTGGGATGCGAGGTGCTAGAATTTTGTGGGTGCTGTTAATTCATACTGTTACAGGCAGGAGGCAGAGTGAGTGTATGGCCTTCAAAGGCCTGACCCCAGTGACCTCTTCCCACCAGCTAGGCCCCATACCCCTGAGGTTCCCTGAGGTTCCATAATCTCCCAAACAGTGCCACCATCTCAGGACCAGCTGTGAAAGCACACGAGCCTGTAGGGGACGTTGATATTTATGCCATGATGCATGGCTTAGACAGCCACAGCAGGAAGTTATGCAGCCTCCGTGAACTTTCTAATCACCATCAGGCATTTGGATTTTACCCTAAGTCTATTGAGAATCCTCTCAAAGATTTTTATTTTATTTTAGATTTTTGGGGGTAGGGTCTGTCTGTGTAGTCCTGGCTATCCTAGAACTTACTATGTAGAGTTGGCTGCTGGGGTCCTTCTACTTCTTTATCCTGAGTGCTGGAATTAAAGGCATGTGCCATTGTGTCTGACAAGGATTTTAAAGATCTATATTATTTGTGTGTGTGTGTTATGTGTATGTGTGTGTTGTGTCCATTTGCCATTGTTTACATGGAGGCTAGAGGATAACTTTCTGGAATCAGTTCTTTGTTTCTACCTTTACATGGACTCCACGGCTCAAACCCAGGCCATTAGTCTTTTGAGGTAAGTACCTTATGTATCGAGCCGTGATCTTGTCCCCTGAAGATTTTTATTAGAAAACAATGCCATCTGACTTTTGCTTTTTTAAAATTCTTGCCATGAAAAAAAAGAGATGAAACAGGAGAGCATGGAAACAGTAGATGAGTTAGGCCATTTCAGTGCGAGGAGAGCAGGTTTCTAGGTATCTGGATCCGTAAGAATGAGGCCAGGGAGGCAGCTCAGTGTACAGAGGTGCTTGCTACCAGGTCTCACGTCCTCATGGTGGAAGAGAGCCAACTTCAGAAGTTGTCCTATCACTTCTACACATGCACCGCAGCATGTCTGTGCACACACAAAATAAATAAGTGTAATAAGAATAATATTTTTAATTACAAGAAAAAAGAATTTGAAAGGTTTTGGAGGTGTAATCCACAGAACATTGTTGTGTCTTGGCTGGTGAGGCAAGAGATCGAGAACACCAAAGGCTGCCATGTGTTGAACTGAAAACAAGATCAGAGTGCCTGGCATGGGAATGTTTGCTTGGGATTCCCACGGACTTGAAGCAGAAATCAAGTGGGCAATAGTAAACTTAGGCTTGGAGATCCAAACTCCTAAGTTGGAGGTACAATGTTGGAGTCAGTTATTCGCCAGTGGTGCTTACAGCCACAGGATTGATAGGAACTGAGTGTCAATGGGAGTGGGCATAGGACAGAGCTCCCAGGAACCCTACTTCTGTTCTGGGTAGAGGAGTTTGGCAAAGGAGCCTGTGAAACTCCTGCTGGAAGTCAGGAGGGAAATTGAAGCAGCCATCAGTTAGAGCAAGGACTGACAAGGCCTCTTGGATTCACAAGCTGGGGGCTTCTTTGACTCAGGAGAGTGTGGATAGTGAGAGAAGTGTTTGAGGTATGTTGAAGACAGCCTGCACATCGAGCAGCTGGAAGTGTATATATTGTGATATGCTTATTCGGGGTGGTCGTGTGTGAAAGGAAGGCTTGGCAGACTGTAGCCTTTAGGCCAAGCCAGGCTACACCATCATGTTTTGTGATGTGTATGACTGAGGAATTTGAAGTATTTGGTCAGGACTGGGACTTTTGTGGCTCAGTTGGTAAAACACTTACTTTACAAGCTAAAGGGCCTGAGTTCGAGCCCCAGAGCCCACATGAAAATGCTAGGTGTGGGACTGGAGAAAGGGCTCAGCAGTTAAGAGCACTGGTGTCTCCTTCAGAGGACCTGGGCATCCACATGACGGTTCACAAAGGTCTGTAATTTTAGTTCTAGGAGAGCTGACACCCTTTTCTCAGGCATGCATATGGTACATAGACATACAGGCAGACAAAAACACTCATGCATATAAAATAAAATAATAAAATTTAAAAATGCCAGATGTGATAGTGTCTCTTTTAATTCTAGCACTGGGAAGTTGGAGATAGGAGGATTCCTGGTACTCGCTGGCTGTCACTCTAACCTAATTGAATTCCAAGGCAATGAAAGGCCCTGTCTCAAAGGAGGTGAACAACCTTTTTGAGGATGACATCTGAAGTTGTCCTTTGGCATGTGAATATACATACATGCAAAAGAAATATTTGGGAACCAGGTGGTGGTGGTGCACACCTTTAATCCCGGCACTTGGGAGGCATAGGCAGGCGAATGTCTGAGTTCAAGGCCAGCTTGGTCTATAGAGCTAGTTCCAGGACATCTAGGGCTGTTACACTGAGAAACCCTGTCTCGAAAAATCAAAATAAAAAAAAGAAGAAAAAAGAAAAAGAATATTTGGGGCATGTCTTTAATCCCAGCACTCAGGAGGCAGAGACAGGCAGATCTCTGAATTCAAGGCCAGCTTGATCTATATCATGAGTTCTAGGTCAGCTAGGGCTAAAGGGCTATCTATATTTTGATATTGATGTAAGGAAGAAAAAAACTGATTCGTTTACATACCATCTTCCAGCTTTTGCATGACAACAATGAAGTTGAGTAGTTGGTGATGAATATTGTTTATCCTGTAAAACCTAGAATAATATTTTTTTCTTTTGCCTTTTGTAGAAAAAGGTGTTACAGATGTCTCATCTGGACTGTCAATTTGTATTAATTTTAAGAGTATGATATAGAACAGTAAAAAACTGTTTGAGGAAGAAATAGAATACTTTTTTTTTTCCAAAGTGCTGATGGCTGGGGTTGGTGAGATGGCTCAGTGGGTAAAGGCCCTTGCCGCTAAGCCTGAAATGAATTTGAACCCCGGACCCACATGGTGGAAGGAGAAAACCAACTCCTGCAAGTTGTACTTTGAGCTTCCCAAGTGCTCCATGGCATGTGCATACCCTCCCCAATACATACATCTATAAACAAAGTAAATTTCTGAAAAAGAAAATCCATAAGCATTTATTTGGGAAATACAGTTTACTAGGGTCTTTGTATGTCAATGATCCTTCCACATTATAAGATAACCAAATGTTCTTTTTTTTCTTTTTTTTAAAAATATTTATTTATTTATTATGTATACAATTTTCTGTCTGTGTGTATGCCTGAAGGCCAGAAGAGGGCGCCAGACCTCTTTACAGATGGTTGTGAGCCACCATGTGGTTGCTAGGAATCGAACTCGGGTCCTTTGGAAGAGCAGGCAATGCTCTTAACCACTGAGCCATCTCTCCAGCCCCCCAAATGTTCTTTTAAGTCTATACCAAGTCAAGTTTGCATGCTTTCCAGGTAAGCCGTGTTTCTTCTGTTATTCGTAAAGTAACCTGAAAATATTACACCAAAATCTACTGAGCCATCTCACTGGCTCGTTCATATGTGTGTCTGTGCCTGTGTGTGACTTTTATTTTAATGAACAAGAAAAATAAAGGATGAGTATTCAGATTACAAAATATCTATCACAACTCAGTAAGAAAGAGACAATTTTCTCCACAGAAAAATGGTGACAGGATGTGAAGCTGCACAGAAACAGAAAACAGCCAATAGCAGTGAAAAGATGCTTATTGTCCTAAGAAACCAGGAAAATGCCAATTAAAGTAATAGTATGTACCATTCCCATTATCAGACAGGCCAGACTTAATTTGTTCCAAAGTTTGGCAAAGGTGAAGAAAGGAACCCAGACACCAATGGCTGACTACAGGCGATAGCGCTTGTCTGAGGATGATTTGTCAGAAGACTGAAGGTGATGGCTGCACCCCATATTTTATGGTTGTGTTTTTGGAAATTTAGGTCACTTCTTCCACATGTTAATTGTAGCATTGTTGAAACAGCATCTACCATCAGGAGACACAATCAGACAGGAGAAATGACTGACAGCTCTGCATGCAAACATGAATAAATCATGAACATGCTGTTGCAGAGAAGACGTATTGAAGGGTGTGGATAGTGTGCCCTTGTTTAACAAACGCAGCTATACATATGTATACAATGTTATGTCTCACAATTAAAAACAAATATGGCCAAGATCTAAGCATCTGTTAAAACCAAGAGTAGGTAGGTGGGTGCTCGTTGTATTTTCTGTGATTTTCTAAGAATGTTCAAAATGTTTCTTCATTTAAAAATTGAGGGAAGGGCCTGGGGTGTAGCTGTGGCCAAGAGCCTGCTTAACAGTACACAAGGCCCTGGGGCAGGTCCCAGCTCACCAAGAGATCTTTTTAAGGATAAGAGTGACCTGGGGTTAAAGTGAAAATCAAGGGAGGTTGTGTGCCTTTAATCCCAGCACTCAGGAGGCAGTGACAGATGGATCCCTGAGTTCAAGGCCAGCCTGGTTTTATAAAGTGAGTTCCAAGACAGCCAGAAACCTTTAAAATAAGATCCATTTTTTTCAAGTATAGGTTGCCCATATGTGGTTTCTAAGTCACTGTGCAAATATGTAAGTCAAACTTGGGAATGGGTTGTTCTGATATAAACATTCTAAGTTGAAGTGCAAGGCGGGGGGGGTGGGGTTGGAAAGATGGCTCTGTGGTTAAAAGCACTAGTTGCTCTTCCAGAAGACCTGAATTCAATTCCCAGCACCTATATGGTGGCTCATAGTTATCTCTAAATCCAGTCCCAGGGCATCTAATGCCCTGTTTTGATCTTGTTGGGCACCAACACACATATGCGCAGACAAAACATCCACCAACGTTTTATATACATAAGTTTTCTTAAAATTGAAGTGCAAACTTTGTGATGCCATGGAATGTTTCCTTACAGCACACTGGCGACCTCAGATGTCAGTAGGAGGAAGTGGCTGATTCCAGGAGCAGAGTATTCCATTTTTACTGGGCAGCCTCTGGACACCAGGAAGACAGATAATCAGCTGGAGGAATCCCGTGTTCCTGGGTGAGAGAACCGCTGAGGTCGGTTGAGGAGTGCTTTCATAGAGACAGAACTGTCTCCTGCAAAGGAACTAGTCAAAAGTTGGGCTGTGTGGAGGGGGCAGGGTCAAGAAACAGTTGTTTTGGGGTTTCTGCCTTCTCTTTGAAGATGGACCTGAGGTTCTTCCTGGATTAGGAGAGTGGACAACTCAACTGTCTTTTAGAAGTAGGGCTTCCCCGCTGTGGAAAGGGGGTACCCATTCTAGACAGTGTTGATGAGTAGATGCAGCTGGGTGACTGTCTTCCAGCAAAGCTCAGCTGTGAGGGTAGACAGGATGCCTTGGTCGAACTCCTGATCTTCCGCTTTTCACCCCACCCCCACCCCGTGCTGGAATTCTAGGACCATTAATTTTTTACTAGTTTAACTTCAACCTGGTTTAGGCATTTTGTTTGATTGTTTGTATAGAAAGCACTTGTAGCAGTGGATCCATCTCCCCATCCCTGAGAGGCTAATGCTTTTTTTTTTCTTTTAAAGGATATTTTACCTTCATAGGTTCTGCAGTGCTTCTCTGTATGCTCAGGGGCATAGTGCAGGCTTGTTAGGACAGTGGGATAATCCTGTCACTCTTGACATAGCAAGCTCAACTGTGTACTCTCAAAATCTTGACCATCCTCCTGCTTCAGCCTCCTGAATGCTGGGGTTGCAGGCCTGTGTGTGCCATCAGGCTTGACTCCCTCCCTCTTTTCATGAGGACCTTCCAGCCCATTGTGGGGCTCCTCCTTATGACCTGTCTGATCTTCATTTCCTTTTAAAGGCCCCCAATTCCAAATGCTTCCAGCTAAGGTTAGGCTGTTATCTGTACATTATGGGATAGGGACATGCAAATGTTCAGCCCACAGCAGTTAAAATTGCAGCTACTGTTTTAGATACCATTCTCCTCCAGAAAAGGACTCTTCCCTTGGATGTTCACCTTCAAGCTTATTGATTAAAAAGCAGAGGGATGCTCCAGACGCACCGATTGTGAAAGCTTTAAAGGAACTTGATGATGAAAGAATATTTAAGAATTGGGGGACACAGACAGAGAAAGAGGATACGTCAAGTAGTAAGTATTTTCTTTTTAATTTTAAGATTCATTGATTTTATTTTACATCTATGAGTGTTTTGCCTGGATGTTTGTATGTGCCTGTGTAAACCTGGTACCCATGGAGGTATCAGATCCTCTGAACCTGGGATTATGAATGTTTGTGAGCCGCTGTGTGGATGTTGAGAACTGAACCCAAGCCCTCTACAAGAGCAGTACATACTTCTGATGGGCCATCTTTCTAACCCCTCTAAGTAGTATTTTGTTCCTTATTTGATATTGGAAGAGATATCTGCCCTTTTCCTTAATTTTTAAAAATCAATCTTTCTTTCTTTCTTTCTTTTTCTGTTCATTTGTTTGTTTTGTGTTTTGGGACAGGATTTCTCTGAGTAACAGTTCTGGCTGTCCTGGAAATAACTCTATAGATCAGACTGACCTCAAACTCATAGGCCTATCTCTGCCTCCTGAGTGCCCTGATTAAAGGTGTGCACCTCCTCCATCTGGCTCGTTTTCCTTAATTTATGTTATAGTCTTTAAAATTAAATTTTCAGCCAAGCAAGGCAGTGCGTGTCTTTAATCCCAACAGAGGCAGAGGTAGGAGCTTGAGGCTAGCCTGGTCTACATGTTCCATAGTGAGAACCTGCTTCAAAAAATAAGATAAAATTCTCAGGTAATGAAATTAAGTCCTGATTTATGATACTGCTCCAACCCCATTTCTTAGATAACTGATCCTTAATAATAATTTATCTTTGTCCTGGCATATCATGTACCTTTCATACGAAGCGAACTGCATATTGCATTTGGTTATTTAAAAGGCCTAATGAGATGGCTCAGTGGTTAGCTGCACTTGATTTTGCAGAGGACATGGGTTCAGTTCCTAGCATCTACATGGTAGCTTACAATTGTTAACTCCGGTTCCAGGGGATCTGATGCCTCTACCATCTGTAGGCACCTGCAGTCATGTGCACATACCCATATGCCGATATACACACCTGCATATAACTAAAAATCATAAGGAAAATAAGGTTCATGTGAGCTGGGCTGTGGAGGCGTATCATTCCACTTCTATCTGCTAAGTAGGGGAATTGAAATCACAGCCTGCCTGGGCTACAGAGTGAGTTTGTCTACATCTGTTTGTCTAACTTGCATGTGTTGGGAAATTGTGGCAGTCATCTGATATTCATAAAACAAGGGGTAAGATGGCTGGGGGGTGGGGGGATTGTCCCAGCATTCAAAGGCTGAGGCAGCAGGATCCAGAGTGTCAAAAATAGAGAAAAACCAAATTTTTTTCCTATCTTCCTTCTTTTTCCTGGTTACTGAGCATCTCTAGAGAGTAAGAGGAATTTCTTTCAAGGTGTTCTTTCCCCCAGGTCTAGGTGCTTCTCTCTGTTTCTGCCCTCTATCCCTATCTCTTCACCCCACAGCTTTTTCTCTTTGCCCTCCATTCTCTCTCTGAGACAAGATTTCACATAGCTTGGAACTTACTATGTGCTGAGGGTGAGCTTGATTTCTGATCTGCCTCCACTCCCCAGTGCTGGGCTGACAGGTGTTGACCACTGTGCCTTGCTCCCTTGGTCCTCTATTTCCTGTCATGCTTGCTTCTCAGACCTGCCAGGCACACCCTCAGATCTGTGGTGCTGCACCCTACAGCTGGTCTCCTAGTAAATAAGTTAGTACCCTGCTTCCTAAAGATGAGTTCTCTGAGCACTTGCCTGAGTGCAGCTGTGACAGGAAGCCTCCTTCCCAGCACTGCTGTCGTCACAGTGAGGGACATGTGCAGACCCTATTACAGCCTAGACAGAAGATGCACTTTGAGCGTGCACTCAGTGGAGGGCCTTGTAGGGTAACAGCTGTGACAGAGCAGATGGTGGAAACCAGGTCTGCCTTATTTTTTTGTGTTTCTCTGATACAGAATTAGTGAATCCTCGGCAAACTGAACCTTCAGTCAATACAGGCTGTTCCCCAGAGAAATGTGCCCAGCAGAGACCAAAGAGACAGAGTTCAGCTTCACAAAGATCGTCATCTCTCCCACCCTCCAGTCGTAAAGCCAACACTCCAAGTAAGAGATGTGTGTGCTTTGGGCTGGGGGGAGTGGCTTTTCAGTTGGCTTTCCTCCCCAACAGAGGATGCTGAGTACAGGGTCCCTGAGAACAACCAGAGAATAAGATTGTCTGAGTACAGATACCTCATTTTATGCCAGGCTTGTGGTGGAGGTTTGTCATCCCAGCTGTCTTGGAGGCTAAGGATCAAGGCCTGCCTGATCTACTGCGTGAATTCAAGGCTAAAATAAAAATAAAATAAAATAAAATAAAATAAAAAGCAGAAAGGGCTTGGAATGTAGCTCAGTGGTGGAGCCCTGGCCTAGCATGGATGTGGTCCTTAGCACCATAAGAAGTTGCTTTTGAAAGTTTAGAGCAGGTTGATCTCTTTTGAGCTCTAATTGAGAAAATTACAGAGGTGAGATGCTTCTTACATATCTGATGTCTGTCTTCCCTAGCTTTTCCTCCCCATAGTTCCAGGCTGTTCTAAAGCTTAAGCATTGACATTTCATGTCCCCTTTCGTACCCGCTCAGGGGAGTCTGTATCTCCTGTGTTCATGAGCAGGCACTGCTGCACAGCGGTTCTGCCTTATTTCCACTTGACTTCTAAAATCCTGAAGAACCAGTTTTGAGCTACAGTGCTGAGACTATAGTCTGGATACTAAAGTGTCAGCAGGGATTGCCTGTAGATATTAGAGTTATGGGTTGTTTTATTTTCACTTTGTGTTCTCTTCAATACCATTAAGTTTTGCTATGGAATTTCTTTCTTCATTTTTTTTCTTTTTCTTTTCTTTTTTTTATTTTTTTAATTTATTTATTTATTAAAGATTTCTGCTTCCTCCCCGCCACCGCCTCCCATTTCCCTCCCCCTCCCCCATCAAGTCCCCCTCCCTCGTCAGCCCGAAGAGCAATCAGGGTTCCCTGACCTGTGGGAAGTCCAAGGACCACCCACCTCCATCCAGGTCTAGTAAGGTGAGCATCCAAACTGCCTAGGCTCCCCCAAAACCAGTACGTGCAGTAGGATCAAAAACCCATTGCCATTGTTCTTGAGTTCTCAGTAGTCCTCATTGTCCACTATGTTCAGCAAGTCCGGTTTTATCCCATGCTTTTTCAGACCCAGGCCAGCTGGCCTTGGTGAGTTTTCTTTTCTTTTTTTGGTGTTTCAAGACAGGGTTTCTCTGTGTACCCCTGGCTTTCCTGGAACTTGGCTCTGTAGACCAGATTGACCTTAAATTTGCAGAGATATGTCTGCTTCTGCTTCTTGAGTGCTGAGATTAAAGGCTTGCCCTATCACCACCTGGCGAATTTCATTATTTTTAAAATTAGGAATAAGTTCTGCCAGCACAAATATAGGTGGAAATCATATTTCTTCTCTGTTTTCCTCTTTAGCAAAAAGAGAGATTATGTTAACACCAGTGACTGTGACTTATAGTCCTAAGCGATCCCCTAAAGAAAATCTGTCCCCAGGATTTAGTCATCTACTTAGCAAAAATGAAAGCAGTCCTATTCGGTAAGTTCTGTAAAGTTGTTGAATTTTAAAATTTAAAAAAATTATTCGTTTTCAAGACATCTCATTGATTTACTGTGTGTGTTTGCATGTGTGAGCGTGTGTGCACGTCAGAGGATAACTTGTGGGAGTTGATTTTCTCCTACCAACATGTGGGTTTCAGATATTGAATGCAGGGCATCAGGTTTGGAGGCAAGTACCTTTACCTACTAAGTCATTCTATTGGCCTCATTATTGATTTTGAACCATCAATATAGCTTTAGCTATTACTGATTCTTCAGTTGTCATTGGGGATCTGTGGCCTTAGGTCATTTATGTGAATATCATATGTAACATAAAGTATCATATGTGAAAATAGGTTTGTTTGTTTGTTTGAGATGTGGTTTCTCAGTTTAGCTATGAGTGTCCTGGAACTCTCTCTGTAGACCAGGGCTAGCCTTGAATTCACAGAGATCCAGCTGCCTCTACCTCCCAATTGCTGGAATTAAAGGCATGTGCCACAACTGCCTGGAGAAAATAATTTTTCACTATGGAAACTTGCCATTGCTAGCTCTTAAATGCTGCCTCAGCATCTCCTCAGATTTTTAGATGTAGAAGGGTTTTTTGTGCTTCTGACAAGGCGTGTGATACAGGGACATTTTGGTGCCAGATGGTGAGTGTGAGGGTGGCAGGTGCCTATCTCAAGATGCAGTGAACCCATCTTGAAGTAGCCCAGCACTGAGTGATGAAGTAGGGAGAACCGTCTCCTGGTTCTAGACCCAGTGGCCTAAGCACAGCAAGCCTCACTTTCCCCTTCTGAATGCCTCTCCTGCTGTTCCAGAAGCTTCTTAGAGAGATTGGATGAGGCATGGTAGCCAGTGCCTTAAGTTTCTAATGTGGAAATAGAACTTCATGTCAGGAAAGACATTTAGTTTCAGCTTTGAAAATCATACAAGTAGGGCTAGAGAGATGGCTCAGTGGTTAAGAGCACCACCTGCTCATCTAAAGGTCCTGAGTTCAATTCCCAACAACCACATGGTGGCTCACAACCATCTGTAATGAGATCTGGTGCCCTCTTCTAACCTGCAGGCATACAGGCAGTTAGAACACTGTATACATGATAAATAAAATTAAAAAAGAAATAAAACTACACAAGTAGCTTTTTTTTTTTTTTTAAAGAAAATATGTGATAGCCAGGTGGTGGTGGTGCACACCTTTGATCCCAGCACTTTGGAGGCAGAGGCAGGTGGATCTCTGAGTTCAAGGCCTGCCTGGTCTACAAGAGCTAGTTCCAGTTTAGGCACCAAAGCTTACAGAGAAACCCTGTCTCGGGGGGGGGGGGGCTAAAAAAATAAAAAATAAAATAAAAGAAAGTGTGACTATATGAGTTTCTGGGGTGCCAGCTCAGCTCTCTAGTGAGTTGGGAAAACTTACTTCATGTTTTTCTCACAAGTGACTTGCTTCATTTACTAGATTTGATATCCTTTTGGATGATTTAGATACTGTTCCTGTGTCCACACTACAACAAACCAATCCAAGGAAACAGCTCCAGTTTCTTCCTCTAGATGACTCGGAAGGTATCTTTTCCTAAAAATTACTAGTTAGAGTGAGAGGCATTTGTTTTTCAAGATTCCAGTGTCTTTGCAAAGCTCTGAAGACGGCCTGTGCTTGCGCATCCACAGTGTGCTCGCTGTGTGTGTGTTGATGGACAGGTTGGGAAGCAGAGGTGGGGTGCTGATTGTCATCAGCAGGACAGTGCTGCTCAGCTCCCTTCACACTGTAGCTGATAAGCTACTCAGACTGTGGGTAGTTTTCATTTCACAACTTTAAACCTGGAATAAACTATAAGGTATATGAAGTCACTTGGTTAGGTCCTGATAATGTTAACTGTAAATATTCTTCAGCTGGGGGGAGGGTGGCACATATCTTTTATCCCAGCACTAAGGTGGCTGCAGCAGGAGGATTACTATGACTTCGAGGTCATTTTGGGCTAATTAGTGAGTTCTAGAGCAGCCTGGATTAGTGTGAGACTCTGTCTCAAGAAACTGGCATGGGGGAGGAAGAAAAGATGCTGCTTCTTTTCATTATGTTTTATGCCATATAGCAGTTCCTTTCGGGAAGTGAGGTTGAGCAAGATATGTATTCAGTCTAAGTCTATTAAACAAATTAGTAAAGAAACATAAGAAATTTCTTTCTTTTCTGACAGAACAAAAGTATTCAGAAAAAGCCAGTGATGACCCTGTTAATCATAGCTCTTGTCCTGAACCCTTGCCAAGTGGAGTGAAGAAAGTGTCTGCACGACAAGCCTGGGAGAAGAGTAAATCAGTTAGCCTTGAGCAGTGTAAGCCGGTGCCAGCAGCACTACAGGGTAACGATTTTGAATATACAGCAAAAATTAGGACCCTCGCTGAAACGGAGCGATTTTTTGATGAACTTACCAAAGAAAAAGACCAGGTAAAACTAATAAAATATAAAAAAACTTTTCCTGAACCTAATGCTTATGTCTAGAGGGAATAGTCACAAGGGAATTACTGAGCTGGACAAAGTGGCATATGCCTGTGTTTCAGCCCTTGGGAGGCTGAGGCATGAGGATCATAAGTTACAGCTTGGGTTATATGGTGAGACCTTGTCTCCAAAACAAACAACAAATCAAACACACAAGCACAAACCACTAACAGAAAAAAAGTCAAATATAGGAAGGGTATCCTAGTCACTGTTCAATTGCTGTGAAGAGATACCATGACCAAGGCAGCTCTTATTAAAAAACAAAACAAAAACCATTGGGGCTTGCTTATGGTTTCAGAGGGTTAGTCCGTCATCATGGCAGGGAGCATGGGGGCATATAAGCAGGAAGGTGCTGGAGAAGTAGCTGAGAGTTCTTTGTATATTTAGATGCATGCAGCAGGAAGAGCAGCTCTGGGCTTGGCTTGGGCTTTTGAAAGCCCTTTCCTAGTGACACACTTCCTTCAGTAAGGCCAACATCCTGATCCTTCTCAAGTACTACCAATCCTGATGACTAGCATTCAAATACATGAGCCTAATGGGGGCCATTCTTTTTTTTTTCCTTTCTGTTTTGTTTTGTTTTGTCATTTTTTTCAAGGCAGGGTTTCTTTGTAGCTTTGGAGCATGTCCTGTAACTCACTCTGTAGACCAGGATGGCCTCAAACTCGGAGAGATCCACCTACCTCTGCCTCCTGAGTGCTGGGATTAAAGGCATGCTCCACCACCAATGGAAGCCATTCTTATTCAAAGCACCACAAAGGACATCACTGTGTCAGACTTGTCATAAGGAATTCACCTTGTGGGTACAGTACATGGACACCAAAACTCCACCAGACATGCCCTTGAGCCACACGATTGTTATTAACTGAGTACATAGGGAACTATCTTAAGCCAAGATGGACAAGAAAATGCTAAGCTGAAATCTTTTCTTTCCCTTCTGTGTCAGAAATCTCAGTGCCAATAATTAGAATTCTTTTGTTTTTATTTGAATACTTTCTCTTGTTAACAGATTGAGGCAGCATTAAGCCGGATGCCTTCTCCTGGAGGAAGAATCACTTTACAAACAAGACTAAATCAGGTGAGACAGCTTAGCTGGGAGCTGCATTAGGGACTAGATAGACTCAGTGCTCTAAGAAGCATCGTAGAGCACGGTGGACTGTCTTAGTTACTTTTCTAGTGCTGTGATAAAATATCACGACCAAAGCAACTTATAGAAGGAAGCATTCATTTTGGCTTATGGTTCAGAGTGTTAGTTTGTGACGGCAAAGTGAAAGGTGGTAGTTATCTGTGTAATATGCACAAGGTGCTGGATTTTATGTCCAGCCCCAGTGATTAAAGAATGCCCATCTTGGGCTGGAGAGATGGCTCTGTGGTTAAGAGTGCTGACTGCTCTTCCAGAGGTCCTGAGTTCAATTCCCAGCAACCACATGGTGGCTCACAGCCATCTATAATGAGATCTGGTGCCCTCTTCTGGCATACAAACATACATGGAAGGAATGTTGTATACATAATAAATAAATAAATCTTGAAAAAAATCCCCCCCCCCCAAAAAAAAAGAGTGCTGACTGCTCTTCCAGAGGACCCAGGTTCAATTCCTACCACCTACATGGCAGTTAACAGCTGTCTGTAACTCCAAGATCTGACACCCTCAGATAGACATACATGCAGGCAAAACACCAATACAAATAAAATAAAAATAAATAAATTAAAAAAAAAAGAACGCCCATCTTTACTGAGCAGTGGTGGTATACACTTTTAACCCCAGCACTCAGTAGGCAGAGGCAGGTGGATCGTTGAGTTCAAGGCCAGCCTGGTCTATAGAGCAAGTTCCAGGACAGCCAAGGCTACATACACAGAGAGACCATCTCAAAAAACAAACAAACAAAAAGAGCACCCATCCTGTTATTAAGAATCATGCATTGGGGGCTGGAGAGATGGCTCAGAAGTTAAGAGCACTGGCTGCTCTTTTAGAGGTCCTGAGTTCAATTCCTAGCAACCATGTGGTGGTTCACAACCATCTATAGTGGGATCTGCTGCCCTCTTCTGGCATAAAGGCATACATGCAGATAGAACACTGTAGACATAATAAATAAATAACATCTCTTTAAAACAAAACAAAAGAAGAATCATGCACTGAAGTGGAGATTGTGGCTCAACACATGCCATCCCTGTGCTTTGCAGGCTGAGGCAGTAGGATTCCAATTTGGAAGACAGGCTAGGCTGTTAGATTCTGTCTCAAAAAATAAAACAGGTTTGGGATCTAGCTAGGTTGAGAGTTCTTGCCTGTTATATAAAACCCTGGGTTCCATTCCCAGTACCACACAAAACTGGGTATAAGGACTGAAGGTGTGGCCCAGTGGTGGCAGAACATTTCCTAGCATATGCAAGGCCCATGTTCATTCCCCAGTAACACACAGTAATAATAAATTGAAAAATTGGTTATAGAGGTGTACATATATGGTCCCAGTATTTGAGAGGTGAAGGCAGGATCAGAAGTTCAAAGTCATCACCAGCCATATATGAATTCAACATTGGCATGGACTACTTGAGATTTGTCTTTATTTATATTTATTCCTTTAAAAATTATTTCATATGTACGAGTGTTTTACCTACACATATGTCTGTGCACTACATGTGTGCCTGGTGCTTAAGGAGGCCAGACGAGGGCATCATATACGCTGGAACTGGAGTTATAACTCATTGTGAACCAACATGTAGGTGCTGGGCATTAAATCCAAGTCCTCTGCAGGAGCAGGAAATGCTCTTAACTACTGAGCCATTTTTTCATCCCCTACAGAGATTATGTCAATGAAAAGAGAAATAACCTGCTAATACAATTTTTAAAGTTTTTTTTTTTTTTTTTTTGGTTTTTCGAGACAGGGTTTCTCTGTGGTTTTGGAGCCTGTCCTGGAACTAGCTCTTGTAGACTAGGCTGGTCTCGAACTCACAGAGATCCGCCTGCTTCTGCCTCCCGAGTGCTGGGATTAAAGGCGTGCGCCACCACCGCCCGGCAATTTTTAAAGTTTTTTCTTTTCTTTTTTCCCTTTACATTAGTGGGTTTGGTTTTGGGATTCTTTTAGACAGGTTCTAGGCTAACTTTGAACTCATCAGCCTCCTGTCTCAGCTTCAGGAGTTGTGGGATTATAAGTGTGCATCAGCATGTCCAATTATCAGGTGTTTTGTTTTTTAAAACAACTCATAAAGAGTGTAGACAATGCAGATGCAAGTAGAAATCAACACAGACTTTCTGGAATGCAGAATTTATTTTGCATTACTTTGAACTGAAGCACTTCTTTTTTTTTTTTCTGTCTGCCAGTGATTGCAAAGTCAGTATTTATAGATACTGCAAAGAGATATGTTTAAGAAATGTACTGTGGCCTTATTTATAATGTCCAAAATTAGAAGCAACCTAAATTTCTACTGAAAGATTCCTGGTTAAACGTGTTACTTGTGAAGGAATATTGTACATTAATTTAGGAGGATATTGTTGGAAGATACTTTATAATATGCCAACTTTATAATATGCCAAGAAAGTTCAAAGGAAACTATTTGAAACATTCCATTCTGAGTTTTTCCTTTCTAAAAAGGATATACATATATATGAGGGAAACAGGGAAGAGGGTGCTGGTCTTTCCCTTTGCTCCTCTATCTTCTCAGTGTTCACAATGTATATTCAATCCTTTTACTAAAATTGTTGAATATAAAAATTTCAAGTTCTAAGCTGGGTAGTGGTGGTGCATGACTTTAATCCCAGCACTCAAGAGGCAGATGCAGGTGGATCTCTTGTTCGAGACCAACCTGGTCTAGAGAGTTTGAGGACAGGCAAGGCTATACAGAGAAACCCTGTCTCGAGGGGCCAGGGGATCAAGTTCTATTTCAGGATGGCATTTGTGTCAATACAGAATAATGATCTAGATTGGTAAATATATATTCCAGGTATCATTAACTGTACTTCATTATAACTGTGAACTCTTTTCTCCTGAAGTCTCTACTGTTTTTTCTTTTTCTTTTCTTTTTTTTTTCTTTTTTTAATGAGACAAGATTTTTCTGTACAGCCCTGATTGTTCTGGAACTCGTTCTGTAGACCAGACTGGTCTCAAACTCACAACCCACCTGCTTCTGCCTCCCAAGAACTGTTATTATAGCCCTGAGCCACCATGCCCAGCTTCAATAATGTTTTTAAGGGAGAAGTTTTGTCAGATAATTTGGCTACAGCTGCACTCAATATGCACACTTCTCTGGTGACCCATGGAGAGCACATTTGGGCTTCAAAATAGTGATCTCAAGTCATTACCACAACCCCTGGCTGTGGCTGCAATGCTGTGCAGAATTCTCGTATGCCAAGAGTGCCAAAACAGACCAAGGATGGTTAAAGTGCCGTGCTTATTTAGAAGGGTTGAGAAGCCGATTCATCGTTCAGTTTAAGAAAAATAGTGTTGGCTAGGTGGTGGTGATACAAACCGTTAATTTCAGCACTTGGGAAGCAGAGGCAGGCAGATCTCTGAGTTTGAGGGTAGACTGATCTACATAGCAAGTTCCAGGACAGTCAGGGCTACACAGAGAAAAACCTGTCTCAAAACAAACAAACAAAAAGAATAATAATGTCAATATGATGATTTATGTAGAAAGAAAAATCTGCCGTTTTGATTTTATGCTTGCTTTTGTGCTCTAATCAGAGGTCTGTAGGTGGCAGTTGGCTGTTGACCCAGAAGACTTGGTGTGGATTCTGTTGACACCTTTCCCATTACTTTTACCTAGGAAGCCTTGGAAGATCGTTTGGAAAGGATCAATCGTGAACTGGGTTCAGTTCGAATGACACTCAAGAAGTTTCATATCTTGCGCAGCTCTGCAAATCTTTGAGATTGGTAGCCATTAAATCTGAGACGTTTTTGTTTGCACTGATGTACAGTTCTACTCTCAGAAAAGACAAGCTTTTTTGTACTGTTTATAAGACTTCAAACAGTAGTTTTACAATCATGATATTCTTACACTTGCTATTTTATACTCAAATGGCCACATATTTTCAAGATATTTTCGTTATGCTCAGGAACCTCTTGTATATTTTACTATTTAAAAGGCATTATTTTTAAATAGCGTATGTCTTCAATTTCTGTCAACAATAAGGAAATGTAAACAGGAGGTGGCTTGTTGCTAAGGAAATAGTGTTATCCTTTTACAATGAACTTTGCACACTGATTTTATAAACTTGTTCTATATTGTAAGTATAATTCATTTTTAAAATAAATGATTCACAGCTTCCATAAGGATAGACTAACATTGAATACTAAAAAATTATAGTATAATTTGCATTTAGATTCTGTAGAAGTGTTTTAGAAATGATAACACAGTTTCTATGTTAAACTTATGCCTTGTAGTGAATAGTAGAACAGTTAAGCCAGCAAGATGGCTTAACAGGTAGAGGTGCTTGCCACCAAGCCTGAGGACCATTTTGAGTTCCCGAACCCACATATGAGAAAGAAATGACTTTTGTAAGTTGTCTTCTGACCTCTACATATACACTTCAGCATGTTCACACCCCAATAAATAATTAAACATAAAATTAATAAGACTTTTGAATACTGAAGAGTGTAAAAACTACATATAACTTGTTTGATTTCCCTGAAAATATTTTTAAGGAAAGAAAACAAAGATGGAGAGCAGCAGGTGGAGAGCTGGGGTTTTCTGCCCCCATCCAGGATGTAAGTTGTGGCACAGCTTGGACAGTTTCCAGGGTAGCTTCAGTTTCTATTAAACATAAAGCTTTAGCTCCCAAAACCATCACCCTCTTAACTTCACTGACTTACCACTCCACCCTTGCCAAAAAGAAAAAGACCTGCCTAGTAGCTGCTGTGATAACTGTTGGTCTGGGCTCAGAGCACTCTACTCTGCCTGATAAAGGACAGGATTTATGTCCAGATAGATCCTGGTGTCTTTTCCAGGGCCCTGCCGTGGCCCGTAGCCCACCACATGGGTGGCATTCCCTAGCTCTCTCTAAGAGCACTATGTGGGCAGGAGAAGCTTTTCTGGTCGAGGAGCAGCACGTATCTGTTTGTGTTGGGACTGTTGGTGATATCTGCACTGCTCACCCCCTCACTTCTGGAGACCACTCCGAACTCAACACCCATGTTCTTGGAATCTGAGCTCTCATAGTTGATTTCCAGGGCTAGTGCTCAAGGTTTTGATTTTGGTTTGCCTCTGAGTTCTTTCCACGTATGTAGCTCTTCATATATATTTATATCGAACCAAGACATGCCAGGAATCTCATTAAGGTGTGTATGCCTCAGCAGAACATCGGGTGGTCTTCAAGCATCTTCTGATCAAAGCTTTACCTGGCGACCGATTGGCCTGGACCCTGTCCTACTTGTGGGGACTCTCAGGTAGGAGGGGGTCCTTGGAGTTCACAGTCAGTAACCAGTGAAGACTTAATCAGGATTTCTTATCGTTAGAAGTGCCTTTATTCTTGGTTTTTCTGTTAGCCTTGTAAAATGATGTTACAGTAAAACAAGGTTAATTTTAATCACGCTCCTGTACAGCTTGTGTAGAGCTTTAAGGGGATGGGCTATTTCTTAAGATGTCCCTGTAGGTGACATGCAGCATTCACAGCTGGAGTACAGTACGCCCAGTGGTAGAGTGCTTGCCTTGCATGTGAGGTCAACAAACGACAACTCGAACAAGCCCACCGTGTTTTTGTTTATCTCATTGTTCTCTCCATTTATTGTACAGTCTACTATATTCTCAAGAAGCAGGAGATTGCCACTTCAGAAGAGATGGTAGCTTATCTTGCCAAGGAGTTATCTTCTTAGGTGCCTATAATTGGCTTATTCCAAAAAAGGCATTAAGTTCCATCAAAACATCTTCTGTGCTTCTCAGAAAGCATATGCTTTGGTTTTTGAAGTGTGTAATAGATTCAAACTATCAATTACTTATTTGAAAAAGAAATTTTATTCTTCATAGCTATGAAGAAAGACACCAAGGAAAATTCTTGCAGCTGTCTTTCCCCTTAGTAGTGCATATCTTAAGAACACTTGAATAACAATCAAGTTAGCCTCAAAGTGGGGAAGGTAGCAGTCTCAAAGAGCATCTGCTGCCCAAGGGAGGCAAACTGTTTCTGTGCTGAGGTTATGCTGCAGCTAGTAAAAATTAAACCACCAAGAACCCCAGTGAGTCTGAGGCTTCTGGGATGTGCCTTTGAAATGTGGAGATGTGCCCTTCCTTCTCAGAGACCAGCTGCAGACCTGGTTACACCCTGGCTCAGGCTGGCTTCCTCACTTTATAGACCAAATGATAGGGGATCCAGAGGGGGCCAACAGGCCAGTGCTTCCTTAAGTGTGTACCAAACAGCGTGTTTCAGATTCATCAGTTCCTAGAATTTTGAGATAGTGTTGTTTCTTTTTTATTTTTATTTTCAAAGGCACACACTAATGACTCCACCACTGAGCTATATTCCCAACCCAGTGGCTTTTTTTTTAAAGTTGATGGTTTTGTCCCAGTCACTCCATTGGGTTGTCATTTGTGTTACGTGGTCTGTGTTGTCTTTGCTGTTTGATAAAAGTCAAGGGTTTTCTTGAATTGTAAATGAATTTCCTTGGTATGTTATTTATTGGTTGACTAAAATTATAAAACATTAACCCATCAAATGTAAATTCAGAAAGCATTTTGATCTTAATGGATGGAAGGGTATTACTGGGCATAAATATTGACTTTTTCCATTATAGTTTACTGCAAGTTTAACCAAAATAATTTTTCCCTCAAATGTTTTGTGATTAGACCTCTAGAGGATGGACCACCTTGAAGAAGTGCCTGCCACCGAGCCTTAGATTTATGTGGATTTACAAGCATCAAGAGACTAGTGGAATCCTTTTAACATATAAAAGCCAGGTGCTTTGCCAAATGCCACTTGTTCTGTGAAGCCTGCACCCAAATATGTAGTGAGATCAGACATTTTCATCATCTTAGTGTCACATGACTCAACAGTTTCCACTCATTTTAAATGTGCCACTTTGTACTGCAGGTCTTTAAAACCCTTAAAATAAGTAAGTGGCACGTAGAGACCTTTAGGAATGAAGGGAGATCATTCATCAATGGGTCATGCTCACTTCTGGATGTTGCCAACCTGGCTAAACCCTGGTATTGCACAGATTTTGACAGGAGTTATTTCCTGCTCTGCCAAGAGCAATACGGAAGTTTAACACCTTGTCGAACTAGTCCAGTGCTTTAGGACCACACTAAAACCCTTTCCCCACATATTCGCCCTTTATTTCACTGGAGACCTCAAATACGTGAGGAACCAAGCCATAGCTTTGCATTTGCTGAACATTACCTACCATGCCTTCACTATAAGATTTCAAAGGTTAATTGTATTTTACTTACATTGGATACTTTGACTGTAACCCATAATGTGAATAACAGTTGCTTATACATTGCTGCTGTTGGTCAGGCAAGTGCTTGTCATGGTTGTTTTTTAAAATCTGGTCAAACACCGGAATAGTGAAGTTGTAAGCTCTGAGAGAGCAGGGACCATGTCATCTTCCATCTTGCATCTAGACACTCAATAATTATTTGTGGATCTGAGGTGTCTCGGGGTATTTGTGAGTTTATTCACGGAGGCAGTAACAGCCAGCTTTTAATGGTGGTATTAAGTCCCAGGAGTTGTCTGTTCGGTTAGCAGTCATGGAGATACTAAAATTAATAAAGGAAGTCAATTCCAAGCAATCAATAGCACCCTGGAGACGTGTGTGTTTGTGCGTGTGTCTAGAAAGCACCTTAGGACACCTTTTGGTGATTCCAGGGTTGGAGTATTTGATGGACACCTTCAGTTGTCTGGGTGTGGGCATCACGTTCTGTAAACTGCATTTCTTGCCCTCTCAGTCTCTACTCGGCCCGAAGAGATGAACACGTAGTATGGTCCCCTGCTCCTCGGCTTTTATCTGGACACTGGGCTCCTCTCTCTAGCCCGTATAGTCAGCCATCACTAGGTATTAGGTGTGTGCTTTAATTTAGGTCAACGACATAAACTTTTGGCAAGCAGGGCCGTCCTTGTGTAACCCACAAAAACCCGTAACCTTTTCTTTGACTCGCACCACGTACCCTCTTGGTCTCAATGTGGCAACCAGAGCTTCCTAGGGGAGAGGTGCATCACGATGAAGCTATTTCTGGCCCCCAGCCTGCTCTCTGGGAGGTGGGGACCTGAGCTGCTCACGCTGTCAGGCGGCCACTACTCCCGCCGCTGATGGCTTTTTCCCGCCCGGAGCCTTGTGCAAGGGACTCGACGGCTGCAGGCAAAGACCACGGGTTTCCACACGGACTCGGCGCGGGGCCTGCCCCAGTATTCCCAGCGCCCCATGGCTTTCGCCACAGCTTGTTTCCTTAAGTGTGTGCTCTGACTCCTGAGGAGTTTAGTCAGAAACAAAACCCCGAAGCCGCTAGCTCCGCCAGCTCCGGGGTCCCTCCCCGAGCGGTCGCCTCTCGACCTCCCGCGCGCGGGCCCGGCGGTGCGGGGCAGAGTCGGAGCGGCTCTTCCGGCGCAGGCGGCGGCCCGGCTCCTCCGCGCCGCGCCCCCGCCGCTCCCCCGCGCGGCCTGAGGAGGCGCCGCCCGCCGCCGCCGCGACTGAGGGAATGCGAGCCGGGCCGGCGCGCGCGGGAGGCAGCGGCCGCTGAGGCGCGTGGGGCACGGCGGCGCCGGGGCTCAGAGCGCTCCTGCCGGCCCGGCCCGCGTCCCCCTCAGCCTACGCTCACCAGAGGCCACAGCGGTCGGTGGCCCGAGTCCCGCGCCAGCACGTGCGCCGCCGCCGACGGCCCGGAGCATGCCCGCCGCCGTTCGGACGCTCGCGCGGGGCCAGCTGGCGGCGGGGGCGCGCGGGGCCACGGGGTGCTGCCGGCCGGGCCGGGGCCGTGGGGCCCGCGCTACCCGGGACACGGCTTGAGGCGGCGGCCGAGGAGCCTGGAGTGCGGCCGGCCGAGCGGGTGAGTGAGCGGGTGGCGGGCGGCGGGAGGACGGCGGGCGGACGGCGGCCCTTCCGGGCCGGGGGAGCCCGCAGTGCCGGGCAGCGGTGTGCGCGGCCTATTGGGCCCTCGGGACGCCGCGCGGGAGAAGCGTGTGAGGCTCGGGACCCCCGCCTCCCCATTCGGACTATCAATGCTGATTCCTCAATTCCTCGGTTGTGGAGGGACTCCCCCCCCCCTTCCCCCAGTGACAAGTGTCACAGCAGGTCACGGAGCAGGTGTGTTTGCAGTGCCAGGGCAGGGCTTGCCCCAGGAGACCACCACTCCCTGGGGCCGGCAGGAAGTGCAGGGCAGAGCCATGGTCTGGGTTTCTCCTGCATCCGTACATCCCTGCAGTCTTGCTTGGCTGGGTGAGCACTGGGGCCTAAGGATGGGGTGTGGCCCTTTTCTATCCCCAAACTCCCTTTCTGGATGTCCTGAGAGATGCTAGATTCTGAAGGTGTGTGTGTGGCGGGGGGAGGGGGCTTCTTCCACTACCTCATATTCTTTCCCACCAGTGGAAAGACTGGTGGGGAGCTTGCTGGAGGAAAACTTAAATGTTCCCCTCCCCACAATGTACACAACTATCACCTCCCCCCATCCTAAATGCTTATCCTAAGAAAAATTTCTGTACAAATGTCATTTTAAGCAAGGCCTCTAGCTTTGTCCCCTTTTAAAGTAGCCTTCCTGCTTTTGCTTTGAAATCCCTCCCTTTCTTCCCCTCTGTATCTCTGGAACTCTTGGGCCTACCTGCCTCCCAGTTCTAGATTCTTCAAGAGACCTCAGCCAAGCACGGGCCTTTGTCCGAGAGCCCCAACTGCTAGGGCAGCCCTCCCGCAGGTAGCCAATGTTCCTCTTCTGGCGTCCAGCGTCCGCCACCCTGCCCCTGGGCTCCTCTCTCAGCTGCGAACCCCCACTGCGCTTTTCTCTGCTGACTCTTAGCCCTGTCTGCCTTCTAGATACTTTTGTGTGCAGCTTATCTTCCCTGCTGACTTGTGTGCTCCCAGGTGGAGTTTGATTCCCTCTGGTCTCCCACTCCCTCAGCCCCACTGTGTGCAGCCAGCATCCCTCCAGCACACCAGAATTCCTTCCGACACTTGCCTCCCTGGCTGACCCTGGCTTTGTACAGCCCTGGACTGCTGTAGTCAGGCTCTTGTTCGCCTGTGCGGAGACTGTGTTCTGGGAATGGACGAGATGCCCAGACCACTCCCACTGCAGAGAAGCACAATGACTTGGAAGGGCCGATCTCGGCGTGACTTTGCCCAATGACTGGGACAGCACATTCCCTGCTGGGGAGATGACCAAGGCCTGGCTGGGATTCTCCAGCAGGTGAATCTTGCACGGGCAGCTAACTCTCTTCTCGCTTCCCTTCCCTGCCTTGAGAGCTTCCAAGGGTAGAGAATGAAAGTTGGGGAGCCCAGAGGTCTGGATCCCGTGCTTGGCTTTCCCTGACTTTGCTGTGTGAGTTAAAAAGTTGGTCTTGGACGTTTCTTGTGGAATCTGACACTCCTCAGCATGTATAAGGCTCTTGGGCATCTGGGTCCTAGTTATCCCAGCTCCTCTCTGACTTGCCGTTGCTCACACATTCCTCCAGCCGGCTAGATTCCCTGGAGCATTTCCTAGTCTCTGCGCCTTTTCACCTCTTCCCTGCCGTAGGCTGAGCTATCTGTCTTCCCTGGGCTTGGCTGGGCTTGACCCCTGCCCTCCAGCTTTGCTTTGGCCTAATCTGACTTAGCACGTGAAATGAGGCTTCTGTTTCCACATGCCTCCCTGCTAGACTGTAACTTCCCAGATGGTCAGGGCTAAATCCTATTTCTCTGTCGCCAGTGTTTCACACCCAGTAGGCACTTAGGAAAATATTGTCTAAATGGTGAGCTAGTGACCTCCAAGAGCCCTCCTTTTTGTAGTTCACATTGGCCTCTTCCCTCTCACACTGCCTTCCTCCGTGTCCAGAAGCCTGTTTTCCTACCAGGCAGATTTCCTAAACAGCCCATCCGGTTGAGGCTTCCCAACTTAATCTTTAAGAAGAGCCAGTAATGAAGTATGTGCAGTTATTTGTAGAGATTAACAGAGGAAGCATCTGTTGCTTCGAGATCTCTGCCTTGTTGCTTTGGGAAGAGCCCAGGCACCATGTGCTCCTGTCTGAAGGGCATGGATAGGCTCCTTGAGCAGTGCCATTGGCCACCAGCAGGAGAAGCTGATGTTGTTGGCCAGGCAGGCCACCCAAGGGATCACTGGGTGTCTGCAGGCCAGTTCGTAGCTTTGCAAAGAAACGTTTGATCCCTTTGCACAGTCACCCTGAAATTGCTTCCCAGGACCCCCAACCTCTAGGCTGCCAGCAGCCAGGTGGTCTTTGCACAGCTTCTCTTCAGGTCAAGTGACTGATATTTATTAAAATTTTACTGGGTACCCAGGGATCTCTTTGACTAGAGCCAGGCCAGATTCTCATCTGATTTGTTCTAAAACCTACTTTACCCATCTATTGACAGCTTCTTACAGTGTCTCACATGAAAAAAAAATCATGTTTGTGGTTCTTTTATAAAGGTGTATTTAATTTTTTCATGTCTGTGGGAGTTTTGCCTGAATATCTGTGTGCCATATGCGTGTCTTGTGCCCACAGAGGCCAGAAGAGGGCATTGGATTCCCCTGGAACTAAAGTTACAAATGTCTGTGAGCTGCCATGTGGGTGCTGGGACTTGAACCTGGGTCCTCTGGAAGAGAAGCAAGTGCTTTTAACCTCTGAGCCATCTTTCCAGTCCCTGTGGGTTTGTTTGGTTTTGCTTCTTTAGAATGTAGGGAATTTTTTTTTTTTTGTCTTCACTGGGAAACTAGGCTGCTTTTTCTTGATAACAAGAAGGACCGTGGGGAAGGCAGTATTTTACTGTTTATGTCCTCCACACCGTGACTCAGTGTGTACGCGGGACACACACACACGCTACATACTTCTTGCTATTCTTCCCCAGTTTTTCCAGGGAAAGAAGCTGAGGAATAGAGAGATCAGTTGGTTTGATCAGATTCTGTCTGGATTTATACCATCCATCTCCGCCTTACTCTCCCCTTACCACACTGGTTTTGTTCTTGTTTTTTTCTCTTATTGGCCAGAGATTTGCAAAGTTGGACTGGCTGACCTAGGGCGCCCTGGAGCTTCCCACTGTCTCTGCCTCCCCAGTGCTGGCATTACAAGCTTGACTTTTTTATGGGTTCTGGAGATTAAACTCAGGTCCTTATATGCGCATGGAAAATGCTAAGCCAAGTGAGTGCCCCAGTCCTCAGAACTTTTCTGGAGACAAATTCTTACTGTGTAGCTTGGGCTGGACTCAAAATCATCTTGCCCAAGCCTGCTGAACGAATGCTGGGATTAAAGGTGTGAGCTTTATCTATATTTGTTTTTTTGAGACAGAGTAGCTGTGTGTAGCTCTGACCGTCCTGGAACTTGCTTTTAGAGCAGGCTAGCCTTGAACTCACAGAGACCTGCCTATGTCTGCCTCATAAGTGCAGGGGTTAAAGGCGTGCACCATCACTGCCCAGCACATTATATTTTATATGAGTCATCACAGTAGGTTCCTCTAAGACAGTGAGCAGATACGAATGGAGTAGAATAAGAAGCACGTCACCTCATGCAAATGCCGACTCAGTGTGGTTAAGAGTCCCCAGTGACTTCCAGAGAGCGGAATTTGAAGAGTTTGTCTTTCATTTTTTTAAGAGATGAAAGTTTTACTTTGGCTTATAGTTTAGAGGATTCATTCCACTCTGGTAGGAAAGGTGTGGCGGGGGAGGCAGGGAGGTCCCATCATGGTGGGCCAGGAACAGAGAGGGGATAATGATTAAGCAGAATTTTGGCCAGCCATTGCAGTGATAAAGACACATATAGCCTTTGTTTAAACTTCAAGTTACTATGACCCCGCAAAAGCAGGGTTTCTGGGACAGGGAGGAGGAAATTGCTCCAAAACCTGCTGGGGAAGGCTGGTGAAAACTTCTGTTTTCACCATCCAGTGCTGGGGTTGTTGGGTCTGCTGCTAGCACTCACAGGCTGCCAGCCTGGAGCCAAAGGTCCCTGCTTGCCCAGCCAGCCAGCCCACAGGAGCATTTACACAGGCGTGAGTAGAAGGTGCTGACGTCCGTAGGCCCAGCCCAGCAAACACTGACAGACCTCTGCTAAACCTTTATGGTGTGGACACAGAGCTGTGAGGAGGGGCAGGCTGGTGTTCGCCGACCTACTCATACCCACTATTGCCCTTGCCAGAGGACAAAATGGAAGTTAATCAGCAGGCAGGGGTCCGGTAACAGACAGGAGAAAACCCCAAGCTGTAACCTTGGGGAAAATCCTCACTGAACTCCTGCTTGCTCCACACAGCTTTCTCTCCCCCCCCCCCCCCCACTGGGGCTGACCTCACCCACAGAGGCTGAAATCAGAGGGAACAAGAAGGGGGTGGGGTGGGGGGTGTACAACAGGGGAGACCCAGAGGCTGATTCTGAACTCAGTGGAAGCTGTTAGCTCTCCTCCCTGTTGGTGTCCTGCCCACCTGCAAGCCTGGGAGCAAGTGGCCCAGCGGAGTGAATGCTGCTCTCAGAGTAAAATTTACCATGCATCATGGTTACATGGACAGTTGAGTTGTCCTAGTCAAAGTAGTTTTGTTGCCCAAAGTCACATTGTAAGCTCAACTGGGGGACATTGAACCTAGAAGAATAAAAAGTTAGTTTCCTGGGACCCTCTGGTCATGACATTTTCATCAGCTGATCAACACATTACCTTGCTTTCTGTGTATTCTATTGGAAGACATCTTGTTTAAAGTATATTACTGGTTCACTGACCTTCAACTCACTGTAGCTCAGGCTCATCAAACACACATTTTTCTTCGCAGGTCATAGCCTGTGCTCAGGGAACACCAGACGGCCCTTCAGCTCTGTGCTGAGGGCATTTTAGACAACAGAATTAACAAAACTTACAGACATGCAAAAAACAAAAATAAAACAAAGCGAACGTGACACTGAAGCAAGCACAGACGGACACCTGTTTACGGTCCGAGAGAGAGAGAGAGAGAGAGAGAGAGAGAGAGAGAGAGAGCAAGAGAGCAAGCAGAAGGTGGCCCCTCACCTTGCTCTTCCTCAGTGGGGAGCCTGCATATCAGGCCACCCACATCTGCCATCTGCAGAAGTTTGTAAATTGACCTAGAAGACATGAGGAGCCTTGACTGGGAGTTACAGTTCTTTTTAAGAATGTCAACTTTTGCTTATGTCTATATGTGTTTGTCTGTGCAAGTGTGTGCCACATGTGTGCTGTGCCTGAGGAGGCCTGCAGAGGGCGTTGGAAGTAGAGTTACAGGTAGTTTTGAGTCAACAGGAAGACATGGCTGTTGAGAATCTAACTGGGTCTTCTGTCTCTCCCACCTGCCTGAGAAGCAGGTCATAGTGACGATGTGTTCACAAGAATGCAGTCCCACAGTAGTAGTGGTCCTGCCATCTTAGCTGTCCGTCCTCCTCAGGGAATCTTATTGCTTGCTACCAGCCTTTGCTTGGTGAAGGAAGGTGGAAGTCTAGACCTGGCTGGTGGCAGACTCTTGTGGTTGCTTGTCATCAAAGATGTTGAAGACAGGCCACCTATCCTCCCATCTCCCTCCTGCAGCTTCTTCCAGAAGGACCCACTTTCTACTGGACAGTGCCTATTTCCAGGTCTTCACAAACTTGGGTAACCACAGGCCAGTATCTGCCTAGGACAGAATTGGCCCTTGCTACAAGCTGTTGAGGGAAGTCTTTCAGCCACACTGGAGTACCCCAGAACTCAGGCTCACAGCAGTCTTCCCAAAGATGCCTTGTGGACGCCTAGTAAAAGTTCATGGGTCTCCAGATTGTGCCTCCTCCTACTTCAGGGCTCGGTAGCTTGCTTTGAGAGTGGCTGCTGGCAAGGGCCTTTGCTCCTGGGTCTGCCCCAGCAAACTGTTCCTTTCCTACTCTTTTTCTCCTAGGATTGGGTGTCAATCCCTAGTATCCTCCTGGGCCTCTAAGGAAGACCCAAGGGGACACGAGTGTCCTCTCAGAAGTAGGTACTGGGTGGCCATTCCTGTGTCCTTCAAGGGGAACAGCTTTCCTTGGCCCGGGGGAAGGGCTGCCCCAGGGTCTGGCCCATGCTTATCTCCTGAGGACGGGCACACACTTCCTCTTCTCTGCCCAAGGCCATAATTGCTTTTCTTGCCACTTTGTAAGAACTGACTCTTCACTTGCATTTTTATTTCAATGAGGGAGAAAAACCAAACCTTTTTTGCAATTAGACTTTTCCTCACTTGGGTAATCACACTGAAAAAAAGCATTTAAGTCTTTTGAAAACCGCAGGTCAGTGAGGCTGGCGGAGTGGCTGGTGGGGAGGCACATTCCATCAGCAGGGCCAGCCAGACACGCGGGCGATTCGGTGGGCTATAGCACAAGGAAACAATGATTTCACATTTATTTGGGGTTTGCTTTTTGCAGCATATTTCAATTAGTTCGTCAGTGTTGTGCATCTGACAGGCCAAACGTTTATTGTGGTTGGACCATCTGGGAGGTGGGAGGCCTACAGTCTTCCCTGTGGCAGTCAGTAACTACCAGTCTAAGGAAATTTGTTTGATGTGTTTAAGAACCCAGCACTAAAACACCATTAATAACAAAAGCCTCCGGAGTTCCGAAAGCACTCTCCCTTGCTCAGCCGTCAATCGGACAAGCATCACCTGAGACTTCCTTTCCCCAATGCTTGACATTTTCCAGCGCAGTGTAGCAAGGTCCTGAAGTAGCTTGTTTAATTGGCCCAGAGCATGATTTGTGTTAAGGTAGTGAGGAGTTTGCTAATTTACACTGGGCGCCACAGAGCCTGAGCATTGGCTGCTTGGGGCAGCCAGGCATTTGTGTCACGGATTCCTGCCCTTAGCAAGCAGCTTAGCTTGTAGCTGTACAGTGACTGAGAGCTCTAGATTGATGCCGGTTCCCAGCCTTGGGTGACTCACAGAAGCATCGTGAGTTCGTGGTTCTGACCCCTGATCTATGCTGTCTGTCCTGCACTCCTTGGGTAGCAGGGTATCACGTTTCCTGGCCTCACTCACCTTTTTCATTGCACCTTGGTTATTCCCACCCCACCACGTCCTTTCCTGAAGAATGTTCTGTCTGACTTTCCAGGGGGAGGCCAGGGGAGAGAAGGAATTTAGAATCAAATAGGAGAGTCGGAAGGAGCCCTGGAACAGTGACATTCCTTGTCCCAGAAACCCTGGGATCATAGGGCTGGGCACAGGACAGGGAGAGTGGGATTAGCACTCAAGGACTGAACTAGAGGTCAGCTTATAAAATCTGAGATGTCTTGTTCACTAGAGGCTGTGTTAGTGGCCTGGGGTAGTGTGACTGCTACTTAGGTACAAGCTGTAGCATCCTGCCCGTACCCCACAAAGGTACCCTGGGCTCTAGATTTACTGCTGCAAGAGCCCTCTAGGAGGCTGTTCTTCTTTCTCCTGGGAACCTCCCAACCACAGGGTACCCCAAGTCTTACACACACCTCCTCTACCATCACTGCACATGTTTCGAGGGGCTGTAGCTTGATTGTCTTGGGGCCATCAGTGCCTGGCAGCTGACTTGGTGTCTTGGGCCTGAGAGGCAGAGGTGAGGAGCTGCCTAACACTTGCCTCTGTGTTGTGCTTCAGAACTGCACGAAGGGACCAAGGTCACGACTGGTAGTCATTTGTGCTTTACCCATGCTGTTTCCCAGATGGGGACCCTGTGACTCCTGGAGGTCATGATTTAAACCCCAGCACTCAATACATTAGCTACTGGTTTGGATTCCAGGCCCCCAGAGGTTCCCTTTTCCTCGTGTGCCTGTTTGTGTTGAGTCACGTTGCTTAAGTGACCAGTCTATGAGTTATGCTGCTGTTGCTTTTAATCCCTTAGCGTTTCCTGATCTGGTTGTGTCTAAATGGTACAGAGAACCTAGAAGTTTGAGTTTGTGTTGTTCACCCCCCCCCACTTTTTTTTTTTTTTTTTTTTGTTCTACTGGGAAATAGAATTCCTCTCTTGTTTGTTTTAAAGCATTTGCTTTTCAAAAAGAGGCCAAAGGGCTCGGCAGATTGACAGATTCCCTGAGATCGCATCGCATGCCCTGGATCCTGTCCATTTATGGAGTTTTGAGGCCAAATTCTGATCCTGTTGCCCAGTCCTCTAGCCATGCACCCCTGGAGGTCAGAGGTCAGAGGTCAGGCACAGGGGTTGTAGGTCTGGAGCTCCTGGGAGGTGAGTTAATTGGGAGCAGGTGTTTTTTTGTTTGTTTATTTTTTTGCTTTTGTTTTTTCTACTCTGAAGGGAAAACACAGTAGGCCAAGGGATCCTGGTGCGAGGCTTCCTTTCTGCAGCAGGATGAGGTGGGACTTTGTCAAAGTTCTGAGTAAGGTGGGGCTTGTTCTGGAGCGGAGGCCACACCTCTGGAGCCAGGCTCCTCTGTCCCCATCATTCTCCTGGGCTTGTTTCATCTTGGTCTCAGAGGAAGCACCAGACCCAGGGTTTTGTGAAGATGGAATGGGAAGCCAGCCAGGAGAGGAGGCAGAGGCTGGACCCACCTTTTTGGCGGCTGTTGAGATGAGGTGGTCAGGGTCTGTGGCTGAGAAACAGAAGGTGACATGGTAGGCCCAGTTTAGGGGCCTTGGACTCAAGCCCTGTGTTGTTTAGCTTTTTGTCAAATTGACACAAGCTAGAGTCAGCTGAAAAGAAAGACTCTCAATTGAGGACTTACCTCCTATCCATCAGACTGGCCTATAGGCAAGTCAGGGTGGGGGGCATTTTCCGTGAAGGGCCAGCTCACTGAGAGCAGTGCCGTCCCTGGGCAGGTGGTCCCGGGGTATAAGAAAGCTAGCGAAGTAAGCCTGTAAAGTAGCATTCTTTCATGGCTTTTGCTTCAGTTCCTGCCTCCAGGTTCCTGCTTGAATTCTGTCCTGAATTCTTTCCTGATGAACTGCAAGCTCCCTTTTCCTCTGTCTCAGTCACTAGTCTATTGCTGTAAAGAGACACCACGATCAAGGCAACTATTTTAAGAGAAAACCTTGCATTTGGGGTTTGTTTACAGTTTACTGTCATGGAGAGGAGTATGGAGGTATGCAGGCAGGCAGGTGCTAGAACAGTAGGTGAGATCTACATCCTGATCTGTAAGCAGAGACAGAGGCTCTGGGCTTGACATTCAAAAGCCCATTCCCAGTGAAACACTTCCTCCAACTAGACCACATCTCCTAATCCTTCTCATCCTTTCAAATAGTGCCACTTCATTCATACATACATACATACATATATACATACATATATATATATCTCACAGCAATAGAAAGCAAATGAAGACAGGCCCCTTGGGCAGGAGTTGGATGTTTCCCTGGCTGCCCAGGCAGGGAATTTAGAGCACAGAACCTGTTCAGGGTGCAGACACCCTATTGAGGCTTTCCTGACCATCCAAAGTCACACTTGCATTGCTGGCCTCTTGATTTAGCTCTTGGGGCCTAAGTGTCCAGTCAGATAGGACAGGCTGATTTATTACTCTTGGAGTTCCCCCCAGAGTGCCAGGGCTGGTTCTGAACTTGGAGAAGAGGTCTAGTTAAATCTCTGAGTGACATATTGGGGGACCTATTAGGGGTTGTTAGAGTAGCAAGTTATGCATGGAGAAACAGAGGCCGTGAGGACCCCTGGAAAGAAAGCCACACTAGGGTCTTGGGACTGGTCCGCACCTGTTCTCCCCTCCCAAACTGTAAATTGCCAGCTTCCTCTTTTTTCCACTTATATCTTGACAGAGCACTTAAAACATTCCAGGATCCAGCCTTGGACACAGAGAAGGTGGAGTGGGATCTAGCATAGGGCAGTGCTGCTGCTGCTTAGAGCTCAAGAAAGGGCCTAGGAGAAAACAGAAGAGAGGCAGTAGTTACCTTCCACACATGCACGTAGAGAGGATGGCAGTGTGAGGGTGTCCTCTTTTTTACTCAGGTGTGTTGTGTAACTACAGTCTTTCATTGGACTTGATCACTACTGGGTCCTGATGCAGTGATCAAATCCAATAAAAGACCATAGATTTTTCTGAGATCAGAGCTACTCTCCCTTATTCAGGGAGTGGGGAGGCCCAGGGTGTACTGCTGTTTACGATGTTTGCAAGCCTTCAGGGGTCATCACAGGTCCCTCTCCACTGGAAGGTTAACTTGGGGGAGGTGGTGCTCTTATTGGGGTAGCTGCCCCCCTCTGCTCATTGAGACTTTTCCACAGTGTGCCTTTTCATGAGTTGTCCGTGCGGCATCGCTGCCTGGGGGACCTTCTCACTGGTGCTGCCTTTGAGTCACCCACGATCTTGTAAATAACCTAGTGTTGCATTGGTTCACTGAGCTGGACTGCGTGGAGTCCTTCGGCACCCTCTCTGTGTGGGAGAATGGATGTCTCTTTACATTGCTCCAGGGAAAGCCATTGACGAAGCATGGTGGCATTCAGAGTCTGAAAAACGAAACACTTCTGAATTATACAACTTGGTGGCATTTAACACATTCACAGTGGCATGCATCTACCCTCTTTCTCATTCTAGAACACTCTACCCCTCAAAAAGGGCATCCCATACCCATTGGCAGTTCCCATCCTCTTCCAGCCCCTTGGCAACAACGAACGGGCTTTTGTTTCCATAGTCACCTATTCCGGACATCTTCTGTAAACAGAGTCCTGTGTGTGACCTTTGTCTGGCATCTTTGTCACTCAGCATCATGTTTTTAGCGCCCTCAGGTTGTATATATGTCATACCTTTTTGCCTGTAATAGAATGCACACAGCATAGAGTCCATCATTTAGACTGTTTTGAGTGTAGTTTAAAGCCTTAAGTATACTAGGTGGCTGTGCAGCCATCCCCACCATCCATCCACAGAACTCTTGCATCTTCCCCTGCGGAAACTCTGTCTCCGTTAAACATTTCCCTCCTCCTCCTCCTCAGCCCCTGGCAAGCATTCTTCTACTTCCTGCTGTTATGGATTTAGTTCTGTATGGATGTTGTATTGGTGGCCTCATACCTCACTTGGTGTCATGGCTGCCTGCCTTTTAGGGGTGAGTGGCATTGCGAGGATAGGCTACATTTTGTTTGGTTGTTTCTGGGTCAGGGAAGTTTTGACTTTGGTTTGCTTCTAGTTGAAAAATGATACTGGACCAGGTGGCTGAAAGCCAAAGGTGGGGTGGTCTTTGGTAATCACCCTGTGCCTTGGCGTCTGCATTCACCTCTGAGGATGCTGGGCAGGAGATGGTCCATGAGGGTGTATACTGGGTTTTCAGGTCACAGGTCTGACTGTTGGCAGGTCTCAGTCTCACGGTCGGGGCATTCTGGAGGGGCTCACCTGTGACTTGGACCGCGGAAGCTTCCTTCCCTTACTGAGGACTTGGAGCAGGTGCAGAAAGAGGCAGGTGCCTGGCTCTCGATTCCCACTAGATAATGATAGGGAACAACGGGGGCACATAACCTCTGGGTCACTGTCCTTTGGTACTCCAGGAAAGGTAACCAGGAGAATGACATGAAATCACCAGCCTCCAGGGTGGCTGAGTGAGAACAGGAAGTAAGTCTGGAATTCCCAAACTCACACTTGCTTTCATTACACTAATTAACTTTCCATGTGCCTGAGGAGCAAGTAACTTAGGAAGTCCATTATCAGTGGTCAGTGAGGCCTGTTGTGTCTCCCATTCATGATTAAGGATACTTAATGATTAACTCAAACCATGAGAAATGGCTAGTTGTATTCACCATGCTCTACTGAAGAATTTTAAGGCTGTTGTAGATTTGCCATAGCATAGTCATGCTAGGAATCCATGTTAGAGACTGCAGAGAAGCTGGGAGGGCAGCTCTGTTCAAGGTCACACAGATAGAGTTGCAGGTCGAGCTTGAGGGAAGATGCATCCAAGAGAGATGAACAAGTGGCCTTTCTTAGGTCCTAGGTTACATTTGTATTTCTTTTCCTAGTTTTAAAAGCTTTCAGGCAGGAGAGATGGTTAGTGGTTAAGAGCATCGATTCTCAGCATCCGTATCAGGTATGGCAGGAGAATCAGCCACCTCTGCCTCCTTGGACACCTACACTTGTGTTTTACCTACACTTAATGCCCCCCCCCCCCCCGCCCCCGACACACAATTAAAACAAATCCAAGTAGTATATGTTCATGGTAAGTTAACAAAGACTATTTAAAAGTCAGATGGTTTTACAAAGTCTGTCACTAGATGAAGCACGTCTATTTCAGAGAGACCCACGATATAGGACAGTGCAGGTGACTCTTGAGGTCACTGTGCTAAGGGAAGTACGTGAGTCACAAAGTGGCTGCATGATTCCACCAAGGCTAGGCACTGAGAGAGGCCAGGCTCGGGGGGCCAGAGCAGAATGGTGGTTGTAGGTGGGGGGTGGGGTGGGGTGGGGGTGATGGAGAGGCGTTCATAACAGGCAGAACGCTTTGATGGCGTAGAACCTGAAGTCTATAACATATCACTGGTATGACAATCTAAGGAGCAGAACCCTTGTGAAGCAGCCTCACTCTAAGAATGTTTTCAGTCACTTAAAAAAGGCTTTAAATCGGGCTGGAGAGAGAGCTCAGCAGCACTGGTTGTTCTTCCAGAGGACCAAGGTTTAATTCCTCGAGCCCACATGGTGACTTGTAAGCACCTGTAACTCCAGGCCCAGATCTGATGCCCTCTCCTAGCCTCTGAGCACACAAGGCATGCACATAGTGCGTAGACATACATTTAGGCCAAAGACTCATACACATAAGATAAAATTAAAGCTTAATAAATAAATAAAATGGCTTTAAATAATCAGCTAGCTTTAGAATACATAAATGAAAAGTCGTATTCCCTGGTTATAAACATTTAAAAAGAAACTTTTCTTCCCCACAGTGCTGAGGACTGAGAAGGGCCCCGGTCATGCTAGGTAAGCATCGTACTGATGAACTTTATACCCACCCCTGTTTGGTTTATTGGTTTGCTGGTGTGTTCCTGTCACTTGCAAAGGTCCTATGCTCTTCCTGCACGTCTCTCTTTCACCTCTGGCGTCTCCTGCATGTGAGGTGCTGACTGATGTGGCGGTGTCCAGTGACACCACACAAACAGCTGCTTCATGTGGGAATGTCCGTCACAGAGGTTTCCAGGCTAGCCCACTATTGCAGCATACCTTCTTTCAGTCCCGCCAAGCGTGGTACTGTGTGCTTTTTGTGGTGTTTACTTTACACACAGCTACTCTTTGAAGTCAGCCTATTGTAGAGAAGAGAAAGCTGAAGCCAAGGAGAAGGGCGTGTCCTCAAGTTCCACGCCTCCTATCTCAGATGCTGGCCACCTGGCACTGAACTCTGCACTGACCTACTACTTAAGACAGCTTACCAACTCATGCACCCATTTTGAGGTTGAGCAGATTTGGGGTTACCTGCTAAGTAGCTTGCTGGGCATCCTTTCAGGTGGCATCTGACTTGAGCATTGTGTGAGCCGTGTCGGGTGAGATCTGACCTGAGCATTGTGTGAGCTGTGTCGGGTGGAATCTGACCTGAGCATTATGTGAGCAGTGTCGGGTGGGATCTGACCTGAGCATTGTGTGAGCAGTGTTGGGTGAGAAGCCTATCAGAGTGCCGCTGGGGAGAGAGTGCGTTCATTGTCAAGGCTGAGAGGAGCTCCTTCTGCTGGCCTGCTGGGAAGGGGAGTGTGCCTGCACAAGAGGGAGAACTTTGGTGACTGCAGGCCTTCAGGGGCCACCCACACAGAGCCCATTAGCTCAGGACCTTACCTGTGCTCCTGTCCTAGATGAGCTGACTGTACTGTGACCCTTCTAATGGCCTAAGGGCCACTCTTATTGATATCTTGGTCTCCAAGCTTTTCAGAATCCCACGCAGCTGGAACTGGACAGACAGGGCTGTCATCAGGTGGAGGTTCTATTTAGCCTCACTGCCTGTCACTCTGTCACTATGGAGATACTGGCTGGTGATCCATAAGGGATGCATGCCTCCACTAGCAGTAAGGAAAGGGGGTCCTGCTTCCTCCTGGGACTTCTCAGTCAGAACCTTAGTCTGCATGAGCATTCTCTCTCTCTCTCTCTCTCTCTCTCTCTCTCTCTCAGGAAGGGGGACGGAGAGAGAGGGAAAGCACTTGCACCCCATAGACAGGGACAGAGTGATGGCAGCAGGGCTGTCTCTGGGGTGTGGCCTAAGTGTAGGCAGTGCCCGCAGCTGTCTCTTGTATTGGTTGGACTTATCTAGGAGAGTAGGGACCCCCCCATAAGAGGGGTGCCGTCTGAATTTGGGGGTCACTTTACCTCTTTATATCTTCATGTCTTTACAATAAGGATCCATACCCTACCTGCTTGGATCTGGTGACATGATTGGGGAAACTGAGTTTATGGTGAGGGATGAGTGTGTGAGAGCGTGAGCGTGTATGTATGTGTGTATGTGTGTTGCTAAGGTTGTCCTCAGGAGAACATCCAGATTCCCCTACTCTTTGTTTTTCTTTTATTTTGTCATTTCCATCTGAAGGCAGAGAGAAGAATTGAAGAGAAAATATTCTAACCCTTTTCACGCTTGTCGTAAAAGGAAATGCAGGGAAGGAGGAAACAGCCTCATCCTGTAGACTTTTTGACAAGACTCTAGCGTCAGTCACAGTCCTGCTCCAGTGGAATGTGACACTTGCCACATGAACTCCTTTCCCACAGTGGGACTAACTGACGCTCAGAGAGGTTAAAGTGTTTGTCCAGAGTCACACAGCCAGTGAGCCCTAAAGCAGGAACCTGACTGCACCAGCATTGTCCTGTGCTGAGTGGTTACCGGTCTAAAGTGGATACCTGGCCACTGTAGGCCACAGAGTCACATCCTGTGGGTTGTATCTGTTCAGAGTCTTGGGCTTGTCTATGATTTTAAACCTTTAAAAAGAGAGTAAAAACAAGTGTTAGAGAGGATGTGGAGGGGCTGGTGGGATGTAAAATGCAGCAGCAACCGTGGAGAACAGTCCAGCAGCCCCTCAGATAGCTATCTGCAGTTACCGCATGGCCAGTAGGCCCACTGCATAGTCTGCCCCTTGAGAGAAGTAAAAGCACAGGCTGCAACTTCTCTCCAGTGCTCACAGCAGGACCGTAGGTCAGAGCCGAAAGGTAAAACAGCTCAGACGTCCAGCACCAGATAAACAGACATGGTCCGTGCATACCATGGACCGTGGAGCACTTAGCCATAAAAAGAAATGAAGTGTTAACACACCACAGGGATGAAGCTTTGAAAGTCTCTGCTAGGTGAAAGAGGACAGAGAGCCACATGAGGTCAGTACCCTGTGATGTCACTCACCGTCAGCCCCCAGACTAGACGTGGAAAGGAGAATGGCAATTAGCAGGGCTTGGTACGGAGGGAGCTGGGAGCTGTTGTTCGGTGGGATGATGAAGTGCTCTAGTGTAGCAGCAGTGGCTGCACAACCTTGTGCTTGCAGTAATCTCTGGTGGACTGTAAACTGAAATGGTTAGTTGGGGAAAGAAAGAGAGAGAGCAAATAGAAATCTCAAGCTTGTGGGCTTGACCAGTGTTCGTGGACTAGATGATGCCTCACTGTGTTTATGGAGGCCTGGGGACAGTATTCACATCTGTGGTCTGCCTGAGACCTCCTGCACAGCAGGGCCCCAGGTTCTTCTGCAAGGGCAGTCCTGGCAGTTAACAGCCTCGTGCACGTGTGAACAACATCTGCCTCTGTGGAGCACTTCTGCACCTGACATTGGGCATGTCCTTTTATGGCTCTCATTTGCTCTCTGCAAGTGGAAAGATAAATACCTTTTCATAGAGCAGATGCCAGCTGCCCACGGTCCCTGCCTGGGTCCCCAGCTGCAGAGTGGGTGGGAGATAGCACTGCTGGGGGCACAGGATGCTGGCTGGGACATTGGATGTGGGTGATATAGACAGCTTGGAGAATCTTACTGCAGACCTACTGGGGGACCTTGCTGAGGACCTACTGGGGAATCTTACTGCAGACCTATTGGGGGATCTTGTTGCAGACCCACTGGGAATCTTGATGCAGACCTACTGGGGAATCTTGAGCGGGATCTGGTGCTCCCTCAGAATCTTTGTATTCTTTCCTGCTTCTGGCTGGGCCTAAGGCTTCAAGGAGCAAGTGTGCAAGTAGCCAGCTGGGCATACCCAGGCCACCAGTCTTTCTGTAAGTGATGAGAGTCAACTGAGTCTTCTTTTCTCATTAGGACCCCAAGTCAAGGGAAGATAAGACTGGCAGCAGGGAGAGGACCATTGGTCATGGCAGGGGATGGGTTACCATGTGGAACCAGATGCTGTCTCTTAAAGCCCCTAAAGGGCGAACTACAGAGGCTAATCTCTCTTGTATTTTTGTTGTTGTTGTTGTTTTCAAGACAGGGTTTCTCTGTGTAGCCCTGGCTGTCCTGGAACTCACTCTGTAGACCAGGCTGGCCTTGAACTCACTGAAATCCACCTGCCTCTGCTTCCCAAGTGCTGGGATTACAGGCATGTGCCACCACCACATGTGTCTTTTGTAGTCTCTCTCTTGTGTCTTTTTGGTAGTATCTCAGGGCATCATAACTAAGTACTAAGAATTAGGTGACTTCTAACAGCCAGAATCCATTCCACACAGTCAGAAGTCCGAATGCTGGATGAGCTGTACCCTTGAAGCTGCAGGGAGGATCTGCCTCTGCCTCCCAAGTGCTGGGATTAAATACATGCATTACCATTGCCCAACAACTGTTTTCTTATAGGGACTAAATCCAGTTACACATGATTAGGACCCATCCTACTTCACTGTGACCTCACCTTAACTAATTATGTCTTCGAAGATCCTGTGTCCAAAGCAGTGTTTGTGAGAACGTGAACTTGGGGTGAGTTGTCAGATGAAGGACCAAATGAGCGTGAGCAGACATCCCTGTATAGCTGTTCATGTGTGCGTACGCAGAAACATCTCTCCTAACTGGGAATAAGGTGGGGTGGTCTCCTGCCCCTCTGCTCTGAACCTAGCATAATGACCACTTTCAGACTCAGCCCCTTTTCTAGAAAATCCGATACTTGTTTCAGAGGATCATGGCTTGTTGGGGGTTCTTTTCCTTTCTGCTCATAACCTCAGTCTTTCTGGTTCCTCTTCCCTTCCCTTTGGAGTCAAGAGGTAGATCAGAATGGCTCAGCATCTGCCCACAAATGGAGTCTGGCTGGTTGCTGCCCACTGTCCTCTTTGGTTTGTAATTATTTCCAGTTTTCCAGCTGAGAAAATTGTAGACAAGAAGTATGCCTTGGGGCTTATGAGACTGGACTCCAGTCCAGAGGCTGTCATTCTCGCCTCTTTGCCCATGTGCCACCTCCTGCAGGAATCCCGCTGTAGCCAGCTTGATATGTGTGTAGGATCCTCACTGTGCCCTGGGTATGGTGCATCGACTCTCAAGGGCTAGCTGGCTGTCCCCGTGGTGTGCAGGCGTGTGCAGGTTTGTGCGCCTGCTGTGGTTTCCCTGCCCCCCCTTCCTCTGGCTCTCTAACGCTGGCAGGATCTCTTCTTCGCATCTCTCCACATTCCCCAGGTAGGACGCCCAGCCCAGGGGTTGTTACAGCCTTGTAAACATAAAAGATGATTAAATACTAGGTGACCTACCAGATGAAAAAAGGGGGGATGTGTGCCAAAACCACGAAGATGATTTGGGTAAGTGACAGTGAGGCATTTGATGAAGTTTATGGTTTTTACTCTGAAAGGCAGAAACTACGTGATAATATCACTCCCCCTTATGAGCCAGCCAAAAGTTCTCGTGCAGATTCCAAAGCAGGCCCGAGGAACCGCTGCTTTGGGCATTGCAGCAAGACAGACAGGGCAAAGTGCAGAGACACAAATGTCTATAAATGTTGTTTCGAGGCAAACACCCTTTTCTCTTTAGTGACTGATCTAGATTCAAGCAGTACAATGGTCTGGAACAGAGAAGTACATATAACTCTTAGGCAGATTTAAAAACTATTTAAAAATCGATGTTTTGAGCGGATCGTTTGTCTTAGGTTTGTAAAGTAGATAAACTGGGAAATGACTAGCAGTACCGTACCAGACACTATGGCAGCCAGATAAGTAAGCAGCTGCATCACCTTCCAGGGTGTCAGCAGAAGCCGGGTGGTGACTTTGGTGGGGAAGAACCCTCTGATGTCTGTTTGTGTCAGGAGATGGGAGCCCCATTTTCCAGTGAATAAGCATGACACTTGGTCAGTTCAGGCAGCTTCCTCCCTGGGATGCAGTATCTGGGGAGAGATGGGCAGTAATGTGCAGGGTATATTGCAGAGTGCTCCAGATCTCCCAAAGGTGTTGTTCTGATGAGTCTCCCAGAATGTTCCAGAACATATTTGTGCCCCATTAAGTCATCATTACAGAAGCCAGATGTCTGTTATCTCAGTCCTGGATGGATGATGAATGCAATTCCTGGAAAGATGAACCACGCTCTATCCCAGAATGCCCCCTTGGCTTTGAGGTCCCTGCCTTGGCATCCCAGTGCCACTGTGTAGACTGGAAAGTTGTACAGTGTCTCTGGATGAGCCAGGTGAGATGAGCAGGGTAAATTATTACCTCCTGCTAGCAAACAGCTCAGCTGCTGCCCTGGCGTCATCTGCACGAAGTACCCTGCCAGCCAGTCCATCACATTTCCTAACTATTTTTCTTACCTTTCTCAAAAGCATTTCTTGCCTGTCTTTTAGTTAGTAAGGACCACTGGAGTAGTTCAGTCGATGGCTGGATCATGTGACTGAAGGAAGCTGTGGGGTGATAGATGTTGTTCCCTCATCACAGGCTAGGCTGTTCTCTGAGACCACCCTCTAGGGCTATCAGACTGATGCCGTTGGGACCCCGTGCTTCCTTTCTCCATGGCCTTGCCTCCTCCCTAGTTCTTTTCTTTGGTTTTGTGATTTCCCACTTCCACATTGTTTCTTCAGAATAGGCTTGTTGCCTCCCCAGGGGGCTAGTATGAGTGCCATAGACTGAGGTCCTGCGCCATAGCTTTTCTTCAAATCCATATGGTGACTGCTGCCATCCTCCTTGGCTAGCCTGTGAGTAGGACAGAGTTCTCCAGCTAGGCACTCAATAATCCTGGGAGAGCCCCCAGAACTGAGTCAACTTATGGGAGAGTTTGGTGGTTGTTTTTAGTTCTTTTGGATCATTGAATGAGGTTTGCAGAATTAGTTCATTTGTTCCAAAAATGTATTTTAAAGTTATCTGAGCCACTCATTATTTTATTTGCATTTTGCCCCCGCCCCATTCCCATTCCCTCACCTTTCCTCCCTTTCCTCCTTCCTTCCTCCTCCTAGATGGGGACTGGGACAGGGTTTCATGTATCTCAGGCTGGCCTCAAACTTGTTATATAGGACAACCTGGTCTTCAGCTCTCGATCCTCCTGCTTCCACCTCCCAACCGCTGGGGTTACAGGTACGTGCTCCCACATCCAGCTTTGTTCTGCTGTTTCCAAACAAGCATCAAATGTCAGCGTTTAAAGATGATTATTTTTTTAAATATTTATTTATTTATTAAGCATACGATGTACTGCTGGCAAGGAAGGCACCAGGTCTCATTATAGATGGTTGTGAGCCACCATGTGGTTGCTGGGAATTGAACTCCGGACCTCTGGAAGAGCAGCCAGTGCTCTTACCCTCTGAGCCATCTCTCCAGCCCCTAAAGATGATTATTAAGTCAGACACTGTAAAGGTTGATTAATTGTGCCATCTGTGGTATGCATCACGTTTAGTATCCTGAATCTCATTCGTGTCTCAGAATCCATCCCAGTTTTTAACCTTGCCTTCTCTAACAACTCAAAACTTAAGAGTTTTCTAGTATGCAAAAAAAATTTCACCAATGTTTTTCTTTACTATTCATTAATCATTTGCTCACTCATTCATTAAAAAAAACATATGGCAGAACATTGAAAAAATTGTGCATGGCACATGACTAAAGATAAATTTAATTATGTCTGTGATTTATACTCTATAGAAATAATCAAACAATCAGGAAGGCCTGATGTGTGATTTTTTTTTACCTAAAATTCATTGGATAAACAGTGCATTTCATACCTGATAGCAACTTGAGAAGGATCTGTGTGCAAATGCCAGACTTCTTGCCACCCTTGTCTTCAATGTCTTAGTTTTTCTCTCCAGGGACAATGATAGCTGTGTGTGTGTATAGCTGTATATATGCTTATTTGTGTATGTCTATGTGTATATGTGTGTTTCTATGTTTATTTGAGTATGTTTGTTTATGTATATATGTGTGTTTGTGAGTGCTTATCGTGTATGTGTATATATGCATGTTTATATGTATATATCTGACTGTATGTTTGACTGTGTTTACATGTTGCATGTGTGTGTGTATGTCTGTTTATGTGTTAGTATGTATATGTGTGTGCTTTCTAAGACATTATCTTCATATGTCAGTATATATTGTTTTAAAGAACAGAAATAACTGCCTGCTGTTACATGCTGCATTTTGAACTTATGGAAGTGTAAGCTGCTGAGGGAGCGCCTGTTGGTACATTTGGCATTGCCAGCTTTCTCAAATAACTGGTTTTGTGTTCCTCAGTTGGGCCCTACTGGGGATGGGTGTTGCTGGAGTTCAGGGTGGTGCTCGAAGATGGGAAGCAAGGGCACTACAGCAGGGTTCTCCTGCAGATACCTGTTAGTGGGGTGTTTCCCTTCTGCCTGGGACCGTTGTGGCTGGATTGCTTCCACAAAAGCAGTGTAAACCTGCACTGCAGCATATGGCATGTGAATGTGAGCGGTTGGTTTTTAACCTCAAACCCCAGGCGAGGAAAGACTTAATCCACCTCAGAAGGCAGGCCACAGCCAAAAAAACTGCCCTGCCCAGTAGGCCCCTGTGTTCACAACAGAGACCCTGATGCTCAGGAGCCTTGTCTTCAGACTTCCCAGTGGGAGTCAGGGGAGGGGCTTCCTTGACCTTGCCTCTCCTCTGTCAGTTTGTCCATCACAGGGTATCTAAGAAACACCTGGAGTTTTCTGAGTCTCCAGTGGTCTGGCCTGATAAAAGTTTTCTTTCAGGAAATATGTTTAGGGGAGCCCATATGTATCTAGGAGGACCTTCAGCAAGCTTGGGTTGTACAGACCTGTGAACTTAAAACTAATTTTCCAAATAAGGCCGTTGCAAGGTGCTCCAGTTCACAGAAGGGATGGGGATGGGGTGGATGGTTAGTTTGTGTTTAATAAGGACAGAGTTCAGGTTGGAGGATGAAGAAACTCTAGAGTGGAGGGTGGTGGCAATGATGGTTGCACAACATGATAAATGAACTTAGTGCCACTGCTCTGTATGCTTGAAAATGGTCAATGCAGTAAATGTCCCATCTGTGTAAACCACACGCAAAAGCCACAGCTCACTGGTGCCCTCCTGTTGTGACCAAATGGACAGGAAGAAATAGCAAAGACTGATCTAAAGAGGAAGCACAGAGAGCAATCTCTGGTGGTCTTGGCCCACCTTGATTGGTGAGAGCTTGGCCAACCCTGGAACTCACTTTCTCCCTGGGGTCTTGTTTGGGAGCCGTAGAGAAGTCAGTGATACCAGAACCAAAGAAGGTGACCCAGAAAGAGAGTGGTTGGGTCACCAGGGCCTCTGTGGCTTGAGTCCTGTGCCTTAACAGGGAAGCAAAGCTGCCTCGCTCTGCTATGTCTGCAGCTGTGGCTCCAGCCTGACACAAGTGAAGCTCCTAGTGACCTGGGTTAGCCCTCCTTGGGATTTTCCTCTTTTCCGAGGGGCTCAGATCACATTGGTAAAAAGAGCATTTGCCTGGCTCTTCTAGATGCAGCTGGCCCGAGCAGGTGTCTGTTTAGAGCCTCCCAGTGGCTTGGATCTCATGGGTGCTCCCCTCTGCTGGGATCAAGGTTCCCAGCTGCAAGGAGAAACTTCTTGAACCTATGTTGGCCTTCAGAGCTGCCCACCCTGCTGAGGAACTAGGTGTTCTGTCAGTGAAAACCCTCCCCTGCACCTGTACGTGTTCTCTGGGACAGTGCTACTCAGCCCCGGTGCTGAACACTCATTCAAGATGGACAGGGATTGTCCCAGATGTGAGCAGGACTCCATTCCTCTGGCAAGAGCTCTGACTTTGGAAATGAACCTCACCCACTGCAAAGAGAAAAGCAAAGGGAAGACCAGTGAACTTTCCTGGGGTGTTTGGACACAGAGAGATTCCTGGCCTGAGTAAGCTTATCGCAGCACCCAGGAAGTAGTTAGAACAATATGGTCATTTTATAGCCAAAACAGATTTCAGGAAGCTGGTGCCACCAATCTTGTATAGTTTCCCCCACCCCCGGGGTGAGGGAGGCAGTCAGAGCTGTCATTTATTTTTTCATTGTTTAAACACTCCTATTGGGAGTGTTTGTTTCTTTATTTTTGAGACAGGGTGTTGCTCTATTCCAGGCTAGCCTGGAACTCTATCTCAGACTGGCCTTGAACTTGAGATCTTCTTGCCTCAGTGCTGGAGTGCTGGGAATACAAGCATGAACCACCACACCTAGGGCTTATTTTATGATATTCCATTAAGACCATTATTATTTGTGGATGTTCTGAAATGAGTCAGCTTTCCATGTTTTAAGAATGAACATGAAGCCGGGCATTGATGGCACACGCCTTTAATCCCAGCACTCGGGAGGCAGAGGCAGGCGGATCTCTGTGAGTTCGAGACCAGCCTGGTCTACAGAGCTAGTTCCAGGACAGGCTCCAAAGCCGCAGAGAACCCTGTCTCGAAACCCCCCCCCCAAAAAAAAATAATAATAATAAGAAGAAGAATGAACATGAAGACTCTGTCCACTGTTTCTTGACTGTCCCGGAGAGCAGAACCAGCTCTGGAGATCTTTCTATTCCTTCAAACAGTAATTTCCTTTTGTTCCTTTGTTTTGTTCTGTTTGAGACAGTGTCTCCCTACATAGGGTATGCTCACTGTGGGAACTCACTGTGCAGCCCTGGCTGGCCTTGATCTCTCTTCTGTCTCAACCTCCCAAGTGCTGGGACTATAATGGGATACCAGCACATCTGACTTCTTGACGGTCGCTTGAGATTGTGGGCAGAGCAAGTTTTGCTTTGGGCTCAGATGTGAAGAAGCATGGCCAGTACACCCCAGGGAAGCCCATGCTGGTGACGGAAGTAAACCCCAGCTGACCGTGTGTCAGGGAGGTAACATGACTTGTCACATTCATGGGGTGCTGTGATCAGCAGCGACACAGCCTCCTCACGTGGGTGGCAAGCTTGTGCTCCTCATTAAGAAAATTGCTACTTTAGAACAGGCTCTGAAAAGAACTTTTTTGCCTTTACTAAAATTAAGAAAATAATAATAAAACAACCCACCCAACACCCTAAACTTAAAAAGAAAAAAAAAAAAACTTGACGTCAACCCAGAAAAAAAAATCTACACAGGTTCAGTATGGAGTTAGAACTTATTAGAGGCCCGGACAGAGCAGAGAAGAAATTCTCACTGGGCAAGGCTAAGGCTTCCATCCTCCACTTGCTGCAGTTGTAAAGCCTGAGCCATGCCGCAGAGTGACAGAAAGTGCTTTCAGATAGACAACTAAATCGATTTGCTCTGAGACGTTCATCCCCTGCAGTCATTCTGCTGGCTAACCACAGAAACCTGGTGTGGAGCACTTGACAACTGAAGAGGCCCTCAGTTGGAACTTGACTGTCGTGAATGCTGAGCTCAGTTACACCAGGGGTGGGAGCTACCCTCCTGGTGCCACAGAGTCATAAACAGGAGATGGCCTCTCTGGTTCTCCATGTAGAGAAAGTGGTGGGCTGCCACGTCAGTGTCTGTGGTCCGTCCTTCAGCACGGTCTTCATGGAAGGGCCATGTGTTTGACAATACTTTACACATCCAGCAGCCAGATGGTCCACACAACCCATCAGTGGTGTGGTATGTAAATATTTCCCATCATTACCACAGGGCCGTTGTGCTGACATTAGCAAGGATAAAAAATAAGGATTGGCTCTCCTGACAGCCAGTCAGGCCACAGGCAGGCCTGCAAGACCACCTCTGACTCCCTGGAGGCTTCAGACAAGCGTGGTCTCTGGCTATTCCTCTCCTGATACTCAGGCCCTAAGAGGACCATATTCCCATCAGCTCTTTACCAACACAAGGTTCCCTTCTCAGGAGCCACTGCTTTCCAGCTTGTAAGAACTATGGCTCAGCTGTTTTCCTCTTTGTTTTGTTTACCAAGAAGCAGATAGCTAAGTTTTTCTTTTCATTCATTTGATTGCAGATTGTCCTCAACTAGGAATCTAGGTATAGATGCTTGTTTTCATCTCATGGAGTGAGCATATGCTATAAGGGTTTTAAAACCAGGTAGTAGTGAAGAACATGAATAAAGCTCCTATCATGTGCTTATATTATGATTGCCATGTGCCCAGTTGTTCTCTGTCAGATCTCCCTGGATTATCAACATAGATATTATCAATGATCAACCTAATCTTAGTTGCTTTTTACAGTAAAATTTCGTGTGTGTGTGTGTGAGAGAGAAAGAGAGTGTGTGTGTGTGTGTGTGTGTGTGTGTGTGTGTTTGAGGGGTGGAGTGGGCAGCTCACTGTGTCGCTTATACTGGCTTTACTATCCTCTTCACCCTCTCAGCTAGCATTACAAGCATTCATCCCCATGCCCAGCTTTATTGTCATTTCCTGATTATTATTGGATTGGATGCTGGTTTCCATGCAGTGCATTAGGGACCTGTGGTTCTTTCATATTGCTCTGCCATCCCCTGGGGCTCCATTGGGGTTCTCCTCTGGAGCTGTCAGTCAGCTGGCTGGTAGTGGAGGATGGGAAGGGAGAATGTACAGTACTGTGCATGCTCTAATCCCATGGTCTCACCTGGAGTTTGCTGAGGGTCTAGGCATGCATCCGCACTCCCTTCTGTGAGAGACACGGAGCTGACTGACACAGAATCTCCAGCTGGCACTCTGGTCTCAGACCTACTCTAAGGATCACCCGTTATTCATCGTAAGTCCCACCAGTGTCACTCTCCAGGCGTGTCCAAGTCCCCACTGCAGACAGTGCAGTGCATGGCAGCGAAGAGCTGGAGCCAGTCAACGGATGGCCTGGCCACCCCACCGGGTCGTTAGAGAAATTTCAGCTTCAGTGCAGCTGTAGGAGCTCAGCCCGCCCTGCTGGGATGCCGAGAGTCTCACTGAAGCCCTGGCCCTCTTAGGGACTCATGTGACTGAAGAGGACAAAAGGCCTCCCTAGTCTCCTGTCAGGGACAGAAGTGTCTGCAAACCCCTTAGCTACACCGCAGTTGTCTGTTGCTCACATGTTAGCCTCTCATGCAATTTGCGCAGGACCTGGTGACACCTCTGCTCACCCATGTCAACTGCAACAGCTTGACTTAGGCTGGAGGCCCCACTTACAAGCCGGCCCAACTCCTGTAACAGAGAGACCATGGTAGTGGATGGGAGCACCAGCAGTGGTTCCCTGCATGTGCTAGGTGACCTCCAGGGAGCTGGTTTCCAACATGGCTGCTGCTTTCCTCAGAGCACAAACTCTGGGCTGCCTCTTCTATTCCATCTTTCTTTTCTAATTTTTTTCCATTGTGATAGTGTATATAGAACATGCAGTTGAGCATTTAATTCTATAGTGTACAGTGCTGGGCAGTGGTGGTACACACCTTTAATCCCAGCACTCAGGAGGCAGAGGCAGACTGATCTTTGTGAGTTTGAGGCCAGCCTGGACTACAGAGCAAGTTCCAGGACAACTAGGACTGTTATACAAGAGAAATCCTGTCTTGAAAAACCAGAAAAACAAACAAAACACTATTCTAAAGTGTGCAAAAAGAGTGGCATTAAAGTAAATCGTTACTGCTTGGCACCTGTTGGCCCATGGAACACGGTGTGCTTACATCTGTCTGTCTGTTTCCCTATTCCCCTCCTTTCAGTCTCTGGACCCCCATTCTGCTTTCCCTCTCTAGCAGTCTGACCACCCTAGCTATCTCTTATAATGAATGATATTTTTTCTCTGTGAGTGGCTCAATTCTCTTGGCAGAATGTTTTCAGGGACTGTAGAATGTATCTGAATTCCTTTCCTTTTTACAATGGATGGGCACTGTATTGATGACCACATTTGCTTATCTGGACCTCTCTCCTTGGATACTGGGGCTTCTCCCACCTGCCTGTTGGATAGAGTGCTGCCGTGAATCTAGGAAGGCACACACCTGTTTGCATACCTGTCTTCAGTTTTTAGCCAGGCTTCCCAAGATGGAGGTTCAAAGCTGGCACATTGTCACTTCCTACACACTCCGTTGGTTAACCAGGTCAGAGGGCCATTCAAAGGAAGGGGGCAGTACAAGGCGCTGATGTCTTGCAGGCCATTAAAGTTGCAGTCTGTCATGACCACTCTGGGGAAGGGCTTTGGGACTGCTGGCTGGTGCCTTTGGAGCACACAGAGTCCCCTGGGTAGGCTCACTGAGACAGGGTTTTGATGGATTGTGTTAGCCATCCCCCAGTGGTTCTTCTTGGAGAGGGCCACAGTCTTCTACTGGCACTGTTTTGTGTTGCTGAAGGCTGTGCCTCTCATTACATAATCTGTTATTCTGTGCTGCACCAGGCCCTGGTTACTTGTCAGAAGTTTCTAAAAGCCAGCTGAATCAGCTCCAGGCAACTGGGGGTGCTGCCTCCCCTCATAGTATTAGTCACTCTGTACTTAGCTAAATTTAACTTTTTATCATCCAAATGATATTTTTGTGGGCTTGAGATTTTACATAATGCTACCAACTGCTGCAGGCTAAGAATTTCTCTTTCTGCTATGTGTTCTTGGTGTGTGTGTTTTGTGTGTGTCCTGGGTTTTTCCCCATGAACTCTTGCACTCTCAAGGAAGCATTGCTGGGCCCCTTTTCCTTGACTGCTTTCCCAGCTCACGGCATCATGCTTCAGCTCTGCATCCACCACTCGCCAGCTGGGAGGAGAAGAGCTCCTCATGGCTTCCCAATGGCCCCTCTCAGGCTTCTGCCTGCACTTGAGGGCTTTCTGCTCTGAAAGTCTTGAGAGTCCCTACTGTCTGCAGCACGCTGGGCCTGAGAAAGAGCAGCTCAACTACAGAGCAGTGTGGTGGGTGAGCACATACTTAAGATGGAGCTGTGAGAGCCAAGCAGTGAGATGCTCAACTAGCCTGCCCCAACGTGAGGTCCCAGAGGCAGGCTCTTCCTGATCTCTGGGGGAACACAGTGAAGGGCCAGGAATTAGTTTCATGGAGAACATAGACCTGGCTCTCAAAAGAGAGCTGTGGCGTGGTGACACCTACCTTGAATCCCAGCACTTGGGAGGTAGAAGCAAAATAATCTCTGTGAGTTAGTGGCTAGCCTCATCTATATAATGAGTTCAAAGCCAGCCAGGGTTACATAAGTGAGAACCCATGTAAAAGGGTGGGGATAAAAGGTAGAACTGGAATGGTATATAGGGAACTGGGCATAAATCTCAGCCCCTATACCTGAGCCCCGCTGTCCAAAAGAGGCTGTGTGGTGGGCCCCCACCTCAGGGTCTGGTGTGCACCCATGTGTTTAGGAAGTAGTGGTGGTAGCAGTGGTAGAGGCCCAGGAAGATGCTAAGTGGTTGTTCTCACAGACTCATTCTTGTAGATTTGTGATGTCTGTACTAGTGTCCATCCTCTCAGATAAGAAAACTAAGCCCCAGAAAGTCTCAGCAGCCCACTAGGTCTCAGAGCCTGTGTGTGGTAGAGCCTGCAGAGCCCATCTGTCTACAGTCCTCCCCCAGAGAGCAGCTTGGTCTCCTGAGTGCAGCCCAGAGTAGAGCATTCACATGGAACTCAGTTAGTCCTGTGTACTTACTATCCCTGGCCTGATTGGGATGCCCAGTTCCTCAGAAACACTCTGGGTAGAAGAAGGAGGTTCTGGCTGCAGGACCAAGAGAGGAACTCATCTCACTCAGTACCCAATTTGTCTGTTGAGTTTTCATAGTTTTCAAAATGAGGATGTATTTTTTTCCTGGTGTAAATAAAGTGACTGACATTGACCTGGAGATACAGCCCAGTGGCGAACATTTGCCTAGTATGCATGAGGCCCTAGGTTTAATACCCAGTGCAACAACAAACAAGAAAACTAAATTATATATTTTATTTAAAGATTAAGGAAGATTGGAAACATGTTCACACAAAAAATTGTCCATAAGCGTTCACAGCCGCTTCTCCACAATTGCCAGCACTGTCCAGATGTCAAATGGCAGATGAGCAGAAGCAAAACGTGTTCTCTCTACCCAGCAGAGTGTTGCTCAGTTAGGAGAAGGAATGAAGTAAGCTGGGAATATGCTTCCAAGGCAGAGAGCTTGCCTGGCATTTGTGAGACTTTGAGTTCAGTCATGGGCACTGCAAAAAATTACATTAACAATAAAGACATTAAAAAAAGGAATAGCATACTGCCACTTGCTGTAGTCTCTGAAAACACAGCCCTAGGAAAAGAAGCCAGATGTGAAAGGGCTGCACATGGTATGACTCCAGTGATGTAAAATGTCTAAAATAGGCAAATCCACATAGACAGAAAGCAAATCAGTGGTCCCCAGGGGCTGGGGGAGGGGGAGAGAATGAGGACTGGCTCTCATGGGTTTTGGGTTGCTTTGAAGGGTGACAGATGTGCAGACTAAGATAGCATGATGGCTGCACAGCCTTGTAGATAGACTAATAAGCACTCATGATAATCACTGCTTTCCACAGTGAGCTTCATGGCATTGTAGGATATATGTAAATTTTTTTAAATTGGTGACCCTGCTTCCCCGTGGCATTCCAAGGCTCTGGACAGTTTGCTTTGGAGCCACCTGCCTCAATCTCCATGTCAACGGGGGTGGAGACAGCAGGGCTGGCTTCAGTCTCACTACCCACCAGTAGTTGTTTCCAGCCAGCTGGGGCCAGCTTGAGGCTTGCGGACGTCTGGGCAAGGGAGCTCCTTGGCGCCCCACCAACCTGGTATGTTTTAAGTGTTTGTTTGACATTTATTTAGTGGGGATGAGGAGAGACTGATATTCTATTAATGGAAACCATATAGAGAAAGATTCGCTTACCAATTCACTTCCACTGACTGAAACAGCACGGGGATCCGAAAACTTTTTAGGAAAGTAATTTCAACTCTTGCTATTCTTATCTCTCGAGCAGGTTTGGTTTGGTTTTCTTTTCTCTCCCCTGCAATTCTCTGCATCTTTGAGGGGTATTCTGGAGATTCAGGTTTAACACTTAGGTAGCAAAATGGTTTATTCTTGCTCCTAGGAATAGGAGCAGATGCTGTGTTATCTGAGTGTAGACCCCAGCTGCTGGAGTCATGGCTACCCACGTGTGGAGCAGGCATGCAACAGATTTCAGCAAGGAGGATGCTTCAATTCTCCCTGTGTATGTTCCAGGTTGTTGAAAGGAACTTGGGTTGACCCGTGACATATTTTTGTTTCATTCTAACAGGGCTCTGTGCACCTGTCCTGAGCTCTGTTCTGCAGGCGACTGTCATTAACCAAGTGCCGCGTGCATCGCACATCTTCAGTGGATTTCGTCAGGGCATGAGTACCTACCGCACCACTCTTGGCTTGTCTTTCCCCTAGTCTCCTGGGTGTGAGTCACCATTGACTTTTTCACCCATGGGTGGGCTAGTCACATAGAATGGTGGGGCTTGCCTGACAAAACTGGCACACCAGTGACCAAGGTGTTGTCATGGCAAACCCTCAACCCTCCCCACAGTTTCCCTTACCTCGGAATGTAGGGACACTACATGATGATCTCATAGCTGTAGAAGTATGGCAGTGGAAGCTAAGAATCAGGATGGTACGGTTGTGTGGAGCTGGGGAGCTGCAGCAGCAGATGCAAGTAGAGTGAACTGGGCAGCCTGAGCAGCTGCCCCCACTGCGCTGTGGGGAACCCGGTCAGGAAAGTATAAGGCTATGTGCATGGGCACGAGGGTCAGAGCGGGACTGCCAAGGTGCCTCTGTTTGAAGGCCAGCCCAGAAGTGTTCCCTAGGGTGTGGGATGGGCAGTGTGGGTGGTGTGTGAAGAGCCGCTGTTCCCTGCAGCCACACCTCCCACCACTGTGCATCACTAGCTCTCCGCACATTCCTTTCCCTCCTTCCCTCTCTGGCTCCTGCTGGCTGTGCTGCTCACTGCAGTTGATCACTTTGTCATCCTGAGCCTTCATTACACGCCCCTTGGGTTTATGCTTGCCTCTGTCAAGACTGCGCTGACAGGGCTGGTGTCTTACTGGTGCCTGACATCAGACTTTGAACTAGGACTGCCCTAGACTTGACTCTTGGTCCCTGACACATTATTATTCCTGTGTCTGTAACTTGGGGGTGAATTGCAGGGGAGGTCATTGGAGGGCCTCTTAGATAGCTGCCTCTTCCTAGTCCTAGGTACAGGCACAGGGAAGTGGGGCTCCTCAATGTGTCTGACAGATGAGTACTAGTATTGAGCTGTGATGTGGACCTGGCATGTTTCAGGCTTTGTAGCAGCCCTGGGCTGAGCAGTGGCTTCATTGGTCCTTGTGGATATTCTGTTGTCTGTAAGGCCAGTTGGACCTGGGACTCACTGAAAATTCATTTCTCTCTTTTTCATCTTGTTTAGTGAGCTAAGCTCTGGTCTATGGGTACTCGGTAGAAGTGGGCATCTGTTCTAACGTGTCTAAGGGCCTTAGAGGATTACTGGCAAAGCTGGAGGCCACCTGCATCTTCCATCCTAGGATCCAGCCAAGTGTCTCCTGACTCCTTCCTGTTTTGCCTAGTTTTCCAGCTGTTCCTACTCCACCCCCACCCCACAGCCTGACATTGTCCAATCCTAACCGGGTCCTGAGTAAAGGAAGCACTTAGACTGAAAGCCAAGAGTTCTGGTCACTTACAAGAAGGCAGTGGTGTGCTGGCGTATTAGTCCCACTCCCTGTGTGGTTTTCCTAACTGGACAGTGTGGAGGTATATCCATCACTGGTTCAGAGTTAGGCCTTTCCTCCCCAAATGCATTCATCAGGATCTGTGAAATGGATACCTCTCTGCCATACACACCCCTTTGACTCTCTTGCTCCCCTAAGGCCGTGAGTCTGATACTGCTCAGGCTGAGGCTGGCTCTTCAATTTCCATGTTGATTGGTATAGTGTAATGAGGAGTTAAGTTGGCTCATGTCTTTTACTTTTGGGTTTCTCCCTGCAGGATGCTGGCACGTGTGTCCTGATCCTGACTCCCTTCTGTGGACAAATTGATCATTCCTCTTCTTGTGGTGGAGACATTGACAGAGCTGCTCAGATCCACAGGTAAAGACCAACTGCCTGCTACAGTGGCCCTGTCTTCCTGCCCAGTCTTTAAAGTTGGAGGGCTATGGAGCCTTTACCATTTCTTTCTCCCCTTAAAACTCCTTCTGATTGCTGTGATAGACAGCCATCTATTGATCAGGTGGAAATAGCTTCAGTAATTGGCAAGGTCTTCTGTCCTTGGTAGCAAAGGCTGGTGGCCCCACACAGAGCACACCAAGGGGATTCCTTACTATCTGCTCTCAGGATTCATTCTGGGCCCTCTGTTCCAGGTGACAGATAAGATAAGGGACAGGGTGGGATGATTTTTGACTTGAAGGTGACTTCTTCCTAGCTGGGAACCCCAGTGACCCTTTAGCCTCTTCAAAGAGCCAAGGCTGGGCCGCTTGCTCACCCTGTTGTCCACAAGCTGCAGCAGTGACCCAGAAACTGGCTTCCATGTGTTTTCTTAGGCTTTGTCCCTCTGAACCCACCTACTTCTTGTCCATTTTATTTCCTAGAAAACGTCTCTTCTGACCTGTGCTTTTATTTGAAGGCCTCTAGTAGACAGGACAGGTGGTACAGGGACTTTTCCTTTCCTCCCTAACTTCCTATGGACTCTTCTTTCTGGACACTCATCGGTGGGCTTGGGCTTTGGGATTGCAGGGACTGCACATTGCTTCTAGGGAAGAAAGCTGGGAGGGGAGGGAAGCTTACTGGCCCCAGCCTCTGCTGTGGCCATTGGACTTCATCTTACTCGTGGAAGCTGAAGCCTCAGGTGTTAGACTTAGTCGCGTGGCTGGCCAGTAGCAGGCTTGAGATTCGACCCAAGTCCAGACCAGGAGCGCACAGCCTAGCTTTCCAAATGCAATGCCTGGGCCTTTGGGTTCCACGTTGTCTTGCTCCTGGTTCCTTCCCTCTAGGCCCCTTCCTCACTGGGAAGCTCCCAGGGCATAGGGTTGCCTGGGCTGCCTCTGGCTTTTGCTTGCAGGCTGGCACCGAGAGCTGTTGTTTTCTCTAATTGCTCATTTTCTTCACTTGCCAAGAAATGGCCCCCAAGTGCTAAGGAGAAAACTGCTATGTTGTGTTGTTGTTGTTTTGTTTTGTTTTATTTCACTTTCAAAAGTGTCCTGCACAGGAGGGATTATGGGGATAGTGACATCAGAGCACTTAGCCTCAACTTCTGTGGTCTGGTCTGAGCTCCATGGTTGGACATCTGCTAGTAGAATTGATCTCCAACATTCGGCAAGGCCCCCAGAAAACCCTTCCCTGCAGGACCTAAATGTTGATGTCACCTCTTGGCATTCAGAGGGACCCTGCCCCTGCTTTACTTGGGGCCTCCACTTCCTGTTTCCTTTCTCACAGGAAGGGGCTCTTTCCTGCTTAGCAGCTGTCATCAGTGAGTTTGCAGAGGTGATGGCCTCACAGCCCGCCTACCCAGTGACTTCCCTGCAGACATAGTCAAATGCTTGGTGTACAGTAGGTGCACTTGGCATGCTGTGTCAGCCTGCAAACACAGAAGGGGTTACCATTCCAGGTGCCAGGGATGCAGCCGTGAACGAAGCAGACAGAAGCTCATGTGAGCAGTTTACATCCTGGTGCAGTCTCCTCTACCCACTCTGTTTGCCAGCTTCCTGTCTTCCCTCCTGAGCCCACTTCAAGTACTTACTTGTAAGCCCCCCAACCTGCCTCTTCATATTGTCCCAGATCACTGCTGTCACCATCAGCTCTGAAGCCTCTGTGTGCCTGTGGGTTGTCAGTCTGAGGGCCCTTTAATGGATGAGACTGTACCTCTCTTACTGCCTCTGCTTCTCCTGCAAACATCAGGCCTGAATGGAGCAATCACGTTTGCTCGCTGCAGGCCTCTGAGCTGCCCTGGAAGTTTGTAGTAACATGATGGGCACAGAATTCTGAGTGGAAGGCAAGTTTATGGATAGAGAGCAGCCCTGTCAGGGGTGACTGAGAACAGGAATGTTCCCCCTGCCCTCCTCTGCCAGGGTGAGGAATGAAAGGACCCAACAAAGTTTATTTTTAGAGACACTTCTTGCTCCAGAGGAACCCAGTCTGTTTCCTTCCAGAAGGGTGGTAGGCTGGAGGGCCCGGCAGGACAACTGGCTTGTTCCTTGGCAGCCTGGCAACTTCTGCATTTGCCTAGTTCAGAGGCACAGAGAGTCTGCCCCAAAGAGGGTCCTAGCTGAGAAGGAAGAGCATTTGCCCTCAGCAAGTTGAGCAGGCTTCATTCTGAGAGACACAGTAGGACTCTTATCCTTGACTGCACCTTGGTGTCCTTGAGGCTAGAATGCAACAAGAAGGGTCTCCTGGCACAGGCCTTCGTGGTTTCCTTCCTACTTCCTGGTGTAGGCTCAGGCTAGGAGGGGTACTTCCTGCCATTGTCTGTGTGACAGGCCTCTGGAAGGTCACTGTCTCCTCCAGAGGAAGAGGGCCTGGGTAGGGCCTCAGAACACAGTAGTAATGGACATAGAATACAGGTGTCTGTCTACCTTTCTTTCCTTTTTCTGGACATGAGCTGAAGCCAGGACCTAAGTGGTGGTGCCACCTGGGCAGCTGAGCCTCTGGGCCACAGTTTCTCATCTATCTTTGTGGTCAGCCTTGTCCCCATGTGACAAAGTTGGCCAGTGTATTCCTTTGGTTCTAGGCCATATCAAAGCCCAGGATGGACAGGGCTGAATGACATGACACGGAGGGAAGGTAGCACCCTGAGGTTCTTGTCCTCAGCACTCTGCTCTCCACGCAGTGCTGGTGGAAGAGCTGGGGAGAGCTGATGGCCTAGCCCTGCTGGGGCCAGCTCTGCACTTTGCTTCTGCTGGCTTGTCCTGTCTGTATTCTGTGGTCTGATGGGCTACTTTGACTCACATCCTGCAGGTTACAGGACATGGACTTGGCCACAAACCTCCAAGGACTCACTCTCTCTGCCTGTAGGCCTCCCCTCCCCGGCTTACACCCCACGAGGACATCACTCTCTCTGCCTGTAGGCCTCCCCTCCCCGGCTTACACCCCACGAGGACAGCACTCTCTCTGCCTATAGGCTCCCCTCCCTGGCTTACACCCCATGAGGACAGTCCTCTCCTTGGGTCCTGACCTGTGCTTTCTTTCCAGCCAGGCGGCAGAGTCTGGCAGGTGCTCCTCTCTCCATTGAGGATCACCTGTGGAAGATGCTTTGTGTCAGCCAACTTTCTGTGACTGAGGGATTCTAACTGTCATGGGGCAAGGTTTGGGTTGGCTGTGACTGGTTGTTCCTGTTGCTTTTAGGCCTATGTTAGGTCCCACTTCACGGTGCTGCACGAGGCAAAGCAGAGCCCTTCCCTCAAGGCCAGGAAGGAAAGACCAGAGAAGAGAAAGGGGGCGGGGTTTTTCCCCTTTGAAGGCAGTCCCTAGTGTTCTAAGACCTCCCACTACCCCACCTCTCAAACATATTTAACAATCTCTCAGTAACTATGCAATGGCACAGTTGTTCAGGATGCTCAATAAGATGGAAAGTGAAGCCTGGGGATACAGCTTAGTGGTAGAGTATGCGTAGCATGTGTGAAGCCCTGTACTGTCAGAGGTGGGGGGCGGGAAGAGAAGCTCTCTGAGAAAGACTGTCTGGGACTGACTGGGGTAGAGAGCAAAGGGAAGAATAGCAGGGATTTGGGGGTGTCAAGAATGAGGAGGGCATGGCCTTGTAAGTTGGTGCTAAGGCCTTGACCTTGACTTTGAGTGGCATGAAGCCGTGAAAGCATTTGGACAGCTGAGGACCAGGATCAGCCTGTGGCTGCTGTGTTCACAGACTGCAGAAGCACAGGAACAACTGCAGTAAAGGGGTCGGTGGTGCTTGGACCTAGGAGCGCCCGTTGAGCTCTAGGTCTGTCTTCAAGTATTCCTGGAAGGACTCTTTATCCACATTTAAAAGGGTTTTGTAGCCTTGGAGGACCCAGGAGACCTTCTGATCTGACTTGTAATGTAACCTGTGGAGAAAGGAAATTGAAGCCCAGTAAAGGAAGTTTTGTGTCCAAAGTCAAGTGACAGAGCCAAGCAGATTTGGGATTCTGGAATCTTAAGTCCCGTAGTTTGCAGCAGAGCTGGGTGGTCCCTTGTGTACAGGCATATGAGCCACAGTCAAAAGAGCCTGCCCCACACTGCTACAGTGATATCTACTGAGCAGTGATATCTTGCAATGCCAGCAAATGCCAGCAACACCGTGGGTGGCAGCCTCCGCTATGGGCAGGGCCTGAGGCTTTGCATGCTGAAGGTTCTTGGCACTCCAGGCCTTCAGCAGCTCTGTCTGGGCCACTGCCCAAGATTCTGACTCTAGTTGGATTGCGGTGTTTGTGATATCCAAGGCTTTGGGCAAATCAAAGCCAAAGCTCATGGTGCTCTTTATTCAGCTTTGACTGAGCTTCTGCTGAGGGAAGGGCAGAGGCCAGGGAGAGACTGTCCTGCCCTTCAGGAGCTGACAGGTCAGCCAAGGCGTGTGTGGTAGAGGTGGGGCAAAATGTCCATGTTTGAGACGTGCAAAACTGGCCAAGGGCAGGGATCATTGATCTAAGGTATGAAACAGCCTTCATAGCCTCCAAATACACCAGTGCGTACCGCCAGAGCTCATGTCCACTGTGGTGGTCCTCTTCAGTCTGTGGTTTTGCCTGTTGTGATAAAGGGACACAGAAGGCCAGCTGTGTTCACTGAGAATGGATATCACTTATAGCCAGGAGGACCTGCTGTGCTCTTGACACCATTGCTCTTCCGTGTCTCCTTGCTGTCTCTTTGGAAGGGGCTCTGGTCACTGTGTTTCTAATGACAACCATTACAGTACTCTCTAGCCAGTAGATAGAAGAGGCCTGTGCTGTCCTCTAGGTCCAGAAAGTAGGACCTGGGTGTCCTGTGCAGAAGGGCCACCTGGAGAAGGTAGAGGAAGATCTTGTTCCTGTTTTCTTGAGGAAGTATGAGTTTGGAGGCCAAAGTGGAAGCCAACATCCAGTTTGATTTTCCTTTGTACTGTTTAACTCAGCCTGGTCCATTTGCCATACAGACATGGAAATTGCTGCCTCTGGCCGCTTTACAGACTGCCTCTGGCACCTGCCCTTTGCTCTGGTGAATAACCTGGCAGTCACAGTACATGGCTAAGAACATGCTATCATAGGCAGAACAGCAGGGCCAGGCCTGGGTGGCAGGAGGCGTGGCCAGACCCCAGGCATCTGTGTACAACAAACTTCAGGAAAATCAGTTGCTGGCATCTTCCCGAGGATAGAGGGTGAGGGCAACAAAGCACCCAGAGACCCTTCCTGCCCTGAAAACATAGCCAAGAGGCTGAGCATAGTGCCTTGTAGCTGTGACTGCACTCAGGAGGCTGAACTGAGAATTTCAGGTGACTACTAAGTTTCCAACAAAGCAAAATAAAACCCCAGAAAACAAAACCAAAGACAAGTTCCCTGTCCAAAGGACTGTGGGGCTGTGAAGATGCACTTTCTAGTTCTCTCAGCATCCTGCACCAGGCTGCAGCCCCCTGCACAGCCTCCTCCCGTACTGGCCTGCAGCATCTGATGTGCTTTGCTCAGATGGCCTCTGTCGTTTCTGCTGGGACTCTTTAGGTGTAGACCGGTGCTCTAGGACCCCTGTGACTGGGGCCTCCAAGGCTGGGTGCTGTTTCCCACATTGCGATAACTTCAGGACTTAATCTTTTTGTCTCCTATGAAAAGGGGGTGGCTGATTTACCCCTGGATTGAGCAGTGTCCTCGGTAGGTCAGTTATCAGACCGGCATGGGTTAAATGTGCTCTGTGTTGGAGCTGTGCCCGAATAAAAGGAAGTCAGGCTGTGTTGTGTGGGGCTCAAGGAGAACCGTCCTCTACTCTCCCCAGAGAATGCTTCTCCTTAGGGTCCACACTCCCCAGGTTCCTTCCTCCTTCAGCTAAGCTTCGCTCTTCCCCACTTGTCATTCAGAGGACAGGTGGTCTGGGGAGATGGGTCATGGTCATTCCCTGGTACTTCACTCTGGAGGACTTCATTAAAGCCCAAGTCAGGAAGTGTACTGGTGGCATCCCAGCAAGGGACCTTCTGTGTCACCAGCCACCCAGGGCTGGCCCATCTGATGTCACAGGTGTCCTTTTAAAAACCTGTTTTTTAATTAGCTTCCAAAGGAATAGCTTTCCATACATACTTCGCTTTGGTTGATTCTCCCCTTACCCAACTTCCCTTCAGCTCCCTCCCCTTCTTTCTTATCTGTCCCTTTTACCTCAGCATTCTTCCTTTCCACTGGAAATAATAGGCTTGATTGTCTGGGGGGTGCAGCGGGGGGACAGGTGCAGTTTTTGAACAGCTAGGAAGGATCCCCCAAAGATAATTTAGACTTGGAAAAGATGGTCAGCTTTGCAGTGTCAGGTCTTTAGCAAGTATACCACAGTGTGCTGATCTTGGCTCTATGGCAGTCTGCCTGAGGCACCTTAGGCAGGTCCCCTTAGCTCTCTATGCCTCACTTTCCCCATCTGTGAGATGAGCAGTATCAGGGTTTACTCTAAGTCTCTGAGAGGACTGAGCAGGTAAACATCTGTGGAGTCCTAGGACCAAATTGTACACATATCAGCTGCTGTGGCCATGCCAGGCCCTGCCTGCCTGTGCCCTTTAGAGCTGGCCTTTCCTATTTTCTCCTTCCTTCCATCCTTTCTTCTTTCCTTCCTCCCCCCCCCCCCCTTTTCTTTTTCTGGCAAGATCTCACCACGTAGCCCTGATTGGCCTGGAATTCTCTATGTAGATCAGACTGGCCTTGAACTCACAGAGATCTTTCTGCCTCTTCCTCCCACACACAGGGATTAAGCGTATACACTACCATTCCCAGCCTGTAAATGTTTTTTTAAAAGAAAGAAAGAAAGAAAGAAAGAAAAATGCCTCCTGGGAAGCCCCAGCACTGTAGGTATGGCCGGCAGCCTACAAGCAGGAGGTGGGTCTCTTCCCCTGCTACTGCCTCTGTTGACAGACCCCAGCAGAGCAGCAGTTCCCCAACGAACAGCACTGGCAAGGCAGACAAGAGCACCCAGATCTGCCTTTGTCCTGGTCACCACCCTGGTGTGTTCATGCTCTCATCTGGCCAGGAAGTAGGATCCAATGAGGTAGAAGAATATTCTGTCTGGAATGGAGGAGCAAATGTAGTTTAGAGCTTGTGATTCATGGCTGGAGAGGCCAGCAGTGCAACCAGGCAGTGAGAAGACAACAGTTAGCTGCTTAAAAGGGGGAAGATCTCTTAGACGAGGGAGAACGGGAGAAAGCAGACAAGAATGGCACAAATCAGCACCTTTAGTACTCAGAGTTGTGTGTGGATCCAAGTTCCAGGAAGTGCTGGGACGCTCAAGTGTAAGTCTGGAGGAGGGGGCAGGACAGAGGCTGGTCCCGCAGCACAGCTGTTGGGAGAGACTTGGAGAACATGGGATTCAAGGAACTCACTGTCCTTATGGCTGTTTCTGCGGCCCTGTGTGCTTGCTACCAGCAGAAGGAACCTCATTTCTCATCCACGTTTCTGACCTTACCCTGGCTCTCCGCTGCATCTTTAGCACTAGTTATGGTTCTGATGTGTCCCTGAAGCTCCACTTGATCTATTCCAGGTCTCTCGAGCACCCAGAGCCCAGTTTCTCAGAGAGCGCTGTAGATTAGCCCCTATCCCCATGGAAGAACAGCATTTATATGGGACTTCAGCGTATCACTTTTCTGGAAGAGCCCAGAATACAGTGTCATTAGCTTCTGACCCCAGTGTCTGCCTCAACATTTTTTGGAGGACTATGTTAGGCCTTCAGAATGCTGACCTCTCCCACCATGCCACTGGAGATGGAGCAGGGGCTTGTCTCCAAACTGAGGTTGAAAGGTGTTGGGTATGTAAGAAACAGTCTCCATCTCCCCCACAGGCACATTCCAGGTTCAATTTGAGGGTCAGACTGGAGGGCTGTTCCCTAGGGTAGCAATGACCTGCTTTCAGTGAGCCTGGACCTGCTGCCTTGGTTCTCTTCTCCTTTCTGAGCTGGAAGGTCTGCTCTGATTAGCACGCTGACGTCAAGAAAGCATGTCACCTTCAGTCTCCCCTCGGCCTGGCAGCTGCGATATATCAGTTCAGATGTGTCCCCTGCCTCACTACAGGGGCTAAGGCCAGCGGGGAAAGAGGGATTATGTTGTTCCCATCTGTCTGCAACTGCCTGCCCAGGCTGCATCCAGCTGTTCCCCATTCCCTACTGCCAAGAGGCAGATGTTAGGGTGAGGTCAACCTGGGATCTGGGGACCTGCCCATCAGCTTCACGTGAATGTCTTCAAGGCTATTTCTGGCCTTGCCATTATCCCAACGGCTTCAAGTGATAAATATAGACACAGATTGAAAAGCCCCAGTGGCAGGCAGGCAGGCAGCATTGGGGGAGCGTGTGGACGGGGGCTCGGCTATAAATAAGTCTGCTGGAACACCTCCCCAGCCATGCCACCACTGCTGCTGCCAGGCTAGCGTGCTTGTGTGTGTGTGCACTCAGAGAAATCCACTCCCTCCCCAACTCCCTGCCTGAGCACACTTGTTCCTGTGGGATCACAGGTAGAGGAGGGGTGGAGAGAGGTTCTGCTAAGGAGATGGAAGAAAAAGACTGCAGTATATGTTGGGGGCTGTAGATAGCAGGGTGAACTGCTGTGGTCTTCTTCAGTACCAAGTAACCATTGTAGAAGGGAAATGTCAAGTGATCCAGCAAGCGGGTCCTGGGGAAAGCCACATGGCATGGGGAATATAAAAATATGTTCCTGTAGCCTTCAGTCCTCTCAGTTTCTCTTGGTGTAGCAGATCTGAGGAGGAAGAGGCAGTGCTCCTGCTGGAGGCTATCATATACCTCATTTGGTATCTTTTCCTGGCTTTGCCCTTCCCAAACCCACCCTCTTTGTGAGAGCACAGTTTGTTTATCTCTGCCCATCTCTGTTCCCACTGCTGGACCCCAGGCCAGCTCACCAGGTGACCCTAGTTTGGGCTGAGCTCACAGGGGCAGGAATTCCAGCTGTTCCCTGACCTGTGGCTGTGCCCCACCTCCCCCACTCATGCCTGTCTCCATCTTCCTGCCTTTCTTGGCATCCTGTAGTTCCTCTCCTTGCGCCTTCCCTTCCCTGTCTTTTTCCTCCTCCGCCTCCTCTCAGCCAGAAGCAATTACCTGGGGCTGCTGGATGGGGATTGTGCTGTGCTCAAGAGATGCTTCACTTCTTGTGGAAAGGTTAAAAGTCAGTAAGCTGACGTGACCCCCGCCCTGGCGAGCCGAGGCGCGACCCAGCTCCCGCAGCCCGAGGGAGGGGCCCGTTGCGCCCAAACCCAGCTAGATACGACCATGCTGTCCCGCCTGCTCAAAGAACATCAAGCCAAGCAGAATGAACGCAAGGAGCTGCAGGAGAAGAGGAGGCGAGAGGCCATCACTGCCGCGACCTGCCTGACCGAAGCTTTGGTGGATCACCTCAATGTGGGTGTGGCCCAGGCCTACATGAACCAGAGAAAGCTGGACCATGAGGTGAAGACCCTACAGGTCCAAGCCGCCCAGTTTGCCAAGCAGACAGGCCAGTGGATTGGAATGGTGGAGAACTTCAACCAGGCACTTAAGGAAATTGGGGATGTGGAGAACTGGGCTCGGAGCATCGAGCTGGACATGCGCACCATTGCCACCGCACTGGAATACGTCTACAAAGGGCAGCTGCAGTCTGCGCCATCCTAGCCTCTCGCCTCTCCCCCATCCTAGCCTCTCGCCTCTCCCCAAACCCTCTTCTTACCCTCCCGAACAGGAGGGAGACTGGAAGGCCACAAATAAAACATAAGGTTCCAAAAAAAAAAAAAAAAAAAAAAAAAAAAGTCAGTAAGCTGGCAAGGATCCTGGGAACTCACCATGAAGAAAGTACCATGGCCATGCAGTCACCAGTCATGGGAAGTGACGCCCCGGGCCTCATTTAACAAGGGCTGAGCATTAGAGCATGAAGCTGGACCTAGCGAGAAATGGCGTATATTGTATAGATAAATGATGCCCTGAGTGTTTTGGAGATTGCAAGAGTGGGCTGTCTTGTATGAGAGCGGCTTTGAGGGAGGGAATCATGTTCCCTTTCCCCATGTATTCCCTGTGCTGTAGGGCCTCAGGAGACAAAGAAAAGCACAGGACCACTTTGGCCTATTGAGTGGGTAACATGTGCAAGGACTTGCTGCTTAGTCCTAAGTGTGCACTCTGTGCGCTCAGTGTTACTGCCAGGATGAACTAGGTCTGGCTCTTGGTTTCAAGGCATTCTTGAGCCACAGGAGGAGACAAGGCGCTATGCTTTTGTGATACCCATGCAGATGACAACCACACTCTATAGGAGCTGGGGCTTCTGCTCTGGTGCTGACATCTGAACTGGGTTGTAGAGAAGGCTGTTTGCTGAGCACAGACGTGGGATTGGGTATGCAAGGGAAGGAGGCACTGCAAGCCCGAGTCTGTTATGGACAGCCTGGAATTCTGGCTGTGGTTCCTGGTCAGACTGTGCTGGGGGAAGCTGGGCTGAGGGAAGAACCAAGTGGAACCTTGTGCAGGGTGAAGCTTAGATGGCATCTGGGAATGGAGGAGAATGTCGAGGGGCTTTAGAGGAATGCCAGGAACTGGTGTATATTTTAGAAGTTTCATTTGACTTTGTGTGAGTGACAGGCAGGGGATGGGGGATGCACATTACAATGTCTTTGTTGAATACCTGGAAGGTTTTTCTTTTCTCTTTTCTCTATTTCTTTTCATGAGGTCCTGTAAAATTGGGGTATGTGCTCATGGGTGCATGCCCAAGAGACAGTTGTTTCTAAAGATGGCAGTGCTGAGCGGCCATGAGCTGAGGCTTGCAGGGCCTTGTGACAAGCACAGAGCCATCAGTTCCAATTTGCTTAGCTCTCCTCTTCAAGGGTGACTTTGTCCAGCAAGCTTGGCCAAAGTCAGTAGCCAGGCCTACAGCAGAGATAACCAGTCCCCCAGGAATTGGCCTAGGTCTTTCTTGACAAGCTCCCACATCCCTAAGTTGAACAGGCTGCTCCTAACAGTGTTTGAATCCCTGCTTGCCAATTGGATCCATTCACCTCTGTAGTGACGCAGAACCCAGAACTTCAGCCTCCAAAGAAAAGTGAACAAAGAAAGCATGCTATACAAGGAACAGATAAACACATCTTCTCAGGGACCACAGAGCCCTGAGTGCAGACTAGACTACAGTCTCATGATGTAAATACTGTTGTGTGTGTGGTTTTGCCAGCATGGGCTGATAAATAGGGTGATGAAATGAGGCTGAGGACAGAGGTAGTGTTTGTGAAAGGCTGGTGATGAAAAATCAACAGCTCTGCTGTTCCTGTGCGGACCCTATCTATCCAGGCCTTCAGTTCTAGACCTCTTCTCGGTTGGGGAAACTCACCCCAGGAGGGGGAGGGCCACACACCAGGTACCCACAGAGAACCTAGGCCATCCTGGTACCCGCAGCTATTGTTCTCCCCCTTAGCAGGGATGTGGGAAACTCATGAAGTTGCTGGGATATGGAGGGACCCCAGAGACTTTCTAGAACCCTCTGTCTTGCTCTATCTGCTTCCTAGCCAATGGTCATACAATTCATGCTACAGCTTGCTATACTCTCCTGGCTTCCTTATCAAGCTGGCTCTTTCTACTTGTACCTCTGGCCAAGCTGGGCTGTTGTCTGCGCACCTGCCTCCTAGGAAAACAAGTAAGTGCTTGCTGGAGGTTCCACATTCCAGTCTGAGAGAAGGCCACTCTGTGCCCTTGGGCTGTCTGATGCTGTCCCTCCTAAGCTTTCACTTGTCACGTTGTGAAATGGGAACCCTAAAATGTCACCCACCTGGTGCGTATGCAGAGTTATATGAAACAGGCCAGGGCAGGGCAGCCAATACAGCTGGTCACTTAGCTGTCCCTTTAAGGCGATGGTGACACAGAGGGAGAAACTGAGGCTCAGGAAGGCTGTGACTGGTGAAAGCAGAGGAATTGGTGCCTGCCTGACTAGGTCTCTTGCCTCCTGTGGTGCCCACCTCCTTCCCTCAGTTGTGGAAGAACAGCTAAGAAGAATGGGAATAGGCCTCTGGTCAGAGATCAGGATCCAACCAGACGACCTTGAGCAAGCTACTCCAGCTTAGCTTCTTGGTCTGCATGAGTGGCTGGGCCCACAGCACACAGTCCAATCCACCTTCTGCTGGCACTGAGTGGGTGGTTGCTGCTTCATTCTTCCCTCACTGGGCAGTAAAGGTTAGTAGGGTGCTAGCACCAGAAGGTTAGGGAGACTGTGAAACCTTCTGTTTCTTTTCCCCTTTCTTCCTTTGGCCTGACCCCCGCTGGTCCAGGTTTAAGGATAGAGCTGAAAGAACTTTTTCTAGGCTGGAATAGGTCTGGAGGAAGTATGGACACATCTCCTGCAGGCTGCCATCCTCCTCCTCAACCATCTGGAAGCTGGCAGGCCTGAGGACTCCGGGGCCCTGGCCTGGGCTCTGACAAAGTTCTCTCTGGCCAGTGCAGATGGAGGGCGTGATTTATGGTGCTGTGAGGGGAAGAACTCTTCTAATGGTCAGCTTCCACAATCCCTTGCTTTATGGCCAGAGTTAAAGGCAGCTGTTTGGATAATGTCTCCAGAGCACTTAAGCTGACTTTCCTGGGCTAGAGAGGCCAATGGAGACCTCGGTGACATCATGTGTGAGCCACATGCACCAGATTTGAAGCTTTGGGGCAAACACAGGCCTTGGCCAGCTGCCCTTCAACATACCTAAGGATGTCGGGCCCCAAACTGGGGCCAGTCAGGATTGCCTGACCTGGGAAGCCACCTCTGAGCTTTCTGAGCATCTGAACATACCTCAGGGTTCCACATTCCCTAACTACTTTAGTTCTGTCCGCTCCAGACTAAGCTGCTACTCTGAGCCCAGGCTACCCCTCTAAGTCTATGGTTCCCCAGGGATGATGAACTTCAGATGAGACAAGAACTTCTGAAAAGCACTGCCTAGTTCTCCTGGCCAGGCTAGCAGTTCCACAACAAAAAACTGGGGACCCTAGGATGCGGCAAAACTGGCACCATAGCCCCCATGCTTTCCATATGGGCTAGCCCACATCTCTTGCTCAAATGGCTAGAGAAGAGGGCCTTTGTCTGAGTTGAGGGGCTGGTCCCTGGGAAGCAGGTAGTACTGCCTCTGCCTCTGGCCAGAGCATTCAGACAGTGCCAGCCCAGCCTAGGCCTGCTGGCTCTGTGCCACCTTACACTCTGTTCTAAGCCCCACTGGCCCTGCCTCCCCAGCTTCTGAGACTCTGAGTGTCTTGTGCTGGTAGTAAGTGGGGGCAGGAGACAGCTGAGCCTGATGAGTACTGGTGGCTGTCTCTGCTCAGGTGCCTGTTTGTCCTTGCTGTTATTTCAGAGACAAGATAACCCTGTTCATTGGCAATCCAGCTTTATGCAGGGTAGGAGGGATGAAATATATGGGGTGTGGGAGACCACATTTCTGTGGACCACATTTTGTCTGCTGGGTCTCTAGACTCCATCTGGATCATTCCATAGAGCTGACATCTGTGTTCTCCAGCCCAGCTCCAGCCCCAGGTGGGTGGCTCTGAGAGGGGGATGCGAGCTGCTTCCCCAAGGGCAAGAGGAGAGAAGTCACGTGGGAGTGTAGGGCCTTTACCTGGAGTCACCTTCAGCAGGGCTGAACTCGGGTTAGTTTGTTAATTCCTGCATTTAAAAATAAGCATTCTAAATTAAATATTTATTCAAGATAAATATTTAAAAATATTGAGATAGTCACATACCATTCAATCTACCCATTTAAAGTGCTGATCCTGGCATTGTTTAAAATATTCTGAATTGTGTAATTATCACCACAGTCAACTTAAAAACATTTTCATCTCCTCAGAACCCTCCACTTCTCTTCAGACCCTCTTCCCCAGGCTAATCTGCATCTGTCTTCATTGCCTGTCCTAGATGTTGCATTGAGATAGAATCCTGTAGTCTTGACTTCTTACTCTGGTATCTGTCGCCCAACATGATGTTTTCATGTTATCCTCATAGTGTGGATCAGTCCATCATTCCTTATTTATGGCTGAGTCATTGCATCATATGAGCAAACCCCATTTGGTGGCCAATGAGTTTTTAAAGGATGACTCTACATCTTAATACAGTTATGAGTTAGTGAGGGGACAGGGGGATGGGCACACTGGTGGGGAATGTAAACAGAAGCAGCTTCCCAGAGGCTCTCGGGGATCAACTTAGAGGCTGAACCTGGACTCCGGGTCTGACAACCTCTCTTACACAGCTGGTTGTCAGGAACACTTATGAGACCTGTAAAATGGGGGTCTCCCAGGTTGTCTGGAGGTTGTCATTTTCTCTTTTCAGGACTCAGGGAGACCTTGCAGGTCGTGAGGACAGGGCTCATCCAAGGCAGACACAGCTGTGCCTGAGAAGGCCACAGCAGGAGGCAGGAGCCCCAGAGCCTCTTCAGTTTCTTCTTTGAGGAGCAGATCTGAGGCCTGGAGGAGGCTTGCAGGCGGATCCGGAAATTGAACCCAGATTAGAACCAGTGTGATTGATAACAGCCTAGGCATTAGAGGAAAGGCAGTTAAATATTTGTTTAATCTTGCTCTGATTGTCTGTCTTTTCAAACAGTGACTGCTGACCGTGTTTATGTCCTGCCGCAGTGCTTTCTGGAAAATGGGGTCCTTTTATTCACAGGAAGAGCCCCCTTCTGCTAGTTCTTAGTCCAAAGGTACCACTGGGGTCTCAGACACAACCCTCAGCTTCATGAAGTGATCTGTCCATATCACCATCCATACAAGCTAAATGCTGACTAGGGGGCTACCCCACCCTAGGGATCCCTCAGCCTCTAAGACAAAGTGAAGGAACAAGGAAATCAGAGAGATACCTCAAGGAGTGCCTCTCCGACTGGTGCCTGACAGAAGCCAGTAATTGCATTGAGTTCCCCTTGCAACCCAGCCACCCCCAAGATGAGTGAGAGAAGAGTATACTGCTGTGTACATGGTCCCAGGTTGTAGGTGGACAGGATAGTGTGACTCTCCAAGGTCATGAAAGAGCCCAGATGGTGGCTTGTCTTCTGTGAGAAACTTCAGGCCAGCAGCCAGGCTTCTGTGGGCTGGGGTCAATAGGAAGGTGCATTCCTGCGTGAGTCAGCATGGCCCACCTAGTGCTTGCTTTGCATGTGGCATGCCTGTGTGCCAGTTTCAGTAGCTAGAACTGGCTCTCTGAGTGAGTGGTGTGCCAGTTTGAGTCTCATTGATCTCAGCCAACTTTCACCACACAGGGGAAGAGTTCCTTGTACCCTGAACCATGGAGCTCCAGGTGGAAAAGTTAGATGTATACATCGGGTTGCTTCTTTCTTCTCATGAGTGGTGTAAGAACAAAGTGGGGAAAATGGATAAGCCTCAGCTATGTTCTCCTGTGAGACCAGGAGGCTCTGGCAGCTGGCAGCTGATGCATTTGTCACCTGGGTACTATACTTCTGAGTGGCTGTAAATTGCACACCCCACGATGTGGCACCTGCTGCCGCAGGTCACTCAAGCACCTCAAGCAGGTGGCCTCCTAATGAAGTGGCTCAGGACAGGGACCCTGCTGTGAAGCCAGGCACCTCTGCAGGTGGTGAGGTGGTCAGATAGAGAGAGGAGATGCTCCTGGCTGTTTCTGTAAGGCCACCTATAGCTGGGCAGCCAGGCCTGGCAGCAAGGGAATGACTGAGAGTGATCCAAGCCCTTCCTGCTTCTCGGCCACCTGTGTGCCTATGACCATGTCCACCACCTAGCTCAGTACTAGGTCTCTCTGCCCAAGGAAGCTGGACAGGGGCCAACAGGAATCTTTGACAGTCATGGAGGATGGAGGTAAATTAAGATACCTAGAGCAGTTGCTGGGTCTTTTAAAAAATATTTATTTTTGTATGTTTGTACATGTGTATGGGGGGAATACAGAGTCCATGACACATGGGTAGAGTCAGTTCTCTATCATATGGGCCCGAGGGGTCACCCTCAGGTCCCAGGCTTAGTGGCAAGTGCCTTTATTATGGAGCCATCTTGTTGGCCCTAAACTACTGGCTCTTGAGGAGCAGTCCTGTAACATGGCTGTATGGCCAGCCAGGCCTCTGACTCCCTTGGAGCCCAAGTTACCCAGAAGATTTTCATTGGGAACTAGCCGGATTAGATCAGACACTGGCTGGCCTTTAATGGCCAACAGGACTCAGGCAGTTGCCTTCTCTGGGCTTTGTGTCTGTGTCTGTAAAGAGATAAAATGCCTGCCTTCAAGGACTGCCTGGAAGATGAAAGGATACAGGTAGGATCAAAGGTTGGCGCACAGTGTGGCCATGCAGGTGGCCTGCAGGGTCCTGCCTCCTGCCTCCATGGTCATACCCGTATGTTGTCCCCTCCCACATCGAGGGGCTGACCTGTGTGTTGCAAGTGAAGTGTCACTTTTAAGACAAAATTATAAAAGACAGAGGAGCTTTCTCTGTTTTTTCTCTTGCTTCATTTGTCCCTGAAAGCTGCTGTCCTGTGGGGACTATGGAGAAGCTCTCTGGAAAGTTCTGGAATTATGGTGAGATGCAGGGGTAGATTATGACCATCAGCCTACACCTGATGTCAGTCACATGAGTGGGTTCTTCAAAAGTGGCCCTTCATGCCCTAGCAAAGCTTTCAGATGACCATAGCCCCTGCCCTGGCCAACTTATTATGGCTGCTGAATGACCCAGAGCACAGCCACCAGCCAATGTAAAGTAGTGAATGGTTATTATCTGAACCATTATTTAGGGTGGGTACTGTTTCACACAGCCATAAGATCTTGCACGGGGCTCTGTGCCTACCAAGTTCCTTTTCTCCTGGACTGAGGCATCTTCGTATCCAGGGCAAAACTGTTTTATTTTCTGCAAAGGTGCCTCTTGGTGGCTCTGATGTGTATCTGCATGTCTTGGTGGCCATAGCAGGGTTTCTGTAAACAGCCTTGCTTTGCTGTATCCATGGTCTGGAAGGGCCCAGCGATGCCCCTGCTTCATGGTCTGTATCCAAGGGCTGATGAGGCTGTGAAAGATCAGCCTCATTCTAGAGCAGTGTGGCGGGGACGTCTCAGACTTGTCTGATAAATGGCAGTACCGGGGTGAAGCAGGGATGTCTGGACCCTTGTGAATGTGGAGGGAAAGTCTGTCCTCTCCACTCTATGTTCTGCTCCCTCTCCCTCAGCTTGACCTGTTGGCCGCCTGAGATGCCAGCCTTGCTTCCAGGTTTCTCACTTTGTTCCCCAGCCTACACCAGGAGGAAAAAGGACCTCAGATGGAACTTCGTAAAAAAGTAGACAGCTAGATAGCATCGTCCTTTTAGGTGCCCCTCAGCCTCGCTGGGGAGGAATCGTGACTTCTGTTTGTCACTTTCTTGTTCACAGAAGGAACCTGAAAAAGACAAACTCTAGTGCTCTCAACGTACCAAGGTCCTGCCACCTGTGCTCACTGTGCATGTTTAAAGATGGCTTAGAACCAGCCAGCCAAGACACTGTGACCCCGTGTGCCCACAGCGGCAGCCCTTGAAGGCTTCTCTTACGTGTCATCTGTCTTGAGCCTTTCATATATGCTACACATTCTCTTAGCCATGTCTGAATACCTGCTATGTTTTTAGGACCGAAGGAGATGTAGTTCCTATTTTGTCTTTTAATTAGTCAGAAATGGACATATAAGCAGCATGCCATTAGTGATCAGGCTGACATTAGTGACCAGGGCGAGGGAGACAAAGGGGGAACACAGAGGCCAGATGAGAAGGACATTTCCAGAGAAGGCAACATTGTTGCAGTGACACTGCATATGAGTCCTTGTGCTTCCTGCCTCTCCTGCTTTAGGGCTTACTTGAAGGGCATCTTGTTAGAAATGAGCCTGTTCCTTATCCTCTTTAGCATAAAGAGTAACCTTTTCCCTCAGTTTTTCAGAGGTTTGTTAGAATCACCTGTAAAACTCCTTTGGCGTGGTGCCTTTGAAGGGTGGTAGTGGCAAAGAAAATCTTAGCTTATCATATAAGTTACTTTGCATTTGTTTATTTAAGCTCTATATTTCTCTGCCACTCCCACCTTAACCCTACTTCCAGTCCACCTTCTAAAGCCAACAGCCAACATTTTAAATGCCACCAGTGTGTTAGGTGTATTTTGAGCACTGGGGATTGATCAGGAAGCCACATGAAATCCCTGCCTAAAATATATGCTTTGATCATTGTGGTGGTTTGGATGAGAAATGCCCCATAGATTCATATATTTGAGTATTTGGTCCCTAGTTAGTAGAACTATTTTGGAAAGGATTAGGAGGTGTGGCCTTGTTGGAGGAAGTGGGGGTGGCCCTTGAGTTTTTAAAAGTCAAGACAGAGCCGGGCGATGGTGGCGCACGCCTTTAATCCCAGCACTCGGGAGGCAGAGGCAGGCGGATCTCTGTGAGTTTGAGACCAGCCTGGTCTACAGAGCTAGTTCCAGGACAGGCTCCAAAACCACAGAGAAACCCTGTCTCGAAAAATAAATAAATAAATAAATAAATAAAAGTCAAGACAGGCTCAGTTTCTCTGTTTCTGTCTCTCTCTGTGTATCTTTATCCCTCTCAGTCTCCAGCTTGTGGATAAAACGTAAGCTCCATCACCACTCCTGCCTCTTCACTGCCATGGTCCCCACCATGCTCATAATGGACTCATCCCAATTTAATGTTTTCTTCTGTAAGTTACCTTGCATGATGTCTCTCCACAGCAATAGAATAGTGTAAACGCAGGAAGAAAAGTACACGAGGGAAGGGAGTAGAGAGAGGTTTTAGATAGGGTGCTAGGAAAGGGCATCTCTGCAGACCTATATAAATTTGGGAAGAAAGCAGCAGCAACAGGGGCAGTGGTCCTGGGATAGAAATATGCTTAGCACGTTTGAGAAACAGTGAGACTAAACAGAACAAGAGAGGAAAGGCCGTAGGAAGTAAAGAGAGAGCCAGAGAGCCATCCTGGGGGACTCAGGTCATGGTGAAGACTTTGGACAAGATTCTGAATGTGAAGGGGGTCCTGGGAGGATTTTGAGACAGTGACATTATTTCCTGTACATCTACATCTTAACTTGCTCACTGTGGGGCCCTGGAGCAAGAGGGTTAGAAGGACCCACTTAGAAGTTCTGTTTGTAGCGGCATATAAATCGCCCGCTGGCAGTTTCTAGGTATTCCCAGGGACTTGCTTGGAGGGCAGTCTAGCACCATCCCACCAAGTTGGAAGCAGCTTCCCCTCCTGCTGTGCACATAGAATCTTCCACCTATGTGAAAGACCCTTGTGTCTGTGGTTCTCTGGGGTCTTGGAAAACCTCATAAGCCAGGGGTATGGAGATCATCTCTTAGCACCCAATCCTGGCTCAGAGGGAGTTAACTGTATGCTGTATTAACCTAAACAGCTAGACTAGGAGAATGCAGTATGGAGCTCTCAGTCCTGACCCTGGGGAGACTCAAGATGCACCAGGCCTGTCCCGCCATCCTGTGGGGTTCCCAGGAGATGTGCTCTGAGACCTTTCCCTCAGGCTTCCCGAGGTTCATGCAATCCCCATGTCAGTCAGGGCTGTGGAAGCAGTTGAGGTCAGCCTCTGCCTGCTCCAGGCTCCTCTGTACCTCGGTCTTTGCTTCTTCTGATACGCTATGGAACAACGTTGACCAGCTTGAGCCTGGAGGAGTGGAGCAGAGTTTAAATCCTGTTTCATCACCTCTTAGCTGTGTGACCTGGGGGCAAATTACTAACCTCTTTGCAATTTGGTTTCTATGCATGTAAAATATAGAGCAAAGGGTCAAATCAGTTCATCTGCATGTTGTGAGCCTCAGTAGTGTGGCTCAGGGTGGCCCTGCTCCTGGTCACCCTTGAGTGATTAGCGTTACATGGTGGCTTTCTTGAGCTTTCTGGGATGGCTGCCCTGATCCTCTTAAGAAGAACATTCCTGCATGATGGGGAGATTATGGTCCTAATCCATTTGTCCTTACCATTTATGACTTGACCAGGGCCCTGCCATATGCTGAACACTGTGTGTCATTTATGTAGTTCGTGAAAAAACCTGAGAGATATTTACTAGGAAGTCCCCATCAGTGTAGAAGGGAGCCCAAGCCTCCGAGGGATGATGGAACTTGCCAGGGCCCTCTAGCTGGTTTACGGCAGTGCCAGCCCTTGGCAGTCAGCTCAGAATGGCTTTCCTCCAACCAGAAAGAGCCACGGGGCTGGGTGCTTATCATGAGCAGGCTGGGTTCTGGGTCTCCTGTCCTTGCTTGTGGTGCCCCCCTCCCTGGCCCCAGTGATCTTCCCTGCCTCTCTCTGACTGTAGATGGTCAGAGAGAAAACTGTCTGTAAAAATACAAATAAACAAAAGAAGCAAATTATGTAACATCTGGGGCTATGCATTCCAGAGAGAGGAGATGGCCAGTACGAAGGCCCCTCCGTCCCTCCTAGACAAGGTGCTTTCTGGGCCTTCACAGCCCTGCCTGCCCTCTGGCATTTGGCATGCCATAAGCTATCAACGAAACAGGAAACCTTGGCCCAGGAACACTGGGCAACACAAGGGTAAGAGAGGGGCCTGCAATAGTCACCATGGAGTGGCTGGCACTTTTGTATTTCCAAATGGCACTTGAAAAGTGGCCTTCTGTTGTCTTGTATTTTTATAAGACATTTTAATTTTACACATACTGTAAACTCTTCCACGCTGGTCATTTGTAAGCACATAGGTCAGTCACATGGACTGTATTTACCATGCCATGTGGTATCACTTACTCAGCCTGCTTTCAGAATTTTGCTTGTTTGTTTATTTTTTTTGAGACAGGGTTTCTCTGTGTAGCTTTGAAACCTGTCCTGGAACTCGCTCTGTAGACCAGACTGGCTTCAAATTCAGAGATCCGCCTGCCTCTGCCTCCTGAGTGCTGGGATTAAAGGTGTGCACCACCACTGCCCAGCTTTTCAGAATATTTTTATCTGTCCAACAGATACTCTATCCATTGATAAATGCTGTTCCTTCCCATACTATGCTGTCTGTGGATGTCCTTCTGCTGGACAAGCCACGGAGTGGCTCACAGGACATGCGACCTTTTGAATTTGGCTTCTACCACCAGGCAACATGTTTTCTGGGCCCATCGATGTTGTTGGAGCAGACATTTTGAAACAAGCTGTGTGTCTGTGCAGTGTCATGAAGTGATGCAGGAAGGGGATGAGAAGGTGAAGCCCCTCCATCTGTACTCAGTAGGTGGCAGTGACTCCCGCTGTCTCTGCTTGGGCTCAGCTCTGGGTGCTAGATAGGAGCACCTAGAAATGCACAGACCCTGCTCCACACTCCATGCTCCCACAGCTCCATAGCATCCTGGGCTGAGTGCCTAAGTGCTGCTCATCCCTGCCTTGCCTCCCATTTGTGAAATGGAAAGAGTTCTCTGTGCCTGAGTCAGTTAAGGGCCAGCTCTGTGTTCCAGTGTGAAGGGCGCGGGGGCGGGGGGAAGGCTGGTGGTGATTCTTACACTGGGATTGTCTTATTTATTAAAAATTAATCGAGGGGCCTTGATGCATCCGGACTTGAGAGAAGCTGACAGGTCATGTGGTCTCTGAAAGCACAGGGCTGGTAATCCGTTTTAAAAACATTTTCTTCTTCTTTTTAATTTAATGGAGGAAATCATTAGCTGGAGATTGGTAGCACTGATTTATTTCTGTTTTGGGGGGGCAGGAGAGAAGATCGCCTCTAATTGCCGCTTGTTCTAGAAATACGCCAGCCAGACATTCCCATCAGCTGGGACTGCTGGTTGGAGGTAGGGGATTGCATCACATCTTCTTCCCTTCAGACTCCGGGAGTGGCAAGGGGCTCTCTGGGTGCAGGTAGGTGGCCCTGATGTCGGCAGCAGATTTTCACAATAGTAGCAAAGCTGCTTTTGGTGCCTCGATTCCTCAAGTGAGCCCGAGTGGAGTGCACTGTGTAACGCTGGGGGGGCGGGTCTCCCAGATAGTCCGTGTTCAAGACTTCATTCCCAGGGAAGCAGGAGCAGGACCCCCCATCTGGGAAAAAGGACTATGTGCCTCCTCTGGGGCTTCATCTGGTTCCAAGGGGAGGCAACTGGGTTCACCCTAAAAATAACCAAAGATGCAAACAGCCACGAAGTGCAAATGTTTTTCCTGTCTGTGGCCAGATCACTTAAAGGTACAGCTGTCCTCTGCTGCCACAGTGCTCATTTCTCCTAGAGCAGAGAGTAACTTTGAGGTGACCCTTGAGCTTTATAGGATCCCCAAGTTGAGGTCTGCCTGACTCACAGACCCTGAGGACCCAGCCCAAGACAAGGGGTGCAGGCAGACCCAGACAAGTACGGTCATATCATGAAGCCTCCTGGATTCGAAGGCAGGGTCTTCTTGTCTTCAATTTACAAGTCTGTCCAGCTCAGAAAAAAAGATGAGTAAAGTAGTTTTGAGAGAAAAGATGGCTGTAAATAGCTAGGCAGGATGTGGAAAAGGTGAGAGGTGAATTGCCTCCAGGGTTGTGGGCCCCGCTGCAGAGCAGGACTGAAGGCCAGCCCTCAGCCTACCCTCCACAAGGCTCTGCTCCTTGGGTGGGATGTGTGTTCCAGGCACTTCCGGGTCTCCCACTCTCTTCTCTGCCTCTCTCTGTACTGGTGGCTGCCGCCTGAGTCTCCTAGGCATCTTTAGATGGCGGCTGGGAGTCCTGCATCGTGGCACAAGACTTTAATTCTAGCATCCAGGAGGCAGAGATAGTAGTTCTAGGCCAGCCAGGGCTACATGGTGAGACCCTGTTTCAGAAATAAAACAAATACACACTGTAATTAGGATTTCTTAGTTCTCTAGAAAGTTCTCCCTGGATACGCCACATCTGAGAAGAATACCTTAAAGGGGCTAACCATATGAGAAGAGCCATAGTGAAGTGTGGGGAGAGTCCTGCCACACTAAATATGGCCACACCTTAAGGGTGGTGGGCTTGGGCTTCAGGGCAAGTGGCTATGTAATTGGGTAGGACCAGGAAATCAAGTCTGCATCTAACGCTGGGCCTGGCAGAGACCTGCGAAGTGAAGTACTAACTTGCAGCTCCTCCATCCATCTACTGTTGTGCATTCAGTCATCCTGCCGTCCATCCGTTTCCCATTCACCTGCCTGTCCATTCCGTAATCCCTCTGCCTGAGTACTCACCCATTCTTCATCCATTCAGAACATTTGCTCAGTGCCTGTTGTATACCAGGTATTCTATGCATGTACCCTGGGATACAACTATGAATACAGCCGCCTAGAAGCCTTCATTCTAGTGAGGTAGACAGTTTTTTTTTTAAATTTTTTATTTGGTTGGTTTTTTTTTTTTTTTTTTTTTTGAGACAGGGTTTCTCTGTGTAGTCCTGGCTGTCCTGGAACTTTATCTGTATACTAGGCTGGTGTCAAACTAACAGAGATCCACCTACTAGATTAAATCCCAAGTACTGAGAACAAAACCCTTTGCTACCCTGCCCAGCATGACAAGCATGAGAAAGGAACATGCTGCAGCACGGATGGACTGCTAAGTGATAGAAGTCAAGCATAGAAGGACAGTGGTGTAATTCCATGCTGTAATGATGCTGCCAAGTGGTCACTGGAGTCAGAGTCTTAGAGACAGAAGTAAAATGGAAGGTACCAGCATGGGGTGGGAGAGGAGTTAGCGTGTATGAGTGTAGATTTGGTTTAGGAGATGAAAAGGTTATAGAGCTAGTGGTGAGGGCTGCATAGCCATGTTAATGTTCTCAGTGTCACTGAACAAAGCACTTACAAGCTATCAGGATAACAAATGTTAACATTTACCTCCATTTGGAAAATAAAAACAGCGAATAGTACATTGTATGTTAGGTAAGGATTGATATTATGAAAAAATGAGAGGATCAAGGACAGGAGTCGGGGTTAACTGAGTAAGTGGTCGGAAGACCCAAGTAAAATGGACTTGGGCAGAGGCTAACAAGAGGAGACCGTGCCAGCATAAGTGCCCTGTGGGAAGAGGTGGACCCCAGTCTGGACAGCAGGGATAAGGCAGGGAGGCCACTTGGGGTTTTGAGCTGTGGGAGGCAAGATGTCCCTACAGGTTTGCGGTGGGTCCCCTGGGCCTTCTGCTCCTGGAGCTTGGGAAGCTTGGAGGCAAGGGAGAGCTTTGCAGGAAGGGAACAGACCTGCCCTCAGCAGCACCTGCCAGCTCAGGATAGGAAAACAGTCGCCCCCAGTGTACAAGCCCCTCCTGTAGAAGGCAGAGTACTGTATGTGACCTGCACATGTCCTCCTGGACACCTTACCCACCTCTCTAGGTTACCTGGAGTGCCAAACACTCCGTAGAACTTCCACACTGCACCATTTCCACAAAGAGCCGTCCCACAGTGACACCATTCAGGGAATAATGTCGAGAACGAGTTCTGCACATGCTCAGTACAGACAGGATTCTTTTTCCTCAATATTTTCATTTCAGCCTGTAGTCGGCTGACTCTCTGGATGTGGAAACCACAGAGATTGAAGCTAGCTGTGGCTATGTTTAAATTTGCCCCATTTGTTGCAGTCTTCATGGCCACATTACTGTTGTCCCACATATGCTAGGCAGGATCAGAGTGTGGTCTGGGATCATGTGAGACCATCTATGCACTGGGAACAGATACAGGGGGGTTGGGGGGGGGGGCTCGCTGAGCAACTGACCCTCAGCCTAGCCCAGAACCAAGGTTATACTCTGCATAACCAGACAGGGTTCTGCCACTGCATGGAGATGGTAGGAAAGTTCCAATCTCGAAGACATTCCAGAGATGACCTCAGGAGTTGCTGGGGGAGACGAGGGAAGGCAGTGGTTCTAGAACAGGGCAGAGAGGAGGCTCCAGGTCAGAGGTTCAGAGACTCTTGTCATTATGGAGTCTAAGGAGCCTACTCCCCAGCTGCTGTCTGTCTGGTTCCCTGAGAGCCCCACCACATACCCGCTGTCCTTCTAGACAGTCCCTGAGCCAGGCTGCGGACAGACAGATCCCCACACCCAGGCAGCTGAGGTAAGTGGAGGGAGAAAGGGGAAAGACAGAGGTTGAGGAGATAGGCCATTATTTCTTCTACTTTTATAGCTGACCTGTCCTTGGCAATCATCATAGCTCCATGTGAATCTTTAATTTCATTTACAAATAAATGTGAAACCAAACGAAAGTTTCTATCTCCCACTGATACTAGCCACATTTTGAGTCTCAGTGGCCACTTAGACCTGTGGGATAGCAACGACTGCCCTGGCTGGTGCAGGCATAGAGTGTGGCAATCGCCATACAGTGTTGCGTTAGGCAGCACCTTGTCTCTGGAGCAATGCCATAAGATAGAGACCTGAGAGGCTAAAGAGGGGAACACTCACCAGTTTACAGCCAGGAATGCTGGTGGCATTGGAACCTAGCTTCATCTGTCAGAGAAGGCATGAAGTGGGAGTACTTGTGAGTCCTCCTGCTCAGCTGGCAACTTCCCTGGGACAGAGGAGACTAAGGCTACTTGGAGTCTTCTGCCTTCATCACCATGTCAGATACGGGTGAGCTTTGCTTATTGGAAAGACAGGTGGCTAGACATTCCATTTAGGGTCTCTTGGGGCTTGGAAATGAAGTGCCCAGAGCACTTCCTCGGGTTCTGGGAGGCGGTGGAGGAATAAGAGGAAAACTCATGGGGGCTGGAGAGATGGCTCAGTGGTTAAGAGCATTGCCTGCTCTTCCAAAGGTTCTGAGTTCAATTCCCAGCAACCACATGGTGGCTCACAACCATCTGTAATAAGGTCTGGTGCCCTCTTCTGGCCTGCAGACATACATATAGATAGACTATTGTATACATAATAAATAAATATTTTTTAAAAAAAGAGGAAAACTCACACATAGAAATAACCCACATGTCCATCCTGTGATGTGTACATATGTACAATGAGGTCTATCTAATCAACAGAATGTTACTCTGCCATGAGGGAACAAAGCAGCCTGCATAGGGTATGGCATTGTATTAACTTTGAGAACATTTTAAGTGAAAGAAGGCAGTCCCAAAAGGTTGCATGCACTTTTAATTCCATTTGCATGAAGCACCCAAAGCAAGCTTGTCTGGACAGTAGATTAAGCCTGTGGTCAGGGAGTGGCTCACCCATGTGTCTCCTTCCAGGTGATGCAGATCTGGGCAACTAGATAGAGGTGGTGGCTTTACCACATTGTGGATATTCTTCATGCCACTGAAGTGCACGCTCTAAATTGATGAGAATGGTCAATTATGTGTTGTGTGTATTTTACAATAGAAAAGTGAGGACACAGTAGGAATCTGGGCAGTGAATGTGCTCTTTATAACGTTTTTCTGACTTATTCATATGCAGGGGCATTTTCATAACAAATTATTGTTGGGGGAGCTAGGAAGAAAAAAATGTTTCCTTGGCTGCAGGTTTCAGAGACAGGATGGGTATAGTAGTCCTCAGATGTTCCCTCAAGAGCAACAGGCGTGGGAGCACTGCTGTTTGCTCCATGCTCTGACCTAAGGTTTGCCAGCTAAGTGCACAGGGGAGATAGAGCATTGGATGCTGCCCCCACCCATGCTTCCAAATGGAGCAGGAAGGGACACAGTGTCCACAGCATCAGCTTTCCCTAAGTCTGCCAGCGTCATGGTGCCCCCAGAAGTGCAGCTTGGAAGAGAAAATGGTCTTGTCTCAGTTTGTTCCAAGGAAATGAAAGCACAGAGATGTGACCAGACTTGCGATGGCTCTGTGAGCTCCAAAGAGGGAACGAGACTCCAGCCCAGGCTCCTGCACTCCCCCAGTCACCTCTGTAGCACAGAGCCTGTGTGGGGCTGGGGGCAAAGCCGTGGGGTTTGCACAGCAGTTGTAAGGTTGGGAGTATGCAGGTGGGAGATACGGCCCAAAGTAGGCCTGGTCCAGGTGCCCATGCTATGGTTCCTTCTTTAACCAGCAGGTGCCCAGCAACCTCCCATCTTGGCTTCCTGCCTGGGTGGCTCTGGGCCACAGAAGCCTTCCTGTGGGTGGGCATCCCCTCCTTCCTGAGGGTGGAAAACTATGACTCAGGGTTTGGTGGCTGAGTTTTAGAAACAGGAGGCAAGGATAGAGAGGCAGTGCTTCTGAAAATCCTGGGGAGGGGACTGGGTCTCTGTTCCTGGGACTTTGACCTTGGGTTCTGAGAAAGCTGCATGAGGTTAGTGGCATGAAAAAGAGGCAGGTCCAGGGTCCCAGCTGAAGGGTAGTGAAACAACCTGAGAGAGGGGAAAGCTCTCTGGGCTTCTCTTTTCTTCAGGGTAACGGTAGTGGAGGACTGTTTTTGCCCACCGTCCAGCCATGCCCCACCCTGCCTTGGTGCACAGGCCAAGGCCTGTTTGGGGAGGTTGCCACAGCAGAACTGTGGGATTGGCTCTGCTGACGCCTTCCCCTGGCATATGGCTCCTCCGCCCGCCTCGAGCTCTGCCAGCGGCTCCCCTTTCTCCATGGCAACTTAGCTCAGTGGTCCCAGTGGAGGAGAGAGAATCAATTCTCCCTCCTTCCCGCCCTCCCGCTCCACTCCCCACCCCTTCCTCTCCTGCTTGCCTTCCTTTTGCCTCCGTTGTCCCTGTCTGGTGGCTCCTCATACAGCCAGGGGACTGTGTGCTGGCACTTCCAGGCATGAGCTGCCTGTAGCACTGCAGGCTGGGGGCGGCTCTCTGAGACCTGCACATGGGCAGCCAGCAGAGTCTACAGGATGGGGCTGCTGAGAGGGGCCCCAGCCAGCTCCTGCTGCGCAAGGCTCCAGCCCTGGTACTTTGTACCCCCTCCCTTACCTCACATTGGCTTCCTGAAAGGTAATTTTCTGCTTCTTCTTGAACATGTCTCAGCCTTAGGCTAGGTTTATTAGCTAGGAAGGCTCCATCTGGTCAAGGGTCTGTTTGCTTTCTCTCGGAAAAGCTGGGAAAGAGGGAGAGCTGCAGGGAGAGGCCTGGCCTGGCCTGCCGGAGCACTGCCTGTCACAGCAGAGCTGGGGTACACAGCCCCTCTCCTGAGTAGCCCAGCTCCTGTCTTCCTCTGGGGGCCAGAGACGGTGCGCTGCAGCACTTCCCGTTGTGCCTGTGATTGCTAGAGCACGAACAGCCTGCTTTCCTAGAGCGTGGTCGCACCAAGGAAAGAAGGAAATTTAGAGACGCTCACGTGCCCCCCAGCGGGCAGAGCTCTGGCTACAGGCTGCCTAGCTTTCTAACTGACTAGTCCTTAATCCTATGAAAATGGGCACTCAGTGTGGGGATGTTTATCCCTCCACCATGATTTCAAGAGGATGATGTCAGGAGACTCATCTCCCAGCTGACTTCAGGTGGACTGGTCCTGTGGGTATGTGCTGTGTCCATCTTCACACACCCTGATGCCTTGGGACTGCCACCCAGCACAGCTGCTTTCAAATGGGATTCGAAGAATGGTGGGGGAGCATTCTCCATCTCTTCCCACCCTGGGAAAGGCATTCAGAGGAGTTGGTGGTGTTGACCCCTCCATAGCCCAGCCCAGGGGACAGGCAGCTCCGCCTTGGCCCCTCCTTCCTGTGCAGCTGGCAGTGGAAAAAAAAATCCTTGGTTGTCAACAAGAACATCTCCTGTGTTGATGGAAAGTGAGGGCCGAAGATACCGGATTTAACACCCAGTTCTTAGAAGCTACAGGCTTGAATGGTGTCTGTGTGTAAGTCCTGTCTGATCTTTAAATAGAAAAGCACATACCAAGTGGCCCTGTCTGACTCATGGGGAGCATCAAAGTTTGGTGTGGTATCAGGGAATCCATATCCAACCCTGAAAGTGGTACCCAGCTCAGGAGACTGCCTGCAGAGGTGTTGAGCATTCAGGTGTGGTCCTGAGTTGTCAGGTGGTATGAGACCGAGGATGAGACACACGTTAGCTCGCCAGATGAATAGAGGATAGCAGACTCAAGATCGTGTTGATAAGTCAGGCTGTGGCCACCTGATTGTGCTCTGTTTTTGATTCTACATTCTCCCTGACAGATTGCTTTGTAATGGCATCAGAACCTCAACAGCAACTCAAGGCCTGTGTAGCTTTGTGGTTGGGTCTATCTCTCCCATTACCCCTTTCTTTAAAACTACAAGAGAGCTGCCATAGACTATGTTCCTAGTGCCTCCTTCCGAGCAGTAAAACAACCCTGATGAGCAGGACAAGGAGGTTGTGTGCCTGTAGGCGCAGCAGAGCTTCCAGGCTCTGCACTCCCCAAGACCCTCCTGGCATCTGGTGCTGTGCAGGCTTCCTAATGGCATTACCCATGTCTGGGGTTGTTGACTGGCTGTGAATTCTGATGGGTTTAAGAGCTGTTGGTGCTGGGGAGGCCGTGTGCTGGTTTTGTTTTGTTTGTCGGAGAATGGAAAATATGATATGACACATAAAGGCAAGCCCTCAAGTGCAGCTCCTTTCTCATCTCTGCTCTCAGCTTCTGTGGGAGGCTGGTCCAGTACTGCCGCCGCCACTGCTGCTATCACAGCAGGTCCTTCTGTCTTGGAGTCTTTCATGCTCCCCCAGGACCAGACAAGGACCATTCAGATCACTCATTTGGCAAACCCAGAAAGGACAGCCAGAGCTGAGCTCAGGAGAGGCAGGCTCCACCTCCATCCAACTGCTTGTATCCCAGGTAGACCCTGAGTGCCGCCCTCCAGCCCTGCCTCCTCCCACCCAAGTCCTTGCTTAGTGGATGCTCCCAAGTGTAATTGTGATTGCGAGATTGCACATAGCGCTGACTTACTTGAAAGCATCTTGGGGAGCTGCAGAGGGTGTGAGAGCAGCTTGGAGAGGTGGGAACCCTGGCTGCCGATGGCTTCAGCCAGCGAGAGTGTGGAAGGCTCATTCCAGGAAAACTGGAATAATCACCGTATTGGCTGGCTTTCAGGCGGTGAGTGGTTCTTCTTTAATTTGACAGGAGCACCAGAATTCAGGGAAGGGATGGCGGGAAGCTGGGGGAGCCTGTGCTTTGTGCAGACCTCATGAAGCCCTGATGCTGTAAGGGTCAAGTTTGATGCATTTCTCCCGTGCTAGGTTGACCACCAGGCTATGCCCAGGCGAGACAGGCAGCTCTGCCCCTGTTCAGAATTCTGAGGCTTAGGACAGCATCTGTCTGGGAGGCTGAACCTCTGTCCCCTCTTAGGACACCCTGTCCTTAGCTCTTAAAAAGTCTCTTGGGGGTATTTACTGAATGACCTCAACTGTGCAGGAAGAAGGAAGTTCATGAGTTAAACATTCCCCTGTGTTCTTGTGATTTCCTTGAACACATACATACATATGTATGTACACACGCTCACATCTTTGTGCACTTATGCACGTGTATACATGACCGCACACATGCAGCACTTATTCAGGCTATTCCCGAGTATGCACACACATACACATGCATGTGCATATCCACATGTACATGAGCATGAACCACACACAAACACATGTGCCCCTTCTGCTAGCAGGAGCTCATGTATCTATTGACATTCTGCTCATGCTCGCATGATCTTAATAATTGTTTCCAGCACTGCAGGATCACGCACTTGTGCCTTTACTCATTTTTTTCAGCTCAGTCTTACCTGAGTAATGCAGATTGTCCTTGTCCACTACTAGAAAGAGAGCCCACCTTCTCCTGTCCCTCTCTCCTTATCCTGTATGACAGTGTTTGGGGATTTACAGAGATTGGCATGTTCGTCTGTAAGAGAAGCATGCAGCTGCTCACTCACTGAAGATCTCTGGCCCCAAGAGAAGGGGATTATCAGAGAGAGACTGATAAGCTTAAGGTGTGCTGAGATGCAAGCCTCTGTGAGTGGTGTGTATGTTCAACTGTCTGGGATGTGTGCATATGTAGAATACGCGCATCTGAGAGTGCATAGCTTGTGTGGTTTGTGATGTGTGTATAAATGTGGGGCATATGCTTGCATATGTGTTTTTTGTTTATAAATATGCATGTAAATGTGTAGCCTGTGAAACATTTACATTATGTGTGTATGTGAATGTGTGGGTGCATACATTTATTTGTGTGCATATATGTGTGGTCTGTGTATGTATGTGAATTCACTTGTGTGTAATACCTGTGATGTGAATGATTGGAGCTATGTGCATGTGTATATTTGGTATTTGTATGACTGTAGTGTGTTATGTAGAGGTATGTGCTTGTATATGGCATGTTCCTGTATATTTGTGGCATGCGTAGTGTGTTGTGTGTTTGCGTGTGAGTTATGTTCAAATTGTGTTCATGTAGTATGCCCATTGTATTTGTAGTATATGTGTAGTATGTATATCTACAGGGCTCTGTGAAAGTGTGTTGTTTGTGGTGTTATGTGTGTGACTGTGAAGGTACAAATGTACATATGTATGGTATGTATGTGGTTTGTTATATGTGAGGATATATATAAACATATGTGTGGTATGTGTATGTATATACATTATGTATGTAGGGTATACCATATTCTGTACATGTGAGTGGTGTACTTATGTGTATAGATGTGATATGCTATGGATAAAGTATTTGTGTTTGCATTGAGATTTGTGCAAACGTGTGTATGTGCTCATATATGTGTAGTGTTCTGTGAGAATGTGGATATTTATGTGGTGATTCATGTATGTATGCTTGTGACGTGTTTGTGTGTTATATAAATATGTGGTGTGTTTATATGTACATCTACAGTGCTCCTTTTTGGATGTCTGGGCACCCCGGCTTCCTCTCCCTTTTCCATTTCCTGGCTCAGTTTCCTGAGAAGCTCTAGGCAGATGTGTTTGATATGACTGTCCTGGAGTCTTACTGATCATTACAATGGGTACCTTCAGCATTTCATCTCAGTGGATGCTGTGCAGACCCCATTTTCCATGCCGTCTCAGGGTTTGAACACCCTGTGCCATGAAGACAGAGCCAGAACTCGGCTCTCTGGACTAACTCGTTCATCATTCACACATGCAGCTGCTCCAGGTGAAGAGCAGACCAGGCTTTTGCCTTGGGAGAAAGCCTGGATGGGGCAGAAGGGCAGCCAAAGAAGGCAGTGCTTGTCCCACCTGGCTTCCCTTTCCTCCACCGCAGCTGTCTGACGAGGAGGCTTAGAAGTAACAGTGGCAGGAAGTCCTGGCCCCAGCCCTCCCTCTCACTCACGATTCCTGCCCAGTTTAAGATTCAACACCCAGATACCTGCTCCCCCCCCACACACACACACCCACTTTGATTAAGAGTACCCCATGGTCTGGAAGACTATGTGCATTGCAAAGTCTGTTTTCCTTATACCAGGGTCGTAGACATCAATGGCTTTGTGGTAGGACCTGTGCCTCACTCTCCTGCCTGTAACATGGAGATAACACTGTCTGTTTCACATACCTAACATTCAGAACAGATGTGAAGTGCTTGGAAACGGATAGTGTGTGTTGGCGGAGGTGGGGGTGGTAGGGCTGCTTATAGACAGGTCATTCCAGTGTCTTCCTTAATGGGCAGGACAGGTAATGCACCCATTTAGACACGCGCATAGGGAGAGGGCAGACACGAAGCAGGCAGTGCAAAAGAAGAGTAATCAACAATTCTTGGTGTTTGTGGGGGGGAGTTTTTGTTTTCATTTTATAATTTTTATAAAAATTGGAGATTATGAAGAAAGATAATTTTTAAAAAAAAGTCTTAGACACTTGAGGACTCTTCCTAGAAAGTTGACAGGATGTGGGGCAACACAGAAGTGCCCTTACCTTAAAGAATCCATTAGAAGTCAAATGACTAAAGGCTGTAGGTGGCTGTGCAGCTGTGGGATAAGGTAACAGACCATGGGGGACAGGAACTGCATCTTCTGGGTTATCAGCCTGAGGCAGTTTCCCCTAAACAGGGTGGGGGTCCAGGGTCTGGGCTCAAGAGTCAGGCTCTGTTGCCCAGAGTGGCCCTTTCACGTGCTAGGTGAGAAGAAGATGGTTCTTACACTGGTGTCAGGAATGGGCACTGGTTTTTTTGTTCGTTAATTTGCTTTGTTTTTTTGGGGTCCATCATGCAGAAGTGGGTTCCCCTATTAGGTGAACTTTGTTTATTGCTCATTGCTGTGAGCTCTTTTCACATAAATGTCCAACCTCAGAGCCTTGACCGCTGTCACAAGCAAGTTCTAGGCCCACAGCTCGAGAGTCTGGAGTCCCTGCTCCATTCCATGAGAACTCTCTGAGCTGCCACTGTCCTTTGACAAAGCCAGGCTTGGTGGAAATGAATGAACTGTGCAAAATGCTGGGGTGAGGGTGGGGTGTCAGGAGGGGGGAACACGACACCTACCAGCTTAACTCAGTGTTTGTATTTTAAGCAGCTACCCATTCTTTGCCTCAGTTTTCCCATTTGGTGTCATAGCAGTCACACCCCTCACTAGTTCCAAAAACAAGTCCAAAGGCCCTGTCCTCTCTCCCTCTGCCATCAGCCTGCTCATGAGGTCCTGGAAATAGCCTTGGCCTCTCTGAGCCTGTTTCCTGGTTTGCACGATAGGGTTAGTGATGGGTACCCTTGCAGGCCTATAGAGGACAAGAGGCATGGCATTTCTGCACCACAATTTCTTCCATATTAGTGCCCTTTCTGCCTGGTGCCTTGTGCCCTTGGAAAGTACTTCACAGCTTTCTAGGTGTAGGCACACCCCTGATGGCAGACTTTGGCTGTGAACAGGCTTTGTCAAGGCTGCTCAGGCAGGGAGTAGGGATTAGTTAGTTTAAAAACCTTTTTTGCTACCTTGTTTCATTGGTTTGGGGTGTATGGTATGCTGCTGGTTGCTGAAGTCCCTGGGATAAAAGGGATGGGGACTGGGCTGCTTGGGAGAAAGAACCTTCCTTAAACAGTAGAAAGCACAAAGTGGCAGCTACATAGATACAGATTTGAGTCCTACCTGTGTGACTCATGGGACCTGTTGAATCCCATTGTACCGTAGCTTCTTGATGTGTAGAACAGGGCAGTTGTCCCCACTGTGCCTCACTCTGATTGCAGCTCCAAGTCTCTACTGATCATAAGAGGGGCACAGAACAGGTTATAATTTCTCAGGGCTTACCTCCAAATGTCCATTCTATATCGAAGTTTGTCCTAAGTATAGAGGCCATGACAGGCCCTCCAAATGCTCTGTACCTCACCAGTACAGACTCGAGTGTGCTCCCTAGAGCAGGCTTGCCTTGAGATGAGGGGCAGCGTTGTCATTCACCAACCCTCAGGTGTTTCTGACTGTCCTTCCATCACAGGATCCAGGGGGCAGCTCTGTGTCTCACTGCTTTGGATCTCAGACAAAGCCACAGTGCAAAGTGGGGAGCCTTCACAGACCCAGAGAAGGGGCAGAGACCCATAGTCACTGAATCCCTGGCTAGCAGCCTGAGCTTAGAGCAGGGAGGTGTCTCTTCTGTCCCTGCTCACATCTGGAGACACTTGTTGGGAGGATCCTTAAATGGCACATGCTGCCCATCCCTCAGAGATGCCCCTCAGTAGCTAGCCTGGGCTGAAGAACCAGTTGGTCCCCTTGAGATGGTATAGGTGGGCTCAGATCTAGGCTCCTCCAGGTCCTCCTTAGCAAGGGCCTGGCCTTGTATAAGTCACTTCTGCCCAGTGTTAGGAAGCTGCCACCAAGTAATGTCTCCTCCCACAAGCAGCTCTGCTTCCAGCCTCAACACAAAAGTGGATTACTTTAGTTGCCCCACCTAGGTCTCCAAGAGGCCCCTCTGCAGGGACAGACCTTTCTGGCTGTTCATACCCACACAGTTGCCCTTAGAACACAGTTGGAAGTGACTGTGGTGCTGCTGCTTCCCAACTCCAGGCCTTTGGGTATATGACCCAGCACAAACCCAGCCTCTAGACCACTGTTTGATATAACCTCCTGTCTGTAGCCTGATAACATTTAGGGGCTCTCTACATGCTAGGGTAGGACCAAGACCTGCCTCTCTCTCCCCACTCCCCTCCCATGTCTGTGTTGGGAGGAAGTTAGCAGAGCTTCTGGAATCCACCTACCTACCTCATCTTGGAGAACAAGTCTGCCAGCCTCCAGACTCCCTCCACTGCTCTGTACCCCTGCAGTCTCCTGGCTGGGTCTCACACCTTGGGCTCTTTGGGCTTGGTACTATCTGTCCATATGATGATGTCCAGTGTGCAGACTGTGGCCTCTCTGCCACCTTTCAGTTGTGTCTGGTCTGTCAGCTTACTATGGACTATGACATCGTTAGGGCAGATGGCAAGAATCTGTTCCATATGGGTCAGAAAAGTTGAGTGACCTTTCCAAGGTCAGAGAACTATTCAGAAACAGGGTTTGGAATTAAACTCATTTTTCTAACCAATATTTACTGGGCACCTTAGTTTGTTGAGCAGTCACTCTGGCTAAACCCTGGGGAACCACTTTGAATCAGGGCCTAAGCTTAAAAGCCACGTGTTTACATGGCCAAAGGGTAGGCCAGTGATAGCCAAGACCAAAGTTGACATATGATGCCCAAGGGCCAGGAAAGGATAAGGAAGTGCTGGACAGAGATCAGCGTGGAGGACTCCAGGCGCATGGGGACAATGGCCAAGTTTGGAGACACCAGAGCCTGGCTCCTGTGTATAACCTTTCCAAGCCTGTCCTGCCTCTGCTGTCTCTCTGTACATGAAAGAGGTCAATCTAGACCCTTGTCATTTTCCAGTGGTTTCTCCTTCACCCTGGGGAGATGTGTTTAAAACTCAATTTGCTGAGTCTCTCTTGGAGGTGTGATTCAGAGCCTGGGAGGGAGAGTAAAGAGTCTGAGCTTTTTAGATTTATATTTATTTGGTTGGTTGCACAGAGGTGGAGGGCAGAGGATGACCCGAGAGATTCTGTTCTTCCCTTTTACCATGTGAGTTCTAAGAGTCGAACTGGGATTGTTAGGCCTGGCTACTGAAGCATCTCACCAGCCCAGGAGCCTGTGTTTGAAAGAGGCTCACTAGATATTTCTCAAGTCTCACGGCTACACTCTGTTCTGAGCAATGCCTGACTCAGCTATCTTGCAACCTTTTGGGCCCTGCTCTATACAACCAGCCTTGTGACAGTCCTGACCTGACTATGACTGTTGGCTTGGCAACCCAACTGAGAGGTAGGATGGAAAGGGCTTCCCTTGCTGCAGCATCTGTCAGAGAAACCCCTGCTAAAGCTTCCAAAAGCCTTGACTATTGATTGCCTTTCCCGATTCTGAGAGGTTCTCAACTGGAAGCAGATTGAGAACCAAGGGGAAGGGTAGGAAGTCCTGTATGTCTTGGGCTGCATGTGATGCTGGCCTTTCTCCCTGGGTCAGGTCTGAAAGCTATTTGCATGGGCTGATGTACATTAGGATTTTGGCCTGACCTGACCCATACAGGGGCCTACAAAAGACCAGGGTGGAGAAGCAGGGAAGCAGAGAGACTGGGCAACAGTCAGCATGCTATGGGCTGAGTGGTCAATTCCCCTCAAGTGTCTTAACAGCCAGAACACAAACAGGCTTCTCATTAGCATGGGAAGGCTCCTTAAGTGCCCCAAGTTAATTGGAGCACAGCCCTGGTAACAACCCAGCAACAGACTGGCACAGTCCTGCGTAAGTGCTGAGGTTGCTCTCACTGATAGAGCAGCAGTGGTCCTTTCTCACAGTGCACTCAGAGCAGAAAGACTGGCTGGTAGATGTAGGGAAGCAAGGTGTTGTCTCTCCAGGCCGTAAGCCCAAGGCACTAGTTCCTGGAGCTGTGTGCTCTGACAGTGCTAAAGCTGGTGACTTAAACTGCGGATATTTCAGCACTGCTTTCTAGCCAGAAGTCTGGAGTTGTATGTCTGCTCGGCTACTGCACCTCTGATGACTCTGATGTGCAACCTCCCAGCTTCTTCTTGATTCAACTTGGGGCTACATCACTCCCCTTTGTCTCCATCTTCACATAGCCTCTACCTCTGTGACTCCATCTTTCTCTTTCTCCAAAGATGACTATTGTTAGTTAGATTTTGAGCCCACTCTAAATCTAGTATGATCTGGGCTGGAGAGATGGCTCAGAGGTTGAGAGCATTGCCTGCTCTTCCAAAGGTCCTGAGTTCAATTCCCAGCAACCACATGGTGGCTCATAACCATCTGTAGAGGGGTCTGGTGCCCTCTTCTGGCCTGCAGGCATACACACAGACAGAATATTGTATACATAATAAATAAATAAATAAATATTTTTAAAAAATCTAGTATGATCTTACTAGAAAATCATCTTGATTCATTATTTGTAAACACCCTATTTCCAAATAAGATTACGTTCTGACATCCTACATAGATAGGAACTTGGGGCAGTAGGGAACATTATTATTATACCCAGCAGGCAAAATGTACCCCAAAGAATAAACCTACTGTACAGGCGAAGAAACATTGGCCTGGTAGCTGATCCTAAGAGACAGATCAGGTGGCTTCTACTGCCTTTCCATCCCATCACCAGCTAAGTTAATTTGCCTCCAAGAATAGAATCAGAGAGACCAGGAGAGGGTGTTGCCATTTGGTACCTCCATCAAGTTGTCCCCCAAAGAAAGATCCAAGGTGACTGTAAAGTGCTGGACCTGGGTGGAGTTCCAGGAGGCAAACTGCTAAGTATACGTGCTTTCTTGTGGGGTGGTGAATAACCCATCCCCAGGGGTGACTGAGTGCCTCTTGCAGGGTATGCTCTGGAGAGGGGACTCCTATCTGTCAAGCTTTGTCTGTGCTGCTCCTAGAGATTCGAACCCCACCTGACAACTGCAGGATGAGGCCAGGACTCCTAAGACCTGGAAGATAATGTTGGCAGAGCTAACCTTAGATCCTGAGATCCTGCCTGCAAGCCTGGCCCAGGCTTTTGCTCCAGGCTCGTTTGTGGATTTATGGAGTGGGAAGCATGACCACAATTGTTCAGTGTTTAGGGCATTAGCAGCCACAGACTCTGGGTGCTAGGCCCCTTCTGCATGTTGAGCATGCCTGTTTCACTGCTGGGCCTCTCCTGCCCTGCTCAGATCCTCTCCTTGCCCTGTTTTGAAGTGCTGGCCTCCCGCCCAGCCCTCTCTGGTTGATTGACACTAGCCTTGAAAGTAGCTCTGATAGCCTGAGCTGCTGGCCCCCAGTGGACTTGTACCCACTATCAGTACATTTCATGTGCAAGAGCCCAGACCTGTCTTAAATGAGGAACACCATATAGCTCTTGGCAACCGGAGTGAGGATGCTGTCCATCTATTTCCCATGGACTGGCCTGGGCTGGGGAGGAGCCAGCTACAACTCCGGGTTCATCTGTGTTGTAGCCTGTGTCAGCATTTCCTCCTGTTTAAAGCCGAGCAGTATTTTCTTTACATCTCTCTAGTCACCCATCAGTAGACATTTGGGCTTTTCTCACCTGGCTGTTTCTAGTACACCTCCAGAGTTTTAGAGAGCCAGGTAAGAAAAGTACAGAGCTGGGTGTCTGGCAGGGCTACTTAAACCTCCAAGACCCCTTAGCTCCAACATAAAGACTTCATTCTAGAGAGGTCTACCTATCCTATCCTCTCTTAGCTTATGTCTTTGCTACCTGGGGCCTGTTTCTCATCCAGGAGATAGTAGTATACAGCATGCTGAAAATCTCAGCCCACTACCTGCCACCAGACCTCACATCCACTTGCCAAGTGACCTCAGGCATGTTCCTTCCCTCCCTAAGTCCTTTTCTCTCATCTGTCAAAAGACATAATCATCTGTGACAGTTTGTGGCAGCGCCTCACACAGATGCAAAGCCCAGCCCTTGGATCGCACTCCTCTGCTGCCAGATCCTCCCCAGTTCTGTCACTGCAGATGTTGCTGCACCTCTGTTCTGGATGGGACACTGTCGTCCACCTTTGAAACCTAAGAGCAGCAGCTTTTGCTCAGCTGAGCACTGCCGTGTCCCCTGTGACAGTATTGTTGGGTGAGGACTCCTTGTTCTGTTCCCTTCTGAGTCCTCGGATGCAGGGTAGCCCCTGGGCTAGTTCTCACAGACTGGTTGGGCAGATGCTATGGCCTCGTAACTGTGGTCACACAAGAATGGACAGTGCTTTGTTCCGATGTACAGGACTTGAGCTGTTCTGGGCAGCCAGTGCCTGTAAGGCAAGGACTATAAAGGAGCTGCCCGCAGAGGTGGCCCTGATCAGACAGGGTCTTGATGGGTGACCAGGGCACTTGAGGACAGAAGTAGACAAGCAGTCATTAGTTAACCATAGACATGTGCCCAAACCCTACTATGCCATGCTAACAGTGTTTATTCCTCCAGTTCTATGAGACTGGTGTTGTCCCTGCACGCTGGTAATGAGCTCTAGAGCAATTAAGCGACTTTCTCAAAGACAGAGCTGGAGACTGGGCAGGTAGCTCAGTGATAGAGTGCTTGCCTAGCATATACTAAAGTCCTGGGTTCCATCGCCAGGAAAGTATGCGCGTGAGTGGACACACACACACACACACACACTCTCTCTCTCTCTCTCTCTCTCTCACTCACACATATACAGCTTGCATTTGAACTCAGGTCTGTCTGATTCCAGTCTTTCCCACAAGGTTTTGTGACCTTCAACTCAGTTTTTGTTTGCTTTCTTTCCTACTGCACAGCATCCTTTTTATCAAGGTGGGAGTGACTGCTCCCCCGACCTCCCCCGACTTTCCCCCCGCTCCTGCTGTTCTGTTCAGGGCTGTTCAGCGCCTCTTCGCCTCCCACCCTGTTGACATAGGGCTGTTGCTGGGTTGGTTTTGTTTTTGACCCAGTCAGCCTGGCAGGGAAGTGGCAAGCTGTGTGCAGAGCTTCCCAGAATAGCCCCCGGCTCCCCGCCAAAGATAGAGGAGCCAGACTATGTGCGATGGGCTTGGACCAGTTGGAAGATGACTCAGTTCCCTGTACCCCAGCCACCTCCTCTCCTTCTTGTTCTCCCCTCTTTGCTCCCTTCCTGATATATCCACCATGCTGGGCCATTGGGTGCTTCTCAACACCTGTGACCCAAAGGAGTCAAATGGATGCTGTGGCCATTGGCTTCAGGGTGTTAGTTGGAATGGCTTCTTGTTTCTTTGTGCCCACAATGAAGAGTTCTTACCCCACCTTGTCACTGATTTGTTTGGTGACCTTAGCCAAGTCCCTGGCATTCTCCTGGCTTCAGTTGCAATGGGGAAAATCTTCCCAACTGCTCAAAATGTTGGCGGAAGTGTGAGTGAGGTAACAGGGAAGCTGGTGGTGATACAGAGTGACCAAGTAGTAACAAACCAATGTGTTACTTCAGCCTTGACTGCCTAGAGCAGTGGCTCTCAACCTTTCTGATGCTGCAGCCCTTTAGTACAGCCCCTCATGTTGTAGTGACCCCAGCCATAAAGTTATTTAGTTGCTACTTCATAACTGTAGTTTTGCTACTGTTATGAATTGTAATATAAAGATCCAATATGCAGGATATCTGATATGTGACCCTACCCCAAAGGGATTGCCACTCACGGGTTGAGAACTCCTGGCTTAGAGAGTGGTGTGAGTGTGAGAGCAAGGGAAACGCTCCATCAGCGCCACCATCCCGACCTTGTCACCATGGGGCCACCTTCTTGAGTGCTACATATGGATACTCAACACTGCCGCTGTTTATCTCTCCTGTTCTCCCGCCATGAGACATCTAGCTTTATAAATATAGCAACTAAGGCTCAAACTCTAAATAACTTGATCCTGACCAATGAGGGGTGAGATTATGACCATAACCTCCGTCCTGACTTCAAAGCCTGTGTCTGTCATTGATACTGTAATGCCTCCTCATAAAGAGAAGCCTTCATTGCACTCTCTGGGCTCTTCCCTCCAACCTTGAGCTCCTCATAAAGAGCATCCAAAAGATCACACCTGCATTAAGGACAGACCCACAAAGGTTCCTACTTAAAAGAGATTCTGCTGGGACATAGAAGCATTTCTGGGATGAAAGGGGCCCACCCATGTAAGATACCCTGTTGTACTGTACATGGAAACAGTTTCACACAATAATGAGCAGATGTTTGAGAGACACCACCAGGAAGCCCTGAAGCTTCATGTTCTCTTTCCTAGACCCCCAATTCCTCACCAAAGCCTTGTGTAACCTGTAGTGATTGCTGGCAGTAGAGATGCAGATCCAGGCCAGCCCAGCCCAGGAACTGCAGCCCTGAGAGCTGAGCCATGCCTGTTGCTTCGTCCTGCTCTGTATACAGAGCCTAGAAGGCTATGCCCTACTGGAGCCCAGCCCCATTCCTTAGGCTAGCTCTTGTCACTGAACTGGGCCATAGGATGTTGTCGCTCTGCATCCAACCTTTATAGTTACTTTTATAGACATGGTGCACTCTCACTACCCGTGTGTGTGTGTGTGTGTGTGTGTGTGCGCACGCGCGCGCGCCTTTATATGTGGCTCATGTCCCTGAACTATCTTCCAAAGTCCAAGGGCCGGGTGAGTTTCAAGGGCAAGACACACATAACCCTGTTCAGAACCATGTGGGTTGCAGGACGAACCAGGCCTGATGTACAGTTGGCTCACAACATACAGAGAGAACATTGACATGCATATCCACAATGCCTTACTCTCTATCCCCAAATGCAGCAAGCTCTGAAATCAAGTGCTTTGTCATAGCTCATTTGGCAGCAGAGTCCCATGTGAACTGGGGTGAGGCTATTTATAATCTACATGAAGCTATTTATAGCCGTTATATATCCTATACTCATGAATTCACTGCAGAAATTTCAATGTATTCGATTATTGAAAGCTGTGGAAACATGCTACCTGTCTGACATTCAGGAAGCAGAAATCCCACACACATCTGCCCCAGGGGTGAGCATTCTGTGACTTTTTTACTGGTTGTAAAAAGCACCTGCCACAGTGTCACTCTCCTGTGGTTTTGGAGCTAAGGAGGTAATGCCAGCTATGGGGGTCTTGTCCCCCACCCCAAACCTCTCAGCATCCATCAGAGTGCCCAGCAGTAAGATGCTTTCAGTATCACTTGGTTGGCTGGAACACATTTTTTTTTTTTTTTGCCAGGCCTGGTACAAGAGGCTTTCCTCATTTACACTGGATACACACACACACTGGCTATATTACCTTCCCTCGCTCCCCAGAAGATTCTGAGTGTTTGGTGTCTTATCTCTGTATAGGAAGGTAAAAAGGGATAACTGGGCCTTCAGCTCTCTTCTGCTATGTTGCCTCTGGGGAGTCTTGGGCACAGGGCAGCTTGTGTCCCTAGATTTTCAGTAGGGCATGCTGAAATTGGGGTGGAGAGCGAGTTCTTAAGACCCAGGTACATGTGGAAGAAGGGGATTGCAGATCCAGCTGCTTCCCTTGGGGCAGGGGAGCCAGCCTTGGCCACTAGTGGGAACCACTGCCTCCCCCACATGCCTATAGTTCCTCAGAGCATCCTTTTAACACCAGCTCAGTAGATCATGGGGAGGGGAACCCAGAGAGGTCCTGGGCACAGCTCAGGGGTCTTGAGTACATTTTTGGGAAGAACGAGTCAGGTCCTCACGAGAAGATGCCCTCTGTAGCTGAGACATCATGCATTCAGTCAGATTATGGTGCCTAGAACAGGACCTCACTGCTGTGTCTCCCAGGCCTAAGATTTGGCCACAGAGACAGGAAGTCCACTTTAGGGTGGCTGTTGGGGACTTGGTAAATCTCCTGGCCTGGCCCCGACATCTATGAAACTGCCTGAATTGTGTGATCTTGCTTGGCTTTGGCCTAACTGAAAGGAAGGAATGTGCAGACTGGTTCACTGACACTTAGGAAAAGGTCCAAGCGTGCCCACTTTGCGTGAGTAACCCTGGGAGAAGAAGCATCAACCTTTGGGGGTCCAGGGGTGATTTCTGGGGCATGTGGAAGGCCATCTGCCAGTCTGTGCTCCCTGGGTCTGTGCAGCCACAGGGACCTAGGCTCCCTCCCCAAATCCTGGAGCAGGCAACCTACTGCTGATTTCAGCTCTTCAAGTTCCTGCCTCTGTTTCCCCATTTCTTCTCCTCCCACTCCCCATCCTCAGTTAATTATTCAGAACCAGCCAATGTGCACTCTTCCTTCTCTACTGCAGCCTCCCTAACTTGTTCCTCAGCTCGGGTGGGTTGGGGCTTCAGGATGGGGTCTTGTTAATTCAGCTGAGTGATCACCATCAGTGTCCTGACCTCAACAAGCCCTAGTGTGCCTGGCAGCTTGAACAAGTAACCAGCATAAGAAGCCATTATCTGAAGCAGCAGAGACAGCTCCCAGAAGCCTTGGGCCCCACTGCCCCCAGCCTTAGTCACATGACTCTCTGCAGGACACTGATCTCCTGGCCTGCTCCATTCTTAGGCACATGCTTCCTGTATTCTTCCTGTGGTACCCAGTTCAGCTGCTAGAATCTTTTTTTCCCTACTTTTTTTTTTTTTTTTTTTTTTTTTGGACAGGGTTTCTTTCTTTGTGTAGCCCTGTCCTAGAACTTGCTCTGTAGACCGGGCTGACCTCACACTCACAGAAATCCACCTGCCTCTACCTCCCTACTGCTGGAATTAAAAGGGTGCACCACTGCCGCCTGGCAACCGCTGAAATCTTAAGCTTCCAGCTCCAAACTGCCCAAAGCGTGGCCCCTGCTCCCAGTCTCCACCACCTGCTTTCCATGCCAGGGTGGAGCTGTGCCGCAGTGAGCGCTGGTGCTGGGTCCACAAGGTCCTGCGGGGAAGCCTGATGCTCTTTCCCGCCCTCTGTCATCACAGTGGCTGTTGTGTGCAGACGTGGGGAGAACCAGACATTGAGGTCACCTTCTTCCCTGGCCCGGACCCCCCCCAGGGGAATATAGGAACTTGGGGGTGTTTAGTACACCGCAGGGTAGGAAGAGCCTTTTTGTCGAACTAGGAAGACCTGCCAGAAGAGGAGGCCCCACAATTCAATGGCTTCCCTTCTTAGTGTGGATGGAACAGTACCAGGTCCCTAGCCTCCTGGGGTTGGCAGTCACTGCTGTTAGATAACCTGACCTGGACTGTGCAGGAGGCCTCCTGGGCAAGCTGCCCATGACCTCACACCTGTCTGCGTGGACAAGGTCTTCATGGTCAGTTAAGCACAGAGCTACTCTTGGGTAGTTCTGAATGACGGGCTTGCACTCCACCAGTCTTGCCCACGAAAGCCTGGCTTAACTCAGGCTCTGGCTTTCCTCCCAGGAAAATGAGGCCAGGAGTGTGCCACACTTGGGGTGGCCAGCTCAGCCTGATACACTTCTGACCCACTACCAAGACCTACCACTGATTTGGTGGACAACGACCCTCAGAGCTGATTCACAGCAGGTTGGGCTAAGCAGTGTTCTAGTGCCAGAGAAGTCAGCATAATAGGAGAAAATCCTGGTGATGAGGACTTGCTGACAAACACCATGTTTCTGTTCATCTTGCTCTTGTGTCCTAGAAACATGTGTCTATCCCTTAAAATTATCACGTTTGTATACTGGGGACACTTGTTGTCCCCAGGCTATCCTGGTAGGAGGATATCAAGAGGAGAGTGTCTGGAGAGAGCCTGACAAGAAGGAGACCCACAGCATCTCTTGAAAGGGTTTGATCTAGGTGGAATAAAGGATCCTATAGCCCACTCCAACCTCACAGTGGTCCAGGAACATGGACATCTACAAATAGGCATGCAAAGTGGAACAATGTGTACACAGGAGCCTGCTGTTCCCACAAAGCTGCATCAAGATGTCACCAAGCCGGGTGTTATTTTAGTCTCAATTATTGTATCTGTTTCACACCCAGTCTGCATAGTGCCACACACAATGGATGGCCCAAAGATGGCAGTGTTTGAGGCCCCCTGGACTGGTGACTTCTTTGAGGTGGTTCCAGGCCCTAAAGCAATTTCCTAGATTTGTATACAGGAAGTGACCACATTTCACAGATGGTGGCATGTGTCCAATACATGGTATATCAGGTTCCCCTACACATGTACTCCACCTACAGACAGGTGTGGCGTCTTTTCCAGAACCAGATTCATACCAGATCTTATAGGAAGGCAGCGTAAAGGATTTCAGAATGATACAGGCAAAAGCTACATAGCCAATTGTGAGATTTGTAAGCAGGGTTTTTTGACCTTGGGGTAGAAGGAATTGTGTCTTCCTGTCCATTAAGAGGAGCACGTTTGCTCAGCAATCTGATAACATGAAGAAGCTACAAAGATGCATCATCCTGGATTAGTCAGGCATTTCTCATGGCGAGTTACAGCAATCCCATCTAAGCCTTCTCAGCTGGGAAGGGAACTGAATCAGAAGGCTCCTGTGGCCACAGGAGCTTCCATCACGGCAGGCGCCCAGGGGCCTCCCAGACTGCAGGGCGTGTGCTGTCTAAGCTTCATGACTTTGACTGCCATCGAGGGACTGGCTCGTATTCTCCTTGATCTTCACTTTAAAAACAAAAAAGTCCCCAAGAAGTTCGCAGTAGGGCTAAGATCACAGATGCGGTAGAGGCCGTGCTGCTGTCTTTGCTTTCTGCTCCAATCTGATCCCTTTCTTTGACAAAGCATGTGCTGCCAGACCCCATGTCCACCTGGAAAAGAGACCAGGGGGGACACTGAACCCTTCAGCTGGGGTGTTGAGGGTGGATGGCAGCAGGTCAGAGAAATGTCATGTCTGAGAAATGACAGGCAATCATTGCAGCCCCAAAGCCATTTATTCAGAGACAAGTAAGACTAAGAACTCAGCTTTCAATGCAAGAGACCAAAAAACAATCCATTCAATGGGTCATTAAAAATAAGGTCACATAACTGAGTTACACTCATCAATAGTTCAAAAAAACAGTCTTTGGTAAGACTAAAAAAATTAAGTAAGACTTTGAAAGTTTGGTTTAAAACAAAACTAACAACAAACATAAGACAGAAAGACTAACAAGGAAGAGACTATGACTAAAGTGGGAAGAACAGCCCTGTGACTTTTGTCAAAAAAAAAACTAAATGAAATATATGATTTGACTTGATTTGATTCTTTCAGAGAGTCTCATTACACAGTCCAGACTGTCTGCAAAATCACAGGCATTTGCAGCCATACCCAGCCATGAAGTATATGGACTTTCTAAGTAAATTTAAATGACCCAAATTGGCTCATTAGAAAGAAAAATATGACCCAAGAAAGAGTTAATTTTTCTAACCTTCAAGAAGTAATGAGTTCTTGTATGAGATTAATTATTTTGAAGCCTGCAAAGAGATGTTACAGCTCATCTTACAGGAACCATGGGGCCAAAACCAGAGAAGAGCTCAATCACTCAACAAAAATAAAACTAAGTAAGATGGTAGCAGATTTAATTCAGCTAAATATTATAAGAGTAATATACACAAATAAGATTATCCCAAAAATGGAAGGAAGATTCAGATTAGAAAATATTTTCAGGGGCAGAAGAGATGGTTCAGCAGTTAAGAGCACTTGCTCTTGCAGAGGACCCAGGCTCAGTTCCCAGCACCTCCATAACTCCAGTTCTGAGATAGCCAACACCCTCTTCTGACCTCTGTGGGCACCAGGCATACAGTTGGTGCACAGACTTTTATATGCAGGCAAAACACTAAAGCACATAAAATAAACTTTTTTAAAAAATATAAAAAAATTTTTTAAGGGAAATATTTTCATCTATGGCTGGAGAGATGATTCCGTGGGTAAATCGGGAGGAGAGCAGAGTGGAGGAAGGAGAGGGGCAAGTTCAGACCTACTGGTCCAGAACAACCTCTGACTTAGAGTTTAGTAATCTCGCGGCAGGTGACAAGTCTAGAGAAATAGACTCTTGTGCCTGGTGTCAAAGATGTTGGTCTCCACTAACTTCTGTAGGAAACAAGCCGCTCTGTGCGGAGAGTGTAGCTCAGTGGGATTGTGCTTGGTTGGATTCTGACACCACAGTAATGCAGGAAACAAAACCAGTAAAAAGGCCAGAGTAGATGAATGCCATCAGCTAGGACCAGCATGAGTGACTGTGGCAGAAACAGGCCCTGGGCGTGCCTCGATGCTGCCGCTGAAGCCCAGCCTGTAAAGCAGCCGCGCTCTGCACAACTCAGTGACCAGTGCAGGGAATAAGAAGCCCTGAGGACGATGGAGCAGATCTGAGAAGGAACCTAACAGAAGTCCTTGCTGGAGAAAGGGTCGATGTGAGAAGCAGACTGCAAAGGCAGCCTGCAGTGACTGCACCGGGGACAAGGATGCATCGAAGAAGAGCCCAGGGAGAGAAGAAAAGAGGAGAGGCAGCCAGAGTCCACGGAAGTGGGAGCTGGCTCTGTAAAGATGGCTGATACTTACTTCCCCAGGGTCCTCAGCTTAGAGGAAGGACCCAGCCCTACCTCTTGAAATGACAAAAAGGGTATGATAAGGGCTTTGCTATGGCTCCTCCCCACTTAATCCCTTCTTCCTGCCTAAGGTTCCTAAAAATCAAGCAGTTGTCAAATGAGGGCAAGGAATTGGGGCTGGGAGCCTGGGGTGGGGTGGGAGCTTTGACCACATTACCCTGCATCTGGCAGGGCCCTTTCCCTGCAATGCCAAACTCAGAGGAGTATTGCTTGTATCATAGCCTGTGGGAACATCCTTTAGAGTTGGCTGGTGCACTGTCTGTGCGACTGCACGCACCCAGCACTCATGCAATCACGGAGTTTTCCAGCTTTGACCAGTAGTTTTTTTTCTTCCTTTGTGTTTTCTTTCCTCTCACTTTTCTTCCCTGGAGATGGATGGGCATCCATCATCAGCTAGAGGGTTTTATGGAACTATGAAAGGAAGCTAATAGCTCTGTAAAGAAGAGCCAGTTACCTGGGAAACTTTCCAGGTATGTTGTGTTCCTGGCAGCTCTGGGAGGCCTGGCAGAAAGGCCACAGCATTCACATTGAGATGGAGCACGATCTAGGTATGAGTGTTCAGATATGTGAATATGCCTGTTCTGCCCTCTTCTAGGGACACTGCCTGGGGTACTTCTTATCCTCCAGGGAGCAAGGGAATGCCCTCAGAGATAGGCATTTGGGCACCATTGTTGATGACCTGTGATTCCCAGGACTCTTGCTGAACTCAAGAGTACAGTTGGTTAGGCCCGGATCACTGACCAGGAACCAAATACTGTACCGTTCTGTTCTGGGATGCTGTATGGCCTCATCAAATGTTAGCTCACCCACCCTTGGCTGCCCTCTTCCTGTCTCGTCCTGATTGGAGTGTTTTGTGTACCTGCCATTACTGGATTTCACTAGGTCCAAGCAGGCCTCTCCCAATCCACCCCATTGGAAGGGAGTCGAGAAACCAACTGCCCCCTCACCATCACTAAAGCCTCCAGCTGCTGTCTGTGTTGTTCGTGCCCCTGCATGCCCCTGGGGAAGCAAGTCTGGCCCCATGAGAAGTCTGAGTCACAGATGCTGTCACCAAACAGGGACATAGCAGGCAGGGAGGCTGCACTATTCTTAGAGTCGCTTACTGTTGCTCTAAGGAACCACTAAGAGAGCAGCTCAGATTAACACTGCCTGTTTAGGAGTGCTGTCTGCCTGGAGAGGGAGCACCGAGCCAGCCGTTTGCCGGGCTGCCTTTCTTAGAGACCTACTAAGTGCTGCCTGGAGCCTGCTGCATAAAGAACGAGCCCCACAGATAGATGCCTTGTTCATTTGCTTCTCTAGCTCCTGGGGCTATAGCAACCGATGAGCCAGCCGAGCTGTGATGGGTAGAGAGGAACCAGGAGTAAAAACAAGTCATTTCAGAGCAGTTCAGGTTCAGACAAGGCTCCAAGAGGGACCAAGTGAAAGCTGGAGCCACACAGAAGAAGGGCAAGAAGAGTGTGCCATGGACATGGGCCAGGATGATGACAAAGAGCAGATGTGCCCAGGCTCGGGGACAGATGGAGACCAGGGTACAACAGCAGCTCAGCGGCAGTGAGAGGGGATTTGTGTGTCCAAGAAAGCAGCAGCCAGGGTGGCAGTGCAGAGGTGGGGTCGTGGCTTGTAAGTGGGCAGGCAGGGCTGGGGCTGCAGGGACTGAGCAAAATCTCACCCACAAGACAGGAAGCCATGGCTGGGTTTGCCTGAGAGCTGGGAAGGGTGGGAAGAAGTCAGGGTCTGGGTTCCTCTTGTTAGGAAACTTTTCACAGCTCTCTCTTGTGGTCCCCAGCAGAACTTTGGATTGTCATTGTAGCAAAATATGCAATTTCAAAGTGCCTTCTGGTCTAGTTCTGTTTAGTTCTGCCGGGCTCTGCGGCTTTATGAACAACCCTACAGTACTAAGCAGAGGTGGTGCATGCATTAACCCTGGCACTGGGGAGGTAGAGGAAGGCGGATCTCTGAGTTCAAGGCTGGCCTGATCTATAGAGTGAGTTCCAGGACAGGCTCTAAAGCTACAGAGAAACCCTGTCTGTGATGGGGGATACAACCGTACAGTGTGAGTCATCGTCACCAGCTACCTCCAGAGGGTCCCACCTTTCAAAGCTGAAGCAAGGGTCCATTGACTACCCCCCGACACACACACACACACACACACACACACACACACTGCCATTCTACTTCCAGTCTCTGTAGATAGAACTGCTCTAGCCAGCACATAGAAATAGAATCATCCATCTTTGGGGACTGGTCTTTTCATTTCATCCATGTCAACAGGGGTTAGTACTTCCACTTGAGAGCTGAATAATATTTCTCATCAGTTTTGATGACATATATGCTACTTGCCTCCCAGCGGCTGGAAGCTTCCTGAGTACTCCTGTTTTGATCCCCAGGATCTCAGTGCCCATCACAGAATCTGGCTCTTGGTGACTGCCTGGATTTGCTAGGGGTATAAAGTTGAGACTGTCAGAGTTGAGTCTTCTTAGATGAGTTTAGGGACTTGTGTTGAGGCTAGCGGGGAAAGACCATGTTTGCCAGGCAGTGGAGCTTTGGTCTCTAGACTGACCTGAGGGAATACATGAGATATCCCCAGGCCTCTGTCTGGGGAATAGAGCTGAGTATAGAGGGTCACGTTTTAGAAAGACTTAGGGCTAGGGTTCTTCCTTTGCTCACTCTTTCAGTTAATTTTAAAGGTTAGCATACAAATGATGGGTCTTGTTGTGGTATTTAGTATAGGCATGTCATTATACTTTATTACCAGTCCTCTCCCACAATTCTCCCTGCCCGTCCTGCCCCCTCCTCACATCGGTCCCCTTCCTCCCCATGCCAGCCTTGGTTTCTAACATAATCAATGTCATTCAGTATATTACAAAAACCCCCAACTAGCCCCTCTCTGATGGAATTTAATTAGAACTCTGCCTCAGCCGGGAGGTGTGCACTCCCTACAAAGTCAACAGAAAGAAAATGAGGCCAATAATCTCTTTAAGTGACATGTCTTTGGGGAAAGCCTTCAAGCCGCTCTGTTCCTTCCTAGCTCGTGCAGATCAGATGGCATCCCCGTTCAGCCTCCAGTAAACATCACTAGCTCTCAATATACACTGTTCAGTTCTGGTGTTCTTGATTCCTTCCTGCCATGGAGACACCCTTGCCTTTTATGCCCGGAAAGATTGTTCTGGAAAAGCATGGGTATAAGAGCATTTATGCATCATACAGTGTTATTATCAGTACTTGAAGAATATGTATACAAATGGAGGCCCATTAAGAAGCTGATGGTTCAGTTCTCAAGCTGCTTTCCTGACTGGGTTCTCACCTCTGAGAGACTGAGTGAGGTCACCTCGGTTATAAACCAGGGCCATTGACACAAAGAGTAGCATTGTTCAGCTATGAAAAGGAATGAAGCCCTCATATGATACAACATGAGCCTTGGACACAAGGCCAAGTGCAAGAAGCCAGACTCAACAGTCCTTGATGATTCCAGGTACAGGATGGGTCCTGAATAACACAAATCCATACAGATAGAAAGCAGATTATTAGTGGAGGCCATGGAGGGGTGGGATGGGCTACGGCAGTGGGGAGAGACTGCTAAGGACTGTAGGTTTCTTTGTGGGCAGAGAAAATACTTTGGAATTAGATAGTGGTGATGGTTGCACAGTTCTGAATATATTAACAACCACCTTAGAGTGTGAACTGCTGGCCATGGGCGGAGCTTCTGACTCAGGGTAGTGGGAGGAGGGATTGCTACAGCCCGAGCGTGGGAAGTGGTCTGTAAATCACGACCTAAGGTTTTCATGATGTGCAGCTCCAGAGTGGGACTGTTGTGTGCGGTCAGTGGGGCTGCAGAGCTCACTTGAGGGTCACAGGTGGTGCCCCAGGAGAGCAGTGTCAGGCACACTGCGTGGTTTCCCTTCCGTTCTCTTCACGGAACTCTGATGAACTGAGGGCACGTGGGAGTTGAAGACTGATACTCTGACTCTTAGCCATGCTGATTGCTCTAAAGTCTGTCTTAGAGAACATTCCCTTGATTGTAATTGAGGAGCACTGAGCAGTTTCTCAGAGTGAAAGGGTTCCAACGCTCCTTATGATGCCCAGAGGCAGCTGGACCTGCACCTGCTAGCCGTGGGGATCGGAGCTGCAGAGTTGTGTGCCTTTGTGGTCCATAAGCAGGAAAGCTTTAAAGGGCAGGGATTGGAACCCCAGCTCCTGGATTCTCCAGACTGAGGTGAGCTCCACAGGGCTGCTTGAAGACCTCACACCCTTGCTGGTTTGGAAGCAGAAAGAAAATTAGAGCTTGCAGCTGGCAGGCCCCTGAATAAGTCAGAGAAGCTGGTGCTGGAATCTTGTGCCCAGAGGACACCAGTGGAGGTTCATTGGTGGCTGTGTTGGCTAAGTGAGTGGGAAAACATTGTTCAGACAGAAATATAGGGTCATGGGTTGAAACCATCCGACTGCAAGTTCCAGGGCCCTGTAGCAGTGCTCTCTGGTCATTAATGCAGCAGTTAATGAAAGGTGCTATCTACTAAGGATCCCCACCCTTAGATACAGGAAGGTCACCGAGGCCCTTGATCTGTGAAGTTTTGGTGGAGTGGGGAGGGTATACCAAAGTGGGTTGGAAAGAGACGTGGGGATAGCAACTATTATTGATCTTCAGAGGGACTTGTTAGCTCAAATATCAGGAATGAGGTTGGACTGAGGAGGTATAGTTAGAGGGACCAGGGATTTTGGCTTTATTTTTGCTATTACAGTGATTGTTCACATTTGACTTCTCATAGAGGTGAGGGCGTCTCCAGCAAATGCCAGGGCTTGGGGAATGCTGCGGGGGAAGACTCCTGAATGACAGGAGGACATGGGACCTGTTGCCTATGTCAGCCTTCAGGTGGGAACAGAGATAGTCCACCTGTTTTCAGGAGAGTGGGTTTGGAGCAGTGGAGTTGCTCCAATTTGATGGAGGGGGTTTGAAGGTATAAAGAAGACATACAAAATCAAAAGTGGGGAGTGTGGAAACTTGCTCAGTGTAGAGGGACCACAGGAGCCCCTGTGGTGTCACAGCCCTCCTGAGTTATCACATGAACCCACAATGGTGAGGTGGCTACTAGTAAAAATCTAGCTGACAGCATCCTAACAGCTCACAGCTCTTGTTGCCAGTCAGGGGGCTGGAGTTACCAGGCTGAGAACTGTGGGCAGGTGATGAGGCACCTTAGGTGCTGTCCCTGGCAGCTTCTGTGTTCCTCCTCTGGTTTTACAGCAGCAGCAGGAGTGGCAGCAGGTGACGCCCCCTAGTGCGTGCCTTTGGTAAAATCCCCTCTGCACTACAAGTGTTAGCCCCATGGGTCCAGGGCAGTCAGGGTTAACCATTCTGACTGGCACCAGTTTCCGTGTGGGCCTGGATGTGGGAATTCCTCAGCCCTTGACAGCAGCGGTGTCCAGCTCTGCTTGTGGGATGTGTCCGAGAGTCTTGTCCCTCCAGGCTCAGCAGCTCTCTTGAACTCAGATGATCTGGCCTGCAGCTTCTCTTCTCTCGGTCTTTCCAGCCTTCCATCCCTCTGCAGGCGCAGCTCTCCATCCCCTCTCTAATTCTTGCCATCTCCCATCTCCCGTGTTCCTGCCCCGACTGCTCCTCTCCTACCACTGTTGCCATTCCTCCTCTGCCTCTGCTGCTTTTTCATGTTAACTCCTGCTCTGCACTACTATACATTGGCAAAAAAAAAAAAAAAAAAAAAAAAAAAAAAGCTTTCATTGAGAAGCCATGTAACAGCAGCGGGGCAGCATGCCTAGGAGATACCCAAAAAGAGCACCCTGCTTTACAGCCAGAGAAGGGATGCTTGGCACTGGTCATACTTGGACCTCACATGCAAGTGAAAGCGTGTATTCTCACCTATCACAGCTGCCTCTTTGGCCCTGTCACACCAGGGGAATGCCCCACTTTGGTTAGATGGAAAGGGTTCACAGAGCCTCGTTATAGCAAAGGACTGCAGGAATTGGAGCAGGCAGCTGTAATCACTGTATAGTTTCCCCCAAGGCACCATGGAGTGTTCAGGGTGCTTGGTCTTTTGGCATATAAGTAATCTGGCTGTAATTTGTCGGTCCTTTGGCTCAAAGCAGCCGGGGCAGCAAGGGAACATCCAACAGCTGCCAGCTAAGAAGTCATGTCCCACCCCGTGTCTTTGCTTATCTATGGTAGAATGGATGCTTACAGCAGGAACTTAGAGAGTTTAGCAGTAAGAGTATATTTGTTTTGTTTTGTTGGTTTTTTGAGACAGGTTTTTTTCCATGTGTATTTCAGGCTGTCCTGGGATTAGCTCTGTAGACCAGGCTGGCCTCCAACTCACAGAGATTCACCTGCCTCTGCCTCCCGAGTGTTGGGGTTAAAGATGTACATCACCACCACCCGGCTCAGTAAGAGCATTTTAAACTAGATTTTAGCAGTGCTGAGTTCCCATCATATCTCATGATCACAGAATTCATGCCTATTTGGGAGTAAAAGATCCCTAGACTCCCACCTGTGCCCCTTAGGAGTTCTGACATTTTGGGACTCCTCAAAAGTTTGAGTTTCCATTAAGGGTTGAGAGAACTGAGGGAGGCTTTAGGATAGCACCTGCAGCCCAATACACTTCTTACAAATGTTCCCCAGACTTCCTTGCCCTGGAGGTGCTCTCATTTCAGGGATCCTCCCTCCTGAAAGCTCATGAACTAGGGACTCTGCCCCTTAAAGGAAGGCCTTTTTCTCAGGCCAGCAGGCTTCCTGAAGCTGGAGGATGCCAGCCTGCTGCTGAAGGAAAGACAAGACTAAGAACAAAGAACTCTACAGCAAGCCCCAGGTTCCCTCTGGGCACAGCCCAGCCTGCAGAGGTATTTTGGCCATGCCCACTATTCAGTGGGAGCACCAGCCCCATAGGCCGGGTGGCAGTGGTTGCTATGAGCACCAGTCTCCAGGAGACTGAGTAGAGTATCAGCTAGTTCCAGGCCCCGGTGTCTGAGACTCAGTGTCATATTCTCACACAAAGGCTTTCTCTGCCCTTGTCATCTTAGTTGAGGCTGCAGCATTGGCAGCCACTCCAGGTAGTGGGAGTAATAAGGACAGGGCTTTCCTAGCCCACTGTTGGCCTTAAGCAGAGTACCACCTTCTCAAGGCTGTTTGGTCCTCAGTACCTGCTGCTTCTCTGATGCCGTCCTAGGAGTGAGACACCACACCTGAAATACCCCGCAGAGATCCACACCACTGTGATACCCCAAAGTGCCTGCTGGGCCATGGAGTCTTGTGACAAGTCCCACGGTGGCTTGGCAGTCACCCCAGAGTGGCACCCCAGGTGCATGGTGGTGGGATTTAGGGCCCTCTGCAGAGCTTCAGGTTGAGTGCATCAGTTCTCAGAGTTTAGGGCTGAGCCCCTCCCTTTATCCTCCACAGTAATGGAGGGCTGTGTGCCACTCAGAAGAGTGGAGGATACTGGAAAAGGGAGGGCATGATGGCTATGTACTCTAGTTTCATCTTCTTGGCCCTAGCCCCTGCCCAGAATGGCTAAACAGCTAGAGGAAGAGAGGCCTGAGCCAGGATCAGCCTCTGAAACCTAGTATGAGCCCGCAACCTCAGTCTCTTCATTACAGAACTGGACCCTCCTTGTCCTTACCTCAGGCACACTTTCCTCAAGAGAGGCCTCGGGGCTGGAGTGTAACTCATTGGTAGATGCCTGCCTGGTATATATGAGACTCAGGATACAATATTTGGTATCAAGAGAGTGAAGGGCAGGACTTAGGGGCTTTGGGGTGATGTGCTTTCTCCTTCTAAGGCTGATGTCATACATCCAGAGAAGCTGTACCTAAGGCAGTCCACATCTAGGGGCTGGTTCACTTCCACCCCTCGGTGGCCCTTTTCTCACCCTTTCATCACTAGCCACAGATGCACAAGTTAGGAGGTTGCTGTTGTGCTCTTTGGCTCCTGCTTGGGAACCAGGGGTTTGGGAAACAGAGAGAAGCAGTAGGATTCCCTGGAATAGGAGACCAAGGGACCAGCTGGTTCTTGCACGTACACACACAAGTGAGTCTCAGGCCCTACCATGTGGTTCCCTGTTTCCCTCTAAGCTGCCAAAGTCCAGGCTCCTACTGACCCTTCTTTAAGCAGCTTCCAGACTTAATACCCAGAACAGAACTGAATTGCGTTTGGATGGGTTCCATCATCTGTGTCTGCTCAGCCTTACTCCTAACTCCCATCTGTGACGTCAAACCCCAGCTAATCCCGGAAAAACAGATTTAAGTTCTGTAAACTTGATTCTCCTGCCTTCCCTCCTTCTCAGGATGTCTCGAGGACCTGCCCTGTGTTCTCCCTTCCCTTGGAGCCTTCCCAAGTAATGCTCCATAAGCTCTCACGCATGCCTTCAGCTGGCAGGGTCTACCTATGGAGTTTGGCTCTGCTCTTCCCTGCAAGACTCATTCATTTGGGAAGATCTTTGGGCTAGTAGCTTAGGAGCCCAGCCAGTTTTCTGCACTATGTGAGAGGCTGGGACTTGATTTCTAGAATGACATCCAGCACACCTCCCTCTGCTTGGTCTCTGACTTGTAAGCAGCTCATACACTGCACTCTGTCTAGGGTTCCACCTGACTGTTTCCATGGTGTCCCTGGATACCACACCAAGTGGTCCCACTCTGACATGCTCTGACCATGTCGGAACATCAAGGACACTGAAGAATTCGGGGATGGACTCCTAGAGTCCTGAAAGCAGGGTCTTAAACTCGAAGGTGTCAGGAAAGGCCTGTTTGAGGTTCCAGAGTAGGCCCTGTCTTGCCTGAATGGTTCTATGAAGGGTGTGTATTGCGGAGATATGCGCATACTGGTCTAGTTTCCACTAAGAGCCTCTGGAGAGCTCCATTTTCCATCTTGTCTCTTGTTGTCCCAGGCCCTGAAAGCCACCCCATGGCCAGCAGGAACTATAATTTTGTCTATGCTGTCATGACTCCAGCAGGAATGAGACAAAGCGAGTCTGTCTCCTGCCCAGGCTGCTGTCATGAGGTTGTTTGAGCTGGGGTTTGACCGAGGTAAGGGCAGAGACATCAGACACAAGTTCTGTTCCTTCTCCACATGGGGTGCTCCCTGGCCTCAGGCTCATCAGGAACAAAACCAGAGGGGCTGTCTGGCCAGATAAAGGCTATAATATTAATCAGCCAGACCAAGAGGAGCCATGTGTGGCTGTCAGGCCAGCCAGCAAAGCACCTGTGACAAGGAATTTCTCCTTAAGGCCTCAGCCCCAAGGTCCAAGTTAGTGGGTTTAGTGTCTGCTACTGGGAGTGGCATCCCACCCAGGGATGGCCATCTGCCTATGACTGGCCTTCTGGATCCCAACAGGCCAGCAGCAATACCAATGGGTTGAGCATTGTGACAGTGGGTTGAGACTTGCTGTGCTATATCACATTTCATCCACAGGACACCCCAAAAGGTGTTCTCACCTCTGTTTGTAGGAGCGAAAACAAAAGGCCAAAACAGCAGGCAGTTGGCTCCAGAGTGAGTCATAGGCAAGAATGGCAGGTGTGGCAATGACCTTCATCTCTGTACCACTGTCCTTCTTTGCCCATTTGCACACGCAGCTCCAACTCTGCTGTTCAACATCAAGTCATGTAGACAAGTACACGTATAAGGTACCCAAATTCTACTGACAGGGCAACCTCCCTCACCAGCATCCAGGAAACGTGCATAGGGACATGCCTATGCCAAAAGTAAGAATGATTTTTTTCCCCAAATTTTAAGGTTTTTTTTTATTGATTTTTATTGAGCTCTACATTTTTCTCTGCTCCCCTCCCTGCCTCTCCCCTCCCCACTTTAGCCCTCTCCCAAGGTCCCCATGTTCCCATTTACTCAGGAGATCTTGTCTTTTTATACTTCCCATGTAGATTAGATCTATGTAAGCGTTTCTTTTCTTTTCTTTTCTTTTTTTTTTGATTTTTCGAGACAGGGTTTCTCCGTAGCTTTTTGGTTCCTGTCCTGGAACTAGCTCTTGTAGACCAGGCTGGCCTCGAACTCACAGAGATCCGCCTGCCTCTGCCTCCCGAGTGCTGGGATTAAAGGCATGCGCCACCACTGCCTGGCTCAATGTAAGTGTTTCTTAGTGTCTTCATTGTTGTCTAAAATCTCTGGGATTGTGGTTTGTAGGCTGGTTTTCTTTGCTTTATGTTTAAAAACCACCTATGAATGAGTACATGTGATAATTGTCTTTCTGTGTCTGGGTTACCTCACTCAAAATAATGTTTTCTAGCTCCATCCATTTGCCTGCACAATTCAAGCTGTCATTATTTTTTTCTGCTGAGTAGTACTCCATTGTGTAAATGTACCACATTTTCTTATCCATTCTTCGGTCAAGGGGCATTTAGGTTGTTTCCAAGTTCTGGCTATGACAAACAAAGTTGCTATGAACATGGTTGAGCACATGTCCTTGTGGCACGATTGAGCATCCTTTGGATATATACCCAATTGGTATTACTGGGTCTTGAGGAAGGTTGTTTCCTAATTTTCTGAGAAATCGCCACACTGACATCCAAAGAGGCTGTACCAGCTTGCTTTCCCACCAGCAATGCAGGAGTGTTCCCTTTCCCCACATCCTCTCCAGCATAAGTTATCATCGGTGTTTTTGATCTTGGCCATTCTTACAGGTGTAAGATGGAATCTCAGAGTTGTTTTGATTTACATTTCTCTGATGACTAAGGATGTTGAGTATTTCCTTAAGAGTCTTTCAGCCATTTTAGATTCCTCTGTTGAGAGTTCTCTGTTTAGGTCTATACTCTATTTTTTAAAATTTTGGTGACCAACTTCTTGAGTTCTTTGTATATTTTGGAGATTAGACCTCTGTCTAATGTGGGGTTAATGAAGATCTTTTCCCATTCTGTAGGCTGTCATTTTGTCTTGTTGACTGTGTCCTTTGCTTTACAGAAGCTTTTCAGTTTCAAGAGGTCCCATTTATTAATTGTTTCTCTAGTGTCTGTGTTGTTGGGGTTATATTTAGGAAATGGTCTTCTGTGCCAATGCGTTCAAGTGTATTTCCCACTTTCTCTTCTATGAGGTTCAGTGTGGCTAGCTTTATGTTGAGATCTTTGATCCATTTAGACTTGAGTTTTGTGCATGGTGATAGATATGGGTCTATTTTCATTCTTCTACATGTTGATATCCAGTTATGCCAGCACCATTTGTTAAATATGCTTTCTTTTTTCCATTTGATAATTTTTTGCTTCTTTGTCAAAAATCAGGTGTTCGAAGATGTGTGGATTGATATCCGGGTCTTCTATTCGGTTCCATTGGTCCTCCTGTATGTTTTTATGTCAATACCAGACTGTTTTCAGTACTTTAGCTCTGTAGTAGAGTTTTAAGTCAGGGATTGTGATGGCTCCAGAAGTTCTTTTATTGTACAGGATTGTTTTGGCTATCCTGGGTTTTTTCTTTTCCATATGAAGTTGAGTACTCTTCTTTTGAAATCTGTGGAGAATTTTGCTGGGGGATTTTGCTGGGCATTGCGTTGAATCTGTAGATTGCTTGGGGTTTTTTGAGCTAAAAATCAGATCTGGGGTATGACCCAGTAGCAGAGCAGCTGCCTGGCATGTGCAGTCCGAGTCTGATCCCTAGCACATTATCAGCTTTGTGTTAGCATACATGTGACCTCACATATTTAAGATATACTTGACTTTAGCCAAAGACACATCTGTATTATTCAGGATTCTCTAGAGGAACAGAACCGATAGAGTGAATCTATTTATATTAAAAAGGAATTTTTTTGAGTAGCTTACAGACTGTGGTTCAGCTATTCCAACAATGACTGCCTCCCAAGGGAAAAACCAAGAATCCGGTAGTTGTTCAGGCCTCGAGGATAGTTGTCTCAGCTGGTCTTCAGTTTTCACCAGGATCCCAAAGAAATAGATAGACTCTAATGCCAGTGAAGAGATGCAGTGGGATAGATGCACTTGCCAGCAAGGCTGCGGAGAGCAAGAAGGCAGAAGAAAAAAGCTTCCTTCTTCCATGTCCTTTTATGTGGGCTACCACCAGAAGGAGTGACCCATATTTAGGATGTAATTTTCTGACCTCAAATAACCCAGATTTAGGGTGAGTCTTCCCACCTCAGATGATCCGATCAAGAAAGTCCAACAGGGGTCTACCACACTGCTTGAGCTTTAGCTGATTCAGGTTGACAGCCACAACTAGATATCACATTATTTGAATATATCTAAAAAAATGGGGAAGAATTGCTAAACTTCAGAAAGATGTTTTCTTCATTTTATTAACAGTCCTCAGAAGATTAAAGGAAAAAGGCTTTTTAAAAATAGCTTTTTTGAGATGCAGTTCAAACACCCATTCCATTAATGCATTTAACATTGCTAGTCAGTGTTCTCAGCATATAATATTTTGAACTTGTAGCTTATGATAGAGGGCATGTAACAGAAAAGTTTCATTTTAAAGGGTTGAGCTATAGCTCTGTGGCATGTAGCACGAAGAATAAACACCGAGAGACAGATATTGGGGTTCATTCAAGCTGAAGATCAGAAGAGCAAAGCAGCCACATCAAGACCTTACCTCTACCAAGACTCAGACAAATATAGGCAGATCTGGCAATGCTCTCCACCAACTTCAGACTCCACGTTGCACTCAGTTACTGTCTCTTTTTCTTTGTATGCCTCTCTCCATCCACCCATATCACTCCTGTCTCCACCTCCCTAGTGCTGGGATTAACGGCGTGGGATCCCAAGTACTTGGATCACCTTTGTGTGAGCTCTGTTTCTCTTTTAGACAGATTCAGTCTTGTATAGCCCAGAGTGGCCTTGAACTCACAGAGAACCTTCCGCCTCTGTTTCCCACATCCTGGGATTAAAGGTGTGTGCTGTCACTCCCTGGCCTATCTTGCTGCTTTGCCACTACATTTCCCCGCCTTTTTTTTTTTTGTCTAAAATAAAAAAGGCTATAGGAAATATAAGAAAAACTATATATAATAAGTGCAATAACTATATTCAATATATACTGGCAATAAATACATCAACAATGTCTATCTAGTACATTTGCATTTGACAAATTCAGAGAAAATACACCATATCCATCCTATCTTTGTGAGTCCAAAGTCTTTCTATCATAACTTGCTTCCTACATCTGGTAAACAAGGAAAACTATAACTATCTAGTCTTTAACTCCCTCAGAGACACAAGAAGAAAAATATTATTAACTGAGTAAGCAGGAAGTGCAAGTAAGTGACTTTCAAAACATGTGAGAAATGACAGAAACAGCTGGCTGCCTGGACAGTCACCCAAAAATTCCTTTGCAATGTTGGGACATCCATCTTTGGCCTACAGGCCTAGAATATCTGACAGACTTTTCTGTGAAGCAGGATATTCTGAAGGGCTGTCTCTCCTTGTCTTGACAATGTTTGACAGTCACTTTCTTTTGTGTCCTGCTTGTCCAATTAGGACAGCATACTGTCAGCATTTTCTTGCCCAGTGACTTACTTTTTCCACAAAGAAAGCAAACTCCATGTAGAGTTTCTTCGATGTCCATCATCTTCTCTAAAGTAGATTGTTGCTGCCAGGGGTAGACAGGTCTTATTGTCATAAAAAAAAAAAAAAGAAAAGAACCTTTGTTATTAAACTATCTTAAATGCATATTCTGTAGATCCCTGAAGTGTCTGAAGATGACCTAATGTGACTACAAGTTTAATTATACTAGGTGACTAACTACTAACTTGCATTTCCTTATTATCCTAAACAGTTGGTAATAATAATTTTCAAGGAGTAGAAATTTGCATTACATTGTTAAATGAGTTGTATAGGTACAATACCGTGAGCAAGAGTAGAAATGTAAGTACAGTATGTTCTAACATAATTAATCTCAAATTTGTATCAGTACACAAAATTGGTATACAATATACAAAATCCAATCCAATATAAAACATTTAAAACTAGTGGTTGCTTTTTAAAAGTAGATTCATCTGTGAGTTCGAGGCCAGCCTGGTCTACAAGAGCTAGGTCCAGGCAAGTTAGGACACAGAGAAACCCTGTCTTTAAAAAAAAAAAACAATAAATAAATAAATAATAGTAAATTTAACAATCTGCCTTTCATCTTATCTATATCCTCCCTTATTTCTTTTCAGAGTAGATTCAATAATCCACCATTTTGGCCGGGCGACGGTGGCGCACGCCTTTAATCCCAGCACTTGGGAGGCAGAGGCAGGCGGAGCTCTGTGAATTCAAGACCAGCCTGGTCTACAGAGCTAGTTCCAGGACAGGCTCCAAAGCCACAGAGAAACCCTGTCTCGAAAAACCAAAAAAAAAAAAAAAAAAAAAAAAAATCCACCATTTTATTCTATCATATCTGTATCCCCCCCTTTTTTCTTTTCAAAACAAGAACTCTGAATCTGTTCTCCTTCGTTCAACTTTTCTCCTGGCCTTAACCGATAACTACTAACTTGTAATCAATCCCCATAAACAATGACAAATATCCATAACTCATTGAACAACCAAAAACCACCCACCCTACCTCTTGGGAATGTGGGTGTCGTATTCTTAAATCTACTTCCTGCTGTCTGGGGGCAATGGTATCTGTAGAGGATCCTGAAAAGAAAAATTTGGGTCAATTGTCAAGTCTTGGGAGAGGTAGCTGTATCATTTGCTGTCCAGTCTCTACATAATGGGAAAGTGCAGGCTTGTCTCAAGTCCTGGCTAGAGCTGTTTTTCAGCTGAGTGGTGTTATCATAGTCCTGGAGGAATTGTCATTGTGGGGCTCCGTCCTCCTCATGGAGACTTCAAAGGTTGCTGTTAGGCGTGCTCATGGTTCACTGCAGAAAACTGATAGAAACTCAAACCTGAAATCATGAACAGGAAGGCAGATAAAACCTTTATCTAGAATTAGTTACTACTCTATATGACCATTAATATCATGACAAAAAAAGTAGAATATATATATGTGTTAATCTTATAAAACTTATAACTTAAGAAAAGCTGTTAAAGAGTCAATATAAAACCAAAGGATTATGAGATTAGTAGTAATAAAATAGTCCTTAAATATTTTTTTTCTTCTGTCCCATATCAAGTGGTTCTTCTGACATGAGACAGAGATTTTAGATTTCACTTTATTAAGCATTCTTGGGTTTAGAGAAGGAGAGAGCCACATGCCTACTCCAAAGCCAGCTTTAATCTTTAATTGGACTGGGACTACAAAAAGACCATTTGCATTATATGTCTGTAGAGAACAGCAGAAACAAGCATTTGGGAAAATTTATCTAATTTTATCCTGTCGGAATTGTGATATATCAATAGGCCAATTTACTCTTTTTCTTCAGACATTTTTTTGTGGATAATTTGTCCCTTTTCTTCAGATGTCTCATTTGTCCAGTGGTCTTCAGATTCCTTAGCTGGATACCTTTATTCCTGAAAAGACAGAAACAAAACCCTTCCCCATCTCTAATTTTGGAGAGGTTCTCTTTTGGCAAGTTATATTGATCAATTGAAAACCACTTGTTACTTTTATAGGTTAGTTTATATTACATGGCCATACTGTTTGATGAACTAACGTCTCTTCTAGTTAAGAGGCATCTGTCTTAACTAGGTGGTGCACACCTTTAATCCCAGCAGTCGGGAAGCAGAGGCAGGTGGATCTCTGTGAGATCGAGGCCAGCCAGGTCTACAAGTACTAGTTTTTAAGACAGGTTCCAAAGCTACAGAGAAACCCTGTCTCTAAACGCCGCCCCCCTCAAAAAAGTAAAAAAGATGTGTCTCTTGTTCAAATCAAATCTTTCAATTTTGATGATATCCATAGCTTTTCTTCTCCTGTGGAAACAAAAGCAAAATCCCTTCCCTAACATAACGCATGTCCTGGTTTCCATTCTGAGGTCAGTACATCTTTAAAGTTTATTAACTGATTTAATTCTGTAGTTTTTTTTCTACTATCCGGTGTCTCTCCATGGCTGTTGTTCCTTTCTCATTGGCGTTTAGAAAATTCAAAGTTAATAAAGCATTATGTAATCTATTTCTGGGAGTATTTATTATCCCTTTCTGTTTATTTAACATAGCCTTTAGAGTTCGATTTGATCTTTATATAACTGCCTGGCCTGTAAGATTTTGTGGTATACCTGTAATATGCTTTGTATTATAATAAACAAAAAACTGTTTCATTTTTTAGAGACATATGCTGAAGCATTATCTGTCTTTATTTGTGCAGGTATACCTGTGATGGTCATAACTTCTAGCAAATGTGTGATTACTGAATCAGCCTTTTCCAAACTCAAAGCAGTTGCCCATAGATTTCAGGACTCACCTTTGGTCATCCGGCATGCGTCATTATGCAGCAAGTGCCTTTGCCCACTGAGCAACCTTGACCATCCAAAGTGGTCCTTTTGTTACAACTCATGCACACAGAGTCCACAGCTTGTATTCTTTTTGAAGATTTATTTTCATAATTTGTGTGTGTGTGTGTGTGTGTGTGTATTCATGCATGCACAAAAGTACAGATGCTCACAGAAGCTATAAGACTCCCAAAGCTGGAGTTAAGCTGTGAGCTCTCTGACACAGGTACTAGGAAACAACCTCAGGTCCTCTGTAAGAGAATCAAGTGTTGTTAACCACTGAACTCTTGGTTGTCTATCCTGTAGGCATATGTATGATGAATATATGATGGCATACGCACCACATCATATGAAGCAGTTTACCTAGCCTAAAAAAAAGTCTGTATTTGACTCTTCGTCCCACACTAATTTCTCTATGTAATGAACCAACTTCTGTACTGTGAAAGTTGAGGCAGTTACGTTTCTACCTTCATTCTTCCACTCCCAGTTTTCGTTAATTACATTATTGTTTGTATACATTGTTGATGTTACATATGTTACTTCAGTAACTATAATTGCCAAAGTTTCAAAGTTACTTTGTTTACATCATGATTTTGCATGGATGAATTTACAATTTTAACTTTTGATTTGTTGGGTTTTAATACCAGATAACATTTTAAAAGAAGTTATCCGTGTCTAAGCCTCCAAATTCAATATTTCAGAGTATTTGCTGATCACACCTAAATGACTGTTTAGCTGGGTATGAGGTTCCGATTCCTAAGTTCTGCCTCTTAAAGCTCTGCAGATATTACTGCACAAGCTTCTAAAACTGTGTTATGAAGTCTGATTCTCTCCAATCCTTCTCTCTGCACCTCCTACTTATACTTCTTTTTACCTATCCTTTAAAGTCAGTGAATTTTTCAGAATAAGTTTTACTATTATTTGTAGCATCAGTTTTTTTCACTAGCAGATAGAATGTAAGCTAATCTGTAGGGTTAGGCCTTAGTTTATAATTCATTTATTATCTTGTTACATTTAAGAAACCTTAGAGGCTCTGGAGAAGACTCAGAGGGTAAAGCGCTTGCTGCGCAAGCATGAGGACCTGCATTCAGATCCCAGCACCCACATAAAGGCCAGATCTAACTGCGTGCAACTGTATTTCAGTTTTGGTGAAGTGGGGAGAGACAAGGAGATCCTGAGGGGTCACCCTTCAGTCACTACCATCAAAATAGTGAGCTCCAGGTTCAATGAGATACACTGTCTCAAATACTAGAGGAAGGTAACAGAGGAAGACACCTGACATTGACCTCAGGCTCCATGTGTGCACACATACACATAAACAATTTAACTGCTTATGAAGAAAGTTTTTGTGATCTATTTCAGTGCATAGGTCCCCTGTTATTATCTTATTTTACTCCAGGTGTACTCCAGTTACATGTGTGTTCGCGTTTCTGTTGCTTCCATAGCTGCATTCTTGCCTTATTCTCCAGTTGACTTTGTGTGAGTTCCTCTACTCCTCCCACACTTCTCACTGTTCATGTTGTGTTTTGCCTATCCATGATTTCATGTACCTCTTTTTTTTCTTTTTCGAGACAGGGTTTCTCTGTAGCTTTGGTGCTTGTCCTGGAACTAGCTCTTGTAGACCAGGCTGGCCTCGAACTCCCAGAGATCCACCTGCCTCTGCCTTCAGAGTGCTGGGATTAAAGGCGTGCACCACCACCGCCCAGCTTTCATGTACCTCTTTTAAAAACATGAGCCATATTTTTTCTTTCCTATTCCCCTGATCTCAACTAGCTTACTTTTCATCTCTCTTTATTGTTGAGAAGTCCCACTGAGTCTCATAGGCTCTCTTAAGTAGCACATATACTAAGTTTCTTTGTTTCTTTTTTGCCTTCCCTCATAGCCCTTGTCCCAGGAGCCTCACAGCCAGGATACAGTGTTAAGTTCTGCAGTTAAATCCCACAGGGAATGACAAACTGTGGTCTCCTGTTCTCTCTGTTGCTGTTGGTCACTGTACACTTGGTGGGAACAGTGCTGAGGTATTTGTCCCCTCCTACTGTCTAAGCCTCTGGTGGCCTACCTGCTTGCCTCTGTAGTTCCTTGCAGACAGAACACAGTCCCTGTACTTCACACAGCCTCAGATGGAGGTGCAGCCTTGGCCTCCATTGTCTGACAGTCCTCGGAATGCTCTGTGGCTAAGCTTTGCTCCTGGTTTCTGGGAGCCACCCAGAAGCCTCTGCCTTCGTGTCAGTACTGTGTCTCTGTCCTGGAGTTGCAATGTGGAAGGGTGGACACTCTCTGCATGGTAACAGCTCACCTGGGAGCTTGTCTTCGGAGAGAATGTCCTTATGTACTTGTTTTAGATGTATATTCACAGAGCCTCTGAAAGCCAAGAGACTAGTGATGTCTGTAGGCTCCAAGATTTCATCCGGGGACATCTTTGAGGGGCTGAGACCCTGAAGGAATATGCTTTGTCTAGCCTGCAGATTCTGCTGTGACCCTAGACATAAAACCTGCAGCCCCTCCTGAACAGTAGTGAACCTCTAAGGAACAGGGAGCAGGCTAACCCTTTACTTCTGGAGACTGTTGATGAGAGAGTTCACTAGCCTCTCATTTAGTCCTTCTAAAAGCTCTTGAAGATTAGCAAACAGGGAAGAGTGGGCCAGAGAAGCTAGGAATTCACTCCAGGTCACTGTTGGCTTGAGAGGGTTGAGATGAGAATTCTAGCCTCAGGTCTAGACTTCGACTTTCCTGTTAGCATGCCCACCAGACATTGCGGGAAGTGACTCTCCTGTCCTGTCTCTCTCTGTCTCTCAAGGGTCCTCAGTGAATTCTGCCATGTTTATTTAAAGAATCTTGCCTAGGAAGTCCCCACAAGCACGCAATTCCCTGCCGCTGGGAAGGTGTGGATTCCAAGATGATCATAAAGGAATACCGGATTCCCCTGCCAATGACTGTGGAGGAATACCGCATCGCCCAGCTATATATGATACAGGTGAGTCCGGAGAGGTGGCTGGACCAGGTTAAGTTGGATGGATTCCAGTGTATACTAGTGGGTACTGTCCATGTCTGTGAAGTGCTGCATCTTGGCATACTGGGTTCTCGTGGGATCAGAGTGTCTTGCCACCACTATACTCCCACTCCCATACGAATATCCGCTTTGCATTACCATCCATCACCTTGCATCCGCTCTTATTTCAGGTCTCAGCCCAGGCTGCTGTCACAAATTACCCTGCCCTTTGGCTTAAGCACCAGGGACTATTCCTTGCTGCTTTGAAGGCCGCTTCCTAGATCAAGGATGGCCAGGGCAAGATTTTGATGGGAAATGTCTTCCTGAGTTTCACATGTACACACATTGGGGTGGGCACATGACAGTAGTCTTTCTTCTACTAATAAGTATATTATCCCAGTCTCTTGACCCCAAATAAATCTAAGTAATTCCCAGATGCCTCCATAGATTATCACACTGGGAGTTGGAGCTTCGTTGTAGGGACCAGAGGAGACCCGTTTGGTCCCAACATCTCATTTAAAATGGGGCATGTGAGGCAGGGGAGACTAATAAGTTGTGCAGGAGCACACAGCTTGGCTTCTGATTTCTGGCTCCCAGGGTCTGATGGGAGAATGGGATGTATCATGTCCACTCCAGGAAACACCCTGGACTCTCCTCAGTGTCTGAGCAGATGAGAACACAGACCCCAATCTCTATGTTCATTTCAGATCCTTCTAGCCCAGATGTCAGACCTGCCCACTTCCCACACTGCTGGATACTGACTGAGTCCTTGCTCTGCAGAGCTTTCCACCCTAGCTCTGCAGCTACCCTTCTCCCTCACCAACCCTGCAGTTCTTCCTCCATGCCAAGGGTCCAGAGCTTCTACCTTGATTATAAGCTGTCTCTTGGCTTGGCTCTGGCTTTTCTGGATAAAATGAAGTCTCTTGTTCCTGTTACCCACTGGGCCCTGTATCTGACAGGCTTCATTGCATCACCCTGAACCCTCAGTATAGAGGGCTGGCAGCAGGGAATAGCCCTCAGGGCTTCCACCTCCAACCTTGTTTGTTTGTTTTTATTTTTCAAGACAGGATTTCTCTGTGTAACAGCCCTGGCTTGCTAGGCTGTAGACCAGGATGGCCTCAAACTTACAGATATCTGCCTGCCTCTGCCTCCCGATTAAAGGTATACACCTCCATGCCCGGCTTCTCCCACCAGGTTTCTGAGGGGCTTGCACCTTCCGCCCAGAGGCTCAGTACCTGTCTAAGAGGAGCTTGAAACCACTAGAGTTTAGCCAGCTCCCACAGGAGTGCTTTGGCTGGGAAAGAGCAGGAAGTGCCCCCAGCCTCTCCAGGGGACTGTTTGCTCTGAGCTGCTTCAGAAGCGCCACTCAATTCCCTCTTGAACCACTTACCCCTTAATTATTTCTAGAGAGCAGGGAGAATAAGAGCTTAAATCAGGCCCCAGCTCTGAGCACTCTGGAAATAGCTCAGTCTGTTCAAGGACCAGACTCATCTGCTCATGCTGCCATTTGTCCTGCGCCCTTTAGTTCCCTTCGCAGCAGGCTACGGCAGTACAGCCCCATTGGCTCCCAGGTTGGACACCCAGGGTCCAGGAGCATGACCTCCAGCCTCTGGAGTGCCCCAAGGTATTTCTCAAGTATGGAGTCATTGTTACTCAGCCCCTCTAAATACCTCCTTTCCCAGCATCAGTCCTTAGCTTCCAGTCAATTCAATTGTGCAGTGACCCACGTCATCTGTATGATATTCAGATCTGTATCCAGACTACACAGTCCATTGACCAATTTGTACAATGTCTTTTGGTGAACGTTGATTTGCTAGCTGAAACTGTAGTAAATAGAAGCGCCTCCTACCTTGTCGGTCATGTGTGTCTACACCCTAACAAGTGCCTACACCCTCACAAGTGTCCTCTACTGCTGTGAGCTTCTAGTGCTTTTCCCTGTGCCCCTTCCAGTAAGTAAGTGGGTATGCAAAAGATAGAATGGTGAGCAAGCCAGATCTTGCCAGAAGAGGGGTTTCTGGGCCAAGTGGTCATATCCAGAGGGAGGCTAAGGAACATGGTTAGCATATACATATATATGTGTGTGCGTACGTGCGTGCACACAGATATGCACACATGCATCTACATAACATGCACAGTCCCACTCCAGTCCCCATCAGCTTGAGAGATCCACAGAGGTATGATATACCTCTCTGTAAGCTTTCATGGCCACTATAGCCCCTTTAAAGCCAGGCTTCCTGGTTGTCTTCCAGCCTTTCCTCATGCTCCACAGTGGCAGAAAGGCAGGGAGAGTTGAGTCCCTGAGTAGCAAAGTCTGTATCATCTGTTTTAAGCAGAAATCCCATGGTTCCATCTTGATATCAGGGACCCTGGAGCCAGTATATGTAGCTTGTCTAGAGGTTGAGGTGTGATCTGTTTCCAGACAATAGCACAGCTAAGTATCTTGCTCTGTAGGAGGAAATGTAGACTGTCCCAGATGAACCTGGCTCTGGGGAACAAGCAAGTGAGTCTCCCCGGCTCTCACTTACTGTTTGTTTTGGGTTTTTGTTTGTTTGTTGTTTTTGCTTTGTTTTGTGGGTTTTTTTTTAGACAGGTTTCTTTATGTAATAGTCCTGGTTGTCCTATAGACCAGGCTGGCCTTGAACTCACATATCTGCTCTCCCCTGACTCCTGAGTGCTAGGATTAAAGCATGTGCCACAATACCCATCTTGTTTTTGGTTGTTTTGTTTGTTTGTTTGGTTGGTTGGTTTTTCGAAATGGTTTCTCTGCATAGACCTGGCTGTCCTGGAACTCACTCACATCTGCCTCCTGAGTGCTAGGATTAAAGTCATGCACCATCATGCCTGGCCCCTCAATTTCTTACATAAGCTAGTTTCTTAAATGGCATTGCTCTGAAAGGGCTCTCAAAAGTAACTTTCCTTTTCCAACCTGGGCTAGTTCACCCCTCCTTAGGCAACCTGATGGTTCCCCACTCCTGAGATGTCAGCCTTAGTGTGGACACCGATTGTCATAGCACATTACAGCCCAGAATTCCTAGACTCAAGGGATCCTCCTGTCTTAGTTTCCTGAGTAGCTGGGACTACAGGTGTGAGCCACTGCTCCCAGCAAAAGTAACTTTCGTATTTGCAGATGGGAAATTGAGCCAATTGTGAAACTTAGCTCCCCCAGCTCCCTGGAGACCTGTCTGGTCCTTAAAGGCTTTGGGCTTCTGGTGGGGTCAGGAGGAATCCACTCCCAGCCTCAGAGATTAGGGAGTACATGGCAGACAGGAGTACAGAAGACAGCGGGGAAGACAAGGAGTCCTGCTTATCCAGAACAGGGAGGGCGGCACCTGAGGAGGCCTGCCTTGCCCACCCTGTCCTATAGCCTCTCCAAGATGATTCTAGTTGGAAGAGATGTGAGCTTGTTAACAGGCCTGAGAGCAGTGGTTCAACAAGAGGCCAGCTCAGACAGTTCAGATGTGGGGGCTGAAACCTGGGTGCTTGTGTCCTTCCTGTTCCTGAGACACCCACTCACAGCCAGATTTCTATCTCTAGAGGCCCTGCTCATCTCATGTGACCGATAGATCATTTCTGTACCCAGCATTCTCTGCTACTACAGGACCTGTGGGTGCCTCTTTCCTAGCCCCTGCCCCTGTCTGCTTCTCTGTTCACTCCCTCTGTGCCTGCTATGGGCTTTGTCTTCTGTGCCTCAGAACCCAGAGTTCCTGAGGGCCCGTGCCATTGCAGGGTAAGCATATGTCACAGTCACAGGATATACCCGGATGTGTGCACAGCTCACTGTGTGCCAGTCATGCCACAGTAACACAGTGTTCTGTCCCCACCTGTGTGGAGACGATTTCAGGGGAGAGTGTAGATGTATGTGTCAAATGAGAGCCAGGCAGGAGTGGCAAGAACTGAGAAATGGGAGACAGGTCTAGGTACACCCCAGGCAGATGCTGTAGGAGGCAGCATGTTCCTTCCGTGAAGGGCCTTTGGAGACAGCTGAGTGAATAGCAAAGAGGCTCGTTTGGCAGTAGCTGGAACAGGTTGTAGAAAAGACCAAGCTGGTGAGTCAGAACCATTCACCTGCCTGAGCAAGTTCTGTACCCAGGGAGTCAAGGCCAGCAGAAACCACTGCAGTACCCATACTGTCCTCTAGGGGGTCCTAAGCAAGACCTTGCTGGCCGGAGGTGGGGGTGCGTGGTGGCCGGATGGGCTTGGTCAGTACCCTGGACAGCTCTGAGCACAGCTGCTGGGGAGGGGTTCTCATTTTGCAGCCTTCCTTCAGAGGTCCCATGGAGGTTTGGTGACTATTTGCCAACTCAAGGTTCCAAGGGTGGGCAGCACTACATACTATTTAGGAATGGCCATGGGCAGGGATGTGGTAGTGGCTTCCTGTGTGGGCAGAGCATAGGGAGGCTGAGGAGAGCTTGTTTCTCTGGTATGGCTAAGCCACAGCTTTATGAGGGCTTGTTGCTCCCTTCATTACTGTGGCCAGTGGGACCCCGGGATCAGCCTGTAGAGGACTGGCTTGCTTGTGAGGACTAGATCCCACATGTCCCTTCCACAGTGACACTCCACCCCCAGGACTCAAATGCTCATATAACCAGCGGGCATACTGTGGGTGGTAAGGCCAGAATGGTGTGGCCCGCCCATGGAGTCACCGCCACTGGGGAAAAGCCTGTGTGGCTGTGCAGGAAGCACAAGGACCACTCCAGGAGGCGAAGGACTTTCCTATTAGGCAGGGGAGGGATCAACAGTCAGTGTTTCTCTGACAGATAGGCTGAAGATTAACCACAGGAGGTCATCAATAAAACTACCTAGCTAGGTGAGTAGTGCCCAACCCCAGTTCCTATTCATGTACAACCTCAAGAGTACGACCTCATCTAGACTCGGGCCTGTGCATATATAATTAGTTAAGACTTTTGAGATAAGATCATCTTAGTCCTACCCCAGGTTGACTAACTGTTGTCCGTATAAGAAGAGGAAAGGACACAGCAGCTCAGGGAGGAGGCAGGCAGGATCAGATGAGAGAGGCAGCACTACCGCAGGGGTTGGAAGGGTGGGATGGTGTCTCTAGAGCCTGTGAGGAGCAGAGCATGCTGGCCAGTCTGACAGGCAGCTTGGAGGTGGCTCGAGCCTAGATGTGCTTCAGTGAACAGGGTGAGTGCTGTGTGGGTCTCTATGGAAGAGCCTTCCCTGCCCCTGCTGTTTTTTCAGTTTTTCCTGACTCTCTGCACCCTGTCTCCACTCTGAGAGACCTCTGAGGTTCCCCAACCCCTGTAACTGGCCCATCTCCTCTTTAAACTTCTCAGCAGGCAAGTGTATTAGCCTCCTGGTGCCGTACAAAGAACCACACACACTAGCTGGCCTCAAACAGCAGAAATGGACTCTTGGATCTGCTCAGACAGTCACCACTGTCTTAGCTCCCACCTTACTGTCACTCAGGTCACTGTAGTGCTGTCCCATGTTCCAGGCCTGCAGTTACCAGCTGCAGGCACAGGGCTGATGTAAGAGGTAAAACAAGTTGTGCCATAGCACATCCGCTCGCTTCAAACCTAGCTCACAGTCCCAAGACCAGTCCATCCATCCTCCCTCCCTGTAGCAGGAGGCCGGCCGCTTGTTTGTGCCCGGCTGCCCAGACTCGAAATAACCACACAGAAACTATATTAATTAAATCACTGCTTGCCTATTAGTTCTAGCTTCTTATTGGCTAGCTCTTATATCTTAATTTAACCCATTTCCATTATTTTATATTTTACCATGAGGCTTGTAGCCTACCAGCAAGGTTCCATCTGGCAGCTTGCGTCTTTCTCCTCCGGCGGCTCCATGGTGGCTCCCAGCATTCAGTTTAATCTTCCCCACCTAACTCTACCCTATCACAGGCCAAGCCAGCTTCTGTATTCATTAACTAAGAAAAGCAACACATATACAGAAGGACTTCCCACACCACCTCCCTTCCTCTCTTCCTTTCTTCCCTTTTTCCTTTCTTCTAGACACAGTCTCACTATGTACTCTTGGCTAGCTTAGAACTCACCAAGATCCACCTGCCTCTGCCTCCCAAGAGCTGGGATTAAAGCTGTGCCTCCACCCCAGGACATTCCTTCTCCTTTCTGAAAGAGACTTTAGTCACGCCTGGCCCCGGAGCTGGACACCACGTTGTGTGCTACAGAAGTCAGGCTCTGGGGTGGTTGAAGTGATGAAGTTTGTGTGGGAGGAGCATCCAAGAGTACACATGTATCTGCACTTATCAGTATACTGAGCATGTGTGCACATGAACATACGTGCTGCTTGGGAAGCTGACCAAGGATAGCCTTAGCAATGTCATCACGTCACCATAGAAGCATAGTCTGGACTTAAAGTCACCATTGCCTCAAACATAGCATCTATAAAACAGGAAATGGACCTTTCAGACACTGGGAAGGACACATAGAGATGACCTAGGTGCTTTGTGTGTGTCACCAAGCCACCTCCCACTCTCCTATTTGGCTCTTCTTAAACCTTAGTGAATACAAGAGGCAAGACTGGGGTTTGTTTGTTGTTAGAGCAGCTTTGTGAGTCCCACACATCTGAAGGGGACAGAATTGTACAGAAGCCACCTTCTGGATGTGATATAGTGTAACATGGACGGCCAGACCTATTTGTTTGGTTTTTGTCCCGCCCGGTACCCCACAACTGTTTGGCTGCAAAGAAAATCACACAGAGATCTCTATAAGTTATAAAGCTGATTGGCTCATTAGCTCTAGCCTCTCACTGGCTAACTCTCACATCTTGATTAACCCATTTTTCTGATCTATGTTAGCCATGTGGTTCAGTACCTTTTTTCAGTGGGGCAGATCACATCCTGCTGCTTCGGTGATCTGGACAGGAGTGGGAGGAATCAACTTTCTCCTTCCCAGAATTCTCCTGTTTTAATTACATCATTTCTACTTCCTGTCTGGTTTTCCCGCCTATATTTCCTGCCTGGCCAATCAACGTTTATTTAAAACATGATTGACAGAATACAGACAATTCTCCCACAGTATGGAACTATTATGTATATGGTTGCAGGTGTCCTTGTTTTTATGTTGCTGTGGTAAAATCACAACAAGCAACTTAAGGGAGAAAAGTTTGTCTACAGCTCACAGTTCCAGGGTACAGTCCATCCTAGGATGAAGTCAAGGCTGCAAGAGCTCGAATCACCTACTCACATCTCATCCACAGCTAAGAGCAGAGAGAAATGAATGCATACGTGCTTGGTGCTCATATAACTTCTGTCCTCATACACAGGGCAGGACCCAAACCTAAGGAGTGGTACCACCCACAGTGGGCTGAGTCTTCTCACAGTATTAATGTTAATCAAGACAGCTCCCACAGACATGCCCACAAGCCAGGTTGCTCCAGATAAGCTCTCATTGAGTCTTTCTTCCCAGGATGAGTCTAGATTGTGTCAAGTTCACAATTAAAACTGATTACACAGAGGGTACATATATTTTTCTATGTTTTGAGTGTATTAAGTGTAGAAATCACAGCCAGGTGGTGGTGATGCATGACTTTAGTCCTAGCACTCAGGAGGCAGAGACAGGCAGATCTCTGTGAGTTCGAGGACAGTCAGGGCTGTTACAGTGAAACTCTGTCTCAAAAAAAAAAAAAGTAGGGCTGGAGAAATGGCTCAGAGGTTTAGAGCATTGCCTGCTCTTCCAAAGGTCCTGAGTTCAATTCCCAGCAACCACATGGTGGCTCGCAACCATCTGTAATGGGGTAGGGTGCCCTCTTCTGGCCTGCAGGCATACACACAGACAGAATATTGTATACATAATAAATAAATAAATATTAAAAAAAAAGTAGAAATCACTAGTTTGTATAGTATGGTAACTTTGGTGTAGGACATAGTTGTTACCTGTAGAATGTGCCATTGCCCTCACTCCAGCCCTTGGGAACCAACAATTGGCTTTGAACTCTGGGTTTGCCTCTTCTGGACATTTTCATTAATGGGATCACATGATGCAGCCTTTTGTGTCTGACTTCTGTCACCTAACATGTCCTCAGGGCTCGTCTACCTTTCAGCCAGTATCAGTGTCTTATTCCTCTTTATGGCTGGAGATTGTTCAGTGGGATGAATGTACCATGTTTTCCCGTGTGCTGATTGACCCCTTTTGGTGATTGTGTGTAAGTAGCATTCAGACTCTGTGAGGAAATAGGTTTTCCTCTGCTGTGCCTCTGTGCCTGCCTTTAGATTTTCTATCTATGAGGGACTGCTACACTGTTTCCGCCCTCACTCGCTGTATGTGAGGGCTCCAGTTTCTGCATTAGGCTTGGTGCTTTCTGGTTGGTTTTGGTTTGTGTTTCCTGACTATTTGTGTTGTTAAGCAACCTTCAGGCACTCACTGGCCCTGTGTATGTCTTCTGTGGAGACATGACTGTTCAAGCCTTTGGACCATTTGTGAATGTGTCATTGGTCTGTTGTTGAGATGTAGACATTATCTTTATCTTTTGGATACAAATTCCTAGCATCAGATATTACTGGCAAGTTTTCTCTTGCATTATACAAGCTCTTTTAACTTTCTTTCTGCAAAACACATGTTATCAGTTTTCATTAAATCCAGTTTCTGTGTCTTTTGCGATGAATGTTTCTGCTGGCTTCCTGTTGAAGGATGCACTTTAGCTTCCCTTGTGGACCATGGAAGTCATTTCCACCCACTTCTGCCTCATAAGGGACCACCTCCCATCTTCCTTGTAGGCACTATGTCCATTACCCCATGAGTAGATTTTGGTCACCCCTAAGATCAGATCAAGCCCCCAGCTGCCTTTTTAAACAATCTTAGCAGTTCCAGTGTTGCATGTATAAACTTTGTCTAATCCAAGCTCATAGACCTATCCCTGCATTTTCTTCTGAGAGTTTTAGTGTTTCTATCAGGGAATGTATTACTGTCAACAGCAGCCGGTGAGAGAGTCCTGTCCATTACGGAGTTTGTGGCCCTGTGTAATGCTGGGGTCCCTGCCAAAACTTCTGCTGCCTCCTCTGCTTCTCTGTCATTCTAACCGAGTAGGGTCACAGTTGGTTCCTGTTCTTCAGTTTCTCCATACGTGACTAACATCCTCCCAGTAAGTCTTTGTCTGTTCCCCTCCTTACTCACTTACACACAGCTCCCTCTTGGCTTAGCTTCCCGAATGCTCAGCGTACAGCTCTGACACACCATATCTGTCTGCAGGCGACTCTAAGAACATTGTCCTGCTGTCTTGCCTAGCAGAGCCCTGAATCCATGGATTCTTCTCTCTCTCTCTCTCTCTCTCTCTCTCTCTCTCTCTCTCACACCATATCTGTCTGCAGGCGACTCTAAGAACATTGTCCTGCTGTCTTGCCTAGCAGAGCCCTGAATCCATGGATTCTTCTCTCTCTCTCTCTCTCTCTCTCTCTCTCTCTCTCTCTCTCTCTCTCACACACACACACACACACACACACACACGCTTGTCTCACACATGTGTATAGAAAAGTCACGTGAACATAGACATTCTGACCAACAGCCTCAGTGCTTAAGCCCAGTAATGGGCAACAGTCCTCAGTTTTCCTAATCATAGGCTGATCTCAGAACACACAATTCCACCCCAGCATCCCTGGCTGTCTCTCCAAGCAGCCTGTGCCTGGCCCCAACCCAGACCCTGCTGTGGGCCTCTGCAGTAAAGTAGACAGTAACACTTAAAAGTAGCTATAACAGGGGGCTGGAGAGATGGCTCAGTGGTTAAGAGCATTGCCTGCTCTTCCAAAGGTCCTGAGTTCAATTCCCAGAAACCACATGGTGGCTCACAACCATCTGTAATGGGGTCTGGTGCCCTCTTCTGGCCTGCAGACATGCACAGAGACAGAATATTGTATATAATAAATAAATAAATAAATAAATAAATAAATAAATAAATAGTAGCTATAACACAGCATTGCTCAGCTGGGAGGCTGAGTCACGTCCAGTAGCTGGAATATTGAGAAGAGTGATAGCCCAAAGCAGGGCATACACGGTCTAGATGCGTTCTGAAGAGAACACTCGGACAACAGCCTGGAGGAGACTGTGAGTTGTGTGTATTCCTATATATACATGGTATCTGCCAGCACCACTTCAGGCATGGCTGCCCCACTCTTACAGATCAGTAGTCTAGGACCAGGCCCACCCAACAGGAGGGAATGCGTGTGTGGTCCCTGAGATTCAAGCTATCTCAGCTTCTTCCTTTCTGTCTCCACACTGTCCCAAGTGTCTGTAGTCTGGTAGTCAGCCATCACCTTGAGTGAGCTGCACCCAATACCCTGTGTCTCGGTTTCCTCACTTACAGAATGTGGAGTGCTCCCATTCTACCAGTTTGAGGATCAGGTGCAGACAAAGATAGGGTCCAGAGGTGTCTGCTCAGCCTTGGCATTCCCCGTGGGCCTCCTCAGTGAAAGCATGCACATCTCAGCCCCAGTGTGTTCTGAGTGGCCCTGTCTGTCACCTTACAGGTCCAGATCAAGCCCTGCTCTTCCCAGTCCCATCTGAAAGCATCAATGACTAAGTCAGAACAGTTGAACCCTCCTCACCTCTCTGTTTCCGGAGTCTTCAACCCTGTACCCTCAGTCCTTTCTCAGAAACAAACCTGAGCAATATATGGACTTTGGAGCCTTGTAGACCATACCCAATACTTATTACAGCTGGAGTTAACTGTCTTCCCAAGGCAGACAGGGACCAGCTGTCCTCATAGGCCGGAGTTTTCATGGCGGTAAAACTTTTCCTTGCAGTGCAACTCGGAGACTTCTCACTAGCTTGGGTAGTTCTGGGTTTTTCTTCACTTTTTAAAAAAATTACATTTATTTGGGTCAGGCATGGTGGCACGTTTTTAACCTCAGAACTTGGGAGATCTGTGTGAGTTCAAGGCTAGCCTGGTCTGCATAGTGAGCCAGAAGTACACAGATAGACCCTCTCCCTCTCTCTCTAAAATCATTTTTCTTTTTTGGGGGGGAAGGGGCAGGGAAGCATGTGTTCCATGGCACGCCTGTGGAGGTCAGAGGGCAATTTTCAGGAATCAGTTCTACCTTCTACCATGTGGGTCCTAGGGATTGAAATCAAGTTGCCAGGCTTGGTGACAAGGGCCCTACCCACGAACAATCTTGCTGGAACTTTCTTTACTTTTCTGTTTTGGTGGTTGTTGTTTTCTATTATTATTATTATTAATTTTATTGGTGTTTTTAGCCTATATGTATAAATGTATACATATAGGCTGGATCCTAGAGTTACAGACAGTGTGAGCTGCCATATGGGTGCTGGGATTTGAACCCGGGTCTTCTAGAAGAGCAGTCAGTGCTCTTAACCGCTGAGCCATCTCTCCAGCCCCGGTGGTGGTTGTTTGCAAAGAGACTTTTTTTTTTTAAATAGCCCAGGCTGAACTGGAATTCATAATCTCCCTGCTTCTGCTGGAATTACAGGCATGAGTACGAAGCCCAGCTGATCTGTATTGTTTTCATCTTAAGTTTTTGACAGTTTTGTACATGTGCACAATGAATTTTAGTTGTCTTTGCCCCCTTGCTATTACAGTGTCTCATCTCTGCTCCATCCCACTGAATCCCAGCAAGGTCCCCCACCTCCATGACTTTTGTGCGCATGCCGCCCAGTGCATTTAATTAGGGTTGCCTGCATGAGTGGGAAAATATTTACTGGAGCATGGGCAACTTAGCATTGGCTACACCACTGAAGAAAGTGACAGCTGACAGCCCCTCCCCAAGCCACCATTTACAGCCAGAGGCCCCCTGAGTCCTTCCCCCAGTCTTGGACAACTTTGTGTAGTAGTAACTATGGCTACAATGAGTTCATGAACACAATGGCATTGTGTGTCCAGAAGACAGTTTTCTACAGCACACCTCTCCATCTTCAGGCTTTATGTTCTCTTTGTCCCCAATTCCACAGTGTTCTTTGAGTCTTGATTGGGGTACTGGGTATGTTCCATTTAGGGCAAGCATATCACCTATCATTCTTTATGTTTAATTCAAGAATTTGCACATATAGAATGTACATGGGTCATAAGCACCACTGTGGTGGGCTCATGGCAAGTGAATAGACCTTTGGGAGCAGTGCCATTTCTGGAAACAGAATTTTCTTAGCCACCAGTAAACCTGTGTGTCCAAAGAACCCCTTAAGTCCTAAGCAAACAGAGGGCAATGCCAGATGTCCTGTCTGTTATTCTGCACCTTATTATTTTGAGAGAGGGTCTGTCCTTTGAAGCAGCTAGGCAGCTGGCAAGTCCCACATCCTGTTGTCTCTGCCCTCTACAGTGTTGGGGTTACAGGCATGCATCAGTCACACATGGCTTTACATGGCTTCCAGGGTTCTGAATTCAGATCCTTGTGCTTGCACAACAAGCACTCTTACCCGCTGAGTCATCTCCCGGGCCAGGGTATACCGTTTCTTCAGATGGTGGCCAGCTGGATGGTTTCTACCTTCTTGCTACCATTCAAGTACAAGGTTTTGTGTAATACAGAGAGGTGAGATTCCAACTTGCTTTAGTTTTTATTGTTGTTTACAGATGTTTGGGACCTTTTGCAATAACGTATGGATTGTAGCATCCATGTGCTGCTCCTACAAAATAAAAACACTAGAATTTTGCTGGTGACTGCACAGGTCTTGCAGGCTTCTTTGGGATTATTGTTGTCTTCACAATGTTGAGTCTAACCTATGAAGAGAGGATGCTTTTCCAGTTGTGTAGGTCTTTAGTTTCTTTTGGTTCTGTGGTCTTCAGTTTTCACCTCTGGTCAAATGGATTCCTGTTTGTTCTGACAAATGCTTTTATAAACACAACCAGTTTCCTTTTGTGTTCTTCAGCTTAGTGTGTTGATTTTGTGTTCTGAAGCTTTGCTGAATTCATTTAATTAAGCCTAAGAGATTTAAGGAAAATTCTTTAGAGTTTTCTATATAAAGATTATGTTCTCGACAAACTAAAATGATTTTTACTTTTTCTTTTCCAGTTTGGATGCCTTTTATTATTTCTTTTTCTTGCCTAATTATTGTGCCTGGAACAAACAGTACAAAACTGCCTAGAAGCAGGAGTAGGCACCCAGCACTGGAGAAATGGCACGCACTTGTAACCCCTTTAGGAGGCTAGAAATGCAAATCAGTACCATCCCTGCCTATGCTGTGACCTTGTCTCAAAAAATAAACAAAGAAAATAAAAGGAAGAAGAGGCCAGGTGTGGCAGTGCTCACCTTTAACTCCAGTACTTAGGAGGCAAAGTAAGGCTGATCAAGTGAGTTCAAGTTTAAGGCCAGCCTGATCTACAAAGGAAGTTCAGGTCAGTCAGAGACCCTGTCACAAAGACAGGGAGGAGGAAGAAGAGAAAAGGGGGAAAATGGGCATCTTGGGAAAGCTCAGCCCTAGGATAGATAGAGTCAAAATAGATGATTTGTGCTTTTGATACTTATAGTTAAAGAAAAAACTCAGGGCTCTGTTCTCTTCCTTCAGACGGCTTGGGGCTCATAGAGCCACAGTGCAGATTTAGGAGGCCGTGGTGTCCTAAGGTGACACAGAAAGAGCCAGCCTCAAGGCTGAAGACCTTTTCTGTTCTGTCCTCTGAGCCTCTTCTCTATGTTGACCACACATCAACATGTTTTCCCCCATAGAAGAAAAGCCGCAACGAGACCCATGGACAAGGCAGTGGCGTGGAGATCCTGGAGAACCGGCCCTACACAGATGGTCCTGGTGGCTCTGGGCAGTACACCCACAAGGTGTATCATGTGGGCATGCACATCCCTGGCTGGTTCCGTGCCATCTTGCCCAAGGCAGCCTTGCGGGTGGTGGAGGAGTCCTGGAATGCCTACCCCTACACCCGAACCAGGTGTGCCTGCCTCTACCTCCTCAGCATGCCATCTGCTAGGGGAACTCCACAGCGTGTGTCCAGGAATTCTCCTGGCAGACTCAACCCCCTGCACCCCTACAAGCATCAAACTCTGCCTCACACATGTCCCCTAATGGTTCACAGGTGGTCACGTGCAGGAACGGGACAGATGCCCCTGTATTGTCTGCCTCCAAGAAATGGCAATTGAAGTCATGAAGGCAGGGACTGAGCAAGGGCTGGCATCTAGGAAAGTTCAGGGAATGAACATTCTCTAAGTTCCCATGAACAGAGACAGCCTACTAGGAAGAAGTGTGAACTGAAGGTAGACCAGATGGTCCAAAGTCTCCCAACTCTGGGACTCTAAAGCTTCTGTAGCTTTGTTAATACATCCCTTGGTAAGCAGGGCTTTTCTCAGAACCCCAACAGGGGATCTTCACTCTTTTCTCCCCAGTGCTAGCTCTCATTGAGCAAGGGTACTCCCCTTTAGCTTCCCAGGGCTTCCTCCCCTCAAACCCCACACCTGGAAAATGCTGAGAGCTAGTTTAAGATTTCCGAGAGCACTTCTCCATCCCAGAAAGGAGCTGTTCTGTTTTCAGAGTGGGCTACTTGCTGGTGTCACATACCAGGAATGTCTGCCCAGATCCACTGACTTCATAGCACACTGCCATTGTGGCTGTGGATGCATTCCCACCACACCATACTCATATGGATGCCAGATGTGGGAAGCTTCTAGAAGCTACCAAGGAAGTTCAATAGCTCTCATCCCTGTCTTTCTCTCCCACATGCTGGCTTAGGACAAGATGGCAATATAGGAAATAGACGTGACTGTCACATCTCAGCTAACTCCACCTATCTTCGTTACATTTCTCTTACTGTGAATAGACACCTTGACCAATGCAATTTATAGAAGAGTTTATTGGGGCTTATGGTTTCAGAGGATGAGTCCATGACCATCACAATAGGGAGCATGGCAGCAGGCAGGAAGCTGTGGTGCTGGAGCAGTAGCTGAGAACTTACACCTTATCCACAAACATGAAGCAAAGGGAGACAGAGCACTAACTGGGAATGGCATGGGCTTCTGAAACTTCAAAGCCCACCACCAGTGAAACACCTCTTCCAACCAGGCCATACTTCCTAATCCTTCCCAAAAAGTTCCATCAACTAGGGACCAAGTATTCACATATATGAGCCTGGGGGGGGGGGGCATTATCATGTAATCGACCACACCACCTACCCACTTTACTTTGTTTTCAGTGTGGTCCAACAGACTGCTAGCTAGTGACAGCCCCTCCAGGGTTCAGTCCCAGTGGATGTTTTTTCTCTCAGGTTCACCTGTCCCTTTGTAGAGAAGTTCTCCATTGACATTGAGACCTTTTATAAGACCGATACTGGGGAAAACAATGATGTGTTCAGCTTGTCTCCTGTGGAAAAGAACCAGCTGATAACAGGTGAGCATGACAGCTGAAGCCTAGAAGGCAGCATTGCCACCCCAGGTCACCCTAACTCTGTCCCTCTGCCCTTGCCTGATCTCATCCTGAGAGTATGTTGGATTCTTAGGTGGTGGGTAGGATGGGGCACAGAGTGAGGCAGGACAGGCTTCCATGTCCTGAATGTGCATGCCAAGTCTGTCGGCTTTCTCCTCCCTATACATGGGCTTGTGGACTCTTGGGGTACTGTCTGGCTAAAAGCTGCTTGTGAATGCCATGCCTACAGTAGACTGGCCCACACTATGGTGTCTGTGGCTGGAGTGACGGTGGCCTTTGCTGCTTTGCTCTCCAGCTAATGTCACTCTGCAGGAGGTGGTCTCCATTTGTTAAGCTTTTTTGTTTTAGACAGTGTCTTACTCTGTAGTTCTGATTAGCCTAGAACTCACAGAGATCTGACTGCCTCTGCCTCCCGAGTCCTAGGATCAAAAGTATACACCACCATGCCCAGCTAACTCTTTTAAAAGAGAAATCAGAGTTGGAGATTTTTCATGTGAAATTTCCCCAATTTTTAAACATTGACAAAATGTTTAACAAAATGGCAAACAAAACACATCTGAGGGCCTAACACGGTTCTGCAAGCCTCTTCTAGATGGTAGTCTCTGGCCCAGGTCTACTTGCTTAGGTGCTATTCAGGGGCCTCATCTAGTGACAAAGGACCATTGCATCCTGATTCTTCATCCCCTCCACAGTATGTCCTTGACAAGCATCCCATTGGTCCCCAAGATCCCACCTCAATCCAACACTGTTCTACTCCTGTGGCCAAAACGCCACCCTACTCTGGAAAGGTTCCTCAGTCTTGTCTATCCTTCCCTACCCTGTATTCTTCACGGGAATTCTTTTCCCATTGTCTCCTTGATTCACTACCCCATTTACGTGGACTATAGTATGTCAAGCTGACTGTAGAAAAAAACTACAAGAACCAGGCCAGGTAGTACAGGCTGTTATTGAAGCTGCTTATGGGGAGATGGGAGGATCATAAGTTCAAAGCCACCTGGACAACTTAGTTTATGACCTTGTCTTAAAATAAAAAGTAAAAATAGGGTTGGTGATAGAGCTTAGTGATAGAGCATTTATTTAGCATGTGTGAGGCCTTAGGTTCAGTCCCAGTGTCATACACACTAAAGGAAACAGGAAAGGCTCTGGGCTGGCAGTCAGGGAGTCACCAGAAACCTTGTCCTATACACACACCATCATACATGAGTCCTGGAAAGGGTGAATAGAATTTGGGCAAACGTGACCACTCGCAGGGTGTCCCCATAGACATCATCGATATCGTCAAGGATCCTGTGCCTCCCAGCGAGTATAAGACTGAAGAAGATCCAAAGCTGTTCCAGTCAATCAAAACTCATCGGGGGCCCCTCTCTGACAACTGGATTCAGGAGTACAAGAAGCGACTCCTCCCCATCATGTGCGCCTACAAGCTCTGCAAGGTGGAGTTCCGATACTGGGGCATGCAGTCCAAGATAGAGAGATTCATCCATGACACAGGTGAGTGTGTGCAGGGCTGGGGTACGCCTGCCCGTCTGCCTATGCCCATATTCTCCATATGCTGGTTGTGTACTTACAGTTTACTCCTAGGAGGTGACTCTGTATTAAGTTCTCTAGAGAAATGGGATTGATAAACTGAGAGAGAGAATAAACAGGATTTATCAGAGTAGTGTAGGCTGTGGTTCAAGTACTCTAACAATGGCTGCCTCCCGATGAAAAGTCCAAGAATCTAGTCGTTTGGTCCATGGGGCTGGTGGTCTCACCTGGTCTTCACACACACTGGAACCCAGAAAAAGTAGGCTCTGATGCCAGTGAAGAAATAGACCTGCCAGTGACAGTGAGGGCAGGCAGGAAAAGGGCAAAGCTTTTTTTTTTTTTTTTTTTTTTTTTGGTTTTTCGAGACAGGGTTTCTCTGTGGCTTTGAGCCTATCCTGGAACTAGCTCTGTAGACTAGGCTGGTCTCGAACTCACAGAGATCCGCCTGCCTCTGCCTCCTGAGTGCTGGGATTAAAGGCGTGCACCATCGCCCGGCCAAGGGCAAAGCTTTTTCTTCACTGCCGTTTATATAGGCTGCCACCAGAGGTGTCTCCCAGATTTAGGGTGGGTCTTCCTACCTCAAACATCCAATCCAGAAAATTCCCTCCCAGATGTGCCCAGCTGCTTGGGCTTTAGTTAATTCCAGGTGTGGTCAAGTTGACAACAAGAACAGCTACCACAGACCCTGAAGCCTGTGCCCAGCTCCCTTTCCCCACGCTATCTTGGCCATCTGTGACCAGTGTGCCTGCTGTCCATGCATTGCCCAAACATTCCGGACCTGGCTGGTATCTGATAATGTAGCCTGCACCCCACTGAAGCCAGACAGCGCCCCTCCTGCCACTGGGGCTCCTGGCTCCCAGGCTTTTTTCCCTCTATCTGAGGAGGTCCAGATCCTAGCTGGTCCTTAGCTCTGCTTCTTCACAGGCTGGAAACTTCAGATGGCCGAGTGGTTCAGATTTGTGCCCTTCACACCCACATGGCCTTCCCAGAGCAGGTGTTCAAGGAACAGGTGGACTAACAGATGCCTGGGAGCACCCAGCCAAGGAAGGCTGTCCCAAGGCTCTCCTTCTCTATTTCCCTTGGAGCCCTAGACTCATGACCCCACAGTAACATCCAGGAAGAGGCCTTGGGACACCACAAACAAGGGAAACTTACTTTATGCGTGAATAGAGCCACATCATTGACACCATGTACCACCCTCGTCACATTGACTCATGATTACCCATGATGGGGCACTATTGCCTGTTTATACACTCATGACTACCCATTATGGGGTACTGTTGCCCTGTTTGTAGAAGATGAACAAAGACCCCCACATAAACTGAACCCAGAACAGATACTCTGCGCTGGCAGTGGAGGTATCAGTAGACAGCCCCGTGCAGTATGGATGCTAGAGTACCTGTGCCTTCAGCAGCACACTGGGCTCTGAGTACAGAGCCTCCCACCTGGAAAGGCAGTGATGATGTGTACACAACAGCCTTGCGGTGTTGTACACCATGGGACAGTTTCACCAGCTCCACCCCCGGGGCAGCATCTCAGATACATCCCTTCCTGCTCCTTTTCCAGCAGTGTCCATGACAGTTGAGTGGAGGTGGCAGAAGGATAGAACACATCCCTACAGTCTGCCTGTCTAACCCATGGTAGCCGGGATTGACCAAAACAGCCTCCCTACTACCTCCCCACATCCCTGACTGAGACCTCAGGCCAGGAGGACAGTGTTGTAGAGGCAGCTTAGATCTCAGCCTGTCCACCTCACTGGGCCTTCCTCCTCCTGTCCATAGTCCCCACCTTCTAAAACAGGAGCACAGGCTTCATCTCACAGGCAGTAACTGTGGTGCTACCCTGGCCCTTTCCTTGCTCCCCTGTCTTGCTGGCTTGTCCTACCCTTTACTGTCGTCTGCCCTGTATGACCTGCTTGGGGGTCCCTGGTCCTGGAGATAGTGGTTCCCAGGCTCTATGATCCCCATTCCCCCACCATCCCTATGTAACCCCTGAGTTTCTGACAAAACCCAGACTCCTCAGCTTTCTGAAGTTTGATCTCTGAAAGGAGGGTGGAGGGCACAGTTGTGAGGATAGCTGTGACATGCCATCCCCACGCTGCCATAGCAGTCACTGTTGCCTCTCTGAGTCCCACGTTCCTCATCTGTGAGGTGGGTGAAATAGTACCAGTTCTGCAGAGCTCCTGTGGGGTGAATCTCGGTGTGCAGAGCTGCAGGCAGACATGACCCAGCCCTCTCTGAGCATGGTGAACATCATTGTACTGACAATACAATGATGAAAGAAATAACTCCCAAAACTTAAGCTGCTCCCTTTGTGCCTCTACAGTAGTGCAATGTGCCATCCATCCCTTCCAGCCAGCCCACGAGGAAAACATTCCATGTTAAGTTAGAGTGGACTGTGAGCCCAAAAGACAGGCTCAGAAAAGGAAACTGAGACTCACTCCTGAGACCTCCCTCAAGTGTAAACTAGGAATACAGTCAGCTGAGGCTGAAGGAGAGTACCATCCTGCTCCATGGGTGCGCAGAGGTCTCCACAGCTAGCCCCTCAGAGGAAAGGAGGCATGGGGCATGGGAGGAGAAAGGGGCAAAGCCTGAGGACATGCCAGGGCTGAGCCTCTTGGAGTGCTGCTCTGAGAACCAGCCATCACTCCCCAAGGATGTCCTCTGGAGAAACTCATGTACATTTAAGGCATGTTCAGGGCCACAAAATAGAAAAATTAGTCAGGCAATGATAACACATAGCTTTAATCCCAGCACTCAGAAAGCAGAGGCAGGTAGATCTCTGTGAGTTGAAGGCCAGCCTGGTCTACATTATATAAATGAGCCAAAGATCAACCAGCAGGAAAAGAACTAAATAAAACAGTGTTTCAGTTGTATCAATAACAAACCCCACACCTAGAGCCACATAAGAGTGTGGGAAAGGAGAGACTCAGTCAGAGAAGCTCATGGTAGAAAACACACAGCACAGCGCATAGATATCTGTTTCCCCAGACAGACCGTTCCAACACACTGTGGGAAACACATCTGTGCACTAAACCCAGAAACAAGAAACAGCAAACACAAAACCCGGGACCTGTGCTTCTAGGAAGAGAGGAGGGGTTTTTTGTTTGTTTTTGTTTTTTCGAGACAGGGTTTCTCTGTAGCTTTGGAGCCTGTCCTGGAACTCACTCTGTAGCCCAGGCTGGCCTCGAACTCACAGAGATCCGCCTGCCTCTGCCTCCCGAGTGCTGGGATTAAAGGTGTGCGCCACCACTGCCCGGCTAAGAGAGGAGTTTTTGAAGAACCCCGACACTCTGGTCCTTTGCTGAGTGGTGTGGACACTAATGTGCTACTTCCCTTCTATGCTTTTTTTTAATGTCTATGTGTGTATCTGTGTGTGTGTGTGTGTGTGTGTGTGTATGTGTATGTCTGTGTCTGTGTATGTCTGTGGGGGGGGGGAATCTGTGTGTCTGTCTGTGTGGGAACGTGCATGTGAGTGCAGAGACCTGTGGAAGCCAGGTGAGGGTGTTGGATTCCTGGAGTTAGAATTATAGGTGATTGTGAGCAGCCTGTGGGTACTGGAACTGAACTCTGATCTTTTGGGAAAGCAGCAAGTACTGTAGAGATCAGAGGACAGCTTTTCCTTCTACAGTGTGGGTTCCAAGGATTAAGCTCCAGCTGTTAGAAATGTGGGGCTAGGGGGGCTAGCTCACTCAGTCAGTAAAATGCTTGCTACAGAACCTTGAGAACTGAGCTTTGATCCCACATAACCAACGAAGCTCAGTGGTGTATGCCTATAATCCAAGTGCTGGGGAGGCAGAGACAGAAGAATTCCTGGTGCTAGCTGGCATCCAGTCTAGCCAGATCAGCAAATTCTAGGTTCAATTAGGGACCCTGCCTCAAAAAAATAAGGTGGAAAAACGATAGAGGAAAGACACCCAATGTTGACAACCTGTGGCTTCCGTACATATGCACATGCATAACACACACACACACACACACACACACACACACACGAGACAGACAGACAGAAAGAGAACCCAACCCATTTTAAAATCTGCTCTTCTTTGGGAAATTCAACAAGAAAAGTAGACCAGGCACCGAGACAGGAGACTCTTGGGAATTAACAGTGCCACTTGTCCTTGGGGCGTGAAGGCCCTCCAGTGAACTATGGCTTCTGACCAGAGCCTCTACTTAGCAAGCCTGGCCCTGCAAGTGTACGGCCACTGTGAGCCCCAGGCCATCTGGGAGCCAGTTTTCTAGGGTGGCAATGGAGGAACTGAGGCACAAATAAGCAGTGACTCGAGCTGACCTACCCTGTGCCCGGTGCACACGGCCTCTGTCCCCTGGCTCTGTACAGGCCTACGGCGGGTGATGGTGCGGGCCCACCGGCAGGCCTGGTGCTGGCAGGATGAGTGGTATGGGCTGACCATGGAGAACATCCGAGAACTGGAAAGGGAAGTACAGCTCATGCTGTCCCGAAAAATGGCCCAGTATGCAGAGAATGAAGGAACGTCGGAGCTCTGCAAAGACAGCTCCCCTCAGGTCCAGGCATCGACAGCAGCCTCTGAACCCAGCAGCAGCAATGGGGAGGCCCTGGGCCGGGGCCTGAAGAAGCAGTGGTCCACCTCCTCCAAGTCCTCGAGATCCTCCAAGCGGGGAGGTGAGCTGGGGTTCCTGCCTTTTGATTCAAGGCTTACCTTCCCAGTTTCCAGGCCACTGCTGCGTCCTTGTAGTTCTGGGTCTTTCCTCTGGACATAGTAGAGCTAACTCTGTGGAGCCTTTCCCGTTCTAACTGGTACCAGGTGGGACTTTACCATGAAGTGAAGCTGCCTCTTCCACGCAGCACCCCCAGACTTACCTGTAAGCCCCAGACAGACAGTCTGTAACTTCGTGACTCCGGGGAGTGATTCTGGGTAGGCCTCCCAGTAAGAGAAGACATCTTCAAGGTATCAGATCCTGGACCACAAGGTGAAGCAGGGTCTCCCCATGCAGCCAGTCAAGCCCCTGTAACATGCCTTTCCAGCCCAGTGCACCTGGCCCTGGGCTCATGGCATTGGGATGAGGTGAACCAGTACCTTATTCTTCTGTTTCTTCCTGCTGCCCTGCCCTGTCAGCTCTGCTGGGGCCACATTTAAGGAGCTTACTTATGGTCAGGTCCAGCGCTACTCTGAGCATACACCCCAAGCTCTCCCTGGACAAGGCAGCCAAGTGGTCTACATAGGTGGGCCCTAGACACTCAGCCCCTGCTTTCTTCATTTCTGTCTAGAGTGAACTTTTCTGATGGTGCCCACTTAGCCCTCCAAGCTGCCATCACAATTCCCTGCTTGCTGTGACTGGCTCAACAGAGTTTTTCTCTGCAGGCCAGACCATCACACACGGGTTTTGCCTTTCAGCCAGCCCCTCCAGACATAGCATCTCAGAGTGGAGGATGCAGAGCATCGCCAGGGACTCCGATGAAGGCTCGGAAGATGAGTTCTTTGATGCACAAGGTAGGTAGACAGCTCCTACAGCCTGTGGGGACTTCTGGGGCCAAATGCACAGAATTGTTAAAGGGTATGAAGCACCTGTCACTGTACTGCTCCTGTGACCTGTACCTACACCGTCACAGGGGGCAGCCTGGGGCTTGGATGTAGAACACAGAGAATGAGATGAGGTCACTGGGAAGCCACCTCACTTGAGTTTAGGGTCTAAGTCAGGACTTAGGGCATAGAAGGAGAGTGCTGTTCTCTTGAACAGGAATAGGTAGGTTCTGCCTACCCATACCTACATAGCCGTATGTATACATACATAGCCGTATGTATACTTACATAGCCATACCTACCCCCACCTCATAAATGACACAGAGTTCTACCAAAGCCTTTCCCAGATTAATTTGTCTCCATAAGTATGACTTAACAGCATCCTCAATTTTTGTGCTTGTTTTATTGTGCTGTTGCTTTTCTTCATTAAATTAATGTAAATTAATATGCATCTAATGTGGATACTTTAGAAAAAGCAATAAGCAGAAACTAGATGAACTTAACCATTTTCCCACTAATGGCAATAAGTACAGCGGGCACACAGCCAATTGCTCACCTGTGCTGGAAAATGCAAGCACTGCCTTACACGAAACCACAAAGATGCTCTCAACAAAGTCAAAGGGGCCAGCAGGCAAGCCCAGGAAGATGGGTGCTACTGCACGCTGGCAGCCCCGCCAGCCCCAGAGCACACAAATAACAGGAGTGCAGAATGATGAGAGCGTGCCCACAGCTGAAGAGCAGGGTCCTCTCGTCCTGTGTCCTAGCGTGGAGGGGCAGAGGAGTTGCCCACATGTGGCATCTTAATTACCTGGCCAGCCATACCTACAGGGAGAGAACATGGAGGAGTCCATGTCCTGGCTTGTCCTGGAGTTAGACAACCTGGAAAGGGGCTACAGGGGATTCCTGAGCCAATCTCTGCACTTGACAAGAATGGAGAAGGGTGTCTTTAGTGCCCCACCCTTCCCAGCTGGCTCTTTTTCCTTGAAAGAGGAAAAACACCTCATGTTGAAAAAGACTGTAGGGCAAAGGCACAGCTGCCAAAGCAGCAGGCTTCTCAGGTCCTGCCCAGGAGCCAAGGAGGAGAGGGCGGCCAGCATGAGCTTGAGCCCAGGCAGCTGCCCGACCCTGGGAGCAGTTCTTGGGAAGCAGAAATGAGAGTCCAATCTTGGGTGACATGTTCACACCAGCACCTTCCCTGAGCTGTGTCTTTCTGGACGTTAAACAGCATCAGCTGTGAATGGATAAACAGGGACAAGGGTAGGTCTGCAGAGGGAAGGAGGTGCCACCACACTCTGCAGAGAAGTCGAACCTCAAAAGCACAGAGCTGTGAGGACACAGTCATGCACGGAAGACCACACAGTGTGTGACTGTGTCCACTAAAAATGCCCAGAGTCAGCAGAGGCCTGGACGAGAGTTCGTTATGCTGTGAGGCCTGACTGCTTGTCATCAAGCATGAAGCTTCTATTCGAGGTAATGGGAATAGTTTAGAATTAAATAGTGATGTGCCCACAGCATAATGAATATACTACATGTCCCTTTAATATGGTGTGGATGGGAATTTCTGTGATTGGCCAGTTGGTTTGCAGCTGCCTGGCTGTCCTATTAAGACAGAGCTGAGGGGCTGGAGAGATGGCTCAGAGGTTAAGAGCATTGCCTGCTCTTCCAGAGGTCCTGAGTTCAGTTCCCAGCAACCACATGGTGGCTCACAACCATCTGTAATGAGGTCTGGTGCCCTCTTCTGGCCTGCAAGCATACACACAGACAGAATACTGTATACATAATAAATAAATAAATATTAAAAAAAAGAGACAGAGCTGAGAACACTAGGCATGCGGACTCCAGGAACATAGGAGGTTCAGTGTGTCCCCAGTCCCCACTGAAGTCTCTCTTTCTCCCCCAGAGGATCTGTACAATGAGGAAGTATTCCCCAAGGACATCACTAAATGGAACTCCAATGACCTCATGGACAAAATGGAAAATCCAGAGCCTGAGGACCCACAGGGTAACCAGCCTGGGGGGTGAGGGTGTGGCCTACTCCTGTCTTACCCAGTTCTCACACAATGGTGGGTCCCAGGGGTTTGCGGGATTCCTGGGCCACAGCTCCCTTTGGCTACCAGGTGTCCACAACACCAGTAGTTAGTGTGGCTTCTGTGTTGCAGACGGTCTATACGGCCAGAGTGGCCCTGAGTTCAGGGTGGCCTCCAGTGTGGAGCAGCTGAACATCATTGAGGTGGGTGCTCTGGACACTGAGTGACTAAGGCTGTGGGGAGGGGACTGGGGGCTGGGGGCCCAGTACAGAGGCAAAGCTCCCCAGAGCCAGACATTCACCAGAGAGGCTGGGGTCCCTTTCCCTGCCACCTTCTGTGGAGACACCAGCTAGCCCCATCTCTATGATATTCCTGAGAACCAAGGACAGCAGACAGCCCCCAAGAAAAACCTTGACTAAGCTCCTCCTTGGGAAAATACAATGAGAACCTTGTAAATTCCAGAGTAAAGCTAAGAACTTCACCATGTTCCCATTCTTTCGGTGGCACCAGAAGAGAAAAGGATGCAAAAGAAGGAAGCAAAAGTCGCATAGGCAGAAGTGACATGGCTGTGGCCCTTGGAGTCAGGCAGAACTCAGTGTGTCCAATAAAGCCGTCTTTCTGGAGCCTGTGTCCGCTTTGGGGGTTCTTTGCTAAGCTCGTGCTCCTTCCACCTGCAGGCCGTCAGAGCTGTTTACACTGGGGCAGGAGCCAGGCCTGGCCAGGGTTGTCCCATGCTGGGTCACAGTCACTGCCCTGCTGTTTGCAGACTGCCCAAGGTGGATATAGCACCTCCATGGGAACTCTGGTCTCCCTGGAGGGCCCAGGAGAGGCAGGCACACCTCTTCCCTCCTGGGGCTTCTCCTTTGAGGTCTAGAAGGGGTAGTAGATGAAGGGAACGATTGTCAGTTGTTGCTGCTTAATGTTAGACAAAGCAAGCAGAGGGCCTTCCAACTCAGCGCACACAGCTCTGACTGTCCCCCAGGAGAGGGGTGGAGCCTGAGGCTCAGGATCTGTCTTGGGATGTACATTTGGAGGAGCCCAGCACTGATTCTGGTGACTGCCATCCAAAGTCAGACCCTTCAGCCCATACTAGCCCCCAAACCGGAATCTTCCTTCGTGGAAGGATGGCTTGATAGGAACATTGAGTGGGGGGGAGGGGTTGCCCTGGCTCTCCATAGCTGCCTTCACTATTCTTGTGAGCTCTGTTCCCACTAGAGTTCAGGACAGGGGGAGTTCCTGTCTTAGGCTGGATGTGAAGAAAGCTGTTTCTGGGCTTATGGGGGTTCCTGAAGGGTTAACCAGTAAGGAGTCCAGCCTGATAAGTGCACGGAGGACAATCTGGACACCCCACCAGTCCAGTCCCACCCACCCTCAGGTAACAAGTATAGCTGAATTACACCACCCTGTCGAGGAGCTGGCAGGCTGCTGTAGATAATTTTCCCATAACCTTGTGCTCATCGTATTGGAGAAGTCCCTGTACTTGGTCCTGATGGGAGGGACCCAGTCCAGCCTATGGTGGGCAGTCCTGAATGTGCAGTTGTTCTACCCCAGCCCCTGGAGGATGAGCACACTCTACTCTCTTTCCCATCTACTCCCACGCCCCAAGACTCAACAGACACAAACCAGGGCTCATTCTCAGACATGTACCTGGAACTCAGGGACGGGGGCTATTCTCTCCTGGTGCTAATGAGCTGTATGACCAGTGCCTGGGCCTCCCCAACCTACCATGTTGTCTATGAAAGGAATAGCTCTGTACCCCCGTGCATAGCTAAGCATTATCTTAGGATCTCACTTTGACTTCATAGTAGGCCTGGTCAACAGGAAGGTAGGTTTGTGGTTTGCTCTTCCTCTCCTGTCCTGCTGCAGTGTACTGGGACCCTGCCTCTACAAGGACCCCTCTGTTCTTGAGGATCTTGGTCTTAGAGTCTGGAAGTAACAGGGCTTTGGACTGAGTGACAAGTGGAGGACCTCAGAGCCAGACTACTTCCCTTGCCTCGGCCACTCCTAATGATTCTGTCTCTGAACCAGCATGGCCTCACTATTTGGGCCAAACCAGACCTATATCTAAAAGCGGACATGCAGCAGGCATCCAGAGGCCTGATTGCCCAAGCAGAAGCTGGTGCCTGAAACCCTGGTGGTTTCTCTAGAAGATACCCTTTCTTGAGTCTGCTGTGACCCTGGTCAGGCCACACCACCTCCTCCAGTCTTTGTCCTTGCAGGGATCCAAGGGAAGGCTGAGGCTGTGAACCCAGACCTCATAACCAGATCACCAAAATCCAGGTTATCTGGGGATTTAGCTTAGGGGTAGAATGTTTGTCTATCACATATGTATGAGGTCCTAAGTTCAAGTCCCAGCACGACAAAAACTGACTAGGGCATCTGGTGCCTGGCAAGGAATTCATACCCACCACTGCCCATGCAGGATGAGGTGAGCCAGCCACTAGCCGCGCCACCCTCCAAGATTCACGTGCTGCTGCTGGTGCTGCATGGAGGCACCATTCTGGACACTGGAGCCGGGGACCCCAGCTCCAAGCAGGGTGACACCAATACTATCACCAACGTGTTCGACACCGTCATGCGTGTGCACTACCCCAGTGCCCTAGGCCACCTAGCTATCCGCCTGGTGCCCTGCCCACCCATCTGTGCTGACGCCTTCGCCCTTGTCTCCAAGTGAGTGGCAAATACCTGCCAACACCCATCATGGCCCGCAGGGAGAAGCAACCACAGCTGTCCCCACCTGAAACCCTGAACAGTATGTGACTCCCCAGAATTAGGTCCTCTATCCAGATTGTCCTTTCTACCATCCATCCCTCAGCCTGGGGGCCACAAGATAAGTTCAGATTCTAGGAGAACCATCCTCAGGCTGAGTTCATGTTCAATTCTGTAGAGTAGGGATGCTGGCCTGCCTTGGGTTGAGTCTGTTCAGTGGCCCTGGCTCTTGGAGGCTGCTCAAGGCCTCCCTGGGAGTATCTGCATGAGTAGTCTGGGGCAGGTAGCTCTGTTTGACCTGCTTTCTAGATGGAGGAGACCTTTGGGTCAAGCTGAGTTTACCTGCCCTCTGCTGACACAGCCCCTCCCCTTAGCCTCAGCCCCTACAGCCATGATGAGGGCTGTCTGTCTAGCAGCCAGGACCACATCCCCCTGGCTGCCCTGCCCCTGCTGGCCACTTCTTCACCCCAGTATCAGGAGGCAGTTGCTACAGTGATTCAGCGGGCTAACCTGGCCTATGGAGACTTTATCAAGTCCCAGGAAGGTGTGACCTTCAACGGACAGGTGAGTGGTGACAGAAAGTAGGGAAAGACCTTCCAGGGTGGGCTGGCAAAGAACCAGGGGGAGCCGAGGGTGGAGGTGCTTTTCCCAATTAGCAACCCAGCAAGCAAGCAAGACTCAGGCCTCTACCATCTTGCCTCCAGGTCTGCCTGATTGGAGATTGTGTTGGGGGTATCCTGGCGTTTGATGCCTTATGCTACAGTGGCCAGCCAGTGTCTGAGAGTCAAAGCAGCAGCCGCCGGGGCAGTGTGGTCAGCATGCAGGTACCCAAGCAGGGGCAGAGGGTGGAGCGGCCTTTGTTCTCAGACCCCCACTAAGGCCTGCTATCTCTGATGTACTGCGGAGACTGGCTGCCTTTCCTGCTGTAGGACACCAAGCAATCAGCTGGCCTGGGTTGTGTCCCACAAGCAGCATGCCCAGCCAGAGCCCTGAGGAACTGACTTGCACACCACAATCCATGCTCTGTTTATTCTGTCCATTCAAAATGTCCAAGCCCATAAGGCCCAGCAGGAGTTGCCCACCAAAACAGGAGGATGAGAGGGCTAGGAGACACATAGAGAGCATATGTCCTGGGTCTCAGGCTAAGTGAACAATTCCCAAGGCAGGTCAACAGCAGCCCAAAAGAGCTGAAAGTGTACCTCAGTGTCCCCCAGCAGACAGATGGGAAGGACATGGGTTGCTGGTGTGCGTGAGCACAGGCAGCAGGCTAGAGCTTGGGGTCTAGAGAACCGTTGCAGTGTGTTAGAGCCCAGGAGAGCATGTGGCTTCACACACCAGGGTCTACACTGCATGGAACAACTCTGGTTCTAGGAGGTGAGATGGGCACACCCTATTTCCCTCTTTGTCTGACCCTGATGTCTTCCAGTTGTAGAGTGGCCATCACCTGGGAGAGATCACTGTATGCCAAGCCAGTCCTGGAATGAAGGCTGCTAGGACTTAGCCAGTAGTCTGAGGGGCAGTGGGAGACAAGACTTTCCCCTCTGGTTGGGTGAGAAGCCTGCAGCTGGGCAGTGGCCAGCAGGGCCTGGAGTCAGGAGGGAGGGGTTCACAGAACACTGAAGAAGGGCCTAGGCTGGGGACCACCTGGCAGTGAGCCTCCATGGCCATTCCAGGACGCTGACCTGCTGTCCCCGGGCATCCTGGTGAATGCAGCACACTGCTCCAGTGGTAGTGGCGGTGGTGGAGGCTCCAGCCTGGAGAGTAGTCGGCACCTGAGCCGCAGCAACATTGACATCCCCCGCAGCAATGGCACTGAGGACCCCAAAAGGCAGCTGCCCCGCAAAAGGAGCGACTCATCCACCTATGAGCTGGACACCATCCAGCAGCACCAGGCCTTCCTGTCCAGGTAGGGTTTGAGAATACTACTTAGAAGGAGAAAGGCCCAACATGGAGGAACCAGGGTACTCCTTCGCCAATCCACATGCCAGTTGCATGCACGCTGTTATGGGGGGTTCCTGTTTGAAGGACTTCCCAGCTTACCAGGTACTGTGGTCCTGTTTACAAGGGCCACCCTTCGCCCTTGGAAACATACTGTCCTGAGGGTGGGAGTGAGGTGGAGTCGTGGTATCTAAAGGCAGGAGGCTCCCTGAAGAGGTTGTGACCCACTATCACTAGGAGTGTCCCAGCAGGTAACCCTGCACTCATGACAGCACAGGGCTCAGTCCCTAAGAGACCGTGAAACTCAGCCTGACCCTTGTGAAGCTGACCCTGGGTGACCTGCATGTCCCCCACTGCAGCCTTCATGCCAGCGTACTGAGGAACGAGCCCAGCTCCCGCCGCTCAAGCAGTTCTACGATGCTGGACGGTGCCGGGGCCCTGGGCAAGTTTGACTTCGAGATCGCAGACCTCTTCCTCTTCGGGTGCCCACTGGGGCTAGTCCTAGCCTTGAGGAAAACAGTCGTCCCCTCCCTGGATGGTGAGAGGCCTGCAGGGATAAGACAGGTTACATGAACTGGACAGATTCCATGGGTCAGTCACAAGGCCATGGCCACATGCCAACCCTCTCAATATCTCCATTGCCCTTCTCCACCTCTCCAGCAGCTCAGTCACTTGCCCATCCCTGAAACCACTTCGTACCTCTCTCTAAGGTCCCCTGAAGCAGACCGGATGCACAGCAGGTCAGGGAGGACAGAAAAAAGAGACCAGTCTTTGGTGTAGGGTTCACCCATAGAGACAGATGAGGCCGTAGTACCTCACAGTCTATAGAGATGGGCAGTAGGGCAGTATCCTGCCATCTCAGAAATCCCTGATCCTTGCCAGGGTTAGCCAGCACAGCCCCAGAGATGTGCATGATCCAGCGGCAGAAGAGCAACAGGTTCAGAGGGGCTTAGATGAACAAAGCTCTAGCAGGTGAACTATGGGGCTGGATTATAGGTGCAATAGCAGCCCCATTGGTGAGGGAAAGTCTTAGCCCTAAGGGCACTCCACAACTGAGCATACTCCCCACGGCAGCTGTCTCCCTGCAGAATAGGGCCAGATTCTCACACACATGCAAAGACCATTCTGTGGGATTCCCTGCCACCCTGAGGAAGAATAAGGTGGCGCCACACATGCTGGTGTGCAGAGACAAAGTTCAGAAAGCTTAGTTTGTGCTCATGTGGATTAGAAGGGAGGTGCCTAATTCCCAGGGAAGACACACGCTTGGCACAGCCTAGGAGTGGGCAAACATGGGGTGGGGGTGGCCATGACTTCAGCCTGCGTTCCTATGACACCCAGTTGAAAATGTGCATGGAGCCCTCCGCTCTGCTGCTCAACACATTCCCTCAAACTGTCTTACCAAAGTTACTATCATTTCTCCAACTCAAAAATAAATTGGAGCTGGGCATGATGGTACATCTTGTCGCAGCCTGGAGAGACTGAGGCAAGGAGAGTTCCAGTTCAATATTAGCAGGGGCTACATAGTGAGACCCTGTCTCAAAAAAATAATTATCTTTATTAATAAATGGACAATGAACCACACAGATCCCAAATTGATTTTAAAAAATGGCAAAGGGTGCCTGGGCCCCAGGCCCCCACCTACTACCCAAAGTCTCCTTTCTCTGCACCCTCCACTCCCAGTTTTCCAGCTGCGACCAGCTTGTCAGCAAGTGTACAACCTCTTCCACCCTGCGGACCCTTCAGCCTCCCGCCTAGAACCGCTGCTGGAGCGGCGCTTCCACACCCTGCCACCCTTCAACATCCCCCGATACCAGCGCTACCCGCTGGGGGATGGCTGCTCCACACTGCTGGGTGAGGCTTCCCAGGAAGGTGGGGATTGTTTTCAAGTTGGGGATAGCTGTAACTGCTATGGTATAGCCCCCGACACACTGGGTATTCCCAAAGGGAAGCAGCATCAGACCCCCGTCCCCACTGGGCATCTGTTCCATCTAAACACTTGCTGAGGTGCACATGTAGTTTTCCTCCCTGACCCCTGTGGGGCAAGAGAGACTTCTGCCTATCAAAGCCGGCTGAGGGGTCCCAGCAACAGCCAAGGCCATAGTCCCTTCCCTACTGCCTAGGGCTTCCAACCTAATGGGGAAGGAGTTACAGGCCTTCTGCAAATTGAGGTGTAGGCCGGGCCCATTGTGATAGGCAGCTGGCCCAGAGATGGCCGGGAGTATGGGAGGGACTGGCCCATCCTCTTGCTCCAGCGTGTATCCTGGCATCATGTTGTCATGTCCTGGTCCTCGAGGAGCCTTGTTTGTGCCAGCACGTGTGCAGATGGCCCACTTGAGTGTCTGTTCTTGTCCTCTCTGCTCTCTTCCCGTCTGCCTCCAGTAGAGACCGTGCAGAGAAACCCAGAGCTGGTCTTGGAGGGCGGCTCCCTGGCCCCTCTCCCCCACGGGGACAGCTTCCTGGAGACCAGTGTCCCTGTTCCCGCGCTCACCTGGCAGGATGGGCCCCGCCAGAGCCCGGGCTGTGCTGAGTGTGTGTACCCCCACTCCTAGTGACTGATGTCTGCTTGGCTGCTGTCCCTTGGTCCTCTACCCCCTCATGCCCTCTCTGGCCACTCCAGAGTCAGTGGGACCTTCATAGCAAGGACATGGCCACGGGAAGTTAGTCCTTTCTATACATGATGATCTAAAGCTGATGCTACCCCAGCGCAAAGTGGTCACAGTTTTCCAGAGACAGACAGAGGCTGTCCCAGTGTCAGATGGCATGTGCCTTCCCAAGGGTGCTGTTTCACCTTCCCGAGGCTGCAGGAAGCAGACACGACATAGGGCGCGGCCTCAAGCAGCCACTCCTCACCCCTCAGCTAGAAAACCTTGGTGCTGTCAAGGAGTTGGGCCTCTGGGTCTCCACCCTTCCCTTCCTGAGAGTGTGCAGGCCCTTTGATACATTATCCAGACTGGTTACTCCAGCTGAGCCCTGTTCTGTTCTGCCTGAAGCCTGGGTCCTAGCCTATGTGTGAGGGCCACTCTGGAGTCCCCCTCCTTCTCGGTCCTCAGCCTACACACAGCATCTTAGGAAACTGCCCAAGGCCCCTGCCAAGGCCATGCTAATAACCTGTGGGCTGGTCCATGCTGGTCCAAGAGAGCAACTGTGGAACCAAATATAGGAAGAAGTGGCCAAGGAGGGCAGGAACCCATGCCTTGCCTCCCTGCCCCATGTCTGTGTCCATCTGTCCACCCTTCTTTGCCCAGCCCTCCCCCTCCCTGCCTCAGCTCAGGCCCTTGGCTCTCAAGGCCCTAAACCAGCTGCACCCTGGTCACATCGGACCCGGCAAGCTGGCCTCTCCCATTGCTGGGAGACCTAGGGTCAGGCAGAACTTCTCTTACCTGAATCTCTGTCCCTGTCCCTCCACAGCGGATGCGCTCCAGACTCACAACACAGTCTTCCAAGAGCATGCAGCCCCCTCATCACCTGGCACAGCCTCTACCAGCCGTGGTTTCCGCAGAGCCAGTGAGATCAGCATTGCCAGTCAGGTGTCAGGCATGGCTGAGAACTACACAGCATCCAGCATTGCCCAGAGTGAGTGCTGTCCCTGAGGACAGGGTGATAGCAGTGTCTAGCTGGCAGGAAGTGGGTGCTAAACCCCTGCAGGACCAGGGTACTTCCACACAGTGGCTGGTCAGTAGTACCAGCCTGCGGTGACCTCACTAGGAGGGTGTGGTCAGAGCAGTTGGGCAAGACTGGGAACTCTGCAGGAGTTTCTAAGGTTTTAACTTTCTTTAGGGTCTTCCCTTGGTTGGGTCCTAGCTCTTTCCTCATATCCTCTCTGCTCTGTTACCAATGTAGGGGACCTTGGTGTATGTGTGTGTGTGGCTCAACCATTCCCCTGTTCTTGCTCCTCAGAGGGTCCCTCGTCGCTCAGCCACACCCCCAGTGTCAGGCGCCTATCCTTGCTCGCCCTGCCCTCCCCATCCCCTACCACTCAGGGTCCCCGTGCCAGGGCAAGGCAGGTGAGCCCCAACCTGGAGAGGTTCCCCTGCCTCCCTGACTTGGACATCGGAGAAGGTAACCCAGCCACAGCACTTTCCCCTCTAACCCAAGATCACTCACTGTTGCCAGGCATGTCTTAGCAGCCCACGGCTAGGCCCTGTCTGCTGGCTCCTGCTGAGGTTAACAGGGCACACTGCCTGGGTGGGGAGGAGAGGGCGGGGCTGGAGCTACCTGGGAGTCCTATCTTGCAGGCCATGGGGAGAACTCAGGGGAGCTAGGCCTCATGAAACAGGCACCAGCATATGGGCATCTATGTGCGGTCACCAGGCATGGCATTCCTCATGCTATTTCTCCTTTGAGGGAGGACACTGAGATCCCTGGACCTCACACTCACCCTTCCCCCTCTGCAGCAGGCAAGACACTGGAAAGACAATGAGCTTGCAGAATTGTCAAGCCAAGGTCTCTCTGTGCCTCCTTTCACTTGTCTAAGCCTTGAAGCAGTGAAAACAGAGAGAGCCTGGGCAGGGTCTAGGGAAGGGCCACTTCTCTGCCATCAACAGCACTGGGACCGCGTATCCTCCTCCAGAAATCCTCATGCCCCTTGGCATTGCCACGTGGTTTTTTACTCCAGGTGGCAAGGCTACCTGAGGGCACTTTGTACACATTCTTGCTTGCCTGCCACCAGCCTGGGAGAAAACCTGCTTTGACTGCACCTGGAGGGAGGGCTAGTCTGAGGTGAACAGGCCTGAATGCCAGGTGACTCACTCAGGCCTCCATCCTGGACTCCAAGAGTGCAATCACAACCCTTCCTCCTGGCTTTTTCCCGGCAGTTGCTGCCAAGTGGTGGGGCCAGAAGCGAATTGACTATGCCCTGTACTGCCCCGACGCCCTCACAGCCTTCCCCACAGTGGCCCTGCCCCACCTCTTCCACGCCAGCTACTGGGAGTCCACCGATGTAGTCTCCTTTCTGCTGAGACAGGTACCTACTACCCAGGCACAACTGGGCCTTACACTGGGTGCCTGGAGTCTACAGAGTGCTGGGGTGGGGCAGCGTGCACACTCACAGCAGAGATGGGAGCTGGTTGGAGTTAGGGCTTTGATAGACCCTGCCAGATGTCCATTGCCAGCTCCTGGAGATGCTGGGCCTTTTCCAGAGCAGCCATCTAAGCTTGAGCCTGCCCCCCAGCCTGACTCTGTTCCCCAGGTCATGCGGCATGACAGCTCCAGCATCCTGGAGCTGGACGGCAAGGAGGTATCAGTATTCACACCTTCACAACCCAGAGAGAAGTGGCAGCGCAAGAGGACCCATGTGAAGCTGCGGGTGAGAGTCTTCCGGGTGTCTAGGCCCCAGACGTCATCCTATTTATTCCCATGAAATAAGAAGCTACATCACACTGCTGTGAGCCATCTCATCTGACCAATGAGGAGTGAGGTAGGAGCTGGGAGGGAAGAAAGCACAGCAAGATTGTCTCCCTCTCTGGCTGGTTATTGGCTGGACCCAGCATGGGCTACCTAGCTCAGAACCCAAGCTCAGCCCTCAGACCCACTCACAGAGGTATTAACTGAGCCTAGAAGACCCCAGCTCCATCCCCCCTCCTCACTTCACCTTGCATTCCCTCCCCAGAATGTAACAGCCAACCACCGGATCAATGATGCAGTTGCCAATGAGGATGGCCCACAGATTGTGACAGGCCGGTTCATGTATGGGCCCTTGGACATGGTCACCCTGACTGGGGAGAAGGTGAGGACCTGGTGCCTGGGGTAGTCCTTCCATTCTCCTGGCAGGGTCCAGGGACTGAGGCCCGGCCATGGCCGGTTTGTAAGCAGCGTTCCTGGTGGTTTCAGGTGGATGTGCACATCATGATGCAGCCACCCTCAGGTGAGTGGCTATACCTGGACACTCTGGTGACCAACAACAGTGGGCGTGTCTCCTACACCATTCCAGAAACACACCGCCTGGGGGTGGGCGTCTATCCCATCAAGATGGTGGTCAGGTATGTGCCTCTGGTGTGGCAGGCAGAACAAGGCCAGCCTCGAATGTGGGAGGGTAGGGCTGGGAGTAGGCCCTGGCTAGTTCTGATGAGCTATCCCTGACCACCAGGGGAGACCACACCTTTGCCGATAGCTACATCACCGTGCTCCCCAAGGGCACAGAGTTTGTTGTCTTCAGTATCGATGGCTCCTTTGCTGCCAGTGTGTCCATCATGGGCAGTGACCCCAAGGTGCGCGCGGGAGCTGTGGACGTGGTGCGGTGAGTGGCCTTTAGGGGCCTGGTATGGCTGTTAGAAGGTGGGTGGGCTGCAAGCCAAGTGAAGGATACGGCACACAGCACAGACTTGAGGACCTGAGCCGGTGCCGCCACTGACTGGTGTACCGTCAAACAAGCTGTCGGCACACTTAATGCCAATCCAGTTCCAAGGATGCCTCCTTTGAGGGTACCTAGAGTACCTGCCTCCCAAGCTCAGTCCAGAGAGCTTTGACACTGCTGTTCACCCTCACACCACTGTTCAACCTGGCCAAGATGCATTTCTTCTTTTCTGGGTGGTGCTGGACACTGGACCTGGGCCTTGCTTATACAAGGCAAGTGTAGGCACTCTCCCATGCACAGCCCTCGACCTCCTTGCACTTTTTGAGACAGGGTCTCACTCACTAAATAATTGCCTAGGCTGCCTTGAATTTGCCACCCCCCTTCCTCAGCCTTCTGAGTATCTGGGATTACCATCAGGGCAGGTGGGCACCACAAGGACTAACTAAAGAAGTACTTTTTTTTTAATTGATTTTTATTGAGCTCTACATTTTTCTCTGCTCCCCTCCCTGTCTCTTCCCTCCCCTTCAATCCTCTCCCAAGGTCCCCATGCTCCCAATTTACTCAAGAGATCTTATCTTTTTCTATTTCCCATGTAGATTAGATCCAGGTAGTCTCTCTTAGGGTCTTCATTGTTGTCTAAATTCTCTGGGATTGTGGTTTGTAGGCTGGTTTTCTTTGCTTTATGTTTAAAAGCCACTTATGAGTGAGTACATGTGATATTTGTCTTTCTGTGTCTGTGTTACCTCAATATGATGTTTTCTAGCTCCATCCATTTGCCTGCAAATTTCATGATGATAATTTTTTCTGCTGTGTAGTACTCCATTGTGTAAATGTACCACACTTTCCTTATCCACTCTTCGATCGAGGGGCATTTAGGTTGTTTCCAGGTTCTGGCTATGATAGACAAAGCTGCTGTGAACATGGTTGAGCACATGTCCTTGTGGCACGATTGAGCATCCTTTGGATATATACCCCAAAGTGGTATTGCTGGGTCTTGAGGAAGGTTATTTCCTAATTTTCTGAGAAATTGCCACACTGATATCCAAAGAGGTTGTACCATCTTGCATTCCCACCAGCAATGCAGAAGTGTTCCCTTTCCCCCACAACCTCTCCAGCATAAGTTGTCATCAGTGGTTTTGATCTTGGCCATTCTTACAGGTGTAAGATGGAATCTCAGAGTTGTTTTGGTTTGCATTTCTCTAATGACTAAGGATGTTGAGTATTTCCTTAAGTGTCTTTCAGCCATTTTTGATTCCTCTGTTGAGAGTTCTCTGTTTAGGTCTCTACTCCATTTTTTTTTTAATTGAATTATGTGACCTTTTGGTGTCCAATTTCTTGAGTTCTTTGTATATTTTGGAGATCAGACCTCTGTCTGATGTGGGGTTAGTGAAGATCTTTTCCCATTCTGTAGGCTGTTGCTTTGTCTTGTTGACCGTGTCCTTTGCTTTACAGAAGCTTCTCAGTTTCAGGAGGTCCCATTTATTGTTTCTCTCAGTGTCTGTGCTGCTGGGGTTATGTTTAGGAAGTGGTTCTCTGTGCCAATGTGTTCAAGTGTACTTCCCACTTCTATAAGGTTCAGTGTGGCTGGCTTTACGTTGAGGTATTTGATCCATTTGGACTGGAGTTTTGTGCATGGTGATAGATATGGATCTATTTTCATTTAAGAAGTACTTTTCAATGGCCCAAAGGAGCTCTAGCTGGGCAGGAGAGAGGGAGGCTGCTCAAGGAGGAGAGCAGCCATGGGACACACCTGCCCCTTGCCTCTGCAGACACTGGCAGGACCTGGGCTACCTCATCATCTATGTAACTGGCCGACCGGACATGCAGAAGCAGCGGGTAGTGGCATGGCTGGCTCAGCACAACTTCCCTCACGGCGTGGTGTCCTTCTGTGACGGCCTGGTGCATGACCCACTGCGGCACAAGGCTAACTTCCTGAAGCTGCTCATCTCTGAGGTGGGGCCTGGGAGCATTGGGTTAAGGAGGGGAGGGCTAGAAGACCCAGCCTGTGCCCATGGTTGCCTTATCCACAGTTGCACCTGCGTGCGCATGCGGCCTACGGTTCCACAAAGGATGTGGCAGTCTATAACTCCATCAGCCTGTCTCCCATGCATATCTACATTGTGGGCCGGCCCACCAAGAAGCTACAGCAACAGTGCCAGGTGAGTCGGGCACACTGAAGGGACGTGGGGAGCTTGGGGAGTACCAGGCTGCTTAACAACCTACCCCATTGCTCCTCTACAGTTCATCACGGACGGCTATGCGGCACACCTGGCCCAGCTCAAGTACAATCATCGGGCACGTCCAGCCCGAAACACGGCCACACGTATGGCCTTGCGCAAGGGCAGCTTTGGCCTACCTGGCCAGGGTGACTTCCTGCGCTCCCGGAACCACCTGCTCCGCACCATCTCAGCCCAGCCCAGTGGGCCCAGCCATCGGCACGATCGGACACAGAGCCAGATGGACAGTGAGCAGCGGGGCCAGCGCAGCATGAGTGTGGCGGCCAGCTGCTGGGGCCGTGCCATAACAGGCCGCCTCGAACCCGGGGCAGCCACAGGACCCAAGTAGGACACCATTAGGAGGCGCTGTGGTCTCCATGGTGCTAGGCCAGGGCACCAGCCCCACTGGGAGGCCTGACCTGTGCACACATAGGTAGCTGGGGACAAGCACAGATGTGGCCTGAGAGCTTGTCCCAGGGCCCCATGGAAGACATGGCCATGACAACACAGTCCTCCCGGCCTTGCCTCATGCCCTAGGCTCTGAGGAGCCCAGCCTGTCATGGAAACTGGCAGGATGTCCAGCCCATGATGGAAGAGGAACCAAGATGGGCCACCTAGCCCAGCCAGGGAGGCATTCCTGGACATCTTGCCCTGTGTTGATCTCTCAGCCTCCTGGTGCCAAGCATGGGCATAAAGCCCAGCCTACCACCTCTGTGTCCACTGGCGCCCCTTCCCATTTGGTAGCAGTTCCAGCGGGGGTCCAGCCTGCTTCTTGTTGACTCCGGTTCTCAACTGTCCAACCTCACTGGTTTTGCACTGGTTTTTGAGAGTGGAGACCTGTTAACCATCTCTCTTCTGGCTCCAGACATGTTGACATGCATGAAACCCAGTATCTGCTGATCCAGGGCCTGTCACCACACAGAATAGTCCAGTGTGGCAAATCTTCACACAAGAAGGAGAGAAAGGCTAAATCTTAATTTCTGCCACTGCCTGGCCTGCCAGCACTGTGGCAGCCCAGTGGCAGTCTCAAGACTGCTGCCCACCCACCCACCTGCCCACCCAGAGCTCAGTGCAGTCCCAGGACTGCTGTCGTTCCGGGTCCTGAGCACAGCACAGGCGCAAGGCCAGCACAGTGCTTAGCCAGTTCCTTCCTGGGAACCCACCTTGGGCAGCTGGGCCTGTGAAGCCTGGCCTCCACCTCCACCTCCTCGCCTGCCATGGGCTGGAGCACCATGCCATGGCCGCTGTCCGCCGCGTTTCTACACCTTTCTACTTCTCCATCTGGTTTCTATAAGGTTTTTTAACAGGCAGCCAGCGGCTGCTTCCTTTTCTTAGCTCAGCATCAGTGCAGCCTGCTACATTAGGAACACCCAGCACTGTGACAGGGTCCCACTCAGTCTGGCCTGTGGGCCCTGCACCTGGTCCACTCGGCAAGCTGTGGGCTTCTCGCCTCACCAGACCCACAATTCCACCGACTTCCTACTCTGGAGCAGGTGGAGCTCTTAGGTTTTCTTAATGCCATTCTGTTTAATGTCTACTCCAAGAAGCCACAGCTTGCTTCGTCAGCTTAAGGGCAGACAGCCATTTTATTTCTCCTTAAACAAGGACGGGTGTCCCACATTCTGGGTCTGAGCCCTGCCTTCCCCGCAGCACTGAGCACAATTCTCTTGCACCTTCCCTGTGCTGACTGAGCCCACCAAGCTCAGGCCAGCTGTCCAGTTACGGGGGCTCTACCTGAGGAGCTGCCACGCTGGACTGAGACTCAGGGCCTCACGGCTAGGCTGAGTAGGTAGGCGTACAGGAGCCGCTGACTTTGCTGTAGAGATATGTGCATCTCAGGGGCGTGAGATGTCCTGCCATGGTGGGCCTAGACAGAAAGAAAGCTATTTATTTTGTGCAGAGAAAAAAAAACTGTCTGGAGAGGCGAGACCTTCATGGTCTTCCCCCTTAAGATGTAGCTTTGCTGTTTCCAGCGTTCTGTATAAAGCAGTGATTTTATGGACCAAGATTCCAAGGAACCGTCACAATGAAAGTGCAATATCTGCCCCACCACTCCCCACCCCTGAAGGAGGCTGCTGGCCCGACAATCACTGCCCCACTAGGGGTTCCAGTGGCCAGTGCCCCCTCCCACAGTCCCACCCCTTCTTGCCTCAGCCTAGGTGACTAGCCATTGGGAGAAGCACCTGGAAGCCTCAGGCCACCTGCAATAAAGGCCAGGGAAGCCCTGGGATCAGCGGGCTTGGTTTCTCCCCCTGGGCAGCCCCCTCGTGGCTCCGAATGTCCCTGCCTGCCCAGCCGCCAGCCATGCCAAGGACAACAGCAATAGTCCCCTAGGGCTCTCCCTGGGCCCTTAGCCATAGATGGTGAGACGGCAGCCTTCCCCCAAACTTCACTCAAGTCTGCTTTCTGCTCCCTTACAATTTCCTTTGGCTCATTCTCTTGAAGAAGCCACACTTTTACAGAAACTAAGAGAGGAAGGTCAAAGTCCCTTAAAAATACCAAAAATGTTTACAGTGTCAGGTGCTGAGCTGCAGGGCTCAGGCCTGGCCATTCGTAACCAAAGGGTGAGGCAGACCTTGCTGACTGCCACCCACCCCAGGCCTGTTAGAATAGAAGCCTTAGTCACTCCCTCCCCACCCGCAGTCCCCAGGACTGAGCCTCAATGCCACCCAGCACCAACCACCTGCCTTCTCTTTGATTTCTAAAGAAGGATTCAGCAAAGAACCCTCCCCCACCCCTTCCTGGTTCTGTGTGAGCTGCCCACCACCCTGCCCTGTGACATCGTCACATCTCAGCCCCTCCCATGTGTCCTTGTCATCTGTTTCTCTGGACGATGTGTGAACCTGTCCTGACCCCATCCCTGCTGTCCTTGCATCGTCTGGCCTGAGTGTGCTCTCTGTATACTGTGTCACAGTCTGTTACACCAATTAAAGAAGCAGGAGGCTTCCTTCTGGTCTCATTACTGTGGCGGCACCGTGGGTCTCCTGGATTGTGTGTGGGGACATCCACTGCAATGACACATGCTAACTAACCACTATGGCATCAGCGCACACCTCACGCACAGACCCGGTAAGGTACGTTTGCTAGCCTCTGCTCCCCAGGGGACACAGCCTGGCTCCAGTGGAACAGGACACAGGCAATGGCCTGATAAGTTCAATCTAAGGACCAAAGCTGAGTTTCACTCAGCCAGGGTAGGGTCAGGTTTGGTCCTGGTTGAGTCAACTGAGGAGGAGCAGGGTGGCTAGTAGTTTTTGCTCACCACCAGAGAACATGCCAGCTTTCCAAAGATAATAAGCACATCTCTTTAGAAGTCAAATGGCATAGTTCCGCCCCTCAGTATAGAAAGCAACAAGACAGGAACTCGGTGACCAAGATCATTTAATATTGACACTACACTCTCCCAGTCTGGTGCTTAGGGGCACCCACAGGAACAAAGGCAATTGGATCCATCTGTCTCCAAGCCATCAACAGTAGTTCACAGACTGGGGTACCAGGGCCCTCAGGGGAGCAGGCCCGCTCGCATCTGGAAGGCCAGACCGTCCCCTCGGGTGGCTTGCTGAGAAAGCAAACAGGATAGAAGCATGAGATACTGAGTGTAGACACCGTGAGGGCACAGCATGGGCAGAGTGGTGACACCAACCTTGTTGATCTCTCTGTGCCGTTCTTTGGTTACGATTTCCTCTAAAACCTCACCATCTCCCTTGATGAGCCTGGGGTGGGGGTGGGGGTCAAAGGGGATCAGCTCACCAAGTAAGAGTCTGGGACTCTCATGTCATAGTAAAAGAACCAAAACCACCCAAGCCAAGGAACCCCAGGGCAAGCCCGACCATCTCGAGCAGGGGGAGCCTGGCCACTCATCCCAACCACTACTCAGGACAGAATGGAGACAGTTCAGGTAGGCTCTCTTTTGTCGCAGCAAGCATCTGAAAAACGACAAGGCACTTCCAGTCCTGATACTACTCAAGGGGCACAGGGAATAACAGCTGGGATATCACACTACAAATGACCATTTTCCCCATATCCCACCCCCAAGAGCACATCCTCCCGCCTGTACTGAGGGCAGGACTAGCAGCTGTGTCTGCTGCTCCACACCTTGTACGTCCCGTCTCTGGGTCCACCACCTTGCGAATGACACTCTGTCGAGCATCCCACTCCTCCTTTGTCATGGGCTTCATAGCCTGGATACGAGACTTCTGCTCATCAGTCAGGACTGAAACAGAATACGGAAGGGGTGTCAGACCCGGGGAGGGCACCCTCTCCCCACCACATGGTGGCCCACATGGTACCTGGGCCATCGTTGTCCTCCCCAGCTGATCTGTGCCACTGATCCAATGAGGGGCCGGGCAGAGCCTCAACCGGGTGCACCACCACTGCCTTCTCCTTGGCTTTCCTCTTTAGCTTCTTCTTCCGTTTCTTCTTCTTTTTCCTCTTCTTATCCTTGTGTTTCCCGTGCTTCTTCCGGCCATCGCTGGAAGATGAAGACGATGCAGAGCTGGAAGAACTGGAAGAGGAGGAGGAAGAGCTGGACCTCGCTGTCCTCCGGACCTTGTGCTTGCTTCTCTCTGTGATGCAGGGAGAAGATAAGGCCTCTGTACCCTGCTCTGCTCTGGGGCAGCCTCTACTCGGTAGGACCCTCCCGACCGGCTCCCCACGAGCATCTTCGGAACCTTCTTTGGGATCCTGGAAGTCACTGTGTGCCTGGCAGGATGGCCAGGCCCGACCTCAAAGGCCCAGCACATTAAAGCATGAATAAGGCACACCCTCCCCTCCACCGAGCCTCCTCCCTATCCGAGGGACTCAATCTGGGTTCTACACCGAATCCCTTGCTCCCTGGGGGCGGGCCCGACAGATGCAAGCCTCCCGCAGCGCAGAGCCGCACACCCCTTTCCCTGTCCCTACGGTCCTCACCCTCAGACGTGCTGCTGGCCTTGTGACCCTGGGATTTGGAGGCTGAGCAGTTCCTCGAGGCGTCCTTACTACTCTTCTTGCTTCGCTTTTCTGACCCCCGTCGACCCCGCGACCGACTGCGACTCCTCGAGCGCTTGCGAGAGCCAACGTGAGCCATAGCAAAGCGGGCTAGAGACCGGAAGAGACGCGTTTAACCTGCGGCTCCTCTTGGGCACGTCCGCAGAGTAGATCCAAACTCAGTGCCAACGGGGCCTGGTCCTCGGGGCACCTAGTACCCATTCCCGCCCGAGAACCTCGCGCTTGGCGACCCCAGCTCCTCCGACTCCGCACCGCGGACCCTTTAAGGGCCCGCCCCGCCCACACGCCTGCGCACTGGACTCTGCGCGGCGGGCGCGGGGAACGCCACAGCTCTCCTCAACTGCGAGAAGGCGGCCTGGCTGCCCAGAGAGGAGTCGCGAGGCCGCCCGGTTCCCTCGTGAACCACCAGTCTACAGTAAGCCTCCGTGAGGAACTAGCAGCCTGTCGGGGTTTTCCGGTCCGCTTCCGAGGTGGGGCCGTCCGGAAAGGCCGTCCGTCCGGGTGTAGCTTGAGTCCTTGTTGCCTTTAGTTCCTTCCGGACCCGGGGTTCCGCTTCTGGCACACCCACTTCCAACAAGAAGTGGTGTCTTTACGTGGGTGGGAGTCGGGTTGTGGCCCTGCGCCAGCCGCAAGCCCTCGGGCCTCTCACTCTCCTGAAAGCCACCCTCCTACTGTTTTCCCTGGTTAGTCTGCCGGTCTGTCCACTCCACCAGACTGAGAGCTCCGATGGACTGAAAACAGCTGGTATTTCTAACGTCACTCACTGCTGGAGGTGGCAAGTCCAGTTGCCCATCATGAGCCAGGGATCATGACAACCAATTAAGGAATGAATCCCCGGCCTGTCGGGTGTCTAGCTGAGACTGCTCCATCTGGAGGGTGGTGTTTCTGTATCTCAGCACTTTCCCTGAGTACTTAAGACTTACAACTGAAGTCCCCAGGAATATGTATCCCGAACAGCGCACAGCTATGTGCACCCCTCAGTCAATCTCCAAACCACCAGTTCTAAGCTCTTAAATAACAACAGGAAACAGAGGGCTGTTGTAAAGTGCTTTATAAATGTCAGCTCGTCACAACACCCAGGCTGCAAACAAATTCTGAGCTGCCCAGCGGGACGTGCCAGAACAGAGGCTTGAACCCAGAAAGTCTGGCTTCCCACTCGCCAGCACTGCTGACAGACCAATGAACCCCACTTAAGTCCCTGGGAGCCACCCTACCCAAGGAGTCACTGACTGAGTCCCCCACCCCAAGCAGAGCTCCCCAGGGATCAGGCTGAGGCTGGACATAACTGGGAATCACATTCTTTGGGGCTCCTTCTCTTCCTGAACCTGCTCCACCCTCGACCCTCAATATTTCATCTCAAACTCGACTTGTCTTCCAGCAGTTCTGCCCCAAGACAGCTCATCTGTCCAAAGAGTGACCGGGGAGTCAGCATGTCCCTTTGGCCCAAGGAGGGTCATGGCTATAGAGTTTATTTCTGCCCTCCCCACCCAAGCTGGCAGTTTCCTGCTGCCATGGCACCACCGCCCCTGGGGGACCAGGCTCAAGTAAGTGCACATACATCTACCACGGCAGACTCCTCCCGGGTGAAGCCATCGCCGAAGCCCTCATCGTCCACCAGCTCTGGCTTCTGGCAGCACATAGGACAGAGGCGGTTTCGAACAGCAGATGCCCGGAGCCAGATGACAAGGTTCCAACGCTCTCCGGTGCCCAGGGGCCGAGCCCCGTGCAGCTGGCCACCGCGGTGCAGGATACCCTGGCCCACCACATGATCCACTTCTAGGGGTTCCATCAGGGCTGCAGGTGCCTGCAGATGGTAGGGTTCAGGCTGGAGTACTCATGACTGCCTGGGCCCTAAGTGGTGGGGCTCACTCACCTGGAAGAGGCCCCCAAAGTATAGGGCACCCCCTGTGAAGGCCTTGCCCAGAGCCACATTGAGGGTGAGCTCGGCATTATCGTAGTGGCAGCCCAGCTCCAGGTCCTGGCCCAGCGCATACTTGACCACAAAGGCCCGGTGGCTATCAAGCTGGCCCCCACCACACTCCGGGTACAGCAAGGCCAGCAGTGGCTGCAGGAAGCGCTCCCGCAGTGGTGTCACCAGTGGCTCATCGAGGCCTAGCTCATGCATCAGTACCTAAGGAGGATTCCCAGGCATCAGCAGGGAGACTTGGGGAGCCTCACCCTGCATCCCCACAATTCTTAGCCAAAGATGTTGCTAAGTGCAAGAGCTGCTTGATTTCCTGGTGCTCTAGGTTCAGAACAAGGTGACTCGTGCACTAACTGTCCTTGTTCTCCAGGTACACAGGCAGGCCTCACCCACCCCATAGTTGTTCATGGTGTTGGGCCTTCCCTTGGGCATGTCCGACTGCTCGAAATGCTCCAGCTCCTCCAGCAGGGCCTGGCAGAACTCCGCAGAGAACACAGGCACCCTGTAGATGCGCTTCTCCTCTGAGGAAGGAGAGGCAGACTGTGGAACAGGAGCTCCCATTCAGCCTCGTGAGCCAGCTTATCCGAAAGTCATTCTAAAGCCTCAAGCCAGTTCCCTCTGTACAATGGGAATAGTAACATACTCCCTGAACCTAGCTGGGTGATCCATAAGTGAACAAGAGAATGAATGAATTAATGAATGAAATTCCCTGGCAGACTGCTGCTCCTGCTGGCCATCCCAGTTCCTGGTGGCTACTTCCGGGCCGGAGATGAGAGTTAAAGTACCCCGCCTCCCATACCCAGGTGTCTCAAGCTGCCACCACCCTGCTCCCGCCCCCTGCAGTGCTGGCTGGTGATGGGGTTGAAGGGCCTCACCTGACACTATCTCCAGCTGCTGGAGAAGGCCCTCAAGGCCTGCACCGGGGGATGCACTGTATTCAGCTGCAGCCACAAACTCAGGGGCCAGAACCGCGTCCTGGGGCAGAACAGGGGGCAGCTGTGAAAAGTCCAGCCCCCCACCAGGGCAGCATCCTCCAAGCTCCCAGAAGCTTGAGGGTCGAGGGTGGAGCAGGTTCAGAAAGCAAAGGAGCCCCAAAGAATGTGATTTCCAGGCCGGCCTAGTACCTGCAGTGAGCAGTAGACATCAAGCCTCGCTGGGTGGTAGGTGCTGGCAATGAGGGCTTTTCTGGCAGCTGATTCCTGCCCCAGCCTGCGCCGGCGCCCCACCTCCTGCTCAAGCTGGAACGGCAAAGGCAGTTACACACTGGGGCCACCCATCTCCAACACCATGAGAAGAAACTGAAGTCCAGGAAGGTCAAAGTGGGACCCAGGCTGGAAGGCAAGTCTGCCTATACTTCTGAACCCGCCGGAGTTCTCTGCAGGTGTCAAGGTGTCCTGATAGCTGAAATGGGGGTGGTGGCCCTGACCATGCCACTCAGCTGGTGAAAAGGGGACGCTGGGGGCAATTTGGTCTTTCTCAATCTCTCTCCTGGGCCAGGACCTGGGAGTGGGAGTAAGTGGAAGCAGGAACTGGGGAAAGAGGGCTAAGAAGTCCTTCGGAGGCAAGGGCTCCAGAGGAAGGGCTGGCAGGGGTGCCATACCTCCTCCAAGAGTTGCTGGAAGTCCTTGGAACTGACGCAGCCTCGGCTGCGCAGGAGCTGCGAGCAGAAAGGTCAGTTAGCAGGGCTATGTGACCCTGTCAATAAACATCTCTGAGCCTCAGCGCCCCCCACCCCTGTCACGGAGATGACAGTGACAGGATCAACGATAGGTCTGAAAACTTCTGTCCAGCGCACTCGGCACGCGTGTTCTCAGGTTCCTAGGGAGCTGCCATGCTGCAGCGAGAGGCCTCGGGCAAAGCCAGTCCTGGTGTCCGGGCCCCTCCTGCGCCCCCGCCCCCTCACCGGGCCATAGTCACGGCGCAACTGCTGCTCGTCCCGGAAGCGCAGGTGCAGCCCGTAGCGCGCCACGTACAGGTTCTGAGAGCAGAAGCAGGCACAGCGGCAGAAGCGTTGCCGAGCGGCCGTCGCCATGGCAAAGCGGCCGCGCCACCAGCGGTAGCGGCAACTTCCGGGTGAGTCCCCACCGAGAGCCCGGCGCCGGCAACCAAGAGGCCGCTGTAAATTCTCAACTGCAGAGAGGAACGCAGACAGGGCAGGAACCGGTCTAGAAGGCGGCTTCCCGGGCGAGGCGGCCATGTTTCCAGCACAGGGCTGGAACAGTCACAGGATGCACGGAGTGCAGGACTCAGAATCTTTATTTTAAAGCTGCCATGTCTCCTGTTGGAAATTTCTTTGCGGAGCCGCCTGACGCAGCACTCAGGACGGTTGGGGTTCTGAGGTACGACCGCGGCGTCGTCTGTGCGGCTAAGCTCGGGTTTGGCCTTCATTGCTGGTCCCTACACGCTCCGTCCCGGCGTCACCTCCGGCCGTTCCCCGGTAGAATGCAGCGGGGGTGGGGGCTGGGGTGGGTGTGGTCTGTCGCGGGCACGCCCCTCGCCCTGGTCAAGTTCAAGAACTTGTGTTGAGGTATTCCAGGGTTCCTCTGGGAGACGCACCACTGCACACACGGCCACCCAGCGGGCGCAAGGGCAGGTCTAAGACCATGTCGCTCAGGGGTAACCGAGGTGCCTAGAAAGGAAGGAAGTCAGTCGCCTGGAACGCGTCAGTGGACCTTCTTCATAGAAGTTCAGAATTTTTTTTTTTTTTAGAAGTTCAGAATTTGAATAGTGACCAGAAGTTCAAAAATGAATAACAGCTTCAGTGAACCCGTCCTGAACCCTCTCAGCTTGGAATGGGCACGGAGTGGTGGCAAAGCCCTTACCCCCTTACCCAGTTTCTCAACTCTCATCTCTAAAGCAAACATCACATAAGGTACCAGCCTGACACCGTGAAACAGGCTTCGTGGTGCAATGTCCCTAGGCATCCAGTCAGGATCTGAGCCCAGGAGTGTGCCCTTGTTAGTGCCTTTAGGCCCTCCCAACACAGGAATCTCTTGAGTGGGGGAACCCAGCTGTGTCTTCTTTCGGCAGCTTGGTATGGTTTCACTACAGGGGTCACACGATACATGCCAGCGTGTATGGACACACTCTTGCATCCTCGTACAGCCACATTAACCTGTTCACACTCACTGGCAAACTCTCCATCCAGAAGCATCTCCCAGTGATGGCTATGCTCTTACATACAGTCTCTCACATAGGCGTTCACCCCCACACAGCACAACCCAGGTTCTTTTTCTATGGCAAGCCCAGCTCTGTCCTACTTGTGACGGTTACAGAATCTCTGGACCCGGGAGGTGAGAGTGGTCTTCACAGCCTGTGCCTTGGAGCCTGGCCTTCCTCTCCAGCTTTGATCATCAGCCCCTTTGGAGATCCAAGGCTCCAGCTACCAGAGTCCTCCTGCCCTCCCTAGAAGCATAGGAAGCTACAGATGGCCCCTGGTCTCCAGGCAGAGCTTCTGACAGCTTGATTGGCTTACACCCTGGCTGCACAGGAGCAATGAAACTCTTTCCAGTGTGAGCATGCAAGGCATGCAGGTGAGTGTGGGCCAGCATGGCGAGCTGTGTAACTAATTAGCATAAACTGATTGGCTTAAAACAGCAGACTTTCTCTCAGGATCCTGGTGGCCAGAAGTTCAAAAGTCAAGAACTGATGAGCTCTGGCTTAGAGAGAATCAAGCTGAACCATCCTCCTGCAGGGGCTCAGAAGGTAGGGCAGGTTCTGCATCTTCAAGCTTCTGAGGTGCCCTGCATGGCTTCATGCCAGCCTGTGGTTCTCCACCTTCCTAACACTGCAACCTTCTAATACCGTTCCTCATGTTGTGATGACTCCAAATCATAAAATGATTTTCATTCTACCTCATAACTGTAATTTTGCTACTGTTATGAATTGTAGTATATCTGCTTTCTGATGGCCTTAGGTGACCCCTGTGAAAGGGTCATCCAACCCCCTAAAGGGGTTATGATCCACAGGTTGACCTCTGGCCTACACACACACACACATGTGCATATGCACCTGAACATGGCCAATGGAACCATGGCTAACATTTTCAGTGTTACCCATGTGCAGTTTAGTCTTTACCATTTCCATTCTTGACACAGGAAAGTGAATGGCAGCGGGGTCAGTTGGATTGAGCCATCCAAGCTCATGCAGCTTATAAATGGTAGATAAGGAACTGAACTCTAGCCCGACACTCCTGAGTTGTTCCTAAAGGGGCAGCCCAGTCTCCAACAGCACATCTCCCCTCAGATGTGAGGTCACTGGGCCGCAGGAAGCCCAGGCTCTTGGCCCAAAGAAGAAGAGGCCTGTCAGGACCCACTTCCTCTGCAGAGCCTGGCTCCTTGGCCCTGAACCAGCCTGCCAAGAAGCTGTTTAAAGTTTCACACTTGTCTTGATTTCTCTGGAAGCCCCTGCCATCCAGAAGGGGACCTGTCTACTCATCTCAAAGTTATTTATCACCCTGCCTGCCCACTGCTTTTGAGGAGGTCCAGCTCTCCAGACAGCCACCACAGCCCTGCTTCACCTGACTGAGTTTCATGGTTTATAGTTTGCAGGGTCAGTAGGGTCCATTTGTCCCTTAGAGTGCCTCTCCCCTAGCACCATTAATCATGCAAGCAGTGTCTCCATGCCCCTGCCCCAGTCTGGGCTCAGTCACTAAGGGGGACAACTGCAGGATACTTGACAAGAAGCTCTGATTCACATGTACAGGTAAGCCAGCACTGGCCTGGATCTCCTGTGGCCACACATACCAATACTTTAATCTTATGTGTGTCTGTGTATGGGCACATAATGGGGAACCTCCTTCAGCCAATGGCCTTTAAGAGGCTGGACCAGGTTGGGGCATGACTTTTGGGTACCCAAAAAGCTGCCGTCCCACCCAGCTCGTTCTCTTCTTACCATGCTCCACACCCCATTCCTGTTCCCATGAGTTTTCCCTTTTAATAAAAAAAAAAAAACTCAGGATACTCGGAGTTAGCTTGGGGTTATTTGACTTGCGTTCAGCATCAGGCACGTGCCTGTGCATGCAGGTGCCCTCAGAGCCCAGAAGTGCTGGATCCACGTGGAGCTGGAGTTGCAGGTGGTCAAGAGCTGCCAGATGTGGGTGCTGGGAACCACACTCAAGCTGTCTCTTATTACACTGTGGGGCTGCACACATGCACACACGTGGAGGTCAAAGGACAGCTTTGTGGGTCATCAGGCTCTGGAGGCAGGCACATGACATGATGTTCCTTGAGTACATTCATTGAAGGACATTCAGTTCTGTGTCTAGGTGCATCTTTGTACAAGCAAATGTCCCATCATTGTTGACAAGTTCCTTTTACTCCACTCTGTCACCTGGGTTCTCTTCTCAAAGGCATTATACTATGTCTGTGGGCTCTCTCTTCTGTTTACTTAAACTCTTGACTCCTCTGCCAACACCACAATGTCTTGAGGACTGGAATTTTTATAGTAACATTTTTTAAAAAAATTCTATTTTAAGATTGGCTTATTTTCCGTGTACAAATGTCTTGCCTGCATATAGGTCTGTGTGCTATGTGCATACAGTACCCATGGAGGCCAGAAGAAGGTACTGAGTGCCCTGGAACTGGAGATGGCTGTGAGCCATCATGTGGGGGCTGGGCTCTGAACCTGGTTCCTCTGCAAAAGCAGCCCGTGCTCTTAACCAGGGAGCCACTTCTCTAGTCCCTGTTATTCACAATTTCATATATATACACAGAATGTATCTTGATCATCTGCTCCCAAGACACTCCAACACGTTCCCCTCCTTTCCTTCTGTCCTTTATCTTTTCTTTTTTTTTTCTTTGTAACCCTGAGTCCATTCGGTGTTGCCTGCTGGGATGACTGATGTTGCTGGCTTGACGTTGTGCGGGTGACCATAGCTACAGTAGGCTCAGAAGAGCAATGGCCGGGACGTGTCCAGGAGACATCATCTCACTGTGCTCCTCCCCACCTCAGTTGTTCATTCCTCTCGCTGCCTTCCACGAAGCTTTGGTGAGGAGGTTGACAGGGTGTGCCGTGCGGGGCTGTGCCGTGCAGGGCTGTGCTGTGTGGGGCTGTGCCGTACGGGGCTGTGATGTTCAGGGCTGTGCTGTGCGGGGCTGTGCCGTGTAGAGCTGTGATGTTCAGGGCTGTGCCATGCAGGGCTGTGATGTTCAGGGCTGTGCCATGCAGGGCTGTGATGTTCGGGGCTGTGCCGTGCAGGGCTGTGATGTTCGGGGCTGTGCCGTGCAGGGCTGAGCATCCAGTCGTCACTTACTCTCAGTGTTTGGACGAGTTCTGAGTCTCTGCTGAGAAGAGCTGCTCTGGGCAAGGCTAAGAGCAACACTCGTCCGTAAGTGCACATATTTAGAAGGCAGTTGGACATGTCACTTAGCAAAATGTACTTCCTGAGCTCTGGACTTTGGGGCAGGTTTACAGTGTGTGCTGGCTAGTTTTTATATCAGCTTGACCCAAGCTAGAGTCATCTGAGAGGAGGGATGAGAAATTGAGAAAATAAGAAAATAAGATTGGTTTGTAGTCAGGCTTCTAGGGCCTTTCCTTAATTAATGGCTGACGTGGTAGGGAATAATAATACATTGAGGGTGAGGGGACCTCAGGGCAGGTAGTCCAGGGTGCTATAAGAAAGCAAGCTGAGCAAACCATGAGGTACAAGCCACTAAACAGCTCCTCGCCATGGTCTCTTCATCAGCTCCTGCCACCAGGCTCCTGCCCTGCTTGATTGCTGCCCCGACTTCCCTTGGTGATGGTCTGTTCTCTGGACTGATTTTGGTCGTGGTGTTTCATCACAGCAATAGGAACCCAAACTAAGACACACAACCAGCCATGAGTTCCATCCTGTGTGCCAGGCCTCAGACTCAATTAGAAAGTAGTTGGTTATTCCCACAACAGTCGTGCTACTAGGGCACCTGTGAGGGCATCTTGCCTGGCAGGTTGGTATTGTCGCAGTCAGGGTTCGCTATATAAGAGCATTGATGGCTTCCCACCACCACCCCCGCCCCCGTGGCCCGTCTAGCACCATCCCACCCTGTGAAACCCGTCCTGCAGGAGGAAGTTTGATGGTCAGCACCAGTTCGATGCCTCTGCTACCAAGGTGTCTTGTGTTTTTAGCATTAGGGTCTTACACTTAGTCCTGGTAGACGACCAAGATCAGTGGAATCACCTGTGTTGATTTAGGGGCCTCTGGGACTCCCTGACCAATAATAACTCAGAGGGAGAAGACCCGCAACCTGACACTGAGGTTTTCATGAAAAAAACAAACAGTAGCCGGGTGGTGGTGGTGCATGCCTTTAATCCTAGCACTCAGGAAGCAGAGGCAGGCTGATCTCTGTGAGTCTGAAGCCAGCCTGGTCGAGTTCCAGGACAGGCATAGAGAAACACTGTCTCCAAAAACCAAAAGAAAAAAAAGAAAAAAAAAACTGCTTCCAAGCAGCTCTTTGAGGAAGCACTGTTTACTCTCACAGGGTACCTGAGTTCAGATTCCCTCTCTTTAAATTGGCTTATGAATGGACTGTGACCTGGGATCTGTTAGCTGAAATAAACCCTTGCCTCCCCGACCCCCAAAGATAACTTGTGATGTCATTGGTTTCCATAGGGTTTTCCATACAGCCTCAGCTCTGCTTGTTAAGTTCCTCCTCTCACTGTACCCCCATTCCCACTCGAACCTTTAACCCCCAGCACTCTGCTTCATCCAAAGCTTGTTCTGCTGTCCCCTCACACCTTAAGACCTCTGCCCCACCCCCACCCCCATGGGCCCTTTCTAGCTTCCTGATCTCTGTAAACACTCCAAATCCAACACACACATCCACGTATTCAAACCCAGGATCCCCGTGTGAGAGAGAACATGCAACAGGTGTCTCTCTGGGCCTAGGTGACGTCACTCCCTAGCATACATCCCAGTTCTAGTCATTTTCCTGAATGTTTCATAATTCTACTCTTAGAACTGGCTAAAATGCCACTATGCGATGTGTACAGCATTGTCATTATCATCAGCTGATGGACATCTAAACTGATTTCATGTCCTTGCTACGGTGACTAGAGCACAGGGGACATGCATGTGCAGATGTCTGTCCCTGTGGTAGGACATGGACCCTTTGTGCATGTGCCCAGGAGTGGTGTAGGTGGCTCACACGGTATCTATTTTTAGATTTTTGAGAAACCTCCACTCTGACTTCCTTAGCAGCTACACCAGTTTACACTGGCGTTCCCTGTCCCCATATCCCTGCCAGAATTTGTTGTCATTTGTTTTCTCAGTCCTTCTGACCGGGGTGACAGGCAATCTCAACATAGTTTAGTTAGCGTTAGTTAATGCCTGCTTGCTTCCTAGGACCAAGACTTGGAGTGCCTTTTCCATCCCCTCACCGGAAGGGAGTGCCCCACGTTCTGGTGAGGTATGATGGCTCCTGCATTCTGATCCAGTCTACTAGTCTGTGTCTCTTAACTGAGGGATTGAGACCATTCATATTCAGAGGTATTATTGGAAAATGTGTTGGTTGATTTGCTTTTGCTTTTGTTTTCCTACACAGGGTTCCTCTGTGTAGCTTTGGAGCCTGTCCTAGAACTTGCTCTGTAAATCAGGCTGGCCTCAAACTCACAGAGATTCGCCTGCCTCTGCCTCCCGAGTGCTGGGATTAAAGGCGTGCGCCGCCACCACCCGGCTCCAATATATTTTCTTTGTTCTGTATGTATGGTGCTTTATTATAATGAAAGGGGAGATTCTTCTTTGGTCCTGTCTGCTTGGTGTCTATCTGGAAGATTTTCCTAACTCTCGGAAACTGTTACTATTATTTTGACAGTGTTTTCTGCGTCTTTTGAACAAGATTCTTCTCCTTCTATGCCTACAACCTATATATTTAGTATTTTTAGAGTGTCGCATACATCTTAAATTCCCACTGTTCCCTTTTATTATTTTATCTTTTCCTTGTCGGATTGTTCCATTTCCTCCACTGTCCTCAGGTCCAGATACCCCTTTCTCTTCTTCATCCTATTCCTGAGACTTCTCCCCACAATTTCAAACTTTTAGCATTTCTTTCTCTTTGTTGAATTCCTCTTTCACATCATCTACCATCTATTTCATTCCTTTGCTTGTCTTTGTCTTTGAACATCTTTGTCATTATTTCAAGTTTTCTGTTTAGGATTTCATCTTTCTTTTTCTCTTTTTCTTTTCTTTTCTTTTTTTTTAATTTTCTGAGATATGGTTTCTCTGTGTGGCTTTGGAGCCTGTCCTGGAGCTAGCTCTTATAGACCAGGCTGGCCTTGAACTCACAAAGATCCACCTGCCTCTGCCTCCTGAGGACTGGGATTAAAGGCGTGTGCCACCACACCTTTAATTTCATCTAACTCACTCTCCGTAGACATCATTATTCTAGGATTAATTTTTTTGAAGAGTTATATTGTCTTGGTGTTTCCTGTTTCTTTTTTTAATTTATAATTTATGTATATATAGTGTTCTGCCTGCATGTATGCCTGCATGCTAGAAGAGGGCACCAGATCTCATTACAAATGGTTGTGAGCCACTATGTGGGTGCTGAGAATTTAACTCAAGACCTCTGGAAGAACAGCCAGTGCTCTTAACCTCTGAGCCATCTCTCCAGCACCGTTTCTTGTTTCTGTGTTACTGTGTTAGGATTTACCCGAACAGTATTATTTCACGGATTGCTTTATTTTAGTTTTGTATATGTTTTTGGTTTCTTACTTCATCATTCTGTTGAAGTGTATGCAGTGTCCAAGTGTGGCAGTGTTGAGTATGCAGTTCAGAAAATAATTGCTCACTGCAGGAGCTCGGGGTGCTGGGTGCACGCTCTGTTTTATCCCCCGAGTAGGATATTAACTCAGAGAACAAACACCGCTCTTTGGTTCCCCACTAAGTAAATGTCACAGTAGCCAAATTAATCACAGAGGCCTCTTTGACTTGAATAGCTATTGGAGGATAAACAATCAAAGACAGTGTGGAGTGCTGTCTGATTTTAATTAATAAGATTGGGAGTTGGGAGGATAACCAGGGAAGATGATGGTATAGATTACGTGTTAAATGGACTTTGAAAAGAAAGGAATTGAGGGGGTAAAGTAGCTACAAGGGGAATGTTGGGGCCTGGGATGGTCCCCAGGTTCTAGAGATAGCTGTGGTTATGTAAGGTTATAATTCAGTAGTGAAACGATGAGACTGGAGAGATGGCCAACAGTTAGGAGCACTGGGTGCTCTTCTACAGGACCCAGGTTTGGGTCCTAGATCCCACATGGCAGCTCACTTCCAGGGGATCCAGTGCCCTCTTCTGGCCTCTGCATACATGGGTCCTGCTAGTGGTGCATAGACATACACATGGGCAAAACATGTAACGTTAAAAAGCAAAGAGATGAAGCTGGAGAGATGGCTCTCACAGAAGACCCAAGTTCTGTTCCCACCATCCACATTGGGCAGCTCGCAACCACCTGTAACTCTGGCTCCAGGAGATCTCATGCTCTCTTCTGGCCTCCTTGGGCACTGCACTTGGTACCTCTCTCTCTCTCTCTCTCTCTCTCTCTCTCTCTCTCTCTCACACACACACACACACACACACACACACAATTTTTTTTTAAGAGCAAGAGAAGCAGGGTCAGGTATGGTGGTGCACACCTTTGATCCCAGCACTCAGGAGACAGAGGGAGGTGGCTCTCTGAGTTCGAAGCCAGCCTGGTCTACAGAGTAAGTTCCAAGACAGCCAAGGCTACACAGAGAAACCCTGTCTCGAAATACAACTGCAAACAAACAAAATAGCTGGAGACATCTGTACAGAAGTGGAGACCCAAGCAAAGCGAGCCCAGCAGAGACTCATGGCATGACTTGCGGCACATCTGTGACCTGAAAAGGGACGCTTCCAAGACCCCCAGCTCTAGTAGGCTCCGCATGGCACTCTGTGGCCTCTGGATTCTGGTGTGGTGTGGTATGTGTGTGAGAGAGAGGAGGGGGGAGGAAGAAGGAAAAGTGGGGGGATCCTAAGTCCTTTCTTGGTTCTGTGGGACTCCTGCCATCCACAGTAGGGTTCTGCCAAGTTCTGTGACTATGAGGGCCATAGGTTACAAATTTATAACCTATGTAACTAGTTACATTAACTTTTTGCTGTTGGCTTGGTGGCTGTTTTTCTTTTTGAAACGGGGTTTCTCTGTAAAAGAGTCCTGGCTATTCTGGAACTTACTCTGTAAGTTACCTTGATCTCACAGAGATCCTCCTGCCTCTGCCTCCCAAGTGCTGGGATTAAAGGCGTGTGCCATCACTTCCCAGCCTGACTTGGTGACTTTTTAGTATTTGTTTTGTTTTGTTATTTTTAAACAGGAGCTCATGGAGCCCAGGGTGGGTGTAGGTGGGTATAGACAAGGATGCCCCTGCTTCTACCTCCTGTGTGCTGGGACCACAGGTGTGTGCCACCAGGCCTTTTCCCTCTCCCACTCTCTTTTCTCTGTCTGTGGTAATGAGTTCCTTTCATTCCAACCCAGGTCCCATGTGTTACTGTCAAGTCTTTGGGGCTACCTATTTTTCATCTGTGTCTGGGAGAAATTGTGTCCTAGAATTCTCAACGAAAGTACTAGATTTTACTTCCCTGAACCCATTCCTGTGTTGGGAAGCAACCACAATGCTTCTACCCTGGTCTCCTTCTTATTTATTTATTTATTGATTGATTGATTGATTGATTGATTTTACAATAGTCTGTCTGTGTGTATGTGTGTATGCCTGAAGGCCAGAAGAGGGCGCCAGACCTCTTTGCAGATGGTTGTGATCCACCATGCGGTTGCTGGGAATTGAACTCAGGACCTTTGGAAGAGCAGGCAATGCTCTTAACCACTTAGCCATCTCTCCAGCCCCCCCTGGGCTCCTTTTTAAAAAGATGTTTGTTTGTTTGGTTTTTTGAGACAGGGTTTCTCTGTATAACAGTCATAGCTGTCCTGGAACTAGATCTTGTCCTGGAACTAAACCAGGCTGGCCTCAAACTCACAGAGATCTGCCTGCCTCTGCCTCCCAAGTGCTTGGATTAAAGGCATTATGCCACCACCGCCCAACTTAAAAAGATGTTTTATTTTATGTGTATAAGTGCTTTTCCTGAATGCAGATCGGTTCACCACTTGTGTGCAGGCACCCAGGGAGACCATGAAAAGGCATCAGGTCCCCAAGAACTGGAGTTACAGACAGTTGGGAGCCGCCACATAGGTGCAGGGAATGGAGCCCAGCTCCTCTGGAGAAACAGCCAGCGCTCTGAAGTGCTGAGGAGCCACGTTTCTTCTTTAAGTAGCAACTTTATTGAGATAGATTCATGTGTGACAGAATTCACTCATTTACAAGGAAATTCAGCGAGGTTTTCTTTTTTGTAGATTTACTGAATTATGAGGCTGCCGCAATCAGTTTTTGTTTGTTTGTTGTTTATTTTGGTTTTTTTTTTTTTTTGAGACCAGGATGTGAACTTCATTAATTGTAAAACCTCCTTGGTAAAAAAAAAATAAAAAATAAAACAAACCAGAATTTGTGGGGTGTTAAGGATGGTAACAAGAAAGTGGGTAGGGAGAGTGCCGACTGCTTTCACTCTGTCTTTTCAGACTTTGGTAGAGGCCTTCAAAGACAGCACTGACATACCCTCAGCAGTATCCTTTAGGGGAAGACGGCAGTTCTTTGGTCTTTAGGTCACCTAGAGATCTGTCTAGGAAGTCCCTGTTTTGAGCTAAAGCATCAATGAATTGGGAACCATCCATGCGATAAGTTAGGAAGCAGAAAGTTTCTTGGAAACCCAGAGCGCGTGTGGTAGTAGGGACAGTTGGTCACATTTAGCGTATGACATTTCTAAGACCCATGTTTGTGGCTCCTGAGACTTTCAATTTTGTGTTTTTAAAAAAATTTTAAAAATCTATCTTATATGTATGAGTGTTTTGCCTACATGTATGTCTGTGTATTACATTCATGCCTGCTGCCCGCAAAGGCCAGAGGAGGCCATCAGATCATTAGAACTGGGGTTACAAATGGTGATGAACTATGTGGGCACTGGAAATTAAACCTGGGTCCTCCGGAAGAGCAGTCTCTTAACCACCGAGCCATCCCTCCAGCCCTCAAGTTTGTATTCTTATGCAAAGGGATTCTGACAATTTCAGCCTCATTTACTCCTTTTGGAGACTAGCACTTGAAAAGATAAGTAGGAAGCCACTCCCTGTTTTCAACTGGAAGAAGCTATGAGTCTAATGAAGAGTGGCAACCATTATTCATTTTCCTCCGTGAACATCTTACTTAAATGCTTCACTAAAGCCACTAACGCAGGATTACCGCCACAGGGCTTCAAGCTCTCTAAGAGTTTACCGAGTATATTCAAAAGACCCTCCGTCTTCCAGGTACTGCACATGGTATTTTTTAATATCTATATTTTCTGTTCTTTGTCAGAAAATGTTCTGTACCCGGGTGCTTTCTGGCCTTGACCGGATGGCGTGAATATTGGGGAAGGAGAACTTCCCTTCCGTCAGGTCTTCACAGAAACTCTTGTTTTCACTGTATTCTTTGAGTGTAGATTGGCATAATCATCTTGATCTGGAAGAAAAGCCCAAGTGTGTCGAGCAGTGGCTTTAAATCTTCTTTGTAATCAGAAAACAACTGCATGAGCCCGGCTGCTAGTCCAAACAATCCACCTGTCTTCTGCAACACCATGGCTTTGTACTCTCTAGCAGTGGGACCTGTGTAGGTGTCCCTCCAGTAAATATCTAGCCCTTGTCCCCGATGGAGTTCCAAAAGCTGGCGTGTGAAAAGCTTCACAGCATCCGGGTGATCCAGTGTTAAGACTTTCTCCAGGCCGAGGAAGTAGACATAATTGGCGGAATTGATGACAGAAGGGATTCCACAGATGCTATGTGCCACTGGAAAACCACGTCGGAGCTTTGAGTTAATATCATCAATATCATCAGTGAGTAAGCCGGCATTACGCAACGTTTCAGTTACTTCAGTGATAATCTGCAGTTTGTCTTCTGGAGCTTTCAGCCAGTGATTAAAGGCCTGTGAAAGTTTGGTTCTCACCTGTTTACCTGGTAACTGAAGTAAGCACCTATAGGGTTCTAGAAGAATTCTTTCGGCTTTCTCTTGACTCTTCTCCATATATTATACATTTCAAAGCTGACGGTTCCACAATGATCTCAGACTTCAAGCCACCGGTCCAAGACTAGCAGTACCCACACCAACTTTTTCTTTATAGTTCAGACCCCGGCTCTTCCTGAGGCCTCCTTGGAGCCCTCCCCCTACTTCACCACAGAAATCTCCGCCCTCCTTAGCGGCCAGGGATGCTTGGTGCAAGAAAATCCGCCATCCCTGTCCCACAATCAGTTTTTAGAACATTCTTCATCCCAAAGAGACCCATTTCACTAGAGGCTCTCAGTCCAAGCTCACGAGACCATTTCTTTTTTTTTTTAAATTGATTTTATTGAGGTCTACATTTTTCTCTGCTCCCCTCCCTGCCTCTCCCCTCCCCCTCTTCAACCCTCCCTCAAGGTCCCCATGCTCCCAATTTACTCAGGAGATCTTGTCTTTTTCTACTTCTCATGTAGATTAGATCTATGTAAGTCTCTCTTAGTGTCCGTATTGTTGTCTTAAGTTCTCTGGGATTGTGGTTTGTAGGCTGGCTTTCTTTGCTTTATGTTTAAAAACCACCTATGAGTGAGTACATATGATATTTGTCTTTCTGTGTCTGGGTTACCTCACTCAAAATAATGTTTTCTATTTCCATCCATTTGCCTGCACAACTCAAGCTGTCGTTATTTTTTTCTGCTGTGTAGTACTCCATTGTGTAAATGTACCACATTTTTCTTATCCATTCTTCGATCAAGGGGCATTTAGGTTGTTTCTAGGTTCTGGCTATGACAAAGTAAGTTATTACAAACATAGCTGAGCACATGTCCTTGTGGCATGATTGTGCATCCTTGGATATATACCCCAAAGTGGTATTGCTGGGTCTTGAGGAAAGTTGTTTCCTAATTTTCTGAGAAATCACCACACTGACATCCAAAGGGGTTATACCAGCTTGCATTTCCCAAGACCATTTCTGTAACCACTTTGGAAGTGGCTTTATGTCCTGGATGCTCAGCAGAAAGGATACTGAAAAGGAAGCTCATGAGTTCAAAGCCAGCCTGAGCTGCATAACAAGACAGTATTTCACTGCAACAGCAAAGTAGACTAGATCTCATGGAAAACGGTGCAGGTTTTGGAAACCTGTCCTTGGCAGTGGGAGCAAGCTATGTAGAGACACGGCCTATAGGAATCAGGAGAAGTTGCAAACTTGGGGTGCAGCGGCAGAGCCCCGTGTAGATGAGTGCACAGCAAAGCCCATGTACTCTCCTGCCGTCACTTGTTTGTTTGTTTTTTGAGACAGGGTTTCTCTGTGTAGCTTTGGAGCTGTCCCGAACTCGCTCTGTAGATCAGGCTGGCCTCAAACTCACAGGGATCCACCTGCCTCTGCCTCCCGAGTGCTGGGATTCACCACATCTGACTTCCTATCATCACTTTTACAAATTCTTTTTAAATATTTATTTGTTTATTATGTATACAATATTCTGTCTGTGTGTATGCCTGCAGGCCAGAAGAGGGCACCAGACCTCATTAGAGATGGCTGTGAGCCACCATGTGGTTGCTGGGAATTGAACTCAGGACCTTTGGAAGAGCAGGCATCTCTCCAGCCCTTACAAATTGTTTTTATTGCATTTTTACTTATTTTATGTGTGTATGTATGTGTGTTTTCGTGTGTGTGTGTGTGTGTGTGTGTGTGTGTGTGTGTGTGAATGTGAAGGCAGACGATGACGACCAGCTACAGGCAGTTCTCTCCCACCACCCAGAGTTCCAAGGGCTGAATTCAGCCTCAGGCTAGGAAAGCATCCTCGGTGCCACCTCTGCAGCCCTGACAGTTAGTTCTTGCTTGCATTTTTCCGTGCTATTAGGTGCATGAAGGTTCAGAGCCATCCCACGGTTCCTGAAAGTGACTGGGCCCTGTTCCTGTTATTGTTTACTGTTGTGCCACTGTTCCTGGGGAGACGTGAGTAAACGTCAACTTAGATATTGGTCTGCTCACTCCAGGTAGGGAACTGAAGTACAGAAACCACCCAGATCCAGCGTGGTGAGCCAGTGAGTTTATATTGGGGTTCCTTACAGGAGCAGAAACGACTCCATGACAGCTGCATCACTTAAGCCCACCCAAGCATGGGTGACAGTCTCACTCACAAAAGCTTGAGCTCAGCACACAGCCTGCAGGCGGGCTTCAGTGTCCTTTGCAGGTAGCCCAGCTGGTCTCTGCATCCTCCAGCAGCTCTGCTGCTCTCAGCCCCTTCTGGGTATCTGAACTCGACTCAGCAGTCTTAACAGCTTACGTTCTCTCGGGGAGGGCAGGACTTAGTATTCCTGATGAGTCCCTGAGCTTAACCAGCTCCCATTAGAACAACTGGTTGAGAGCCGGGCGGTGGTGGAGCACACCTTTAATCCCAGCACTTGGGAGGCAGAGGCAGGCGGATCCCTGTGAGTTCGAGGCCAGCCTGGTCTACAAGAGTTAGTGCCAGGACAGGTTCCAAAGTTACAGTGAAGCCCTGTCTCAAAAAAACAAAAAAAAGAACAACTGGTTGTGTGAGCTCCCTGTAAACATCATGTGTCATGTTTCTCCAGTTTGATGGAAAACTTTAAACTGGAGAAAACCGCTCTACAACAGCAGTGGTGGTGGTGGGGGGTTGCTGTCCTGGCAGGCCTTGCTACATTGGACCCTCACCGTTCTACACTGCTGGTCATACAAAACTTCCTGCACAGAACTGCAGTGCCTATCCCACTTTCTCTCCAATAGGCTCAGAGTCCCTTACCGGGGGCCACACAATGAATGGGATGTGGGCCTGGCTGGGTCACTCAAGCATTCAGAACCACCCATGCAAAACATTCTCTTCAAGCACAAGTGTCCACTCGCTGTTAACACAAGTAGACACTGTTGAACTCTGCTCATGGGATGTAGGTATTGGCCCTAATACCCCTGTGTAACCAGAAATTCTGCCCCTGTGTGTTTCCTCCCTGCTCCCAGATATTCTCTGATAGATGACTAATTATCAGTCCAGTTCCCCGTGGGCAGGCGTGTAGAGTATTTCCAATCCCTTGCCATCGTTGCTTTTTGTCAACCAGATCTTAGCTCCTTCCCATGAATCCACCAAGAGAAGAAATTCCTACCGGACCAAACAAAAAACAGAGCAAAACAAAAGCAACTTTGAAATCTTTATTCCAAATTCCCCTCCCAGGAGACTATCCCGTGAGACTAGCAGAGGCCATTTTCAATTCTGTGCTCGAGAATGGGTGGATGTGAGAAGACCTCTCTGGACCCTAAGCTCACTGCCCACTTTGATGGCTCAGATCAAACCACATGAACCCTTTCTATTCCTGGAATGGCCAGACTGTTTCCTACCCAGATCCCCTGATCCTCATGCACCCCGTTCTCTCATGGCTTACCCTTTTCCTAGCAGCCTTCCTAGTTAAGGTTGTCCCAAGCCGTGTCAGCCCCATCACTGGGGTTTATTTTGTTTTTGCAGTACTGGTGCAGGAACCTGGGGCCTCATGCACACCAACTAAGCAAGTGCCCTGCCACTGAAAAACATCCCAGCCCTGGTTTATTTATTGCACTTAATGCTGCCTAGCATCTTTATGTTTCCTGGTGGGTCTGCTGCCTGCTCCACTCTGTCTGTTTTGCCCACTGCAGTACTCCTAGCACCCAGAATCACTCAGCATAGGTCATGTTCTAGTTAAGAGTTCCTATTGCTGTGATAAAACACCATGACCAAAAGCCACTTGGGAAGGGAAGGTTTTTTGTTTTTTGTTTTTGGTGTGTGTGTGTGTATTTGTGTGTGTTTCTTGAGACAGGGTTTCTCTGTAGCTGTCCTGGAACTCACTCTGTAGACCAGGCTGGCATTGAACTCCCAGAAGCACCTGTCTTTGCCTCGAGTGCTGGGATTAAAGGCCTGTGCTTCCACCACCTGGCTTGAAGGAAAGTTAGGGCAGGAACCAAAGCAGAGGCCATAGAGAAACCCTGCTTGCTGGCTTGCTCTTCATGGTTTGTTTAGTCTGCTTTTTTTTTTCAAGACAGGGTTTCTCTGTAGCTTTGGAGCCTGTCGCTCTGTAGACCAGGCTGGCCTCGAACGCACAGAGATCTGCCTGCCTCTGCCTCCCAAGTGCTGGGATTAAAGGCGTGTGCCACCAGCACCCAGGATCATTTGGCACTGACCATAGTGGGCTAACCACCTACATCAGGAGACCAGTCTGATGGAGGCTGACCACCCACACAGGGAGACCAGTCTGATGGAGGCAATTCCTCAGTTGAAGTTCAAGTTGATTAAACTACCCAGCACTGTCCATAAACGACTATTATTTCCCATAGAATGTGCTCCCTTCTAATAGGTACAATCTGCTTCCTACGTATACTGTCTGGTTCCATCACTAGACTGTGTCTCCAGAAGGACAGAGATCTTGACTGGGTCCTCTTGGTTTCTTAAGAGACAGGGTCTGTGTTGCCCAGGTTGGCCCTGAGCTCCTCAGCGGAAATGACTCTTTCCTCAGCATCCCCAGTATCGGGGACTATAGATGCATAAATCTATGCCCAGATCTCAAATGCTTAGAACGGCAAACGGTGTGCAGTAGGAGCTCGACAAAGACTTGTGGATAGATAGCTAAGCGAAAGAATGAGGATCATAACCCCACCATATCGTCCAGGGCTGGCAGGCTGTGCCTTCAAGGAAAAGAAGCCATTAAAGAGTATTTCTGTTCCTTGAATATGCGCTGAGGCCTGGTCCAAGTGCAGAGCATCGAGCCCTCAGGACCTAAAGTCGGGTGGTTTGCAGCAGGTGCTGAAGTTTGAGTTCAGGTCCAGCCTGGGAGGTTCAGCCCAGGAGACACCTATAGTCCCTTGCCACAGAAGCCCGCCCCATTACAGAGGATCCGCCTACTCTAGCCTCACAAGGTGATCCACCCACCCCGGATGTCCCGCCTACTTCTCCTGACCGCTCCTGAGGCGGTCCTCCAGCATCTTAATCGAGAGCTCCGTCCCATCCCTGAGGCTCGGTCCCTATTCTCAGGATGTCCCGCCCACTTCCCCTGAAGCTCCGCCCCTAGTAGTGGTCTCTTCCCGCCCATTTCTTCGGAGGTCCCGCCCTGTGACTCCGCCCCGACCTTCTGAGGTGTCCCCCTCCCTCCTCTTTCCCGAGGCCCCGCCCTACCCAGGATGCTCCTCCTACTTTCCCTTGAGGCCCCGCCCATCCCGGAGGCCTTGCGGGCGCCTGCCTCAGAGGCCCCGCCTCACCCAGGATGTCCCGCCCAGTTGCCTGAGGCCCCGCCCCCGGCGCCGCCCGCCCGTCAGCGGGCGGCGGGGCTGGGCTCCGACCTTGTAGCGGCGCAGCGCCTTCAGCGTGCGGAGAGGACCGGTGCGCGGCGAGGACACGGTGAGAGGCGGGCTCCTGCGTCCCGGCCGGCCACGGCGTGTCCCCCTCCCACGTCTCACCTGGTGGCAGGTAAGGGCCGCCCCCAGCCCTGCGGCGCTCCGCATCGGGAAGCCGGCTGTTTTTGACCCTTCTGCGACGCTGTCCGCAGGTACCCTGTGAGGAGCGTTTAGAGGAGCCCCTGGAGGCCCGGGGTTCGGCACGGAGCTGGCGGCGACCTCTGAAGGGCTTGAACGCCAGGCCTAGCCTGGGCCGAGCCTTCCCTGCCGGCTAGCGGGCCTGTGAGGTCCCAGGGGCGCCTCCTCGCCGTCCTGCGTTAACTGAGATAGCTGCGAGCGCGGCTGACGCCTCCCTGCCCTCCGCTCCACCCCCTGGAGATGGGTGGCCTCCATGCCCCTGCTGCAGATGCGTGGGGACAGGTGTCAGAACCTGCTTGGTTTGCCACCAGGTTCCCTGAGGCCACCTGGCAGCGCCCGACGGAGTGCCAGTCCCAGCAGTGGGATGTGGTGGGGCCGAGCAAGGGCGGGAGTCGGGATGGAGCTATGTGGACCCAGCCTGGGTGTGTCCTGTTCTCCAGAGACCCCAGAGCAACTAGGGCAGTCGGTACCAGCCGAGAGCAGCGACCCGCCTCCCCGAGCCAGCAGAGTGAGGGGTGAATGGGAGCCACTTGAGCCGCCTGAGGCAGGACCTTTTCCCTGCAGTTCCTAATTACGCTGGGAGCGCCTTTCCTCCCCCGCCAACAGAGGGTAAAGTCTGGGCTTCCCTCGCGCTCTAATGGGCTTGGTGGCTGTGAGCCTCCCAGGGCACCGGGTCGCGGAACTGGGAGGTATAGGTACCAAGGAAGACCCAAGACTGGTAACTTGTGGTGGTGGTGATGGTAGCTACTTCTCTCCTGGCTGTTCCTGACAACCCTTGCCCACACTGACAGCTGGAGGCAATCTCTACTGGGAAGAAAAGGCCTTTCTACAAGGCTGCCTGTGCTTGGCATGGTGCTTAGTGGGAGAGTGCTTGCATAGCAAGCCAGGCCTCAAGTTCTACACCCAGCACCAAAACAAAGCACCATCCTGGGGCGTGCTGGGGTCACTTGCCAGTCCCGTGCCATGCCTTAACATTTGGGTCAAGGCAATGTGCCCTGTCTTCCTGGCCCCTACTGGCCCCTGAGCAAGGCCTGCTCTGCCTCTGGCCACCATCTTGCCCTTGTCTCTTGGGCCATGCACATCACCTGTGTGCCCACAGTTTGCCCTCCAGTTCCACCTAGCTGTGTGTCCTCGGAGTCCGGACGGATGGAGGATAGGCATGTGGTTCCCAGCAGCCTCCCTGTCCTCCCAGCTTCCAGCCTTAAGTGCTGTGGTCCTCCTCTCCGTTCTGCTCTGTGGATTATTTAATGGCAGAGTAACCTGCCACCCTGCCCCCGCACCACCCCAGGTCTATAACCTGCTCTGCCCTGATTTGGACTCTGCTCCCTGGGGGTTTAGAGGAGATGGATGCAGCTCCCGGGAGGGAGGGTACCCTAGGTTCTGTGGTGCTCTGCCCGGAGTACCCCAGACGCTTCCCCTTCCTCCTTCCCAGGCTTTTGTTTTTGCCTCCTGCTGAAGGGCTTCAGCTAGCCTGTGGTGCCGACATCTGGAGTGTTCTCTCCAGTGGACATGAGCACATGTAGCTCCCAGGTGGGCAGCTGCCTACCTCGGCTGTCGGATTGTCAGGAAGGAATCTCCACAGACTGACAGAGGTTAGCTGGCTAGCTTCTGGGCTTCTGGCTAGTCCTCTGTCTCACTTCTGGCTCCTTCCTAGGGGCCATGGACCCCTGGTGCCCACCGCAGGAAGGCAGCAGCTGGATATCTGGCAGGCCCTGTGAGATCAGCCCTGGCCTGGCAGAAGGCCTGGGTGGCACTGGGCCAGGAGCTTCCCTCCTTGGGCTCTGAGTGGAGCTCACCCACTCATGCTCCCTGAGGCGTCTGCATTGCAGCAGACTGAGCCCAAGAGCTGCGTTGGCAGCTCGGACCCGGCAGGGATGGAGGAAGGCCTGGGCACGGGTGCCTGCCTGTCTCATCCTTTCTCTCTGCACTAACCCCACTTGGCCCTGGCTCCCTTTGGAAAGGCAGATGCTGACTAATCAAGCCATAGCTCTGACACATACTCAAATCTGCCTGGCACTGATGGGGCCATCACCCTCCCTGCCCTCTCTGCATGCCAGATATACACCCCTCTTAGCAGCATTGGGGGCACATCCACCTAGGAGAGACTGCCATCAAGTATAGAGGTGTGGAGCACAGATTTTGGAGTTCTGCCTAGCTGTGTGACCTGAGGCAGGTCACTTGACCTCTCTGTGCCTCAGGTATCTAAACTAAAATTAGAATACATTTCATGGGAGTCTTGCATCAATGTATGGAAATTACTTAGAGCAGTGCCTTGCTCATGTTCCTGTCAGAGGATGCCAACTCATGATTGCCACCTCTGCTTCTTGACTGAGCCCTCCAGTGATGCCCACTATTTTCCTTAAAGGAACGCATCCTGTTCATGTCGGTTGCATTCAGAAGTTACTGCTTTGCTATTCACCAGCTGTGTGATCTTGGACAAATTCTCAACTTCTCTGGGCCTCATTTTCTCAATGTGCTGCACAGAGGAGATGACAGTGCAAACCTCACAGAGTCATCTCGAGGATACTCTAGCGCATGCAAAGCAGGTGGTGGAGAGTTGGCTCATTCCATAAGCATGCAATGCAATTGTTAGATGCCTGCTGCATGGCAGGTGTGCAGTGCACACAGGCGAGGACCCTGGTGCGGGAGTCCTTCACACAGGGGCTCCTGTCCTGCTTTGTTTTGGGACCATGTTGACTGAGTGCCTTAAACAGGTGACTTTGTCTCCCCATGCCTCAGTTTCCCCAGTTGTAAATGGATACAGCCTCATGTATAAGGTTAGATCACACTATAGCTCAAAGTCAGTCCCCATGGTATGGCCACCAGAACTATGGAGGAAAGGTGCCACTCAGGTCGGGTCTCCTGTCACTCATTGCGGCCCCCTCTTAGGAAGATCTGATCAGGAGATAGTACTTGGGGTCACCCCCAGTCTGTCCTAAACCTACCTTAAACAAACACCTGAGGCCACAAGACCCACACCTCAGAGTCCCTGAAGCTCCGGGCCCTCCAGCCTCAGTGAGTCCTCAGGGGCTCTGTGGGAGGAACTCGAGTGGCATGGCGTGAACAGCAAAATCCAGAGAAAGACAAGGGGGTCTAGGCGAGGAGTGAGGGCCAACCTAGGCTGGATGTGAGGACTCTGGAAACTTCCAAGCAGACACAAAGGCCTCTGGGTTGCCATGGAACCTGAGAAGGGAAAGGTGAGTCGAGATACAACGTGCGCAGCTCTCAGCAGTGGCTAGTGTGTGCCAGCCTTGCCAGGCCTGGTGCCCACGCACTAAACTTCACCACCACCTGTGCAAACGCAGCGGTCGAGACTGGCCATCTGTTGAGCTCTGCTAATCTCAGTGGTGACAAAGTCCTCCAGGGGATCCTCATTCCCACCCACCTTCACTGCCCGAGTCCTTACCTTCAACTACAAGGGGCTCTGGCCTTCTATTCCACCTGTCCAACATGCCTTCCCCCATATACCCTTGGGGCAATTCCTCTCTCCCTCTGTCTCTGTTTCTCTGTTTCTATGTGTGTGTGCGCAAGCACACACACTGGACATTACCAGGGCCTCATACATAAGCAAGAACTCTATCTCTGAGTTGATCTAAACTTTCTTTTCTCCTTTATTTTTGATACTAGGTCGTCTCACTGAGTTGCCCAGGCTAGCCCTGAACTTGCGATTCTCCTGCCTCAGCTTCCCTAGTAGCCAGAATTACAGGCCTATACCACCAAGCGTGGCTCCCTCTCCTCTTCTGAGTCTTGCTCAAATGTCACCCCCCTGTTTACACCTCTCTCTCTGTCACACACCTTTATTATTATTCAGCACCAGTCGTCTTCGTTTTATTTACTTGTATTTTATATGTATGGCTATTTTGCCGATATGTATGGGGTACCATGTGCATTCAATGTCCACAGAGGCCACAGGAGGATGTTGGAGCCTCTGGAACTTGAATTATAGACAGTTTTGAGTTACCATGTGGGTGGTAGGAATCAAAGCTGGGTCCTCTGGAAGAGCAGCCAGTGCACCCAACCTCTGCGCCATCTCTCCAGCCCCTCAGTCCCTTTTTAATCTCCCTCCTGTAGTGGCAGGTCGTTTTCATAGGGCAGGGATCCTTGTGGTTGGTCTTGGTTTTTGTGTTTCTCTTTGTGGTAGTGGTGGCGGTAGATGTGTGTGCATGCATGTGTGTGCATGCATGTGTGCTTCCAAGGTTGATGTGTCTTCCTCCATTGCTCTCCACATTTTAAAAAATATATTTATGTCTGTATGAGTTTATTGTGCACTACATGCGTGCAGGAGCCTGTGGAGTCTAGAAGGGAGAAGATCCCTTGGAGCTGGAGATACAGGTGGTTGTGAACCACCTGATATGGGTGCTGGGTCCTCGGCAAGAGCACCGTTAACAACTGCTCTTAACAGTGGGCATCTCTCTAGCCCTCCACCTTGTGTCGAGAGATAGGAGCTCATCGATTCTGCCTGGTCAGTAAGCTCCAGGGACCCACTGTCTCTAGCACAGCTCCCCACCCCACCCTGGGGACTACAGAAGAGTGTGTCCCTCTGTGTCTGGCTTGTGTGGGCCCTGCATTTAACTCAGATCCCCACACTCACACAATTGCTTTGCCCGCTGAGACACCCCTTGATGCCATTTTTCTGTTTTGCTTTTTAAATGAGGGTGTGTATGTCTCTGTAATCAAGGATAGCCTTAAACTCAATCTCAGTGCAGTCCCCTGCCTCGGTTTCTGAAGTGGAGTGTGGGAATTATGGGCCTGAGCCACCATGCCTGACTCAATTTTTTTTTTCAAGACAGGGTTTCTCTGTAGCTTTGGAGCCTGCCCTGGAATTCACTCTGTAGACCAGGCTGACCTCAAACTCACAGAGATCACCTGCCTCTGCCTCCTAAGTGCTGGGACTAAAGGCGTGTGCCACCACCGCCTAGCAACCTGGTTAAATTTTTGCTCATTCTCAATCCCAAACACAAAGAACAGGCCTATAACAGATGCTAAATAGACATTCCTTGCACGAGAAGAACTTCCAGCACCCCAGGACATCTTTGCTTACCAGACTGGCTTGGGGTCCTGCAGCCTGGGAACACACTCACACCTCTTGCCCTGATCTTTGTGTTGCCCAGCAGGTGTGGCCTTGCCCAGCAGATGATGATGGCCTTGCCCCGGTGAGCTACAGCCTGCTCCCATCACCCACCAGCCAGCAGGATGCGACTGTGGAAGGCGGTGGTAGTGACGCTGGCCTTCGTGAGCATGGACGTCGGTGTGACCACGGCCATCTATGCCTTCAGTCACCTGGACCGCAGCCTGCTGGAAGACATCCGACACTTTAACATCTTTGACTCGGTGCTGGACCTCTGGGCTGCCTGCCTGTATCGCAGCTGCCTGCTGCTGGGGGCGACCATCGGTGTGGCCAAGAACAGCGCTCTGGGGCCACGGCGCCTGCGGGCCTCGTGGCTCGTCATCACCCTCGTGTGCCTCTTCGTGGGCATCTATGCCATGGCCAAACTGCTGCTCTTCTCAGAGGTGCGCAGGCCCATTCGGGACCCGTGGTTCTGGGCGCTCTTCGTGTGGACCTATATCTCGCTGGCCGCCTCCTTTCTGCTATGGGGGCTGCTCTCTACTGTGCGGCCAGACGCTGAGGCCCTGGAGCCCGGGACTGAGGGCTTCCATGGGGAGGGTGGGGCCCCTGCTGAGCAGGCATCCGGGGCCACACTACAGAAGCTGCTGTCGTACACCAAGCCTGATGTGGCCTTCCTAGTTGCCGCCTCCTTCTTTCTCATCGTTGCAGCTCTGGGTAAGTGGGGTCTTGGATCTGGCCCACCCTGAGAAGCACCTCAGGCTGCTCAGCAACCTCTTTTCCCCCACAAACATGCTATTACTTAGATGGTTCACATCTCCCAGAGATCCAGAAAGAATGGGTATGGGATCTTACCTCGTCATCTCAGCACTTGAGAGGTTGAGGCAGGGGGATTGTTGAGAGTTTGTGGCCAGCCTGGGCAAATAGTAGGATCCTATTTCAAAAATACAAAGAAAATAAGAAGAAAACAACAATAACAATAACCAAACCCCTCCCCCTACCAGTCCCCACCACCCTCCACCACCTCCCACCCAAAAAAACCTAGCTGGGCAATGGTGGTGCACACCATCGAACCCAACACTTGGGAGGCAGAGGCAGGTGGGTCTCTGAGTTCAAGGTCAGCCTGGTCTACAAAGCAAGTTCCAGGACAACTAGAGCGGTACAGAGAAAGCCCGTCTCAAAAAACAAAACAAACAAACCAAAAAACAACAGCAGCAACAAGAACAAAACAAAGATATGGAAAGGCAGAAACTGTGCCGTGTGTTTCCCTAATTCTACCCGATTGCCCTGTTGTCCTGCCCATGGTTAACCACAGGTTATTAGAGGCTCCCACGTGGACAGGAGACCATTGATTCCCTCACCCGTGTGTACATGCATATGTGCTCGTGTATGGACGTAGAGGTCAGAGGTCAACCTGAGTATTGGCCTCAGCAGCTGTCATCTGATTTTTGAGACAGGGTCTTTCACTGAACCTGGAGCTCACTGATTGGCTAGAGGAGCTGGCATTATCCCAGGGATCCTCCTGTCTCTGCCTCCCCAGCAGCAGTATTATTGTTATCACTACATGATGCCTTGGCCAGCTTTTGCACATGGGGAGCATCTCCCCCAAGTCCTAGTCCCCTCTGATGCTTTTGGTGTTTCCCAGAATAACTCCCAGCATACAGACTGCACTGCCTCCCCACCCCTGCACGTTGTTTGCAATGAACTGTCTGGTGCTGTAGGTCTGGTCCTCTGCCCCAGCATGGGCAGGAAGGAGGTATTACAAGGTTGCACCGTGTCCCAGGTGGGGGCGATCATACAAGCTTTTGAGGAGCTGTAAAATTCAAAGCATACATCCCCATGATGTTGGGGTCAATGAGCTAAGAAGATAAAACGCCCCAGACAGATCCACGCACGCAGGAAGCACACTGACCTTGAGTGACCCAGCATCAGGCTGACCTTTCCGGTTGACCTTTCTTCTGCACTTGCATCACAGCCCTGGCTTCTCTCGGACGCCATCTTGGGTTCTTCTGACTGGCCTTTGTGTGCCCTTCAGTCACTGTTGGTGATATTGCCAGCTCTGACTCACTCCAGGTCCTGATCCTTGGCACCAGATGTCACTCCATTACCTTGTCCCTGTGCCCACGGTGAACCTGTGGCTTGCTGTGACATGCCCCAGGGGTACAACTGTCCTACAGTGCCTCTGAGTTCTGACAGCCTTCAGGGTTCCATCAGGCCAAGGGCTCAGTCCGAGTCAGGCTCCAGCAGGACCGATTCTGACGAGCTAAGCCTGTTTCTCACCCTGCTGTGGGATGTGGGGACAAGCAGGGCACCTGGCCAGGTGCGGAGTAGGCGTGAGGCACCGTGAACACGAATCTTCAGTCCACAGTCTGCGCTGACCCTTTCTGTACCCTCATGGCCTACACACAAAAAGAAAAGCCCCCAGCCACCAAGTGGGGAAGTGTTCAATGCACCCGCCTCTCTGTTTCATCTGTTTGAGACAGGTTCTCACTGTATAACCCTGGCTGTCCTAGAACTCTGTAGACCAGGTTGGTTTTGAACTCACTGAGATAGAGATCCGCCTTCCTCTGCCTCTCGGGTGCTGAGATTAAAGGCATGGGCCACCACCGCCTGGCTTTTTTTTTAATCACATTTTTATTATTCATTTGGGGAAGGGGGCTGGTTTAGCGTATGCTGTGCCCTGTGAGTGGAGCTCAGAGGACCACTTAAGAGAGAGTCAGTTCTCTCCTTCCACCGTGTAGGTCCTCAGGTTGTCAGGTTTGGTGGCAAGAGCTTTACCCACTGATCCATCTCACCAGCCCAGGATTCGTTTCTGTTTGTTTTCGAGTTTATTTTCTTTGTGTCTGTGGCACCTGTGTGGGCACATGTGGAGGCCAGAGGTCGGCGTTAGCTGTCTTCCTCAGTCACCCTCCACATTAATCTCTTGAGGCAGGGTCTTTCATTGAACCTGGAGTTCACCGGTCCAGCTGGGCTCACTGGCCAGCAAGCTTCAGGATCAGCCTGCCTCTGCCTCCCCAGTGCTGGAGTCAAAGGCGTCTGCCACCAAGCTCAGCTGTGTATGTGGGTGCCAGGGTCGGACCTCGGATTCTCGCGCTTGCATGATAAGCACCTCACCCACTCATTAGCTCTTGTTTATTTGTTTTTTTTCACACAGGACCTCACATGTCCCAGGCTGGCCTTGAACTCCTGATCTTCTGCCTCCACTTCCCAAGTGGAGACTATAGGCATGTGCTATACCATACCTGCTTATTTTTGCTATTTGAGACAGGGTCTTATGTCACTGAGGCTGACCCTCCACTTCTAATCCTCCTGCCTCAGCTCCCAAGCACTGTAAATCAGGATTCTTCCATTGAATTTCTTGGCATCTCAACTAACTGTATAGAAATATGGGCACGCGATGAGCATGTAACTGCTGGGCGCTCCAGTCTCCGCCTCTGTAGAAAGAAGTCATTTCCACAAATAGCAAGAACAAAAATACCAAAGCCATAAGAACACCGGGTGACATTTGGGACTTGGAGGAGATGAGGGAGCAGATGTCTGAGGTAAGATGTGTTCTAGGCAGAGGGTTAGTGTTCACAGGTCCTGAAACAGAAGGCACCTGGTTGTTAACATGGCAGCCAAGGCTGCGAGGCTGGAGCAGAGAGAGTTGGGGCAGAAGCCATGAGCCATTGCAAGGACCTTGGCTCTTTCTTGCTCTAGGTGAGTTGGGAATAAATGGACCGTGTTGAGAGGGACAAGATCTGAGTGAATTTTATAGTGGGGAGCAATCCCTGGGACACCAGGCAAGATGGGCAACTCGGAGCAGAGTGGGACCTGCCTAGGCAGCAACAGCAGTCAGATTTGAGAAATTAAGCCCGGTGTAGAATTTGGATTGTCCATGATGCTTACAGATTTCCTCAGAAGAGTTTGCAGTATACCTCCAGCACTCAAGACCACACAGCCCATCATCATTGGAACTCACTGATGGTTTCTTCCCTATGAGTAAACTGAGTCGGAGCTGCAGCTGTTAAAATCCAGTTGTGGCTAGAGACCCCATCTAGCTAGAGCTGGATAGCCTGCTCGAGGCTTCTGCTTCATGTCCAGCAGAGGGCGCCAGAGCCGCACGGAAGGGCAAGGTGCAGTTCTGTAAGCCCCTACCTTGTGTCCAGCCTCAAGCCTGGCTCAGCCTGTACAAAGAGCTTCAGGGAAGACACCCAGAGGAACCAGGCACCCAACCTTGAGGGCCCATGCTTCTGCACCAAACATTTTTGTGAGGGTGGGCACTCCAGATTCTTGGGAAGCAGGCGTTTTAGCACAGCATTAATCTGACAGCCTTGGAGCTTGTCAGGGCTGGAGTAGCCAAGAGCAGGGCATTCCTAGTGCTAAAAATAAAAGGTGCTGCCAGGTTTGGTGTCCGGTGAGGGTTGCTGTCTGCATCCAAGGTGAGCAAGGCTGTGCCCTTGGAGAGAGGCACTGTGTCCCCCAGCAGCTACAGGAAAGGAAGGGCAGGGCTTTCAGATGCTCATCCCAGCTTCCGAGGAAAACATACCTCAAAGCCCCACCTCCTATATATGTGATCTATAACATGAATGAACTTGGGTTGAATCTCAGCCATTCTCCTTCCTTGCTCTGGGACCAACTGAGTCAGCTGGTTGAAGATCAGGAAGCCTGTGGGTGAGGAATCACCCTGCCAGCTGCAGAGCTCCACCCCTCAGAGGGGAGGGACCAGCATGGTCTGGAGTCAGAATAGCAAGGTCTTCCCGGTTAGACCTTCCCGGAAGGTAGACTCTCCACCCAGACGAATGAAATCACCTTTGGCATCCTCTCAGCTGATGATGAACTGTGTGGAATGGGTGATGGCAGGACCTGTGACGGGCCCTACTCTGGAGGGAGTGAGGTGGTTTCATGTGCTCCATGCCCAGGTGTCGTCAACGTCAGCTCGGGCCAGGTAGATGGGTCACAGTGTTTTCTATGAAGGGGGGTAGCTGTTAGTTTTCTTCTCTGGGTCGAACTTGGCTCGCCATTGAGAGTACAGCCCATCATGGGGGAAGTCATGGCGCAGGCACATGAGGCGGCCGGTCATGTGGCATCCACAGTCTGTAAGCAGAGATGAACGCTGGTGCTCGGCTTCTCTGTTTTATTCAGTCACGGAATACTAGAGCCCACATTTATGGTGTGTCTTCCCACCACAGCTAATCCTGTCTAGAAACTCCTTCACAGCCATGCCCATGATAATTAAATCTCATCGAGTTGACAGATTAACCACTGTAGGGGCAAGCAGGCACTGGCAGAATAGACCATGGGTTGGATGAGCAACCTGTGTGCTCCCCCTGAGCCCGTCCTGTCTTCCCCAGGTGAGACCTTCCTGCCCTACTACACAGGCCGGGCCATCGACAGCATTGTGATCCAGAAGAGCATGGACCAGTTCAGTACAGCCGTCGTCGTCGTTTGCCTGCTGGCCATTGGCAGGTAGCCACCCAACCCAGGAGGGAGGGCAGCAGGGTGCAGTAGCAGCTCAGCACCATGGCAGTGTCCCAGAGTAGCTTTGAACCCTTTGGTTGGGCCACACCTAAAAGCCACACTCTCTTGTCTCTGAAGATGGCACCAGTCCCTAAGGATATGCTTTCCCTCCCTGGCTGGTTTGAGCATATGCAGGCCAAAGGACTAGCTTCCCATGCTGTTCTAGAAGAATCTGCTGACAGTGTTGAATCCCTCACCCTTGCTGAGGGACTTACTGGGGATTGAGGGGGTCTAGACTCCAACGCCATCCCCTACAGAGTGGCCTGTCCTCTCTCCTTTGGGGGAGGGTCAGTGGGTGGTGGCTGCTGCCTGCCGGAAGGACACCAGCTATACCGTCTCTCATCTGCAATCAGCTCATTGGCCGCAGGTATTCGGGGCGGCATTTTCACCCTCGTATTTGCCAGACTGAACATTCGCCTCCGGAACTGTCTTTTCCGCTCTCTGGTGTCACAGGAGACAAGCTTCTTTGATGAGAACCGCACAGGTTGGTCCCTCCTGGGGACTTTGGGTGTCCAGGGAGAGCTAGCTTTTTGTGGGACCCAACAGCAGCATGGCTTGCTCTGCTAGCCCTTCCTATGGTCCAATTCAGGGTGGAGCCCTGGGGTGTTAAACCACCTGTGGAAGTTTTGGGGTGAGCTGTGGTTACCACAGGACCCTGACCAGGCCACTTAAGGTCTCTGCTGTGGCAAGGCCTCTCAGTGGGTGCCAGTTCAGTCTGAGGGTGGCCTGCAGATAGGAGGAGCCCAGGTGGGGCAAGGAACAAGAGACCAGCCCAGTCCTGTCCCTTGGGGCCTGTTCCCCACCCCATCAGCACACCTGATGGCTGTTGCAAGGCCCCTGGCCCAGTTCTCCACATTGTGTGAGACACCTGCTATGTGTTCCTCTCCAAGCTCAGGTGGCTATTTCTAAGGCGGGCATGGAGGGTGTTTACCCATTCTTGCCAGTGACTGCTAGCAGAAATAAGTTTGAAATCTCTCTGTGATGAGTGTGTGGTACCAAGCTGGCCCTTCTTAGCTGACATTCAGCTGCTGTTCCCACTCAGAGGGGAGGCAAGATGTTGCAACCGTATGTGGTGGCCTACACCTGTGATTCTGTCAAGGCCAGCCTGGGCTTCTTGAGACCTGGCATCAAACAAAACAAAGAAAAAATGGTACTAGGGGCTGGGTCTGGCTCCCTAGCCTTCCAGAAGTGCCCTCTATCATTCCCAGAAAGCATGGCAGGAAAGATGTGATTCACACTGCCCATCTCAGAAGCCCCTTAGCGTCCCCTGTGCCCACCCTGGCAGCTTTGGGCTTCCTTGCCACAGAGGGCTGAGCAGCCTGTGTTCCAGGGGATCTCATCTCCCGCCTGACCTCTGACACCACCATGGTCAGCGACTTGGTCTCCCAGAACATCAACATCTTCCTGAGGAACACAGTCAAGGTCACAGGCGTGGTGGTCTTCATGTTCAGCCTGTCCTGGCAGCTTTCCTTGGTCACCTTCATGGGCTTCCCCATCATCATGATGGTGTCCAACATCTACGGCAAGTACTACAAGGTAGGCAGTACCTGTGTCTGCTTCAAGAGCCTTGGGGGCTAGGCAAGGCTGTTGGGAAGTAGGAAGTAGTATGCGTTCATTTGTGCCTTCATTTGGTCATCGGGCATTTCCTGAGCACCAACTGTGTCCAGCACTGAGAAGCAGTGAAGTAGGCCCCACCTTCAGAGCTCATGTCAAGTGACAACTGGCCTCAGGTCATGGTAATCACAGCAGTGGTATCAGCCGGGCATGGTGGCTCACACCTGCAATCCCAGCACTTGGGCTTGAGGACCGCCACTCCAAAGCCTCCAAAGCAGAGTGAGGCAGGTGGCTGTGAGTGGGGGGTGGCTGTCGGGACCTGAGGAGAGCGGACTGTCTCAGGATTGCACACACGGGGCTCTGTGGTAGAGTGTGGCTGTGGGTAGGTGATGGGATGCAGGGAAGTGACAGGTGATGAGTGCAGAGGTTGACTCTGAGTTTCAAGGGAGATGGTGACTTGGGCCTTGCTTGTAATCTAGTATGAGGCCTCTGCAGTCTGCTCTGCCACTGCCTGTTAACTGGGCTCACTCTCCCTGGCTCCTAGATTTGTGGGAGCTCCAGAGTTCAGACATGCAAGTCTAGGCCCCTAGACAGGCTCAGGCGCCGCTGGGGAAGGGACTCAAGAGCAGGAGCTCCAGGCCAGCTAGTGAGTCTCTGTTCCTGGCTCTGGGACTCTCCCCTGTGCAAACACGTTTCCTTCAACCTCCAGCCTTGGAAAAGGCCGTCTCTCCTCAGCTCTGGTCATGGATTCCCACTAGTTTCTCACTGAGGGGAAAAGTAAAAGGTTGGGATGGAGCCTGTTCCCTTCCCTGTCCCTGCCCTCACTTTGCTGCAGTATTGCTGGCCTCAATCTCTGCCCACCTCAGGCACCACCTCCAAGTGGGTGGAGCCTTGAAGAAATTAGCCATCTAAAAAAAAATGACCCAGCCCTCAGAAAGGGCACCCCAAGAGCTCCACTGAGGTCTGCTCTCGGAGTCTGCCCTATCAGAAGGAAGTGGGGCTGGGGCTGGGGCAGGCAGTTGGGATGGAGGTGGGTCCAGGAGGGTAGTGAGACTGTCCTGCCCATTCCTATCCACAGAGGCTCTCCAAGGAGGTCCAGAGTGCCCTGGCCAGAGCCAGCACCACAGCCGAGGAAACCATCAGCGCCATGAAGACCGTGCGCAGCTTCGCCAATGAGGAAGAGGAGGCGGAGGTGTTCCTTCGCAAGCTGCAGCAGGTGTACAAGCTGAACAGGAAGGAGGCGGCGGCCTACATGTCCTATGTCTGGGGCAGTGGAGTACGTGTGGTCAGATGCCAGGGGTGAGGGGATGGGCATCCAGATAGGGAGCCCTGCTTGGGTAATAGTCTGGGTCCCCACACATGGGTGTCAAACCATCTGAGAGTCTTTCCTGGAAAGACCACAGTGGCCTTCAGAGGCCTCTGCCTGTTTCTGTGTGAAGTGGCAGGCAGGGAGACCTTGCTTCCCCAGTCTAGCTATGGCCCAACCTAGATTTCAGCCAGTTTGTCCCTGTCTCAGTAGCCTAGGAGGTGGGAACTGGGCCAGCCCAGGAGTGGTGGGGCCAGGGAGGTGCAGTTTCATGGGAGGAAGGAGCTAGAGGGGTACAGGGGAGCCAGGAGGCAGGGACTATTCAAACGACACTACCTGAGACACCCCCTAAAAATGCCAGTCAAGCAAAAGGGAAGGGACAAGCTCAGCCAGCTGCCAAGTCTATCTGCCAATTCTTGCACAGTAGGGCTCTTGGGGTGGGGAAGGGTTGCTAGGGATCCTGAGTAGGTTGTGGGTTGTCTCATCTCCCAGACCTCCTTTCCCCAAAGACTATAGCAGGGGGTCCCCAAGATTGCCCTTCAGGAGCCTAGTTAAGGGAACAAAAAGTTCTCACTGTCCAGCCTCTGCCTGGCTGCTGTGTGACCTTAATTGGTGCACCAACTTCTCTGATCCATGCTCTTTGCAATGAAGACTGCCTGGCCCAGCAGAGGAACTTGAGGGTGGCATGTGCCAGCCAGGGCCTTACAAAGAAAGCCTTGTTCTGCTGCCAAGCCCACAGCCTGCTCCAGTCAGGGGCCTTTGTAGGGGTTGCTGGTGGGGGGGTGGGGTGGGGTTATGAGTGACAGGTAGGACAATGAAGTTTTCCATTTGTGGCAGAGTCTACAGAGCCCTTAAGGCTGCCTTCCAGCACCCAGTGAGATGGCTTAGTGGGAAAAGACACTTGTCACCAAGTCCAGTGACTTGAGTTCCAAAAGAAGCTACTCTCTTGTTCCCACTCACAAGGTTGGGGGCACAGTAGAGGGCAGGGCTCTGGGCAGCTAAGGCCTGGGAACATAACCCAGGGCCTCTCCCCTCTGTGCAGCTCACACTCCTGGTGGTCCAGGTCAGTATCCTCTACTACGGGGGCCACCTTGTCATCTCGGGGCAGATGAGCAGCGGCAACCTCATCGCCTTCATCATCTACGAGTTTGTCCTGGGAGACTGCATGGAGGTGAGGGGCAGCGGGGGAGGGGAGGGTGCGCAGTGCAACAGGTTTGGATTTATATCGGGTGGGTGTGTTTCTAGCCAACAGAATGAGTGCATGCAAGATTGCATTCAGACCCATCTCAAACAAGGTGCTTATGATATACCAATGCTAGAGAAACAAGCTCTGAACCGGGACATGTGATGTCACTGTTGGAACACACGGGCATAGCGAGTGTGTACTGTGTAATGACATCACTGTGTGAACACACGGGCATAGTATGTACCATGTGCTCACACTGTCTTCACAGCAATCATGTGCTCTGTTGGTGTGAACTTACGTCCCCAAGGTGGACACTGTTACAGCACCTAAGGGACTGAGAACAAGACCAGGCAGGCATCCTCCGCTCAGACTGTGCCACCACTTCTTGCTGTGTGAGGTGGGCATTCTCTGTTCTTCTGAGAGAAGCTACCTCATTGCCAACAGGTGCTCAGAGAAGAGCCCTGCTGTTACAGCTGCGCTTATAACGGTGCGTTTGCAGCCAGAGAGATGAATGCAGAGTATTCATTAGAACCCGTGTAAAAGTCAAAGTAGGGCCAAGGCTATGGCTCCCTTGGTAGAGAGCACTTGCTGAGCATGGGTAATTCTAGGTTCTATCCCCAGCCCTGAATCAAGGAGGCTTGCTGGTGTGGGCCTCACCACAGTCCTGGAGGGGTAGAAGCAGGTTAGGTCTGGGGCCTTTGACTTGAGTGGGAGGCAAAGTGGGGAACTAACAGTTGACAGCTTGGGCATCAACTCAGAGTCCCCAGCACTGCAAGTGGGATATCTCTGAGACTCTTTGTTATCACCAGCGTTGGGGAGCCCAGGCTGGCCATACCATGACTATCCCTTTATAGACTTTCTTTCCCTCCCCAATGCCTTGACATGGTGGACATATCTTTAATACTGGCAGCAGAGACAGATGGGTCTCTGTGAGCCTCAGGACAGCCTGGCCAAATTATAAAATCCTGTCTGAAAGAATCCTCTTCAACCACATATTGAGTTGTTTGAGACCAGCCTGGGCTACGTGAGGCCCTGGAAAAACAATTGCCAGACTGGTGCACGTCTTTAATCTTAGCATTTGGGAGGCAGAGACTGGCAGATCTCTGGGAATTCGAGGTCAGCCTGGGCTACATAGCAAATTCCAGAACAGTCAGGCATACATAAACCCTGACTTTAAAAAAAAAAAAGAAAGAAAAGACTTGATTCTCACTCTGCCATGCTTACCACACACACCCTCTGCATGGCATGCAGCATCCAGCATGGTGGCAGTAGAATCAACAAGACCAGCCCTGGGCCCTGGGTCCTAATGCTGGGTCACAGGGGCATCACTTTTTTGTACCACCTTCATTTTTTCATGATCACTGTCTGCTGTACCAGCAGGTGGCATTTGGGGGTCCCCTGCATCTCCTCCAAAGCTGCAGTTCTGTCCTGGGACTCCCCACACCCCGTCACTGGTGGGTGTCAGGAACAGACTTGTCAGTGGGACCAGGGTGTATGTCTTTCTTGCAGTCTGTGGGCTCCGTCTACAGTGGCCTGATGCAGGGAGTTGGGGCCGCTGAGAAGGTGTTCGAGTTCATCGACCGGCAGCCAACCATGGTGCATGACGGGAGCTTGGCTCCTGACCACCTAGAGGGCCGGGTGGACTTTGAAAACGTCACCTTCACTTACCGCACTCGGCCCCACACACAGGTCCTTCAGGTAAGAGCGACTCAGGGCCTGCCAAGACCATCCTTCCTATATCTTGGTTGTGTGGCCAGGAGCAAGTAAGGCCAGTCCCTGGGCTCCATTGAGGAAACCTGCCCTTAACTGAACTCCAGGAAGACCTGTTAGAGAGGGCTAGACAATGCTCAAGTAGAGGGTCTGCCTAGCGGGCTTCCATCCCTAGTGCCAAAAAAAGGATTGTGTGTGTTGGGGCAGAGGGGGCTTCAGTCACTAATCAGAAGCGAATTGGTGGGACCAGAGGTGTGCTGTAGTCATGGAACACAATAAGAAGCTCAGCGAGTAGTGAATCTGGGCTCTGCTGAGGAGAGGGGTAATGACAGACAAGCAGGACTTCTCAGAAGTGACCTTTGAGTAAGACCTGTCCAGGAAGCAGGAGCTGAGCAATGAGCAGGTGGCTCTCTGCAGAACACACTCCAGCAAAGGGGTCACTGAGCCAGTCCTGGTGCTCCGGCTTGTCATCCCAGCTACTGAGGAGACCCAGGGCAGGAGGACCACAAGTCAAGGGCCCCCTGGGCTGCAGAGCAATGAGTGCCAGGCCAGTTAGTGAAAGGAGAGCTAGACTAAATTCCACCTTTTGGGAGTCTGCAGCAGGAGGATTGCCACTAGTTCAAGGCTGGCCTGGGCTGTATAGGAAGTTCTAGACTGCCCAGGGCCCCAGTATGGGGATGTAGCTCAGTGGTTGAGATTTTGGTTAGCACACATAAGGCTCTGGGTTCAATCCCCAGTACCTCAAAGAAAAAACAACCCTCCCCCAGGCAGGCCTGGTGTCCTAGAAAGACCACTCAGGTGCTGGCCAGCAGCACCAGCTGAGGCAGAGGGCAGGGGGTAAACTGGGTGATACCCTCCTGCCTATGAGACCTGGACATCTTGTGTCCCTGCAGAATGTCTCCTTCAGCCTGTCCCCAGGCAAGGTGACAGCCCTGGTGGGGCCCTCGGGCAGCGGGAAGAGCTCCTGTGTGAACATCCTAGAGAACTTCTACCCGCTGCAGGGCGGCCGCGTGCTGCTGGATGGCAAGCCCATCGGCGCCTATGACCACAAGTACCTGCACCGCGTGGTGAGTGCCACACACCCTGTCCTCCTTCTCTTCCCTTCCTTGTAAGCTGTGACACAAACGCAGGGACGTACAGTTTAAAAAACGTCACTGATGTGACTTCACCACATAGAATGTTTTGGCACTCCACAAGCTGCCATGCTCCTTCTCTTCCCCCAGGGGTAAAGCTTCACCTGACCCCTGTGACAGCCATTTCCTTGATTGGCATTAATTTTACTCCCTCTGGACATACCCAGACTGCATGGCTCTGCCCCAGCCAGCCTGAGCTTCTCCAGGCAGAGTCAGAGTGCACGAGGTCGCTCCCGTTCCCATGGGCTCCTCGCCTGCAGACGCAGACAGCCATGCACTGGATCCCAGGCCTGGCCAGGCCTCTGATTCTGTGTTCTCGTCAGCACTGACTGTGCAATCATGGGCTGGGTGTGTTCTGATGGTCATTCGTGTGGAGTGTCTTGGTGATACTCACCCTCCTCACCCTCTCTGGCTCCTGATACTACTCACATGTCTCTTTTAATGACACAATGCATTTTATCCTGGTTGCTTTCAGGACCATGACCTGTCTTCCCTGTGTATAATGGCTTTGGTTTCTGTTTGTGTGTTTTTAACATGTGTGTGTTAATGCAGAGGTTGGACAACTTTCAGGAGTTGACTCTTTCTCCCTCCACCCAGTGGGTTCTGGAGATGGAACTCAGGGCATCAGACATGACAGCAAGCACCTTTACTTGCTGAGCCATTACCAACCCTTCTTTTGGCTTTTTGAGAAAGTGTCTTTCTCTGTATTCCAGGATAGCTTCAAACTCTTGGCAGTCCTCCTGCTTCAGGCTCCTGAGTGCTGGGATTATGTGTGTGTCACCAGATCCAGGTTGAGGATTTTTCTTGCTACTTATTATTTATTCACTAAACAGCGAACCACAGCAATTGTTTACCTCGTGCGGGCATTGTGCACAGAGTCATAATGGGCTCAAGGGGACTGAGAACACAGGGTGTGCCATGTGTGGGCTCTGTGTTCAGAGGAGAGATCTGGAATCTGAGTGCATCCCAGTCCCATCCTGAGGCTGCAGAGGGCCTGTCTGGTGTCTGTCCCTCCACCTGAGAGTCACCAAGCAGCCTTGTGTGCTGCATTTTCCAGTGCTGAAGGATGGTCACTGTTAAAATTGCTGTCTGTCCATCTGTCCACACCTCCCACTCTGGCAGGACTTTGAGTCATTTTGCTTTTTTTTTTTTAAAAAAAAAAGTTTATTTATTTATTATGTATATAGTGTTCTGCATATATACCTACAGACCAGAAGAGGACACCAGATCTCATCACAGATGGCTGTGAGCCACCTTGTGGATGTTGGGAATAGAACTCAGGACCTCTGGAAGAACAGCCAGTGCTCTCAACCACTGAGCCATCTCTCCAACCCCCTCGCTATATTTTTTTTTTTTTTTTTTTTTTTTTTTTTTTTTTTTTTGGTTTTTCGAGACAGGGTTTCTCTGTGGTTTTGGAGCCTGTCCTGGAACTAGCTCTTGTAGACCAGGCTGGTCTCGAACTCACAGAGATCCGCCTGCCTCTGCCTCCCGAGTGCTGGGATTAAAGGCGTGCGCCACCACCGCCCGGCCCTCGCTATATTTTTTAAGCATCACAAGAGTCACAAGGATCAGGGTGGGATGGGGGTGGCTCTGCCCTCATGCCATGATAGATGATTTGGATCACTGTTTGTTTTCCATATAAAAGGGACAAGGAAGCCAGGAATGGTGGCGCACACCTTTAATCCCAGCACTTGGAAGGCAGAGGCAGGTGAAGCTCTGTGAGTTCGATGCCAGCCTGGTCTACAGAGTGAGTCCAGGATAGCCAGAGCTACACAGAGAAACCTGGTCTCAATAATAACAAAAAGTTCTTATTGTACAAGTGTTGGGAGCAGAGTTTGAATCCCCAGAACCTATGTAAATGTCGAGTGGGTGTGGCAGCCTGCTTGTAATTCCAGCCTCAAATGGCAGAGGATCCCCAGAGCAAGCCAGCCACTGAGACTAGCCACATGGGCCGGCTCAGCGTTCAATGGAGAGCTGCTGCCTCAGTGAATAAAGAACGACTCCTGACATCAATCTCTGGCTCTTCTCACATGCGTGCACACGCACAAACACACACATCCGCAAAACAAATGTAACTTAAGATTTTCTTTAAAAGAAGGTAAAAGTTGCTCCTGTGCTGACATATAAACAGGTATTCAGACTGTGTGCTAGACAACACCATCTGTCCAGGAGAGCCTCCACAGCAGGGGTGCGTGTGTGTGTACGCATGCATGAGCCAATGTGCTGAAATGTACATGTGTGCATTAACAGGGCTGGAAACCAGGGCCTCATGTTAGATAAGTCATCTGTCGCTGACCTAGCCAGGCTCTAGTCTCTATGCCTTAAACATTAGTCCCTGCATTAAACATACATAAGCAGAGAGGTGAAAGGTGAGGGCTGTCCCCCAATCCCTGTGTGGCGCACACTGGGCTGCAGTCACTCACAGCTGCAGTAGTGCGCGGCTCAGATTACAGACAGCTCTGCTAAGTGGGGAATTCTGTGGGCTTCCTCCCCTCCTGCTGCCTACAGACACCAAGCCCCATTTATATGCTTATTAGTTAACCATCTGGTTTTCCTCTGGCCTATGTTGTCTCCTTACTTTTAAGTTGTCGAAAGCACAAAACTGTCAAGTGCCACACTATAGCCATTGATTTAGTGATTTTTGTCGTATTTTAGTGATTTCTTTTTTTCATTTTTGTGTGTGTGCGCACGTTTGCATGTGTGACATACATGTGTGTAGGTGTGCATGAATTCCCCCAGGTCACTCATGTATGAGAGTGCACGTGGATTCCTAGAATTCCCCCAGGTCACTCATGTGTGAGAGTGCACGTGGATTCCTAGAGTTCCCCCAGGTCATTCATGTGTGAGAGTGCACGTGGATTCCTAGAATTCCCCCAGGTCACTCATGTGTGAGAGTGCACGTGGATTCCTAGAGTTCCCCCAGGTCACTCATGAGTGACAGTGCACGTGGATTCCTAGAATTCCCCCAGGTCACTCATGTGTGAGAGTGCACGTGGATTCCTAGAATTCCCCCAGGTCACTCATGTGTGAGAGTGCACGTGGATTCCTAGAATTCCCCCAGATCACTCTTTCACCTCATAATTTGAGGCAGGATCTCTCTCAGTCAAACCCAGAGCTCAGCAATGCTGCTAGTTTCACTGAGCGGCTAGGGAGCTGGCCTCTGCCTTCTGAAGCTGGAGTTACAGGTAGGCCTTCATGCCCACCCGGCACCAATATGGGCTTGGGGATCTGAACTTGGGTCCTCCAGTCTGTGCAGCATACTGAGTTTGGGGTAGCCTAGATGCCAGAGTAAGACCTTGTCTCAAAAAAAAAAGTGGGGGAGAATGAGTAGAATTAGGACAACTGCCATGTGGCCTCATGGACACTCACTTGGCAAAGTCACAGAGCTACTTCCTTTTCTCTTCTCTCTAATTGGGGAACTTACTTGGCTTAACTCAGAGCAACAAGATTTGCTAGCCCTAGGTTGTCATTCTGGGGGGCCTGAGGTATAGGAGGGTCTGGGTACCAAGGCCCCAGCTAGGAAGTGAGGAGGCAGTTGAATGCAGCCAGCAGGCAGATTAGGTTACCAACCTGAGACTCCTGGCGTCAGCCAGGCGGGGCTGGAGACAGGGCTGCCAGTGACAGCTGGTGGAGGCTTCATGGCAGCTTCTCCTAGCCCACTTGCTCTCCACTCCCCACAGATCTCTCTGGTAAGCCAGGAGCCCGTGCTGTTCGCCCGCTCCATCACGGACAACATTTCCTACGGTCTGCCCACCGTGCCCTTCGAGATGGTGGTGGAGGCCGCACAGAAGGCCAACGCCCATGGCTTCATCATGGAGCTGCAGGACGGGTACAGCACAGGTACCATGATGCACCTCTGAGTTAGAGCTGCCAGTGCACCCATGCCCCACCATCTCATTTTCTTCCCATCAGTCACACAAATATGGACACGTCAGTTAGTCCCAGTGGCATGTGATCTTTGAAAAAGGTAGTGTATACCCCCAGGGACGGTGGGACATAGATCTCTGAGTTCGAGCCTGGTGTCAGGGCCACATGGGGAGACCCTGTCTCAAAGCTGAACAAACAGGGAGCTGGGGAGGTGACTTAAGCATGTCGCTGTCCTTTCAGAGGACCAGGGTTCGATTCTCAGTACCCACAAAGCAGCTCACAACTGGCTGCAACTCCTGTCCCAGAGGATCCCGTGCCTTGTGGCCTCTGGGGCACCAGGCATGTGGTATACAGGCATACATGCATACATGCAGGCAAAAGACCCACACATAAAGTAACGATTTGTTTTTGCTTGAGATTTTGTGTGTGTGTGTGTGTGTGTGTGTGTGTGTGTGTGTGTATTTAGAGACAGGGTGTATCCCTGACTATCCTGGAACTCTGTAGACCAGGCTGGCCTCAAACTCACAGAAATCTGCCTGCCTCTGCCTCATGGGATGAAAGGTGTGCACCACCACCTGGCTCAATTTTTTTTTAAAAAAAGGAACAAAATGTCTATTTAACTGGGCATGGTGGTGCAGGGAGATTGCTACAAATTCTCAGCTAGCCAGGGCTCTGTGAGGAGACCCTGTCAAACAAACAGTGTATGTGTGAGTGCCTGTGTATGTGTGTGTGTAGTGTTACTGGGCCACCTAAAGATTTATTTGTGTGAGGCCAGCTTTCAGGAGTCAGCTTTCTCCTCCACCATGGGCCCAGGTCTGAGCTCACTGTCGGGTCTGTGCAGCAAGTGCCTTCACCTGCTATGACATCTTCCAGACCTTCCTTGGGTTTTCTGACAGTCTTACTGTGTAGCCCAGGCTGACCTTGAGCCTGCATCACCCCAGCTTCCCAGAGCATAGCAATCACAGTTGTACACCACACTATAACACCTGGTCTTTTATGTCTTTATTCTGCCCTTTTATAGACAAAGGTCAGCCCTTTAATTGTGTACTTGTCCTTAGCGCATCTTAATGACCTTTCCTATTGGTGCAAGGACCTGTCCCGCCCCTTCTTTCCTCTTATCTGCATTAAGTGTTCAGCTTTTATGATGACTTATGGACTTTGTTTCCTATTGACAGACATTTGAATTGTTCTTATTAATATTTGTCTTGGTAATGACAATGTTGTAATCACACCCAACACCTGCCTCTGGTCCTCTGTGGGAGAGACTTGACCTGTAGGGACATTCCTTGAGGCAGGCTTGCACACTGTGTTCAACAACGTGTCAGGGCAGAGCATCACAGTGGGGTTTCCTAGTGTGCTGGGTCAGGAAGACTGTTCCCGCAGACCACACCAAACACCACGGTGCACTGTCATACTTTTAGCCATCTCTCTGGTGCACTGGGGGGCTGATCCTCACGCACCGTGGTATCTCTTCCTGAGCCACCGTCTGTGGGTGGTCCCAACTGGGGACCCTCAAAAATGTCTGCATAGCTGGTGCCCAGGTGACAGGGAGGAAGAAGCCCCCTAATAACTCACTCTGTGCCTCCTTCATGCAGAGACGGGGGAGAAAGGAGCCCAGCTGTCAGGTGGCCAGAAGCAGCGGGTGGCCATGGCCCGGGCCCTGGTGCGGAACCCACCTGTGCTCATCCTGGACGAAGCCACTAGTGCTCTGGATGCAGAGAGTGAATACCTGGTGAGTAGAGGGAGGGGGCTGCTGGAGGGAGAGCGTGGCCAGGCACCCTGAGAGCTGGCTACAGGCTCTCTCAGGTCATGGGGGGGGGGTGGCACACGCCTTTAATCCCAAGCACTCGGGAGGCAGAGGCAGGCGGATCTCTGTGAGTTCGAGACCAGCCTAGTCTACAGAGCTAGTTCCAGGACAGGCTCCAAAGCCACAGAGAAACCCCGTCTCGAAAAAACCAAAAAAAAAAAAAAAAAAGAAAGAAAGGGAAGCAGGGAGTTCTGGGCATGGGTTCTTTGGGGCCTGGGCCCCCAGCTCTAAGCAGAGCTACAGTCAAGTGCCATGGAAACAGTGTCCTGCCAGAGGACCCGATAGGAAGCCCATCCTGTGTGATTCTGTGTTCCTTCCTCCTCCCCTCTCCTTCACTGCTTTTGTTCTGCAGCACAATACTCACGCCTGAAGGCCTTGCACAAATGCCCCGCCCTGCAATTTATGGTGTGGCTTTAAGCCATTCCTCCCTTCTAAGCCTAGCTTTCAGTGATAGGACACAGCTGTCACCTCAGGGGGACAATATAGAGTTTATTCTGGAGCCAAATAAGTGACTGTGGCCCAGGAACACAGATCAGGTTATCCTCAGCTCTATGGTCCAATATGGAAACAGGTTCCAGTTTCATGAAGTTTTTATAGTGGCAAAACAAAGAGAGTTCAAATCGAGACACTCCAGATACATTGGTGGAAACATCAGAGGCAGTTCCAGCAAAGCTGGGAGGCTCTGTCATGGGCCTCATTTTCTGTCTGATGACACACTTAGCTTTTGGGTTGTGGTAACCAGGGTCTGCTAAGTTAACCCATTCCAAAAGGGTTTTTACCTGTTAGTCACAGTTTGTTAAGTCTAACACAGGTGGGCAAATCTGACCCTTGGGGTTTGAAACCAGCCTGTGGTGTCACCACAGTTCTGACGAGACACACTCGTTTCCAGAAATCCTCGCTCACAGCTCCTGTTGGCTAGCATGGCATTTTATGCATGGAGTCCACATATTATCAATTTATATAGCATCCCTCACAGGAACTCATCCCCAGGGTCTGACGTAGATGAGGCAAGGTGATAGTCAGGGCAGTCTTGAGAGAGGCCATAAAGGAAGACAGTCCTCAGCCAGGCAGTAGTGGTGCTCGCCTTTAATCCCAGTACTCGGAGGCAGAGGCAGAGGCAGGTGGATCTCTGTGAGTTTGAGGCCAGCCTGGTTGATGGAGTGAGTTTCAGGAAAGCCAGAGCTAAACAGTGAAACCCTATCTCAAAAAACAAACAAACAAAAAAGGAAGACAATTCTCTATCAGTGAGCCTGCTGGCTGTGCTCCAGATCTGATAGGGTTCACATGTGGCATGTAGTAGGGTTTATATTAAAATAAGAATACCAGCAATGAAGGAAACATTTTAAACAACCGAAATTTACCTATTGTTTAAAAAAAACAGATCGGCCATGTCTGTATTTATAGTTATTGGTATTCTGAACTGTCGTCTTAGATCTTTTAACTTAAGCTTTTCCTTTGGCCAGCTGGATGGCATAGCTCTAGCCTTGCTATGGGGCAGCTAACTAGGAAAGACAGATCTGCAGTCCACACTGTAGCTCTGGCCTGTGGATGCTCACCTTGGCTAAACTGGTCCCCTTGATCTCCTCAGCATGTGCTGACTGGTGATGAGGGAGCAGGAGCTCAGGCCTGTAGCACTGAGGAATCCAGTCTTCACAGACCCAATAGGATCCTTTTACTTCAGTGGCAGAAACAGAAGTGGGAATCTGGGGACCATCCATTTCCTTTTCATTAGCAAAATATGAATATTGTTTAAATTAGTCCCAGCTAACCATACTGTGGGACAGTTTAGACACTGATTTAGTCAAGAAACGTCGGCACTTACGGGGTATACTTGGTGAAAGCTGATTTTGTTAGAGACGTGTGTGTGTGTGTGTGTGTGTGTGTGTGTGTGTGTGTGTTATAAAGAGTTAAATCTTTGGGTGTCTCTAGCTGGAGATAATGGAGTTCAAGGTACTTTGTAAACATTTGAGTGTGTGATAGGGCCTTTTACAGTGTTTAGATCACTGTTTCTATGGATGTTAAACGATTGGACTTTGAGACACGTAGCCCTGACTACCCTCAAACTTCTGGAAAGTCACTAGGCAACACCCCCCCCACACACACAGCGCCCGCCCAGCTACATATTTTCTTAAAAGGAAAATGTCTGTTTACTTTGACTATAAGAATTCTGATATAAAATATTGATGCCCCCACATTGGAGGGGCTTTTTTAAAAGATTTAAGATAAATTTTGCCGGGTGGTGGTGGCGCACGCCTTTAATCCCAGCACTCGGGAGGCAGAGGCAGTCAGATCTCTGTGATTTCGAGGCCAAAAGCTACGGAGAAACCCTGTCTCGAAAAATCAAAAAAAAAAAAAAAAAGGTTTTTTTAAAACCAAATTATACTGAATGATAAAAATATCTGTCACAAAAACAGTGAACACACTCGAATCTTTTAGACATAAAAACTAGTTTTAATAAGGTAGGCGGGGCTCTAGGTGAGCAACCAGCCACAGAAACAGGACAGTTTCGTCACTAGTGACTCCATTAAAACCAAGATTAGTATTTCATCATTTAGGAATAAACCAAGTGAAATACTAAATATCATGAATGATTTAAAAAGTCTAATTATAGCTGGGTGGTGGTGGTGGTGGCCCTTGCCTTTAATCCCAGCACTCAGAAGGCAGAAGCAGGCAGATCTCTGTGAGTTCATGGCCAGCCAGTTATACAGAGAAACCCTGTCTCAAAAAACAAAAATGTCTAATTATAAGAGGATTTAAGAAACATAAAAATAGAGAAATGTTCAGTTACCTGGGGCACTGACTGTTAGCAGAGCTGAGATGAGCGTCCTCAGCATCTCCCGAGTGCTGGGGTTAAAGGCATGCGCCACCACCGCCCAGTGCAGGTTCTTTTTTCAATTACCTTTTTTCCCCTTCAAATGTCTAACACTTGGTCAGGATAAGGACCCTGAAAACGCTGCTCACTTGTCTAGAGGCAGGGGTGGCCCAGTGCTGTAAGTGCTGCACAGGACAAAGTACAGATGCCATCTTCCCAGTCTCGGGCAGTTAGCCCCAAGGGAAGCTGCTCTCTGGAGCAGGACAGCGTCTCTGAAAATGAATTTATGCCGAAACTAAAGCAGAACTGTATAATCATGTAGACCTTGTTTTTTTGTTATTTAATTTTAATTTTAAAGCTCAAAAACTCTAGAGCCATCAGCTGCCTCCGCTTGTTTCTCCTGGGGTTACATTGATTAAATGTCGCTTTACCCTTTGTCAGTTAATTGCGTTCTGAACATGCAGCCAGGTTTTCTTAGACAGTCAGAGTTGGGTGTTTTTTTCCCCTTAAAATTTTAGTATTACTTGAACCAAAAGGAAGCTGGGGGTAGAGAGTTGAAACCTGGCCGCCCTGCCAAGAGGACCTAGGTTCAATTCCCAGCACCCACATGGAGGTTCACAACCTCCTGTAACTCCAGTTCCGGGGATCCAACACTCCCTTCTGGTCTCTGAGGGTACCAAGTACACATGTGGTACAAATACATACATGCAGTCAAAACATTCATACACACATTTTTAAATTAAAAAATGAAGCTGGTCCAGTGTCACATCTTCAGTTTACGTGAGGACTTATGTGTCTGTTGGGGCTTTTAATCTATCACCAAAATACCCGCTTTTTAGACTCTGTACATTTGTCTCTTAATTATGCATGCAAAAATAAATTAGCACACAATAAAAATTTTGTTTTACACAAACATATGAAAACAATTCACACATACACGACACAGTTACATGAAAATCACACAATTACACAAATGTGTGCACTCACTTTAAAAAGGTTGGGATGGCTCAGTGGTTAAGCATGTGTTGCTCTTACAGAGGATGAGAGCTTGGTTCCCAGCACCCACATCAGAGCTCACAACCACCTGTAACTCCAGCTCCAGGAGATCTGATGCTGTCCTCTGGACTCCATATATATGACTTAAAAAAAACTTGACCAGGTGATGGTGGCACAGGCGGATCTCTGTGAGTTCGAGGCCATCCTGGTCTACAGAGCAAGTTCAATAACAGGCACTAAAGCTACACAGAGAAACCCTGTCTCGAAAAAAACAAACAAAAATAAATAAAACTTAAAAACTGGGTTGTGGTGGGACTTGCCTTTAATTAACCCCAGGAGGCAGGTAGATCTCTGGGTTCAAGGCCAGCCTGCTCAACCTCCAGAACAGCCACAGCTATACAGGGAAACCCTGTCCCTCCCCCTGCCAATAAAATAAAATAGTGAGGTGTGAGAAAGACTTAGCGCAAGCGCATAAACATGAGCAGTTTGGCCGTGGACACATAATATGACTCCTTCCTCTTTTAAGAGCTTCCATAGCTGAGGGGGAAGAGCTGCCTCACTGATGAAAGTGTGTATATCTAAGAGAAAGGAAAAATAGTTTTGGCATCAGGCTCTGGCCTGTGGCAGTTGAACACAGTCCATGCCTGGGACCGGCTGTGGCCACACAGGCCTGGCTACAGCCGGTAACCAAGCCTTGCTCCCCACTGCTCAGGTGGCTGTTACCCCCTTGGATCCTTCTGTGCAGTGTAAAGTTTAAACACAGACAGCAGCTGCGGCTTTGTTTCTCCCTTGCACTTAGGAGACTTAGGAAATACTAAGTGGGTCTCTGGGCAGAAAAAAAGCAGCAAAGGAGCCCAAGGTAAGGGCAAGGCAGGGTGGCCAGCAGCCACAGGCAGGGGCACTCAGCAGTGCTTCAAGGTGGAGCTCAACAGCGAAGGCAGAGCAAAGCCCCTGGGGCCCAAGGAGTCCCCTGAGCCTTAGGGACCTCAGCTCAGACCAAACAGGTCTGTGGCTTCAACCAAAAGGAACCTTAGGATGGGCTGGTAGAATAAAGGATTTTAACTTAGGCTTAAATACAAAGGTTAAAGAAAGCTGCCCAAGGAGAAACTGAAAGACACTCCCCAGTTCTTCACCAGGAAGTGGCCTTCACAAGAATTTTAATACAAAGGGATTCTCCTCTCTCTCTAGCTTTTATCTTTAAAACAGGCCATAATGTTTTCCTTTGATAAAGGACTTTGCTCTGTTAAAGAGTGGAGATTAGCCTCAGGATTTAGCCTTAGTTCTCTTATAACGTCAATATTTTAAAAAGGTTTACTCAAATTACTAATTTCATTTTTATGTGTGTGTTTGGCCTTCATGTGTGTATGTGCACCATGTGTGTGCCCAGTACTCACAGAGGTCAGAAGAGGGCATCGCATCCCTAGGAACTAAAGTCATAGATGGTTGTGAACCCCACGTGGGTGTTAGGAATCAAACTCTGGTCCCTGCAGAAGCAACAAATGCTCTTAATCACTAAGCCATCTCTCCAGCCCCCTACAATTGATTTTTTTTTTTTTTGGTTTTTCAAGACAGGATTTCTCTGTAGCTCTGGTGCCCGTCCAGGAACTAGCTCTTGTAGACCAGACTGGCCTTGAACTCCCAGAGATCCTCCTGTCTCTGCCTCCCGGCTCTACTGCCCGGCTCTAGAATTGATTTTTAATGTATCCTTTTAACTCACTTGTAAAATTACTAATTTTTGTAAGTTACCACTTTTCTAATTTCTTTTCCTTTATGAAATGATTTTGAGTTCCAAGTAAAGCAGTCTGCCCCTTCAAGATTACCAAGTTTGCAATGGCAGATGTTCCCCCTTGAGGGAGTCATGAAGCTGAGTTGGATGGGCTTGATCGCCCGTATTTTCAATACTTTCAAGTTCGAGTCTGTCACATAGAGCATCACACCACACATGCTGTATCCTCACACACAACTCTTATTTTGGGAAGCTTTTTCCCAGTTTTTCTTTCCTCTGAAAAATTGCAAGACCCAGAGTGGTGGCACACACCTTTAATCCCAGCACTCAGGAGGCAGAGGCAGGTGGATCTCTGTGAGTTCAAGGCCAGCCTGGTCTACAGAATGAGTTCCAGGACAGCCAGGCTACACAGAGAAAGCCTGTTTCAAAAAACAAGAACTATTTGCAAGCCCCTCTCAGCTAGCTAGGAAGCACAGTGTTGTTTGGTTCGGGGTATGTGCCACTTTGGGGACAGACTGCCCACTCTCACCTGAGACCTTCCTTTCGACTGGCTCTGGAGTTAACCCCGAACATGTCCATAAACGTGAGAGTCGAGACCCTGGGTGTTGGTGTGTCTCTCCAACGCGGCCCAGCCATGACCCTCCGGACCCAGACATGGGGTATGGCTGCTGAGCTGGAGGGAGCAGCGTCTGTTTCCTTTATTACCAGGGGCTAAGAAAAGACCTCAGCTAAGGGCAGCAAGGCTGCCGGAAGCAGAAGCCACAGAAGAGAACTGGGTGCTTGGGGAGAGTCAGGGGGCAAAATCAAATGGCAATGTGTCAAAAAGTATTACAAAGAAATCAAAGCCCTCAGATGCCTAAATGTGAACAAAAAACCGAAAACAAGTGGGCACTAACCAAACGACTTCAGTGAACCAAACCCGTACCTAGACCAAAATGCCCCACAGCAAATAAAACCAACGCCATCACACACCCTAAGAAGCATAGGCATCTGCACAGGAGCTTGGATAACCAGCCCAGACCAACAAATGCCATGGGCCCAAGTAAGGGAGGCCTGAGAGCACCCCAGAAGGACCGCAGCCATACACTCGAGATAAAATGCCAGATGGCTTAGACTCAGAGGGTCCCTACTGGAACCTCACTTCCAACTCCTCTAGTGAAAAGTGGGTGGTTCTTGGATCCCACACTGGGTAGCATAAACACGACTCTCACCTCACAGGGAGTTACTGTATCCTGGAGCCAATATGAGGGGCACATAGATTATCCCAAATTTTATGTTCCAATATAGAAGCCGTTTCATGAAGTTTTTATAGTAACAGAACAGAGTCATAAGTCCGAACACTTTCAAACGCATCGGTGGAAACATCAGAGAGACAGGTTATAGCCGAGAGAAGAGATCTCAGCTTCTCTGATCGCCACAGGATGTTAGATCTGACACAGAGGTGGGCAAAGGATGGCAATTTAGGGGGCTACAGCTAGCCCAAGACAAGCTGTAATCTGCTCTGGGCTGGCAGGATCCCCTTCCCCAGCACTGCAGCTCTGTCCAGACAGACAGCCTTTCTGCAGTCAGTGGCCATGTCCTTGGTGCTGGTTAGTTGCCCATGCCCATCCTGCCAAGGGCCAATCGGCCCTTTACACAGATGGTGGCTGGCCTGGTCCCAGGCGCCATGCTCTGCTCTAGACACTGGAGCTAGAGAGATAGACAAGACCTCTGTCCTCATGGCATTCCAGGCTCGTGGGACAGACAGGTCACAAACAAGTCCCTATAGCCTGTGCTCCAGAGAACTGTCAATCATCTATGCTGGTAAAGGGTTGGGCAGCTGCTGTCCAGCATACACACATCTGGGCTTTCAGTGAATCCTTGAAGCAACTGAGCTCCCTTTGCCTGGTGCAGAGGTAAGGGAGGAAGAGACAGAACTGGTACAGCATGGCAGAGGCTCAGTATGGGTATACAGCATGTCCTGTGTCCAGCGGTAGTGATGGAGGTTGTGATTGTGATGGAGGTTGTGATTGTGACTTCCCTCAGAGGATAGTGACAGGACTCACTCCATCTCTGTGCTCGTGTTCTAGAACAATGGCTCTTGGGTCCTTGAGAGACAGTAGGTTGTAGGAGCTAAACGCATATCGCAGAGCAACAGAGGGCACACATGTTGAGTCCTAGTAAATGCGGAGGGAAGAGGGGGCAGGGGCCTGTGGCAGGTACTGATTCAGATAGGAAATGCATACACCAATGCTGGGCATTTTCAGGAAGGCACCCAAGGGTCATTGTGCATCTAGGAGCACTGTGGCACCATGGGGGTTACATGGAGTTGTCATGTACTCTCTGGCGCTCATTGTGAGGACCAGGCTAAGACCTGAGAGCCAAGGAGCCACCCTGGGGAGTTCTGAGGGGCAAGGGCAGCAGGGTGTTCAAAGCCAAAGGTCAGTGGAGGGGGGGTAGGGAGAAGGTAGGAGGTGATGACGAGGCAGGACTCACTATGAAGTTTATCAACCAATGCCCACAGGTTGTCCTCTGATTCCACACGTTTCCATGTTCATGTGACACAGACAGTGTGCCTCCGTGTGTGTAAGGGGAGTGGGTAGCACCAGCAGGAAAGCTGTAGTCCTACAGCAGGAAATGAGGGGAAGAAATGGACAGATACTGTAGTTTCAGGGCTGCTCTTCCTGGCTCGGGCCTTGGGGCTGACGGGTGCTATCTCTGGTCCTCCAGGTGCCCCCTTTTTTAGCACCTGGGCTGTCTGAACTAGAGACTTGGGGGTTGGGTTCTATCTTGGCCCTCATTTTACTACCCAAGAACTGAATGTCAGGTGGCAGCAGTGGGCAGAGCAGCGTGTGCAATGCTGTGCAGCCCCTGAACTTCTCTGTCCCGTTCCCTGCAGATCCAGCAGGCCATCCACGGCAACCTGCAGAGACACACGGTGCTGATCATTGCACACCGGCTGAGCACCGTGGAGCGAGCGCACCTCATCGTGGTGCTAGACAAGGGCCGTGTGGTGCAGCAGGGCACGCACCAGCAGCTGCTGGCACAGGGCGGCCTCTATGCCAAGCTGGTGCAACGCCAGATGCTGGGACTTGAGCACCATTCGGACTACACAGCTGGCCACAATGAGCCGCCCAGCAACGGCGAGCACAAGGCCTGACAGCCAGGCTGGCCGGACACTGGGCCCCGGCTGCAGCACTGGAGGCGACCTGCCAAGCCCCACTCTTGCTTCCTGCATCTTGCCTCCTTCCACCTGCTCCCCAGGCCCCCACTGGCTGCCATGGGCAACCCTCTTCTACCGTCTCCCTTCTTGGCCCCTCCAGGCCTGCCAAGGTAGAGCAGCCTTTTTAAACCAAGTCACCAGGGTGTTTACTGCTCCCTTCAACGCGCTCCAGTCAACTAGATTTCAAAAACACTTTTCTTTTTGGGACTGGCAGTGAGGAAGCTCACTAAGCTGTCCTCAAAACTTCTGAGCCAGGAGTGCACGGCTCTTCCTAACCACCTGGAGGCCGGCTGGGAGAGAACTAAGCAGCCTCCTCTGCCCCTGTCCCCTAGGGGGACTCACGGGTTGGCCTTCTGTCCTTCCAGCCTCCCTGCTCTGAGTCAGGCTAGGGGTGGGCAGAAGAGTGGGAGGAGACTGACTGCCCACTAACCCCTGCCAGTCAAAGCCAGTCTCACTGTGAACCACCAGGAACCTCAGAGGAGGGGCTGGTCAGGCCTGGCGGGCCTTGGGGTGCCCCCAGCACTTGAGCCCTTCATCCTTGCCCCTGGCTGGCACCCTCCCCTCATGTCCACCCTGCTATTCTGCGGAGGACCCCTGTTTGTGAGATAAGTTCTCTGATTGGGAGAGAGAGGGGGACCGAGGTAATGCCCAGGGTCTGGCCTTGTCCTGGTTTTGAGGTTTGGGGAGAACTGGGTCAATAAAGTGTACACTACCTCTGACCTCTACCCCGGGAGGCTTCCCTTGGATCTGACTCTCTCTGGCCCTGTGCAGGGCAGACATGCAGGAGCAATTCAGGGTGCGTCTTGGAACCCAGTCTGTGCTCTTCACAGCCCTAGGAATGGAGCAGACGTGTGTCAGCTTTCTCCATGGGGCCGGTGCAGTCAAGTTGATAGTCCCCAAATGCCAGGGACCCCTGTGCTTCCATGACAGCCAAAGCCAAAGCCACCTGTTTCTGTCCATCAAGGTGAGGGCCTCCCACACCCACCCAATCTGAGGTAGAGAACTCACACTGTCTAGGGATCTTGATCCAGTTAACAAATTAAAAGGTAGGACCTGTTTACCCCAAATTTGTGGACCAATCGGCCTCCCTGTTTTTGTTCAAACTGACCAACCCTTAATTAGGGGAGGAAGACCCCACCTTGAGCTGAGCAGGCTGATCCACTGGCGGGGGCCACTCGCAGCTCGCCTGCCCTTTTGTGTCAGGTGACGAGGGAGAGGCCAGCCGGCTCAGCATTTTGCCATCTTTAGTACCCATAGTCACGGCCCCTAACCCCTCTGTCTGCTCCCCAGGGGATCTAATTTCTAGTTCCTCAACACTGCACTGTGGGGAGAGAGGCCTGGGCCTAGGAAGGGCCTGTTACTAATTCAGCTCTGACTAAGACAGGGTCTCTTTATGGTGATCTGACCTTGAACTCATGACCTCTAGGGTCACAGGTAAGTATTGCTATGCTCATGAGGCTAATCTGATGGAGGCAGTTCTTCAGCTGAGACCCCCCTTCTCAGGTGTGTCTAGGTTGTGTCCTGTTGACGAACACTAGCCAGCACAGGTGCTATCCGGAGCTTTGCTTTGCCTATGTTTATCTATGGTGACTATATTTTGTAGATACTTAATATTGTAAAGACCCAATAAGATACATAGATGAGCTAAACTGCCCTAGAGGAAAGCTAGGATTGCTGAGGTGCCCTTCCACTCAGTGTCCCCTTTCTGGGCCTCAGTTTCCCCATCTATAAAAGAGGGATGCATTGCAAGAACTTCCTGCCTCTCTGCTCTTACTTAGATGGGGGCTCTGGGGTGGACGGAGGGCATCTGTTCCTCTCGTTGCTGTGACAAATGCAGAAGAAATGTACAATCTCGTGGCGTGGAAGATCATAATTCTAAAGCAGGGCATCTTGGGGCCCTTCCAAATTCTGGTGACTCCTGAGTTCTTCAGCTAGTGGTCCCATCACTCCAGACTCAACCTCTCCAGCCTTTGAAAGTCCTTGGTATCTGGGATCTCCCTGTGCTTTTATCAGAACCTGACATTGTGTTGAGGTGGCCTGGGTTATTCAGGGTGAGCTTATCTTGAGGGCCTTGGCATAGTCATGCCTGCCGACCTTTCCTCCAACTAGGGTCCATTCTCAGGTCCCAGGTACTTGGCATCTTTTGGGGTATCCACACAGCTCACCACAAAGGGAAACTTGTAGCCTGGGTCATGTCAACCTCAGAACACATCTGGTTTGTAGAACTGCAGGTTTGTAGTGGGTTGGTCTTCGGATGATTCCAGATTAAGCTGGAAATACCAACTGTAGGCCAGGGCCTCTGTCCTCCCCCACCCCCGCCAACTGAGGATAATGTACCAGGGTTGAGAAGAAAACCTCCTCAGGATAGGCAAATCATAAATCTCAATGCTGCCTGGTGGATGATAAAAGATAAGCCAGCCTTTTGGAGAGCAGCCATTTCAGAGAAAGGTAAGCCCAGCTTTCCAAGAGAAGTGCGCTTCATCTCTGGCTAACCTGAAGGAAGAGAAAGGGGCAGCTCTGCCTCCCGGAGCAGTTCCTCCTGAGGACACGGTCAGCTGTTTCTCCACACATTGGCTCCAGCTCTCTCCCGTTAGCAGGCACCATGACCCACACCTGGAGGGGTCTTTAGCCATGCTCGGAAATTGCAGCCTCAGTATTAGGCCCCCAATCCCCCAAGTCCCTGCAGCTTCCAGATGAAGGGGCGAGCAGCTGCCACAGGGCTCTGGTGTGGGCAGGCACCTCTGCCCCCCTCCCAGCAGCTGTGGGTCCAGGACGCTAACCCCGTCTAGGTCACGTGGTCAGCTCCAACAAGCCTGGAAGTGAGGCCTTTGTCAGTGAAAGAACTTTCTAGAGTCAGCTAGCTCCTCTTTAAGGGATAGCTATGAATTTAGAAATAAGTGTTTGATTTTGGATGCAATTTAAACTCACAGAAATGCCACAGCAACAGTCCAGAATCTTTACATAGCTTCGTGGTCCCCACACATGATAAGTTCGTCTATCCCACCGGGAACAACACACATTCTCACGGTCACTGAAATTCCAAGCTTTTTTGTGCTTTATCAATTTTTCCACCAATGTCTTTCTGTTCCTGGGTTCAGACCAGGGTGCTAAGATACATCTAGTGATATTTCTCATTTTAAGGGAATAAAATTGTATAAAACTGTATAAAATTCATCACAGCGTTAGCTTAGCCACCACGATCTAATTCCGGGATATTTTCATTGCCCAAAAGAAACTCTGCCCATGAGCCCACACTCCCTCCTCTCTGGCCCCTCTAGCCACTAATCTATCACTCTCAGGCTGCTGGCTGCGGGCATTGCACACAAATCCTACAACAAGGAGTCCTGTGTGCCTGGCTGCTCACTCCCTCAGCTTCGTGTTGCCAATGTTCGTCCATATTGCAGCCTGGGTCAGAACTGTATCCTCCTTATGGCTGAATAACAGCCCATTGTATGCAGACCACATTTTGTGTGTCTATTCACCGCTGATGGACGTCTGGTTGTCTCCACCCTTTGACTATTGTGAACCGTGCTGTTGTGAACATTTGTGTTTTTGTACAGATCTGTTTACAGTTCTCTTGGGTGTGATGGGGTCATAGCGTGACCCTGCTTTACTGCTTGAGGTCCCACCCAGCTGTCCTCCACAGCAGCTGCCCCAGTTTACACGCCCAGTAACAAGTAGGGTGCAGCGGCTCGCACTTGATATCTTAGCCGTCAAGAAGCTGATACAGCAGGATTATTCTAAGTCCAAGGACAGCCTGGGTTGCAGTGTGAGACTGTCTCAAAATTTTAAAATAAACAACAAAGGCAAACAGCAATGCCCAAGGGTTCCAGTTTCTCCCTGTCCCCTTACTGTTTGATATTTTCTATTACTTGTCTTTTAGTTCTATAGACTGGAAAGACAGGAAAGCCGCCAGCCTCTGGTGCTGACGTGGGTTCTGAGGCTCCTCCTCGTGTTGAAGCACTGTATCCTCTGAGCTATTTCCCCAGCCTGTTTATTTAGATAGATTTGTTTGTTTGGAGACAGGGCTTCACTACATAGCCCTGGCTATCCTGTAACTTACAGTGTAGATCAGGCTGGCCTTGGGCTCACAGAAATCCACCTGCCTCTGCCTCCTAAGTTCTGAGATTAAAGGGGTATACCACTACACCCAGCTCTAGAGACTGAATCTTACTCTGTAGCCCAGGCTGGCATTGAATTCATAGATCCTCCTGCTAACTCAGCCTCCAGAGTGCTAAATTACTAAAGCCGCCACACTCGGCAAAAGTTGGCTTTCTGTAAGGGCTGTTGAGACGGCTCAGCGGGTAAAGGCACTTGCTGCCAAACTGATGAGCTGGGTTTGATGTCTGGAGTCCACTTGAAAGGGGAGAACCAACTCCTGAAAATTGTCTTCTGATTCCCATATGGATGCTGTGACACATACACACGTACATACACACACATATACACACGCACATATACACACGTACACATATACACACATACATACACACACATATACACACGCACATATACACACGTACACACACACATATACACACACGTACACATACACACATACATGCACACACATATACACACGTACACACATACACACACGTACACACACATATACACACACGTACACATATACACACATACATATACACACGCACATATACACACGTACACACACATATACACACATATACACACATACATACACACAAATATACACACACGTACACATATACACACATACATACACACACATATACACACGCACATATACACACGTACACACACATATACACACATACATACACACACATATACACACACGTACACATATGCACACATACATACACACATATACACACGCACATATACACACGTACACACATATACACACACGTACACATATACACACATACATACACACACATATACACACGCACATACACACACACACACACACAATGTAAAAAAGCCTGTTAGGGACTAGAGAGACGAGTCAGTGGTTAATAGCACTGGCCACTCTTCCCGAAGACCTAGGTTTGAATCCCAGCTCCCACGTGGTAACTTAAAACCGCCTGTAACTCCAGTTCCAGGGGATCCCAAGCCTTTTCTGGTCTCTGGTAGCACTGTATCCTTTTGGTGCACCCACATGTACATAAGGAGCTGAGGCCCAGTAGCTGCAGGTCAGTCCCACCAGGCTGCTCCATGTGTAGGGCTTGGAAGGCAGGGGCACAGGCTGGCCTTCATCTAGAAACCACTGGGTCAGGTTTGAGGAAGCAGGATGGCATCGGAACTGCTAAGTCACTAAATGCCAGGTGTTCTCATGGGTTAGAATGTCCTGTCTCAGATGCCCTGCAAGATACCTGGGACACCTTGAGGAAAAGTCGGGCTGGCCCCCAAAGCCTTGTGGGTCAGTGTCAGGACAGCACGTGACGGTTAAAGTAACAGAGTGAGGAGATAAATTTGACTCAGTGGTTCTCTGGCTGTACCCCAGTGCTGCAGGGAGAGGTGCGGTAAGACATTAGAGATAATGATGATGATGTTATTTTTTAAGACAGGGTCTTGCTATGTAGTCCAGACTAGCCTCAGTCTCCAGAGTGCTGGGGTTCAGCCCTTCCCTGCCTAAGGATGACTGCATTGCAAAGCCTGGGAACCCGTTGTGTGTCTGTCAGTCTGGGTTTGGGAAAGTAGAGGTCAGTCTTCTGGGAACTGGCATTATCTTTCTCAGTGGGAGCATCAGCCACTTGAATACTTACTTCCTGGTTATGCATGAAGCCAGGCACTGAATCCAAAAGAAAGGCACAGTACAGGATGTGCGGTAGAATGTTATCTGGGGAGATGCTGTGATTGGCATGTGTTCCTCTGAGAAACCTGATCCCCAACACCAGGGACACAGAGGGAGGTGATCAGGCCATCAGAGGGCCCATGGGTATCTGTCAAAGCAACTCGGGCGTGCTCTTGCTCTTGCCACGTGGCATTTCCTACCAAGCAAGAGGCCTGTGCCTCAGTCTCTGGGACCACAACACACAAATACATTTCAGTTCATGATAAACTAACCTGGTCTGTGTGATGTGTGTCGTGTGTGAAGGTGCCTGCCTGAACTCTCGCAGCACTTGGGAGGTGGAGACAGGAGGATCAATAGTTCAAGGTCATGCTTGGCTACAGTAGTGAATTTGAGACCAGCGGGCTGAGATCCTATCTCAAATACTGAACCACAGTAGCGTAGGGAGTGCATCCGTAGTGGGCTGTCTCTGAGGTTTGCAGACAGAGCATGAAGGTGTCATACAATCAATTACGTATTTCACTAAGAGTGGAAACAAGGGACTGGAGAGAAGGTTTGGTGGAAGAGCACAGATTGCTCTTACAGAGGACCCGAGGTCCCAGCACCCGTATGGGGTGATTTACAGGCTTATAATCACTGATAGCTCCAGCTCCAAGGGAAGACACTCGTGCTCAAACCCACAAGAGACATATATATATAATTTAAAAGAGGAGTGGGCTGAAGAGGTGGATCAGCATTTAAGGGTGCTAGTGGATCTTGCAGAGGACCCAGGGTTGGTTCCCCACACCCACAGGACAGCTCACAACCGCCTGTAACTCCAGTTCTTGAGGATCTGGTGCCCCATTCTGGCCTCTGAGGGTGCTAGGTATTCATGTAGTAATACATACATACACATATGAAAAAACACTTATACACATAACATAAAATAAACACATCTTTTTTATATTAAAATAAGAGGTGGCCAGATTGCTCAGTGAATAAAAGCCGACCTGACAATGCTTAATGACCTAAGTTAGTCCCCAGGATCTTGTGCATGGTGACAGGAAAGAAATGACCCCTGCCAGTGGTCCTCTGACCTCCACTGCCGCACATGCACAGAAATAAACAGACCAGCAGTTTGTAAAAACATCAAAGACCTCCACCACCTGGGAGGCTGAGGCAGGAGGCTCAGGAGGCCAGCCTGGGCTACATAGCCCAACCCTGATGAAACCATTCCCGACAGCTGTCCTGATGCTGGTACATGTCCGCTGTAATGTTCTCAGAAGAGTTTGACTATCCACATGACCTCTGGACATGGGGGCCAGAGTGCTAAGAACCTGCACCAGCTGACCTCAGGAAGACTTCCTGGAAGAGATGGAAATCTGTCCCCTGTCTCTGCTGACTGAGCAGGCATCACTGAGCCCATCGGAGCGGGCCTGCCCCACAGGGAAGCTGCAGCCCATCATGCCATCACCCAGGGAGTCCTGGTTTCCTCTACAATCTCAAAAGTGAACCTGGGTTTCTAGGCCATTCCAGGGAGGCGTGCCAGGGTGCTCACACCTATAATCCCAACATTTGGGAGGATCGTGAGTTGGGGAGGCCCACATAGCCTGGAATACATCATAATAGGACTGTCTCAAACAACAAATAGTAGCAACAAAAAAATTTCAGAGATAAACCGGGTGGTGGTGGCGCACTCCTTTAATCCCAGCACTTGGGAGGCAGAGGCAGGTGGATCTCTGTGAGTTCGAGGCCAGCCTGGTCTATAGTGAGTTCCAGGACAGCCAGGGCTACACAGAGAAACTCTATCTTGGAAAAAAAAAATCAAATTGGGGCCAGTGCAATGTCTGAGTGAGTGAAGCGGTGGAAAATCAGCCTAGACTGTGCAAGCCCTGAGCTCAATGCTAGCAGGGAGATATTAATGATGATAATATAGCCGATAACAGTCACTGTGGGTCAGCCGCTCCACACGGAGGACCAGAGATAGCTGGGCTGAGTCATTAGGCAGGAAGCAGAGGCGGAACACCTCCCGCCCCTGGGCTCCGGGCGCTTTGGTTGGTAAGAGGAGCGGAGGAAGCTGGCCTCTCAAACAGCGGAGTCCTCCAGGGCGGCCCTAAGAGCCACCGCAGCAGTCCTCATGTCTCTGTAGCTCCTGACGTCTGAGAGACTGAGATCAGCCAGCAAGCTCTTACTGAGTCACCTCTGCGGACCAAACATGTGGCTCGCCTGGGACGTCTCCAGCACGAGGACAATGAGCTCCAAAGGGTGACAAGGAGCCGAGACCAAAGGGATGCAGGAGAGCAGCTCTGCTGAGCTGGGCTTGTCTGAGGAGGTGGCATGTGAGTTCCGACCTGAATAGAAGTTTGGTAATTCCTGGAAAAGTAGAACAGCTAGGGGTGCAGCTCGGCGGCAACGCACAGGTCAACGCTGTGCTCCTAGCATCCCCCAAGATCTCAGAATTACCAGGTGACCTAGCAAAGTCAAACCTAGACATTTCTCCAAAGGGAATGGAAACCTCTGCAGGGACACACACAGACATTCCTAATATCTGTCCTGAGAGCTACAGGGTGAGAACTCACACACTGTGTTCTTTGTACACTGTGAAAATTCACGCCATAGCATGGATGTGCTAGGCTGTGTGAGGGAGGAAGACACCGGACATGCCAGGCACAGGAAGTCACATATCCTAGGATCTCTCCCACCTCAAAAGCAGAGGACAGGACCCAGGGCCTTGACTATGCTAGGCAAGTTTTGTTTTGTTTGAGACAGTGTCTCGTTATACAGCCGGGGCTAGCTGTCTGAACACTGGGATTGCAGGTGTGAGCCACCACATCCAGCTTTACATATGATTTGGACTTGTTCTCTTCAGAATCTCTTTTGTTTTTGGAGACAGGGTTTCGCTGTAGCTTTGGAGTCTGTGCTGGAACCTGTTCGTAGACAGGACTGACCTCAAACTCAAACAAACTGCCTCTGCCTCCCGAGTGCTGGAATTAAAGGCATGCACCACCACCATCCAGCTATTCAGAATCGTAAAATCTTACAGGGGCAGAGAACAAAACCGTGGCTGCCAGGGAAAAGAGGGAATGAGTGTTTAATGGAGACGAGAGGGTTTATTGGATGGTGAGTTTTCTAACCAGAGACCTGTGGCTGCATGACATGTGGTCGCCCTTTTTTTTTTTTTTGGTTTTGGTTTTGGTTTTTTGAGACAGGGTTTCTCTGTAGCTTTGGAGCCTGTCCTGGAACTAGCTCTGTAGATCAGGCTGGCCTCGAACTCACAGAAATCGGCTTTGCCTCTGCCTCCCCAAGTGCTGGGATTAAAGGCGTGCACCACCACCGCCCGGCAGAGTTTCGAGTTTTAAAATAGCATGAGGTTTTCATGTCATTAAGAGGGAAAAAGTTAAAAAGGAAAGGGGTGCTGGAGAGATGGCTCAGCAGTTAAGAGAAGTGGCTGCTTTTCAGGAAGACCAGGGTTCAAATCCCAGCATCCACAAGGCAGCTCACAGCTGTCTGTAACTCCAGTTCCAGGGGATCCAATGCCCTCACCCAGACATATATGCAGGCAAAAGACCAATGCACATAAAAAAACAATATTTTTTAAAAAAGAAAAAGGTGACACTGTCCTAGCTGGCGTGTGCCTCTCACCCCAGAGGAAGGAGCCGGAGGCCCGAGGCCAGCAGTAAGTCTACACAACGACAACAGTGAGTTCTCGCCCAGTCAGTGCTACACAGCGAGACTGTCTCAAAAAGAAAAAAGGAAAGGAAAGAAGTGTGTGTGTGGGGGGAGGGGATCTGTCTTGCCCAGAACACTGAGGTCAAAGGTCTTGAGGCAGGAGGAAGCTGGGATGTCTGTGGGGCAGGCAATGGGCAGTAGACAGAAGATGGAGGATGTGAGGGAGGATGGGACAGGGACCTGTGGCCCTCCCAGAGGTGGCTCTTAATACAGGAAGACAGAGGGCATTGGAGGGCTTTGCACAGGGTGTCACACAGACACACCTTCTGGCTCAGTGTGGAGAACGCAGTGGGCAGGAGCTGAGGGAGGCCTCTCTTCCTGCTGGGCTTACCCTAGGCTGTCTATGAGGAAACGTGGCCCGAGGAGAGGGACAGAAGCAGCAATTGTCCGCAGCGCGCACTCAGGAAGTCCTGCTGTTATTTATAACTGACGGGGCCTTGTCAGTTGAAATTGCTTTGAAACATTATTATTTTTTTTTTTTTTTTGGTTTTTCGAGACAGGGTTTCTCTGTGGTTTTGGAGCCTGTCCTGGAACTAGCTCTGTAGACCAGGCTGGTCTCGAACTCACAGAGATCCGCCTGCCTCTGCCTCCCAAGTGCTGGGATTAAAGGCGTGCGCCACCGCCCGGCGCTTTGAAACATTTTAAGTGATTGTGTGAAGTGGCAGCCAGGGATCTGGGCAGCACCGGCGGCCACACAGAAACATACAGAGACCCTCCAGGAGTGGCCACACCCCAAAGTGATGAGATTCTGTTAGGTTCGCCCTGCTTGAGGCCTTGTCGGCAGAGCTGCCTGGCTCCCCTGATCTCTGACACCCAGCTCTCCGGTTTTTCTAGACAAGGCCTAGAACAAGGGAAAGATTTCTCTAAGCAGGAGCCTGGCTTTCCGCTGGTGACAACAACACACTGACTTGTGTCCTTGCAGAGCAAGAAGACGGCTGCTCTGGGAACACCCAGAGGACAGGCGGCGGCACCCTCCTGCAGGCTCCCTTCCCTGTTTATTGCCCTAGCGAGCTGCTTGCTCTTTTAGCAGGCTAGACCTTTCTCTAGGTGGAGGCTGGGTCTATCAGAGGAGGGGTCCTCCTTCTCACAGGTACTCAGACCCTAACCCTTTCCTTTCCTCCTGGCTGCTCCTTCCGGCTCGTCCACACCTCCTCACTCACTGCAGAGGAAAGGAAGCCTCTTGAGAGTCTGTCCTAAACCTGATTTCCTCCCACACAAGTGCATCTGAGGTAATGGAGTCCTGTGGCAGTTGCTCAGGACGAAAATAATCTCGGCATCTGATCGGACTCCTCCCTTTCTTCAGGCCGCAGAATTCATCTCAGGCAGGGGATGACTGCGTCAATCATTCCCACTTCCCCAGAGGATCCTGTTTCATCAGGGCCTCTGCCCTACCTAGGCCTGACTCACCAGCTCACCTAAGGACCGGCCATCTCACCCTGGGGCCTTGCTCTCCACAGGCAGACTTTCAGGGTTTTTCCACCCGAGACTTTATTGCTCATTCACTGTGTATGTGTGTGTGTGTGTGTGTGTGTGTGTGTGTGTTTTCCGAGACAGGGTTTCTCCATAGCTTTTTTGGTTTCTGTCCTGGAACTAGCTCTTGTAGACCAGGGTGGCCTCAAACTCACAGAGATCCACCTGCCTCTGCCTCCCGAGTGCTGGGATTAAAGGCATGCACCACCACTGCCCGGCCTGTGTGTGTTGTATATGCACCTGTTAGTATGTGTTCACATGTACGCATGGGCTTGTGTGCATGGGATAAGTCAGAGATGAACTTAGGATGTCTCCCCTGATTCCCTCTTTGTTACCTTTTAAATTTATTTTGTGGGCACCCGCCCATGCCTGTTTGAGGACAATTCTTTTTCCACAGTGAAATCTGGGGACCAAATTCAGGTTCTAAACCAGCACTCTTTCTTGCTTGCGCTCCGCCGAGCTAGAGTTTCCCAGTTCCTCAGCCAGCTGGCCAGCAAGCTCCAGGGATCACTCCTGGTTTTTGTGAGTGTTGGGGACCGGAACCACTCATATTTACAGTCAGCTTTTCACCAGCTGAACCATCTTCTTAGTCTCTAGACTTCGTTTCTCAGGAATAAACAGTGTTAGATTTATGGAAGAGATGGAATCTAACTCACAGAGTTCCTATGCGCCCTATTTCCCTTTGACAGCCCTGGCACAAACCCAGCGTCCCCCTCTGAGCTGCACCTCCAACTTCCCTATTCTTCACAACTTTTTTTTTTTTTTGGTATGTTACAATTAATGAGACATCAAGTAAAGGCTAGAGTTTGGAATTTAGATTTCCTCAGTTTCCCCATTTTTGTCTGATGTTCTAGCATCAGGATCCCCCGCTACATTTACTCCTTAGATCTCCTTACATTCCTGCCAGGTGGGTAGGGTCCAAGGTAGCCCAGGTTAGCACTGAACTCACAGTGTGAAGGGAGGTAACTAAGGATGACCTTGAACTCCTGACCCTCCGGTCTCCACCTCCTAAACGCTGAGACTATTGCACTGCCCTGCCTGGTTGTCTGTAGTTCCAGGACCTAGGCCAGGACTTTGTGTCTCCTGGTTAGGCACTGTACCCACTGAACTACGTCCTGAAGGCTTATCTCTGAACTGAGACGGGGTCTTATTCTACTCCTGGCTGGCTTTGAACTCCTGCCACTCCTCCTTCCTTGGTGCTGTGAATGTGGCCAGGTGCCTCCACACCCGGCATCAGACTTACTGTTTCGGATACCCTGAGTTTTGAGGTTTTCAGAGCTTTGGAAGGCATCCTTCCCTGTGACCTGTCTGATGTTTTTCTCTGGATTTGCCCGGGATGGCAGGTTTTAGAAGGAAGAACCATCTGTCTTATTAAAGGTTTGTACAAATGCCAGCACTCGAAGGCAGGAGGATCATTAATTCAAAAATTATCCTCAAGAACACAGTGAGTTTGAGATCAGCCGAGGGTGCACAAGATCCTGTCTAAAAAAAAAAAAAGAAGAAGAAGAAGAATAAAAAGGAAAAAAAAAGCAGTTTTTAGCCTTTTCCTGGTGAGGTTCTTCTCACCTCAAACCTTGCTCTTGGAAGAAAGTCTGCACAGCCCACGCCTACGACTGTGAGTCATGCTATTCGCAGGGCTGAAAATCAGGTCCTCCCAGTTCTGATCCGCACCCTCTCCGGCTCCAAGCTTGGCTAGCCTCCTGGCCTCCTATGCCCTGGCATGGCAACCCCGTGAGACCTCATCCCCCACTTCCCTGTTAGTCATCACCCTCCAGCACACTGCCTTCCTTGTCCCTCCACGCGGTCCTGCTTCTAGGTCCACCCGCCTCTCCCTCTGCCCAGAACCACTTCCGCCTCCTGCTCAGTCCACTTGGGTCAGTTTCCGTGTACGGTCACTCAGGTTACAGGGTGGGCATCCCTGCTGGAGACTGCCAGAGAACTCATGACTCCTGGGCGTCCTCAACACAGCCAGTTTGTCCATAAGGCATTGATATTCCACCCACACAGCCCCCAGTGCTAAGCCTTGTAAGAGAGCACAGCAAAGACACTTAGATTCACAACCAGGCATGCACGGTTATGGCCCCACCAGAGGGCTATGAGGCTGCCTCCCAGACTCCCTGAAAGGACAAAGGGAGGACTGGATGTGGTGGCGCACACCTTTAATCCCAGCACTCAGGAAGCAACTCACCTGCCCAGCACTGGGCTTGATCCGCAACAACACACATATGGGGCGGCGGGGGGGGGGGGGGGGGGGGAGGGGGGGAGTCACACATCTGAGATTTAAGGCAGGAGGAAGGAGGACTGCTTTGAATCTGAGGTCATCTGGAGTCCACAGCTAGTACCAAGCCAGCCGAAATACAAGATGGGCATGGAGACACACATCTGGAACCCCACCTTTGCAAGGTGAAGGCAGGGGTCAGGATTTCAAAGCTGGCGTTTGCTTCGTCGTCCACATAAGGCCAGTCTGAAGGCTACCTGGGAGCCCGTCTCATCCGGATCCGACCATGGGGATTCCACTTTCACGGCCTTTCCAGAGGCCTGATGTCTGCCACCCTGGCTGGTTAACTCCCAATCCTCGCTGTCTCTCAGTGGGACCGCACCCTCGGTCAGGAAGTCCCGGAGCTGCACTGCAGCCACACTTCACCAGAGCTGCCAGATTGTCTCGGCTGCATGAAGACTGGATCTGCACTGCCTCTCGCCACACGGACTCTGCTTCAGGGATTCGGTGATATTAATGGAAAATAGACAATATACTGGGTGCCCACATAAGGGAACAAGTGACAAGAACAGAGACAAGCCGCACAAAGCCCAAGACTGAAAATTTCTAGCGCGTCTCTAGGATGATTATGTGGTTTTGGAGCCTGTCCTGGAACTAGCTCTTGTAGACCAGGCTGGTCTCGAACTCACAGAGATCTGCCTGCCTCTGCCTCCCAAGTGCTAGGATTAAAGGCGTGTGCCATCACCGCCCAGCTTCTGCTTGCCTTTGGAGACAGGGTTGTATAAACCCCACCCAGTCCTCAAACTCCGCACGCAGCTAATGCTGCCAATCCTGCTTCCACCACTGAATGCTGGGATCACAGCTATCGTGCCCGGCTTTATGTGGTGCTGGGGTTGGAATCCTGAGCTCTGCACATTAGGCAAGCGCTCTGCCAACTGAGCTCCAGCCCCGACCCTTATAAGCCTAATAACAATTAACATACTGGGGGGGGGGTGCTGGAGAGACAGCTTAGCCCTTAAGAGTGCTACCTGCCCTTGAGAGGACCCTGGTTTGGTTCCCAGCACCTCCATGGTGGCTCATAGCTGTCAGGTTCATTTCCAGGGGGATCTAATGCCGTCTTCTGGCCTCTGTGGGCACCTGTTCTCACACGGACATGCATACAGGCAGACAAAACATCCATACACGTAAACAAAACAAAATACAGAAAATCCCAGGGTGGGCAATGAGCTGGCAATGACATGAGAAATTTTGTTCTGTATTTGTTGCAAGTTCCAGACAGACAGACAGACAGACAAATGGAAGAGGCAGCGTGGGGCACAAGAGAGCTGATGATGCAGAGCTCAGGCCAGAAAGGCAGCCTCCAGATCCCAGAGACCAGAGTCTCGCTGAATGAGACCGGCCGAGCGCTGGAAGGGTCTTTGACTGTGGGTCCTGCCTCTGCCCTCCCCCTCCAGTGTGGGCATCCGGGGCACAAAGCCCCTTCTCTCCCCCAGGCTACACACAGTGGGAACCAGTCCCCATCACAGAGGCCTGTCAGCCTGCTGCCAGCTTCCCCTGCCAGATGTCCCTCACCCACTGTTCAGCCTTTGTTGTCCTGCCTCCGCCTCCCTGGTTATCTGTGGGTTTAAAATAGACAGGCAAGGGAGGAATGTTGCCCAGCTACTCAGCTGCTACAGCCCTACTTGCAGTCTCAGATCTTCCAAATCCTTCCCCTGCAGCAAGAGGAACCGCTCAGCTTGGGTTGGAGCGTTCTCTACTGAATTGAAAGAAACACTTTGAATTTAGAAAAAGCAGTCAAAACTCCACTGTAACTGAGAGGTTTAAAAACGCAGGTTAGAAACGGCTGGCGATGTTTCCATTCTACATACTGTGTCCTCACTAAGTGTCAAGGACACACGTCACACCAGGCTGTTAGAGACCAACTGGCCATCACACCTTTTTCTTTAAGAATGTTTTATTTTTACAGTAAAAGAGCCATGACACTGTCTCACTTTCCAGATGGGAACACCAAATCCAAGAAGCGAAATGAAGAAGACTCATGAATGTAAACTCAGCACTCTGGAACCTGAGGCAGGAGGACTGCCATGAGTTTGAGGCCAGCCTCGTTTACATAGTGAGTTTCAGGCCAGGCTGAGATACAGTATGGGGCCCTGTCTCAAACCCCAAACTGAAAATGACAAAGCAAAGCCACCACCCACCCATCTACCCACCACCACATGCACACACAGAGGCTGGGTGTGGTGGTGCACACCTTTAACCCAGCACTCGGGAGCAGAGGTAGTTGGGTCTCTATGAGTTCAAGACCAGCCTAGTCTACATATTGAGTTCCAGGCCAATCAGAGCCATATATTCTCTACATAGCCCTGGCTGTCCTAGAACTCACCATGTAGACCAGGACAGCCAGAGCTCTACCTGTCTCTGCTTCCTAGATGCTGGGATTAAGTCTGTGCCACCATGCCCACCCCACCTCCTGTGTGTGGATGTGTATTCCACGACATTCTCACTGACCGCAGAAATTCTTAGTTTTTCATCTTGCCTCCTTATCATCACACATTTCTTTCCTTGAGAGTTTTGTTATTAAGTGTGCATAAGTGTGTGTGCCCGTGTGGGCGTGTGCACAAGCACAGGTGTCTTCAGGAGCCAGATGTGTTGTTGGATTCCCAGGAACTGGAGTCACAGCTGCTGGACCTGGATGCTGGGAACTGAACCCGGTCCTTTGGCAGAGCGGTCAGTGCTCTCTGCGGCTGGGCCATCTCTGCACATCTCCTCTCCCTGGGATGGAAAGTTTCAGGTGAAAGCTGGGCTTGTTTGGTTCATGGCACGGTTCTCGGTCTTGAGACAGTCCCCAACTGTGGAAGGTGCGAGATGATGGGTGAGCGGAAGCACAGGGGTGGGGCGTGGAAGGAAGCACGGAGCAGGTGTCAGATACCTCTTCGCGACACACGCCCTGAATGGTGAAAATGCTGTGCTGCTTTGTGAGAGCCTCTGAAACGGCACAGATGCATCTCAGTCCATGGCTCTCTCTTCTTTCAGGAGGGGCTGTCTTATCACATCTGCCTAGCCCTGCTTTCCTTCAGAGTGTGGCGTGTTCATTTTAATTTAGTGTGTGTGTGTGTGTGTGTGTGTGTCTGCGTGTGTGTGCGCGCACACACGTGTGATGAGCTTGCACCACAGCACGCATGTGGAGGTTCTCTTCTCCCACCATGGATTTGGAGATCCCACTCTGGTTGTCGAGAGTGTACAGAAGCACTTTCCCTAGCCGAGCCGTCTCGTCAGCCTTCGTTTGGTTTTGAACCACTGTGTAGCCCAAGCTACCTTCAAAGTCACAGTCTTCTCACCCCGGCCCTCAGTGGTGGGATTACGGGCCTTTGTTGTGGCATTGGGCTCCTACTGCTTCCCATACATGGTTTCATAATGTTGAACTACAGGGGAAGGGTGTGACAGGAAAAAATTTGGCAGAATGCCCATCGCATCATAGCAGGCGGCTTCTGGAACACCGAGGACAGGATGGAGGGTGAGGGGTGTGGGCAGCTGAAGCAGCAGCCGGCCTAGGAGGATCGAAGCTGGCAGAGCCCCTTCCAGAAGAGCTTTGAGGTGTGTGAAACCAACTCCCACCCTCGCACCTCTTCTGCCCGAGACATGCAAAATCTCACAGTGATTAGAGTTCCAGATTTAGGGCCTGAATCAACACCTTCTGGTGAGAAGAATCTTCACTTAGGGGGAAAGGAAACATCATGGAATTGAAACGCTGGTAGTGAAAGAAAACAACTTGCTGTCTGGCTACAGGAAATGGGAGCCGGACCCAGTGGTGTCGGTCTATATTCCGGGTACTTAGGAGGCTGAGCCAGGCGGTGGTGGCACACACCTTTAATCCCAGTGCTCAGGAGGCATAGGCAGGCGGATCACTTAAATTTAAAGCCCATATAGTCTACACAGCATGGCCTCATTTAAAAAAAAAAAAACAATATTTGCCAGGTATGGTATCTCATGCCTATAATTCCAGTTCAAAGGAGGCTGAGTCAGGAAAATTGAAAGTTCAAAGTCAGCCTGAGCTACATAGCAAGACATTATCTCAAAAAAGCCAAAAACAGCCCAGCAAGACAGTCAGTGGGTAAAGGCAGCTGCCAAGCTTGATGGCTTGAGCTCCATCCTTGGGAGCCCCACGAAGAAAATCCATTCCTCCGCCATCCATGTATGCAATTATGTAAAACCCACCACTCTCACAACATAATTAAATGTAATCAAAAAGCAAGAAAAAAGAGATTTGATTCAATTCCTAGGAATTAGTAGGCTACATACATGCTCTTAGGTGTTTAGTGTTCACAGCAACACATGGAAAGGAGAAAGAAAACCAAAATGTTGCCATTGGAACAGAGGGATACTATATAGCACTAAAAAGGAATATGGGGGCTGGAGAGAGGTTCAGTAGTGAAGAGCATGCGCTGCTCCCCAGGAGAACCTGAGTTCAATTCTCAGCAACCAAGTCAGGCGTCTGTAACTCTCACTCCAGGCCAGAGCCTCTATGGGCATGTGCACATATTTATATGTAGTTAAATAATAATAATAATGATAATTTTTTTTTTTTTTGGTTTTTTCGAGACAGGGTTTCTCTGTGGCTTTGGAGCCTCTCCTGGAACTAGCTCTGTAGACCAGGCTGGTCTCGAACTCACAGAGATCCGCCTGCCTCTGCCTCCCGAGTGCTGGGATTAAAGGCGTGCGCCACCATCGCCGGCTGCAGCGGTGGTGGCACACACCTTTAATCCCAGCACTCGGGAGGCAGAGGCAGGCGGATCTCAGTGAGTTCGAGCCTAGCCTGGTCTACAAGGCGAGTTCCAGGACAGCCAGGACGGTTACACAGGGAAACCCTAGCACACACACACAAAAAAAAAACCTAACTAAATAAGTACATAAGTTTGTGTCTTCTGGTGACCAGCCAGTGCCATCCACAGAGGGATCTGCAAGAGCACCTGGTCTCTGCTTCCCTCACCAACAACTGCTGTAGCCTACCAGAAGAACCCCAACTGCCTTTTAGTTCCAGTTCCAGGGTGCATGGTACCACCTTCCACTCTGCCTTCCATGGGCACCAGGTATACACGTGGAGCATACTCAAACACATAAAATCAGTAAGATCTCAAAATTAAAAAAAAAGAAACTTTAGATCCTTTATTAAAGTCTTTGGCATACTTCCTGTCATTCATTTGTTTGTTTGTGAGACAGGGTTTTTCTGAGTCGCCCTGGAACTTCCTGGCTGTCCTGGAACTCGCTCTGCAGACCAGGCTGGCCTCGAACTCACAGAGATCCACCTGCCTCTACCTCCAAAGTGCTGGGATTAAAGGTGTGCACCACCACCGCTGCAGCCGATATTTCATTTCTTGACTGGGTGATGGGCTTATTACATTCTCTACTCCTTTGGGGAAATGTGAAATAATCATAGAAAAATACACAAATTAACTGGTGTGTTGGTTCATACCTATAATATAACCTAGTCCCTATGATGCTGAGATAGGAGGATTGCCATGAGTTTGAGACCAGCTTGAGCTAAATAGTGAAATCCTGTCTCAAAACACAATCATGTCTAAGAAGTAGGGAAAACAGAGGAGGAGAAGGAAGAAGAGATAAAACTACCCAACTAGCACATGGGAAGACAACAGACATCCTCACCACCAGAGAGAATTAGGAGAAACCATACCAAGGAGGACAGTGGTGGCACACACCCACAACCCACGGCCCTGAGACCTTCACACCCTAGTCGGAATGGCTATCATCAAGAAGACAGTAGCCACCAGGCTTGGCTGCACTCCTGTGATCCCAACACAGAAGGATCAGGAGGTCAAGGCCAGACTCCTTAGTCTAAATCAGCCTGGGCTACATGAGACCCTGTTCCAACCCTACCCCCTAAGGAAGAAAAAAACAACCTCCAGGAGGTGGTGGAGCAGGCCTTTAATGCCAGCACTTGGGGAGGCAGAGGCAGGCGGATCTCTGTGAGTTCGAGGCCAGTCTGGTCTGCAGAGCTAGTTCCAGGACAACTAAGGCTTTTTCAAGACAGAAACCCTGTGTCAAAAAAAAAAAAAAGGAAAAGAAAAGAAAACCCAGCAACAACAGGTACAATGATGGTTACCAATGTGGGTGGGAGAGAGGAATATTTATACACTACTAGTGGGGATTAAATTAATGCAGCCATTATAGAAATCAGCACAATAGCTAGAGCTACTATGTGACCAAGCCATACCACCTCTGGTACCTGAAACAGTCATGTTGTTTATAACACTATTCACCCAGGCCAAGATATGGAATTAATCTAAAGAGCTCATCAACAGATGCGTGGACAGACAGTGTGCCATATGTAGACCAGTTAGTAAAGCGTTTGCCTAGCATGTATGAAGTCCTGGATTCAGTTCCCAGTACTGCATAAACCAGTTGTGCACATCTGTATACTAGAATGCGGGAGACAGAGGCAGAAATATCAGAAGTTCAAGGTCATCAGATTTGAAGCTGGGCTATGCTACATGAGACCGTGTCAAGAGGGAGAAGAGAAAGGAAAAGGGAAAGAAAATAGGATGAATACACATAATAAAGCCATTAAAACTTAACAAAGCCAGTTGTGGCGATTCATACAATCACAGCACTTGGGAGGCTAAGACATGAGGATTGGCATGAGTTCAAGGCCAGCCTGGGCTACAGAATGAGCTACAACATAAGATCTTGTCTCAAAACAAAACCCAATGTCTATCACATGGAAGTGGAGAGAGAGTGTGTGTATTGAAGGAGGACGAGCAGGAAGGGACTGGGGGATGAGGCAGGTAACTGGGTGACTGTGGGCAAAGAACATGAAACTGACATCTGAAAATCTCACCGGAAGCCCACTGTTTACACGCTAACTTTAAAAAAAAATAGAAACTTTGAGGTAACTAGAACGAACACATTGTTTCTCATTCCAGAATTTTGTTTGTTTGAGACAAGGCAGCATGTTGTATCCCAGGCTGTCTTTGATCTTGCAGCAATCCTCCTGCCTTAGCCTCTTCACAGTGGGGCGCACAGGTGCGCCCAGCTTCACGCCTTTTCTGATTATTAGCATGTGGTTTCTCATTTAGCAGAAGTGAGAAGTCGGTGCACTGCAGTTGCCATTGTAGTGGTTTTTGAAACATATAATTCATTTTTATTTTATATGCTTTGGTGTTTTGCCTGCATATACGTCTGTGTGAAGGTGCCGGATCCCCTGGAACTGGAGTTACAGACAGTTGTGAGCTGCCATGTGGATTCTGGGAACTAACCCAGGACTTCTAGAAGAGCAGAGTGCTAACCGATGAACCATCTCTTCAAACCCCATTGTACTGTTTTTTGGTTTGGTTTGGTTTTTCAAGACAGGGCTTCTCTGTGTAGCTTTGGAATCTATCTGGAATTAACTCTTGTAGAGCAGGCTAGCCTCGGACTCACAGAGATCCACCTGCCTCTGTCTCCCAAGTGCTGGGATTAAAGGTATGTGCCACCACTGCCCGGCTGCAAACATCTTTACTATTTCTATTTTTTATCTGAAGATGGGAGTGGTGACGTACACCTGTAAAGAGGCTGGAGAGATGGCTCAGAGGTTAAGAGCTCTAGCTGTCTTCCAGAGGTCCTGAGTTCAATTCCCAGCTCACAACCATCCATAATGGGATCTGGTGCCCTCTTCTGATGTGCGGGCAGAACACTGAATATGTATATATATATATTTTTTTTTCTTTGGTTTTTTGAGAGAGGGTTTCTCTGTAGCTTTAGAGTCTGTCCTGGAACTAGCTCTTGTAGACCAGGTTGACCTCGAATTTACAGAGATCTGCCTACCTCTGCCTCCCAAGTGCTGGGATTAAAGGTGTGAACCACCACTGCCCGGCTTAAATAAATAAATCTTAAAAAAAAAGAATAAAAAAATTACAGACCTAAACAGAGAACTCTCAACAGATATATCTAAAATGGCTGAAATATACTTAAGGAAATGCTCAACATTCTCAGCTATCAGAGAAATGCAAATCAAAACAACTCTGAGCCGGGCGGTGGTGGCACACGCCTTTAATCCCAGCACTCGGGAGGCAGAGGCAGGAGGATCTCTGTGAGTTCGAGACCAGCCTGGTCTACAAGAGCTAGTTCCAGGACAGGCTCCAAAACCACAGAGAAACCCTGTCTCGAAAAAAAAAAAACAAAAAAAACAAAAAACAAACAAACAAACAAAAAAAAACAACTCTGAGATTCCATCTTATACCTGTAAGAATGGCCAAGATCAAAAACACTTATGCTGGAGAGGATGTGGGGTAAAGGGAACACGCTTCCATTGCAAGGGGGAGTGCAAACTGGTACAGCTGCTTCAGAAATCCGTGTGGCGATTTCTCAGAAAATTAAGAAATAACCTTCCTCAAGACCCAGTAATACCACTTTTGGGTATATATCCAAAGGATGCTCAATCATGCCACAAGGACATGTGCTCAACTATGTTCATAGCAGCTTTGTTTGTCATAGCCAGAACCTGGAAACAACCTAAATGCCCCTCGACCGAAGAATGGATAAGAAATTGTGGTACATTTACACAATGGAGTACTACACAGCAGAAAAAAATAACGACATCTTGAAATTTGTGGGCAAATGTATGGATCTAGAAAACATCATTTGAGTGAGGTAACCCAGACACAGAAAGACAAATATCGCATGTACTCACTCATAAGTGGTTTTTAGACATAAAGCAAAGAAAACCAGCGTACAATTCACACTCCCAAAGAACCTGGACAACAAAGAGGACCCTAAGAGAGACAGACAGGGATCTAATCTACATGGGAAGTAGAAAAAGAAGATCTCCTGAGTAAATTGGGAGTGTGGGGATCATGGGAGAGGGTAGAAGGGGAGGGGAGAGAAAGGGAAGGGAGTGGAGAAAAATGTAAGCTCAATAAAATCAATTTTAGAAAAAGAAAAGAAAAAATAACCCTGAACTAATAGGCCAGACAGTTTATAATTTTAAAAAAATCTATTCCAAAGCTGGGCACTGGGGAGGCAGAGACAGGTGGATCTCTGGAGTTCAAGGCTAGCCTGGTCTACACATAAGTTCCAGGACAGCCAGGACTGTTAAACAGAGGAGCCCTGTCTCAAAAAAACAAAACACAAGCAAAATCTATTCCGATTCATGGCATATTATCTAACAGATTTGTAATTTTTGTTGTTGCTCTGAAACAGGGTCTCATGTAGCCCAGGCTATCTTCAAACTCCCTACGCAATTGAAGATGGTTTTAAACTCCCAGTCCTCCTGGCCCTGCCTGCGGTGTCCTGGGACTACAGGTGTCAGTGGGAGCAAAGGAAAGGGAACACACAGCTTTCAAAGTTCTGATCCAGCATGAGTAACTCCAGCACCACCCTGTCCCCAGCACCCAGAGGAGCATTTTGTTGTTGTTATCAGGGATGGAAGCCAGGACTCTGGGTCTGCCAAGCATACTCTCCCCCACTGAACCTGTGCCCAGCCTACCAAGCATGCTCTCCCTCACTGAACCTGTGCCCAGCCTACCAAGCATGCTCTCCCCCACTGAACCTGTGCCCAGCCTACCATGCATGCTCTCCCCCACTGAACTTGTGCCCAGCCTACCAAGCATGCTCTCCCCCATTGAACCTATGCCCAGCCTACCAAGCATACTCTCCCCCATTGAACCTATGCCCAGCCTACTTGTTGTGTGTTCTGTGCATTTCTGTGGCAGTCTGTAGTGAGCACTCTGCTAATCACTCGGGAAGTTCAAGTACTCACAGCAAGCTCACACGTACACAAGGAAATTGGAAGCAGAAGCATGAACGAGATCAGTGGCCGTCCATGTTCACAGCAGAATTACTCTCAGGAAGTGGAAACCAGCTAGTAGCTCATACCTGTAATTCAGCACTCAGGAGGCTGGGCTATCTGGTGAGTGTGTTCTAGCCTGAGCTGCAGTGTAAGACCCAAAGGACAAAGCTCTCTCTCTCTCTTTTAAAAAAGCAAAGCGCCGGGCAGTGGTGGCGCATGCCTTTAATCCCAGCACTTGGGAGGCAGAGGCAGGAGGATCTCTGTGAGTTCAAGGCCAGCCTGGTCTACAAGAGCAAGTTCCAGGACAGGCTCCAAAGCTACAGAGAAACCCTGTCTTGAAAAAGGTCAATAAATAAATAAATACATACATACATACAATACATACATACATACATACAAAAAACAAAATTACTGTCCAAACGCCCATTAGCAGATGAATGTATAATAAGATATGGTTTATCGGTAAGGCGGACCGGAGCAGAAGCAGAAGGTAGGAGATAGAGCTTAGGTATCAGGATACTTCCTGGCATGCACAAAGCCCCATATTCCATCCCCAGCTCTGCATAAATCCAGGTACAGTGGTACATGTCTGTAATCCTATCACCTGGAAAATGGAGGCACAAGGGCCAACAGTTAAAGCTCACTCTTGGCAACATATCAAGTTCAAGGCCATTTGGACTATGAGACCCCATCTCAAAAACAAAACAAAATAAGGTGGCGGGAGCAGGGAGGTGGATAAGCAGGTGAAAATGCTAGTTTTGTAAGCCCGATGATACACATTTGCACTGGAACCCACATAAGGCTCTGGGTATGGTTACAAGCATCTCTAATCCAAGCTCTCCCACACAGAGAGAGGAGGCAGAGACAAACAGGACAGGAACTCATGGAGCAGTTAGTCTGGAACATGTGGTGCAGAGAAATCATGGCAGGAACCCTGCTTCAATGAGGTGGAAGAAGAGAACTCACCCATGAAAGCTGTCCTTGGGCCTCCATAAGCATGCCATGGCACACACGTTATGTGTACATGCATGCACACATAAAACACAAAATGAGTGAAATTCTGGTTTGATCTATAACACAGTTGACGCTGAAGGCTTGGTGAGTGAGAGGAGGCAACAATAGAAGAGACTGTTTGATCTTGCTTCCAGGAGGCCCTGAATCTGCCAAGCACACAGACAGAACTCAGGATGTGGTCACCAGGCTGGGAGGGGGCGGAGTGGAGACAAAGGAGTGGGGCAGTCACAAAGGAGCTCTACGGTGGTGATGGCGGCCTGCTGTGTAAATGCCCGCAGTGACACACAACTAAGCACTTAGTAATAGTTAGCATGGCTAAAATGGCACATGGCACAGGCCTCTAACACCAGCACTTGCGAGTGGAGACAGAATACAGACACGTTTGCCGGGCGGTGGTGGCACACGCCTTTAATCCCAGCACTCAGGAGGCAGAGGCAGGCGGATCTCTGTGAGTTCGAGACCAGCCTGGTCTACAAGAGCTAGTTCCAGGACAGGCGCCAAAACCACAGAGAAACCCTGTCTCGAAAAAAAAAAAAACAAAAACAAAAACAAAACCCCAAAACCCTGCACACAACCCTCTTGCTAACCTCACATCTGCTATTTTCACAGCACACGCAATAACATCAGCTTTAAGTAGTCATTTAAATCCTCCTGTGCATCTTCTCTTACTCCCCAAAGCCCAGCTCGGTATCTCCATTTACCCTTGAGGATGACTAGTGTGTAGGAACTCCCGGTATCTAGGTGTGACAGCGCATCAGGCCCATCAGACCGTGAGTCTTCAAAGGGGTGCGGCTCTCACACCTGATGCCTTGGGGAATCATTCCTCTAGCACCCACACACAGCTGCACAGCCTGAGCCGGGCACACTTACCATGGTCACACAATACTCTCCCACCTTCTCCAACCAGAAACCTCTTCACTTTACTTTTGAGACGAAGTCTTATACTACAGCCAAGGCTGGTCTGGAATATACTGTATATATACCCCAGGTGTCAAACAGCAATCCTCCTGCTTCAGCTTCTGAAATGCTCAGATTACAGGCATGAGCTACCATACCTGGCTTTAAACTAGACACTCTTTATGAATACTTCTATCAGTGACCACTGAAGAGAAGGAATTCTACCTTTACCATTTACCATTAAAATTATAGGCCAGGCATGGTGATGCACGCCTTTAATCCCAGTACTTGGGAGGCAGAGGCAGGCGGATCTCTGTAGAAGGTTTCCTGGTCTACAGAGCTAGTTTCAAGACAGCTAGGGCTACACAAACTCTGTTTCCAAAAACAAAAATATCCAATGAAACAAAATCAAATTAGAGGACGAACTTTTTTTTTCCTTTTTGCAAGTACTGCTTGCTTTCCTGACAGTTCCTGATACTGTGTAACGGGAGATGCCTGGTTTACCCAGCAACAATGTTCCCTTTGAGAAAGAGCCCTGGCGGTCATGTACACAGGTGGCCCTTGATTCCTCAGAACAAAGTCCTGTTAACCCACAAGTCTTTCAGGAGATGTAGGTGCAGAGAGAAACAAACACCATACATCCGAAACAAAGGAGAGAACGTCCAGCTCTGGCAGAGCCCTCCACAGACAGCACCCAGAACCTTGACAATGGTTTCTTCTATTTCCCTTAGCCCCTTTGAGAGCTACTTCACATTTTTGGAGTGGCAGAAACAAGATGATTTTGTGGTTTTCTTTGACAAAGGAAGTGGTATCTGACTTGGATAGTCAGTGGCAAAGGAGCAGGGGTGAGGAACTCTGAGGACGTGCAAAGCTGCAATGTTGGGATGTGAGCCTCACTTAAATGACACCCTTGAGCTGTCACTGTGTGCACGAGCGCCATTCATAAACTGCGTGCTGTTGTGGAAAAGATGGGCAAAGATGTGTTACATTTGTTTATGCTGCATTTGTTTATCCAAGTAAGGATGTGTGTTTAATTACATAAAGGTGTGTTACATTTGTTTCACCTTGCCTGCCTAAGGTACCTGATTGGTTTAATAAAGAGCTGAATGACCAATAGCTAGGCAGGAGAGGGATAGGGAGGCTGGTGGGCATAGAGAATAAATAGGAGAGACCTACAATGAGAGAGAAGAATGAGAAAAGAGAGAACAGGGAGATGCCCAGCCAGTAAACAGAAGCAGTGAAAGTAAGATATACAGAAGAAAAGGCAAAACAAAACAACAACAAAAACCAAAGGAAGCAAACAAACAAAAAACTAAAAAGCCCCAAGGCAAATGGTAGATAAAGAGAAACAGGTTAATTTAAATTAAAAGAGCTTGCCAAAGTTAGGCCTAATAGTAATAAAACTAGGCCTAATAGTCTCAAAACTAATAGTAAGTCTCCATGTCACAATCTGGGAGCTGGTTGATGGCCCCAAAGAAAAAGCCTGGTACACCTTGCTCTGCCTTTTTGGTGGGGTTGGGAGGAGGGAGAGACAGGGTCTCATATAACCCAGCCTGACCTTGCCTCCCCTTCCCAAGTACTGGAATCATATGTGTAGGTTGCTGTCACTTCTGGCTTCCTGGCTTGCTGCTTGCTGGTCTAGGCTTAGTGAAACGGGCTCCTTCCTCTGCGTCCTCTGACCTTTGGCCTTACTCTCATCGTCCATGGGCACTGTGAAGAAGTTCTATCTTAAAGTTCAAGGGATACTTCCTGAGAGTGTAGCTATACCTCTGAGGCAGGTGTGATTTGTTTTCCAGGGGAGAAAGCTAAAATACCATAAACACGCTACTTCCATACTTTTCCATCTTCATCATGATCTTTCCCCCTCAGGACCATATTTCTTGAAGAAAACGAAAAGTCTCCTTCCTGTTGTCTGTGAAACCGTCTGCTTGGAGTTCAAAGGAAACACCTCCTCTAACTTAGTGTGCCTTTCCCGAGCACAGAGGGCAGGAGGACTGAGTCAGTGGAGCCCAGTCAAACGCACAGGTGGACAGCTCAGACCTCATATTCTACTAAGGAGTCACAGAAATCTCATCTTCACACACGAAGGCCACCAGTCAGCCAATAAGTATCTCCTAAATGCCTGACTGTGCTCAGGGCCAGTTGCACACGATAACGCAATCGGCTCAGTATGATGTCGGTGTGACTGACTGGTGCCAGGCTGCGAGGAGGAGTCCTGCCCATGAGGACTTGTGGGCGGGGAGCCCAGCTTCCTTGTTCCAGGGCCACAGTTTCCAAATGGACATGTAGAGATCAGCCTGGGTCTTAGGTTTCTTCTAACTAGAACGGTGACGAAGTCTAAAGCAGGGTCATGAATCCCCTCACCCCTCCATCTCCAGACAGCTGGAGAGACTGAGCAGTTGTACCCAAAATTGTGAGGTCTCTGCAAGGTTCAGCTTGGTTCGCCTGGACGTGTGGGCATCTTCCCCCTGGCATGGTCAAAGGGGCCACCCACGTGTGTCCTTCTCCCACATAGTTCTCTCATTCATGAAATGTCCCCAGCTTGTCCTGCCTCAGGGCCTTCACAAACGCTGGGCTTGATGCTTGAGTGTCCTGCAGGAATGGCAGTGGGTTCATCCCTTCTTCAGATCTCAGTTGCTACCTTCTAGAAGGTCACCTCTTATAGTTCTATAAAGGTCTATGTTATTTTGGCGCCACCTTTCTTTGATTTCCTAGGGTGTATAGTCATTATGTCTGTTTGGGGTCCCCCTGTCTGCTGTATGTAGGTGGGGTGTCCTGTTTTATTCAGAACTCAACACTCAGCCGGGCATGGTGGCTCCTGTCTGCAATCCTAGCATTTTGGAGGGTGCCATAGAAGGATTGCTGTGAGTTTTCTGGTTCAGCCTGGGCTACACTGAGATTCTGCTTCAAAAAGTTAAAGCGATAAATTATGGGAGAGGAGACGTGGGTCAGCAGGGGATGGACACCATCTTCAGGCCTCAGAGGGCACTGTAACCACACGACAGACACACATATACAAAAAGCTTTGTTTATTAAATTCTATACTCAATGCCTAATACTGTACCACATTCCAAGGGTATGTCGAAGGCACCTGGATGTATTTCCCACTCAGTCTCCTTCAGGGCTCTGGGATCAGTCTCGACTCTGAGCTTCTGGCGTTTCTTCTGTTTGCTTTCTGTTTTTATTTATTTATTTTGTTTTTGAGGCAGGGTCTTACTAAGTAGACCTGGCCGGCTTGGGAACGCTCTCAAATAGACCTTGCTGGCCTCGAACTCAAAAGAGCAGGGATTGAAGCCTGCCCTTTGAGTCCTTTGTTCTTTTCTTTCTCGAGGGGGTGAAAAAAATAATAATCTTACGACCTCACGACATACTCACGCTCACCGTAGTGACATCATGCGTGGGTACTGTCACAAGCCTTCAAAGTCCCCTCTCAGAAGCCTCGGACCCGGGCGACGCGCTCGCGCGCCGATGACGTCACACCCAGCGCTGGCGTCACGTGCCCCCCCCGCGGGGGGTGGGGCCTGAGGGCGGCGCTTCCGGTCGGCGGAGCACGGCGGCCAGAGTGGCGGCAGCGGCGGCGGCGGCCGAGTGGCGGGATGGCGGGCGCCGCGAGCGAGTCGCGCTTCGCGGGGCTGTCGCTCATGCAGCTGCACGAGCTGCTGGAGGACGACGCGCGGCTCGGTGACATGGTCCGGGGGATGGAGGAGGTGAGCTCCTTGGGACGGGGTGAGGGGGGCGCTCGGACCGCGCGCTGGCAGCCGGAGCGGGGCCCTGGGGCGAGGATTGGGGGCTCGGAGGGCCCCAGGCCGGCTCGAGACGGCGATCAGTGCCTAGAACATTGCTGTGTGTGGGGCCGCGAGAGGGAGCGAAGACTCCGAGATTGGGGTGGTAGCTGTGGAGGGGACTGCGGCTGAGTCTTCCGAGGACTCTTAGGGCACCAAGGCAGGTAGGTTAGGCTCGGATTTTAAACGCTTCGAAGGGAAAGCTTGGAAAGTCTTCGGGGCACTGGAGCCAGTCCTTGCGGCTCGGGTCGGGGGACTAGCCGGAGCTGACGGACGGTTTTTAGATGGGCGTGTGGGTAGCAGAGGTCTGTAGCTGAGTCTGGGATGATATTCCGAGAGGGGCCCTCGAAGTTCAGAGGCTCCAGGCCACAGACAGCCAGGGTTGAGGTGGGAAGGGGCCCCGTGGCTGCCGGCTCCCCAAGTGCGCCTTCCCGTCAAAGTGGCCGTAGCAGAGTTGGCTCAAGAGTTCCTTCCTTTGCTTGTTCTGTGCACGGTCCGTGGGTAGCAAGAGGCTCCCCTTTCCCCAGGCATCCCGGCCTTCATGGAGAGAAGGGATGGAGGGAGTTCTAGCATGGCTGGCTGTACCTCACGGTTGTCTGCCCACCTCTTTGGGTCCTGAAATTGCTTCTGGCCACAGAGTAAATGGGGGCTGGGAGCTGACTGCTGAACCCCCCCTCGCTATGGTCCAGGGCCTGCCCAGCCTCTGGAAGGCATGTGCCCGCCCATGTTATCTTCCTCCACACCTTGCTTGTGGTTTGCTCTGAGTGACTGACTTCCCTTTTCGCTTCTCTCCCAACTGGTCCTGAGTCTGAAGTGCTGAATCTGGGGTTGACTGATCTAGCTATCCCTGGCCCACCTACCTCCTTTGTCTGGGAAGTCTGAGCTTCCCTAGGCCTGCAGTGCCTAGCTTCTCCTTCTGCCAGAAGCTGGTGTAAGGGGCTTTTGGCAGGCTTTCCGAAGAAGGATTGTTCAGCACCCAGCCAGCCCCCTTCCAAGGGGTCTTGTACATTCAGAATCCCTGGAAACCCCTCAACAGTTCATTGTCTGCCTCCACAGAGAGGCCACTGTAGTAAGATGGTATCAGTCTTTCCATTAATACACCCCTTGTATTCACGGGCTTTGCAGCTTGGCACATAGAACGTTGCTCTGAGATGTAATTTACCCAGTTTGTGGTATCCATGTGGCAATTTCCATTTTGGAGAATAAGAGACAAAATCCGTCTTTCGTGGCTGAATTGAGAATTCTGTGTCTGCACAAGAAACGGCAACCCTTGATGTGCTTCTCTGCCATTTCTGGGAGACGTTTCGTTGGCTGTGGGCAGAGTGGCGCTCTACTTTAATAATAACACGATAGGTGTGCTTTTCAGCACGCGACCCTGCCTGCAGGCTGCAACTTTGCTATATGTGACTATTCTGCCTCAGCCAGAACAGCTACTGGAACTCTGTAGGTGGAACATTTAATAAAATAGACTGCTGTTTAGCGGAGGGATTGGTGGGGGGTGAGTCAAACAGCCTGCTGGTGGGTGACTCTAGCCTCTCTAAAAACCTGGAGCGTGTTTTTATTTTTTGGGGGGGGGGCAGGGTTTCTCTGTGTAACACCCCTGGTCGTCATCCTGGAACTTGCTCTGTAGACCAGGCTGACCACAAACTCAGAGATCTGCTTGCCTCTCCCTCCCGAGTGCTGGAATTAAAACAAGGAAACAGCTAGAAAACCAGAACCCCTGGTTTCCTTGTTTTAAAAGCATGACGCCTTCAGAAACAACTATTGCTGAGTAATTTCAGTCACTCTCTGGTCTGCTTGGATGGGGTCTGCCAGTCCTCAGCGTTTCCATATGGTTCTACGGTAGGAAGTCACTCTCTGGTCTGCTCGGGCGGGGTCTGCCAGTCAGCGTTTTCATACGGTTCTACGGTAGGAAGGATACTTGTACTCAAAGATAAAATTTAAAATCCTGCTAGATTCATTTGACTTTCTCCTATTACAATCTCCAGGTTTCAGCTGGGGAGGTGGGTGCACACCCCTTTAATTCCATGTATTTATTTGGGGATGGTTTCAAGAGACTATTCTGTGAACTCCTGAGCAAATGGTCTGTGCATGATAAAAGGGTTAAAGAACATCGGGCTTTGGAATTGTAGACTGTGGGCTGGACTTGGCTGCTTTCGTGCTGTGTGATTGTAGGCAGGTCACTGCACCTCTCTGAACAGCTCTTGGGAAGGACTGTATGATGGTAATGGTCAGGTGAGTGGTGACTTTTGGTTAGTGTTCAACATTCAGTAGCAAGTAGTGGCTGGAACCGGAGCGGTAGGAAGACCTGCATTCGGTCCCCAGAACCCATGTAAAAAGCCAGGAATGCTGACAATACCATTGTCATCCATTTGGCTCCCCCAGGACGGGGGAGACAGGAGGATCCCTGGAGTACACCAGCAAACTGCAGGCCTGTGAGAGGTGCTGTCGCATAGATAGAACAAGGTGGACTGCACCTGAGGCAGGGGCACCGAGCTTTCCCTCTGGCCTCCACACTCTAGTGTCCGTGCTGCCCTATGTGCCTATGCACATACATGTCTGAGTACACACAGAGAGATCGCCTTAACACCTGGGGATCTCTTTTTGAAAGAGTAATTGATGTCATCCCAACAGATGAATAGGGTCTCATTTAGAAAACTTTAAAGTAAATTCAGACTTGCCTTTAGCCTAGTAAAAATCGTATCTTTGTACAGTTGGAAGGGTCAAGGGTCATGTGACTTGGTGTCTCTAGGAAGCATGGGGAGTGACTCTCAGCAGAGTCTCATAATCCGAAATCAATCTCAATCTCTCTCTCTCTCTCTCTCTCTCTCTCTCTCTCTCTCAGCTGGCAGGAGGAAGTGTTTTAAATTGTAGAGTAGGCTTCTCCCAGCCTGAAGGGATGTTTTGTGGCTGCCATAAGTGTGTCTTGTTGGAGGACTCACTTGGGCTTAACTGCAGTGGGCATGTGTCCGCATACACTATTTTAATTGCAGCCTGCGAGTTTTAGCACAGCTCAGGACATTAAAATGATGCCGGTGCTATAGGCTCTGGGCCCGCGTGTTTTCTCTTTTTCCGGCTCTCCTGTCCGTTCTGCGGCTCCTTAAATGCAGACACCATTACTGGCCTTTTCATCTTTGGTGTGGAGGGGCATGTTTGTGTCCAGGCTGGCCCACAGATCCGCCTGCTTCTGCCTCCCAAGTGTTGGGACGAAAGGCGTGCATCCCCACACCTGGCTGACTTTTTTTGGGGGGGTACAGATGGGTATTGGTGTATAGATAGGGGTCAGAGAACAACTTGAGGAGTAAGTTCTTTTCTTCCTCTGTGGGAAAGAGGGATTGAACTCAGACTTGCACAACAAGAATCTTTGCCACTTAAACCAGTGGTTCTCAACCTGTGGGTTGTGACCCCCTCTGGAGATTGAATGACCCTTTTACGGGGGTGGCCTAAGACCATGGGAAAACACAGATGTTTACAATATAATTCTTAACAGTAGCAAAATTACAGTTATGGAGCAGTAGTGAAAACAGTTTTATGGTTTGGGGGTCACCACAATTTGAGGAACCATATTAAAGGTCACAGGGTTAGGAAAGTGGAGGGCCACTGCCCTAAACCGTCTTACTGGCCTCCTTTCTTGAACTTATTTCTGCATGCCTGTGGAATGTGTCTTTATCTGTCCACATGAACCCTGTTGACTGGCAGGCACTCCCATAAAAGGAGCAGTTGCTTGGGGATTAGGCAAGCACACCCTTGGGTCACTTCTTGTGTCTTCTAAGGAAATGGCAATGCTGCCTGCTCGCCAGCTAGGGCCTCCCTCACAGAGGATTCAGATTCCTCAGCCTTGTTCCTGTGGGAATGGAAGTGCCAGCGTACAGAAGTGCTGGGCGTCTGAAAAGACAGAGTTCTGTGGAAAGTAAAGAGCTCTGTCTGGAAGAAGCAGCTTCCTTGAGGCCTGTACTCTGCGTGTGATGGCAGCTCCTGCCCCAGTCACAGTGGCTCCTTGAAATGGAACGCTCGCCCCGGGCTGAGTCATTGCTGGTGGGCCTGGCTTTTTAGAAACCAAGACCCGAACTTGCTGAGGGTCAGCAGTGGGTTTCACTCCGAGTCTTAGCTGTCCTGGGACTGACTATGTAGGCCTAGCTGGCCTAAAACTCACAGAGATCCTCCTGCCTCTGTCTCCTGGTGGCTGGGATTAAAGATGTGAGCCACCATGTCTGACTTTTCTGTTTTAAATATCAGTGTAGTTGTATGGGGAGATGGTAGGTGAGAGTCATGTGACTGGGTGACACCTTTTAGGGAGAGTGGTGGTGCCTGCCTTTTAGGATTTCGTGTGACCCAGAACAAGTGTTCCCTAGAGGCCACCCCTTTCTTAGTCAGAGCTTTTCTGAATTGGTAGAGTGAAGCAGGTGGATTTTCACAAATTGAGACCAGATGGGGCTCCAGTGTCAGGAGACTGTCCCGGAGAGAGGTGTCTGATGCCCATCTTATAAGCTGGTCACCTCCCTGTGGCCCTATTCTGTACTGGCATCAACATAATGCCTAACAAAAAGGGTGTTCCCATCAGTGTCACCGTGAGCAGTGGCCTGGCCTCTAAAGGATGAGCAGAATGGCCCAGACTGAGCCGGAGAGGGGCGCCTGTAGGTGGAAAGGGAGAGGAGATCCTGTTGGAATGTGGGGCTCCCTCAGGGCTCCTCCAGTATAGGGGTGTGTGTATGTGGCTCTGCAGTTCCCCAGAACCATCTCTGTGAGGTTCTGATTTCCACTTTGAGCACTTGGACATCAAAGGAGCTGGAGGTTTGAATGACTGACTACTAGGTACTTAGTGTGTCGTCAGAGCAAGGAGGTGCCATCGGATAACTGACAGAGGAACCCGGAATTCAGTGACCCCCATTTTGACAACATCCTGTTGCTGTGCTTTTGTCAGACGGATCTGAAGGGGAACTTGACCTGCAGTGACTGTGTCCAGAGCTAAGGAAGGCCAGCTTGTTGTTCATGAGGTCCATAAGGACCATAATGATAATAACACACCATAATGCAGTATTTGTAGTGGACGTTGTCATGGGGACTCATGCCAAGTGCACAGTGCAGGGTTATCCACAAAGACTCGGCAGCCACTGGTACCCAGAACTTGATGAGACTAGAGTTGTATTTGGCCATTTCCCTCTTGGCCATCTCCTGGGAGAACTGTCTTTACCGCCAGGACAAAGGTGGAGACAAAGCTCCCTGCAGGACTTCTTCAGGAGGAAGAATGAAAATTCAGAAGGCTTTGTCGTCTCTGGGTTGCATGACTGGCTCTCACTAAGCAACCTCAGTTGGCCTGAACTCTCTTGCAAGGCTCTAGTGAAGGGCTCTAGCAGGCCTGAATATAGCAAATACATCGCAGACAGACTTTGCCTTTTACTGTTCTCTCCCCTTCCCTCTTCCTAACTAAACCATTACATTACGTTCATTGGTTTGTTTGGTTGGCTGATTGTTTGGTTTTTTTGTTTGTTTTTTGAGACAGGGTTTCTCTGTGTACCCCTGGCTGTCCAGGAACTCTCTAGTGTTGAAGTCCAGCAGTGAAAAACCCCCTTTGAGCCTGGCGATGGTGGCTTACACCTTTAATCCCAGCACTTGGGAGACAGGCAGATGGATCTCTGTGAGTTCAAGACCAGCCTGGTCTACAAGAGCTAGTTCCAGGACAGGCTCCAAAGCTATAGAGAAACCCTGTCCCGAAAAACAAAACAAAACAAAACAAAAAACAAAAGACAGACCCCCTTTGGCTATCCTAATTAATATGCCTATTTAACTTAACATACCCTAATTAACTTAAACTCCTCATCCTCGCAGGGGTGTTCCCCCTTTTCCTTTATAAACTGCCAAGTTTCCTCTGTTCAGAGTCCCTTGTCCCTCAGGCAAATATACCTTCCCTTCTCCCTCGCCCCTTTTCTCCCCTCTTCTTGTTCCTCTTTCCATCCTTTCTTAACCTCTCTGTGTCTTTGTCTCTTATGCCACGCTCTTTGTCCCTCTGGGCAAATAAATCTCCTTTGTGCTAAGAACTTGGTCTTGAGCCGACTTTGAGGTCCTTTTTTTTTCTTTTATTTTTTGTTTTGTTTTGTTTTTTGAGACAGGGTTTCTCTGTAGCTTTGGAGCCTGTCCTGGAACAAGCTCTTGTAGACCAGGCTGGCCTCCAATTCACAGAGATCCTCCTGCCTCTGCCTCCTGAGTGCTGGGATTAAAGTTGTGAGCCACTACCACCCATAGACAGTCTGGTCCCAAACTCCCATTCCTGCCTCTGCCTCCTGAGTGCTGGGATTAAAGTTGTGAGCCACTACCACCCATAGACAGTCTGGTCCCAAACTCCCATTCCTGCCTCTGCCTCCTGAGTGCTGAGACTAAAAGCGTGCACCACCATCTCTGATACTTCTTTCTTTCTTAAAACACTGTGCATTTCATGTATATGTGTGCCTGTGTGGAGGTCAGAGGACAGATGTCAGGTTGCTGTTACGTCTACATGCTAAGCCATCTGGCTGGCCACATAATTCTTTTAGATCAAAGCTTTTGTTATCTGCAAGGATTAACGAATGGCCTCTTGAGATTTTATTCATGTTCATAGCCCAGTGACCAGCACGGTGGAGGGACACAGTGGGTGCCAATTAATGTTTGCCTACAGACAGCCAGTTTTATTCGTGTGGACATAGCTGAGTTCAAGGAGGCTTATTCATTTACTCAGCCTTTGTGGGGAGCCTGTTGTGTGCTGTGCTGGGGATGTGAAACTAGAAAAGCCACAGTTTTCTTTCTTCCTTTTTCTCTTTTGTGGGGCCAGGGATAGAGCCCAGGGCCTTCCACATGGGAGCCAGGTGCTCCACCATCAAACTGGACCCTCAGCCCCCGGTGTTCCTCTTCTAGTATTTTAACTCCCTTACAGGAAGCTAAATCCACAGACCCTGGCCTGGGGAAACCCTGGAAGCCTTTGGGGCATGGGGGAAGGTCAACAGACATGCTTCCTGGAGGAACTGTGACTCGGGAGCTGTAATTCAGAGGTTGAGGCAGAGTTAACCAGGTAATAAGGTAATGAGGGAGCGGGCTCTAGGGCCTCGGGGTGGACAGCAAGAGCAAAGATTGCAGGAGTGGCCAGCGCAGTGAGGCACTAACTGGCTAGAGAGCTGGCAGCAGCAGATGGCCTTAGGCCACCAGAGTAAGGAGCTTGGCCTGATCCTCTAGAGAGCCACTGCGGGTTTAAGCCAGGGTGTGTTACAGTTGGCTGCCCTTGACATTTATGTAGATGATTCTGGTGTGCACGTGGGAGTGTGGGGGTGAACTGGAGGGGGTAAGGTTAGGGAGCATGGAGATCAGTTAGGAGGCTGAAAGATAAAATGGAACCTTGAGCTGCCAAAATAGTGGACTTTGGGCCCGGAGACCGCATTCCCAGCAGAGCCAGCTGGGGCTTGTTTTGCCCAGATGGAATTATAGTGAATCGGTATTATGTGTCTGCCAGTCACACATTATAGTGGGATATAGTGGAAAGCTAATAGATTGTGTGTGTGTTCAGCAAGAAAATGACAGGAATAAAAGGCAGCATAAGTTATAAAAACTACAAAAAGTGGAAAGTCAATCATATGTATTTATGTATGTATTTGCTTTTTGGTGGCGATGGGGAAAATGACAGCATCTTGCTATGTAGCCCAGGCTGGCCTCAAACAGGTGCCCTTCCTGCCTCAACTTCAGGAGTATTAGGACTGCAGGTGTAGCTGCCATTGGTGTAGGAAGGGATAGACTAAGACAAGATTTGGGATGCAAGAAAACTTTGGGGCAAGTTTCCCAAGTGCTATCTTCCCCACTGTCAGCATGGTGGTAGTATCAACAATAGCACCCTAAATCGGGGCCATGTGGGAAGCTCAGGTAGGGGCATGAATTAAGGCTAGACAGGGTGACATGGTTGAGACCTTTATTTAACAAAAGAAAGGGAGCTGTAGTTCAGACTCACGCATTTAATCCCCAGCACCAGATAGAGTGTGGAGGCTCTGTGTGGTCCTGGCACTTAGGAGCTCGGAGGCAGGAGGATCAGGCATTCAAGACAATCCTCAGCTATATAGGGAGATTGCTTCCAGCCTGAGAAAGAAAAGGAAAAAGGGAATCCTATTTAGTTATTCTGAGGATGAAATAAGAGGCTGTCTGAGCTTTCCAGTACCTGATGATAAGAGAACTGAAAAGGCCTCTGTAGTCAACACCGCGGGCTGCTGGAGCAAACATTTCCCCTCGGGGCATTAATTCCTGGGATCTTAATTCTTGGTGGTGATTATACAGCTCTCAGCAAATAGAGTTGGGGAAATGGTGGCTAATGATCTGGGGAGGGGCTGCTTTGTTCATTTTGGCTAGGGGGTGGGAGTGGGGGGCACATTGGGGGGTTGGGAGGCTGTGCACCTATGTGCAGTGTTCTGATTTCCTGATCGTAGTGGACTCCTAGAGCCTCCTGTGGGACAGATGCCATCTGCTGCTGTCCCAAGGGCCCTGGGATATCAGAGGAGCACAGTAGATGGCAGGGTGTCACTGATGAGTTCTGTGGTGGGAAGGAAGGGCCCTGTGAGTTTGTGCTCTGTTTCAGGAGGGAAGTAGCTTGTGTTTGTTCTTTCTGATCCAGCCCATCAAACGCTCAGTGACAGACAGGCTGGGTCACACCCTCAGAACGATTCTGCCCTGTCTGTGGGGGTCCAGGGATGGCCAGTCAGGCCATCAGGCTTGCTACCACCAGTCCCCACAGCATGATTTATGTAATTAACACATCTTTGAATTCTGTTAAGTGGAATTTAGCCTTTTTTTTCTTTTTCTTTACAATGGGTTAGTCTTGGGACTTAGGTGATGGCTCAGTTAAGAACACTTATTTTATTATTTTTTGTGTCTGTGTCTTGTTTCCCCACCCTCACCCCGCCCCTGCTCCCTGCCATTGCCATCTGGTCCTCCACCACAGAGGCAGTGGGTAGGCCCTGTTAGGGCCTAGAAACACACAAGTGTGAACAGCTAAGAGCACTGTATAAGCTGATTAACGCGGGTGTTCTGTTATAGCGATGGAAAGTCAGGGCAGCCTTGGGCATCTGGTTCTCTATATGAAATAACTAGATTTTTGTTAAGAAACTTATGTAGAATAATCTAGAGAGCAGTAGTTTCTCTTTTGGCTCTTCTTTAAACCACCTACAAAAAGGGAAAACCTCAAACTCTTGATTAGAGTAGGATTTTCTCATCTATACCAAAGTGAGAGTAATCCAAGTCATGAGAGTAAAGTTCATTACACAGTTCAGGGTTAGAAAGGTCAGGATACAGAAAGAGCAAAGTCGTCCACAGTCTGAACCAGCACAACCTAGGAGGGGAGGCTGTGTTCTTATTTGCGCTTTATAGAGACTGTGTTAAGTTTAGTTCCTGGTTAATGGGAATCCGCCACTGCTGGTGTAATAATAAATCCAGGTTTATTCCGAGCACAGCATTCCTGGGTGGCCCCAGGGGAAGTGGAGGGGAACACGTGTTTGTTCTGCAGGGCGGGGGCAGTTTAAATACCCTGTAGGAGTCTTGAGCGTCTCTGGGGAGGCGTCTTCATTTGACGGGCTTTCTTAGGGGCAGAGTATGGACTGAGGCAGCTCCAGGGGGAGGGGGCTTGGAGCAGAGTCTCCAACCGAATATTCCAGACTCTTTGGGATGCCAGGGACTAGAATGAAGCCTTCATCTAAACAGAGACTAAGCTAAAAAGACATGAATCTCTTGAAGTTGTGGGTAAAAGGAAATAGAAAACCAAGACCTGGGTGCTTTGGTGGTTGGTCCTGAACAGAAACCACTAAGAAAACCCAGGTTCCAGGGTGAGCCGTGGCATGCCCTCTTAGTTCCAGCTACTGGAGGAGCTGAGAGAGGAGGGTCACTTGAGCCTATGAATTTAAGACCACTCTGGGCAACATGGGGAGATCTATCCCCCACAAAGGGGAAAAAATGAAAAAGTTGGGGTTTAGGAATTTTAGTAAGCTGAATTTTTTTAGAGGGTGGACTGGGGAGAGGAGAGTCTTCATTTTTAAATTACCACAGAAGTAACTTGGCAGAGGTGACACACGCCTTTTAATCCCAGTACTCACGAGGCAGAGACAGGAGGATCTCTGTGAGTTTGAGGCCAGCCTGGCCTACATAGTGAGTTCTAGGACAGCCAGAGTTATGTAAAGAGACCCTGTCTACATAAATTAAAAGTGACAGTCTTGGGGTGCTGTGATGGCGGCTGTGCTGAAGAAGACCCCTAGCCTGGTGGGGTTGGCTGTGTGCGACACTCCACACGCTGTGTACAAAGATTCTTGATGTTCTGAAGCAGTCCCTAAATGTGCAGCCAACAGAAATGCACAGAGCAGATGGCCAGTGAGAAGCTGGGGATGGTCAAGGCGGAGCAGATGCTAAAAAATGAAGAACTTGCGTCAGGGTGATTCTTTTTTGTTTGTTTTTTGTTTTTTGAGACAGGGTTTCTCTGTAGCTTTGGAGCCTGTCCTGGAACTAGCTCTTGTAGACCAGGCTGGTCTCGAACTCAGAGATCCGCCTGCCTCTCTACCTCCCGAGTGCTGGGATTAAAGGATTAAAGGCATGCTCCACCACCGCCCGGCTTCAGGGTGATTCTTCAGGCTGAAAATGAACTAAGTCTGGCAAGGAAGGTGCTGCAGTGGAAGCCGTGGGAGCCACTGGTGGGAGAGCCTCCTGCCAACCAGCGGAAGTGGCCAATATCACAGCGTCTGATGGTTGATGCGAATTAAATGTGGAATTAAATGTTCTATTATGCTTTTAAAAAAAAGTGACAGCCTTTGCTCCTCATGGTGAGCCTGGTGTTTGTGCCGCTCTCAGAGCAGCCACATGCGAACCAAGGGCCAACTGTGTTTGCTGCCAGACCTCTCTGTTCCGGGTTTATTTGCTTAGTAATTCTGCAGAATTCTTCCGCTGATGAACTGTGAGTGGAAGGAGGAAGGGCAGCTTCCATGAAGACCAAACAGTGTGCTTTAGAAAGTGCGGATACAAAGTATTTTACCAGGAAAACAAAACAAAAAACCCAGAACCTCACTATTGATTGAGGTGTGTGTTACACCAAGAGCAAATCAAAGAATTCCAGTAGCCGGGCGGTGGTGGCGCATGCCTTTAATCCCAGCACTCGGGAGGAGGCAGAGGCAGGCGGATCTCTGTGAGTTCGAGGCCAGCCTGATCTACAAGAGCTAGTTCCAGGACAGGAACCAAAAGCTACGGAGAAACCCTGTCTCGAAAAATCAAAAAAAAAAAAAAAAAAAAAAAGAATTCCAGGATTCCGCTCTTGTGGCGCTTGTCCGGTGCCTGAGTTTGCTCCGTGGAAGGATGAGACCATGTAAAAAGGAAGTGGAGGCTGGAGAGATGCTTTGCTCTGTGGCCAGAGCACTCACTTTTCTCATAGAGGACCTGGGTTCAGTTCGAAGCACCCACATGACAGCTCACAACCATCTGTAACTCGAGTTCCAGGGGATCCAGTGCCTTCTTCTGGCCTCTCTGGGCACTAGGCATGCATGTGGTGCACATACATACCAAATAAATAAATCTTTGAAAGTGGATCCCCAGCCTACAAACTACAATCCCAGAGACCTTAGACAACAATGCAGACATTAAGAGAGACTTACATAGATATAATCTACATGGGAAGTAGAAAGTAGAAAAAGACAAGATCTCCTGAGTAAATTGGGAGCATGGGGACCTTCGGGAAGGATTGAAGGAGGGGGAGAGGCAGGGAGGTGAGCAGAGAAAAATGTAGAGCCCAATAAAAATCTTTAAAAAAATAGATTTAAAAAAGAAAATGGAATCTTTGTTTCATGAAAACCAAAGCTAGGGAGATGGCTCCGGGTAGTGTTTGAAGAGCTGCGTTCTGTCCCCAGAAGCCATGTGTAAAACCCAAACTCCTATAAGTGTGGCGGGTAGTATGCTGGCAGGGCACTGGGTATCCCATGAGAAACTTGTCTAAAAGTTAGTCAATAAAGTGGATGGCGCTTGAAGAATTAACTCCTACCATGTTCTCTGGCTTCCACACACTTGTGCATACACACGTGCACCTGCACACATACAAAGAAAGACCTTTGTCGTAAGTGGGGGGGAAGGGCACATTTCTGCCTTTAAAATGGTTAGCCAGTGCTCTTGAGGCGGGGGAAGGGAGGGTTAGGGGTATGAGACCACTGGACTACATAGTGAGAGCTGTCTCAGAACAGCTGAGATGTTTATGACAGTGCTCTAACCAGGATGCCTAGTTAACTAACAGCTAACTGGTTCTGATTATGTACAGAATTCCTAGGCTTAGAGCAGAAGTTGGGATTTAGTGCTTTGGGAAAGCGCGCGTGCACACACACACAGACACAGATTTTAGGGGACGCCAGGGACAAGGGGAGGTAGTCAGTGTGGGTGGTCCATCCTGCCTTCCTGTCCTCTGTTGTCATTCCTTCCTTCCTGCCTCCGCACGGGTCGGAGTTACCGTAAAGCAGGTGGCTCCAGTCAGGTCATGTCAAAGCGGAGCCACTATCAGCCACTCAGGCCTGTCACGGTTCATTGTTCCTCACGCAGTACCCACGTAATTCCAAGTCTCGAGGGCTTGCTTACTTTTATCTGAATATTAGGAAATGAGCCTTCCAGGAAATGCCAAGCCCTGGTATGTCGTCCTGCCAGAACGAGGGCACTGGCGAACTGTGTGGCCCAGAGTCGACTTTATTTCTTCTCTGGAACTGGCCCGATTACTTCCAAGCCTCGACATTTGCATTTCTGTGAGCTCTTGTTCAAGTCAGTGCCTTCCTAACTTTAGCCACAATGACAGCTCCATGCAGATGAACAGGAGACTGAGTTTAGTGGTCATTGGCTGCTCCTTTCTGAGAAAGCAGCTTCCACCCCAGCAAGAAGGTATTTGATGTCTTTTTTTTTTTTTTAAAAAAGAAAGAAAGAAAAGAAAAGTAAAGTAAAGTGGAGCCGGGCAGTGGTGGCGCACGCCTTTAATCCCAGCACTCGGGAGGCAGAGGCAGGCGGATCTTTGTGAGTTCGAGGCCAGCCTGGTCTACAGAACGAGGACAGGCTCCAAAGCTACATAGAGAAACCCTATCTCCAAAAACCAAAAAAAAAAAAAAAAAAAAAAGAAAGAAAGAAAAATGTGATTAGAAATCTCTGATCCTTTAATGTGGTTTTTTCTTTTTTGAGACAGGGTTTCACTATGTAGCTCTGACTGTATTGGAATTCACTGTGTGGACCAGGCTGGCCTTAAACTCACAGAGATCCGCCTGCTTCTGCTTCCTGAGTGCTGGGATTAAATGTGTGCGCCACCACCACCCAGAAACCCTTGGTTCTCAGCCAAGTTGGTGGAGCTTTTGATAAGCAGCTGGTGAGTGACTTCCTGAGTGGGCCGTGTCTTGGAGCTGGTTTCACACAGCCCCCGGGACAGTCGTATTTTAGGACGGTTTCACTGTGTTCTGCAGCTCTTCCGCTGTGTTTCTGTGCCCTCAGAGCTGAGCAGCCTGACTCTGCTCGGGCCCTCTGAGTGAAGAGAGAGAACATGTGTTGACATGACTGTCCTCAGACTACTGCAGCAGGTCCCAGCCTCCTCAAAACCCAAGGTCAGTGCGGACTGGCACCTGTCATTGGGTAGCTTAACTCCTTCTGAACGGGAGAGGAAGTTGAGCTTTCTATAGGACCAGCAAGGTCTCTCAGAGGGTAAAGTGACTGTCTCCAAGTATTATGACCACCTGCGTTTGATGATAGAAGCAGAGAACCAACTCTCATTAGTTGTCTTCCGACTTCACTCATGTGCATACGCGCATGCACACATATGTAATATAGAAATAATGGCCTCATGTGGCTGGAGAGATGACATAGCGGTTAAGAGCACACACAGCTCCTTGCAGAAGGCCTGCGTTTGGCCCAGCTGCAACTCCTGCGCCAGCATCAGCTCTCACTCGTACCACACATGGACACACATGAATATGCACAGTTGAAGAGAAACCCACGGCGTCAGGCCCGCCACTGGGTGATTGGCATTCAGATGAATGGCTGAGGTAGGTCAGAGGAGCCTGGTGAAGGAGTTACAGCTAACCTGCAGAGCACACGCGCTCGACACAGGCTTAGGCCTACAATGAGCTGAGGCTTGGCTCTTGTCATCCTGTTACAGAGAGCTTTACATTTCTCGAAAGTGGCCAAGGTCAGATGAGGCATTGTTCTCTGATGATGACCTTGCTAATTAATTGGACAGTTTTAGGGTGTTATATAGAGGCTAACTCCCTCCCAGAAGTTGGTTTCATTTGGTTTTGTTTCTTCTGGTCTTTTGAGACAAGAGCCTTGCATTGGCCTGGCGGCCATGGAGGTGCACGCCTTTAATCCCAGCGTAGAGGCAAAGGCAGGCTGATCTCTGAGCTCGAGGCCAGCCTGGTCTACAGAGTGAGTTCCAGGACAGCTAGGGCTACACAGAAATCCTGTCTCGAAACAAAAAAGCTTTACACTGTAATCCAGCAACAGACTTTCAGCCATCCTCCTGTCTCAGCCTCCGAGTGCTGGGATAACAGGTATAAGCCACTACATTTAGTTCAAAAGTTGGTTTTCTAAAGGTGAAAGGGGCCGGGCGGTGGTGGCGCACGCCTTTAATCCCAGCACTTGGGAGGCAGAGGCAGGCGGATCTCTGTGAGTTCGAGACCAGCCTGGTCTACAAGAGCTAGTTCCAGGACAGGCTCCAAAACCACAGAGAAACCCTGTCTCGAAAAACAAACAAACAAACAAACAAAAAAAAAAAACAAAAGGTGAAAGGGGAGGAAAATATGTTGTTCCTATGTAAGTTGTGTTTCACGTGATCAAGTAAGGCAAAAAGTTCTACAGAATTCGGTCAAGATTTGTAGGTGGTGAATGATATAGAATCGTCGGTTTTAGAGAGTGATTGTGGCATTGTAGTTAGGGCTACAGAGTTCTTGCTCAATGTGTTTCCCGAGTGCCACCACACCCAGCACCCACCACGTTTTTAAGGATGAATGACAGGGTACTGGTTTAAAATACCTTAAAGGTAAAAGCTGTGGGTGACCCAGTGTAGATGGGTCCTCCAGTATGGGCAAGACTGGTTCTGTGTCCAGCCCTTTTACATGAACGAAAGGGGGCTGAAGTGTTGGTAGGACCTGGAATAGGCTTACGCGCCTGTGCCATCCTGTAGCTGCTTTGCGCATGGACATAAACCAGTTAGACTGCAGTGGGGGTGGATACTAGGTGACTGTTAGAACATGGAAGTGGATGGTAGTGAACGTACGTCTCCATTTTTCCTGGCAGAGCCGTGCAGAAAACACACCTAGCCAAAACCTCCACCAGCGTCACAGCAGGGCCCAGAACCCAGGTGTTAGCGCATGCTGAAATGTGGGCACAGTGAAGTTTTCAGTTAACACCGAAATCTCCGTGGTCACATATTCCAAGGCTTTCACTTGGACACTGCGCTCTTGTACGAAGGAAGGCCCACGCTGCTAGTGGCAGGATGCATGCCTGGATCTGGGCAACCTTATGCACACAGATGATCTTGATCATGAGACCCTGGAGGTCTGGGCTGCTCCCAGATCATCGTTGGCTCTTAGATGTGCATCCTCTGTGTCTCTGGAACAAACGAGAGAATGAACTAGTGAATGAATGGCCAGTTACTCTGTTAGAACACGCTGTGACTGACCAGGATGAGCATCTGCTTGTGTTTTTAAAAATACTTTCCCCTCCACCCTCCCTCCAATCCTTCCTATGTTCCCCTTCTCAAACTGACAGCTCCAGCTTTCCGATCCGCCATCTGTGGTGGCAGCGCCGCCAGGATGCAGATTTTCGTGAAGACCCTTACGGGGAAAACCATCACGCTCGAGGTTGAACCCTCGGACACTATAGAAAATGTCAAGGCCAAGATCCAGGATAAGGAAGGAATTCCTCCTGATCAGCAGAGGCTGATCTTCGCTGGCAAGCAGCTGGAAGATGGCCGTACTTTGTCTGACTACAACATCCAAAAGGAGTCCACCCTTCATTTGGTGTTGAGACTTCGTGGTGGTGCTAAGAAAAGGAAGAAGAAGTCTTACACCACCCCCAAGAAAAACAAGCATAAGAGGAAGAAGGTGAAGCTGGCTGTACTGAAGTACTATAAGGTGGATGAAAATGGCAAAATTAGCCGTCTTCGTCGGGAGTGTCCTTCTGATGAATGTGGTGCTGGAGTTTTCATGGCCAGTCACTTTGACAGACATTATTGTGGCAAGTGCTGTCTGACTTACTGCTTCAACAAGCCGGAAGACAAGTAGTTGTGTATGAATAAATAAAAAGACAGGAATTGAAAGAAAAAAAAACAAAACTGACAGCTCCAAAAGGCAACCAGTAAGGATGCCATCCCTGTAGGAGGCTGGTTCTCCGCTCAGTGTCATTATTTGCCTACTTCTTTGCTCGTGGCTGGGACCCTGTGAAACTTCTGGTTTTTAAATAAATGGGTAAATTACAGTGGACTCGGGGCTGTCATGGTACCTCGGCTTTCACATGCCTGGTGAGCCTTGTAAGTGGGGAGCCCCCCGTGTCTGAAGTGTCTGGTGCACTGGAGTCTGTCTTGGCAGTTGTCATGATCTTACTTTCCCTTTATTTCTAGCTGTGCTGGTTGCTGTGGCAGAGCAGGACAACAGGTGGTCTCCAAATGCCGTGATAACAAGCTAATGGTAGTCTGTAATGCCAGCAAAACTAGGTAGACAGAGACTCCACCCCTCAGAGGAGATGGTGGCTGTATGTGTATATGCGTGTGCCTGCACGTGTGTGTGCATGCATGTGTGTATGTGTGTTGCTGTGCTACACGAATGTGCTTCTGTGCTTTTTAGTTTTCCTGCTTTAAGACAGGGTCTAGCTTTGTAGCTCTGGCTGGCTTTGAACTTGCAGCTATCCTCCTGTATCTGGAATGTCGGGATCATACAGGACGCACCACACGGGGCTTATAGTTCTGTTCAGAAGGGGCTGAGTGTCCTCATCAGATGGGTGACTGCATAGGGAAAGCAGGCTTCTGGCCAGACACAGGCACATGGGTGGAGGGAGCCCCATGGGAAAGGGGAGTGCTGGGAACAAGTCTGGACAGTTTGGGAGGAAGGACAGCATGAGGGAGAGGGCCTGGTTGACCTGCTGTGACTCCTTCCATCTTTGGTGACTTCGAGGAACAGAGCAGGCATGAGGGTACACCTCGTGGACAGCAGAAGACGCCAGCACTGGGCTAGTGCCCTGTGGCTGCTGAAACAGGTCACCACACCACAGCACTGTAGTCTCACAGCAGGAATGCCTGTGGCACAGTCTAGGGGCCAGAAGCCTGGCATGCTGTGCCAGGAAAACATCATCCGTCTTGCCTTTCACTTCTTGCTGAGCCAGCTCCCTCCGCTGTGGTGGGTTGTGGTCACAGCTATGTCAATAGAAAAGAGCGTAGATGGTGAGGGTCTGGTTTGGAGTGGGCTACACAGTTTAGATAAAGGCAGCCACCACCAAGATTGGTAGGGGATGGGCAGGACAGTGGGGACCTAGGAGTCGCATGAACAAAGGTGGTGGAAAGTGTCATGTCTGTCAGATTTCTGCTTACTGCCCAGTAACGTGCGTGTGTGTTAAATACAGCAAGATTGCACACCTTGTACATACACTAAGCCTGTAGAAAGTGGTCAGAGTCCACTCAGGTTGTGACCTTCAAGTCACTGGGCTTGCATCAACTGACAGACTTCCAGTACTGTTAAGAATTTTCAAGCGGAATGGTGGCAGCACACACCTTTAATCCCAGCACTCTGGAGGCAGAGGCTGACGGATCTCAGAGTTCAGGACCAGCTTGGTCTGCAGAGCAAGTTCCAGGACAGCCAGAGCTACACAGAGAAACCCTGTCTCTTAAAAACCAAATAAAGAGGGGCTGGAGAGATGGCTCAGTGGTTAAGAGCATTGCCTGCTCTTCCAAAGGTCCTGAGTTCAATTCCTGGCAACCACATGGTGGCTCACACCCATCTGTAATGAGGTCTGGTGCCCTCTTCTGGTCTGCAGACATACACAAAGACAGAATATTGTGTACATAATAAATAAATAAATATTTTAAAAAAAACCAAATAAAGAGAATTTCCATTCATTTGTTCATATTGGCTCATGTAGTTCAGCGGTGTCATTTGGTTTATCGTGCTGAGGTCGTCTTGTGTGTAAAGAGGGAGTTAGAGACTGCCAGTCTGGGTGGTAGAGGCACACACAGGCCTTTAATCCTAGCACAGTTAAGAAGCAGGCAGTTCTGTGAGTTCGAGGCCAGCCTGGTCTTCAGAGCGAGATCCCGGACAGGCTCCAAAGTTACACAGAGAAACCCCGTCTCAAAATCTGCCCCCACTCCCAAAGAAAGTTAGGAAATGGGGACAGACTCGTCTGCCTTAGGGAGACACAGTTAAAACTATAGACAAGGGGGCCAGACCTGGTTGGCTTAAACCTGCCTCCTCCTGTTTTATATTCCTCTCTAGCTCTGGGATGAAAGGCGTGCACCACTACCACCCAGTTTCTGTGGCAAACTGGTGTGGCAACTGGGATTAAAGGTGTGTGTCACCACTGCCTGGTCTGTATGGCTGATCAGTGCGGCTGTTTTACTCTCTAATCTTCAGACCAACTTTATTTATTAAAATACAAATGAAATATCACCACATTTACCCTTTTTGTCTAAAATAAAAAAGGCTGTAACTAATATAAGAAAAAACTATACACAATAAATATAATACATAGGCAATAAATGCATCAATAATGTCTAGTTCATTTGCATTTGACAAATTCAGAGAAAATACTCCATATCTATGCTATCTTGTGAGTCCAAAGTCTTGTACCGAATTTACTTTCTATCATAATTTGCTTTCTGCATCTGGTAAACAAGGGAAGCTATAACCCTCTAGTCTTCAACTCCCTCAGAGACCCGAGAAGGAAATAATATTAACTGAGTAAGCAGGAAGTGTGAGCAAGTGACTTCCAAAAACTGCGAAATGACAGAAACAGCTGGCTGCCTGGACAGTCACCTAGAGTTCCTCTGCAATGTGGGGGCATCCATCTTTGGCCTGACAAGTATCACTGGAAACTCAAGCTTCCGACCTGGCCCTAGCCAGCAGGGCTTCAGGAAGTCTTGCATCTCTGTAAGCCTTGCATGGGCAGAGGGAGCTTATATCTGTTTTCTTCTTGTAGAGTTCATTTCTTCATGGGTCTCCTCATCTCAGACAGGTTTTTTGTTTTTTTGGTGTGTCGTGTGTGTGTGTTTGTGTGTGTCGTGTGTGTGTGTTTGCATGCGCACTGGTGGAAGCCAACAATCAGGGGTCTCTCTTATCTTTTGAGACAAGGTCTCTCATTGAATGTGGAGCTCACCTATTGGCTGGCCTAGCTGGCCAGTGAGCTCCAGGGTTAGCCTGTCTCCCCCCACCCCGTCCCCAGCACTGGACACACTGGGCTCCTACATGGGCATGAGGGATCTGAACCCAGTCCTCAGGCTCGTACCTGATGGACTATCTCTCCAGCTGCCACCACCCCCCATTTTGAAAGGGAGGCACTTTATTTTCCCAGGGTGTCTGCCTTCTGTTTGCACTGACATCAGAAAGGTGGGGTTTTGTTTGTGTGTGCTTATTGTAAGGGGGCGGCTTCTTTGTGGGGTTGTATGACTGTTAAAATGAGTTGGGTGATTAAAAAAGCCAAGTGGTAGTTCAGAGTAGAAAGGGTTTGAAAGTGAATGATTCCACACACGCACACGCACACGGCCAGGGTGGCTGTGTTAACTGACTCGGCCGATGCCTAGACGGCCTTCCTCTAGCTCATGGGGCAGAAGTAGCCATGCAAATGGGGCCCTGATAAACATGTCACACCACACAGTTCGCTTTACTGGAGGAGGAAGCTGAAGTGAAACCGAGAACATTTACAGAAATGGTTTCCTGAAAAGATTTCTTAGGGTTAAGGAAAAGGATGGACCGTGGGAAAGATCAAGGCTGCCACTGCCGGCCTGTGTGCATGTGTCATGCTGCTGTCCCCAAACAAGGGTCTGAACAGCTTGGATTCTCTTTAAGCCTGACATTTGTTAAAGCGGACGTCCCTCTGTAGTCTCAGATCTCTGGCTGGGCCAAGGTGGCCCTGCTCATCTTCCCTAGTCCTTCCATCCTGTCTCTGCTGAAGTTACAAAAGCTAAGAAAAGGTTGGCCAGCCCACAGCATTCCCGACCCTTGTCCTTGTTGCCATTGCCCTCCTGGAGTTTGGGGACCTTGTCTGGGTGGCCGTTAAGGGTGTCCTGTCATTTGTTCACATAAAAGCATCTGCTGGCCCCGAGGGTATAAGACATACAGCCAGTTCAACAGCTGTCATCATGGAGTTTGACTGCTTTATCGATGGGTGGCCTTGGCGGGAGTCCTGTCAGATTGTCTTGTTTTTAGCTCAGGCTTCCTTGTGTTTCTGGGACTTTGTGCTGTGTAGGGCAAGTGGTCCCTGTGGGAACAGGAGGTTTTGTATTTGCATTTTATAGAGGAACGGAAGTGGTTCCTCTCAGTTTAGCCGCGTGGTCCCCTGAGAGTTTGGGAGGGTGTCTGAGACGCCTGGCCCTCCAGACAGTCGGTGGTTGGTCTGGGTTCAGGGTGTGTGGGCCTGGAGCTCAATGCATGGTAGGCAGGTGCCCTGCTGCTGAGCTGTGACTTTATGGCAGAGGCAAGTGCTTGAATGTCACCTTCCCACGCCCATCTCATGACCCTGGGCTCACTGTGTTGCTTCTGCTAAGAACTTCTAGGGACATTCTGCTTTGGAAACTACCCACAGTGTGTGACCCTCCGTGCCCCCAGATAGGCTTAGACTCAAGTGACATTCTTAGAGAGCTCGGCGGGCACACAATGCTCACTTTTTCCTGCTCCATATTTTGTTACCTTCGCACTGTTGGATGGTAGAGGTGAAAGCAGGGGCTTGCTCACGATTGACCAGAAGCACACTGGATCCCAGCCTTGTTCTGGGAGTGAGAGTCGGGCTCAGATGATTCCTGGTCTGTTCTGTAAGCGGGGGTGGGGGGTGGGGAGGTGGGGGTGGGTGGGTGCACACTGCGGGGTCAGCAGATTTCACTGAGTGGTCCCTGTGCTCTGGGGCCTGTTGTGCCAAACACCATCCAGTAGCTTGGATTTTGATGGGGTGTGACAGATGGTGAAAGAGTGAGTTCGTGAGCGTGGTGGCTGAGTTTAGGATAGTCAGGGTAGCCTCTGTGTAAAAGCATGAAGAACAGGCCCCACTCCAGAGCCCGAGTGCTCAGCTGCTGGGAAAGGGGCGAGAGTGGCCTTGCAGAGAGGGCGGAAGACACTTTCCTGAGGAGTGTTCCCGGTGTGAGCTTTCTCTGCCCACCTTAGACCTGGAGGGTGCTGGCTTTTTTTCAGCAAATGCTGTGGGACGAAGAATTACAGTTCAGTATTGACACATACAAGCCACATGACTGTAGGGCCACGGTGTCTCCATCTTCATGCTTGGGAAACCGAGGCAGGACAGCTGTCAGTTTGTGACCAGCCTGGCCTACATAGTGAGACCCTGGTTGGCCCATAGCAGTTTGTTTGCTTGTGACCAAGCCTGATTTGGGGATAACCATAGATTCAAATGTCAGACATAAGACACAGGCGCTGTGTCCTTCATCTCATCCCCAAGTGGTAGACTCTGGCAAGGTTCTACCACATAACATTCTCAGAGTCAGGCAGGGTAGAGAACAGAGATCTCTGTCACCAGTCAGAGGGTGTCAGCTCACAGCCCTCCTGCCCCGTCACAAACCCCACACCTCCTCATTTTGATGTTTGAGACTACTACACACGTGGAATCATGGGATACATGACCCTTCAGGGTTGGCTTTTTTCACTCCTGACTCCTGGGGTATTACTTGAGTTGTCCGCGTGTGCGCGTGCCCTCCTCTTTCATTGCTGTATAGCATTCCGTGGCATGGACGTGCACAGCTGGCTGTTTTCGTACTTCAAGTTTTAGATTATTTTGAACAAATCTACTGGGAAATTCAAGTGCAGAGGGTGTGTGTGTGTGTGTGTGTGTGTGCGCGCACACACACACACACACGAACTTTGTTTCCCTGGATGAATGCCCAGGAGTAGAGTTTCTAGGTCAAATGATCTTTCCATGTTTAGTTTCCTAAGAAGTGCCAGAGTGAATGTTCATGGTTTATTTGTGTCTGTTCTTCCCAATAGCTTAACAATGGAAGGAAGACTCAGGTGGCCATAGTCCATGAAGCCCACAGAGAGCCCCGGGTGCCTCTGGGGCAGATGAGGCTCAGGAGCCCTACCTGCTTCCCGGGGCCTCCTTAAAGTCCCGCCTTCCACTGCAGCAGAGATTGAGTGTCCCCATGCCATCATCCTTGGGGTGCTGCCGGCGCTTGTTTTACAGTGCTGAGTTGGGTTGGGGGGGTCAATGGCTTTGTGACTGGGGTGCTCTGATTTTGGAGGTGGTCTTTAAGGCCTGTGGGAGGATCTAAGTCAGCTTCCACTGTGTCTGCTGAGCAGATGCCCTCTGCCTGGTGATCAAGGGCTTTTCCTTGGTTCTGGGAGTTACTCGTGTGTTGTTGCTGTGCGTGTTCCACGTGAGGGTGCTGGGAGTCAATAGAGGTACCGTGGCCATGTACCTGGTGGGCGGTGGGGAGCAGAGGACTAGATAAGAACACGAGAGGAAGGAAGTCCTAGCAGAAATAGCCTGGGTGTGGTGGCAGAGAATAGTAAAGGGAAAAGAAATGCCTGGGTGGGGTTGAAGAGCTGCTGGGTGAGGGGTAGCAGTGGGCAGGCTGTGGAGAGGGAGCGCGTCACGTGTCACGAGTGAGCAGACAGGGAACTAGAGGGCAGATGTATTTGTTTCTTGCTTTTCTCTGGACAGACTGTGGCCAAGCTTTGCCCTTCGTCCTCTCATAGACCTCCCCAAGGCCCACACAGGCAGCTCTCAGTATCTGTCAGCCAGAGAGCCTGGAGTCAATGGGAGGAGCCCTTGATACCACAGCCAGCCCCTTTCCCGTTGGGTGTGCTTTGCTAATGGGGGATGACCCAGGGGCTGTTGTGGGCGTGGGAAAGATGGGAGAAGCAGTCACTGCAAACATAGTTCTCTCGGCCCAGCTGGGCTCCTTTGATCTGAGGCTGATGATGAAGCAGATGTTGACATCCTGCCAACTTAGACCCTCTGATAAAAGTGGCCCCTTTTCCTCTGCAGCGGCAGGAGCTTGCCCTGGACAGTCCAGCACAGCGGCAGCTGTACAGAATTCAAATCACAGTGCAGCCATTGAAGCCAAAGCCCATGGGGAGGGAAGTGGGCCATGCCTTTTGTGAATGGGGAGAGCGCCCACAAGAAGGTGGAGGGGCAAGAGTGTCTGCCCAGCACTTGGAGCCATCTGGGAGAGCAGGGTGGAACTTGGAGGGGGGCGTGGCATCTGGGAGGGGCCATGTAGGACTTGCCCGTGAACTGAGCACCCTGAGTCTCACCAGCCTGTGTGTTTCTTGCAGACGCAAACGGTTCAGCTTAACAAAGAGATGACACTGGCTAGCAACCGGAGCCTGGCGGAGGAAAACCTTTTGTACCAGCCCCAGCTGGATGCGCAGAAAGCTCGCCTGACCCAGAAATACCAGGAACTCCAGGTTCTCTTTGAGGCCTATCAGATAAAGAAGACCAAGCTAGGTAACTTCTCAGGCAATCTTTTGAGACTAAAGAGTTGAAGGAACGCTGGGCGGTGTGTGAACCTTTAATCTCAGCATGGGGAGGCAGAAACAGACAATTACCTATAAGTTTGAGGCTAGCCTGGTCTACAGAGTAATTTCTAGGACAGAAATCACAGAAGACACAGAGAAATGCTGTTTAAAAAAACAAACAAAAAAAGGAAACATTGTCTGGACTGGAGAGGTGGCTCAGGGGTTAAGAATATTTGCTGCTCTTCTAGAGGTCCTGAGTTGGGTTCCCAGCACCCACAGCTGGCAGCTCACAACTTCCTGTAACTCCAGCTCCAAGGGATTCGGTGTCTTCTGGAACCAGCATATACATGCAGACACACACATAGGTAAACATACATGCAGACACACACAAATGTTAAAACACCTGCTGTGGTGGTACACACCTTTAATCCCAGTACTCAGAAGATAGAGGCAGGTGGATCTCTGAGTTTTAGGCCAGCCTGGTCTACAGGGCGAGTTCCAGGACAGCCAGGGCTACATAGTGAGACCCTGTCTCAAAGTTAAAGAAACCAAAAAACCAGAATCACCCCCTTCTGTGAAATGTGGTGGTGGTAGCTGCTGTTTGCTCTAGTCTCCTGTCTCTTACTGCAGTAAAGTTCCCGCCAGCCACTTAACCAGAACCTAAGAACAGATGAAAAGACCAGACACACCAGGTCCTGGTGCCGAATGCTCCTCGGGAGGCTTCTTTGCCACATGGCGCATTCTGTGACTCAGGGAAGGGGATGCTCTGTCCCTGAGGAGATAAGGACAAATGCTGTTTTCGTTTTTGTTTGTTTTTTGTCCAGTCATTAAGTTGAAGAATCATCTAAGTGTCTCTCTGCAGAGTGAGGGCTGGGGCGTGATTACACAGTGCAGTGGCGGGTTTGAAAAGAATGAATCTCAGATAACATCTAGAATTTAGTCTGTGGGCAGGGGGATGATGCTGAGTGAGAGTCGGGTAGACGGAGCACACTCTGCCTGCAGAGCCAGGGCAGCATCGTCTGATGGAGAGGCCAGCCTCGAAGGCAGAGGGAGAGTGGACATGATGGAGCCTTTGGGGATGTCTTTCTGGCCTGACCTGGTAGCCCTCGGGTTTTATTCAGATGGTGTTTGTTTTTAAGATTGACTTTTACGTAAGTGTCTGTGTGAATGTGTGTTACCTGATGTGGGTGCTGGGAACGGAACTCAGGCCCTCGGGAGGAACAGGGAGTGCTGCCCTTAGCCTCTCAGCCTTCTCTCTACCCTCATGTCTTTAAAATCAAAGACCCTAAGGCTTGACTATGTGCTAGATTAAGTTAGCACTCAGAAATGGAACCTGGTAAGAGAGAAGGTAGGAAAAGGTCCTTTGAATGGTGACAATGGCCAGCAGCTGGAGGAGTGCGATGAGATTGTATTTTACAGTGGAGTGGGTGGGCTGCGGGCAGAGCTCAGTGGCAGACTACTGGCCTCGTACATGTGCGGTCCTTGTTTACCCCTTAGTACTGGGGAAGCCCGTGTGATTACAGTGTTGTGGTCACCATGGACAGATGGTATCCTGCTCCATCCAGGCAAGAGCTGGCCTGCTCTGTCCTGGAGCTGGTCCCTGCATCCCTTTGGTGGATTTGAGGCTTTACTGTCAGATCCTGGAAAGTCCGCTCCTGTTTTGGTGACACACACTTTTAATCCCAGCACGGGGTCTCTGAGTTCGAGGACAACCTTTCTCCAGCAAGGAACCTGGAAGGTGTCCTGTGGGATGCCCTGCCTCATGGCATCGTATTTTTTGCTTTTTCCAGATAAGCAGTCAAACAGCGCTTCCTTGGAGACTCTGTTAGCACTTCTTCAAGCAGAAGGGGCCAAGATTGAGGAAGACACTGAGGTAAGGCTAGACGACCTTATGGGAATACCTCAGCACGTGTCTGGGTCACCTTGCCCAGTCCGTGGACCTGTTTCCTCCAGGACATGGGAGCCCCACACCTCCACTGCCAACAGGGGACACTTCCCCAGCACATGGGACTGAGTGCAAGTGAGCAGAATGTGCTAGGCAGGGGTCCAGCAGGCGGGGGCAGCCCAGTGCTGACCCAGACCAGGGTGTGCGCTGCTCTGCCAGGCTCCTGGTGCCAGTGGCTGAGTGGCATCTCCTGTGGTCAGTGAGTCAGCTGGTCACTGCAGCCTTCCAGACATGGCTAGCCAGAGTCTTGTCAGGGGAGGAAATGAGTCAGGGCTGGCACATGTTGCCCAGGTCAGGCTACGCTAGTCTGACTAACCGTTAGGCTTTGGCAGGCCCTGATAGCCACAAGCAGAATTCTCTGCTGCTGCCCCATCCAGGGTGAGTCACTGGTCAGGGTACAGCCAGGTGGAAATCAGAGGGCGGGGCCCAGGCAGTAGCCATCTCTGAAGTAGAGAGCTGGCAGCTCAGGCTGCCATCTGTTGTGATTCTGGAAGCTGGGGCCAACAGCGGGACCACCCACCTCATCTTCCTGGGAGAGCAGACCCAGGCACACCTCTACCGTCTGCAGCTCTGCGCATGGCCTATTCCCAGGAGGAGGGATGCCGCAGGGAACTAGAGCCTCCTTCCCTGGCCTGGACTGTGAAGGGAGCATTCTTCCTAACAGTGGGCCTGTCTTGTAATCGTTTCTCCTGCTTCTTGTAGAACATGGCAGAGAAGTTTCTGGATGGAGAGCTTCCTCTGGATGCCTTCATTGACGTCTACCAGAGCAAGCGGAAGCTGGCACACATGCGGCGTGTGAAAGTGGAGAAGCTCCAGGAGCTGGTGCTGAAGGGACAGAGACTCCCACAGGCCGGAGCCCCAGTACCGCCCAGGGTGCCTGAGCCATCGACTGCCACCTCCCTGCCCTACCCGTCTCTGGAGGCCACTGGACTCCCTTCTGTCGTGCCTCGGCGCATCCCACCACCTCCACCCCCGGTGCCCGCAGGACACATAGCCACCCCATTCACTGCTGCCATGGGCTCAGGACAGGCTTCTCCATACCCAGGATTACAGTGCCCACCTCTGCCCCCCAGGGTGGGCCTCCCCTCTCAGCAAGGATTCTCTGCACAGTTGGTGTCGCCATACCCACCAGCCCTGCCCCAGAGACCCCCTCCACGGCTGGCTCCACACCAGCCGGGCTTCATCCTCCAGTGAGCTCTGGCGTCTGTTCTTCTTGCAAGACACCCTCTGCCTGCCATGCCAAGCTCTGCAATGGAGGCTGCGGAGTCCAGCATCTGGGCCAATGGCTTGGGTGCCCTGGGTCAGTGTGTCCATCCGATTTTAGAACTGTAGGTCCGTGGTAAGTAACGAGAGCGAGTTTTGTGGACCAAGGGAGCTCTCTGTGCCAGGCCACTGTCTGGCACGCCCTGTCATCACATGGGTCTGTGCTCTGGGTGTGATTTCTAAATATCTAGTGTTGATGGACTTGTGCATCTGGAAGATAAACCTTCCCTCCAGTTTAGAGTCATGGCCCTCCTGTTGCAGCTTTATTTAATAAGCATGGTTAATTATATCTGTTTTATTTTCAAGTCTTGGTCTACCAGCTGCTATGGTGCCGGTAAAGGCTGGTTTACACTGGCCAGCCTGGAACATGTGCCCACAGCCAGGCCTTGCTGGGCACCTGTGCTGTCCACTCAGTCTGTGCCATGCAGGTTCATCAGTCACCTCTCCTCCCGCCAGACTGGATGCTCTTGGTTCAAAACCGTGAGCATAGTTTGCACTTGGCTGCCGTGTGCAGAGGCCAGGAGAGCTGTGGCTCTGGGTGAGGCGGTGTGAGCTGGACTTTGCACAGCAGAGTCCTCAGCCCTCACTCACACCTCAAGTCTCATGATGGTTTCTGTGAAAAAAAAAAAAAAAACTCAGTGTTTTTACTACACTTGTAATTTTCCTGTTTTATATTTGGAAAGGAAACTTTTTTGACACTCTCAAGACCATTCAGGGAAACTTTTTTAAAAATGCAGAGACTGTTTCGAGCTGGTTAAAAATGCAGATTTATTGAGTGCCGCTTCCTGTCAGGCGAGCAGTGCATGGTCACATCCGTCAGTGCCCGTGCTGTGCCTTAGCTTCTCTTGGTGCCGGGACTCAGATGCCTGCAGTGGGCCTCATTGCTTTGTGATAGGTCAGAGGAGGCCCATCTACCTTCAACCAGGATACTCTCGGAAGTGTTCTCTGCCATCGCTGACAGTGCTGCAGGTGCTGGCCAAGAGCACAGAAGGGGTTGGGAAAAGCCCACCTCACGGGAATGACAGCGGTGGCTCCTTCCTCTCTGGGATCTCATCTGCAGGTGCCACGTATGCAGAGTTCCCAGGGCCCAGGTGGGGGAGGGCCAGCAACCACACCTGTTCCCAGAAGAGGGCTGTGTGCCTGTCGGTAGAAGTTAGAGCCCTTCCCGTACCCTGCCAGCTGGCCTCAACCCAAGGTGACAGGGCAGAACTGGTTAGAGAGCCTGTCCCTAGCGGTAGCGCCAGCCCCTGTCCCCAAGTCTGTCCTCCTGCTCCTGGATTGGACCCTACTGGAGCTGTTGTAAAGAGACAAAGCTGTATGTACCACCTCGATACCTCTGCCACCAGCTGCCGCCGGGAGCGCCCACTGCCCCAGTCACGGGCTGCAACCACATGGGAGCTCCAGGAGGATGTGGTGAGGGGCTGCCAGGCTGACCTTGCCATCACTGCCCAGGGCCATATCTGGCACCGGGGTTGTAAAGCTGTAGAACTCTTAATAAATTGAGAATTATTAATTTCAGTTTGTTGCATTTCTCTTTATTTTTAGCCTGCCACTGCTTTACGTGGTTCTAGAACGTCTGACAAAAGGCTGACGGCTGGACAGGCAGGAAGAGTGCTAGGAGTTCAAGGCCAGCCTGTTCTAAGGAACAAGTTCCAGGTCTCAAAAAAATAAAAAAACCAAAGCTGTTTATTCTAGATCCCTGGCACTAGCCATGGGTTGGTTTTGGTTTTTTTGTTGTTGTTTTTTTGTTTTGTTGTGTTTTGTTTTTTGTCCTGGAACTCATTTTGTATATCAGGCTGGTCTAAAACTCAGAGATCCGCCTGCCTTTGCCTCCTGAGTGCGGGGGTTAAAGGCGTGCGCCACCACCATCCTCTCCAGGTAGGGCTTGTATAAGTCAGATAGCAGTAACAGAAAAATGTTTCTGACACAGGACTGTGTGTTTGGGATTGCAGTCATAGCGCTGAGGGTGACTTCATTTTGTTTCAAGAAAGTGTCCCCTCCCACACCAAGCCCCACTGTGTTCTGCCTCCTGTGCCTTCAGGTGCCTGCCTGAAGATAGCAGTAACAGAAAAATGTTTCTGACCTGGTTGAGCTTGTACCTTGTCGCCTGCACTCTGCTGACTTTTGCTGAGCTGTGTGTCTGGACCACAAGGCCCCTACAAGGGATGTGACCCAAGAGCAACCCTGTAGCATCCCATGACCTCTTCTGAGGAAGATGCTCACATACACAGCCCTATGGTTATGACAGGAGATGCGTGTGACCAGAGGCTGGGGAATGATTTGGAGAGGTGGGGTTCATTGGTGACTGGTCTCCAGTTCCTGGTTGGAGCCCCAGAATGCGAGGTCAGGTGGACCCTTTGGATCACTGGCCAGTTTGGACCAATTTTCTCTGGTTTGTACACATGAATACCCTAAAGCATTTGAAATTCTATAAAAACATGATTCCGACCCGGCAGCCAGCTCCATTAGCCTCACGCTGGAGATCAATTTGCAAAGCACTGGAACACACAGGCTTCTACTCTGCTGCCCAGGAAGCTTGCCTGCCCCAGTAGCATACGCTCTTCTATAAATCTTATATAAATGCTGAGTGTGGGGATGGGGCCCCAGCCACCTCTGCTGGGCTGCAGGTTGAGTGGAGTGACCTCTGGAGCCTGGAGGTCAAGGTCCTCGCCCACCAGCTCAGACACTAGAAGTCTAGAAACTGCCAACTGTAACCAAATGGTCTCAGATTAGTGCCCTGGTGTTAACCACTGGTGAGGCCCTAGCAGCTTCCAGGCTGGAATAGCAGTGGTCTCAGGGAAGCCTTGGGAGGATGGGAGGGCAATGATGGCTAGTTCAGCCCATGCTCCAGCAGTCTGCAGGAAGACGGACTGGTGCTCGGTGACAACTGTACTAGCAAGACTCTTCGTGTCCTTGGGTTCTAATGTCAACTGCAGACACCTGCACAGGGCCAGAGAAGTGTGCATGTCTGGAAAAATGAAAAACCTGGCACAGGCCCTCACTAGGGCACTGGTGACAACAGTGTTTTATTGCCAATGGAATTCAAACACAGAATACTAGACACAGAGCAAAGGAACTGGCTCCCTCCCACAGTCCCGAACCTTGGCCCATGGTTGGTAGCTTTCCCAGGGCACAGGGCAGGCAACTGGAGGGAGGCTGGGGACCTATCCAGCTCAGCTGCTGTCTCTATCGGTATGGATATCCCTATCCACAACTATTCCCCCTCACAGGCTCAAGAAACAAATTTATTCCAACTGTCAGGGGCAGGCAAGGCCAGGCCTCCAAGTCTGGGCTGCTCCACCTGGGGCCCCACAGGAATTTCTGAGCCCCCAAAAAGGTGGGCTGTGGCTTCTGTCTGTTTTAGCTTCTTACTGAGCTGAAAGTTCCCAGCTTCAGGAGGACTGAAATCTACCCACAAAGGTGGGTGATAAGCAGCCATACTAGTGAAGGCAGCCAGGCCAGGAGAAGGGAAAACAGGAAGTGGGAGGGTGGCTCAGAGTCCGGCTGTGAATGGAAACTCAAGCGCAGAGGCAGCACCTGAGCCAGGGCTGCTCCAGGCACAGCCCAGCAGCAGCCCCGGCCACCCTGTGGCCAGGTTCCCACACAAAGCCTGGTTTCCTGGGACTCTGAGCATGAATGCCCTAGCACCAGGCCCCTAGAGGATGATACAGCCTAGCCTACCTTCTCTCCCTCAAGGGTCACAGGTCACCCCCTCATCCCCAAAAGCCAGCAGGGGACCCTCTCTTTTCCGTCCACTTACAGCCTCAGACTTTGGAGCTCAGAAGCAGGACAGCTCCTGGTGTGTGACCTGTCCCCAGTGTGCGGACTAGACTCGGTAGGGAGGACTAACATATTCACACTGTCCCAGATGTTAGCTGTGGTTGTGGCTCAGGCCTGCCGTCCTGGCTGCTCTGGGCAGTTCCTACTAAGATAAATAGACTCAAATCCAGATCAACTACCCCACGGAGCCAAGACCCCTTGGGCTGGTGAAGGCTGCTCTGGGCTCCAGGTGCAGGAGTTCAAGCCTCTCAGAGGCCCCTTGACCATGGCCAGACAGCTACGTAAGGCCCAGCATGACCAGCAGCCGTCCGCTGGACACTCAAGGCCTAGTAGTTCACAAGTTGAGCTGGGTAGATGCCGTCCTTTGTGCTGAGCTGCAGGAGTCAAGATGAGGGGCTCAGTAGGCGAGGCCAGAGCACATGTACCATCCAGGTACAGACACTAAACACCCTTTGCACACTCGTGCACGTGCATGCGCGCGCACGCATGCATGCTCGCTCCCCTCCCTAACCCAGCACTGATGCATGGCACCTGGTTGTCTGGCCTGGGGGCTATGCTGGGTTTCTGAGCCAAGGGTGGCTTCTTGGTGGCCGAACTCCGGGGAGCTGGGCTGGGTCTGCTGGGTTCTTCCTCTCCAGGTGTCCCCATCACCCCGGCCAGGACATAGTGCTGTCTGCGCAGTTCCCCGAGCCGTACACGCTCTGCCTCCAGTGTCTTCTCCAGCTCCAGGACCCGCACCTGCAGGCCACAGAGCCAACTCAGCACTCAGCGCTGCCCGTGAGTCCTGGGACTTTCCCAGAGATCAGTCTCAAGAGGGAGCCTGGCAGCTGGGGGCATGAGGGTGCTCACTTGCGTCTCCATCTCCTGTTTCTTCAGCTTGATGAGGGACAGGCCGGAGAAATCCATGGTGTCTGTGATCAGGAGGAAGGAGGAAGCTGAGCGAGCTCTCCCACCACCTCTGGGAAACCCCTGAGTACGCAGCACTTGCCTCTGTCCTCGATCTGTTCCTGGCCGGATTTGGTGGAGGCCACCACGTTAGCGGCCCTCTCATTGACAGAGCGGGAGCATTCCTGCAGGCGGCTCAGGTGGGGGCTGTGTTTGTCAGCTTTTACCTGCAGGGAGCACAGTGGTCACCATCTGCTGGCCACAGGCAGCCAGTGAGGGCCCCAAGTCCAGGCCCGACACAAACACGGCACAGCCTCTCACCTTGGAGGCTGCCACCAGCTGGGCTGTGCTGGCTGCAATCTCGTGAGAGCAGACGATGAGCTCCTCATATTTACCCATGTGAAGCACCACCTTGTCAGCCGACTCCCTAGGGATGGGGACCAGTCAGGGGCTGGGGCTCTGCACCATCAACAAGTAGGGCAACCCACACCCTAGACCTAAGCGCCTGTCCCGGCCCACCCCCACCTGGGGCGACATACACCAACTGTGTGGCTCCCCAGCCCACTGCCTTAGAGGCGGAGATGAGGCCTTCGGTCCACCGGGAGTTCTTGGCATAAAATTCCTGCTGTGTGGCTGCCCCCTAGTGGTGATGAAAGGACAAGACAGGATGAAGGACATTTCAGAGAGGAAGGGGTGCCCAAAGGGCATATCCCTGAAGCCTCCCTGAGGTGTGGGGATTTTTAGATGTGGCAATGGATACTGTATGGTGGGGTGGGGGTGGGGGCGTCATGCACAACGGGGTCAGGGCTCCGAGGTGACCTTTCTGACCCAGCAAGGGAGGCTGCCACACCACGGCCCTGCCTGCTCACCCTGCCGCTCTCCACAATTTCCTTCTGCAGGCTGGTGGAGGTCATCACAAGGAGCCGGATGGCCTGCCAAGACCAAGATATGACTGATTCATTCTCCAGGTGGTCCCAATGCAGAAGCCGCCCTGGGGTCACCCACCGCACTCACCTTCATGAGGTCTGTGCAGGAGTTGAGGATCCTGGGGAGGAGCGGGGAAGAAAGAGAAGCCAGCTCAGCAGTCAGAAGCTGCTCTAGGCTAGGGCTCTAGGGCCGGAAGCGGTACCCACCTCTCATTCACCTCCAGCTTCACTCCTGAGCTCTCATGGCGGGCCTGGTTCATCATGTCCTGTTCCGTGACAGAGAATGAGCCAGCAGATCACAAGATACTACCTACCACTCTCAGAGGCAGCCTCCAGCCCCTTAGTTCCTTTCCTGCAGGGACTGGGAGTCCAGATGCTTGGTCCTCACCTCAATCCTCCGCACAGCGTCCTCAATGGCCGCAGAGGTGGCTGCCATCTCCTTGTCAACTATGGCCCCGAGCTCCTCTTGCCGCACATCCAGGCTCTTAGGCTTCAGGTCCTGGGATGGCACAAGTCAGACAGGGAGACTGACCCTCACCAAGGTCCAGCGAAGCTGTGCAGCGTGTGCAGGTGCAGCCCTGTGTCCTGACGCTGTGTGCTCACAGCCTGCACACCTGCACACCGAGCTCATGGACAGAGGAGTTAGCCCCGCTTTAGCCCGCGCTCTGCCTTGGCTGCACACCTCACCTGGCCCAGCTGAAGAAGACCCTGCAGGGGGGCCCGCATTAGGCTGGGCTGTGCCCTTGGTAGCATTGTCCGGTCCTGCAGCTGGCCCGTGAGCTCTAGAGCCCGGGCTCCACATTCCCTGCAAGTGTCAATCAGGCCTGTTGGGGTTAATTAAGGAAGGTTTGTGAGGAGAGTCCTGGAAAAGTCCCCACACACCCTGGTCTACGACCTAATGCAAAGCCTGGTCCCCTGTGCACTGTGAAGACCCCCGTGTGAGACAAGGTGACACAGCCAGGCCCTGCCACCAGGATCAACTTACGGTCGGCTGGGTCAGTGGGGGCCAGGTGGGAAGTGGCGCCACCATTGACGATGGTGTCCGCGGTCAGATGGGAGAAGCGGGTCAGTGCTGCCACCAGGGCAGAAGCATCTGCAGGTGGATAAGGCCGAGGTCGTCGGGAGGGAGCGATGAGATTCTTGGTGTGGGGAAACTGCATTGTTTTCTCAGAGAGCCTGGGCCAAGGCCCCAGCACCCCAGCATGGATGAGGACAGAGGGCACGCCGAAGCGGCTGAGAGTTCATTTACCAAGCAGAGCCAGTGTGACCTCAGGCCCCGTGCTCCCTCTACTTCCTACGGGCACCCGGCAGCCCTAGCCCCGGGAGCCCTACAGAAACTACAGGTCCACTCTACCCTCCACCTGTCCTTACCTTCAGAGCAGGTCAGATACTGGCTGTGGCCCTTCTCCAGGGCACTCACCGTGTCCAGAGCCGCCTGGGCCCGGCTCACCAAGTAGTCTGCAAGTACAGGCACAAGTGTAAGGCCTAGCCTGCTGCCACATGCTTCTCACGAGAGGGTGACAGGAGCAAGCCTGCCTGCTGGGTGAGCCCCTCCGGGAGCCCTGTGCACACACCTGGGGAGCTGGTGCAGCGCAGATGCAGGGGGTCATCCAGCTTGCTCACTGCATCCTGCAGAATGGCCTCCGCCTCAGCAGCAGCGCTGCGCAACACTGCAAACTGGTCGTCCAGCAGCTTCTGCCGCAGCCCCTGTTCCTGCGACTCCTGAGGGCAAAGAGACGAAACCTTCAGACCCCTCAAGGCTCAGCTCCAGGGACTGACAGTGGGAGGCTGGTCAAGGCCAGCTGACTCCCTCCACAGAAGGATGTCCTAGCCTAGCTGCAGTAGAGTTCTAGACCATCTCCCTCCCTCCCAGGGCTTGGAAGACTCATGGGGTGAGATGGGGAGGGAGTGGGGGGCAAACAGCTCAGTGAGAAACAGCCCAGAACCTAGATAATCAAAGGGCCACTGGGCACACAGTAAGCTGTTCAACAGCTGGCAAAATGGCTCAGTGGTAAAGGCGTCTGCCACCAAGCATGGCAATCTAACAACCCGGGTTCAATCCCCGGAACCCAGAAGGTGGAAGGAAAGAGCTCACTCCTGCAAGCTGTCCTCTGACCTCCACCGTGAGCTCCACCCCAACAAAATAAACTGTTTTCTAAAAAAGAAAGAAAGAAAGAAAGAAAGAAAGGGCATTCTGTATCATCAGACAACGAGAAAATGCAAATCAAAATCTCAATCACAATAAACAACGCTGAGTGGTGAGGCACACCCGGGACTCAGAAGTCTGAGACAGGAGACGACCCTGGCTTTGAGGCTAGCCTGGAGATAGATATATATACACACACACACACATATACATACATACACACACACACACACACACATATATATATATATATATATATATATATATATATAGAGAGAGAGAGAGAGAGAGAGAGAGAGAATCAGCAAGGGCTTTGTACCCACATAACTGGCTGAATCAAGAAAACAGTCAAAAAGATGGCGAGGATGTGGAGAACTTGGAACCCATTTCTTGGGCCTGGGCTGCTTTTGCGAGAGGTGAGAATGTCTCAGCCGTGGAAGGGAAGCCAGGCTCTGAGCACAGTGAGAATACTGACTCACTCACACCAAAGGGTGCGCCTCACAATGTGGCAAGGCGGAGGGAGGCCATACCTTTTCTTCCAGCCGCCCCTGCAGCTCGCCCTTCTCCTGGGAGCTGCGCTGCTGCTCTTGGCTGAGTGCTTCCTCCTTCTCCCGCACCAAGCTCTGGGCAGCCAGCAGTTCTGCTTCCCGCTGCCGCATGGCTCCAGTCAGGGCCTCCTTCTCTGCATTCAACGTGTCCAGCCGTGCACTCAGCTCTGACCCACTCTGTGAACATGAAGAAAGCCAACAGCCATGCCAACCCTGCCTGGCCTCATCCGTGTTTACAGCCCGTGTCTTAGTACCACACCACTCCCAAGACACTGAGAGCTCCCTGCAATCCAGGAGGCACCTGGCCTGCTTGGGGGCCCACTGCCGTGTAAATATGGCCCAGTTTATAGGAAAGAGGACTCAACTTGTGCCAGCTGCACGCACCTGCTCTGTGCGGCTCAGGGCCTCCTGTGTATGGGCCAGCTCTCCTGCCTTGGCTGCCAGCTCCCGCTTGAGTTTCTCCAACTGGTCACTCTGCTCCTCCATCTAGGAAGGGACAGCAGGTCAGTAGGGCAGCAGGGCTGGGATGGCGTGGGGCAGGGCCGCACACACTCAACACACCTTCATCTCGGACTCACGCTTCACTTGTTCCATCTGGAAGGCCAGCTGCTCCTTCACCCGCGCCACCTCTTCCTGACTCTGCTGTGTCACCGTCAGCTGCTTGGCTGTGTCTGCATTCTGGAAGGCAGGGGACAGGTTCTGACTCTGGACCCCTGGCCACACTGCCCTTCCTGAGGCTGGTACCCACCTTCCTGAGTAGCTCGGCATGCGTGTTAATGAGTTCGTTGTGCTTCTCCTTCAACTTGCTGTAGCGTGCCTCCGTGGCACTGGCTTTCCCTGCAGAGAGGCAAGGCTGAGTGAGATGGGCAGGCAGGATAGAATCCACCCTCATCCTGCTGCTGGGAACCACCACAGAGGTGCGCACTCTCTGCCTCCTCTCGCAGGCTCTGGTTCCTGGCGCCTTCCAGCTGCATGGCCTTCAGTTGGGCCAGCTCGTGCCGCAGCTGCTCGTTGTCCACCAGGGCCTTTTGCTTCTGTTTCCGCTGTTCCTCCAGCTCTGCCTCCAGAGCATTTACCTGACTCTTCAGCTGTGAGATGTACCGCTGGGCCTGCAGGGCAGGAAGAAGCGCATGGAGCCCAGGTCCACCCGGGTGGGGACGGCCCTTGGTCATGCCCCCTCACCTCCATCTTGATCTTCTCCAACTCAGCACGGAGGGTTTCCACCTCTCTCTTCAAGTTCTCAATCTGGATGTCCCTGGGGTCAGAGGTCGTGGGACTCAAGTTTATAGCTGGAAGGTCACAGACTGCCCAACACAGACAGGGTCTGGTTCCTCACCAGTGGCCCTCAGGATTTCCATTACTCTGTAGTTCCCACCTACGACCTTTCCAGTCAGAAGGCTCTTTCTACCTTCTACCCAGGTGGGCCCTGGGGACTCACCTGTCATCCTTCATGGAGCCATTGGGAGGTCCAAAAGTCTGATCAAAGAGGTCAGCCACCACCTGCCATAGCAGAGAACATGGACCTCGGCTCCCCTCTTGTGCCCTCCATGGTGGGGAGCCCAGTGGAGGGGCAAACCCTACGTTGTGCCCAGCCTTGTGTCAGAGGCCCTTCTTCAGGGGACCACACGGTGAGACATGGGGAGACAAGCAGGTGGGGGGAAGAGCTTACCGCCGGCTCCCCAGCAGGGGGCGCACTGCTGATCTCAATGAGGTTCTCAGGCTCCTCATCTTCCGGGGCCTCCTCTGGGATTACCACCACAGGCTTGATGTGTTCGGCCAGGGCTGAAGCCCGCAGGAAATTGGGGGGTCCCTGTGGGGACAGCAGCAGGGAGATGCTCAGCTACCTCCAGAAGCCTTCTGTGGACTCTGCCAGAGCCAGGAAGGAGCCAGGGGCTGCTGACTGTGGGGAGGGGGAGCAGCACCTCGGGTAGTCTTGGGATCTGGATGAGCCTCTTAAAGTACAGCATGTCCGAGGCTCGGCGGAAGAAGTTTTTGAGGCTGCAATGGAACAGGGAAACAGGTCACAGGGGAGCCATCAGTTGGGAGCCTCTCCAACCATGCTCTAGTCCCCCACCTTGGGCTGGTACCTGTGAAACTGTTCGTGGAACCGGTCCCTGTGGCCTTGCAGGGTGTCTGCTGGGAGACCTGAGGGACACAAGCAGACAGGACCCCTCTGTACACTGCTCCAAGGTGTGCTTTCCTCCCTGCCCCCGAGATTCTAGACCCGCGGGAGAGGAGAGGGTCACTCAGCTCTGACACTGATCAGACAGGGCGGCACTGGAGAGGTGGGCATGCCACCAGGGCCATGGCTTTGAAAGTTGCCCGAGGACCTCTAACACTACAGCCATAGCCTTTCTACTACTGCTCCCCAGAAACACGGTGGGGGGGAGGGGCCACTGTCCCCTCCTATACCAGGTGTGCAGAAAGCTAGGAAAACAAAAACTAGACGTCTTGTCTCTCTGCTCTGGAAGCTGGTGGTTTTCATAAAGCACATCACTACTGCTGGTCTCGGGATGGTTTACAGGTGATCTTTCTACTTGTGGCTCACCTCTCTGCCCTTCCTCTCAGTAACACGAGGGGTACAAGGCCCCATACGCCCACCCAGGACCGTGCAACTCACAGGCGTGCAGCTTGAACATGAGCTTCACGGTATAGTGGTAAAGGTGACTGCAGTCCTGGATGACCTGGATGAGGGGGGCCAAGCGGCACTGGCCGGAGGACATCTGAGACACCGCGATGGCTGTGTTGAGCTGCCGGAAAACTAAGGAAGAGGAGAAGGTGGAAGCAAGTGTGAGCGGATGCGGCTGGAGGTGGGCACAGGCTAGCCCCACCACAGCTCACACCGTGAGCTCACACTGTGGTGGCTCTGGAAGCAGTGAGTGGCCTTCCACCGTGCTGTCAAAGCCACAGTGAAGGTTTGAAGATGGTTGGGACTCTAATCTGGGCCTTCGACATCGTGCTCTAGCCTGGACTGCAGCCCCTATGCTGGTGGCTTTCTTGGGTCAAGGACACACCCCCAGGAATGAGGACAAGCAGGACAGCAAGGCTGAGCAACCCTCTTGATACGCTGCAGATCAGGAAGGGTTTTCCAGAACCTCCCACCAGGGTGGGCCCGAGACAGAAGTGACTGCTCCACACCCAAGGCCCTGAACCTCAGAGAATGAAGATTGTTACCAAAGGCCAGAGAGATGGCTCAGTGGACACAAGTGCTGGCCACGTAACCTGATGACTTACATGGCAGGAAAGAACTGTCTCCTTCAAGTGGTTCTCTAACCTCCACACATGTGCTATAGCACAGGCATGTCCACACACATGCACACAAATAAAATGTAGTAAATGTGTTTTAAAAGACTATTGCTGAAGCAAGGCATGTCGTGCAAACCTATAAGCACTCAGGAAGCTGAGACAGGGGAATTGAGCTTAAGGCCAAACTGGACTACAAAGCAAAGCCTGTCTAAAACCAGCAGCAAGGGCTGCAGAGATGGCTCAGGAGCTCAACAGCACTGGCTGCCCTTCCAGAGGACCTGAGTTCCATTCCTAGAACACATATGGGCCTCAGCCACCTGGAACGCTGGCTCCAGGGGATCTGACACCCTCTTCTGGCTTCTGCAGGCACCAGGCACTGCCCATGGTGCACAGATGTACATGTGTGGGCAAAACACCCATACACGTGAAAAAAGAGAGAGAGACTGCCATTCCAATACCTCATTCTATAGACGTGGAGACAGGCAAGGGTTTGTTCCGGGCCACGCATGGCCTTGGACACAGGCTTTACAAGCCCCTAGTGAGCCAATCTCTCACTTGCCCTGGAGACCCTGACAATCAGGCCTTGTATCAGAACTCCAGAGAAGGAGGGATAAAGGACAAACACGAAGCTGCCCCCGCTTGGCCTGCATCTTCTCTAGGGCAGAGAGAGGAATGACAACGAGCAGGCAATGAGCCAGGGTGGGAGAGCAGCCAGGCCCCACGCTGGGCGCTCTGAGTGGTGCCAGAAGCCCCAGTCCCTGGAGCCTTGCTCTGGCCCTAACGGGATGGACGGGGTTGTTTGCGAGAGGTAAAAGCCGGATGGAAGAGGCCTTCCTCGCCTTTCCTTCAGTCCTAACTGGAAGTCGCACTAGGTACACTTTAGGTATCAAATGTGACTAAAATGTGTTTTGTAACCTGCCTTACTTCAGGCAGAATGCTCTAGTTCTTTCTGGCCAAGGTTAAAATGTCCTCTCACCCCTTTCTGTGTCTTCTTCTCCCTCCTTCCCAGGGTCCCCTGCATTCTAGGTAAGCACTCCACTACTGAGCTACAGCCCTGGTTAATGTAGACCAGATTGGCCTCAAATTCAGATCCTCAAACACAGGCCTCTCTAGCAAATAGATTAAAGGCATGGCCACCATGCCCAGACTTCTTTTTACTTAAAGTGTTTTCCTTTATTTTTATTTATATAAGTGTTCTGCATGTGCACCACCCACATGCAGTGCCCTCAGAAGCCAGAAGAGGGCATCAGATCCCCTAGGACTGGAGTTAAGACAGTTGGGAGCCACAGTGAGGGCTCTGGGAATCCCCTGCAGAGCCTGCAGAGTAGCCAGTGCTCCTCTCCACCAAGGGCCCCTCCAGTTCGCCTTGTCACTTTTCAGACTAAGTCTCACAAAGTTCCCCAGGTTGACCTTGAACTCACTTTAGCTCCTAATTTTCCTGCCTCAGCCTTCTGAGTAGCACGCGTCTCTAACAGCCTGCGCTCCCTTTGAAGGCAGTGTGTTGCGGCCAGCTTTCCTCTTCCATGTAAGGGTTTCTGCTTTCTGTGCTGTGGGCTGAGGGAAGGAGGCCCTTGCACCTCTCTCCTGTGCACCCAGGTGTGTCTTCAGAAGCTCAGTAGACAGTCAGGTCTTTGTACTTCACTAAAACATCTGTGTCACCAAGGATGGGGCCTGTGGGCTCTTCCCACTTCCCTTGTAGGGACCATAGCCTGCCTACCTGGACCTCCTCCCAGGCCAAGAGCAGCCAGGGTGGGGCCATGGGGTGTATGGCGAATTTGATGGCCTGTGTGCTCTGGGAAGCTTGGGCTTAGCTCTTTTGCCAAGAAAAAATTCCTGGTGGCCTTGGTCCAGCTGCTCTGCTGGGCCACACCCTGGTAACCTGACCTCTGCTCCATGTTGAGCCCTGGGCAGGCTGCAAGCTGACCTCTCACCCACCAGAGCCACAGGCCCGGACTCTGGGTACAGGGGGGCTGTCTTGCCTCTTCCCAAGTCCCTGTTTCCCCTTAAAAAGGCATCTTGGGCTCTGCTGTTGACAACACTGGGTCACCAGCAGCTGTTCTGAAGGTGCAGCTCAGAACAATCACCTCCCAGGCTGGGAGGGTGAGCCCTCTGAGATTTCCTGTCCAACGGCTGCCAGTTCTTGGGCTGAACAGTCTAATAGAACCCAGAGGCATTTCAGAACACAGCAGGAAATGTTACCCACATTCTTTCTCCCAGAGGGGACTGCAGCTGCTAAGGCCAGGCGGGAGCCTAGAGTGCTCCTCCGCAGCCCACACCACACCGCCTCCACATCCAGGACCCACAGAATAATGTTCAGATGCTGTGTCCTGGATGAACATACAGGGTCCCAAGGCAGCGCCGGGGAGCAGGTGCACTTAACACAGCACTGGGCTGCAGCAGGCGCTCCCCAGAGCATGCCCGGCACCAGGAAAAGCAGCAGTGAGAACGTCAGTCTGGTCACCGCTGTCTTGGCAGCCTGAGTGATGCACCCACCAGATTCAGAAAGCTTCAGTTCACAGTCCATGTAGTCAAACATCTCCACGGTAAGCTGGAAACTAGGGGAGAGAGGGAGGATGCATGGGGTGCAGGACACACCCACCCAGTCCCCAAGACTGCTTTGGAACTGCACACTCCCCATCAGGTACAAACTGAACCAAACAAACCCCACCCCTGGCCCATGTGAGACCATGACCTTCAACCCGAGAGGTGCAGCCTCATTTGCCATCATGGCCCCTGGTGGGCACCTGATCTCAAACACTCAGGGGTGTGGGAGAAACTGAGGCACACAGACTCACATGTTATTCACATCAGTTCCGGCTGCCTTCTCCAGCACCTCGTCTGTTACCTCCAGGCCTGCAGGAAACTGAGGGTGCTGCAGAGACAGCCCCCCACTCAGCTGCAGCTTTGCTGAGCAGCCACATACCAGGCCCCATCCCTGCTCCCGACAGCGCCACGAGGAGAGTGGCCAAGGAGGTTCCCCAATCCTGCCTTCCAGGGCCCCCAGCTGCTCTGGTTATGCCGAAGGGGCTGAGAATTTGGGGACAACAGAAAGCCTGGGGACAGGACAGGGGCAACCTGGCCAAAACGGAAAGATATGGCCACTGGACCACAGCAGGCATCCACATTGGATCTATGTAGACACGGAGCTGAGTTGGCAATCTCCGTCAGTCATCCTAGCCTCTACGGTAACCGGACAGACCATGGACAGGACAGATTCCAACCCTCCTCTATGTCCCCAGATGTCCTAGAGGGAAGGGCTCCCCAATCCCTCAGCCCCACAGTTCTACTACCTTGAGGTGGAAGGAGATTTTGGTCAGCAACAGTTTGGTGTAGACATTCACCAGGTGTCCATACTGGTCACGAAGGTGCCCCTGTGAGGATGGAGCCCAGTGTGAGGTCACTGTCGAGAGCACCCATCAAGGCAGGAGGAAACCAGGCGGCAAGGGCAGATGAGGGCCATTCTTCACGTCAGTCACTTTCCCCGCCAGCCTTCACCAATCTCATAACTCTCTAGCTTCCTCCCCTCCTTAATCTCACTCCTTTGTCATTCTTGCCAGAGAAAGCCTTGTGAGAGGCAAAGAGAGCCCTTTGCCCAGGGCGACAGGCCAGTTCTGAGCTGGGATACTTCATTAAAGTGCTGCTGGCAGACGGGGAGGCGCATCTGGCCTGTATGTAGAATCCGGCTCCTCTTGCAAAATGTCCTGGTGTGTGGCCACACGGCTTGGGCCTGGGCCTTTGGCAGGCCCTGTGATGAATCAATGGAGTGTAACAGCTCTGGACAGACAGCAGACTCCTGAGACCCACTCAGCTACGTGTCCCAGGAGAACGCAGACAGTGAAGTCTGAGGCCCTTCCCTCCCGGGGCCGTGACTTCTGAGGACCCAGACACAGCCCCCACCCCCCGGGATCTGACTATGGGTCTGAGAATGGCCTGGCAAAAGCATGGAAAATTCCAGTCTGTAACGGGGTTTCTGAAGCCACAGTCTAGGGGAGCCTGGGAGTCCCTGCTCTCCACACAGCCATGGGGTTGCTACCTTTTTCAACTCTCGAGGACTAACGGGCCTACCTTATAGAGGCGGAGGCCAATCTAAGCCCCAACAAGGCTACAACTTCACATTGACTGGTGCTCAGCCTATATGGTAACCCCAAGGACAATTGTAGCTGCTGCAGAGGGGGAGGAAAGAACAAGCCCAGATGCTGCCCTCAGCTCAGCCACACTGCCTGGATGCTGTCCTCACACCTACCCACAGGTCGCCGATCTCACGTATGTTGCTCCGGTACCGCTGGCAGTCATGCAGCACCTGGGGCCAGAAGGATGGACAGTGGGCAGGCATGGCCAGTCCCAAGGGCGAGGGGACAGATACAAGGACAGAACCGTACCCTTCAACACTTCAAAGAGATACTGTGAGTGCTGTCAGCTGGTGAAATGCAGGCCTACTGAGCCTGTGAGACCAAAGGGCTACGGTCACTACTCACATTGGGGTGTCCATCTCGGAGGACTTTGTGAAGGACATGGCAGAACTTCCAACTGAGGATGGAGCTGCTGGGCAGCGGCAGGCCAATGGCATAGGACCAGAAGGTAAAGGCCCCCTTCTCATGGTGAGTGCCCAGAATGATGCCTTAGAGGGTCAAGGCCAAGTGAGGGACACAGACAGAAGTGTGGGCAGTTACTGTGCAGAGAGCCCCTGTCACTGGGCCCTGTCACTCTCTGCAGTTCCCCGGTTGCAACAACTAGAGGTCTTGGGTCAAGCTCTCCCAGCCCAGCACACCCTGGGTCAGCACCATGCTCATCCCACAGTCTCCTCACACCTCCCCAAGGCCCAGGGAGCACAAGGATACGCCGGGCATGCTTCTCCTTCACAGGGGCCTCCTGGCTGTTGATGGCTTTGCTGATGCTGATGGCCTATGAGGAAGACAAGCAGAATTAGACACCCGTCTGCAGCTGTCTTGCCAGCACAACCCAAACGGATGGGCCATCTACTCTGGTGGAGGAGAACGAACATGTTTGTCAGAGCCACACTCCCAGGAAACTCTACATGACCTGTAGCTGATGTCAATGCCACAGCAACCAGGAGCTCCAGGCTCAGGCAGGAGGAAAGCTGGGCTGTGGCTCAGAAAGACATGTCTGATCTACCTCAGACTGCTCTCCCTGAAGAGGCCCCCAGACTCCAGGAGGAGTGACTAAGGGCATGGCCAACAGAGTATCCTCTACCCAAGTTCCCCACCAGGAAATGCAGCAGAGACTTGGCCCCAGCCCAGATGAGCCCCTTGTCCTCACAGTCTCCTCCTATAAAAGGGCACGTTACCCCCTTTCCTGTACAGCAGGGCCCACAGCAAGGCTGTCAGCTGACGGCCAGCCAGATGCATGCAGAAGCCAGGCCCTGTCACTGGCCGCCACACCATAGGTGCCCGCTCATGCCACTGAGAAGGACAACTGTGGCCTCTTGGGGGAGGGGGAAGCCAATGGAGAATCTGCTTCGCACCAGGCTGTTGTCACCTCACACTTGACCAAAACCACAGCCACGGTCCTGAAGGTGGTTCTTTTTTTTTTTTTAAATATTTATTTATTATGTGTACAATATTCTGTCTGCGTGTATGTGTGCAGGCCAGAAGAGGGCACCAGACTTCATTACAGATGGTTGTGAGCCACCATGTGGTTGCTGGGAATTGAACTCAGGACCTTTGGAAGAGCAGGCAATGCTCTTAACCACTGAGCCATCTCTCCAGCCCCCTGAAGGTGGTTCTAACCTCTGCTGATCACATCTTATTTCCCCAGCTCAACACCGTCCAGGAAGGCACACACAGCACACACCATCCCTCACCCAGCCCTCCAGAGACTCCACTGGCAGAGACAGGGTGCGAGGTCAGTGTTTATGAACTGAGAAAAGCTCCCCAGTTCATGCTGCATTTAACTCTGTGAAGCTGTGATTCTTTGCCTGTCTAAACAGATCTAATAAAAAGCTGAATGGCCAATAGCAAGGCAGGAGCAAGGATAGGCAGGGTTGGCAGGTAGAGACTATAAATAGAAGGAGAAACAAGAAAGAAGAAGGGAACAGTGGAGCCAGTCACCCAGACAGCCACAGAGTAAGATATACGGAAGTAAGAAAAGGAAAAAGCCCAGAGGCAAAAGGTAGATAGGATCATTTAAGTGAAGAAAAGCTGGCAAGAAACAAGCCAAGGCCAGGCAGTCACAACTAAGAATAAGCCTCCGTTGTATGATTTATTTGGGAGCTGGGTGGTGGGCCCCTCAAAAAGCCAAAGGAGCAAACATACTGCACAACACCCCGGTTGATGTCTCAGATCTAAGTGGATGCCCCAGCACTCGCTGAGCAGGCTGACTCAATTTTCCTATAAAAGTAGCTAGCCTGGAGGGCCGAGCGTCCCTTTCTGCTCGGAGGCATGCGTCTGGGGACTGCCAGGGCTGGGCACAGGCTGCTCCTTAGCTGGACCCTGCACCCCACAGTCCAGCAAGGTACACTGATGTCCTTTCACACACAGGGCCGATTATGAGAGACTCATTGGAATCTGGGGACCTGGGACTGCAGCCGAGCCCTCCCACCTCACTGAACTAGGGTCCTGAAGGAACACTAGCGGGGTCTGCCTTCCCAAGTACACAAAGCCTCAGCCAGCCAACCATCTGTCCTCATGGGTGCTGAGCCTGCATCCACGGCCCCCAGGTCTCTTTTTCCTCACAAACACAGGGTGGTCACCTAGCAGCTGAGGTGAGGCTGTTGCTCTGCTCACTAAGGGTACCTCGCCTCTACTGAGGGAAGGTGGGCACAATGGTAGCCATGGGGACAATCAGAGAGACCCGGTGAAGGCCAGCACTGCACACGCCTCCGGGAAGCCACCTGGGAGTTGGTGACTATGCCCAGTGTCTTGAGTACACTGATCTGCTGGGCTCCATGCTGTGTCCTCAGCGTGATTGTGACATGGCTTCCAGGTACAGCTCTCCCCTGGCAGGAGTCACGTGCTAAGTGGGCTGGGCCACCCAGAGCATTAGCAAGCAGCTATGGCTCACAGCAAGGAGTGTCCCTCCCTGGGCTGTGGAACCACAACCTTCAATGCCTTGACACCCGAGCTGGGAGCTGGCTCTAATGATGAATGCCACCTGTCCTGGAAGATTCCTGGCAAGGAGGGAGGAGATGGAGCTGCCCTGGTGACCCAGATGACGAATGACCTGGGTGGGGTAAGAAACTTAGAAATTGTGAGTACAGTCTGGGAACGGACGAGCAGGGAATCTTTTTCTTCTGAGGAAAAAGACCACCAAGAGTCCATGACAAAACCTTCCAGACCCCAGGCCTCCCCAGCCGGCAGTGGAGTCTCTGCTTTTCTTTGCCAGGGGCTAGAGAGATGGCTCAAGCATTAAGCTCTTCGAAAAGGTCCCAAGTTCAGTTCCCAGCACCCACATCAGGAGCTCACAACCACTTGTAACTCCAGCTCCAGGATCAGACCACTGGCCTCTCCGGGCACCTGCACTCACCTGCAGACACACACAGTTAAAAACCGCGGGAGAGCTCTGCGCCCACCTCGGTCAGCAGAGTAACAATCTGAAGAGGGCAAAGACGGCAGTTCAGTTCTACAGACTCAGTGACAGTGTTGGTTCAAACTTTGAGAGTCTGACCCCTAAACATCTCTCTTCACATTAGTATGTGCATGCATGTGAACGTGCGCGTGTGCTTGTGTAAGCACACACATGACATGGCATGAGTGTAGAAGTCAGAGGACAACTCAAAGGACTCTCTCCTTCTACCATGTAAATCCCAGGATCCAAAGTCCGGGTGTCAGGCTTAGTGGCATCACCCTTACCAGCTGAGCCATCTCAATACCCTACCCCCTTTTTAAATAGGGTTATCGTGTAGCTTAGTTCAAATGCACTATGGAGCTGAGACTGAGCTTGAACTCCTGACCCAAGTGCTAAGATTAAAGGCATGTGCCACCACCACCTGGTGGACCTCTGCTTTCTTGAGCCCCAATATAACACACCTAGCCCTTCTCTCCACTGGACCCCTCAACCCCTTTGCTGTTGTGTTTAGATAGGGTCTCTTGTGTAGTTCTGTCCATCCTGAAACTTACTATGTAGACCTGGTGGGCTTGCAAGACAGAGCTCTTCTGGCCTCTGCCTCCCAAGTGCTGGGATTAAAGGTGTGTGCCACTACAACGGGCTGTCCTTGGTCCTCTTTAAATCTGATTTATGGTTCTCTAAATCCCATCTGATAGTGTTACTCTCTCAAGTCACCTATGGCATGTCAGTGGCATGTGGCAGCTGCCTCTGCATGTGCGGCTGCCCCCACGCTTACAGTGCTTCAGTAAGGAGGTCATGAGGTACTGAGGAATGCGACCCAGGAGGGAACGTGGCAGGGTCTTCTGTGGAGGGCCTGGGTGCCGCCCATCCCTGAGCTGGCCACAAGGGATAGGACTGTGTCAGCTAGCCATTCTGTGCAGGCGCAGGCTGGCTCCTGGGAACACAGGCCCGTTGTGTGCAAGATGGGCAGATGTGTGGGGTGGCCAGTGCCACACAAGGAGGCCCAGTGCTCACACAGTGGGAGTCTGTAGGGACTCCTGGCCCTCACTCATCCTCCCAGGCAGCAGCAGGCAGACAGGGTGGCACCTCCCACCTTCCACCTCCCTTGGGCTTCCCACATGGATTTTCCTTGGAGAGGTGGCTATGGGTCACATCTGAGCAAAAGTGCAGTTAGGAGCACTTCAGAATCTCACTGTGTGCGGAATATCTGACCGACCCTAATATATGATATAGCTCTACTCTGAGGCTAAAGTATGGTATGGTCTGACCTCAGTGAAACTTGGGGTCCTGTATGTAGCAGGTAGAAAACCACAGAGTGATGGGGCAGGGGAGGGAGGGAGAGGAGGGAATCCTGGCCCGAGAACATTCTTCTATCACCCTGGGACATCAGGAGTGGGAGCAGCTCCTCTCAGGCAAAGGTGATCCCTCCTGGCTCTCAGGTCTACCATCCTGGAGATACCTCAGGGAAGGACAACCCCAAGATCAGGATGGAAACCCGGATGGGGTATCTGGATGCTTATCACACCCTGAGTCCTGTCTGACTCCTCAGAAAGCCAAGAAGAGCCATTTCCATCCAGCTGAGTGAAGAGGAAGTCTGCACCAGGGGATCCCAGTGATACAGGGGTCTCTATCGGGTTTTTTTTTTTTTAAGACAGGGTCTCACATGTAGCCCTGGCTGGTCACTGTACAGACCAAACTAGCTTTGAATTCACAAATTTACCCGTCTCTGCCTCTCAAGCAAACCACCAGGCTTGGCCCCATCTCCCTACTTCTGCACAAGGCAGACGAGGCCCTCTCAGTCAGCGAGGAAACAGGGCAATTACAAACTCCATGACAACTGTAAGATGCCGAGAAACTGCTAGGGGACATGACAGAGGGTAGGCAGGGGTCAGATCTTAGCGTATGGGTCACTCTAAGAAATGCAGCAAGTCCCCACCTATGCCCCAGGAGCCACCAGTCGCTGATGGGTTCTGCATCTGATTCCACCCATTGCCAGCACCAGGAAGGACTGACCTCAGAGGGGCAGAGGCCAGGAGGGCCATGGAAGGACAAACGTCTCACAGCTAGAAGACAGCCCCGACAGCACAGCCACGCTCGAGAACCCACGTATGCCGCGGGGCCAGTAACATAATGATTCCACCCATTTTCTTAGTTAATCTTATGCCAAGTGCTTGGCCAGGGCTCCTCACCAGGTCTTCAGGAGAAACCCTAGAAGTGGGCAGCTAAGGACACTGAGGCTTTGTGAGTAAGCCACTCCCCCAGGTCATAGAAACAAAGCACTGTGTCACCTCTCCAGGCCTGAACCATCGCAACAGGACCCTCACGTGACTGTGTGCTGTGATCTCATGGGAAGAGCAGCATGGAAGGGCAGAATGTCTGCCCACTGTCCCTCAGCTACAAGCGGTTGGCGGGACTCACTCCCAGGTTCCTGGTTCTGGAGAATGACCTAGGCAGCCTCTCTGGTTCTCTGAAGGGACAGTTCAGGAAGAAGCATCCATGTAGGTGTCTTTTTAGCCTACACTAAAATCAAACTTACCAGGGTCCCCAAACACAGAGGACCTGGACTAACAACAAATCAGAACATGGATTCTGGCCTGTGGAGTGTTGGAAGTCATGGGTTATAAGGGCTAGGCTGGGTCCAGTCCCCAGTCTCATGCCTTAGTGCTGGACTCCTGACGCTGAACCTGGCCTTCACCTCCCTACCTTGGATCCCCATAGCAGCTTCAATCTTACATCCAGGTTGGACCTCCAAAAAGACTTAACCAAAGCCTAGGGGAGCCCCTGTCCATGTCCTCAGGGTGTACCTGTCCTGCTTATCCACAACTCCATTCTTCTGTCTCAGACAAAAAACAAAAAACCAAACCTTAGGAAGGATGACTGGACCAGGTCAAATGAAGCCGCTAACTCCTGAGAAGACCAGAGCTGCCTGCCAACAGCCCTGGACCATGACCTACAAGGGTCCCCAGCAGGCATCCTGAGGGTCCTGTTTCAGCAGAGGGACTGGGGGAGACAGGAGACACTTCCTACACGAGCACAGGGGTGAGAGGTGGGCTGTGTGTTCAGTGATGTCCCACCAGCTCTAAGGCCCCATGAAAGGGGGCTCAGGGCTGTGGACATCCAGCACATGGAGGAGCAAGGAGGCCATGAGGCCCTCAGACAACGCTCAGTGTCAGCACTGTGTTCTGCACCCACAGCCCCACAGCCCAGGGGGCACAGAGTCAGCGTGGACTGGATCTACCGCTTTCTTTCCTGGGAGCCCACACACCCAAGGCAGGAGGCCCTGTCCACCCAGTTCCTCCACGGTGAGCTGCAGTGCCTCAGCTGGTACCCCAACACACCGGCAGACACCACTTCAGACCCTTCCTGATTTAGCTTCCCCAGCTGTGAGGCAGAAGCGAAGACATGTCAGCTCTAGACAAGAGCTCCATCCCCAGCAAACAGAAGGAAAACCCAATCACCACACAGCACCTGTCAAACCATCTCTAGGATTGTCCCCACACTGCTTTCTGCTCCTCAGAGAACCAGCCCTCCCATCACAGCGCTGAGCCTCTCGGCAGCCTGTCCACAGCTACCCTGACTAAAGCAGCTACCTGTAGCTGTAAGATATCCTAGATTTTCTTCTTGAGACAGTCCATGACTGGCCTGGAACTCAGAGATCCACCTGCCTCTACCTGGCATTAAAGGTGTGCATCCCCACGCCTGGCTGTGTCCAGGTTAGTTTCATTAAGACCATTTGTCTGCTGAAATTGTCTGCTTAGATGACTACTTACATCCTGTCTCCAACTCCATGAACACACAGGTACCCGACTCCCATCCATGAGTTTCACACTCAAAGATTCGACCAAATACCAATTAAAATATTCAAGGAGAAAAATCTGCATTTGGACTGCCCACACACAGGTCTTGTCCTCATAAGTCCCTGAGCAATAGAGGACAACAGGTCATGTATATGCAACTGATACTGTATCAGGTACACGATTTAAATTATGTACATTTATACAACGGACTTGATCATCTGAGGATTCTGGTTTGTCTGTTTGTTTTGAGACAGGGTCTCACAATGTAGCCCTGGCTAGCTTAGAACTCACTATGTAGACCAGGCTGGCCTGGAACTCACAGAGATCTGCCTCATGAATGCTGGGATTAAAGATGTATGTCTCCAGGTCCCTCAGATCCTGGTATTTTCAGAGGTCCTGTACCTAATTCCCTAGACCAGTGGTTCTCAACCTATGGGTCGCAAGCCCTTTGAGGGGTCACATATCAGATATCCTGTATATCAGATATTTGCATTACAATCAATTACAGTAGCAAAATTACAGTTATGAAGTAGCAATGAAAATAATTTTACGGTGGGGGGGCAGCACAACATGAGGAACTGTATTAAAGGGTCGAAGTATTAGGAAGGCTGAGAACCACCGCTCTAGACACTGAGGATAAGGGCGTGTCTTCCAGCCCAGCATCTCCAGGGCAGTCAATAAGTCTCTGCGGACATGTGTAGAGGGAGCACTTGCAGCACAAGAGTGCTTCAGACCTAAGCACGCCTACTTCAAGGCAGCGTCTTTCTTCATAATAACTGAGCCGCTAGAGTTAATTATTAAGATAGCTATTAAACAATTTCTATTTTTAAAATCATCCCTGAAATGAATCAACTTAAGCCTCCTTGTGCGTATCACGAGGCTTACCAGCAGCAGTTGGCAGGGACAGGCAGGTTCCTCCAAGAGCCCAGGCTCGGGGCTGTTGGCAGGGCGGAGAGTTACTTTGCTCTGTGAGTGCAAAGCCTGGCTTGGAGGACAGAGTGCTCTCATTCAAACACTTCTGCTACCTCAAAGGCCATTGATGACCATGAACACAGGAGTTCTGTAGCTGAGGACGCTAAGCTGGGGCCGCATGCAAAGCCGCAGAGAGGCCAAAGCCGGATCACTTCAGCAGACAGGAAGTCAGCAGCGACTGGCCCTGGTTCATTCAACTGCATCTCGCTCCACTCCAGTCTCCGGGCCCTTTGGTCCCAGCCTCCACCACTCCACCATTCAAGAAATGCAAACATTATTCTATGACCGTCACACCTCAAAGGACGGCATGAAAGCCCAGGGAAAGAATCTGCCCTTTGGTCACTACTGACAAATTCATGGCCCAATCCGCTGCCACCCCAGCTCCAGACTTTGTGGGTGGAACACAGGGCAGAAAGGCATGGCCCTGAGTCACACCTCTGCTGGGCCAGAATCTGGATGGACAGGACATCTAGGGAGGCACTGGTGATGTCATCACGAACCTGACTGTCCAACAAGCCAGAGGACTGACTCAGCCCAGGCAGACAAACCTATTGCAGTTTGAGTCTTATGTTTACTTAGCAAGAAGAGAAAAAATTCCCACCGGGACTAATGTCCTCCTCCGTGGGCTCATTCAATCCAGTATGGTGCTGTGGGCCATGCCGAGCAGGACCAGGCTTGCCTGTTCCCAAGGCTGTCCTTCTTGAAGTGTGGTGTAGCCCTGTGGAGGACACACGGCCCTCGCTTGTGGATCGTGGGTACAGCGGTGGGTGTATCTGAACGGCAGCTGACCCTAGATGGACACACACCCAGCCCCACTTCTTCCTGCTCTGCAAGTTAACTGTCATATGTCCACGTCACTGAATTTGCTCAGTGACCCAACCTCCAGAAGCCAATGAAAACAGCCAAATCTATAGTACAGAGCAGGAAAGGAAGACATAGTTAATGTGGCCACATTGGGAAAGGATCCAGTGACCTCCTCAAGACCACATTCAGTCAGACTGAAGTTCAAATAGAGGGCCAGGGTCAGGATGCCCACCACTGACCCCCCACTGTCTGGGCTCCACTCTCATCTTGCAAGGTGATCTGACAAGTCCTTAGAACTGAAAATCTCCTCAGGAAATAAGTTCCCCTTCCTGCTCCCAGCCTTTTCCTTCTTCCAGCATGAGATTCCTGGGGAAATTCCGATTTCTCAGGGTTCATTGTCACCAGTCCAAGCTGAGAGGTGTGTCTCTCTAGAACAGCGTTTCTCAACATGTGGGTTGTGACCCCTTTGGGGCCGCATATCAGATATTTACACTAAGATTCATACTAGCAAAATTAGTTATGAAGTAACAATGAAAATAATTTTCTGGGGCTGGAGAGATGGCTCAGCAGTTAAGAACACTGGCTGCTCTTCCAGAGGTCCTGAGTTCAATTCCCAGCAACCAATGGTGGCTTACAACCATCTGTAATGAGGTCTGGTCCCCTCCTCTGGCCTACAGGCCTACATGTAGGCAGAACACTGTGTACATAAATAAATAAATCTTTATTTAAAGAAAGAAAGAAAGAAAGAAAGAAAGAAAGAGCGAGCCAGGCGGTAGCGATGCACACCTTTAATCCCAGTTCCAGGACAGGCTCCAAAGCTACAGAGAAACCCTGTCTCAAAAAAACCCAAAAAAAAAAAGGAAAGAAAATAATTTTCTGGTTGGGGTCACCACAACACAAGAAACAGTGTTAAAAGGGCCACAGCATCAGGAAGGTGGAGAAACACTGGTCTAGAGAATCTTGATTTCTGCCAGGCACGTACACAGGAGAACTAGACGACACCGTGCAGTATGCCATCAGAACCAGGAGGACACAGGAAAGCAAAGCTCGGGCAGAGAGAGACAGATGCTGTCACAGACAAAGTGAGATCAAGTGAGTGCTGAAATGGATAGAGGTTCCCGGGCAGAGGAGGGGGGCAGGCTGGCCAGGCAGCTCAGGTTAGCCAGCTGAGTTTCCCTGTCCCTTGCCAATCAGGTCTAAACCCCACAGGGCTTCCACTCACAGCGGCAGGGACCCAGCTGCTAGGATCAAGTGGCCGGCTGGGTTTCATTCACAGGCTCCTGTACAGCCAAGGCTGGACACTAGCCTCGGAGCTGGGTCAAAGAGGAGTCTCCTCCTCATTCAGAAGGGGGCAGGTTTGCAGGGAGTCCTGAGCTCCTCTACCCCAAACTCCCTGGAGTCCCTATGGTCTCCACATCACCGGAAGGATGGCTGGGCCTACGCTGGATAGTACACCACTCCTTCTTGAAAGATGGTGCCCAGAGCACCACGCTCCAGACACACTACCCAGCTCTGTTCCTTTGTCCAGAAGTCCGACCTGGTTGTCCCCTTCAGCTGGCTAAACTCAGGACATGAGGACACTTTTTATTTCCTTCAATTCTGCCGGCTTTCCTGCATACAATCTGCCAACACATTTGCTACACCCTGCACATACCCACAGCTACTCCATTGGGGCAGGGTTGTGTCATTATTACTGTCTTGAAAATGGGGAAACTAAGGCACAGAGCAGTGATGTGACAGAGCCAGGCCTGACCCAGGATCTTTTTTTAATCTGTCTGTCTGTCTACCTATCTAATGTACATATAGGATCTATCTAATGTAAATATGGGATCTATCTGTCTGTCTGTCTATCTACCTACCTATCTAATATGCATTGGTGTTTTGTCTGCATGCATAGCTGTATGTGGGTGTTGAATCCCCTACAACTGGAGTTACAGACAGTTGTGAGCTGGGAATTGAACCTGGGTCCTCTGCAGGAGCAGCAGTGCTCTTAACCACTGAGCCATCTCTCCAGCCCCCAACCCAGGTTCTTAACTTCTCGGTACACTTCCATAGCTAACACCCCTCCATTCCAGGAATGTACTAAGGTGACTTTTGCCCCTCCTACTGTATATCCCAATTCTGCAGGACAAGGTCAAGAAATGTAGTCGGTGTGCTCTTATCAGTGTGTCCCAGGGCACAGAAGCAAAGGTAAGAAGGTGAGGAACGGGCAGCCCTGTTCCACCCCAGCCTCACAACTGTCCCTTAGGGCAGCCTGGGAGTCAGCCCAGTCCACCTGGCTGCTGCCATGCTCTTTAAGGATGTAAAGTATCTGTGAGCCCAGTCTATTCTTCCCTGTAGGACAGGGGTCTTGACTTTTGTCTCCTCTCGCTTGGCCAGCTGTTGTGATATAGGCATACACCTTCTTCTGGGGACACAGCTCACTTCAGGCCTCAAGGCCTCAGCCAGCACCAATTATAACAGCTAGACAGAGCTGCAAGTTTCAGCTATACACCATGTGGTTAGGGATCTCCTTCAACTCCGGGGCTGGGTTCTTTTTTCTACTATTGTAAATATTCTGAGTGTGCAAACATGTAGTAACATGCTATAGTCACACGCCTCCCTACTTCTGCAGTGCTTGGAGCCATGCCTTGAGCTAGGAGCAGATCAGGGCTGAGTGACAGCCCTGAATGTGGCATGGGACCTGAACGGATCCCAGAACTGCTTTCAACCAATAGAAACTTAGAGCACGTTCCAAACACCTGCTCACCCCTGTGAGCTGCCTCTGGTAATTAGGTTCTGAGACTCACCTGGCTGAGGAAAATTCCGCACGATACCAAGGCCTGGGGGCTCTGCCCCCTGACCAAATCGCCCCCATCTGCCGTCACCGAGGCCTGGCTGCTCCTCACACCTGCAATGTCCACAGGCAGCTGCTGAATGCAGGGAGGGCTGGCTCCAGGGATGAGCAGAACAAGAAACACCCCATTCACACTTAACAGTGCACCAGTGTTGAGAGGGATTCATTCAGGATATGCTGGGTGAAGTCAAAGATACAACCCAAATTCACTTCACCTGCCCGTTAACTTGTCTAGAGGCCAGTAGGTGACCTAAACTGTAGCATTTGCCTGACCCTTCTTTTGTGTCTAACTCAGCAGGGCTGCTGTATCGCAGCTGCACCCAGAAGTCAGGACTTGTCAATTAAATGTCAATCTTTACAAGATTTTGGTCCCTGGGGGCTGCTGAGGGATGTCGCTGACCTGGAAAACCGAAGGTATGAACTATTTCCATCTGCTGCTGCCTCAGCACCTGGCTCCCCTGTGGGAACGCCTCAGCCCTCACCCTTTCACCTCTGGAGCCAGAGTTTCCCCGGACTTAACCCTGAACTATGATTAAAGGGTTTCTCTCATCCTGACCTGAGAAGAGGCCGCTCCCTTGGCCTCGGCTTCTGTATGCTGCGGGTAAATTCACGGCTCAGAGAAGCAAACCAAAGGGCAACTGTGTGTCCCACAGAGAGGAAAACACAATCATATTCGCAGCTTCTAGCTGCAGCGTGGGCCATGGTGTGCTTCAAAGATGACTTCTTTCTCAGAGGTCCCAGATTGTGAACTTTGGGGGTGGAGGGAGTGGAGAAGTCCATGTTCACGTTGCAGTGTGTATTGGTCCCTCCTGGCTGCTGTGACAAATCGCTACACTTTTAGTAAACAGCACTGAACAGCTTACAGTTCTGCAGTCCAGAAGTCTGAGATGTTTTCATAGCCCATGCACGGGCCTTCTACGTAAGGACAACTTTGAACTTTTAATCCTCTTTCTCCATCCCCAACCCCCAAATCCTGTGGTGACAGGCATGGACCACCATGATAGAGCTATGTGGTGCTGGGGCTAAAATTCAGGGGTTCGTGCGTGCTGGGCAAGCAGTCTATGCCCTGAACCACATTCCCTGCTCCTGGAATGGGTATCGCAGGGTTAAAAGGGTTGTGTTTCTTTCTGGAGGTTCTAGGGCAGAAATCTGTTCCTCGCCTTCTCCAGTTTATAAAGGATGGCATTATTCCCTAGCCATTGGCTCTTTCAAAGCCACACACAGCCAGCAGAGTTTAATCTCGTGTCACTGTGACCACCTGCCTCTCCCGCTTCCCTCATCTGCATTTAGGGACCCTTGCTACATAGGGCCCACCTGGTGACTCACAACACCCTCCTATCTCAAGATCAGTGGCTGAGCAACTTGGCTCCAACAACAATCTGAGTTACGCAAATAACACATTTAGTTAGACTGTGGTCATCTTTGCAGGGGCATGACTCAACCTACCACACAGTATCTCACAGTATACTCTTCCAGAAACACAGAACCAGCCCTGTCGTCTGTGGAAAAAGGAAAAAGCAGGCTCTGTAGTCAGGCAATTTGGTCCCCGCCCCCAGGATCACAGCCAAGAGACCAGGTCTACCCTGTCTACAAGTGTGTTCTATGATGTCACACGGTCTTTTTAAAGGTCTGGTTTCCAGAATACAGGTACAATGAGTTGCGTAGCATTTTATATTCAAAACATGACATTTTGAAAAGGGGTCTTATGGACAAAGGGATTAAAGCAAACTGTCTCTGGGACACGCCACTGAGGCCAGAAGCTCATAATTCAAGCACCAGCTGCCAAAAGGAAGGATGACTGCCTCCCTCTACACTCCTGAGAGGTAAACCACAGAGTTCTGTGCAAAACAGGGCGTGTCCTGTCCACAGAGCAAACATGTAAGCATTCCTCTTCCTCCTGGCCCCAGGAGCCCAAGAGGAGAGACTGATAGACTGCTGAGAATTTCAATGCTAAACTAGCTGCTCCATGGCTGCCACCCGCCACTGTCAATGTCAAGACAGGCCGTGTGTTCCAAAGGGAAGCAGGTCCCAGTACTGGATGTGCTATTTTCTATCCCAAAGGAGACACGGAAGCAGTAACCAGGGCTCTCTAGGCCTTTCCTGCAAAAGGCCTGGCCGACAGCTTGCTAGATATTTCTGGGAATGATCTAATTAAATATTAACTACTTATGAAACCTCGTTCTTACATCCCTCGCTAAGCCACTGTGAAGCCAGGCCCGGGGCTCCCTCTCGTCTATGAAAATGTTGCTCTGGAGTGGGTGAGCCCTATGACTCCTTAGTACAAAGTCATTCATGAGCAACCCTTTCAATTCCTCAAAAACTCAAGGAGGGCACACACGACGGCTCAGCAGGTAAAGGCGCTTGCGGATAAATCAGACAACCTGGATCTGAACACATAAGATGAAAGGAGAGAATGCCTGTACGCATCCCCTGACTTCCACTCACAGGCTGTCGCGCACGCACAAGAGATAAATGCAGTTAAGAGTTTTAAAAATGAACAAAGGAAGCAAAAAGAACCACCTGACTTACAAACCAGCCACCAAACTCATGTGGTCCTCTATCAGAGATTGTCCCTCTGACATTCAGGAAGGTTACCCTTGACATAATCATTTAAGCGGAAGATCAATCAACTTGACCTTTAAAATCCCATCTCCTCCCCCATCTCTTCCTGTAGCCACCAGAGCTTTCTCTGCACCTGCTCAAAAGCGGGAGAGGAATTCTAAAACTCATGGAACAGATCAAGCTCCTGACAACACCCAGATTCTCAGTGCCAACAGTCCATCTCCCTAGGCTCTGCAACTTTACTAGCACAATTAATTATGTATTAATGACTTCACATCAAACGCCATGTTTGTTTTTATGGTGGGTGACCCAGGCTGGACCAGATGGGGATCACATGGATAAATTAATCATTTGCAGCCAGGTTGGTACCAGCACTTGGCATGCACGGAGCACTCCCGTCCTGAAGTTTATTACTATCATTGTCTATCAGAGGCACAAAGGTTAGATCTCACGTTTTTCTCCTATTTCAAAACGAAACCGCTTGTGCTAACTCGTTTTGAAAGCAACCGCAGGAGTCCTTGCTCTCTGCTCTGGCCAAGGGGGAAGGAACTCTCCAGCGGCACCCACAAATGCAAATATCACCAACCTGCTTTAGACACAGGTGGGAGGAGTCTGGCTTCCTTCAGTGCTAAAGTTTAAATAGAAAATGCAGCCATTTCGATCTAGGCTGACTTAGTCTAGCAAATAATCAGTAGTGACCCCTCCCTCCGCGTCCCCTTGCGCGTCCACCCAAGACTTAGGAACAGGGCAGAGTTTGTAAATCAAAAAGCGGGGGACCAGACGTGGTGGTAGACGTCTACAATAGCAGCATTTGGGAGGTGGAAGCAGGGTGATCAGGAGTTCAAGGCTAGCGTGGACCACATGAGACCCTGACTTAAAAAAAAATAAAATAGACAAAGTAACCTGCACCCGTGGGTCCTAGAACCCAAAACCCATGCATGAATGAATGCGTACCAGGGCATTATTTAATTTTCCACGCCACCTTCTCAGGTCGGGCCCTCTCCTGGGAGAGGAGCGGCGCGTGGGAGCGCAGGAAGGAGCCTGGGAAGTTTCCGTCTGTCAGGCGCCAGTGTTTAACGAGGGGGTGGCAGCCTATTTATAAGTGGGCCCCCGCGCGGGCAAACAAGTCTGGCGACATACGTGAAACTTTTCACCCAGCAGATAATAAGATACTGTGCGACCGTGGAAACAGCTCGAGAGCAGAGAGAGCCGGGAGCTTCCCCGGGAAGGCGGCGGGGCGCTCAGGGCGCCCGGGGCCCCGCGCGGCCGTGCGCACCTGGGCCGCGTCCGCATCCCTGAAGCCCGGCCCCGGCAGCTGCGCGGCTTCCGGTCACCTGCGCCGCCCGCGCCGCGGAACCCACAACCGTCCGCGCAGGGCCGAGCGCGCCGAGGGCCCCCGCACCGCCGCCACCCGCCCTGCCCGCGTCCGCGCTCGCCTGTGTCTTGTCGAACTGCTCGCGCTCGGCCTCCAGGCTGTGGCCCGGCCTCCGGCTCAGCACCCGCGCCGGCACGTTCTTGATGCTGTTCATGTTGCCGCCGACCGTGTCCCGGCCCGGCTCCGCGCGAATGAGGCGTCACCGCCCGGCCCGAGCCTAGGCACCCGGAGGCCGCGCGCCGCGCCACGCGGGGAGGAGCCGCCGCCCCTCCCGCCAGCCACTCGGGCAGTCCAACCGGCGCCCCGCCCTCCCCGGCTCTGCACGCTCCGCCCCCGCCCCCTCCGGCCCCCCAGTACTCCTGGCGTGCCCCGCCCTCTGTATCCCCTGATCAACCATAGGACTCCGGGTAGCCCGGGCCCTGCACCCACCTTGGTCCCTTAGGACTCCTGGGACACCTTGCCCTGCACCCCTCTGTCACCCAGGACGTTCTGCCCTGCTGCTCTCTAGTCCCCCGGGACGCCCTACCCAGCACCCCTCCCTGAACCCCAAGACCCTGCACCTGCTTCGTCCCCCGGGACTCACTGGGAATGCCCTTTGCATATCTGTCCCCACCTCCTTGCACACCTCTAGCTCCCCAGACCTCCCCAACACACCCCGCCCCCTGACGGATCAAATGAAAGGACCAAAAACCTACTCTTTGCTTTATACCTTCTTCTGCCAAACCTTCGCCGCCCCCCCCCCCCCGCCCCCGTCTCCCTTTACAATAGCGGGGGTGGGGGGAACTGGAGCAAACTGGGTCTCCTTGTGTTCAGTCAGTAGCCACACCACCAGGCTTCTTTGTCTTTTTGGTTGAGCCCAGCCGTCTCTCCAGCCCCTCTGTTACAGGAAATGCTACATTGAATCAGATACCTGACCACCGCTTCCCAGGTTAGATGAAGCTCTCTGAAGACCCAGAGGGACTGTTTCTTTGTCATTGCTAATTCCTCCCTGTGCTGATGTCCGCTGAGTTGGACAAGGCTCTTTTCGATACTACGAGATTAGCCATGCTCCATCTAATACCAATCATTGAAAAGCTTTTTTGCTAGAATAACAATAGAGTAACAACAACAACAGCCAATATTTACTATACATTTATTTGCCAGGTATGGGGCTAAACCCTTTATATGTATTATCTTATCCCTAATCCTCAGCAATTCGCTAAATGGCCATGGTTTAATAAAAATAAATAAATAAATAAATAAATAAATAAATGTCTTCCTCTGTGCCAGCCATTTCTCTGACTTCTTCTCACATGGGACAAAACCAATTCTCCTGTAATTTTGATGCATACACGAGGCCACAGTCCCCACTGGGTATAACACATCTACCACAGTGGCTTGTCATCAGACACGCCCATTCTTTTCAGTAAACAGAGATATTAGTGTCCTAGGCGTGGTGCTCGCCACACAGCCATCAGGATTGCAGGACCTCATTTAACCAAGTTTTGGAGGTATTTGTACAGACTAAGAAAAAGGTTTAAAGAGGTTAGGACAGCTCCGAAGTTCAGCCCGGGTTCATTACAACTGCAAAATGATGTTTTCAGGATGTGGTCTCCGATCTGCTGGTTTCAAGCCGGCGCACTCTGACAAGCACACCAATGATGTGATGCTGGAGTCTCTCTAGCTTTTACTCAAGAGCTGTTGAGTTTCTGGAGGGCAAGGTTGCCTTGTGTCACCAGCATTCTGCTCTCCACGCCGGGCAGAGCACCTGGTACGTGGTCATGTTTTTTGTTTTGTTTTGTTTTTAAATGGGTATGAGGGCCAGCAATTTGTTTTTTTTTTTTTTTCCGAGACAGGGTTTCTCTGTAGCTTTGGAGCCTGTCCTGGCACTAGCTCTTGTAGACCAGGCTGGTCTCGAACTCACAGAGATCCACCTGCCTCTGCCTCCCAAGTGCTGGGATTAAAGGCGTGCGCCACCACCGCCCAGCCGCAATTTGGGTCTATAGGTAAAGGTGCCTGCTGCCAAGCTTGATAACCTGAGTTCAATGCCCAGGACCCACATGATGGATGGAGAGAGATAACTCCTGTGTGTTGTCCTCTGACCTTTATTTTCAAGCTGTGGTATGCACATGTACACATATACAAAATAAACATATAAATAAAACTTAACTTTAAAAAATGAGTGTGAGGACAAGCGTGGTAGCACACACCTTTAATTCCAGCACTTGGGAGCCAGAGGCAGCTGGCCTCTATGATTATGAGGCCAACCTGGTCTACACAGTTAACTAAAAAAAAAGTGGTGGAGCATAAAACGAAGGTTTGAAAGAATAAACCAGCCCCAGAGTGAAAACTTTACTCTATGGCTTATGTCGTAAATGGGCATTGCTGGGGGTACAAAGATGCAAACTCCACCCCTTTGATTAATTAAGATTCATTTCTAGACATCTTCAGCAAATGGACCTGGTCCGTGACTGGCTGTCACTAACAAGCTGTGATCCCCTCATACAGCTGTTTAATCGTCCTCCAGGGGGATACGATAGACCCCATGTGGGAGAATTTAGGAAGACAGCACAGTTTTACTATGCTGTAATAGCCACAGCCTGCCTGACACACAGGCAGGATCCACCACGCCCCTCTCTGGTTTCATCTTGCGCCATCCCGGGCTACCACGTCTGTACAGGCATCCCGCTCCTTTCGGAGCCCCAGGGACCTTGCACATGCTGTTACTATACCTGGAATTCTCTTCCTGTTTGCCTGATGGGTGTCTGCTCATCTGGCAGCTCTTGGTGCAGATGCTAGTTCTCTAGGAAGCCTCCCTGATGCCTCCACCCTGACCTCTGTCCCAGAATCTCAGCATTCTATTTCACAGCACCAGTGTTCCCTGGGATTACTTACTGTCTACTACTAGAATGTAAGCAGGGCTTACGGTTATCTCCCTGACTGGCAAAGCTGTACATAGAGAATGTGTGAGTACCATGCGGGGAAAGTGCTCTATCACTAAGCTCCAGCCCCCTTTTTACTTTATGTTTTGAGATGGGGTCTCACTAAAGTTGCCCGTGATGGACTTGAACACACCTGTAGTCTAAGCAGGCCTTCAGCTTGCCATCCTCCTGCCAATCTCCCCAGCGGATGGGGTTACAGATCCTTGTTTGTTTTGAGCAGCACTTGGCTGAGAACCCAGAGGTCTCACTGTGCACCCGACAGACTCTTCTGGAAGACCACCCATTTTAACCCTGATGCATGTGTCTGGCATCTTAGTTGACTTTATTCACTGTTCTTTAGAACATCAGAGTTACTAGCTAGGATCATCCTTCTGGAGGCTTAAGTGATGATGAACCTTCCTGCCATGTGCACTACCAAAATCACATCCACTGTCTTCAAGGAAAGAAAGCTAGAGGCATGACCAGCAGCAGCTTACGAACCAGGGACACAGAAGAAACTACGGGTCACTCCTTGGCCTCATACTCCATAGTCTCAGTTCTAAGCATCCTCTTGGCACCTTTTGGGTAATACTGCTTTAAGTATTTACATATAATCTTGATTCAGAATTTCTTTTGGAGGGGGTGTTTCTATTTCTGTTTAAAAGGCTTGATCAGAAGTTCTAAAAATACCCTGTATCAGTCTTTTCCAATGCTGAGATCATTTCTGGCAGACATTATAGTGTGATTCAGTTGCCTCTTGATATGCTGGTCTTAGAATGATAATGACAAAATGCGAATCCTAAAGGCTAGTTCATCTTGTTACTCTTTCTACAAACACGAGAAATTGCTCCTATATAAATATAACATGTCAAGACAGAGGAGTTGATCATATTAAAACCTGCCATTCTGAATTTTGCTAATTAATTCGTAATACTTCTGTTGCATAAGAACATGTGTTGTAAATCTCGGCATGGTGGTATACTCCTGTCATCCCAGCACTTGAGAAACTGAGGCAGGAAGATCATAGGTATCATAGATATTTCAAGCCTATAAACTAAACTTACATTTAGCTATAAAATAATGTAGTATTTCAAGTCCTGTTCTACCCTAAGTTTTCCTACAGAGCATCTAATTGATATTCCCTATGAGCAGGCAAGTGGAGAAGCAGCCATGAGCCTATCACACAGAACAGCTTGGAACCTGGGGCCTCTCCAAAGGCATTGCGGGTTTCCCATTGGCAAGGGCTGGTTCAGAATCAGTTCTGCATTTGGTTTCTTGCCAGCACCCTCATCACAAAGGTGAGCTGAGCAGCTTTCCTTCTCATGAAAACCATCTCTCAAGGAACCCTGAAGTCTCTAACAAAGGGACATTGACCCAGCACAATACAACCTGAAAAGAATACTTTCCTGAGAAATTAACTTGCCAAGATGCATTTAAAGTTCCTTGTTAGCTGGGCAGTGGTGGCGCACACCTTTAATCCCAGCACTTGGGAGGCAAAAGGAGTCAGATCTCTATGAATTCAAGGTCAGCCTAGTCTACAGAGCTAGTTCCAGGATAGCCAAGGCTATACAAAGAAACCTTGTTCCAAAAAACCAAAAATACATAATAAAGTTCCTTGTTTTAGTCTTGTATAGTAAAAGGAAATCAAAAACTTTTATTATTAAAAATACTTTTATTGAGTGAAACGGATCAGTTCTGGTAGAAGGGAGAAAGGCAAATAGTGCAATTTTTTTAAAAAAATATTTTTTTAAAGTTAAAATAGAATTTTTAGTCTTCAATATATTTTAAAAAAATCTATATAAAACTTGATCTTCCAGCAAGTGCTGTCTTGTGTAAGTGAACTGCCTACTACAGAGCCAGACAAGATGCAGCTGTCGCCTGAGGACAGACTGGCCTTAACTGCCAGCAAGGTGCCAGTGTCCAGTTGCAAACATTTTACACCCTCTTATCTCACACCCATCCACACAACAAAGTCCAGTGCCAAAACCATAAGAGAAGAAAACACTACATCACACATTGGGAGCTGACTCTGAGAAGTGAAGCTGTCATGTGAATATAGACCCAGGTTTTCAGGAGGCATCAGCTCGAGCAGCACTTCACATGCACGGGATCTCAGTACCGGGTTTAAAGAGCTTCTCTGGTATTAATCCATGTCTGCATCTTGACAGAGCTTTTTGCTTTTTCTTTCAGCATAGTTTCAAACACGTGTGTAGAGCAAGACCTCATTTCTTTGGCATGAAAATATTTTTTACACAAAAATGGTTCATCAAAAACAAAATATAGTCACTTTAAAAAGTAAACTTTGGGATTCTGCTGCCTTTGTATTAAAGGCTGCTTCTGTGGGAATCACAATCCTCTTTGTCTTCAGGTGAAGTATGGTGTCTGCTTTCTGCCTTCCAGTGAGAATCCTGCTTCTGGGAGAGAACAAAAGCAGTCAACAAAACGAGAAGGAAATAGCACTGCACAGCGCCTACGAGTTCCTGGTGTCTGAGACCCTGACTACACATCCTGCCTCTACTCAGCAAGGTCTCACGCTGGACTACATATGTGAAACCTTCCCAGCAATGAGACTGGGGTTGGGGGGGGGGGACAGAAGGGCGAGGGGGAGGCAGGCAGAGCTGCTCAGATGTTCTGCTTTCCTACTGAAGACTCCTGTGCTTAACGGGAGACACCTGTAGCGCCTATGCCCCTGCCCACAGGAACTGCACTTGGAATGAAGGTCTGACGGAAGCAAACGGAACCCAAGAAAGTGCCTCCTGGGCTCACAAAGGTCCAAGTCACAGGACTCTTTCTAGACAGATATCCAGAAGCAATCCTCAAATGTAAACTTAAATGCCTTTTGAAATTTGTATTTTCTGGGTCAGGGTCTTACTAAGTGAAGCCCAGGTTGACCTCCAGCGCCTCATCTTCCTTTCTGCTTCAGTCTTCCTAACTTCCGGAGCGCTAGAATCACCACAGCGTATTCTACTATGTCTGGCCTCGAGTTCGCCCCACCCCATTTTTTCCTTTTGAGGCAGGGTCTCACTAGGTTTATCTGATGCCTTGAACATGTAATCCTGCCTGCATCAGCTTCCCCATAGGGATTGCAGACTGTGGCTGAAGCCCAACTAACCAGCTTTTTGTTGTTTTTCAAGACAGTTTTGTGTGTGTGTGTGTGTGTGTGTGTGTGTGTGTGTGTAGTCCTGGCTGTCTTGGATCTTGCTTTGTAGACCAGGCTGGGCTTGAATTCACAGAGATCCATCTGCCTCCTGAGTGCTGGGATTAAAGGCGTGTGCCACTATTACCTGGCTAAGATCCCAATTTTTTTTTTTTTTTTTTTTTTTTTTTTGATTTTCGAGACAGGGTTTCTCTGTGGCTTTGGAGCCTGTCCTGGAACTACCTCTGTAGACCAGGCTGGTCTCGAACTCACAGAGATCCGCCTGCCTCTGCCTCCCAAGTGCTGGGATTAAAGGCATGCGCCACCACTGCCCGGCTTAAGATCCCAATTTTTAAAGTTGGATTTATATGCCAACTTCCTTAGATATAAAATTATCAGTATTAAGAACAAAAAATTTTTTGGTCTGTATTTCTCTTACAAGTAATTGGCATTCTACTCAAGTTAATTGTAGTAAAAGTAGATCAGGCAAAAGAGGAAGAATTACTGGTCAGATGAGTGTGTAGCCTTGACTCTACATTATCAATGTTCCCAGTTACTTATTAATATCAATTTTGATATAAGGTGAGACAAGCAAAGGTGACCTACACATAGCCACAGTGAATGTCCAAGTTGACTTTGTTTCCTTCAATGACTGACAAGGGTGTTTTTGTCTTCTGGCTCTTCTGAGACTTCTAATTTCTAGAAAACAACTCCAGAATTAGTATCCAGGTTACAGAAATTTAAAAATACTTTAGCCAACCAGACACACATATAGCAGGAATGCCTTTCAAAGACCTTAGAGGGACTGGTGAGATGGTTAGGAAGAAGCACTTGGTGAGCAAGCCTGATGACAGAATAGGATACCTGAAACTTACAGTGGAAGGAGAGAACCAACTCCTTGACCACTACACACGGATGCCACAGCTCACTCTGTCTCTGTCTCTCTCTCACACACACACCACTAAGAACGCTGACAGACAATATAATGTTCTTGTCTTGGGAACAATTTCACTGTGCTGTTTTCTGAGGGGCTAGCCTAAACCTCAGAGTCTCCTATCTTTGTCTCATGTATCTGGGACTATAGGGACTTTTACCACTGTACTTGGCTTACAAAGTCTTTTCGTTGTCTCTCTTTCTCTACCTGTTTGTATGGTAATGTGTGTGAGCACATGGCTTGGCATGTGTGTGGTGGTTCTCCTCTGCCTGGTAGGATCTAGGGAGAGAACTTAGGCCGTCACCCCTGCTGGCGAGAGCCTTTACTACCGAGCCATCTCACCAGCTCGTCCTTTTTGTTTTGTTGTGGTTGCCATTTTTGTTGTTTTGCTTTGTTTTTGTTTTTCGAGACAGGGTTTTTTTGTGTAGCCCTGGCTGTTTGGCCATAAACTCAAAGATCCGCCTGCCTCTGCCTCCTGAGTGCTGGGATTAAAGGCGTTCGAAACCACTTCCAAGATGTTGTTGCCATTTTTAAAGATTCTTTAAAATTACACGTGTGTGTGTGTGTGTGTGTGTGTGTGTGTGTGTGTGTGTGTCTATGGCATGTTTGGGGGGTAAAGACAACATGCCGGAGTCAGTTCTCAGCTTCCACCATATGCGTCCCAGGGATTGAATTTAGAATGTCAGTTTCCCCACAGACCCACAGAGCCATCTCAAAGGCTCCTTTTTTTTTGTTTTTGTTTTTTGTTTTGAGATAGAGACAAAGATCCTCCTGCTTCTGCCTCCAGAGTGCTGGGATTCAAGGTGTGCACCATATTTCTGGCTTAATTTTTCTTTATTTTATTGCTTGCTTGCATCTTTGTTTTGGAACAGGGTCTTGCAGTCTTGCTATCCTGGAACTTGCTATGTAGACTAGGTTGTACAGATATGGTATATAGAATACATATGAACAAAAACACTCATACACATAAAATAACAATAAATATATCTTTTAAAAAATATAAACGTGGCTGGGTAGTGGTGGTGTAATCCCAGCACTTGGGAGGCAGAGGCAGGTGGATCTCTATGAGTTCAAGGACAGACTGGTCTAGAGAACGAGTTCCAGGACAGCCAGGGCTACACAGAGAAACCCTTTCTCAAAACAAAACCAAAAATGTTAGCATGGGCAGGTAATCCCAGAACTGCAGAGGTTGATCATTGACCAGGCAGACTAGCCTACTTGGTGAGCTCTGGGATAAAGGTATATGTCACCATGCCTGACCACTCTTTTGGTTTTTTGAGACAGGGTCTCACTTTGTAGCCCAGGCTGGCCTTAAACTCATGATCCTCTAATTATGGAATTACAGGCATAAATCTTAAGCTTATAAATAGAATATCCAGTCCTGTGTATTAATCACAATGCCATGCTTGGTCGAGGGTTGAGTTGCCCCGTTCTCAGTTACAGTGAGGGGTTGCCCTGGGTGTGGCCAGCAGTACTGCAATTTACTCTTTCCTTTTTTTCTGTCTTCTTACTGGGGTTCTGCTGTTATTGTTGTTATTGAATAGTTCATACATTCACACTGGTTGAAAAACCAAATAATATCTAAAAATGGGGTCATTGAGGTGTCTTTAGCAGCTGAAGGTTCCCACCAGCAAGCCTGACAACCTGAGTTGGACCCCAAGGATCCACATGGTGGAAGGAGAGCTGTCTTCTACAAGCTGTCCTCTGAGCCCACCGGTGAGCTGTTGCACCTATGAACTGTTCACTAACACCATAAGAGAGCACACATGAAGGAGTGTGGTCTGTCCCTCTGCGGCCTGCTGTCCCTGTCCCGTGTAAACAGGCTCTCTGCTATTATGCAAAGCTGAAAGGAAAACCTAGAGTTGCGCCATTTTGTAGCCATGCAGAAGTCCCTGGGAGAGTCACAAAGTGACAGAGCTTGTCAAAGGACAGGAGCCTTGCAGTTGGAGCCCCCCAGTGTGGCAGGAGAGCGTCTGTCCACAGAGTCGCTCTGCTTGTCTTTAGCTGTGGATGGCGGCCTCAGAGTGGAGAGCCGCTGCTCAGAACATTGCCCTGCTTCCTTGTTGCAAAAACAAGCATTTTTTTTTTATAAAACTGTTTGCTTTTCCTATTTCTAGCATTAGCAAGTTCAAAGGAATGGGGGAAAGAGTGTGTGAGGCTTGTTACCAGGTACATTTCTGTTTCCTGACATCTCCAGAACCAGTTCATCCATCTGAAAATATTTTGTTTGGAGCCAGTGTTTTTGTTTTTTGTTTTCTTCAGTTAACTGATTTTCTGATCCTGGCTGTGGAATGCTGAGTAATGGGTTTAATCACCTTTCCTCATCTATAAAATGAGGTTGAGGGGAGGGAGTGGGAACTTGGATTGGTATGTAATATGAAAAAAAAAAGTTTGTTTTTCTTTTTTTTAAAAAAGAAAAAAGTGAAGTATTAGGATTAGATATTTCTTCTGAGTCTTCCCAACTCAAAATTCTTTCAAATCAAGTTTTCACTAGCCTTGCATGGCTTCCGTATCTTTTCAATCTAGACCTGAGGTCACAGCTTTGTCCCTTTCCCTGCACTTTCCTCTCAACTCTTGGGCAGCAGGTGATCAACCACCGTGTACCATGATGGAAACTGTGATGAAGATAACTCACAAACATGCAGATCCACACCATGGAGACCAAAATGAGAGGGCTCTGCGTTAGAGCTGAGGGAGCAGATCGGATCTCACATAAACCCAACACCCTCTTCCGGCCTTCAAGAGCACTGGACAGCGGGGCGGTGGTGGCGCACGCCTTTAATCCCAGCACTCGGGAGGCAGAGGCAGGCGGATCTCTGTGAGTTCGAGACCAGCCTGGTCTACAAGAGCTAGTTCCAGGACAGGCTCCAAAACCACAGAGAAACCCTGACTCGAAAAACCAAAAAAAAAAAAAAAAAAGAGCATTGGACAGACGTGGTGCACAACACAATGCAGGTAAAACATTCACACCCGTAAAATAATCTTAAAGAATGCAAGTGTGGCCAGTTGTGGTGGTGCACACTGGTGGGATTTGCTGAAGGAGGCAGAGGCAGGAGGATTAAATTTTATTATTAAAAAAAAAAGAATGCAAGTGTGTTAAAATATGCTGGAAATCTCAGAGGTGGGGAAGCAGAGAGAGGTCACCCGAGGAACACTGCTCAACACTGTCCTCTGACCTCCATAGCATCTGCACATATATGTATGTGTACCTGCACATACAAGTGTACGCCACATGCACACACAGTCATACAATAGGATATCAACTGGCAATGAAGGACACAGTACCAATGCACCAACAACATGGATGAATCTTAAAACACCAGGAGAAAGGTGAAGAGTAAACACAGGCTGGAGGGAGGCCTCATGTTGGTTCCCAGCACCGAATGGAGAAAAGTATGGCTGTGTGGCTGCGTTTCTACAGTGCTCTGCGTCTGCATAACTAGTCTGCAGGGGTAAAAATCAGAGCAGTCACTGCCTGTGGGGTGAGTCCAGAGGCCTCACTTCAAAGGGCTCTCAGGGAACTTCCTGCAGCAGAGATTCTCTCTTCTCACTGGCTACTACAATGGGTACACAAGCACGACCAGGGCTACTGAATCAGCAGGATCTTCATTAAAGTAGGAGGACGGGCATTGAAGACATCTCGTGTTGGGTGCTTATGTGTGCGGGTATGAGTGTAATGCATGCGAGTAAGGCCAGAGGAGGGCATGGGTGTCCTCTCTCACTATGCCATGCAATCCTTTGAGATCGAGTCTCTCTGCATCTACAGCTAGACTGGCAGCCGACAGGCCTCGGGACTCGCACAGTACTGGAGTGTAGAGCACCCGTCCACGCATGGCTTTATGTGGATGCTGTGGTGTGAACGCAGGTCCTCACGTTTATGCAACAAGGCTCTTACCACTCGGCCACCTCCCTAGCCCCACATTAAAGTTGATTTTAATGAGATGTCTTCATTTTGTTGTATGTAAATTATACTTCATTAAGATTTGGTATTTTTTGTTTGTTTGTTTGGGTTTGGGGGTGGGGTTCTTAGCCATGGAGATGAAATCCAGAGCCTTGCATATGCCCAACACACACCATACAACTAGCCACACCCCAGCAATGTTATTTTAACAGGAAAACAATTCAAGGGTCAGTGAGATGGCTCAGGGAGTAAAGGACCTGAGTTCAATCAGCAGAACCCACATGGTAGAAGGAAGGAACTACCTCCTGCAATTGGCCATGTACACACTCATACACACACACAATCAACTGGTCAATATTTAAATGTCAAATTTGAAAGGGAAAAATTATATTTTATAGTATTTTTGTATTGTAATTTTTTCTTTTTTAGATTTATTAAATACATGAGTACTCTATCTGCATGTACGCCTTTATGTCAGGAGAGGGTATCGGATCCCATTATAGATAGTTGTGAGCCACCATGTGGTTGCTGGAAATTGAACTCAGAACCTCTGGAAGAGCCACTGAGCCATCTCTCCATCCCTGTACAGTATTCTTATAGACCTTTTTAAAAATTATTATTATTTGGGGTTTTGAACAGAGACACAAAAACAGCTTAACTTAAATGGCTTTCAAATATCTTTAACTACAAAGACAGCATGTCCAAGGAATGTTCCTTGAATCTGAAATGGGAAACGTAAGTTCCGAGTTCTTACTTCACAATTAGGGAATAGACTTTAAGTCTATTGATCTGTACACTGTTTACATAGATGCAACAAAATCTATGAGGTGGCTTATACAACTGCCGCTGAAGAAACAGCTGATATCAATGCGTAAGACCCTGAAAAAATGACAGCTTCCAACTCAGGAGGAGCTCAGTAGCTGAGTGAAGTCAGTCCCCAGATCCAAACACCAGTTAAAGACCCTAAGGGAGAGGGGGAGTTAAAGACCCTAAGGGAGAGGAGACACCCCCCCACCCAGTACAGCGAGGGAAGAGCTGTGAGATGCAGTTCTAGCCCAGTTTCCAAACAAACCACAAACAAGACGACTGTAGTACCAGCACTGGGGAGGCACAGGTAGGGGGATCTGTGAGTTCAAAGCCAGGAGGAAAGGGGAGAAGGAGAAAAGAATCGATGAACTATGATTAGAGGGACTTTAGGGGAGGAAATGTGAAGGACAGACCTTGGCTGGGTATTGACCCAAACAGAGAGAAAGCAGATGTGTCAAGTTAAGTGGGAGAGAGCTAGCGCAGATGGTCAGTCATTAGAGGACACTGGGGTTTACAGCTGGTTGTCCTGAGCGTGGTAATGTTATTACAGGTGTCTTTTTAAACGTCCTCATCTGCTGGGTATGGTGCCACATGTACATAGCCTTTGTACTTTAGAAGGTGGAGGCAGGAAGATGGTGATTTCTAGACTAGTTACATAGTAAGACCTGCCTCATCCCTCCAAAGAAATTACACACCTGAAAGAGATGCATCTTGAAGTGTCTATATGTGAAAGACTATGTCTTAAATTTGCTCTAAAATGCTTTTAGAAAGCATGAAAGCCACTGAGATGGCTCAGCAGGCAAAGGCAAAGGCACTTGCTGCTATGCCTGATGCCCTGAGTTTCATCCTCATAGCAATGGTGGAAGGAAATAACCCCCAAAGCTGTCCTGACTACCCACACATACACCTAAGCACATTTTCTCTTTCTCTCACATGTGCTTGTGTGTGCGTGCACACACAAAGTGAAGTTTTTTTTGTTTTTTGTTTTTTTTCGAGACAGGGTTTCTCTGTGGTTTTGGAGCCTGTCCTGGAACTAGCTCTTGTAGACCAGGCTGGTCTTGAACTCACAGAGATCCACCTGCCTCTGCCTCCCGAGTGCTGGGATTGAAGGCGTGCACCACCACTGCCCGGCTCACACAGTGATATTTTATTTATGTTTTATAAATAAAGCTTTCCTGAAACCAGAAGGTAAAACTAAGCTACTAGAGGCCAGGCAGTGGTGTTACACACCTTTAATCCCAGCACTAGAGAGGAATAATAGGCCGGATGAGACAGAAACTCGCTCTCTTCCAGTCTGAGGATTTCTTAGAGGTAAGAGCGCTCTAGTGGCCTGGCTGCTTTGCTTTTCTGATCTTCAGGTTAAATCCCAATATCTGTATCTGGGTTTTATTATCCATGCCTTCCCCCACCCAGGAAAACACACAGAAATGCCAGACATTTGTTTAATCCCAGCCACTACGGAAGCAGAGGCAGGCAGGTCTCCATGAGTGAGGTGAGAGGCCAGCCTGATCTAACATTATTAATTCTAGGCTAGTGAGGAATAAGGATAAGACCCTAAAACACACAGACAAGAATAAACAAATGTGGTGACTGGAGAGATGGCTCAGAGGTTAAGTGCTCTAATTACTCTTCCAGAGGTCCTGAGTTCCCAACAACCACATGGTGGCTCACAACCATCTGTAATGATATCTGGTGCCCTCTTCTGGCATGAAGGCAGACATACAAGCAGAATACTGTATATACAATAAATAAATAAACGTTAAAAAAACAAATGTAAATTTTAAAGTACACAGAGCGAGGAAGATAAAAATTTAAATTACAGATGTACAATTATATTATTTTTCTACTTTTTAAAAAATATTTATTTATTTATTTAATGTATGAGTACTCTATCTGCATGTGCACCTGCATGCCAGAAGAGGGCATTAGACTCAACTACAGATGGCTGTGAGTCACCATGTGCTGCTCTTAACTGCTGAGCCATCTCTGCAGCCCTATTTTTTTCTACCTCTGTGTGTTCTTAAAATCCTGTGTACACTTTAAATTTGAAATTTTGGAGCCGAACTTGGAAGCGTGCAGTTTTAATCCCAACACTCAGGAGGCAGAGGCAGAAAGAAATATCTTTGTGAATATGAGGCTAATCTGGTCTATGTAGTTCCAGGACAGTCAGTGCTACATAGGAAGACCCTGTCTTTAAAAAAATAAACGGGCTGGGTGGTGGTGGCGCACGCCTTTATCCCAGTACTCAGGAGGCAAAGGCAGGCGGATCTCTGTGAGTTCGAGGCCAGCCTGGTCTACAAGAGCGAGTTCCAGGACAGGCTCCAAAGCTACAGAGAAACCCTGACTGGAAAAAACAAAACAAAACAAAAAAAAAAAAAGAAATTTGAAACTTTGTGCATTGTGAAACATCTCAAAGAATCTAGGTGAAGGGTAAGGTACTTGCTACATAAGACCCTAGGCTCCATCCCAGCAGCACAAAAATAACAAACACTAAATGCATATGTTCAGATGTCCCACAAATCAGAAAGAAACAGGGGCAGTTTTGACACTGACAGTTTTTGGTTCCGTCTTACCCTCTAGTCCACAGTATGGCTTTTCCTCCTCAGCACGGTGCCCTTCTTCTCCAAACCTTCCTTCTATAGAATAGCCACCTCCCAGTATTCCCTGAGCCTCACCGCTTAGCATAGTGAGACCCTATCGATGTACATCTTAAGAGAATCTGGGCTGGGGACATAGAACAGTCAGTCAGTGTTAGCCATGCAAGCATGAGGATGTGAGTTTGATCCCCAACATCTGCATAAAAAGACAGACGTGGTACATGCTCTTGTCACCCCAGTGCTGGTGGAGAAGGTGGATCCCTGGGACTTGCTGGCCAGCCAGGTCTAGCCTCATCATTAAGCTCAAGGTCCTTGAGAGACCTTGTCTCAAACAACAAGGCAGACAGCTCCTGAGCAACATCACTGAGCACTGAGGCTGTCTTCTGGCCTACATATGACACACACACACACACACAGAGAGAGAGAGAGAGAGAGAGGGGGGGGGCGGGGGGGAGGAGAGATGCACGCCCCTCCCTGTAATACACCTACACAATTTTTTTTTAAGACAAAGAAAGGGGAACGCACACTTCTGTTGAGATTCTCACAGCTGATGGGCAGCAGCGTGCTCAGCTCCAGATCTGTGACCATCTGCCGAGACTCGGCCAGCAAGCGCTGGAGCTTACTAGTAGGAGAAAAGTCATCCTGAAACAACACGCGGTTCAGCACTGTGAGCGGAGGTGCATTTTTGCACAATCACAGCTTATAGACACAAATGCTGTCAATGGTAGGTATCAGTATTACAAAAATAACCAGTTCCTTTTATTTCTTATAACCTACTCAATGAAATGAAGGAATACAAACAGAACCTACTACAGTTAATTATAAGAAAAGATTCCTAAACATTTCTTAAATAAAAACTTCAGGCCAGGATGTGTGTAGTGGTGCATAGAGGAGGCAGAGGCAAATGGATCTCTATGAGTTCAAGGCCAGACTTATCTACATAATGAGTTCCAGACCAGCCAGGGCTACAGAGTGAGACCTTGTCTTTAAAAAACAACAACAACAACAATAAAAAAAAAAAAAACGGGGAGGGCTGGAGAGATGGCTCAGTGATTAAAAGCACTGGCTGTTCTTCAGAGGTCCTGAATTCAATTCCCAACACGCACATGGTGGCTCCCAACCATCTAGAGTGGGATCTGATGCCCTCTTCTGACCCAAAGATATACTTGCAGATAGAGTACTCATATACATAAAATAAATAAATCTTTTAAAAACCCAAGTCATAATTAGCATGTCAAAGCAACTGCAAAATAGAACCTTAGACTAAAAATATGTGGAGATGTGCTTTAGTTTAATCTTGCTATTTTATTTTATTTTTTTTTTCAGTGTGAAAATCAGAGGACAAGTCAAAAAAAACCAAAAATCAGTTCTCTTTTCAACATGTAAGTTCTAGGAATCAAACTCAGGTTGTCAGGCTTGGTGACGAGCACCTTTACCGTCTCTCTGAGTCATCTAGATGGCCTTTAATTTAAAAACAAAACATTTATTTATTTTGTGTGTAGATGATAAGTTCCATGACATGAAGTTGGAGGAAAACTTTGCAAAGTCAGTTTTCTACTTCTACCCAGTGGATTCAGGTGTTTGATTCAATTCATCAGGCCTGGCTGTGATTGTCTTTATCCCAAACCAAAGCCACCCTGCAATCAAATACATAAATGTAAAGGGGGGTGGCCATCTCAACAATTCTTTTTTGGTTTCTTGAGACTATTTAAATGCATTTTATTTTGTGTGTATGAGTTTTTTGCCTGTATGTATGTGCACATGTGTGTCTCATATTCATGAAGTTCAGAAGAGGATTCCTGAAAATGGATTTATAGATGGTTGTGAGCCATCAAACCTGGGTCTTAGCCAACAGCAGCAAGCACTACTAACTGCTGAACCATCTGTCCAGTGTGTGAGATGGTTCAATCACACAGACCTGTGATTGTAAAACCTAAAAATGGCTAAAATTAAGCAATAAGAAGAATAGAAGCATGCTGAGGAGAAACTCTGTTTGACTGCATTGGGAGCTCTCATGTAAAACAGAAACCTTTTCGTGGGGCGATGCTGCATCTTTGCTGATGAACACACTCTTGGATGAGGTTCTTTTGTCTGAAGGGGGCTCTGGCTCATCTTCTTTCTCTGCAGACTTTGAGGAACCCAAACACTGGGGAGGCTGGATGGCAATGGGCTCACTGCAAGCAATAAGACCAAAGAGAAATAGTATCACACGCATGTCACTCATACATCTAAAAGTATGCTAAGAGGACAAAAAGTGCCAGGCATGTTGCCCATATTTATAATCTCAGCGCTCGGTAAGGAAGCTAAAGCAGGAAGATGGACCAGTCTGAGCTACACAATAAGTTCCTTGCTAGGCTAGGGGACACACAGTGCTGTCTGAAGAAAAGGTAAACAGAGAGGTGGGGTAAAAAAGAAGAATGTGACAGGGCCTTGCTATGCTGGCCTGGAGCTCACACTCCTCCACCACAGCCTCTTGAGTGCTGGGCTAACAAGCATACATAGCACCTCTAGCTTAAACATGTTGTCTGAAAGGAAGTCAAGGTGATCTGACCAGAGTATTATACATTAATGCATGCTTTTGCAAGTAAAAATTAAAATCTGTAGTTCAGGGTAACTATAAGAACAAGGAATTTCCCTCCTTCAAAAAGTACAGAAATAGGGCTAGAGAAATGGCTCACTAATTAAGAGCATCTACTTTTTTTAAAATTTTTTTTGTTTGTTTTCCAAGACAGGGTTTCTCTGTGTGTTTTTTTTTTGTTTGTTTGGGTTTTTTTTGTTTGTTTGTTTGGGTTTTTTTTGGGTTTTTCGAGATAGGGTTTCTCTGTGGTTTTTTGGAACCTGTCCTGGAACTATCTTTTGTAGACCAGGCTGGTTCTCTGTGGTTTTGAAGCCTGTCCTGGAACTGGATCTTGTAGACCAGGATGGCCTCGAACTCACAGAGATCTGCCTGCCTCTGCCTCCCGAGTGCTGGGATTAAAGGCGTGCACCACCACTGCCCGGTGCATGTGCTGTTCTTACAGAGGATTCAAGTTCATTTCTAGCACCCACATGGTTGCTTACAACCGCCTGCAAATCCAGTTCCCAGAGATCTGACACCTTCTTCTCGCCTCTGCATACAACTGCATGCATGTGCATGTATGTATGTGCATGCGCGTGCACACACAGACACACAACTATTCACTGCTTCTGAAGAGTACCTGGGTTCAGTTCCAGCACCTACATAGAAGTTCACATTAGCTGTGATTCTGTTATCAAGATCCAATGTCCTCTTCTGGACAACACCCATATACATAAATTAAAATTATTAAAAATAGATTTTTAAACTTCTAGCCCGGTGGTGATGGTACACACCTTCTATCCAGCACTCGGGAGGCAGGGACAGATAGATCTCTAGGTTCGAGGCCAGCCTGGTCTACAGAGTGAGTTCCAGGACAGCCAGGGGTACACAGAGAAACCTGTCTCAAAAAGTCTTTTTTAAAAAAAAAAAAAAACCAAAGGTTCAGCTTGGTAGAACATACCAGTGATCCTAGAACTCAGGAGGCAGAGACAAATGGATCTCTGTAAGTTCAAGGCCAACCAGATCAATTCAGTGAAACCCTGTTTCAAAAAAACCTGTTTCAATAAATGACATTTTAAAAGTACAGAAGGGCCACTAAGATTGCTTAGTGGGTAAAGCTGCTTGCCACCAAGTATGGGGACCTGAATTTGATCTCTAGAACCCATATTGTAGAAGAGAACCAATTCCCACAAGTCGTCTTCTCAACTCCACACTAGTGTTGTAGCATACACACACTAATAAATAGATGTAGTTAACTTTTTTTAAGTAGGGAGGCTGGGGTACAAGCTCACTAGCTTATTATTCTCAGCCCTGGATTCAAACCCTGAAACAACAGAAACACAATTTTAGTAAAAAAAATAAAAATAAATAAAGAAGGTGCTAGGGACAAGATCCTACAGAAGGCAGGGGTAAGCATTACTAACAGTGTAAGGTTAAAGCGTAAACAGGTAGGCTTTTGGCTTGTGAAACTGACATGGGCCTGTGACTTGGTGAAAGTGGAGAGGCACTGGGCAGGTGATCACTGCCTGCAGGTACTATAGAGCCCAGGAAGCACACAGAAGAGCAGGTGCCTGTGGTTCCCCTCACAAAGAGACCTTACTTGTTAAGTGGAAAGAGGCACAAATGTGAACATTTACCTAGATAATAAAGTGGATACACAGGTTCTTGTAACCTGAGGAAACAGGAAAACACCACTATCTTTTCTACCTAATCACCAACTTGTCCCGTGCCTGTGGCTCGGCTGGCAGAACAAGTTGGCATTTACTGAAGTTAGCGAGATCAAAGGGGCATTGGAGGAAAACCCTGAATGTAAATTTGAATTTATTCATACATTAAATTTAATTTAATACACACACACACACACACACACACACACACAGTGCTCTCAAAACTACCCAATGCAGCTTCACTTTATAAATAAAGAATGTTAGCCAGACAGTAGTGAGGCAGAGACAGGTGAATCTCTGTGAGTTTGAGGGCAGCCTGGTTAATAAGAGCTAGTTCCAGGACAGCTGGGGCTGTTACACAGAGAAACCCTGTCTCAAAAAACCAAGAAAAGGTTTTTAGGGGGTGGTGCTCAAGGCATAGCTTAGTGGTAGAACAACTTCCCAGCATAGTCAAAGCCCCCATTTGAATTGCTAGTACCACACACACACAAGGTCTTGCTTAGGAGGGAGAAATAGACACCAATGCCTTCCTGATACTTTCAGTTTTCCAAAGATCTTTAAAACCAAATGACTTAATGACATTTAGTATAGCAAGTGATTTTTAATTTTGTACTTGGCAGGATATCTGTATGTTTTTTAATGACTCAAGCTTCTTTAAAAGGCCCAAAAAATGCTCTACATAATGTAAGTACTAGGAATTTTAATCATAAAGTCCTGTGAAAGTCAATGCAAAGACTAAAATAAGGCTCTCAAGATAGAAACCTCATCCTTTCTGTGCTCTGAAGAGCTATGCTTTACTTAAAAATAGCAGGCTTTATTACAGTGCCACTCAGCCACAAGATTCAGCAACTCTAACAATAAGACAAGCTTGAATAATTTAGCATATTCTAATTATCTTATGCAAAAGAAAGGCAGTCACTTTTATCAGCTTGTTAAACACCAATGTTCTGTCTTTCACTTATTTAGAAAATAGGAAAGCTGGGAAATGGGAAGTTGAAAACAGGTATGAGCTGGACACAGAAGTGAGGCATAGTGGGTATGTAACATGTGGCGTGACCCTAGCTAAGGACAGACACTGTGATGCAGGGTCTGTCCTGCAGTCTGGGCCTCAAAGGGTCAGCATGTCAACTGGAAAGGACCCTGGGGTGAGGAATGCTTCAGGACAGCATTCCACCCTGCACAGTGACCTACTTGTTTGTTTTCTAATAAAACATCTTTGTCCAGCTCATAATTGGTTTTATTTTTAAGTAAAACCTCTGCCTCAGAAGTATCCCTTAGTGCAGAGTCTCCATTGGAGTCCCCTTGCACAAAGACTCCAGTGTTTATGCCATGAGGAAAAGAGCCAAATTTTGTTTTAAGTTTGTCTTAGATACGACCACAGTTTGCAAACAGTGCTTTCTCACTAGCCATAGGCATAAGCGTCTACTGCAGCCCTTTCTGTGCCTGCTGTCACCTACACTCCGTGTTTACAGATATGAACATCACCAACCTTGCTGAAGACTTCATGCCGCTGACACCTCCTGAACAAGTGCACACAGTTTTGTGGCGAACAATTCTTTGCACTTTGGAAGGCTTGAAAATGCTCATCCACTCCACGTCAGTCATGTGTCCTGGGGCTTCGACAACGATGTTACTCGGGTGGCAGCACTTGGACTCACCCAGGTCCTTGTCACCAACACAGACTTCATTTTGGACGCAGCATGAGATTTCGGCTGTATCTGCAAGGTTATGGCAGTCCCCATCAGGCTTTTCCAGGTACTTTGAGGCCGAGCAGTTAGAAAGGCCCAGGTAAACATTGATGTCATGCCACTGCTTCTCATCAGGCAGCGAGACGGATGTTTCTGAGAGCTGCTGCTCTTCGACCTGAAGCTCCATCCCATTGCTTCTTGGTGAGTTTGCATGAAGCTTGCATAGTGTAACTTTGTTTTCGGGTTCAGTCTGGATTTTTCCACCCAGAGACCAAGATTTTTGTTTCTCCAGTAAGTCTTTGGTAAATAGAGACGAGAGAGCAATTACACTTTTTTCCCCAAACGCAGTGTTAACCTGTAGCTTCTTCTCTCTGCATGCATCACAAGAGCTCTTGTCTGACCTATTGTGCTGAGCCAACGCGACCTCAAACTTTTGATCCTTAACCAATGACTTCTGATTTCTCTCTCTCTTAATATCGATTTTTGGGTAGTTATTGTCAAGGTCTGATAAACACATGTCTCTGCTACAGTGGCATTACAAAAAAAAGGAGTTATAAGATTGACTTGATACTATCATATACTAGTATCACCTCCCCCAAGCCCCATTAGTAGACCTAGATCCCAATAAACCCCTTAGTCTGACTTTCAGAGCCCACCTCCTACAGGAAGCCTTTCTGACTGCCAAGCCTACATTCCCTCCCCTTTCTAGCCCTCACTCATTGTGTTTACCATCAAAACAACAGCAACAAAATCAAGACTACCACAGAAATGTAACAGGACCTTTACCAGCCTTTCTCTAAGGCTTTTTCCTAACAGAGATTCCATCTGTTTACTTAAGACAGGTTCTCACATTGTAGCCCAGGCTGGCCTAGGAATTGTGATCTTCCTGAGTACTAGGAATACAGGTGTGCATACCATGCCGGTTTGTGTTCTTTCTTTCCATGATGGTATGAACCACTTCCTTCGATTGTGTGTGTGTGTGGGGGGGGGGGGGGGGAGAGAGAGAGAGAGAGAATATGGAGGTCAGAGGACAATGGCAGTTGCTTCTCTCCTTCCACCATATGGGGGCTGGGATTGAACTTAGGCCTTCAGGCTTGGTGGTAAGTGCTATTACCAGCCACGGCATGAACCACTTCTTTTTTTTTCAATAATTTATTTATTTTTTACTTTATATGTTTTGCCTGAGTGTATGTCTGGGTGAGGGTGTTAGGGCCCTTGGAACTGGAGTCACAGACAGTTGTGAGCTGCCATGTGGGTGCCGGGAAATGATCCTGGGTCCTCCAGAAGAGCCGTCAGTGCTCTTAACTGCTGAGCCATCTCGCCAGCCCCCATGAACCACTTTTAAGAAGCAACCTCAACTCATCCAGTGCCTCACAGTGGCAATGAATTTCAAAGAGGGAGAAGACATGTTAAAGGCTTCTGCTTGAAAGAGAACACTGCGTGGGCCTGGGGTCTGCGGGTGGCAGCAATAGATGGGACGTAGGGCAACAGAATAGCAACCCTGAGGAAGGTATGAGGACGGAAATGCAGCCTAGCACAGTGCATCCTGCTGCCAGCTGCATTTCTCCCAGGGAGAGGAGCTGGAGCCACCAGTCACTGACAGTCTAGTCCAGACTTTGTAGTCCCCTGCAGGCTGGGATGCCCCACTTCCTCTTCTTGACAAGCACAATGGCTTTAGTTGGGCACGCCAGCACAGGTCTGTAGTCCCAGTAAAGAGGAAGGCTGCCATCGGTTTAAGACCAATCAGGACGACTCAGTGAGAATGTATCTCAAAAACATAAAAAAGAAAAAGAAAATGGACTTCACTGCGGTAGTTCATCTGCATTATCTAGCCATTATTCAACTGTTTCAGATTTACAATCATCCCCACAATTCTCGTCACAATCGAGGGAAGGATGCCACATACCAACTGGCAACAGACAGGAAGATCTGAGCTCCTGTTGCAGCTCATGATGTTATTCTTCGCATTATTCTCTGAGGCTGGTACCAAGTCCCACGGATCTTACTCCCGATAGTAAGCCCACTGCCTACACAGTGGAAGTGCTGCAATAATGAAGGCCTGGCTAGCTCTGCAGTGTCTACTCCAGCTCAGAGCCTTTTACTCACAGACACACAAACCTAGTCTATGATTTATTTTTGTTAGATGACTAGTTGACACCTACAGATTACATCTAAAATTCTTACACTAGGATTATTGTAATTATTAGTGTTCACATATTTATTTCCTACCATACCAGAAACAGCAGCAAGTACTGGCTCACAGCAAGCCAGAGTAAAACTGACCTAAGGAGGAAGTAAAAATCAACATCAATACCATCGGCTAAGGTTACCTGCATTCCAGGGCCTTTGATTTCTCCATCTTTGAGTCATATATCTGTATTAATTCCTGAGAATTTTCTACATTGAAATTAAGAAACTGCAGGTCACTCTGTTGTTTTACGTAAATCTGCCAGAGATGTCAACAAATCAATACAATAAAAACAAATCCAAACTGAATCAACAGCTTGGCACTTTGAAATCCTAAACAGACCAGATGATTGCAACAAGGTATTTCCATACATCTCATCTCCTAACCTCTAAGCCCCACAGCCAAGACTGCTATGCTAAAGACAATGTATGTCTGATGTAGTGAAGATTCAGGAGGCACCATTAACAAAATCAGCAGGTTCTGGGTGGTGGCGGTACATGCCTTTAATCCTAGCATTCAGGAGGCAGAGACAGGTGAATCTCATTAAGGCCAGCCTGATCTACACAACAAGTTCCAGGATGGCCCTGTGTCAAAAAAAAAAAGCCCCCAAACAAACAACACACACACCACACACACATACACATAAAGAGAGAGAGAGAGAGAGAGAGAGAGAGGGGAGAGGAGAGAGAAACTTCCCCAACAAAAATCAACAGGCAGACAGCTTCCTAATTCCCCAACATTTCTTATCTATGGTCATAGAAGACAGCTGGGACATACCTGTCTCAGGTTGTGCAGCTCTGAATTTGTACGATCTTGCTTTGACTTTGCAATATCAAGTAACTCATCTTTCCTCTTTTCTCTCTCGACTGTATAAGGACAAAAATAATTGGATATTTTTCATCAGCAATATCAATACACATCACTCAGGTTCTAAAGATTTAACAACTAACACTTCTGTTGTGGTTCTCAAACTTAAAAGCTGCAGAATGACTAACTGAGAAGAGCTTTCATGTGTGATTCTGACTGAGTCCACCATGAAATAGGAAAGTGCACAACGTAATTAATGTTAAGTCAAAAAATGACTTAAAGTATATGCAAAAATAAAGGGAAATATGGGGGAAAAAAGCCTGAAAGTAAGCGAGGCCCAGGAGTACACACCTGTAATTTTATCACTTGGGAGTTGGAGGTGAGAAACTCAGGAATTCAAGGCTAGCCTGGGTTATGTGAGACCCTGACTCAAAACAAAAAAAAAAAACAAATAACGAACACCAAAGATTGAAAGCAGATATTGAGAAGTGGTTGCTGTCTTTATTCACTGAGACAGGATCCCTCTATGAATCCAGGCTGGACTTAAATTCGAGCTCCTCTTGGAGCCTCTACACTCCAAGGGATTAGGGTATCCTATCACCTCCGGCTAAGAACTTATTTTTATTTTTAAAAATTTAACTTTTTTTTAATTGTATGTATGTACACCACATGCATGCCTTCAGAGCAGAAGAGGGCACCAAATCCCTTGGAATCACAGCTACAGAAAATTGTGAGCTGTTAGCTGCCATGCAAGTGCTGGTAATTCAATCTGAGTCCTCTGGAAGAGCAATCATTTCTTGTAACTGCTGAACCATCTCTCCAGTCCTAGGAATTTATTTTTAACAAGTAGGGCTTGGTGATGTGCACCTGTGTTCCCAGATACTCCACATTCGACACATGAAAATCACTTGAGGCCAAAAGTTAGAGAACAGTCTTGGCAACATAGAAACAAAAACATATGAAGAAGTTATTTTTAGGAGATGGAGATATGGCTTAGAGGTAGAGTGCTTATTTAGGTTTGATTCCTCCCACCAGCATTACATAAAAGAGTGTTTATACAAATAAGGTACTTTAAAGGTATAGAAACCAGGTACTATCCCCAAACATACATTAACAGTGTACATAAGAACGATTTGGAAGGAAATAGACTCATCAGTTAAAGAAAACATTTTTTAAATCTAACAAAAGCTTAACCCAAAATATCCAAGAAATATGGGATACCATAAAAGACCAAATCTTAGAATAATAGTTATAGAAGAAGGAGAAGTTCAACTCAAAGGCATAGAAAATTTATTTAACAAAGTCATAGAAGAAAACTTTCCCTAACAAAAGAAAGATATACCTATGAAGATACAAGAAGCTTACAGAACACCAAATAGACTGGATCTAAAAAAAGTCCTCTCGCCACATAATAATCAAAAACACTAAACATACAGAGTAAAGAAAGTATATTAAGAGCTGCAAAAGAAAAAGGCCAAGTAACATATAAAGGTAGACCTATCAGAATTACACCTGACTTCTCATTGGAGATGATGAAAGTCAGAAGGTCATGGTCAAGCATTATACAGGCATTAGGAGACCATGGATGCCAGCCCAGACTACTATACCTAGCAAAACTGTCAATCACCATAGAAGGACAAAACAAGATATTCCATGACAAATATAAATTTAACCAATACCTAGCCACAAACCCAGCCCTACACAAAATACTAGAAGGAAAACTCCAACCCAAGGTAGATGGCTACACCAACAAAAACACAGACAATTGATGATCTCATCACAGCAAATCCCAAAGAAGAAGAAAAATGCACAAATTAACATCACCAATGATGAAAACTAAATTGACAGGAGATAGCAACCACTGGTCATTAACATCCCTTAACGTAAATGGACTCAACTCACCTATAAAAAGCCACAGGCTAACAGATTGGATATGAAAACAGAATCTATCCATCCTTCTTCTGCATACAAGAAATGCATCTCAACCTCAAACACAGACATTGTCTCAGAGTAAAGGGTTGGGAAAAAAATATACCAATCAAATGGATCTAAGAAACAAGCAAGCCAGGTGATGGTGGCGCACGCCTTTAATCCCAGCACTCAGGAGGCAGAGGCAGGTGGATCTCTGTGAGTTCGAGGCCAGCCTGGTCTAGAAGAGCTAGTTCCAGGACAGGAAGCAAAAGCTACAGAGAAACCCTGTCTCGAAAATCCAAAAAGAAAAAAGAAAAGAAAGAAACAAACAGATGTAGCTATCTAACAAAATAGACTTCAAGCTAAAATCAGTCAAAAGAGACAAAGAAGGTCATTTCATATTAGTCACAGGAAAAATCCATCAAGAGGAAATTTCATTACTGAACATCTATGCCCCAAATACAAGGGCACCCTCATACGTGAAAGAAACACTTCTAAAGCTTAAATCATACATTAAACCCCACACACTAATATGGGAGACTTCAACACTCCCCTCTCACCACTGGACAGGTCAATCAGACAAAAATGAACAGAGAAATAAGAGAACTAACAGATGTTATGACTCAAATGGACTTAACAGACATCTATAGAATATTCCATCCAAACAGAAAAGAATATATACCTTCTTCTCAGCACCTCATGGAACCTTCTCAAAAACTGACCACATACTCAGTAACAAAACAAACCTCGACAACTACAAAAAAATTGGAATAACCTTATCAGATAACCATGGTTTAAAACTAGAAGTCAACAGCAATACTAATTCCAGAAAATCCACAAACACATGGAAATTAAACAATGCTCATCTGGATCATCAATGGGTCAAGGAAGAAACAAAGGGAGAAATTAAAGACTTCCTAAAATTCAATGAAAATGACCACACAACATACCCAAATTTATGGGACACAATGAAAGCAGTGTTAAGAGGCAAGTTCATAGCACTAAACGCCTACATAAAGAAGCTAGAAAAATCCCACACTCGTGAATTAACAGAACATTTGAAAACTTTAGAACAAAAAGAAGCAAACTTACCTAAGAGAACTAGATGGGAGGAAATAATCAAAGTGAGAGCTGAAATCAACAAAATAGAAACAAAGAAGACCATACAAAGAATCAATGAGACAAAGAGTTGGTTCTTCGATAAAATCAACAAAATAGACAAATCTTTATCCAAACTAACCAAAAGGCGAGAGAGAATATCCAAATCAACAAAATCAGAAATGAAAAGGGGGACATAACAACAGACATGGAGGAAATACAGAGGATCATCATGTCATATTTTGAAAACCTGTACTCCACAAAATTGCAAAACTTAAAGGAAATGGACAACTTTCTGGATAAATATCACTTACCAAAACTAAATCAAGACCAGATAAGCAAATTAAACAGACCTGTAACTGCTGAAGAAATAGAAACAGTCATCAAAATTCTCCCAACCAAAAAAGCCCAGGACTAAGTGGTTTCAGCTCAGAATTCTACAAGACTTTCAAAGAAGAACTAATACCAATACTCCTCAAATTATTCCACACAATAGAAACAGAAGGAACATTTCAAAACTCTTTATACGAGGCTACAATTGCCTTGATACCCAAACTACAGAAAGACATTACTAAGAAAGAAAATTATAGATCAATGTCACTTATGAACATTGATGCAAAAAATACTAGCAATTCTAATCCAAGAACACATCAGAACCATCATCCACCATGACCAAATTGGCTTCATCCCAGAGATGCAGGGATTGTTCAACATATGAAAATCTGTCAACGTGATCCACCATGTAAACAAGCTGAAAAATAAAAACCACATGATCATCTCATTACATGCAGAGAAAGCTTTTGACAAAATATAACATCCCTTCATGATAAAGGTTTTGAAGAGAGTAGGGATACAAGGAATATACCTAAACATAATTAAGGCAATTCACAGCAAACCAACAGCCAACATCAAACTAAATGGAGAGAAACTCCCAACAATTCCACTGAAATCAGGAACAAGACAAGGTTGTCCACTCTCTCCATATCTATTCAATATAGTTCTTGAGGTCCTAGCTAGAGCAATAAGACACCAAAGGGAGATCAAGGGGATATAAATTGGAAAAGAAGAAGTCATACTCTCACTGTTTGCTGATGATATGATAGTTTATATAAATGATCCCAAAAATTCTACCTAGGAACTTCTACAACTCATAAACACTTTCAGCAACGTAGCAGGATACAAGATTAACTCTGTGAGTTCGAGGCCAGCCTGGTCTAGAAGAGCTAGTTCCAGGACAGGAACCAAAAAGCTACGGAGAAACCCTGTCTCGAAAAAAAAAAAAAGAAGAAGAAGAAGAAGCAAAAAATATCAAATGGAAAAAAGGAAAGCATATTTAACAAGTGGTGCTGGCATAACTGGATATCAACATGTAGAAAAATGAAAATAGACCCATATCTATCACCATGCACAAAACTCAAGTCCAAATGGATTAAAGACTTAAACATAAAGCCAGCCACACTGAACCTTATAGAAGAGAAAGTGAGAAGTACACTTGAATGCACTGGCACAGAGAACCACTTCCTAAATAGAACCCCAGCAGCACAGACACTGAGAGAAACAATTAATAAATGGGACCTCCTGAAACTGAGAAGCAAAGGACACGGTCAACAAGACAAAACGACAGCCTACAGAATGGGAAAAGATCTTCACTAACCCCACATCAGACAGAGGTCTGATGTCCAAAATATACAAAGAGGGGCTGGAGAGATGGCGCAGAGGTTAAGAGCATTGCCTGCTCTTTCAAAGGTCCTGAGTTCAATTCCCAGCAACCACATGGTGGCTCACAACTCATCTGTAATGAGATTTGGTGCCCTCTTCTGGCCTGCAGGGATACATGCAGGCGGAACACTGTATACATAATAAATAAATTTAAAAAAATATATACAAAAAGCTCAAGAAATTGGACACCAAAAGATCACATAATCCAATAAAAAAATGGAGTAAAGACCCAAACAGAGAACTCTCAACAGAGGAATCTAAAATGGCTGAAAAACACTTAAGGAAATGTTCAACATCCTTAGTCATCAGAGAATGCAAATCAAAACAACTCTGAGATTCCATCTTACACCTGTAAGAATGGCCAAGATCAAAAACACTGATGACAACTTATGCTGGAAAGGTTGTGGGGGAAAAGGAACACTTCTGCATTGCTGGTGGGAATGCAAGCTGCTACAGCCTCTTTGGATGTCAGTGTGGCGATTTCTCAGAAAATTAGGAAACAACCTTCCTCAAGACCCAGTAATACCACTTTTGGGTATATATCCAAAGGATGCTCAATCATGCCACAAGGACATGTGCTCAACTATGTTCATAACAGCTTTGTTTGTCATAGCCAGAACCTGGAAACAACCTAAATGCCCTTTGATCAAAGAGTGGATAAGGAAAATGTGGTACATTTACACAATGGAGTACTACACAGCAGAAAAAATTAACATCTTGAAATTTGCAGGCAAATGGATAGAGCTAGAAAATATCATATTGAGTGAGGTAACCCAGACACAGAAAGACAAACATCACATGCACTCACTCATAGGTGGCTTTTAAACATAAAGCAAAGAAGGCCAGCCTACAAACCACAATCCCAGAGAACTTAGACAACCAATGCGGACACTAAGAGAGACTTACATAGATCAAATCTACATGGTAAGTAGAAAGTAGAAAAAGACAAGATCTCCTGAGTAAATCGGGAGCATGGGTCCTTTGGGGGAGGATTGAATCAGAGAGGGGAGAGGCAGGGAGGGAGCAGAACAAAATGTAGAGATCAATAAATATCAATTAAAAAAAAGGAAAAAAGGAAAAAAAGGAAGCCTAGGAAGGCCCAGAATGAGCCAACAACAACAACAACAACAACAATAGAATTGATTTGAGCCAAGTGGAGTGGCGCATGCCTTTAATCCCAGCACTCAGGAGACAGGGCAGGCGGATCTCTGTGAGTTCAGGACCAACCTGGTCTACAGAGTAAGTTCCAGTATAGTCAGAGCTATACAGAGAATCCCTGTCTCATGGCAGGGAGAAGAACTGATTTGATTCACAGTCACATCAGCAATAAATGCTTCACATAAAAAAATCCAAGAGATAGAAATTAAATTATTATATTTGGTATTTGTCTTAGTTACTTTATTTTATACTTAGTACTTTAATTAGTTAGTTACTTTCTATTGCTGTGAAGAGACACCATGACCAAAACAACTTATAGAAGAATTTATTGGGGGCTTACAATTCCAGGGTTAGAATCCATGACTATCATTTCAGGGAGCATAGCAACAGCTGAGAACTTACATCTCTATCCACAAATCAGAGGTAGAGAAAGGGCTGGAGAGATGGTTCAGTGGTTAAGGTTGCTTATTGCTCTTCCAGAGAACCAGAGTTCAGTCCCCAGCATCCATCTCAGACAGCTCACACCTGCCTGTAACACCAACCCCAGGGATGCCGTCTTCTGGTCTCCAGAGCGCTGCAATCAGATGTGCACACACACACATACACATACACCCCAGAATTTAAAATAAAAATAAAGGCTTTAAAAAAATAAGAGGCAGAGAGAGCTTTTGAAACATCAAAGCCCACCCCCAAGGGCACAGAGATCCACTTGCCTTTGTCTACTGGGAATAAAGGCATGCACCACTACACCCTGCTATACTTTGTTTTTATATCACTGGGGAATAAACTCCCAAAGTATAACACGCAAGCACTCTACCAAGTGAACTACATCCCTAGCTCCCTCAACTTACTTTTACAATTAAAGCATACAAAAACTGTTTTTGAAACAATGATGTATAATTGTCTTCTGTAGAAAGGCAATCAGTTGAAGAAATGGGTTGTTTTTTTTTTGTTTTTTTGTTTTTTTTAGATTCTTGTGATTTTATTGAATCTACACATCAGTTTGAGGACAAATGGCGCTTTAGAAAATGGAGTCTTTCCGAAGAAATGTTTTTTAAAAGTTATTTCCCAAAATGTATTATAGTTGTATTTAACAAGTCTCATACATTTTACAAATCAAGAAGACTTTTATATTTATGAATCAGGGGTGGGCTGGGTGTGATGGCACACACTCAAAAGTCTCAGTTCAAGACCAAATTGGAGGCTGGTGGTGCAAAATGGACTGTAATCTAGACTTCATCTTCAGACCTTCCCAGGTAGTGTCGTGTGTACACCTACGTGTGTATCTTAACACAACTGAAGACTTGTATGACACTTGCCTTTGGCAATGCACCTCAGAGTGCACGAGAGGAAGTCAAGCAGTGTCTCCGCAGCATCTGCGTAGTTCTAATTCCCTGTGGCCTGTTAGTGTCTTGGCTTTAGTGGAATCACATACAGGCTGACTCCGACTGTCTGATTTCAACCATGGGGTGTATTTCTAGTTACATACAAGGCATAACTAAGACAGAAATCCTAGAAATAATCAACACAGTGACCTCTAGTGGCGAAACTGGCACTGCCTTACCCTAATCCTTAGGAGGATTAAAATGAATGAAGGATTCATTGTACTTGAAAATTCTAAAGGTGTTTCTCTTTAAACTGTAAGAATTTTCTCCTCTTAAAAGTAGGGAGATTGAGGAAAAGAATGGCTAGACCAAAATGTTCATCTAGTTTTCTCTTTAAAATTTTCCCTCCAAAACTATGATTTTCTTAATACTCCTGCAAAATGAGAGCCATGGGAAACCTTGGTGGGCAAGGGGTATCAATAAGCTCAATGTCCACAGTGAGGAGAGAGAGGACTTCAGCGGTGGATATTTCAGGTAGGATGGGCAGGGGCCATGCTGGGGAAGGTGGTGTGCGGTGGGAAGGCCTGGGATGATTAAACATTACACCAACTAATGAAGATTTGAGTTGCACCAATGCAACAATACACATGAGCTTTCCCCCAGTTTACTAACTGAAGGTAACTAATTTGTAAAACTCAATGCTAAGCCAGGCAATGGTGGCACACACCTTTAATCCTAGCACTTTGGAGGCAGAGGGAGGCGGATATCAGTGAATTCAAGGCTAGCCTGGTCTATTAGAGCTAGTTCCAGGACAGATCCCAAAGCTACAGAGAAACCCTGTCTCAAAAAACCAGGGGGAAAAAAACCCAAAACAAAAAAACTCAATGCTGAATTTCTAAAGAGTTTTATAGTGCTGGAGGCCAAGTTTAGTGGTAGGTTACACACCAGCCCTTTGGACTCCTGATAGTTTACTTAGCATTTGTGAAATTATACAAACCCTCCCCTCAACAACCCATATGATTCTTTTTAGATAATGTTACTTCTGATCCTTTTGCCTCCACCTTCCAAGTTCTGTGATTACAAGTTATATGCCATCAGGCCCAGCTACTGCGTGCTGGGTGGACACTCCACCAACTGAGCTACACTCCTACCCTAAAACAAACTTTCCAGCAGGAGTGTTTTCTTTTTCTTGAGAAGCATAAAGACCCATTCAAGTTGGACAAGCTGTAGCTCCACTTTATGGGGAGAAAAACACTACCTGGAGGGGAATAAAAATGTTGAAACTTAGCCCAGAGGTGATGATGCACACCTTTGATCTCAGCACTCAGGAGGCGGAGACAGGTGGATCTCTGTGAATTCGAAGCCAGCCTGGTCTACAGAGTGAGTTCTAAGACAGTCAGGGCTACCCAATTAAACTCTGTCTTGAAAAAAACAAAAATAAATAAATATGTTAAAACTCAGGGCTACAGAGTTAAACTCTGTCTCAAAAACCATAAATAAATAAACAGATAAATAGATATAAAAAACTGTTAAAACTCAAGCACAGCCCCTTATCAATCTCCCAGAAGTCTGGGAAACACACAAAAGCTTATTTTTTATGGAAGTATACATCCTTTAGCCTGTGACAAAAAGCTGCGGTTACAAACATGCAACTATTCAAATACTTCATCCAGTTCTTTACCAGTAAATGTTAATTCGTCATGCAGGCAACTTTTCTCTTGCTTAAGGCGAATGATCTCTTCTCGTTGTTCATTGTTTTCTGTTGTCTTCTCATTTAGGTCCTCTTCATAAACAGAAGGGAGAAAATGCTCAGGTAAAGGCCAGCCTCTGGGAAACACAAACACTACACAAAACCTCCACATGCTCAGCAGCCTCTGAGGACCCTGCTGGGTCTACAGCTGGGCCATTCACGACTCTGGCCTGGCTTCTCTTGCTACACCCAGGGGATACAGACTAATCTTTAAAAATAAAAACTCCTTGTGTCATTTTTGGTAAGAAGCCCTCCCTGCTGTGCTCGGATAAAACCCAAATCCATTACTGTAAACGGCAAAGCCAATAGTGACATGGCCTTCCTTGTTCCCAACCTCTCTCCATTTCTTTCTCTCAGTTCTTTGACTGCCTAAAGAAAAAGAAATAATTTGGGTTTTGTTCTTCAGTCTTGGTGAACAGCTTCTAGATCTCTTGGAATTTCCTGAGTATTGATGATGATAGCACTCAGGAAGCTGAATCAGGAGGATCACAAATTGGAGGGGACCCTAGGTTATGCTATATGACAAGACCTTGTCTCAAAAGACAAAACATTTAATCCCAGCACTTGGGAGGCAGAGGCAGGCAGATCTCTGTGAGTTCGAGACCGGCCTGGTCTACAAGAGCTAGTTCCAGGACAGGCTCCAAAGCCACAGAGAAACCCTGTCTCAAAAAACAAAACAAAAACAAACAAACAAACAAAAAAACAAAAAACAAAAGACAAAACAAAGCCAAAGAAAACAAAATAGGGACCGTTCCAGATCCCCCCCTAGTTAGCATCTGGAACCCACTGTTCACCAGAAAGTCCTAGGCCATCAGGGCTGGAACTTCCAGTCCTACTCAGCGGCCTCCAAACCAAGGGAGGGCTGAAGACAGAGCTCTGTTAAGGCTCCAGAGGACTTGAGATGGAGAGTCCCAGATATATACACGTGTGTGTGTGTGGCGGGAGGAAGAGTATCAGGTTTGCTTTAGGAGAGGACCTTGGAGCTCTGCACATAAAGCCACTTCCATCTGCAGCTCCAGAGTTTCAGCCAGCAATGGGGCAAAGTGCTCCCCTGAGCCTTCGTCCATGATGGAGGCTGCTCAGGTTGTTGTAGGAGCTCTTGCTTTACTGCCAGGTGGTTGGTCAGTTGGTGTGTGGCTCCCCCGGGATTTGGGACTGGTGTCTTAAGTGGGAACAGTCTTGTGGACATGAACCTGAGGGATGGTCCCTAACACCAGGCACGTAGCATCATAAGCATCAAACTGAATTGAATGTCTGTGCAAAACTGGTAAAGGAGGAACAGAGGGTTTCTTTTTCCAACACGGAAATAAACAAATCAGGAATGGCCCCTTAAGATCCACTCTAGGCCTCCTTGTTTGCTGCCTAGAAGGTTCCCAGTGGGGTCTGGCTATAGTTATGTCTACAGCCCAGTTAGAGTTCAAATGCTAACTCTTCAAATTTCCTTTCTCAGTCAACCTGGACTAAATGAGTTTCTCTCCCTTGCTCTCTGTTCTGTTTCCCATCACCCTACTTTAAAAATGTTTTAAATAAATATTGGGTCAATCAAATATTCATAATACATAAATATTGGCATGGCAGACTTCTTGAATATCCTATTTGGCACGCACACATACTCAGTAAACACTGGTGACCCACAGTGTATATCCTTGGTGTTGTGTTGACCCAAAGACAAAGAGATACAGCCTGTCCCCACTGCTGCCATGGGGATCTAGCTGATGTTATAAATGGAGACAGCACTTATAACCATTGGTGAAAGCATGGTAAGGCCAAGACTATTGCATTAAATTGGTCAAGAAAAAAGTTTCAAATTTAGGAGGCAGGGTTAGGACAGGGTCATATATAGCCTAGGCTGACCTTTGAAATCCCTACGTAGTAAAGAATAACCTTGAATTAACGATCTCCCTGCTTCTACCTCTTAAGAGCGGGTACCTGTACACTATGCCTGGCTCAACTTTCAGAGACTCTTAGTTAACAATTTAGTTTGAGAATAGGCAGCAATCCTCTTCACATTATGCTCATGCTTGACTGTCCAGGAAGACTAAGCCATTGTCTCTAATGATTTACTTATTTTTATTTTATGTACTTTAGTATTTTGACTGCATATATGGCCTGTATATCTGTGTGAGGGTGTTGGATCTCCTGGAATTGGAGTTACAGACAGTTGTTAGCTGTCAGGTAGGGGCCGGGAATTGAACCCAGGTCCTCGGGAAGAGCAGCCAGTGCTCTTAACCACTGAGCCATCTCTCCAGCCCTGGCACTGTCTTATGAGGCATTTTGCCCTGGGCAGGGATGAGAATAACTTCCTCTGCAGCAGCCCTCAGAGGCTGACTGAACAGTCAGTCCTCTAACCTGACCCTGTCACTGTTGTGCCCAAATCCACAAAGTCCCCACAAAAGCCAACAAGGAGACTGAGCCCCGTATGTAAAAACAAAGAGCCTTCATTTTAATCAAGTTTGCAAGCTCGGTCTCTCTGCATGTCCAACGTATTGGAACAACTGAAGAGCCCCGAGCTCAATTAGAATTGGGGTTTTATAGTAGTAAAGGTTGGGGTGAAGGGTTTCTGAGATTTAGGACCCTTGATTGGCTGACATTTGTCTAGGGGTATCCTGGTGAGTGTGTATTGGGAGGAGGTCATATCTACAGCAGTTAGAATGCCAGGCATTTCTTTTGAAAGGTCTATTCTGGGCTGGTGCTAGGTATCTCAGTTTGTGGTTCTTTCTACAACCAGGCCTCTAATTAAATTTATCGATGGCCGAGTTCTACTCTGGCAGGTGATAATGGTTGGAAGTAAAGAACTTCCTTTGGGTGACCTGCCCATACTTAGTGTATCATGGCTGGTCCCCACAGTCACCATTTATAAAACAGTGGCAGATGTGAGGCTGAAACAGCAGCTCCTCAGGTCCACAGTCAACTCAGCACCCACGCACTGGTCAACCTAACTGATGTAGGTGGGTCTTCTATCTGTTGCTTTCATTGGTTAATTGATAAAGAAACCTGCTTGGCCTGATAGGTCAGAACATAGGTAGGCGGGGAAGACAGAACAGAATGCTGGGAGGAAGAAGGAAGTGAGGCAGTTACTATGATTCTCAGACCCGAGAAGGACGTAGGCTAGAATCTTTCCCAGTAAGCCACCACCTTGTGGTGCTACACAGATTATTAGAAATGGGTTAAGCAAGGTATGAGAGTTAGCCAAGAAGAGCCTAGATATAATGGGCCAGGCAGTGTTTAAATGAATACAATTTGTGTGTTGTTATTTCGGGTGTAAAGCTACCCATGCGAGAGCCGGGTGGGACGAAAAGCAGGCCGGCGGCAGCCCTCACTACACCTAACCCTGGGGGAAGACCAGAAAGGAGTGGACCTGCTTCTAGGCCTTCCCAGATCAATGTAAATTGACACTATCACAGGTATTCTTATTCAAACACACACACACACACACACACACACACCACACACATACACACACCACTGCCACAACATTTGGTCTATCTTTCACTAGAAAACACCACAAATCAGAAAGAAATGAATCACAGAGGTACCTAGAACAAAACTAGAAAACCACCCAAAAGCCACGGTGAGACTATCCTGGTGCCGATCCCTCAGTTCCCCTGATAGGATTTTACATATTTCTCCCCCAAAGAGCTGAGTGGTTCCCCACTGACTGACTCTGGGTTTGGCCACACGACTTGCTTATGAGGCAGACTGACATTGTGGCAGATCCAGGCTAAACCTTAAAAATCTCCAATCGTATCTGGGTTGTTGTTTTTTAAGCTTCTGCCCTCACTGTGGGAAGAGATGCTCTGGCTAGCCCGTAGGTGAGGAGAAGAGACAGCTGAAGCAGAACTGGTCTCTGAGAAGCCTGGCTGCTCCACTCACCGCTGCTGCACTTGCGCTGCCCTGTTTGTTATCGGATGTGTCAGCAACAGCTAAGTGATACAGCCAAGCCAGCTGAAGCAGAATTCCTTAAAAATAAGATTCAGGTCCCGTGTAATCAGATTGATGACTACCTTAATTGTCATCACAAAACCTTCAATCAGTATCTGATGAAAGCAGATGCAGAGATTCACAGCTGAGCACTGGGACGAACTCTTGGAGTCTAACCATAGAGAGGGAGGAGGGATATGATGGGGCGACCCACAGAATCAGCTGACCTGAGCAAGCAGGAGCTCACTGACTCTGGACAGACAGCTGGGGAACCTGTACAAGACAGAACTAGGCCCTCTGCATGTGGTGACAGTTGTGTGGCTTGGGCAGTTTGTGGGGCCACTAGCAAGGGAAGCAGTATTTATCCCTACTGCACGAACTGGCTCTTTATACAGGGGGGAGGCCCTGGTCCTGCCTGGTCCTGAGGAATGGAAGGTGGGTGGGATGGGGAAAAGGTCGGGGGAGAGGGTGGACAGGAGAGAGAGAGAACTGGGATTGGTATGTAAAATAAGATTGCTTTTAAAAAATATCTTTTAAAAAATATGATTCAGGTTGGGGATTTAGCAAGTACAAGGTCCTGGGTTCAGTTCTCAGCTCTAAAAAAAAAAGTTTAACCACAATTTTATTAACTTGTATCACAAAACTTGTAGCACAATTCTATATAAATGAGACAGACATTGCATGTTAGAATTCACAGCCAGAATAAACCCATTCTCAAGTATAAAATTAAGGAAATTCAGATAAAGAAATAAATTCCCGGCAATACTACTATCTTAAATTATTTTCTTACCTTTCAGTTTATTGACTTCAATCCTAAGTGCCTTCAATTTCTGCTTGCAATCTTGCTTTTCTTTCACAATACAAGTCTCTGCCATCTTAGCATCACGTAAAGCATGCTCTAACAATTTAAATTTACCAGAACAGTCTGAAATGTGATTGGCTGCCTCAATAATGTCTTTGTCCTAAAAGAAGAAGGAGGAGGAGGAGGAGGAGGAGGAGGAGGAGGAAGAGGAGGAGGAGGAGGAGGCGGCGGCGGAGGAGGAGGAAGAGGAAGAGGAAGAAGAAGAAGAAGAAGAAGAAGAAGAAGAAGAAGAAGAAGAAGAAAACTGTTAGTCTAGATTTTTAGATTCTAAATAATCAGTAAGGTTGTCCTTACTTAGACTGGACTGTGCAGTGAGTTCCTGCCTACCCGCCTTTTAGGTTTACTCAGTTGCTGTAACCCTATGCTAGCACCAAGTGGCAAAGGGATCAATCAGCAGACACAAAAAAAATTCTTATCTGACCATGGCGCTGAAGCAGCCATTTCAGTGTAAGTTGGCTGGCTTGGGAAACTGTGTGCTGTCACGACACCTTATTTTCTCTTGAAAAGTTGAAAGTCAGACTTTTTTTGGTTTTTTGAGACAGGGTTTCGCTATAGCTTTTTGGAGCCTGTCCTGGAACTCTCTCTGTAGACCAGACTGGCCTCAAACTCACAGAGATTCACTGCCTCTGCCTCCCGAATGCTGGGATTAAAGGCGTGCACCACCACTGCCCAGATGAAAGTCAGACATTTTTTTAGGTAGAGTCTCTTTATATAGGCCTGGCTGTCCTGTAACTTGCTCTGTAGACCAGGCTGGCTTCAAATTCACAAAGATCTGCCTGCCTCTGCCTCCAAGTGCTGGGATTAAAGGTGTGTACTACCATATCCATCAAGAATTAGACAATTTGGTAGCCAGGCTAAACTGTTCAGCAAGTGATATGTTGGCTGTTCTTCAACAGGGTTGTTATTTTCTGGATGACAGTTAAGTCCCATGGGGCCAACATTTCTGACCAACATTTAGTTTGTTAGGAGAACAAACTCTTACGACCTCATCCAGCCAACATGCTGCATTAGAAGCTTTTATGGTTGAAAAGCAATTCTAACCATAATTAATGTACAACAGTAAATGGTTGAAGTAGCTTAGTGGTAGAGCATGCCTGCCATGTGTGAGGTCCCAGGCTCAGTCCTCAGACTCAGGGACACTTGCTGAAACACATGATTAACAGGTATACCTTTCTGAGCATACCCACAGCTCTGGCATTCTAATTAAAAAACAAAACAAAACTCACAAGTTTGTAGGGCTTTATGGAGAGATAAAGGATTGGGGTGAACCATTTAATAGCTAGTAGAAGACTGGGCATGGTGGAATCTCAGCATTCTGGAGGCTAAGGGAGGAGGATCAATGAGTCCTGGGCCAGCCTGGGCTATATTACAAGTTTCAGGCCAGTAGAAAATAAAACAAAATCAGAAACAGTAGAAGGGCTAAGGATGTAGTTCAGTGGTAGAGTGCTTACCTAGCATGTAAAAGGACTTGTGTTCAGCCCCCACCACCATAAATTTTTAAAAAGTTATTAAAACAATAACACAAGCTGGATGGTAGTGGTTCAAACCTTTAATCACATCACTCAGGAGGCAGAGGCAGGCAGATCTCTGTGAGTTTGAGGCCAGCTGATCTACAGAGCAAGCTCCAGGACAACCAGGGCTATTACACAGAGAAAGCCTGTCTCAAAAACAAACAAACAAAAGCAAAAACAACTTTATGTTAAGACCAGTTTTAAAGTAAAAAGCAGTTAAGTCAATGACAAGAAAGAGAATTCCTTCAATCCTTATCAGCCTTAAACAAGGAGCTTGGAGCTCCTGCTTCAGTCTTTCTAAGTATGTCCCAACAAGTCTGCGCTTCTAGTAAAGACTATTTTCCTCAATCAGGACTTTGATTGTGGGTGTGCTGCTTCTTTGTGAACACACTGTCCTACCATGGGAAAACACTTGGAGACACCTTCATTATTTCATGACCTCTGCCAGTGCTGTGATGGACATGATGCTGGTCATTATTTTAACTAAAGCTAATTCTACACATTTTAATATTTTTCTCTTTAATTTTCAGAAAGTTTGCTCATGATCACATTCCAGCATTAATGTTGGGGGAAATTACCGATGAATTCATACAAATGTCCCACTATACCAGCATCTCCTTTTGCTTAGTAACTGCCAAAGACGCATGAGGCAGAGGGGTGCTCACTCTCTGAGGGGCTTGTACGTCACAGTCTACCAGTGTGTGCTGGGATTTTGATCTGGTTAGTGAATGACTTTTGGGGCAGCAGGCCCTAGGACATGGTCTTATCTGCCTACAGCACAGCGTAAAGGCTGAGGGAGAGGGCTGCTTCCCTCTTGCTCTCACACTCTCTAGGGTGGTTAGAGCACAGCAAGTAACCAAGCGACAGTTTGTGTGGTTAGTACTCTTCACCAGGGCAAAATGACTGGAAGAGGCCGCTGGATCAGCCATGGCGCCTCGAGGGTTCTGTATCAGTGTCTGTCCCTACCCTATACCTCAATAAATACCTGAGACCCTTTAACAGACTCTTTTGGTTTCACATAACACCAGTGTTTGGCAGCTGCCAGTTTTCCTCTGTTTTATAAAAGACTAACAAGCACCTAATGGTCAGTATCTTCAGGAGCCCTATCAGCAGGTACCCGGGAAGAGAACAGATTCACTGAGATGAAGTGCAGAATCTCTGGGAGTACCGTGTAAACCTTTCTTTCATTTTTGAAAGGAGAAGATGAAATTAGCAATGTTAGAGGCTCTGTTTCTGGGCTGCTGAGGACTTGGGGAGAGATGGAGTGTGTGGAGAGTTCTGGAATGGAGGTATGGCATTTCAATTACCTTTAGCTTTATCATGGTAGTGAGAGCCTGCTCTTTAGCTTGCAATTGTCCTACCTGAGCAGAAAGTTCCACTAGCATGCTGCTGAGATTTTCATTTCTAGCCTACAAGGGAACAACACAGAAAATACTGAGTCTGCAAATGCTTTCATTATGTTACTAAGCACAATCAACACTCGTTTCTTTATTTTTCAAATTTAACATTTTTAAGGAATAAAGTGGGCTAAGTAAGCAATTATCAAAAAATGCAAATACCTATTCACCTATTAACTCTAGCTTTTTACCAATACTTGATAATTGTTCTAACTTAAAAAGATTTATACAGGTTAAGTTTATAAACATTTGTTTTTATTTTTAAGTAAAATCATTTTAATTAACTCACAAATGAAATACCACACAGCTGGTTTAAGAAAGCCACTCAAAACCTTGCCCAGTCCCAAATTCAGTGTCTTTCCATGAACACAGGGCGACTGTTCTGAAGCCATGGAGCTTTGCTTATGAGCTCACACTTTCTCGATTACAGTTTTTATTCACTATCCAGAACAAAAAAAAAAAAACTATGATAGTTGAAACTACAAAAAATATAAACTGGGGGCTGGAGAGATGGCTCAGTGGTTAAGAGCTCTTCTTCCAGAGGTCCTGAGTTCAATTCCCAGCAACCACATGGTGGCTCACAACCATCTGTAATGAGATCTGGTGCCCTCTTCTGGTGTGCGGGAATACATGGAGGCAGAATGTTGTATACACAATAATTAAATAAATAAATCTTAAAAAAATATATAAACTGTATCTTTTTTTCATGACTCATGTCCTTTTCCTATTTTTTTTATAATTTTAGGTTGTGAGGAAATAAGAAAATAAACAAATGAGACCTGGATTTCCATAAAAGAAGTAGTCTTTGTGAATCCTGCACAACTTTGTTATATCCAGGCTAAAAGAACTTTACACTGGGTTTGGTTCAATATGCCAATATACATTTTCAAAAATCCAGAGAAAGCAAAACACAAAAAGTAAGCTGTTACCTAAACTGGATTTGAGGTGATAATGATGTATCCACCCACATTCATCAGTTACAACGAAAAGACCACTGTGATGCAGGGCCTTAGAAGTAGGAGAAGCTGTGTATGGGAACTCTATTCTTTTTTTTTTTTTTTTTTTTTTTTTTTGATTTTCGAGACAGGGTTTCTCCGTAGCTTTTAGTTCCTGTCCTGGAACTAGCTCTTGTAGTCCAGGCTGGCCTCGAACTCACAGAGATCCGCCTGCCTCTGCCTCCCGAGTGCTGGGATTAAAGGCGTGAGCCACCACCGCCCAGCTGGGAACTCTATTCTTGCCATACTAGTTAGCTGTGCCCCTCAAACTGTTCTAAAATATACAACTTAGCTGAGCATAGTGGCGCAAACTGTAATTACAGCATTCAAGAGGCTGAAGCAGTGGACTACAAGTTTAAGATTAGGCTGGGCTTCATAATGAGACTAACTCAAAAAAAAAAAAACAACAAAGTTCGATGGTGGTGGCGCACGCCTTTAAATGAAGCACTTGAGAGGCATAGGCAGGCAGATCTATGTGAGTTCGAGGCTAGCCTGGTGTACAGACCAAGTGCCAGGACAGTTTCCAAAGCTACACAGAGAAACCCTGTCTCAAAAACCAAATAATAATAATAATAGTAATAATAATAATAAATGAAGAAAGGAAGGAAGGAAGGAAGGAAGGAAGAAAGAAAATACTGAGGACGTAATCTTTTCAATTTTATAGCAAATATGTAACTAGTTTTGTTTTGTGTGTATTTATCATAGCAGAGAGAGAGACCTTAGGTTAACCTCAGTACTTGAGAGGCTGAGACTGGAGAACTGCGGTTCAACTAGAAGAGACTAAAGGAGACGTGAAAAAAGGACTGGGATACTGGCATCGTCAAGGCCCTGGGTTTAATCTCTACTACAGGAAAAGAAGAGGAGAAAGGAAGAGAGGGAGGAAAAGGGAAGGGGGGAGGGGAGAGAAGGGGAGGGATTCAGAATTTAGAAAGTCAAATTCAAAGCTACCAAAACTTGAAGGTACTTATTTCAGACTTCGAGAAAGGCTTTCTGAAATAACGCGCTGTTGGTAAAATGGACGATGCTTCACTGCTGTGCAGCTAGCCAGAAAGCTCGGAGAACACAAAGCCAAGATGGATAGAACACACATTTCCATACACACATATATATCCTTTTTTGTTTGTTTGTTTGTTTTCTCTGTAGCTTTGGAGCCTGTCCTGGAACTAGCTCTTGTAGACCACGCTGGTCTCAAACTCACAGAGATCCGCCTACCTCTGCCTCCCGAGTTCTGGGATTAAAGGCGTGCGCCACCACTGCCCGGCTGTGCATATCCATTTATGGTAACATTTAAGGTTAATTTTTCTGTAACTAAAACCCAGAATTTGAACTAATTAAGTTTGTTAAAATTAAAACTAACCTCAAGGTCTTCCGAGAGGAGGGCAGAATGTGTAGCCTTTTGAGCCATTTCCTGGAGCTGTTGCTGAGTCTTCTGAAGAGCTGTCTGACATTCCGCTTGATTGGATTCAAGGAGTTTGACCTTCTTCATGAGAGACTTGATTATGTCAGTTCTTTTATGCAGCTCACCTGAGGGAAATTTCAGTCACTGTGTCTGTGCCGAGATCTAACAGGCAGCATTTAAAGTCAGATCACAGAGTAAAGGTGTGTTATGCGTTTTAAAGACATCTTACTCTGAAATGCACAAGCCCTAACTTGTATCCCAGAAATAAACATTGGCATCAACCAACAAGTCACTTCCTACACATAATCGCTGTTAATTCCCACTTCCCGAGACACTGATCTCAGAAGAGTCCCCTTGCTTGTTGCCACCCACTGCTCATGCTGAGGACAGTATGCTAGGCATCTATCTGCCCACCACTGAGCCTAATTCTTTGCCTTTTACTGTTACTGCTCTCCTATCTATCTCTGCATCCACCCCAGAGCACAGTGTGAGCCTCACACAGATAGAATTATACTCAGGAGTTGTCTCTTCACGTGGTTTGCCTAAGATTAACATCCTGAGAGCCACCCATGCTGTAACTTGTGCTTATTGCTAAACACAGCAACATGAAGGCCTATTAAATTATAATGCCAACATGTATTTATCTACTCTACTATTGGTGATTATCTAGGTTGTGTCCACTCTGCAGCTGTCAAGTAGTGTTGCTCTGAATGTCCATTTACATGTGTCTTGGGGCATATTTGCTTCACTACTCAAAATGTGGTCCTTGACCCTGGAGCACCAGCATTACTGGGGAAATGGCTAGAAATGAAGACTGCTAAACCAGGCACAGCATCTGTAATCCCAGCAGACGAGCACCAGGCAAGTGAAGACAGTAAGATTAGGAGCTCAAGATCATCCTTTGCTACAAAGCAAGTTCAAAACCAGCCTGAACTACAGAATACCCTTTCCAAAATTAAAAAAAAAGGAAGGAAGGAAGGAAGGAAGGAAGGAAGAAATGAAGGAGGAAAGAAAAGTAAGGAAGGAAAACAATGTGCTGAAGAGATGACTGACTCAGAGTGTAAGTTTAAGCACTAAAACTGCTTTTGCTGAGGACTCAGTTTTGGCTCCTGGCCCCCCTACTGGGTGGCTCACTACTGCCTGTAATGCCAGCTCTAGAGGATAAGACTCTCACTAGCACCTCAGGCAAAAGCACTTACCTGTGTGTACGTATACACACACACATCCCGCATGATAAAGAATAAATAAAGGCTGGAGAGATGGTTTAGTGTTGCTTTTGAAGACCTGGATTTGGTTCCCATTACCCACATGGCAGCTCACAACTACCTGTATTTCCAGTTCCAGGTGATCCAACACCCTCTCCTGGCCTTGGAGGGCACCAGGCACATAAATGATGCACGTACATACATCCAGGCAAAGAACCCAAACACATAAAATAAAAATAATAAATGAGAGGCTGGAGAAATGGCTCAGGGGGTAAGAGCACTGGCTGCTCTTCCAGAGGCCTTGAGTTCAATTCCTAGCAACCACATGGTGGCTCACAGCCATCTGTAATGAGATCTGGTGCCCTCTTCTAGCATGCGGGCATACATGCAGTCAGAACACTGTATACATAATAAATAAATCTTTAAAAAATAAAAATAATAAACGAATCTATTAATAAATAAGAGATTGTTAGGTGGTGGTGGTGCACACCTTTAATCCCAGCACTTGGGAGGCAGAGGCAGGAGTATCTCTGTGAGTTTGAAGCCAGTCCAGTCTACAGAGTGCGTTCCAGGACAGCTAGGACTGTTACACAGAGAAATCCTGTCTCGAAATCTCCCCCCAAAAAAATCAAAAAAGAAAAGGTTAGAGAAAAGACGGCTCAGTGGTTAACAATACTGGTTGTTCTTCAGAGGACCCAGGTTCGATTCCCATTACCTACATGGTAGTTTATAACTTTAACTTCACTCCCAGGGGATCCAACACCCTCTTTTGACCTCTGAACACACTGTATGCATGTGGTACACAGGCAAACATGGAAGCAAAAACCCCCATATACATTAAACTTCTAAAGTTTTTTTTTTTCATTAAAAAAAAGCCCAAAACAAAGAATCCAAACCTATTATATCAGAATCTACTATTTTGGGGGGTGAGGCTGGAGGTTTCTAGGCATGGAACCCAGGGCTTCAAGTACTTTCCCAGTGAGTTATATTCCTCAGCCCACAGTCTGCATTAGTAAATTTGCTAGGCAACTGAAGTTAAAATTCCTGGAGGTAAAATGGCTGGACCGCAGCCTTCAGACCCTTCCTTATTTAAAGGATTCATATGTCTTCAACTTTCCCAGGCACTGTGAAATGATTTCCCAAAGCAATTGTGCCAGCTTACTCCCATCAGCAGTGCATACCCTTCCTGTGGCTCTCTATCTTCCTATATATGGGTAACAAGGCCTGATGGCTTTTGCCAGACTAACAAACATAAAATGGTCTATCATTGTGGTTTGTGTTTCCCTAATTACTAATGAGAACGAGAACATACTAACATGTTTACTGGTCAGTAAATTTTCCTCTTTCCATAAAGAACTTATTAAATCTTGCTCTTGTATGTGGTACTGAAGATTAACAGAGTCCTTTGGATGCTAGGCAAGCACCTCCATTAATCTGCAAATCCAAGCCCAAATCTTAATTACTTCAAAATCTAGGTGCTAGTGACTATATACAAACTGTGTTATTAAGAAATATTTTTACAGGCAGGAGAAATGGTTCAGAGGTTAAGGGCACAACACTGGCTGCTCTTCCAGAAGTCTTGAGTTCAATTCCCAGCAACCACATGGTGGTTCACAACCATCTATAATGAGATCTTGTACCCTCTTCTGGCAAGCAGGCATACATGCAAGCGAACACTATAGATACAATAAATAAATCAGTCTTTAAGAAATATTCTACACCACTTTTTTTTTTTTTGAAGACTGGGTCTCTTTTTAGCACCGGCTGTCCTAGAACTATGTAGACCAGACTGGCCTCAAACTCATACAGATCTGCCTGCCTCTACTCTCTAGTGCTAGGATTAAAGGTGTATACCACCACACCTGTTTATACTACCTGAATTCTTTTTAAATTGACATTTATTGTGTGTGCACAAGCTTATGCATGTATGTCACAATGGGCGTAGAGATCAGAGATCAACTTGTGAGAGTTGGTTCTCTTCTTCCACCATGAGGCTCTTGGGGACTGAACTAAGGTCCCCAGGTCTGGCAGCAAGTGCCTTTACCTACTAAGCCATCTTTCAGGCCCTATTTATTTTACTTTCAATTAGCAATCTTTTATATTTATATTTTTCTTTTTGGAATTTTTGAGACAAGGTCTTTTTTTTTTTTTGGTTTTTCGAGACAGGATTTCTCTGTGGTTTTGGAGCCTGTCCTGGAACTAGCTCTTGTAGACCAGGTTGGTCTCGAACTCACAGAGATCCGCCTGCCTCTGCCTCCCGAGTGCTGGGACTAAAGGCATGCACCACCACCGCCCGGCTGAGACAAGGTCTTATGAATCCCAGGCTGGCTTCGAAATTACTGTACCTAAGATTATGTTGAACTTGTGGTCATCTGACTCCACTGACCATGCTGGTTTTACATGATGTTAGGGACAGAGCACAATGCTTCGTTCATGCCTGCTAAGCAAACACTCTACCAACTGAGCTATATTGATGGACCTGCCTGACTCCATCTTAAAATTAAAAGTCATCTTGTTACAAGGTCAAAATAAGTTCATTCCTGTTTTCTGTAAAACTCAGATATGACCAAGTCTTGACCCATTTTCTATAATTTGACCTGTTTTATATCCTATACCTAACCTCTACCCTGATAAGATGTTCTGCCAAGCCCAGTTCCTATGCAAATCAAAATCCTCTGGAAATCCCCAAGCCCTTGGAAAAGTCCTGGTCTTGCCGTTTTGGGGGCTACATAACCCCACTGTCTCCTATGTTTGATGCTATTTATTCAAACCTCACTCTAGGAAGACATCCGTGTCCGACTGAAAGGAAAGCTTGCATATTTGACCAAAGAATGTGAGTAATGGTCTTTATTCTCTCCGGTGGGATTAACACTAAATTCTCAACACTATTTTGAGCTTTTTGAAATTTTATTTAGGGGATAGAGAAATGGCTCAGCAGTTAAGAACACTTGCTGTTCTAGAGGATCCAAGTTCGATTCCCAGCACCCACATAATGGTTTATAAGCACTTATTACTCCAATCCCAGGAGATTCATCACCCTTTTCTGACTTCCTCTGGTACTGCATGCATGTAGTTAAGGCGTAATACACTCATATACATAATTTTTTTTTAAAAATTAGTTATTTATATTTACAAGAACACACGTGTGCCAAGGCTTGTGTGTTGTAAAAATCAAAGGAGAACTTGAGGGAGTTGACTCTCTCCACTGTTTAGGTCCTAGAGACTGAACTCAGGGTCTTCAGCCTTAGCAGCAAGTACCTTACCTGCTGAGCCATCTTGTCACCCATTTCTCTAGGTTTTAAAAAAGACGACTGTAGTGACCCAGGGCTTTGAGCATTCCCTGCCACTGAGCTACACCCACAGCCTTCACGCCATGATAACTCTAGCTCTGACCAGCACTTTCCCTACGTGGCTGTTTTTAAAACCTGCCCATCTTCAACAGAACTGAATTCTTTCGGTGTGTCAGCACACAGATGTACTCAGCAGATGGAGCTGCGTGTGTTTCTGACCTTCTAATTTGCTGCAACGTTCCTCCAAAGTCAACACTTTCTGCCGATCCTCCTCCCATGAAAGAAGTTGTCTCTGGTGCACTGCAACCATGTCATTGAGCTCTTTATCCCGATCTTTCAGTTCTCCAATGAGCAGCTGCAGCTCCTTCCGCTGTTTCTCAATGGTGGAATTCTCAACTTCTGACCCGATGTTCTAAACATGGAAGGTGGTTTTAAATCAAGATAAACCCAAACCACACATCAGCCACAACATACATCTTCCAAATAATTATACTCTTTTGCTGCCAACTAAAATTGTGAAATTGAGTTTTATCCTCTTTTAGGCGCAATACAGCAAGTTACACCACACAGTCTGCCTCTCTCATCTTCCATCAGAGCACACAGTTCTTGGAGAGTAGGACCTCTTCTAAAACCTCTGGCTAGCCACAATACACTCAGCTTCTGCTTTTCCCCGCTTTGCTGTCAATCTTCCTGTTCTAGCCACCAATGCTATTCCTGACTCTGCCCTTCTGTGCTCTCCAACATGTGAGCGCGCGCGTGTACACACACACACACACACACACACACACACACACACACCTGCCGCCATCTTTCTGTATGTGTGTTTGTGGTGCTAGAGCTCAAACCCAGAGCATTAATGAGCATATGATCTAACCGAGTTACAGTCCTAATCCTTGGCTAGAAATTTTGGAGAAATCAGACTGGCACCTTTAATCCCAGCATTCAGAGGCAGAAGCAGGCAGATCTCTGTGAGTTCAAGGCCAAGCTGGTCAACAAAACAAATTCCAGGACAGGCTCCAAAGCTACAGAGAAAAACCCTGTCTCGAAAAAAAAAAAAAAAAAAAAAAAAAGAAGAAATTTCGAAGAAAAAAAGGGGATTTTAATCTGGAAGAAAATAGCCAGGCTGTAGCACACACCTTTAACCCCAGCATTTGGAGGCAGAAGCAAAAGGATCTCTGTGAGTTCGAGGCCAAGCTGGTCTATAGAGTAAGTTCCAGGACAGGAACCAAAGCTACAGAGAAACCCTGTCTCAAAAAACCAAGAAAAACAAGTAAGCTAGTTGAGTTGTGGTGGTACACCCCTTTAATCTCAGCACTTGGGAGGCAGGGGCAAGCAGATCTCTGAGTTTGAGGCCAGCCTGGTCTACAGAGCTAGATCTCATTCTGGAAAAAAAAAAAATCTTAAAAACAAAATTTTGAAGAGAAAATTTGCATATGTATACCAAAGACAAAAGTACAATGACATCTCATGTTTCTAGAACTGAGGTTCCTGTTGTCAAGATCTTGCTACAGCTGCTTCAATTTTCCTTTTTATAGCACTGATTTAAAAAAAACTGAGCTACATTCCCCGCTTGTCAACCATGTGCCATTCCCATTCCTAACAATATTATCTCCAGTAACTCCTTTTATACAGATAGTATTTTTAAAAAATGCATAACTACCCTTTTTAAATGTTTTTTGTTTGTTTGTTTTTGTTTTTCAAGACAGGGTTTCTTTGTATAACCTTTGCTATCTTGGAACTCACTCAATAGTCCAGGCTGACTTCGTTTTTTTTCTTTTCTTTCCCACATTGTATAACAGTTTATATTTACAAAATATATATAGAAAGAATAGGGGAAATGATCCATTTTTTAAAAAGTTCTTAATTTGAGTAAGTTAAAAACATACAAGTGGAGCTGGAGAGATGTTCAGAAGTTAAGAGCACTGGCTGCTCTTTCAAAAGTCCTGAGTTCAACTCCCAGCAACCGCATGGTGGCTCAAAACCATGTGTAATGAGATCTACTGCCCTCTTCGGGCCTGCAGGCATATATGCAGACAGATACTGTATACATAATAAATAAATAAAATAAGCAAATAAATACAATCTTTAAAAACATACATTAGGGCACTAACCACACAAAAGGACATTGTCGCACAGAAGTTCACAGTACAGAACAATGTTCTGGGAAGAAAACCCACAGCAATCTTTTTTCTTGGTAATAGATTTAACATAGATATAACTTTTTTTTTTTTTTTTTTTGGTTTTTCAAGACAGGGTTTTAGAGCCTGTTCTGGAACTAGCTCTTATAGACCAGGCTGGCCTCGAACTCACAGAGATCCACCTGCCTCTGCCTCCTGAGTGCTGGGGTTAAAGGCATGCCACCACTGCCCAGCAACATATATATAACTTAAAAGAACAAAAGCTAAATTAATAATGTAGGAGTATAGAAAAATCTTTTTTAAAAAATATTTATTTATTCATTATATATACAGTGTTCTGAAGGCTAGAAGAGGGCACCAGATCTTACTACAGATGGTTGTGAGCCATCATGTGGTTGCTGGAATTGAACTCAGAACCTCTGGAACAGCAGGCAGTACTCCTAACCTCTGAGCAATCTCTCCAGCCCCTAGAAAAATCTTAGAATGTCATTAAGACTAGCAGCTACCCACATCTGTTACCAAGAACTCAGTCCTTTCTTCAGCTCTCCTCTCCCCACTTCACCCACCCGAGTCAGGATTTTGCTGTGGCCCAGGGTGGCTGCAAATTCCAAATCTTCTGGCCTAGCTGGCCTCTGTAGCTAGCCAAGTGCTACAATTTTAGAGCTGGGTATCATATGCAGGCAGATATTTCTTTTTAATGAATCGACAATAACATTTTAAAATTTCTGAAATGGCCAACAGACCACAGAAAGACATTTTTTAGGCACCTGCTTGAAACCAACAGCTTCAGCAAACTAATGGCCTTGATTCAGGGCCAACCAGGCTGACTTTGAACTCAGAGATCCACCTGCCTCTGCCTCCTGATTGCTGGGATTAAAAGTGTGTGCCACCCCTAGAGAAGCTAAATAAGGTGAATCCAAAGACAAACACATAGGCATCCTCAGGAATATTAACCTTCATCAGGCGATGAAAGGAGACAGAGACAGAGACCCACACGGGAGCACCGGACAGAAATCTCAAGGTCCAAATCAGGAGCAGAAGGAGACGGAGCACGAGCAAGGAACTCAGGACCACGAGGGGTGCACCCACACAGTAAGACAATGGGGATGTTCTATTGGGATCTCACCAAGGCCAGCTGGCCTAGGTCTGAAAAAGCATGGGATAAATCCGGACTAGCTGAACATAGCGGACAATGAGGAATACTGAGAATTCAAGAACAATTGCAGTGGGTTTTTGATCCTACTGCACGTACTGGCTTTGTGGGAGCCTAGGCAGTTTGAATGCTCACCTTATGAGACCTGGATAGAGGTGGGCAGTCCTTGGGCTTCCCACAGGTCAGGGAACCCTGATTGCTCTTCAAGCAGATGAGGGGGGGGGAACTTGATCGGGGGAGGGGGAGGGAAATGGGAAGCGGTTGTGGGGACGAGGCAGAAATCCTTAATAAATAAATAAATTAAAAAAAAAGGTTTAGAAATTTTAAAAAAAAAAAGTGTGTGCCACCACCAGGCTATAGCTATTTTTTTTAAGATTTATTATTTGTTTTATGTATGAGTGTTCTGTCTGCATATACAACTTTATGCCAGAAGAGGGCACCAGATCCCACTAGAGATGGTTGTGAGCCACCATGTGGGTGCTGGGAATTGAACTCAGGACTCTTAACTGTTGAACCATCTCTCCAACCCAGTTTTTTTTGTTTGTTTGTGGGTTTTTTTTTTTTTTTGAGACAGGGTTTCTCTGTGGCTTTTTGGAGCCTGTTCTGGAACTAGCTCTGTAGACCAGGCTTGCCTCGAACTCACAAAGATCCACCTGCCTCTGCCTCCCGAGTGCTGGGATTAAAGGTGTGCACCACTACTACCCAGCTCCAGCCCACTTTTAAAGTCCAGTATATAAAAAAAATAAAGTCCAGTATATGGCAGGTCCTATCAACCTGAATCCAGAGTTGGGCACTTAGTGGTTATATAATCTTAATCTCTCAACCTTAGCCTCATTACCTGTAAAATGGTAACAACTGTACTAAGGGACTTGCACATGAAAGTGCTCTATCACCGAGCAATACCCACAGTATTTTTTATTATTAATTTTGTGTATGAGTGTTTTGCTGCATGTATTTCTATGTACCACTTCCACGCTTGGTGTCTGTGAAGGTTAGAAGTGTATATCAGATCTGCTGGAAATGAAATGACGGACATTTGTGAGCCACCATTTAGGTGAGCCAGTGCTCTTAACCAAGTGCTGAACCATCTCTCCAGTTCCCACAGCTTTTTTTTTTTTTTTTTTTTTTTTTTTACTTTTTGAGATATAGTCTCACTAAACTGCCCTCCCCTTAGGCCCACTCCATGGCTTTGAACTTTCCAGCTTCCAAAGTAGTTGGGATTACTGGCCTGTGGTTTTATAAGTGCCTCGAATATAGCAATCCTTCAACATTGTTATTACTATTGATTAAACAGGGACTTGTTATGCAGCCCTGGCTGGCCTTGAACTCACAGGAATCGGAACACCTTTACTTCCCAAGTACTTTCTGGGATTAAAGTTGTGCACCACCACACCTGACTTAGTTCGTGTGTGTGTGTGTGTGTGTGTGTGTGTGTGTGTGTGTGTGTGTGTCTGTGTGTGTAGGTCAGAGGATAACTTTCAGACGTTGGTTCTCTCCTTCTACCATATGAATTCTAGGGATCAAACACAAATCATAAAGCTTGGTTTATTGACTGTTTACCCACTAAATTGTTCTGTAAACCATATGGTGCTGAATTATGTTCTGGTTTTGTGTATGAAAAGTGGAAACGGAGTCTACCACTAAAGCTAAGCCTCGCCCCAAGGGTTCTAAGAGCTAAAGCTGGGATACGGTGGCTCACAGCTACATTCTCGGGACTCATGGGGCAGAGGCGGTGAGAGTGATGCCAGCATGGCCTACACCGGATGTGAAGGGCAGTGCAAGTTCATCGGAGACTCACGTATACGACTACAGCATTTAAAAAGGCTTATAAATAATAATCACTGACAGTTACTGACTAAACACACACACACACAATATATTATAAATAATAATCACTGACAGTTACTGACTAAACACACACACACACACACACACACACACACACACACACACACGAACTTGGAATTCCAGGCCACGATACTTGAATTCCAGTCTGTAAGAATGGCAGGCCAGGGGCATGGAGCTCGGTGGAGGATACTGTTAAATAAACGAGGGAGGGCAACGTCCCTGTCAATGTTCAACACAGCAATGCCTGGTGCTCGCGCTTCGTCGCTCGGTCCTAGCTTTTGTCGAGCTGAGGAAACTGTCGCTCTGTTCCCTCTTTGCACCGTCTCCAGGGGCAGCGGCGCTCACCTGGCGCCGGACGAAGAAGGTCGCCGAAGGGTTCATGGGCGATGCCCCCGCCCCCAGAGAGTCGGTGCCAGCAGCGCGTCACCTCGGAAACGCCATTGGCGCCGGGTCCCACCCGGGCGGGCAAGCCCGCAACCCCGGACGCCGCGCCCTCGCGACCACGCATGCGCACACAAACCGCCAGCCCGCGCTGAGGCGTCCCGCAGGTGGACGCCTCAAGTCTCGCGAGAACCCGAACCTGCTTCGCCACACCACGAAGCGCCCCAGAGAAGCGTTCTGGCGCTAAAGACCGTGACCTCAGTCTTTTCTAGGCCCAGTGGCCCTGGTTCCCTCGCTTTCTGGCTTAACTAGAGGGATAATCGCTCCGGCAGACAGGACGAAAGATCACTCAGGACAGAACCATCTGTCAATCATCTTTTAATAGTGATGAGAACCGTGACATTTTATATCAACATTTCCCACATTATTGCTGGGTCCTGAGTCTGAGGCAAAAAGATCGGAGACCTAGGAAGACCCTGGGATTTTACGTGTGTGCACCCTGCATCTGTGCGGAGGTGAGGACAGTTCCAGTCAGTTTCCTCCAGAAGACCTTCAACAAACCTTTGAGGCAGCTCCACTAATTTCACCAGACACATCCTTCTGCCTGCCTCCCAGCATTAAAAATGCACATAACAGATACGCGCCCCCCCCCCTTTAAGAGTGTTGGGGGTCGGGGGAAAGGAAAACAGAATGGCCCTGGACCCTAAAAGCGATTTCCACTCAGGCCTGACCACCTGAGTGTCATCTTAGAAGCTTACAGTGAAAGAAGAGAATTCATAGTTGGTTTTTGGTTTTTTTTGAGTCCGGGACTCTCTGTAGCTTTGGAGCCTATCCTGGAACTAGCTCTTGTAAACCAGGCTGGCCTCGAACTCACGGAGATCCGCCTGCCTCTGCCTCCCGAGTGCTGGGATTAAAGGCGTGCACCACCACCACCCAGCCATAGTTGTTCCCTTTATCTCTCTGGCACACTGGAACACTCACACATCCAAAATAATAATAGGTTAAAAACTACCTGCGTGCTGGGGATCAAATTCCTGTCCTCATCATTGTGAAGCAAACACTTTATTACATACATACACACCAAAGAAAAATGTAACATTAAAAAAAAGTGACAATTAAAGTCAATCTTTGAACTGTTGAGGTACATTGAATTTCAAGTCACAGGAAAACATTCATTTTATCAGTAAGGGCATTTTAATTCTTCATTTTCTAGCAGTAACATCTGCTGATAGCTATATAAGGACCGAAAATGCACTTTTCAAAAACCGTTTGGGAGCAGGAAAGATGGCCCAAGTGTTGTTCTCTTGTGAGACCACAACTCCCAGCATCCCTCTGGACTCCAGCTCACGCAAGTGCAACACATTTCCCAGAAGCCTTTGCATTCCCCGTTAAAAGCAAGGGCTGTCACAAGTTCGTCCCTTTTTTCCTCCCCACCTTTCCTACCGTGTCTGCACGCCCCCTACCTGTTTGTTATCCCTTCCCCATTAAAGTGCACCCACGTGGGACCGCTGCGTGTCTGTGTCTTTTTCCTCGCGTAATGTCTCTACCGTCTAACCCGCAGAATTAAGAACAACACCAAGTGGTTAAGAGTGCTTGCTCCCCTAGCAGAGGCCTCAAGTTCCATACCAAGCATGCAAATGAGCAGCTCACAGCCACCTATAACTCCAGTTCTAGGGACCCCTACAGGTTCTTCTGGCCTCTTGGGTACTGAACCCTTGGGGGGCATATCTCCCCCTTTTAAAATTAGATCTGTGGATATTAAAGTGCCCTTTCCATGAACATTATGTATACATACATGGGGATCTTAGAGCACCAAGAAAAATACCAACAGAACATTCACCAAACAGCCATGACCAGTACATTTGCTTTGCCAAGTAAGAAAGAGTACTTGGCAAAATTCAGTTAGTAAAGAATTTTGCTTTTAAGCTAACATCTTACTTATGCATTTGTTTCTAAGACTTTTTTTCTAAACACCCTTTCAGAACTGAAGAGATGGCTCAGCAGTTAAATGCACTGGCTGTTCTTCCAAAGGACCTGGGTTCAATTCCAGCAACCGCATGGCAGCTAACAACTGTCTGTAACTCCAGTTCCAGAGCACTCAACACCTTTATACAGATATACATGCAGGCAAAACACCAATGCACATAAATAAAGAAAAATTTACAAAAAAACCCTTTCATTCAAGAATATATTTGTATAACTGACAATTTCATGAATTCTAAATTCTTAAAGTATCTATACAATTTTTGTTTGTGACACTACGGGTTGAATGTAAGGGCCTTGTGCATGCTGGGCAAGCACTTGTACTGCCCACCCATAAATATTCTCATACCTGTAGCCTTTTCACATGTAACACCTGATTTCCAATGTTTAATTTCACTCAGTGCATTCATTAAAACGATCAGTTTCTCCATAAGTTAGTTTAATTGCTACTTCTAAAACTGTAGACTGAGAACAGATATATTCCATTTTTAATTGGTTAGAATTTTACTCATGTGGTATGTAACTAGAACAAGAATTCCTAGCCTCTCTGAGCATCCTTCCACTCGTAACAAAAACGAATGTCTACAACAAATTTGTGGTCTGACCCTACTCAACATTACCGAGCAGATTTCTAATATTCCTGGGAAAAGCTTTTTCAAATATACAGTATCCTACCACAAGATACACCAGCATTTAACAATTCTGTATTCATGAACTCTTAACATCATCAGTAACATTATAAATGGCACCCTTGGCTGTTGCGGGAGGTCCTCTCACTCCTCCAGCCTATAGCTGCTGAGATACCAGCCCATTGGGGCGTGGTCTCTCTCCCTTTAAAAAAGCGGCCACTTCCCTCTCCTTTCTCTCTTCACTTCCTGCTCTGCCGGCGACTAGACTCCCTTCCTGGTTGCGCAGAGGGCTGACGGTGATCTGTAAGTTTTTTCCCCTTTAAATAAATACCACCCTATTAATCATAATTCCAAACTGGTGTGGCATTGTTTATGACTTACGCCTTCAGTTGGCACCCAACGTTTGGTTTTAGAACCTCTCCTTTCACCGCTCGGCTGCCGGCCGCGAGTTCGGCTTGGCGGGAGCCCTCCCTTCCTCAGCCACCGCTGGCGGCCTTGGCCTCCTCACGTGGATTTAAACTCCACAGGCCTGCGTAGTCTCTGCCGCGTGGTTTGCTCTTTTCTGAGTCGTTTTAAAATCTCCCTTCCAAGCACAGCTCTTAAGTGGCACGAACCAGAGCACGCGGTTGCTGAAAGCTGCAACCCCTCAGGGTGACTCTGTCATGTGGAGGCATAAGCGGCTTCCAGGTTGCTCTTCCCTACCTCTGGATTCTGGGTTTCTGGTTCCGTCTCTGGAATTGATTTAATTACATTTACTTTGTTGAGCAACTTACATTTTCCAGTTTTTAACAAATACTCTGCGGACTCTGAAACAGGACTCTGTTTTCGTCGCAACTTGGCACCTGCCGGATAATAGGCAATATGGCAGTTTTTGTTTCCAATGCAAATTTTACTGTTCTGGTTACCAATACAATGGGTTATATCATGCAAGGTTTATATGACTATGGGGATAACTTAATTTACTGGTTACTAGGTTTCAGTATTCTTTTGAATATTCTATTATTTAGGAAGATCATGACACTCCTAAGAACCATACAATCTTTACTAGAAACTCATGCAGGTTAGGAGAATCAGGATTCAAAAGAGACAATAATAAAGACAATAGTAAAAAGACTTGAAATGGTTGAAGAAATGATTGGAGCTGGTGACAAGAGTAATAAGGCACAAGGACAGGATACAATGCCAACACCAGCTATTAGAACTGGCTTACCCAAGGTTTTAGCGGCATACCCTATACTTAATTCTGACAAAGCGTCAACTTCTAAAGGCTCAAAGGGAGTCAGAGAAGCTAGATGGACGCCAATAGCAATGAATGATCTAAAAGAAATTAAGCAAGCTATTGTTAATTTTGGCTTGCACTCTGCATATGTAAAGGAAATGATAAGGACTTGGGTTTCTAATGCTAGAGCTACCCCCCATGATTTCCATCAATTAGTGTCTGCAGTTTTAGATAATGGACCTTCCTTGATGTTTGGAATTTATTTCAGAGAAGAATCCAAACATATGGAACAGCAAGGAAGAGCAAAAGGTGTCGAGGTTTCCCAAGATCAAATTCTTGGTGCAGGAGAATATGCTGATCCACAGGTCCAAGCTCTTTATGATGATGAAGTACTGTGTCTATGTCACCAAGCAGCTTTAAATGCTTGGAATAGGATACAAGATCCAGCAAAAAGGGTTGAATCATATACTACAATTAGGCAGGGACCGAGAGAACCCTTTATTGACTTTTTGCAAAGATTAATTAAGGCTCTGGACATAGGGGTAACAGACCCAGAAGCTAGACGAATACTTCTTGAATCTCTAGCTTTTGAGAATGCAAACATAGAATGCAAAAAGATAATTGGGCCTTTAAAGTCTAGATCAGCACCTATGGATGAATGGATTCAGCATACGATGAATGTTGAGACGTTTAGCTATAACGATGAACCTTGGGTAGGAGAAACGATTTCCACAGCAATGAGGAGACATCAAACTGCCAGGTGTTTTAATTGTGGTAAATTAGGACATCTGAAAAGGGATTGCAGGCACAGAATTTCTAGGAATATTATCTCCTCTGGGAATGACATAAATAGGAGACCTAGGCCTTCAGGTATATGTAGGAGATGCGGTAAAGGCAGGCATTGGTCCAACGAATGTAGGTCAACAACAGACAGACGGGGCAATCCGATATCATCGGGAAACTCCTTGAGGGGCCTCTCGCAGGCCCCCAAGCCAACAGTGGCCCAGTCATTCCCAGTTACAGTGGAGAACGTGCCTCACCAAGAAAATTAAAAGCTCCAATTTCTGCTGTAAAAAGTAATACTGGTCTATATGATGAAATACGTGTGGAGGATGAGTCAAAAAACCCAGTAGGACAGAGTAAACGTATATTTTGGCAGACTTCTATTAATGATCAAAGACCAAAGCTAAGAGTCTGTATAAATGGCACTTTTATTGAAGGCTTATTAGACACAGGTGCGGATGTAAGTATCATTACCCCAGAATCTTGGCATCCGAATTGGCCTCTTCAAGAGGTAGATGTTCAGTTCCTGGGAATTGGAACCCTATCTCGTGTAAAACAAAGCATAAGATGGGTTGAATGCATAGGGCCCGAAGGGCAAATAGGAAGACTAAGGCCATATATAGCCAATATTGCCATAAATTTATGGGGCCGTGACCTGCTACAGCAATGGAATACCCAGATTAACATTCCTGTAGTTTCAGGAACTCATAATTCTGGGATGGATATGATGAGGTATTATGGAAAAAGGTCACCAGCCATTCAGGCTGTACAAGAACATACAGCAAATACCAAACCTTTAGAGGTACCAACAGCCCTACCTTTAAAATGGCTAGCTGAGAAGCCAATATGGATCAAACAGTGGCCTCTAGCTGAAGATAAACTACAGGCATTGGAACAGCTGGTGCAAGAGCAACTAGATGCTCACCATATTGAAGAATCAACCAGCCCTTGGAATTCTCCTGTGTTTGTTGTAAAAAAGAAATCTGGTAAATGGAGAATGGTGACAGATCTAAGAGCTGTCAACAAAGTAATTCAACCTATGGGCCCACTACAATCTGGAATTCCTTTGCCTTCTCTGTTACCAAAAGGATGGCCTCTTATAGTTATTGATTTGAAAGATTGTTTTTTCACTATACCGTTGCAAGAAAAGGATAGAGAAAAATTTGCCTTCACAGTGCCTACTTATAATAATTCTCAGCCTAATAGGAGATGTCAATGGACTGTCCTCCCACAGGATATGCTCAATAGTCCTACATTGTGCCAATATTTTGTAAGTAAGCCATTGGAAATAATTCGTAAACAATTCCCCAAGTCCATAATTTATCATTACATGGATGACATCTTGTCATCTGATTCAAATAAAGATACTTTAGAAAGGATGTTTGAAGAAGTAAAGAAAGTCTTGCCTAGGTGGGGATTACAAATTGCCCCTGAAAAGATTCAAAGAGGAAATTCTATTAATTACCTAGGTTACAGAATAGGGTTAGAGAAAATAAAAACGCAAAAGGCACAAATTAGGAGAGACCGGTTAAAGACTCTTAATGACTTCCAAAGATTGTTAGGAGACATTTCCAGTCTACGACCAGCTGTTGGGATAACACCTGATCTAATAGTTCATTTAAACAAAACCTTAGATGGTGATAAAGATTTGAATAGTCCAAGAAAACTGACAGCTGAAGCAGAAAAGGAACTGACAATGATTGAGGAAAAATTACAGAAGGCACATGTGGATAGGGTGAACCCAAATCTTAGCTGCATCCTAGTCATATTGCCTTCCAGAATTTCTCCTACAGGGATTCTAATGCAGAGGGAAGATATTATTTTAGAATGGATATTTATACCTAATAAACCAAGTAAAAAATTAAAAACTTATGTGGAAAAAGTCTCTGAATTAATTATAAAAAGTAAGCTGAGACTTCGTCAACTAGCAGGTATAGACCCAGCAGAAATTATAGTGCCTTTTACTACTGAAGAAATAAAAAAGTTATGGGAAGACAATGAACCGTGGCAAAGAGCTTGTGCTAATTTTTTGGGAGAAATTAATAGCAACTATCCCAAAAGTGGTAGACTTAACCTCATAAAAAGAACTTCTTGGATTCTTCCTAGAATTGTACGTGATGCTCCAATAACTGGAGCCCGTACGTTCTATACTGATGCAAATAAATCAGGGAAAGCAGGTTACAAGTCAGATGAATTGAGTAAGGTGGAACAAAGCCCTTATAATTCTGTCCAGAAGGCAGAATTATATGCCATTCTTATAGTGCTAAGGGATTTTAAAGAACCTCTTAATATAGTTACAGATTCACAATATGCAGAAAGAGTTATCTTGCATATTGAAACCGCTGAATTTATACCAGATGACACAGAGTTGACTTCATTGTTTATCCAGGTACAAGACATAATCAGGAACAGGCTTTGTCCGATGTACATAACACACATCTGGTCCCATACAGGTCTGCCTGGTCCTCTAGCCCAAGGCAACGCTGAGATTGATCAATTATTGATTGGAAGTGTGTTGCAGGCCTCAGAATTTCATAAGAAGCATCATGTCAATAGTAAAGGCCTAAAGAAAGAATTTTCCATTACTTGGCAACAAGCTAAGGACATTATAAAGAGATGTCCTACTTGTTCTTTCTATAATCAAACACCGTTGCCTGCAGGGAGTAACCCAAAGGGTACTAAGAGAAATGAAATCTGGCAGATGGATGTGTTCCACTTTATGGAATTTGGTAAATTAAAATATGTACACCACACCATAGACACGTATTCAGGTTTTCAATGGGCTACTGCCCTGAGCTCAGAAAAGGCTGATTCAGCAATCACACATTTATTGGAAGTTATGGCCATCATGGGTATACCTGCGCAAATAAAGATAGATAATGGTCCAGCATATGTATCTAAGAAAATGAAACGCTTTTTTGATTATTATAATATAAAACACATTACAGGTATACCAAATAATCCTACAGGTCAGGCAGTTATAGAAAGATCAAATCGTACTATAAAGGATATGCTGAACAAACAGAAAGGGACTGAAAATACCCCCAGAAATAGATTACATATTGCTTTATTAACCTTGAATTTTCTTAATGCTAATGAGAAAGGAAGGACAGCAGCAGAAAGACATTGGATAATGGAAAAGTCTGCTGAACTAAATCAACCGATTTATTTCAAAGATGTGCTGACCTCTCAGTGGAAGCCAGGAGATGTGCTATGTTGGGGAAGGGGTTTTGCTCTTGTTTCCACAGGAGAAGAAAAATTGTGGATACCATCAAAATTAATAAAGTTTTGATTTGAAGAGGAGAAACCTCTTGGAAAGGAGAAATGACAACTCATCCACAATGATGATATTCATACAGGTGGTAAGAAAAACATATAGAATGGGGGCAGGGTTCTGTTCCTATCTCCACAGGAAAACACTCATCTTTGAAAAATTCAAGGGACCCTGGATGTTTGGATACCGACAGATGGAAAAATACCTGCCCAACAGGAAATATCAAGAAAACTGAATGGGTTATGTAAGTAATATTAAACCATATTTCTAAATTTATAAAGCTGGTTTTGAAGTTGGACTCTGGCTCAGTCTCTCTCCAATTCCAAGCCTGTTAGTAAGAGAAAAACCCAGAGTTTCTGGAGTTTCTGTCTCATGTCAAGAACCATGATGTGGGACAGAAAGAAATATGAGTTTAGAAAACATCTTTGCTTTTCTTCATATCTATCATACTTTTCATTGAATATATCTATCATGTCTTTCATTGAATATATGTCTATATATGTCTATATGATTAATGTTTAAGTTTTTCATAATGAACAATGAGTTTTTCCTGAAGTGACATTTGAAGTTTCCAGGAAGAAGATGGGGCCCCATAACAACAACTCCACCTGGTTGATATGACGTCATGATACTGATAGCGCTACTACAAGACCTGCTTTGGGTACCAGCTGCACAAGACAGTTCCCACTTGGTTAGCTGAAATGGTGCACATCTTATACAACATTTTGGCCAGACCTGCACAAAATACTCAAGAGACTATTGGCAATTTTAAAAGACATTGATCTTGAAATTTAACCATCATTTTACTTTCACAGGATCCCCCAGAAAGAACGTCGCCCCCATGACAGCTGGAAGTAATTCTAGAGGACGACGTCCCCTCTCCCAGTAAAGTTTGCCCTTGGGTTTAGGGACATCATTTAGGGGTTGATTATAATTAGTATACGATTGAGGGTTGGGGGAGGAATTTTATAAGCTCAGGGATCATTTTGAAAAAAAAAAAAAAGAGGGATGATGGGATAATAGATTTGTAATTGTGAGTTACTGTTTTTAGACAAATATATTGGTATAGATTCTTGTATATTGATACAAAGTTAAATTATATTGACTATTGTATGCATGCATGTTTCTACCTCTGTTTAAAACATTTTTATGTATTGACATATATTGTATTGATATATATATATATTGTATATATTTACCATATTGCAGTGTACATTTCTACCTCTGATTAAGATACTTATATAATGTTTGTGTATTGATATATATTTACCTACTGCAATGTATATTTGTACATTGTTTATATTTGGAGGTCATTGTCCTCATTTGTTTCTCAGTCGTTTATTGTCTTAGTCTTTAAGTTAGATAGATATTGAGAATTATATAGACTAATAGTCATCTAAGTTTGTCATTTATAATTAGACTAATCAGGTTCTTTAGATATATAGAGATTATACTCAGTATAGATAGATAATCTTCAACTTCTTCAAAGAGCTGTAGAAAATGGCCTTTATTCTAACTCAGAGTTTTGTGGTAGTGAGACACTCCTGGCAACACCACTCTATTCCTGAGAGAATGTTGAGCACCAAAGACCTCCACCTGGAGCCTTCTTTTTGGCAGAACTGGCCTTGGCGCAAAGAAATGCCCATAATGGATAAAACAGGACTGTCATATCCTGCCAAGACAGGGTAAGATAGTTTTGAAAAGTTGCTTGCCTTAGAAAATGGTATGTCAGTTATGTTAGGCCTTAGCCAAAGTTGGTTGCTTCAACGCTGCTAATGTGACTTTGGGTGATTGCCCAGGTAGCTAGTTGTCTCTGTGATTTGTTGCATGTTTTGGAAGTTGTTTTACTGAACTTCCTAATTACCCAGGTAACATTATTTCCCTTCTCAGATCTTCGATGGAGTTGAAGACTATATAAATGTAGTTACTTTCTCTCATGACTTGGCCAAGTTATTTATTATACAAGACCTAAGCTAGTTAGAATAGGATATTTGTACTTATTGTAATAATTTCATAGTAGGTTTAGAACTCTCTTATTTAAACAAAAGGGGGAGGTGTTGCGGGAGGTCCTCCCACTCCTCCAGCCTATAGCTGCTGAGATACCAGCCCATTGGGGCGTGGTCTCTCTCCCTTTAAAAAAGCGGCCACTTCCCTCTCCTCTCTCTCTTCACTTCCTGCTCCGCTGGCGACTAGACTCCCTTCCTGGTTGCGCAGAGGGCTGACGGTGATCTGTAAGTTTTTTCCCCTTTAAATAAATACCACCCTATTAATCATAATTCCAAACTGGTGTGGCATTGTTTATGACTTACGCCTTCACTTGGCCCTTAAGACAGTGCTGAAGGGGCTTACTGGGTCACAGTGTACATGGTTTTAAGGCTTTTAATGTACTTTAGCAAGTAATCTCCTGAATGACTTGAGCAAACCTACCCACTCTGTTGCTCATTATATCAACACAGTGGACTTTGTCGTTAATGAAGGAACTAAGCCAACCAAAGCCCCATTGGATTCTCACCACTTACTAGAAGGACACACTTCTAGTAAGTAAATGAAAAACAGATTCTTTTGAAAAGTCACTCAGCTTTCTCCCAGTAAGATAACCAACAGAAACACTTCCTGAAAAAAAAGAGAAGGTTTTGGTGCCAAGAGTCTAGTTCAGTGGCAATGCTTTCCCAGCATGCACAAGGCCCTGGGTCCCATTAACAGCACCAAGAAGAAGGAAAGAGGTTACAGTGTTTTTCTAAAATAAAAAGTTAAAAAAAGAAAAATCAGTACCAAATAACCAAAATGTTTTATTTGACTAAATTCAGATTCATGCATAAGCATGACAGTCTCTCTCTCTCTCTGTTTATCAGACTTTGGCAATTAAAAAAAACAAAAACAAAACAAAAAAACAAAAAACAAAAACCATAAACAAACCAAGCAGCCTTGTACAGAACAATGAGAACGCCAAAGATGAGGAGTCTACAGTTTTACTGTAGGACACATATGTACACATATATACATATGTATATATTTCTGAAAGGCCGTGTCAACTCTCAGGTCAGCTCAGACACACATGACTCCAGAATCACTTCTTCACTTCTCCAAGGTCTTCAATGCTGTCATCATCCACCTGTAAGACACAGATAAAAGAAGTTTATGAATTGTGGCAAAAATTAAGAAAGAAATAAAGTGATTTGCTTTAAAAAACTTGTTTCTACGGGTGTATACATCCTGTGCACTTACCTCTGGCCACTTTTCCTGAATGACATCAATTATGTCATCTGTGAAGTCTCCCTGAATGATGATCTCATCCTCCCCTGTTACTGAGGCACCGCAGGAGAATTTTTGAGCAAAAAATCTTTGTGCTTCTTTGAGATCAATTTCTGTTTTGGTTTGTTTTTTAGAAAAAAAAAAGGGGGGGGGGCAAGATCATAATTGGAATTACATAACAAAGATCTCCTTCATTTTGAAATTTCATCTGCATTTTAAAATCATTTAACAAGTGGTATTATTTTTTTTCCAGAACAATGACTAAAACTATTATAGACAGAGCTCTTAACATATATTTTCAAGGTCATATAGTCTCAATATCGCAAACAGCATCCTCCACACTACTCCACCACACAGTAAGACTAAAATGGCTAGAGCGATAACACACATTTTTAATCCCAGCACTCAGAAGGCAGAAGCAGGTAGATCTGTTAGTTCCTGGCCAGCCTAGTCTACAACATGAGTTCCAGGACAGCAAGGCGAACAGAGAGACCCTGTCTAACGAAACAGAACAAAACAAAAAAACCCAAAATGAATCCAGGAACATATTATTTCGAAGCATCACAGTTATCCATGCTTAAGTTCTGTATAATAGAAAAACAGAGAACGGAGAACCAAACCTTTATACCTAAGCCTTTTTTTTTTTTTTTTTTTTTGCTTATTGAGACAGGGAGTTGCTACAGAGCCCCACTGGCCTTGAACTTGAATTCTCTAGTCTTAGTTTCTGTGGTGGTTTGAGTAGGAACGGCCCCCACAGACTCATGTGTTTGAATGCTTGGCCCACAGGGAGTTGCGCTATTAGTATGTATGACCTTGTTGGAGGAAATGTGTCACTGTGGAGGCGGGCCTGGAGGTCTTATATGCTCAGGTTATACCCCGGATGATACACAGTGTCTCCGGCTGCCTGCGGATCAAGATGTAGAACTCTCAGCTACCTCTCTAGCACCATGTCTGCCTGCACAGTGCCATGCTCATCATGATGATGGACTAAACCTCTAAAAAAGTAAGCCAGCCCCAATTAAAGGTTTCCTTTGATAAGAGTTGCTGTGGTCATGGTGTCTCTTCATAACAATAGAAACCTAAGACATTTCACAAGTGGCAGGATTAAAGGTATGTGCCAACTTAACAGGTTAAATCTAAATAGAATTCTGGAGACACAGGAGCAGCCTTAGCCACTTTTAAGTCCTACCTAGAACTCTTCATTCTATACAAATATATTCAACAGCAATTCCTCAAGAGCTGGCAGTGGTACATACCTGCAACCCCAGATACTTAGGAGGCGAAGCAGTAGTTTGAGAAGAGCCAAGGTTACACAGCAAGATAGCATTCTCAAAAACAAAAAGCAATCAAACAAAACCAGGCAAAATTACTAGATAGGGAAAAAAGAGTGTGCTAGTTTATTCTATAAAAGACTTTTAGATGGTAATTCTGAAACTATAGTTAGAAATTCAAAACCTAGGGCTGAGGATTAGCTCAGTAGGAAGAGTCGTTGCCTGGCATCTGAGAGGCCCTCATTTCACTCTCCAGCCGTGGATCACAACAGCTAGGCAGGCAGCACACTCCTATAAACCAGTACTTGGGAGGTTGAAGCTGGAGGATCAGAAGCTTAAGGTCACCCTTCTCTTTCATTACTAGCTGAGCCAGCTTAAGATGAAGAAGCCCCACCCAGTTTTTTTCTTTTCTTGAGGCAAAGGTTCACTATGTACCCCTAGCTGACCTAGAACTACCTATGTAAACCAGACTGGCATATGCCTATTTCTGCCTCCTGAGTGTTGGAATTAAACGGTATACCATTCCATCTGGCAAGCAACCCTGCCTTTAAGGAAAACGCCAAGAAAAAAGAAAAGGAAGGAAGGATGGATCGTGTGCTGAACATGGCACATGTCTGCAACCTCAACATCTAGAAAACAAGATGGGTGGACTGCCTGAACTACAAAGGAAGTTCCAGCCTAGCGTAGGCTAGAGAGCATCACCTTGTAGTGTGCCTCTATGCCCTCACCTCCAAAAAAAATTCAGAACAGGGACCAGAAAGAAAGACGTCTCAGTGATTAAGAGCACTGGCTGCTCTTGTAGAGGCTTTGAGTCCAATTCCCAGCACTCACATATGATGGCTCACAACTGGTGACTCTAGCCCCAGGAAATTCAGCATTCTCTTCTGTGGGAACCAGGAAGACATGGTACACAGACATACATGCAGGTAAAACACCCAATACACATAAAATTAAAAAAAAAAAAAAAAAAAAAAAAGTACTGGCTGGTCTTCCAGAGGTCCTGAATTCAATTTCCAGCAACCACATGGTGGTTCACAGCCATCTGTAATGGGAACTGGCTCCCTCTTCTAGCCTGCATGCATACATGCAGGCAGAATGCTGTATACATAATAAACAAATCCTCAAAAATAAATAAATAAAAACAGAAAGGCGAAAACCTCTTTTAGTATATTCTTGGCATAAACAAATACATGGAAGCAGGGATGCAACTTCCCCAACACCTTATAAAAACACCCGAACAGAACTTCATGATACAAATAAACAGATTCTGGTTTATACATTTTCTTTGTAAACAAAGAAACAAACAAACCTCAACTCACCAAATGTTGCAAGGCCACACACCCTCGTCACGTATTTCTTCTTCGCTCTGGGAATTTTGGCTATTGTGACCTTCTGTGGTACTGTCTTCTTCTTCTGTTTTATTTGACCTCTTCCCCCTTCATTAAGAAAGAACTCACATCAATTGCTTCCTTTTCCACAACTGTAAACATACAATACTGAGTCTTTCACTTTGTGTTCGAGTTCCTTCTCTAAATACAAATCACACAGGCTATTTACTCAGCAACACTCACCAATTAGTACTTACTACGTGCCCAGGACTGCACAAAGGCCCGAGGGTGCACAGATAACCAGGACTCAGTTCCCACCCTCCAGGAACTCACAATCCACTAAGATGAGTGGTGGGGGGAGGTGTTAAAGCAGACATGGGGTACAGGCCTACAGGGAGAGATCTTGAGGTCAAGTCCGACCTGGCCTACTTAGTCTGAGGGGCCCGAGATGTGTCATCAAGGACAGGTGCTTGCTGCCAAGCCTGACGACCTGAATTCAATCCCCAGAACCCACATGATGCAAGGAAAGAACTGGCTCCTGCAAACTGTCCTCTGACCTCCACATGAAACAAATATTTTTTGTTTTTTTTTTCAAGACAGGATTTCTGTGTGTAGTCTAGCTGTCCTGGAACTCAAAGATCTACCTGCTTCTGCGTTCTGAGAGCTAAGATTAGAAGTGTGCCACCACTGCCTAGCACAGTGAATGAATGAATGAATGAATGAATGACAGAAAATGTTTCCTAAAGGAAGTTACCTCTAGGGTGAGTTTAAAGAACAAAAGAATGTTCAGGGGAAGACAAATGGCTTCAGTTCAAGAGAAAATACACTGAATTTGGGAAGCACACTTGTCTTATTGAAGAATACTTATGGGTATGCAGTACAGGAAGTCAGAAGTCAGTAAGAACTGGATCCAAGTTCAGGTGTGACTACACTGGACAAAGAGAAGTCACTGAAGACAGAAAGAATGAAAGAACAGATTCATGGTTACGAAGATCAGGTCAGCTCTAGGGTGAAGGGTGGATTTATGAAGAGTAAGATGGAAAGACAGGCAAATGAAGTTCCTGTATTCATTCCAACAAAAACTAGTCAAAATATAAACCAAAATGTAGCAAGCAGCTGAAGAGAAAAATGCAAGGGAAGAGAAAGGACAGATTTTAGGACTATTAACGGGAGCAGAGCCTGACATAGTCCTCAGGTTTTCAGCTGAGGTGCTAGAATAATTGTGCAACCTCTGCCAAAATGGGAGAAATGAAAGATGATTCAGGACTCAGTCAATTTAACTTTGGAAGTGCTTCATTTGTGGTATCTGTGGGGACCATGCACATTTTCAGCCTGCCATGGGCCAGGCATAGACATACAGATTTAGGAAATACAGATATATAATAGTGTAGCAGAGATACAACAGAAACATCCTGGGAGAATGAACAGAATGTAGGAAGACCTGGGACAGAGCCTGGGAAGTTACTTCAAAGGAACACCAGAAAGAAGAGGGGTCTATACAAACAAGAAAATCAAAGAAATTCACACTTCAGAAAGGTTCAGGTGTTCTTTTTTTCTTTTGGTTTTTCAAGACAGGGTTTATTCTTTGTAGCCCTGGCTGTCCTGAAACTGATTCTGTAGACCTCTGCCTCAAACTCAGGCCTTCCTCTGCCTCCTGAGTGCTAGGATTAAAAGCGTGTGCCACCACCACCCAACTTTCACATGTTCTTTCTACTTAGCAGATACCAAAAAAACTGGTGACTTTTATTAGAACAGTTTCAGTAAAGACAGGCTGGAGTGAGCAGTAACAGACGTGAGGCTGGGAGGTCAGTCCACTTTAGTAAAGGCACCTGGATAAGAACTGGTGAGAAACGAAAGTAAGATAGCAACAGACTCTTAGCAGAGACCTCTCTTAAGTAGCATGTGTAAGGCCTTGGGTTCAGTGTCCAGCACTGGGGGAAAACGGTGGTAGGGCTGGGGGTCATGGCAAAAATCTTTAAAGCTGGGGCTGAAAAAATGGCTCAGCAGTTAAACACATTTGCAGTCTTTAAAGATGACATGAGTTTGGTTCCCAGCATCCACATGCCTACTAATAACTACCTATAACTCCAGTTCCAGAGATCTAACCCCTATTGTCTATCTTCCATGGGCAATGAATCCACAGAGTGTATACATACAGGCAAAACACCCATACATAGATAATCAAAATAAATTATAAGACAATTTTAGTAACAAAACAATGAGGAAGAGATGGGTAGGGGATAGGTGCCATAGCATAAAGAATCTGTTTTGGGCAGGCAGTCACGGCGCATGCCTGTAATCCTAGCACTCAGGAGGCAGAGGCGAGCAGATTTCTGTGAGTTCAAGGCCAGTCTGGTCTACAAGGCGAGTTCTAGGGCAGGCTCCAAAACCACAGAGAAACCCTGTCTCAAAAAAACAAAACAACAAGCTGGGCGGTGGTGGCGCACGCCTTTAATTCCAGCACTCGGGAGGCAGAGGCAGGTGGATCTTTGTGAGTTAGAGACCAGCCTGGTCTACAAGAGCTAGTTCCAGGACAGGCTCCAAAACCACAGAGAAACCCTGTCTCAAAAAAACAAAACAACAAAAACAAAAACATTAAAAAAAAAAATCTGTTTTAGAGAGGAAAGAACTAAGTGCAAGCAACAGCTCATTCCACTTCAACAGAAAGGAATGTTCAGCAGGCTGGTTGTGTCTTAAAGGCACAATAAGATAAACCATATATTTTCAATCCTTTTTGTTTGTTTGTTTTTCCTTTTGAGACAGGGTCTCTTTATGTACACTGGCTATCCTGAACTCACAGAGATCCATCTGCCTCTGCCTCCCAAGTGCTGGGAATAAAGGTGCTCAAAACCATGACCAGCTGGATTTGGCTTTTTGAGACAAGGTCCTCATTATGTACCTCAGGCTGGCCTTGAATTCCCAGTTCTCTGGCTTTAATCTCTCAATACTAAGATTACAAACATTAACAGGCGGAAGCTCTCATCACTCCAGTTATCCTCTACAAGAAGGAAGATATGTCTATATAAATCAAACGTGGATTAGGTCTTACCTCTCTTTTGCTTTTTCTTCTCCTCCTCTTCCCCTACTGTCCCTTGACCTTCACTAATGCCAGCTTCTTGTTTGGGTGAATTTTCTAAACAGAAAAATAAAATGCAAGAGCATGAACAGCATTTTATATTAATATTGTAAAGAGAAATCATCTGCTGAGGATGTGGCTCAGGCTAGAGAGTGTCACCTGAGTGCACAAAGCCCTGGGTTGTTTCCACTTTAATTCCAGTACTGAGGTAAAGGCAAGGGGATCAGAAGTGGAAGGTCAGGATTTTTCGGCTTTGCAGAGGGTTTCCTTCTCTGTGTGTCCACTGATGTGTTTCCTCACCCCCAATAAACACTGTTCTTCAACTGCAAATTGTCTGAGGTGCTTGAGATTTCTCTGCTGGTACCTGATTTTTCCTATCTTTTAATTATTTAACCTACAGAAAGAAACCTGATCAAAACCCCCTAGACTATCATTTGGGGGAGGGGGCTTGTCTCACATTTCTTTTGAGAACCACCGACAGTACTTCTTACTGGTAAGACACTGCCAATAGGCCTGCTACAGTATTTTAATGTTACTGGTACACAGTCCCGCCAGCTACAAAACTATGCCTTGTCTTATTAAACAAAACTTATATTGCCAGGCAGTGGTGGCACACATCTTTAATCCCAGCACTCAAGACACAGAGGCAGGAGGATCTCTGTGTGTTCAAGGCCAGCCAGGTCTACAAAGTGAAATCTAAGACAGCCAGAGCTACACAGAGAAACCCTGCCTCAAAAAACAAAACAAACAAAAACAAAAAAAACAAATCTTATGTTAACTACAATGCCAAAACCTCTTACTCATTAACCTTGTGTCTTAATGTTCCCTGTGAGGTACAGAAAAGAAACTCAAAGACTGACTTATAAACTTAAACTGGCTTTTGTTTGTTTTGCCTTTTGGAGGCAGGGCTTCTCGGGATCCACTTGCTTCTGCCTCCAGAGAGCTAGGATTACAGGTGCCACCACCATGCCCAGTTTACTCCTTTTGTAACCATTTGTTTGTTTGTTTATTATTTTCCAAGGCAGGGTTTCTCTGTGAAACAGTCCTGGCTGTCCTAGAACTCACTCTGTAGGCCGGGCTGGCCTCAAACTCATAGAGATAGGATTAAAGGCCTGCATCACCACCACCTAGCTTTTATTTTTATTTATTTATTTTTTTACTCCTTGAACTCTTAACCCTGACGTAAGGCCTCCTCGACAGTGCACATCTACACCGGTAGACAATGGTGGCAGAGAAATCATCAGTCTCATCGACACCCGTAACAGAGCCTGTCAAGGGCTCCTTACATGGTTTTATCTGCTCTCTTCCTTTATTAAGGGTAAAACTGCCCCAGCTATTTTTCCAACTACACTCTCAGTGGGAATTATAACACTAACAGCCTCACATTTTGTTCTAGATGCTACCTGATTAGTATGCCAAGCCTCGAAGATACACACCATCAACAAATGGCTGTCTTATGCTCTAGATCACTGCCGCTGGTTAAGTTTTGTGGTTCCTTAGACAGACTTCCCTATGAAGGACTCTGACTGCTGCCCCCACCGTCCTCCCTGAGTCCCCTAAGAGTAGTTAGGTGACCTTTGAGAGGAAGGGATGGGAAATTAGGAGTTAGGCAGACTCAGGGTAGACAGACAGACAAAGAAGAGAGGCCATAGCTGGGTAATAGAAGTGGCGAATTCCTAAGATGGCCAGCTTCCTCCTCACCCTCCACACTTGAAGCTTAAAACAAAGGCTTTGTAGGTCCTGGTCTCCCACCAGCAGGCCTCTGCGGATGGACTGGCAGACAAGTTCAAGATCTGCTCAAGATGAGTCACACAACAGTTCTGGGCCAACCAACCATCCATGCTTTCTGGGAAGAAAATTCTTCAAAGGCTTTAAAACCCAAAAGAGTTCCCCTCTGCTTTGCTGAGGTCTTTTTCTTTCCCTGTGTGTCTATTGCTTTTGTAGGTTTCCTCACAGCCCCCGCCTCAATAACCCCTTTCTTCAACTGTTTAAAACAAAGGGGTAGGGTGGGGTTAAAGGTCATCCTCAGTTAGCACAATGTTTGAGGCCAGCCTGGGCCACGTGAGATCTGTCTCAAACAAAACAACCAGGGCTGCTGAGGTGACTCAATGGGTAAGGCATTGCTCCAAAGCTTAACCACCTGAGTTTGTGGAACGGTGGCGAGCACAGCTCCCACAAGTTGTCCCTGAAACACACACAATTTCACAAGTAAATAAAGCAATCTATACTAGCTTAGTATCTATAAAGCAAATAACCATACTGCACTCTAATGAAATCGAACTCTAAATGTACTACAGTAAGTCTGTAGTCTGGCTATGTACCCTCCAAAGGCTTAGGAGTTAAAGACAGTCCCCAAGAAGGTGTCACTGTTTTAAAGGATAGGCACAGGAGGAGGGTTTAAAGTGAGGAGTGGCAAGGTCTAGAAGGAGACAGTCATTAGAGGTTTCAATTTGGAGACAATGGGACCTAGTCCCTTCCTCTTTTTCACTTCCCAGTCAGTACAGGCCTAGAGCAAGAGAGTCACAGTGATAGACTAAGATCTGTTTGAACTCACAGAGATCCACCTGCCTCTGCCTCCTGAGTGGCAGGCTTAAAAGCATACACTACTACTGCTCAGTGGACTAAAAAAGAACTATGGGCCAAATTAACCTTTTTTAAGTTTATTATTTTAGGTATCTGCTATAGTGATGGCAATAGAGAACAAAATGTTTAGGATTTTATTCTATCTATCTATCCATCCATCCATCCATCCATCCATCCACTTTATTTATGCTTCAAACACAGAGATCCATTTGCCTCCAAGTGCTAGAACTAAAGGTGAGCGCCACTTCACATGGTTGAGGATCCCCAACCCACCCCCAGATAGGGTTTCTCTGTGTATAGCTCTGGCTGTACTGGAACTTACTCTGTAGACCAGGCTGGCCTCGAACTCACAGAGACCCATCTGCCTCTGCTTCCTGAGTGCTGGGATTAAAGGTGCGAGCCACCACCCCGGCAAGGATTTTTTTTTTTTTAGAACAGCACTTCGGTAGGAGGATCAGGCCAGCCTGGGCTACCTAGTGAAACTCTGTCTCATAACAAAATAGGGGCTAGAAAGATGGCTCAGATTAAGAGCATTTGCCGCTCTTGCAAAGTAACTGAGTTTGGTTCCCAACACCCACATCAGGGGGCTCCTAACTGTGAATTTCAGTTCCAAGGAGATATGACACCTCTGGTCTCCTCAGACACCTGCACACAAGCATACATACACCTAATTTAAAAATAATAATAGCTAAAAAAACAAAAAACAAAAGGGGAAGCCAGGCGTATCGGTGCAAACCTTTAATCCCAACACTCAAAGACAGGCAGATCTCTTGAGTTCCAGGACAGCCAGAGCTATATGCTGAGACCTTGTCTCAAAGACCAAAACCAAAACACAAAACAAACACCCCACAAGCCCCTGCCTCAGCCATGCATCACTATGCCCAGCTCACAAACTGTGACTTTTTACCATGTGAAAGGGAAGCAAAACACTCAGATCAAGAAAATTTCTTATGGGGCTGTAGAGATGGCTTAGCAGGCAAGGGCACTTGCTACTCTTGCAGAGGACCCGGGTTCAATTCCCACCATCCACAAGGCAGCTTACAATGATCTGTAACTCCAGCTACAGGGGATCCTATACCCTCTTCCTGCTTCCATCAGACATGCAAGTGGTGCACAGACATACATGCAGGCAAAACACCCATACACATAAAGTAAAAATAAATAGAATCTGAAAAAAATGATAAAAGGAAAAAAAGAAACTTTATGTAAATCTGGTTTTTGGTTTTTTTTTTTTTTTTTTTTTTTTTTGAAATTTACCAAGTTCTGGTCAGCCAGAGTTAAATGGTGTGATTGTCTCAAAAACTAAACAAAAAGAACCTGTATCTTTAGGACAGAAACCAAAGTAAAACACAAACAGCTTGTTATTAACATGACATCTGGGGAAGGCTCAGCCATCTCCTTGCCCCAGCAGCATCTTCCTACTCCTTGGAGGAACCGCTCTATACAACTGTCCTTCCTTCTACTCATCAGACAAGAAGGCACTCCCAGAACCGGCCAACCCGACTTACTTCATGGGATGAGACATGCTTCTCCTGCTCCCCTCTCAAGTCAATCGTGTCCAGGCAGGTCACACTCAGGGACAAAATGGAGGCGCCAATCCCAAGGCCAGCCTTTAAGTGTTCTTTCCCAGCAAAGAGCGACTAAGTAGTTACTATCTCCAAAGACAAGAGTACTGCCTCATGTAAATAATATAAAAATGGAGCAGCAAAGAGAGGGACAACACGGGATGTACTGGGATGGAATAGGCCTGTTTCAAGCCATCTTTTCCTTGTTCCCACTACTGCCTTTTTTCTACAAACCTTGCGAGAAGCCATCAACAAAGCTAAGAGATCTGTTCCCTGTCTGTGACACCCCAGCACCACCAATCCCACTCTTTGAGCCCTAGATGCCCCTCTTCCTCACACCTCACATCCACCATTCTGTTCTACACAGCCTCATCCTCTAACCAGCTCTCCCCACCCTCCGCCCACTATTGCCATTCTCAACCAAGTTGCTGTCATCATTGCCTTTGCTGTCATCATCCTTGAGACAAGATCTCACTAAATTACCCTGGCTAATCTTCAACTCTCTTGTCTCTGAACTTAAATAATTTTAAAGTTAACCAAGATGGGTGAAAGGACTTTCCTATCCTTTTCTATTAGGACTAGAAACTGATCCAGGGCCCCGCGCATGCTAAGCAAGCACCCTACCATCGAGCTACACCCACAACTCTAAGAGACAGAGTCTCCTAAGCTGCCCAGGCTGGCCTTGACATCACTATCTAACCTCAGACCACCACACAACCGGGACAGTAGGCCTTCGCCACCAGGTCCACCCAAACTTTCCTGTTTAAAATGCCACATGTGTATTTGTTTCGTAAATACAATTTTAATAAAATAAAAACCTATGTTCAAAAAAGGAAAAAGTCCATACCTACAGTCAGTTTTGCAAATTCATTTGGAAAATTCTTCTCTAGCCATTGTCTACATTTAGCAACATCAGGCATATATTCACAGTACTAGAAGGGAAGGAAAAGAACAAATTGAGTGAGAATCATGCATTTCAAACAATATAATTAAAACATCCCCATATACTTGATAGATAAAGAATGATAAACTACACACACACACACACACACATTCTATCTCACCATGTAGTCAGGGAAGTCTCTTAAATCTAAACCAGAGTACTAGAATCACAGGTCACCATGCTCAGCCTCGCCTGACTATCCACAGGAAATCTGTAATTCAAGTAGGAAATGTCCCTTAAGAAATGAAAAAGTTCATGGCTTTAACCCCAGCACTGGGGAGACAGAGGCAGGTGGATCTCTGTGAGTCTGAGACCAGCCTGGACAGCGAGGGCTACACAGAGAAACCCTGGAGGGAGGGGAAATGAAAACTCAGATCAGGACCTCCTCAGCACAGCTGTTTACTTCTCCATAAAGCAAAAGGGTCATTAGAAAGAGTGTAGCAGGGCTGGAGAGATGGCTCAGCGGTTAAGAGCATTGCCTGCTCTTCCAAAGGTCCTGAGTTCAATTCCCAGCAACCATCTGTAATGAGGTCTGGTGCCCTCTTCTGGCCTGCAGGCATACACACAGACAGAACATTGTATACATAATAAATAAATATTAAAAAAACAAAAACAAAAACAAAAAGAGAGTGTAGCAGCCAGGCAGTGGTGGCGCACACCTTTAATTCCAGAACTCGGGAGGCAGAGACAGGCAGATCTCTATGAGTTCGAGGCCAACCTGTTCTACAAAGTGAGTTCCAGTACAGGCTCTAAAGCTACACAGAGAAACCCTGTCTCAAAAAACCAAACCAAAAAATAAAGAGGGTAACAACCAGGCACAGAGAACACGCCTGAAAAAAATCCCAGCACCTACTCACTCAAGAGGATCAGACCAGAGATGAGGTCAAGGTCATAAACAGGGAGAGACCACCTAGTCTGAGAAAAATGAGGGAGGGAGTAACAAACAAAAATATGCTTCTTTTTTTCTGAGCCTGTCTTGGAACTAGCTCTTGTAGAGCAGGCTGGTCTGGAACTCAGAGATCCGCCTGCCTCTGCCTCCCGAGTGCTGGGATTAAAGGAGTGCACCACCACCACCAGGCCAAAAACACATTTCTAGCTTTGGCCACAAATGGTCTTTATTAATAGCTTGACTGAAGAAAAGTCTTATACACAATTATACTCCTCATTCTTCCTCTGCTCAGGCATGTAAGTCTTGGCTTTCAGGTTACTTTTGCTTCCACCATCTGACTAGTCATAAATTTCATACAAAAATCTAAAACAGGGATGGAGAGATAGCTCAGAGGTTAAGAGCATTGCCTGCTCTTCCAAAGGTCCTGAGTTCAATTCCCAGCAACCACATGGTGGCTCACAACCATCTGTAATGAGGTCTTGTGCCCTCTTCTGACCTGCAGTCATACACACAGACAGAATATTGTATACATAATAAATAAATAAATATTAAAAAAATCTAAAACATACAGCCAAGTACAAAAAAGATGTACACATGGGGCTGGAGACATGTGCGTCAGTTATGAGTGTTTATTGCTCTTGCAGAAGACCCAGATTCAGGTCCAAGCATACACATGTTGGCTCACAACCACCTGCAACTGCAGGTCCAGGGGATCCAATCCTCCACTGACCGGAGGGCACTGTATGTACGTGGAGCACACAACTTAAGTAGGCACATAAGTAAAAACACATAAACATTTTTAAGAAAAAAAAAAAAGGCATTTATAATTACAGCTACTCAGGAGGATAAGGAAGCACAACTGAATCCAGGACTAATCTGTGGTAAGACCCTATATTCATTCATTCACTTTTTTTTTTTTTCAGACAGGGTTTTTCTGTGTACTCTTTGCTGTCCTGGACAGGCTGGCCTTGAACCCACAGAGATCTGTCTGTCTCTGCCTTCCGACTACTGGAATTAAAGGCGTGCATAACCACTGCCCGGCTCATTTTTGGTTTTTTGAACAGGGTTTCTCCATGTAGCTCTGGCTTTCCTGGAAATCACTCTGTAGACCAAGCTGGTCTCGAACTCAGAGTTCTGCCTGCCTTTGCCTCCTAAATGCTGGAATTAAAGGCGTGGGCCACCGCTACACCTGGCTAAAACCCTACTTTAAAAAAAAAAAAGGCCAGTGAGGTAACAGAGTACATGTACAATTCAAATGTCTAATTTCTAAGATAAAAAGTATTTTGATCCAGGGCCAACAAGATGGTTTGGTGAGTCCATGTGCTGTCGCCAAGCCTGACAACTTCAATTTGATTCTAGGAACCCACATGGTAGGAGAGAACTGACCCCTGCTCCCCTGCAAGCTGTTCTCTGGCCTCCACAAGTATACCATGGAACATATTGCGCATACACGCACACACACACTTAAAAAACCAAGTATTCTGATCCAAAGTTCTATATAAAAGGTTGACAGGAAACGAAAGGATAGAAGTTCTCAGATTAACTCTAAAATCAAGAGTGATCTCACATGCAGAAAGAGAATAATAACAAAAAAAACTAACAAGTAGGACTTACCTCTGTTGGTAATGAACAAACTAGAGAAATGGAGAGAAAAAAAGATGTGAAATGTTAAAACCATGACAACACAGGGGCCTCATACTCTCTATCTGACGGAATACTTCCCTCTAGCCTTTCATTTCTCTCTCCTTCTGTGTCATCACTACTTTTCAATCGAATATTCTACTTGAGAGTTTTCCCTCTCCTAACACCCCAAGAATACTAAGTAACCACCAGGAAGCACACACTGGCTTCAAATTTCATGGTCTCGCTGCCTCAGCCTCTTGGGTGCTGAGGTGAATTGCGCCCCAGCTTGTCTGCCTTCACACGCTCCTATGGCACTCAGTTTCAAATCCTACTCTGCAGAGATTTCTGAGGTCAAAGGTGCGTGATTACTTCAGATGACAGTACTGACATTTTGATCTAAAGGCAATTGTCAGTTGATATAACAGCAAACCTTTCATATTTTATAACTTATCTATAAAGCGTCTATCTTTCTTGAGATTCCTCAAGACAATTATATCTTACTCATTCTCTGAGTGAAACACAATGTGGCATAGAACAGAGCCTAAAACATGTTTTCTAAATAAATTCAAGCTGTTCTCTGAATCCCTGCTAAGTCTATAGCCAAGCGATGAGCCCGGTCCTCTTGAGTTCAGGGACTGGAGAGGTGGCTCAGCAGTTTAGCAAACCTGCTGCTCTTATAAGGATGGCAATTTGGCTCCCAGCACCTACATCAGTGGTTCACAACCACCTGTAACTTTAGCTCCAGATTTGACCCTCTTCTGCCATCTGTGGGCACCCACAATGTGGCATAAACATACACAGGCTCATAAATAAAAATAGAGAGACCTAAAGGGACAGACACAACACTACTGCCCAGGCTAGGCTGGGACTCCTGGATTCACAGGATCCTGCCTCAAAGTCCCCAAGAACAGCTGGGACTACAGGTATATAACACTGTATCTCACTATGCTCTTCTAAACCAGTGGGTCTCAACTATGGGTCATGACCCTAAATGTGTCACCTAAGACTATTGGAAAACAAAACCTCTGTTCCAAACGCTCTTTAACTTTCGCTAAATCATACCATAGGCTGGTCACTACGCTTGCTTCCTCCAACTTTTAGTCCTGTGCTACATACATTCTCACATAGCTTCTTTGCTCAAAAACCTTCAGTGACCTACAAGCAGTTACAAAACAAGGCCCCAAAATCTGGTCCAGACCCAATTGTCTTTCAATTTTCTGCTTCTACTTCCAAAATCCGCATTAACAAGCGCATTGCAATACCTACAAATTTACATTTCCCTCATTTCTTACCTCTCTTCCTGCTCTTTGGCCTGGCACAGCTGCCTGCAACACTACCTGCCTTTCAAATACCAACTGTGCTCGCCTCTATGCAGGCTCCCCCAGCTCTACAACTAGGAGAACCTCTCCCTTTCCACACCACTGTGACTGTTCCCGAAGTGTATTTCTTTTTTTTTTTTTTGGTTTTTCGAGACAGGGTTTCTCTGTGGTTTTGGAGCCTGTCCTGGAACTAGCTCTTGTAGACCAGGCTGGGCTCGAACTCACAGAGATCCGCCTGCCTCTGCCTCCCGAGTGCTGGGATTAAAGGCGTGCGCCACCACGGCCCGGCCCGAAGTGTATTTCTTGTCTCTGCTACTAATACACCTGTGTACACCCCTCCCCATCCAACACTCACCAACGGCTACCCAGTCTAAGTTACAAGTAGAGAACAGGCAGAGCCTTGCTGTCTTACAGGCCCTCCCCCAATCTAGCCCAGAACCTTATCCAGACGTACTTTGTCAGTCACCCCACTTTCGTGCCAAGCCCATCATCATCGTAACACACTGAGGTTAGACTCTAAATGCACCTTTTGGTAGCCTCTGCCTTACACATCTGGTTTACTAAGCCCGAGGCAACGGAAAACACAACCTATCTTTGACTCACACAAGCGATCAACACAAAAATTGTTCCACAGAAAACCATCATATAATAGCTATTACTGAAGGCTTAAACAGGGCACATTTCCTTGTCAACGTCCTTACTGCACTCTTCACAAAGACCCCCCCTCCTCACCTCCTAATTTATAGTTGTTTTAGTGTTTTCTATTCCCTAAGTGAGTCTCTCCTACCATGTGGATCTCAAGGATTGAACTCAGGCCATCAGGCTTGGCAGCAAGCTCCTTTACAACTGAGTCCACCGACTCCCAAGTGTTTCTTATACATGTAGATCTTAAACTCCTTGGGGCTTAGAAGCACCTCTTCCCTAGTATTTGCAATGCCCAGTACAAAAGCAAGGAGGGAACTGAAGAAAGTTAACTGTTCTCAGAACAGAATGATCTGGCAGATAGACACTTGCCATCAAACAAAAAGAAAAAGATCTTAAATTTTGTTAAATAGGTACCTCTACATGATCCCTGCCAGGGCCTTACTACGTCACCCTGGTTGGCTTGGAACTCACTATGTAAAATAGGGTCAGGTTGGCTTGAATTTCTGGTGACCTCTGCCTCCTGTGTGGTAGGTAGTAGATGCTATGATTAGCTGGTTTTGTTTTGGATCTTTTTTTTTTTTTTTTTTTTTTTTTTTTTGAGACAGGGTTTCTGTGTAGCCCTGGCTGTCCTGGAGATCTGTCTGCTTGTCTCCTGAGTGCTGGGATTAAAGTAGTACTCCACCACCACCAGGCTTTTTTGTTTTGTTTTACTCTGAGATAGGGTCTTAGTCTATAGCTCATTTTGTAGCCCAAGCTGGCCTCAAACTTGCAACAACCTTCCTTTCTCCATCTCCCAAGTGAGCCTGAGTCACCATACCCTGCTTGAACTTTATTTATTATGTATGTACTTGCTATGTAGACCAAACCATTTTGCTTTCGTCTCCTGAGTACTGAGATTAGATGTGTGCTTATCTGCCTTAATGTCATCTTTTTTCTCACTTTACACATTAAGACACAAATCTCTCAACCTCACAGAAATGAGATAACTTGCTCAGGGCCACACACCTAGGAAGTATTTAAGTCAGAAAGCACAGTCTGGCCCATTACTCTATTACCAATATCATAACAAAACACAACCAACTCTATATAATTTTTTCTCCTTTTTCCCACGTCCCTTCCTTCCTTTCAAGTTTTAAGACAGGTTCAACACAGCCCAGACTGGCTGGAATTCTGCAATCTTCCTGACTATCTCTGCTGAGTGTGGGGATTACATGTGTATTCCTTCACATCAAATTTTAGAGGTCAGGACTCTCAGCAAGCACACTACCCACTGATGGCCCCTCTGAGGAAGCCTGCAAACATGTCTTGGTTGTGTACTGTCCTTTTCCTAAGCACCTCCCCCTACCTCCCTTAAAGCCTGCACTTAGGATTTGCACTAAAACTGTTTCTTGCTTCTCACCATCTTTCCTGGGAAAATGACATTGATGCAGTGGAGGCCCCGGCGTGGGAGGCCACAGGAGCATCCTCTAGGGTCACGATGGGAGCCAGGACTAAGCCCACAGGGTGAAGACCAAAGGCAAGAGTGGATCCCTATCACCAAGTTGAGCCACCTGGTACCAGAAGGGCATGACCAAGTGTCTAGAAAAGATCATTCTCCCAGCCCCTTCAGAAATCAGAACACTGACTTTCTCCTGGGGACATCCCTTAAGGACATAGGTACTGAGGCAGAAGCAAACTCACAATGGTTTGCAGACCAGATTCGAGGCATTTACTGCCCCTGGGGACTACAAGAGCCACACTAATCTGGAGGTTAAGTTCTCCAAGGAAGTAGTCACTGCCATTCAAGGAGCCAAGCTTTCCACCCCTGTGGGAGAGGTTACAGAGGGCACAAGAACTGCACACGTCACACAAAGTGACAGGCTGCTGTAGCTGTATACTGGCTAACCCATCTCCACTGGCAGACATTGGCACAGTTGGCTCCTGGGTCCAAGAAGCTGGTACCACTGGCCAATACTGATGAAGACCACTGCACTTCAGTCAGGGACAGCATGGCCACCTGGGCAACTTCCACCAAGGCCACCTCTGATACCCTCTCCAAGACCTACAGCTACCTGACCCTCTGGAAAGAGACTGTGTCCATTAAAATCTTCTTATCAGGAACTTACAGACTATCTTGTGAGAACTCAGACCAGAACCTCCATGCACATGACCCAGGATTCAACCATGGCTTTTTGTAGCTTCTCTACAAAAAGTCAATTAATCTTATTTAAAAAAAAATAGTAATAATAACAATAATAAAGAGAAAAAGAACCAAACGTTGGGGGTTGGAGTGATAGTTCAGTGGTTAAGAGAGCTTACTGCTCCTACAGAAGACCCAGATTTGATTTCCACCACCCACCTGGTTGCTCAGAACTACCTGCAACTCTAGTTCCAAGATATCCAATGCCCTCTTCTGACCTCCATGGGCTCCTGCATACATGTGGTGCACATACATACACTCAGGCACATACACAAACCCATTTAAAACAAAAAAGTAGTTATGCATGGTGGCATATGCCTTTAATCCCAGCACTCTGAGCAAAGGCAGAAGGATCTCTAAGGTCCAGGCTAGCCAAGGCTACCGAGTGAGACTGCCTCAGAAACAAACAATATGAAGAACAAGCGGATAAAGACTGGAGAAAAACGGGCTTAGGGTTTCCTTGGTGATGGGGGTGGGGCAAACAACATAAAACAAACCTGTTTCTTACTCAACTCCAACTTCGTTGTATTAAAAAGTCTAGGTAAAGCTGGGCATGATAGTACACACCTTTAATCCCAGCACTAGGAAATGAGAAGCAGGCAGATCTCTGAGATCGAGGCCAGCCTGGTGTACAGAGTGAGTTCCAGGCCAGTCAGAGCCACACAGAGAAACCCTGTCTTTAAAACAAAGTCTAAAGCTGTGACGATGCCTTAGCCTTATTCAATAAAGTTCAACAAAGTACTTGCAACATAAGCCTAAAGGCTGAGTCAGAATCCCCAGCAGCCCAGCATCTATGTTAAAGCCAGCAAAGCAGAGAACTACAGTCCCAATACTGGGGAGACAGAGGATCCCTAGTGCTTGTTAGGCACCCAGTCTAGCTCATGAGTGTCAGATTCACTGGGAGACCCTTTTCAAAGAAACGTGGCGGACTGTGATTGAGGAAGTCACCCTCTGACCTCTGACATCACAAATCCACATCTAAATACAAAAAAAAACGTAATTATCCAAACCCGACTTTCCCAAGACTATCCTACCACACAGCACTCTGAGCTTACCTCCTCTACTCCTTAACCAACACCCTCCCTGTACTATAAGAATTCAAAGTTGCTGCTCAAGAAGTTCATGGGCAAAGGCATCTGAAGCCAAGCCGGAGGACCTGAGTTCAATCCCCAGGACCCACAAAGTAGACAGAACTAAGGTTCACAAATGGTCCTCGACACCCACACATGGGTCATGACACAGATGAACACACACAAATGAAATGAAAAAAAAAAAAAAAAAAAAGCTCAAGAGTCTAGCCAGCCATCAAGCTTCCCCAGCCCCTACTCAGCCCAGTACTGGGACTGAACCCAGAGGCTGTGAACTCTCTGGATCAGTGCTCTGCTGCTAAGCAACATCTCCAGGTCCTGCCTTTTCTTCCAGACAGTTTGCTTCCTTTAGGACGCCCTTTCTCGCCTCTTCCATACTTCCCCATCCTTTCAGACTCCCTATCGTCCTAAAAGCTCTCCATAACAAAGCATATACATCCAACATCTGGCTGGGATACTCCATTGCACATCTCGATTCCAACTGGACTGTCACACCTCCAGGCCAGGAGGCAAGACACAAATGGCACATGAAAAAGGAGTATCTGTTAACCTATATGTCCTCCCTAGATTCCCTCCTCAATTAAGAATCGTCCAAACCACAGAGACAGATGCAGGAATTAACAAGACCAAATCTGAAACTTGAACATTAAGCATAAAAACGGTGAGCAAGAGCCATTTCTTCCCTTCCAGCACTTGCCTCCACAATAAAGGACTCGAAGAGGGTACTCGGAATCTAATTTGGCACTGTTCCTCGTATCGCCTTTGCAATCAGTCCCACTGGATTCAGAAATGTCAGTAGCCATCTCACAAACCTGTAAGCAAAATAACACAACTTCACTTTTTTGGAGCTGGACCCCCGAAAAGCAGCATTTGGGTGCAGTCTTGGCTTGCACTAAGTATCCCGGCGCCCGGATGCTGTTTCGATTCTATTAAAAAGGACACAAGTTTCATTGGAGTAACAAAGTATGATCAGCTGTAAGCTTATCTACCTGCTCCACAGATCTATAGGGAAGCAAGAATAATTGGGCCATGAAGGCTGAGGGTTGGGGCGAGGGCAAAGGGACACCAGAAGAAAAGAGGAAGCAGCTGGGGAAATAGATGGGGTGGGTGACTTCGACAGGGACGGGGCAGGTCTGAGGGTCAAATGGGAGGGATGCAAACTGCAGGAAAGGCTCCAGAGCATCTGCACAAGGGGGGCGAGTCACTCGAGGTGACCAGAATGCAAGGTGCGGCGACAGCAAAATACCAAGGGAGAGAGACCGAGCCAGGGACGAGGATGGGAGTGCCACGGCCTGGGGAGACAAAACTGGGGCAGAAAGACCAGGAAAAGGGCAGGCAGTCCTTAGGAGGGCGGACGCTAAGGGGAGAGCCCGGGGACGCCACAGGAGGCCCCCATGTGGGCGGGCGTGGAGACGCTTGGCCCGGCCCCTTTCCTCCAGGCAGCGCCGCGGCTGCCCCCACACGCTCGACCAGCTCCTCGGAAGCCGCAGAGGCGCGAGCGCTCGTTACCCAGCCGGTCGCACAGCCCCCGCCGCCTCCGCTCCCTCCAGCTGAAGCGACACATGCAAGTCCTCTTGCCCGGCCACAGCAGCCCCAAAGCCGTCTGGAGACACGCTCGCGCGAGACAATAGGCCTTTATCGCGAGATCCCGGCAGCCGCTAGGCGGATGTCGCGAGAAGCCTGACGGCCGTGGGTGGACGGGGCGAAGAGAGAGGCACATGCGCTCTGAGCTGGGCTGGAGGGAAAGGGGATCGAGTGGCGTGGACGCAGACGGCCAGTAGGAGGCGCTCGCTACCCATGGCGAGGTTGAGCCAGCGCCTGGAGGATCCTGCGCAGTGGGGCGTGGACTGGACTGGAGGAGGGGCTCTTGAGTCACAGGTGACTCCCTGTGAATGATGTGGGCAGCCTAGCCCCAGTGTCTGGGCTGCATCCTAGAGTCACAACTAACCCCTATCCTGATGGATAAGTCGCTTCTCTGCGGAGAGATGGCAGCTGGATGAGACACTGGGTTTCATTCCACTACTCTTCCCTAAATTGGAATTATTCTTGCAAAGATCGTATTAATTACTGTTTTAGTTTACCTCACCAGGCTGACAACAATTTCCATATCTCGTCTTATACATGTCCTACGCTGGAATTTATGGATCCCATCTCAGCGTTTCTGGTTTTAAACCACACACAGCCTTGCTTTGGTTTTGCTTCCTTGTTTTTATTTTGGGGAAACCCCTTCATCTGCATACTCAGCCCAAGTCCCATTTGGGAAACCAGACACTTTCAGAGCTCAGAAAGAAAGGCCTGGATAGGATGTTGCTCTTCTACATCCCCTCCAGTGCCCGCATCCCTTTGCTTTTCTGTTTGCAGCTTACTTTGCATGGACTAAGCTATCCAAAACAGAGATTAATCCAGCATGACCTCCCACAACGTTCTTTTGGTCCTGGGAATCGAACCTAAGGCTTTGTGAATGCTAGGCTAGTGGTCTGCCGCTAAATTATAGCCGATTCCTCCCTAATAACGTTTTGAAATAAATAAATAAATACAAAGCATCCCCGCAGTTCATGATGCATATCTTTAATCCTAACACCAAGGAGGCAAAGATCTTTGTGAGTTCCAGACCTGGCATGGCTACCTGGTAAGACCCTGTCTTAAAAAATAAAATTAAGCCGGCAGCGGTGGCACACATCTTCTAATCACAGCACCCAGGAGGCAGAGACAGGCGAATTTCTGTGAGTTCGAGACCAGCCTGGTCTGCAAGAGCTAGTTAGCTAGTTCCAGGACAGGTTCCAAAGCTACAGAGATACTCTGTCTTGAAAAGCTAAAAAGAAGAAGAAGAAGAAGAAGAAGAAGAAGAAGAAGAAGAAGAAGAAGAAGAAGAAGAAAAGAAAGAGAAAAAATTAAGCTGGAAGTGATGGCATATGACCTTATCCTAGCACTTGGGAGGTAGAGGCATGTAAATCTCTGAGTTTGAGGCCAGTTTGGTTTACAGAGTCAGTTTCAGGACAGCCAGGGCTACACAGAGAAACCCTGTCTCAAAAAAAAAAAAAAATTTAAAATAAATAAATAAATAATTGGGACCTCAGAGTTAAGAGCACTGTTTGTTTTCCAAGGCAAGGTTTCTCTGTGTAACAGAGATTTGCCTGCCTCTGCTTCCCGGGTGTTGGGATTAAAGGTGTGTGTCACCAGGCCCAGACTGCTTTATAATCTTTTAGTATGTATGAGCATCAGGATGCCTGTTGTAAGCAGCTGTTATGTTCTTTAAAGGTTTATTTTAATGATGTGTATGTGTCTGTGTAGTGGTTCATGCACATGAGTGCTGATGCCTGAGTTCCGAAGAGGGTGCTGGGATTATGGGCATTTGTAAGGCACCCATCATGAGTGCTGGCGGCAGTCCAGGCTCCGGGAAGGGCAGCAAGCACTCTTAAGCCCTTGAGCCAATGCTCTAGCCCAGCCTGAACTTCTGATCTTGCCTCCACCTCTCAAACGCTGGAACTACAGGTGTATGCTGCCGCCTCTGGTTTATGCAGGGCAGGTGAATCTCTGTGAGGTCCAGGCCAGCCTAGACAGTTTCAGGCCAGCTGGGACTTCATAGAGAGACGCTGTCTCCAGAGAAAGGGGCAGAGGGGAGGGGAAGGGAGGGGAGGGGAGGGGAGGGGAGAAGAGGAGAGGAGAGGAGAGGAGAGGAGAAGAGAGGAGGAAAGGAAACAAAAGAAAGAATCCTGGCTGATCCTGATCTGGTCCTATTACTATCTCCCTTGCCGACCCACCTTGCTCTGTGATTGGTGTTTCACAATCACCCAATATTGCTGCTAACAGGACTGGCTCCAGTCCATAGATAAGCAGGATATGCAGATGTAGCTCCTTTGGAAGAGCTATGTTTAATCCTCTGTGGATATCAGGTAGTTTCTCCTTTATGTTGAAATTCAGCTCAGGATTTTTGATAGCCTGTGTGTATGGGGTGTAAACATGGTTACACACACACACACACACCCACACACACACACATTGGTTTTATTTTTTATTGGTTTGTGTTTTTATTTGTTTGTTGATGTTTGCTTGTTCGTCTTCTGTGGCAGAGTTCCTCTGTGTACCAGTCCTAGCTGTCCCGGGATTCACTTTGTAGACCAGGCTGGCCTCCGATTTATAAATAGCCCCCTGCCTCTGCCTCCTGAATGCTGGAGTTAAAGGCTTAATCCACCACAAGCGATGTTTATTAATAATATCTTTTTTACTGGGAATTCCCCTTACCCCAACTCCTCCCAAATTTTACATTCTGCTCTCATCTCTAAAACAAAAACAAAAAATAAAGCATCAAGTCCAGCTCATGTTAATTGACTATTGTTAAACCCAGATCACAGAATCCCCCCCAAAAACCAACTAGGAGACTGAGTTCTGTATGTAAAAGCAAAGAGCCTTTATTCAAGCTTAAACGTGGACTCTCCATCTGTCTGACACCCCGGCTGAGAGCAGAGAGTGCCAAGCCCAGTCAGGGCAGGGTTTTATCATAGTGGAGGTTGGGGTGAAGGGATTTCCAAAGTCCAGGACCCTGATTAGCTGACATTTGTCTAGGGGTCTTGGTAAAAGAGGAATAGGTGAGTCCTGGGCTCAGGGACTGGTGGTTTTATCTAATCTTATCTAATGGTTTTTATGGTACTGGAGATAAAAAGCTAGGAGTTCCAGGCAAGTACTGGGTCCTAGTCCACTGAGCTACACCCAGCTCCATAGCTATATGAACTGCTCCTTAGCATCTTCCCTTGTTCAAAACAAAAGAGAAATAAAATTCTTGTCATATACATTTTATACTTGGGTAAATTTTTGTAAAAGATATATTTATTTATTATATATACAGTGTTCTACCTGCGTATATGCCTGCAGGCCAGAAGAAATCACCAGATCTCATTACAGATGGTTGTGAGCCACCATGTGGTTGCTGGGAATTGAACTCAGGACCTTTGGAAGAGCATGCAATGCTCTTAACCACTGAGCCATCTCTTCAGTCCCCATGAATCATGTTTTTATCTTTTTAAAAAGTGCATAATTTTTGTTCAGGTAATAGTGGCACATGCCTTTAATCTCAGCACTCTAGGGGAAAAGACAGGCAGATCCCTGAGTTTAAGGCCAGCCTGGTCTACAGAGCAAGTTCCCGAACAACCAGGGCTGTTACACAGAGAAAGACTGTCTCAAAAAAAAAAAAAAAAAAAACAAAAAACAAAAGAAGGGGCTGGAGAGATGGCTCAGAGGTTATATGTGTGTGTGTGTGTGTGTGTGTGTGTGTGTGTGTGCCACCTTGTAACCACAAGGACCAAGTCTAAGAATAGAGGTTCTTATACTCATGATTATGATTTTATACTGACCATTATGCTAACGACAGCCTTTCTCTTACCTTTCTCCGTCTGGGCTTCTTTGGACAGACAAACCCTCAGAGGCTAGAGAGACATCTCAGTCAAGCACTTGCAGGACAAGCCTGAGAGCCTGAGTTTGTCACCCAGAACTAAGCAGGGTCCGTGTACACTGGGAACACCAGAGATGGAGGCAGAAACAGGCAGATTCCTCGGGCTCTCAGTCCCGGAGCCCAGCCAACTTGATGACTTCAGGACAATGGCAACCCTGTCTAAGAAAAAAAAAAGGTGAGTGTCATCTGAGAGCTGAGGGATGACCCTAAGGTTGACCTCTACACACGCACAAAGAAAAACCCTACCCCCCATGTGTTCAAACCATCACAGTAGGGTTTTCTCTCACACTATAGAATACATACTTGAGTGATACCACCAGGAAACCAGATATTTCCTTTACCACAGAGGGGAATCTGAGCCGGGTGGTGGTGTACACCTTTAGTCCTAGTACAAGGGGAAGCGATGCTGCAAGTCCAGCCATTAAGCCGAAGCCAGCAGGAAGGAGCAGTGTCGACATCCCTTTCTGAGAAGTGGCCCACTGATGAGACCCAGAGCATTTGCTCTGGGCTTTGTAGATGACGTGTGATGCTCTTATTATAGGGTCCAGATTCTCCAGAAATCGCAGGCTTTAGCCTTCCACCCTTGGGGCTCTATCAGCATTGAGTCACATATCTCCTTTCTCTGAATTCTTTCTCAAGATTTTCAGGCTGACCAACTATACTGAAGTGGATATGTCGTTTGAAAATGTTTTTGTTACATTTCTTTTTTGTTTGTGTTGGGTGGGATGGGTGTGGGTATACATGTCAGGGCATAGGTATGAAGGTCAGAGGTCAATTTTGCAGAAGTCATTTTTCTCCTTCCTGGGTTCCAGGGACCAAGCTCAGGGTATCAGGGTTGGTGGCAGGCTCCTTTTACCTGTGGAGCCATTTGCTGGGCCTGGCTGTCTACTGGTTGCCTTTTGACCTCCCTCCCACCATCCCTTCCCAAGAGGTCCGTTTACTTGAGCAGTTTGTCTGTTTGTTTGTTTTTGTTTTGAGACAGGGTCTCACTCTAGCCCTGGCTGGCCTGAAATTCAATATGTAGACCAGGCTATCCTCAACTCATGGAGACCCATCTTCGAAAACTTTAGACAGATAAAGAGGGAGGAAAGACAGGTCGCCAAAAACATTAGGATGTAAATCCCAAAAGAAGCGTGCAGAATGCTGAGGTGGCAAACATAAGATACAGAGCACAGGGGCTGGAGAAATGGCTCAGTGGTTAAGAGCACTGCCTGCTCTTCCAAAGGTCCTGAGTTCAATTCCCGGCAACCACATGGTGGCCCACAACCATCTGTGATGGGATCTGATGCCCTCTTCTGGCCTGCAGGCATACATGCAGACAGAATATTGTATACATAATAAATAAATAAACAAATATTAAAAAAAAAAGATACAGAGCACACGCAACATACACAACACACATCTCCCTGATCCCAGAACCCTGCTCCGAGGGAGCAGGGTTAGAACACCGACTGGGAGCAAGGAATAGGCTCCGCAGGGGTTACTGGCAACCAACCTGTTTGGCTCCTCCCAAAATTAGACGTCTAATAAGGTCATCTGCCATTCTCGCAAGACAGGACTGACAAGCGACTCAACTCGTTCCGCCACGGGAGGCTCAGGCCTATTCAATGCAGATCATCTAGACCGAAATTACCAAGTTATCAGGAGACAGCAGGCCAGGAAACCGGTTCTGCCTAGTCAACCCAGGAGTCTTTATTGAGATTCCTCCTAAAATTTATAAAAGCCTCCTGTTACAATCTTATAAAAATGTCGCAAGCTACTTGGTTTTTGTTTTTATTTTTTTTTTAAAAAAGGTTGGGGGGCTGGAGAGATGGCTCAGTGGTTAAGAGCATTGTCTGCTCTTCCAAAGGTCCTGAGTTCAATTCCCAGGAACCACAGGGTGGCTCACAACCATCTGTAATGGGGTCTGGTGCCCTCTTCTGGCCATACACACAGATAGAATATTGTATACATTTTAAATATTTAAATACATACTAAATATTTTTAATTAAAAAATTAAAAAATTAAAATTAAAAAAGGTTGAAGGTTGACGGGCCAGTGAGATGGGTCAAGAGGTAAAGTCCACTTACAAGTCTAATGACCAGAGGAGGATCCCAGATCCACAGGCAAGGACTGAAGAGGCCTCCGACCTCTATAGAAACACAGTGGTATACACGTGTGTGCTCATGTGCACGCACACACACACACACACACACACACACCAATAACCAAATGATTTAAGTGAAGGCTGGTGGTATAGCTGAGGGGCAGAGCACCTGTCATCGCCTTAGGTTTTATCCACAACACGGCAATAAATAAATAAACAATAAGGTGTTAAATTACTATAATTTCTGCATTTGAGAGTCCGAGGCAAGAGGGTGATCTTGAGTTTGAGGCCAACCTGGGCTGCACAGACAACCATTTTTAAAGTAACGGAGTGAGATTGGAGAGAGCACTGGCTGCTCTTGTCGAGGACCTGAAAGAGGTGACCTGCCTTTTTTAGGACTCACAGCCGGATGAGCGCGTTGGTACGCACCCGTACTCTCAGTCCTGAAAAGGCTGAGCCAGAGCTTCAAGTTTAAAAGTTCGAGGCCAGCCTGGGCTACACAAGACTCTGTTTCAAGGAAAACAAAAACAGAACTCAAAATACAAAACAAAACAACAGAAAGATCTCACAGTCTGTGAGAGAATTAACTTTAAACCTGTGTGTCACTCTGTGTCAGAGTTCAGAATGTCTTCCCCGCTCCCTGATCCACCCCCCACCTGGTGATGGGCAAGTCCTCTACCACTGAGCTCTAAACCCCAGACCCAGAATTCATATTCTAGTATCTCAGATTTTAAGTTGCATATATGAAACATAGATAACTTTTAAAAGTCAGATTTATTTGTCTTATATGTGTGTGCACCTTATGCGTGCATAGGTCAGGATAGCAGATTCTCTGGGGCTAAAATGATGGACAGTGTGAGCTATGCAGGTACTGGGAACTGAACCCAGGTCTGCTAAAAAAGTGATAAGCGCTCTTAATCTCTGGCCATCTCTCCAACCCCATTTACATCATTGTTGAGGCACAATCTCATTTTTCAGAGACTAACCTCAAACTCTCTTCATAGGCCAGAATGTTGTATACATAATAAATAAATGAATCTTTAAAAAAAATAACAAATTAAAGATAAAAATAAGGATTCTTTCTTTAAGTGTAACCAAAGTATCATTATTACCCAACCTAGTAATAACTCCTTGATATTCTCAATTTGGCAATCAATAGTCATATTTCCCTCAAAGTCTTTGACCATTTTTTAAAGAACAATTTATTTAACTTTATTTTATGTGCATTGGTGTGAGGGTGTTAGATCTCCTGGAACTGGAGTTACAGACAGCTGTGAGCTACCATGTGGGTGCTGGGCATTGAACCCAGGTCCTCTGGAAGAGCAGTCAGTGCTCTTAACCGCTGAGCCATCTCTCCAGCCCAATGTCTTTGAATTTAACAACTTGGGACTTTGAATCATATTTCAATCAATTTGTTTTCTAAATCTCCTTAAAGCCAGGGTTTCTCTCTTCCTATAAAACTTCTTTACATTTCATATGTTCAAGAAATTCATCAATTTTAGGGTTTTGGGTGTTTTGGGGTTTTGTTTCGGTAGTTTTCAGAGTTTATTTTGAAACAGCAGGGACTTCCTTCAGGACCTGTGACAGGTCAGGTGACACGTAGCCACACTGTGAAGCAATTCTGCCTTCCACCTTAGGAGAGCTTTCTCCAGCTTTCCGCCCTGGGCCAAGAAACCAGCAAATAAAAAAGTGATGAAATGCTTAAACCTTCATTTTGGTCAGTAATTCTTCTTCCCTCCCAGAGAGGCATTTTGAAATACTTGGGTATAAAGGAGCCCCGGGACTCAAACCCCAACATTGCAAAGCCACTACACTATAATAATCTCTTAAAATACACATCCATGCCCCGATTGTTTTTAAATTTTGGTGGGAGTTTTGCCTTAGTGTAGTCAGTATATAATGTGTATTCCTGGTTCTGGGTGGAGGCCAGATAAAGGCATAGGGTCCCCTGGAACTGGACAGTGGTGAGAGCAGCTATTGTGGATGGTGGGAATTGAACCTGGGTCTTTTGGAAGAACAGCCAGTGCTCTTAACCACTGAGCCATCTCTCCAGACCCCTGTCCTGATTTCTAAAAACCTGATTTCTGGTGAATGTGGCTTTAGCTGTCCTTAAGGATTACCCAGCACATGAGAGGTTGAGCCAGCCTTGTCTACAAAGAGAAACTCAGTGTGTATATGTATATGCATGTGTATATGTAGTATACGTATATTTATGCAAGAAATATTCGGCTGGAAAGATGGCTCAGTGGTTAAGAGTATAACTGCTCTTTGAGAACCCAAGCTGAATTTGACTCCCAGCACACAGATCAGGGGGCTCACAAATGTCAGGGAATCCAACACCTTGTTCTAGTTTCCAACAGTATATGCACTCATGTGTGCATGCATACACACACACATACCACCACCAACAACAACAATATACACAAGATTAAAAAAGAAATCTTTAAAAATGATAAACAAAGGCTGAGAGAGGGCTCTTCTGTCCCGGCGTGAGGACTGAGGTCAGACCCCAGCACCCACAGGATATCCAGCACAGCCTCCTTCGGTGAGATGAGACACAGAGACAGGAGAATTCTAGGAAGCTCGCGGGCCAGCTGACTTGGTGTACAAAGCTCTTGTTTCATGTACAGAAAAGGGAGGATGTTGGCACTCAGACACACAAACACACACACAGATGAAAACAGAATGTTAAAATGAGATATTTTTGGACTAACTAGGTCTTAACATCCAATGGTGAATATCCTTATAAAAGGCACATGGAGATTAGGTCAGAGCTCGTATGAGACCCTAGGTTTAGTCTCTCTCTCTCTCACACACACACACACACACATGCATACAGAGAGAGAAAGAGAGAGACAGGGACATGGAAGAGAAAGCCAGGGGGTAGAGAGGTGGAGCTACAAGCCAAGAAAGTTGGAAGAGGCAAACCCCAGAACCTGTCTTTGAGCCGGTGTAGCTGTGGCTGACACCTTGATTTCAGTCTTCTGGCCTCCAGCGCTATGAGAGCCTAGCTTCAGTTGCCAAGATGTGACACGTTGTTATACCAGAATTGGGAAGCTCAGACAGCACACACTCCCACCCATAGCCGGGGAAGAAGATTTAGGGAAGTAGGTTCCTTGAATTCATACATCCCCTCCCACCACTTGTTACCAGGTAACCCCACTGGGAATCACACTTCCTGCTCTTGTCATGAATAAAATGGAAGGCCAACCTATAGAAGCACCAGAGTAGGCGGCACCAAGGGCGTGAGAGCCCGAGCTGATGCCAGACCAGGCTGGCAGGTTTCAAGACCTTTCCGTGCTTTCTTCCTGCTCCATCAGGTCTCCTTTCAGCTAGGGCAACAAGTGGACGGCTGGGTCTGCAATCAGTGGCTCACAGTTGCAGAGGATGTACTGGCTGTGGTTTCTTCATCCCGTGTGCTGGACGCCAAGGTTCTGGAAAGACACATGAGAAAACCATCATTACATTCCTGCGGGTGTGCACACTCGTGTGGACGTGCGATTCCTGAGGGGTGTGCACACGCGTGTGGAAGTGCGATTCCTGAGGGGTGTGCACACTCGTGTGGACGTGCGATTCTTGAGGGGTGTGCACACGCGTGTGGATGTGCGATTCCTGAGGGGTGGGCACACGCGTGTGGACATGCGATTCCTGAGGGGTGTGCACACACGTGTGGACGTGCGATTCCCGCGGAATGTGCACACGCGTGTGGACATGCGAGTGTCTGTGTGAGTGGTAGAATGGCTCATGAAGAGCCCCAACCTAAAGGCCATTCGCAGCAGACTCTGGTGTTGAGGGAAGTGATACCTCCTAGGCTTCCTGTACAGGAAGGCTTCTTAAGCTTTTCTCAGCCGGACATGGTGGCACATGCTTTTATTACCAGTACTTGGGAGGCTGAGGTGGGCAGTCTCTGTGAGTTCAAGTCTAGCCAGGGCTACATAATGAGACCCTGTCTCATAAACAAACAAACAAACAAACACTAGTTCCTTCTTGTCTTCCCCTGGAGATTCTAACAGTTCTCTCCATCTCCCTAAACTCTTCATGTGACCCAGGGCCCTCAGGCCCAAGGTACCAACCTAACTTTCCTAATGTCCATTAAATTCTACCTAATAAAATGAAAACATGTATATGCTGTTCTATGGCCCCTTGCCTCCTTTTCTCCCTATCTCCCTGTATCTGTGGTGTATCTACCCCATTTAGGAAATACTGTCTTAGACTACTGTGGTACTGGTTTAAACAAGAACAACCTCCATAGTCTAATAAATTAAACGCTTGGTTCCTAGCTGGTTAAACTGTTTGGGAAGGAATAGGAGGTGTGGCCTTGCTGGAGATGTGTCACTGGGAGTGGGGCTTTGAGGCTTTAAGAGCTCATGCCAGGCCCAGTGACTCTCTATGCCTGTCACTTGCGAGTCAGATGTGAGCTCTCAGCGGCTTCTCCTTCACCATGCTCACCTTCCTGCTGTCACCCTCCCTGCCATGATGATCACAGACTCATCCTCAATCAAATGTACTGTAGGTGAGCCCTCAATTAAATGATTTCTTCCATAAGTGGCCTTGGTCATGGTGTCTCTTCACAGGAATAGGACTGTAGCTAAGACAACTGAAAAGCCTAATTGGACTTGAATTTACAGTAATTTACAGCAATCCTCCGCCTCAGCCTTCCACGTGCTGGAATTAGAGGCACAAGCCACCATGCACAGTGTCTATTGGCTTTTTATTACCTTTAGGGAGCACATGCTCTATTTATTACCTTTAGGGAGCACATGTACTATTTATTACCTTTAGGTGAGCACATGTACTATTTATTACCTTTAGGTGAGCACATGTACTATTTATTACCTTTAGGTGAGCACATGTACTATTTATTACCTTTAGGTGAGCACATGCACTATTTATTACCTTTAGGGAGCACATGCTCTATTTATTACCTTTAGGGAGCACATGATCTATTTATTACCTTTAGGGAGAACATGTACTATTTATTACCTTTAGGGAGCACATGCTCTATTTATTACCTTTAGGTGAGCACATGCTCTATTTATTACCTTTAGGTGAGCACATGTACTATTTATTACCTTTAGGGAGCACATGCTCTATTTATTACCTTTAGGTGAGCACATGTACTATTTATTACCTTTAGGTGAGCACATGCTCTATTTATTACCTTTAGGTGAGCACATGTACTATTTGCCAGCTGTATTCTACTCCAGTCATCTTGTGACTATTGAAATATCCTGAAGCACCAAGAAAAATACCTCAGGGACACATTCACGAAACACTTTTTTTAAAAAAGATTTATTTGCCGGGCAGTGGTGGTGCACACCTTTAATCCCAGCACTTGGGGGCAGAGGCAGACAGATCTTTGTGAGTTTGAGGCCAGCCTGGTCTACAGAGTGAGTTCCAGGACAGGCTTGAAAAGCTACACAGAGAAACCCTGTCTCAAATATAATATATATATATATATATATATATATATATATATGTAATTTATGATGTATACAATGTTCTGCCTTCATGTATGCCAGAAGAGGGCACCAGATTTCATAGCAGATGGCTAAAAGGCACCATGTGGTTGCTGGGAACTGAACTCAGGACCTCTGGAAGAACAGGGTGTCACTGTGGAGCCCTGGCTGGCCTAGAACTCACTAAGTAGACCTGGCTGGCCTTGAACTCACAGAGATTCTCCGGCTATGCTCCCTGAACCCTGGGATTAAGGGGCATGTGACCAAGCCTGGCTCAGGCACTAAGCGGTTTTGAAGATTCTATTTTGCATTAGCACTGGAATTCTTTCCTAACAAGAGAAGCTGAAGACTGGAAGACGGTTCACAAGTCCAGCTCCAGGGGATGTGACACCCTCTTCTGGCTTCCATAGGCACCTGCATTTGTGCACACACCCACAGACACACATACACATAATTCAAAATACTAAAAATGAAAAAAGTTTGACACCGTCTCCCTATGTAGCCAAGGCTGACCTGGAATTCCTGGGGATCCACGTGTGTCTGCCTCCTGAATACTGAGATTAAAGGAGTGTGCCACAATGCCCTGTTCTAAATATTCATTTTAAAACCTATTTTCAACTGTGTGTGTCTGTGTCTGTGTGTGGGTGTGACCTCAGGTGCCTGAGGAGGCAAGAGGAATCGGAACCCCCAAGGCTGGAGTTAGACGAGGTCATGAAGCCACCCAAGTGTGCAAGCTGGGAACAGAACCTGGGCCCTCTGTGCGAGCAATAAGTACTAACTCCAGCACTTTTTTCTGAACTCTGTTGGCTCCTTCACAAATGTGGTATGCATACATACACTCAGGCATATACTCATACTCATAAAATAAATAAAACTTAAGAAAATTTCTTCACAGAGCCAGTAGAAGACTTGATACCTGTTGTGCAAAACCATACTGCTCTGGATGACAGAACAGCTTCAGTAGACAAAACAAAGTTTTCATGAGAGTCCAAAAAACAGTAATTTTGGCAAGCTTCTATAAATGATCAAAGACCACAGCTAAAATTACAAATAAATGTCATTGGGATCGAAGGTTTACTAGACGTGGGCATATGTGTATCAGTGCTTTCACCAAAATCTTGACGTCCAGAATGACCTCTTCAGGAGGTAAATATTCAGCTTCTAGAGGTTGGAACCTAATCTCGGGTAAAACAAAGTACAAGATGGGTTAAGTGTATAAAGCCAGGACAGATAGGAAATTAAAGCCATATGTGGCTAACACAGCAATGAATTTATGAGTACATGGTTTGTTACAACATTGGAAAGTCCAGATTAACATTCCTCCAATCTCAGAAACAAACCATAACCTAATATATGCTTCTTTCTGAGAGAAATATTTTTTTTTTTTGGTTTTTCGAGGCAGGGTTTCTCTGTGGCTTTGGAGCCTGTCCTGGAACTAGCTCTGTAGACCAGGCTGGTCTCCAACTCACAGAGATCCGCCTGCCTCTGCCTCCCTGAGTGCTGGAATTAAAGGTGTGCGCCACCACCACCCGGCTCTGAGAGAAATATTAAAGGTATTATCAAAAATAGTCACTGACTGTTCAGGTTATACATAAGCAGGCACAACAGCTGCTGATCTTTGAAGGGTACCAACAGCCCTACCTTCAAAATGCTTAACTTACAAACCTGTCTGGGTGGAACAAAGGTCTTTGACATCAGAAAAATCACAGGCATTAAAACAGTTGATGCAGGAGCAGCTAAGTGTTCAACATATTGAAGAACTGATCATTTCTTGGAATTCTATATTTGTAATTAAAAAGAAATCTGAAAAAGGGAAAATAGTAATAGATCTAAGAGTTATTAATGAGATTATCCAGCCAATGGGCTATTTACAGCCTGGAATTCCCTTGGATGGTCTATTATAATGATTGATTTAGAAAACTGCTTTCTTACTATACCTTTACAAGAATAGGATAGAGAAAAATATGCCTTTTCTGCCTCTTAAAAGGAATCAGTGGAAAATTCTTCCACAAGGGATGTTAAACAGACCCTCCTTGTGTCAGTATTTTGCATAATAGCCATTGAAAATAATTCATAAACAGTTTCCTCAATCTATAATTTACCACTCTATGGATGACATCTTCCTAGCTGATTCAGACTCAGATACCTTAAAAAAAAATATTTGAAGAGGTAAAAAAAGTAAATTTTACCTTGTTAGAGATTACATGTTGTGCATAAAAGAAATACAAAGAGATTCTATTAATTACCTAGGGTAAAAGATAGGTGTAAAAAATTCAAACACAGAAAATACAAATCAGAGGAGACCAATTATGAACTCCTAATGATGATGTTCAGATTTTCTGGGAGTTATTAACTGACTAGTCCACAGTTTGATTGGCAACTCAAAAATAAGTAATTTAGGGCTGGAGAGATGGCTCAGAGGTTAAGAGCATTGCCTGCTCTTCCAAAGGTCCTGAGTTCAATTCCCAGCAACCACGTGGTGGCTCACAACCATCTGTAATGGGGTCTGGTGCCCTCTTCTGGCCTGCAGGCATACACACAGACAGAATATTGTATACATAATAAATAAATAAATAAATAAATAAATAAATAAATAAATATTTTTAAAAAAAAGAATAAGTAATTTACTTCAAATCTTACAAGGTGATATGGTCTGAAATAGTCCAAGAACATTATCAGCTAATGCTGAAAGAGAAGTAGCTTTGGTAGAAAAGAAATTACAGGCTACACATGTGGAATCGCTTGGATTCGGAACTGGATTGTATCCTCGTCGCACCACCTTCTCTGCATTCTCCTGCAGAAACTCTTAAGCAGAGAGAATGTAATATCTAAGAATGGATATTTTTTTATCTTATTTTATTTTTTGGTTTTTCAAGACAGGATTTCTCTGTGTAGCTTTGGAGTCTGTCCTGGAACTAGCTCTTGTAGACCAGGCTGGCCTTGAACTCACAGAGATCCGCCTGCCTCTGCCTCTGCCTCTGCCTCCTGAGTGCTGGGATTAAAGGTTTGCGCCACCACTGCCCGTGGATATTTTTTTTAAGATGTATTTATTTATTATGTATACAGTGTTCTGCCTGCATGTATACCTGCACACCAGAAGAGGGCTCCAGCTCTTATTATAGATGGCTGTGAGCCACCATGTAGTTGTTGGGAATTGAACTCAGGACCTCTGTAAGAGCAGCTAGTGCTCTTAACCTCTTAGCCATCTCTCCAACCCAGAATGAATTTGTGTGTGTGTGTGTGTGTGTGTGTGTGTGTGTGTGTGTCTGTGTGTGGTTTTTCGAGACGGGTTTCTTTGTAGTTTTGGAGCAGAATGAATATTTTTAACACGCAAACAGAATAAAAATTAAAGGCCTATATATGAAAGGTTTCCGAATAGATTCTGAAAGGAAAACCGAGACTTCACCAACTTACAGGAAGAGACCCAACAGAAACTTTTACTAATGCTGAAACTGCCTCATTGTGGGCAGAAGGAAGATTAGCAAAGAGTTTGCAGTCATTTCTTGGGAGAGATTAGCAACAAATATCCCAAAGCAAGAGGCTTCAGTTTATGAAAAGAACTACTTGGATCCTTCCTCACACTGTAGGGGAAACACCAATTTTGGAACCTCTACATTTTATATTGACGAAAATAAGTCAGGAAACTATTGTACTGTGTTTTGTTCTTTAAGCTTTCGGCTTTTGGGGAGGCCTCCTACCCAGCTCCCAAGTAAATCACACATGGAGGCTTATTCCTAGTTAGGACACCCAGCCTTAGATTGGTTTGTTCCTTGTCAGCTTTTCTTAACGTATCCCGACTACCTTTTGCTTCTGGCTTTTTCCTTTTCTTACTTCTGTATCTCTTACTTTCACTCTTAGTCCACGGCAGGTGGAGTGGCTGGCCCCTGATGTCCTCTCTCCTTGTTCTTTTGTTTCTCACTCCTTCCTCATTTCTCCCGCCTCCCAGCCCTGCTTATCCTTGCTCCTACCTTGCTAATGGCCTTTCAGCTCTTCATTTGACCATAGGTGTTTTAGACAGGCACAGTAACACAGTTTCACAAGTTAAACAAATGCAACATAAACAAAAGTCACATACCTTAAAATAATATTCCCCAACAGGAAAGGCAGGGTGTACGTCAGGAAATTTAAGTAAAATACTCATAGCCCTTATGATTCTGTCAAAAGTCAGAATTATATGCTATTCTCGTGGTATTATTAGATTTTCCTGGACCACTTAATATAGTTGCTGACTCTCAATATGCAGAAAGAATTGTTTTATATATTGAAATCATTGAACATATTCCAGGTGATTGAGAATTAACTTTGTTACTTATTCAATTACAAGAAATAATCATATATAGAAATCATCCCATATACATAACACATTTCCACTCCCATTTGGCCCTCCAGGCCCTCTAGAACAAGGTAATAATGAAATTGATCAGCTATTGGTAGAAAATGTGCTACAAGCCTCATAATTTCATAAGAAACATCACATTAACAGCAAAAGTTTGTGATGTGGAATGTCTTTCTGCATATGTGTTGCTTTTATTGGTTAATTAATAAAACTGCTTTGGCCTATGGCGAGGCAGATTATAGCCAGGTTGGAGGAGATATGGAGAGAGAGTAGGTGAAGTAAAGGAGACGCCATGTAGCTGCCAAAGGAGAAGGACACGCCGGAATCTTCCTGGTAGTCCACAACCTCGTGGCAATACACACATTAATAGAAATGGGTTAATTTAAGATGTAAGAGTTAGTTAATAAGAAGCCTGAGCTAATAAGCCAAACAGTGTTGGAATCAATGTAGTTTTGTGTGATTATTCGAGTCTGGGTGCCTGAGAAATGAATGAACAGTCTCCGTTTACAGGTTTGAAGGAAGAATTTTTTTCTATCATTCGGCAACAAACCAAGGAAATGTCCTACTTGTTCTTAGTATAAACAAACTCTATTGTGTGCAGGAAGTAACCCAAAGTGTACTCAAATAAACAAACTTTGGCAAATGGATGTGTTTCATTGTGCAGAGTTTGGAAAATTAAAGTATGTGCACAATACCACTGATACGGATTCAGGATTTCAATGGGAAACTGCTTGAGTTCTGAAAAGCTAATTCTGTAATTACACATTTATTAGGAGTTACAGTCATCATGGGGATACCTGTACAAGTTAAGACTGACAATGCTTCAATTTATGTCTCTAGTAAAATGAGGCAGTTTTTTGCATATTACAGCATAAAGCGTATTACAGGTAAACTATACAATCCTACAAGATAAGCAGTTATAGAAAGATCTAACCACACTTTAAAAGATATGTATAATAAACATAAAGGGATTATAAAGACCCCCAAAGATAGATTACACAATTTTTTATTAACTTTAAATTTTTAAGTGTTAATGAGAAAGGAATGACAGCTGTAGAGAGACATTAGATAGTAGGAAAATCTGCTAAACTAAGTCAGCCTGTATACTTTAAAGATGCATTGGCTGCAGAATGGAAACCAGAATATGTGCTACATTGGGGAAGAGGTTTTGCTTTTGTTTCCACAGGAGAAGAAAAGTTATGAATCTCATCATAATTGATAAAGATCGCCAGGTGGTGGTGGTGCACGCCTTTAATCCCAGCACTCAGGAGGCAGAGGCAGGCGGATCTCTGGGAGTTTGAGGCTAGCCTGGTCTACAAGAGCTAGTTCCGGGACAGGCACCAAAGCTACAGAGAAACCCTGTCTCGAAAAACCAAAAAAAAAAAATTGATAAAGATTAGATTTGAATAGGAGAGATCTCTTGATTAGGAGAGGTGATAATTCATCAAACAGTGTAACCTTTCAATCTAAATTAATTTATAAGACTAACAAAGGCCTTTCATTTGATCAGATATACCTGCCAAAAAGGGAAACTCCCCAAAGTTAGATTTAGGGCAGGGATTTGTTTTTGTCTTTCCAGGAGAATAAAAGCATCCAACTGAGGAATCTGAAGACCCCTGGACAAATAAGACATTGGAAGCAGAAGAGCAAATCATCCATAGAAAATGTCCCAAGAAAAAGAGTAAATTAGTCTAATGGTATAGCATATTTCCAACAGGATATAATTGCAAGAATCTTCCAGAATGTTTGTTTTCACTGTTCTCTACAGGCGTATAAGGCAAATGATCTTTTTTTTGGGGGGGGGTCCCAATTCAATTAAAAATTAAAGCTGGCTTTGGAATTGAAGCATGGCTCTCTCCTTCTCTAAACTAAGGCATGCTTATTAAAGGGAAATCCAACATCTCTGTCTCATGTCAGAAGAACCATCTACTATGGAACAGAAGAAAAACCAAAATTAAGGGATTATTTTACTGCCGCTAATCTCATAATCCTTTGGCTTTATTTTGATTCTTTAAAAATTTTATTAATGTATAAATATCTCAGAATTTATAAGATTAATATATAATATATATGTGTGTGTGTGTGTGTACTTTTTGTTGTGACATTAATGGTTATATAGAGTCCTAACTAATTCTAGAAATAGGTTTCACCTAGCTTCCTGTACATGATTTTGGGCTTAAGTCTGAATCAGGTAACTAGGGACTAAACTTGTACACCCCAGATGCATTTAATAGATTTTGGTCCTTTAACCTCCCCAAGATCTGAGCATATGGTGTTGTAATAGGAATGGCGCACTACATTCCTGGCACCCGGCTGCCTGCACAGCTACTCTGTTGTAGTAGCGGCAAGGCTGCATCCCACCACCCGGCTAGCTTTATACCTGAAATAATTACACGGAAACTTGTATTCATTTAAACACTGCTTGGCCCATTAGTTCTAGCCTCTTATTGGCTAACTCTTACATATTGATCTAACCCATTTCTAATAATCTGTGTAGTCCACGAGGTGGCTTATCAGGGAAGATCTTAACCTGTGTCTGTCTGGAGTGGGAAAACCATGGCAACTCTGACTCAGCTTCTTTCTCCCAGCATTATGTTCTGTTTTCTCTGCCTACCTAAGGGTTGGCCTATCAAATGGGCCTAGGCAGTTTCTTTATTAATAAGAAATCACTCCCACATTAATATGGCATTGAAAATGTTTGTCTTCTGTAGTGAACTGTGACCATTCTAAACAATGACCCATGGAGTCTCCAAAAGTATGATGATTCTGCCTGGATTGTGGCAAAGCCATTAAGCTAACAAACACTGCTGAAAAATCAGCTTTGAACTACAAACTGTTCAGGACAAGTTTAAGATGGTTAGCCGAGATGGTCCAGCCTCACATCTCCAGCCAGAACTACAATAAGCCCTGCACTTTCCCATCACACCAAGACTGGACAATAGCTATCTTTGTCTTCACTGGGCAGGTTGGGAGTGATTCTAGACAATACCCATCTGCTGCATCACCTCTTTGATCGTCCATAAACAGTTTTTAGAAAGCATTGTGAGTATCCAGGCGATGGTGGCGCACGTCTTTAATCCCAGCACTCAGGAGGCAAAGACAGGTGGATCTCTGTGAGTTTGAGGCCAGCCTGGTCTACAAGGGCTAATTCCAGGATAGGCACCAAAGCTACAGAGAAACCCTGTCTTGAAAAACCAAAAACAAAAGAAACATTGTGAGTTTTTCCTTTCAATAATTTATTTTAATCTTTCCCAAAAGCAAGTTCACCAATTTTTCTCTCAGGACTTGATCATTATCTCAATTTTCTCAAGGCCCCATAAAGATGCTATTACCCCCAGACAACAGGAAGTAATTTTAAGAACATGACACCCACATTCCCTGATGTGGGATAGGTGGTTTCTGGTCATTCAGTGGATTATAGATGCTTATCATTGTTCGGGGGTTTAGTTGCAAGTTGTTATTGGTCACAGCGAGGGAGGAAACTGAGCAAAGGAGATTTTGTTCTGAAAAGCAAAAGGGGGATATAGGAATGATAGGATAAAAGGGTAGATTACTGAATCTACTTTTTTTTAAAAGATTTTATTTATTTATTATGTATACAACATTCTGCCTCCATGTATGCCTGCAGGCCAGAAGAGGGCGCCAAATCTCATTACAGATGGCTGTGAGCCACCATGTGGTTGCTGGGAATTGAACTCAGAACCTCTGGAAGAGTAGCCAGTGCTCTTAACCACTGAGACATTTCTCCAGCCCCTGAATCTACTTTTAAACTAAAAAAGCAACTGCTAGTCTTAAATATTTTACATTGGTATAGATTTTTGTATATTGATACAAATTTAAGGTTATTTTTGTTTTAACATATACATATATATATATATATATATGTGTATGTTTCTACCCTTGTTTAAGGTACTGAACCTATGTAGCTAATTTTAAAATGTAAAGTTCTAATCCTTAAAAGTTATTATTACAAGCTGTTTAGGATAATTAAAAAATGTAGGTTAGTAGTTAGTCATCTATAACAATTAATGTGTGGCCATGTTAGGTATATTTTCAAGGTCAGACAGAGATATAGTTTAGATAGACAGATGGTCTTCAAACACTTCAGAGACCTAAAGAATATGGCATTGGGGCTAGAGAGATGGCTCAGAGGTTAAAAGCACTGACTGCTCTTCCAGAGGTCCTGAGTTCAATTCCCAGCAACCACATGGTGGCTCACAACTATCTGTAATGAGATCTGGTACCCTCTTCTGGAATGTGGGCATACATGCAGACAGAACACTGTATACATAATATATAAATAAATCTTTTTTAAAAATTAAGAATATGGCATTTAAGATATTTTAATAACATATGCTTTTCATGACAGTTAGACATATATGCTCCTGGCATCACTGATTTACTTTAAAATGAATGATGGGCATCAGAGAACCTCTGTATGGAGTTTTCTCTCATTGTGGCAAAGTTAGCCACTAAGCTACTGCCTCAGCTGCTGACAGTCTGCTGTCTAAACTAGCCAAGCAGGACATAAAAGAAAATGACTGCTGAACTTTGCCCAGACAAGGTAGGACAGTCCTTCAAAATTCCTGCTTCACAGCAAAGAGTGCCAGCCAGATAGCCCAGGTCTGTAGGTCAAAGATGGATGCTCCAACATCGCAGAGGAAGCAGAGTGACTGCCCAAGCAGTCAAGTGTCTCTGCTGTTTCTATAGTTTTAGGATTTGTTTCCTCCATACTTCCTGTTTACTCAGGTAATAGTATATCCTTCTCAGGTCTCTGATAGTTAGACCAGATAGAGTTAGTGTTCCTCGTTACCAAATTCAGAAAACTCACAAAAGAGGTGTAAAGTGTATCAGGTTGAGAGACATCAAAGCTTAAATTGTTTATCTAAGAAAATGTTTTGAAGCCTAAAAAGACAGTTTTAGGTTAGTAATTCAAGTCATGATAGAAAGTGAATTAGATATAAAACTTTGGATTCACCAAGATAGGATAGAAAATGGAGTTATTTTCTCTGAATTTGCTAAATGCAAATGGATGGGACATTGTGAAAGTAATCTTACTGTTCTTAATGTATATAGTTTTACTATGTTAGAGGTAGAACCTTCCCTTTTCATTTAGACAAAGGGGGAAATGTGGGATATTTAGACAAAGGGGGGAATGTGGGATATTTAGACAAAGGGGGGAATGTGGGATATTTAGACAAAGGGGGAATGTGGGGTATTTAGACAAAGGGGGGAATGTGGGATATTTAGACAAAGGGGGAATGTGGGATATTTAGACAAAGGGGGGAATGTGGGATATTTAGACAAAGGGGGAATGTGGGATATTTAGACAAAGGGGGGAATGTGGGATATTTAGACAAAGGGGGAATGTGGGATATTTAGACAAAGGGGGGAATGTGGGATATTTAGACAAAGGGGGGAATGTGGGATATTTAGACAAAGGGGGGAATGTGGGAAATTTAGACAAAGGGGGGAATGTGGGAAATTTAGACAAAGGGGGGAATGTGGGATATTTAGACAAAGGGGGAATGTGGGAAATTTCGTTTGCGCTCTGACACTCCTGTGTCTGACAATAAAGTTTATTTTGAATCAGAGGGCAGAGCTCGCTACAAAATTAGCTCTTGAGGTTTCGGAGGACTGAAGACATGTAGAGAGACACAGGAAGCAGGAGGGTGGGACTTAGAAAGATTCTTGACCTTTCTGGAGCAAGGAAAATGAAAGAGAAGTGGTCACTGGTCACTTCTCCACTGCTTCTCTGATTATTTAGGTTCTTACCCCGATATCTGACTCTTGAGTTTTATTGATAAAGAATAACTAGATAAACGGTTCAAAAAACCAAAACAATTCACATAAAGAAGCAAATAGATAAAATACAAAAAGGTAGAAACGTGAGTTTCTAAAGACAATTCAAAGCTGTTAGAACCTGTGGGATGGCCTGGTATGGCGACTCAGGTTTGCAATGGTAGTACTCAGGAGGCTGGGGCTAGCCTGGGCTAAACGGTGTCTATCCTGGGGATGTCACTTGGGGTAGATTACTTACTAAGATGAGCAAGGTGTTGGGTTTGAGTCCCCAGCACAATATAATGGGCAGTGGATCAAACTAAACAGAATTATTTTGAACCATGTGTGCCCCATACTATGGCACTTTCACAGATTAGATGGAGTTAGATGGAAAAAGAAGGATTCTAACAGCTGAGACAGAAAGACAGAGGGGAAAGAGGCAGAGAAGAGAAAAGGGGGAAGAAAAAGGCATGGGGTTGGGGTGCCCCCTTCCCTGCAGCTCAGCTGTAGCACTGGCCTAGACTACATAAACCCTGGATCCAATCCACAGGGCAGAACAATGTTAATTTTTCCCTGGTAGTTGAATTTCAAAGACAGAAGAGAGGAAGGGAAACCATGTAAGACATAGTCTCTACAGCCACATGGAAGGTAACAGTGTACAATGGTGGGGGACAGAGGGAGATGTCATGGAAGGTCACGCTGTTGTCTGTGATGGAGGCAGTGGGGTATCCATGGAAGGTCACTGTGTCTGTAATGGGGGCAGTGGGGGATCCATGGAAGGTCACTGTGTCTGTGATGGGGGCAGTGGGGGATCCATGGAAGGTCACTGTGTCTGTGATGGAGGCAGTGGGGGATCCATGGAAGGTCACTGTGTCTGTGATGGGGGCAGTGGGGGATCCATGGAAGGTCACTGTGTCTGTGATGGGGGCAGTCGGGGATCCGTGGAAGGTCACTGTGTCTGTGATGGGGGCAGTCGGGGATCCATGGAAGGTCACAGTGTCTGTGATGGGGGCAGTCGGGGATCCATGGAAGGTCACTGTGTCTGTGATGGGGGCAGTGGGGGATCCATGGAAGGTCACTGTGTCTGTGATGGGGGCAGTGGGGGATCCATGGAAGGTCACTGTGTCTGTGATGGGGGCAGTGGGGGATCCATGGAAGGTCACTGTGTCTGTGATGGGGGCAGTGGGGGATCCATGGAAGGTCACTGTGTCTGTGATGGGGGCAGTGGGGGATCCATGGAAGGTCACTGTGTCTGTGATGGGGGCAGTGGGGGATCCATGGAAGGTCACTGTGTCTGTGATGGGGGCAGTGGGGGATCCATGGAAGGTCACTGTGTCTGTGATGGGGCAGTGGGGAATCATGATGCTGATTTGGAGTTGGAGAAATGTAAGCACCTGGCAAGGTGACACTCAAGGATGAAGAGTTCAAGGGAAGCCGGGGTATACAGAGAGTTCAAGGGAAGCCGGGGTATACAGAGAGCTCAAGGGAAGCCGGGGTATACAGAGAGTTCAAGGGAAGCCGGGGTATACAGAGAGTTCAAGGGAAGCCGGGGTATACAGAGAGTTCAAGGGAAGCCGGGGTATACAGAGAGCTCAAGGGAAGCCGGGGTATACAGAGAGTTCAAGGGAAGCCGGGGTGTACAGAGAGTTCAAGGGAAGCCGGGGTGTACAGAGAGTTCAAGCGAAGCCGGGGTATACAGAGAGTTCAAGGGAAGCCGGGGTATACAGAGAGATCCTGATTTGACAGTCAGGATGGAGGGAGGGCAGGGAAGTGGGAGAAAGGGGAGAAAAGACACAGAAAGGAGGGGGTGGGGGAAAGTGGGAAGAAAAAGAGGTGGTAGAGATAAGGGGATTCCAGCAGGTTAATGACCCCACTCTTTAATCTCAGCACTTGGGAGGTGGAGTCTGAGTAATTCAAGTTTGTCTTCAGCTAAGGAGCAAAGTTCAAAACCAACCTGGGCCCCTTGAGATTGGTTCTTAAAAGGAAAAAGAGAAAGAACAGTAGCAGGGACGTGGCTTAGTGGTTGAGAGCTCCTCCTGCCTTCCAGAGGACCCGGTTCATCACACACACTGGAAGTCCAGCTCAGAAGACCCAACGTCCTCGTCTGGCTTCCATGGGCACTCACACATAAGTAAAATAATCAAATAAATCTTTATTTAAAAGTGTGTGTGCAGCCGGGCGATGGTGGCGCACGCCTTTAATCCCAGCACTCGGGAGGCAGAGGCAGGCGGATCTCTGTGGGTTTGAGACCAACCTGGTCTACAGAGCGAGTTCCAGGACAGGCTCCAAAGCTACAGAGAAACCCTGTCACAAAAAACAAAAAACAAACAAAAAAAAAAAGTGTGTGTGTGTGTGTGTGTGTGTGTGTGTGCTCCAGGCCTGCACCGCCACATCCAACTCAAGTCTAGCTTTAATCAGTGAGCAGAAGAATGAACTTGGGCAGTTCTTTCAATGTGCCCCCTCCTCTCCCTTCCTAAATGGGAAAAGGCATGGGGCAGATGGACACTCTCTCAAGCCAAAAGAATAGGACATTTTAGCAAAAACTCCAGTTTTTAAAGCAGTCTTGTTCTGCCCATGATTATTTTAGACATTAACTCCTTACGAAACCTCTTGCTTCCTCATAGACCCTCACAAGCACACTTCACCCTGGTGTTGGCTTCTTCTGGGCCACTGCTGGGGAGCAGAGTCAAATTTTTGCAAAAGTAACTAACTAGGTTCTACTTCCCAGCAGAACAGGAAGAGAACCAGAACTCCTCTGGAAGAGGCTGCCTTGTGGAGACAGGAGGGGAAGGTGGGACCTTCATATACCCCTTTTAGAAGGAACTGGCGATAGAAGTAGAGCCCAGAGTTTGGCACATGTCACCTCTGAGCCACATCCTCCCCCCACACAGATTTTTCTGATACCCGACAGATGTCATGTTTAGAAGTGCGTTTCTCTGCAGACCCTCCCGAGTGTTGAAGGTTGTAATTCTGGGTATGGGCACAGGAAGTAGCCCTGAGAGGCTACAAAACACAGTCTCCCCTCTCTGGCACTGCATGGGAGTGTCCCAGGGGAGTGGGGAGGACGGGGCAGTCAGGCAAAGGTTAGGGAGGAAAGGAGCCAGGCAGAGGCCCGGAATGACTCCAGGAAATGTTTAGATTTCTCCACCAGGAGGGAGGGCAAACAAACTTTTTTCCCCCAAGCCTTCTGGGCAGCTCTGAGCACTCTGCAGAGCAGACTGTGAAGAAAAAGCAGGAAAGAAAAATCCTCTCACGGCTGGATCCAGCAATTCCGGGGCAGCACACATCCCATCGGACCCCAGAGTGTATCCCAGAGTGTCCATGTGAGGAAAACAGTTTGCACTTCAGAGCCTGGCCCAGCTACAATCCTCACCCCTGCCGGGGACATGGAGCTTGTGATCCAGGCTGAGGAAGAGAAAGGGCCTGCTCCAGGCTTTCGTTTCCTGGCTGAAGTTTCTCTTGTGGGTGCAGCGTCTGCATCCCAGGGTGATGAGGTTAAGGGCTCAGCGGCAGTGGGAGTGGTAGTATTCTGATAGCCCTTGTGCTGGTCACCCGAGGACATTCATCCTCTCTCCGACTGCCATGGACAACGGGTCGTGCTGTCTCATCGAGGGAGACCCCATCTCCCAGGTGATGCCACCGCTACTCATCCTTGCCTTCGTGCTTGGTGCCCTAGGCAACGGGATAGCGCTGTGTGGTTTCTGCTTTCACACGAAGACCTGGAAACCGAGTACTATTTACCTTTTCAACTTGGCCGTGGCTGATTTTCTCCTCATGATCTCCCTACCCTTGCGGACAGACTACTACCTCAGACGGAGGCACTGGGCCTTTGGGGATATTCCCTGTCGCCTGGTGCTCTTCATGCTGGGCATGAATAGGGCGGGGAGCATTGTCTTCCTCACTGTGGTGGCTGCCGACAGGTATTTCAAAGTGGTCCACCCCCACCACCCGGTGAATGCCATATCCAACCGGACAGCAGCTGCGGCAGCCTGTGTGCTCTGGACCTTGGTCATCTTGGGGACTATGTACCTTCTCATGGAGAGTCACCTGTGTGTGCAGGAAACAGGGTCATCTTGTGAGAGCTTCATCATGGAGTCAGCCAATGGGTGGCATGATATCATGTTCCAGCTGGAGTTCTTCCTGCCTCTAGCCATCATCGTGTTTTGCTCCTTCAAAGTTGTCTGGAGCCTCAGACGGAGGCAGCAGCTGGCCAGACAGACTCGGATGAAGAGGGCCACCCGCTTCATCATGGTGGTGGCTGCTGTGTTCATCACGTGTTACCTGCCCAGCGTGTTAGCCAGGCTCTATTTCCTCTGGACAGTGCCCTCCAGTGCCTGTGACTCCTCTGTCCACACAGCCCTCCACGTCACCCTCAGTTTCACCTACCTGAACAGCATGCTGGACCCTCTCATCTACTATTTCTCAAGCCCCTCGTTCCCCAAGTTCTATACCAGTCTCAAAATCTGCAGTTTGAGACCCAAACGCCCAGGACACTTGAAGACACAGAGGTCAGAAGAGATGCCGATTTCCACCCTCTGTCGTAAGAGCTCCGTCGATGGGGCAAATAGCTCCCAAAGGCCGTCAGAGGGGCAGTGGGATCTCCAAGTGTGTTGAATGGCGTTAAGGCAAACGGCCCAACCACAAGGCAGAGGGATGGGCAACTGTGAGTTAAATGGGTGGGGACTTCAAAAATGCCACCGCTGTTTCTCAGCTGTGTCTTTCTCTCAGGTGGAAATGAATTCCATGTCATTCTGCCTTTTCCAGAAGGGTCCAGTTGCTTGAAGTGAGTTGGTTGTGTTTAAATATTCTGATTGCTATGGTAAGAGGATGGCACATGTGTGTGCGTGGGAGTGCATGTGTGTGCATGTGTGCGTGTGTGTATGTGCGTGTGTGTTCGTGTGTGTGTGTGTGAAGGAAAGCATGTGTTGGGTTAGGAACTGCTCAGAGCCTCTGTCACTTTACATGGCTGAGAATATGGTCTTGTTCTTGCTCTGAGAAAGTTAATGAACTTGATAACTTGTCAGTATTTTCTGGGCTGAAAATAACTTGAACCTGGGCTGGGTGGATACACTTCTGTCCAGCTGAGTGAGACCCTTTACACGGGGATGCTGGGTCCTGGCTGTGTTTCATCTTTCCTGGGGAGCCTCTGTATATTTCCTTTCCAGTGTTTGAACTTCCAGGTAGCCCAGGAGGACAGCAAAAAGAATCTACCCTAACCTTACAGCTTCATACTTTGCTGATTTTAGGTGGTTTGTTTGCTTTTCAAAGAAGATGCTGGGGGACTCGACAAACCAGTCTGGTTTCTCCAGCTTCCTCTTCATTCATTCATTCTCCATTCCTTGTTGAATTCATATTGTGCAGCCCGGCACTATCTCGTATCCCCATCTGTTTTGTCTTTGGTGCTGGGCAATGAACTTGGGTCCTTACAAGGCCTAGGTGAGCACTCACCACTGAACTCCATTCTCAACCCTTTGCTCCCCGTTTAGCTGGAGCTTTGTTTGCCAACTCTTGGGAGACTGTGAAGTTCTAGGGGGCGGCCAGAGACATTTCATCTCGGCTCCCTTTTGGTGAACAGTGTCTAGCCAATCGTCAGGATCTCCTCCTGTTGTGGCCTCCCTCTGCTCACGTGTTCCCCAGATACTGCCTGGAACTCTCACCACTAGACGATTTTGTGAAGCGCAGGCTGCTCCTGTCCCAGAGGAAGGAAAACAGATCCCGTGTCAAGCTCAGCTCCTCTTCCAAAGGGGTGACAGGCATCAGTCATCCTTCTGTTTGCACTTTCTCCGATTCCCAGAGCATTCTCCCCCAGGCAGGGACCTTGACAACTTTTATGTCTTTAGCCTGAGACACTCCTCTAGGCTCTCCACACTGTTTCCCTTGCCAGAAGCGGTGTACAGCCTGGTAGCCAAAACCATGGTCTGGCTACAGGACCGGCAAGATGGCTCAATGGGTTAAGGAGCCTGCTGCCAAGATGCCAACCTGAGTATTCCTGGGAGCCATGGGGGAAGGAGAAAACAGACTCCCAAAGGTTGTTCTCTGGCCTATGCGCCCCCACACACACATGCGCACCCACACAATTAATTAATTAATTAATGTGATAACAATTACACTTGTTATAACAATTGGCTGCACAGTCAAGTGGGTCTCAGTTTGAATCCTAGTCAAACATTTATTAGACAAGCGCTCTTAGGGGAGAGTTTATATAACCACATTCAGTTTTGGTTTCTCCATTTGTCCAAGAGAAGTACTAGTGCCTCCGAAGGGTTAGGGCAAAGTCAATGAATATACAATCTTGACTCATAAGGACTTTGTTTTACTCTTTCGTCCCAAGTGCCTAGCAGGAGACTACCTGGTTATAACAGACGTAAATAAATGTTTGTTGAATGACTGTGTGGACGTAAAGAATGAGACCCTACATCTGGCTATGAGTTTTCAAAGATGACCTAACGACATCATATGTGGTTTGTGGTTGTTTTTAAGCTTGGAGGGTAGTTTTTATTCAAGTTGAAAAGAAAAACTCCAGGGCAGGCAAGCTGTATATCTCAGCAGATGGAGAAGGGAGACAGAGAGGGAGAAGAGAGAAAGCCGCTGGCTTTTCTCAGTCGTCACAGAGTGGATGAGCGGCCCCACAGTGAGGAGGAGGGAGACAGAGAGGGGGAAGAGAGAAAGCTGCTGGTTTTCTCAGTAGTCACAGAGAGCATGTGCGGTCCCATAGTGGGGAGGAGGGCTTCAGATAAAGAATGGAAGAGCCCAGAGTGCCAGCAACAGGATGTTTGGACTCTAGAGAGGTCGAAAGAAAGAGACAGGAAAGGAAAAGGGAACTTTGTGTAAGCCTGGACTCAGAACCTCATGGTGACCCTGCAGTGCCTGACACATGAGCACACGGCACACAGAAAGTCCATGGAAAGAAGCGGACACACGAGAGTCAAGTGTCCCTAAGCAGCTACTCCATTGTTACTGCCTGACTTCTTCTTCCTAGGAAGGAGTCAAGCCAGGAAGTCCTACCAGCATCAAATCAAGGACCACATATCCTCTTTGTCTTTTATTTTATTTTCTTCACACTATCATCATTATTATTATTATTATTATTACTATCATTTTGTTTTTGAAACAGGGGTTCACTACATAACCCTGGCCTGGAACTTGCTGGTCTTTTGGGGTTTTTTGTTTTGTTTTTTTGAGACAGAGTTTCTCTGTGTAACCCTGGCTATCCTGGAACTCACTATGTAAACCAGGCTATGCTTGAACTCAGAGATCTGCCTGCCTTGACCTCCTGAATGCTGGAATTAAAGGTGTGCACCACCACCACCCAGCTAACTTGCTGGTCTTGAACTTGAGATCTACTGGCCTCTGCCACATGATTGAAATCTGTGGAAACTGGCTTGGGAGCTATTTCAGTAAGTGAAAAGCCTACCACACAGTCCCGAGGACCTGAGTTCAGTCATAGAACTCATAGGGTAGCACAAGCTTCTAATCCCAGAGTTGGGGAGGCAGAGACAGAAGACAGGAGAGGCTCACTGGCCAGCCTAGCTGAATGGGTAAGCCCGAGGACTCAGTGAGACTGTCTCCAAAACAAACGACAGCAAAGCAAACAGGCAAACACGGTAGGGGCTGATGTGATCACTCAGTGGGTGAAGGCCCTCACCACCAAGGCCTGAACGTGATCCAGCCAGGAACTTGGGAGGCAGAAGGAGAGAGCTGACCCCTGTAGTGTGTCTCTGACCTCCTCTCATGTGTTCACACATGCGTATGCACACAAGAGCATACACATACACACGCACACTAAACAAACACTTTTTTAACGTCCCTCCTGAGGAATGACCCCAGAGGTTGGTTTCTGGCCTCCACCTCCACTCTCGTGAGAGTCACATGTTTATCCTACATGCAAAAATAAACAGAAATCTGCCAAAACCCCGGCTTTTAACTTTACCCTGGGGCGCCATGTTTCACTCCTTTGTTGCTTGATCCTAATAAAAATGGATTTTGAAAGAAAGCGTGCCTCTCAAGTGTGGCTATCGCTCAGAAACTTCTCTGAAGTGGCCTTCCAAGGGAAGGAACTAAAGGCCCAATCCCCAGAAGCCCACGGCAGGCCTGTGGACAGAGGTTCTCACCGCAAAGCAGCCAGAGCAAGCTGGAAGCCAGGAAAATGAAACAAGACCTCAAGGATAGCCTTGACTCTCCGTGCACTTCCCCTTTGAAGCTGGCGAGTGTGACACAAAGCCTGTCTTACCAGAAAGTGTTCTTGAGAACTGGGGTGTGGGGCTGTCTGAAACAGGAAAACAATGGGTTTAGAGGAAATGATTCCCTTCCCCGGGAAAGCAAAAACCTATATAAAAAGAAAATGACAATTGTCTTTAATTGACCTTGACAATGGAAAATAAATGAGTTCTAGAACACCCTCAGAATAGATGTTCTTAACTTATTTTATTTTATTTTTGAAACAGGGTGTCACTATGTAGCCCTGACTGGGCAGGAACTCTTTGTATTGACTAGGCTAGCCTCGATCTCAGGGATCTACTTGCTTTTGCCTCTTAAAGATTTATTTACGTATTAAGTATACAGTGGTCTGCCTGCATATGTCCCTGCAGGCCAGAAGAGGGCAGCATATTTCATTACAGATGGTTGTGAGCCACCATGTGGTTGCTGGGAATTGAACTCAGGACCTTTGGAAGTGAAGCCAGTTCTCTTAACCTCTGAGCCATCTCTCCAGCCCCCCATTGCCTTTGCCTCTTGAAGGCTGGGATAAAATGTGTTTGCTAGGGCTATGAGATGGGCTCTGTGGTTAAAAACACTGACTTTGGGGCTGGAGAGATGGCTCAGAGGTTAAGAGCACTGACTGTTCTTCCAGAAGTCCTAAGTTCAATTCCCAGCAACCACAGGGTGGCTCACAACTATCTGTAATGAGATCTGGTGCCCTCTTCTGGCATGCAAGGATACATTCAGACAGAACACTGTATACATAATAAATAAATCATATATATATATATATATATATATATATATATATAAACCTGTCTACACTTGTAGAGGATCTAGTGCTGTGGGATAACAACTCTCTTGTACACTGTAAAGATTTGTCACTCGTACTGATTTAATAAAATGCTGATAGCCAGTAGCCAGGCAGGAAGTATAGGCGGGGTGACCAGACTAAGAGAATTCTGGGAAGAGGAAAGGCAGAGAGACTCAGTCACCAGTCAGGCACAGAGGAAGCAAGATGAAACTGCCTCACTGATAAAAGGTACCAATCCAAGTGGCTAAACATAGACAAGACTGGTGGGTTAATTTAAGTTGTAAGAGCTAGTTAATAATAAGCCTGAGCTAATAGGCCAAACAGTTTATAATTAATATAAGACTCTGTGTTTTTCTTTGGGACTGAATGGCTGTGGGACTGGGCATGACAGAAACTTCTGTCTACAATCTAGGTTCAATTCCCAGCACCCACCACTCAGAACAACTTATAACTCTAGTTCTGAGGGATCCGATATCCACCCCATGCCCCCACAAGTACTGCATGAACATGGTAATCTTAAATAAAAGCAAAACACCAATCACAACAAACAGGTCAATTAAAAAATATATATTTTTGAAAAAATCTTCATCAACATGCCTTACCCTTTAATTAAAGGAAAAATGGTTATGACAAGGTTTGAAGTAATGCATGCATAGTGCCTGGAGGGATTAGACCTCTGGTGCATGAAGAGTTAAACCAGTTGTTAAAGCTTTTGTAAGGGAAGCAGGGCTGTGTTGCAAGGTCGGGCCTTGCTGGCCTCTGAGCCTTCAGCTCCACATGGAATGATGCAAGACCCTGTTCTCACTATGGGCGCATCCCAGGCTGCAGAGCTGGTTCTGCAGTCTTCAGGATGTAATTCAAAATGGAACTTTTAGGTCCCCCCTTTTAAAAAGCATTGTAGAGTCTCAAGACAGCACTAGGCATAGGGCACACGCTTACAACCCCTGGATTGGAGAGAGAAGTCTGCACCAAATTCTGGGTTAGATCCCCAGCCTGGCATAAACTGGGAGTGGAAGTTTACGTTGGATTTCCATCACTCAGGAGGTGGAGGCAGGAGGATTAGAAGTTCAAAGTTGTTCTTAGCTATATAGGAAGTTCTAGGTCAGCCTTGAACTATGTGAGAGCCTATCTCAGTAAATGAATACAGAAAGAATTCTTTTTTTTCTCACTTCCCTTCCTCACTGTATTTTTTTATTCATATTCACAAATACGTATATGCTTATACATGGATTTATACCATAGATATGTTTATACACACCGGTCAGTGCAACTAATGCTCTCTCTGCCACTTTATTTCCCCTGCTAGATCTCCTTTGTTAGAGCCCCAGGGCTGTCATGTCCCCTACCAGCCACAAGAACCTTCAGAGTCCTGTACTGTCTGCAGTGGGAGATCTTCCAAAATGTCCTCCAAGAAATTGGGCTTCCTGCCGCTTGACACTATGAGTGTCTGCTGTCTCCATGGAACATGAAGCCTTGCCGTGATGTGGTAAGAGCGGTATCTGGAGATTCCCAAGCCCAGCTTTAAGAAGGTCTGCTTGTGGACTTCTGAAAACCCAGCGAAGCCTATGCCATGCACAGAAAACACATGACAGGGTCACATGAAGAAGCCACCCTAAGAAGCAGACAGTCATAGGAAGAGAGCGAGGAACCCATCTGTCAGGATTCGTCCTCATGTCTACTGGGGACACACTTCTGGGTGTCTGGGAAGGTCTTAGGGAGGGTAAGGGAGAAGGTTAGACCCACCCTAAGTGTGGGCAGCTCCACTCTACTGGCTGGAGGGTCACACTGATAAAAAGGAGAAAGCTGCCTCAAATTCATCTCGCTCTGCTTCCCGACCGCTGGTCTGTGGTGACTACCTGCCCCAACACTGTGAGCCAAAACCAAACCGAAGCCTTAAGTTGCTTTTGTCGTGTATTTTGGAGCAGCAAAAAGAAACAAAGGAACCCACACTTCTTCAGTGTAAATTTAGCCTAGGCCCTAGCTGAAAGCCCCCAGAGGACCAATCCGGCTGAGTCCAGTCAATCCAAAAACCAGGAAGGAAAATGGGAGCGGCGAATGTTTTAAAGCTTCGGGTTTGGTGGTGACTAGTTAGCAGATACCTAAAACAGAAACCCAGGTTAGGAGCAGACATGAGACAGCTTCCTACTTAAAGTCTTTAAGCCAGTGAGTGGGTTGTGCCCCTTTATGGGCATCAAATGACACTTTTACCTGGGTCACATACCAGATATCCTGCTTATCAGATATTTACAATCCATAACAGTAGCAGAATTACAGTTATGAAGTACAAATGAAAATAATTTTATGGTTAAGGTCTCCACAGCATGAGGAGCTGTATTAAAGGATCACAGCAGCTGAGTGGTGATGGCACACCTTTAATTCCAGCACTCGGAGGCAGAGGCAGGCAGATCTCTGTGAGTTCGAGGCCAGCCTGGTCTACAAGAACTAGTTCCAGGACAGGCTCCAAAGCTACAGAGAAACCCTGTCTCAAAAAGCAAAGCAAAACAAAACAAAACAAAAAAGGGTCACAGCGTTAAGGAGGTTGAGAGTTGAGGACCACTGCTCTAAGCCCTGTTTTTCCAGTCTTGAGACAGGGATAATAACGACACCTCCCTCCCTGGCCTTGTGTGAAGATAAAGCGAGGTCACACATGGAAAGTGATGGCCTCGAACCCATTCAGGCGTGTGGCTCTGGCAGGCCTTGCCCTTCTCCCCATTCCCTTTGCCTTACTAAAAATCATTAGATTACAGTCCTGAAACTAGCACCAAAGTTTCCTTATTTGACCACTTCCTCTTCCTGAGGCTGACTACCAAGGCCCCGCTATCAAAAGCCCCCTTTGGTTTACCTACTCAACATGCCCAGTTAAAATTAAACACTTCATCCTAACACGGGGTTCCCCCTTTACCTGTTTGCTTGTTTGTTTGTTTGAGACAGGGTTTCTTTGTAGCTTTTGGAGCCACTACACCCTAGCCCCTTCTAACACAGACCTCCCCTTAAAATGACACCCGCAAGATCACTTGCTGCTGTTTCTCTGCCTGAGTGAGAGAACAGCCACTTTAACTTTTCTTCCCCGATTAATAAAGAATATCTCTGTAAAAACAGGTGTTTGGGTGTGGTTTGTGCCTAGTCTGGGGTTCAGGAGAAAGCTCCCATTGTTAGGAGGTTTCCTTCCGAAATCTCTCAGTACAAGGCCTGATGTACAGCAAGCAGACGACAGAGGATAGTTGGTGTTCTTATTTTGCTTTTGTAGAGTTGGGGACCAAACTCAGGGGGTGAGGCATGTTAGCTAGCTAGTAGTCTATCACTGAGCGAAAGCCCTGGCCCTATTATATTTATTTACTTAATATTTTAAAATTTTGTTTCATTTGTTTTAAGACAAGGTCTCCATATATAGCTATGACTGACCCAGAACTCAATATGTAGACCAGACTGGCCTCACACTCAAAGAGATCTGTCAGCCTCTGTCTTCCCAATGCTGGGATTAAAAGCCTGTGCTACCTACCCTCAGCTTTAGTTATTTTTAGTTAGTCAAATTTTGTTGTTGTTTTTTGAGACAGGGTCTGTGTCCTCCATGTAAACCAGGTTGACCATGAATTTGTAGTGATCCTCCTGCCTCTGCTTTCTTCCTGGGCTCACAGGCATATACCACCTCACTGTGTCAAACCTCTAAAAACTGTTTGCTGGGTGCAGCGGTTAACATCTGTAGTCCCAGTTACCCAGAGGGCTGAGGAAGGAGAGTCCCTTGACCCAGGAGCTTAAGGTCAGCCTGGGCAACAAATTGAGACCCTCCCCCAATGGTTGATTAATTAATTGATTAATGATAACACCTTTGTGTACCGTGGCACACCTCTAGTTGTCCCACCCAGTGTAGGGGCTCACGTTGGTTTTGAGAGTCATACCTGTGAGGATCATTTCCTTTCCACCAGACAGAAGACTCATTGCCTGCCTCTCTAAATGATTCGTTCTAACAAGTTTCTGTACAGCTCATGCCTCAGTAAGAAAAAAAAATACAGAAAAGAAAGACCAGCACAAGACAAGGCGTGCCCTCCCGAGGTGGGAAGACTGGAAATTCCGTACCAGGACCTGGCACCCAGAGGCCTCAATTTACATTCCCTAAACTTCCTGTTTAGAAGCCTTGAATGTGAGCTTTGTAGGAAAGTAGGGGGAGGGGAGGTGTCTCCTAGTTCCTCAGTTTCCACCAGAGGAAGCTGAGGGGAAAGTGAGGGGCTTCACAGCCCACTGAGCATGGACTCAGAGTCAGCTACCGGCTTTTCTCTTTTTCCAAACTTAACTATTTGTTGTTTTTCTCATTTTGGCTGTGATAGGTTGGGGGATGGTGGCACATGCCTTTAAACCCAGCAGAGCCAGGTTGACCTCTGACTTCGATGCCAGCCTGGTTTACAGAGTGGGTTCCAGGACAGCCAGAGCTATACAGAGAAACCCTGTCTCTTAAAAAAAAAAAAAAAAAAAACCAAAAGAAAGAAAAAAAAACCTTCCCCCTCAAAAAGAAAGGTTTATTCTTGACTGTCTGGTTTCATTTCTGTTTGCTGTGAGAAAATACCCTGGCATAAAGCAGTGTAAGGAAGAAAAAGGTTTATTTCAGTTTGTCTTTCCAGTCCCCTTTTGTGGGGAAGTGAAGGCAGGAAGTTGAGGTAGCTGGTTACATTACGGCCATACTCAAGAGCACAGATAGATGAATGTCTGCAGGCTCACTTGCCAGTGCTACTCTCAGTTCAGCTTCTCCACTAGAAAACAGTTGAGGACCCCAGTCAGGGAACAGTGCCACCGACAGTGGGCGGGCTCTTCCCACATCAGTGAACATAATTAGAGCAATCCCCCACAGACAGACCCTCAGGCAAACCCAGTGAGACAGCCCCTCACTGAAGCGCTCCTTCCAAATGATTCTAGGTTAGCAGTTAAAGACAACCTTATAATGGCTACTCCTCATCCTCATCCTTCTCAGTTCGTCTGTCTTTCCTGTCTTGAGGCAGAATTGTGGCTCTCTGTAGCTCAGGCTGACCTTCAACTACCTCTGGCTCTGAAAATGGCTTTGAATTCCTGCTCTTTCCACCTCTTTCTTTGAAATACTGTAGGACGGCTGTCCAGAGGGCTCATTGGGTAAAGAGCTTGCGGTGCAAACACACGGCTCTGAGTTCAGATCCACAGCACCCACTTGTGAAGATAGCACATACATGTGGCACATGCCTGTAACCGCAGTGCGGTGAAAATACGTACCTCCGGGGGGTGTTGTGGGCTAGACAGTGGGTTCTGGGGTTAGTGAGAGACCCTGGCGGCAGCTCAAGATTCCTTTCGAAGTTGCCTTCAGCCACGGCTCTCACACATATAGGCAAGCGCCCCTGCATGAATATGTATGCACACACACATTAATAAAACTCAGAAACTTAGGAAGGAGACTCCCGTGCAGATTCTGGATGCCAGAAATAATTGGTGCCAGTAGTTTCTCTGATACTTAGTCCACAGCCCCGTAGGATTAGGTCTTGAGTATTGTGTGAGCTACTTCCACGATGTTGAGACCAAACATCGGACAGAAGCGACTTAGAGCAGAGAGGTCTGTTTTGGCTTAAGTGTCACAGTCCATTGTGACATAGAGGAGCGTGATGTCAGGAGCAGCTCAGGAACGCGTGGTGGGGATCCTCACATGGTGGCTGGGCCAGGAGGACTCACCCAAAAGTCAATATAACCTTCCAGGCCCTGTCCCTAGTGATCTGTCTTCCAGCTACCATTGCCAAAGATCTCCAGTCTCCGGAAACAGCTCCAGCAGCTGGGGACCAAGTGTTCAAGCCTGGGAGTCTGTAGAGAGACACTTTATATTCAAACCACAATACACGACATCAATAAGTCCACATTTATCCAGGGAGGGAGTGCTACCAGCATACACAGGCTGCAAGGCAAGCAAGTGTTAATGCCAGCTACCGCTCAAGGCAATCGCAGAAGAGGCAGTGGTCAGGCGTTGTGCTCGAGACCAGCCTGGGCTACACAGGGAGATGCTGTCTCAAAATCTGTTTAAGGGTCTGGTGAGATGGCTCAGTTAAGAGTACTTGCTCTTGCAGAGGATTTGAGTTCAATTCCCAGTACCCTCATCAGGTGACTCGTGTCCACTGCTTCAGGGAACCTGACACCTTCTTCTGATGTCTGAGGGCACTCACATGTATATACCTACACACACACACACACACACACATACACACACGCACTTTTTTAAAAGTCAATGTTTCAAAAAATCTTTTGAAAAATACATTATCATTTGGCAAGATGGTCTATTGAGTAAAGGTGCTGCTGCCAAGCGTGACACCTGAGTTAAACACCCAGGTAGGAGGAAACCCATCATCTTAGGTTCTCCTCTGACCTCTACACATGCGCCATAGCATTTATCTCCTCCCTTTCCAAATACATGAAAGCAATTAAAAATTTCCAATAAATAATAAATAAATAAAAAGAAGTATACCACAATGATGAGGGCAGAGGTTTGGAGATCTGCCAGGTTCAAGTCCAAGTCCCGCTGGGTAATCTGGGCACGTTGCCTCTTTGAACTCCCCTTACCTCAGTTGGAAGTCATAATCAGCAAGAGTTTTTGGTCCATGGGCTACGGAGGATAAAACAAGATGACAGATTTATTTATTTTTTTAAAGCTTTATTTATTTATTATGTATACAACATTCCTTCCATGTATGCTTGCATGCCAGAAGAGGGCACCAGACCTCATTACAGATGGTTGTGAGCCACTATGTGGTTGCTGGGAATTGAACTCAGGACCTCTGGAAGAGCAAGCAGTCAGTTCTCTTAACCACTGAGCCATCTCTCCAGCCCAAGATGACAGATTTAAAGTGTGGGCTGGAGAGACAACGGCTCAGCTGCTTAAAAGCACTGGCTGCTTTTGCAGAGGACCCAGGTTCTGTTCCCAGCACCCACATGGTGACCCACAACTGTCTGACTCTCGTTCCAGGGGATCTGATGTCTTTATGATCTCGTTGGCCATACCACATACTGTGGTGTACATAACATCCTGACACAGACACTCATACACTTTAGAAAACAAATGGCTCTTTAAGGCCTGGAGTCTGGCACGCTGGAGACTGCTGGAGACTGCAGTGTGAGCACCGTTCATCCCGTCTTCATGGTCACCATAGCATCGATAATTCCATAGGAATCTAAGGTTAGGCCACCCTGAGTCTAGTCTACAAAGGTCTATTACATGCCAATAGTGGGTCTTGGTATGCAACCAAAGGGTTAAATTTCCAATTTCTTTTTTTTATTTCAGCTTATTTATTCTTTTTTTTTATTTATTAAAGATTTCTGCCTCCTCCCCGCCACCACCTCCCATTTCCTTCCCCCTCCCCCCGATCAAGTCCCTCTTCCCTCATCAGCCCGAACAGCAATCAGTGTTTCCTGACCTGTGGGAAGTCCAAGGACCACCCACCTCCATCCAGGTCTAGTAAGGTGAGCATCCCAACTTCCTAGACTCCCACAAAGCCAGTACGTGCAGTAGGATCAAAAACCCATTGCCATTGTTCTTGAGTTCTCAGTAGTCCTCATTGTCCACTATGTTCAGCAAGTCCGGTTTTATCCCATGCTTTTTCAGACCCAGGCCAGCTGCCCTTGGTGAGTTCCCGATAGAACATTCCCATTGTCTCAGTGTGTGGGTGCACCCCTCGCGGTCCTGAAAGAGTTAAAAGTATACAATGGAAAAAAGAGAGCATCTTCAACAAATTGTGCTGGCAAAACTGGATGTCATTCTGTAGAAAAATGAATATAGATCCATATCTATCACCATGCACAAAACTCAAGTCCAAATGGATTAAAGACCTCAATATCAGTCGGAACACACTGAACCTGATAGAAGAGAAAGTGGGAAGTACTCTACAGCACATGGGCACAGGAGACCACTTCCTACATATAACCCCAGCAGCACAGACATTAAGGGCCTCATTGAATAAATGGGACCTCCTGAGACTGAGAAGCTTCTGTAAAGCAAAGGACACTGTCACTAAGACAAAAAGACAACCCAATGATTGGGAGAAGATCTTCACCAACCCCGCAACTGACAAAGGTCTGATCTCCAAAATATATAAAGAACTCAAGAAACTAGACCGTAAAAGGCTAATCAACCCAATTATAAAATGGGGCACTGAGCTGAACAGAGAATTCTCAACAGAAGAAGTTCAAATGGCCAAAAGACACTTAAGGTCATGCTCAACTTCCTTAGCGATCAGGGAAATGTAAATCAAGAAAACTTTAAGATACCATCTTACACGTGTCTAAATTTCCAATTTCTAACTCATAGTAGAACAAAAAATTTATAAACCTTACGTGTATATATATATTGACATGTATATATGACAAAATACTCAGTGGTAGATACTCTATAGGAGGGCAATCATGTTCCCCAAAAAGGGGGTGGGGAGGAAAGGAAATGCTGTCTTTCTGCAAGGCAGAGCTCCACATCCTCTTGAGACTTGGAATTCAAATCTAATTTTACAAATACCACACAGCCAGGCACTGCACTGCATGCCTGCAAATCCCAGAACTTGGGGAACAGAAGCACGAAGATGGAGAATTTAAAGCCCCCTGGGGTGACATAGCAAGTAATAAAGCAAAGAACGGGGTGCTAAGGGGCTGACTCAGCTGTCAACAGCACACTGCTCCTGCGAAGAACTTGAGTTCAGCGCCCTAACTGCCTCTAACTCCAGCTACACGGTGCCCAGCAGCCTCTGGGGGCACCTACCCACACAGACGCATGTATAAATAAAAATAAAAGTAATCCAAGAAAGAAGAAAAGGGAGAGAGACAGAGAGGAAGAAACACAAAGAGAGTAAGAGAGAAAGAGAGAGAGAGAGAGAGAGAGAGAGAGAGAGAGAGAGAGAAGAAACTGTATACACATTACCAATGCACGGTAAAATTTCACATGAATTCTTATTGTTTCTGAAAGCCTTGCTGTTCATTTAGCACAATGCCATTGTTAATTTGTTAATTATGCGAGCCAAGCAAACGGCAGTGAATGAATTCTCCTGCCAATTAACGCCCCAGTGTGCATGCCTGCAGCCTTCAGAAGCAATGCCCCCAGATTTTACTCATTCGCAGTCTGCTTGCCTAAACTTATCCTTTACACTAGAAAAAGTTGTGCTAAAAAAAAAAAGAAAGAAAGAAAAATTTGTGCTTCCCGCCGCCTGCCTAAGGGATTTTTTTTTCATTACTTGTTTATGCAAACAGCAAGTTGCATAAGAGCCTTGCTAGCTTTTTTTTTTTTTTAAACGATTTCGTAGTTTCCTGGTAACCATTCAGTCATCTCTTTCAACACCCTGCCATGACATAAAGCTGGGGGCTGGACCACACGTTCACCACAGACACACACTTGCCTTGAGCCTTCGCTAGGTGAGGCGCTCTGGGGCAGACTGACCAGATCTACTCATGATCAAACAGAACCATTTTCTGGTGATAAATGGCAAGAACTGCTGTGTGTTCCGAGATGAAAACATTGCCAAAGTCTTGCCACCGGTGTTGGGGCTGGAGTTTGTGTTCGGACTACTGGGCAATGGCCTTGCCCTGTGGATTTTCTGTTTCCATCTCAAGTCCTGGAAATCCAGCCGGATTTTCCTGTTCAACTTGGCCGTGGCTGACTTTCTCCTGATCATCTGCTTGCCCTTCCTGATGGACAACTATGTCAAAAAGTGGGACTGGAGGTTTGGAGACATCCCCTGCCGTCTGATGCTCTTCATGCTGGCCATGAACCGGCAAGGCAGCATCATCTTCCTCACGGTGGTGGCTGTGGACCGGTACTTCCGGGTGGTTCATCCCCACCATTTCCTAAACAAGATGTCCAACCGGACGGCGACCATCATCTCTTGCTTCTTGTGGGGTGTCACCATCGGTCTGACGGTCCATCTCCTCTACACCAACATGATGACCCGCAACGGCGATGCGAAACTGTGCAGCAGCTTCAGCATCTGTTACACCTTCAGGTGGCATGATGCAATGTTCCTCCTGGAATTCTTCTTGCCGCTGAGCATCATCCTGTTCTGCTCAGCCAGGATCATCTGGAGCCTAAGGCAGAGACAAATGGACAGACATGCCAAGATCAAGAGGGCCATCAACTTCATCATGGTGGTGACTATCGTGTTCGTGATCTGCTTCCTGCCCAGCGTGGCTGTGCGGATCCGCATCTTCTGGCTCCTCTACAGAAACAACGTGTGGAACTGTGAGATCTACTCCTCTGCGGACCTGGCCTTCTTCACCACCCTCAGCTTTACCTACATGAACAGCATGCTGGACCCAGTGGTCTACTATTTCTCCAGCCCATCCTTCCCCAACTTCTTCTCTACGTGTATCAACCGCTGCCTTCGGCGGAACTCGTTGAGCGAAACAGATAATAACCGGAGCACAAGCGTGGAGCTCACGGGGGACCCCAGCACAGTCAGAGGTATTCCAGAGGCATTAATGGCTGACCCCAGTGAGCCAGGCAAACCCTCTTATCTGGCCACAACATCTCGTTAAGCCTCTATGCCAAGAAGGAAGGTTGCCACTCAGCCTGAGCTCTCTGGAGAAACAATCTGGCCGTTGCACAGAGTAACATCATGAGACTTGGCTCACACAGTTTCTCGGAACTTCTAGATTCAGAGAATCTGATTTAGAGAAACACCATGGTGGAGTCAGTGGCTTGGTTGCAAGGTGCTGCCATAGAAGTCTCAGAAGATCCAGAAGGTAGAAACTTGTTAGTCTCCCAAGCCTGCGGGGGTGAAGAGGACAGGATCCTGCAGCGTTTGAGCTCCAGACACACCCATTCGTGCCTATGGCTTCTTGGCTTCTTTCCTCAGCCGTCTCAAAGCCTCGGATGGTCCTTCAGTCCCTAGGGTCCTATCTAGACGGTCTGTGGGACCCAGTGGGGGACAAAGAGAGCCAAGGAGCTAGAGACGATCTCTGCCCAGGTGTCATTGAACAAGCCAGCAGGTCACTTGGATTCTGTGGAACCAGTTCGCTTTTCAGCCAAACTTGAGCAGAAATGGAGAAGCGGGAGGAGATTCCAAAGCTTTGATTGTTCTGGGAGTCTCCGATGGTGGTAAGAAGGGGCTAACTTCAGGAGAGACTGAACTATCTGTTGGAGGGAATTAAACCATCAGCAAGAAATTCAACCGAGGAGTTAAAAGGCTTCAGGGAAGACAACTGCCTCCCTCTTCTGTCCACCTTTCTTTGTAAAAGGGGTTTATGTGTGTTCATGATTAAATGGGGCGGGTGGAATCCTCCTGGGTCATATGCTTGTGTTTCTGTACTTCCATCTGCCATTTCAATAAATTTCAACAGGAGACACAGTCTGCTGTGCCATCTGTCTGGGTTAGAGTTCCCAGAGTTGGGCTCCTTACTTAAGACCCGTATGGGTTATGACCTGTATCCTAGCAGAAAAGTTCAGCGTGTTGCGAAGCACAGACGGGTGTGGAGCTCTGTCATGAGATAGCTAAGGGATGGGTGGGAAGGACATAAGGCATTTGGGAAGGCTGTATAGTAAAGTTTGCATTGGAGTTTCCCCCTTTACAGTTTGGTGAGTGTTGCTATTAATAGCTGTACATTAAAAAAAAGAATTAGACCACAGTGGGATTTTTTTCCGCCCCCAGGAAGAGGAAGGGAGAGCTTCCTATGGAATGGTTTCGGTTCCCAGTTCTGAGATGGAAAGGAGATGTACTGGTTTGAGCCTGCTGTGGGTCCAAGTTTCTGCTGTACTTTCATTTCCAGTTTCTGTCCCTCCTTGATCCTTTGGCAAGATAGGCTTAACTTTTCCCCCTGAGCTAGATGCAAATAAGAATTTAAATATTCAGATTTCCCAGGCCAAAACGGCGGAAGGCAAGAAACAGGGGACAGAAGGACAGTCTTGATTTCACGGGCTTGCTTGAAGTTTATTGTCTCTATTCCCTTCAGCTCCCATGGGTAGGAATTTAAAAGCAGGGGTTGCCTTCTTCGGAAAGATGGCAGACAGGAGCGCAGAGCTGAGCAGGGATTTCCCCCGTTCAGATGAGTGACTCACAGGGAAGCCCGCGGTGAACCGCCCAGTCCTTCAGCGGCTGAAGTCAACAGCTGACATACTTTCCTCTGGTTTTCCAGTACTAAACTGTGCACCAGACTCTCTAGGTGGTGGCAGTACAGCCAGGAGCAAGGTCGATAGGTGGTCCTCTTCTCATTGGACTCAGAGTCCAGGCAGGGAGGAAGGAAGGAAAGGCACGACCGCAAAGCTATTGGTGCTAACAGCCAAGCCTGGCAGTGGGGACGGTGGAAATGACTGGGGTGGGGTGGCTGGGAAGGCCTCCTGGAGGAAGTGACATTGAGCTGAGCCAGGTTAACAAGACAGAGCAAACTACCAAAAAATATGGGCTTAGGCAGTGGGGTGAGTAAGTGTGTGCCAAGGTCCTGAGGTGACCGTGAATCTGATGGGTGTGAGTCAGAACCACAAACTGAGTGGCTTAAAACAATATAAATTTATTCTGTCCTTTTTGGGAGGACAGAAATCCAAAATCAAGGTGTTGGCTGGGTTTGGCTCCTTGCATCAACTCTGCAGGAGAGTCGGCTCCCTGCCTCACTCAGCGGTTACCAGCAATTCTTCTGCTCTTTGGCTTGTAGAAACAGCACTCTAATCGCTGCCTGCTGTGATTCCAGGTGCGTTATCTACCGTGTGGTGCTGTGGACCAAATCCAGGGCTTCATATATGCTAGAGAAGCACTTTACCCACTGAGGCCAGGGATGCAAACATTGTGCTACTTTACACAAGGGATTTGAGAATTCTTGCATTTTGGCACCCTGGGGGTCCTGGAACCCGGTGTATGAATGTATGTACAAGCAGGTGCCAACTGGAAAGGCGGTTATAATAATTTCTTTGAACTTTAGGTTTTTATGTATTACTGCTGTTGTGTATATGATGTGTGTATTGTGCCAATGTTCACACGCAGAGGTCAGAGGACAACTTTGTGGAGCCAGCTCTCCCCTTCTATCTTAGTTCAGGTTCGGGGGATCAAGCCCAGCTCAGGTTACAGTCAAGTGCTCCTCTGAACCACCCACTGGTCCCTGGTTACCCCGGAAACAATAACTTGTGCATGTATTTTCTTTATGCCCTCTAAATCTTACAGCTGCTTTCTTGACTTTGGGGGTGTGGCGGTTTTGGGACTACACATTCTAAATACTCTGAACTTTGTAAAGAGGGACTTCCTTTTAGCTGTCCCCAGTAACCTTTTCCAAACATGGACAGATCACCCCCTAAATCTAGAACCAGAAACCAGGGGTTCAAGACCATGCCCATTCTGATGTCAGGAACTCTCCTCCCTTCCAGATTAATTAGACGAGTTACCCCTGACCCCACTCTGGAACCTTCTGCAGTGTGTGGGACTCTGGACAATGTCCAGTATTCTAATGGCAACACACCCCGGCCCTCAACTGTGGCTCAGTTTAATATTCAAAACACTTCCTGGATGTGGTCTGGGGCCATACTGGCTTCACTGTTGACAAACCTCAGCTGTCCACACACAGGACCTGTCCGGAGGCCTCTGGCCTCATCCCCTGCCCTTGACTGTGCTTCTGTGGTCTGTGATTTAGCGAAGGAAACAGTTCTTTCAGGTGCGTCAGACAACGAAAGATTTGGCGAAGTCTCAGACTGTACCAGTTACCAGCAACAAGGGATCTGGATTGTCTCCGGCAGGCCCAGCTTTTGGTTCAGTTGGTGATGTCTTCCCATTGGAACAGGCTTTACCTGTAAAGTAGGCCTGAGGTGTGCTTGGGAGGAGGAGCTAGCAGGACGACTTGAGCCTGTGAATCGGGGCCAATTTGATCAATACAGGAAGACCTTGTCTCAAAACAAACAGAAAAACAAACCAAACAAGGTGGCTAGGAGAATGGCTTAGTTGGTAAGATGCCTGAGAGCTAGGGGTGGCGGCACACATCTACGCCGTCAGCAATTGGGAGGCAGAGGCGGGTGAATCTCTAGGACTCCGAGGCCAGCCTGGTCTACGTGGTGAGTTCCAGGGCAGCCAACACTGCACGCAGTGAGACCCTACCTCAAAAAAACAAAACAAAGCAAAACAAAAAACTCAAATCAAACCAAACCAAATAAAACTAAAAACAAATGAACTGAAAGCTAGGCCCAGCAGCACACATTTGCAATCCTAGGCAGAGATGGCCGAAACATGGGCTCACTGGAGCTCACTGGCCACCTGGCCAAGCAGGACCGAGAGCTCCAAGTTCAGTGACAGATTTTGTATCAAAAATAAGAAGGTTGTTGAGGAAGCGCACCTTCTATCCACCCCTGGCCTAGCATGCATCCGCACGTCTGCACACATCCGTGCAAACACACACACAACCATAAAAGCCCCTACAAATTGGAGCAGACAGTTCACAAGTTTATGCTTATATATTTTAGTGTGTGTGTGTGTGTGTGTGTGTGTGTGTGTGTGTGTGCCCTGATGCACACGTAGAGGCCAGAGGACGACTCGAAAGAGTTGGTTCTCTCCTTCCACCATGTGGGGCCCAGGGATCAAACACAGGTCTTCGGACTGGGCTGTAAGTGTCCTTATCCCTGCCTGAGCTATCCCTGTTGCTCTAGAACAGAGAACAAGCTTTTTGTTGTTGTTCGTGGTGGTGTTTTTGTTTGTTTGTTTTGTTTTTGAGACAGGGTTTCTCTGTGTAGCCCTGGATGTCCTGGAACTCTCTCTAAAGACCACTCACAGAGATCCACCTTCTTCTGCCTCCTGAGTGTTGGGATTAAAGGTGTGCACCATCACTATCCAGTTTAGACTCTTTTTTTTTTGTACAATTCTTTGGTGACTGAGTCTGGAGCTGTTCGTGTTAGACAGCCAGACTTCCTGAGAAGAAATTACATTTATTTCTTCTTACAGTAATAGGAAAGGAATTTTTGTTATAATAATTTAATCATATGCTACCAATAACTGCAGTATATTCCTGCTGTACAGCTGTGTCCTCCAGTTTGAAGCGTCACCATGAGAGGGAATGGGGGGCACTCACTGGGGGTCTGTATATAAATAGTAAATACTTGCTGGGAGACTCTTCAGTGGAACTGCCTGCAAGGTGTGCTTGGCGCTCCAGAGAATTTTTGTGAGTTGTCACCCGTGCTGAGGTGGGCTTTACAGGAAGGCAGCTGCCTTAGTGATCTCAATGATCTCACCGCTTCACCGAGCTGGACCTGAGCAGAATCAGAAGTGTTTGGTCGTAGGCCCGAAGAGTCTTATCTAAGGTAAGCAGACATTTCTTTATACGGTGTCAGGAAATTAGTGCAATTTGAGATTAGGTTGTCCAAGAGATTAAGAGCAGGGAGGAAGGACACTTGAGAGGAAACAGAAAATAAACCAGGCAGGATGGGGAGCAGGCATCTGCAGCTCCGGCACTTGAAAGGGTCGTGAGTGCCACATCTGCCTGGACTGCACAGTGTGCTTGGGCCACACGGTGAGCTCTATTTAAAGAAATATAAGCTAGGGCCTGGAAAGATAGATGGCTCAGAGGCTGAGAGCACTGACTGCTCTTCTGAAGGTCTCAGGTTCAATTCCTAGCACCCTCGTGGCAGCTCGCACCTGTCTGTTCCAGTTCCAGGGGACCTGACACCCATGGTAAAACACCGATGCCCGTAAAATAAAAATAGAGAAATATGATCTAGGCTTGGGCAGCTCTGGGCCAGGACAGGATGCTTCACCTAACTCTTAGCCATAACAGTCATCAGCCTTTCACATAGGAGAAACCATTGATTCCAAATCACTGTCTAGAAAACTGTGAAGGGGCCGGTGAGATGGTTCAGCGTGTAAAAAGACTTGCTGTCCCGGCCTCATGGCCGGCGCTACCCCAGAACCCCAAGAAAGAGCTGGCTATGGAGGTGTGCATCTGCAGTAGCAACACTCCTGCAAAGAAATGGAAGGCAGGGGAGCTCATGGGCCAGATAGCCTGGAGGAGCAAGAAGCATATTAGAAACAAGAGAGAAACTTTTTCAACTCGGCGGAAGGAGAGAACTGTCTCCCTAAGGTGTTCCTGTGCACAAAAGTGTTCCACCACACTCACACACCCACATGCACACTCACAGCATACAAAACAATAATTGCTTTAAAAGCTAAAAGAAAATATTTACAAAGACAACAGCACTGCCCGTGCAGAGGTGTGTGTGTGGTGTGCACATGTGCATTTTTGCTTGTATGCTTATTTATTGTTGTTCAGGGGATCCAGCCTAGCGGGTCAGGAGTGCAAGGCAAGTGTTCTACCATTGAGCTACATTCTTGGTTCTGAGTTTTACATTTTCGTCGGGTACTATAGGGGAGACACCCCCACCCTGCCAACAGAGGTAGTCACAGTTTTGGCTATTCCAAGTCGGGGTCCTGAGGGTCGTGATAGCTGCTGGTCATGCCGGAAAAGGTCCTATAATCTGGAAGGAGTACTGGCAGTGGTGGGTGGGCCTGGTGGGTGGGCCCTGAGGATCCCTAGTATAGAGGCTGAGTGATGTCAGAATACTAGGACCCCAGATACTAAAGGACACCATCAACTTCGACCCACTGGCCCAGCATTCTTAGGAGAGTGGAGCGTCTCCAGGTCATCTTGATTTCAGCCACAGCACGAATGGCATTTTACGACTAGTTTGTACACGGACGTGCTCTCTGCCGGTGTTCCTTGGGTCAGGTTAATAAAGGGAACGCTCCACTTCGCCCGCGTGGCTGGGCTTTCAGCCAAGCCCATCGCAATCCTCTGCAAAAATCCTGCCGCGTCAGCTATGCTACAGACTGCTTCTACCAATCACATCCCCCAACCTCCGGGAGCAAGGAACACTGTGCCAGTCCAGACCCATTCACCCGTGAGCGTCTAGACATGGGGTCAAGAGCCCAGGGAAAACCTTCCTGGAGAATGAAGGGCTTTGTTGTTACATATTGCTTAATGAACTTGGGACAAAGAAGGGATGGTTGGTAAAATGCTTGCCAGGCAAGCAAGCATGAGGACCCAAGTTTGGTTCACCTAAAAAGCTGGGCATGGGGCTTAGAGGTTAAGAGAACTGACTGCTGTTCTGGAGGTCCTGAGTTCAATTCCAGCAACCACATGATGACACACACCCATCTATAATGAGATCTGGTGCCCAGAACACTATATACATAATAAATAATTTTTTTAAAAAAAGCAGGACATGATGGCACCCACATGTGATCACAGTGCCGGGGAAGTGATGACAGGCAGATCTGTGGGGCTTGCTGGCCAGTTAGACTTGCTTCCTTGTCTAGCTCCAGGCCAAACGAGAGGCCCTGTCTCAGGAAAGAAGACGGGGACTGGGGAGATGGCTCAGCAGGGAAAGGCACGTGCCACTATCCTGGAAGACTCGATTTCAGCCTCATGACCTACATAGTGGAAAGAGAGAATCAATGGCTACCAGTTATCCTCTGACCTGCGCAGGTGTTCAGGGCGCTCATGCCCACTCGTGTGCAAATGCACCTGCACACACATGCACAAATATATAGATATATGTGAGAAAAATTAAAAATAACAAAACAAGATGGATGCTCCTGAGGAGAGACACCCCAGCTTCAGCTCCGGCTTCCACATGCGCATGCACACACCCACATCTGCACCTGGGCATGCAACCACTCCCATACATACAAGGGCAGACAGACAGACAGTTCTGCTCCGTCCTTCTCTTCGATAACCAAAGGAACATGACTATTCCATAACCAGCGTGAGACTCTCTTTGGGCCCAACTGTAACACTTGGCTGCACTCTGTCTCTTCAGGGAAAAGGGGCTGGCGCAAGGCATTGCAAACATCAGGGCCTGACCTAAGATCCACAATCCCACGGCCCTGTGTGAGGCAAGGAAGGTCCGTCTGGGTTCTCAACAAATACTGAGAGACGTGGAGCCCTGACCACACCCAGACATGGGTTTGACTGGAAGCTGCACCTGGCATGCTCAAGGGAAGTTGGCCAAGAAGAGAAAGCCTCTGTTGTCATGAGGCCGAAAAGCAGCTGGTTCCTTCTCTGCGTTTGCAGCACACGTGACACCTGGGTGGTGGGATAATGGTTTGGATGGAGTGACAGGAAAGACGGGCTGGGCTCCCTTGGAGAGGAGTCAGTTGATCACCCTGGGTCATCACAACAGAGATCTGCTTTCCGGTGTCTGGTAGTGTGAGGACCTGACTTTGCAAGCTCCATTCTAAAGAAGGGGCTTCGTCTTAAGCCAGCTGGGGGCTGGGCAATCTCAACTCCAGAAATGTGCTGTCATAGCAAAATTTTGAACAGATGCCCTAAAAATAGCCAAGTAAAAAGATAAGGAGCAGGGCCATAAAATTTAACGAGGTCCAGATGTTCTGGGAGGCATCCTGTCCTTGAAGACACCTTGTCCGCTATTAATGACTCTTTCTTAGGTTTTCGCGCCCAAAAACTGACCGGTGGGTTCAGAAACTACCTTATCTTATGTACTCCTCACAGAATCCCAAGAAACAGGACGTGAACTCCCTGATTGCTGCATTTCCCCTTTAAAAAGTTTTCCCCTTCCCTGGGTTTGGAGCTGCACTTCCCTCACCTGCTGGCATGGCGGAGGTGTGGCCCAAACTCGAATTTGAATTAAAACCCCCCTTGAACACGTGGAAGGAATGCTATACACATAATATAATAAATAAATTAAAAAAAAAAAAATAAATAAAACCCCCCTTGTAATTTGTATCGGAAATCCAGTTCCATGAATTCATTTGGGGACCAGAAACTTGGGCACCACAGTAGACCCTGCCTGTGCTCAGCTCAGAGAAACACTTCCATTAGATCCTAGCTTGGAGATTTCCTATAATCATGACATTATAGGAAAAGTGAGATTTCCTGCTTCATAGAGAAGTCAACTGAGGACCAGAGAGTTTGAGTAATTTATCCAAATCTGGCCAATGATAAACCAGGAGAGCAAACGCAAACATCTCACTCCACGGCTTTGCTTTCAAGGTTCTGAGCAGAAAGGAGATGAGAGAGGTACTAACAAGAGGAACTGGAAAGTGTAGGCTGAAAGCCTTGACCCACAGCAGGGGGAGGGAGGCATCCCACTTCCAAGTCTCCAACCATTAGGGCCTCAGGCCCCTTCCTGGATGCCTGGCATAGTGCCTAGAACTCAGAGGATGTTCTAGAAAGGCTGGTTCCCTTCTCCAAGGTTGGCTCTTGGATGACCTTGCTCCTCTTTCTTAGTGCATTTATTTCTTTTTCTTTTCTTAAACTGTTTCTCTCCTGGCAGTGGTGGCGCAATGCCAGCACTCAGGAGGCAGAGGCAGGTGGATCTCTGAGTTTGATGCCAGCTAGGTCTACAGAACAAGTCCCAGAACAGTCAGAACTGTTGCACAGAGAAACCCTGTCTAGAAAAACTATTTTAAAATGTTAATTTCACTGAGGGGTGGTGGCTCAAACCTTTAATCCCAGAACTGGTGAGGCAGAGGCAGGAGGATCTCTGTGAGTTCGAGGCCAGCCTGGTCTACAAGAGCTAGTTCCAGGATAACTAGCACTGTTACACAGAGACCCTGCCTTGAAAAAAAATAATAGTTTCTCCTCTGGGCTGGAGAGATGGCTTAGAGGTTATGGTGGATGCTGCCCTTGCAGAGTACTGGAGTTGTCTCAAAACAAACAGTGGCCGGAGAGATGGCTCATTGGCTAACTTACTCCTCTTTCAGGGGACCTCAGTTTGGGACCAGCAGCCTCATCTAGCAGCTCACAACCCAATTCTGGGTCCAGGAGATCCAAGGCCTCCGACCTCTGCAGGCACTTGCACCCATGCACACAAACACACACATCTAAATATAGCTAAAGATAAACCTCGGGGCTGAGTATGGTGCCTCAGGCCTTTAATCCCAGCTCTCAAGAGACAGAAGTGAGAGGATCTCTGGGAGTTTAAGGCTAGCCAGAGTGACATACAAAGTTCCAGGACAGCCAGGGCTACATAGAGAAACCCCGTCTCAAACAAAACAAAAACAAATCAAAAGTAAATAGATCTTACAAAACCAGAAAACAAGGCTAAGGATGTGGCTCAGCTGGCCAAGGGCTTGCCTCTGGGTTTGGTTCCTGATCTAACAGGATGACGGCACACACTCTTATAATCTGAGAATTCCAGAAGTGAAAAAAGGAGGACAGGGCCATCCTCAGCTATATAGTCAGTTTGAGGATAGCCTGGGCTTTGTGAAACTCTGCTTTTAAAAAAGTATAAGACAAACGAACAAAAAAGACACAATCCTGCATCCAAATGGTGGGTAGATAGAGACGGAGAGGTGAACCAGCACTTAGGAGCGCTTGTTGCTACTGCAGAGGACCTGGGTTCACCCAGCACCCACATAGTGATTAACAACCATCCATAAATTCAGCTCCTCTTTGATGTAGGTGCATATGTATATATCTAAGCTATCTACCTACCTACCTATCCATCCATCCACCCATCTATCCATTCATCTACCTACCTACCTATCCATCCATCCACCCATCTATCCATTCATCCACCTACCTACCTATCCATCCATCCACCCATCTATCCATTCATCTACCTACCTACCTATCCATCCATCCACCCATCTATCCATTCATCCACCTACCTACCTAGCCATCCATCCACCCATCTATCCATTCATCTACCTATGTACCTATCCATCCATCAACCCACCTATCCATCAACCCACCCATCTGTCCGTCCATCCTTCTGTCCGTCTGTCTGTCTGTCTATGTGGAACTGTTTTCTTATGGAGACTGGTCTCAGACTTTCAGTCATTCTCCTGCCTCTGCAACTAGAATACATTCTGGGATTATGGATTATAAGTGTTGGCCCAGAAAGACAACTATCATATGTACTCACTCATAAGTAGTCTCTAGACATAAAGCAAAGAAAGCCAACCTACAGTCCACGACCCCAGAGGACCTAGACAACAAAGAAGTCTCTAAGAGAGACATACATGAATCTACATAGGAAGGAGAAAAAGACAAGATCTCCTGAGTAAATTGGGAGTGTGGGGGTCACAGGAGAGGGAAGAAGGGGAGAAGGCAGGAAGGGAGAGGAGCAGAGAAAAAAATGTATAGCTCAATAAAAACAGAACAAAACAAAACAAAAAAATAAGCATGGACCACCATATTGGGTCCTGCCTTTCTTTCCTGTCTTTGTAATCAATATTGACAGAAACAACCCTGGAGAGGAGAGATTTGCCTTTGCTTATGACTTGAAAGGGTTTGAGTTATCATGGCCGAGCATGTTTGTTTACTGAGATGGTGGTGGGGGTGGCAGTGGTGGGTGTTAATGCCATGGTGTCAGGAAGCAGAGAGCCAGGCAGGAAAAGGGCAGACATAACATTCCCCTGAGTGACTGACTGACTTCTGTCAATGAGGCCTACCTCTTAAAGGAGTCACAGCCTCCCATAAGAGTGCCAGGAAAATACAGACAAGATTCAAGACATCGCTCTGAGGTGTGATGTCTGTCATCGAAGCTACTGAGGTTGGATTGATCTGCCGCCAAAGCCCTGGCTGACTGAGAGGAAACCTGATCATCAGCTTCCTGAGGCGAAACCTGGTCATCAGCCTCCGGTGGGGACTGGCTAGTGGTTCCAGGGCGGAGCACCATGTGTGTTTGCTTAGAACCAATTTATCAGCTATAACCCTAAGTAGAATTTGACAAAGGGCCACGGCACTGCGCTACAGAGAAATTCAACATTAGAAAAAGCAGAATCCCATAGGAACACATTGGCTTCTCATAGGCAAACACGCCCCAACTGCTTCCTCCATCTCCCCATTACCTTCTTTGATGATGGAAATCAATCACAAAAACCTATTAAAACACACACACACACACACACACACACACACACACGACCAGCAAGAATGGCCCAGTGGACAACGGTACTTGCTGCCATGCCTGATTATCTCAGTTAGATCCCTAGACTCACATGGTGGAAAGAAAGAATGGACCTCAGGCAACCTGTCCTCTGAGCTACACACACACACACACACACACAAAAGGTTATTTTTTTATTTTGTTGGGTTTTTTTGAGACAGGGTTTCTCTGTAGCTTTGGAGCCTGTCCTGGAACTAGCTCTTGTAGACCAGGCTGGCCTCGAACTCAAAGAGATCCACCTGCCTCTGCCTCCTGAGTGCTGGGATTAAAGGCGTGCGCCACCACCGCCCAGCTGTTTTTGTTTCTCGAGACAGGTTTTCTCTGTGTACCCCTGACTGTCCTGGAACTCACCCTGTAGACCAGACTGGCCTCAAACTCAGAGATCTGCCTGCCTCGGATTCCCAAATGCTAGGATTAAAGGCCACCATTGCCTGGCCAAATAAGTGTTTTTTAAATTAAAAAAAAAAAAAGATAGACTGGTGGTGACAACATACATATTTAATCCCAGCACTCAGGTTGCACAGGCAGGCATATCTGAGTTTGAGGCCAGCCTGTTCTATAGAGTGAGTTCCAGGACAGTCAGAACCCTGTCTTGAAAAACAAACAAACAAACAAACAAACAAAAAAAGCAAAAAACAACAAAAAAACAAGGGAAAAGAAGAAAATATAAAAGGATATCCAAGAATCTGACGGCAACCCCCAGGGCATCAACTGTTGAAAATACTTGAGAAAAGACTGATCAAGCACCAGGAACCTAAAAAGTAAACCCACAGAGGTTGGGTGTGGTGTGGGTACCTCTGATCCCAGCACCTGGGGGACTAAGGGAGGATCATCCCGAGTTAGCCTGTCTGGGCTACGCGGGAAGACCCCATCTTGGTAAATTGAAACAAATACTTGAGAAAAGGAGAGAGAGGGTTTAGGACAGGTGTGCTCCAGACGGTTTAAAGCCTCACAGGTTCCTACCAGACTCTTGTAAAAGAGAAGGATTTCAAAGGGACACTCAGGAAACCTGCAGGACCGTTCTCTCAGCCAAGCCCCAGAGAGTAGGTGGGGTGTGGGTGTCTTTCACGGCCCATCAGGGTAAGTGGGAGAAAGAAAGAATATGGACACCCCCCCCCCCCCCCGGAACTGAGCCAAACTAAATCCCTTCTTCCTTAAGTTGCTTTTGGTGGCAGAGTCTTCTCACAGCAACAGAAGGGTGATGATTCACAATTACAGGAGGGCTTTGGTCCGTCTGGCTGCTGAGCAGCTCAGTTACAGCAGCGGGAGTGGGCAATGGAAGCTGCTCGCATCACAGTGGACCAGGAGCATGACTGACGGGGTTCCACAAGCTGGGGTTCACCTCGGTTTCCCAGCTCTGCAGCTGAGGAGGAAACATTCAAAATGGAATCCTGTGGAGGACATTTCAGATTCAAATACAACAGTGTCCAAAGAGAACTAGAGACTCACCTCATATGGAAAGCCAGCAGAGTTGGTGTGGGAACCGCCGTGAAATACAAAAAACTGTGAACCTACAGGAAGCAGACCAAGAATGCCAGACAATGGCGCATGCCAGCGTAGGATATAATCATATACTGATTTTTCCAGAGTCACAAAGGACATGGGAGAGATGTTCCTTGAGCCTGGGAACTCGGAGGCCACGAAGGAGAAGATGGATATATTTGACTGCATAAACATTCAGCTGTTTTGTGTGACAAAGGACACCATAAATAAAACCAATTCAGATGGTGGAGCTGAAGAAAAATATTTGCAATATAAATAACAGCCCCCACCGTCTGCTGATTGTTACCAGGAGACAGTCTGTTCACGCCACGCACACTCTGCATCTGCCTCCAGCAATGCTTTGAAGCAGGAGCCGTGGTGACAACAGTGATGGTTATTCCACAGATGAAGAAACTGAGGCACGACAAGGTTAAATAAATAAATTGCTGAGGTCACAGGGGCGGGCAGGGCAGAATCAAGATGTGACCCTTGGCAGTGCTCTCAGTCACCCCTCAGATGGAAGCCAAAAGCCAAATGGTGCACTATTTAAAGAGCTCTTACAAACTGACCCGAGTAAGCCAAGCCACACACAAATGGACTATTCACAGGCTAATGGACTCAAATTCAGCCTTAGCCAGAAAAACACAAAGGAGGGGCTGGAGAAAGGGCTCCAGGGATAAATAAGAGCACTCATTCTTGTAGGGGACCTGAGTTTGGCTGCCAGCACCCAGGTGGGTCACCTCGCAACCACCTGCAACTCCAGCTCCAGGGGATCTGACAGCTGCACCCCCCCCCACACACACACAAATGAAAATAAATTTAACAAACAAACAACGGAAAGAAGCAAGGAGGCCTTACTGCATACATCGGCCTGAGGCAGACGGGAAAGAGAAATGGTGTCAATTGCTACAGAAAAGTGGAGAAAAGGGCATTCTCATGCACTCTCTGGCCTTTATGGAAAGCTATCTGGCAATGTCCATGAAATTAAAACTACATGTCCCCTTTGACATGCTAATCCCATTCCTGGGAAGTTGTCCCAAAGAAATAAAAAGAGCAATATTCATTTTTTTTTTAGATGTTTATGGGAGACCTTTTTTGTGGTTGTTTTGGTTTTGGTGGTGGGCAGGGTCAGAAAACTAGGCACAGAGTGAATGCCCAACCAAAGAGAGTGGGCAATGACGGAACGAGCTACATCCTTCCTATGGAATACTTAATTAACAATGAAGGATAATGACCGCCTCTGACTTATAGTATTTCCACAAATTATTGGGAAGTATGAAAAATATGATGCTTAAAAAAATGCAGCCAGGCCAGGCAGTGGTGGCGCACGCCTTTAATCCCAGCACTCGGGAGGCAGAGGCAGGCGGATCTCTGTGAGTTCGAGGCCAGCCTGGTCTACAGAGTGAGTTCCAAGACAGCCAGAGCTACACAGAGAAACCTTGTCTCGAAAAAGAAAAAGCAGAAAAAGAAAAAAAAAAGCTGTTTTCTCCTGTTTTTCTAGAACAAGGGGAAAATATCCCTGGAAGACTTTAGGTTACCCCAGAGAAGCAGCATAAAGAAAGCGCACTGGTTGTCGGGGAACCTGGGGGATGCGCGTGAGCTGAGAAGTAAGAGAGATGATAAATGACAAACCACAGCTCGCATGCAGCCCGCCTTGCTGCTTGCTTTATCATAAATAACATTGTACTGGACCATGGCTGCTCATAGGGCTGGGGCTGGGGGTCAGACTAGTGCAACAGCCACCCTGTGAAATGCGAAAAGGGCCTTACTACTTTTTAGACTTGTCACTGCCCTGGCTTGACTTGAGAAGGTGTGCCTTCCTATAGTTTGCATCCAGAGCTGGCTCTCCTCCCGCCCGTAGCTACTCTCTGCTGGATCACTTACAGGCTTCGATAGAGCTTTGGCAAATAAGGCAGGGCTGAGAACAAGACAGAGATGATATGACCCATAAGCCCCAAATACCTATAGTACAGATACAGTTTATACAGCTAACTGGCATGGTGGCACACGCCTTTAATCCCAGCATTTGGGAGGCAGGGGCAAGCAGATCTCTGTGAGTTCGAGGCCAGCCTGGGCTCCATAGAGAGACCCTGTCCAAAATGTAAAAGTTATGTGTTGCTGGAGAGATATGGGCTTGCACTCACACATACCAGAGCCAAAGAGGAGGCTAATCTATGGGGGTGGGAACCACAGCCACTGACTGGAGCCAGGCTCTAAGGCAAGCAAGAAGCCTGGATCCTCAGGCTCGCTGTCTGCCATGACTCTCGTTCCCACACTTTCTCCAGTCATACAAATGTTTATTGAATAAACATACAAATGAACACAGAGAGATCCACAATCCCCAAAGAGAGGCTGACAGACTGATAACCTGGATTGGAATGCAGATCCCTGTTGGATAGTGGCAGGGGCTCCTGGCACCAAACCTGTCTGTCATAGTCATTATTGTCACTGTCCCTGCCTTCTAAAAATGACCCTCCTCCAAGCAGTCTGTGCCCTCTGGAGGTGATTGGACCCCAACCGAGCTATAGAGTGGTGTGTGATTAGCTTTGGCCAGTTGCCTAGACAGTGCTGTGGACATGGAGGTGAGACAGTCAGGGCTGCTTGACAGAGATTTTCTTGATTTTTCTTTCTTTTTTTTCACAGGCATAAAAACTATTTATTAACAGCAAAGGCCCAGGGACTCATTTCTTCTTGGACACACCCACAGTGCGTCCCTGGCGGCCAGTGGTCTTGGTGTGCTGGCCTTGGACACGAAGGCCCCAGAAGTGGCGCACCCCCCCTTCGGGCTTGAATCTTCTTCAGCCGCTCCAGGTCCTCGCGCAGCTTGTTGTCCAGGCCGCTGGCCAGAACCTGGCTGTACTTCCTGTCCTTCACATCCTTCTGTCTGTTCAAGAACCAGTCTGGGATCTTGTACAGCCGGGGATTCTGCATGATGGTGATCACACGCTCCACCTCGTCCTCCGTGAGCTCTCCAGCCCTCTTGGTGAGGTCAATGTCCGTTTTCCTCAACACCACATGAGCGTATCTCCACCCCACACCCTTAATGGCACTGATGGCAAGGCTATTTTCCGCCGCCCATCGATGTCGGTGTTGAGTCCTCGCAAGATGTGCTAGAACTTCTCAGGCGGGCTCAAGAGAGACATGGCGGCGGCACAATCAGCGTGTGTAGGCCTTCTGTGGAAAAACTTTCTTGATTTTTCTAAAGGGCTTTTGGGAGCCAAGGATGTTCTTCAGTTCATGGAGTGTCTGCCTAGCAAACATGAAATCCTGGGTTCTATTATCAGCACAACATAAAACATGGTGGCACATGCCTGTAATCCCAGCATTTGGAAGGTGGAGGCAGAACAGTCACAAGTTCAAGGCCATCCTCAGCTACATAGCGAGTTAGAGGTCAACCTGGGCTACAGGAGACCCTGTTTCAGGAGCTTTGAATTTGGCATCTCCTCAGAGGGTGATTCATGGCATTCTCCTATGACTCAGAAGTTCCTCTCCTAAGTGAATGCCCAAAGGGTTAAAAAACAGGTAGCCCAAGGCAATGTATGTACAGGTATGCACATAGAAGCACTGTATGACTTTTTAGCCATGACCAAAATGTGGAAATAGCCTCAGTGGGAGAGATGAACAAATAAACAAATGTGGTCTCTTCACAGATCGGAGCGTGAGTCAGCCATATAACGGAAGGAAATGCTGCTACACACGGCAACGCATGTGAACCTCAGAAACTCGAGCAGGAGGGAAGAAGAGGCAAAAGGCCAAAGACTTCATGAGTTCGTTCATGAGATGTTCAGAAGAGATAAATCTAGGGACAGAACGAAGGGACCGAAGCCAAGGGCCTCAGGGATGGGGGGATGGGGACTTTTCCATGGTTACTGGGTGTCTTGTGGGATGACACAAAGGTTCTGAAGCTAGGCAGAGATAATGGGTACGGAGCACAGGAGAAAGCATTAAAGACCGTTGACTTTCACCTTTTAAAATGGGTAGTTATGTAGTTATTATTAATTTTACATCAATAATAATAATAATAACAAATAGAAATTCTTATAAGGATATGGTTCTTACAGTAGCCAAACCTCCGTTTTGAAAATAATTTGTTTAACTTTATTTTATGTGCATTTGTGTGAAGGTGTCAGATCCCCTGGAACCAGAATTACAGACAGTTGTGAGCTGCCATGTGGGTGCTGGAAATTGAACTCAGGATTTCTGGAAGAGCAGTCAGTGCTCTTAACTGCTGAGTCATCTCTCCAGCCCCATCAAACCTCTTTTTTTTTCATTATTAAGTTTTTATTACTTTTATCTTATACGTATGCTCATATGTGCATGTGTGCAGGGCACATAGGACATGTATGGGGTCAGAGGAGGACTTTCAGGAGTCTGTTCTCACCTTCTACCATGTGGGTCCCAGGGATCAACCTTAGGTCCTCACCTCCCTGGCCCGGCCAAGCCTTTCTTGCATCTTGAGGTGACGAAGACAGGGCAAACCAGGACACGAAATGATGGCAGAGACAAATTCAGAACAGCAACCACCTCAGTTCCTCCTACCGGGGATGTAGCTCAGGGGTGGAATGCTTGAGTGGCGGGCTCTTGGCTCTGTCACCAGCCTGTTCCAGAACTCTCGATAATGCAGGATCGCATGCTATCTTTGCATACAGGCCTTTTCTACTTGACGGTCTGGCGCGCGCAGTCAAAGTAGTAGAATAAACAAAACAAAATCACCTCCGGGCCAAGAAAACAGAATAGAAACTCAGGCCTGGGTGGAGTCCTAACATTCCTGTTGGGCCACGTCAGTCACTTAGGCAGAAACCACGCTAGGAAGGTGGGCTCGCCTAGGTCGTGCTTAAGAGGTGCACTATAAACCACGCCTTTAATCCCGTCACTCGGAAGGCAGAGGCAGGCGGATCTGAGTTCAAGGCCAGCATGGTCTAGAGAGTGAGTTCTAGGACAGCCAGGGCTACACAGAGAAACCTTGAGAAAGCAAAAAGAAGTGTGTGTGTGTTGGGGGGGGGGGGACAGACACAGTAATCAGTCATTCAGTAAGATGCTGTTGTTTACCTATTGCAGTAGGCTATGGGCTGCAGCCACACAGGGTCCGCCCCTTTTCTGAATTACTCAGAGAAACGAAAGTTCTCTAAGCATGCTTTCCTTATCATTTGGGGCCTTTCCCACACAGTTTTAGGCTTCCTTACTCTTCCTTCAGAGCTCCCCTTCCTGCCCCGTGGCTGCTTGTCTGCCCCATGTCTGACCTCCATGCCAGTGTTTTTGAGATCCTGTTTGAGTCTACTCTTAAATTTTTTTTCAGTACTGAGACCAAGAACACCAAGAGGGAACCCTCATTTCCCCCCTAGATGGATTAAGCCCTCACCCAAATTCCATGAGCAAAAGATACCCTTCGCAATCCAGGGAGCTTCTGAAACAGAAGACAAAGTGCAGATTATCTAAAGGGGAGCGGAACTCAAAGGTGAACCATGCTGTCCTCCTCTTATGCCCAGGGGCTCTCTCCTTGCAGGAAAAAGACAACCCTGTATGTGGTTACAGCTTAGATAGAAGAAATACAGCTTTTCACACAGAGGCCTAAACAATGATATTTAAAACAATCCTGGCTGGGAGTGGGGCTCTGTGCCTTAGTTCCAAGCAATAGGCAGGCTACACAAGGAGGCCCTGACTAACAAACAAACAAACAAAACCACCAGATTTATTTTTCAGGGGTAGGTCAGTAGTGTGTGTGCGCGCCTCTGTGTGTGTGTGTGTGTGTGTGTGTGTGTGTGTGTGTGTGTGTGTGTGTGAGAGAGAGAGAGAGAGAGAGAGAGAGAGAGCGCGAGAGAGCGCTAAAGACAGACAGACAGAGATAAAGAATAAGGAGCGAGAGAGGCTTGCTGTGATCCAGTTCTTGTCCTCTGGTTATCTCCAGCTAGCCTCAGTGTCTGGGAAAACAGGACGGACTAGCTTTGGGTGCGCTGTCCCAATCATCACAGTGTTGCAGCTGTTGAGTGTACAGGTGAGACAGAATCTCTAACTATACCCTCCAAGTCTGTGTGGTTTCTCTCGGGGGGAGTTGGATCAATTTCTGACCCTGAAACTCCACTCCCAAACATGACCCACTCTTTCTGGGTGAGGTTTTGCACAGAGAGGTGAGCGCGTCCCTGTTCAGGGTCAGCTTGGTTTCTCTGAAGGGTCAAAGGAGGTTCTCACACAGACGTGCCAAGGCAATGCTCCGCCTCAGGAACGCAGCCCCAGCCCTAGGTTCTTTCTGTATCTCTAGGGAGCAGACTAGAGAGTGGAGAAGAGCAGTTCCTGCCATAGCCTCACACTTCCACAGTTCTAGAACATTCTGACAGAGCTCCCTATAAGGCTCCAGCTACTCCACATGGGAGGAAACTTTAAGAGAAGGGAATCTGGCCAGGCTTCGGAGAGGGGTGTGTGAAGGCTGATGGGGGTAACGGCTGTAAGTGCTGTCAGACTGGCTCTTCCTTTATTTCTCAGCACCGACACCCAAGTCATTGTGCAACACATCAACTCTGAAAATAAAAGTCCGAAGTTGCCTACAGTAAAATCTGCTTGCACAACTGATGGATTCAAAGAAATAGGTCCTGAGCCAAAAGTGCTAGTAACTCAGAAACCTTGGGAGGACGGAGCAACTCCGAACAGGAAGGCTGGCCCGCTAGTAACAGCTTGTGCAGGTGGTTAGGATCCAGGACGCCCCTCACCAACGCCGCATCCTCCCACACCATTGACAACTTTGGTACTGCAGGGGACACTTCTGCTTAAGGAATCCTCCATCCCAAAGTTCTCTTCTCTGCCCCAGAAAGCCTCAAGCCCCTTCACCGGGCTGCACAGTCCCCACTCTCGAGAGAGACTGCGGCCCTCCAGTGTTCTGATTAAAGAATGATCTACTTCTGTAGAGGTCAGTCCCCTCTGATTTTCGTGTCTCCTCAGCCCACCAGATGATTTAGTAACTCTTTTATAATGGTTTCGAGGTTGCAGGAAATTAGCCATGATGGAGATGCACCAAAATTATCTCTCTGAGAAGTGCGTGCGTGTGTGTGTGTGTGTGTGTGTGTGTGTATGTGTGTGTGTGTGCACACGCGCATGTGCACATGCGCATGTGCATGCATGCGTGTGCATGCGTCCGTGTGTGCCTGTGGAGGTCAGAAGAGGGCATGGAATCTTGCCTGGCCTGTGAGCTGCTAAACACTGGGAACCGAACTCTGGTGTTTCAGACCAGACATTCTCAACTTTTCTAACGCTGCAACACTTTAATACAGTTTCCCATAAAATATTTCATTGCTACTTTATAACTAATTTTGCTAATGTTATTAATCATAATGTAAATATCTGATATGCAGGATACCTGTTATGCAACCCCAAAAGGGTCAATACCCACAGGTTGAGAACCTCTGCTCTAGGAGGAAGAAAGAGCACGCATCCACCTCCTCTCCCGCACAGCTCTGCTCTGAGAACAATCAGAAAGGAGCTATCTTCCTATCAGTCTCTTCATTTTGGGCTTTCTCTCCCTCTTTTTCTTCTCCAGCACTTAGCTGGGAATTTCTGTTCCACTGGTCTTGTCTACACAGAGGTGAGCTGTTTATCTAGAGTCTCGGATCGCCTGGAATGCAAGATATTTCCAAAGCACCATTTGAGCTAAAATAAAAGGAAAGAAAACAGGGAATCCCGCTGACCTTGAGACAGAGCCAGTACCTGACCCAGTTAAAACAGGTAAACTGCCTTAGCAGGAGCTGTAGTCCCAGTGTTTGTGAGGCTGAGGGCAGACTGGGCAACACAGTGAGCATCAAAATCCTGTTTCAACAAACAAACTTGGAGCTGGGACCTGGTTGGTAGAACAACGCTTGTGTGGCCTGATCCCCAGCATCCTGCTGAGTGTGGCAGATTAGACCTGTGGTCGCAGCAGGGGGTGGAGGCAGGAGGCTCTGAAGGTCAAAGCCATTCTCAGCTACATAATGAGTTACAGGCCAGACTGAGCTACATGGGACTATGTCAAAACAAACAAACAAACAAACAAACAAACAAGGAGACTGGAGAGACCGACTGCTGGGCAGTTCAGAGCACTGGCTGTTCTTGCAGAGCACCGGGTTTGATTTCCAGCACCCACATGATGCTTCATAACCATCCGTAACTTCAGTTCCACGGGATCCAATGTTTTTCCTGATGTCCTTGGGACTAGAACCCAGGGCCTCGTGAATGATTTACACATTCCTGTACCTGTGGACTGGGTAGGGTTTCTATAGATTCAATGGTGTCATTAAAATGAACATGAAAATCGGGCCCAACAGTGCAGCCCTGCAAACTCAGCTAAGCAGTGTCTACTCTGGAGGCTCTGGAAGAAAGACTGGAAACTCAAGGCTTGTATAGGCTACAGTGAGTTCAAAGGTAGCCTGAGCTACTTAGCGAGACTCTTGTCTTGACACAAAAAGCACACACACAAAAGAAGATAGAGGATGTAGTTTAGTTTAGTAGCAGAGTATTGTTTCTGGGGCTCATCTAGCATGAGTGAACCCCTGAATCTAACCCCTCATAACTCAAAAATAACAATTAAAGGGACTGGAGAGATGGCTCAGCAATTAAGAGCACAGGCTGCTCTTCCAAAGGATCCTGGGTTCAATTTCCAGCACCCACATGACAGCTCACAACGATGGGTAACTCCAGCTCCAGGGGATCTGATTCTTTCTTATGACCTCTTATGGGAACTGCATGCATACAGTGTACAGACAGATATTCAGGCAAAACATACATATATATAAACAAATTTTTAAAATAAATTAGGGGCTGGAGAGGTGGATCAGTAGTTAAGAACATTGGCTGCTCTTCCATGGTCTACTGGGACCCTCAGAACCAGTCTGATGTAGAAACAGAATCTTTGCACATGTAATTAAGATTGGGATGAGATTTCAGTCAGATGGGACCTCATGCAATGACAGTGTTTTTGTACGAGACAGAAGAAGACAGAGATGCGCGGAGAGGAGGCCGTGATGACAGAGGAAGAGATGAAGTGATCCAGCCCCAAGCCAAGGAGGGCACAAGAGAAAGTGTCCCCAGACCTCAGATTTACTCTGTGTGCATGCTTGTGTGTGTGTGCACACGTGAAGGTCAGAGGGCGACAACACTGGTGTCTTTAATTTCTTTTTACCTATTGTTTATTTTATTTATCCATTGAATTTGTGTGTGTGTGTGTGTGTGTGTGTGTGTGCTTGTGTTTGTCTGTTACAGAACAAGTGTGGAAGTCAAGACAACTTGAGGGAATTGGTTTTCTTCTGCTGCCATGAGGGCCCCAGGGACCTAACTCAGGGCCTCAGGCTTGGGGCTGTATTGGTCTTTATCTGCTGTGCCATCTTCGCCAGCCCTGCTTTGTTATGACTGCGTGCGTGTGGTGCAGGGGCCCGTATACCGGGCATGCATACAGAGAGCAGGAGAAAACCTTGTTGTTGTTTTGTTTTTCAAGACAGGGTTTCTCTGTAGCTTTGGAGCAAGTCCTGGAGCTCACTCTGTAGACCAGGCTGGCCTCGAACTCACAGAGATCCGCCTGCCTCTGCCTCCTGATTGCTGAGATTAAAGGCGTGCACCACCACCCAGCCGTTTGTATTTTTTTACATAGTAAATTTATAAGCATAGAACTGCCATTTGTATATCATGGATGGCTATGAGTCACTAAAACAGAAAGACAGATCACTGTGCGGGTTCCCAGGGTTTGATGATGAAAGCTTCCTAGACATATCACCCCATATGACCATGGCACCAACAAGGGCAGGCGCGTGACATCACGGGGCAGGAAGTAGAGGCGGAAATGTTGTAAATCACCACTTCTCCTTTTTGAGGCATGAAATACAGTATGGATTGCGTATGTGTCATGTAACCATTTTTGCCTTTAAATGATAATAAAACCTATATAAAGAACACTGGAGACGATTAGTCAACAGCTAGTCTTCCCCTTTCTCCGCATCGTCTCTTCCAATACGAAGAATGTCCTGTCCTATTGCTTCGAACATGGTACATTTCTTCTCATTACTTATCTCTACAATTTTCCATTACAATTATTAACTTTCCTTGAGTGTGTGTGTATTTCTTTTTCTTTTTTTCGAAACAGGGTTTCACTGTGGTTTTAGAGCCTGTCCTGGAACTAGCTCTTATAGACCAGGCTGGCTTCAAACTCACAGAGTTCTCTGCCTCCTGAGTGCTGGGATTAAAGACATGCGCCACCACCGCCCAGCATGTATTTCTTTTTAAAAAAAAAAAAACTTTTTTTTAAGATTTATTATTTATTATGTATACAGTGTTCTGCCTATATTCTGCATGCAGCCCAGAAGAGGGCATCAGATCTCATTACAGATGGTTGTGAACCACCATGTGGTTGCTGGGAATTGAACTCAGAACCTCTGGAAGAGCACTCAGTGCTCTTAACCTCTGAGCCATCTCTCCAGCCCGTGTGTGTATTTCTTAACAAACATGTGGGGGTCAGAGGGCAACTTGTGGGGTCAGTTATCTCCTTCTGCCACGTGGGTCTCAGATTTGAACTCAGGTCGTTAGGCCCACATCCATTACGCACTGAGCCATCTCATCATCCCCAAACATTCTTTTTGTTTTGTTTTGTTGATTTGTTTTTTGTTTTTCAAGACAGGGTTTCTCTGTGTTGCTTTGGAGCCTGTTCTGGAACTTGTTCTGTAGATCGGGCTGGCCTTGAACTCACAGAGATCAGCCTGCCTCTGCCTCCCTCCCGAGTGCTAGGATTAAAAGCATGTGCCACCCCTACCTGGCTAGGTCACGTCTTTTATTCAAGCAATTCATCATGGGGCTGGAGTGACGGCTCAGCGGCCAAGAACACCTGTTGCAAGCTTGTTTTCTTTTGGTTTTGAGTGACAGTGATATACACAGGTATTTATCTATGCCTTTGCTTGAGCTTTTATTTTACAAACACTGTTCTTTTTTTATTAACAAAATGAAACAGAACAAACACTGTTCTTAAAGACATAGATTTGACATCCTATTATAAATAAAAGGATGCTGTAAAAAAAAAAAAAAGAGCACCTGTTGCTCTTGCTGAGGACCTGGGCTCTATTTCTAGCACCCATGGAAGCTTACATTCCTAAGTAAAGTCCAGAGGACCCAATGCTGTCACCATCCTAGAGGTGGTGTGACCTGGGAGAATGTGATGTGGGAGGGTCTTCTGTCTATGTGTTACTTTCATTGGTTAATAAAGAAACTGCCTTGGCTTTTTGATAGGGCAGGATTTAGGTAGGTGGAGTAGACAGAACAGAATTCTGGGAGGAAGAAAGCAGAGTCAGAGAGATGCCATGGAGCCAGCCACCAGGTCAGACATGCTGAATCTTCCCCAGTAAGCCACCACCTCATGGTGCTACAAGAATGGAGCTGGTCAACGAGGAGGACTAAAGTCTCATGCAATAGCTAACTTTATTTGGGCGTCATACAAATTATTCTTTAGGGTTAGGAGACATCACGTGCATAAAGCTCTCAGGGGTGCAAACTGTACACAATCACAGGACAAGCAGCAAATGGCAAACATAGTTTTCCACAAAGGCGAAGAAAGGATGGTTTAGCAGCAGCGAGCAATAACGAGTAATCGGAAGTAAACACACTCCTATTAGCCGCACCTAGGAGGAGCACGAAGACCTGTCCAAGAACAATTCTGTGTTTGTAGACACTGAGGTCCTAAGGCTCTTGTTTCCTGGGAGTTCCCCCACAAACACCTAGAATCCTCCTCACACGGCTCCATTCCTGGACTATGTTCTGACACAATGCCTTTGCTGGCTTGCATAGGCACAAGACACAGACATGGCATACAAACATACACACAGGCAAAATGTCCATATACGAAAAATAATTTTTAAAAATTAAAAAATATAATCATGCATCAAAAGCCATTCAAGAGGGGCTAGAGGGATAGCTCAGCCTTTAAGAGTGCATACAGCTCTTGCAAATTCGGAGTTCAGAGCCTAACACTCACAGCTGGTGCCTCACACCATAGGGATCTGACGCCTTCTCCTGGCCCCTATGGATGCCTGCACACATTCACACAGATATACATACATATTCATAAATAAAAATAATGAACGGGAGAGAAGCCTCAGGGGTTACAAGAGCACTGTCTGTTCTTGTAGAGAACCTGAATTCAGTTCCCAGGACCCTCATGAGAACTCACAACTGCGTATATTTAACCCCAGATCTGGGGTTATCTATTTTATCTCCGTGGACTCTATACATGGAGGAAACACTCATATACATAGAATTAAAATAAGTAAGTCTTGAAATAAAAATAATTTTAGAAAGCAAACCATACAAATGGCGCTGTGGGTGTTACTTGGTGTCATAGAGTGTGTTTAGTATATTGGAGGTCCTGGTTCCTTCCATTCCCGGTACAACATGCACACACACATGCACACACACATACACAAAATGTAAGATCTGGGAATAACGTATCAGTGTAATATAGGAAGCACAGACAATGGATTCCACTGAGAAGAAACAGTAGTAAGATCTTACTCTTCTCTGGCCATGCTTTCTGTCCCCGAGAGTGAAAGAACAGCTCACAAACCAAGGCTCCACTCCGAGCATCAAGGGAGAGAAACCTTAGCTGCCACATTCCACTTAAATGATGGGAGGGTATCTGTGAGTCTCAAAACTTCAACATGTTGCCTGGAAGTTAGTCAGGGCTAATCTCCCCCTTTGTGTCCTGTGTCATTTGCCCACATGACTACGAAACATTCAAGGATTAATTTTATCTTGAGAAAGAGTAGCCAAAAACTCAGTAATTTCATAAATGTTTAGAGGAATGTTAACTGGTTTGATTTTTGTTTATTTGTTTGGTTTTTTGTTTGTTTTCTGAGACAGGGTTTCTCTGTGTAACAGCCATGGCTGTCCTGGAACTCGCTCTGTGGACCAGGCTGACCTTGAATTTACAGAGCTCAGCCTGCCTCTGCTGGGATTAAATGGGTGTGCCACCACTGCCTATCAACTAGCTTGATTTTGTGCAGGCAACCGCAGCTGTGTTGAGCTTGTGCGTGCCGCAGTCCTGTCTAGAAGACTCTGCTCTGCTTCAAGACTCTGCTCTGCTTCCATCCTTCCTGGCCTCTGAATCTTACAGTCTTTCTTTATTTTTTTTATTATTTATTTATTTATTTATTTATTTATTTTGTATACAGTATTCTGTTATGTGTATGCCTGCAGGCCAGAAGAGGGCACCAGACCTCTTTACAGATGGTTGTGAGCCACCATGTGGTTGCTGGGAATTGAACTCAGAACCTTTGGAAGAGCAGGCGATGCTCTTAACCACTGAGCCATCTCTCCAGCCCCTCTTACAGTCTTTCCATCCCCTCTTCCGTAATGTTTCCTGAGAGTGTGGGGTGGGGTGATATAAACGTCCTGCTTGAGACTGAGCATGCCTCTGACACTTATTCTTTGCGCTTTGGTCAGTTGTGAATTTTGAATTAACCAACAAAGAAACTAATGAGGCCTAAGAACTGTACTAATCTATCAGTATAGATCCAAATTTAGAGGGACTGATTGATACTGTGTCCATTTAGAAGAACTATTAGAAAGTTCACACCCAGTGTCTACCAACCGTGGGTTCTTGGTCAGAATTATAGTAGCAGGCATGCATTTCCTCCTATGGAATTGGCCTTAAATCCAAACAGAAAGGGGTTGGTTGCCCCATGATAATCATGCCACTATCGCACACACGAGACTATCTTGACATGTGGGTCATTACAGTGGCAGTCATAGCTGTAAGACTGCTGAGGGCTCCCTCCCACCCCCAACACCTATGCAGCACCTTCTAGTGCTGTGAGAGGTTGCCAGCAGGGAGGGAGCGCCCTCTTCATACCAGCTTGATTTCTTCACGTCCTCTGACCAAAGTGTATGGTGTCTTCAGCAATAGATCAGCAACAGTGGCAATAGCTTGTGCTACTCAGCGAGGACTGGGGGGCTCTGAAGTATCTGGATTTTTAAAAGAATAAAACTTTTTATTCTCAGTAACTATGACAAAAAAAAGTGATCTTCCTTAAGGTGTGCCTCTATTTATTTGTATATTATTATTTGGGGTTTTAGAAGTATATTTAGTATGTATGTGTTATGCCAAACTTGCAGGAGTTAGTTCTTTCCTTCCACCGTGTGGGTCCTAAGGATTGAACTCAGGTCACTGGGCTTGGAGGGAAGAACTTTTATTCATGGAGCTGCCTAGAGTCTTACTATGGAGTTTGGGTGTGGTGGTTTGAAAGACAAGGTCCCCCAAAGGGAATGGCGCTGTGGTAAAGTGTGGCTGTGTTAGAATAGGTGTGTCACTGTGGAGGCGGGGTTTAAGGTCTCACACACTCCAGGGTGATACTCAGCCCACTTCTATTGCCTTCTGATCAAGATGCAGCCAGCACCTGTCTGCCTGTATGCCACGCTATTCCCTGCCATGATGAAAATGGACGGCACCTCTGAAACTGTAAGCCGCCCCCTCAATTAAATGTTTTCCTTTGTAAGAGTTGCCGTGGTCATGGTGACTCTTCACGGCAATAGAAACCCTAAGATACTTGGCTTCTCTGAAACTCGCCCTATGGCCCAGGCTGGTGTTGAATTTAAGATCCCTTCTGCAGCCATCTCAGCAGTAGGTATGGATTACCACCTTCAGCTGAGGATGCATTTCTGTAGTAGCTCTGTGAGATGAGAGGCTTTCTGCAGTCACCTTCCTGGACCTCACTGTCTCCAGTCTACAGATGTTGGTGTGCTCCAGCTAACACCATGGGTTTTAGGGGAAGAGAACTGCAGAGGTGTGAAAAACCCAAGATAGGCGGCAACAGAACCCGGCTGTGTCAGTGTCCATGGGAGATAGTAATGCAATGACTGCAAAGGAGACACACAAAAGGACAAAAACAATCACCCGGTTGCCCAGCGGTGGTGGTGGCACATGCCTTTAATCCCTGCACTTGGGAGGCAGAGGCAGGCGGATCTCTGTGAGTTCGAGGCCAGCCTGGTCTACAAGAGCTGGTTCCACAGATTAAACGCAATGCCCATCAAAATCCCAGCAAAATTCTGATCTTTGATAAAGAAGCAAAAAATATCAAATGGAAAAAAGAAAGCATATTTAACAAGTGGTGCTGGAATAACTGGGTATCAACATGAAAATAGATTCATATCTATCACCATGCAAAAAAAATTAAGTCCAAATGGATCAAAGACCTCAACATAAAACCAGCCATAGAAGAGAAAGTGGAAAGTACACTTGAATGCATTGGCACAGGGAACCACTTCCTAAATAGAACCCCAGCAGCACAGACACTGAGAGAAACAATTAATAAATGGGACCTCCTGAAACTGAAAATCTTCCTGTAAAGCAAAGGACATGGTCAACAAGACAGCCTACAGAATAGGAAAAGATCTTCACTAACCCCACATCAGACAGAGGTCTGATCTCCAAAATATACAAAGAACTTAAGAAATTGGTCATCAAAAGAACAAATAATCTAATAAAAAATGGGGTACAAACCTAAACAGAGAACTCTCAACAGAGGAATCTAAAATGGCTGAAAGACACCTAAAGAAATGTTCAACAACCTTAGTCATCAGAGAAATGCAAATCAAAACAACTCTGAGATTCCATCTTACACCTGTAAGAATGGTCAAGATCAAAAACACTGATGACAACTTATGCTGGAGAGGTTGTGGGGAAAAGGGAACACTTCTGCATTGCTGGTGGGAATGCAAGCTGGTACAACCCCTTTGGATGTCAGTGTGGCGATTTCTCAGAAAATTAGGAAACAACCTCCCTCAAGACCCAGTAATACCACTTTGGGGTATATATCCAAAGCATGCTCAATTGTGCCACAAGGACATGTGCTCAACTATGTTCATAGCAGCTTTGTTTGTCATAGCCAGATTCTGGAAACAACTTAAATGCCCCCTGACTGAAGAATGGATAAGGAAAATGTGGTACATTTACACAATGGAGTACTACACAGTGGAAAAAAATAACAACAGCTTGAATTTTGCAGGAAATGGATGGAGTTAGAAAACATTATTTTGAGTGAGGTAACCCAGACACAGAAAGACAATTATCATATGTACTCACTCATAGGTAGTTTTTAAACATAAAGCAAAGAAAGCCAGCCTACAAACCACAATCTCAGAGAACTTAGGCAACAATGCAGACACTAAGAGAGACTTACATAGATATATGGGAAGATATATGGGAAGATACATGGGAAGTAGAAAGTAGAAAAAGAAAAGATCTCCTGAGTAAACTGGGAGCATGGGGACCTTGCGTGGGGGAGGAGGATTGAAAGGGGGAGTGGAAAGGCAGGGAGGGGAGCAGAGAAAAAATGTAGAGCTCAACAAATATCAATAAAAAAAGTATTAAAAAAAAAAAAGAGCTAGTCCCAGGACAGGCTCCAGAGCTTCAGCGAAACCTGTCTTGAAAAAAAAAAAACAAACAAACAAAAATCCACAGCCAAAGATTCTAGAATTTAGCCGGGCAGTGGGTGCACACCTTTAATCCCAGGACGAAGGAAGCAGAGACAGGCAAGGCAGATCGCTGTGAGTTCAAGACCAGCCTGGTCCACAAAATGAGTTCCAGGAATGGCTCAAAAAGCTACAAAGAAACTCTGTCTCAAACAAACAAACAAACAAAAATCCTAGAACTGTATACATGAATATGTACTTATGTTCTCAATTGTGACTTCTCTGGTAAACCCTCCACCCTGTGAGAACTTTATTCTGCCCAAGGAGACCAGAGTGAAGACTGGGAAATAGCTCCTTTAGGCTGAGCTTCGGGTTTAGCACAACCTGAGGACTCATTTCCATTTATTACGTTCTAGTGCCACCGTGTGATCCCGTCTAGAGTCTGCGCATTTGTAACCAAGTGCAGCGCTGCATACTTCTGAATTCAGCCTTATGTTTGGCAAAGATACAAAAAAGTGAATACATATTTTAAAATTAAATTCATTCATTTATTTTAGAGGAGGGGCATGTGCGGAGGTCAAAGGCCAGTTTATGGGAGTTGGTTCTCTCTTTCCACCATGTGTAGGACCTGGGGCTCCAATTCAGGCCATTAGGCTTGGTGGCAAGTCTCACCGTGTGTGTGTGTGTGTGTGTGTGTGTGTGTGTGTGTTCGTATTTGAGGCAGGGTCTCACATAGTCCATGAAAGCCGCAAGTTCACTGTGCGGCAGAGGATAATCTTGAACTCTCCTGCCTCCGCTGCCCGAGTGCCAGGATTCCAGGCATGAGCCAACAAACCCATCTTATGCAAGACTGGGGATTGAACCCAGGGTTTTGCATATATTGGGAAGTACTTTAACAACTGAGCCACATCCCAAAGCAATTACAAATATTAAATAAATACAAATATAAATGTATATAATGAGATATCATGCTCCTATGAGATTGACAACAGGTTTTTAAATACAAGATTACTCAATGTTGGGTATAATACCGCAAGGACTCTTGCTTTGCTAGCAGGAAAGGACACTAAGACCTTTTGAAACACAGTCGTATAGTCCAGCAATGTGCAGTACAGGTAGGTAGTATCCAGTAAGTCCGTTCCTAGGGATACATCTTTAAAGAGCCTTTTATTTTGTGTGCATTGTGTGGGTTTATGGGTGTAGGGGAGCACATGTGTGTCATGGCATGCATGCGGAAGTCAGAGGACAACTTATAGGAATGGGTCCTCTCCTACCTTGTCGGTCCTGGGAATCAGTTCCAGGTAACTCACATTTAGGAACCATCATGTTTCCCCTCTAAGCCACTTTTCTCTCCCTGGGAATGAATGCATCTTACAGCAATGATTCCAAATATGAAAATGTGTAGAAACCCATTAGGAAGGGCTGGAAAGAGCCCTCTTGTCCTCAGAGGACCAGAGACAGATTCCCAGCACCCACATACGGCAGCCCACGACTCCCTGTAATTCCAGCTCCAGGGGATTTGATGCTGTCTTCTGCTGATATCTGTACTCACTCACTCTTCTGTGTGAGCACAGGCAACTATTTTTGGAGGGAGGGCGTTAAGACAGGGTCTCAGCATATAACCTCAGAGAGCCTAGAAGTCAGAGATCTACCTGTCTGCCTCCTGAGTGCTGGGATTAAACGTTTGCTCCACCATGCTCAGCTAATATTTAAAAAAAAAAAAAAACAGGCTGGAGAGATGGCTCAGTGGTTAAGAGCACTGCTTGCCCTTCTGAAGGTCCTGAGTTTAGTTCCCAGCAACCACATGGTGGCTCACAACCATCTGTAATGAGATCTGGTGCCCTCTTCTGGCCTGTAGGCATACATGCAGACAGAATACTGTACATATAATAAATAAATAGATTAAAAAAAGAAGCCACTATTAGTGCAATCTAAATAGCTGCACATGGTGCGTATGTCTACAGTCCCAAGATTTGGGAGTCCAGGTAGGAGGAACAGGAGTTGGAGGCTATCATTCGTTATATAGCACGTGTGAGGTCAGCTTATGCTAATGAGACCTTGTGTCCTCCATCTAAATGTCTAGAGGATGACACAGGGATATCGAGAATGTGTCAGATGGAGGGCAATAGCCTATATCACTTCCTCACAGACTATGGAGGAGGCATATTAACCCCACATTGTGGATATGAAAATGTATCCAGGAATACTAAACCACCCAGTCTAGCTAATAAACCTGTTGCTACAGGCAGCTTTGTAACCGGAGCATGCCTGGCTCTCAAGCATGTGGTCTTTTTACAGTATCAATGACAGAACATGCAACCATTGAAAACAATGTTTTTAACTGGACACAGTGGCACATGCCTATAATCCCAACACAGGGGAAGCTAAGGATCATTCCTAGAAACCATAGGAAGTTTGAGGCCAGCCTGAACAACATAACAAAATCCTTTCTGAAAATAAGAAAGATTAAAAACTTCTATTTTTAAAGATTTATACCTGTGGTGCATACCTTTAATCCCAGCACCTGGGAGGCAGAGGCAGGCAGATCTCTGTGAGTTTGAGACCAGCCTGGTCTACAGAGTGAGTTCCAGGACAGCCAGGGCTACACTGAGAAACCCTGCCTCAAACAAGACAAAACGGTTTATAGTAGGGGTTGGAGAAGCTAGCTCAGCAGAGTAAGAGCATATGCAGGGATTCGAATTCCATACCCAGCAGGTGTGTCAAGTGGCTCACAAACGCTTTTTTTTTCATTTAAAAAATATTTTATTTGGGGGGATGAGAGTAGGGGTGAGAGGGAGAACTGTGGTTGGAATTTACTTTCATTTTACAATTAAATTAAAAATGAATAAATTATAAAAAATCTTTATGTTGTGTGTATGAGTGTCTTGTCTGCGTATATGCATATGCACTGTGTGTGTGCCTGGTGCCTGCCAAGGCCAGGAAGAAGGCATCAGATTCCCTGGCATTGGAGTTGCAGACAGTTGTGGGCTGCAGTGTGGGTTCTGGTAATCAGACCAGGTCCTCTCCCAGAGTACGTGCTCGTTTTTTGTTGTTGTTAGTATTTTCTTTGTCATTTTTACATTGATGTTTATTGAGCTCTACATTTTTCTCTGTTCTCCTCCCCCAAGATTCCCATGCTCCCAATTTACTCAGGAGATCTTGTCTTTTTCTACTTTCTACTTCCCATGTATCTTCCCATATATCTATAAGTCTCTCTTAGTGTCCGCATTGTTGCCTAAGTTCTCTGGGATTATGGTTTGTAGACTGGTTTTCTTTGCTTTATGTTTAAAAACCACCTATGAGTGAGTACATGTGATAATTGTCTTTCTGTGTCTGGATTGATGACTAAGGATGTTGAACATTTCCTTAAGTGTCTTTCAGCCATTTTAGATCCCTCTGTTGAGAGTTCTCTGTTTAGGTTTGTACTCCATTTTTTTAATTGGATTATGTGATCTTTTGATGACCAATTTCTTGAGTTCTTTGTATATTTTGAAGATCAGACCTCTGTCTGATGTGGGGTTGGTGAAGATCTTTTTCCATTCTGTAGGCTGTCATTTTGTCTTGTTGACCATGTCCTTTGCTTTACAGAAGCTTTTCGGTTTCAGGAGGTCCCATTTATTAATTGTTTCTCTCAGTGTCTGTGCTGCTGGGGTTCTATTTAGGAATTGGTCCCCTGTGCCAGTGCATTCAAGTGTACTTCTCACTTTCTCTTCTATAAGGTTCAGTGTGGCTGGCTTTATGTTGAGGTCTTTGATCTATTTGGACTTGATTTTTTTGCATGGTGATAGATATGGGTCTATTTTCATTCTTCTACATGTTGATATCCAGTTGTGCCAGCACCACTTGTTAAATATGCTTTCTTTTTTCCATTTGATATTTTTTGCTTCCTTGTCAATGATCAGGTGTTTGAAGATGTGTGGATTGATATCCGGGTCTTCTATTCAGTTCCATTGGTCCTCCTGTCTGTTTTTACGCCAATACCAAGCTGTTTTCAGTACTGTAGCTCTATAGTAGAGTTTGAAGTCAGGGATTATGATGCCTCCAGAAGTTCTTTTATTGTACAGAATTGTTTTGGCTATCCTGGGTTTTTTGCTTTTCAAAATGAAGTTGAGTACTGTTCTTTCGAGGTCTTTGAAGAATTTTGCTGGGATTTTGATGGGCATTGCATTAAATCTGTAGATTGCTTTTGGTAAGGTTGCCATTTTTACTATGTTAATTCTGTCTACCCAAGAGCATGGGAGATCTTTCCCTTTCTGGTGTCTTCTTCAATTTCTTTCTTCAAAGATTTAAAGTTTTTGTCATAAAAAGTCTTCCACTTGTTTGGGTAGAGTTACTCTGAGATATTTTATGCTAGTTGTGGCTGTTGTGAAGGATGTTGATTCTCTGATTTCTTCCCCAGCCTTTTTATCATCTGTGTACAGGAGGGCTACTGATTTTTTTGAGTTAATCTTGTATCCTGCTACATTACTGAAAGTGTTTATGAGTTGTAGAAGTTCCTTGGTAGAATTTTTGGGATCACTTATGTAAACTATTATATCATCAGCAAACAGTGACAGCTTGACTTCTTTTCCAATTTATATCCCCTTGATCTCCCTTTGGTGTCTTATTGCTCTAGCTAGGACCTCAAGAATTATATTGAATAGATATGGAGAGAGTGGACAACCTTGTCTTATTCCTGATTTCAGTGGAATCGCTGGGAGTTTCTCTCCATTTAGTTTGATGTTTGCTGTTGGCTTGCTGTATATTTATTGCCTTAATTGTGTTTAGGTATGTTCCTTGTATCCCTGCTTTCTCCAAGACCTTTATCAAGAAGGGATATTGTATTTTGCCAAAAGTTTTCTCGGCATCTAATGAGATGATCATGTGGTTTTTATTTTTCAGCTGTTTACATGGTGGATTACATTGACAGATTTTCATATATTGAACTATCCCAGCATCTCTGGGATGAAGCCAACTTGGTCATGGTGAATGATGTGTTCTTGGATTTGATTTGCTAGTATTTTATTTAGTATTTTTGCACCAATATTCATAAGTGAGATTGGTCTGTAATTCTCTTTCTTAGTAATGTCTTTCTGTAATTTGGGTATCAGGGTAATTGTAGCCTGATACAGAGTTTGGCAATGTTCCTTCTGTTTCTATTGTGTGGAATAGTTTGAGGAGTATCGGTATTAGTTCTTCTTTGAAAGTCTTATAGAATTCTGAGCTGAAACCTGGGCTTTTTTTGGTTGGGAGACTTTTGATGGCTGTTTCTATTTCTTCAGCAGTTATAGGCCTGTTTAATTTGCTTATCTGGTCTTGATTTAATTTTGGTAAGTGATATTTATCCAGAAAGTTGTTCGTTTCCTTTAAGTTTTACAATTTTGTGGAGTACAGGTTTTCAAAATATGACCTGATGATCCTCTGTATTTCCTCCATGTCTGTTGTCCCCCTTTTCATTTCTGATTTTGTTGATTTGGATGTTCTCTCTCTGCCTTTTGGTTAGTTTGGATAAAGATTTGTCTATTTTGTTGATTTTATCGAAGAACCAACTCTGTCTCATTGATTTTTGTATGGTCTTCTTTGTTTCTATTTTGTTGAGTTCAGCTCTCATTTTGATTATTTCCTCTCATCTAGTTCTCTTAGGTAAGTTTGCTTCTTTTTGTTCTAAAGTTTTCAAATGTTCTGTTAATTCACTAGTGTAGGATTTTTCCAGCTTCTTTATGTAGGCTATGAACTTTCCTCTTAACACTGCTTTCATTGTGTCCCATAAATTTGGGTATGTTGTGTGGTCATTTTCATTGAATTTTAGGAAGTCTTTAATTTCCCCCTTTATTTCTTCCTTGACCCATTGATGATCCAGATGAGCATTGTTTAATTTCCATGTGTTTGTGGGTTTTCTGGAATTAGTATTGCTGTTGACTTCTAGTTTTAAACCATGGTGATCTGATAAGGTACATTGGGTTATTCCAATTTTTTTTATATTTGTTGAAGTTTGTTTTGTTACTGAGTATGTGGTCAGTTTTTGAGAAGGTTCCATGAGGTGCTGAGAAGAAGGTATATTCTTTTCTGTTTGGATGGACTGTTCTAGAGATGTCTGTTAAGTCTGTTTGAGTCATAACATCTGTTAGTTCTCTTATTTCTCTGTTCATTTTTGTCTGATTGACCTGTCCAGTGGTGAGAGGGGAGTGTTGAAGTCTCCCACTATTAGTGTGTGGGGTTTAATGTATGATTTAAGCTTTAGAAGTGTTTCTTTCACATATGAAGGTGCTCTTGTATTTGGGGCATAGATGTTCAGTAATTAAATTTCCTCTTGATGGATTTTTCCTGTGACTAATATGAAATGACCTTCTTTGTCTCTTTTGACTGATTTTAGCTTGAAGTCTATTTTGTTATCTATTAGGATAGCTACACCTGCTTGTTTCTTAGGTCCATTTGATTGGTACATTTTTTCCCAATCCTTTACAGAAAGACAATATCTGTCTTTGAGGTTGAGATGTGTTTATTGTATGCAGAAGAAGGATGAATTCTGTTTTTGTATCCAATCTGTTAGTTGAGTCCATTTACATTAAGGGACATAATGACCAGTGATTGCTATCTCCTGCTTAGTTTTCATCGTTGGTGATGTTAATATGTGCGTTTTTTTCTTCTTTGGGATTTGCTGTTATGAGGTCATCAATTGTCTGTGTTTTTGTTTTGTTTTTGGGTTGGAGTTTTTTTTCTAGGATTTTGTGTAGGGCTAGGTTTGTGGCTAGGTATCGGTGAAATCTAGATTTGTCATGAAATATCTTGTTTTGTCCTCCTATTGACAGTTTTGCTGGGTATAGTAGTCTGGGTTTGCACCGTGGTCTCTTAATGTCCGCATAATGCTTGACCCTGACCTACTGGCTTTCATCGTCTCCAATGAGAAATCAGGTGTAATTCTGATAGTTCTACTTTTATATGTTACTTGGTCTTTTTCCTTTGCAGCTCTTAATATTCTTTCTTTACTCTATATGTTTAGTGTTTTTATTATTATGTGGTGAGAGGATTTTTTTTTTTTTGGACCTAGTCTATTTGGTGTTCTGAAAGCTTCTTGTATCTTCACAGGCATATCTTTCTTTAGGTAGGGAAAGTTTTCTTCTATGATTTTGTTAAATAAATTTTCTTTGCTTTTGATTTGAACTTCTCCTCTTTCTATACCTATTATTATAAGATTTGGCCTTTTAATGGTGTCCCATATTTCTTGGATATTTTGGGTTAAGCTTTTGTTAGATTTAATGTTTTCTTTAACTGATGAGTCTATTTCCTCTATTGTATCTTCAGTGCTTGAGATTCTCTCTTCCATCTCTTGTATTCTGCTGTTCATGCTTGTGTTTGTGGTTCCTAATCATGATTTCTGTTTCTATAATTCCTTTGGCTTGTGTTTTCTTTATTGTTTCTATTTCAGTTTTCAAGTCCTGAATACTTTCTTTTATATGTTTGATTTCTTTTTTTAGTTTTCTTTAAGTGATTTGCTATCTTCTAATTTTTTGTTTGTCTTTTCCTCAAATTCTTTAAGGGACTTTCTCGTTTCATCTTTAAGAATTTCAAATATTCTCTTGAAGTTATTTTTTAGTTCATTTTCTTCTGGTGCATCCATATTTGTTTGTTCAGGTCTTGCTGTTGTAGGGTCTTTAGGTTTTACTGGTGCTGTGTTGCTCTTTGTGGTGTAGTGTGTGATCTTACCTTTTCTATTTATCTTTTCCTCTAATGGGTGTGGTTGGGGCTATCTGAGATTCTGTCGGATAATCTTCTAGGTGCCAGGGAATCCAAAACTCAATTGGTTGTTCCTTGTGGTACAGTCAGGGTCACAGTTCTAGTTACCCCATTGGTTACTCGGTGTTCCTGGAGATAGCTCAGTGCTCCTGTACCCTGATCTGCTCATTGGTAGTTTGGTGTCTCAGGCCTACTTTGGCTTAGGTTGCTGGCTTTGCCCTGTTTCTGTAAATCCTGGTCTGGATCCCCTTCTGCAGAAGTCCCTGGCTTGGAGTTGAACCTCCTGTTCTGGTGGAGATCGCTGACTCTGGAGCTGGTCAGTGGCTCAATCCTGATCCACCAGTGTCCTGGGACTGGGTTGGCTCCTGGGACTGGATTTGCTCCTAGATTCTGCTCCTGGTGGAGCTATTCACTCTGTGTCCTACCTAGGTAGCTGGTTCTGTCCCACTCCAGTTCTGGTGGAGATTGCTGACCCTGAGTCAGGTCGCTGGTTCAATCCTGGTCTGCCAGTGTCCCAGGGGGGAGGGGACTAGATTTGCTCATGGCTTCTGCTCCCCCCTCCTTTTTTTTCTTTTTTTTTCAAGAGATTTTTTCTTTTTTTTTTTTTTTTTTTTTTTTTTTTTTTTTTTTTTGGTTTTCGAGACAGGGTTTCTCTGTGGCTTTGGAGCCTGTCCTGGAACTACCTCTGTAGACCAGGCTGGTCTCGAACTCACAGAGATCTGCCTGCCTCTGCCTCCCGAGTGCTGGGATTAAAGGCGTGCGCCACCACCGCCCGGCTCAAGAGATTTTTTCTGTGTAACAGACCTGGCTGTCCTGGAACTCACTCTGTAGAATAGGCTGGTCTTGACTCAGAGATCTGCCTGCCTCTGCCTCTGAGTTCTGGGATTAAAGGTGTGTGCTGCCACCACTGGGTTCACACTTACTTTTAACTACAAGGGATCCAATATCATCCTTCCTCTAACCTCCAAGAACACCTGCACTCACATGCACATAATTTAAAAAAATAAAATCTTGGGCTGGAGAAATGGCTCAGTGGTTAAGAGCACTGATTGCTCTTCCAGAGGACCTGGGTTCAATTCCCAGCACCCACATGGTAGCTCATAACTGTCTGAAGATCCAGTTCCAGGGGATCTGATACTTCACACCAATGCACATAAAATAAAAGTTAAATAAACCATAAAAATGAATAAAATATTTTAAAAGGCTAGGCTAGTATAATTACTTCTCTGGTGATATATATGTTGTTGCTGTTTTACCAGTTTCTTCTATCTTGATTCATGCTTGTCCACCATTGCACTAAATTCTTGTGCTGCTGAGCATCTACAAAATGCATTATTCTTATTTCTTTACTTATCATTGACTGTCTGCTTCTTGAAAAAAAAATACAATGTTTTCTCATGAAAAATAAAAGCAGCCGGGCGGTGGTGGCGCACGCCTTTAATCCCAGCACTCGGGAGGCAGAGGCAGGCGGATCTCTGTGAGTTCGAGACCAGCCTGGTCTACAAGAGCTAGTTCCAGGACAGGCTCCAAAACCACAGAGAAACCCTGTCTCGAAAAACCAAAAAAAAAAAAAAAAAAAAAAAAAAAAAAAAAAAAAAAAGAAAAATAAAAGCATACTGTCTGGATCTAGGGGTGCACACCTATACCCTAGCACTTGGGGAATAGATGTAAGAGAAAGTGAACTCCAGGCCAACCTAGGCTACATAATGAGATGTCTCAAAACTAACAATTGTGATTTATGCTGTAACCCCAGCAGGCAGAAGGCAGAGACAGAATTCCTTGAACTTCTAGGTCAGCCTGCTCTACACACTAAGTTCCAGACCAGCGAGGGCTAATACCAACCAAATGAGCATTTTTAAAATTTTTAATTATTTAATGTTCTGAGACTGAGTTTCTCTGTGTATAGCCCTCGCTGTCCTGGACCTTGCTCTGTAGATAAGGCTAGCCTGGAATTTAGGGATCTGCCTGCCTCTGCTGCCTGGCTAAATGAGCATCCTTAACAGGCAGGTAGGTGATACTAACATGGCACAGAACGAAGCATTGCTTCAACCTCTGTCCTTCCCGACAGCTTTCCCCACAAGTTTTCACCAGCTTTCCAGCAGGTGACCGAGTACCTGACCGCAGTAGCTCCCCCATTTGAAGAATACTTTGAGACATCTTGCTGGGGTGGTGCTGCTTGTGCTTGGATGAGCAGACATCTCATTCGGCTGCTTCTGCCCTGGTCCCCTGGCTGCCGAGAATACTTTACCTTTGGGCTTTTCCCCAGAAGCTCTCATCGTTGTGTCAAGGGCTACATAGCAAGGTGCCACCAATAAATGGGTAATCCACTGGGCTCTGAGGTCCCGGCCATCTGTATTTCTGCACTTGTTAGCTTTGTGTGTAGAGCTTAAACCTGTACTTAAGAGGAACAGCGCAAAATACGTATACTCTGTGTCCCGGAAGCTTGAGTCCCACCTAACTTTAGATTTTGAGATGAATTTAGAGGGTAAGGAGTACAAACACGACACCAACAACCAGGAATTGACTTTAGGGCATGGAATGTATATGTAGGTGTTTTCACAACAGGGCTATATTCTTGGCTGATCTACTGTGATATATATCAAGCCGGGTGATGGTGGCGCACACCTTTAATCCCAGCACTTGGGAGGCAGAGACAGGCAGATCTCTGTGAGTTCAATATCAGTCTGGTCTTCAGAGTGAGTTCCAAGAAAGGCTCCATAGCTAGAGAGAACCCCTGTCTTGAAAAACCAACGTTTGAATTAAAGGCATATAGTATCATGTCAGCTAAAGGCAATTTTTATTTCACTTTTTAGATAGTCTCACGTATCCCAGACTGGCCTAGAACTCCTTCCATAGACAAAGTTGACTCTGAAACTCCTTTCCTGTGGGTCCTGCAGATTAAAAACAGGTTATAAGACTTGGTGGCAGGCGACTTTATCTGCTCAGCAAACTCACCAGTTTTTTTTTTTTTTTTTTGGTTTTTCGAGACAGGGTTTCTCTGTGGTTTTGGAGCCTGTCCTGGAACTAGCTCTTGTAGACCAGGCTGGTCTCGAACTCACAGAGATCCGCCTGCCTCTGCCTCCCGAGTGCTGGGATTAAAGGCGTGCGCCACCACCGCCCGGCTCACCAGTTTTTTTAAATTATTTTTTTAGCCAGCCTTGCACTTTATTGCCCTTCCATTAGGCCTTGACCTCACACTTGTGTAGTGGGTATAGCCTTTCCTTCTTCAGCTTCTCTTCGTGCTTGGTGAGCCGGCAGCACATGGCTCTAGTTTTCTTGGATTTCAGGTCTGAAGGCTTGTACTTCTTGCCCTTGTAGAATTTCCTGAGGTTTTCCTTTTGAGTCTGGCTGATGACAATGAGGACATGGACGATGGATTTGCGGAGAGCTTGCATGTGGCACCGCCTGTTACTTTGGCCTTGCAATGCTGGAGCACCTTCAAATTGTCCAGTTGTTTTAGCGGCTCCTCTTCCTCCTTTTTGCTGCACAGGTCCTGAGCCTTAATCGTGGCCATGGCTGTGGTGCTCACCGCTGAAGCTGCCTGGCCCAAGAGCTAAATCACCACCAGCTCTATTCCAACGATTTAAAAGTAATTTTAAGATGGGTATGGGAGACAGAGGCAGGAAAACCATAGGACTGAAGCCATATTGAGCTAGGTCAGCCAGGCAACATGGCTAAGGACAAGGAAAATAAAAGGATAATAGTCCGTTTTTTGAAAAGTAACTTTATTGGTGTGGTGGTGCACACCTTTACTCTCGGCATTGTGTGAGTTTGAGGAGAGCGGGGTCTAAACGGTGAGCTCAGGCAGCCAGGGCTTCAGTGCGAGGCTTTCTGCCTAGCCTTATAGAAACTTTTTAAAGAGGGAAAAAAACCCCACCAATTACTTTATTTTTCTGTATGCATTTTTCAAACACTTTCTTTAAATAAGCATTGTTTTCATTTTCCTGAGTTATCACTAAGTGGCTTAGTCAATCTCTCTTGACTTGGCAGGAATCTACCTCATAACAGACTAATAGCCCCAAAGGGGATGAATGAGTTACTTCAGCAATAACTCTGGGGGCTGATGAGTGAGTTTAGAAAGTGAGTGAGCCAGGCATTGGTAGTGCACGCCTTTAATCCCAGCACTTCAGAGGCAGAGGTGGGTGGATCTCTGAGTTCGAGGCCAGCCTGGTCTACAAGAGCTAGTTCAGGACAGGTTCCAAAGCTACAGAGAAACCCTGTTTCTAAAAAAACATATAAACGCTGACAGAATAACCTTGGGCAATATTTTACTACCATGTATACAGCCTTGTATGCATGTGCCCCAAGACATGTATGATAGGTTCCCCTGGGGTGTCTTATTCAACTCTTTTCCGCCTTAATTTTGACAGTACCATACCCAGATCATGTCATTTCCTGGAATGGCAGACTAGGAATCTTCGGGGATCCTCTGTCTAACAAGCACAAGCCACAGTCCTGCATGTCTTATGTGGATGCTGGAAACCTGAATTCTGTTCCTTGTGCTTGTACGGTAAGACTTTACCAGCTGAGCCATAACCCACTCCAAGACAGGATCCCCCCGTCCCCCGCAAGCCAAACTGTATGCAGCTTTATTAAAGACACTTTCCATAAACAATGATGGTTTTCCAGGCAGGACATGGGCAGACAATCTCTAACGGCACACAAGAGCTCTTTCTTGTATTGACTACCAAAACCAGAAAGCCACTATTCAAATGAGTCTTCATTTTTTTTTGTTTTTTTTGAGACAGGGTTTCTCTGTGATTTTTGGAGCCTGTCCTGGAACTAGCTCTTGTAGACCAGGCTGGTCTCAAACTCACAGAGATCCACCTGCCTCTGCCTCCCAAGTGCTGGGATTAAAGGCATGCGCCACCACCGCCCGGCATGAGTCTTCATTTGATGTTCTGAAAGGGGGAGGAGCTTAGAGTTAGGGCTGACATTTTACATTGAGGATGTCTGACAACTTTTCACAAGTCGACCCTGACTTTCAGGAAATGAAATGAAAACGGCAGAATTATCAATCTGAAGATCCACAATCTTTTAGAGAAGGAACCGCTGCTCTTTGGTTTGTATGTTTTGTTTTTCGAGACAGGGTTTCTCTGTGGTTTTGGAGCCTGTCCTGGAACTAGCTCTTGTAGACCAGGCTGGCCTCTAACTCACAGAGATCTGCCTGCCTCTGCCTCCTGAGTGCTGGGATTAAAGGCGTGCGCCACCACCGCCCGGCTACCGCTGCTCTTTTGAGGACACTCAATGATGTTATCACTGTCAAGTCCAGATTGCCCAACAGACTGGCAAAACCAGTTTTGGGGTCAGGTTCCGACGGCCTCTGGTCTTACGGGAGTTAAGTATATGTTGACCGTGGAGGGAGAGGATATAAAAATGAATTTAGTTTTCCCACAAGATAGGATTTTATACATGGAAGAAACAGGAACTTAAGTACATAATTCCTTCCGAGAGAAGGGCGGACTATTCATTTTTAGTTTTAACTATATGAGTATTTTGCCTGCATGTATGTGTATATGTGCACGGTTCTGAGCTGCCCTGTGGGTGCTAAGAACTGAACTGGGTCCTCTGGAAGTACAGTCGTAACTCTTAACTGCTGGACACCTCTCCGGCCTGATAGCTGGACTATTTTTACATTTTATTTCTTTCAGGTACAGTGCAAAAAACAGACTCCAAATTAAACAAGGAACCAATATTAAAATATTTATTAATTCAGCATGTGAGAAACTTAATAGTTATGTTAATATTAAAAGTCTTATTCCTTTCAGAATAATGAAATATAGATTATACAATTTATATACTGCAATAAATATGATTAGTTAGTAGCAGACTCCAAACTTCCTCTTGTTTCTGAAAAGGTTGTTTGATTTACTATGATCCACCAAGAAATACCTAAATGGAGGGAAAAAAACAGAAACAAAACTCATGAGTATCAGGCCCCCATTACCATTATTATTATATTTACCATTTATAATTTCGAGACAGGGTTTCTCTGTGGCTTTGGAGCCTGTCCTGGAACTAGCTCTTGTAGACCAGGCTGGTCTAGAACTCACAGAGATCCGCCTGCCTCTGCCTCCCTAGTGCTGGGATTAAAGGCGTGCACCACCACCGCCTGGCTTACATTTACTGGGTGTGTGTGTGTGTGTGTGTGTGTGTGTGTGTGTGTGCGCGCGCACGCGCACGAGTGCACATGTACATGGGTGTCAGGACAGCTTTGTGGGTCCAGGGGATTAAGCTCACATAATCAGGCCTGACAGCAGCTGGTCTTCCCTGCTAGGCCATCTTGTGAGCACAAGGTCTAGATTTTAAACAGAAAACTGTTAGGTAAGCACAGAACCTGACTCAGCTAGTGTTAATGTGAGCATATAAAAGCACCTTTCATTTGAAGATAGGTACAACTAGAAAGAAACAAACTAAGGATTACAAATACAGTGCAATCAACATTCTCATTTTGAAAGTTAATATTGAGCTTTTACGGTGTCAGTATTGGGTGTCCCTGATCTCCACCTGGTGGCACTGCTGAGCTGTACCTATTGGGTGCCAGTTTGCTCACTCACTGGAAGGTGGTGGCACCTAGAGATGGGCTGGGTTAGAGGACTCAGCTGAGGGAAGCTGTGCCTTGACATGTGTTTCCTGCCCCTGCCACTCCCTGCGTGATTCTTTCTATCTTTTTTTTTTAAAAGATTTATTATTATATATACAGTGTTCTGCCTGCAAGTATGACTGCAGGTCAGAGAGGGCACCAGATCTCATTACAGATGGTTGTGAGCCACCATGTGGTTGCTGGGAACTGAACTCAGGACCTCTGGAAGAGCACATAGTGCTTTTAACCCGAGCCATCTCTCCAGGCATGATTCTTTCTATCTTGATGTCATCCTCTGGCCACAGTATGAAAATGAGCCATGGCCGTGGACTGCAATCTTAGAATCTTGGCTACTTTAAACTGTCTCTCTTCAGTATTTGTCATGACAGTGTCTAGCCAGAAGACAATGACAGACACGAACACAGCTAGCTATTTACAGAAGGTAAAATCCAGGTGTAGGGGCTGGAGAGATGGCTCAGAGGTTAAGAGCATTGCCTGCTCTTCCAAAGGTCCTGAGTTCAATTCCTAGCAACCACATGGTGGCTCACAGCCATCTGTAATGGGGTCTGGTGCCCTCTTCTAGCCTGCAGGCATACACACAGACAGAATATTGTATATATAATAAATAAGTAAATATTAAAAAAAAACTTTAAAAAAATGCAGGTGTACTGGAGCATGTCAACAGGCCCTGGGGTAAACCCCTGGGGTTTTACTCACTGCTGGGCCATTAGGCAGCAAATGACTCAGGCAGGTCACTTGGCCTGTGGGGCTTAGTGATCTCATGGTTGTACAACGCATTGATCATGTTCATGGGGAGCATAATTATGTGCACATAATAGTTGACACTGGAGCTGGCACAGTGCTGCTTGCCTTTCATCACAGTACTGCAGGGGGCAAGGCAGGAGGATCTGTGAGCTTGAGGTCGGCCTGGTCTACAGAGCGAGTTCCAGGACAGCCAGGCTGCCGAGTGATAATGATCACAATTGATGGTGCTTGGCTACTCACCACACAAACTGTTTAAACAGTCTGTTAGCACAGTGTTCTCAACCTGTGGGTCATGACCTCCTTGGAAAACCTTTTATCTATAAAAATACATTGTGATTCATAACAGAAGCAAAGCTATAGTTACGAAGTAGCAATAATAATACTCTTATGGTTGGGGGCCTCACAACATGAGGAACTGCTATGCTGTTAAGGGCCAAAGTGCTTAAAGAAGACACTTTATAGCTTAGTAGAGTCTTAGGCCGGGCGATGGTGGCTCACGCCTTTAATCCCAGCACTCGGGAGACAGAGGCAGGCGGATCTCTGTGAGTTTGAAGCCAGCCTGGTCTACAGAGCTAGTTCCAGGACAGGCTCCAAAGCCACAGAGAAACCCTGTCTCGAAATTCCCTTCTCCCCCCAAAAAAGAAGAGTCTGCTGCTGTACTAGCAGCAGACTCAGGCTTCCTGGGTCTTCCACCTGCATCAAGAGGACATACTGGGACACTGGGTGGCACACTGAGACCATCTAGGTTTGTGTAGATACACTGTGATGTTGGCATAACACCATGCTCAGAGGGAACCCAGTCACATGATACGTGAATGTACAGGCACATACAAATGTGACTGCTGCTTGAATATACAGAGTCAGTTGCTGTAGTGATATTTTGTCTTAACAAATAAAGCTTGCCTGAAGATCAAAGTTCAGAGCTAAGCCACTAGAGGCCAGGCACACACCTTTAATCCCAGGACTCGGGAGGTAGAGGCAGAGGGTTACCCTGGGCTACATGAATTGATCCAGTCTTGAAGAGAAAGAGCTCACACAAAGTGATCCCGGCACTAGGGATTCCACAGCACTAGGGAGGTAGAGACAGGGGTGATATAGGTAGGAAGAGAGAAGAATATAAGGTGGGAGGAGACAGGAGCTCATTGCCATCTGAACAGCAGCCTGAGGCAGCAGTCTAAACAGTCAAACTGAGTGGAGTCTGAGGAAGCAGTTAGTCAGAGGATGCAATCTGAGGACATGACGGCCCTTTTGGTCTAAGGATTCAGCAGAGGTAAAAGGTCTGTCTAGTGGCTGCTGCTGTGCTTCTGACCTCTCAGTTTTCACCCCTAATATCTGACTCTGGTTTTTATTATGAACAATTAGAATTTGTGGTACAAGTTGCAAGATTAGAAATAGAGATAGTAGGGCTGGCAAGGTGCTTAGCACATAAGAGTGCTTGCCATGTAAACTCAACAATCTTAATTTCATCTTCAGAATCCATAGTGGAAGGACTGACCTCTATATGTGTATGCATGTGAACAGGGGTGCACACACACACGCATGCATACAAGCACACATACGCAAATAATAATTTAATTAAAATCTATAAATGGTCTCATTTGAATTGGAGCAATAATTAGCTCGCTTTACCTTCAGGATTTCACACGGAGCTGCGTTTGGTGGCACAGGCTTCCCACAGTGCTTTGAATACTCAGTTATCAAAGCTGATGCTTCATCTAAACTGGAACCAGAAAGAACAAGGTGGATGTGAGAAGACCCTTGGGGGTGATTCCTGTGGTGATGACTTCAACAATATATAGATGAAATAACGTGTCAAACTGTATTCTTCACATAAAGCTTATTACACAGCCCAGTTTTAACTCAAAAATTAACATTCATCCATATACGACAATGGAATCATGACTGGATCCTGAGGATAAACAAGCAGCTAGAGTCATGGAATGTGGAGGAGAATGGGCACCCCTGAGTGGCCAGCTGGAGGATGGAGCCAAGGCCAATTTCTCTGACCGCACTTTCCCTTCTAGAGTATCAGTTGTATTTCCCTTCTTTCTTTCCATACCCAATCTTGGCTCCAGCTCAAGCAGCTCCGTTTCTCAACTTGTGGGTGCAGAAAGCTAACTGACCAAGCTTAGCAAGAACTGCATGTTACATAAGACCAGCAGTGCGCCACGCAAGCATTGAGGAAGAAAGTTGTAATTTAGGGTTCGGAGCAGGACTATGGGAAGCCTATTTTGAGGATCCAGACAGCTCCTTTAATTACTGGATGACAGATTCATGTTCCAAGGTTCCAAGACACGGGAAGATGAACTCCTGAGACTGCAGCCTCAGGTTCAACCACACAGCTCGAGAATGGCTGCTTTTTTCCAGAATTAAGACACAGTTTAAGGAAATTCTACAGTAAATTGATGTCTCCCCATGTTAACTTACCTCGAATCATTTGCCAAATAGTTTACCAATTCGGTGATATTGTTGTTGTTTATCATATGCCATTTCAACAATTGAAAATATTTTGTCTTTGCCAAAATTCCAAATTCCTTCTTATTTATGACATGATTCAGAATCAGACTTCTAATCTATGGAATGAAAGTTATCATTATATCAAAAATGTGTTTAATCCTAAATCTTCACCAATGACGAATTCCCAACAGGGTTGAGATGTCAGTCTTTGGCATTAAAGCTCCGGGAAGGGCACGCGGCTCAGTGCAGTGTATGAATAGAGAGCTACTGTTGGTACGCACTTGGGTGTTTTTAAAGTGAGGAAGAGGATCTAATTACAAGTATAAAAGGGTACGGTTTCTCTAGGGGGCACAGCAGTAAACAAGACAGCCATGGCACCTGCTTTTATCTTTTACGTAACAGTGGGGATTGAAACCAGGCTCCTGAGTATGCTCGTGAGTGCTCTACCACCGAGTCACATCCCCAGGAACCTGACAAGTGGAGGAACAGTATTTTGGAGATAAGAATTACCTTCTATGCTCAGACACAGCAAACGAAACGAAACTGCCCTTACTTGATTTGAAAATCCTGCTAGTTGGCCTGTGTTCATATGTTCTTCTAACTGCTGTAAAATGATCTGAGCATCACATGATTCCAGGAAATTCTAGGGGGAAAAGTAAAGCATAATTAAAAAGGGTTATTATTACTAGTTGCTGTCAAGTCTGGAAAGTTTTAAAAATTTTTGTAGGATTCTTTAGTTTGGTAACTGGGCTGAACCCACTTGGTAGAGTGTCTGCCCCAGACTTAACCTGGGCGAGCAGGGTGGAGCATGCCTGTAGTCATGACACTCAGGTGGAGGAAGACCATCCCTGGCTACGCAGTGAACTGGAGGCCAGTCTGGGACACACAAGACCAAGGGAGAGGAAAGAAGCACAAAACTAGACCAGAGGAAGGAGAGTGACATTCACTGGAGTTGTATAACTCTCTTCAGGGTCAATTTTGTACACACTTTTACTTAAACTAAAAGTTCATCTGTCCTATTAAATATTGAAAAAAATGAGCTGGGTGGTGGTGGTGCACGTCTTTAATCCCAGAACTTGGGAGGCAGAGGCAGGTAGATCTCTGAGTTTGAGGCCAGCCTGGTCTACAGTTCCAGGACAGCCATAGAGAAACCCTGTGTTGAAAAAGAAAACAAAACAGTTGAAAAAAATAAGATGCATGTGCCACACCTAGCAAGGACAGTCTCATCGAGACACTGCTTTCCTTGCTTCACTTCGCGCTGCCAAGAGCAGTCTCCCCAGACAACAGGACAACGCCTAATGCCTTTTAAGATGCCCTGCAGCTACACGTCAGTCAGTCTCGCTACGATCCATCAGCTGCTTCACCCACACTGAGCTTTATAGGTCTGGTGAATGAAAAGGCACTCTTCCGAGGGACAGGCAGTACGTCCTGGCAACCCGAGAGGAACAACATACAAGATACCTTAATCTGCTGATGTCTTTTCTCAGAGTGGGGCATGAGCATCAGACAAGTCAGTGCAAAAGCGGGAAGCTCTAGCTGGACATACTGCTTGGCGACTCCCATCATGTCCAGGTCATCCGAAACTGGGCATCTTCGAGGAGAGGCAGTAATTAGTGACTTGACAGATTACTATACCACATTAGCTTCTCTTTCTACTGAGCTTCCCGTTCACTGTCCATTACTTTAAATGCCTAAGTGCTGCTACACAGTACATTTTTACTCGTTAGGAATGAGCCTTTGAGAGCAATCCTAGAGGCAGGAGGATCAGGCCAGCCTGGTCTACAGAGCGAGTTCCAGGAGCCAGGTCTACATAGAGAAACCCTGTCTAGGGTGGTGGTGGGGCAACAAAAACAAACAAGGAAAATTCTTAGATGCCCTGGGTCCATGTGACAACACTTCAGAACTGAGCAAGAAAAGGCACTGCAAACCTGCAGCACTAATCTCAGAGTGCTGCGACCGTCAGCTTTGGAGAAAACTTTCCAGCACATGTGGAAAGCAGGCGGTGCAAAACTAACAGATGCACCGGGCGGCGGTGGTGCACGCCTTTAATCCCCCTGTGGTCAAGATGTTGACTGGAAAGGAACATCAAGGCAACAAGTCTAACATTCATGAGAGAACACACATCTACTTACTCTAGGATGGCGATGAGACTCTCATAGCAATCTGATAACTGACTGGGTCTCAAAGGGCAGGAGGCTGCAGAAGAAAGGGTAATAAACACACAGGCACTCATCATCAATGCCACAGTCAGCCAGGCATGGTGCGGGAGGCTGAGGTAGCAATGCTGTTTAAAGCTAGCCTGGGCTATAGTGCAAAGCCCTGTCTTACCACAAAACAACCCCAAAATGCTACTGTGGACTGTGGATGTTGAGAGGCCAGAAGCTTACCTGAGAGCAGAGGGATCTGGATCACACGCTGCCAGGCCTTGCTGAAGTAGGGGACCTGTGGAAATATGGGCACTGAGGAATTCTATCAAAGCTTCTATCATGCATGCTAGGACTAAAACCATATGTCCATTTTGAGCATCCCTGTCATGATTCCTACATGATACTGTATTACAGTTACTTATATAGTGTTACGCGTTATGAGTGATGTAGAAATGACTTAAAATATACACTGGTGAGACGGCTCAATGGATAAAGGTGACTGGAGTTTGATGGGACCCATATGGTAGAAGGTGAGGACTCCCACAGGCTGTCATCTGACTGCCACCCACAAACAAACACGCATCCACCCAAAATAACTAAGTAAAATAAATAAATTTATAGAAAGAAGTGAGTATGTTACATGCAAATAGTATGCTTTTTCATATATGGGATTCAGTCAAAGATTATGGAATCTGCAGGGTGGTGCTGTCCTAGAATTAACCCTCACAGAGAGTAAGGGCCTACTATATTTGCATATATTTGGCAGTAAAAGAAATGAAGAATGGAAAAATGCTATAATGTGGTGTTTAGCTATAGGAGAGAAGTCAGACATGGAAGGTCACATATTGATGTGAAATGTCTAAAACAAATAAATCCATACAAAGACTAGGAGTCCCGAGGGGTTGGAAGAAGGGAAGGATGGCTATCGGATATGGGGCTCTTTTTTCTTTTTCTTTTTTTGGGTAGTAACTAGGGACTGAATCTAGGGCCTCATGCATGCTTCCCTGAGCAACAGTCCCAGCTCTGAGGTTTCTTTTTGAAGTGAGGCAAACATTTTAATATTAGCTCATAGTGGTGGTCAGCCACCAAATGACACTCTTTTGAAAAAGGGGATTCTCCCTTCATAAACAAAGATAGCTCTATCTACGATCGTGAGACTGAACATCTCCCGATCCTCCTGTGACATGGAAACAGCACCTTAAGGGCTCAGAGTCGCAGCTGCTCACGCAGAGGACACAAGTCCATTTTCCAGCAGTTATGTCAGGTGGCTCACAGCTGCCTTTACTCCAGCTCCAGGGGATCCAACCCCCTTCTCTGACCTCCTCAAGCCCTTCGCTCATGTGCACACAGACGTAATTAAAGAAAAATAGCACTTTAAAACATGACTGCATTTGTGTGTGTGCACACATACCAGTATATTTGTTTATTTTTGGTTTTTCGAGACAGGGTTTCTCTGTAGCTTTTAGTGTCTGTCCTGGAACTAGCTCTTGGAGACCAGGCTGGCCTGGCTCTGCCTTCTGAGTGCTGGGATTAAAGGCGTGCGCCACCACTGCCTGGCCACCAGTATATTTGTGTAACAGGAAAGTACCTCTAAAAGGATTAGTAAAGGGAAATATTATTGTTTTTGAGAAAGGGCTTGTCTGTGGAGCCTTGGCCATCCTGGAACTCGCTTTGTAGACTAGGCTGGCCTGAACTCACAGAGATCTGCTTGTCTCTGCCTCCTGAGTGCTGGGATTAAAGGCGTGCATCACTACACCTGGCAAAGAGAATTTTAATGTTTACTTCGTATATTTTCACAATTCTAATAAACTAAGAATAAATTACCTCATTTTTAAAACCTTTAAAAAATGTTACTTATTGTGAGCAAGTGATGCAGCAGGCCGAGGACAACTGTGGGCGTTGTTTCTCTCATTCCACCATGTGGGACCCAGGATTTGAACTCAAGCCGTGGGGCTTGATGGCCAGTGCCTATACCACTGAGCCGTCTCTCCAGCCCCTAAATGATCTTTTTTTATTCTTAATTTATTTTTATTTTACGTGCATTGGTATTTTGCCTGCATGTAAGTCTGTGTGAGGGTTTCAGATCTTAGAATTATAGACAGTTGTGAGCTGCCAGGTGGGTTCTGGGAGCTGAACCTGGGTCCTCTATCTAGAAGAGCAGTCAGTGCTCTTCACCACCGAGACAACTCTCCAGCCCCTAAATGATCTACTTCTGTACATTGAGATTGAAAAAGAATGGATGAAGCCTCAACTTTAAAGATGTTTAGGTCTCTGCGAGGGTGCAGTGTGGACTGAGATAGATAAACACTCTGTGATCCCAGGTCTCTGAGAGAGTGTTCCAGTGTGGACTGAGATAGATAAACACTCTGTGATCCCAGGTCTCTGAGAGGGTGGTCCAGTGGATATAAAATAACAGCTCTATGACAAAGGCTGGAGCAGAACCAAATGGCTCACGAAGCCTGGGACTCAGAAGGTGAGATGGCAGCGGAGGATGCTGGGACGCCATCCTAGGTTTATCTGCTCTGTTCTTTACTACGAAGCTGACGGTTCAGCACAAGGTGCCCAGAAACTACGGAGCACAGAGATTAAACTCAGTGAAATGTCCCTCAAAGGAAAAACACACACCTGCCATAATGAATGGACACTAGAAATGGAGGATAAAACTTTTCTCAGGTAAGGAATCTGTAAAAGAGAAGAAAATTTAAGAATTTTAAGATTACCAAAATGCTAAATTTCAACACCTCAACACAAAATATTAGACATTTAAAAAAAAATTGAGATAGGGCTTCACTCTACAGCCCAGGCTAGCCTTCAATTCCTGGGCAACCACAACAGTGCTGGGACTGCAGTGTACCAGCACATCTGGCAACTATGCACATTTCCCCCCTTTTCTTTCTGAGACAGGGTCTCATGTAGCACAGAATGGCTCAAACCATGGCCCCACACCTCTGACTCCCATGCCTTCCTGCCTGAGCGCTGGGTTTCTTACAACACTGCTATGGAGCCCACGCTTTCGCACTGCTTGTGAAGCAGTCCCTAGAAGCATTCTCAACACCCCAAGGCCATTTTGAGCTTAACTTTCTCTACCAGTCCTTGAGTCTGGCAGGCTCAAGAGCAAAGGCTTGCAGCATACATCAATACCCGGTGCTGATTCAATACGTGTGGGGGATGCTGTGCTTCAGGAAGCCCCGAGTCTTACTTACCATGTTGAAGCCAAGAAGCTTCTGCAAGAGTCCATTCCAAAGTTGTAGGTCATAGATTTTGTATTCTAAACAAAGCTCTGCTACCAATCGTACTGCCTAAAAGCCAAAACACCACAAGAAAACAACAAAATTACACTGCTTTAAGATACCGGTAATGGAAGAGTACCTTTATGAAACACATGGGCATACCCCACAAATGTCTAATGCCTAATCTCAGTGAGGGAGTCCATTTCCTTCCCTTTCCTGCTTCTAACCAAGAACAGCTGGCCTCATTCCTGTCCCAGTTCCAGCTGCAACAGTAAGGCGATTTGGCGGGAAAGAATGGCAGCCCTCCTACAGGGCGGACCTTGGAAGGAAGTACAAGTGCTCTCTCTTACAGGGTAACTAGCCCGTGTACTCTAAGGTTGGAAAGGGCCTTCCAAATTGCCTTATCGTTCCAAACTGCAGGCTGCAAATGCAGGCAAGGTCTAGGGCATTAGACCTCTGGGGGCAAAGGTAGGTGACTGAGCAACTCGCACTGCATAGTTAAGGAAAGGAGTGCCATGCCTGGCCATGCGTGGTGACTCTACGTACCATAGGTTCATGGCAGTGGTTCTTCCACAAGCCCTTAATCATTCCTTCTTTGGGACTGTTGCAAAATAGTTCATATGTGATGGGAATATTCAACGTCTCAAATGATGCCAGGAAAGCTATACATTTCAGATAGGATCTAGAAAACAGAGGTGTTTCTAAGTATCATTCTTATGGTTCACATTTATATCTAAAACCAAAGCTACCACAGGGCCACAGGAGGTAATCTTGTTCATTTAGGCTTCCAGATACCTTCACAGGGTAAAGTATAGATAGAAATCATTTGAACAAGAGAACATCCAGTCTCTGGAGAAACGATGAAGACAAGAAGTTCTCATAAGCCTGTTTCCCCTTTGCCAAAATATCAGGAATCAAGGTAATGGGATTGCATTTATTTATTTATTTATTTATTTATTCATTTTGGTTTTTTCCAGACAGGGTTTCTCTGTGGCTCTGGAGCCTGTCCTGGAACTAGCTCTGTAGACCAGGCTGGTCTCGAACTCACAAAGATCCGCCTGCTTCTGCCTCGCGAGTGCTGGATTAAAGGTGTGCGCCACCATCACCCGGCTATGGGATTGCATTTATAGACCAACTAGGAAGCAGCCATTCCTTCAATCAAGGCTCAGAAGCTATCGGTCAGATATAAATAGAAAAAATAAAATCTGTTTGTTTGTTTCTTTCTTCTTTCCTTTCTTTTGTTTTCCAAGACAAAATTTCTCTATATTAGAGTCCTGGCTGTCCTGGATCTTGCTCTGTAAACCCAGCTGGCCTTGAACTCACAAAGATCCACCCATCTCTGTTTCCTAGCACTGGGATTAAAGGTGTGCACCACAACCTGGCTGCTTCTTTCTATTACAATAAATTAGTTCTACTTACTTCATTTCTTCAATGGGCTTTTTGAAGAGAGATTCTATCATTTCCTTGTCAGCCAAATAGAGGAGACACTGAAGAGCTCGTGTCTTGTGGGCAAAGGTTAACTGGCGCATGCCCAGTGTCTGTAAAACCAAGAGGTTTGGGGAGTTGAGCTGTAATCTGCAGCCAAGGTCAGGCAAAAGACTTCAACTTAGGTAATGAAAACATCCCTTCCCTTGGTTAGTTTTCCACTTTTCCTTTCTTTTTGGTTTTTCGAGACAGGGTTTCTCTGTAGCTTTGGAGCCTGTCCTGGAACTAGCTATTGTAGATCAGGCTGACATCGAACTCACAGAGATCCGCCTGCCTCTGCCTCCCAAGTGCTGGGATTAAAGGCGTGCGCCACCACCGCCCGGCATAGTTTTCCACTTTTCTTGAACTCAATTATCTCTGCTCTTAAGTAGTGCAGAGAATAGAGTAGTTCAACATGACCCCTGGAGAGAACTCCCGAGACTCTTCCAGGAGGCAAAGGTCCAAAATATGAAGAGGGCTCTTTGTTCTTTGCCTTTTACAAATTGTTGCTATTTGTACTGCTGGTACTAATGAAATAGTGGCTACTTCTGCAGGCAGATCAAGGCAGTGACCCCTAGCTGCTTAGAGCCACTGCCAGCACTGGAAGCCAAAGAGGACTTTCTTTGAAATGATTTTCTGTTGTTTTGTTTGTTCGTTTGTTTTTGTATTAAGAAACAGGACTTCTCTGTGTAATCATAGCTGTCCTGGAACTAGCTCTGCAGGCCAGGCTGACCTCCAACTCTGAGATCTGCCCCTGCCTCCTGAGTGTTGAGATTAAAGGTGTGTACCACCACCACCCAGCCCTTGATGAAGCAATAACAATTTTCTTAATTCCTCAGCTCTTATATGTATCACGTCGACGAACTCCCCTCTGAATACACGTTAACATATTTAACGATGATGCATCCATTAGTAGTATTCTTGGCAAAGCGGACAGTTCACCTACAGACAGCGCGTCAGGAGGAAAGCAGCTCCCTGCGGAACCTCAGCTAACTGGTTAATGGACACCAGCTGCACTTAAAGAATGGCCAAAGGACAGACTCTCTTGCAAAAACTGCCATGAGCCGACATCCAGCACCTCAGATTTTCCTCCTGTCTATCTGAGAACCACGTGCCCCGTGGTTCCTCACCCCTCCTCTCTCTGCTCTAGCTGCCTCGCAAGAGGAGCCCATACTTGCTATTTCAGCACTAAGGAGACTGTGTCCCCTTCACGGATACTGAAGTTTAGCACAGGGAGAGGCTAGTGGGTGACCAGAGTCCGAGCAGGTCATACGGTGCATGGAGACAAGTTTGTACAGTCCCCTGGAAGCAGGAATGCTGACTGATCAGGGAGTTAATAACCGTGAACAACAGAAAAAAGTGCACCGTGAGAGCTACCAACAGGTGCATCATGGCCCGCAGAGCAGACACTGCACCCATGGCACCAAGTGGAGTGTGATGTGTGCACTGATCCCTGCTCATCAAATGACACAGCCTGATAAGTATGTAGGGAGCCCTATCTGGATTGTGTTTATGAAACTGAGTGTGAAAAAACACACAGGGAGAAAATGCCAAGCTAAGATGTGCACGTGTTCTGATTAAGTTTCTAGAGCTTACACTTGTAGCTGAGGTGGCAAATACAAAGAGCATTCTTGAACTATAATCAATCGGACGAGACTGCAGGAGATAGACGACTCTGGGGAAAAAAGAAAGACATTTATAAACTTCGAGGTAGACTGCCAACACAACAGAGCTGCGCTTCTGCACAGTAAATGGCAACATCCCAGACACCAGACAGGACACGGGCCAACGCCAGTTTTGTTTACTTCCAAAGGTGCTTCAACTTTTTTATTTTAAATTGTTGTTTATTTTGTGTGTGTGACTGCTTTCCCTGCATGTGTGTCTGTGCACCATGTGTGTGTGCCTGGTGCCTGCAGAGGCCGGAAGAGGGCATCAGATCCCCTGGCATTGGAGTTACAGACAGTTGTGAGCTGTCATGTTGGTGCTGGGAAGAAACTCAGGTCCACTAGGAGAGCAAGCAGTGCTCTTAATCAATGAGTCATGTCCCCAGTACGGATGTTTGGCTTTTTCTTGATAGCCTTCACAGCTGCAAGGATAATGTAGGGAACAAACGCTGGCTTGAAAGAACTCCGATGAGTTCTCTTTAACATAGCCAGTCAGCCTTCCAGTGTTATTGATCAAACTGACACGAACTACAGATTGTGGCCCAGGGAGTGTCACACACAGGAAATTGCTTCTCTAGTACACAGGAGGTCCTTGTAAGTGATACAAGAACTCTAGTACAGGACTGGCAGGCCACTCCTAGGAAGGTCCAGAGGGAGTAGACAGGCTGGAGGAGAGCGAGCTCTCAGGGGGAAAAGACGGAAGCTCTGGTCTCACAGGTGAGCTCTAGAGATTCCTTCTAGAACTGTTAGACTTGCTACTAGGGCTTTCCACATAATTGCTTCATTAGACAGGCCAGAGGCTGCATCTGAGTTGGACAAAGGTACACCTATCCTTAAAAGACTAAGCAAAGTAGCCGGGCGGTGTAGAGTTTTTCTATGCTTGGAATAATCTCTGCGAAAGTCGTTGAACATTCACAGAGGGTTCAAAACCTCAGTCTTGGCTATTGACTCCCTCCCCAGCCTGTGGAGACTTTGTCATAGCAATGAATGATTCTTCTCTGAGACTCCGACACAAGTTACACAAAGAAGTCTTTCCAAATCTAACTTGTAAATCTCTTTTTCTAATAAGACCCCTACTGGGTGTCAAGGAGTAGGTCACATTGGAAGGAAAGCATACCTGTGCAGCGCTTCATCCTCTTCCAGGCCAAAGAACTCTGATGCTTTCTTTGAAAACAGAGAAGAATAGAAGTTAAAGTTAAAGGCTGCAGGTTATGGATACACAAACTTCATCTTAGCACAATATAGCTATCAGAATCCCACAAATTACAAAACTATGTTTATAGGAATAGAGAGTTAAGAGCACACTTGTTGCTCTTGCAGAGGGCCCAGGTTTGATTCCCAGCATGGTGGGTAGCTCACAACTGTCTGTAACTCCAGTTCCAAGGGACCTGCCACCCTCCTCTGACTTTAGCAGGCATCGGGCATGCATGTGGTACATGGACATGCATACAAGCAAAACATTCATACACATAAAATAATAAAATGATTTACAAGCAAAAACAAAACTAAATTTATGTGGAGGAAATAACTATGATTAATTGGTTAATGACTTTTGCTTAAATGAAGGCTCCATGCTCATTTATTCACATAATAAATATATTCTGAATACTTCTGCTTTTGTTTGTTTGTTTGTTTTGTTTTCAGAGACAGGGTTTCTCTGTAGCTTTGGAGCCTGTCCTGGAACTAGCTCTGTAGACCAGGCTGGCCTCAAACTCACATAGATCCATCTGCCTCTGCCTCCCAAGTGCTGGGATTAAAGGCATATGCCACCAACGCCTGGCATATTCTGAGTACTTTTAAGGTCTAAGTCCAATTCCAAGCACACACATGGCCTTAGGTTAACAAACATTTGGGTCCTAGTGGAGGTGGCATTTGTTGGATAAATTTTAAAAGGAACAAAGCCAGGCATAGTAAAGTATGCCCTTAATCCTAACACTGAGGAACACAGGCAGGTGAATCTCTGAGATCAAGGAAAGACTCTGGTCTATATAGCAAGTTCAAGTTTCAGGCCCGATAGCCTATAAAACAAATAAAAAAGTGTCATGAGATTTGTATAATTTGTTTGTTTTGTTTTTGAAACAGAGTCTCACTGTGTAGCCTAGGCTGGCTCCTCCCATGCTCAGTTTCCCAGTGCCCAGGGCCTCAGTCAAGCAAGAGAGCTAGGGCTCTATCACTGAGCTACTCCACAGAATTTAAATGAGTCATTTGCCAGATTAACATTTATTTAACAGGACTCAAAAAACCAACCAACCAAACAACCAAACAAAAAATAGAAGCTGCCCAGCTACAGTTAGTCACAGCCATTTGGGAGGCTGCAGCAGAACTGCTTTTGGCTGGGAGTTGAAACTAGTTTGGGCAACAGATTAGCACCCCTACTGAAACAAACCCACTAAATATAATACTTAATTTTGTATTAGTTATACCACTTTTTTTACAAATACATTTCAAGAATACTATCTTCCTACATAAGCACAGGAATCACAGAATCAACTTATTAAGTTCTCCCTGAAAACCCAGAGAAACTACTGAAAAAGCTGGATTGAGGTTGTTAAACCCTTCCACTAATGTTAGAGCCAATTATACTATTTCTAAAAAAAAAAAAACCAAACCAAAAACCATGTGCCACTCCTGCTGTAAAGAACTTATCATCTATTCAGCGTGACTAAAGCTCACAGCCTACATTAGAGCACTGAGAAACTCCAGCATTAGCCCGCGTACTTCAGACTGTTAATGGACCACCACAGCGAAACATGTCAAAACTCATCAACAGTGGCAAAGCTAACATGTGGGGGTGGGGAGATGAGGTAGGGGGAGAATTTTTTTTGTAGATAATTTTATTATGCTGTACTATCTCAAAATATTTCCCCTAATAGCTCCAAAGGGAAGAACAGGATGTATTAGAGAAAGAGACAACTTAGCCGAGATGTGCATCTAAATTAATATAACCTGTAAAGAGAGGACAGAACTGACTCCACAAAGTTGGCCTGACCTCCATGCGTGTGCTATAGCACATGTACGTATAAATAATACACACACAAGTAAATTAATACTACCTATAAGGACCAAACAGATATGTTCTTCCAAATATCATATATCAACATCATTTATGCAGCATGATACTTAAACAAAGAATTTGAGTTTGATGATTACTTATTCTGAGGCAAGGTCTTGCTACGCAGCGCTGGCTGGCTTAGAACTTGCTATGCAGAGCATGTGAGGCTCCAACTCAGCCTGACCCTGCTGCTGCCTCCTGAGTGTTGAGGTTAATGGCATGCACCACCACACCTACCTAAAATTTGAATTCTATCTTAGGAAAATATTAGGTAAACCAAAATGGAAGGGCAGTTTAAAAGAACCAGCCAGCACCCTTCCACACTGCCAGTGTCAGATGGCAAACGGGCCAGCAGGGAAAGGGGGCTGCCACCAAGTGTCATGAGCTGAGTCTTGTTCTACTCTCGGTAAGAGTGAGCTGACTCACACAGGTTGTCCTCTGACCTCTGTGAACACTGCACATGTGCCCCTCACCTCACATCAATACATACAATAGAAATATTATAAAAACAAACAAAATCACTTGGGAGGCAGAGACAGGCAGATTTCTGTGAGTTTGAGGCCAGCCTGGTCTACAGAGTGAGTTCCAGGACAGATTCCATAGGTACTGACTGAGAAACCCTGTCTCGAAAGACAAAACCAAACCAAAAACCAAAGAAAGAAAGAAGAAATAAAAAAAAAGGAAAAGAAAGAAAGAAAGAAAAGAAAAAAATCCAAACAACCAAACAAAACTTGTCAATGCCATAAGAGACCAGGGAGTTGTGGGAAAGTTTTAGACTAACAACAGAGGGGATCAGTGCAGACTCTGGATTTTGAACACAGCGGAGAACTAGATCTTGAACATTACTGATTAAACTGTAAGATAGAGAGTAAACTTGAGCATTATTTCAATATTTAATCCTCTAATTTTTACTTTTGAAACAGGCTCTTTAGTAGGTAGCCCTGGTTAGACTAACTTTGCTGTGCAGACAGGGCTGGCCTTACAGCTGCAATGATCTTTTCACCTTCTCCTCCCAAGTGCTGTGACTTTTCTGTTTTGTTTTATTTTTTTTAAATTAAAGCTACAGTAGTTATGTAAATTCTTACTCTTAGGGAATATGCACTAAATACTAAGGGGCGAAGGGACATGGCATATAATATACTCTCCAATGGAGGGAAATGGGTACAAAAGGGCTACAAGAGAGAGAAGCAGAGGATGAAGTAAATACAGAGAGATGTTAAACCAATGAATCTGAGTAAACAGTATATATACAGGAATATTTCTGCACTGTTCTTAAACTTTCCTGTTGCATTTTAAATTATTCCAAAAATAAAAATCACATGAATCCAATACAAAAAACAGGCGTCCTTTTCCATCTAAGAATATGTGTGAAGTTGTGAGCATAGCTACAGAGTAGGGAAAGGAAAACAAACTGACCCAGTGCTGACCTTTGAGGAGTCAGAGTAAGGTGTGGGGGTGCAGGCCTATAATCTCAGCACTTAGGAGCTGAGGTGTTAGAATAACAATGCTGCTAGGCCAGCCTGAGGTGTAAAGTGAGTGTCTTGAAGGGAGGGAGAGGGTCAGTCAGTCTGTGTCCTCTCTGGAGGCCTTATCCTGTGAAAACAAACTCAGCTCCTGCGGAACCACATACTTGAGCTGTGAGCAGGCACTCACCTCTCCAGGCATTGTTGAGGGACACAACCATTTCTCCAACAACATGTACCAAATTTTCTCCAAATTAATTTCATTGACTTCGGCTATTTCTTTAGCTGCTGCATGAATATCTAAGATCATCAAGATAAAAAAGTACAAAAGTGAAAACTCAGGCTTTTGCATGCAACAACTGGGAATCAGAACAGCAGCTCTTTCCTGGAACAAAAGAATGAAGCTTTGTCCCACCAGGATAATCTTTGCCAGATGAAGTGCGAAGTCTTTCACTGATGCTGGGATGTTCATAGAGGCTCACGATGAGGTGTGCTGGCTTTCCTACCACCCTCAGATATTCTGGAACATTCAACTTGTGGGCTATTAGCACGGCTTCAGTTCCCGAGCGCCGGAACTGGAGATAAAGCTTCTTCTGAAAGGCTTGGGCCTTCTCACATGTCTCATCCTTTAAAAAGTTCCAAAGGGAGAGGTGACACTCCGTCTTTAGTGACCGCGGGCCCTCCCTGCTCCAGCTGCACCCTCATGCATCCATCATTGGCAACTGTAGGCTCTCTTCTCCTCTCTAGGTATTGGGGTAAGGGGTGGGGATAAGACAGTTGCTAAGCAACCATGGTTCAGACTCACCTGAGATGGGATGTTTTGTAGCCATCTTTCAGCCAAATACAGACAGAATTTCAAACTAGTCATCTTGAAGGGGCCTGGAACGACAAAGGTTTGTGAGCAAATCTAAATCCTCAAAGACAACACATGTGACCAAAGCAGCAAAAACTTTAAAATTATAAGTGAACACCCAATAAAAACAGAAGAGGGAAACGGAACTGCAGGATACAAAAGAGAAAATCAAAAGCTACAGATCCTTCCTCAGCTCCAGTCCATTCCCAGTTCCTTACTGAGTTTTCTATATAAAACCACCCACACTGCCTTTTCAAAGCTTTTCAAAGAAGCTAGAAATGGGCCCGAGAGATGTTGTTTTTCATAGGAAAAGGTTTGGGCATCTCCTGACAAACTCTTCAAACACTGGCGAAGAACAGGACCTTCCTGTCAGTTCCTAGCTGGATGAAGACTGGTAAATGAGAACAATGACAGGCAGAACACTTGCCTCGCACGTACAAAACCCTGGACAGATAGATCCCCGGCACTGCAAGAAAGGACAAACCAGAAACCCAGGCTATCAGGGAACACCACAAGGCCTACAAGCGGGTCTTTTGCACCTTCTGGGACTTCCTGGGTGAGACTGATGGCGATGGCAACGGCCCACTCCGGGTTGACTATGGACAGGAGGTACGACTCGATGGTCTGCGTAAGCCTGTCCACTTCTTTGTTCATCAGGGCTGATGATTTGGCTTGTGCCAACTTCAGGAGCTTTGGTTTCAGATTCTTTTCAAAAACATGTTTGGCGGTAGACATGTAGAGAGTATCTAGGGAGAACTTCAGGAGAGAGGAGAGTAACGGTGAGGTGGCAAGCAGTGCAAGCCCCCTGGCCAAGCTCAGGGGGAGAGACAAGGTCCTCCGAGGCTCCACCCATTACCTTCATTAGCTTAGAAATCAAGAGCAGAGTTGGAAGTGACTCTTCACTGAGCTCTGAGGCTGGAAAGGGAAGGAGGACATGACACGTGAGAAAAAAATTAGTTGGATATTTAGTAAAACTCCTAAGTAGTTAATGAACATACAGAGAATTTTCCAGAAGTTCTGTGCTGTGCCAAATAATATTAGGTGAAAAGGCAGTCTAGCCTGGGCAGCCGGCGGTAGAGTTATCACGTGCTCCAGCATGTACTGGTACTCGAGGTCCACTGGGGGGGAGATTCTTTTGTATGATTTCAAGTGTCTCAGAAGATTCAGAGCCTGTAAAATGAGCAAGGGATCTGTAAGGGTCACCCTGTCCTGTAACATCTGCACCATGTGCACTGCCAAGTCCTCGCAGGATTTTCTAGGCTCAGTGGCACTTGTCACTATGCCTGTCGACCTGACCTGACACATATACGTGGTGGCACATGTATATGTCTGAACACACACACAATCAGAACAAAGTACATTTCTAATTTTCCTTGTATTGTTGTTTCCTGAAGCATGTTACATAAACATTAGAGACATCATATTCAGAGGAACTGAGGGTACCATCTGGCTCAGAGAATAAGACTTGGGCAGTTTTGGACAAATTCTTCAAATAATTTGTGGCAGAAATCAAAAAACATTGAAGTTGAAAGTTTTCATTCTTAATTACTCAACTTATTTTTTGAGGTGGATCCTATTATATGTTTCCCAAGCTAACTCTAAAAATCTTCCACCCATATAGTAGATAGAAAGTGACCAGCCAGGTAGAAAGTGCCTGTAATCCCAGTACTGGGGAGGTAGAGATGGAAGACCAGGAAATTCAAGTTCAAACTTGGCTACATAATGAGTTTGAAAATTGCAAGCCAGGAAGGTAATGGTGCACACCTTTAATCCCAGCACTTTGGGGGCAGAGGCAGGTGGATCTCTGTGAGTCTGAGGCCATCTGGTCTATACAATAAGTTCCAGGACTGTTGGGGCTACACAGAGAAACCTCTTGAAAAAGTAAGGAAGGAAGGAAAATGGCTTGAGTTATATGAGATCTTGTTCCAAAAAATAACAAACCCACGGGCGGGGAAGATGTCTCAGCAGTACTTGCCGTGCAAGTCTGACAGCCTAAGTTTGATCCTCCAAACCCATGCAAGATTAAAGGGGAGTGGTGACTCCCTTTGACTCCCATGTGGTGTGCATGGTACTGGCACACCACAGTCACACACAGACATGACTGCGTGCACATGTGTGCACGTGTATACACACACACACACACTTAATGTTTTTTAAAAATGGAAAAAGCAAAAATCATTAATAAAAATAATAAATGAATTAAAGAAAACTAGGGGTTGTTTTAGGGATAAGTTGGTAGAGGACCGGGGGTAAATATGATCAAAATACACTGTATTCATGTATGAAATCTTTTCTTTCTTTCTTTTCTTTTCTTTTTCGTTTTCAAGATAGGGTTTCTCTGTATAACAACTCTGGCTGTCCTGGAACTCACTTTGTAGACCAGGCTGGCGTTGAACTCATAGAAATCCACCTGCCTCTGCCTCGTGAGTGCTGGGATTAAAGGTGTGTGTCACACCACTGCCCAGCTGAAATTCTTAAACAATTAAATATATTACATTTAAAATATAAAACTATTAAAAATTAAGTTCAGAATCTAAAGGGAGATCAAAGAACAACCCAGAAAGAACGCAGATCATATTCTTAGTATTATAATTATACTAAAATATCACCATAATAAACCAAAGCACAGAGATGAGTTTTCAGTGTTTAAAATACTTCTATACCTGATTAACGTTCACACTGGTTATCTTTTCATTGGCTTGCTCTATGACTTTCAGTACAACTTCAATCATTTCATAATTATACGGGTCCAGCTGCGAAAAAGCAGAAATATGTCAAAATGTGAGAAGACGCTGCCACGCTCATGCATGCTCTATTTGGTAATGTTCATTGGTACAAATAACAAACACAAGCTCGGCAGGCACCGAAGCCCCGGCTGCCCTTCACAGACCAGCTCTCACCTCTAAAACTACCTTTACTAGGCTAACACCCACAGCTAAGATGTCTCGAACACACTTTAACAACCTGTACAAGGCAGTGCTATTTTAGAGAAAACACAAAAAGGATAAACACATGGTCAACTTTGTTCTACATATGATAGAAATGAGGGAGGAAGGCTACCTCGGAAATGCCCTAACTACAGTGTGGGCCTTCGTGTCTGAGGCCCTGGAAGGGCTCAGCCTTAACCACCCTCCTGACACAAGGGTTAACTGGGTGGTATCTGTGCAAGCTCATAAAAAGACAAGTATTCTCTTTGCTCCTCCTTTCTGCCCACACAGCATTTTCTAATTTTTTTTTTTTTTTGGTTTTTTCGAGACAGGGTTTCTCTGTGGCTTTGGAGCATTCTCTAATTTTTAAATGCCAACTAAAAGTACATAATTATCAACGTGGGAAGATGGTTCATCATACCTAGGAGCAAGTCTATAATTTCCGGCTGACTTACAAGACTGAAATTCATCTTACAGTCTGATAACCTCATTTCTCCTGTTACCTACCTTCCGACCTCCCAATCAAACGACCTCTTAACTTAAAAATACCAAATGGTAGAAAATTTCATTAAAACACACACACAATAGGAAAACACACATTCATTCAATGTAACTGTTGATAATACTGAAATATATGGTCTAAACTTCTATTCACGAAAGGCTGGTCAAATGCAGTGTCCCTTCCAGCAGTGGATACTACACAGGACAGGTAATGGGCCAGATACTTACTATGAAATGGCACTACACTAAGTTATTAACATTTACCCCACTCCAGAGAGCAGGACCCACAGGAAAATTTCCCTTTGGAATCTATACTTTCTTTCTCATATGATTCTTTGACAAAGAATGCTTGCTATTTAAAAAAATCTGAGTAGGGTCGCCAAATCTGACAATCTGAGTTCAACCCCTGGGACCCACATGGTAGAAACAGTTCCGTGTAAGCTGTCCTCTGACCTCACACGTACTGTGATGAGCATACCCCATAAGAGATGCAAAATAAATAAATGTAAGATGAAAACAAAACTGAGAAACCAAGCATGGTGGCATACACTGTAATCCCAGCAATTGGGAAATAGAGGAAGGAGTTCAAAGTCACCCCTGGTGACAGCAAGTTCCAGGACAGTGTAGAACTACCACCTGAGACCATTGCAAAAGCCACATATTGAGGGAAAACAAGCCAAACAGCTCTGGTGGAAAATGCTACTTTATTTTGAGGGGAGAAAAGAAGGCAAGAAAGACAGACGGGCATGTATCAAATAGATTGCTGTGTGAACATAAAGAACTGAAGGCTCGAGAGATCACTCTGTGGTTAGAAACCACTTTGTGCTGGTTTCCCAGCACTCATGCCAGGCAGCTTAAACCAGTTACAGTTGCCAGTTCCTGGTAAACTTATGTCTTCTGGGGCGACCAGTACGCACACACACAGAGACAGGCAGGCAGACAGACAGACAGACAATTTAGCAGAATGTGGTGGCACACACCTATAATCCCAGCACTTGAGATAGAACCAGAAGGCTCAAGAGTTTTTTTTTCTTTTTCTTCATTTTTCCCCCCCAGATAGGGTTTCTCTGTGTAGCTTTGGTGCCTATCCTGGAATTTACTCTGTAGACCAGGCTAGCCTCAAACTCACAGAGATCCGCCTGCCTCTGCCTCCCAAATGCTGGGATTAAAGGCATGCTCCCCCACCCAACAGGCTCAAGATTTAAGACCATCCTGAGTTACATATTGAGTCTAGCCTGGGCTATGTGGGACCCTATCTTAAAACAAAGATGAAAACTTGAGGACTTAACATATCCAGTTGATAGTATATGTAGTTAGTTAAGGATGAGGAGAATGGTCGACCAGAGGTACCTAATTCCTCACTCATTTGCCTTATAAAAGATTCAATTTTTTTAATAATAGCTTTTTTTTGGGGGGGGGGGGGTTGAGACAGGATTTCTCTGTAGCTTTGGAGCCTGTCCTGGAACTAGCTCTTGTAGACCAGTCTGGCCTCGAACTCAGAGACCTGCCTTCCTCTGCCTCCCGAGTGCTGGGATTAAAGGCATGCGCCACCATTGCCTGGCATAAAAGATTAATAAATAAATAAATTAATTAATTAAGGATGAGGCGAGTGGGCGACCAGAGGTGCCCACTTCCTCACTCACCTACCTTGTAAAGGATCTCACTAAGACTGATCACCAAATCCTTTGTGCTTGCCAGTAAGGGAATCATTTCAGTGGCTTTTGCCAGGAGTCTGGAATGCTGCTGCTTTGTGGCCTCCGGGCTGGCACCACCCTGGCTCTGGTTGTTAGTGTTGTGGAGCAGGGTTTCAATGAACAGCTGAAGGGCTGCATCTGAGTCCAGCTGAAAGGTGCTGAAAAGAGCGGTCAGTTACAGGCTGATCTCCAGGGTGTGCATGCTAAGCAGGGGCTCCTATCACTCAGGGAGCCTCATAGTCAGAAGGAGTACGCATCATCAAAGCTAAATACTGCCTTTTTTTTTTTTAAAGGGGTCCTGGAAACTGCGGCTAGAATGGGGTTTGAGGTAATCTATATCACAATGTCTGATTTAATTATTGTCTTTTCAAACCACGTAGTCTAGCTGGTAATGCCAGCCCCTGCTGTAGTTAACAGGATCAAGAGTTCAAGGTTACCCTTAGCCACACAGGGAGTTCTTGGCTAGTCTAGACCTATTTCATACACACACACACAAATAAATTACATAATTAAAAAAAAAAGACCTTGGCCAGTATAGACAAAGTAACAACTGAAACACCTCCTCAGACCCTTAGAATGAGACAGTGATCCTTTAGTTTGCCATGCATTGTAAATGAGATATGAAGCAATGCTTTAAGAACCATCACAGTCAAGCAGGTCAGTGGTGGCACTCACCTTTAACCTCAGCACTCGGGAGGCAGAGGCAGACGGATCTCTGTGAGTTCGAGCCCAGCCTGGTCTACAGAGTACAGCCAGGACAGGCTCCAAAGCTACACAGAGAAATACTGTCTTGAAAAAACAAACAAACAAAAAGAACCATCACAGTTAAGTCCCCTGACATTCTAAATGCCAGCTGGGCCTGGTGCTAAGGTGGTTCACATCTGTAATCCCTTTGTTTAGGAGGCTGACTTAGTAGGATAACAAATTGGAGGCCAGTTTGAGTGACATAAGGAGTTCCAAACTAGTCTGGACCAGAACAACAAGAACCAAATGAAAAAATTTAAAAGTCATCTGAGTTAGTTCACAAGGATTGCCTCGGGCAAAGTGTCACTGTCAATACAAATGATTAAGGCCTTTGCTGAATGACTGAAACAAACTTAGTATTACCAGGGCTACTTAAACTGCAGGAAAGGGAACAGTTACATGAAGCAGCACTCAGAGCCCACTGGGATCCAATTTTGTAAAGAACGGCAGACACACCCCAATAATGTTTGAAGTTCTTAAAACTAAAGAGTCAGCGCCATGCAGAGCTCTGGGCAGCTTTTGTCCTTGACTGCAGCTCTCTCTTGCCCCCAAAGAGAGAGCCAGGATCACGACTCTTGTCCCCAAAGGGAGGAGGGACCGACTAGATGCTTGGCTGTTGAAAGAATATGCTAAGCAGCTGCTATCAGTAATTCAGGCATTGGGGATTGGGATGTGCGGGCAATGTGCTTGAGGAGATGCATTTGATCCCGAGCACCAAAACAAAAGCAAAGAGACTCAGATCTAAGCTAGCATAATAATATGCATCTATGATCCTAGCACTTGGAGATGAAGGCAAGATGATCAGGAGTTCAAGACCAACCTCAGCTATATAGCAAATGTGAAACTTTTATGGGTTACATGACATTCTAGATCAAAAAACAAACAAACAAACAAACAAACCAACCAACAATAAAACCCCCAGAATCCACTTATCTATCACAAGTGAGAGAGGAGCGAGAACCTTCACTATCTGAGAAACAGACTTATCATTTGGCCGACCATGACCATCTCACATAGTTCGCCCCATCTTTGTCTCCTCACTTTGTCCAGTGTATTCATGTTCTGTATATGACCTTAACAATGGTTCCCACAGGTAGAAGGCATTACTGGACTCAGAATATCCCCACGCTCCTCTCATCACAGAAGTCATACATACGAATCCTATATTAAATACTGAGGATTTCAGGGCTCCTCAGTTCAGACCTGCTGAGTCAAGACTGCCAGGGAGAAGAAACCCAGAAATCTATATCTATATCTATATATTTGATTCAGGATTTCACTATGTAACTCAGGCTAGTCTTGAACTCGTGATTTTCTTGCCTGAGTATAGGAATATAGGTGTGAGATACAATACCAGCTCAGAGCAGAGTTTCTGTATATTTATCACACGCTTGCTTGGATTATTATCTGGGTGTAAGGAAAACAAAAAGATCTTGCCAAATAATTCAATCTGGCTTTGTGTCTGCTCAGGCCCACCACAGAAAAAGAAAACAGGTCTACAGACTACAGGAATATAGCCTTGACTACTCTCTTACCAAGAGAGGGCTATAAGCTGGCTAAGCCAACAGCATAGATGGCATCAACATTTAAATATTACCTGCAATATTCCAGAATGAGGCTTATGTCCATGTCTGTGTTATTAACAAGAGCTTTGAGGAGGTCTTTCTTGGTGAGGAAATTTTGTCTGAAAGCACACTGAAAAGAAATCTAGAGACAAAGAAGACAAAATGAAAAACACTGAAAAGTATCAGAAATAGGGCAACATTACAACACGCCTTTTTACTTTACTATAATTATTATAAAGACACATTTTCTACAGTTCCTCCAAATTTTATTTTTAAGTTTATTTACCTATTTATTGTGTGCATGCATGCCTGTTTGTGTGTATGTGTGTGTGCCTGCTGAGCCAGTGTACGGAGGTCAGAGGATAACTCTCTTACAATGCCGGTTCTAAGGATGAAAAGCTCAGGTCCTTGGGCTTGGTGGTAAGCACCTTTTCCCACTGAGCCATCTGGCTAGCCCTAAATTTGATTTTTAGCATGCTGTTCAGCCAGCCACCACTGTGAACCCTGGGGAATCCGGGAAGCCTGGCTGTTAGTGTTAGTGAACTGGCTCCGCTGCTGTACAGGAATCAAGTTTCAAAACACACAGCATTTCAGCAATGTTCGCCTTCCTCATAAATGATCTATTTGTAAATGAAATGTTTTATGTCTCATTTTATACCCCAAGCTGGCCTCAAATTCACCACCCTCCTGCTTTAGCTTCCCAAGGACTAGGGTGACAGAATGTATCACTGTTACTCCTTAATATTATTTTTAGCCAAGAAGGGGCAGCAGCATACATTTGAAATCCCTGCTACTCAGGAGGCAGAGCAGGAGGATCTGTTTAAACCAAGTCCAAGCCTTGAGCAGCACAGCAAAATCCTACCTCCAAAAGAAAACAACAAAAATCTAGTAACTAAGCCTGGGCGGTGGTGGCCCTCGCCTTTAATCCCAGGTCTCGGGAGGCAGAGGCAGGCGGATCTCTGTGGGTTCGAGGCCAGCCTGGTCTACAAGAGCTAGTTCCAGGACAGGCTCCAAAGCCACAGAGAAACACTGTCTCAGAGGAAAAAAACCTACTAACTAAACAACAGATGATGATGCAAGGCTTCAGGTAAGTCTGAGAGTATAAATGTCAGTCGGTATCAGACATACATCTATAAAGGAGAGCTAAGCCGGGGAAATTATCAAGCTTTTTCTATCATTATTAAAGGAAATATCAAAAATGAAGTAACACCAAAGACCCCTGTTTCTTTATAAACCCCAAAGCTACGGTTAATAAGATCTTTGTCTTATAATCTCAGAGTAGATAAAAATCAAGTCAGCTTAAATAAAAGCACCATGAATACTTACACCAAGTTTACCAAGACGAATACCCCACTGAGCATCAATACTGATTTCACGGAACCGACGTCCTGTCTCAATATCCTTATAGAGATTTGCCAGCTGAAAGCCCACCAAAGATAATGCCTAAAAAGTTAAAACAAGATCAAATAGTACTAGTTCTAATTCATTTTATTTAAAACTCAGAAAGGAGGGGGGGAAATCAAAGCCAGGTCCAGTAGCGCCTATGCAATCCCTGCACTGGGGAGGACTGTTGAGAGGTTAAGAGCACCCTGGGCTGGAGAGTGTCAGGACAGACAAGCTACACATAAGACTCTGTTTAAGAACAGAAAACTCATAACCTTAGGCTGAGGACATGGCCCAGCTTGTGTGCACCCTGGGTTCAATCCTGAGTTCCCATATTCCCTAAACCCTATACACTTTTCTGTGACAAGAGTGTAGACCACTACATACTGGTTTGTATGGTCAGTACTCCTTTTTAAAAGATTTATTAGCCGGGAGATGGTGGCGCACGCCTTTAATCCCAGCACTCGGAGGCAGAGGCAGAGGCAGGTGGATCTCTGTGAGTTCGAGACCAGCCTGGTCTACAGAGCTAGTTCCAGGACAGGCTCCAAAGCCACAGAGAAACCCTGTCTCAAAAAACCAAAAAATTAAAAAAAAAAAAAGATTTATTGTGATTTTAAGGATTTTTATTATTACTTCAAATTATGTGTCTCTCTGTATGTATGTGCATCTGTGTACCGGTGCTCAAGGATCCCACAGGCATCAGATTCCCCTGGGCTGGAGTTACAGGGGCTTGTGAGCTGCTCGATGTGGGGGTACTGGGAAACGAATTCCTGAGTTCCGGAAGAGAGGTATGCACTCTTGACCCTTGAGCCACCTTTTCAGCCTGTTTTCTCTATGCGTGTGTGTCTATGTGAGTGTGTGCCACAGATGTGCAGGTGCCTGCAGATCGTCTGGAGCTAGAGTTAAGACAGCCATGTGCTGCCTGGCATTGCTGCTGGGAACTGAACTTGGTCCTCTGAAAAGCAGCAACTACTCTAACTGCTGAGTCCTCTCTCCAGCAACACCCCCATACAGAGACTTTTGTTGGAGGCAGGGTCTCAGGTAGCCCAAACTAGCCTCCCATTTACTGTGTGTCTGAGGACCCTGAACTTCTGATCCTCTTACCTTTACTTCCCAAGTGCTGTGACTACAGGCATGCACACACTTTGTTAGGTCAGCACTCCCCAGCTGAGCTACATGACTCACCCTCAGTCATTACTTTTACACAGCATCATAGCTTTTTGCATGAGACCATAAATTTAGTCTACTTCTTCCTTCACAATAAAAGGATACTTTTAGGCCAACCTGGGTTAACCACAAAATTTCCAAAAAACAAAACAAAACAAAAGCTAAAAAAACAAAAACAAAAACAAACCAACCAATCAGAATAACTCCAAGATGAGTTATATGGCCTTTAAACCCATCCTATACAAAAGCCTTGCTCTGGGGTTCAGGGTTTCAGAGAAAAGGGTGAAGTTCTACGGCTGCAAAAGGTTTGTGTGGAGCTGGAGGACAACCCCGGCTACCATTCTTCAAGAGCCACCCACTTTTCTTGAAACTGTTCTGTCACCCACCTAGAACTTGCTCAGTAGGCGAGCTAGCCAGCAAGCCCAGGACCCGCCCAGTTCTGTCTGCTTGTGCCCCCACCCCTGCCCCATCACTGGAACTACAAGTGCCCATCATCACACTTGTTTGTTCTTTTAGTGTGTGTTCTGAGGATCAAACTCAGATCCTTCTACTTGTGCAGCAAGCTTCACCAACAGCCATTTTCTCAGCCCACATATGGACTTATTTATCCGTATTTTATGTATGGGAGTGTTTTGCCTGTATATATATATATATATATATATATATATATATATATATATATATATATATATATATATATCTGTGCCCAAGGCACTTAAATTCCCTGAGACTGAAGTTACAGGCAGTTGTTAGCTGCTAGCTGCCACGAGGATGCTGGGAAAACAGTATCCATGTACATTGGAAGAGCAGCCAGTACTCTGAATTGCTCAGCCATCTCTCCAGTCCCCTTTTTTTCCAGCTTTGTATGCCTCTGCTATCCAAGAGTACTGGAATCAAAGGTGTGCATCACCATGCTTGACCACACATATAGGTTTAAATATTTCATTTTGTTTTTCAAGACAGGATTTCTCTGCGTTTCCTTGGCTATTCTGGAACATGTTCTGTAGATAAGGCTGGCCTCTCAAGTGCTGGGATTAAAGGCAAATGTCACCACATCCAGTTATAGTTATTTTGCTGTTGTTGTTTGTGTTTAGTTTAAGATTAAATTATTTAGTTTTTTAAGAGATATTGCCAGGAGTGGTGGTACACCTTTAAACCCAGCACTAATTACAGACCAGCCTGGTCTACAAATCAAGTTCCAGGACAGTCAGGGCTACACAGAGAAACCCCATCTCAGAAAAAATAAAGAAAGAAAAAGAAAAAAGGAAGAAAGGAGGCTATGTTAACTCTTTAAGCAACGCTTATCACTAGTGTCATCAGTCAAGCATAAATGGGTCAAGACCATGAGACAGATCACCATTTCTGCTAAACAGCTGAGACTTGCTAGTAAAGTCCTCCACTTTGTCCCCCAAACCATCAACGCGTCAACAGGAGCAGGCTTCCATGCTCAGGGCATACCAGAATTTTGTCGTAGTTCTGCCACGCTTTATCTATGAGCTTCCAGAGGTTCTCAAACACATCCTTTTGAGGTAAGAGAGTGCAGTAAGCCAAGGCCAAGTCCAGATCCACCAGGCGACAGCTAAACACCTGTAGGAGGTAAGCATCATGGGTAAACAGAAGGAAGGCCCCTCGGCTCAACTCCCCCGCTGAGGGCTGAGCCCTCCAGAAAGAGCAGCCTTTCCGGAGGTAACAGAGAAGCAGCTCTAAGACGGTTGCTAAAGACACCTTTGGCCAGAACTAGAAATAGAAGGAGAGCCATCTCAGTGAGCTCTGCAGGACACAGAAGTCTTCTTTCTCCCTCCAGCTGACATCAGTCTCTGAAATCACCCATGAACCCTCCTTTGCCTCCTTAGTTATTGAACCCACATTTTAGCAAGCCAAGAAATCAGAAGAACCAAAACACATCTACCACACCCTCCCATTGGCAAATCTACCTCACCCTCTGGATCTGAACCAATATGGCTGTGAGCTTTGCAACAAAGCCGTGTAGTTCCTGACAGACTGCATGTATGACAGTGGTCCCATAGGATGCTGCTGCTGCAGCCATCTTAGCTCATGGAGGTTTACTCCATGTAGTCTGTACCGCTTCACCTACACGCATCAGTCACCACCTAACAGAATGTCCCTCCCTTTCACACGTCACTGGAGACCATATCCAGCGTCCTCATCTACCTAAGGGCTCGCTCTAACTTACAACTATTTCTCTTTTCTCTGCTCACTCAATGTTCTCTGTCTAAAACCAAAACAAAACAAAATAAATGCCAGGATCTGGAGAACTCTAAAGAGAAAGACGCAGTGCTCTACAACGCCACCTTAAAGTATAGGGTCCCAGATTAAGGCTGGGTCAAAAGCAACACCAGGACTTGGCCTTTAAAAAAAAATTTATATTGATGGACAGTGGTGGTGCATGCCTTTAATCCTAGCACTTGGGAGGCGGAGGCAGAACGATCTCAGTGACCTTGAGGCCACCACAAAGTGAATTTCAGAACAGCCAGAACTGCTACACAGAGAAACCCTGTCTTGGAAAAACAAAACAAAACAAACCAAGCCCCCCAAAAAACTATATATATGTAATCATTTTATGTATGGGTATTTTGTCTGCATGAGTGCATGTACATGGTATGTGTGCAGCATTTGCAGAGGCCAGAAGAGGGCATCAAATCCCCTGGAACTGGAGTTACAGACCCTTGTGAGCTGCCACACAGGTACTTGGAATCATATCCTGGACCTTTCTGCTCTAAACTGCTGAGCAATCTCTTCAGCCCCAAGACTCGGCCCTTTTTAAAAAATGTCCACATAGGAAATGTTCCAACCTTGCAGACATACCTCTGTAGCAACTCATTGCGTCTCTAGTGGCAGGAAATCAGCCTCAGCATTCAGATAACAAAGCAGCATGGGTGTTCTAGCAAACCTTTATTTATAAAAGTTAACAGCTGGTAGTCTGCAGGCTCATTAAGTATATGAATTAATCTAGATCTTGTACCAAAACACATGATTGGCAAAAGAGACAAAATTAAATTAGAATGTGGGCATTAAATTAGCACAAATCTTTATACCACTGTTAAATTTAGTGATGGAGAAATCTGCACTGTCAGTAAACAAGAGAACATCTTTCTCCAAAGGAGACAAACACTGGATACTTAAGGGTAAGGAGCCTTATATGCTGGGCAGTGGTGGTGCACAGCTTTAATATCTGCACTTGGGAGGCAGAGGCAGGTGGAGCTCTGTGAGTCTGAGACCAGCCTGGTCTATAAAGTGAAGATCTAGTATAACCAGGGCTATGGAGAGAGACTCTATCTCAAAACAATCCTCCGAAAGAACCTTATGTATGATGAGGGAAAAAACTATTACAAATAATAGAAAAAAGAAAGCTTCCCATTAAGTAACATATCAAAATAAAGAGTGTGCTGTAATGCCTTGTATTATCATTACACTTTTCTGAACTTTTAAAGCATCAGCACATTTGGAAGTGTGAACACTCATGTGCATATGTGTGCATGAGAGGTCAGAGGGAACTCAGAATGCCCTTCCTTAGGTGTCACTTTTTTTTTTTTCCTCCTCCCTTAAATAGGGTCTCTCATTGGCCTTCAATTCTCTGATTCAGCTAGGCTGGCCAGCCAGAGCCATCGCTATGTGGGGTTAGGGAACACAGGACCTCAGGTAACATGTGGAGGTTAGAGGAGAACTCTGTGGAACTGGTTCTTTCCTTCTACCATTATTTGGGTTCCAAGGCTCAAACTCAGGTTGTCATGTTTGCATGGCTATAACCTTTACCCACTGTGCTACTCTGACAGTCCTCAAAGCTTCTTTTTAAAGTAATCTGACAGAGCTGGGCATGGTAAGGAGTACCAGTGTTGGGAAGGCAATATAGCTTGGGCTGTCCCGTGTTTCAGTCTTGTCTGGGAGGCTTACTAATTAATCTGACTAATAAATTGAACCCAAGTGCCCAATACAAAAACAATAATCCTTCCCCTCCAAAAGGCTCTTAGAATGTCTTAAAAATTAAAGACTTGCATCTGCCTATGATGCCAGCCCATAAGGCAGGAGAATCAGAAGTTCAAGGTCACCTTTGACTATACACTGAATTCAAATTTGAGACTAACTTGTGCCATACAATACCCTGTTTCAAAGTGGAATTTTTTTAATTTTTATTTTATCTTATGTACATTGGCGTTTTGCCTGTGTGTATGTCTGTGTGAGGGTATCAGAATCTCTAGAACTGGAGTTACAGACAGTCTTGAGCTGCCACATAGGTACCAGGAATTAATCCTCTGGAAGAGCAGCCAGTGCTCTTAACCACGGAGCCATTTCGCCAGCCCTAGGAAATATTTTTTTTAAGACTAATAAATTAGAATTCCTGAAAAGATATCCTGGCATAGAAATAGAAACCATAAGTAAAGATTTTTAATATCCTTTAGTCCATTAAAAATAACAAAAAAGTAGCCGGGCGGTGGTGGCGCACGCCTTTAATCCCAGCACTCGGGAGGCAGAGGCAGGCGGATCTCTGTGAGTTCGAGGCCAGCCTGGACTACAAGAGCTAGTTCCAGGAGAGGAATCAAAAGCTACGGAGAAACCCTGTCTCGAAAATCCAAAAAAACAAAAACAAAAAAGGGGCTGGAGAGATGGCTCCGTGGTTAAGAGCACTGATTGCTCTTCCAAAGGATCTGGGTTCAATTCCCAACATCCACATGGCAGCTCAAAACTGTCTCAAGATCCAGTTGCAGGGGATCGGACACCTTCACATCAATGCACATTAAATAAACCATAAAAAATATTAGAAAAAAAGAAACCAAAAAAACAAAAATCATGTGCCTGGCAGTGGTGGTGCACGCCTTTAATCCCAGCACTCTGGAGGCAGAGGCAGGGGGATCTTTGTGAATTCGAGGCCAGCCTGGTCTACAAGAGCTAGTTCCAGGACAGGCTCCAAAGCTACAGAGAAACCTTGTCTCAAAAAACCAAAAAAAAAAAAAAAAAAAAAAAAAAATTAAGGGGAAGAAATGGACAGGATTCATTACAATTTCATTCATGTTCAATAAAATACCATTCACATAAACTACAAAACAACATAGCAACAATGTATGGCAGTCACACGGGCTCTTGCAGTTTCTGAACGGAAGAACACATCAAATGCTACATGACTGGCTCAAAACCAACCAACCAACCATAAATACTCACTTTCTGCAGGAGTGTCGTGGTACTTCCTCTGATAAATGTGGTGGACTTTTCTTTCAGTTCCATAACAATTTGCCTTGAGGTCATCAATGTGTTCTCGCCAAGTAACTTTCAGAAAAGAACAGAAAAAACTTTAGGTCCAATTTGATGTACTATTCTGAAAATTGCACTTGGGAGACAAAGGCAGGTACATCTTTGTAAGTTCAAGGTCAGCCTGGGCAGCAAGATATTCTGCCAAATAATCCTCAAACAAACAACAATAATAATAAATGCCTGCAACAACAACAACAAAAAAAAAACAAAACAAAAAACCATAACCACAGCAGACAAATGCTGTGCTGAGGCTAGAATGAGGAATCACCAGCTGAACCTAAAACTTTGACTAATAGTTTCCACATGGCCAGTTCTGAATCTCAGCGTTTTCAAAGTGGAGAATTTCAGGCTACTAACAAAAATGTGTGCAAATGTCCTGGGATCTTAGTAGATGTTCAACAAATGTATCTTGCAGTTAACAAATAACCATCAATGTCTTTGCAATTGTAGAACTCTAAAATAACTCTAAAGCCATTTCTGACAAATTCTGAGCTCTCTCGGTCTCAGCAGTAATGCTTCCCCCTCCCCACCTGGGAACCAAGGACCTAACAGCTACTGAAATGCTGGGAACTTTCCATTTCCCTGAGTCTTTGTGAATGTTCTCCAGGAATTGGGGCAAGATAACCTTTAAGATGTTGACACAGTACCCACACATGTATGTTTTGACTCAGCCCCTGGGAAATGGGGTCAAAGTGACCTCTTACCTCATCTGCTCTGGCAACTGCTCTCCAGCCAATTATTGGTAATAGCCCTTTTGAATAAGCCAATCATAATAGTCAAAGAACAACCCCCAGACACCCCCTTACTTCTGTGGCTTTTTCCTTTAAAAATAGCCTGTACCAGCTATTCGGGGTCTCTGGGCTTCCCGAATGCTGAGACCCTATCATGACAGAATTAATAAAATCCTCATGCTTTTACATCAGTTGTGGTGTGAGAGATGGTCTCTGGGGGCAACTCCTCCTCGGTGTTTGGACTCTAGGGTCCAACACAATGAAGCCAACAGGAGATTGGCTTGCCAGAGCTTTTGACATTAGTCACCCAAAGTCAAATCATTTATTATTAAAGCTGTACCTTTTCACTCAAATTGATACTCATGACGTTTGACATAGAGTGCTGCAGGCAGGTACCAAAGGAACCAACCACGAACCTCAGGGCCAGCTCCCACTGACTGGATTCTTGAAGGTTCTGGAGCAGAGTAGAGATGGAACTTACAATGGGGAGAATAAGGCTGTCTCCTACAAAGTGAGAAGATGATTTTTTAATAGTTGCAGACTTCTTTGGGGGTCAGAAGAGAAGAGGGTGTCAAGGTGGTGATGCACACCTTTAATCCCAGCAATCAGGAGGCAGAGGCAGGCAGATCTCTGTGAGTTCAAGGCCAGCCTGGTCTACAAGAGTTAGCTCCAGGACAGGCTCCAAAGCTACAGAGAAACCCCCAACACACACAAAGAAGAAGAGGGTGTCAGAGTGAACTGAAGTTACAGGGTTGTGAGCCTCTGGATGGGTGCTAGAAAATTGAACCTGGGTCCTCTGTAAGAGCCACCCCCCCCCCTTTTTTTTAAATAATGATCATTGTGGGAAATTGCTCTCAGGGATGGCCTACTTCCTCAAAGAGGAAACAGCTGTAAAGATCATTCCCAAAGTCTTGTGAAAGAGTTAACACACGACTGTTAACAAGATTAACACTAAATAGGAAAATAAATCCAGCCAGGCGGTGGTGGCGCACACCTTTAATCCCAGCACTCGGGAGGCAGAGGCAGGCGGATCTGTGTGAGTTCGAGACCAGCCTGGTCTACAAGAGCTAGTTCCAGGACAGGCTCCAAAACCACAGAGAAACCCTGTCTTGAAAAAACCAAAAAAAAAAAAAAAAAGAAAATAAATACAGTTGGTCATAATATCCATTTTTTTTAAGTTTAGATGCTTAAATTATTGGCAGGTAAAGATAAATCACATAATTCTCTGACCTCTGAAAATTTAACAGTGAAATTATTAAACAATTGCATCAAGAATTTTATGACAAATTCATATTCAAAATTTCAGTATGTATGAATTTATGCTTTATCTTGGCATTTGCGTATTAGTAAAATTATATTATAATATTACACATTTTTAATTGTAAATACCTTTGCTAGTAGAACAGTATGGCAAACTTGTAGAATCCAAAGGATGTCTTTTGCTTTCTACAAAAGAGAAAAAGAAATGAACTAAGACTAAATAACATAACGCTTACAAAGCACCAAACTCAGCTATTACTGAAACACCAATGTTGTAAAGCAGCAATTGCTTTAAGAAGCAAAACAAATTACAAAACTCAGAGCTGAGCATGGTGATACATGCCTGAAATCAAAGCACTTAGGGAGCAGAAAGGTTGCAAGTCTGAGGCAAGCCTGGGCTATACAGTTGATGGAGGAAGGTCATTGGCTAATAAAGGAGCTGCCTTGGCCCATTTTATTGGTTAGGACATAGGTAGGAGGAGTAAACAGAACAGAACGCTGGGAGGAAGAGGAAGTGAGGTCAGAGTCTTGACAGCTCTCCTCTCGGGAGCAGATGCCTGAGAGAGACGCCATGCCCCGCTCCCGGGATGAAGCTCCGACCCAGGATGGACATAGGCTAGAATCTTCCCGGTAAGACCGGTTCTCACAGATTATTAGAGATAGGTTGATCGGGATGTGAGAATTAGCCTGTAAGTGCTAGAGCTAAAGGGCCAAGCAGTGCTTAAAAGAATACAGTGTCTGTGTAATTATTTTGGGGCATAAGCTAGCCGAGCAGGCGGCTGGGGTGCTGGGAACGCAGCCCCGCCGCCCCTTATTACTACATACAGTGATATACCATCACAAAACAAACCCAAAAAACGAAAACCAACCAACCTAACAAACTAATTAACTAGCTAATTAACAAGAAACCTTAAACTACACATCCAAAATGCTCAGATAAACATGCAACCTAATAAGCAGCACCATGATCATGAACTAAAACTTTTTACCCAGAAGCTCTTCATAGCCTTCTAAAGTCACGACCCAGGCATGGTGATTTGAATGAGAAATTTCCCTCATTGACTTGGGTATGAGACTTCTTGGTCCTTAGTAAATGGTGCTGTTTGGGAAAGTTGAGCAGGTATAGCCTTGCTGGAGGAAGTCAGCCACTGGAGGCAGGCTTTGAATGTCTAAAACCAAGCATATATGTGTATGTGTATGTGTGTGTGTGTGTGTGTGTGTGTATGTGTATGTATATGTATATATGTATACGTATACGTATATATATATTTTTGTTCTCTGTGCTTCATGGCTGCTTCTGAAGACATGAGTTCTTAGCTTTCTTTCTTCTCTCTCTCTCTCTCTCTCTCTCTCTTTGTTTTTTTTTCGAGACAGGGTTTTCCTGTAGTTCTAGAGACTGTCCTGGAACTAGCTCTTGTAGACCAGGCTGGCCTTGAACTCACAGAGATCCACCTGCCTCTGCCTCCCGAGTGCTGGGATTAAAGGCGTGCGCCACCACCACCTGGCCAAGTTACCATTCCTGCCACTTGCTGCCATGCCAGACTCTTTTTTTTTTTGGTTTTTTTGAGACAGGGTTTCTCTGTGGCTTTGGAGCCTGTCCTGGAACTAGCTCTGTAGACCAGGCTGGTCTCGAACTCACAGAGATCCGTCTGCCTCTGCCTCCCGAGTGCTGGGATTAAAGGCGTGCGCCACCATCGCCCGGCCTCTTTTTTTTTTTAAATATTTATTTATTTATTATGTATACAATATTCTGTCAGTGTGTATGCCTGCAGGCCAGAAGACCCCATTACAGATGGTTGTGAGCCACCATGTGGTTGCTGGGAATTGAACTCAGGACCCTTGGAAGAGCAGGCAATGCTCTTAACCTCTGAGCCATCTCTCCAGCCCCCCATGCCAGACTCTTTATTCTCTGGCAAAAATAACCGTATGCCAAAGTAAACCCCGGCTACCATAAGTTGTTTTTGGTCTTAATGTTTTATCACAGCAACAGAAAGTGACTTATCTACCATCCCAAAGGGTACCGACTACCCTGACTTTGAATACCATGGCTTAGTGTGAACCCATTTTTTTCTTACATAAATGAAATCATATGCAGTATGCATTCTGTTGCGCTTGAATCCTTAACATATAAATTTATCTTATTGGATATAGTTCTGGTTCCAAGCATCTATAGCTCCAGTGTTCGTAACGCAAAAATAAATAGAAAATGATACAAGAGAGACTTACCTTCAATGGGTACCACTGAGGAAATCAGCTCATAGATGAGTGGCAGCACCACCTGCGACTCAAGAACAATTCCATCTTCACTGAAGAAGTCACTGTAGGACCACTCTTCATATGGATCCTTGTGTGTCCCAAAAGTGGCCTAAACAGCAAACCACACAGAGCAGACAGCAGTGGGTACACTGCAACACATACACCCTTCACTAACTGAGTAAGGGAGTCAGGTATAATGTTTTTATTAATTTTAATTATTTGGAGGTCTGTATGTACTCATGTGAAAGCCAGAGTGCTGGATTAACTGGAGCTGGAATTGCAGACCACTGTGAGCTCCCTGTGGTGGGTTCTTCCAACTGAAAGCGTGGGGGATGTGTGTGGGCTCTCTATAAATGGCACACAGCTTTGGATGAGGGATTTTAGTATCCACAGATCCTGGTTGTCTGAGGGGAGGGACAGAACTGGAACCAATTTCTTCTGTGCATACTAAGGGAAAGTTATATTCTAGCATTCCTTTCTTTTTGGTGACCTTGCAAAAATATCACTTTGAATAAACCCCAAGAAAGGGTCAATATCCAGAGAGGCCCTATATTTCAAAAACCAGTTCAAATCAAAATAAACAACTATGCCTGGGAAAGAGAATTGGCTCCACAGCTTTTTTGAGGATGGGTTTCTAGAGGAGAGTAAAAAAAAAAGTAAGCGGGATATTGGTAATTCTGTGAACTGTGCAAGTGATATGAAGTGTCACATGTCGGGCCAGCAGCAGCTTGGCTTATGGAAGTAAAACTCTGAAGTGACTTACTTTCGTCAGAATTCCACGGTCATCCATCTGGCATTGTCTGGAGAGCTCCACAGCGGTTAAAGCGTATTTACTTAGTTCTAAAGCATCCAGCAAAATATCTGAAAGTGAACAGGATCATCAATCCTATCTTATTCCTTTAGAATAATGAAAACAACTTTCTTATAATGACCATTTAAAATTCCCAGGAAGGCCAAAAGGTAGATAGCAAGCTCACCATGTAGCTTTGACTAATGTAAATACAGTTCATGTCTGCACTAAAGCTTACAAAAAAAAAAAAAAAAAAAGGAAAAAGAAAAAGAAAAAAAGCTTGCCTGAAAGAGATCAGTGTGGGGAGGCTGGGAATGCCATGACCATACAGAAGCAAATGCCATAAGTAGTAAGAAATCACAGTATTAAAGGGTTTGGGGATTGACTAACTGGTTGCCAGATTGGTAGCTCAGGCTAGCCTTGGGCTGACAATCCTCCTGTCTCTCACACACCCAAGGGAACAACTTGGTTGTTAATGTTTTAAAACTATAGTATCCTAGTGTAAGAAAGAGAAGCTGTCTCTTGTGTGGTTTCTAGAATGCAGTTATCACAGACAGTGTGTGGAAGATATGGGTACAATAAACCAGAGAGTATGAAGATCTATACAGCTTGTCACCTGCACTGCAGAGGGTAGCAGCATGGCACGCGAGATCGTGTATCTCAGAAGGAAGATTTAGTCCTACTGGCGCTGCCATTGGGACATCATTAGCCAACATATGACAAAGCTTCTGACACACCAGAAACAGCAATCTCCCCGTGTCAGCATTGCAGTAATACTTAAGTAAGTCTCTGGAGAGGGAGGAAGTGTGGGGAGTTAGGATTCAGATCAAAACCACACACATTTGTGCCGCTTGCATTCGTATCTAACCACTAACAGCAACACATAAAGTCTTCAAGGCTTTCTCATTGGGGCTGAGAGACAGCCCAGCACTTAAAGGGTACTTGTTGCTCTTGCAAAAGATCCGGGTTCCGTTCTTAGCACTCCCATGCATAGTGGCTCACAACCATCTGTAACTCCAGTCCCGGGTGATCTGACACTGTCTTCTGAGCTCTAAGGGCACTAAACATGCATGTGGTGCACATACATACACACATATATACATACATACATATCAAAACACTCATAAAACCATTAAAACAACAACAACACCAACAAAGAACTTTTTCGTGGTACAAAGTGTGATCCATTTTCAAAGTACTTTAGTTACCCTTAAGGATCAAGGCACAGGAGCCAACATTTAACAGTCATGTGACCAACTAAGCAGGGTCTATCTTCCTCCCATACCACTATTTTTAGACAAAGAGACTCCAAAACAGGCTCTCAGGAAACCAATAATCACTTTTGTGAAAACAAAAGTAACCCTGGCCCTATGCTTATCAGTGACGGAAAGGACAGAACAAAAGTCATTTTCTGAAAAACTGCAAGGCGGAGACTCCAGTGTCACCTGCATTTGCTCAGTGCTGCTCCCACCTTCCCATCCTTTAAGGCTCTCAAGGCCAGTTCTTCCTCCAGCTCTTGTGCAGACACCTGCAGGGCCAGTGCCTGTCTGTGCAGCTTTGACCTGATGCTCAGATCCTCCCCCCCGGCCGGGGTGGGCCCAGGGGGTCCCCTGAGTTTAGGCTCAGCCTGTGCATCTTCATGTGCCTTAATATACTGTTCTCGAAGACTAGCTACCAGGGTGCTGTTGCTGTAATCTTCAAATGGAAGGAAGACCTCAAAGTTCTCCTGCATCAAAGTGAGACAAAGCCCCAAGTTTACTCAGTGTTAAAACCCAGCATTGAGTTTCACCCTCTCCTTGAGAAATTATTCACTTATAAATTAGGAATTTAAGATTTTTATGGCTCAACACTAAAAGTTAGGAAAATAAAAAAACATAATTATGGAGAATGGTTTCTCAATTTTAGCACTCTTGACATTTGGGTCCAGATTTTGTGCTGTAGGAAGCATTGTAAAAGAGGGGAGGCTTAACTATTAATTTTGGATAATTCTACTCTGGAGAGTTGTGCTGTCTTATGGGTACAGACTTTCAGCTCTGAGTGTGAAAAAAACAGGTGATGGCTGCAAAGCATTGTAAATGTAATTAATGCCACAGAAATGAAGGCAGAAAATCAGAATGGATCATTTTGTTATATGTATTTTATATACTTTTAAGAAACTAGGAGCCGGGCGGTGGTGGCGCACGCCTTTAATCCCAGCACTTGGGAGGCAGAGGCAGGCGGATCTCTGTGAGTTCGAGACCAGCCTGGTCTACAAGAGCTAGTTCCAGGACAGGCTCCAAAACCACAGAGAAACCCTGTCTCGAAAACCAAAAAAAAAAAAAAAAAGAAACTAGGAAAATAATATACCAAAACTATCAACTAATTCTGTACAATACATGAATTACATCTCAATAAAGTTGCTGAGAAAGAACCAGTGTGTCACAGTCCCTGAAAGCTGAACACACTAAGGTCAGGTACACTGACTGGGTACGTAATATCTTTACCTGTAAGCTTGCAATCACTTTAAATTGTTTCAAGAACTCTTCAGATTCATCCTTCTTCTGTAGATTGTCTGTAATTAGATTTTTAAAAGTCACAGCAGATGTACAAATTCTCATATGCTATAATTTGATTCTCCCAGAATGTCATGGTAACAGGAGGCCGGACTTAAAGTTATCTGAATGAGTTAATCTAGTTATGAATCAATAGATTATTTCAAGAGTGAAACCTGAGAAGAGAAACTTCTTTCAGGAGGTAGAATAGGGAAGTTTAAGAGTTATAATAAAATGGAAGGGGCTGGAAAGGTGAATTGGTAGTTAAGAGCATGCCCTGCTCTTCCAGAGGACCAGAGTTCAAGTTCCAGCACACACATCAGATAGCTCAAGGGTCTAACTTCTCGGTCAATATGAACACACACACATACCCACACAAAAGACACATATACACACAGTTAAAAATAATAAAATAAAAAGAATGGCAAGTCTTCTGAAACAAATTTAGCCCCTCTCCTCTAAGAGTGTTACTTTCTCAACTGTTTTAAGTCCATGTTTAAATAGGTGAGATTTCTCCCCTTCTTATCGCCAACAGATACACCAGGTATCTTAACAATGAAAGCTTACCAAAACAGGTAAACAGAAAGTAAGTCAACTTTATATGCTGCTGTCTGACTAATTAAAAACAAAAAGATTAGATTTTTCATATGGAAAAATGGGTAAAATTAGACAACCACAGCCTTGGTAAGCTTTGGGACAAAAACCAAGTGGAGGAACAGAGGGGTAGGGAAACTACCTTTCTGGATATCACACAGGATTTTGAGAATATCCACCGATGTCTTCGTCACAGACATTCTCCAGGCCTTGTCCTAAAACGTGCAAAGTGAAGTCTACTTCTTTACTGATCACTTCAGTTGGACACATAAAACACACATAACAACCATGGCCTCACGGGCTGGGGAATAACGAGAGAGGATTTCCTAGCACACCTTTGGCATGAGTTTCATCCTCAGTACTACCAAAGAACCAAAACAAAACAATATAAAAGTAGCAAACAAATAACCAACCAAGGAATCAGAAAAATAATAAAACAAGTGATTGAGGAATATATGTAGCTCTGGTCAGGCGGCTGCAAGGTGAAGGAGACGCACCAACACGGACTTCAGAAATACCAGGAAAGATGTGCTGACCCAGAGTCTCCCGGCTACGCTGTAACTGGCAGACCTTTCTTGTTGAGTCACGCTAAAGCCTTGCAAACTTTCTCCAGTGAAAACAATATAAAGGCTAATAAATAGCTAGGTAATCAGGATGAGTAAATAATTAGGCTTTCAGCAATTACTTTAGAAGAATTAACAACACAGAGAAGAAAAAAAAAACTGGACTGAAAGACAAAAAGGGATGTGGGATGGAGAGTCAGTCAGTAACAGAGGACACTGCAGACACTGTACTCACCAGAACCACACACATAGAATACCAGTGGCAGAACAAAACAGGTTTGAGTTGAGGCTCTGCTACTTTTTAATAAAGTCAATTAAAAGCTCATGTTCTACATTTAATCTACAATAGGATCTACTTACCAAATTTATGTGAAAAAGGAGACAATTAATTTAAAGCTGGAGCCGGGCGGTGGTGGCGCACGCCTTTAATCCCAGCACTCGGGAGGCAGAGGCAGGCGGATCTCTGTGAGTTCGAGACCAGCCTGGTCTACAAGAACTAGTTCCAGGACAGGCTCCAAAGCCACAGAGAAACCCTGTCTCAAAAAACAAAACAAAACAAAACAAAAACAAACAAACAAAAATAATTTAAAGCTGGGAGGCATTTCTTAAGGTTTAAATCCAACTATTCTGGTAAAATTTTTTTGTGGAAATGAGGGCAGGGGAAGGGTCTTACTATGTAATCAAGGCTGGTTTGGAACTCACTGGAAATGAGCAGGACGGTGACCTCTGGTCTCTTATCGCTAAAGAAATGACTGGCTCTACTGAGAGCATGCTCAGCTTCAATGACTTTTTATTTTCAAATTGATTGATTGATTGATTGATTATGTATGCAGTGTCCTGCCTGCATGTATGTCTCTACACCAGAAGAGGGCACCAGATCTCATTACAGTTGGTTGTGAGCCACCATGTAGTTCCTGGGAATTGAACTCTGGAAGACCAGTCAGTGCTCATAACCTCTGAGCCATCTCTCCAGCCACAATGATTTCTTTTGAAACAAGGACTTATAAGGGACTGGAATTCAAGGTTCTTGTCCCACCTCCCTTGCAGATTTCCAAGTGTGCACCAACAGCACATCAGTGAAACCCTCACCTCTTCAGAACTGTCTGGCTCTTCCTGCAATGCCAGTCGAGCCCAAATGATGACTCTTTCTGCAGTTTTTTCAGCTTCAACAGGAGGCAGCGACCTCAGTAGCAGGAGGCAGTCATCCGCCTGTGAACAGGGTTAATAAAAAAGGAAATAAACATCTGGTCCTCACAAGGAATAGTTTGTATATTGCTCTTTCTTTTCTACTTGAAAGTGAGAAGAAATTTCTCATCTGCACTGTCCAGTGTGAGGACATGGGCTCAATTAGCAGAATGGGAAACAAGATGAAAAGATACTTTGAAAAAAAAGATTAGTTTAATATTTTTAAAAATCTGAGGGCTGGAGCTGAGTATTAACCCTAACCCTTATCCTAACCCTAACCCTTAGTGGTGGTGCACACCTTTAATCCCAGCACTCGGGAGGCAGAAGCAGGTGAATCTCGGACTCTGAGGCTAGACTGGTCAACAGAGTGAGCTCTAGGACAGGCTCCAAAGCTACTGAGAAACCCTGCCTAGGAAAACCAAGAAAAAAATTACACACACACACATACACACACACACAGACACACACACTATGTTTTCATGTTGATATAGCTTATTTATTTCATTTTGTGAAAGTAGTTTGGACAGTTTAGATTCTGTAAAGATTTAGTCAACAAAGCAGCCCCATGACAATCTAAAACTTCCAAACCTGTTCTCTGTCAATCAGATCAATAATTCTTAGACTGTAGATTTCATCATCAGACAGCCTGTATCCCTGGGCCACTTTCAGAGCATCTTCCAAAGAAGATGGGATATCTTGCTTGAGAATGTATCGGACCACCCTCTGAAAAAGATAACATGTATTTCTTAACATGAAGACTCATAAAACTCAGAAACGATTTGCTTATGAAAGCAAAATGCCTTAAATATTTTTAAAATGTAGCAAAAAAACCTAAACTGGACCTAAGGTTAAAACATGATTTATGGGGCCAGCAAGATAGGTCAGTGGGGAAAGGACTTGCTGCCAAGTCAGAGAGCCTGGTTCACTCTATAAAACCTACATGCTAGAAAGAGAACCAACTGCTCTGAGTTTTCATGGCACACATGTGACCCACTCCCATAAAATAAATCTAGCTCTGTTAACTTTTTAAATATGAAAATCTTTTTTTGTTTTGTTTTGTTTTTAGAGACAGGGTTTCAAATCCAAGACATTGTGCGTGCTAGGCAAGTACTCTACTGCTGAGCTACATGCCCAACCCTTTGAAGACTTTGCTTTTTAAGACTTTAAAAAAAGTAGGGCTGTGGTAGCACACGCCTTTAATCCCAGCACTCGGGAGGCAGAGGCAGGCGGATCTCTGTGAGTTTGAGGCCAGACTGGTCTACAAGAGCTAGTTCCAAGACAGGCTCCAAAGCTACAGTGAAACCCTGTCTCGAAAAAGAAAGAAAGAAAGAAAGAAAGAAAAATCTTCAGTCACCTCCCATGCTGCTCTAGAATTACAAGAACAGAGAGGAATAAACCAACTAGCACTTACCATTATTTCCTTGTTCAAGAGATTCACCTCTCGTATTCCATAACCTCGCAAAAGTTTCTTCATCTCCATTAGTTTGTAACTTTCCTGCAATAATTTGACCCTAAACAAAATGTTTAATAACAAACTGGTATTAATATGACTATGAAAAACAGTCAAGGGTAAACCTAACTGGCTGCCAACTCAAAGCATGAAGCTGGTGCAGGGCACGGACACGTCCTTTAGTGTTCTGCAAACTTACTTGGGGTGGTTCATTTCCAGGTGCTGTTTCACCAGCTGCTCCACGGCTGCACTCCAGGGAACCACCGCCTTGTACATGATCTTCAGCACAGCATCAAAGATGAGCTACAAAGAGAGCAGTCAACAGGAACAATGACCACTTCTCGGACGCACCTGTCATGTAAGGGATGGGCACTGCAGACATCAGGTATGGGTAGAGTGAGAGCATCCACGTGCAAAACATGTATTTCCTTCAATTGTTACACACAAGGAACAATTTCAGAGGCTGGAGAGATGGCTCAGCGGATAAGAGTACTTGTGTCCCCTGCAGAGGACCTGAGTTCAGTTTCCAGAGCCCAATCAGGTAGCTCACAACCACCTGTTAACTCCAGTTCCAGAAGATCCAACACCCTTGTCTCACTTCAACAGACAACAGGCACAGATACAGTACACAAACAAAACAGACCATTAATACACAAAATAAAATAAATAAACCTAAAAACAAAACCTAGCAGTCCTGTTATTCAGAAAAGTACCTAGGATGTTGTTAGTGAACATCTGCAGAGTTCTTGTGCTCCACTGTCTCCATACTTCAGAGTAGCATCCATAATTCATATATAATCTTTCAGTTTTTGAGAATTTTATGTATACATACAATGTATTTTGGTCACGTCCACCCCCATTTACCTCCTCCAACCCCCCCCCCAACTCACAAGAATCTTAACTTCATGTCTTCTCTCTCTCTAAACCATAGTCAATCAGGGCTGCTCTTATATTTTAAATAATTAATTACTTACCTATCTTTTATTGCTCTCCCAAGCCCAGGCTTCATACATGACTTACCATCCTGGGCTGGGACTATGAGCACACGAGTCCCTGCCTTATAATGAGAACTAATGACTGTGGGAGATGGCTGGAAAGTTCGGCACCAAAGAGTTTCATTTCTGAGTAATCCCAGCTCCTGAACAGAGAGGCATCCAATAGACCACAGAAATTCTTTTGGTTTTGGGTGCATTTTCATCTTATTCTCCATAATCAAGGGAAATAGTATGGTTTTGTCTTTTTGTTTTTACAGTCTACAAAAAAATTTCACTAACAAATACTTGTCACTTTTATGACAAAAAAATAGCTTAAGAGTCAATGTTCAAAAGGAACCTTGTTACTCCAAACAGGAAAACCCAACAGTCAGTGTTTTGCTTACGTCTGTGTCAGTCAAGCATCCTATCACTGCCATGGCCTTCGCTTCCCATGCTGTGTCAAAGAATGTCGCTGACTTTGAGCTACACCTCTTTAGTAAATCCTAGGAAAGAGAAACATACATGTTTTCAAATATCAGAAACTCTGAGTTTGCATGTGGTGGCGCACACCTTTAATGAGACAGACCAAGGGTGGACTCCGGAGGCCTGATCCTTAGCACCTTCTCCTGTTCAAGCCCAGTATGTATTGAGCTTCTACTCCTAATACCTCACACTAGTCCTCTGGGAAAAGTCCTACTGTCTTCTTTTTCTTTTTGAGATGGGACCTCATTATGCTGCCTAGCTGGTTTCGAACTTGTGGCCTTGAGTGACCCTCCCATTTCAGTCTCTCTAATAAGCAGGAGGTTCTCCGATGGTTAATAGTAGAATTAGTTTATATTCTTGATCAATTCAGCTGCCTCATAGGTGCTAGTGGTAAAGCCAGGCATTCCTTACAGAGTCAAGCATTTACATGATCAAGTACTGCACAGAATTCAGAAACAGATAAAGGCACTTGTGACCTGAATTAGATGGCCAGGACCCATGTGGAGGAAGGAGAGAACTGAGTCTCCTATGTTGTTCTTGACCTTCACACATGCACCATGTCTGTGAGTACACAGACACACACTAAAAAATGAATACTTAAAAAGTTAAAAAAAAAATCACCTCTATATAAAGCAAAAGAAGCTCTTCCTCTTGCAAACTGTGTTCCCGCATGTAAACTCTCACAGACTTCTCAAGGACAGAGGGGATCAGCTCTGGCGCGGAGACCCTGTCAAACATCCGGAACACTATGGTGGTCGTATTTTCCTGGAGACAAGACAGGGAAGACAGTGTAAATGATGCAGAGTCTGGCCACAAGTGGATACAAAAAAACAAAAGGGTGCTGCAGAGTGTGGAACTCTACCTTCTCAAACTCAGAGAGGGCCAGTTTGCAGTTGTATTTCTTATGCAGGGTGATCAGCTCCTGCAACTTGTTTACTAGTATCTGTAACTGTCGGACTTCCTCTGTGTTTTGATATTCTTTCTAAAACAAAAGCATTAACTTCATTAAGGATACAAAAGTATGATTGAGAAACACAGTCAAACTTATTTCAAAGAAATAAGTACTGGTCACAAGTAGACAGAAGAGGAAACCAGAATCTAAAATTTACTTCTTTAGAAAAATTTGAGAATTGCCACCAGGAGGGCAATTGTTTCAAAACCCAAATATAAACTCTCTCCCTCTCTGTCTCTGAGAGAAAGGATCACATATGGTACAGGCTGGCCTTGAACAAGATACATAGCCAAGGATATCTTTGAATTTCTGAGCCTTCTGCTGGTATCTCCCACACCCTGATATTACAGGTTTGCACCAATGTACCCAGTTTCATGGTGCTTGGGACCTACCCAGGGCTTCATGCATGTTTAACAAGCACTATGCCAATCAAACTACAAGTTAGCCATCATAATACATAAAAAAAAATCACTTTTGTCTGGGGCTAAAGTGGTGTGGGACAATGGTCTGTATTCTGCCAATTATATTTTAAATAAACACTGATTGGCCAATAGCCAGGCAGGAAGTATAGGAGGGACAACCAGACAGGAAGTAGAAGTGGGTCAAGGAGAACAGGAGAATTTGGGGAAGAAGGAAGTCCTAGTCTGCAGTCCTGACCCAGCCACAGAAGAAGCAAGATGTGACTGCCTCACTGAATAAGGTACTGAGCCATGTGGCTAACGTAGGCAAGAATAATGGACTAATGTAAGTTATAAGAATTAATAAGGGGGGCTGGAGAGATGGCTCAGAGGTCAACAGCACTGCCTGATCTTCCAAAGATCCTGAGTTCAATTCTCAGCACCCACATGGCAGCTCACAACCATCTATAATGAGATCTTGTGCCCTCTTCTGGCCTGCAGTCGTACATGCAGGCAGAACACTGTATACATAATAAATAATTTTTTAAAAAGTTAATAAGAAGCCTGAGCTAATGGGCCAATCAGTTTATAACTAATGTAGACCTCTGTGTGATTTCTTTGGGACTTAACAATTATGGGAACCGGGCAGGACAGAAAACTCAATCAATACTAAAGTACAGAAAACTTCACAAGAGAGATTTTATTGTACACATTTCCTACTATAATTCATGCTTTATTGTTTGACCCACTAGTAATGCAGCTCACCTCCAGAACTACATTTCTTTTTTCTTTTTTTTTTTTTTTTTTTTGGTTTTTTCGAGACAGGGTTTCTCTGTGGCTTTGGAGCCTGTCCTGGAACTAGCTCTGTAGACCAGGCTGGCCTCGAACTCACAGAGATCCGCCTGCCTCTGCCTCTCCAGTGCTGGGATTAAAGGCGTGCGCCACCACCGCCCGGCCAGAACTACATTTCTGACGGTGATTCCCATCTGGCCGTGCTTTTTAGTGCTGTGATGCCCAGAGAAAACTCCGAGCCTCATCCAGGAGACAAAGGCCACATCTACATCCCACTACTACTTTTTCAGATTGACAGGTGGTCCCATTTTTTTCTACATCAGAAGGCTTCCTGATTTAAAAAAAAGTAAAAGAAGCAGATATGACTGCTACAGACCCATTCTTATCTGCAATTTTTAGTCTTTTAAAGAATTCTAAGATGCTGCTTTTGAAAAAAAAAAAATCCCATTTCTATCACTAAGAATGTCTTTATATATTTCTATTCTGGCTGGCTCAGTGTCGACGGACTGCACTGAAACAGGCTGCAGTTGCAATAGAAACAACAGAAAGGAAGAAAGGATTTTTCCTTCAGTGGGCTGACACAATGACATGCTTTTCTACACACAGGCAAATCCTCTGCCATGGTGTCATGATTTCACCATGAAATTTGTCTCGACAACATACCAAGGAAATCCAGAGCCAAGAAGATGCAAATCCAACTTTCTCTGTTTTTTCAGCTGTGAAGAACACTTCTGCTAGCTGAAGTCCATTTTCAGGCCAGTTTGCCTTTTAAAAATATAAAAGACCATTAAAAATCAAGTATGAAGCTGCTGTGAGGGAGCAAATATCATTTTCATGTTTAATACACAAATATTACCTTATCAATCAACTCTAAGTTCCTGGATGCTTGTTCCAACCATTTTGCAAGAATGTTCTGAAATAGATACATCACTTAAAAATGAAATTGTCAATAAATCATCACACCCACAAAAATTTCTATAATCAGTTTTTAAGAATATTTTAAAAATATATGCCTGTTGTGGTGGTACACGCCTTTAATCCTAGCACTCGGGAGGCAGAGGCAGGCGGGTCTCTGTGAGTTCAAGGACAACCTGGTCTAAAAGAGCTAGTTCCAGGACAAGCTCCAAAGCCAAAGAGAAACCCTGTCTCGAGAAACCAAAACCAAAATCAAAACCAAACAAAAAACCAAAAAAAAACATAAAAAACAAAAAAAAAAAAAAAAAAAAGAATTTTTTCAAAAATGTATGTGAGTGCATGTGTGTGGCTGAGGTAGAGGGCATCAGAGCTCTGGAGCTGGACCTGCAGGTGATTGTGAGGCATAAAACATTAGTACTGACAACTAAACCCAGGTCTTCTGAAAGAGTACAATGTGCTCTTGAGTCTTAAGCATTGAGCCATCTCTCCAAACCTATAGTCATCACTTATAAGTTATTTATCAGTTACACAGCTGGACACTGAACCCAAGACCTCAAACATGCTAGCATGCTAATCAGTATTCTACCAGCACCACCACCACCATTTTTGCTTCTTTTTGAGTCAGAGCCACACTTTGTAGCCCATGCTGGCCTGGAACCTGCTATGTAATTGCTATGTAGACTAGACTCAAATTCCTAGCAGTCCTTCTACTGCAGCTTCTCAAGGGCAGAGGTCAGAAGTGCACACCAATACATCCAGCTCTATCAACTTTTCACAGGGGTTCCTCAGTAATCTAATATGAAGTATTAAGCTAAATCTTTAAGGGTGGAAATACAAGAAACTCACTTGTCCTTCAGGCACAATCCTTCTCACAAATGGGATCACATCATCTTTAAACCACGAACAAAGTTCTTCCAAGGAGACTTGTGTAGAAATAGAGTTCAGCAAGTTCTCCAGCATTTTCACGTCAAACTTGCTTTCAAAATCAGCCTAAATTATAGAATCAGAAATTAAGACTTGCTGACAGATTTAAACGAATACCCCCCAAAGCGGAAAGACCTGCTTGATCCTTGGGGACAAATAAAAACAAGGACATAGATGCATGAAAATGCCTTGACAAACCCATCACTCTGCATGCTAATTGAAGCAAATTATTTTCTTAAAAAATTTTAAAGCCACTTCAAAGAACATACTACTGATTTTTTTGTTCATTTGTTTGAGATAGGGTTCATCTGTGTAGGCCTGCCTGTCCTGTAACTCACTCTGTAGACCAGGCTGGTCTCGAACTCAGAGATCCTTCTGCCTCTGCCTTCTGAGTGTTGGGGTTAAAGGTGTGTGCCACTGCTGTCTGGTGATGTTACTGATTTAATAATGAATGATAAAGGTACTTTATACAAACAATTCAAATGGGGGGTTCACAACTCATTAAATATTATATTAGTAAGTAGTAGATAATAAAAACACAAGGAAACCAAAGAGATTGTATCCCAAGAAAAATACAACTGGAGATAATAATACAAATACTAATAAGAATTCCATTAGTGGCAAAACACACTACCTTTTCAGTCTAAATATTATATGTTAATATCAGTCAACAAAAGGGGATTTGGATAAACAGCCTATCTATCTGTGGATGAGATGGGGTCTATACATAGTTTCAGGTTCAGTCTGGCCTGAAACTCCTAGACTAAGTAATCCTCCTCCTTCAGCCTACAGATATGTGCTACTGCACATCGTCCTCAAATAAACACCTTTAATGAGTATTCCTTGACCACAATCCAAATAGTAGAAATGTCTTTACCATATTGGCAGAAGCATGATATTAATAAAGCACTTAATAAAAATACTGCTAACTGAGGAACAACTCAGAGCTGATCAGACTCTGAAGCTAGATAAAATATGGCCTGCCATCATACCATAGCATGTCCTCTGATCTTCCATACCATAGCATGTCTCTGATCTGGAGAGATCTCCCCGGGACAGGCCACAGCCTATCAATCTACAACACTCTACTACCCTATCACACTTGACAGCCTGCTAGTCTCCTGTACTCAACCATCCATTGCAGAAGCTACAAAGCAATCAAGAAATTAAAATGCAGAATACATTACCCGATATCTAAGCCAAAGATACTGAGCACAAACAAGGTTTCCTTCCCTTAGCTGCATAAAAATATCTCTGAGAACATCTTCATTATTCAGAAATTCAATCCAAGAGCTACCACTGAGAAATCAGAGGGAAGAGGCAAGTCAGGAATGTAGAACGTACTTTCCATAATAGGTAGCATTATACATCTTAACCACTTGTTTTGAACATTTATTACTTAGTTGGGGTAAGTGTACTAGGCACATATGTAGAGGTCAGAGGACAATATGAAGGAATTGATTCTCTCCCTCATCCTGTGGGCCTTAAGGATTGAATTCAAGCAGACACACTTGGCAAGAGCGTTGATCATCTTGCTGGCTCTAACTACTTCCCATTTTTAAATTATTTTATTTCATGTGTATGAATGTTTTGCCTGCATATATGTATCCACTCATGTGTGTGGTGCACTCAGAGGTCAGAGAAGGGAACTGGAGCTTTGAATTATTAAGAGCTACTATGTGGGTGCTGGGAACCAAACCCAGGTTCTCTACAGGAATAAGTGTAATTCATCAATGAGCAATCTCGCCGCCTTATTTTTTAATTTAAAAAACAATTAGTAAAAATCAAAACAGATCTAAAAATTCCACAGCACAAAGAAAGTTTCCTCCCCAAATCTAGAGAACTCCTGTCACCTTCACTAACGAACTCTCCATGTAGGAACCCAGATCAGATAATCACAACATAAACAACCTGGAGAGATAGCTCAGTGGTTAAGAGCAATGGCTAGTCTTCCAGAGGATCCAAGTTTAATTCCCAGCACCCACATAGTGGTTCCTAACTGTCTATAACTCCAGTTCCAAGGGATCTGACACCATCACACAGACATACATGCAGGCAAAACAAAACAGTTTTATATATAAAACTTAAAAAAAAAAAAGGCAAAAGAATTGAGCCACCCTCAGCTACAGAGAAAGTTTTAGGCCAGCTTATAGGAGACCCTGTAAAAGAAAGAATTTCTTATGCAAAACAAACAATAAATCCCAATGAAACAAATTTTGAATAACAAGTCATTAAATTAAGAGTCAAGCTGGGCGGTGGTGGCGCAAGCCTTTAATCCCAGCACTCGGGAGGCTGAGGCAGGTGGATCCCCATGAGTTTGAGGCCAGCCTGGTATACAGAGTTTCAGGACAGGCTCCATAGCTACAGAGAAACTGCCTTGAAAAACCAAAAATAAACAACCAAAATAAAAATAGAATGCACACACCTGAATTTCTCTGGTCCAAATGCTCCATAAAATGTTGTCAATTTTGAATGAGCCTTTAGCACCTAAAGAAAAGAATAATTTGATAATTTTAATAATGTATGTGGGCTGGTAAGATGGCTTGTCAAAAGGCACTTGCTATGTAAGCCTGGTAACCTGAATTCAAACCCTGGAACCCACTTAAATATAGGAGAAATGAATCGACAAAGTTGTCCATATGCATGCTACTGCACTTGTATTCATGCAAACACACACACACATGTGCATGGACACGCTCACATATGCACACATAGTGATGATATTGAAATTAAAAGTTTTAAATGCTATAAATAAGGCTACTACAGAAGCTCTGTATACACTGTCATTTTAACTCACGCTATGGCTCAATTCCCACCCACACAACTTTATTATTTAACATATCACCCACAAAATAATGAGGACATTTCTAGTCACAGTTCATTATAAAGGCAAACGCATATACAGTGTGGGTGGGGTTTCTCACTTAATCATTTACATTTAAGGCATAACTTATCTGGATTATATTAAATACTTATTTTGAGAATTTAATAGTTTTAACATTTATTATACTGTCTGTGTGTGTGGAGGGGGAAGTGGGTGTATGTACCACAGCAAGCAGGGAACAGAGGACAATCTGTAGGAGTTGGTTCTGTCCTTCTAGTTTGTGGGTCTCAAGGACTGAACAGAGGTCTTCAAGTTTGGCACAAGCACTTTGACCCACTGAGCAATGTTGTCTGCCTTATTTTGGGAGATCAAATGCATGCATGCTCGAATGCATACCCATATTGAGCATTTAGCAGCTACCAGGGGCTAGACAGAAATGCTTTATAGGGATTATTTGCTTTGACTCCAAACCCACCACCTTACTTGGAGCCCCAATTTGTTCCTAAGGAAGTTGAGGAACTGAACAGTCACTCAATCTGCCTTGAAAAGAAAAACATCTTCACCCACGAATTAACCACCGGAACAATGCCATTACCTCCATGAGGCCATCAGAATAGGTAGGCAGTGTTTTGTCTTCTTTCTTTAGGAGCTAAGCATGGAAGGAGACAAAGAGGACATGTTAAGACAGGAATGTACTGGGGATGGACCTCGTCAAACTACATGGTATATAGGTGAGAAAAAAAAAAAAGGAAAAGAAACACAGGGAGACGGGCAACTCTTCATAAAGAAGGTAACTTTCTGTGACTTGACAGACAACATTATCTTTGAAAGTAAGTTGTATTTAAGACCAAAATGAAAGCAGTCTATTCTATGCAATGGTATTAAACAATAAAAAATTATTTATGGGACTCAGCAGTTAAAAGCATGTACTATTCTTTCTGAGTACTCCAACTTGGTTCAGTACCCAGAGGATCTTTTCTTGCCTCAGATGGAATCTACATTGACATGCACAGATACACACATAATTAAAAATAATAAAAAGAGCTGGGGGTGCTGATTCACACTTTGAATCCTAGTACTGGGATATAAAGTCAAACAAGTCTCTGAGCTCAAGGTCAGCCTGGTCTACAAAGCCAAGGCTAGAAAAGTGAGATCCTGTCTCAAACATAAATAAAATGAAAATAGGTGCTGGAGAGATGGCTCAGAGGTTAAGAGCACTGCCTGCTCTTCCAAAGGTCTTGAGTTCAATTCCGAGCAACCACATGGTGGCTCACAACCATCTGTGATGAGATCTGGTGCCCTATTCTGGTCTGCAAGCATATATACAGGCAGAATACTGTATATATAAATAAAGAAATAAATAAGTTAAAATAAAATGAAAATAAACCTTAAAGAGATGTTGCTAAAAATAATGCATATGAAAATTGCCCAAGCAGTGGTGGTGCACAAACACCTTTAATCCCTGCACTTGGGAGGCAGATGTCTGAGTTTAAGGCCAGCCAGGTCTACAGAGTGAATCTAGGCCAGCCAGGTATACAAAAACTTGTCATGAAAAACCTAGATAGATAAACAGATAATAAATATCCAGAATTCACACTAAGTAGAAAAAGGAAGTAAATGAGTAGTTATTGGGGTGGTGGGGAGGGTCCAGAAAGAAACCAACCACACAGGTCTCTAGAGCTCTAGAACATCTGTGTTGATGGATGTACACAGTTCAGCGAGTACACTAGGAACCTTGAAGCTGACATAGGTAAACTGTGTCTCATGGAAACTGTCTCATGGAAAAAGGTAACTTAAGGGAAGAAAAAAAGAGACATTTAAAGAAGAAAATCAAAACCTGAAGGACAAGAAAATATATTTGAGCTGAGAGAATTATCACACACAATTAAAGCAAAATTTTCCAAAAGGAAAACCACCTACCCTGGCTTTGGCATAACTGAGCATTTCCTGGGTGGTCTCATAGGTGACCCACTGGGCCTTGAGGCAGAAATTCACCACGAAGTCATCATCCTGTTTCAAACATGCCAGACAAAGGCAACTGAATAATGCTACGCAGCACATCGACCTGAAAACTCCACCTGATGATGGGAAAACACACCTGGATTTTGCAGAGATTCTCTTTAGCTTCTTCTACAAGCTGCTGCCATTTGGTCTGCTCACTGGTGTCCGAAGAAATCAAAGCCAGTTTCTCCAATATATCATTTGATTTGACCTTATAAACAAGCTAGAACACAAACATGCCACATCTAGTCAGGATCTGAGCATGATGATGTTGTCTTGGGAAGCTAAGGAAAACAAACTAGCATGAAAGAGACTCCCCACTTGGCTCAGGAATGAGGTTTAAACAAGGCAGTCTTGATGGTCACAGCGGCACATGCCTTAGTCCCAATACCTGGGAGGCAGAGCAAGAGAGCAGGGAGATGTCTGTAAATTCATTACTACTTTGTCTATAGAGGGAGGTCCTTGCCAGACAGGCTGCATAGTAAGACCTAGTCTCAAAAAAAAAAAAAAAAAGACAACGAAGAGAAGGAAAAAGTTAATAAAAGTTAATTCTTATCTATCTGGAAGGCAAACCAGATTACTAGGAATTACAAAAAGCATTTTTTGATGTGTCTGTGGCCATGTCAGAGGTGCAGCAGGTGGCACTTGAGCTTCAGGAGTTTGGCCCACCAGACACAAGGTAGTGATAGGAACATCTCAAATAGGCAAAGCCCTGAGGGCTTCAGCTCCAAAATGTCTCTTGCTATTGCTGTGCCTTTGCATGTTTGGCACTGTCATTTTTCTGTGGTATCTGGCATGTTATGAATAGGTGTTGGGGAATCCCCACGGCCTTTAATGGAGTGTAGTTATCTCAAGGAAACAACCTATTCTACTGGACATTTTTACCTGTGAATTATTATGAAGATAATTTCCTCTTAAGCTATACTATTTAACTGAAGTGATGATTTTATACAACAGTGTTAGTTTAAATAGATTCCGATGACTAAGGATTTTTAACAAATGTAGGAAAGGATTATGATAGAAGTTAGTTTAGTGAGAAAATTAATATAAAGGTAAGATATAGTGTTGCCCCTACCCATGATAAAGCAAGGCTGCAGAGAAGAAAAAATAGAACCAAGTAACTATTACACAGCTAGGACTTAATGAGTTTCTGGAGGAGCTGTATAGACTGAGTTAGGTTAATGATTAAGGAGAAAAAAGAATCAAGTCCCAGGAGATAGCACAAGTTCTTTTTGATATTGGGGAATGTGTTCATGGGTTTTGGTGTATAAGCATAGTAGCTTAAAAAAAAGCTTTAAACAATTGCCTTCATGTAACTAGAAAACAAAGAATTGAATGGTTAGTTAAGATAATTGGACTGAGCCAGGTGGTGGCGGTGCACACCTTTAATCCCAGCACTTGGGAGGCAGAGGCAGGGGGATCTCTGTGAATTCGAGGCCAGCATGGTCTACAAGAGCTAGTTCCAGGACAGGCTCCAAAGCCACAGTGAAACCCTGTCTCAAAAAAAAAAAAAAAAAGATTATTGGACTAAACTCTATGAAAATTGAAACTAATAACCTGTTTTTCTAGCAATTATATAAACCCATGTAAAGCCAGGCAGTGATGGCACACACTTTTAATCCCAGCACTTGGGAGGCAGAGGCAGGTGGATCTCTGTGAGTTTGAGCCCAGTCTGGTCTACAAAAGCTAGTTCTGAGAATGGCCCCCAAAGCTACAGAGAAACCCTGTCTCAAAAACAACAACAAAAAACAAAAATGACAACCACAACAAAAAGCCATGTATGGCTGAAAGGCTCCTGATAAATGAGAAGTCTAAAACATAAATGTTTAACTGTGTGTGGGTTTTTAGGGATAACTTGTTTTCTACCTGTAATACAAAAAATGGTTTATCATGTAAGGGAAATGGGAAACATGATTTTTTTAAAAAAAATATTTATTTATTTATTTATTTATTATGTATACAATATTCTATCTGTGTGTATGACTGCAGGCCAGAAGAGGGCACCAGATCCCATTACAGATGGTTGTGAGCCACCATGTGGTTGCTGGGAATTGAACTCGGGACCTTTGGAAGAGCAGGCAATGCTCTAACCTCTGAGCCATCTCTCCAGCCCCCGAAACATGATTTTTTTTTAAACTTGTATTCATTATAATTATCACTTAAAAAATGAAGGTAACCATATTGTAATTCTTCTATTGCTTGAAAGATTTTGCTGGGTATAAAGCTGTAAGAAACAAAATGAAGAAATGAGAAGGAAGACATCAGGAAATTGAGAGATGGAAGACATCATCAGGAAATAGAAGAAGGGAAACACTAGGGTAGACGAACAGAACAGAAAAATAGAGTAGAACAAGCAACAGAAATAATAGTGAAATGGTCCTCAGAGTCCTCGTGTGTCTGTTTGTCTGCCCAGTGGTGTACCCACTCTGCATCTCCTCATCACTTCTCTGGCCTGCAGGCCTGCCCTTCATCAGCACCCGAGGTCAGAACCTGACATGTCGGAGGTGTGTGTGTGTGTTTCCCTTTTTCACTGGCCCCAGAGAATTAAGGTGTTTTTTTTTTGTTGTTGTTGTTGTTGTTTTGTTTTTTTTTCAAGACAGGGTTTCTCTGTAGCTCTGTAGCCTGTCCTAGAACTAACTGTTGTAGACCAGGCTGGCTTCGAACTCACAGAGATCTGCCCGCCTCTGTCTCCCAAGTGCTGGGATTAAACGGCCCAGCAAGAATTAAATTTTGCCCCACTTACCAGTCCCAGAGAATTAAGTTTTGCCCCACTCACCAGGCCCAGAGAATTAAGTTTTGCCCCACTCACCAGGCCCAGAGAATTAAGTTTTGCTCTCCCAGATAGAAAAGTCAATCGAATGATTAGTCCACCAACTGTATGGCTCCCTCAGTTCCTGAGCAGCTAGAGGCTAGTCCTTCCAGCAGCATTATTGAATCTTTCATAGAAACTTGACAAGACGTGTTCACAGAACTTTATTCAAGCTAAGACACGAACTCAATCTAATTTAAATGTCCATTGGCAGATAGGTAAATCAGTAAAATATGGTCTACACCCAAGTAAGGAGCCTTAGAAAAGAAGCCAATCCTGTCACTGACAGCATGGACCAAACTATAGGACATCATGCTGAGTGACACAACCCGGGCACAGGAGGATGATGCACAGCTCAAATCAGCAGAGCTCACAGGAACAAAGCTAAGATACGGCTTATGAGAGGGGCAGATGAGTGGGGTTTCCCAAACGGGCTGGTCTTCCAGTAAACACAGGACGGGGAAGTTTCAGAGATCTAGTAAGTCATGTGATTGACACACATGGAAAATGTGTCTTTCAAATTGCTACAAGAATACTTTATCACAGTTTTTCTTTTGATATGGTCTTCTTCAGTGCTATCTCTTTGTCTCACTATGTAGACCAGGCTGACCTAGAGCTCAGAGACCCGCCTGACTCTGTCTGTCTCTCCCAGTGCTGATATTAGAGGCCGTGTCATGGCGCCCACCACCCCAGCCCACTCAGATCCCCTATAACTGGAGTTACAGTCAGTTGTTAGTCACTGTATGGGTACTGGGAATTGAATCCTGGTCCTCTGCAAGAACCAGTGCTCTTAACCACTGAGCCATCTCTCCAACCTTGTTTTAAATAATTCAAATAAGACCCTTCTGCATCTCCTGAGCCTCTAGTACCAAGAAATGTCTGCCCAAGAACAACTGAACAAATGAATGCTTACCTCAACATCCAGTCCAAACTGGATGGCAAAGCTCTCAGCTTCAGCAAATTGGTGCTTGTGAAGTAATCGGCTCAGTCTGAAGAGTTGGAAGAAATTTCACCAGATGCCTATCCATCAGGGAGTTTAATTTTCTCATTAAAGGACAAATAAGGCTTTAAAAAAAATGAGAAGTTACCTGTTTTCTGGTAATACCTCTGTAAGGTACCTAAGTACTAAATCAGAGACGGAGTCTTCAGACAGGCTGAAAGAAACACATTGCATTGTGAGTGCCGCTGCCACCCGACATTCACAAGTAAATTCTAATTCGGCTGCTATGTAATGATTATCTGATAAACAGAGCATGACCTACTTAAAGTTGTTCTTGTGAATTCCTTCCAGAAGATATATAGTATCCTACAATTAAAAAAAAGCAAAATACCAAAATGATTAAAATTACAATGTAAAGACAACCAGGAACTTTATTAGAATAAACAAATGGTTCAGGCAAGAATTATACATCCATGGATTCTTAATATCACTGGGGAAAAACTGGAGAAAAAGATTTCCTCCTGGTCTGGAAGCCATGCCACATACAAGGACTAATGGTAACAGTAAGGGCTGCTCACAGGACGAGACCTAGAGGGGCTGTCTTCAGCAAGGGACAAGGCCTAACATGTAGGATAAGGACCTCAACTTGCTGCATTGAGACATGTGATCTGTGTAGCATTTTGCCAAAAGATCTTATAAAAATCAAATCAAAATGAAGCAAACAGACAAATCTAAAGGCAAATGTTACAACAGGCTGGGACTTAAAAACTGTCAGTATCGTACAAGACAGAAAGGGCTAGGGAATCACTCTAGGGAATTACTTCCTGCGGGTGATAACCAAATTCAAGACCTGAGCTTGGATTAGATCCTAGATAAGGAGAAAAGGAGTTCCAGACAACCTCCAGGGACTGGCAAGATGGCTCAGTGGACCTGTGTTAGATTCCCAGAATCCACACTAAGCAGAGAATGGACTTCCACAAGTTGTCCTCTCACCTCCAAAGGAGCACTGCCCCCACTCAAAATGAATAACTAGTGAAAGCTCTAGAGTAATTGGTAAAATACTAGTTTCAAAGGTTTGTCTCCTAATAATTTTGTATTAATGGTACATTTCCTAGCACAACAACCTCAGTGTATTAGAATGTTTGGGTCAGGGTCACATCTAACCCAGAATGGCTTGGAATTCACTGTGGAACTGAGAATGACCTTGAATGTTTGAACCTCCTGTTTCAAAGTGCCCGGATATGCAATGCCCAGTTTGTGAATGTCGACAGGCCTGTACAACCACACTCTGCAGAACTGTCTTATTCTTATCTTTTCCATGTATTTATTTAGAATGTGCCTGTAATGCATGCTACAGTGCAAGATATATATAGTATCTTAACCATAAGTGGAGGTCAGAGGACACAGGTGTCGATTCTTTCCTTCATCATGTGGGCACAAGACTCAGGTTATCAGATGTGGCGACAAGCAACTTCACCACTAAACTATCATACTATCATACAAGCCTTAAAAATAGCCTTATTCTTTTTTCTCTACATTTTAAAAAAATCTACATTTTATCTTATTTTATATGTGTTTGAATGTGTGTATGTGCACCATGGAGATGCATGGGCCTGAACATCAAAAGATGGTGTTGGATAATCTGGACCTGGAGTTACAGGTGATAATGAGCTAAAATGTGAGTGCTGGGAACCAAATTCAGGTCCTCTACAAGAGCAGCACGCATGCTCAATCACTGAGACATCTCATTTTTCCAGGCCCCAAGAATAATGTTATTTATGTGGGTGCTGGGAATCAAACATGGGTCCTCTGGAAGAGAACCCAGTGCTCTTAATCTCTGAGCTATCTCTCCAATCCTATAGCTTTATTCTTAAAAGATATTAAAGAACTTAGAAGAGAAAGGTCAAAAAGTATACAAGTTCCAAAATGTATGAGAAAATATAGCATAGTTGTGTATATGTCTATATAAAAAGAGATGCAATAAATATACTAAAATGTCTTTTGAAAAGTATCACAATAAATGAGTTTGGCTCACACAACTTTAATCCCAGCACCCAGGAGGCAAAGGCAGGTGAATCTTTGTGAGTTTCAGGCTAGTCTGGTCTACATATAAAATTCTAGGACAGCTAGGGCTATACAGAGAGACATTATATCAAAAAATAAAAACAGGGCTGGAGAGATGGCTCAGAGGTTAAGAGCACTGGCTGCTCTTCCAGAGGTCCTGAGTTCAATTCCCAACAACCACATGGTGGCTCACAACCATCTATAAGATCTGGTGCCCTCTTCTGGTAAGCAGACATATATGCAGACAGAACATTGTATACATAATAAATAAATAAATTTTAAAAAAGGTGTCTGTTCTTGAGTCCCCCCTAAATTTAAAAAAAAAAAAAACTGAGCTAAAAGAGGCCCACACATCCTCAGATTTTTAAAAAAAAAAAAATCACAATTTAAAAATATAAATACGGGCTGGAGAGATGGCTCAGTGGTTAAGAGCATTGACTGCTCTTCCAAAGGACATGAGTTCAATTCCCAGCAACCACGTGATGGCTCACAACCACCTGTAATGAGGTCTGGTGCCCTCTTCTGGCCTGTAGACATACATACAGATAGACTATTGTATACATAATAAATATTGAAATATTAAAAAATATATATATAAATATTTAAAAATATATATACATATATAAATATTAAAATATATATAAATACTATACACATTGCATGAGTGCTACATATTCATAATTTTTAAGGTAAAAGGAAATCATAAGTTCACTATCCTGATTTGATTTTTTTTTTTTTTAATTCAAGACAGGGTTTCTCTGTATAGCTTTGGTGCCTGTCCTGTAACTAACTCTTATAGACTAGGCTGGCCTCGAACTCACAGAGAACTACCTGCCTCTGCCTCCCAAGCACTGAAATTAAAGGCGTGTGCCACCACCACCAAGCCCTGATTTCATCTTTATAGACTTTGTAAGTGTACTGACTTGGCACACTCCACTCCACAAACTTTCAGAATTAAAATAACAAGTAAACTCACTACTGCTGTGAAAACTCATCAATGGTTCTGGCAAGATAAGAACATGAAAAGTTGAAGAAGGACTAGAGACAGCTCAGAGATGGAGAGTGTACTGCTCTTGCAGAGGACTCACACCCAGGGCTCACAACTGCCTGTAACTCTGTGCCTGGTGATCTGACACTGCTCATGCACATACTCACCCACAGACACACAATTAAAAAGAGTACAAATACTTTTTTGTTGTTGTTGTTTGTTTTGTTTTTCAAGACAGGGTTTCTCTGTAGTTTTGGAGCCTGTCCTGGAATTAGCTCACATAGACCAGGCTGGTTTCGAACTCACAGAGATCCGCCTGTCTCTGCCTCCCGAGTGCTGGGAAAGCAGAATAGCAGGTGAATGGGAATTTGATCTTAATTTTTGTGAAGACTGAGTTGGGACTCAGAGTAGCTGTCATTATGAACGTAAGTAAAAACTAGAGATCAGACCAGGTATTGAACTCAGTTCCACTCATGCTTTTTTTTTTTTAATATTTATTTATTTATTATGCATACAATATTTTGTTTGTGTGTATGCCTGAAGGTCAGAAGATGGCACCAGACCTCATTACAGATGGTTGTGAGCCACCATGTGGTTGCTGGGAATTGAACTCAGGACCTTCGGAAGAGCAGGCAATGCTCTTAACCACTGAGCCATCTCTCCAGCCCCCACTCATGCTTTTCATTTTTTTTTTAATAATTTATTTATTTTTATTTTATTTGCATTGGTGTTTTGCCTGCATGTATGTCTATCTGAGGGTGTCAGATCTTGGAGTTACCGACAGCTGTTGACTGCCATGTGGGTGGTAAGAATTGAACCTGGGTCCTCTGGAAGAGCAGTCAGAACTCTTAACCACAGAGCCATCTCTCCAGCCCCCCACTCATGCTTTTCTTACTCATAAAAATTAATAACGAAAATTATAGTAAAGCAATTTAAAATGTGCGTAGACATACCGTGCTAATTCCTGTTTGAACTAAAGAAGAAACACTAGATACTTCCAAAGAGTACAGTATTTCCATCGTAGGCAAAGAATAAATGATGAGGTTTCTCATCTACGAGAAATGCAGACAGTTCAGGGAGTTAATGCAAACCTATCAGCACAAGTCAGCCCACCCCTGTCAGGTGAGCTACTAAAGCATCCTGTACAGAGCTAAACACAAACCACAACCCTCTCTTACTACTTAAGTAGATCTACCATTGTCATAATTTAAATGCTACACACAAACTGTGTTCTTTAAGAAACGGAAAGAAAACAATGCTCTAGCCCATCTCCCCATCTGCTGAATGGAATCAGGTACATAAAGCCCTTGAGTTAATTCTGCAGTGCTACACTGTCTCAACAGCCATCTCACCAAATGTGTTCTCTTCTGTCCCCTTTTCTCTTCCCCGTCTCTGCCATCCCATTTGTTCTCTTTCAGGTTTAGAGACTAAACTCAGTGCCTTACCTACACTAGGCAGCTACTCTTTCATTTACAGCCCTTGACTTTTGATATAGGGACTTGCTTGGGTTATCCCAGACTAGCCTTGAACAAATGATCTTGCTGTCTCAGCCTCCAGAATCCTACAGCTACTGGTGGGAGATAACACACTGAGCTCAAGTAAGTCCGATATTTTTGATTCCTAAAATATTGTTTGAAATTAAGAGCCAAGATTTTCATACACTCTTTGAAAAATAGAACTCTGTTCTGCAGGTTTATTTCTAGTCTGACAAAGTCTATGTGCATGCCAATTTAGTACGCTGTGGGCATTGCTTGACATTTTCTCTCTGCAATGCAGGTAGAACTTCAGTTGTGACCATGCCACCTCAGTCTGCAGAGCAGTTGGGAATACAAGTCTGAGCCACCAAAACTGGCTAGTAATTGTGATTTCCAACTCATAAACTAGACAGGTATGAAGTAGAGTCTCCCAGTACCTTCTCCTTAGTTGTAGTCGAGAGAGTGACTAATTTGAGGTTTGCAATCCCTTGCCTAAAAGAGAAGAAAAATCAAAGTTATGCAAGCTTGGCAGGTTGCTAAGCATAAACTAAGGTAAAGTGATAATCGCACAGAAAGGTTAATCAGAGACTATGGATTCTGTTTTGACTGATCCTGTTCTACCATAATAATGTAGAAACATATTATCTATCTGTGCCAAATAGGAACCGGCAGATAATGAATTGGTCCTTCCTCTCCCAGACTATTTCAGATGTGGTTCCAAACACAAATCCTAATAAATGATCTGAATAAAGCTGGACAGGAAACCTGGTGCTACGAAAACCACTACTAGCCAGTCCCAACATACCAGGTGACTGATGAGGGAGAATCCGCTTCTGTGGTGAGAAGAAACTGCTCTATGGGAAGAGAGGGCCAGTTCCACACAGGAGTGAGAGTGTAAGCGTCCCACAAGCTTAGCACGTTCTAGAGAAGTAGAACTCGGTTAAACATCTTTACATCTCAAACTGTAGGTATAGCTCTTGAAGCACTGCACACACAGAGGAATCCACCCCAACTAACATCCTTGTCGAACATTTTTATTAAGAGACATATTATCAGGGTGCAAGATGGAGCTCAGGGGTGAACACTTGCGTGGCATCACATCAATGAGGTTGTGAGCTGACTCCCTAGTGTAAAGACGCTGACAACAAAAAGTGGTCATAGTGAATGAAAACACTGAATAAGTATCAGAAACATACAGCGGTATCGAGCACAAAAAGCAGGTTGTCGATCAGCTGAAAGGACTTTACACCTGAAAGAGAAAGGGACATGTCTAAGGATTTTATTTCACTAGGACCCTGTTTGAGCTGTAAGCTAACTACTGTCTTCACAAATAGACAGAACTACATTTAAATGAAGTTCCCATTTTCATCTATTGCTGCCTCAGTTTTGGCTTTTGTTCTTGTTACTTTTGTTTCAAGGCCACCGGTAAAACACGAAGTCTCATCAAAGGTAACAATTGGAATTCTTCAGGAATGCGCAGATAATCACCAAGCTAATCAGGCTCGATTCACTGTGACAATAACAAAATGGTGGGAAAGATGGCTCAGAGCATAAAAGCACTTGCTAAGCCTGCAAACCTGAGCTCAATCCCAAGGACCCACAAGGTGAAAGGAGAGAACTGACACCCAGTTTTTCTCTGATCTCCACACATACATTAAAGTAATCAAATTTGTACACATAATGTACAAACTAAACACATGTAATGAAGAAAAACAAAGTAAAAATGGGCCAGAGGAGCTGCAGAATGGTCAGCAGGAAAAGGCTACGGCACCAAGTCTGATGACTGCGATCCAGCCCTAGAACACACACACACACACACACACACACACACACACACACCATTCAAACTCCAGCAGCACAGACATTATGTATGGCAGTACAGGCATATACTCCTAGTACTCTAGGAGTGAAGGATGGAGGATCAGAAGTTTAAGGTCAGCCTCAGCTACAAAGCAAATATGAGTCCAGCCTAAACAAATCTAAGTGTGGCAACAGAAAGTAGTGTCAGTGGCTTATCTTTACCTTTAATAATCTCTGTGTCCACAAAGTTCTTAAGGGACATTTCTTTCTTGGTAGAATCTAGTTCCCATTTTGAGAATGCACAGCTACCAGTTCCCTGGAAAAGAGAAAACAGTACATCAGCTGGAAATCCTAACCCCGAAGCTCCAAGAATTGCACAAAGCAGATGCACATGAGCTGAACACATTCTGAGTTCAAGTACATGTGTGTATGTGGCTGCGGGGGTGGGAGGTGGGGAATACTAGAGCGCGAGCCTCCAGGGGTTTAATCAAAGCTAAGCAAGTCTCTCCTACTATGCTATATCCCCAGCCATTTTTATTTCAGGCAGTATCTTGCTAAGTTGCCCAGGCTGGCCTCAAACTCAAGATTCTCCTGTCTAAACCTCCTAACCAGACAGGTATGTAGGCTAGGTTTGCAGGCACAGGCTAACACCCAGCTCCAAGAAGCTTTTATCTGGATTTCTCTCTTAGCTCAAGAACAGACTGAAGAGATGCTCAGTGGTTAAGAGAGCTTGCTGTTCTTCCAGAGGACCCGAGTTCATTTGCCAGCATCCACTAACAATGGTCCACAATTGCCTGTACCTCAACTCCAAGGGATCTGACACCCTCCTAGGAATTTGGCCGGCACCCAAACTCACATGACATACACATATAAAAAAATAAAATTAGAACAGACTGAGAAGAACAGTGAGATGTTCATATTTATTGTTATCACTTGAATATTTGAGTATACATATTCAAACATTTCACCCCAAAGGAAAAAAACCTATTCCGACATTATAAGTATAGACTTTGTGTAGAAAGGAAAGAAGAAAGGAAGGAAGGAAGGAAGAAAGGAAAGAAGGAAGGAAGGAAGGAAGGAAGATGGAAAGTTAGGCAGCAGTGGCACACACTTTTAACCCCAGCACTCAGGAGGCAGAGGCAGGCAAATCTCTGAGTTCGAAACCAGCCTGGTCTACAGAACATGCTCCAGGATAGTCAGGGCTACACAGAGAAACCCTGCCTTGGAAAAAAAAAAAGTTGGTCCTAGTTGTGCATGTCTTCAATCCCAGTGCTGGAAGGTGGAGTCAGGAGAATCTCCTGACAGATCTTTCGTGGTCATCCAATTTTAAAACAATACGCCAGGCATGGTGGCACAAGCCATTTAATCCCAGGACAGGCACCAAAGCTACACAGAGAAACCTTGTCTCAAAAAAACAAAACAAAACAACAAAAATAAAACAGCAATCCTGGAATAGTATTTTAAGAGTATTATAGGAGCACATCCAGTGTATGTGCTTGCTTTGGCAGCACATTTACACATGTTAGCATGGCTCCTGTCCAAGGATGGCAAGCAAATTTATGAAGCGGCCCAATACAAAGAGAGAAGGGGGCTAAAACGTCAGATTTGAATCTGAGATTAACACTCAGTGACACAGTCACGGGTGCTGCTCTCCCTGTGGAGCCTTTTGACTCTGTTTATATGCTGAAATGTTGACACATGCTGGGGGAACAAGACCTTGCCTGATCAAAACAAAACTGCTGGCAAAGTGGTGCTCACCTTAGACCCAGCAACAGAGAGGCAAAGGGTTAGTGGATCTCTAAGTTCAAGGCCAGCCTAGTCTTTTTAGTGAGTTCTAAGCCAGCCAGGGCTGCAAGAGTGAGACCTTGACCCAAAAAAAGGAAAGAAAATCTCAGGGAGAGACTAGGGAAAAATCAATACCAAATGATCTAATATAGGAATTTTATTTAGCTAATTTTAAAACCATAACCACCCTCCTCCCATTTTGTGGAGAAAGGGTGATGGGATTAAAGTTGTGTTCCACCATGCCTGGCTTATTTCTTTTGATAAAGATTTATTTACTTATTTTTACTTAGGATTTCTGTGTGTATGCACAGGTACCCAAGGCCATAAGAGGGTGAGAACTCTTGGAACTGAGTTACAGGCATTTGTGAGCCTTATAATGTAGGAGCTAGGAATCAATCTCCGGTCTTCCTCAAGAGCCTCTAGCCCTGATTTCTCTGTTCTTGTCACATTGCAAATTAATTTGTACTTCACTACAAAGAGCATTTTATGCAAAAGCAAAGTTTAGAGAATTACCCCAATTATCACAGCAGTCTCATTTGCAAACTCTCCAGCCACAAGATTAAGACAACCATGACTGTGGTAATTTTCAGTAGAAATAAAACTACACTTGAATTGTCCTTGCAACTGCAAAATTAAAAAAAAATTAGAATACATGTACATTTGTATGTCAAATAAAAATCATAGACATTTGCTCAAATCAATCATCTGATTTTCAACAGAAACATTACATCTCCTAAAGTAGCATCCAGTACAACAACTAATCACAGAAACAGCCTCTACTTTCACAGTGAGTAAAAGCCTTAAAAAACAATTATAATTTTCTGTTCTTACCTTCTTGGCCAAATCCAAGTCAGTGTTTTCAATTGCTTCATTTGTTTAAAAAAAGAAAAAAGCCATCTAAGCATAGTATTAATACACAGGTTCACATATACTAAAAACAAGATGACTCCTTTTGTCTTTAAGTGAAACTAATGCATGCTAAGCCAAAGGACATAGGTCAGGATCAGTAAATTAAAGTCTTTGACCAAGGAAATTCTCTGAAAGCGCATATTATACTCAAGGGATCGGCCAAGCTAACTGCACAGAGCCTTCTCAAGTGATCCTATACCAACCCCACTTCTACTCAAGCCCGAGTCTCATGGGAAAGTATTCACCATTTCCCACTCTGACCCAGAGCATCTCTTTTTTACCTGTCTTGATCTTGAATTAACTATGAAAAATGATGTATCTTAAATGTTTTTCTGATTGAGACAAGATCTCTGTGTGGTTCAGGCTGTCCTGGCACTCTGTAGACTAGCCTGGCTTAGATCTCAGAGACCCTCCTGCCTCTCAGGACTGGGATTAAAGATGGGAGCCACCACCCACATCGAAAATGATGCATTTTATAACCTAATTGTATACATGGAACCTACCATGCCATTTAGTCTGCAGTAGATGTTAATAAAGTTTATCAAAACAAATTCCTCAGTTTTACCTGGCTCAGCGAGACTTACAGCCCATCCCATTGGATTACTACTGATTATCACTGTCAGTTATTTTGTGTGCTTGTTGTGTGCGGTATATGCATAAAAGTGTAGGGGCACATGCACCCCTGTGTGCACATGGGGAGGGCAGAACACTACTTTGGGTGTCTACCTCTATGGTTTAGCTCTCTGTCAGAGATACAAGGAACATATCTAAATATAATGTTGCATACAAATAACACATGGGGAAATAAACAAGACACAGATCATAATTCTTGGGTGTAAGTTATGTTGAATAGATAATCCATTTGGACATCTATGCAGTAAATTCTAGTTCTCTCTCATATTTTCTGATCAGTTTTTGCTGCGTTTCCTTTGGTGTGTGGCTCTTTACTTCATTCCTGATGATACTCATTTAAATGCCCAGCTGTCCTTCTGCCTCTGCCAAGTATTAGATTACAGCATGAGACATTCTTCCTGGCTCCTGACCACACACACTCTGTCTGTCTGTCTGTCTATCTAGCTACCATCTCTATTTATTCTTCTCTTGTATCCTGATCACAGTTTTCCCTCCCTCTTTCCCTGTTCCTCCCCCCCCACCTCCCTTTCTCCCAGATCTACTCTTCCTCCCTTTCCCTTCAGAAAAGATCAGGATTGATTACCAGGCAGTATCAACCAAACACAATACAACAAATTACAATAAGGCTAGGCACATACCCTCATCAAAGCTGGACAAGGCAAACCAATAGGAAAAACTCTGATCATATTCTTTTTTCCCCCTATTTAAAGTTCATTTTTATTTTATATGCATTGGTGTTTTTGCCTTCATATATATCTGTGTGAGAGTGTTGGATCCTCTGGAACTGGAGTCACAGACAGTTGTGAGCTGCCATGTAGGTGCTGGGAATTGAATCCAGGTTCTCTGGAAGATCAGACAATGTTCTTAACCACTGGGCCATCTCTCCAGCGCCTGACCGTATTCTTTTTTGGTTTTTTGAGACAGGGTTTCTCTGTAGCCTTGGAGCCTATGCTGGAACTTGCTCTGTAGATCAGGCTGGCCCCAAACTCACAGAGATCTGCCTGCCTCTGCCTCCTGAATGCTGGGATTAAAGATGTGTGTCACCACTGTCTGGCCTTGCTCTCTGTCTTATTACCGTGATACAGAGTCTCTCTCTGTTTCAGCTGTACTGGCTGGCTTGCACAGACTGAGGATCCACCTACATCCACGTCCCGCTCCAGTGCGGAGTTAGAGGCAGAGGCGTAGCTGTGCCAGCTTTTCACAGGGGATGGTGGAATTTGCATCCAGCTCTTCATGCTTGCAAAGCAAGTGCTCTTACCTACTGAGCCTTCTCACCAGCTCACTTTGCAATTTTAAGTCAGTCATTTCCATCACTTCGTTCATTCACTCCTTCAAGAAGGCACTTAGCAGCTGAGATATAACAGTTCAGAGGTAGAGCACTTGTCTAGTATACACAAAACCCTGGGTCCGATCTTCAGTATTACAAAAAGCCACTTATTTCTGTGTATGTCTTTTCTTCCCAATTAAGTTAACTGCTAGAAGGCTGTAATCAAAAACAGCTTTAGCAGAGGAGTTACGTGTACTCTGAATACTCAAAGTATACCCAGCATCACAGGAGGCAACTCAATTTAAACATTATTCAAGAAAGTATTTGAAGAATTACTTAAAAACTAATCAAAAATCAATAAGAAAATACATTACCCTGTTCAATTTGTGAAAGCTGGAGGTTTGTAATATAAAAAAGTCCATTGTTCGTTAGAAGCAACATGTAATAGGTACCTGGCAAAATAAAATCAAATTAGTTTCTCTAAAAGGCATGATTCAAAGCAAAACTGGGAGCTAACTCTAAAAATTTGTCACCTAGGGCTGGCGAGATAACTCAACAGGTAAAGATACTTAGTGCAAGGTTAATAACCTGAGTTCACTCCTCAGACCCACATGGTAAAAAGAGAACCAATTTCCACACGTTATCCTCTGACCTCCAAGAGTGAGCAGGAATTTGGCCCTGGGCGCGCGCGCGCACACACACACACAAACAAATTTGCAGTTAAAAAAAATGATTAGGGTGGTGGCACACACCTTTAATCCCAGCCTTTGAGAGGTAGAGGCAGGGGAATCTCTGTGATTGATTCTTCAAGGCCAGCTTGTTTGCCAGGACTACAGAGAAACTGTCTCAAAAAAACAAATAAACAAACAAGCAAACAAAGTTTTTACATGCACACCCACACAGATATTTTAAAGGAATGTAAAACTTTGTACTTGCACGAAAAATGTTAAGAACATTTTTCTGAGAGCGTTCCCACCTAGAAAAAAGCCTCCTAGTCTCAAAAGTTCTCTCTTACTTTTCCTTAATAAATCTACATTCACTCTGCTCAAAAAAGAAAAAACTCTGCTGGGTATGATATCACAAATCTTTAATCCCCACAGAAGGCAGAAGCAAGTGGATCACTATGAGTCTGCAGGCAGCCTGGTCTACAAAGCGAGTTCCAGGCCAGCCAGGACTACATAGGAAGACCCTGTTTCAAAAACAAAACAAAAATTCTTTCTTATATTAATTGTATTGACAGAAAATGTACCGAGATTTAGGTAGCGCAGCAATGAACTTACAATGTTTATTTAACATAAAGATAAATACTTGATGGGGTATCCACCAAAAAACATGCAAAAAAATTCAAAGAAACTTACCTTCACTTGAACCACTTTTCTCAATAATAAGATTCTGGTAAGTATGCTGATATTCATCATTGGCTTTCTCGACAAAAGCCTAATTGCAAACGAATTTCAAATAGCAAGAGTTAAGTGAGATAAATAAGCAATGAAGGGTACACTGTTTAAACCCTACTCATCAACTAACATTAGCACTAACAATCTAATGCTTGAAATTACACTCTAATGCTTCAGCTTGAAAAGGGAGACTGGACAAGCATGCTCCAGGTCTGCAGAGCTTCGTTTTTTACTTTTGTGTTTCCTTTGTATACTTCTGCAGTCTGATTCTTTTTTTTTTTTTAAAGACTTATTTATTAATTATGTATACAGGGTTCTCCTTGCATGTATGCCTTTAGGCCAGAAGAGGGCACCAGATCTCATTACTGATGGTTGTGAGCCACCATGTGGTTGCTGGGAATTGAACTCTGGACCTCTGGAAGAGCAGTCAGGGCTCTTAACCTCTGAGCCATCTGTGCAGCCCTGCAGTCTGATTCTTAAGAATCAGAATTTATATTTAAAACTTAGAATTTTTTTTTACTTTAAAATGTAGGTAAGTAACAGCTCGCTAGAGTTTATTATGTAAGACAGTGTTGGGGTGAAAATAGAAAATACAGCTCTTACTTTGGTGAATAATGTTTGTTTTGATGTTACATAAATAAGATGTAAAAGACCACTTCTCTCCCCGACCAAAAGAAACTTTCCTTCTTGACACAGGCCAACCACATCCACGTCAGTATCTGAAATTTTCAAATCAATGTTACAAGCAACTTTCAATAATCCTTAATTTCAGTTTAGAAAACACTAATTTTACATCAAAAGATCAACGATTTATACCAATCTATGCCAAACATGGTGATGCATGCCTATAATCCCAACATATGAGAGGCCGAGAAAGGAAGAATGGCAGGGTTTCTCTATATAACTCTGGCAGTCCTGGAACTTAGTTGCCCTGTAAACCAGGCTGCCCTTGACTCAGAATGACCTGCCTCTGCCTCCTCAGTGCGGGATTAAAGGTGTGAGGAGGATCACAAGTTTAAAGACAGAGGGTTAAAAAACAAACTGAATGAGTAAAAAACAAAAATAAAAACGAAAGCACAACAACAAAAAAAGTAAGATAGAAAAAATATTTCAAAATAATTGTACCATAATCACATAAGTCATTTTTAAGTCTTTAAAATTATTCAATACGGGCTGGAGAGATGGCTCAGTGGTTAAGAGCATTGCCTGCTCTTCCAAAGGTCCTGAGTTCAATTCCCAGCAACCACATGGTGGCTCACAGCCATCTCTAATGAGGTCTGATGCCCTCTTCTGGCCTGCAGACATACACACAGACAGAATATTGTATACATAATAAATAAATAAATATTTTAAAAAAAAATAAAATTATTCAATACTTCATATTTAAATTGTTACCCTTGAGTCCCAGCATGTTGGTGCATGCCTTTAATCCCAGGAGGCAGAGACAGGTGAGTTCAAGGTAAACCTGGTTTATAGAGCAATTTCCAGAACAGCAAGGGCTACACAGTGAAACCCTGACTCAACAACAACAACAAGAAAAAACTCTATTTTAAAAGCTGTATTTATTATTTTATGTGTGTTTCACCTGAATGTTATGTCTGGGACTGTGGGGGCCAGAAGAGGGAGGGCATCAGATCACTGTAACTGAGATTATGAGCCCCCATATAGATAACGGGAACCAAACCCAGGTCCTCTCCAAGAGCAGCCAGTGTGCTTAAAGCTGAAAAGAGTTGGGGAGTTCTTTTAAGCTTTTTTGAAAGATAGGACATTAGGGCACAGCCTAGGCTGAGTTTGGAACTTGGAATGTAGTGTAGATTGGCTTCTAACTCCCATTTCTCCAGGCTCAGCCTCCAAAGTGCTGGGATTACAAATTCACACCTCAACTTAATTTATTATTAAATCCATGTTCACCGGTACTTTAACTCAAGAAATTATTTCACACATGTATTTTAAAAGATTATTATTTATTATTATTTTGACTTAGAGACAGGGTTTCTCTGCGTATCTCTAGCCGTTCTGGAACTCACTCTGTAGACCAGGCTGACCTAGAACTCAGAGATCTGCCTACCTCTGTCTCTCTGAGTGCTAGGATATGCGCCACGACCTCCAGGCTTCGAAAAGATTATTATAGTGTGATATATCCTAGAAGTAATGAACATGGCAACCCACCTCCTTCACCTGCACAAACCTAAAACATACAGGATTAAGAATTTGAACACAAATGGCTCAAACATTAGGATTCAAATATAAAACCAAGAGGAACAACCGGGCAGCGGTGGCACACTCCTTTAATCCCAGAGAAAGGCGGATCTCTGTGAGATGGAGGGCAGCCTGGTCTACAAGAGCTAGTTCCAGGACAGGCTCCAAAGCTACAGAGAAACCCTGTCTCAAAAAACCAAAACAAACAAAAACAAGAGGAATAAATACCATAAAAATAAACAAGAAATGAAATACTTGCTCACATGTCTGATCCCCTTAGACACTCTGAAGCAAAGCATGATGTCAGCTCCCTTTGAAACTGAGGCCCCAAAGGTACTGATTTTCTTGAAAGTTCTCTAATTTTATTTGTTTATTTATTTTGGTTCTTTGAGACAGGGTTTCTCTGTAACTTTGGAGCCTATCCTGGAACTAGCTCTTGTAGACCAGGCTGGCCTTGAACTCACAAAGATCCACCCACCTCTGACTCCTGAGTGCTGGGATTAAAGGTGTGTGCCACCATGCCTCAGCTAAGCATTTTCAAAGTTATAAGCATTTTGCTTTATTTTGTTTTCTAATTTTAATTCTTGTAACAGAGGATTAAAGGATCATTAGAAATCAGTGCAATACACGCTGACTCTCAGCCATTTCACTGTCAGACTTACCAAAAATAAGATGCAACTGAACTGATCTGCATATGTTGTCAAGCAATATCACTGTCTGGTCTGCCACAATTATAAATCCATCACTTAAGCTGCATGCTTGTATTTTTGGACTAGGTGAGGCCTGTAGGAGGAGAAAATAAAATATATAATCAAAAATAAAATAATTTCATATAAGGTTTTGTTTTTTGCTTTTTTTTTGGTGTTTTTGAGACAGGGTTTCTCTGTAGCTTTGGAGTCTGTCCTAGAACTTGTTCTGTAGGACGGGCTGGCCTTGAACTCACAGAGACCTAAAGGTCTCTCCCTGTGCTGGGATTAAAGGCACGCACCACTACTGCCTGGCTCGTCTGCCACCACCACCCAGCAACTTCATACTACTTAATAATACTGTCATAGGGCCAGGTGTGGTGGCACACACTTTTTTTATTTTTTAGATTTCACCTAGCCCATTATGTGCCATGAGGAAGGAAAGAGACAACACTTACAGGTTCCAAAGTCTTCATAAATAAAACATTATTTTGAGTGAGGTAACCCAGAGAAAGACAATTATCACATGTATTCACTCATAAGTGGTTTTTAAACATAAAGCAAAGAAAACCAGCCTATAAACCACAATCCCAGAGAACTTAGACAACAATGAGGACACATAAACTTACATAGATCTAATCTACATGGGAAGTAAAAATAGAAAAAGACAAGATCTCCTGAGTAAATTGGGAGCATGGGGACCTTGGGGGAAGGTTGAAGGGGAAAGGGGAGGGGCAGGGAGGGGAGCAGAGAAAAATGTAGAACTCAATAAAAATCAATTTAAAAAAAGTCTTAATAACCACATAAGCCGGGCGGTGGTGGTACACGCCTTTAATCCCAGCAATCAGGAGGCAGAGGCAGGTGGATCTCTGTGAGTTCGAGGCCAGCCTGGTCTACAAGAGCTAGTTCCAGGACAGGAACCAACAAGCTACAGAGAAATCCTGTCTCAAAAATCCAAAAAAGAAAAAGAAAAAAAATAAATAAATAAAAAATAAATAACCACATAAGCAGGTCGCTGACTGATCAGGGCTGAGGACAAGGACTAGGGAGCCTCCTGACAGCCCTGAGGGCTATGCCCAAATCCAGAACCCCGCCCCCCACAAGCCGACAAGGAAACCAAGAGTCCTGTATGTAAAAGCAAAGGGCCTTTATTTTAATCAAGTTTGCAAACTCTGGGTCTCTCCGCGTGTCCAACAACCAGAGTAGTAAACTCCGTTGGGGGTGAGGGGTTTCTGAGGTTTTAAGACCCCTGATGGAGCTGGGAGGTGGTGGTTCACGCCTTTAATCACAGCACCCAGGGTAAACAACCGAGACACCAGCCTCCACTGATTCACTGATGGCCAGAGTCCCAATGGATAATGGTTGGAGGGTGACCTGCCCAGACTTAGAGTATCATGGCTGGCCCTCACACTGAGAAGGGGCAGAAGTGGGGTTTATAAGCACAAAAACCATGAACATTTGTTACCAAGTAACAGCCACAATTTTCACCAATCAGAAATCAAAGATTAGGGAATTTCTTACTGTGTTCCATCATTGTCAATTGACAAGCAATGCAAGCCTTTCAGTCCAACCAATCAGAGTCATTTGTTCTTTCTGTTGTTAGAAACAGCCATAATGTTCTAGAGAACTACGGGGCATAACAGACTGGTTCTAGTGTAGAAGGAGGAGGTAGGGCAGCTAGTGGAAGGTTCCCAGCTCCCCTAAGGCCTAAGAACTTGAAATGTGTTTCACCCTACAGGTAAGAAGTCTGAAGTCAAAATGGCAATACTTAGACCAAGGTGCTTTTGCCTGCTCCCTTCAGGCAGGCAGAGACAATAAGATCTCTGTGAGTTGGAGGCCAGCCTGGCCTACATATCAAATTCCAGCACTTCCAAGACTACATACTGAGACCCTGTCTCAGAAAACAATTAACAACGAAAAACAAACAAAAGTATTACCATATACTTTACTTTAAAACATAACCAGACAAGACTTTTCTCTTTAGTTTGCCTTGTTAGTCATCAAGTATTTGTATGTTGTATGGCCTGTCTCAAACTGATACAGGATCCTAAGCAGGGATATAATCCAAGAAGGACACAGAAGAGCAAAGGTAAACTCCTTATCTCCTAAGTGTTAATATCCTATTATAGGAACCAGACATCAAAAGGAAGATATGACTCAAGCCTGCCTAAATTCGGGATGGGAACCATGGTGACTGTGAACTAGAGAATATATCCCTCCATGAAAAAGAATCCATACAAAGTAGAATATACTTAACACAAGACATTGAAAGCCCAGTGAAAATAATTCTGCCTCAGCATCTAACTTATAAAGAAGGTTGAGGGGGCTGGAGAGATGGCACAGTGGTTAAGAGCACTGATTGTTCTTCCAGAGGTCCTGAGTTCAATTCCCAGCAACCACATGGTGGTTCACAACCACCTGTAATAAAATCTGGTGCCAACTTCTGGCCTGCAGGGACACATGCAGGCAGAACATTGTATACATAATAAATAAATCTAAAAAAAAAAAAAAAAGAAAGAAAGAAAATTGGGTTAAAACCAGTACTGATTTATTAAATATTGGCTAAATGGAATCTTCATTGTAGTCTAGGCTATAGTAAGACCCTGCCTTAAGAAGGAAGGAAGGAAGGAAGGAAGGAAGGAAGGAAGGAAGAGAATAAACCTTCCTTCAGCCAACCTTCAGAGTGAGTCAGGCAAGCACAGAGTTCATTTAGCCTGTGACTGTATTTGGCGTGGGTTATGTACATCCCTCTTTGTGTAGTGAAGCACTCAGCAACCCCACTTTTACCTGTTTATGCTGCACACACACACAGACACACACACACACACACACACTTCTGAACAACGCACCTAACAACCTCCAAACACCCTCAGACCGGCATCTGCAGACCACTCATATCGATCTCTGAACAGTAAAGCAAATGCCTGTGCCTTTAACAATCAAATTTAAATAGTTTCTAGTCAAATGTATTTCCAATGCAGTTAAGAGCAAAGCACAGAAATGTGGTCTGGCTTCAACTGGTTTTGAGTACATGTGCAATAAGGCAAATTTGTATCATGAAATTTATAGGGAAAAATTCCCTATTTACCTTATTTCTATTCATAATTTGGGCATACATATGATTAAAGTCAGATGAATTATTGGAAAGGATATGTGCAGCATAAAAATTATTATGACTTAATCTGTCAATTAAAATAGAGAACTGCCTATACTATGAATCAAATCACTTGGCTATTTCTGAACCTGGGTGAGTTATTTTCAATTTTTTTGTAAATAGGCCGAGAATGTAGAAACACCCGACTCCAACTACCAGTCACAAGGGTGCTTAACTTGGTAGAGAATGGGGCAGATCTGGGTTAGGGAGGGTGCACTAGTCTTTGATTCGATTGGAAAAGGCTTATTTTTTTTTAAATATTTATTTATTTACTTATTATGTATACAATATTTTGTCTACATGTATGCCTGCAGGCCAGAAGAGGGTACCAGACCTTATTATAGATGGTTGTGAGCCACCATGTGGTTGCCAGGAATTGAACTCAGGACCTTTGGAAGAGCAGGCAATGCTCTTAACCACTGAGCCATCTCTCCAGCCCCCGTGGAAAAGGCTTATTTCCTAAGCAGACAGCAGGTGATTCTTCATACAAATGTATATATACAACCCCTGCCAGTGCCTGGTTAATATTGCCCTAACGGGCCTGGCCTCCACCTGCCTCAACCTCCAGACACTGGCATTATAGACTTGAACCATCACGGTCGATTCAGCTTACATCCAATGCAATGTCAAGGAGTTAGGAAGTGGGAAACACTGCTAAGATGACACAGGAGGAATGCGGATGCCAATTTGCTGTGGTTCCTGACTGAACCTTGACCCACTGTCAGTATAAAATCATTACCTTCTCAGAGGAGATCTTCCCAAGCAAGTCTACTTGGTATAATGCAGTCACATTTTCTTTTCTTAAACCAAAATTGACGTGTCCACTCCCGGTGTCATCGCTTGTCAGCAGCTGAACGTTGTTCCACATATTTCTGGGATTGTCTGTGAGAGGAAAGAATCACTTTAGTTTTGCATAGAATTAAGTTCTTTAATGAAGTGTTAATCAAAGAACAAAAATTAGTATCAATATATTAAAACTTCAAACTGGACAGTGGTGGGGCACAGCTTTAATCCCAACACTTGGGAGGCAGAGGCAGGGAGATCACTGTCTGAGGTGAGCCTGGTCTACATGATGAGTTCCAGGACAGCTAGGGTTACATAGTGAAACCCTGTCTCAAAAACAAAAACAAAAACAAAAAACCAAAGGGGCAGCTTGATTTCGGTTTTATATGGTATTGGAGTGGCGGAAGGCTAAGTGCATGGCAGGCAAGTGCTCTATCATGGCTATACCCTCTGAGTTGGTTTCTACCATCATCAAACACCTGAGCCAGGAGATGGTGGCTCCTGCCTTTAATCCCAGCACTCAGGAGGCTGGAGTTCAAGGCCAGCCTGGTCTACAGCACAGGTTCCAGGACTGACTCTGTAGGTACTGGGAAACCCTATAACAAAACCAACCCGTAAAAAAAGAAAAAACAAAACAAACAAAAAACCCTACACCTGAAACCCAGGCAAGACTTTAACATTCTCATTAACACAGTTCATATCATCTGTGAACTGTGCGGGACCAAAACATTAAAGAAGAAAATGTCCCTAGGTAACTTTTAAGATCTGAGGGGAAGGGATAGATGGCTTATCGGTTAAAAGTGCTTCCAGCTCTTCCATGGCAAAATTCAGACCCAGCACTCACATCAAATGGTTGACAACAAGGCTGGAGAGATGGCTCAGAGGTTAAGAGCATTGCCTACTCTTCCAGAGGTCCTGAGTTCAATTCCCAGCAACCACGTGGTGGCTCACAACCATCTGTAATGGGGTCTGGTGCCCTCTTCTGGCCTGCAGGCATACACACAGACAGAATATTGTATACATAATGAATAAATTAAAAAAAAAAAGATTTTGTAGGCCAGGCGGTGGTGGCGCACGCCTTTAATCCTAGCACTCGGGAGGCAGAGGCAGGTGGATCTCTGTGAGTTCGAGTCCAGCCTGGTCTACAAGAGCTAGTGCCAGGACAGGAACCAAAAGCTACGGAGAAACCCTGTCTGGAAAAAAAAATGGTTGACAACTTCTTATTAACTACAGCTGCAGGTGACCTGATGACCTCTTATGGACTCCACAAGCACCTGTACACATAAAAACATACACTTATAAAAGTAATATTAATAATAATTTTTTTAAGTCTTATGAGCAGGGCAGTGATGGCAAATGCCTTTAATCCCAGCACTTAAAGGCAGAAGCTGGCAGACCTGTGAATATGAAGGTAGCCTGATCAACAGAGCAAATTCCAGGACTACATAGAGAAACCCTGTCTCAAAACACACACACACAACACACACACAAACAAAAAACAAAAAACCCTATGAGAGAGGTTGGGGATATAGCTCAGCAGGAAAGTTTGAGTTTACGTGCTAGAGATCTTAGGTTTGATCTTTACCAATAAAATTAAGGTGTAGGCAGGAGGATCCAAGGTTAAAGAAAGGTCAGGATCACTACAAAATGAGTTCTAGGCCAGCCTGGGATGTGAGAAAACCTATCTTGTAAAAATGATGCTGGCGGGGCAGTGGTGGCGTGAGTTTCTCTTGTGAATTTGAGGCAAGCCTGTTCTACAGAGTTACAGGACAGTCAGGATTGTTCCACTGAGAAACCATGCCTCGACAAGACAAGAAAAAAAAAAGTACTTGTTTGGGAAAAGAGGTTAACGAAAGGAAAACAACTATGTAAGGTCAAGGAGAACAGTGATTGCAGTCACTGGGAAGAGTGCAACAGCGTGCAAAAGCTCAGAGGCGGGAGAATTTAGGCAGCTACAGAGCCACATCAAAAGTATTAGGCGGTGGGAGACAGGTAAGGTCGTTAAGACTCAATTTTCTATTTAATACTAGGAAGCGAACTATGCAAACGGGAAATGAGCACAGACTTTTGGCGTCATTGACTGCGGGAGGAAAACAGATGAATCAATATCATGAACGACATAAAACACAGTCAATGAAGCTACCACGAACGCACGGAGGGCCAGCCACCTAGAATCACCTCCAACATCCCGCCAGCATCTAGAGGGCGAAAGACCCGAAATGGATTGAAACCCCTTCTGTTTTCACCTGAAGCGACGCCCGCTTCCTACAGCAGCGCGGCTGATCCTAGTCACCTGCAGCTGAAGACACTAAAAAACACTCTCAAATATTTCACACTTCTTCCTGACTCGCACAACCACTCCAATTCACTTTAGGTTCCTGACACTACTTTAAATTGGCGGGAGAATCCCGCGCCCAACCTCTTCTACGGAGGCTGCAGCAGGCCAAAATTTTTTCACACTCGAAACAGGAAACCGCCCCACCCTAGATCAAATTGAATCCCAGCTGCGAGGGATTCAGGCCCCAGAGTAATCTTGGCCCCACCCATTTCGTTGCCTTTACGCCACGCCCTTGGAAAGACTAACCAATCACCATCTCGAACCGCGTTGTTATAGAAACTCTTATCACCACCCCCTTTTTCTCCCAGCAAGCTGAGCGCCGTGCCAGGCCTCATCCCTTTTGTGCCATCCGGGTCTCTCGCGCTAGGGATCTAGTCTGTGGCGAAGCTTCGGGGCGGCCAGTACTGTTGAACGCGTCCAGTAGAGGCGCCGCCTTTGCGGCCGGGACTCAGAAACAATGGCGGTAGGTACTAACTCGAGCGTGAAGCCGGGGCTGGTTTTTTGTTCCTTTCCACAGAGTGGCCAGCTCTCGGAGCTGTTGTCCGTTCTTGTGTGTGGACAAAATGGCGCCGCGGCCGCTTTCTGCGCTCGCCATCATGGCTTCCTGCTGCAGGGAGGGGGGAGGTACGCCGGTGTGGATGGGGGTGGGGAGCCGCAGGGAATGGCTCTTTTTTCCAGAACTTTCCTCATCACTTCCCTCACCCCACGTTTTTAGAAGCCCCCCGAACTGTGGGATTCATCTCTTTGCCCCAGACTAAGTGATATGTGTTGAGCCTTGATCGGGCTTCAGAGTTTATGCTTCCATGGAGAAAAGCGACTGGGAAAAAAAGATCAGAAGTCGTTTCTCGAAAGTATCGGGTCAAAAAAGCAGTCTGTTTAAGGGACCATGTATGAGGAGACAGTCTAATCCTTTTGGGCGAACCCTTAGTGAGATGGGGTACTTAGACTAATTTTGCTTAGTGTTTGTCGGTGTAAACCTTCTCGGTTGGAGTTGGGATTGTTTGAAAGAGTAAAAATTGGTCTAATTATCCAGTTCTATTCCCTTATACTTGTGCTTCATGGCGACTCGTGTTACTATTGAGAACCGCGGGGCTTCTTTGAGTCCCCTTTCTTGACCCAAATAAAAACCGTACCTAAGCCGGGCGGTGGTGGCACACGCCTTTAGTCCCAGCACTCTGGAGACAGGCGGGTGGATCTCTGAGTTTAAGACCAGCCTGATCTCCAGAGCGAGTACCAGGAGAGCCAGGGCTGTTAACACGGAGAAATCGTGTCTCAAAAAACCGAAAACAACAACAAAACATTAAAAACCGTACCTAAGTGACCATTTTGAACAGGAAGCCTGTCTGTCCTGGATATACTATGCCCGTTTTTAGTGAATCATTCTTTCCTGTGATAGTTTTGTTTCTAGATACAGACAGAAAATACTCTTCTGAGCTGTACGGATTCTCTTTCACGGACTGAAAGGTTTTAACTTCTTGTTGTAGACAAGGATTGCTCTTCCTGATACTTGGAATATTTGAAATTAGAACAGTACAAATAGTTGTCTGCAGCTCACTACCTTTTATATCTAGTTGAATTTCAGATAATTTTTATGGAATTTCAACGGTAGTTTACGCTTTTTTAAATTGTGGGACTAATAACTTTTGAATTGTGTCTCGGCCTCTTAATATATTTCAAGTAAAGAGTAGTGCTTTTCTTGTGTTATTTTAAGTGAAATAAACTCAAATATTTGGTTTCTGGAGTGCCCTCCACTATAAAAACAATCCCCCAGAGAACTGCCCTAGAATGAAGTCTGCTGCATACCTTCCTTTGTGCTGGGAAAGGATTTGTGTGCTGTGCTTCAGTTATCTGGGAGTTTCAAGATGTAGATTGTAGGAAATGGGTGACTTTCTAAGAGGCCTGGTGACTAAATAGAAGGCAGTTTAAAAGCAGTGTCTGTATGGATTTCTGCTAAACTGAAGTAAGGCTGAGGAATTTTGCTAGTTGGGCTTTCTATCTGTTGTATTGTAGATATCCTTAGGAAAATAAAATACGTGTTTTTGTCACACGCCTACTAATACATGTGTGATGGTGAGATGGGCTTTATTCTGCAGTGTGTTTTGCATATGAAAGTTCCTCTTGCCAGGCTTCTAAGCCTTTTGCAAAATAGGCATTAATGGACTAAATGCTGTATATTTCTGTAGTTCTCGGTTCTTGTATTGTTTCTCAGGAAAAGTGAATGTGATTTACATGGCTGTTATCGTAACAGCTGGGAGGCAGGATATTGAGAACTCTTGAGGGTAACCGTGAACATATAGCAGGCATCATCTCAAAACTTGTGGGGGATGCCTGTGATTTAGGTCTGAAGTACTTTTTAAGTTTAGATAATGTATCTTAGGTCAATCTATGATTATCTTTTAAGGATAGAACGAGAATGAAAGAAAATGTTTTGGATCATCGTTGATGGTATAGTAGAGCAATATTATTAGTGGGTAGCAAAGGCAGGGGGATTACAGTATTTTATGGGAGTAGGCTAGTGTTTCTGGGTAGGAGCTGTAAAGTAAGATTGACCTTGATTCTTTTTTTTTTTAAATATTTTTATGGTTTATTTAACTTTATTTTATGTGCATTGGTGTGAAGGTGTCAGATCCCCTGGAACTAGATCTTCAGACAGTTGTGAGCTGCCATGTGGGTGCTGGGAATTGAACCCGGCTCCTCTGGAAGAACAGTCAGTGCTCTTAACCACTGAGCCATCTCTCCAGTCCTTGACCTTGATTCTTAGGCCTGCTCGAAGTTGTTCAGGTCTTGGAAAAAGAGAGTATGGGATACTGGAATGAGAAACTCCCCTGTAGCTGGTTGTTTCCTTTCTGTTACTTTTCCTCTTGAGGTACAAATGGTACTTTAGCACATAATTTATGCATTTGACCTCCAATTATAAGTTTGTCCTTCTAATTATGTGTATTTAACTGCTGAGCCATCGTTCCAGCCCCCAAATCTGTCCTTTTCAGAGTCTGGTGTTGGTTTTGACCCAAATTTGTACTCCAGTAAAATAATACACTTCCTTTATTTTGGTACCTGTTTTCTGGACTAATCTTCCCAAGGGAAAAAGGTCAATCATGATTCTTCTTGATGGGGACTAGTTATTTTCCCTCTGAAGTCATAAGTCAGATTGGTAAACACTTGGAGGAAAGGAGCAGCTGGTAAATACTTTTGGTTTTATGGGTGATGCACAACCTTTCATATTTTTTGCTTGTTTTACCAAGTTTTTTAAATGTAAAAAAAATATTATAATGGGCAAAGTGACACAAGTCTTTAATTCCAACAGAGGCAGGGAATTTGAGGTCAGTCAGGGCTACATAGAGATACCTTGTCTCAAAAAGAAAGAAAAGTGTACAAGATTGTGCAGAAAAATAATGTTTTTTGCCAGCTCCTGTCCTGAGGCATATGTTCACCAGATGAGCAGGTTCATTTTCCTTGCCTGCTCCAGTCAGATACCTACCACTCCACTGCTTATGGTTTAGATCTGCTTGTTTCTAGTGCCTCTTATCGAATTCAACCAAATGTTGGGCTTGATGGCATGTACCAGGAATTTCAATGTCAGGGCTTCTCTTGCCTATGAAATGTCATCTCAAAATCAAGTTCAGTTCAAAGGAATTTTCAGGCTTTAGTGTGTCCTTGAAAATAAGATTAATTTCAGTTAGTCCAGCTTAAATCAGTTCATCAATTTCTCTTTTGTTTGTGCATGTTTGCCTGTCCTTTGCCCCCCTCCCAGGCAAGGTTTTTCTCTGGTCCTGGCTGTCCGGAACGCCCGATCTGGCCAGCCTTGAACTCAGAGATCCACCATCTACCTACCTCTTGTCTCTCAAGTGCTGGATGGAATTAAAGTGTGCCGCCACCACCAGGCAGTACTTTTCTTTTTAATTAAAATGTTCTGGCGTTCTTGCATGAGTACTGTTATGCCTCATTCCCACCCTTCTGTAGGAATTCTGTGGTGAGATTATTTGGATCACACAGTTCTCCAAGACAGGGTTAGTAGTGGTTGGAAATTTTTTTTCCCAGCACTGGTGATTTAAGATAGAACGTCACACTTGGAGCAAATGCTTCTACTACTGACCTACATCTTCAACCAGAAATAATTTTAGTGAGGAGATAGAACTGAAATTCATATCTTGCATTTATTTATTCATGGGCGTCTGTGCTGGTTGCTATTAGGAGTGCAGAAGATAGGTGGCCTTCTGCAAACTAGAAAATTAATAGAAATTGAACCTTGGGTAAAGAGTTCTCTGGAAATGTGTGTGTCATGATTTTTGTTTTAGTTTTGTAACTGCTGGGATTTAGCTCAGTGATAGAGAATTTGCCTAACAAGCATGAAACCCTGGGTTTACTCCTTAGGACTGCAAAATAAAATTTATATTGTAATATTGCCTATAAAATGCTTTAACATGGAAACGGCTTGATGTTTCCATAGCCCAGAGCATAAATACGGAGAGGCAGAACATGTTTTGCTGTACCTCTGTGCCAAGGGGATATTTTCATTAAAGAAGGTTAATTAGGTTCTCAGGTAAGGTAATTTTCTACTTATTCTTTTATAATCTAGAAAATGCTCCCTATGCTCCTTTAATATCTTATAGTTCTAAGTAATTTAAACCTTTTAACAGCTTGTTCTAGATAGCTTTTTAATAATGAACAGCGATTTGATTACTGGCAAGAAAGCACATTTAATTCACACATCTAAAGTTTTATAGTTTAAATATTTATTGGAAATACCAGAACTAGGTCTTTTACATCTGTTACTTTACTACACGTATATCCACTTGGAAATCAGCCATGTTTGGGTATTGGTTTTCTTTTCTGATAAAACACAATTGTCTTTGTCCCTTGCCCTTTTAAAAACCAAGAGACATTGGAAATGCAGTTACAAATTTTGATGATTCTTATTTTTAACTTTTAGGCTACTGATACAGAAAGAGACGGACTAGCCCCGGAAAAGACATCCCCGGATAGAGAAAAGAAAAAAGAGCAGTCAGATGTATCTATTTCTCCTAGAACCTCAAAACATCACTATTCAAGGTCACGGTCAAGGTCAAGAGAACGAAAACGAAAATCAGGTAAGGAATGTGGTATATTCTGAACGAATTTAACACAAACTTTGTACTGAGTTGTAGCACCTACAGGGGAGGTTTTTTTCCTTATAGCACTAAGGCTAGAGTCCAGTACTCTGCCGGGTAGTCCCTGTCATTTCATTATATATATCCCAAGCCCTGCAGTGCTACATACAAGGACAGCGTGGACTGTATAGTAGTTCCAGGCCAGCCTAGGCCAAATAGTGAGTCAGTGTCTCGTGTTGAAGGCATAACATTCTGCTATTTAAAAAACGCTTGAGCTGGAGCACAGCTTTAATCCCTGCAGAGGCGGGAAGATCTCTGTGAGTTCAAGGCCAACCTAGTCTGCAGCGCTAGTTTCATGACAGCCAGAGCTGTTACACAGAGGAACCCTATTTTGAGAAAGAAAGCAAGCAAGCAAACAAGCAGAGCTGGAGTGATTTTAGTGGTAGAGTGCCTCGCCTACGTAAGAACCTAACATTGCAAAGTGAGAAACAGCAGAGCGATTAGTTTAAAAGTTGTGTCTGGAGCTCAATCATCTGTTACTTGTATATGTAGATGGTTTTTAACAAGATTTCCTTTTTTAGTATGTTTAAATCTGTTGGACATTCTGATCACATTTAAACAACATTTTCAAGCTGAATGTGACATTGCAGGATGATCAAAAAATAAAGCCATTCTGGAGTATATAAAACCCTGCCTCAAAAAAAAAACACGAAAATTTCTAGCTAACATTCTTTTGACTATAAATCAGGTCAAATGTAACCCAGTTTTGTTGTTTATTTTTTGGTTTATGTGCACACATACACATTCATGTATACATATCTGTATTTAGTATGTATGTGGTGTATGTGAGAGCGGGGATGTGAAGGTCAAGAGTTGACATCCAGTAAGATGGCTTAGTGTGGGACACATGTGTGTGTAAGCCTCATAGTCTTAAGTTCAACACTCGGAACCTCCTTGATGGTGAAGGGGGAGCCTATACCTCTGACCCACACACATGGGCACATAAGCAGTAGTAAACTGGCCAGGCATGGTGCAGAGACAGACCTGGTATGCATAGCGAGTTCCAGTCTCTGGCCAGTAAGGGTAATAATATTAAAGTCATTCTATTTCAAAATGCTAAAAAATAAAAATAAAAAGATGTTTAAAAAATGTAGTCTTTGAAAGATACATGATAGCCCTGACTAGCAATTTAGGAAGTGGTTGTTTTGATTGGCTTTTTTCCCTCTTTTATTCAACCCTGGCCCTTGTTATGAAAGTCCTGTACTGCTGACATTATTGTAATGTTTGTGTTTAAGATATTTGTATATCTTTATGTATTTTGGGGGTTTTTGTGTGTTCACAGATAATGAAGGAAGAAAACACAGGAGCCGGAGCCGGAGCAAAGAGGTAATTAACACTTTGTAGTGAATAGGTACTTTAAAATTCTTGTAAAGTATCTGGTAGAAATGTTTGTGTGACTATTTGCCATTGTCAAGGTAAGTACCAAAGCTTGAAATTTAAAAGGTTAATTGGGTTTTAAAATAAGCATGATTTGGATTCAACATTTTTCAAGGAGATAGTTGTTTATATAAAAAGTGCCTTCAAAAATCTATTAACTTTTATTATACTGTGAAAATATTCACAATAAAAATATCATATGAAGAATAAGCTGGATTTTTAGGCCTGTGATACAGAGCTTCCATTAATCTGAGGTCCCAGGTCTCCTTATCCTCGACAACTGCTCAGGATTTTTAAATATCAGACATCTTTATTGATACCGTATTTGTGGGCTACTTTTTCCTCGTTGAAAGTACTGAGTTTCCTTTCTTTTCTTTAGTGAATCTAGACCTATGAACCTTATACTATTGCAGCAAAAATGTGAGGGACAGTTGGAGAGGTGACATTTACAGTAAAGCCTAAGGAAAACAAAAGCAGCAGCTGTACTACGTAGGAGTTAGCTTGCCTCACCTACCTAAGAAGTTGAGCTACCCAGGAATAGATTAGCAGTGAGAAAGGAAAAAGATTAGGGGGCTGGGCAAGGGACTCGTAAAACAAATGTGGGCAGGGACTTCACCTCTTCCCCTAATGGAAGCTCTGTTACATTTTTAATTTAGGAGAGTTTTTGTGAAAATGACTATTTTGTTTAGCTCACATGATAACATTTCTATAATAAATCATACTCAGCGTGCTAATGCGCGAAGAGACTGAACTGAAGACGCTGCAGACTCAGATAGCAAAATAATAAGCCTACTTCATGATAAGGTAACTATTAGTCATTCAAACTCCTATTTCCCTTAAATATATCTTAAATCACCTAAGGGTTTTAATGTTTTATAAAATTAATAGTAATGTTATGTTTGAAAACTGGTGTTACACTCTTAAAGTTTCTGGAAGTTTAACCATTTAAAGCTTTTCTAGTCTGCTACTATATGGCAAAGAGAAGGTTCTGAGGTCATATTATAGAGAACTGGTCATGAAACTAAGGTTTAGCTTGTGTCTGCAGGTCTCTTTTCCTGCAAAATAAAAGTCATTATGATCATTTTCAGATATAGCATTGTGCATGTTCCATTGACTCCACTTTTTTGACTTTGTATTTAAAGTTAACCTTTAGTCAAAAGAAATATGCTTTGACCTATTGTGGGAACTATCCATGTTGTTACAGTGGAGAAGTGGTGGCCTGAGCAGCAATGGATGGATCCAGGCCCAGTTGAGTTGCAGCTTTGTGTTTTCACCTCTTGTTTATATGAAATAGAAAATAAGCCTAGAGGATCTGAGTTTCTCTTAGATTTAAGTTTAATTACTCTGAGTTGTGTGGGAGTTAAGCTTTAAATACAAGGTGTACTTGACAAGTTTGGGTGGGAGATACATAATACTTCCAAGTTTGACGTTGAATGGTTAAGATTTACTCATACACTTAAGTTCACAGTATATATTTTATGATGACATAGTAATTGTTACCCCTGGTTTAGTTTTGTTTTTGTTTTTTTCTTGATTAAAAATGGTAGGTACTATTTTTGAACCTAGGTTCATACAATGTAATAAAGCTGTAAGCCTGTTGGGGTGGATGCAAACAGATAGACATAGAAAGATAAGGTCTTTTGGAGAGAATGTGGGAAAAAATATGGTTAGTTAAAGGGGGGACATTGCTGTTCTGCAAATTTGAAATAGCGGGGAGTATTACCTTTTTGTTAAAGTATACTTTGCTGCTTCATTTGAAGTGCATTTTGTGAAGCATTGCTTTGTGTTTTTACCTATTAGCTCCTTGCTTGTTTCTCTTTTTGATATTACTGGGGATTACCTAAGACTTTAAGTATGCTAGCTCTACAACTGAGCTATGTCTCTCCTTTCCATTATTTTTTTGTTTTGTTTTGTGGTTAGGGGGTAGGTAGTCTTTTCTTTTGAGACGGGGTTTTCTCTATAGCGCAAGCTGGTTTCCAACTCAGATGTTCCGTGCTCTGTCTCCCTAGTGCTGGCATTAAAGGTGTGTCACTGCACCTGACCCTATTTTTTAAACTTAATAATCCGTGGGATTTAGAATAGGTTTTCTTAATTTTTTTTAAATGAGGTTTCCACTTGAACTGTCTTTCAGTATCTGTTTTCTAAATCATTGTTTTTTAAAGTACTTAGGGAACAAACTGAAGTTTTGTGTCTTAATTAGAAAATTATAATTACATATGTAACATTTGGGTGATATGAAGCTAGATAAAATTGTTTGCCACACATTCCTAAGGTTACTAATGTTGCATCACAACATTTTTGTTTACTGTTACCCATACTAACTCTTTTTGTTGCACTATTTTCCTGAAAGAACCAACTTCTTGTTAAAACAGGCAAGAAGACATGAATCCAAAGATAAATCCTCTAAGAGACATAAGTCCGAGGAGCACAATGATAAAGAACATTCTTCTGACAAAGGAAGAGAGCGATTAAATTCATCTGAAAATGGTGAGGACAGACACAAACGCAAGGAAAGGAAGTCATCACGAGGCAGAAGTCACTCAAGATCTAGGTCTCGTGAAAGGTAACTAATTTGGGTGTTGTAGTGTGGTGCCTTCCAGTACCTTTAACTTGTAGGTTATTCCTAGCCCACGTTACATACACATAATCTTAAATAGGATACTAATCATTTCTTAACTACCTTAATGTAGCTGGTAACTAAAGACTTTTAGAACCTTAGAATATACCTCAGTAGTAGAAAATTGTCATGTCTAAAGCCCTGGGAATCAATCCACAGCACTGGAACAAAAATCCTTTGGGGCTTTCTCATAAATCCAAAAATGGTTCCCAGAAGGAACATTTAATTAGTGGCTCTGGATGACCTTTAACCTTTTCTCTTGTGTTGTAAAGGTTATATTGTAGGGGCTGGAGAAGTGGCTCATGTGGTTAAAAGCCCTGGCTGCTCTCCAAAGGGTCAGGGCTCCATTCCCAGTACCCACATGGCAGTTCACAGGAGATCCGACACCCTCATATAGACATACATGCAAAACCACAATGTACATCGAAAAAAGAAAATTTTTTTAAGGTTGAATTGTTAAGCTGTATTAAGCCAAAGATTTTGTAAGATTTATGTGGGATTTTTGGGGGGTTTTGTTGTTGTTGCTTCTTTTCTTTATTTTTTCAACATTTTCTTTTTTTGACTGGGGCTTGGAGGTGGGATAGTCGAGATCAGATTTCTCTGTATTGACATTTACTTTATAGAGCATGCTTGTCTCTAATTCAGAGATCCGCCTGCCTCTGCCTCCTGAGTGGTGGGTTTAAAGGCGTGCACCACCACCTGGCTGGGGTTTTGTTTGTTTTTTCTTTAAAGTTTACTTTTTGAATCAAGACTTTGTAACTGACTCACTATATGGCTTCCATTGCCCACAAACTTCAGTCAAGCTAGTGTTAAAGGTATGCTCCACCACTAGACAATCATCTCCCAGTGTTCCTTTAATGTGTATGGATGTTTAGCCTTGTGTGTATTGCATGTGTGACTGGAACCTATGGAGACTGGAAGAGCACTGTATTCCCTGGAACTGTTACATGCGGGGTATTGGGAATCTTCTACAAAAGAACTGAGTCATTTCTCCAACTCCAGTGTGGGGGTTTGTTTTTGAGGAGCTGGTGTTTGAAATCAGGGTCAATTACAATAAGCTTTGATAAACTTTTGTTTTATTTTTTTTATTATTTATTTATTATGTAGACAATATTCTGTCTGTATGCCTAAAGGCCAGAAGAGGGCACCAGCCCTCTTTACAGATGGTTGTGAGCCACCATGTGGTTACTGGGAATTGAACTCAGGACCTTTGGAAGAGCAGGCAATGCTCTTAACCACTGAGCCATCTCTCCAGCCCCCAAACTTTTGTATTAAAATGTTATAGTTTGCTTTCACCTGTTTGTTGTGTTGTATTTTTTATGACATTAGGAGCAACTGGGTCATTGACAGCTAGTGCATATGCTCTGTCGTAATTTTCACGTGCCCAGTTCAATATTTTTACTATTGTAGTGATGAATGCCAGTTTTGCCGAATGTGGCATGAAATTTTAAGTTAAGCCAAAGCTGAGAGGTTGGTAAGAATGACCGTTTACACGCCGGAGTCAGAGTCTTACTTGTTAGTTCAGCATGTGATTTGTACTTTTATAACAGATTAACATTAAAGTGAATCCATCTACCGCTGAGATTTTTTTTTCCCTAATTCAAATGTTGGTCCTCCTTTAAGCCATGGTACAGGATAGAGCCCAACCAAAAGTAGCTGCCAAAATGACTGGGGGTAAAGAAACACCTTTTCCTATCCTATAAGCAGTGCAAACTTGTTTAAGTTTTTGTTTTGTTTTATTGCTGTCTTGATTGTATTTGTTTGCGTGTTTTGGTTAGTCACTTTATAGGGTATACAGTAGCAAGGACAATTATGTTCTTGGTGTGGTTACATTTGTCTACAATCTCAGCAATCAGGAATTAAGTAGGAGTTTAAATTAAGTTTAAGGTCTGCCTGGGATGTGTAGTAAGACCTGTCCTTAAAAAGGGAGACAACTGAGGCTGGAACAATGACTCGGGTTAAGAGCAGTGGTTGCTCTTCCAGAGGTTTTGAGTTCAGTTCCCAGCAACCACATGATGGATGGCTCACAAGCATCTGTAATGAGATATGTCTGCATGATAAATAAACCTTAAAGGGAAAAGAAGAACAACAAGCAATTAAAAGTTTATGAACTTGAATTTCAGGCGCCATCGAAGTAGAAGCAGGGAGAGGAAGAAGTCTCGGTCCAGGAGTAGGGATCGAAAAAAGTCTCGATCCAGAAGCAGAGACAGGAAGAAGTCAAGATCTAGAAGCCGAGATAGAAAACGAAGGATTAGAACACGTTCCCGATCAAGATCCAGACACAGGCATAGGACTAGAAGCAGGAGCAGATCAAGGAGTCGAAGTCGGTAAGTGTTCATTCTCTAGAATAAAGTAGAACCTGCTCTTCACTATCGATCTTTTTTCAGGAGTACAACACAAATTATTTACTGATTGATGTAAAATATTTTAAATCATTATCTCATCAGTAAAAATAAATGTAGAGTTAGGGGGTGTGTCTGTGCTTTAGTATCTTTGTCTGTGGGTCCTATGCCCTCGCAACAGGAAAGAATTTCTATAAACATTCTTACACAGTGTATGATCTGAAGGTGTTAGTAACCTAAGTTTATTATGATCTTTCTGTTTAGTTTGGTTTGGTTTTGGGTTTTGAGGTTTTTTTGAGACAGATTATCTGTGTAACTTTGAAAGGCATTTGACAGCACATCCAGCAGTTGTGTTTCTTTTTTATCACATTTAATACTGAATACTATTGGATCATTTGGGTTTTGTGTCTCCTAATTTACCTGTTTGGTGTGTTTGATTGTTTTGCCTGCATGGATGGTACCTGGGGTCAAAAGAGGACCATCATATCCCTTGGAACTAGAGTGATGGGTGATTGTGAACCAAATCCAGATCGTCTGCAAGAGTAGCACAGCAAGTGTTCTTTTTATCCATTGAGGTCACTTCTAGCTACTGGAGTATGTGCGTGTGTGGCACACTTGTAAAGTTATTTTTTGTTACACAGACTCAGCTAGGGTGACATGCGAGCTCCTGGGATCTTCCTGTCCCGCAGTCACAAATGCTAGAGTTATAGCCATGCCCAGCTTTTTTTTTGAATTCAGGTGCTCTTTGATTCACAGTGAATACTGTTTGCCACTGAGCCAGCTTCCTTCCTTTTTAATGTATTTATCATTATTTACTCTTTGAGTCTCCCTGTATAGCCCTTGCCTCCTCATGGTTTCTGGGATTAAAATTTTGTTATTTGGGGTGTGTGTGTGTGTGTGCTTTGTTGTTGTTTTGTCTTATTTTTTTGGAAAGGTTTTCCTTTCTATGTAGTTCTTAGCTCTTACCCTTGGCTGTCCTGGAGTTCTCTTTGTAGACCAAGCTGGTCTTAAGCTCATGGACTACTGAGAACTCAAGAACAATGGCAATGGGTTTTTGATCCTACTGCACGCACTAGCTTTGTGGGAGCCTAGGCAGTTTGGATGCTCAACTTACTAGACCTGGATGGAGGTGGGGGTTCCTTGGACTTCCCACAGGACAGGGAACCCTGATTGCTTTTCAGGCTGAGTGGGGGGGACTTAATTGGGGGAGGGGGAGGGAAATGGGAGGCGGTGGTGGGGAAGAGACAGAAATCTTTAATAAATAAATAAATAAATTTAAAAAAAATAAAAAAAAGAAATCATCCAGCCACTCTTCCCAAGTACTGGATTTTTTTTTTAAGGCAATGTTTGTTTTTGTAGTTTTGGGATTTTATTTTAGTTAATATTTTTATCTTCCCTTTCCTCTAAACCCTATTTACTCTTCCTCTCCCTACTTCAAATTCATGGTTTCTAAATCAGTTGTTACTCTGTGTGTGTGTGTGTGTTTTCATTCCTAAATATAGTCCATTGTAACTCATTTTCCAATTGCCTTTCAAGTAGTTAGTTCACTTTGTTTCTTACATGTATGTCCAGGTCAATGACCCTCTCTCCCTTATTTTTTTAAGATTTGTTTTGTGTGTGGGTGTGTGTTTCCCTTATATGAAGATGTCAGCAGATGGTGGGGTCTCTTCAAACACCGTGACCGGCAGGTTGTCCATTTGTGAGGGACAAGAAGTCAGTCCAGTTCAACATGGCTCAGTAGCTGGTTTTAGGTCAAACTTTGAGGGTCTAGACCCAGTGGTTTATTTTAGGTATATTTAAGCATAGCACAGTTTGAGGAAAAGAATGTTTCCTGGTGATAATTAACACAATCAATGTACACAGCAAAGCTTAAGAAATGGTTATGTTGAAACTCTCGTATAAGTGACATCTTCATGAAAATAGGTCCTATAGATTAAGGAAGCAAACTCATGGTAAACAGTAAAGGGTATGTAGGAGGATAGTGCTTTGCTTGACTGAAATAAATAGGCTCAAGGTAAGGGTCTGGAGATGTTTGTGTTGCCTGGCCATATAGATGGCCCAGAAGTCACCAGGGTATTAACCATGTCTGTTCTTTGCCGTCTGCGTGGAAAATGGGTATGGTTTCCTGGGGGGAACAGTCTTGTGTGTTTACCATTCCTGATTTCCCACCTGCTTATCGTTGAGTACAAGAACCTACATACTTCTTCCAAGTGGAGGCCAGAAGAGGGCATTAGATTTCCTTTATCTGGGTTACAGTACAAGTACTTGTGAGCCACCCAACATGCATGTTCGGAATTGAACTTCAATCCTCCTAAAGAACAGCAGGTGCTCTTAACCACTGAGTGATCTCCGGACCCATTAGATGATATTTTTTCTGTTACACGTTCCTATTTTAGCAGTTAATAACTATTATCTGAAACATTAATAATTCAACTTAAAATAGTAAGAATATTTGAATCCTTATTTTTACATACTAACATGCAGGATATATTGAGACTGGAGAGGTGGCTGAGTGGTTAAGAGCACTGACTGCTCTTGTTCTACTCCCACTTCTCATGGCTGCTCATACCATCTGGAACTCCCATTCCAATAGGCCTCATGTCCTCTTCTGGCTTTTCACCAGGCATGTAAGTAGTGCACAGGTGAAATGCAGATTTTTGTTAGAAAGCCTTTCATTCTTTTTTTTTTTTTGATATATTGCTTGATCTTTGTTGGACTATCTAGAGAAAATTGATAATTATTGATGCAATTGATAATTGATAATTCTGACTGTCATGGGACATAAAATACTGGTTGTTTCAGAGATAGAAAGAAGAGAATTGAAAAACCAAGAAGATTTAGCAGAAGCCTAAGCCGGACACCTAGTCCACCTCCCTTCAGAGGTAGAAACACAGCAATGGACGCCCAGGAAGCTTTAGCTAGGAGGTATGTGTATTTTCTCATTTAAAGTCTTTTTTTTTTTTCTTTTTCTAGTAACTGTCAATGGTGTAGACAAATAAATACTTTTAACTCAGAGGATAATTCTTTACCACCAGTACCATACCCCCATGAATGCTGTTGCACATTTGTGATACAGAACAGTCCAAGTAGGTTTTTAATTTGGGGTTTGTGTCATTAGTTTTAATTTGTGCATGTAGGAAAACTGAGAAGTTTTTGCCTTTGTGATTAACTGCTATTTTTTCCATTGTCACCCCATGAAAGAAACATAGATTGAAATGTCTTGCTTGCATTTGAAAACTTTGTGAGTTTTAAATCGTTCAGGAAACCTAAGTTGTCTTTTACTTTACTTTTTTTCCCTTATAACAAAACACCTGAACACTGGGAATTCTGTCACTAGATTATAGTTTTAGTAGATGCACATCATAAGCCAATTTACTATCTTGTAGTGTAGAGAGAATGCTGCGTTTCTGAGATTTCTATTTGAGTGTTGGGCGGTTGTGTGGCCACATTAGAGCAGGTCTGTGTCAGAAATATACAGGGGCCAAAGAGCTGCTTCAGGAGGCCAAAAGCCAAGTGCTTATTTTTTGCATATTCTGAAAGCTATATTTTTGGATTTGGGGTTTTTTTTTTTTTCTTACAAAATTGAGTTTGTATTTTTTTTTCATTATAAAAATACAGTTATCACAGTGTAACCTGATGTGCTGCTGCCCTGTGAAGCCAGCCTGGCAGAAACTCCACTGAACAGCAGCAGCAAAGGTGTGAGCTCACCCGTCTTCATCCATTCACCTTAGTGAATGGAGTTGATTTCAACCTGCAATGGCCCTACACGTGCAACCCATAAACCAATAGTTGGCTTGTTTAGAGCAACAGTGTTAGAAAATCTAATAGATAATTGTTTATTAACTTAGTAATTTTCCAAGCATTGAAGATACACTCTTTCTTACATACTGGCATCTATTATATTTTCTTTTTAATTGTTCTTAAGGTAAAGTTTTAGAGTAGATGTGTTTGGTGCATATCTGCAGTCCTTACACTGAGCAGTAGGAGGATCAGGAGGTCAGAGTTGTTCTTGGCTACATATTTTGAGGGTAGTGTTAGGCTTACATGAGACCCTATTTCCAAAAACCAAAAGAAAAGTTATTACCATCAAGCCGTTTGGTTTAGATTACCAGTGATTCAGAAAGAAACAATTAAAGTTCACACCTTCAATCCCAGTACTCAGAAGACAGGCAGGCAGATTGCTGAGTTGAGACAACTCTGGGCTACATGGAGAGTTTTAGGGCAATAAACTTATTATCAAGGATTATAGGTTGTAAACCTCTTTTTGTAAATTTAAGTGCTTGTTAGAACTAATATCTGCTGAGAAAGTAGCTTAGTTGATAAAGTGCTGTCCTGGAATGCATAAGCCCTGAATTCCTTAGCCCTGCCTAAAGTCAGTTGTGGCACATACCTAATCCTAGCATTTGGATAGTAAGTAGAAGCAAGAATTCTCTAAGTTTAAGGTCATTATCACTACCTGAGTTTGAGGCCATCCAAGACTATATGAGACACTCTTTGAAAGGAAAAACTGCAAATGCCTGTTCGGTGTCACTATAATACATTGCCTGTGTGTCTCAAAACCAGAAGATAACCTTTGCTTGGACTAACTTAATGAGATGTAACATTTGATAGGTTTCTGTTTCAAAAATTGAGTGATACTTATATCTACTATGTAGAAATTTAACCAACCATGGCAATTTAGTGTATAATTAATTTTTGTTTTGTATTGAAATTTTTATTTCATGTTATCAATTTCCTTGCTTGCTAACCATAAATTTCTTGATTTAGTTTGTCCTGTTTAGTAGATTGTAAAGAAGAGTTTTCGCATATCATCTTCTAAACGCAAGATTATGCTGATCCCTTATTTGAATATAAAATAGACTGTTTTTGTCCAGGTTCCTATGCAATGTATTATAAATATTGTTTTATCACTTAAACATGCACTATAATTTATCTAGCACCAGTATGTGGTTTATAGTTTTTAATTTTATCTTTGCCTTCATAGCTAGCACTGACAGAAATTGGAGACGTTTTGGTTTATTTTTGTTTTTTATTTTTTAAGACAGGATAGCACTGGCTTCCCAGAACTATGTCAGCCCAGACTGGTCTTGAACTCACTGAGATCTTGTGTCTTCCAACTGCTGGGGCTAAAGACATGGTGCCACCCCAGGATCTGGATGTTTTGGTTTTTCTACACAGGGTTTTACCAAGTTATTCTGCTTTAGCCTTCTGAGTGATGTTGCCATGGCAACACAAACATTTGGGGTTGGAGTGAAAGGATACTTGTAAAAATTTTTGCTTTGACCAATTTAGAAATTACTTAGGAATAGTCATCGTGGCACACACTTGTAATCCCAGTGTTGGTCAGGTTGGTCTGGCACAGGAGTGTCAGAGTTCAAGGCTAGCCAAAGCTACTTGAGACCCTGTATCAAAAAGAACAGACTCAAAGAAGTTTCAAAATATTATTTTGGCATATGCTACTTGGATGAATATAGCAAAGTTTGCTTCCCTGGCTGGTAGCCTGCTATAGCCCTGCAGTTCAAAGCCAGTACAAACAGCATAAGTCACCTCTCATCTTTCTCAAAACCTTTGTTTTGAGAATTGTATTGATATACTCATTACTGACTCTAATCTTAGTAGGGGGAATATGATATTCATTAATTTAATGTTTTGTATATAAAATGTTTGTATATAATGAAGGTACATACTGGTTTTACATCAAATTGTTTTACATTGTTTTTGATAGATTGGAAAGGGCAAAGAAATTACAAGAACAACGAGAAAAGGAAATGGTTGAAAAGCAAAAACAACAAGAAATGGCTGCAGGTATGAATTGTGTGGTATATCCAGCACTCAGAAGGCAGAGGCAGGCGGATCTCTGTGAGTTCGAGACCAGCCTGGTCTACAGAGCTAGTTCCAGGATAGGCTCCAAAGCCACAGAGAAACCCTGTCTCAAAAAAACCAAAAAAAAAAATGAATTGTGTGGTATAAAAAACTTGAAAATTGCAGAAAATTTGATGGGAAAACCACCTTTATCCCTTCTTATCAAGGCACTATATAAACATTTTGAATGTTTTCATCTTCTCAAAAACCTTTTTTCTGACCCTGAGTGATTATATACATTTAATTCCGGCACTTGGCTGACAGGTAAGAGGATTTCAGGGCCAACCTGGTCTGAATAGTGAGGCACTGTGTCAACAATAACAACAAAAAACTCTTGTGTGTAGGTGTGTATGATGACTGTTGAGAACAACAAAAAATGTGTGTGTGTGTATGCGTGCACTCAGATGCCATGTGTAGGTCAGAGGACACTTCTGGAGTCAGTTCTCTCCTCCTATAAACTTCCACAACTGACTTTCTGTAGTATTAGCTTAAGAACTTTTAGAGCAAACTATATACAGTGTACTATAACTAATCTGTAGGCTCCCTTCAAATTCAAAGCCAGCCCAGAGCAAAACTGTCTGCAAAAACATAAAGTGTAGGAAAAATTTTTATGAGGACTGTATCCTAGCAAGGGATGATGCCTTGGGCCTTTTCTCCTACTAATCAGGAGACAGTAAAAATGGCCTGAGTTTGTTACCAACATAGTTTCTATACCAAGTACCAAGCCAGTCAGGGTTACATAGTAGTAGGACCCTATCTTGTAAGAAGGTGAGGGGTGAGGAGCCAACTCAGCAGTTATCAGCACTATATAGCTTTGGGACTCATTCTGTAGACCAGGCGGTCCTCAAACTCAGAGACTTGCCTGCTTCTGCCTCCTCGAGTGCCATGATTAGAGACATGTTCTACCGTCACCTAGCCAAGAATACTTTTTGAAGGTGGCAGCTCTATGTAAACTGAGACTGTTTGTTCATTTCCTAGCAGATCTGAATAATCACACAAAAACTATATTATCACAACACTGCTTGACGATGACTTAGGCATATTTCCAGTCAGCGCTTATATCTATCCACAAAGTTTCTGGTTGCCTGTCTCCCTAACCTCACTTACTCTATATCTCTATATATATCTCTTCCAGCCTGGTTATATTCTGCCCTGCCATAGGCCAAAGCAGCTTTATTCATTGGCCAATAAAAGCAACACATACAGAAGGACAGCTCACATCTGCTCTGTGTTCTACATTGGCAACTTATTTTTAGAAGAATCTGGCCCTTCCCTAGAATTTGACAATACCATCTTTTGGGTGTGAACAGTGCCCTCCTAGGTTTTTCTGGATGTTTTAGTTAAAATTGGTGCTGGGCGAGGTGGCACACGCCTTTTTTAATCCCAGCGCTTAGGAGACAGAGGCAGGCTGATCTCTGAATTTGAGGCCAGCCTGGTCTGCAAAGCAGGTGCCAGAACAGCCAGTGCTATACAGAGAAACCCTATCTTGAAAACACACACACACAAAAATTGTTCCTGGTCCCATAGTTCATTTTACTGTAATCATGCCCTATTTTCTGTATTTTCTTTTTTCCGATTTTTACATAGAGTGAGCTGTTCTCGAACTCCAGACCTTGGGAACAGCAGGCTGCGCTCTTAGCCTCTGAGCCACCTCTGCGGCTGCTTCTGTATATTTCTTTAACAGTAATAATCAAATCTCTATTGATAAACACATTAAACATATATTAGCAAACATTTCTTTATTTGGTGAAAATTATCTTTCACTTTTACAAATTCTAAGGATTTATATACAAATACTACTTTTATGTGTATTAGCTTATGTGTTTTAAAATCCATTCGGTGTTTTTCAGCAGCTGCAGCCACTGGGGGTTCTGTTCTCAATGTTGCTGCTCTGTTGGCGTCAGGAACACAAGTGACTCCTCAGATAGCTATGGCAGCTCAGATGGCAGCCCTGCAAGCTAAAGCCTTGGCGGAGACCGGCATAGCTGTACCTAGCTACTATAACCCAGCTGCTGTGAATCCAATGAAGTTTGCTGAGCAAGAAAAAAAGAGGAAAATGCTCTGGCAAGGCAAGAAAGAAGGCGTAAGTTTTTGTGTCTTCTCATCATTTCACCACTAGCTGATAATTGCATTAAACAATTTGGAATATAACCTGTCATTTCCAAGAGCCTGTTCATAATGGTTAACTTTCCCATAAGTAAAATTGAGAGTGTGTGTGTCTCAACTTAGAAAAGAATTGTAGCTCATTTGCATGATTCTCAGTTGTCCTTTTTGGATGGTAATACTGTATTATAATGTTAAAATGTTGAATTCGTTTGAGCCAAGCTTTTAAAGAAAATCAAATTACATTTATAAGGTGTGGGCTGCTAAGCAGCTTGATCAAGATATTTTATGAGCCAGGGATGGTGGCTCATGCTTCTAAGTCCTAGCTCTTGGGAGGATGAGGCAGTTCAGTTGGATCAAGAATTAAAGGACAGCCGGGCGATAGTGGCGCACGCCTTTAATCCCAGCACTCGGGAGGCAGAGGCAGACGGATCTCTGTGAGTTCGAGACCAGCCTGGTCTACAGAGCTAGTTCCAGGACAGGCTCCAAAGCCACAGAGAAACCCTGTCTCGATAAAAAAAAAAAAATTAAAGGACAACCTGGGTTACTGAGTGATATTTATGACATAATAAACTTAAATTATACTTACTCTAAAATTCAGTACTTTTTTTTTTCATAGGACAAATCTCAGTCTGCTGAAATATGGGAAAAATTGAATTTTGGAAACAAGGACCAAAATGTCAAATTTAGGAAGTTAATGGGCATTAAGGTGAGTTATGCCTTAGGATTGAGCCTAACTTGTATTTTCACAGCAACATTGATTTCCAGCTTCAAAGGATATTGGTCATATGTCAGTTCTAAGTACTTACTTGAGAATATCTCTATTCTCCAGGTTAATCCTATAGATATGATTATGCCATAGTCTTTCTTACTTTTGGACAGTACAGACTTTTTTGGCATATCTGTTGATCATATCTCGTGAGGATAACTAGTAAGGCCCTGTATTTAAAAATCTAAAACAGGGCTGAGGATGTAGCTCAGTTGGTAGACCCTTTGGTTGGTTGTTTTTGTTCTTTGAAACAGGATCTTGGTATATGTCCTTACCTGACCATAGTGGTAGAATTCTTGCTTAGCAATCTTTGGTTTTTCGAGGCAGGGTTTCGCTGTGTAACAGTCCTAGCTGCCCTGGAACTAACTCTAGTAGACCAGGCTTGCCTCGGGAACTAACAGGGAAAACGTGCACCACCATCACCACCACTACTCCCCAGCAATCTTGACCTCTGACTGAAGCCTGTGGTCCCAATACTTTGCTGTAGAAGCATCCTTTGTGGCTGTTGGAGACAGGGTTTTTCTATAGCCTTGACTGTCTTGAAACTTGCTCTGTAGACCTGAGTGCTGGGATTAAAGGCATGCGCCGCCCCCTCCCAACTCTTTTGTGGTATTTTGGTGAAAGTTTTAAAGAATAGAAATGAATTTGCTGGGAAAATACTAATGCTCTTTTAGGTTAAGAGCGACTTGGTGCATTCCTTTAATCTTAGCATTTGGGCAGAAGCAGACAAACCTTTGAATTCCAGGACAGCCAAGGCTACAAAGAAACTCTGAAAGCCTGTCTCTTAAAACCAAAGAAAAAATAATGCATTGCTATTTTATGTATATGAGTGCTCTATCTATGTGTACAACTTAATGCCAGAAGAGGGCATCAGATCACACTATAGATGGTTGTGATTCAGCTTGTGGTTGCTGGATGTATGGCATTATGTGCCTAGTCCTGGCACTATTCTTGACCACACCACTAACGGGAAGTTATTTGTAATTACACTGTGTTCCATATATATAACAGGCCTTTGCACTTAAAAGTATTTTAATAACTTACAGTAGAGGTTACTTATTTCATATCTGGGGCTGGAGAGATGGCTTAGCTATTAAAAGGATTTTTTTCTCCAAGGGGACTTATTTGATTCTCAGCACCACACAGTAGTTCACAACTGTTGGTAATTTCAGACCTCGGGGCAACAACACTTTTCTGGCCTCTGCAAACACTGCATGCACATGGTGTACAGTATATAATATAAATGTTAAAAATTAAAACAAATTTTTTTGCATGATATTTAGAGTGAAGATGAAGCTGGCTGTAGCTCAGTTGATGAGGAAAGTTACAAGACTCTGAAGCAACAAGAAGAAGTTTTTCGAAATCTTGATGCTCAGTATGAAATGGCAAGATCACAAACCCACACACAAAGAGGAATGGGTTTGGGTTTCACCTCTTCAATGCGTGGAATGGATACAGTTTGAAAAATAACAATTTGGGACTTTATAGACTTGTTCTGATGTCAGGTCCTTGTTCACCAAACAGCTAGTGTTCTAGCTTGCATGGGTGTTGCATTGACTTTAATTTATTGAAAAATACGATTTTTTTTGTAAATATCAGATCAGTGATACTGGTGTTAGTGTTGTAATCAGGTTAAACCCACTTCCATTAAACTTGACAGGACTATAGAAGGACAATATTTTTTAGTTCATGAATTCTACTTTTCAAATATATTAAAGCTTCGGGTGGGATAAAATCTCATACATAGATTTTTCTCGTGTCCGCTGTCTTGTGTACTTTTGTACTTAACCTTGTACAGTTATTTTCATCTCTTGAAGCATAAAAGAAATGTTATGTAGATGTTCTCTAGAAGATCTGGCCATTTGGTACATAATCTGCACACACAAGCTGAGCAGTGATAATAAAAATGGTTTTCTCAAAACTGGTGTCAACTTACGTTACCTGTTCTTGTTTGAGTCCTTTGTATGAAGCATTGAGTTTTACAATTAGAAAACATGGGCTGTACATGCTTCTTTACAGCAGTTGTTTAGGAGATAAGCAATATCACAGTACACAGAGATAGATGTAAAGGGAAGGGAGCAAATGTACTAAAAGTAGTTTTTCTATATACAAGGCAGAATTGGTGTGCAGTACTTGAGTCCTATTTTTTTTTTTTTTTTTTTTGCGAGACAGGGTTTCTCTGTAGCTTTGGTTCCTGTCCTGGAACTAGCTCTTGTAGACCAGGCTGGCCTCGAACTCAGAGATCCGCCTGCCTCTGCCTCCCGAGTGCTGGGATTAAAGGCGTGCGCCACCACTTTGAGTCCATTTTATTTAGGAAATAGGTTAATGCATTTAAAGGGATGTGAGCACTTTTATATTAATAAAGTGCCTTATGACAAGTCTGTTGTATGCTGCTTAGTCATTATCCCTGTCTTATTGGAAACCACAACTTTTTCTGACATGAGGGTTAAGTGTATCCAGACAGGGTTTCTCTGATTAACAATCATGGCTGTTCTGGCGCTCACTTTGTAGACCAGACTTCCTGCCTCTGCCTCTTAAGTGCTGAAATTAAAGTCATGCACCACCACCGCCTGACTAGAAACAACTTTGAGGAGCTGAGTGGCAGTCCAAACTGATATGTGTGTTAATGTAAGGAAGATCCAGTTAGAGTAACTTAAGTAGCTACAGGGAGGAATTACCTTAGGCATACTTGCAAGTAGAATTAGTTTTGAGCTAGATATGCTGACCCAACCTTTATCTGAAGAAACCCAGTCTCAAAAGACTTGTCTCACAAATGAGGCTGAAGAGATGACTCAATAGTCTTTGCTGCTCTTACAGAAAACTTGGGATTCTGTTCTAGTACATGGCAGCTTACTACTTCAGGTTACCTGGGTTCTGACAAGACACCCTCTTCTAACCACGATCACTGCACACATATGGTACACATATCCATGTCTCTGTCTTTTGTATCTTTTTTTTAAAATATTTATTATATGTACAATATTCTGTCTGTATGTCTGCAGGCCAGAAGAGGGCACCAAACTTCATTACAGATGGTTGTGAGCCACCATGTGGTTGCTGGGAATTGAACTCAGGACCTTTGGAAGAGCAAGCAATGCTCTTAACCACTGAGCCATCTCTTCAGCTCCTGTATCTTTTTTTCTGATAGATACCTTCTAACCATGATCACTGCACACACATGGTACACCTGATCCATGTCTCTCTTTTCTGTCTTTATTTTTTCTACTTGCCATTTCTTTTTTTTTTTAAATATTTATTTATTATGTATACAATAGTCTGCTTCCATGTGTGCCTGCAGGCCAGAAGAGGGCGCCAGATCTCATTACAGATGGTTGTGAGCCACCATGTGGTTGCTGGGAATTGAACTCGGGACCTTTGGAAGAGCAGGCAATGCTCTTAACCGCTGAGCCATCTCTCCAGCCCCTACTTGCCATTTCTTAATCCTCATGCTTTCCTCCAACCACAGACCTGGCTATACAGGACCTGGCTGATGTGCACAGCAAAAGGATAAAGGGTAACCATGTGTTTAGTTTAAATGAGAATCCTTTCATTCTCCCACACATCCCATTAGCTCCTTTCTGTAGTTTCTGATCACTAACCCAACACCTATATACATACTCTGTAAAAACAAGGGTAAACTGAATGTTAGTCTTAAACTCAGCTGCTCTATGCTTAACCTAGAAATCCAAGTCCCTAATGTGCCCAGCCACATGTTTTGTCCTTTGTTCTTGACTTAACCATTGTGGTAAAGTTATAAAGACCTTCTAGTGCAAGAGAGGCCTGTGATAAAGGAGCTATTAAAATTCTCTCTTCCAGCAAGCTTAGGAAGGTTCAGGTGCTAGAATGTGATCCCTAGGGAGGCTAGGACAGGAAGATTGCCCCAGGCAACTCCAAAGGACCTGGGGAATGTAGCACAGTTGCTACCTTTGTCTAGCCATGGTCTTGATCCCTAGCACCATATTAACCAGGGTATATGATAAGATCTCAAAAGTCTTCTAAGACCATCATCGCAAATAAAACCATTCCCCCAGCTCTATTTACTACTTGAAATGCTAAATGCATAAGACTTTGATTTATGACAGAGTTTCTCTGTATAGCCCTGGCTATCCTGGAACTCTTGTGAACCAAGCTGGTCTCAAACTCAGAGATCTACCTTCCTCTGCCTCATGAGTGCTGGGATTAAAGGCATGTACTACCACCACCCAGCACGTAGATTTTTTTTAGTTACAAGGCTTTTTTTCCCTTCATTAACCCACTCCAAAAGGAATCCATTTTCCTTACCTCTGGCAAAGGAACCTGTGGCTACCTGTGGTACCTATTAGCATATCAAAGCACATGTTGTAATCACAAGTAACTGTACCTGTAACATTTCAAAGTCCGTCCTAGTCTTCCCACCACCTCCCCTCCACTTCAAATCTCCCCCAACTCTGGCTAGCTACTTCTTATTCTTCCCCCTCACCCCACCTCAAACTGGATTTCTCTTGTGTCCTGGCTACCCTGGAACTAGCTCTCTACACTATGATGGCCTTGAACTCACAGAGTTAAATCTGCCTCTGCTTCCCAAGCACTAAAATTAAAGGTGTGCACCACCACTGCCCTACCCTTATAGCCCTGCTATTCTATGTTCGCTCTGCTGCTGCTAGTCTCTCTCTACTTTATTCTCTCTCCCCTCTCTTTGCAGACAGCTCCGGCCATATCAAGTTTGTTAGCCATATTCTGTTCAGTGTACTCTCCCTGCTCTGGACTCCTCCAAATGCTGCTGCTGACTGATCTCTCCCTCATATTCCCAGTAAAAAACTTTCCTCTTAACCATGCTACGTTTCCATCATGTCAGTCAGTTTATACACTAGCAAGACCTTAAAAAAAAATCATTGGGAATAAAACTTTGGTGTCGAAGCTACCTGCAAGTCACCCATGTTCAAGTAAGTAATGCCCAACCCTTACTTTTTTTTTTTTTTCTAAACAGGGTTTCTCTGTGTAGGTTTGGTTATCCTAGGATTCGCTCTTTAGACCAGGCTGGCTTCAAACTTAGAGATCCGCCTGCCTCTGCTTCCCCAGTGCTGGGATTAAAGGCATGGGCTACCACTACCCACCCAGTTCTAGCTCCACTTTTTTTTAAAATATTTATTTATTTATTGTGTATATAATATTCTGTCTGTGTGCATGTCTGCAGGCCAGAAGAGGGCACCAGACCTCTTTAAGGATGGTTGTAAGCCACCATGTGGTTGCTGGGAATTGAACTCAGGACCTTTGGAAGAGCAGGCAATGCTCTTAACCACTGAGCCATCTCTCCAGCCCTCTAGCTCCACTTTTGACTAAAGTGTACAAGGTCCTGAATTTAATACCTAACACCACTAAAAAAGATTTTTTTAAAAGTACATCTTCCGGGCTGGAGAGATGGCTCAGAGGTTAAGAGCACTGGCTGCTCTTCCAAGAGGTCCTGAGTTCAATTCCCAACAACCACATGGTGACTCACAACCATCTGTAATGAGATCTGGCGCCCTCCTCTGGCATGTGGGCATACATCGAGGCAGAATGTTGTATACATAATAAATATTTTTTTAAAAAAAACAGTACATCTTCCACAAGTCTAGTTTTTTCTCTATTACCTTTGGATAAATTGCCTCAAGATATCACATCAAAATAAAATCATTCCCAAAACTTTCCCACCATTTATGCTGGGCAGTGGTGGCACACGCTGTTAATCCCCAGCGCTCAAGAGACAGAGGTAGGCAGATCTTTGTGACATTGTAGGCCAGCCTGGTCTATAGAATGAGTTCCAGAACAGCCAAAGCTACACAGAGAAACCCTGTCTTGAAAAACAAACGAGAAGCCGGGCGATGGTGGCGCACACCTTTAATCCCAGCACTTGGGAGGCAGAGGCAGGCGGATCTCTGTGTGTTCGAGACCAGCCTGGTCTACAGAGCTAGTTCCAGGACAGGCTCCAAAGCCACAGAGAAACCCTGTCTCAAAAAAAAAAAAAAACCAAAAAAAAAAAGAAAGAAAGAAAGAAAGAAAAACGAGAGAGAGAAGAAAGATAATCCTGGCAACCACATACTATCCTGTCTCTCAATGCTTTTAACCAACACTCTGCTTTTTTATCTTTTAAATATTTTTTTTTGTTTTTTTTTTTTTTCGAGACAGGGTTTCTCTGTGGCTTTGGAGCCTGTCCTGGAACTAGCTCTGTAGACCAGGCTGGTCTCGAACTCACAGAGATCCGCCTACCTCTGCCTCCCGAGTGCTGGGATTAAAGGCGTGCGCCACCGTCGCCCGGCTTATCTTTTAAATATTTTCTATTTCTCCTTATCTATTTTCCAAATACTGGAGCATATATCCTCCGTGTCATGCAAATCAGAAGTTCAGCTGCTGAGCTACAATCTCTAGGACCCCACCCTCACCCAGTCCTCGTAAACTACAATTTCCTACTTTACTATGAAAACCTATGAATCTGATAGACTCTTTTATCTTGTTTGTTCCCCATCCTTTAATCAAGACTACCTCATCAAAAGGTAAGTTTGCTATTACAAACGTGCTGTCTGTTTAAATGGCTTTAGCTGGTAGGCAGTCTAGGAGAACTTGACTAATGTTCCAGATTCATCTTGTTCACCCACTGCTTTTATCTTCGTGTTCTTCTCTACCCTGGCCCCCAAGTTGCCCACTTTTTTCATATTTCAGTTCAAGTTCTTCCTTTCAATGACAGGCACCAACAGGATATTTTTTCTTCTTTTATTCTTTCTTTTTCTTTCAAGAAGGGAGGATAGACAAGATATTTCATGTATCCCAGGCTTACTACAAGCACTGTCCCTGAAGATGGCCTGGAATTACTGATTCTGAATATGGTGCAAGCTGACTATATTGTTTCCTTGTTGCACGTTATAATTTCCTGTGTTTTTAATGTGTGATGGCGAATATCCATTCAAACAAGAAAACAAACATAATTATAGGGTTTTCTGTTTTATGAGAGCAGACATCAGTACACTGGTCTAGAGAAGTGTCTAACACATTAAAGGCAGTGAATTTATATCGAATGAATGATGAGCCCATAAAAAAGCCTCTTCAGAGAAATCTAAAACGATATAATGACCTAATTTTACTTACTTTCATTTAAAAATGAAACAAGTACAATAAACTGAAGTGGCTTGTGTCTACGAGCAAATTTGTCGCCAGTCGCAAAGCTAGAGTTCCTATTTTGTCTTTTTGACGTGGGGCAAACGCACCACAATTTGTCATAAAGCATGTACCGGGCTCTGATTCTTCAGCTCTGGACGCCTAACGGGAAGAATCCGTATTGTTTTAACTCATTCGGAATCGTTTTAAAAAACGATCAATCCCAGTATGCAATGCAAACCATAGGTTCGGTCGCTTAGAAACCACATATCCCAGAACGCCACGCTCCGGAACCCAGTCGATCGGAGACACGAGAAGACCGTGGCATTCTGGGAGTTGTAGTCTTCTGGTAGGTCCCGCCTCTAGAGTGGCTTTGGAGGCCTGCGTGTGGAGAAAAGCCTCCAGGGAGAGCTGTGCGGCCCTCCAACCTTCGCCCCTGCCCTCCTCGACTTTTTCCCACAGCTCAAAATGGCCGCTGGTTTGGATTTTGGCGATCTAGAGTTATTCGAGGCGTTTGACCCTCAAGAGGAGTCAACCCCGAAGCCAGTTCACACCCGCTTCAAGAACGACGACGACGAGGAGGAGGACGCCGAAGAGAACGGGGTGGGAGACGCGGAGCTACAGGAGCAGCTTCGGCACTGTGAGGAAACCATCAAGCAACTCCGCGCCGAGAATATCCTTCCGGCTTGTTGGCCCTGTCACCTGGGACTTGGGGTCCCTATGGTGGCGGGCGCGGGCACGGCGGAAATTCCAAGAGGATCAGCATTCTAAGTCATTTCTCCCGCGACTCGGCGGGCTGGCGGGAGGGCGGTCTCGGTCGGGTTGCTCGTAGCTGCAGCGAGGCCTGCGCGCAAACCCTTTCGTGGGAGAATCCTGTGTAGACCACCCTGGTCCCCAACTCAGAACCTAATCTGTTACGTTGTCAACGGTTCCTGACTTCTCTCCCTCCTTTTGAGGTCTTGGTGATTTCTTTCTGGGCTCTAGTAGAGACAGCCGTGGTGTGGTTTGAAGATGCGGGGATCGTAGTCCTGGGAAGGGGTATTTGTGGAGGGGCAAAAGCTCGAGTGGCTTCTGTGAAGCAGAGTCGGGGCCTTAAAGAATTAGCATACAAAGAGAAATGGTCAGTTGGCGTGATAGTTTTACTTTTTCGATATCTTCCGCTTTGAGTAAGGTTGCATTGCAGTGCTCTGGGGAAAACGCGCCAAATTTCCCTTTGGCTTTATTAACATGATTACAGAGTTTCCGGATTTGCTAGTATGTTAACTTTCATTCTTAAGGTTCTTGAATCTGCATGTACAGGTAGTCTTGGCCCAGGTAACTTTTTAAAACTGATAATGAATCCTGAGAGTGGTTTTGAAGTTTGAAGTCTGATTCTTTTTTTTTTTTTTATGATGCTATATAGCACAAATAATGAAATCTCAGAGACAGATACTGGGTTTCAAACTGAAGATCAGAAAAGCAAAACACCCAAGACACTAAAGAAGCCTTAACCTCTTCCAAAGCTGGGCAACTGCAGACTGAACCTCTATCTCCTCCCATTTCACATTCCCCTGGGATTAAAGGCGTGTGACTCTTGAAATTAAAGGTGACACTGCCACCTGGTTCCGCATTGGTAACGTGCAGCCCCAGGGCGGCCTTGAACTCACAGAAGGCCTCTGTCTTCCAAATCCTGGGACTAAAGGTGTGTGCCACCACTGCCTGGCCTGTAGTGGCTTAGTTTTACCTTCTGGTCTTCAGGCAAACTTTATGTAAAATAAATACAGTAATAAAATATTACTATAGTACTATTTTCCATGACGTTTTATTGTGAATATTTATAAAATACTTTGGGAGTTGAGGATTGTACATTTAATGACCATTGGTGCAATTCCACATTTTTGTTAACATTTTGCTATATTGCCTTTATCGATTATCATGATGCTTTGACATGGAAAAGTTTCCTAATTGGCTGCTCCGGCTTGTTCCGGGAACACAACTGTCTAGCTGATATTAGACTGTTTCTGGGCTTCAGGATTGTGGTGTAGAATATTAGTTCAAAGGGTGGAAAATTGTATTTAATATTCAGGCCCAGTTATCCTGTCCTCCAGCAAAGCACGTGCTCAGTGTGTCTCCCTCAGAACACTTGCAGGTCCTTCCTTTACATTCTACCGTTTGGATAACAAAAGTGAGAGACATTTGAACTTTATGTCCTGTATAATTCTGTTTTTTGATGATGGATAGTCCTTAACCAGTAATAACATCAAGAACTTAAAAGAAAATTGAACATTCTGACAAGACCCAGGTATGAGATCTTGAAATTATACTTGAGATGCCCCTTGCTGTTCATCTCATTAATCACAACATCTTTAAAAAGGTTTTGGGATTTTGTCATCATCATTTGTTTCAGAATACTATGAAGAATTCAATAACGGTTCTTTATTGTTGACTTATGAGTATAAGGAAATTCTGGTAAGTGGGTTAAACATTTAAATGGATTTAATGGGTCACTTCGGAAGCCAGAAAATTTTGCCTGTGCTTAGAAAAGCAAACTAAGCGCAGCTATTCATATTTAACACTCATTTCTGGGAAGATAAAGTAAGTTTACAGTTACTTTACCTGATAATTTCTTTACAGCATTATTATTATTGATTATTTTTTTTTTTTGAGCAGGAATCAGTGTACTGAGACAGGGTGTCACCTTATAACCCAAACTAGCCAGGAATTCCCTGTATAGCTTAGACTGGCCTTAAGCTTATTGGACCTTGTTCCTCAGCCTTCAAAGTGCTGGAATTAGAGATGCAAGCAACCACACTATCATTATTTACACAATTAAAACATTTTATAAATACGGACAGTGCGAGGTATAACGTTTCGTTTTGTTGAGACAGTCTGATTGTTGCCTAAGCTGGCTTCAGCTCACAGTGAAACTGAGGATGACCTTGAACTGTGGGCCTCCTGCCTCCCCTTCCCTAGTGCTGGGAATATACCCTGGTGCTACCAAGTCTGGGAAAGCATAACACTTTAAGAAGAAGAAACAGTAATGTGTTCTTGAGAAAGCACAGCATATAGGTGTGTATTCAGCCATGTGGTCATAACAAATACTCTAAATGCTGGTATCTCAATATGACTTTAACAAGTCACTAAATTAATTTTTTTCCATTTTTTTTTATTGAGAAAAGGAGAAAAACAAACAAGTTTCCACCTCCTCCCAGCCTCCCATCTCCCTCCCCCTCCTCCCACCCCTCTCCCCTTCCCCCCACTCCTCTCCCCATCCCTCTGCAGTCCAAAGAGCAGTCAGGGCTCCCTGCCCTGCGGTAAGTCCCAGGTCCTCCCCTCTCCATCCATCTCTAGGAAGGTGAACATCCAAACTGGCTAGGCTCCCACAAAGCCAGCACACTATGCAGGCCCAAAACCCCGTGCCACCGTCCCTGGCCCCTCATCAGCCCTCATCGTTCGCCATGCTCAGAGAGTCCAGTTTCATCCCATGCTCCCTCAGTCACAGTCCAGCTGGCCTTGGTGAGCTCCCAATAGATCAGCTCCACTGTCTCAGTGGGTGGGTGTACCCCTCGTGGTCCCGACCTCTTTGCTCATGTTCTCCCTCCTTCTGCTCCTCATTGGGACCTTGGGAGCTCAGTCCAGTGCTCCAGTGTGGGTCTCTGTCTCTATCTCCATCCATCACCAGATGAAGGTTCTATGATGATATGCAAGATATTCGTCAGTATTGCTATAGGATAGGGTCATCTCAGGTTCCCCATCCTCAGCTGCCCAAGGAACTGACTGGGAACCTTGGCTTGGGCATCTGGGAGCCACTCTAGGTTCAAGTCTCCTGCCAACTCTAAGGTGGCTCCCTACTAAATTTTTATTTTATTTTTTTGAGTCAAGGAAGTTCTCACTTTGTAGCCTTGACTGGCTTGGAACTTATTTTATTTGTACAGGCTGGTTTCTAACCCAGCTGCCTCTTGTTCCTGAGTTCTGGGATTAAAACCATATGACAGCAGGCTTGGCCTCAAGTGCTAATTTACGTACAATGATTGGTTCTTTCTCCTTTTTCCTTTGTTTCTCCATCCTTTTTTCTTTCTTTCAACAGAGTCTGTGTGGCCCAGGCTATTCTCAAACTCATAGTATGGTCTCCTCCTGCCTTAACTTCCCAAGTGCTGGCATTACAGGTAGAGTCAGGTTCGCTTGAAATATCTCCAGGTGTAGGAACTGGGAGGTTACCCTGTGCTTTCTGTTGTTTGTTCATACACTGGCTGGTGTGACCAAATTTTCAGGTAGGGTCTCATGTAGCCCAAGCTATCCTAGGACTCATTGTGTAGCTCTGATCTTGAACTTTTTATCCTTCTACATCTTGGTATTATAGGCATGATGCTAGGCATGCTGTCTGTCAGCTGAGGTCACTTGTGGTAGCAGGTCCTCATGCTGAGGTCAGGATTACCTAGAATCCACTCTGGCCCATACTGGCCTCAAACTAGAAGCAGTGCTGCCTGCCTTTCCCGAGTTTTGTGAATCTTGGATTGTAGTTAAAACAATGTGCTTTGGCCTTCAGGAGTCTAGAATAAAATAAAAATTCATTATGAAATGTTTAGTTTTCCATTAAACTTCCAAACAAAATTCACGTAGAAATGTTTGGAAGTGTATTCTTATAACTTGCCTGCTTATCCTCTTCCCCGCTGCTGTGATCTGTAAGGAAACTAACTAGCCTCTCATTGAAGAGACCTTGTGAAAACTAAAAGATTAACCTAGGGTTCTTTGGTGTGTGTATGTGAAACTTTTTTGTGTTGAGATAATTTCTGGGTCAAGTATGGTGGTTCAGGCTGTTAATGATCCCTTGGGAAGCAGAGGCAGTAAGATCCCTGTGAGTTCAAACAAAGCCAGACCTGATCTACATCAAAGAGAGAGACAGACAGACTTTCTAGGGCTTGAGGAGATAAGCTGGATGGTAAAAGTGTTCATTGTATAATTAGAATCCCTGCACCCTGTCTTAGCAAACAGAAGACTGTGACTTTCCCTCTGGCCTCACTCCCCATGCACATATGCACTTGCGCCCACACAGACATGTACATAGCACAACACAACAAAAGATAGGGTAACCACTGAGACATCCAGCTCTTCCAGGGTACCCGGTTCAATTCCCAGCACCCATATGGCAGCTCACACTTGTCTGTTACTCCAGTTCCAGGGGATCCCACATCCTCACATAGACATATATTTGGGCAAAACACCAATGCACATTAAATAAAAATATTAAAGAGAGACAGTGGGTGGTGGTGGCTCACGCCCTTCATCCCAGCAAAGCCCCCTAGATCTCTTGAGTTCAAGGCCAGCCTAGTCTGCGGAGCAAGTTCCAGGACAGGCTCCAAAGCTACGCAGAAAAAAACCTGTCTTGGAAAAAGAGAGAGTTGTCTTGTTCAAACCACTAAAGATAGTAAGGCAGGTGAAAACTTAGATTTTTCTTGAGAAAGCTGGAGCTCCTGTGCATCTCGTTTTCACCTTACTTGTTTTGCTGGGCTTGGAAGCTAAGGCTCTTCACATGCTGAGCAGGCTTTTCACCGCGTGCTGCATCTCCAGCCTTCTTGGTCTTGCTTGCAGGATATTACATGATCTTTAGTACTTGTTAGAGAAGTTAGCTGGGTGTGGTGGGGTACACCTGTGATCCCAGAACTGGGGAGGCTGCAGTAGAAGGATCTGAAGCATGAGGCAAGTTCAGACCACTAAGGAGACCTTGTTTCAGCAAAGACTATAATCACAAAATTCATGTGCTTATAACTGTGATGTATGTACTTCAATGTCTTCTAAGAATATGTTTAACTTCTGTTTTAGTGGCGTACTGGTGAGCAATACTAAGATAGATGGACCCTTATTACAAATTCTATTTATGAACAATGCTATTTCAAAGTAAGTAGTTTTTCTCTTTATTACATATGAGTTTTTATTACACTTTATATATTCTGTGTTTTTATGTGTGTAGGTGTGCATGTGCCATAGTACAGGTATGCGATAGTCAAAGGATAACTGTAGGAGTCAGTTTTTTCCTTCCCCATGTGGGTCCGGGGCTTGAACTCGGGTAGTTGGACTTGACTGCAGGCACCCTTACCTGCTAACCCATCTTGAGAGCCCTCATCTTTATTATTTAAATTGTGTCATGGTTAAAGTATTAGAGTCATGACATGAATTTGAACCTGGACTCCTACATCCGTGTACTGGCTCAGCTCTCAGTACCTGTCTGGTTTCTCACTAGAAAACAGTGTGTAAACACCTCTCAGGTCCTTAAACAAAATCTGTGAGAGTCCAGGAAGTACCATCTCATAAAAATGCCATCACCACTATAATAACAAGGTTAGCTGTCCACACTATACGTGGATAACAGTTTTCCGTGTTGGCTGTCTTTGAAGCCTGCTCACATGTGTAGTTTGGACTACTGCAGGCCTTCTGGCATGCTTGAGTGCTGGCATCAGTGCACTTCTGCAGTGGCCTGCCCCTCCTGAGTCACTGCCTATGACCAGGAAGATACAAGACTAGGGTCCAGGCGCATTGTCTCCTTTAGTCCAGGAGTGGAATCAAGGCATTGGGACCTAGGAGTAGCTTGGATGGCGAGTGCAGCAGCAGTGTGAAGCACGTTAGTAGGCATACCTGGACTTGGGTACTAGATTAGAGAGGTATTACTCTAGTCTAGCGTTTAACAGTCTAACTTCAGTACCATCCATTATTCTACAGGCAGAATCGTAGATGCTAGAGCTAGATATGACAGAAAAGGTCAGGTCTGTCTGAGGTCCCTGGCTGCCGTGTTTCAACATAGCAAAACCTGAAGGAATCGCTCCAGAATATTTGATCAGAGTAGACGTTTGTCTTTCTTTCTCTTTTGGTTTGTTTTGGGGTTTTTTTGTTTTGTTCTGTTCTTTCGGCTAATGTATTTTGATTGTGCCTTTTCTAGTTTTCATGTGAAATGGGCGTTTCCTTATGAGCACTGAAAGTCTGGAAGGAGGATATGGAAAAGATTGAGCATGTTGGGTGTTCTTATATTGCAGAAATAGTGAGGAGAAAGGAAGCTTTTCCTTATGTAATTTTTTTTGGTGGATTTTGTTTGTTTTCTGGAATGGTGACAACTTCTCTTTGTAGCCCTGACTGGCAGCTGCCTTCCCACCTCTGCCTACCTGCCAAATGCTAGGATTATAGGCATACATCACTGTGTCAGGCTTTTCTTTTGGGTTTTGAGCCATTGACAAGTAGCATATATTAAAGATTAAGTATGAAATTTATAAATAAATTCTATTCATTCTCTCAACTGTTTGAGGTTATGTGCCAGACACCCATAGATTATCAGAAACTGTTAATACCTGTAATAATACATAGAGCTTCCAAGGAGTAGCATTCTTAGCTACGAATCCCCTAATGTAACATATATGAAAAACAAAAATAAAATTGGGACTTTTGTTTTTTTTGTTGGTTTTTTGAGACAGGGTTTCTCTGTAGCTTTGGAGCCTGTCCTGGAACTTGCTCTTGTAGACCAGGCTGGCCTCGAGCTCACAGAGATCCTCCTCCTCTCCCTCCTGAGTGCTGGGATTAAAGGCGTGCACCACCACTGCCTGGCCAAATTGGGCCTTCTTAACTACTACAGAAAACTTAATTCTGTTCATGTTTCACTTTGTCCAGGTTCTGACCACCTGTCCATCTTACTCTCTCCTACAGACAATACCACCAAGAAATAGAGGAGTTTGTATCAAATTTAGTAAAGCGATTTGAGGAGCAGCAAAAAAATGATGTGGAAAAGACTTCCTTCAGCCTTTTACCCCAGGTATTTTAAACTTGAGGCTCAATGCTAAGCGGTTTATGCTTTTTGCTGCCAACTGCTGTTACGCCAGAAACATCCTTGAGTCAAACCTAAAATGGTGACGATTGTGTGCTGACTTTGTGTCCTGTCATTGTCTTCTCCAGAGTGACCAGTGCCACCACCTGGCTTTCCTTTGAGTTGTATGGCTACACCTAAAATTGAAGGTGTTCTTTCCATTCCCAACTTGGACAAAGTTTGGGCAGAAAGTTGATTGAGGGACAGGTTTATTTACGTAAGGTTTATAAAAGATGACTTCTTGGGCCAGGGAGGTGGCCTATTGGGTCAGAGTGCTTGCTGTGCAACTGCGGTAACCTGAGTTTGGACAGCAGTACCCACTTGTGCGCAGCCCAGCCTTTGAAGGGCAGAGACAGACAGTCCCATCAGCTCACTGGCCAGCCAGCCTGGCCAGATGACAAGTTTCCAGTTCAGTGAGAGATCCTATGCCAAGGAGATGAGGTAGGAGATGTATAACAGACCAACAGATTTATGAAAACAAAACAAAACCTTTTTTTTTTTTTAATGGGAAATCTGAAGCCAGGTGGTGGTGCCATACACCTTTAATCCCAGTACTTGGGAGGCAGAGGCAAGCAGATCTCTGTGATTACAGGGCCAGCCTGGTCTACAAAGTGAGTTCCAGGACAGCTAGGACTACAAAAAGAAGAAGAAGAAAAAAAATCTGAGGCCATGTATGGTAGTGCACATCTTTAATTCCAACATTCAGGAGGCAGAGGCTAGCACTATGATCTACATAGTGAGTTCCAGGATAGCCAGGACTATGTAGAGAGACCCTGTCTCAAAGATAAAGAAGAAATCTGGGGAATTACAGAGTGTGTATATTCAGTAGCATGGTTTGTGGCCTTTTTTCTTTTTTTTTTTATGACCTTTTTTCTAATAAACATTAAAATAAATAAATAGAATCTCTCAGTCAAACATATACAGAAAAGTTCTGACTGGGGTGAGGGGGAGTGGAGAATCTTTCAGTTAAGCAGTGATACTTTTTGTTCTTAGGAACTGGAGAAGGAAGTATTTTAATTATTTGAAAATTTTTGTTGTTTTGAGACAGGGTCTTAACTATGTAGCCCTGGCTGGTCTCAAACTCACAGGTTTACCTGCCTCTGCTTCTTGAATGCTAAGATTTAAGGTGTGTACCACCAGACTCAGCTGAAAAAAACTTTTTGGTTTCTTGATTCCAGGATTTCTCTGTGCAGCCCTGGCTGTCCTAGAACTAACTCTGTAGACCAGGCTAGCCTCAAATTCAGAGATCCATCTGCCTCTACCTCATGAGTGCTTGGATTAAAAAGCTTGTACCACCATGCCCTGAAAATGTTAATTCTGATTCAGTGAACAATTCAAAATTTTGTAATGGTTTGAGGTCTATGAGGCTATCAGTATTGGTTGTTGTTATTTTGTTTGTTTTGGGTTTTGTTGTTGTTTTTTCTTTTTTTCAAGATAGGGTTTCTCAAGTCTGCCTTACTATTTGAAACATTGGATATTTTGTAAATAATTTGGCCTTAGCTTCTAAATTCATTCTAATTATGACAAGGTATCTTATTTATGGTTTTGGGGGTATTTTGTTTGTTTGTTTTTCTTTGGTTTTTTTTTTTGGTTTTTGTTTTTTTTTTTTGTTTTGTTTTGTTTTTGGTTTTTCGAGACAGGGTTTCTCTGTGGCTTTGGAGCCTGTCCTGGAACTAGCTCTGTAGACCAGGCTGGTCTCGAACTCACAGAGATCCACCTGCCTCTGCCTCCCGAGTGCTGGGATTAAAGATTAAAGGCGTGTGCCACCATCACCCGGCTTTTTTTTTTTTAATATTTATTTATTTATTATGTATACAATATTCTTTCTGTGTGTATGCCTGAAGGCCAGAAGAGGGCACCAGACCTCATTACAAATGGTTGTGAGCCACCATGCTGGGAATTGAACTGAGGACCTTTGGAAGAGCAGGCAGTGCTCTTAATCTCTGAGCCATCTCTCCAGCCCCCTTTTGGTTTTTCAAAACAGGGTTTCTCTGTGTGTCTTTGGCTTTCCTAGAACTCTGTAGACCAGGCTGGACTCAAACTCACATAGATCTGCCCGCCTCTGCCTCCCAAATGTTGGATTAAATGCGTGCTCCACTATGCCAGGCTTATTTATGTATATTATTAAAGTGAACGAAGGGTGTTGAGAGTCCTAAATTTTGAAAATGAAAAAGTATTTCTTTGACTGGAGAGGTGGCTCAGTGGTTCAGAGCTCTGCTTTTCCAGAAGACCTGGGTTCATTTCCCAGCACCCATTTGGCAGCTCATAACTATCTGTAACTTCATTTCCAGGGGATCTGACACCCTCACACAGATATACATGAAAGAAAAATACAGTAACTAATCAAAACAAAGGTATTGTCTTGTGACTCTTTGTAATGCATGTTATTTGGTCTTAGCCATCCAGTGTTATGTTGGAAGAGGACCATAAAGTAGAAGAATCATGTGCCATTAAAAGCAACAAGGAAGCTTTCAGTGTAAGTTTGTATTCTTCAATTTGAATTCTGCACACATGTGATTCCTTTGTTTCTCAGTTGGGTGACTTAATGAATGATAAGATGACATAGTCACATGACTTCTAAAATCACAGACAGCATTTTCTTTGTGATAACCACTATTGTAGGTGTTGTCCTCTGAGTACCATTTGCTCTTTAGAGATTGTCGCACTCTGTTGTGAGGACACAGTATACTTTATTTGCAAGAGTTTGTATTGGTCCTGACCAGACTCTTCATGTTTATCTTTTTTTTTTTTTTTTTTTTTTTTTTTTTGGTTTTTTCGAGACAGGGTTTCTCTGTGGTTTTGGAGCCTGTCCTGGAACTAGCTCTGTAGACCAGGCTGGTCTCGAACTCACAGAGATCCGCCTGTCTCTGCCTCCCGAGTGCTGGGATTAAAGGCGTGCGCCACCATCGCCCGGCCTCTTCATGTTTATCTTGAAAATTTTGACTAAAAAGTAGAAAGCAGACTTGCAAAACTTACAGATGAAGCTGAGAGAAGTAACTGTTAACTATATGGCATGTTTGAAGTTTGAAAAATGTCAATGGTCTTAATTAGTGGGTAAAAGCAAAAGCTTAACAGGGAGAGCCTGTGTTTAGGCCTTGCAGTACTTCTGCATAGTTCACTGGTATCAAGCCATTCTTGTAGCATGCTCTCAAAGGATGACTACTTGATGCTCACAGGATGTGCCCCAATTTTTAAAGACATGCGCTGCTGAGACGATGAAGAGCTGCAGGTCTCATGAAAAGACTTGAAAATTCAACAGTAGCTGCTGTACCATGCTTCATAGCATCCCTGGCAGAACAGGATTGGTGATAGGATTGAGTGCAAGAGGTACATTTCAGCTCAGTGTTAGAGAACGAACACAGAATGTGGCCATAGTTGCTCATACTTGTAACCCTAGAACCCAAGAGGCGAAGGCAGAAAGGAAAAGGAGAGCCGGGCAATGGTGGCACGCCTTTAATCCCAGCACTCGGGGGGCAGAGGCAGGCGGATCTCTGAGCTCGAGACCAGCCTGGTCTACAGAGCTAGTTCCAGGACAGGCTCCAAAGCCACAGAGAAACCCTGTCTCGAAAAACCAAAAAAAAATAAGTAAATAAATAAAAAGGAGAAAAGCTAGGCAGGGCATGTAGCTTAGTGGCAGAGTACTTATGTGTGAGTCCCCTGGGTGTTAGTATTATTGTTTTTAGCCTGGAGAGGTAGCTTAAGGGTTAAGAGCATGTGCCCCTCTTGTAGAAGAACTGGGTTCGATTCCCAGCGCTTAAACTAGGTGCCTCACAACCACATATAACTCCATCTCCAGGGATCCAACATCTCTGGCCTACCCAGGGACTAGCACTTGTGCCACATACCCATAGACATGCATGCATGCACATAATTAAAAATAGGATCAATCTTCACAAAATCAGACCGGGAAAACAGTCCAGGTTACTTGAGTTAAATGAAGATTAGGGATGCTATCAAGAATTTTTTATTTTATTTTTTATTTGAGGCAGGCTTTCTCGGTGTAGCCCTGTCTGTCCTGAAACTTATTGTGTGGAACGGGCTGCCTCAGACTCAGATATGCCAAACTCTGCTTCCTAGGTGCTGGGGTTAAAGGCGTGTACCACCACCACCCAACCCTTTCAAGAATATTTTTAAGTTTTCTATTTCTTGTTTCTTGTTTATAGTTCAGTTTTTATTTTCAATTTCTAAATTAAATTTATACATATGCATGCCTGCCTGCATTGCTATGGTGTGTGTAGAAGTCTGAGGACTATTTTCTGGGGTTCTTACCCTTCCACCCTGTGGGTCCTGAATGTGGAAACTCCAGTTGTCAGACTGGTATTCAAGCCATCTCACCAGCACAAATTGTTTTATGAGTCAAGGAGTCGCTCTGTAGTCCAGGCTTTCCTCAGACTCACAACAGTTCTCCTGTCTCTGCCTTTGAAGTGCTGAACTTACAGGGGTAGCCACATTTAGCTTAAAGAAGGATTTCTGAAAGTTCTAGGTAACTTTCATTTTTATTTCAACTCAAAGGCTATGGGATTAAAATAATGTTTGTCTAGAATGAGCTTATAATTATCGCTTTAGTTCTTTAGACAATTCTGGTGTTTGCTGAATGCTGCTCTGTGCCAGGAGCAGAGAGGTTTCAGAGATAGCAATGAAAAGAAAGGCCTGAGGCCAGCTCTGGTTTGAGCAGTTGCGTGGGAAAAGGTTAAATTCCTAAGAAAAGTCAGGTTGGGGTGTAGGCTAGTGTGCTTGCCTAGTATGTGAGGCCCTGCGTTCAGTGCCCTAGTAGTTAGTACATAGGTAGGTGTGTGTGCGCTCGTGCACGTGTGTGAGAGAGAGAGGTTGATGGACGGATGGGATGGATGTACAGTCTAAGTAGCTTAGTGAAATTCTACCTCATAAGTAAAGAAATGGCTGGGGCTGCAGTTCAGTGTTGGAGTACTTAACTTCCTAGCATGTAGAAGGCTTCAGTTCCATTGGGCGATGGCAGGGAGAGGAGTGGTACAATGCCCGGGATGGTTGCTTTATATTGTGAGTTGCTGGTGACTGCCTTTGTGAGCCAAGGTCTGGATGAAGTGAAGGAAAATGCAGACTGTATTTTGTGTCAAGAGGGCTCAATAAATAGGAAAGGGAAGTAGATACCAGCAGCCAGTATTCAAATTGCTTTCTGTGCAACAAGTACTGGTAAATCACTTGGGAGCTGATTACGGGTGATACTTGTCGAGGTAATACCTTGCCATTTTTTAAAAAGGAAACACGTGGAAAGCTAAGAGATTCGTCGGTAGTCAGGTGACAGAGCCAAATGATCTACATCCTTATATTGCTTTATAGGCTGTAATAGAACCTTCAGATTGTAGTCTAAGAGACCATGTAAGGATACTAAGCGACAGGCTATGTCTTAACTGACAGAACTTTATTCTTTGTGGAATGAAGCTGGCCCTGGTCTGCATAGGATCTGCAGTTAGTGAAAAAGCTGCTGTTAACCTCACGCAAGAGAAAGCACAACTGAGACCAGCATGTGATGCGTGTCTGAAACCTTGATACGCTTGGCAGTAAAACCAGTCAAATGTGTTCCTGAGTTAGCTGAGGAATAAGAGAGCTCCTGAGAGAATAGTCAGAACTTAGGCTTGACCTAGGAAAGTGGGAGGTATGGGGAGGAGCAGATTTGGAGAGGCTGGGAATTGGTTGCCTCTTTTGTTTTGTTTTGTTTTTAATTTACTTACTTTGGGTTTTCTGTTGTTGTTTTTAAGACAGTCTTGCTGTGTATCTCCAGCTGGCCTTGAACTGTGGTCCTCCTGTCTCAGCCTCCCAAGTGCTGGGATTGCAGGCAGTTGTCACCCTAGCTGGCTTCCAGTGCCATTTTAAATAGGTGAGTTGGAGATACCTACATGTCCAGAAAGAGGGGCCATGGTGGAGATAAGGGATCACAGCTCACTTTGAACAGGGGGTGGGGGGTCATCAACATAGAAATTATTTCTCATACCCTAGACCTGGGTGAGTCGCCTAGGAAGTAAGAATGGAAAAGATGTTTAAGGACGTCTGGGAAGATGAGAGATACAGGGGAGGGGAGATTTCATCTGTAAGAAGAACTGAAGTGGCATCCCGAAAATCTTCCAGAGTTGGAAAATGTTTGTAGAAGGAAGGAAGTGCTGTGTCAGGAAGTGCTGGTTGAGAGATGAGGATTGACAGTTCGCTAAAGGACTAAAGTGCAGAGCCGTCCTTGGCTCCATCGTCCAGCTAGTGTGACAGAGTGCAGCATGGCCGGAGGTGGTGGAGAGAGGCTGGCAGTGTCGTTTAAGAGCAGGAGGGATGTATGCTAGATAAACCCCTGAAGATAGCGTGCCACCCTTAATAAATCCTGGCTTGGGGGCAAGAAAACTGTAAAAAGCATTCTGGAGGTAGGGAAACTTGCATGTAGAGTTGACATAGGAGATACTAGGGAGTTAGTTTGCAGGAAAATGTTCTTAGTTCATACTGAGCGTTTAAGGGTAAGTGATACTCTCTGTAACTGACTTAAATGGTTAAGTAAAGAGTATGTGTGTGTATATGTAGATATGAAAAGAGTCATGCCCCAAAAAAATTTAAATTAATATTTATTCAGTCTGCGAACAGGATGCATGAATATTCATTGTACTGCGTTTTCAACCTGTCTGTAAGAAATGGCTGCAAAAACTCAGTAGGAAACAAAGTAAATGGGAACCAGGGAACTGGAAACAATAAGTGTAGCCTCTGAGGGTCTTGTTGCAGACACATGAGTACTAGAGGGACTTGTGAGAGTCAGGTTTGGCTGAAACAGAATTGTCTGTAGTACTAACAGTGCCCGTGAAAGCTCACGGGGTCCAGTTCCAGTCTAGAACTTTATTTCTCATAGCTTCATTCAAGTCAAACGGGTAATGGGTAATCATAGACTTACATTATCATAGACTTACATTACTTAATGTCTTTTTTTTCTGCTTAAATAGCAATATTTTTTGACTTGTTTTCTGCAGGTTGTAGGAAGTGTCCTGTATTTTACTAATTTTTGCCTTGATAAATTGGGGCAACCGCTACTAAATGAAAACCCTCAGCTTACGGAAGGATGGGAAATACCCAAGTATCCTACATAGTGAATGAAGATCTTTTATGCATCTTGCCACTAAGTTCACCTTTAAAAAAAAGCTTACCAAATTTTGCAGACTATGATAACTATTCCTTAATAAAATTCACTAAAGGTACCAGCAAGTCTTCAGCCACATTGTTTCTCTAGAAGGGCAAGAAATGCAAGTAAAGGCAAAAAGGTTTGTGTGGGGCGTTGTCTTGTTTTACTCTTTGTTTTCCAATATCAGAACCATAAACTTTTATCAACTCCTTAAAGTTTATATTCATAATTGCTAATTTGATATAAATTACACATTGAGCTAGAATTCTGATATCAGGAGATACATGTTAAATGTTTAAATTGACCATTCATTTCTTGGAATGCAGGCCCAGTGCTTGGGAGGGTGGAAAGAAGTTATTACTGGTGTCAGTGTGGTTACGGTCTTAGAACCATCCGCCTCCTTCCCATGCTCTGTTTGCTTTGGTTCTTGTGTTATTAACCACTGAAAAAAGTTGAGGCAGCATACCAATCTGGAACAGGCTGGTTTGGGTTAAAACGACTACAAAGTGCTGTTTAGTAACTGAGTGTAAGATACACTGCTGAGCTCAACAATTGCAGATACAGTGCGCCTCGCCTTCTGCTGTCTCTGGCACGCCGCTGGCCTCTAGAATGCATTCATTTGCTTTTCTGTTGTCATTTACATTATGAAAATCTTTGGGTTTCTGTTTTGTTTTGTGTTCTGATCTAATAGGCCAAGGCCTCATTGTTTCAATTGTGGTTCTGAAGAGCATCAGATGAAGGAGTGCCCAATGGTAAATCTCTCTCCCATAAGCAGCCTTTGAACGAGAGCTGGTGGGTGTTATGTGCATGTGTGGCCTGGGTGGTGTGCATGAACTTCCTGTGCTACACATTTCAAATTCATGTTTATACTTAAGACATTGAATTTTTTAAAGAAAATAGCGATACTCTATTTGAGGTGAGTGATGTATGAGTTAATTTTCAAACAGTTTATTTTAAAAAGTTAATTTTGGGTTCTGATAACATTAAAATAATAGTGACTATTCTTGCTTGATTTTCAAAATTGTCTGCTTTTGTGCATATAGTCTACATTAAAACTAGAGCAATCTATGCTTTACATTTTAAAAAGTGAATATTTGCAGTAAATTTCTGAATCACTTGATATCATTCTTTTCAAACGTTATTATGATTTAGCCCCGGAATGCTGCTCGAATAAGTGAAAAGAGAAAAGAGTATATGGATGCCTGTGGTGAGGCAAACAATCAGAGTTTCCAGCAGCGGTACCATGCAGAAGAAGTAGAAGAGAGATTTGGACGATTCAAGCCAGGAGTTATTAGGTACCACTGTTGTTTTACCATGGAGTGTCCTTTTTTTTTTTTTTTCTTAGTATTTAGAACATTTTATGTTTCTTCTGAGGACTACAAGAATGTAAGTGTAGGGGCTGGAGAGATGGCTCAGAGGTTAAGAGCATTGCCTGCTCTTTCAAAGGTCCTGAGTTCAATTCCCAGCGACCACATGGTGGCTCACAACCATCTGTAATAAGGTCTGGTGCTCTCTTCTGGCCTGCAGGCATACACACAGACAGAATATTGTATACATAATAAATAAATAAATAAATAAATGTAAGTGTAAACCAGGTGGTGGTGCACGCCCTTAATCCCAGCACTGGGAAGGCAGAGGCAGGAGGATCTCTTGAGTTTGAAGCCAGCCTGGTCTACAGGACAGTCAGGGCTACACAGAGAAACCATGTCTTGAAAAACGAAACAACAAAAGAATAAGCATGCGGTGACATGTCTGTACAGAATGCATCCATTCATTCAAACCTGTGCTTGATATGTCTTCATGCTCTGAAATATGGGACAGAAATGTTTTAGCTAGGTATGGTTGCTTACACCTGTGATCCCGCATGTGACTGAAGCAGGACAGTCCCCATAAGTTCTGAGTGAGCCTGGGCTACAGAGTAAGAGCTCTATCCTAAGAAAAATATGGTTCTAGTGAGAAGGCTTAAAGGTAAGAGCACTGACTGTTCTTCCAGTAGACCCAGGTTCAATTCCTAGCGCTCACAGGATAGCTCAGAACCATATCCGTGACCCAGTTCCTAGGGATCTGAAGACTTCTGCCCTCCGTGGGCACCACGTACATACATGTTACACAGGCATACATACGGTCACAAACCCTCACACACATAAAAAATGATTATGATGATGATACTTTAAAAAAAGAAAAATGCCAATATAGTGTTTTCATGCAAGTCTGAATTCATCATCTTTCCTCCCCCTTTTTTTTACTTAGTGAGGAACTTCAGGATGCACTGGGTGTGTCGGACAAGAGTCTTCCCCCTTTCATCTACCGCATGCGCCAGCTGGGCTACCCTCCAGGCTGGCTCAAGGAGGCTGAACTGGAGACTTCAGGGCTTGCACTCTATGATGGAAATGGTATCGTATATTAGCATCGAGAAGTCAGTTTATGGGTCCCTCTCATCCCCCTTTTTTAATTATGACTGTTAGCTAGGCCTTTAAGAGAGCATTTGGGAGGAAGAGGCAGGCAGATATCAGTGAGTTTGAAGCCAGCTTGGTCTACTTGGCACAACCCTGTCTGAAAAGAATCACAGGAAAATGACAGGAGTGCCAGGCCTGTTTAATGTGTGCTGAGACAGCTAAAACTGTCATCATGACATCTCCACATTTCCTGTTTTACAAGGAAGGAACTGAAGCTTCAGTGAACATACAGAATTATCAGGCGGTTTGGCTAGATGTGACGGTGCACATTTGTTATCCCAGCACTTAGACAGAAGCAGGAGGATTGAGAGTTTGAGGCCATTCTGCCTGAGATGCTTAGCAAGATCCTGTCTTTTAAGGAGGGTGGGGGAGTTAGACATGTGGCATAGGCCTTTAATCCCAGTATTCAGGTCTCTGAGTTTGAGACTAGCGTGGTCTTCAAAGTGAGTTCCAGGACAGCCAGAACTGTTACACAGTGAAACCCTATCTCAAAAAAAAACACAAAAAAAGGGGGGGGGGGGAGAACATGAAAGAAAAAGTATCAGGTAGGGGCTAGGGAGATTGCTCGGTGGGAAAGGGTGCTTGCTATACAAGCTTAGCATCCAGGAAGGAAAGAACTGCCTCTGTAGAGTTGTCCTTTGACCTCCACATGTATATTATGGTACATCTGCTTACTCATATCATGCACACACACAACAACAATAACTTTCCTTTAGTTAAAAAGAAATATCAGGGCTGGGCAATGGTGGTGCACGCCTTTTATTCCATCACTCGGGAAGCAGAAGCAGGTGGATCTGAGTTCGAGACCAGCCTGGTCTACGTAGCAAGTTCCAGGACTTTCTTCAAAGTTACAGAGAAACCCTGTCTCAAAAAAAAGGATCAAACAACGGGCCAGACAGTAATGTCTATGAGTTTGAGGCCAGCCTAGTCTACACAGAGGAAACCCTGTCGTGAAAAAGAAGGATTATCAGAACGTTATTTTGGCTTGATGTGTGTTCACTGAAGCCAGTGTGGAAGGCCTACAGGTAGTCTTGAAGTTTTAGCTTTCTTAGCATTGGTAATGTACAGCAATCAATGGGCCTTCTACAGTGGTGTGGGAGGAAAGACAAAGGGAATTGGCTGAGTGTAGCTCCTTGGCAGAAGTAACATGAGAGGGCTGGAGAAATGGCTCAGAGGTTAGAACACTGACTGCTCTTCAAGAGGTCCTGAATTCAATTCCCAGCAACCACATGGTGGCTTACAACCATCTATAATGAGATCTGGTGCCCTTTTCTGGCCTGCAGGCACTCTATACTTAATGAATGAATGAATGAAAGAAAGAGAGAGAGAGAGAGACCATGAGAGACCCATGAATCACAATTAGTAAAAACTCAGAGACAGAAATTGGGGTTCAACTTGAAGGTCAGAAAAGCAAAACAGCGAGTCACTGGCTCTTACCTCTACCTCAGTCCGAAATGGTGATCCTGCCTCCAGGAATCTCAGAATGAGACTGAGAGCTGTCTCTCATTTTGTAATCCTCTCTAGTTCTGGGATTAAGGGCAGGCACCATTACCACGTGGTTTCGATGGCAAGCTAGTGTGGCTACCGGGATAAAAGCGTGTGTCATCACTGCCTGGTCTGTAAGGCTGGCCAGTGTGACTGTATTATTTTTCTGATCTTCAGGCAAGCTTTATTTATTAAAAATACAAATGAGGGCCGGGCGGTGGTGGCGCACGCCTTTAATCCCAGCACTCGGGAGGCAGAGGTAGGCGGATCTGTGTGAGTTCGAGACCAGCCTGATCTACAAGAGCTAGTTCCAGGACAGGCTCCAAAACCACAGAGAAACCCTGTCTCGAAAAACCAAAAAAAAAAAAAAAAAAAAAAAAAAATACAAATGAAATGCTACTACACCCTGTCTCAAGAACAAAGGCAACAGTCACTTGTTACTGTACCTGATGACCTGTTTTTTGGTCCTCAGGATCCACGTGGTAGAGGATAGCTTAACAGATTTTCACTGATTTTCACACACCCACCATGGCACAAATGTTATAAGAAATTAGGGTTGTTTGTTGTGTTTTATTTTTAGGTTTTTGTTTTTGAGATGGGGTTACTCTGTAACTTTGGAGCTTGTCCTAGAACTTGCTTTGTAGACCAGGCTAAGAATTTAGTTTTGTTTTTTAGAAACAGGATCTGTTGGAGTTTTTTTGGTTGTTGTTGCTTTGTTTTTTGTTTTTGTTTTTATTTATTTATTTATAATGTCTACAATATTCTGTCTGTGTGTATGCCTGCAGGCCAGAAGAGGGCACCAGACCCCATTACAGATGGTTGTGAGCCACCATGTGGTTGCTGGGAATTGAACTCAGGATCTTTGGAAGAACAGGCAATGCTCTTAACCTCTGAGCCATCTCTCCAGCCCTTGTTTTTGTTTTTTTTTTTTTTTTTTTTGTTTTGTTTTGTTTTTTTGATTTTCGAGACAGGGTTTCTCTGTAGCTTTTGGTTCCTGTCCTGGAACTAGCTCTTCTAGACTAGGCTGGCCTTGAACAGGGATCCGCTTGCCTCTGCCTCCCGAGTGCTGGGATTAAAGGCATGTGCCACTACTGCCCGGCTTGTTTTTGTTTTTTGAGACAGGGTTTCTCTGTGTAACTTTGGAGCTTGTTCTGGAACTCACTTGGTAAACCAGGCTGGCCTCGAACTCACAGAGATCTGCCTGCTTTTGTTTCTCAGATGCTGGAATTAAAAGCTAAAGGCGTGTGCCCCCACTGCCTGACAGAAACAGAATCTGTTGTTTGTTTTGTTTTTGGGTTTTCAAAACAGGGTTTCTCTGCATAGCCCTGGCTGTCCTGGAACTTGCTCCATTGACTGGGCTGGCCTCCAATTTAACTGTTTCTGCTTATTTATTTATTTATTTATTTATTTATTTATTTATTATGTATGCAATATTCTGTGTGTATGCCCACAGGCCGGAGGAGGGTACCAGACCCCATTACAGATGGTTGTGAGCCACCATGTGGTTGCTGGTAATTGAACTCAGGACCTTTGGAAGAGCAGGCAATGCTCTTAACCTCTGAGCCATCTCTCCAGCCCCTGTTTCTGCTTTTTAAGTGCTGGTATTAAAAGTGTGAGCCAGCACTGCCTGGCTAAATCTTTTTTGTTTTTTGAGACAGAATCGATATCCCAGGCTGGCCTGGAACTTGTGAGTGAAAGCTGACCTTGAATCCTGACTTAATCTCTTATTGTCCTGTCACAAGCCTTTACGCTTAGAGCCTATTTAAAAGTTGCAATGGTTCAGAAAAATGATAGCGATTAATATAGTGATACATTATTTGTGTTTTAATAAATAAAACTTGCTTGAAGATCAGAGGGCTAAGCAGCCATACAGCCCAGGAAGTGGTGGCGCGTACCTTGAACTCTCTGAGATCAAGGCCACCCTAGGCTACTCAAGATTGAATCTTTTAAAATGAGAAACAGATCCCAGTGCTAGGGAGGTGGTGGAGACAGGAGTGATGTGACCGGACAGAGAGGAATATAAAGGGGAAAAGACAGGAACTCAGTGGAGTCTGAAGTTGGTGGAGAGCATTGTAGGATCTCCCCTTTGTTTGTGTGAGCCTTGGTAGAAGTAAGATCTCCTTAGTGGCTTGACTGCTTTGCTTTTTTGATCTTCAGCTTGAACCCCAATATCTGTCTCTGGGCTTTTATTATTTGTACTACAACCCTAGACCAATTCTGAATTCTGATACAGTATCTCAGCACTTTCTTTGTGTTATTTGTTGATGTGAGGGAGATGTTTTTGTCTAGCTTTTTAATATTTTCTCTGGTCTCTAGAAGATGATGCTGATGGAGAAACAGAAACTGGAGAAATACAGAATAAAAATGTCACTTATGATCTGTCAAAATTGGTAAACTATCCTGGTTTTAATATATCTACTCCCAGAGGTATTCCAGATGTAAGTATACATTTAACAATTTTTCTTCTGAACTGTGATAATATTAAAGATTTTCAAAATACTAAAGTATGTAGCAGTTTGTTACTTAAGCAAATGAATTTGTAGCTGGACACGTGTAATCATGGCACATAAGAAGGGGGCAAAGTGAAGTGAGTTTTTACTGACATGTTTTAACAGTTCATTTGTTAGATCTCATGTTACAGGCTGGCCTTGATGGGCCTGCCTTCACTCCCAGATTCCAGGATTGTCGGTGTGCATGCATCCAGCTCTGATGTGGGTTCTGCAGCCAAACTCAGATTATCAGGCTGCAACTCTTTATGCACTAAATCTCCTAGATCCTATACGGAGCTTTTTAACTTCCATTTTTCAGTACTAGAAATTGGATTCAGAACCTCTTATATGCTAGTACCACACTGTCACTGAGCTACATCCCAATCTTAGTTTCTCTTGTTAATTAGAATATTAAGTGTAAAACTGTATTATCAGAGTTGTGGGGATTTTCTGGCACTATTTCCTAAGCAAAGGAGCAGAGGTCAATTGTTAGGCTCTATAATCTTAACTTTGCGCAAGCTCAGCTGGAGTCTGAACCTCAGTGTGGTATTGTATGGTGGCATGCCTTTAATCTGACTTTGACAGGTAGAGGAAGTGGATCTGTGAGATAGCGTTTCTCTGTGTAGCCCTGACAGTCCTGGAATTCATTTTGTAGACCAGGATTACCTTGAACTCAGATCCTCCTGTCTACGCCTCCCAAGTGATGGGATTAAAGGTGTGTGCCACCACCATCATCACCACCACCTGGTTTGTTTGGGGTGTTCCTTTTGTATCTTCTACGCCTTGGGATCCAAGAGTCTGCCATTTAGTCTAGTTTTACAGCTTTTATTATTATTTTCTAGTTTGCAAATGAAGTAATGGGATTTTTCTGGGACATTTGGTTGTTTTTTGTTTTGTTTTATTTTGTTTTGTTTTGAGACAGGGTTTTTCTGTGTAACTTTAGAGTCTGTCCTGGAACTAGCTCTCATAGACGAGGCTGGTCTCTAACTCACAGCGATTAGCCTGCCTCTGCCTAGGATTAAAGGCGTGTGCCACCACCCCTTCGCTCATTGTGACATTTTTTTGTTTTAGGGCTTTTGGGTGGGGTTTTGTTGAGATGGGGTCTCACTGTAACCCAAAAAACTTTCAAGTCACTGTGTGCCCCAATCTGGCCTGGGATTTGCAGTGACCCTTAGTGACCTCTTTAGTGCTAGGAGCAAAATCTTAAAAAGTTGATATTTTCCAAATCCATTCGTCCTGTTTTTCCACATTAGGAATGGAGAATATTCGGTTCCATACCAATGCAGGCATGTCAACAGAAGGATGTGTTCGCCAGTTACCTTACTTCTAACATCCAGTCGGTAAATAGATTTGTGTTTGCATGTGTGTGATGCTGAGAATTGAACCTAGGACCTCAGGTGTGCTAGGCAAGCACTGTACCACTGAACTACATTCCTAGCCTCAATACATAGGTTTTAAGGGTATGGTTGGTAAATGTAGCCATGAGATTTTATGGCAGTATCTTACTATTCTTTTGGATTTTATTGTAAACACTGATTAATCAAGAGGCTGCAGAATAGGAGCTCATTCAACAATTGCTTGGGTCCAGACTGGTTAAAGTATGGGTTCGAGGTTCTCTGTGTAACTTGTGTTCCTGTTGATTACTCCATTAGCCGAGCATGAAGTCTGGCAGCAAGCGATCTTCTTCTCAGTCCAGCCCTAATAGTCCAAAGAAGCAGAGGAAGGAAGGCAGCTCAGCAGCCTCCCCTGCTGACATGGACATTGACTCAGGTATGTCTCTATGGATTTGAGAAGGCAAGGTCAGTCTTTATGCTCCTGGGTCTGTAAGGAGGGTAAAGCTCCACTATCCTTAGTGCCCTAATCCTTAGCTATCAGGCAGAGCATTACCTTTGTTGCTGATCAAACCTGAATTGGAAGCCACCCTTGGTGTGAGAGGCAGAGGGACCAGTTATCCAAGTCCCTTAATCTGGCAGTCAGGTACCAGTAGTGCCACAGCTCCTCTGGCCCCTCTGTTGGGGCATCACTCTGGAACAAACAGCAAAAGGGCATGCATGCACATCTCTGGCAGTTCCAGCTTCAAGAAGAGTTGAGCCATTGAGCTATTTTTGTAGGCATATTGTTCCTCAGCGTTATCTCCCAGGGGCCGTGTACTTGTTAGAACTTAAAACTGGGCATATCCTTGCCTTTGAAACACTCCCTTGACCCTTTGTCCTTTCGTTCCTCTGTGTCTTCCCGTGAACCTGTGCTTGGCCAGGATCATGGTGGTCCCGACAGGGAAAGCTAGTGTCTGTGTTAGGAGCCCCTCTGACCCAGCCCAGCCACTGCACGTTTGTGTTTGCCTTATTGGTGGTTAATTAGATATACTCCAGGACTGTTCTGGACCCCAGGCTAAAAAGTCTTGTCCTGTTCCAAAGTAGGCCTGGTTAGTTCTGTCTGTCCTACATGCAAGACAAGACAGGTGTTCTGAAATGAGGTAAAATGCAACATTATGAGAAAAGCATAAAGCAGTACTGGGGCAGCTGGGGCAGCGGTAGGGCTGGTGGTGTGCGTGCTTAGCATGCGGAAGGCCTGGGTTGGAATACCAGCACTGAAGAGAAAAACTCTGAATGAGGTACAGATAGTGTACTTTATTCCAGACTTGAATGGAAACACTCCCCATTTTCAAATTCCCAGGGAGATTTTTAAAAGATTATAAACTAAATTCTCTTAAAGTTGAAGGGAAATGAAGTCCAAAATTAATTACTTTACAAAAATTCATAATCTGTTAGGCTTGGTGTCCTGTAGTCCTGGTACTTGGGAAACAGGCCAGGAGGATTGTGGGTTCAAGTCTAGCCCGGGCTGTATTGCAGGATCCTGTCCCCAAAGATAAACCAGTTAAGTTGCCAAATCATTTTATATTGTATCATCTCAGCACAGGGTCATGAGTACCATGCCAGGAAGTTGCAAATCTTGGGTTTCTAGCTTTTGCAACCTTACTTCAGCTTCTAGTCTAACTTTTCCCCCCATTTCTAATTTTTGGATTGGTTGTTTGTTTTTTTTTTTTTTGGTTTTTTGAGACAGGGTTTCTCTGTGGTTTTTGGAGCCTGTCCTGGAACTAGCTCTGTAGATCAGGCTGGTCTCGAACTCACAGAGATCCGCCTGCCTCTGCCTCCCGAGTGCTGGGATTAAAGGCGTGCGCCACCACTGCCCGGCCTGGATTGGTTGTTTTTTTTTTTTTTTTTTTCGAGACAGGGTTTCTCTGTGGCTTTGGAGCCTGTCCTGGAACTAGCTCTGTAGACCAGGCTGGTCTCGAACTCACAGAGATCCGCCTGCCTCTGCCTCCCGAGTGCTGGGATTAAAGGCGTGCGCCACTATCGCCCGGCTCTGGATTGGTTGTTTTTAAGATAGGAGTTCATGTAGCCCAGACTAGCTTCAAACTTATTATATAGATAGCCCAAACTGATCTTAAAGTTCCCACCATCCTCCTATGTTAGTCTTCTAAGTCCTGGGATCACAAGAATGATCCACCATACCTTTCTCTCCAGTCTTATTTTTAAACAAGGTCATAGAGTTAATAGGGGAAAAATTCTAACAACCTTTGCTAATGACCCATGAAAATTTGAAACAAGCTGGATGTGGTGGTAGATTCCTATAATCCTAGAACTTAAGAGACAAGAGGTCCTCACAAGATCAGGGTCTGGTCTGCATAGCAAGTTCTAGGTCAGCCAGGGCTATAGAATGGGATCTGGCTTCCTTCCTTCCCTCCCTCCCTCCCTTCCTCACTCCCTCCCTTCCTTCCTTCCTTTTTTATGGTTTTTCGCGATAGGGTTTCTTGGTGTAGCCTTTGTTGGCCTCTATAGATCAGGCTGACCTTGAACTCAGAGATCCACCTGTCTGCCTTTTTTTTTTTTAATGATGAGGCTAAAAAGGGGGCTAGCTGGTGCTCAATGGGTAAAAGCTCTTGCTGCCAAGTCCAGTGACCTGAGTTTGTTCCCTGGGAGCCACATGATGGATGAAGAAAACCTACCTTGACCTCCACAGGTATGCTGTGGCATTCAAACAAACATACAGGCACACATATTTTTACTTCATGTGTATGAGTGTTTTACTTTCATTAATGTCTAGCATCATGTATATGTCTGGTACCCACAAAGGCTAGTAGAGGGCATCAGCTACCCGGGAACTGGAGTTACAGTGGTTGGGAGTCACCATGTTGGTGCTAGGAATGGATTTTGGTTCCTGAGAGAACACCCAGTGCTCTTAACCATTACCGAGCCATCTCTCCAGCCTCATGAATTCTTAAAAGGAGGATGAAACCTATGAGATTATCTTAGCTTGTACAAAAGGCCTTGTGGCAGGTACTCTCCTGCCCAACTGAATAGAAAAATGACTGCAGACACTGAAGCCTAGACCCAAAGCCACATCTCGACCAGACCAAAAGCTTTCTGGGTATTTTCTGGAGTTCAGTAAGTCTATTATCTCCTAGTCCTCTCACCCAGCACCTAGGTTACCTGCCCTGCAGACTGAATAACTAAGTGATGACCATACAGTGGCTCGTGCTCAAGGCCTGGGATTAGGCTACTCAGTGGAAAATCTTACCTGGCAGGCTCTCCTTTGGTTACCCCCTGGGGGCAGAGAGATGATTAGGTTGAAGACGTCAGTTTGGGTGCAGCAAAATGGACAGAAGGTAAAGGTAAAGCCTGGTGACCTGAGTTAAATCCTCAGGTATGTGTTAGAAGGAGAAAATTGGCTCCCACAGGTTGTCCTCTGACCTCCATGCACAAGCCAAGACATGAGGTATTGTCTTTACCCACCCCACCCCCCAGTAATAAATAAATTAATAGAAAGAAAACCTGTTAACTCAATTTGGCTGGCTTAAATGCCTAGACCAGTGGCCCCACATTTGTGGCAGGCACAAACTCATCAGCCACTGAGGTACCCCATCATCCCCAGCTTCCAGCTTCTTCCTTGAGAAGGAACAGGTAGCTCATTCCCAAAAAGTAACCCTGAGCCAGGCCAGTTGTATTGTATGTGGTAAGTAATATGGACTCTGCATCACAAACCTGTGGACAGTTATATTGTGTGTGTTAGTGTGATAATTTATTCAAATGAAACTTTTTATGGATGTTGTCGTTATGTCCCTCCTTTATTTTTTTTTTTTTTTTTTTTTTTTTTTGGTTTTTCGAGACAGGGTTTCTCTGTGGCTTTGGAGCCTGTCCTGGAACTAGCTCTGTAGACCAGGCTGGTCTCGAACTCACAGAGATCCGCCTACCTCTGCCTCCCAAGTGCTGGGATTAAAGGCGTGCGCCACCATCGCCCGGCTCCTCCTTTATTTTTTAGCATTCATTTATTTTGTGTGCATGTGCACGTGTTTGCCATCACCCCCCTTATGTGGAGAACAGTTTGCTTTAGGCCCTTCTCCCAGGTGTAGTCTAGGGATCACAGTCAGGCCATCAGGCTCTGCACTCACTTCATCATTTCACTGGTCCATGGTTAGGGTTTTGGTTTTTGGGTTGTTTTTTTTTTTTTTTTCTTTTAAAGATTTATTATGGCCGGGCGATGGTGGCGCACGCCTTTAATCCCAGCACTTGGGAGGCAGAGGCAGGCGGATCTCTGTGAGTTCGAGACCAGCCTGGTCTACAGAGCTAGTTCCAGGGTAGGCTCCAAAGCCACAGAGAAACCCTGTCTCGAAAAAGCAAAAAAAAAAAAAAAAAAAAAAAAAAAAAAAAGATTTATTATGTACACAGTGTTTAGCCTCCATGTATGCCTGCAAGCAAGAAGAGGGCACCAGATCTCATTACAGATGGTTGTGAGCCACCATGTGGTTGCTGGGAATTGAACTCAGGACCTCCGGAAGAGCAATCAGTACTCTTAACCTCTGAGCCATCTCTCCAGCCCTGGTTTTTGTTTTGAACAGGGTCCCATGTAGCCCAGATTGGGCCTCCTTCCTCATTATGAATGTTGGGATAATATGCATGCACCACCATGCTTGACTCTTGTTTGTAGACTTCTGTGTGTGAAACAGACAGAAATGGAGTGAAGGCTTATAGTTGGTTGTTTTGGTTACTCTTTTGGCTTTTTTAGCCCCCTTCCCCCCAGCTCCCAAATAAATCACACAAGGAGACTTATTCTTTCTTAAAAATGCTTGACTTTAGCTTGGCTTGTTTCTAGCCAACTTTTCTTAACTTAAATTATCCCATCAAGGGCTGGAGAGATGGCTCAGAGGTTAAGAGCATTGCCTGCTCTTCCAAAGGTCCTGAGTTCAATTCCCAGCAACCACATGGTGGCTCACAACCATCTGTAATGGGATCTGATGCCCTCTTCTGGCCTACAGGCATACACACAGACAGAATATTGTATACATAATAAATAAATAAATAAATATTTAAGAAAAATTATCCCATCAATCTTTTGCCTCTGGACTTTTATCTTTCTCTAATTCTGTATACCTTTCTTTACTACTTTCTCTGTGGCTTGCTGTGTAGCTGGGTGTCTGGCCCCTGATGTCCTCCTCTCCTTGTCCTCCTCTCCTTATTCTATCTTGCTCCTTCCTCTTTCCTTCAAGATTCTCTTCCTATTTATTCTCTCTGCCTGCCAGCCCCACCTATTCTTTCTCCTGCCTTGCTATTGGCTATTCATCTTTTTGGGGTTTTTTTGTTTTTGTTTTTCAAGGCAGGGTTTCTCTGCAGTTTTGGAGCCTTTCCTTTTTTTTTTTTAAATATTTATTTATTTATTATGTATACAGCATTCCTTCCATGTATGTCTGAAGGCCAGAAGAGGGCACCAGACCCCGTTACAGATGGTTGTGAGCCACCATATGGTTGCTAGGAATTGAATTCAGGACATTTGGAAGAACAGTCAGTGCTCTTAACCTCTGAGCCATCTCTCCAGCTCCTGGAGCCTTTCCTAGAACTAGCTCTTGTAGACCAGGCTGGCCTCAAACTCACTGAGCTCCACCTGCCTTGGCCTCCCCCTCCCAGTGCTGAGTTAAAGGTGTGCCCAACAACTGCCCGGCTTTTGGAGAGGGATTGGTTTTGGTTGAGTTTCTTTGTTTCTTTTATCTTTTTTGGAGACAAGGTTTCACCTTGTAGCTTTGGGCCTGTCCTGGAACTAGCTTCCCAGGCACTAGGATTAAAGGCATGCACTGCCACCACCTGGCTATTTGCCTGCCAGAAGAGGGCACCAGATTTCATTATAGGTGGTTGTGACCCACCATGTGGTTGCAGAGAATTGAACTCGGTACCTCTGAAGAGCAGCCAGTACTCTTAACGTCTGAGCCATCTCTCCAGCCTCTTCCTTTTTTTTTTTTTCATAAATATTCATTTATTATTTATTATGTATACAATAGTATATCTGCGTGTATGCCGAAGGCCAGAAGAGGGCGCCAGACCCCACCACAGATGGCTGTGAGCCACCACGTGGCCGCCGGGAACCGAACCCAGGACCCCCGGAAGAGCAGGCAACGCCCCCAACCACCGAGCCATCTCTCCAGCCCCCTAGCCTCTTCCTTTTTATGTGTAATTTATCCTTAAAAACAAATGCAAGAGCCGGGCGGTGGTGGCGCACGCCTTTAATCCCAGCACTCGGGAGGCAGAGGCAGGCGGATCTCTGTGAGTTCGAGACCAGCCTGGTCTACAAGAGCTAGTTCCAGGACAGGCTCCAAAACCACAGAGAAACCCTGTCTCGAAAAACCAAAAAAAAAAAAAAAACAAAAAAAAAACAAATGCAAGACTGAATATGTGGCTCAGTGAGTCCATGAAGTCTTGGGTTTGATTCTCTAGAACTTCATAAAACCAAGTGTGGTGGCACATGCCTTAACTCCTGCATTCTAGATGTGGACGCAAAAGGATCTCAAGTTACAGGCCAGTCTAGCTACATAAAAATATTCTATCAGCCAGGCAGTGGTGGTGCACGCCTTTAACCCCAGCACTCAGGAGGCATAGACAGGCAGATCTCTGTGAGTTTGAGGCCAGCCTGGTCTACAGAGCTAGTTCTAAGATAGCTAGGACTGTTAAACAGAGAAACCCTGTCTTAAAAATGCAAAAACAAAAATTATATATGTTTGTGTGTGTATATATATATATAATCAAAAAATACTAAATTTTTAGGCAAACATGGTAGCATGCCTTTTATCCCACCCAGCACTGGGTGGCAGAGGCAGGAGAATCTCTGTGTTCAAAGTTAGCTTGATCTACAGCAAATTCCAGTCCAGCCAAAGCTATATAGTGAGACTCTGTCTCCAAAAAATAAAAAGTCAAAATCAAAAAATAATAATACAGGCTGGAGAGATGACTTAGCAGTTAGGAGCACCAACTGCTCTTCCAGAGTACCTGTGTTCAATTGTCAGCACCACATGGCAACTAATAACTGTCTATAACTCAAGATCTGATACCTTCTTCACACATACTTGCAGGCAAAACACTAATGCACATAAAGAAAAAATAAATTATTAAAAGTAATAATTTTTTTTCTTTTTAGTTCCAGTGTTGCCCTTGTCAGCACTCTGTCACTTAGGGATTGCAGGCTGTCACTTTTTTTGAAAACATAGCATATACTGAATGGTACATAGAGGACAATAGTGTTTCAGACCCGATTACAGACCATAGAGTTAGCAACTTAGAATTGATCTTGAGGAGTGAATTCTAGGACTTAGCAGGTAATCAGGACAAGCATTTGAGGCCATAGGAGATGCACACACACAAGCACGGATTGTAGCACACTAGTCTAGCAGCAGACAGGGAGCTGGACAGTAGAGGTAACCAAGGAAAAGCAAACAAGCCTCTTTGCTACTGCCGCACTTGCTGCGCAAGTGCTCTGCTGCTGAGCTGTATCCCTGGCTCCTTTCTGCTTTTTGTTTTGAAACGGAGCCACAGTAAGTTGTCCAGGCTGGACTTGAATATAACAGTCCTGCCTAAGTGTCCTCAGTAGCTGGATTAGAGGCCTGCACCTTCATCAGGCCAGGCTATGAGAAATTCTTGGCTATAACGAGACTTCTAAGAATGGCGTCCAAGGTGTTCATTGAAAAGAAGGTTCATAAGATCAAGCGGCTGTTTTAGAAATAGGTGTCCAGCTAACTTGGAGGATAGGTGTAAGGAAAATGAATCCGGGGGTGAGGGTGGCTCACTATTCCTGACATATGTCAGTTGACAGTGGATCTAGAATAAGGTGGTGACCGTTGTGATAGAGGAAAGGATGGACTTGAGGGAGCCCGGTTCCTAGGACTAGGGCAGAAGAGAAGACTCTGCAGCTAACAGCAGGCTTCTCTGTGAAGCTTCCTCTTCTCTTCTGCAGTTTTCCCTACTCATTGATGGCACCCTTCCTGGGAACACCTCCTGTCTCCATGTCTCATGTCACATTCCTTAGCACCAAGATCCAGAGCATTCTCCCTGATGGGGCTTCCTCAGGACTTCAGACATTCCACTGTTTTTTCCTTTTCCTGGTTTTTAAGACTGTAGTCCACGCTGGCTACCTGAGTGCCTGCATTAGTGGCATGTGCCACCACGTCTAACCCTTTTCTGCCTTCTCAAAGACAGTTATTTTGGTCCATTCTCTCTCTAGGTACCCCAAGTTCAAATAATAAGTTTGTATGGAATGCTCTGATTCCCTCTAAAGCATCTTTCCCTTTTCAGATACGGAGGTTCCACATGGTTCTCAGAGCAGCAAAGCCTTTCAGTTTCAACCACCACTGCCTCCTGGCACACCTCCTCCACCCCTCTTTACTCCTCCACTCCCTAAGGGCACCCCACCACTGACTCCCAGTGACTCACCCCAGACCCGACCCACAGCTTCAGCCATGGACGAGGACACCCTGACACTGGAGGAGCTTGAAGAGCAGCAGAGGCAGATCTGGGCTGCTCTGCAGCAGGCCGAGGGAGGCAACAGTGACTCTGATGTTCCTGTGGACACACCTTTAACTGGGAATTCAGTTGCCTCCTCCCCTTGTCCAAATGAGTTTGACCTCTCTGTTCCAGAAGGAAAGGCCATGGAAAAGCCAGTGCTGACTGGCCCCCAGGGACCAACCACTTCTGCAGAAACAACTGGACCTGAGCCTCCCTCCAGCCCAGCGGCAGGGGCAGCAGTGCTCTGTCAGAAAGAAGAGGGAGAAGAAACAGAGGGGGACCCTGAAGATGCTCTTGACAATGGCAGTGTGTCGAACTGTGACGTGAGGAATGGAGGCAGCCAGAAGCTCCTTCATCTGGGCACCCACCCCTCAGCAGCTTCAAAAACCCACAGCCTGGTCCCTGACATGAGCAAGTTTGCCGCTGGAATAACACCCTTCGAATTTGAGAACATGGCAGAGTCCACTGGAATGTACCTCAGGATAAGAAGCCTGCTAAAGAATTCACCCCGAAATCAGCAGAAGAACAAAAAGGCCTCTGAGTGAGCACTTGCCGCAGCATCACCTGCTGCAAGACAGTCTGCAGCAGCTCTGTGTTGTTCTAGTGGACTGAGATGGCCATTGAAATCACTTCCCGTGTGCCCCTCCCACCTTTCAGAATATGCCCATGATTTATTGTGATCTCAGCTCTAGCCTGTTTCACAGAATGAAAGACTAGGCGTGAGTTTGCTGTTTTACTCTCACTGACAACAGCCGAGTGGTGTGTTCATGAGCTGCTTCAGAGGTGGTTGGTACGGGTTGAGGAGTTGTGGATCGTGAGTATCTGTCCAGAGTGAAGGTTTTTTTGTTTTTTTATTATTAATGTCTTTTGTAAATGTTTTCCCTTTCTACATTTTGCTATTATCCTGTATATAGAAACTTAATATATCACTTTTTAAAAGAAATTCTAACAACTTTAAATTCACATTTCAATTCCAACAACCAAATGAGAACAATCAGGGATGAGCAGCTTTATCCTGCTTGGGGTATTTTTGTAAGATTTTCATGCATGAATTTTAATAACACTTTTATTTTTTGTAATTATTTGAATCCAGTAAAGGTGTGCTCATCTTTGTGTACAGAGGTTTAATAAATTAGTTTTCTTACACATGAGCCAAGACTTTGGGAGATGTGACTCACAGTTAAATTGTTCTTTTAAACTTAGATGAAAATTATGTGTTTGCAAAGAAACTGCATGCTTGGCTGCTTTATATAAGTGGGCCCCAGCCTTACATATAATATAGAAACAAAAGTGTTTAATTATTTTGGAATGGAGGTCAGTTAGCCTTTGTACAAGATAATATTGTGCATACAAGCCGTAAGGTAATAGACACAAACTGAGTGTGACTTCTACTACACAAGCAGGAGCCGGATCTGGTTCTCTCAGGAATGCTTGGAGATCTTGAATTACCACTCAGGTAGTGTTGTTGCTCTGCTCCCAGGCCAACAGAGGGCGAAAGGGAATCATTCTGGACTCAGTGTTCGTCTCTGAGAACTTGCTTAGTCCAATTCACTGATTGTAAGCAGTAAAGGAAGGATGCTCACAAGAAAGGGTGAATGAGGCCATGCTGGAATAAATGTTGAGTGCTTTGAGCTTTTTTGTTATCCGAGTTTTCAGTGAATTCTTCCCAGGGGTTTATGTGGCATTGTGACCAGTAAGAGTGTCAGCCTTTCTATCGGACCTGCCCCAAGGAAGAAGATGAGGGGTCTTGTCAACATTGAATGTGTTTTCCTGCTCTCCTTTCTTTTCTTTTAAAGTAGGAGCTTGCTGTATAGTCCAGGCTGGCCTTATTCACCGCCTCCCTGCTACTAACTGCCTTACTGCTGGGATTACAGGCAAGATGACATAGCTCTTTACAAAAATAAAAAACCACATTTACTGGGGCAGAGGGAACCTTCCTTGGCATGCATATGGGGTTTGAAGACAGTGGTTGGGGCCCGTGTTCTCTTCCCACAACTGTTTGTCTTCATCAAGCATGGCTGACAAGCACCTTGACCTGATGATCCAGTTCACCAGCCTGATCTTCCTAACTCCTGATTAAAGGTATGCACCACCACTCCCAGTTGCCCGGGATCCAGCCCAGAGCCTGTGTGTGTGCTAGGCAAGCGCCCTACCGACCACACTGCTTCCCCAGCCCTAGTGACATGATTCTTGACTGGTCAGACTGCCACTAGGCTAAACTGATTTCTGAGTCATAAATGACTGTTCCAGTGCAGTGGCTCATGCCTGGAATCCTAACACTTGGGAGGGAGGCTGGAGGATCAGGACCAGCCTTGGTTACATAGCAAGTTAAGTTAGCCTGAGCTACAACATGACATGAGATCCTGTCTCAAAAAACAAAAGTTAAGTATTCCTCTAACTATTGTATTACTGGTATCCTCCTGCTCAACAATTATTCCTAGCCCATAAATACCCCATTAAAGTATGGCTTACTCCATTTTCACTTCGTTGAGTAGGTATTGTCTTTTTTTTTATTTTTAATAAATGTCTTAAGACATAGATGGTAAGCAACCTGATTGTAAATAAATTCAGATCTCTTGCCTCTGTGTCCAAGTTCTTTTTTTTTTTTTAATTTTTTATTTTTTGAGTTATATGTATATGTGTGTATGTGTGAATTCAGGTGCCCTTGGCACCCGGAAGATGGCATTGGGTCCTCTGGGATGGGCGTTGAATGCAGGTGGTTGTGAGCTGATGTGGTTGTTGGGAACCAAACCCAGGCCCTTTTCAAGAGCAGCAAATTTAACAGCTCAGCCATCTCTCCATCCCAAATCTGGGCTTTTTTTTTTTTTTTAGGACTGGAATTTTATCTGAGTGTTAAAGAGCTTGCCAGACACGTTGAGAGCTACCCTCTGGGGCACACTCCTAAATAGAAAGCCCGGCACGGGAGACTGAGGCTGGAGAAAGGGAAGTCATAGACCATCCTGAGTTGTAGAATAATCTTTGTATACTGTGAAGTTTTGTCACTTGGACTAATAAAAAGCTGAATGGCTGGGCTGGAGGGATGGCCCAGCCGTTAAGAGCGCTGACTGACTTCCATTGTTCAGTTCTTTCATGAGTTCAATTCCCAGCAACCGTATGGTGCCTCAAACCATCTATAACAAGAAGATCTGGTGCCCTCTTCTGGCAGAACACTGATTACATAATAAATAAATCTTAAAAAATAAGCGCCTTTAATCCCAGCACTCGGGAAGCAGAGGTAGGCAGATCTCTGTGAGTTTGAGTCCAGCCTGGTCTGGTCTACAGGAGCTAGTTCCAAGACATCTAGGGTTGTTACACAGAGAAAGCCTATTTCAAAAAAAAAAAAAACTGAATGACCAATAGCAAGGATGCTGGGAAGAAGAGCAGAGACACGGAAAGTCAGTGGCCAGGCAGATGCAGAGGAAGCAGCATGGGCATTATTACAAAGTAAAGCTAACTGAGTCATGTAAAAGATAGAAGAGCTAGTTAGAAACAAGCCTAAGCTATTAGCCGAGCTTCCATAATAAGTCTCCCTGTGGTTTTTGGGACTGGATTGGTGGGACAGAAAAGTCTGCCTACAATCTTGAGCTACACAGTAAGACCCTGCCTCAGGGAGAAAAAAAGCGCTAGAGGTCACCCTTTCCTTTGAAGGAGCTGCTTCTATTCATGAGTCCCGGCATAAAGCAGTATATTGCTTTGGGAGAGCACAGAAGGCCAAAGAATACCATGCCTGAAGCAGTCCTTAAAGCATAGGAAGGAGGATATTACAGACCGAATGCACATTAGGATGTAAGGAGCACCGGCAAGATGGCTCCAAACTAGAGTTCAGGCCCCAGGATCCATGTGCTGGGAAGAGAGCCAGGTTGGCATTTGACTTCCACATGCACATCATGGTGCCTGCATACACGCAATAAAAAACAAAATTCAGGGAATAGTAAAAGTAAAATGTAGAGGCAGGGTTAGAGGACACCAGGAGAAAACGGCTCACAAAATCAACGATGCTGGTCTCGGGCTCGTAGACTGAAGTGACAATCACAGCCTGCATGGGTCTACACTAGGCCCTCTGCATATATCTTATAGTTGTGTGTTGAAGTGGGAATGTCTGACTTTTGCCTCATGGGACCATTTTCCTCCCGGGTTGCCTCACCCAGCCTTGATATGAGGGTTTGTGCCTAGTCTTTTTTTTTTTTTTTTGGAGGGGGGGGCATGTGGATACAAGACTTGTGCCGTGGCCACCTGGCAAAGGATATTTGTAAAGACCTTGAAAAAAAGTTGATGAATGCTAAGAACCCGTCACTGCTTTGCTGTGCATTTTGAGTTTATGAGGTGAAAGGACCTGAAAGGTTCTTCAGTGCGGAGTGACTTCATCTAACTCATTTTCCTTTTGCAGATTGGATCGATTTCTATGGCCCAGGCTGCTCTGCCTTTGCTATGTAGCCCTGACTGACCTCAAGCCCACCACATTCCTCCTGTCTGAGCATCCCAAGTGCTCGGATTAAAGATGTTCACCACCAAACCTGGTTCCGAGCAATGCTTTGAGTCACATTTAACATGTGATGGAGGCTGAGGGAGGGCACATGCCACAGTGTGCAGGTGGAGGTCAGAGGACAACCTGTGGGAGTGAGTTCTCCCTCCTTCCACCTTGTGGGCCTTGAGGATAGCGCTCAAGTCAGCAGGTGTCCTTGCTGAGCCATCTTGCCAGTCCCCGAAGTTATTCTTTTCTTTTTATTCTTTTACTTTTACATTACATTATATGTATATATGTGTGTCTATGCATGTGCCCGAGGAGGGTTGGGGCCTCAGGACCCCCTGGAGCTAGAGTTAGAGGCAGGCAGTTGTGAGTTATCTCACATGGGTCCTGGGAATCGAACGCAGGTATAGCTGAGCCATCTCTCAAGCTCCCAAGCCGTTCTTTAAAGTAGATAAATTTATTGTTGTCTTGTTTTTCAAGACAGGTTTTCTCTGTGTAGCCCTGGATGTCCTGAAACTTGCTCTGTAGACCAGGCTGGCCTCAAACTCAGAACTGCCTGGGTGCTGGGATTAAAGGTGTACACCGCCACACCTGGTTAAGTAAATTAATTTTATAGCAGAATTCAGAATGAATGGAATTTATTTTTTAATGTTTTCATTAGTAGGATTATGTGCACTGGTGTTTTGCCTGCATGCATCTCTGTGTGAGAGTGCCAGGTCTTCTGGCACCGGAGTTGCAGACAGCTGTGAGCTGCTATGCGGGTGCTGGGAATTGAACCTGGGTCCTCTAAAAGAGCAGCCCTCTCTCCAGCTGCAGGCTGGGATTTATTTTTAAAGGCAGGAATTCATATATAGGAGGGCATAGGAGTAGGGCGAAGTTGCTTCTTGGAGGTAAGCCACTCTTTAAAAGTATTCTGCTGTGTTTGGGTGTTAGGGCGAGAATGTTGGGCAGATGGAGGAGGGATCGTTTGGACTTGTCAGCGTTATGACAGGTCTCCAGGTGTGGGCCCGTGAGGTAATCACCAAACACCTCAAGATAGATGTTCAAGCCGGGGTGGGGATCTGTTTGCCAAGTGAAGTCCCACAGGTTGCTACAACAAGGCCATCATTTTCTTGAGCATGTGAATGGAAAGAAGGCAACTGCCCTAACACCAAAGCCTGCTGACAACACTTTCCTCCAAACGCTGTGTGTCAGTGGCCTACATTCCGATAGCCATGGATGTCTCCCCGGGGACTAGATTCTCACGTTCTTTGCTAGAATGCTTTGATTTTTTTTTCTCCTATTTTTTTTTTTGACTTTTATTTTATTACGTGTATGTGTGTTTGTGCAAGCAAATATCACAGTGCACATGGGGAAGTCAGAAGGCAACTAGTGGGTTCTCTCCTACCATGTAGGTCCTGGGGATAGAGCTAGGGTCATTTTGGCGGCAAGCACCTTTACCCGCTGAGCCTTCTCAGTGACCCTCAATTGATTTTTTTTCCTGTCTTGCATTTCAGGGACTGACATGAGCAGACGAAACCAACCTGAGTGTTGTAACAATCTTTAGTGCCTAAGCTGCTTCCAAGGTGTGACTCAGTCTCTGGGATTACAATGCCTTCAGACAGCTGATGTTCGGGGATTTAGGAAAATCCCTGTCCTTCAGTCTCAGGTTCATTTGATAGCATAGTGCAGGTCCCTTCAGATTGCTTAGAAGCAAGTGATTTGGTAAAGGAAAGTTCCCACTGTGGGATTTAAAGAAACACATTCTTAGGATGTGGTCCTGGATCAACTAACAAGTTTATTGCAAGCTTTTGGAGTTTTTTTTCTATAAGCCTCTGTTGTTGGAGGCTGCTTGCCTGTTCCCAGCTACCCAAACTCAAAATGATGACACAGAAGCTATATTATTCAAATCACTGCTTGGCCAATCACTTAAGTGTATTGCTATCTTAAATGAACCCATTTCTATTATTTTATATTTTACCATGAGGCTCGTGGCCTACCAGCGAGGTTCTGGTGGCTCACATCTTTCTCCTCTGGCGGCTCCTTGGCTGCTCACTGACTCCGCCTATTCTCTCTATATATCTTTTCCAGCCTGGCTATATTCTGTTAAGCCCTTGGCCAAAAGCAGCTTCTTTATTAATCAATAAAAGCAACACGTATACAGAAGGACTTCCCACACCAAACCTCATTTTCGTATTTTTTTTTTAACGTCTATTGGATTACTGAACGATGTCTTTTGTAATTCTGTAAAAATCCCTTTAGGTCTGGAGATGGAGCTCAGCTGGTAGCATGCTAACCCAGCATGTCCAAAGTCCTGGGCTTCAGCAAACCAGCATATGCCTGTGATCCCAGCCCTCAAGAGGAGGAGGAGTCAGGAGAACTAGCAGATCAAGGCATCCTCAACTACAGAGCAACTTTAAAGCCAGCCTAGAATACATGAGACTGTCTCAAAAGTAAATTCATTAAGCAATTTAAGACAGGGGGCAAGGAGATAACTCAGTAGTTATAGGCGCTTGCTACCAAGCCTGATAACCTGGGTTCTATCGTCAGGACCCACACGGTAGAAGATCTGCTGAGCCGGGTGACACACACCTTTAATCCTAGCACTGGAGAAGCAGAGGCAGGTGGATCTTTGTGAATTCAAGGCCTGCCTGATCTATATAGCTAGTTCCAGGCTAGCCAGAGTTACATAGTGAGACCATCTCTCAGATACACATATACATACATACATATATATAGTATATATTTATATTGTGTAATCCCAATCCTTTTATATATCTGAAGCAGTGGGAAATGTGTTTTTAAGACAAAACTGCCAATGACCTGGTTGTTTTGGGGATGGATTTTTGTAGCCCAAGGAGGGACCGCAATGGTAAGAGCCGGAACCTTTATCCAGCTCCCTATCTGGACTCTCAGCTGACACCACTCCTCTGCAGGGTGACCTCATAACACAATGAGTTCTCAATTTCAGTCGCAGCGGCTTAGGCATTAGTCATAACTGAGAATGACAAATGAAACTGGATCCAGACAGGCTGTGGGATTCGACCCAAGGCTAACTTCTCACGGACTAAGGAGTTCCCTTCTCTTACATGCTGCCTGTCCTGACCTGGGCCTTTAAAACAACGCAGTTCTGTTCACCGCCCCAGCCCAGGTCGTTCTAAAGCTTTTACTCGGGAACACTGAGGACTAATGAGCCCTGATGTATTAGGAGAGTTGGAAATGATCTCATGACAGTAGAAATCAGGACAGGGCTAGCAGGTGGGTACAGAGAAATGTGTTACCCAGCTCGCATGGTGGCACACACCTGCAATCCCAGCCCTAAGAAGGTTGAGACAGGAGGATTGTGACTTCTGTGCTAGCCAGGGCTACTCTACATGACCCTGCCTTATTGTATTAGTTTGACTTCTCTTCTTCTTTCTCTTCCTCCTCCTCTTAATTTAATTTTTTTTTTTTTGAAACGGATTTCTCTGTAGCTCTGGAGCCTGTCCTGGAACTAGCTCTTGTAGACCAGGCTGGCCTCAAACTCAGAAAGATCCACCTGTCTCTGCCTCCCAAGTTCTGGGATTAAAGGCGTGTGCCACCACTGTCCAACTTATATTGAATTTTTAATAATAAGTATAAATATAATTGTTACACTTTGTTTTTATTTTTTGAGACAGGGTTTCCCTATGCAGCCCTGGCTGTCCTGGAACTAGCTCTGTAAACCAAGCTGACCTTGAACACACAGAGATTTGCCTGCCTCTGCCTCCCAAGTGCTGGGATTAAAAGTTTTTTTTTCTTCTTCCTTTTTGTGGGTTTAAGATTAATTTTTATCTTTATGATTGTTTTTTATGCAGTGCCCGCAGAGGTCAGAAGAGGGCGCCGGCTCCTCTAGAACTAGAGTTACAACCAAGTGGGTCCTGGGAACTGATCCTGGGTCCTCTGGAAGAGTAGCTAGTGCTCTGGATTACAGAGCCATCTCTCCAGCCAGTCCCTTTCTGTGGTATTTAAAAGTAGGGTCTTCCAGGTTTGGGAATTACTATTTAGACCAGGCTAACCTTGAACTTGCTGTGAGCCTTCTGACTCTGCCTCCCAAGTACTGACATTACAGGCAAAAAGAACTAGGCTTGGCTTCAGATGTTTCTTCCCCTTATTGGCCTACAGCAAAAGGGTTCTCTCAGCCTGCTGTGGGTAGTGTGTGTTCTGTGTGGTGGCATGTTTATCATGGTCTGCCCAGGTTAGGAGGTCTTATTCCTTTTTCTGCATAAAGTGGATTAAACAGATGTCAGTTAGTGGTGACCAATCATGTAACACAAACATATTAATCTGAATTTAAACATAATATTTCAGGTCAATCATAAGACAAACAAATTCTAAAAATAACATTCTATTTGTGGAGGCCACATGAATAAGACTGGCTTGCTGGAAGTTCAGTGCACTCAGATGAGGGAGGATTGTTAATGTTACTTTGACAGGCTCATCCCAGAAGCTGGCCAACATGAGCTAAGTAGTTTTCTTTTTGGTTCGCTTTGTTTTAAGACACGGTCTTACTATGTAGCTTTGGTTGGCCTTTAACTCCCAGAAATCCTCCTGGGATGAAAGGCATGAGTCACCATGACCAGCCTGAACTTTTAATACACATCCTGTCACACTGATGTTCTGCCCCACCGTGGGTCTAAAGTCAAGACAATCAAGGACTGTGAAGTGAAATGATGTCCCCAAGTAAACCCTACCCCAATCAAGTTGTCTGTGAACAGTATTTTATTATTTTTTTGTTGTTGTTGTTCTTTGTATTTTGAGACAGGAGTCTCTATTTACTGGAATTTACTGTGTAGACTATGCTGGCCTCTTGCTGGGATAAAAGGTGTGTGCGGCCACCCCTGGCATTGAAGGAGAACAAGGAGGCCATGTTCCAACCCCAGCAAGCAGCAGAACTTGGCAGCTTTGGCCACATGGTTCTGGCTTTAGAGTTAAGGATAGAAGAAAGGGGTCATGTGTCAAAGGTAACCCTGAATGGAACCCTAAAGAAGCCATTGTGCGAAGCTGTAAAATTGAAGCCTGGATTGCCTTGGGAATCAAGATGTTAGAGATGCCAGGATTGTGCCAATGAGAGCTCCTAACAGGGAATACAACCAGCAAAAGAGAAAGAAGTGTGTTGCAGTCAACAAAGCTGGAGGGAGTTGGAGATCTGAAGAGCGTTTTGACTTCAGGCAGAGAGATGCAAAGTTTGGAGTTTGTCCAGCTGATTTTTGGTCTTGCTTTGGTCTGATATTTCCTCACTATGCTCTCCCTTCCCTACATTTTGAACAGTAATGTATATCCTGTGTCATTATATGTTGGAAGTGTGTGATCTACTTTCTGATTTTGATTTTACAGGGGATTACAGTTAAGAGATTGTCATGAGTTTCAGAAGAGACTTTGGACTTTGAAACGAGTTTAAAACTGATAGACTATGGGGACTTTTGAAGTTGGACTGAATGCGGTTTGGCATTATGATATAGCTACAAGCCTTTGGGAGCCAGGGAGTGAAATGTGGTGTTTTGAAAGAAAATGGCACCCTATGAAGGGTGTCTTTTTTTTCCCCTTTGCTTTTTGTATACAATATTCTTTCTGCTTGTATGCCTGAAGGCCAGAAGAGGGCACTAGACCTCATTACAGATGGTTGTGAGCCACCATGTGGTTGCTGGGAATTGAACTCAGGACCTTTGGAAGAGCAGGCAATGCTCTTAACCACTGAGCCATCTCTCCAGCCCTCCCCTTTGCTTTTTTGAGACAGGGTTTCTCTGTAGCTGTGGAGCCTGTCCTGGAACTAGCTCTGTAGACCAGGCTGGCCTCGAACTCACAGAGGCCGCCTGCCTCTGCCTCCCGAGTGCTGGGATTAAAGGTCTGTGCCACCACTGCCCGACTTTAAGTGTGGCTTTTGGAGTAGGTATGGCCCTGTTGGAGGAAGTGTGTCAATATGGGGGCAGTCTTTGAGTCTCTTATGCTCAAGATATACCCAGTGTGACAGTTGACTTCCTGTTGCCTGCAAGATGTAGAACTCTCAGCTATTTCTCCAGCATCATGTCTGCCTGCACACCGTCATACTGCTTGCCATGATGATAATGGACTGAACCTCTGAACTATAAGTGAGTCACCCCAATTAAATATTTTCCTTATAAAAGTTGCCGTGGAGCCTGTCTCGAAAAACCAAAAAAAAAAAAAAAAGTTGCCATGGTCCTGGTGTGTCTTCACAACAGTAGAAACCCTTACTAAGACACCCTGTCTTGAAAAACAACAAACAAACAAAAAGAATGAGTCATGATTAGTTATGTCGGTAGCTTGGGGACTTGCTGTTGTTAACTTTTATTTCATATTTACTCATTTATTTTGTGTGTGTGTGTGTAGAGGTATATAGATGGATGTGGAAGTGGGATGACAATTTTTGGGATGCTCATGAATGCTGGGTAATAGGAGAATGAAGTGGGGGTGGAGGCTGATGGGGGTGGCACACACCTTTAATCCCAACACTTGGGGGGCAAAGGCAGGTGGATCTCTGAGTTCAAGACCATCAGAGCGAGTCCAGGAGAACCAAGGCTACGAAGAAAAACCCCATCTCGAAAAACAAAATGAAGAAGAAGAAGAAGAAGAAGAAGAAGAAGAAGAAGAAGAAGAGAAAAAGAAATTGAACTTATGTCCTTTGCAAGAACAACAGTGCTCTAAACTGCTGAGACCTCTCTTTTTTTTTTTTTTTGGTTTTTCGAGACAGGGTTTCTCTGTGGTTTTTTGGAGCCTGTCCTGGAACTAGCTCTTGTAGACCAGGCTGGTCTCGAACTCACAGAGATCCACCTGCCTCTGCCTCCCGAGTGCTGGGATTAAAGACGTGCGCCACCACCGCCCGGCTTTTTTTTTTTTTTTTTTTCGAGACAGGGTTTCTCTGTGGCTTTGGAGCCTGTCCTGGAACTCACTCTGTAGACCAGGCTGGTCTCGAACTCACAGAGATCCGCCTGCCTCTGCCTCCCGAGTGCTGGGATTAAAGGCGTGCGCCACCATCGCCCGGCTGCTTTTTGTTTTTTAAGACAGGGTCTTGTTTTGTAGTCCTGGATAGAACTCTATATGTAGACGAAGCTGACCTAGAACTCACAGAGATCCATCTGCCTCTGGTATAGCCACCATGCCCAGATAAATTTGTTAAGATATATTTATTTATTATGTATACAACTTTCTGCCTCCATGTATACCCACACGCCAGAGGAGGGCGCCAGATCTCATTACAACACCATGTAGTTGCTGGGAATTGAACTCAGAACCTCTGGAAGAGCAGACAGTGCTCTTAACCACTGAGCCATCTCTCCAGCCCTAAATTTGTTATTTGTACAGAAAAACAGTAAATGTTGTAGCTCGGTGGGTAGAGTATTTGCCAAGCACATAGGAAGGGCTGGGATTGATCCCTGCACCACATAATCTGGGGTTGGTGGTACATGCCCGTAGTGGTCAGAGAATGAGAAGTTCAATGGCATTCTCAGCCAATTAGTTTCAGGAAAGCTTGGGTTACATGAGACACTGTCTGTCTCTAAAATAAAAAAAATATTTAGGAACATATATTGTCAGTGAGATGGCTCAGCAGTTAAAGGCTCTTGCTGCCAAGCCTGATGATCTGATAGATGTCCTCTGACCTCTCCATAGGACCTGGGTCATGCATGCTTAAGTACACTTTAAACCAACCAATCAATGAACATAGAAAATTACATATACACACATATATAATTTTCTATGTATATATGTGTGTGTGTGTGTGTGTGTGTGTAAATACATGAAGGATAAAAATAACCAAATACCAGCAGTTTTATATGGTTCAACATAGTAGTTGCTAAGACACTGCATGCACACTGCACACCCCTCTGTTTTGGAAAAAGGAAGGCCTATGAGCTACGGTTATGTATGGTGCTCATTTCTATAGCTGTGAGCATCTAATTTACCTGCTCTTGCTTCCCTACATCTGTGACGTGGGGATAATAACACTTTACCACTTCTTCTCCCAAAGACACAGCTTATGACATGTAATAATTAGCCCCTGCCGTTGAGAAGTAGATCTGAAGCTGTGCCCTGTGGCCTAGTATTCTGGATGTTTTTGGCTTGAGTACACGGAACATACAGCTCGTTTTCTCCTCAGGCATTTTCTCGGTTTTTGTTTTGTCTTTGTGTGTATAATTCGTGAACTGTACACGTGAGGCCAGCAGTCTGTCACTAAGCTACATCTGTGGATCTACACATAGAGTTAAAGCTTGTGTGTTTATACATTTGTATATACGTGTATATATCTTTTGTTTTGGTTTTTGTTTTCTCCAGACAGGGTTTCTGTGTAGCCCTGATTGTCCTGGAACTCACTCTGTAGACCAGGCTGGCCTTGAACTCACAGAGATCCACTTGTCTCTGTCTTCCAAGTGCTGGGATTAAAGGTATGCACCACCACTGCCTGGCATGTGTGTATATATAAATACTATGTATACATACATACATACATACACACACATATATGTAAATGTATATATGTGTGTGGTGGTGTTTGTTGTGCTTTTTTTTGGGGGGGGGGTGTTGAGACAGGGTTTCTCTGTAGCTTTTGTGCCTGTCCCGGAACTAGCTCTTGTAGACCAGGCTGGCCTCGAACTCCCAGAGATCCGCCTGCCTCTGCCTCCCGAGTGCTGGGATTAAAGGCATGCGCCACCAACGCCCGGCGTAAGGGTAATTCTTGCTGTGGTGAAATACCATGACTAAAAGCACATTGGAGAGGAAAGGGGTTATTTGACCTACACTTCTACATCTTAGTCCATCATTGAAGGAACTCAGGACAGGAACTCAGAAGGTCAGGAACCTAGAGGCAGGAGCTGATGCAGAGGCCATGCTTACTGGCTTGCTCTTCATGGTTTACTTAGTTTGCTTTCCTATGGAACCATCAACTCAAGAATGGCACCACCCACAATGAGCTGGTCCCTCCCACACTGTTCACTAATTAAGAAAATGCCCTTTAGCCGGGCGGTGGTGGCGCACGCCTTTAATCCCAGCACTCGGGAGGCAGAGGCAGGCGGATCTCTGTGAGTTCGAGACCAGCCTGGTCTACAGAGCTAGTTCCAGGACAGGCTCCAAAGCCACAGCGAAACCCTGTCTCGAAAAACCAAAAAAAAAAAAAAAAAAAAAAAAGAAAATGCCCTTTGCCTGGTGGTGCACGCCTTTAATCCCAACACTCTGGAGGCAGAGAGACAGGAGGATCTCTGTGAGTTCAAGGCCAGCCTGGTCTGCAAGAGCTAGTTCCAGGACAGCCAGCAGCCAGGACTATCACACAGAGAAATCCTGTCTCAAAAAACAAAAGAAATAAACAAGAAATGCCCTACAGGCTTGCCTCAAGCCTGATCTTACAGAGTCATTTTTCTCAGTTGAAATTCCATTCCTTTCAGATGACTTTAGCTTCTGTCAAATTGACATAAAATAAAGCTAGTCCTCACACTGACCCCTTGTCAATCTGACACAAAAACAGGTCACAGTTAAACCATAACCTTGCCCTTCTTGTTGACGTCACAGAGATCTGCAGACCTCTCCCTCCCTAAGGCTAGGATTAAAGACGTGAGCTAGGCACCCATTCTTTAATTGTTATTTTAATTTCAACAAAAGCACTGTATAATGAATAAGACGGGCCTGGAGAGATGACTCAGCTGTTAGGAGCACTGACTGCTCTTCCAGAGGACAGGGTTTAATTCCCAGCACCGGCATGGCAGCTCACAGCTGTCTGTAACTCCAAGATTCAACACCATTACACAGGTATACATGCAGGCAAAACATCAATGCACATAAAAAAAAAAAAAAAAGATGTTGAAGCCGGGTGGTGGTGATGGCACACGCTGTTAATCCCAGAGCTTGGGAGGCATAGACAGAAGGATCTCTGTGAGTTCAAGGCCAGTCTAGTCTACAAAGTGAACTACTGGACAACCCTGACTGTTACACGGAAAAGCCCTTTCTTGAGAAAACAAAAACAAAAATAACAAATTCATCCAAGTGTGGCAGGCAGAGAAAGGTGCACCTCTGAGTGTGAGGCCAGCCTGGTCTATGTAGCTAGTTCAAGCCAGCCAGGGCTAAACAATGAGACCCTGGTTTTGTTTGTTTTGTTTTAGCACACACAAATTCATCTGGATCCACTCTTCTGCTCGTTTTCAGCCAGGATTTCACTATGCAGCCTTAGCATATGTAAGGCTAACTAACATACAATGTACAACATTATTTTTTTAAAAAGTGCAAACAAATTTTGTTTTTTATCTAAACTCCTTAAAACAGTCAGAAAAAGGAGTGTTAACTTCAGCAGCCTGAAAGCACATTTACAGTATCAAAAGAGCTTATTAAACTAAAATTAACTTCCTCACTGAAGGTGCCAGGTTGTGCTTTTACACTTTCCCTGTAGCTCCAGAGTGGGAAAGTGTGTGGTACAGTGAGGGGGAGCTCATCTGAGATGCCAAGGGGACTCCTGGGTCCTCGGGCTTGGTGACTACGGGAGCCGGGACATGAAGGGATGCTGTCTAATACTCAATTATGCTTTTTGATAGACCGATGGGGTTCACTCCCACCATCAATGAATGTGTTGGATTTCTGCTGCAGTTGGTCTCAGCTTCTTTTGTGCACTCAGAAGACATGTGCTGATCAGAACTACTGCATCAAGCACTCATTTCACTAATATTTTGCTTTACTGGTAAGAAAAAAAAAACCAAAACAGTCACAGAATCTTAAAAATGTGGCAGCAACTTTGTAAGTGATTTTGCTCAACCCCCGCAGTATAAAGCAGCGTGTACTCAAAGCCCTAGTCTATTTAGAAGGCCTGCAGGACAGTTTGCATGTGGATGTGCCAGCTGCTCTTTGTAATTGAATATGTACAGTCATGCTTTTGTGGTTCGGAGATGGTTTCCTTTTGAGAGCTGTTCCTGGGAATCTAAACATAGCAATCGTGGGCTGGAGAGATGGCTCAGAGGTTAAGAGCACTGACTGCTCTTCCAGAGGTCCTGAGTTCAATTCCCAGCAACCACATTGTGGCTCACAACCATCTGTAATGAGGTCTGGTGCCCTCTTCTGGCTTGCAGGCATACACACAGACAGAATATTTTATACTTAATAAATAAACATAGCAATCTATCATTCTTTCATCATTTTTGCTTTGTAAAAAAAATTCTATAAAAGCACAAGTGGCAGCATTGCTTATAGAAATAGCATCCTTGCTGTGCAGCGGTGGCACACAACCTTAATCCCGGCACTGGGGAGGCAGACGCAGGCAGATGCAGGCGGGTCACAGGTTCTAGCCTAGGTTAAAGAGTGAAACTTGAGTCAAACAGCCCCATGACTTGGGCATGCTGGCGCACGCCTTTAATCCCAGCACTGGTGAGGCAGAGGCAGGTGGATCTCTGTGAGTTTGCCTGGTCTACAAGAGCTAGTTCTAGGACAGGCTCCAAAGCCACAGAGAAACCCTGTCTTGAAAAACCAAAAACCAAAAAACACAAGCTAATCACACTTTCTCTGGCAAGCAGGTCTCTGTCTCTCCCCCCCCCTCTGTCTCTTTCTCTGTCTTTCTGTCTTTCTCTGTCTCTCTCTCCCTTCCCTGCCCTCTACCCTCCTCTCAGTAAACTCCACACTCAAACTCTGTATGGTATATCTTTTTCTGCCCACAGTAAGGTCCTTACCCGCTGTGAGAACTGCCAGGGTCCAGCTCACACTGAAATCACAATATTCCCTCAAGTTGTCCTAAAGATTCAAAATCAAATGAATAATTAGGAAAAAATGAGAGACTGAAAGAATGAAAATAAATTTTGGCTGATCTAGGGTCTTATCCAACTTTTCTTTTTTTTTTTTCTTTTGTTTTGTCTTTTGAGATAAGCTACAGTGATTTGAAAAAAAAAAAAAAGGCTCCCAAAGAGAGTAGTACTATTAGGAAGTATGACTTTTGGTAAGGCCCTGTTGGAGGAAGTGTGTCACTGTGGAGGTGGGCTTTGAGGTCTCATATGCTCAAGCCATGCCCAGTGTTTCAGACCACTTCCTATTGTCTGTGAGTGAAAATGTAGGACTCCCAGCTACCTCTCCAGCACCATATCTGCCTGCATGCTGCTGTGTTCCACAATAAATGCCAGTGGACTAAACCTCTGAACTGTCAGCAAGCCAATAAGCAGCACCTCTCTGTGGCCTCTTCAGGCTCCTGCCTCCAGATCCAGCCCTGCTTGAGTTCCATGCTGACTTCCTCAAATGAGATTGTGATCTGAAAATGTTAGCCCCCCCCCCATTAAATGTTTTTTCTTTATAAGAGTTGCTGTTGTGCTGGTGTTCTACAGCAATAGAAACCCTAATGAAGATACAGAGTTTCTCTGTGTAGCCCTGGTCGTCCTGAATTTTCTGTATTGAATAGTCTGACCTCAAACTCAGGGATCCTCCTGCCTCTATTTCCTCAGCACTGGGATTGGAAGTTATTCACCACCACTGCGCTGCTTGTTATATTTATTTGTTATTATAATTATTTGTTTGTTTTGTTTTTCGAGATAGGGTTTCATTGTGTAGCTTTGGAGCCTGTCCTGGCACTTACTCTGTAGACCAGGCTGGCCTCGAACTCACAGAGATCTGCTTGCTTCTGCCTCCCAAATGCTGGGATTAAAGGCGTGTGCCACCACTGCCTGGCTTATTCATTTTTTTAAACATATGGCCCAAGCTTGCTTTGAATGTATTATGTAGCTGAAGATAATTTTGAACTTTTGTTCCTCTTGCCTCTACTTCCTGAGCGCTGAGATTACACATAAATGTCCTCATGCCTAGTTTTCTGTGGTTCTGGGGAATTAAACCCAGGGCTATCTATACTTATGGAAGGTAAATACTGTATGAACTGAATTATATCCCTAGCCCCTGTTCTTTTTTAAATTTTAACACCACCCAAGGGAGGGTGGTGTTTTTTTTAATATTTATTTATTTTATTATATATACAATATTCTGTCTGTGTGTATGCCTGCAGGCTAGAAGAGGGCACCAGACCCCATTACAGATGGTTGTGAGCCACCATGTGGTTGCTGGGAATTGAACTCAGGACCTCTGGAAGAGCAGGCAATGCTCTTAACCACTGAGCCATCTCTCCAGCCCCCTTAGTCCCTGTTCTTATACTTTTACAGATGGCACATTTTTAAAAAAACAGACTGAAATCTGGGCTTGGTGGCATATGACTATAATACCAGGGCCTGGGAGGTTAGGCAGCAGGCTTAGGAATTTAAGATCATCCTTAGCTATAGAGCAAGTTTGAGGCTAGCCTGGGTCACTTGAGATCATGTCTCCAAAAACAAACAAGGGGCTGCCCAGGCATGCGGCTGGCACATGTCTTTAATCCCAAAACTCCAGAGGCAGAGGTAGGTGGATTTCTGTGAGTTCGAGGTCAGTGGATCTACACAGAAAGAGCCTGTAAAACAAACAAAATAACAACAACCAAAAACCAAATTATGGGGGTGTAGTGATAAGAGCGGCGGGGCTGTGTCACCAGCTCCCCGGCCGCCTCACTTGCTTATGCCCCGAAATAACAACACACAAATTGTATTCATTTAAATACTGTGTGGCCCTTTAGCTCTAGCCCTTACTGGCTAATTCTGATATCCCGATCAACCCATCTCTAATAATCTGTGAGCACCGGTTTTACCGGGAAGATTCTAGCCTATGTCCATCCTGGGTCGGAGCTTCATCGCAAGTATCTGCCCGGGAGCTGGGCATGGCGTCTCTGTCTGAGGCGTCTTACCTTACTTCCTCTTCCTCCCAGCATTCTGTTCTGTTTACTCCACCCACCTATGTTCTAAGCTATGAGCCCAAGCAGTTTGTTTATTACTTAACCAATGAAATCAACAGATTGATATATGACACTCCCACATCATGGGGGGCTGTACCAGAGTTGGTAGAGTGCTTGCCTAGCACCTGAGAGGCTCTATTGGAGCCTCAGCATCATAAAGCAGGTGGGCTACACATGCTGCTAATCCTAGGACTTGTGAAGTAGATGCAGGTGGACCAGGAATTGAAAATTATCTTCAGGGCTGGAGAGATGGCTCAGAGGTTAAGAGCACTGCCTGCTCTTCCAGAGGTCCTGAGTTCAATTCCCAGCAACCACATGGTGGCTCACAACCATCTGTAATGATATCTGGTGCCCTCTTCTGGCCTGCAGGCATACACACAGACAGAATATGGTATACATAATAAATAAATATTTAAAAAAAAAAAAAAAGAAAATTATCTTCAGTTATAAAAGACCTCATCTCGGGGCTAGAGAGATGGCTCAATGGTAACGAGCACTGACTGCTTCTCCTAGAGGATCGAGGTTCAGTTCCCAGCACCCACATGGCAGCTCACAACTGTCTATAACTCCAGTTCTAGGGGACCCGATACCCATGGCACAACACCAATGCACATAAAATAAATAAATTAAAAAAAAAGACCCCACCTGAAAGCCAAGGAACAAAGCACAGTGGCTTGAGCAGATAAAGAGTTTTGGGTGCTTATTTGGGAGGACTTAGCAAGTTACTTCCTTAAAGCATTCTTTGGTGATATTTGACTTTGTGTAACTGTGGGGTGGGAACACACATGTGCCACAGTGTTTGTGTAGAAGTCGGAGGAGCACAGCTATTGGAAGCTGGCACTCTTTTTCCACCATGTGGGTTCCAGGAATTGAACTTAGATCTTCAGGCTTGGTGGTGGGCACCTCTTTCTCACTGGCCCAGACTATAATGGCTTCAAACTTAGAGATCTGCCTGCCTCTGCTTCCTAAGTGTTGGGATGAAATGTTTGTGTCACCAAACTGACTTTTTGCTTTCCTAGTGAGGATATCAGTAGCTTAGGCTGGCCTCCAACTGTGTATGTGACAGAAGATGACAGTGGACTTCTGACCTTGCCTCCACCTCTCATATATATATATATATATGTGTGTGTGTGTGTTTGTGTGTGTATCTCTGTAGTAAGTTTAATGAATTCTTCAAAAAAGAAAATAAAAAACAAAATACAAATCAATCTATTTTAAATAAGGTAGGCTCAACAGGGGCTAACAAGATGACTCCCAGGTGTTGTCTAGCAAGCCTGGAGAACTGAGTTCAAATCCTGGAGTCCGTGTAAAGGTGAAAAGAAACTGCATGTCTCTTCTTTACCCATACCATACACACACATAATAATAGTAAATATTTTTAAAAAATCTAAAAAACAAAACAATGGAGAAAAATATAGCTCAATAAAAATAAAAAAATAAAAAAAAAGAACAATTCAAACATCCAGGGATGGTGACACATGCCTTTAACCCCAGCACTCACTAAGCAGAGGCAGGCAGATCTCTGTGAATTGGCGGCCAGCCTGTTCTCTGTAGTGAGTTCCAGGATACCCAGGGCTGCATAGTGAGACCCTGTCTCAATAAACAAAGTAAACCCCAAGAATAAAAATTATAAGCTTGCCAGGTGCAGAAGGGCATGCCTTTAATCTCATCATAGTGAATTCCAGGACAGCCAGGACTATATAGAAAGACAGTTTCAAAAATAAATAAATTGGGGGCTGGAGAGATGGCTCAGCGGTTAAGAGCATTGCCTGCTCTTCCAAAGGTCCTGAGTTCAATTCCCAGCAACCACATGGTGGCTCACAACCATCTGTAATAGTGCCCTCTTCTGGCCTTCAGGCATACACACAGAAAGAATATTGCATAAATAAATAAATATTTAAAAAAATAAATAAATAAATTGAAAAAGATGGGCTCAACGCAAAACCAGAAAGTGTATATTGACTCCCTCACCGGCAGTGCTTTTCATCCCATTCTACGGTATCTATGACTACTTGAGAAGCTCAAGAGCTGAAAGGTTTACAGAACCACCCTTCTCAGTAGGAAAGAATTCCGGATTCCAAGGGTACCAGCACCTCTTAACCTTGGAGCTCGTCTACCAGGCCCAGGTGGAATCAGGTAATAGATTATTTATTTATTTATTTATTTATTTACTGTGATTTAAGGCTTAAAAAGACAGGAGGGTCTGCAGATAAATTTACTTTGTTTAGAACTTCACGCGTTTCCAGTGTGAGTTCCTTTCTTGGGCTCCGTACGTGCCTGTTAGTCCAGACACAACGACGTTTTGAATAAAGGTCAACAAGGGAGGTCACCCTCCGGAATCCTTTTACACCAAGGAGTCGCTGCAAAATCCCGGGCTTCCAACAGCTGCCGATTTCCGCCGGGAACTGCAAAACTTCTGGGGTTGCCATGGTCCAAGGGAGCGAAATGCTGGCCGCCCTCTGGTCCCGCAGCCCTAGCCGGCTGTTGCAGCGTCCTCTCCAGTCCCTTTCAAAAGCTTTTCAAGGGGATCCATACTTGGGGAGGAGCTCGGACGGGACATGAACCTGGGCTTCTGTCCAAATGACTGGGGCGAATAAAAGACGCTTTTCTTTAACTAACGGGATGCAGCCTTGCTTGTCTCAAACGTTTTTTTTTTTTTTTAACCCCTGAGTGTTTTTCTGGAGAGCAGAGACGGTTCATCCCAAGCTTAGCCTGCACATGGGCATCACCCTTCCAACTTGTGGCAAAAGGATTTCTCACCCTGCTCTGGGCGGGAAGGTGAGGTGAAAAAAATTGAAACACACACACACACACACACACACCCCTCCCTCCCCCAGCATCACCGCATCCCACCCCTTCCCAGCAGCCGGCCGGTGAGGTGAAAAAAATTGAATCACATACACACACACACACACGCACACACACACACACACCCCTCTCCAGCCGGCCGGTGAGGTGAAAAAAATTGAATCACACACACACACACACACACCGGTGAGGTGAAAAAAATTGAAACACACACACACACCCCTCCCCCAGCATCACCGCATCCCACCCCTTCCCAGCAGCCGGCCGGGGTGACTTGCAAATTCTGGGCACACTTTGACTAGGAAAGCGGGAAGAGCCTGAAATGCCAAGGCGCCAGCGGCTGCAGGCCTCGCGGTCGGTCCAGAGCATCCCGGTCGCCCCCGCGGTGGACTGGGGAGGATTTAGGGGCGCGCAGACAAAGCGGCGGCGGGGAGCCGGCGAGCGGCTGCGGCGGCTCGGGCGCGGGGAGGGGCGGCGCGGCGTCTTTTCCCGGCCCCGCGGCGGCGGCGGCGGCGGCGCGTCACGTTCTCTTCCCCGCCCCGAGCCCTAGAGCCGGGGAGGCGGGAGGCGGCGGCCGCGGCGGCTGCTGCTGCTGCTGTGAGGCAGGTGGCGGAGACCCCGGCGTCGCAGGCGGTGAGCGAAGCGCGGGCCTGTTCTCTCTCTCGCTCTCTCCTCTAACTCGCCGTCCCACCCTTTCTCTCCCTCCGCTCCTTCCCGTCGCTGGGGTCCGGGGGGGGGGGGTGGACGCTGGGAGGGAAGGCTCGCCTCCAGCTCCCGCCACGTACCCGGGCCGCGGCTGAGGAGACACGGGCGCACCCGTGAGTGCGGCGGGCGGTGAGGAGAGAGGACCGGCTGGCTGCGAGCGGCGCGCGGCCGACCGGCCGGCCCTGTCAGCCGCGGCCCGGGCCTCGCCTTCCTCCCGCCGCCTCAAGATGGAGCGTGGACTCCTTGCCCCTGCGCTGCCGCCTCGGGCGCCGCTCGCTCTCCCTCTCTCGGCCCGCGCCCTCTCCTCAGCTCCTGGGGTGGGTGCGGGGGCTCCGGGGACGGCTCTGCCCCTCGTGGAGGCCGCGGGTCCGGTTGGACCTGTTGCCCTGGACGCCGCCGCTCGTCACCTGAGCCGTCGTCCTCAGGCAGGGCCGGGAACACCGGGTACCCGCGAGCCGGCATGGAGGGCGCCCTTGCCCCGGTCGGCCCGGCCATGTCCCTGCTACGTCCCTGCTCGGCCCTGGGCTTTTGTTTTCCCTCAGACTCCGTGGGTCATTATTCTCTGAGGAGGAAGGGTGACTGGGGTGCCAAAGCTCTGAAATCACCGCTGCCGGGTAACCCGAACCTGCTCCCGCGGCCGGGGATTGGCACGGAAGACAGATGACACTTGTTCGGGGTGGGGGCGGGGGGATTTTAAAAGCAAGAACCTTCTGGATTTTCTCGAATTTGGAGGTCTTGGGTTCTTATGAGAACAACAACAGAAATACCGGATTCTGATTCTGGAGTCTAGCCCTGAGATCCCGCAGTCGCCCCGCTCATGTGGCTTTTCCTTCTGGCAGGCACCGCGCGCCACCCCCTTCCTCCTGCCCAGCCCCACCCCTCGGGTATGAAGAAAGGACACGTTAGATCTGTAGTCCGCGTGGGGATACCTCTTTTTAGCAAAAACTTGGGCGCCAATTACTGTTCTTTTAAGGGGCGTGGAGATGGTTCTGTAATTTCCCTTTTCTTTTTGTGTGCTTGTGATTCAGCAGCCTGGCCTCTCCCTCTTCTAGGCCGGGACTGTGGCTGCTTGGGGCTCTCTAAGTATTTATGCCGGGACTGGCTTCTGCGATTTGACGGTTCGGGTTCTGGGATGGTATTATTATTACTCGTGCCCGTGGCTTCCGGTCCGGAGAACAGTGTTTGGCTTCTAGGCGTCCTGATAAGCTAGTGCGAGACTCCTCAGGTATGTTGTGTCTCAGCCCCGGGGGCATTTCTTCCTCTTGAAAGAATAACAATTAACCTTTATTGGGAGCTTCTGGCCAGGCTCTCGGCTAGAGTGGGGTTTTTCAGCTTGCGTAATCCACCCTACCTAGGGAGGTTGTTGTCAGTCTCATTTCACCGAGAGGGCGTTGAAAGGTCAGAGTCACAGCCTTTAAGTGAAGTCAGGAGTTGTACTTCAGTCGGCTTCGTAATTTTGTCCGAACAGTGAATCAATGGCAAAAAAGCAAGGTTGGGCATTATTAAAGCCCAGGAAGTGGGTGAGTGCTCGGCTGAGAGTTAAGCCCCTTGTTGAGGTGCAGAGAAAGCTATTGGCTTCCTGCTAGACCTGGTTCAAAGGGTGAAAATTGAAACTGGGTGGCAGCTTTCCTAGGATCCCTGAACATGAGGATTTTGCCATTCTCTCTTTTTTTCAGTCATTGTTGAGCACACAAAACAAGCCAACCTGTTCTTTAAGGATAGAAACCTGAAGGGGGTTAGTAGTTACTCAAACTTACGTTTAGTACTTATGTATTTAGTGTGTGTGTTTGTGTATGTCAGTGGGTGGGTGCCCGGGTTCTGGGACTTGCTTGTAGAGGTCAGAGGGCAGACAGCTTGTGGGAGGCCGGGTCTTCTGTCATGTAAGTCCAGTGGATCAAACTCAGATTGTCAGACCTGACTGCAAGCAACTTTTCCTGATGAAGCCATCTTTCCACCCTAGAAGTTTAGTACTTTATTTATTTTTACCCAATTGTTATAATTTGTTTATTTTTATTTTATGTGCATTGATGTTTTGTCTGCATGTGTGTCTGTGTGAGGGTGTCAGATCTTGAAGTTACAGGCAGTTGTGAGCTGCCTTTGTGGGCACTGTGAATTGAACCCAGGTCCTGTGGATGAGCAACCCGTGCTCTCAACTGCTGAGCCATCTCTCCAGTCCAATTTTTACCCAATTTCTTCTTTTTCTTTTTTTAAGATTTATTTATTATATATGTATGCCTGCTTGTCAGAAGGGGGCACCAGATCTCATTACAGATGGTTGTGAGCCACCATGTGGTTGCTAGGTATTGAACTCAGGACCTCTAGGGAGAGCAGCCTGTCCTTTTAACTGCTGAGCCATCTCTCCAGCCCTATTATTTTTATTATTAACTTTGTTACATGATCCACTATGTGTGTGGAACTAAACCCAGGTCTTGCAAGAGTGGTAGTAAGTTCTTTTAACCTTTGCGCTATCTCTTCAGCCCTGTTTGTTTTAATTGCACGCACCCACACATGGGGAATTTGTGCATGTTAGGGAAGTACTTAGGGAGGCCTGATGAGAGCCAGAACTATAAGCAGTTGTCAGTCTCCCAATAGAGGTGCTAAGAACCCAGCTCAGGTCCTCTACAGTTACAGCACTTGCTCTTAACTGCTGAGCACTCCAGCACCCTCTTTTCTAAGATTTATTTTTATTTGTATGAGTGTTTGTCTGCATGTTTATGTTTCATGTGCATCCCTGGAGTTATGGGTGTTTGTGTGAGCTGTCATGTGAGTGCTAGGAACCAAAGCTGGGTCTTCTGCAACAGCAGTAAGTGCCCTTAACTCTCTCCTCTCTGTAGCTCTTGTAGACCAGGCTGGCCTCGAACTCACAGAGATCTGCCTGCCTCTGCCTCCCTAGTGCTGGGATTAAAAGTTTGTGCCACTACTGCCCGACCTGCCCTTAGCTGCTTAACTACCTCTCCAGTCCAGGGCTTGGAATCAAGAGGGCTGTGTGTAAGGGATGATTTGGTCTTGAATCCCTTACAAAGGTAGGAACTTTTAAATGTCCTTATGTTGACTTCCTGATGTTCATCATTATTATTTACAAGTAAATTTCTGTTTCTTCTTGAATTTACATACCAGAGGCAAGGGGCTTCGTGCCCCCTGCCCCCCACTCTGTGAAATCCTCTACAGAATTCTGCCATTTTATGTGCTCAAAGTCTTTGTTATGTAGTTAATTGAAATTATGGAATCCATAAATTTCAAGACTGGCTTTGTAGATGTCTGCACTAAAGAAGAAGAAAAAACACAGAAGTGGATCACGGTAAAGGCACAAGGAGATGGCTTAATCTTTGTTGACATTAAAAAAGCCATCTGACCCGTAATTCCTGGCAGGAGTTATTACTCTGCTCATGAATTATTAGACAGCTGTGTAAGGAGGCTTTAAACTATTACAGCATCCTATATATTTTTAATAAACATAGGGTATGTTGCCCATCTAGGTGGAACTCAAGAATCCCTGTGCTTTCCGGGCAGTGGTGGCGCACGCCTTTAATCCCAGCACTCAGGGAGGCAGAGGCAGGCGGATCTCTGTGAGTTCGAGACCAGCCTGGTCTACAGAGCTAGTTCCAGGACAGGCTCCAAAACCACAGAGAAACCCTGTCTCGAAAAAAAAAAAAAAAAAATCCCTATAAATCCCTGTGCTTTAAATCAACATTGATGGAAGAGTGACCTCTTTAGACTGCAGTCAGGATACAGAAGAAGCTTCTCTCACTTTTTTTTTTTTTTTAATAGGTTGACAGATTGTACTTAACCAACCTCGAATTTGGCTAGTACATCTGGGTTCATATCCTGGACCTGGCATGAAGTACCAAGGAATCTTGGCCACAGTCAGTAAAGAGATTTTTTTTCCCTTAAATCTCCATCTGGCACTTCTGGAAGGACAGATTCCATTAGCACTAACTCAATGGGTGGGTCTGGTTTTTGGTTTTCTGTTTATTGTGGTCCAGCAACAACATCTTAAATATTTTTTTTTTTCAAAGTCCTTGACAGGAGGAAATAGTCCTGTTACAGGATGCCTGTTGGGAAGCCTATCTAGTTTCTTAGTCCCTGGGGAAGCCTTCAGTTGAGAGCGGTGGTGCATGCCTTTAGCCTTTAATCCCAGCACTCAGGAGGTAGAGGCAGGTGGATCTCTGTGAGTCTGAGACCAACCTAGTCTACAGAGTGAGTTCCAGGACAGGCTCCAAAGCTACAGAGAAACCCTGTCTCGAAAAACAAAATAATAATAATAATTTTTTCCCTGACTGTACAGATTATTTTTATTATCGTGTGTGTATGTGTCTGCGCATGAATGTGGCGGTCAGAGGATATGTTAGTTACGTCACTGTTGCTGTAATAAAACCCTATGACTGAGTCAGCTTATAGAAGAGAGTTTATTTGGGTTTACGGTTCCAGAGGGAGACACTCATGACATGGCAGCAGGGGCAGGAGCAGAAAGCAGAGGATTGATTATATTTTCACCTGCAAGCAGGAAGCACAGAGAGCAATCTGGAAGTCGGGTGAGGCTGTGAGCTCTCCAGGCCCACCCAGTGCTGCTGTACCTGCTCCTCCTCAGCACCAGCTGAGGACCAAGTGTGAAAATACCTGAGCCCGTGGAAGACGGGCATTCAGACAACCAGGGGGTCAGTTCTCTCCTTTGACCCTGTGGTTTCCAGCAGAGTGCTCCTGTCCACTGAGCCATTTTTCTGGCCCTATACATTCCTCAATTCATGTCATACCCTGAAGTATTTGGAATCCCTTTAGGAAAGATAGGTGAAGGTAGGGGTATTTTCCTAGAATTTTTTCCCCCTTGAGACAGGGTTTCTACGTTTAGCCCTGGCTGTCCTAGAACTTCCTCTGTAGACCAGACTGACCTTGAACTCAGAGACCCGCCTGCTTCTGCCTCCAAGTGCTAGGATTTAAAGTGGTGTACCACCACCTTCTGGCTCTAGATTTTTTTTTAAAAAATATAAATATCCTTTATTGGTTGCAGTAGTCAATTGAAGAATCCTGTTCTTGTTATTTAGGTCTTATCTACAGATCCTGTTAAAGCCTGAAAATTGTGTCTGTGTGTGTTGCTGGAGATCGAATCCAGGACATTGTGCATGCTAGGCAAGTGCTCTACTGCTGAGCTACATGCCCAGCCCTTTGAAGACTTTGTGGCTTTTTTGTTTGTTTGAGATAGGGTTTCTTTGTAGCTTTGGAGCCTGTCCTGGAACTCGCTCTGTAGACCAGGCTGGCCTCAGAACTCAGAGATCACCTGCCTCTGCCTCCTGAGTGCTGGGATTAAAGGCGTGCACCCCTCCCCCGCAGCCTGAAGACTTTGTTTTTTAAGACTTTAAAAAAAGTAGGGCACTGGTGGCCTATAATCCCAGCACTTGGCTAAGCCTAGAATTTACTGTGTAGACCCTGCTGGCTGCAAACTTTCAGTGATCCCCTTGCTTCAGTCTCTTGAGAACTGAGATTATAGGTATGCACCATTCTATCCAGCAATAGCTCTCTCTATTTATTTTTATTTTTTAAAAAATATTTATTTATTTATTTATTTATTATGTATACAATATTCTGTCTGTGTGTATGCCTGAAGGCCAGAAGAGGCCACCAGACCTCATTACAGATGGTTATCAGCCACCATGTGGTTGCTGGGAATTGAACTCAGGACCTTTGGAAGAGCAGGCAGTGCTCTTAACCGCTGAGCCATCTCTCCAGCCTCCTCTCTATTTATTTTTTGAGGTAAGGTCTCACTACATAGGCTTGGTTGGCCTGGAATTTATTATGTAGACCAGGCTGGACTTGTAGTCACAGAGATTCACCTGCCTCTGCCTCTGCCTCTCAAGTGCTGGGATTAAAGGCATGTGCCACCATATTTGACATATTTTTTTTTATTTACATGTGATGTGTTTGTGAGTGTCTGCATGTGTGTGTTTGTGAGTGTCTGCATGTGTGTGTTTGTGAGTAACTGCATGCATGTGTGTGTGTGTGTCTGCCTAAGGAGGTCAGAAGAGGGTGTTGGATCACTGTAGCTAGTTGTGGGTGCTGAAAACAAACTTGGGTCTTTTGGAAGAGCAATGATGTTCTTATGTGCTTGAGCCACCAGCTCAAGTTTTTCAGCAGCTCCCACCCCCATTGAGGTAGAGCCTCAGTATACAGCCAAGGATAGCTTTGAACTGGTGATCTGTTGTGGTCTGGAGTCCTAGGTGTGTGCTACCATTCCCAGCTCCTTCCTTTCTTGACTGCAAACTGCAGCTCTGTTATTTTGTGGAAGACTTTAGATAAACCTCTGGAGCCCAGTTCCTTCATCTGTAAGTTGTGGATAACAGTTGCTTGGTAGTGGTCATGTAATAAGTGGATCAGTGGGTGTAGACTCAGTGAGTGCTCTTCTTTCCCCCTTTCAGCTAGCAGTATTATTCCGTCATTTAAATTGTACTGGGAAACAGGTTTCCTGGTTTCAGAAATAAACCTTTCTTCCTGCCATGTTTACAGAGTTAGTTTTGAGTAGGAGTGGCCTGCATGACAGAAAGGGCATGTCAGTGGGGAACTTGTGATTTACAAGGACTTGTGTTCCGAATGGAAAAGCAACTTGTGCTCCTCCTGTCAGAACTTGTGCCTTGCCAACTCTCAGGCCCTTTCGTATGCTCCCAGTTTTCTTTCTCAAGGTTTAATTAAGGTGGAGTTCTTCTCAGGTCTGGTAGAACTTGTGTGTCAGCATCACAGGTTAGCTGTGACCAACACTGAAGTTGGCACTTACAATCCAAATGAAAGCAATTCTGAGTGTGTACTGATGGCATCCGGGCTGACTGCTCGAGACAGTGCTGTGTTTGTGAGTGCATTTAATAGACGAATGGGGCTTCTGAAGTCAGCACTCTGCAGTATTATCAATATGGAAATGTTATTTTTTCCACTGGCTCTCAAGACCCACAGCACCTATTACAGTTGCACATTTGCAAAGTAAAACAGAAAGCCTTTAAAGAGGGGAGAAAAAATCCCAAATAATGAGGGAGTTCTTGATCCTTCTGAGCCGTCTGCCCTTTTCTTGTTCTGAACAGCTGGTATGCTTTTGCTTTCAGTATCGGCCATGTGTGTCGTGAAGGAGCACCAGTGCGCCTTCTTTGTCTTCAGATTGTGAGGAAGACAGTTTTTTTTTTAAATTTATTTATTTATTAAGAATTTCTGCCTCGTCCCCGCCACCGCTTCCCATTTCCCTCCCCCTCCCCTGATCAAGTCCCCCTCCCTCATCTGCTCGAAGAGCAATCAGGGTTCCCTGACCTGTGGGAAGCCCAAGGACTGCCCACCTCTATCCAGGTGAGCATGCACCTGAAACGACCCTTTTAAATCCCTGCTATATGTAACAGATCAGAAGCTTGTTCGCCAGTCAGGAGTCTATCTACAGATTGGAGTTTAAGTCATAGACCATTAAGTAACAAGCGATTACACTTTTAGAATCGGTTTCCTCAGTGGTAAAGTGAATTTGTTGAACTAGGTTGCTAAGGTCTCTTCTGAGTCTAAAGTTTTATATTAAGCATTTTGTTCCCTTTTACACATTAGCATAATTGACTGTTGCTGACCTCAAGTTCTTCTGGGGGATACTAACCAAAGCTCGTAATTTTAATCTCCTTTAAGATCTGTTTTTAAGCAGTGACATAAATCAGAGTTACAGAATCACCAGGAGTTTTATAGAATGTTGTGTAAATGAACAAAATAGCTCAAATTATTTGGCTTTCTGAGTTTCTTATTTTTCACATTCTTTTGCAGGTGGAAGAACTTTGGGAGGCTGTTTGTTTTTGTGTATGTAAGCCATAAGAACAGTAGTCCTCATTGCCTTGAGCCAGGCAGATAGTCATAATCACTGGCAGTTGCATCAGAGTTTAGAGTTCTTCCTTTAAAAAACGTTGTCTACAGAGAAACCCTGTCTCGAAAAACCAAAAAAAAAACCCAAAAAACCAAAAAACAAAAACCGTTGTCTAAACTGGGCAGTGGTAGGGCATGCCTTTAATCCCAGCACTCAGGAGGCAGAGGCAGGGAGATCTCAGTGAGTTCGAGGTCGACAAGGTCTACAGAGTGAGTTCCACGACAGAGCTGTTACATAGAGAAACCCTGCCTTGAAAAACAAACAAAAAAAGCATTGTTTAGTGTCTTAGCCCCTGCTGGGGGGTTGGTTGCGTTTTCTTTCTGTCTCTCTCTCCCCTCCCTTTTAAAAACCACTCTTGATTACAACTTGTGCTCTATACTGTGTCATACAACCTAAGTTTTAAAACCATATAATTTTCAAGTATGACTTAATTTTTCAGAGGATTATGTCTACTTCTGACTTTTTCATAAAGATGCTGTAAACCTTTCTATTTACTGTCAGTGTCTTACCGTATGATGCTCTCAAACCAACACTTAATGCTGACAGGTTGATTTTTTTTTTTTTTTTTTTTTGGTTTTTCGAGACAGGGTTTCTCTGTGGTTTTGGAGCCTGTCCTGGAACTAGCTCTTGTAGACCAGGCTGGTCTCGAACTCACAGAGATCCGCCTGCCTCTGCCTCCCAAGTGCTGGGATTAAAGGCGTGCGCCACCACCGCCCTGCTGACATGTTGATTTTATAAATTACTCTGTAAGGGCTTGATCGGTAGAAACTGGAAGTAAGACTCCCTTGTAACACCTTTTGAATTAAGGAGCCAGTTAATTTTCTGATTCTCACCGGTTTGTTTTGGCCCTGGAGAATCTAATTGTTTGTTTGAATAGTGACTCCTTTGTTTACTGTCATCTTTTGTTCCTTACTCTTGTTGGTCGGTTCCTTTTTTAACTTTTTCATTTTAAGGCTATTGAGTCTGCCCCTTTTGTTCATTTATTATTCGGTTTTTGTTGGGGGATCGTGTTTGAAGACAGGGTTTCTCTGTGTAGTTGGCTGTCCTGGAACTGAGAATCCGCCTGTCGTCTGAGTGCTGGTATTAAAGGAGTATGCCACCTCCTCCTGGTTTATTATAATTTTTTTCAGTACTTGAAATGAAACCCAGGGCTCTGCACATTCTAGCAAGCACTCAGTCTACCACTGAGCTACCTCCCTAGACTGGGTCTGGCCTTTTAAAAATATTTAGGGGAATGGATGTGGTGGTGTAAGCCTTTAATTCCAGGACTCAGGAGGCAGAGGCAGGTGTATCTCTGAGTTCCAGCCAGGGTTAGTGAGAAGTGATACTTATGTTGAGAAGTATCAGGGACAGTAGGTCTAGTGGTCTTACATCAGCATCCTGTTTTTTATTTTTTTTATCTTTTGTCAACTGGATGCAGGGTCACCTGGGAAGAGGAACCTTGATGGAGAAAATACCTTCATCAGATTGCCTGTAGGCACGTCTAAAGGGTATTTTCTTGATTAATGATTAATGTGGGGGGCCCAGCCGACTCTGGACCGTGCCACCCCTAGGCAAGAGGTGATGGGTTGTTTAAGAAAGCAAGCTGAGGGGGCTGTAGAGATGGCTCAGTGGTTAAGAGCATTGCCTGCTCTTCCAAAGGTCCTGAGTTCAATTCCCAGTAACCGCATGGTGGCTCACAACCATCTGTAAAGAGGTCTGGCGCCCTCTTCTGGCCTTCAGGCATACAGACATACACACAGAATATTGTATACATAATAAAAAAAATAAATATAAAAAAAAAAAGAAAGCAAGCTGAGCCGGGCAGTGGTTGCGCACGCCTTTAATCCCAGCACTCAGGAGGCAGAGACAGGTGGATCTCTGTCAGGTTGAGGCCAGCCTGGTCTACAGAGTGAGTTCCAGGACAGCCAGGCTACACAAGAGAAACCCTGTCTCAGGAAAAAAGTAGGCAGAGTTCTTCCATGACTTCTGCTTCAGTTTTGCCTCCAGATTCCTGCCTTGAGCTTCACCTGATGATGGATGGACTGTAAGCTCTAAGTTAAATAAAACCTCTTCTCCCAATGTTACTTTTGGTCATGATGTTTGTTTTTGGTGTTTCTAGAACTAAAATTAGTGTTGTAGAACTAAATGGAAATATGAGTAGTAGATATGTAACACCGTTAGTAAAGTTGTTGTGTGTGTATACGTGTGCACGTGTGTGTACGTGCACACACTCACCCGCTCAGAGGACTGACTACCTTGAGCGTTAGTCTCTGCTCCTCATCCTTTTTTTTATTTTTGGGAACAGGGTTTTTCTGTAGCTTTGGGGCCTGCCTTGGGACTTACTCTGTATTAAAGGCGTGCACTACCACTGCCGGGTGTTCCTCACCTTTTTTGAGACAAGGGTCTCTGTTGTTTATACACTGTAGACGTGAGCTTCTAGGGGCTTTGTTTTTGCCTCCATCTTGTACTAGTACTGAGGCCACAGGCAAACACTTATATTACACATCTGGCTTTTTGTTTTGTTTTGTTTTTTTAAGACAGGGTTTCTGGTTTTGAAAACAGGATTTCTCTGTATAACAGCCCTGACTGTCCTGGAACTCGCTTTGTAGACCAGGCTGTCCTCGAACTCACAGAGATCGGACTGCCTCTGCCTCCCCCGTGCTGGGATTAAAGGTGTGTGCCACCATGCCCGGCTCATATCTGGCTTTTACATAGTTTCTGGTGATTTGAATGCAGGTCATTATGCTTGTATGGCAAACACTTTTACCCAGTGAGCCATCTCCCCAGCCCCAAAGTGGTTTTTTCATTTGTTTTGAGTAAAGTGTGATGGAACATGCCTGTAATCCCAGCGCTGGTGGATAGAGGCAGGAGAATCAGGTATTCTGGTATCTTTAACTACTTGTTAGCTCTGTGTCAGACCCTGTCTCAGAAAAACAAGAGCCTGACAAATGGCTCAGTGAGTAAGAACACTTGTTCTGCAAGAATGAAGAGTTGAGTTCAAATGTATAGTACACGCATAAAAACCAGGCACACTTCACAGACCTGTGACCCAGCATTGGGGTGGAGACATGTGAATTCTGAGAGCTAGCTAGCTGGCCGGCCAGCCTGCCTTAAACAGCAAACAGTGAGAAACTGTCCCAAGGCAGTAAGTCAGAGAACAGTAGACTAAGACATTTGATGTCCTCTGGCCTCTTCTCTCTGCATGTTCATGCAAAGGCACATGTACCCGCACACTTCTGTGCATGCACCCACATAGGTATACTACAGGCACATCACACGCGCACACACACACACACACACACACACACACACACACACTCATGTTAATTTTTTAAAGCTGGCTGCCAGGCAATTCTGCGCTTGCTGCATAAGCATGTGGATCATCTGAGCTTGAGTTTGGATACCCAGGATCCATGTAAAATCTAGGTGTAAGGCCAGGTGTGATGGCACACTTTAATGCCAGCATTTGGGAGACAGAGGCAGGTGGATCTCTGATTCCAGGATAGTCTCATCTACATAGTTCCAGGACAGTCAGATCTACATAGAGAGACCCTGTCTCAAACAAACCAACCAGCCAGGCGGAAGTGGCGTACGCCTTTAATCCCAGCATTCGGAACCCAGAGGCAGGTGGATTTCTTTGAGTTCGAGGCCAGCCTGGTCTACAAAGTCTAGTTCCAGGGCATCCTCCAAAGCTGCAGAGAAACCCTGTTTTGAAAAACCAAAACCAAACAAACAAACACCCCTCCCCCAAAACCCCAGAAAACAGAATGAATAAGCAAACAAACAAACCAGGCATGGTAGCTTCTACCTGTAATCCCAGTAATGGGAGTTAGAGACAAAGAATCCCTGGGGATTGCTGGTGAGCTAGTCTAGCCAAATCAGTGAGCTCTGGGTTGAGGGGGAGATCCTATGTCAAAAAATATGATGGAGAGTGAGGCCAGTGAGATTATTCAGCAAGTAAAGATGATCGCTGACACCGGATCGCTGAGCCAGTGTAAAGGTAAAAACCACTTAACAAAATTTTCTTCTGACCACCACATGCTTGTTCCTCCCCTCCCCAGTAAAAATAAATTAAAATTAAATGAAATTTAAAAAGACAAAGGGGCTGGTGATTGAGGAAGATCCCCACGTCAACTTCTGGCCTCAGCCCACATGCTCAGATTTGTATGTAGACCTACACATATGTACCCCTCCCAACAAAGGTAGTATGGTCATGCAATTGGGGTGCTAGGACCGGAGAATCCTTGACAGATCGATACATAGGTAAATGAGACAGTGTCTCAAAAACAAGGGGAGAGGGGAATGAATTAAAATAAATTGTAAAAAAACAATTTCTCCTTTGCTTAAAAAATATTTTATGTGGCTGGATGGTGGTGGTACACAACTTTAATCCCAGCACTCAGGAGGCAGAGACAGTTGGATCTCTGTGAGTACAAGGCCAGCCTGATCTATAGAGTGAGTTCCAGGATGGTTCCAAAGCTACAGAAAAACTCTCTCAAAAAAATTTTTTTTTTAGGGCTGGAGAGATGGCTCAGCGGCTAAGAGCATTGCCTGCTCTTCCAAAGGTCCTGAGTTCAATTCCCAGCAACCACATGGTGGCTGACAACCATCTGTAATGAGGTCTGGTGCCCTCTTCTGGCCTGCACACAGACAGAATATTGTATGCATAATAAATAAATAAATAAATATTTAAAAAAAAAAATTTTTATGTGTGTGGGTGTGTACCATGTGAATTCCTGGTGTCCATAGAGACCAGAAGGTCAGATCCCCTGAAACTGGATTTACAGACAGCTGTGAGCTACCATGAGGAAGCAGGGAATTGAACCTGGATCCTCTAGAAAAAAGCAGCCAGTGGGGGGCTGGAGAGATGGCTCAGTGGTTAAGAGCATTGCCTGCTCGTCCAAAGGTCCTGAGTTCAATTCCCAGCAACCACATGGTGGCTCACAACCATCTGTAATGAGGTCTGGCGCCCTCTTCTGGCCTGTAGGCATACAGACAGAACATTGTATACTAAATAAATAAATAAATAAATATTTTTTTAAAAAAGCAGCCAGTGCTCTTAACCTCTGGTCCATATTTTTAGTCCTACTCCACACATTGCTTTTTTTGTTTTTGTTTTTTGAGACAGGTTTTTGCATTTAACAGCCCTGACTGTCCTAGAACTTGTTCTGTAGTCCAGGCTGGCCTTGCGCTCACAGAGATCCACCTGCCTCTGCCTCCTCAGTGCTGGGATTAAAGGCGTGCGCCACCATTGTCCAGCAACATTGCCTTTCTTAAAGCAGTATCTTATGCCTCTTGCCTCACCCTCTCAGGTGCTCGGATTATAGACATGGGTCCCCTGTGTCTGGTTTATTTGTCGCTTTTGAACTTGACTAAGATATCACACTTTCTTTTTTTTTTCTTTTTTTTTTATTTATTTTTCCATTCCTCCCTCCTCCCATTCCCCTCCCGCTCCCCCACTCACCCTCCTCCCTCCCACATTTTCTGGTTTATATGAAAAGTTTTTCTCAATTTCATTTTGTATGGGATTATTTTTTTTTTTTTTTGGTTTTTCGAGACGGTTTCTCTGTGGCTTTGGAGCTTGTCCTGGAACTAGCTCTGTAGACCAGGCTGGTCTCGAACTCACAGAGATCTGCCTACCTCTGCCTCCCGAGTGCTGGGATTAAAGGCGTGTGCCACCATCGCCGGCTTGTATGGGATTTTTTTTCAGGTTGTTTGTGCTTAGTTTTTGGCTCATCTACATGTTTAGGAAGTTAAGGCTTTGCATTATATTTTAGGGTTTCTTGGCATTAACATTATTTTCTTTTATTCTTTTGACAGTTGTTATATAACCTAATGTGGCTTGGAATTCACTAGGCTAGTGTCTAGCTCTCAATCTTCCTGTCAACTTTATGTCATGGATCTGGGAGGGGCTCTTGAGACCTTATCTATCCTGGGGGATTAGTAGTAACTGGGGAAGGGGTAGCTCCTGGGAGACATTTTTTTTTTTTTTTGGTTTTTCGAGACAGGGTTTCTCTGTGGTTTTAGAGCCTGTCCTGGAACTAGCTCTTGTAGACCAGGCTGGCCTCGAACTCACTGAGATCCGCCTGCCTCTGCCTCCCAAGTGCTGGGATTAAAGGCGTGCGCCACCATCGCCCGGCAGGAGACATTTTTTCATTGTTATAGCCACTGGTAAGATTCCATGTTCCTTAACTTTTAACCCTTTAACCTATATCTCTGGCCCATGCTCCTGTAAGCAACCCTAATGAAACTCATTGGTACACACATGCAAACATGCATGCACACAAACACACGCATGCATGTGTGACATGAAAATAGAATGTGGTCAAAATACATTACATGGAGTTTGGCAAGATGGCTCAGAGGATGAAGGCCTTAGTCATCAAATCTGACAGTCTGAGTTCAGTCCTCCAGATCTACATGGTGGAAGGAAAGAACCGGCTCTTGCAAATTGTCCTCTGATCTTTACATTTGGACACTTCCCCTATCACCAATAAAAAATAAGTATTAAAAAATATTATATGCATACAAGAAAGAATCACAATCAAACCCATTATTATACATATAATCAATGTATGGTAATGTCTTGGTTACTTTGCTATTGCTGTGATAAAGACACCATTACCAAGGCAATTTATAAAATAACGCATTTAATTTGGGGCTATGGTTTCAGAGGGTTAGCATCCATGATGACCAAGCAAAGACATGCAACAGGATCAGCTAAGAGCTTACATCTTGATACACAAATAAGAGGCAGAGACAGAGAAGGAGATTGGGAATGACTCAAGTCTTTTGAAATGTCAGAGCCTTTCCTCAAGTGACACACCTTCTCTAACAGGGCCACTTCTCCCAATCCTTCCCAAGTATTCCACCAGCTTGGGAACAAATATTCCAACATACAAGCCTATGAGAGCCATTCTTATTCAAACCATCACAGCTAATAAAGACATTTTTCAAGTTCATAATCCTTCTACCTCTGCTTCCTAAGTTCTGGGACTACAGGCATGTACTATCATCATGCCCAGCTTAATCTTTTTTTTTTTAAATATTTTTTTTTTTTTAACTCCTGAGTTTTGGAATGCTCTGCTAGAAATAGTTAAATAGGGGACTGGAGAGATGGCTCAGAGGTTAAGAGCACTGACTGCTCTTCCAGAGGTCCTGAGTTCAATTCCCAGCAACCACATGGTGGCTCACAACCGTCTATAATGAGATCTGGTAACCTCTTCTGGCCTGCAAGCATACATGGAAGGAATGTTGTATACGTAATAAATAAATTTAAAAAAAAATAGAAATAGTTAAATAATTAAGAGGCCTGGAGAGATGACTCCATAGTTAAGAGTACTTGCTGCTCTTGCAGAGGACCCAGGTTCAGTTCCAAACATTTACAAGGTAGCTCACATGCATATAAGCCCAGTTTCAAGTGCTTCCAGCCCCCTCTTCTGACTTCTGCAGGCACCAGGTTTGCATGGAGTGGTGCCCATACATACATTCAAGTAAAACACTCATATACATAAAATAGATAATCTTTTAAAAACCTTTTAGAAAAAGGAATGAAAATTTGTGATCTTTATCCCATTAAGATCATCCTACCCATTTTTTAATTTTTATCTCTCTCCTTTCCTCCTTCCCTTCATTCATCCATTTATTTATTTTGGTTTTCTTTTTTATTTTTTTTTTTTTGGTTTTTCGAGACAGGGTTTCTCTGTAGTTTTGGGAGCCTGTCCTGGAACTACCTCTGTAGACCAGGCAGGCCTTGAACTCACAGAGATCTGCCTGCCTCCGGAGTGCTGGGATTAAAGGCATGCACCACCACCACCCAGCTTCAGATTTTTAAAAATGTATTTAATTTTAATTTGTGTGCATTGCTGTGAGAGTGTCAGGTCCTCTGGAATTAGAGTTACAGAATGTTGTGAGCTGTCATGTGGGTGCTGGGAATTGAACTAGGATTCTCTAGAAGAGCAGCGAGTGCTCTTAACCACTGAGATAGCTCTCCAGCCCCCATCCTACCCAAATTTAAAATTTTATTTCAGGATCCTCAGCACACCTAAGTTGCTGCTGGAAACTCAGACCCAGCATTATTTCTCCTTGGCCAATATCACTGGTTATTTTTTTATATATTTATTTTATTTTATTTATTTAATTTATTTATTGTACATACAGTGTATATATACGTGCCTACAGGCCAGAAGAGGGCACCAGACCTCATTACAGATGGCTGTGAACCACCATGTGGTTGCTGGGAATTGAACTCAGGACCTTTGGAAGATTAAAGGTGTAGATCACCATGCCTGGCCATATTTTATTTTAAAATAAAAATCCAGAATTGTCTTGCAATATATTCCTGTTGGAAAGTGATATTCTAGAAAGTACAGCATTGTCAACAGATGGAATTATCCAATTTAAGACTCCAGTCAGTTCAAATAGCACTCGCAAGAGGTAGTAATTGAATAGTTTGCTCATAGCTTCCTTGGCCTAGTTTTAAAAAGAGCCTCCAGAGTTGGGAAAATAATGCAGTCATCTGTAACAGTGGCTCAGGAGGTAAGATATAGTTCTACTTATTGCTTTTAGTTTGATAATTACATCACTTGGCATTATTTTATGGGTTCTTGTTTTGCTGTTGAGTCAATTCAGTACTTTTTAAAAGTTTGAAGTAGATCAAATAATCTTATAAATTTATTTAGAAGCAGGATAAGCCAAATCTGGCCACGAGGAACTTAGTCACTGAATGAAATGCAAACAGAACTGGGACTGTGCTTTGTCACTGATCAGCAGAGCACTGCCCAGTGGCCCTAGCAGCTCAGAAAAGGAAGAGGTAGGCTGGAGAATTGTCAGAAGAGACAGTTGCTGGTGACTTGTGCTGCCTTGTATTTTCATTTTGTTTTTTAGTTTTCTCTGCATATCCCAGATCATCCTGGACCTCACTACATAGACTGGGCTGGTTTTGAGCTCACAGAGATCCATGTCTGCCTGTTTATGGAGCGCTGTGATTAGAGAGAGGTGTGTGCCACAACACCTGTTCCTTTTTTTCCTTTTTCCTTTTTTTTTTTAATTTTTAAAAATGCTTTGTGTGTCAGACCTAGACATACATGAAATTGCTTTTGAAAAAAATGCTTTCTGTGTGTGTCAGTCGGGTGAGGGGGGCTCAGGCATGTGCACATGAACTCAGGTGCTTACAGAGGCTAGAGGCATCGGATCCCATAGCAGTAGAGTTACAGGCAGTTGTCTGACATGGGTGCAGGAAATTGAACTCAAGTCCTCTGCAGTATTTTTTCTTTCTTTTTGGATTTTCGAGACAGGGTTTCTCCGTAGCTTTTGGTTCCTGTCCTGGAACTAGCTCTTGTAGACCAGGCTGGCCTCGAACTCACAGAGATCCGCCTGCCTCTGCCTCCTGACTGCTGGGATTAAAGGTGTGCGCCACCACCGCCCGGCCTTTCTTTCTTTTTTTTTTGAGACAGTGTTTCTCTGTCTGTCCAGCCTGTCCTGGAACTCACTCTCTAGACCATGCTGGCCTCGAACTCACAAAGATCCTCTTGCCTCTGCCTCCTGGAATTAAAGATATCGCCACCATTGCCTGACTGCAGTATGTACTCTTAACCCTTTAACCTTTGAGCTATCTTTCCAGTCCGTTCTGTTCTTTCCAAGTCAATCCTGTGATTCCCCAGAAGCTTTTGCATGGCAGTACAGGGTGGGTGGGGTTTTTAAAGGATCCTATGTGGGAGACATGACCCTGCATTTCTCATCCATGGTTCTCAAGCTCTTTTCAAGTAGGAAGTGAGATAGTTAAGTTGACCTCAACCAGACCCATGCGCCTGTTGACTGGGCTTCAACAGCCTGCTCTGAAGGTGGAAAACTGACCGTTGTTATTCACTCAGGAGCTAAAGAACTTGTCTTTCTAATATGAGTGAACAAAGCTGAAAAACAAATGGGGTAAGCTGCCTTTCCTCTGAGATGCAAGGCCTTTGGAAAGCTACCAGTGTTGTCTCTGCTTTCTGTGGCCGTGGCCCAGCAGCTCAGGTTACATTGCTTCTTCTGCATTGGGGGCGGGAAACAGTAAGTGACACAGCATAACCTTGTAACCACAGTTACATAACCATGACTTGGGTGATAGAATTAAGCGCTGAATGAACTGCCTAGGACAAAGGAGATGGTATTAGAATGGTGTGACTTCTGTCAAGGTTGATTTGACAGTCAGCAGCAGTGCTCTCTCCAGCTAGAATCCATCACCCCCAGAGCCTCAGGTCATGGCTACCGTCATTTAGAGCAGAATCTTCAGGGTGCAGCTGTCTCAGGTAAGGGGCTGGTTGCTCACAGCTGTAGGTTGATAATGGCATGTCTACACTAGCTGATTCTGGAACTTAGTTTTAAAATCCCTCTCCTGGCAGGAAAACTTCAACTGTCCTTTGCTCCCCTTCCACCAGAAATCTCAGGTTTAGAGTGAAGAGGTGTTTTCAGTTTACAGATGGAACGGGCAGGCTGTGCAGCACCTGAGCTGTGTGTCGTGCTCAGGGCAGTTCCCTGCTGCACAGAGTGCCAGGAACTACAGCATGACCCGAGTGATCTTATCACTGGCTGATGGCAGAGTAGTTTTACCTTGGCAAAGTCAGAGCCAAATCACTTCCTTTTCACTTTTAAATCCTTCCCCTTTCCCTTACTGGGATTTGAAATCTAAACCATTGGTAGGACCCCAAAAGGGTGGAATTAGGAATGAATATTGATTAGTAGCCTCAGATTATAAGTGGGAATACTGAGGCCTGGTAAGGGCTATTAAAATTATTCCAGGTCTGGTAGCTCAGACAGAAACCATGCATCTCATTTCCCAATCCATCTTCTCATGCTATATTTTTCTGAGCCAAGACTTTGGTTTTGGTTTTTTTTTTTGGGGGGGGGAGGTTATTTTTGTTTTAGGACCAGGCCTTCAGGTAGCCCAGGTTGGCCTTGAACTCCTGATCCTCCTGTAGCTTGAACCACCCTTGCCTGGCTTGGGGCATGGCTATTTTTTTGTTACTTGTTTTTGTTGTTGTTGTTGTTTTGTTTCTTTTTTGTTTTTTTCCGAGATAGGGTTTCTCTGTACAGCCCAACTGACTGACTGTCTTAGAACTCGCTCTGTAGACTGGGCTGCCCTCAAACTCAGAGATCTACCTGCCTTTGCCTCCTGAGTGCTAGGGTTAAATGTGTGCACCAAGATGCCCAGCTAGTATGACATTTTATTTTATTTTATATTTTAAAGATTTTTTTTTAAATTTATTTATTATGTATACAATATTCTGTCTGTGTGTATGTCTGCAGGCCAGAAGAGGGCACCGGACCTCATTACAAATGGTTGTGAGCCACCATGTGGTTGCTGGGAATTGAACTCAGAACCTTTGGGAGAGCAGGCAATGCTCTTAACCACTGAGCCATCTCTCCAGCCCTTAAAGATTTTTTTTAAAGATATTATTTGTTCAGTGTTCTGACTGCATGTGTGCCTGCAGGCCAGAAGAGGGCACCAGATCTCATTGTAGATGGTTGTGAGCCACCATGTGGTTGCTGGGAATTGAACTCGGGACCTCTGGAAAGTAGCCAGTGCTCTTAATCACTGAGCCATCTCTCCAGCCCTAGGTATGACATTTTAAAAATGAGAGTTTGGGTTGGAGATATGCGTTAATTGGTAAAGTGCCTAGTATGCTCAAAGCCTTGTTTGATCCACAGCACTGGTGTGGTGATGCATACCTATAATCCTAGCACTCTGGAGTCTAAGGCAGGAGGATTGCTGTGGAAACAAGGGTGGATTACATAGCAAGGCCCTATTACAAAAGAAAGGTTATTCTTTTGGGGGGGCCTGGAGAGATGGCTCTAACGTTAAAAGCACTCGTTGCTCTTGCACAGGACCTGGGTTCAATTCCCAGCCTTCACATGGCAGCTCATGACTGTGTAACTCTAGTCCCAGGAGATCCGACACCTTCTTCTGACCTCCTTAGGTGCCAAACACGCACATGGTGTACACATACACATGCGGGCAAAACACCATATGCAAAAAATAATATAATAAATCTAAAAAAATTCAAGAAAAAAAAGGAAGTTTTTTATGCCTCTGCCTTCTGAGTACTTGGATCAAAGGCATGCACCATCGCTGTCAGGCATTTCTTTTTCTTTTTTCTAAATTTGAGCATAAGTAACTTCATTCTTGTTTGGGGAACTGTTTGTTTTGATGAATAGTAAAAACAAACAAAAAAATGAGTAGAATTGTTTTCATTTTCCTTGGGTGAGAAATCATTAGGTTTTTTAACCCTGCCTTTGAAGTTCATTTTACCTCCCCCCCCCCCCCCGCCCCCGCAGGGCTCCATGGCTTCTCCCTGACTCTGCCTTATTTCTCCCAGCATTTAGTTTAGTTTTCCCTGCCTATCTATGTTTTGCCCTGTTATAGGTCCAAAGTAGTTTCTTTATTCATTAACCAATAAAAGCAACACATAGACAGAAGGACTTCCCACACCAGTGGTGATTCAAGGTGTGTCCTGAAATCAAGTATTAGCATTTAAGAAATATCTTTTATATTTAGTTTATCTATTTATGTGTGTATACACGTGTGCTGTCCATTCATGCATGTGTGTGCACTTATGCAGATGTCTCATGAAGCCTGAAGGAGGTTGTGGATCCCCTGGAGCTGGAGTTAGAGGCAATGGGTGCTGGGAACTGAACTCAAGTCCACTGTAAGAGCAATGGGTGCTCTTAATTGCTGAGCCATCTCTTAAGGCCTTAAGAAATATATATTTTTTCTTTTTTAAAAAATATTTTTTTTAAATATATATTTATTTATTTATTATGTATACAATGTTCTGTCTGTGTGTATGTCTACAGGCCAGAAGAGGGCACCAGATCCCATTACAGATGGTTGTGAGCCACCACGTGGTTGCTGGGAGTTGAACTCAGAACCTTTGGAAGAGCAGGCAATGCTCTTAACCGCTGAGCCATCTCTCCAGCCCTAAAAAGTATTTTTATGGTTTATTTAACTTTATTTTATGTGCATTGGTGTGAAGGTGTCAGATCCCCTGCAACTGGATCTTCAGGTATTTGTGAGCTGCCATGTGGGTGCTGGGATTTGAACCCGGGTCTTCTGGAAGAGCAGTCAGTGCTCTTAACCACTGAGCCATCTCTCCAGCCCCAAGAAATATATTTTTTTTAAGTTTTTATTTTATTGATATTTATTGAGCTCTACATTTTTTTCTCTGCTCCCCTCCTACCTCTCCCCTACCCCCTTCAATCATCCCCCAAGGTCCCCATGCTCCCAATTTACTCAGGAGATCTTGTCTTTTTCTACTTTCTACTTCTCATGTAGATTAGATCTATGTAAGTCTCTCTTAGTGTCCGCATTGTTGTCTAAGTTCTCTGGGATTGTGGTTTGTAGGCTGGCTTTCTTTGCTTTATGTTTAAAAACCACCTATGAGCTGGGCGGTGGTGGCGCATGCTTTTAATCCCAGCACTTGGGAGGCAGAGGCAGGCGGATCTCTGTGAGTTCAAGGCCAGCCTGGACTACAAGAGCTAGTTCCAGGACAGGAACCAAAAGCTATGGAGAAACCCTGTCTCGAAAAATCAAAAAAAAAAAAAAAAAAAAGGAAAAAAAACACCCATCTATGAGTGAGTACATGTGATAATTGTCTTTCTGTGTCTGGGTTACCTCACTCAAAATAATGTTTTCTAGCTCCATCCATTTTCCTGCAAAATTCAAGCTGTCATTATTTTTTTCTGCTGTGTAGTACTCCATTGTGTAAATGTACCACATTTTTCTTATCCATTCTTTGATCAAAGGGCATTTAGGTTGTTTGCAGATTCTGGCTATGACAAACAGAGCTGCTATGAACATAGTTGAGCACATGTCCTTGTGGCATGATTGAGCATCCTTTGGATATATACCCAAAAGTGGTATTACTGGGTCTTGAGGAAAGTTGTTTCCTAATTTTCTGAGAAATTGCCACACTGACATCCAAAGGGGTTTTACCAGCTTGCATTCCCACCACAGAAGTGTTCCCTTTTCCCTAGAACCTTTCCAGCATAAATTGTCATCAGTGGTTTTGATCTTGGCCATTCTCACAGGTGTAAGATGGAATCTCAGAGTTGTTTTGATTTGCATTTCTCTGATGACTAAGGATGTTGAGCATTTCCTTAAGTGTCTTTCAGCCATTTTAGATTCCTCTGTTGAGAGTTCTCTGTTTAGGTCTGTACTCCATTTTTTATTAGATTATTTGTTCTTTTGATGACCAATTTCTTGAGTTCTTTGTCTATTTTGGAAATCAGACTTCTGTCTGATGTGGGGTTAGTGAAGATCTTTTCCCATTCTGTAGGCTGTCGTTTTGTCTTGTTGACCATGTTTTTTGCTTTACAGAAGCTTTTCAGTTTCAGGAGGTTCCATTTATTAATTGTTTCTCTCAGTGTCTGTGCTGCTGGGGTTCTATTTAGGAAGTGGTTCCCTGTGCCAATGTGTTCAAGTGTACTTCCCACTTTCTCTTCTATAAGGTTCAGTGTGGCTGGCTTTATGTTGAGTACCTTTTTACCATTTTATTTTTTATTGTGTGTGATTTTTTTTTTTCAAGACAGGCTTTTCTGTAGTTTTGGAGCCTGTCCTGGAACTACCTCTTATAGACCAGGCTGGCCTTGAACTCACAAAGATTCACCTGCCTCTTCCTCCAGAGTGCTGGGCTTTTTTTTTTTTTTTTTTTAAATAGGATTTCTCTGTGTAGCCCTGGCTGTTCTGAAAGTCACTGTAAACCAGGCTGGCCTTGAACTCAGAGGTCTGCCTGCCTCCGTCTCCTGAGTGTTGGAAGTAAAGGCATCCAGTGAATTTTTTTTAATTTAATTTTTTAATTTAAATCCCAGGAACCCTGGGAATTGAATATGGGGCCTCACACGTGCTAAGCATACTCTATACTACTAATCTATATTTTCATCCCACCTCCTTATTATATATGAGGTCCCAGTCCACAAAGATAAAAACTACCAATAATCTATCATTATTTGGGAATTATTATTAATCTTTTGTTAAAGTTCCTTCCAATTTAAGAAATTTTAGAAATAACAAAAAGAGGTGCAGGGGAGATGGCTTCTTGGTTAAGAGCACTTGTTCTTTTAGAGGACCTGGGTTTGGTTCCCGGCACCCACATAGAGCTTCACAGGCATCCCTAACTTATGTTCCAGGGAATCTGACAGTCTCGTCTCTCCTCTTTGGGCAGTAAGCACATGGCGCATGTGGTGCACAGACATACATGCAGGCAAAATACTCATGCACACAAATAAGCAGATCTAAGAGAACAGTAAATGGAGCATGGTGGTGCCCATCTATAGTTCTAGCACTCAGGAGATGGCGTGGAAAGCTCAGAAGTTTAAGGTCGTCCTTAGTTACGTGGAAAATTTGAAGCCAGCCTGGAGACCTTTTAAAAAAAAGATTTAGGAGAGATGGCTCAGTGGTTAAGAGCATTGCCTGCTCTTCCAAAGGTTCTGAGTTCAATTCCCGGCAACCAAGTGGTGGCTCACAACCATCTGTAATGAGGTCTGGTGCCCTCTTCTGGCCTGCAGACATACACACAGACAGAATATTGTATACATAATAAATAAATAAATATTTTTAAAAAAAGATTTATTTTTATTTTAATGAGTGTTCTACTTGCATGTATATGCCTGTACACCACCTGTGTGCAGTGACTGCAGATGCCAGAAGAACGTGTCGAATGCCCTGCAAATGGAGTTAAGGGTGGCTGTGAGCTGCCATGTAGGTCCTGGGAACTGAACCTGTGTCCTCTAGAAGAGATGCCAGTGCTTTTAACTACTGAGCCGTCTTTCCAGCCCTATTACATGAACCCGTATTGAGAAAGAGAGAGAGCAAGAGCAAAAGGAAAAAATCAGAATGAAGTTTTTAGGTTTGGGGGTTTAGCTCAGCAGTAGTGTTTGTCTGTTATTCAAGAGTCCTAGGTTTAAAAAAATAATAATAAGAGTTCTGGCTTTGCTCTCTGTGCTGCAAGAGTAAAAGAAATAATAAAACTTGAATGGGCTGTAGTGGCTCAGGTCTCTGATCCCAGGACTCTGGAAGGAGGGTAGTGAGTGTGAGGACAGCCTAGGTTACAAAATATAGAGAGTAGCAGATGAGACCGTTAGAAAACAAACAAGATAAAATGAAAAGATATTTATATCTATCTATCTATCTATCTATCTAAAATCTTTACTCTCTACTGGGTTGTAAACTCGAATAGTCAGCAAGCATCTGACCATTTTGCTCTTTTCCAGTGAGATGAATTCCAGAGCTACAGTGAAGATGCAGGAACTTTTGGCATTTTAAAAATGAACTTCTAATGGAGGAGGAAGTAGAATGGGGGGGCATAGGAGGAGTCGGGGGAGGGGAGGACTGGGAGACGAAGCTGCAGTTGGGATGTAAAATAAATTAATTACAAAAATGAACTTGTTCCGCATTTTAATCTTTGCTTCCCTTGCTTGGTAAACAGTAAATATTAGGGCCGGTGACCTTCAGTGTACCAGAGAAGCAGGGAAAGGGCAACAGTTATTTTAAGCTTGTGATTTACTTCCTCCTCCATTTTCAGAATTCCACATTGTAGCCTAATTTTCTAGGACAGAAAAGAAAACGGTGTTTGTAGTTGAACCAAAATAACAACGTGCAAACTGGAAGGTGGTGTCCCCGTGTTCCTGGTGTTGAGCTCTTAGGGACGCGCGCGCGCGTGTGCGTGCGTGCGTGTGTGTGTGTGTGTGTGTGTGTGTGTGTGTGCGCGCGTGTGTGCGCTCATGTGCTCACCTGTGCTGCTTCTGCCACTCAGTAGCAGAAGATGATGCTGTCTAGGGTGGGAGGATGTCCTGAGACCAAGTACATACACTTTTGGCATCAGTTTCAGGTCAGGAATTGTGGAGCCTTCCCTCTTTTCTGCTTTGAAGTGATGAGTCTCGAGAGGCAGACATCAGAATTCCCATTTGTGAGGTCACCAGTGTGACCTCACAGCCAGATAGTTCAAAATGTTTCTTAGCTTCTAGGAAGATGTTAGCTGAGGCCTGGCCTGATCCCATAGATACCATGAGGTACCAGTCTGTCCTATTAGTGGATTTGGGTTGTATTTTACAGTTCTATAGATAAAAAGTAGACACTGATGTCTCTGTTTTTTATATTCATGTATTCAAATTACACAATTTGAAGAATTATATAATGGCAAGAAAATCACTGTGACTCTCCTTGGCAGGATAGTGAAAAGTAGAAAGCTCAGAAGATGAGCAGCAGTGTGCTCTCACTCTGAGTGGCTGTACGGGTTGTCAGTGCTCTGTTATGTAATTTGCCATCACATCTCTCTGCAAATAGACATATATTTTTAGTTCTGTGAAAATACGCCTTTAACATCATGCCATAACAATTTAGAATGGTTAGATGTAGTTATCAGGAGTAAAAATAGTTTATGACCTACAGACTTAATTTCAGACACATGACAATTGAGAAGCTGTCAGTATTGGGTTTTGATTGTTGTCTTGAGGTGGAGCTGTAAGAGCCAGTGTGAGTTCACGCAGATAACCTCGAAGGTAGTTCCTGAAGGTTAACATAGGGTTTTCTTAGGTCTTGCCTTGGCTGCTCAGCCTGGCCTCAAACTTCTGACATCCTTCTCCAGTCCTGGGAATCCAGGCCTGTACCTCCTCTTGTTCTTGGAGCAAACAGAATGTCATGGGGTTGTAGGAACTGTCTGATTGGTAGAGAGCTTTCTTTTCATGCTCAAGACCCTGAGTTTGGTCATCAGCACTGAGGGGGAAAATTCTTTTTAAAAAAAATTTTTTTAATAATTTATTTAACTTTATTTTATGTGCATTGGTATGAAGGTATCCGATCCCCTGGAACTGGAGTTACAGACAGTTGTGAGATGCTGTGTGGGTGCTGGGAATTGAACCCAGGTCCTCTGGAAGAACTGCCAGTGCTCTTGACCCACTGAGCCATCTCTCCAACCCAAGGGGGAAATTCTTAAAGAACTTTATGTTCCCAGATGCCTGAAACAAACACTTGATAAATTGTCACCTCCTATATTTTATTTAGGAGTTGAGTGTGGTGGGCATGCCCTTAATTCCAGCTCTTTGGAGGCAGAGGCAGGTAGATCTCTGTTCTAGGCCAGTCTGATCAATGTATCAAGTTCCAGGATAGCGAGATCTACATGATAGAGAAATGCTGACTGAAAAACAACAACAAAACAAAAAATAGAGAAAGCAAAGTAGGAATTAAGTCTTGTACTCTCAGTGTTTAACTCTGTTATAAGAGGGGAGATTAAGACCTTTAATCCAAAGTAATTCTTTTGGTTTTGAGACATGGTCTCATAGTCTTAGCAGGCTTTGAACTTGATATATGTCCCAGGCTGGCCTTGAACTCATGATCCTCTTGATCTGGTCTCCTAAGTTCTTGCATTATAGGCTTGTGCCGCTATACCTAGCTTTACTTGTGAGAGTGTGTGGTGTGGTGTGTGCGTGTCTGAGACAGGGTCTCTTTGTGTAACCCTGGTTGGTGTGCTATGCCTGGCTTTGCTGTGTGTGTGTGTGCATGCGCGCGTGTACGTGCACGCATGTTTGTGGGACAGGGTCTCTCGTGTTTTTTTTTTTTTCCGTTTATTTATTTATTAAAGATTTCTGTCTCTTTCCCGCCACCTCCTCCCATTTCCCTCCCCCTCCCCCAATCAAGTTCCCCTCTCTTGTCAGCCCATAGAGCTATCAGGGTTCCCTGCCCAGTGGGAAGTCCAAGGACCACCCACCTCCATCCAGGTCTAGTAAGGTGAGCATCCAAACTGCCTAGGCTCCCACAAAGCCAGTACGTGCAGTAGGATAAAAAACCCACTGCCATTGTTTTTGAGTTCTCAGTAGTCCTCATTGTCTGCTATGTTCAGCGAGTCTGGTTTTATCCCAGGTTTTTTCAAACCCAGGCCAGCTGGCCTTGGTGAGTTCTCGATAGAACATCCCCATTGTCTCAGTGTGTGGGTACACCCCTCGCGGTCCTGAGTTCCATGCTCGTACTCTCTCTCCTTCTGCTCCTGATTTGGACCTTGAGATTTCTGTCCGGTGCTCCAAATTGGGTCTCTTTCTCTGTCTCCTTGTGTTTTGAGATAGAACCTAAACTTGTGTGCTCCCGTCTGGTAGATTGTGCTTAGCACGGCACTGCCCTGTGTGCTCCCTTCTTTTCCTCAGTCATATGTCCCTGTTTTCTTTTAGGAATGAGATAACATACACACAGATTGTAGAAATTTGAAATTGCTCCTTCCAGCATGTGGAAAGAGATAAGGAGGATCAGGAGTTCAATTCCAGCCTTAGCTACATTCCAAGTGCCGGGTTATGTGAGACAGTGACAAAAACAGGAGAAAAGCCAGCAAGCAGAATCCCTGAAATTGCCAGTTAGAGGTGAACTTTGACCTTGGGGCAGTATTTAACTGCTTTAGATGTTTTTTTAAAGGAATGTTTAAAAAATATTTATTTTTAGGTGCATGAGTGTTTTGCCTGCATGTATGTCTGTGTACCATGGGTGTGCATTATTCTTGTGGAGGTCAGAAGAGGGCTTTACATGCCCTGGAACTAGATGTAAACAACCATGTGGGTTCTGGGAACTGAACCCAGGTCTTCTAAAAGAGCAATTGAGTACTCTCAGCCACTGCATCATCTCTCCAGACTCAGCTGTTCCTACTTCTACTTTTATGAGGCAGGCTTTAGGCGATTGCTTGTTAAAAAGAGTACATAGTAAACTTATGCCCTGTATTTTGAGAAGGTTATAATACTGACCTACATGCTCAATCTTTAAAAATTTGTTTCTGAACAGAATACTATTTTTCTGTAATTTCCTGTTCAAAGTTTAGAGAGAAATTGTATCTGAGGAAAATGGGGACCTTGAATTCTTTTTGTTTGCTTTTTGAGACAGTATTTCTCTGTGTATCCCTGACTGTCCCGGGACTCACTCTGTAGACTATGTGCTTCTAACTCAGAAATCTGCCTGCCTCTGCCTTCCAAGTGCTAAGTTTTTTTTTTTTTTGAGACAAGGTTTCTCTGTAGCTTTGGTGCCTGTCCTGGAACTAGCTCTTGTAGATCAGACTGGCCTTGAACTCACAGAGATCTGCCTGCCTCCCAAGTGCTATGATTAAAGGCAGGCGCCACCACTGCCCGGCACCAAGTGCTAAGATTAAAGATTTGTCCTACCACTGCTGGTTAGGGAACCTTGAATTCTTGAAACTAGTGATAGCTATTCATTGTGGTGCTTGCTGAACATGGTACCATTCTCATGGTTGGAAGACCAGTGGTTTTCAGCCTGTGGGGCTTGACCCTTTTGGGGTTGAATGATACTTTCACAGGGGTCCTCTAACACCATAGGAAAACACAGATATTTACATTACAATTCATAACAGTAGCAAAGTTACTAGGTTTGATGTAGCAACGAAAGTAATTTTATGGTTGGGGTCACCACAGCATGAGGAACTATATTTAAGGGTCACAGCATTAGAAAGATTGAGAATCAGCTAGGCAGTGGTAGCGCACACCTTTAGTCCCAGCAGTAAAAGGCTGGGACTAGAGGCAGAGACTGGTGGATCTCTGTGAGCTCAAGGCCAGCCTAGTCTACAGAGCGAGTTCCAGGACTGTCTCCATAGCTACTGAGAAACCCTGTCTTGGAAAAAAAAAAACGGGGGGGGGGGGGGGCTGGGCAGGCGGTGGCACATGCCTTTAGCTTTTAATTAACCAGCACTTGAGAGGCATAGGCAGGCGGATCTCTGAGTTCAAGCCCAGCCTGGTCTACAGAGTGAGTTCTATGGCATCCAGAGCTATAGAAAGGGACCCTGTATCCAAAAACAAAACAAAACAATGAAAATGAAAAGAAAAGCTGAGAATCACTGCTTTAGGTGTTATTGTGGTTAGATATTGAATTGTAACTATATTTGATACAATGTATACACCAAAGCTGGGGGATGGTTGTGGAAAACTTTAATCCCAGCACTTTGGGAGACTGAGGCAGGAAGATTGCCAAAAGTTCAAGGATACTTAGACCATAGCATACCATAACAAAGACCAGGGCCTGTGGAGATGGCTCAGCAGGTAAAGGTGCTTACTGCCCAGGTTGACTACCTGAGTGAGATCCCCTCATATGGTGGAAAGAGGGAGCTGACTCTGGCAAGTAGTTCTCTGACTTCCATACACGCCCCCATAAACAAACAAACAAACAAATATTTTCTTAAAGCAAATAAGGGTCTGGAGAGACAGCTAATGGTTAAGAGCATTTAGCTCCTAACTACCTATAACTCCAGTTCATCGGGAATCTGATACCTCTGATCTCTGAAGGCACCTACACTCATGTTCACACACTCACACACCTAATAAAAAGAAGTATTTTCTGCCTGGTCTACAGAGCTAGTTCCAGGACATCTCCAAAGCTACAGAGAAACCCTGTCTCAAAAAAACTTAAAAAAAAAAATTGAAAACCAAGCAAACAAATCCTAATAACATACCTCCCCCACACATAAAAGATGTGAAGATGTGGACTAAACCATAACTTCATAGGGGATGAACACTTTTTTAGAATAGAAGAATATCCTACTTTCTGGAATTGTAACTGTAAGCCAAGCTTAAGAATATAAAACAGCAGTTCGTGCTCTTAACCTCTGAGCCATCTCTCCAGCCCTCATGAATTCAATTCCCTGTGACCATATGACAGCTCACAACGTCCTGTAATGAGATCTGGTGCCCTCTTGTGGCGCATGCCAACAGAACACTATATACATACTAAATAAATTTAAAAAAATATAAAGCACACCTTTAAAAAAAACTCAAGGATACATCATCTAAGGTTATCTGCTTCTTTGAAATAAATACCTTGTTCCTTTAGTCTTGGGTTCTAGATCAGATCTTAGTTAAATTACAAACTTAATATATTAATCTAGGTCAAAAAATTTCAGGTTTGCCTTTGTCTCCAAGAAATTCTGTAGGGCACACAGGACAGCAAAACAGTTGCTTTAGTGTTGATGTTGAGCAACACAGCTTCCTGTTTGGGGGCGGAAGTGTAAAACCTTTAGTGAGAAAGAGCAAGAAGGGATTGTGTAGTCAGAGTCCTTCATGCTGTGCTCCCTGGTACTGCTTGGCGCTTTCAAGTAGAGGTGGTCTTCCTGCTTCTTCCTTTAAGAGTACAAGCAAAGCAGTCATTGTTTTTAACTTCTCGGAGATGATGTAGTTCTAAAGATAAACATTTTACAAATAGTTCTTGACTAAAAAAAAAAACAAAAAACTATGAGGCGGCTGGGCCGTGGTGGCACACGCCTTTAAATCCCAGCACTCGGGAGGCAGAGGCAGGCGGATCTCTGTGAGTTTGAGACCAGCCTGGTCTACAAGAGCTAGTTCCAGGACAGGCTCCAAAACCACAGAGAATCCTCGTTAGTATAGTGGTAAAAAAAAAAAAAAAAAAAAACAAACTATGAGGCACTGGGTGGTGGTGGTGCATGCTATCCAGCACTTAGGAGGCAAAGACAGGGAAATCTTGTGAGTTCGAGGCCAGCCTGGTCTACAGAGTGAGTTCCATGACAGGCTCCAAAGAGTACAGAAAAACCCTGTCTCGAAAAATCAAAAACAACAAAAAAACCTATAAGGTATCATTCAGTGTTGTAAATGCAAGATTCTCGTGAGCGCACGCACACACACTAGTTTTGTTGTTTGGAAAGCAAGGCTGTAAAGCAATGTTCTTTTCTTGGGACGGGGTCTTACTCAATGTAGCCCTGGCTGGCCTAGCACTTATGGCAGCCATCCTTTTTTCTCCCTGTTTCTGGCATCATAGGTCTGAGCTACCTCCTTGGATGTGATTAACTGGAAAAAAATATATTCAAAAGTTTATATACATCGACACAAGGTCTTTCATGTGGGAAGGTATTTATATATCCTCCTGCCTCTGCCTCTGCCTCTGCCTCCCGAGTGCTGGGATTAAAGGCGTGCGCCACCACCGCCCGGTCTCTCTCTCTCTCTCTCTCTCTCTCTCTCTCTCTCTCTCTCTCTCGACAGGCTTTCTGTATGTATCTCTGGCTGTCCTAGAACTCACTCTGTAGGCTGGCCTTGAACTCACAGAGATCCTCCTGCTTCTGCCTCCTGAGTGCTGGGATCAGAGGCAGACACACCAGTGCTGGGCTCAGGAGGTCACCTTTAAAATTTTTATATTGGCTAGGCGATGGTGGCGCATGCCTTTAATCCCAGCACTCGGGAGGCAGAGGCAGGCGGATCTCTGTGAGTTCGAGACCAGCCTGGTCTACAGAGCTAGTTCCAGGGCAGGCTCCAAAGCCACAGAGAAATCCTGTCTCGAAAAAAAAACAAAAAAAATTTTATATTGATTTTTATATGTATAAACATTTTGCATATATTTATGTCAGAAGAGGGTGACAGATGACAGAGCATCTGGTACTGGAGTTACAGGTAGTTGTGGCTGTCTGACCTGGGTGCAGGGAAGAACCAAACTGGGTCCTCTGCAAGAGTAAGAAGGGCTCCTAATCGCTGAGCTCTCCAGCCGCTCAGGCAGTCACTTCATATATTAGGTTCTCTGGGTAGAGAAGGTTGTCGGATGCCGTTGTCCAGTAGAACTATCTATGTGCAATGATGAACACTTCTCTCTGTGGCACTGAGACCAGTTAATTGTACTTCTGAATGTAACAGGAATTTAACATGTAGGGGCTAGATACATGGTTCCAAGGTTAAGATTGCTTGCTACTCACGCAGAGCGCTGGAGTTTGCTTTCTAGCGCCTAAGTCAGGTAGCTCACAACCACATCTAGGGTGTATTATGCTGTCTTCTTGTTTTCACGTGCACTTGCATGCTTATATACAGAGGAGGTGGTAAATCTTTAAAAAAAGGAAAAAGGTTAGGCATGGCTGAGTATGCCCTTACTCCCAGCACTTGGAAGACTGAGACAGGCAGATCTGTATGAGTTCTAGACCATCCTGATCTTCATGGTAGCTTCCAGGTTATCCAGGGCTTCAGTGTGAGACCTCAGCCAGACAAGCAGACCGAAAAGCATGTGTAGCTGGTGGCTACCATATTTGAAAACAGAGGTAGAATATTGAGCTTTTAGTCTCACAGACTGGGGGAGTACTTTATGTTAAGATAAATGTGGGACTGGAGAGATGGCTCAGTGGTTAAGAGCACTGCGTGCTTTTCCAAAGGTCCTGAGTTCAATTCCCAGCAACCACATGGTGGCTCACAACCATCTGTAATGAGATCTGGTGCCTGGCCTGCAGGCATACATGCAAACAGAATACTGTAGACATAATAAATAAATTAAAAAAAAAGATACAAACTGTGTCAAGTAAGAGGTGAGCTGTAGATAACTTATCTTAGTCCACCTCCCTGTGCCGCGTAGTAGAAAAGGCTGGACTTGGACTCTTGTGCTCAGTGGTAGCTAGTCTTCACAGCTGTACTGGTCTTTGCCAGAGTGCCTTCTTAAGAGTTTTAGATGATAATCCTCCCTGGTCGTCACACTGTAAGCATCAACACTGGTGCTCAGGACTCTTCTTTCTTGAATTAGCCCAATGCTGGCAGCCCCCAGTTCTTATTTCAGATGGTAGAGGGAAAGGCTGCCAACCTTTAGTTCCAGACTTTGCTTGTTAATAGTGGCTAGACTAAAGTGATTGAAACAAACAAGTGAAATAAATACAAGGTCTGAGACGCTGTAGAAAGCTTTTGTTGTGTTAGTGGAATCTTGAAGGCTTTGCTTTTGAAGTGTAAGGTCAGTAAGTTGATCAGTTTCTTAGTTGATCTGAAGTTCGTTTTTTTTTTAAATATTTATTTATTTATTATGTATACAATATTCTGTCTGTATGCCTGAAGGCCAGAAGAGGGCGTCAGACCTCTTTACAGATGGTTGTGCGCCACCATGTGGTTGCTGGGAATTGAACTCAGGACCTTTGGAAGAGCAGGCAACGCTCTTAACCACTGAGCCATCTCTCCAGCCCTGATCTGAAGTTCTTGAGCCTCTCCTTTATTTACTTTTTTTTTTTTTTTTTTTTTGGTTTTTTCAAGACAGGGTTTCCCTGTGGTTTTGGAGCCTGTCCTGGAACTAGCTTTTGTAGACCAAGCTGGTCTCGAACTCACAGAGATCCGCCTGCCTCTGCCTCCCGAGTGCTGGGATTAAAGGTGTGCACCACCACCGCCTGGCCTTCATTTACCTTTTAAACTTGATTTCTCACAAGAATCTTCTGATATTCATCCAATTCACAGGCTTTGCCCTTTCCCTTTTTTTTTTCCCTTGGAAAGGACATTGCAGGCAGGAAGAACCCCTGGGATAAGGCCACGGAGAGGAAAAGCTCTGAGCTGCCATAGGGGAATTGAGAGTCGGTTGTGGATGATTCATGTGCATGTAATTGAGAAATTGAGCTGCTGATTACTTTTTTAAAAAAGTATTTATTTATTATGTATACAATATTCTGTCTGTGTGTATGTCTGCAGGCCAGAAGAGGGCACCAGACCCCATTACAGATGGTTGTGAGCCACCATGTGGTTGCTGGGAATTGAACTCAGGACCTCTGGAAGAGCAGGCAGTGCTCTTAACCACTGAGCCATCTCTCCAGCCCCTGCTGATTACTTTTTGATCAGTAATTTAGTAGTGGTTCTCAAATGCTCCTATCAGAATCACCCTAATGGCTTATTAAGCTACAGATAGCAGAGCCCATCTAGGGTTTGTTTCCATAGGTCTGAAGTCCTCATTTCTATCAAGTTCTAGGTGGTGCTGATAATTCACACCCTGAGCACCAACTCGTCTAATAATTGCCTATTTTGTGTATGTAAACCCTCGATGTTAACGCACAGTGGTGTTACTGCTCTGGGCATAGGCTGGTCTTTCCATAGGCTTTGGTATTCATAGCCCTTAGTGCAGTGTTGGAACACTAGTAATGAAAGCAGGGAATACTGAACATGCTTTCTTGGCACCCAAGGTTTTTCATTTTTATTAAATTAATGAATTAATTTTTTCCCAGCCTGATCACAGTTTCCCCTCCCTCCTCCCTCTCCTCTCAGTTCCTCCCCCCAACCTCTGCTACCCCCACTTATTATTTAGTGTATATGAGTACATGTATGTCTGCCTGTGTACCACATGCATGTCTGCTTCCTGAGGAGGTGGTGAACTTTCTTGTGGATCCTGGGAATCAAATCTGGATCCTTTGCAAGAACAAGTGCTCTTAATCACTGAGCAGACTCTCTAGCCCGGCTCCCAGGTATTTTAAGTATCTGAACTAGAGACACTTGGTGCTGGAAGACCATTGTAATGTAAAATGAAGATTTAAAATCTCCATAACTTTTAGCCAGGTGTAATAGTGCAAGTCTTTAACCTCAGAACAGGGAGTTTAATTTTGGCCCTAGAGAGTCAGAAGCAGGCAGATCTCTATTAGTTCAAAGCCAGTCTGGTCTATATAGTTCTAGGACAGCCAAAGCTACATAGTGAGACCCTGTCTCAAACAAAACAAAGCAAAACACATTTGTAAATCCAAATAGGAAACAAAAATGAATATAGCAACAATTGGGAAACACTTTTTTTTTTTTTTTGGTTTTTCGAGACAGGGTTTCTTTTTTTTTTTTTTTAATTTTATTGCATTTTATGTGCATGTTTCACCTGCTTCCTGCTTGTTTGTCTGTATACATGTGTGCTTGGTGCTGCGGAGGCCAGAAGAGGGTGTCAGATCCCCTGGAACTAGAGTTACAGTTGGTTGTGAACCACCTGGTGGGTACTGGGAATTGAACCCCGGTCCTCTGGAAGAGCAGCCAGTGTTCTAAACACTGTGCCACTGCTTCAGCCCTGGGAAACACTTTTCTTAGAGTTCCTTTATATTCTTAAAAAGTAGTGAGTTCAGCCGGGCGGTGGTGGCGCACGCCTTTAATCCCAGCACTCGGGAGGCAGAGGCAGGCGGATCTCTGTGAGTTCGAGGCCAGCCTGGTCTACAAGAGCTAATGCCAGGACAGGCTCCAAAGCTACAGAGAAACCCTGTCTTGAAAAACTAAAAAAAAAAAAAAAAAAAAAAAGTAGTGAGTTCTCCAGAAGCACCTCCCCACAAAAAAAAAAAAAAAAACCCAAACAACAAAACGATGACTTCCTGTGATTCTCTTACCTAGATTAAATAAAAGAATGCATCACTACTGTACCCAGTTTGGAATTTGGACTAACTATTGTCCCTGTTCTCTTTCTCCTGATATGTTTCTCTTTTCAGGTTTAATCGAGAGACTAAGTTCTCTATAGAAACACCCACATTTGTATGGATGATTGGGGAAAGATAGTGGTACCAACAAGGGAGAGCCGTCTGACCCTCCAAGAAAATGAGTATGCTAAAACCAAGCGGGCTGAAGGCCCCTACCAAGATCTTTAAGCCTGGAAGCACAGCCTTGAAGACACCTGCCGCTGGTAATGCTTACTTTTTATTTTTTTAAATATTATTTCATTTTGAGACAGGGTTTCTCTGCATAGCAGAGGCAGATGGATCTCTGAGTTGGAGGCCAGCCTGGTCTACAGAGTTAGTTCCAGGACTGCCACAGCTATGCAGAGAAATCCTTTCTTTGGAAAAGAAAATACAGAGCAAAACAAAGAACAACAACACAACTTGTGTGTCCAAGTGTGCATGCATACTCACCTTCCATGCACCTCTCGAGGTCAGGGTCATGTTAGGTATGTTCTTCAGTTGTTCTCCACCCAGCTTTCGAGACACTAAACCTGGAACTGGACATGGAGGCTAGGGTCGCTGTCTGGTGAACTCCAGGGACTTTCCTGTCTCTGCACACACACACACACACACACACCCGCTTGTTTCTTTATGCTGATGCACCAACCTAAAGTCCTCCGAGCACATTACCTAGTGAACCACACACAGCCACTCAGAGCTAGAATTCTTCTTTTATTTCCAGGACAAGGTTTCTGTGTGTAGCTCTGGCTGTCCTGGAACTCACTTTGTAGACCAGGCTGGCCTCGAACTCAGAAAGATCCACCTGCCTTTGCCTCCCGAGTTCTGGGATTAAAGGCACGTACCATCATAGTCTGGCAGATGTAGAATTCTTAAAAATCACATTTTTGGAGGGTATCCTTTCTTAAATTAGTTGATTTAGTGTGAGTAGTTAAAGTAATTGTCAAGTTAAGTCACTTGAGTTATTTGATCCCTGTAGTATTAAGAAGGTATTTTGATTTCTCTTATTTTTTCCAGATCTTTCTCCATGGACTTATAAACAAACAGTAGTCTACTCTAAAGATTTTTTTTTTTTTTTCGAGACAGGGTTTCTCTGTGGTTTTGGAACCTGTCCTGGAACTAGCTCTTGTAGACCAGGCTGGTCTCGAACTCACAGAGATCCGCCTGCCTCTGCCTCCCGCGTGCTGGGATTAAAGGCGTGCACCACCACCGCCCCGCCTTACTCTAAAGATTTTATGACACTAACTGAGCTGTAGTTGGCTTTCAAGCCAGTGAGGAAGCTTTTCCCAGACATTTTATGCACATGTGATTCAGTCCATGCAGGTGGCTCTAACATAATGTTCTCAACTTCAATGCTGCAACCCTTTAATACAGTTCCTGATGTTGAGGTGACCATAAAATTATTTCATTGCTACTTCATAATTGTTTTTGCTGCTGTTATGAATTGTAATGTAGATATCTGTGTTTTCTGGTGGTCTTAGATGACCCTGTGAAAGGTTGAGAACCGCTGCAAAACAAATGGCCTTAGGCTGGGAGTTTACAAACAACACAAAAGTGTTGCTCACAGTTCGGGTTTTCTCCCAGTTTTGCTTAGACTTTTTTGGCACTTAGACTTCAGCCTAATGTCAACTCTTGGGTGTGTGTGGGGGGCTCATCTCTGCAGCTCTCAGGCTACCGGAGTTCTTATCTCTCTGACCTCTATGTGGGCATGGACTGTGCTGTCTTGCTTTGCTTCCTGGCAGAGAACAATACCTTGAACTAGTCCTAGAGACACGCAGGAGCTGCTTACATTAAGTCATTTAATTTTTTTTTTTTGTTTTTTTTTTGTTTTTCAAGACAGGGTTTCTCTGTGGCTTTGGAGCCTGTCCTGGAACTAGCTCTGTAGACCAGGCTGATCACGAACTCACAGAGATCCGCCTGCCTCTGCCTCCCGAGTGCTGGGATTAAAGGCGTGCGCCACCATTGCCCGGCTAAGTCATTTAATTTTTTTTAAGTGCCTTCAAGAGAGATGTCACTGCCTCCCTACAGGGGAAGAAATTAAATCAGGGAGGTTGTGTCACATCCTGAGATAATGATAGTTTGGTTAGGAATGTGCACTTTTCCAAATTACACTAAATGTTAAAAAAAATCCTTATTGGATGACTGAATGGATGCTTTCAGTGTAAATACACATTTCTGGCATGTTAACTGTTATCTTTATGATAGGACAGAGGTTGCACTAAAGTATTTTGCCTTCCCAGGGCATTTGGCTATCTTTTTGTTTATACTGTGATTCTACCTCCACCATCAAAGGAGGTAATAGTGTTGCTATAGAGATGGCAGAGGCCTTAGCCTCAAATTCTTTCATCTGTCAAGCATGACTCCATGTCTGGTTAAATGATCTGAGTTTTGTTGGTGTGACATACTCTGATATGAGAATGAATGGGTCTTAGTGGATCCGACGGGTATTCCTGAAATGTTCAGGAAGGGAGTGGGGTGGCCATGAACTCAGAACTTTTTTTCTTGCCTTAATGATATCCAGTCTTAATTGCAAAAGTAGAATAAATTTCACTCCGCAGCTCATGGTTTTGACTGTGTTCTGCCTCCTTGCTTAAAAACAGACCAACACAAAATTTGTCCAACAAGTCATGGTCTGTTCATATTGCTAATTGTTTTCTCTCTCTTTAGGTTTAAAGCTTTTTGTTTTTTGGTTTTGGTTTTGGTTTTTTGAGACAGGGTTTCTCTGTACCTTTGGATCCTGCCCTGGAACTTGCTCTCTAGACTAGGCTGGCCTCGAACTAACAGAGATCGCCTGTCTCTGCCTCCTGAGTGCTGGCTTTAAAGATGTGCACCACCACAGCCCGGTCTAAAGTTTTTTTTTTTTATTATTACTATTTATGTTTATGGGTGTCTGGGGCCAGCAGAGAAAGAATGTCAGATCCCTGGAACTGGAATTATGGACAGTTGTGAGTCACCATGTGGGTGCTAGGGATTGAACCTGGGTCCCCCTGCAAGAGCAGCCAAGTGCTTATAACCACTGGGCAGTCTCTCCAGCCCACTCTGTGTTTTTCTTTAAGTTAAAAGGTAACTGTTGATTATGATGTTGGGTCTTTCTAACCCTTTGTTTTCAGGTGCAGCTCCAGTGGAGAAGACAGCACCCAGTGAAAAAGCCGCAGGCCCTCCATCCTCTGAGGCCCAAGATGAATTTGTGGATGACTTTCGAGTTGGAGAACGTGTTTGGGTGAATGGCAATAAGCCTGGATTTATCCAGTTTCTTGGGGAAACTCAATTTGCACCAGGCCAGTGGGCTGGGATTGTTTTAGATGAACCCATAGGAAAGAACGATGGTTCGGTGGCAGGAGTTCGGTATTTCCAGTGTGAACCTTTAAAGGGTATATTTACCCGGCCTTCAAAGTTAACAAGGAAGGTGCAAGCAGAAGATGAAGCCAATGGCCTGCAGACAGCTCCTGTCAGAACTGCTTCACCTCTGTCCACTGCTGCAGCCACTCCCTCAAATATTCCCCATAAACCATCCCAGTCAACAGCAAAAGAAACTTCAACTCCATCACAAATCAGCAACCTTACGAAAACTGCCAGTGAGTCAATCTCCAACCTTTCAGAGGCTGGCTCCGTCAAGAAAGGAGAGCGGGAACTCAAGATCGGAGACAGGGTGTTGGTGAGTTGGTGTGCACAAGTCACTGTGGCCACTGGTCCTTCACTTGTCCATTTTAACATCCTCCTCCTCTTCTAATTGTTCCTCCTTCTGTTCTTCGAGATAAGGTCTTTCTTTGTAGCCCAGGCTGCAGCAATGCTCTTCATTATGCTTCCTTCCACCACACTAATTTGTTTTTTAAACATAAATCTTTGATTTAGAAATAAGAAACATTTTTACTTTAAATTAGTTAAAAAAATAAGATTTAGAAACTAAGCATGGTAGCCGAGCGATGGTGGCACACTATCCCCGTACTCAGGTGGTAGAGGCAATCTACAGCATGAGTTCCAGGACAGTCAAGATTACACAGAGAAACCCGTCTCAAAAAATGAAAAACAAGTGAAAAAGAGGGGGAGAGAGGGAGGGAGATACATGCACGCACACACGCAAAGGGACTTAGAAATCTGAACTGTTTCATTTAAAATTTAAAAATATTGTCAGGCATAATAATCTCAGTTCTGTTGAGGCAGAGGCAGGAGGATTGAGTGTTCAGATCCTGGCTATGCTATATAGCAAGACCCTGTTTTTAAAAACAAAAAACAACAAAACAAAAAAGAAATAATTGGGCAGAGGCAGGGAGCTTGGGGAGAAGTGTGTGCTTTGCAAGCACGAGAACTTGAGTCTGATCTCCAACATCCACATAAACGCTGAGCACGGTAGCACACACTACTACTGACACACACTTATAGCCGGGGCTGGGGGGTGGAAACAGGGAGCCTTTGGCTTAGATGCCCCAAGTTTCCTGTTTCTATTGCAAAACAATCAATGTATGTGTCCAGAGAGGAGCTCATAAAAGACAGATTTTCTTTATGACAACCCGTGTTCACAGTGTCTAATCCTACCAGAGCTTAACTCAGTCAGCAGAAAGACATTACTACATTTATGAGGGTCCTACTCCTCCATCTTAAACTACAGACTTCCCACCAGGTCCCACTTCATTGGACACTGTAGCACTGGAAACAGCCATAATGTGAGGATTTTGTTTTGTTTTTGAGAAAGGGTCGCATGTATCTTTGGTTGTTCTTAAACTTACTATGTAATCCATGTTGACCTGAACTTCTAAGCCTCTTGCCTCTACTTCCCGAGTACTGGCATTATAGGTGTTGCCACCACACCTGGTATATGTGGTACTGGGGACCAAACCCAGGGATTTGTGTGTGCTAGACAAGTACTCTACCAACTGAACTACACCCCTAGCCTTTAGTGTGTTAGTGGAGTCCGGCCATATTGGTGCCACAATGAACCTAGACGTCAGCATCGACTCTCATTAGCTATGAAAAATTACATTTATGCCGGGCGGTGGTGGCGCACGCCTTTAATCCCAGCACTCGGGAGGCAGAGGCAGGCGGATCTCTGTGAGTTCGAGGCCAGCCTGGTCTACAAGAGCTAGTTCCAGGACAGGAACCAAAAGCTACGGAGAAACCCTGTCTCGAAAAATAAAAAAAAAAAAAAAAAAAAAAAAAAGAAAAATTACATTTATTAATTTTGTGTGTATGAATGTTTTGTCTGCATGTATGTATGTATGTGTATAGGGCATTGGATTTCTGGAACTGAAATTACAGATGTTTGTACCACATGGGAACCAAACTCAGATCCACGTAGTGGTGCTGCTCTTATAGAGGGCGGTGGTGGTGCACACCTTTAATCCCAGCACTCGGGAGGCAGAGGCAGGTGGATCTCTGAGTTTGAGGCCTGGTCTACAAGAGCTAGTTCCAGGACAGTCTCCAAAGCTACAGCGAAACCCTGTCTTGAACCCTCCCCCCACCAAAAAAAAGAAAGAAACCAAAGCAGGAAGTTCAAAGCCTAACCAGATAACCAGACATGGTGGCACACCTCTTTAGTCGTAGCACCCAGAAGGCAGAGGCAGGGGCCAGTCTGAGTTTGGGGCCAGTCTTTAACAGTTGTAAGGAAATAGAACCTTTACAGTAGAGTCGGTCATTTAAAAGTACTTACATTATTTTTTTTCTTTACCCTTCCTTCCTTCCTTCCTTCCTTCCTTCCTTCCTTCCTTTTTCCTTTTCCTTTCATTTATTTATTTTTTGAGACAGTTTCTCTGTTAGCCCTGACTGTCCTGGAACTCAGATCCACCTGCTTTAAACTTATTATGTGCTGCAGGATGACTTTGAACGTCTCAGCCTCTTGCCTCCACTTCCTAAGTGCTGGTATGCTACCAGCACCCAGCATAAAGTTTAAATTTTCATTTGCTGTGCAGTTAGTGAGCCCAAACTACATGTGTAGATTGTGTCTTTAATATGTCACTGTGTTGAGACAAAGGAAATACAAGAGAATACAAAGAATCTAGGGTCACAGATGAGTTTTACTTCTCTCTGTTGTTGCTGCGTTTTTACTTTTATAGCAAATAATTTATTTCCAACCAGGAGAATTGCTCTAAAGTAATCAATCATTTTTGTAAAATTTATTTTATTTATTATTGTGTATGTGTGTATTTGTGGGCACACATTTTATGAGATCAGTTCTTTCCTTCCACATTTATGTGGGTACCAGAGATTGCATGTACTTGTTAGGCTCACATGTTGGGGCAGCTAGTGTCTTTATCTAATGAGTCTGCCTGCTGGCCTGGTATCAAGTGTTTTTCTAAGTAAGATAATACTTTGGTAAGAAGCCTTAATGATTACATATTATATAGAATGATATAGAATGTTGCATTATTGGACTACACCAGACATCAGGTCAGTCTGGCAGTGTGTCACTTAGGTAAGCAGACAGTGTGGCTTCAGGATTGAGAAGAGTTGAGAAGACAAAGCAAAGAAGCTGCTGATGGGAAGATGGACCACACCACCTATCATTTATTAGGACCACAAGGAATAAGCTATTGAATGTTTCTATCTTAAGTTTCACCTTTTATTCTTCTTTTAGGTTGGTGGCACTAAGGCTGGTGTAGTTCGGTTTCTTGGAGAGACCGACTTTGCCAAGGGGGAGTGGTGTGGTGTGGAGTTAGATGAACCCTTGGGGAAGAATGATGGTGCTGTTGCTGGAACAAGGTTGGTTTGGAATTGTGTGATACTGCTTCTCCCTCATACATATAGGTGTGTGCTAGCAGAACTCACCACACATGGGTAATAAAGTGATAATGGCTGTCTGAGGAGCTATACACTTTGTTTTGTTTAGTGAGACACTCTTACTCTTTGGAACAGGCTGGCCTGGGACTGCTTGTGTAACCCAAGCTAGCCTGGCACTTGTGGCAGTCTTCCTGCCCAACTCAGTCTTCCAAGTATGAGAACTAAAGATATGAGCTACTGTGACTGACTAGGAGCCATACTTTTACTATCTGTCTGTCTGTCTGTCTCTTTATCCTAGGAGCTATACTTTTATTATTTATTTATTCTGGTAGATATACTTTTATTATTATTTATTTATTCATTAGTTTGTTTGTTTATTTATTTACTTTTTGAGACAGGGTCTCTTTATGTAGTTGTGGCTGTCCTGGAACTTGCTATGTAGACCAGTGGCCTCTGTCTCACAGATATCCACCTGCTTTTGCCTCCCAGTGCTGGGATTAAAGGTGTATATCACAACATCTAGACTTTTTTATTTCTGGGACCTAACTAGAAAATATTGTTTGTTTGTCTTTGTTTTTAATGCATATTCATATGCACATGTGTACATGCCAGAAGAAAGCTGTAGGTGTCAGTTCAAGATTTCTCATTGTTCTGGAATTTCCAATTAGGCTAGGCCAGCTGGCCATTGAGTATCACTCTGCACAGCAAATATTTTTTTATTTCTGGCTTTCTTTTTTGAAAGTAGTGGGTCTCAAGCTGGGTGGTAGTGGTGCATGCCTTTAATCCCAACACTCTGGAAGCAGAGGCAGGCAGATCTCTAAGTTTGAGACCAGCCTGGTCTACAAGAGCAAGTTCAAGACAGGCTCCAAAGCAACACAGAGAAACCCTGTCTTGAAAAACAAAACATAAACCAAAAAAAGAAAGTAGTGGGCCTCTACAAGTTCCTGAGCATCAGGAGAAGAGTTGTGGCAAAGAGAAGGTAACAGCCTTTGTTAGAAAAAGAAATGTAAAATGTGTCTTCGTTTTGGATTAGAATCCATCTGTAAAATGTGTCTTCATGTCTGATTAGAATCCATCTGTGCTCGGGAACTAGCCACGGAGCACCCCTCCTGTTGTAAGAGCACCCCTGCTCTGCCCTTGGAGTAGAGGGATGTACAAGGATTTCTCATAATTCTTTTTGGGCTCACATAGCTCAAGTTGGCCTTGAATTACTCAAGTAGCCAAGGCTGCTCCTGAGCTCCTTGATCCTCTTCATCTCCGAAGTGCTTGGATTTCAGTGCATGGAGTCATGCTGGCTTAGACTGTTTCCTCGTCAGATGTTCTGACAGCCTTGGGTGCAGCTGTGAGATAGTGCATGGTCGTTATTGGTGTACAGTATGTTGATTGTGACATCTAGTTAACATTGACCTATATGAGCTTTAACCCCCCAAACATCATGACTCACAGAGATAAAAATCTCTCAGTAAAAACGATTATGAAGCCATCTCTTTTTTTTTGTGTGTCCTGTGTATCAAAAACCAAACACCAGGTCTCTCACACGGAGCCACATCCTCTGCCCCAAAGCCATCCTGTTTCTTAAGCATTGTAATTGCCACAATCTCTAGTGTCCTCGGATAACTGACATTTCTAGTTTACTTCGGTGGATCTGCCAGAGTCAGAGTCTTGTGTGACTACTGGTCTTGTTTGTCATGACTTTATTAAGTGGGGTCCCTAAGTCTCTACACTTGTATTTACATTTATCACATAACAGAACTACTTATGTCCTTACATAATCTCACACATTTTGAGTTGGAAGAGTGTTTGGTTATAGTTGTTATTTTTTGTAATTAAGTTGTATTTGTTCCTCCTTTTATTTATCTCTAAAGGTATTTTCAGTGTCAGCCCAAGTATGGATTGTTTGCTCCTGTCCACAAAGTGACAAAGATTGGCTTCCCTTCTACTACACCAGCCAAAGCCAAAGCAGCTGCTGTGAGGCGAGTGATGGCCACCACGCCCGCCAACCTGAAGCGCAGCCCCTCCGCCTCCTCTCTCAGCTCCATGAGCTCTGTGGCCTCTTCTGTGAGCAGCAAACCCAGCCGAACAGGACTAGTAAGCCTCCCCTCCTTCCTGAGGCACCAAATGCCCACAGCCAGTGCCCCGCTTTGCTTGTGTGCTGAGTGTCAGCTATAGCTTGTTGTGAAAGTCTGTGTGAGGCAGTTTTGTGACTCCTGCAAGTCCATGAGTTTTGGAATAGAATTTTAGCGGCACTTTTATTCATAGTAGCTTTAATGCATGTTCTTGGGAAGTCTGTAGTAACTACTCTTTATTATTTGAAATTATTTGGGCCCAAATGTCAGGGAAATTGGAGGGATCCTATTCATCGTGGGCATAAGTCTCTTTCTCTTTGACGTCTAACAATTTTAGGGACCAGTGTATTTTGAGAGAATTTAGTGTAGTCTAATCCACTACTAATGTGTGAGTGCTCCTATGTGGAACAGATGATTCTGAGTGATCTTTTGGACTTTTTTTTTTTTTTTTTGAGACAGGGTTTCTCTGTGGCTTTGGAGCCTGTCCTGGAACTAGCTCTGTAGACCAGGCTGGTCTCGAACTCACAGAGATCCGCCTGCCTCTGCCTCCCGAGTGATCTTTTGGAACTTGAAGATGCTAGGAAGAGCCTTATTAGGTTTTGTTTTTTCTCTTCATGTCTTTCTCTTGGTCCCTTTTTCTCTTCTCCTTTTCCCATTTAGAGCATTGAAAGTGGAATTGCTGGAGTTAAAGCAGCACCTTGTTCTTTTTGTGAATATGATATAGTATTCAGATTATTTTGATGTCATCCCTTGCCCTTAATTTCATTTCTTGGAAACGAGGCAGGTATTGTTTATATCAGAAATGGGAGTAAGATTCTATTCCCACCTGAATTCAGGATGTCAACTTTTTGATGTGGACTCAAGGCAACAGTTAGAAAGTAAGATGGTGACCTTAGCACTAGGGTTCCAGTCTTTGATCTCATTTACCTTCTATTCAGGAAGAGAGAGGAGGGGGGTGGTGAAGTCTCTTAAGTGGTTGTAATACTCTTTTGCCAGTGAGCTGCAGGTAAAATAAACATATCTCAGACTGTTTTAGTTTGCATCCTTAACAGTTCAATTAAAAATGATTCTCAGGAGAAAAATATTACAGGAGCAGTGGAGTGGAGATGGAGAGCAAAGGCTCAGTGCATCTAGGCACGGACGTCCCTCTGTGGTCTTGGAACAGTTCCATGACATGTCTGCTCTGGAGGAGTCCTTCCCTGAGGAACTGTTACCAGCTTGTTAATTATGTCCATTTCTTTAGGGAATACCAAGCTCTCCCTGTATCCTTCAGTCTCCCCTCCTAACATTTAGCAGACAAGTTTTAATTTCTCATAGCTCAGTTCATTTATAGAAGAAAACTATCAAGAGCTATCTCCTTGTGAGACAGTTTTGTTTCTTGGTATATTTTTGTGGGGTAGCTATAGTTTCTGATAGAAATGATAGGAAGAGCATAATGGGGATACAACATAATGTGATTTTAACTTTTCTTGAGAGGTGTATTTGGTAGATAGAAATGGAAAAGTTTGTATTTTTGAATGATTGATTTATCTGTGTGTGTATGTGTGTGTGTGTGTGCGCGCGCGCATGTAGGTGTGTGTCGGGCACTTTGGAGCTGGCATTTGTGGGACACCTGGTTTCTTAGGTGAGTGCTGGAATCAGAACTCTGGTCCTCATGATTTCACAGCAAGCACTCTTAGCCACTGAGCCATCTCTACAGTCCCCAGAAAAGTTAGTATTTAGTTAATTCTTCAGTAACTATAGTGTCTCACTGTTAGGGAACATGTTCCTATTGGGCATTATGCATCTTGTCATGCCTTGGAATTGTGTTTACCTCTGGGGCCTTCCTTTCCTGTGCTGCCCTGATGTGTGCATAGTACTTGTTTTTGTCTTCACAGTTCCCAGCATCCAACTTTGCAGACATGGTGCTGTTGAACGGAGTAGATCACAATCTAACTGAAACTGAAGTGCCTGATCTAGTCATCTGCATGCTGTTCAACAGCTACCCTTGCATTTCTTTGGGATTTTACAAATCCTTCATCGTGCCTATGAGTTTTCATGGGCCCTCGTGGCAAATCTGTGCACATGGTTTGGTGACCTCACACTTAATGTACTCAAGGAGATGTTAGTGAGAAGTATAACTTAACCATGCAGCAAGGTGGGAATGCTGGACTAGTGCTAAAAAGAGAGAAATGGACTTTGTGCCCAGTATATTTAAATAATTCAAAAAATTCCACAAAATGAACAACAAAAGGCAGTGTAAGTTTGATTAAATTCCTTTGCTCATCCAATCAGATTGATGGATTAATTGATGAAGATCCCCACTGTCTGCTCCCTGAGATAAGGGCTCGATAGACTGACCTAGAGCAGAGGAAGCAAAGGGCGAATTAATCTGGATCCAGCAGCTGCTAAGTCAAGGCCATGGACAAACGTTTTCAATACCTTCCCAGCCTGCAGAGCCTGTGGGAGCCTGCAGAGAGGAATGTGCTTCATTTTGTCCAGTTCCCTGCTGCCACTTCGGCAGATCATTTCCTCGGGGTTTTATCCAACTGTTAGCTTCAAGACAGAGATGGATAGATGACAAGAAAACCCATTCTTTCTCAGGGTCCTTCAGCCCTTGTCTCAGCTACCTCCTGTCCTTCTGTTTTCCTTCTTCCTTCCTGCCCCTCTGTTGCCCTGTTGTCTTCTTCCCACTTACCATTTCTTTTTCTTCATAGGTTTCTCTTTTTCTTTCCATCTTCTCATTTCCTTTTCCTTCTGTGTGTGTCTGACCATCTTTCTTCACCCAGACTTTGCTTTTAAATCTTATAAATATCTAGTGATTGGGATCCAAATCCTAGAGACCAGGTTCCAGCGTGATATCTTCCAAGTTTTTCCTTTGCAAAGAAAAATGCTGGAAATCCTGACAAAAATCCACCTGTTTCATCAGTTGAAGAGCTGTGGCTCTGAGGGTGGTGTCTTCATTTCCTCACAATGTTTGGAAGCTTTACAAGCTCAGCCTTAAGACCAAGATCAAAAGGTTAGCCATATGTTGTTATCAGAAGATAACAATAGCTCAGGCTGAAGTAGTTTAAAGAACTTTGGTATGTTTTGTTTTGAGATTGGGTTTTACTCTTTAGCCCAGGCTGGCTTCGAGCTCATTGGCTGTTCCCCTGCCTCAGCTTCTTGAGTCCTGGATTACAGATGGTGAACCATTATATCTGACTTTAGACAAACTTTTAAAATTGGTTTTGTGAAAACTGTCTAGATTCCTCCAGTCCCTGTCAGCTGAGCTCAAAGTACCCATGTTTGAGCTACACATTCATCTTCTAAACATCCTCTCAACTTTGCTGTGAGCTTCTCTATTTCTTTGTTGTTGTTGTTGTTGTTGTTGTTTTTAAGAGGTCTTTTTTTTTTTTTTTGGGTGAGAACTTTGCCTAATATTTTGCAAACCCGCAAGCTGGGACCGCACTTTTGCTTTGCCGAGGAGATGCCTGCTATGCATGCATTGCTCACTCCTTTCCTCCCCGGTAGCACCATCACCCTTCACTTCTCTGACTTTCCTTTGCAGTTGACTGAAACCTCCTCCCGCTACGCCCGCAAGATCTCGGGCACCACTGCCCTCCAGGAGGCGTTGAAGGAGAAGCAGCAGCACATTGAACAGCTGCTGGCTGAGCGGGACCTGGAGCGGGCCGAGGTGGCCAAGGCTACCAGCCACGTGGGGGAGATAGAGCAGGAGCTAGCCCTGGCCCGAGATGGGCATGACCAGGTGAAGTCTGGTGTTGATCTTGTGAATATGGTGGTGGTTTCTAAATTGAGTGATGAGGCTAAAAAGAGTGCCTGGTGTTTGGAGCCAGGGAGTTGGAGCTGAACATAGGAAATGAGAATCAATTTCTGAGCTTGTTGGAAAGCTGTGGTCTGGGTTCCAGTTTCCATCATCATAAAGTTTTGTTCTTCTTGATTTTATCTTAGCCATTTGGTCTTTATGTCTAGGCTTTGAGTCTGTCTGCATTAACTGATCATTACTAGGACCTTAGTGATCACAGATGTTGTTTGTAGATTATTATTGACATATGTTTCATATTGGAAAAGCTGAGACTTGTTTTACTGTTGCCTTCTGTTGCTATATGATGTGGAGTTTTTTGTCATCTAGTTTACAGGAAAGTTGCCAGGAATAACCACCTGAGATAGAAAGAGTTAGAATGTATCAAGACTGATGCCCACCCATCGTGGTCACACTTAGCCATACCCATTTGGAAGGATCCTTGGGCTACTCACTAACATTCTTGCTTCCCCAGCATGTCCTGGAACTGGAAGCCAAGATGGACCAGCTGCGAACAATGGTAGAGGCTGCTGATAGGGAGAAAGTGGAGCTCCTCAACCAACTAGAAGAGGAGAGAAGGTGATCCTTGAGTGTAATCTTTTTCAATGTTGTCTTAGCAAGAAATTTACTCTCAACAACTTTGTTGACAAAACCCAGGGAATGACTGTATTCAGCCAAAACTGACGTCTGATATGTGGAGAGAGTGGGCATTGATGGAGCTTCTCCTGACTTGATTAACAGATCCTTACTGCCACTGAATGCTAAACCTCCCGAGGATAGCTTTAGTCAGCATCACTAAACCAGCATCACTGGTTTCTCTTACCTAGTCTTTATAAAGAAACTTAATCTTGTTTTTCAAGACAGGGTTTCTCTGTGTAGCTCTGGCCGTCCTGGAACTCAGTCTGTATACCAGGCTGGCCTTGAACTTAGAGAGCCTTCTGCCTTTGCCTCCCAAGTGTGGGATTAAAGGCATTGTTCTACCAAACCTGGCTAAGACTTATTTATTTTATTTTTTAATGTGCATTGAGTACATGTATGTCTGAGTGAAAGTGGCATATTCTCTGGAAATGGAGTTATAGACAGTTGTGAGCTGCCATGTGGGTACTGGGCATTGAACCCAGGTCATCTGTAAGAACAGCCATCTCTCCAGCCCCCTGGTTGATCTGATCTTGATTGATTGATCCATTCTGGTATGTGTGCCCAAGGGAAACAATTGATTTTTTTCTTTTCAATTTTTTTTTACCAAATACCTTCTAGAATTGATACCTAGATAAAATTTGGAATTTCTAAATAACTACAGCACAGCTTTTATACACTAGTGCTCTAAAGATGCACACCTTTATTTTCTATGTCTCTGTAGTGTTTGTTTTCATCAAGGACACCAAATTCACCAGGGAACTGCTCTTCCTGCCTGCTGTGGGGTAAGGTATTCCTTAGCACTTTCCTCAATGCTTTGTTTCGGTTTTACTCCACAGGAAGGTTGAGGACCTTCAGTTCCGGGTAGAAGAAGAATCAATTACCAAAGGCGATCTTGAGGTAAACCCTTCTAGCTCTCTAAAGCCTTTCTGGATGCCAGTGTTGAGAAATACGAGTGATACACTGGGCCAGGGATCCTTGTCAGAACAGCTGGTCAAGAGGATGTCGGGTATCCCGCCTCTGGTCACTTGGGTTGTGCTGAGGATGGTTGGTTCTTGCACCTGTGATTGCAGTATCCTAATCCATGCAGCAATTAAAATGTTCAGCACTCTTCTTGTGCTTCAAATTGGAAGCTAATTGGATTTAATCAAGTCATAAATCTGGCAGTGTGTGTTAAGACAGTCTTAGTAAGACTCTGCTTGCTCCTCAGATGCTGGAAATAGCATTGTAAAAAAAAAAACTAAGTTTCAACATAATAGTGCATAGCAAAGCATCTTTGTTGTGGCTCTGCTTTGTTCTGTAGTGGGGCAGAACAAATCCTTTATAACACTATAAAAGTAAATAATGTGTTCTCGTAGTTCATTTTATTTATTGATTGATTGATTGATTGATTGATGCTAGGGATTAGATAGTTTCTTTTTTAAATAATGTAGTTACTAAAAACCAGGAGCAATTTATGCCACTTCTATGGCATACTTAAAAGTCACCCATTTTCAGCCGGACAGTAGTGGCGCAAGCCTTTAATCCCAGCACTCTAGAGGAAGAGGCAAGCAGATCTCTGTGAGTTCAAGGCCAACCTGGTCTACAAGAGTTTGTTCCAGGACAGGCTCCAAAAAAACCCAAAAAAACCCCACCCATTTTCCTATAATAGTAGGTTTCTTATTTTCTTAACAATTACAATTAGTTTTGAATTATAAACTGCTGTTAAATGGTTTGGATGCTTTTTAAGCCACTGCCACATATAGGACAAATATAAATTATTAACTTTTTCAAAATTTGAAGATTCTGTAAGATTCTTCATAGCATTTTGTAAAAATTATACTTGTCTATACAGTCTTTGACTATTGAGTGGACCTAGAGACGTGGCCTCACTATGTAGCTTGCTGGTCTAGAACTTACAATTCAAGTCAGGCTTGCCTCAGATTTGTAGCAATCCTCCCAGATGTTGAGATTATAGTCATGCACCACCATGCCCAGCAGACGATATATATATGTGTGTGTGTGTGTGTGTGTGTTTTATTGTTGTTGTTGTTGGGTTTCTTTTTGTTGTTGTTGTTTGTTTGCCACTGTCAAGATTTTGGAGTTTGTTGGCTTAAATTTAAGGAGTCCTTCCAAACAGGATCTCTGATTTCTTTGGAAATAGATATATTTTTATAGTCAATAAAGAATAAAGGGAACAGTTTCTGAGTTGTGATTTTATAAGGTCTAGAATTTAATGGCTTATTAATAATTTAATAGAAACCTTCTTCACTCATTTCATATGTAGTCACATCCTTTAGTTGACTTTTGTGTTGTTGTCATCCATTTAAAAACACCCCAAAGTCTCATTAGAAATTTCATATCACCATCTAATTCATAAGAATTACCGCCTCTCGAGTTTGGAAAAGGTTGAGTTAAAATATTTACATTAGCAGTAGGCTAGTATAGTCTGTTTGATAAACTTACTTGAAATTAATCAAAAAGTTATATTGAAACCCTAACACAGATTGAAACTTTAGTTGAATCTCTTTTGTTTCCTTTTTTTATTTTTATTTTTACTGATAGCAAAAGAGCCAGATTTCTGAAGATGCTGAGAATGTAAGAGGGCACTTAACCGTGTGGGTATTTCCCTTAACTCAGATTGGTCCAGATTAAAGTGCTTACTGATACACTCAAATACTAACTGCATAATCTGACCTTGGGACTTTCCCCTTAGCGTTGCTGTGCATGTGGCTTTCAAAGCAAGTGCGTTTGTATCTTTAAGAAACTGTATGTACTGATTAAGTTCTGTGGATTAATCTGTTTAATTATAGGTAAATTTTTGCTTTTTAAAGACCTTTTACTAAAAAGGAAAGAAATTGTATGAGGGCATGGCCTCCTTCACCTCACTCATCATGTTTTCTAATTTTGGTAGAATGACTTCAAAAGGGATGCTGGTGAGGGGAGCATAAACACCTGAGCTGAGAGCTGTGGAAATGCTGGGAGACCCTTCCCAACTAGTCTGACCTGACCCCAGCCTAGATGCTTCCAGTTGCTTTTGTGCATGCTCCCACTGCTCACCAGTGTAGCTGATAAGAAATCCCAGCTTGTGTTTATTCCTCCTGTCTGCAAGTAGAGGCCAGTATTCCTCCCTGAATATGTAGGATATTTTAAGTTACTGTCATTGAGGGAGGATTTCCTAGCAGCAGGTGTGGTGCTGGTTTTCCCTCTTCTTCCTGAGATTCCTCCCCCAGTATAGACTACCGAAGTGGCCTCCAGAACACTGCTTCTTGTACACACTGCCAGCTGTGCTACTAATGGAGAAGACCTGAAACTTCTGGCTTTGATTTTCCAGTTCAAAGGAACAAAATCAAAACAAAGACTTTCTCTGACCACGCATTGACTGAGATAGAGAACTCACATTAACATTTTGATGAGGGTTCCTTTTTGCGAAGCTACTTCAGTGATCTGGGTCTCTCTCTTCTCTCCATCCAGAACAGATTTTGTTGCCTCCAGTGTCAGTGTGCATGGGACCTCCCTCCTGCCTCTCTGTGTGCTTCTTGCAAGGCCTTTGCTCTCCTTCCAAGCCCTTATCCCAAGATTTTCCTCTTGGGATGCCACATCTTTGTCTCAGAAAGCAATCATTTTAAAGGGCTGTCCTGTTCAGTGTCACACTTTTAGCACAGGCTGTGGCATGGAGGTGGGTTACTGGTAAAAGTCCACTGTGAGCACCCCCATCTATAAGGGGGGCAGGCTTCTTTGCTTCACTCAGTTGGAAGGTCTGAATGGAGAAAATAGTATATCGATTTTTTTTTTGTTTCTCTATCTCCCTCCCTCTCTCCGTCCCTCCCTCCCTCCCTTCCTCTCTTCCTTTCTATTTTTTGTTTGTTTTGTTTTTTGAGACAGTTTTTCTGTATAGCCTTGGCTGTTTGACTGTCCTGGAACTCACTCTGTAGACCAGGCTGGCCTCAAACTCAGAGATCCACCTGCCCCTGTTCCCCTGCCCCAACCCCCAGTGCTGGGATTAAAGGTGTGTACCACCACCTCCAGGTTCTCTTTTCTTTTTCTTTTCCTTTCCTTTCCCTTCCCTCTTCCTTCCTTCCTTCCTTCCTTCCTTCCTTCCTTTTTTTCGGTTTTTTGAGGCAGGGTTTCTCTGTAGCTTTGGAGTCTGTCCTGGAACTAGCTCTTGTAGACCAGGCTGACCTCGAACTCACAAAGATCTGGCTGTCTCTGCCTTCCAAGTGCTGGAGGCATGTGCTACCACCACCCAGCTCTTTTTTGTTTGTTTCTTTTAAAGACAAGGTCTTACTCTGTAGCCTAGGATGCTCTTGAACCTGTGGTGATCCTCCTGCCTCAAGCTGCTTAATGCTGGAACTAGTAAAAGCCCGCTCTCTTGGCTTTTTTTTTTTTTAAATGGGGATTTGGCTATGGAATAATAGGCTGGTCTAGAATCTGCTCTATAACCTGGCCTCTATCTCCTTGTCTCTGCTTCCTCCGTTGCTGGGACTATGTAGGCTTGCATCACCATGCCTGGCTGGATATTTGTTTTTTATCTGCACATAGTGAGTGACCTTTTCCTTGAGCTTGAATTCCTGAAGCTATAACTGTAACTATATAGATCTGGATTAAGTTATTTTTTTGGTAAAAGAAGAGTATTGAATAGCTTCTCTCTGTAGTACACATGGATGCAGGGAACTGTCCAGACAACAGAATATAGAAAGTGTAAGTGAAGAATGGTTTTTTTTTTTGTTTTTTTTTTTTTAAAGCCTTCTGTCTGAGTGTGGTGGTGCACACCTTCAATTCCAGGATGTAGAGGCAGGTGGATCTCTGAGATCTAAACCAGCTTGCTCTAAGTGGAGTTCCAGGGCAACCAGTACTATATAATGAGATCCAGTCTCCAAAAAAAAAAATGTTTTCTGCTCACTTTTTAAATATCCTGTAATGGTTGTTTATGCTTGCTTCATAAACAAAGTGACCCCTTGAGTGCCTTGCAGTCATCAGAATACCAATGTACATGTTCATAGCTTGGACTGTCTACTCAGGCTCTATACTGCCAGGGTCACTTTGTTATGACCTGTTATAATTTTCTCACTGCCCATAGTTGTTCAGACTGATAGCTTAAGTTAATCCTGGTATTGTCAGTCAAGTGTCCTAGTGACAAGTTGGTAGGAGAGATGGTGGAGGAAGTACTTAAGACTACTACCAGGATTATTTCAAGTGGAGCAAGACTCGGCCACACTTGAACCTGTTAGGCAGAGCAAACTGCCTGGGTACCAGTCAGGTAACTGGGTTTGTGGAAAGGGAGTCATAGTGAGTGTGAAGTTCCGAGGATCCCACTCATATTGCATTGTCATCCTTTCCTGTCTTCTGAGCTGGTAAGGAATGACTTCATTTTAGGATAAAAATAAGTCCCTTACTCTGGAGTATAGCTTTTCTTTTGCTGAGATCTTCTTAGTTGACATTTTTCAGAGGAAGAGGTAATGGTGGGTAGTCATTACTAAATATAGTCTTTGTAATCTTGAATCCTCCCCTCTTCTCCACAGACAGTTAAGCCTTTGAAAAATCCTGGTTGGGAGGCAGTTAGAGCTTCTGCAGCTCGTATTCTGGTGTAGAGAACCTCAGCCAGAGCCCCTCGCCCACTTCTGCAGACACCACGCTTGTTCCTTCATATATAATTCTTCTTTTGAGACAAGGTCTTACCCTATAGCACAGCTCTTGAACTCACTATGTTGGCCCAGGCTAGCCTTGTACTTGGCAGCAATCCTCCTGCCTCAGTGTCACAAGTGCTGAGATTATAGGTTTATATTACCACACCCAGCCCAGATTCTTCTTATTAAAATGATTCTTCTACTCATTTTTATTACAAGTTGTTTGCCAGATCCAACAGTCTGCTCTGGGGACCTACTGAATGCTTGAAGATTTGTGGCATTGTCTTTCTCTACCTGTAGGTGAAAGTGGTGATCTTTTTGAGGGTGAGACAACCTCGTGAAGTCCCTGAGTCAGTTACATACACATTAATGTCAAGTAGCCATAGCTGGGGGAGGGAGGGAAGGAAGATGATAGAGGAGTATTAACTATTCTAATTTGTGCTGATAAACTTCACTTATCAAGATAACATATTTTTGGCTGCATGCATCTGAAACTTCATCTTGCCTCATGTGTTTTCCATTTTTTTTTCTTTCTCAACAGACTAGCTCATGTCCTCCTCCCACCTTCATTCCTTTGTTCATAGTGTCCATCCTCACTCCCTCGTCCCCTCGCAGCTCCATCCTGTTTCTTTCTCTGTTCCCCTTCATGTTCATCCTTTGGCAGAAAGTACTGGTGGCTCGGCCTGCATGCCGCTCTCTCCTCTTGTGCTGGCATGTCATGGTGGCACTGTTGTGTTCTTTTCCTCTTCCCTTTTACTAACAGACGCAGACCAAACTGGAGCATGCCCGCATTAAGGAGCTTGAACAGAGCCTGCTCTTTGAAAAGACCAAAGCTGACAAACTCCAGAGGGAGTTAGAAGACACTAGGGTAATGGTTTTCACTGTTTAATGAAGCAGCTTCACGCGTGTGAGTGGTGGACACATCGGTGACATGCCTGCTGTTGGCCTGAGCCTTGACCCAGTGGTTCAGCCTGAGTTTGGTTTCAGTTCTGCTCAGGTATTCATGAGCACAGAGTGATGAGTAGGTGCAGGTGTTTTATGTAAAGTATTTTGTCAAAAGAAAAGACTCAATCAAAATCAGATTAGAAACCTTAAAACTATAAAAACTCCATGGTTACCCACAACTGTTTTTGAGGTTTCCACAAGCAGTCAGTTGTCCTCTTGTCCTCATAGTCCTAGTCTCAGGGTTTTTAGTAATTCATGCTACTTCCTGCCCTTGCTCTGACCTGTTGAGAAAAAGAAATGGAAACATTAGCTCTTTTTGATGATATATTATAAGGACTGTGACCCCAATTATCTTTTTCTTTTCTTTTTTTCCTCTTGATGGCTGAGCTTACATCTCCCTTCCTTCTGTCACCAAGGTTAAGAATCTCAGAGGTTAGAAGGAACAGGTGTATTGGGAAAAGAATGAATTATTTTGGGGCTTGGACATCAGTCCTGTTTTAATTAATATATTAAGGCACCTATAGAAGTGTCATGCCATGCATTCTCAGTAGGTGATATTATCTCACCCTTCTATAGATTTTTATAGAGCAAGGACACTAAGCACAAGTTGTTAAAGTTTCTGTTTACAGTTACACAGCAAACAGTAATAGTGGAGCTCGAATTTCCCTCCAGGTCATTTGGCTCCAGAATCTGTGTCCTTAACCGTTACAGGATGGACTCTTTTAATGTGTGCTAAAAGAGATAATCAGCATCACTCACATGTAAAATATACATTCATGTATGTACCTGTTAAATCATGTTAGACTGTGATTGGCCTTAACTTTAAATTTAAAAAAATTACTTTTTATCTATCCAATCAAATTTGTTACCTTGACTTTTCTTTTGAATCAATAGTATTTGTAGAATTCTTTCGGTGTGAAATCATTGATATAAAAATTTAGACAAATGAATAATCTTCCTTTTCTCAATTATGTTTTTTTCCTAATGAAGAAAAAAGGGTAGGGAGATAACTCATTTGGTAAGGTGCTTGTCTTGCAAGCATGAGGAGCTGAGATTAGTCCTCAGAACCCAAGGAGAAAAAAGCCAGGCATGGTGGTGCACACTTGTAACCCAGCCCTGGGGAGGCAGAGACAGGATTCCTGAAACCTACTTGGTAGCTAGCCAGTTTGGTCTACTTGGCAAACTTCAAGTCAGTGAGAGACCCTGTTTAAAAAACCAAGGTGGTCAGAGCCTAAAGAAGACAGTTGCTATTTCATCTGGCTTCCATATGCATTGTGCACATATACACATACAGACACAGGTGTGTGCACAGACACACGTACATACAAGTAATACATGAGTAGATAAATAAAGGTGAGCATAGTGGCTCAGGCCTGTTATCCTAGCATGTGGGATGCTGAAACAGGAGCATTGTCACATGTTCAGGACTAGCCTCGGCCACACAGACCAAAGCCAGTCTCAGTACAGAGTTAAGACCCTGTCTACAAAAAGCAAAAGCAAAAAGGAGAAGAAGGAAGTGGTTTTAGTTGGCTTCAGAAATTAATGAAAGGTTCCCAGCATATTTGGTAAGGAAAAAATTGAAAGAACGAGAAAAGAATAAGTGATAATTTGGTACCATTTCTGTACAAGCTGAGGATGCAAGACTTGATCTGGGAAATCCATGGGGCTTAGGAAAAAGGAGACCCTTTGGTGTGACTGAAGTAAGGAAATACACTTTTTTTTTTTTTTTACTTCTAAATCATGTCTTTTCTGCTGGATAATAAGGAATCCATTTGAAAATGGACTTCTGCAGCCATTTCAAATTAGAGTTTACAGCCCTCCATAGCAATGTCTTCTGTGGTCCTCACTCTTGGTAGGCCAAGTGTGAAAATAACCAGTGGTCCATCAAATTCCCACACCCCCTGCAGTCCTTTTTAGAAAGCGTTTTAGAATTTCCCTAAACTTTAAGTCCAGTTCATACCCACTCACCTGTGCTGTAGGAATGTGAACAAAGGTAAGAAACAGTTCCTGACTTTATGGCCGTAAACTAGCAGAACTGCAACTGAGGGCAGACTTTGTGAGGTCAAACTTAAAATAGAAGTGACAGAGCGCCACATAAAGAACCGTCATCCTGGGAGCTGGAGAGATGGCTCAGCAGTTAAGAGCATTGTCTGCTCTTCCAGAGGTCCTGAGTTCAATTCCCAGCAACCACATGGTGGCTCACAACCATCTGTAATGAGGTCTGGTGCCCTCTTCAGGCATGCACACAGACAGAACACTATATACATAATAAATAAATTAAAAAAAAAAAAGCTGTCATCCTAATATTTGAATTGACACGCTCTCACCTATTGAGTTTGGTGATCTTATGTTGTAACCTTGTAGCAAGGGGTTCATTGATGCTTTATATCTAAGAAATTCACGGATCCTCCCCTCTCGTGAGAACAGAATATAATGAATTAACACGGTTAATCTCAAGCATATATATAACCACGAAATACTACAGCTTCAGTCATCTCTGAGTAGTGACTGTGCAATGCATCCCTCCCTCTGTTCTGGACATCTTACTGAGCATCACAGCATACTGGGGTGGGCAGAGGAAGCAGAAGACACTTGTCCTGTGTTCTCTGTCCCTATAAAGGCAACATAGGAAAAGTTTGTTGAAATCTGGGACCACTGGGATTTTAAAACTACTTGTATCCCCGTCTGTTTCCCAGGTTAGTTAAGTAAGATACCATTTCACACATATTCTTTGTACCAAACTGAGAGCCTAGGAGGAAGCAGTAGAGAAAATTTTTCTTAGACTAAAAGGCACAAGTTGAGAAAGTGTGTGGTTTTTTTCCCTTAAAACTCCAGAGCTCAGGTAGATGCCTAGTGTGTGGAAGTAGCAAGAGTCTTGTAATTAAATCACACATTCCATCGTGTACATGCTGAAAACCACTGGGTTAGGGAAATAAGATGCATATGTCAGAGTGTTGACAGAGTTACAAAAGCCAGAAAGGGGTCTTTCTGTGAGAGTCTAATGTATAATTGCAGGTAAGTTATCTTTTAATGTTATTTTTAGAAGCCAATACTTCATTATCCAACTGAGGCTTTTATTCTTCAGACGATGCATTTCTCTTTGAAACATGGATAACGTTAGATCTTGTATACCTCTTATCTAATAGAAGTAGAATGCAAACCACATATACAGAATCTTAATTTTCTGATACCCACATGAACTGTTTAGTAAGTTATAGGTGAAATTAATTTGAATAAAATATAAAATAGTATATCTAAAATGTTATTTCATCATACAATGACAATTAAAATCATTAAGATATTTTATGTCTGCTTTTCTCTGACTTTTCAAATCCTGATGTGTATTCTCAGCACATCCTGCTTCAGATGAGCCACGTTTCAGTGCTCAGCCTTACGTGGCTGGTGACTGTGCATGCTTTAACTGGCAGGTCAGGCTTCAGTCACCAGCCTCAGATGGAGTAGCACCTGAAGTGCTACTGAACGCAGTCTGGGTGAAGGAAGGAAGAAAAACTGGCCAACTGAGCTTGCTTTCTTCCAGGAGGCAGGTTATTGAGCACTTTGGAAGCTACTGTTTCTGTTAAGGTATTATCAGATAATGACTGCTTCCAGGTTAAGTGTCTTTGAAGGAGAAACAGATATTGTGGGAGTGAGGTAAGCTCAATATGCACTTGGGATTTCATAACGATGGAAGTTTGCTAAAGATTTTTTTCTCGCCGGGCGATGGTGGCGCACGCCTTTAATCCCAGCACTCGGGAGGCAGAGGCAGGCGGATCTCTGTGAGTTCGAGACCAGCCTGGTCTACAGAGCGAGTTCCAGGACAGGCTCCAAAGCCACAGAGAAACCCTGTCTCGAAAAACTAAAAAAAAAAAAAAAAAAGACTTTTTTTTCTCCATTTTTTTATTGATACTTATTTTGCTAAAGATTTTAATCCCATGTTAGAGCCTCCAGAATTGAGTTTAAAACATTATCTCAGTGAGGGAGACATTAATACATGTACTAGTTTGACTTCGCTTGATTTTGGGGGGTTTGTAAAGAGCTTCAGAACTAAGAAAATCATTGGTGATTTGCTATTTCAGTGCTCTCTGTTTCTTATGACCGCTGTTAATAGGTGGCTACAGTGTCAGAAAAGTCCCGAATAATGGAACTAGAAAAAGACCTAGCCTTGAGAGTACAGGAAGTAGCTGAGCTCCGAAGAAGGCTAGAGTCCAGTAAGCCTCCCGGGGATGTGGATATGTCTCTTTCTCTTTTGCAAGAAATAAGTGCTTTGCAAGAAAAGCTAGAAGCCACACGTACTGACCACCAGAACGAGATGACTTCTCTGGCAGACCGCTTTGGAGCTCGGGAAGAGACATTTCAGAAGGAGATCAAGGCTCTGCACACTGCCACTGAAAAGCTTTCCAAAGAGAACGAGTCCTTGAGAAGCAAACTTGACCACGCCAACAAGGAAAATTCCGATGTGATAGCTCTGTGGAAGTCTAAGCTGGAGACTGCCATCGGATCCCACCAGCAGGCAATGGAGGAGCTGAAGGTGTCTTTCAGCAAAGGGATTGGAACGGACTCAGCTGAATTTGCTGAGTTAAAGACACAAATAGAGAGACTGAGACTAGATTATCAGCACGAAATAGAAACTTTACAGAGTAAACAGGACTCTGAACGATCTGCTCACGCGAAAGAGATGGAGACCCTGAAGACCAAGCTGATGCAAGTCATTAAAGAGAAGGAGGACAGCCTGGAGGCCGTCAAAGCGAGGCTGGACAGTGCAGAAGACCAGCATCTAGTGGAGATGGAAGACGCCTTAAACAAGCTGCAGGAGGCTGAAATAAAGGTAAAGGAGCTAGAGGTTCTGCAAGCCAAGTACAATGAACAAACCACGGTCATTGGTAATTTTACATCCCAGCTCCAGGTTGTCGAAGAAAAGCTCTTGGATCTTGATGCACTTCGGAAAGCCAATTCCGAAGGTAAATTGGAAATCGAGACACTTAGACAGCAGCTTGAGGGAGCTGAAAAGCAGATTAAAAGTTTAGAGATGGAAAGGAACGCTGAAAGTAGCAAGGTTTGTATTGACACCTTCCATCATTTTTACTTTTGTTCTTTTCCTTTCATTATTTTTCATTGTATGTTACTTTTGAGTTGAAGTCATTCATCTTCAAAATCCCTGATTTAACAGGAATTGTGTGATGCACCCACTTGAGTATCATAGAATAACTTCTGAGGATCTCAAATATGTTTTCATATGAGATCCAGGGCAAATAATGGCCAGACATGTGAATTTTCCTTTATTATCATCTGGAAACCTTATCTGCTACCTTATCTCCTGGTCGTGATATAAACTCCTATTTAAGTTTAATTCTAGGCTGTTTAAAAATAGAGCTTCTTTAAAAAAAAATCTCTATTTAAATAGAGCTAGCTCCCTAAAACAGTGGTGTTAAGGTGAATATGAAGAAAAGAGGGGAGAGAGAGAGAGATTGACTTAAAAACTCAGATTGGGCATGATGGTACATGCCTGTAATACTTAGGATGATGCAGCAGGAGGTTTTCTAGTTTAGTTCCAGGCCAACCTGGACCACATAAAGAGACCCTGTCAAAAAAACAATCATCCAAAACAAAACTCTATTTTAACCCTTTCTGCCCACATCACTCCCTTGCTTATAGAGTAGGTATAAAAGTAGAACACGAACGCTGGAGTGCTTCTCAACTGTAAGTTAGCATACTAAGATAAGCCATGCTCGCAACGGAGTAAGTATGGTATGCATTATTACCATATGCCACGATGAAGAAACTGTTTGTCGTAAGATGCCATGACCAAAGCAATTTAAAGAAGGAGTTACAGTTGAGGGTGAGTTCATGATCATTGTGGCCAGGGAGGCAGGAGGCAGACAGGCAGGTGCTAGAGCAGTAGCTAAGAGTTTACATCTTGATCCATAAGCGTGGGGTGGAGTGAGAGACCCTGGGAATAGTGTAGGCTTCTGAAACCTCACCTCCTCCAGCAAGGCCACACGTCCTGATACTTCCCAAACAGTACATCAGCTGGAGATCAAGTATTCAAATCTATGATCCTGTGAGGGCCGTTCTCATTCAAACCACCACCACCACAACAACAACAACAAAAAAAAACAAACACCAAAAATATAAAAAATAAATTGGCCGCACAATGAAATCTATCTTGGAAAAGCCAAAATAAATAAATAAAATAAATATAAAAATAAGGGAAAAAAGCCATGAGAGGCTGAAGAGAAAGCCTAGCAGTCAAAAAATGCTTACTGTTCTTGCAGAGAGGACCCAGCCTTGGTTTCTAGATCCAGGGGGTCTGACACTGTCTTCGACAGGCTTATGCACAACATGGTGCACATAAACTGAAACAGGCAAACATACATGCACATAAGTAAAATTTAACGTATTTTGGCTAGATGTGACATACACTGAGTTTGAGGCCAGGCTGTCCCAGAACTTCATAGAGAGTTCTGGGACAGCCAGGAGTACACAGAAACCTTGTCTCAAAAAAAAAAAAAAAAAAAAAATAACAACTACAAAACAAAAAAAAACCCCCGAGGTACTCATACCTCAAACTGGTTGTTTTTTAAGTTACTAGCTTCTTAGAATTAAAACAAACAAACAAAAAACAACTCTTTCGTGTAGTTTTTGTTGTATTTCTCATTTTTTTTACATTTTATTTTTCCTTATCATTTTTTTGTTTCTTTTTTGTTCATTTGCCTCTGTACCATATAACTTGGTGTGTTAGGCTAATAGCATTACCACAGAACTCCAGGAAAAAGAACTAATGCTCAGTAACCTACGGGACACTTTGAGTGAAGTCAGTCAAGTGAAGGAGACTTTGGAAAAAGAACTCCAGACTTTGGTAAGTACCTGTCGGTTGGGAATCTGAACCTCAGCGTTTCCGGCTTTTTCCATTTAAAAGAACATTCTCCATTAAAAAAAAAAATACTGCAGTTGTTTTTACTTCAAAAATACGGATTTAAATTGAATATATTAGCTGCTGATAAATACCTTCCAGGGAACTGGATCAAATCAAACAAGCATTAAAGGTGGGTGATAACTTTTCTTTTTTTTTTTTTTAATTCTGGAGTTTAATTTATTTGAGAGGGTGGTCTTATTTAGACACCTCAGGGCTTTTTTAAAATGTGTATAGGTGTTTTGCCTGCATATATGTCTGCACAACAAACACACAACATGGCTGATGCCATCTGGAGTTACAGACAGTTGTGAGCCTCCTGTGGGTGCTGGGCGTTGAACCCAAGACCTCTAGAAGAGCAGTCAGTGCTCTCAATCACTGAGCCATCTCTCCAGCTCTGATAACTTTTCTTTTTTTAAAAAATGTTCTTTTCCTCTGGTAAGTCAGGTGGACTGTTGTTGGCAGCTTGGTTTTACGGAGCACAGAGATAGATCTTCCCACTCACGCACCTAGCACTGCCAGGTTTCACTGGCTGAGATCCTTTCCTGCACCATGCCTACAGCATCTGTTTTGACTGGGCAACAGCTGTCCAGGTCTTGAGTGCCCTGTGTTGGTGTGGCAGTGTGCTATCTAATTGAACTGCCACTCGGTTATATTCTGCCTTAGGAAATTATACTGCTTTTGCACGTTTCCTCTTAATCCCAAATTATGTAGTGGTACAGGGTTTAATCCCAGAACTCGGGAGGCAGAGACTGATAGACTCTGAGTTCCAGGCCAGTCTTGTGTACACAGCAAGCTCTAGACCAGCCAAGGCTACATAGTGAGACCCTGTCTCAAAAAACAAACAAACCGACCAAAGGTAACACCCCACCAAATTGTAAAACTTTCAAAATAAACAAACAAAAACTTTTGTCACTTTTCTTCCCTCTTACTTTGCCTCCTACATCATAATTTGAACTTACTTGAGGCTGGTAATTGTGGGCCATGGTATTCATATAAGCTTGCAGAGAACCTAGGTAGCTTCTCAGGAGCAGTTGTCCCAGCTGCTCCATATGCCTCCCTGTTGCTCTGCTACTTCGCTGATCACAGTGCTTTCTTTTCTTTCTTCTTCTTCTTTTGTTTTTCTTCTTCTTCTCCTCCTCCTTCTCTTCTTCCTTCTCTTTCTCCTTCTCATCCTCCTTCTCCTCCTCCTGCTTCTTTTTCTCCTCCCTCTTCTCCCTCTTCTCCTTCTCTTTCTTTTTCTTCTCCTTCTCCCTTTTCTCCTTTTCTCCTTCTCCTCTTTCTTCTCCTTCTCTTTCTTCTCCTTCTCTTCCTCCTTCTCTTTCTTCTTCTCCTTCTCCTCCTTCTCCCCTTCTCCTCCTCCTCCTCCTGCTGCTTCTTCTCCTTCTCTTCCTCCTCCTCCTCCTCTTCCTTCTCCTCCTCCTCCTCCTTCTTCTCCTTCTTCTTCTGCTTCTCCTCCTCCTGCTGCTGCTGATGTGTTGGTGTTTTGCTTGCACTTATTCCAGATCCTGGAGTTACAGACAGTTGTAAGCTCTTAACCTCTGAGCCATCTCTCTAGCCCCCACAGTGGTTTATTAGTATATGTCTGTGCTACAATTTTCTATTCTTCTGTCTCACTGTACAGCAGGCTGATTTGAAACCCTCTCAACTATTTAGCCCAGGCTGCCCTCACACTCACAGAAATCCTACTACCTCAGCCTTTTGACTGTTGGCATTATAGGCATGAGCTCAAATTTCTACTTAAATATTTTATTTTCTTTTTAATTATGTGTATGCAAGTGTATTCATGGGTATGTGCACACTGAGTGCAATACCTGTGGAGGTCAGAAGAGGGTGTCAGATTTCCTAGCGTTGGAGTTACAGGTGACTTTGGGCTGCCTGCTGTGGGTACTGGGATCTAAACTTGGGTCCTGTGCAAAAGCAGTGAGCACTAGCACTCTTGACCACTAGTCCATCTCTCTAGCCCCAATTTCTACCTTTAAAAATAGCTATATTGTTCATCATATTGCTGTTCACATATAGCTGCATAAATTTAAATTGCTACATTTAATTCAATTTCATTTCTCTGTTAAGTTCTTTGTAGCCACATTGTAGAAAGTTCTGTTGGACAATCCTGTATATAATATGTACACTACATTTTAAAAAATGGCCTTTAAATTATTATTTTATGATTTGAATTTTGTTTTCTCTTTTGAGACAGGGTCTTTCTTTGTATCTCTAGCTGTCCTGAAACTTATTATGTAGACCATGCTGGCCTTGAGCTCATGGAGATCCCCCTGCCTCTACAATCCGAGTGCTGACTCTAAAGGCTTGTGCCACTACATCTGGCTATTTTGTGATTTGGAGTCCTTTAAGAAAATGTTTTAGGGGCTGATGAGATGTCTCAGTGAGCTGATAGAGGCCTGAAGCCTTGCGTTTGAGCCCTAGTGACGTAGTGGAGGGAGAGAACCTACTCCAGCAGGCCGTCTTTTGATCTTCACGTGCACACCATGGTGTGTGTGCCCACACCTGGACACACGCATGCACAAATAAATAAATAATTTTAAAAACAAAGGAAATGGGACTGGATAGATGGCTCTGTGGTTAAGAGCAGTTGTTGCTATTTCAGGGGAGCAGAGCACCCATGTCAGAGAGCTCACAACAGACTATAACTCCAGTTTGAGGGCATTTGATGCACACCTCTGGCTTCCAAGGGCACCTACACACACTTAAATGCACATACCCACATAACACCAACATGTAATTAAAAATAATACTAAATCCTTTTTTTTTTTTGAGACAGGGTTTTTCTATGTGATCATAGCTGTTGTAGAACTTGCTCTGTAGGTCTGGGTAGCCTCAAACTCAGATATCGACTGCTTCTGGGTTTAAAGACATGTGCTACCACATCCAGCATAACCATAAAGCTTTAAAAATGTGTTAAGTACTATATTTTGCTGCCCTGTCTTCTAAAATTCCAAGAGTTACATTAAAAAACAATGCAAGCATATTCCTCTACATGCTCTTGGAAGAACGCACGCCTCTGGAAGCCTGGCTTTGTGAGCGATATAAATAGGTACTCTGTAGGCTTATGCTAGTTTATGTGCTCATCTTTTAATAGTCTCTGTTAGAAATACTCGTTAAAAAATGTCTTTGGGGGCTGGAGAGATGGCTCAGTGGTTAAGGGCATTGCCTGCTCTTCCAAAGGTCCTGAGTTCAATTCCCAGCAACCACATGGTGGCTCACAACCATCTGTAAAGAGGTCTGGCACCCTCTTCTGGCCTTCAGGCATATACACAGACAGAATATTATATACATAATAAATAAATAAATAAATAAATAAATATTTTTTTAAAAAAAATGTCTTTGGGATGCTGGAGAAATTGTTCAGTGGTTAAGAGCACTGGCTACTCTTTCAGAGGACTCAGATTCTGTTCACAGCACCCACATGGTGGCTCACAGCCATCCACTAATCGAGTTCCAGGGGCTCTGATATCCCCTTTCTGGCTTTTCTGGGCACGAGGCATGTATGCAGTGCATAGACATAATCCAGGCAAAACACTGATAAACATAAAATCAAATCAGTAACTCTTTTAAAAGATTCCTTGTTACAGCTACTTCAAAATTTATTTCAGGAAAACCAGAGAAGTTCTTTTAGCTTAGCTTGTCGTCATGTTTAGAACCGGAGACCTTTAACAGTAAGTGACAAATGAAACGATTCTGCTGATAAAGTTGCAGACACAGATATTAGGCTTGAATTTAGTTCGGGTTTCTCTGGATACTCTCAGAGGGAAGAAACCCAGAACTCTACTTATTGTTCAGGCAGATTGCTTTTCTTTCTTTTTGTGTTTCTTTTTTCTTCTCTCTCTTTTTTCTTTTTACAAGGAATTCACCCTAGGGCTTTGCCCTTGCTAGGCAAGACCAGTGCCACTGAGCTACATCCCCACTCCTCAGGCAGATTTCAGAGGCGAAGGCAGCTCTTGGAGGGTTAGTCATGACACAGCATTTTCCTGCAGCACATATATAAATGTGTATGCATACACTTAATATATATGCCCATTCATACATGCAAATATAAACCCACTCATATGTATACACGTGCACAATACACAGTTGGTAGTTCATCGGTGCCTGAATGTTTTAAGCGCATAATGTTAAAGAAACAAGCTGCAAAATTAGGTAGCATTGTAACTGATAGACACATTTAGTCTTTGTCACCTGAGATCTTTGTATGATGAGTCTCTAATTCTTTTTCTCCAGAAAGAAAAGTTTGCTGGTACTTCAGAGGAGGCTCTCTCTGCTCAGAGAAGTATGCAAGGTGTGTCCGCTGAAATCAGAAAGTTTCAGGGTGTGTCATTGAGGGCTGGGAGTGGCTTTGGGGGTGCAGAATTTAGTCTAATGTCATAATTCTGGAAGTTACACAATGCACAGAAAAACTGCATTCCATTGGTTTCCTGAATCTTCAAACTCAACAAATAAGTACTCATTTTTCTTTGACCTAAGGCTTGTTCCATATTAAAATCTTAGTATTCCTGAGAAGACTGATTTTATCTGATTTTGCTATTGATAAGCTTTGGGTTTTGATTGGAAGCAGGAAAGACGTGTCTAGGAAAGGCGCGGGGCCTTCTGATGTGCAGATGTGGGGAGACGGTGGAGCCTCATGCTCCCCTCTTGTCGCAGTGTGTGGTTGGCAGTGACACTTTCAGTGTCCGTGTCCTCCGAGTTCATGAGGATGTGCTTGGCTAACTTAGGAGCCAATCGCTCTGGGTGACCTGTTAAATGTGAGATATATATATATATATATATATATATATATATATATATATATAAATTACTATTAACTTTATCCTAATAGATACTGTAAATAAACTGCAGCGAAAGGAGGAAGAGTTTAACATGTTGTCTTCTGAACTGGAGAAGTTGAGAGAAAATTTAGCAGGTAAAGTGATGTCATCTGGTGACAAGCCATTAAATGTAATAGAATGTCTAGGTTAAGAGTTTATATTATAGTAACAGCCCTGCCACACAGACACTGTGTCACTCTGTGTGCCTCGTCTGAGAGCTGTAGCCCTAAGAATTTCCTCTTCTCTGTTTATAAAACGTCAGAATCTGTCTCTGCTGCTGTTGCAGTGCTTGTTCAGTGTTACACAGACAACCACACAGATGACCACTTGCTCCTTGTCTCTACCCTTACCCTTTTGTTTCTTCTCAACACAGTGCCGTCTCACTCAATAGAGGTATAAGCCTTGCCCATCAAACCCCGTATCTCTGAGAGTTTGCCTCAGACTTGTCTTCCCCTCGGCCACTGCACTCCAGCCATATGGGCCTCCTTGCTTTGTTGGACCTGTCAGGTCACATGCTGCTTGGGGGCCTTTGACTTGCTTCCTGTTTACTATCCTTCCTTCAGAGGGTTCCATGTCATATTTTACTCTTTCCTTCTCCTTTCAACATCCTTTCTCTCCTTCCAGTCTCTCCCCTCTTCCCTCAGCACTCACCTCTTCCTATGTATTGTTCCTTTCTTTATTCTACTTATCTGTCTTTGCTAGACTGGCGTTTCCCTGTAGGCAGAGGTGGCTGTCTGCAAATATCCCCACTATACTGATGCATTCAAAAAACTTTTCTTGTTCTTAACGCGGCAGTGCTGTTTCTTTTCTGTATAAATTCAGATATGGAAGCAAAGTTTAGAGAGAAGGATGAAAGAGAAGAGCAGCTGGTAAAGGCAAAAGAAAAATTAGAAAATGACATTGCAGAAATGATGAAGATGTCAGGAGATAACTCTTCTCAGCTTACAAAGATGAACGATGAACTGCGTCTGAAGGAAAGGTATGTCTGCTGGAGAGCGGGCTGGGCTGGGATTGTCTGCTGGAGAGCGGGCTGGGGTTGTCTGCTGGAGAGCGGGCTGGGGGCTGCCTGCTGGAGAGCGGGCTCGGGGCTGCTGGGTGGGTATGATCCTAGCACTTGGGAGGCAGAGGCAGGTGGATCTCTGTGAGTTTGAGACCAATCAATTCTACACAGTTACCTCCAGGACAGCCAGAGCTACATATTTTTTTTGTTTGTTTGTTTGTATTGTTTTGTTTTTTCCCATATACAGTGTTTCTCAGAACAGCTCTACAACTTCTGGAACTCATTTTGTGGACCAGGCTGGCCTTGAATTCACAGAGATCCACCTTGCCTCTGCCTTCCAGGTGCTGGGATTAAAGTCCTGTACTACCACCTCCTAGTTAGACCCAGTCTTAAAATAGAGACAAAACTCAAAAACAAAAGGCTCAGTGTTGTCTTATTTTAAGGATTCTTGACTCTTCTCTTTTCGCTGTATGTTTCTTTTTTCTGGTTTTCCCTCCTTTAAGGTGTTTGAGTATGTGTGTGTGTGTGTTTCTGGGGACTAAGGTCAGTTGGAGTTATATTACAGCTTTATTCCTTTCTGTATTACGGCCTCAGTGTATCTTGAATCACCTGTGTAATGTTTGTTACTGGTTTTTAAAATTCAACCATGGGTTTTAGGTCTCAGTCAGGCTTGTTTAGCAAGTAAACAGCTTAATAAAAAAGGTCTTCTTCTCAGTCCTTGTTTGACCTAAAATGAGGTCTATCAGACAGAGTTACAGAAATACAGTAGGATCCGTAGATCTTCCAGTGACTTAGGAACACAAGGCGCTAGCTTCCCATTATAAAGAAAAAGAAGCCGAGGCTCACTCAAGGCTTCATTGCTGAGCCACGTCTATTATTCTTTTTTTTTTTTTGGTTCCTGTCCTGGAACTAGCTCTTGTAGACCAGGCTGGTCTGGAACTCACAGAGATCCGCCTGCCTCTGCCTCCCGAGTGCTGGGATTAAAGGCATGCGCCACCACACCCAGCTTATTCTGAAGTTCTTGGTTTTTTTTCCTCTTTCTTTTTTTTTTTTTTAAAGATTTATTTATTATGTATACAACATTCTGTCTCGATGTATGCCCAGGAGCCAGGAGTACAGATGGTTGTGAGCCACCATGTGGTTGCTGGGAATTGAACCTTTGGAAGAGCAGCCAGTGCTCTTAACCTCTGAGCCATCTCTCCAGCCCCATCTCTTTTTATAGTATAATATAGAAATCAAATACTTAATTAACAAGGCAAAGTTTTAGAGAACATTTTAGAACCATTAGAATTTTGCTTAGTAAAGTATTAATGTTTTTGAAATTATATCACTATCTAGCCTTTCACCCACACCCAGCACAGTTGAAGATCACTGGGTGAATGGTGATCTGGCCTTTGGCTGGCAGCTTCAGTAGCTATTTTGGTCCCCTTTGCTCTGAAGCAGCTGTATAAGTTTGCAGGGCCTGCAGAAGGTGCCACATCTGAAGGTATTTAATAAGATACAGCCAGCACCATTCCACCTGCTTCCCCCGTGCTTGCTCATTCACCTGATAGCCCTGATTCTGCGCCAATGTCCCAGGCTTTCCCTGTATCCATGAGGAGCTATATAACTCGTATGTGTGTGTACGCGTGCGTGCTTGTGTGCACACACGCATGTGCGTGCGTACAGACAAGAGCAGGACAGCTGCCAAAGACATTCCTCAAGCACCATCAACCCCTTTTAAAGACAGGGTCTCTCAGTGATTTGGGACTTGTTAAGTAGGCTGCACTAACTGACCAGAGAGCCCCAGGGATTGACTTGTCTCTGACTCCTTAGTGCTGGAGTTGTAAGGGTGCCACCACACCTGTCTTTTTCACATGGGTTCTGGGACTTGAACTCAGGCCCATATGCTTGCAAAGCAAATACTTTACTATCTCCACAGAACCTAGCTGGTCCTCTTTAAACAAGAATTATTTGTGGTAATTACCATATTTTCTCTTTCCAAGAGGCACTTAAATGACTTTTGGTAACCTAGTCTGCCAAAAATTTGAAACTTACTTCCTTTAATATTTTTCCTAAAATTTTTTAGATCGAAAAACCTTTAATAAAAATATTTTAAGACTTACCTTTATTTTATGTGTATATGTCTTTTGCCTACATGTATTTAAGGGTACCATGTGCATGTACTGCCTACACAGGCCAGAAGAGGACATCAGATTTCCACAAACTGGCATCATGGATGGTTGTGAGCTAATTTATCTGATCTGAAACAGGGTCTCTGTATAACCCTGACTGCCCAGGAGCTTACGTGTAGACCACACTGACCTCAGTTTCCAGGAGTCTACCTGCCTCTGTTTCCCAAGTGCTGGGATGAAAGGTGTGTCCACCACACCTGGCCTAATATATTTATCTCAAATCATATTTCTTTACTGATCTATTAATAAAGAGTTGTAAATTCTTGCAGTTATAGTAGCTGTTACTCTAAATGTATTTTTTTTTGTTTTTTTTTTCGAGATAGGGTTTCTCTGTGGTTTTGGAGCCTGTCCTGGAACTAGCTCTGCAGACCAGGCTGGTCTCGAACTCACAGAGATCCTCCTGCCTCTGCCTCCTGAGTGCTGGGATTAAAGGCATGCGCCACCATTGCCCGGCTTACTCTAAATGTATTTATAACAATCACAGTTGTTAAGATTCTTCAGGAAATTCATTTTTTAAATTTTCTTGATTTCAGGTATAATTTCTTATAAATTTTGAAATCTGATAAAGTTTTTTTCTTATAAATATTTATTTACTCATTATATATACAATATTTTGTCTGCATGTGTGCCTGCTGGCCAGAAGAGGGCACCAGACCTCATTACAGATGGCTGTGAGCCACCATGTGGTTGCTGGGAATTGAACTCAGGACCTTTGGAAGAGCAGGCAATGCTCTTAACCTCTGAGCCATCTCTCCAGCCCATGATAAAGTTTTTTTATAGTATATTTCTAGCATAACTCTTTAGTTTAAAACATGAAAAATTTTTTTCATATATATATATCTGAGCTATATCTGGAGAGATAGCTCAGAGGTTAAGAGCACTGACTGCTCTTCCAGAGGTCCTGAATTCAATTCCCAGCAACTACATGGCAGCTTACAACCATCTGTAATGAGATCTGGTGCCCTTTTTTGGCCTGTAGGCATATATGCAGTCAATACACTGTGAACACATTAAATAAATGACTCTTGACTTCTTGCTATCTTTTAAAAAAAACATGAAAAATCTAGTTATCAAGATAGCTCAGTAGCTAAAGTATTTGACGCACAAGAATGAGAATTCAGATCCCCAGAACCTAGGTAATCCCAGACTGCCTACAGTGAGGTGGGAGGTGGAGACAGGGATCTCCCAGTAAAAAGCAATAAACGGGAAACTCTACTTGCAGTTCAATGGAAGGTGAGGATTGGAACCCAAGGTTGTCTCTGACCTCCATGCGCCATGCTGTGATATATGCTTGCCTGGATTCACACATGAATTTGCACACCCACACAGTGATTACACGCATACATATATGCACATTACATGTACACATAGCATATGCATACATATAGAGAACTATCTGACAATTTATATTGAAACTTCTTCTAGATCTGTGGAAGAAGTGCAGCTGAAACTTACAAAGGCTAATGAAAACGCAAGTGTCCTGCAGAAAAGTATCGGGGAAGTAACTCTTAAAGCCGAACAGAGCCAGCAGGAAGCAGCTAAAAAGCATGAAGAAGAAAAGAAAGTATTGGAGGACAAACTGTTGGAACTGGTAAGGAGATGCAAAGGGATGCTGGTAGAGCGGGGGTAGTCACTGTGTGGCCTGATGCCTCACTCCTTTCTTCTGTTCTTCAGGAAAAGAAGATGGAAACAAGCCACAACCAGTGTCAGGACCTGAGAGCCAAGTATGAAAAAGCCAGCTCAGAGACAAAAGCAAAGCATGAAGAAATCCTGCAGAACCTACAGAAGATGCTGGTGGACACAGAGGAGAAGCTGAAGGCTGCTCAAGAGGCAAACAGAGGCCTGATGCAGGATGTGGAGGAGCTGAAAGCACAGGCCGACAAGGCCAAAGTATGTTCTGAGGCACAAACAGTGTGCTTGTGTTATATCTTAACTAAGTTCTGCGTAGAGGCTGCAGGAACTGAGTGACATGTATGGCCTGTTAAACTCTGCATGCATGGCAGGGTGGTAAACTGCATCTTTTGTGGCTTTAAGTGTTCCATGCCAGCTCTTCTTCCTTGTAGGGGAGGGTAATGGCTATAGGTCTTTCCCGATATACTGTGTAGCCATCACCACCCCCTGCTGCTTGTCCCGAGTGGTTACAACCTCTTTTGTTGCCTGGGCTCTGTCTGCTTGCTTTCAGTAGATTTTCTGTTTTGCAAAGCATCTTTCTCTGATGTTGGCTGAGCCTGCTCCACCTTGCACTAGGGTAAAGAGAGACAAAGCTCAGAAAAACAGGAGGCAGAGGCCAGGGAAGCAAGTGAGCATTGTATTGGAACTGGAGGAGAGCAACTGGCGAGCAGAGTCTTATAGAAAGAACTAGAGCTCTGGAGAAGGTTTTGAAGCTCTGTGAACTTGCTGACAGCTCTGTGAAGCTGGCTTCAAGTAATTCAAGAAAATACCTTATTAGTTAGAAATAGTTAGAATTTTGTATATTGAATCTCAACTTAGGTTGTCAGGATTGTATCTGCACCCCAATATATTCTTTGACTTTGGTAACTTAGAAAGTTTACCCTTTCTACTACTATGTAACTTTTTAGTGCTCAAAAATTATTTTTGTCTTAAATGTTTATTTTTAATGCATTAGAGAAATGTTTATGTACAAATTTACTAGAAAGGAATTATGAAAGAGAACTTGAAACTATTAAAAATCTCTTGATATTGGCTTAGTTGTAGAGTGCCAGCCTACTCTGCCCTAGTATCAAATCCCAGGACCAGAACAGACTGGCAACACAAAATCACACCACCTACGTTGATTAAGAGAACCATGATATAGTACATGTCAAGTGGAATGGGTACAGTTTCCCCTCTTCTACATGCTGCCCAAAGTTTCTTCTGTGTCCCTTTTCTCAAAAACACCTCAGCTTGATATACCAACTAATGGTGGATATGATCCCCATGTTTGATGCTACCTGCATGGTCCCCCGTGTCTTAAGCCTTCAGTTTTGTAGATTACAGTACAGCCTTCTAATGACTTGTGTGAAGCTGTCCTGACTTTGGTGGTTTTATATAAACACCTTTTGGTTAAAATCCCAGGATTAGTCCTCTTTCAAATTTTTCATCTGGATATTTGATATTGAGGAAGAGACCTGGTCATTCGTCCTCCTCACCTTAGACCATGAAACCCAATATGGACAAGTTCAACAGTACCACCATATACAGGTTACCCATGCGTGCTTCAACATTGCCAGGGCATAAATTTCAAATTTCAATTTCATACTTTATTTTAGTGAGTTACAGCTCTGGAGAGTCTGATGAGACCTGAGTGTGTCGCCCCAAGGACGTTTCTGTGTGCAGTCCGGAAGCTTTATGCATCCCTTCAGGAGGCCCCAGAGCCAGGAAGCCAGTGACGCAAACCTCTGCTGTCTAACCCAGGAGCCACTAGCTAGATAAAGCTGTGTAAAGTTAAATTTGTACAGCAGAAAATTCAGCTCTCTAGGTGCATTCAGCACGTTCTGAGAGCTCACGTCACATGTCCACCATGGAATTCTGGGTAGTACCAGTATAGACATCATTAGCTTATCTTATAAATAGTACATTTACAAATACTTTATTGTAGCCAACAAAGCCTAGAAATTAGTCTGCATCTGAGTAACGTGTATATGATGCTGGCACTGACACTTTTAGCCTGTTTTCTCCCCTTCCTACTGAGGAAGGGCTTAAACACTGATAACGTTTTCTTGCTACCTCTCATTTTGATTAACATAAACTCACTGATTTTGTTTTTGCCCCTGACTTATGGATCTTTTCTGAGATAGAAATAATCGAACATAACAGTAAAAAAAAGTCTTATTCCTAGTGTGCAAACCAGACAAGTTTTCAGAAATGATTTCCCACATCATTTCAAAGAGAAAAAGCTAATAGGCACTTTGCAGTTAATTTTGCCTTTTATTATCCCTTTATGCAGTGCTTTTCTAGTTTTTATCCCTTTGTTACTCAGATAGTTTTTATGAGCTTTTCGTAGAAAGTTCTAAAGTTTCATGGTTTAGGCCGCATTAAGTTCTTTGGGCTTGCATTTGTCTGCTTGGTTTCATTTTGTTCCCATTCTTTCCATCTTTTGTCCCTGTAGTCGCTAACTCATTTGTTAACATCAGCCAGAAAAGAGATTGAAGTAATGTCAGAAGAGCTGAAGGCTCTGAAGTCAGAGAAGCAGCTTCTTGTGCAGGAGACAAATGCTTTGCAGTTAGAGAAAGGTTCACTTTTATCAAAGCTTGTAGAAGTGGAGACCAAGATAACTTTGCTTCAGGAAGACCAACAGAAACTGTGGGTAGTAAATGAAAGCCTCCATTTAGAGAAGGAGAAAGTCTCGGAAGAAAAGCAAGTTGCTGAAAAGCGTTTTCAGCAGGAACATCGGGATAAGGAGTCCCTGGTGGTTGAGAGAGAGAAACTGCTTAAGGAAGTCAGTGTTGTGCAGGAAGAGCTCCTGAAGATGCACCTGGAGAACGACGCCCTGGAAGCCTCCAAGGTGAGCATGCAGGTGCTCATCGAGGAGCTCCACTTCTGCAAGGATAAGCTGATGGCCATGTCCGAGAAGGCCCGGGCAGAGAAAGAGCATCTGGAGGGGCAAATCAAGAAGCTCACTGCTGAGAATATGTTCTTGTCCAAAGACAAAGATGATGTCATTCAGAAACTTCAGAGCGCTTACGAGGAGCTTGTCAAGGATCAAAAGGCCTTGGTCCAGGAGATCGATGAGCTCACGACTGAGAAAAAGTCAGCCGCAGAGAAGCAGCTGAGCCTTGATAACACCTGCCTTACCCTAAAGGCCGAGCGTGAGAACCTTCTCCAGAGCAACAGAGACCTGCAGTTTGAGAAGGACACGCTGCGCCAGGGCCAGGAGAAACTGAGCGCCAGCCTGGAGGCCACCCTGCATGTCAAACAGCTGCTCAGCACAGAGGCAGAGACTCTGCGCACGCAGCTAGATTGTGCCAGCAAAGCACTGAGGAAGGCGGAACTGGACACGAGACAGCTCCAGGCCACCAATGCAAGCCTCACAAAGCTCCTGGAAGAGATTAAGACCTGTCGGGCCATCACAGACTCGGAATGTATCCAGCTTCTCCACGAGAAGGAAAGCTTGGCAGCCTCTGAGAGGAAGCTCCTAGCAGAGAAAGAGGAACTATTAAGTGAAAATAGACTCATCACTGAAAAACTCAGCAAACACTCAGAAGAGACCACACATCTTGAGATGAGCCTAAATGAGAAGATCACGTACTTAACTTCTGAGAAGGAGATGGCTTGCCAGAAAATTGCTAGGCTTAAAAAGCAGCAGGATAGCCTCTTGAAAGAAAAATCAGCACTAGAGATGCAAAATGGAGATTTACTTGCTGAGAGGGAAAATTCTATCAACACTATAGGAGATCTTAAAAGGAAGTATGACCAAGAGGCTTCAAACAGACGAATCATTGTGCAGGAGAAGATGAAACTGCTCGGTAACATCGATGCTCTGAAGAAAGAGCTTCAGGAAAGAAAGAAGGAAAACCAAGAGCTGGTGAACAGCAAGTGCGACCTCTCCCTGATGCTGAAAGAGGCTCAGGATGCCAAGAAGAATCTTGAGAAAGAGCACACTAGCATGATGCAAGCCAAGGAGAACTTGAACACCGAGCTGAAGACTTGCTGCTGCGAGAAGAGCATCTTGCTGAGGGATGGCTTGAACCTGCAGGAAGAGTGCCAGAAATTAAATGAGGAGATTCGTGAAATTCAGCAAACCTTAATCCTAGAGAAGGAGGCCAGGGCAAAGGAAAACGAGGCCTCTTTATATGAAAACAACAAACTTCATGGGAGAATGGTGCTCTTGGAAGAGGAGATTCAGGGGCTGAGGGCATGTACTGAGCAGCTCCAGACTGAGAATTTTACACTTGTCCAAGAAAAGACCAACTCAGAGCAAAAAGTGGTGGAAATCATTAAGGAAAAGGAACTCCTGAGTGCAGAAACAGCTCAGCTCGCTGCCAATATTGAGACCCTCAAAAGCGACTTTGCTGCCCTTTCCAAGTCCAAGTTGGAACTACAAGAACTACACAGCTGCCTCACCAAGATCCTGGATGACCTCCGGCTGAACCACGAGGTGGCGGTGACCGAGAGAGCCAAGGTGCTTCAGGACAACAAGAACCTCCTGGCCGAGAAACGAGAAATGATGCTGAGGAATGAAGAGGTCCTGAAGGAGAAGGAGAAGCTGGAAGAAAGCTACTTCATCTTCCAGAAGGAGATTAGCCAGCTGGCCCAGACCAACAGCCACATTTCAGCCAACCTCCTAGAATCCCAAAGTGAAAACCGTATTTTGAGAAAAGACAAGAGCAAGCTTACCCTTAAAATTAGAGAGCTTGAGACCCTTCATTCATTCACGGTAAAGTGAGAGGTTCAAGTCTTGAGAGCACCCAGACTCCTCACGAACTGTACAAACAGTGGCGTAGGTGATTTCTCTGCTTTGTAGCCGAGGGAAATCCACCTGAGTAAGCCAACTGTATGTGTATGTCCAGCTTTTCATTATAACCAGGAAGGCTGACTCGTGAATGTCTAATTGTAGTTGTCTCTCCCCATTTCACAAAGACCTGAGAGCTATGAATAAAAAAGATTCATATTTTCCCTTTTAATTTAAATGAAGCATTGTTAACTGTAAAAGTTAACTGTTTTCTTGGAGATTTTAGAGCACTATTAGAATGTGTACACACTGAAATACAGTCTGCTATTTGACTTTTGTTTCATTCATTATGTCTGTCCTTTTGGAGATGAAAGATGCCACCGAAATCTCCATGTTGATAGTAGAGCGTGTATAATAAATACAAAATTTTCATGAACATTATTAAGCCCACCAAATGAAATTATAATCAAATGTCTTAAGATAGTTTCTATTATTTTTGATATTAGAAGCTAAGAATTTTTATTCCTATATATAATCTTTTTTATTCATAGACATGGTTATATTCATTACTCAGTTTCTCTCATAGATTTTCCCATTCGGTGCTTATCATGGAACACTTGAGCCTTAAATTATAATTGCCAAAATAATTTATATTAGTATATGAAAAATTTTTAGCTTACATTGAGTGATTTCAGCCAGCAGTGGTGGCGCACTCCTTTAATCCCAGCACTCAGGAGGCAGAGGCAGGCAGATCTCTTGAGTTTGAGGCCAGCCTGGTCTACAATAGCTAGTTCCAGGACAAGCACCAAAGCTACAGAGAAACCTTGTCTCTAAAAAAACCAAAAAAATAAAAATAAAAAATTGAGTGATTTCAAAAGCTCCAAATTGAAATAGCCAGAAAAATATTCTACACTTACACCAATAATTTAAGAGCCATCCAGTTATGTAGGGTAGTTATTCATCATCACCAAATAGTCTGTCAGAGTGATGAGCTCATGCCTGTCAGTGGAACTTGGAGCTTGGGTGTAGGTTTAGATGGATGTGAGAACATGGAGATGGTTGAGGCGCAGGCTCAGGAAAAATAACACGGGAAGGGTCCATTACCTTGTTCTCCTTCATAGTCAGACCCTTCCCGTCTCGGTTTGCCTTAGGGTTGCTGCCTCTCATCCTCTGTGTGCTGCTTAGGCACGCAGACTGAGAGCTGCCTTGGCAGTGCCTTCTGAATGTCCCTGATGGTGCAGGAGAAAGTGCCCTTCTCGCCTCCTCACTGTGTCCCTTTGTGCTCAGGCTTCTCAGACTGCAGAAGATGCCATGCAGATCATGGAACAGATGACCAAAGAGAAGACAGAAACACTGGCCTCCTTGGAGGACACCAAGCAAACAAACGCAAAACTACAGAATGAAGTAAGCTTACCAACTTCATGGAATGTTTGGTCACTTAAGAGTGTGTCTTTTTGAAGTGTGAACTTACAGGTTTGATCTATGTTAGAGTTGAATGCACTACATGCCATGATAATGTTAAATAAAATTAATTGCTTTATTATTTAATGCACTACATGGATTCAAGGTGACACTAGTTACGGTAATGCGTGCCTATGGACACAGTACTTGGGAGGTAGCCGCAGAAGGATTAGAAATTCAAGGCTAGTCTGGACTATGTGAGGTCCTGTCTAAACAAACAACCCGCCCCCAAAATGAAAAGGAAGCTCTAATATTGTCATTCTTAGATAACTACTTAGTGATGACACTTTCTAGTTTTCATAATCTTTCCTTTTTATCCTACACATTTCCCCCTGAACTTTCTCCTAATTTGGTGCCAACACATTCTATTTCTCCAGCCCCAATATAGGCTTTTTCTTGGCATCCTTTTGTGTTATCTTGAATGAGTCATTTCTAGATCTGAGCTGAATCTGTGGCATTGGGTTATCCCTTTTCTACCTGCAAATAGCATTTCCCTTTGGACCTTTCCCATCTTCCTGAAAAGCTGCTATCTGAATAACCAGTTACCTCACTAAAGTGGTCTGTGACCTTCTGTGTAGCTCCTGGTGCTTTTTTAAGTCACAAGCAGGAAGGACATTCAGAAACTTGTTCATAGGAAGGGACTGCCAGGCGGGATAACTTCATGAAGACATTTGAAGTAATTAGGGTAAATAAAAGCTTACAGAGAGTGCACTCAGATGCAGATTAAAATTAGAAGCCTGAAAAAAAGAGGTTTTCCTAGAGGATGGGATCAGGCAGAATTGTGTCCTCCCTCGGTGTATCTGTTGCTGCCGGATCATAAGGTAGATAACCTGTTTCATGTGCCCATTACTATGCTTTATTTCCTTGGTTCATAAATCTAGGCTCTTAAAGAATATTAAAAGGAAGGTGGTGATGTTAAAATTAGCATGTTACTTTCTGGGTTTCTGGTTGATGGCATATGACATGACAAAGAGAGCAACAACTCCATTCTCTGGCTCTAAGAGATAAGGACATAAAGCCCTGATGGCTAGCCTGGCCCCAGAACCACAGCTTGTATGGAGGAAGAAGAGAACAAGCTCCATCCTTTGTAGATAACGCCTTTGCTAGAACTCCCCACTAGAGGGCGGGCAGGGCTAAAATGGAATGTGTGTGAGCACCCTTCAGTCTTGCTGCATGGCTTCTTCCTCCTCATAGAAATTAAGATGGATAACAATTTCCCCCAACTGACAAATGGTTGATTCAAATAAATAAATTCTGTAATGAGAATTGCATAAGTTTAGAACTGACCTTGATTGGAAATATCTCCTACATTAATTACTAGTCAGTTGTGGGGGGACGATTTTTGTTTGATTACAAAGATTTTGTTGTTGTTGTTGTTGTTGTTGTTGTTTTTTCGAGATAGGGCTTCTCTGTAGCTTTGGAGCCTGTCCTGGAACTAGCTCTTGTAGACCAGGTTGGCCTCGAACTCACAGAGATCTGCCTGCCTCTGCCTCCAGAGTGCTGAGATTAGAGGTGTGAGCCATCACTGCCCGGCTCAAAGATTGCTTCTTGATAATGTCGCTGTTTGACAATCCATTTCTTGCTTTTTTTTTTTTAAAAAAAAACTTATTTATTAATTATGTATACAGGGTTCTTCCTGCATATATGCCTTCAGGCCAGAAGAGGGCACCAGATCTCATTTACTGATGGTTGTGAACCACCATGTGATTGCTGGGAATTGAACTCAAGACCCGTGGAAGAGCAATCAGTGCTCTTAACCTCTGAGCCATCTTGCCAGCCCCCTATTTCTTGCTTTTTAAAAAAGGATTGTTTTGAATGGCAATCTCAGTGGCAAGTATTGAGGATTGTACAAGAAACAATCAAACAAACAAAAGCACACAGACTAAAGAAACTTCTGTTTTAATGTACACTGGTGATTTGGTTTGGCATTTGCCCAGGTATACAGGAAACGCAGGACTGAATGAAGAGGATGATCAGCTTGTCGTGTGTAGTCTCTTCTCCAGACGACTCTTCCTGTCGCTTGTGACAAATGACTAATTTCATCTATTTTTAAATGTGTGTTTTTGTGAATAATTTATCCAGCCATGTCACTGAAAAATGAAATAATTTCACCAATTTTTTTCTCTTTGTCTTTAAGTTGGACACACTTAAAGAAAACAACTTGAAAAATGTAGAAGAGCTGAACAAATCAAAAGAACTTCTGAATGTAGAGAATCAGAAAATGGAAGAATTCAAAAAAGAAATGTAAGTTTTAAAAAGGAAAGCAATACTATCTTTAAAGTGCTGAAAAGGTTTGTAAAGTAGTTGTCTATCTGTTCCCCAAAATGCATTCCCCACAAGCAAGTTCAGTAACCACCATTAGAACCACAGCTAAACTGAAGATCAAAGGGAACTGGGCTAGCTGCTGAAGTAAGAAACATGGAGTTTGAATCTGACTTTGTAAAGCTGTAGAAATATATGGATGGCCATGTATCAAAGGTAAATTTGTATGTTTATATGATAGCTAGTTATAACATGTAGAACTATAAGATCTTTTTATTAATAAGTCCTTCAAAAGTGGGGCATGATGGTGCACACCTTTAACCCCAGCATTTGGGAAGCTGAGGCAGATGATCTCTGTGAGTTCAAGGCTAGCCTGGTCTATACAGTGAGTTCCAGGACTGTCAGGACTATTAGACAGAGAAACCCTGTCTCAGAAAACAAAACAAAACTAAATCCTTCAAAACTTTTTTTTTTTTTATATAGAAAAGAAGTCAGACATGGTGGTACATGCCTATAACTCTCAGTACTTAAGAGAGTCTGAGACAGTACAGCTGTTGTAAATTAAAGGCCAGCCTGGCCTACATAGTAAATTGTAGACTAGCCTGGGCTTTAAAGTGAGACCCTGTCTTTTTTTTAAAAAAAAAAAGAAAAAGAAAAAGAAAGGAAGGAAAAAGAAACTGAATAAAAACTCAGTATATCATTTTCAAGATTTTCAGTGTCTTGAGTCTCTATCTCCAAAACTTTGATTGTAAAAGTAATTCAATCTTCTGACACAGACAATAATTCTCTTTATTGGAAAACATTCTCTTTGGATTTTTCCCATCAGCCTACTGCCTAGCTTCAAGCTGACTGTGTTTCCTATGGTGATATCACCCAAGCTCTTGGCTGTTTATATTTGCCAGAGATTGGTGTTGATGTAGTACTGTAAGTGATGGTTAGTGTATCGATTTCACTTGGTCTTTCAGTTAACTGTACCCTATCCACTCAGAGAGCCAGAGCCAGTTAATCTGGTGAGCCCATGTGTCCTTCACACGCGGAACCAGTAGGCTAAGAAGGATGTGCAGAAGGATCTTGTTTCCCACCTTCAGGGCTCCACATCATTTATAAAATAATAAATAGGTGATGTCCAAGCAAAATTAAGGGGGTTGGTTCCAAGCTTCTGTTACTGTACCATCAGCCTCAGTCTGTTTGTTTTCGGTCTTAGATTGAACACTAGGTATGGGAACTTATACCTGTGGTTCCCACACTTGAGGTTCTGAAGCAGGAGGACTGCAACAAGTTTGAGGGCAGCCTCAGCTACATAACAAGCTGCAGGTCAACTCGAGATATGGAGATTGTCTCTAAAAAAGTCTAAAAGCCATCACCACAAACAAAACTTAGTCGCACGGATTCTAGTTGGTCTAAATAATAAAGCCTAGAGTAAGATATAGGGGTTAATGCTGAAGATCAAAGAAGCAGAGAGGCCAGCCACTAGAGAGTGCTCAGACTGAAGTGGCAGTCCTGTCCAGACTCCATCTGTCTCAGACTGCCCTGAGCTCCTGTCTCCTCCAGCCTTACTTTCCTCTCTTCATTCAGCCATATCACTCCTGTCTCCACCTCCCTAGTGCTGGGATTAAGGCGTGGGATCCCAAGTGCTGGGATCACCTTTGTGTGAGCTCTGTTTCTCTTTTAGACAGATTCAGTCTCGTGTAGCTATATGAGATGCTCAGCAAACTCCAGGGATCCTCCCATCTCTGCCCCACAGCACTGGAGTACTGTGGAATATTTCAATGCACTGTGAAACTCCAAGACTTTGGTAATAAAATTAACGTTGGATCAGGGAGCAGAGCCAGCAACTAGCTGACAAGCATTAGCCATAGAGAGTATAGACCAGGTTCAGGGAGTGTCTAGTTAGGATTTTATTGTATGAAGAGACACCATGACCACAGCAACTCTTTTTTTTTTTTTTTTTTTTGGTTTTTCGAGACAGGGTTTCTCTGTGGCTTTGGAGCCTGTCCTGGAACTAGCTCTTGTAGACCAGGCTGGCCTCGAACCCACAGAGATCCGCCTGCCTCTGCCTCCCGAGTGCTGGGATTAAAGGCGTGCGCCACCACCGCCCGGCACCACAGCAACTCTTATAAAGGAAAACAATTAATTGGGGCTAGGTTATAGTTCAGAGGTTTAGTCCATTATCATCATGGTGGGAAGCATGGTGGTATTCAGGCAAACATGGTACTGGAGAGATAGCTGAGACTTCTACAGCAGGAAGAGAATGCCACACTGGACCTACCTTAAGCATCACCCCCAGTGACACTTACTCTAATAAGAACATACCTCCTAATAGTGCCACTCCCTATGGGGGCCATTTTTATTCAGACTAGCCCAGGGAGAACCTATCTCAGAACATAAATGGAGAATGACTGAAGAAGAAAGCTTCCACCCACGTGTCACACACACTTACGTGCACTCATGCACACACGCATTCACATATAAATAAGAACACATATGCTTTATGCAAAGACACTAACATTTAGTTACATCCAAACAGGGTGGATTTAAGTACAGTTTAGCAATTTTCCCCTGTGACTCAAGTAGTTCTGCTCCCTGGAGTGTGGGGCACTGAGGTGCTGCTGTCTCCCATTGCTATCGTGTGGGGCACTGAGGTGCTGCTGTCTCCCATTGCTATAGTGTGGGGCACTGAGGTGTTGCTGTCTCCCATTGCTATCGTGTGGGTCACTGAGGTGTTGCCGTCTCCCATTGCTATCGTGTGGGTCACTGAGGTGCTGCCGTCTCCCATTGCTATCGTGTGGGTCACTGAGGTGCTGCCGTCTCCCATTGCTATCGTGTGGGTCACTGAGGTGCTGCCGTCTCCCATTGCTATCGTGTGGGTCACTGAGGTGCTGCCGTCTCCCATTGCTATCGTGTGGGTCACTGAGGTGCTGCCGTCTCCCATTGCTATCGTGTGGGTCACTGAGGTGTTGCTGTCTCCCATTGCTATAGTGAGGGGCACTGAGATGCTTGCTGCTGGTCTCCCATTGCTATAGTGTGGGGCACTGAGGTGCTGCTGTCTCCCATTGCTATAGTGTGGGTCACTGAGGTGTTGCTGTCTCCCATTGCTATAGTGTGGGGCACTGAGGTGTTGCTGTCTCCCATTGCTATAGAGAGGGGCACTGAGGTGCTGCTGTCTCCCATTGCTATAGTGTGGGGCACTGAGGTGTTGCTGTCTCCCATTGCTATAGTGTGGGGCACTGAGGTGCTGCTGGTCTCCCATTGCTATAGTGTGGGTCACTGAGGTGCTGCCGTCTCCCATTGCTATAGTGTGGGACACTGAGGTGCTGCTGGTCTCCCATTGCTATAGTCCTACTCTTGAGCTCTCTCTGGGCCACAGTAGGTACTGGAGGGGCAGAGCCACAGTGGGTCTAAGCAAGAGAGCTCTTGTGTTTAGATAGCATTCTCATTTTATACCGATCGTTACGTAGGACTAGACCTTGGGTGAGTGTGCCCACTAAATTCCTCACTTAATCGTGTCCTGTCACCCTTCCCAATTTGTGTAGGATCAGTGCCGTAAAGAGACAAACTGGCTCCTGCAGCTGTGGAGCGCCTGCTTAGCATGTGTGAGGGTGGGAGTGGAAGGTTGTCCTTACAGCTGGTTGTGGTGCATGGTGCAGGCCTGGCCTGCAGTCCCTGAAATTAGGAGCCAAGCTGGAGGCTTACTCTGCTTCAGGTCGGCTAGTGCTATCTAGTGAGAACCTATCTCACCCCTGATGCCAGCTGCTGCCATAGGAGTGGAAGCCTATCTTTGTTTTTCTCTTTCTTTCTTTCTTTCCTTCCTTCTTTCCTTTCCTTTCCTTTCCTTTCTTTTTTTTTTTTTTTTTTTTTTTTTGACAAGGTTTCTCTTGTGTCTGTCCTGGAACTAGCTCTTGTAGATCAGGTTGGTCTCAAACTCACAGAGGTCTTCCTGCCTCTGCCTCCCAAGTGCTGGGATTAAAGGTGTGCACCACCACCGGCTCTATCTTTCTTCTGATACTGCCCTGAGGGAAGTTGCTGAGAAGGGAGAGAGGCAGGTCCTGTGCCAGGGCTACTTTAGATTCTCTCTGCCTACCAGGCCTGAGGAAATTCCCTCTTCCTGTCCTCGACAAGGCACCCCGTGGCTAGATCTGAACTTTGCATAGAAACTAGAGGAAGGAGGCCTGCGGAGTCAGTGAAAAGCCCTGACCTGTGACTCTGCCCTTGTCTTGGCCACACTTCAAGGCAAGGCCATCTGCTCTCAAAGGACTGTGTCATGGGAACAGTACTTCTTGGCTCGCTGTGCGTTCCTTAGTTGCATTCTTCAGTGCCTAAAGCTAGAGAACGTGCAGCCGCTGTGTATATGTGTGCGTGTGCGTGTGTATGAGTGTGTGTGGCTTGGCAAATGCACAGTGCTGCCTAGAGGAACTGAGCCAGAGCAGCTGCAGCGTTCTGTCCGAGCTTCCTCTCTCAGCCAGTGCTCTTCCAGCTGGAACCCAGCAGCTATGATGCAGGGCTCTTCTCCATGCTCCTGGCTAGAGATGCTCCAAGAGAACCCTTGGTTTTGGTTAGCCAAAATGGTTAGTAAATACAATACAAGCATGAAGGCTGACTTTGGACCCATAATACCTAAGTAAAACGCTGGAATTGACTGGTGCACACCTGTAGTGCCAATGCTGGAGAGGCAGAAGTAGGAACACTCCTGGGACTTGCTGGTGCCATCTCGCTGATCCGTGAGCTCCAGGCTCAGTGAGAGAATCGTCTTGTAAAGTAAGATGAAAAGGAATTGAAGACCTCTGGCCTCACGTGTGTATGCACACACACTTGTATATGTGCCCATGAACACACACACAAAGTTGTTAGAAAGTTTTGTTTATTTCTTGTGGTATTTGAGATGGAACCCAGCTCTGTGGAGTTGCTTACATGCATTCTGGGGAACTGAGTCCTCAGGCTCACGCGGGGCTGCTAAGCCCTAGCCATTTATTGAATAACTTTGGTTTCTTGTTTGAATTTTTTTTTACTGCAGGTTCTGTTTTTTCTTTTTAGGAGGTTGTACTAAGCAAGTGTTGTACCACTAAGCCACATCCCCAGCCCAACAGAATATTCTTTTTTGTTTTCTGTTTGTTTTTTTGAGACAAGATCTCTCTCTATCTACAGCCGTGGCTGTCTTAAAGCATGCTATGTAGATCAGACTGACCAGGCTCACAGAGATCCACCTTCTTCAGCCTCCTGAGTGTTGGGATTAAAGGCATTTGCCATTACACCCAACCTCACTGTATGTTCTTTAAAATAGTGTTTTCAAAAACTTTATAAAACTAAAATTTATGTGTGCATGATGAGAAAGAAAAAAAGAGGCAGAAGAGGAACACAGTATCACTGCTGATGAACCAGGTATGGTGGCATACACTGTAATCCCAGCACACAGGAGGCCACGGCAGCAAGATTTCAAAGTCAAGGCTAGCTTTATTTATTTATTTATTTATTTTGATTTTCGAGACAGGGTTTCTCTGTAGCTCTTTTTGGTTCCTGTCCTGGAACTAGCTCTTGTAGACCAGGCTGGCCTCGAACTCACAGAGATCTGCCTGCCTCTGCCTCCCGAGTGCTGGGATTAAAGGCGTACGCCACCACTGCCCGGCTAAGGCTAGCTTTAAAAGAATAGAAAAATCGTGTATCAAAAAATAGAAAAGTTCTTTTTCCCCCTGAGACATGGTTTCCCCATGTAACAGCCCTGGCTGTCCTGACACTCATTCTGTAGTCCAGACTGGCCTCAAACTCAGAGATCCGCCTGCCTCTGCCTCCCGAGTGCTGGGATTAAAGGTGTGCTTCCACCACCCCACTAATAAAAAAGTTACTATGAAGTCAGTGACAACCTGTAAACAAATGTTTCCTGTTCTGACCGTCTGCTCCCAAGTAATTACTCAGAGGCTTATATTAATTATAAATGCTCAGCTGATAGCTCAGGCTTGTTACTAACTCTTACATTTAAATTAATCCATAATTCTTAACTGTGCTTAGCCATGTGGCTTGGTACCTTTTCTCAGTACAACATTCTCATCTTGCTTCTTTGCATCTGCTGGCAATTGTCTGATTCCACCCTTTCTCTTCCCAGAATTCTCCTAGTCTGGCTTTCATACTCAGTTGCTTTGTGCCCAGCTATCAGCCAATCAGCTTTTTATTAGCCAATGGAAGTAATACATATTCATAGTGTACAAAAAGATTGTCCCACAGCAACAACCTAAGAAATACAGTATTTAGTTTATGATGGTTTCCTCAAAAATAAAATCTTCTTATTTGTCAAGTGTTAATGGACTTTAGCTAGTCAGTGTACTTAAGCTATGGAGGGGAACTGTGTGTGTCTGTGTATCTCTTAGTTTACTTTCCTTTTGCTGTGATAAATGCCACAACCAAAAGTAACTTGGGGAAGAAGGGGTTTATTTGGCTTATAGGTCACAGTCTATCATTGAAGGAAGTCAGAGTAGGAACCCAAGGGAGGAATGAGCGCAAAGAGCGATGATGTACGCTGCTGACTGGCTCACTCTCAGGCTCATTCTCAGCTCCCTGCCTTATTCAGAAGATGACCACCTAGGCGCAGGGATGGTGCTGCCCAAGGTGGGCTGCCACCCCTTACATCAGTCAACAATAAAAGTCCCATGGACATTCCCATAGACCACTCTGATGGAGGTTCCTCTGTTGGGCGCCCCTCTTCCCAGGCATGTCTAGGTTTGTGTCAAGCTGACAAAAGCTAACTGGCAATATATAGAAATGTGAGTGGGTAGATAGGTTAATAGATTTACAATTAAAACTATTTCTAGTACTTACTAAATATACATCTTTGTAAAAATTCTAATTTAGTATGCCATGAGAATTTATAGATTTATTCTCCTAAATCTTCATGAGGTCATCATAGAGTACATATTATATAGGAGAATTAAAAATTGAGAACATTGAAGATGCCAAGCATTGACACCCATTAGACAATTGAAGTTAAAAATAGATGCGTTCATGCATTGGCAGATGGATTCATACCCAGATGACTAGATTCAGAATCCAGCCACGTATGACAGCTTGCTAAGTAGAGTTTACCCAGCATAGACTTACTTAAAACCCAAAATTGCTTCAAAACCTTCTATGGCATAAAACTAGGATCTAGTGATTAAGTAAAAATATTTTGAATAGCCATATGTAAAAGATAATAGTTCAGAATGTATGTTTAGGTTAATTTTAATAATGAGAAAATGCCTATTGTTTTGTACCTTATTGTTTGTGTTGGCATTATGATATGACTTATCTGATAGGTTGTGTTATGGTTTTATTTGCTTCTTTTAATTAGCAGTTAGCAGTGTAGAAAGAATACCATCAAATAACTGCTATTTGGTTAGAAAAAAAAATTCCTTTGGGCATTTCACTTCTCATTGTCCTAAAAATATACTCAGATTCCCAACAGCACCTGACTGTGATGGACACTGGTAAATGGGACCACTGGATTTTTATTTCACCAAGAGAAACGTAGATGAAAAGATCTGTGCCTCTGGAACAGAGGGCCTTGGCAACCTGTTAAATCGCTATCGCCGTAGTGGGTTTTAGTATAATTATTTCAGGGTCACAGAAGTGAAAGACGAAGGCTATACTGATCATGTCATTTGTCATCTGTTTTACAGCAATTTGCTTTTCTGTGGGGTATGGGCGGTAATAGAGTAGAGATAGTGTTTGTTGGGTATTTTAAAATGTCATAATCATGGGCAGCCAATCTCTTTTTGAGAGATTAAAACGTGACCTCTCCTTCATGTAGATAACGTGGTCTCTTGTTATTATAGATCTTATCGGGCACGTGACCCAGATCTATTTTCCTCAGTGCTGTGAAGCTGTTGTCTCCCACAGTTTCCTTGCTTGTCTTGTTTCTATGGTAACCTTGCACTCACTGTCCTTGCAGAGAAACCCTAAAGCAGGCAGCAGCTCAGAAGTCCCAGCAGCTTTCAGCACTGCAGAAAGAGAACGTCAAACTTGCCGAGGAGCTGGGGAGAACGCGGGACGAAGTCACAAGTCATCAAAAGGTCAGTGGACCTTCAGTGGGGGGTTTTAGATCTGGGGTGCTGGCATCCGCTGTTCTTGCAGCCTTCCTAGAGGCTGCTCAGATTTGCTCCATGTGACTAAGGGTGTTTCAAATGGGTTGGCTCATTTACCTGCGTTATGCGTCTGCTTGCCTTCAGGGATGCACACGCTGTAGGACTTAGGGTCACAGTGAACTGACAGTCCCATGAACACACCACACATGCTAGCAGCAACAGCACCTGACCTTAAAGCAACGAGGAAAGGTCCTTATTAGATAATTTTCAAGCCGCACCATTAAAGGTGAAGAACCAAGCATTATCTTCTCCCTACCCCAGCTATTATTCCAAAATTTTCTTTCTCTTAAAAATTTTCCCCCCTCTTTCACTGAAATTGGTTTTAGGGATACGGATTCTAAGAGTATGGTTTTGTTGTAAAGGTTACCAGATGATTTCGGTAGTACTTACGCGATAGACTGTGAATTTGTGTGTGTTGATTTGTGGAATGTGGGTTCTAACTAGAGTGCATCCCAGTCTGTTTGCTGAGATCGGTGTCGCTGAGGTTTCTGACAGAAATTACTTAAACATGGAAACAGAACTGACTGTAAACAATGCTGTGTTGTGCTTTGAATTCATCTCTGATATTTGAATCAAAATGTTAGTCCCATCTGACCCTAGAGCAGCTGCTGGAATTTTTAACCATTTATACTTGCTCTGCACTGCGAAGGAAAAGATCTCTCACGTCTGCAAGCATTGGCTCTAACTAGGAAGAGTAGTTTGGAGTTACTGTGCTTCGATTTCATCAGGATGGTGCAGTGTGTGGGAAAAACACTTCCTTTTTTTCTTTTTGTGTTTTTGGGGTAAGGTATCAATGGTTGGCCTGGGACTCACTATGTAGTACAGGTTGGATTCAAACTCAGAGCGAGGCTTCTGCTTCTACCACCCAAGTATTGGGAAAGTCACCATCTCCACAGTTTCAGACTTTTAAGATTCATATTATAGCTGTCCCCCCTTTCCTCATTTCTTGAAGGAAATGCTGTAGTCTCCCTACTCCGAGTGGTGTTCTCAGGTGCTGCAGGTTGACAGTAGCCTAGTCACTGGTTCTCACTGTGTGATGGGTACGCAGAGTGACAGTGGTAGCAGAAGATGGAAGCGCAGAGAAGATAGTAATTTGTTGAGCATCCTCTGGCAGGCGGTGTCACAGTGCTTGTCAGCTTCCTTGGCTTGGAAGAGAATCAACGTGAGCTGACTTAAGCAGAATCACTGCGCTCTTCTCTGATCAGCTTGTGAGGAATTTGAGTTCATGGAAAGCAGAAGCCCCTTTGACCTGAGGAAGATTTTCTTTTCTCATGTTGTTGGAGTGTTGGATACCAGGGTGTGTCACCGGTACTGGAGGTCTGTTCATTGGCTTTTCTTTCTTTCTTTCTTTCTTTCTTTCTTTCTTTCTCTTTCTTTCTTTCCTTCTTTCTTTCTTTCTTTCTTTCCTCTTTCTTCCTTCCTTTCTTTTCTTTCTCTTTCCAGCCTTCTTTTTCTTTTTGATTTTTCCCCATTCCTTTGAATATTTCTGGTAGAGACAGAGGATTCCCTCTGTAGAATGAACAGGGAGGTCACCCTGTCGTCTTACGCTGTCATCTGAACTGGACTAATTATGTTACTTGTGTTTTACTGAGCTGGAAGGGGCTGAGGAAACCTCCTGACTCTTGGCTGAGTTTTCAAAGCCCTTCTCTATCTTAGCAGCTCTTTACTTAGCTTCTACTGAAAAGATTTTGTGCTTAATGATTGAAACGTCATTTTGCTGGGTGTTAGCAAATGACAACTACAGCTACGAAAGAAACTTTTTTAAATAGTGGAAACTGGGAATGGTGAATGAGCCTGTCATCATAGCACTTGGGAAATAGAAGCAGGAGGGTCAGGAGTTCAAGGCCAGCCTTGGCTACATTGTGAGTGGTAACCACCCAGGCTACAATGGTCAGTTCAAGGCTAATGGGGGCTATATGAGAGATCTTGCTTTTAAAACAGACAACCGAAAAGCTGGTTATTATGTCACTTTTAGATTGTTGTTTAATTTTATTCAGAAAAGAAGTAAATGTCAACTAAAACATGATAGCTCTGATGATGGACAATGTCTGTGTTGTGTTTTTTTAATTGGGGATCAAACCTAGGGCCTAATACGTGTAAGACAAGCACTGTACCAACTGAGTTATATTTTTATATCCCCATCCCTGATTATGGAGATTTTTTTTAAATGTTTATTTTATGTATATGAGCGACTTGTCTTCACACACACCAGAAGAGAGCACCAAATCTCATTACGGTTGGTTGTGAGCCACCATGTGGTTGCTGGAAATTGAACTCAGTACCTCTGGAATAGCAGTCAGTCCCCTTAACCACTAAGCCATTTCTCCAGCCCCAATTATGGAGATTAAAAGAGATACTAGCCAGTAGTGGTATACACCTTTAATCCTAGCCCTTGGGAGGCAGAGGTAGGTGAATCTCTGAGTTTGATTTGTAGCCTGATCTACAAATCAAATTTGTAGAGTAACTTCCAAAATAACCAGGGCTACACAGAGAAACCCTGTCTTAAAAGAACAAAAATAAATAGACAAATAAGTTAAAAAAATAAAAGTGATGATAATAACCAAGAAAGATTATAGATAATTCTTGTCTTGATATGTGCAAAAGAATGGAGAAAATACCTGTTAAAAATAACCTAGCTGGGTGTGGTAGCTCACACCTACAACCCTAGTAATCCTACTACTTGGAGGCTAAAGCAGGAGGTTTGCAAGTTTGAGGCCAGCCCAGGTCACATGGTTCCAGGTCAGCCTGAACTACATAGTGAGACCCTCTCTCAATAATCTGTTCTGCATGCATATATACATTCATGTGTACATATATAAAGTGGTTTACAAGCAACCGTATTTTAAAGGAGATAAATTAACCTTTCTGACTTTTATTATGTTCTTTTTTGAACCTGTTGTGCTAATTATTTCTGTAAAATTGTGAATATTCACTTAGTTAACTTCTTAGAGTTAAGTGAATTTTTTGTTTTTTGTTTTTCTTTTTGAAGTGTTGAGAATAAAACCTCAGTCTTTGTTTTGCATTAGTCAAGCTATTGGTTGTCTCTGTTAGAAACATAAGTGGACTAGGGCTGTAGGGCAGGAACAGAGTGTTTGCCTGGCATGCCTGAGATCATGAGTTTTGTCTCTAGTACCACAAAAGGAAGGATGAGAGAGGGGAACTACATTACGGTGTTGTAGAATAATCATTTAACTATGCAAAGATGTGTTGCATTTATTTAACTGTATAAAGATATGTTCCTGTTTTACCTTGCCTGCCTAAGGCGGGATTGCTCTAATAAAAAGTTGGATTGCCAGTAGTGGCGGGCCTTCTGGCAGGGGAAGTAAATAGGAGGAGGATTTAGACTCATGAGAAGAAAGACCAGGGAGATAGCAGAAGCCAGCCATACTGACATGGTAGAAGCAGGTTCATTCATACAAAAGGAAAGACAGGTAAAAAGCCCGAAGCAAAACATAGATAAATAGAAACAGGTTAAATTAAAAGAGCTAGTGGGACAAGCATAACCTAAGGTCGAGCATTCATAATTATTTGATTCCTTGCTTTATTTGGAAACTGGTTGGCGGCCCAAAGAAAAGACCAACTACATTAAAGAGCTATAATGTTTGACAGAAATACTATTTTTAAAATATGGAACTTCAATTGTAAATTTTGTGTTTCATTCTAAATTAAAATGGCAAAGACTATATTGACAGGATTAGATAAATTCTGACCCAGGCCTAATTTGCTTTACTTGGCAACATTGTTACTCACTGAGAGGCCTTCCCACAGCTTTTATGGAATCCTAACCTTCCTCTGGAATGGAGATAATCTTTCAGGTGAGGAAGCAGAGGCTCCTAAGTGACGATCAGCTGAGGATACCCAGAGGAAGTGAGGTGTGAAGCAGTTGCTATGGCTGAGGACAACTTATTACTTATTTAGTAACCACTGATTTAAAGACTTGAAGCAAAACAAAACTGTGAGCCAGGAATATGGGGTAGGTGGAGCAAAACAGTGCTGTACAAATAAATACATCTGTAGGCTGGGGTGTTGCTCAGTGGCAAAGTGTACTCCTCAAATACAGGAGGCTCTGGGTTTAAGCCCAGCACCAGGGAGTATATTTGGGGGTGCACTCTGAACTCTGCTGGTATATTTTTTCCCCTTTTTCAGATGTTTATTTACTTACAAATCCTGAGACATCCTTAAATATGTCTACATTCTAAGTTCTCACTGGAGTTACTGAGAGGAAGCTCTACTTCCTCTGGGGAGCCTCTTTTACTTGAAGACTGCTATTTCCTGCTTGTCCTTTTCACGTTACCAGGATGAATCATTGTCAGAATTTTTAAACCTTGTTCTGAAGAGACTTCAAAACAAGGCTGTTTATTGAATTAGGGGATTCCCTGCCTCTCTGTGACAGTGGCTATATAGAACATTTCCTCTTTATTCTCTTAAAAAAAAAAAGGCAGTGAAGAAATTCTGCAGCTGGGTACAGTGGTGCATGCTTATGTGGGGAAGTGGAGGCAGGAGGGTCAGGAGCGAGGTCATCCATAAATATATACATATACATATACATACATACATACATACATACATATATATATATATGGAGTTCAAGGCCAATCTATGCTACGCTAGACCCTGTCTCAAAAAGCCAGAAGTGGATAGGGAGAAAATGATGGAAGATGATAACAATGAGCAGGACTTGACTGATGTGGGTGTGGAGTGGTGCTAGAGGCTGCTCTTCCTTATAGTCCTGTCTGAGCCAGCTAATCCCAGCACTTGGGAGGAGGCAGAGGCAGGAGGATCTCTGTGAGTTTGAGGCCAGCCTGGTCTACAAGAGCTAGTTCCAGGACAGGCATCAAAAACTACAGAGAAACACGGTCTCAAAAATCAAAATAAGGGGGCTGGAGAGATGGCTCAAAGGTTAAGAGCATTGCCTGCTCTTCCAAGGGTCCTGAGTTCAATTCCCAGCAACCACATGGTGGTCCACAACCATCTGTATTGAGGTCTGGTGCCCTCTCTGGCTAACTCCGTACAAAATAAATAAATAAATATTTTAAAAAATTATTACATTTATTATTTATGTGTGTGTGTTCACACATCCACAGTGCCCATGGAGAGGTCAAAGGACAGTTTGAGGGAATCATTCATCTTCTATCAGGTTACCAGGCTTGGTAGCAAGTGCCTTTACCCACTGAGCCATCTTCCTAACCCTAAAGTTAAGTTGCTTTTGTGTGAGATTTTTCAATTTAGTTGAGAAGAGGGGCAATAATCAGGATCAGTTAGGATTGCGAGTGACCCAAGTTTTTATAATAATTATTATTATTACTTGTGTGTATAAAAATATAATTGTATGTGTGTATATGTATGTTTGTACGATTGCAAGCATGTATTCCGTGGCACACATATGGAGGGAGGCAAGAGGACAACCTGGTTTATTCTTTCCTTCCACCTTTATGAGGACTCCAAGGATGAAACTCAGGTTGCCAGGCTTGCACAGCAAGCTCTTTCACCCTGTGAGGCATCTTCCAGCCCTGTGTTGTCTTTTAAAATGGAGTATGTTAGGTAGAACCAAATGAAATTGTTTTTTAAGCAACCTGACAGTAGACAGGACTCAGAAGTTATGACTGTTAGTGTGTCAGCATGGACTGGTTTTGTTCACAGCAAATCTGCCTGATGTGCTGACTGATTTCTTGTTGTTCCATGTTGGTGCACCAGTGTGTGTGTGTGCGAGCACACGCACATGTGAGCATGCGTGTGTGTACATCAGTTTCTGTTTTAAACATTCTACAGTGCGCAATGCAGTTTCTTTTTTTTTTTTAAAAAGATTTATTTATTTATTATGTATACAGCATTCCTCTTCCATGTATGCCTGCATACCAGAAGAGTGCACCAGATTTCATCACACATGGTTTTAAGCCACCATGTTGTTGCTGGGAATTGAACTCAGGACCTCTGAAAGAACAGTCAGTGCTCTTAACCTCTGAGCCATTTCTCCAGCCCAATGCAGTTTTATTTTATTTTTGATTGGATGCTATATACATTCTTTCTCCATTCATCCCTGGCGTTGAGGTTTGCAGCCTCTATGGTAGCCTATGGTAGCTGCCTCTAAATACCACCTTGGATGTTCTGTGAGGTGGGAACATCCCTTTTCTCCTCAAAGTAGTTCTAAAACGTGATCCACAGTTAGACCCTAACCATTCTCATTCTCTCTGTGTGTCTTTTTCCTTTTTCTTTTTTCCAAGACAGGGTTTCTCTGTGTAGCCCTGACTGTCTTAGAACTCACTAAGTAGACCAGGCTGGCCTCTAACTCAGCCTGCTTCCACCTTCTGAGTGCTGGGATTAAAGGCGTGTACCACCACTGCCTGGCTAAATAAACTTTTGATTCCTCTACCTGGGATTCACTGTGTGTGGGTGTAGAAGCACTCTGAATTCAGGTAGTGTCACATAAATGGAAACCGTACAGGGCATTATTTTCTTTTCATAAAGAATTCTAAAAATAACCGTGTGAGCTCTACAATACAAGAAGGCACCTCGGGTGGTCAGCTTTGAGATAGATGTCCAGTTTATTGGTTGATATGTCTTTTCTGTCATTTCCTCAGATGTATTCTGAACAAGATAGGAAAGTTTAACTATATATAATAATGTGAGGTCTTTTATAGAAGTGGACCCCTGGTGGTCACCTTTGCGATGGATGCCTGATTTATCATTTACAAACCTCACATATATTTCATCCATAAAGACAGCAGGTACCTTGAGCTGTCACCATGGAAACAGCAGCTTTTCCACAGGGGTATTTCAAAATGAGGCCATGGCTTGATTTTGGAAACTTAACAAGGATAAGATGGGTCAATAACTATTTGGTAAAAAGTCATTTTAGAGTGAAGTTATAGCAGAGTGTACAACAACTAGGGTTGGCACCTAAATTGATCAATGAGAATTTGCCTTCTAAATAGGCCTAAGTTCACAGACGGATTAGAAAAAGAAAGCTAATTTTAGCCTGTTATGCATTATTTTGTAACAATAGTGAACAGCAGCCATCAGAATTTTAATCTAGGCTCAGAGAACACTAGAAAATAGAGTCTCTCTTTTTGGTGTCTAATGATGCAAATGGGTGCTTTAAATACGAGCTGCTGTTGCTGCTGCTCTTGTTTTGTTTGAAACAGGGTCCCATGTGGTACAGACCGGCCTCAAACTCTCTAACATAGCTGAGGTCAGCTTTGAACTCTTTTTTTTTTTTTTTTGGTTTTTCGAGACAGGGTTTCTCTGTGGTTTTGGAGCCTGTCCTGGAACTAGCTCTTGTAGACCAGGCTGGTCTCGAACTCACAGAGATCCGCCTGCCTCTGCCTCCCGAGTGCTGGGATTAAAGGCGTGCGCCACCACCGCCCGGCCAGCTTTGAACTCTTAATCTGTGTGCTTTTACCTCCCAAGCAGTCTGCCCGGCCAGCTTTGAACTCTTAATCTGTGTGCTTTTACCTCCCAAGCAGTCTGGAGACAGTAGTGTGCTACTGCACCAGAGAAAACCAGGGCTTCTTGAACTGCCTCCACTCATGACCTCTTTTTGCCTGAGAAATATTTTTATAGCCTTCAGATTCTTAGGCATATAAAGTAAGTATACCAACTAAACATTTACTGATAATCATAGTTTATTTTAAAACAGTTCTTTGAGATACATGTAATTTTACCATTTATTAAAGCTGAAAGAAAAAGTGTATACTAATAATAGGTGAGTATTTGATATTGCAGAATATAGGATATACTCAACACTTTTCAGAGTTGATCAGTATTTTTACTTTACCTTTCTCCCAGCATGTGGGAGGTAGAAGCATGTGAATCTCTGCGAGTTTGAAGCCAGCCTGGTCTCTACATAGTGAGTTCTAAGCCAGCCAGAGCTATAATATAGTAAGACCTTGTCTCAAAACAAACAAACAGTAATTTTATAACTGTCAAAGCTGAGAACAGTGCTCTACATAAATGTGTAATACAAAATGCAGAAGTATATTTAGGGCCATTTCGGAAATGCTGTAAATTCTGTCCTAATCCAAGTCAAAATTCATTTAACATTTTGTTATTGTGTTGTATTTTTTTTAAAAAAATTGTGCATGTGGATTATGTGTGTGAGGGTCAATTAGCCCCATACACATTGTAATGGATTAATTAAAAAATGCTTCAGGATCCCTGGATCTGTGGCTGCAGCAGCAGAAACACTGCAGGTCCCTGAGCGGTGGCAGGCAGCAGGTCCCAAGAGCAGCCAGTCCTAGGCAGGGACTGGTGCAGGTCCCCGAGTGGTAGTAGTGGACCACATGGCAGCAGGCAGCGAATAGTGGGTCCCGGAGAGCATCCAGTCCCAGGCAGGGGAGGTGCAGTTTCCTGAGTGGCTGCAGCAGGCAACGAGGAGAGACAGACAGATGGGCATGCCATGAGACCACACTGCAGGTCTCCCAAGGCAGCTGGTGCTAGGCAGGAAGTGCAGTTATATGGGTGAGGGACAGAGGGATAGACACGCCATGCAGAGTGAGGTTGGATATTTATTTAGTGGGTTATGGAAAGGGAGAAGGGGAGAAGAGCAGTGTGGCAGAGAGAGAGACAGAGAGAGACAGAGAGAGACAGACAGAGACCAAAGCTTCTAGAGGGAGAGGGAAAAGGAAGAAACTCAGGCTGCAAGCAGGAAGGAAGATCTGCCTGCCTCAGTGGAGTGGGCCTGGCTTGTCTCTTAAAGAGACAGAACAGATCATTACATACATCATCACACATGATAATGATAATGATGATGATGATAATAATAATAATAATAATGAAAGTTTGTATTGAAACTCAAGAATTTAGAAAGAAGTTTTTAGTGCCTGTAATGATTTCTGCTGAGTGAGAAGGACTTTGGCGAAAAACCTTGGTGGGTGAGAGCTAGAGGCCCCACTGGTGAGTGACAAATACTGTGCTGGCAAAGCTTAAGTGAAGAGTTTTGCTGAGATAAAGGGGGTGGGCGGGGAAGAGAAAAGGAGAGAGAGATGCAAAGGGTGGGGGGGACAGAGACCTGTTTGCCTTTTCAGAAGAACAGCAGGAAGAGAGCTGGAATGGGCCAGGGTACTGCCTGGGTGCATCCTGCCAGGAGACAGGGGCCAGCATAAACTGAATGTGTATCACTGTTGCAGGCCAGCTTCCCAGGACAGCAGGGCTGAGGGGTATGTATGGTGTACAATGTTTATAAATGTAGCCCTACCCCCAGCACGTCTGTAACAGGAGAAGAAAACTGTCCTGCCAGCCTAAGAGTAACTTTGGCTCACTCTGCAGGTCTGGGGTGGCCTTTCTTCTTTTCCTTTCCTTTTTCCTTTCCTTTCCTTCCGCCTTTACTTCCCCCTTTCCTTCCCCCTTCCCTTTCCTTCCCTTCCCTCTCCTCTCCTCTCCTCTCCTCTCCTCTCCTGCCTTCCTGCCTTCCTGCCTTCCTTCCTTTTTTTCCATTTTATTTATTTGATTTTTCGAGACAGGGTTTTCAGTAGCTTCGGAGCCTGTCCTGGAACTAGCTTTGTAGACCAGGCTGGCCTCAAACTCATAGAGATTTGCCTGCTTCTGCCTCCCAGGTTCTGGGATTAAAGGTGTGTGCCACCACTGTTCGGCATGGGGTGGCCTTTCAGATTTGCCCCAAATTAGATTGAAATGTCTAGGGTTTTTTTTTCTTTCTTTCCCTTGTTTAGAGTTATATTTTCTTCATTTATTTATTATATGTGTATGTCACTGGACATGTATAAACAGCTTATACCATATGGTCTCAGTGATTAAACTCAAGCCACCAGGGTTGGCAGCAAGGGCATTTGCCCACTGGGTGGTCTCAATGGCTCACCATCTTTATATTCTCCATTGATCTGTCACAGGACGAGGTCCATTCTAGGAAAGGGTGTGGCCCTGCAGGAGTGGTTCTGTCATTTTGGCAGTCCCTGAATATCTCCTACCCTGCTCCTAGAAGCACATCTTCTCTCTACCGTCCTCCTTTCATCTCTGAAAGCAGTTAGTCACAGACAGACCCACTGGATCTTTCCTTCCCTTCTCCATTTCTGTCTGCTCTTGTAAGAGCAGAAGTCTGTCTATCTGTGTGTGGGAGGCGAGACAAGAAATCCTCAGTCAGAGAATGTGTTGAGTTGCTATTTTGAACCTCAGAACACTCGCTCGGAGACTGAAAGCGCCCGAATGAGCCATTTCGCTGGGAAGAGTGGTGGGAGAAGACTCCCTGAGAGTCTCAGCAGGGGCTCATCCTGGGAGAAGCTGAGCTTCCCATCATGAGATAGCTGGGCAGTACTAGGACTGGAGAGTACAGTGTCCTGATGGCCGTTCACTCTCTACTGCAGGAAGCAAAATGGGAGGTGCTGGGACCCTTGTTCAAGTGGCTTTACTGAGCCTATGAAATCAGTGTTGACTCTGAGTTTGTCTGTGGCCCTCATTTCACCCAAGCTTGTGTTTCTTAGCGTAAATGATGGGTTGAAAGTTAAAGTACCTCGTACGCTTTTTGTCTACCTTCCCCACTTTTTTTTTTCTTTTTGTTTTTTCGAGACAGGGTTTCTCTGTGGCTTTGGAGCCTGTCCTGGAACTAGCTCTGTAGACCAGGCTGGTCTCGAACTCACAGAGATCCGCCTGCTTCTGCCTCCCGAGTGCTGGGATTAAAGGCGTGCGCCACCATTGCCCGGCTCCTTCCCCACTTCTTATTTTTGTTTTTTTTGAAGATTTTTTAAAGTTTTATATGTATGAGTATTTTGTCTGTGTGTGTGTCTATGCAGTACGTATGGAGGCCAGAAAGTACTGGATCTGCTGGAACTGGAGTTACAGGCAGTTGTGGACTATTACGAGGGTAATGGGAATAGAACCTGAGTTCCCTCAGGAGCAGCCAGTGCTCTTAACTACTGAGCTGTCTTTGCTCCCTTTCTTGTTTTTGATGTGAGTTCTTGAATCCTCTTCTGGTTTAATGTTCCCAAACATTGTAGGCTTTTTCTCTTAATAATAACCTTCCATTTCCCCCAGTCAACTGTATTTTCTTTTTCAGCTTCAATTATGAAAAAATGTCAAGCACATGCAGGAACAGGAGCCACCCAGTGCAGTGTGCTCCTATATCAAATACCACTAGCGTCGGGTTCTTGACTGCTCTTGTCTCAGCAATACTCCACACACCTTGTACAGTTTTTTCCCGATGTTTATTTTCAAGACAGATCATACTGATCTCAAACTCTCTGTTTGCCTGCTTCAGTCTTCTGAGTTTGGAAATTATAGGCCTAGACTACTACACCTAGATACCCTAAATTGCTAGATTTGGTTTGGTTTTTGATTGTTTTGAGACAATCTCTTTGTTTATATAAAGACAATCTCTTTATATAAACTGGTTTCAAGCTCTCAATCATCACTCCTCTGCTCACTCGGTGACTGCTGGGGTTATAGGTGTATACCACCATTCTTGATGCCCTGAGGATTATTTTAAAACAAATTTACAATTTTTTCCTTTTTTTTAAATATTTATTTATTTATTATGTATACAATATTCTGTCTATATGTATGCCTGAAGGCCAGAATAGGCCACCAGACCTCATTACAGATGGTTGTGAGCTACCATGTGGTTGCTGGGAATTGAACTCAGGGCCTTTGGAAGAGCAGGCAATGCTCTTAACCACTGAGCCATCTCTCCAGCCCTACAATTTTTTTCTTTTCCTCTCCATTTTTTGTTTTTGTTTTAGAACAATTTACTATATTACCCAGGCTAGTTTTGAACTGGGCCCAAATGATTCTCTTGCTTCAGCCTCCTGAATGACTGCTACTACAGGAATGTACCAACATGCCTGATTTATGAGTATTTTTTACCTGAAAAAAATAATTATTATTATTCCTTATACGTTGAAATGTTATTTTAAAGTCAAACATATACATATAGCTAGGCATGGCTCAGCATGTAGGAGTATAGTGATATTTCATTTGTATTTTAATAAATAAAGCTTGTCTGAAGTTCAGAGAATAAAACAGCTGCCCTAGTCAGCCTTAAAGACCAGGCAGTGGGGCTGGAGAGATGGCTCAGAGGTTAAGAGCACTGACTGTTCTTTCAGAGGTCCTGAGTTCAATTCCCAGCAACCACATGGTGGTTTGCAACCATCTGTAATAAGATCTGGTGCCCTCTTCTGGCCTGCAGGCATACATACAGACAGAACACTATATACATAATAAGTAAATCTTTAAAAAAAAAAGACCAGGCAGTGCTGACACACACCTTTAATCTCAGTAGCCGTGCTAGTTTGCCACAGACACTGGGCAGTAGTGGTGCACGCCTTTAATCCCAGTACTAAAGAGAAATAGAAGACGGGAGGAGACAGCTCTCACACAGAGTCTTATTCCTAGATTCCTGGAGGCAGAATTACCATCTTCAGACTGAGGTAGAGGTAAGAACCAGTGACTGGTTGTTGTGCTTTTCTGTCTCTGGGTTTTTATTTATCATACTACACAGGAGACTGAATCAAAAAAAAAAAAAAGAGTGAGCACTAGGTTGAAGCCAGTCTGAGCTACACAACATGGCCTTGTCTCGGCACCTCGCCCAGTTTCTCTGTCACCCTTGTATTTGTAACAGGAATCAGTATAAAATGGTTTCTCCTCACCAAGCGGTGGTGGCGCTCGCCTTTAATCCCAGTACTCGGGAGGCAGAGGCAGACGGATCTCTGTGAATTCAAGGCCAGCCTGGTCTACAAGAGCTAGTTCCAGGACAGGAACCAAAAAGCTACAGAGAAACCCTGTCTCGAAAAATCCAAAAAAAGAAAAAAAAAAGGTTTCTCCTCCCATTAGGCTCATTGAGGAAACACTGCAAATGATCTGGTGTGTCTTTCCTTATGGTTATTATACCCATATCAGTGTTTACAAATGGGTAGGTGTAGACACAGTTTTTATTATTTTCTACAAAAATTATATTGTTGAGAAAATGAATATTGTACAGATTACTCAAACTTGCTTCTCTCCTAAGTCATCTTTATTGAGGTATAATTTACATGAAATAAAATTTACCCTTCCTATGTGTATGGCTTGGCGAATATTTAGTTTCGATCTTGCTATGTAGCCCGGGCTGGCGTGGTACTCACCTTGTAGTACTATGTAGTAGTGCTCACTAGGATTGCTTAGAAATAACATAGACCCACCTCTGCCTTCTGAGTGCTGGGGTTAAAGGCGTATGCCATCAACCCAGTTCATCTTTGTGAGTTTGGTAAACGTGTCAAATGTAATGGCATGTGTCTATAATCTCAGCACTTTAGAAGACAAGACAAAAGGACTTTAAGATAAATTTGAGGCCTGGTGGTGTGGGTGCACACCTCTGTGAGTTTGAGGCCAGCCTGGTCTGCCAGAGCAAGTGTCAGGACAAAGTTACACAGAGAAACTCTGTCTTGGGAAAAAACAAAAAGATAAGTTTAAGATAAGAGTTTCAGGACAACCAGGGCTACACAGAGAAACCATGTCTGAAAAACAACAACAACAAAGGAGAAAGCAACAGCAACAACAAACAAATTCTAATCTTGGTTGATTTTTTTTCTTTCAAAATTTCATCTTTTTGTTCGCCATGTTCAGAGAGTCCGGTTTTATCCCATGCTTTTTCAGTCACAGTCCAGCTGGCCTTGGTGAGCTCCCAATAGATCAGCCCCACTGTCTCAGTGGGTGGGTGCACCCCTCGTGGTCCCGACTTCTTTGCTCATGTTCTCCCTCCTTCTGCTCCTCATTGGGACCTTGGGAGCTCAGTCCAGTGCTCCAGTGTGGGTCTCTGTCTCTATCTCCATCCATCACCAGATGAAGGTTCTATGGTGATATGCAAGATATTCGTCAGTATTGCTATAGGATAGGGTCATTTCAGGTTCCCTATCCTCAGCTGCCCAAGGAACTAACTGGGGACATCGCCTTGGGCTTCTGGGAGCCACTCTAGGTTCAAGTCTCTTGCCAACCCTAAGGTGGCTCCCTTAACTAAGAATTGTGCTTCCGTGCTCCCCTAACCAACCTTCCTTTATCCCAATCATCCTTTTTCCCCAAGTTCCCCCCATCCTCCCCTTCTCCCTTTTCTCTCCCCATCTCCCCTTGCCCCCATCCCATCCCACCCCCAAGATCCCAATTTTCATGGCGAACAATGAGGGCTGATTAGAAGCCAAGGACAATGGCACGGGGTTTTGATCCTACTTAATGTGCTGGCTTTGTGGGAGCCTAGCCAGTTTGGATGTTCACCTTCCTAAATATGGACGGAGGGGGGAGGACCTTGGACTTTCCACAGGGCAGGGAACCCTGACTGCTCTTTGGACTGGAGAGGGAGGGGGAGAGGAGTAGGGGGAGGGGGAGAAGGGTGGGAGGAGGGGGAGGGAAATGGGAGGCTGGGAGGAGGCGGAAACTTGTTTTTTTTCCTTTTCTCAATAAAAAAAAATTCATCTTTTTATGAGAAGCATGTTCTACAGTTCAGCTCTTGTTATTTTGGGTTTAAGAGCAAAGCCTTACCTGAAAAAAAAAATAGGTTTCTTTTATCAAAGTAGGTCTTTTAAATAATCAGTCACTACCTAATCTCTGAAAAATTTCTTACGTTTTCTAGTCCTGCAATTTTTTTTTTTTTGAGACAGGGTTTCTCTGTGGCTTTGTAGCCTGTCCTGGAACTAGCTCTTGTAGACTAGGCTGACCTCGAACTCACAGAGATCTGCCTGCCTCTGTCTCCCTAGTGAGCCACCACCGCCCAGCTTAGTCCTGTAATTTTGATATTACTACTAGGCCATATAAATGGATTCAAAGCAATATAGAACCTTATCTATAATCACATTAACTATAAATGATTAAAATATTCCAACTGAAAGATGTGATTTAAATTTTTTTAAAAGTTTGATCTAACAATATGGTGTCTACAAGAGATGGTTTATTTTCAGAAACACAAAGAAATTGAAAGAGAATGGAAGATGATACACCATGCATATAGTAACCAAAGGTACAGTGAAGAGGATAGACCAGATTCTGACAAAATACACCTTATGGCAGAAATTGTTACTAGATACAAAGAAAGAAAACTCTCAACTGTTCATGATGATATAACGTTTATAAATTAATGTCTACCTCACAATAAAAGCCCAAAAGAAGTAAAGCAGAAACTAACAATTTAAAAAAGGAGAAGGCCAGTAGGACTGGAGGTTGTTACTCATGTAGCCCAGTCTGGCCTCAAACTTACTATGTAGCCGAGGCTGGCTTTGAACTTTTCCTTTCTGCTTCTACCTCCCACATACTGAGATGACAGGCATGTGAATTGATGGCAGTTTGCTCTTTTCTTTTGTTTGTTTTTGAGACAGGGTCTCTCTATATAGTGCTGGCTGTCCTGGAATTCACTGTGTAGACAAGGCTGGCAATGTACTCAGAGAGTTCCACCTGCCTCAGCCTCTGCTTCTGCTTTGGTCCCGAGTGCTGCGTCTAAAGGTGTGTGTCACCATGCCAGGCCAGAAGTTGCTTTCTAGTGCTCTTTACCAAAAAGAAGTCCTTGGATAAAAGGCTAATTTTAGAGTTTAGGGTAGCAGAGTATGAAACATTTTGTTTATGAGACAGCAAGAAAGTGTGCAAAGAATGATGAGGATTCATCAAAAGCATATCAAATCAAATGTGAACCAATTTGGTCATCAAAAGAAGTAAGACGGACTGGGCGGTGGTAGTGCTCTCCTTTAATCCCAGCACTCAAGAGGCAGCTGCAGGTGCATCTCTGAGTTTGAGGCCAGCCTGGTCTACAGAACAAGTCCCAGGACATCCAGGACTACACAGAGAAACTGTGTCTTGAAAATCAAAGCAATAGCAACAACAAAGAAATTCTAGTCTTTGTTGATTTTATTCTTTTAAAATATTGTATTTCATCTTTTGTAAGTGTGCATGTTGCACGTGTGTTGGAACTCTTATGAGAAGCATATTCTACACTTCAGCACTTTTGTTTATTTTGTGGGATGTTGAGACAGAATTTTGCTATGTGTCCTTTGCTGTCTTGAAATTCTCTGGATTGACTGTAATGGATTAATAAAAAAATGCTGCAAGATTCCCGCTCCCCGGTGACTGCAGCAGCAGAAACACTGTAGGTCCCTGAGAGGCAGCAGTGGGCCATGTGGCAGCAGGCAGCTGTCACAGGCAGGGACGGTGCAGTTCCCCTAGTGGCTGCAGCAGGCCACGAGGAGAGACAGACTGATGGGCATGCCACAAGACCGAGCCACAGATCTCCCAAGGCGGCTGGTCCCAGGCAGGGAGCTCAGCTGTGTGGGTGAGAGACAGAGACATGGATAGGCACACCGTGCAAAGTGAGGTTGGATATTTATTTAGTGGGTTATGGAGGGGGAAGGGGAGAAGAGCAGAGAGGCAGAGAGAGGAAGAGAGAAGGGAGAGACAGAAGCTGCCTCTTTGAGAGGGTGACTGAAAAGAAAGAAACTCAGGCTGCAAGCAGGAAGATCTGCCTGCCTCAGTGTTGGTGGGGGAGTGGGCGTGGCTTGTCCCTTAAAGAGACAGAACAGATCATTACATAGACCAGGCTAGACTCAAACTCATGGGTCCCACATGAAAAAAAAAGTATTTTTGAGACAAGGCTTCATTATGTAACCCAGATAGTACTTAAGCTCACAGAAATCTTCCTGCTTCAGCCTTCTAAATTTTGGAATTACAGATCTGAGCTGTCACGTCTATCTTAATTCTTTAATTGTAAAATAAAACTATAAATTTTTTATAATTTATACATAAATTATAAAATGGACACAATGGCACATACCTCTAATCCTAGCTCAGGGACAGCTGAGGCAGGAGGATTATTGTGTGTTTGGGGCTAGAACATGAAACCCTGCCTTAGAAGCAACAAAAGAGGAAGGAGGCAGGGAGAAAGGAGGAGAAAAGACAGGAGCCTTTCTCAGCCCTGCATCTTTCACTTCAGATGTTGTCCTTGCTTCTCTTCATTTTCAAAGTTGCTGTCCTCTGTTTTTATTCTTTTCACTCTTAAAAACTTTAAAACAGCTAGGTGGTGGTGCACACCTTTAATCCCAGCACTCGGGAGGCAGAGGCAGGCGGATCTCTGTGAGTCTGAGGTCAGCCTGGTCTACAAGAGCTAGTTCCAGGACAGGCTCCAAAGCTACAGAGAAACCCTGTCTTGAAAAACCAAAAACAAAAACTTTAAAACATATTTCTATGAATTAAACATGCATGAAAAGTATGATTTTATTATTATTTTGTGTGTATGTGTGAGTGGAAGTCAGAGGACAATTTGTAGCAGTTGGTTCTCTCCTTCTGCCATGTGGTTTCTGGGGATTGAACTCAGGTCACCAGGCTTAGCCACTGTGCCTTTGCTTGTTGGTCACTTTGCTAGCCCTCCAAAGCCTGTGTGAAGGACTGGAAAGCAGAGAGGCTCCGGTGAGAAACTTGGATAATAAACCTTTTAGATTCCATGATAAATGTGCACTGATACTCAACATACATGCATGCACACTTACTTTTTTTTTTTTTTAAGCTGGTCAAGATGGTTTATATCTGTATAACAGCAGCAAGTATCTTTACCTGCTGAGACGTCTTCCTGGTCCTTGTTTGTGATATTTTATGAAGGAATACTAGCAGCAGGATTTTATAACAGAATGAGAGAGCTGCAGGGAGCTCTTCTGTAGCCTTGTTTTATAGATGACAGGCAAGTGTCTGCTAGGTGTGCTGAATCAGTAGATGAATCACAGGTGCTTTGCGAAGAACACGTAGCCTCTTTCCTGACTTCTGCAAGTTCCTGACACCCCTCTGATCTAAATAAAGCAGCCAGAATGCTAATGGTAGAGCTGTCATTCAGTGAGCAAATGTTTATTGAAAGCTTAACATGTACTATATAGGGCTGGGCGCGGTAACCTTAACCTATACCCCAACACTGGTGGACAAAGAGTTCAAAGCCATTTTTGGTGTTGGGTCCACAGATGGAGGGGGCATGTGGCGCAAAGATGGAGACAGATCACCGAAATCTAGCAAACCAGAAGCAAACTATTGCAGGAAAAAGTAAAAAATTAAAAAAAAAAATAAATCTCCATGGGGCACAAAAAAAAAAAAAAAAAAAAAGCTTATCAGCTAGCTGAGAGCACAGCCAGAGATGGACTTGTAAGGCTGTGGCAAAGGCCGGTTTTCAGACCCCTCCTTTTATAGCAAGCATTAGGCATGAACAAAGGAATTTTTACAATCTTGAGGTAAAACTTAGACATAAATTGCCCTTTTTTGCAATTTCCATTAACAATACTTTTCACTTAAATTAGTGTTTGTATTCAGTTCATTGTTTTTCCCTGGCATTCCTTGATAGTGCTTACCAAGGCTCCCCTGACACTGCCAGTTTTACATAGCAGGAAAGAGCATGGAAAGATATAAAATGAAAAAGTCAAAAGTCACGTACATCCCATCATTTAAAAGTTTACTCAGGGGGCTGGAGAGATGGCTCAGAGGTTAAGAGCATTGCCTGCTCTTCCAAAGGTCCTGAGTTCAATTCCCGGCAACCACATGGTGGCTCACAACCATCTGTAATGAGGTCTGGTGTCCTCTTCTGGCCTGCAGACATACACACAGACAGAATATTGTATACATAATAAATAAATAAATAAATAAATAAATAAATAAATATTAAAAAAATTAAATAAAAGTTAACTCAGCCCACATCAGTTGCTGGTCATGAGTTCCCAGGGGCTATCTAAAAGCTGATCCTCAGTTTGCTGAGTGACCCTAAGATTGCAGAGGCCGCTTCAGCCTCGCAAATAGAGCTATGGGTTGTAAAGCGGAGTAGCCCACTGTTAACCGTCAATCTTTAAGCTGCTGAGAAAGCTGCTTACAGCCGCTCTACAACTTTATATTTTCTTATTTCTACATTCTTATTTCTTGAATCTACATTTCTTTATTCTTTTTATTTTTAAATACTTATTTATTTATTATGTATACCATATTCTGTCTGTGTGTATGTCTGCAAGTCAGAAGAGGGCACCAGATCTCATTACAGATGGTTGTGAGCCACCATGTGGTTGCCGGGAATTGAACTCAGGACCTTTGGAAGAGCAGGCAATGCTCTTAACCTCTGAGCCATCTCTCCAGCCCCCATTTCTTTATTCTTATTCTTGGACTCTTCCATTGGCCACATAGCAGATTTAGGCCAGCCTGGACTACATGAGACTGTGTTGGAAAGGAACTGGGTATGGTGGCGCACACCTAAGTCTCAACATTTGAGAGTCAGAGGAGGTGGAGCTGGTCTGGATACTGATGAGACCCTGTCTCAAAAAAAGTATTATATTCTGATCTATCAGTATTATATTCTGTTGCTATAATCTGATTTAATATTTCTGATTCTCAGGCGGTGACTTCTTGCTGGCATCTGCTGCCCTGGAGCGGGTTGTGTGGCCTCTGTGGACTTATTATCAACTGAACTCTTTCTGTTTTTGTTTTTCAGCTGGAAGAAGAAAGATCTGTACTCAATAATCAGTTATTAGAAATGAAAAAGAGGTAGGCTCTCTGTATGTTTACTGATGTGTGTGTTTAACAAGGAAAACTTCAGAACGTGTTGTGTGTGCTAGTTTACAGAAAACAGTCAGCTTCGTATATTTAGAAAGTGGCATTGTGGTATTTTAGTGCTCACAATTGACAAGTTATGAAGATCCATTTGTGCAAGTTTCAAACATTTAAAATTTTAAGCCATTTTTGACTGCATTTACTCAGAAGTGCTCTACTAAATTTAGATTGCTTAAAATTAATGGTTTTAGTAATGAGCATTATTATTATAATTGTATTTATAGTAATCACTTTAGATATAATACTGATTTTAATTATGGGAAAGCTTGATTTTTTTTCACTAATAAGTAATACCACTTGTTCCTATTATTCATTATTCCTTTATAATTTATAACTTCCCAAACTCTTTTGAGTAAAAATAAATGCGGTCCATAGAAATGAAATATTTAGGCCAGGTCAGAGTAAAATATGCCTATATTCTAGCACTCAGGAGACTGAGTCTGGAAGATCATATTTGAATCCAACATTGCAAAATCCTGCTTTACAAAAACTATAATAAGAGCTGGGCAGTGGTAGAGCACACCTTTAATGTCAGCACCTGGGAGGGAGAGGCATGTGGTCTCTGAGTTCGAGGCCAGCCTGGTCTACAGAGTTCCAGGATAGCCAGGGCTATATAATACGACCCCATCACAAATAAATAATTTAATTAAGTAATTAAAATAAATTAGGGGATAAGAATATAGCTCAGCGATAGAGAGTTTGCGTCCCATGTATGAGCTCCTGTGTTCACCCCACACCCACAACAAACAACAAAACCATCTACAATCCTTAGGAGTGAGAGAATTGGTAGTTCAGTGTCGTCCTCAAGTACATACCAAGTTTGAGACCCTGTGCTTTAAAAAGGAACAGAGGAAAGAGATTCAGCCTTCCTCCAAGTTCCCATGCTCTTAGGAAGTGCTTTTCATGTCAGAGCAGAGGTTTCCCTGCCCTTCTGGTGTCTGACAGATGTGCTTCACACTTGGGAATTCAAGGTTTTATTTAGCCTACAAAAACATTTGGATTGCGCAATGCAGATTGCTGTATTTCCAAGCTGTCAGGCCTTGGCCCAGGGGAAGCCTTTCCCTTCTCTCTGGTTTAATTAAGAAGTACTTCATCAGGCGGTGGTTGCTCACATATTTAATCCTAGCACTCCAGGAGGCAGAGGCCAGCAGAACTCTGTGAGTTCAAGGCCATCCTGGTCTACCAAGTGTGTTTCAGGACAGCCAGGACTACACAGTGAAACCCTAACTCTAAAACACACACACACACACACACACAAAGAAATTCTTGGGCTCCTTTGTTGAATTTCTCCAAGATCTTTACATTCTAGAATGCACAAGTGTCTCACCATGGCCATGCTTATCCTGGACAGAAAAATAATGAGGCCTTATTCCTGTAGCTTTCCCAAATGGGGCCAAATGAATGAAAATGGGATGATGAGATATGTAATCTCTTTACATTTAACAACACTTTTTAATTCACCAATCTGTATAATCTCAAAACATCCCAGTGGAAGATGTGGTGGGGTGTGTATTTTTTGAGGATGAAGCAGAAGCCCCCAGACCAGAACTTACTTAGCTAAGCACTCAGGCCCATGAGTTCCATGTGCAGGCTTGAGACCTAGATCTTCAGGTTTCTGTGTTCTTTTTCCCCTATACCTTGTACTTATTACTGACTCGTGAAAGATTGTATACTTCCTGGGTCCTAACTTATCATGTGACTGACTAAATTATGTTTAGCAAAGTGTCTCTCAAAAATTGCTCCTAATTTAAGCCAGACCAGTATCTACTGGGGAGGCTGAGTGAGGTGTGAGGGGTCACAAGTTCAAGGATAGCCCTAAGCAATTTAATGAGATCTGTCTGGAAGTGCAAGCTCTAGAAGGGCTCCAGAGAGTCAGTGGTAGGATGCTTGCCCACACATGGAGGCCCCAGTTTGTCTCCTGCCACCAAAACCAAACACTGAAGTTACTTCTGCTAATTTTGTTTTGTTTGTTTGTTTTTTGTTTTTTGAGATAGGATTTCTCTGTAGCTTTGGAGTCTGTCCTGGAACTAGTTCTTGTAGACCAGGCTGGCCTTGAACTCACAGAGGTAGCCTGCGTCTGCCTCGGAGTGCTGGGATTAAAGGCTTGCACCACCACTGCCTGGCCACTCCTGTTAATTTTGATGAACAAACATAAAGAGAATAATTTTTCTGAAATTGAAAAAGTTATAAATTTAATTTCTGTATTTAAACTGATTTTCTCTTGTTAATCAACTGTCATGGACAATTGTTTCTGTTTTGGAAGACTGAATTTGAATGTATTTTAAAATAACAAGTTAGACCCATAAATACCTCCCAAACGTAAATTTGATAAGAATTCCTCTGTGCTGTATGCTGTGATGGCTAACTCTGTCTACTCTGCCTAGAGGACTAAAGTTTTATATGATCTTGGTATAAATACCTTCCAAAAGCTTAAGTCATAAAAGCACACAAATGTTCTTTGTTGGTGCAGAGTAATAGCCCTGTCTTTGGTTCACATTAGAAGGGAAGGCAGGAAATGTGTTCTCTATGGCCATGAGAGGAGCTTGCAGGACCCCCACCATCAGGTGAAGCAGTCACTCAGGAGTCAGTGTGAGCGCCCCAGCCCAGCTGCTGTAAGGTCCTGGTTTCTATACAGCACCTCCCACACTAGGAAAAGCCTTTTGTGGTTCTGAGGATTTCAGAGCTGCTCTGCACCAAGGAGTAAATTTAAACTGTAAGCTAAAGGCTGGCGAGGTGGCTCAGTGGGTAAGAGGACTTGCCGCCAAGCCTGACAACCTGAGCTCCATCCTTCAGACCCACGTGAGAAAAGGAAAGACCTGATTCCAGCCAGTTGTTCTTTGACCTCCACACCCATAGTATGCACACCTACACACATGTGCATAATAATGAATGATGAGTTAATGAATAAATAGAATAACTTTAAATCATAAACTTCGCATGGTAGAATATGCCTGTAACCCCAGCACTTGAGGGTAGAAGGCCAGCCTGGCTATGTGAGACTATCTTCAGAGATCAGTAGTGTCCTCCTGTCTTTGCTTCGTGGGTTTGGTATCTGTAGACATTGTATTGCAGGCAATATGTAGTGAACATTATTCTCTGAATTAAAACTGTGATCATTTGAAAAATTGGGTACAGTTGAACACACATCTTTTTTTTTTTTTAAGATTTATTTATTTATTATGTATACAACATTCTGCCTCGATGTATGCCCGCACGCCAGAGGAGGGCGCTGGATCTCAGTACAGATGGTTGTGAGCCACCATGTGGTTGCTGGGAATTGAACTCAGGACCTCCGGAAGAGCAGTCAGTGCTTTTAACCTCTGAGCCATCTCTCCAGCCCTTGAACACACATCTTTAAGAACAGGTTCCAGGCAGTGCATTGCCTCACACCTTTAATCCCAGCACTAGGGAAACAGAGGCAGGAGGATCTTTCCGAGTTCAGGCCCAGGCTGGTCTACACAGTGAGTTTCAGGCCAGTCAGGCTTACATAGTGACCCTGTCTTCAAACCAAACAGAAACAGGAGAGGGGGAACAGGTTCCCAGGGATCTAGCTGGTAAGGCACAGTTGTCTCACTGCTGAACTGGAGGCCCCTGCTTCTCCACAACTGCCCAGGCTGATGCACCCTGGGGAGCTAGCCTGGCTCCCTTTTTGCTCTGAGCTTTTTAATGTCAAAAAAGGAACAGCAAAGCCAAAGTTTTAGACATGGGTTTATGGGGGTCTTAATTCAACGGTAGTACAGAATGTAAGCCCTGTGAGGAATGCAAGTCCTGCCTCCACTTCTGAAGCGGCCTGCGCTGCCCGGCTCATCAGCTCCCTGTGGGTTGTAACTGTCTGACTGTCTCCGAGCTTGCGCTACTTACCAGTGCTCACCTCATCCTCTCTTTTCCCTTTCCTACTCTTGCTTCCTTTGCTATATCTGTGTGTCTTTCATGGTAAGACTAAAGAAAGTCTATCCACGTTATAATAAATAAATCTCATAGATTTTTAGTAAACCAAATTGTTGTATATATTTTTGGCTGCCTTTGTCCCTCTGTGTCTTGCTTTTGTTTTGTAAAATATGCTCAGCGATGTATGCACACACACACACACACACACACACACCTACACACTCACACCTACACACTCACACTTAGACATGTACTTCTTTTTGGTATCGACATACAGCAAAGACTTGGGTACAAATTTAGTTCTCCTTACTGTATTTGCATTTTTCTTCATGTTTCTAATATTTGGTTCTTATCACCTTGCATTTTAAAACCTGCCCATTAACACTTCAAGGTATTTGCTTCATTACTGGACTTTATTTCTTATTTACGTAGTAAGAGAAGAATCTGAGCGACACGTTCCCTCGAGCGATGGGACGAGAGGTTCTGGCCCTGAAGCCCTTCTTTCATACTTTATCTTCCCTTCTTGCTATTGGCCGTGTGAGGAAACCCTCTCACCAACATGGCTTCTCATACATCAGTAATGTTGGCATAGATGCTTTAATTCAGCCCCTCTTAGTTTGTACAGAGGAATTAGGGCATAGAAATTGTCACACTGAAGATCTGTCACAGAGGCGCGCTGCCAAGCGTCTGTGCCCTGTCATCTGGTAGACCTCCCTCTTTCTTTCTTTCTTTCTTTCTTCCTTCCTTTCTTTCTTTTTTTCTTCCTCTTTCTTTTCCTTTTTCTTCTTTTAACACATACTGTGTGTTGGGGGTGGGGGAGGATTCTTACCATGTGGCTTCTCAGGATCAAACTGATCAGACTTGGTGGCAGTGACTTCACCACTGAGCTGTCTCTTTCTTCAGCACGTGTCCTTTTGCTTGATTCTTATAGGAAACATCCTGTCTCCATCTTAGCAAGCTGCATGGCTCAGGGTTGGGTTGGTGACTTTTCTGCTGGTTACTGGTGACTTTCCCTCCATGATGCTAAGTGCCCGTGGGATCTTAGCTGACTAGATCTTTGAGCACAGGAGAATTCACATCTGTCTTCAACAAACCCTAGTCCTGCTAATTTTTAGAAAGTTAAAACTTTAAAAAAAAGTTTTCAAATCTGAGTGCTACTTGAAATAAACAAAGCTCCAGAATTCATTCTCATTCTCTCTCTCTCTCTCTCTCTCTCTCTCTCTCTCTCTCTCTCTCTCTCGACAGGGTTTTCTGTAGCTTTGGATAGCCTGTCCTGGAACTATCTCTTGTAGACCAGGCAGGTCTTGAACTCACAGATCTGCTTCCTGAGCGCTGGAATTAAAGGCGTGTGCCACCACCGCCAATACTAACTATGTTTCAGAGAAATCCAAGGAGCCCAGATTTCCTACATCTTTGGGTGGCACCAGAGCTTTACTTTCCACACTGCAAAAATTCCTGTTTGTTCCCCCCACTCCAGAAGCCCCGCCTGAGCTCTAAGATGGCCCCGTTTCCTAGCGCTCACCCAGGACTTGGCAGCACTGGTGCCCCTTTCTTCCCAGGGTTACTAATTTAGAACACTTCTGGAAAGTCTCAGATTCTTCTCCTCCTACTTATCATTCTGGAGTGTAAAGGTGCAAACCACACAATTAAACCAATACAACACGTTTATTTCCATCTTCGTGTAGAATTTCAGTTTGCCATGAGAATTTTGTAATTCATGTGCCGGATACCTTGGGTCTCACTAACCAGCCATTCCTCTGCCATCTCTAACTTGGCCCTCCCTGTCCTATTCCCCAGGTGATCTGAAAACAGACCAAATGCCGCTTGCTCTGCACTCACTCACTTGCCTGCTTCTAGTTACAAACTCCTGCTGGTGACCACCTCCATGGTGCAGTGTCTGAGATTGTGTGGCCTGAGCGCTAGCCTGAGACACTTTTCTCTTGTTTTGTTCTCCCTGAAGTAATTCAGTGACACAAGATCTGTTTATTAAAAATTAAGAACTTTTAATTTAAAAAATTTTAGGTTTGTAAAAGAGTTATAAAGGTAGCGTAGCCAGTTCATTTCCCTAGTCAGCTGCCCCACTATGAACATGTCACATAGCCTCAGCACCTGTGCCCAAACCACAAAGTCATTGCCCCTCGGCTCTCTGCAGTCATTTCCCTCATCCAGGATCCAGGCTAGGGAATAACACTGCGCTCGTGTGGTCCTGTCTGCAGATCTGTGACCATCCCTCACTAAGTCCTGCCTTTCATAACTCAGCATGTTCGTATTTCACGGCACACCTTCAAATACACATGCACATCATACATGTACATACCCTGCCGGCCCTCCTTTGGGGCTGACTCCCTGTGTCCTGCCCAGCCTCTTTGTGTCCCTCTCAACCCTTTCCTCCCTCAACCTGGACTCCAGTCCAGTGGACAGTTCTCCAGATGTCTCTCCCGCCCTCTAGTGAGCCAGCAGAAAACAGGAACTCGGCTCTGCGAAACCCCTCACTTCTGCTTTGCCCATAGCCTTTCTGCAGTTCAGTTCTAAAAGCAGCCCCGTGTCTTCTTCAGATTGGTTGAAATGCAGTTATCTTTCAGTTTGAATAGTATTTATCTTTGCTACTGTTTTGGCTCACACAATCTTAAAAACACAAGCTCAGAACTTACTAAAAAGTTACTGAAATTAGTGAGAACCAACTGATACTTCCAGCATCAGACCGCTCTGCATGACATCTGTAACTGCTTTGCATGTATGTATTTTAATCGGCACTGCTTGGTATTATGTATTCCAGAAGTAACAGTATTCAAGGTGGGGTTCTAATTGCTGTGATTTTGGGGGGTGGTACAACAGTTTTTAAAGACCTACCTCTTCCAACAGTATTAACTTGTCTTTTTGAGTTCAAATGGACACAGGCAGGTTCTGCATGCCTGTGCATAGTTAAACCTTTTCTCCCTCGCAGTAAGTAAAATTTACAGGCATAACAGCCTTGATCCCTATGCAACTTCCCTGTTACACCTTTTTTTACAATGTAAACTAAAGTTACTCTCAAGTCCGTTCTGAAACAGTTGCTTGCTGACCACTCTTTTAACTCTCTGGTCTTTAGAGAATCCGAGTACATAAAGGACGCTGATGAAGAGAAAGCGTCCCTGCAGAGGTCCATCAGTCTCACCAGTGCCTTACTCACAGAGAAGGATGCCGAGCTGGAGAAGCTGCGGAGTGAGGTAGGGTGCTGTGGGGATGGTGTGCCACGGTGCTGTGGGGCTGCCATGATCCTCCCCTCCTCCTGTCCTGAGCCCCACGCCTGTGTTGCAGGTCACAGTGCTCCGCGGAGAGAACGCCTCTGCCAAGTCCCTACACTCAGTTGTGCAGACACTGGAGTCTGACAAGGTGAAGCTTGAGCTCAAGGTCAAGAACTTGGAGCTTCAGCTCAAGGAGAACAAGAGGCAGCTCAGCAGCTCCTCAGGTAAAAGGATACCCATCCTAAAATGTGTGCCTCCTCCAGGGGGCTTTTCCCACTAGAGGTGCCCCAGCTCTCCCACTGTTGAATCAAACAAGGGCTCGTCACAAGTGTGCTTAGTGTGGAGTCTTCTCGTATGAGGCAGTACATGACGGCTGCCATCATATAAGCAACCATGAGGTCTCAAGTGCAAGGCAACAAGAATGGAGAACACTGCATCCTTAAAAATCAGGCACCTGTACCCCATAGGTGGTCATCTTGAGAAAGAACCCTGAAAGGGCAGGGTAGCATCTGTGAGACCCAGTAGTGGCCAGAGAGCAGGCAGGGACTTCACTGAAAATGAGTGTCCCCTGGCAGCCCATCACTGCAGCAACAAGGAACTGACTTGCAGTATTTTCCAGTGTCCCCTCTGATTGTTCTTGTTCTTGTTTTTAAATATAAGGCAATATCAATACCCAGGCAGAAGAAGATGAGAGAGCCCAGGAGAGTCAGGTAAGGCTCCTCTATTAGTGCTTCTGTTGCCTTCCTGTCTGCAAAGTCATTAGATATCTTGAGAGCGGAATGCTGAAAGTTTAGAACGCATTCAGTAAAAAGTCTTCCAGTTCCTGCTGTTCTGTTTCCCAAGTCCCTGACACCGTTACCCGCATCTTACCTCTGCAGATTTTTTTGTTTTGTTTTAATATACAGCTAGATGTGGTATGTGACAGCATGTACCTATAGCTCTCTAGCACTTGGAAGGCTGAGATGAGAGATCGTTGGAACCATGGAGTTTGAGACCAGCCTATGTAACATAGCAAGAGCCCTATCTCTAACATAAACACACACACTTAAATATGCAATCTCCTCTGCTTTAACATCCCCCCCCCCTTTTTTTTTTGTTTTTTTGAGACAGGAATTCTCTGTAGCCCTGGAACTTGCTCTGTAGACCAGGCTGACCTTGAACTCACAGAGACACACCTGCCTTTGCCTACAATTGCTGGGATTAAGGGCCGGTACCACCACCATCCCCCCCCCCCTTTTAAAGACAGTTTCTTGTAGCCCTAATTGGCCTTGAACTTCTGGTGCTTCTCCTACCCCCGCCTCCCAATTGCTGGACCACAAATGTGCAACACCAGCACAGCTGGCTCCCTCTGCAATTGTGTGTGTGTTTTAACATAAGTAATAATAGACCACATAACTCACTCTGTACTTACCTTTTCTTTAGCTGTATAGTATTCCAGTGTGTGAATGTACCATAATGTAGTCAGTTCCCTTTTAGTGAGAGGACACTGTGATTATTCTAAGCTGAGGGTGTATATTATAAACAGTACCTTAAACAGCTATCAGACCTAAGCTGACTCAGAATTAACTTTGTCTGTTAGTGTGTCTCACAGGCATAGTACAGAATTAACATTGTTTTCTCTCCTTCTTCCCCCGTTTCCTCTGCTCTGCTTCCATTTGTTTCTGCTGCTGCCGCCAACACTTTTCTTCCCATCAGCAAATGGTTTGTTTTATGCTTCCTTATTTGTGTACACATGCACGTGTGATTGTGTGTATGGTTTCCTTGGCCTTGCAGCAGAGCCCCTAATAGAATGATTTAGAAGATGCAACTTGGAAGATGTGTGGGGTGTGGGGAGATGGCTCAGTGGTTAAGAGCAGCAGCTCCTCTGAGAGAAAAACCAGGTTCAGTTTCAAGCACTCACATGGTGATCCACAACCATCCTTAGCTTCAATTCCAGGGAATCCAGTGACCCCCTCCTGACCGCCACAGGTCACACAGGCACAACACACACACACATGAAATAATCTAGAATTAAAGAAAGTCAGGTGTGTGGTAATGCACCGAGTACTCAAGAGGCAGAGACAGGGAGATCTCATTAGTTTGAAGCTAGCTACAATGTGAGACCCTGGCTTTAAAAAAAAAGTAGGGGCTGGAGAGATGGCTCAGAGGTTAAGAACACTGACTCTTCTTCCAGAGGTCCTGAGTTCAATTACCAGCAACCACATGGTGGCTCACAACCATCTAGGATGAGATCTGGTGCCCTCTTCTGGCCTGCAGGCATACATGCAGACAGAATATTGTATACATAATAAATAAAATCTTTTTTTTTAAAAAAGTTAGTTCAAGGCCATCCTCTGCCAAAAAATGAATTAGGCTTTGTTTTGTTTGTTTCAAATAGGAACTAGCTTGTTTAGACTATAAAGGTATGCATAATCTACATAGTGAGTTTAAAGTCAGCCTGGGATATGTAGCAAGAGACAATCTAAAAGAGAGAGGGAGGAGAGAGAGGAAGTGTGTGTGTGTGTTTGTGTGTGTTTGAGACAGAGTTTCTCAGTAGCTGTGGAGTCAGTCCTGGACTCTATAAACTAGGTTGGTCTCGAACTCACAGAGATCCGCCTGCGTCTGCCTCCCCAGTGCTGGGATTAAAGGCGTGCACCACCACCAACCAGCGAATTTAGACAGTTTTAAGGTCTCTTTATTTGTTTATTTATTTAGGAATCCAGGAAATGAACCCAGGACCTCACATACCAGGCAGAGCTTTGCCACTGAACTGTATTTTCAGCCATGGATTCACAAACACACACACACACATACACACACACACGCACACTAGAAGGAAAAACTAAACCTTGCCTGTGTATTCAGAATTGTGAAATTACGACTGTGCAGCTGGACAGTGGTGGCCCACACCTTTAATCGCAGCACTCAGTAGGCAGAGGCAGGCGGATCTCTGTGAGTTCGAGGCCAGCCTGGTTTACAAGAGCTAGTTCCAGGACAGGCTCCAAAGCTACAGAGAAATCCTGTCTTGAGAAAAAGAAAAGGAAAGAAAGAAAGAAAGAGAGAGAGAGAGAGAGAGAGAGAGAGAGAGAGAGAGAAATTATGACTGTGGACAGTGTGGTGTTTTGTTTTGTTGAAAAATATCAGTGGCATTTCACCAATCCACAGATTGGTGATTTAAGTGTAATGACATTTGTCTGAATGATATGTGAAATTTATCCATCCACAGCTTCAGATTCAGTGACATGAATTTAAAGTGATACACACATGTTCCTTAGTAGCAAACACTGAGAGATGGAAAAGGGACGAAAGAAACTTCCTTGCCCCCTTCACCTAGCTATGATCTCATCCCAGTTCCCTATAGTTCGTCCTGCACCCTCAACATGCCTGTTCTTCGGTGAGCCTGGAAAGCACAGACTATAGCAGGCTTTTATAGTAGTTGGCCCTACTGTGGCACATACTTCTCAACGTCTAGACTCCAGCTGTATGGCGTTTGCGTATCTCACTGCTTTTTTTTCTTTTAAAAAATCAGATTGATTTCCTCAATTCAGTAATAGTGGACCTTCAAAGAAAGAATCAAGACCTCAAGATGAAGGTGGAGATGATGTCTGAAGCTGCCCTGAACGGCAACGGGGATGACCTGAACAGCTATGACAGGTATGACAGGGCCTCCAGCAGCTGTACCTGAATGTATATGTGTGCACCCCATGTGTGCCTGGTGCCCTCGGAGGCCAGAAGAGGCATCAGATTGTGCTGGGAACTCTGTTCTTAATGGCTGAGCCATCTCTTCGGCCTGAACTGCACATTTTATTTTATTTTTATTTTTTTTAAAGATTTATTTATTTATTATGTATACAGTATTCTCAGTACTCTTCCTGCAGGCCAGAAGAGGGCACAGATCCCACCACAGATGGTTGTGAGCCACCATGTGGTTGCTGGAATTGAACTCAGGACCTTTGGAAGAGCAGGTGGTGCTCTTAACCACCGAGCCATCTCTCCAGCCCCCTGAACTGCACATTTTAGAAATCCTTGTCCCTCCTATTTCTCATAGAAACCCTAGCTGTGGCTGTCATTAGTCCCTGTGTCCTTTTAGATTCTCTGAGTGCTGTGACCTCCTGAGTTTCTTCTGACCACCTTCCTGGTTTTCTGTGTTGACATTTGTAGTGATGACCAGGAGAAACAATCCAAGAAGAAACCCCGCCTGTTCTGTGACATTTGTGACTGCTTTGATCTCCATGACACAGAGGACTGCCCCACCCAGACACAGGTGTCGGAAGACCCTCCGCATTCCACGCACCATGGCAGCCGGAGTGAGGAGCGGCCTTACTGTGAGATCTGTGAGATGTTTGGGCACTGGGCAACCAACTGCAATGACGACGAGACCTTCTGAGGCCGCGGGCTCCGCAGCCAGCAGCTTTCCACCAGCATTGCACGCGCAGCTTGAGGAGAACTCGTTATTTTTTGACCCCTGTCAACAAATCTAAGAAAATATTTTGATCTTCAACACATTACCCTTTCATTTTTCCTCATAAGTTAAAATAATATTTGGTAGGTGGGCTTTTACTTCCATCCTCTTTTTTGGAATTTGAAGATTTCTGACATTGTACCAGGTGCCATTACTCTTTTGTTCCTAGAGAAACATCGTGGGACAAGCTGGACCCTGACAATATCTTATTTAAAAAACTTTAAATTATGCCGTTATTTCTCATATTTGCACTAAAGTATTTCCTGGCTACTTCTGTATATTTAGGTTTTGTTGATGTTGTTGTTGTTGTGCTTTGACACTGGAATGAGCTGCAGACAAAGTGTGCCACTTTGCATTTTCATGTACTCATTTAAATAATTTTAATATCCAAGCTCTGCACTACCTGCTCTCAGTAGTGCCTTTCTCCAGGCTTGACAATACATAGGGCGTGATTATAAATCATGAAACAGGTAAAAGGGAGGGGGAAGCCCCAAACTGCTGTGGCGACGTTTATAATCGATATGCTGCACCCACAGACCCAACATTGGGTTTTCTTTATTGGTTTTACATAATTTCAACCTCTATATATTATATGTATATATATATTTTTAAAGATCTATATTTTGGGAAAAAAGTATATGCAATGTGTCTTCTTTTCAGATTTTTTTACCTTTATGAGAAAGAACACAGCTAAAGGCTTGTCAGCGAGCCTGAGCAGGCCAGAAACAGCAGAGTGGCTTCATGACTGTCCTCCTCTCCTGTCGTTTCTGAACCGCAGCTGAGTAGCTGGAAGAACTGCTCCAGCTGTTTGGTTTTGTTCCCCTTCTTCAGCAGATAATCCCAGTAGCACACTAAGCCACCCTACAACAGCTAAACTAACTGATCTATAGCCCTCCTTTATATGTCTGTGGGTTTTTTACTGTATTTTTTAATGAATGTACGATGAGAAATTCAACATTAATAATTTTGAATTTTCTTATCACAAAAAGATAAAACGAAGGACCTCAACATACAAAAGAGTTTTATCAGTCAGCCTGAGTCTGTCTTCACTTGAATGTTTTGAGAATATGTAAAAAGGAATTAAATGTACCGTCATGCGGCATGCATGATAAGAACTTCCGTCATTGTATATAAGCCTTTGCCGTATTCCCCCATCCACTGTGCTTGACAAGTGAACATTAAACAAATCTGTTACCAGTTAACATTTTTGGTTAATAAAACTATAGGAATTATTTCACAAAGAAAATATGTAAAGCAGTATTAAAATCTGAGTTATGTATCTAATAAATGGGTTTGTTTGTTTTCCTGCCAGTGGCAGTAAATACGTTCTTGGGATTATTTGTCATGCTGTTTCTTCATTACTTGAAGAAAGCCCTTTAAATTGGGCAGTGGTGGTGCACACCTTTAATCCCAGCACTCGGGAGGCAGAGGCAGATGGATCTCTGTGAGTTTGAGACCAGCCTGGTGAGTTCCAGAACAGCCAGGGCTACACAGAGAAACTCTGTCTTGGGAAGAAAAAAAAAGCCCTTTAGATCCAAGGGCAATCCCTTGCCCCCCACCACCACTGAGTCACGATGATAGTTCCAAAAAAAGCTCTTTCCACTTAAATAAAACAACTTGTTAAACAGCTACAAGAAATGGGTGTGTCCAACTGGACCATTGGGAAGCAGAGACAGAAGGGTTATCCTTGGCTACATAAAGACTTGGAGGCCAGCCCAAGCTACATAAGACACTGTATAAAAAGAGAGAGAAACAAACCTCGCATGTCCTGGGTGTTAGGCCTTGGAAGTATTGATGGAGTGGCCTATAAGAATGTCAGCAGGAACTAGATATATAGTTCAGTGTCGCAGTGCTTGCTCAACAGGTGCAAAGACCTGGGTTCAATTAGCACCACTGCACACATATGCACAAAGCCAGCAGCAACTTCTGAGGTTCGTGGATTTGGACATTGTTTGGGAATGGTATGGCTTGCTTGGGAATGATGAAACAAGGAAAAGACACAGAGCTGGGTATGGTGGCAAATACCTAATCCCTGCATTGGGAAGGAGGCAGGAGGATCAAAAGTTCAAGTCTTCCTTGGCCATATAGCAAGTTTGAGACTAACCCGGGACACAGGAGAGAGAACCTGTCTGGAAAGAAGCTAGAGAGAGAGCTCAGTCAGGAAATGCGTTTGATCCCAGGATCCACAGAGGTGAGTTTGGTGACTCACTTGCCATATTAGTGGAGGAGACAGGCAGGCCCCTAGCGGCTAGATGACAGCTGACCTGACCTACTTAGCAAGTGAAAGAATTTTACAAAGGTGGATGGTACCTTAGGAATGACACCTGAGCTTGTCCTCTATTCTGAACATGTACCTGCACCTGCGTGTGTGCATACATAAATACCCAGCACTAGGAGGCTTTGATCTCTGTAAGGTACCACTGCTAACCAGAAGGCAGGATGCTACACATTCAGGTAATATAGTGGATTTTGGAGATTGGAGAGAGACAGGTGGAGACATGTTGGTGGGAGCCCCAAGCATTCTATAGTAAAAGTGCAGCTGACAGACAGGTCACTAGACAAACTCATGGGTGTGCATTTCAGTGAGGAACCCCGTCTGTCTCTTGAACAGTCGCTGTCAACTCTGTAGAACTCTTGTAAAGCCACGGCTTTCCCCCTCTTCCTTAGTGGGATTAATCCCAAAATATCCCAGCAGTGTGTAAATCATTCTTTAAATGTGACTGATCCCACACTATGGAGCCAAACCTTTATTCATAGTCAAGTCTACATAAAGCTAGGCCCCCACAATTCTTATTGACAGGACTTATTGACAAGAAAAGGACCCTGATGGGGACTGGAGAGATGGCTCAGTGGTTAAGAGCATTGCCTGCTCTTCCAAAGGTCCTGAGTTCAATTTCCGGCAACCACATGGTGGCTCCCAACCATCTGTAATCAGGTCTGGTGCCCTCTTCTGGCCTGCAGACATACACACAGACAGAACATTGTATACATAATAAATAAATAAATATTAAAAAAAAAAAGGACCCTGAGCAGGGGAGGCAGCATATCTACCCTTACTGATAAAGAGGTCTGGGTGTCCCTAAAAGCTCCAACAACCAACTCAGGAGAGTGACCTACTGGCCTTTGTTCTACCCGAACAAGCTAATAAAGTCTGTGCTTACCTTCACCTTTCATTTGGCACAAGGTTTTAATCTAGGAAATTAACTATATTTACCTTTACCTCTAATACAGAAAAAAAGGGCTGGAGATGGCTCAGAGGTTAAGAAAACTGACTGCTGTTCCAGAGGTTCTGAGTTCAATTCCCAGCAACCACATGATGACACACACCCATCTATAATGAGATCTGGTGCCCAGAACACTATATACATATTAAATAAATTAAAAAATATATACAGCCGGGCGATGGTGGCACACACCTTTAATCCCAGCACTCGGGAGGCAGAGGCAGGCAGATCTCTGTGAGTTCGAGAACAGCCTGGTCTACAGAGCTAGTTCCAGGACAGGCTCCAAAACCAGAGAAAGCCTGTCTTGAAAATCAAAAAAAAAAAAAAAAAAAAAAAAAACCCAAAGCCACAGAGAAACCCTGTCTCAAAAAACCAAATATATATACAAAAAAAAGAAGCTTGAGTTGCTAAGCCAGCCCCAGAGAAAGGAATTCTTTCTCACCTGTATCAACAAGTACAGCAGCCTGATGCTTAGCAGGTATCAGCATCCTAATCCTCCTGGTATCTACAGGGGAACTTCACAGCCATGCCCCTTTTGAGACATAGGCGCCTACTTTGTCAGTCTGCATCCATCTTGTTAGCTCTAAGAAATGCATACTTGGTACCACTGTTACCACATATGGAATGGTTAACTCTATGTGGGTGGGCATATAAACTGGAAACCTTGTGGGACTGCGAGGAACACTGAAGAGGAACACCGAGAGGAAGCCAACAAGAAAGCACTGGAGAGGGCATAGAAAGAATGGGATGTGATAAAAAAAGAGTTACAAGAATTAATTTATTTACCCTCAGACCTTTTTGTCAGTTTTCGCCTTCGATAATGGTCGTCAATCCTGAGAGGTTTACAGGGGCTGGCACCCCAACATTAACCTCAATAACATGCTATCCTGACTAAGGTCAGTAGATTACCACAAGTTCAAGGCCAGCCTGTCTCAAGGTGGGGATGGGAGGCACAAAGATTGAAAATGGCTCCAACCCAACAGAGGGAGAGTGTCCAGAAGATTGATCACACAAACTCTTGGAAGAATACTGGGCTTCCAAGTGACTTCATGAAACACCATCAAACTATTCTGTTCACACCAGAACATGAGAGACACGTTTTTTCCCTGTTGGTGGAAGTTTCTGTCTGTCCGGTCCCACAATAAACACACAGAAACTGTATTATTTGGAGTACTGTGTGGCTAATTCTTTTTTTCAAAATAAATGCAAAGTTTAATGAAAATGGGTACAAAGTGGCTAGAAAGGAACAGAAACAAGTCAATGGGTAGAGGAGTAAATGGATTAACAACTGGAGTGGTTTTAGAGATGTATGGTAACATAATAGACAAAACAGACAGCCCCAGACAAGGGGAGTCCACACACCACACAGACACACCATATACAGGGCCAGTTTGTATAACCACAAGGCGCCTGGATTCAGGCCGCCCAGCATGAGGGACAACACACACCTTGGTTGGCCTGGGATACAGCTTCTTGATGGCTGTTGGGATTTTCTTCTTAGTGCGGAGAGAAATCAGTCCCCAGTCATGCTAGGCAAGTTGTCCAGCAATGAGTCACATGTCTAGCTTTTATTTTTTAACATGGGGTCTTGCTAAATAGCCCAGGTTGGCCTTGAACTTTTGATTCTCCTGGCTCCCAAGTGATGAGATTATAGGCATGTGCCACTCTGTCTTCTGATTAGTAATCCACACTTTTACAAACTCTCAAAATTGTTAGGCTAGCTACAGAACTAGCTACTGAGTGTACGATTTTGAATATCTGCTGTATGACTACCTCCCATCACAGTAGTTTCAAAAACATCATCTTAAAGTAAACAATGTCCTGCAACAGAAATTCTCTATTTAGTATTAACTTGAGGTGACAGACGATTGTGGGGGGATGGAGAGCTGTCACAGCAGTCAAGAGAACTTGCTGCATTTGACAAAACACTCATACACTTTAAGTTACTCTAAAAATTATGTGTGTGTGCCCACATGCGTGCGCACACGCGCGTGCATTAGTCCATGGAGGTTAGAAGAAGGCATAAGAGGACCTGGAACTGGGGTTACACAAAGCTGTGAGCTGCCATGAGGGTGTTGGAAACTCAAATCTGGTTCCCTGGAAGAACAGCAAGTTCTCTTGACTGCTAAGCCATTTCTTTAATTTTTTTTTTCCCGAGACAAGGTTTCCTCTGTGGCTTTGGAGCCTGTCCTGGAACTAGTTCTTGTAGACCAGGCTGGCCTCGAACTCGGAGAGATCTGTTTGTTCGGAGATTACGCCACTTGTAACACTAGACTGGGTGTGGCAATACATTTTGTAGTCTAGCTTCAACCGCCATTTTACAACAGTATTGTAAACGCAAAGACAAATAACATCCAATTCTTTTTTTTTTTTTTTTTTTTTTTGTTCTGCCGAAGAGGGCACCAGATCTAATTACATGATGGTTGTGAGCCACCATGCAGTTGCTGGGAATTGAACTCAGGTCCTCTGGAAGAGCACTCAGTGCTCTTAACCTCTGAGCCATCTCTCCAGCCTCATAAAATCTAATTCTTAAAACGCACTTTTTACCTGCGTGGTGACTCAGGCCTTTAATCCCAGCACTCGGGAGGCAGAGACAGGCTGACCTCTATGAGTTCGAGGCCAGCCTGGTCTACAGAGCGAGTTCCAGGACAGGCTCCAAAGCTGCACACAGAAATCCTGTCTGGAGAGACACACACAAAAACAATTAAATAAATAAAATAAAATTTAAAACATAAAGAACATCCCCGCACTTTTCAGGGCCCGCTATTCCTAGACCGAGGCACCGGCAGTTGCTCGCGTGCACTCCAGGACCTTCGGGAGCGTAGCAAAGGCGTTTTCCTACCGCCGTAAACGTGCGTCAGCAAGTCCGGTCACGTGGACGGCCAGTCACGTGACGGCGACAGCGCCTGGGAAACGCCGGTGGCCAGGCAAGATGGCCGCGCACCTGTCGTACGGGCGGGTGAACCTGAACGTGCTGCGCGAGGCGGTGCGCCGCGAGCTGCGCGAGTTTCTGGACAAGTGCGCCGGGAGCAAGGTGAGGGCCCAGGCGGTGACCAGGCCGCTGCTCCGTGACAGCCCCGAGCTCCCTTCCAGTCTGGAAGCACCCACGCCCACAGCTCTCTCCACTCACGTTGTGGGAGAGGATGGAATTACTTGAAACTTTGAAAAGTTGGCCTTTAACACGGATCATCTTGCTTATTAAAGCACCCGCTTTACAAGGAAGCCGGGCTTGATAGAATTTCCTTCCCTTTTTTCTTCATTGTTAATTTGAGGCGGAGTCTCACTGAGCCCTGGCTGGCCGCGAACTCACCGAGATCCTCCTGCCTCTACCTTTGGGTGCTGGAATTAAAGGCTTGTGCACGGCTCTGTTTTATTTATTTATTATTTTTTGAGTCAATTCCTGCCGGCATAGATTGTTCCTGGTTGTGTAAGCCAGGTTAGCCTCCAGCTCCTCATTCTCTTGCCTCAGCCTACCAAGTTCTGGCATTACAGACATGAGCCTTCCTTTACCTAGCTGAGAAATTTTCTTTTAAGCATTATTTTTTTCCTCTATTCTGAGATTTGTGAATCATTCTCTAGGGAACTGTCAGTGCTAATCTGAAGAGAAATATAAAACCGAGGCTCCTACAGAACCAGTTTTGGAAAAAAATGGGGTCCCAAGTAAGATGATTGCTTGCTGCTATTGAGTCAGGAAGGCAGCAGGAACCCAGATTCGACCGCAGACGAGGCTGAGATCCGACAGATAGAATAGATTATCAGGACACTAGGATTATGACTGTGGTGTTGTATCAGTTTTACTAAGTGTCACTCCCGGAGGAAGCAGGGATTACTGGACCTTGGTAGCACACCTGCCCCCCATGAAAGTTTTATTTCCACCTTTGGGCTATGAATGTGATCTTATCTTTGAATGTGTAAAAATCTCAACTCCAAATTTTAGGAATGAGGAGCTGGTTCAGTTCCCAGCATCTACAGGGCTGATAACCACCTGTAACTCCAGATCTCACCCTTCTGCCCACACAGGCGCATTCCCAAAGACAGACACACACAACTGCACATATTAAAATAAATCAAAATGGGAGTGGGGTGCAGGGAAAAATAAACCCTAAAAAATGTATTCCTACTGTGTATAACTGCCATTTTCTGCCACTGTTGTCGGGATTCCTGAGACTGTGGCAGAAGGGAGCATCTCTCCTCTCTTGCAGGCCATTGTGTGGGATGAGTACCTGACCGGACCCTTTGGACTGATCGCCCAGTATTCGCTTCTCAAGGTAACGTGACCCATGGGATCTCTTCAAGAGTTACTAATGAAGTGAACTTCGTATTGGTAATGGGATTTTTATCTCTTCCTGACTAATCACTCACAAAGCTATTTAATCTGTGCAAACCCCGCTATTAAGACATGGTTAGTGTTCTTTGCAGAGGGTGCTCTTCAGTGGTCGTGTACTTCCTGGCATGCACAAGGCCCTGGAATTGATGTCTGGCACCATGGGGAAGGAACAAGAACAAAAAGCATTTTGCACACAGTACTGTCTTGTGTGGCCCTGACCTGGTGCCTTTGATGGTTTCCTGTGCCAGCAGTTAGACTACCATGCAGAAATAATGGCTTTGTCTTGAAGCTTGGTCCTTTATGTGATTGAATTATTTATAAGTAATATGAATTATTTATAAAGTTTTTAACTAACCTTTTGTGTTTGCTTCCCTAGGAACATGAAGTGGAAAAAATGTTCACACTTAAAGGAAATCGATTGCCAGCAGCTGATGTCAAGAATATCATCTTTTTGGTCAGACCCAGGCTAGAATTGATGGATATAATTGCCGAGAATGTGCTCAGGTACATCAGAGCTTTGCATTTCAAGAGGACTTGGGCTTTAAAGGGGTTTTTTATACTTACTTTCTTACTTTGGAGATGGGTGTGTGCCATGGTGCTTGCATGGAGGTCAGAAGAAAGCTGGTGGGAATGGCTTCTCTTCCCCCGTGGAGTCCAAGGGGTTGGACTCATCAGGTTTCCCCTGCTGAACTTTTCCTGCCCAGAAGTTGTTTTTATAGTGACTTTAATGCTCTGAGCACCTGTGCCTTGTAGCACCCTCTTGCCAGAGTGTCAGAAGGCCATCTTTTGGGAGAGTAGGAGCAGATGTGGCAGGATATTAGGGGAGAGGCAGGAGGCTTGTGAAAGAGCTCTGAGGAGCTGGAGGGAAGTAACTTCCCTCTCAGGATAACTGAAAGTTCAAACCTGTATCAGCAGAGCAAACCCTGCCTTGAAAAACATAGCAACCAAAACTTCTAATGGTCATTCTCTTTTTCAAAATGCCAAAATGTAAAGTGTTAGAATTTCATAAGCAAAATGAGTAAGTAAGAACTGGTTAAAGTTTACTGTTGGATCCAATCTGTAGAGGAAGTTCTCAGCACAGGCTGCACTCTGCTACAGTTGATTGATGCAACCCTGAAAACCGTGGCTGCATATGGGCCAATTTGGAAGTCCACAAACAAGGAGATCTGTTGTGAGATCTGGGTTTTTTAGTTCTCTCTGCCTGTCTCTTTGTCTCTGTATCTGTCTCTCTCTTTCTCTCTGTGTGTGTGTCTAGACTAGAAAAGGGTGTTGGATCCCCTGGAACTGGAGTTACAGACATTCATGAATCATGTGATGTTGGTGCTGGAATCAAAGTTTGATTAAAAGTTTGGGTATGAGAGAGAGTCTGGTGTTTTTTAAGATATGCTTATTCTATGTATTTGCATTTGCCTGACTGTTTATGTGTGCACTGTGCAAGTGCCTGATGCTTGTGGAGGCCAGAAGAGGGCGCAAGATACCTTGGAACTGGAATTGTAGATACTTGTGAGTTGCCATGTTGATGCTGGGAACCAAACCGGTGTCCTCTGGAAGAGTAGCAAGTGCTCTTAACCTCTGGGCCGTCATCTCTCCAGTCCCTTGAGAGTCTGTCTTTCTGTGTTTACTTAAGCAATGTTTATTTAGTGCCTGCCAGGCAGTGAGGATGAAATAAGAAAAACCTTTGACTCTAAGCAGCACACAAGCTAATAAAGTTTACTTCCTTTGCAGTGAAGACAGACGTGGCCCTACCAGGGATTTCCACATTTTGTTTGTGCCACGCCGGAGCTTGCTGTGTGAGCAACGGTTGAAGGACCTGGGTGTTTTGGGATCCTTTATCCATCGAGAGGAATACAGTTTAGATCTCATTCCGTTTGATGGAGACCTCTTATCCATGGAATCAGAGGGCGCATTCAAAGTAAGGCTGACATTTTCCTAACACCAAACTCATGTTTTAAAGGCAGGGTCTCACTGTGTGGCCCTGGCTAGCCTAGAACTCACAATATAGGACAGGCTGACCAGGAACTCACAGAGACCCACCTGTCTCTGCCTCCTGAGTGCTGGGATTAAAGTTGAGCACCACCATGACTGGCCTTTAGACTTTCATTTTTGTTGGGATGATAACGTGGTAAGGCCCATCTCCCATGTGTACGAATGTCCAATATGTTCACTTTGGCAAATTTCCTGCTCATTTTTTTTCTGCCTACTTCTCCTTCTCTTCCTTTTCTCGTGTATATGGCACGGGTGTGTGCAGAAGAGGACATCAGCACTGTCCCTCTCCATCTCCCTGACCTGAAGCTGAGACTGGCCGCCAGTAGGTTCACACATCCTCCCACCTGCGCCCACAGCTCCGGCGTTACACAGGTGTCTGTTTGGTCATTTTCACATGTGTGTGAAGATTTAAGGTCGGCTTGAACAACAAGAGCTCTTAGCCACTGAGCTTTCTCTCCAGACAGCTCCCCCCAACTTCACCCCAGTTTTTAAAGGGTTTGCCTTGCTCTGTGGTCTGTGATGGCTTTACCTGCCATTCTCCTACTCAGCCTTCTAAGTGCTCTGATTATGGACCTGCTGGTTCCCATTGTTCTTTCTGTTTGTTTTTGATATTTTGTTTAATGTTCATTCATGGATATAATATATTTGTCCCAAATCTGTTTTGCTATTTTAGGACAAGGTCTCATGTAGCCCAGACTGGCCTTGAGTTCCTTATTCTTCTTCCACTTTTCAAGTGCTGGAATTGCAGATGTATATAACCATACCTGGCTGGCTTCCACTTTTTGGTTTTCAGGGTTTATTTATTTATATTTATTTTTTAATTATTTATTTATTGTTTTCTGAGACAGGGTTTCTCTGTGTAGCCCTGGCTGTTCTGGAACTCACTCTGTAGACCAGACCAGGCTGACCTCACACTCACAGAGATCTTTCTTTTTTTTTTTTTTTTTAAATATTTATTTATTTATTTATTATGTATACAATATTCTGTCTGTGTGTATGCCTGCAGACCAGAAGAGGGCACCAGACCTCATTACAGATGGTTGTGAGCCACCATGTGGTTGCTGGGAATTGAACTCAGGACCTCTGGAAGAGCAGGCAATGCTCTTAACCGCTGAGCCATCTCTCCAGCCCCTCACAGAGATCTTTCTGACTGCCTCCCGAGTGCTGGGATTAAAGGTGTGCACCCCACATTGGCTAGGAATTCTTTATATAATATTTTAGTTTCACTGTCATCCACATGCTGTAGAAGTCACTCCTTTATTTTTAAGGATTTCTTTCTTTTGATTCTTTACTAGGTTGTTGCTGGGGTTTTGTGTGTGTGTGTGTGTGCGCTTTGGGTATTTTGTCTACAAGTATGGATGTGTACTACATGTGTTTCTGGTGTCCACAGAGGCCTGAAGAGTGGGTCAGAATTGAAAATGATTGGGAGCTGCTGTGTGGAGGCCAGAAATTGAATCCAGGTCCTCTAGAAAAGCAGCCATTGCTCTTAACCACTGAGCCATCTCTCCAGCCCCAAATTCACCGCTTTAAAGTCTTCAGTTAAACACCTACTGTCACAGCTCCTGGGAAACTGAGCACAACTGAGAGCTGAGGCCAGCTTGACCACAAAAGGGAGACTTCAAAACAAACAAACAAAACAAAAACCCCAATAATTAAAGCAATAATTCGAAAGTTTTGTAAATAGCTAGCCATGGTAGCACACACCTTTAATCCCAATAGGCAGATGCAGGCAGATTTCCTGGCCTCCTGGTCTGTATAACGAGTTTCAGGATAGCCAGGACTACATAGTGAGACTCTGTCTCAATCCTGCCCTGCCCCAAGAATCTCTAAACATATGTCACATAGTACTTTTTTTTTAGTTAGAAAGGACACAGAGTGATGAGGAGGCCATTTTCCCCTGAGTGTTCGACCTCTTTGCGGAAGCCACACCAAGCTCACCTCTCACTCTTTTGTTTTAGTGGGTTTTGAGAATTCTTTTAAGTTCTTTTTCAGACAGCCTTTCTGCAGCCCTCACTCATAGCACATACAATCTTTGCCTGTATGTTCCCCAGTTTTAGGGCAGAGAGTTATGACTGAAAGAAATGCCACCCCCAGTTCTGATGGAGCTTACTTGATCCTAAATAGTTCAGCGCAGCCTGGTGTTTCCTAGCTCCTGGAGAGACATTGAGAGATGTCAGATCTTTGTGTGCTTCTGGCTTTATTGTGCGGTGTGTAAAATCTGAGACGGTGCTCACCCCACTGAATGTTCAGTGCCAGCACATAGCGTTAGCACCTTCATTTTCCTAACTAAAGACTGGTATATCTAAAGTCAGACAGCCTAGTAAGAGACTACAGGGCTTCTGTTGTGTGGGTGAGTAAGTTTGGCGCCCAGAATATGAGCTTTTAAATATTGATGTGTAGTAGCATTCATCCTAAAATGTCCTTGTAGCTTGAAATGCCACGTGGGGTTTCCTATGCAAGGAGTGGGCTGCTAATGCTTAGCACTCCATCACTGGCTGTCCTGGCGGGCAGTGTTGTTTCCAGTGGGTAGCCAGTGTGACCGTCATTCAGTCTGTTGTTACTGAGAGAGTAGCTCAGAAGTGGAGCAATGTGCTTGAGGCCTTAGGTTTGGTTCCCAGAACTACCAAAATAAGAAAAAAAAATCTGCAATGCCAGGTTTGGTGCACATGTTTAGGTCCAGCACTTGGGAGGCAGAGGCAGATGAATCTCTGAGTTTGAGGTTAGCCTAGTCTACCCAGCAAGTTCCAAGACAGCCAGGACTACATAGAAAAACTTTGTTTTCAAAAACCAAAAAAGAAAAAAGAAAAAAAAAGCAACAAAATCCTGTCATTAGTTTGGAAATCTTTTTTTTTTTTAAGATAGCATTGTAAAAGGAGAGTCTTTATAGTAATAAAACTTTTTTTTCTGAGACTTATTTATTTATTATGTATACAGTATTCTGCTTGCATGAACCAGAAGAGGGCACCAGATCTCATTGTGGATAGTTGTGAGCCACCATGTAGTTGCTGGGAATTGAACTCAGGACCTCTGGAAGAGCAGTCAGTGCTCTTAACCTCCGAGCCGTCTCTCCAGTCCAGTATACAACTTTTTAAGATGAAGTGAAGCATGGAGTATTTGGTGCTCCAGAGCGTGCATCTCATGGCGCTCTTGTCCTGGCTGTTGTCTTGGGGAAAGGTTACAAACACCAGCCTAGAGGAATCACAAACAAGGTGCTCAGAGTGAAGCTTCTGGGAGGTCTTTGTTGGGACAGCCCCGCTCTGGGTCAGAACTCCACCATCCCTTCCTCAGCCCCGGTTCTTACTGTCCTCCTGCTTCTGGCTTTGAGTACTGAAGAGACCCTGAGGTAGTAGCAGTGGGGGCTTTGGGACAAAAGATACCTTTTTTTTTGTTTGTTTGTTTTGTGTTTTTTGAGACAAGATCTCACTGTGTATCCTTGGGTAGCTTGGAATGCTCTGTAGACCAGACTGGCTTTGAACTCAGGGATCAACTTGCCTCTCTTCCTGGGATTAAAGGTGTGTGCTACCAAGCTGTACTACAAAAGAGAACCATTTTGGGTTTTTTTCATTTTGTCCTTTGCTTATCTCAAATGTGGTCTCACATAGCCCGGGGTGACCTGGGACTCCTATCCCCTGGCTCATCCTTCTGAACTACCAGCCCCAGCCAACATTTTTGACTTGTAAATGGATGGCCAAACAGTCCAAAGTCAGCGATGGCCCTCAGTAACTGGCCTTTGTCTCCACAGGAGTGCTACCTGGAGGGTGACCAGACAAGCTTGTACCATGCAGCCAAAGGGTTGATGACCCTGCAGGCGCTATATGGAACCATCCCCCACATCTTCGGGAAAGGAGAATGTGCTCGGGTGAGAAACCTCTGCTTTCTGGTTTCATACAGAATAGTGGTCGATGAGGGAGTCCCCAGAGACGCAGTCAGTCCTCGGCACGCACGTATTCCATGTTGAGGACTTGGTCTCGTTCCTGTCAGTACTCACCCACTGGACATGTTAGCAGAGGTGACCAAGGTTGACAAGTGTCTCTTTCTCAGGCCACTTAGGTGGCTTTGCTGTTTAAATGTATCATAAGCATGGCGTGAGGTGTGTAGTATGACTTACAGTGAATGTCATGCATCAGAGGAGTTCTATCTGGGCCAGAGTCACAGAGCTCTTGGCCATTTGTCCTGTATGAATGATCAGGTGACCAAACACAAATACACAACACAAGGTTTAGTATTGATCTTTTGACAAAATCTGTGACTGGGGACTGGAAAGATGGCTCTGTGATCGAGTGCTTCCTGCCTTACAGAAGATCAAATTCAGTTCTCAGACCCAGACACCTGTGCTTCCAGATTCAGAGGACCCGATGCCCTCTTATGATCAATGTGGGCTCTGCACTCATATGTACAAAGCCACTCCCAGACACACATATACATATCAATAAAAACCCGAAATCTTCTTTAAGTTTAGTTTATATGGGGCAGGATTTGTGTGCATCTTGTGGGTTTATATGCACTACTTGGGTGCAGGTACCCCTGGAGGTCAGGGGTTGTCTGGATGAATTCTTAGTAACTAGATTTACAAATGGCTATGAGCCCCCAGAGGTGGGGGCTGGGAACTGAACCCAGGTTCTCTGCAAGACCAGTAAGTGCTCTTAACCACTGAGCCATCTCTTCTGTCCTAAAAATAACTAAATCTTTCTAAAAATTTTCAAAGCTATGGCCAGAGGCTCACAGGTACCTGTGTTTCTTTCGGGAACAGCTGCTGCGTACCTCACCATCTGCAGACACTGTAGAATGTAACTACGGGTCTGATACTGTGTCTGGCTGGGGCCCAGGGGCCACTCTTGGCTCCCACTTGGCATGGTGGTTAACCGCAGGTGCTTCTTGATAGCTGTTTATTTCGTTATCAGCGATCCTTGCAACTTTCCTCCTTTTTTCCCTTCTTTTGATTGTTGTTCTATTTGTGGCAGAATCTTAAACTCGGCTAGTTCCCAGGAGGCTCCAGTTGATTCCATGTTTTGTTTCCAGCAAGTGGCCAATATGATGGTCAGGATGAAGAGGGAGTTTACGGGAAGCCAAAACTCAGTGTTCCCTGTGTTTGATAACCTCCTGCTGCTTGATCGCAACGTGGATCTCTTAACGCCGCTGGCCACCCAGCTCACATACGAAGGACTCATTGATGAGATTTATGGCATTCAGAACAGTGAGTGAAGTGATGTCAGCTTTCACTGGTCCCTAACAGGGTGGAGCCCCCGTGTGGAGGCCGCTGCTCTATGCTCATCTCAAGCGTTGCTTAAATGCAAGGTTCTAGAGGTTCCATCCTCCTCCTTTCTCTCCCCACCCCTTGTGTTTTGAAACAGAGTGTAGCTCAAACTAACATGGAGTTTACTATGTAGTCCAGGCTAGCCTGTGCCTCCCTAGTGTTGTGATTGCACTAAGGTGTAAATTACCACACCTAACTAAAGATCCATTTTCTAATGATACTTTAATACAATTTTTTAAAAACAAGTTGGCAGCATATAAAGCTATTGATTCCTGAGCTGGGTGGTGGTGCACATCTTTTGGTCCAGCACTCGGGAAGCAGAAGCAGATGAATCTCTGAGTTTGAGGTCAGCCTGGTCTTCCCAGCAAGTTCCAAGAGAAACCCTGTCTTAAAACAAAACAAAAAATACTATTAGTTCTTGGATTGCAAAAATCCCGAGAATGTCACTTGAGGAATCATCATACCAGGAAACATGAAGGAGGGTGGGGTGAAGCTTTGTGTTGCCATTTATTTTCTAGGTATTCTAGGTAGTTGAGAACATTCTACAACATTGCAGAGTCCCGAAAGTAACAACTGAAGACCATGAGAAACTGTACGTCCTATTTATTCCCACTATAAACTGTGCTCAAACCAAATGGCCAAATAAGAACACACAGGACAGGAAAGTAGCTGATAGGAGAGTGACACTTCCTGCCTCTCCCTGCCCCTGCCTGCTTCTCCCTGCCTCTTCCTGCCTCTGCCTGCCTCTTCCTGCCTCTTCCTGCCTCTCCCTGCCTCTCCCTGCCTCTCCCTGCCTCTGCCTGCCTCTGCCTGCCCCTGCCTGCCCCTGCCTGCCTCTGCCTGCCTCTCCCTGCCTCTGCCTGCCTCTGCCTCTCCCTGCCTCTCCCTGCCCCTGCCTGCCTCTGCCTGCATCTGCCTGCCTCTCCCTGCCTGCCTCTGCCTGCCTCTCCCTGCCTCTCCCTGCCTGCCTCTGCCTGCCTCTCCCTGCCTCTGCCTGCCTTTCCCTGCCTCTGCCTGCCTCTGCCTGCCTGCCTCTCCCTGCTTCTACCTCTTCCTGCCTCTGCCTGCCCCTGCCTGCCTCTCCCTGCTTCTGCCTCTGCCTGCCTCTGCCTGCCTCTGCCTGCCCCTGCCTGCCTCTCCCTGCTTCTGCCTCTTCCTGCCTCTGCCTGTCTCTTCCTGCCTCTACCTATGCCTGCTTCTACCTCTTCCTGCCTCTGCCTGCCTCTGCCTCTTCCTGCCTCTGCCTGCCTCTTCCTGCCTCTACCTATGCCTGCTTCTGCCTCTCCCTGCCTCTGCCCCTGCCCCTGCCTCTGCCTGCCCCTACCTCTGCCTGCTCCTGCCTCTGCCTCTGCCTCTGCCTGCCCCTACCTCTCCCTGCCCCTACCTCTGCCTGCCTCTGCCTCTGCATCCCAAGAACTGAGATTAAAGATCTCGGGAATTAAAGATCAAAACACCCACCTTATTTAACTTTTAGAAGTATTTTTTGGGACTGGAGAGATGGCCAGTAGTTAAGAGCACTGGCTGCTCTTCCAAATGACAAGAGTTCAATTCCCAGCACTCACATGGCAACTCACACCTTTCTGTAGCTCCAGTCCAGGGCTTTTGACACTCTCATAGACATACATGCAGGCAAAACACCACTGCACATGAAATAAAAACAAATTAAAGAAAAAAAAGAAATGCTTTAAAAAATGTTATTAATATGTTATTTGACAGTTTCATGTATGTATATATTTTGATCATACCTTATTTAAATTTTTTCCACATTTATTATTTATTGTGTGTATGTGCACACACGTGTACTTGTGTATCTACTGTGCATCTATGGAAGTCAGAGGACAACTTTCAGGAGCTGGTCTCTCCTTCCACCATGTGGATGCTGGGGATGGAATTTGGGTCAAGCACCTTTACTCACTAAGCCCTTTCACTGGCCCCTGATTTTTATGCTCTTGTGAGAAAGTCTCTCTCTGTAGCTCAGACTGGCCTTGAGCTCTGGGCTTCTTGGTTAATCTCCTGAGTGCTGGGAGTTTAGGTTATAGACACTGTCACCACCCCAGCCTTAGTCTGTAGACAGTGTCACACCCCAGCCTTAGTCTGTAGACACTGTCACACCCCAGCCTTAGTCTGTAGACACTGTCACACCCCAGCCTTAGTCTGTAGACACTGTCACACCCCAGCCTTAGTCTGTAGACAGTGTCACACCCCAGCCTTAGTCTGTAGACACTGTCACACCCCAGCCTTAGTCTGTAGACACTGTCACACCCCAGCCTTAGTCTGTAGACACTGTCACCACCCCAGCCTTAGTCTGTAGACAGTGTCACACCCCAGCCTTAGTCTGTAGACACTGTCACACCCCAGCCTTAGTCTGTAGACACTGTCACACCCCAGCCTTAGTCTGTAGACAGTGTCACCACCCCAGCCTTAGTCTGTAGACAGTGTCACCACCCCAGCCTTAGTCTGTAGACAGTGTCACACCCCAGCCTTAGTCTGTAGACAGTGTCACCACCCCAGCCTTAGTCTGTAGACAGTGTCACACCCCAGCCTTAGTCTGTAGACAGTGTCACACCCCAGCCTTAGTCTGTAGACACTGTCACCACCCCAGCCTTAGTCTGTAGACACTGTCACACCCCAGCCTTAGTCTGTAGACACTGTCACACCCCAGCCTTAGTCTGTAGACACTGTCACACCCCAGCCTTAGTCTGTAGACAGTGTCACACCCCAGCCTTAGTCTGTAGACACTGTCACACCCCAGCCTTAGTCTGTAGACACTGTCACACCCCAGCCTTAGTCTGTAGACACTGTCACCACCCCAGCCTTAGTCTGTAGACACTGTCACACCCCAGCCTTAGTCTGTAGACACTGTCACACCCCAGCCTTAGTCTGTAGACAGTGTCACCACCCCAGCCTTAGTCTGTAGACAGTGTCACCACCCCAGCCTTAGTCTGTAGACAGTGTCACCACCCCAGCCTTAGTCTGTAGACAGTGTCACCACCCCAGCCTTAGTCTGTAGACACTGTCACACCCCAGCCTTAGTCTGTAGACAGTGTCACACCCCAGCCTTAGTCTGTAGACAGTGTCACACCCCAGCCTTAGTCTGTAGACAGTGTCACCACCCCAGCCTTAGTCTGTAGACACTGTCACACCCCAGCCTTAGTCTGTAGACAGTGTCACACCCCAGCCTTAGTCTGTAGACACTGTCACCACCCCAGCCTTAGTCTGTAGACACTGTCACACCCCAGCCTTAGTCTGTAGACAGTGTCACACCCCAGCCTTAGTCTGTAGACACTGTCACACCCCAGCCTTAGTCTGTAGACAGTGTCACACCCCAGCCTTAGTCTGTAGACACTGTCACACCCCAGCCTTAGTCTGTAGACAGTGTCACACCCCAGCCCAAAGGTTATTGAGAAAGTCCTTGGCATAGAAGTCAGAGCACAGCTGGAAAAAAGGTGCTGACTCGTCTTGTGAGCCTGAGGTTAGACATTTGAGTACTCTGCTGACTTCTGGGCTGACCAGATATCCTTGCTCAGACTTGCCTGCTTCACATTAGCTGAAGCTAGCCCCATGTGGGTGGTGAAGATCGGGAGAGCTCTGGGTTTGCAAAGAAGAGTAAGGTTTAGGTGGAGGTTCAAAAGAGGACAGACTGTAAATGCCACTGTTTGGGGGCAGCCAACTTGTCTTGAGTTGACATGCACAGATGGTGAGATCCTCAGCAACTGTTCAGGAGGTCGGGGGCACGAGGTGGAAGTCCTGGAAGATCAGCTGGAGTTTGAGCTTAACGAGTGATTAGGCCAGAGATCACAGCATGTGTAGTTTGCTTGGTTTGGGCCATCATATTTCTGTTAGCGTTTCAAATGTGAGGAATTATTAATAGTCTTGATTCATGCCATGTCTTAAAAAACATCTATGTTTTAGCAGTCCCTAGACCTCATTTCCACCTGGCAGCCAATGTCCAGGGGAAATGGCTCCTTTAGACAAGGTCTGTTGTGCCCCTTACCATGAGTGGGTAGACACACACATACACCCAGGCTGCTGTCTGTCTCAGCCTGGCCTCTGTTGACATTCTGGAGCTGTGGATAAAGTTGTAAAGTCCAGAGACTGGGAGGCAGGGTGTAAAACTGCTCGTTCCTTTGGGGTAAGAAAGTCTAGAACCAGCTGCTGTGGTCATAAACCTCTGCACAGAATCCCTGTGAATTGTTAACTGTAAAGTGGCCAAAGTGGTAAATTTTGTGTTCTGTACTTTCTATCATGAGAACAGGCTTGCTGCCAAGGGGGCAGGATGTGGACGGCTGAAGATAGAGATGAAGAGGCATTGCCATAAAAGACTAAGAGATGCCAGGTCCTTAATGATATGGTCATATGGCTTGTATTTTTTAACTTGTTCCCCAAAATGGTATCTTACCCTCATTCTTAATTGACAGAAGTGTTCATTCCAAGATGCTGGATCATAGGTGGGAATCAGAAGAAGGGGTAAGCCTTCGCAGAGCATACCCAGAAGATGGCAAAAGGAGAGCCTGGAGTTTAGGACAAGGAAGGGTCTGGGCAGGGGTGGCCTCTGAGTGGGCCTAGGCTGGCTGTGTAAAGGTGCGAGGCAGGTAGGGACTGTCCAAGAAGAGAAAGAGTAGGAACTCAGTTTTTCTTTATTTATTTATTTATTTATTTATTTATTTATTATGTATACAATATTCTGTCTGTGTGTATGTCTGCAGGCCAGAAGAGGGCGCCAGACCTCATTACAGTTGGTTGTGAGCCACCATGTGGTTGCTGGGAATTGAACTCAGGACCTTTGGAAGAGCAGGCAATGCTCTTAACCACTGAGCCATCTCTCCAGCCCCCGGAACTCAGTTTTTCATAACTAAAATGCTAATTAAGGAGAAACTGGAAAAACAGAGCAAAGGACACATAGCCCCTCCTGTGGCCCAAACCACAGCAATGGCATTCGGTTCTTAGAATCTGTCTTTGCAGAATTCATTTTAGAGTGAAAAGGGAATCAAGTTCTGCAGACTCCTCAGTTCCATACGTGAGGGGCAGGAGCACTGTACCATCCGTTCTCTCTTCCACCACCAGAGCCACAGGGACTAAGCTCAGGTCATCACCATCTTGCTGGCCTTAAATTCCACTTCTGATCTGGTGTAATGATGAATAGTGTCCCCTTCTTGTCTCCTTGGGTACCACATGCACATGGCATACAAATATATATGCAGTCAAAACATATATACACATAAAAATAATGAATTTTTAAAATTCTCACCACCTTTTGTTATTTCCTGTGAACACTCTGGAATTTTCTGTCTTGTTTGCTGCTGCTGTTTTATGGATCTGTGGTGCAGGCTGGTCTCACCACAGTCTTCCTGGCCTTGCCTTCCCAGTGCTAGCATTCACCTGGGGCATGCCCACGCTGGTGAGATTTCTTTTGACGAACTCGACATTGTTGCAATGGTCTCTATAGCTGTCCAGAATTACAATTAGAGCCATGGTATGGATATTGAAGCAGCTGGGCCACAGAGAGTGTAGCAGAGTGGGGAGCCCTTATCTTCTAATTCAGTTGTGACAACAAACCATCTGCTCTTCTACTGTGAGTTGCTGGTGGCATTTGGGCCTAGGCTTTTGACCCTTGGATCTTCCAGTAACCGCTCAAGTGTGTTGTTCCCTCCAACTTCAGGTTATGTGAAGTTACCGCCAGAGAAATTCACACCCAAGAAGCAGGGCGGCGGTGGCGGGAAGGACCTTCCCACGGAAGCGAAGAAGCTTCAGCTGAACTCTGCAGAGGAGCTTTATGCTGAGATCCGAGACAAGAACTTCAACGCTGTGGGCTCTGTGCTCAGCAAGAAGGCGAAGATCATCTCTGCTGCCTTTGAGGTGAGGTGAGCCTTGGCTGCCACCCTGCCCTCTGGGAGTGCTGAGGGGATAGCAGTCCTAGTCACAGCGAGAGCATTTGCAGCTCAGACTTCTATTTACCTAAGATGTTTAGGTCTGTGAGTCAGGTATACACTAAACTAACAAAGCATAAGAAAATTTATTTAAAAATAATTCCTTGATGTGCTCATAATTTTACCAGCTATTGCCGGGCGATGGTGGCGCATGCCTTTAATCCCAGCACTCGGGAGGCAGAGGCAGGCGGATCTCTGTGAGTTCGAGACCAGCCTGGTCTACAAGAGCTAGTTCCAGGACAGGCTCCAAAGCCAGCTATTAAAGACAAAAGCAAATTTGCATGTGAGGGAGGTGCCCTGCTTGCTGACTTTTATGTAAAGAATTGAATCTTAGCTGATATTTGATACTTGTGACATGGGGCATCTTCAGTGGTTTTTTTTTTTTAAACATTTATTTATTTATTTATTATGTATACAATATTCTGTCTGTGTATATGCCTGAAGGCCAGAAGAGGGCGCCAGACCTCTTTATAGATGGTTTTGAGCCACCATGTGGTTGCTGGGAATTGAACTCAGGACCTTTGGAAGAGCAGGCAATGCTCTTAACCACTGAGCCATCTCTCCAGCTCCCTCTTCAGTGGTTTTTAAGAGTGGATTGATACTTTGATTTTATAATTGTGAGTGCTGAGACTGACTCTTCCTGTATTATATACAGTGAAGACTAGCAGGGATGAGTTTAGGGCCGTTTCAGGAATAACGGGAACTGGACATGAGCACACTCCATTTTATCTCAGCACTTGATAGCTCGATAGGCAAAGGCAGATGGGTCTCTCTGAAAAGGAAGGAAGGAAAAGAAAAGAAAAAAAAGGTGGGGGAGGAAGGAAGAAAAGAAATCATTGGAAATCAAAAGTTCTCCCCATAGTGTATGTGTTTGTGTATGCACACGTGTGCGTGCGTGTATGTTTGCATGTGTGCTATGTGTGCATATGGAAGCCAGAGATCAGCCCACCCTCAAGTAATATTTCTCAGGAGGTATTCACTTTGATTTTTGCTGTTTTTGCTTTTGGGGGGTTGTTTGTTTGTTTTAAGGTGGGATTTCTTTGTGTAACCCTGGCCTGGAACTCCTGTAGGAAAATAGTAGGTTTTCTGTCATTAAGCTGTTATGTTTCTTTTTTTTCTTTTTTGGTTTCTGTGTACTTTTGGAGCCTGTCCTAGAACTAGCTTTTGTAGACCAGGCTGGCCTCAAACTCACAGAGATCCACCTGCCTCTGCCTCCCAAGAGCTGGGATTAAAGGCGTGCGCCACTACTGCCCTCCCACCCCACACCCCCACTAAGCCATTATGTTTCTATAAGAGCAGAAATCTTTTATCTAGTGAGAACACTGCAGTTTATAGCATGAAGTAGCATTGAGTCTGAGCCACGGTGTCTAGGCAGCATGTGCGGCCTGGACTGGTGTGAGGACGCACACCTGTAAGGCTCCATGCTGTGAGGACACACACCTGTAAGGGCTCCATGCTGTGAGGATGCACACCTCCAAGGGCTCCCTCTGTGCTGGAGGACACACACCTGCAAGGGCTCCCTCTGTGCTGGAGGACGCAACCCTGCAAGGGCTCCATGCTGTGAGGACACACACCTGCAAGGGCTCCGTGCTGGAGGACACACACCTGCAAGGGCTCCGTGCTGGAGGACACACACCTGCAAGGGCTCCGTGCTGGAGGATGCACACCTGCAAGGGCGCCATGTTGTATGTTCAGGGTCAATGCCTTTGTGAGCACTTACAGAAATGTGTTTTGCCAGGCGGTGGTGGCGCACGCCTTTAATCCCAACACTCGGGAGACAGAGACAGGCAGATCTCTGTGAGTTCGAGACCAGCCTGGTCTACAAGAGCTAGTTCCAGGACAGGCTCCAAAACCACAGAGAAACCCTGTCTTGAAAAACAAACAAACAAACCAACAAACAAAAACCCAAAAAAACAGAAATGTGTTTCAGTTAATTTTTGGACAACACGTGTTCAGAAACTTTTTGTGACCCTCATGTTCATTTACACAGTCTTGTACGAACCGTGTCCCATAGTTTAGGAGCTGGGCTGGGGCTGGAGAGATGGCTCAGCAGTGTAGAATACTGCTCTTGCAGAGGACCTGAGTTCAATTCCCTTGGACTCACGTGGACATATCCACGCATAGACACATGCAAATTCACATAATTAAAAATAAAAGAAATCCTTTTTTTTGTTTTGTTTTAAAGAAGCTGGGCTATAGCACACCTATCTTATTCTAATACCTGCAGATTCAAGAGAGCATAAGGTTTTCTTTCTTTAAAAAAATACACTATTTATTTACTTTCCTAGTACCAGGGATTAAACTCAGGTCATGTGGACATGCTGTGCCCTTGAGCTGTGTCACCAGCCTAGGCTTTTGTTGTTTTAAAACTTTTTCTCAGGCCTGTATCAGCAGCACTGTGTTCAGGGTTCCTCTTTTTAGGGGACGTGAGACATGGGTGTTGTTTTCATAAACAACTTCCCATGATCTTCTGTTACACCCTTTCCTCCTCCTAGAGGATGCCTGCTGTACTAGACAGACGTGGGGTGCTGCTGGAGGAGAACACGGGAGGTCTGGCCAGCATCCGGCAGGGGAGCCCACACGTGTGATCAGTGATAATGAGAGCAGAATCCCCAGCCGCCTCGTTACCACCTTCCTGCCTCCTCTTGTCTTTAGCCAGTTTGTTCTTGTTGCTCTGGTTTGGAAGTGTGGGATTCGCTAGATTTACACAATGACTGTTTAGACTCTGCAGACAGAAACTGGGAGAGTTTCTGAAAAGTGCCTTTTGCCTTTGTCGTTGTGTTTCTGGTTTTGGGTGTTACCTTTCTTAGGGATTCTCTCTGTAGATTAACTCCATGTTCCTGAAGATAGTTTTGGATGATGTTATTAAAACGTTCTTGTCAATAATCGAGTTCACTTTGTTCATGGGCTGCATTCACTGTTGAGATCCAATGCCAGATGGCATTTGTTTCTATTACACAGAAGATTTTTTTTTTTATTGAGAAAAAAAAATTTCTGCCTCCTCCCAGCCTCCCACTCCTCCCCCCTCCCCCCACTCCTCTCCCCGTTCCCCCACTCCTCTCTCCCTCCCCCCTCCTTTCCCCCTCCCTCTCAAGTCTGAAGAGCAGTCAGGGTTCCCTGCCCTGTGGAAAGTCCAAAGTCCTCCCCCCTCCATCCTGGTCTAGGAAGATGAACATCCAAACTGGCTAGGCTCCCACAAAGCCAGAACATGTAGTAGGATCAAAACCCAGTGCCATTGTCCTTGGCTTCTCAGCAGCCCTCATTGTCCGCCATATTCAGAGAGTCCGGTTTTATCCCCTGCTTTTTCAGTCACAGTCCAGCTGGCCTTTGGTGAGCTCCCAATAGATCAGCCCCACTGTCTCCGTCGGTGGGTGCACCCCTCTTGGTCCTGACTTCCTTGCTCATCTTCTCCCTCCTTCTGTTCCTCATTGGGACTTTGGGAGCTCAGTCCAGTGCTCCAGTGTGGGTCTCTGTCTCTATCTCCATCCATCTCCAGATGAAGGTTCTATATGCAAAATATTCATCAGTATGGCTATAGGATAGGATCATTTCAGGTTCCCTATCTTCAGCTGCCCCAGGAACTAACTGGAGACTTCGCCTTGGGCACCTGGAAGCCCCTCTAGGTCCAAGTCTCTTCCCAACCCTAAGATGGCTCCCTTAATTAAGATATGTGCTTCCCTGCTCCCCTATCCAACCTTCCTTTATCCCAATCATCCCGTTGCCCCAAGTTCTCCCCATCCTACTCAGTGGTTAAGAGCATTGCCTACACAGAAGATTTTTGACTGTTTGTTTTTGATTTTTGACACTGTCTCATGGCTGAGGATGATCTTGAACTTCTGATCCTTTTGTCTTCCCAAGTGTTGGGGTTTTAAGTCAGTTCTGGCATGCCTGACTTGGACTCTTTCTGCTGTGTGAGGCACTTAGAGTTTGTGTGTGTGTGTGTGTGTTTGGGGAGGAAGGGACAACTGGAAGGAGTTCTCCTTTCCACCCTGGGGTCCTTTGATGGAGTAGCACCATGTCACTGTACTTACCTTCCTATGGCTTTGGAGCTGGGTTTAACCTGATTTGTATTTCCCTTTCATGATGGTATTGCTAACACATCTTCTGGATGTTTTCCTGCCGCCTCATGTTGCAGCTGCTTGTTCTGTTCTCTTGCAGGAGAGGCACAATGCCAAGACAGTGGGGGAGATTAAGCAGTTTGTTTCCCAGCTGCCCCACATGCAGGCCGCCAGGGGATCTCTTGCCAACCACACCTCAATTGCCGAGTTAATCAAAGATGTCACCAGTGAGTACCCTTTGTTGTAGCTCTTCCTACCTGGGACTGGCTGTGGATACATTGTCCAGCACCCTGGTCATTGGCACCTTGGTCCTTCCTTGGGAAGACTAGTCGTGCTTTATGTATTTATTTTATTATTTTAGTGCCTGAGATCAAACTGGGGCTTGTTAATGTGAAGCAGTGCTTGACCACTGAGCCACCCACAGCCAGTTCCATTTGAGCATCATGCTTGAGTCACAGGAGAAGGAAGTGTATGACTTTCTTAGGTAGGGTCTCATGCAGCCCTGGTTGGCCTTAAACTTGATGCATAGCCCGGTCTGACATGAACTCCTGATGACCCTCTTGCCTGCACCTCTCCGAGATGGGGTGACAAATTGGGGACACTTTATCTGACTAAGCGTGTGACATTAATAGGAACGCTTGTCCAGGCTGATATATAGCTCAATGGTTACAAGCATTTGCTCCCCTTGCTGTGGACCCCAGTGCAGGACCCAGCACCACTGCAGGTAGCTCACAGCTACCTATAACTCCACCCAGGAGACCCCACTGACCTCTGAGGGCACTGCGCTCATGCACAGACACACTCGGGTACACACAAGTCTTTTAAAAAGTTCCATTTGTGATTAACTCAGCTGAAGTATTAATCATGAGGTCAAATACCTGGAATATGGATAAGAAAAAGGCACTCGTCTAGAGGATGGCCCCGGTATGACGTGAAGCAGTCAGCACTTCCCCCATGATGTTTTCCTATGTGAAGGTTATTTAATTAGGGCGGTATGGTGTTCAGGGTTTTGCTAAGACTCTTGCTTTGGTCCTCTTGAGAACTGTGCAGAGCACCTGTGATCCTAGTACTTGGAAGGCTAGGGCAGGAAGACCATAAAGTCAAGGACATCTCAGACAAGAAAGAAAAGGGCCTGGGAATGTAGCTCAGTTAGTGTGCTCACTACAGTACAGGCCTGATGGTATGTGCTGCAGTGCCAGCACGGGTGCTGGGGGGTACTGAAGGAAGTTTATAGTGAGTTCAGGACCAGTCTGGGCTACACTAAACCTTGCCTCAAAAACAAACTAAACCAGAGACGTGTGTCTTTAATCCCAGCTGTCAGGAGGCAGAGACAGGCAGATCTCTGAGTTCAAGGTCAGGCTGGTCTACAGAGTGAGTTCCAGGACACTAGGGCTACACAGAGAAACCCTATCTCAAAAAGTAAAACAAACTTCCCAGAGAATTGTCACAGAGAGCCTCATGAGATATTAAGGTATTTAAATCCTAATGCAAGCCCATCTGACTCAGATGGAGAAGCTAAGGAATTTGTTCAGTACTGAATAGCATGTGTTCAGTATGAAATGTTAAGAAATATGCTTTGAATCTAAGTTCAGTGTTGGGAAATTAATCCTTTATCTGCTGGTGACAAAAGTAGGAATCAGTTGGCAGGAGGCTGTGCTTTGGGAAAGTGAGTGTTCACTGACACTGAGACCCCTGCCTGGTCCTTACCTGTGCACCCTAAGCAAAGGACCTCGAAGGAGCAGTGTGCAAGTGTAACTGGCTGCTCTCAGTCTCTACCTTTTTGGTTTTATGTGCTGCATTTGCTAATTCTGCTTATGAATAGAAGCATAACACTCGAGCCAGATGACACTGCTGAATTTCTAAGTCAAAACTTTGCTGATTACATTTTAGCTTCTGAAGACTTCTTCGATAAGTTAACAGTGGAGCAGGAGTTCATGTCTGGGGTGGACACTGACAAGGTATGTGGGAGCCTGTTCTTCACCAGAGTGAAAGCCAGTCATCTACCGTTAGAGCCAGACCAGCGGTCCATTGCGGTGTTGTCTATGTTGTTATTGTTTGAGACTAAAACTCACCTGGAGCCCTGGCTGGCCTAGAACTTGATATGTAGCTCAAGCCAGAGATCCTCTTGCCTCTGCCGCCTCTTCAGTGCTCAGACTGAAGGTGAGTGAGCGCCATTCTACCTGTCCCTCAGCCATTGTTCTGGTTCCTCTTGTGCTCGTCCTCCCCCCCCCCCCGTGTGTGTGTGTGTGTGTGTGTGTGTGTGTGTGTAATAAAAAAAGATATTTGCCTTTTGGGGTGGGGGTGTAGGTTATTGATAGGACAGTACCTGTCTAGCATGTCTAGAAATCTTGGGGTCAGACCCAATATTCCTAAAGCAACTAGCAACAACAACATTGTATACACACACAGACACACACACACACACCAGCTGGTCGTGGTGACCCACACTTGTAATCCTAGCTCTTGAGAGATGGAAGCATTTAAGGCCAGCTTTGGCTACATAGCAAGTTTGAGGCCAACCTGGGTTACAGGAGACCTTATCTCAAAACATCAACCAACACAGGTTACTTTTAAAAATATTCATCACCATAAAATATTAATTGTTCAATTTGCAAAGGTTCCTATTTTTTAAAAAGTATTCCTATCACTTCATGCTCTACCGGTAAATTGTTGATATTTGTTTTGTTTTTGTTTTTTTGTTTTTTTTAGGTAGACCAAGCCACATAAACCCCAAATATTCAGCAGCCACTAGTTGTTTATGAGGTAGATGTGTCCGAGCAGGCGATTTGATTGCCCAGTGTTGTCCTCACCATCTCACGCTGGTGTGTGTGTGTGGTAGCTGTCGGGTTGGGGCACAGAGTAGAGGGAGACACCTTCAGCAGGGATGAGGAAGTCAGGAAACAGCCTTCCTCTCTCCAGCTGTCTTTCTTTGCCTAGAGCAGTGGTTCTCACCCTTTAATACAGCTCCTCCTGTTGTGATGACCCCAACCATAACATTATTTCCTTTTTGTTTGTTTACAGTGAAGGTTTATCATTAACACCAACAGTGACTGTATTTAACAATTCCCTCAAAGGCAAAAGTTGACTCACTTCATCTGCCTCCTGCTGATGCTAGCAGTTGCAGCTGTCAGTGGGTTTGTGATTTTCTTATGTTGCCATAACATTATTTCATTGCTACTTCATAATTGTAATTTTTTATTCTTATGAATCGTGATGTAAATATCTGGCATGCAGGGGCCTTACGTGACCCCTGTAACTACGACCCCCAAAGGGGTCTTTTTAATTTTTTTTAAATATTTATTTATTTACTTATTATGTATACATTGTTCTGTCTGTGTGTATGCCTGCAGGCCAGAAGAGAGCACCAGACCTCATTACAGATGGTTGTGAGCCACCATATGGTTGCTGGGAATTGAACTCAGGACCTTTGGAAGAGCAGGCAATGCTCTTAACCACTGAGCCATCTCTCCAGCCCCCTTTTTAAATTTTTTTATTTTTGGTTTTTCGAGACAGTTTCTCTGTAGCTTTGGTGCCTGTCCTGGAACTAGCTCTTGTAGACCAGGCTGGCCTCTAACTCACAGAGATCCGCCTGCCTCTGTCGCCCAAGTGCTGGGATTAAAGGCATGTGCCACCACCACCCGGCTCCCAAAGGGGTCTTGACTACAGATTGAGAACCACTGTTTTAGGGGAATATAGGAGATATCAAATTGTTTTAAGTCCGTGGGCTATGAGTCTGTTTATATTTCATTTCTAGGTCAACAACTACATCGAGGACTGTATTGCCCAGAAGCATCCGCTCATCAAGGTGTTGAGACTGGTGTGCCTCCAATCTGTGTGCAACAGTGGGCTCAAGCAGAAGGTTCTGGACTTCTACAAAAGGGAAATTCTCCAGGTAGTAAACTAAAGAGGTTTTATATGCTGAGAAGGAGCGCGTCTTTTAATAATAGAGCTCTCACAGCTGCTGTTTTAGTGTAGTGTGAACACGAGCTTGTTTTGTTTTAGAACCTGTTGTTTGTTAGTGTGTACATGTCATGGTGCACAAGGGGGCAGGACAACTTCAGACTGTGTTCTCCTTCCACCTCCATGGGGCGCAGCACACAGCGTGACAGGTGCTTCACCCTCCGGACCTTCTCATCAGCCTGTCTTTAACTTCTATCACCACTATCTTTTTAATCTAAATTTTAAAATTATGCTTATTAATTTAATTATTTAGCATGTTTATGTGTGTTTGCACATGTGTATATGCATACTTATGTGTCATGATATGCATGTAGAGGACAGAAAATAACTTTTGGTGGTGAGCTCTTTCCTTCCACCATATGGACCCAAGGATGGAACTCAGGACATCAGACTTGACAGCATCTTGCTAACCCCTGTGGAAAATCTTATTGCATTCTTTGATTGATTTGCATGTGTGTGTATGTCTGTGGGCCAATGTACAGGACAAATTTCTGATTGTTCCTAAACAGGCTTAGCTTGTTAGACTTTATAGTAATAGGGAAGCCCACTGCTATTACAAGATGTTTTTTTCTATAGCCTGGCAGCATGCCACACACATGCACTTGGGAGCAGAGGCAGATGGAACTCTGTGAGCTCCAGGCTATCCAGGGCTATACAGTGAGACCCTGTTGGAAAAACCAATTTTCCCATTTGAATGTCTCAGGCAGGTGGTTATTTGTTATTACCAGGCAGTGCACAGTATGTTGTTAGTTTTTGTGGATTTTGTTTTCCTCTTTCTTTCGTTACACAAATGACAGAAATTCTCATGAGATTCCAGTATTGCAGAAGTGCATGGAGCAAGCCAACTGTCCCCAGCCCTGCTCCAATTCCTGTCTCTCCCCAGAGGTTCCTCCTCCTTCCACTTCTTCTTTGCACACAGGCTGTGTATGTACACAGGTTTCCAGTCGGTATGTGCTCCAAGGTTAGTTAGCATGGCTGGTACAGCAATCTACGGGTAGCTGACATGATGTTTGTAAAGTGTCTCAGGGGACATTCCACAGGGTCAGCGACTACTGTTCTTCTTAAAAAAAACAAAATTCTACATGCAAAATTTTACTATGAACTATTTTTGTTCTTTTCAGTGTGCAGATAAGCCTTTGAGAGCTAATATATACTGGATGGAAATACACTTTCTTTAGTGCTCAGCTTGGCTCATAAACTCTGACTTTAAAGTAAAAACCTTAAATCATTCCCGAAACAAGGAGCAGGGCTAATATTGGTGGGCAAGCATCTAAGAGTCCCAGTCACAGCACCCTCTGCCCTGTCCCCTGCACTCTCCACACTCAGTCCTGACCTTGCTAACGAGCCCTGGGGTACAAACCACATTGATTTGTTAGAGTGCTCCTCTTTGGAAATCTGCAGAAGCCCTTTTCCTGACTTAACATCACTGCCAAATGCCTTCTCCTTCAGACCTATGGCTACGAGCACATACTGACCTTGAACAACCTGGAGAAAGCTGGCCTACTAAAAGCTCAGACAGGGGGCAGAAACAATTACCCAACGATTCGGAAAACATTACGGCTCTGGATGGATGATGTCAATGAGCAAGTAAGATGTGTTTCTGTGCTTGATTCTTGTAGTTCACGGTGACAGCGTACACACCGAGATCTGTACATCAGCTCCGCTTCCTGAGTGTCTCTTCACATTGATCTGTTTAGTGTGTGTGTACAACTTGAAGGGGTTGGTTCTTTCCTTCTACCATGTCAGTTCTGGGGCTTGAGCTCAGGTTGCCAGGCTTGGCAGCAAGTGCCCGTACTCTTTGAGCTCTTTATTCTTTTCTAATCATTTCCTCATGCTTCAGGAAAACAGTGCATATGTGTGCAGCATCCATCCTAGTCTCAGCAGAGACAGAATGCTGTCAGATTGAATAGCTTGAGGTTAATAAAGATGTGAACAGCGTGGACCTACAGACCTACAGGCTACAGACCATCATAGCTGGGGACTCCCAGCAGCAGGAGCTTGAGGGAGCCAGGCACAGCACGTCCATCGGGACAGAGAGGATGTGTGCCCCTGTGTTTGCCAATGCTCCATGACTCTTCACACTCATTAATCAAGGAGCCCTTCCCGCGATGGTGCCTAATGTAATCAGTCATGCTCAGAGGCCCATCCTGCAGTTAGCGTCCATCACACCACCTGAGGCGTGAAACCTGTCACAGGAACCAGAGAGAACTGTGTGGCTGACGGCTTCTGACCTCCATGTGTGTCCCAGACCAGGGGGCAGGGCAAAACAAGCCAGGCCACAGGCTGCTGTCTGCTCTCCAATTGTGCCATGGCACAAACAGAAGTCATGGGAGTGTTGGCATAACACCTACAGGCTTCTGGGCACAGGGCCCTGGAAGAGGTGCAGGGGATGTTAGGAATAGTTCACAGAAACATCCTTACGTGTAAGCTAGTCACTGTGCACTGGGAAGGGAAGCAGCTCCTGCCACAGGTAACATTCTTCACAGAGGCCACCCTGGTGGCCAGGTTTTAGTCCTTCCAAAGGGCATCTGCGCATCTGGCAGCACTCCACACATATTCTGTGCTCGTGTCTTCAGAGATCCTCTTAGTTTTATAGTCATCACTCAGTGCGATGCTGCCAAGCTTGTATTGTCCACATAGTGTGCTAGTTCACCACTGTCTGACCTTCTTCCCCTCAAACACCTACTGCCTAACGAGGGCTAGATCTAAGAACCTTCCTGGTGCCCCATTCCATCCTGGTTCTTTTTAATACTACTTAGAGTTTTGTTTGTTTGTTTGTTTGTTTGTTGGTCCTAGAAATTAAACCCAGGCCATGCTAAACCTGCTTCCTAGCATTGAGTTATACACCATTTCTGTGTGTGCGCATGTGTGCGTGCGTGTGTACATTATGTATGTGTGACTGACTCAGTGTAGTCCAGGCCAGCCTCTAACTCCCTACTAGCAAGTGACCTTGAACACCTTAATCCTCCAGTCTCAGTCTCCCAAGTGCAAACCTGTAATCCCAGCACTCCAGAGCTGAGGCAAGAGGATTCTAACTTTGAGACTGACCTGGCCTACATAGTGAGATCCTGTCTTAAACAACAAATGATTAAAGTGAAGCCAGGCTGTAGGTATGGTTCCAAGTACCAACATCATGTGACCCCAGCACCTTCTAGATTCTGCAGGGGTCTGTATGCTTCTATCTACAACTCAAAAACAGATACCTGCTGTACACATAAGTCAAAACAAACTTTAAAAAGTGGTGGCGCACGCCTTTAATCCCAGCACTTGGGAGGCAGAGGCAGTCAGATCTCTGTGAGTTCAAGGCCAGCCTGGTCTACAAGAGCTAGTTCCAGGACAGGCTCCAAAGCTACAGAGAAACCCTGTAAATAAATAAACAAATAAATAAATGAAAGGAAGAAAGAAAGAAAGAAAGGAAGGAAGGAAGAAAGAAAGTTAAGAACATAAAGCCCTGGGTGCTAAACACAGAGCCCCTACAAGGTGGATTGGAGTAAGACACAGGCAAGGGGTATTTTAAGTTTCTGTTTCCTAATCAAATAACTTCAGGTACCAAAAAACTGTGGGTGGCTCTCAGTCTCCTTATTTTTTTCTTTAACTGTTGACAGAACCCCACAGACATTTCCTACGTGTACAGTGGTTATGCACCACTCAGTGTGCGACTCGCTCAGCTCCTTTCCCGGCCAGGTTGGCGGAGCATCGAGGAGGTTCTCCGCATTCTCCCGGGGCCTCACTTTGAAGAACGCCAGCCATTGCCCACCGGGCTGCAGAAGAAGCGTGAGTTTATCTCCCATCCACAGTCAGTGTGCTGTTGATGGGGCTCGTGTTGTGCGGTTGCTTTGTAAAAACATTTGTAAAGTCGGTTGCTAATGCACATTGGCAGCCAGAGCTTGTGAATAGCATATTTCAGTCTGCACTGAGACCCCCAGGACTCGGGGTGTAAGATCAAAATCAGCATTCCAGAGCCTCAGATGAACCAGTTATACCAAGATGCACTTGACTTTTTCATACTTCTCCTTCTCTGTTTTTAAATATATTTATGATTTGTGTGTGTGTGCGCGCGCGTGCGTGCGCGTGCCTGGAGAGGTCAGAGGCATCTCTTGAAGCTGGAATTACAGACAGTTGTGAGCTCTCTGATGTGGGTGCTGGGAAATTAAACTTCCTCTGCAGGAACAGTACACAGTCTTAACTGCTGAGCCAGCATCTCTCCAACCCTTTTATACACTTTTAAATGAAAAAAAAATTTCAAGAAGCAGCAGTAATAGATACTTTTGAATTCTGAAATGTTTACATTTTAGGTCAACCTGGAGAGAACAGAGTCACACTGATCTTTTTCCTCGGGGGTGTCACCTTTGCTGAAATCGCCGCCCTGCGCTTTCTCTCCCAGTTGGAAGATGGAGGCACTGAATATGTAATTGCGACCACTAAACTGATGAATGGAAGCAGCTGGATAGAGGCTCTCATGGAAGAGCCCCGATAAGTCCAGAAGACATTCCGTGGCCAGGATAGTGGTTTTGTGTTGAGGACTAAACCAGTGTTGTCTGAGTGCTTGCTCTTTCCTGCGGATCTGTGTCGCCAGTCTCTTACCAGTTTGACTCCTAAGGCAAGTTTTGTTTCCTTCTGAAAAAAATCAGCTTTGAAGAGTTTCTTGGTGTAATGAAGTTTCTGCCTTCTCTGATTTAGCTGCATCTGTGCAGGTTCTCTGCCTACGAAGGACTGAAGAGCAAGCAGCTTCTGCCAATTACCCATACAAAGGCTCTTCTGACTGCACATTAACTGCAAGACATGCCAGTGGAGATGCCGCTAATGGGGCTTCCATTTTCTTCCATGTCCGTTGAGGCCCCAACATCACACTGATCCTTCTGTGAGCAGTCGCAGCCCTTAAGTTTCTTCACGCTGCTCTGTGACCATGGTAACTGCCTTATGCACCTCGTTAGCATACCGGCTGTACTCAAGTTCACACATCACTTTTGCTCAAATATACTCAGCTGGTGACTGCAACCACTGTGGTGAGTCTCAGTCAGATCCACGACTGAGAGCAGGCATATTGGTGAAGCTGGGAGTTCCTCATCTCAGCATCTGGAGAAGTTAAGGGTGCCAAGCATGGGACCCAGTGATGGCTTTTCTGCCATCATCCAGGTCTGCAGAAAATGTAGCCTGTCTAACCATTGCCCAGCTCCCATCCAGGGTGTGGCTGCTCTGGTTAACTACTAACCACAAGTTTTCTTCTCATTTTCTTCATGTAGAATTTGGAACAGTTCACTGCACATTGTAAGTGAAAGAAATTGCATATTAAAAAATACAGGAATAAAAGGTGGCAAAGATAATGTTTGTTTCTCATGGAATGAATTTAGCCTTGATATTCAGTATTCGGAGGGGTGGGGAGTGAGGTGGGGGTGATTCCCAAATGGGAAAACCTTCTTGGCTCAGAACATTCTTTTTCAGGCTCTTGTTCTTCCAGGGAGTTGGTTTTACCTTCGAGCCTCAACCCTGGCTAGTCTCAGCTGCCAGGGAGTGCAGCCCACCTTGTCTTGAGTGTTTTCCACCCCCGGGATTCTGTTCAAGTTTGGTCAAGTCTCTTTGGCTGGGGTGTTTATCCCATGAACAGATGCCCAGTTGTAATCTCAAGTATCTGCATTTGTTTCTGAGTCTATATTTGTTTGCTCAGAGAATAGCAAGGTCAGCTCCAAAAATGTACTCAGCACAATACTTTTTTTAAAACCACACACTTACTTCATCTGTGAACAAATAGAAATGGTGATAATCATATTATGCCCTTTGATGCACTCAAAGCTGTCTTTGTCTCTTAAGAATGTGTTCTAACAGCTGGGCTATGGTGGCGCACACCTTTAGTCCCAGCACTTGGGAAGCAGAGGCAGGTGGATCTCTGAGTTCAAGGCCAGCCTGGTCTACAAAGCGAGTTCCAAGACAGGCTCCAAAGCTACAGAGAAACACTGTCTCAAAACACCAAAAAAAAAAAAAATGCTCTGAGAAAGGTTGTGGGACGGACACTTATTCTTAGAGAGGTGGATTGTTTATATTGCCATGTCTGCACTTTCGCTGAGTTGGTTAGATGGACCATTCTGCTGCACCAGCCATCCTGATTAAAGTCATCTACATAGACACTATTAATTTACACATCTTCTGTTTCCTTAAATCCAGAAACTAGGTACTTTAACTGGATTGACTGTAGAGCAAGAGAGAAACGGTCTAGGGAGGGACGATTGAAATGGGAGGTTTCTTGAGAACAAGGAAGGTCTCCATATGAACCCTATTACATTCCTGCTCTGCTTGTTTAGAATCAGGTTGTGATTGATCACTGCATGCTTGTTCTCATGTACACAAAGGCTAGCTAGAAGCTGGGCACAGTGGCCCATCTTTACTGTGAGGCAGAAAGATTGAGAGTTGTAGGTCAGCTGGGTTATATGTTAGACCCTGCGAGGGGAGACTCGTTCAGCGTGTGGTAGGAGAGCTGCTGAGCACATACATGGGCCTGGCTTCCATTCTCAGGACAACACGGAGAAAAAGAAAAGGGCCCTGGTAGCTTGACCCTAGGAGGGAAATTTGTGTTCTGAGGAGTTAAATTCAAGCAAATATACTTCTGTTGTTGAGACAAGGTCTCCCTCTATAGCCCAGGCTGGCCTTAAATGTAGCCCTTCTGCCTCAGACTACCAAGTGCTAGGATTTACATGCCCAAAACATTTTAAACAGCAAAATGAACTAAGCATCCGAAGCAAAGGGGCTGTGATAAAAGATGGCAAAGCGCGGGATGCAGCATACATCCCTGTCTCTAGGGATGTTGCCTCTAGGTGGTCAGTGGTGCTCCAGGAGCTGATGCATTATTTATGACAGAGGAGGCCTCTCAGGCCGTAGAAGGAAAAGGCAGTATGTAAAATTTCTCATTTATAAATGGATTAATGTGAATTTTATTCCACGTTATAGTTCTTTATGTAGCTTATGTAGAGTGTGTGCATTTATACACATTCACACCATAGCAATCAGAGGACAGCATTCAAGGAGTTGGTTCTCTCTTCATGTGAGTCCTGAGGATCGAATTCAGGTTGTCAGGCCGGGTGGCAAGCTCCTTTACCTGCTGAGCCAATCTTGTCAGCCCCCATGTAGTATTTCTTTGCTTAAGTTACTCTGTTGCTATAAAATACCCCAGTTTGGCAGGTTTGTAGACGGTACAAAGCATAAACCACATAACTGCCTTGAGGCGTCCATTTGGAGACTGGGTGGGGAGGGATCTGAACTTCTCTGTCTGCCACTCTGGTATAGGTGATGGCATTCATCTTAGCCAAAGCATGGGAGCCCTTCAGATGTCCAGTCCTCTGGGGGAGCAATTACTACGCACTGGCTTCCTGAGCTGCGTGTTGATGTTCTGCCCCTGTTTTCGAGCAGGCTTCACCAAGGCAATGATTTGATAATAAGAGATCCTGATTAAATTAAGGGGCCATTTGCTTCTGGATGATGATGTTATAAAAGGTTGACGTCCACACTGCCTGTTCTTCTAAAGGTCAAAAAATAGTCTTAATAATCTAGTATAAGCAGAAGAATAAGCTGTATATCTGTGCTTGCTTGTCCTTGGTAGTTACTTCGGGGAAAGGAAAAGTGTCCTTTGCTTTCCCAGCTGGCTCCTTTTGTTGCCTCACTTCTGTAGATGAACTTGGAAGTGGCCCGGGTAATGAGTTTGCAAACTGCTAAATTCTGTAAATTAGGATCATGCACCCTGGGGCATGAGTCTCACGTACACATGTGCGTGTTCACACTTGCCTTTCTTAAGACAGTGGCTTTTCCATTAGGAAGACAATCGTGGTGAACGTGCAGTGGTTCTGTCAGGCCTCTTGACAGGACTGCTTTCAGTTTTAGACACATTGGCGGTACAGCCCAGCTGGGGTGTTTAGACAAGCAAGACAAGAAGGGGCTTGAAATATCCCCTGGGGTACCAGTTGTTCAGCCCATTTAAGTCAGGAGCCCTGAAAATCGCTGATGCCTCGTCCTGTAGACTGGAGGTGACACAGGCAGAGGGCGGGCACGGCTGCCAGGGCCCCGCCTGGCCTAGGATTGCCTGTGCGCAGCTCCCTGGGAGCTCAGAAACCACACAGAGGTTGTAATTGGTTGCTAGACCACACCTAGTTGTTGAGTGCTTCAGCTGCCTGAAGACCTCAGCTCTGCCGAGATCGCTGCAGTGTGCACAAGTCTCTCTTCAGCAGACCAGAGAGAAGCTGTGGAAGCTGTGGTGGGGAGGAGTCGTGGAAACTTTGCCAAGTGAGTAAATTGGGAAGAGTGGGAAGCTAGACACCAGCATTGAGGGGATCTGCCAGGCAAGGCAGCAGTGAAGATGAGCTAGTTTGTGACTCTTAGTGTCTGAGGTGAAATCTGCACGGATGGGGTGTGTAAGACATATTGGGAATGATGTGAGCCCAAGATCAAATTGGTACCTATTATTTGGCGCCCTTCGGTTTTAATCCTGACTGGCCGCAAGGCAAGCATGCTGGGGCACACAAACACACACACACACCCTTAAAGTATACTGTAGAAAGGCCTGGGGTCAGGAGGATGACGGAGGAAATGAGCAACGGTCTGCTGCTTCTCCACTCCAAGGCAGGCCCACAGACAGGGCTGCAGCTTGGGTGACGGGAAAATCAAGCTATCCTCCACCAGCCCATTAGCGGCACCAGCTGCATTAAAAATGCAAGAGGTGGTGGCAAGAGAGGGCTGCGTTGGAGTCTAATGCAAAGCTAGGACTGGGAAAGACCAGGCCCTTTCCCCTTTTGGAGCTCAGATGCCAGTGAGAGGGAGTGTGGGCAACTACTGTTTTAGAAGGCACATTTTCCAGTGCAGAACAGCACTTGAGGCTTCTTTGGCCCTGGAAGAGTGCTGTCCCGCCACACGCACCCTACGCGGGCTCAGGCTCCAGGTCTCTGCAGGGCGATGCCTGCCTCGTCCACCGTCCACGTGTTGCAGCTGCTGCGGGAACTGCTCGCCTTCGTGCTCCTCAGCTACACGGTGCTCATCGGGGCGCTGCTGCTGGCCGGCTGGACCACCTACTTCCTGGTGCTGAAGTGACAGCGCCCGGCCGGCTCGCCCGGCTCCGCCCCGCCCCGCGGAGCACGTTCCCCTCTGCAGGCCCCGCCCCGCCCCAGCCCACCGCCCGCGTCCCGGCGCGCGACCCGCTCCGCACCCCCCGAGTCCCGGGGACCTGTCGCGTCCAGCGCCGAAGTGCGAGCGGTTGAACGCCAGGTGCGACCGTTACAGCCGTTTCCTAGCGCTCCTGTCCCGCCCTTTCCGCCTGTCCAATCGCAACTGCGTCCTCTAGTGGGGGCGTGACCATGAAGCCCAGGGTACCCGGGAGCCGGCCGAGCTCGCCCGGCTGCTCGCTATGCTGCGTCACTTCCGGCGTGTACGTCCGCCGTCCGTCCGCCGCGGGATGGCTGCTCTGAGAAGTTGGATGTCCCGGAGCGTGGCCTCCCTGTTCAGGTACGGCAGTGGCCGCAGAGGGCTGGAAGCGGCGGAGAGGAGCCGGGCCCGCGGCGCCGGCCTGCGCGTTGGCCGCGGGTCGCTGCAGGCCGCCGCGTCCCGCCTCCCTCCGAAGTTTGCGGAGGGTGCCGCCTCCGTCCCCGTCCCCCATCACGGGCTTCCGAAAGCGGGTCCTCCCAGCCCGTTGACCCTCCAGTCAGCTCAGAGGCCCGAAAGACACCGAGGGACAGACGGGCCACGGCGTTGGCTCAGGCCTGGGCTGGCAGCGCGTTGTTAGCGCACGACCCAGGAGACTCGGGCGCCCGACGCCAGCGGCGCTCTCCGGCTGCTGCCCCCAGGACCTTTCTCGCAGGGACCTTTCGAGACTCCGGAATCCAGGCCCAGGGTTTAGGGCTAAGTCCTGCGAGCACGAGAGTTTTATCTTGGCGTCAGGTTGCTAAGCAGCTCGGAGGCAACTTTTAAACTTCTCCACCTAGTGGAAAGCGCCTGTTGCTCTTGCTGGCCTGGAACTCACATCGCTTGCCTCGACTCCCGAGTGCTGAGACTAAAGGCTTGCCACCACCTCTATCCGTTTCTGGGACTTAATAGGCCACCCTGTGGTTTATTTTCTTGGAAGACCGCTGCTACCTCCTCATTTAGCCGCTGCTTGAACCGACTCCTGCAGACCCGAGAGCCTTTTACACATTGATTTGTGCTTTTTAAAATTTGACTTATATTTCCAGGTATGGACAGCGTGTTCCCGTCGTGGCTAACTCAAAGAAACGCTGTTTCTCAGAATTGATAAGACCATGGCACAAAACTATGTTGGCTGGATTCGGCGTGACCCTGTGTGCAGTCCCTATCGCTCAGGTAAGGGACGATCATGTGATTCTCCCCATCTTAGTGAAGCCTTAGTTTTCCAAGTGCCACCTCCCATGATGCTATGCGCCGTACTGTACCAGCATCTTCTCAGAGTTGAGCAGATTGCCCGGTTTCATTGTCTCACGTTGTAGAAACAGTAGTTTCTGCTTTTTGTCCCTGCTCCACCACCCCTGAATCGAGGAACCAGTGAAACTGAGCATCGTTTGAACTGGGAAGTAGACCTTTATCCTTGTAGCAAACAGAGAAGTAGAAGATTAACTTTGCAAATGAACTTGTCAAACTTTGGGGGTCTGGACGTTAAAGATACAGTGTAGAAGAATTGAAGGGGGATAGTTGGTAGGCTGGAACAGGGGAGGAGTGATCATGGTTTTCTGTGGATGAGTGACTGCCCTGGGAATTCACATGGTGCTTCGCTAGGGTTTTTATGGTTTAGTTTTCACTGAGGTAATCGTCCACTGCCTTGGCACTGGAGAGTGCACCTTTGACTTCCTTGGAACTAGGAGGAAGTTAGAGGTTGCTTGCCTGTCCCTGGCACCCACCAGTTCAGACTAGCTTACTTGTATAGGCGTCCTGTCTTCAAAATGAGATTAGGACAGGGAGGGAAGGGTTAGTGGTGGAACTGTTTAATAGGTGAGGCCAGAGGGTTACCCAGGAATCAAGTTCCAGTCACCTAGTCAGTACTGGTGTAAACAGTACTTCAAGTTGTTGTTTGTTTTTCGAGACGGGGTTTTCTCTGTGTAGCTTTGGAGCACGTCCTAGAACTCTCTCTGTAGACCAGGCTGGCCTTGAACTCAAATCTGCCTGCCTCTGCTCCCCAAGTGCTGGGATTAAAGGCGTGTGCTATCACCACCCAGCTCCAAGTTGCATAAAGGATAGAATGAGATGAAAGAAATACAGTCTGTTGGCAGAAGCCTGTCATTCAGCAAAACTTTACTGAACTACTTCTTTGTGCCATACACTAGGAAGGTAAGAGTGAGCGAAAATACAAATTCTTGCTATCATAAAACATCCATTCTGGGTAGAAAATAAGCAAATATAAGTTGAGTGAGGTGGTGTATTCCTGTAATACCAACACTGGGGAGGCGAGGGCAGGAAAATCAAAATTGTAAGATTAGCTTGTGTTAGTTAGATCTTGAGATGTCTCAAAAAAGCATACCAAGCCGGGCGGTGGTGGCGCATGCCTTTAATCCCAGCACTCGGGAGGCAGAGGCAGGTGGATCTCTGTGAGTTCGAGACCAGCCTGGTCTACAAGAGCTAGTGCCAGGACAGGCTCCAAAGCCACAGAGAAACCCTGTCTCAAAAAACCAAAAAAAAAAAAAAAAAAAAAAAGCATACCAAAAAGAAGAAAAAAAAGGCCCAATAGCAGTAGTAAATGCCTTTAATCTCAGAGGCAGAGGCAGGCGAATCTGAGTTTGAGACCAACCTGGTCCAGGGCAGCCAGGGCTACACAGAGAAATCCTATCTTGAAAAACAAAACAAACAAAAAACAGAAAGGAAGGAAGGAAGGAAGGAAGAAAAGATGGAAATAGGGTGAAGTGAAAAGGGTGAAATGGTTTGGGACAGCTTCATGCCAGTGTGCTTCGAGAAAGCTAAGGCAGAAGCCTGCAGCAGAGGGGCAAAAGCCTGGAAGCTGAATTTTGTGTGGTGTGCAGCAAAGCAAAGTGAACGGAATGGAAGGAGGAACTGTTTAATAGGTGAGGCTCAGAGGTGACCAAGGATCAGATACTGTGATTTGATTTTTGTGTGTCATTGTAAGGTTTTGGATTTTATTCTAAACAGACCACAAAGGATTTGTTCTTGGAATATTATGATCTTGTATAGGTTTTAAGGATATTGTTTATCTGGGGAGACTAAAGGGCTACTGTTAGTCTAGACGAGATGAGATGGCGCTACCGGCTGGCAGGCAGCAAATGGAGGGAGAATTGTCGGAGAAGTGGGTCTCATAGGAAGGAAGAACGAGCATGTGGGCGAGAGTCGTTAGAGGAATCAGCGAGGGCTGGTTGGAAAGCAGAGGTGGTTTAACCACTGGATTTGTGCTTTATGGAGAAGAGCTGCATAAGAAACCAGCAAGTTCACTTCAACAAAGTATTCCTGATACTTTTGTATCGATTTATATTTTCACATCTGAGACTCATTAACACCCATCTGTGTGATTTTACGTCAGCTCTGCATGCTGATTGATGAGCCTTAGCTCTGAAATGTCCACTCGAGCGTCAGTCATCCTGATGACAAGACAAACCTAAAAATTACATTTGTGTGGTGGATGAGAGTATCAGAGGACAGCTGCAGGTTGGTTCCGGGGGCTGAGCAGGTTGTCTGCTCGGCAGCCAAGTGCCTCCTTAACAGCTAAGTCATCTCAGCCCTCAGCATTCTTTTTTTTTTTTTCCTATTTGAGAATTGTGGGGTTTGTCCTCTTTTCTGTTGATGCACTGCGTTCTGAGGCCCAGGTACTAGCCATTCCTGGGGCACAGGACTGGAGCTGCTGTGGTCTGCTCTCCCGAGCCCCATTAATGCTACACACAGCTACACTGTGTCTACTGCCTGCACTTGGTGCTTTAACCAGTTTCATTTCTCTCATGCCAACCAGGCTTTCATTTCCTTCCTTCCAAGGACCTTAGCCATTTTAGTGCTAGCTTCTTCAGTTCAAGTCACATCCCTTTAAAGCCTTTCTCAGTTCCTGGTCAGCTCTCCTGTTCTTCTGGCTACTGCTAGGTAAATGTATGTTTTGATGTTTGATGGTCATGGCTGGCACCGTGTTGGGTCAGCAGAACATACGAGAAAGAGTACAGCCTCCAGAGAGTTTGCATTGAGATTTAATTAGCTATTTGATTTCTAGGGAAAGTTTCCCGGCTGTTGTGTGTGTATTTCATCATCTGTAAAAAGAGAAATGAGTGAGAACACATTGTAAAGTTAGCATCATTACACTCAGCATTCAAGATGCTGTGTCAGCATTTCCTTTGTGAGCAGAGTTGTCGATCTGAGTGCTCTTCCTATGAGATAGATAGATAGATAGATAGCTAGATAGAATGAATTTTTTTTTCCAAGACAAGGTTTCTCTGTGTAGCTTTGGCTGTCCTGGAACTCACTCTGTAGACCAGGCTGGCCTCAACCTCACAGAGATCCACCTGTCTCTGCTTCCTGAATGCTGGGATTAAAGACGTGCACCACCGCTGCCCAACTAGGATGAATTTTTTTTTATTTATTCACGTATTAAAAACCATTTCATACTCATGCTGCTTTTAACAGTTACTCCAGAGTTTTACACTCTCTTCAGCAAGACTAAGACAGTAAGTAGAGCGGTTGGTTTGGATACAGCAAGGTCTCTGATGAGAAGGAAAGGGAGTTATTAAGATGTTGAGTGGCAGCGGTTTTGAGCTGGAGTGACCAGATCCCATAATTCTGATGGAGGGTTCTAGTGAATTTTGTTTTTCGGTGCAATAGCTCACTAGATCGTCCCCTGCCCCAGCCCAGCAGTCTCCCCACGTCCACCCAGTCACTGTGAGTTCAGTCACATCAGCTCTTGGAGGTCTTTGTCAGAAACACCCAACACAGGATTGGTAGTAACTCTGCCACAGTTCCCTTGACACTCAGTTTTCTAGGAGAATGAATGTGGAGAGAAACATTACCCTCAGATTACATTCCTATGCTATCTTAAGTCACCACATAGAAAGCCTAAAAAGTTACCCCAAAGAAGTGTGCTGCTGTGGGTTCATACACATGAAGCACAGGGCTGGGCGGTCTTCTGAGACCTTGCGGTTCTCGTCTTAAGCTTTATTCAGGTTGGAAATTGAGTGACTGTTTGTCTTTCAGAAATCGGAGCCTCACTCTCTTAGTAACGACGCACTAATGAGGAGGGCCGTGTCTCTGGTGACAGACAGCACCTCCACCTTTCTGTCTCAAACCACGTATGCTCTGATCGAAGCCATCACTGAGTATACGAAGGTACGTCTGTTTTGTGCAGTTTTTTTTGTTTTGTTTTTCAGTGTGAAGAGATGGAGCCCAGAGGTCTATGGGCCAGGCAGGTGCTACAATCCCCGCTCCCTTCCTAGACTCTGATTTGCAGTTTCCAAACTATGGCTCACCACCATGTCCTCTGATAGCTGTGTGTGTTTTTTTGGGACTTAGCCAGGCTTGTGTGTGTATTGCAAGAGTGTAGTAGCTTTAGCAGAGGTCATTAGGTTCTTTTTTTTTTTTTTTTTGGTTTTTCGAGACAGGGTTTCTCCATAGTTTTTGGTTCCTGTCCTGGAACTAGCTCTTGTAGACCAGGCTGGCCTCAAACTCACAGAGATCCTCCTGCCTCTGCCTCCCGAGTGCTGGGATTAAAGGCATGTGCCACCACCGCCCTGCTCTTTTTTTTTTTTTTAATAGATTTAAAAGAAAAATTACCAGGGGTTGGACAGATGGCTCAGAGGTTAGGAGCACTGACTGCTCTTCCAAAGGTCCTGAGTTCAATTCCTAGCAACCACATGGTGGCTCACAACCATCTGTAATGAGATCTGATGCCCTCTTCTGGTCTGCAGGTGTACATACAGGCAGAACAATGTACATCTAATAAATAATAAAACGTTTTTAAAACAAATTCTAATCCAAATTCCCACTCCCTCCCCTCCTCCCATTCCCTCCACACACCCTCCCATCCCATACCTTGGCCATTAGGCTCTTGAGCCTCAAATATTTAAAATATTTAATAATTTTAAAAAAATATTAACCCTTTTTAAAAATGTTGCTGAGTTCTGGGTTTTGTAGCGGCTCACCTATCTATAAAATGCTTGCCTTAGTTTTATTCTCAGCAGCGTGGCGGTAGACACACAGAATCCCAGCACTTGGGCGGCAGAGGCAGGAGGATAAGAAGTTCATCTGGCTCAGCAGGGTTTGTGATGACATTTAATCACCCCAAGAGGGGCTGGAGAGATGGCTCAGTGGTTAAGAGCATTGCCTGCTTTTCCAAAGGTCCTGAGTTCAATTCCCAGCAACCACATGGTGGCTCACAACCATCTGTAATGAGGTCTGATGCCCTCTTCTGGCCTGCAGGCATACACACAGGCAGAATATTGTACACATAATAAATAAACATTTTGAAAAAAAAAAAAAAAGCCGGGCTGTGGTGGCACACGCCTTTAATCCCAGCACTCGGGAGGCAGAGGCAGGCAGATCTCTGAGTTTGAGGCCAGCCTGGTCTACAAGAGCTAGTGCTAGGACAGGCTCCAAAGCTACAGAGAAACCCTGTCTCGAAAAACTAAAAAAAAAAAAAAAAAAAATTACCCCAAGAGCAGCCTGCGGCATGCAGTGGTTCCTGGTTCCAGTCCAAGACCACTCTGGAGGAGGATTGTTTGTGGTGCCATCAGCATAGCAAGCAAGACACTGTCTTAAAGTCATTTGTGCGTTTTTTTTTTTCTCTGCATCTCAGTGTGGATGGCCAACAATTTTGTTTTGTTTTGTTTTTCAAGACAGGGTTTCTATGTGGTTTTGGAGCCTGTCCTGGAACTAGCTCTGTAGACCAGGCTGGTCTTGAACTCACAGAGATCCGCCTGCCTCTGCCTCCTGAGTGCTGGGATTAAAGGCGTGCGCCACCATCGCCCGGCTGTGAACAAAATTTTTATTTAGGGTTTTTTTTTTTTTTGGTGATAGGGTTCACAGTGTAGCTCTGGAACTCACTATGTAGGCCATCCCTCAAACTCAGGATCTGTTACAAAATTTTTAAAAAGCAGGCTATGGTGATCCTGCTCAGGAGGCAGAGGCAGGCAGATCTCTGAATCCTAGACCAGCTGAGTTGACATAGTGAGAGCTTGTCTCAAATTTAAAAACTTTTATCCTGGATGATGCCTCTATTTAGACTGGTACAACCCAGTGAGGCACAAGGATGAGGAGCAGTTTGCTGTAGCAGGGTTTACTGATATGTATGTGTGGGAATGGAGTGCATGCAGGTGCAGGGAGGCGGGGGAGGTGGGGGGGGGGTAGCCTCTAGAGCTGGAATCATTCGTGACTGGTTAGGAGCTGCCCAGCTTATGCTCTCCTCACTGAACTCTGCCCACTCCTCCCTCCACTCTTCCCTCTCATTTGAATGTCTTTGAGCAGAAAACCGGCTGTCCACTCAAGGCAGTTCTGATGACTATGATCCCTGACACCCGAGGGCTGACCTTGGCCTTTAGCCCTGCCTGAGGAGGAAAGAACCCCACAGCACAGTGGACTAACAATCTTTTTCTCTTGTCTTATTATATTATTATTATTATTATTATTAAAGTGCATTGGTGTTTGGCCTGTTATGTGTGTCTGTGTGAGGGTGTCAGATCCCCTGGAACTATATAGTTGATTTTTTTTTTTTTTTTTTTTTTTTAAGTTTTTTGAGACAGGGTTTCTCTGTGGTTTTGGAGCCTGTCCTGGAACTAGCTCTTGTAGACCAGGCTGGTCTCGAACTCACAAAGATCCGCCTGCCTCTGCCTCCCAAGTGCTGGGATTAAAGGCGTGCGCCACCACCGCCCGGCTATAGTTACAGTTGAAAACTGCCATGTGGGTACTAGGATTGAACCAGTGTTCTCTGGAAGAACAGCCAGTGCTCTTAACTGCTGAGCCATCTCTCCAGTCCTGATTCTTCTTCTTTTTTTTTTTTTTTATATTTATTTATGTATTTATTATGTATACAATATTCTGTCTGTGTGTATGTCTGCAGGCCAGAAGAGGGCATCAGACCTCATTCCAGATGGTTGTGAGCCACCATGTGGTTGCCGGGAATTGAACTCAGGACCTTTGGAAGAGCAGGCAATGCTCTTAACCACTGAGCCATCTCTCCAGCCCCCAGTCCTGATTCTTCTACGTTTCTTTAAGACAGTCTCACTGTGTAGCTCAGGCTTGCCTTGAACTTGACATTCACCTGAGTGTTGAGATGGCATGTATGCACTAACCACCCCAGGGGTTTTCTTCTGTGGGGGAGAGGGGTTTCAAGACAGGTATTCTCTGTATAGCTTTGGGGCCTGTCCTGGAACTCAATTTGTAAACCAGGCTGACCTTGAACTCACAGAGATTCACCTGCCTTCCGAGTGCTGGAATTAACGGCCACCACCAACTGGCAGGACCTTGTTTTTTTTTTTTTTGGATTTTTCAAGACAGGGTTTCTCCGTAGCTTTTGGTTCCTGTCCTGGAACTAGCTCTTGTAGACCAGGCTGGCCTCAAACTCACAGAGATCCGCCTGCCTCTGCCCCCCGAGTGCTGGGATTAAAGGCGTGTGCCACCACCGCCCGGCCAGGACCTTGTTTTCTAAGGTGACTGTCACTAGTCCTTCCGTCGTACCTCACTTACTTTATACCCTCATCATTTCTTCTGTGTTTGTAGGCTGTTTATACGTTAGTGTCTCTGTATCGACAATATACAAATCTACTTGGAAAAATGAATTCACAGGAGGAAGATGAAGTGTGGCAGGTGATTATAGGAGCCAGAGTTGAGGTGAGCAGACTTGTCAACATTTCCATATAATGGTCCTCATTATAGTGTCTAACCGGTTATCTTGAGAGTAACTGTTAACCCTTCATGGTCTCTGAAGCTCTTCTGATCTTACAGATGACTTCAAAACAGCAAGAATACTTGAAGCTGGAAACCACATGGATGACTGCAGTTGGCCTGTCAGAGATGGCTGCGGAGGCCGCCTATCAAACTGGTAGGTAAAGGGCTGGGTTTTTGTTGTTTCTTACTTTTAATGTAGTTGTTAACTGAGGACTTTAGACTGCCTGATTGATGATAGAAATATCTCTTAGAGCAGTGGTTCTCAACCTAGTCCTGTGACCCTTTAATCCAGGGCCTCATGTTATGGTGGCCCAAAACATAAATTTTTGTTGCTACTTCATAAATTTAATGTTGCTACTGTTATGAGTCATAATGTAAACATTTGATATGTAGGAAATCTGCTATGTGACCCCCCAAAAGGGGTTGAGAACCATTGGTTTAGAGGTTTCCCCATTTCTGTGTTGTATGTATATATGGTCTTATATAGCCTCGGCTAGCCTCAGACTTACTATATGTAGAGCAGGCTGTTCTCTGCCAGGCCAAGCTGCCACATGAAGTCCTGACGTTTTGTCTGTGTTCACAGAAGTCAGGCTGTAAGTCTGGAAAAATAACTAGTTAAGCTGCTACAGAATGTTGCTAATAGCTCTAAGGGTTTCCTTCCTCCTTTTCCGTGTGATCTTAAGCCTGTGTGCCCCTTTAAATAAGACGGAGAGATGAGCCAGTGGAGCACTTCTCTGCTCGGGAGGGCCAGGGTGGCACTTTGTAGGCACTTTTGGGTCGTGGTGCTCCTTTAGCATGGAGCTAGTCATGCCACTCAACGGCTGCAGTTAGGAGGAAGTGGCCAACCTGAAATTAAGCCTTGCTTCATTTCTCCTCGAATACAAATGTTAGAGCTGGATATGGTGGCTCGTGCCTATAATCCTAGTTCTTGGGAAGCTGATGCAGGAGGATGTCTGTGAATCTGAGACTAGTCTGGACTACAGAGCCTTGTCGAGAGAGACAGAGAGAGACAGAGAGAAATCCAGATTACCACACTGGAATTGGAGCTAGGGGCCAGAGCTCTGCCCTCTTCTTAGTGCACTACACAGAAAATGTAGGTGTTTTTTCTTTCTGCACCAAGTGTGATTTGACTGTTGGTGTTTCTCCAGCGGACCTAAGAGAAATGATTAAATGTTCAGCATCTAATGTGATCTAGTTCCAAACTAGATGTGTGCTTTTTTTCTCATATCAGGATATCAGGTTGAGGCTTACAGCATTAAGTCCTAAAAATGATTTTTTTTAAAGTATTGGATGGTTTTATTTTAATGGGACTGTTGAGACGGTCTCACTGTGAGGCCAAGCCAATCTAAGCTTGCAGTGATCCTTCTACCTCAGCCTCCCAAATGCTAGAACTGTGGGCATGAGCCATCTTTCCCAGCAGGTTTGTTTTGGAAAGTCGGTGCTATATAATTGTATTTGATACTATATTAAACTTCAAAAATGAAAGTAGGAAAGCAGCCTTGTAGGAGCCAGTGGCTCGCCAGATGTAGTGGGCAGCTTCCGAGGATGCCCCGACCCATGGGTTAGTCAATGGAGACCCTAAGCGGGGGAGTGAGAATTGAAAGGGACAAGAGACACAGAGGATGGAGACAAGACAGGATTCTGATCAAGTCTCGTTTATTAGGAGGATAAACAGGTAGATACAGAGCAATGGGAAAGAGGGAGTGGTGGGTTCTAATGTCAATGGGTAACTAGGTAGCTATCATGAAATACGTTCCAGAGGGGATTACAGCGAAAGTCACTGTTTACAAAGGAAACAGATGTTTTTAGCAATTAGTCAGAAAGAGGGACTGCTGGTAATATCAAAAGGTTAATAAATCAGAATAATTGGTTCTTAGACTGGAAACTTAAAAGATAGCAAAAAGTTTCTCACATGAGGAAGTTCTGAGAAGTGCATCAGGAGCCTCCCAGGGAGCTTCCCCCTCCACCTGTGGGAGCACTACTGAACAACACGTGTTCCGAAGCGGTAAACTGTGGGCCAGGACTCTTCTCAGAGAAAAGCCTGTAAGGTATTGGGAAGAGGAGCTAGAACCAGACAGTAGTAGTTGATTTACCCTGCAAAAGTAGATGCAGGCTAACGGACAGCAGACTGAAGTTTTACACTTGATTAAACACCTGCCTGCACTTGTGGAAACACTACTCAAGTCAAGTCTGAAAGAAGAAACTTCCTTTTCTAAAACTTGGAAAACTGTGACTATAAAACGTAGTGGGGAAATAAAAGCATGCAAAGATTTTTTGAGAAGTAATAGGTACTAGTTTCACACACTACAAAAGTAGGAGGAGGGGACAGAGAAAACATGGTACATTGAGTTGAGGCAGAAAATGACAAAGTCTATTAGAAAGTACAGACTTGTCTGGTGGTGGCGGCACACGCTGCCTTTAATCCCAACACTTGGGAGGCAGAGGCAGGTGGATCTCTGAGTTCAAGGCCAGCCTGGTTTACAGAGCGAGTTCCAGGACAGCCAGGGTGATGACAAGGATACCTTAACAGGCTGTGTCAGAAAAATAATTCTAGGCCAGTGATGCGGCTCAACAGGTTAAGGCATTTGCCACCAAGCCTAATGACCTGAGTTCAATTTCTAGACTCTACATAGTAGAAAGGATCCCTAGGGATTGTCCTCTGACCATGACTGTGGTATCACACGTGCTTGCACACGAGGATGGCAAAGTTCTCAACAGAAGCACACCTGAAACAGTGTAGCACAGAAAACCTGAACCAACATGGGTGTCAGAGAGGGAGCTGAAGAACTGAGCAACAAGGCAGAAACCAACATAACAAGTGAGACTCACAGACCAGAAGACGTCTTCTCAGGCAGTGAGACAGGGTCTCTCAGTCAGCCAGTGTGGTTAGTGTCACTAGCCAGCTTGTTCTTGGAGATTGGCTCTTCCATCTCAATCTTCCAGGCTGGAATTACAGCTGGCCTTCGTGCCCACCCCACACATACATGGGTTCAGGGGACCCAAACTCCTGGCCCTTGCATTTGGGTGTCACGTGGTTAACCACTGAGTCTCTCACCAAGATTAGTGCTCATTTTATTTATATACACACACACACACACACAAATACATGCATATACACACACATACACACAAAAATATAGTGTTGACCTGCCTCCCCACCAAAAAACAATGCATTTAAGAACATTCAAAGATTGATTTTTGTACGACACTGATGTCACTTTCTTGAAATTTTCACTCATTGCCCTTCAGTCCACTTCCTCCATTCCTACTCTGTCAAGTTTAAGTATGCTTCCCGGATGGGAATGTAGCTCAATGATAGTGCCTTGGCATGCATGCGGCCCTGGACTTTGGTATTTTTGTCTTTTTGAAAAAGGGTTTCTTTGTAGCCCTGGCTGTCCTAGAACTCAGTCTGTAGAGCAACCTGGCCTCAAACTCAGAGATCACCTGCTTCTGCTTCATGGGTGCTAGGATTAAAGCCCAGCTGATGTCCTGGGTTTCTTAGCAGATCTACGAGATCTCATGCCCTCTTCTGATCTCCACAGGTAGGTACCTCATACACATGACATCCACTCACATAGATAATCAAAATTATTTAAAGAACAATCCCAAGCTAAAGAAGGAATAAATAGAAATGTAAAAGTATTTAGAATCTGAGAACAAGTCCAAGTCTGTCACAGAAGAAGGGCTCCTGGGGCTGGGGACCTGCCTCAGGAACCTCCAGTATAGTATGAAGACCTGCCTTTGGATCCTCGGTGCCCATGTGGAAATTACAGCTGTGGTAGAACACATCTGTAACCCCAGAATGAGGAAGGCAGGAACACAGAATCCTTGGAGCTCGCTAGCCTAACCAGGTACTGTGCATCAGGTTCAGTGAGAGGTCCTAGCAGAATAATTCGGAAAAGTGAGTGGGCACACTCATATCGACCTCTTTCCTCCACACATGATACACGCCTCTAGTCACCAGCACTTGAGAGGTGGACTTGGGAGGATCAGTAGTTTGAGGCTAGCCTGGGCTATATGAGACCTTGTCCCTTACAGATACCACAGAGTAGTTCTTGGGTGGTTATGCCTATAAAGTATCTCATAAATATATGAATGGCAAGTTGTCTTTGTTGAAGTAGGTACCAAAAATAAATTGGACTTTTAACTCAGTAGTAAGTTATGCAGAGAGTGGGCTTACAGGCTGATGAGGTAAGAATACTGATGACCCAAGTTTGATCCTCAAGACAATTGGTGGAAGTGTCGGGGACCAGCCTCGACAAAAATACCTCTTGCCAGGAGAGAAGCGTAGGGATTTAGAAAATAATAATAAAATGGAGAAAATAACAATAAAATAGTATTGGGGGGGAATTGCCTAAAATGCCCCTGGCCCCAAAAGTAGACAAAAGACTGCATTGACATGATACAAGGAAATGAACAGGTCGCGGGCTGCATTCATAGTTAAACATTCTGTTGCTAGAACAGAACACGTCACGCTTACATCCTAGACCAAAACATTTTGTAGCAAACTACTCCTGGGTGGAATCAATCCTTAAGGGAACTGGAACTTCCGTTGGATCTTTAGACTCTTGTTTGAGGTAGGTCTGTTGATCTACTTCTCTATTTCTGGAATACAAGGGCTGGCTATTAGCCACACCTGTAGGCAATAACCTTGAGAGAGCAGAACTGGTTCCTCGGCTAGGTGGGACCTTTGAGGTCTAGCACAGTAACCTTGAAGAAACTAGAGGTTAAGTTCCAACCCTGACCTTTGGTCAGTGTGGAAATAGGCTCATATTTTCAGGCCTTCACATCAGATTCCTGCAAGCTGTCCCAACTTCCACAGCTACTGTATAAGTAAATTAATAAAAGCATGGACTAGCGAAAAGCAAGTCCAAGAAAACAGCAGAAGAAAACATTTGAACATAAGTAAGATTAACTAGGCACAGTGTGAGAAGACAAGAGTAGATGGAAGTAGAGTATGACTTTGGGGTGTCTGGACGGGTTTTTGGTGGTAAAGGCACTGTGGTCTAGCATCACACTAGTAAGGCATTCCAGTAAAGGGATGTCACTGTAAAGCTAACACAAGGAGACGGTGAAGTGGCAGCTGCCTGTTTCTAGGACGCTTCTTCCAGTCATTGCAGGAATATAGTGTTGTCATTACTAACAACAGTGTTGTGGAGAAAGGAGCTTGGGATTTAAAATTAATTTAAAATTAAGAGATTGCCCAAAAGCTCTTTGAAAGTTCTGTAACTCTTTTTTTTTAAATGTTTATTTTATTTATTTATTATGTATACAATATTCTGTCTGTGTGTATGCCTGCAGGCCAGAAGAGGGCATCAGACCCCATTACAGATGGTTGTGAGCCACCATGTGGTTGCTGGGAATTGAACTCAGGACCTTTGGAAGAGCAGGCAATGCTCTTAACCTCTGAGCCATCATCTCTCCAGCCCCAGTTCTGTAACTCTTTGACTTTTAAAATCCTGGGTTTGCAAAGCATATTCTGTTCCTGCTTTGCTTTCCCCGCTAAATCACACAAACACAGGATTAGAACCGCAGAGGAACTAGCTGTTCATCTTGCTGGAAACAGCACCACAGGAAAAGAAAAATTAGGCTATTGAGATGACTCAGCAAATAAAGTCTCCTGCAGCCAAGCCTGACCACCTGAACTCAGTCCCTAGGACCCAAATGATGTTAAAAAGAAAACTGGTGCAGGCAGTGATGGCACACGCCTTTAATCCCAGGCAGAGGCAGGTGGATCTCTGTGAGTTCGAAGCCAGCCTGGTCTACAGAGAGAGTTTCAGGAAGGCCGGGGCTACACAGAGAAATCCTGGTGGGGAGAAGACTGGCTTCCACTAGTTGTCCTCTGACTTCCCCATGCACACCATTCTCCACCTTGAAATAAAATAAACTAGCACCATCTAATACAGATCACACAGCTAAAAACTAGACAGCATTTCAACCTAACACATCTAGGTACACAAGGGTTGGATTCTCCTCTTAAGAGACAGATATTAAATATAAACAACATCCAAAGACCATATAAATTTTTACATAAATCTAAAATAGGTTGAAGAACTAAGGAATCCATAGAAGACCATAGTAAAGTTGAAATTACATTCAAAGATGGATACCAAGCCCATGTTATTTGGGGGGGGGGGGGAGTTAGATCTTCAAAAACTAGAATTCCAGGTTGGAGAAATGGCTATGTGGTTAACACGCTTCCGCAAACATGATCTCTAGCACCCATGCAGAAACAAGCTGGGGTGCTACACCCTGCAACATACACACTGTTTTGGGAGTGGGCTCCCTTTTCTCTCCTGAGGGGCTTGTCTGGCTAGCCAAAGTAGCCTAATCACCAAACCCCCAGTTCAGCCAAGAGACTCTTTAAAAAAAAATCCACACTACAATGTGTATGAAGTGCTGACCAACCTGTAGTAAGTGTATAAGCCAGCACAGCACCAGACTAACAGCTGAGTGGGACTGACTTCTATATTGAGCTGCACATCCCGTATGGGCATTTCCTTAAAATCAGGGATAGCCGAGCACCCACCTGGGTAGGGTGGTGCACCTTATGGGTGAGACAGAAAAATTCAAGGCCTGGCAGGGCTGGATGGGGAGACCCCAGGTTTTGTCTTTTTTTAAACAAATGGTGCATATGTCCTTGGGTGTATGTGCATGTAGATGCCCACAGAGTCAAGAATAGGGCATCAGATTCCCTGGAGCTCAAGTTACAGGTGGTTGTGAGCCATGCAACATGGGCTACTCCCCATCTTGGGTCCTCTGGAGCAGCAAGCACTCTTCACCACTGAGTCATCTCCCCAACATCCAGTACGCCATCTTGAAAAGCATAAGATGCAGATTTGAGCTCAGAGAAGCAGGATGGTAACCCCATGAGGGCTGGGCTGCAGACTCAGGCCTATGTCTGACTTCTCTGCCTAATTGTGCTCAATGCACTATCCCTTCTCTCACCAGGAGCTGATCAGGCCTCTATAACTGCCAGGAATCACATCCAGTTGGTGAAGTCGCAGGTGCAGGAGGTGCGCCAGCTCTCCCAGAAAGCAGAAACCAAGCTGGCTGAAGCACAGACACAAGAATTGCACCAGAAAATCCAGGAAGCCGGTGATGAGAGAGCTGACCAGGAAGAGGAGGCCTACCTGCGGGAAGATTGAGGCCTTGAGCCCACTGCCCTATCTGCCCACTCAGTGGGGAAAGCGGGTGATGGCATCCACCTGGTATCACCCCAAGTCTGCGGAGACAACAGGCTCTGCCCTTGCCGGTAATACCGGAAGCCTTTTGTGAGCTGTGCCTGCCCTTTTCTGGTCTGTCTTTGAGCCTGGTTCACCCAACACTGTCTCACTCAGCACCTCTCTCGCCATTTTTTTTTACCTTACACCCAAAGTATTTTACGAACCTGGGCCAGAGGAGGAGGGGCCTTTTCTGCCATACCCTCAAGTTCAATTGCTGTTTAGCTGCAGTTTTTAATATTACTCAGATATTCAAGTATAATTTAAAGTTTGCTCCAAAAGAGGGAGCCTATCTGGTTTGTAAGATTTGTGTTTATAATGTCCTTTGTCCCTGTGAGCACAGCTCAGCTAAGGAGTTTCTCAGAGTGTGACTGTTCCTGGTGCTCCCCACAAGCCTTCTAACACATGCTTCCTGCTCGCTCCTTCAAGTTTCTCTGCTGTGTCCAAAGAAGAGAAGTTGGTGTTTGCATTAAAAAAAAAAAAAAAAAAAAAAAAGTCATGCTGTATCTTTCCTTCATTGCCTAGGTGGTGGGAGTTGTAGGGCCCCGGGCCTTCCTGCATATGCTGGACAAGTTTGCCAGGTTTCAGCACTTTTAATCCAATAAGGTTGGTGGCATTATAGAAATGGAGAGAGCGCTTCCTGTCGACCAGCAGGGACCTGGTTTCAGTTTCTCCTGGTGAGAGGAAGCTGTTACTCAACCGGCCCTTCAGGGCTAGGGTTAGGGGGTAGCTGTACACTTGAGCCTCTTATCTGTCACCAGCGCCCACATGGTCCACATCTCCAGGGGGCTTAGACGGTGCACCAGCAGGAGCCCTCTGTACAGGCAAGGGTCCCTGGGGTTCAGGGGCTTTTGGATCCCAAATGTCTTGAAGCCAGCGTGGTGTATGGGGCTCACCCCTAGCTTTTTCAGGCACATTCCCACAAAGACATCATCAATGGGGAAGAGTTCTGCCTCTTCCATGGCTGCGTGAAGTCGCCTCACAGTAGCCCGGGACATAACATAGCCTCCTCCTCCTGCATAAGGTGGGTAGTTGCGGGCCCTGTACATGGAGAATGGGATGAAGTATTTAACTTTGGTGTTCCTATTGGGCCGGGCCTGGTGGATGACATCTCCCACTAAGAGGTCCTGGGCAGGATCCCAGCCCTCCAGGAACTCCAGCACATTGGGAACATGGATAAAGACATCATCGTCTCCCTTTAGTACGAAGTGGGCCTGTGTGCAAGCAGCTGCCATCCAGCGCTGTACGTGCAGCTCCTTTAGCGTCAGGTTGAAGAAATCCTCAGCAAAGTCCCACTGCAGGATGTCATCGAACTGCCAGCTCTCATAGGCCAGCAGCTGGGCTGGGGGCACAGGTCCTGCCACCCCTAGGAGAAACACCAGCTTCAGCTGCCGGCCCCTAGCCCAGCTCCCAGCCCGGCCCCAAGTGCTTCTAATAGCTGCACGCTGCTCAATATGATGAGGCTGTGACTTGATGGCCAGGAGCAGGAAGGTGTCCCTAGCACACTCAGAAGGCTCCAGCAACGTGGAGAAGTTTCGGCAGTGTCGATAGGTTAAGAAGAGGCGATGGCGGCTGGGCAGGGACAGGGAGGTATTAGCAATTGCTAAATTGGGTGGGCACTGGCTGTGCTGGGGCCTTGGCAGCGCCCATAAGTGCTTGTGGGCTTTGGAGCTCCCTGTTGGTGTGCGCTCCTTCAGAAAGAGCAGGCTGCTGAGCCGCAGTGCCACAAGGCTGCAGGACAGCACACAGCCCAACCTGCGCCACATAGTTGAGGCCCTGTGGGGAGAGAGCACCTGAGTCCTAGGCCTTTTGAAAGAGGGAACTTCATGACAGGGCAGCAGGCAGTGGTGGTTCACAGAACAAAAATCACAGCATGAGAGGTTAGGGGGAGGGGTGGGGCTCATCAAAGGAACTACAGCTTGGGCTTCATGCCACCCTCTTGAATTCTGGTTCAGGAAGTCTTACAGTGACCCAAAGACAAATGGTATTCACCATAGTCGCCTGCCCAAGGCCTGTGGTAACACAGTTCATCCTCACTTTCCTTCCCGTCATTTGTTCCTGTATACAGCTTTGTCTTGTATCCTGCCTAAAAAGTTTTCTGATTCCTCCCACCCCCAAGCAGGATCTCGTGTTCAGAAATAATCTCAAACTTGCTGTATAGCCACAGATGTTAAACACCTGACCGTCCTGCCTCCACCTCGCCAGTACTGGGATCATAGGCAAGTTTCATGTGGCGCTGGGGAGCATGCGGGCACAACTAAGCCACCCCCGCAGCCCCAAAACAAGTTTTCTAGTGACTCTCCTTGCCTCCATCCCTTGGAGCATGGAGCCACAGCCAGAGCCAGCTCCACACCTACACGTGGGGTACAGGGCCACAAGTGTAGCAGGCAGAACTCTGAATACTCATCCCCAAATCTCTTTCCCATTCTTCAGTTCAAAACGGTCTATCTGGGTCAGCCTTGTCCCTGTCGTCTCTAGCGATAGCCAGAGCATCTCTTTTAGCATCTCTAGTGTTAGCCAAGCAGCTAGGAACACCCTCACAGGCATGAGATAACCCAGATAATGCTAAGAATTAAGTGACAGGAAAGGTTACCAGACCTTGGGACATTTGAGCAAGTGCATGAAGCACGGGAACAAAAAGTGACAGGCAGAGAGAACAGCCAAGCTGCGCGCTGGAGTAGACAAACCTGAAGATGAGAGCATATGGGGACTAGAATGCCCCGCAAGGCTGAGGAGCAACACCCGAGGATGTAGCCCAGGATTAAAAAATATGGGCCTATGGTTTGTTTTAATGTCATTCCTGCTGCGGCTAAGGATGTGAAAGACCCGGGGAGGGGGGGGGGGGGGATTGAGGCTGCTAGAAAGCTCTTAGACTGCGAACCGGAGCCTCGCCTCGCAGAGGTGCGGAGAGCCGCGGAGCTGTAACTGCTCCAGGATCTCAGGTGTGCGAAGTCTGCTGCCGTCCGCGCTACTCACTGAGGGGGACTCTGGTTTGTCCCGTGACCTGGTAGCCCTCCCACGCCGCAGCACCCCATGCCCACCCAAAGTCCCCGAAAAGTCTACTTCCCTGCCCGAAAGTCCGTCCCACCGTACTACGTGCCCCGGGTCCTGCGCGCCCTCGCCCTGGGGGTGTCGCCAGCCTCAGGCTCCGGGAAAAGGGCCCGATCAGCTCCTTTCTTTCAGCCCGAATCTACAGGGCTGCGGTCGTCGGAGCCGGCAGCGCGGTGAATCAGGACAACCGCCCAGAGCTGACCCGAGACGGAGGGGCAACAGAAGTCAGCCAGCAGAGGCGCCCGCACTCCGGTCAACGGGATCCAGGCGCCGCAGGCCGCGTGGCCTCCCCCGTCCTCCCCAGACATACCTAAGCTCCCGTGGGAACCGCGTACCTACATAGGCTGCGCGGCTTCTACCTGTGCGCTTGGAAACCCCGCTGGGCGGGGCTTCGGGGGCGGGGCCCATAGAAGGCGGGGCTTCAGGGAGGGGGCAGTGAGAGGGAGCGGGGCTCCCGAAGGAAATTCTTCGGGGCGGGACTTAAGGGGGCGGGGTTCCGGGAGCCCTGGACCCCGCCCCACCCCACCAAGCTCTCCATTCCCGGTAGCATCTGTGGATAGGTCGGATAGGTCGCGGCTGCTGAGCTCCTCCCGATGCCCGTTGGGGGGCTCGCGCCACGCCCCCTCCCCTGCCGGTGGACACTCAGACACCCAAGCTCCGGCAGCGAAGCATCCTTTACTTTCCCGGCTAGTCAAGTAGGCTGAGGAAAGCTTCCTCCACCGAGCGGTACTGTTGCAGTTGGATCTGAATCTCCACGGTCAGGGGCTCCGGCTGGTACACGTTTTCGAAGGTTGGAGTCGCCATTTTTGACTTTTCTGAGAAAACAACAGTGCGAACAGATGAGCCCCAAGGGACATATGGGATGCAGGTCTCCCCGATCCTGGACGAATTCCTCCCTCATCCCGAAACTCAAGCCCTGTTCTCCCACCTAGAGGAACTCAGCTTCCGAAAGAGACCAGGCCTAGAATTTTTTTTTTTTTTTTTTTTTTTGGATCCACTTGGAGCAGGCTGTGGTGGTGGATGCCTTTAATTTCAAAAGTTATTTAGAATTTCTGAAAATGAAAACTTTGCTGGGTGGTGGTGGCGCATGCCTTTTAATCTCAGCACCTACAATGTTAGCCGCAATAAAGAATAAGTTCAATTGCATCTGTCGAGATCACTGAATAAGGCCCAGCTGTTTGAGTATAAAAACTTATGGTGCTTTTTAAAAGCCGGCAAGCCTGACGACTTAAGTTCCATCCCCAGGACCCACTTGTCCCTCTGATCTCCATGTACATAACACATAATTAAAAAGAAAGAAAGGCACTGAGGATGCAGCTCAGCTCGTGGAGAGCTTTGGTGGCCCTAGGTTTGCTCACCAGCACTGCATGAGAGAGAGAAAACATGTGAGTATTTTGCAGGGTTTTTTTGTTGTTGGTGGTGGTTTGGTTGTTTATTTTTTACACAGGGTCTCGTCTCACTTAGGTCTGGCTGTTCTGGAATTCTCTTTGTAGACCAGGTTGGCCTTGAACTCAGATCTGCGCGCCTCTGCCCTCCTGAGTACTGCTATTAAGGACCAGGTCACCACTGTCTGTACTCTTGTTTGTTTGTTGAGATAGTTTCCTAGAGCCTAGGCTTGCCTTAAACTGAGGATGATTTTAAACTCTCAGGCTTTTGCCTCTACCTCTCAGGTTGCCACCACCATGTCTGGCTTGAAGTTTTTCTTTTGCTATTTTTCAAGACAGGGTTTCTCTGTAGCTTTGGCGCCTGTCCTGGAACTAGCTCTTGTAGACCAGGCTGGCCTCAAACTCAGAGATCCGCCTGTCTCTGCGTCCTGAGTGCTGGGATTAAAGGCGTGTGCCACCACCGCTCGGCGAAGTTTTTCTATTAAAGGCACTGAATGAATTAATCTCTAAGTACTTTAATGGCACCCCACTATTTGTGAGTCCCAGGCTGATCAGGGTGAAGGAACCCTGACTCAACAACAACAGCAAAAACTCTCAAATCTAACACAGAAAACTGAGTTCTAGGCCAGCCTGGGCTATCCTATCCAGGTAGGCAGAAGAAAGTGGGAACGGGTGGAGGGGGCGAAGGAAGGAAGCTAGAAAGCTCCAACATAAGACAAACCTGGCTGAGAGATCCGGTGCTCAAAGACTACAGGGGTGGGAAGGCAGGGCCAGGCCAGGACTCACCCACCCCAGCCTTTCCAGTACAACACAGCCCGCAGCTGCACTGGGCTTCAGGATGATTCTGGGCTTGCTTCTGTGCTGACTGGAAGTCATTCTCAGTCCCCCTCATTCCTATAGTCCCTTGGGCTCAGTCCCCCACCCTGCCCTCAGTGGCAGCCACTGGCTCTTACCTTTTTTGGGAACTTTCTTTATCTTCTTTGAATCCTGAGAGAAAGAACCACAAAGCCAGGTACTCGCTGGGATCAATGCTGGCCCTGAGGCTGACGCTGGGGTCACCCACCCCTCCCCGGGGAGAATGGGCTCTGCTGAGGAGTGTGGTTGACCTGGGCCGTCACCACAACAGCGACGGTCAAAGGTGCCCCACTGCCCTGACATACAACCAGGGCCTCTCCAGTGTCGCCACCCTCGACCTTACCCCATCCCTGCCCAACCCAGCAAGCTGTCCAAAAGGAAGGAAGAGGGGAGGCAGAGACGGAAGGGCAAGACCAAGGGCCCCTTTGTACCCTGGCATGAGTCAATCTGTCAGATTCCATGGTGCGGATCACCCCAAAATTACACACAGTGGTCACCGCTGAGTCCCCTGCCAACAAGGGCTCCAGGTACACCAGGCCACTACCCAGCACGCGCAGCACGGGCGGGTCCTGGCGCAGCTCCCTGGGTGGCTCCTTTTTCTTCTTGAGCCCCTTTTTGTCCTGTGGGCAAGGCCAGGAGCACAGAGGTGTGAGCAGGACTGGGCCGCACTCCCCTCCCTGCCCTGAGGCGACCCAAGAAGGCCTTACCTTTTCCTTGGCAGCCTCCTCTACCTTCTGTTTTTTCCCTTTCTCTTTTTCTTTCTCTTTTTCTTTCTCTTTCTTGTCTGCTTTCCCCTTCTTGGCAGGCAAGGGACTCTCGACAGGAGTGGGCAACACAGGCCAGGATAGGATCTGGAGGACAGACCCGATCTCGGGTGAACAGGGGAGGTGACTCCTGAGACCCACCCTGCCTTGACCTTTCTGGAAAGGCTCTGAAAGGCAACCAAGGAGGGAACACGAATGTGACAACTTGACAAGAAAAAGGTCATTGGAAAGGATGCGGACACAGAACACTCCAGCCAATGAGAGGCCAGAGCCCCCTGCTCTGCCCACCTTCTCTTCTACGATGGTCACCGTGGTCCCTGCCAGCAGGAAGTTCTTGACCCGCACCAGCTCCTTGAGGTTGTGCTTCATCTCATAGTTACAAGGAATGACGTCAGTCCAGGGCTTTCGGACGGTGCTGAAGAGAACTGTCCTTGGGAACGAGAGACACGTGGGACTGTGTTGGCAACCTGGGGCAAGGCTGCCAAGGGATGCTCAAAAAGACAGCAAGCACCCACAAATGGTGAGAGACCAAGACCCGGGCAGGGCAAAGGACCCAGAAAGCCAGGAAGAAACACTGGCAAAGGTGAGCAGAGGTGCTCTTCTGGGCATGCTCCATGTGGAACGGCAGCTGTCCACCAGCTAGAATCTATAAGGGTTTTTGTTAGGTTTTTGAAAGAAAGTTTCACTCTGTAATTCTGGCTGACCTGGAACTCACTAAATAGCTCATGCTGGTCTCATACTTGAAGTAATCCCCCTGTCTCTACTTCCTAAATGCTGGAATTGTAGGTCTATACCACTATGCTCGACTCCACAATTAAAAAAAACAAAAACAAAAACAGCCAAATGGAAAAAAACATCATAAACACAAGTCATTACAAAGCGATGCTTTAAGGAGACGCGAGTTCTCCTGGGACATGTGGTGGGGGGTGACAAACCAAAGGGGCAAAGCAAGACTCCCGAAGAGCGCACCGGGAAAGAGTGGAAAGGGACGGGGTGGGAGTCAGCCATTGCCCCACGGCTGAGCAGGTGAGAGTGAAGGGGGGGAGGGGTCTCTCCATCAGTGGAAGACTACACGGAAGAGAATTCTGACCCATGCCACAGCACACATTAACTCTGAAGCCGCGTCATGCTCAAAGAAATGATCCAGACATGGAAGGCAAACGCGGTGACGGTATGGAAGCCGAAGCTGGACAGGTCTGTAGTGAGGAGCAGGGAGGAGGCTGGGGTGGGGGAGGGGCGAGCAGCTGGGCAGGTGGTGTTGAGTTCTGTCTGCTCTGAGATGATGGAAAAGGAGCCCGGTCTCCCGGTGATCCCTTGGCTCAGCCCCAGCGAACACAGACAGTGTGGCTGTGCTGTGTACTCAGGCAGGGTTAAAGGGAGTTATAGTCGAAGAGTCCAGGAATAGAATACAGAAATAAAGGGTTCAGTCAGGAATATAGAAATATAAAATTGTGCCGGGCAGCAGTGGCTCACGCCTTTAATCCCAGCACTAGGGAGGCAGAGGCAGGCAGATCTCTGTGAGTTTGAGACCAGCCTGGTCTACAATAGCAAGTTCCAGGACAGGCTCCAAAGCTACAGAGAAACCTTGTCTCAACAAACAAAACAAAACAAAAAAAGAACTATAAAATTGTAAGCCCAAACACATTTTGGAAGAAAAAAACCTAAATCTGGCAGCCGCTGTTAACCTTTAACAAACACTTTCTTAAGACCATTCCTTAAGCACTGTCATCCTGGCAGCCACTGTGTACAGAGATCATTTTTTAGTTGTTGTTGTTTTGAGACAGGGTTTCTCTGTGTAGCCCTGGCTGTCCTGAAACTCGCTCTTGTAGACTAGGATGGCCTCCTGTCTCTGCCTCCCGAGTGCTGTCTGGACAGAGGTAAACTTAACAATGGCCTCCTGCCTCCCAGCTTCCCGGCTAGGCAGGTCCTGCAGACAAAGTTAGCTTCTAACTGTTGCCTCTGTGGGACCCTCTGCTGGTATTCCCTTCATTTTTAACTGTGCTCCCCACCACCCCGTGACTCTACTCTGTCTTGTAGGGACAGTGAAAAGTGGCTGTGTCAGCCATGGGCTTTCGCAAATATTCTAATGTCCTATAACCAAAAGTTGTAAAACTTAAAATGTAAAGTGACTTTAAGCCTGACCTCAAGGTTGTAAATGCTCTTTGACCCACACCTGGTGCTTGATTTTACTATAAGAGGAGGCCAAAACCAGCCCGATGGCCACAGCTACAGAAGCTTGCTTCTGATTTAATAGACTTTGGTGGTTTGTTCCTTGTCGTTGCGTGATCCCGGACCCAACAATAATCTTGCCAGGGGTGGTAGTTTCAGATATTACTCAACCTTGTAATTAGGCTTTTTTGGGGGGGGCGGGGGTTATTTTTTTTGTTTTGTTTTGTTTTTGAGACAGGGTTTCTCTGTAGCTTTGGAGCCTGTCCTGGAATTTGCTCTTGTAAACCAGGCTGGTCCCGAATTCACAGAGATCCGCCTGCCTCTGTCTCCCGAGTGCTGGGATTAAAGGCGTGCGCCACCACCACCCGGCATAATAGGCACTTTGCTAAGGGTAAAACTGTCAGATTCTGTCACATGACTAAGTAAAAAGCGCGGAGTGACACAAAGGTCTGAGCGTGTGGCTCAAGTAGCAGAGTGCTTGCCCGTGTGCACAGAGCCCAGGTCCACCATCTCCAGCACCGCGCAAAACCAGATGTGGCACCGGGCGGTGGTGGCGCACGCCTGTAATCCCAGCACTCGGGAGGCAGAGGCAGGCGGATCTCTGAGTTCGAGGCCAGCCTGGACTATAGAGTGAGTTCCAGGACAGCCACGGCTACAAAAAGAAACCCTGCCTTGAAAAACACACCAACCAAGCAAGCAACCAACCAACCAAACAAACAAACAAACTAAAAACCTTCCTTTCAACAGAGGACATATTTAGTGTCTAGAGGGTTGATCTATCAGAGGGTTCAGAATTCTAGCACCCACAAAATGTGTGGCTCACAAACACTTGTAACTACAGCACCAAGGGATCAACTTCCCACCGTAACGTCTGTGGGCCACAGACAAGCACCTCTGAGCTGCTCCCCAAGCCCCGCACTTGGGCTTTGGAAGGCTCTCCCCACTCTCTGGTGGCTCTGAGGTCACTGGGTCTAGATTGCCTGCAGTGTGGAACTGTAGGGGTGGCAGGCAATGGGTGCCCATGTGACCAGATTCCAGCGCAACCGCCGGGCTTAGGGAAGCTTCTCCAGCAGACACCATTTGTTCTCAAGAATTGTCGCAGCTTGTTGACCGACTGTGTGACCCCATCATGGCTCTACTAAGACTGGACTCTTAGACACTTAAAGCCTGCGCCTGATTTCCTCTGGACTTTCCCTCCCATGCCCATTCATTCATTCATTCATTCATTCATTCAGAGACACCCATTACAAAGCCCAAGCAGACCTCATGCTCATAATCCTCCTGCCTCAGCTTCCTAAACTGGGATGACAAACATGTACCACCATGCTCACTCTCTCTCTCTGTTTGTTTTTCAGATAAGGTTTCTCTGTGTAGCTCTGGCTGTCCTGGAACTCACTCTATAGACCAGGCTCTGGCCTAGAACCCACATAGATCCACCTGCCTCTGCCTCTCGAGTACTGGGATTAGAAGTGTGCGCCACCACCCCTAGCCTCTCACCCTCTCTTATTAATTTTCCCCCAAGTAAAGAAGCATTGGTTTAATGCCTCAGTTTGAGCCCTGACATAGCTCAGTGGTAGAGCAAACCGCAGAGCAGCATAGAATGCAGGAGGTCCCGGTTCAGTTTCCAGCATCAGAACTAAACAAAAGCAGAAGGCTCAGTGGGACCCTCGCCTCCTGACAGAGTCAGATGATTGCAGCCCTGCTTGTTTTTCACTGTGGCAGCAGGACAGCTGTTTCCCCTGCTCTGTCACCGCTGGGAGCCGAGGCCCGGGATCCCTGGATCTCAGCAAGCTTAGATCATGCACTCAACATGGTTTAAACCAACGCCTAGGGGTGCAGCTCGGTCCTGGTGATGCTCTGCAGACACTGAGACTTGGGTTCCCTCCCGCCACCGAACAAACCCAACAACTCTTACAGCCCATGGTAAAAGAAGCTAACTAACCTCTCACACCCCAGGACGGCAAAGTGGCAAAGCCGATGAAGGGTTAAATGGGTGAATCAGAGCTCAGCCACACTATGTGTAAATAGCCATATTGTTTCCTGCATTCTCATGAAAGCCAGCAGGAAATTTATCGCCTGCAAAGACGTGTGTGTGTGTGTGTGTGTACACGCCTGCATGAAAATTGCGTTTACTAGGCAACAAAAGCCTGGCTTGTAGGCCTGGTGAGGCCTGAGATTTGAGCTACTCAGGGGACTGAGCCAAAAGGATTTCAAGTTTAAGGTTGGCCTAGAAAATTAGTGAGTCTTTGTATCCAAGCACAAAGTGAAAAAAAGATTGGGGTTGCAGGCTCTGCCATAGAGAACTTGTCTAGTAATATGAGGCCACTGCTTCAACCTCCAGTACAGCACACAAAACAAAGAACCTACGGCCTTGAACCCAATGCCTTGCATTTTAGATGAACACTTCCCATGTGAACAGAAAAGCTAAAAGAAGAGATGGCCCAGAGATTAGGAGCACCAGCTGCTGCTCTTGTAGAAGACCCTGGTTCGGTTCCCAGCACCCACATGGCAGTTTACAACCAGCTATAGCTGCAATTCCAGAGGGCCCTGTACCTTCCAGGCTCCTCAGGCCTCGGACACATTTTGTACACTTTTGTACATGTGGGCAAAACACACATACATAGAAAACAAACACATCTGGGTTGTTTTATAAAAGAAAAACTCTAAGAACCCAATCCCAATGGCTGAGATGGGAGCCAGTCTTTTACAGAATCTGGGGCTCAGAGTGGAAGGTTAGGGCTCCAGAAAAGAAAGGTTTGTGGCTGCTGGGCGTTGGTGGCGCACGCCTTTAATCCCAGCACTCGGGAGGCAGAGGCAGGCGGATCTCTGTGAGTTCGAGGCCAGCCTGGTCTACAAGAGCTAGTTCCAGGACAGGAACCAAAAGCTACGGAGAAACCCTGTCTCGAAAAATCAAAAAAAAAAAAAAAAAGTTTGTGGCTAAGCTCAAACCTACCTCTAGCTCACAGCCTACGGGCCAGCTAATAAGAAGGCACGGCCTTGGGAGTTCTTCGTGGCTCAGCAGTCAGACGCTCAAGGGAAGCTGCAAGGACAGCCCTGGCTTGTGGCAACCCTGGATGCTCCGCCCACCCGCAGCTGCCTTCTACCCTTACCCTGGGGATGGACAGAGCCTTGGATCTATTCGAGGCCGTAGCTTTGACAGCTCTTCCGAGGAGTCAATCGACTGTGGCAGTGGGGCAGAGCGGATGGAAAGGGTTGTCTCCGACTCCTCCATATCTGTTATCCCAGACTCTCCGGAGTCCTCGGCCATCTGGTTCATCTCCTCAGCTATAAACTCGGACAACTCCTTGGACAGGCCCTCAGGCGACTCTGTGCGAATCCTCTGACGGCGGGCCGGGCGACCTGCTCGGGTGTGGCGCCGGGCCCCAGGATGGGCCCCCAATAGAACCTCTGGCTGGTCCTCCTCGCCACCCTCCTCATCTAACTGCTCCCCGCTGGAGGAGGGCTCCACCATCTGCAAGCAAAGAAAAACACGCCTCGGGCTGTTATCCCAGTGAGTGCTGGTTGGCGCGGTGCTGGGGAGGGATCACAAGGTCACACGCAGGCCACGCAGGTGGATTTACAACTCAGCCACTCAACCTGCCTGGGGAAGGGGATATCAGGCGAGAACCAGGCCCCCGAATAGAGGAGGTATGACTATGTGTTGAAGATTGTGGGGGCGGGGGGGCAGCTAAAAAGCTGTTCTGTGTGCACACAGAAGCCCGCAGGCCTGTGTGAAGTCCACTCTGCTCCCTAGCCAGGTCGCACCTCTGCCAGAACACTGTCGGGATGGGTCTCTGCCATCGTGCTGGCGCGCACGTTCCCTTCACCATCCTCGTCTTCCACAAAGTCGTAGGTCACATAGTAGCTGTAACTGATGAAAGGGCCTTCAGGTCCCGGCTCTGGGTCCAAGACAGAGCTGTCAATAACACCCCTGACATTGCCGATGGTCACCAGAAACTGTGCCTCACGTGCCAACAGGTCTGCAAGGAGTGATGGCAGGACTGAGAGACTGGGCTGTCTGCTGACCTGCCCACCCACAGAGTTCACCGGGAGGGAGCCGTGGATAAGCCATTAAATAACTATGAAGTCTGGTTTTCCTGTTTGCCAAAAGGGGGTGCCGAGAGGCGCGTGGCAGAGACAGTTCTGAGGGAGGGAGAGGTGGAGACCATCAGCTAACTACCTCAGCTGTGACCCCCAGCATCCCACCACTCGGCCAGCAAAGGCCCTGGTGCACCTCATATCAGGAGCCACAAGGGGGTGGTGTCGAGCCACCATAGAAACAAGATCCAGACAGACCAGATGCCATCCCACGTCCCAACCACAGGGGTCCCACACAGAGAAAGCCCACAAAGTACTTAGTAGACCTGATCAGGGCCAAGGGCAAAGGGAGAGCTGCTGGCCAGCTTACAGGGCAGAGGCCTGGGTGTGTGATACACCTACCACCATGAATGCTGAGCCCCCGGAACTGGTGCTTCTCGCTGGGAGACACGGTGATGTCGTCCAGCACACAGAGGCGTGCCAGGCTGTCCACGGTAAAGCCACGGTAGTAAGGAACCAGGGCCAGTGGGTTCCCCTGCAGCACGAGCAACCTCAGGTGCTTCAGGGTGCAGAGACCCGCTATCATGCTCTGCAAGTCTGTCAACTCGTTGAAGCCCAGATCCAGGGAGACGAGCTGGGGCCTGGAAGGTGAGCCAAGATGCTGCTTAGGCTCAGTGAGCGGAGGCTCAGTGCTCTGGGCCACACGCCTTGTTCCGCCCTGGACCCGGATCAGCTCTGGAGCCATCTCCTTTCTCTCCAGAACACAGCCTGTGTTCTCGGACTCTCTCTCACAGCCCTCCCCACCTGGCTTCCATCCTGCACATCCCTCTCTGCCAAAGATCAAACCCTGCTGTGCCTCTAGAAGGTTCTTTACAAATTCCCACTGACAGACATGTTGGAAACCCTGCAGGAGGGTGGGCCAGGGAGTGTGGCTGGAAAGTGAGGACCGGGAAGGAGGGTCACCAGGCTGTGGCTGGAAATCTCTCTCCAAAGCCACAATGGCCATGGCCACAGAGAGCTCGCCAGCTCATCCTCTAGGACACAGGAGCGAAGAACGAGTGTGCTAGCAGGAGCAAATGAGACTGGCAGGCAGGCGAAGATGAAGCCCAGGCCTCCAGGAGAGACCAAGACACAGGAGCAGCAGAGCTCCACCCATGCCACAAACTAGAGTCAGCTCATGCCGAGGCCAAAGAAGCACCAGGGAATAATGTTGTTACACCAACTGTCGTGGTCACCCCACAGCCTGGACTCAGACTCCTCATTCTCTCTCCTCGTTCCCCTCTTCCCAGGCCTGTTCTGCTATGCTGGTCACTGGCCAGTCCCTGGAAAGGGACAAAAGGACAATGCAGGGGATCATCACAGGCCTTGCACGACGTCATCCTTCCCAGGACAGATTCTCCCACTCTCCCACTTGTTTGTTTGTTTATCTATCGCTATCTATCTATTCTTTCTATCTATCTATCTATCTATCTATCTATCTATCTATCTATCTATTATCTATCTATCTATCATCTATCTATCTATCATCTATCTATCTATTATCTATCTATCCATCTATCATCTATCTATCTATCTATCTATCTATCTATCTATCTATTATCTATCTATCTATCATCTATCTATTATCTATCTATCATCTATTTATCTATCAATTATCTATCTATCTATTATCTATCTATCATCTATTATCTATCTATCTATTATCTATCTATCTATCTATCTATCTATCTATTTGTTTTTCAAGACAGGGTTTTTCTGTGTAGCTTTGGAGCCAGTCTTGGAACTCACTCTGTAGACCAGGCTGGCCTCAAACTCACAGAAATCACCTGCCTCTGCCTCCCAAGTACTAGGATTAAAGGCATGAGCCACCGCTGGCTGGCTGATTCTCTCTTTTAATTAACAGCAAATGATGAGTTTCATGAAAGGTTTTGTGTGTGTGTGTGTGTGTGTGTGTGTGTGTAATCCCGAGCTGGCATTAAGCCCAAGGTTATACTATATCTTGAATCAAAAGCCAGATACTTGCTCTCAGTCAGTGACATGAACCTACATTGGCTGTCCCAAGAAGATCAAGTGTGCTGTTTCCTGTGTGTGTTGTGTTTGTTGAAGCCAGGGGACAATGGAAGGAAGGAGTACCAGTGAGCATAAGACCTGCAGATCGATAAGAATAGCAGAGAAAGGAGGAAGCCTGCAGTCAAGGTCGGCCGGAGAGGGCCTTCCCTTTCCACAGCACCTTCTGCCTCCAAGAGGGCTAAGGAGGGGGACCAGATCTACCACATCTTCAGTTACACACTGAGCTTGAGGCAAGCCTGGGCTACATTAGATCCTGCTGTCTTCAAAAGAAAGGGGGTGAGGGGCCAGGCAGTGGTGGTGCACACCTTTAATCCCAGCACTTGGGAGGCAGAGGCAGGCGGATCTCTGTGAGTTCAATGCCAGCCTGGGCTACAGAGCTAGTTCCAGGACAGCTAGGACTGTTATGCAGAGAAACCCTGTCTCGAAAAACCATAAAAAAGGGGAGGGGTGAAGCGGAAGGAAGGGAAGGGGGAGGGCAGTATAAAACCCGACCTATGGAAATGCCCTCAGTGGCTGAAATCCTGGGGCTTCTGGGCCCCAGCTCCCTGTGACAGCCTCCAATCTCTTCATGCTTCTCCCATCCTGAATTTTAAGTTTTCCTCTGTGAATCCACCAAGGAGACACAAATTGGGGGTGGGAGATTCCCTGCACAAGCGCTAATGGATGCTCAGGGAAAATGGAGTCCCAAGAGCTGTCTCTAGACAGTGGTTCTCAGCTGGGGTGGCTTGCCCTCAGAAGACTGGCTTCTGCAGAGAGAGGCAGATGCTACAAGCACCTAGCAGCTGGAGGCCAGAGTGCTGCTAAATGTCCCCAAACAGAAGGCATGGCCAGCTGATGCCACAGAGCTAAGCTGAGGACCCCCACCAGTCGCTGGCATCCTTGTCCTCCCCGGAGCTCCAGTGGGATATTGTGACCGAGTGAGAATAAAACCCTAGCGTGCATTTAGCAGCCACGTAGAAGTCACAGGCCTAGCAAAGCCGAGCCCTACAGGGCCGAGTCACCCCCCACCTCATCTTAATGCCTCTCCTTCCTTTCATCCAGGCCCCCAAGTTACCAGTTTCTGGAGGTGACATACAGACTCTCCAAAGGGCCCAGCAGTTTGTTGTGGCCTAGCCCCAAGTGCTGCAGGTTCGGGGGTGGAGGTGAGCACAGACACTCCATGCTGGCGATCAAGTTGCCATAGAGCTCCAGCACCTGAGAAGGAAGAGAACCCACTGTGATGGAGGGGGTTGTCTCACTCCAAAGGCTCCTCCTCCTACCCCAGGAAACTCAGAAGGGACTCTGGGTTGCTAACTTGCTTTCAAAAATACAGTCATAGTGTATGCCTTTAATCCCAGCACTCGGGAGTTCGAGACCAGCCTGGTCTACAGAGAGTTCTAGGACAGGCTCCAAAGCTACACAGAGAAACCCTGTCTCGAAAACCTCCCTCCCGCATAAAAAGAAAAAAAGTCAGAGGCTGGCATAGCTGGTAGAGATCCTACCTAGCTTGCGCAGGGCCTGGAGTGCCATCTCTAGCTCTGAATGAGTAACCCAGAGTGGTGGTATGCTCCTGTAATCCCAATATTTGAGAAGTAGAGGCAGGAGGATAAAGAGTTCAAGATTGCTGGGCAGTGCCTGCTGGAGGTGGTGGCTCACACCTTTAATCGCAGCACTTGGGAGGCAGAAGCAGGTAGACTCTGTGAGTTCAAGGCCAACCTGGTCTACAAAGTAGGTTTGAGAACAGCCAGGGCTACCTAGAGCGATCCTGTCTCCAACCGCCCCCCCAAAAAGGAAAAAAAAGCGGGGGAGTGCTGGGAACCTGGGAACTAGTGAAAGCACTTGCCTCATGAACCCGATGACCTGAGTTTGATTCCCAAGTCCCAAGGTGGAAGGAGAGAACTGTAAAGCAGTCCTCTGGCCTCCACACACAGACCACAGCACATGCGCCCCCCCCCCAAATAATTAAATTGAAAACAAAACCGTCTAATGTAGGAAGAATGGGTGAGGCAGTGTGTGCTTGTAACCCCAGGACTCAGGAGATCCTGCCTAGCTTGGGCTACACAGTAAATCCCAGGTCAGCCTAGACTACACAGCAATACCTAGCAACACAGCCTCTCAAAGGAAGGGACTCGGGGAGGGGCAGGAAGCACAGGCTGCCCCAGAGGGAAGGCTCTTCACAGTGAGGTGGGAGGGAGTGGATGGGGGTCAGGTGCATACAGCCTAGAACCCTTACTGGGGGGGGGGGGTTCAAGACAGGGTTTCTTTGTGTTCCTAGGCTGTCCTGGAACTCACTCTGTAGATCAGGCTGTCCCACCTACCTCTGCCTCCTGAGTGCTGGGATTAAAGCATGCACCACCTCTACACCTGTGCCTCTGAAGACTTCCGGTAAAGTCTGCTCTACCCTTTGGTTCTGTTTTGTGTGTATATGCGGTGTGTTCACATACACTGTGGGTGCTCATATGTGTGTGTGTGTGCCTGCACACGCGTGCAAATGTGCTTGTGTACATGTATGCGTGCTCACGCATGTGTATATGTGTGAGGCCAGAAGACAGCTTTGGCTCCCTCAGAGGCCGCTTCCCACTGACCTGGAATTTACTCTAGAGACAGGTGGCTGGCCCGAGAGTCTCAGGCCCGTCTCTGCCTCCTCAACACTGAGATTAAAAGCACACCCCCACATTTTTCACATGGGTTCTGGAGAGCCAACTAAAGTCTTCATGCCTGCAAGGCAATCCCTTTACTGACACTGTTGTTTTAACTTGGTAAATTTCACACAGGCAAATCCGCCATTTCAAGTATGTGACCCACAGGCTCTAATTATATCTGCAATACCAGCTACCATCACCACCGCAAACGGATTCTGAACAAAAAGCAGACAAAAAACAGACCCCACTAAGCAGGAAGTTCTCCTGGTCCTTCCTGACCCCTGTGACCTCTGCTGACTTCTGTTTCTGTGGACTGTCCACTTAAACATATTTCACTAAGTGCAGTTATACATATGACCTCTCTCTTGGGGCTGGAGAGATGGGTCAGCAGTTAAGAATTCTGGCTGAGCCGGGCGGTAGTGGTGTATGCATTTAATCCCAGCACTCGGGAGGCAGAGGCAGGCAGATCTCTGTGAGTTCAAGGCCAGCCTGGTCTACAGAGCTAGTTCCAGGACAGGCTCCAAAGCTACAGAGAAACCCTGTCTCGAAAATAAAGAAAAAAGAAAAAGAACTCTGGCTGCTCTTCCAGAGGACCTGGGTTCAACTCCCGGGACCCACATGGCAGCATGCAACTAGCTGCCATGTCTGTAACTCCTGCAGCTCTTGTGTGGCAGCCTCTCATAGACATACCTGCAGGCAAAACGCCAATGCACATAAAGATACAAATACATAAATTATTAAAAAAGATATTTCTCTCTTTAAAATCTGGTTTCTTCCATCGAGTGTGATGTTTTCTAGGTGACCACCAATGTCCTTTCTTTTTTACAAGTGAGCAAGATTCCATTGCATGGAGAGACCAGGTCTCGGGTCATCTCACTTTCCCTCTGTTGTGAACAGCAGGGCTGGTAACCAGAGCCTCCCTGGGACCTTCCTCCTGTTCTTGTCGCATGTACTGCAGAAGAGAGGAGTCCAAAGGATTTTGTAACTTTATAAGGAACACGGCCTATGTTTTAAAAGCCTGGCGCTGGGTCCCGTGCACAGCAACCCTAGCCAGAGCTGTGGGGGACAGGTGAGGGGCGGGACCTCCAGAGCTGTGGGGGACAGGTGAGGGGCAGGACCTCTAGAGCTGTGGGGGACAGGTGAGGGGCAGGACCTCTAGAGCTGTGGGGGACAGGTGAGGGGCAGGACCTCTAGAGCTGTGGGGGACAGGTGAGGGGCAGGACCTCTAGAGCTGTGGGGGACAGGTGAGGGGCAGGACCTCTAGAGCTGTGGGGGACAGGTGAGAGGCGGGACCTCTAGAGCTGTGGGGGACAGGTGACGGGGGGGGGACCTCTAGAGCTGCTGACTCTAAGACCCTATACAGAACCTGTACCTTCAATGTTCGGGGCAGATTGTTAGCATCGATTTCCTCGATTTTATTGGCACTCAGAATCAACTCCTCAAGCTTTAGAAATTTCAAGAGATCTTTGTCCACCAGAGTCACCTGGAAGGGAAGGAAGGGAAACTGAGGACCCTGGCGAGCCAGGTCGCACTGGAGCATGTATGTTCACATGAGGAAGTAACAGCTGTGTTAGCGCCTGTTCTGCTGCTGTGACAAAATGTCACGACAAAGCCACCCTGCTTACTCTGGCTTATGGCTCCAGGGGGTTAGGTGTCTATAGCGGAGGGGAAGGCACAGCACCCCAGCAGTGGCACAAAGCTCACACTCCAACCACACACAGGAAGCAGGGAGGACAGGAAGTGGGGTGAAGCTACAGCCCCTCAAAGCCTCAGTGATGGGCTTCCTCCAGCAAGGCTGCACATCCCAAAGGTTCCACTACATCCCCAAAGAACTGGGGAAGAAGTGTTCAGATACCTGAGTCTGGGGGGTGAGGGGACATCTCTCAGTCAAAGCTCCGCAACTGCTCAGCCCCAAGTCCAACGTCCCACCCACACGGCATGGTTCTGAGGGTTTAAAGGCCCAGCTCCAACTCTAAAACAGGCTTTTGATCTCCACACCAGTGTCCTATGTTCTTCCTATGTTGGATCACAGGATTCCTGGGAAAAAAGAATCCTCTACCACAGCCCAAGGAACTTCTGCTATAAGGGGCCAGCCCTTGGGGCAATTCCTTGTTGCTGCAAGCTGCCTTTTAGGCGTTCTATTTATTTATTTATTGTGTATACAATGTTCTGTCTGTGTGTATGCCTGCAGGCCAGAAGAGGGCACCAGACCTCATTACAGATGGTTGTGAGCCATCATGTGGTTGCTGGGAATTGAACTCAGGACCTTTGGAAGAGCAGGCAATGCTCTTAACCACTGAGCCATCTCTCCAGCCCCTTTTAGCCGTTCTTTAGGCCAAACCAGCCATCCTTCCCCTGGTGGGACAGTGTCTCCTGAGACCAGCAGAGGTCCTGGAACACACATAAACACTCATTGGCATGGTCTGTTTTGCCTGCACCCTGTAGCCTGAGCCTTGTAGTCAGCTCTACTGCTTCAGCGCTGGGTGGTACTGAGAACTCGGGCTTGTATAGGTCCCTCTGTGAACTCAGAACCAAACAGAGCAGGAAGTTGGTTAATGGACAAATAGAAGGATACAGGGAGGAGTGACTAGGGAGGGAAGTGTTTGTATCACTGGCATACGCAACGCCATAAGCACATTACAGTCATCAACATGAACTTCAGTGAGCCATTCTTAGGGTTGTTGGCATTTCCTGATAAATTTTACCTCTTCTCAAGAAAAGCATATAACAGTTGGCCAGCCTGGTCTTCCAGAATTACTGCAGGTTAGATGGAGCAGGGCCTACCAGCGGCTTCATCACTATACCCATGAATCCTTGTTTCCTGTGGCCTCAAGGTCATCAGAAGCCCTTCCAGGCTGAGCTTCCCTTTCCTATGGTGACCAAGTCTACTAGTGTGCCCAGGATTGGGGGGTTTCCAATCCCCAGAAAGTCCCAGACAAAATGGTATGGGTGGGTCACAGGGGAAGGAAGGAGAGACTCAGGGAGGCTGGGGTCGTTGTCATATCTATGCCTTATTAATATGGCAGCTTTCCAAAAACAGGTCTGCTTGATGTTAGCCAACCCTCTTCCACTTTAAAGAAAACATCGTGCTCCCTTAAAGGTCTTTACCAGGAGGGCTCACTGCAGAGTGCGCAAGAGTCAGCCAAAGACATACAGAACTGAGCTCCTCTGGGGTTAGAGACAGGGAGAGAGCTACACTCAAGGTCACGGAGGCCCTCCTGTCGCCTAAGGAGAGGTCAAAAAGACAGGGTACCCCAGAACCAACTCCCGAGGCTGCCCCCTCCCTTCCTGTCCATATGCCCAGCACTCACCCCTTTGTCCACCACCCGCAGGGACCGAAAGTAGGAGTAGAAGAAAGTGTCTTTGATCATCAGTGGGTGCTGGATGGCCAGCTCTCTCAGGAAATGGTCCTCAACGCTGGAGTCCTTCATCAAGGCCCACGGAGAATGGCTGCTGCGGACCAGACCCAGCAGGGCCTCCACAGTCTCCTCACCAGCACTCACGGTCTCCTCCTCCTTGGGGACCAAGTTCCTCCAGGCTCGCCGTGTTTGAGGAAGAAAGCGTGACTTATTCTGCAGAGGTAGAGATGGAAGCCTTCTCACACTGACGTATGTCTACCGCGTTCACCATAGCAAGTGCCCGTGGTGGGGCTGTGTCAATCAGGGCTCTCTACAGGAACAGAACTTACAGAATGTGAAACCACACATACACGTAAGATTAAAGGGAGTTTATTAAAATGGCCCACAGGCTGTGGCCCAGCAGTGCAACAATGGCTGTCTACCAACAGAAGTCCAAGAATCCAGTAATGGTTCAGTGCCCAAGGCTGGATATCTCAGCTCATCTTCAGTATATGCCAGAATCCCCGAGAAGTAGGCTCTCACGCCAGTGAAGGAATGGACTTGCCAGAGAGAGCACAAGCTTCCTTCTTCCTTGTCCTTTTTACAGGCTGCCAGCAGAAGGTGTGGCCCAGATAAATGTGGATCTTCCCACCTCAAAAGATCCAGATTAAGAGTGGGTCTTTTTGCCAGGCAGTGGTGGTGCACACCTTTAATCCCAGCACTTGGGGAGGCAGAGGCTGGCAGATCTCTGCGAGTTCAAGGACAGCCTGGTCTACAGAGTGAGTTCCAGAACAGCCAGGGCTACACAGAGAAACCCTGTCTCGATATAACAAACAAAAACAAAAACAAACTCAAAAAGTGTGTCTTTTCAATTCAGATAATTTATTTAAGAAAAAAACAGACCTAACAGGTGTATCCAACTCCTTGGATTTTAGTCAGTTCCAAGTGTGATCTAGAAGAGCCGTCACCAGGCTAGTCCCAGCACTCGGGAGGCAGAGGCAGGCGGATCTCTGTGAGTCTGCAAAGCAAGTTCCAGGATAGCCAGGACTGTTACACAGAGAAACCCTGACTTGAAAAGACAAAATAAAGAGACAAGCCATCCCGGGCTCAGAGAACAATCTGCAAGAATTTCTCGTGTCCCTACCTCCACGTGGTTCCCAGGGGTCAAACGCAGATCATCACGGCTGGCAGGAAGAACTTTCCACCCTGAGCCATCAAAGGGGTCCTGGTTATCTGAGACAGGGTCTTGTGTAGATTAGGCTGGCTTTGAACTCACTGTATAGCTGACAGTTACCTTGAACCCCTTGATCCTCCTGCTCCCATCTCCTAAATTGAGGGACCATAGGCACACCCCCCCACAGTAGTGATGGGCGACCGGGAAACAAAAGAGTCACCTCTGTTTACACACTAGGTGTGGTGAGATTAGGAACTCTCTAGAAGAGTCTCTACTGACTGAGCTACATGCCTGGTATAGGATAGTTATTTGTGGGGGCAGAGCTTTACTGTGTAGCCAGACGGGCCTTGACCGCTCAGTCCTCCTGCCTCAGCCTCCCGAGTGCTGAGTTCCCGGTGCCACCACACGCAGCAAGACACAGAATATCAAAGACCAAGTTCCTGTTTTCGCTTCACTCTGGAGTTGGGAACTTTGAACGTGAAAAGCAGAATAGCTGTGGGGGCTGCAGAAGTGATTCAGTCAGTAGTTAGGAGCACTTGACGCTCTGCTAGAAGACCCAAGTTCAATTCCCAGCACCCAAGTCAGGCAGCTCTAAAGTGCCTGCAATTCCAGCTTCAGGAGATCCAGTGTACTCTTCCAGCCCGAGAGCACTTGCCCCAGCACGCACATACCCACACAGAGACACACAAGTAAAAAGAACGCAATAAATTAATAGAATAAAAGGAGAGTTTAGTTTGACACGGCCCAGGAGGCTCGGTAGGCAACCTGGGAAATGGAGAAATCAAAGCGGGAAGGCTTTCCTTGGGGGCGGCAAGGGAAAGGTGAAACTTGAGCCTTGGTGAGTAAAACATGAGTGTGCTCCTCAGAATCTGCCCCTCCAGGCAACAGTTGAAATACGCCTCTTCAGATTTTATGGGCTTGTTTGATTTTGTTTGGTTTGGTGCTGGGGGTGAGGGTGGGACTAAAGGCCTCACCCCGGACAAACACGGAAAACACTTAGCTCCATCCCTACCCCTAGATCCATCTTCGAAGTTCCAAAGCTTAGGACGGTGCCCAGCACAGGTTAGCCATCGGCCTGCATCTCTCGACACAAACCGAGTGTGTCCCTGATGGGTGGCTGTTCCCCTCTACAAGGGGAAGGCCAGTTTGGCTGTTTAACCTGGTAGAGTGTGGGGGGAGGCCCAGGTGACAGCCCAGACTGTCAGGACACATTTTCAGGGACCTCTAAGTCTAACCAGGCTGTTCATCCCGACCCGTGGACCCAGCTGATGACAAGGGTCCCCCTGCATATTGAGCAGGATGAACACACAAGGTGGAGTGACTGGAAGAGGATCTTCCTGCCCTGTTGGACCGGATCTTTTTTTCCAGCTGCGCTGACCATGCCCTTGGCTGTATTTCCCTCAGTCTCTCCTTAACCTGGAAAGAGGGCAGAGGTCACACAGCACCCTAGGCTTCCCAAGTCCAGCAGTTACAGGAGGGAAGCAGGCTGTGATGGAGGGGCAGAAGACCCTGTCCTGAAGGGGAAAGCTAGCCCCGTAGCCCCAGAGCACAGGGGAATCATTTTCTCTCCATCTTATCATGAGCTGCTGTAAAGTGTTCAACGCCAAAGCTCTTCCCTCAGGGATCTCTTCCCTCTCGCATCTGCAGCCTGGGCTACACGACATCAAAGGTCAGCTTGATGTGCTGGGTCAGTCCATTCTGGGCCCGTCCCCACATGGCAAAGGGGGCACTTGGCCCCTGAACTCCTTCAATGTTCCAGATCGCTCTGTTCACGCCAACTCTCAAATCAGCCAACGTCACATCCAAACCTCCCAGCCGGTCTCAAACTTGTATCTGAGCATCTCCTGACCACTAGGGCAGCCGGTTGGTTCCCAGCTAGGTACTACCTACTTCGGTTTACTCCATGCAGCCATTCTGGCCCAGTCCCAGGTCCACCCCTGCTGAATCCTTCCCTCCCTCATCCCCATCCCCAGCGTGGGGAGCACGCACCCAGCTCCCGGTGCCACATGGGAATTCACGCAGACACAGCTTCCGCAGATGCTCTTGCACAGCGGTGCTCAAGGTCCCGGGTATGCCCTCGGTCTTTCTGTAGCTCGCGCTGGAGTCTCTTGTCGCCATGCTGCGAGAAACTGGCTCGTTGCTACGCAACCGCCAGACGCGTTACCCTGGGTGCGAAGAGCAAGTGAAAGCCAACCTTCCCAGTATCAAAGACCCCAGCTAAGTTTTTACCAGGCTGGCTGAGGCACCTTGCAACAGCAGGTAGTGGGCGCCTCTTAGGGGATTCTTTCCCTCCTCCCAAAGATCTGTGAAGAGTGCTGACTGTTGTCTCCCCAAAGAGGAAAAATTAGTCCGAGGTTAAACATTTAGGACTCTAATTAGGGGATCCCAGTGCAGTTCTATGTATCTGTGAATCGCTGAGCACCAGACCCATTTTAGAGTCGTCCAATCTTCTCTTGCCATGCCCGTGAGCACCTCCACGTGGCAGGGGCTCTCTGCCTGTGGTCTCTGATTGGGCTGAGATGATTGACTGGGGCACGCAGCATCTTCGTGGAGGTATGATCTAAGTACCATAAAACTCAAAGTGCACAATTCTGTGATTTTTGGTGGTACTCAGAGTACACCGCCGTGATCTCATTTTCCGTCAAGTTACAAACCAATGAAGCAAATTCTACCATCTGCTCTGCCAATGACAAACAGTAATTTACATTGGGTATCTGGGCATTTCTTGGCTTCTTCCAAAGGTGGAGTCATAGGCAAGATTTGTTTGGTTTTTTTTTTTAATATCTTTTTGCTTTATTTGTGATGTTTTCAAGACTCACCCATGGAGCCCAGGCTGGTTTCAAACTCGCTGGGTAGCTGAGAAGAACCCTGAGCCTGAACCCCACTTCCTGAGTGCTGGGGCTACAAGCGTGTGCCCGGCTCATCCCTGCTTCATTGTGTGCTTTATTATTTACCAGGCTTCGTTATAGTCTTTTTAAAATTTAGCTTGTGTGTGAGCATTTTGCCTGTATGTAAGTTTGTGTACCACGAACAAGCCTGGTGTCCACAGAGCCAGAAGGGTATTGGATCCCCTAGGACTGGAGTCACAGACCGTGGTGAGCTGCCACGTCAGTCCTGGGAACTGAACTGGGGTCCTCTGGAAAAGCAGCCTGTGCTCATAACTGTAGAGCCGTCTCTCCTCTCCTCAGTTGGTAGCTTTTAAGTTTCAACTAAAAAGTAACAAGGACCTATCTGGAGAGCTTACTTAGATTTCCCCTCGGCTTCAGGATGTGGTCAGTCATGGCTAGTCCAGTGACCCTAAGAGTTGTGACCGAAGCGCCACATTGGAGATTCCCCTGCTGTCCCCAACCCCACTTTCCCCTGTCACTCTGTCTTCTTTCTCTGCGTTTCATGACTGTGCAGTCTGCTCTCACTTTTTCCTGGATGCCACAGTTACACTTCCGCCCCAGAGACTTAATCAGAGCTCCCTCATCAGATTCCTGTGACCTCAAGTGCACAAACCTGCAAACTCTCCAGCTTATCTTCTGACCGTTCCATGGCTTGTGAGGATGTCAGCCATTTCCTCTGACTTCAAAACCACTTCTTAGCCTGTTCCATGACAGCTTCCTTTCTTTCCTTTTGGGGTGTCCCTTCTTGAACCAAGTCATTTTTTTTCTGCTGCTGACGGCTCAGGTCCCAAGACTCTACAAAGGACTGTCCCTTCTTATGGTGGTCATCCGCTATAAGCTTGCAGTTCTGGCAACTATAGTATACCAATGGCTTCCAAATGGTCATTTCCAGTTCCCTCCTTTAGGTTGCAAACCCAAGTCTAGTCCTGCTAAACATCTCTAGCTGTGTTTTTTGTTTGTTTGTTTGTTTGTTTGTTTTGTTTTTTGAGATAGGGTTTCTCTGTAGCTTTGGGGTCTGTCCTGAAACTTGCTCTGTAGACCAGGCTGGCCTTTTTTTTTTTTTTTTTTTTTTTTTTTGGTTTTTCGAGACAGGGTTTCTCTGTGGCTTTAGAGCCTATCCTGGAACTAGCTCTGTAGACCAGGCTGGCCTTGAACTCACAGAGATCCGCCTGCCTCTGCCTCCTGAGTGCTGGGATTAAAGGCGTGCGCCATCTGTGCTCCTTCACCTCAAGATGTCAGGATGGAACTAGTTACTTTTTTCTAGCCCAGATGCTTTCTTCTCTCCTTGTTCTTCTGCTTCACTGCCTTGTGTCTGTCTGCCTGGGCCAGAAACCTACAAGTTGCCCTCACTTTCCGCCTATTCCTCCGTCTCCACAGCCGGCCATTTTTTCTGAGTTTTACTCTTCTCCATTTTTCCAGTCCACATCTCTTGGCCTCCACCTGGCATTACCCTGGCTCATCTGTGAATATGTGCTGTTTGAGACCCAGTCAGGATATTCTTGGGGTCACTAAGGGGTGTAGAATATAGGTCAAAGATGGAAACCTAGGAGATATTCTGTGAAGAAAAGAGGTAAGCAGGCGGGTGCTTAGCCTAGAGCCCTGTGGAGGCACAGTCAGGATAGAGCTTGTTGTTCAGAAGGAGGAGAGGGAGGTTTGGAAGGCAGCAGTGTTTATCACTACTCTGCCAAGTTGGCTTTTGTTTGTTTTGTTTTTGGAGACGGCCTCATGTGTAGCTCTGGCTGGTCTGGAACTCACTCTCTAGACCAGGCTGGTCTCACACAGACATCTGTCTGCTTCTGCCTCCTGAGTGCTGGAATTAAAGGTGTGTGTAACCATGCCTGGCTCAGACTGTATTTTATTGTATGTATTAATGTTGTATGTGAGTGGGGGGCATGTGGAAGCCAGGGGACAGCTTTGGGTCCTCACCTTCCACCTGCTTTAGGCAGGGTCTCTTTATTGTTCGCAGAGGCATACACCAGGCTAGCTGATCTACAGGCTTCAGGGATCCTCTCGTTTCCACCTTCCGGCTCTCAGTAGGAAAGCTAGGATTATGGACATGTAATACTGTGCCCAGTTCTACATGGACTCTGAGGGTTTATTCTCGTGTCTGGAGAGCAATCGCTTACCCACTGAGACATCTGATCCGTCTTCCTCTGCCTCCAGGGTGCTGGGATTACAGGCTTGCACCACCACCACCTGGCCCAACATGAGATTTTAAGAAAGCTATAGCTGATCTGAGAAAGCTTATTTTGCATTCCCAAGGATTTTGCATTCCCAAGGACCTGAATCCAGTCTCCACAAAAAGAAGATGAAATGATTGGCATTGCGGCATAATAATGGTCAGAATTCTGGCATATCATGGAGTGGTCGTGAAAAATGACAGCTGAAATGAACCAGTGAGGCTACAACGTGAGGTCACTGGGGCTGCATCGTCTCTCTCCTGATAACCGTAAATTTGCTGGACAACGGTGAATTCCTATAATCCCAGCTCTAGGGAGGTGGAGGCAGGAGGATCACCAGTATGGGTTACATAGTGAGACTCCCTTCTCATGAAACAATTACTGCACAAGGCTGGGCCTATTGACCTAGTGTCATGGAGGTAGGTAGGGAGGGAGGGAGGGAGGGAAGGAGGGAGGGAAGGAGGGAAGGAGGGAGGGAGGGAGGGCTCATGGCTCCCACCCCTCCCTGAGGATTTATGTAAGTTCTGTGATCGAGGCATTTTCCTCAATGGTGTAGCCGCCTGTAAGGTGCTCATTCAGTGGCAAACAATTTTCCCTGTTCCTATAGGAAACCCTATGAAAGTTATCGGATCATTCAAACAAGCAAGACATGCAATTAGAAGGGGACACTAGCTGGGGAGAGAAAGGGGAACAGAGGAAGAGGAAGGGAGACAAAATGGCAGCCAACATGCGTGTATATGTATGCGTCTGTGAATATGATCAAAATACATTACACACATACATGAAAATGTCATAGTGAAACCCATTATTATGTAAAATTAATATATGCTAATAAAAACAGTCTGAGTTTTTGGAAGATGAGGCAGGAGGATTATTGTGAGTTCAAAGCCTGGGCCACACAGTGAGTTCAGGTTAGCTAGGGCTACAAAGTGACACCCTTATCTGAAAAACAAAGTCAAAGTCCAGCCTGCCACCGGCAGGTCTTCTGTCTGGTCTCTTACAGACCCAGGAGGAAGCTCTAGATTGGAGTTCCTGTTCTCACCCGGGGCTCCAGGTCTTGTACCAGGCTCACACCTTTATTCAAGTCAAATTTGTTTGCTTTCATACTTTCCGCCGAGGTACCTCTAAAGTCAGCAGTGGCATCCAGCTCCTCCTCAATGGCCTCTCTGCCCTTCTCTCGGTCCTAATTTTGTGCTGGTTCTGTTTGTCATAGTGTATTTATTCTTTGAGACAGGGTCTCATAGACCCAGGCGGGCCTCCAGCTGGCTGGGTAGTAAAGATGGCCTTGACCTTCTGGTCCTCCTGTCTCTCCACCTCTCAAGTTCTAATAGTGTAAATGTACACCATCATGCCTCCCTTCCTCCAGTTTTGGTGGCCACTTGGATGGACCCACAGAGCCTCAGAAGGTAGGCAAGCCCTGTACCATGGTGCTACATCTTGTCCTTAGGGCTCCCATGATTGCGCTAAACCAACTGAAGTAGCCAGAAAATTTCTGCATCTTCAGATTACCCGATCTCCTCTCCAGGGACCCTTTTGCCACATAATATAACATGGCAGGCCCCAGACAACAGCGGGTCCCAGTACTGTCTACTACTGGCTTTACCAGAAGAGTAGGTTAAGTTGTGATTTGAAAAGTGAGGCAAAGAGCAAGGATTAACCGCTCTGTGGAGAAGCTTGGTCGGGGAAGAGTCGGTGTGTATGCACGTAATCCCAGGACCCAAGAGGGAGGAGGATCCCTGTGAGTTTGAGGCTAGCCTTAGCTACAAGGTAAATTCCAAGACAGGCTAGGCTAAGAGTGAAACACTTCCAAGAAGCACGGGTGAGAAAACGGAAAAGATAAGCTGGCAGCAAAGGTGGGGTTGAGGGTGACAGGGGTTCCTGGTGGTATACCCTCTATTATGTATCTTGGGGACTATGAACTGCCCACACCTGACCTCAGTCTGAGCTCTGGACTCCAGTGTCCTGGCCCCTTTGTCACAGAACAGATAGATAGCCAATGGTGTCCAGGTGAACTCTTCCTAGCAGGGTACTCCACTTCCTGTCTGCAGACTTCTCTTTCCTTATCTCAAACCATCTGCCTGGCTGCTTCCTCGCTGTTATGCCCAGATCCGCGAAGTCCCCCCAAAAACCAAGAAGGAGACCGAGTCCCATATGTAAAATCAAAGAGCCTTTATTTTATGCAAGTTTGCAAACTCGGTCTCTCCGCATGTCCAACATATTGGAATAGACAGAGAGCCCCACACTCAGAGTTGGGTTTTTACAGTAGTAAAGGTGGGGGCGAGGGGTTTCTGAGGTTCAGGACCCCTGATTGGCTGACATTTGTGTAGGGGTGTTCTGGTGAGTGTGTGCTGGCAGATGGTCCTATCTACAAGGGTTGGAACGTTAGGCATTTCCTTTGGATAGTCTATTCTTGGGTGGTATTCTCAGGTATTCTCGGTTTGTGCTTCTTCCTGCAAAGGGTATTGCTTCAGGGTAAACTACGGAGACTCAGGCCTCTATTAAACTTACAGGTGGCTGAGTCCTACACTAGAAGGTGATAATGGTTGGAAGTGAAGAACTTCCTTTGGATGGTCTGTTTCTATTTTAGCTTATCATGGCTGGCTCCTACGCTCACAACCCCGGAAGTTATACTTGGTCCGACCCTCTGATTCATCTCTGCATCAGCGCCAAATTCTGACACCATCTCCCCATCTCCCCTGCTCCCAGGAGTCCATGCTGTTTTGTCCTCCCACCTGGACACCTGTGTAACCTCTTTTGTGCCCCGCCTCCATCTTAGAGTCCCGCTCCTCGGTTCACTCAGCAGCCTATTATTTCTCTCTTTTCAGAAGCACACTGGATCCTCTATGTCCCTACCTAAAGCTAACTGGTGGTGTCTCATCCCTCTCACCCAAGTTCTTTCTATTTATTTATTTATTTATTTATTTATTATGTATACAACATTCTGCCTCGATGTATGCCCACACGCCAGAGGAGGGCACCAGATCTCAGTACAGATGGCTGTGAGCCACCATGTGGTTGCTGGGAATTGAACTCAGGACCTCTGGAAGAGCAGCCAGTGCTCTTAACCTCTGAGTCATCTCTCCAGCCCCCCAAGTTCTTTATCAAGGCCTCGAGGTCCTTTGTGTTGGGCCTCTGCTCACATTCCCACTACCCTCTTCCTCTTCCTCCTCACTCCAGATACCATAGCCTTGGAAGAAGACCAAGTTGGTTTCTGCAGCTGTCCTCTACCTGGAACAATGTCCCCAGACTGACCTACAGCGATTCTTATTCTCCAGGTCGCCGTCCGTCCCTTCCTTCCTTCCTTCCTTCCTTCCTTCCTTCCTTCTATCCTTTCTTTCTTTCTTTCTTTCTTTCTTTCTCTCTAGACAGAATTTCTCTGTAGCTTTGGAGCCTGTCTGGGAACTCGCTCCGTAGAGCAGGCTGACCTTGAACTCACAGAGATCCACCTGCCTCTGCCTCCTAAGTGCTGGAAATAAAGGCGTGCACCACCACACCACTGCCTGGCCAGGTCTCAGTCTTAATCAACCAATCAGTTAATTGCTAAGTCAGCTTTCTTTTTAGATGATCTCACGCTTGTAGCCCAGGCTAGCCTGAAACTTACTATGTAATACAGGTTGGCTTCAAACTGTCTGTGAGCCATCAAGCCCTGGCTTCAGTGTCAATGTCTGATCCCTTGACTTAGGGATCGAACACACCACTCTCTAGCCAGCCATGTGGCAGTTACTGGTAATTTTGTTGTCGCTGGGTGTTTTCTAATTTGCGAGCGCTTTTTAAACCTGTCCCTTGCCCTCTGGGATGTTAGGTCCTTAAGGACAGGGGCTTTGTTGAGATTCTTCCCGAGGACCCAGGAGAGAACACAGCTAACACTCAAAATAAGAGTAAATTGGGGTCAGGCGATGGTGGCGCACACTTTTAATCCCAGCACTCAGGAGTCAGAGGCAGGAGGATCTCTCTGAGTTCAAGGCTAGCCTGGGCTACTGGCGTGATTTCAAAACAGAGAAACCCTGTTTTGAAAAAAAAAATAAAACAATAAATAAATAAATTGGGAGCTCTATAGGCTCTCTTTCATGGCACCCCCTAGGGGATCCACTGTGCCAAGATGAAGCTGGATGTCGCCTTCCCAGCCACGGCTGCCAGAAACTCATTGAAGTGGACGATGAATGCAAATGGTATACTTTCTATGAGAAGCCCAGAAGCCCGCGGCTGCAGCAGCAGCAGCTGCTGATGCACTGGTGGGGAGTGGAAGGGTTATGTTGTCCAGATGGGCGGTGGGAACCACAAACAAGCCAGCTGCTTCTGTCGTTACTCGCAGTTTTTGGAAGTCGCTTGCTCGCACTTCCTGCTTACTCAGTTAATATCATTTCCTTCTCGGGTCTCTGAGGGAGTTGAAGACTAGAGAGTTATAGCTTCCCTTGTTTGCCTAATGCAGAAAGCAAGTTAAGATATAAAGTAAATTAAGTACAAGACTTTGGACTCAGAGATCGGATGGATATGGAGTATTTTCTCTGAATTTGTCAAACGCAAATGGACTAGACATTGTTGATGTATTTATTGCCTATATATACATTGTATGCAGTCATTGTACTTATTCTATATGGTTTTCTTGTATTAGTTGTAGCCTTCTTTTTTATTAGACAAAAAGAGGAAGTGCAGTAGCATTTTAAATGTATTTTAATGAATAAAGACTCTTTCCAAACAAACAGTACCTACTGCAGTGCTCCTGCTGTTGAGTGAAGGGGGCCTCTTTCTCCTCTTCCTCTTCTTTTCCTTCGTCTCCTTTCTCTATTCTTTCCTTTCTTTTTTTTTTTCTGAGACAGGGTTTCTCTGTGTAGCCCTGGCTGTCCTAGAACTCGCTCTGTAGACCAGGCTGGCCTCGAACTCAGAGATTCACCTACTTCTCTACTTCTGCCTGGTTCTGCTGGGATCAAAGGCACACACTGTTACTGCCTGGTGAGAGAGGAGCATTCTCGTTGTGGATCCAGGAGAACTGGGGGGCGGAAGCACCATCTGTTCAGTATGCCGTGTGGGTGCCAATCTGAGTGTCTCACCTTAGCTGTTGTAAAAGAGGGAGAGAAGGATCATTCCTGGGCTGACAGATTCTACTGTGTGCCTCGGCAGTTGGGTTCAAAAGAGGCAGCAGAATCCGAAAGCTTTTCCATCTCTAAAGGAGTCGATGTCCACGGATATCTTGTCAGAAGCCCTTAAACAAGGAAAGTGAGAGGCCCCGGACCAGTGCACCCAAGCTCTACTGTGTTGTTCCTCCACAGTGTCCTGTAACACAGATGCTGACATTGCTCTGAAGAAACAACACACATAGAAAAATAAGGAGGCTGCAGAAGATGCTAAATCTTTGATCAAGAGAATGAAGGAAGCCAAAGAAAACACCAAGAACAGATTACCAAGAGATGGAGGCTATCCTTCCTGAGAGCTTCTACTTCTAAATCTGAGTACAGTCAACTAACCTTTAAGAGTGACACACAGCAGAGCATGGTGTCCCACACCTTTAATCCCAGCACTGGGGAGGGGGGCAGGCAGGAGCGGAAGGAACTCTGTGAGTTCAAGGTCAGCCTGATCTACGTACTGAGTTCCAGGACAGCCAGGGCTACATAGAGAGACTCTGTCGGAAAAAACTCAAAACCAAACCAACCAACAAACAAAAACAAAATAAAAAAAGCCCAAACCTCCAAAAGGAGTAACAGATAAACGATCAGACCCCGAATCTTCAAACACAAAGAAGAATAAACAGGAAGCTAGAGAGACGCCTCGGCCTTCGCTTCTCTCATAGAGAACCTGAGTTCAGTTCAGTTCCCAGTGCCCACGCTGAGCAGCTCACAACCACCAGTAACTCCAGCTCCAGGAGAACGGATGCCTTCTTCTGGCCTCCACAGGCACTGGCAACACACACACACACATACACACACACACACACATACACACACACACATACACACACACATACACACACATACACACACACACATACACACACACATACACACACACACATACACACACATACACACACATACGCACACACATACACATACACACACACAAACACACACACATACACACACACACACACACACACATCTTAACAAAAAGAATGATTCCAATAATATTTTTTAAAACACTGGGTATTGAATTAGGGCTTTGGGCATGTGAGGGACGTCTCCACCATTGATGGCTAAACCCGGCCTAGCAGAGAACTTTCTTCTTTGACTTAGAGTCTCACGCTGCCCTGCCTGGGCTACAGCTCACTGTGTAGACAAAACCAGTCCCAAATTTTTATCAATCCTTCCTCTTCTGCCTCCTGAATGCTGGGATTACACGTGTGAGCTACCATGCCTGACTGAATAACTCTGTTTTTATTTAAAAGCATTTTATGTGTTTGGGTAGGTTTGTTGTTGTTTTGCTGTTTTTCCAGACAGGGTTTCTCTGTGTAACAGTTCTGGCTGTCCTGGAATTCACCAGTAGACCAGGCTGGCCTCGGACTCAATGATATCCGCCTGCCTCTGACTCTCAAATGTTGGGATTAAAGGTGCGCTCCACCACCACCCAGCATGAACGGGTGTTTTACCTGCATGTATATTGTGTACCGTGTGCATGCCTGGTACCCACGGAGGTCAGAAGAGGGCACTGGATTCCCCTGGAACTGGAGTCAAAGATGGTTATGAGCTGCCATGTGGGAGCTGGGAATCAAACCCAGGTCCTCTGGAAGAGCAGCCAGTGCTCTTAACCACTGAGCCATTTCTCCAACCCATGAATAACTCTTTCATTTTAAAAAAATAGTTAAAGATATGTTGATTCTAAAGGTGACAGAGAATGTCTTACCTACTTTGCATGTGTGATTTGAAATTCAGTAGTAAATGTTTCTTCAAGGCTCAAAAAAATAGTTTCTTTTTCAGATAGAGATTTTCTATAAGGTCAAAACTGGCTTTGAATCTGTGACTCATCTCAGCCTCCTGAGCGCTAAGTGACAGGTGTGTGCCATCTCGCTGTGTTCCAACAATTAGCCACCCTCCTTACTCCCATTACTTGGGAAATGGAAGACGCCATCACCAAATAACTCTTGAGCTGGCTTTGGTTCTAGAGCTAGAAGTCATGAAGACACAGGTGAGAATCCAGGGACATGAGCAAGCATCGTAGCGTGGAATCTTTGCCCGCACACCTACACTGATCGGAGCCATCCCCCGTTCACTGGCGTGGATGTGCGTCAGGAATGCCCACAGATGGATCGCGCTGCAGATTTCACTGTGACTCTGTGCCTACACATGGCCTCCCAGAAATTCCCTGCAGGGCAATGACCCTCAGCCCCCGCTAAGCCACTTCTTCCTTGGGGGTTGTATTCTTCAACTCTGGGCTCCGAAATTTCCTCTCATTAAGCCAACAAGCACTTTCCAAGAAGAAAGAGATGCCCAAGATGCATGTGCCTTCCTGTGTGGTATGTGTGTGTATCTCTGTGTGTGTACGCACGTGTATGGCTGTGACTCAAGCCTCTGCCTGCCTTGAGGGTAACCTCAGCACTTCCTCCCAGCCCCGCTTTCCCCGAGCATGGCTGGCAGCGCTTTGAAAGTGTTTTCTGGAGAAAAGCTGAGCAATGGTTTCGCCATGGGCGGGCCTGTGATCTCCCTCACGCCGGCCCTTTATATACTGCCTGGTGGCCATGGCGAACACATCAAGCTCCAGAGGCCACAAGCGAAGCAGGCTTTACTCACTCTCTGGCCGTCACCATGATCTTCCTCACAGGTACCACCAGTTCTGTAGCTCCCATGGCTTCAGCTCTGTGGCTCTCGGGGGGAATGAGACAGGAACAGCTACACCAGGCAGAGCTGACCCATGACCCTCACGGCATCCCTCTCTTTCTCCAGGACCGACGAAGCCTGCCTGGGTGCTGCTCTGCTGTATGGGAACTTTGCTGGCCACCTGCGGTCCATCCTTTGGTGCATCTATAACAAAGAGTGCACCTACAGCAGACATGATAAAAACTATACTTAAATACTTGAAACTTGAATCTAAGGAACTGTATGAAGACTATGTAAGTGCCCTTGAGATTTCTCTTCCAAACCACTTCTTTAAATGCCTTATTTTGCTTTCCAGAATGGCTATTCTTTCCCGATGTGAAACCAGCTAAGGCAGCCAGGGTGGAATGGGAAAGAACCAGACAGGCTGCTGTGGGGGTGCTTCTGAGGGGGTCCATGCACTAACAGAGAAGGCAGAGGCGGACCAGTGCAGGGACCCAGACACCAGCCACTTCCCCCAGACGACAGGATGTGTGCCCCGCTCACAGCCTTCCTTATCTCACATCTACCTGGCTCACCGTCCCACAGACAGCGTTCTTGCTGGAAGCACAGCTTCAGAGATGGGCCGGCTCGAGTCAGGAATCCCCTGTGAGCAGCAAAAGACGTCCTGGGAGGGGGGAGCAGATTGAGAAAATCCTCCCTTGGGTGGCTGGTGCCTCTGGCTAGTTCATAGCAGTTAACTAACTAGGTAACTATCTGCGTGCTGTTGGAACTTGCTGGAAGGCCCTCTTCCTCGGCAGATGCTGGCAGGAGGATAGCACAAGGCCCAGTAAGTGCGAATACCGCACTTCCTCCAGACCTCTCGATAGCTTCAGATAAACAACGCCCAGTCAGGAAAAGGCATTGATATTAGCACTGACCTTGTCGTCTGCCCTGGCATTGAAGCTTTGTCCTCGGCTTAAATAGACTCAAAGGTAGAGGTGCTGAGCCAGGTGAGGCTGCTGTGGTCTTAGCAATTTGGTTTTACCCAAAAGCTCTCAGTTTTGAGGAAGAGGGAGGCTAAGGAAGGACTTCGAGTTCTCCGTTTGTTTGAGAAACTCCCTAGCTTCTCAGAGGCTTGTGCAGGCCACATAAACCATCCTCCGGGGCACCAGAGGCCTTCAAACAGGCGCGAAAAGGAGGGAGTTGTGTGGAAACTCAGATAAGCCCTCTTTGTCCTTTGCCTCGGCCTCTGAGCATCTAAGTGCAGGTTGCAGAAGGCTGGGTGGCTTCAGCTAGGTAGGTAGGAGCATTAACATGGCCGACCTGGGTGGGTGCACCATGTCTTCCAGCTCATAAACAGCTGTGCCTTAGATTCCTGCAGACCCGAGCCTCACAGGGATGCTGTGCCAATGAGATGATGTCTGAGTCAGGCTCGACACAGAGGAAGCCTGGAAACAGGCTGCTCAGATCCCTAGGCCATCACAAACCTGATTCTCACACTATTTCAAACCTTTCCCTCTCTCTACAGAAGAAAAACAGCTCGGGCGAGGTGCCAATAGACGAGTCCCTCCAGCTGCCCTGCTTCACCCTGGGCTGCGAAGCGTCCACCAACATCTCCATCATCGAGGCCTACCTGGAGGAGGTCAGAAGGCTGAGCGAGAACAGAGTAGACACCTCCAGAGTCACAAAACGACTCAGCGATATCACGTGCTCCGACGTCAGGTGTTCCAATTCATCGAAACCGAGCGTCTCTGGGCCTGATAAATTCTATGAGTATAAAAGCTTCAAACTGACCGTTTTGAAACAGTTCTCAGACTGCATGGAAAAACTGGAGGCTAAGGACAGGATATGCTGAGTGAGGGGGCGGAGCTCTAGGGGAGAATCCGGGTGTCCTCAGCAGTTCCTGTCCTCGGAGGGCTGGACTTGCACCACAAGAATTAACTTGAAAGAGGTAGCGCCATTGTGACAAGTCTTGTTATTTATGATATTTTTATTCTGTCCACTGAAACCTTATTCTTCCACCCTTGCAGGGGCTGGAAGTGGCAGCTATATTTATTTATTGGTATTTATGTACTGAGTTGTTCACGCTCCTAGGAGGAGCCCTCAGGGTCTATTTAATAAATTATATCGACATGATCTCATCATCTGGTTTGGAGTTTGTGATGGCATTGGAATCAGAGAGTGGGAATCCAGACTGGACGGTGTTGCTGAATGGGAATGTTCTGGAAATAGCTAGTGTTCTGTCATTTCCCTGCACTAGACAGACAGACATTCATCGCAGCAGCAGCAGGCATCCGCTAAACATTTCCTTTAGTCCAGGTCACAAGCATGACCAACATCCTTTTGGTATATAAGATGGGAAACTGAGGTAGGGAGTCATTTAGTCACTTGCTCAGGGCTGCACAGCTGCTTATAGTATAACCCAGATTCCAGGTTGTACTTCACTGTCCTTCTGGGTAGTGGCTGGGTCTCAAGGGCACTCAACGCCATGCCCGGTACAGGGTGGTAACTCGGTGTCCCCTGCAGAATTCCCGCTGCATTCCCAGGTCTTCCCCTGTCCACCACTTCAGTAAGGACAGCCAACATGAAGCTTTGCTGCTTGAGCAGAAGCTGATAAGATCCTAAGTGGGCATCTGGATCGGGGGTGGGGGTGTCTCAAAATGTCTGGGAACCTTCAGCAGCAGCAGCACCGAGCATCAGGTTGGAAACACAAAGCCTTGATCCCACCTTCTCGCTTGCACGGTCTGAGCACAGGGCTAGCCATCTAGTTTTGCTTGTTGCAAAGCCAGGTATGGAGCCCAGGGCCTTGAGCATGTTAGTGATTGAGCACATGATAAACTATCAGCCCAGCAGTCCTCCCAAGCATCCATTTCATAGGTGCTCAACCAAAACCCACTAATCTTGAGTCAGCCAGGACTTTCATTGTCTGTTTGGGAAATCGGAGGCCCAAAGGAAGAGATGTGATGTGTCAAAGGACACACAGAGGGAACTTGTGGTCAGGATTCTGCACTGTGTAGCTAGGAGTTAGACTCCCCATCTTTTTTCTCTTTCTGGTTTTTCAAGACAGGGTTGCTCCGTGTAGCCCTGGCTGTCCTAGAACTTGCTCTGTAGACCAGGTCTGTAGACCAGGCTGGCCTCGAACTCATAGAGATCTGACTGCCTCTGCCTCTCAGGGCTGGAGTGCGCCACCACCTCCCAGTTAGATTTCCCATTCTTGCTCTAATGGGTATCTTTACTCTGATCTCATACTACGCTTACTCATGGTCAAGCACACTGACCACAGTCCAAATGGCTCGATGGCCACACCCTTTTCCACTGGACAACACAGACGTGGAACAGCATAGCAACTTCGATGGAACAGCCCCGCTCTTGGAGGGCTGCATTTGATTGACACATTTGATTGACAGATGATGAGTCCCAGAGACAAGAACTAAAGGGATTTCTCTGGGGTAGAGAAGCTGGTTCCAAAGGTCGGGGTCAAGTGGCCAGGGAGGTGGTGCACTTGAGCCTCCTTTACTGGCATGGATGATGGAGCTGGGGATCAGCTGTGTGCGGCCGATGCCCTCATGAGAAAGCCCCTGCTCTGCTTGAGGACTGCTTTGATAATCTGAGATATGTTTTGGGGGGCAAGGAGAGCATACTACCTGGAAATGTGAAGCCTTCTCAGTAATCATGACTGAAGGGCCAGACTTTGAATAAAGAGGCCATGACGCAGATGCAGAGCGGCCGAGGTAGTGGGAAACCAATCCTCACAGGAAGAGATGGGAACCACAGGGGGCCAGTGCCTAGGAGCAGGAAGGCTAAGGTCTTGGTGGCTGCATTGCCCCAGATTTAGGTGATGACAAGCAATGAGCTCATAGAGATTCTGAGGGGCACTGCCATCCCTGCCTAGTGTCTTTAACTTCTTGCTCCACGGGAGTCAGCCAGAAGAGGGACTGAGCTAGGGTCGCTCAGCCTGTCTCCTGTCACTGAGAGCCCACAGTTCCAGAGATGACTCAGCCCCAGGCTGGGGGACTCCACAGCAGTTTTCTGATTAAAGCTATAGTGTTGGGCTGGGGAGATGGCTCAGGGGATAAAGAGATCCCCGTGGAAGCATGAGGACCTGAGTTCAAATCCCCAGAACTCAGGGAAAGCCAAAGTGGTAGTGTGTGCCTGTGACTCCAGCACACCTATGATGGCTGGACGGTCACGGGCCAGCTAGTCTAGCATACAACAGTTCTGAACGAGAGACCTGGTCTCAAATGAGGTAGAAGGCTAGTATTAACATCTGGGGTCCTCACACACATGCATACATGTTTACATACATATGTATACATCACACATAGAAACATTAAAAAAAAAACACTTAGTGGTCCTCACAGGGAGAAGACACCTTATGACATGTCTGCTTCTCCTCTCTAGTTCCCTGTTTGACTAGACATGAAATGACTCAGCGGGTAAAGCACTTGTTACACAGGTCTTAGGACCTGAATTTGATCCCAGGAGTTTGGGTAAAAGCCAGATGTGGTGGCACACATCTGTAATCCCAGCACTCCTATAGCAAGATGGGAGTTGGAGACAGGAGAGCCGCACCAATGATCACGGGCCAGCCAGCACAGCATGCCACAGAGAGGAAACAGGAGAGGATCATGGGCCAGCACAGAGCAGAAACAGGAGAGGATCATGGGCCAGCTCAGAGCAGAAACAGGAGAGGATCATGGGCCAGCACAGAGCAGAAATGAGAGGATTTGCCTCAAACCCAGGTGGAAGGCAAGTCTGACTTATGGACATTGTCCTCTGACTTCCATACAATCGCTGCAGCAAGCAAGAGTCTGCATTGGCACACACATACCACACACACACACACACACACACACACACACACACACGCACACACACACACCCCTACTCCTCTGCCTAACAATAGACTTGATACGTCCACTTTATGGCCTGCTCCGTGAGGAGGAGCATCCCAAACTTCGGGGAGCAAGACCAGTGGCGGCACAGCCTGTGTGCAGTTGTAAGGACCCAGAGGGGTCCTTGTGTACCCCAACGCTCTACCCTAAGGATCATGCTGAATAGCTCAACTTGCCCAGAAGCTGCAATCTTCCTGACAGACTCCTGAGTGCTGGGATTACAGGCACATGGCAGGCATGGCTAAGTCTCTGTTCTTGCCACTGTCTCAAAATCCTTCATGTGTTTTGATCTAAGTACGTAGCTAGTGCTATAGGTGTGTTTAAACAAAAACCAAATTCCTGGATTTGATACCTGGAAATCCTGCTTTGATGGGTCTAGGTAGGTCTCTGTAATACATACGAACATATTTATTGATCTATAATCGACATAGTTAAATTGTTAAGTGTGCATGAGTCTTCAGAACTGGGCACTCATCGATGCTACCTCAGTGAACACGTGCACTGGTACTCCTCCTGACTGCTCTCATCAGGTGGTACAACACACGATTTGTGTGTGCAGGGGCTGACACAGATGTCAACAAGCCGACTGTTGTTACCACATAAAAGTATCACACCGGGCCTGGGGCCGAGCTCAGCGGCAGAGCACTCGCCTGTGTATGTACAAGAACTTTGGCTCCGTCTTCAACACCCAAACCAAAAGCAGGTACAGCACCTAAAATTAGGCACAGTGAATGGTACTTAAGTCATCTTTGTTTGCAGTTACGATGCATGTTCACTTCCCATTGCCGTGGCAAAACACCGGAGCCAGTCAGCTTAAAAGGGAGAAAGGCTCCTGGGGACCTGCTGGTGGTCAGCGGCTGCGGTGGGAGGGGCCGTTGCTCATCAGTGCGGTAGCTGTTTGTGGTTGTCGGTGCTTCGGTCCTAGCTTCACACCCATGCTTGTGCAAGCAACACTAGCTAAACTCAGTCTTTCCCTGCCTTTCTGTCACACACACACAGAGACATGGACACAGACATTCACAGACATACACACACAGACACACACACACAGACACACACAGACATGCAGACACACACAGACACACACAGACACGCAAGACACACACACACAGTAGGAAAGTAGGAGGGGATTTGTTGAGAAGACATTCAGAGGACATTAGAGGGGGACACGAGAAGGTAATATACAGGAACAAGCTATATTATAAACATGTATTTAAAAATATTATCATCAGGCCGGGCGGTGGTGGTGCACGCCCTTAATCCCAGCACTCGGGAGGCAGAGGCAGGCGGATCTCTGTGAGTTCGAGACCAGCCTGGTCTACAAGAGCTAGTTCCAGGACAGGCTCCAAAACCACAGAGAAACCCTGACTCGAAAAACCAAAAAAAAAAAAAAAATATTATCATCAGGACCTGGGAAGATGGAAAGATGGATCAGTAGTTCAGGACACTTGCTGCCTTTGCAGAGGACCTGGGTTCAATTTCCAGAACCTGTGACTCCAGTTCTAGAGATTTCTAACTTTTGTAGGCAGTAGGTTCACATGTGCCATACATACATACAAACCAGCAAAACACTCACACACATAAAATAAAATCAATAAATCTCAGAATAAAAGAATATCATCAGATAGCATCTGAAGCCCATACCTTGGTTTTTCCCACTTCGCTGTGGAGAACTGTGGTGGTTTGAGTGGGAATGGCCCCCATAGACTCACATGTATAAAGGCCCCCACAGGCTCACATGTATGAAGGCCCCCACAGGCTCACATGTATGAATGGCCCCCACAGGCTCACATGTATGAATGGCCCCCACAGGCTCACATGTATGAATGGCCCCCACAGGCTCACATGTATGAATGGCCCCCACAGGCTCACATGTATGAATGGCCCCCACAGGCTCACATGTATGAAGACCCCCACAGGCTCACATGTATGAAGGCTTGTTTCCCAGTCGGTGGGACATGTGGCCTTGTCTGCGGAGGTGTGTCCCTGGGGGTGGGCTTTGAGGTTTCAAAAGTCCACAGGTCCCTCTCCCTTTGCCTGCACCTGTCAGGTCAGAAGAGCTCTCAGTTTTAGCAGACGCCTGCCTGCCATCATGCTGCCCACTAAAATGGTCGTAGACTATACTCAGAAACTGTAAGCAATCCCCCACTTCCCAGTTAAATGCTTGCCTTGGTCATGGCACCTTTCCACATTAATAGAACAGAAACCAAGGAACCCACCTCCCCAAAGTCCCCGCCCATGTAGGTGGCAAATGACCCGGCTTATTAGTTTCTTTTAAAAGCTTTTCCTCACATTTATTCATTTACTTATTTATGTGTGTGGTATTTAAGTACGCATGTAGAAGAGAGGAATTTTCCCAAGTCAGTTCTCTCCTTCCAACATAACAGCCCCAGAGACGGAACTCAGGTGAGAAGGCTTGGTAGCAAATGTCATAGCCAGAGTCACTCAGTGGCTCGGGACTTCCTTCGTTGTGTAACAATAGAAATTCCAGTAGCTGCTTCCGTATGGAGTTGGGACTCAGGATAACCAGAATCTACGCTCTCAGGCAGGGGCCACATCTGTTGGCTCTCGGAAGAAAGGAGAAGGGAAAAGGCAACAGTATCCGAGTTTGTGTGCAGAGTCACTTGGTCCCATTGCCTTTGTCTGCTCATCATAGCAGAACCATGGGGTGGAGGAAACCTGTTCACCCATGGTGAGTCTAGAAGGCAAGGAGAAGAGGGGCTGGAGTCCCAGGGATCGAGGGATGACCCCAATGACCTAGCTTTCTTCTTCTAGGTCCTGCCTATTAAATATTTCACCACTTCCCCATTGTCCCATAGGCTGGTGACCAGATCCCAATGATAGCACTATACTATATACAATGCTACACAATACTATACCACATTATACAGTACAATACTGTGCCATACAATACCATATTGTACTATACAATAATGTACTATTCTGTACTGTATTACACTATATTATACTATACTGTGCAGTACTATCCTATGCTATATAATACTATACTATACTATATTGTACTCTACTATGCTATATTATTCTATACTGTACAGTACTATACTCTGCTATAAAATACTATACTACATTATACAATACAATACTATACCATACAATACCATATCGTATTATACAATAATATACTCTCCTCTACTATACTATATTATACTATACTGTACAGTACTATACTATGCTATATATATATATATATAACACTATACTATATACTGTGCTATATATAGTGGTTTGAATGAGAATGGCAATCATAGGCTCATATATTTGAATGCTTCTTTCCTAGTTTGTGGAACTATTTGGGAAGGATCAGAAGGCGTGGCCTTGCTGAGGAGGTTCACTGAGGGTGGACTTTGAAGCTTGAATAGCCCATACCATTCTGAGTTAGTTTTCTCCTTCTCTCTGCCTGTGCTTGTGGAGCAGATGTAAGATCTCAGCTACTACTCCAGCATTGTGCCTGTCTGCCTACTGCCATCTTCCTGCCATGATGGTCTCAGACTCTAATTCTCTAAAACTGCGAGTTCCCAAATTAAATGCTTTGTTTTCTAAGTTGCCTTAGTCACGGTGTTTGATTACAGCAATAGAAAAGTAGCTAAGACACTATACTATACAAGGCAATACTATACTACACAATACAATACTATCCTGTCCTATATACATTGTTGTTGGAGGGGGTAAGGGTTGAAGCAACCCTGGCTCTGGCCTAGAATTGCCTATGTAGACCAGGCTGGCCTGGAACTTGCAAGTGATCCTTCTGCCTCTGCCTTGAGAGTGCTGGGAAGAGAGACAGGATCAGCACATCTAGGTGTTTTGTTTTTCAGTGATGGACTTTGCTGGGGAGCCTCTACCACTGAGCTACACTCCCAACCCTACATACTACATACCTTTCAGCGTTATCTTAGAGTGTACCGCTACTGCTAGTGCAAAACCCAACAGAATGGTGTGTTCTGTCATACCTGTACCCCATGTTTCCCATCTGTTGAGCTAAGCCATTCCTCCAGGTTTGTCCAAGTGTACCCTATGGTGTCCACACATGGACAGGGACCTTCGGAAATTAGCCGTGTCCTGAACCGGTGAAACCCTGCGTGCTCGCCCGAGTCAGGCAACCACGCCACCATCGAGTCCCAAAGGAAACTCCCTGCCCGCCACATTAGCAGTTCCTCCCAAGGCCCCTCTGCTCTTGACCCCTCATAAGCACTGTTCGCTCTGCCTACCCAGATTTGCCCTTCTAGACTGTCCTCTAGATGACATCATACGCTGTGTGCCCACGAGCCTGGCTCCTGTCACATACGTCATGTTTTCAGGGTTCATTGATCATGGAACAGGCATCGGTACATCTACTGCCGCTTGCTTGAGTCCTGGCTGACCTGTGGCAGCAGCCAGCTTGGCAGCTGCTGTTCCTCTGTGGTCTAGAAGCTTTCATACTGGGATTGGGACTTTTGATACAAGCCGGGAGGCCTGATGCAGTTGGCCCACTACTGTGGTGACATTTGTCTTGAACACCTAATTTCCCCCTACAGATTCTAAGAAACAAGAAAAGTGTAGAAAAAGATAGGAGAGATTAGACAGCAGTTCACTCTAAATCAAGACCACCTGCCGCAACCCTATGCAAGAGGGAAAGCTCACTCATATTTGCCTACTCTAGAGGCAGAGACATTGGATAGAACCAACCGCAGATGCTGAGCATGATAAACCCTAAGCTAACTGGAACCCAACTAGAAAAAAACCTCTCAAGCACCTAGAATGTCTTTGGGTCATGATCAATCAAAACATAGAAAGAGGCTGAAGAATTAACAAGCAGACCTTGGCATTTTGTGGGAAACTAAATATCCCAAACATCTTTCATAGTGTAGCTTTGTGCTCAAAACAATATTCAATCATGACTAAAGAGTCAAGTACTGCTGGGTGCCAGCAACCCTGAGGCAGGGGCAGGCAGAACTCCAGGCGTTCCAGGCCAGCCTGGTCTACAAATTGAGTTCCAGGCCAGCCAGAACTATGTAGTGAAACCGTATCTCAAAAATAAGCAAACAAAAAACAAAAAAGAAATTCATGCGCCACAGACTCAGAGAAGAAAAGGAAAAGCAATTAAACAATCAGAGTTACAGAGAAGCAACAGATAATGAAGTTTTGATTGCTGTATTCTGGGTGGGTCTCTGGGGGCAAAGCCGAGCTTGCCCACTTTATAAAGGAAGTTGAGGAGACAGAGCTGTGAGGGAAAGATAAAAGCAAAAGAAATAAACACTAGGCCAGATCTGCCCAATTTGGCCTTGAATTTATAGGCTTAAGTGATTTCCCTGCCTCAGACTCCTAAGCAGTTGGAGAATAGGTGCCTACCACAGTGGTAGGAAGAAAGATTTGATTTTATCCATGTGCATGCCATATGCATGTGTGTGTCTGTGTGAGCTTATGCCACATATAAGCTGGTGCCCATGGAGGCCAGAAGAGGGCACTGGGTCCCTTGGAGCTGGAGTTACAGGTGTTTACAGTCGTGGGACATGGGTGCTAGGAGCCAAATCCAGGCCCTGTGGAAGAGTAACAAGGGCTCTCGCCCTGCTGAGCCGTCTCTCCAGCCCCAAGACAAGGAGTTTTGAATGATGTAACTTCCTTATTCTAGAGGGTAAAGAAAAGTGAGGAAAAGCAAAAAGGAATTAGAAGATTCAGTTGGCAAGAGAGAGGAAGCAGAGGGTCAGAGGGGGAGAAAAGGACAGAGGAGAGAAAAGAGAAAAGCTCAGACGCCCTCAGAACCACAAGTGCGCAGAAAACCAAATGTCAAACAATAAATCAAAGAGCCAGTAAATGCGAAACTGGGCCCAAGCTTACCCGAGACTGGAAGGCAAACAGGAGGCGTGCCTCTCTGTCACTCAAGGTGCTTCTAAAGTGATGTGGAGACAAAAGTCCCAACAGCCATCTCCAGAAGCGACACCAGTCTCCAGAAAGGACTCCGACTCCAACACCCTGTCCTAACCTGGTCACAAAACAAACAGACAAGGTGTACACACTAGCATTTGCACCAGAGTGAGGGATCCCACTGACACCAGCCCTGTCCATAGGAGGGAAGGGGCTGGGAGAGTTATGTGACCCCAGGGGCGGTCAGATCTTAGCTAAAGGAGAAGGAAGGAGCAGAGGGGAGTTGGAGGAAGCTTTTGGCCAGTGGAGCTGGTTTAAGATGTTTTTTTTTCTTAAAGACAGGTCACACAGGTTGTCTCAGATTTCCTGTGCTAAAGCTGGCCTTGAACTCCTGATCCTCTTGCCTCCACTGTACTGGGACTATAGATATGGGTGTCCCCTCCATGAATGGCTTCTACTGATACAGTTTAATTAAGCTGCTGGAGAAAAAAATCCAAGCCAAAGTTTGATTATCAGAGAGGTCCCTGTCTCCCGAGGATGAGCCAGTTCAGTCCCTGCTACACTGCCACTGTCTGGGTGGGGCTATGTGTTCCAGAGGTTCTCAGCCATCAGAGGCGCTCAGCCGATCACACTTCCCAGGAAGGGTTGGGAGAGCATGTTTTCACGGCCACCATGCAACCCAAACAGGAAAAAAAAAAAAAAAAAAAAAAACGGCTCTTCTTCATGTGATGGAACAATGAGCCTTCATAGCCCTTCTCACGCAATGTCTGCCGCAGGTAAAATACCAGGCTAACGGGTAAAAGCAGCTTCTAAAGCCCCAAGACAAAGTCTCTAGCTCAGGCTGCCCTGGAAACCACTATGTAGCCCAGGCTGGCCTTAAACAGGAAGTAGTCTTCCTGCCTCCATGTCCTAAGGGCTGGAATATAGGCGTGACACACCATGCCCAGGTCAAAACATGGTGGCATACACCTGTAATCCTAGCACTGGGGTGGCGGAGGCAGATGGATCATAAGTTTAATGGCCAGCCTGTGCTACATGGAGTTGGAGAACAGCCTCGGCAACAGGAGACCATAACTCAAAATAACGAAACACTAAATAATGCTCTCTTTCAGCTGGAGTCACACTTGTCTGTGTGCATCTGTCTCACAGGAGGACAGAAAGCAACAAAGAAGGACATCTTTGGGGCGGAAAGTCGTTTCCTTCGGAAGCTTATCCAGCTTGCAGATTTTTAAAAAATATTTATTTATTATGTATACAATATTCTGTCTGTGTGTATGTTCGCAGGGCAGAAGAGGGCACCAGACCTCATTACAGATGGTTGTGAGCCACCATGTGGTTGCTGGGAATTGAACTCAGGACCTTTGGAAGAGCAGAAAGTGCTCTTAACCACTGAGCTATCTCTCCAGCCCCCAGCTTGTAGATTTTTAAAAAGTATCTGTATTATTATTATTACTATTATTATTGTGTGAATGGTGTGTACACACGTACCACAGTGTGCGTGTGGAGGCCAGGAGACAACTTTGTGAAGTCATTTGTCTCCTTCCTCTCCATGGTTCTGGGGATTGGATTTGGATTTGGACCATCAGAATTGCCTCTGTCTGCTGAGCCTCCTCTTCACTCCTATCGCCAACAATTTTGAGGCAGTGTCTTACTCCGTAACCCTGGTTGGCTTGGGACTCACTATGGAAGCTGACCTTGGATTTGGGGCAACCCTCCTGAAAACCGGTATCACAGGCGTGAGCCACCACACCTTAGAAAGATTAATAAATATGATTTCAAATTTTATTTTATTTTTATTTTTTAATATTTATTTATTTATTATGTATACAATATTCTGTCTGTGTGTATGATGCAGGCACCAGACCTCATTACAGATGGTTGTGAGCAACCATGTGGTTGCTGGGAATTGAACTCAGGACCTTTGGAAGAGCAGGCAATGCTCTTAACCACTGAGCCATCTTTCCAGCCCCATGATTTCAAATTTTATTTTTTATTTTTTTATTTATTTTTTTTATTTTTTGAGACAGGGTTTCTCCATAGCTTTTTGGTTCCTGTCCTGGAACTAGCTCTTGTAGACCAGGCTGGCCTCGAACTCACAGAGATCTGCCTGCCTCTGCCTCCCGAGTGCTGGGATTAAAGGCGTGCGTGACCACCGCCCAACTATGATTTCAAATTTTAAAGTGAAATAGTTAAAAGGAGATGAAAGTGGACCTGGGGAACATTACCGGCAAAGGTGAAGAATAACGTTCCTGGCCCCACTGCCTCTCGCCCCAGCAGTGGGTTAGGAGCACGCGAGATCTCCGCGATGAGCCGGTCTGAGCCAGTTGGCTGTCCACAGTCCTCTTCTGCTCCCTAGGTCTCGCAGCTGCTGCTTGTTAGGGGGCGACTCCTTGTGCAACCTTTAATAGATTATTCAAACAACAGGCCTTTATAATGAGAACTCAGTCTCGACTTCATCAAGTGGTTTATACAGGGCCCCGAGTTGTTCGCAGCAGGAGTGTTAACACCAGATACTGGGGATTGTTCTGGCTTAACATTTATTATGCAACCTTAGGGAGGGTACTCTTATTTTTCTTTTTTTAATAATTTTATTTTTATTTTATGTGCACTGGTGTTTCATCTGCATGTGTGTCTGTGTCAGATCCCCTGAAACTGGAGTCACAGACAGCTGTGAGCTGCCATGTGGCTGCTGGGAACTGAACCCAGGTCCCCTGAAAGAACAGTCAGTGCTCGTAACTGCCGAGCCATCTCTCCAGCCCCTTACTCTTATTTTTCTAAAAACAGCATTTAGGGCCGGGTGGTTTCACATGTTTGTAATTCTAGTACTTAGGAGCCAAGGCAGGTAGGCAGTGAGTTCAAGGCCATCCTGGACTAGATAATAAGCCAGGGATATAGAGTGAGACCTAGTCTCTAAATTGAAAACAGAAAAGCAACTTAGCTGTGAGGTCTACTTGAGCACACAATTCCTGGGTACAGTCTAGCATTGTAGAGAGGCCACAGTGGGGGCTTGAGGTCCTGGTCACCCCACACCCATAGTCAAGAGCACAGAGAGGACGGAGGTCTACACACATACACTAGTGCAGCTTTCTCTGCTCTACCATCCAGGGCTCAGAACCGGGGACGTGAGCTGCACACTTCCCATGGGCCTGCCGCTAGCAATTAAGGCAATCCACACGTACCAAGTACCACCCTTCCCAGACACACCTGCAGGCCAGCCTGACCTAGACAGTCTCCCAGAGGTCTCTTCCCCAGAGACTGCAGTACCCGTCAAGTCAGCAGTTAAACACTGCCGTAGCCGTACCCACGACTGTCGTGCACACCACTGCAGCCCTATACACAGCTGTCGTGTACACACCACCGCAGCCATACCCACAGCTGTCGTGTGCACACCACCGCAGCCATACACAGCTGTCGTGTGCACACCACCGCAGCCGTACACAGCTGTCGTGTGCACACCACCGCAGCCATACCCACAGCTGTCGTGTGCACACCACTGCAGCCGTACACAGCTGTCGTGTGCACACCACTGCAGCCGTACACAGCTGTCGTGTGCACACCACTGCAGCCGTACACAGCTGTCGTGTGCACTCCACTGCAGCCGTACTCACAGCTGTCGTGTGCACACCACTGCAGCCGTACGCAGCTGTCGTGTGCACACCACCGCAGCCGTACGCAGCTGTCGTGTGCACACCACTGCAGCCCTATGCACAACTGTCGTGTGCACACCACTGCAGCCGTACACAGCTGTCGTGTGCACACCACTGCAGCCGTACACAGCTGTCGTGTGCACACCACTGCAGCCGTACACAGCTGTCGTGTGCACACCACTGCAGCCGTACATAGCTGTCGTGTCTGCACACCACTGCAGCCCTATGCACAGCTGTCATGTGCACACCACTGCAGCCGTACACAGCTGTCGTGTGCACACCACTGCAGCCCCATCCACAGCCGTGGTGATCTAATTCCAGAACGCCGTCCACCAAGGTGGCGGTTCTCTTCTCCAGTCCCTGGCAGTCACCCACCTGTGTCCATCTGTGGATCTGTCTACTCTGGTCATTTCACTGACACGCAGTATGTGGGGAGTTGTGCCTGGCCTCTTTGTTTGGCACGATGCTTTCAAGTTCCATGTTGAAGCACCTGTCAGTCTTCATCCCGCTTGACAGAGTGACATTCCCTGAAGTGAACAGATCACATTCAGCTTGATATATTCAACAATTCCACATTTGACTGTAATGTAGATACAAACATCTCATAAAAGTATGATAGGATCCCTGTTGTGTGTGTGTGTGCGTGCGTGCATGCGTGCGTGTGTGCACGAGCAGGAGCCAGGGCACACCTGTGGAGGTCAGAGGACAACTCTGGGTGTCAGTCAGACCCTCTACTCTGACAGGGTCTCTTTGTGTCTGTTGTGTTTGCCAGTCTAGCTTGAGCATCCGGGAATTCCACTGTCTCCTCCTCACTCCCTGGAGGAACGCTAGCACTACAGGAGATACTACTGCAGGTGACGTTTTCTTTGTTTAAATTTTTTTTCTGTGTATGGGTGTTTTGTCTGTTTATCTGTCCACCACTTTGTATCTGGTGTCCACAGATATCAGAAGAGGGCATTGGATTCCTCAGAACTGTAGTTTTCGATGGTTGTAAACCACCACGTGGTTGCTGGGAACTGAACCCAGAAGCCTTTTAACTGTTGAGCCATCTCTCCCTGCATCTGGTCTTTTCCTTGGATTCTGGGGATTCGAACTCACGTCTTTATTCTTGCATAGCATTTTGCTGTGGAAGCACTGCTTATTTCCCACAATGCATTGTTTCACATTTCTGTTGTCTACTCACTGAATCATAGTCTCTGTTCTTGTTTTACTTTCCTCCCAGTACTGTGGACCTTGCACATGCTAGACAACTGCTCTACCACTGAAACTATACACACACACACACACACACACACACACACACACACACACACACAGGCATGCACGCAAGCACACAGACACACACATACACTTGCATGCACACACACACAAGCATGTGCATGCACACACATACATACACACACAGATACACACATGCATGTGCGCAAGCACACAGACACACATACACACTTGCATGCACACACATACATACACATACACACACAGACACACACGCATGCATGCACGCAAGCACACAGACACACATACACTCACATGCACACACACACATGCACACACACATACACTCACACAAGCACACACACACGCACACACACATGCACACACGCACACACACATGCACACATACATACACTCACACAAGCACACACACATGCACACACACATGCACACACACACATACACACACTCACACATGCACACACACACACACACACACACACATCTCCACAGCTCTTTTATTGCTTCATCATGTTTTTAGTTTTATTTGAGACATGGTCTCAGGTGGCCCAGGCAGCCTTGGAACTTGGATTCTCTTACTCAAGTTCTAGGCAAAGTGTAGCTTTACAATTATTGTTTTGTTTTGTTTTGTTTTGTTTTGTTGAGACAGGGCCTTATGTAGCCTTGGATGTCCTTGAACTTGCTGTAATCCTTCTGCTTCTGCCCTCAAGTACTGGGCTAACAAGTAGGAGCCATGACACCTAGCTTAAACTGTTTTAAAATTGGGTTTAAACCCTGCTCTTTTTCAAGATGGTTTCGGTTATTCTTGGTTCCCTGCCTTACAGATGGGTGTTAGGACTGACTTGTCTGCTCCTGTAGAAAGACGGAGTCTGATGGGGACTGCACTGAGTCTACAGCTCAGTTTTCAGCAGGGGCAAGTCTTCCAAACCACACAGAATGCCTTGAGACAGGGTCGTTGGGTAAATATGTGGCTCAGGCTAGCCCCAAACTCATGATTCCCCTGCTCCACTCAACCATTCATGTTCTGGGATAATTTCTTAAACATTTTTAATTGAAAAACTCATAGCCAGACATGGTCACACACCCCTTTAATCCCAGCACACAGGAGACAGAGGCAGGTGGATCTCTGAGTTCGAGGCCAGTCTGACCTACAGAGTGAGTTTCAGGACAGAGAGAGCTACCCAGATAAGCCCTGCCTCAAAAGGAAAACAAACAAACAATACAAAGAGAAATTCATACAAAATAAAGTTAGAGATAGTAAAGCCCGTGATCTGGTGGCGTTTGGCACACAAAGTTGTGCAATAACCACTACCAACAGGTTCTGAAGCACGTCACTTCCCGCTGCCCCTGGAGGCGTGCACTGTCTCTTTGGATGTATGTATGCCACCCGGGACCCTCATCTGTATGTAACGGTACCATACGTGCCCTTCCGTGTCAGGCTTCTATGTGGGGTGTTATGGTACACACCTGTGACATTGTTCTGCATATAAACAGCTAATTTCTTTTCATTGTTAGCCATACTTCCCAACAATATTGTAAAAATTGTTTGAGACAGAGTCTCACCGTGTAGCCCAGGCTGACTTCAAAATCACAGAGATCCACCCGTGTCTGGCTCCTCAGTGTAGGGACTAAAGGCATGTGTCTAGTCTGTTGTAAAATTTTCAGTGTAGCCAGGCACGCCTTTAATCCCAGCACTTGGGAGGGAGGCAGAGACAGGCGATCTCTGAGTTTGAGGCCAGCCTGGTCTACAGAGCGAGTTTCAGGACAAACTCCAAAGCCACAGAGAAACCCTGTCTTGAAAAAAAAAATATCGAAAAGAAAAAAATTTCAGTTTAATAGTCTTGAATTATCTTAGTTAAATTTATTTCTTAGGAGTGTTTTTCTTTTGGCTTTGGTATTTTTGAGATAGGGTTTCTATGTGTAGCTTTGGAGCCTGTCCTGGAACTAACTTGCTCTGTAGACCAGGCTGGCCTTGAACTCACAGAAGATCCACCTACCTCTGCCTCCTGAGAGCTGGGATTAAAGTGTGTGCCCCCACTGCTTGGCAGAATTTTGTTCTTGATGGTGTATTATGTAAGATTGTTTTATTAATGTGTGTGCATGGCATGTGTGTACACATGCCAGTACCACGGTGCGTGTGTAGAGGTCAGAGGACAACTTTACAGATGTATACTCTCCTCGCGCCTTTATGTGGGTTCTGGGAATTGAATTCCGGTCATTAGGTTTACATGGCAAGGGCCTTTACGCACTAAACCATCTCTAGCCCCAGGATATCCATTTCATCTGCAGGTATACATGAATGTATACTGGTATACATGAATGCAGCTGACTTTGTGCACTAATCTTGTTTTCTGCTCCCATCTTGAACTTGTATTGGCTCTAATACACTTTTTGGATTTCTCTATGTATAACAAAATGTCATCCACACAGCTTTGTTGCTTACAGGCGTACCATGGTCAACACACTGGTTTCATGTGTCGCAGAAGCTAAACAGGATTCTCATTAGCACTTAGAACAAGAAATGGTTTTATGTCTTCCTTTCTGAACTTGAATACCTTGTATTCTGCTTTCTTGCCTAACTGCCCCAGATAGAAGCTCCAGGACAATACTGAATAGAGGTGGCACAAAGTGGCATCCCAATCTTGTTCCTGATCCTAGAGGAGACTTTGTCTGTCACTGCTCGATACACTAGCTGTAGACATTTCACAGATAAACTTTGTCAGACTGAAGTTGTTCCCTGTGTTCTTTGTTTGCCAAACGTTCTTACAAGGGAAGCCTCGGCTTTCGCGTGCCAAATGGGACAGCATCTCTGTTCCGTAGACCCTGAAGACAAAGTGGACTGTTGGAACGTCCAGCAGAGGAACCAGCACACACCTGCTGCAGTTCAGGGGAATCCCTGACTGGGCACTACAGCCAGACACACCCCGGACCACAGCTCAGATCAGCATTTGGTGCTGGGTGTTGCATAAGCATCTCTAAGCCTCAATTTCCTTATCTCTACAGAGGGAGTAATAATAGTACCTATTTCACAGGCTGCTGCATTGTGCTAACAGGTAGTGGTAGATGCGATTTAAATCACGACCTTACCAAGGACTCTGGGTGTAGAAGCTGTATGCTGCATGACAGATGTCAGATAACATGAGATGTGGTCTTAGTCCTCAAGCCACAGCTGTGACGTGAAAGTGGCACCGAGGGCTACATTACTAAGTGAAGGTAGCATGTGACGCGAGCGCCTGAGAAATGGAGCTCTCGTGGCAGTTCAAAGGCCAACGAGGCCCAGCCAGGCCAGGGCCGACCATGGCGGAAGAGAGCAGGCGACGCTGGCAATGGTGAGGACTCATCGGGATGCACGGCATGCAGGCACGGGCGCTCCTCTGTCTGGGCCGTGGAACCGAAAGGCGGTGGGAGACAGAGCTTGTTATGGTGAATGACAAAGTAGGGCTTTGGGCTTTGTCTGGAAGAATGGTGGAAGGATCTGTGTGTATTTTGGAGAACTTACTGATGTTGAGAATGTGAGACATAAAGAAAAGAATCAAGGCGGAACCTCAAGCTTGGCTCAAGGCGGTAGGAGGTGGTGGCGCCAAGGCGCCCTGCGCTGGGAATGCAGACTCTCTGAAGGGGAGGCTGGAAGTTACAGAAAGGTTGATGAGAAATAGAGAGCTGAGAAACTCTTGAAAGGAATGAGTCAGGGACAAAGGAGATAAATGCCAAAGTCGGAGGAGGTAAGGGACAAGAAAAACCCTGGGGTAGGCAAACCCCCAAAATCTAAGATGTTATTACGATTTGGCAACTATTGCTTCCTTTGCCATTCACTCCATCCCGCAGGCTTTGCCTGGGAGATCCCTCCGCAGCCTGGCTAGCTTTGCTTGGCTCCTGGCCCAGACGCTAAAACACTCCTGGTCTTACATCCTCTCAGCTCCTGCAGGATTTCAGAGACCCGTACCACTTGGGATTGAAGTTGATTTTGTTTGATCTCCAGTAAAGTGGATCTCCCCACATGCAGCTCAAATCTAGGCTTCGGGGTATAGCTATTGACCAAAGGGGACCAGACTAGAGGAGCAGATGTTGGGTAGCTCTACTACTCAGGGACAGAAGGGAAGATGCTGGCGGCGCTTCTAAGTGTCCCAGTGAAAGTCAGCCACACCCTCACTAATGGGTGACTTGGGGCTGCTTGGTTGAGTGCGTGGCAGGGTGCCAGTCTCTGCTGGCTCAGACCCTGCCCCCGCTACAACTGTAATGGAACCAAACAGCCCAGGAGCTGTACCCAATCAGACTCGATAAAGAGATTAGGCAGCCTGCAGTACCATACCCATTCAGGCAGGAAAGTAAACTCTTATCTTAGAAAGCTCTTCCCTTTTCTAAATAAGGGTTGTCTAACTAATGATTCGGTGAAGGAGAAATCTGATTAATCACAACACTCCATTCTCCAGGGTTTTTATTTACTGTAACCTCTCAGGAGCTTCTAAATGACTTAACGGGTATTAATGCACTTATGGAAATGTGGGGGATTTGAGGGAATTTTTGTTAGTTTGCCTGTTTAAGACAAGGTCTTACATAGAGCCCTGGCTGGCCTGAACTCAGAAATCTGCTTGCCTTGGCCTCCCAAGTGCTGAGAGTAAAGTAAGCCACCATGCTTCACTAATTAAAAAATGCTATCAACAGTTGAAATCCACATGTTATCTGGGTTTGCTTCAAAATAATGAGAATGAGGGCAAGGAGGGTAGAAAGGAAACTGGCCCGGCTGACCACTGCAGACGGTGATGGCCATTAGGATCCCTAACGACATTAGGTGTCCATCACACTATTATCAACGACTGTGTGTGTGTGGGAAGCCTTATCAAAAAGACTTGTTCATGGGCTGGGTGGTGGTGCATGTCTTTAATCCCAGCAACTGGGAGGCAGAGGCAGGCGGATCTCTGTGAGTTCAAGACTGTCCTAATCTACATAGTAAATTCCAGGATAGCCGGAGCTACATAGTGAGATCCTGTCTTGGGAGAGAAAAAAAAAAAAAGGCATGTTCACTAAATGCTAGGTCCTCCACAAAACTATGTTCTGATTTGACCTAAACAACAACAACAACAAAAGCTACCAACACCCAAGCTCAACTGCAGTCTGCAGAAGCGAAAGTCCAAAGAAGCCAAGCACAGGGCCTCAGGTTTGGCTCCGCACTTGGGAGGCCATGGCATGAGAATGTGTGCTGGATGGAGTCCAGCCTGAGCTGGATAGGGAAGCCCTTTCCCAAAGTATCAAGGGTTGGGAATGCAGCTCAGTGGCAGAGCATTTGTCTACCATGCTCAAGGCTGTTTGATCACCAGTGCTGTGGGGAAGAGTTTGCATCAAAATGATATTTAAGTTTATTTTTATGCAAATAACCTAAATTGCTCAAGTTAAGAATTTTTAAAAATCCTGGGATTGAAGAGAAGTTTCAGAGATTAACAGCACTGGCTGCTCTTCTGGAGGACCTGGGTTCGATTCCCAGCAACCACATGGTGACTCACAAGCATCTGTAACTCCAGATCCAGGGCTCCTTGGGCACCAGGCATGTAGGCAGTACATACAAATACACCTACACACATAAAATAGAAACAACTTTTTAAGCATTGATTTATTATTCGGTACGTACGGGTGGTTTTCCTACGTTGATGCACATGCCTGGTGCCCTCAGAGGTTGTGAAGTCACGTGAATGCTGGGTATCAAACCCAGGTCCTCTGCAAGAGCAAACGTTCTTTACTACTGTGCCAACTCTCTAGCTCAAATAATCAATTTTTAAAACTGTTTTAAAATTTCCTATGTAATCATAGTTGATATCCTCTTTAGCCTGGCACTTGTTCTTGCTAACTGCAGACCCCTCCTGGAATTCTTACTCAGAAGTCTTTCTTCTTTCACCGTTTCTGGGAATAGCAGTTGGGGTGGCCAGTGAGTAAGCCAGGACTGAGTTCATCCACAGGTTACCTAGCTCCCTGTGTGCTGTGTGCTTGGTGCCACAAGAAACAAGAGGCAATGAGGCTTGGTTTTAGGGGCCATGAAGCTCATGGGGAAGAAAAACTGAATGATCTTGACCCTTCCGTGTTCTGAGGAAAACAGGGCCAGTTGAATTGGAGGGAGTAGAACTGTTGTTGGTCTCCTGATTAAACTACTTTCAAGGAAAGACCTGGAGGAAAAAAAATGGAGGTAGCTGGAAAGGGAATTAAAATGGAGAAAGGGCTTGGGTGTGGGCAACTTGCCTGGGGGAACCTTGAAGAATAAACATTACCAACTGACACACCGTGTGTGCAGGGAAGGACAAAGAACAGAGACGGGGCTGCAAAGGCAAGCAGGCGTCTGACGGGTGAGATAGGGAGGGCTTGCATTGGGTGTGCAGCCTCACCTGGAAAGCTGCACACAGTGACTTGACCAGACCTGGGTCTCTGCAAGTCCCTCTGTGAGGTGGAGACAGACAGAATAGAGTATACATTGTGTCAGCTAGGAAATGACATAACCAGCACAGTGTTGACAGAGGCTGGAACAAAGCAGATGGACTTGGAATTAAGAAGGTGACCTACAAGTCTGGTATTGAAGGACGAAGGGGAGAAGACAAGGATATCAAGGGCGATGTTTCAGATTTGGGCTCGGCAACTGGCAGAGAAGGAAGCCATTTGTAAGACAGATGACCTTTTAGCTGTGGCCTCCTAAGAGTCCCATGAATTTGTGAACTGTTCAGAGGTACAAACGACTTGAAGTCTGACCACAGCAGGAGCTCAATACACACTGGGCACTGGGCTCTGACCAAACTCCTCAGTCTGCTCCAGTCCCAAGCGCTTTAACTGCCGCTATTGGCTCTCCGGTTCACCCAAACTTGACCTCCTCCAAATTCTGCCTCTTGTAGCATTTTCCAAAACCCCAGAGATGCATAGAGATGGATTCAAAACTTCGAAAAGAGCAGAGAGCTCTCAGTTAGTGCAGTGGAAACCAAGGTCCTTTAAGCTAACAAGCTGTGAACCACTTAACCTTGCTCTGAAGGGACGCCAGTTCTCTTGCTTCGTGCCAAGAATTTTTTTTCTTGGAGGCGTGGCGTTTTGAGAAGATAAGAGTGCCTATTAGCTCAGAGAGTTTCAGGTAAAGAGATTTAGATCTAGGCCGTTACCTCATGAAAAAAGCCAGTAGTTCCCATAGAGGCTGGCTCTTGTTAGCCACTCTGTCCAGGTGTGGAGTCAGGGTGAGGTGACCAACTAGGGAAGATGGTGTGAAGGAAAAGAAAGCTTCCAATTTAGAGAGATGATCCGAACCTTCTTAGCCCTAGACAAAAGGGTATCTCTACTGGTCAACATTTCAGTATTTCTGTCTAGGGTGCTGGGTCAACAGTTAGCAAAGGAAGCTACTGGGACCCTTCTAAAGTGTAGGCCATGTTAACAGTAATGTACATTATGGGCATAGAGCTCCATGAGTTACCAGACCATCGGTGTGAGAGCTTGTAGGTAGCACCCAGCATGTCCAGTGTCCGTCACCAGTTCTCTCTGCATGCAGGCTTCTAGGACTACCATCTTCATGGACACACCTCCAGAATCACTCCATATACCTCCACTCCTTGTTGCAGAGAGCCAGTCAACCAGGACATCACACGGCTCCGATCTCCTTATTTCATCCCTCCCACTGCTCGATGGGCAGCATTGAAAGTCACACAGAACAAGCTTTCCAAAAAAAATAAGTTTATTTATTGTCTTAGATGCAAATATAATTTTAAAACTGCATTGTAGTGTTGGGTACAGCTGGTGGAAACGTGCCTGTCAACAGCAGGGCATCAAGAGGACCAGCTCAGGAGAGCAGTCCCAAGGATGTCTGGTTTAAGTGAAGCCCACCCTAACCCAGGAGTAGCTGCCTCCTTAAAGGAGCCCTACACCATCACCAAAGCACACGACAGACACTCAGCCTGTGCACAGAAGCTGAAACCTCAAGGACTTGAAGGAGAACATGCTGTTTCAGCTGGGGCATTACAGAGCAGGCAAACAAGCTTGCTCTCCCTTTACAGGTGAAGACCCAGGTGACCAGGTACCGGGGGTGGGATACTGGATTCCCCTAGGAGAGACACAGACTAGTTGAGGCCATGAGACCTTTTAACCTGCAGGATGTAAACTAGGAAATGTCAGTGTCTCCCTCCCTTCTGCAATCTCAGTTCTTGAGAATGCCAGATCAGAAATCCCAAAGGTATTCCAAATTCACTATGCCCAGGGTTATAATTGTGGAACCAAAACTGGCAGAAAGATATAGGTGAATTCTGCTAAATAACTGGAAAGGAATCTCACAAAAATAAAATTCCACAAAGTAAGCACACATGCACACACACACAGGCTTGAGCAAGCGCGCGTGCACACACACGTTATCATTCATTATGGAAAGTTCCCTTTTCTTCCCAGAAGGTTGAGTCTGGCAAGCTCTGACAGCAGTCAGATCTATCTAGTGAACAGGGAGGCCGTTCCTCAGAAAGCTGGTAGCCGACCTGTTCTCGCCCACATCTGAAGAGGCACAGGGTGAGGGCTGTTTCCTAAGGCTTCTCTCACACTGCTGGTGTCTCCCACCAGCTGCCCATGGGTCTTAAGATCACAACACCTAGCCGGGCAGGGGGGGGGGCACACGCCTTTAAACCCAGCACTTTCGAGGCAGAGGCAGGTGGATCTCTGTGAATTCAAGGCCAGTCTGGTCTACAGAGTGAGTTTCAGGACAGGCTCCAAAGCTACACAGAGAAATCCTCCCTGGAAAACCAAAAAACAAACAACAAAAATCTCAAAACCTGTTAAGCAGATCTTAGGCAAGGTGTGTGCTGGAGGAACATACTTCACACATGCCTGAGCTTCATGCTCTGCCACTGCAACCTAACTTTCCCTTTCCTTCCAGACATGCGCAGACCCAGAAACAGGTCCTCTGAAACACTACAAAGCATCAAGGGACTGAGCTCAAAGTTGCACTTCTTGGCAACACTGGCACTCCAGGTGACTATTCCTGTTTCACTGACCACACACCTTGCCAGCACACACCCAGGATCTCTCAGAACGACTCAGGTAGTAGGACTGAGAGCCTTGAGGAGCCAGGTTAGAAGGAACAGAAAGGGAGCAGAGCAGTGGTGGCGCACGCCTTTAATCCCAGCACTTGGGAGGCAGTTTGAGGCCAGCCTGGTCTACAAGAGCTAGTTCCAGGACAGGCCTCAAAGCTACAGAGAAACCTTGTCCCGAAAAATCCAAAAAAAAAAAAGAACAGAAAGGGATCTCTGACAGTGTAGAAGGAAGACAAGAGTAAGTGAATGGAGGCGAGGCTGAGCCAAGGCCAGGTGGTCCAGCAGGCAGTCACAGTGCCATCTGCCACTGGACTATACCAGCAAACGGATACCATGTCCTCTAGGAATCTACAGGGATGTCACTCTTCACCAGGGCACAGATCTGAGGACAGATCTCTAAAGTATGTATGTTGGGCGGGGGGAGGGGGGTGGGAGGACGATTAGGAGGTAACAGGTCCTGAGCACACTGACAACATCCAGGGTTCATGGTTGGGTCACATGAGAATCCGTGCTAGCTGATCACTTCCAGCAAGACCCAGTATATCAACACCAAGTTCTGAAGCTGCAGTGTTTCCTTTGTGCTGTGCGAAGCCACTGGAGCATGGCTAGCCTCTCCCGAGGGTGACAACTGGTGCATAACCTTCTGCTAACTTTGAGGAAGCCCTTTAGCCAGAGCTACCCTGCCTCTGCAGGATCCACTCATAATGAAAGAACAGACAGAACATGTGCTGATGGCTTGTGAAGATTTCACAGAAACCCTCGCAGAGATTTCCCAGGTGGCTTTGTGGGTTATCCTTTTAGGCCGATATTCTTAGTCTCCAAAGCGACAACATTCTGAAGTTTCTACCAAGCGAGTGGGGACAGGAATGGGAGTGAAAGAACTGTAAACAAGCCCTGGTCCAAAAGTGTAGCCAGCACCCAGGGAGACCCCAAGCACAGGGGCCTTGGTGTCCAGGACAGAAGTCAAAGCTAGGACCCTCTGATTGGCTGGGTTCATCAGGCAAGATTTCAAAACAAGAAAATCTCTAAGTAGAATCATTCCTGGAGACCTTAAAGCATCATGACCTCATACCACGGTCTAAGTGAGCACCAAGAAAAGGAAAATGGAGTCACTAAAAAAAAAAAATGCACCTAATAAAGTCTACCAGGACACACACACACACACACAGGCATGTACGCATGCGCGTGCACACACACACAGACACACAGGCATGTATGCACACGCGTGCACACACACACAGACACACAGGCATGTATGCATGCACGTGCACACACACACACAGGCATGTATGCACGCGCGTGCACACACACACACACACTCACTCTCCTCTCTCACCCAGTTTTACACAATCTAACAGCCTTAAACGTCTGATGAAACAGGATGAAATTAACTCAGCAAAATGGTGGAGAGGTAGGCAAGAGAAGCAAAAGGCCAATCTTATACCCACAGAGTTTTAAACACAAGGTTACTCCCCAGCAAGGGCAGAGAGAACCTGGAGTCCATGGTGTGGCCCATGTCACGTGGCATGGGAGGAGGAAGGGCTGGGCTTCGAGGCCCTCACAGCAGCGGTTTAGTTTTTCCTTCTACCACAGTGGCCTGCATCTTCTGAAGAATGATTTCACCTTATTTTTGGGAAAGGATGGGGTGCTTGGTGGAAACTCCAAGGCTCAGCCCACGTGCCTTGTGCTCATCCTCCAACCTGTAAACATGCTTTTTGGGGTCAGCTGAGGAGGGCCACCATGCTATTCCCAAACAGGACAGAAATTAGACAATGGAGCAAGCACGTGGTCAGGGGCTCATAGCATCAACAGTGGCACAGCCAGCAGCCCCTACCCTTTCTTTGTTCTCCACCTATTTAGTCCAGGGCAGGCCTCCAGGCATCAGCAGGAGCTTCCGATGAATCAGAACTTCAGGGGACTGCTGGGCTCCCCTCTTCACAGGCAGCGTGGTGAGGAGGGGCGAGGACAGAGTTCAAAAGAAAGCCTGCTGCCTGCTCTAGGTGTCACAGCAGGAGAAAAAAGCACATTCTTCCTGGAGGTGCCCTTGACTGGGCTCCCTGAGAGCTGGAGAGAGTACCTCACCGCAGGCGGCATCTCAGAGGCAGCAAGGAGAAGGATGAGGGTCAAGTGCCCTCTCCCCCAACCTTTCCCTGTCTCCACCAACTGTAACACGCACACTAGGGCACTTGAACCTTCAGACACACGTCACCCTCCAACCTTCACTGGTTCAAATCTGAGCAAGCTCTTTACCATCTAGCCTGGAGACAGCTTCACCGGCTGACTCCTTGGCATCCTGCCTATCCGCTGTTTCTTCCTCCTCACACAAGGTTGGTCAGACTTGTTCAGTAGGATGACATCTTTGGTCTGAGAACCGTCCTGGTTTGGAGCTCCCAGCTAAACCTCAGATAAAATGACCAGGATGACAGCAGCATCATGGAGTGTGACCTTTCGAACGCTAGAACCAAAGGTGACAGTCCCTGGAGTGTACTTGCCTCCTCCATACGGCAGAGCACAAGCGGGGGGGAAACAGGCACAGAAGGCCTCAGCTGGGAGCAAGGCCAAGGCTCCAGGCCAGTCCCTGGCAATGTTGGGAACGTCATGGTGACCGTGATGCCAGGTAGGACTGAGACATAATAGCTATGACACTGCTTGGAGGGTCTCCGAGTGCACTGCATGCCGCTGTCCTGTCCAGTTGGCCTCCAGACCCATTACTCTCTGTGTGTGCTCAGGGGTTGGTGGAGATTTCCCCTTCAATAGGATACACCAGGGAGGAGGCACATTCCTTTTTGCAGAGGTCAGAGAGGTAGCCCAGAGGGTCAGGTGCTGCCCCCCAGGAGATGGAGAGGAAGAAAGTGTGCAGGGTTGCCAGAGGAGCACAAGTGGATAATGATGTGGCGGGGCCAAGTCTCTAAGTCTCAAGAAAGGAGTCCTGAGGACCTGGGCGATCCCACCTGCAGGACTAGGCTTTGTCTCTTGTCTTGCACTTGCTAGCCCTGGACCCCAGTAGGCCACCAGGGGGGCAGGAGCAGAACAGCTGATGTTTCCCTTTGTCTGGGCCCCCCAAACGCAGGGGAGACTGTGATTGAGTCACTGAGTGAGAGGGCACAGCTAGGTTCCCAAGATGGGATCTGCTGTGGGCAGGCCCCAGCCTGTTTCAGACCTGAGCACAGCATCGTCCTGATAGGTGCAGTGAGCCCCAGGAGTCAAGGGCAGCCCTGAGGCTGTGCATCAGGAAGGGTACAGGGGGGTCTTCAGGCATCTCATGCAGCCACATGCCAACTAATCTTAGGATTCCCCCAATCTCTTGCCAATCCTGGAAACAGCCTCTAATGCCTGCTCTGGCAGCTGGGATGGGTCTGTCAGGATGGAGGTGGTGGTGCTCAGCTGCCGGAGGGTACTCAGCACCACTGCAAGAGAGAGGAGGCAGTAATTAGCCTGGGCACAAGACTCAGAATGACAGGATGCAAACTTCACACACGCAACCCTATTTAGTGATTCCCAAACATTAAGGATGATGGCCAGAGTTCAACTATGGGGAGAATGACAGGGGCCCCATTCTGAGACCCAATCTCACATCCTGCCTATGGAGCAGGAGCAGCTGCTCCTGCTGCCAAAGTGTTGTTCTTGCTCTAATACTGAACTTCTGTAACTTTAATATATGGTTGTAGGTTTAAAACTAAATAAGAAATTAAGTAAGAAAGCACAAAATTTACCTAAAACAGAGTCTGGCAAATAACAAATATTCAATAAATGTAAGTTGGATGTGACTGACTGCAGGCCTGCTGAGAGGAGCTCAGGGACCCAGGCTGGCTCCTAGAGCTTTTCTGGTTCAATGTTGTCCTCATGCCTCTGGCCTGGCTGGCCTGGCTTTGTGCAGTAGAGTTTAAACTTTTCTAGCACCGCCCACATAAGGGTTCTTCTCCCTTCTGAACCAGCATGAAGTATCAAACTCCGGTATTCCAGACTCACTTGGCCTGAGGACAGGCAAAGAACAGTGCTGGTCCAGCCAGGAAAGCGCTGTCCGGTGAAACTCGTCCAAGCTGCTGGTAGACACCATTCCCTTGAAAGACTCGAACAGTGGCTGGATGATCATGCTGAACTACAGGACTGTGTTAAGGAAAAGGTGAGCACTGGGGAGGGCTAAGGAGACTCAGATAAAGAAGGCTTACCTGCTGACCTCCCTCAGAAATGACAAATAATTACCTAAAGAAAACTGACCAGAGAGAGGAAGGGCCAGGTCAGTTACTGCCAGGCAAGGTGTGCCCACCATGAGATTCAATGGTTTGCTCTTACTATGACTGGCCTTTGAAGAGACAGAAGACAGTTTCTTTGGCCTGTTATGGGGTAAACAATGAGGTGAACATGAGACCATAGGTTATCCAGTTACAGGAGACACGGCAGGAACATGAGAGGCACACAACACTCAAAAGCAAAGTGTCTGTCTGAAGCTGGAGCCTGACATTTGTGTTGTGCACAGCCTGCAAGCTCCCCACATCCTGCAGAGCTCCCAAAGGATTACAGGATGGGCCCAGTAGAGATAGAAATGTTTTTCTTGAATTATGATGTCTACAGTACCCACCTTAGCCTAAAAATGAGGAATGTAGCATTTCACTGAAGCATTTCTGACACATTCCACATTGGACCAGGCTCTACTTATGGCAGAATAAGACAGCAAAGCAAGCTGGGGAAGAGGTGTGCTGTCAGCCATCTCAAGTCAGGCTCTTAGGCTCCCAGATAGAGTCCTGACCTAGACAGTGTATGTGAAGCCTTGAGTCTCATTCTCAATACGAATGAAAGTAGTACAAATACACAGGCATGGTGGCACACTTAAGAGGAAGAGGATACTGTACTGCAAAGCAAGTCCTAGACCAGTCTGCACTATAAGTGAGACAGTCTCAAAAACAAACAAGCAAACAAAATACAAACAAACAGCTTCTGAAGTGCAGGACACACACACACACACACACACACACACACACACCCTTCGCCACGCTTTCCTTCTCTCCATACAACTGTGTTTGCAGGGACTGTCCTATGTTGTAGGTGACCTGTCGCATAAGCGGACCATGTTCAGAGCAGAGCTGTTGGGAAACAGATGGGCAGCAACCATCCTGTAAAGCAATGCTGCCACCTCGAAGGCTGAGATCAGAGCAGCCTTGGCCAGAAGACAGGTCCTGGCACCTGGGTGGACATGCTTTATTGTGGTACTCAAGACCAGGGGACACAAAGGCAGAGAAAAATCTGAGGGAACAGGCTTCAAACCCTACCTATAGCTACTTGGAGAGCTGGGGCAGGAGGATTGTTTGAGCTCAGGAGTTCAAGACCACCCTGGGCACCAAAGACTCTTCTCTCAAAAAACAAAACAAAGAACTATACGGTTTGGCAGGTAAGAGCGTGTACTGCTCTTGCAAAGGACTCCAGGTCAGTTCCCAGGGATTGTGTCAAGGCTCACAACAGCCTATGACTCCAGCTCCAATGGATCAATTTCCTCTCTGGACTCTGCAGGTCAGTTCCCAGGGATGGTGTCAAGGCTCACAACAGCCTATGACTCCAGCTCCAATGGATCAGTTCCCTCTCTGGACTCTGCAGGTACTTGCACTCAATACACACACTCGCACACACACACACTCACACATAATTAAAAAAATAATAATTAAAAACCCCCACAAATAAGAAGAGAAGAAGAAACAAACCACGCCACCGCATGAGGGTCTGGTCTCTCAGTAACTCAGTAAGCCCTGGTTTCTTTCCAATGTCACAGCAGGTAGGGCTCACCTTCTCTGTCACTGGCAGTCAGAAGGGTCTCCTCCTTTTCACCTTGCTGTCTCTTCAGTTATCAAGCTGCTTTTGTTTGCCAAAGTTTGGAGAGTAAAGCAGGCCATCTACCTCCCTGCCCCTTCCTGCAAAGCCTCTTGGATGTGGTCTCTCTAGCCCCGAGGGCCGGTCCAGAGTCTTCTCTCCCTGAGATAGATAGATAGATGAGACTAGCATTGCTAATCCTGAACTCTGACAACTGTGAGATTCTTTCTCCAAGGGGTGCCCGAGAACACTGTCCACTGTTTCAGTGTGTTGCCTGGGTAAGGGAAGAGCAAGGAAAACCCAAGGATACAATCCAGAATTTCCAATTCTGCAGGATCCTGCTTTTCACATATTCATCAAACATGTCTTTCATGTGGTCAGACTGGCGGCAGTTGACAGGGACTCCTGTGGCAGGTAGCAGCTGTTGGCAGGAGCTGAAACAACAGTAGTCAGGGGATGCTTTGGGGTAGGTGACTGTAGAGGAGGACCCTGGGGAACCAGACAGGCAGGACACAGCCAGATACAGGCAGAGGCCTGTGGGAGGAGGACAAGAAGCTAAACTGCTGCAATACAGGTAGCAAAGGCCACAAAGGGTCCCCTCTGCTTTTGAGACACGGAAATGCATGGGGTGGAGCACTTGAACGGAACCTCACATGATGGTAGTGTTGAGCTCCTCAATTTCTTCCCGAAGCCTCCGGGCCTCCTCTTGCATCTGCATCCGCTCCTGCTGCAGCTTGGTGATGTACTCCATGGTCTTCTGCAGTGTGATGGCATGGCTAGTCTGTAGAGGACAGGTGGCTCAGGGGAGCAGCACTTAGCTGGCCAGTGGCACACAGGAAAGATGCCCTATCACACCACCAGGACACTCTCAAGCAACTTACCTGCTTGGAATTATTGGAGATCAAACTGTTCAGGGTGTTAAAGCCCATCCTGATATTGAAACGCCTTTTCTGTTCAGCTGAGATGTGCTTCTGCCGGTTCTATTGGAGAATCAACTGGTCACTGAGACATAGGCCAGGCCTTGTTCCTCCTTACTGCACAACATAATGCTGAGAGGCTAGAGAAAGACTAGTGTCTCGGGGCACATGACAAGCCAGGCCAGAAAACTATGCAGAAGGAGAGGCAAATGGCTAAAACGCTCTAAGAGGAGTCATCAGGGAGCGGGCAGGACTCATGGGCTAGAAAGCAGTATGTGCTCTGGGCCCTGGCAGCCAGACTGACTGCTTCTCTACAACCTAGTGCCTACAATCCTGCTTCCTCCCTGCAACTGGTGTGGCCAAGGTTGCATGCACCCCTACCATGTCATAAGAACTTGCTGTTGGTTCTTGGGCCCAGAATGCCCACCCAGAGCTCTGAATAGGCCCTAATCATCGTGGGCTTGTGGTGGGATGGGAAATGGTCAGAGTTAATTTAATCTTAGTGATTCTGAGTTTGCAACACCAGCTAGATCTGTGGCTTTCCTTTCCTGATGTTTTCTTCCGCCCCATCCTACCAAGGCAATCAAGGCTCAAGAGAAATAAGCAGTACCTTTAATGCAGCCACATTTTTGGGGTCTGTAGATTTCCCTGAGCAGTTGTTCTGGGGAGACTGAGGACTGGGACTTTGTTCTGATGGGCATGGGGAGGCTTGTCCTGAGTTGGGGCAGTCACGGCCTGAGGGGGAAAAAATTCTCTTAAGAGGAAAACACTTGGGAAGGGAACTGAAAAAATAAGAAGTGAGAGTTCACTGTCCTGTCCCCACGGCAGTCCTCACCAACCAGAGGGACTCCCTGCAAGCCCTTAGGCTTGGAAGTCCTTCTATGGCTACCCCAGAGAAAATATTGAAGAAACCCTTGCCCATATCCCAAAGGGGATTTCTTGGTTCCAAAGCAACCCATGAGGCAGGCAAGTTAGATGTGGGATATGGCATGAATGCTACCCCATCCTAGGTATCCGCAATTGCTCAGAGGAGGAACTGAACTGCTAACCCAATCCTTAAAATGCCACTTCAAGGTAGCCCAGGGCCCTTAGAGGTTTGTAAGGCTCTTAACCCGTGTGCTCAGCACACTGGAGTCTGCTTTATTTCTGTGCTTTAAATTCTACATGGATATTTCCTTACTCTTTCTCTCACCCACTCTGAAAGTTAAATAAAAAGTACGACCACTTTTTGACCCACGCGGAATATACCAGAGTACTACTGTGACCCACTTGGGCTCATGTCCCTGGAAGCCATTTCCTAGGTCCACTTCACTTTATTCTAACAAATGCTGTCAGTTAATTTATTTTCTCCTAGATGACCAGGTTTCGCTTCAGTGCACATTCTGCAGTTGCATTCTGCGGTTCCCTTTCCTGGATAATCTGAGACACTTAACTCCTGTCTCTTGAGTCTGTATCTTTCCAGACTGAAGAGTCCCATTCTTCAAAACGTGCCCTTGGACAAGTCCACCCCTCTCTGCTGGAAACCCCTCTGTATCATGTCTTCCCAGGTAAGATGCTCAGATGCAACCATGGTTTCAGCAAAGAGAAGGCATTAAGGTGCAGCACAGTGACAGACTGTCTGCCTGGGATGTGCATAGATATTCTAGTTCCTTTCCCAGTATGGCACCAGAAGGAACCCAATATTGATGTTGCAGGACCTCTAGTCCCTACTTCTGAGTCTCCAAGTCACCAGGCAAAACCAGTCCTGTCCTGACTGCCCCGAGCTGTATGATATGAAGATGACCACAGATCTGCAGTGGTTTAGAAACCAGGAGATGTGGTGCGGTGATGAGCCTGCTGCTGGTTCACAGCTACAGCAGTCCCAGGCTCAAGTTTTCCAGATTGCTGACAAGAATCTTCAGTCCCTTTCTGGATGGGACTGGCAGCTCTGAGCCAGGCTTTCTGAGCGTGGTTTCCTGAATGTGCTAGCTACCCCTGCTGGGACACAACTGCCGCCCCTTGTGCCTGCTCTGCTGGTATGGCTACACTACTCTGATGCCCAGTTAGCATTTCCCCAGCCTGTGCAGACTGAGGGTTCTGTAGGCCAGGCTTGATTATGGAGCCTGTGAATGGCCTCCCCATCAGGAACAAGCTGCTTATTTCTTCCATAAAGCCCAAAGCACCCCACTCAGGAAAATACTTACTAGAGCCTGTGGCAGGGACCTGGGGACTACCCCCATGCAGTGGGACCTGCTCGCCCTTCACCAGAGAGTCTTGTACTGTACTTGGAGAGAAGAGCCGAGAGACAGGGGTAGGCTGGCTACTTGTACTGTGGCTGAGGAACTCTGTGACTCCAGAAGCCTGTGGAGACCCATGGGGGAGGTCATATACTACTGCTGCAGAGCAGTTACATTGTCTGAAAGCCACTCTAGAGTGAGGACGCTAGAGGCCTCCTAGGCTAGATCTCCTTACCCTGGTGATAGCAGCAGAAGCAATGACCACATTGGATGGGGACACAGTAGATGCCAGAATCCCTTCTCTCTTCAGAGGGGCTGATGTCATGATCACCTTTTGTGGTTGGCCTGAGAAGGCAGCTGTAGGGAGGAAGAGAGCTGAAAGTGAGGGTCTGATCCTATAGAGACCTAGCTACTACTAACAAAACTGCTGAGCTGCAGACGGCCAGGGAAACCAAGGCATCAAGGCATCTGAATTATTCTCGTACCTTTTACTTGAGTCCTACTATATCCCCTAAAAAGAGATAGATGCCCATGACCATGTATTCTCAAACCACATTTTCAAGTCTAATTCTTATTTTTATTTCCTTTAAATTTTAAATTATATTTTATTCATTTGGTGTGATGTGTATATGTGTGCAGGTATGCAAGTGTCATAGTACGTGTGTGGAAGTCAGAGAACACTTATGGAAACTGATTCTCACCTTCCACCATGTGGATCCTGGAGATCAGACTCAGGTTGTCAGACTTAGCAGCAAATGTCTTTTCTTACTGAGCCACCTTACCAGCCCAATTTTAGTTTCTTTAAATAAGGTCTCATTATATAGCCTTGGCTGGCCTGGGACTTACTATGTAACTCAGACTGGCCTCAAGTCCAAAATCTTCTTGCTTCAACCTCTCAAATGTTGGGTTTACAGGCACTTGTCACGACACCCAGATAACACTAGACTAATGTTTAAACATATAGAATAGAGAGAGCGCACATATGAACTACCATATTGCTCTGTTCCATTTAAATGTGGAGGGAGGTGTCACAAACGTAAAGCCTTTGAGGAAGGAAAACATGACTCCTTGGCAGGCTATAACCCTAATCCAACTCACCTGGAGCAATGCAGGCATTCTTCAATACCAAGGACACAGGCTCAGGTTTGGGAGCAGGCACTATTTTGGGGGGTTGCTTGGGTCTCACTCCAGTCAAGGACACAGGCTTGGGGTGTATAAAAGTTAAATGAGGCTGGGGAGCTCCCACAACTGGTGGCTGGGGTACAGGTGACAGTGCCAGACCACAAGGGGATGAAGAGGGGGCTGGGTGGTGTGCTGTGATAACAAGACCCTGGCTCTGGCTGAAGGTGGTAGCAGAAGCATCACGGGTAAGAGTAGTAGAGGCTGTGTGGGTAATTACAGGGGTTGATTTGCTGACTCCAGCAAACTTCTGAGGCTGCAGGAAAGCTGGTGGAGTTGAAGAGCTCAGAGTAGAGGCAGGAGGGGAGACTAAGGGCAATGCAGCTGGGACAGGTGCTGGGGCAGGGCCAGGGGAAAGTAAGGTCATAGTTAAGACAGGGAGGAAGGGCTGTGGGACACTCAGTGGTGGCTCAGAGGGACCAAAGTCTGCAGGTTGAATAAATGGATCCACAGTCTGGGAGGTGTGTTCACAACCCTGCCCGTCGGAGGAATTCAGGGAGGGGGCTGCAGAAGATTCAATGAGGCTACTGGGCAGGCTCACAGTGGGAAGAGCTGTATTTGGCAAGATGTTCCCCTGAGGAAGAAAGAAACACGAAGAAACAAAGATACAATTGGATAATTAGCTCTCACCGTTTAGCACTACATAACACAGAGACTAACTGTGGACATGGAGATGAAGGGACCAAGGGACAAAAGTGCTACCTCTCATGCCCAACACATTGATCTGCTGGAGAAACGGATCTGTGTTCCCTGGGTGTCAGCAGGGGTCTTGTTTCCATTAGGAACTAATGATAACACAGAGCTGGACGGAAGCCTAGGGATATCTGGTTTCCAGAGTCTGGTTAAGGTCTGCCCTCAGTCTCTGCCATCTTCTGTTACACAGTAGAAGCAGCCTAGACCACAGCTGCTCAGGGGTTCCCCCCAGGACAGCTTCAAGTATCAACTTCCAGTCAGGCTAGCTCTTCCTGAGTAGAAAAGCCATGAGGAATCACCTGTGCAGATCTCAAGTCTCTACAGAAGAAATGATTATCTGAGCTGGGTGGGGAAGGTGCCAGATTACCGGATGACTAACTGAATACATCACCAACTTGAGAGCTCCCCAGGGCAGAGAACTATGCCTTGCTCAGCTCTGTAGCCCTAACACCTGTAATTATCTTTAATTAATTGCTACATAAAAATAAAAACCATATACTTTTTCATTGTTGTTGTTTTCGAGACAGGGTTTCTCTGTGTGTGGCTTTGGGTGTCCTGGAACTCTGTAAACCAGGCTGGCCTTGAACTCACAGAGATCCACCTGCCTCTGCCTCCCAAGTGCTGGGATTAAAGGTGTGCACCATCACCCTTCAGTTTACACAATATATTTGTATTAGTGATCCATGCTTTTTCTTCTATAACTAATCTTGTCTTGGAAAAGAGCTGGCTAGAGACTGGAGAGATGGTTCAAGGGTTAAAAAACACTAGTTAGTCTTCAAGAGGACCCACGTTCAATTCCCAGAACCCACATGGCAGCTCACAACTGTAAGTCTAGTTCCAGGGACCTGACATCTTCACACAGGCATACATGCAAGCAAAACACCAAAGAAGATGAGAGAGAGAGAGAGAGAGAGAGAGAGAGAGAAAGAGAGAGAGAGAAGGAAATAAAGAAAAGAGCTGGCTGGACAAAGATTACGTGGGGCCTTAGGAAAATGACTTTGTTGGTATAGTCTCCCACCTTGTGGGAAGCTAAGGATGCTTTCAAAGAGGGTTCCATAATTTCTTTGCATATTCACATGCATTCAGTACTGGATCCAGCAATGGTCCCAGCGTGTTGTCAATTTATGGTCACAGCATTACCCTAGCTCTGGCGGTAAAGTCGGATGATAGCCCTGTATCTGCCATGCCTGCCTGCTCCCCCAGCTTCCTCTACCTGAGAAGGTGGGCTGCTGGGATCTGGGGCAGGTATTGACGGAGGTGTAGGCAGCATGGAGCCAAAAATGGATCGGCTGGAAGAGAAGAGATCTGAAAAAGAACATGGGAGTCTTTAAGTCCGTGAGCTTACCATTTGCTGGAATTATGACACATAGACAGGGGCCTGACTCCCACCCTATCCCTCCTAAAGATAATTTTTTCTATAGACAGACGATTCTGGTTGAACCATTTGGAATACCAGGTGTTTCGGGCCTGGAGAACGGCAGAGCTCAAGGAGCTGACCAAACTTTACTGGGAAGTGGCTGTGTCATAGCGCTCTCTGCTGTCCACATAAGGAACTGCCCACAGTCAAGGCCTAGGCGATGCTCCCAGCAGGAATAAAACACTAACACCCTCTCTGAGAATGCCAACTCCCTTCAAATGTCTCAGAAAGCTTTTCCAGGCTTTGCAGTTACTATCAGAAAAAAAAAAAATCAGTTTTGAAAAATTCCAAGCCTTTCCTTTACACCCATTTTCAACTGTCCTCTCTACAAAAGGGGCACCAGTCTGATATGGGAGGGGCAAGAGCTACTCTCACCCTGGAAAGGCTCAAAGGTGTCCATGAAGTCCAGGTTGGGTTGCAAAGGGATCAGGCCTGGCTGGATCATGTCTGCATTTCCCAAATGTGCTGCAAGAATTACAAGTTAGAGAAGGGAATGATTTTTACCTCAAATAAGGTCAAAGGAAAACAAACAATTAGTTCTGGAACCTTCTAAGAACTGTAGGAAGTTGCCTGAGATTTCTACATTCTTAGGGGTTTGTGGCCATTCTTAGATAGCTATGTCCTCTCTACCCTCAGGAGACAGAAAAGACAGGCAGTACTGGGATCACCATGAAGCTAGGCACACCCACTCTACATCCCCACAGCCCTCTGGCCCTGCTCTCACTGTCCATCTGTGGCTCTGTCCTGAGGACCTACAAGACTGATGGTCTCCAGGTGGGATGTCACTTCCTGCACTACAAGAACAGTATCAGAAACACAGACGGGGTCAGATCAGAGCCTGCTGACCTCTCACAGTGGGACTAAAAGAACAGTAGTCACCCCTGTAAGGCTCCATCTCTAGTCTCTTCCCATGCAACTGCACAGGACCCCAGACAAGGCGCTTGGGCAATCCTTCTTTTTTCCCTTGCGTAGTCTAAATAAGTGCCAAGCAACAGCTCAGAGGTGCCCTGATTAAAGCCTGGCCTAGAGGAATCTTCACAGAAAAGGAATCCAGTTGTCCAAGGACAGAGACTAGTTACCTATTTCCCGTGGGTTGGGCCAGGCCACCGGTTGGTGTGAAGAAAGTGTGGAGAAGAGGGTGTCACTGAATTCTGACATGAGCATATCTGTGTCCAGCAGTGAGTCCTCCTCCATGGGGACTGGAGTTTTCCAGCCATCTCCATGTTTATGCCAATAGAGCATGTCATCATCCTAGCCAACAGGGGAAAAAGACTCAAAGCAGTTGGACTTACTATCCTCAGTCCTGGCATGCATGAAAGGGGCATGCTTCCTAAGAGGCAAAGGCAGAGAGTGTGCCTGTTTTCTTGGCCACCTGCAGGACCTCCACCTGAGAAGGAGCTGTCCCAAGTCTGGCCTTCTACTATAGGACTCTCTTGGGGCACAGAAGTCACTGCTGCATCCTGACAAGATGCAGGGCTCTCAAGCTCACTTACCTGGGCCAGACTAGAGAGGTCCTCATCCTTGTGTTGTTGTAGCTGTGGGCAAAGGGAGCAAGATGAGGCAGCCACCAAGAACCCTGGAACGCCCCAACTTCCCCTCCTTACATGTGAGTGAACTATATGGGAAGCGAGTTGGGAATGGGATTCTATTGGCCATCATCCCCTGAATGTGGGCCCAAAGAAGAAAATAACCCTATTCATGGCTGAGGAAACCATAGTCACTGTTTGGTGTTAAGTACAATATTCCCACACCATGCTCCGTGACTGTGGGGTAGTTGTGGAGTCTAGGGCCTCAGACTACATTCTGAATACATTTCCACCTCCTGCCTACCCAGCCCCAACCCTGCCCCCAGAGCTTCCAGAACATGTTCTTTTGAGAGCCCTTGCCAATATCTACCCTTTTCTTGAAGTAGGTTCTCCACTTGTGATATTCCCGGATCACAATCTCAATGCGACTTTTCCAGTATTTGCCCTCTGTGGTGATGGCCTATAACCGAGAGGCCAAAATGAAAATCAGGTCTTGGATGATGATCAGATCTCAGCCCATGACCACCCAGTACCCATTACTAAAGTGGCCTCAGAAGGTTCTCCTGGTCAGAAGGCTTCAATTACTGGCACACCTCTTCTCTTCTGAGCTACAACTTGAACTCAGGCTAAAAATGTATCTTTGCTTCAACACCCACGACACCAACGGTGACTCTGCACTGGGTACAGGGTAATCACACAGCACTCAGAGGAGGCAGAGAGCATTCCTCCTTGCCTGAGGATGCTAAGGAAACTCACACATGGCCCACCAATACCCCTCTCTGCCATGCTCTCAGAGAGTGAAAATCAGGGCTGGTGAGATGGTTCAGTGGGTAAAGGCACCTGCTGTCAAGGCTGATGACCTGAATTCAATCCTTGGGATTCACATGATGAAAAATAAGTACTCTCAGAAGTTGTCCTCTGACCTCTACACAAATGCTGTGACTCACACAAATAAATAAATCTAATTTAAAATTTTTTAATTAGTTTTTTGGTGCAGGAGGTATATCTCAATGGTTAAACACTTGCCTGGCATGTAAGAGGCCCTGGATTCTATCCTTAGTACCAAAATAATAAAAAATATATATATATATAAAGCCACTTTTTCTTCAACCTCTTTTCATCCCCTATAAGTTTTTTGTTTGTTTGTTTGTCACCCCCCCCCAAAGACAGGGTCTCATGTAGCTCAGGCTGGCCTCAAACTCCCTGTATATCAAGAATGACCTTAAAATTCTGATTTCCCTGCCTCTACCTCTCACATGCTGGAATTGCAGGCTTCTGACACCACGCTCAGTTTATGTGGTACTGGAGATGGCAGTCAGGGCTTGGTGCATGCTAGGAGAGTACTGCCCCAGCTGGCTGCACCTGCAGTGAGAGCTGAAGGACACTGAGTTCTCTCTGACATTCTGGAGAGGTGGTTTTGCTTGTGGTACTAGGGATGACCCAGAGCATGAGTATGTGCCTTCTTTTGCTACACAGTCAGCTTTCCCTGAGTAACCCTCAGAAGAAAGCAGAGAATGAAGCCCTATAAGGTCAGTCTGTCTAAGATAGAATCTTCTGGAGGCCACTGCTCCTTCTCAAGGTCATGTCAACTACTAGCACAGGCTCCTCTATTCCCTGCGGTTTCTCCTGTAGAATTTGGTCCTTTGGTGGGTTGTTTCTCGAGAAATGAAGACAGGCTTCCTTTCCCACACCCTCTGCTCAGCCTCTTGCTGGGTAAGTACCTCTGGCCGGCGGTGCTCGTCGGCATCAACAGAGCCATCTAGCGGAGTGACAAAGTGGCACACAGGATTCTTGCGTTTCTCCAAGTCTGGTTGGGGAGAAGAGAGACGTTGTAACTACACCAAGACCGCTGAAGGAGCTCTACCCAAAATACTACACACTGGAGAAATGCAGAGCTCTGAGAACTGAAAGCATGCAGGCCCAAGGCAAAGGATGTCAGTAATATCTAAGAAATGAAGCTGCTCGTCCATACAAGGCAGCTAGCGAGTAGGAAAGTCCAGCCCGCTCCTCAAACCCACATCCTCCCATCCTCAAGCTAGGCCAGGAATAAGGGCTCTACAGTGGCATTCTTAACCTGCTAGAAGCAGAAGCTGCTCTTTGGCTCTTCAGGTGTCACCTTTTGGCTACATTCTCCCAACTCTCCTGAAAAGAACCCCGCATGCACTACACACTATGGTCAGGGTCTCACATGTCTGTTCCTCCAGACTCTGGGCTCTGTCGGCTGACTCTGCCTGATGGCTGGTGAATGTCCTGGTTCCTGGGATCTATTATCACTTGGTTTCCTATCACAGACTGCTAAGGAAATATTTTGCTGCAAACATCTTTTAAGAGCAGGCTATAGATCCGAGGTACTCAGGCCTCCAAGATGCAGAGCTCTGATCCCACAGAATTGAGGCCCTTGTGGCATAGTACATCCACTGCCAGGCTGGCAACACACTTACACTGCATGTACCATGCCCGCCAGATGGCGTTGTTGAGCCGGATCTTGTCCCGCCACTGGAGCTTCAGGCCCTTGAAGTTTTTCCACTTTGGAGACACTAATTTCCCACTGGAAAGCAAGACAAAGAGGAGAGAGTCAGTAGGTCTTCAGAAGTAAAAGTGAGACCCAATCATTCCAGACTCAAGAACCCTTGGTTGATCCATTACAGGAGAAGCCTGACCAACACAGTCACTCCAGGATTTCCTTAGAGCGTACGGGGAGAGGCTTAGAGGACATGCTGCAATGGGTGATCAGACGTGGATACTTTGGGCTCTTGCTTACCCTTAAAGTTTCTCATAATTAAATATTTAAAAGGCACATTAGTAGGTGTGTTGGCATACATCTTTAATCCCAATACTCAGGAGATAGAGGCAGAGGACTGTGAATTCAAAGACAGCCTAGACTAACATCAATTGACTATGGAAACCAGGCACTCTTTACCAGGTCTTGGCCCACTTCTTTTCTTCTCAGTCACCACTGGCCCATCTCAAGCCATCTGAAGTGATTCTTCTCAGCTGCTCGGAGGTAGCTGCTGGTACAGCACCTGGGAAACTGAACCACTATGATGGCTGTGCCACCAGAGAGCTCATGTTGCCGGTTATTAGCCTGGTCTGTGAGTGCTTTCAATTTACTGTACAGAGCTTTTTTAAATTTATTTTTAAATTTGTGTGTGTGAGAGACAGAGAGACTTATGTGTGGGTACCCACGAAGGCCAGAAGAGGGCTTTAGATCTTCTGAAACTGTAGTTATAGGTTGCTGTGAGCTTCCTGATATGAGTGCTGGGAACTGAACTTGGGTCTTCTGAAAGAGCATCATGTGCTCTTAACCACTGAGTCATCTCCCCAGTAACTAATTCTAGAAGAATTTTGAGGCATACTCTTACAATTAAAGATAGCACTAATAGGGGCTTTGAGACCAGTCTTGAGATGTCCACCCCTCTTTGCTCTGTGTCTGACACACATGCGCCTTCCTCTTTAAAGAACTCTTCCTATGGCCCAGCTCCCCCTTCAGACACTGCTTTAACACCATCTGCTTTGGGCCAGTGCTGGCCTCTCCGAAGCAGCTCCTTCTGAGGGCTTGAGACAGTAAGGCACTATTTTTACTTCATATGGGTGTTGAGGAGCATCTCTCTGATGGCAGGTCACAGCCCTGTTCCTTCTTCAAACTTACTCAGAAAGAACACATGAGTAGCAGAGATGTGCCTAGTTATGGAAGCTCAAGTATTTAAAGAGGGGTCTGAGCAAGACATTAAGTAAACTTGGAAGCTTAATATACAAGGAAAGCTTCCTGCTGAACGCCTGGCAGAACTTTTCATTGCTTTCTACCACACCTTCAGGGCTCAGGCTTTGGATAATGTCAGATGAAAGCTGTGTCCCTGGAGCTCAAAGATAGCTCAGCCACGAAAGAGTAATAGCTGCTGTTCCTGCAGAGGACCAGTGTTAAGTTTACAGGACCCACGTGATGGCTTACAACAGCTTGTTACTCCAGTTTCAGGGGATTGGATGGCCTCTCTCTGGCTTCCATAGACACCAGACATACAATGCATTTACAAATATACACATAATTTATACATTAAAAATAAATACTTTTGATAAAAAGAAAAGAGAACTGTGACCCACTCCTAGAAAATGTCACAGCACATCCTCTTTCTTTCTCCTTTTCTTTCTTTTCTTTCTTTTCTTCTTCTTCTTCTTCTTTTTTTTTTTTTTGGTTTTTCGAGACAGGGTTTCTCTGTGTAGTCCTGGCTGTTCTGAAACTCACTCTGTAGACCAGGTTGGCCTCAGAGGTCTGCCTGCCTCTGCCTCCTAAGTGCTGGGATTTAGGGTGTGCACCACCACTATCCAGGGAGCACAATTTTCTTAGTATCTGGGAGACACAATGACAGCAGTCCCTCCCAAAGGGTCAGGAGCTTCTGAAGCGTCTCTCTGCTCCCTCTTCTTCCAGCCGCCACTCCAAAGGCATATCTAACCCACCCTCTGGAACTGATCAGCTCCATCTGTGACGTTAAGGCCATAGCTGGGCCTTACAGGTCTGGAGCTTTCACTGCCTCTGGCCCATTGCTGCACATCTATGTTGGCAAAGAGGTGTTCTAGTGCTTCTGTTTGCTGGGTAAAAATCACAATAACGTACTTCCTCCACAGTATTTTTAATAATATTTGGATGAGGGTGTGTCTGCACATGTAAACATGGGGATGCATGTAAAAGAGGAAGACTCTTTGTGCTTACTTCAGTCTTAGGAACACAGGACACCTGAGGAAGGTGGCCCTACTATACATGGAAGCAGCGACAGAGCCATGGGCTTTCCATTTACTCAGCCAACAAGTGTTAAATACCTACTCTGTGAGTAAAGACCTACGGACTGAGGAAGGATGCAGGTGAGGAACAGGCCCATGCCATCTCAGGTCCTGTGTGAAAGAAGACCAATGCAAGGGCTAAAACCTAAGCTAAGGCCAAGAAAAAGAAGTGCATCGCTGTTCCCGCTGGCTCATAACACAAATGGACCTAGCAGAGATGGAAGATCCTTGTGGGGCCAGTGCAGACAAGACTGCAGGCAGAGGACAAGAGTTATTAGCTCAACAAAGTAATCCTCCTTCCCAGCCTGTGCAAGGTCCTCCAGCAATTCCTGGCCTGGCTGGCATGCAGTTCTATTACGCAAAGAAATTAAGGAGCTAAACTAAATTAAACTAAACTAAAAACTCCTTTGCTCTATCTGAAACTCCTTCCTGGTGAAGCCTAGGATTCCAGGCTTGTGCCATGTGCTCAGCAGTACCAGAATCTGACTGAGTACTAACTACTTCAGAGACATTTGCAAAAGAGCTGGATGGAACCATGGACCCAGGAAGAAACAGATGCTAGGGCCTTGTCAATATCCGTGAGGAGTTAATCACCGAGTTGACCTATGCCAATCTAACCTCTGCTGTGTACCTAAGAAAAAGAGGGCCAGTGTGCTATGACAGCCTCTTTTCCACCAGACTACATAGCATCTTCAAGGAGGTATCATGATGGGAGTAGAAGATATATAGAGAAAGATATTGAACTATAAACAGTGTGAGGGTTTCTTGGTTCTTCCCCACTGTTTACTGAGACATTTCTCTTGTTCAAGATACTTATGGCAAATACAGGAAAACTTCAGCAGGAACACACAATTTCTAAATGTCTACCATCACTGAAAATTTCTGTAATATCTCTACACCCAGCAGATGGCGGTATAGACACATAAAGAAACTAGTCAAAAACCTGCCTGGTCCACATAGCTACACAATATCGAAGGTTACAAAAAGTGAAGAAAGTAGGGGACTATAGCCCAGTGGTAGAAGTACTATAAATTTCTGTCAGTTTCTTTCCTACTGAGCTCTTTGGCACCTCACAGAAGGAAGAGGAGCTTTCTATACAAGAGTCCTTCTCATACCACAAGTCTCGTTTCCCACAAAACTAGGAAAAGCTGCTTTAAAAGACTCCATGAGGCAGCTGCAGGTCAATCACCCCTGAGAGAACACCAAAAGCAGGGCACCCAGAAGTCTCTCCAATTAGACTTCTGTTTCCCACGCTCACCTATATCTTTCAGATAGTCCAAACATAAGCCTTCCTCAAAAACATAATCAGAAATACTAAAGAAAATAAATAAGATCCTCTCCCTAGTATCTGGAAGCTTCTTCTAGCCCATACTTCTGAACTTTGTCCTCGTGTCACAGCCATGGTTCCAAGGAACTCGCACCAGGTACTTAGCCCCGCCCCCAACCTATGAAAAGGCCTGGTCTAGCTCTGACTCATCTTGGGGCTGCTGGCCCAGTGCAGACATGGAGGTGCTTTCTTCATACACTCTGCCGTGCCCCTTCCTAGAAGGAGGGTTCCTGACACCAAAGAAGTTCACAGAACAGCAAAGGCCAGTCTTAAACTTCTGCTGTACAGAACTAGCAAACCATGAATTCTTCAAAGGTCTGGCAAGAGACTGCTTTAGAATGAAAACTAAAGTGCATGCCTCAAAAAGAAGGCACTAAATAATCAAGAAAACAGGGAGGGTGGGAGTGGGTCATGGATTCTGCTTGCCGAGGTAGAATTAGACACTGATTCTTGCTCAAGCCTTCTCTCCAAAAAGGAAGCAAGCAGAGGGAATACAGGCTACCAATTATAGTTCTGGGTCCATTCATCTGTTCAACCAAATTTCATTACTTTACTCTTCCTGATGTTTCCAGGAGGACTACCCACTGGTAAAACACCCCAACCCTGCCTCACTCACTGGAGTGGGCATCTCCAGCATAAAAGGAACCAGGCGGAGATGGTCAGGTTTGACCTCTCCTTTCCTGCCCATACTCACCCTGCTGGACAAAAAACACACAACCAACTAACCAACCAAACAACTAACCAACCAACCAACCAACCAGCTGGTAACTAGTTTACAATCCACTCCCAGTGTGACTAGCAATGAAGGGAATACTTTAACCATCATCTGGTAGCTCATTTTATTTATTCACTAGTTTTTTTTTTTTCTTTGAAGCCTGCAGGATTAAGTACAAGTCTGAATACTCAATATGAGATTTTCAGTTCCCACCTTTTCCTATTTTCCTGAAAATCAATGGGCAGGCTTCACCAATACTGCTCTGGAGAAGCTGGGCGCTTCCAGAGGAAAAGTCCTGCAGAATTTGATACTTGACTCAGCCCCAGGAATGAGTTATTTGCCTATTCTGCCTGTTACCCTAAGAGGGTACACCACCACCATCCGGCTTAGTTAGGGTTTCTAATGCTGTGAGACACTATGGCCACAGCAACTCTTATAAAGGAAAACATTTAACTGGACTAAACCTCTGAACTGTAAGCTTAGGTGGGTCTCTGTGTATCCCCAGTTAAATTCATAGGCTTCACAACACACATGTGAGTAGAATCACACTTTCTGCTCTGTCATGAGTATCCTATCTAGGGTGATAAATGTTTGTTTACATCTCCCAGGAAAGGCCACACAACATATGCCAGACTGCATTCTGTTTATCCATTCACCTGCTAATAAATGGATATCTCAATAGCTTTGAGATGCTGTAACAGTGCTGCCAGAAACAGACAAAGCTACGAGGTGTCTCCTCAGAAGACTCAAGTGTTGAAGTCCTGCTGCCCAATGTAGCATGGTCAGAGCTGGGGCTTTGGGGCAAGTGACTGGATCTTGAGGACTCTCTCAATAACTGGATTAATCCATTGATAAATAGTTAGAATCTGATGGCACTGTTTGGAGTTGATAAAAATTAAGAGGGAGAGTCGGGCGGTGGTGGCACATGCCTTTAATACCAGCACTCAGGAGGCAGAGGCAGCAGATCTCTGTGAATACGAGGCCTCCTGGTCTACAGAGCGAGTTCCAGAACAGGCTCCAAAGCTACACAGAGAAATCCTGCCTTGAAAAACCAAAAAAATAAAAATAAAAAAAAAATTAAGAGGTAATGTCTAGGTGTCTAGGAGGCTGGAGAGATGGTTCAGAGGTTAAGAGCACTTGTTGTGGTTCCCAGCACGCACATGTTGGCTCACAATCATTTGTAACTCCAGTTCCAAGGGGTCTGATGCCTTCTCTGGCCTTCAAAGGCACCAGGCACACATGTACATAGATGTACATGCACACAAAACATCCGTACACATAAAATTTTAAAATGAGGAATTCCCAGACCAGTGTTCTCAGCCTTCCTAATGCTGTGATCCTCCAATACAGTTCCTCATGATGTAGTGACCCCACACATAAAATTATTTCATTGCTATTTCATAACTGTAATTGTGCTACTGATATGAATCATAATGTAAGTAGCTATATTTCCTAATGGTCTTAGGGGACCCCCTAGGGTGAAAGGGTGGTTCGACCTCCAAAGGGGTCAGGACACACAGGTTGAGAGTCACTGGCCGAGATGAAGGAAAGTGGTCTGGAGAAACATCCCAGAAATACCCTGCCCCCAGTCTCTTTCTGTCTCTCTGTACCCTAGCCACCATGAGATGAATTTTCTTCCACCATGTCCTTTCAAATCCCTGGAAAACCTGTACCAAGATAAATCCTAGCTAACAGCCTTTCCAGACCAGTCCAGGACAGGGAAGAGGGGTCTAATCATTGAGCTGCCATTGAGGGTAATTATGGGCAAAAACAACAGAGTCTTTTTAAAGCTGACAACTGTCTATTTATATTTTATATGTACACTACTTTAAGCCAAAATCTCCCCTGCAGGAATTAATTCTGCAAATCCATTTAACCATGAGCACAAAGCCATAAATAAAGGGATATTAAACTGTAGGAAGAGGCTGGGAATGAAGTATATGTTCAATAAAAGAGATTAATTAAAATACAAGTATATGTACATAGTTGAACATTCTAAGGTAATCTAAAAAACATAAGTATGTTGACATATAATGCTGATAGGCAAAAATCTATAAGGGACATTGTTAAATGAAAACAAAACCAGCAATGAATTGTAGTATAGCTTCCTATTTTTTTTTAAAACCATGCTGGGTATTGACTTAGGACCTTATGCAGGTGCAATTTCAGTGAACTACACTGTGGCTCCATTTGTTTTTGTTTTTAAGATTTATTTATGTGTATGCCTGTGAATGTGTATGTGCGTGGGCAAGCATGCGCACACACACGCACACACACATGCGCGCACACAAGGTGCCTGCAAAGGCTAGAAGAATAGATAGAAGAGGGAGTCAGATTCCCTGGAGCTGCCTCTAGTGGGTGTTGAGAACTGAACTCAGGTCTGCTAGAAGAGATCAGGTCCTCTGTAAGAGCAGCAAACAGTCTTAACCACTAAGCCATCTCTCTAGGTCTCCATATACATACAAAGGGAGAGGGTAAAAATTAATTAATTAAATATAGGAATGAGCAAGAAACCTTGCACTAAGGAAATTCTCAGGAGTCCACAAGAATGACTCCAGCTAAGACCCTAAGCACTAATGGAGAGGGTGCCTGAACTGGCCTTCCCCTGTAATCATATTGATGACTACCTTAATTGTCATAGGACCGTCATCCAGCAACTGATGAAAGCAGATGCAGAGATCCACAGGTAAGCACTGAACTGAGCTCCCAGAGTCTAGTTCAAGAAAGCAAGGAGAGATAACATGAGCAAAGGGTCGTGACCATAGTGAGGAAACCCACAGAAACAGCTGACCTGAGCTAGTGAGACCTCACTATCTCTGGATTGATAGCAGGGGAACCTGCATAGGACCAAACTAAGCCCTCTGAATGTGGGTGACAGTTGTGTGGCTTGGTAGTCTGTGTGGCCACTGGCAGAGGTACCAGGGTTTATCCCTAGTGCTTGAATTGGCATTTTGGAGCCCCCCCCTTTTTTTTTTTGGAGGAATATCTTGCACAGCCTAGATATATGGGGGAGGACCTCAGTCCTGCCTGAAAGCGATGTGTCAGACTTTGCTGACTCCTCTTGGGAAGCCTTATCCTCTCTGAGTGGTGGATGGCGGGCTGGGGTAGGGGGAATGTGGGAGGAACAGGAGGAGGGGAGGGAGTGGGAACTGGGATAGGTATGTAAATGAGAAACAATTGTTTAAAAAAAAATAAAGTTAACAAAAAAACATAGGAATGCATTTTTTTTTTAGAACAAGGATAAAAGTTCAGGCACAGCCTACCTTATAGGCCTTCTAGTTAATCACAGAAGGCATTTAGCCACACACAGAGACAGAAACTTGTAAATGAGTCAATTCTGTCACAAACCCAGATGGGCAAATGTGGTTATTAAACTCTGCCTAAGGAGTGAGTCGAAGGATAATGTTCCACCTTGTCTCTCCTCCAGTACTCCAACTTTTTGTCTTCAAAGAGTCATTTCTGTTGGCTTGTCCTGGGATCTGGGCTTGATCCAGAGGCTATTGGAGCCAAAACTAACAGGCTGCAGAGGGACAAAGGCTCATTGAGGAGCCAGGACATAGGGACAAGTTACCCTGAGTAGAAAGCAAGAATCCTCCTGGCACCTTGTCGATACCTGCCCAGTAGAGGCATCTTCCATAGAAGCCAGGGAGATTTTCAGAACCAACCTGTGTGTCTCAAACTCATCATCCTTAGGGCCACTTGGAATTTTACTTTTAAAAATGAAGAGCAAGTGTTGTGGAGAAGTTGGCTTTGAGGACTGAGGCAGCAGGGCAGGAACACAGGCCTTAGGTCCCCATCCAGACCAGTCCTACACCTGTCCTACTTCAAGGTGAGAGTACACAGGTGTGCTGGAACACAAGCTCAAATGTACCAAAATATTTATGAGGGTTTATGTCTGTCCTTAAGTAGAAAGAGCAGGAAATAAGCATTTTCACAAACACAAAAATATGGCAACCTGAGTAAAAATTAAACAGAGTTTGCCTGTGTAATGCATGATCTCACATCCCTTCACCCTGTCATTTTAGTGTCGTGCAGTCCTGACATCCACGTGGAGACAGACCACCCGAGAATCAGACCACTTCTAAGCAAATGCAGAGAGCCGAGTGGCTTGAGGAGCAGGTAATGTGGCCAGTGGTAGAGTTTGTGCCTAGAAAGCAGTGACCCATTTCTAAACAAATCATGTGAGCTGCCCGCCCGCCTTCTAAGAAATGGCGACTCTATCCACTGAGTGGGAGCACTAGGTGGATCATAAGCAGATGTGGGGATCTGGGTTTGGCACAGAGTTAAGGGCTGTTCCTGGTTCTGGGGGCATTACATTCTGGCCCTTACTAGACTCACAGCTCAGCACCACTTAAAGTCACAGTCAAATGCGGTGATAAAGCATGTCTTCAGCATGTATAAGTCTCTAGGTTCAGTTCCTAGTAATATCTTTGGGGGAGGTTTATGTGTCAATAAATTTGAACCTTGAACTCTGGGTGCTCCTAATTCCTCTGGAATATGGACAGAAACAGTCTTTGGGAGGAGGGCTCAATTTGGACCATTTGTTAAAAATTTAATAATTAATTCAATCTCTGGAAGACTGGGTGTGGTGAGAGTTCCTGTAAACCAAGCACCAGGAGGTTCAAGCAGGAAGGTTACCATGAGTTTGAGGCCAGCATAGGCCACATAAAGCAAATAGCAAGCCAGACAGGTACAAAGCAAGACCCCGTCTCAAAACAAAAAACAAAACAATAAAAAACAAAAAACCTCACTTTGAGGTTTGTAAAAGCTGGCTCAGCAGATAAAGATGTTTGCTGCCACTAAGGACCTGAGTTTCATCTCTGGGACTCACATAGTAGAAGTGAATCCTGAAGAGTTGTCCTCTGACCTCGACTTTTGTCACGGCACACACACATACCCCACCCCATACACATAATAAATAATGTTATTTTAAAAGATCTTAAAAGCCTACCTGTGTATTTAGCTGTGTATCTGTATCATTTATAGCCTTTTCAGGCCCTCTGTCTTTTTTGTTCTTTTTTTATTGTTGTTGTTGTTTTATTTTTTGAGGTAGGGTTGAAGCACAATTAATAAAAACTCAGGGTCAGAAATTGGGGTGAACCTGAAGATCCAAAAAACAAAACAGCCAGTCACGGGCTTTTATCTTGATCTAGTCTGAAATGGCGATCCTGCCTCCAGGAATCTCAGAAGGAGACTGTGCTGAGAGCTGTTTCCTCCCATTTTATAATCCTTTCTAGGGCTGGGATTAAAGAAGCGCACTAAAATCATTAAAGGCATGCAGTGCCCAGTTTCTATGGCAACTAGTGTGGCTACTGGGATTAAAGGTGTGTGTTACCATAACCTGGACTGTAAGGCTGACCAGTGGGACTGTTTTACTCTCAGATCTTCAGGCAGTCTTTATTTATTAAAATACAGTTGAAATGCCACTACACAGGGTTTCTCTGTAGCTTTGGAGCCTGTCCTGGAACTAGCTCTTGTAGACCAGGCTGGTCTCAAACTCACAGAGATCCACCTGCCTCTGCCTCCCAAGTATTGGAATTAAAGGCATGTGCCACCACTGACCAGCTCCTCTGTCTTTTTTGTAATAGGGAAGATGAAGTAACAAGTTTGTTTTTTAAACATTTATTGTGTGTGTGTGTGTGTGTGTGTGTGTACATGTGTGTGTGTGAGTCATCCTGCCAGCCCTACTGTCTTATTCAATTTTCCACCATCCACTGAGATGTTAGTCTTTTTTCTATTTGTAAAATTATAGTAACAATTACCATTTGTGAAGCTTCTATGAATGTTCCAGCTAGTTTTCCTTCCCCCTTCCCTCCTCTTTTATTCTGAGCTGGCAATTTAACCAAGCCTTCACACATAGTAGGAAAATTGGTCCCATTGAGCTACACACCCCTCCCTGGTTTCTGACTGTCTTCTATTTTCAAAGCTGTCTTTAAAGGCTACCTATCTGTGAACTGTCCCACTTCTTTTATTGCTTCCCTCCCTGCTCACCTGCCCCAGTCAGAGATTTACTTGTTCAGTTTTTACACTTGCTACCTTGATAGCCCTCTTATTATTTATTTTATTTTTTCCCAATTTTTTCTTTTTTGGACTTTCTAGACAGGTTTCTCTGTGTAGCTCTGACTGTCCCGGAACTCACAGAGAGTTTGAGGCTGGCCTCAGACTCACAGAGATCCTCCTGCCTCTGCCTCCTGAGTGCTGGGATTCAAAGTAAGTACCACCACTGCCCAGTTCTTTTTTATTTTTTTTAAATAAAATCTTATTATTGTGTGTATGCATGGCATTATGCTAGAGGTCAAGAACCTTGGACTCGGTTCTCTCCTGCAGTTCTGTGAGTTCCAGGAGTGAGTGTGAGGTCACTAGGCTTGGGCAGTGACACCTTCATCCACGGAGCCACCCTGCTGGCCCAAAGATTAGTTTCACTTTTATCTCTTTTAAAAACTTTACAATTTTGTTAATTGTTTAGACTATTAATCGAATGAAGTGTCAAACAACAGTGAATGTTGTAAGGAAGACACACGAAACTGGACAACTTTACCACCTAGAAATAACACTGCTCAAATTTTAGAGAGAAGTGAGACATGGTAAAAGAGCTCTAATGTACTTGGGCAGGAGGATCGACCTAAGTTCAAAGATAGCCTGGGCTACCTAGTGAGTTCTAGAAAAGTCTGAGACATAGCAAGATCCAGCTAAAAAATAAAAATCTTGTATAATAAAGAAGGTTGGGCTTTTGGGTAGTGAATTCCAGGCCCTTGGAATGATCTGGTTGAAATGAGGGTTGTGTTTGCCTGAGGCTTCAGCCACAAGACTATATAGGTGACTTGCTATAGAGGCTGCGGAGCGAGGACTATCAATCAGTTCCAGACTCCAGAGGAACAAGTAAGTGAAGGTATTGGTCACATGGCTGGAGGGGCTGGAGGTAAAAGGTCAACAGTAGTGGTGATGCTGTCCCAGGAAAAACTGTTCTTAGATGACTCTGGGTTTTGCTCTGCTTTGAACAGGGTCATTACTACTGATTATGACTAGCCTGGAATTCCTACCACAGCTTCCCAACTGTCTGATAATAATCTGAATCCTTTCCCCAGCAACAAACTGTAACAACAGTAATTCACACAGCTTTAGTGGTACAATACCTGCTTAGCATGTGTGTAGGAAAGGGAGGGAGAAGGGAGAAAGGGAGGATCTGAAGCTATTTGGTTTTAATTGAGTTATACTTTTTTTGTTTGTTTGTTTGTTTTTGTCTTTCAGACAGGGTTTCTCTGTGTAGCCCTGGTCATCTTGGAACTCACTCTGTAGCCCAGGCTGGCCTCGGACTCACAGAAATCCTTCTGCCTCTGCCTCCCCAGTGCTGGGATTAAAGGTGAGCACCACCTGTCTGGGTTATATTTATTGTACACAGTACCAAACTTTGTAAGGATACTTTCGTGTTCACATACAATGTACGTTGAACATGTTCCTCCCACAACCTGATCCTTTGCTGTCGCATCCTCTCCATTCTCGTTAGTCCCCTTTGTCTCCTAGACAACATGTCATATATACATGTTTGGTTTTCTAAAACCTTTTTCATGTATGCACTTGACATTTCTGATCACATACTTTCTAATTATTTTAAAATAAAATATAAAAACAAAGTGTTAGTAAGTGAAACCAGCAAAACAAAAATCAAATCACCTGGTCAAAGTGAAGTACTGTCCATTTTATTGTGTTTAGTACAGCCCCACGTAGATAAGGCAACCTCCACCCTCCTGGGAACAGTAAGGTTGAACGACAGGTACAAGTGAGTTGGTTCTATGTATTCAGTACTGTGAGTGACTTCTCCACAGTGGGAAAAGTTAAGATTTTAGGTAAGAATGGAACTTCTACCCATGGGCTGGAGAGATGGCTCAGAGGTTAAGAGCACTGACTACTCTTCAAGAGGTCCTGAGTTCAAGTCCCAGCAACCACACGATGGCTCACAACCATCTATGAGATCTGGTGCCCTCTTCTGGCCTGCAGGTGTACATGCAGACAGAACACTGTATACATAATAAGTAAAATCTTTTTTTAAAAAAAAGGATTTATTAAGAAAGAAAGAAAGAAAGAAAGAAAGAAAGAAAGAAAACTTCTACCCAGTGTCAGACACCTGGCTCACAGAGGCAGTGAGTCCAGGACAGAGTACACTGCAGAGAAGTTTCTAGAAAGTAGCTATGAAAATAGGGGCTGGAGAGATGGCTCAGTGGTTAAGAGCATTGCCTGCTCTTCCAGAGGTCCTGAGTTCAAATCCCAGCAACCACATGGTGGCTCACAACCATCTGTAATGGGGTCTGATGCCCTCTGCTGGCCTGCAGACATACACACAGACAGAATATTGTATACATAATAAATAAATAAATAAAGTATTGATTAAAAAAAAAAGAAAATAACAGCAGAAGTCATGTATGGAGACTGTAACAGCTGTTCTTGGTTGTCAACTCAACTATATTTGAATTGACTAAAACCCAAGTGGCTGGATACACCTGTGAGGGTTTTTTGTTCTTATTTTGTTTTGTTTTCCCTTAATTAAATCACTCCAAGTGGGAAGACCAACTATTAATCTGGGCCACATCTTCTGCTGGCAGCCTGTAAAAAGGACACGGAAGAAGGAAGCTTGCTCTCTCTCTGGCAAGTCTATTCCTTCACTGGCATTAGAGGCTACTTCTTCATGATTTTGGCATATACTGAAGATGAGCTGGGCACTGAATCATTACTGGATTCTTGGACCTCCCACTGGTAGAAAGCCATTGTTGGACTAGCTGGACTACAGTCTGTAAGCCATTTTAGTATTATTCACCTGCAAGTTAAGTTCCTCTAGAGGACCACAACAAATACAAAACATTTTTGAGCTCCTATGAAGCTAACATGCCTTTGCCATCATTTGTCATTTCAGAGGGCTGCCAGTTCCATAACCTACTTAGCAGTCAGGGAAATCTGAAGCTGATCAGTCTCAAGGATAAAGTAACACTCCCCAGGTAGCCAAGACCTATAAATAGGCTTCTAGTGGCTTTTCTCATTTTAGACAAGAAAGAATTCAATTTGCTTTCCAGCCTGAAGAGTCTAGAAGTGTACACTCCAGAGAGAGATGCTAGATGTAAGAAACACAAAAGAAGCAGGGCGGTGGTGGCGCATGCCTTTAATCCCAGCACTCGGGAGGCAGAGGCAGGTGGATCTCTGTGAGTTTGAGGCCAGCCTGGTCTACAAGAGCTAGTTCCAGGACAGGCTACAAAGCCACAGAGAAACCCTGTCTCGGAGAAAAAAAAAGAAAAAAAAAACCACAAAAGGGCCAAACATGGGGTATACTCTGTGATCCTAGTACTCAGAAAGCAGAGGCAAAGACACAAATTCAAGGCCAGTATTGTCTACTTAGAAGGTTGCAGGACAGCCCAAGTTACATGGCAAGAAGTCTTCAAAAACAAAACAAACAAACAACAACAACAACAAAAAACACCTCACAAACAAGAGGTGCCCAAAGTAGGGGTGGCTGGGTAGATTCCACCAACTAACATTAAATAAAAAAGTATTAGATGGATATATAACACCCTAACCACAGTCTTTGACTATCTCTGAGGAGAGCAGTTCAGCAAAGCAAACAACCATAACAACCTCCTCATATTGCCTTCTTCATACAATCCAAAATTCCTATAAAATCTGTCCTTACTAGTCAGGCACAGTGGCACAAACCTGTAATCCCAGCTCTTGGGAGGCAGAGGCAGGAGGATGAGATGTTCAAGGCCATCCTGGGCTATATGCAACTGTCTTAAAATGTCACCTCCCCCCACCAAATTAGTCCTCTATAGCATGTTACAGATGGCTTCCCTTCCATATGCTTCTAAGAATTGGCTGCCATTCTAAACTTCTTCCTTTTCAACAAATCCTAAACAGCAGTTAGGAGGTAAGCTGAGGTCCAGTATAATCATCATATCCCAATTATAACCTGAGCCCTATGGATAGTATTAACCATGATAGGTATTTACCACCTTAATAGCTAATGCAAACACATAAGAAAAGTTTATTTTTGGAGATGGTATCTCACTGAACCTGGAGTTCATCAATTCATCTAGACTGGCTGGCCATAGAATTCTGGGGATCCTCCTCTTTCTGCACTGGGAAGGCAGTAATTTTTATGTGAGTCCTGTGGGTCTGAAGTCACATTCTCATGATTGTCCATAAAGCATGTCACCAACTAAGCCATCTCCTCATCTGTTTGCTTAGAGACAGGGTCTTGGTATGCAGTATGCAGACGTGGCTAAACTCAAATTTGTTGTGCAGAGACCAGATTGGTATCAAACTTGCAGTGATCCTCCTGCCTCTGCCTCTCAGGGTCTGAGAATACTGGCATAAGCCATTATGTCTAACTTTAAGTGAAGCTTATGGCTGAGGTTTCTGTAGCTATTTGGCTTAAGGGCAATAGCACTCCCTCGGTCTACAGAAAAGCTTATCTGACAACTCAAAAGTCACAATCCCAGACCTGACAGGGATCTGATCTAGTCCACTGAGCCTGTCCTGAAAACCCACCTCACCGGTGTATCAGCAGAACCGCAGTCAGGACAGCCTTCACTCACAGAAACACAGAGTACCTCCTAACCAGCATCAAGAAGCAGTTTTTCTAATCTGAAGACACTTCAGCAACAAGCTGATATCTGTGGCCAGAGGATAAAGGGAAGGGGGCTTCGGTGCAGCTCGAGGATCTGGGCACACAGGTAACCTTTTTGAATTTCGCTTTAATTGAGATTGTGAGAGCCGGATTTCATAGATGTCGATGGTTAGAGCAAGCAGGCTGTTCCATCTGGAACACACTAGTGTCTCAGAGCAAGGATTATTCTCTCAGGTGACACTACTTGTGCCCTGCAGTACTGTTAAGACAATTAAAAGGCATTTGAGCCACTGTAGCCAACGCAGAAAAGGAATGATCATAGGACGTCTTTCTTGTTTATTGGAGCATTTCCATACCACCAAAGAAGAAAAGCAACAGGGTGACAAAGCTTCACAGCTCTTTGACAGGATCTGAAGGTGAGGGTTTCCTAGCAATGTACCCCCAACACCAGCACTATCCTAGCTCCTGTGGCAAGAAAACATCAGACAGGTGGGCCTCTTGCGGGGTACCTTTTACTGCCCTTTCCCGTGTGTGTGGTTTTGTTGTTTTGAGCATGTCTATCATACAGACATTGTCTGGTGATGTGACCGGATAGTGGCGGCTTTAAATTATTACAGAAAAAAAATATTATCTCCCAGCCATCTGCACACAAATAAATCGAAGTAATTCAAGATGATAATCAAGGTTTGTACATTTGACTCAGAGTTTCTAAGTCCTTACTAAGTTAATTATCCCTATTTTACATTCAGCTTAACAAGTTGTGCAAACCAACAGAATAAGACTAACTCTAGACAGAGAGGAAGCTGAGAACTCTCTGCAGTGGAGAGACAGGCATCTGAAAGCCAGGTGCTGGGGTGTGACTTAGGGTAGAGTGGCCACTTATGTTTGACGACATGTGTAAAACCCCAACTCCTGAAGAGTCCAGGAGCACTGCACATAGAAGCACATACATCTTAACAGTGGAAAATTATTAGAAATTATGCTACTAAGGGGCTGGGGAGATGGCTCCATTATAAAGTACTGGCCACACATACATGAAGACTTAAGTTTGGATGCCCAATACCCACATAAAATCACCATTGTGGGGGCTGGAGAGATGGCTCAGCGGTTTAAGAGCATTGCCTGCTCTTCCAAAGGTCCTGAGTTCAATTCCCAGCAACCACATGGTGGCTCACAACCATCTGTAATGAGGCCTGCAGGAAGAATACTGTACACATAATAAACAAATAAATAAATATTTAAAAAAAAATCACCATTGTGATGGTACATGCCTGAAATCCCAGCTCAGGAGCAGAGCTCACTCAACCAGTGACCTCTAGGTTCAATGAGAGACCGTTTCAAAAAATACAGAGGGTCTGAGAGATGGCTCAAAAGTGAGAAGCACTCACCACACAGCGTGACAACCTGAACTTGATCCCTGGAACCCAGGGTGGAAGAACCAACTCTCACAAGGGGCTTTCTCACCTGCACATGTGCACTTCTGCTCACACACACAAATCACATGAACACATGTTATAATAATTAAATTTAAATTTTAATAAAAAATAAGGTATAGAGCAATTGAGAGGCACCCGTGCCAACCTCATGTTTCCACACATGGGTGTGGATATATAAACATGAACACACAAATATACTTCCCACTCACAGACAAGAAAAAAAAATAATACAGGAAAGAATATTCAAAAATATGTTTCTAAATACTCAGTTTTACTAGGAAAACACCTATAATTCTAGCACCTGGAAGGTAGAAGAAAAATCAGTTAAGATAATCCTTAGCAGTCAGGTGGTGGTGGCACATAACATTAATCCCAGCATTTGAGGCAGGCAGAGCTCTGTGTGTTCAAGACCAGCGTGGTCTACAACGTAAATTCCAGGACAGTCAGGACTACACAGAGAAAACCTCGGGGGAGGGGGGACCAAAAAGATAATTCTCAGCTACATTAGATCCTGTCTCAAAAAAACAAAACACAGAGGCTGAGGGGTGTAGCCCAGTGGGAAGAGTACCTGCCTAGCATGTGTGAGATCCTGGGCTCTATTTTCAGCATCACATTTTAAAAAAATAGTTATTGCCGGGCGGTGGTGGCGCACGCCTTTAATCCCAGCACTCGGGAGGCAGAGGCAGGCGGATCTCTGAGTTCGAGGCCAGCCTGGGCTACAAGAGCTAGTTCCAGGACAGGAACCAAAAGCTACGGAGAAACCCTGTCTCGAAAAATCAAAAAAAAAAGTTATTTATTTATTTATTTATTATGTATACAATATTCTTTTCTGCGTGTATGCCTGAAGGCCAGAAGAGGGCACCAGACCTCATTACAGATGGTTGTGAGCCACCATGTGGTTGCTGGGAATTGAACTCAGGACCTTTGGAAGAGCAGGCAATGCTCTTAACCACTGAGCCATCTCTCCAGGCCCCAGCACCACAACATTTTAAAATAATAACTTGTAAGACTGTTGAAATGGTGCAGCGGATGAAGGTGCTCGCACCTCTCCCTCCATACACACACTGTGGCATGCACTGGTACATACACAAAAATAACAAACTGGTTTTCAGAAATAAGTTATACTACACTCAATGTTGAAGAAAGCAGTGAAGATTATTGTGCATGAGAGATTTCCATGTCCCATTACAAATGGTTCAAAACGTTTCATTGTGGGTTGGAGTGTAGCTCAATCAGTAGAGTGCTGGTCTAACATGCATGGAGTTCTAAGTTTGACCCCCCCCCCCCGCCCCCGGCCCAGGCATGGTGGTAAACACCTATAATCCCAGCACTTGGCAGGCAGAGACAGGCCATAAATTCAAAATCATCTTCAGTCTCACAGTTAAGTTCAAGATCAGCCTGGGATATATGAGACCCTGCCTCAAAAAACAAAATTAGTCAGGCATAGTGGCAGAGGCAGGAGGATCTCTGTGAGTTTGAGGCCAGACTGGTTTAAATAGTGAGTTCAGGTCAGCCAAGGGGACATCGTGAGACCCTGTCTCAAAAACAGTAAAGTAAAAATAAACTTAAAAGTGCACCAGGCGGGGCTGGAGAGATGGCTCAGAGGTTAAGAGCGCTGGCTGCTCTTTCAAAGGTCCTGAGTTCAATTCCCAGCAACACATGGTGGCTCACAACCATCTGTAATGAGATCTGGTGTCCTCTTCTGGCACGCAGGCACACATGGAGGCAGAATGTTGTATACATAATAAATAAATAAATTTTTTTTTAAAAAAAAAGTGCACCAGGCATGCCTGTAACCCCAAAATTGGGGAAAATGGAAGAAAAGGACCAACGAATTTGAAGTTGTCCTGAGTTTGTGAGAACCAAATTCAAAAATGAAAAACAAACAAAAAGGGATAATTTTAATTAAAGAAATAAACAACAGGGCTGGAGAGATGGCTCAGTGGTTAAGAGCACTGACTGCTCTTCCAGAGGACCTGAGTTCAATTCCCAGCAACCACATGGCAGCTCACAACCATCTGTAATAAGATCTGTTCCCCTCTTCTAGCATGCAAGGATACATGCAGAAAGAACACTGTATACATAATAAATAAATAAATCTTAAAAAAAAAAAGAAAGAAAAGAAATAAACAACATTTATCTAAAACTGGCAGCGGTGGTTTAAAGAGAATGCCTCTCCACAGGCTCTTACGTTTGAATGTTTGGTCCCTAGTTGATGGACTATTTAGGAAGGTTAGGAGGTGTGGCCTTTTTGGAGGTTTCAAAAGCCCAAGTCAGAACCCCCAGTGATGACCCCCGCCCCCGCCTGCAGATCAGAATGTAGCTCTCAGCTACTTCTCCAGCACCTGCCTGCCATCATGCTCTGTGCTGTGATGATAATGGACTGGGCCTCTGAAACTGTTAGCACGCCCTCAAATGCCTTCCTTTCTAAGAGTTGTTGTGGTCAGCATCCCCCTCACAGCAACGGAACAGTGACTAAGACATGGGACAAGCACTCTTACCCACTGAGCCATCTTTCTGGTCCTTGCAAACATATTTTAATAATAACCCAGTTTTAACTCCACAAAGTCAAAGCATTGACCTAAGAAAAACCTTTTTTTCTTTAGTGGTGGCTGTTTTGAGACAAAATTTCATGTATCCCAGGCTAGCCTCAAACTTGCTATGTAGTGGAAGAAGACTTTGAATTCCTGATTCTCCTTCTATTTCTTAAATCCTGGGATTATAGATGAGTCACCCCACTAAGCATTATCTAATTTCTTTATTCTTATTTTTATTTTTACTTGTTGTTGTTGTTTTTGAGACAAAGTTTCTCTGAGTAGCCATGATCCATAAGAGATCTGCCTGCCTCTGTCTTCTGAGTACTGAGATTAAAAGTGTGTACCACCACCACCTGCCAACTTCTTTAAGATGGAGATGAGCTATGGCTTAAACTCCTGAGCTTAGTGGACTCCTGCCACGACCTCCCCTACCAGCTGGGGCCTAAGGGCATGTTCCAACACACCTAGGTTGTAATCTATCTTTAAGATTTTCCCATGTCCCTCAAGTCAAAGTATGAAAATGATTCTGAAAACTGTCTCTGAATAGCAGGTAGGTTTGTGGAGAAAGTCCTTTACACCCCCTCTACATCTAGCTCTGCTGTCATGTACTCTTCGCTCACTTTTGGGGATTTGGGGAGCCTTAAAAAAACTTTTAATTTGGCTGAGACAAAAGTAGTTGATACATTTTTTTTTTACCACAATATGCACTTTTTCCTTCTTAGCTGTTCAGAAGTCAGTGTGTAACCATACTTCATTTGAAGAGCAATTAATTCTAACGTACCAAGAACATCTTAACCTGGTCACTACCAATACTGCCCTAGGAGGCTACCTCCACTCAGTAGAGTTCTTGATGTTCTCCTCCTCTGGGGCTGGGAGTTCCCAAATGTCTGGAGTCAGATCTGAGATATGAAACTGCACCGAGGAGTGGAAGTGAGAAAATGCACTCTCAAGTTAGTGCAGGGGCCAAATGAGGCTCTGAGGTTCACTCTTTGCCTTTTGGGAGCTCAGCCAGAGGAATTCCTGGCTTTTGTTGGTTATCTCTGTAGCATGTACACAAGATAGGAACAGGCATCAGGCCAAAAAGTTGGTTGGGAGGTCAGTGGTGGCAGTGGCAACAGCAAGCAGACAGCTGTGCCAGAGCAAGTGGTCCTTGCACGAAGCAGGCCAGTGCCAAGTAAGGCCAAGGCCACCATCAGGCAGCATGATTCCTGGAAACTTGATGCTTCGGGGGCATTAATAAGCAGCCTGGGCTACAGCCCAGCCAAGGTGCAGGACAGGACTGGGATGATGACCGTGGGACCAGCCACAGCTGTATGCTCTAAGAGGGCAAAGGAAATGGTGCTCCCCATATGGGACTGGTAGTCCTCCTTCCTCCAGGCCTCCCCCAAGAAGAGCAGTGGTGGAGGTAGAAAAAAAGAAGCCAGTTTCAGGGCACCAGAGCGATTCAAACCAAACCAACTGGCACTTGATTCAAAACAATGGTGGCTTTGTCAGGAGATTGCAACAGCCAACAAGAGCTGGTTGAAAAACCTGCCCTCCCCTCCTAATTTCTATCCTCTAGTCCCAGTGACTTTGAGACATCATGCTAAAACAGAGGAAAACAAATTATGCATATAAACCACCATTAGCCAACCCACAGGAGGAGCATCCAGCTGCCCTCTGCAGATGACACATCACCACAGCCAGCTGTTATGCTCTATCTTCTACCTCAGAAGCCCTTCTCAGGCTCCCAGGACTGTTTAAATCTGACTTGCCGATAATTTCTCCGTAATCCTAGCCAAGAGGAACAAAAGTCTGAAACATTATAGTCTCCACAGTGCTGCCACCCATGTTAGGAGCACTTGGGAGGGAAGCACAGTCAAGATCTTGATGTGGGCTCTCAGTTTGGGGTGCTGCTCTCATCACTGTAAGTCCCTAAAAGCTCTGCCTGGGGATTTGCTAAGACACGAAACAGAAGAACATTCCCCCTGGAGATGGGAAGCAGACTATAGTATTTCTCACACCACACCCTGTGCTGCTCACTGTGTTCCCACTCTACCAATGAGATTGTACTTCACATACACCCAGAGCACCAAAGGAGCCAGCAGCGGGCACAACAAAGATAAGCACAGACTAATCTAGGAAAACGCAGGTGGCCATACATGGGCCACACCTGCTCCATTGCAATCTACAGGTCTCTGGTAGCTGGAGGAGGCTGTGCCTGCACAGGTAAGCCCCACCTGCCTGTCTGCTCTCGTACAGTGCAAGGACAACATCAAGGACAATATGCAGCTGACTTGATAAGTGTGTTCTTTGCTTTTGTGAAGGCAGATTTTCCTGTTGCATGGCTTCCTATCAGGGTTGGCTTCCCCACCTCCTCTTTTTCTTTCTTTCTTTTTCACTATGTAGTCTTTGGCTGGCCTGGAGCTTTCTGTGTGGACCAGGCTGGCCTTGAACTTCCAGAGATCTGCCTGCCTCCAGAGCACTGGGGTTAAAAGTGTGTAGTACTGGATTTCAACAGTGGGCACTGGGGATAGAGCTCAGGGGTAGACTGTGCCCTTGGCATGTATTGAAGCCCTAGATTTGACCACTAGCATCACAAACAACACGCATACTCAAAATTAAAAGGTTACAGGAGCATGTCCAGTAGACAAGAGCCACTCTAAGACAGCAATCACTGAGCCCTCAGCAAGAAGTCAGAAGAACAGCAGAACAGGGACACCTGGGCTCCGCCCCTTTCCCCTGGTCCCCACCTCAATTCAGGGCAAGCCAGACAACCAAAGTCTGCTTAGCAGGCCTTCTGTCCAGCATGTCTCCCAGAGTGCTGTTGGTAGAAACTCCTTAAGCAGCTCTAAAGATGGCTGACAAAAGCCAGGCAGTGGTGGCGTACACCTTTAATCCCAGCACTTGGGAGGCAGAGGCTGGCAGATCTCTGCAAGTTCGAGGCCAGCCTAGTCTACAACAGTTAGTTCCAGGACAGGCTCCAAAGCTACAGTGAAACCCTGTCTCGAAAAACCAAAAAGAGGAAAAAAAGAAAAAAAAAAAAAGGTTGCTGACAAAGCTGGAGAGCAGTCAGGACTCCTCCTGACAAAGTGTTTAAAGAGTGTTTCAGAATTCAGTCAGCTCTTCCTTTCCTGAATCAGCCAGAGTGCATGCAGCCTCTGTATGACTGCACTCTTCGTCAAGCCCTTGCCCTACTCCCTGCCTCTAGAACAATAAAAGGTCAATGGATAATACTCAGGGCCAAAGATATTGCTTCCAGTGTCTCTGGGGTCTGCCAGCCGTCAAGTCACAACAGGACATGAAAGCTGCTGACAGTCACTGTCCCCAACCCCTCTGCCAACTACAGAGACATACATGAAAACATGAGCTGGGCGGTGGTGGCGCACACCTTTAATCCCAGTACTTGAGAGGCAGAGGCAGGTGGATCTCTGTGAGTTCGAGGCCAGCCTGGTTTACAAGAGTGAGTTCCAGGAAAGGCTCCAAAGCTACAGAGAAACCCTGTCTTGAAAAAAAAAAAAGAAAGAAAGAAAAGAAAAGAAAGAAAAGAAAAGATGAGAATCTTTCAAATAAGCAACCTAGGGCACAGAAGAGGCACTGTTCAGCTGTGCAACTGAAACCACCATCCCCCCCAATGCCTGCCCAGATGAGTATAGGGTCAAGTGACAAGGTAAGGGTGCCTAGTGTAGTGATACAGGGTACTGCTAAAATGTTCTCAGGGTAAAGGGTCCTATCAGTAAGGAAGGGGAGGCAGAGGGACATTTTAGAGAATGGAGCCAATTTGGAATATGTGACAGGGATGAACAGGATAGGACATAGCTCATAATTCTGGCATTGAGGAGAAAGAGGCAGAAGGATCAAGGCCATACTTGGCTACATAGTAAGTTCAAGGCCAGCCTGGGCTACATGATATCCTTTCTCAGAAACCGAAATCAAACAAAACAGCAGGGGCCCGGGGCTCTACAGAAAAATTACCATAAAAATATTTCCGAGGATCAACAGAGAGATTAAATAAATAATAACACATCCCACAATGAGGTCCTACCGAGCCATTGAAAACACTGCTGATGAGCATTTGGGGACTTGGGGAGGTATTCAGCAGCTGCTAAGAGGAAGAAGAGTGCACACTCATCACGCCAAAAACAATTTAAAAACAAGGTGGAGAAGGATAACTATCGGGAAGCTGAGAGGGTACCCCTGAGGGTTCCGATTCTCAGCTTTCCTTTTATCTACATCCATAGTTTCTAAATTTTCTATAGTAAAATAAAAGTGGAGTTTAAAAGAAAAGGTAGGTTTTTAAAAATTTTTCGTCTATTCATTTTATCTACACACTTACATGCCACAGCGAGCATCAGAGGACAACCTGGGAATTCAGTTCTCCCACCATGTGGGTCCCAGGAATAAAACTCAGCTCATCAGCCTTGGCAGCAAGCATATTTATCCACTGAGCCATCTCTTAAAGTTAAAATGTTCAAATATTATAATGGCTGGATTGACAGATCACACCTAAAAATCTCAAAGAGGAGGGTGAGGCAGGAGGATCGGCACAAGACAGACATAAACCACACAGTGAGTTTCAGAGCTACAACGTTAAGACTTTGTCTCACTAAAATAAAAATAAAAAATGGAATACTATGGACACAGAAATGATGATGAGTTAAATCTAGAAAAAGGCCTAAAAATGGAGCCAAACTCCAAAGTAAGCGTCTAAGCTGAGAAAAGCTACCCAGCACTCAGCAAACATGTCTCAGCAGAGAAAGTACTACCTCTCTGATGAAAAGATTCTACTTTCATCTTCTCAGAAGTAATGGCACTTATAAATCATAAAGCTATCTGCCAACATCATTATAAAGCAGATCAAAGAGATGAAAAAAAAAGCAAACAGCTGAAAAGCCTAAGGAGTGTACCCCAGGTGAGCTGCACAAGCGAACAGTGCAGTGTAGTCAGTCAGATACATGTTGAGGGGCCTGTTGGGACTCTGAGAGGGTGTACCACTGCGGTATAAGCCACCCCAAACCTAAGTGCCTAGACAGACAGACAGACAGTCACACACACCGGCCAGCACCATGTACAATAATAAAATATGTGGGTTGAGAACTAAGCAGGGCAGCATCACAGCCGAACTTAAAAGTTATAACTTTGTTTCAGCTGTGACAAAGGCAATCCAAATCTGACCACCCCACTCTAGTCACTGATGCAATGAGACTGAGAGATAATGTAAAACTAAGATCAACCTAGAACCCAAGAATTTGATAACAAGGGCTGAACCTTCCATCTTTAGGGCAAAACCAGGGCTTCAGCACCTCCTAACACAGTGTAATAATGATCTTCAAGAAGCGTGCATATCTTTGGGGTTCAATAGACAGTCTCAGATTTATCATCAGGAGATTATGACCCTGTGACTTCAAACAGAACAAGAAGATACATAAAACAGTAAGGACCCCTCTAGAATGGTCCTTGGGCCAAAGCCAAATGGTAGCAAACAACACACTACCTTTATCAGTTAGGTCTAACCTAGATTCAATCTAGGTTAAATTCAGTCTCCCCCATCCCCAAGTGCCTAATATCTGATAACTAAGCTTAAACCCTAAATTACAAACAAAATCAAAAGTTAAAAGTAGAGTCCTCATAAAAGTCTAGATTTCTGGGTCGGGGAATCCTACAGGGTTCAGATACCCTACAGGTAGTCCAGTGACATAGCACAATATTGAAAGGAAAAAAAATCCAGATTTATTCTCCCAACTCTTCAGATATGCCAGATGTCACACTGAGCTCATACTCCCAGACAGCAAGCCTCACCTGGAGCTAAGTGGTGACTGCTCTCAGGCCAAGACTCCAGACCACCACTTCCTGCTGCCTTCTCGTCACTGAGGCTGAGTCCACTGCGGCTTATATATTTTCCTAATAAATATTTCCCTGTAACTATGACTTCCAAAAGAGGGCAAGAAAAAATACCAGAGAGCCTCTTGGTCTCAGAAATGTCTGTTTTATATCCTGGCCCTTGTGGCCATTCAAGTTTGTGACTTCTGACCCAGATTAACAATATTAAGGGAAAAGTCATAAAGGGATAATTTTTGCAGACAGTAATTTGGCAAGCTCCTGTGCAAGACGCAGAAATCAATTCCCATGTCTCTGTTCTAGGGGAAGCCTCAGACAAGGTCACTTCTCAACTATTTCTGTACTTACCGCATATACAAAAAACAGAATAATGGAATGTCTAGTTACTGACATACTGAGGACATCTAGTCCTGCACATTCCAAATAAGATTTCATATAGATAATATTAGATATGCAGAAATATCTGAATTGTTTTCTTTTTCTTTCTTAATGGCCAAGCATATCCCAGCACCTGTAAGGCAGGAGGATGCTCATGAGTTCAATGTGAGATCCTGTCTCAAAACAACAAAAGAAGGCTAGGGATATAGCTTAGTGGTGCAGTGCTAATGAGGCCCTGGGTTTTATCCTAGCACCACAAAGACAAAGTAAATCAAAGCACTTGGAGGGCTGAGGTAAAAGTTTCACTCTGGTTTGAGGCTAGCTTGGGTTACAGAGTGAGTTCTAGATCAACCTGGGCTTAAAGTTGATACCCAGTCTCAAAAACAAAAACAAGATAGCTAGAGGGACTCCAATGGTAAAGGTACTTACCATGCAAACCTATGACTTAAATTCAATTTTGGAAAGAAGGAAAGAACTGACTCCATAAAGTCTTCCTCTGACCTCACATGTGACCTACAATATGCACATGCGTGCACATGGGCAAGAGTGCATGTGCACAGCCACAAAATAAAAAAATAAAGGTAGACAACAATGAAAATGATAACAACAAATAAGCTAAAAAATCAGCATCCTCCAGAACACCTCTTAAGTCTATTCCCAGTCGGCTTCTGCTCTAGTACTTCAGAAGTAAGTACCAGTTTTTTCTTTCTCTTTGTGAGGGCTTCATGTAGCACAGGCTGCCCTGAACATTCTATGTGGTTTAGGATCCTCCAGAGTACACACATTATAGGCCCGTGCTATCACACCTGATTCACAAGTACTGATCTCCTTTAGCCCATTTAGTACTAAATGGAATTGGATACTCTTCTGAGTTATGGTGTTATTTTGTGTCAAATACTTAAAGCTTCTTTTTTTAAAGGCAGGTTCTCATGATCCCAGGCTGATCCCAAACTTGCTATGTAGCCAAGGATGGCCTTAAACTTCTGATCCTTCTGCCTCCATTCCCTGAGCACTAGGATTAGACACTTGCCTCATGTCCAGTGTATACAGTGCTGGAGAATGGCAGGATAAGCACTCTACCAACTGAGCTAAAACCCAGTCCCTTAAATTTGGCAGGTTTCTTAAATTCAAGCATGTTGGAACCAGGCGGTGGTGGTGCACGCTTTTAATCCCAGCACTCAGGAGGTAGAGGCAGGTGGATCTCTGTGAGTTCGAGGCCAGCCTAGTCTACAAGAGCTAGTTCCAGGATAGGCACCAAAGCTACAGAGAAACCTTGTCTCAAAAACAAACAAACAAACAAACAAACAAAACCCAAAACACAAACCAAAAAAAAATTAAGCATGTTGTTCCACATGCTTATTTTTATAAATGTATTTATTTAATTTTTAATTCATTTTATTTTATGTGGAGAGGTGTTTTGCTTGCATGTATGTACCTGCACTGTGTGTGTATGCCTCATGCCTGTGAAAACCAGAAAGGGTATCAGATCTCCTGGAACAGAAGGCTGTGAGCTACCAGGTCATGCTGGGAATTAAACCCAGGTCTTTTGGCAGAGCTGTTAGTGTTCTAAACTACTGAGCCATCTCTCCAGCCCTTCTCCTTTATGTCTGTACACCACCATATGTGTGCAGGTGCCTCAAGAGGCCAAAGAGGGCATCAGATCTCCTGGAACTGGAGTTATGGGCAGTTGTAAGCTGCCATGTGGGTGCTAGGTCCTCTGGAAGCACAGCTAGTGTTTAACCACTGAGCAATTTTCCTCCCCTACTTTCTTTTTGTTTGGCTGGTTGTTGGTTGGTTTGATTATTTGAAAGAGTTTCTCTGTATACTCCTGGTTATACTGAAACTCGCTCTGTCAACCAAGATGGCCTCAAACTCAGAGATCTGTCTGTCTCCTGAGTGCTGAAATTAAAGGCATATACCACCACCACCTGGCTTTTTGTTTTGTTTTTCAATAATTTTTATTTTTTTATTATTGGATGTAATTTGTTTCTAGGACAATATCACTTAAAAACTATATCTGTGGAAGAAAACTCAGTGTGGTAACCATGACTCTAATCTATCCTAGTCATTTTTCTCCCTGAACATCATGACCTAAAGGAACCAAGTAAGAAGTCCCTACCCAGGGTCACACTGACCTCAGGCTTCTAGTCCCATGTCATTTCACATGATATTTTAGATTTGCCCTATGTCTTAATTTTATTATTATTATTATTATTACTATTATTATTATTATTACTGTGAAGATATACCATGACCATGGCAACTCTTATAAGGAAAACATTTAATTGAGGTAAATCACTTACAGTTTCAGAGGTTCAGTCCGTTATCATCATGGTGGGGAGCATGGCAGCATGCAGGCAGGCATGGCTAAGAGTCCTATATCTTTCAGACAACAAACAGGAAGACAACTGACTGTTACACTGAGCAAGAGACTTCAAAGCTTGAGTGAAAAAGACATCAAAGCCCTCATGGTAACACACTTCCTCCAGCAAGGCCACACCTCCATTTGGAGGCCATTTTCTTTAAAACTATCACACCCTGTAAGAAAGTTCCTACCTCACTCGGGAGGCAGAGGCAGGCGGATCTCTGTGAGTTCGAGACCAGCCTGGTCTACAAGAGCTAGTTCCAGGACAGGCTCCAAAACCACAGAGAAACCCTGTCTTGAAAAACCAAAAAAAAAAAAAAAAAAAAAAAAAAAGAAAGTTCCTACCTGATTCCATAAGAGAATCATGTTACAGTATATGGAAATTCAATGTCCAAATAACAAAATCCCCTCAAAAATGTTTGTTGAGAGCTAGGGAGATGGTTCATTTGGTAAGGTGCCTGCCACACAAAACATGAGGAACTGTGTTTGATTCCTAGAACCCATATAAAAAGGCTGGGCAAGGGCACCACACAGCTATAATCATAGTATTGGGGAAGTGGTAACAAGAACTCTGGTGCTCACCGGCCAGCTTGTCTATCCAAATCAGCAAATTTTAGGTTCAGAGAAATACCCTTTCTCAAAAAACTATGGTAGAGAGCAATAAAGGCACACACTTGACATCAGTCTCTGACTTCCACCTGCATGTGCACAAACACAAAATAAAATTAAAAAACACCATGTGTCTGTAGCCAGGTGCGGTGGCACATGCCTTTAATCTCAGCACAAAGTGGGCAGAGGATCTCTGAGAGTTTGAGGCCAGCCCAGTATGGATAATCAATTCTAGGCTAGCCAGAGCTGCATAGTTGAGACTCCATCTATCTAACAATAATAACAACATAGAAGTCTATCATCAGGCATGGTAGCTTCTATCTACAACCCCAGTACTTAGGAGGCTAAGGCAGGAGGAATATTGCAAGTTTGAGCCAGTCTGGGTCATACAGTGAAACATTGTTTCAGAGAGGGAGAGAGAAGTATGTCCACGAATAAATAAACAAAAAGTAGTATCTACTGGGCGGAGAAAAGGCTTAGCAGTTAAAAGCACTAGCTATTCTTCCAGAAGACCCAGGTTCAATTCCTACTACCCACATGGTGGTTATCAAACCCCTGTAACTCCAGTTCCAAGGGATCCAATGTTCTCTTCTGACCTCCACAGGTACCAGGTATACATGCACATGCATGCGGTAGGGGTGTCACAAGCTTGTCTACCAAGTACAAGGTTCAGTCCCCAATACCACATTGGAGCTAAGTGTAGTGCTACATGCCTATAATGCCAGCACTCAGGAAGCTGAGGTAGGATTGACATCATTCAGCTCAGGCTATTAGAAGACTGTCTAAAAAGAAAAATCTGATCTCTTGTTCTCAGAATATTCTTCAACAGAGAGTGCCACAAAAATCTCCAAGGTTTTCTCTCTCTAATTCAGAGTCCCCCAATCCTTTGTTTGCACCAGTCACCTGACTCCCTCTGTCATCTCCGAGTTAGTATCTTCACTGTCATCCAAACAGGATCTTACTGCTCATGTCTAGGGCTCAAAAGCTAAAGACAAGGAATTTTGCTTCTGAAATTATCTTTCAGACCTGAGAGCCTCCCCTGGAACTACCAATGTCACTCCTTCTAGACTGTTCTGATGGTACAGTCTATCCCTAAAGACAACAAGCACACTAGGCTGAGGTTTCTTTAGGGAATCTGAGATCAAATCATATTCCTGTCACTAAACCATATAAATAAAAATAACATTTAGGAGCATGGCATTTTGAAAAGCTCTATCACTCAGAAAGCAACCTCCAAACTGAAAGTTTCTCCTCCCAAAAGCCTCTTCACAATGCCCAATAGAAGAAGCTGGTATGATGCATATTAAACACAGCATTAGGGAAACAGAAACTCTGAGTTCAAACCAGCCTATCTACAAAGTGAATTCCAGGACAGTCAGGGCTACATAAAGAAATCCTGTCTTTAAAAAAAAAAGAAAGAAAAGAAAAAAAAAAGAAAGGAAGGAAGGAAGGAAGGAAGAAAGAAAGAAAGAAAGAAAAGAGGCACAGCAGAGAGAAGGATTATCATGAGTTTGAGAGAAGCCTGGGCTACAATGTGAAACCCTGTCTCAAATAAATTGGGGTGAGAATATATGACTATGAATATAAATACACAGAGCTCAGGAGACAAAATAGAGCAGCATAGCCTAAAGGACAAATACAAGTTCTCAGACTGGGCAGGATCAGAATTCAGTGTGATTGTGAGGCCCAGTACTCTGATGGCTCCTGGCAATCCCTTCTCTGGGAAGCAGCCAACACACACCCTAGGAACCAAGGTCCACAACACAGGGTACTGATCACCTGAGAAGTCAATTCATTCCTTCCCTCCCTTGTTCTCCCATGTCCAATTCATCAGCAAGTCCAAAACCATCTTGAATTCACACCATCCAACTGTGTCTGAGAAGAGAGTTCAACAGCTTCAAGAGGGATGCTGGCTAGTTGTGATGATACAACCTTTAATCCCAGCACTGGGAGGCAGAGACAGGTGGATCTCTGTAAATCTCAGCCTGGTCTATGTAGTGTGTCTCAAGGACAGCCAAGGCTATGTTGAGAGAGACCCTGTCCAAAAAAAAAAAGGGGGGGGGTTCTCATTTCAACTCTGGCTTCTAGTTCCCTAAGAGTAATCACCAGCAGATGAGCCACAATGAAGGTAAATCAGTATTCCTAATTCAGTTAGAATAATGTCCTCATTCCCACTATAAATCACAAATCCTCTTGATTCTTCAAGCTCACCTCTTTCCACTGTCTATGCCCAACATCTAGTTCTGCTGGTCTTTCTAATGCTGAAATGTGCCATGCTCACTCCACCTTGGGCCTCTTCTACCATCCACGCCTGGCTTTTATTTTCCACTCAGGTTACAGGTTAACTTGAAATGTCACCTCCTCAGAACACTTCTCTGAGCAGTTCAAAGTATCTACCCACCTTCCCAGCCCCATTATACTATCTTTTGTTTTGTTTCTTCATTGCAACTCAAAGACAAAATCAAATTTGCTTACTGACTTATTTCAGAAAGCAAGTTTCTGTACCTCAAAAGCCTGACTTGTACCCTGTGACACAAGGTGACCTCGGGAATACATGTTAGGAAACGAGCACTTGATTTGGCAACAGACAAACCAAAATCACAGCTAGATTCCAACTCTGTGGCTGAAGAGATTCTACTTAGTGAGAGAGCCACTTAGCCTCCCTCTTTGCCTCCTTCTCAAACATTGAGACTGGAGACTATGGGGTTAATGTCATAAGGCTGAAGAGTTCGAATGGTAACAGGAAGTTCAGCAAACTCAAGGATGCAGAGGTTCCTGTAGCAGAGGACAAGAGAGAAGAAAGGGGGGAGCACTGGTGGACAGCAGGAGTGAGACTGTCAAGGAAAGTCACTTTTTTGTTGTTTTTTTGTTTTTGTTTTTCCAGACTTGTTTTTCCTGTGTAACTCTGGCTGTCCTAGAACTCTCTCTATAGAGAGGCTAGCCTTGAACTCAGAGATCCGCCTGCCTCTGCCTCTCACGTGCTGGTATTAAAGGCTTGCACCACCACTGACCAGCTGGAAAGTCCCTTCTAGATGGAACAGTAAAGAAGGTTCTCTCTCCTGCTGAGAATAAGGTCACCTGGCTCTAGCTCCAGTCTCCATAGCCCTCTGGTAGTACAGAAGGTGCCAGAATTGGAGAGGAATAAATAGAACCCTTCCTGAGGTTGGCATCAGAGAGCTTGTGACCCAAATAAGCTCAACCTGAAACACAAACCTTTGTGGCCTGAATTCTAACCATGCAAAGAAGTTCCAACAAAAGACAGATCACCACAAATACTGGTTGCCTGAGCAGCAGATTTTATACCCACTAAGTAATTTGATTCTGGAGAAGGAATAATCTGAATCTTTCATGGGCCATTATAGGAATCCTACAAACAAGTCAAATCCATTAGTGTATGGGTGGTCCATGCTAGTAATACCAGTACTTGGGACATAGAAACAGGAGAGTTAGTAGCCAATGCCTTTAGTCCCAGCACTCAGGAGACAGAGGCAAGTGGATAGCTGTGTGTTTGAGGCCAGCCTGGCCTACAGAGTGAAACTCTGTTTGGGAAAAAAAAAAAAAAAAAAGTTCACAGTCAGATGGCGAGATACTCAGTTCTTGGTTTTTGTTTGTTTGTTTGGGTTTTTAGTTTTTGAGACAGAGTTTCTCTGTGTTGCTTTGGAGCCTGTCCTGGAACTAGCTCTTGTAGACCAGGCTGGCCTCAAACTCCCAGAGATCTGCCTGCCTCTGCCTCCCGAGTACCGGGCTTAAAGAAGTGCACCACCACCGCCTGGCTAAGATGCTCAGTTATTAAGAGCACTTGTTCTTCCAGAGAATCATTCCCATTCCCAGCACCCACATGGCAACTCATTCACAGCTACAGTTTTAAGAAATCTGACACACTCTTCTGATCTACATGGGCACCAGGCATGACATACTGCACAGACATACACGCACATAAACAAATCTAAAAGAAGAAAAAAATTTAAAGTCAAGATATAAATTTTAAAAAGAGGTAAAGGTCAGGCTGGAGAGATGCTTCAATGGGTAAATGAGGATCCCCATAAAGCTGGACACAAGAGTCGGCATCTGTAATCCCAGCACTTCTATAGCAAGATATGAGGCAGTGATGGGCAAATCCCTAGCAGCTTGACTCAGGTAGCCTAGCATATGCAGTGGCAGATAAGAGACCCTGACCCAAACAAAGTGGAAGACAAGAACCAACACCAAGGGAGGGCTACCTCCACATGCTCTGAGTGTGCACACATGTGTACATACACACACACACTCTAGGACACACACTTAGGACTATATGAGACCCTGTCTCAAAAACATTATGAAACAAAAATCTCAAACTAAAGCTAGACATAGTGGTTTGGATTTATAATCCCACTTATCTGGAAAGCTGAGACAGGAGATCGGTTTGGGCAACTTAGTGAGACTCTCTCTCAAAAGAAAAAAAGGCTGGAGATGTTTCTCAGAGGGAGAGTACTTAGGCCAGAGTTCATTAAGCCCTAAGTTCAATGCCCAGTACCCAAACAAAAACGTTAAACTGACTTTCAACAACACCCTCTTACAGAATTATACTAGGCAGAGAACAAGGCCACCGTACACTTTACAGGCATTTCCTTTGAGCAGGGCTCTCCTGTCACTAGAGCCCCCTGAACCAAGGCCAATCCATTCAGCATAACTATCATTCCATGGCGGGCTGCACGCTCTTTTGTGGAAGAAGAAGGTTTGAAAATATTCTTACCAAGCTCAAAGAGAGGTTAAGAGCTTAGAAACATTTTCTCAAGAAACAGGTCAGGCTGAGCACTGTACAACTGTAGTATCTACACTTGAGAGGCTAAGACAAGATGATAGTGAGTTCAGTGAAAAGAAGAAAAACAGGTGTTAGGAAGGTGGCTTAACAGTGAGCGTATATGAGCACATGCACAGCAAGCATGGCGAGTTCAGAGCCAGCACCCACATAGAGAAGCTGGGTGGAGCTGTGCACACACTCAACCCCAGCTCTGCGAAGCGTGGAGAAAGGCACTCAGCAGGCCTCCAGTTCAGCTCCAAGTTACTGAGAGACTCTTTCTAAGGGAATAAGAGTGACAGAGCAGAACACCTCCCATCCTTCTCTGGCCTCCCAAACCCTGAACATACACATGTACACATACTGAGACACTTCAAAAAACACAGAAAGAAAAATAAAGCTGGGCACAGTGGTGCATGCCTGTAATCCCAGCACTCAGGAGGAAGAGACAGGTGAACCTCTGTGCAGTGAGTTCCAGGACAGCCATGTAGAAAAACCCTGCCCACCCTCCCCACACCCCACAAAAAGAAAAAAAAGAAAAGAAGAAAAGAAACTTTTGAAACTATTATGCATTAGTTTCCTATTGGTGCTATAACTTAGAGATACAGAAATGAATTTATTATTTCATAATCCTCAAAGTCAAATATCAAATTTAGGTCTCACGGGGCTAAAACCAAGATCCAGCAAGCCTGTATCCTTCTAAAACACTAGGAGAGATGCCGCTTCCTGCGGCCTGCAGTTTTAAGGCTATGAACATTCCTTAGCTCACAGTCTCCTTCTTCTTCTTCTTCTTCTTCGAAGTTAGCTGCATCAAGATGAGTCTTTTCCTACTGTGATCTCTCCAGCTCTCTCTCTCTCACTTGTTAAGGACCCTTGTGATTACACTGGGCCCACTCAGCTGATCAGCAAACTTATTCCATCTGCAGCCTAAAATCCTCCTTACTGTGTAACAATATATTCATAGGATTCGTAAACTGGGGCATAATTATCCTTTTGTGTTACTACACTTATTTACTTATTGTGTGTGTGTGTGTGTGTCAGAGAAAAACTTACTGGAGTTGGTTCTTTCTTCTTCTGGGAGTCTGTTCGCCCTTTCTACCACATGGGTTGTCAGGTTTGGTGGTAAATGCCTTTATCCACCAAGCTGTCTCATCAGTTTCAACACAGACATCTTCAAGGGTATTGTTAACCTGCCTATCACACTGTCCAAGTGTACAAATGTCCCCCAACAAAGGTTCATCCTGTTTCACTCCACACCAACATTCCCTAAAGCACTAATCCATACAGTTATCTTCAAAGAACTGAAAGAAAGATAAGCAAGACTCAAAAAAGGCAAGTTTATAAAGTTGGTTCCAGATTCTGAAGAATCCCTTCTTAATTCAACATACATTTCTTTTTTAAAAAATTATTTATTTATTATGTGTACAACATTCTGCTTCCATGTATGCCCACACACCAGAAGAGGGCACCAGATCTCATTACAGATGGTTGTGAGCCATCATGTGGTTGCTGGGAATTGAACTCAGGACCTCTGGAAGAGCAGTCAGTGCTCTTAACCTCTGAGCCATCTCTCCAGCCCCAACATACATTTCTTAATCACACAGTCTGTGTTAGAGGTACTATTAGCCTCCACAGGAAACTCAAAGGTGAAAACAGCAGGTTAGTCAGGACCACATAATCATACACACGGCTAAATCAAGTAAGGTGGTGGTTTTCCAAAGTATATGAGGTTCATTGACTTGAGGAAGGCTCAGACTGAAGGAAATACAGTTTTACCCAGTGAGGATAGGATTCTAAGTAGCCCAAGACACCCACCTTCCCATCTGGGAGGCTCCAGGTGCCTTATAGCAACAGAATAACTTCATTTCCTCCACCACAGAATTCTAGGCTTCTATAAGCGGATGAATGGGGGGACTTCTCAGTTCAAGAGACTTTTCCTGGTCTGAGGGTGTAGTAAAGTAATCATCTACAATGTAGAAGATCCTTCGAATTAGGGCGCACAAGATGGTTCAGTGGGTAAAGGTGCTTGCTGCCAAGCCTGAGAAGCTGAGTCCAGTCTCCAGGCCCCACATGGTGGAAGGAGAGAAACTACTGCTACGAGTTGTCCTCGGTCATTTGTAACTGTAGTGCAGAAGGAGCAGGGATAGGCACATCCTAGAGTTCACTGAGCAGCCAGCCTGGCCAGTCAATGATCTGAGTTCAGCCAGAAACCATATCTCAAAAAACAAGGTGGGTATGGGGAGGAATTTAAAAAATAAAAAGGTAGAGGTCAACAGAAGAAGATAATGGACACTAACCTCTGACCTCTGCATGCCTACACACACGTGTACATGTGTACCTACATGCACACACACACACACACACACACACAAGTGCTACATATACATGTGTACATACACACATTTCTTTTTTTAGAGGGTTTCTCTGTGTAACAGCCCAAGTTGTCCTGAAACTAGTTTTGTAGACCATGCTGGTCTCAAACTCACAGAGATCTGCCTGCCTATTCCCTTCCAGGTGCTGGAATTAAAGGCGTGCGCCACCACTGCCTGGCATCATAAACACAAATTTAATCCTTAACTTCTAGGTCCAAATTTATTTATTTGTTTATTTACTTACTTACTTATTTTTGAGACAAAGTCTCCTGGCAGCCAGGTTGCCCTGAAGTCACTATATAGCTGTAGATGACCTTGAACTTCCCTTTTCCAAGAGGGCTGGGTCTACAGGCATCTACCACCACACCACTCATTTGTGCCAAATGAGCTACAGTCTCAACTTTCTTTTCCAATTCTATTAACTCTTCCTCACCCTTCTATTAGGCTGGCAATTAATCAGTAGACACTACTTAAAATAGAAATCTGTTCCGAGACTAAGAGGAACATAGACTTCTGTTAGGGAAGAGAATTCATTATTTCTGATAATTAACACTGGGGAAAAGGGATAAGCACTGAGTCTAAGATCAGCAAAACCATCCACACACTGGCTCTTGACACAGACACATACACTTGACCTGTATGCCTCCCAATACTGCCCTTAAATCAGATTCATTGTTATCACATCTTTTACATCTATCCTACAGGGCAGTTACAACTAACTGTGCCTGTTCCCTCATCCCTGGTTTCTGAGCTATTTCAAATTATTGTCTCTGTAGCCAACACCAGTGCACACTCTGTAATAGTAAGCACACTATCTAATGATTATAGACTAAGAGAAAGAAAGAAAAGAAAAACAGCTTATCAGTGATATGGGAGCAAAACTGTAAAACTAAGTCATTTCTATAAATGATTCCTATTATCATGCCTATCATAAGACTTCTCTAAAGCCAGGTGGTGGTGTGGCACGCCTTTAATCCCAGCACTCGGGAGGCAGAGGCAGGTGGATCTCCATGAGTTTGAGGCCAGCCTGGTCTACAAGAGCTAATTCCAGAACAGGCTTGATTGCTACAGCAAAACCCTGTCTTGAAAAACCAAAAATAATTAATTAATTAAAAAAAGATTCCTCTAGAACAGTGGTACTCAACCTTCTTAATACTGAGACACTGTAATACAGTTCCTCATGTTGTTGTGACCCTCAACCATAAATTATTTCATTGGTCCTTCATAACTGTAATTTAGCTAATATTATGAATTGTAAGTATCTGATATGCAGGACCCACAGGTTGAGAACCACTGCTCTAGTGGGACCTGTAGCTCAGATGATAGAGTACTTGCCTGGTATTTACATCCCAGGCACAAAGCCCTAGGTTTGATCTCTAGTACCACATGAAAAAAACAGGGCTGGAGAGATGGCTCAGCAGTTAAGAGCATTGCCTGCTCTTCCAAAGGTCCTGAGTTCAATTCCCAGCAACCACATGGTGGCTCACAACCATCTGTAATGAGACCTGCAGGAAGAATACTGTATACATAATAAAAAAAAAACAAATAAATAAATATTTTAAAAAAGAGAGAAAAAAAAACAAAGAAACAGGTATGGTAGCACAAACCTGTAATCTCAGCATTCTGAGGGAGGCAAAAGGATTAGACATTCAAGACTGGGGTTGTAGAGATGGCTCTGGAGATAAGGTGTTTGGAGTACAATTGTGGGAACCTGGGCTAACCATTCTGTAACAATCCCAGTACCTACAGTGGGGTCAGGAAAATCTCTAGTAGCTTAAAAGCCAGCTAGTCTAGTGTATTCAATGGCAAACAAGAAATTCTGACTTACCCAAGATAGAAAGCAAGGTATAGACATCAGAAGTTGTTCTCTGATTTCCATATAGGAACCATGGAGCAAGTGCAACACACGTCAACAAGTACACAAAACACTTGCATGTATACATACACATACACACACAGAAGAAAGAAAAAAGAAATGATAGTTCTTTTTTTTCTCTTCAGCTACATGAGTTCAAGACCAGTCTGGTATATATGAGACCTTGTCTCTACTGGACACCTAAAATTTGTAGGACATTGTGGGCTAAGTCTTTAGTCCTTTCTATTCCTCAAGTCTGGCATAGCTTCCCACCTGGGCCATGAACAATTACCACACAGGGCACACACATGGGCGCTACTTCCTGAAACATAGCCTAGACTCTAACAGTTCCTAATTTAAAAATCTCGAGGGCTGGCAAGATGGCTCAGAGGGGTAACAAAACTCTTGACAATATGGTAGAGAGAAAGAACTCAGCTCTTGAGCTGTTGTTATCTGACACACACACACAGACACTGTTTAAAAACACACACAAACATAAATGTTTAAAAAGAAAAATGTCTCTTCAAATAGCCACTTAAATAGTCACTTGCCAAAAACACCTATTACTTATGCCTAAATACAAGAAAGGTCATTTCTAGTCCAGCAAAGTGGCTTTGCAGATAAAAGTGCTTGCTGCCAAGCCTGACAATCTGAGTTTGCTATCTGGGATCTCATATAATGGAAGTAGAAAAGTTATAAGTTGACCTCTGATCCCAACATACACACTAAATAAATAAACATAATAAATTGTTTCAAAAGACCACTGGCTACCCTTTAATCTATACCAAAAGAAGGTAATAAAGAGAGAAGTGAAACCAAAACCAACCACAAAAACACACACACAAAATGTATTCAGAATCTCTATGGGGGGATGGGGCGTACATGCACGGCAGGCCTTAAAATGTTAAAAGGTGGGTAGGAACCATGAACTAGGTTCTCAAGTGTGCAGCTCCACTATAGGGGCCTTGGATAGATCCAGCCAAATCAAGAATGCCTCTATGTAGTATTTGTTAGGCAGGCCCTTGAAAACTTCACTGAAAGACTCCAATTAGACACATCAGTTGACTGAGGATATCCAATTTTATAAACTTCCTTTTGCCTGTAATTTGCCAAGTACCAGACCCAGTCACAGACACTATCACAGTTAATCCTCATCTCTACCCTGCAGGGAAGTTTTATCCACTTCATTCTAGAGCAATGACAGGATGGCTTAGAAAAGGTAAGCCAGGCTGCTCTCCCCTGCCATTCATCACACATCTGCCTTGAGGAAAGGCAACGTCTTTCCCTCCAAGATGTCCCAGAAACTGAGCACATGTTTTAGAACTAAATGAAGATGCTTATCCACAGAGCTACTTACCAGAGTGGGAAAGACATGGGTTTTTAAAAAACTATCCCTGAGGAAACTGGAATCCCATTTTATGACCATTTATCAAGCAGACCAATGAACATATTCACAGTCCCCAGTACCCCCAAACCTACTACATCGCCAGAGTCTGGACAAACGGTTCAGCTACCTCTGTAATCTCAGCACTAGGGAGGCTGAGGCAGAAGGATTTCAGTGGATTTCAGGACAGCTTGACCCACAAAACAAATCCAAGTTCATCTCCAAAGGGGGAAAAGAAAGCCTTTGCTTGACACTGCTCATGATTCCTAGACCACCTCTCAGGATTGGGTAAAAAATAACAACTTCCCCTGTACTTGGTTCCTCCTCCAAAAAGCTGTTGAGCCTCATCTGGAAACAGCTGGGAGGGAGCAGTTAACAGGAAACCAAACCAAACAAAAAGCACAGAGTGTACTAGAGAGTTAGGCAGTAGAACCAAGAGCCCACAGAACAGACTGGAAGCTGGAGTTAGGAAGAACCTAGGCCAGAAACAGTCACATAGAAGACCCAGCTGGTCTTCCTCTCAGGCCAAGCAGAAGAAACCTGGACAAGAGGTGAAGGCTCTAACCCTTCGTGAGGGCAAACCAAAGCACTGACCTGGGTCTGCTTTCCTCCCCCACTGGGAGCTTACTTCTCTGAAAGCAGCTGGTGGCCGTGACAGGTAAACTGAAGGCAGAAACCCAGCTTTCTCTAGTTTCTCAGTTAATCTGTACCAAATGTCCACACACTGCCAATTAAACTCAGTGAAGGCCACATCAGCATCGATCATGCTCACTGACACCAATAGCATCTTCATAGGAAGTTACCAGCAGGTGCCCATCCAGGAACCTTTGATGGTAAACCTGACTAGGTACTAGGTAGGCATGAGGAATACTAGGCAAGACATGAGGAACAACAAAAGCAAGTGAGCCCATGAGGCTGGGAGATACCATAGAGCAAGGTAAGCTTCTTGCACCAAACTAGTAATACATTTTGCAATCAAGAAAATTAACTCAGTAATGGCCAGGTGCCAAAATATTTCTGAAAGAAATGGGAGGTAGGTAGGATTACTCTGTTGGTGTTATTTAATAATCCTTTAGGTTATCCACATAGAGCACAAAAGGAGACGGCTTATTTTTCCTTTGGCAGAGCTTTCTAAGAGAGACCTTTCCAGCCCAAGCCTCCAAAGGCTCAAGCAGCTTTCTCTCCCTATACATGAAGAAGTTTATATTAAAGTAAAAAAAGGAGGATTATGTTCTCTTAATAAAACACATTGCTGTCTTTTGCCTCTAGTTGTGTTTGAGAAGTTTTTCTTAAAGAACAGCTTATGCTGTAATCTAATTGAGTCTGATACCAATATAAGTGCTCAAAATAAGAGAGCGAGGGTGCGCAGGACTGCAATTTCACTGTCATCTGTTTATTTGAAAACAGACTATCTTCACAGGCTCAGTGCCAGCTCAAACTGGCAAGATCTAAGAATCGGAGCAAAGTCTGACCACCGAGCCATGTGAGGGTGACAGAAGGAAGAGCTATGCTATAGGATTAAGCTAGCAGGGAAACCTCCACATGAGGAAATGGGGTGAGTTACATCTCAGAAACATAACCATTTATTCCAGAGGGGAAAATGCCATCCAGAGCCAACTATCTAGTATTTTAACTTCAGGCAATTGAGTAATGCTTTTAATTTGGATTTATCAGGGCTCATTATCTACCTCCCTGGGGAGGGGGGAGAAGTGGGAGGGTTGCTTGAACCCAGGAATTTAAGACCAGCCTCCCAAAGCATGACCAGTCTCAAAAACCCAAGCAATAATAATAAAAAATCATAAAATGGGGCTGGAGAAATGGCTCAGTGGCTAAGAGCACTGACTGCTCTTCCAGAGGACCTGGGTTCAATTCCCAGCACCCACATAGCAGCTCACAACCGTCTGTACCTCCTCTCCCAGGGGCTCCAACACCCTCACACAGACAAAACAATGTACATAGGATAAAAACAAATTATTTTTAAAAATAAAACTGAAACAAGGCTGGCCGTGGTGGCCCAGGCCTGTAATCCCAGCCCTTGGGAGGCTAAAGCAGGAGGATTACTGCAAGGTCGAGAGCAGTCTAGGTTATACAGTGAGTTCCTGGATACATAGGTCTCAAGATAACACAAAAAGGACTAGGAAGATTCCTACTCTTGCAGTCCACAGCTGCTGGAGTCACCTGGGAAACGTGTCCTATGCTGCCAGCTGTGCAGGACTCAAAGCCTAGTACAGTTTCTAAAGCAAGAGGCCCAAACAATAAGGATCCCCACAGAAGCTACTACACACTGGGAGCTCCGAGAAGGCCTGCGGCTGAGGCAGAAAAACTACCTGACGTGAATGCCTAACAGACACACTGGGCAAGAGGGAGAGGGTGGAAAGAAAGGCTAACCTCCCAGGGAAGGCCTTTCTGTGACTCTGAAGAAAGGGTTCTCTGCCCCCGTCTCAGGACAGTGTCTCGGACGTCAACCTTACAAACGGACATGCCACACACACATCGTTTTAGGGCCAACCAAAAATCCTCTTGCTAGACCTGGGCACGGGAGGCATGTCTGTGATCCTAGAACAACTTGGCAAGTGGAGTCAGGAAGGTCAAGAGGGGTTCAAGGCCAGCCTCTACTACAAGAGCAAGTTTGAGAGGCTCCTGGGCTACAATGACACCCTGACTCCGAAAGAAAAATAGAAAAACCTTCCAACTTGCCAGGGAAATAGACTGCGCCTGGGGGGGGGGGGGATTGCGGGAGGAGGTGGGGGCGGGCAGCTGGACTCCACAAGTCCTCCTCAGTGCATCAAGGAGCCCTGCCTCAGAGCTTCCCAGCCACTGAGAGGTGAAGGAAGCCAGGCTGCAGATGCCAGGACCAGCAGGAAAAGTCACTAACACTTCAGGAGTGCCTACTACCCACTGCACGCCCCACCGATCTCAGTCCACCGCCGGCACAGCCCTCTGGAGGTCGATACCACCGGCACCCCTCTTTAGAAACGAGGAAACGGGCTCGTTACACAATCGTTAGATAGTGCAGCCAGCGCCCTAGCCACCCTGGACAGGTGATCTTAACCGTTGGGTGGTGCTGGGAACACACAAAGCAGCGGAGGGAAGGGGTCCACGGAGCCAGGCGAAACAACACGCAAACCGGAGCTACACCTAGTTCTTGTCCGAAACCGGACCCACGGGCACCAGGGGAGGGGAGGGCCTGGATGGGGGAACACGAAGCCGGAAGAACCCAGGCACTGCTGACAGAACTACAGGCCAGAACCCTGGCGCCTCTCCTAACTGTGGAGACCCCAGACCCACAAATCTTCCTAGAAGCAGCCCCCAAAGGGAAAACGTGAAGCCAAATGCCCCCGATGGTTTTGTCAAAGAGAAGGGAATAAAGATGGGAGGGGGCGCCTCGGCCAGGTCCGGGAGTGGGGTTGGGGGCGTCACCGGGTCCTTACCTGTAGGCCAGGGTCATGCACTCGAAGAGCTTGGTGAGCGAAGCATCAATGGACAGATGGCAGGAACTGGTCTTGCCGAAACTATAGGTCTGGCACGTCTGCTTGTTGACCGTGTCGAAATCATAGCCCTTCTTGGGCGGGTGCTCGCGGTGCGGAGAGGACACCATAAAGTGGCCGCTGTGGATGATCTGCTGTCGGCGGGGAGGCTCTTCGCGGCCCGGCCCGGCCCGGGGTGGCAGCGGCGCGGTGCTCGCGTGGGCCCGGGCTGAGGTGGCCACGCCGGAGGGGGGCGGCGGAGACGGCTCGTCTGTGTCCGAGTCGTCGTCGTCCTCCGGCACCTGAGGCTTGAGCAGCACCGAGCGGCCCCGACTGCGGGGCCGCCGCGGCGAACACATGAATACGTCGGCAGCCATGAAGAGAACCTGGTCCGGGGCATCCCCCGGGAGCCGGGACGACGTGGAGAGAAGAGGCTGAGGGGACTGAGAGGCCGCCGGCCGGGCCCGGCCCTCGCGCAGACTGCCCGGGAACGAGCGGCCAGAGGGGGGTGGGGGCGCCCGCCTCCTCGTGATGTCACATCTCGTCTCAGCCAATCGGATGCCTGCGTCTAACTCTTAAAGGCGCAGGGGAACCTTTTCTTATCTAGGAGGACAAAAAAAAAAAAAAAAGTTGGAGGCCACGCCTCCATGCCCCGCCCCTGGCTGCCCTCTTTCCCCCTCCGGGCTGGCCGGGCAGCCGGGGGACCAGAAAGCCAGGCCTGTCCCCTCCCAGTGTCCCGGTTCAGGGAGGTATTGGCTCTTTCTCCAGCGAAGTCTGGCCCCAGCCCCTGCCCCGCCTCCGCCACGCCCGGAGCTCGGGAATCGCCCTGAGGCCTCACTGCGGGCAAGGAGGGGACTCCACGTGGTGGGTAGGGGTGGAGCTCTTGCCCCCCCCTCCGGTCTGCTTTCTCCCTCCGTACCCGGAACTGAGCCCTCAAAAGCCTTCCTGATCTTGTGGAGCGTCAAGACTACCGTTCCCATTTTGCGAAGTTGAGTCGCCTGAACTCTAAGGGATGCTCCTAAGGGACGTCTAAGGGATGTTCCGACGAGACTGACCAGGAGCGTGGAGTCCTCCCATCCTTCGGGGCGGAAACTGGCTCTCCGGGATTAAGGCATGTCCCCTGGGCATCACTACTCCTGTAGAGTACAGTCCTGCTCCAGCAGGGGCCCAGCTGTCTGCCTCCAGACCCAGCAACTTCAGCTACAAATCAAAATACTTCGCTATTGTTTGGAAGTTTGGCCCAGCGACCAAATTCCAAAAGGGGAAGTTGTGAGCTTTCTTCACTGCAATTCCTATGCCCCAGAAAGTTATATCAACCTAAAAATAGCAATGAGCCAGTCATGGTAACGCATGCGCATGCTTGCAATCCCAACAGGAGGGAAGCAGAGGCTGGAGGATAAGAAGTTCCCGAAATCCTTGGTTAGCTTAGACTGCAGGAGACCCTGCCTCAAAAAATAAAATAATTATTTTTTAATAGAGAAGTCCAGTGAGATGACTGAGCAGGTAAAGACACCTGGTGCCAAGTCTGACCCTAGTTCCAGCCCGGGACCCACATGGTAGAAAAGGACTCCAGCAAACTCCTCTGACCGCCATACTGTGGCATCCGTGCCTCCCAAAATAAATAAATGATTTTTTTTTTTTTGAGACAGGGTCCCTATGTAGTCCTTATGTGGACCAGGCTGACCTTTAAACTCAAAAATCCTCCAGCCTCTGCCTCACGAAAGTTTTTTTTTTTAAATAAAAAATAAAAATTAAGGCCTGTAATCCTAGCACTTAGGAGGATCAATCCAAATTCAAGGACAAGCTCCAGGACAGCCAGGACTACCTAGAGAGACACCCACCTTTTCAAAAAAGTGAAAGCTGTGTGACGTGATGGTGCACACCTTTAACCCCAGCAGTCAGGAAGCAGAGAGGCAGGTAGATCTCTGAGTTCGAGGCCAGACTGGTCTACAGAATGAGTTCTAGGACAGCCAGAAACAAACAGAGAAATTGTCTCAAAAAAAAAAAAAGTGGAAGGGAAGCTGGGAGATTATAAGAGAGAAGAGAACGGGGTGTCTTCTTTATATAACAGGGGAGCTACACTAATGTACTCTCCATGGCCTAAACAAGACCTACAAAATGGCAGCACCAGTTAACATCCCAACATGGATGGAGGAAATCTCACAAGACCCCTCTCCTAAATTAGGAGCTACAGGCTGTGAATGGCTGCTGAGAGAGGGGAAATCAGTCTTCTCCAGGAAGAAGGTAGAGCAACACTACATGGACTCAGCAGGCTATTTTTATATGTGCACATGTGTGTCCTGCATGTTTAAAAATAATAATTAAAGAAGAAGAGATCATGTTTCAGAGGGAGTGAGAAGACGGGAGGGGCTGGAGGGAGAGGTGAGTGGAGTGTAACAGATGCAAATGCGGTACCTGGGTGTGAGGTTGTATCTAAAAGTGTAAAAACGGCATCACAGTGGTGCCTGCCTTTAGTCCCAGCACTTGGGAGGCAGAGACACGTAGATCCATGTGAGTTCAAGACCAGCCTGGTCTATAGAGTGAGTTCCAGGACAGCTAGGGCTATACAGAGAAGCCCTGTCTCAAAAAATCAAAAAAACAAAAAATACCCATAGGCATAAAATTTGGGGGCTGGAGAAGTTGTTCAGTGGTTAAGAGCACTGGCTGTTCTTCCAAAGGTTCTGCATTCAATTCCCAGCAGCCACAAATAATTCACAACCATGTATAATGGGCCCCAATGACCTCTTCTGGCCTGCAGGTATTCATGCAGACAGAGCCCTTAGAAAGGAAGGGAGGGAGGGAGGGAGGGAGAGAGGGAGGGAGGAAGAGAGGAAGGGAGAAAGAAGGGGGAGGAAGGAAGGAAGAAAAAAAGGAAGAAGGGAAGGAGGCAGGAAGAAGGGGGAGGAAGGAAGGAAGAAAAAAAGGAAGGAAGGGAAGGAGGGAGGAAGAGAGGGAGGGAGAAAGAAGGGGGAGGAAGGAAGGAAGAAAAGAAAGGAAGGGAAGGAGGGAGGAAGGGAAGGAGGGAGAAAGAAGGAGGAGGAAGGAAGGAAGAAAAAAGAAAGGAAGGAAGGGAAGGAGGGAGGAAGAAGCAAATGACAAAAACAAAATCCTGGAAACAGTAATGGGTTATGGCTGGCACAGGTAGTCCCCTGGCTATTAGGAACACTGAGGCAAGAGAGCAAGACTAGCCTAGGTGCCAGGTAGAGTGGCACATGCCTTTAATTCCAGCACTTGAGAAGCAGAGGCAGGCACATCTCTTTGGAATTTGGGGCCAGCCTGCTGTATATAGTGGATTTTAGGATAGCCAGAGCTACGTAGTGAGATCCTGTCTCAATAAATAAATAAAGGATTCAATGTTTTTGTTTGTTTGTTGTGTTTGTTTGCTTTTGAGACAGGGTTTCTCTGTGTAGCCCTGTCTGTCCTGGAACTCACTCTGTAGACCAGGCTGGCTTTGAATTCACAGAGATCTCCTGCCTCTGCCTCCCAAGTGCTGGGGTGAAAAGTGTGTGCCACCACCGCCCGGCCGACTCAGTGTTTCTGTATTGCCCAGGTCTCTCAGGGTGTTTATAGTTGGGATGAACACTGTGACCAAAACAGCTTGGGGAGGGGAGAGTTTATTTCAGCTTACAGTTTCACAGCACAGTCCATCACTGAGGGAAGAAAGTCAGGGCAGGAACTCACACAGGGCAGGAACCTGGAGGCAGGAGCTGACGCAGAGGCCCTTGCTCAGTGCTGCTTACAGCACGCAGGACCACCCACCCAGGGATGGCACCACCCACAGTGAGCTGGACCATCCCCCCTCATTTGTCAATCAAAAAAATGCACCACAGGCCCCTCTAGCAGGAGCATTTTCATAGTTGAGGCTCTCTCTTCCAAACTGACTCTAGTCTGTGCCAAATTGATATAAAACTAGCCCACATACCAAGCTAGTCTTGAACTCCTGGTCCACAGATGATCCTCCTGCCTCAGCATCTTAGCAGGTGGGGATTAGCTATGTCAGCCATGTAGTTTGCTTGCTTTGTTTTACATTTCTAAAAATAATTTCATACACATACTCATGTGCACACACGCAGACACACACATGCACACAATTAAACACAATATGGACAAGGCTTTAAGGAAGGGGGTATCCTAAGGACACGTGTGCAAGGGATGCTGCATCATCACAGGCATCACTGCTGCTTTGAGAAAGGGAAAAAAGAAGAAAAGCATCGACTCCTCATTTTGGCGCAGCAGAGAACTAAGAGCAAGATGAAAGCCTAGCGTCTCTGCCTCCCTCAGTTCCGTGTCTCCTTGACTCTGCCGAGGCACGTTAATCTCTCAAGAGGTGTCGGTCTACCTAACCTTCCTCATCCCTTTTCAAGGCTGAAGACACAAAAATAAGTCATTTTCCTTCCCAAATGGCAGTCACCTTGGGTTCCAGAACAAAGCCTCCAAGGACAGCATCTTCCTTGTACCAACGCAACCAATCCAAACCATCGAAATAGTGTAGGATGGGGAGGCTCCACCCTGGAGCAGGTCTTCTTACTGGTCCCCATTGGTGTCGGCAGCTGTAACATCCTCTTCTGACCTCCTGACAGAACCTGAACTGAGACAGACGATGCTCAAACCACACTTGGCACGGGACTACTTAATTAGGCCAGAGCTTTTGCCCCCATTCCAACTATTCTATCTAAAGCTCAGATACGGGTAACAGAGATGGCTCCGCAGTTTAAAGCACTTATCTTGCAGAGGGTCTGGGTTTGATTCCCAGCACCCACACAGTGGCTCATGACTACCCCTGACATGTCAGTGTTAAACCATAATCTTTCTGCTGGGCAGTGGTGGCTCACACCTTAAATCCCAGCGTTCAGGAGGCAGAGGCGGTCAGATCTCTGAATCTGAAGCCAGCCTGGTCTACAGATCAAGTTCCAGGACAGACAGAGAGACCCTGTCTCATAAATAGATCATAAATAAATAAACAAGCAAACAAACAAATAAATACAACATAAAAACACAACTTTTCTTTTTAATAATTTATTTATTTTATTTTATATGCATTGGTGTTTTGCCTGCATGCATGTCTGTGTGAGGGTGTCAGATTTTGGAGCTGCAGTTGTTTATTTTTCCTTTTTATTTTTTGCCTTTTGAGACAGGTTCTCTGTATCTTTGACCTGGAATAACTCTGTAGACCAGGCTGGAGCTGCAGTTGTTAATTATCATGTGGGTGCTGGGAATTGAATCTGGGTCCTCTGAAAGAGCAGTCAGTGCTCTTAACCTCTGAGCCATCTCTCCAGCCCCACAACTTTTCTTTTATTGTCCCCAAGATCATATGTTGACATCACAGTATAAAACACAATACAACCTTAAAAGTCACACTCTTTAAGAGTTTAATAATTGCTTTGGGCAGCACTGGGGAGGCAGAGGCAGGAGGATCTCTGTGAGTTTGAGGCCAACCTGGTCTACAGAGCAAGTTCTAGGACAGGCTCCAAAGCTACATAGAAACCCTGTCTCAAAAAAACAAAAAAAATGTTTAATAATTGATTGGTAAGTCCAAATTTTCTATGCAAGCCCCAAAGTCTTCAAGCTGTGGGCTGCTGTTAAAAAAAAAAAAAAACTAAACTAAACTAAACTAAATATTTTCTTATTCCAATAGGACAAGGACACAGTTACCATCATATCAAAACAAAACCAAAACTACAACAGTATAAAATTGTCAGTGTCTGACAATTGGGCCTGATGATCCTCAGTGCTCCAGAAGGCTTGGCCAGTCCCCCTGCTCCAGCTCTGCTGATGAGGACAGCAGCTTGTCTCCTCGGCGCAGGCTGGCTCCGCTGTGTCAGGTCCAAAGGAAGCTCATTTCCCCAAATTCTGGGAAGTAGGAAAAAGCCAGCCTTGCTCGGGAACTCCGTGAAGCTGGATCCTCTCTACCAAAAGCAATCATCTTCCTTATCATTGGCTGAAGGGACAAATAGCATCTGTGGTGCCTATTAGCACATACACTCCGCCCCCTCAGCCGCCACAGCATCACAAGTACCTGTTACACATCTCAGGCCATCACATCCTCAGCTCCTCTCCAGGACTCAGACTCCGCTGCCCCAGCTACTCATGTTGCCCTCACCCTCTTTGTCTTCTTCCCTCTCTTCCTCCCTCCCCCTCTAGCTGTCTTGCTCTCCCTGTGCTCTGCCCCTGTTTCTCTCACGGCAGGTCCAGTCTGCTGGTCGTGTTCAGTACACTACTTTGTCTCCCTGCTCTGGACCCTTCCAGATGCCTCTGGCTATTCTCCTTCATATCTACGATAACGAGCTTCTCCTCAAGCACACGTGGAGCCATGATGTTGTCAGGTTATATGCCGCTGTCACTGGTGTCATTCCACAGTCCTGGCATCTCCAGTATCCCGAGGTCTCCACTAACACAGAGACTTTTCCTTCACCAATGGCTTCTTCACGGCCTCTCCAACCATGACACATGGTGCCAAGCTTCACTTCCTCTCCTCGACCCCTTCAACTTCAGCTTCCCTGCTGCCAAAGCCATTATTATGATTTGGAAGACCCTGACGCGTTACGAAGCTCAGCTGCCAGTGTGAGATGCAGCGTTGGCCCACAGCTTCTGTGTTCGGAACTTCAAGAAATACTTCACAGATTTCACCTCCATGAGACTGGTCTTCTTTAATTACAAGCTGATTTTTCAAGTCCCAGCAAACCTGTATCCATTGCTCCAGTAAAACAAAAAATTTCATAATCTCACAGATTCTTAAAAATATCACACGAATAGTTCCGATCAAGTCTTTGCTTACCTCTGAAACTTCACAAGCCAGGCCTCCATCGTCCCCATTTCTCTGAACATTACCCAACTTCCCACAGTAGCTCACTAACCTCTGAGCACTCAACGACCTTTCCAATCTAAAACTCCAAAACCTCCACCTTCCTCTCACAAAATAGTCCAGGCATGAAAGCCACAAGGTTAGGTCCGGGACAGCAATGCTCCATGTTCTCTGCTCTGGTTTCTGTTCTAGCTCCTGTGGCTGTGAGAAAGCAGCTCGGGGAGGAAAGGGCTTATTTGGATTAAAGATTACTTACAATCCCTCAGCAGGGAATGCTGAGGCACAAGCCAGAACCCAGAGGCTGAAACAGAGGCGATGGAGGGACAGCGCTTACTGGCTTGCTTCCCCTGGCTTTGTTTGTTTGTTTTTGCTTTTGTTTTTGAGACAGGGTTTCTCTGTGTAGTCCTGGCTGTTCTGGAACCCATTCTGTAGACCAGGCTGGCCTCAAACTCACAGAGGTCCACCTGCCTCGACTCCTGAGTGCTGGGACTAAAGGGACATGTCACCACAGCCCCACTCGGATACCTAATACAGCCCAGGACTGCATGCCTAAGGATGATGCCTCCCACCGTGGGCTGGATGGTCCAACTTCAGTTAGCAGTCCAGAAAATGCCCTACAGACATTCCCACAGGCAATCTGATAGAGACAATTCCTCAACAGACATTCCTTCTTTACAAGTGTGTGGAGATGACAACTAAGATTAGCTATTACAAGCAGCTAACTTTCTTAACTGCTGAGCCATTTCTCCAGCTCCTCACTTTGTTTTTTCAAGACAGGGATTTGGTGCTGGAAAGAGTGATGGTTCAGCAACTAAGAGCACTGGCTGCTCTTCTAAAGGGTCTGGGTTCAGTTCTGGGCACCCACACAGTGGTTCACAGCTGTCTGTAACTCCAGTTCCAGGAGCTCTGGTATCCTCTTCTGAACTCCACAGGTAACAAGCACACATGTGGTACACATGGGGTATACATGCAGACAAAACATTCAAACGCATAAAACAAAAGAAATAAATCTTTAAAAAACAAAAAGGGAGCCGGGCGATGGTGGCGCACGCCTTTAATCCCAGCACTCGGGAGGCAGAGGTAGGCGGATCTCTGTGAGTTCGAGACCAGCCTGGTCTACAGAGCTAGTTCCAGGACAGGCTCCAAAGCCACAGAGAAACCCTGTCTCGAAAAACCAAAAAAAAAAAAAAAAAAAAAAAAAAAAAAAAAAAAAAAAAGGGTCTCATGTAAAGCAGGCTGGTCTTGAACTTCTGACCTCCCTCCAGTTCCACAGTGCTGGGGTTACAGGTACCACCTTGTCCACGCTTTGCAGCAGCTTTCTAAACTCAACACCATCAGGTCCAAAGGACATGCCATTTCCCCAGATTCCAAGCAGCAGAAGGTACAAATTAGCTCCCCAAAGCTCATGCTGGCCTCCAGGTTCCCTCAGTACCACAAGTACCAGTTACCGATTTCACAATCATGTAGCATCCCAGCCCTTCTCACCTCCCCTTCTTCCCTAAACTCCCCGAGCTCATGAGCTTCTCTCCCCCAGCTACTCCTCCTTATAACCCTGCTATGCTCTCTCTGTCTCCCTCCACCTCACTGCTCTCATTTGGTCTCCCTTGTTCTCTCTCTCTTTCTCCCCCTCTGTGCCTCTCCCTCTCTCCATGTTTCCCCTTCTCTCTCTCTCTCCCTATATTCCTTTATCACCCCCCCCCCCCCGCTCTGCTCCTGTTTTTCTCATAGCCGGGTCCAGTCTCCTTCCCTCTCTCTATGTTCCCCCTTCTTTCTCTCTCCCCATGTTCCTCTATCCCCTCCTCCCTCCCTTTATCTACACTGCTCCTGTTTTCTCATGGCCAGGTCCAGTCTTTGGGTCATGTTCAGTCCATTTTTTTCTCTGTCTTTCCTGATGCTTCTGTCTGTTCTCTCTCTTAAATCTACAATAAAAACCTTCCCTTTAACCTTAGATACCATGGCATGATCACATCATCTGTCAGTTTTTATAAGAGTGATGAGGTACAACTTCATTCCCTCCCCCATTTTCTTTTTGTTTGTTTGTTTTTGAGACAGGGTCTCACTAATCGTCTTGACTGACTGACCCAGAACTCACTATGTAGACTAGGCTGCTCTCAGACTTACAGAGTTTCTGCCTGCCTCTGCCTCCCATGCTCCCGTGTGCTGAGATTTTTTAATCACACTTGGCCTCTTTTCTTACATTGATCCTTTTTGTGAGATGAGTCTTGCTACGTAGCCCAACCTGATCTGGGAACTCAATCTTTTTTTTTAATGTTTATTTATTTTGTTTTATGTGCATTGGTGTTTTGACTGCATGTATGTCTGTGTAAGTGTGTCAGATCCCCTGGAACTGGAGTTACAGGCAGGTGTCAGCTGCCATGTGTATGCTGGGAATTGAACCCGGGTCCTCTGGAAGAGCAGCTAGTGCCCTTAACCCCTGAGTCATCTCTCCCATCCCTGGAACTCACTTCTCACCAGGCTGTTTTCACACTAGCCCCAAACTCACAGAGATCCCCCAGACCTATGTACCACATGCAACTACATTACTTTGCTTTGGGTTTTCTTTTTTTTTTAATATTTATTTATTTATTATGTATACAATATTCTGTGTGTATGCCTGCAGGCCAGAAGAAGGCACCAGACCCCATTATAGATGGTTGTGAGCCACCATGTGGTTGCTGGGAATTGAACTCAGGACCTTTGGAAGAGCAGGCAATGCTCTTAACCTCTGAGCCATCTCTCCAGCCCGAGCTACATTACTTTGTATTTGGACTTTTCTTTGGGCCACCAACAAGTTTCCAAATAAAGATATGGAATTTTATTATTAATTATGAGTGCTGAGCTTAGGTTAGGCTTGTCCCACTAGCTCTTTTAACTTAACCTGTTTCTGTTCATCTATGTTTTGTCTTGGGGCTTTTTACCTTTCTTTCAATCTGTATGTCCTACTTTCCTGCTTCCTCCGTGTCTGTCTGTCTGGCCCCTGGTATTTCCTTTCTTCTTCCTTTGAGTCTAAATTCCTCCTTCTACTTACTCCCTCTATCTGGGAATTCTGCCTATACCTCTTCCTTCACTATTGACTGTTCAGCTTTTTTTTTTTAAGATTTATTTATTTATTTATTATGTATACAGCATTCTGCCTCGATGTATGCCCGCATGCCAGAGGAGGGCGCCAGATCTCAGTACAGATGTTTGTGAGCCACCATGTGGTTGCTGGGAATTGAACTCAGGACCTCTGGAAGAGCAGCCAGTGCTCTTAACCTCTGAGCCATCTCTCCAGCCCTGTTCAGCTTTTTATTAGACCAATCAGGCGCCTTATGCAGGCAAGGTAAAACAGGAACACATCTTTACATAGTTAAAGAAACAAATATTCTGCAACATAAACAAATGCAACACATCTTTGCACAGTTAAACATCCTGCAACATCATTTGATAAGTGTGGGGATATGGTTCAGTGGAGAGAGCACTCACCTAATATACACAAGTCCTAGGTTCAATCCCCAATACAAATACATACATACGTACATACATACATACATACATACATACAATACTCATTTATCTGCAATCCTAGTACTCAGGAGGTTAAGGATTGCCATGTGTTTGTGGTCAGCCCAGGCAACATAGTTATTTCCAAACCAGCTTGGTCTACAGAGACCCTACACCAGGCATCGTGGTGGCACGTGCATGTCATCATGACACTTGGGAGACAGAGGCAGGAGGATTAGGAATTCAAGGCCATCGTATGAGATAGTGTCTCAACAACAAATGGAAGGAAAGGTTTCTTTGGGCTCATGGTTTGAAGGGATACAGTCCATCATGGCGGGACGGTCTGATGGGGGAGCATGAGGAAGGTCACGTTGCCTCTGAAGTCAGCAAACAGCATACTCAGTTCATTTTCTCTCTTTTTTTTTTTAATATTAACTTTGTTTATTTATTATGTATACAATGTTCTGTATACATAATGTGTGTATCCCTGCAAGCCAGGAAAGGGCACCAGACCTCATTACAGATGGTTGTGAGCCACCATGTGGTTGCTGGGAATTGAACTCAGGACCTTTGGAAGAGCAGGCAATGCTCTTAACCGCTGAGCCATCTCTCCAGCCCCATTTTCTCTTTTTTTCTCTTGTTCAATCTGGGTCCTCGGTCATGAGATGGTGCCCCCCACATTCAGAATGGTTCTCTCGCCTTCACTTAAACTTCTCCAAACTTCCCTCTCACAGACAGTCAGAGGTGTGTGCTTCTAGAAGATTACAAATACAGTTAGGTTGGCAGTGAAGACTGACTGTCACACCCTGTTCCTACTCTCTTTCTTTTTTCTCTCCTGGGTGTCTCCAATTCCAAAGCCCCCTTGGGAACATGAGAGAAGATTGGCCACCTTCTCCTGGGAATTGCACTTTGTGGCACTTGAGTGGTGTTCCTCTACCTTGTGAAATTCACCTCTCTTCTTCTTTTTCTCTCTTTAAACATTGTTTATTCTAATGCATGTGTGGGCGTGCGAGTGCCCAGACACCTGCATGGGGATGGGGGAGAACTTGGAGTCATTTCTCTCCTTCCAACAGGCGGGGTCTGGGGACTGAGCTCAGTTTGACAGCCTTAGTTGACTACAAGTGCCTTAACCCACTGAACTATCTTGAGGACCCAAACTGCCTTCCTTCTTCCTCTCTCTCTCTCTTTCCCTTTTTTTTTTTTTTTAAGATTTATTTAGGGGAGGGGGGAGGGTGAGTGGGGAAGCAGGAGGGAAATGGGAGGAGGGGAGGAAGTGGAAATTTTGAATGGTATTATTTATAAAGCAATAAAAAATAAAAAAGAAGACTGGAACAAGGGGAAAGAAAGATTTACTTAGTTGTTTCTGTGTCTATGTGGGTATGTGCACACAAGTGCATTATGTCCTGTCCACAAAGGCCCTGGCACTAGAGCTACAGAAGTTTGTGAACTGCCATGTAGGTGCTGGAAATTGAATCCAGGTCCTCTGCAAGAGCAGCCAGTGCTCTAATCCTCTTGGAGTCATGACTCAAGCCCCCTTCCCTCCTTCCACCCCTGCTGTTTTTGTTTTGCTCTCACTATTTAGTCCTGCTTCCCTGGAACTTGCTATGAAGACTCACCTACTTCTGCCTCCCAAGGGCTGGGATTAAAAGCATGGGCCACTATGCCCAGCCAGTATATGCACTTAACTGCTGAGCTGACTCTCTGGCCCTTTCTGTGGGCTATTTTTGGTGAGTTTTGTGGTACCAAATCATTACTTTTTTTTTTTTTCGAGACAGGGTTTCTCTGTGGTTTTGGAGCCTGTCCTGGAACTAGCTCTTGGTGGCGCACACCTTTAATCCCAGCACTTGGGAGGCAGAGGCAGGCAGATCTCTGTGTGTTCGAGACCAAATCATTACTTTTATAGACAGATGTTGGGTTACCTCAGCATCACTTATTGGGTGTTCACAATCAGCGCCAACACTCCCAGCATTCTCCAGGTTCCTGGTTTTTCTGATCCTTCATCTGCTGGATAAACCCCTATAACCTGACAGCCGGGGGGCTTCTTGCAGTTCTTTAGGGGCAGAGGATTTGTTTTTGGTTCCTTACTTCTCTCTCTTCCTGAAATCTCTGTAGCAAACCATGAAAGGGCAGGGGTGGCCTTGTGGTCTGGCAGCATCCCTTCAAAAACAAACAAGCGAAGAAACTGAAAGGCAGTCTTCGCCTCTGGGGACCACTCGGAGAAAGAGTTCAGGACCGGTGCATCCGCCGCGCGTGCCTGGGCAGCCCTGGCCGAGGCAGGTCAGATACACTAAGCCAAACAGGATCCCCTGCACCTCAGGTGTCACCTCTGGCCAGAGAGACACTGGCACCTTTGCAAGCCAGCTCCTAATCTTAGGAGGACCCAGGAGAAGTCTGTGGTGGAGTACCCTCAACAATTTACATAGCTTCCCATCTCCTCATTTTCTGTGCCCTCACACAAGACTCTGGGGGCTGGGTGAGAGCAAATGTCACTCGAGTCTCAGATAAGGAAATAGAAGCATAGGTGGGTGAAGACACAGACGCCTGTGGGTTTGGGCTTGTGTATTTCTTTCTAGTTTTATGAAAAATGAATATCCAGGGCTGGAGAGACGGCTCAACAGTTAAGAACATGTGTCTCAACAGAGGGCCTGGGTTCTGACCCCAGCACCCACAAAGCAGCTAACAACAGCCTGTAACTCCCGTCCCAGAGTATCTAAGCCCTCTCTGGCTTCTGTGGGCAAGACAGGCACACAGTACACATACGTAGGAGCAGACAAAATACTCACACACATAAAATAAAATAAAAATGTTATTTTGAAACAGGGTTTTATGTGTCTGAGACTGACCTCCAACTTGCTGTACAACTGAAGATGACTTTGCTCTCCTGATAATCCCGCCTTCTCTCTCACGTGCTAGGATTGCAGGTTATTAGAAAGAGTCTTCAAACCTTTTATCCCAGCACTCGGGAGCCAGAGGCAGGCAGACTTTCGTGAATTTGAGGCCTGCCTGGTCTACAGAGAGAGTTCCAGGACAGCTAGGGTTGTTACATAGAGAAAACCTGTCTCGGGGTGGGGGTAGGGAATGTCTTCATTATAAATTTAAAATCTTGGGAAGCCCTGATCCCGCCTGCATCATTCATAAATATGGTTAACACTTCAAGTTTGTTTCAAAAGATCCAACTGAAAGTGAGATGCTGTCCACGGCCATCAGTCCCCACTCCAGAGAGGCTGGGAGCCGCTGAACAAACACACAGCAGGGCAATCAGTCATTGCACCTCCTAGAAATTAAAGCTTAATTCTTTTTTTTTTCTTCCCCAGACAGGGTTTCTCTGTGTAGCTCTGGCAGTCCTGAAACTCGCTCTTGTAGACCAGGCTGACCGGAAACTCAGAAATCCAACTGCCTCTGCCTCCCAAGTGCTGGGATTAAACGTGTGCGCTACCACCGCCCAACTCAATTCTTACATTGACCCAGAAGGATAGGCTTTCCCTAGGGAGCGTTCCTAGTGGGTTTTCCACACACTCGAGTTCAGTGACACTGAATCCTCTGTCCTATTGGCCTTTTAAAGTCGTGCCTATTTCCCTCATTCTCTTTCATGACCAAACTGATTAAAAATTTTCTTTGAAGATGGCGTGATAATGAGACATAGCCAGTCAAATCTAACTGCACCAGGTCATACACGATTTAAGTTTCAATGCAAACAGCTGATGGGGGTTCATGACCCTGACTACAAGAAGTTAGAGTAGAAAGGAATTCAAGTCCTGATCAACGAAGGGGACAGGGGACAGGGCAGGCATAGGAAGAATCCACAGGCTGAGGTCGTAGGTTATTCACTGTGGGTACTCATTCCACCGTGACCCAGCAGACTTCAAAACAGGCTATAGATCCGTCAGCAAGGCATTGAAATAAAATAGAAGGCCTCTAACACACCAGGACTCTTCATGTGGCTGCAAACCTCAGCCCAAGGGCTCACAGGAAGCAGGAAATCCTTGTTTTTGTTTTTCTTGTGACAAGATCTTCTATAGGCCAGGCTGGCCTCCAACTTTTGATGTAGTTAAGTATGACCATGATTTCTTAATCCTCCTGCCTCAGCTTCCCCCCACTGCTGGGATTATAGGCATATCCCACTACTCCCACCTTGTATATTATTATTATTTTCAACTACAATGTTTCTACAGGAGAATGTGGTTTTGCCTAAGGGTTAACAAACCTCTGTAATGGGTCAGCGGATATTTTCAGCATTGCAAATCAGAGTCTGCTGTGATGACTGAGCTCCACAACTATACGGTAAAAGCAGGCAGGCAGGGGAATGAGTATGGCTATGGTCTAGTCAAACTGTAATTACAAAAAACAGGGGGTGGGCTGGATTGCCTAGCTTCTATCTAGTAGATGACAGGCCGGATTTTAACATCTCCTTACTGAGCCCCTGTAGGAGCTGGTTCAGTTATGTCCCTGGCCTCGGTTTCCCTTGCTGTATAGTGGAGCAGCTGAGTCTCTATCCTAAACTGTCATTGAAGGTTGCTAAGAGGTCAGATGAGCTCACCACTGAGGGCTTCCTAAGGGAGAACCGAGCAGCGGGAGGGCCTCTTGAGGTTCATGGATGCAAAGCAGATTGTTTTCCTCCAAGGTCTGGGGAGAGAAAGGCTTGTTTAAGCCAAATCACATCCGTGGGTACCGGTATTCCAGGGGGTATCCCAGAGGGAGACAGCACCCAAGGCCTGGCACTGCGGCCTCACCTTGCTTCCTGGGGGCCCGGTGAGTAAGCAAATGAAGATCAGAGGGCGGCAGCAGAAGAACCGGGTCTCCAGTGGGCTGTTCTGACGATCTCTTTAAGGGCTTGCTTTCCTGAGCCCAGTGCTTAGGGCTGGGATGTTATCTGACCTGAGTCTTGTGTAGTCTGGTGTTTCTGCTCTGCTCAGTCCTGGAACCTTCTTTTCTTGCTTCCTGGAAGCTACATTTATTCCACAAGGGCTGGCTCAGGCTATGCACTGAAGGAGGGACACTGGTTGAGCAAGCCCAACATCAGGCATCCTAGAAGCTGTCCTCTGACCCCCATACCGGCTATGGCATGTGTACCCCCCCCCAAAAAAAATAAATATAATGTAGTTTTTAGAAATTAGCAGCAGACCTACCTAGCAGAGTGGTGATGGCACACCCCTTTTACTCCCAGCTCTCAGGAGGCAGATTCAGGGCTGATCTCTGGGAGTTGGAGGCCAGCCTGGTCTACAGAGCGAGTTCCAGGACAGCCTCCAAAGCTACATAGAAAAACTCTGTCTCGAAACCCACCCTCCCCCCCCCAAAAGAAAAACAAAACAAACCCAATTAGTAGCAGCTCTCTCATTTCCCCCATTTTACTAATGAGAAAGCTTAAGAGACTCGCCTGAGGGAGTTCACACAGCACTGGAGTGTGGAAGCATCTAGAAAGAGGCTGTATATATGGCTCGAATTAGGATCTGCTATTCTGTTTATATTCTTGTCCCCAGCTGTGAAACTTCCCAGTCCTTGTCACACGGGAGCTCTAAAGGGGTTTGATTTAGAGCAGGGGCAGACAGTCCCTCCGTTGTCTTGGCTTGTAGACTTACTTAGCAAAGAGGACTCCAAGTTGGAGGGCTCTGTCAAGACTGGAGTCATCAAATAGGTACTCTGAGCCCTGGGACGAAGACTCACACAAACTGGCCTTACCCTTCCAGGGCATTTATTGGATTATAGAACCAACAGGTTGGAGAGAGGCAACTGGGGTTCTCTCCCAAATGCTGCGCTCAGGAAGCGCAACCTCAGCCTCTCAACAACGTTATGTTGGCTTCAGTCAAATTTAACAACCTGTACCCTAGCTCCAGTAGCCGTCATTGCACCAGTCAGTGCTCAGGAAATTCCTAGGGCTGGCTCTCATTGGGTCTCTTTAGGTTTATGCATCCATCCCTCAACCAATAGTTGTAGTCTAGAGGAGGGATTATGTCAACTGGACAGCCCAGACAAACCATTAGAAAGACAGTGATGAAGGGCGACCCCTAGTGGACGCACGGAGGAATGCAACTGGACAAGGTAGTTACTGTGTTGAGCCTTGAAGTTAAACTTGGCCTGTAGAATCTACAACCCGCCCTCAATATGACCCTGTTAGCTAACTTGAACTTTTTTTTTCTTTTTGGTCTGCCTTCCTCAGCCACTAACCCCTCCCTGCTATTATGTAGCTGCAATATTGGCTGTTTTCAGCTCACTTGGGAATACACAAGACATTCTTAACAATGTCCCAGTTCCCTTCTGCCCTGCCTCCACTGCTGGCATAGCCTTTTTCAGTCCCTGCTGTTTAGTGGCAACACTGTCCCTTCTCAAGCAGAGTCTGAACTCAGAAACCACCACCAACTCCTTCCAGTTAACTGGGGAAAGTGTGGGGGGGGTGTCTTAGTTCCCTCCCTAGGGTTCCTCCATTCTCCTAGGAGCTTCGTGACCCCCGCCTTCAGAACACACACACATCCCCTTGACCCAGACTGGGCAGCTCTCTTAGGGTTCTGGCTCGCTGTTCTGCCGAGTGCAAGTCATAGCTCCGTAGGGCCCGACGCACTGATGGGGCTCAACAAAAGCCGGCTCTGCGCATGACTTCTCGATAAGGGGAGACATCAGGGAAAGCAGCTCCAGAGCCATGGAGAAAGCGAGGCAGAACAGAGACAGGGACTGGAGAGTAGAGGCATGGGGAAGAGAGGGCAAGATTCTCAGAGAGAGCATGGGAGTGATGTGGATCCAAGGAGAGCGAGCAGGCCAGGAACAAGGCTTGGTGCACATTCAAGTGCACCAGCTGTGCCAGTGGATTCCGCTTTCTCCCCCGCCCCCTCCCCCGTTAAGTAAACAAAGTCCCTGTGATTTGTGTTTTGTACAGTTGAACCTTCCCTGGTGGGAGTTGATTTAGCCGAGCGTCCAGTTCTGGTAAAAACCTGGGTACACGGCGAAGAGGACTGGAGCGGGAAGGACAGGCAGTTCGTTAGCTACAAGGAGAAAACATTCATCTTCCCAGACCTCTTGGACAAACTTCCTACGCTCACCACCTGGGACCAGAGCCAAGTTTCGGCTGGAAGAAGTGAGATTGCACAGGCCGAAAAAAGCCCATGAGGGACTGCCGGGAACAAGCCAGGCGGTTCTGCTTAGGGCCTGACCACCAGTGACCAGAAGCCCAGGTACGGTCAAGGCGAGGCTATAATTCTGTCCCCACTATAATCCAGTGAGTCTCTCCTATAGGCTAGCTCCCCCTACAGCGGAGGAAGCAGCAGTAATCTCCACGAGGGAACACAGATCTGGAAGGAGGGGGAAGTTTGTTGTTTTTCGAGACAGGCTTTCTCTGTGTAGCTTTGGAGCCTGTCCTGAAACTCACTCTGTACACCAGGCTGGCCTTGACCTCACAGAGTGCCTTTGCCTCCTCAATGTTGGGATTAAAGGTATGTGCCACCACCAGTTGGCTGGGATTTTTTTTTTTTTTTGAGCCAGGCATGATGGTACATATACCTGTGTACAAACCTCTAACCCTAACACTTCAAAGGCCGAGACAGGAGGATCACAACTTCTAAACCAATTTAGGCTCCATAGCAAGGCCCTACTTTAAAGCAAAAACAAGACCTGAAGTGTGGGGACCTCCCTTGCAATCCAAAGGGGAACAGTGCAAGGCTAGTCCTGGCTGGAGAGTGAACCCTTGTCTTAAAAATCCTAAAGCAAAACAAAATGAACCCCAAAATAAAAACGCAAAAACCAGGAGAACTCCCCCGCAGAGAAAATAGCGTATTTGCAATGCTGAAGATTCAATTTTTTTTGGGGGGGGGGGGGCGGAGTCTTTAGCCTAGGCTGACTCAAACACAATGTGTAACAGGATGACCTTGAACTTCTGATCCTCCTGCATGTTCTAGAATTACAGGGTTGTACCAATCCTGCTTGTGTGGTGCTGAGAATCAAACCTAGGGCTTCAAGCTTGATAGGCAAGCACTCTATAAACCAAGACCTTTGATTTTTTTAAAATTACATTTATTGTGCGCATGTGTGCAGATATACATGTGTCATGGTGGGTGTGAAGGTCAGAGGGCAGCTGTGGCAGTCAGTTCTTTCCTTCTACCATGTGGGGGCCTGGGAATCAAACTCAGCTCACTAGGGCCTTTTCCTGTAAGTCAGAGGTTCTCAATGTGTGGGTCGTGACCCCTGTGGAACAACCCACTTCACAGGGTTCGTCTAACACCATCAGAAAACATTATATTCATAACAGTAGCAAAATTAGTTATGAAGTAGCAACGAAAATAAGTTTTTTATTTTTTTTATTATTATTATTTTTTTCCAGACAGGGTTTCTCTGTGTAGCCCCAGCTGTCTTTGGAACTCACTTATATAGACCAGGCAGGCCTTGAACTCACAGAGATCCACCTGCCTCTGCCTCCCAAGTGCTGTGACAAATAAGGTGTGTGCTGCCATCACTATCTGGCTAACAACAAAACTCATTTTATGGCTGGGGGGTCACCACAACATGAGGAACTGTATTAAAGGGTCGCAGCGTTAGGAATGTGAGAGTCACAGGGCCAAATCATCTCATCAGCACCCCCAGCTGCTGTCTACCCTTTGACGATTTGCTGACTTTTCAGATCTATGTGTATCAATGTTTTACCTGCAAATATGTGCATGCATGCTTGGTACCTACAGAGGCCAGGAGTGTGTTGGGCCCTGTAGAACTGGAGTCATAGATGGCTGTGAGCTGCTCTGTGGGTACAAGGAGCAGAACCACGGTCCTGCGCAAGGATAGCAAAAGCTGCAGACTAGCTCTCCAGCTGCCCCTCCCCTCCCCTGCAGACTAGCTCTCCAGCCCACTCCCCTGCAGACTAGCTCTCCAGCTGCCCCTCCCCTCCCCTGCAGACTAGCTCTCCAGCTGCCCCTCCCCTCCCCTGCAGACTAGCTCTCCAGCTGCCCCTCCCCTTGGGTTTTTCGACACAGGGTTTCTTTGTAGCTTTGGTGCCTGTCCTGGAACTCACGCTGTAGACCAGGCTGGCCTGGAACTCAGATATCTGCCTGCCTCTGCCTTAAAGATATGGTTGAAGCTGGCTTTGATTCTTCCTCCTCACACTCTTCAGTATTTGCTCACCAGAATTGCTGCCATGACAGAATCTGTATTTTTCTCTTTTGGTGTCCTGTATCCCAGGCACTCACCTGGTACTTGCTATGTAGATAGGAAAACCTCAAACTTTTTTGTTGTTTTAGTTTTTTTTTTTTTTTCTGAGACAGGGTTTCTCTGTGAAACAATTCTGGCTATCCTGGAACTCTCTGTAGACCAGGCTGGCCTCAAACTCTCAGAGATCTGCCTGCCTCTGCCTCCCAAGTGCTGGGATTACAGGTGTGCACCACCACCTCCTGGCTAACCCTTGAGCTTCTAAACCCTCCTGCTCCCTTTCCTGGTGTGACCACGCTGTTTTACCTGGTGCTGAGGACTGAGCCCAGGAGGTAGGGTCTGCTATGTAGCCCTGGCTAGCTTGCTATTCGCTAAGTAGCCCAGGCCTTGAACTCTCAGCAATCACCCTGCCTCAGCCTGCCCAGTCCTGGCTCACAGGTATAGACATAGATTGGAGCTCTCCCTGGCCGCACAACCTGGACAAGGTACAACCCTGCTGTCTACTCTGGTGCACAAGGTGATTGACAACACATACCCACAAAAAGGAGTGTCTAGTGGCTGGCCTGGCACCCACCCGGTATTTAATAATGGCAGCTATCATAACTCTGGCTGGCAGCAGAGTCTCCTACAAGGAACGTTCCAGACTTGTGCAGAAGCGGCCAGAGCAGGCATCCATCCTCTTTATGCACCTGATTTTATTCTTTATTATAATAGGTTAAGCCACGGAACTCATGATCTGAATTTTTTTTTATTTTCTGAAATGAAACCATTGTACATTGTACAAACAATATCTACCGATGGAATAAATAAGAGAAAAATCATACTGCTGTACAACACACCAAAAAAAAAACTGTAAGAGAGGGAAAAAAAGGTAACAGTGAAAAAAAGGTCTTTATATCTCTAACCAGGTCCTCGGCGATAACTAACATTCCAAACCATGACACCGTCTGATGGGCAGTCACCACCCTCTAGGAACCGGTCAATAGCCTTCCAGGTTGTGGGTGTAAGTGCCAGCACTTTGTGGAATGTGTAGCCGCCATTCCCCCACCTTCAAGTTTTGGGGGATGTTTGCCCTGGGAGCCCTTTAGGCCATGGGGCCTGATGTCCACGGAAGGCATTTGCTTAGGATCCCCAGCCCCTGGCTCGGCCAGATGAAAGGTCTTAGATTCTGTGGCGGGGATGAGGGCGGGGGTTCGGGGATGGGGACCATCGGCTCCGGAGAGAGGACCGTGGCGGGGAAGGAAGCACATTGATTTTGCAGTCTGACCGCTCCGCGTGGAAGGCTTTCCTGGCCAGCGTGCAGTGCAAGGCTGCTGGCTCTTTGCCTGGCGTGGCCGTCGGGGGCACCCGAATGGTCCCCATCAACGGCCTATTCCTACCTTCAGGCACTTCAGAGAAAAACTAATACAGCCTCGGTACCGTGGACCTCGTCGTTGTCTTCATCCTCAACTGCGTCAACTCCTCTTGACTGTCCGGAGAGGCTGCAGTGGACAGAAGAGGTGCAGGTGGCCCTGGCCGCCCTGCTGGCTCCATGGATGCATGTGCTGGGCTCTCCTTCAGCTGTGTGTTGTAACCGCTTGTTTCCCAGAAAAAGAAATAAATATCCAAATTCATCTTTCACCAAAATGGAGTTTTGCTGCAAAAGAAAAATGTTGCCCTAGCTCTAGAATCTGGAGGTAAAGCCGCCTTGACCTTGAGATATGTTGGAGGTCGTGCATCTGGTTGCTTTCCAGCAAAGACACAGAACACAGTTCTTCACAGAACTGACTGCCTGAGGGGCAAAATTGCTAAGTACAAGAATTTTCTTTTTTAAGACAGAAACATTTTAGCATTGCTAACTTCAACATTAAGATTTCAAAGTTTTTTTTTCTTCCCTTATTTCAGGAGATATTTTTGCATGAGGTATTTAAAATTCAGGAACATTTTGATTCTTTGTGAGTATAGGAAATAGACAGCTCCCTTGAAAACAGAAAAAGAAGTTGGAGCTTTCCTCCCCTCAGAAACTCTTAGAAAATGGAGCCTGGCAGACACTTCTCATGATGATTGGGAGAAAGATCCACACGTCACAAGGTGGTACCTGAATATGCACCAGTTAGCAAACAAAACAAAAAACAAAACAAAAACAAACACCCCGCTCCCCCCACCCCAACATACAACTCGTAGGGAGTCAGTGCTCCAGTGCAGAAAGAAGCGGGGGAAGCCGTCAGGTCTGAGGGGTCCGTGGAGGAATTAAGAGCAAACCAGGCCTCAGAACTCAACAGTTGGGCAGCTCGTCCAAGGGGTGTCTCCACTGAGTGAGAGAAAGCTGTCTCGGTGCAATTGAGGGCAGGGGAAGAGGGAGCCTCTGTGGCTCCTTTCTGGGGCTGTGTGCAAATCTTCCCAGTTCCTCGGTGCCTTGGTTCTGGCCTTTGAGGCCCAATTGTTAAGGTCCGCTCCCCAGTGGAGGCTGACAGCTCATGCTGGGAACGAGACTCCATCCACCTGTTGCCTCTGAGAGTCAGAACATGATGCCAGGAGCATCTTGCCTGGGATCTGGGGTGTGGGAGGACAGGAACGAAGGGCATCAGGTTTCCATGGATTTGAAATCCAAGCAATGTCCTGTGGGAGAGTTCAGCACCAGCTATTCCTGCTGCCTGCTCCCAACCTCCCCAGCCCTGTACTATCCTAAGGAGACAAGCTCGCAGTCAGCCATTCTGTCCTTGGAGGGCCTGGAGAAAGCAGTGCCAGTGGTGGCTAGAGTGGGGGAGATAGGGTGGAAGTGCCAGAGGAATCTAAAGGCTTTGCACGTCAATCTGGGCTACTGTGGCTTGCAAACCCCTAGCCTCCAAGGCTCCAGGAGGTGAGGGCGTGTCCTGAACCAAGGAGGCCAGCCCTTGGGAAGTGAGGCTGAGACTTAGAGCCCTAGGGGCCCTGGGAGTTGGGGCTGGCTCCAGGTAGGGTGCAGGGTGTGCCCAAACACTGCCCACCTGAACCAGGAGCCACTGAAGGTGCCTGATCTCCTGTTCTCTACCCCACCTGCTCTGAAGCAGTCTCAGGGCAGGGAGGAGAGAGACAGGAAGGGGGCAGCAGCCAACCAAAATGAATGGGCACTTTGCCAGGAGAGATGCAAAAACCAGGAAGCATGCCAGAGGTAACCTCTAGGGTACAAGGCACAAAAAAAGAAAGCGGAAGGAATTGGTTGAAGAGTGAAAAAGCCCCTACGAAAAGCAAATTCCTGACTGGTACCACCCTCAAATAGCTTATATCATTAAATAGAGAAGTGGGGGCAGGGGATACAGCAGCAACACAAATGTAATCTTGGCTTCCGAGAGAGTGTGCAGACACTCCTGAGCTGTCGGCCCACTTCCCAAGGACAGTCACTTGAAGGTTCGAGTGTTTCACTTCACAGCAGAGCTCGCCAGCGTCTGAGAAGTTCCACCGTTCTAGGTTTTTCTTGGATTTGCACTTAGTAAACTTGAAACGTTAGTTCTGTTCGCGCCCAAGAGGAACCGCTTGAGCAGCGTTCTAGAATTAAGCCTGCTGATGTACCCGCCACGAAACATGGACCAAAGGGTTCCACTGGGCATCTACATCTCTTCAGAGTTCTGTTGAGAACATTCCAGCTTCATCTTTTTAGAGGGTGGCCCTCCTTCCAAATCCTTCGGGGGAAGAAGAGAAGGGACTGGGGTCAGTATAAGCAGGGAGGGCAGTTAGGACACCGGTGGAACAGCAGACTGGCTCCAGAGGGAAGCAAGAGAAAACTACTTAGCTCTGTCAACCTTATGAGCTCTACCTGGGGGGAGGGGAGGTTCCAGACACACGGCAAACTTGAAACCCAAATGCTTTGGAGAGCGTGTGAAACCCACCTACTCTATGACCACTGTTACTCTGAACCGTGACACGGGCTGTTCCCTCTGTATTTTTAGCCCCTGGCCTTTGATTGCACAAAGCCTAGACCATGTTTCCCTTGTGACTAGTCTTCCTGTCTGTAACCATGGAGGTAAGCACCCGAGCGGAAGGTGCTGTGTGGACTGTTGTCCCTCAGGTACAGGCATCCGGCTTGCTGCAAATGCTGAGCTCATGCTGAGTGGACACAGGGACATTATTCTGGGGAAAGGGATCCATCCTTGTCACTGAATTCCCCAGAAGTCTTATGACACCCCAAAGGGTATTCACTCACCAGCTGTCACCTCTGGTCTCTCAGACCTCAGCCATCACCCGAGACCAAACGGTGCTCCCTGGCCTCTGTGATGTCTTCATGTTACCACAGGCGTGGAATAAAGCCTGTGCCTGGACAGCCCCCTCTTTCTACTCATCCCACCCCTTGAAGCCTGTACTCTCCTGAGCTCATGGTTCTCAAACTTTAGGTACAGGAGATTCCTCTCAATCTAAAGAGAGCCCAAGTCACCCAGGCTCCTCTCATGTTTCTCTGCATCAACCCACGCCATCTGTCCAGACAGAGGCTTAGTGTCCTGCGTCTGTCTATAAAACTTCTCTGCCTGAGCCACCCTAGTCCTGGACAGGGCTTGGTCTGTAGCATGTGCTGTGTTAACTGTGTCAAAGAGGCACCAGTTTGGGCATCAGAACCAAACAGAAGGCTGAGTGAGCGTTCTCTGAGGACTCCGGACAAGGCTTGGTATCAGGGAAGCAGGTTCTCTTCCTCACTACCTTGGAATTTAATTTAATGTTTTATTACACTCATTCTTTATATGTACTGGGCATGCACATGGACATGTGTGCATGTAACAACATGTGCAGAGAGGTCAGAGGATAGCTTGAGGGAGTCATTTTTCTCTTTCCACTACATGGGTCCTAGATTTTGAACTTAGGTCATCAGACCTGGCGCAGTGCCTTGATCAGTGGCGTCATCCCGTTGCTCACCCTCCGGCTTCTTTGAGACAGGGTGTCACTATGCAGTCCTAGTTGGCTGGGAACCCAATATCTAGACTAGACTAGTATTGAACTCACAGCCATCAGCCTGCCTCTGCTTCCCAAGTGCTGGGATTAAAGGCCTGTGCCACCACACCTGGCTTCCTGGTTTGCTTTTTAAAGGGAGACACAGATATAAGAAGACAAAGTGGGCAAAGGTGCTGCCAGGGCTGTTGGGTCCTGTCTGAAGGAGCAGCCTTCTGCTGAGCGGAGGATCTAGCAGGGTGAGTCAGCTCGGGCTGCTCCACATCAAGACAGAGACGAGGAAAGTCTCTGGGCTCTCAGGAAGATTGAACAATAGACTCAGGCCAGCAAAAAGGGGTCATCCTGGCCCCAGAGCGAGGAACATTTTTCTTCTTTCCCTTTTTTTATGATGGGACATGCTAGGCAAGTACTCTACCACTGAGTTACACACAGCTGATGCTTCTTCTGAATCTAACATCTTTTTTAAAAATTCTACCTCCTGCCCCTAGGTCTTATTTTTTGCACTGAACAATCCAAGAGATGTTGATGTTCAGTTACAACACAGAGGGGGTCTGAGCAGGGGGCTGGGTCAGAAGCAAAATTCCAAAGAAGAACCTATCTGGTCTTCAGGTTTCTGAGATGGAATCTTCCTTAACCTTAAAGGACATGGGGTCACTGGAATGAGGTGGTACTTTAAACTTGATTTATTTATTTTGTGTATATGAATGCATGCATGTAAGAACACCATGTGCCTTTGTCAGATCCTCTATAACTGGAGATAGACGGTCGTGAGCTCCTATGTGGGTGCTGGCAACGGAACCTGGGTCCTCTGCAAGCAGTAAGTGCTCTTAACCCCTGAGCTGTATCTCCAGCCCCTCTTCTGTCAACACACCACAGTGGCCCTGGCAGGGTATCTTACCCATATTTTCTCATCTAATCTTCATTGGCGGCTGACAGATTGAGGCTTGGCAATGGCAGACGCCCAGGGGCTCGGTGATGCAGCTGTGGATAGCAGCTGAGGCGTCACACATGATTAGCAGGTGCTGTGCCGCTGAGCCTCAGACCCAGCTCCCCCCTCCCACATCCTGCTATACTTGAGACAACCTCCTCTCTAGGTCTAATGCCTTCTTACCGCTCCAGTAGCACCTTTTCATCATGGTTAGCATAGTACCTCCTAGAGATCTGGGCCTGTTCTAGGTAGCGAGGACACAGGGCAGGCCAGACAGAGATGTATGGGCTCTCATTAAGTCTCCCAGGCTGGCTTTGAACTTGTGATTCTCCTGCCTCAACTTCCCAAGTAGCTGGGATTACTGGCTTGCACCTCCATACCCAGCAGATTGGAGCTGGATTTGAACCTGGACGAGACTCCATTCTATCTGCCTCCTGCCCCTGGGTCTTATTTTTGCACTGAACAATCCAAGAGATGTTGATGTTCAGTTACAACACAGAGGGGATCTGAGCAGGGGGCTGGATCAGAAGCAAAATTCCAAAGAAGAACCTATCTGGCCTTCAGGTTTCTGAGATGGAATCTTCCTTAACCTTAAAGGACATGGGGTCACTGGGATGAGGTGGTACTTTCATGGACCAAAAAAATACCGTCACCAAGCTGAGACTAGAACACGAGTGTGCATGCTCTACCCCAGAGGCTTCCTGAGGCAGGACCACGAGTCCCTCCTAGCACGGTGGCCCTGGTGACAGAGGCTAACACATTCAGCCGCTGTCCAATGGACAAGCAGTGTTCCAACTGTCCGTCAGTGAAGCAGCTGGACTTTAGTGGACCATGGAGAAGCCTAGCTCCGCCCCACCGAGGCTGACTGCGGATGGATACCTGAGAGACTGCCGAAGTTTCTGCTGCCAAGCCCGACTCTGCAGATGGCTGCCGTTCCGCTTTTTCTGAGCTGTTGATTGAGTTTTCCATCGAAGACTGTGAATTCTGCTCATCAGAAGCATCTGAGCAAAGAGCAAGACGACAGAAGCTGTTTTCAGACGCATGAGAAGCAGCACCAGATGCGCCAAATACGAAAATACCTGGATCTGGGTAGTTCTGTGGCTGAGAACTTCCAGAGTTAGGTGGGCTAACTTGGGAAGTTTTTCGTTTATCGGGTAGCAAGGCAGTTATCAATAGCCAAGCCACAGGGGGGTCTCCAACCCTCCTTCCATGCATACCTACCCTGCCTGAAGGACTACTTTGTACGCAATGCTGCCAGTGTCTGGTGCCCTCTGCTGGGCACCAGGCACCATAGCAACCATCTCCTGGCTCCCACAGAGACTTCAGCAGGCTTTTGTGTTTTTCGAAGGGTTATTTCTCTTTTACGCGGATGGGTGCTGTACCTGCACCTATGCCTGTGCACCTCATATGTGCCCATTGCCTGCAGTGGCCAGGGAGGAACATCTAATCCCCTGGAATTGGAGTTACAGATGGTTCTGAGCCACCAAGGGGGTGCTTGGAACCAAACCAGGGTTCTCTGCAAGAGCAGCACATACTCTTAATCACTGAGCCATATTCCTAGCCTCTAATCTAAAAAAAAAAAAAAAAAAAAAAAAAAAAAAGAAAGAAAGAAAAAAAGAAAGGGAGAAAAGAAACAACCCCCCCCACATTTATTTATTTATTTAGATTTATTTATTTATACAACATTCTGCCTCCATGTATGCCCGCACGCCAGAGGAGGGTGCCAGATCTCATTACAGATGGTTGTCAGCCACCATGTGGTTGCTGGGAATCGAACTCGGGACCTCTGGAAGAGCAGCCAGTGCTCTTAACCACTGAGCCATCTCTCCAGCCCCCCACATTTGTTTATTTACTGTATGTGCTTACTTGCCACAGAGAGCATGCGGCGGTCAGAAGACAACCTGATAGAATCTCCTACCATGTGAGTTCTGGCGACTGAGCTCAAGTTAGGCTCGGGGACAAGCACCTTCACCTGCTGAGCCATCTTGCCGCCCCCTAGACCAGCCCCGAATCTCTAAGTAGTTAGAATAACCTTGCACTTCTGTCCTGCGAACTCCACCTCCTGAATGCTGGGACCACAAGTGTGAACTGCCATAGTGTATTCAGTTCTGAGGATCAAACCCAGCGCTTCCTGAAGGCTTGGCCAAGTGAGTACCCCACCAGCTGAACTAAATCCCTAGCCTAAAATTCCTCTTCATAATTAAGGACGTTTCTCCTGTGACCAGAGTAATGACTAGCTGTAAAAATCCGATCTCGCTGGGAGCCTTCATTTGTAAACAGTTGAATGGTCCTGTAGTGCCCGTAAGCGAGCCGGGAACTAAGCTGGAGACTTAAAAACACACACACACATACACACGCACGCATGTACACGCGCGCATATACACACACACACAGACACGGGTCACTCTTGATACAAGAGTGCCACGCTTTATTGTGCTCAGAGGCAGCTTACATGGGGACCCTTTGCCTGCTGGAGTGAACTGAGCAAAACACCTGTGCCCAGAGCTGCTCTGAGCACGAGACCTTGATGGCAGGGGAGAGGGTTCTGATGAGGTCTGCAGCTGAAAAATCCCGAGAGCTGGGTGTGGCTAAGGATCCCTATATAAACTGCCCCTGAGCACAATAAAGTGTGGCACTCTTGTATCAAGAGTGACCCGTGTCTTACCCGCCCCCCCCCCCCCCCCCCCCGCATCTCTCTGTTTTTAAGTCTCCAACTTAGTTCCCCCGGCTTGCGTACCGTCTGGACACTACTGGACCCGTGCTGCTTTTTACAACTAACCATTGAAAAAAGAGGAAAAAAAGTTAAGATCAACTGTGCCGGGCAGCGGTGGTGCATGCCTCTATATTCTGGAAATAAGGAAAGGAGGGCCTGCAGAATCCCACCTGAGCCTGAGCTGCTCACACAAGGCCACAACGACAGATCACCCTGACTTTATCAATTTAGATTTGACTTATTTATTTATTTTGGTTTTCGAGACAGGGTTTCTCTGTACCAGCCCTAGCTGTTCTGGAACTAGCTCTTGTAGACCAGGCTGGCCTCGAACTCACAGAGATTCGCCTGCCTCTGCCTCCCGAGTGCTGGGATGAAAGGCGTGCACCTGGCACTTAAGTTTAATTGGAGAGGGCTTGTGCACCTCAGTGAAGGAGTACGCAAAGGCTACAGGTGGTGGATTCCTGAGGACCAGAGTTACATGAGTCACAAACTGCCCAGCATGGGTGCTGGGAATCGAACTCAGATCACCGTTAACTGCTGAGCCATCTCTCCAGCCCTCGCCCTGGTTTTATGCCTTATGTTTTCTTTGCCTCCAAATTTTTTTGAGACAGTATGTCTTCTTCTTCTTTCCTCCTCCTCCTTCTTCAAATTTTTTCGAGATACCATTTCTCTGTGTATCCTGGCTGTCCTGGATCTTAGTCTGTAGAATAGGCTGGCCTCAACTTAACAGAGAGCCATCCGTTTCTGCCTCCTGAGTGCTGGGGTTAAAGGCGTGTGCCACCATCATCCAGCCTCACCCTGGTTTTAAAAGCCTACTAAGCAACCACGGCTTACTTTTTGAGGCAGAGGAATAACAAAGAGCAAAATCCAAACATGAACTGTGCCCATAGTACTTATTCGAGTCTGAGGCAGGTGGGGGTGCAGACGGCTAGCATGCAGGGCGGGTAGGAGCTCCAGGCCCTATTGGCACTCCGTTCCTATCCAGACCAGCAGCTCGTCTTTCCATGGCTGGTCAGAGTTCCTGTGCTGGGCTTCCTTACAGCCACGGGGGTGGGGAGGGGGCGCACTCCACTTACAACTCGGGATGTAGAGTGATGAAGTTTAGAGACAGATCTAAGTTCAAACATTGCCATTGCCTCTGGTGAATCATGGGATCCTGTCCAAGATCCCTGCCTCCCCTATAAATACAAGGTTAACAATAGCCACCCTGGCCAGTGGCATAAGGCTGTGTAAAAAACTAGCATTTGGAAGGCTGAGACAGGGCAAGCAAGAGTTCAAGGCCAATCTGGGCTCAGTAGTGACAACCTATCTCAAAAACATGCCCTCCCCAACTGCAAATTAACTCTAGGTGGAAATAACTGGTGGATTATCTAGGACACAGACTCAAACTCTCCGTAAACCTGGAGATTCTTTCAGAGTTTAGTATCATCTACTTATTTATTATATATGCTGGCCTAGAACTCACTGCACAACTCAGGCTGGTTCCACCTGTAGTCTCTTGAAAATCCACATGAACGGCAGTTCCTCAAAAACTTAAACACACGACCCAGAAATTCTATTTTCAAAAGAACTAAAACCAGAGACTCACAGAGTCTTGACTATGAACGCCACAGTGGCACTATTCCCAAAGATGACAGCAACAGTGGGAACAGCCAGAGGGAGAAACAAAATGTGGTCTTCCTTACAGGGGAAGGCCAAGGAGACAGCTGGGGGCAGGAGGTAAAGGTACTAGTCACACACAAGCCTAAAAATCCAGATTTGCTCCCCAGAATCCACGTAAAATCAGGGTGTAGCAGCACACGTCTGTAAACCAGCATTCCTGTGACACAGAGAGATGGGAAGTGGAGACAGGAGACTAGTCGGCTCCGAAGGGCAAGGCCAGCTGGCCTGGATTATATAGCACAGCAGCCACAGCAGCAGAGCAGGGTGGAAGACAAGATGCATCACGTTCTTTATGTAATGTGTCCACTCTCATCAGCGCACACACGCAGCAAACTGGTCATTATGAGCAAGGCATGGGAGGGATTATACAGTATGCACAGTCTCTTTGTGGACCGAGGAGACAGAATATTCTAGACACTGGTGAACTGTTTTTCACTTAGAACTGGTTAAGTTTGGGGGCTGGAGAGATGGCTCAGCAGTTAAGAGCACTGGCTGCTCTTCCAGAGGTCCCGAGTTCAATTCCCAGCAACCACATAGTGGCTCACAAGCATCTGTGATGCGATCTGGTGCCCTCTTCTGGCCTGCAGGCATACATGCAGACAGAACACTATATATACACATAATAAATAAATCTTTAAAAAACATGGTTCAGTTTGCTGGGTGGTGGTAGCGAAGGCCTTTAATCCCAGCACTGGGGGCAGAGGCAGACGGATCTCTGTGAGTTCGAGGCCAGCCTGGTCTACAAAGTGAGTTCCAGGACAGCCAAGGCTATACAGAGAAATCCCATCTTGAACACCCCCCCCCCCACACACACAAAAAAAAAAAAAAAAAAAAAAAGAAAGAAAAAAAGGAAGGAAGAAAGAAAAAAAAGAAAGAAAAGAAACAGTTCAGTTCAATCTTTTTTCTTTCTTTTTTGGGGGGCGGGTCCTGGGTGTTGAACCCGGGCTCTCTCATGGACCAAGCATATATACCTACAGCTGAGCTTTACCATCACTAGAGTGGAAAAGTAGTTCATTTTACGTTACTTTCTTTTTTCTCTTTGGAGATAGATTTGGCAATGAAGCTGTGGGGCACAGGCTAGTCTCAAGTCTGTGATCTTCCTGCTCCAGCCTCTTGAGTGCTGGGATTACGTGTGGGAACCACCAGGTCTGGGCATGAATTTCAAGTTACTACATAGGAGAAGCTGGGACTGGCGAGAGGCTCAGGCACCTGCTGCTCTGCTCTCCTAGCACCCAATCATTGGTATGTCAGTTCTAGGGGATCTTACTCCCTCTTCTAATCTGTCTGTCAGGACATCATGCACACACGTGGTACAAATGCATACCTATAGGTCAAGCATTTTCACACATAAAATTTTTTTAAAAAGAAAAAGTTAGAGGGCCAGGCAGGGTGGCGCACTTTTAATACCTAGGAGGTAGAGAGGCAGGAGGATCTGTGTGAGCTCCAGGCTAGCCCAGACTAGTGAGACTCTAACTCAAATTAAAAGGGGAGGAAGAGAAAGAAGAAAACGAAGAAAATTTGGGCATGGCAGTTGTGCAAATTTGTTTGGATTTTTTTTGTTTTTTTCAAGACAGGGTTTCTGTGTATTTTTGGCGCACACCACCACGCCCGGCGGTTTGGCAGTGCATATTTGTAACCTCAGCATTTGGGAGGTAGAAGTCTGGAGTTCAAGACCAGCCTTGGCTGCTACATGATAATCCGCTTGGAGAGAAGAAAAATTTTGTATTCTATTTGTTTGCTGTAACAAAACACATAAGTAACTGACCTAAAAAGTCTGCCTTATTGGTGGCGTTTGCCTCTGTGGCCAGTTTGTTTTCTGCATGCACCAGGCTCTGCAGATGGAGGAGGGGAGGGTTTAACACACCCCAGACAGTCAGTTACAGGAGATCTGGAGATTCACACTGCCTGTCTGCTGGCAGAGGCATGCCCGGGCTCGAGGCTTCCTTGAGAGCCAGGCCTGAGGGCTCAGATGGAGCCAATGGTACAGTTTGCAGCATGCCAGGGCTCAAGACAGCAGCCTGTTCTCTGAGCATTCTGGTGCCTCTGGAACTCACCCAGGAGAAATTATTTTCCCGGGGCCTAAATTTAGTCCAGGGAGCTTGGACATTATGTCATTCCCTGAGCTTAACCAGCAGTAAACAAGTTCAAAGCAAGGTCAACAGCTGGGGGCCAATCCACCCTCCCAGTTTACCTATCTGTGGGGAGGTCACATGGGCCCTGGGCTTATGCCCTTGGCAAGGGGAGCTGGGGCAGGTGGGTACAAGCCCAGTGCCTGTGGTGATTGAAAGAGGATCCTGGTATGATTCCCACCTGGGTCTATAAAGCATTTGATGCAGTTAGGATGTAGGGGTATAAAGGATAGCAGTCACAGAAATGTCACCCCAAATATAACTCTGACGGCTGAGCTCAACTGGCCTGTTAGGGGAGGTGGGAAATGAGGCTATAGCTGGACTGCAGGATCGGAATGAAGCCTGTGTGGCCCCAGAGGTGACACACTTGCCCTTGTTACCTCAGAACCCCCGCCCCCACACACATACAGCCGGGGCAGGGAGGGCTCGCCTCAGCTCTGCACCCCCTTCCACCTATATTTTGCTGAGCACTTTGCTGATATCACTACCTCCTTCATCCTTGTTATCCCCGACAAAGAAAGCCACTTTTATCGGTCCCATTTTAGAAACAAAACAACAGGTAGGGGCATGGGAGTCGGTGTCGCCCATCAAAAGCTGCTCTGTAGCCCCAGCCCCTCGACCTTCTGCCTTAAGTGTCATCTAACCAGCTAGACGCTGGGAAGCCTAGTGGGTTTGCCGTGACTACAAGGGCCCTCAAAGGAGAGCAGAGGTCACGCTCGTAGAGTAGACGGCAGAGAGCTTTAGCTGTTGTGTCATAGCTCACTATTATGATAAGGAAATGCGTGTGTGTGCCACAGCTAGGGACAGGGAGCTACTGGCAGAGAGTAGGGTGTTATGCAGCTTCCTGAACATACAGGACAGCCCCACAGCAAAGCATTCCTTAGTCTCCAAAGCCAACAGTGTCGAGGCCAGGAACCCTTGCTCTGGCAGAAAGTCATATTACCCCATTACCTCCCTGGAGGAAACTCCAGCAAGACTGCCACATTCGTGTGTGTGTGTGTGTGTGTGTGTGTGTGTGTGTGTGTGTGAGACAAAGAGAAAGACTGTGGATTAAACCTAGGCGTTGCATGCCTGGTATGAGTTCTGCCACTGACCTATAGCTTCAGCCTTTTATTATTTGTTTTATCTTGTGTATGAGCATTCTCACTACAGGGAAGTGCACCACATACATGCAGCGCCCTTGCAGGGCAGAAGGCAGCACTGGATTGTATCCCCTAGAAGTGGAGTTACAGACAGGTATGAGTTACCATGTGGCAGCTGGGAACTGAACCTGGGCTCTCTCTGTAAGAGCAACCAATACTCTTAACCGCTGAGCCATCTCTCCAAACTTCTTCGTTTTGTTCTGTGTTAGCCCAAGATTTGCTCTGTAGCCCAGGCTGGCCTCATACTGGTCACCTTGTACCTGCCTCCACTGGGCTGGAATTACAGCCAGTCATCAGACCTTGCACCACCTGCTCTGCTCCTAGCTGTCACCCTCCCTGACACGAGGATGGCTGCAGTCTCACAAAGGTGTTGTCACCTCCACCCTAAACACCAAATCATTTTTTTCTGTTTTTCGTTTGGTTTTTCCTTTAAAGATTATACAGTGTCCTGCCTGCATGTACGTCTGCACGCCAGAAGAGGGCATCAGGTCTCATTACAGATGGCAGCCTCCACCTTTTCTCAGTTCTTTAGGTCTAGTCAACCCATGGTCTTGTCTCTCTGCTCATAAAAAGCCAGGGGACAATGGCTTTATGAGCTCACCACCTTTGGAGTTCAGCCCCCTCTTTGACTTCCATCTTACTTTTCCAATCCCTCACCACCACCACCCCCCCCCCCCCCCCCCCCCGCCGCCGACAGGTTTTTTTTTTTGTAGCTTTGGAGCCTATCCTGGAACTAGCTCTTGTAGCCCAGGCCTCAAACTCACAGAGATCCGCCTGCCTCTGCCTCCCGAGTGCTGGGATTAAAGGCGTGTACCATCACTGCCTGGCTCTCACTTATTTTTTTGTTTGTCTTTTCGAGACAGGGTTTTTCTGTGGCTTTGGGGCCTGTCCTGAAACTCTGTAGACCAGGCTGGCCTCAAACTCCCAGAGATCTGCCTGCCTCTGCCTCCCAAGGGCTAGGATCACAGGCATGAACTACATGCTCAGTTTATGTGGTGTTGGAGATGGAACCCAAGACAATTGTCTGATTTCTCCCTTTTTGATTTCTGTTGTTTTTCAAAATAGGGGCTCTCTGTGTAGCCCCACAAACTCACAGAGATATGCTTGTCTCTGCCTCCCAAGTATTGGGATCAAAGGTGTGCATCACTACTGCCCAGCTGATTGCTTTTCTTCCTCTTTTTTTGGTTTTTTGAGACAGGGTTTCTCTGTGTAGCTTTGCTGTCTGTCCTGGAACTTACTCTGTAGACCAGGCTGGCCTTGAACTCACTGAGATCTGCCTGTGTCTGCCTCTGGAGTGCAGGGATTGAAGACGTGTGCCACCACTGCCTGGCTGAATTCTCCTTTTTAAATGGCTGTAAATCAGGCCTTACTTTTCTTCTATGGTCATTGTCTGGGCTTGGCACACTGCAAAGCACTCCTGAGAATACCTGCAGCTTGTCTGGCTGCAGGCTGCTGAGCAGCAGCCCCTCTGCGCCCCATCCCTGGATGGCAAGTACCTTCAGCTCCAGGGTGCTCTTTTCCATCTGCCTGTGCCTCATCGGCCTTGGCTTCGGGGCCATCACTGGGCACAGGTGCGTTGGGCTCTGGGGCAGGGCTGGAGTTGCTGCTGTTCTCCTGTTTGATGGGAGAGGCGTCTGCTATGGAGCTCTGGTTGCTGTTATCATCTGCACAGGAACAGAGCACAGGTTGACATCCTAGAGCCACTGAGCGGGTAGCGTGGGTACGCGTGGGCGTGCCTGGCTAGGGCTCAGCCTTTCTTTGCCTCAATGCCTTTGGCCTCACAACCTGTGAGGCCAGGAAGTCTCAGAGCTAGATCACCTCCTCCTACACCTCCCCCACAGTTCTTAGCTAACTAAGAAGGTCCCTGTGTCTGGGGCCAGACAGAGATGGTGGCAGATTGGTAACAGCCAGAGGCTGGGAAGTTCCTGGCCTTGACAGGACCCCAGCTGTTCAGGAAGGCACCACAGCTTTGGCTGCTTGACGACCAAGCCATGAACATTTCATGCAAGGAGGGGCCACTGACTCTGCTGGGGGAGAGGCTATTTTCTTTAAGGGTGTCACCCTAAGTAGGCTGACCAAGCTCCAGTGGACTGGGCCACACCCATGAATATATGAGCAGCACAAATTAGATTCAGCGGGCTATCAAAAAAATAAATGAATAAAGAGAGAGCTGAGTGGTGGTGGTATACACCTTTAATCCCAGCACTCAAGAGGCAGAGGCAGGCAGATCTCTGAGTATGAGTCCAGCTTGGTCTACAAGAACTAGTTTTAGGGCAGATTTCAAAGCTACAGAGAAATGATGTCTCAAAAAACAAAACAAGGGCTGGAGAGATGGCTCAGCGGTTAAGAGCATTGCCTGCTCTTCCAAAGGTCCTGAGTTCAATTCCCAGCAACCACATGGTGGCTCACAACCATCTGTAATGAGGTCTGGTGCCCTCTTCTGGCCTGCAGGCATACACACAGACAGAATATTGTATACATAATAAATAAATATTTAAAAAAAGAAAAAGAAAAACAAAACAAAAAAACAAGAGGACACATAGGCCTGGAGAGATGGCTCAGCAGTGAGACCACTGGCTGTTCTTCCACAGGATGCAGGTGTGGCTGCTAGCACCCACACGGTGGCTCATAAACATCCGTAACTCCAGTTCCAGGGGATCTGACCCTCTACTGGCCTCCTTACATGTGGCAAATAAACATGAAATGAAAATAAATAAATCTTTTTTTTTTTCTTTAGACATGGTCTCACTATGTAGTCTTAGCTGACCTGGAACTTGCTAAGTAGACCAGGCTGGCCTTGAACTCACACCTGTCTCTTCCTCTCAAGTGCTAGAATTAAAGGTGTGCTACAATGCTCAGATAAAATAATTAATCTTTCTGGGTGATGGTGGCACACACCTTTAACCCCAGCACTCAAGAGACAGAGGCAGGTGGATCTCTGTGAGTTCGACACTAGCCTGGTGCACAAAGGGAGTTCTAGGACAGGCTCCAAAGCTACACAGAAAAACCCTGTCTCAAAAGAGAGAGAGAAAATATTTTTTTTTTAAAAAATATGGGAACAGAGAAGATAGATAGGATGGATGGATTGGCTCTGGAAGGTCTTATGGGATGAATATAATAAAGATACATTGTATATATATATATATCAAATTCTCAAAGAATGAAAATATTGGAAAAAAAAACTTTGGGGTCATGAGAACTAATTCTGGGTGGGGAAAACCAGGTATTTTGTGCATGTAGCCTTGAAATAGTGTTACTACAACATTACACCTCATTTCCTGAAATTTCAGACTGGATTCTTGTTGATGCAATATAAAAGCGAAAGCCAGGCATGGTGGCACAGGCCTTCAAACCCAGCACTGGGTAGGCAGAGTCAGGTGATCTCTATGAGTTCCAGGCCCGACCGGGCTGTGTGTAGCAAGAGAACCAGAAATCATTACTTATGTGTGTGTGCCTACAGATAATTCCGTGCACCATCACACACATGCTTGTGGAAAACAGAAAAGTTCCCCTGAAACTGGAGCCTCCAGGTGGTTACAAAGTAGTGCTGGAAACAGAATCCAGGTCTTCTACAAGACAAATAAGTGCTTTTAGCCACTCAGCCATCTCTCCAACCACTGAAATCACTTTTTTCTCCAAAGATTTTATTTATTTATTTATTTATTATGCATAGTGTTCTGCCTGCATGCATCCCTGCAGGCCAGAAGAGAGCAGGAAGTGAGCATGAGTGTGGGTGTGCCCTTGCTGCATCAGACCCCATCACAGATGGCTGCGAGCCACCATGTGGTTGCTGGGAATTGAACTCAGGACCTCTGGAAGAACAGCCAGCGCTCTTAACTGCTAAGCCATCTATCACTTTTTATAAAATTAATTTTAATTTTTTTTTTTTTGAAGACAATGGTTTCTCTGTATAATAGCCCTGGCTGTCCTGGAGCTCACTCTGTAGTCCAGGCTGGCTTCAAATTCAGAGATCCGCCTGCCTCTGACTCCGGAGTGCTAGGATTAAAGGTGTGCACCACCACTGCGCAGCCCTTATTTTAATCATGTGCTCGGTTTGTGTGTGTGTGCAGGTGACTATGTGCACATGAGTGGAGGTGCCCATTGGAAGCTCTGGATCCCCTGGAGCTGGAGTTACAGGTATCAACCACATGACTAGTGCTGGAAACTGAACTCAGGTCCTCTGGAAGAGTCTCAAGTGCTCTTAACCACTTGAGCCACCTCTCCAGCCTCACCCACAAAATGTTTTAAATTATTTTATGTGGATGGATGTCTTGTTTACATATATGCCTGCATCACATGCATGGCTCAGCACTCTTAGGTGCCAGAAGAGGGCATTAGAGCTCTTGGGTTTGGAGTTACAGATGCTGGGAATTGAACCAGGGTTAGCTGAGCAACCAATGCTCATAACCGCTGAGCCATCTCCCCATCTCCCACCCTAAGCACACCAGTAACTTTTCCTGGCACTCAAGGCAGAGGCAGATGAATCTCTTGAGTTCTAGGCCAGCCAAGGCCACCTGCCTCCTAAGAGTCTGTCCCCCAGACAAACCAACAAAAACTGTCTACACACTTCTTTATTTTGGTGTGCACACATTTTGTGTGCAGAGGCTCACACCTGTATGGAGGTCAGAGAACAGTCTGGCATTTACAAATTTTCCAGGAATCTGACCTTGGGTCTTCAGGCTTTCCCTGAAAGTGCTTTTACACACTAAGCCATTTTCCTGGCCCAGAATCAACTTTAAAAGAAGGCTGGCATATGTCTCATGGTAGGATATTTCCTAACCTCCCAATGCCCCGAGTCTTATCCCCATTATGGGGAAAACAAAAGCAAATACAAAAGCTAAGGAAGGAGAAATGGAAAAGAATACTAAATATTAAAGAAATGTAAGAGACCTAACCAGTAAGGATGATGTGTGCCAATTATTTGGATCTAATTTGGAACGCATCGGCTTTAACACATTTTGGAACAATTGGGAAATTTGCATACAGTCTGAATTCTTAAAGCTATTAAGGGATTATTTTTAATTCTGTTAGAAGAGATAATGGCACAGTGGATCTGGGGAAATGTCACCCTATGGCAACGTATGCTGAGATGGGTAGGTATAGATTAAACATGTCTGGGTGGGGAGAAGCTCAGTTCAAACTGCAGACAACTGTCAGGGCTCCACAGACTTCACACCCGAGACATGTGTTTTTTATGCAAATTACACGTCAATCACAAACATTACATTAAAAATACATGTGGCAAATGTGGCCTAGTGTTCATAAAAACTGAAGCAGGGAGTCGATGAAGCTTCTCACACTAGTGTTCTCTCCAATGAGACTGATGCAGGGATGAGAGGCATGGGGAAGCGGTGTTTGCGGTAAAGCTGGAGAAAGATCTGGGGCCCAGGGTACACCTCTTCTTGTCCTGAACCCACTTCACAGGTACAGCCACTTAATTTTAATTTCTATAGGGGAAAGCATAAACACAGTCCCCAAGTACCACAAATCACAGTCGAATTCCCACACTGGGGAGAATCATGGGTGAATCAGCAAATCTCAAGTGTAATGGGGAACCGTGCCCTTGGGTTTTTCTTTTTATATTTATTTATTATGTATACAATATTCTGTCTGTGTGTATGCCTGCAGGCCAGAAGAGGGCAGCAGATCTCATTACAGATGGTTGTGAGCAACCATGTGGTTGCTGGGAATTGAACTCAGGACCTTTGGAAGACGAGGCAATGCTCTTAACCACTGAGCCATCTCTCCAGCCCTTGGAAACCACCTTCTGGACCACGGTCTCCGCGCTGCCAGCTATGTATGACGCAGTCCTTTCAGATCAAAGGTACCCAAGTGGCGATCTCACAGAAGCACTCATGGCAGCTCATGCTTCTAATCCTAGCACTCAGGAAGAGCCAGGAGGATTACCAAAAATTTGGGATCATCTTGCTCTACACAGTGAGTTCAGGCCAGCCAGCACTTAGAATTGAGACTCTGTCTGCAACGAAACACATAACACTATAAAATGAGGCTGTCTTTGTAAGCGATGCCGTGTGTGTAAAGGGAGACGGGCAGAGGCACTCCAAGAGCTCTAGGCACCTATTATGTGTCATGCACTAAGAAAGAACATTTGTAATTACCCACTATGTTCTGAAATCAAGGTCTTGTCATGCGGTCCAGGCTAGCCCCAAACTCAGACTTGAGCAATCCTCTAGCTTCAGCTTATAAGTAGCTGGGGGACTACAGATGCAGTGTGATGCCCAGGGGGCTACAGGTGCAGTGTGATGCCCAGGGGGCTACAGATGCAGTGTGATGCCCAGGGGGCTACAGGTGCAGTGTGATGCCCAGGCACCACATTTAATCAACATACTGATGGGCACCTACCTACCTGGTATTGCTACCAAAATTTTTACAGATGGGAGAAGTGATCCCTCAGATCTATCTGGGTTTTTGTTTTTTGTTTGTTTGTTTGTTTTTTAAGACAGAGCCTCCTGTAACTCAGGCTGGCCTCAAACTTGCCCTTACACCTAGAATGACCTTGAACTCCTGATTATCCTCTTTCTATCTCTCCAGTGCTGGGATTACAGGTGTGTGCCTCCCACCTGATGTGGTATTTCTTTCTTTCTTTCTTTCTTTTTTTTTTTTTGGATTTTCGAGACAGGGTTTCTCTGTAGCTTTTTGGTTCCTGTCCTGGAACTAGCTCTTGTAGACCAGGCTAGCCTCGAACTCACAGAGATCCACCTGCCTCTGCCCCCCAAGTGCTGGGATTAAAGACGTGCGCCACCACCGCCTGGCCTCTCACCTGATGTGGATCAAGGCTCAACCCCACTCTCTTTTACCTCCACCTGGAGGGAGCACCAGGCTCTGACACAGCCCAGCTGGTCTCATTTAACTATACTCTGGAATGCTGGTTACATAAAAGCACTCTCTTGTGAATTCTTGACTTGAAAAATATGTGCTCTCCTCATTTACCTTTAAGAAAGTCTAAATTTTCCTAGGTCAAGGCCCAAATGCATGTGTGATGAAAAGTCTGTTAATAAATGATAGTAAGCATTAATGTCTAACCAGTCAGGTGCTGGAGCCTGGCCTGGGAACCGGATCCACAGCTGACATGGCTAACTCTAGACAACAGACAGCAGTGAGGTGACCGCCACAGCTCCTGCTGGGCCCCTTCCCCAGTCTCCTGGAACACTCTTGCCAGGCCTGCATCTGTCCCCAGGCTTTCATGCTTGCTCACCCCTGCCTTGGCCTTGGCTGCTCTGAGCTACAATGGAAATGATGGGAGAAGGTGGATATGTTGCTTATGTCCAGGAGCCAGTTCTTTCTGCATCAGTCCAAGCAGCAAGTCTAGATTCTGCCCACAAAGGCTCTCCTAAGTCAACTTTAGCACTGGAAGTTATCAGCTTGCTAATGGGGCAAGGTGACATCCCTTCTCTGAGCCTTAGCTCTTCATCTATGAGATGTGTCTTGTTACCAGACGCTTGGCACATTGTGATGGCTTCATACATGGTAGCTGTTAACATGCCAAGGCTCTTCAGAGATTGTCTCATCTAATCCCCACGAAGACTTCATGAAGCAGCCATTGCCATTACATTCTACACGTTAACATCAATCAGAAGGCTAGGGGTTACATCACTAACTCAAGGTGACACAGTTAGGGGAGGCGGGAAAGTCAGAGAAGGGCTGCCAGGGAACTGGGCCATAGTCCACATCTCACCCTGAGAAGATGAATTCTAGCCTTGAGCTTGGTACTGATCAGATGGTGACCTTGAACTTCTGGGATTACAGATCTGTACCCCCAAACCCAGCTTACAAAGAGCTAGGGACAGGACCCAGAGCTTTGTGCATATCAGGTGAGCATTTTTTGCTTTGTTTTGTCTTTGAAACGGAGTTTCACGTAGCTCAGGTTGTCCTCGAACTCCTGATCCCTCCGGCTCCATCTCTGGAGAGCTAGAATTACAGACCTGCGCCATTGACCGGCAGCAAAACTCTTGTGTTTTTACGAAACCAAGCCATTAAGACACAAGTCTCCTCGATTAGGTGCCAGGGACTGGGAATCCAGGATGATTAGTTTGGGTCAATGAGGCGTGCTGGGTAATTTTATGCCAACTTGACACAGGTTAGAGTCTTTTGTGGGAAGGGAACCCCAATTGAGAAAGTGTCCCCATGAGTCTGGAAGCCTGTGAAGCATCTTCTTAATTCGTGACTGATGTGGGAGGACCCAGCCCACTGTGGGTGGCGCCACCTCTGAGCTGGTGGTTCTGGGTTCTATAAGCAGGCTAAGCAAGCTAGGAGGAGCAAGCCAGTAAGCAGCACCCTTCCATGGCCACTGCATCAGCTCCTGCCTCCAGGTTCCTGCTCTGTTTAAGTTCCTGTCCTGATTTCCTTCAACGATAAACAGCAATATGGAAATGGAAGCTGAATAAACCCTTTCCTCCCCAGCTTGCTTCTGTCATGTGTTTACCATAGCAATAGTAACCCTGGCTAAGACACAAGTGTACCAGACTTAATTGCGCCACCACTCCCTTTTGACTTCAACTGATCTACTGGATGCCAGCTTGTTGTACAAAAGGTTTAGAGTGGCCAACAGTATACACACATGCAGGGGCCGTTGAGATGGCTCAGTGGGTAAAGGTGTTAAGTGGGTAAACCAGGCTTGATAACTTGAGTTTGAGTCCTGGAACCTACTTGGTGGAAGGAGAGAACGGTCCTCTAACATGACAGTTTACATGTCTCCCCGACTCACACACAGAATAAATAAATGCAATAAAAAACTTCAAAAGTAAAAACATTAAAATTAAGATCCAAAGCCGGGCGGTGGTGGCGCACGCCTTTAATCCCAGCACTTGGGAGGCAGAGGTAGGCGGATCTCTGTGAGTTCGAGACCAGCCTGGTCTACAAGAGCTAGTTCCAGGACAGGCTCCAAAACCACAGAGAAACCGTCTCGAAACCCCCCTCCCCAAAAAAAAAAATTAAGATCAAAAGCTGGATGCATATCCAGCACCTGGGAGGCAGAGACAAGAAGATTACCACAAGTCCGAGGACAGCCTGGGCTACATAATAAATTTTAGACCAGCTATATACAGTGAGACACTGTCTCCAAAACAAATAACAAAACAACTCACAATACAGGGTTGGCGAAATGGCTCAGTAGATAAAAGCGCTTGCCACCATTAGTCCTTGGGACCCATATGGTGGAGGGAGAGATATGACTCCCACAGGTTATCCTCTGATTTCCACATGTGTGCTATGGCATGCGCACATATAAATAAATAAATGTACCCGGGTGTGGTGGCATACGGTTTAAATCCCAATAGTTGGAAGGCAGAGGTGGTAAGATGTAAGTAAGCCTACTCTACACAGTGAGTTCTGGGCCAGCCTGGGCTAAAACAGTGAGACACCATTCTTTAAAAAAACAAGACAAAACAAAACAAGTAAACAAACTAAGGACACCAGAAAGAGGAGGGAGGGGAGGCGAGAAGAAAGGAGGGGAGGGTGATAAGCACTGTAAACTCTGGTAGGATGGGGCCAGCCTGGGGCTGTCCAGGCAGGCTAGAGCATCCGCGTCCCTTAAGGGATGACAGCTGTTTCTGCCATAGCCAGCTGCTTTTAACACAATAACACCTGACTTCTCAAACAACAGCAAAGCAGGCTTTCTGATTTATAAATATCAAAAGCTGCTATAGTTTGAATCTTAAATGTCCCCAAAGGCCCATGTGTTAAAGGCTAAATCCTCAGCTTGGCGCAGCTGGGAGGTGGAATCTGGGGGAGATCTTTTGGCCACTGAAGGGGTCCCCTTGGCCCCCTTAGTTTTGAGATACCGTTTCACGCCATAGTCCAAGCTAGCCTAGAATTCACTAGGTAGCTCAGATTGTCCCAGACTTGTAGTGGTCTTCCCATCTCTACCTCCTGAGTACTGGTTATAGGCATGCATCTCCAAGGATGCCTGCTCCTCTTCCTCTTGGGCCAGCAGCTTTCTCTATCTCGCTGCTTCCATCACGATGTGCTAGCCCACCAGCTACCCCCGGACAATGGCATAAACTGTATGGACTGAGCCCTCTGATGCCACAGGCCCAGATAAACCCTTCACCTTCCAAACTGCGTCATCTCAAGCATTTTGTCACAACAATGGAAAACTCAGGTTTGAATGTCTATGGTGGCTCTCTTTGTACGGATGGGCAGCCAAGAGGGGAGAGAGCCTTTCAGGTCAGGCTGTACACATCCTGTGCTTTGGCTTGGCTGTAAGGTGTGTGCATTTTATGGACACTTCATGGAGCCATAGGACTGTAATTTGAGCCTTTCCTCTCAATACGGTGAGAGAGCCAGACAGACAGACAGGGTGAAAACAGGAGACTGGCTACATCACGGACTCAGCCTCACCATGAGAGAGGGAACAGACACACATTATAACTTCTAAAATCAGACAGCCAAGGAAGTTAGGCTGTTAAGAGAGGGCAGTGCCCAGGTTCCTGGTGACCATGGACTACTCAAAAACCCATCCTGGAGTGTCCTAAGAGCAAAGCAAAATGGAGAATGGGAAATACAGTTGTGGGTCTGGCATGCCACACCCCCAAGTCTTCCTGGGTGGGCAGGGCTGCTGGGATATCTGTGAGACTGTGCCCTTGGGTGAGGAGAGGGTGTGATTTCTATGCTTCTGTTTTCTTTCTTGGCTAGGTATGCCAGGGAAAGAAATGGCTCCTCCTTGGCACAGGGGCCTGGCAGTCTTGCTCAGCCCTCCTACCCTTTGCCTGGAATGTGAACAAACCTGCTAGAGAAACAAAAACACAAGTATGGGCTTCGTGAGGCCCGGGCAGGGAGACCAGCTGTGGCAAGACTCACCGTGCATGTCCATCATCCCTGGTGACGAGCTGTTCTCTGGAGTGGTCACCTCCGAGCCACACTTCTCATCCTTGCCTTTCTTTTTATTCTTGTTTTTCTAGAGGAGAAAAATGGAGCAGAGACCCAGTCAGTCAATCATGTTCGTGTGTGTGCACGCAAGCGGCCCCAGGGAGTGGCATGAATATTTAATTGCATCAAGCAGTCAGAGCCCCCAAGCCTTGGCAGGTTGTCTTTGCCCGCATTTGAATGTGGCCCACAAGGTGTTCTGTGCCCACCTTGAGGGGATTCCGAAAGATAATCTCACCTGTCTGCAGGGCTGTCACCTTCTGCCAGGCAAACACTCTGCCTAGAGGAAACTTCATCTAGAGGGAGAAACTACGGGAATGGTCATGGTCACCCTCATGTTGGCTGGAGCAGGTACGGCCATGGATGGTCTTGAGTCCCAGGGCAGCCATTCTCAAAGTGTTGGGAAGGATGGAGAACTCAAAGAGGCAGTGGGAGATGGAGAGGGATGCTTTAGGGGTGCTGGGGATTAAACCTGGTCCTCACATGTACTAGATAAGTACTCAGAAGGTGAGCCACACCTACGGCTCAAGGGAACAGAATCATTTAGGTTTCTATGAGTGATGGTAAAACACTCCTAAAATAAATCATGGACATTCTGATCAATCAATGTAACAATACAGAGACAAAGGCAGCTCTCTTTGGATTTTAATCAGAAAGATCCATGAGGCACAAACATGTTAAGATACCTCAATATCCCCTAGGCAAAAAGGAGCAGAGCAAGCAGCTGCCAGCACTGTTGGGGTGTGCTGAGGGGCTGTATCTATGTATGCAGCTGCCAGCACTGTTGGGGTGTGCTGAGGGAACTCTATCTACGTGTGCTTCTGGAAGGATAAACACAAAGTGGTTACACGGGTGCCAACAGGGATGTAAACTCAAGAGAGGGTGTGTGCAGGCAGGGCAAAAGGCAGACTCAGGAAGAGATATGCTGCAAAATTAATATTTAAATAGGGCTGAAGAGATGACCCAGCTGTTAAGGATCTGGCTGCTTCTGCAGAGGACCCAGGTTTAGTTCCCAGCACCCATATAGTGTCTCACAACCATCTGTAACTCTAGTTCTAGGAGATCCAATGCCCTCTTCTGGTCTCTGCGGGAACTGCATGTATGGGGTGCACATACACACATGCAGACAAAATATTCATGCACATAAGAAATAAGTAACTTTCTTTTAAAGTAACACTTAAAGTACAAATGAACAGAGGCAGAACATATATATGATTCCTGGTGGCATGGGGAGTGACTGCTAACAGGTACTGATGAAAATGTTATAGAATTACTAACTTTTACATTATATTTATTTAACATGAATGCATGTGTGAAGTGTGTATGTGGGGGGGGCGTTGCAGAGTGCATATGTGAAGATCAGAGGAAACTTTCAGGAATTGGATCTCTCATTCTACTATGTGAGTTTCAGGGATCAAACTCAGGTTGTCAGGCATGGTGGCAAGTGTCTTTACTACTGAGCCATTGTAGACACTTCTGATCCCAGCATCCTGTGGTATGAAGAGACACAGAGCCTCATGCATGTTAGGCAAATATTCTACCATGGAGCTATACCCTCAAAGCAAAAATTCACTCTTCCAAAGAATGCACTTCAGCCTGTAATCCTTGCATGACAGAGGCAGGAGGAGAGAGAAAGAATTCAAGACCAGCGTGGGCTGCAGAGCAAGACCTTGTCTCAATATATATACATACATATGTGTATATATACATATACATATATATAAATATATGATGAAACAATGAAAGCCAAAATGTACACTTCAGATTCAGAGTTAGCAGGGCCATAGTCATTCAAATTCCTCGGCTAGAATTTATAACAGGAGCTGGAGAGATGGCTCAGCAGTATGGGCACTTACTGCCAAGCCCCAGGACCTAAGCTGCATCCCTAGGACATGGTAGAGAGAACTGATCCCCTCAAGTTGTCCTAACTTTCACTCATGTGCCATGGTACAATGCACACACACACACACACACACACACACACACACACATATAAAACAAATAAAAAGAAAATAACATTTGAATTTTGACACCTGTTTTTCTTATTAGAAAATAAAAACTTCAAAAACGCTGTTTTGAGAAAGATGGTATAACCAAGTCCTAATTGATTATTTTTATCTATTTATTTTTCTTTTCAATTTTGGTTTTTTGAGATTGACTGTCCAGTCTGGCTGTCTAGAAACTTGCTATGTAGACCAGGCTGGCTTTGAACTCAGAGATCTGCCTGCCTCTGCCTCCCAAGTGCTAGGATTAAAGACGAGGGCCACCACTGCCCAGCTCCTGAGTATTCTAAAACCTTAAAGTTGACCCTTCCCCCACCACCACGCAGATTCCTGGTTTAACTTTCAGAGAGCTGTCTGAGGTTGGGCCCAGGAATCTGCATCTCACCCAATTGCTCAGCCCTAGAAGAGGGTTAGGCAGCACACTCCTGAATGGCTCAGAGGTGAAAGGGCCTCAGCATTTCAGGAAAACTATGCTAAGTATTCTCCAGGCGACACAGTGGGTACAGAAACCACAAGCTTGGCATGGCTCCTCTACTACACAAGGAAGAGGGCGGAGGGCCCCGGTGAGGTGAGGCACCCAGCCTCACAGGTCAGCCAGGGTTCTTTGCCCAGGTGGGAGCTGTCCCATCCTCCCCACGGCCCCCTTGATCATATTCCACTTGGCACTTCCCTGATGACTGTTTCATGCTATTCTATAATTATCTGCCCTCAGCGAGATTAGAAATTCCTTGAGAGCAGGGACCACATCTCCTCAGATAACAGCCATCATTTCTACACCACCTAATGATGCGCTGGAGGCAGGAGCTGCCTGCGAGGACTAGGACCAACCTGCCTTTTGTCCAGTTACGTGAGGATGGGCCAAGCCTTGGTCTCTTTATGATAAGAGGGACCTTGGTGGCTTCAGAAACCCAGGTCAAAATGAGAAGGGTTGCCAATCACCTAAGTCCCAGGCCAGTATCAGTCTCTGACTCCCCGTGAGCATGTGATCTCAGCGGTTACTGAAGATGGGTCATAGGGGCAAGCTCCTTGTGAGGGAAGCTTAGCCTCTATCTTTACTGAGGTAGCTGCTGACCCATAACAAAACTTATCAACCATGGCCATGTTGCTCCCAGAAGCAGCTGGGGCCAAGCTCTCATCTTCTCAGAGGAGGGCATTAAGTGTGGGTATCCTGGGCAGGAGTGGGCATGGAGAGGGCCGGTAGGACAAAGGCCTTTTGGGGTGGGAAGTGGGTTGGCTGCCTGCAAGTATCCTTCTCCAGGGCCCAGCATGGTCACCACGGTCAGCTCCATCCCACCTGCCTCACTTAACCTGCCTGTAGCCCTTCTAGGGGGTGGTGCAGGCAGGCATCCCTATACCAGGCTCTCTCACTCCTGGTCCACCAACAGCCCCAACCATCAGAAGGCGCTTGAGGAACAGCGAACACACACATGTCAAAATCTGAGAGACTTGAGTTTGAGTCTCCGTTTTGACATAACTGTGTAACTTTGGGGAAGTGGCTGTGCCTCTTAGAGATCATGTAAAGAGATTTGAAAAGATAGCAAGTGAAAGACGATGGTATGAAGCATGAGCATGGGGCCTGGCAGATGGATGGGTGTTCAGGATGGGGTCACAGTGAAGGCAGAGGCTTGATATAGCTGGGTACCACACTGCCTGCTCCTACTATCCATAGTGCACAGGGTCCTAGGGGGAGCATACCCAAAATAAAAGTGTGGCTTCACCTACACTCTTAACACAGAGGACAACCTTCAGGGGACAATCCCTGGGCCCTACCCTATTCTAATCTGGGGTACGACTGTAGGGGCTAATGACACAGGTCCAGGGGGCTCTCTAGGCCTAGGCTGGGCTCTGTCCCTTCCAAGCAGTTCGGCTTTGGGTCCCCAGGCCAGTGGAGAGAGACAGACAGTCTCTTCTCCCTGCAGCATGGAGGCCACCCTGGGTAGGGAAGGAAGACACCACAGCCTTATGTACTCACGTCATCAACTTTTGGCTCCGTCACAGGAACCCACTTGTAGATTCGTAGGGACGTGTCGCCAACAGTCACCCATTTCTTCTCCCTGCAGGGAATGAGGAAGAGCCCGTAACCAGGGGGCTTTGGACTGGACTCTGCTAGTGGGTGGAAGGTGACAAGGATCACAGCTACAAAGAGCTGTCTGTGTAGCCCAGGGGCTAAGACAACAAGGTTTGATCACAGAGATATGGCTGGAATCCCAGTTCCGCCCTTGGTGGCTGGGGCCCTTGGCTTTAGCAAGCCTCTCTTTGCCTACTCTCTCAGAACCCAGACAGCAAGCAATGGCCCTGCCCTCCGATCACCTTCCCTTCACAACAGTTTAGGAGCATGGGGAGGGGGCGTTGAGAGGCAGGCCGAGCCTGGCCTTGTGGGGACAAATCCTTGCACCTATCTTTCAGGTGAGACTCCACATGGACCATGGACTCCTGGTCACCCGGGTTCTAAATTTTCCCAGGACAGGATCCAAGTGCCCAGCTGAGAGAGACACAGGTGTACAGATAGGGAGGAAACAATTACAGGCCGTGAGAAGGGAAAGGGGGCAACGGGTTTCATCAAGGATAACAACTATGCCCTCTCTGAGCCACTGCCATTTGCTGGGCTATTACTGTCAGACAGTGTCATGTCTTGCTCTAAATAGTCAGAGGCCATGTACCTGGGCGGGGACAGGCACAACTTGGGAAGAGTCACCAGAGGCACAGGTGAGGTTTGAACTCCAACTGTCTGAGCTCCCGCTTGGTCATCTCAGGGAGGCAGCCTGAAGTTTCATGGTGTTCAGAAAGGAACCCAGCTGATCCGAGGGACCCACAATGAGATGAGAGATCAGGCTCAGACAAAGGCATGGCTGCAAAAGTCCCACTGCTACCTAGGCAGTGTGAGGACTTTGGCTTCTCCACCCAAACTCTCCTATGTCTTCCCTCGTATGCTACTGTGACACATGACAGTCTCCGCCATGTCACCACTGAGGCTTCAGGCAGCAGTGTGCATGCGTGTGTGCACACACATGTATGTGTGTTAACCAAACCATACACCTTCATCCACAAACTCTGCCTACCCAGGTCTCCTAGTCCCCGTCAGCTGTGGCCTGGCCTTTATCATTAAAGGAGACCATTTCTGGTAGCTTCCATGTGCTAAACACAACATCACAAGGCCATGTGTGGCAGCAGAAATCACCTTCCCACTTGACAGATGAAGGAAGTGGGACCAAGAAGGTGAATCCAAACTCTTGGCACCACTGTCAGGCCCTGCCCATGCTCCTTGGGCATCCCTCTCCTGCCTCCTGGGGCAGAGGGCACAAGCCACAGGCCCACCCTTTCACTCTCTGCCCAGAAGGTACCTGGAGAGAAAGGGCTGCTCCCAGGATCAAGGTCGGTGACAAGAGAGAAGCCAAGCTCTGGGACCCCTCCCCGCTCTCCTTTCTCAGACCACAAAAAGGTAGGAACACGTCTTGTGGGTGAGGAAACAAGTAGCCCAGCAACTTTTCCCACGGCCAAGGTCACACAGACAAAACTGGGAGAACAAAGAGTGAATATAGGTTGTGACGCAGAGTCCACCTTCTGCTGTTCTGCTGCCTGGACTATCCTAGAGACCACCTGGGGACAGAAGCTTCTAGAATCAAAAGGCCAAAGTCAGCGCTCACAAACCCTTGACTAGCTTCCTTGGGCTGAGCCTTAGTAAATCAAGCAATTCAAAGTTGGAGTATATTAAAAAAATTTTTTTTTATTTACGTAATTAACTCATAATACAAAAGCCACGCTTCAGGTTGAAAAACACGCCTGAGCTCTGAGCCTCCCAAGATGACAGGAACCAGGGTGAATGTCTGAAGTTATCTGGCTATGTTGTAGGCCACCGGCTGCACACCGGGTCCTTCTTCCCAAGCTGGTCACCCCAGAGAGAGAAAACAGTCCGCAGCACTATCAGGTGAGGACACTGATGGTGCTTTGGAACAGAGGCAGGCATCAGAGACTTGACCTTGGGAGCTGGGTGTGATGGTGTACAATTCTAGCCACCTGAGATCCCAGCTCTTGGGAGGCTGAGGCCTGATGACTCTAGTAGGTCCCAGGGGGCTCTAAGCTCCATAGTGAGTAATAATAATAGGGGCTGGTGAGGTGGCCTGAGTTAGGTCCTCAGAACTGACCTAGTGGAAGGAAAGGACCTACTCCTACTCCCACAGGCTGTCCTCCACCTCCACAAGTGCACTGTGGACATGTGAGTGCTCCCCCCCTTCTTGTGCGCAAGCACAGACACAAAATAAATAAAATAAAAAATAAACAACCCCAGCACTCGGGAGGCAGAGGCAGGCAGATCTCTGTGAGTTTGAGGCCAGTCTGGTCTACAGATAGAGTTCTAGGACAGCCAGGGCTACACAGAGCAAACTTGTGTACAAAAAAAAAAGGGGGGGGGATCTGACCTTGGGATTGACCTTTGACCTGACCTGGGACTTGGCCCTTGGTCTCCCAGGAAACCAGACAGAGCTTCACAAAGGCACTGTCTCAAGCCCATCATTGGGGGACCACACAGCTGGCTGCTCCCATGGGGGATTAGACAATTCCCATTACCTTACAGCAAGGGCAGCAAGCAATTGGCCAAGAGGCAAGTCTTGTCTGACCTCAAAGCCAGTGGTGGCACAAGCCTTTAATCTCAGCAGTTGGGAGGCAGAGGTAGGCGGATCTCCAAGTTCAGGACCAACCTGGTATACAAGAGCTAGTTCCAGGACAGGCTCCAAAGCTACAGAGAAACCCGTCTGGGGGTGGGGGGGTGGGGGATTGACTAAATTACCAAAGCAGAAAAGAATGAAAGAAAGAGAAAGCCATAAAAATTCAGATTTTTGGCTACTCTCGAAACATGATCTGGGGCCCACATGCCCCTGGAAGGCACAGCTTGCTCCAGATGACACACATTGGCTCCCTCCCAGCACCACCTCTCACCATCCGGGAGACATTCACACTGACCACCAGGCAGCACCTCAACTTAGCCACAAAACTACTCAGCATGGAGCCGGAGTCCCCCTGCGTCCATGGCCCCCGAAAACCAGTTTTCCTCCCGTCTACCAGAATCGAGCTCCTGCGATAAAAGGGTGCAAAGAAGCACCAGATGTGGGGCTCTAGCTCCAAAGTTCTTCCCCAGCCCAGGCTCTTCCATAAATCACAGGGATCCATCTCTAGATTCTCAAGGTCAAGGTAAACCCCAGTGTGCCCCAGGGATCCCCAATGACTCCAAAGAGCTCTAAATCTACCTTTTTACATCCACTATGGGACTAGTCTTTGTCACCTTGGAAGACCTGTCCTCATCCTCATCAGGTAGGTCTGGGTGTCCCTCAGAAGGCCCGTCTCAGGGATGGGTGGGAAGCCCCCATTAAACTGGCCACTCTGCCTTCGTGGCAACTTGTGAAAGGACCCCTTGGGCCAAGGCTGAAAGGTGCTGGACCAATGCCCACTATGCAGCTCTGACCTCTCTGTCTTTCCCACTCATACTGGGCCTCCTAAGCCTGGCCCAGTGGCCCCATTTCTCCAAAAGGGGTCAACCATTTTGTTCTCCCTCAGCCATATTCTGGCCATTTCACACCACACCAACCTGTTTTGCCGGGACACCAGACAGAAAAGAGAAGGGAACCAGCTGCCAACTGTGGGTACAGAGGCCATAGCTCACACTGGCTTCTTCTGCAGGGCAAAGGAAGGGTAGGGCCGGCCGCGTGAGGAGATACACTACCCTAGGCTTTTGGACTGAATAGAATGGCAGGCACCTCAGCTCTCTTCTGGTTAAAACACAGAATGACTCGTTGATTTTGAATTTTTCAGATAAATGAATAACTTTTCAATACATGTTATTATGTGTATTTCACGGAATATACTTACACAAAGTGGTGTGTGTGTGTGTGTGTGTGTGTGTGTGTACAGGCTGTAGACAAAACCTAGAGCCCTGTGCATATTAAGCTCAAATGCTACCACTAAAGCACTAATCTCAGCAGAAAATTTCATTTATTTTTGCTTTCTGATGAGAGAAGCTTGAATGTAGCCCAGGCTAGCCTTGAACTTACTATGTAGTTGAGGCTGGCCTTGAACTCCTGGTTCTCCTGCCTCTACAAAAGTGCAGTGATCATAACCATGCACCACCCAGGGAGAAAGGTTTATTTTTTTTTCAATCATTTTGCTATTTATCTGAAATTCAAATTTAGTTGGGTGTTCTGTATTTTCATTTGCTAATTCTGGCAACCCCATGTCTCAGCCAGTGGTGAAATGCATGGTTGGTGGCCAGTTAATAAACAGCAGCATTGCCTTCAGGGTTCATCACCAGACAGTTGTACAGGCAGAAAAGACCAGATTCTGCCCCCAAGAAAGCCCCCTCCAATTTTGTTAAAACGGGGAGGGAAACAAAACCAAAATTTCTACAAAGGCCATTTACAAGGGCTCCTGTGTACCCTGGAGACTCCACAGACTAGCCTGTGAGTCCAACAGTTCAAGAAGGTGAGGGGGCACAGAATCCCAGGGTTGCCAGGGTTAGAGAAGCCAGTTTCATATTCTGCCCAAGGTCATACCAAGGAAGAGAAGTAGAAACTTAACCAGGAGATCACAAAGTCTGAGGATCTTAGGGGTCACGATATTCTTATTCCCCCAAAACATGGGGAAGAAGGCAGCCACATCCCCCACTCCAATCCCAGGCTTGGCAGGCAGCGAACCGGCCAGGACTGAAGCCTCCAGGCCTGCTGCTTTGGGGCCCGCAGGGTGGAAAGCCCCATCCCTCCATCTGCCTGTCCTGCGGAGCAGCTGGCAGACCCAGCCGCAGCTGTCACAGCTTACATGGGCCCCTTTCTACCCTCCAGGCCGGTGACAGACAGAAGAGACTCGCCCAGCTATCAGTTCTTTCTTTGCACCGGGACTGAGGCAGAGGAGGGGGGCCACCTCAGCCCTCCCTTGAGAGTCCCACAGGAGAGGGGGCACTGCGTTGTTTTCCTCCGTGTTTTGGCCTGCAGCTGTTTCTGCCATTTTTAAATGGCTCCAGTTGGGCACTGGGAGCCTTGCTCAGCAGGGGAGCTCCCAGCACCCAGGACTTGGATCTCAACTTTGGAAAGCCTCCCCTTCTCACGGTTGTGAAAATTCTTTGTCCCATTGGAGCCAAACCCAGCCCACGGCGGGCATCCGGCCATCGGCAGACAGCCCTTTCCATAGGAGGCCCGGGAGCACGTGGACTTTATTGATTTTTCTCCTTGCCTTTTTTTGTTGGGTTTCACTCTGAAAGGACAGCTAACTTGTGACACCACCAGACCTGAGACAGGCCGAGTAGTGTTTAAAAAAAAAAGACAACAACAACAGAGACGTTACTCATGAAATGACACCCCCAAAAGAAACCGCCTGCAGTGGGGCCTGGCCAGTTTCTATAAAGGACAGGACCAGCCCGCGGCCGCTGACACTTGGGAACACCCTCGCGGCGGCTCGTCTTCCTCTCGGACCCCAATGAAGTCGTGAGGAAAAAAAAAGAAAACATAATAAAGTTGAAATCTGGGGGCAGGGAGTTTTCAACAAGTCTGACCCAGCCTGGTGGTGGACTACTGGCGCCTCCGGCCTGGCCTCTGGGGCCGCCTCGGAGTCAGATCCCGACGAGGCCCGTGAAAATGTTCCATCCTACTAATTATAACGAGGCCACGCCGGGCACGATCTAATTTGAGCTTGAAAAACACGCACGGCCCACACCGAATCTCGCGGTCCCCTCCTCCTCCCCCAGAGCAGAGAACAAAAACAACGATCGCTCGCTCTCTCCGCAAAACAAACACCAGCTCCAGCTTGGAGAAGGCAGACACGGCCCAGGACTTGGCTTCTGGCAGCAAACATCGCGTCCCCCGAGCTCCCAGTACCGCGCGGAGCGGGTGGGAGCCATGGGTGCCCCGCTCCCATCCGCGCCACCGCCTTCCCAGCGCTCGCCCCCATCTTCCTTCCTCGCCCGGAGCCCTCGCTCCAGGCTGCCCAAAGCGCTAAATTTAAACGGCTCGCGCTCTGCAAACTCCGCAGACTCGAGGGCGCCAAGGCCTGGGAGGCGGGGAGCTGCGGGCGGGTCGGGGCGTGGGGTGGATGTGTGTGCGTGTTGAGGGGGGGACTCCGGCGCCGCGCCGCCCCGGGAGAAGACGGCGGCCCGCTCCGCGCTGCACAATGGAGCTCGCGCTCTGCCCGCCGCCGCCGGCATCACGGCCCCGGCGCGCGGGAAGCCGCTTTCATGTGACTTGCACAAAAAAACGAAATGGCTTCTGGGGCCGGCTGCGAACCCCCCTCTCCCGAGCTCCGGGCTGCAGTCGCCGCCGCGGCCGCCGCGGCTGTCGCCGCCACCGCGCCAGGTGGGCGACCCGCGCCTAGCACACCTGGGCAGCGGACGCAGCCCCCGCGGGGCGCAGGTGACCCGGGCCGCGCGTCCTCGTCAACTCCGGGCCCGGGGGCCGCTCCGCCCCGCGGCTCTGTGCGCTGGGTCCGGGCTTGCTGGCGGCCGCGGTGCGATGCAGCGAGCCGGGGCGAGCGAGCGAGCTAGCAGGCGCCTCGGCTTACCATTTGCGCACTTTCTCGATAGCCGCCATGACCCTCTTGATATCATCTTTGGCCCGGCTCCTGGTCTCGGCTCGAACCGACCTGCCCGACATGGTTCTGGCGGGGAGGGAGAGAGAGGAGAGAGAGAGAGGCTGGGGAGCGCGCCCGCCGGGTCCTGCTCGCGACACTCGCCCGCTCTCTCACTCGCGCACAGACACACACTCACACACTTACGCGCACACACAAAGCCTGGTGCCGCCGCGCGCCCGGGGCCCAGTGCGCAAGCGCCGGGCGGCAGCTGCACAGAGCGAGGGGGAGCGGCGCGGCCGCCAGTAGTGCGGCCTCCGGGTGCCGCCGCCCTCCCCAGGGAACCGCGGGGACCTCGCCCCGGGAAACGATCAGGGGTGACCCCGATCTCCCGGCACGCGGGACTGGCCCGCGCGCGGACTCCCTCGGAGGCCGCAGTTGCGGCGGGAACCCCTCCCCCCAAGACACACACCCTGGGGGTGGCAGACTGGAGGCCGTGGGTGCCCTGGTCTTGGGTTGGTGGCCGCGGGCGCGATCGTGCAAGTTTCTTGTCGGCGCTTGACTTCTAAGAGTTAGAGGCGGCGGTTCCGGACTCGTGATCTTGGGAAGAGTGGAGACGCCGGTCTCTGGCCAGTTAGCTGCCTTGTTGAAATGTGCGAGCTAGGACGTCTGCCTCACTATGCTTAAACTAGGGTCGTAGTTTAACGTTCCCGAGCCTGGTGGCAATTGGCATTGTCGCAAGACTCTCTTTCCTTTGCAGATAAGTTGCCCCAGTCACGGATAAACCTCCCTGGGTTATGTTAGAGGACCACAAATTAATCTTAAACGGCTCCTGGTGGAAGCACAGTGTACTGACCGGGAGCAGCAGGTAAACTGGACTGGTCCAACCCAGAAAGACTTGAGAAGCTGTCCCCCATCCCAGGACAGAGCTGGGTGGCAGTATCTACCGCGGTCAATCAGGATAGGGACAGGTGGGTGTGCAGTTGCGGCTAAACCGACTGGACTGAGCGAATGCTTGCCCAGATGGATGCTGGGAAAAGAGATGACCTAATGTGGGCAAGCCAGTGCCTGGAGAGGAACTAGCTAATCACCATTCATTTCACAGATGGGGAAACTGAGGCAAGGAGTAATTCCAGGTTGAAGCCATAAACTTCATCTGTGACTACAAGCACCTCACCTAAAGTTTGGGGGTGTTGCGAGGTGGGGGGTGGTAGAGAGAGGTAGTGGGGAAATGAGAGTGAAAAAACTGTGGGCTTTCCCCCAGGCATATCATCTTTACCATTTCACACACGGTCCTAATGTGAAAAATAAAAATAAGAACAATAGTCGGGCGTGGTGGCACTTGGAGGCAGAAGCAGGCAGATCTCAGAGTTCAAAGCCAGGTTGATTTACTTAAGAAGTTTGAGTCCAGCCAGGACTATGTAGTGAGACCCTGTCTCAAAAACAAAAATCAAACACCCAGGTTGTGGTGGCACACCCCTTTAATCTCAGCACTCAAGTTAGAGGCAGGCGGATCTCTGTGAGTTCAAGACCAGTCTGGTCTACACAGAGTGAGTTCCAGAACAGAGAAATCTGTCCCCAAAACAAAACAAACAAAAGATTAGGACAATTATGTCAGCACTGTTCTGAGTGCTGGATTGGGAAAATATGCCGTAAATCAGAAGTCTTTTTGCCCCTCTGTGCCTGACCATCAGATATGTGCTTGGGCCCCAAGGAATTAACTTTTGTTTAGTGCTAGGCATTGTGCTAGATAAATTCTATACCACAGTTCCCACACAGAGTATGTGTGTGTGTACATATATGTATATACTTTAAAAATCCACATATCAGGTCAGCAAGATGGCTTAGGAAATGCAGCCAAGCCTGAAGACAGGAGTTCAATTGCCAGAACCCGTGTTGTGGGAAAGACAGACCTGATTCCTCCAAGTTGTTCTGATTGCCACATGTTTACATATAAGCACACACACACACATATACAAATACACACACAGAGACACACACACTGAACTGTAAGAAAATTTTAAATCCAAATACCAGTTGATGAATGGATGTCTTTACACACAATGGGATTATTTATCCACAAATAATAAAAGGAATACCCACACCGCCAAACATGCTTGAAAGTTTGTTAAGTGGAAAGATGCAGGTGTACAAGGAAGAAGACTGTATGACCCCACTTACATGATTAGGCCAGGGGTTGAGGGGAGGCGGGGTGAGGGCTAATGGGTGTGGGTTTTCATTTGTAAAAGTGAAAGATTCCTAGAACTATGTAGAGGTGACTGTCCCATGCCACTGAATGGTTCTTTAAAAACGGTTACGGCGAGCTGGGCGGACGGCTCAGTGGTTAAGTGCTTGCTACGGAAGCACAAATACTAGAATTCAGATCCCCAGAACTCAACTCGTGCTACTAGGCATGGCAACTGGCCTGTCATTCCAGCCTTGAAAGGCAGAAACAGGAGAGCCCCAGAGAAAGCTACTGGCGAGCTCTGGGTTTGATTGAGAGAGCCTGCTTCACTTTAAAATAAAAAAAAAAAAAGTAGCTAAGATGATTTCCAACTTCAGCTTCTGGTCTCCACGTGCATGCTCACCCAAGGCTGTGCATCTGCCCCCGTACCATGCATGTAAAAATGCAATACACAGCACACACTCATGAAAATGGAAAAAGGAGAAAAATGGCTATAATAGTCAGTGTGATGCTATATGAATTTGACTATTATAAAAAGAAATCCAAATTTATTAGACCTAGCCAAAGTTCTACAAACTGGGCCCCCAGTCCACACAGCAGCCGCTAGCGCTAAGCAGCCCTTGTCCTCCCGACTGCTCACCCAGCCATTCTGTTTGCTGTCTAGCCCCTGAAGGTATTTGTGGTTTTAATCCCTGATTAAACCATAAAGCTTTCTACAAATGTTCTTTTTCAATCTAGTATGTCATTTTTTAATAGTTGCCTGTCCCTGAAGATATTTCTTTCTTTCAACAAAACTCAGTTGTTTTATAGAATGTGTCTGACAACACTAATGTTTCTGCTAGGTCTTGCTCATGGTGTTACATTTCCTTGTTAGATGCCTAGCTCTCTTTGCCTGGGTCAGACAGTATTTTTATTTCTTTTCCTTCCTTCTTTGCTCTCCTATTAGTCCTCTTTTTCCTCCTCTTTCTCCCTGCAGGGTCTCCTATAGCCCAAGCTAGCCTTGAATTCACTAAGTAACTGAGAATGGCCTTGAACTCCTGACCTTTGTGCTTTCTCCTGCTTACTGGAATTGCAAGCATGAGCCACTGTTGCATGATTAATAAAAACCCAGAGACAGATATAGGGGTTAAAACTGAAGGTCAGGCCGGGCGATGGTGGCGCATGCCTTTAATCCCAGCTCTCGGGAGGCAGAGGCAGGCAGATCTCTGTGAGTTTGAGACCAGCCTGGTCTACAAGAGCTAGTTCCAGGACAGGCTCCAAAACCACAAAGAAACCCTGTCTCGAAAAACAGAAAAAAACAAAACTGAAGGTCAGAGAAACAGAGCAGGAAGCCACTAGAGAGACATTTTGCCTCTACTAATGCTCATACGGAAGGGGCGATCCTCAGTCTGCCCAGACTGCTCTGTGTCTCCACCAAACCTCAGTCTCCACACTCCAGTGAGTTCCTGTCTCTTCCTCTTTATATTTCTCTCTCTGCCCAGTCACATCAACCCTGTCTCCACCTCCCTAGTGCTGGGATTAAAGGTGTGCCTCCCAAACACTGGGATTAAAGGCATGAGCCGCCACCACCTGGATCTGTTTCTGGATTGATTTTGTGTAGACCAGGCTGGCCTCGAACTCACAGAGATCCCTCTGCCTCTGTCTCCCAAGTCCTGGGATTAAAGATGTGTGCTACCACTCCCTGGCCTCAAGAGGCTTTGAACTCTGATCCTCAGGCAAGCTTTATTTATTAAAATACAAATAAAATATCCCTACAAGCCACCATACCTGGGAGGGCTTAGATTTAATTTTCAATTTTCTGGGTCTCTTGCCCCACAAAATCATTCACAATCAAGTTCAAATGTGCCAAAGTTGCCACAGCAGTGACAGGACTGTGCTGTTTCCTGGGAATCTGGTTTTTGCTTTTTTTAATGGAGTGGGCTGGGTGTTTCTACAGTTTGTTCATGTGACTGCAGAGAGCCAGAAAAGCTGTTGTTAATTGATGCCTGACATACTGCTATCATTAACCTTTTTATACACACACACACACACACACACACACACACACACACACACATATATATATATATAATAAATTTTTGGAAACTTAGCTGTCAACTTTGGAAAAAAGTATCCCAATTTACCTGTTGAGTTAGTATTACAGAAATGAGCAGCAGCCATATTGGTGTAGAAACATTAAACTTAATTTTTCCCCACTTGTACAGGTAACACGGTATTAAAAATACAAGGTCAGCTGGGGTGGTGGTGGCGCACACCTTTAATCCCAGCACTCGCAAGGCAGAGACAGGTGTATCTCTGTGAGTTTGAGACCAGCCTGGTCGTCAGAGCTAGTTCCAGGACAGGCTCCAAAGCTATAGAGAAACCCTGTCTTGAAAAACAAACAAACAAACAAATGTAAGGTCTTATCCACGTGGACTTGATTACAGAAATTAATAGTTTCTAAACAAAAAGAAACAAGCCAAAGCAAACGGGTGGGGAAGTTTGCTTCCCTCTGGAGTGCCTTCGGGCATCTTCTCAGTTCAGGCTACATTGTCTTACACTTAAGATGTTTCCAAATACTTTTTAAATTCTAACTAATTTATTTATTTAGAAGGGAATATATAGGGGCTGGAGAGATGGCTCAGTGGTTAAGAATATTGCCTGCTCTTCCAAAGGTCCTGAGTTCAATTCCCAGCAACCACATGGTGGCTCACAACCATCTGTAATGAGGTCTGGTGCCCTCTTCTGGCCTTCAGACATACATGCAGACAGAATATTGTATACATAATAAATAAATAATTTTTTTAAAAAGAGATATTAAAAAAAGAAGGGAATATATATATATATATATATATATATATACACATACCATGTTGGTTCTCTCCTGCTACATGGATTCTGAGAATCAAACTCAGGTCATCAGGTGACCGGTGGCTTTACTTGCTGAGCCATCTTGCTGACTCTTAAATACTTGCTTAGCTTTTGTTTTTATTTCTAGAAACAGGGACTCACTATAGAGCTCAGGTTGGGCTCCAAAACTTTTGATCTTCCTGTCTTAGTCTGCAGAGTATTGGGATGACAAGTGCCACCTTTTCCGGGTCCTCTTCTTGGTTCTTTGGAAGTTTGGAGTAGGAAGGTCTGGCTAACTATAGACTAGAAACCACGAGTCAAGGTCTCCATAAACATCAGCCTCCCAGACAGGTTTGTTTTTTTGTTTGTTTATTTTGGGTTTCGGGTTTTGTTTTTTTTTTTTTTTTTTTTTTTCGAGACAGGGTTTCTCCATAGCTTTTGGTTCCTGTCCTGGAACTAACTAGCTCTTGTAGACCAGGCTGGCCTCGAACTCACAGAGATCCTCCTGCCTCTGCCTCCCGAGTGCTGGGATTAAAGGCCTGCGCCACCACTGCCCGATTGCCTCCCACACAAGTTAAGACTACAAGATGATCTCAGGATAATGGAAGTTTGTCACCACTAGTGTCAAATATCTTCCCAACTCTGTGCCTTGTCTCTAAAATGAAGATAAAGTAACACTTCTCACCTCACGGGGTTCTTATGAGGATGAAACAGTTTTGTTTGGTTTATGTGCTTGTGTGTACCAGAAAGCATTTGCTAAAGATGGGAACCATAAGAGTGCTGGCATCATGAAGACCCACCCAGGAGACAAATCAAACTCTTTTCTCTTTCCCGGGTTGCTAAATTCAACTCTCCGTGCCTGCTGTTAGGCATACCTCCAGGGTGGAGGCTGGTTCGCCACTGTGGGGTGGAGGAGGTTTCCATCTCTGGAACAGAGATGTGTAATTGGAAGGGAACTGTAGGCCTTGTCTCAGTGTTCCCTGCAGTTTAGCGACTCACCAGTGTGGTGTCCACAGACAGAGGTGCTCCGTGGTTTGAGGAGCAGGACATTAGCCAGACCCAGAAACATGTGTGCTGGGGAGAAATTTCCAGCCACGTAATGCATTAGTGTCCCTTCCTGTGAAACAGGAACAGAAAGGACGGACTGCTTATGAAGCCGACCCAGTGGAGACAATCTCTCTCCTTGAACAGAAAGCAAACACCGTAGCTGTGTAGCGAGCTTTCTTTTGGGCCACCAGCCAGCCCCCAAATCATGACACGGAGACTTATCATTAGCTGTGAATGCTCGGCCTTATCCTGTGCTTGACCCACTAGCTCTTATAACTTAATTTAACCAGTTTCTCTTCATCTACATTTTGCCTTGGGGCTTTTTACCTTTCATTCTGTATGTCCTACTAAGTGTCTGTCTGTCTGGCAGCTGCCTGGCCCTGGGCATCAACCTCTCTTTTTCCCTTGTTCCCTCCTCTAGTTCTCTTCTTTTTTTTTTTTTTTTTTTTTGGTTTGTTTTTGTTTTTTGAGACAGGGTTTCTCTGTGGCTTTGGAGCCTATCCTGGAACTAGCTCTGTAGACCAGGCTGGTCTCGAACTCACAGAGATCCGCCTGCCTCTGCCTCCTGAGTGCTGGGATTAAAGGCATGCGCCACCATCGCCCGGCTTCTAGTTCTCTTCTTGAGCCTAGATTCCTCCTCCCACTTATTTTCTCTGCTAGCCAGTATTGGCCATTCAGTTTTTTATTAGGCCAATCAGGTGCCTTAGGCAGGCAACGCAACACATCTTTACATCATTAAAAAATACAGCCTGGAAAAATGTAACAATCTTTACATAGTTAAAGTAATATTCCACAACAAAGCTGGGCCTGCCTGTGCAGGCCTGTAATCCTAGCATTTGGGGTGGAGGTAGAAGCGTCAGAAGTTCAAAGTCATCTTTGACTATAGAATGTGTTAGAGGCTAGCCTGGGCTACATGACATCCTGTCAAAGGTGGGAGGTGGGAGGAAAGGAAGATTAATGTGTTCAAGGTGAGATAATATCCACATCCTCCTCTAACACTGAAGTGTTAAACTCAGGCAGTCTGGCTATGTGACCTCATGACTTGGAGTAAAGTTGGAACCTTTCCACAAACAGACCATCTGCCAGGCATGGTGGTGCGCACCTCGAATCCCTGTACTCAAGAGGCAGAAGCAAGGATCTCTATGAGTCTGAGACCAGCCTGGTCTACATGGTGAGATCTATCTCAAAACAAAACAGTTTCAGTTTCTGTATTGTTTCACGGGACTATGGGCTGAACCCAGGGGTCTCCCACGCTAAGCAAATGCTCTCCCACTCAGCTATATTAGGATCAACAAGTTCTAAAGTCGTGAATCTACAAAACTGCCCAAATTCCTCCTAGAGTCTCCCGTGCACATGACTCTCTTGCATCTGAATATCCTCCCCAGTTCTGGGTGGGAGCTCTCGAGTTTGGAGACAGGATCCATCTTCCTGCAGCTGGAAATCTCAGTCCTGGTCATGGCTCCCAGCCTTGTTCATGAGTTGATTCCCCCATCCCCACCCCCAGATGCAGGGTCTCATTCCATAGCCCAGACTGGCCTGGTCCTTATGTGACTCCGTGCTGTAATTATACAAGCCACCACACCTAGCTTGTATTAGTAAATTTTCTGCTGCTCTAGCTGGACACGGTGGTGCACGCCTTTAATTCCAGTACTTAGGAGGTAGAGGCAGGCAGATCTCTCTTAGTTCAAGGCCAGCTTGGGTGACAGAGTGAGATCCTATCTCAAAAAATTAAATTAATATTAAATAATTTAATATTATTAATTATATTAATATAAAATAATATTAATATTAAAAAAGCTTTCCACTACTCTGACAAATTCTTGAAAAGATACTTCATTTTATCTATTTATTTATTTTTGAGATAGGGTCTTACTCTGTAGCCCAGGCTGATCTCAATAAAAGATAATTCTATCTATCTATCTATCTATCTATCTATCTATCTATCTATCATTTGTCTGTCTGTCTGTCTGTCTGTGTATTTTTGAGACAGGGTTTCACTATGTAGCTGGGCTGGAATTCACTCTTGTAGCCCAGGCTGGCCTCAAACTCACAGAGATCTGCTTGCCTCTGCCTCCTGCTGGGATTAGAAGCATGCACCACTGCACCCAGGTGGTATACAGCTTCAAGGGCAGGGTGTTTATTTGGGCTCACAGGTTCAGAAGCTGCACTGCATTGTTGGGGCAGTGCCTTAGCCGTGTGGCAAGGTAGATGCAGGGAAGAGGTGTGGAGCAGAGCTGCTCATGGCAGCCAGGATGCAGAGGATGTAGGGAGATAGGAAGAGGAGAGGGGAGGGCAGGGAAGTGGGGAGAAGAGAGGAGAGGAAGAATCCTGTAGACCCTTTAAGAGCAAACCCCAGTAATTTCCACTCAGCCTGGCTCCTAAAGGCTGGAGAACAAATCTTTAATTCATGGCCTATGGGGCACAGTCCAGATTCAAACAGTTGCATGTATGTTTCACAAAAGTAGAATAATACAGTGTGTGCCACCTGTGTGTGTGATTTCAGTTAGCATGTGCTCAAGGCTCATCCATGTTGTAGCATATTTTTAGGGACTTTCAAACCACTTTTCCAAAGCAGGACCTGTTTATATCCCATGTGTGGAGTCCAACTTTGCCAGCTCCTCAACAACACTTGGTATTGGCACTTTTTTATTTAGCTAGCTTGGTTCATGACATGGTATTACACTGTGGTTTTGATTTGTCTTGATTTATTTACTTGTTTTTGAGACAGGGTCTTGCTGGCCTCAAACTCGAGGTCATTCTGCTGCCTCTCTCTTGTGAGTGTCAGGATTGTAGGCATGCACCGTCATACCCAGTGCTGTTCATTGTTGTTTAAACATTCTCTCCCTCTCTCCCTCTCTCCCTTTGTGTGTGTGTGTGTGTGTGTGTTTGTGTCATGGCGCGTGTGTGGAGGTCAGAAGATAGTGTTCAAGGAGCAGTTCTTCTCCAAATGGATCACAGGGCCCCGACTTGAAGGTCACAGTGCCGTCAGCCTTGTCAGCAAGCACCTTTACCGGCTGAGCCATCTTGCCAGCCTACACTGGGCTTTTGATTTTCACTTTAGCAGATACATAGAGGCCAAGGAGAAAGCCACATGGGAGGCATGGCCTTTGGAGAGCCTGGGGGGACTGGAAGGTGACGTGCACAGTGGCAGTCCTGTCCATTTGCAGAGCTTGCCTCTCTGCAGATTCTCTTCCAATAAAGCCCCTTTCTGTTCAAGCTAACCAGAGCCCCCTTCTACCGCCATTAATCAGAGGCCGTAATCAATACACACTCAGCTTCCCCTTCATCTTATTAAGCCTTATTAAGTATTAAGTATTCTTTCTGAGTACTGTTTCCAACACTTTTCTCAACTATGGGACAGATTCTTCACTGTCCCCTTTCCCATGTATCCCTCCACCTCCAAGACACAAATTTGATCCTCTGCTCCCTTCCATTTTAATCCAACCTAGCCTTTTTGTTTGTTTGGTTTTGTGTTTTGTTTTTATTTTTCAAGACAGTGTTTCTCTGTGAAGCCCTGGCTGTCCTCGAACTCACTCTGTAGATCACACTGACTTTGAACGCAGATCCGACTGCCTCTGCCTCCTGAGTGCTGGGATAAAAGGTGTGACCACCACCATCCAGCTTAGCCTTCTTGATTTAGTACTGCAGACCTGGATGTAACCCACTGCCTCGTCTGGACTCACCTTCTGCCCCTACCCCATCCCTGGTACCCAAGATCCTTCAGCTATCTCTGTCTGTCCTCACTCGCACACCACTTGGGATATTTTACTTCATTTGTATAACTTCTTCCTCCTTTGCACTGTCTCTGCCCTGACCCCAGGTTTCTCCCAGGCATGTTTCTCTGTAATGTAATCTTCTTAAGGCAAGGATCAGGTTTGTTGACACAATGTAGCACAAAGTAGCACACATGGCTGACACTGGGCCTTTGTTAGCCTGGGCATGTGAGAGTAGCAAACTGCCCTGGTTCTATCCCCAGCATGGTGAACATCACAGAACAAACGAAAAGAATTATAAAAAAGTTTTCTGCTAGGGGTGTGGCTCAGTGGTCTAGCGTGTGCTTAGCATGTTCAAGGCCCCAGGTTCAATTCCCAGCATCACCTTCAATGTTGGTATTCCTGGAAATCTTGAAAGGATGAATAGGTACCCCTAAGGACTCAAGACCTGTGGAGTGAAATACTCTTTGAGTTTGGACCTCAGTTTAGTTTCATGAAGGAACATATCAGCTTCAGGGTTGGCACTACTTGCAATATATATATATATATATATATATATATATATATATATATATTCTTAGATTCTCAGAGTAACATCTTGTCCCATATGAAGGCTCTTTGGTTATGGAGAAATAAGAATGGGACCCAAAAGATGGCTCAGTGGGTAAAAGGTGTTCACTGCCAAACCTGATGACCTGATTTTGATCCCCAAAACCCATGTGGATCTGCAAGCTGTCCTCTGACATCCACATGTAAACCTTAACATGCATGTGTCTTTCTTCTCACAAAGTAAGAAAATAAATGCAATAAAATTGAGAGAGGGGAGAAAGAGAGTGAGTGAGCAAGTGAGCTTCCATTCTAACCTTTGGTGGTCTCTGTTTTCTCTGCCCCTTTCTGTGTATGAAATCATTCTTGTTCAGGAGGAAGACTCCCATGTGGAAGGACAAGGCGCCAAGGAAGGAACTCAGAGATCACCAGGCCCACAGCACCCCAGGGGGTACACTCACACACACCCTTCCCAAGCTCCCGGCTTTGGGACACACTGTTTGCTCTGACTGGAATGCTCCCCTTTTTCCATGGTTCACCCTGGCGGTTTCTTCAGAACACAGTCGTCTCCGGTGTCACTCTCCTGGGCCCAGGCCTTCTCTCCTGCCTCCCAGCACAGTGGGACTGTTTGTTTAACACATGCTCCTAGGACGTAAGAGCCACCCCTGTCTTATTCATGGAGGACAGGCACGTCACAGGGGACAGCTAACTCTGGGCGTAGTCTCTAGTGTGTAGTAAATGTGGAACCCAGGATTGGGTAAACAACTGAAGTTCTTTGTTCTTGGCTTGTGAATGAAGACACGGAGGGCTGGTGGTACAGTTATGCTGTAAGGAGCCTGCCTAGCATGCACAAAAGGTTTGGGCTGGAGAGATGGCTCAGCGGTTGAGAGTACTGGCTGCTTATTCAGGGAACTGGATGGAGTTCAACTCCCAGCACCTAATGGTGGCTCACAACCGTCTGTACCTCCATTTCTAGGCAAGCCTCCACTATGAAGGTTGTTTCATACATGTGGTGCACTCTGCCTCCTGACTGCTGGGGTTACAGGTGTGTACGACCATGTGTGATTACCACAGGTGTAATGCCAACTCCCTGTCCCCTTCTTTCTTTTTCGTGTTCCTGGAAGCAGAGATAGCAGAGTGTAGTTAAATAACATGAACATAGGGAGGCAACTTGATACTGGTTCCCAAGGCCCCCTGTCTATTGCATCAGTTGTGAAACAGCTGCCTGCTGGGACCTACTGGTCAAACCCTTAGAGAGCATGCTCACATTGAAAGCACCTGTGACTCCCGGAGCTCTAGTTCAGGATGCAAATGTCCCACCTTAGAGCCTGCGTAGGGTGGGTCAGGATAGTCAGAGAGCCAGGGTGTCTGGTGTGGTGGGTACCAATGTCTCAGGAACGTTCACTGGAGAAAGACACAGGGCAAAGTAGCAAAGGCAGGCAAGGATGTAGACCCCACCTTCTAAAAGGCAGCTTTTGTTGAGTCTGGGGGTGTGGCTCAGTGGCAAGGCACTTGCTTAGCATGAACAAGACCCTGTCCTTAGTTCGTAACACAGCAAAAATAAAGCACTGCCCCCACCCATTTTTAAATCATTTTAGATTTAGGGGTATTGGAAGGCAGAACAGAGGGTCCCCACAGACCCTTCACGAGCTTCCCTGACAGGAGTGTCTTACAGAGAGGACCACGGAAGGTTAGTGGCAGCTATGGAACGTCAGCGGACAGATTCAAGGACCATGCCACATCTGGCCTTTCTGTCTCGGTCCTTCCTTGTTTGTCACAACCTTAACATCTTTTGAAGGATGTGGGCAAGTATTGCTGTTACTTTTGTTATCGTCATCATCATTACTATTTTAAAGACAGGTTCTTGTGTAGCCTAGGTTAGCCTTAAACTCCCTACATAGCCAAGGATGACCTTGGACTCCTCTGCCTGCCTCCACCTCCTAAGTGCTACAATTATAGGTTTGTACCACCGTGCCAGGCAGAGTCAGTACTTTGTATAGGATTCAGTACAGTTGTGATAATCTGCTAGAGTGAGGGACTTGGCCTGTGCGGCAAAATAAAGTCAGAAGACTACAGTCTGTGGGCAAACCAAGGCTACTTCTGCTTTTGTTCAGCCTGCAAGCTAAGAAATATTTCTTTTCATTTTCAGAATGGTGAAAAACATTAAGAAAAAAATGATGTCACACGCAGGAGTGACGGAGCCCAGATTTCTTGTGACATCACTGAAGCTGTGTTGTCTCATTGGCACGGCCACTCTTTGCTACATTGTCTATGTTGATGTTTGCCCTACACCATAAGTTCTGCGGAACTGAGATAGAGACCACTGGCCTTGAAGTCCAGTTGAAGAATTTGCCAGCCCTGATGTGGAGGGTTGGGAAGATGTGGCATTCACTTCAAATCCAAAGAAGAATGTTGCACAAGGAGGGTGACCCTTTGTTCCATCCCGGCTGCCCGGCTAGCTTGCACCCAAAATAACCACACAGAAACTGTATTTATTAAATTACTGCTTGGCCCATTAGCTCTAGTTTTTTTTTAATTTATTATGTATACGATATTCTGTCTACATGTATGCCTGCAGGCCAGAAGAGGATTCCAGACCTCATTACAGATGGTTGTGAGCCACCATGTGGTTGCTAGGAATTGAACTCAGGACCTTTGGAAGAGCAAGCAATGCTCTTAACTGCTGAGCCATCTCTCCAGCCCCTAGCTCTAGTTTCTTATTGGCTAATTCTTACATCTTAATTTAACCCATTTCTATTAATCTGTGTATCGCCACATGACTGTGGCTTACCGGTAAGATTCAAACCAGTGTTTGTCTCAGGCAGGAGATCTATGGTGTCTCTCACTCTGCTTTCTTCCCAGCATTCAGTTCTGTCCACTCTGCCTACCTAAGTTCTGCCCTATCTGGCCCAAAGCAGTTTCTTTATTCATTAGCCAATGAAAGCAATACATGAACAGAAGAACCTACTATACCATAAGAACTAGGTGTGGATGGTGGCACGTGACTGTAATCCCAGCACTTGGAAGTGTTGTGTAGTAATTTTCTCCAATGTAAAACCTTCCATCTTGGAGGAAAGTTCACTAAGACACGGGATGTTCCAAAGGGAGGTGAAACTTTCCATAAATCCTGCAGGGGGAGCTCTGCAGGCTCAGGAAGAAAACAACCCAAAGGGTTTAGCAAGTCCCTGAAACTGATCAGATTCACTAGGCCCTTCCCTCCTCGAATATATATGAATGGTAAGGCCTGCTGAGTGAAACGTTGGGACAAATGGAGCTGTCCTGAAGAGGCTTAGACCAACTTACATGCCTATTAAGTTGCCTGCAGGCTGTGCAGTAGGCTCCAGGCTCCCAACTTTTGTGAGCTGTCACCCATGCTGGGGCTTTGGTGATGCAGCTGTCTTCGAGTCATTTCAGTCCCTGTAAGTAACCCCAGCAAAACTCATTGGTTCACTAAGTTGGACTTCAGTGCTTTCCTGACTTTGGTTCCTTGTTTGGGTTGAGTAGGCTGTAGTGATATTTTGTTTGTAATCTAACAAATCAAGCTTGACTGAAGATCAGAGTGCAGAACTAAACCACTAGATAGTCACAGAGGCCAGGCAGTGGTGGCACACGCCTTTAATCCCAGTACTCAGGAGAAAGAGGCAGACGGATCTCTGTGAGTTCGAGACTACCCTGGGCTACCTAAGATTGAATCTGTCTAAAAGAGAAACAGAGCTCACACAAAGGTGATCCCAGCACTTGGGACCACATGCCTTTAATCCCAACAGCACTAGGGAGGTGGAGACAGGAGTGATATGGCTGGGCAGAGAGAGGAATATAAGGCAGGAGGAGACGAGCTCAGTCAGATGCAGTCTGAGGATTCAGTCTGAGATGCAGTCTAAGGTTTCACAGAGAGAGCACCAGCCAGAGGATTCGTAGAGACAGAACCACCTCTTCGGTCTGAGCATTGGTAGAGGTAAGAACTCTCCAGTGACGGACTGACTTACTTCTCTAATCTTTCCGCATTAACCCCTATATCTGACTCCGGGGTTTTATTATTAAGAGAGATTAGAATTCACGCTAGAGGAGATGTTTGTTCATATCTCCCCAGAAGTAGTGGCACATGACATAGAGGCAGCAGGATCAGTTCAAGGTCACCCTCAGCTATATGAGAAGTTAGAAGCCATCCTCGTCTGCATCAGCGTCTACCTAAATCCATCAATAAAGAAACAGAAGTTTCTGGGTCTACAAATACTGGAGACCCAGGCTCAAACTAAGAGAGACCCCTGCTGAGTAGGTACATTGTGATGTTCAAACCGTAGTCCCAAGAGAAGTTAATTCTTTTTTTTTTATTTGTTTGTTTTTGAGACAGGGTTTCTCTGTAGCTGTTGGAGCCTGTCCTGGAATTAGCTCTTGTAGACCAGGTTGGCCTCGAACTCACAGAAATCCACTTGCCTCTGCCTCCCGAGTGCTGGGATTAAAGCCATGCGCCACCACCGCCCGGCGAGAAGTTAATTCTTGTCAGGCCACTTCTCAGTTCTCCGGTACAGTCTCTGCCTGTGATAATAATAGCTGCTGTCATACTGGGAACGGTACCCTGTGCCAGGAATGCTCTGTCTTCTTCAATCCTCACCACCGCCCCAGGAGCTATTCCAGGGCAAAACTAAGGGCTTAGCCACACCCAGGGGCTCACGGGTGTCACAAGGGCTATAAGATGTCAGAAGCAGACCAGGGACCCAATCTTAGTTCTCAGATCTGGCTGGGGATGGGTGGCCAGGTGGAGAGGATGGGTGGGCACTGGGGAGGAGAGGTGGGCGCTGGGTAGGAGGGGTGGGCACTGGGGAGGAGAGGTGGGTGCCGGGGAGGAGAGGTGCCTCTGGAAGACCGCTCACTACTGGTCTGTGAGTTCACAATCTCACAGTAACACACAGCCTCCTAGCGAGAAGCCTCATTTTTCAAAAGAACATTTCCAGTAAGGTTTTTGGTGTTCAAGTTTCTGTCCTTTGATCTCAACATTCTGTGATCTGTGAGCCTCTTTGCAGTGTCCCATCCCCAGGACCAATGGGCTCGGGTGACAATGCTGGCCTGTCCTCTCCTTTGCTCAATTGTCCTGAAGCTGCTCACTGACTCTGCCTTGGTCAAATATACCGAGAGACAACGCATTCAAGTCACCTGCTGGAAGTGTCCCAGGTAGAAGGGTCCCCTGACCATGTTGGGATGGGAAGAGTGGGGCACTGTGACTAACTTCGCTGTCCCTGGCTATTTTGGCCTTCCTGGAGGACTGTCCATAGCCAGGACCTTGGCCTTCCTTCTCTATGGCTGGATAAGCATGGTGAGATCGTCCCAACTTGCGTTTGACGGTGACACCAGCCCTGGTGGGTTCAAGTGGCCCTGACAATTTTGCTCATGACAACCATTGCAATATCTGTAGTCAGGAACTGCAAAATTTAAAGGTGCCAGATTGGATAAAGGCAAGTCCTGCCTGGTGTCCAAGCTGCGCTCAATTCCAGGTTTTTGTTTTTATGAGAACAAGTTATTTGCCAGTTTCCTGTTCCCTAAAATGTCCCCAGGAACTTTTTAACTAGCCTGGTAATCTATCTCCTAGGCCCTGAGCAGTTACAAAATCGATTCATAAAGCTTGTGTTTTTTTTCCATGATTTTTTTTAAAAAAAAAGAACAAAACATAAACCCGGTTGCAAAGCCCTGGTGACAGGCTCCGCTCCGACAATCAGGTGCCTGCTGACTCCTGCGGCCTGCCCCAAGGTCGCCATGACACAGCCTGGTTTGGGGTATAGATGGTTCTGTTCCTCATTCCAGACTATTCCAAAGACTCTCAGTGTGACAAACTTGCAGCTGCACCCTGAGGAGGGCTGGGTGCATGTGTAGAGATGCAGTGTGATGCTGGGTCTCTCCTGCTCCGTAGGAAAAAGGCTCTAAAAGGATCAGAATCGTCCCTCCGGGCTGGAGATATGGCTCGGTGGTTAAACGCACTGTCTGTGGGTTCCGTTTCTAGCTCCCACAAGGCAGCTCACACCTGTCTGTAGCTCCAGTGCCAGGGGATCTGACACTCACACAGACATACATGGAGGCAAAACACCAGCACACATAAAATAAGAATAAAGAATTTTAAAAATGTTTACCTCCCCTCAAAGAGAAACGTCTCTTAATGATGACATCTGAGAAGGCCCTGGTGGGGTAGGCAGATACAGGTAACACAGGGACACTTGCTGGAATTCGACCTTTGAACTGAGGGAAAACTCGAAGGGCAGGTCATAACACTCTCTTATTATGCCAGCATGCAGGAAACAAAACATCACTTAAGCCCCTGATCTTGCCCATCAAGTGCCCTGCAGCCCAGCAGAGGGTGAGGTGGTGAAGCAGTTATAACATGAAGGGGCAGGGCTATGGGGCTTCTGGCCCAGGTGCAGTCCATGGGACTCACGTTGCTTCTGCTTTTTTTTTTTTTTTTTTGGCAGTTGCCACCAGAGTTAAGCATGGCCAGTGATGCTCATTGGAACGGCCACGCACAACTGCTTGGGTATTCTGCTGAGAGAGAAAATAGTCTGCTACTCCCAGGAGCCCAGAACTCCTCCTCCCAGCCACAGAGGCCAGCAGTACAGACAGTGCTCCAAAGGAAGGGCGTGAGCGGGTAAGACTTCCATGAAACAGCATACACGCCATGAGGAAGGCCCGCTACTGGCTGAGACCCCCACCCCCAGTCAGGCTGTTCTCACCTTCACCCACTCTTCTCTTTCACAGACAGTGCAATGTCCAACTGTGTGAATTCCATTGTCTTAAGAGAAAGTGGCTTTTAATGTCTAAATGCTCTGAAGATTAGGGTGGGGCAGGCGTGTACAGAAAAGGAACACCCCTTGGAAAAGGCACGTGTGAGTGCGTGTGCGAGCACCTGGAGTGCTTTGTGCCTCCAGCATTCCCAGGGACTTCACTAATTCAACAGTCCGGAAGCCTCGGAAATGGTTAAGCCAAGAATTTCAGTCGCGAATATTTCTGGGGTGATTTCTTCTGGAAGTTCTTCTTCAAGGCAGATTTCTGAATCTAGACAGGCAAGAAAAGAAGACAAAATGCCTTTTTCAGGGATAAAGCTCCTAACAAGAGGGAGTTCTAAAACCCAAGGGAATGACGCTAAGCCAAAGTGGGAGGCTGGCTGGAGAGGTGGCTTGGCAGTTAACAGCACTGACTGCTCTTCCAGAGGACCCTGGGTGGATTCCCAGCATCCATATAGTGGCTCAAAACCATCTGTAACTCCAATCCTGCTCTGTCTTTTGGCCTCTCTGGGCATCAGTCATACACACAAGCAAAACACCCATACCCATAAAATAAAACCCTTGAAAAGAAAGAAAAAAGGTGTGTGTGTGTGAGAAGTAGGTAGTATTTTGAGCTAAGGGTCACTTTTGACCCCTTGGAACCAGTTTACTGAGGAGGAGAGCCCTGTTAACCAAGGTCCTGGCAAACCTGCTTAGACAATAAAAGGAAATGGTGGTGGGGAGACAGGCCAGGAGTCTGTGTCCGTAGTCTCAGGAGCTGTGGACTGACCGCCAACTACCCTGGGCTTGTGGGTAGAGACTTTGCCAGCTGGAGAGGGCCCGGAAGAGCGGTGTGAATTGGCTCTTCCTGAGAGTACAGTCACACCAGGGACACCTGGGAGTGGCAACTGCTGAGAAGAAGCAGAGGAGGGACATTCTTGGGGTACAGCGAGAAGAGGAAGAGGAGTTTTCATTCATTTGATACTGGGGGCGGAATCCAGGGCTTTGGGCATGTGAGGAAAGCCCCTACCATCAAGCACACCCCAAGGCTAGCATGACCTTGGGGAACTCGAAGCTGGTGGGGAGACGACATGAAGGATACAGTGCTCTCCAGACAAGTGAGGATCGAGCTCAGATTCCCAGAACCCATGCAGACGCCCATCGATGGAGAGGCCTCTTACAGCTAGCGCCAGGCAGACAGATGGGGAGTTGTGAGAACCCCTGTCTTCATGAATATAGTAGAAAATGATCAGGGAAGACACATGATGTTCACTTCCGGCCTCCACACTCATAAAGACACATATGCATGCATAACTATTCACACACATGCAAACAAGAAAACACATCTGCACATCAGATTCATGTACACATGCAAGAAAAAGAACTAGACGGGTGGGTGAGGTGGCTCAGCGGGTGGAATTCCTTGTCACCGAGTCTGAAGGCCTGAGTTCTATCATCAGGACCTACACGGTGGAAGGAGAGAACATAAACACGTGTGTACGCGCACCCCCCCCACAAATACACACACACACAAATACACATACACACAAATACACACACACAAATACACACACACAGAATATAAAAAGACATAAAAGAAAATGTTTAAGAAAAAGAACTTAGAGTTGGATATGGTGCACACCTGTAATCCTGGCACTTAGAAGGCGAAGACAGGAGGATCAGGAGTCCAGGGCTAGCCCAGGATACATAAAGAGACCACTCACAAATTTAAAAAAAAAAAAAAGAAAGCCAGGCATGGTTGCACATCCTTTTACAGCACTCGGGTGGCAGCAGGTGGATCTCTGTAAGCTTGAAGCCAGCTTTGGCTACATAGTGAGTTCCAGGCCAACCAAGACTACATAATGAGACTCTAGCTCAGAAAAAAAAAAAAAAAGAAAGAAAAAGAAAAAGAAAGAAAACCAAACACTAGAGAAAGAGAAGAAAGAAATGGACTGGAGAAATAGCTCAGTGGTTAAGAGCACCAAAGGACCTGGGTTCAATTCCCAGCTCTCACAACTGTCTGTAGCTCCAGCTCCAGGGGATCTGACACCCTCACACAGACACATGCAGGCAAGACACCAATGCACATAAAATAAAAGTAATAAATTAAAAAAACAAAGAAAGAGAAATAGAGCTTTAAAGTCCTAGTAGCTTGGAGTTGAGTTTGTATGGCCTACCCAGGAGTGGCTTATGTTCACCCACCCAAGCCAGAAAGATGAACCCAGTGTGTAAAAAAGAAAGGAAAGAGGGCTGGGCGATGGTGGCACACACCTTTAATCCCAGCAGGAGTCAGGGCAGGCAAGTGTAGACTATTTAGTGAGTTCAAGGACAGCAAGGGCTACACAGAGAGAAACCTTGTCTGAGAGAGAGAGAGAGAGAGAGAGAGAGAGAGAGAGAGAGAGAGAGAGAGGAAGAAGGAGGAGGAGGAGGAGGAGGAGGAGGAGGGAGGGAGGGGAGGAGAGAGGGAGGGAGGGAGGGAGGGAGGAAGAGAGAGGAAGAAGAAGGAGGAGGAGGAGGAGGAGGAGGGAGGGAAGGAGAGAGGGAGGGAGGGAACAAGGCCAGAAAACCCGGAAAACACCACAGGACAAGCAGAGCGGAGTGAAAGCTCTCATCCAGTAGATGCAGCCAAGGCTCACTTCTCTGCCATCGCCTAGTCACAGGATTCCCAGCAGACTGACTGTTGCGTGCAGGGTCTTAAGGAGAGTGGTTTGTACCAGTTGGGAGGAACAAATGCCCTTAAGTCTATAACAAATTAGTGAGTGGTGGCTACAAGCCCAGACAAAGGCCAAGTACCTTTGACAGGGGTGGCTGCAGGCTCGGATTTCCACCCCTCAGGATTCAGGCCAAACAGTGTCGCGAAGCAGTCATACATCTCCTCCTCTGTCATGTGCTCGCCTGGGCATGGGGGATCAAAGAGGTCTAGTTAACTCTGGGGCTCCATCTCACATCAGGGTCGACAACTATGAGATCCTTTTGTCTGTTGTTTTGAGGCTGGGTCTCCTGTATCCTGGGTCTCCTTGGCCTTGCCTCAAACTTTATCTTTGAACTCCTGATCTTGCCTCCACCTCCCAAGTGCTGGGATTCCAGATTGGGGCCACCAGATCTGGTTTATGTGGTACTGGAGATCCAACCCAGGCTTTGAGCTCGCTAGGCAAGTACTCTACAAATGAGCTACGCCTTCGGTCCTTTCCTTCTTCCCGCCTCTGCTTCCCAAGTGCTGGGATTTCAGTTGTGCGCCACCCCTCTGGTTAGAGTTCTTTTTTAATTTTACATTTGTTTATTTATTTGTGTATATGCGTGTGTGCGCGCACGCATGCTGTGTATACCAACGTGGTGTATGTTTGGAGGTCAGAGGACAGTTTCGGTTCTCTCCTGCCACTCTGGGTCTTAGAGATTGAACTCGGGTCCCCAGTCTTAGCAGTCAGCACATTATCCGCTGAGTCATCTCGCTGGCACAGAGAGCTTAAAGAGATGTACTCTGCCATTTCTTGAGATAGAAAGAGTCCTATTCTGTCACGATACACCCTTATATGGCATTGCAGAGCTGGGAGATGCTGGGGCTTGTAGGAAGAGGCAAGGCAATGAAGGCTGGGCTCTGCCTTATTTCAGACTTCCTCTGCTCAGAGCCATCCTAGGTTGGCTGCGATAAAAAATCCCATTTGTCAGAGGTGCAAGACAGTACAAGATGGCCCTCACATAGCAGGTAGAAATAGACGTTCACTGTAGTGTAGTTTGACATCCCAAACCCATCCTGACCGTATTCTAGCCCAAGGAGATTGCTAAACTGGCAAATACCTCCCCATTTTACAAGTCAAACTGGGTGTAGCGGTATATGTCTCCAATCCCAGGACTATGGAGGTTGAGGCAGGAGGATGGAGAGGCTAGCCTGGGCTACAAAAAAAAACAACTCAAGGCTAGCCTGGGCTACAAAACAACAAAAAGCACATGTGAGCATGCTGAGACTAGAAGTCTTGGAAAGTTGAGAGGGAAGCACATTTTTCTTTAAGTTTTTTTTTTGCATTTTTATTTATTTTGTGGGTAGAGATGGGGGCATGTGCCATGGCCAGTGCTTGGAGGTCAGAGTACAACGTTTTCCACCATGTGAGTTCTGGGAGTTGAACTCAGGTCATCGGGTTCTGCGGCAAACACTTTTACCTACTGTGTCATCTTGCTGGCCCATGAGTCACATGGTCCCCATTTCTAGGTCAGGGACCTTCTCATTAACCCACACTTGTCAGATATGCAAGACACTACAAGGTGACCCTGTCCCACGGCTGTTTGTCATGACAGATGGGGACCCCATGTGTCTGCCTGCCCTAACGAGGCCTCCTCTGCTGGGAAAGGCTCGAGGATGCTACCACACGTTACCTTTAGTGAGGAGCAAGTTCAGGAAGTCCTCTCTGCGAATAACCTTTTTCCCTTGGGAATTGGTGAAACCCAGTATGTTAAAGCTCTTCCGGATGCCGACCATGGTGTTACCGTAAGGTGGCCTATGATTAAGATAAACCTTGAGGAAATCCGGCAGGTTGATTTTGTCAATCAGCTTCCCTGTGTCCACGTACTCGCTAAACTTGATCTCGTTAAGCATGTCCTCAATCTAGAGAAGAGACCAGGAAACGAAGCAAAGACTGTGGTCAACACAAAAGGTACTTGTTTATGCCACCCGGGAAAGCTGGAGAAGAGCATGAGTCTGTGGGTTGCGTGATGTCCCAACCTTGAAGGATGCTGAAGTCCCAACCTTGGGGACCTTATTAGAAACGAGGTCATGCTGGAGTAGGTGCCTTCCAATCCAGTATGTCCACTGCTGCACCATTACGGCTCGGAGCTGAGCACAGAGTGGTCCCATTCACACCTGTTTCCTCATGGTCAGGAAACAAAATGTGTCAGAATATAGGAGGAGCCCAAAGGAGTCACCTCAGCAGCTGTCACAGGGAGCATGCGGCACCGATGGTACTGACTGTAGAAGCTAGCAGAGGCTAAAACTATTGTGTTAGCACATTCTCAGCCCTGGACTCGGTCTTTAGCATCGAAATAGAATAAACTAATAAATAATTTGTTTGAAGACTTACTTTTATTTTAATGTAATCAAGGATTTTTTTATATTTATTTATTTATTTATTATGTATACAATATTCTGTCTGTGTGTATGTCTGCAGGCCAGAAGAGGGCACCAGACCTCATTCCAGATGGTTGTGAGCCACCATGTCGTTGCCGGGAATTGAACTCAGGACCTTTGGAAGAGCAGGCAATGCTCTTAACCACTGAGCCATCTCTCCAGCCCGAAGACTTACTTTTTAAAACTATGACCATGCATGTATACACACTCTGTGCACACACATGTGAGTTCAGGTACCTGTGTTGGCCAGAAGAGGGCATGGAGCTGGAGTCCCAGGTGGTTGTGAGACTACCTGATGTGTGGGTGCAGGAACCAAGGAGAGGAGGCGGGCAGGCGAGCACTCAGCCTCTGAGCCGTCTTTCCAGTCCCTAATTCCTATTGTTTTTAAGCCACCTCATCTGTGGCACTCCGTCCTGCGCTGATGATGTCACACTGTCCATACCATGGAGAGTTATGTCTCTTTCCACCCTGAGAATCACACAGTAGCTCAACCACTTCCTCTCCTGAGAGATATGTGTCAGTTTGTTTTAAGGGCAGGATCTACCCAGGGTTGGTGGTACACACCTGTTTCTCTGTGGTCAGGAAACAGTGATACTGCCGTAAGTTCCAGACCAATCTGTGCCCACATTGCAAGTTCTAAGCTAGCCAGGGCTAGATAGCGAGATGCTGTTTCAATAAACGAAAGAGTACTTCCCAAACCATGAAGATAGAATCTACAAAGATTTAAAACTAAGCTTGGCTAAATGAGTACTTCAATGAGAAACTCAAATATGTGACTTATGCCCTAGTAAATTTCTTTTTTTAAATTTGGTATACACTTTAATCCCAGCACTCGGAAGGCAGAGGCAGGCGGATCTCTGTGAGTTCGAGACCAGCCTGGTCTACAAGAGCTAGTTCCAGGACAGGCTCCAAAAACCACAGAGAAACCCTGTCTCGAAAAACCAAAAAAAAAAAAAAAAATTTGGTATACAGCCAGCTGTGGTGACACAAGCCTTTAATTACAGCACTCAGGAGGCAGAAACAGAGGCAGGTGGACCTCTAAGTTCAAGGCCAGCCTGGTCTGCACAGCTGGTTTCAGGTCAGCCAGAGCTACATAATGAGACCTTGTCTCAAAAAAAAAAAAAAAAAAAAAAAAGAAAAAGAAAGAAAGAAAGGAAAAGGAAAGAATTCTAAGAAATTCACTAAACCCTATTAGAACTGATAAAAAGTGTCAGTGATATTTCAGGGTATGATATCAATATGTATCAATATGGGAAAAATCAGAGCTGGAGAGATGTCTCAGCAGTTAAGAACAGTGGCTGCTCTTGCAGAGGACCCAGGTTTGTTCCCCAGCACCCACGTGGCAGCTTGTTACCATCTGTAACTCCAGTTCTGACGCCCTCTTCTGACCTTAGCAGGCACTGCATACACATGGTGCACACACACACGAAGGTAAAACACTCACATAACATAAAAGGTTCAATATATGAAAATCAATTGTATTTTTATACAATGAACACAGTGAAGATTAAGAAAATAATTCTGCTGGGCCATGGTGGTGCAGGCCTTTAATCCCAGCACTGGGGAGGCAGTGGCAGGCTGATTTCAGTGAGTTTGAGGCCAGCATAGTCTACAGAGCGAGTCCAGGACAGCTAGGACTACACAGAGAAACCCTGTCTCCAAAAACAAAAAAACAAAGAAAGAAAAAAAAGAGAAAATAATTCCATTTCTTTTTTAAATGTATGCATGAGTGTGTTGTGTGTTGTAATGTATGGCACATGTGTGTGTTGTAATGTATGGCACATGTGTGTGTTGTAATGTATGGCACATGTGTGTGTTGTAATGTATGGCACATGTGTGTGTTGTAATGTGTGGCACGTGTGTGTTGTAATGTGTGGCACATGTGTGTGTTGTAATGTATGGCACATGTGTGTGTTGTAATGTATGGCACGTGTGTGTGTTGTAATGTATGGCACATGTGTGTGTTGTAATGTATGGCACGTGTGTGTTGTAATGTATGGCACATGTGTGTGTTGTAATGTATGGCACATGTGTGTGTTGTAATGTATGGCACGTGTGTGTTGTAATGTATGGCACGTGTGTGTTGTAATGTATGGCACATGTGTGTGCTGTAATGTATGGCACGTGTGTGTTGTAATGTATGCATGAGTGTGTTGTGTGTTGTAACGTATGGCACATGTGTGTTGTAATGTGTGGCACGTGTGTGTGTTGTAATGTATGGCACATGTGTGTGTTGTAATGTATGGCACATGTATGTGTTGTAATGTGTGGCACGTGTGTGTTGTAATGTATGGCACGTGTGTGTGTTGTAATGTATGGCACATGTGTGTGTTGTAATGTGTGGCACATGTGTGTTGTAATGTATGGCACATGTGTGTGTTGTAATGTGTGGCACGTGTGTGTGTTGTAATGTATGGCACGTGTGTGTGTTGTAATGTATGGCACGTGTGTGTGTTGTAATGTATGGCACGTGTGTGTGTTGTAATGTATGGCACGTGTGTGTGTTGTAATATATGGCACGTGTGTGGCACAGGGCACATGTGAAGAACAGAGGACACCATGTGGGTTTGACATTTATCTGTGGAGCCATCTCACCAGCCCAATGATTTTATTTCTAGTAGCATCAAATTCAATAAATACTTAGGAATAATTTTAACAAAAACGGCTTAAGCTCTAAAAACTATAAAATAATGTTGACATTAAATTAAGGGAAGGATTCCCTTACTCGGCACCTGGAAGACCCAATGGTGTCAGGTGACTGCACTCCAGGTGACGATCGGTCACTTGTCTAGCATGTCCCAGACCTTGAGTCCACCCTCAGCAGCACCAGAGACCCCAGCCAGCTTCTTTTGTTATTGTGAAAAGTGACAAGCTGATTCTGAAATTAATACTGCAAGAATCGACAAAATAGTAGAAAAAAGAAGAGACAAAATTGTAGGGATGAAGTAGACTCTGCTTAAGGATGCACACTCCCCGCTGCTCAGTTTGAAAACTCACTGCCGTCCTATAGCCACCAACATGGGGTGGCTCCTGCGTAGGGGCAGACAGTTCACAGAAAGGGATTTAGAGCATGGAAAGAGGCCGGCAAGGTGGCTCAGAGGTTAAGACTGCTTGCTGCTCTTGCAGGGGACCTGAGTTTGGTTGCAGCATCTATGATTGGTGGCTCACACCCTGTCATTCCAGACCCAGCACCCTCTCCTGGCCTCTGTGCACATGCGCACGCGTGTACACACACACACACACACACACACACACACACACACACACGTACCCCGTGATGCATCTATGGAGGCTCCAGAGACAACTTGCTGGTGCTAAATTCCTGCTTCTACCATATGGATCTTGGATATTGAACTTATATCATCGGGCTTGTGACTGAACACCTCTACCCACTGAGCCATCTTGCCAGCCACAGACGTTTTGCTGTTTTTAGCCTTAAATTTTATTTTTTATTATTCTATTTGAGACAGGGCCTCACTGAGTAGCCCTGACTTGCCCAGGATTCACTAGGTAGACCAGGCTGACCCAAAACCCTCAGAGATCCACCTGCCTCTGACACCAGAGTGCTAAGATTAAAGACACAGACCACCATGGTCTGACTTAATTTTTATTTTTGCTGACCTAGCTTGCGATTCAATTGCCTCCAGCCAGTTACTCATAACTTTTTAAATTACTTTTAAAGTCACCAAGAAACTAAAGGATAAAATCATGGGCACCTGTCCATTCCTCCACGTGCTACTTTCCTGAGCTGCCTGGTTTCGTGGAAACACTACCGAAACTTTTCCATCTCCTGCCACCCCGCTGGCTCACTCGGCTTTGTTGCGGGAGCACGCGCGTCTCTAAAGCAGGGTTATTTACTTTCACTGTAAGGGTACTTAGAAGAAAACGAGATCGTTTACAACCTGTTGCTCTCAAGCTGTTGCCGGCACAGTTGCAGCCTGCTGGGGACTCCGTTTTCATTCTTCCCCTGTGGAATGTTGCCGCCTAGATCCATGTGTCAATGTTGGAGGGAAGAAGGTGCGACCACTTTCCCGGCGTGTGAAGCGGAACTGCTAGATGCTGGCAGCCTGAGCTCTTGGGGAATAGCATTATTGGTTATGAGGAGCTGTAACTGAAACTGTGTGCACTGGGTGCGAGGACACTGCTTCCTTTAGCGTTTACCGGGTTTGCAGTTGGCATGGCTGCGCACTATTAAATATGCACAGATTATATAGGATTTTTTATGCATATTAAAAAGAGCATATTAATATGTTGTGCTATATGAATAATACAAGGCAAAAGATGAGTACTATCTGAAGAGAAACCTTTAATTTCAATCATTATGAAGATTTATTTATTGTTAGTTTATGTGCATGAATGGTTGCTTGCATTATGTTATGCATGTGCGCCATGTATATGACTGGTGACTGTGAGGACCGGAAGGGGGTGTCAGACCCCCTGAAACTGCAGTTTCTGATGACTGTGAGCTGCCATGTGGGTGCTGGGACTTGAACCAGGGTCAGTGCACTTAACCACTAAGCCATCTCTCCAGCCCCAAGATCAGTAACTCTTCACTGTAGTAAGATCTTAGCCTCTGAGCCACCTTTCCAGTTCCAATTTTAATACTATTGGTGCTGAGATATCTCAGTGGCTAAGAGCACTGGCTGCTCTTGCAGAGGATGGGGGTTTGATTCCCACCACCCACATAGCTCATAGCAGACCGTAACTCCAGTGCCAGGGGATCTAATGCCCTTTTCTGGCCTCTGTGGGCACCAGACACGCAGGAGGTATATGAATACATATGCATGTAAAACACTCATATACACAAACATTTTTAAATGATAAAATGCAAAAAATTTTAATGACTTTAATACTGTTAAGGTACATACAACACCACTATTTACTTGGTAGAGAGTAAAGTTAAGTGACAATTTCAGAGAGCAGATCCATCTCCAAATACCAACACTGCCACTTTCTGTGTACGGGAATCTTGAGTGCGTTACTTATGTCCAACTTTCTTGTCTTCAGAGAGTAAGCAAAGCACAACACACACACACTGGGCGGTTTATGCGTTGTTTAGTCTGGGTTTTATTCTTGTGGGGTTTTTTGAGACACGGTCTCATGCAGTCCGAGTTGGCCTCAGTCTTACTATGCAGCTGAGCAGGACCTTGAGCTTCGACCTTAGAGGCAGGTGTCTGCAGGCCTGGTTTGTGTGGCACAGGGCATCACATCCAGGCCTTCCTGCAGGTTAGGTGAGCGCTCTGCCATCTTAGCTACATGCCCAGCCTGTGCTGGGTTGTTTTGAAGCATATAAGTAAAGTGTCTGCACAGGGTAGGGACTGAACAGACAGTAATTACACTGTGATTATTAGATTTTCTATGTGCTTACTAATTAGAATTCATGTAATTACAATATAAGTTGTAATTCTATGTTAATGACATATGATCAAATTTATAAGTAATAAGTATATAAATTATAATACATATACATTACCGATGGAATATATGATTTAATTCGATTCCAAGGTAGGGGACTGTGATGACAAAGGAGCTGAAATGCCTGCTTTAGTCATACCCAGAGAGTCCCAGATCTCAGCCAACACTGGCGGCACCAACCACCCAGTAGGTGACTTATGCCTCCTCTCTCAGAGCCCCTGCTTGGGCTAGTGAGACGGCTCAGAGGGTAAAGGGCTTGCCGCACAAGACAGGCTGCCTGAGTTCAATCCCTGATGAGAGAGACTGAATCTAGAAAGTTGTCCCCCGACCTTTACACGCACACACCATGCACACACACAATGATAGTGTTGGCAACTTGGCACCCCCACAGTTCCTTCCTGAGCTGCTGTGCAGGCATTAGTGACAGAGACAGACAGGTTTTGCCACAGGTCTAAATGAAATTTGTGCTCAGGAGAACTGTGGAGAGGGATGTGGGCACTCAGTGGCCTCTGTATGTTCTGGTGAGAGGACCACTCTGGAGATTCGGGAGGCCCAGAGGATCACATAGAATGCTCTTCTGTCATCAGCTGGGCCTTCTATGACGTTCTCACCCTGACCCCTCATCCCCTCAGGCAGTGGGCCATTCCATCAGCCTGGAGAGTTTGCTAGTTCTGAGGGCAGCCCCTGTGCCCAGAGATGCCAATTTCATTAGTGTGGGCACAGAGTCAGTCATACTACTTAAAACCACGCTATCAGAGATGTGGCGGAGGTAGTGAAACCTGGCGAGAGTTCTCAGACTGCTCCGACCGTAATGGTCTGGAGGGCTTGTTAACAAGGGGATCCCGGCTTAGTGAGCCAGGGGTTGGGGATGTGGTACCGCACATGTTCAGTAATGTCCTTAGAACCACTGTTCTTGACTGTGGAGGAGGAGTCACAAAGTGGCATTCATGCAGAAAAGAGTCACACCAGGCCTGTGGCTTTCGGCAGAGAAACACAGGTGGCAGCTGCAGTGCCTGAGCTGGTTGTTGGGGTTTGCATCTATTCCCCTGGGAAGGTGCAGCGAGCACCTTTCAACTCTGCTTCCTCGGCCTGGCTTCGTATGGGAGACTGTGAGGGACATCCTCTAAAATTTGCAAAGAGCAGGCTGGAGAGATGGCTCAGTTGAGAGTGCTTGCTGCTCTTGTAGAGTCTTGTTCCGTTTCTAGAACGCGTGTCTGGCAGCTCACAACTGCCTGTGACTCCAACTTCAAAGGTTCTGATCCCTCTTTTGACTTCTGAGGACACCTGCATTCACCTGGCACATGCAGATGCACACACGCAATTAAAAATAAAAATGAGTCAGACCTGGCGGCGCACGCTTTTAATCCCAGCACTCAAGAAGGCAGAGGCAGGCAGATGGATCTCCGTGAGTTCAAGGCCAGCCTGCTCTACAGTGAGTTTCCGGATAGCTAGGGAAACTTAGTAAGAGACCATTTTTTTAAAAAAAAATCACAAAAGCTTCTTTTGGAGTAACCATTTCCTGCCCTAACTTGTGTGGCTCAGCTTCTAGCACTGACTCAGGTTTATTGGAGGTAGAACATTTTGATTTCTCACCTGACAAATAATTTTGTTTATTTACTTATTTACTTAATTTTCTTGATTGTTTGTTTGTTTTTCCAGACAGGATTTCTTTGTGTAACAGCCCTAGCTGTCCTAGAACTCGCTCTATAGATCAAGCTAGACGTGAACTCACAGAGATCCACCTGCCTCTGCTTCCCAAGTGCTGGGATTAAAGGCGTGCGCCACCACCCAGAGAATAATTTTAAACATTTAGATGTTAGCACGTCGCCCTTGTTGATGTTGCTACTGCAGTGCCTACAACACAGGGCGGCCCTAGTCCGTCCCACAGGATGACTTTCCTCAGCCCACTGCTGAGCCCTGGAGGCCTTTCGGTTTGCAATCCCTGCTGTCAGTCAAAGGAGCCACTGAGGGCTTTTGAATCATGTCTTATAATTACGTTTTATAAGCTCCTTATTAAATGGAGAGGAACATGATGCACTTGAACTGAGCCCATTCTCATTCTCAGAAGAAGGTTCTGGGTGACTGGCATGTTCCCTTCCGTGAGAGTGTCATAGGCTCACAGGCCTGGAGGACTCTCCATGTTCCCGACACCCTCTTCCTGTCGCACAGAGCTCCTTAGAACATCCTTGACATACGCCAGTCAGTCCTTCACCACAGCTAATCCTGCTGCCCACTCCAGCGTTTCCACACTGGGGCAGAGGAGTGGGCTCTAGAGGATGAACCACAGCCAGGCAGATTCTCTGTGCGGCTGTGTCTGGAGACTCCCGGGAGCCCCTCTGCTACTTATCCTCCACTCTGCTCTTGAAACCCAGAGCAGCCTCCTCTCATGCTGGGGACATGTCAACCAAGGCCTCGACAGACGCTGGAACTGAAACCGCTGAGAGTACTAACCCTTTAACCACTGGTTTTCTTTTACAGAAAAGATCTCCCATAGTCCAGGCCAGCGCCAAATTCTACAGGTAGCTGGGGATGACCTTGAACTTCTGATCCTTCTGCCTCCACCTTCAAGCTAGGAGAGAACAGGTGCCACCACACCTGGTTCCTGTGGCCACACCTTTTTAATATTAACAAGATACTTTTCATGCAGAATGCCTATAGTTTATGCACTTTGACACACAGCAGCACAAGCACCAATGTCCTCTTTGAAATCCACAGGTGCAAGATTTGCTTTTACCATAGATATTAGGGCATGTCCTTTTATCTTCGTTGTTACTGTCACGGTTTTGTGATCATAGGTATCAAACCTATGGTACTGCACATGTTCAGTAAGCTATCTGCCTCCCCTTCTATCCGTATTAAGCAGAGAACGTTTACCTTTCTCATCAAAAGAAGCACGTTCTGGCTTCGGTGGCTTAGCCACTTCTCAGCAGCCCTATGCCTGCACTGTGGGGATGTTCAGTAACAGGAGAGCGACAAACTACCTTGTGGTATTGCGACAGTCAACACGCACGGCTACTAGGTAACCAATGGTGGGTGGAGTCTTCATAGCCTGCATGAGTGCATATAAAGATTTTAAAGAGGTGCTCTTGCCTAAATGCCAAGTCCTATAGCTTTCCTCCAAGTCATGAGGGTGAGTTGATTAGGTGTCCGTGACTCTCAGAAATCCTGGACACTCAGGCACCTAGATGCGTGCTGGTTCCAGTGGCGATATAACAGGGATAGAAATTCCTCTGACAGGCAGATACAAGACTCCTACTTGACAAGGCAGTTCCACTACTTGGTACAAGCACGAGAGAAATAGGAAGCTATACACACAGGAATGTGGCTGGAAATGTTCCGGCCTTCATGATAGCGCCACTCTAACAGCGCAACAACCTAAATGCTCAGCAACTCATGTACAGACAAATAGATGTGGCAAAGTCACAGGGCCGAAGAGAATATTATTCAGCAATAAAAGGAATAAAGGGGGATCAGAAAGACACGCCGGGCGGTGGTGGCGCATGCCTTTAATCCCAGCACTCGGGAGGCAGAGGCAGGCGGATCTCTGTGAGTTCGAGGCCAGCCTGGTCTACAAGAGCTAGTTCCAGGACAGGAACCAAAAGCTACGGAGAAACCCTGTCTCAAAAATTAAAAAAAAAAAAAAAGAAGAAGAAGAAAGACGGCTCAGCTTTTAGGATCACTGACCGCTCTTGCAGAGGGTGTGGGTTCTAGCACTGATAACTGATATAGTGGCTCATAGTTATCCATAATTCTAGTTTCAGTGGATTTAACTCCTCTTCTGGCCTCTGTAAGCTCCAGGCATGCACTTGGTGCACATACATACATGCAGACAAAATATTCATTTGGGTAAATAAAAGAAATAAATACAAGGAATTAAAAAAAAGAACCACCATCATCATCACCATCACCACCATCATCACCATCATCACCACCACCATCACCACTATCATCAAAGAAGCTGAAGAGAAGGCTCAGCAGTAAAAAGCAGTTGCCACTTTTTAAGAGGACAGAATGCCTTCTTCTGGGCTCTATAACCAACTGTATTCATGTGCACAAACCCACACAGAGACACACAAGTAATTAAAAAACAATAAGAAGCCAGGCAGTAGGGGCACGCACCTTTAATCCCAGCACTTGGGAGGCAGAGGCATGTAGCTCTCTGAGTTCAAGGTCAGCATGATCTGCAGAACAAGTTCCAGGACTACATAGAGAAAAACATGTCTCAAAAAACAAACTAATAATAATAATAATAATAATAACAACAACAACAATAATAAGTGGTTAGAGGATTGCTCAGCAGTTAAGAACATTTCTTGCTCTTGCAGAAGATCCAGGTTCAGTTCCCAGCGCCCACATTTAAAACACTCACAATCACCTAAAACTCCAGTTCCAGGGGATGTGACCCCCACCTCTTGTCTCTGAGGGCATGCAGGCAAAGCACATACACATATATCAAACATAAAAAATTAGCCAGGCATGGTGACACGCGCCTTTAATCTCAGCACTCTGGAGGCAGAGGCAGGTGGATCTCTGTGAGTTTGAGGCCAGCCTGGTCTACAGAGTGAACTCCAGGACAGCCAGAGCTACATAGTGAGACCCTGTCTCCAATAAAAAAATTAAATCTTAAAAGAACAAGAATGAAGATCTGATGCATGCTACATTCTGAATGAATCTTGAACGCATCAGGCCGAGTGCACTAAGTGAGGCATATCACATACTGTATGATCTATTTTTATGAGTGCACTGAGGCATATCACATACTGTATGATCTATTTTTATGCAATCAAGAATAGACAAGTGTGCACAGACGGAAGACAGATCGGCAGTTGCCAGGGCTGGGGGAGGAGGGGCAGAAAGTGGCTGATAACGGTGTAGGGTTTCTTTGGGGGATGATAACATCCTGGGGTTGCACAGGGTTGATGACTGCACATCTCTGTAAAGAACCCCCAAATCACTGAACCACACACAGAAAGCAGGTGCATTGTATGGTATGTGCTATGTTACAGTAACCCCTTCAATAAGGCAGAGCCATAGCAAAAGCAAGCAACACAACTGTTCAATTCTAGAACACTGGCATTTTAGAAAATATATTTTTCCCACCATCACTATGCTCCATCCAGTCTTTCATAGCCACAAAGCTGGTAGAGATGGACGCATGCTTGTTGTGGAAGCTTCCAGCAGAGGGGATATAAGAAAAGGCACATGCCCTGGGCAGGGTGTGCTTCAACGGTCAAGTGATTGCCTCACACAGAAACAAACAAACAAAAATCCCCAGAACTCTGGCAACATGCAGGGATTGCTTTCCTTCTTTGTACCAGGGCACATGTGTCAACACAGAACACCAAGTCAGGGCTCAGCCTGTGTGGTTCAAAGTCTGGCTCTGCCCTCAGAAGCAGAGTGGCAACACAAGTTTCCTTCCTGTTCCAAGCCTCACTTTTACCACCGGTAAAATGGGCAGACCAAATAAAGCAAGGGTCTGCATGCTTCCTGAGGCCACTGAGAGGACCAAACCCCACAGGGCATCCTTCAAGATGCGAGATACATGCAGAGAGGGCAAGAGGGAAGACCCCCATCTGCCTTGCACTTGGCCTTACAGTGCCATCACCTGCTTTATCCAGAGGCTCTCAGGGATTCCGGGATTTATTTATTTAAATGCTTGCTGGGTACTGTCCTTCTCTAGGCCCCGCCCCGTTGGCCAGTCAGGCTTCCCCTAGAACATCTCTCTTAACTTTAGGATGGAAACAACCTGATGTTTACTTTTCAGAGCAGGGCCCAGCATACTAAGTGTGGTGGGGGCTTAATCAGTGGAGGAAAAGTTCTGTGCGTGATCACTTTCTCAAGTTTCCCCCCTTCCATATGGGTGAGCTTGCACCATTGGCTGCGGTTTCTACCCCAGCTGGGACTGGTTCTAACAGATTAGCACACAAGGTGCTCAGAGGATCCTGTGTGTTCATCTCCTGGGTTTTTGTTCTGAATACAAAAGAAATACCAATTATATGCTGGTTGGTGAGGAAAACATGCATGAAAGCAGATGTATTAGCCCCTCCCTCTTCACAACCACGCTGCCGGTGTGGGGAGAGGACGGCGGGTAAGCAAGCAGTCTGTTCACAGATAGACCCTGGAGATAGAGGCTGAGAAGAGCCCAGGAGAAGGAGGCTGTCCCTAGGACAGGGGGTAGAAGGTGAGAGCCGGGTGGGATGGAGACCGGCCAGGGAGTCCCACGGTGGGTGGTCATACTCAGTTTGAGGTAAATAGCTGTGGAATGAGGTTAAGCGTGACCCTTTCTGGCGATTTCAAGAAAGCTCTCTTGAGGGAGTGGGCTTCATGTTTGTGTGCAAAGTGAAGAAGATAGGAGCATGGGGCCTGGGGTGACGTGGAGTGCAGAGACTGGGAGAGCCTGGGTCCTCTGGAGGAGACAGACCACGGTCTGCTTTCAGTTGATTCCAGAGGTCCCAGTTGACCTCAGACTGAATGCTATAAAAAGCAGGAAGAGTTAACCCCCCAACTCGCAGCCCCCAGAAATGGCTTGGAAGCTGTTCCTTCAGATTAGGCACATGAATATACAAGTAATAAATAAGGTAATTATGATTATTCAATGGTATTGGGAATTGAACTCAGGGCCTTCATATATGCTAGATAAATGTTCTACCACTGAAACACCAGAAAGTTCATTTTGAGACAGGACCTCACTAAATTGCCCAGACAGGCCTTAAACTTATCATTCTCCTGCCCCAACCTCCTGAGTAGTTGGGATGACAGGCCGGCACTGCCAGCTTTGGCCAGACAAGCAGTGATCGAAGAATCTAGAGCCCCTACCCTCGCTCTTGCTCTCCCTCAAGACAGAGTTTAAGATGTATTCCAGACTGGCCTCAGCCTACGTAACTGAGGTCAACACTAGATTTCTTTCTTATCCTCCTGCCTCTGCCTCCTGCATGCTGGGGTTACAGGAATGCACGTGATTTTATGCTGTGCAGGTACTGGGAACCAGGGCTTTCTGCATGCCGTCCAAGGCGCTCCACTGAGCCCACACAGCAATTTCACTTTTTAGCAGCTCCTGAGTATAGGCCTGCCTTATTTTGTTGATCCTATCTCCCATCATTGGTCATTATAATATTCCAATTTTCAAAAAATTAATTAATTAATTAATTAATTAATTTATTATTGTAGACCAGACTGGCCTCGAACTTGCAGAGACCCTCTTGCCTTTGCCTCTCAAGTGCTGGGATTAAAGACGTGCCCACCACACCCAGTCGGGATACGTTCTTAAAATATAATGTGTTGGGGCTGATGAGATTGCCTAGTAGTTCATGGTGCTTGCCACCAAGACTGATAACTTGGGTTCAGTTCCTTGGACCCACATGGTAGAAGGAGAGAACCAACTCCAGCAAGTTGTCCTCTGACCTCCACATATACACCATGGCGTGCGTGCGCACACACACACACACACACACACACACACGCACGCACACACACACACACGCACACACACACGCACGCACACACACACGCACACACACACACACGCACGCACACACACAGATACAGGCACACACGGACACACACACAAATGTACACACAGTTGAAAGGTCAAACAATCACTAATTTCCTCCCTAAATGCCCCTGTACAAGGCTACCACTCCTGAATCTGCCCGGCAGTTAGGGAACTTGGTACTTGTTCTGAGATTCAGCACTAACGCCAGGGATTCTGCTCTTCCCTCTGTCCTTGCGGCTGAATGAGGCCACTGGGCGCCATTTGCTCATTTACTCATTCATTCAATTAACATTTGCTGAGTGCCTGCTATTGGGGCGCTTGCTGGGGGCACATATGTTTCTACCAGGATTAGCCTTAAATTTATGGAACAAAGAGGTTGCACTGATGTTAATTCCCCACAAAACCCAACCCAGATTAAACGGTGCTGTGTCAGCAAAATGGAAAGGGAGCTGCCGGAGGGCAGGGAGCAAGCACCAGGCACAGGAGACTGCCAGGCGAGGCATGCTCACTGCACGTGCACCTTCTGTAGACAAAAGTGGGGCTAGAAACTCTGTGGGAGGAGGTTGTATTCTTGGGAAATTTGTCTTCAGCTTACTGCATTGACTTCAAGTCCAGAGGTCGCTATGGTGATGTAAGAAAACCATGAATACTGACTAGCCTTGGGGTGGAGAGGGGAGGGGCTGGTTTGGCTTTGCACCTGAGTCTTGTGTGTGCCCAAGCTGGCTAGGCCAACTTTTCCATACAACTTCTCAGGGAATCGGGGTTGGTGGGTGGGGTAGGGGCACAGTTACGTAGGAAGCAGTGTGCCATGAACTCCGGCAAGAGCCAGGTTTAGAAACGTAAAAGCCCTGAACAGGTTCTTTCCAAATCTTTTTAAAAAATCTTTAAAACCACTATAAATCCGACATGAGAACAACATATTAGAAACATCTGGGCAGCGAGTGCATCAGCTAACGGAGCCTGCCCACTGGTGTGGGGCACATCTGGATCACGGGATCCTCAGCCGTCTCCAAGAGCAAAGGCATTGGTGTGCACAGTGGGGGTGGTGCTGGGGTGGAACCTGGACCCCGGCCAGGCGAGACCCACACCACTGAGCTGCGCCTCCAGCCCAAGGAGATGTTTCCTCATTTGGGTTTTTTTTTGAGGCAGAGTGTTATGTAGCTCAGGATAGCCTAGGACTAGCCTCATAGCTGAGGATGGCCTTGAACCTTTGAGGGCTGGAGAGAAAGCTCAGTGTTAGTGTGCTGGCTTTAGCATGTGTCAATCCCAGGTTCTATTCCCTGCACAGAAAAGGGAGAGAGACCTTGAATCTCAGAGCCTGGAATCGTTTAGGAGGATGAAAAGACATAGGATGCTTTTCATGCACTTACCGTGCCCCGTGGACTGAGCTAACAGCTAGTTATCCACAAAATCCTTACAGTAATCCCAGGATGTGGCTGCCACCATTGTCCCACACAGAGCTGGGGATAGAACCCACATGCTAGGCAAGAACTCCATCACTGAGCTACATCCCAGGGCCTAGGTAGAATCTCAGTTGGGAACACTCTATCCTGCTCCAGTCCTTACAGTGAACATGAACAGAAACTGTCTCAGACTCTAGCAAGGGTGGGTGACCAGGCCTGGCAGCCTGGGCAGTCTGTGCTCCTGGACAGTGATGAGGTCAGGCCCACTCTTACCAAGAAGTGACCAAGGCTCCAGAAAGTAAGCTCTTCTCAGTATCTAGGCTTGTGGTCTCCTAGGCACAGGCAGGGGTGAGGACGGACCACAGTCAGAGGCACAGGCACATGCAGGGGTGAGGACAGACCACAGTCAGAGGCACAGGCACATGCAGGGGTAAGGACAGACCACAGTCCGAGGCATAGGCACAGGCAGGGGTGAAGATGGACCACAGTCTGAGGCACAGGCACAGGCAGGGGTGAGGACAGACCACAGTCCGAGGCATAGGCACAGGCAGGGGTGAAGATGGACCACAGTCTGAGGCACAGGCACAGGCAGGGGTGAGGACAGACCACAGTCCGAGGCATAGGCACAGGCAGGGGTGAAGATGGATCACAGTCTGAGGCACAGGCACAGGCAGGGGTGAGGACGGACCACAGTGTCTGAGGCACAGGCAGGGGTGAGGATGGACCATAGCCCACAGCCCGAGGCACAGGCAGGGGTGAGGACAGACCACAGTCAGAGGCATAGACACAGGCAGGAGTGAGGATGGACCATAGTGTCTGAGGCACAGGCAGGGGTGAGGACGGACCACAGTGTTTGAGGCACAGGCAGGGGTGAGGATGGACCATAGTGTCTGAGGCAAAGACACAGGCAGGGGTGAGGACGGACCACAGTATCTGAGGCACAGGCAGGGGTGAGGACGGACCACAGTGTCTGAGGCACAGGCAGGGGTGAGGATGGACCACAGCCCACAGCCCGAGGCACAGGCAGGGGTGAGGACGAACCACAGCCAGAGGCAGCACAAAGGCAAGTGAGGCCAGGAGGGAAGGGTGCTTCCTGGCTCTGCTTCCGAGGTTCTGGCTTCTGTTAAGCTGTACGGTGCCTCTACTTCAGGACTTGGGTTCTTTGAACCTAAACCTGCCATGACTTAGGTACCTGTGACTTACAGCCAAAGAAGACTACTGACCAATAATCCTGCAGTGTTTGTTGAGTCCTTCATTCTTGATGGGTGAGTAGCCCTGGGAGATGCCACTCAGAGCTGGCATCTGAGGCAAGGGCTTTCCATGTGGGTGTGTATCTCTGAGAGACCTTGGACAGAGGCGACTTCGGATGGCCTGGCCCTCTCCTGGCTGGCTATGCTATTCAGACTGGTGAGGCCTAGGAATCCATCTCACTTGATAAATGTTCAAAGTAATTCTAATAAAATGGCCAGTTTGGAAACCAAGGTCTAAGAATATTACAACAGTAAGGGTGGGACAAGGTGTCATTGGCACCTTTAATTCCAGCACTTTATGAGTTTAAAACCAACCTGGTCTACATGACAAGTGTCAGGCCAGAGTTACATGGGGAGACCCTATATCAAAAAAAAAAATCAAAACAAAAATACAGCTTTAAGGAAGAATTAAACAAAACAAAACAAAAAGATAAATGGGCCTTAATTCCTGGGCGAGGCCTCAGAACAGTGGGACCACGTGATATACCAGCACCAGCTCAAGGAACACCTCTGTGTGGGCCGGACATGCTTCCCTGACCCATGATCACAGGTGAGTGCTACCACACCTGGCTGGCCACAGGGCCTATAAGCTCGTGTTCTACTTGGACTCTGAACCATGGAAACAGATCCACACACAAGACACACACAGAGGTGCTCACTGGGTCTCTACAGCCAAATGCTCCAGACAGCCCCAACTTCCATCAGCTGGGAGAGGAGTCAGCTAGGTCACGCCTCTTAAAGGCATGGAATTTTCACTGAGGAATTTTTACAACCAAGCTCACAAAACAATAGAAACTTGTATGCTGATGCTATACACGTAAACATACCCTCACTAAACTACTTATGTATATGCAGTCTAATGCTGATGTACAGAGATGTATATATTTATATCACAGAAGGCCAATTCTTTGTTTAAAAATACAGAAATGACTATATCACAAATAAACAATAGAAAAGAATTCACCAAAATATTAAGTAATTGTCTCTAATAACTTTGAGTTTTTTGTTGCTTGGGATGTGCTGGGATTACAGGTACAAGCTACCACAGCCAGGTTATATGGTGCATGGTAGGCAAGGGTTCAACCACACAATAGCATCCTCAGCCCATAGTCCTGTCTTGTATATTTTAAAAAGTTAAACAAATATTTATTTTTATTTTTTAACTTGTTCAAGGTTTTATTTATTTTTAGGAATGTAGTCTGTGCACCATCTGTGTGCAGTGTCCACCGGGGCCAGAAGAGAACATCAGATCTCTTGGAACTAGCATTTCAGATGGTTCTGAGCTGCATGTGGGTGCTGAACATTGAATCTGGGTCCTTTGGAAAAGCAGTCAGTGTTCTTAACCACTGAACCATCATCTCTCCAGCCCTGAAATTAATTTTTTAATGTGTGTGTTATATTAGCTCAAGACCTCACACACACTAGGCAAATGTGTAGGTAAACAAGCATGAGGACCCGAGTTCAGATCCCAGGACCTAAGTAGAGCCAGCTGCAGCAGCGGCACCTGATACTCCAGTGGTGGGCAGTGCAGACACAGGTGCATGCTGGGAGCTCACTGGTCAGTCAATCTAGCCAGAAAAGTGAGCTCCAGCCACAGTGAGAGACCCGTTCACAAAATAAATAAAATAGAAATAAATAAATAAATACAGTTGGGGAGATAGCTCGAAGTGTAAAAAGAATTGCCACTTGCTGGGTGGTGGTGGTGCACACCTTTAATCCTAGCACTTGGGAGGCAGAGGCAGGCAGGTCTCTGTGAGTTGGAGGCCGGTCTAGTCTCTACAGAGTTAGTTTCCAGACAGCCAGGGTTACACACAGAGAAACCCTGTCTGGGGGAAGGGGGTAGTAATTGCCACTCAACAATACAAACCTGGCAACTTGAGTTCAATCCCCAGAACAGAACACATGGGAGAACAGACTCGATGAAGGTATCCTCCAGCCTCCACACATTTATCATGGTATGTACATACCTCCAACAAAATAAAATTTTAAACTGGGCGGTGGTGGCGCACGCCTTTAATCCCAGCTCTTGGGAGGCAGGGGCAGCGGGTCTATGTGAGTTTGAGTCCAGCCTGGTCTACAGAGTAAGTTCCAGGACTGCCAAAGCTACACAGAGAAATCCTGTTTTTAAAAAACCAAAATAAATAAATATATTTTTTAAAAAGGACAAGTGCAGATAGAACAATACCCCCATGCCCCCACATGCATATACCACACACAAACTCAAAATAAGTATCTTTCTGTTTGTTTGTTTGTTTGTTTGTTTGTTTCAACACAGGGTTTCCTAGTAGCCATGGAGCCAGTCCTAGAACTTGCTTTGTAGACCAGGCTGGCCTCAAACTCATAGAGATCCTCCTGCCTCTGCCTCCTGAGTACTGGAATTAAAGACATGCACCACCACTGCCCAGCTGCAAAATAAGTATCTTAAAAAGAACATATTTTTTTTCTAGAGAATTTCTAACCAAAGGGAAAGTGCCTATGACATATTGTACTATATGTGGACACAGACAGTCATATACATTCAGTGTGGCACCATTCACTGTATAAACATGTAAGTGCCAGGAGAATAGTAGTGACTTGAATTGGGAGCGGCGGGGCTGCGTCCCCAGCACCCGGCTGCCTGCTAGCTTATGCCTCGAAATAATTACACGGACACTGTATTCTTTTAAACACTGCTTGGCCCATTCACTCTAGCCCTTACTGGCTAATTCTGATATCCCGATCAACCCATCTCTAATAAACTGTGTAGCACTGATCTTACTGGGAAAGATTCAGCATGTCTGACCTGGCGGCGCTATCGTGTCTGCCCGGGAGAGGGAAGCATGGTGTCTCTGCTCCAGAGAGCAGAGCTGTCAAGTCTGAGCTCACTTCCTCTTCCTCCAAGCATTCTGTTCTGTTTACTCCTCCCACCTATGTTTTAACCTATGAGGCCAAGCAGTTTCTTTATTACTTAACCAATGACCTTCCTCCATCAGTGACTGTCAGTCTGGGTGACAGAACTCTACGTAACCCTTTCATTCCCAGATCTTCTGTAGTGAGGATGTCTCACATTGCAACTCAGAAAGGGAATCCTCTAAGTTATATTTAGAGCAGTTCATGTGAGGAACATACATGGACTCCTGACTCTGTCCGGAGTTGCCGGTGTTTGGGGATTTCCGCCATGTGGTCAGACTGATGTCTGAGCTAGAGTCAGGACCAGCATCTGCACAGCTTCTAGAGTTGCCCCAAGAACATACACTAGGTTAACAGCAACTGTGCAGAGGACAACACAACTCAAGCTCTCTCTGCAGGCCCCTGTCTTGTGCTCCCTGCCTTGAACACACCATCCCGCTCAAGCCCAGGGTTGTAGTCTTTGCCCAGGGAGGGCAGAGGTAGACTAGCCTCACATGCCCAGCTCTGCTCACCAGTTCACCCTCCACCTCAATCTTAAGTTGCAGGTTTAGGGCTGGAGAGGCTACTCAGTGGTCAGAACACTGGCAGCTCTTCCAGAGGACTCAGGTCTGGTTCCCAGCACCCACATGGTGGCTCACAATTGTCTGTAACTCCAGTTCCAGGTGATCTAGCACCCTCTTTTGGCCTGCAAGGGCTCCAGTACACACACATGGTACACAAACATACATGCAGACAAAACACCAATACATATTAAATAAAAATAAATACATCTTTTAAAAATTACAGGTTGCAACCCTCACATGGGGTCATGCAATGAACGCCAGGGAGGGGCTGCAACAAGTTTGGCAGCAGTGGACGGTTTCTGCAGATGCAACTGAAAATGTGCTCCAAGCAAGCATGCAATCAACCCGAGGGGTGCATGGCAGCACTTCCTCTGCAGCCTTGGTTCTGAACATACACGTGCATATTTGCGACAAATGCCACCATGCCACAAAACACCGCAGAGTGCTGATGAAAACCTCAGCTGGGATCCAGGGCTATCCACTACTGCAGGCTGCAGTGTCTTTCCTGCAGAACTACGATCATGCGACTACAGAAAACAAAGACTTTCCTATTTCCCTACCATTGCTGCTAGGGTGTGAGTATTACAATATATTCGGAATAGACTCCAGTAGAAGTTTGATTTTTTTTTTTTTGTCCTCTGTCCTAGGGATTGAACCTAGGGCCTCAGGTATGCCAGGCAAGAGCTCTGTTGATGAGCTAGACCCTCAACCCAAAACGCTTGATTTAAGAATTGCTGTTTGAGTTGCTGACTCAAGTTTTATTTTATTTTTTTAAGAAAAATTACTTAAGGGCTGGAAAGATGGCTCAGCAGTTAAGAGCATTGCCTGCTCTTCCAAAGGTCCTGAGTTCAATTTCCAGCCACCACATGGTGGCTCACAACCATCTGTAATGAGGTCTAGTGCCCTCTTCTGGCCTTCAGGCATACATGCTGACAGAATATTGTAAAATAAATAAAGTGGGAAAAAATCACTAAATAAATTTTGATTTGGAATTAGACTTTCCAACAATTCCTAAATGACCCTAAATATACCCTATGTTTTTTGGCATCATGCATTTATGTGAAGCAGTATTCTTGGTATTAACAACTACAAAATCAAATCTCAGCCGCCTCTGAAAAGCACTGAAGGTACTCTTCATCTCGCAGCATTGGACATTTAGCTAAGATTCAATTTTTTTTTTCAAGACGGGGTTTCTCTGTAGCTTTGGAGCCTATCCTGGAGCTAACTCTGTAGACCAGGTTGGCCTCGAACTCACAGAGATCCACCTGCCTCTGCCTCCCGAGTGCTGGGATTAAAGGTGTGCGCCACACCACTGCCTGGCTAAGATTCAATTCTTTATGTAAGAAGAAATGAGCACAACCATCTCACTAGTATGCAAAATTGTTTTGTCTTCAACAAATGCTAAAACTGTATGGAAACCACAAAATTCCTCCTTCTTTATTTATTATCAGCAAATGTTTTATTTGTCTACCTATTTTATACACTAATACCCAGAGTTGTGCAAAGAAGGGTTTGCAGGCTGGGTGTGGTGGCACATGCCTTTAATCCCAGCACTTGGGAGGCAGAGGCAGGTGGATCTCTGAGTTCGAGGCCAGCCTGGTCTATAGAGTGAGTTCCTGGATAACCAGAGCTACATAGAGATCCTGTCTCAAAGGGAAAAAAAGGGGGGGGGTGCAGGCAGCAAAGGCTTAGGAGGCCCCTCTTCATGTAATAGCACACATCCATGAGGAATTCTGCCTGGGGAATGGGCACATTTTCATCCCTAGTCACTCAGCTCATCTGGCACGTTTCCAGGCTGGCCTGCAGTGACCGCTCCCGGAGACACCTGATATAAATAGCCCATCCTAGTGCTGGTCTTGTGTGCCTGTACCTACCTTCTCCTCTGACGGGTAAAAGCCGATCGCTCTCATGACAAAAGGGAGCTCCGACAGGCAGATATGTTCTGACACCTGCCTGGTCTCCATCGTATCAATACCTTGACTGCGAATCTGAGAATAGTAGAAGTAGTCCTCCAGCTCCTGCGCGGAACCAAACAGAAATGGCACACGGCAGTCAGATACATCCAGGAAAGGGATGTTTTCTAGAAAGCCTATTCTAAGCTTAGTAGGGAGGAGGGGGCTTTACGGAAAAGCATAGAGGGTTAGTCTCTAATGTCTGCCTTGACTAGATGTCCCCAGGAAGTGTTTGATGACAATTACCCGGTAGAATTTTCCTTCTCTGCCACCAGGCACCAGACCGTAGAATGGGGTCAAGTCTTCGCCCCCAAGAGAAACGGCCGCCTCCAGGGCACTGGAACAATAAGAATCATCATCATTAGGAAGCACTCACGCATGAAGTCATGGAGCAGTCGCACAGATGGTGGCCTCTGCAGGGTCTCTGTCCCTCAGTGATGAAGCCTGCGACAGAAATTCAATTTCAAGTGTGGAACGCAGCCGTACAGGGCAGCCACCTTAATTATGGTGACATGCTCATTCTGGTGACAGGGCAGGTGCCTGGCAATTTGTCTGCTATCTTTGGGGACCCCATCTCTCCTGGGGGCGGGGGGAGGCTCCAGTCTGAACCTCAAAACCTCTTGAGCCGATCGTGCCCGATCAGCACCAAAAGGATGGGGTGCTCTTCAGGTGCGCTGCCAGTACTAATTGCTCTCAGAAAAGCCCGGGAGATCACGGGGACCCATGCCAAGTGGATAAAAATAACCCTCTGCTCTCTAGCGCAGGGTCAGGTTCTCCGAAAATAGGCCCTTTGAATGGGAAGAAAACCTACTTTTGCATGAGACCAACCGACTTTTTCTCGCTCAAAAGGCAAATAATCTAAAGTCACTGTTTTTTGTTTGTTTGTTTGCTTTTTAAAAAAAGCCACTCACTGGATTTCCACCAGTCCAGTGAATTAGAGCCTACTTCAGTGAAGACCTAAAGTGGAGAACTGAAGAATCCAGAACTGGAGTCACAGGGGCGTGCACACGAGCCTGACTGTGCCACCGGCAAGCTTGCTGCCATGAGAAATACCCACCTCTGCTCGGTTTCTGCATCTGTGAAATGGGAAGGGTCATGCAGGCTGCCATAAGAATTAAGTAAACATACGTGAAGGATTTGCCGCAGGCCCTTTTTTTTTTCCTCAAGTACCATTCCATCACTTGAGCCATCAATAGACCCCTTGGAAGTTAAGTGGGGATAAGAGCGACACTTGTCTCCAGGATGGCTGTAAAATGAAGTCAAGATGACTGTGTAAAGCAGTCAGGAGAGGGCCAAGCCCAGAGCGCAGTTCTGTCTGTGCCAAGGACAGACGATCACTGGCATGTCCTTGCCCTTTTCATAAGAACCACAAAATGTCCTCTGCCCTGCTGCTGGGTCCAAGGGGGGGGGCTGACGCATTGTTCTCCACATGTGCCTGAGGTCCTCTCCTGCAGGACCCAGGCCTCACCCGACTTCTTGGCTCTGACAAGAGGCTTTGAAGGCAGGAGATCAGCTAGTCATTCCTTCTCTGTGGCCCCTAGGCTGCTCCTGATTCCAAGGGTAACAAGGTCACTTTCAGACAAGCTGCCTAGAGCAGGGTATCAGGACCAGAAGTGACAGGGGGCCCTGTTACCACCAGGAACCCCAAGGGTAGGGATGCAAATGCACTGGGCTCCCTAGGGCAGCCTGATTTTCTGGCTCTGCCATCAGCATTGTGCCATGTGCACCCTGCTCCTGCCACCGTCTGCTGACCCCAGAGGGACCAAATTTCTCTAAGCAGAACAAAGAAAGGGGCTCATTCTCTCTGTGGCAAGGGCTACAAAGTGTCTGCTGACCCTAGAGGACCAAATTTCTCTAACCAGAGTAAAGAAAGGGGCTCATTCTCTCTGTGGCAAGGGCTCCAATCTGAGGAAACTGCAGAGGACACGGAGAGCAGAGCTGGGCAGGAAGAAGGCTAAGAGCCACGAGTGGGTGGCTGTTCTGCAGGCCCACTCTGCGGCCAGGCAGCCACATGGGATTCTGGTCACCTTCCCAAAAGCCTTCTTGTGCCTAAATTGAGGTCTCAATCACTGAGAGAGAGAGAGAGAAAGAGAGAGAGAGAGAGAGAGACAGAGAGACAGAGGGAGACAGAGGGAGACGGAGAGGGAGAGGGAGAGAGAGAGATCACTGGGACATGGAAAGAAAGTGGCATTTTATTTATTTTTTTTAGATTTATTTTATTTTGTATGTATAAGTGTTTTGCCTGCGTGTATGTGTGCCCACCACATGCATGCCTGGGGCCTAAGGAAGCCATGAGCCTCCATGTGGGTGGGTGCTGGGAATTGAAACCTGTTCTTTGCAATAACAATAAATGCTTTTGACTGCTAAGCCAATGCTCTGGTCCTGGGAAATAGGATCTATTGAACATATCTTGTATTCAGGAATAGCATGGTTGCTTCTAGGCAAGGGGGTGAAGCTAGAGACATCAAGAGTGACATCAGGCAAGCACCCGAGAGATGCTCCCTAACAGGGGCGTGGATGGTACCCTTTCCACCAATGGAAGAGCTGGGGCTTGGAGGAGTTAAAGTCTACATTATTCTGGTTGTTGTTGTTTGTGTTTTATGTTTTGTGTACCCCACATTAGCCTTGACCTCACTATGTAGCTGAGGATGACCTTGAACTGCTGACCTCCTGCTGCTACTTCCTGAGTACTAGGATTATTGTCCTGTGCTGGCTGCTATGTCTGACCAAGCTGGAATTTGAACCCACGTCTCTGCTTGTATTTGAGTAGGAGGTGGAAGGTCTTTCCACCCCACTTCACTCTATAACTCTCTCATCAGTAAATCCAGTACAAAACCAAAAGCTTTTCAGAGAGGGTCTCTTAACTCACTACAAAGTGGAGGATGATCTTGGTATTCTGGTTCTCCTGCCTCCACCTCCCGAGTGCTGGCATGATCAGCTTGTGCCACCATGATGGGTTGTCTTAGGGTTACTATTGCTGTAATGAAACACAGCGACCAAAGCTATTTGGGGAAGAAAAGCTTTATTTGACTTAACTTTGTTTGTTTGTTTGTTTTTTGAGATAGGGTTTCTTTGTTTAACAGTCCTAGCTGGCTGTCCTAGAACTTGCTTTGTAGACCAGACTGGCCTTGAACTCATAGAGATCCACCTGCCTCTGCCTCCCAAGTGCTGGGATTAAAGGCATGCACCACCACTGTCTGGTGGCTTAACACTTCTTGTATCACCAGTCATCAAAGGAAATTAGTGCAGGAACTCAAGCAGGGCAGGAACCTGGAGGCAGGAGCTGGTGCAGAAGAATGCTGCTCACTGGCTTGCTCAGTGACCCAGAACAGCCAGGCAGTGGTGGCACATGTTTTTAGTCTCACATTCGAGAGACAGATCCCTGTGAGTTCGAAGCCAGACTGGTCTACAGAGTGAGTCCAAGGGCAGCCAGTGCTACACAGAGAAACCCTGTCTTTAAAAAAAAAAAAAAGCCTAAAAAAAAAATCAGGATCATCAACCACAGTGGGCTGGACCCTCCCATATCAATCACTGAGAAAATGCTCTCCTGGCTTGCCCACAGCCGGACCTTGTGGAGGCGTTTTCTCAGTTGGGGTCTCCTCCTCTCAGATGATATAAAAGTAACCAGCACGTGCATGTATCTATTTGATACTGGGAATGGAGCTAAAGACTTCATGCATGCTACCAGCTGAGCTGCAGCCTGGGCCCTGGTAGAGAATTGTATTGTTTACTTGTTTGGGGCTTTTACATTTCTTTCCATTAGTGAAATGCTGAACATATTAAGTCACCAGAAGCAGCAATAAAGTGCTAATTAGTTTATAATGATCCTTTGTCCCTACAACAGATTAAATGGAAATTCTCAGAAGCCTGGATTCTGGCCAAGCATAGGAACACTACTGGAAATCCCTACTGGATCCCACTTTGACTGAGGCCAAAAATCAAAATGGGGAGATTTCATCTCCCTCCAGCAGGCCACTGGCCCCAAGGACCGCAGGTGGCAAGTGGGTGACACATTGGGACTGCTGGGGAAGTGCTTCTGGATGGAGAGCTAGCTCACCTCCAGTTTCCAAGTCCCCCAGCTGCCTGGATCAGCTCACCCGGGATGGCAGAGGCAGAAGGCAGAGCTGCAACTGCAGTCTGAAGGCATCATGGCGCCAGAGCAGATTTCGCCAGCTATTCTCACTCAAGTTCAGGGTACGAAGGAAAGCGTTAACATCTGCCATAAAGGGAAAGACGAGCTCTTGGCAGATGGCAGGGGCAGACGTTACTGGAGCCATGAATCAGGCAGCCTTTTGAGGAAGGAAGGGACCTCTGCTGTCTGCCTCTGAAGCCTGCGTGGACAGGGTCATCAGAGACATGATCTGGCTGCCCACTCCTTGGCTCTGCCCTGGTTCAGATCACTGTATTTAGATGGATGAGAGGGCCACCTTAAGTGCCTGTCCCATCTGAAACACAAATGCCCTTTTCAGAAAGAGAAGAAAGGAAGGATGCCGCATTTTATAGATAGGTTACTGCATCACCTATGTAAACCTGTCCAGTCCATACAGGACTCTATAAAAGCTGTTAGACCCACTTCACAGGCAGAATCAAAGGATTAGCGCTATGAAGAAAACCGCCCGGATTCTAGAGCCGAGACTCCACCTTAAAGTAGCTATATTCTTACTCTGATGTACAAGTCTAGTATTTTCCAGCCTCGCTTTAGGCGAGCAGGTCTCCTTTCAGGGCAGGGAGGAGCAGATTCTTAATTCACCCTTACTGTTTCTGCAATGCCCACTTTGGAGCCTTAGCCTTGGTCTCTCTGTCCAGCGTGAGAATGCACCGATACTGAGTAACTTCAGGGAGCCAGGCAGAGCCAGGGGCATTTTCACCATCCAAGCTGGAAATTTAACGAATGGTCCGTGAGGCTGCACAGCAGCCTTTGATCTGCACATAATGTCACCAGGAAGCATCCTGAGAACCAGGTACCCTTTTGTCCTAGCACAGAAGGGGCACGTGGCAGGCACTCTGTAGCTGTCTGCCGCATCTGGATGAAAAGAAGGGGCCCAAGGGCTGGAGCTACGGCTCAGCAGTTAAAAGTGCTTGCACTCTTGTGGGTGGCTCACACTGCATGAACTCCAAGTCCAGGAGATCCAGTGCCCTCTTCTGGCCTTCTCAAGCACTCACATGCAGAAGTGCATACTAACATGCACACATACGCACACAAATACATTTTTAAAAAGATGTCTACACTTCCTTATGGGGCCAGGGTATGTCCACTCATGTACCTTAAGTTGATTTCCCACTGAATCACTGAGCAATCTTGGCCTCCGGATGTGAAGGCATAGCGACCGTCATAGGAAAGGGCCATTCCAGCCACCCCGCTTGGGTGGCAAACGATAGCACATGTTTTGTGTGGATTGCCATCAACTGGTAAGATCTGGAGTCCAACCTAGGGAGGCAAGTGTAATTAGGTGTTCAGACTCGAGTACCTGAGTCTCAAGCTAGCCTGACATACCCAGGCTTCCCCTCCAGATGTTTCTGCTATGCATGCACACATCTGGAGCCATCTGTCAGAGTCAACATACGACTAGGCACAACTGATTGGTGTATCTTCCGTGTAAATTAGATTGTTCCAGGTCAATAAAAAGAAAGAAAAGCGTAATTTGGAAGCCTATGAGTTTTCACTGGGAAACTCTGAGAACTCTATTTGAAAACATCTCCTAGGAGCCTGGAGATGGCACTTGTTGCCAGGCCTGACTGGCTTCTACCTCCAGGACCCACATGGTGGAAGGAGAGAACAGACTCCTGAAAGGTAACCTTTGACATACTGTGGCACATGTTCACAAGCGTGCGTGGAGGTGTGTGCATGTGCAAACACGTGCATGCACACACACACACACACACACCAAAAAATGAAAGCAAAAAGAAAGAAATGCCTTCCAGAAGCCATTTTCACTAATCTGTGGTAATTTTCAGTGTGGCCAATGACCCATATAGAGGTAATTCTCTGCAGCAGAACTAAGGACCCATGGGTCTTTATCATCTGTTGTATTATTAAGATTATTTCTTTGGGAAAGGACATTTGAGCCACAGTGCCTGTTTGGAAGTAAAGAACAACCTTCCCAAGGTAGTCTCTCCCCTCACCAGGTTCCAGGGCTCAAACTTGGGTCCCCAGATGAGGCAGTGAGCACCTTTCCTGATTGGCTGTCTCACGGGCCCTGGATCTCAAGGTCTTTAGATCATTGCACAGTCGTTTTGCAGGGACAGAGAAGAGAAGCCTACCTTGTCTTTGTTGATGAACACCAGGTAACGCTTCTGCAGCTCTAACGTGGATCTAACGGGGAGCACCTGTGCATGCTCAATAGGAGACCCATAAGCCGGTCCAAGAAGTGTCTTTCTGTATAGGGAAAAAGTGCAAACTCCATAAACTTCAATGTATATTTTAAGACTATAATTGGTACTACCATACTTGTGTTGTGGTGTGTTCTTTAGGGTTTGGGTTTTTTGTTGATGTTGTTGTTGTTGCTGCTGCTTTTTTTTTTTTTTTTTTTTGAGACACAGAGTCTTGCTATGTAGTCCAGGCTGGCCTAGAATTTTAGAATCCTTGCTTCAGTCTCCTGAGTGCTGGGGTTACAGGCACACACCTCTACACTGGAGTCCTTAAGTATTTGTGATTCTGGATTTCCTGTCTTGTCACTCAGCTAATGTCTACGTAAGAACCTCTCATTCAAGTGCTGCCAGCGACTGCTGTAAAGAAGGGGCACTGGCTCCAACGGCAAATGTTGTAGTGGACTGGAGGGAAGCTGCCTGTGGGGGAAGCTTTCCCTCCCGACACTATGTCCTAAGGAACGGCATTGAACAACTACCAAGAGAAAGGCCTGTGAGGAAATGGCAAGCAGACACCCGACAGGCCCACAGACTGGAATGAGACACCACCTTCTGTTCCAGACATCCTTAAATGACACTGGTCACCAGATCCATCATTGCACCAAGTTGTAGTGACTCCAGTCAGGCCTCTTTAGCTCGACTTTATAATCTATTACGACTCTGTGCCATGTGCAGTAGGGTGCACAACTTCTGGGAGGGGCCCTCCTTTCCTTCCGTCCCGAGGACTGAACTCAGGCCCTCGGGCTTGGCAGTGGCAGTATTTATCCACTCGTCTATCTCTCTGTATCCACTTTTTTTTTTAAGCTCTTGATATTTTGCTCAGGCTGGCTTCAAACCCCTGGGTTCAAGAGCACCTTCTGCCTCAGCCTCCTGCTGAGCTAGAATTGCAGGTACATGCCACCCATGGTACCCAGCTTGGATTACCCCAACTCCAGCTGCTTCCCCAAACACGAGCCTGCTCTAAGGTGAGGTCCCATTGCAGGCTGCAGGTGCTAGATAAAAGAGAACTGATCCTACCACACCAGCCTTGTGAGTACCTCCTCACGCCTGGTGTGAGGTAGTCAGGATGCAGAGATGTGCAAGGTCTAGCCCCTGCTACTGAGGCCACGGACTGGCAGGGACAGAAGACAAAGAGCTGTTTGAGATGCAATGGAGTCAAAGGGTCTGGGGCGAAGTATTCCTAGTGGGGCAGCTGACTGTGCTCAGAATGATGGATCCGAGGCAGAGAGAACAGCCTGTAGTGGAAGAATGGGACTCAGGAAGAAGGTAAAGGCAGGGGACACGGATCTAAGAGGCACAGATGGTGATGGGAAAGGGACAGGAGACACAGCAAGGGGACACAGTGGCAGGAACAGTTTTCACGGTGAACTTTCTGCTCTGGGCTGTGAGAGACTCAGCACTTTGAAATACTACAATGCCCACCAGGTAGACAACGTAACAGCTCATGCCTTTTCCTAAGGCCCTACCACATACTGGCAAGTGGGCAGAGGCAGGGGAACAGGGGTAAAAGCCCAGGGACAGGGTATGAGAAGACGGGGACCTTTGTCCCTGGTTGGGGAAGTTGTGGGGAGTAGGAGCTGTGAAAACTCCAATCTGTAGGGTTGATGGAGGAAGGTCATTGGCTAATAAAGGAACTGCGTTGGCCCATTTTATTGGTTAGAGGATAGGTGGGAGGAGTAAACAGAACAGGATACTGGGAGGAAGAGGAAGTGAGCTCAGAGTCTCGACAGCTCTCCTCGCGGGAGCAGACGCCTGAGAGAGACGCCATGCCCCGCTCCCGGGATGAAGCTCCGACCCAGGATGGACATAGGCTAGAATCTTCCTGGTAAGCGCACCTTGGGGTGCCATACACAGATGATTAGAAATGGGCTAAATTAATATGTGAGAATTAGCCTAGAAGAGAATGGGCCAAGCAGTGTTTAAATGAACACAGTTTGTGTGTTGTTATTTCGGGCATAAGCTAGCCGGGCAGGCGGCCGGGGGTGCTGAGAACGCAGCCCCGCTGCCCCCTATTTACTACATAGGGTCATTCAAGAAATTATGCAGGTCTGTGTACACTGGACCCTATGCCCTAGTGCTCAGAACCACTACAAAATGGAAGCAATGCAAACGCCTAGCGCCAAGGGCCAACTCACAGCCAGAACAACAAAGCACTAGTTCACGGCCCAAAGTGGGTGAGTTTCAAGACCACGTTAAGTGAATGAAGGCAGACACAGAAGGTACATGCTGTGTGACTCCATCTATAACATGAAATTATATACACATGTGCAGAACAGACAAGTTCAGAAGACAGAAGCAGGCCAGTGGTTTCCAGGGACACAGCGATGCAGGGCCGGGAAGTGGCTACCGATGGGAACGAAAGTGTGCTCTTTGGTTTTGCTCTGCTTTTTCATGTGGTCTAGAGTGGTCTCAGACTCACTATGTAGCTGAGGATACAGCTTTGAATTTCTGGTCCTCCTGCCTTCACTCCCGAGTGCTGGCACTCCAGGCATGCATCCCTGGCTTATTAGGCACGAGGTAGAGAACGCAGAACTTTGTACATGGTAAGCAAGCATTCTACAAACAGAGCCAAACTGCCAGCCCAGGAACCAGTTACCCTTTGGGTGTGACAGCAGCTTCTTGAATTGCACAACTTAGTTAGTGGATACAGCAAAAAAAAAAAAAAAAAAAAAACCACTCAGAACAGTTCCTGACATAGGCATGTAACTGTCAGTGACAGTCAATCTGTCTGCCCGTATTCTACAAAACTCGTATCTCTTCATTCAGATTGAAAGACATTTCATGTTCATTGTAAAAAAGAAAGTTCAAGCCTTCAGACATTCATAGAATAGAACATCCACATCCTACAATGCTGAATTCTGTCCCAAGAAAGACATGGGCCATTATTTGGTCTGTGTGACTCACTCAAATTTACGTACACAGGTTTCGTAGGAAGAGAGAATTATACTATCCATGCTTACTTGGAAATTTGCTTTCTCTCTTACTGCATCTTGGAGACATTGCCATGTTACTGTATAGACAGTTATCTCGTTATTTCCCCCCGTTTGCTGAAAGCGACATTGTGTTCTGGTGTACTGACAAGACATCACTTAACTAACGCCCTATGAACGGACATTTGTATGTTTCCATTTCAAAACATATTTCCATACAAGAGATCCTTTTACTTATGTCTTGGCCTAGCACAGGGCACTACTTCAGGCTTCATTCCTAGACGTCAGAGGGTATAAAATTTAACAGAGGGTGACAAATTGCTTTCCCCGAAGGTTATGCCAATTTACACCCCCACCAGCGGCTGGACGAGCAGGCCTGCTTCCCCGCACTCTCGCCAAGGCTCCGGACCATCCATCACTTTTATCTTCACTAATCCCATTTGTAAAAAGGATGTCTTGCTTTCGTCTGCCTCATCAAGAGAGGCTGCTGAGCATCTGCCCCTACGGTTAGTGGTCTTTTGTAAGCTGCCTTGCTATAGCCTTTCAAACACCTAAAATGCATTTTAAAATTCTTTTTCTGATCCTCATGAGAAGACAATGCTTCCCCAGTTGAACTGTGGCTACCAGACTTATTATTTTTCTAACTCAAGAGATGCCTTACACAAGGGAAGAAGAGGTGGTTATACATTTAATGTGCCCTTTATTTAAATGCTCTATGAACTTGACTTCCAACCTTGATAAGTTATTTCCTATACTTGAGGTTAGCCAAGAGGCCGAGAAGTGATGGCAATTTTTTGTTTTTAATTTTTTTTTGTTATTGTGTGTGTATGACAGGGGTGGTCGGTTCACACATGCCATGTGGACAACTTTGCGGGATCAATTTTTCATACTTGGCCTCGTGTGGCAAGTACTTTTTTACCTGAGGAGCCATTTCCTCCTACCGTATACACTATTTTCTTCTTTTTGATAGATTTATCTCATTTTATTTAAATTATGTAGTATAGTAGGAGGCTGCTTGTTCCATTCCCAGCTGCCCAGACTGGAAATAACCACACAGAAACTGTATTAATTAAATCACTGCTTGGCCAATCACTTAAGTATATTGCTAGCTAGCTCTTACATATAGAATTAACCCATTTTCATTACTTTATATTTTACCACGAGGCTTATTGCCTACTGACAAGGTTCTAGCTGGCAGCTTGCATCTTTCCCCTCTGGCAGATACATGGCATCTCCTGACTCTGCCTCCTTTCTCCCAGCATTCAGTTTAGTTTTCCTGCCTAGCTCTATTTGGCCCTATCACAGGCCAAAGCAGTTTCTTTATTCATTAACAAATAAAAGCAACACATATACAGAAGGACCTCCCACATCCTACTCTCTACTGTGTTGTCCGCTCCACGATGGGGCTTTGTTCACCACCGGGAGGAACACTACCTGGCCCATGGAAGGAATGAACAAATGAATGCAATCAGATGGACAAAACGCCTCTGAGAAGTAGCGGGAGAAGAATCAAACCCACTGGGCATGGCAGCGCATCCCCGTGATCCCAGGACGCAGGAGGCAGAGGCCAGGACTACAGAATGAGACCCTCTCTCAAGATAAAATCAAAACAACAACAACAAAAACCAAGCAACTGGCATGTCTTATTAAATGGTTGGCTTTGGTTTAGGTTTAGTTTCTTTCCTGTGTGGAAAAGGATGGCTGGTTTTGGGACACCAGTGACTTCTGGATTCCAGGGCTGTGTCCTTCAGAGAGACACACGGGCATCAAGCTCCAGGTGCCCTACCTCCCCGGTACCTGGCTTAAAGCAAGGATGCACACTGACATCCTTATTCAGGTATGGCCCCATTGTGTGCTTTTGCTTTTGGGCAAACCTGACTTAGTTTATCCCTTTGAGAAGGGGAAGGGATGAACTGTTACCAGTGTGCGGGGGAGGCTGAGCAATGGGGGTAATAGGGGTGGTGGGCACATCAGCGGGCTGAGTCATGGGGGTGGCCGGCCCACCAGCGGCTGCCCCGATACGCACCTGCACATCTTCGTGGTGGAGTTGAAAAGCTTCACTTTGTAGCAGCTGTTGCAGATGAGTAGGAAGAGCTCTTTGGTGAGCGGCGGGTACCAGATCATGCAGGTGGGGTAGGTCCCCTGGTCGGTCCGGTGGATGTCCAGGACTGCCAGGTGGTCTTTGTAGCTCTTCATGAGATTGTACTCTATCTGCAGAGAACAGGAGCTCATGAAAATCCAGCTCAGTGATCCTCATCTTCCTAACATTGAGACCCCTTAAAACAGTCCACCATGTTGTGCTGACCCCCAACTATCAAATTATCCTCGTTGCTACCTCATAGCTATAATTTTGCTACTACTGTTATGAATCACCATGAAAATATCTGTGTTTTCTGATGGACTTAGACCCCTGTGAAAGGGCGGTTCAAGTACCCCCCAGGTTGAGAACCGCTTACCCAGCTGGCTGAGGCACTTCAAGCCTTGGGTGTTGACCTGCATGGTAACTGGCTGGGTCTCTAACGGAAGTTCCCAGACCCCACACGGCATGCTGCCTTCACCAAGCAACTCCCAGCAAGCAGGGTGACTCAACACCCTGCACCATCACACCTGTGGCCCCCCAAAGATCTGCAGTGCTGTGTCTCTTCGCACACAGACCCCATGAGCAGGCTATGAGTCACAGGTATTCGGCGTGGCCTCTCCAGGAACGCACAGCCAAGAAGTGGTGGAGCAAAGATTTAAGTCTCAGTCAAGGGAGCCCAACCCTGAACCTTTGCCTTGTCCCTTTCGTTATCTTAGGAACTAACTCAAGCCTAAATCTCAGCACTCGACGGTCCCTGATTACCAGTCGGCTCCTACTGGCCACAGGTGGTCCAGATGAAGTAAAGAGAAGCAAGGAAGGCCTGGAGAAAGGAGGGGGAAGGAGGGCCAGGCGGGACAACGGAAGCAGGGGCGGGTGGTGGTTTGCCCGGTTGGTAAGGGTTGACCTGATAAGATCACCCACTGTCCCTGCTGCTCTGGTTAGTTTTTGTCAACTTGATACAAAATAGTCTCACCTGGGGAGAGGGACCCCCACTTAAGGAACTGCCTCCATCAGATTAGCCTGAGGCCATGACCACGGGCCAGTAGGCCTGGGCTGTATGAGAAAGTAACTGAGCAAGCCATGGAGAGCAAGCCAGTAAGCAGCATTCCTCCACCGTCTCTGCTTCAGTTCCTGCCTCAGTTTCCCTGAATGAGGGACTGTGAGCTATAAACTCTTTTCTTCCCCGAGCTGGTTTTGCTCAGAGTTTTATCACAGCAATGGAAAGCAAATAAGAATGCCCAGCTGTGTCTGCCCCGTCCCCTTCCTACTGCTTTCCCGTGAAATCACAGTCGCACCCTGACCCCTGGATGCTGAGGAGGTATTAGTGTCAGTTTTCCCAGCACTCGCTGGGGAGTGAAGGCAGCTGCATCTTCTATCCTGTGTGGGACACACCCTCCCTCTGCCCACCTCTGCTTCAGGACATGAGTCATGGAGCCATCGCTTCCGAGATGCCAACAAGGAGAAGTCTGTGATGCTTCACCACAGCCATTTTCCCAACATGCTGCAGGTGGGGTTTGCACAAGGTGGTAAGGATGGAACAGGCAGGATGGGGCGGGGGTGGGGTGGGGGAGACTCATGGCCCTGGGGATCAGCAAACCGAAATGAATGTCTCACCAGGAACCTGTCTTTCCCGAGGCTCAGCAGCCTGGGCTCATTGCTGTCCAGATGAACCCCGAACAGGAGGCTTCGGATGCTGTTATGATGGGAACGGAGTCTCGCCAGGTACTCCCAGACCCTTTGTCCGTTTTTGACCACCACCATATACACAGCTACGGTGAAACTGACATCCTAAGGGGGCAAGAGCATAAGTTGTCCCTTGAGTTTTGGAACTAAGAATTATCATCGTGGTTTTCAGACTTGTTGGCCTTCAGAGTATCTTATCCAAATAAATCTCAGCACAGCAGAACAAGTAGGAAGAGCAGCCCAGGTGACTGAGGTTCCTGGTGTGAAGGGGGAGGGAGTACAGTGTGGCACCAACCCCACTCTTCTGTCCATGTTCTTACACCGTTCCTCAGGGAAAGCCAAGAGCCTGACTCTTTCCGCCTTTGTCCTCCCTACCCTTTGTCTAGCTACAGAAAATAAAAAAGGTCTGATACAGGCCAGAGCGGCAGAGAGCAGCCAGCAGGTGTCTCCTGCCCATGTTGGGTGCCAGGCCAGCTCTGATCCTTGCCAGTGTGTGTGTTCCAGCCAGAGGCCAGGCTGCCTGTGGGTAAAATGTCAGAAGGAGGTGGCCCCATGAGGACTCTCCTCCTCATACCAGGGGACAGCCAGAACCACTTTCCTGAGATCACATGCCCTCATCACAGCAGGAAAGACCAGAATCCAAAACCCTAAGGAGGCCGCCTTGTCAAAATGAGTGAGGATGAAGGGTGGTATACAGAGAGATGGGGGCCAAGAAACACAACAGCCAGCCCCTGGGTCTCGGGGCCCCAGAAAAATGATAGCCAGTCCCTGGGTCTCAGGGCCCCAGAAAAACGATAGCCAGTCCCTAGGTCTCAGGATCCCAGAAACATGACAGCCAGCCCCTGGGTCTCCGGGTCCCAGAAACATGACAGTCAGTCCCTGTGGCTGCAGAATCCAAGTCTGAAAGTTCTGAGGCCTTGCTCCTGTCTGCTTGAGAAGTCCTTCTACCTCACCAATCTTTCCCCTTGTCTTTATATCACAGCTTGACTGGGATGTAAGCCCCACTTTCCTCAAGCTCCTCGCCCCTTTGTTCGTAAAAGGCCCTGAGCGGAGGGAAGAACTCACAGCAGTAGCCATGTAATTGGAATCGTGCGAGAAGCTGACATGCGAGATGCTAGTTCTGGAATATTTGAAGGGCTCTGGACTTTCATTCTCTAAAGACATCGCGTCAAGAATATAAACTGTCCCCTCGGTGAATCCAGCTCCAAGCAGGGCTCCTGAAAAGACAAGCCCACGAACGATGATGGAAAAGGACTTCCTTCATCCCAAGAGAGTCCCGTGCAAGCTTTTCTCGACAGCAATAAGCAAGAGGAAAAACCGCCACAAGAAAAAAGGGAAGAGAAACACCTTGGGAAGGGTACTAGACCGAGGAGAGGGATAACTGGCTGGTGACAGACCAGGGCACAGCCCCTGTGGGTACCTTCGGGGTTGTAGCTCAGACTCTGCACTCCAAGCCCCTTCTCGAAGGTCCTGCTGAACAGATACACCTTCTTCTCGTAGTCCCACACCTTGATCATCCCACAGACACTCCCGACCGCGATGAGGGGTTGGTACGGGTGGCAGGAGATGGCATAGACGGCATCCCTGGGCTCCACAAAGAGCTTCTCGAGTTTGGTGCCATCTGCCGTCATGTGGTACACGGTAGCATCAAATGTTCCGATAATAAAATTCCTGTTTGCCAAGGAGAGACCCGACAGGATCAGCGTTTGCAGGGACCGGCCACGCCAACCATTCTGCTTCTAACTGCATACGGGCCGCCTTTGTCGTCTATGATTTGGTGACATTATTAACCCAACATCTCTAAAAATATACCACCAACATCTAACAGCCTCCATTTGCAAGTGAAAAAAGCCCACTTTCCCACATGTAAATTGAGTCATTAAGTATGCAGATGGACAGTCAGTTGTACAATTAGCTAATCTACACATGCAAATATTCATTTGTGTATGCAAATATGGAGTTGGGTGCGCACATACAGATGTGCCTGTAAAGACTGCAAGGGCAATTAAGCAGACTCATGGATAATTCAGTCTTGAAATGTTATGGCTACTAATTACCCAATGCCTTTAACCTCAGTGGCTAGGACGAGCTCAGCTCCAAGAAATGAGACTACCCCATGGCCAAGGACTCCAGGACAACAGAGATGAGAAGTCAGGGATAGGGCCATCCAGCTTCTGGCTTCTACATGGTAAAGTCTTTAACTAATTAAAAAAAAAATCTCCAGGGCAACACAGAGAAACCCTGTCTGGAAAACAAAACAAAGCCAAGCCTAGTGGTGGTGTTCACCTTTGATTCCAGCACTCCAGAGGCAGAGGAAACAGATCTCTGTGTTCCAGGCCAGCCTGGTCTACAGAGTGCATCTCCGGCTAGTCCGGGGTACACAGTGAAACCCTGTCTTGAAAAACCAAAACAAAAGACTCCAACACTGATCGCAATGAACCAAGGAGAGACAGCTGTAAAACTAGTAAGGCGAACTCGCCCAATTCTGTGTCCTAGGAACAAGAGGAACATCCACGGCACCGCACACAAACTGAAAGGGGACATCAGTCATTTTTGGCCATGACCAGACTCGTTATCAACTCACCTGACGACGAAAAGGTCACCTTTTAACGTGCAGTCTGTGGGGAAGCTGGATTTCTCTGTAGGTGGACTGGCTGGGTTCTTGGAAAAGGACAGCGTCCTTATGGCACCTAGTTTGAAGTTACTGTACCAGTTGACAACAGACAGGGTGTGATCGTAGAACTTAATGCTACCCTTAACATCACCTGTGACGATGTAGCTGGAATAGAGAAGAACAACAGCACTGATGGCAAGAGCCCTTTACTGAACATTTGATTGCACAAGGCTCTAGCCCCTGGATGTTGCCATGATCCACTCAACGGTGGCCAGTGAGGTTTCTTTTCCTGTCACCCCACTTTATAGCTAAATCTCCAAGGCTAAAGAGAAGACACCTGCTCAAAGCCTAGGGTTGCCAGACACAGTGGATACCCTGCACAGTGGGTTCTATTAATCTGAATCTTGGGTAAACGTACATAGTCCCAAATGTTGTCTATGAATGTTTGTTTACATTTAAAGGGGATATGCTATAGAGATTTGCATTGGTGTGGATCTTGCTTTAGGGATACAAATTTAAGGTCAATTTTGTTACACTGTGTATATATATTTCTGCTCTTGATTAAGGAATTGTGTTTGTGCAGCTCATTTAAAAATGTAATGTAGTGCTGTGGGGCAACGGTCTGGACCCTGCCATTTGTATTTTAAATAAATGCGGAATGGCCAGGAGCCAGGCAGCAAGTATAGGTGGGGCAACCAGGCAGGAAGTAGAGGCGGGGCAACAAGAATGCTGGGAAGAGGGAATGCAGTCTGTAGTCATGACCCAGCCTCAGAGGAAGCAGGATGTGACTGCCTCACCAAAAAAGGTAACAAGCTACATGGCTAACTCAGACAAGAATTATGGGCTAATGTAAGTTATAAGAGTTAGTAAATAAAAAGCCTGAGCTAGGGGCTGGAGAGATGGCTCAACGGTTAAGAACATTGCCTGCTCTTCCAAAGGTCCTGAGTTCAATTCCCAGCAACCACATGGTGGCTCGCAACCACATGGTGGCTCACAACTATCTGTAATGAGGTCCAGTGCCCTCTTCTGGCCTGTAGGCATACATACAGACAGAATATTGTATACATAATAAATAAATAAATTTAAAAAAGAAGCCTGAGCTAATAGGCCAATCAGTTTATAACTAATGTAGACCTCTGTGTGATTCTTTGGGACTTAACAACTGTGGGAACCAGGCAGGACAGAAACCTCAGACAACAATGTATAATTAAGAAATATAGGTTAATAAATAATCATCTACAATAGTCAAGCTTGTAGTCATGTTAGTTAAATTTTCTAGATGTACAGAGATGTATTTCAGATAGATAGGTATTCTTCAAACCTTTCAAAACCTACAGAATATGGCATTTAAAATGTTTTAATAACTTAGGACTTTTCATGACAATGAGACATGTCTGCTCCTGGCAAAAGCAAAAGATGGGCACTGAAGAGGCTCCTTATGGAGTTTGCTGGCCATTTGGGCAAGAAACTGCTCTTGCCTAAACTGCTTGGTGATCTGGGCATGCAGGACCCACAGAGAAATGACTGCTAAACTTGTCTAAAGGTGAGATGATCCTTCAGGGTGCCTACTTCATGCTAGATATTCTGCAGGACACAGAAGAAAGTGACTGACAAGCTGCCAATATAGGCAGAACTGTCTTTGAAATTTCTGTGAAAAATTTCAGATGAAAAAGTCTGCCAGATACTATGGGCCTGTAGACTGAAGATGAATGTAATATAAATATTGTAACTATAATTCTTGCTTGATACCCATTTTATTATATGTAATTTTACTATGTTAAAGTTAAAATCTTCCTTTTCATTTAAACAGAAAAGGGGAGGTGATGTGGGATTCCCATCTGTATGGTGTGAATATCATTGGTTAATAAAGGAACTGCTTTGGGCCTATAGCAGAGTTAGGCAGGGAAAACTAAATGGAATGCTGGGAGAAAGGAGGCAGAGTCAGAGAGAAGCCATGGAGCCTCCGCCAGAGACAGACGTGCTGAAACTTTGCTGGTAGGCCACTACCTCGTGGCGATGCACAGATGAATGGAGATGGGTTAAATTAATATGTAAGAGTTAGCCAATAAGAAGCTAGAGCTAATGGTCCAAGCAGTGATTTAAATAATACAGTTTCTGTGTGATTATTTCAGTTCTGGGTGGCTGGGACGAACAAGCAGCCCCCTGCAACACACTTGCACCTAGCTGGGCTCCATGGTTAGAGTACATAGGAGCCTGGTGTGCCTAAAGAAAATGGCATGTCCTCTCAAACACTCTTCTGGCTCCAAGATCAGCCCCTTACCACAGTGGAGACAGTGACTTACAGTCACTGCCAGCTGACCACAGATGACAATGGAGAATAATCAAATACCCCCTCCCCCATCATACAGGCTAGGCAGTGGGATTCGTTAGAACTATGAAGCCACCACCGGGTCACCACAAGCAAAGGCAGTGCTGGGGGGGGGGGGAATGGCTTTTATTTCTAGTCCTCCAATCCATCCCAAGAGAGATCTTTTATTTTCTAAGACCTTTAAAAAACAATCTAATCACGGGCAGGTGGGGGGAGAGATTCTTCTCAGATGTTATGCAGAATGATTAAATGAGATTTCCGATTAATAAGCCAGGCCAGGTGGGCAGAGTAATTGGCAAGGATTGCTTCTACTGCCCTCTGCTGGGCAGAAGCGGAAAACTCACCCCATGTTTGTAGGGCCCTTCTCCCCTTGGCTAGAGTTCCTTAATAAGGGAGAAGGGAACCCAGGCCTGGGTCTCAAAGGCTCTAACCCCATCTCGCATTCCTTTTGTAAAGGCTCCCCAGGATGCCAGGACTGCCCGGCGCCCTGCACTGAGTGGTGCAGACGAGAGTTAATGGGCACAGTGAAGACTGACTGTACAGTGACTCCAGCCACAGGGCAGGTTCTTGTCCTAAAGAAATTTTCTCACACTTCCGGGAACTTCTCTAACACACTAAAGATAGCTGCTTTTTACCTAGGGCTCCCCGTGTGCTAAGGAGCGGACATGTAGTCCTCATGAAATGACTGGGGGCTGAGTGAAGAGTCACAAGTGTGCAGACCAAGGACAACTTCTCACCTCCCCCTCTACAGGTTCCAGGGACTGCACTCAGACCGACAGGGTGTTGGGTCCCCTGGAGAACCAAACTCAGGTCTCCAGCAAGAGCAGCAAGTGCTCTTAATGGCTGAGCCCCTCTCGTGATAGAGGAAGGTCATTGGTTAATTAAATAAAGAAACTGCTTGCCCTGATAGGTTAGAACATAGGTGGGTGGAGTAAACAGAACAGAATGCTGGGAGGAAGAGGAAGTGAGCTCAGAGACGCCATGCTCCCCTCTCCCGGGCAGACTCGATATCTCTGCTCTCTGAGGCACTCTCGATGAAGCTCCAACCCAGGATGGACATAGGCTAGAATCTTCCCGGTAAGCGCACCTTGGGGTGCTACACACCTTATTAGAAATGGGTTAGTCCAGGTGCGAGAGTTAGCCGAGAAGGGGCTAGATATAATGGGCCAAGCAGTGTTTAAAAGAATACAGTGTCCGTGTAATTATTTTGGGGCATAAGCTAGCAGGCGGCCGGGGTGCTGGGGACGCAGCCCCGCCGCTCCCATTACTACACTCTCGAGCCCCTTGAGGTATTTTCTGACATTTAAAGCATGAAATTTGGGGCTCTGAAACATGTTTCATTAGCACAGAAGAAAAGGAGTCATTTCTCGTGTCCTAACACAGAAGATTTTTAAACATAATGTGTGCCCGTGAGATTTTTAAAAGTCTCATTAGGGGCCGGGAGTGGTGGTGCATGCCTTTAGTTCCAGCTCTTCAGGGGGAAGAGGCAAAAGAAAGCAGACCTTGTGAGTTCCAGGACAGCATAGTCTACACAGTGAATTCCAAGCTAGCCAGGGTTACTCAATGAGACCCTATAAAAAATAGTAAGGAAGAAATCATAATAAAATAAAATCCTGTTAGTGCATGTAGCAAGCAAGAACCTGTTCCTGGGGATGGTGGTGGCATTTGCCTTTAATCCCAGCACTCGGGAGGCAAAGGCAGGTGGATCTCTGTGAGCTTGAGGCCAGCCTCAAACTATGAGTCTACAGAGAGAGTTCTAGGACAGCCAGGGCTGTAGACAGAGAAACCCTGTCTCAAAAACAAAACAAAAAGGAACCCATTTCTATGCTGAACCTCAAGTGCTCATTTCTTCTGCTGAGAGACAACCAATACTCTAGGTAGCTACAACTCTCCCTGGAAGCAGTGTGCATCTATGATGATGTATACACAAAGGGTCTAACAGAGAACTCGGACACTTAAGGAGAGAGCTGGGAGAATAGTCTTCCCCCAGGGAAGAAGCCCCCAACTGGCTGTCTAATCCCAAGTGTTCAACCCTGAAATCATATGCATACAAGCAACACTGTATGGACTGTGTAGGTTGCAGCTAATTATTTAGGAATATATGTGTGTGTGTGTGTATGTGTTGTATATTTTATATATTTAATATGTGGCAACAATTTTAGAAAACAGTTCATGAATTGGGAAAAGGGCAAGGGGGTACATAGGAGGGGTTAGTGGGAAGATGATGCAATTATATTTTAATTACAAATACATGTGTACATAAACCAGAGGTCTACAATACATGCGGGATCACACCAGGATCTCCTCCAATTGGCTCCTTACTTGTCGACTGTGGTGAGGACGGTGATGCCTTCCTTCTGTAAATGGACCAGTTTTCGAGGCTTGATGAAGGGAAAGGCCGACACGGAGGAAGATGGGGGGTAGTGTATATCCCAGACAACAAGCTTCCCTTCCTTCGTGGCCGAAAGTATTTGTGCTAACTTCAAGTGAAAGACAGACTGGCTAAATTTTCCCACGAGTTTGTTGAACGTCTGTGTTTCAAAGACAGGTTGTAAGTTAGTGTTACTTATAAACTGCAGGTTCTGAGTTACATGTATCAGTGCGGCGTTTTATAACATCAGGATGAAAATACAGTGAGACGAAAAAGAAATGACTGAACCCGTGGCTAACTAGCTCCGGACCTTCTGCAGGTTCGCTGAAGGTTATGGGCTGTGCTCACATACACGGTGAAACATGACCCAAAAATGGCTGATTGCTGCTCCTACCTGCCCAGCTTCTCTTGTGGAGGCTGTTAAATACATAGTCTGTCATGAACAGAAGCATGCTCTGGGTGAAAAATACAAAGTAATTATACCTGATGTCCTTTGACTGCAAGGTATTGTCTTAGCAGAAGAAACTCTTCTGGCCCTTAGCATAAGAATACTTTGGTAAGAGCCGGGCGGTGGTGGCGCACGCCTTTAATCCCAGCACTCGAGAGGCAGAGGCAGGCGGATCTCTGTGAGTTCGAGACCAGCCTGGTCTACAAGAGATAGTTCCAGGACAGGCTCCAAAACCACATAGAAACCCTGCCTTGAAAAACCAAAAAAAAAAAAACAAAAAAAAACAACAAAAAAAAATACTTTGGTAAGACCACCTATTCAATGTATGCTTTGTTAGATAAACAAGGCATTTAGCCCTGTCTTTCTTATACAATGTTTCAGAGAGAAAATATGGAAGGAGGGCTGGAGAGATGGCTCAGAGGGTAGGAGCACATACTGCTCTTCCAGGGGACCTGAGTTCAGTTCCCAACACCCATGCTGGACAGCTCACAGCCTCCTGTGAGTCCAGCTCTGGGGAAACTGATACCTTGGATTCCAAAGGCGCCAACACTCCCAGGCACACAACCCCCACCCTCCACACATGCACATGCTTAATTTTAAAATAAAATCGATAGTGATATTCTATTTATGTTTTTTTTTTTTTGATTTTCGAGACAGGGTTTCTCCGTAGCTTTTTGGTTCCTGTCCTGGAACTAGCTCTTGTAGACCAGGCTGGCCTCGAACTCACAAAGATCCGCCTGCCTCTGCCTCCCAAGTGCTGGGATTAAAGGCGTGCGCCACCACCGCCCGGTTTCTATTTATGTTTTGATAAATAAAGCTTTCCTGACAATCGGAGGGTAAATAAAACTAAGCCACTAGAGGTCAAGCAGTGGCGTCACACACCTTTAATCCCAGGATTTGAGAGACAAAGGCAGCCGGACCTCTGTGAGTTCAAGGCCACTCTGAGACACACCTTTAATTCCAGCACTAGAGGGAAGGACAGGAAGAGACAAAGGCTCAGGCTGCAGTCGCCCAGCCTTGGTAGAGTAAGACTTCTTTATAGTGGCTTGGCTGTTTTGCTTTTCTGATCTTCAGCTTGAACCCCAGTATCTGACTCTGGGTTTCTATTACTTGTGCTATATTAGTACCCAATGTTTGGGGTGCAAATTCACGAAAAAGCCATCAGCACAGGCCAGGGCTGCATGTGGGGTTCCAGCCCCACCCGGCTAGGCTTTCTTTTCTTTTGTCCCTAAGCCTCTGGGTGAGTTTGGGATTCTTCTGTTCTGGCTTTCAGGCAGCCCCCTCAACACATGTGCTTTTTCCAGACAGACCCCTGTGTATTTTTCTGACAGCCAGCTCTCTTTCTCCAGCGTGCATTGTGGGCTCTCCCTGAACACCCCCTTCTTGGGCTGCTGCCAAACTAGGTAGCTGCCATGAAATCTGGTCAGGCTTTTACTGTTCTATGCAGTGGCGATCAGCCTCACATCTTCATCAACATTGTCAGTAGATTTCGTAAAACAATTGGGAATTCTTAAAGGGAGGAATTAGTTAAAAAGAGAGCGTTTTTCCCACATTAAAAAATGGGAAAAACCATTACAATGGAGAGGGATAAAATGATAATATGCTAGACAGTTTGAAAATAGAACAATCAGATAGAGAATATCTAATAGATGGGATTTATATAATGCCAATTGTAAACATTATCACTTTATCATTTTTGTCTTATCACTAAAAAAAGTTGGTTAATCTGAGTGCTAAGATACAGGCCTTAGAAAAACAGATCACAGGTCACAGAGATATTCAAATCCAGACAGAGGAATTTAATGGAGAGCCAATTACAGCACTGCATTATAAAAATAGAGAAGAACAGCCTGAGGCTTTCAGACAACCAACTTTAATATATCCAGTAACCTTACAAGAATTGCCAAATGGCAGAGGCTCTGTTACAGCTAACTGGACTCCTGTGCCAATGTTAGATTTAAGTAGATTCAAGGAAGCAATATGGCATGCATTCACCTTTTGTGAAGCTAATGTTAAACTTCTGGTCAGTTTGTAATAGAATTATACTGGATAGAAGAATTTGTTAAAGGTGTTTTAGAGCCTGGTCCACAATTATAATGGAGTACCTGGTTCAGAGAAGAGGCTAAGATTATTGAACAATGGAGTAAAACTAGAAGTAGGGAAACCTCCCAAGATCAAATTCTTGGAGAAGGAGATTATGCTACTATGCATATATATGCATAATATATATATATGCTGTATGTGATGACCACACCCTGGATTTATGACACACAGCAGCTTGGGACAGAACTGGAGAAATAGTAAAGAAAATTGAGTCATTTACTAAAAACATACATGGGCCAAAGAAAGCCTTTGCAGATTTCTTACAAAGATCGACTTCAGCAGTAAATAGAACGATAGCAAATTCAGAAGTTAGACAAATAATAATTGAATCTCCGGCTTTTGAAAATGTTAGTTCTTTATGCAAAAGGAAAATTAGGCCGTTAAAGGCACGGTCAGCACCTCTGGAGGAATTGATCCGAGATACAATTAATATTGAATCTCGTGAACATGCTGAGGCATGAATAGGAGAGGTGATTTTAAAACTGTGACATTCTAAAAGGTATTTTAGACAGGGCATTCCTAGGAACAATGTTTTTTTCAAAGAATAATCCATTCAAATGCCTCTCCCTTCTGGATTATGTGGAAAGTGTGACAAAGGCAGGAATTGGACTAATGAATATAGGTCAATGAGGAATATTCATGGTAATCCTTTGCCTCAGGAAACTCCATGTGGGACCTCCTGCAGGTCCCTATGCCAAATCTGGTTCAGTCATTTCCTGCCATCATAGAGGAAACTCCTTCCATGAGCAATTAAGGAACCTAATGCATATTGTGTGCAACCATACTGCTCTGGATAATAGAGAAGCTATAGAAGAGAGAACAAAAAATTCAGAAGAAACCGTAAAACAAGTATTTTGGCAAACATTTATAAATGAACAAAGACCAAAATTAAAAATACAAATAAATGACATTGTCATTGAAGTTCTGGTAGACACAGGTGTGGATGTAACAATAATTTCATCAGAATTTTGGCACACAAATTGGCCTCTTCAGGATGCAAATGTTTTTTTTTTTTCGAGACAGGGTTTCTCTGTGGCTTTGGAGCCTGTCCTGGAACTAGCTCTGTAGACCAGGCTGGTCTCGAACTCACAGAGATCCACCTGCCTCTGCCTCCCAAGTGCTGGGATTAAAGGCGTGCGCCACCATCGTCCGGCTCAGGATGCAAATGTTCAGTCTTTAGGGATCAGAACTTTATCTCAGGTAAAGCAGAGCTTGAGATAGGTTGAATGTATAGGGCCAGAGGGTCAGAGAGAAATATTAAAACCATATGTAGCTAATATAGCAAAGAATTTATGGAGACATAACTTGTTACAGCAATGGAATACTCAGATTAACATTTCCCCAATCTTAGAAACAAATCATAAATTAACATATATTTCTGGGAAAAATATTATAAGATATTATAAAGAATAGTCACCAACCATTCCGGGTTATACAAAAACAGGGCACAACAGCCGCTGATATTTCAAAGGCACCAACAGCTTTACCTTTAAATGGTTGATAGACAAACCTGTATGAGCAAGCAATGACCTTTAACAATAGAGAAACAGAAGGCTTTAGAACAGCAGGTACAGGAGGAACTAGATGCTTACCATATTGAAGAATCAATCAACTAGCCCTTGGAATGCTCCTATATTTGCTGTTAAAATGAAATCTGGAAAATGGAGAATGGTGACAGATCTAAGAGCTGTTAATAAGGTGATTCAGCCAATAGGCTCTCTACAGTCTGGCATTCCTTTGCCCTCTCTATTGCCTAAAGGATGGCCCTTATGGGCATTGATCTAAAAGATTACTTCCTCATTAGACCTTTACAAGAAAAAGACAGAGAAAAATTGCCTTCACAGTGCCTACTTATAATAATTCTCAGACTGCTAAAAGATAGCAATGGAAGATTCTCCCACAGGGCATGATAAATAGCCCCAACCTATACAATATTTTGTAAGTCAGCCATGGAAATGATATTTAAGAAATTTCCTGAATCTATAGTTTACTATTACATGGGCAGCATTTTGCTATCTGATTCAAATGTAGATACTTTAGAAAGAATGTTTGAAGAAGTAAAGAAAAATTTTGCCTTTTGGAAGATTACAAATTGTTCCTGAAAAAGTACAAAGAGGAGATTCTATTAATTATTTTGGCTATAAAATAGGTTTACAAAAAATTAGGCCCCCAAAAGTACAAATTAGAAGAGATTGATTGAAGACTCTTAATGACTTCCAAAGATTGCTAAGAGAGATTTTCAATCTACAGCCCACTATAGGGATAGGTCCTGATGACCTGATTAATTTAAACAAAACCTTAGATGGTGACAAGGACTTAAATAGTCCCAGGGAATTTTCAACTGAAGCGTAGAGAGTATTGATTTTGAAGAGAAATTACAGAAGGCACATGTGGATCATATGGATTTGAATCTTAACAGCATTCTGGTGATATTATCCTCCAAACATTTCCCTACAGGAATTTTAATGTAGAATGAATATATTATCTTAGGTTGGAAATTTTACCACATAAAGCAAGTAAAAAATTAAAAACTTATGTGGAAAAGGTCTCTGAGTTAATTCTAAAAGGAAAATTGAGACTTTATCAATTAGCAGAAACAGACCCAACAGAAATTATACTACCTTTTACTAATGATGAAAATGATGAAATTATGGTAAGAAAGTGACCCCTGGCAAAGAGCTTGTAGTAATTTTTTGGAAGAGATTAACAACAACTATCCCAAAAGCAAAAAAGTTCAATGTATAAACAGAATTAACTTCCTCACATTGTACAGGACACACTAACAATTGGAATCCCAACATTCTATACTGTTATAAATAAATCAGGAAAGGCAGATTACAAATCAGAAAATTTAAGCAGAACAAAACCCTTATGATTCTGTCCAAAAATCAGAATTATATGCTATTCTCATGGTATTAACGTGCTGTAGGAAATCCTTCTGCCAGTAGCCTTTAAGTTACCCGCCCACTTGGGCATGGCCTCTTATACTATAAATGCCAATGTAAAGCACATGCTCCCTCTCTCTTCTGGCTGCGGGATTCAGTTGCTATTCCCCATTTGAGCAGAGGACTGTGATCTGTGAGTCTACCCCTAAGCAAATAACCCTTTATTATACTCAATTCTGAGCTAGTGAGGGATTTCTTTTTAGCATCCATCTTCATCTGACACCCAACATGGTGCATCCCAACTCCCCAAATACCAGGAGGACTGGTCCAAAAACCCCAAACAGTCCACGGCCCAGAAAGTCTCCCATCCCTGCCTGCCTGGCTTGTTTGTTTTTCTTTTTGTAAAACCCCAGCCACAGCAGAGCTAAGTGCGTAGTGACTTGGAAATTTCCCAAGCTCATGCACATTTTTCCCACCACTGCTGCATTCCCTGTTGGACAGCAACATGTGCAGCTTTCAGTTTGTGCTCCCTGTTCGTGAGTTCTGGGCTCCTTGCTCCGTGTATGGAGTTGATTTGATTGCTTTTGGTTTGTCAAGCAAAGCATACTTGTCAGTATTTGACCAGCACCAAGGCAGAAGGCCAAAGCTGCACAGGAATGTTCATGCTGCCACTGGTTGTACCACTGGTTGCCACTCTGCAACTGCAGTTCCGGCTGGACAATAAAGATTATTACACCTAAAACACCTATTACACTGGATCTCATAACACTGGTAACTATTTGATTAATTAATAAATCAATAAACTTGAAAGCTATATAATGGCAGAAAACATTTGCATGCAAAATTTTAATAATCTTTTTGCTGATACTGTGGATTGTACTGCAAGGCTTATATGGCTATTGTGATACATCCATTTATTGGATATTGGGACTCAGTTTATTTCTGTATATTATGCTTTAGGACAATGATCTTTTATCCTGTTACTTGTATTATTATTAATAAAAAGTTGATTGGCCAGTAGCCAGGCAGGAAGTATAGGCTGGATGACCAGGCAGGAAGTAGAGGGAGGGCAACAAGAACAGGAGAGTTCTGGGAAGAGTAAAGACTCAGTCTGCAGTAGTGACCCAGATGCAGAGAAAGCAAGATGAGACTGCCTCACTAATAAAGGTACCAAGCTATGTGGCTAACACAGACAAGAATTATGGGTTAAGATGTAAGATACAAAAGTTAATAAGAAGCCTGAGCTAGTAGGCCAACCACTTTATAATTAATGTATTTCTTTGGGATTGAACAGCTGTGGGACCAGGCAAAGCAGAAACTTCTGTCAATGATATTATGTCCTTTAGAAAATGGTTTGATAACAGAGCTAAGAATGAGTCACTTTTGGAAATGATACAGTCTTTACAGACTAAAAATGAACAGCTAGCTGACAGGATTAATACCATAGAAAATCAAAAGTTACCTGAAAAATTAATACTATTGAAAAGGATAACCTCAATTTGACAAACAAAATTCAATCCATGTCAATGGGTGCTGAGAAATTATCTGAAAGAATTCATACTGTTGAATATATGAAAATCAAAATTTGTTAAAAAGTTAGGATAAGTTAGCAGATAGAGTATCTCTCCAGGAAGGCAATCTGCACACTATCCAAATAATGTCCAAGGATAAGATGTTATCTTTAAAGGAAAAACTTCAGACCTTGGAATCACATGTGCAGAATGAGGACCAGAGATTAGGTGCCTCAATGAAATCACTAGAAATATATACAGGTCAGGAGATTCTGGCTTTATAAAAGACAGTACTAAAAAGATTTGAAATGGTTGAGGAAATTATTGGAGCTGATGAGCAGGGAAAGAAGATACAAGGACAGGATTTAACATTACCAGTAGCTGTCAGAGATGATTTACCCAGGGTTTTAACTTCCTACCCTGAAATCAACTCTGACAAAGCATCAAGTTCTAAATGCCCAAAAGGATCCAAAGAAGGTTGATGGACACGTTTAGGAATGAATGATTTAAAAGAAATTAAGCAAGAAATTGTAACTTACAGCTTGCATTTCGCATTTGTTAGGGAGATGGTAAAGACATTGGGGTCTAGCAATAAGGCTACTCCACACAACTGGCTTCAATTAGTTTCAGCAGCCCTGGAAGATGGGCTCCAACTGCTGTGTAAAGGTTATTTGTGAGAAGAGGCAAAAATTTTAGAACAACAGGGGAAAGCAAAAGGACTTGAGACTTCCCAAGATCAAATTCTTGGCGAGGGCACTTATACTGACCCACAGGCTCAAGCTCTTTTCAATGAACAAATCTTGTCCCTGTGCCACAAAGCAGCCTTAAATGCTTGGGACAGGATTTGTGACCAGGAAAACGAATTGAATCATATACCAGGGTTAAAAGGGCCAGAGAACACCCTTTAGTGATTTTTACAAGATTAAATAAGGCTGTACAAATAGGAGTAACAGACCCAGATTCTAGATGAGTACTTATTGAATCTCTGGCTTTTGAAAATGCCAACTTAGAATACAAAAAGATACTTGGGCCGTTAAAGGTTAGATCAGTACCAATGAATGAATGGATCCTGCATACAATGAATATTGAGATATTTGACTATAATACTGAATCTCGGGTAGGAGAAGCATTTTTTCAAAGGCATGAGGAAACATCAAAATGCCAAATATTTTAATTGTGATAGAATAGGACATCTGGGAGGGAATTGTAGACAAGGAATTTATAGAAATAATGTCTCCTCTGGGAATGGCAAAAATAAAAGGTATCTACCTTCTGGATTATGTAGAAAGTATGGCAAAGGCCAACATCGGACCAATGAATGCAGATCAACAAAAGACAGACAAGGCAACCCAATACCATCAAGAAACTCCTTGGGGGACCTCTCACAGGCCCCTAAGTCAAAAGTGGTGCGGTCATTTCCAGTCACTGTGAAGGACATGTCTCACCAGGAAAATTAAAAAATCTAGATCCTTCTATAAAAAAACATACTGTTCTGGATGATAGAACAAACATGGAGGATGAATCAAAAATTCAAATAAGAAGTAGGAAATGTATATTCTGGCAGACTTCTATAAATGATCAAAGACCAAAGCTAAGAGTGCATATAAATCAGGTTCTTTAAACACCTAGAGACTGTATTTTGCATAGATAGGTAATCTTCAACCACTTCAAAGAGCTGTAGTATGTGGCATCTAAATAACTTAGGGTTCTGTTGATGTGATACACAATTGTTCCTGGTAGCACTGATCTATTCCTGAGAGAACATTGAGCACTGAAGACACTCCACTTGGAGCTTGTTTTTTTCTTGTCAAAAATGGCCTTTGGGCAAGGAACTGCCCATATATCAACCACTGACAAAATGTATGCTGTCTGGACAGGACAAGCAGGATACAAGAAAAAAGAGAGTCAAATCTTGCTAAGACAGGATAAGACGGTTTTGAAAATTTTCCTGCCTCTGAAAATGGTCTGTCAGTTACTCTAGGCCTTAGCCAAAGTTGGTTGCTCCAATGTTGCAAACGAGACTTTGGGTGATTTCCCAGATAGCCAGCTGTCTCTGTCATTTGTTGCATATTTTTGAAGTTACTTGATTGCACTTCCTGATTACTCAAACAATATTATTTCCCTTCTCAGATCTTCAATGGGGTTGAAGACTAGATAGTCACAGTTACTTTCCTCTCATGACTCGGCCAAGTTATTTATAATACAACACTTAGACTCCTTAGGATTGGATAATTGTTGAAACATTTATCACATGTTTCTTACTTGATATTGTTTATGCTGGTTGTAATTCTAATTTTTATACTTGATATTTGTTCTTATTATATATAATTTTGTATTAGGCATAGAAGTTTTGTATTTAAACAAAAGGGAGAGGTGCTGTAGAAAATCCTTCAGCCTTTAAGTTACCTGCCCACTTGGGCATGGTCTCTTATACTATTTATGCTGATGTAAAGCACACTCTCTCTCTTCCAGCTGCAGGATTCGGTTGCTGTTCCCCATTTGAGCAGAGGAGTGTGATCTGTGAGTCTACCCCTAAATAAATAACCCTTTATTATATTTAATTCTGAGCTCTAATGTGGAATTTCTTTTTAGTGTCCATCTTCACTAAAGGATTTTAAAGAACCACTCAACATAGTTACCAATTCACAATATGCAGAAAGAGTTGTTTTGCATATTGAAATGACCAGATTTATACCAGATGATACAGAATTGACTTCACTATTTATTCAGTTACAAGATACAATCAGGAATAGAAGTCATCATATATATATATCACAACCTATCCCATACATGTCTGCCAGGTTCTCTAGCACAAGTTAATGCAGAAATCAATCAATTATTGGTTGGAAGTGTGCTGAAGGCCTCAGAATTTCATAAGAAAACATCATATCAATAGCGAAGATTTTAAAAAAAAGACTTTTTCCATCATGCAGCAATAAACCAAAGAAATTATAAGGAAATGTCCTACTTGTTCTTTATACAACTAAACAGTACTACCTGCAGGAAATAACCCAAAGGGTACTTAAAGGGATGAAATCTGGCAGATGGATGTGTTCCATTTTGTAGAATTTGGAAAACTAAAATATGTACGTCTATTGATACCTATTCAGGTTTTCAATGGACAACTGCTTTGAGTTCGAAAAAGGCTGATTTGGTAATCATATATTTGCTAGAAGTTATGATCATCATAAGTATACCTGTACCAATAAACACAGATAATGCTCCAGAAGCATAAGTCTCTAAGAAAATAAAACAGTTTTTTTGCTTATTATAATATAAAGCATATTACACACAATCATACAGGGCAGGCAGTTATAGAAAGATCAAATAAAATTCTAAAGGATATGTTAAATAAACAGAAAGGTATGATAAATAACCCCATGTTGACTGAGGTTTCCGTCCCACCCAGTCCCGCAGCCATTTAGTTCCAAAGAAACAGAGGTCTACAATAATTATAAACTGGTTGGCCTAGTAGCTCAGGCTTTCTTATTAACTAATTCTTACATCTTAAATTAGTCCATAATTCTTGTCTGTGTTAGCCACATTGCTTAATACCTTTTTATCAGCAAGGCATTCTCATCTTGTTTCCTCTGTGTCTAGGTGACGACTGCAGACTGAGTCTTTCCTCTTCCCAGAATTCCCCTGTTCTCACCACCCCACCTCTACTTCCTGCTTGGCTACAGGTCAATCAGTGTTTTATTAAAATAATACAAGTGACAGGGTACAAGACCATTGTCCCACAGCACCCCCAGAAATAGATCGCATAACGCTTTATTAACTTTGAATTTTCTAAATGCTAATGAGAAAGGAACAACAGCTGGGAAGAGACATTGGATAATAGAAAAAAACTACAGAATTAAATCAGCCAATATACTTTAAATATGTACTGACCTCAGAATGGAAACCACGGCATGTGTCATGTTGAGAAAGGTGTTTTGCTTTTGTTTTTATTGGAGAAGAAAAGCTATGGATATTATCAAAATTGATAAAGATTACATTTGAACAAGAGACTTCTTTTAATTAGAAAAGATGACAGTTCATTAAGAACTATGGCCATTTAATCTGAACTAACCTATAAAACTAACAATGTTTTTCATTTGATCTTAACTTTCCAAAAGAAAATCTCCCCAAAATTAGAGCTGGGGAAGGGTTTTGTTTCTGCCTTTAGAGGAGAATAAAGGTATCCAGCTAAAGAATCTGAAGATCACTGGACAAAATGAGACATCTGAAGAAAAAGGACAAATCATCCAGAAAAAGTGTCCCAAGAAAAGGAGTAATTAGTCTATTGGTATATCACATTTCCATCAGGATAAAATTTCATAAATCTTCCCAAAAGTTTGTTTCTGTTGTTTTCTACAGACATGTAATGCAAATAATCCTTTTTGTAGTCCCAGTCCAACTAAAGATTAAAGCTGGCTTTGGAGTTGGAGTGTGGCTCTCTCCTTCTCTAAACCCAAACATGTTCATTAAAGTGAAATCCAAAATCTCTGCCATAGTCAGAAGAGCCACTTGATATTGGACAGAAGAAAAACAAATATTTATGGACTCCTTTATTACCACTAATCTCATAAATCTTTGGTTTTATATTGACTCTTTAACAGTTTTTCTTAAGGTATGAGATTTATCATAAATATATATATATATAAACACTTTTTGTCATGATATTAGTGATCATATAGAGTACTAACTAATTCTAGATAAAGGTTTCATCAACCTTCATGTACATGATTTCAAGTTTTAGTCTCTATCGGTTTTCTGCAGTGAACCATGAGCACACCTAATGGTGATCTTTGAAGTCTCCATATGGAGCCCTACAACAATAATTCCTCCAGGACTAAGATAACATCACTAAACTGCAAAAAACCACCTAAAGATTTACTTTTGGACTACAAACTGCTCAGAACAATTTTGAGGTGGCTAGCTGAGATGATTTAGTCTAACAGACTACTCCAGCCAGGACTTGAGACAAGTCCTGCATTTTCCCATTATGCAGAGACTGGACAACAAGTGATAAAGCTACCTCTCCAGGACTTGACAATTGACCCCAAATTTTCTTTTCAGGATCCCCAAAGACACTGTCACCTCCAGACAGCAGAAATTTAAAAATATGATGCCCACATTCCCAAAAGGTGGGGTAGATGGTTTTTGGTAGTTCAATGGGCTATGGATTTGTCATTGTTTAAGGGGATTAGTTACAAGTTGTTATTGGTAATGGTCAGGAAAAAAGCTAAACAAAGAAAATTAGAGTCAAGATTCTTGAGAAGAGAAAAGGGGGATAAAGATATGATAAGATAAAAAGGTAGATTATTGAATCTACTTTTAAAAAACAACTACTAGTTTTAAATATGTTACACTAGATTGGACTTTTGTGTGTTGTATACAAATTTTGTATATTGATGCAAATTTGAGACTAATTTTGTTAAAATAGACTGTACATACATTTCTAATCTTGTTCAAGGCATTGTACCTATACAACTCATTTAACAGTATAATGTAAATTTCTAGTCCTTGAAAGTTATTATTACCAATTGTTTAGGATAATAAGGAAATGCAGGTTAGTAATTAGTCACCTATTACAATTGAACTTGTAGTCACATTAGGTATGTTTTCAAGGTCAAACAGAGATATGTTTTAAACAGACAGGTCATCATCAAACACTTCAGAGATCTACAGAAAATGGCATTTAAGATGTTTAATAACATAGGTTCTTTTTTCTTTCTTTATGACAATACAACACATCTGCTCCTGACAGCACCAATCTACTTCAGAGATGATGATCAGCAAAGAAATTTCATATGGAGTTTGCTTTCTTTGTGGCAAAAGTAAGTCATGGAGCAATAAAATGCCCTTGCCTCAACTTCTGACAGTATGCTGTCCTAATGGGACAAGCAGGACACAGAAGAGAGTGACTGCCAAACCTTACCAGACAAGTCCTTCAAAAACCCTGTTTCATAGAAAAGTCTGTCAGATATTCTAGGCCTGTAGGCTGAAGATGGATGCCTCAACATTGCAGAGAAACTCTGGGTGACTGTCCAGGTAGCCTGCTGTTTCTGTCGTTTCTCACAGTTTTTGGAAGTCACTTGCTTGCACTTCCTGCTTACTCAGTTAATTTTCCTTTGTGAGTCTCTGAAGGAGTTGAAGACTAGAGAGTTACAGTTTTCCTTGTTTTACCAGATGCAGAAATCAAGTTAAGATAGAAAGTAAATTAGGTACAAGACTTTGGACTCACCAAGGCAGGATAGATACGGAGTATTTTCTCTGAATTTGTCAAATGCAAATGAATTAGAGATTGTTGATATATTTATTGCCTGTATATAATGTATATAGTTATTTTACTTACTGTATATAGTTTTTCTTATATTAGTTACTCTTTTTAAATTTTAGACACAAAGGGGAAATATGGTGATATTTTATTCACGTTTTAACAAGTAAAGTTTGCCTGAAGATCAGAAGGTAAAACTAAGCCACTAGAGGCCGGGCAGTGGTGTCACACACCTTTAATCCCAGGATTTGGGAGACAGAGGCAGATGGATCTCTGTGAGTTCAAGGCCACCCTGGGCTACACAAGATCAATGCAGAAACAGATCCAAATGGTGGCAGCTCACACCTTTAACCCCAGCACTAGAGGGGACTATAAGACAGGAGGAGACAAAGGCTCAGGCTGCATTTGCCCAGCCTTAGTAGAGGTAAGGCTTCTCTAGTGGCTTGGCTGTTTTGCTTTTCTGATCTTCAGCTTGAACCCCAATATCTGTCTCTGAGTTTTTATTATCCATGCTACAGAAATCTTTAAAGATACATAGAGAAAAAGAAATGAGCTGTGATGAAGCCTGCAGTGGATTTGTGGAGGGAAGAAGGAGGGAAGGAAACTCAGAATCTATCCCATACCACAGCAACATCTGCTGCCCATCGCCTTCTGCAAGAAGATGCTAGATCTGTGTCTTAGTTAGGGCTTCTATTGCTGTCATGGAACACTTTGACCAGAGCAACTTGGGGAGGGAGGGTTTATTTGGCTTACACTTCCATACTGTAGCACATCATTGAAGGAGGTCAGGACAGGAACTCAAACAGGGCAGGAACCTGGAGGCAGGAGCTGAAGCAGAGGCCGTAGAGGGTGCTGCTCACTGGCTTGCTTCTCATGGCTTGCTCAATCTTCTTTCTTCTTTCTTATAGAACCCAGGACCAGCAGCCCATGAATGGTTCCACTCACAATGGACTGGACCTTCCCCCATCGATTACTAATTAAGAAAATGCCTCATAGCTGGATTTTATAGAGGCATTTTTCTCAATTGAGGTTCCCTCCTCCTAGACACACGATGGACAGGCACTCTACCAACTGAGCTACGTCCTCAGCCCTCAGGGATTTGTTTGTTTGTTTGTTTAGTTTTGTCTGAGACACTGTGCAGTCCTGGATGTATAATCAGGCTAGTCTTGAACACAAAGATCTGCCTGTCTCTGTCTTCCGAGTTAGAGCCATCACACCCTCCATGTTACATCTAAAAAGTGTCTTTAAAGCAGAAGCCTACACGGAACATGGTTATGCCCTCATCAGCTGGAGACATGGCACCAGTTTACAGAAACCAACAGCATTATTCGGTTCCCTCAGCAGCAATGGTCCACTACTTTCTAGCTCATTATTCCCAGGGACTTTATGAGCCGTGGCCGCCAGGAGTCATGAGCACAAGAACAAAGTCTGCAGACAGACACAGAGTGACCTTTCCGAGGAGATCTCGTTTGTTTGCAGCCCTGGGGACGGGGCCCAGGGAAACTCTCTCCTCCAGCCCACCCATCTCATTTCTTCCCTTTGGCACACTCTCTGTCGTCCTTAGCTCTCATTCTCTGTCAATAGACACACACACATTACGACATCTACCCATCTCTCGGGATTTCCTCGCACTAATAGCATCTTTTTCCGTAATATTTTGTTTTATTTTTACAAGGCTTCTATTATTTTTAACAAGACGATTCATTACGGACAAAGGATCCAGGCAAGCCCACACCCACCAAGTCAGCACATCTGCATTTCCCCTTCACGGTGTCTGACATGAAAACGCAACAGGGATACTCACTTTCTCTGTTAAAATCGGGGCACTGTGAGCAAGTATACCCTTCTCTTCACGCTGAAAAGCACAGAAAAAGACATTACTATTTCAAGACTAAGCTGCCAGGACAGGCTAACGTGCTAACTAACCCAGGGCGAATGCACCCAAATGGGATCAGAGGGCTGCAGCGCCTACGGGAAGAAAACCTGTCACCTGGGGAGGAGTTAAAAACATTTGAAAAGAAATACAAATCTATTTAAAAGCCAGCATGATTGTGCCTCTGTGTCGTGGTTAATGCAAATCTGAGCTCTACATCAATGAGGCTTTAAAATGAAAATAAACACCCAAAGCAATAAATATCACTGGCATGCAGCTTTTCAGCAAGTCTTTGGTTTTGCTTTGTTTACTTTCTTTCTGTTTTTTTAAGGCAAGTGCATTTCCTCAGGTGTCCACGTCAGTGGCATGTATGATGCTCCGCTTTGGCAGCCATAAACCTGTCTCTGTGGACTTCCCTAGTCCAATGTTCCATATAAACCTGTCTCTGTGGACTTACCTAGTCCAACATTCCATATAAATGGAATCATACACTCGATAACCAAACTGTGTTGCTTCTTCTTTTTCGCTTGATTGTTTTTTTGAAGCAGGGTTTCTCTGTGTAGCCTTAGCTGTCCTGGAACTCACTCTGTAGACTGTGCGGGCCTTGAACTCACAGAGATCCTGTCTCCGGAGTGCTGTGATTAGAGGTGTGCAGGGCCACAGGCAAGTGCACGGAGCGCTTTGGTCACTGGTAAGAGCACTGCTGCCATGACTACTTAGGTAGACTGGCAGGTCTGTAAGGAGCTGAGTCAAAGTCCATCTGTATTCTGCTGTGGCTGTTTGTGTGTTTCTTTAATCTCATTAAATAATAAACAAATGACATTAAATGGGCGGGGGGGGGCACATGTTGTGGTACTTAGGGGGAATGGATGGAGAAGTTGAGGGTTCCTGAAGGGAAGGGAAGAAAAGAGTTGGGGATTCCCAAGGGCAGGTGGAGAGGGAGCTGGGGTGCATATGACCAAGATGCATTATTTACATGGATGAAATTGTCAAATAATAAATAAACTATTTTTACTTTAAAAAAATTTACTTTCTGAGCCAGGTGCCTTTAATTCTGGCACTTGGGAGACAAAGGAAGGTATATCTCTGAGTCTGAGGATAGCCTGGTCTACAGAGTGAGTTCCAGGACAGCCAGGGTGACACAGGAAATCCTATCTCAAAAAAAAAAAAAAAAAAAAAAAAACCTTTCTGAAATTTGGAATAGAGTTCAAGGTGTCAAACAAACAAACGAAACCAAACAAGCCCCCATCTTTCGGACCTATTAGATATAGTCAAATAAATATTTGCCTCATTACCTTAAAAAATTAAATGAAGTTTAATTATCTGCTTCTAATTTAATATGCTAATTTCCAATGAGACTAAGATAAATACCATAATTAAATAAAAAGGTTTAAATACATGTTCATTGCTTCCTAAAGAGAAGCACTGTTACTACACTATGGGACATCTGTATTCGGGAACTAAGCGTCGTTTCCATCCACAGCTGACACACCTCGCTCAACTCACCCAGGAGTAGTAGACGGCCTGTGTCTTGCTGTTGCTCACCAGCTCCCTGTTGCTCGCGGGGTTGAAGGTGAGGTAGTTCTGAAACATAAGGCATAAAGATGTGTTACATGAAAATAAACCTATTTCTCACCGCTTCAGCTGTTACAATTAAATATTAATTTTAATGAAAACAAATAACTGAGTAGGGATAGACATAAAAATGAAAAAGACTTGGAACCTGGGAAACAAGAAGAAGAGCATTTAAGTACTGGCTTTAAGGAAGGAGTGTAAGATGCGCTCCCTTTACAAGGTTCATTTATTACAAGGCATCGTCCGTAACAAGCACAAAATAAGCTGCATCTACCATTTAGCTATTCATCTATTCTACCCCCCACACACCCACTGGGCACTAAACCCGGGGTGCTACAGCTACTGCACTCCACCCTTGAACAACGGCCTCTGCCCCGTCTCTAATCATCTTTATTCTGTGCCTTTTCAGACAAAGGCTGATGAGCGCACACTTCAGAGACTGACAGGCTCACAAGAGATCTTGGAATGAATACGAGGCTTCGGGAGGGAGTTCCGATTGCTGCCAAGACAGTATGGCGTGAGTTGTTGGCACCCTTCCCAAAAATCGACGCCACAGAAACTGTAGTGAGGCAAACGCTAAATGCAGAAACCAAACAATGGTCACAGTTATGGGACAGAAACCCCGGGCTGGAAGATTTGAGCCTGTGCGGGGAGCAGGAGCCTGTGCAGGGAGCAGGAGCTGTGCAGGGAGCAGGAGCCTGTGTAGGGAGCAGGAGCTGCCAGCTGGGATGCCCGAGGCAGAGAGGCCTTGCACACTGTGAGGCCAAGCAAGCTGCTTCTGCCCCATCCCCGCCACTCCCCCCACCTCCAGGCCTATTCCCTGCCAATCGTCTACCCTACCTACAGTGTAAATATGAACGGCCAATGCCTGTGTTGGACTCACAGGGCAGCACACAGGCCTGGGGTGATGCAGACTGACTGAAGGCTTGGACCAGACCTCCCCGCGGCTGAAAACCAGTCTTCAGACAAGGGTACTCTCTATTTAAAGTGTCTTTTCTGCCAAGGGAGTTATCTCCTGAACTGTAAATAATTGCTATGCTTCTTTTAGTTTCTTTTTTCTTTTTCTTTTCCCCTGAGACAGGGGCTCACTATGTAGACCAGGCTGGCCTGGAACTCACAGAGATCCACCTGTCTCTGCCTCCCATGTGCCGGGATTAAAGGTTACAAGATTGGTCATCATTTAGGGGAACTAGCCTTCAAAACCAAATAATAAAATAAAGACTGAGAAGGGAAGGCTTGTTTCCTAGAAGCATCTGCTCTTACTGGTCACGAGGAAGAAAAGCCCTAAATGCCCACTAACAGGACAAACAAGCAGTTGACACATCCAAGGCATACCAGTCAAAAATGAGAAAGAAAAAAGAAAAATGTCTGTGACCAGTGTCACAAAGTAAGCTGAGTGAAAGAAACAGGGCTGGCGAGATGGCTCAGTAGCTAAAAATGCCTGTGCTTGCTGCGCAAGCCTGACAGCCCGAGTTCAATCCCTGAAGCCTACGCAGAGGTGGATTGAGTGGATTGAATCCAGAGTTGCCTTATGATTTCTACACATGCGACTTCCCCCAAACACACATGCACATGGTAATAATGATTAAAAAATTAAACATTAAGAAGCCAAAACTTTCCAGGGTGGAAGGCAGTCTGAAAGAAAGAAAAAAAGAAAGGAAGGAAGGAAGGAAGGAGGGAGGAAGGGAGGGAGGGGGGAAGGAAGGAAGGAAGGGAGGCAGGAAGGAAGGTATATTAAGGTGAAATTCAAAATAGAGGAAAGAAGTAGCGAGATCTCTTCTAGAAGGGTTTTTAAAAATGTATATTTTTATGTGTGTGACTGCAGGCCCTTACAATGAGGTCCAAAGACTACATTCAGGAGTTGGATCGATCCCTCTGTTGTAAGTTCCAGAGGTTCAATTCAGGCCCTCAGGTTTGCTTTTACCTACCCAGCCATTTTATTAGCTCCCTTCTAGATATTTTATGTGAAAAAGAGCGTGGTGGTTTGAAATAAAAGGACCCTAAAGGGTGTGGCACTATTAGAAGGTGTGGCCTTGTTGGAGGAAGTGTGTCACCGTGAGGGCAGGCTTTGAGATCTCTTTTGCTCAAGTTTCCCTCAGCATGACTGACAGTCAACTTCCTGTTGTCTTCTGGTCAAGATGTAGCTAGCATCATGTGTGTCTGCACACCACCATGCTCACTGTCATGATGATAATGGACTGCACCTCTGAAACTGTAAGCCACAATCTCAATTAAATGTATTCTTTGCAAGAGTTTCCGTGGTCATGGTGTCACTTCACAGCAACAAAACAATCAAACAAACACAAAACCCTAAGACAAGGGCCAAGGGGAAAAGTTAGGAGATACGGGGCCCACAGGAGCTGGTTGGAGACTAGTGATGTAATCTGCCCTGTGCTGGTTCCGGGTTAAGGGGAGGCAGAGTGGAGGCCCCAGGGGAAGATAGCCAGAGGAGACCAAGAGGTCTAGTGAGCTAGCCTTTCATGGGGCAGTTAAAGGGACAAAGGACACGAGCGGGAGTGAGGACGGGCCAGTGTTTGACCCTCATGTCCCCATCCTCTCAGTGACATATGTCAGCTGTGGGAATGGCTGTGGGGAAGGAAGGAATGGCAGCAGTCCCTGACCAGCCTGAGATCTCTGTTGTGGAATGTATCAAATTCTGTAGCCTACAGGACCCACACGGCTGGAGAGAACTTTAAACGTGGCCAGTAAAGCCGGAGAACCACCCGTCATTTGATTTCACTGCAATCAATTTAAATTTAAATAGTGCATTTGGCAAAGTTGCAGGACACAAAACTAAGAGGCAGAATCCAGCTGTGTTTTTACACAGCAGCTGTGAACAACCTGAAAAGGGGAATTAAGGAAGCGATTCCAATTTTAAAAGCACAAGAAAGAGAGAGGGGGAAAATATATATATATATATATATATATATATATATATATATATATGCAGGAATAAATTTAACTCAGGAGGTGAAAAGATTTGTACGCTCGAAACTGCAAAGCACTGCCCAAAAAAGAACTGAAGACGGCATAAACAAACAGTGGGACACCTGGTGTGCTGTGCATTGGAAAACAATATAATTAAGATGACAATACTTCACAAAGTGATCTACAGACTCAGCGGGGAAAGTACTAAAGGCATTTTGCACAGAAATAAACTGAAAAACCTGGAGCCAACTGTGGCAGCACACACCTACTATCCACACTGTGGAGGCCAAGCCCCAAAGCCACTTTGTGTTCAAGGCTACCTGGGGACATAGGCAGCACCTGTCTCAAAGATGCCAAGCCTGAGACTGGTGTCCTAGTCTGCTCTCCATTGCTGTGATACAACAGTGACCAAAAGCAACTGGGAGAGGGGAGGGTTTGACTGAGGGAAGTGGGGGTGGGGGAGGGCTGGGGGTGAAGGGGGTAGGGTGGGAGGAAGACACAGGCAGGACCCAGAGGCTCCAGGGTATTGCTGGTCACTGGCTTGTTCTTCGTGGCCTGCATAGCCTGCTTTCGGTACAGCCCAGGCACACCTGTCCACGGATGGCACTGCCCACAGCGGGCTGAGCCCGTCCACATTAGTTGACAATGAAGAAAATGCCTCACTTTCCCACAGGCCAGTGTGATGGAGGCAACTGCCCAGGTATGCCTAGGCTGGCGTCAATTAACAAAAACTAAACGTTGCACCTAGGGAGAGGTCTGCAGTTAAAGGTGCTTGCCACACAGCCCGAGGACAGAAGCTGGGATCTCCAGAACCTATGTAAATGTAGAATGAGCGTGATGGCCTGCTTGTGTGATCCCAGCCTCAGAAGGCAGAGATGGGGGAATTCCCAGATAGCTGGCTAGCAGGACTAATCTTATCAGTTGGCTCTGGGTTTGATTGAGGGACCGTGGCCCAGTGAGTAAGGTAGAGGAGCAATGAAGGATAATCCCAGACATAAATCCTAACGGCCTCCACACATGCACACTTCACACACACACATGCACACTTCACACACACACATGCACACGCATACACACACCCCATGCCTAAATAGTCACATGTGGCTGGCTGTTGGATCAGTGCAAATTTTAAAAATAGAAGCATTTATTTTCCTGAGTGATTGACAGGCTAGTAGAAATGGGGCAGCTGGACATGTGACTGCATGAGGACCTGAGCCTCGCTGAGTTAGTTCCTCAACACTCTGCATTTCAGATGCGTGACCCAGGTAGCACCTAGCCAGTCCCCTCTAAACCAGGAAGAATGAGAACATGAGAAGCAGAGGGCCCTGACGTGGGGCACAGAGGCATGACGTCAGCGCTCAGGGCATCCTAGACAGGCCTTCTTAGGCGAGCTGACAACAATGTATCCATCCGTTTATCTCAACAACTCTCTGCAAGGTCCGAAACAGCAGAGCACCTGCCCCTGAATAAGGCAGGCTGCTGGCAGGTGGCTTTAGATAGAGTATTTAATAATTGATGGTGGTAGTCCATAGGCAGCAGTAACTTCACTGGCATGTTTGTGTAGATTATGGGAGATAATGCAAGAACTGAGCAGAATCTAGGACGAGGCAAGTGTGTCAAACATATTAGCTATTATTAGGAAGGATAAAATGAGGTCTAGGCTAGGAAAGTGTCATTCAAAGCCCTCCTGCTCCAGGAGGAAACCCCACTAACAAAGAGCCCCCACGGAGCAGCCTCGGTGTAAGCACAGGCCAGCAATCACAGGGTCAAACTCAACGCACCTGGAAACCATACTCTTTGGGAAGCTCAAGGGTGCATGCGGGCGTCTCCACTGCCAAGGTCCACTTCCAGATGCACACTTTCTGCAAGGAAAGCACAGTGAGGGACTTCTGAGGCCGCTGGGGGTGCAAGGAGAAGCCTACAGCTATGGAAACCCTACCTGAGGCCTGGGTAACTGAGGAAAGGAACAGTCAAGTCCTAAGCATGCCCCCCCCCCCACTCCGCACTGTGAAGCCTGCTTAGCCTAGAAACACACACACTACACACACACCCCAGGTGGCCCGTGTGGAGGTGGCTGCAAAGACATCTGGCAGTGTTGGCCAGCTCAGAGATGTCCACCCAAAGGCCACGTTACCTGGATTTCGGCATCAGAGATGGTAGCCAGAAGCTTGGCGTCATGGGTGATGGCTATCGACCTTATGCCATTACCTTCTGGACAGCTGTCAAATATGGTGTGCACTGGGATTCTGAAAAACAGGACAGAGGGGGCAGCCCTTGCTGAGGGATGCCTGGCTTCCCAGCGAGGCTGCGACAGGGCTGAACTCAGCCCAAAGCTTCCACAAACATAACAAAGTATGATCTCTCTAGGCAAAGGAATGTTCATGTCTACTTAACATTTGTGTCCAAATAATTTGATTTTATTTACATATATTTTTAAGATTTATTTTATTTATTATGTATACAGTGTTCTATCTACATGTTTGCCTGCAGGCCAGAAGAAGGCATCAGATCCCATTATAGATGATTGTGAGCCACCATGTGGTTGCTGAGAATTGAACTCAGTACCTCTAGAAGAGCAATAAATGCTCTTAACCTCTGAACCGAATCATCTCTCCAGTCCTTGTATTGTTTTGTTTTGTTTTGTTTTTTGAGACACAGAGTTCCTCTGTGTATTCCTGGAATTCCTCTGTACACCTGAGTGCCACCACCACCCGGCAATTTATTCTTTTTTAAATATTTATTCTATTTTTAAAATTATGTGTATGTGTGTACAGATATATGTACATGAATGGTTTGTGGAAGCCAGAAGAAGGCATTGGATCCCATGAAGCTGGAGTTACAAGCAGGTGACCTGCCAGACATGGATGCTAAGAACTTAACTCTGCACGAGCAGCCAGCCTCTTAAAGGCTAGGTCATCTCGCTTTTTAGACAGGGGCTTGCTCTGTAGCCCAGGCTGACCTCAAAATTATGATCCTCTTGAGTGCTGGGATTACAGCTATGAGCTAGTAGGCACAGCTGAATTGATTCATTTTTATTCACTACTAATGTATGAGCAAAGCATCATCATTATGCATTCTTCGCAAGGAGAAAAGACGCACTGACACCTGCCACAACACAGACACACCCTGAGAACGTGACTCTAGTGCAGGAAGCCAGACACCAAAGCTCGCATGCACGTGCCCACAGAGAGGAAACAGACTGGCAACTGCCCGGGTGTAGGGGTAGGGGAGAAGTCAATGCTCCCAGGGAATGGGGATGGTTAGACTGCTTTGGAACAAGGTACAGGTGACGACTGTGTAACACTGTGACCGAATGCCAACCCTCACTGTGTGCTTTCTGGTGCCCAGTTGTACACTGCTAGAACTTTCCTCAACAGTAAGAACAGGCCTAACTGGAGCATTGGGGTACGTGTGCTCTGTTCTCTCTTCAGGAGCATTCCGGCCCTCAGTCGCTTATTCCCGGTGCTGATTTGATGCAGGGCTCCGGCCCTCAGTCGCTCCCGGTGCTGATTCTATGCAGGGCCCTTTTGTCGGACAGGAAGGATGCTGTAAGGTTTGAATCTGCAGTGTCCACAGAGCCCTTGGATGTCAGCTGATAGACTTTGGGGCAGAGACTGAATCCTGAAGGCTTTATGCTCTTCATAGCATGAGGGCTGATGGTAGAAACTGGAATGTCGTACTGGGGAGATGGCTCAGCGCTTAACCACTTCCATTGCAAGCAGGAAGACCAGAGTTCTGCTCTCCGGAACGTGCACATAAACACTGGGTGGGTGTGGTGGCCCACCTATTAATCCAGGGCTGGGAAAGAAGAGACAAGGATCCCCAGAACAAGTTGGCTCACTAAACTAGTCAAATTGGCAAACTCTGGGTTCAACTGAGACCCGGTGTCAGTGAATATAAGAGTAGTAGACGATAGCTCCCCAAAGTCAATCTTTGGCCACTAACATATGAACCCCCCAACACACACACACACACACACAGGGTGAGGGAGACTAGGAAGTGGCCTTGTTTCAGGAAGTAGTCACTGAGGTCGTGTCCCAGCCCCTTCCTGTGTGCTTCCTGGCTAGCGTAGAGTGAGGTAAGCTGCTGTGTTCCAGTGCTCTCTGACTTCCTGGGCACCATGCTCTGCCTCCCAACAGACTTGGGGGGGGGGATGCTGACCATCAAACCAGATGACCTCAGTTTGATCCCAGGGACTTGCACGGCAGAAGGAGAGAACCCACAAGTCCTCTGACCGCCACGCTTGAGACATGGCACACCTGTGCCTGCCTCCTCAGTAAATGGATTGATAGATATGTTTTAAAATGCAATTGCTAAGAGACAGGATTAAAACATTCTCCTTTAATTATTTTTTTTGTTTTTATGTGTATGGCTGTTTTGCCTACAAGCATATCTGTGTACGATATGTGAGCCTGACACCCACGGAGGCCAAAACAGGGCATTGGATTCCCTGGAACTGTACCTACAGACACCTGTGAGCCACCGTGAGTGTGCTGGGAATCAACCCGAGGCCTCTGGAACAACAGGGCTCGTACCCACTGAGCCATCTCTCTAGACCACAATCAAAATATTTTTTAAATGAGATTTGAGCTGAATAAGTAAACAAAACATGTGGGGAAAGAAAAAACAATCCAAGTGAGAACAGGCAAACACAGACTGGTCTGTCGTGTGGGCATGAACGCTCCTTCAGCCTTGTAAATCCCGGAAGAGGTTCCCAACTACACAACACGGCCCTGGTTTGGAGAAGGGTGTAAGTGAGGAGACATTTTCCTGTTTTCACTTCCACACTCCTATGCTGTGTCTCTGCCAAGACGTCACAACAGCACAGTTCCTTCCCAGCCTTGACACACACAGAATTCAGTGAGGTGACGTGTAAACACCAATGGGAACCCATGAATGCCAGACACGACGGGAGCAAGTGTGTGGGATTGGGAGGCTGCAGACTGAACCTGGGGGGAGGGGATCCAGAGGCAGCAAGACAGTGGGCTGTGTGGCACCCCACATTTTCCTTCTCCAGAGGCCCTGTTACAGCCACTGCGAACAGTCCCCTGTGTCACAGAAGTGTCAGCTGGCCGGGACAAAGTCCGTGCTCCACTGAAGGACACTGGTTCTCTGTCATTCGAGAAGCTTCAGCTACCTGAAATGCATCCCTAAATGTTCACATGGCAGGGAAAGGCAGCGCGGAGGTCACCGTGGGAGAATGGGTCTTACCCCTTGCAAGCAACAGAACATCCAACTTGACCCTGAGGGAAAACTGACCCGAGCAAGAGGCTATCTATAAATGGAGGCTGCTCATTCATTTCCTGGCCACCCAGATCCAAATAATCACACAGAAACTATATTAATTCCAACACTGTTTGGCCAATGGTTCATGTATATTTCTAGCTAGTCTTACATCTTAAATTAATCCATTTCTATTATTCTGTGTATCCTGACAAGGCTGTGGCTTACCAGGTCAAGTTCCAGCGTCTGTCTTTTTCCTTCAGCAGCTATATGGTATCTCACTGACTCTGCCTACTCTCTCTATATATATCTCTTCCAGCCTGGCTATATTCTGCCCGGCCATAGGCCAAAGCAGCTTTATTCATTAGCCAATAAAAGCAACACATATACAGAAGGATATCCCACATCATCTCCCCTTTTCTGTCTAAATAAAAAGGAAGGTTTTAACTTTAACATAGTAAAATGACATATACAAAACAGTTATCAAGCAAGAATTATAGTTACAATATTTAGTCCATTTACATTAGACAAATTAAGAAAACTACTGTATCATCTACCCTATCTTTGTGAATCTAAAGTTTCATATCTAATTTATCTTTTATCATAACTAAGACAAACTATAACTATCTATTCTTCCACTCTTCAAAGACTCCAGAAGGATATATTACCTAAGTAAATAAGAAGTACATTGTAGGGGCTGGAGAGATGGCTCAGGTTAAGAACATTGCCTGCTCTTCCAAAGGTCCTGAGTTCAATTTCCAGCCACCACATGGTGGCTCACAACCATCTGTAATGAGATCTGGTGCCCTCTTCTGGCCTGCGGGCACACATGCAGACAGGATATTGTATACATAATAAATAAATTAATTAATTTAAAAAAAAGAAGTACATTGTAAGCAACTTCCAAAACTCTAGAATTGACAGACACATCTCACGACCTGGACAGTCACACAAAGTTCTTTTGTAATGTTGGGGCATCCAATCTTCAGCCTACAGGCCCATAATATCTGGCAGACATTTCAGTGAAGAAGGAAATTTAAATATCTGTTCTGTCTATATTGACAGTTTGTCAGTCACTTTCTTCTGTGTCCTGCAGAATGTCTGGCAGCTTCTTCTGTGAAGCAGGAACCCTGAAGGACTATTCCATCTTTTGAAAAGTTCAACAGTCACTTTTTTGTATGTCCAGTTCATACGGCATACCATCAAGCTATTCAGGCAAGAGCAATTTCTTTCCCAAATGGCTAGCAAACTCCATAGGGAGCCTCTTTGATGCCCATCATTCTTTTGAAGTAGATTGGTGCTGCCAGAAGCAGACATGTCTCACTGTCAAGAAAAGTCTAAGTTCTTAAAAATATTTTAAATGCCATATTCAGCAGGTCTTTGAAATGTTGAAGATTATCTATTTAGTTGAAATATATCTTTGTATACCTAGAAAACATAACTAATATAATTAAAAAATTGATTTTGATATTATCTGATTAATCTGTATTTCTTAACTATATATTACATTTTTAAATGAGCTGCACAAACACAATACCTTAAACAAGAGCAGAGATATATATACACAGTATAACAAAATCAACCTTAAATTTGTATCAATAGACCAAGATCCATACCAATGCAAAGTATCCATCTCTATATCACATCCCTTTTTAAATGAAAACAAACATTTATAAACAATCATTTTGGGAATTTGGGCATTGTTTTCTCCAAGCTGCTTCCTGCTGTTTGTTGGACCAAGTATTTGGGGGGGGGGTGTTCACAGTGACCTTTCAGGGGTCTTGGTACATCAAACCACATTAGCCTAGAAGGATTCCACAAGTTCCCATCCTCTGTGGAAACAAAAGTAGAACTTCTTTTCCAAAGTAACATATCCTTAGACTCAAATTTTGAAGTCAAGATACATTTAAAACATATATGTTGGTTTAGCTTAGCATCCCCCAGAATCAAATATCTCTCTGCAGTCAAAAGAATTAAAGAAAACACAATAATATATATAATCCAGACTCTCTATGTATATTTCATCTTTATGTGGTTTATTTTTTAATCCTTTAATCTATGACTGTCTATACTCTTTTATATTACTTTTATTGTCTCATTAAAGACTTTGTTTCATTTTTAAAACCATTTCTTTATATAACTGTCTATACTCTTTTTCTTCTCTCTCCCAAGCCTATGTACATTTTTTTACACACTGTGTCTTATTTAGAGTATTTTCATCTGAATCTGTCTTTATTGTGTATCTGTAATCATTTTCTGACTAGAAGTGCCTTTTTTTTTTCTGCTAAGCGGATATGTCTGGGACCAAGGCTGCTTGGTTGTTGGTTGTGTTCAGTCCAACACGATGGAGGTATGTTCACCACCTCTGCAAGCCATGCTCTCCACTCCAGCCCCAGGGATGCAGCAGGTCGATATCACCATTAAGTAACTAGTAGCATACTGCTCACAAACCCCATTTCAGGACCTCCCAAAAGAGCCAGAGTTTGTGCTCCCAGCATGAACCAGGAAGCTGTCTCTTAAAGAAGTCATGCAGTTTTTGCCATTAATGCTGAGTCAGGAAGCCTTCTCTTAAAGGAATCACGCTTCTGCCTGCTGCCAGCAATCAGAGCCCACCTGAGAAAATACTGCTACCAAGAAGCCATGCTTAACACTGTTCTTTTGTGTCTAGAATTCTTTCCCAAGCTCTCTCAGTAGTTGGCCCATGTTGGCACCATCAGTAAATGGAGGCTGCTCGTTTGTTTCCCACTGCCAAGACCCCAATAATCACACAGAAGCTATATTAATTCCAACACTGTTTGGTTAATGGTTCATTCATATTTCTAGCTATTTAACCTATTTCTATTATTTTGTGTATCACGACAAAGCTGTGGCTTACTGGGTAAGGTTCTATCATTTTTCTCCTTTGGCAACTACATGGCATCTCTCTGACTCTGAGTATTCTCTCTCTTTCTCTCTCTCTCTCTTTCTAAATATATATATATTTCCAGCCTGGCTATATTCTGCCCTGCTATAGGCCAAAGCATCTTTATTCATTAGCCAATAAAAGCAACACATATACAGAAGGACATTCCACATCAGATGTCTGCAAAACTCTATCAACAGAAGGGGCATCGTTAGCAGTGTCTCTTCTTGGAAGCCTCTGTGGACAGTCGCCTTCATGGCAAGACCCACCACTGCTTTCTTGTTTATGACATGGGCTCCCAGCTAGATCAGAGCACTGTTGTAGCCCCACTTGGTGTTGTGGTATATAATCCCTTTGTACACTGTGAAGGTTTGTCACTCAGATTGACTCAATAAAAACCTGAACAGTCAATAGCTAGGCAGGATTTTCAGGGCTGGGGGAGTCAGCAGCCAGGTGCAGAGGAAGAAGGAGATGAACATGCCATACTGAGAAAAGGTACCACCACATGGTAGAGTGTAGATAAGAAATACAGGTTAATTTCAGATGTAAGAGTTAGCAACAAGGGGCTGGAGAGATGACTCAGTGGTTAAGAGCATTGCCTGCTCTTCCAAAGGTCATGAGTTCAATTCCCAGCAACCACATGGTGGCTCACAACCATCTGTAGTGAGGTCTGGTGCCCTCTTTCTGGCCTGCAGACACACACACACAGACAGAGTATTGTATACATAATAAATAAATAAATAAATTTAAAAAAAAAGAGTTAGCAACAAGCCTAAGCTATCAGCTGAGCATTTATAGTTAATAATTAGTCTCTGCCTAGGTTATTTGGGAAGCAGCTGGTGGGACAGAGAAAGTCTGCCTACAAAAGATTATCCAGAGTCTTTTTCTGGTCTTAGAATTAATATTCTCTTTATTAAAGTGACAACTTAAAGAAAACATTATTTTTCCTTAAGGTGTTTGTTCAACTTAAAAGTCTTACTCAGGGCTAGGGATACAGTTCTGTGATGGAGAACCCACAGAGCATGTATGTGACCCCAGGCTCAGTCCCTACTACTGCAGCTATGACCTTAGCAAAAGGTTATCTGGGTGTGGCGGTAAACATCGGTGAGCCCAGCAGTTGGAGGCTGGGACATCAGGCCAGTCTGGGCTGCACAGTGAATTCCACGTGGCCCTAGACTACCTAGGAGGCCACTGACTCAAAACAGACCCTGCTTGCTTTATAAACGGAGCATATTGTTTGCAGTCACCTTTGTGTGGCTTTAATTAATGTACGGCTACACAAATCTGGCTATTAACCTTAAAAAAATTAAGATGCGTGTGGAAATATATTCAGTTTTATGGTTAAGATTTTTTGTGGTCTAAGTAAGAAACAAATTTCTTACCAATACTGGAGTAATTCCTATAAATCTAATAAAAGTATCTATAAATATGGTAAACCTTAAGTTTTCATAAGTATTTCTAACACTGTTTATAAAGCTAAAATGATTTCTATTTAAGGTTGGAAGCCTAAATTAGCAACACATTTCAATTAAAATCACAAATCTAATCTGCTAGAGACCCTGATCCGTCAAGTTCTCTTAAACTTTATACAGCCCGGAAATTCTGAGCAAGCTTTTTGGGTCATACACACATTAATACTACAGAGCTAAGTGATCAGTCTTCTCTGTGTTTAATCTGACACCTCTCCAGGGCTGAGACCACTCTCCCATGGTGACCTCCGCGCTGCCTTTCCCTGCCACGTGGGGACAGCTCCCTATCTGAGGAAAGAGCCTTCATGGCTCTGATGTGAGGTGTGTATGTGTTCTCTGTAAGCCAGGGTCATGGCAGCTTCCAGACAGGCAGCTACACAATCAGGTTTATTCTTGGGAAACGACAGTACAAAATCTTGTGCAGAAAAACCACATGATGAAGGCCTCTGTGTGTGTTTAAATCTAGCAGATGTTCTAGAAGGAAGTGCAGCAGACTGATTATCAATGGAAAAAGCACCGTGGCTGGAGATGACGGCCAATGCAGACTTCAATTTTCAGCTCAAATAATTCATTTAGTTTTTCATTAAAATTGTGACAAATGTCTTCAGTGATGAGTCACGCCTCACTCCTGTTGCACTGTGGCCAATGGAATTCGAAAGGAAGCACAAGCCTGGCGAGTCAGCTCAGCAGTCAACACACTGGCTGCTCTTCTCTTGTAGAAGAGCTGGGCTTGGCTCCCAGCACCCGCACGGCAGCTCGCAAGCATCTGTATCTCCATTTCCAGGGGATCAGAACCCCTCTTATGACTTCTCATGCACATACATAAAATTAATATTTAATTACTTATTTGTGTGTTTGTCTATGGGTATTTTACTGGTGTATATGTCTGTGCACTATGTGTGTGCAGTGTCCCCAGAGGCCAGAAAAGGGCACAGGACTCCCTAGGAATGGAATTATAGGTGGTTGTGAGCTGTCATGTGGATGAGGATTGAGCCTGGGTCCTCCAGAAGGACACTCCATGCTCTTAACCACTGAGCCATTGCTCAAGGCTCTACATAAATTTTCTAACCAAAAAGACTGGAGTGCTATAACAGGAATTTGCTTTAACGATGCTATGCCCACGAGAGAAGCACAAAGCCCACATGCTGCATGACTCCATTCCCGGAAGTCTGACATACACACATCTGTGTATCAGAGGAGCTGCAAGAGACAGGTGGGAGCTGCTCAGGGCACAGTTGCTACCTGCAGTGATGCCAATATCCATCTGGAAGCAGCTCGCTGTGGTGTAACTAATATCACTGGATTATATATTTAAGAATGGCTGCTGGGTATGGCGGTGTACACTCAGGACCCCAGTATGCAGAAGGAGCGTGAGTTCAAGGGCAGACTGGATTCTATAGTAAAACCCTGTCTCAGAACAACCCAAAAATAAATAATAAAAATAAAATAGGGCTGGTGAGATGACTCGGTGGGAACAGACACCTGCTGGCAAGCTTGATAGTCTGAGTTCAGCCCCCTCAGAACCCACACAGAAGGGGAGAACCATCTCCCACTCTTATTTATGAACCCCACATGTGCTGTGGCCTGGACGGACAGACGGACACACACACACACACAAATAAATAAATAAATGTAAAAAATAAACAAAATGGTTAACATGGTGACTTCTAAGTTGTCTATATTTTACTATAATAAAAATAATAAACCCATGCAGAGTCTGTAATCCTGCACTTGGGAGGCAGAGCAGGCGGACCTCTGTGAGTTCCAGGCCAGCCCGGTCTACAGAGAGACACCTTCAAAATAAAATTTAAAAATAAACCATTTCAACAGATGATTAGTCCCGGAATGAACCTGAGGAGTCAGCTAGGAACAGTCTAGCATATGGGGACAGACAAAGAAGCTATCTGCGAGGTAGATACCACAGGACTTCAGTCATTTTAGCAGGAGATGCCTGGGAATAGCGCAGCCTCCCCACAGGGTTGTGGTGACAACTGTCTCTTGTCCCGAGAACAACATGGCAGCCTCTCATCACTGCTCACGTTTATGGGACACCCAGAATGAGAACCTGACAAGAAGCTGGAGGAAGCAACCTCGGGAAGTGCAGTGCTGGCTATCAGTCTGAGTCACTTCAGGTGACTGAGTAGCAGGACCTAAGGGGGGCAGGGTCGCTGCTCAGCTGACAGACAGCAGCCCTGTGTACCCCACTCTAGGACTTATACAGAAGCCCTGCTTAACTGTCTTATTCATCTTGACTCAATTGTTACCAACGCCCCCAAACAAGCCAGGGCCTTCCGTCCTGCTGGAGCCTATAGCCCTTCTCTGCTGCTGGGACTGAAGCAAGGTCCACTTGCACAGCAGCCCTGAGGGGTGGGCAGAGCAAGGCAAACAGGGTCGACAAATTCTAGGAAATCCTAGAAGAGCAATGTCATTTGGAAACAGAGTCTTTTGGGGCATGTGAGATGACTCAGTAAGGGTACTTGCCAGCAAGTCTCAGTGCTTGAGTTTGATTCCCTGGACCCACAGAAGAGAACACACTGCAAGTTCTCCTCCGGTCTTCACATGTAGGCCATGGTGTGTACACACACGCACAGAGAAAGAGAGAAAGAGACAGAGAGACAGAGAGAGAGACAGAGACACAGAGACAAAGAGAAAAAGAGAGACAGAGACAGAGAGACAGAGAGAGACAGAGACACAGAGACACAGAGAGAGACAAAAAGAGAGACAGAGACAGAGAGACAGACAAAGAGAGAGACACACACACAGAGAAAGTAATTTTTAAAAGAAGTCGAGCCTTTGCAGATACAGTTGGCTAGGAAGGCTCTAAGACCCATGTCCTACAGAAGAGGAGACACAGAGGCAGAGAAAAGCCATGAGAGGATGGAAGGCAGAGACCAGATGCCAAAGAAGGCCGAGAACTGCCAGCATCCAGCAAAAGCAAGAGGAGCAGCCTGGGATAGAGTCTCCCCCAGAGCCCCAGAGGAATAGACCTATTGGCACCTCTAATTTAATACTTCTAGACCCATGAGAAAGTAAACTCCTACTATTTAAACACACATGCATACAAACTAACTAAACATAAAATTATATATACATATACGCAGAGAGACAGAAAACAGTGGACCATAAAAAGAGGGGACTCATTGTAAGTAAAGGCTACAGAGGACCCTGTATCAAAAGAAAAATGAACTTCAATGAAAATCTTTTGTATCTGTCATAGAGGTAAGGTTCCTGATTGTGACAGATTTGACATCCAGGCCATGCTCCACCCTGACATGAGCTGGGTAACTGTGACCCTCCCTCAGTCCAGTCTCTTCTGGGCCACCAGCAAACCAAGTTTCTTGGCAATACCATTATTTAGCCCCTTCTCAGCCACAGTGGCCAATCCTCTACAGAAATTGGAGTGAGAAAGACCCGCCCACACGGAGCCTACCCTGAGAAGGAGTCCCATATAATGATGAGGCAGTCTGGTCCTTTGTCTGCTGTGGCGATCCATCGCCTGTCTTCACTGACACAGAGGCAGGAGATGATATTAGGGTGGCCCTAGGGAGAAGAAGACAGTTTTAGAAACAATAAGGATAGAGCCTAGTGTGGCCCTCAAGGAGGGCTGGGTCCACATAGCCCTGAGCGCTTCCAAAAGCTCGCCTGCCTGAGTCACTTCCACGGGCCCTCAGTGATCGGGGGTGGAGCAGGGTTCCCACGCTTTCTCTTCCTCCATGAAGCTGAAGGAGCTGTACTCACCAAAGGATTAGGTCCTCCCTAGGGATGGAGTTAAGTGGCCAACTCAACCAGGACCTCTGAACTCCCTGCTGGCCTTGTGCCCCACAAACACTACTAACCTCGGATCGTTGAACATTGACTCTGCAAGTCACCCAGTCATCTCCCCAAAAAACAAAGGAATCTTCCAGAAACATACTCAAAGAGGACAACATTCTTCCCCACCCCCCCCCAAAAAAAAAACCCGGGTTTCTTTGTGTAGCCCTGGCTGTCCTAGAACTCACTCTGTAGTCCAGGCTGGCCTTGAACTCACAGAGATCTCCTGCTTCTCCCTCCCGAGTGCTGGGATTAAAGGCATGCGCCACCGCTGCCCAGCTTGATGACAGCATTCTTGTAGGACCTGGTCCCCGTTTTTCCTGCCCTGCCGTCTAATCTGTACCAGTCACCCTGACAGTCTTCTCTGGCCCTCACACACGAGGCCTTAGCCCTGGAAGCTGCTTCCATCTGGAAGGGTCTTCCCCAGACTGTCTTGTTGGTTCATTTTTAAGTCTCGGCAGAAACAGGACTTTCTTGGGCCCCACTAGTTAACCTAAGGTTTCTCACATCCCGGCTTCCTTAGTGCACCTCCCCATCTCCTCTGAATGCTGACTCTGTGCCCCTCTGTGTATGTGCCCTGCTTCAATGCCTGTTTATCTCACAGACTGGGAAATCCATGAAGATGGGGCTAGGTCAGTTTTGTTCACGGCCACAGGCAATCTGAAACTCAGCAGTGGTTAGGATACAACTACGTTGTGAAGAGATGGTCAAGATCAGCCCTCATTGTGCACTGGCAGGGCTAGGCTCTTGTGGGTTATGCTATACCCATCTAAGCTGCTAGCCCATCCCAGCTACCTTCCCTCTTGATTCCTGTACATGGTGACACTAATGCTTAATCAGGCTTCAATGGGACTTGCTCACTCACTGTTTTTATCAGAAAGGAAAGGCCTCAGGCTGCATCCCCGGGGTGCTTGGGAAATCCTTAGTGAATCTTAGCATTGACCACAGAAGGTCCTATAGCATCACACATTCATGAAAGGACAACACATAACTAAAAACCAGGTTAACATCAGAATAGGAGACGCTCAGAAACAGGACACTTGGGTAGGGAATAATGACAATGAAAGGGGTCAGACCATCAGGGATGCAGGAAGCAAGCAGAGTAAGGAAGGCAGGGCAGGCGTAGAGGACACCCAGGGAAGGGGTGAAATAAGAGCCACTGCAGAAGCAAGGGAAGAACAGGAGGCCTCCTGAGTACTTCCAAATCCTGAGACCTAGAACCACTGCACACTAACGCAGTCTGCAGTCTGGGCGGTCACCGGCACACTCTGAGCCTGCTTCCTCTTCTGTCACGAGGGCATACTAACACCTACTTTCTAGCATGGTCCCAGAGTCTCAGTGGCTGTGGGCCTGCGTCCCTGAGCAACCGTCCTCCATAGCTCATCACACCTCTGGGGATATGGTCAATGCTGCCATGTTTTTTGTTTGGTCATTTGTTTTGTTTTGCTTTATTTTAACAGAAATGTACAAAATCCAGATGTTTCCAATTCTTGAAATGTTAGAAACAACTATTGTTTGCCACTGGGCACTGATTAGATTCACAGACTTGCTTCTTTTCTTTTCTTTCACGTGTGTGCGTGTGTGTGTGTGCATGTGCAGAGGGGTGCAGGTGTGCAGAGGGGTGCAGGTGTGCAGAGGGGTGCGGGTGTGCAGAGGGGTGCAGGTGTGCAGAGGGGTGCGGGTGTGCAGAGGGGTGCGGGTGTGCAGAGGGGTGCGGGTGTGCAGAGGGGTGCGGGTGTGCAGGTGTGCAGAGGGGTGCGGGTGTGCAGAGGGGTGCGGGTGTGCAGAGGGGTGCAGGTGTGCAGAGGGGTGCGGGTATGCGGAGGGGTGAGGGTGTGCGGAGGGGTGCGGGTGTGCAGAGGGGTGAGGGTGTGCAGAGGGGTGAGGGTGTGCAGAGGGGTGCAGGTGTGCAGAGGGGTGTGGGTGTGCAGAGGGGTGCGGGTGTGCAGAGGGGTGAGGGTGTACAGAGGGGTGCGGGTGTGCAGGTGTGCAGAGGGGTGCGGGTGTGCAGAGGGGTGCAGGTGTGCGGAGGGGTGCAGGTGTGCAGAGGTGTGCAGGTGTGCAGAGGGGTGTGGGTGTGCAGAGGGGGGCGGGTGTGCAGAGGGGTGTGTGTGTGGGGGTGTGCAGAGGGGTGCAGGTGTGCAGAGAGGTGCGGGTGTGCAGAGGGGTGCGGGTGTGCAGGTGTGCAGAGGGGTGCAGGTGTGCAGAGGGGTGCAGGTGTGCAGAGGGGTGAGGGTGTGCAGAGGGGTGAGGGTGTGCAGAGGGGTGCGGGTGTGCAGAGGGGTGCGGGTGTGCAGAGGGGTGCGGGTGTGCAGAGGGGTGCGGGTGTGCAGAGGGGTGCGGGTGTGCAGAGGGGTGCGGGTGTGCAGAGGGGTGCGGGTGTGCAGAGGGGTGAGGGTGTGCAGAGGGGTGCGGGTGTGCAGAGGGGTGCGGGTGTGCAGAGGGGTGCGGGTGTGCAGAGGGGTTCGGGTGTGCAGAGGGGTGCGGGTGTGCAGAGGGGTGCGGGTGTGCAGATGGGGTGCGGGTGTGCAGAGGGGTGCGGGTGTGCAGAGGGGTGAGGGTGTGCAGAGGGGTGCGGGTGTGCGGGTGTGCAGAGGGGTGCAGGTGTGCAGAGTTGTGCGGGTGTGCAGAGGGTTGCAGGTGTGCAGAGGGGTGAGGGTGTGCAGAGGGGTGCGGGTGTGCAGAGGGGTGCGGGTGTGCAGAGGTGTGCAGGTGTGCAGAGGTGTGCAGGTGTGCAGAGGGGTGCGGGTGTGCAGAGGGGGGCGGGTGTGTAGAGGGGTGTGTGTGTGCGGGTGTGCAGAGGGGTGCGGGTGTGCAGAGGGGTGCAGGTGTGCAGAGGGGTGCGGGTGTGCAGAGGGGTGCGGGTGTGCAGAGGGGTGCGGGTGTGCAGGTGTGCAGAGGGGTGCAGGTGTGCAGAGGGGTGCGGGTGTGCAGAGGGGTGCGGGTGTGCAGAGGGGTGCGGGTGTGCAGAGGGGTGCAGGTGTGCAGAGGCATGTGGGTGTGCAGGTGTGCAGAGGGGTGCAGGTGTGCAGAGTGGTGCGGGTGTGCAGAGGGGTGCGGGTGTGCAGAGGGGTGTGGGTGTGCAGAGGGGTGCGTGTGTGCATAGGGGTGCCGGTGTGCAGAAGGGTGCGGGTGTGCAGAGGGGTGCAGGTGTGCAGAGGGGTGCGGGTGTGCAGGTGTGCAGAGGGGTGCAGGTGTGCAGAGGGGTGAGGGTGTGCAGAGGGGTGCGGGTGTGCAGAGGGGTGCGGGTGTGCAGAGGGGTGCGGGTGTGCAGAGGGGTGCGGGTGTGCACGCGCACCCCTGCCACAATGCATGTGTGGAGGTCAGAGGACAACCTATGAGAGCTGTTTCTCTCCTTCCACAATGTGGGTCTTGGGGACCAAACTCAGGTCATCAGGCTTGGAGCTTGCAAGCCACCTCACCTGTCATAGCATGTGCCTCTAAAGGAGCGGTTCTCAATTTGTGGGTGGTGACCCTTTGGCCAACCTTTATCACCAAAAATATTTACACCACGATTCATAACAGGCGCAAAATTACAGTATAAAGTAGCAACAAAAATAATTTTATGGCCTGGCGGTGGTGGCACATGCCTTTAATTCCAGCACTTGGGAGGCTAGAGGCAGGTGGATCTCAGTGAGTTAGAGGCCAGCATGGTCTAGAAAGCAAGTTCCAGGATAGCCAGGACTGTTACACAGAGAAACCCTGTCTCGAAAAATAAAACAAAAAAAATTTATAGTTGGGAGGTCACAGAAACACGAGGGTATTAAAGGGTAGCAGCATTAGGAAGGTTGAGAGCCACTGATCTAAAGGAAGAATTTTCTGGAAAAAAGGAGAGGCCAGCAGGAATGACATTGAGGCACTGAAGTCAGCCTGGGACCCAGGGGAAAATTCTATATGCAAGTTATAGGTAGGTGGCTTCTTCCAGCCTGGCCTGGTGGCACATGCCTGTTGTCCCTACAACTTCAGAGGCTGAACCAGAAAGTTTGAGAGCCCAGGAACAGTCTGAGCTCCATATCTGAGTCCCTATCTCAAAAAACAAAAACAAACAAGCCAAAGTCATATTTTTGTTCACGGGGAGCCGAAGCCTGCATACCTGAAGGTGGTACTGGGTGTTCCTGAAGACATTGTAGATGACAGCAGTGTGCCCACAGACATAGAGAATGACTCTCTGGTTCTCACGGAGGTAGTAGACAGGGAGGAAACTGTTCCATCCAAAGGACCAGGTCATGGTCTGGAGGACAAAGACAAACAGGGCAGTGCTGTGACTCCAGCATGTCCCACCCTGCCTGCCTTTGGAGGAGAATGACTTTGACAATCGAAGAAAAAAAACCTTTTTATTTGTTTGAAACAGGGTCACACGTGACCCAGGTTGACCTTAAACTCACTACATAGCTAAAGGGTGGCCTTTTACTCCCCCATCATCCTGACTATTCTACCTTTTCTAAAAATTAAAAATAAATAAATAGATTTTAAAAAATGGAGGAAGGAGCGGCAGGGAGGGAGGGTCTTTAACATCACATAAAACACTCTTTCTGGGATAGAGAGATGACTCAGTGGTTAAGAACAAGGGCTGTTTTTCCAGAGGACCCAGGTTCAATTCTCAGCACCCACATGACAGCTCACAACTGTCTGCAGGGGATCTGACACAGACATACAGACACACAGACACACGAGCAGGCAAGACACCAAGGCACATAAAATAAAAGTAATTCTTAAAAAATAAATTAAAACAAACAAACAAACAAAACACGATTTCTGTTCTCTACTCCCCAAGTCTGAAGCCCCACTTGGAACCAACACAGAATGACTTCTTAATGTGGTGAATTCCATTACTTCATGGAAACCCAGGACAGAAAAAGTGTAATAAACCCACCCAGCAGGTTTATAAGAAAGGGAAGCATTCAGCCTGAATAGCTGATTCTTCTGCCTTGTTTTGTGTTTTTGTTGTTGCTGTTCCTTTCCGTACTTCAGTGGTAGAGTACTTGCCAAGCATGGGCAAGGCCCTGAGTCTAATACCAGCACCACGTACATATACTAGATAAATAAATCTAGTCTTCTGGGAGCAATGGCAAAATAAGAATTTTATGAAATGAGAAGCCAAGACATTCTGGAAAGGGCAAAACAACCACAACATTGAAAATGACCAGTGCTGCCGGGGTTCTGGAAGAGGGGGCAGAGTGCACAGGGGGTGTGCAGGGGTGCAGGGGATGTGCAGGGGTGGACAGAAATGGCAGACATGCAGAGTTTGACACCCCTGTCAAAGCCCGCAGAAGGCACAGCATACCCGGCTGCTAATGCCATCTGCCAATAGTAACGCTAACAGTGGCATATCGGTGCCTGAGAACGTGCCTCGCTGACACAAGCTGGCAATGAAAGGGGAATCTGGAGGTGGGGCACAAAGGGATGTGCAGAAACTCTACGTACTGTCCACTCAAATTTTCCCTGAGCCTGAACCTGTAAAAGCGGCGTGGAAAGTGCTGGTGGTCACGTGACAAATGGCTGAAGATCAGTGAGTTTTACTGGAAGAACAAAACTTGGCAAGCTGAATGGAGGAAGCGCGTATTTCTGCCCAAGACAGACACCGCAGGTGACGTGTGCAGTGACGTCTCTCTCCTGCGGTGTTCACTCCCCAAACTTCTTGTTTCCAATCTGTCTGCTCCCTGGAACTTGCGTTTCTGTTTAGATCTCAGAGTGTGTGGGTGGGAGTGGTAGGACTGTAGAATTATAATTGTCTCAAGCTGCACCTTCTAGGAACACAGTTACTTAATATTTGCCTTGTTTCTAATGCCAATTTATGCAAATGAAACTGCTCTTTTGGAGACTTGGTAATCCTAAAAGGATCATCATGTCCATCCTGAAATTTCATTTTGTCAATTCCAAATTAGTCATGAGAAAGGAAAGAGTCCAGCCGGGGGTAGTAGTGAGTGTCTCTAACGTCAGCACTTCAGAGGTGGAGGGAAGCGGATTAGCCTTGGCTACGCAGTGAATTTGAAACCAGCCTGAGATAGACAAATAAACAAAACAAGGGCCATAAAGAGATCTCATTGGGGTTGGGCGGAGGTGGAGCACACCTTTAGTCCCATCACTCGGGGGCAGAGGCAGGTGGATCTCTGAGTTCAAGACAAGCCTGGTCTACAGACTAAGTTCCAGGACAGGACCCAAAGCTACACAAAGAAACCCTGTCTTGAAAAATAAAACAACAGAAAAAGAATGGTCCCTATAGGCTTATACATTTCTGAGCTTAGTTCCCAGTTGGCAGACTGTTTAGGAAGGACTAGGAGGCTAGGGCTGGGGCTACCAGGACTCCTCACTGGAGGAGGTGTGTCACTGAGGGTGGGCTGTGAGGTCCAGGTCCAGCCTCTCTTTTTCTCTCCCTGATACCTGCAGATGGACCAGGATGTAAGCTCTTAGCTCCAGCACCATGCCAGTCCCCGTGCCTACCTGCCTGCCCACCACACTCCCTACCATGATAGCCATGAACTAACCCTCTGAAACTGTAAGCAAGCCCCCAAGAAGATGCTTTATTTTCTACGAGATGCAGTGGTCGTGGTATCTCTTCACAGCATTCCAATGGTGACTAAGACACCTCAGCAAAGGGGTGTGGAGGCAGGAGGATCCCAGAGGCTTGCTGGCCAGCCAGTCTAAATGGAATGATGAACTTCAGGCTAAGTGAGAGACACTGTCTCAAAACAAATTCAGTGGGACGTGGGCAAGACGGCTCAGTGAGTGGAGGTGCTCACTGCCAGGTCTGAGGACGTCAGTTCAGTCCCTAGACTCACGTGATGGGAAGGGGAAACCGGCTTCTACAAGGTGCCCTCTGGCTTTCACGTGTACCCTGGAGCTGTGCACATCCTCTCACAAATAAATGCACTATAGATTCTTAAAGAAGAAGTAGTAAGGCGGAGAGTAGTGGACCACTGAAGACTGGAAGGTGTCCATCATGGCTATAATCCTAAAACTTGGGGCTGAGGCTAAGGAAGTTATAGATTCAAGGTTAGCCTGGGCTACATAGCAAAACCTTGTCTCAAAGCAAAACAGAAAAACCAAAATCTACTGTGAGCTGTGTACAAAGGCTGTGTCAGGACTAAATTATTTACATAGAATCAATTTTCCAGAGGCATGAATCCTCAGGAAAGGGGACAGAAGAAAAAAAAAAAAAGCAAAAAGCAAGAATGAATCCTAGCAAGCAATGTTCAGAAAGCAGCAGATGGGGAAAGAGTTGTGGGAGGGGCTTCTTCTTCCTCCTTTGCTGGGCAAACGACAATATTTTTGTGCCTCACAGATGGCTCCTCCCTGGGATACATGTCAGCAGCAGCGAGGACAGAGATTTGCCACTTTCTGATGAAGGTCTGGGGAGTTCTCAGAGTTCTCCACCTGGCGGAGGCAGAAGAGGGCAGAAGGCGTAGAAACGAAGGAGGAAGGTCGGCAGTGTCTGGGAAGGGAGAAGGTCAAGAGAGGAAGATGAGTGAGCAGAGGAGGAAGGAGAGGAACAGAGGATGGGAAAGGGAAAGAGAGAGGGAAAAACGATAGAATCTCCCTCATGAAATAGCCAACGCAACAGTCCAACTATGCCGGGAATTTCCGGCCTGCTGAGCAGTGCTATTGAACCCAGATGTTGCCATCAAGTTCCAGATCTAAGACATGGGTGCCCCCCCACCTCCCAGCTCTTGACACAACTTCAAAAGACATAGTTTGTCTGAAAAGCATTAAACAAAAAATAAGTTGTTTGTTTGTTTCTCTGGGTTGGAGAGATGCCAACTGAGAGTCCTGTGTTTAGTCCTCAGGACTCCTGTAAATACCAAAACCAGCTAGGCACGACAGAAGGGGAGGGAGGGACAGTTGGGTCTTGGGAGGCTGGAGGTAGATGTCACTGGCCAGGCAGCTACTTTGCAATTCAAATTCTTAAAAAAAAAAAAAAAAAGCCCAGCAGTGGTGGGTCCATCTCTAAATTTGAGGTCAGCTTGGTCTACATAGTAAGTTCCAGAACAGGCAAGGACACACAGAGAAACCCTGTCACGAAAAAACAAACAAAACAAAAGTACTAATAATAATGGGGAAGAGAGGCTGAAGAAGACACCCAAGGTTCTCACATGCGCGTGGATGCGCGCGTGCGCGCGCACACACACAGCACAAACACACTGGACTTCCCCAACACGCGAAGACGCTCTATCTCACAGCACCGTCCAAGCCCACATGGCAGACTGTGACACTCACCAAAGGATACACCTTGGAGGCCTCCTCCTTCTGGAACAAGGTGTCCTCTGTGGAGGTGAACACCATTGACTCCTTGGGACCCCCTGATTTGAGCTGGGATAATTTTCGTCTTTCTTCCTCCATGAGGAAGGCCAGTTCTCCAGATTCTGCTTCAGCACCTTCCTGTTTTGATCCTTGGGCTGAAACATCTGCCGCCTGGCCAGTTTCCTCCTTAACTTCCTTCGATGACCTCCTGAGAGAATCAATCTGTCCCTCCTCAGACTCAGTGATTTCATCTTTTATGCCGCTATCTCGGAAGATCTCGCTCACTACAGGACTCTGGGAGTGTGAGGACGACTTGCTACTTCCCGAGGTTATAATCTTTAAATAGAAACAAAAGGTTCTGACCCCGCACCTAGTACCCAGTGCTGCTACATTCTCCCATTTCCTGTCTTTTTCCATTCCCAATCAGCCAGCCTCACAATAACAGGTGGTTCAAAAGAAGTCTGGGATATGTTTTTTACTTATTTATTAATTATGTATACCGTGCTCTGCCTGCATGTATGCTGGCACTGCCAGAAGAGGGCGCCAGATCTCAGCAGGGATCACTGTGAGCCACCATGTGGTTGCTGGGAACTGAACTCAGGGCCTCTGCTTAACCTCTGAGCCATCTCTCCAGCCCCAGGCCTGGGACATTTTGTGCTAAAGAAATTAATCATGACTGTGTTCAGGTTAATTCTTGGTCTCCCAGCAGGCCCACACAGCAAAGACCATATAGTGGGCCCTGGTAATTAGCGTTGAGAATCCCACCCTTGGACCAGCACTGAGTTCTTTGTTGGGGGCAGGCTGTGGGAAACACATGCCACTATTATGCCACAGGCACTTGGTCCCAAAACAAGTGTGTCTCACCTTCAGCTAATCCATTGGCCCTTTCCAAGTCAGGTACACATGTCAGGTACAATGGAAGCTTGCATTGACCACCCTCTTTGGCATCTCACAATTACTGTACATAGCATGTAGCTTTCTTTTCTTTTTAGAGTGCATATGTGTTTATGTGATGTGGTGTGTGTGTGTATGTGTGTGAGCGTACGCATGTGTGCACATGTTTTATACAGTTGCTCAAGGAGTCCAGAAGAGGACATCAGATTCCCTGGAGCTGGATTACAGGACACGTCGTCAAGGGTGCTGGGAACCCAACTCAAGCCTTCAGTAAAAACAGCAAGGGCTCTTAACCTCCACATCACCTCTCCAGCCCCAGGATTGTCTCTTACTTTGGTTTTGTACCCCATAGCCTGACATACACTAAGCACACAACAGATGCTCCCGGATGGATGGGGAGGTGACTTTGTCTGGACTCACCAGGGAAGATGCTGTCGTGGATGACTCAGAGCTGATGATGATATCATCTAAACTGAATCGTTTTGGGGGCTTCTTTGCCCCTTCTTCCTCAGCGCTTCCAATTTGTTTCTCTGTTTCTTTTATGACAGTACCTCCCTCTTCTTCTTCCCCACTCCTCTCTTTCCCCTCTTTTCCTTCCTGCCCTTCCTCCTTATGTTCCTCCTCTCCCCTCTCCTTGTCCTCCTCCTCACCCCCATTTTCCTTACTTTCCTCTTTTTCAACTCCCATTCCCTCACCCTTTTCCTCTTCACCTCTCTCCTTTTCCTCCCATCTCTTTTCCACTTCCTCACCCATTTCCTCTTCCTCCTCTCTCTTTTTCTCTTCATCCTCTCTCTTTTCCTTTTCCTCCTCTCTCATTCCTTCTTCCTCCTCTCTCATTTCCTCTTTCTCCTCTCTCTTTTCCTCTTCCTCCTCTCTCATTTCCTCTTTCTCCTCTCTCTTTTCCTCTTCCTCCTCTCTCATTTCCTCCTCCTCACCCATTTCCTCTTCCTCCTCTCTCATTTCCTCTTCCTCACCCATTTCCTCTTCCTCACCTCCCACTTCCTCTTCCTCACCTCCTACTTCCTCTTCCTCACCTCCCACTTCCTCTTCCTCACCTCCCACTTCCTCTTCCTCACCTCCCACTTCCTCTTCCTCGCCTCCCACTTCCTCTTCCTCACCTCCCACTTTCTCTTCCTCTGTCATTTCCTCTTCTTTCCCTCTCTCTTCCTCCCCTCCCACTCCCTCTTCCTCCCTTTTCTCTTCCTTTCCTCTTGCTTCCTCTCCTTCTATCTGCTCCTCTTCCTCCACCCATTTCTCCCCCATCTCCTGAGACTTCTCCCATGATAATGTGTCTCCAGGCAGGCTCTGCTGCGGATTTTCTTCTTCGTGATTTGGATTATATTCCTCCTCTTCATTTTCTGTTTCTACACTTTCTTCCGCATCTGACATCCTTCTGTAGTTTCCTCTAGAACAATTGTAACACAGACTCAGCAAGCTGGCTCTCTGCCTCCCACCCCGGCTCCCTGATAAGTTAACACATTGAAATGCATACAGCAGCTCTGGTCCTTCCTGTGGGAGCTTTTTACTCCCATCGTGCCGTCTTCTCGAGAAAGCCAGCTCGGATCTTAAAAAATCTTTGAAATATCAACTCCCGGGCCTCCCATCTTTCTAGGAATGATCTTAGCATCTTCTAACTCACTTCAGATAATTCATATTCCCATAGGCAGCAAAATGCATAAGGCAGACATTAGCAAAAACCCCCGTGATAGGAATAAGAGAGTGGCATGGGCTGGTGACTGAAGTGTGAGCTTCACAGTCAAAGGTTCTCTCCACACCCACGTCCACCTCCCTTGTTCTGTGACAGGAAGCAAGTCATTTTCCTTCCAAGGTCAAATTTGCTCACAGACAAAAACAAAAACGATAGTACTAAATTCTAGTATGATTTGAAGACTGGGACCACACAGGTCAAAAGCTCAGAACAGATACAGCCAAGACCTTGAAAAAAAAAAAAAAGTAGGGGCAGGTATTAGGGGGATAAAAGCAACTCTACTTTTGCAAAGTACGTAAAAGCTTGAAAGTCTTCTGGGGGTGGATGAGACGCCAAGTCTTACAATCTGAGGTAGACAGACCCCCAAGACTCACATGGTGGAAGGAGAAAACCAACTCCCAAAGGTTGTCATGTGATCTCACCACATACAGCATGTTGTGGTGCCCCTCCCCCAAATAAATATAATTAAAAATTTAATTCTGGCTGGAGAGATGGCTCAGTGGTTAAAAGCTCTGGCTGCTTTTCCAGAGGACCCAGGTTTGAATCCCAACCCCTACACAGGCTCACAACCATATGTAACTCAAGAGCTAGTTCTAGGACAGGCATCAAAAACTACAGAGAAACCTGTCTCGAAAATCCAAAAAGAACAAAGGAAAAAAGAAAAAGCGCTGCTATGAGATCCAGTGTCAACTATGCAAGTGCGCTAGCCGGGACAACTTCTACGCCCAGGCAGTGCCAGGGAGGGTCAGGGACACCCCATGTGTCTATCCTTGAACTAGGTCCAGGCACCACCAGTTCCTCTTTCTGGGGTGCCCTAAGTCCCACAACCCTGCCCTACCTGAGTGGGACCCCCACCCGGGCTGTGCCCTCCACTTTGCACTTACAGGGGCGTCCCCACTTCGTTCCTCAAAATCCCAAGCGGCCCAGCGTCTTCTGTCCACAAACCCTAGTGACGGTTGCCAACCAAGCTCTGTCTCTATGGCAACAGCTACGAACCCCAGGCCGGAAAGGGAGGGAACAGGATAGTGGTCACAGGCCCAGCTAGACAAGCCTGCCCCCTGCCGGCTTCCGGAGGAGCGGTTCACGGTCTTGCTTTTCCTGAGAGAGCCTTCGAAAGAGCTTCATTCAATGCTGGCAGTTCTTTCCCGAAGTTGGACAAAATGAAGTCATGTTTGAAGTTATTTTCTCCAAATTGGGGCATTTTGGCTGGTAGAGGAAACGGGGACATGCTCCAGAAACTCATATAAACAAACAAATAACAACCCTGAAGGGTCAGGAAGTCCTTCCCTAGGTCATCAAAGAAGTTTTTTGTTTTTGTTTTTTTTTTTTAAGGCAGAGACTGGCAGACCGCTGTGAGTTGGGAGGCCAGCCTGGACTACAAGAGCTAGTTCCAGGACAGGTTCCAAAGCTGCAGAGAAACCCTGTCTCGAAAAACTGAAAGAAAAAAAAACAAAAAACAAAACCTGGAGCATCCTCCTGGCAAGGTGTGGCATAACACACCTGCGAACCCAAAACTAGGGGGATGAAGACAGTTCAGTCAGCCTGGGCTACGTAAGACTTTCCTGGAGAAAGGAGACTGTCGAGTGGAGCTGCGTGCCAGCTGTGCATCCATCCGCAGTCTGGTGGGGCTATCACTGTGGTAGGGGGACGCCCCTGTAAGTAAACCCAGCCACCTTGCAGACGGTGTGTGTGTCCACTTCTCACCAGGGCAGGGCATGCAGAGGGATTTAGCTAACTGGGATTGGAGTTATGTGGAATGTATGATCTTCCTGTTATCCCAAAGTTTCTGCAAACCCACCTTGGTTAAATCCATTAGGGTCATTCACATCACAGCCACTCACAGAAGAGCCCAAAGGTGGCTGTCCTGAGCCATCCAAGGAGAGGCCCGCAGGAAACACTCGGCTACTGCCACCTTAGGAAACATGAATGACTCCCACAAGCGCACCGCCAAACCCCAGCACTGGCTGGTGATCACGTGCAGATCTCATGAGGGATGAACTGAACGGTGCAAGCTGTGTTTATTATAGTGCAGGGCTTAGAAAGGCTGGGAAATACTTGGAATCATAGCCTACAATTTAAACAGCAAACACTGGTAAACAGTACGTCTGGCTACAAGCGAGGCATACATAAGGCTGGCTCAAGTAGTTTGGGGAGGCTCAGGTTGAGAATGAGGACACGGCCATACTGACTGCCTCCATCCTGAGCAATCCAACCCAAGGACTCAAGCTCCATCTCAGAACGTGCCAGACCTCAAAACAGCAACTGGGGAAAATGAGTGGGGTACATGGGAAAACAAAGAAAAAGTCACTAGGACTCACCCACACCGATGTTACCCCTTAAAATAAACATGTTCACCTTGGCAACCTCCAGCACACCCTAACTTCTCAAGCTGCCGACTCCATGGCAAGGCCAGGGCTCAATTATAAAAGTCAGGCTGGGCGGTGGTAGTACAGGCCTTTAATCCCAGCACTAGGGAGGCAGAGGCAGGCTCTACATAGCGAGTTCAGAGAAACCCTGTCTTGGAAAAAAAAAGTCCAATCAGGAGCCATCTGCAGGGTCTTTTATTACAGAAGTAAAGGGAGTTTGCTGCTCTCCAGCAGGTCACTGAAGAGGAAGCCATCACCATCCCAGGTAACCTGTGAGGCCTCCTGACCTTTGCTAACCCCTTCCTGGAACTCTGGATATACAGAGCAAATTTCAGAGGATGCATGCATAGAACTCTAGCACCTTCTCTACCCAGGGTAGGTCCGCTCCAAGCAGAGATGCTGGCCAGCTGCTGACGTCAGGGACTGGAAGATGTGTAGCCCCACAGGAGAACGCTTGCACAGAGTATGAGCTCTAGGTTTCGGCTTCCAGCACAAGAATCAACTTGACTGCAGCCCAGGACCAGTTTGCTTTGCCCAACTTTCTTTCCAACTCCTTCTGAGCTTGGTTTGAGGAGCATAAGAAATCCAGGTAGGATGTACAATGGTCACAATTACCACTATAAAACTAGGTTTATTTGAAAAGAGAAAACCTATACAAGGAGCCAGAGTTGGTGGCATACACTCAGGAGACTAAGGTGGGAGAGGTACTGTTTAAGGACAGTACTCATAAAGGGATGCTGACTCCAAACCCCACCCCCACAAGAGGAAATGCCTAGGCAGGGCACACTGCACTTAGGAGTTGGAGGCTTAAGGACTAGAAGTTCAAGACCATCCTGAGCGAATCGGAGGATGGGCTGGAGCTGGGCGGTGGTGGTGCACGCCTTTAATCCCAGCACTCGGGAGGCAGAGGCAGGCGGATCTCTGAATTCAAGACCAGCCTGGTCTACAGAGCTAGTTCCAGGACAGGCTCCAAAGCCACAGAGAAACCCTGTCTCGAAAAAAACCAAAAAAAAAGAAAAGATGGGCTGGGCTACATGAGACCCTGCTTCAAAGAAGGGGGGGCACTTAAGTCCCTGTGGCTCTTAGAGGTGAGGTCCCCGGTAGGTGGAAGACCCCACATCCATAAGTGTGTGGGCAACACGAATTGCACTCAGTATGTTATTTATTAAAAAAAAAAAAAGACATGAAGCTGGGAGTGGACATGAGGGAGATCTGGGAGGGACTGAGGTATAATTAAATAGGAGGGGAAGAGGCTATGTGTAGATATTCTCAAACACTTAAGTAAAAAATATGTATGTAAAAAAAAATATGTATGTATAACAAATATCCCTCAGGGTGGAATCAGGCATGGTGGTGCATACCTCTAACCCCAATACTCAGGATGCAGAGGCAGGAGGATCTCTGTCAGCTCAAGGCTAGAATGGTCTACACAGTGAGTTCCAAGGGAGCCAGAGCTACACAGTGAGACTGTCTCAAATAAGAAAATCAAGTCGGATCATTGCCTGCCAGAATCATTCCAACTCACTGGTTGATGGACAGAACCCCAGACAGGGCCATGGCCTATTTCGCACAAGACTTAGCTAGGCACAAATCACATTTTTAATGCCTCAATCCACAGAGATTACACCGAAGGCCAGAGCAGGTCCTCCACCATGATGCTCCGGCTTTCCCCGCACTCTTCCAGATCCTTACACTTCAAAGATCGAGGAGAATGAGGAAATCCCTACCAGACCCAGAGCAGGGCCCAGTGGTGGCAGCTCTCTTGCAGGTCCCTGGGGACAGTCATCTCTGGAGAGGGATAATGTTGCAGCTGGGAAAGAAAACACAGACACGGATCACGCTTGATGGCTCCATCCAGCAAGACCAACAGCTGAAGCAAGCCTCCTGGGCTGTTCATCAACACTTTTTCTCTTTTTAAAAAAACTCTGTCTTGGGGCTGGAGAGATGGCTCAGTGGTTAAGAGCATTGCCTGCTCTTCCAGGGTTCCTGAGTTCGATTCCCAGCGACCACATGGTGGCTCACAACCATCTGTAATGAGGTCTGGTGCCTCTTCTGGCCTGCAGACATACACACAGACAGAATATTGTATACATAATAAATAAATATTTAAAAAAAACAAAAACAAAAAAAACTTTGTCTTTATTTTTTAATGACTTATTTAGTTTATGCGCATTGGCGTGTTTGCTTGCACCTATGTCTGTATGAGCGTGTTAGATCCCCTGGAACTGGAGTTACAGGTAGCTCTGAGCTGCCATGTGGGTACTGGGAACTGAACCCAGGTCCTCTGAAAGAGCAGTCAATGCTCTTAACTGCTGAGCTATTTTTCCAGCCCAAAACTGTATTTTTCAATTTATTCACTGTGTACGTAAGAGAGTCTGACAGTGTGTGCCACGAACAACTTGCAGCAGTCAGGTTTCTCCTTGGGTGTCAAACTCAGGTCACTGGGCTCGGCAGAAAGTACCTTTACCTGCTGAGCCTTCCCTCCGGCCCTTCTTCTTCCTCTTAAAGATGATGCTCAGGTAATAAGAGAACCAGACTCTTAGGCAACCTGAGGACTCACTGCCCCTTGCCTGCAGCCTCATCAAAGGCTCCATCAATACTGTGCGTGAAGGAATGAAGCAGACCATTACCCCAGCAGTCCTTTTCCTGCCCAGCGTGTTGGCGTCAGTCTGAGCTGGTGTCTCTCCCCTCTGCGGATCACCGTCACATTCAGGGGCTTCTGAAAGGCAAATAAGGTCACTCTGGCCTCAGCGTCCGTAACACTCAAAATGGACTCAAGCTGAAAAGCCACTTCCTGACCTATAAGAAATTACAGAGCATGGGCTCCTAACTGAATTCCTAGCTGGACGGGGTCCTGAAGGTAGCATTAAGGGGCTGAGTGCAACTTAAAAGCACAGTGGTAGGGAGTAGAGTGATGATCTGAGTAAGAATGTCCCCCAGGTTCGCGTGTTTAACTCCTGGGCCCTATTTGGGACCATATTAGGACACAGCCCCAAGTGCTACAACTGCCCCCCAAACCTGCTCTAACTAGTACCAGTGAAATTTCTAAGACAAACTCTCCCCAACTTGGGAGGTACAGCAGCTCCTGCTGTTCCCCAGGAAAAGAAGGCAATTAATTTCCACTGTGAGGCACTCCAAGGCTGGCCTGAGTGGCCGGACACCTGGCCACCTCCCTGCTCCACCCCCTGCCCTTCTCTCCATTCTCCTGGTTCTGAGCTCCAACAACATCCTCTGATTGCTCTGCTCTTCCTGCCCTCTTGGCCTCTGAACCGGCCTGAAGGCTCCTCTGGTGGCCGCCCTACCTGATCAATTACTATACACACCAATGCTCCGTCCTTCAGAACACTCTCCTTCAACCCCAAACTACATCAGGGACCCCACTGCTTTCCTCCAGGCCTCCTGTGCTGCTTTTCTAACACTTGTCAGGGTGAGAAACTGCATGCCTAGGATTAGTGATTAATGTCTGCCCCCATAATGTGCTCTCCATCAACGCCAAGGACCAGGACTGTCTCTTTTTGTTCCCTGCTGGACCCCAGCCCCCAGTCCGAAAGGGGGCACACACAGGGGAGATACTGAGGGAGGAAGAGACACAGGGCTTTGATTTTTACTTTAGACATTTTTGCACAATGTGATTTTGTTTGCAAAGATAAATAGGCATTATATTGATTACTGAGACACAATTTGCATATAATAAAGAATATGGCTCAGTGGGTTTCCTATACTCAGAGAGCTATAGGCCAGCACCATTATCCAACTGCAGAATGTTTGCATCATCCAAAAGACCGTCAGTAGTCAGTCCCCATCCTCGTTCCTCTAGCCCTGGTAACCACCAATCTCCCCTCTATCTCTCTGCATCATGCATCTGCTTTTTAGACAGTTTCACTGAGTGGAATTAGATGGCCTTGTGCTACGTCTTTCACTTTGAATCATGTTTTCAGTATCCATGTTGTAACAAAGAACTCACTACATTCCTATAGCTGAACTAGTTTATTATAAATAGTTATACTTAAAAAACAAACAAAAAACAAACTAGTAGTGTGCCAGTTTTAGTGCTGGCACACACCTTTAATACCACCAGCACTCGGGAGGCTGAGACAGGAGGATTTTTGTGAGTTCAAGGGCAGTCTGCCTGGTCTACATGGCAAGTTTGAGGACAACAAGGGATATGTAGTGAGATTCTGTCTAGGACAAGTTTTTTAAAAAAAAAAAAAAAAGCTACACTATGGTTAACTTCTGTAACATTCTGGAAAATATAAACTTTCAACAGAGCACTGATTAGTGATCGAGTGAAGGGAAGAACTAGTTACCAAGGAAACTGAGTCACTCTGGGGTCCACAGCTCCGCATGTTTACTGTGTTGGTAGTGATGTAATTACATAGAGCTATCGAAACTCCTTGGCCTGAATGCTGGAGAAGCTGGTCTTGCTATAGGAAACTACGCTCTAGAGACAGCCAACAGCACTCTGCTAGGGGATGCACAGGCCTCCTGGAAGGTCCCAAAATAGAAAATGGCCAGGAACTTGTTTGTATAAACATCCTCTTCCAGAATCTAACAGGACATGTTTACAAACACATCTGTAACCAGGCATGGTGGCACACACCTTTGATCCCAGTACTTCCAAGGCAGAGGCTGGAGAATCTCTGAGTTCAAGGCCAGCCCAATTACAGAGTGAGTTCTAGGACAGCCACAGCTACACAGAGAAAGCCTGTCTCGAAAAACAAAACAAAACAAAACAAAAAAAAGAGCTAGGAGAAAAAACTGAGAGCTGGAGGTGAGGGAGAGTGAGCCTGTTTACTCTGTCACAGACCTCTCAGATGGTGACAGGATGAATTTACAGAAACTGGACAAGTGGGCAAGGGCCGAGCAGAGAAGACCTTCTGGGCAGGTTAATAAAACGCCCCAATGTCTTCTCACATGTCTCCCTTCAGCAAGCCCAATTCCCTTCTCCCCAACTGTGGGTCGGACCTAGCAACGCACTCCCTACAGGTAAGGAGACATGACTCTGTGTGTTTTACATGATTGGGTTAAAAAAATAAAGTCCTGTGGCCTCCTCTCAGCTCTCTTCACCTAAGGTAAGAAGCCACACGGTCAGTCTCTGAAGCCTCAGGCCAACCATGGGATGAAGGTGGATTCACAGCCTCATTGAAGCCTTTGGGTGGCTATGGTCTCTGCTGACATCCTGGCTAATCCTCACAGAGAAGCCTCTGGACAAGGACCAGCAGGGCTAGGTGGGGATGGCTAATCTATCCATCTAGAGCAGTGGTTCTCATCATCATCGGAAAACATATGTCTATGTTACAATTCATAAGAGTAGCAAAATTACAGTTACGAAGTACAACGAAAATAATTTCATGGTTGGGGTCACCACAACATGAAGAACTGTATTAAAGGGTCGCAGCGTTAGGAAGGCTGAGAGCCACTGCTCTAGACAGTGTCTGTGGTATTAGCCTACAAAATGGTTTTGCACTCACTCTATAGCACGGTATTTAAAGGAAAGCTGATAGGACAAATGGATTCTTTTAAGCAATTCCAAAAAGGCTCAGAACAAATAGAACACCACCCACATACAAAGATATCTGGTAGTAACAAAGGTGCCGGTGTAAAGCATTAATCATAGCATATGCTACTGGGACAACTACTATCCACTTGGGAAAAGTGGGCTGGCAATGTGTGTCACACTAATTACAAAATAAATTCCAGAAGTATATGTGCCAAAGAAATAAGAACGTACACAAATCAGGAGGGTTAAGATCATCCCAGGCTACACAGTGAGCTCCAGGCCAGCCTGGGGTAGGCTGAGACTGTCTCAGTGGCACTCTCAGATCCAGTAACCCTTCTTTAGGGGTGCCACCTCAGAAAGCATGCACATGGAGCCGGGCAGTGGTGGCGCACGCCTTTAATCCCAGCACTCGGAAGGCAGAGGCAGGTGGATCTCTGTGAGTTCGAGGCCAGCCTGGTCTACAAGAGCTAGTTCCAGGACAGGCTCCAAAGCTACAGAGAAACCCTGTCTCGAGAAGAAAAAAAAAAGAAGAAGAAGGAAGAAGGGAGGAGGAGGAGGAGGAGGGGGAGGAGAAGGAGAAGGAGAAGGAGAAGGAGAAGAAGAAGAAGAAGAAGAAGAAGAAGAAGAAGAAGAAGAAGAAGCAGCGTGCACAGGTACACATGGTCAGGCTAGTGGGAAGCTGGAAACATCCTAGGGTCTTAAGAAGTTAATGACAGACAGGAGGCTCCATTAGCAGCTGCAGGGGAACAGAGCCTGTGCAAAAGCGGAGAGACCTTCCAGAAGAGTTACTGCAAGCAGGCACTGGACACAGACGAGGGATTTAGACAAGGTGACTGGGAAAGAACTCAGCTGGTTAAAGACAAGGGCAGAAAAGGGTAGGAGCACAGACTACTCTTGAGGGACAACACTGTCAGCAGTGAGGAACCCATTAACATTTTCTGGACCAATGTTATGCCCAGTGCTATGAGTTGAATGTTTGTCTCCCTCCAGAAATGCATATGCTGGGAGCCTAACCCCCGGTGTGATGGAGCAGGAAACTGGGCTTCAGCAGGAGGTCATCTAGAGGGGGTGGAGCCCCAGTGATGGAATTCATAGTCCATCCACAGCAGACCCTCAATCTGCAGTACGCTCCTCTTGGACTTCCCTCCCCCCCCCCAACTGAGCAACATGCCCCTGCAATTTGCGAAGCACCCAGATGCCAGGCCACCCCTAACTCACCCCCTCACTATGCTGTACCACGCTGCCAACGTTCTGCAGCGACTGGAAGTTCTGGGTGTTCACAGATCCAAACTCCACAATTTCATCATCCACTTGCAGGCCCTAGAGACAGGAGAAGATTAAAAATCAACCAAGAGGCCGAATGTGTTTCTGGTCATTTTTACTGCTCAACACACAACTCAGTGACAAGGTCAAGAGCTCACTTCCTACAGGGGAAGAAAAGCAAGCTCAAAGCAAAGAGGTCAAAGGTTTAGACTCCTCATACAGGAAGGGGAGTGGGTGAGTGGACCACCTCATCCTGGAGGTTTCTTCTAAGGCAGTTCTAGCAAATGGTGTCCAGGGTGCCCAGTGGAGGCCTTGAGGACAACAGGAAAAGCACAAGCTGCCTTCTGGAGTTTCTGAGCCAGGTTCCAGGGCAAGAAGAGACAGGCTAACGTAGGCATATTTTTTAGACAAGACAAGCATTTGCGCTAGATGTCCCTAAACAGCAGGCACAGGGACGAGGCCAGCCAGACCCAGGGCAGCCCTTTGATTTCAGATCCCAAGATTATCGACATCCACTTGCCCATCCCTTTCACAGACACCTGCCAGTCTGGCTGCAGCTAGGCACGCAATGCTGCAGAAGCAGCTGGGACTGAAACAGAGCTGGCTGCAGCCTGCAATCTGGGGACTTGATTTGATTTTGCTGTTAAGTTGTCTACAGCACTAGGGACACAACCTAGGCAAGAGTTCTATTCGCAGTCTTCGTTCACTTTTAATTTCAAAACAGGATTTTCCTAAGTTGCCCAAACCTGTGACGATCCGTCCTCGGCTGCCTGAGAGGTAAGGATTATAAACGTATGTCACCATACCCAGCAGTCTTGTGACCCTTTTTTTTTTTTTTTAAGTTTTTTGTTGTTGTTGTTATTTAACGTGTACGGGTGTTTTGCCTACTTGTATGTTTGTACACCAGTTATGTGCCAGGTGCCCATGGAGGCCGGAAGAGGGCACCGATCTCCTAGAACTAGAGTACAGATGGGTGCAAACTTCCGTGTGAGTGCTGATGATTGAACCTGGGTCCTCTGGAAGAGCAGCCAGTGATTTTAACCACTGAGCCACCCCTCCAGCCAGAGTCATGAGGGTTTAATGGTCATAAGATGACTTGTAGGATCTGGATTCAGATTCTAATTCTGCTTCCCAGGAGCTGTGTGTCCTGGCTCAGGATGCTTCAAGTTTGTGTGGCTTTTCTTCACAGGTCAAATATGGAGAACAGTACTACTATCCCAGAGGTTGGCAACAGTATTCAATTTAAACACACGCCCACATACAAACTTCTACATGGACATTCACGGCGGCATTATTCGTGACAGCCCCAAAGTAGAAGTGATCCAAACACACATTAGCTGACAAATGGACAAACAAGTCACATCTATCACACAATGGGATATTATTTGGCCATAAAATGTTATGAAGCCCAGATATATGACTGAGCCCTGAATAAACCCTGAACACAGGACTGAGTAAAAGAAAGCAAACACAAAAATCCACCTGCCATAGGACTGCCTTCCCATGAAGTGTACAGAACAGGCAGATCTGTCCAGACAAGAAGACTGGCGGTTGCCAAGTTCCGAGTGACTTGTCTGGGACCACAGGGCTTCATTTTAGGAACTATGAAAATAGTAGGAGCTGGGCAGTGGTGGCGCACGCCTTTAATCCCAGCACTCAGGAAGTAGAGGCAGGCGGATCTCTGTGAGTTCGAGGCCAGCCTGGTCTACAGAGCTAGTTCCAGCAAAAAACAAAAGAAAAGAAAACAGTCAGAAACTGGCTGCAGTGTTGGACACACAGCTCTAAGCTACTCTTCCTTTACTAAGCACAGCCACTCAGTAATGCTGCAAAGATGTCTCCTCAGAACCTATTGAGGAAGAATTCATTTCAAGCTCTTCTCGTTCTTTTTTTTCTTCAGTGTCCAGGGAAAATGGTTCCTCTCTTCTTTGAGATGTGGACTGCCTTCTACACTGTGTCCCAGCTACCCCACAACAGGTCTCCCTGAGTACAGTGCGCTGACCCTATGTACACCAAGCTCTGGCCAGCACGTGTTAAAGGGATAGAGGAATTCAGAGCCACAGAATGAGAGACTGGGCTGGGCTTCTGGCAAGTCTAACTCATAGCACTCCTAGAGGTGGGGTTGGGGAGCAAGCAGGATTACCGCAATACTGGCTGGGGAGCCGGGACTGATACTGTTCACTTTGGCGAAGGCCTGGGGTAGGGTGGGGTTGTTGGAGCCCAGCCTGCGGCTCATGGCCTCTTCTTGGGCTTCAGCCATGTCCCGGGCCTGCTTCTCCTTGTCCCGAGCATGTAGCTGGTGCAGGGCCTCCTCCACCTGCTTCATCACAGCCTTGTGATCATTCTGTAGACCTGGGAAGAGAACAGCATGTCAGAGGAAAGAGACAATAGCTCAGGACACAGGACAGACGACACAAGACACCTGAATTTGCTCACTGTGCTGCTGTATCTTGCCAACATCTTTTCTGAGAAACACCCAAGAAAAGTCTCTGGAAGTGTCTTTAAGGGCATTTCCAGAGAAGTTTAACTGCAGAAGGAAGACAGTCCTGAATGCAGGCAGCACCATCCCATGAGACTGAGGACCAGTACTCAACGTTCTGCCCCTGAGGCAGGCACACTGGACCTGGTACCTGAAACTCTCCACCAGGATGGACGCACCTGCAACTGTCAGCCAGAACAAGCTCTTCCTTCTGAAGTTTCTTTTACCAGGGATTTTGTCACAGCAACCAACAAAGTAACAACATAGCAGAATGTTGAACGAGTGTTCATTAGATGCCAGAGTCCAGACTCAGGGCAGACCTAGCCTCATCTAGCGAGCTGTCTAGTGAAGAACACAACAGTGATGATCGAGTAAGTTAGGGATCAAGAGGGCCCCTCAAAAGCAGCATAGCCTGCTGAGCCCTGAAATGTGAGGACAAATTGGGTACATCCAGTTGTAACCATGCCATAAACAGGGACAATGGCAGAAGTCAGACAGAAGTGAGGTGGCAGCGGGGCAGGATGCAACGTCTGCAATCCCAACGCCTGGAGACAGAGGCAGGAGGATCAGGAGGCCAGAGTAGGGTGCATGACACCCTATCTCAAGAAAACAAATCAAAACAGTGAGGCTGAACAGCTGCTAAGAGGGGCGGGGGTGGAGCTCCACTGTCAGAGTGTCTGTGAGCACCCATGAGACCCTGGGGTTCGAGTCCCAGCACAGCATCTCCCAGGCGTGGTGGTACAAGCCTGCAATCCTAGCACTCAGGAACTCAGGAGGTGGAAACAGAAGGATCAAAATTTCAAGGCCATGCTCAGCTAAATATTGAGGTTAAGGCTAGCCTGAGGTACGTAAGAACTTGTCTCAAACAAGTAAAGCAACTTTCTCTTTATTTGTGTACTTTATGTTTATGGGTGCTTTGTCTGTATGTATATTTGCACACCAGAAGAAAGCATTGGATCCCCTGCAACTACAGTTATAGATGGTTGCAAACTACCATATGGGTGTTGGGAATAGAACTCAGGACCTCTAGAAGAGCAAACGGTACTCTTAACTACTGAGCTATCCCTTCAGCCTCTTCTCTGAAATCTTGTACAGGAAAAAAAAAGACATAAGACCCTAATAATTCAGTGTGGGGTAGGCAACTACTACCGGGCTCCTGCCAACTGACATGGCTCAAGAGACAAATCCAGTGCTGCCAAAGTTTTGATTTTCTAGAAAGGTCAAAAACTGAGGGCTTTGACAGGAGAACAGCCTCTAATTTTTGAGTGTTAAACACTAGTTCATAACATTTAACCAGGGGCTGGAGAGATGGACCAGCAGTTAGAAGGACAGCTGCTCTTTCAAAGGACCCAGGTCCAATGCCAGCACCACATAGATGCTCACAACCTTCTGTAACTCTGGTCCCAGGGCATCTACTGCACTCTTCTGGCCTTTGCAGGCACTGGGAACACATGCTATAGGCAGCATGCAGAACAAGCATACATATAAATAAACAGTGAAACTAAATGAAGAACCACCATGCCGTCCATCAGGGCCTGCCTGTAAGCCAGTCCTGCATGCACTGCCATCTCAAAGACAGCCTGGCACTGTCATTCCGTTTGCCAGCCCACACCTGGCATCCAGGAGTCACAGACTCTCCATCTCTGCAGGAGCTTTGACCGTGGGCTGTTTGTTTACCTAACCTGGTTTGTCACTGTAGAGCAAAGATGAGGCATTACAGGACTTGGGGGCTAAGCCCACAGAAACAAATGTGAGGGGAAAAAAACAAACTAGACTCCAGATGAGGAAGGTTTAAAGCAAGAGTCAGTGTCATAGAGGTCACCACGACTAGAAAAGCCACACTGAGCAGGAAAGGCCACGGGGAGCCCCAGAACCTCCAGAATCGCCTGCATAATCTATATCCACCACGCAGTTGTGCGGGAGAGGAGGAATGGCTTGGTCGCTAACACATTACAGCTCCACTTCAGGATTCAAAAGGCTTTCATCTCCTGGGTAAATGTTTCTGCAGCAATTATTTCAAAACCAAGTTAAGCTGTCATAAATGTGCCATGCTCACACTCGCTGGTGACTAGAGGAAACTGGGGACAGAGCGTATGAGACCTCTCTGCATTATTTTCCCAATTTCAATGTAAGCCTAGGACTAGTCCTTAAGAAAAGTCCCTGTTTAAGAGTACAATAACACGTGAGAATAGTTTCTCAAAAGAATACTAAAAAGAGGGAATTGTTCAACCATGTTCTTAACACATAATAAAGTCATTAAGATGGTATAAAATTACCACAGAAAGTAGAACAGTGTAAAAAGTCCAGAAATAGGCTAAGCCTAACTGAAAACCTACGCTGGGATTGGGGTGTAGTTCAATGGTACAGTAAGTACTCAGCATGAGGTCCTATGTTCCACCCCCAGCAAAGCAGAGGCACAAGAGTGCGTGGGCGCGTGCACGCGCGCGCGCGCGCGCGCGCGCACACACACACACACACACACACACACACTGATGCATTTCAAGTTAATGGGAAAAGAATGGTGTTAAAACATGAAGTTAATTATTTGAATAAAAATCTGCATTTCTCAAACTTCCCCAAGGTCCTGCTAATAGTGTGGAAGAGAGTGGGCCACATCACTGGGGCTTAGAGGTCTAGAGTAAAGCCCAGAATTTGCCTCACACCTGGCTGTCTTAGGGTGGCTTTCCTGTTCTCGGCATTTCCTGTTGTTTTAATGTAAACTGAGCCTTCTTGAAACCAGAATATTCAGGGTAAAGAGGATGCTCTGAGGTGCTCAATCATCACACTGTGGCTTTAAGAAACCTTGCATCTTACTCTGCATCCTATTTTTATGAAGAAAGCCTCATTACCAAAACACTCTGCAGATGAAGCCAGAGCTGGGGTACATTCAATGGAAATGATTAAGTGCAAATGGCGGGTGATTAATCTCCTGGTGTAACTGGGATGGAGGACTGGTTATCTACCAGTGCCAAGAAAAAGATGCTCACATCCTCATCTCCAAAGCCGGGGCACACGTGACCTCATGAAACAAAACAGAGCGCACAGGTCAGGTATAATTAAGGATCTTGAGAGGACGGTTGAGCCAGGAGGGCCTGATATCATCCCAAGGTCTCAATTAGTTAACGAGGGAGACAGGAGGACCACAGAAAAAGACGAGATAACAGACCAAAGGCTAGAAAGATATGATCACTACTTCTAAAGACAGAGGATGGCCAAGAGCCAAGAGACACAGGTGGCCTCAGGAAAGACAAAAAATACACCCTGCCCCCAGTCTAGGGGGAGCCAGCCCTGCTGACACCTTGATTTTGTCAGTGAGGCTATCTGGACGTCTCACCTCCAGAGCAGTCAGAGATAACATGTGTCTGTAGCCTGTCAGGGCAGAAACACAAGCCTAAAACCCTCTCCAGGCACCACGCTCTGCTAGCTTCTTCATTAAAACCAACAAGCACATAGGAGACTCACTTAGGACAGTGCGGGCCACAGTGGACTAGTCTGCCCAGCTTTCCTGGCAGGCAGGGGGACTGTGAGAGAAAAATGTTAATTGACACAAAGAGTTGAGGGTAGGGTGCCAAGACCCTCCCTTCTGTCACCTGCCTCCTGGCTGGAACACAGCCTGTGGGTCCTGAAGAAGAGGCAGAGACTGATTTCTGCTGACTCTTGTACTGCATGCATACTTCAAGGGTCGCCACTGAGCGCCAGTCCAGGTCTTTTCTGTTTGAATGGTGGGAGTCAGGTCACTACCCTAAGAAGCTGAATCTAATCTCCTTCATGGATTTGATGGAGCTGGTAAGCAATACTGGTATGGGCTTCCACTGTTAATTCAATAAACTTCCCATAAGGAAGGAAAGTTCCGTTCCTTGCTTTTTGCTTTCTTGTACAGCCCAGACTGGCCTCAACTCCTGATCATTACAGCTGGGCACCACCTCGTCCAGCCTGAACCAAGGTTTTGATTTTTGTATTTTGGGTTTGTTTGTTTGTTTGTTTTAGACAGGGTCTCTCTACAAATTGCTGTCATGGAACTAGCTCCGTAGGCCAGACTGGCCTTGATGTCACAGAGATCTGCCTGTTTCTGCCTCCTGAGTGCTGGGATTAAAGATGTGCGCCACCACACCAGGCTTTGAAGGAAAGTACTTAAAATAGAAAACTAAAACCATTTACATGGGACTCTTCAGTTCTCAGTCACGGAAGGGTAACAAGATATTTTGTCACAGCAGAAAAACTTCGTAATGCTCAACACTAGTCATTCCCCTGCGTCTTCAGCACCCCCAGCACAGGCTGAGCCAGAGCCCCAGCAAGGGTCACTCACAGATGATGTTGTGCCGTGCTGTTCGGACCTGGTACAAGTCCACATCCGCCCGGGGATAGCCTTCACAGTCCACCAGCGGCTCGTTCATCCCAATTCCTTTTTGCTGGAGAAAAGACATGTAGTTAAACAGGTAAGAACATCGTTAGGCAATTACCTAGTCCCTTGTCCTTCTAACTCATGACAAAAGTGACAGTAAGGGCCGCACAGTAATCTCTTTAGCACACACCAGGCTCTTTAGCTGTGTCCTTGCAGCTACCCTCTGCAGTGGGTACCAATGAAAACAGGGAGGCAATAAAGATGAGCCAGTGAATAAAGATCTGCCATCAAGATGAACAATGAGTTCAGTTCCTGGGCCCACATAGAGGCAGAAGAGGAACACAAATCCCACAAAGTTGTCCTCTGACCTCCACACACTCTGTCACCAGAGCCCCTCACACAGTACACACATTTATAAAATGAAGTCTCTAAAATCATAAAGCAAGCGATGCATGAGAACAGTGCACACAGAGCGAAGATCCCAGGGCTGGACTGCAGCTCAGAGCACAGCACCTGACTGGTATATGCAAGACCTTAGATTTGATTCTCTGCAGTATAAAAAATTAATAAACGGGGCTGGGGCTATAAGATGTAGCTCAGTTGCTATAGTGCTTGCCTAGCATGCATAAAACCCTGGTCTCCACCCCCAGCATTGCATAAGCCACTGTGGTGGTGAATGACGGGGAGGCAGGAGGATCAGAAGTCTGAGGTCATCCTTGGTTAGACAGTATGTTCAGTATCAGCCTGGGATACATTAGATCTCTCCAAAACCAATTATTTAAAGTTACAACAAAACACTCAAAGAGCCTTCAGAGGTTCCCTCCCAGTCCCATCCCTGGCCTGACCCCTCCTACTCCTCCCTCCCAGCAGCTGACACCTTGCTGAAGCCTTGAAACAGGAGGGAGTAAACATTAAAGAAATCAAGCTGGGGCCAGGTTTGGACTCTTCAAAAAATAAATACATAAATAAAAAGAAGAGGCCTACCAAGATTCTTTTCATCACTGGATGGTACTGGTCACCACCAGACAAAGAAACTAAGTGGCTGGGAATTAGGGAAAGGGGAGAGCTTTTGCATTTGATATCCATTAGAGGTTCTGAATCTGAACATTGGGAATATATTCCCTATTCAAAACAATCCATCCATGTTACCGCTTTCTAGTCAGCTGCACTGTGTTGACTCGGGCTGTTCTCAGTTCTCTAGACTCACCGCTGGAACAGAGGCTCTGCTATTTTCTCTAGTGTTTATCTGAAGTACACTCTCACACTATAGCTCAAGTTGACCTCATACTCACAGCAATCCTCCTGCTTCAGCCTCTCAAGTACTGGGATTACAGGCCTGAGTCACCACACCTGAAGTTTGTTCTGAAGTTCCCACATCAATCAGGGCACAGAGCATGCTTTGCACTGAGGTGGGCAGGAGCTGCCCAGCTGCCTAGACTTGGAGCTCAATCCCAGTTCTGTTATACACAAGCTGGGCATCTTTATCTAAGACACATTCCAAGGCTCAGTTCCTCAGCCGCACACCAGGAACACAACACTCCCCCGCTGAAAGACTAACACACAGACTTGAATGAACGCCTAGCAGAGAGCCAGGCCATGCAATATGGTGACTGAATAGCAGCTCCCAAATATGTCCACATCCTGCTTCCCAGAACCACTGTGACTTTGTGAGGAAGGATGGGATCAAGCCAAGGATCTCAAGGTAAGCAGAGACAGGAGGATTGTGCCAGTTCTCTTCAGTTCTCCAGCACTCAAGGACAATACTCCCATTTGGGGCTAGTTGTTACAACAAGTCTAGGCTCCAGGCTAATCTGGGATTAAAACAGTTGTAATACAACAGAATTCATATACACATAGCAGAACCACTGAAAATATACAAGCCCATGGTTTGCAATATGTTCAAGAGTTAATCACCCACCACCACAATCAGTTTTAGTACATTTGCATCAACACCCTCCTAAAAAAGAAAAAAAACCAAACAACCTTGGACAGCCCACTCCTACAATCCCAGCATTCAGGAGGCTGAGGCAGAAGGATATGCAATTCAAAACCAACTTGACACTGGGCGGTGATGGTGCACGCCTTTAATCTCAGCACTCGGGAGGCAGAGGCAGGCAGATCTCTGTGATTTCAAGACCAGCCTGGTCTACAAGAACTAGTTCCAGAACAGGCTTCAAAGCTACAGAGAAACCCTGTCTCGAAAAAACAAAAACAAACAAACAAAAAAAAACAACCTGACTACAAACCAAGACCTTATCTCGAAAAAAGAAAGAAAAGAAAAAGAAAAAGGGGTTTTCTTAAAGACACGGGAGGGGCACGTAGAGACAGCATGACCAACCTCCTTTAGACCCACGAGCAGACACTTGCATCCTCCCCCTCCCAAACCTCTGCAACCACTAAACGACTGCACTGGAGAGAGAGGATTGGAGACTCTAGAAAAATGTCTGAGACTTATAATCAACATAGGGAGAAGGTTTATTTGAGCTCAGTTTTCAAGTTTCAGTACAGAACGGGACAGTCACATAGTATATATGTATGTAGTATGTATGTATGTATGTATGTATGTATGTTATTTTTGGACACTCATTGTTTTTAGCTTTATGCACAGACAGAACATCCACATGGAGGAAACCACTTCCATCATCCTGGGAGCAAAAAACAGAAAGGACTGTGGCTCCACTACCTCTGCATGCTTCCAATGATCAACAGTAACTACCCCAGCAAGGACACACCTCCAATGATCAACAGTAACTACCCCAGCAAGGACACACCTCCAATGATCAACAGTAACTACCCCAGCAAGGACACACCTCCAATGATCAACAGTAACTACCCCAGCAAGGACACACCTCCAATGATCAACAGTAACTACCCCAGCAAGGACACACCTCCAATGATCAACAATAACTACTCCAGCAAGGACACACCTCCAATGACCAACAGTAACTACCCCAGCAAGGACACACCTCCAATGATCAACAGTAACTACCCCAGCAAGGACACACCTCCAATGATCAACAGTAACTACCCCAGCAAGGACACACCTCCAATGATCAACAGTAACTACCCCAGCAAGGACACACCTCCAATGATCAACAGTAACTACCCCAGCAAGGACACACCTCCAATGATCAACAGTAACTACCCCAGCAAGGACACACCTCCAATGATCAACAGTAACTACCCCAGCAAGGACACACCTCCAATGATCAGCAGTAACTACCCCAGCAAGGACACACCTCCAATGATCAACAGTAACTACCCCAGCAAGGACACACCTCCAATAATCAACAGTAACTACCCCAGCAAGGACACACCTCCAAGGACCTATGGTAACTACCCCAGCAAGGACACACTTCCAATGACCTACAGTAACTACCCCAGCAAGAGAACAGCTCCAATTTTCAATAGTAACTACCTCTGCAAGTACACACCTCCAATGACCCACAGTAACTACCCCAGCAAGGACACACCTCCAATGACCCACAGTAACTACCCCACCAAAGGCATGCCTCCTAAGACCTACAGAGCTCCATCTCTTAAAGGTTCCACCATGCCTCAAGAGCATCACCCTGGACACCAAACTTTTAATATTCAGGTCTTCAGGGCAGACTTCAGAGATTCAGAACAGGACATTTCATATACATAGAACCACACTCACACACTCTTATAAGCCCAACATGTGGCAAGCCAAAACAGGAAAATTACAAAATTACAGAGTGAGTTCAAGCCTAGTCTGGATTCTTACCCAGATGTGTATCAAATAAACAAGCAGGTGTAGTGGTGCTGACGTATAATCTCAGCACTCAGGAGGCTTAAGCAGGAAGATTGCCAAGAGTTCAAGGTTAGCCTGGGCTATATAGTAAGTAAAGGGAACTAGCCAGAAGCACACAGTAAGATGTGAAAGAGAGAAGACATACAATTCATGGTGTTTTGTGTTCTTTATCACAATGTTTTTGAGGCTCATTTACATTATAGCATGACTATTACTAATTATAGTATGATTAATTCACTATTCCTTTTATTATTCCAAATAATAGCCCACCATATGGGTAGACTATATCTGTTACCTGAAGAATAACTGTGTCATTTTCCACTTCTTGGATATTTTAAACAATGTGCATGAATTTTGGGAGGAATATATATTTGCAACTATCATAATTATCACATTGGAGGAATGGGGTTTTTTTGGGTTATATAACTGTTTAATTTTTTTTTTTGAGAAACTGCTAAACAATTTTGGACAGCGGTTACACCATCTTACAGTTGTATAAAGTTTCCTATTTCTCCGTGTTCCCCCTAAGATATTACCTACATTTTCATTATACCCATCCCTAGCTAGTATAAAGTAGTATCTCGCTATGATTACTTTCCTTAATAGCTATACTTAGCATGTCTCGCTTTTAAGATTTATTTTGTGTATGAGTGTTTTGCCTCTATGTATGCATGCGAACCATGTGCATACAGTGACCACAATGGTCAGAAGAGGCATCAGGTCCCTGAAAGAGGAGTCAGAACTGGTTTTAAGTTACCATAAGGGTGCCGGAAACTGACTCCAGGCCCTCTAAAAGAGCAGCCAAAGCTCTTGATCAGTAAGTTGTCTCCAGGGCCTGTTCCAGATGCGTTATGTGCTTATTTATCAACCATACATATTTTATTTGAGGAATGTCCATTTATATCCTATGTCTTTTGCTAACTTTTTTATTTACTTGTGTATTTATTGCTGCTTTTACTATATCCCAGGCATTAGCTTCTTATTGGATGATCTGCAACCACTGTCTCCCTCTCTTTTCACATTCGTGACTAAGTACTATGAAATGCAAGATTTTATGTATTTTTTTTTAATGAGTGACCTGTCTGCATGCATGCCTGCAGGCCAGACGAGGGCATCAGATCCCATTACAGATGGTTGTGAACCACCATGTGGTTGCTGGGAATTGAACTTAGGACCTCTGGAAGAGCAGTCAATGTGTTCTTAACCACTGAGTCATTTCTCCAGCCCCAAAATGAAAGGTTTTAATACTTGTATCATTTTCCTTTCTCTTTACCTTACTTTTCCTTTCTCTCTCTCTCTCTCTCTCTCTCTCTCTCTCGGCAGGGTCTTACTACACAGCCTAGGCTTCCTACCAAGAGCCTGTTTCAAAAAAAAAAAACAAACAAAAAATCAGAGCAGATATTTATGCTAAAAGCCCTCAGCAATCATACAATAAATTAAAGGCAATTAACACACACTATCGCCTTTTATTTAAGAGAAACTAGCAAATAGCCTCAGATTCCATGTGCAATGTAATTATAAATTTCCCTCTTATTTGGTTTTTATCGCATGTGCATGTGTATGAATGCAGGTGCACCCGTGTGTGCACATACACATGTGCAGGTCAGAGGACAAGCTCGGGGACATCCTCAGGAACATCATCTACCTCCTTTGAGATAGGGTGTCTCACTGGCCTAGAACTCATCAATCAGGCTAGACTGGCTGTCCAGAAACCCCGGCGATCTTCCTGTCTCCGCCTCTCCAGTTGGGATTACGAACATGAACAACTATACCCATGGATTCTAGGGACTGAACTCAGGTCTTCAGGCTTTTGAGGGATGCACTTTACAAACAGAGCTATATCTCCAGTATCTCCCCTCCCCCACCCCACTGCTGTTAAGACGGGATCTTGCTATTTCACTACATAGCCCTGGAACTCTGTGTAGACCACACTGGCCATGAACATGGGACAATCTCCCAGCCTTTGCCTCCTAAGTACTGAGATTGCAAGTATACATCACCACATCCGGCTAAATGGTAAACAGGAGGCCAATACCAAAGAATAATAATACATGAGATGTTTGATTCTACTTGACTGAAACCCACTTGTGATTTTAAGCAAATGACTTCTCCTTTCATATGTATAAATATTTATATGAATACACACACATTTTTAAAAAGTGATTGTGTTTGTTAACATGTCTGTTTAAATGTACCCACGAGGGTATAGAGTTAGAGGTGTCTGTGGGACATGTGGACTGTTACATAGTAGGGGCTAGATCTGATCTCCAGTCATGATTGTGCAGCCAGCGCTTGTAACCACTGCACTCTCTCTCCAGCCCCTGATTTCGCCTCTTTGAGCTTCAGGGGCACACACCAACTGAGCGGAGTAGCTGTGACAGTTTCCTGATAGCACACACAGTCAGTACGGTTCGGGCGTCGGGTCAGCACCTGGTAAGACGGTACCTAGTGGTACTGCTGTGGACTATCAGCTAAGCTGTGTCACGTTGTTTAGGCTGTGGAACATCTGTTTAATATGCAGAGATGTGTTGCTTTCTTTTATGTTCCATTTGTTTTCCCCTGTGAAGCTGTGTTACGTTGCCTGCCTAAAACACCTGATTGGTCTAATAAAGAGCTGAACAGCTTATAACAGAAGAGGGATAGGCAGGGCTGCAAGGCAGAGAGAATAAACAAGAGGAGGGAGAAAAGGAGAAGGAGAGGAGGATGCCAGGGGCCAGCCACCCAGCCAGTCTCAGAGGAAGATGGAAAGAAAAATATATAAAGAAAGGTAAAAAGCCCAGAAGCAAAAAGTAGTTAAAGAGAAACGAGATAATTTAAGTTAGAAAAGCTGGCTAGCAACAAGCCAGGCTAAGGCTGGGCATTCATAAGTAAGAATAAGACCCCATGTATTTATTTGGAAGCTGGGTGGCAGACCTCCAAAGAGACAAAAGAAAAAAAAAACTACATTTAACTAATATCCACAACATGGCACCTCCACGTGAAACATCATCCTCTTAGTCCCTTCTACCCAGCCTATCCGGGTTTGATTTTGTCTCCCCTTCCTCTACAAAGTGACTTGTGATTTTTTTTTTTAAGATTTATTTATGTATTATTTATATAGTGTTCTGCCTGCATGTATACCTGCAAGCCAGAAGAGGGCACCAGATCTCATTACAGATTGTTGTAAGCCGTCATGTGGTTGCTGGGAATTGAACTCAGGACCTCTGGAAGAGCAGCCAGTGCTCTTAACCTCTGAGCCATCTCTTCAGACCGTGACTTGTGATTTTAAGAGAAAAAAAAAAATGTCTGCTTTGGAGGAAGACAAATCATAGAACCTGACCCACCACTGCCACTTCCTAACCTGGCAAGCATTTGCTCCACTTTTTTTTTTTTTGCCTCAGTTTCCCCCTTTTACAGTAAGGATAATGGGCTTTACCTGACACTCAAAGCAGTCCTCTGTAGCGCTGCCAGGAGTTTTCCTGAAATGCTGAGTCTGTTCCCCACTCCAATTAGAAACTGCATTTTATTTTATTTAATTTTTGAGACTGAGTCCAATATAGCCCAGGCTGGCCTCGAGCTAACTATGTGGTAAAGGATAGCCCTGAACTCCAGATCCTCCTGCCTCCACCTTCCAAGTGCTGGGATTAAAGGTAAGGCTGCCTCTCCTGGCTATAGCCTAGTCTACCTTTTAAAAGAGGCCCAGTTAATTCTCACTGATGACTGAAAAGCGGGTGGCAAGGCACGCCAAACCTGGGAACGTGACCCATGGACGGTGACGGCGGTGACTATCATACGCCTCAGTAAATATTCTATCTTTGTGACCATGAAGTTTAACTAATGCTTCAGGCCTGTCATGATGACTCCGACCTGTAACTCCTGCACTTGGAAAGCTGAAGCAAGCTCAGGAGTTCGAGGCCAGCTTGGGCTGCATTTAAAAACAAAGTTAAATGCTTCCGCAAATGAAAATAAGTCCCACGTCAAGGGGTTGTTAAGGGGTAACGGATGGAAAGCGCTTAGTTAGTGCTTGGCAGGCACCCCTGGGCCTCGCGTCCGAAAGCCTCGCCCTCCTCTCTGCCCGGAGCCCTAGCCACACTCACGCTTTCCAGGACGTCGTAATTAGCTTTAATCTGCGCCTCGATCTCCTCCTTGCGGCGCATCAGCTCCTGGATGTCACTGACGGCGGCCGCACGGGCCTCGGAGGACTCTGCCTTTCGCGGGGCTTCCTCACCAGACATCGCGGACCACAACCCGCGGCGCCGGACGCTCGGTTTCCCGGCTACGGACGCCGGCAGAGACGGCGACTACAGATCCCTCGAAGGCCCAAAATACCCAGGCAGCGCTGGCGCGCCGGGAAACGCAGAGGGTGAAGCTTTGATCACCGGAAGCCCCAGCTAGATACACCACGTGGTTTTCCGATGACTAGGCAGGCACGAGTGGAGGCACGGACAGCCTAGCCCTTTCATACTCTCACTTCCCAGCTGATTTTCTTTCTTTCTTTTTCCTTTTCCTTCCTTTCTTCATCTCTCCCTGCCTCCCTCCCTCCTTCCTTCCTTCTTTTCTTTTTCTTCTTCTTTTTTTTTTTTTTTTTTTTTTTTTTGAGACAGGGTTTCACTGAGTAAACAGCTCTGGCTGCCCTGGAACTCACTTTGTAGACCAGGCTGACCTCATACTCACAGAGATCCGCCTGCCTCTGCTTCCCAAATGCTGGGATAAAAGGCATGCGCCATTACCACCCTACCTTTTTCTTTTCTTTCTTTCATTTTTTTTTTTCAAGACAGGGCTTCTCTGTGTAGCCCTGGATGTCCTGGAACTCACTCTGTAGAAGCTAGCCTCAAACTGGGCCATTCCCCTGCCTCTGCCACCATGTCCAGGACATCCAGCATCACTGTGACACTGTGCTATCAGCTGGATGAATGAGAGGGTCCTGTCCCACTGTCCAACTCAGTTCTTCACACAGGCAAAGCCCTTGAGCATTTAAAAAACTGCTTTTAGGCGTTTTGGGTTTTTTCAGACAGGGTTGCCTATATCAAACTCATGTAGATGAAGGTGATCTCGGAACTTTTTTCAAGTTTTTTAGAATATTCGACAATTCTCTGCATGCAAAGAGTCGTATGTCTTGATCCACCATCAGCACCCCTCCCATTCTGCCTGGGCCCATTCACTTCACACCTTCAAATCCTCATTTGTTTTCCCTTTTTTAAACAACCTACTAAGTATAATGGCCTGTAGTTGTGATTTTTCTTTGGGGCCCCAATCAGCTCTCAAAGAAAGACGTGGAGATTTCTTACCAATTATGAATGTTTGCCCTTTGCTTACTTAGGCTTGTCCCACTGGCTCTTTTAACATAATCCGTTTCTATCCATTTACCTTTTGCATTGGGCTTTTTACCTTCCCTTCAGTATGTCCAATTTTCCTGCTTCTTCCAAGTCTGGCTGACCCCTGGCATCTTCCTGTCATCTCTTTTTCTTTATTCTCCTGAGTCTAAATTTCTCCTCCTATTTACTCTCCCTGCCTGCACGTCCCTCCTATACTTCCTCCCTTGCTATCGGCCATTCAGCTTTTTTTATTAGACCTCATAGGTGCCTTAGGCAGACAAGGTAAAACAGCAACACAGCTTTACATAGTTAGACAAATGCAACATGGGAGCTGGAGAAATGGCTCAGTGATTAAGAGAACCCAGGTTCAAGTCCCAGCACCCACGTGGCAGCTCACAACTGTCTGTAACTCCAAAGTCTGACACCCTCACACAGACATATATGCAGGCCAAACACCAATGTACATAAGATAAAAAGAAATTCTAAAAAAACAAACAAACAAACAAAAAAACGCAACACATCTTTGCGTAGTTAAATATTCCACAACAATGACCTTGCAGATCTGATTTTCTGAACTCTTCTCCCTCCACAGGCAGGGATTACAGAGATATACCACCTGGCGTGGTTTATGCACTATTAGTGACCAAACCCGGGGGTTGGCGGATGCTAGAGGCACTGTACCAATTGAGTTGTATCCCCAGCCACTTTCGGGTTTCTTATCCCTCAGTGGTGGTGAATATGAAGCCATGCCATAGTCTCTGTAAGTGTAGGTGAAAACAGAAATGGGGTGGAGAGATGGTAAAGAGCACTGGCTGCTCTTGTAGAGGAGCTGGGATTAGTTCCCAGCACCCGCTTGGAAGCTCACTACTGTCTGTTACTCTAGTTCCAAGGGATCCAATGCCCTTATCTGGCTTCCATGACCATCAGGCACATACGTGTATGCAGGCAAAACACTTGCAGACTGTCTTAGGGCTACTATTGCTGTCACCATGAGCAGAGCAGCTTAGCAAGCAAAGGGTTTATCTGGCTTACACATCCATGCCACTCTTCATCAGTGAAGGAAGTCAGGACAGGAACTCGAGCAGGGCAGGAACCTGGAGGCAGAGGCCACGGAGAAGCGCTGCTTCCTTATAGAACCCAGGACCACCAGCCCAAGGGTGGCATCACACACAATGGGTTGGTCCCACCCCAAACGATCACTAGTTAAGAAAATGCTCTACAGCTGGATCTTGAGGCATTTTCTCAATTGAAGTTCAAGCCTCCTTTTAGATAACCTTAGCTTGTTAAGTTGATATAAAACTAGCCAGTCCACACATACGTAATAAAAATAAAAATTTTAAAATAGTGATAAGGGAAGGGAGTTTAACTCAAAGGTAGAGCACATGCAGGTATGAAGTAGACCTTGATGAGAAAGAGAAGAATGGCGAGATCTCAGTACTGTTCTACACGCCTTACCTGTGATGGTTCAACAACCCATTGACACCAAGTGTGTTGTTACGCTTATTCGACAGCTAGGAAAACCATTTCAGAGCCGGGCGGTGGTGGCGCACTCCTTTAATTCCCACCACTTGGGAGGCAGAGATAGGCAGATCTCTGTGAGTTCGAGGCCAGCCTGGTCTAGGACAGCCAGGACTCTACAGAGAAACCCTGTCTTGAAAAACCAAACCCCCCTCAAAAAAAAAGAAAGGAAGAAAGAAAGAAAGGAAGAAAGAAAGACAGACAATCCAATAACTGACTTGTCTGGCTGGCAAAATGTGGGAAACCAAAACCTCCACCCAGCTTAATCTAGTGCTCAAACTCAACGTCTGACATAGCTAATATTTTTTTTACTGAAGAGACGTTAACCTACTAGCATCCGAACATGTTTGCCCTGAGTCTAATCCTGGGGAAACAGACAACACCAAATAGAGACACATCCTTCAAAACAACTGGCCTGAAGTCTTCCAAAAGGTCAGTGTTGTGAAACACGCACAAACACCCAAGTGGAGTCAGTTAGGCAAGTGCCTTAGATTAAGAGAGAAAACAAAGATACACCTACTGAGTCCAGCGTGTATCCTTTGAGGGGATCTCACTCCGTTTCCCACCAAAATGCTATCAAAGCTATTCCTGGGAGCACCTGGAGACATAGGTGTAGATTGCACAGCATCAATGTTAAATTTCTTTTTTTTTTCTTTTTCTTTTTTTTTGGTTTTTTTTTTTTTTTTTTTGGTTTTTTGAGACAGGGTTTCTCTGTAGCTTTGGTGCCTCTCCCGGAACTAGCTCTTGTAGACCAGGCTGGTCTCGAACTCACAGAGATCCGCCTGCCTCTGCCTCCTGAGTACTGGGATTAAAGGCGTGCGCCACCACCACCTGGCTAATGTTAAATTTTGCATTGTGGTTGTACAAGGCAATGTCCTCAAGATATACTCCGTATTGTATACAACAAAGTAGATGGATGTCGTTCCGTGGCTCAGAAGCCGGGCACGGTGGTGCACACCTGTAATCTCAGCACTCAGGAGGCTGAGGCACGACAGTCGCAAGTTTGAGGGCAGCCCTGGCTATATAGAATGACCATGTGTCAATAAACAAACTGACACAGATGTTGAACAAAACGTAAGAGAGGGAGAGAGACACAATAACTAAATATAATACACGATTCTTGATTGGCTACAGGACACTTCTGGTGTAATGTAGCAGGTCCACGAGCTAATGAGATGACTCTGTGGGTAAAATTATTTTCTGCCAAACCTGAGGACCCGAGTTCAATCCCCAGAACCCACATTAGATGGAAGGAGAGAACTGACTTCTGCAAATTGTCCTCCGACGACATGCACATAAATAAATAAAATAAATGCAAAAGTAGTTCTTTAATTTGGGGATTGAAGAGATAGTTCAGCAGTTAAGAGCACTGGCTGTTTTTCCAGAGGACCCAGGTTTGTTCCCCAGCACCCCCACGTGATGGCTCACAACCTTCTATAACTCCAGTTCCAGAGGCTCTGACTCCCTCTTCTGTACCCCTCCAAGGCTGTTGGAACCGTCTGGAGTCCTGGCCTCCAGCTGCTCTCCCCTGCTAGTGACCTTTACTTGGCCTTCTGATTTGTGCTGCCGAAAGCTGTGTCCAGCTCTGCTTCCTGAGCACGTGTTGCCTTTGTCGTTGATTGAGGATCAGGAGATGAAGTTTTCACCTGCTGGCCCACCTGACTGTGTTGGGTATATAAGCCTCCGTGGTGCTATTCAATAAAGGGCTTCTTACCAGTGACTAGAGGTGTGTGTCTCGTGTGTCTTTGTGCATTTCCATCTCCAGCCCCTTGCCCGAGGCTCACGAATGGTTCTATAGTGCAGGCGCTGCAATAAAGGAGGAGTACCATATTGTCGGACGCTACACAAGGCCACCAAGCACACCTGTGATATTTATATTACATATATACGCCAGCAAAATATGGATACATGTAAAAGTCAATGAAATGTCAAGTAGAGGCTTTAAAACATGCTATTTGGTTGCAGGGCGGTAGTGGCGCACACCTCTAATCCCAGCACTGGAGGTGGGGGCAGAGGCAGGCAGATCTCTATGAGTTTGAAGCCAGCCTGGTCTACAAAGCAAGTACCAAGACAGCTAGGACTGCTACACAGAGAAATCCTGTCTCGAAAAACTAAGAAAAAAACAAACGAAAGAGGAGAATATTTTTGTGGAGGCCCAAAAATGTGAACCTATTTCTACCTTGTCTGAAGGCCAGAGAGTTTCAGCCTGCTCAAAATTGTTAACAAGTGTGACGACACAGGCCGATCTAGGGTGTGGCTACGTGGTGTTTTGGACATTAAGATGGCCCATAGAGGTCTATTCTTTCTACCCCGACCAGGGTCAGAGAATTCAAGCATACTTCTGCTCCTTCTTTTGAATTAATAGGCTTGACCTAGGGTGTAGCTGCCTTCAGGATACTTGGACTAGGGTGGGTTCACTGCCTAAACAGCATTAATGACTTGATGTCTCAAGTATTGAGGAAAGTAACTGTTCTGGTTGTCCTTTGTATCACGTTAAAGCAGTCTTTTGCCACCCCTTCCCACCCCCCTTGTATTGGGGTATAAAAGTGCATGGAAAATTAAACACGGGCAATTTCAGTATTCACTGGAACTCCCTCCCAGTACTGTCCTATCTTTCTGTTTTATTATTTTCACTCAGGTCTTTGTTCTCTTTACTTATTTTTCTAAACCCCATGCCCCTGCTCTGGTAAGTGGTATCCTTGTTGAAGCTGGCATCTGACACTATTTGGAGCCAGGCATGGTGAGATATATATATATATATATATATATATATATATATATATGCAAATATATGTATACTTACACATATATTTGATGTAACTCCCGCACTAAGATGATATTGTAATTACATAAGAGAATTTCCTTACTGAAAAGCAACAAAAGCCCTTGTTTTGAGGGGTCGTGATTTCTGCAACCACCTTGCAAGTGATGTTGATGAGTTTTAAAAGGTCCAGGGCGGTGTGAAGCAGCAAATGTAACAATATGTAAGGCAGGAGAAAGGATGCGGATGTCTATGGAAACTGTCTGGCAAATCTTCTGAGCTTTGAAATGTGCCCAAATAGCAAGGAGAGGAGCCCCATCAGAGCCACCTAAAGCCAAGGCTGGTGTCTAAAAGACTGTGTTATGCTGTTCCATCAGTGTGGCTGTGATCAAGAAACCTTTGAATGTCCTGTCCCTTTCTACCGCTTGGGTAGCTCTCCAATCCATCATCGCCTTCATCGCTACTCCTTCTGCAGCTCCGCATCTTCCCTGATTGCAGCCTGTCAGTCGACTTATTAATCCATCCCCACAGCAGCCTGAATAACCTTTCTAAAGGGCACCATTACCATGCGTCAGTTAAAAGCTTTCAATGATTCTCTGCCTCTTCTCTTGCCTTTCCAGCCTTTCTGGTCTCTGGTTTTTTTTGTTTGTTTGTTTGTTTTTTGTTTGTTTGTTTGTTTGTTTTTCGGGACAGGGTTTCTCTGTGGCTTTGGAGCCTGTCCTGGAACTAGCTCTGTAGACCAGCTGGTCTCGAACTCACAGAGATCCGCCTGCCTCTGCCTCCCGAGTGCTGGAATTAAAGGCATGCGCCACCATCTCCCGGCTCTGGTCTCTGTTTATTTCAGACGCTCAGTCTCCCTCCTTCCTCCTGACAATGCTCACGCTACTAGGATTCTAGCAGTACTGAGCATCTAGCAGTCTCTGCACTCAGGGGCTTAGTGCCTGATCATCCCTTTCTCGGAAGAGCATCTCAGGCCCGACTGATCGGCTCCTCCCCGAAGCTCGGTGTCTGGTCCTCTCCACTCGGTGCAGTATGTAAATGTTGGCCCCAGATGTACGTGTTTGGTCTGGATTCTCAGAAACTTGTGGACAGAGCCTTGTTTACCGTTAGGTGTTTGAACACGGTTGTAATAGCTGCAGTGGAGAGGGGGAAGGACCAACTGTTGTTCCTTCACCTGGCTGTTGGGTGAACAGCCTGCACGGCCACCCAACCCAGTAAGACTTGTATCTTAGGAAGCTGCCAAGATCCAGAGGAGCCTGAATTGCTATCTCCTCTATGCAACTTGTTTTTCTCATGTTCACTTCAGAACAAGAGAGGCCAGGAGATAAGGGAGCTGGAGACAGACAAAGACTCACCCTATCCGGATCTGCGGGTCAGAATCGGCTGTCTGTGTTATTTCTCTCACCTCAGTCCTGGTTCAAGACTCCATCTTTTCTTTTCTTGACTTCCTTTCTTTCTTTTGTTTTTGTTTTGTTTTTCAAGACAGGGTTTCTCTGTAGCTTTGGAACCTGTCCTGGAGCTAGCTCTTGTAGACCAGGCTGGCTTCAAACTCACAGAGATCCTCCTGCCTCTGCCTCCAGAGTGCTGGGGTTAAAGGCCCACACTACCACCGACTGGCTTTCCTGAGTTTCTTAACAATAAAGAAGTGAGATTTCAAGAGCTCAAAGGGTGGCAGATTTGTGCAAGTTGGTGCCCAAAGAGTTTTTAAGAAATTAGAAAGAAAAAAAATGGTACTAGAAAGATGGCTTCGTGAGTATAGTGCTTGGCACAGAAGTGTCACATGAAAGTGCCCATGAAAGGTCGGGTGTGAACATGTGTTCATAACCTCAGTGTGGGGAGGACACAGGCCTTTGGAACCCTTGAGGTTTACATTGACCAAAGTCAGTGTCCTCCAGGCTCAATGAAGAGACCCTGTCTCAAAAAAATATGGTGGAGGGTGACAGAGAAAGACACTAGACTACAACCTTTGGCTTACACACACACACACACACACACACACACACACTCACACACACACACTCACACACACACTCACACACACACACTCACACACACACTCACACTCACACACACTCACACACACACTCACACACACACTCACACACTCACACACACACTCACACACACACTCACACACACTCACACACACACTCACACACACACACACACTCACACACACACACACACACGGAGAGAAAAGATGAAAAGAACCAAGAATGTAGTGCAATCCTGTAATCCCAGGACTTTGGAGGGCCAGGTGCTTAAGCTAACCCTTGACATACAACAAAAAGTATATATAAAAATTATATAAAGTATAAAGTCTCTCCATATATATACACATACACATATATGCACACATATATGTGTATATGTATATATGTGTGTATATATGTATACAGACATGTGTATACATGCATACATATCACATATATATGTATATGGATACTTTTTAGAGGACTGTAGATAAGATAATGTCTTTGGTTGTTTATGGTTAAAGAATGATAAAAGATTACCAAATTTTTTAAAACTTCCTTTTTACTTTTTTTACTCTTAATTAGATATTGTAATGATTCAGCCCCACAACATGGCTGACACTTCCCGGTTCCAGGGCCACACGTGTGGACAAGCCCTCAGGCAGAAGTGCCTAATGGCCCCCGGGAATCTTAAAGGACCCCGCATGATCCACGTGCAGCATGGTTGCATCATCTACATAGGATGCAGCTGCGTGAGCCCTTGCACGCATGCATGAGCTCCGTCATCTGCATATGATATAACCGTGTTATCCCTCCGTGCATATGAGCTAGGCAGGCCTTAAAAGCTGGAGGCGCCATCTTTAGCCCCCCCGCCCTGCACACCCACCTCACCAGGCCTGCACACGCCCTCTAATAAACTCCTAAGAGAGTTTGTTCTGTGTTCCGTGTTTTCTTCTCACACGCGCCAGGTAATTTCACATGCTTTCTTTCATCTTCTAAATTAACTTTTATTATTTCTGTTCTAAACAAACTTCACTTCTTAAAAGAAGAAAATCAATTTCTCTATGTCGTGACAGCTTGTCTAAAACACACACATGTATACACACATACACACACACATACACACACACACACACACACAAACACACACACACACCAGAGAGTCTGAAGGAGGAAGGGAGAAGAAAGGCACACATTTCTGGGCTGATTAAGCAGGTATGTTCAGTTTGGGATAATTTGGACCACATGCTGCTATGTGCTTTTTCCATATCTAGCCAACTTCAGTAAAAAAACACTATCCTTTTCCCAAGATTTAAAATGTACAGGCCGGATGGTGCCATTAATTCCAGCACTCGGGCGGCAGAGGCAGACAGATCTCTTTGAGTTTGAGGCCAGCCTGGTCTACACAGTGAGTTTCGGGACAGCCCGGGTTACACAGTGAAACCTGTCTCTAAATAAAGTAAGTAAGAGCGAGCTTCAGTGGCTTCGAGAATACTGACAGTGTAGCACAACCACCACCTCTCTCTGATCCAGAATATTTCTTCCCATACACTACACTCACCGCATACGCTCGTCTCCTTGTCATTTGTCCTGGGCTTTGGCAAACGGAGTTGGTGACTTATCTATCCGAGATAGTCGTTTTGTTGTTGTTGTTGTTGTTTGTTTTTTAATGGAGTGGGTTAGCTACTTGTCATGTTGATGCAACAAAACTCCTAACAGAAGCAGTGAAGCTGCAGTTCACACTGGGTCTTCAATCAAGAAGCAGAGGGCAATAAATGTTGCTGCTCAGCTTGTTTTCTCAGTCCATGGAATGGCGCTGCCCACATCCAGGTTGGGTCTTCCATCTCAGCTAACTGACTCTGGGTAACCCCTCACAGACGTACCAGAGGCTAGCATCGTCCAGACAATCTCTCACAGACATACCAGAGGCTAGCATCGTCTAAACAATCCCTCACAGACATACCAGAGGCTAGCATCGTCTAGACAATCCCTCACAGACGTACCAGAGGCTAGCATCGTCCAGACAATCCCTCACAGACATACCAGAGGCTAGCATCGTCCAGACAATCCCTCACAGACGTACCAGAGGCTATAGCATCGTCTAGACAATCCCTCACAGACGTACCAGAGGCTATAGCGTCGTCTAGACAATCCCTCACAGACGTACCAGAGGCTATAGCGTCGTCTAGACAATCCCTCACAGACGTACCAGAGGCTATAGCATCGTCTAGACAATCCCTCACAGACGTACCAGAGGCTATAGCATCGTCTAGACAATCCCTCACAGACGTACCAGAGGCTATAGCATCGTCTAGACAATCCCTCACAGACGTACCAGAGGCTATAGCATCGTCTAGACAATCCCTCACAGACGTACCAGAGGCTATAGCATCGTCTAGACAATCCCTCACAGACGTACCAGAGGCTATAGCGTCGTCTAGACAATCCCTCACAGGCATGAGGCGTGTCTGCTCAGTGACTGTAGACCCTGTCTTACTGACATCAGTATTAACTATCAAGGCTTTTGCCAGCAATGCAACCTGTTTTACTTTAGACAAGAATTTATGCAGCCCAGAGTGGCCTTGAACTCAAGATACTTCTGCCCCAAGCCTCCCAAATTCTGGGATTCTAGGCAACTGCGACTATTCCTGGATACGATATTAATATAACTCATCAACAGATCCCACAGGAACGTTCAGGTTTCTAACTTCTCTTCAGTCTTTGGCTTGGTCCATGTCCCCACACTCTAGATCTGTTTTTGCCTTTGTTGACAGCTAACTCTTCACAGCCCCAAATGGCTCTGCCCTCTGTGTCACCGTCTTGGTTCCTAAGGCATTTGAACTCAAGTGTGGTTTACTGGCCTTCACACCCCTCTCCGTGTAAAGATCTCAAGGCAACAAGACCACCAGAAAGAGGAGAAAACAGTATACAGGGGTCGGTACAAGCTGGAGTCTTCAGAGAGGAAGGAGCCTCAACAGAGAAAATGTCTCCATAAGATCCAACAGTAGAGCATTTTCTTAATTAGTGACTGACGTGGGTGGGTCCAGACATTGTGGGTGGTGCCATCCCTGGGCTGGTGGTCCTGGGTTCTATAAGAAGCAGGCTGAGGGCTGGAGAGATGGCTCAGAGGATAAGAGCACTGGCTGCTCTTCCAGAGGTCCTGAGTTCAATTCCCAGCAACCACATGGTGGCTCACAACCATCTGTACTGAGATCTGGCACCCTCCTCTGGTGTGCGGGCAGAATGTTGTATACATAATAAATAAATAAATCTAAAAAAAAATTAAAAAAAAAAAAAGAAGCAGGCTGAGCAAGCCATAGGGAGTAAGCCAGTAAGCGGCACCCTCCGTGACCTCTGCATCAGCTCCTGCCTCCAGGATCCTGCTCTGTTTGAGCTCCTGTCCTCACTGTCTTCGATGGTGCACAGTGCTGTGCAGTGTGAGCCAAAGAAACCCTTCCCTCCCCAAGTTGCTTTGGCTCGTGGTGTTTGGTCACAGCCATGGAAACCCTAATGAGGACAGAGGTAAGGACAGACGAGCCCCATCTCTCCCTGTTAGTATAGACCTCTCAACTGCTGTGAGCCTCAGTTTCCCCATCTTTCAAACAGCTATAAGACCTACCTGGGGACAGGTATGTAGCTTAGTTGGTAGAGGTGCTCCCTTCATGAAGCCCTAAGTTCAATCTCCAGCACAGAATAAGCTGGGTACAGTTGGCACAACCTGTAACCCCGACACTTGACAGAGGTTCCAGGCTATTCTCAGCTTTGTGGTGAGTCTGAGGCCAGCCTGGGCCACACACGGTCCTGTCTCAAAATAACATGAGGTTATGAGGCTGAATGTACAGCACCATGTCTAGTGCCATTCCTGTCCCTGTGGGTTAACAGGGACTCATAACGGCTCTCTTTAAATATTCAAAAATAAGAAGAAGGTTAAGAGAGGTTACACGATGTATTAAAGTCAGCTCAGCATATCAGAGGCCAACCGTGAATTCCCCCCATTGCCCTTGACAAATTGAAAGTCAGCATTCCAAATGCAACCATAGGAGATTTTTTTTTTTTTTTTGCAAGCCCAGGGACACTGGATGGCAAGGGCGCAGGTTTAGCCGGGAGGGGATCAATGGTTGGTCTTGAGTAACTTCACCCTCACCTTATGCAAGCAATGGAGCTACTGATGTCAAAGCAGTTTGGTCAGAGTGGAGAGGAAACTCCTTTGATGTGTTCCAGGCTGGATCAGCTTCCCAACCAGCTTTTCCTACTCCTGCTCCCAGTCCTGCAGCTTCCCACCCCTGAAACCAAAGCGGAGGGACAGCTGCTGTGGGCTCTCAGGTTCTCTGCTGATTCCTAAGGAAGTTTGTGAATGTTTTTTTTCAAATATAACCACTTAAACTGCATCTTAAAACCAAGTTTAAAAGCCATGAATCCCCACAACTATCCAAATAGAGGGAGGTTAAATGATGCATTAAAGGTGACCCAGCGAATCAGAGGCCAGCAGTGAATTCCACCATGGCCCTTGACAAAATGAAAGTCAGCATTTTCAAACGGAACCATAGGAGATTTTTGCAAGCCTGGGGACATTCAACGGGAAAGACAATAGGGGCCAGCAAGGTGGCTCAGTGGGTTGAGGCACTGTTGACAAGCCTGATGGCCTAAATTCAATCCCCAGAGCCCACAGGGCGGAAGGAACAAAACTAGTCTGCAAACTGTCTTCTGACCTCCATGTGTGTTCTGTGACAGAAAGATAGACAGACAAATACACACACACACATACACACACACAATGTAAACAATAGAGGTATTAAATGCTCAAATCTCTTTCCCCTTTAATCATTTTATTCTTATTATGACTCTTATTATGCCCTGTGTGTGTCCTTGAACATGTCCTATCCCAGCCCAAGTCCAGTGACCTCCCACTGGCAACTTGGAATGGGCCACAGGGAGTGCTCACAACACAGAAATCAGTGTTGCAAACCAAGGTCCCCTCACTGTCTTCTTCCTTGTTTAAGCAAGAGTTAGCAAGTGATGTCGGTGATTCAAACGCAGACTGTTGGTTTTTGTTTTGTTTTGTTTTTAATTTTGAATTCATGTACTTTTTGTTTTCTCTTTGAATCAGGATCTTGCTTTCAAGTTCAGGCTGGTCTTGAACTTGTGACACTTCTGGTTCAGGAGTTTGAGCACTGAGGCCATGGTGTGTGCCTCCAGTGCCTTGACATTTTGAAGATGGGAACTGCTTTTGTTTAGATGGCTAGAATGGCTGCTGAGTGCCGTGTGAATCTGAGTCCTGGCTCAGAGGTGTTATTTTTGTTTTGTTTTAAACTTTATAAAAATTACAAGGTGTGCATGCGTGTGTTTTGGTAGGCATTTTTCAGTACCTCAATTGTGGGTTTCTCCGCCAGTGCAACAAGCTAAATCAAGCTGAATTAGAAAATAAAGGAGCAGGTTTAATCTGAGCAAAGCACTCCCTGGTGATCTCGGAGGAAGAGAAATCGCATGGCAGGTGTAGGAACCGGAGCTTGAATATAGGCAAAGTCTTGTTCCATGGGAGGAGCTGCCCCTTGGTGGGACAGGGTTTGGAGGGGGGGGGCTGAGACGGAGCTTCCGAGAGAGAGAGAGAGAGAGAGAGAGAGAGAGAGAGAGAGAGAGAGAGTGTGTGTGTGTGTGTGTGTGTGTGTGTGTGCATCCAAACTCTATGACATGCATGTGGAAATTGAAAGACAATTTGCAGGTCTCAGATTTGGCAACAAGCACCTCCCCCTGCTGAGCCATGTTGCTCTTTGTCTGTTTGGAATGGGGTCTCACTAGGCACCCAGACTCCCCTGCATCCGTATCTCCCTTACTCAGTTTCCTGAGTAGCTGGGGACTACAGGTACATACTGCCGCGTATGACCTGACTCAGCATTTTCTAATGGCCATGGACAGGATTTCGGAGTATGTTCTGCTTTCCCAGTGGGCACACCGGGCAGGCACAGTGTTCATCAGTGGCGGGCACACCAAGCAAGGAGAGCTAGGAGGTTGTGCCGGCCTGGTGTGGGTGGGAAGGAGGCACTGGTAAGCTGGGCCTCCCATGGCAGAGACGAAGACACACAGCTTGAGGATCCACACTGGTGATACGACAAGGGGCGGGGCTGGATAGAGAAGTCGGTGGTATGATGGAGGAAGGTCATTGGCTAAAAAAGGCACTGCCCTGGCCCATTTTATTGGTTAGAGGATAGGTGGGAGGAGTAAACAGAACAAAATGCTGGGAGGAAGAGGAAGTGAGCTGAGAGACTCCACCGCTCTGCTCTCGGGAGCAGACGCCTGAGAGAGACGCCATGCCCCGCTCCCGGGATGAAGCTCCAACCCAGGATGGACATAGGCTAGAATCTTCCTGGTAAGCGCACCTTGGGGTGCCATACAAGTTCAAAGACAGCCTGGTCTACAGAGTTACTTCAGGTCAAAGATACAGAGAACCTGTCTCAAAAAGCAAAAAGTTAAAAGTAAAAATAAATGAAATAGAGGTTAAAACAAAGGTGTACAAAGATGGAAAATAAACAGAGAATTTTGATACTGTATGCTATTATGCTCTCTTTGAATTGTTTGAATGCTGAGGAAAGAGCAAAAGCTACTAAAAGATATTTATAAATGCTGCTGAGCTAATCCAACATAGATATTTTGATGCCTTGAATTTGAAATTTGGATCTAAGGACATGATGCTTTGGAAAGGAGTTTCTTATTTTGTTTTCACAGAGGATGAGACGCTGTTCATTTCTTCTATTCCGATTTGGTATGATGGACCACGCCCTCCTGAAGGGTTGGTGTGAACGCCTTCAAAAAATTGCTTCACTCAACTGCCAACTGAGATGAAACTAGCACACAGGTTATACCATGAAAGACCTAATTAACGACGCCCCCATTCAGCAGGAAGCAGTTTGGAGAGAAATAACTGCGCCCATATTCCCAAAAAATGTTTATAAATGTTCTTTTACATTTAAAGGGGGATATGATATAGATATGAATAATTTGCATTAGTATAGATTTTGCTTTATTGATAGAGATTTAAGGTCAATTTTGTTATATGTATAAGTGTTTCTGATTTTGATTAAGGTATTGTGATTGTGTAGTTCATTTAAATATGTAATGTATAATTAAGAAATATAGGTTGTTAATGGATAATCATCGATAATAGTAAAGCTTGTAGTCATGTTAGTTAGATTTTCTAGATATATAGAGATATATTTTAGATAGACATTCTTCATGTCTTTCAAAGATTACAGAATAGGACATTTAATGTTTTAATAACTGAGGACTTTTCATGTCAATGAGACACTCTGCTCCTGGCAGCACCAATCTACTTCAAGAGGAAGATGGGCATCGAAGAGGCACCTGATGGAGTTTGATAGCCATTTGGGCAAGAAACTGCTCTTGCCTGGACTATTGCATAAACTGGACACAGAGAACCCACAGAGAGAGGACTACTGAACTTGCCTAAGGTGAGATGATCTTTTGGGGTTCCTGATTCATGAAAGAGTCTGCGAGACATTCTGCAGGACACAACAGATAGTGACTGAACTGACTTTGAATTTTCCTGCTTTATGGAAATGTCTGCTGGATACCATGGGCCTGAAGGCTGAAGATGGATGCCCCAACGGTACAAAAGAACTTTGGGTGACTGTCCAGGCAGCGAGATGTCTTTGTCATTTCTAGAGTTTGAAGTTTCTTAGTTCTTGTTTACTTAGGTAATATATCTTTCTGGAGTCTTTGATGGAGTTAAGAATAGTTAGTTATAGTTATAGTTTTCCTTAGTTATGATAAAGATTATTGTAACTTTTACTTGATAACTGTTTTGTTATATGTAATTTTGCTATGTTAAAGCCTTTTTTTTTGTTTAAACCGAAAAAGGGGAAATGATGGAGGAAGGTCATTGGCTAATAAAGGCACTGCCCTGGCCCATTTTATTGGTTAGAGGATAGGTGGGAGGAGTAAACAGAACAAAATGCTGGGAGGAAGAGGAAGTGAGCTGAGAGACTCCACCGCTCTGCTCTCGGGAGCAGACGCCTGAGAGAGACGCCATGCCCCGCTCCCGGGATGAAGCTCCAACCCAGGATGGACATAGGCTAGAATCTTCCTGGTAAGCGCACCTTGGGGTGCCATACACAGATGATTAGAAATGGGCTAAATTAATATGTGAGAATTAGCCTAGAAGAGAATGGGCCAAGCAGTGATTAAAAGAATACAGTGTTCGTGTAATTATTTCAGGGCATAAGCTAGCCGCCAAGCAGGCAGCCGGCGTGCTGGGGACGCAGCCCCGCTGCCCTTATTACTTCAGTGGTAGAGATCCAAGAAGGCCTTGGGCATTTCTGCCCAGCTCTGGGAGCATATCTACCTACCATACTCGGGTGACAAGCCCAACTTTATTGTCTCAGTGCTAAATACCCACACGTGAGCTGCTCTGGGAAGAAGGAGGCCCAGAGCAGTCTAGATAGGTGAGGTCACCTGCTAGGGGGTGACAGCTGCCTCATCTCCACAGAAGGGCAGGAATGCCTCCCCTGAGGAAGAGTGCGAGCCTGTCTATCCCAAGGTGTGCTGTCTGCAGCACTTTTACAATTTTAACAAGCTGGAAACCTGGCCTGGCAGTAAACACCTGCAGTCCCAGCAGGGGAGTGGGTGGGAGTACAAGGTCGTCTGTCACTACCCAAGTTCAAGGGTAGCCTGGGATCCACTCAAAAACAAAATGAAACACTCTCACATCGGGCCAGAAGGTTTACAGCTGCAATCCCAGGCCCCTACTGAAATAGGAAGCTGGTGAGCTCTTGAGGCTAGCCTGTGGTACATAGTGACACCTTGGGTTAAAAAAAAAAAACAAAACCAAACAAACAAAAAAACAAAAACAAGAAGCCTGGAAACTAAAGTCTGATCCCCAGAACCTATGGAAGGACAACCCCACAAGTTGTCCTTTGACCTCTGTGCACACACTGTGGCCCATACAGGCACACGTGCACACGCCCCTCCCTGCCACACATGAAAGTCTGGGGCAAGCTGAGCAAAATGCTCGCCAAACAAGTATGAGGACCAGAGTTTAGATCTCTAAAATACACAAAAAGTCGGATTCAGGGGCTGGACGTGGTGGCACATGCCTTTAATCCCAGCACTTGGGAGGCAGAGGCTGTGGATCTCTGTGAGTTCGAGGCCAGCCTGGTCTACAGAGCTAGTTCCAGGACAGGCAGAGCTAGGTAGAGAGACCATACCTCAAATTAATAAAGCCAGTTCCAGTAGCACACATCTGCAATCCCAACTCTCCTACCAGGAATTACAAGGTGGGACAGGAGAAGGCCTGAAGTTCATGGTCAGCTGGCCTGGCATACACAGTGGCTAACAAGAGATCCTGTCTCAAACAAGGTAGAGGGGAGAGTGGATGCCAGAGCTGTCCCCAACCCCCATACACAGGCCACGGCATGAGTGCACCCCTGCAAGTGTGCACACTCAATACAAAAATAAAAATATGTAAAAATACTAACGACACTAAAGCTCATACCTGAATATTAATAAAAACTGATAAATTCCATTGGCTTTATCATTATGTGCCAGCAAACATAAGCAATTTTGTTAATAAGATTTTATAGCTCAGTGCTTAAGAACACTTGTTGATCTTTCAGAGGACCAGAGTTCAGTTCCCAGCACCCAAGCCACCTGACACAAAACTACCCTTAACTCCAGTTCCAGGAGACCTGAAAATCCTCATGCATGCACACACACCAATAAATACATAAAGGAAGAAAGAGAGAGAGAGGGAGGGAGGGAGGGAGGGAGGGAGGAAGGAAGGAAGGAAGGACAGATCTGGGAGATGGTGGCACACACCTTTAATCAGCACTAGGGAAGCGAGGCAGGTGGATCTCTGTGAGTTCAAGGTCAGCCTGGTCTCCAGGACGGCCAGCGCTGTTACACAGAGAAACACTGTCTTGAGTTCGAGGCCAGCCTGGTCTACAAGAGCTAGTGCTAGAACAGGCTCCAAAGCTACAGAGAAACCCTGTCTCAAAAAAAAAAAAGAAAGAAAGAAAGAAAGAAAGAAAGACAAACAAAAAAAAAACGAAAATAAAACAAAACAAAATTTAAACAAATAAATAATAAAATAAACCTCAAGGCAAAAAGGTATTTGTCCTTGCCAAATCAGACTCCCTTCCCCACCCTAGGAGGGCGAAGAAACACTTCGTGTTGCTGTTGTTCTCCTTGGGTTTGCTAGGGCCTTGTCGTGAATGCCAGAGACCCAGCTCGAACTTAAGTCAGTGGGAGACCCAGGCTCAGGGAGACGCACACATGGAACAAGATCTGAAGATGCTGGAACTCTACGCGCCCTACTCCCAAATGTTTTCTAAGTGTGGATGGATCTTCTTTCTCTCTTGGACCATTTGATATGCACAGCAGACACAGGCTTCCTCAAGCCCAGGGCAAATCCTCGTCCATCCTCGGGGCAGTCACAGGATTCCCAGAGGCTAGTTCTAGTCCTGTGACCCATCAGACTGAGAGGTAAAGGGGCAATTCACAAAGGAAAAATGAGAAACCATTACAGAAACACACTGCAGGGATGTGAATGACACAGCCAGGAGATTCCTTAGTGTCCCCAGTGCCGCGCAGAGGAAAACTTCAAACCTGCTAGATTTCAGGGCTCCCTGCCTTAAAAATTAGGTACACTGAAACTTAGAAAGAAGCCAGTGATGACTCGAGATGACCGTTCACAGTGCCTAGAGCCCCTGTAGTGCATGTCATCAGAGACTCCAGAGAGCCTCAGTGATGCCTGGAGATATAGCTGCGTCACCACAAAGTTCAAGCTACAGCACTATGCCTCAAAAGATAAAAACAGTTCCACCCAAGTGGCCCTGCCTAGCCGTGCCAGGACTGATAACCGCGTGAGATGAAGGTTGTAGAATATCATTTTAAGAAGTGTTACATTCATCTATGCTGTGGGACATTTGTGTACTGATGCAAAGATGTGTTGTATTCTTTTATGTTGCATTTGTTTAACTGTGTGAAGCTGTGTTTCTCTACCTCTCTGAAAACGTGAGCTTGGTTTAATAAAGAGCTGAATGGCCAATAACGAGGCAGAAGAAAGGTTAGGCAGGGCTGGCAGGCAGAGAGAAGAAAGAGAAGGAGAAAAAGAGAAAAAAAAAGATTGAGGAGCAAGAGAAGGAGGGGCCAGTCACACAGCCAGACATGGTATAAGAAGGAAAGACAAGATAGATACACAGAAATAGAGAAAGGTAGAAGCCCAGAGGCAAAAGGTAGACAGATAATTTAAGAAAAACTGGCAAGAAACAAGCCAAGCTAAGGCCCAGCACTCATAAGTCATAATAAGCCTCCGTGCTTAAGAGCTGGGTAGCGGGTCCCCAAAGGAGTAAAAAGTAAAAGACACCCAACAGCAGATGAGTAGGCGGGCCCTCCTGGCTTTCTCCAGCTCCCACTATGACCTTTGCCCTTGCCTGGGGAGGCTGTTTGGACAGCTGGAGAGAAAGACATTCTACATACAGGACCGCACCTCTGAAACCTCACCGCTTCTATCTGCCACCACCTCCCTTCTGTTCCGTAAATTTGAAATTCAGGGGCTGAAGAAAGGGCCCAGTGATTAAGAGTGTTCCATACAGAGTTTGATTCCCAGCACCCATGCTGGAGAGCCCACAAAGGCCTGCAACTCCAGCTCCAAGGGATCTGACAACCTGGTCGAGTCTCCAAGGGTACCTGTACTCATGTGTGCACACGCGCGCATACACACACACACACATTTAAAAAAATTAGATTTTAAATTCATAGCTGGGGAAACAGTTCAGTGGCAGAGTGTTTGCAGAACACGTATGACATCCTAAGTTCAATACCCACTATAACAAAATTAAGAGGACTTGGGAGCTGGAGAGAGGGCTCAATGATTAAGAGCACTGCTGCTCTTCCAGAGGACCCGGGTTCAGTTCTCAGCACCATCATGGCAGCTCACAACCACCTGTAACTACAGTCCCAGGTGCTCCAACACTGTCTTCTGAGGACACTGCACGCATAAAGATGTACACAGGCAAAATACCCATCCACGGAAAATAAACACATACAATTTATTCTATGGATTTAAAAGGACTTAAAAGAAAGATGTGGATTCTATCGATGGATTCATCCACTGGCAACGCGGAGCCTTCACGATCCAAGTATTTCCCCCAAGACCTCAGCTCTGAACAATGCTTGCTTCAAAGAGCAAAGCCTTCGTTTGGTCTGTGAGCTCACTGGGGAGACATTTCCTATCCAAACGGCAATGACATCACAGAAACCCTATGGAAATGGCACTAGGGCCATTCCTGCTTTTCAGGCATGAAATGGACTCAGAGAAGTTGAGTGACTGGCTTCAGGATGCTCAGCTTCTAGGAGAGGCAGACGAGAACTCAGAAAGCTGAGGGCCAGCCTGGGTTACACACCAGACCTCGTCTCAATACACAAACAGACAAATTTAAATAAATTAGACAAAAAGAAAGTTCTTTTGGTTAAAAGATAACATCTACTCTGAAGGCACAAACTTTCAGTGAGTGTTCCCATAGCGACCATATTTGTTGAATGGTTCCTTCCCAGATCAGGGACATTCTGAAACCCAGGGTCTTCACTATGACCCTGGCAGTCACAGCCACTTGGGAAGCACACTTACTCTCTAGACGTATCCACTGGCATTTTATGAAAGAGGGACAAAGACCCTCAGACAGATTGCTGTCATTGTTCTGATTCCTGTGACCATACAATCTGCTAGGTGGGTTTTGTTTTGCTTTGCTTTTAAGTTTATTTTTATTATTTTAATTACAGTGTGTGTGTGTGTGTGTGTGTGTGTGTGTGTGTGTGTGCAGGCGTTCACAGAGGCTAGCGGTGCTCCTACTCTTAGATCTGGAGGTACAGGTTGTTGTGAACCAGGTGATGGGGGTCCTGGGAGTCAAACCCAGGTCCTCTGGAAGAGCAATACGTGCTTTTAACCTCTGAGCCATCTCTCCAGCCCCTTAGATGGCTCTCTCCACCCCCGCCCCCACCCTCTACAAAAGGGTTTCTCTGTGTAGCCCTGACTGTCCTGAAACTCACTCTGTAAGCCAGGCTGACCTTGAACTCACAGAGATCCACCTGCTTCTGCCTCCCAAGAGCTAGAATTAAAGGTGTGCCACCACTGCCCAGCTCTTTTCTTTTTTAAAAAATATTTTATTTATTGATTATGTATACAATATTCTGTCTGTGTGTATGCCTGCAGGCCAGAAGAGGGCACCAAACCTCATTACAGATGGTTGAGAGCCACCATGTAGTTGCTGGGAATTGAACTCAGGACCTTTGGAAGCACAGGCAATGCTCTTAACCTCTGAGCCATCTCTCCAGCCCTTAGTTAGGGTTTCTATTGCTGGGAAGAGACACCATGACCATGGCAACTATTATAAAAGAAAACATTTAACTGGGTGGCTTACAGTTCAGAGGTTCAGTCCATTATCATCATGGTAGACATGGTGCTGGAGACGGAGCTGAGAGTTCTACATCTTGCAGACGCCAGGAAGTGAACTGATTCACTGGGTATGGCTTAAACATATATGAGACCTCAAATCCCACTTCCACAGTGACATACTTCCTCTAACAAGACCACGCCTGCTCCAACAAGGCCACACCTCCTAATAGTGCCAATCCCTATTCTTTCAAGCCACCACAGTAAGACCTTGCTCTAGGCCCAGATTGGCCTCAGCTTCACACAGATCTTCCTGCCTCAGCCTCCCAGGGGCTAGGATGGCAGATGTACACCACATGCAGATGAAATGATTTTGTTCCATGCCTTTAGAGAACATGCTGAAATTACTGCTTCATGGGAGATGAGGGGATAGAGTTCATGTGGCTGAGGATAGCCTTTACCTCCTGACCCTCCTACCTCTGCCTCTGGATCTTTGGGATTACAGGCATGTCATGTGCAATGCTGGGATTCAAACCAAGGGCTGCAGGCAACCTAAGCAAGCCTCTCTACCCACTGAACCACATGCCCAATCCGAATTCTCCTCTTCATAAAATGAAGGGGAGAAAATGTGACTGATGGTTCTGCTGTCTACCATTCTGCTCTGGTACTTTGTCTCATACCCAAGACTTGGTTTTTCTCGACACCAATAAGCTGATTTCTGAAAAGGGAGCATACTGTGAACAGACCCTGATGCACTCATGAGATGCTGTGGGATAATGCTCTGGTACACTGTAAAGATTTGTCACTTGTATTGGTTTAATAAAACGCTAATTGGCCAGTAGCCAGGCAGGAACTTTAGGCAGGGTGACCAGACTAGGAGAATTCTGGGAAGAGGAAAGGCAGAGGGACACAGTCACCAGCCAGACACAGAGAAAGCAAGATGAGAATGCCTTACTGAGAAAAGGTACCAAGCCACATAATAGACCTGAGTTAATAAGCCAAAAAGTTTCTAATTAATATAACCCTCTGTGTGTTTCTTTGGGACTGAAAGGCTGCAGAACTGGGCAGGACAAAAACTTCTGTCTACAGAGGAGATGTGTGAAGCACTTGCTGTGCAGGTGTGGGACCTGAGCTTGGATCCCCGGAAGCCACAGCACATCTCTAACCCCAGCACTGGGGCAGCGAGACAGGAAACTCCACAGAAACTTGTGGACGAGCCTAGGACAGGAGATCATTTCTCAAACAAGAGGAGCAGCAAGAACAGACACTGGGAGTTGTTCTCTGCTCACATGTACATGCCACAGGGAGAGTGCTCCCCACACACAGGGAGAGTACCCCCACACACAGGGAGAGTGCCCCCCACACACAGGGAGAGTGCCCCCCACACACAGGGAGAGTGCTCCCCACACACAGGGAGAGTGCCCCCCACACACAGGGAGAGTGCCCCACACACACAGGGAGAGTGCCCCCCACACACAGGGAGAGTGCTCCCCACACACAGGGAGAGTGTTCCCCACACACAGGGAGAGTGCCCCCCACACACAGGGAGAGTGCCCCACACACACAGTAAGAGTGGACCCCCCTACACACAGGGAGAGTGCCCCACACACACAGGGAGAGTTGATGGAGGAAGGTCATTGGCTAATAAAGGAACTGCCCTGGCCCATTTTATTGGTTAGAGGATAGGTGGGAGGAGTAAACAGAACAGAACGCTGGGAGGAAGAGGAAGTGAGCTCAGAGTCTCGACAGCTCTCCTCTCGGGAGCAGACGCCTGAGAGAGATGCCATGCCCCGCTCCGACCCAGGATGGACATAGGCTAGAATCTTCCTGGTAAGCGCACCTTGGGGTGCTACACACAGATGATTAGAAATGGGCTAAATTAATATGTGAGAATTAGCCTAGAAGAGAATGGGCCAAGCAGTGTTTAAATGAATACAGTGTCCGTGTAATTATTTTGGGTAAAGCTAGCCGAGCAGGCGGCCGGGGTGCTGGGAACGCAGCCCCGGCGCCCCATATTACTACAGAGAGTGCCCCACACACACACAGGGATAGTGCCCCCACACACACAGGGAGAGTGCCCCACACACACACAGGGAGAGTACCCCACACACACACAGGGAGAGTGCCCCCCACATACAGGGAGAGTGGACCCCCACACACACACAGGGAGAGTGGACCCCCCCACACACACAGGGAGAGTGCCCCCCACACACAGGGAGAGTGCCCCTCACACACAGGGAGAGTGCCCCCCACATACAGGGAGAGTGCCCCCCACACACAGGGAGAGTGGACCCCCACACACACACAGGGAGAGTGCCCCCCACACACAGGGAGAGTGCCCCACACACACACACAGGGAGAGTGCCCCCCACACACAGGGAGAGTGGACCCCACACACAGGGAGAGTGCCCCCCACACACAGGGAGAGTGCCCCACACACACACACAGGGAGAGTGCCCCCCCACACACACAGGGAGAGTGCCCCCCACACACACACAGGGAGAGTGCCCCCCACACACAGGGAGAGTGGACCCCACACACAGGGAGAGTGCCCCCCACACACAGGGAGAGTGCCCCCACACACACACAGGGAGAGTGCCCCCCACACACAGGGAGAGTGCCCCCCACACACACAGGGAGAGTGCCCCCACACACACACAGGGAGAGTGCCCCCCACACACACAGGGAGAGTGGACCCCCACACACGCACACAGGGAGAGTGGATCCCCCCACATACACACAGAGTGGATACACACACACACACAGGGAGAGTGGACCTCACACACACACACACACAGAATGGACCCCACACACACACACAGGGAGAGTGGACTCCTGCGCTCACGCTTGCGTGCACACACACACACACACACTCACAAACTAAGGGAGGGAGGGAGGAGAGAGGGAGGAGGAAGGGAGGGAAAAGAAACATGATTTGGATTGAGGATATAACTCATTGGTATAAATTTCTTTTTCTTTTAGTCCCCCTTGCTTTTTCAAGACAGGCTTTCTCTGTGTAACTCTGGCTATTCTGAAACTCACTCTGAAGACTCAGAAATCCTCCTGCCTCTGCTTCCTGAATTTTGGGATTCTTTACATGGCACTGTCTGGTGCTGTGTTACATACATTATTCTGTGTCTTAAATAAAACAATTCAGGCTGGGTGGTGGTGGCACACACTTTTAATCCCAGCACTAGGGAGGCAAAGGCAGGTGGATCTCTGTGAATTCAAGGACAGCCTGGTCTACAGAGTGAGTTCCAGGACAGCCAAGACTACACAGAGAAAACCTATCTTGAAAAAACAAAACAAAACAAAAACCCCAAACAAACCAAAACCAACATATATCCTGAATCTCTTTCCCCATGACTACATAGAAGCTCATTAATTCATGCTTTCTCTCTTTCTTCCTCCCTCCCTTCCTTCCTCTCCCTACCCACTCTCTTTCTTATTGGTACCGGGGGGGGGGGGGGGGTGGAACCCATTCTCTCTCTACCACTGAGCTATTCATACTGGATAAACCAAACTGAGCACAGCCAACCACTTTCATCATTTTTGAGAAGATGGGAACTCTCCTGAAGCCCAGAATCCTGGATACCAGCCAAGGCCCCCTTGTATTGTAGGTCTGCTATGGGAGCTTGAAGTAATATGAGCGGCAGGGCTGCGTTCCCAGCACCCCGGCCTCCCGCCTGCTCGGCTAGCTTATGCCCCGAAATAATTACACGGACACTGTATTCTTTTAATCACTGCTTGGCCCATTCTCTTCTAGGCTAATTCTCACATATTAATTTAGCCCATTTCTAATCATCTGTGTATGGCACCCCAAGGTGCGCTTACCAGGAAGATTCTAGCCTATGTCCATCCTGGGTCAGAGCTTCATCCTGGGAGCGGGGCATGGCGTCTCTCTCAGGCGTCTGCTCCCGAGAGCAGAGCTGTGGAGTCTCTGAGCTCACTTCCTCTTCCTCCCAGCGTTCTGTTCTGTTTACTCCTCCCACCTATCCTCTAACCAATAAAATGGGCCAGGGCAGTTCCTTTATTAGCCAATGACCTTCCTCCATCAGGAGCTCTTTCTGTACTCTGGGGTGTGGTACAGGATGAATCATAGAACCCTGTTCTCCTGTAGCTGAGGCTAGCCTTGAATTCTTACTTCTACCCCCAAGCACTGAGATAGCTGGCACAAGCCATAGCACCACCTTTTGTTTTGGTTAGTTTTGGTTTGGTTTGGTTTTTTGAGACAGGGTTTCTCTGTGTGACAGAACTATCTCTTGTAGACCAGGCTGGCTTCGAGCTCACAGAGATCCACCTTCCTCTGCCTCCTAAGCGCTGGGATTAAAGGCGTGCACCACCACTGCTCTGTTTGAATAGGTTGTTAAAGGTGGTGCTGTGGCCGGGCAGTGGTGGCACAAAGAAACCCTGACTCAAAAAAAAAAATGCTTCTGGAACCTACCCCTTAGCACAGGGGTAGAGCAGCGATGGTCACATCCAACCACCACTAATGTCCAGCAGAGCCCAACTAGAGCATGAGGAAGGGACAAGGGGGGCTCCCGAGGCTAAGTTCTGAGAGTGCCCTCCCTAGGCTCTGCCCAAAGAGAGATGAGCACCTTGTAGCATATCTAGACCATGACTGAGAACCAACACATTTCTGGAAGTAAAGGCAGAGGGGAGGAGAGCTACAGGCACCAGCTGTGCCCAGCTGAACCTGACACCTGCCGCTCCAGCCTTCTGAACCCAAGGCTGCTCGTGACGTGCTTCCTGAATTCGGGAAAGGCTGGCCTTATGCCTAGGATAGAAGCCAGGCCAGGTTCCAGCAGCAGGGGGTTGAGTTGGTCACAGTAAACAAAGGACAAGATGTTCCTGTGGTCCAGTCCAGCATAATAGTGGGTGACCTTCTCCCTCATGGAACCTTCTCTGGTAGAGAGTCACCGAGGAGGGGCAGGAGTAAGGGAGTGAGACCACCTATTCTGCCTCCACAACTGCCCCAAATACAGAGATCTAACAATGGAGAAATGGTCTCTGGAGGGGCAGATAAGATTCAACTTCAGAATCAAACAGGCTAGAGTTTGGTTCTCTGTTCCCACCAGCTCCGCCACCTCCAAGATGTGTTCACTCCATTTCTATGTGTATGTGTATGATGGACTTGTGTGATACGCTGGTGTGTGCATGTACGTGGGTGGTCAGAGGACAATCGTAGGTGTTGTTCCTCAGGTACTGTTCACCCTACTCCTGACCTTTGAGCTGGAGCCTCTCACTGGCCTGGAACTCATCATGTTGACTAGGCTGGTTGCCCAAGGGAGCCCCGGGGATCCTCCTGTCTCCATCTTCCAGTGCAGAGATTAAAAAAGGCACGCAACCACATACTTGTGAGTTCATGGGCTCAGTACTTTACCAACAGAGAGCCCTCCTTGGCCTGGTCTCCCCCCTTTTTGGGTGAGCAGGGCTTGAGTCAGGGTCTCACTGTGTAGCCTTGGTTATCTTGGAATTCACTCTGGAGACCAGGCTGGCTTGGAGGCACACAGATCTGCCTGCCTCTGCCTCCCAGGAGCTGGGATAAAAGGCATGCGCCACCACACCTTTTACACATTTTTGAAGCGTGGGCCCTGGACTTAGAGTAAACGGTCTCATTCTGCCATTTGTTGATTGCACAGTCAAAACCTGAGTCCTTGGCCAGGCTCTCCGGTGTCAACCAGAAAAAAGAGGTTTTAGGTCCTGGTGTGGAGACAGAGTGAAGGGGGGGGGGGTTGTCCTAGGGACCTTGAGTAAATACCAGCTATTGTCACGTCATCTTCCTAGAAAGGCCCAGAGATGTGGATGAAAGCTCCTGGACCTTCCTGTCCCCACCCCAGAACTATCAGTTCTGCCTTCCCAGCATCCTAAGAGCCGGGGGCAGGTATAAAGCCTTAACCTCCCTTCTAATAAATACTCAGATTATAGCAAGGCCAAGGCCCCCCTCAGCTCTCAAAGAAGTATAACTGATTACAGACAGCATAAATAGAGCCATACCATGCTTCAGGTCCCATGCCAAAGACTGCATGTCATCTTATTGACCCCTCCATATTAACCATCACCGTGTACCCTGACCCCTTTTCTAAGACATGGTCTCACTGTTTATCCCTGGATTGGCTGGCCAGCACTCACAATGTAGACCAGGCTGGACCTGAACTGTGGGCATCCTCATGCTTGGCCTGTGGGTCTCGGATTATAGACATGTGTCACCATACCTGGCTATTGTTTCCATTTTACAGAGAAAGAAACTGCGACTCCCAGGCTTGGTGACTTTTACAGCAGAGCCAGGATGCAACCCCTCCTACACCCGTGCCTCCAGGAACCGTGGAGCACCCTGCCCTAAATATAATCTACATGTTTGCTTTGCAAACTGGGTTTCAACACACCCCCAGCAGCCCAGCTCACTCCCCTCAATCAGATAGCCCCTGCACTAAAACTGGCCTTACTCTCAGAGCTTTCAACCTGGATGCAAAGATCACAGTCCCACCCCACATAGAGAGAATGTGCCCTTGGCTTCTTGTCCTGGCTCTGCTCTGCTGGCCAGTGATCCATAGCAACACCCCTCTCCCTCTGAGGCTGGCACAACCGCCCTGTCCCTGTGAAGTCAGAACTGACTCAGAGGTTCCCAAGTCTAGGAGCTCTGAGCTAGCTCAGCTCTCCACCTCCAGGAAGGCCAGGCCAGGGGCGGTCCCTGCCTTTGCCCTGCAATAAATACACCGTCCAACCTCCCCAGGCTTCTCACCCCAGCCTTCCTGACCACTATCAACCATGGTAAGTGTGTCTGGGTCATGTGGGTAGCCATGAGTGCCGACCCACGGTGACTCAAGAAGTCCGTGCCATCACCTCTCACTGTGCCTTTCCTCTCCCCTCTAGACAACCTATACCAACAAAGGACCAAAGGTAAGCCAAGAAGAGAGATGCAGGGCCCTTGGCCGAGGAAGGGAAAGACAAAGGTGGCAAAGTGGAGGAGGAGGATGCCCACGGGTGTGTGACATCTACGCTTGAATCCCCATCCCCTCCAGCTGACCGAGCTGGACTCAATGTCAGCTTCCTGAAGAACTCCCTCCATAAATACCTGTTGGTCTCTTGAACCTGTTCAGATTTCTTTTCTTTTGTTTTGTTTTTCGGGACATGGTTTCTTTGTGGTTTTGGAGCCTGTCCTGGAACTAGCTCTTGTAGACCAGGCTGGTCTTGAACTCACAGAGATCCACCTGCCTCTGCCTCCCAAGTGCTGGGATGAAAGGCGGGCGCCACCACCGCCCGGCTTACCTGTTCAGATTTTTTCTGTGGTCTCCCTGACACCCATGCCGTTCCCACATGAGCTCACTTCCTTCTGAGAACCCTGGGCAGGCCTCCTGTGGGGGATCCCCATTTCTGAACTCTCAAGGAGCTCAAACCCTCTAGCACGAGATGTCTTTGGAGGCTAGACAAAGATGTGGGGGGGGGGGGTGGCATTCTCCTAGGTTTGGGGACTGAGACTGGAGAAAAGAGGCAAGGACAAACTCCATCCTGGGATCCAACCTCCTTTTTCTTCCTTCCTGTAGCCCGAGCGAGGCCGATTCCTCCATTTCCACTCTGTGACCTTCTGGGTTGGCAATGCCAAGCAGGTAGAAAGGCTGGAGGGGGGCAGGGGACAGGTCAGAGGCCTCCTTTAGGGGGCTGGCCCCAGCTGCAGCTGGGATTGGCTACTGTGAGGGGAGGATCTAGGCCAGGCTAGAACTGGCCCTTTGGATTCTCATTACACAATCAGATCCACAGACCCCAGCAGGGACCTTTCAGAGGGAGGGGAGGGTTGCTGCTATTCCTAGGAGGGTCTCCGAATGGGGAACAAGAAGGCAGGCAGAAGACTGGGGATCCCTTCTAGGGATCTCCGGGTTTGGTCCCCATGCCCCTCTGAACCCCTTACCACTGTGCCACCCAGGCTGCCTCCTTCTACTGCAACAAGATGGGCTTTGAGCCGTTGGCCTACAAGGGCCTGGAGACGGGTTCCCGGGAGGTGGTCAGCCACGTCATCAAGCAAGGAAAAGTGAGTACGCACCCAGGTGTCCTGGTGTGGAGGGCTCCAGTGTGTCCTGCAATGGGGTACCCTGTCGTTTCAGGACACACACCCAGCTGGTTCCAAGATGCATGGCAAAGCTGCTACTGACTCATGCCCTAGGCAACGGGATCTCCCTGGCTTCATGGCTTTCTCAAACTAGCCTAGCATTGGACCCATAGAAGCCCTAGAAACCTAGGATGTCAGAGAAGAGACTTTAAATGGGCTCTGATCCATGGGATCCCTGGAGTTCTAGAGGCTCTGACTGAGGACCCAGCACAAGGCTACCACAGGGGATAACCCCCAGCTCTGAGGACCAGGAGGGACCGGAGGCAACAAGGGGCAGGAACACAAGCTCCAGGGATCCTGTATGGTGGAGTCTTGTGTCCCACCAGGGGTGCCATAGAGCAGGCAGGGAAGATGGAGGGCAGGCACCTCACCCTCTCCTGGCCACCAATCCCATCCCCTTGTCCACTTTTTAGATCGTGTTTGTTCTCTGTTCCGCTCTCAACCCCTGGAACAAAGGTGAGGGGCATCACAGTGGGTGGCAGTGTGACCCTGACAGTTGATCAGGGCATGGACTGGGGCAGGGTGAGACTGGAGCCCAGAAGGCCGGGGCGGGATAGGGGCTCGGATCGCCACTGCCTGTATTCTCCTGCTGGCCGCAGAGATGGGCGACCACCTGGTGAAGCACGGTGATGGGGTGAAGGACATCGCGTTCGAGGTGGAGGACTGCGAGCACATCGTGCAGGTGAGAAGCCGCTGGACGGACAGAGCAAGCCTCTGCCACTAGGACCCCAGCAGTCAGGCCGGACACTAGTTCCAGCGACACACACCCCATCCTTGACTGTGTCTGCTCTCTGTGCAAATCTCATGTCCAGTTCTCCAAAGTGGGGATAATCATAGCCTTGCTGGAAGGTTGGAAAGAAAATGAATTGAAATGATCATGTCTGGACCATAACATTCTCAAGAGGCAGTCTAGAGCCAGCCATGGTGATGCCCACCCTGAGCCTCAGACGGAAGATCCCGAGTTCAGAGTTATCCTCAGCTACACAGAGAGTTCGAGGATAGCCTAGGCTACACGAGGCCCTCCTTCAGAAGGTCTCCTTGCTCATGGGTTGGGCTCCGTAGTAGAGCACTTGCCTAATAAACATCCCTAGCAAGGCACTGAACGGAAGAAAACGGGAACTGAGAGGTTTAGCGCGTGGCTGTGCGGTTTTGAGTGCGTGACATAACGTCTCTGTGCTTCTTTCCTCGGAATGGAGGTAGCAATCCCATCTCATGTGATTGTCAGATTAACCTCAAAGCAGTGCCCGGCCTGTGTTAGGAACACTTCGTGCAGTGAGTGAGCTCCCGCTGAGAAAATGTGTGAGCCTGGTCGGGCACTCGGCACAGGGTCTGACACGCTAAGTGCCCAATGAAAGAACAGTTCGTCTGTTGCTATATGACCACTCCTCTTCTAGGAGGGAAAACTGAGGACTGGAGAGACAGCAGGTTCAAAGAGTAGTTGGTAAAGGCAGGGCTGACAGGCACGCTCGCTTGCTTTGTCTCCTATAAGCACAGCTTCAAACCTGGACCTGTTTCTCTATCTGGCAGATGGGCATGAGGCATGGTCCCAGAGAATCCAGCTGAAGGTAGCTAGCTAAGTGCCCTGCTATGTCAGAACCACAGAGAAGCCCACAGCAGGAGCCCTGCAAAATGTCTCTGGGAGGCTCCAGCCCTCACTAGTCTCCCAATTTGGTCTCCCATATAGAAAGCCCGGGAACGGGGAGCCAAAATTGTGAGGGAGCCCTGGGTGGAGGAAGACAAGTTCGGGAAGGTGAAGTTCGCTGTGCTACAGACGGTGAGTGAACTCTTCTGGCCCACTCCCACGGAGACACCATGACACCACCACCCCCAACTCGTCCATTACACCACCCTATCCACGAGCCTCGGAGTATAGCCTTTCTCAAGACTGACCTCTGAAAAGCATGACCAGGGCCGGAGGCTGCTGGGAGCTGCCAGGCATCCTCCCCAGTGGGAAGCAACAGCTTGGCGGGGTATAAGCTTCAGCAGAGGTGGGGGCATTAAAAAGGGGCGAGCAGTGGCATCTGAGCAACCCCCCACCCCCCGTGGCACTGCTGAAATGACCAAATACTGAAGCGGGAACTCACACGTGACCAAATACTGAAGCGGGAACTCACACGTGACCAAATACTGAAGCGGGAACTTACACGTGACCTGGGCACATACTGAGCCTCCTCGTGCCTCAGTCTCTCCACCTACAACCCCTCCCCGTCAGGAAAGCACCCAGGAGGACAATGCCCAGCACAGGGGTCACTCTCTACAGGGATGGTGAGCCTGCGTGGCACTCCTGTTACCTGGAGACTGGGGCAGCCGCCAGTCCCTCTTCCTCAAAGTTATATTAAATTTAAAGATTGCTAAAAGTGAGGAAAGGCCTGTAATCTCAGCCTCTGGGGGTCTGAGGCAGGAGGATCACAAATTCCAGGTGCTTAGGCTCAAATCCAGCCTGCGCAACTCAGTAAGACGCTGTCTCAAGATCTAAAAAGTGGACAGAGAGCTGCGGAAATGAGATGGCGTGGTGGGTGCTGGGCAGAAACATGAGGATGTGGGTTCAGATCCCCAGCACCCATAGAAAAACATGAGGATGTGGGTTCAGATCTCCAGCACCCATAGAAAAACATGAGGACGTGGGTTCAGATCCCCAGCACCCATAGAAAAACATGAGGACGTGGGTTCAGATCCCCAGCACCCACAGAAAAACATGAGGACGTGGGTTCGGATCCCCAGCACCTGTATAAAAAGCCAGGTGCAGTAGGGGCTGGGGACATAGCTTTGTGGTCGAGCACTTGCCTGGCATACCTAAGGACCTAGGTTCAATCCCCACCCCTGGGGGTAGGAGCAGAGCCAGTATACCTGTTAGGCCAGCATTAGGGGGTTAGGGGTAGACACGGGAAAATCCCTGGAACTAAGTGGAACTAACTAGACTCAATCCCAAACATAAATAAAGCCATGAAGGAGAAAACTGAATCCCCAGGCCACAGTTTCGGGACCTACAGGCAGGCTGAAGACACTACCAAACAAATGACAAGTAGCCATGCATTCCAAAAAGGACTGCCCACTGAGGCGGGGTCAGATTCCTGGTGGAACCCAGAGGTCTGCTGGTGCCTTGAAAACACCGGACCCTGATAGAGCTGGCGGGTAGGGGCTTCTCCCTGACTCCAGCTGCTTCCCACCCCCAGTATGGAGATACCACACACACCCTGGTGGAGAAGATCAACTACACTGGCCATTTCTTACCTGGATTCGAGGCCCCAGTGTACAAGGACACCCTCCTTCCAAAACTGTGAGTGCCCCTTGGTGTGGGAGTGGCAGAAAGAGACACCCCCCCTTTCCACTCTGGTGGAATCTGAAGGTGGCACAGACACCAAGCGGTGGTATAGCAGGTGAAGGCCTAGGGCCCGGCCAGACTTTCTGGCTCACATCTCAGCTCCATTTCCAGCCCATGAACCTCGTGCAGGAGGCTCCTCTTTACACCTCTGCTTCTTCATCATAAGATAGGATAGGGAGAGCCGAGCGGTGGTGGCGCAGGCCTTTAATCCAGCACTCGGGAGGCAGAGGCAGGCAGACCTCCGTGAGTTCGAGGCCAGTCTGGTCTATAGAGTGAGTTCCAGGACAGTCAATGGGGCTGTTAAGAGCTGTCGGGTTAACTGTGCCTAATGCATAGCAGAGTCTGCTACATAAATGTGAGCTACTAGGGTTGGGGAAAGGTTCGCGGCAATGGAGAGGATTTGGGGGGGCTAGTCTTCCCACCTTCTAACCCCATCTCTCTTCTAGGCCCAGATGCAACCTCGAGGTCATCGACCATATCGTAGGCAACCAACCCGACCAGGAAATGGTATCTGCCTCAGAATGGTGAGTCCCTGGCCTTGAACCCACAGAGATCTGCCTGCCTCTGCCTCCCAGTGCTGGGATTAAAGGCCACCACTTCCTGGCTACTTATTTATTTTTTACGTGTGCTTGTGTGTGGGGACACACACATCCCGCAGCATGTGTGTAGAGGCCAGAGAACAGTCGGCAAGAGCTGACTCTGTTTCCCCCACCCGGGTCCCACGATGGAACCCATCAGGATTGGTGGCAAGTGCTCTTCCCACTGAGCGCCCCCACCAGTCCCCATCGCCCCAGTTCTCTAAGTAAAGTAGGAAATAGGGTACAGGCAGTGGAAGGCAACTGAGGTTGCAGATTCGTGCATTCGGTGTAAACTCTCACCTTCATTGAGGAGTGTCGCTACCTACCTGAGTCTGTTTATATATCATTATTTTTTATTATTGCACAAGGTCACAGCGGAGCGTGCAGACCTGCGCGTGAGGAAGATAAAGCCAAGCCCACTTAGTTATATGTATTTTTTGGTTCTTTGAGATAGGGTCTCTCTATATCCCTGGCCATCCTAGAACTCACTCTGTAGACCAGGCTGGCCTCAAACTCAGGGATCCACCTGCCTCTGCCTCCTGAGTGCTGGGATTGAAGGTGTGCACCACCTGGCAACATTATCATATTTAACTGGGAACATTAACATGGCCCAGCTGAGGTAGCTACAAAAGCACTCAACCACAGCAGCAGGCTGTTTTGGACCGCCAGCCCCCAAAACATGACTCAGAGACTTTTATTAATTATGAAAGCTTGGCTTTAGCTTAGGCTTGTTTCCAACTAGTTCTTATAACTTAAACTAACCCATTTCTATTAATCTATGTGCATTCATGCAGCTCATGGCTTTTACCTCTCTTCCTGCATGTCCTGCTTCTTCTTCCCTGAGATAGAAGTCCCGCCTAACCTCTTCCTGCCTAGCTATTGGCCATTCAGCTCTTTATTAAACCAATCACGGTGACACATCTTCACACAGTGTAAAGGAATATTCCACAACACACCACTAAGCTACAGCCCAGCCCTTTAAGGGTCCCGGCTCTGCAAAACCTCACAGCGGCAATTAAATGAGTTTGGTCAGCATATCCAAGCCATAGGTTTGCATCAGCATCACCCTCCTCTAGATGAGAAGTAAGCTCCTGGCCCCCGGTTGGGAGTATTGGCTTCCTTCTATGTTTTGTTACGAGACCCTTTCCTTTCTCCTGGAAGAAAATTACCAAAAGAACACCTCTATGATGGCCAAGGTGTCACTGAGCGCTCACATGCTCAGTGGTGGGGACAAACGACTAGAGGTGGGTCTGGTCAGGCACTCAGGGGCGTGTCCCCTGGCCACTCCGCAGGTATCTGAAAAACCTCCAGTTCCACCGCTTCTGGTCCGTGGATGACACGCAGGTGCACACGGAATACAGCTCTCTGCGCTCCATCGTGGTGGCCAACTACGAGGAGTCCATCAAGATGCCCATTAACGAACCAGCGCCGGGCAAGAAGAAGTCGCAGATTCAGGTGGGGAAAGAACAGGGAAGGAGGTTTGAGGGCTCTTACGGGGCACAGATCTGAGTGACCGACAAACGGCAGCGGTCTCCTCCCTTCTTCTTCTTCTTCTTCTTCTTCTTCAGGAATATGTGGACTATAATGGGGGTGCCGGGGTCCAACACATCGCTCTCAAGACGGACGACATCATCACAGCGGTTAGAACCCTGTTCCTGGCCCATGTGCCCTCTCTATCCACTGCTGGGACAGTCTCTGCCAAATAGAGTAGGAGAGGGTGGTGGCAGTCCCTCTGGGAGGATGACAGGGCTTTCCTTCCAGATCATGTAACTCACAGAGTTACCCCTGCCCACTGTGATGTAAAAAAATCCAGTCCCAAGTATAAGAAAGCCTGGGCTCCAGCCCCAACTCTCCTGGTACTTTGCTGTGTGCCCAAGGGGATCCAGTGCCCTCTCTGGGCTTCAGTGTGCCTCAGTCTACAAACAAGGATATTAGACTATAAGACCACTTATGTTCTTTTATCCAAATTAAATATGCTTTGCCTATGGATGCAACATTCAAGGAGACCAGAGCCTACCTAGTCCTAAAGGAGGGACTAGTTTAGTCCTGGCCCAAAGGACAGGCAACAGGTCAGTGTAAGAGCTGTGGGGAAAAGCTCGGAAGTGCGAGAAAGCGGAAGATAAAGCGAGGTGCATCTAAATGGGGCAATCAAGGAGGGTGTTCTAGTTAAGGTCTCTACTGCTGCGATGGAACACCATGACCAAAGCAACTTGGCGGGGAGAGGGTTTATTTGGCTTGCACTTTGACATCACTGTCCATGACTGAAGGAAGCTAGGACAGGAGCTCAAGCAGGGCAGGAACCCGGAGACAGGAGCTGATGCAGGGGCTGTGGAGGGCTGCTGCTTACTGGCTTGCTCCTCATAGCTTGCTCAGCCTGCTTTCTTATAGAACCCAGGGCCAGCAGGCCAGGGGAAGGCATCACCCACCATGGATGAAGCCTTGCTAGTTAAGAAAATGTCCTACAGGCTTGCTGACAGCCCAACTTATGAAGGCATTTTCTCAGCTGAGGCTCCCTCCTCTCTGATGAGGAGAGAGTGTGTCGAGTTGACATAAACCCAGCCAGGACCGAGGGCCACGTGGAGGAGGCAGTTGAGAAGAGACACCCCACACAGAAAGGACCACCAAGACAAAGATGAGGAAGCCAGAAACGCTGCAAAAGCAGCGAGAAGCGTGTGGCTAGGACCGAATGAGGGAAGGAGACAGGAAGAGGTCAGAATGGGGCAGGTGGTACTGGCCATGGAGGACCTTGAATTCTGACTGTGACTGTGACTTCATTGTGGGGTAAGCAGAGAAGTGACACACTTGGTTCATCTCCACAGAATTCATCCAGCCGCTATGCTGAGACAGACATAGCTTACTGCCTCAGTTTCCCTAACATAGAAAGGCAGGCGTGGAGTACACTTCTGTGAGACCAATCACTTCCATTCTGTGCAGCTCAGACATAGGGAGGAGGTCACGGGGCATCCTGACAGAGGAGCTTGGACAGGACCCTGCCATCTCCTGCCCTGCTAGCCCCTCCTGGCTACAGTAGTTGAGATTAGGCAACCGGGCTGACCTGGACCCTGCTCCGTGACAGATCCGCCACTTGAGGGAGCGAGGCATGGAGTTCTTGGCTGTCCCGTCTTCTTACTACAAGCTGCTGCGGGAGAATCTCAAGACAGCCAAGATCCAGGTGAAGGAGAGCATGGACACGCTAGAGGTGAGGCCTGGCCCATGCCTGAGTCCACTGGGTCACACAGGCAGTGGAAATCTGGGGTGTGGGAAAGGGGGTGTCAGAGACAGGAACAAGCACAAGCAGCAGAGTGAAAACAGACCCACCTGAGGCTGCTTTGCGGAGTAGCTGGGGACAGCCTCTCCGAACTGACGGCTTCGCTTGAAATCTGTGTGATAAGGTTCCGGTCACGTGAAGGGCTGGGCAAAGATAGAGCAACACGTGCGAGGGTCCTGAAACAGTCACAGCCTCCACGTGTGTGAGGGACAGAAAGAAGGTCTTGTGTGAAGTGACTGGAGGCCAGGCAGGTTGGCAGGGACCAGTTTTTTGTTTTTTGTTTTTTCTCAAGATAGAATTTCTCTGTGTAGCCCTGGCTGTCCTGGAACTCACTCTGTAGACCAGGCTGGCCTCGAACTCACAGAAATCCAACTGCCTCTGCCTCTGCCTCTGAGTGCTTGGGTTAAAGGTGTATGCCACCACCACCCGGCTTGTTTTTATTTTTATAACTTTAAATTTTTTTATCTCTCTCTCTCTCTTTCTCTCTCTCTCTCTCTCTCTCTTGTATGTACATGTATGGGCACACTTGCCTGTGGGAGGGGTGCATGTGAGCTTGTGGAGGCCTGAGGTTGATGTTGGAAATCATCCTCATCACCTTTCTACCTTATTCACTGAGGCAGGGTCTCTCAATCAAACCCAGGACTCACTGATGTGACCAGTCTGCTTCTTTCTTTATTTCTTCCTTCCTTTCTTTTTTCTTTTTTTTTAATATTTGTGGGTTTTGTTTGTTTACTTGTTTGTTTTTTTTAACATTTTTTTTTATTATTTCTTATGTATACAACATTCTGCCTCCATGTATGCCCGCATGCCAGAAGAGGGAGCCAGATCTCATTACAGATGGTTGTGAGCCACCATGTGGTTGCTGGGAATTGAACTCAAGACCTCTGGAAGAGCAGCCAGTGCTCTTAACCACTGAGCTATCTCTCCAGCCCGTTTACTTGTTTTTGTTTTTTTTTTTTTTACTTTGTTTTTTTTTGTTTTCCAAGACATGGTTTTCTCTTTGTAACAGCTCTGACTGTCCTGGAACTTTTTTTGTTTGTTTGTTTTTGTTTGGTTTGGTTTTTTCGAGACAGGGTTTCGCTGTAGCTTTGGAGCCTCTCCTGGAACTAGCTCTTGTGGAGCAGGTTGGCCTCGAACTCATAGAGATCTGCCTGCCTCTGCCTCCCTACTGCTGGGATTAAAGGCGTGCACCACCACTGCCCGGCTTTGTCCTGGAACTTTGTACATGGCTTTTGTACCCCAGGCATGTGCCACTACTTTGGGGGCTGGAGAGATGGCTCAGCTAGCGGTTAGGAGCATTTACAGTTCTTCCTGAGGTCCTGAGTTCAATTCCCAGGACCCACATGGTAGTTCACAACCATACATAACCTTGGATCTGATGTCCTCTTCTGGCATGCGGGTATACATATACATACAGATAGAGCACCAAATAGACATAAAATAAATAAATCTTTAAAAATTATTAAAAGGGCTGGAGAGATGGCTCAGCAGTTAAGAGCACTGACTACTTTTCTGGAGGACCCAGGTTAAATTCCCAGCACCTTCAGGGCAGTTCACAACTGTCTGTAACTCCAGTTCCAGGGATCTGACACCCTCATACAGGTATACAGGCAGGCAAAACACCAATGTGCATAAAAACTCTTTTTTAAAAGTTATTTTTTAAAAAAAGAATCACACAGCTGGTCCACAACTTTAATCCCAGCACTCAGGAGGCAGAGACAGGCGGATCTCTGAGTTTGAGGCCAGCCTGGTCTAGAGTGAGTTCCAGGACAGCCAGGGATACACACACAGAGAAACCTTCTGTCGAAAACAAAAAACAAAACAACTAAACAAAACAAACAAACAAAAAAGACCCAAACCCAAAAACCAAACAAAGAAAAGTCAAAAAGAAGAACAAAAAAGATTTGTTTTTATGTGTGGGTATGTGTCTGTCTGCACGTGGGTGCTTGCACACCACAATGGCTACAGAGGTCAGTGGCACCAGACCCCTGGAGTTGGAATCACAGTGGTTGTAAGATACCTGATATGGGTGTTGGGAACTGAACTTGGGTCCTCTGGAAGATTGGCAAATGTTCTTAACTTCTGGGCCATCTCTCCAGCCCCACAGTCCATGCCTATGGGGTACCTGATCCTTGTCTCGGCTGAATAGCATCCCACTGTGTGGATAAATCACATTGTAATTATTCTTTCACCAGTGGGTGGCTGTGAGTTGGTTCTGTTTTTTTGTTTTTTTTTTTTTTTTTTTTTTTTTTTGCTATCATGGCTAAGGCTTCTGTGGACTTTGGTGTACAAGGTTCTACACGGACATTCCCTCTCTTGTGTATATGGGAGACTAACCACCCAGCACAGGCAAATATGTTTAAGACATTCTCTCTGCATTATTTATTATGTGTGTGTTCGGCAGCAAGTGTTTTTATTTTTTTTTTTATTTTTTTTTTTATTTTTTGGTTTTTCGAGACAGGGTTTCTCTGTGGCTTTGGAGCCTGTCCTGGAACTAGCTCTGTAGACCAGGCTGGTCTCGAACTCACAGAGATCCGCCTACCTCTGCCTCCTGAGTGCTGGGATTAAAGGCGTGCGCCACCATCGCCCAGCCGGCAGCAAGTGTTTTTACACTCTGAGCCATTTCTGAGGCGAAAGACGTGTGTAACGTTCTGAGAGACTCCCAGGCTCTTTTCCCAAAGTGGATGCAGCATTTTATATTCTCATCAGCAACATAGAAGAGAATCCCAGTTTCCACCGAGTGACATCTGATAGGGGCTATGGGAGAATGGGGGTGGGGGGGGGCCAGACCTCAAGCAGTTCTAAGGATCCCACAAGGATCCTACAAGGGCGGGTGGGCCTTCCTCTAACGGAGCCCACTGTCTCCCTCCCAGGAGCTGAAAATCCTGGTAGACTACGATGAGAAAGGCTATCTCCTTCAAATCTTCACCAAACCCATGCAGGACAGGCCCACACTATTCCTGGAAGTCATCCAGCGCCACAACCACCAGGTAAGGCCGCACCCAAGAAAAGCACCCGCTCCTTGCTAGGTCCCCACCTCATTCTTGCCTTCCATCGCCACAGGGCTTCGGAGCGGGCAATTTCAATTCCCTGTTCAAGGCTTTCGAAGAGGAGCAAGCCCTACGGGGCAACCTCACCGACCTGGAGACCAACGGAGTGAGGTCGGGAAAGTAGGTTCGGCTCACACCCAGACCAAGGCAGATGCCGGGTGCATCAATCTTCTGCTGGCTGAGACAAACCCGGGGTTCCACCCACATCATGACCACGTCCCTCAATTGCAAGGGTCCCTCCTTGCCTGCTCCCTCCCTGCTGAGTAAAACGACCTTCCCAGGTCCAAAACTTTGTCTTGTGTTTGTGCTCGGCCAGAAGTAGTGGCGTCACTTCGCCGCCAGGGGGAGACCAAGACTGCTGAGCTGCCTGGGTCCTCTGTGTGCGGAGCTGCAGGTGCAGGGTGCAAGAACTTTAATAAATGGGACCCTACTGGTGGGACGAATTGTGGAACTAGGAAAAAGGGGCATACACCATAGAGGCAAAGAGATAATACCGTTTCAAGGAGCGATAAGTGCGGGTGGTGGGGTTGAGTCCAGTGACCATCTGATCCAGGGAAAGTACTAGAAAGACAAGGTTCCGACATCGCTTTAAAAACCTTTAAAGATGAGCGGAGCCCTCCTTAATGTCGTCGTCACTCGGACCACATGGAGGGGGTCAGAGGACTTTGGGGGTGGCATCCTTCCTGAGCCATCACAGGACACCCTTCCTGGTCTGTGATAGAGTCCAATCTGAACCCCTCAGCCCCTTCCCTGCACCCTCAGCTGGCGGTCACTGGTGCCCCAACCCCCAGTGCAGCTGCCTTCCGCATGTCCTTGTTCTCCAGACAGCTGGGAAAGGGGCTAACAGTCAAACGCTACTGGTTGGCTTCCTTCAAAACCCTGGGGGTGCAGCTGAGAGAAACAAACAAAGAACCAGAGTGGGGTGGACTTTGGTTTCTTTCTTTTTGAACACAAACCAACTTAAAATTGGACTTACTTTATTTTGAGATGGAGGGGGTGTCTGACTATGTAGCCCAGGCTGACCTGGAACTTTCTATGCAGACCAAGCTAGCCTGTAACTCAAGTTCAGCTTGCCTCTGCCTCCACCTCCCAAAGGGTTGGGAATCGAACGTGTTTGGCACCACACCATGACAAAACTAGGCACACTTTGATCTCTGTAGGAAAAAGACCTGAGATGGCATTGGTATCACGGGGGAAATTGTCATAACTTCTGTTGTGGCTTTTGGTTTTTTCCCATCAGAGGAAAAACCAGGGCTTCTAAGATCATGAACTGAGAAGTGGAAAGATGTTGGTGTTGGATACGGTGGTGCACACTTGCAATCCCAGCACTTCAGAGACTGAAGCAGGAGGATCAGAAGTTTGGGGACAGTCTCCATGCTGTACTGAGACTCATAAAAGCAAATTAAAAACAAAAGATGCAGAAGAAAATGAGAGGATCAGGCTGCAGCCAATGCAAAAATCCTCCCTCCCTATTTTCATGGCTCATGCAAAAAAAAAGAGAAATGCTCTTGACACATTGACACAGAAGGCTTAAAAACCCGCAGCGCGTGGGCCACATCTGCACAGATTTTGTCTGTGTGATTTCAAACAAATGAGTCAATATATTTGTTGTTGTTTTGAGATGGTTGTGTAGCCTGGTTGCCCGGGAACTCTCTACGTAGACCAGGCTGCTCTGTAACTCAGAAATCCAGCTGCTTCAGCCTCTTGGATGCTAGAATTGAATGCACGTGCCATCATGCCCTGCTCCAGATGCGTTTTAGAAAGCGGGGCCGTTTCACACACTCCTGGGGCTTCTGCTGCTTCTCACAATAGACGCTCTTGTCTTTGGTCTTGCCTTGGTACTAAGTTGTGGGTACCTAACCGTATACCTAACGCCCTCAGTGGGCTCAGATGGCCATAGCCACATCCCATACCAGCTTCTTGCTACCTAGACGACCTTGGCATGCTACTCCGCAGAGCCTGTCGCCCGTCTAGTGAATGGAGGAAACACTTATCTCCTAGCCTGCTGTGACTCTTACATCAAACATCTTTACACAGTGGCTGCCACAGGGTCATGGACATGGTTTTGTTTGGGTTTTTCCAAGACAGGGTTTCTCTGTAGCTTTGGAGTCTGTCTTGGAACTCACTCTGCAGACCAGGCTGGCCTCAAACTCACAGAGATTCGCCTGCCTCTGCCTCCCACGTGTAGGGATTAAAGGCATGTGCCACCACCGCCTGCTTTCACGGGTGTCATTTGTTTTTGTTTTTCAGACAGGGTCTTAGTATATAGCCTTGAACTCAAAGTCTTCCTGACTTCCCAGTACTGGGATTACAGGCACGAATCACCTTGCTTGGTTCTACTCCCAGGTTTGTCTTGGGTTTTAATTTTTACTTTATTGTGTGTGACATGCATGTGTGGATGCATGCACACGCCACACAGCACACGTGAGATCAGAGGGCAACTCTCAGGAGCCAGCTCTTTCTTTCCACTGTGAGGTTTGAGGACAAAACTCAGGTTATATCCCACTTGGGTGTTTTGACATCCTGAGCCATCTCACTAGCCCTGCGTCACGTGCGGCAGAATTTTACAAAGGCTGGTCTAGAACACTTGGCCATCCTTCTGCTTGCATCCCAATTGCTGTGGAATTACTGTTTGTGCCACAATACCCAGCCTTGCTCAGGGTTTGAATCTTTCCTTCTCAGATCACCGTGGAAATTCACTCCATTACCCAGGCCCCCATCAGGCCCAGCACACATGTGGTCAAAGAACAATGTGCACCAATCAGTTCCCTCCTCCCACCGTGTGGGCAGCAAGTCCCTTTAACTGCTGAGCCATTGTGCCAGCCTCCGGGCCCTCTTTATACTGTTTATCTTGAGGCAGGCTTTCACTAAATTGCCTAGGCTGGGCTTGAACTCACTCTATACCCAGGCCTTTAATTTGTGACCCTCCACTGGAGAAAACAGGGTAACAGGCCTATGGCACTGATTTCTGCTTAGTTACAGATCATTAGTAACTCTTAAGAAAAATAGCTAGGAAAAAGAATTCTCTTTAAAAAAAGAAAAAACAGCTGGGCGGTGGTGGCGCATGCCTTTAATCCCAGCACTCGGGAGGCAGAGGCAGGCGGATTGTGAGTTCGAGACCAGCCTGGTCTACAAGAGCTAGTTCCAGGACAGGCTCCAAAACCACAGAGAAACCCTGTCTCAAAAAACCAAAAAAGAAAAAAAAAAACCCACAAAACCAAAAAACAAACATTTGATCCAGTTAAGAACCTACTGACAGGCTCAGAATTTAGACCCAACCAGGGACCCTGAAAATCAAGGGGAGAACTAACACGGCAGCTTGGTGTAGTCAGTCAGATTACAACCCCAGCGTTCAGGAGGCTGAGGCTAGAGGAGGGCTGTAAATTCTAGGCCAGCTTGGGCTACAGAGTAAAACAATCTCAATGGCAAGCAAACCCACCACACCCTCAAGTTCCTAGGCCTGGCCAATCCACCCTCCTTGTAAACAGGGTGCACTTTCAACAGGGAGAAGAGGGGGGAGGGGAGAGCAAGAGAGACGGCGAATCTGTAAGAAAAGTCAGTATATTTATGGTTCGCTTTATAAAAGTTACTATAATACAATGGTACATAGTATTGAATTCACAAAAATATGAACAGGTATTTACAGCAAGACACGCCCACAACGGAAACACTTCTCTCCAAAAACAGTTACATACAGATGACAGAGAGTCTATACACAGACAACCGAAAAGTTATTGGTTCTCTTCTTTGTAGGGGCAGGGATGGGGGGGGGGAAGACAAAAAAAAAAAATCAGAATCCCCTGGCCCTTTAAAAGCAGAGATCTATTCAGCGATAACAAAAGCATTCAAAGAAAAATGGGCCCACACATCAGGATTATTGCAAACCATTCCTGGGGGGGTCAGGGGTTGGGGCAACCTCAACACCTCACCCATCATAAAAGTCAGCCAAGGTTAGCGCACAGGGATCCCATGATGGGCTGAACCTGCAGCTTTCCCCTGGCTTCTGGGGTCACCATCCTTACCCTTCTGTGGAGGATACAAGGAGGAGAGGTGAAAACCGCCCACAGTGGGGGGAGGTGGCCGCACAAGGAACTCAAATTAGCCGTCTCTACACACTACACACTTCTTCTTGTGAAAAATAAATATTTTTCTCATTTGCACAGTTATGCAGAAAACAGTAAATGGAAGAGAAGGTCAACGCTGTGCCCAGGCACCCCCTGTGTCTTTAATGCCACTGATCTTCTAGAGCTTCAGACCTGTGGGCACAGTCTCAAACACAGAAGGTCCGTGGAGGATTCAAAAAAAAAAAAAAAAAAAAAAAAAACAAAACAAAAACACAACAAAACCACCAACGATAGAGAGAGAAAGAAAAAAAATAACAATTCTTTGTACAGAATTTACATGTAAGAAGCTTGACACAAGCTGATACCAGAGGCTCCGCCCTGGTCCACGGGTGGGATGGGTCCCACCCGGAGCACTTTCATCTTGGTGAGGACTCCGGGTCACAACAGTCACGGTCCACAAGTATTTACATGCCTGCTCTACTTTGGGGGGAAGGGAGACTTGCTGTTTGTGTCTTTTTTGTTGTTGTTGTTGTTGGTTGCTTTTCTTTTTTTTTTGGAAGTACAAAGAAATAAAGAAAAAAAAAAGTCTTCCCATGTTTCTACAAGAAACAAAGTTCCCGAGAAAAGTCCGTTATGGCAGTCTATCTGTCTACAGGAATAGGTTCTGAACTTCAAAAAGAATCATTTTTTTCCCCTTCATTTTGATTTTATACGTGAGAAAAAAAATCCATGAAATTAGTCATGAAGAGGATGGGGACGGGGCTAGCGCGGGGACAGGAGCTGCCTAAGACTTAGAGATTTAAAATCATTTCCAAGACCATTTTCCTTTCTCTGGGGGAAAAAAAACTGCTCACTATAGAAATAAATACGCTCTGGCCTCCTACGTGGGGGCCTCCAGCAGGGTGACGTGGGTGTGGCGTGGGGTAAAGGGGCGAAGCTTATCAACAACAAAAAATGTCACATGCGTAAGGTCAGACAACCCGTAATGGCAGGGCTGGGGGGCCCTGAGGGCCCTGGTACCCCCTACACCCAGGCAAAGCCGAGGCAGCAGAGAGTGGAGACACCCTTCCCAGTGCCCCCACCGCACTGGGAGGCTCCATCGTTGCTGGCATCCGAATGAGAAAGTAAACATTGATTGAACCCAAGGATTTAGGGGTGGTAGGGCAGCTGGGAGCACCCAGAAAGAAGTTCCTGTCTGGGATCAGCTTGGCTCCCCCAGGGTCTACCTCAGGGAAAGGACACCCTCAACCACAGAGGAAGGGACAGACTGAGGAACAGGCCGGAGAAGCTGTGGGGTCTGCTCACTGCACCCACAGGCAGAGAAGCGCCGTTCCGGTATGTAGTGTTCTGAGAGGTTCCGGCCGCTGCAGCCCCCTCCTCCTGCAGCACCGGGCCCGGAGTCAGCCTGGACCCTGGGCCCACACAGTTTCACCGAGGCCTTCAGGCCCCCACAGGGTTCCTCCTCTGTTTCTGCCTTCACATTTTCAACGGTTAAAAATGTCTTTTCTTAGGACAAGGTAGAAGAAATAAAGAGAAGACAACGCAACAGAGCAGCATTCACGGAAAACGGTCGAGGCCGAAGACAGCGAGAGAGACGGGGGATGGAAAGCTAGATACAGAGATGAGGATAGAAAGCCTGCAGAGAGCATCTTGAAAACGGAAAGACACAGGTGAGACAGAGAAGCCCTTTCCCGCTGCGGGGCTGGAGCTGCGGGTGGGTCCTGGGGTAGTGTTGGGGGGGGCGCCAGGCCCTAGCGTGGCTGCTGGGGGAAGGGACAGCACCTGAAATGGGTGGGAGGTGGAGCCTGGCCCAGGGCGAGGGTCCTCCCGGGCTACGGCTGACATCCTATCCTTGGCCTTTGGCACCCGGGGACTAGTTGAGGGTCCCCCGGCAGTTCTCGGAGCCACAGAGGCAGGGGATCTTGACGTCCTCAATAGGGAACTTATAGTCGTATGTGATCTCCTCATTGACGTTGATGTGCTGCTTCGAGTAGATGACAATCTTCTTCTGCGACTCCACTGTGATCACCTTGGCATAGCAGTTGGGCTGCAGGGGAAGTGGTGATGGGGTGAGCCAGGGCCCAGGACCCTAGCCAGTCCTCACCCATGTCGCTATCCCAAACCCAACTGAGCATGACTGGGGGCGCCTGCTCAGTGGAGCAGGGCTGAGCTCAGCCCTCCAGCCAGCGCCTCCCATGCCTGGTATTTAAAAAAAACAAACTGATGAGGCGCTGGAGAAATGGCAGTGGGGAAGAACATTTACTACTCTTGCAGAGGTCCTACAATAGGCTCTTGTCTCCCCCAACATGGTGCCTCAAAACCATCCAGTTTCAAGGGACCTGGCGCCCTCTTCTGGCTTCTCAGGGTACCAGGAACACTGCAGCTCACATAGATAATACGTGCTAGCAAAACACCCATACACACTAAACAAACAAAAACAAACAAATGAACCTTTAAAGATGACCACAATTATTTCCCATCAGCTGTGATGCATGAGAAGCCTACATCTGTGCGTCTAGGCAGGTGCTATTTCTGTATACTACAGGCCCTAGTTGCCTACTTTGCATATCAAGTTTGATTGGCAGAGTCTTGCCACCTTCATCTGCATATTACTTGTGGCTGCTTTTGTTTGGAGAGCGAGATAAACAGTTACTATAGAGGTCATCACGTTCACAGGCACCTGAAACTGTCTGTACCTTTCTCCCCAAGCCCTCCCCTTCAATCAGTGCTGGCTCTGGCCCCTAACCATTATGCCCCTTCTGAAGCCAGCAGGCATGGTTAGCCCATTACTGCTCACCTGGGCAGCTGCAGTAGCTTCTCACTAGTCTGGAGCTCACCAAATCAGCTATGCTCTGGGATTACACCACACCACCTTTTTATGTGGGTTCTGGGGACTGAACTTGGCTCTCTGTGTTTGCCAGGTAACCAATTTACCAACTAATGAGACTGGGTCTCTCTTGTGTAGTCCAGGCTGGCCCCTAACTAATCAGAATCTACCTGCTTCCTTCCCAAGAGCTGGGTTTAGAGGTGTGCACCACTGTACCAGGCTCCAGCCCACCTCTTGAGTACTTCATCCTAGGACTCTAGGATCCCCACTGCACCCATTGCACGGAAACAACAACTGAGGCCAGGAGAAAAGCTCCTTGTACAGGCCTCTGATCCCCTCCCTCCTCCCTGTCACCTCTGGTCAACTGGAGCCCGGAAAGGAGACTAAACACATGACTGTCATGCCCAGGAGGAGCCTGGGTCCCGAGTACGAAGGTAGGGTCCTCTCAGCCCCTCACTGGGCACTTACATTGCAGCTGTGGTTAATGAAGCGTGCAAAGTTGCCGCACTTGGTGGCGTCGATGATGGTGTCGTGGTCTACCCTGAACATGTAGCTGCTACCGATGCCTTCATCCTCATACCGTTTCTCCCTCATGTCCGCGATCACCTGGCCGCATAAAACCGTAAGTCTGGGCCTGCTCCATGCCCGCGCCCCTGCCTGTCCCCTGGGCCTGCTCCATGCGCAAGCCCCTGCCTGTCCCCTGGGCCTGCTCCATGCCTGCGCCCCCGCCCGTCCCCTGGGCAGCGCCTACCTGGCGGATGTTCTGGCCTACGTACTCAATAACCATTTCATCAGCAGCAATGGGCTCCATAGCAAACAGGCCCCAGTCGTGAATGTGGCTCTTACAGAATTTGAGCTTTTTCTTCCGAAACTAAGGAAGGGGAGGACAGTGGGGTGAGTGCTCTTCCAGGTCCCATGCTGCCTTGGCTGTCCCAGGGAAGGGCGAGCCTCACCTTGAGCTGGTTGAACTTGAGCAGGTCACTGTCACAGCTGCCAGTGAAGGAGGACAGAAGGCGGCGTTGCTCGGAACGCCTCTCTGAGCCTGCCCGGGTGGAGGCATGGGGCTGCGCTGGGATGCTCATACCCTGCTGGCGCGACGGGACGACAAATCAGAAAGGGGCAGGTTTGGCACCGCCAACCGCCATGTCCTCCTCCCCAGCCCAGCCCCCACCTCCTGGTTTTGAGCTTCTCTGACTTCCCATCTCTTCAGTGTTCTCTGTGTAGCCACAGCTGCCCTGGAACTCAACCTGTAGACCAGGCTAGCCTTGAACTCACAGAGATCTGCCTGCCTCTGCTTCCCACCAAGTGCTGGGATCAGGGGCATGTGCTGCTGCCACCACCATCGCCGGGCTCTTATCAGCATCTTGAAAAGCTTTTTCTTTCTCGCACAATTGAGCCCCTCCCTGCCTTATAGAAATCTTCAGTGGTCTCTTCTGACATTCTCCACAGCTTCCTCTCTCTTACCCTCAGATCCGACCCGGCCTTCTCCAACCCTTGGACTGCCCAACCTCCCTCTTATCCATGGCATTGGCCTTTGATTTTCTATGTTTGCTTGAAAGTTCATCCCACAACATAAGAAAAAGAAAAACTTCATTTTGAGCCGGGCAGTGGTGGCACACGCCTTTAACCCCAGAACTCAGGAGGCAGAGGCAGAGGCAGGTGGATCTCTGTGAGTTCAAAGCCAGCCTGAGTTCCAGGACAGGCTCCAAAGCTACAGAGAAGCCCTGTCTCAAAAAACTAAAAAACAAACAAAAACCCCTTCTTTTTGTTCACTGACTCCGTCCCTAACCAATGACTAGTACGCAGAGGTGCTCAGTAAGTACATACTGAACAGAAAGGGGGGGAAGCCAGCTTTTTGGAAATGCATTTTATGTCCACGGTTAAAATCATGTGGGGCTCTCCACTACTCATGGGTTTTTGAACTGTGAGACAGAATCTGTCAATGTAGCCCAGTCTACCCGAGATGTGGTAATCCTCAACCTCCCCAGCCCTGCCTTGTTCCACCCGAAGCCCAAGTGGGACAGGAAGGATGCTGTCGGATCCCCGCCCTGAACCTCCGCCCTATTCACAGTACCTGGGTGTCCATGGGGGGCTCGTCAGTGCTGGCACGGCTGCTGTTGAGGTATCTCAGCTTGTCTTTCTTGTCGATGGTGTAGAAGCCCTCACTTCGGGCACAGCCGGTCACGTGTTCACGGATGCCATCGTCCCGTTTCTTTTTCTTTGCTGACGAGAGGCTGGTGGGTGGGTGTGGGTCAAGGACCACATGGACATTCTCAGAGATCACCCTCCAGGTACCTCCTTCCTGGCTTCCCCAGCCCCAGACCCACCTCTAAGGGTAATGACGCCCAAGGCCACCACCACGGGATGCTGTCCCCAGGTGAATGACCTGGGCAAGGCTGTTACTACTTTCTACCTGTTTCTCACCTGACAACAGCAGTAATGATGAATCTATAAATAGTGAAATATATCAGAATATTCTGTCAGAGCTCTTGAGACAGCACTTGATAGAATCAGAGTGGTCAGCGGGGATCAAGAAAGGTCCATTCTTAAAGTGGCTTCAGGACTGTATAGCAAAGAGCTGGACTAGAGCCAGCTTTGCCTTCAAATCTCAGCTTGTCACTTGGTAGCTGTGTGACTTTGAGCAAGCCACTTAGCCTCTCTGAACCTCGGTTTCTTCCTGTGAAAAATGAAACAACTACCCACCCGGTATCTCACTGGGCCATTTGGGATTCAATTCCAGCCAGGCAGAGAAAGGCTGAGGGAGTCTTGGTCAGTCTCCTCTACTGGTAAGCTCTAAGATCCTCAACCTATGGATAGACCCGAGACCAGCCATTACCTCTGAAGTGACACAGGCCTGGCATGATCACCGCCTGAGAAGGTGACAATGACTACTACCGCCTCCCCAATACTGTGACTGCTAGACAGGGCGATACACCTACAAGTACTTCTGCTCCCGAAGGATGTGGACCCCACAGCTGTCAGGATATAGGGATGGTAGACCCAGAGCGTGTCATTCAGCCAGTCCATGCCATTGTCCTGCTGCAGCAGGCGCTCGTAGGTGACACACAGGAAGCGGATGTCCTCCTCGTCTATGCCACCGTTCCAGATGTCATACAGGATGGTCATCTCTTCAAACTCTGAGCGGGGCCGGAAGAGAGGCTGGGGTGGTGAAGGCTCGGGTGAAGCTGATAGGGCCAGGTCTTCGTGGCGCTTCTTAGGTGGACGTCGCCACGGTCCTCGCACCTTGGCCAGGTCCGTATACTCCTCAGTGACCTCATCGCGGCGAGGTCCTGGGGGAATGGCCTCAGAGGGCCACTGGTTGTCCAGCTCCTTGAAGGGCAGCTTGGTGGGTTCAACAGGTGGTAGAGGTGGGGGTGGAGGGGGCTGGGGTGGGAGGGGTGGTGGGGGCACTGGGACCCCTGTGTTCCGGAAGTCCAAAGTCACGGCCCGAGGGTCATGTGCACTGGGGAAGATGGGGGCCTGTGGCTGGCTTGATAGGAGCAGAAGGTCCCTCCCAAGGGCAGGCCCTGGTGGTGGCCGGACCAAAGGTCCATCCAAGGACAACATAGATGGTGGGGATCGCCGGGGCCGGCCTGGCTTCCTCTTGATAGGGGGTGGGCACGGAGCTAGGGAAGCAGGCAGCAGGGGAGGCAGCTGGGTAGGTGGCCGAGGTGGGGCCCTTAGGACAGGAACAGACAATGCCAGAGGCAAGGGCAGAGGGAGGGGAAGCGGGAGAGGGAGGCCAGTCTCCAGGAGCACTGGGGAGGTAAGGGGACCAGAGCGTTCGTCTCGTCGTCCAGCTGGGAGGGGACAGACAGGTAGAAGCAAGGGTCCACTGGGCTCAGGAAAAGTGGGTGTGAAGGTGAAGTCCCGGCCAGGTGTCCGTGGAAGGCCCCCACTGCTCAAGCCAGGGGATGGGGATGGATAGGAGAAGGGGCTGCCAGGCACCTGTGGGGAGCTCAGTGACAGACCACTGCTGCCCCCCGACAGTGGGGGCTCCCCGCCTGGGGTGGCTGGCACTGTCTCTGTGCTCTGTGACTTGGCCAGAGTGCCACAGAGACCTGGAGTACGTGGAGGCTGGTCCTCAGGGGGAGGTTCCAGGGGAACAGGAGGTTTGGGGAGCTCTGGGGTTTCGGGCTCAGGTGGTGGGCTGGGTGGCCGGAGCAACCGAGGAGGCGGCAATGGCGGCTGCGAGGGCAAGGTGAGCATCGGAGGCGGCGGCGGCGGCTGGGGCTCCACTCCCAGGTCTTCCTCTGCAGAGAGGAAGGCAGAAACCAGGTGTTGGCATTTGACACAGACATCTCTCAGAGCCTTGTGCTTCTATTGCCCCACAATGCACGCCACACAGACATCACACAGTTAACCGAGGCACCTCGGGAACCAGCCCAGTGCCATGCATCTAGAAGGGGCTTCCTAGTGCCAGCATGAACGATGCCAGCTTTCCCCATGCCTTTGGAACTATGCTCTTGTGTCTAGAGTGCAGTTTAGTGGCAGAGTACTGGCCTGGCATGTATGAGGTCCTGGGTCTGGACCCCAGCACTGCAGAAAACCAGACACTACCTTGTTCCTATGGCCCAAGAAAACTCACTCCGTGGAGGAACAAAATTCAGGTCTCGTCTCTGCCATCCCCATTAGTCTTCATAGAGTCCCCTGGCATTTATCTCTACTTTCTTGGGATCTAAAGTTTTCTAGTGAATTTGTTGTTAGGTGTCACCCTGACCTAGAATAGGTGCTTCATGAGGACAGATGGCTTCATCCATCTGATCTACGGCTGTATTGACAACGACCTAAACAGTACCGGGGACCAAAAGAACCGTCATATTGACTTACTCTTCAGACTTGTGGTCTGGACTCAGTAAAAGGACATACATTAAACAAACACTACAGTCCGATCTCCTGGATTTCATACTAACCACGTGCGGCTAAGTTAAATATTCTGAAATGTTAATGGTAATTATAATTAGCAGCAGTACTGGTTCCCCAGGAGCAGAGGCAACGCTGTGTCCAGCAGCTCGAGTGAAGAGCATTTCTGCCCCTGCAGGCACCGCTCATACCAAGGCCCCTGCAATGAGCCCGGCACATGCTTTGTCCCACTCTGTCAAGGTGGTGGAGGCTACAGAACCCACTGTCCCCTCACCTGACCACCTGACCTGGCACCCCAAGGCTAAACCGACCATGGGTCCCCACTGAATGTATGTATAGGGGGAGGGCACCTCGGAGACACACAGGCTGAGGAATAACCCTTGGGGAAGTTTTATTTGGGGAGAGGGTGGGTTTCAAGACAGGGTTTCACTATATAGTTCTGGCTGTCCTGGAACTCGCTCTGTAGGCCAGGCTGGTCTCTGGTTCACAGACCTCTGCCTGCCTCCACCTCCTGAGTGCTGGAGATTATAAAGGCTTGGCGGGAATTTTGTCATTGAACAGTGAGCCCAGCAGTGCCCCAGGAGTCTGCTGAGGCCTTTGCAGAGGATCTGGTTTGGTTCCATTGGCAAAGAGACTACCCAGCTTCCTGCCCCATACCCCACACCCAACTCCGACCCAGGAGGCTGCAGGATTACCTGGACCACGTTCAGGGGGTGACGGCGGCTGGGCTTCTGTCTCACTGACAGGGAGCTCTGGAGATAGCAACATGTCCTCCTGTGTGTCTGGGATTGGCTCTTCTGGGAGCTCTTGGCTCCCGTCCAGCTCCTGGGCACCCACGGGCAGGGGAGGCTCTTCCAGCACAGAAGCCTGCATCTCAAGGACTTCGTCCTCAGCCTCAATGTCCAGTTCCTCTTCCGTGCCCAAGGACTCCCCCAAGGGGGCTCCTGGCCCCAGAGGTCCTTCTGCCCTCTCCTGCTCAAAGTCCTGGCCACCTGCTGGAGGCATGCTCTCATCGGCCAACGCCACTACCACAGCTGTAGCCATTGCGGTCTCTTTCTTTTCCTCCTCTTCTTCTTCCTCACCAGGTACAATCATTTCCTCTTCATCCTCCGAGGATGAAGATGAAGACGATGACTCAGAACTGGACTCAAACTCAGAAGACTCAGAACTTTCGCTGGACGATGACGACTCAGCCACGACCTTGGAAGCGGCGATGCTGTCTGTCTCCTCTGGATGGGGGACACGGGTTGGGAGGGTTATTACACGGCCCGTGGTGCCCTTGCCCTATGCCAGATATTTCCCCACAGGCCTCTGGACAGGATGCCCTCTGAACACAGCCCTCACTCAATATAAAAAGAGCAAGGTGAAATTAATGTAAGATTGTTCACATTTGCAAGTGAAGAATCCCAGCACCGCTCAGCGTGTTCACTCACGGTGTGGCGACCACCACCTCCAAAGCACTTCCACCGTCACAGTCAGATGCCACCCGCTTCCTTCCTACCCCTGCCCAAGCCAGCCTTAAACCCCACTCATCTATGTTCTGGTCTATGGCCTCGTCCTTTCTGCCATTTGATGCAGCTAGGGTCCTAACACAAGAGGTATGTGCTCTTTCGCTCTAATGAACACACCTCTTAAAAGCACTAACACCGGGAACTCAGAGCACCGGGATGGGCTTGGGTCAGCTGCCTACTTCCTGCTCACCTTCCTCAGAGTCTCCACTGTCCTTCTCACTCGCCTCTGACAGGGCTGTGTCTTGGCCATCGTCATCAGAATCAATCTGGTCGTCACTGTCGTCGTCATCATCCTGAGAGGGCCAGAGAGACGCAGGTGAGCTGAAGGTCCGTGTGCCCCCTCCCAGCACCCGGGAGCCTCCCTGCAGGTGAGCTGAAGGTCCGTGTGCCCCCTCCCAGCACCTGGGAGCCTCCCTGCAGGTGAGCTGAAGATCCGTGTGCCCCCACCCAGCACCCGGGAGCCTCCCTGATCCAGACCTTATCAGAGGTGGATGAGGATGAGGATGAGGGTGAGGATATGTGGCTCCTAGGGCCTTCCTCCTCCTCCTCGGCTTCATCCTCTTCCTCCTCTGTGCTTTCTCGCTCCTCCTCCTCCTTGTCTGAGGCTGAAGATGAGGGCGAGGTGGAGGAAGATCCCGAGGATGAAGACGCTGATGATGATGAGGACACGGACAAGGACTCTTTCTCATCCTCTTCCCCACCACTGTCCAGTTCCAGTGGCCGAGCTGGTCGGCGTCGCACACCCACGCTTTTGGGGTCCCGCTTGGTGAGCTCACAGGGGGCATCGGTCATGTCTCGATCACGCTCCCGTTCTGACTCTGTGGGAACAGCAGGAGTCAGAGCTGAGAGGCGGAGATGGGAAGAAGGGGAACAGCCAGCAGCGGAGAGGCACAAACCTTCATCTTCCTCATCCACGGATGTTGAGGGCCGTAGCCGCTTCTGGTCACCAGAGGAGGCTGTATCTGGTGGCTCCTTCCTCTTGACCTTGAAGGAGGGCAGGCGAATGGCACCACGGAGGCCAATGCCAAGGCCCAGGCCCTCGTAACCCAGGCCCTCACCCTTGCCCCATGACTCCAGCAGACATGAGGCGATTCGGTCTTTGGGCTTTGGCCTGTCCTCGTCCTTGTGTTCACCCGACTTCACGGGGGTCAGTGAGGCCTAGGATGGGAGAGAAGGGAACAGTGACCACAATCAGAGGCATTGCTCCCACCCTCTGCAGGCAGTACACGTTCTTCCCACACACCTGACCACCCCACACTCCCTTCCTGGGGGTCCAGAGCCCTGCGCGGCCCCTCCATTAAGGCCTCACTAGCAACACACTACTTACAGATGAAGTTATAGAATAGCAGTCTCTGCATGTGGGAACAAGAGCTGCGTGCTGTGTGTCAGCACCACTATCTCACGGACCAAGGTCCACACTCAAGGAACCTTTACAATGTCTTATTTCCTGTGCCATGTGGGTCCGGCATGTTACAAACAGCCCACAGTCTAGGGATTCCCATTCAGAAATTAGAAATTAGGGCTGGAGAGATGGCTCAGAGGTTAAGAGCACTGACTGTTCTTCCAGAGGACCTGAGTTCAATTCCCAGCAACCACATGGTGGCTCACAACCATCTGTACTGAGATCTGGCGCCCTTCTCTGGCATGCGGGCATACATCAAGGCAGAATGTTATATACATAATAAATTGGAAAAAAAATTAGTTGGAACCAATTTTATTCCTTGAGCAAGTGCTATAAAAAGAGGGGGGGCAGGAAAGATGGCTCGACGGTTTGTTAAGACCACTGGCTGTCTAAGCCGAGGACCTGGGTTCCATTCACAGCACCCATATGGCGACTCACAACCATCTGTAACTCTAGGTCCAGGGCGTCCAATACCATCCTCTGCGGACATCAGGCAGGCACTGACTTCACTTCCATGCATGCAGGCAAACACCCGCACAGGTAAAATAGCACCGACAAACAAACAACACTGGTGAAAAGGGAGAGCTGGGGGTGGTGGCACACGCTCCCGAGCCTTACCACCTGGGAGACGGGAACATTTAAAGCCCACATTGTTTAGCTTCACAGTAAGTTTTAAGGACAACCTGGCTTACACGAGACCCTATCTCAAAATAAAGTATGATAAAATACAATAAAGGTAAAACACAAAAGCAGACCCAAGGTAATTGATCTTTTGAATTTGTTACATAATTTTTTTTCTTTTTTGTTTTTGTTTTCTATTTTTTTCTTTAATCTTGTTACATAGTTTCTATTAACAGTTTATTTTTATTTTATGTGCAAGGGTGCTTTGTCTTCATTTTTTTCTTTAATCTTGTTACATAGTTTCTATTAACAGTTTATTTTTATTTTATGTGCAAGGGTGCTTTGTCTTCATGTCTGTCTGGTGCCCAGAAGAGTGAGCTGGATCCCCTAGGACTGAATTTACAGATTAGTTCTGACCCACCATGTAGGTGCTGGGAACTAAACTCTCTATAAGAGCAGCCAGGGCTTTGAACTGTTGAGACATCGCTCTAACTGCTGCTTTTGTTGTTTTACAGGATAGCATGGAGCTAAGGTTGGCCTTAAACACCTGATATTCTTGGCCCCACCTCCCACATGCTATAGGGTTACAGGTGCGCTTCTCATCTGGCTCAGGTCCTGTCAACAGCGTGAAGGATTTATTCAGAGCTGGGGATGTAGCTCAGCTGGGAAGACTGCTTGCCTAGCAAGCATGAAGCCTTGGGCTCCCCTCTCAGCATCCGCTAAACTGCGCATGGTGGGGCATACTTGTAATCCCAACACCCAGAGATGAATTTAGAAGGTTCTAAATTCACAATCATAGGGAACCTGGGTTAGAGTCTCTGGTGGGTTTTTCTGTTTTGTTTTGGTTATTGTTGGGTTTTGTTTGTTTGTTGAGATAGGGTTTTTCTATAGCTTTGGAGCCTCTCCCAGAACTCTGTAACTAGCTCTTGTAGACCAGGCTGGCCTCGAACCCACAGAGATTCTCCCACCTCCTCTTCCCAAGTGCTGGGATTAAAGGCGTGTGCCACCACCCACTGCCCAGGTTGTTTGTTTTTTTGAAATAGGGTGTCTCTATGTAGCCCAAGCTGTCTGTTTTGGAATTTACTCTGTAGCCCAAGCTGGCCTTTAACTCTAGAGTTCCACCTTCTTTTGCCTCCTGAGTGCTGGCATTAAAGGTGTGCACCACCTAATAAGTATTTGATTTAAACCTAAACCAGATTCAGCTTTAATAAATATAAGCCTCATCCAGGCGGTGGTGGCGCACACCTTTAATCCAAGCACTCAGGAGGCAGAGGCAGGAGGATCTTTGTGAGTTAGAGGCTAGCCTGGTCTACAAGAGAATAGTTCTAGGACAGGCTCCAAAGCTACAAGAGAAACCCTGTCTCGACTAACCAAAATAAATAAATAAATAAAACCTCTCTACAAATTTGTGAAGGCCAGGCCTTTAAAGTCAGGACTCAAGAGGTGGGTGGGTCTGAGTTGGAGACTAGCTTGGGCTACAGAGCAACTCCCAGACAGCATAGTGAAACTGTCTCAAACAACAAGAGGAAGCAAAAATCCAGAGCATGTCTGCACAGATGTTCCTTCACTGTTCACTCATAGGTGGCCACTCGAGGCGGAGACACCGGCTTTAAAGGGATGGTGTGGAACTGCGCAAACAAAATGAGCTGTCCTCAGGGCAGGGACACTACGCTATTGATGACAGCTTTACTTAGCTGTGACTGTCACTCATCCCAGGGGGCAAACACAATGCAAGTCAACTATAAAGAACCGTGTGGCACATGGTTCTTTCTAGTTTATTACCCTCTCATATGGACGAGAAGCAGTTGTGAGAGAGCAAGTTCCTAGACACACAAGCATTCCCTAAAGTGCAGTGTAGGGAGGGAGAGCAAAATGAGAGTCTGCTTCCCTCTGGGCTGGGGTGAGGAGCAGAGAAAACCAGAGCTATGGTTTTCCTTGTCAGCAGTAGCGTTCTTATTATTTCTTTTTATGTTTTATTCAGACAGGGTTTCTCTGTATAGCCCTGGCTGTCCTGGAACTCAGCTCTGTAGACCAGGCTGGCCTGGAATTCACAGAGATCCACCTGCCTCTTCCTCCTGAGTGCTGGGATTAAAGGTGTGTGCCACCACTCCCAGCTACTTATTTTGTCACTGCAGTTAAAGGGCCTAAGAAGCAGAAACATCCTTAAGCCTGGACCACAGGCTGAGACTCCGCCTCATAAAGAAAAAGAACTCAAGAAAAGAAAACTTTCTGAAGTAGAGGTAAGGCAGCTAAGGATGGCTTCTGAGAGTCTGGATAGATACGCCCTCCAAGGAAAAAGGAAAAGCAGGCGTAAAATAAACTAATTTAAAAAAAAGGAAAAGTCTCCACAAGGTCAGATTTTATGCCAAAGACCTGAGAAGAGAGAGGGAAGGCGAGAAGGCCTAGGCTGTGGGGCCACCTGAGCTGGCAGCCCCTGGGCAGGAAGCCACTGAGCTTCTAAAACTCTGCGTGGGCAAATGAACTGCACAACTGATCGGTGCTTTCAGCTGTCTCCTCTATTTAAAGGGACGGAGCTGCGCACAGTCAGAGGCCATGGGTCCAGGCTGTTCAGTAAGGTGCGCTGTTTAAAGGGGTCTCACGCTGGGACAAAGGCAGCCCACAGCCAGTAACACATGTAGGGAGAAAGGGAGGTCTCCACGGGTCTCTCGTCACTCTAGGATGCTCCCTGCCCAGCAACCCACATACATACCTTGGCCATCCGCTCCTTCTTGTCCCACCATTCGTCAAAGGCCCGGAAGGCCACCACTTCCACCATCTTGCGGTTGAGATCGCGCTTCATGATAGCCTTGAGCTCCTTGAGAACTACCAGCAGGACCCCGTCCACCGTGGCCTTGTGCGGGTCCTCCTGACGTGGTACATAGCCTGGTGGTGGCACGGAGGGGTCGAACTTGGGCAGGGGCGGCCAGTGTTGCCCACGGCCTGGGCCACTGTTGCTCAGGGAGAACGGACTCCGGTAGGGGGGCAAGTTGACAAACTGCAGTCCAGCTGAAGCAGCGGCAGCTGCAGCAGCCATGAAGGGGGGGTAGGGACAAGCACCCTGGCCTGTCATGAGCCGGCTGAGCATCTGTGTCTGCATCTGGAAGGACATGGGCATGCCACCCCACTGGCCACCCAGCACATGGCTCATGTCCACCTGCATCACAGGAAACAGTCCTGGTGGGAAGGGTGGCAGTGGTGGCAGGATGGGTGGGGGTGGGACGCCTGGTGGTGCTGGCAAAGGTGGAGGGGGCACTGCCACCGCAGGATGGGATGGTGGGGGTGGGGGTGGTGGAGGAGGCAAAGGTGGGGGCATGGGAAAGCCAGGCTGTGGGGGTGGGGGTGGAGGTGGTGGGGGTAATGGAGGAAAACCAGGGGGTGGGGGCAGGGGCAGGTTTGGAGCCAGCACATTGGGAGCTGCCACAGCCCCTGCCCCTGGGGTCACCACCATGGGCTTGGGGCAGTCAGCGCTGGTGATGGGGGCCGAGGGCATCTCGTCATCTGAGATTTCCATGTCCTCTCCTGAGGACTGCTGGCCCTGGAAGAGAGCAGTGAGGGTACCACAGGTTCATAAGCACTTTCTGAGCACCAGGAAGTTGGAGACTTGGGATCGGTACTGGAGATTCCCAGCTGCAGAATGGGCCATGTGCAAATCCATCAACCAGCCCAGATCGTATGTTCCCCTTTGGTACAAGGGGCATCAAACAGCCGTCGATTCAACCACCATTTGTTCAGCACCTGTGTGCCAGGCTCTGTGGTAGACGCTGAGAACGTGAACGTGACAAAGACAGACCCCAGTCTTGTTCTGTACACGGTGAAGCTGAAGTGTAACTGGACAATAGTGCACCACGGAGAAGAGGAAAGCCGGGGGCGGGGGGCACAACACGACAACACTCGGATGGCAGGGGGACTCGACAACACAGGAAAGAGTCAACACTGGCGTAACATTTCCCACGGGCCAGGGAAATTTACATACATGAGGTAGTTCTTAGAACAACTCTGCAAAGTGAGTCTGTTATCACCACTTTTACTAGTGAGGAAATTGGGACACAGGAAAGGTTCAAGTAACTTCCCTGAGACCACACAACCAATAAGAGGCACAGCTGGGATTTCAAACAGGAAGTGGCTCCCCGACCTGGCTGAGCCGGGCCAGCCAGTGGTCCTCACTGAGGCCAGCAGGGCCTTGTGCAAAGGTGACATCTGTGTGGGTGCTGCCTGGGTGGCAAGGGTAGCGCCTTAAGGACTCAGAGGGGATTTCTATTTGTTTTGAAGTGCTAGGGACTGAGCCCAGACCCTCAAGCATGCTGGGTAAGAGCCCCACAGCCCTAGAGCTCCCACTGAGCCTTTCCAGTGTTTTCTCATCATTCCTTTCACTTAGGTCTCCCGAGCTTTTAGCAAGGGTCTGGGCTGCAGATACGAACGGTCTCCTTCCTTAACTGCAGGAAAACCTCACCAGTGAGGCTCCATGTGGGTCGCTTTTGACAGACGAGGAAGCCGCCCAGAGAGCCACAACCAACAGCGAGAACCAGGGCTGAGGCGAGCTCCAGACACCTGTCCCTCAAAAATTAGGAAGTGAGGAGGTGGGAGGGGGAGAAGTCAAGGACAACCTGGGCCCAAACCAACCAACCAAACAACCCAAACCCACAATGGGGAGGGCTCTTTACTTTGAGGCCCTGGTCTTTGGGACGTTAGAGTCAAAGAGTCAGAGTCTGGGAACCGGAGAGAGGCACTGAGCTCCTCTGGTATAGATGGAACTAGGAGCTGGAGGGAAGGCGCTATGGTCCCACACCAAGACTCTTTTTGTGGCTCAGTCCCTACCTGGGGCTAAACGTAAGAAAACAAGGCTCGACAGACAGCAAGTACTCTGGAAGGCTGCTTTGAGGTCAGAGGTCACACCACATGGTGTTGGGGGTCTCAGGGGACGTTGGTGGGGGAAAGAGTATCAGCCTCTCATCTGCCCTGTACACACCACGTCTACACACTTGCTCACTCTCAGACACCCACGTGAGGGAGGACCAGGCAAGCTCAGCAAGAAGAGAAAGGATGCCCTGACGCCAGCTCTGTACTATGGAGCAGCACACAGAGGGTTAACCCAGGCTGCTCCAGTCAGCCAATCACAGGAGCACCAAGCAAGCTCTGGCTCTGCCCTCCCCTCCTCCCTGGGCACAGCTGCTGGCGGCAGTTCCTGTAGGTCTAGGTGAAGGACGCTTGGGCTTCCCAGGCAACGCAGTGTTTCCATGGAGATGGTGAGACAGGGCTCTTACTGACCCACTCAACAGAAGATGAAACTGAGACCTTCCTCTAGGTCACATAGCCCATGTGACAAGGCAGCTCAGGCTCTGGGGCTGAAACTTTGTGCTTTTAATCACCAGCCGCTGCCTATCCCGTCCCTCCCCACCGATCCCCTCCACACCCAGCTCCCTATCTCAGTCTTGCGTGGGCAGAGCTCTTCTTTATCTTACACAGGCACTACCAGACAGCGCCTAAGTAGCTCTCCAGGTTGCCAGCAGGGGGCACCAGAGGGCCAGCGAGGTGCTCAACCCTACTTGGAAGCATCCCTGGGCTTCTGTCCTGGAGCGCCCCAGACTCCAGCCCTCCCAGCCTTAGTTTCCTCTCCTCTTATGTCCAGGGAGTGAGTGCTTATGGGGGAGAGGCCCGTGCCCTCCAGCTACTCTGAGCGTCTCAGCCCTGGACCAGGTGGCTGGCATAATAAACATCCGCCAAACCTAGGCTGCCTAGAAGAGATGGGGGAGGGCTCACAGCCTAGCAAGTTCTAGTACACCTGTCACCTCCCTCTGACTTGACCCTTGAAGCCAAAAACCACTTCCCCAGAACTGCTTGCAGGCTCCCAGGAGTCTCAGCCACCTGCAGCCCCACCTCCTCTCTGGACAGCCCAAGTTCTCTGTTCCTTCCCAGGCAGCCAGAGGGGTTTATGCAAGGGCTAGGGAAGCGAGAACCTCATCTCTGTGTCCACAGGAGCACTGGGGCTGTAGCTGAGCTTCTACTTGTTCATGTCTGCTGGGTTCAGTGATGCCTGATCCAGGATGAGGATTGAGAGGAACCCAGGAGGATGACAAAACCCTCCTCTCCCCCAGAAACCTGGACAGTAGCACCGCCATCTTCCTCCCAGCTTCGCAACTTCCGAGACTGGACATTTGAACAATGAGATGGAGTGAAGCAAGGTGGGGGCGGGTAAAGATTTGCCTGATTGACATATCTTCCCCTCCAAAGCTAACCTGAAGTCTCCCCTCTGGAGGGCTGAAGCTCGCGGAGGGAAAAGGAAGCCAGCTGCACCGCCAGCATGCTTCTTCACCTATTGGGAGCACTTGGGGGCCAGCCTCCAATATGCCTGAGAGACAGGACTGATCATTCCTAAGCCACTAACAGAGAAAATGATCCGGAACTACAACCACGGTCCAAACTGGCTCGGGTCTGGACTCCACTCAGACTCAAATTCAGAACTTAGCCCAAGTGGAGAAGCCTGGGACTCTACCTCCAGTGAAGACAGCACAACTGTCACCTCGTCCCATTGCTCCTGTGTCTCAGCTAGTGAAATGTCAAGCGAGGGGGGGGGGGGGGGGGGGGTGGGACAGACAGATAAAATCAATCCCAGACATACCTCATCCATCCTCTCTGAGGTCGGGGTCCTGTCTCCTGCCAGATCCAAAGCCACCTCAGCTGTCTGGCCTGAAAGACCCATAGGGTCTGGGGGGCCCGGCTCAGGTGGAGGCCGAGGCCCCAGGCCCAGGCCCAGGTCGTCATCCTCATCAGAGTCAGGCAGTGGTGTTGGGCTGATATCCTCCAGACCTGTGCTGGAGGGGGGCGAGGAGGGCGGGGAGGGACCACGGAAGCCAGGCTGCGAGTTAGTGCCGAAGTGGGTGAGTGGGGAGAGCTGGGACGAGGAGGAGGAAATGGGGCTGCCCTCCATCTGGAGCTCAGTGTCTGAGTCTTGCTCACGTAGGAAGGGCAGCTTGGTGCGCTGTTCCTTCAGCAGCATCTCAATGCGGGAGTCCAGGCTGTCGTGGGGCTTCTCTGGTCCCGCTGGAGACGACTCCAGAGTGGGTGTGCCTGGGCTGTCACAGGGCTCAGGACTCCAGCCAAAGGTAGGCCTGCCACCCAGCTCCATGCTGTTGTTGTCAGGGGGTGGGGGACCAGGAGGTGTGCCTGGCTTCTCCTTGGCTGGAGGTTCAGAAGGTGGCAGTGGTGGGGGTGCGGGTGCCCTCCGGAACTCCCCGCTGTCACGGGTCCCAAAGGCTGCTGTGGCAGTGGGCTCCTCAGGGGGTGGGGGAAATGGGGGTGCTGGAGTCTGATATGGAGAGAAAGCCGACTTGAATCCAGAAGCAGGGGCTGCTTGGGCAGGAGGTGGAGTGTGGGCAAACGTGGCCGAATCCTGTGATTGGGTCTTGAAGGGAGGGCCACTGCTGCCTCCACTGCCGCCAAAGGAAAGGTCTGAGGAGCCTCGGAAAGTAGCAGTGGCTCCAGCCACTGCAGCCACAGCAGAATTGTGGACATAATGATGCTCATGCCGGCGGTTGTAGGCGTCGGTGAACTTGCTCTCGTGCCGCCGAGCCTTGAAGGTGGCCGTGGGGTCCTGGCTGAAGAGGTAGGAGGGAGTGGGCTGACGACTGGAATAGCTGGAATCTTGGGAGAAAGGGGTACCCAGGCGAGGCGTGAGCGGGGTGCCTTGTCCGTAGGAGTTGGGTGTGTCCAGACGGCAGCTGGAGTAAGCTGTGTCCTGGGAGAAGGGGGTCCCACCACTATTGGGGGTGACGGAGGAGGAGCCAGAGCCACAGCCTGCAGACAGGCTGCCATCCTTGAGGCGCTTCAGAGCATCTGATAACTAGGAAGAGAAAGAGAAAGAAATGACAGGAGTAGAAGGAGGTAGATCTGTACAAGGGAGCGCAGCGGTCTCCCACTACAACTCTGCCTGCTGGGAGCTTGGGAACTTTCCAGCCAAGGGAAGAGTGTGGGGAAGCTCTTAGCTTTTCTCTACCCCTAGCTGGACACTTGGAGAACTTTCCCTAATGCCCAAGGCAGAAAGAGAAGACCCTGACATCTCCAGAAAGGCTGCCATCCCCTTCCCACCTCAGGCTATCTGACATTAGAGGGCACTGAGACAGATGTGCCCAAGAGCTGTGGTCCATACAAATTCTAGAGACGTGCGGATCTCTGTGAGTTCGAGACCAGCCTGGTCTACAGAGCTAGTTCCAGGACAGGCTCCAAAGCCACAGAGAAATCCTGTCTCGAAAAAAACAAAAACAAAAACAAAAAAAAACAAATTCTAGAGACATAAACAGTGTGACATAGGACAAGTGTCTCCTGATCAGAGGTGAACACCCTCTGAGGGGGGGGATGGGGCAAGTTTAAACTGTGATTGACTGGAATTGGTCAAGCAAGTGTCTTGGTAGGCAGGGGACTGAAAGGGAGGCAGTCTGTTCTGCAAGAGGTTCTGAACTCTGCTTCCTGCAGACAGGAGTACAGGGAAGACCAGACACCAGTAGTGTTTTGACATTCATATGGAAAAGCAGCCCCAGGTCTGTGGGAATCTGGCAGAGGTGGAAGGTGGAGGAGAAGGAGGGACTCCATGTGGACTGACAGCTACAGGGATCAATCCCAGGGGAGACATGCTGTAGCAGGTCTTGGGAAAACAGGGCTTTTAGACCAGCTCTGAACCTACAGCAGGTGTGGTCAGGCCTCTGAGCCAGAGAGCAACAGGGGATCAACCTACCTGCAGGGTCTCATTCACAATTGGAGAAATAGCATCCAGCTCACCCACTGGGAGGGTCTGGGGGGTGTACCGGCCGGTAACCAACAGTTCATAGAAGCGCATGCGAGTTTCTCCTGTAACAGGCAGGGGAGAGGGTATCCATGGAGGCTCCAGCAGGAGACACACCCATGGGGATTCCAACTTGCTTATTAGCATCTTCACGGAGCCCTTGTGCCTGAGACACTGCATGTCCCCTGATTAGGTTCCTATCCACTGCACCTCATTTAAGATTCTCATCTGTCCAGCAAAGCCAAAAAACTTTTTCTGAGCCTGAGACTCTAAGGTTAGCACCTTGTTGGGCAGAGACTCCCCCAAACCCAAAGAAAACATCATCCTGAGTGCAAAGTCCTTCTCATTACCTGGATCCTGGTTCCAAGGAGCCGTTATTACCCCCATCTCCCCACAATTCTTCTTTCACACTTAGTTGTCCCTGCTCGTAGCAAGGACAGAGGAAGTCAGGTGACACAGAGGTGATTGTTAACTATCTGGGGCCCAAAGACCAGCACAGTCAGCCAAACACACAGATTACTGTGAAGTGACCTGTGGTGCTCTAGCTCAAACCCCAAGAGGGCCCACATGGTCCCAGTGAGCCTCAAGTCTAACGCTCTACCCATCACCAAAGAGAGAGAGATTTCTACCAACCAGGCCCCAGATCATTGGTATTTATAGAGCCTAAGAAGCGGCTGCTTACATATGCAAAGGAGGTGCATTCCTTGAGCGACCTACTCTTTACTGGACTCTTTCCTGAAAGACAATCTCAAACTTAGGTGGTAGTATCTGAGGGTTGGTTTTTTTTGTTGTTGTTGTTTGTTTGTTTGTTTTTTTGTTTTTTTTTTCCAGAAATGAAATTGTGGTAGGACTTAGCTGCTCTTTTAAGATGTGGGCAGGTGATGGGGAGGGAGGCTCCATGCTTCAGTCTTGGGGGAAATTGGACTTCAGCTTATTATAAGAACATGTAGTAGATTTAAAAGTCTGTTCACACACACACACACACACACACACACCAGCTTTACTAGAGTGAGGAACTAGGGAAAAGAGCAGGAAAGCTTTTGACATGACATGTCTCCAGGAAAGCTTATGACACATGGCCAGGCCTGGGCTCCCCACATTCACTCAGAACTCCCACCACTCCCTGCACCCAGCACAGGAGTCACTCAACATGTAGCCATCATTAAAAGTAAAACGAAACAGAGTAAGTTTTCCTCTCCTGCCTTTGGTGTGCTCAGACACTCGCAAACCTAAAGCTCACAAAACCCCTGGAGCTGGACCGAAATCCCCTCAGGCAGGGTTCACCAGTGTGCCACCCCCACTCCCAAACTCTGGCCTTTAACAGTCCGACAGCTGGCTGCGGGACTAGGGACTCCCTGGTTCCAGGGCACCCTGCTCTTTCCTTCAGATTGGTAGGAATCCCTCAAAAAAGACACAAGCAGACTTAGGGGGAATGCCCTCTGAGTCTTGAGCCAGCACTGAGGGAAGGAGTCAGCAACCCTGGAGTTAGGAGGTGTGGCTCCCAGGCCGGGTAGAGCAGACCAAGGTGCTGCTGTCTCTTTAAGAGAGAGGAGGGAAGACAAGTGTCAACCCTAGAGCACCCTGAGCAGCCCGCCCCCAAGATCCACTATCAGTGCTATCAGAACATTATCAATGAAACACTTCAGGGCTCAGATTGGTTCAGGGAAGGGGCACCGGTAGGGGTTGGGGGGGGCATGGCACCCTAGATCCTTAAGGAATGACTTATGAATTTAATCCTTCCTCTGCCTCCTACAAGTAAACAAATGCTTCCTTCTCCCCTAACACAGGCATTAACACTAGGGACTGTCTAAACCCAGGCCACTGGGGCTCAGAGAGGGGCCCACAGGGGTGTCATAGGTGGGGAAATCTCTGGGTGGTCCCTAAGGGTGCAGTGGCCAAGGACTGGCACATTTGGTAAATTATAGCCTGTCTCCTAGCAACAGACAACACATTTGGTTCCATGTGACTCTGCCATCCGGAGGGGACAAAAAATAAATAAGGTGATGGGGGGGGGATCCCAAGGAAGAGGTGACAGTAGAGGGTTCTCCTAACTCTGAAGGGAGTCAGGCTGACAGGTGGCCTTCCAGCTCCTCCCCCACGGACGGCCAACAGGCCTCTACTAACCTTTGGTGTCCAGCTCCACGTGGATGATGTTGCCCATGACAGACGTGCTATGTAAGTGTTGGACGGCCTCCTTGGCGCCCCTGACCGTGGCAAAGACCACCTTGGCAATACCCAGGTGTTTCTTGGTCTTCGGATTATACAAAATCTCCACCTCCTCCACCTCCCCATACTTTTTGCACATGTCCCTTAGGAAGTTTTCACGGATGTTGTCATTCAGCTTGGCAAATGTCACCTGCTTTGGAGGCACAGGGCCCACGTAGAACTCATCGATCTGGCAGGGGCCGCGGGGGAAGGGAGTTTGGAAAACATTAAAACCAAAGAAAAACACAACACTCCTCACTTGCCCAGCAGTTAAAAACAATAAAGGGTGAAAAAAATTGAATTTTTTTTGAAAAAGAAAAAAAAAAGCATGCGGGCGGGCCTGAGAAGCGGAGGATTAAATCGTTTGGAACCTGGAAGTCCTCTGGGTTCGAAAGGAAAGGGGAAAAAGAAACAGTTTCTCTTTCCCCACCCCCTATTCTGGCCTCCTGTCCTTACTGCTGGTTCCGGAACGACCCCCTAGTCTAGGAAGTAGCCCCCTTTAAAGCCAAAGGGATGGGAAAGGGGGCGGGTCCCTGAACCAGGCCCCTGGGTGCACAAGGACCCAGGTAGGGACCCAGAGCCCCCAGCTCCGCCGGCAGGACGCTGTATCAGCGCCCTCGTTACAGTTTCTCCAAGTGTTATTTTGTTTACAGTGGCCGGGAGGGGACACCACTCTCCCCCCTCCCCGCCAAAACTTGCCAACCCTGGACGGCGGGAACTCAGAATCCGGCTGGGCTTGGTCAGGACTGGCGTTATTTTCGAACTCGGAGAAGGGGGGAGGGACCATAAGACAGAGAGGAGGGGTCCTACCTTGAATTTGGGTACCGACAGCTCCAGTTCCTTGGTTTTGGTCCATATTCCGACCACCCGGGGATCTTCCACGATTTCCACCGGGCGGTTGCTGGACATCTGTGGACAGGGATAGGGGGCTCAGTATGGAAGGCTGGCACCCTCCCCAGGGACAGGGGCAGACCACCTCCCCCCCGCCCCCGTCTCCAGGCACCAGTCCCACTCCAGGCTGAGGGGGGAGCCCTGGCTGACAGTTGGCCAGGTGGCTGGGAGAGGGGGTCCCCCTCCGTTCGCCTCTGTCTGGGGGCTCCACTGGGGATGGGGTGGGGGTGGCGGGAAGGCGCGTCGGCTACTCACCGCCAGGCTGAAATGCTGCCCATCGTAGCGGTACAGTTTATGGTGCCCCTTTTTCAGAGCCGGGTCAATCATCAACTTGTAACTTCTCCAATGGTGGTTCCTCCTCTCGCCCGAAGGGCCGGGCTGCGGCGGGGGCTGCTGGTGGTGGTGGTGGGGGTGACTGTTCTCCATGCCGTTAACCCAACCTGAAAACCAGCAAGTTGTTGTCCTCTCCGCCGCTTCTACACATTCGCCAAAGAATCCATTCGGCTGGCCCCCACCCCCTCCCACCTTACCAGCGCGCCCCGAAAGCTTGTCTGGCTGGCTCCCCCCCCCCCACGAAAAAAAATAAGAATGTAGCGAGAGAATAAACCCTTTCCGGAGGATTTACGCGCCCGCCCGCTCGGCCACCGTCTCCGGCTGCCAGCGAGGGGCTGCCCAGGGCCCCCGCTGCGGGCTGGCGCGGTCCGGGGCGCACGGAGGACGCGGGCTCCGGCCCATGGTGCTGCCGGCCGCCCGGCGTGGCGCTCGGCCCGGCTCGGGCTCGGGGCGCGCGGCAGGCCTGGCGTCGCCCGTCGGGGCGGGGGCCGGGGGCTCGGGCCGCCCGGCTGTTCTAGCCTCGGCCTCTCTCCCTCCCCAGCCGTGCTTACATCCCCGCCGGGCGCCGGCCTCCCTGCGCCGCCAGCCAGTACATGGTGTCCCCCGCGGGAGCCGAGGCCGGGGCGGCCGGACCGGGGGCCGGGATGGGGGGGACGCCGCCTTAGCGGCTGCCGGGCCCCGGACTGTCGCTGCCCTTGCTGCCGCCGCTGCTGCTGCCGCTGCTGCTCCTGCTGCTGCCCGGGAGGCGGCTGGCGGCGGAGGCTCGGCTCCCAGTAGCCGCACATCCCACAATACACCGCTAAGGAGCCCGACCCGAGCGCTCACCCTCCTCCTCTTCCTCCTCCTCCTCCTCTTCCTCCTCCCCTCGCCTTCCTCGCCGCTTCCCCAGGCACTCTCCCGGCGGCGGCAGCTGCGCCGCCAAAGCCCCGGGCCCCAGCGGCCCCCCACCCCTCACTCGCGCGCTCCCACACTGCCTCCCCCCCCTCCCCGGGGGGAAGGCCTTTTAATTTATTTATTCTGCTGGGACTGAGGTGGGGGGCTTGGCTTGGCGGGGGATAGGGGGGTCTCTTCGGCCTTCTACCTCCCGCGGCTGGGGCTACCCTTCCAGCTACCGGGCACTTCACGGCGTGCGCCCCCGGGGCCTCCCAAACTGTTTCCAAACTGCCCAGACTGGAGGTGGGCGCGTGGAGACTCGGCGAAAGGGCTGGGTTTGGAGGGGGGCGATTGTGTGTTTGAATACTAGGAGCCTGGGGAGGCAGACGTCGACCCCAAACGAGTTGCAATCGAGGTATCTCCGAACCCGCTTCCTCTTCGGCCCGCACACCCCCTCCCTCCCTGGAGCAGTACTGGGGAGGGGAAACCAAGATTTGGAACCACATTAGCCTTCACATTCCTGGGAGGATACAGCCCTCGCCTGGACGTGGAAGATAGCTTTTTTTCTCTCTTTTTTTTCCTTTCTGTTTTTATTTTTTGGAGGGGAGCGCCCAGTAATTGTCCTGAACACATGCTTCTTCCTCCAGGCACCAGCGACAGAGAGTCCCCTTTTTTGCATTTATCATTTTCCTTCCCCTTTCTTTATTAAAGGTCCGGGAGTGGCGGCGGCCAATCAGCGCTCGGCTTCCATTTTGTGAGTTCAACTCGGAGGCTTTCCCGGCTTCGCGTGGATATGTTTGCAGACCCCTCGGTCTCTCTTCTCGGACTGCCGACACGAAGCAGCCGCCTCGCTGGGGCTTCGTGGTGGTGTATTTCATATTGGGGCTCTTTTCGGGGTTTGTAATTTGGCCGTGGGTAGGTAATTGGCTGGAGCAGGGCGGCAGGGCGCGGCAACCAATCAGCACACGGCTTCTATAGGGCTTGAGTTATTAGACGCTGATCTCAAAACATCCTTCATCAGACTCCAAGGAGAGGCCAACAGATGAGGGGAGCCATTTTTCTGCAATGGAATTAAATGGCCAAGTGGGTTTTTCCTTTGTTGCAAATGGGGAATGCTTTTCCTTTGACTCCACCATCCAGTTCAGGACGCCTGAATGTGTTTAACATTTGCCAAAGGACTCACACTTGGAAGAATGAAGAAGACCTTTTAAAAAGATCTGGATTTTTCCTTATGATTTGGAATCCATCTTTGTCTTGTATAACTAGGTCATAGCACACTATTAATGTCAGCAGTTAACAGTTTTAAATTCAAAAAAACCTAAGTAAATGACATATTTTTTTCCTCTTTTTTTCTTGGGTGGGGGGAGAGCTTGGAACTGTCTTAATCTGTATTCTCTTGACTGAACAATAAATTTTTAAATATAATTTCCTCTATTAAACACTTAACCTGGTCATCTTATTAACTACTTTTTAACAAGGTAATGTTTTAAATGTATAGTTGGAGTAGCGAAATAGCAGCAACAAAAAATATTGTGAGCTGTTACTGTTAAATTGTCTAAAAACCTTTTACATTGTAAGTACCCAATCCATTCTGTCCTTCCTGGACTGCAGTTTTCATGTTACTGTCGCCTGAAATGTCCTGAATTTTCGGAATATTCATCTGCATGTATGTCTTTGTCTCTGTCTGATGTAAGTCAGTTAAAATGCTTTTAAACGTTTGCTTTTATAAAGCTACGGTTTTTAGTTCAAGCTTTTTGAAAAATGTTTACAGCAATAGATGCTGCTCCGATTTCTTCCCAGTAACTCGTATACACTTTCTTTGAAAATCGATCTATTTTGAAGAAAAACAGCTGTTTTTCTCGACTGGGGGGGGGGGGGGACGACTGAGAGAAAGGAAGTCTTTCTTTACAAAGACTCAAAGCCGTCACTGAAAACTAGATTAAAACTGGAAAACAAGTCCTAGCTGGTGCAAGCCAAACACCTACGTTGACCCGGTGCTATTTTCTATGGTGGTTGGGATGGCTGGTGAGCTATTTTGCCTTTTGTTTGATTTGACCGTGTTTTCGCCTTTTGTTTCTTAATGATCACACCATTGCTAAATCCAGAGCAGTAAACAGTCCACAGCGAAGCCGCCTTTTTGCCAGCCCAACCCTGGAAAGTTTGCAGTCGTGGAAGGAGCAGAAAATACTGAGTGTAACTTACAAAAAGGTAACAACAAAAGAACACTATTTCCCCAGATTTTTTTTCCCAACTAAATAACCAAAACAACAAAAACAAAACCTTTCTTTTCATAATAACAACTCCAAAAACACCGCCCAATTTTTTCTTCTAGACTCCATGGCACCGGGCTGAGCGGGTAAGTAAAAAACTAAAATAATTCTTAAAAAAAATTTAAGTGCCTTTGCCCCCTTCGAGGAACTCTTGATTGAGCAGGCCATGGGCTGTAGGTGATGGGAGCTGAGGTTTCTGGAGCTTTGAGTTTGGCAACCGGTGACAGTGGGCGGATGAGGGGACAAAGACTCTCCAGACCCCTTTGCCTCTTCTGCCCCAAAGGCGAAGGGAGCATCTCCCCAGTACCCTGGAACATCCATGGAGCTGTCTGCGATAGTCCCTTTGGCTCGCCTCGGGTCTGAACCTTGGTGGCAGAGAAGAAATTGAAGTGCTTTGGAGATGGAGGGGCTGAAAGAGCGAGGAAACCATCCCACCCATCCTAAGGTTTCGTTCCCATTTGATTGTGCGGTTTCTGCACCCTTAAATCAGCTTTTCGGGGCTCCGGGGCTCGCCTGCTCTTCCAAAGAGAAAAAGGACAAAAGGCCGGCGTCCATGTTGGCACCATGACGCAGCATCTCTCCCGCCTGCAGCCGGGCGCTGCCTGTCCTCCCGGCCGCGCTCGCTCCTCCCTCCCAAACATGAGTTTTATTTTCAGGTTTTGAGCCGAGCCGCAGGCTGGGTCGGGTTGGGGCCAAGGCTGGGGCCGCCCGGCTGCTCAAGGCTGCGGTGGCTAATGGCGGCCGGCTCTCCTCCTTCCTTCCGCCATTGTCTTTCCCCGGTTGTCGCTGGGAGGCAGTCCCGGGTCCTAAGAGCCTGCAAGGCAAGGCACCCGGGATGCTGGTGACGGGTCTCTGGGGGCCTTGGGCCTCCGGGGCGTCGCGTACCACAGTTCCAGCACTCGCCCACCCACCCCATCCCCGCCCGCCTGCCTGCCTCCGGGTGAGGCGGCCGCGGGAGGAGCCGGAGCAGGGCAGGGCGAGCCGCTGGAGGCGGGTTGAGGACCCTGATCTCCGCTGAAGCCCCGGACTCCATGGCCCAGGAGGGCACGAGGCCTCGCTCTGGCTGCTGTCCCTGCTGTTCTGCCTCGAAACAGAAGCCAAGTAGCCAAGGGCTAAGAGGCTGGCCCAAGCCTCCCTTCACTGCCCACTCGGCTTCAGGAGACCCACCCCTGCCTCCCCCAGTCGTTCTTTGATAGCCGAGCCGGAGGGGCGGGTCTCCCCTTTTGTCCCCCCACTTTGGGATAGAGGCCCTTGCGGTGCCTGAGTCCCTTTACTTGGTCGCCAGGGGCTCAGCCTCCAACCCAGCTCTGCGGGTTGGAGGTGTGTGTGTGTTGGAGGAGGGGGGCGGTTGGGGCCTGGGAAAGCCGATTGGGGCCTCCCCCTCGGGAACCCCCCCCTCCCGTGACAGTGCCCGAGGGTGAAGCCTTAGATCTCAGCCTTCCTGGGGGAGGGGATGCGGACAGGGCGGGCCTTTGGAAATGCAGATGAGCCGTCTCCTGCTGCTCGTCGCCCGGGCTGAACCTTAGTGACTCAGCCACCCCCACCCCACCCCCACCCATTCCAGAGTGAGGGCTGCCTTGTCAGCTGGAAAGGGGGGGGCAGCACTTCTGAGGCTCCCTTTCTATCTAGTAGACCCTGTTGGTTTGCGTTTGGCCGATCCATTCTCTGACCTACAAACTGTGGGACTGCCCTAACAGATCGTCCGAATTCACAGGTCTTGCCCGGAGCCCGGAGTAATGTCTCGGTTCTCCCCACAGTAGACAATCCTTGCCTCCTCTGGACCTCTGGAACAGGCCTAATTTGACTGACAGCTTGCCCACTAAGGTAGGTAAGAGCCCTTTTCCCAAGTTGAGAGAACTACATCAGGGGGCTTTGGCCTGCGGCCTTCGAAGGGCGGGTTGGGATCCCCAAACTCGCTGGGCTGGTTCAGCAGCCCCTCCCCCACGCTGATGTGGCGGTTGTGTCTGTGTGTGAAATGGGCGGCCTGCTGGGTCCATCCAGCCCCGCCTGTCAACCTCTGTTGTCAGGCGTTTAGGGCGGGCGATTCTCTGCCGAATTTAGCAACTTACTAGAGCAGGACTACGAAGTATTTCCTAGTCGTGTGTTTTATGGTGGGTGGGAAGGTCCTGGAAGCTTCTGAAGGCATTGACTGCTGCCAGGCTTGCCGGTGGTGCCTCAGCCATTTCTCCTGAGTCCCATTAGGGTGGCCAAATGAGCCACCCTGATGTCTGGCTTGCTGGCTAGACAAAGAACCAAAAAACCTGAAATCTTAGGCAACCTTCCCAGAGAAAAGGTTTCCTTGACTTTTCCTGGATTCTCACAGTGGCCTTCTAGCTCCCAACAAGGCCAGGTTGTTGATAGCCTGGCTTCTAGAACCGTACAAAGCTGGCTGTGAAGCAGACGGGCTTTTTACGAGTGTTTATCGTGCATACTCAACACGGTCTGCGAGCCGTCTCCTTAGCTGCAAAAATTAGGCAGGTATCCTAAGTCAGAAGGGGAACTCATTTAACCTCACTGTGCCTGGCTCTTACGTGTCTCATTCAGAAGGTGCATCTAAGACTTAGGGTCCCAGGCACTGCCAGTTTTCCAGACTTTCCCTGCTAGGTAACACCTGGGATATTCTCCATCTGTGTAGCTCCAGTTGGCTAGCCCTCCTCAGGCCCAGGAAACTTCACAGCTGAAAGTGGTGTGGCCCTTGATCTCTGACCCCTACCCCCACAAGAGTGCTCCTAGTTAGCTCTTACTTTGATGAGCCTTTTGGCTGCAGGTGCTCCCCCTGTTTTGGCCTAAGCTTCCAGCTTCTTCCCCTTGTTCGTCACCCCCACAGTGAGTGCTGGAGTGTGGCTTGGGGAGCCTGGCAGGCTTCATGGAGGGGTTGTTGAAGGCAGGTTAGTGCCCAGTCGGGGGATGATTGAAGCCTGGCAGCTGTGAGCTAGTGACCTTGGACCAGTGGTGCCGTCGTGTTCCGTTCCCCTCCCTCCCCACCCCCGTAAAAGGATCATAACTGCTGGAAAAGGTTGATGGGAGGATTAATGGCGATTAAGGGGGCCTCTCTCCTGCTCTGGCCTCCGGGACGATAGGGATTGTTGCTGGGAGTGGCTGCGTGGGTGGGGGCTGGGCTGTGTCTTGGGCTCCTCCCCGCCAGCCCACTTCCTTAAGCACGTGCCGGAGCCTCCAGGCAAAGGAGAACGAAAACTGGCTCTGCTTGGGAAGGCGGCCAGCTGTTTTTCTTTCAGTGCGGTTTTCAGTCCGGGCTGTTCAGGTTCAGTGGGCTGTTCTGTAGTGGATCACGATTTTTCAGGGTTACCCACTAGTGACCCCAAGAAAAGAAACAGCTCACCCAAGGTTCTGAGGCCACGGCAGACAGGATTCCAGGTTATCTTGGGTTTTCAGCCCAGAGCCTGGGCCCCTGACAACCCCCTTGCTCAGCTGTCTGGGCTATTTTAGGCACCCTCCCGTTCCAGCTGTCTGCTGCCATCACTGTCAGAGAGCTGTGTGATAGCGGGGAACCAGAGTGGTCTGTGGCTCCCGCCTGTCCCGAGGGCCAGGCTTCCAGCTCTGGGTGAGCTTGCTTTGTGCTGGGAGGGCTGAACTCTTCGCCCCGAATGGGAAAAGGCAGGAAAAGCACTTTCTAAGTTGATTGGGTTGATACGGACCTTGTAAGCCACTTGGTCCTTCTAAGGGACCTGCTTTTCTGGCTAAAGTCCTTGGGTCTGGGGTCTTTATCTCCTCCAGCCTCAGACTAAGTAATTGACTAAGTCGCGCTGTGTCAGCTGTACCCTGGAGGGCTATAGACTTTGGAGAACAATTAGGTGCTAAACTGTGTGGTGTGAATCTTGAAAGGGAAAGACAGAAGTGACAGGGCCAACTTGGCGACCCATTTCCACCTCAAGCTCTTTCACCTCCGGTTTCGGGCTCGCGCTCTCTCTCTCTCTCTCTCCCTCTCTCTCTCTCTCCCTCTCTCTCTCTCTCTCTCTCTCTCTCTCTCTCTCTCTCTCTCCCTCTCCCTCTCCCTCTCTCTTTCTTTAGCCCCCTTATCTCCTCCTGGGCAGTAGGGTGGAGCAGTTTGTGCGGCTGTTGTTCCTGGCCTTGAGGGGTGCCCCGCCCACTGGTCACCCACTGAGCTTGGGGCGGGGCTGCTTTGGCCTGCTGAGAGAGGGCCACGCCAGCGGAAGGACTGCCTGAGCTGGGAGGTGGCTGGACTAGCTTCACTACACAGACTCCCGTGTCCCCGCCCCTTCCGTCTCCTCCACCTGGCCTGGAGCCCTCGTTTGGAATATGACCTTTTAGACACTCTTGTGGAGACAGTAGTCAAGATGGCTAGGAACACCCCACCATCACCTGCCCCCAGTGTTTTCACAGACTGTTCTATGCTCTCAGGCAAGTTACTGCGGGTGGAAAGGAGGAGGGGAAGTCGAACAACCGTGTGGGCTATTTCTAACAGAAGAGGGTCTTGCCACGTCCCAGCTAGTCCTCTTGACAGGCTGGAACCACAATCCTTTGTGCCCAACTTAAGCCGTTTTTCCAGCCTGGCCTCTAGAAATGACTTGCCCATCCTCCACTGGTTCCTTAGAGCTGTTAGGCAGCTGGGACCTGGAGGAAGACTGCCTAGACCAGAGGCTAAGATAGCACCCCTAGGCACCTTGACTTCACACCCCCCCCACCCCTTTATCTGTTAAGTAGAACCTGAGTCTTTATCTCTCACTGCTATTGATACCATCTACATTTGGATAGCTAAATAATTGATTTATGGGGCCTCTGAGTAGGGGAGTGGTGCCCTCAGCCTCTCCCATCCAAATTTGTACTTTGTCCTGAAAGACTGAAGGTACCCTGCCTCTGCTGTCCTTGACTCATTCCCTGTTGGCCTCTGTGGCTTAGTCTTCCCGAGACCATCCTGTGGCTCCCTGAGGGATTTTGTGGCAAGAAGCAACTGAAGGAATCTCTCCCTCTCCTACACTTTCCAGGAATTCCTGGAGAATCAGAGAGTGACCCAGGGCCCCCAGAACATTGCTGGTGAGGGAATAAGCCACCCTGTGTGGGTGAGTCTTATCTCCTCAGCTAGACCGGCCTGGCCTGGCCTGACCTCTGAGGAGGCTCTAAACAGCAGCTGGCTGGATTCCTGGGTATTTTTAGCTACACAGATCCAGCCCCACCATCACCATGAGAGCTGGGTCCAAATCCAGCACTCCAGGCCTGCTAGTCCTGGGGTTCTGCCAGCCTCCTGTTGAAGCTGGGGTGGGTGGGTAGGGCAGGCTGAAACCAGTAGCGGCAGGTACCCTGAACCCACCTGAGCCAGAATCATTCGCTTTCAGTCACTTCCTCTCTGAGGCCTCCTGCAGACTTTCTCTGAGGATGGAGAGTGCAGACACAGGTCTCGGGGATCTGTGGAAAGTCGGGAGCCCTCTCTTGGCTATATGTAGCAGAACAAGCACTTTTTCCTTCTAAGTGAATTTTCTCCTCTGGCACATGTAGCCAGCCAGCCTCCCTGGCTCTGGACCAAGCCCGAAGAAACCTGGAATCCTTGCAAAGGTAAGTGGGTCCCAACGCCCTCCGAGCCACCCCCACCTGTGTGCTCCACCCTGGAGTGGCCTGCTCTATGTTCTCTGGGGAACCTTGCCTTTGGCTTGCTGTCCCTCCTTTTTTTTTGATTTTCGAGACAGGGTTTCTCCGTAGCTTTTTGGTTCCTGTCCTGGAACTAGCTCTTGTAGACCAGGCTGGCCTGGAACTCACAGAAATCCGCCTGCCTCTGCCTCCCGAGTGCTGGGATTAAAGGCGTGCGCCACCAACGCCCGGCTTTGTCCCTCCTTTTTTGTTTTGGTTGTTTGTTTGCTTTTTGAGACACGATTCTTCTGTAGCTTTGTGGCCTGTCCTGAAACTAGCTCTTGTAGACCAGCCTGGCCTTGAACTCAGAGGTCCACCTGCCTCTGCCGGGGGGGGGGGGGGGGGGGGGGGGGGGGGGGGGGGGGGTGTTGGGTTGGGATTAGAGATGTGTCCCACCACTGCCAAGGTTTTTTTTGTCTTTTTTTTTTTTTTTTTAAGCATCCTCAAAGGGCCACTAATATAGCCGCAGCCCTTCCTCCCTTGCCTGGTTTTGACAGGAATCATCTATTGACCCTTTGTAGCCAGCCCTCCTTCCCCTCTAACCAACAGTCAGGCCCTCCCTGATATAACTGTTACCTTGACAACCCCTTGGGCCTGTTTCCCCCTCACCACTGAAACCTGAAGAGGGTTTTCAAGCTACAGTACATGTGCCCAAGTTGGGCACCGCTTCTGCTTCCATTGGCACATCTTCTGCCCAACTGTACCCAATATAACAAACACAGCCTTCCCTGGTCCCTTAGCTGATCTCACTGGTGCTGGGAACTCCTGTCAAACTGCTTCCTCCAGACTGTGCCTCCCCCACAGGCAGGAACATGGTTTCTTCTCAATAAACAAGTTGTAAGAAAGGAATGAACGACTTGCTGAATTTTTGTCTAAGGGGCCCTCCTTGATCCAGTGACAAGAGGCCTCTGCCCTAAAGCTGGAGGTTGATCCAGGTTTCCACTCTCCCGGTCCAGGTTGGCTTTTGAGTTTCCACAAGCGGTCGCTGCTGCCCTCTGGTGGTAGGGCTTTGCCTTGCGTCTCCTGGCGGAAAGGGGAGGGGGCGGGGAAAACGAGAAGAAATCCTGACATTTATGGAACCTCCCTGGTCGGTAGTTTACTCCACAAAGCGAAATTTCCTGAGTGCTTGCGGAGAACTTGCAAATTAGGTATCTTCTGGGTGGGGAGGGTCAAGAAGATCCCTGAGCCCTGCCAAACTCCAGGTTGGAGGTTCACACTCATGCTGGCAGGCTGCAAGGATCCCACTCCCTGACCACTGGCCTGCTTTTGGAAGTAGATCCTCAGCTCATAGTAACAGGAAAATGTCACAGTGACATCAGCCAACTGTATCCCTAGTACTTGTTTGTATTAAGCACTCGGCCAAGAGCTACTTGAATGGTGATGGGAGTGGAATTCCTGGGGTGAAAGACACGGAGCCAGAGGACACCAGAACGCTTCTTGGTGGAGATGGGGACTATAGGTTTACAAAGTTTACGGAAGGGCCAGGTGCTCTCGACCTGTCAGAGTCACGACAGTGTCACTTGGGTTCACCCCTCTGAGCCTTGCTCAATACTACCTATGTATTTTGAGTCAGTCCTGGAAATAGGCTGTTCACCTGAAGTCACTGCAGAAGGCGTTTCCCGGCAGGGAGCGCTACGGTTCCACGGTGCGGGTCAACAGAACACCCGAGTAGGGACGGGAAGAGAGCAGAATTCCTGTATTCCCACACTGACGAGGGCCAGGCGCAAACTATGTGGACGCACACAACTCACGTTCTGGTGTCTTCTCGGGAACGACCCGAGGGACTACAACCCAGAGGAAAACAGGCCATACTGGCCTACTAGCTGCAAGGGCTGGATGCGAACCTGGCTGCCGGGTACAGCCAGCCCCCAATTAAGGAGTCTACGGGGGGGGGGGGGGGGGAAGCTGTCCAATCAGAGTCCTCGCTAGTAGGCGGGGCCTGCCAATCAAGGGCTGTCAGTGTGAAGAGGCAGAAACCACGAATCTAACAGAGCTGGGGGTATGCAGGCACACGTGGTGAAGGGGATGCGCTGCGCTTGCGGTTCAGCATCCGGTTCCTCCGTTTTGTTTTTTTTTTTCGTTTCCCCGGGGACTAAGAGACAAACACCCAGGGCTGGGAACATAGCAGAGAGTAATTGTGGCAACGAGGGGAACCCGGGAGGCTGCCTGGCAGAGGTGGCGACAGCTGCCCGAGGGCGGAGCCTTGTGGCCCCGCCCTGCAGCCCCGCCCCCACCCTGTCACTCAACTGGGCTCTGGCCAGAGCGCAGCATCCAGCGCGCTGCGGGCTCCGGGCTATGGACGCCCCAGGTGCCCCGGTCCCAGCCGCTGCCCCCAGCTCCGCAAGGAAGGAGCTGAAGATAGTGATCGTGGGTGATGGTGGCTGCGGCAAGACGTCGCTGCTTATGGTGTATTGCCAAGGCTCCTTTCCCGAGGTGAGGCCCGGTAGGTGGCAGGAAGGGTGAGGATGGGCTTAGGACCGCGGGGAACAAGGGGGTATTCTCCAGCCAGGATCCAGGCCCAGAGTCTAGACCTTGGAGTCCTGGGTGTCTCCTTCAGGCAGCCCTTCAAGAATTCCCGGGCTGAGCCCAGTGGTTTGCCAGGTCTGAGCTGGATGGAGTGATGGTGTTAGACAGTTGTGGGGGAGGGATCTGTCTGGTCCGCCTTTACATTCCTTAAAGGATCAACCCGACCCCTCTCTCACAGCACTATGCCCCATCGGTATTTGAGAAGTACACGGCTAGTGTGACTGTGGGCAACAAGGAGGTGACCCTGAACCTCTACGACACAGCTGGTAAGTGCACCAGAGCCCAAAGGGTCCCCTTGGTCATCCCCAAGGGTTTCCCCTGCCTTCTTGGGACATTCCCTTCCTGACACCCTACCATGCCAGAAGGTCTCTGTAGTATGTTGGCTAGCTGGGAGGCCCTGCAAGCCAAAAGGACCTCTGCCATCTCAGCTTTAAGAGGTGGATAATAGGTTTAGGTGAACTCTGAGCCACCCCCTCCCCCCCAAAGCTATGTTCTGTTCTGCAGCCTGGTTCCTCTCCTGTGGTTCTAGAAAACGTGGGCTGTACTTCTACCTCCTAGGGTTGCAGAATTCCTTACTGTGGTCTTTGATTGAGTCCCCCGGGGCTTGGATTCCAATGGGCTGTGTTTCTGGGCCCCGTAGTTTGAGGTTAGCAAGCTCTAGACCTCAGCTGTGACTCCAGGAGTCTATGGCTGGCTTGTCTTTGTTGAGACCCCAAGGTCCTGTGTCCCTGACTTCTGGGATCCTAGGGCTACAATCCATTTTGTGTTTTCTTGGTTTTTCTGTGAAAAAACAGACAACTTTAGGAAAGAACCTAAGGTCTAAGAATTGGGTCAAAATACATTACTGCTGCCAGCCCCTCAAAGAGTGGACTTCTGCTCATAGTGCATGAATACTGGGATTCCCTTTGGGGTGCCATGAGCATTTGCAGGGTAAAGGTTGAACCAGGTGGAGCCTCACCCATCTTGGTGACTCAGTGTCTAGTGACTGAGTGGAACCACGTCACTGTCACTGAGAGCCCCTTCCCTGCTAGTCTATCCCTGTGTGTGTGAGGTAGAGTCTCAGGTCTTAAATGGAATCTAAATCCAGGCATTCTCCCCACCCCACCACCACCTGGAGAAGATCAAGGGGGGGGAGCTATTCTTGCCCCAGACTACCTCATTTCTGTAGTAGGTTCTATTGGAGACTTCCAGCTCCTCTGAGTGGCCCACTAAGGCTCTCTGCCCTCCCTCTCCTCCAACCCCAGGTGTGTGAGGAAGGAATTCTGAGGTGTGGCTCCAAGAGCAGTAAAAGTCTGTCTGGGAGACTTACTTTCACAGGCCTCTGATCCGGGAGCCAGGGAGGGGCAGGCCCGTTGACCATACTTTGGGGGAAGTACTGCTTGAGCAGAAGTATTGCACGCCTCCTCACAGTTCCAGGAGAGGCTGGGAAGTCTGTTTTTTTCCTCCCTCTGCCATCAGTCTTTCCTGTCACATCCCAAAGTTCCTTGTTTGGGACTGTTTCCCCCATCAGACCAGAGCGGAGGCCATTCTGGGCATTTTCTGGAAAAAGGAAGATGCCCTAAGTACATGTCAGGCGGGAGTGTCATCTAGAGGGTTCTGAATGCAGCTGCACAGGGATGGAGGTAGAGCCCAGGGGCTATCCTCAGAAGGCTGAGATGATGCTACGGCGAGCTGATCGTGTCTGCAACTTTCTGTACCTACTTGGAGCCAGACCAGGACCCTGACTTGGTTCTACTTAGTTGCGACATTGGGGGCATACGAGTCTTATTTTCCTCATCTTTAACCAGAGCTAAAATAGCCAAAAGAGTGAGATAAAACTCATAGACACAGCATTCAGCACAGCGGCTGGCTCTTGGGCGGCTCAGCATATACTGATATGTATATGCTGAATATATATTGGTTTTTTGATACAAGGCTTTGAAGCCTGTCTTAGAACTAGCTCTTATAGACCAGGCTGGCCTTGAACTCACAGAGATCCCCTTGCTTTTGCCATGTGAGTGCTGGGATTCAGTGTGTGTGCAACCACTGCCCAGCTTTTGCATATACTGTTATTTAGATTTCTTTTGTGCTAGGGCTGAAAAATCAGACCCTTGTGCATACTAAGTTCTACCTTTGACCTACATCCCCAGTCCTCAGTCTGAGTTTGTTTGTTCAAGACAGAGTCTCTGTTCCTGGGGCTGGCCTCAGATATGCTTAGTAGCCCATGCTGCCCTCTAGTTCTCCCGCCTCCCTTCTAGCCGCCTGAGGTAGCCACACACACACACACACACACACACACTCACTCACTCATGGCTTCCGCCCCAGCTCCTACTGTAGGGTGTGGAGAGTCTAGCTACCCTCTCAAGGACTATCCACTGTACCTTTTCTGAGACAGGATTCCTAAGTCCTAGAGCTGTGTTGAAGAGTGGCATGTCATCTGTCACTCAAGAGTGACTGGGGAAGTCCTAATGGCTAGAGGAAATTCCCTGGCCAGTGAGCATGAGGCTGGCTCATGTGTGTTCGCAGTGTTTGTCAGGAGGAGGCTCTCGCAGTGGTGGTGGGATAAGTGAACTCATTATCGGGGAGATGAGTCAGCTCTACCTGTGGCTAGGTCTTGGGATACTGTGGAAAAAAGTGATGGCTAGTAACTGTCTAGACTGGAGAAAAGTGGAGGCTCCGGGGTGAGGGCAATGCCTGAGTTAGAAATGAGTCTGGAAAATGCCATAGAAAGCTCTAGAACTGGGGAGAGGGGCCTGCCTCCCCAGTCGGCAATAATCAGAGTTATGGAACAGGAATGACCCCAGAAAGCTAATTTTTTACCAAACCCCGAATGGAATGATAGCCATGGGCAACGCTACGTCACTGCCCACGGGCCCCACATGTAAGGCCTGTCTGGCTCCTTGCTTCCATCCTGCGGAAGCAGAGACACCACAACCTTTACCAAGCTCAGAAGGTGGAAGGGGTGGGGCCCTAGCACTCACAGCTCTAGTAGCCTCCCCTGAGCCCTGACATCTTCAGACAGGAAGCTGTGGTGAGGCCAGAAGGTTGCTAGGCAGAGGGGTGGTGTCATGGTGCAGTGGGGGTGTTTAGAAAACACCCAGAGAGGCTAATCTAGTCTTAGAGGGGCACAGAAGCACGGGGAGCTGTGTGAGAGAAGATAGGAAAATTGGGGGACAACAGCTTCTAAGCAAGGGGTCAAGACCAGAGGGGCATTATGGTCCTAGTGTCGGGACCACTCCAGCCTAGAGCCAGCCAAGTCAGGTACCATGGTCGCATGTCAGGACGGGACTTCCCTGTCTCTTCCTGTCCCTAGGGAGGGAAGGGGGCAGAGGGGCCCTAGCATAGCCAGTAAGAGTGGGTTCCTCCTTCAGCAGCTTCCCCTTCTCATGCTGCCCACACCTCTAACCTATGCTTTGGTCAAAATGGGTCACCTCCTGGCCTCCAGGAGATTCGGGGGTACTGTGTCTTGATGACATGCTAGTCTCCAACACAGCTCTAGGACTCAGGAACCCTGTGCCGGAAAAGGGACACGGTCAAGTGGGGAAAGCCCCATCCACAGGAAACGTCAGGTGGAGGGCCGGCCTCACTTCCACCTGCCTCAAAAACTGCTAGCTGAGGGGAAATGGCACTTCAGAGGAACTCTGACCACAGCATGCTTAAGGAGATTATGGGCAGGTGACTTGGGCATCTTCATGGGCAAAATAGGAAAACAGACCAATCTAGTGGGTGGGAGGCCTCCTTAAGGGGTTCAGAGATTCAGGGGTTAGAATTGCACCCATTAACGTACCTTGGAACTTTCTGCTTCAGTAGTAACCACAATAGCAGTGGTTACACCTCTGCCCCCCCCTCAAGTCCTTTTGTTTCCCAAGTCAGGGCAGAGCCTGTCACCCCTTTCCCAGGTAAGGGAATTAAGACTTAGGAAGGAAAGTGCTAGGCTCCAGAATGGAGGGTGTTTGGTACCTACCCTGCAGGGAAGATGCAGCAGTAGAACCTAAATTCCTTGCCTTTTTTGTTTCTTGTTTTGCTTTTCAAGACAGCGTTCTCTGTGTAGCCCTGGCTGTCCATGAACTTGCTCTGTAGACCAGGCTGACCTCGAACTCACAGAGAGCCACCTGTCTCTGCCTCTCAAGTGCTGGGTTTAAAGGCGTGCACCACCACTGCCCTGCTCAAATTCCTTGTGTTTATGAAAGGCCTAAGCTGAATCCTGAGAGAAGTCAGGTCAGACAGAATCAAGCCTGAGTAGGAAAGGGGGTCTAAGCTGGCTCCCCATTTCCTCACAAAGACCTCTTTTTTCTTGAGATAGCTGCCACCATTTTCCCTGTCAAACTTGCCAGGGCTGGGGTGCTGTCCTAATTTAGTGTTCCAGAAGCAACTTTGGAGGAAAAAGGGGCTTATTTTATTGATAGGCTATGGTCTGTCATTGCAAGAAGCCAATGCAGAAACTCAATAAACTAGTGGGGTTTGTTGGTGGTGGTGGGTTTTTATTTTATTTTGTTTTTTCAAGACTGGGTTTCTCTGTGTTACAGTCCTAGCTGTCCTGGAACTAGCTCTTGTAGACCAGGCTGGCCTCGAACTCACAGACATCCACCTGCCTCTGCCTCCTGAGTGCTGGGATTAAAGGCGTGCACCACCATCGTCCGGCTTGAACCTGGGTCCTTTGGAAGAGCAACCAGTACACTTAACCACTGAGTCATCTCTCCAGCCCCCAAAATGAAGTTTTAAAACAGTGTTTTGACAGGATAAACATTCAGAGAAAAGGGTTACTCTTACTAAGCATGGTGATCACGGTCATGAAGACTCGCCTGCTTTTACGACTCCAGTCACAGATAAGGAGGCTGAAGGTAGCTTCATTCCTACTGGGAAAAGGCTTCCTGGGGGACTCTGAGTGCTTTTAGAGTGTCTGGGCAGGCAGATGACCTTGATAGTGGGGACCAAGCTGTCTGGCACTGTCCAACTGTGACCTTGACAGGGAGCTCCCCTCAGCCATACCACCTGGGTGCTGCTTGGATTGTCTTGGGTCAGGAAGTGAAATGCCAAACCCACCAAAGGGCTGTGTGGGGACAGCTCTGGGCTTAGCTGTCTCCCTTCCCTCACTCAATTTTTATTGTGCTCACTTGGCTTCCCAGACTTGCAGTGGCCCCCTACTTGGAGGTGGGAGACAAATGTCAGAAAAGTAATGTGACATCAGATAATAAGATGTATCTTAAAACAAAGAGAAAAAGAAAGAGAAAGAAAACCTTTGTTAGGGGATAGAGGGACAGCAAGAGGCCATTGCTTCCGGGTGGTTGTGAAAGGTTTCCTGGAGGTGACATTTCTGCATAGAGAAATGAGAGAGAGAGAAAATCAGCCAGCTGCAAACTGTTAAGAGAACCTTCTGGAAGAGGGTAATGGCAGTGTGTGAACACTCTGAACACACTGTGGTTCCTCTTCCTCCAGCCCACAGCCACCGACTCCACCCTCGACTCTACCAGGTCCCTCTCTTTAATGTAGTGGTTGAGTTGCAGCTGCTCAGCCCAGCGCATCTCTCATCTTTGCTGCCAACAATTAGCTAGTATTTCCTGAATGTCTGCTGAGGGCCGGGAATGAAGGAGAGAGACATGGTCGGTCTCTGCCCTAACAGGGTGCCCTGCCTTCAGGTGAGAAAGTACACAACAGGTACGCATCTAAGGAACTTGTCTGAAACAAGCAGAATAGGACACGCTTGGAAGACATGTTGAGAGCAGGGAGGACCTGTCAGAGGAGGTGTCTGAACCCACATCAGTCTGCATGCAGGGAAAACCGTGGTACCTGGCCCTCATTTTGTAAACTGTTCATGGAACCCTATAGGCAAAATTTTGGAAGAGAATGAGTGTGTTTCTTGTATCAGAGTTATGCTCACCACCCCTAACCCCACCTACAACTTAGAGGCCCAGAGCCTGTCTTTACACAATACAAAATAAAAGCTGTTAATTCGTATTAATTCCACTTAGAAGGTTTGGGGTTGCCTCCTAACTCAGTGGCTTTACGCAAGTTGCTTCTCTTCTGTGAATCTCATCTGTATATGAATCTGAGTAGAGGGATGCCTCAGTACTCCCAAAGGATGGGTTCCAAGACCCTCATGCTACCCCCGTTGGTAATAAAATCCATTGAGATTCAACTTCAAGATCCTTAGAGAAAATGGTACAGCATCCATATGGCATACCTACACATACCCGTTTAGTTACCCTGGGTTACTGAGGATACAGTATCAGTGCTATGTAAAGAGCTACTGCCTGTATTGTTTAGGGAAACGTGACAAGAGGTCTGTGTTTGTTCAGAACAGATACAGTGTCTCTTTCTGAATGTTTCTTTTCTTTTGTGTCTTTTGGTTTCTCTGTATAACAGTCCTGGATGTCCTGGAACTAGCTCTGTAGATCTCTGCAGAGGTCCGCCTGCCTCTGCCTCCCCAGAGCTGGGATTAAAGGCGTGCAGCCCAGCTCTTTCTGAAAGTTTCTAGCAGAAGTTGCTTCTGTGGAGAGAGGATCCAAAGATACTAGGTTGACTGTAGCTGTACTTTCCCTTGGTTGCAATTAAGGGCATATATGTTTTAAGAATTATTTTTATGTCTGAGTGTTTACCTGCATGTGTGTATGTGCAGGACATGTGTATGTGCCTGGTGCCTAAAGTGGTCAGAAGAGGGGATCAGATTCTCTGGAACTAGAGTTACAGATGACTGATTCATGTGAGTGCTGGGCACAGAACTCGGGTTCTCTCCAAGAGTAGCAAGTATTTTCTTTATTTTAAATTAATGTTTAGTGTGTATGTATGTGTGCATGTGTGTGTGTGTGTGGTCATGGGTATGTATATGTGAGTGTTAGTACCTCTAGAATCCAGAAGAAGGCATTGGATCTCCAGGAGCTGGAGTTACAGGCAGTGATGTTCTGGGAACTGAACCCAGGTCCTCTGTAAGAGCAGCAAGTGCTCTTAGCCTCTGAGCCATCTCTTCTGCCCCTGGAAAGAACCTTTAGCGATGAATGGCAAACACTTAAACTAGGGGCTGGTGAGATGGCTCAGCGGTTAAGGGCACTTGTTGCTCTTATAAAGGGCCCAAGCTCAGTTCCCAGCACCCACGTGGCAGCTCACATCTGATGCCCTCTCCTAGCCTTTGTGGGCACTGCATGTACATGATACACAGATGTACATGCAAGAAAAACATGGTATAACACACACATACATAAAATAAAAAATAAGTCTTAAATAAAAAAAGAAAAATCGTACACTGGGGTTGGAGATATGGCTCAGCAGTTTAGAGTGCTTACTTTGTACAGGAGTCAGTTCAGGTCTTCAGTACCCACGTAGTGGCTCACAGTCACCTGTGATTCCAGCTCCAGGTGATCGATATACACCCCAGGAACACACATGATGCACACACACATATATCCAGGCAAAACATTCATATCCATTGTGATGCTCTGAATGAAAATGGCCCCCATAGCTTATATGTTTAAATGCGTGGTCCCCAGTTAGTAGGAGGTGTGGCCTTGTTGACGGGGTGTGTCACTAAGGGTGGACTTTGAGGTTTCCAAAGTCCTCACTTGCAGATCAGATGTGCCCTTAGCTATCTCTCTAGCATCATACCTGCCATATGCTTCCTACCACGATAAGGAACTAAGCTTCTGAAAGTGTAAGCAAGCCCTCAATTAAATGTTTTCTTTTAAAAGTTGTCTTGGTTGCTGGGTGCCAGTGGTGCACACCTTTAATCCCAGCACTCTGGAGTCAGAGATAGGCAGATCCCTGTGAGTTCAAGGCCAGGCTAGTCTAAGTAGTCAGATCCAGGACTGCTGTGGCTATATGATGGGACTTTGTCTCGGAAAAAAAGGAAGAAGCCATTGGTATTTTTAAAAGGATGTCATGGGGGTGGGGACACTAGCAAGCAACAGACAGATCCAAGCTGTGCACAGGGCACTCTGTAGGACAGACGCCAGCCTGGTGTGGCAATTAATCACTTGAAATGTAGTTAGCGAACCACGGGACTCAATTTTTTCTTGTTAATTAGTCGACATTCAAATAATCACATAGGGCTGGAAGCTGGACACACAGGCCTAGAAAGACTCTGGCAGCCAGGCGGTGGTGGCGCACGCCTTTAATCCCAGCACTCGGGAGGCAGAGGCAGGTGGATCTCTGTGAGTTCGAGGCCAGCCTGGTCTACAAGAGCTAGTTCCAGAACAGGAACCAAAAAAAAAAAAAAAAAAAAAAAGACACTGGCAGAGATTTAGAAGACTGCATAGGGTTATATGTTGGGTAACATCCTGAGCCAGTGCCCTGATGCCCCACAAAGGGTGTCTCCTAGTTGTAGTGGGGAAGAGAGGCCAAAGTCAAGCGCCCCTTTATCCCATGCTGAGGGGACCTGAAGGACAGCATGGGTATTTTTCCTGGCCCAGCTGTCATGATGGCTGGCACATACTGTTGACCCCATCCGTTAGAGGAATATTGGCTGGTGGCAGGCCCATGGGGCAGGTTTTATTTTCCATGCCCCTAATTGTATGGGTTCATATGTGCCTGTAATGTCAACAAGACTTGGAAGTTAGAGGCAGGTGAGTCAGGAGTTCAGGACCAGCCTGTCTCAAAAACAACCCACATACACACATGCCACACACACACACAAATACATATTTAAAAAAAGTAAGGAAGGCAAGTCTGGTGGCACACGCCTTTAATCCCAGCACTTGGTGGGCAGAGCGGAGGAGAATCTCTGAGTTTGAGGTCAGCCAAGGCTTACATAGTGAGACTGTCTTTTAAAGTAACAGAACCGAAAGATGGAGAGATGGCTTAGTGAATGAGAACACTGACTGCTCTTCCAAAGGACCCGAGTTCTATTCCCAGCACCCACATGACAGCTCACAGCAATCTGTAACTCCAGTCCCAGGGGATCTGATGCCCTCTCTTCTGGACTCCTATGGCACCACATGCATGGCGCATAAACATATATTCAGGCAAGACACTCATCCCCATGAAATGAGTCAATTTGAAAAGTCGGGTGCTGTGGATTTAACCTGGGTGATTTCTGCAAGAAAGATCCTCCCAGCCAGTGCTGCACCAAGCCATCACTCCACTCCGGTCCCCAAAATAAGTTCATTTAAAAAAAATTGTTTAGGTTTATGTGTATCGGTGTTTTGCCTCCACTATGTGCACGTGTGTCTTGTTATTTATCAGAATAAAGTGTCAGGTCCCCTGAAACTGGAGTAGTGGGTAGTTGTGAGCCACCAGGTAGGTGTTGGGAACAGAACCAGGGTCCTCTGGAAGAGCAGCAAGTGTTCTTCACTGCTGAGCCATCTCTCCAACCCCAGTAAATCAATTAAGACAATTTTAAAAAAGAGAAGGAATGAAAACGTAGCCACTAGGGTAAAGGTTAACTGACCCATCACGCAGAACTGCTGGGAGAGGGGAATCCATTTTCCCCGACAGAGTGGCACTGGCTGTATCAACCCCTCCAGGATGGGCCTAGTGTGCAGAAGTTGAATAATATATAATGGATTCCAACGGGTTTTTTGTGTGATTTGGTCACAGTTCAATTTTTGTTTTTTGTTGGTTTTTTTTTTTAATTGTAGGGGCGTGGTGGTTTTCTTGGTTTTGGGGGTGTTGTTGTACTGGGTTTTTGCTCGTTTTTTGAGAAGACTTAAAGTCATATGAATTGGAAGGGAAGATTATAACCAAAATATATTTAAATTTAAAACTTGTTTTAATGAAAAACATAAACAGCAATTCTCAAATAACCAATAAAATTTTACAAAATTGAAAAATAGAAAAATTAAAAGATGCCGATATTCCAGGTGGAGACTCAGGTTCCACAGGTGACTTATCTAAGTCACCCAGCAGGTGAGGGACGCAGCTGAAGTTTGAACTTGTGTCCTACCTGCCTATGGTGCCCATGACTTTAGAAGCTGTGCTTTGGTGGAGCTCACTGAGGCCGTAAGACCAGGCAAGAGAGAGGGGGAACCTGTGCCCTGTTACCAATGGGAGACCGAGCATGCATATTCTGAGTGCAGGCTGGCACCGCCCAGAAACATGGGGACAGGCTGGATGGGTGCCTCCTGGACATCCATGTTCCTGTAAGAGATGGACATCACGTTTACATAGAGGCGGCTGAGGGTCACCAGTGAGTTCTAGGTATTCCTTCCTCACTGTGGGAGGTGATTCAAGGGGGTGTGTAATCCTGACGGTTTCCTGGACCAGGAAAAACCCACCTTTCTGGTGAAGTGGGTGAACTCTGACTTCACAATGGAACAATGACGGGGTTGGTGGGGCTTGCTGGGATTGGCACCAGTACCATGACAAGCAAGGGAAGGCTGTTCTGAGGCACCCTGCTAGGAGAGCAATGTGGGTAGCATGCATGCTGTTACTACAGGGTAACTGCAGAGACAGATCAAGCAAGTGAGCCAAACAAGAACACCGAAGCTCAGAAGGTTCTCTGGGTTCTCCCGTGCAGACTCTCTGGGAGTTTAAAACTGTTGACAGAGAAATTTCCTGTGGCTAGGCATGATGTATGCCGGTGCAGGTGCACCCAGGCAGAGGCAGGCAGATAGCTGTGCATTTGAGGCTAGCTTGGTCCACACAGCAAGTTCCAGGTTAGCAAGGGCTGCACAGTAAAATCCTATGTCAAGCTGGATTGTGGTGAGGCACGCCTTTAATCCCAGCACTCTGGAGGCAGAGGTAGGCGGATCTCTGAGTTCAAGGCCAGCTTGGTCTGCACAGAAACCCTGTCTCGAAAACCCAAGGGAAAAAAAATGTCAAAAACAAAATAAATACAAATTTAAAAACTGAGTTACCTCCAATTTTTACAAAAGCAGAATGAGCCACACCTAGGCCCAGCTTCTAGGCTCTGATTGGCCTGGGCCTATGGAGGGCTGTGTCTGGGACTGTCACGTGTCCCCTGGTGGGCACCAGGTGCAATGGAGCTAACTGCCCCATGAGATGTGGTGATAGATGTGTCTATTCCTAACTCATTAGCATTTGCAAGAATGGGCAGAAGGAATCCAGGCAGCTGCCCCAGAACCAAGGAGGCTGGAGCCAGCACATGCTTCTGGGCCTGGGAGACATCTAAATGGCAAAGACCCCAGATCCGAGTCCCAGGCTGGCAGGCAGGGGAGTACACCACCCTTGGCAGAAGGCTACAGCTTACAGTTCTCTGTTATCACTCCAGCCGAGCGCATGGCTTTGATGGCATACAATCTAGTCCCTCTCTCCCTATCCTGTCCATTTTATAAATGAGGAAATTAGGCCCTGCGCTCATCCCCCCACCAAAGCCCAGGGATTCATGTCTCTGATACTCCTCTGGTTTCAGGGCAGGAAGACTATGATCGGCTGCGGCCCCTGTCCTACCAGAACACACACCTCGTTCTCATCTGCTATGACGTCATGAACCCCACCAGCTATGACAATGTCCTCATCAAGGTAAAGTCCTGCCTGCCACTGAGAGTAGGGGCAGCTCCAGGGTGGCCTCTGCCCTGATACCCTGCTTTCTCCCTCCTCAGTGGTTCCCTGAAGTAACACATTTCTGCCGAGGGACCCCCGTGGTTCTCATCGGCTGCAAGACAGACCTGAGGAAGGACAAGGAGCAGCTGCGGAAGCTCCGGGCAGCCCAGCTGGAGCCCATCACCTACACACAGGTGGGCCAGGGTCCCTGAACAACCATTACCAGAAACCACCCAGGCCTTGGTCTTCTCAACTGGAGAGCCTTAGCAGGCTGTTGGAGAGCGGAAGCAAACAAAGGTCTAAGAGCCATCCAAAGTAATAATAATAATAATAATATAATAATAGTAAGGCGCACACCTTTGATCCCAGCACTCAGGAGGCAGAGGCAGGCAGATCTGAGCTTTTGAGGCCAGCTCAGTCTATGGGCTACACAGAGAAACCCTGTCTCGAAAAAACAAAACAAACAAAAATAGGCTAGGGCTGGGTGGCTGTGGCACACGCCTTTAATCCCAGCACTTGGGAGGCAGAGGCAGATGGATCTCTTCTGAGTTCGAGGCCAGCCTGGTCTACATAGCAAGTTCCAGGTCAGACAGAGCTAGGTAGTGAGACCCTGTCTCGAATAAATAGAGAGGAACAGGGACTAATAATAGTAAAGCCAAGGTTTTTATTATGTCACTTAACCAGCAAACTCAGTTGTTGAGTTTGGAACAGACCTGAGATGTGATTAGCCCCAGTTCTCGGAATATCAGAATTCAGTTCCCCTCTGTCGAAAGCTTGGGAGAGGACAGGTGGGGGCCAGCAAGGGCTTTCTTCCACCCAGCCATGCAAACACCAAACTGGCCAGCACTCAGACTTTGGCCACCAAAGTGAGTTCTCCACTCTGGAGAACCAAAGCTAGCTCAAACTCCTAAGACTCTGAGGGGTGCCAGGAGGCATCAGGCCCTCATCTGATTAATACCGCCCCCCTCCCCCCCAGGGCTTGAGTGCCTGCGAACAGATGAGAGCTGCGCTCTATCTGGAATGTTCCGCCAAGTTTCGGGAGAATGTGGAAGATGTCTTCAGGGAAGCTGCCAAGGTGGCCCTCAGTGCCCTGAAGAAAGCACAAAGGCAGAAAAAGCACAGGATCTGCCTGCTGCTGTGACCTTGGGGTGCACAGCCCTGAGCAGAGCTGTCCGGGTTAGGGACCCAGGCCTTGGCTCCTACTGGGATTTTATCCCGTCAGAGCACTGGGGCTAGACTCTTGGAACATTCTGGAACTGTCCCTTTGGGTTCATGCTATGGTTCGATGGTGAATGAAGATGCCAGACCTACCAGTGTCCCTCTCCCCTCGGGCTGACACTTGTTCCCAGGCTGCAGGAGGGCCCTCGAAACAGCTCTTCTTGCCCCAGCCATGCGTGTTTCCCTTTCCAAAGCCAATTCATGCTTGAAGCTCAGAAAGGCACAAAGAGTGTGGACAAGTGTGGATGTGCACTGCTGTTCCCAAGTGTCCCAAGGCCACCGTTCCTCTGTCCTCCCTGAGCTCCTGAGATAGCTCGGCTACATCCTCCAGCCTCTTCCTCCTTCCCGTCAGGAACCGAGGGCCACATCCTATCAAGAGAACACAGGCATCAAGCCGGACATGAGCCGGCACCAGCTGTTCCTGCTGTACCACACTGAAGACTTTTGTCTTAGCCTGAGACACATGTTCAGGGGAAGAAGAAACAATCTCTTAAAAGGTCAAAATATACTCAGGCCTCCCACCGATCCCTACCCCAGATTTCACCTCCAAACCCGCAACTGACTTCCACTGGGGACTCCTAATGGACAGTGCCTGCACCCCATCAGGGACCTCAGGCGAATGGACTCTCCCCTTAGACCATCCCCATCTGTAAGCGGCCAGGACTGGGTCATCATCCCACCCTATTCAGTGTCTGCTTCTACCAGGATGCGGGGCTCAGGAATGGCCTGTCCCTGCCTCCTTCCAGAACTGACCTGCAGACCACCAATGTCCACAACAGCAAGACTCCTGAGCTCTGAAATTCCTTCCAGAAGGTCTAGACTCTGCATTTCAGAACTTTTCAAGCCAAGTTTCCCAGGTGGTTTTAGTGCCCCCAAGAGGAAGTCAGCATCTCTCAAGAAGAAACCATGGCCTAGGCTGGCTCATCTGTCCTAGGACCTCTTGACTCAGCCCCCAAAGTCAGGTTGCCAAGGAAAGGGACTTCTGGCCCCCTTCCCCGCAAGTGCCCCAAGGCCCTGCTGTCCCCTGCAGAGCTAACCAAGGACCTCTTGGTCTCTCAGAATCCAAGGCCTTGTAGATAAATTATGATGTAGGGCAGGGGTCAACAAACCACAGCCTGTGGGCCATACGTGGCCACTGCCTGTTTTGTAAATAAAGTTTTATTGAACTGCCACAGTTGTGCAATGGCAGGTTACCACAGGGCTAGCCAGCAAAGCCTGAACTACTTATAGTCTGGCTTTAATGGGAAAAGTCTGCTGATTCCTAACCTGGGGCAATCCTGGGTACCTGCAGAGGGCAGGCCAGGTGATCCAAGGACAGGAGACCAAGGACAGAAGTAGGGCAGGGATGAAGGGAGGGGCGGGTTGTGGCAAACATGAGCAGGTGCCTGATCTTGCCCCTTGGGAATGTTGCCAGGTCTTTCCATTTTTGTAAGGTAAACAGAAATCTGGACTCTTATGTGGGGGAGGCGAGATCTCATTTTTATCACATAACTAAAGAAATTTAAACTCCTGTGGAGACCAAATGAAGCATGTCTGAGGACACCAGCTGTGGAGTTGGATCTGAGCGTGCAGCTGAGGTCCATGGGTCGGAACATGGACCTCCATGGGTCAGAAGGGACAGAACATTCAGCTGAACCTGTTTGCACCTCCACTCTTGCTGCTGCCTGGATCTCACAGGGTCGCACAGGCCTTCCCACACGTATAAGACTCTCAGAGATGGAGGGAGGCAGGGAATGAATGATTTCCAAATGGCTTAAGTTCTAGTCACACTGGGTCTAGGGCCCATGTCAAGGTCGCACAGCAAGTCTGTGAAGGAAGGCTGAAGGGCAGCAGTGAGAAACCCCCAGGAGTCCACTGGACCGCAAACAACCCAGAAGCTTGGCGCCCTCTGGTGGAGACCATCCTTAAAACCCTGCCACCTCAGGTTCCAAGGGGAAGACATCTCTAGATCCTGAGTAGGCTGTGCCACTTTCCCCCAGTGGCCAGCAGGCAGGTGTTTCAGGAAACACAAAGCAAGAGACAAGACAGTCAGGTTCTCTGAGAACTTAAATACTCCCTCACCACAGAGGGGGAGAGGCTGGGGGGGGGGAGGGTTACAACAGAGGTAGTGGCCCAGGAGAGGGGGTGGCCCAGAGAAGGGCGCTCCACAGGTGCCTGGGACACAGTAAATAGCAGGTCAGCTAAAGCCAACCCCAGTGAGGCACATCTAAACCCCAGTGAGGGGTTCAAATGACAGGAGTAGGAAGAGAGGGGGTTCCCTGAGGCTTTCTGCCCCTCCCTGGAAGACGGACGCAGATATGGCCACTGCCATCACACAGAGTTGCAGAGGCCTCGGATTCCAGGGATGCAGGGAAGACCCAGCATTAAATACATTATAAATAGGGAGCCGGGGCAAGTTAATACTGTGCGCAAAGGTGCCCTTCACATTCCTCATGTCTGGTCAGGGACCAGGGCCTTGGCCCTGCTCCCAGTGATGCTGCTGGCCCCTGAGATGCTGCTGCCCTTGGCTACCAGTGACCAGCAGCCAGGGTGCTGACCAGAATCCCCAGCAGTCTTAAGTCCCAAGACTCCCAGGCACAAGGGTCCAGAGGTTCATGGCTGCTTTGTCTTGTTCCTGTTCTTCTGGAGTTTGGCGTGCACAACTTTGAGTGTGGTCAGGAAATTGCCAAGGAAGAGGATGAGGAAGGTGAGTGCCAGCACAAATACCTGGTCCATCCAGACGTGCAGCACCCAGCAATGCCCGGGGCAGGGGAGGAAGGAGAAGCTAGAGTCAATTCCCCTGCAGAAGAACCTGCCTAACCTCAGCCCCCAACCTTAGCAAAGCCATAGGAGCCACCAGCAAAGCATGGAAGTAGGTGAATAAGTGCAGGTGGGGTTCTGGAAAAGTGGGGTAACCCTCCTTCATTCAACAACACTGAGGGCCCCCCCCCCGACCTCTCGAATTCCTTCCTACTATTTCCTCTCATGCCCCAGCAGCAGAAAACCCTGGGCAGCACGAACCCAGAGCCAAGAAACAAGGGAACAAAAGAGTCCTCCTCAAGGCAGCCCAGCCCTCTTCAAGCTCCCACCTCCTCGCTACCAACAGACAGACAGACAGACATGTGTAGGCGTGGTACCTGCCATTCTTTGCATTCCTCGTGGCTGGAGAGTTCAAACAGGGTGACCGCATTGTAGAGCTGCCAGAACTGGAGACAGGAAGACAGGCAGCACTCACCTGTCAGCTTCCCTGCAGACCCATGTGGAAAGCCAGGGAGATGGACCAGGCCCCCCAGCATCCGAGACCAACTACCCAAAACATTGGCACCCCCATTCTATGGAACCACAAGTGTCTCAGAGACAGCAAGTCTGAAGGGCCAGCTCTTTCTATCTTTAGTGTCCCTAGATTCTGCGGAAATGGGGGCGGGAGTGGGGACTACCTGAGATTTTCCACTTCTTCAGAGAGACTGGCCCTATCCTGCACTATGGCCCCGGGAGGCTTTGATGCTCAAGCATTAAAACTATCACAACAGGGAGCCAGGTGGGGGTGACATTTGTATGGGGGGTTATCTCCTCCCAGATACCCAGGGACAGATACCTTGTAAGGGAGGGGAGCCCCAAGGATCTTCTGTTCCCAGGGGTCATCCCTGAGAGGGGTACCCACATAAAAAGGGACTCACATGGCCACAGAAAAGGAAAGGCAGGAGGAAGGTGAGGCCCCGCCACATCCAAGACTGGAACCCTTCTGTGGGGGAGAGTTAAGAGGTTTAGTATGTGTAACTGCTTAAAAAACAGCACAGTCTCTTTGTTGCCCAGGCTGACCTCAAACCTGTGGCCTCAAGTGGTTCTCTGAAGTCAGCCTCCCAAGTAGTTGGGACTTCACATATTTCCCACCACACCCGACCTAACATTGTGTATATTATAAAGTTCAGACTTTAAAATATAGGCACTTCCATGGAGAGGCCTAGCACTGTGCTGTGGCCACACCTGGAGCTGAAACAGAGGTCCCCAGTGAATTATGAACAGCAGTAGTGTAAAGAAAGAACGGCGGCCCAGTGTTGAGGCCTGGAAGTCTTAGGCCCTCCCGATTCTGTGCCTCTCCTGCAGGGAGGTGGACCAGTCTTCCCAGCTCTACCTGCTGCCCAGTTACTCACCCACTGTGAGGTCCAGGTGGTTCCTCTCCCCCAGGGCTCGCAGTCTGTAGAGACAGCCTCTCTGGTAATAGTACTGCAGGAACTGAACACAGCCTGTAGGGGGAGCACAGTGCCCAGGCTCAAGGAGAATATACCCAAGGCCTCTCTCCCCAAATCCAATGCCCTCAACAAAGGCAGGCTGACTGGAAGGGCAGAAAGAGCATCCTGGTGACCTGCTTTCTTTATTTTAATAAGTCACCACAGGTATACTTCTATGTCTCTACCTCATTTTAGCAGTGTGTTTCCCTGAGCGAGGAACCACCTCCCCTTCCTCTTGGTCATAATGTTGCCTGTTGCTCCCAGCATAATCTCGCATAGCTTGCATTCCAAAAAGCATTTACTGAGGGCCTACTGCTAGCCTAGGAAAATTCCAGTCGTTCTTAATCTGGTTGGTGCTTTGGTGGGTCATTACACGGCTGAGCAGTCCGTACTGTAAGTGATAAAACATGTTCAGACAAGTATAAAAGACTGCCTTGGGGCAGGAGATAGATGACCTAGATTTCTGGCCAGAACCCTCTCCGCCCTCCACACAGGTGAGGATGGATCTTCTGGGGACCTCCTCATCTGTAAAATCCCTTGGGAGACCAGGTCCCTCCTCCTCAACTGGGCTTGAGTACTCACTCTGAAAAATGGAGAATGCTAAGAACTGATTTCGAAACTTCTGATAAATTAGTCCATTAGGCCTTGAAAAAACACAAAGGTGGGACACACTGTGAAACCAGACATTCTCTTAGACCCCTTTTTCTCATTCCAACAGAAAGGAAAGAAAACTTTTGAAAGGTAAAACAAACTCCCAGATTCCTGTCCTTTGTCCTTGGGCTGATCAGGCCACACCCATCACCCTTTCCAGAATTAAGGGACTTCGGGGTCACTCTGATTCCTCATGCTGCTCCCTGTCACCTCTGCCCCAGCCAACAGGAACTGTGAAATAGTCCCTGGCAGCGGGGCCTCTAACCCAGTTTTCAGTTCATACTTGCTTTCTACCTGACCCACAAGTCAATTTTGAGAACCCTTCCCCATGTACCAGCTGCAGTTCTGGCTCCATGGGAAGCGGGGGGAGGGTCAAAGGGCCCAGTGAGGGATGACTCACCAAGTCAGCATCACTCCAGACAGGAACGTGGAGACGTAATGGTGAGACACCCACCAGCCTTTGATTCTTGATGAGAACAAGAGAAAGAAAGGGGTTCAGATGAGAGAAATGCAGGGACCTGCTTCCTAACCTCCGAGCCTGCAGCTGGAATGAGAAATGGGCCCCAACCATGCCTTATCTCTTCTTGCAAAGGTATGGGCCCAAACTACTTGCAGATTAGCCCAGGGACCTGTTCTGTGACCTACAGAACACATCCAGTTCCCCAGCACGGAGATACTCCAAGCCTAATGCTACCCAGGCTCCATGCTGGACTGAACTATGTTCTCAGGTTCCTATGCTGGAGCTCAGTCCCCTGGTGCCTTCCAGCAAGACTGCATCTGCAGAGGTAAGTGAGCTTAAGACGACACAAGGGGGAAGCCTTCATCGACCATCTTTGCCCTAGTGTCTCTGTAAGAGATGGATCAGGAAGATTGGAACACAGAGGGAAGGCCATACAGAGCACAAGATGGGAAGGGAGCCATCTGCAAGCCAGGAGAGGCAGGAAACCCACACTGATGACACCTGGATCACAGACCTGCAGCCCCCAAAGCCACAGAAAAGCAATGTCTGCTGGTTAAGATGTCCAGTGTGTCGTATCTCGTGGGAGCCCCATAAACAGACGCAGGTCCTTCACTTCCACCCAAAGGCCTAAAACAGTTCCACAACCCCCACTGGTGACAGGATTCTGGTTTTCATTTTCTCAGGAGGCAGAGGCAGGAGGCAGATCACCTGAGAGTTCAAGACCAGCCTGGTCTATATAATAAGACCCTGTCCCATAAGGGTCTGCCGTTGGGAAAGGGGATGATGCTATGGCTTTCTTCGCAGTGGGAAAGTCTGTTGACTGCAGCTGACATGGCTCTACGCTGTCACCTTGACTGAAAGCAGGTAACAACATGAATGAAATGATGTTCCAGGGGCTGTGGCTATTGAGAGAAGTAGCCTGAAACCAGCCCTGGTGACACAAGCCTGTAATCCCAACACACAGAAGGATCTTGAGCACAAGGCCAGCCTGGGTCACACACTGAAAAAGAAAGAGGAGCTGGAGAGACGGCTCAGTGGTTAGGAAGAGCACCCACTGCTCTTCTAAAGGACCTGATTTCGGTTCCCAGTACCCACGTTAGGTGTCTCACAGCCACCAGGGGATCCGACGGCTTTGGCCACTGTCTTAGTTGAGGTTTCTATTTGCTGCAACAAAAATCATGACAGTACACTTCCACATTGCTGTTCATCACTGAGGGAAGTCAGGACAGGAACTCAAATAGGACAGGAGCCTGGAGGCAGGAGCTGATGCAGGCGACATGGAGGGGTGTTGCTTACTGGCTGGCTCCCCATGGCTTGCTCAGCCTGATTTGTTATAGAACCATGGACCACCAGCCCAGGGGTGGCACCACCCACAATGGGCTGGGCCGTCTCCCACTGATCACCCACTGATCACTAATTGAGAAAATGCCTTACAACTGGACACATGGAGACAGCTCCTCAACTGAGGCTCCTTCCTCTCTGGTGGCTCTAGCTTGGGTCAAGCTGACACACAAAAGCAGCCAATCCAGCCTCCAGAGGCAGCCACACGCACGTGCTCACACTGACATGCACACACACACACTCCTGCACATGATTTCAAATTACAAGAGGAAGAAAGAGGGGAAAAGAAGCAGTAGGCCTAATGCCATCCACATTGACGTGACAGAGGAGATCAGGACTAGACAGTTAGCTACTCTGTCCCCAGTACCCATTCAGCCCTAATGTAACCCTTCGGCCACTCGGCATCTAGAAGACCCTGGCTCCAGTTTCCTAACAGTAAAGGCAGCTAGCCAGGTCCTCAGACTTTCCGCTCAACAAGCAACCAAGAGGTCTGGCTGCCCCTCCCCAGAGCTCTGCAAGGCCATGCCACAGCCCTCGGAGCTTGGCCACCCCCAGGCTCCTTTGTCCTACTATGCACAAAGCTCCCCTGAGAAACGCCCTCTCCTGGTGTGGGAGCAGTTCGGGCTTGATAGAGACCCCGGGCAACAAGCCTGACTGAGCAGCAGCTTTTAATTTCACAGCTCGCTGTGCCCAGAGCCCAGCACTGACAGATGCCACCAATAAACACAGCTCGGCGACACTAGAAACTAGAAATCCACTTTCTTCCCCAGCTCCGTGCTCATGAGCAACCACTGTCATTGTCTGCATTCCCTAAGGCTCTGGGCCGGTTCTGTGCACATGTGTTTATGTAACAGTTTTCATCGTAATAGAATTCAGATACTGAACAATTCAGTGGGTGTGAGTCTTTTCAGAGCTGTGCCACCAGCACTACGATCACCCTTATTCGACCTGGACCTGTCTGCTATGGATACGCAGCTTGCAGGGAGCTTGTAGGCTCCAGGAGCAGGTGCACTTGCATCTAGAATGTGGAGACAGAATGTACTAGTCTCTGGGCACTGTGTGGGAGAGAGCTCACTGCTTCTCCCTGCAGGACACATCAGCCTGCGCATATGCAGAGCAGAGGTGCGCCAGGCACTCACTGTTCAGTACCAAGTAGCTTCTGGTTTTAGGCTTTGGATTTGCAGAATAGCTGGAGGCTGCATTGAAGACTCTCTCTCTCTCTCTCTCTCTCTGCCTGCTACCTTCTGGATACATTTGTTCTAAGTATAGCCCCTAAAAAAGCCAGCGGGAGCCAGGGACCATGGCTGGATACATCTAGATACATTTGTTCTAAGTGTAACCCCTAAAAAACCCAGCTGGAGCTGGGGACCACGGCTGGCTCCTTGGAATAAGTCTACATGATTGCGGATTCTTCAGTCATTCTGGCCCATTAGAAAAGGCTCTTTTGCCATCTGCCAATCATCATCAGTCCTTCTGGTTCCCAGGCCTCTGCTTCCTTAAGGGGCAGCACCTCACCCAGGCAGGGATATGAATGGAGATGTCTGGGCACACAGAGCGGAACCAGCCCTCTGGGTTCTACAGCCCTCCAAGTCACAGTGATTGGCTCAGAAGTCAGCAAGCGACTCAAGCTTCACCAATCAGAAGTCTGTCTCAAGACCCCCCACTGGCTCTGTGGGAATGACAGGAAGGCTTCTTCCTACTCAGAGGTTGATGAGATAGGGAGGCAGCCTGGGCTGTGGGGAGTGAAAGGGGGGGGCTATTAATCTTGCTATTAACCCTTCATGCCTTCTTAAATCCCTTCAGATTTGGCCCATTAGGTGGGTTTCCAACACTTGCAAAATGCAAGGGAAAGCTGACTGATTACAGAGCTAACTGACATCTGTGGTGGAGTCAGACTCACCCAGGGCTGTCCTTCTCAAAGTAAGACAGTCCCACCCTACCGCCCCAGGCCCACTCTCCCTGACTTCCTTCTGTTTCAATTCTGCTGTTTCTACAAAACACACTGAGCTTATGGTTCTGCCGTTCACCTGAGAGTCCATCAGCGGGCCCAGTCCATCTGAGCCCGTTTATTTCTGTGTCCATGTGTCTCTGTGCGTCTGCCTTTTCTTCATTCCCTCAATGTCCCAGTCAGCTCTGTCCCTGGAGCTGTGATGGACGCAGCATCCAAGTCTGGCCAATCGCAGCTTTGCATTCTCTGGTGACAGACTGGTCAGAGACAGGCACGGAGTCCGGCCAGTGCCTGCACACAGCCAATGGGACAAGGCTGGGAGACTCTCAGGAGAAAGGAAATGTGCCCTGTTTGCTAGGAGTGATGGTGTAAGGTTGTTGCAGCACCCTATATAAAGCCTGAGACCCGAGAGCACAGAATGGGGTGAGGTGAGAGATAGCGAGAAACAGCATCACTCACGGTGTCTGAGCCCCGAATGAAGCCTTACCTGGAGTCAGTCCCAAAACCTGTTTTTATGAGAGACGACAGATCTCTAATGACATGAAATCAGACGGACTAGGGTCTCTGTCGCTTGACAGCGAGAGGCTGACCGTGAAGTAGGTGACATTACACCAACAGCATCAGGCATGGTCTCCCCCACCCTGGCTCCCTCTTCCCCCAACCGACCATCCCCACGAGCTGGGCATCTAGGTACCTGGAGCCATTGCTGATGAGAACGCTCTCCCGAATGGTCAAAGTGCAGTAATACCACACGAGCAGGAAGTTGAAGATTTCATCTGTCACCCTGGTTGGAAGAAACAGCCCCCGGGGAAGTGAGCAGCATTGAGCTCGCCCCTCGCCCTGACAAGACAGCCAGGACCAGAACTGCCAAGATTTGGCACCAGTTCTTGGGTGTCTCCTTTTGCCCACACCCAGCCCCTGTGCCATCTCTATCTGGCCCCGCCTACACCCGAAGAAGGTCTAACAGAGGCTTCCTCCCTCGCCAACCAGCTCACACAGCAACTGGACTGTAACAGGTTTAAGCTGGAAAATGTCAGTGCAGTGAATGATGATGACCACGTGACAGAGCCGGGAAGAGCTTGCTGGGAATTCGGAACCGGCAGGGTCCTGTGACATCCTGACCTCTCACTTCCGGCCCCCAGAATGCTGATAGAAATGGGTTTTTGTTGTGTTCTCCAGTTGGTGAAATTTTTTTTAAAGATTTATTTATTTATTTATTTATTATGTATGCAACATTCTGCCTCCATGTATGCCTGCACGCCAGAGGAGGGTACCAGATCTCATTACAGATAGTTGTGAGCCACCATGTGGTTGCTGGGAATTGAACTCAGGACCTCTGGAAGAGCAGCCAGTGCTCTTAACCACTGAGCCATCTCTCCAACCCCTCCAGTTGGTGAAATTTTGAGAGATGTGTGCATAAGAAGGAGAAATGGGAATGTCCAGGTTCCAGGTGAGGTTTAGACAATGATGTCCTGGGAAGAACCCAGCAGCCCCAGCTAAGGGCCTGTGACTACACACCAAGAACTCCTCTCTCTTCCAAAGGGGCAGATGAGCAGGCATTACTTGTGTGCACAGCCTTTGCCCTCGGGGGCACGAGTCAGACACTGGCAGCAGGCAGGCATGAGCTAAGAGCCTGCAAGGGCCTTTGTTGAGAAACTCAAGTAGCCAGGCCAACAGCTGGACTCTCAGCAAAGTACGTGCAGAAAGCAAACCTGGACACTTAGGCCAATGCATGAGTCTACTTGGCTACCCCTCCCCCTTTATGGCAGAAAACCCAGGCAGAGAGGAGTGGACCAGACCCTTTTGGCAGGAGGGCTCCATTCTTAGCTCAGTTCTGTCTGCCCTCCCTCTCTTTTTAGTCAGTGACGGGCAGACACTGAGTACTAGCACACACAGTGTGAGCTAGCTGAAGGGCTACCCTACGAAGTATGGCCTGCTGCCACTGTCTAACAAATGGAGGAATGAGACTCCACAGGGAATCTGCCTGTAGACAGAGCCATTCAGTCTCAAAGCCAGGATTGGAATCCAGGTAGCCTGGAATAGCTTTTTTTGTTCTTGCATGCATCAATCTTTTCTTTTTCTGTTTCTGAGACAGGGTCTCATGCACCTGACTCTGGCCTCCAACTCTCCTGTAGCCAGTGATGACCCTGAACTTCTGATCCTCCTGCCTCTACTCTCTGAGAGCTGGGATCACAGGGATGAACCACCAAACCTGGCTTATTCAATGCTGGAGACCGAACCAAGGTCTCTTTGCATACCAAGCAAGCACTCTCCCAACTAAATTACATCTTCATCCCTATTGATTTAGTTATTATGTAATTGAGATGTAATTCGCATACTGTAAAATTTTCTCTTTTAGGCCGGGCGATGGTGGCGCACACCTTTAATCCCAGCACTCAGGAGGCAGAGGCAGGCGGATCTCTGTGAGTTCGAGACCAGCCTGGTCTACAGAGCTAGTTCCAGGACAGGCTCCAAAGCCACAGAGAAACCCTGTCTCGAAAAAAAAAAAAAATTCTCTTTTAAGGTATGTAATCTGAAGGCTAGGGAGTGAACGCCTTTAATCCCCGCACTCAGAAGGCAGAGGGAGTGGATCTCTGTGAGTTCTAGGCCAGCCTGGTCTACAGAGTGAAGTCCAGGCCAACCAGGGCTACAAAGAGACCCTATATCAAAAAAATAAATTAAAAAACTTTTAAAGGAGATATAATTTGGCATCCTTTGTTCATTTTCTTACACTACTGCCTAATCTCTATTGGAAATGCTGGTACCCAGGAACTGTCTGTCATTCCCCATTCCTGTTTCCCCTGTCAAGTTCTGCCCCCCATTATGTGTCTCCGAGGCTGCCCCTCTGGACATTTCATATCAATGGACATACATAATATGTGGCCTTTTATGCCTGGCGCCTTTCACTTAGCATGATGTTGTCAAAGCTCACCCATGCTGCAGCATGTCAGCATTGTACTCCATGTTAAGGCTGTCGCATTCCAGCGTACATATAAACCACACTGGACTCGGTGAGTTACTACATCATGAGGCCCTGCCAGCAGCTGGTCCATGAAGCTTACTAGATGGACGGGAATGCCACTTCCTGCCGGTCAGAACTGGTCCTTACCAACCCTATACTAGCCTCGGGCTGAGGAAACTGAAAGACTGTCTCCTTGAGGACTTCCTGCTCACACTGAAGGTACTCCACCACACTCCGCCACGCCCCATTACCTGTAGTGAAGGACAAAGCGGCAGGCCACAGCACCCAGAAGCAGGATTATGGTCAGGTAGAGCTTGAACTTCTCATACTCGTCCTTGTATGCAAACCTGCCACGACAGACATCCCAGGAAAAGTCTCATATTGCTACCCTCCTGCTCCGACTCACCAGCCACCAGCCCTGCCTCCGCACTGACGGACAACAGAACCTGACCTTCAACTAGTGATGTCTAGTGAAGGAGAGAGGACCAGCTACAAAAGGGCCCTGTCCCTAGGCTTTGGGACCATGCTGGGGACAGGCAAGGGTCAAAGACTGAAGGCCAACACAAATAAAATTCAAAAGACGAGATCTCTACCCTCACCTAAAGATTGCAGCAGAAACAAAGACCAATGCCACCTGGAAACAGCACCTCGACTGGTTGGGCAGGACTCTATTCTCCAGACAGATGCCGTGATAAGGTGTAGGAAAGAGGAGACTGCTGTCATGGGAATTGGGGGTGGGGGTCCTAGCAAACCAACATACTGACTCTTGGAAAGGAAGGAGAGGGCCCCCCAAGTGCTCCCCCATGTTGAGGAATATTATTTTCAGGTGTGTGACTTCTGTTTATGCTGCATTTGTTTAACTCCTTCAAGTTACTGTGCTTGTCTAAAACACCCGATGGTCTAATAAAGAGATGAATGGCCAATAGTGAGGCAGGAGCAAGGACAGGCGGGGCTGGCAGGCAGAGAGGATCGGAGGAGAAATCTGAGAGGAGAACAAGGAGCAAAAGAACAAGGAGAGGAGGACGTCAGGGGTCAATCACCCAGCCAGCCTTGGAGAAAGAAGTAACAAAGGTATACAGAAATAGAGAAAGATAAAAGCCCAGAGGCAAAAAGGTAGTTGGGTTAATTTAAGAAAAGTTGGCAAGAAACAAGCCAAACTAAGGCCGGGCATTCATAACCAAGAATAAGCCTCTGTGTGTGATTTATTTGGGAGCTGGGTGGCGGGTCCCTCAAAAAAACCAAAAGAATAAAACATCACACACCACTGAGGTGGGCAGGGTCAGAAAGCCAGATGGTCAGAGCCTCAACTGCTAATGAGTTTGATCCATGCAAAGACTGTCTCCGAGTAAAAGGAAGAAGGGCGGCTTCCCCGGCGTCAGTTGGTATCTGGGCATACTCACTTGGCCTGGTTGCTAAGGAGAGTCACGTTGACGTTGCCAAGGACCAGATTCAGGTAGAGCCTGGAAGGAAAGACCTGTGAGGGTGCAACCAGTCCTTTTCAAGCTTGGTGAATGCACACTGAGTCTCACAGTAGAAAACAGGGTGCTAAGCTAACAGTCCAGTGGGCCCCACCATGGCTGGGAATAATGGTAAACCAGAGAGCATGGCAGCTGCATACGGGACAGTGTGGCCATCTGCCTCCCCACTGAAGCTAACTAACAGGCCTTATCTCCCACCCTCCTTGGCATCCAGGTAAGAGCAGATGACTAACTTACAAAGAGTCAAAGACATTTATCCAACATCTAGGTCAATTTTAAAAAAATTCTAAGCCAGCTGGGAGGTAGTGGTGCACGCCTTTAATTCCAGCACTTGGGCAGCAGGGACAGGCGGCTCTCTGGGTTTGATTTGAGGCCAGCCTGGTCTACAGAGCTAGTTCCAGGACAGCTAGGAACTAGCTTGGAAGAAAAAAAAAAAAGTACATGCTGCTAAGCCTGATGACCTGAGTACAATCCCTGGAACTCCTGCAAGGTGTCCTCTGATCTCCATAAAGATGCCAAGGACACGTGTGTGCCCACAAACATGCACACACATAAATAAACGTAGGAACATAAGCACTCATTTTCCACTGGGTATACACGCTAGAAGGGTATGTTGGGGCCATGGTGTATGCTGTTTAACTGTTAGAAGACATGGCAGCAGCTCTCTTGTAAAAAGGGATCATTTACTTCCTTCCCTCTCTTTTCCCTTCCTGAGGCTGCGATGGTGGGAACTGTCTTTGTCCTCAGAGAAGAAGACAGCTACTGAGGGGTGGAGAAGTTTCAGCCAGAGAACCACAGGCCCCTTGATGATCTCGTGATTCTTCACGACAGAGAAGTAAACTCTCACACTCACATGCTCTTTCTCTCTGTGTGTATGGGTGTTTTGCTCCTGTGTACATCTGTACACTTGTGTAGTACCTTCAGAGCTGATAAGAGGACATCAGGTCCCCTGGAACTATAGTTATAGAGAGTTGCCAACCACCACGTGAGTGCTGGGAATTGAACCCAGGTCCTCCGCAAGAGCAACAGGTGTTCCTAACCACCTGAGCCATGGCTCCAACCCCAGGAGAAGCTCTCTTTTGTGACCCAAGTATGGCTAGGCCTCTCTCTGTGCAGCAGCCCGTGCTCTAACACACTGACGAACGTGCCAACAGAGGACCCTGAGACCCTGAGGCAGAAGGGCTTTGGAAAGTCTCCACCGAGGCGATGGCGTATGAATGGAGCTTTGAAGAACAAGTGGAAGATGGAGGAATAAGAGCAGGGGGCTTTCTTTCTACTAGGAGTGGCTTTGCGGGACACTGCCAGTCTGCAGAAGATATAAGGTATTAAGAGGACCTGTATGTCTTACCTAGCACCCAGTCCCTACATCCTGCAAAGGCAATGCAATCCCTTCAGAGAACAATCCCCCCTCCCCACCAGTGCCTCCAAAGGCACATGAACATAGCTTTATCAAAGCAGGACATCCTCCTGATTGGGTTAAGATTGGTCACGGGACACAATCTAACCCAATAAAAACCCATCCTAGAATTTTAAGTCCCTGAGACCACTGGGGAACCAGGAAAGGCTAGGCACGTAGGAGCAAGCCTAGCATGGCCAGGGAGTATTTATAGAGAAAGACTGCCCGTAAATAGACAAATATACACACTGGAAAAGACAGTTAAAAAAGTTAAATGAGAAGTGGATTCTAACAGCATCTGAATGGCAGGATCCATTCAGACCTGATCTATATTTGTGCTATATCTGAGCTATAAACCCCTCATTTCTTCTGAAGCAACTTTGAGCTGTCTAGCCTGGGTGACAAGACTCCCAACTGATGCAAACCGCCCAAACTGCCAGGGAAGTGAGTTTGAGCAACTCAGTCCAAGAGGCCATGAATGATGAAGGAAGGTGTGCTGTTAACAGGACTGCCAACTAACCTGGAGAGACTTTAACCCAAATACAGCAAAAAAGGAAAACTGAGGGGTGGGTTACAATGTCCCAGGGCCACCATATTTTAATACCCATCTGGCTAAGGCTCAACAGGAATCTTCCCCAGGAAAGATCTGACTCCACACAAGGCTAAACCCTGCTTCAAAACCAGAAAGTAAATAAGTGCAGAGTGTGGCACACACCTGTAATTACAACACTCAGGAGGTGGAGACAGGAGGATCACCCCCAGTTGAGGGTAGCTTGGTCTACAGAGAGTTCCAGGTCAACCAGAGCAATATAGTAAGGCCCTTCTTCTTAAAAGATTGAAAGAAAAAAATGGCTGGGGATGTAGCCGCGTCTAGAACGTTGCCTAGCATATAAGGATGCCCTGGTTTCCATCCCAGAAGGAAACAAAAGCGGGGAGCACTTCGATCTAACAGAGCAGCTTGTTGGGGATAAAACAATTGCTCCAGGGGCATGACCAGTACAGTGCTGGGCACGCAAAACTCACTCAACACATGTCCTGAGAGAGAACGCTCTCCTCCTAGCCCCGGTGGCACACATGGGTATCAGGTGCCAGCTCACAAGAGTCACGCTGGGAACGTCACTGCCAGCCACAGGGGAAGGACTGCAGCTCCTCCGGGATCAGGAGGTGCAGGTACAGAATTTCCCTCTCCTCCTTGTCCTCATTCCCCCCTTTTCCTCTGAATCTCATGCCCTAGCGGGAGGGGGGGGTCCACAACAGGAATCAGAGGGTTCCCACTCCTACCCATTCTTCTTCGGTAGGTAGGCCTCCATGTCGAAGAAGACATTCTGTCGCTCCTTAATGTTGGCGCCTATCTGCTGAATGAGCTCTGCCTCCTCTTGACTGGAATGGTGCTTGCACCTGCAAAGGGAGTGATGCTGAGCTCCTCTAGCCTTGAGATCTTGGCGATGCCACGGCCCATGCCTGACAGATAAGGGTGGCATTCACAAACAATAGCCACGTAATGAGGTGAGCGGGTGCAGTGAGGCATCGGGAATGACGCTCAGCATCAGTAGCTGGCGGACTTGGGTGGGCGGCTAAGCTGTTCTCTTCTACTGTAACAGATCTTAAAGATTCCCAAGTGGACTGACTGAGCGGCATGAGGAAGTATCGGCAGTTAACCAATCAAGGTCTTCCTGCTGCTCTTTGGAGAGATGCCATTATCAAAACTAGAAAACCAGCCGGGCAGTGGTGGCACATGCCTTTAATCCCAGCACTCAGGAGCACTCAGAATTCAGGTCCAGTCTGGTCTACAAAGCAAGTCCCAGGATAGTCAGGGGTACACAAAGCGATCCTGTGTTGAAAAACCAAACCTCCAATCCCAAAACCCATAAAAGGGAAGAAGCAAAGGCATTTGGGAGAGAGAAGCAGAAGGATTGAGATTTCAGGTCATCCTTGGATATAGCCAGTTTGAGGTCAGCTTGGGCTCCAAGTGACCCTGTCTTTAAACGAAGAAAAATAGAACCATATTGATGCCACATCCTGGAACGGAAGGGTTCCTCAGTCTAGGACCCTAACTGACGGGTCAACCTTCCTCAGATGGTGCTTCTATTGTGATGCCACTGAGCAGCGTCTGTCACAGCTGTCACAGCCGGGCTGGGCGGCACAGCTGTATTTCCTGGGATTCTGATGAGCAGCCACAGTGTCTGAACAGTCTGAGCAGTGTCTGTCACAGCCGGGCTGGGCGGCCCAGCTGTATTTCCCGGGGTTCTGATGAGCAGCCACAGTGCCTGAACAGTCTGAGCAGCACTTATTAACAAGACAGGCTACAAGGCTCAGGCTTCCTCAGTCAGGAAGGGCCAGAGGATCTACGATCAGCATGCAGGTGGCCACCTCAGTGACCATGACAGTAAAGCCAATCTAGAGAAAAGCAGAATTCAAAGGAAAACAACACCCTCTGACCCCTGCGTCCAGGGATGCCTGAAGCTAGCCTTGGTTTTTTTCCACTAAAATTTCCATTTTCAGACGGGCGGTGGTGGCGCACACCTTTAATCTTAGCACTTTAATCTCAGCAGAGGCAGGCGGATCTCTGGGAGTTCGAGGCCAGTCTGGTCTACAAGAGCTAGTTCCAGGACAGGCACCAAAGCTACAGAGAAACCCTGTCTCAAAAAACCAAAAAAAAAAAAAAAAATTCCATTTTCTTCTTAAGCCAGTTTTGAGTTGGGTTTCTGTCCTTTAGGACTAAGGGACTAGGACTAAGGGTGCTCACTTCACGTGTGCAAAGAAAGCCCTGGGTTCCATCCCAATGAACCCAGAACTGTGCAAACCACGCCATGCTGGTGGCTGACACCTGTGATCCCAACTCAGTGAGGATGGTGGGCCAGAAATTCAAGGTCATCCTCACCAGAGTGAGACCAGTGGGGGTAGGGGAGTAAGAGGCCCTGGGAGGCTTTCAAGCCACGCCCTCTCACCTCTGGAGCATGCGCTTCAGGTCCCTGAGGTGCCGCTTCTGCTTGTTGATGGAAGTGCTGCACAGAGTCTGTAGCGCTGTCAGCTCCTCCAGCTTCTGCCTGTAGATCCTGTGCGTCTCCTGAAGGGCAGAGCAGCGTGACGGGAGGGTGGGACACACACACAGCATTCTCACAGGGCTGGAGACCCAGCTGGAGAGATCTCGGTGACAGCTATCATGGTACAACTCTCAGGGCCACAGCTTTGACCAAGGAAGGCGGCCGTGGAATAAGAGCCAGCTTTGCCCAGCACTCAGTCCTGATTTTTTTTTTTTTAAGACTGTGTCTCTCTCTCCGTGTAGCCCTGGTTGTCCTGGAAGTCAATGTGTAGATCAGACTAGCCTTGAACAGTGATTCCCCCAGCCCCCATCTCTAAGTGCTGGTATTAAAGAAGGTGTACCTATTTCATTCTATCAGACATGAACAACCAAACATGATGTAGAAAGGTTACCTTGCATTGTGTGTATGTGCGCACGCATGTGTGTATGTGTGTGTGTGTGTGTCTGTCTGTCTGTCTGTCTGGGGGTTGAGGCTAATAACTTGTGCATTCCAGGCAGAATTCCTACCACTGGGGTACATCCTCAGTCTCCCTGCCACATATTTCTTCTTGATTTTGTGGGACCAGGTTTCGTGTATCCCAGGACGGTGCTGAACTCGCTATGTAGCTGAAGATGAACCTGAACGCCTGATTCTTCCACTCCTACCTCCTAAGTACGAGGATGATACCCAGATACCAACACCCGCAGGTCTTTATGCATGCCAGGCATGCACTCTGCCAAGTTAACTACATCCCAGCCAAGCCTTTGTCAACTCTTCATCTACGTGGTTCAGCAGAGCAGAACACACCCGGCACGGCTGGTCACATATCCAGTACCAGCCCATCATCATCCTCTAGTCTGATTGGCTCAGAGATGAGCACGTGGTTCCTACTGACCCAGTGAGAGCCAGTCCTGGGACTTTGGAGGGAAAGATTAGACAAGAGATGTCTTTTCCTCTGGGTATGCCCACTCTAGCCTGAAGTCAGACGTGGACAGAGAACCCAGAGATGATAAGATGGAATCCTGACAGCATCTGCTATGACCTGGGTTTGTGACAAAGGTGCATGTGGGTCCTCAATGTCATGACACTGGGATGTACGGGGATCTTTAGGAGCTGTTAAAGGTCTGAGCTGAGGAGTCAGTTAAGTCTCATGAGACTAGATGCGGACACGCAGGAGCAGACTGGTGCTTCCCCCTCAATCTCCCAGCGCATGCTCTTCCATATACATCCACTCCACGATGCACATCATGACCCTGCCCAGATGTGGCTCTCAAGCTTGGATTCAGCCTCTCAAACAATGAGCCAAAGCAGACCTCTTCTCCTTATACAGTGCCCAGTAGCAAGTTTTGTGTTTGTTTTTTAGTTTTTCTTTTTCTTTTTTTTTTTTGGTTTTTTTCAAGACAGGGTTTCTCTGTGGCTTTGGAGCCTGTCCTGGAACTAGCTCTGTAGACCAGGGTGGTCTCGAACTCACAGAGATCCGCCTGCCTCTGACACCCGAGTGCTGGGATTAAAGGCGTGTGCCACCATCGCCCAGCTGTTTTTTAGTTTTTCAAAACAGAGTTACTCTGTGTTGCCCTGGCTGGCCTTGAACTCACAGAGATCCACAAGCCTCTGCTGGGATTAAAGATGTGCACCACCACCGCCCAGCCAGTCTCAAGTATTTTATTTCTGGTTGTGAGCCTTTTAACAGCTGAGCCAACCCTTCAGCCCCCAAGTATTTTATAGTAACAATATGACACAAATTTCAGCTCTTGGGTGTGAGTCGTAAGTGGTACGGACCCATAAGCTCCTTTCTACTTCCTGTGCACTTTGAGTTTCTGATCCTCAGTGTGAAGAGAACTCTTGCTAAGTCAACTAAGAGAAGCTCCTATTCCCTCCCTTAAAGCCATCTTCCCTGCCCCAGACATCACCACTCAATAAACTTTATATTCCTTCTTGGAAATAACCCTTCTGTGCCATATAACAAGAGACTTATCCCAATGTTGGGAGAAGGCAACAAAGTCCTCAAATTATTGCCTCACTCGACTCCCAGTAAGTAACTCTGTGGAGGTGATGGGAGAAAGAAGGAGGGTGCAGAACATGAAGCCAAAAATCAATGAGCAGTAGGCATAATTCAAAGAGCCATGTTCATTCCTTTCTGGTTGACCTGCAACTCTTAACTGAGTTAAGGAATGGCCTTAACTCAGAGATCTGAATGCTTCTTCAGGCCAGGTGCACCATGCCTGACTTCAACAGCCGAGTTCTTAGCTTCTACAGACGCATGCTTACCAGAGGGGAGAAGGAGGGGAAGCAAGGTACAGTCTACACTAGCATGTCTGTCAAGAAAACAGTAAGTTAAAGCAGAAAATTAGAAAGCAAGAAAAATATCAAACAGACCATGAACAGGTAGCAAACGCCTTTAATCCCAGCACTTAGGAGGCAGAGGCAGGCAGGTCACTGCTAGTCAAGCCCAGCTACACAGCAAATTCAAATCCAGTCAGAGCTGCGTAGTGAGACTATGTCTCAAAAAAGAAAAAAAGGAGAACAGTTAGCAATGACATCCAAGAATACGTGAGCCAGTCACCCTGGACCACCCATCTGCAAGAGGAGCAAAACCAGGAGCCTCCTCTCTTCCCTGTGCCTCCCACGGAGAAAAATCATGTTTTTCTAATATGCTTATTTATCCTAAGATGATTTCAAGCTTGCAGACTTCCAAGAGCCAGATGAAGAACGTCCCTCTCTAGCCTCTCCCCCAGTCACAGGGACCCTCAGGATGTGCGTCTGCTGTGTGTGCGTGCACGCCTTTCTCTATCAGGATCAGTGAGCACCAGGTAACCCTGCCATCTAATTCTCCGGAGGCTATAAGACAGAAGTGGGTTCTGAAGGATTGAAAATAATAAAAACGTTAAAATACCCCACACTCTGTGAACACCGCAGGCCACTTGAACTGTAAACACCCCACACTCTGTGAACACCACAGGCCACTGGAACTGTAAACACCCCACACTCTGTGAACACCGCAGGCCACTGGAATCGTGGCAGCCACACTCTGTGAACATCGCAGGCCACTGGAATCATGGCAGCCACACTCTATGAACATCGCAGGCCACTGGAACTGTGAACACCCCACACTCTGTGAACACCGCAGGCCACTGGAATCGTGGCAGCCACACTCTGTGAACATCGCAGGCCACTGGAATCATAGCAGCCACACTCTATGAACATCGCAGGCCACTGGAACTGTAAACACCCCACACTCTATGAACATTGCAGGCCACTGGAACTGTAAACACCCCACACTCTGTGAACATTGCAGGCCACTGGAATTGTAAACACCCCACACTCTGTGAACATCGCAGGCCACTGGAATTGTAAACACCCCACACTCTATGAGCATCGCAGGCCACTGGAATCGTGGCAGCCACACATACAGCTCTACTGTGCTCTGTCACGCTCATCACACATGACCTGTGGCCGCTCTGGTACCGTAACAGCTGAATGAGTGGCAGTGCAGAGACCGTATGGCTGCAAAAGCTTAAAAAGAGAAAAAAGAGGGGCTGCAGAGATGCTCAGCAGTTAAGAGCACTGGTGCTCTTCCAGAGGACACACATAACAGCTCACAACTGTCTGTAACTCCAGTTCCAGGGACCCGGCACCCTCACACAGATATGCCTGCAGGCCAAATGCTGATGCTCACAAAATAAAAATAAATTAAAAAAAGATAACCCCAGCCAGGTGGTGGTGGTGCACAACTTTAATCCCAGCACTCAGGAGGCAGAGGCTGGCAGATCTCTGTGAATTCGAAGCCAACCTGGTCTACAAGAGCTAGTTCCAGGACAGTCTCCAAAACTACAGAGAAACTCTGTCTTGAAAAACCAAAAAAAAAAAAAGACACACACACACTTCTCTATTTGACCCTTTGCCAAGGAAGCTTGCCCCACCCTACCCGCCACCCACCACCTCATCCCAACCCATTAGGGAGTTGGCTGTAACCTTGTCAGTTGAGCTTCAATGTGCATCAGCTGTGATCAATGATATCAGATCTATTCAGATGTAGTTACTAAACCTTGAGATGCATACATGCATACATACGTACATACATACATACACACACACACACATACATACATACATCTTTGAGGCTTTCATCTCAGACACCACAAATAGACATCACAGTTTGCCAACTGTCCTTTTAAAATGTTTTAAGCTTCATTTGTTTACGTATTCTGTGTGTGGATGTTTGCTGCCTCCCACATTGTATACACTGATTCTGTCAACTTGACACAGCTAGAGTCATCAGAGAGGAAGGAACCTCTCAGTTGAGACGTCTCCATGAGATCCAGCTGTAGGGCATTTTCTCAATCAATATGGGCAGGGAAGTCCATTGTGGGCAGTGCCACCCCTCGGCTGGTGTCCTGGGGTCTATAAGAAAACAGGCTAAGCCAGGCAATGGTGGTGCGTGCCTTTATCCGAGCACTTGGGAGGCAGAGGCAGGTGGATCTGTGAGTTCAAGGCCAGCCTGGTCTACAGAGGCAGTTCCAGGACAATTAGGGCTGCTACACAGAAAAACTTTGTCTCAATAAACAGAAAAGAGGGAGGGGAAGGGAGGAAGGAAGGGGAGAAAGAGAGAGGCTGAGCAAGTCATGGGGAGCAAGCCCATAAGTGGCTCCCCTCCATGGCCTCTGCATCAGCTCCTGCCTCTAGATTCCTGTCCTGACTTCCTTCAGTGATGAACAGTGATGTGGAAGTGTAAGCAAAATAAAGTCTTTCCACCCAGCTTGCCTTATGGTCATGATGTTCTGTTGTGGCCATGGAAACCCTAACTAAGACAGTACCCATGAAGAGGTCAAAGGACAGTCTGCAGGACTGGTTCTCTCCATCCACCAGGTGGTAAAACTCAGGTCACTGGGCTCAGTTGGCAGGCAAGCACCTTTACCTGCTGAGCCATCTTGCAGCCCAAATTGTCTCTTTCATGGCACTTGTCCTTCAGATCTTGGGTCCTATCCAATTTTATACTGAGTATTCTTGCAGGTATTTTTGTCTCTTTAACCTGGAACAGAACTTCAACCTCCATCTCTCACGAACTGACACCTTCAGGTCCAGTTTCATCATTTAGGGACATCTCTCGACCTGGGTTCACCCTGATGTTCCCTTAAGATTCACTTCTGTTTTTGTAGTTGGCCTTCATGTGATGACCTGTGCTCTGAGCTTCCTGTCAGGAGGAACATGGTGTCTGTGAAATCATTTTAGAGTGCTTGGTAACGGTGTCCCTCTGAGTCTCTACCTTAGAGTAATCGACTTTTGCTATTTGTAACTAAGTTACCTCAGGGTCGGGCATGTAGCTCAGCTAAGTGCTTGTCTTGCACACGTGAGGCCCCAGCAACAGAAATGAATAACAAACCAACGAAGAAGAGAGACCGCGTGTAAAGGAGTTTTGATGTTTCAGTGCAAAGGAAGCCTCCAAGAAAAGGCAGGGAAGGCGGGGCCCACAGCCGACTAGAAGGTGGGGCTTTTGCACAAGGGGCTCCAGATAAAGGCTACACAGCCTCCTGGTTCTACCTTCTGGAGATAAGACAAAGGCTGCAAAATCAGCAGCCAGATGCTGACCAGGCCCTCTTCAGTGTGAATTAATATTTAATTTCACAAGTCAAACATGAAGACATTATCCTTGTTAAAAATTAAAACGCCAGCCACGGCTTAATCCAGTGGTTCTCAACCTTTGGGTCCCGACTCTTTGGGGGAAGTCACATACCAGATGTCCTGCATGTCAGATATTGACATTATGATTCATAATAGGAGCACAATTATAGTTACAAGGTAGCAACAAAAGTAATTTTAAGGTTGGGTCACCACAACACGAAGAACATTTGTTAAAGGATCACCAATTTCTTTATGTTTTTGAGGCAGGGTCATGCTATGTAGTCCTGGCTGACTTTACCTTCACTGTGTAGCCCAAGCTGGCCTTGAACTCAAGCTGGGCTCCTCCACAGTCTCCCAAGTGCTGAAATTGCACTACAGCTCCCAGAGACAGATTTCACCTAGACAATCTGCTCCATGTTCTTCCAGGTTGTATTCTGTGTGTCTGTCCATAGTATTCCTTTCTTTAAAAATACATTGTGTGGTGCCTTGCATTCAGTGCCCGGTACCAAAATAAAAACCAAAACAAAACACTTTATTTTATGATTGGCATACAAAAAAAAAAAAAGCCAATTTAAGGTCTAAGAAGCGGAGTGGAGATGATGCCCAGCCACGAGACTGCCGCGACAGACCACGCTGTAGGCCCGCCCTTCACCTCCAAAGGTCTCCTCTCACCCCCTTATCTACTTCTGTGTAAAAGAACGTCAAGGCAGGTGTGGTGACACACCTGTGTGACCCTGGCACTTAGAAGGCAGGGCCAGAGGATTAGAGCAAATTTGGGGTCCCACCTGTTTTATTCAGCGAGTTCCGGGCCATCCAGAGCTACAGAGAGAGACAGGTAGGTAGGGAAAGAAAACAATTTTATTTATTTATTTATTTTAGAGAGGGTCTCACTGTACAGCCCTAACTGGCCTGGAACTCCCTATGGCTTTCAACTCCCAGAGATCCTCCTTCCTCTATTTTCTGAGGGTTGGGATTAAAGGCTTACGCCACCACATCTGGCCTGGTGTTCTGCAGCAGGCCTCTAGGACTCACCTATCTGGTTCTTTCTGCCCTTCTCCACCTACTTATTTGTTTGTTTGTCTTTGAGTGCTCGAGACGGCACCCAGGATGCCTTATGCTAGGTAAGCCTCTGTCAGGCAACACTCACTCACCATCTCCCTGCTCCTCCTTCCCTGCATCTGCCTCTTCTGATAGTCAAGATAAAGCCATTTCCAAATGTATACAGAAAAATATATACTGTTGCAAAAAGTAATTATCCCTAATAGTTCCGAGTGTTTTGTCTTGAGAAAATGTCTCATTGTGAAGATCAGGCTGTACTAGAATTCACAGGGATTTGCTTGCCTCTGCCTCTTAAGTGCTGGGATCAAAGACACGCACCGCCATACTTGGCTAAAATCAACTATTTTAAAAGAAAAGAGAGCCGGGTGATGGTGGTGCATGCCTTTAATCCCAGCACTCGGGAGGCAGAGGCAGGCGGATCTCTGTGAGTTCGAGACCAGCCTGGTCTACAGAGCTAGTTCCAGGACAGGCTCCAAAGCCACAGAGAAACCCTGTCTCGAAAAACCAAAAAAAAAAAAAAAAAAAAAGAAAGAAAAAGAAAAGAGATAAGTGGGGCCTTGGTCCCCCTCCCCACCCCATCTGAGTAGCGCTGCAATACTGGCCCAGCAAACGTGGCATGAGTGACACCACACAGCTTCTGGGAAAGGCCACCGAGGCCTATGCCGCGCTTACCTCATTCACTGGACAATTTGCTCCTGGAACAGAGTCCCCTACCCCAATGCCCTAATTACACAGAGAATCCTAAAGCCCGAATGACCTGCAGAAAGGAAAACTCCGTATAGTTCTGTTCCTGGCCACATTACAGACTTCTGTCTGAGACCTTCGACACAGGCACAGCACAGCCAGTCCGCTGGACTCTAAATTCCTGTGCCCTGTCTAAATTCCCACCCCACCTCCAAGTTCATGAGCTTGAGGCAGTTACTATTATTCTATTCAGCGACACATAATTAAAAGTCAAGGATGGTGGCACACAACTCTAATAACAGCGTTTGCAAAATGGAGTCTGAAAGATCAGGGTTCAAGGCCAAGATAGGATAGGTACCAAAGATCCTGTCTTTAAAACAAAGTAACTGGGTGGAGGGGTGCACGCCTTTAATCCCAGCCCTCAGAAGGCAAAGGCAAGTAGGTGGCTCTCCACAAGTTTGAGGCCAGCCTTGTCTACACAGAGAGTTCTCGGTTAGCTGGGGATACATACCGTAATGATGGGGAAACTATCAACCAATCACATCTAGTTAGGGTGTGGCTACCTGGAGCCCAGGTAGAAAAAACAGGAGATCCAGGTGTGCGCTCTCTGTGCTCTCTGTGCGGTGCCCGCTGGACCTATTGAATTTCAGACCCCCACTCTTTGTAGCGTGAGTTTCCCCTTTTCAACTATTAAAATATAACTGTTGTTTTTGAGCTGGTCTGGTTATTTATCGTACCGATCTAATTCATCAACACAGTAAGACCCTGCCTCAAAATACATATGAACCCTCATTCACACCCCTAGCTAGAAGCCACCTCAGTCACGTGGGTAAGGAAGGGAGGAAGGAGCCTCCTTGGATCTTGCTGCACTTGAAGAACCTGTTTTAGAAAAGCACAGCCTTCATTCGAGGGACTCCCCCGCCACAGACTGCCTAATCAGGGGCTCCCTGAAACCACAGAGAATGTACACCTCTCCACTCCTGCATCCTCCAGGCCTCTAAAGCCGACGCCGTGTGGGTACCACCGCCAACTACCACTGTCAGCTTGGGATGCGTCCTGGTCCCCCGGAACCACTTCTGCAGCTGCGTCCTGGTCCCCCGGAACCACACCCCACTCTTTCACGGGCAGAAAGCTTAGTGGCAGGGTCTTCTTGCCCTAGGCCCTTCCTTTTCCTCCAGTGCTGAGGGAGAGGCAGCTCCTCAATGACACTAATCTCAGCTCTTTCAACACAAGCCTTGGCTGCCACACTGAGTTGCCTGGTGCCCTTTTCCACTGCAAATTGTACGTTTTGTTTTTCTTTCTGCCCCGCTGCTCTTTTTCATTATAGACCCGCATATAAGTTAGTTATTAATAATAACCACTCCACAGAGTCAATATTAAGCTACCCTGAAATTGCCTCAGCCAAAGAAGTCACTTTATTGCTTTTGAACTTGGCCTCAGGCAAGTTCTTAAGACACAGGCAGAAGGCAGCTAGATTGTTCACTAAAATATCCCATGAATAGCCGCCTCTAGCCCAATTGCTAATATTGTTCCCCTCTGAATCCTCTTGAGCTGGATCTCCACAGTCCCCAGGGCCCCAACTGAGCCAAATCCTCAGGCCCACAGCTCTCAATTGACACACTCACTGTTCGCGGTATTTCTAGCAGGAGGGCAAGGGTGCTGCTGTTCCTGTCTTCCTTCTGCACACAGAGACTGTCTCTATCACACCCAGTGCTATGAGCTGCTTCTCCCAGGAGGCAAAACAAACCAAAGATACCAAAAAGTTTTTATGTCCCAGTAAACCTCTCCTACTACACAATAATCCAAATCAGACCAAATCAAATCAAATTAGAAAAAGCCCAGGTTTAATGGATGCCAGCACTCCCGGGTGGCCTTCCAGGCACTCAGAGAGGAGATGGAGATGGAAGACTGGAAAACCACGTGTTTGATCTCTGGGGGGCAGAGTAAATAGCCTGTGGGAGTGGTCTTGAGCCTCTCAGAGGTGAAGTCTAGACTGGAGCAACTCCCAGAAGAGGGGGCTTGGAATGAAACTTTCCACCCAAACATTCTAGACTCTTTGGATATATGGATGCCAGGGGCAGAACCTCTGGCTCCTCCCTTTGTTAAGCTCAGAGAAAATGGTGGCAGCCATGGTTGTCCACGTGGTGTGACTATTTAAATTTAGCCATCCGCTGGTAAAAGTTAGAAGTGTGGTGGTTGGTCTTCCATAGCTGAAAACGTGAGAACGACACAAACGATGCAAACCCTAGGGCAACTAGCCGGACGTCTCCAGGCTAGCACGGGGTTGATAATGAAGTCAAGCTGATCCAGGCCTGTCAGCTCAGGAACCAGGGCTAGGACTGCTCTGAGCAATCCTTACAGCCACGAGAGCCTCTTACGAGAGGTCTGAAAAGAACATATACACAATCCGAACAGTGCAAGGACCACTCCAATTGGTCTGCTCACATTTTTAGCTATGGGAAGCAGTAAGGCAGAAAAATACCCAAGGGGCTCCTGGGCCCCCAAAACAAATGCACCACTCAGTGAGCGCAGAGCTAGGAGACATCCAAAGTAAGGGCAATCACGTGAGCGGCTCTAGGCCACCAAGGGAAGTCTTACCAACTGTCCCAGCAGACTGATGGAAAGCTGGGAAGTGGTTACCAACTGTCCCAGCAGACTGATGGAAAGCTGGGAAGTGGGCTGGTTTAGGATTTTTGCCTGCAATACAGCAGTGGTAGAAACAGGGCTCAGTGAATGGAAGAGACAGAATTCGGTGGGAGGCAGCACCGGGGTGGGGATGAGGGCGTGGGTGTGGTGCCAACGGGACAGAATACCTGTTAAGCCACCATGCTGGGAACCAGAGTTGAGCCCACAAGACAAAGCACGGTCTTTGGGTACAGGGGTGACAGGTGTTAGGATCTGCTGGCCTGGTTTGTCACCTGGGTACCCTGTCCCTTTAAGAGACAAGCCTCACCTTCTCCCAAACCCTCCCCTTCCACCGAGGGAAGCAGATAGCCTGCCTCCTGCAGTCTGTGCTCTTTTTCTGTCTCTTTCCCAAAGAGGTAACTTCTGTTCTCTCTCTCCCTCTCCCCCTTCCCTTCCATAACCCACTGAATAAACTCTATGCTCAACTCTCTGCATGGTGTATCTGTCTGTCTCTTAACTGCCTCAGTCTCCCACCCGCCAAGGCCTCGGGACCTGCCAAGACCTTGAGGACCCACTGAGGCCCCAGGTGGCCCATTGCTACCCCTCGTGAGAGCAGTCTCCCCCCCCCCCCCCCCCCCCCCCCCCCCCCCCCGCGCTTATGTCTTTATAAAGAACAGCACCAGGGGCTGGGGTGACACTTCCAACCAAACAGATACCACCTGTTCTTCCTTGTTGTTAACCAAAACACAGATAGAAATGGCGTAGGAGGAAGAGTTTTCAGCTCACGGTTTCAGAGGATCCCACTTGTCATGGGCAGAGAAGGCATGGTGGAGTTCATGATAGCAGGAATGCATGGCAGAGACCTCTGTCTCTGAGGTTCGGGAGGCAGGAAGCAGGGGCAGGTATGAACTTGAAAGTCACACCTCTACTAACCCAGTTTCTACCACTCAGGCCCCAGCTCCTAAAGGCTCTGCATGGAAAGTCCAGTTCAAGTGTTCAGAACATGAACCCATGGGAGACACTTTGGATTCAAATGACAACATTGTCCCTAGCTTCCTTTCTTCCAAGTAACCTTGGCCTCCTCCCGTGGAGCCAGCTGGCCAGACAGAGACCTTCTGTTGTTTTTCTTTTAACCAGTAAGGCAGCTTCTATGCCTGTAGATTTCTTTGGAGACCAATCTCTTCTCCACATTCGATCTATGAGATCCAGCCAGGAGTAAGATTGGCCCTGTCTTAAAGGCAGGGCCTGCTCCACTAGAACTTCAGCGCTCCCGACCACCATCCCAGCCGGCTGATACGAGGATTCAGAACTAAGGACAGTTAACGTGGGGCTTGGAAGAGACTGTCAGAACAGGGTGTCCAGAGCTACCAGGGTTGTCCTATCCATGTCTGGATAGCCGGGAATGAACCCAACCGAGGAGAGGGAAACGAAGGCTGAGCCCTCTTCTGCATCCGTTTTCTCCCCTCTGAAACCATCCCTTGGATTCCCAACTGCCTGAGAAGCAAACGCTCCACCGCCATATCAGGTCTTACTATCTTCACCACACAGGCAGGTGCCAGAATCCACACTGAAGGGACAAGGACCAGAACCTCCCTCCCGGGCAAAGTTAAGCACATTAGGTGAGAGAAACCACAAATAAGGACTTTGAAAGCTGGCTGATGGTCCCCTCATCAGGCCAGCAGCAGAGGAGGCAGCCAAGCATGAAGACCCAGGTGGGGTAGCTTTCCCGCCAACCCCAGAAACCAAAGAATCCTTTGCTAATGTGAAGTTATCTGCTGACAAACATGCATGCCCCATAGACCCCCCCACACACATACAAGCTCACAAAAATGGGTATAGGGACAGTTCAGTGACATCTGTTAACTATTATCATCTGTGGCCGGGCAGTGGTGGCACATGCCTTTAATCCCAGCACTCGGGAAGCAGAGGCTCTCTGTGAGTTCGAGACCAGCCTGGTCTACAAGAGCTAGTTCCAGGACAGGCTCCAAAACCACAGAGAAACCCTGTCTAGAAAAAAAACAAAAAAATAAAAAAATAAAAAATAAATAAAAAATATCATCTGTGTGTGCTCGAGAGAGACGGTGACGGGAGACATGACACGGCCTGCACACGGAGGTCAAAGGACAGCTTTCAGGAGTCAGTCCTCTCCTTCCATCTCTGTGCGGATTCACAAGATCAAACTCAAGGTGTCAGGCTTGCCTGGCAAGCACTGTACCTGCCGAGACACCTCACTGGCCCAGTTCAGCGACTTTTCGGCATCACCACATCCATCACCACATCTCGTTTCAGAAATCCCATCACCCGCTAAGATCCCTACGTTCTCTTAGCAGTCATTGTCCACTTCCTCTTCTCTCCAGTCCCTGGCTGCCACTCTCTTCAGTCCCTATAGAATGTATCTTTTTGTGGGGGTAGAGCTTAGTGGGTATAGTGCTTGCCCAGAGTGCAAGAGGTGGAGGCAAGAGGATTAGAAATTCAAGACCATCTGGGTGTGGTGTGTTTAGTGATGGAATTGCTGGAATGTGAAGTAAATTCCATCCCTACCCCACCACCTCTTTTGAGACTCTTACCCTGTGACTTTGGCTAGCTTGGAAATTGCTATGTTGAGGCTAGCCTGATCTACAAAGTGGGTTCTAGGACAGCTAGGATTGTTACACAGAGAAACCCTGTCTCAAGAAAACCAAAATAGCCAGGTGGTGATGGTGCACGCCTTTAATCCCAGCACTCTGGAGGCAGAGGCAGGCAGATCTCTGTGATAGACTGTATGCTTTTGTTTTTATGTTTGGGTTGCTCTTCCACTAGACAGTTGGGGACCTGGGCTTGCTTTGGTGGAACAGAGGCCTCTACACAGCTGCCTGTCTGCCATACTACTCTCTACACAGCTGCCTGTCTGCCATGCTACTCCCAACACTCTGGATTATTTTTAGAAGTAGCAACTTGATGTGGGAGTCAATCATATTTAATAAGTTGATTTAAAAAGCAAACGGTTATGTCTGCCGAGAGCTAGCCCCCAGTTTGGGGTGAGTTATTCCTCATGTTCAACCCATATAAAGTTTGAAGCAAAAATGAAGTTTAGGTCAGGCGGTGGCACAGAGCACTCAGGAGGCAGAGGGAGGCAGAGGCAGGTAGTGGTGATGCAGCCTTTAATCCCAGCACTGGAGAGGTAGAGGCAGGCAGATCTCTGAGTTCCGAGTTCGAGGCCAGCCTGGTCTACATAGTGAGTTCCAGGACAGTCAGGGCTTCACAGAGAAACCCTCTCTTGAAAAACCAAAACCAAACAAACAAACAAATAAAAACAATTACAGACAATCCCATAATCAGCAACTACCTGCTACCCTCAGTGTAAGAACTACAGTGCCATGGTTAGTGCCAGCCTAGAATCCGGGCACTTGGTAGGGGGAAAGCAGGGGCTTAGAAATTTAAGGTCATTCTTGGCTATATATCAAGTTTAAAGATGTACCAGGCTATGGGAGACACTGGCCCCAAACCAAACCTACAGTGCACAGAGAATGGACAGGTCCCACATCCTCCCCACACAAGGTGACTCACTTTTGCTGGTTATTTTTATATCTCATTGACACCCCAGATCGGTTCTGCTTTTCTTTGACCCCCATGTATTGCCCATCTCGGGGTCCCTTGCTCTGCACCCTTGGTGGATGGGCGTGAGCGAGGACTGGGCGGCAGACGGAAGAGAAGCTGTGCTGTGGCTTCTTCCTGCTTCCAGCATCCTTCAACAAGGGTAGCTCTGCTTGCTGCTCCAGCCAAGGTCAGATAACAGAACCTTCCCAGCCTTCCCTTACAACTCAGTCTAGCCCTGAACTGGGGAGAGGGGGTTCAGTTTAAACTATGTGCATCTGAAAACCAACTCTCCCTCCTTATTTTTTTTAATCATATCCATTTGCTTTACCCCAGGGCCTTCTACACTAAATTTGGTGTGTCTGCTTTTGAGGCAGGGTCTCATGTAGCCCAGGCTGGCTAATACAGCTGAGGATGACCTTGAATTCCCGACTCACTCTGGCTTCTGCATCCCAAGTGTTGGGATTTCAGGTGTATCCTTCCAAACTCAGCAGACCTTGGTCTTTACTATCTCTTGCAAGTCTTTTACTTGAGCTACATATACAGTATCATTAAGCAATACAGCATATTGGTTTGAACAGTTTGGGCTCTATTATAAATGCCATTTTCTAGGCCCAGGAAATAGCAATACAGTGCTATGGCTCAGAGAAAAGGTGATTGTCGCTGGGTGGTGGCAGCACACACCTTTAATCCCAGCACTCAGGAGGTAGAGGCCGGCGGATCTAGTAAGTAAGTTAGAGGCCAGCCTGGTCTACAAAGTGAGTTCCAGAAAAAAAAAAAAAAAAGAGGTACTTGTTGCTAAGTACCTTTTCAATTCCCAAACACAAATGGTAGAAGGGGGAACATACTCCCACAAGTTGTTCTCTGACCCCCACAGTACACTAGAGCACACAGGTGTGTACAGAGAACATGCACACATAAACACAAGTTGTCCTCTGACCTCCACAGTGCACTAAAGCACACAGGCGTGCACACAGGCGTGCACACAGAACACATGCACGCACACACGTAAACACGTTATCCTCTGACCGCCACAGTGCACTAAAGCACACTGGCGTACACACAGAACACACACACATAAACACAAGTTTGCCCTCTGACCTCCACAAGGCACTGTAGTATATGCCCCATCCATAAGAAATAAATTTAGCGAAACAAACAAAACCTAACCTTTAACGAAATGTGGATGAGATTGCATTTGGATTAAAAAACAAACAAACAAAAAGGCTAACAGCTCTGTAAGCCAGGACGCCCCTAGAGTCTTTCCTTTGTGCCTAACTGCCACCTGCCACACTTAGAAGACACAAACAAGCGAGTTTCCAACGAGGCACAAATCCAGGCCACCTCTCTCTTCCTCTGAGGCCCCATGCTCCACCCCCGCGGGAAGGTGAGGTTGCCATCTCCAGGTCCCAGCAGGACTGTGAACCATCTGGAACCACCTTCTTAACAATGCAATTCAAGATCCAGAACAGGGAAGCTATTCGTCCACGCCAACATCCCAGACAGGAATCTCCAGACAGGTGAATCTCATGGCACCTACAGATGAGCTCTGGCCCAGGGGCATTAGCAGTTGGTATCAATCCAGCAGCTTGCAACAGCGCCAGGGCCACCACCAGAGTGCACGCTGCCTTATAGCTGTGCCGCTGGCTGGTCATAAACGTCTAAGAAATTACTTCCATGGAGCCTGCTGTCCAAAGCATCTTCAAGGAGACTCTTGGATGCTGACTCTCCCTAAGGAGGACCTATCACCATGGAAACACAACCAAACATGGCAAGTTCACTCCACCTCAAGCTTATCATGGGAAATATTCTGAGTCATGTGCCAGGACTGACAGGTGATGTCTGCCATAGGACAGGGATAGGATTGCACACATGGGTGTGCAGCAAGGAGTCAGGGTAAGACAATGGGTGAGTGATGACACTCGGCAATCAGACGGGCTGACTTCGCTCTTGCCTCAGTATCCTCAGCTGGATAAAGGCTAAGCGGAGAGGCCTGTGTGAAATGGTCTCGCACTGCTACAAAGACATGACATCAAGAAGAATGGCAGGTTACCCAGGGTCTGACATTTCACTGTTTGCCTTGACATTTGTAATTATCCTTACTTGTGGGGAGGACTGCCAAGACACAGTTTGAGAATCACAGATAAAGACAATTTCTTTTTTTTTTTTTCTTTTTTTTCTTTCTTTCTCGAGACAGGGTTTCTCTGAAGCTTTGGAGCCTGTCCTGGAACTAGGTCTCATAGACCAGGCTGGCCTCAAACTCACAGAGATCCACCTGCCTCTGCCTCCCAAGTGCTGGGATTAAAGACATGTGCCACCACCACCCAGCAAATAAAGACAATTTCTATTACATGGCTTTAGCCAAAATTAAAAAAAAAAAAAAAAAAAAAAAAGTTTCTCCATCACCCCTTTCTGGTTTTTTTTTTTTAAAAAAAAACTTTTTGGTTTCCCTGCGTGGAATCACTCCCCCCTCCCCCGCCTATTCCAGGGACCCCCACGGACCCCACTCCCAGACTCCAGAGGCAGACAAATGACCAGTGTCAAGTTAGTACAGTGACGGCATGACAGCTGGATAGGAACAAGGTCTCAGAAAGACGGCCTTGAACTCAGGACCCTCCTGCCTCAGCTCCTGAAAGCTGAGATTCTGCGTGTGTCCAGTTCACACAGGCCTCTCCTCTTACCATACCTGGCCTTAGCTACCGTCATCACACCAAGGAGGAAGGCTGACTGGCAATGAAACCCAAGTGAGGGGACAAAGAGAGACACGGACCAACACAAGTGAGCTCCTGGATCCCGTCCTGCTTACAGTCATTTCTTCTGGACTTCCCAATTCAGGAGTTCCTTTTTTGCTAAAAACCAGAGAACTGGGTTCTGTCGCTAAGAGTTATAACTAAGAGTCTTGACCGGGCATAAGGAAGTTCCACACAAACAGAGACCCAGCAAGTTCCACACTTTCCTTCTAGGGGCCAGTGAAATGGCTCGGAGGGTAAAAGTGCTTGCCACCAAGGCTGGAACCCACACAGTGGAGAGAGAACCAGGTCCTCTGACAACACACATTTATCTGCCACGGCTCACAGCTCTCTCCCAAGTGTAAATAAATGTAAAAACAAAACAAAAAGCTTTCCTCCTAGAGCTTTAAGGAATTCTCAAGATACCCCGGCGCCCACTGTGTTAGGGGCACAGGAGCGTCTGAATCAAACAGTAGACCTGTGTTCAAATTCTGACCTGAAGAGTTTCCTTTTCTTTTTTATTTATGTATCCATCCTGGAACTCTCAGCCTCACAGCAGGTCCTCCTGCCTCTGCCTCCCGAGAGCTGGGAGTAACAGCACCACCATGCCCCGTCAACTAACTGGATGATTTCCAAATTCCTCACTCAGCTTTACTGAGTCCATGGCGTGGACTCAACGGGACAGCTATGTGTCACATAGTTCACTATGGCACCGGACAGCATTACTGCCAGTCTCTGTCGATCTCGGAGTGGTGGTCAGATGCCAGACTGCAGGTCAAGATGCCAAACTGCAGGTCAGATGCCAGACTGTGGCAACAGAAGGCCGACCTGGGCCCGGGGAATCCTGACTCCCCAGCAGCCTTCTTTCTACTTCGCCTGCTTCTAAAGTGAAAGGCTCCCAGGGCAGCCAACATAAAAGAAGAGGAAAGGCCAACCAAAGAGACTTAACCTCTACATGGATCTGCCTTGTGAAGAAGTTAAGAGTACAGACTTGGCCAGGGACGGTAGTGGCACTCGCCTTTAATCCCAGCACTAAGGGAGGCAAAGGCAGGGAGAAAATCTCTGAGTTCAAGGCCAGCCTGGACTCCCAGACAGAGTTCCAAGACATCCGGGGCTACATGGAGAGACCTTGCCTCTTGCCTCTAAAGAGAGACACATAGACTCCAGGACCAGACAGCTCAGCAGGGAAGGGAGCTTGCTACTAAGCCTGATGACCTGAATTCAACCCTGAACCTTAAACAGGGACAATCACATCCCACAAGCTGGCCTCTGGCCTCCTATACATGTATGTACATGGTGGGAGGGGGCTCCAAGATAGGGTTTCTCTGTGTTCCATGTAGTCCTGGGGCTCGCTCTGTAGACCAGGCTGGCCTGGAGTCAGAGATCCACCTGCCTCTGCCTCCTGAGTACTGGGATTAAAGGTGTGTGCCACCACCGCCCGGCAAACGTACAATTTTATAATTAGAAAGTGTGTGTGTGTGTGGAAAGCCACCTCAGCCATTACTAGTGCTTGCTACTCTTGCAGAGGACCTGAGTTCAGATCCCAGTACCCACAATTCCAGCTCCAGGAGATCTGACATCGTCTTCTGGACACCTTGAACTACTGCACTCACGTGTGCATAAACACACACACACATGTGTGTGCACACACATACATACACACATAATTAAACAGAAATCTTTTGGGGGGGAGGAGAATATGCAGGCGCTGGAGCTCAACCATCTATGTTCAAATCTTACAGGCCATGTGACCTTAGGCAAAGACTTAACCCTAGGTTCTATTTCTTGGGGTCTTAATGAGATAACGCTGATCTTCCCATATCTGAGCTCACCCCCCTATTTTTATTTTTTGTGGTCTGGAGCCAGTGGCTTGCCCATTTCAAGTCTTTACAATGGTGTACAAAGCCCCAGTGATCCCTGAAGCCAGACACTGAGAAAGGCTGCTTCCTGTGCTGGGAAGGATGGGGTCAGGTTTCCAGTGACGTAAGGCAGGAACTGATCGTTAAATCTACAGGCCTGGTGTCTGTACGTGACCTTCTGATCACAAACAGGCCAGGGGGCCAGGTGCCTGCTGATCTCTGACTGATGCTCGATTCACGACCACCTAAACACTAAGTCCCGGTGAGGACTCCGCTGTTCCTAGTCCAGCAAAGCCCCAGGAAATGTAAAGCTAAATCCACAGAAAACAGACCTTTCCCTAAGTCCCATGCACTGCCCTAGGGCTCTTTTAGATGAAGGGGGATTCCAAAGACCTTTTAAATGTTCCAGGGTCTGAGACACATTCCAAACAGGGAAGGTAAAACACAGACAAAACACATCTCCCGCAGAAATGAAGAGGTGCAAAACGGGAAACCGCGATCCCAGATTCTTAGGAGGATGCAGGAAAACTTTGGCTAATCAGGATTTCCTCATGACAAAAAAAAAAGTCCTTGCTATTGTTAACTTTTCCAGCAGCCAGACCCACTCCCCCCACACAGACAGACACACACACACAGGCACACACACACAGGCACACACACACAGGCACACACACACACAGACACACACACAACTATATCACCTTTGTCTCCCCATAAATGTCTCTCATCAGAATCTCTGTTCAACATACACACAACATACACACTGGACTTAGGACACTTTCTTCCCAGGAGTTCAAAATTCTCATGTGTGCAAAACAAAAAGCAAACAACAACAACAAAAGGCAGATTCAAGACATTTCCAGCACTAACTTTCAGAGTGGAATAACTGCGATCCCAGCTAGGACAATCAGCATGCCCACCCCTCAGTTTCCTCTGTTTCTTCCTCTTCAAATAAAAACTGTAGAGTTGGGACAAGGCAGCTGGATGTGGTGGCACATGCCTTTAATCCCAACACTTGGGAGGCAGAGGCAGGAGGATCTCTGGGAGTTCGAGGCCAGCCTGGTCTACAAGAGCTAGTTCCAGGACAGGCTCCAAAAAGCTACAGAGAAACCCTGTCTCGAAAAAATAAAATAAAAAATAAAAATATTAAAAGGTAACTCCAGTTCTAGGGGATCTAACACCATCTTCTTCTGGTCTCCACAGGCACCAACACATTCATGGCATACACACACAGAGGGACATAAAACTATAAGTAAATAAATAAGAGGACTGGAGAGATGACTTAGTGGCTTAAGGGCTCTGGCTACTCTTTAACAGGACCCAGGTTTAAATCCCGGAACCCACATGGTGGCTCACAACTGACTGAAACTCCAGTTCCAGAGGATCCGACGACACCCTCTTCTGCACCAGGCATGCGTGTGGAGCACAGATAGAAATACAAGCAAAATGAGCCCCAAGCAGCCATCCATTGCTGAACTCAGCAGCTGACCACCAGGCCTGCACCAGCTGGGTGCCTCTTCCTCAAAGGGAGCTGACACTCCACCACCTCCACTCCGCAGGTCCTTCTACCATGCTTGCTGCTCAACACCTCACAATGGTATCCGGATCAACTCCTAACTCCCGGTCCTTGGCCACCCAGCACCAGACACGTCATGACACCTTCCTGTCCAAGCCAGAACATAACAAATCAAAGGATTCCTTTGCAACATCTGCCTGCCAAGACTTGCAACCTAATTGTTGTTAATTGCATTAATTGCAGAGTTCTGCAGTGCACGGCTCCTCCTCCTTGTAGTTTTAAAAGCAAGTCACAAGGAAGAACTCTGAACAAAAGTCCCACTTGGGGAACCTCTTCTGCCACTCCCAACTCTTAAGACCCACTGTGGCCCAGCGGGACAGATTGTTAAGTGGCTGTGTCTTCTCCCTGAATGTGGAACCAAAGGGGCCCCAGAGAACCATGAGGGATCCAAGGCCTAGATCTGAAAGAGGCACCAACCCACCCATGTGTGCCGGGGAGACCACGAAATGATAACAGCCTTCATACCTGGGTACCTTCGTACCCGGGTACCTTCGTACCTGGGTACCTGAGCCTTGCTGCTCAGGCTCACCAGCATCCCTCTGCACCTACATCAGGACCTTACAGCCTCACTTTAGAAAGACCAATCACAGCACCCTGGACAACATCCTCCTCTGGACAAGGCAGAACTATAGGGACAGGGGAAATGACAACGTGTCTACAGAGGGGAGGAGGGTGGGAGGGTGGGAATGATTTCAGGCAACCCAGTGGTTCGAGAGGGAACTGTGTGTTCTTCCTCTTGGACATCCCCAAGTTTTCCTGAGTCTCTAGTCCCCCGAGCACACAGCGGAGGCCTCTGTGGACCTATGAGAAGAACCCTCCTGATAAGACCGCGATGCCATTCTTCCCAGAGCCAGCTCTTAGGTCCACCTTCGACCTATCAGGTGGAAAGCCCTGAGTCAAAGGGTGAGGGTTGGGTGCAATCCTCTATCGCTGGGTGAGGCAGCCAGCTGTCAACTGACAGATGCCTGCCATCCAGAATGACAAACTCGGCTTGCAGCAGCCTACAAGCAGAACCACATCAGACCCCCCAAAGACAGGGCTACGACTGTGATCTCTGATCAAGGTGAAAACTGCTGAGTGCATCTCTCAAAGCGCAGCTGCAGGAAGGGCTGAGAGAGAGAGAGTAGTTGAGCAGCCAGCGGCAGCTGGACTGTAGCAGAGTTGAGGGAGACCCCTGCGTGGGGGCTGGTCTGGTGTCCTTCTGAGCGTCACTATTTCCTCGTGAACACACCTAGAACTTACCCTCAGGAGCCAAAGACCAACTTTCTGCACCGAAGGGAGAGCGTGAAGCAAAGAGCAAGTGAGAGGGCGGGAGAATGGGGGCTTCGACTGGGTGCCCCACGAGGTTGAGAAGCCGAAGCCCTGGGAAATAGGAAGGGGCTGTGCCAAGCCACCCACCAGCCTATCGGACGCACAGCCTGGGCCACCCTCTGGGTCCTATCGCCCCACCTTCACCTCGGGGCTGGGGTGACTAGGTGGGGAAGGCACCACACGGCAGGTAGTAGCAGAGTTGCGGGACCAGGTGGCCCGGCCCTACCTGCAGCTCCTGAAATTCTCCTTCCAGCTCATGCCACTCGCGCTCACAACGCTCCAGCTGCCCGGACATGGTACAATGATGCAAGGCGGCGGTGGCTCCCGCAGCGTGGCCCGGCCGGGCACCGGCACCCCACGCCCGCCCTCTCACTCGCCGCCTCCCGAGGCACCAGCTGTTCCTGCGCAGCCGGAGCCACGCGCGCATCTGATGTCACGAGCCCCGCCCCGGCGCCAGCTCCACCCCTCTATCGAGGGTGGGGTCCGCGCGTGCGCACACGCTTCCCTGCTTCTGCCGCGTGGACGGCTCAACTTTACGTTCTTGATTAGATCTGTCTCCTCTCCTGCTCCTGTGTAATACGTTTCTCCTCAGAGTGGGTGGAGGGCTTATCTGTAAGCTGCATTTGTGGCTTATGTTACTTAGATTGTGTTTGTGGGGAGAGTGGGGTGGAAAAAGATTTGGGGGAGGTAAAAGAAAAGTCATGTACCCCTTAACATTGCCTGACCCAGGAGGCCAAACCAGTGTCTTGGAATGCCAGAGTTGACAGTGACCGTGTAATAAGGTCAAGGGCAGGGTGGGAAAATGCAGACATGGCTCTGACAGCTCACATTGGCATTGGTATTTATTGCAACCAATACTGCCTAGATTCCTGTCCTCTGTGGCACTAGGTGACTGCTGACAGCTGCGGCTGTCATTCAGAAGACACAACCACCTCCAAGTTTATCGACTGCAGTTACTTCCCTTTCCCTGCAAAGTCCCGCAGGAGCTGCGCCAGCCTGCCTTTCCAGCCACACCTCTCATCTTAACTGCCCTGGTTCCAGCTCTCCAGACAAATCCCATCACAACTTGGCATCTTCCCTCTGAGTCTTCATGTAGTGGCTTCTAGCCCATTCCTGGAGCCTCATTCACAGGGTACCTGCAGCCAGGTGTGGTACTGCACACCAGCCTTGACAGCATAGCAAGATTGTCTCAAAAAAATTAAACAAAATAAAGCAAAATATCAAACCATGCCTGTGGGGCCTGGAGAAATGGTTCAATGGTTAAAAGTCCATTCTGCAGACCAAGCTTGGGTGGCGTGCACACCTTTAATCATAGCACTTGGGAGGCAGAGGCAGGCAGATCTCAGTGAGTTTGAGACCAGCCTGGTCTACATAGTGAGTTCCAGGCTCACTGGGACTACACACTAAGATCCTGTTAATGTGATTAATTACTTAAGAGACACCCCCTTAACATTAGTTTCATAGGGCTGCAGTCACTACAAGTGGGTGGCCTAAACCCTAGAATGCACTTCTCTCACAGTTAAGAGGCTACAAACCTGAAACAGAAGTGCTAGGAAAGCCTTGCCCCACCTGAGAGCCTGGGTAGAGAGGCTTTCCCTGCTGCCTAGCGGCTCATGGCAGGGGCTGTCCATCCTAGGTGTGCCTTAGCTTTCAGCTGCATTGCTCCACTCTCTGACCTGCGGCCGAGGGGCCTCTCTGTGTGCCCTCTCTTATGAATGAGAGCTCCAAAAAGAAGCTGCACCTTCTCTTGAACCCTCTGCAAAGCTGGGTAACTGATTAGAACTTCAGTGATTGTGGAGAGGCAGGGATATTGCAGGTCCGGAGACTAATTATGGTTTATCGTGGGCTTTTATTTAGGGGGCTAAACAGCCATGGCTTGCCCACCTCTGCATCAGACCTAACATATAAAATTTTCTGAAACCTATTAACTGAATAAAACCTTAATTCCTGCTGGCCAAAGACTGAAGGTGTCATCAGGTAGCGTCTCAGGCCTGGAACTAGGATGTCTCCACTTGTCTATAACTCAATGTTTTTTGCGGTGTATTTTTAAGTGTCTTGATTTATGACTTTTTTTGTTCAGTTACCATCAAAACTGCATCAAACTGCTACCCATTGGGACATGGGGTACTAAATCTCTGTTCCTGTGTCACGGGCTATCATATTTGGCTTCAGAATAAATTATCTCTCTTTAAAAAAAACATTTATTTTATATCATATATATGAGTGCTTTGCCTGCATGTCTGTGCATCATGTGTGTGCTGGCACTCAAGGACACTCTGGAACTAGAGCTGATTGTGAGCCACCATGTGGGTGCTGAGAACTAAACCTGGGTCCCCACAAGAGTAGCCACTGCCCTTAACCGCTGAGCCATCTCTCAAGTCCGGAATAGACTATCTCTTATCCCCTTTGAGGTGTGTGTTGTATTGCAATGCGGACACTACCTTTTGCTAATGTAACCTCATCTCAACTAATAACATCTATAAACACCGTATTTCCACGTAAGCTCATACTGGGAGGTGCTAAATATTAGCACATCAGCATATTTTCCTCTGGGTCATAATGACGCTCTAAAAATAGTCAGAAACCGGGCAAGAGAGAACAGGGACCCAGGTTCAAGTACCAGCACTTACATGGCAGTTTATTAAGATTGATTGATTGATTGATTATGTATGCAGTATTCTGCCTTTATGTATCCCTGCAGGCCAGAAGAGGGCACCAGACCTCATTACAGATGGTTGTGAGCCACCATGTGGTTGCTGGGAATTGAACTCAGGACCTGTGGAAGAGCAGTCAATGCTCTTAACCTCAGCCATCTCTCCAGCCCTACATGGCGGTTTATAACCATCTTTTAACCCCACTTCCAGCGGGTAGGATCCCCTATTCTGAATCCTCAGGCATCAAACACATATGTGGCACACAGATAGACATTCAGGCAAACATTCATAAACATAAAATAAATTTTAAATAGAGGCAAGTGGATCTCTGTGAGTTCAAGGCCAGCCTGGTCTACAGAGAAAGTTCCAGGACAGCCAGGGCTACACAGAGAAACCCTGTCTGAAAAAAAAAATCATTTAAATAGATAAATAATCAGAAATCCACACCTTATCTCAATCACTTACCTACCATCTGCTTAGTTTATGTGACGGAGGTTGTCATTTTCTGAAGGGTTTGGTTCTGGCTGAGTGTGTATGTGTCTTGTCTCTCTAGGACTGAGGAGTCTCTACAAGACCTCAGAGAAATTGCCTCTGTCTTCATTGTCAGCAAATCCTAAGAGCTTAGCACAAAGTTGACTCTCAATAAATTTTTGCCAAATGCCAAGAAGGAATAAATAATAGAGTCATCTACTGCAGGGGCTCACAGTGTTTGGGGTTCACAGATCCACCACGCCTAGAACCCAGGAAAACTCATGTAAGTGCATAGGAACATACTTGCAATTATTTTTAGGAGGTGAAAGGGAACTGAGACAGGTGCTCATGTAGGCCAGGCTGGCCTCGAACTTGCATGACGTTAACTCCTGATCCTCCTGCCTCTGCCTCCCAAACACTGTGATTACAAGCGTGCTCCAGTCTTTGTCTAACTATCTTGTCTGGCTTGCAATGAGACTTCAAATGCATTTTCAGACCTCAGGAAGCTCCTGAAACTTAGAAGATTCATGAGAACTCCCCACCCCCAGCAGTGTTACAGAACAGCAATAACCGCTGGGAAGAGGGGGCTTTCCTCCTCCAGAGGCCAGTCATGCAGGTGCTCCAGGGTGCATGGGCTCCCTGTGCTGGGACGGGCTTTTCAGAGATGCAGCTGCCTCTGAGTCATCTCTGCTCTTAAGTAACCTATCTCCAAAACTCCTGTGAATAGCCTCAATAAACTCACCACTTCACCAGACAGACTTAGATGGAATCCTTTCTTTGGTCTGTCTGTCCTTGGTACCCTATCTGGGATGAAGAGTCATGTCTCTTAGGGGAAAAAAAAAATCACACAGCAGGATACCACAACTGGATACCAGCTTGCAACTAAGTTTTTTTTTTTTTTTTTTGGTTTTTCGAGACAGGGTTTCTTTGTGGCTTTGGAGCCTGTCCTGGAACTAGCTCTTGTAGACCAGGCTGGCCTCGAACTCACAGAGATCCGCCTGCCTCTGCCTCCCGAGTGCTGGGATTAAAGGCGTGCGCCACCATCGCCCGGCTGCAACTAAGTTTTGTTCTTATTGTTTTTTGTTTTCTTTTTTAGTTTCTCAAGGCCGGGTTTCTCTGTGTAGCAACCCTGGCTGTCCTGGAGCTCACTCTGTAGACCAGGCTTGCTTCCAACTCAGAGATCTGCCTGTCTCTGCCTCTCGAATGCTGGGATAAAGTCAGGTACTACTTTGTCAGGCGTATTTCAATTCTTACTTGAGACCAGAAGAGGAACGTGCTCTATGCAAGATGTAAACTCATGACCCACTTTGAATTCAGGTTCTCATCCCTGATCCCTAAACTGGTATGCTACTAGTGAGAGGTGCCTAAAATGGTGGTGGGCTGTGAGCGAATTCAGAAACCATTTGTTGCCCTCCCCTGGGGGTGGGAGGGCACTCAAGGACATAAAGACTGTTTCTTTTTCCTTTTTTTTTTTTTTTTGAGACAGGGTTTCACTGTTTAACTCTAGCTGTCCTGGGACTCACTTTGTAGATCAGGCTGGCCTCAAACTCAGAGATTCGTCTGCCTCTGCCTCCCAAGTGCTGGGATTAAAGGCGTGCGCTACCACCACCCAGTTTTTTTTCTTCAGATAAATACTTTCCACAGTCTAATGCTAGAAGTGAAGTTTTGAAAAGGAGCTGGTTATGGCGGGACACACTTGTCATTCCAGCGTTGGGGAGATTGAGACTGAGGCCGATCTTAAATTCAAGATCAGCCGGGCGGTGGTGGCGCACGCCTTTAATCCCAGCACTCGGGAGGCAGAGGCAGGCGGATCTCTGTGAGTTCGAGACCAGCCTGGTCTACAAGAGCTAGTTCCAGGACAGGCTCCAAAGCCACAGAGAAACCCTGTCTCAAAAAACCAAAAATAAATAAATAAATAAATAAATAAATAAATTCAAGATCAACCTGGGCACATCACGAGACTGGCTCAGTGCGTAGAAGGGTTTGCCATGCAAGTTTAACCCCCAAGAACCCACAAACTCACATAAAAGTCAGGAGGAGTGGCGAGCATCCCTCTGAGATCCCAGCATTCCTGGGGTGGTAAAGTAGGAAGGGGAGAACGAATAGGCTGGGCCCTCAGGCTAGAAAGCCTGGAACAGTCACAGTACAAGAGCAGAATAGAGACCCTGCTTCAAAACGAGGGGGAAGAGAACAGACTCCCCCAAAGACCTCTGACCCCTGCATGTGTGTTGTAGTGCTCATGTGCACGAGTGCACACACACGCGTGCACACACACAAAAACACACAAACACACACACTATATAATTAAAAACAAATAAGTGGAAAGGAATAATCCTTTATATAATGAAAACAGAATTTGTTGAGGGGCTGGAGAGATGACTCACAGCTGAGAGCACTTGCAGCTCTCTCACAGAGGATCGACATGGTCCTCATGGGTTCACACCCTTCCCTAACTCCAGTTTCAGGGGATCCAGCGCCCTCTTCTGTTTTTTTGTTTTGTTTTGTTTCGCTTTTTTTTTTTTTTTTTTTTTTTTTTTTTTGGTTTTTCGAGACAGGGTTTCTCTGTGGCTTTGGAGCCTGTCCCGGAACTACCTCTTGTAGACCAGGCTGCCCTTGAACTCACAGAGATTGCCTCTGCCTCCCAAGTGCTGGGATTAAAGGCGTGCACCACCACCGCCTGGCCAATGCCCTCTTCTGGCCCCCAAAGGTACCAGGTACACATACACACACATACATCCATGTAGGCAAAATGCTCAATCACATAAAATGGATTTTCCTGCCGGAAAAATCAAAAAAAAAAAAAAAAAAGTAAAGGATCTTGGGGTCAGGCATGGTGGAGGAAGTCTTTAATCCCAGCACTTGGGAGGCAGAGGCTGGGTCACAAAGCAAGTTCCAGAACAGCCAGGATTATGAAATGAAACCCTTTCTTGGGGGAGGAAGGAGTAAGTAAAAGTCTTTGTGAGGTGCCTCTTTACCACTCCTTGCAGCTTCGTATGCTGAGCAGGAGAGGCGGTCCCTTCCCCAGAACCTGGACATGTGTTACATTGTAGCCAGATGTCAGGGTACAAGTCTGCAGGAGGGCTGGAGAGATGGCTCAGTGGTTAAGAGCATTGACTGCTCTTCCAAAGGTCCTGAGTTCAATTCCCAGCAACCACATGGTGGCTCACAACCATCTGTAATGAGGTCTGGTGCCCTCTTCTGGCCTGCAGGCATACACACAAACAGAATATTGTATACATAAAAATAAATAAATATATTTTAAAAAAAAGAACAGATAGGAGGACCAATGGAACCAAATAGAAGAGCCAGATATCAATTCACACTTCTTCAAGCACCTGATCTTTGATAAAGAAGCAAAAAATATCAAATGGAAAAAAGAAAGCATATTTAACAAGTGGTGTTGGCATAACTGGATATCAACATGTAGAAGAATAAAAATAGACCCATATCTATCACCATGCAAAAAATTCAAGTCCAAATGATCAAAGACCTCAACATAAAGTCAGCCACACTGAACCTTATAGAAGAGAAAGTGGGAAGTACACTTGATGCATTGGCACAGGGAACCACTTCCTAAATAGAACCCCAGCAGCACAGACACTGAGAGAAACAATTAATAAATGGGACTTCCTGAAACTGAAAAGCTTCTGTAAAGCAAAGGACACGGTCAACAAGACAAAACAACAGCCTACAGAATGGGAAAAGATCTTCACTAATCCCACATCAGACAGGTCTGATCTCCAAAATATACAAAGAACTCAAGAAACTGGACACCAAAAGATCACATAATCCAATTAAAAAAAATGGAGTACAGACCTAAACAGAGAACTCTCAACAGAGGAATCTAAAATGGCTGAAACACACTTAAGGAAATGCTCAACATCCTTAGTCATCAGAGAAATGCAAATCAAAACAACTCTGAGATTCCATCTTACACCTGTAAGGTGGCCAAGATCAAAAACATTGATAACAACTTATGCTGGAGAGGATGTGGGGAAAAGGGAACACTTCTGCATTGCTGGTGGGAATGCAAGCTGGTACAACCCCTTTTGATGTCAGTGTGGTGATTTCTCAGAAAATTAGGAAACAACCTTCCTCAAGACCCAGCAATACCACTTTTGGCTATATATCCAAAGGATGCTCAATCATGCCTCAAGGACGTGTGCTCAACTATGTTCATAGCAGCTTTGTTTGTCATAGCCAGAACCTGGAAACAACCTAAATGCCCCTCAATCGAAGAATGGATAAGAAAAATGTGGTACATTTACACAATAGAGTACTACACAGCAGAAAAAAATAACAACAGTTTGAATTTTGCAGGAAAATGGATGGAGCTAGAAAACATTATTTTGAGTGAGGTAACCCAGACCCAGAAAGACAATTATCACATGTACTCACTCATAGGTGTTTTTTAAACATAAAGCAAAGAAAGCCAGCCTACAAACCACAATCCCAGAGAACTAAGACAATAATGAGGACACTAAGAGAGACTTACATAGATCTAATTTACATGGGAAGTAGAAAATAGAAAAAGACAAGATCTCCTGAGTAAATTGGGAGCATGGGGACCTTGGGGGAGGATTGAAAGGGGGAGGCAGGGAGGGGAGCAGAGAAAAATGTAGAGCTCAATAAATATCAATAAAATAAAAATTAAAAAAGACACAGTATCATACAGCCCAGGCTGGCCTCGAACTCACTCAGTAGCAGAGGATGTCTTGGTAAACTGTAGGCAGAGTCAGGAAGATTCAGAACTTGGAGCCTGCCTGGGCTACATTGGGAAATTTGGTCTCATGAAAAAGAAGAAAACAAAACCAAAATCAAAAACCTCAGTAAGTCAGGGACCATCTTGCAGGGTCCCTCAAGGTTTGTTTGTTTATTTGTTTGTTTTTTGAGACAGGGTCTCTTTGTGTAGTCTTGGCTGTCCTGGAACCAGCTCTGTAGACCAGGCTGGCCTTGAACTCACAGAGATCCACTCACCTCTGCCTCCTGAGTGCTGGGATTAAAGGCATGCACCACCACCCCCTGGCAATGTTTTTTCTTGAATCAATGTCTCACACACGCCTTTAATCTCAGCACTCCAGAGGCAGAGGCAGACAGATCTCTGAGTTCAAATCCAGTCTGGACTACAAGGACAGCGAGGACTACACAGGTAAACTCTATTTTGTAGAACACAAAGACAAGTGGTGGAAGATGGCAGCTACCACAGGCTCAGGAGTAAAAGTCCCTCAAAATTTCCAACTGTTGGAAGAGCTGGAAGGCCAGGAGTAGATGATGGCAGTTAGCTGGGGTCTAAAAGACGACAGAAACATGACCAAGATGAACAGGGATAACTGGGCCTCCAAGAGCAATTCACAAAACCTGAATATACAGCCTTAAAATAGAACCAGAAGCAACCCCATCTGTATGATTTATAAACAAAAGCGTCAGTAATGATCACCACAAGTAGTTCAGATGGCTTGGTGAACACAAGAGCCACAGCGGTGCTGGCAAAGCGGCAGTGCCCCACGGCATCAAAGTCAACCTGCAGGAGCCTTGGCACTCAAAGTCAAGAGAGAACATGAAGCCACTACAGCTGCCAGAAGGATGGTGTTACATCAGTTAGTCATCAAGGCCCTGGCCTCTCCTCCCCAATCCGACCTAGGTCTCATTTTTCCACAGCAGTGAACTTTCTAGATACCTCTTGTAGACCTCAAAGTCCTGGGGAGGAAGCACCTCTAAGACATCCTCCATCCTGAGACACTGCTCTCATACTCCTTTCTGGTTCATTTCAAATACCTAGTGTAATGCTGTGTAATGTCTGCCGAGTGTGACCACTGGCTGCCTAGTTGAACTTATGGATCAGAATGATGTGTTGAAATCGTTTTCTTTGGGAGCGGTGAGCACAACTAACACAACTGTGAACAGAAGTGTTACACACAATCACGTGCTGCTGACCCATGTTCTGGATCTGCCGATCTGCCTTTGCCCACCCCACCACAGGTGCATGGTGGGCCTTAGAATAGATGGGAAGGCTTTAGGTGGCATCCCTGGGACTACTAGGGGGCTTGAGGGTACTTTGGCTGCACCCATTTTCCTAAGTCTTTTTCTTTTTGTTTTTTGAGACAGAGACAGGGTTTCTCTGTAGCTTTGGAACCTGTCCTGGAACTAGCTCTTGTAGACCAGGCTGGCCTCGAACTCACAGAGATCTGCCTGCCTCTGCCTCCTGACTGCAGGGACTAAAGGCGTGTGCCACCACTGCCCAGTCTCCGTTTTCCTGAGTCTTAAGTGATACTCCATCCAAGCCATTGTCCCATCCCTTGTCTCCCCCCTCACACACACATTCTTCCACTCCCACCCTTGGCCAAAGCTTAGATTATAATCCTTCCCTCCCTCTGAAATTGACCTTGAGTGAGGTATTCAGGGCTCCCGTCTCCCCACCTATATCAAGGGTGCTGCTTTCCTGACCTCCTCAACTCTCCTGTTACCCATCACCACCCAACACTGGCTGTGCCCAGAAGCCATCAGCTGAGGTGGCAAGAACCTGGCTTCCCTCAGTAAGCTCTGCAACACCAGTTCACTTGCTACCAGCCTGGGAAGGGAATGCTGGCTCCTCCACCATCAGCTCCACTCAGGTCTCCAAGTGAACAGAACAGTCGTGGGGAGATTTAGACCTGCCAGCACGGATTCTCGGTGGCTCTGCCTAGAGGAAGGCCATGCAGAGTCCTAAGTGCACATGGTTCTGAGTCGGTTCCTTTCATACATTGAAGAGATTTGAACAGGGCTCTTCTGTCACCCTGGCCACCCACAGGGTCTGATGTGGAGCCTGACAGCTGGAACACAAGGCCCTGACCCTTCAGACTCAGACAGGGACCCAGAGGAGCTCTGTGACACCACGTGGCATTTTCAGATCCTGGCTCGTTGCCAGCTTCCCCATTCTGTTCAGGACCACTACATGTTGAAACATGAATGTGTACTGACATAAAAGCAACTTGTTGTGTTGGAGGTGTGCTGTGGGACAATGTTTTTTTATCCTGTTACTTGTATCTTTTTTCTAATAAAATGCTGATTGGCCAGTAGCCAGTCAGGAAGTATAGGTGGGGCAATGAGAAATCTGGAAAGAGGGAAGCGTAGTCTGCAGTTGTGACCCAGCCTCAGATGAAGCAAGATGTGACTCCCTCGCCAAAAAAGGTACCAAGCCATGTGACAAGAATTATGGGTTAGCCGGGCGGTGGTGGCGCACGCCTTTAATCCCAGCACTCGGGAGGCAGAGGCAGGCGGATCTCTGGGAGTTCGAGGCCAGCCTGGTCTACAAGAGCTAGTTCCAGGACAGGAACCAAAAGCTACGGAGAGCCGGGCGGTGGTGGCGCATGCCTGTAATCCCAGCACTCGGGAGGCAGAGGCAGGCGGATCTCTGTGAGTTTGAGACCAGCCTGGTCTACAAGAGCTAGTTCCAGGACAGGCTCCAAAACCACAGAGAAACCTTGTCTCGAAAAAACCAAAAAAAAAAAAAAAAAAAAAATTAGTAAGTAAGAAGCCTGAGCTAATGGGCCAATCAGTTGATAACTAATGTAGACCTCTGTGTGATTCATTAGTACTTAAGGGCTGCAGGATTGGGCGGGACAGAAAAGCTCGGTCAACAGGGTGGCAGGTAGTCCAGGATGACTTTGATCGTGGGGTCTCCTCTGCTACAGCCTCTTACATGCTGGGATCACTTATGCGAGCCACAAATCCCTGGCTTCTCCAACTTGTTCTTGTTTTTTGAGACAGGGTTTCTCTGTGTAACAGCCCTAGTAGTCCTGGAACTCACTTTGTAGACCAGACTGACCTCAAACTCACAAAAATCCACCTGCTTCTGCCTCCCAAGTACTGGGATTAAAGGTGTGTGCCACCACTGCCTGGCTGGCTTCTCTAACTTTTAATGTACCCTGAAACCCTTAGTATCAATCTTGTTAAAATGCAGAGGGGCTTAAAATCCTATCATCCTTCAGGTTCCCAAACAGTGCTTCAGGCGGGAACAGCTGGGTGACAGAACTTACCCAGAGCTCACACTGCAAAACACCCTGCCTCCTTTCCAAAGAAACACAGCTGTCCAAGGTGAGGTTAAAATTCCAGCGACTCTTCCTTTGTCGTTTTCCCCAAGGAGCTTGCTCAAAATAGTCCCCAAGACCACAGCAAGCCATCTTGCAAAGATATTTATAGCAGCCCAAAGAGAACCATCTCAAGTACCCTATGCTAGGCAAACAGTTAATAAAGTATACTCTGAGTTCATCCCAGTGGTGCACGCCTTCTTTCCAGAACCCCGGAGACAGAGGCAAGCAGATCTCGGTGAGTTGGAGTCCAGCCTAGGATACATACTGAGACCTTGTCCCAGATACCCCCACAAAGGGATGCTGATTAAAGTTGTATTTGTACACTCTGAAAAAAAAATCAGGTAAATTTAATATAACAGGAGTAGTCTATTATATAAATAGATGGAATTTTTAAAATTACTCAAATTTTTTTAATTAAAATCTTCATTTTAGGCAGGACATCTGGCACAGGCATGTAGTCTTAGATATCTGGAAGGCTGAGGCAGGAGGATCAGAACTTCAAGACCTAAGTGTGCCAGCATGCCTTTGATTCTAACGTTCAAGAGGCAGATCTCTGTGAGTTCAAGGCTAGCCTGTGATCTACAGAACTAGTTCCAAGACAACCAGGGATTTTGAAACCCCTCCCCACAAAATTCAAGGTGGGGGTACAGATCGAATTCAAGGCCATCCTTTGGCAACTGAGTGAGACTCTGTCTCAAAGTAAAAAGCAAGACAGGAGGCTTAGGACATAGCTGAGTGTATTGCACTTCTTAGCATAAATAAGACCAAGGTTTAATCCCCAGCACGATGGGAAAAATAAAAAATAATAATAAAGTCCTTGTTCTGACATGTTCAGAAACTTGTAAACAGCAGGTCCTGTGATACTTATCTTCTGGCTTGGGACATGATCCCTCTAGTCCTTAACGCCTTGTCCTGGCAGAACCCAGAAACTGTAATCCTCCATCTTACCTTTTCCTCTGTGTTTTGCAGATGAGTATCTCATATAGCCCACACTGGCCCCAAACTCATTACTTAGCCAAGAATGACGTTGAAGTCTTTTTTTAAAAAATTGTTATTGTTGGGCTGGAGAGATGCCTCAGAGGTTAAGAGCACTGGCTGCTAGGCCGGGCAATGGTGGCACATGCCTTTAATCCCAGCACTCGGGAGGCAGAGGCAGGAGGATCTCTGTGAGTTCGAGACCAGCCTGGTCTACAGAGCTAGTTCCAGGACAGGCTCCAAAGCCACAGAGAAACCCTGTCTCGAAAAACCAAAAAAAAAAAAAAAAGAGCACTGACTGCTCTACCAGAGGTCCTGAGTTCAATTCCCAGCAACCACATGGTGGCTCACAGCCATCTGTAATGAGATCTAGTCCCCTCTTCTGGCCTGCAGGCATATGCTGCCAGAACACTGTATATAACATAAATAAATAAACCTTAAAAAATTGTTATTGTTGTCGAGCAATGGTGATGCACACCTTTGATCCCAGCACTTGGGAGGCAGAGGCAGGAGGATCTCTGAGTTTGAGGCCCGCCTGGTCTACAGAGTGAGTTCCAGGACAGCCAGACCTACACCAAGAAATCCTATCTCAAAAAAAACTAGAAAAAAATAACAAAACATTGTCTTAATTTTATGTCCAGGGCTGGAGAGATGACTCAGTGGTTAAGAGCATTGCCTGCTCTTCCAAAGGTCCTGAATTCAATTCCCAGCAACCACATGGTGGCTCACAACTATCTGTAATGAGGTCTGGTGCCCTCTTCTGGTCTACATACAGACAGAATATTGTATACATAAAAAATAAATATTAAAAAAAAAGAAATAAAATTTATGTCCATAGGTGTTTTGCCTGCATGTATGTCTGTGCACCACTTTCACGCCTAGTGCCCACAGAGGTCAGAAGAGGGCCTCAGATCCCCTGGGACAGAAGTGACATTTGTATATGTGAAGGAGCAGAACAAACTCCATTTTGAGAAAGAACTCCATTTTAGACAGGGTCTAACTAATGCAACCCGCAAAGTCATGAACATTCCCGAGAATCTGTGCCAGCCCTGGCCAAAGTGATCCATCAGGCTGTCCAAACAACATCTGCTTGTTCAAACATCTTATAGGTATCTGATTAACCGCTGTTTTGAAGTTCTTGTCTACTGACAGTCACGGTTTTGAAATTCCCCTATATCCCAACCAATGAATTCAAAAGTTGTGTACTTTTATCCAATCCCGAAACACCAAGGCTTGTGCTACCCGGCCTGCAGTTTCCCCTTTAAAAGTCCCCTTACCCTGAGACCTCAGGGCTGTTCTCCCCCAACTGCTGGGTCAGAGTGTCACATTGTGGGTTTGCATCAGGTACCAGCTTTGTGGTGGTCTTGTTTGGGGTTCTGTGTGACATGGGCACAGCATATGAACTGTGAGAGCTGGGAACCAAACCCAGGTCTTCAACGAGGGCAGCCAGTGCTCTTACTGTTGAGCCATCTCTCCCAGGTCCCCATCCCTTTTCCTTTTGAGACAGGGCCTCACTATGTAGTCCTGGCTAGCCTAGGACTTGCTATGTAGACCAAACTAGAGTTAGACTCACAGAGATCCGCCTTCCTCTGCCTCCTGAGTGTTGGGATTAAAGATGTGTGCCACCAACCCCATCCCAACCTTGAACGTTTGACTCTCCGGCCACCTCCCCGCTGCTGGGACTACAGGCATGAATGTTCAGCTAGCGCAGGACGTTTTAGTTTATGGCATACCCATTCAGTTTCCACAGCCCTTCTGTTTTGGAGCTGGCCATAAAGAAATCCTCTGATTCACTTGGTGGCTAGATCAGAAGACCTTCCTGGGTCCACAGGAGTGCAGCCACGTGCCCGAGGGGATAGTGCCGCATAGAAGCAACCCAGGCTACACTTCCCCATCTACAGAGTTCATTAGCAACCGTCTACGCGATGCACATCTGAACGTTAAATGTCTTTTTTTTTATATTTATTTTATTAAGTATACAATATTCTGTCTGCATATATGCCTGCAGGCCAGAAGAGGGCACCAGATCTCATTACAGATGGTTGTGAGCCACCATGTGGTTGCTGGGAATTGAACTCAGGACCTTCGGAGGAACAGGCAATGCTCTTAACCACTGAGCCATCTCACCAGCCCGTTAAATGTCTTTTATAGCAAGGTATGGTGGCACACTTCCATAACTCCAGTTCTTGGGAGTTGGAGGCCGGGGGATTTGGGGTAGTTCAAGGCCATCCTCATCTACGTAGCAAGTTGGTGGCCAGCCTGGACTACGTAAAGATCATCTCTTAAAGAAGAAAAGAAAGTAACATTGGTAGATTACTGTAAACTAAATCTCAGAGTTTATTCAGATGTGACTGTTTCTTTCCATTAATGTTCTTTTCTGCCGCAAGTTTTGACATGACATCAGGCATCGTGTCCTTCTGGTCTGCGAAAGCAGACCTGTCTTTCTTCATATATCACGACCATGACACCTTTGAAGACATATATATGTATTTGAATAACAGCTTTATAAAATATTATTCACATGCCATAAAATCTACCCTTGAAGGTGGTTTTTTTTTTTTTTTTTTTTTTTTTTTTTTTGGTTTTTCGAGACAGGGTTTCTCTGTGGTTTTGGAGCCTGTCCTGGAACTAGCTCTTGTAGACCAGGCTGGTCTCGAACTCACAGAGATCCGCCTGCCTCTGCCTCCCGAGTGCTGGGATTAAAGGCGTGCGCCACCACCGCCCGGCCTGAAGGTGGTTTTATTTTATTTTATTTTGAAGGTGGTTTTATTTTATTTATTTTTTTTTTTTTTTGGTTTTTCGAGACAGGGTTTCTCTGTGGTTTTGGAGCCTGTCCTGGAACTAGCTCTTGTAGACCAGGCTGCCCCTTGAACTCACAGAGATCCGCCTGCCTCTGCCTCCCGAGTGCTGGGATTAAAGGCGTGCGCCACCACCGCCCGGCTTGAAGGTGGTTTTAAAAGGCATGGTTCAGCTACCTGAAAAGGGGCTGGAATGAGAAGTGCGGAGACAGATGTGAATTCATTGTAATTTGAATTTGTAATTCAAAGCGTGACGAGAAGCCGGGCGGTGGTAGTGCATGCCTTTAAGGGACAAGCCATGCCCACTTTCATTACCTCTGACCTGCCCGCCGCCATCTTGGGCCCTTCCTTTTCTGCTTCCTTGACGTACGTGCTTTTTATTATAAGGAAGACCTGGGAATGTTATGGTTTTGGTCCCTTTAAGAGACAAGCCACACCCATTCCCCTCCCCATCCGCTGAGGCAGGCTGATCTTCAGCTTCCGGCCTGAGCTCACTCTCTTTTCCATCTTCCTCTCGGAGAGGCTGCTTTGCTTCTGCCTCTCTCCCCACTTCTCTCTTCCCCACTTCTCTGTCTTTCTCCTCTTCTCTCTCTCTCTCTCTCTCCCTCTCTCTCTGTTCCCCCTTTCACCCTTCCTCCTCCATAACCCCCTGAATAAACATTCAACCTCACCCTGTATGTCATGTCTATCCATGTTTCTGTCTTCTGCCCCCCCCCCCCCTCCGCCAAGTATCTTCCTGCCTGGAACCAGTCATTGCTCAGGGACCAGCAGCCGTCTCTGCCTGGGGCCCACTGCCTGCTGCCACATGGCCCGCCACCACTGCTCTGGGACCAGCAGCAGTCTCTGCCTGGGACTGGCTGCTCCCAGGGCCCACTATCTGCCACCACATGGCCCGCTGCCACCATTTGGGACCTATAGCATTTCTGCTGCCTACTGCCGCAGGGATCGTGGAGCATTTTTAAGAAAAAGAATAACATTGACCTACAGCATTTCTGCTGCCTACTGCTGTGGGATCTTGGAGCATTTTTTAAAAAAGAACAACACTCAGTTCCTGAACAATTACCCATATACATATGTTTTGATTCAGTCCCCTGGGAAACGGGGTCAAAATGACCTCTTACCTCATCTGATCTGGCAACAGCTCTCCAGTCAATTATTGGTAATAGCCCTTTCGAATAAGCCAATCAGAATAGTCAAAGAACAACCCCCCTTGCTTCTGTGGCCCCTTTAAAAGTAGACTGTACCAGCTATTCGAGGTCCCTCGGCTTCCCGAATGCTGGGGGACCCTGTCATGACAGAATTAATAAAATCCTCATGCTTTTGCATCGGCTGTGGTGTATGAGATGGTCTCTGGGGGCAACTCCTTCTCGGTGTTTGGACGCTAGAGTCCAACACTAGTTCCAGGACAGGAACCAAAAAAGCTACGGAGAAACCCTGTCTCGAAAAATCAAAAATAAATAAATAAATAAAAATAAAATAAAAATTAGGGACCTGGGTTAAATTCCCAGCACCCACATGGCAATTCGCACTGCCTAACCCTCTTCCAGGGGATCTGACACCCTCACACAGACATACACGCGGACAAAATGCGTGTATGCACATAATATACAAATAAATAAACTATTTTAAAAAGAAAAGAAAATGAAAGCACAGCCTGGGGGAGGAAGGGTCAAGCTCCTCCCAGGTTACAAATCATCCCTGGGAAGCTGCGGCAGAAACTCAGGACTGAATCAGATGCTGGTGGAAACACTGCTCACTGACTCCTGTCCACGCTTGCTTGCTTATACGATCCAGGACCACCTGGCCAGGTGCGGCGCTGACACAGTGAGCTAAGCCCTTCCACATCAATCAAGAAAATGCCCTCTAGTCACGCCCACAGGCCAGTCTTATGGAGACCGTCCTTCAAGTGAGAAGGGCGCGCCCTGCCCCCGGGTGAGTCTAGTTTGTGTCAAATTGACAAATTGACCTAAGCAGCACTGGTGGGAGCCGGGATCAGTGTGTGAAAGCACTTGCTGCGAAAACTGGAAAGCTGAGTTTGAGCCCTGGGACATTCATGGGGAAACAAGCCAACTTCTGCAAGTCGCCTTCTTATCTCCACATGTACACCGTGGTACGTGTTACACAGATACACGTGCACACGCGCATACTCACAAAGGTAAAATAACAATGCTAGGTGGAGGTGGGGCACGACTTTAATCCCAGCACTAAGAAAGCAGAGGGGTGTGGGGATCTCTGTGAGTTCAAGGCCAGCCTGATCTACAAAGTGAGTTCCAGGACAGCCAGGGCTACACAGAGAAACCACATCTCATCAACAAACAAACAAACAGCCGGGCAGTGGTGGCACACTCAGGAGGCAGAGGCAGGTGGATTTCTGTGAGTTCGAGGCCAGCCTGGTCTACAAGAGCTAGTTCCAGGACAGGCTCCAAAGCTACAGAGAAACTCTGTCTCAAAAAATAAAACAAATAAATAATAATATTAAATTAATGTTAATTCAGTAGTAGAGAGCTTGCCTAGTTCGAGGCATTGGGTCACATGGACTACAAAAAAGAAAAAAAGGGAAGGAGAGAGGGAAAACATAAGGATGTATTTACAGAGAGCAAAAGCCTCTCCTCTCCTCATTCCTCACTGGCTACAGACACAAGAAGACCCGGATCCTGAACCCCAGCCAATCCCATTATTGTGAAGCAAAATTCAAGCAGCAGAAAAAATACCAAATGTCTATGGTATTGTCTTTGCTACAGAAATAAGAGGAACAGTTCTATGATTAAACCATATTTGGTGAGTTTTTTGTTTTGTTTGTTTAATGTGGTTTTGGAGGCAGCACTCGGGAAGAAGAGGCAGGTGAATATATGTGAGTTCGAGGCCAGCTTGGCCTACAGAGTGAGTTCCAGAACAGCCAGGGCTACACAGAGAAACCCTGTCTCGAAGAAAAACAAATCAAACCTAACCAATCCCCCCCCCCCCCCCCCCCCCCCCCCCCCCCCCCCCCCCCCCCCCGACACACACACCAAAAAAACAGGCAAACAAACAGGTACAATGTTGGCAGAGCTCCTTTTCTTTTTTTTGGAATATAAGCTTATATCTTGGATCATTGCGCCCCCTGCTGGATATTTCATGGAATTTATTTCCTATCACAAAAAAAAGCACAAGGGTTATTGAACAAAAAAATGTATTCATAAATAATACTCTATAAGGCTGTGTTTGAGCCTCAGCACCAGAGAAAAAGAAATTAATTCATTTTTATCCCAACTAAACATCTATCACTCACAGAAAAATGGACTGCTAGTTTGGGTACTAGGAATTTTTCAAGTTCACCTCAAAAACATTGACTTTCCCATTTTTCTTATTCATTTTTTAAAAATTATTCCAGTTGGTGTACAACATAAAGTGTTTTATTATTATATTTACTTACACATACCCAGTACTTTGCTCAAGAGCGTCCTGTTGGGGAATATCAGCTGAAGATGGTTACAGTTCATGCTGTGGAACTTTTGTTTGATGATGCAGAGAGGTGCCGCATTCTTTTATGTTGCATTTGTTTAACTCTGTGAAGCTGTGTTACTTCGCCTGCCTGAAACACCTGATTGGTCTAATGAAGAGCTGAAGAGCTAGGCAGAAGAAAGGATAAGCGGGGCTGGCAGGCAGAGAGAATAGATAAGAGGAGATATCTGGGAAGAGAAGATCGCGGAGCAACAGAAGGACAGAGGACACCAAGGGCCAACCACCCAGGTACACAGCAGGCCACGGAGTAAGAAGTACAGAAAGGTGTATAGAACAGAGGAAGATGGGTAGACGAGATAACTTAAGAAAACCTGGCTGGAAACAAGTTAAGCTAAGGCTGGGCATTCATAAGTAAGAATAAACTCAGTGTATTTTTGGGGGCCTGGGTGGTGGACCCCCCAAAAAGGCCAAAAGAGTAAAGAAACAACAGCATCCCTCAACCATTCTTTTTTAAAAAGATTTTATTTTCATAATGTGTGTGACCAGTGGTGGTGGCACATGCTTTAAATCCCAGAACTCAGGAGGCAGGGGCAGGCGAATCTCTGTGAGTTCAAAGCCAGCCTGGTCTACAGCGCAAGTAGGACAGCCAAGGCTACACAGAGAAACCCTGCCTCAAAAAAATTTTTTAAAAATTAAGTGTGTGTTTGGGCATTTGTGTGGAGGTGACCACAGAGGCCAGAAACATGTGACTCCTCGGGAACTGGAGTTACACATAGTGGAGAGATGCCAAATGTAGGTGCTAGGAGGAGACCTTGGGCTCTCCTGGTGTCTGAGCCGTCTCTCTGGCATCAATTGTACTTTACATTAGTGTATGTGTGGGGTGCACATGTGTGTAGGGGCGTGTGGAGGCAAGAGGGCAACACTGGGTGTTATTCTTTTTTTCTTTTTCTTTTTTTTTCTTTTTTTTATTTTTTGAGACAGGGTTTTTCCGTAGCTTTTTGGTTCCTGTCCTGGAACTAGCTCTTGTAGACCAGGCTGGCCTCAAACTCACAGAGATCCGCCTGCCTCTGCCTCCCGAGTGCTGGGATTAAAGGCGTGCGCCACCACTGCCTGGATTCTGGGTGTCATTCTTAAAGCCTAATTTTCTGAGACAGGGAGCCTGAAGACTCAACTAGCCCGGCTGGCCAGCGAGCCCCAGGGGTCCTCCTGTGTCCATCTTTTTAGCACCAACAGGTGTGCCAGGAACCTTGGAGTCAAGCTGGAGGTAAGGGCAGTTGTGAGCTAACTCAGGTCCTCTGGAAGAGCCGGAAGAGCTCTTAACTGCTGAGCCATCTCTCCAGCGCCATACTTGACTTGTTAAATGGGTTCTGGGGATCCAAAGGCAAACATGCATGGAAAGCATTACCAAGTGGAGCATATCCCGAGTGCTGGCAGACACCAGGCTGGCCTTCAACTCACAGAAATGCACCTGCCTCCGTCTTTCTAGTGCTAGGATTCAAGGTGTGTGGCACTATGCCCAGCTTGAAGTTCTATTTTTTTAAAATATTTATTTATTTAATATATATATACAACATTCTGCCTCCATGTATGCCCGCATGCCAGAAGAGGGCGCCAGCTCTCATTACAGATGGTTGTGAGCCACCATGTGGGTGCTGGGAATTGAACTCAGGACCTCTGGAAGTGCAGTCAGTGCTCTTAACCATTTAGTCATATCTCCAGCCCCTCAAAGTACTAATTTTAAATGAGCACTTTAAATCAGTAATATGAAATTTTTAGGGTGGCAAGATAGCTCAGTGGGTAAAGGCACTTTTGCCCAACCAAACAAGCCTAAGGACCTGAGTTCAATTCCCAGAACCCACATGGAGGTGGAAGGAGAAAAGGTTCGCACAAAGTCATCCTGACCTCCATATGAATGCCACGGCACACACATTCACAGCCTCACAATAAGAAATAAATCAACCTGCTTCCACCTCCTGAGTTCTGGGGTTAAGGCATGCACCACCACAACCATCCATAAATATAAATTTTAAAATTTTAGTGTAGCTATTTTATTTGTAAATTCCCACAGTTATCCTTGCATTTAACAAATGCATTCTCTCTGGGCCTTTAATCCCAGCCATTTGGGAGGCAGAGGCAGGAGGATATCTGGGAGTTTAAGGCCAGCCTGGTCTACATAGTGAGGCCAGCCTGGTGAGACCCATCTAGAACAAAATAAACAAGCACAGATGTGTTCTGCATCAATAACCATCTGGGAAGAGCAAACCAAACTGTAGGGAGAGACTACTTCATACCCACTAGCCAGGTGACAGGGACACCTACATGTGAAAGACACAGAGAGGGGCTGGAGAGACTGGCTGCTCTTCCAAAGGACCCAAGTTCAATTCTCAGCACCTGCGTAGGAGCTCAGAACAGTGTGTGACTGCAGTGCCAAGAGATCCAGCGCCCTTTCCTGGCCTCAGGCGTCAGGCAAAGTACCCATACTTATTTAAAAAAAATACATTTTTAAAGCAAAGAAAAATGAAATCCCAGGGCTGGAGAGATGGCTCAGTGGTTAAGAGCACTAATTGCTCTTCCAGAGGACCCAGGTTCAATTCTTAGCACCCACATGACAGCTCACAACTGTCTATAACTCCAGTTATAGACATACATGCAAGCAAAATACCAACACACATGAAATAGAAATAAATATTAAAAAAAGAAAAAAGAAAACCCTTACAGCATGTTACTAACACAAATGGAACATGACACAGCCACTTTGGAAAACAATTTGATTTTTTTTGTTGTTGTTTTTTTGTTTTTCGAGACAGGGTTTCGCTGTAGCTTTGGAGTCTGTCCTGGAACTCCCTTTGTAGACCAGGCTGGCCTCGAACTCACAGAGATCTGCCTGCCTCTGCCTCCCGAGTGCTGGGATTAAAGGTGTGCGCCACCACCGCCCGGCCAATTTGATTTTTTTAAGACAGGTTTTCTCTGTATCTTTAGAGCCTGTCCTGGCACTCGTTCTGTAGATCAGGCTGGCCTCAAACTCACAGAGATCCGCCTGCCTCTGCCTCCTGAGTGCTGGGATTAAACACATGGGCCACCACCACCACCTGGCCCAATTTGACAAATTTAACTATATGACACATAAATTCTGTTTCTAGCTGGAGGTATTGTTAGTAAGGAGAATTAACACGTATGTCCCCATGAAGACTTGTGTACATTATAAGAGCATCTTTCATGATAGCCAGACAGAGGAAACAACCATGGGATACAGGAATGGCTCAGCAGTTAAAAGCACTTGCCACTCGTGAAAGGACCTGAGTTTGGGTCCCAGCACCCAAGTCAGAAGGCTCACAGCTGCCTGTAACTGCAGCTCCAGGGGGTCCAACATCCTCTTCTGCCCTCTGGGAGCACCCACTTTTATGTGCACATACCTATACACAGACACAAACACGTAAATAATCTTTTTTAAAAGAAATAATTAAATGTCCACCACCTTATGAAATGAATAAAATGTGACATAAAATACAATGGAATGTTATTCAGCCCTAAAATGGAAGGGTGTGCCATAATACCACCCCATGGGAAAGCTCGACAGTGTCGCCCGTAATTGCGTCAGGCTGTGTGCCAGCACCGCTGCCCCGCTGATCTCCCTATGCAGCCCAAGCGTTTTCCTCAGGCTTGAGTCTTTCTCAGGTTTATTTTTATTTATGTGAGGGAAGACTGTACATCACATGTATGTAGGTGCCCTCAAAAGGTGTTGGGTCCCCTGGAGCTGAAGTTCCAGGCAGTTGTGAGCTGCCCCATATGGGTTCTGGAAATGCATGAGCTTTTAACCACTGAGCCGTCTCTCCGGTCTGCCTGCTTGAGGCTTGCAAGCGCTGGGATTATAGGCATGCACCACGACACCTGGCTTCCATGTTCCTTTCCCAAGCAGTATTCGGCATCCTCACTGCTCTATGACAGCAGTGCTCTGCCATGGCGGCTCCCAACAAACAGTAGGTGGTTTCCAGTTAAGGATTTAAAGAAGAGCGCTGCAGTGAACACGTTCCTCCCTTCCTCCTGGTCCCTAATAGGATACACGCTTTTCCCCGTTTCCAACCTTTTGACACTAAACTGTCTGTCATGGTGATTTACTCTCCCCAGAGGACACAAGCCTTCTGCTTTCTCTAATTACCTTTCGAAAGCACATTACATTTGGTTAATGTTAAAAAAATCCAAGTGTGTTTTCCTGAAAGCCAGACAGCTGGCTAATTTGCCCTGCGCAGAGAAGTACCACTTGCCAGAAGAAAGCACTTGAAAGACTTGAGCGAGCTCAGGCCTCTTAGCTCCCCCCGTGTTTGACAACAGGGCAAACACCAGCACGGGTACATTTTCCACACACCTTCATCTGAACAGCTGCTAGCTGTTTACAGATGCTCACAAACACTACTTCACTTAATCCTTGCGGCAGCCCCAAGAGCTCAGCCTGATGGCTGTGTCGTTTCAGGATGATGAAATGGAGTATCAGAGCATGGCAGCTGTCCAGGGGCTGCCCAGGTTTGCTGCCATGCAACCACACGGCTTGTGTTTTCCTTTTGTCTTTTTTTTTTTTTTCTGTCCGGGTTGTAGGTTATTTCTCTTTATCACACCATAGCTAGGAACCTGAGATACAATCTTCCCACACAGGGAATTCTTTCTCTCCATCTCTCCTTTTTTTGTTTTTGAGACAGGCTCATGTGGATGCCTGTGGAAGCCAGAAGAGGGCACTGGATCTCCTGAAACAGGATTTTTGTTTTGTTTTTTTCAAGACAAGGTTTCTCTGTAGCTTTGGAGCCTGTCCTGGAACTAGCTCTTGTGGACCAGGTTGGCCTCGAACTCACAGAGACCCACCTGCTTCTGCCTCCCGAGTGCTGAGATTAAAGGCGGCCCCTAAAACAGGAGTTGCAGGCAGTTGTGAACAGTCTGATGTGGGTACTGGGAACAAATCCCAGAACCTCTGAAGAGCAGGAAGTGCTGTAACTGCTCGGCTGTCTCTCCGGCCAGCCCCTGACTTAGGTATGTTTTGTTATGATCTGAATGTGTCCCTGAACACTGGAAAACTCTTCAGCCCTCAGGGTGGTGGTGGCAGAATATGGACAGCCTTTTGGGAGATGAGAAACAACATCGACTACATAATTTGTGAGGCCCAGGGCAAAATGGCAGTGACCAACTACACGGAGAAGTCCATGAAACCAGCCTGCTCAGCACATTCTACTAAATAGTGGGTTGACGGGGCTGGAGAGACGGCTCAGCGATTAAGAGCATTTCCTGCTCTTCCAAAGGTCCTGAGTTCAATTCCCAGCAACCACATGGTGGAATTCCCAGCAACCACATGGTGGCTCACAACCATCTGTAATGAGGCCTGGTGCCCTCTTCTGGCCTTCAGGCATACACACAGACAGAATATTGTATAAATAATAAATATTTTTTTTAAAAAAAGGGGCTGGAGAGATGGCTCAGTAGTTTAGAGCACTGGCTGCTCTTCCAAAGGTCCTGAGTTCAATTCCCCCCACCACAAGGTGGCTCACAACCATCTGTAATGAGGTCTGGCGCCCTCCTCTGGCATGTGGGCATACACGGAGGCAGAATGTTGTATACATAATAAATAAATAAACCTTTTAAAAAAATAGTGGATTGACATGTTTTAAGAGTTTCCTATTTAATTATTTTTCTGTGCTCCTTTTGAAGTACTTAAAAAGTTTGTTCTCTTGGCCTAGTACTTTTCTAAACCCCTTTCTCAAAGGGGAAATAACTAGACAGATGAGGGCTACACAAACAAGATCTTTGCTCCACAGAATGCCTTCCTCAGAGCGCTCAGGAAGCCCTAACTTTCCAGATTTCTAGAACGTTGACTAGGACTGACTCATAAGGTTCATGGGCCCAAGAACGTATCAGTTCAAGACTTTCCTAGGGGATGTGGAGAAGTGGCTCAGTGGGTAAGAGGATTTGCCATGCTGGGTGGTGGTGGCACACACCTTTAATCCCAGCACTCGGGAGACAGGCAAATGGATCCCTGTGAGTCTGAGGCTGGCCTGATCTACAAGAGCTAGTTCCAGGACAGGCTCCAAAGCTACAGAGAAGTCCTCTCTTAAAAAAAAAGAAAAAAAAAAAGAGGATTTGTCATCACCAAGCCTGCGGCTCTGAGTTCAAATCCTGTGACTCACGTGGTAGGAGAGAGGCAGCTCTGGCAAATTGTCTTTTGACCTCCATGTTCACACCATGGCACGGGGACCACATACACAGATAAGTAAATGTAAAAATGTAAACAAACTTTCTTAGTTTTTACCAACTTCTCACTTTTTATTTTATTTTATGTTTTTCGAGACAGGGTTTCACTGTAGTTTTAGAGCCTGTCCTGGAGCTAGCTCGTGTAGACCAGGCTGGCCTCGAACTCACAGAGATCCACCCACCTCTGCCTCCCGAGTGATGGGATTAAAGGCATGCACCACCACCGCCCAGCTTCTCACTTTTTAAAAGTCAACTCTCTGCTTCATCCCCTACCACCACTGAATATTCGAGCACACATGGTCTCTGACCCTTCCCTTTGGTCCAAACATTCTCTTCCTGACACCTAGGCCTCCTCTCCCCACTATTGGACACAAGTCTGCGCTATTTGCTATTCAGAGGCGTCAAGCTGGCGGACGTCAGCACAATGTCCCCAGTCCTTTACGCTCTCATACCTACTACCTCCAATCCCATGCCTACATCTGAACCTGATGGCCTTTTCCATGGCCCCTTTAAGAAGAGGGGCTGAGTTACAGACAGTCATAGTGTCCCGGCTTTCAGTACCTTCAGGACACAAACTCACACGTGAATCCATATACTTCTATGTATGTGGGACATAGTGAGTTTCCTGCTTTGAGACATGACCTCATGTAACAAAGACTGGCCTCTTAGCTCCCTGTGTAGCTAAGGAAGATTTTTGTTTTGTTTTTCGAGACAGGGTTTCTCTGTAGCTTTTGGTTCCTGTCCTGGAACTAGCTCTTGTAGACCAGGCTGGCTGGCCTCGAACTCACAGAGATCCGCCTGCCTCTGCCTCCCGAGTGCTGGGATTAAAGGCGAGCGCCACCACCGCCTAGCTGTTAAGGAGGGTTTTGAACTCCTGAGTGATCTTCTTGCCTCTACCGGCCACGTGCAATTAATTACTTACTGGCCAGAGCTGTCATGCTTGGTGCCTAAAATATTTCTTGAGCCTTCAAGTCTTCTAAAAATGTTAAGGAATCTTTGGGGTAAATAAAAAACTAAGTTTCCAGTGAGGAAGCAGGAAAGATGGTTCAGCGGTTAAGAGCACTGCCTGCTCTTCCGGAGGACGGAGGTTCAATTCCCAGCACCCACATGGCAGGCAGCTCCGTAACTCCACAGCTGTCTGTAACTCCAGCTCCAGGGGACCGGACACCCATGGCAAAACACCAATGCACGTAAAATAAAAATAAGTTAATTTTAAAAAAGGTTTTAAAAAGTTTCCTGGGTGAAGTTGAAGCGAAGCAGGATATGAGTTCGAGATCTGCCAGAACTAATTAAACTATTTCCACAAAAAGAAGGTGAAAGAATAAACTTCCTTCACGTAGACAACGGTAACTTTGAGAAACCTTTTAAAATCGGAAACTATTTTGTGTCTGTACTCCGGTCTTCACGTGACTTGGAAGGGGTCCGGACGCGTGGGCGGAGCCGTCAACCGTTGCCGCGCTTCCTGCCCCGCCCTCCGCAGGTTCCGAGTCAAAACGCGATTCCACCCCTCCCCCCACTTCCGCTAGGGGCATCCAGAGCGCAGGCGCAAGACCCGGCCGCCTGTCTGCGGCTTCCCAGGCCCGTGAGGGTGACTGCGCATGTGCGCAGAGGTTAGGCCCAGTAATTGCGCGGGACCAGGTGGGTCTCGGGAACTCACGCGACTGACTCCGCCTACGGGTTTCTCCGTGCGCAGGCGCACTGAGAGGAGGCGCGTGGTGACGGGGGAAGCGAGCTCTACGCATGCTCACTTAAAACGAGTACGAAGTTTATGATGTCAGCCACACAATCGGTCTGATTTGTGTGAATCGCTTACACCGCAACCCCGCTTTTAAAGAGCTAGACTCTAGTTCTACATAATTGTGGTTTTTGATTTATAATTTTATTTTATTGTGATAAAAACTAAATTCATACGTTTTTATGTGTAAAAATTTTAAGTTCACATTATAGTATGGCTGGCTAAGTACAAGCAAATGTTTTGTTTAATATTTATTTTTATTTTATGTGTATGGGTGTTTTGTCTGCATTTATTATAGACCACGTGTGTTCCTTGTGCCCGAGGAGGCTGCAGGAGAGCATCAGATCCCCTGGGATTGGAGTGGATGCCAGAAACAGAACCCAGGACCGCTCGAAGAGCAGCCCTCGACCACAGACATCCTAAGCCTTTGCCTTTTGTCTTCTGAGACAGTTTCCCTCTGTAGGCCAGGCTGGCCTTGAATTTATAATACTCTTGCTTCAGTTTCCCAAGTGCTGGAATTAACACCAAAACTGGCTTCAAACATGCTTTTTGAAATTAAGTATTTAGGTCGGGCAATGGTGGCTCATGTCTTTAATTCCAACATTCAGGCGGCAGAGACAGAGGCAGGCAGATCTGAGTTCGAGTCCAGCCTGGTCTACAGGGTGAGTTTCAGGACAGCCAGGGCTGCAATAGAGAAACCCTGTTTCAAACACACACACACACACACACACACACACACACACACACACACACACACACACAAAATAAAATAAAATAAAATAAAAACACCAAAAGCTCCAAAGCAACAGAGAAACCCTGTCTCGAAAAAACAAAAAAGAGGCCGGGCCTGGTCTACAAGAGCTAGTTCCAGGACAGGAACCAAAGCTACAGAGAAACACTGTCTCGAAAAACAAAAAACAAAAAACAAAAAAAAAAAGCAATTTAAACTGGGCAGTGGTGGTACACGCCTTTAATTCCAGTATTTGGGAGGCAGAAGCAGGAGGATCTCAGTGATTTGAGGCCAGCCTGGTCTACCAAGCAAGTTCCAGGATAGTAAAGACTGTTACATAGAGAAACACTGTCTCAAAAAACCAAAACAAACAAACAAACTGAATTTAAAGCCCCAATGTGGGGGCAAATGACTGTAATCCCAGCACTCTGGAAGCAGAGGCAGGCAGAACTCTATGAGTTCAAGACCAGCCTGGTCTACAGAGCAAGTTCCAGGACAACCAAGGCTGCACAGAGAAACCCTGTCTCAAAAAACAAACAACCCCCCTAATTTAAAATATATGTGTTTTAAAAAATGTCTTCCCACACCCAACTACACTCTTTTTTTGAATGTAGTTCTATAAAATGCCAATTAAAATGACGTTCTCGGTGGTCTTTCCAAGGACAAGGGGTTTGGCACTAAATCTTGGCAGCTTTACTTTCTTGCCCCCCACCCCAGACAGGGTTTCTCTGTGTAGCCTTGACTCTTCTGGAAGTGTGCCACCACTGCCCAGTTCTTGCTCTCTTTTCTAGAAATGTTACTTTCACCAGTGAACCTAAGGGATTGCTGGGTTTTAACCTGCAGACAACACCCACCAGTCTCATAGGATTGTCAGAAGTAATCTTTTTTTTAACTGTGTATGTGTGCATATGATTACAGCACCGTCAGAGGCCAGAGACATCAGAAACCCTGGAGCTGGAGTTACAGGCAGTTGTAAGCCACTTGAACCCGGGTCCTCTGCAAGAACAGTATGTTCTCTTAAACACTGAGCCATCTCTCCAGCCCAAGAAGTAAGTTTTTAAAATATGTAAGTACAAAGTATTATGCCTTCTTCAAATCACATGTTGAATAAATAGTAGTCGATTAATGGCATTCTTCATTCATGAGACAGCAGTACGGTTCCAGCCACAGAGTTCCAGAAAGTTCCTCAGAAGGATTTACCTAATTGCAAGGATGGCCAGGTGTGTGTAATGGTCTCTTAGACCATAGGGCAGCCAATATTATGGCCCATTCTTTTTGCATACTTTCCCTTGTCTAGACAGTATCTAATAGTATGGTAGAGTTATTTTAATTTTCATTTCTTTAATTGCTAGTAAGACCATGCATTTTTTCCCTTGGGATAATTTATTAGTTTTGTTGCGTTGCCTGACAACTATTTTTGAACACTGTAATTTCCGCTGGCTTATCCCTGTAGACATTATGTTTGGCTTTGACAGATCATTTTGTTGCCTTTTTTAAAAAAAGAATGTTGGAGAGGCCAGGCACAGCGGCGCCTGCCTCTAATCCCAGCGCATTGAAGATACAGTCAAGAGGAGCCGGGAGTTCAAATTCAGCCCTGTTATAGATAGGGAGTTCAAGGCCAGCCTGGGCTACACTAAGACCCGTCTGTAGAAACAGAGAGAGACAGGCAGACAAACGGACAAAAAAAGGGATGGAGGCCAGCAGACAACGCCCATCCCAAAAGCCGTTCTGCACAGCAGAACTTTCTAGGGTCAGGAAGTGTTGTGAGCCTGTCTGTAGAGCCAGCACCATGAGCCTGAAAACAAAGAGTCAAGGAGGGGAATCTGCAAACTTCCCAGAAGGTAGTCCAGTCCACATAGCTAAAAAGGAACTAAGAAATGGACTCCTGACACTGTCCCTGAAGAAGAAAGTCCCAAAGGGAGTTGGTTTTCACCAGAGGCAATACACTAAAGGGCATGTTGGCAGACACCCGTAATCCAAACACTTGGGAGGTGGAGACAGGAAGATCAGAGCTTAAAATCATACTCAACTGTAAAACAAGTTTGAGTCTAATATGGGCTACAGGAGACCTTGTCAAAAAACAAAAACAAACAAACAAACAAAAAAAACCCACTCAGTTTTACACTTCAGTAGAATGAAATCCAGGGGTTGAACATGTATGTACTTAGTATGCCCAAGGTCCTGAATTCCATCCTTAACACTAAAAGAGAAAAACTTACAGGGGATGGTAGCATACACTTCTAAACCTAGCATTCAAGAAGCTGAGGCAGGAGGATCACGAGTTCCAGGTCAGGTTAGGTTACAAAGTGAGTATCTCAAAACACAAAACCAAGACTGCATTGATTTTTGTGTTTATTTGTTTTTGTTTTCTGTTTTTTCGAGACAAAAATTGGCCTGTGACTTACTCTAAACTCCCGAGAGCCCCTAGAGGGCGCTCCTTCCGCATGGAAGACTTGATAAACAGGTTTAGTGAGATATATTCATACAAATCATATCTCATAAAATTCACTCATTTAAGGTTCATAGTTGTCTTAAGTCTTCTCACAGAGTAGTGAAGCCATCACCACAGTCAGTTTTAGGACAACTGTATCACCCCCAAAAGAGAAACCCCAATAAACCTATCCTGTCGTCAGAGCCCGGGAGCTGGCAATAGAAGGCTCAGAAATCCAAGGTCATGCTCAGCTGCACAGAGAATGTGAGGCCGGTGCAGGGCGCAGGCTTTTAATTCCAGCTCTCAGACGGCCAGATGTAGGCTGGTCTTGTGAGACCGAGGCTAGCCTGGTCTACATGACAAGTTCCAGGCCCTCTAGGGCTGCACAGTGAGACTCTGTCTAAACAAAGCAAACAACTTGTATTCGTTAGGTGTTACTCCCTGGCACCCACTAATCTACTGTCTGTGCGGAGGGACTGGCCTACTGTGGATGCTTCAGCTGAACGGGATGGTATAATTAGTGTCCGGCAGCTTCCCTCAGCTCCGTGTTTGCAGGTTTCATCCATGTTGCAGCATGTGTCAATGACTTCGTTCTTTTTATCGTCAATAATATTCTATTGTACAGACAGACTGTATTTTGTTTATCCATTCAGCCATTGATGGATACCTGGGCTGTTTCCATCTTCTGTCCATTGTATTCAATGAGACTCGCTGGTCCAGACAGGTCGGTCCTTCCTAGTAGTTCTGGGAAGGGTGAGACCTAGGTTGTTCTGATCCAGGAAGCCGCACTCCCAATTTCATTTTAGGTCGCGCTCTTGGTACGAATGGCACTCACTGAATCTGGACAGTTCTCCATGAGGTCTTGGGTTTCTTTGCGAGGGCATAGCATCCAGCCTTAAGTCAAAGCTTTGGAGCTGGTTAATGTCTGCAGGACCACACCTCCCCAAGGAAACATTTGTATGTGGTGTGTGTGGGAACCTCTCTCACCCACATTACAACACCTTCCCTCGAACTGTAATGAAATCCTTAAGGAGAGTCTGCTCAGATGCCAACCTTGCAGATCTGACAGCTGATTGTTATGAAAGTATCTGAGGTCTGGAGAGATGGCTTCTTTCATAGGGCTCAGGTTTGGTTCCTAGCACCAATATAGAGGTTTACAACCAGGTATAACTGTTCCAGGGTATCTGGCTCCCTCTTCTGGCCTCTGCAGGCAGCGGCATTTTACATATGCAGGCAAAGCACTCAAACACATAAAAAAGATTTTTTAAAAAATTTATTTATTTATTATGCATACAATATTCTGTCTGTGTGTATGTCTGCAGGCCAGAAGAGGGCACCAGACCTCATTACAGATGGTTGTGAGGCACCATGTGGTTGCTGGGAATTGAACTCAGGACCTTTGGAAGAACAGGTAATGCTCTTAACCACTGAGCCATCTCTCCAGCCCAATAAAAGATTTTTTTAAAAAAATCTTTTTTCTTTTTTGTTGGGGGGGTTTGATTTTTTCTTATTTATTTATTTATTTATTTTCTTTGGTTTTTCGAGACAGGGTTTCTCTGTGGCTTTGGAGCCTGTCCTGGAACTAGCTCTGTAGACCAGGCTGGTCTCCTCACAGAGATCCGCCTGCCTCCCGAGTGCTGGGATTAAAGGTGTGTGCCACCATCACCCGGCTAAAAAAAATCTTTAACAACAAAAGGGCATTTGAGATAGACACTCCCAAGAGTGATATACTCACTGGCCAGTCCAAGGGACCTACTTATGGACTTGTGAAAAATGCTGCCAGGACTGGGGAGATGGCTCACTAGTTAAGAGCTCCGGGTGTTCTTCCAGAGGACCAGGGTTCCATTCCTAGTACCCACATGATGGCTCACAACTGTCTGTAACTCCAGTTCCAGGGGATCTGACACCGTCTTCTGGCTTCTACAGACACTATACTCACATGGTACACAGACACACATGCAGGGAAAACAAATCTTTAAGAAATGCCCATTGGAAAAAAATAAAAAAAAAAAAAAGAAATGCCCATTGGGGACTGGAGAGATGGCTCAGCGGCTAAGAGCACTGGTTGTTCTTCCAGGGGACCCGGGTTCAATTCCCAACACCCACATGACAGCTAACAACTGTCTATAACTCCAGTTTCTGAGGATCTGATACCTTCACACCAGTCCATATAAAAATAAAGTTAAATAAATTAATAAAAAAAAAAAGAAATGCCCATTGGATTCTGACCCCATAGAGAGAACAATATCATATGCTAATAACCTGCCCTTATAGGCCAGATTGTAATACCGATAAACCATATACCAGATCTTTCTTTGAGAGGCAGACCTGGTTTCCTCTGCATTATATTAAAAATTGTAAAAAAGAAGAAAAAAGAAAGAAAGAAAAAAGCCGGGTGGTGTTGGCTATTGCCTTTAATCCCAGCACTCAGGAGGCAGAAGCAAGAGGATCTCTGTGAGTTCAAGGCCAGCCTGCTGTACAGGGCGAGTTCCAGGACAGTTAGGGCTACACAGAGAAACCCTGTCTGGAAAACAACTGAAACAAAAAGCTGTGAAGGTACAGCTCGCTCACAGCGGGGACCTGGGAGGCAGCTCGCTGGGTTGCAGTCTGACCGAGAGAGGGTGAGCGCCTACACCTGAAGGTGCTACTCAGCAGGTGGCAAGGAGGCTCGGGACAGGGCTAGCGGCCAAAGGACAGTTTGTCCCAGGGTAAAGGCTGGCTGCAGCTGCTGGCTGGATGCCTAAGGAGAAGCAGTGTCAGCCAAGGCAGATTCTAGAGCCTAGCTGGGTCAACTGAGTATATAAGATAGGAATTTGGAAGCAGATAATCCCTGTAAGGAATTAAAATTGCAGAGACATAGGGAGTGGCTCATTTTCACCAAGAGCGTAGGCTGAAGGTGGAATGAGAAAGATGAAGATCAGACTTGGTGGCGCACGCCTATGATCCCAGCACTTGGAGGCAGAGGCAGGGGGATCTCGTGAGTTCACACAATAAAAACCTACAAAACTTCCTCTGTTTTCAGATCAGGCAGAATGGCCCCAGGGTTGAGTGCAGAAAGGGGGAGTAGCAGTGAATGTCACAGCTATGTTTTCCTGTGTCTTTGAGATTTTGTGTGTCCCTCCATGTGTCCCTCCGCCTGTATGTCCCTCCCACCGTGTGTGACCCAGGGGTCTAATTCAGATCACCAGGCTTGGTGCCTTCCTCCACTGAGCCATTTCAATGGACTCCCTTTCTTTCTTTTTAAGTTTGAGGATTTTATTGCTGTTTGTTTATTTTCTCACAAGAGAAAAGTAAAGATGAGAACCAAGTGTAGTTGTGCATGACTCTAATACCAACATTGAAAGGCAGAGGCAGGCAGATCTTTCCGAGGCCAGTCTAGTCAAGTAGACTAGTGAGTTTTGGGACAGCCAGAGCTATTCAGTGAGACCCTATCTCGGAAAAAGAAAACCAACCAAACGAAACAAAACTGAGAATGCAAAAGTCTTTGCCCTTGGAGATGGACAACATCTCCGGGTGGCTGGGGACGGGTGGGTGCGTTAGTGGTGCGAAGGCTTAAACAGCATACACAGGGATGAAACACGTGGTGATTCCGGTTTTAAATAGGGTGGTGCTGGGAACTCCTGGGGAAGGGGCTGAGGTTTGGACAGAGCTCTCTAGGAAAGTGTGGAGGAAGGGATGTCCTAGCAGCTGTTCCAGAAGAGCCCAAAGCCTGAGGCAGGAGCAGCAGGATAGCAAGTGTGTAGCCTGACAGAAGCCGAGTGGGAGGCCTAGGGGGACAGGACAAAGAGAAAAGTGGAGGGGTGAGGCGGGTCTTCCAGCGTCTTCAAGGCTTTATTATACGACATGAGCGTAGTGGGCAGAGCCGGAACCTGCGTTTGTCATATGCATGCCATGCAACTTCCTGGGAGATGGTCTCCAGAGCTTCCCAAAGACATTCAAAGCGCTCCTAGACGACTAAAAACAAACAGAACTTTCCTTGTCCTTAAAATTTCCCATTACCCTGCCTCTGCAGGAAGAGGCAGGCACTGCCAGCTCGCTTTGTTGTTGCCATAACAACCTCTAGGGGCCCACACTCGCGGGCAACTCTAGCTGCTGGCTGAGGGTGAAGCCCAAGGCTGCTACCACAGGTGAGCCATGAGGACAAGGCGGGGGGGGGGGGGGGGGGGGGGGGCTCAAAAAGGACACCTAGCTGTCTGTGCCCTGTCCCTCCAGTGTCCTCACTGGTCTCTCTTTTTTTCTTTAGAAACAAAACAACCTGGGAATCTTGTAAGCCTTTCCTTTCTGGTCTTCTTCTACCTCTCCTTAAGTTCTGAAAAATGCAGGGACAAGAGTGGAATCTATGCCAGGCAGTGGTGGTATAACCCTTTAATCCCAGCATTCAGAAGGCAGAGACAGGCGGATCTTTGTGAGTTCGAGGCCAGCCTGATCTATGAAACAAATTCCAGAATAACCTGGGCTACATAGAGAAACCCTGTCTCGAAAAAAAAAAAAAAAGTAGACTCAATGACGCACAGATGAAGCGGTGACACCTGTTGGCACCGTAGCGCTGTGGGAGTCTAGTGCAGCCTTCCTTTACGATTCTGAGCAAGCCCAAGACACACTGTCACTTTGGGGCTAATATGGCACCGATATCTCCTTGACTTTTGCTCATCTCTCATGTATTTTATTTTTTATTTTACGTGTATGGATGTTTGGCCTACATGTGTTTCTGCGCACAACTCATGTGCCACCATTGGATTCCCTAAAACTGGAGTTAGCCATTGTGAGTTGGGTGCTGGAAACCAAACCAGGTCTTCTGCAAGAGCAGCCAGGACTCTTAACAACCGAGCCATCCTCTCCTGACCAGATTTCTGCTGTTTTGAAACAGTGGCTCACTCTGTAGCCCACGCTGACCTCGAACTCATGGGGATTCCTCTGCCTAAATGTTCCAACAGTTAGGATTCCAGGTTGCATTACTATTCCCACGGTCCCTTTGTCCTTAGTTGAGAACAGCTGTGTGCAGGTACCGGGTGTGGTGACAAACAGAAAAGACTTGGTATCTGTCCTCTCTACTGAGATGGTGGTAGAACAGTACTGCGCAGGGTACTCTCAGAGGGGAAAGGTGCTGCCAAGATTGTGTTGGACTCTAGCGTGCAAACACTGAGGAGGAGTCGCCCCCAGAGACCATCTCACACACCACAGCCGATGCAAAAGCATGAGGATTTTATTAATTCTGTCATGACAGGGTCCCTCAGCATTCGGGAAGCCGAGATACCTCGAATAGCTGGCACAGGCTACTTTTAAAGGAGAAGGCCACAGAAGCAAGGGGGGTTGTGATTGGCTTATTCAAAAGAGCTATTACCAATAATTGGCTGGAGAGCTGTTGCCAGATCAGATGAGGTAAGAGGTCATTTTGACCCCGTTTCCCACAGGACTGAATCAAAACATACGCATATGGGTAATTGTTCAGAAACTGAGTATGTGCATGTGTAGCTGTTAGGTCCTTGGTTCCCAGGGGAGGAGGGGAAGCACTATGGCACAGAGGCTGAGAGGATTCAGAGTTGTCAGAAATGGCTTCAGAATTGTCTTAAAGTCTTACAACTTATCTTGAAGAACATATAATGATATCGTAAATGCACATTGGTAACCCCAGTCAGGATTCTGCCAGCAGCAAAATCCTTTCATACTACTGACCCCTCTTTTCTCCCTCCTTCTCTCCCTCCCTCCACTCCCCTACTTTCTTGTCAAGACAGGGTTTCTCTGTGTAGTCCTGGTTCTCCTAAAGCTAGATCTGTAGACCAGGCTAGCCTTGAACCCACAGAGATCTGCCCGCCTCTGCCTCCCAAGGGCTGGGATTAAAGAAGCACAGTACTACCACCGCTGCTCCTCTCTCGAGGCTCCCACTCCCCATCTGAGGTCCTGCCAGGAATCCAGCCTTCTACACAATGATGCAATTCAAGGGCCTGTGGAGAGGTGACTGTAGGGGCTTAGCAGTTACGAACATTGGCTGCTGTCACAGAAGATCCAGGCTCAATTTCTAAAATCCAAATGGGGGCTCATAACTGTCGGAACTTCAGTCCCAGGGGATCTGATGTCCTCTCCTGGTAAAGACGGAGGACCAGTAGGTAGAAGGCTTGCTTAGCATGCATGAAGCCCTGGGTTTGACCCTTGAATGCAGAAACCAAGCATGCTGGCTCCTGCCTGCAACCCCAGCACTTGGGAGGTGGCAACAGAAGGGTCACCAATTCAAAGTCATCTTGCATATTGAGTTTGAGGTCAGCCTAGGCTACGTGAGACCCTGGCTCAAAAAAGAAAAATAAGCTATTCTCAGCTATATTGTGAGTTTGAGTCTAACCTGTGGTACGCAAAAGCCTATAAGAAACAGAGAGGACTTGAGTGTGGCTGTGCATGTCTGTTAGCCCAGGCATGAAAAATGGTGGCAATTTAACGTCAACCTGGTCTACATAGGAGTTCCAGGTCAACCAGGGCTACATAGCAAGACTCCATTTAAAAAAAAATTGCCGGTGTGGTGGTGCACACCTTTAATCTTTGCACTAGGGAGCCAGAGGCAGGAAGTTCTCTGTGAGTTCAAGGCCAGCCTGGCTACAAAGTGAGTTCAAGGACAGCTAAGGCTGTTACACAGAGAAACCCTGTCTCGGAAAACCAAAAAATAAAATAAAATAAAAAGATTTTCAAAACTGGGTAGCAGGGGCTGGAAAGATGGCTCAGTGGTTAAGAGCATTGCTTGCTCTTCCAAAGGTCCTGAGTTCAATTCCCAGCAACCACATGGTGGCTCACAACCATCTGTAATGAGGTCTGGCGCCCTCTTCTGGCCTGCAGGCATACAGACAGAACATTGTATACAGAATAAATAAATAAATTTTAAAAAAAAGGAAAAAAATCAAAACTGGGTAGCAACAAAGTGTGAGCAAAGATTGGTTCCTTCTGTGGGGATAGAGGCAGTACAACTGCACAGGTGGCAGGCACGGTAGTGCTCAACCTGAAGCATTCTTCTGTGGGGACAGAGCCTGCACAGCTGCACAGGTGGCAGGCACGGCGGTGTTCAACCTGAAGCACACATTTTTGAGGCTGACCCTGTGGGTAGATGCTGAGATAACCATGTTGGGGGGGACTGGCCTGAGGTTACTTTGATTGGCAGTACATGTGTGTGCTGCTGGTGCAAGATTTAATGGGAGTTGGGGCTGAAGAGATGGCTCAGAGGTTAAGAGCATTGCCTGCTCTTCCAAAGGTCCTGAGTTCAATTCCCAGCAACCACATGGTGGCTGACAACCATCTGTAATGGGGTCTGGTGCCCTCTTCTGGTCTACAGGCATACACACAGAGAGAATATTGTATACATAATGAATAAATAAATATATATAAAAAAAGATTTAATGGGAGTGAATTTGTGCAGCCTCAGAACCCAGGGAATATACAGTATTATTTGTTGAGAAGGAACTGGGTTCCCCAGGATTTAGACAAGACCACTTTTTATCACCCCTGAGCAAACTCCATGGGGACAGATGAAAAGACATGGATGTCCTCTCTGGAGATTCTGGGAGATATGAGGAACACAAATAGGGCCTCCCAGACACCTGGAGGAGGCCCTGGGCCCCCCACTGTTTCTTTATAGGTTCTAGCAGATAGAGCATAGAAGAAGCTGACCAGGGGTTTGAGCTGAGTGGTAAAGCAGAGGTCAGGGGTCAGAGGTGGAAAGGTGCTGCAGACTTTCCTACTGTGTTTATCTTGAGTTCAGGTCTCTCAGTATAGTCAGCCAGGGGTAGGTGGTCACCTTGGGATCAGCCTTTGTTTTGTTTTGGTTTGGTTTGGTCTTTTTGAGACAGGGTTTCTCTGTAGCTTTGGAACCTGTCCTGGAACTAGCTCTTGAAGACCAGGCTGACTTTGAACTCACAGAGATCCGCCTGCCTCTGCCTCCCAAGTGCTGGGATTAAAGGTGTGTGCCACCACCACCCGGCTGGAATCCGTCTCTTGAATTTGTAGGACTGCCCCAGTTGAAAGGCAGCCCTGAGCTTCACCTTCTGTCCCATCTACCAGGTATGTAGGGCCAACCGAGCAGGCACTGGGCCAGGGATGTCCTGAAGTTTGTGTGGAAGGCAACTGTCTGCCTAATAACATTGGCCTCTCCTGGAGTGGTCCCAGCACTTGCCACCATCTGATCCTTCCTACTGGGCTTCTCTTCTATCAAAACCCATTCTGATTGGTCCTTCTAGTCACTAAGTATGTGACCATCATTCTTCCCTGAGGTCATCACAAACCCTGGGTTCCTATTGGTCTCCTTGGGTTCCAAAGCGATTGTGCCATCAGTCCCCATAGAAGGGCCCCAGGAGAATGGAAGAGAGGGGAGTGTCCTGGGTCAGTCCAGCACAGAAGGATCCCCACTGAGGGCTGCTCACCTGCCCTGGGGACTCAGAACACACATGACCTGCCCTACTGGAACTCAGGCAGGCACCTCCCCAGGAAGCCCCAGGATCCCAGAGATACACGGGATACACTGAGTCCCTGATGCTCCTACCTCTCGCCAGCACCCTTCAACACCACAGAAGCAGCTAACATGCCAGTCACCAAGTGCCCAAGAAAATCAGAGCCCCTGTGGAAGGGGTGGGACCGGAAAGCCCAGAAGAATGGACTGAGGCACCAAGTATTTGCAGTGAACGGCGATCACTATGTGGGCGAATGGAAAGACAACTTAAAACATGGTGAGCAGGGGGTCCTCAAGGGGTCAGTGTGGGGTCAGAGTGGGCGGGCAAAGCAAAGCAACCAGGAAGTGGTTGCACTCAGGAGGCAGGGGCAGGGGGATCTCTGTGAGTTCGAGGCCAGCCTGATCTACAAAGTGAGTTCCAGGACAGGCCCTGTCTCAAACAAACAAACAAACAACAACAAAACCCACAACCAAAAGCAGTGTATAGAATTCACTAGAAACGTAAGTGGCGGTGTTCCCATCCTCCTGGGGGGTAGATGTTGATCAGTGTACAGAATTCACTAGGAACATAAGAGGTGGTGTTCCCATCCTCCTGGGGGTAGATGTTGATCAGGACAAGCAAGGGGCATTCCCATGCTTTGGCTCTGAAGCCCATCTCAGCCATGACTTCAGCTGAACAAGGGTTTAGGGACACTGGTAGGATAGATGTCTGGAGCTGGGGCTCTGGGGGTGGAGCTGGGCCCCTCACTGCCTTCTGATAGGCTGGCTGAGCCTGGGGCTGGATGACAGAAAAGGTCAAAGTGATAAGAAAATGGCTTGCCGAAGGGGCTCCGGGCTTCAGACCCCCCTGATGCTCTGAAGATGGTGGATCACAGGGTCTGGGCCTCAGAACACAGGTAGGACCAGTACAACCCCCAAAAGTAACTCAGCTTCCACGATTCCTCCCGTGTGCCTGGGCTCAGGTCTGACCAGCAGAGGGCGAAGGTGTTCTGGTAATACAGTGCAAACCAGGGCGGGGGTGCGGGAGGCTTCATTAAAAGTCTTCAGAGTCTCACACTGCAGTCTTGCAATTCCAGACTTAACCACCGTCTTCTCCTGCCTTCCGGAGTTATCTACACTAAAACCATGAGCCTGCAGTGTTAGAATCCCAGTTCTACCTGCTACAGTCTGGAGGTAGTCATTCCCACACTCTGAGCCTCAGTTTCCTCACCTGTCAAGTGGAAACAACTACCAGAGAGGAGAGGGAAGGGAGTAGAGGCAGAAACCAGTAGGGAGCTGGGTGATGTTGGAACTGGGCAGAGAGGACAAGAATGCAAGGGCCAGGCTAAGGGTCTAAAGTTCAGACCTTAAACAGTAGAATTAGTTAGGTAGATTGGTATACCTTGATGGAGGGACCGACCTGAAGTCAGTGTAGCTGGAGCAGAGAAGTGGGCCGGGATTGGTGTGGTTTTATTGTTACAATTATTGGCTCAGGAGGCTGAGCCACCCTCTCTCAACAAAAGAAAGTATGTGGCAGGGAGCCAGGGGGGGATGGTGCATTCCTGTAGTTTCAAGCACTTGGAAGATGATGCAGGAAGATGATGAGTTCAAATCCAGCTTCCCCTACACAGTAAGTTCAAGGTCAGCCTGAGCTACCAGAGACCCTATCTCAAAACAAAATAAAGTTTAAAAAGGAAGGAAGAAAAAGAGCAGTGGCCAGCTGTGGAGGCTCATACTTTTCCTCCCAACACTCCAGAGGCAGAGGAAGGAGATCTCTGTGCATGTGAGTTCAAGACCAGCCTGGTCTGCATAGAAAGTTCCAGGCCAGCTGGGCTGCATAATGAAATCCTGTCTCAAAAATGAAACAAATAAAACAAAGAGGGGTGAAGAGAGGAAGGGAAGAAAGGAGAGAGAATGAGAAAGAGACTCGGGTACAGCTAACTGTCCAATAAACATACTGTGCCTCATGGACCACTGTGAGCCTTGTGTTTGTTTTTAAAAAAAGATTTATTTTATGAGGGGCTGGAGAGATGACTCAGCGGTTAAGAGCATTGCCTGATCTTCCAGAGGTCCTGAGTTCCATTCCCAGCAACCACATGGTGGCTCACAACCATCTGTAATGAGATCTGGTGCCCTCTTCTTGCCTGCAGGCATACACACAGATAGAATATTGTATACATAATAAGTAAATACATTAAAAAAAGATTTATTTTATGTGCATGAGCGTTTTGCCTTTATGTATGTATATGGACCATGTGAGTGCCTAGTACCCAGGGAGATGAGAAGAAAGCATTAGATCCCACTGGAACTGCAGTTCCAGGTGGTTGTGCATGCTGGGAACAGAAGCCAGGTCCTCTGCAAAGGCAGCAAGTACTCTCACTGCTGACCCAGCTCTCCAGCCCCAAGCTTTGTCTGTCTTTATTACAGGACAAACCTTGTTGAAAAGAAGGGAACAAAAAAAAAAAGAAAAGAAGGGAACAGGCGGCAGGGCGGTGGTGGCGCACGCCTTTAATCCCAGCACTCGGGAGGCAGAGGCAGGCGGATCTCTGTGAGTTCAAGACCAGCCAGGTCTACAAGAGCTAGTTCCAGGACAGGCTCCAAAACCACAGAGAAACCCTGTCTCGAAAAACCAAAAAAAAAAAAAAAAAAAAAAGAAGAAGGGAACAGGCTAGTCAGCACGGTGTGTGCCAAAAACGTGTGGATGAAGGGTGAGTCTGCCCTTGTCAGGAATAACCTAGATCAAGTTTTTATCTCACAATGTGAATATTTTATTTCATAATATTTCAAATATTGTTAGGCAGATGTCCTACCACTGAGATATGACTGAAGCCCTACCTGCTCTAGATTTAAAAACCCAAGGGTTGGGCCCGGGAGATCGCTCAGAAGTTAAGAGCAAGTATTGTTCACTGGTGTCAGTGGTACACACCTTTAAGCTGAGCATGCAGGAGGCAGAGGCAGGTAGAGCTCTGAGCTGGAGCCAGCCGGGTTTACATAGCAAGTCGTAGGCCATCTGGGGAAACACAGTGTAATCATGTCTCAACAATAACAAAACAAACAAGAAAGCTGAGAATCTGAATTCAGTTCCCAGCACCCACTTCCAGTGGCTCATAATCACTGTAACTTCACCTCCCAGGATTATAGCACCCTCTCCTGGCCTCTGTAGGTACTACATTCACATGACATTCACACAGGCACATAAAAATAAATCTCTAAAAATAAATACTATTTTATAAATAAAATTTAAAATCCAAGGGCTAGGAATGTATCTCAGTGCTTGTCTTACCAAGTTTCTACTGTTGTGATGAAACAGCACAGACCAAAGCAACTTAGAGCGGAAAGGGTTTATTTCTGTCTGTCCTTCCACGTTACAGTTCATCAGCAAAGCAAGTCAGGAGCTGATGCAGAGGCCAAGGAGGAGAACATGACTGGCTTGTTCTTGGCTTTCATTTTTTAAAAAAATTTATTTATGTGTGTACGTCTTTTGCTTGTATGTATGCATGTATGTATGTATATGCACCATATTCATGTCTATGGAGGACTGTGAGACAAGGGTGCTGGAAACTGAACCCTGATGCTCTATAAGAACAGCAAGGGTGCCCAACCATTGAGCCATCTCTCCAGCTAAAGTACCCCTAGCCTGCTTCCCCCCTCCCCCACAGCACCCAGGAACACAAGGGTGATAGCATCCACAGTGAGCTGCGCCTTCCCACACCAGTCATCAATCAAGAAACTGCCCTGCAGGTTTGCTCACAGGTCCAATCTGATGGGGACACTGTCGCCCTCTTCAAAAGTCACTCTAGCTCATGCCAAGTCGCTAACGTAAAATAGCTAACACAGTGATAGACAGCTTGCCTGGCACTGCTGAAGCCCTGCACTCGGGAGGCAGAGGCAGGCGGATCTCTGTAAGTTCGAAGCCAGCCTGATCTATAAGAGCTAGTGCCAGGACAGGCTCCAAAGCTACAGAGAAACCATGTCTTGAACACCCTCCCCCCCAAAAGGCAGGAACACTTTTTCCAGCTAGCCCTGGGTTTTGATTTAACTAGCAGCTTTTGATTTAACTTTGTTTAGGGAATGAGAAGGGGACAGAAAATTCTGGCCTGCTAACGAGCCAGCAGGGGAGTTGAGGAAAGATGCATGCAGACTTGACATGGGTACTTGGCTTCCAGTGCTTTCTTTCACGGTGACTCATTCGTTCATTTGTTCATTCATTCCTTAGATTTATTCATTGCTATCAGACTGGTTATGGCCAGGAATAGTAGCAATAATAGCTGTAATCTAAATTCTTGAGAAGCAAGGATCAGGAAGGATCAGGAAATAGGCAGGAAGATCATGAGTCCAAGGGCAGCCTGGGAAATGGGATAAGATCTTGTCTCAAAAATCCATATATTATGGGACTAGCAATGTAGCCATCGGCTGATAAATGGCTTCCCTGACATGCATCCCTGGATTCAAATCCCAGTACAGTATAAATCTAGGCATGAGTGATGTGTACAGGTGAGGCCAGGCGTTGCCACAGCATGTGTGCGGATGGTAAACGAGAGATGTTTGGAAGTCAGTCTTTTCTCCTGCCGTGGATTCCAGGGCTGAAACTCTGGTCATCCGGCTTGCATGGCCGAGCTGTCTCTCCAGCATGATGCAGTTGTTAACTTAATCACAATGCTGTACATCGGTCCTCTAAACGTAGACACCTTACGCTGAGAGCCTTTACCCACATCTCCCTCTTTCTCTCCTCCCAGCTCCTGGTACCCATCATTCTATTCTCTGTTTCTGAGTTTGGCTTCTTGAGATTCCACATAAAAGTGACATCCCTTGGTATTTGTCTTCCTGTGTCTGGTTTATTTCCCTTTTCTTTCTTTCTTTCTTTCTTTCTTTTTTTTTTTTCCTGAGACAGGGTTTCTCTGTGTGGTCCTGACTCTCCTCCTGGAATTCACTCTGTAGACCAGGCTGGCCTTAAACTCAGAGATCCGCCTGCCTCTGCCTCCTGAGGACTGGGATTAAAGGCGTGCGCCACCACTGCCCGGCTGTTCCACTCATGTTGTAAATAGAAGGATTTCTGTTTTCTTTGTTTCTCTGCTGGGAAGCAAACTCATGATCTCACACACCATTTCCCAGCCTCTTTTTCCTTTATTTTGAGTCAGGCTCTAGAAGCTGCCCCGGCTGGCCTGGAGCTTACCATCCTCCTGCCTCAGCCTCACCTCTACTTGAGGTTTGCCCTGACAGTCTAGCTGTTAGACAGTGGGAAGGAGAATCACTGTTTTTAGCCATGGAACTTTCCTTTCTTCTTCATGCTTACAGTCTAATGATGAGGTACAGACCCTATTCCAGTTCTGAAGAAATTGTTCAGGGCAGAAGTCCCTGAGGTCTGTACCAGCATGTGGCCTTCAGCTTCCGGATGGCAACGGTCTGCAGTGTTGGCCCATCCATGTGTCACCAGGGAAAGGAACACAGGTCTGGAAGAAGAGCGGTGCTACCTATGAAGGAGACTGGAAGTTTGGAAAGCGAGATGGCTATGGCACCCTCAGTCACCCTGACCCAGAGACCGGAAAGTACAGAAGGGTGTACTCAGGCTGGTGGAAAGGGGACAAGAAATCGGTGAGTGGATCCCAGTATGCCTTGTCTGTAGGTGAGTCTGAGCACCAAGCTCTGTGTGTGTGTGTGGGGGGGGGGAGGCAGGAGGTGGACCTAGAGCCAGGAGGACCAGTAGTTTGGTGGGTGGGAGACGGAAGGGGTGAGGGAGTTGTAGTTCTTCTCAAAATAAAACCAAGAAAACAGGAAGCAAGAGGAACAGGGGGAGCCCCAGGGAGGCAGCAGGCAAGGCCTCCTCCACCCTCTTCCCCCTATTTCCTGGCTTTCTTCTCCGTGGTACCCCATTCTGAGTCTCCTCCTTTTGGCTTAAGTCAGACGGAAGGTAAGGAAGCGGGGTGTAATGAGGTCATTCTGGAGGTGGAGGCAGGAGGATAGCATGTTTGAGGCCATCCTGGGCTACACAGAGAGACCATGACTGGAAAGGGGAGAGGGTAGAAAACAAGGAGCGAGAACAGAGTTCACATCTTTGGCCATAGGGCAAGAGCAGAAGGGGGTAGAAGCTAGCCAGAGGGACATCCCCGTCCATTCTGCAGACATATTTCCTCATGCTGGCTATGGAGCCTGATAACAGTGTTGCTATTGGGCACTTACTGTATGTGGTACGGTACTTGAACTGACTCCTGTAACAGTTTATCGCCTTTAGTATTCCGTTTTACTAACTAAGGGACTACTAACTAAGCCTTTTCAGAGCCCTAGATTTCATATTCTTTGCTCTTAGAGGGAAGACAGCCTAAAGCAAAGGGTTTGCATTTAATATAGCCTTACCAGTGGCTTCCCTGGGCTTGGGAGAGGGTGTTATCTAGTTGAGAAGATACAGGGCAGGTCATACCCCAAAGGAGCAAGGAGTTAGCCAGGTAGACATGTCAACGGGGAGGAAGAAATAACAAAGATGTCTTCCCTGGGGAGGGCAGAGTTGGATGGGAGACGCTATGGACTATAAAATATCCTTCTGGGGCTGTACGGAGGGAGGGTGTGCGGAAGTGGCCCGAGAGATAAGAGGACTAAGGAAGAGGGGAAGAGGGAAAACCGACGCGGGCTGTAGAAAGACGGTGCTAGAATCCTAGAATCCTTTCACTTCTGATTGGATGGCTGGCGATGCGACAAACCTCAGGTGTGAGACTTGAGTAACCTGGCGAATGGCGGGACATCTTCCTTCTTTCAGGGCTATGGGATCCAGTTTTACGGACCCAAGGACTACTATGAGGGTGAGTGGTGCAGCAACCAGCGCAGCGGGTGGGGACGCATGTACTACCGCAATGGCAACATCTACGAGGGCCAGTGGCTGAACGACAAGCCTGAAGGGGAGGGCATGTTGCGGCTGAGTGAGTGCCCCGCCCCATGAAACCACGCCCCAATGCCTCTTGGTCCCACCCCTTTCCAGAAAGATCCCACCCCAGACTCCCTGCCCCACCTGCCACGTCCCTGTAACACCAGCCTTGTGGGCCCTAAAAAAGTGAGATTCCAACTTCCAGTGAGCTCCAACTAGCTGAGGCCCTGGGTCAGGTGGAAGGCTTCGGCGGTCGGTCAGTCTGTCTTGTTGTCCCTGTATGCCTTAGCAAAGTCTGCCTTCAGTGTGTCTCCACTATGTGTAACTTGTATTCAGGGTCACTTGCTGAACAGAGCCAATGTTCTAGGCGTGTCATTTCTCATGGCTTGGGCTCTGGGCAAGCTTACGTGAATTCAGATCCCGGTGCTAGCGCTGCGGCCCCAGGCAGTCTGCTTGCAGAGGGCCTGGGAGATGGCGCAGTAATGGCTCTTCCACACAGACCTGCCCACCTGAAGTTGATCCTGGGCCCACGAGGTGGGAGGAGAAAACTCACTGCCTTAAAGGCCAGCCTGTGCTAGCTAGGTGGCCATGCTGTCTCAGAAGATACAACTCCTGTAGCTTTCATCACAGGACTTAGGAGGCAAAGCCAGGCGGAGCTCCAGATCCCCAGGGTGTAGAGCACTTGCCTAGCTCAAAGCCCCTAGCACTGCAGAGCAAAATGGAGTAAAAAAACAAAAGCAACAACAAAACCATAAACTGGAACTAGAGCTACAGCCCAGAGACTAAGTGTGTGCATGCATGCTACAGCCCGAGTGTGTGCATGCATGCGCCATGTTCTGTCTCCAACACCAAAAAAATAAACCCTTTGAAGTGGTCGAGGTAAAATGCTATTTTTGCTGGTATGGAGCTGGAGACTACACCTGCTGTCTAGCGCCCAGTGACTCTCTATGCTGGTGTGGGCTACTGTCTAGCGCCCAGTGACTCTCTATGCTGGTGTGGGCTACTGTCTAGCACCTAGTGACCCTCTAACATACCCGTGTCAGCAGCTAGACGGGTGAGGCCCAGCCTGATAGCCCTGACTGCTGCCCTGTGCCCAGCACCCAGGCTTGTCTGTTCTCTCCATAGAGAATGGGAACCGATATGAGGGCAGCTGGGAGAGAGGCATGAAGAATGGGCATGGGCGTTTCTTTCACCTGGACCACGGGCAGTTGTTTGAAGGCTTCTGGGTGGATGACGTGGCCAAGTGTGGTACCATGATTGACTTCGGCCGTGATGAGGCCCCGGAGCCCACCCAGTTCCCCATTCCTAAGGTAGGTGAAGCCAGAGGATAGACACAGCATCTGTAGCCCCACTGTAGCCCCACGTGTCCAGGAACTATGGATGAGGTTTTGTTTTACTGGGTTTTGTTTGGTTGGGTTTTTTTTTTTTTTTGGTTGTTTTGTTTTTGTTTTTGAGATATGGTTTTCTCTGTAGCTTTGGAGCCTGTCCTGGAACTCGCTCTGTAGACCAGGCTGTCCTTGAACTCAGAGATCCACCTGCCTCTGCCTTCCGAGGCTGGGATTAAAGATTTTGTTTTCAAGCAGAGCATCTCCAGCAAGGCAGCCTGGGGCCTTCCATGCCCTTAAACCAACCAACCAATCCCCTTCCCCTGCTGCTCTCCAGGTAGAGATTCAAGACCCAGATGGTGTTCTGAAGGAAGCAATCGCTGCGCTGAAGAACTCGGAGGATGAAGAGGACTGACGTCCAGTAAGAAGACACATCTGCCATCTCTGATCTCACAATCTGAGGCAGCTTTGCATCCCTGAACACTGCTGATCTGGTATCACTGAGAGCAGACCAGAGAGGGAGAGCTTCCTGCTCCTGTACCTTAGCTTTTCCTTCTACTCCCCTTTGAAGCGCATGTTCCTCCAAGAGCAAGTGCATTCCAGGTCTGCCCAGATCTCTCAGTTGCATTCTCAGCCTCCTGAGGTGAGCACTGAGCTGGTCAGGTGGTCCCATCTAAAGATCCTTAAATAAGGCTGTGGGCCCTAGGCCCGCACTGACACAACTGTTTCTGGGGCCTTGCCTGGAGTGGCTGTGAGGCTTCAGGGAGAGGTGTTGATGACAGCGGGTTTTGTTTTGTTTTAGATGATTGTGTTTCTAATACTAGTTCCAACATCATCCCCACCTGTAGAGAGAGCACATCAAGGCTTAGGAGAAACGCCAGCCCTTGTCACCAAACTGCTCAGACCGGTGCAGCTCCTGCAGAAGCAAGCAAGCGACTCTGGGCACGCCCTTGGCTCCCTCAGAGGGCACCCACTCCTCTAAGACACTAGGTTATTCTTTGCCAATGGAGGTGTGGTATTACTTCTCCCTGGCTGGCCTTGGGGACCCACTTGTTTAAATCCTTTGCCCTATGCCTTTTTATCAGAGGACTTGAAAATAAAGAACCTGGTGGCCTTGCACCAAGGACCTATGGCTTGAGCAGGGGTGGGAGGAGTCGGAGAGGGAAGGGAGGTAGCCTCACCGACTGTGTGTGTGTCAGGAGGAGTTGAGGGTTCGAGGCAGGGGAGCACGAAGTGGTTTCAGTTCTACTGCATCTGAGCCAGCCAAGAGCGGAGAGTGAGTTGCCCTCTCTGCCACAATGGCCACCAAGATTTGAGATTAAAGCAGGTCCCCACCTCCTTAGCCTATCACAGGAATCTCAAGGAAACTTTAAAAACCATGAGTATACAGGACAGTTGTTGTAGCCTGTGCCCTAACAACAGATATTTGGAAGCAGAGGCAGGTGGATCTCTGAGTTTGAGGCCAGTCTGGGCTACACACTCAGTAGGGCAGTATCTTGAGATCTCACAGTAAAAAGACGGTGGTTTAAAACCACTGAGCAAGAATCCTTTCACCTAGCTCCTTGGGGACATTTGGTTATGCTTGGAGACACTCCTAGTTGTCATGGTGACAGAGAGCCATGCTAATGGCATCTTAGGGCAGTGATTTTTTTTTTTTTTTAATTTTCGAGACAGGGTTTCTCCGTGGTTTTGGTTCCTGTCCTGGAACTAGCTCTTATAGCCCAGGTTGGCCTCGAACTCACAGAGATCCACCTGCCTCTGTCTCCTGAGTGCTGGGATTAAAGGTGTGTGCCACCACTGCCCGGCTAGGGCAGTGATGTTGTTAAACATGCTATACTTTTTTAAGTTTTAGTTTGTTTGTTTGTCTATTTGTTTTTCTGAGACAGGCTTTCTCTATGCAACAGCTCTGATGGTTCTGAAACTCACTATGTAGACCAGGCTGGCCTAGAACTCACAGAGATCTGCTTGCCTCTGCCTCCTGTATCACTATGCCCAGCTCAACATGCTACATTGTAAACAAATTACAAAGGAATAATTCAGCTCATTGTCTGTCCGTAAAGCTCTTAGCAAATGCCCCAAACTCAGTGAGGCACGGTGGCTCACACCTACCCTCACAGCACTCTGGAGGTGGAGGGTTTGACAGCAGCCTGCTCACTAGTGAGCACAAGGATGGATCAACAGAACAGAAAAGCCCACACTGACATCAGGAGGCTTTCTCTGCCCCTAAATTCTTTTTTTTAAAATATTTATTTATTTATTATGCATACACTATTCTGTCTGTGTGCATGTATGCAGCCAGAAGAGGACACCAGACCTCTTTACAGATGGTTGTGAGCCAGCATGTGGTTGCCGGGAACTGAACTCAGGACCTCTGGAAGAGCAGCCAATGCTCTTAACCACTGAGCCATCTCTCCAGCCCCTTCTTCCCCTAAATTCTAAGTATGCTGACCTACTTCAGTGTGTGTGGTATTGGCTGCACCTGACTCCAAGATCAACGTATAACTCCATGCTAAGTGTGCTTACACTGTCCCAGACTGGGTGTGGACAGCTTCAGCTGCCTCTCCTGTGACTCCCTAACCTGTGAGGTGACCTACTGTTCTCTGCTGTTCTAGAGGAAACAGGTTTGTAAGTCCCCAAGCTAATACTGTGCCTAACCTAATTGTTTTGCTTTTTCAAGACAAGGTTTTAGCTCAGACTGTCCTGGAACTTACTCTGTAGACTGGCCTTCAACTCACAAAGATGTACCTCCCTCTGCCTCCCAAGTGCTGGGATTAAAGATGTGTGCCACCACTGCCTGCCCCTATATATTCTTTTGTGTGTTTGCCTGCATGTACCATGTCTGTGTACCATGTGCATGCCTGGTGCCCAAGAAGGTGTAACAAATGGTTGTGAGCTGCTACATGGGTGCAGGGAATCTAAACAGGGTTCCAGAGAGCAGCAAGTGCTCTTACCCACTAAGCCATCTCTCCTGCCCAGATCTCTACATTCATAGATAGTGAAGTATATGGCTTTAGTCCCAGCATTTGGGAGGCAAAGGCAGACAGATCTCTGTGACACCAGCCTGGTCTGGTCTACATACTGTATACCTCAAAAAGGGGTAGGGTTTGAGGATATACTTATCTACAAAAAGCAATAAACTGGTAACAGTAGTTACTTCTAGAGACAACTGAGGACTTGGGAGATGACTTCTGTTTGACTCTTGAGACAGGGTTTCTCTGTCTAACTGCCCTGTCTGTCCTGGAACTCACTTTGTAGACTAGGCTGGCCTTGAATTTAAGAAATCTGCCTAGCTGGGCAGTGGTGGCGCGTGCCTTTAATCCCAGCACTCGGGAGGCAGAGGCAGGCGGATCTCTGTGAATTCGAGGCCAGCCTGGTCTACAAGAGCTAGTTCCAGGACAGGAACCAAAAAAGCTACGGAGAAACACTGTCTCGAAAAATCCACACACACACACACACACAAAAAAAATAACCCCTCAAACTGTTGAATTTGGAAGCAAGTGAATAATCTACCATATCCAAAATGAAGCAGAGAAACTGTGTTTTTATTTAATCATCTACTTTGGTGCTGGGATAGAACATAAAGCCTGGTGTAGGCTGAGCCAATGCTCTACCACTGAACTACACCTCAGCTCCGAGACGGGGCTTGTAAGGAGTATTTACTCCAGGTGCCTGGGTACTTGTTAGAAAGATTCCAGAGATCTATCCAGACCAGCAGCCAACCTGAATCAGCTCATGGTGGATGGCGATGTTCGGGATCTACATTCTACAAGTCAGCCGGGTGATTCTGGATCCAGACACATTCAGGAAACAAAATATTAGACTTCAGAATCATTGTCCAGGAGTAATTCCAGCAGGAACCTGGGTCTCTAGAGAAGCAGGAAGGTGATTTAAGTGATAGCCAGGCTTCTCTGGGGAGCAGAGGTAGCACTTGGGACCCTCCCCAGTCGTACCTAGCATCTCTCAAGGATGGTTCTTGTGCAGTGATGCTGAGATGCAGGATGGTTGCGAAGTGATGGGAGCACGACAAATATTAGGCCCCTAAGCTACTTTATAGGGCCTGGGGATACAGCTCAGTGGTAGGATGCCTGCTTGTTATGCACGATGCCCTTCATTTGATTCTCAGCACCATTAGACCATTAGAAGGCAAACAAAACCACGTTATATATTGGAGCTTCCAGGCAGACACATCTCAAACTCAGGGCCTGTGGGAGTCAAGTACATAATGTCTTTAAATTTACGTTTATTGTGACCGTGTCTGCAAGTTCCACATTGCATGTGTGGAGGTCAGGGGACAACTGGTGAGAACTGTCTCTCCCCTCCTGCCTTGCGAGTTCTGGGATATGAACTCAGGTGACCAAACTCTGGGACAGCTCCTTTATCTGCTGAGCCATCGGATAGCCCAAGGGAAGTAATACTAGGTGGCCCAGTGTGAACCACAGGGAGTGGTGTAGCCCTGCAATGCAGGCCCAGGGCCCCTGCACCTTCCCTGTCTTCAGGCAAGGCCAGACCCTGCCTGGGTAAGATTCTTTAAAGGCCCTGAGCTCTGAGGCACCTTCCGGGTTTGAGTTCTGGCAAGTTATTGTGATAGATGCTTAATCTTCACTGTCAACTTGACTGGATTAGGAAAAGCCCAGGGGATTAGTAAAGCACCTTGGGGACTGTGCGAGCATTTCCAAAGTCGATTAGCTCACAAGGTCTCTGACCTAATCAATGGCAGGGAGTCAGGGCTCTCTGGCCAGCAGGCACGACAGCATTATTAGGAGGTGGTGAAGGATGGGAGGTGGCGCTCGACAGGAAGGCCACTGGATGTGAATCCCCGGGGACTGGATCTCGCTGTGGTCACTTCCTAGGTCCCCTTGTTTGACTCTTGGCTGCCATGACACAAACTAATGTCTCTGTCGTACCCTCTTCATCAACACGGACTGACATGTCCGAGACCGTTAGCTGACAACAGGCCTCTGAGTTGCCTTTTTTGTCCCTCCCTGGTCACGTGATGCAAAGGCCAGCTACATTAGCCTCCTTGAGCATCAACTTTGTTTCCTGCAGTGAAGATTAAAGTGCTGAGAACGCTGAGGGTCCAATGAGCAGCACGCAGTACTTACAACACCCCCACACATAACGGCTACAACTATCAAGAAGCTAAACTAACACGGTATTCTGTAAAACCACAGCTCTGGGCACTTGAAAAAAAAGTTAAAATCTGGGCTGGACAGATGGCTCAGTGATAAAAGCAACAGCTGCTCTCACAGAAGACCCATGTTTTGTCCCCAGCACCTACATGGTGGCTCACAACTAAAGTTCAGGTCTCAGGTGATGTGGTCCCCTCTTCTGCCCACCAAAGGCACCAGGCATGCATGTGTACACATACATACATACATGCAAGCACTCACACATGAACATTAAAAAAAAAATTTTGTTTTGTTTTGCTTTTTGAGACAGGTTTCTCTGTGTAGCTTTGGAGCCTGTCCTGGGGTGTCGCTCAGTCTCTAGAGAGCCTGTTTAGCATTCAGGAGGCTCTGGGTTTGTCTGTTCCCAGCTCTGCAAGCCACCTGGTATGGTGGTATACCTGTCATCCCAGAACATGGGAGACAGAGGAGAATCAGCTGTTCAAGGTTATTCTCCATTACATAGCAAGTTCGTGGCGAGCCTGAGCTACAGGAAGCCATCTTAATAAAACCCCCAGAGGTCTGGTCTGGAAAAGGCAGAAGCCAGGCAACTGTTCCACACTAAGGCAGACATTAAGCGACAACTCTAGTATACACGGGGTGGAGAAATGGACTGCTGTAAAGGGTGGTCCTAAAGTAGGAAACGGAACTTGAGTATCAGGAAGTGACTGCAGTGAACCCAAAATCCAATCTCCTGGATCTGGACCGAGGATTTAGACAAAGCAGAACACTCGCCTAACATAGAAGAAGGCCTAGGTTTGACCGCATCCTGTTAAGTGGATGTGTGGTGCACAAAACTGTTAATTCCAGCACCTGGACAATGGATGTTCCTGAAAGACCACAAGTTCAAGGCCAGCCTTGGCTACTTAAAATCCTGTTCTCAAGTTTTGTTCATTTTGTTTTTTTAATTTGATCAATGAGTTGTGGCCATGTAAAGAAATAGCTTTGTTTTTAGGTCATATTTAAGCTAATAAGAATAGCTGTGTATCTATGTGAGCATGCGTCATATGTATGCTGGTGCCCAGTGAGGCCAGAAAAGGGGTTCAGATCCCCTGAAGCTGAAGTTACAGGCAGTTGTGAGCTGTCCTATGTGGGTGCTGGAAAACTGAACTTTGGTTTTCTGGAAGAGCAGCAAGTTCTTTTAACTACTGAGCCATCTCTCTGGCCTTGAGTCTTTTATTTTTTGTTGTTTTTTTAAGACAGTTTCTCTGTCTGGCCCTAGCTGTCCTGGAACTTGCTCTGTAGACCAAGCTGGCCTCAAACTTAAAGAGATTCCTCTGCCTCTTCCCCCAGAGCGCTGGGATTAAAGGCATGCATCACCACCACCCAGGACTCTTAAAATTCTTCAATGTGTGTGTTTTTTGCCTTGCCTGCATGCCTATGAACACATGTGTGCCTAGTCCCCATAAAGGCCAGAAGAGGCTGTTGAATCTCCTGTTATGGGGTTGTGAGTTACAACACGGATATCAGGCACCAAACCTGGGTCTTCTGGGAGCGCAGTCAAGTGCTGTTAAGATCCGCCTGTCTCTGCCTCCCAAGTGCTGGAAGTAAAGATGCGTGTTGTCACCACCACCCCGCAAAGGCGTCTTTTATCCGAGCAAAGTTAAATGTCTTGGAGTATAGCTCAGTGGAAGAGTGCCGGGTCAAGTCCTGAGTTCCATGCCCAGCAGCACAACTGTTGTAGAGGTTGGTGGTCCGAGGCGAAGGCTTTGGCCCCATGAAGCTAGTGTTCTTTGTCCCTGAGCCCCTTTCCTCAATTTTCAAAAAGATCAATTGACTAGGGCATTCTATCACACAGTCTAGACCCAAGAAACGCAGACACGAGAAGAGGTGTCCCTTGTGTGTATATTTTATGTGACACGCCCACGAGCATGCGTGTGCACACACACACACACAAACACGCACACACACACATTCACACGAACTGGGAAGGAGGCTGAGAAGGAGGACAGGAAGCATCCGGGTGGCACTGGTACGGGGGAGGAAAATTGGACAAAGAGCATCTGTCCCACACCACCCCCACATCCTACCAGGAGGGGACCCAGAGCTGGAAGAACAGGGAGTGCTTATTCTCACAGAAGAAAGTCTCAAAGTGCAGTGATTTTTTTTTTTAAAGCCTCTTCCCTCCACACTCTGCCGTGGTGAAGCCCAGCCGCCTGCACAGGCTGTCCTCTAGAACCGGCCAGGACAAGGTCATGGGAAGGGCGTTAAGGCAAAAGCTCGAAAGTTCCCAGGGCCAGTGGGAAGGCAAAGACTCAGGCGTAATGGGTGCCGGGTGTTAAAGAATGGTCCCCTCTGTGGTCCAGCTGGTCCTGCAAGCGGGCAAACTCTGCCAGCTCGTTGAGCTCCTGGAACTGCCGGTCTGTCTTATGGCTGACCAGTGAGCGGTAGAAGTGAACAGCAAAGACGATGAAAACCAGGCCACAGGGGACCATGATGGCAGTGGAGGCAATGGCTGCCGCCTCACCCGGGGTGATGCCACTGCTGTTGGCGACAGCTGCTGACTCGGGAGGGGGCTTGGTCGGGCTTGGTTGGCCTGAGTGTCTCTTGAGGGGTAAGAATTTGACCCAGCAGAGCAGCACAACCTCAGCCAGGAAGAGCAACGTCCCGATGACAGTGGAGAAGGCCCAGGCCAGCTCGATGTGGCGGTGCATGCGCTCGTGCGGCGACTCTTTGACCGAGTTGAGGTTGTGGACGTTGCTCACAGCCTCAATGTTGGGGAGGATACAGGTACTGATCATGAGTGCGAACAGATGCACGGCCACCAGCACCGTGGTACAGGCACTGAAGACAATGAGCAACCCTGGGGGATAGTCATGGTCTGTATCCAGCTGGACTTCTACCATCGCCACCTAGGGAGGGGAACAGGGAAGTAAGCAGCAGGCCAAATCCTAGTTCCCTTCCCACCAACCTGTCCCTTGGCCTCTCAGATTCTGTTTCTGGGAATGATAAAGCCCTACCCACTCCAAGTAGAGAAGTAGCAAAAACTACTGACGAGGACAGCAAGAATGAATCCATTAGCTGTGTGTCCTTAGGAAGTCAGTGTCTCTGAGCCTTACCATATAGAAAATAGAGCTATTTTAACAATTAAGAGAGTTCCTGGTGTACAAGAAACATCTTCCAAATGGGAACGCTGCTGTTGTCAGTGTTGACCAGAGTCAGGGAAGATTACAGTAAAGTATATTATGCATTCTGTAATTTTTTTGTTGTTTGTGTTTTTTCAACAAAGAGTCTCTCTGTAGACCAGGCTGACTTCAAACTCAGAGATCCATTTGTCTCTGCCTTGGGGTGTATGTGGGGGGAACACAGTTTTTTCCTCTATCGTGGATCCTGGAAATCAAACAAAGCTTGATAATCTTGGTAGCTGGTACTTTTATCTGCTTCACTATCTCTCCAGATCAAGAAAACTTTAAAATACCTTAAAAATAAAATAAGCCAGGGCTGGAGAGATGATTCATCAATTAAGAGCAGTGGCTGCTCTTACTGAGGACCCGGGTTCGATTTCCAACACCCACATGACAGCTCACAACTTTCTATAACCCCAGTTTTAGAGGATCTGACACCTTCACACCAATGCATATAAAATAAATTAAAAAAAAATCAAAGGATGAAAGGATGGTGGTGACACACACCTTTTCACAACACTCAGGAGGCAGAGGCAGGTGGATCTCTGTGAGGTCCAGGCCAGCTTGGTCTGCAGAGCCAGCTCCAGGGCAGCCAAGGCTACACAGAGTACCCTTGTCTTGAAAACAAACAAAAACAAAACCTAGGGGCTGGAGAGATGGCTCAGTGGTTAAGAGCATTGCCTGCTCTTCCAAAGGTCCTGAGTTCAATTCCCGGCAACCACATGGTGGCTCACAACCATCTGTAAAGAGGTCTGGTGCCCTCTTCCGGTCTGCAGGCATACACACAGACAGAATATTGTATACATAATAAATAAATAAAATAAATGTTTAAAAAAAAAAAACAAAACCTAAAAAACCCCAACAACTACCGTCCATTACTTCATCTGGCCCCACACTGTCATAGTAAAACAGGACTCTATTTCATGTCCTGCTCGGGGACAAGGAACAGGTTGGAAGCTAGAGAAGTGAAGGCCTTCTCACATCACATCTAGGTCCGTTCTGAGAACAGAGCGCACAAGCCAACAAGGAACCAAGAGCTGCTTCTCAGAACAGACAGACTCAACCCTGTGCCTGTATCTTGTCTGGCTCAGCAGCCAGCAAGCCCCATGGCCATGTCCTTTAGCCCAAGGGCTCACACACCAGCTCCCCAAGTTCCTGGAGACTTGAGGATTTGGGGTTACCAGGGTCATACTCTGGGCCTGCCACCTGCTCTTTACACCTGGGTCTTATCAGATTTGGGTGCTGGGTGTATTGCCAGGGTCTGCCCATGTGGGCCGGAAGGTCAAGGGCAGCAAAGAGACAGGGGAAAGGAAGGCTGGGGAATGTTAACTCGGTAGAGTGCCTGCTTCCCATGCAGGCAGCCCCGTTAATCCCCAACACGGCTATACTACAGACTACGCGTGGTGGTTCATGCCTGGAATCTCAGCCCTGGGAAAGTACAGGCAAGGCCAGAAGCTCAAGGTCATCCCTGGCTACACAGCAACTTCAAGAACACCCTGAGCTACACAAGACCCCGTCTTTAATGAGAAAATAAAGCAAAATGATGGTAAATGCAGGTGGTGTGGACAAACCTTTAAAACCTGAGGGGCACAGTAAAAATAGGTTTTATTAGTACTCAATTTAACCCCTTCATTCCTATCCCAGTCCACCTGAAATGCTGCAGTTCTCACCCTCCTGCTGGAGAGACAGGCTCAGCTCCAGAGAAGCAGGTCACCGGTGGACCTGGCTCAAGTCAGAGCCATTCCAAGTTCCCCTCTAAAGCTTCTGTCCAGACCCACGCATCTTTGTAAGATAGAAGGGGTGAGAAAGATCAGAGCAATGAGATAGTCTGAGGAAAGGAGCGGATGCTGCAAACAGCCAGAACACTTCAACAGGATTTAAAGGTTTTGCCTAAGAATTGCCACGACTAGCAAGGATAATGATGCTCCAGCCTGAGAATTTATAAAACGGTTCAAGTTCATGTAAATTTGGGGCACTGCCATGAGGCATTTGACCATTGTTTAAGATTCCCTGGTGGCCTAATGCCAACCCTGAGAATTATTCTGAGCCCATGCGGGCAAGGGAGCTGGGCAACTCAGTACATGCGGGTGAGGGGCATGGAAGAGCACAAGGCAAGGTACATCTTGAGGCTCTGGCCCAGTCTCTACCTCTACCTGGAGGAGCCTGGTACTCTCAGCAGCCATACCTCCAGCCACCTCCCCACCCCCACACTTCCTCTTCCTGTTTTGGCCTGCTGTTCCGGATACTGAAACCTGAGAAAGGACAGGCAGGAGAGGCTAGAGGAGCCGCCGCAGATCCACTGGCTCCTGCCGGCTGGGGTGGAGGGAATGTGCAGAGCTGCCCTGTGGGGCTGGTGCTGGGGGTGTTTATGGTCAGTTTGTGTACTTTCCTGCATCCCAGCAACCTTCCCGTGACATCCTGCCCCCCTCTGTGGAGCGTCTAGCACACAGACCCACAACACAAGGCTGATCGTGAAACCTGTGCCGCAGCTCACAAAGCTGGGGACCCTGGACAAGTAAGCGGTTAAGGCTTCAGTACTCCAGGATTTACTTCTGTAAGACGGAGGCCTGATTTTCAATAAAAAAAAAAAAAAAGATGGAGGCCTGCTTGTGACAGGGACGAAGCGCCATAGTGAGCACAAAATGCCCTTTAAACATTGCTTGACCTAGGATAAACTTTAGAGAGCATCAATGATTCTTACTAGTTACCAGCAAGAGCATGCTAGTCTAGTGCGGTGAGGCCCTGGGTTCCATGCACAGTGCAGACAGACAAGGAAAGTGAGATCAATGCAGAAAGGCAGCTATGCTGTGCTAGGGTAGGGAAGGGGGACACAGGGCCACGCCAGGGCCTGTGTGTAATGAGGGTGCACTTTTTCGCATGGTCACTGAGGTTAAATGAGGTTTTTATGTGTAAATGTTTAGCACAGAATCGGCCAAAGGAGAAGCTCAATAAATCTTAGTTAAAAAGAAAAACAAAGAGCTAGAAGTGGAAGAGAAAAAGGGTGGATTCCCCGTGCCTGCACGCTATTCCTCACAGGGGGCCTGGTATATTTCTTTCAGAGACAGCGCGAGCTCCCAGTGTGGGTAGCAGAGAAGTGTACTCCACCCAAGACCTGGTCAACTGAACATCCCTGCACGACAGCGTCACCAGGGTCATAAAACCTGACCGAGGCACACACGGTCTAGGGCACAAAAGTCAGTGTTCTCACAGCCTTGGGCTGAGGGAAGGCTGAAGTCCCCATGGAAGAGGAAGGACCTGCTGCTCCAGAAGGAACCTGGTCACCCTCATCTACCATTCCTGGAAGTCCAGCCACACAGGCTGGCAGGATGCACACTTGCCACGTGTAGGACCAAGTTCAATGGCACAGGGCTACATACAAGAAGTGATTCTGAATGAGTAAGGGGGGGTTGGCATAAATCATGAACCCCGTGAAAACTGTTCACAGGCGTAAGTCCTCTTCTGAAAGGATTCCCACGAGGAGTATGTCCTGCAGGGTCGGGGGAGTAAGTCAGGGGAGGCCTGGCAGGATCTGGCAGCTGACATCTGGGGGCCCCAGCAGAGTCCAAGGAGATCACATCAGATCAGATTGCATGCAGCTTCACAAGGTAAATATAGCAGGGAGCAGGGCTGTTAACCCAAAATAAACAGCTCCTAGTCAGCCAGGGGCCTTCACAAACCCGGCTGTACAGGGTCCCCAGCTCCCACCAGTCGACAGACCCTCACCGGAGAAACTGGGGATCCTAGCACTGAAGCACGGGCTAAGGATGACTGATCCTGGGGAGGGCAAGGCCCGGCTGACCCGGACAGCCATGTGCCCCCTCCCACCTGAATACCACCTCTTACCTTCCTGTTGGGCTCCATGGAGACCCTGCGCACCTGGCCACTCTGGTACTTTGGAGAGAGCCCCCCCCACTTGCCTTGCCCAACCCCTCTACCCACAGTGGGCAACATGGCTTTCTTTTCCCTAGTTCTTCCAGTTCATCCTACGGATAGCTGTAGCCTTTGGGAGACCTCCAGACCCCAGGCACATGAGCTTCACCAAGCTGCCTGCCTTTTCCAACTCCATTCCAAATGCAAGCCATCGATTGAGAGATCTGAATCCAGTCCCGTGGTTTATAAACTCTCTTGACCACAGTAGCCCAGCACTCTAATAAATGTTTCTAAAAATAGATATGCACTCTTTTATGAAACAGAAACAAAAGTTTCACTAAAAACCACTTACTCTTGAAGCCTGTCAATGCAATCCATTCTTACAAGCTCGGGCTCACTACTCCCCCCCCCCCCGAGAATTCCAGAGATATCTCCTCCCATTCTGAAGGAGAGACAATACTGTGGAAATCAAATACTGTTCCATAGCTACTGGGCAAACCCTCCTAAAAGCCTGGCATTCAATCTTCCTTAACCCAAGGGCAGAAACAGAAGGGCCAGCGCACAGGACACCAGGGTCAAAGGGGTGGTGGTGTGTGCTGGACCCCCTAGCTGGCTCAAAAAAAAAAAAAAACCGGAGAAAGTCGGGCAGTGGTGGCGCACACCTTTAATCCCAGTACTCAGGAGGCAGAGGCAGGAGGATCTCTGTGAGCCTGGTCTACAAAGCAAGTGCCAGGACAGGATCCAAAACTATAGAAACCTTGTTTCTAAAAACAAAACAACCCCCCCCCCCAATCTACTGATCTTGGTGTCCACACTCATTTTTATTTATTTATTTATTGGTTTTGTTTTGACCAGGGTTTTCTCTATCATGTAGATCTTCATGTCCTATAACCTGCTGTGTAATTAGGTTGGCCTCGAATTCAGAGACACCCTCCTGCTTTTGCTTCCCAACTGTTGGGATTAAAGGCGTGCGCCACCACACCTGACCCTTGATGATGAGGCTGTCACTTCTCTGAGTAAAGGTGTCATTCTGCAAATTCAGCAAAATGGTGCCTGTCCGTCCCCCTGACTTCCCCCCGCCACTTTTATTTTTGAGACAGGGCCTCACTTGGTAGTTCAGACTGGCAATCCTCCTGTCTCATCCTGTCTCTCTCTTCACATTTTTTTATTTGTTTTTAAGATTTATTATTTTATGTGAGGATTTTGCCTGAACTTACGTTAGGTACATGAGCTCAGAGGTCAGAAGAGGGTGGTGGACCCCCAGAAGTGGAGATATGGATGGCTGTGAGCAACCATTTGGGAGTTAGGACTCAAAGCCAGGTAGGTCCCCTTGCAAGTGCCACATGTTTTATTTCTTCCGTTTGTTTTCTTTTTTTTTTTTTTTTAAATATTTATTTATTTATTATGTATACAATATTCTGTCTGTGTATATGCCTGCAGGCCAGAAAAGGGCACCAGATCTCAATACAGATGGTTGTGAGCCACCATGTGGTTGCTGGGAATTGAACTCAGGACCTTTGGAAGAGCAGGCAATGCTCTTAACCACTGAGCCATCTCTCCAGCCCTTCCGTTTGTTTTCTAAGACGGTTTCTCTGTGTGGTTTCTCTGTGTAACCCGCTGTCCTGTAGCTCTGGCTGGGCTCGAACTCACGAGATCTATCTGCCTCTGTCTCCCCAGTGCTTGGATTAAAGGTGTGGCCACCACTGCTCAGCAACCTGCATTTTAACCACCGAGCCAACTGCCCACCACCCATGCTTCAGTGTTTTGGAGACAAGGTCTTATTCACGGTCCTCCTGTCTGGGTTTCCTGAGTGGATGCCTAGCAGTTTCTTTTTCTTTGTGCTGTTAACATTCAAACCCAGGGCTTTGCACATGCCAGGCAAGTGTTCTAAAACTGAGGTTCAGCCAAGCATCCCTTTAACTTTTCTTTTGGGTCAAGTACATTCTAAAGAACAAGAAGTGTTTTTTTCCTTTTCAAGACAGGGTCTTATTGCAGCAGATTGGCCTCTCACTCACTGCTAAGGATGACCTTGAACTTCTGATCTTCCTGCTCCCAAGTGCTGGAATGACAGGTGTGAACCCCAATGCCCACCTTTTTTTTTTTTTTTTGTCTTCACTTTTTTGAGACAAGGTTTCTCTGTGTAGTAATGGCTGTTCTGGTACTCTGTAGATCAGGTTTGCCTCAAACTCAGTGATCTGCCTGCTTCTGCCTCCCAAGTGCTACTGGAACTAAAGACATGTGCTACTATTGCTTAGCTCCATCTTTTAACTTTTTTTTGTTTCTAGATATGTTTCTAATGACGTGATAGCTTTTTTGGTTGGTTTCCTGTTTTTCAATTTCAAGACAGGGTTTATCAGTAGCTATAGACCCAATCTTGAAACTCGTTTTGTAGACCAGCATCCTGAGTGCTGGGACTAAAGGTATGCGCCAACACCTCCCTGTAATGATATGATGGATATCTTTTGTTTTGTTTTTTAGAGACAGTGTTTCTCTGTGTAACAGTCCAAGTTGTCCTGGAACTCACTCTGTAGACCAGGCTGGCTTTGCACTCACAGAAATTCGCCTGCCTCTGCCTCCCAAGTGCTGGTATTAAAGGTGTGTGCCATCACCACTGGTTTGATTGTTATTTTATTAGAATGTATATATTACTTGTAGAAATACAATATAAACAAGGCTGGATGTAGCAGTGCATGACCTTAATCCAAGCACTCTGGAGGCAGAGGCAGGTGGATCTCTGGGAGTTGGAGGCCAGCCTGGTCTACACAGTTCCATGCTAGCCAGGGCTACATAGTAAGATCCTGTCTCAAAATAAACAAATAAAAATCAGTAAGGCTGGCACTAACAAGTTTTAGCAGATTGGAGACCAAAGTTCAGACCGAAGGTTGATCAACTAGAGCCCTCAGATTGGGATTTTACATAATGTTTTATAGGCCCACACCCCTCTATTGACCACACCCCTTAATTTACACAACATCTAAGGCCAATAACAGAGTGCGACAGTTACCTGGAAAACCACACTGCCCTGACAGAAAAAGCTGGCTGACCCCAGGGTTGGACAAACACTCTGTCACACACAGTCCTCCCTTGGGGGAGGGTCACCAATCAGAGCCAAGTTTAAGGGCACATGAGTGACAATGCCATAAGAACCTCATCACTTTGTAGGACAGCTTTCTCAGCAAGTGTTGTGACAAATGCTTTTAGTCCCAGCAATCAGGAGGCAGAGGCAGGAGGATCCCTGAGTTTGAGGCCAGCCTGGTCTATAGGGTGAGTTCCAGGACAGGCAGGGCTACACAGAGAAATCCCTTCTTCTGACCCAGGCGTGGCCGTATATGCCTGTCCTCCTAGCACTCAGGACACTGAAGCAGGAAGAGCAGGGGTTCCCTGCCAGATCGGGCTCCAGAGAGACACAATTTCAAAGAAATAAAAATCACAACGATCCTTTTTAAAAAAACAAACAAATCAACACTGTCCGGCTGTGGTGCTGTCTGAATCCGTCCTCTTTAGCAGCATACTTAAAGACCCTGAGATGTTTCATCAGAGAAATTGGCTAAGTTCCACTTTAACTTCATCTTTCATTTTCTTCTGAGTATCCTCCATCTCTACCCAGCACGCATCAACAGGGCACTGCCTTGGGAAACCTACTTCAGAAGAGTTTTTTCCTTACCAATCAGGGATGGGGGGGGGGGGCTCACTGTTCCCAGCTGAGAGTTCCAGAAACACGCCGCAGGCACTTGTGAAGTCTCACAAAAGGCTTCTCAGTAGGGCAGACATGAACCTCCTCTTGGGACATTCAGCAGCATTCCATTTACACGCAGCCCAGCATACAAATCCTGCATGCAGAATTGGGCATCTGGCAGGCTCCAAAGGCCTGGGTATCAACCAGCTAAGGGAGTACTGGCAAGAGGGGGAAGAGGAGAAAAGGCTCCAAATTAGACACACTAGAACTTGAGCCCTACTTTTGGCGATCTGAGCTGCAAGGAGCCCTGTGAGGTTTAAACAAGAATGAAAGAAGGGGGTCTGGGCTTGTTCCAGACACAACGGGACCTGCATGATGGCCACTTTGGCCAGCGCTATCACATTAGCCATGCCACTCCTGGGTCTGTAACCTCTGATAGCTCCTACGGCCCACACCGGAGCTCAAACTTCCCAAACAGCCAAACAAGGGCCTCTACCATAAAGTTTTAAGACCAAGTCTCACTCTATGGCTAGCCTGGAACTCACTATGTAGACCAGGCTGGGCTCAAACTCACAGAGACCCATCTGCCTTTGTCTCCTGAGTACTGGGCTTAAAGATGTGCACCACCATGCCTGGCTACCATAGTGAATTGGTGTGTGGCACAACGCCAGTCATACAAGACCCCCCATCTTGCCCTGATCTCTGTAACTGCTCTCGCCAGTTCACCTCTCCCCCCACCAACACACACCTTGGAAACTCAGGTAAACAAGTTTCCTAGATACCAAGGCAGATATCTAGGCAAATACCAATCCACCAAATCCTCACACCAACAAGATTGCTGTTATTATTACTTCATTTTACAGGTGAGACATCAAGATCCAAGGAGGTTAAGTGACTTCCACTTCCCCCAGATTGTACAGTCTGAAGAGGCTGGGCTGAGATGGACATCCCAGCTGGATAGATGCGGTCCCTGTTCCTACTCCTCTATCCTAGAGCTTCTGGGTTCTATGCCCTGACCATTCTGATGCTTGTTTTTTTTTTTTTTTTTTTTTTTTTTTGGTTTTTCGAGACAGGGTTCCTCTGTGGCTTTGGAGCCTGCCCTGGAACTAGCTCTGTAGACCAGGCTGGTCTCGAACTCACAGAGATCCACCTGCCTCTGCCTCCTGAGTGCTGGGATTAAAGGCGTGCGCCACCACCGCCCGGCTGATGCTTGTTTTCTCTCGGTGCCATTCAGAAGGCTACAGCCACTTTCCCAACCACGTGACTTCACCAAGGCAAGTCATTCACGGGGACAACCATGCTTGGAAAAAGACGCCATGGTGGTGCTTCTAGAACTTTCTGTACCTGGCTGGCCTAGGGCAAGAGCCTCATCAGCTCCAGCACTAACGATCATCTCCAGGCTCCCTGAGCTCTGAGGACGTCATAAACACTCAATAACGTCTCATGGCTTGAGGGTCTCCTTCCAACTCATTTTCCCAGAAATCTCAGCCAACTTCTGAACCTGCTCTGGAACCTGGAACAAAAGGGGGTTGGCGGGCAGAACTTGAGGAGGAAGATAATCCAAAAATAATTGATCCCAGGTCATGGAAAGCATTTTGTTTACTGCACCAGTGACCTTCCCAATTATTGTCCGCTTAGGCTAACGTTACAGCCTGCCCTCCTCAGTGGACCGGATTGCCATGCATGAGCACACAGTCCTTACGGAGTCCTGTCCAGGCTGTCGAGTGGTAACCTTAGGTACGGAGAGCTGGAAGGCAGGCTCCGAAGGACACTGCAAGATGCATATCTACCCTATGTTCAGGTTTATTCTGTATCTTGTAGAGTCTCACCAGCAGACTATACAAGAGCAGGGTACATCATCAGACCCTGAAACTGACCCTCTCCCTTCCGTGGACCCTTGTAGCGAATCTTCATTCACGTCAAGAGACTAGGATCTGCCCACCTCACATGTGAGAAGACTAAGCTCCAGACACCCTCGTCAAGTTACAGGTACCTGGCTGCTCTTCCTATGTGAAGTAAGGGTTGGCTCGATCTCCCCTAGGTGTTTTGGGAGACTCTCCCTCACTTTATGGAGGAAGAGGTGAATCTGGCATTCTAGGCACCCTGGCTGACCCTAAAGAGCAAAGGTCATGTGAGCTCCTCACTCTTCCAGGTTTGTAGGAAGGAAGCCCTCTGGGGACAGGAAGTTAGTTGTGCTGACTCACAAGCCGAGGGAGAGTAATCCAGGAAACTTGTCACTCTGTTACCATGGCATTGGGGAGGCAGGCAACCCTTCCTCTCTTGAGGTTCACTCAGTGGGCAGTGGGGGCAGGGCACAATTAGAGCTCAGACCATGTCTCCAGGGCTCTCAGAAGTCCAGCTTCACAGCAAGAACTTAGCTACCCTCTCAAATCTGCTGCCCAGCATGGAGGCTGTCCTGGGATTCAAACGCCCCCAGTCTGCAGAGTGTAGGAGAAGCCGGCGTGGAGCCGGTGTGGAATTGAGGAGCCTACTCCACCCTGGCTGAGAAAACCAAATTCCCAGACAGTGTGGAGATGCCCACGCCCACTCAGGTTATGAGCTCCGCTCTCAGTCTTCTGAAATCCTCCGCAGTCTTTAGTGGAGGCCTGGCCCCTTGCAGAGTCAAGAATGAGGACAACAGAGTAGGAGAGTATCACCTAAAGAAGGAAAGTGTCACCTGAAGGAAGAGGACACAGTGGTGGCTCACCTCCACAGACTGTAAGACTTTCTCTTTAGCGTCCACAGAAACCTTTTGGCTTAGTTTTTCATTCCCCAGGCCTGGTGCTACCTGCCTTTGGCTGGACACTGATCACAGCACTATGGTGACAGGTGGTACATGTGCCTAAGCAAGAACTAGCTGCCTGTCTGCTGACCTCAGTCAAGTCCTGTTTACCAGACTAGCTCAGCACTCAGGAGGCAGAGGCAGGTGGATCTCTGAGCCTGCCTACAGAGCGAGTTCCAGGACAGTCAGGAATACAGAGAGAAACTCTGTCTGGAAAAGAAGAAACATTTTATCATTTTGCCTGAACCAAAAACTACAGGGCAACTCCTTTATTTTCTCCAGGACAAAGTCTTAATAAGTAGCCCTGGCTTAAAGTCACTAAGCAGAATAGGCTGGCCTTGAACTTGTGGGCAATCCTCCTGCCTCTTCCTCCTGTAATTATAGGTCTCACCCAACTCTCCCTCTTTTCACCACTAAAGGGCCCTTTAACTTCATTTTTAAAGGCAAGAGAACGACTCCCCCCACCTTGAAGACACAGTTTCTCTGTGTGGTCCTAGCTGGTCTGGAACTCAAAGAGATCTGCCTGCCTCAGCCTTCCCACCACCCAGTGGCATCAGAGGAACTTTTAAATAAGTTTTTATTTACCATTTCAGAAATCAAGGTCGAGGGACAGAAGGGTGCGATTGGCCTGAGAGTGATAAGCAGGTGGCATAGCCGGGAGGGGTATTTCCATCACTCCCTCTCCTGGCCTTTTGGCCAGGCCCAGTGCATTGAGAGCCTCTAAAGCAGTCAGGCTCACTGTTGCCCTGACCCAAGACAGGGAGAGACCCAGACACTTGCAACACTCCCTTCCCAAGAAAACACTAAGGGTGCCAGCCACTCCCTTCCTCAAGGCCAAGGTTTAGCTAATTCTCAGGAAGGGGTGGGGGTGGGAGTGCTGGTGAGGGGAGGGAGATAAACTTCGTGGATGCAGGTTGACATCACCGAAAGATAATAATGAAATTGTTATGTGGGGCCCTGCCCCAGGCAAACTCCAAGTTGTCAGGCCTGAAGGTATTCCCAGAGTGAACTTCTCAAGCTTAACTGCAGCCTCCAGGGCACCTCCAGCTGCCGCATCTTGTACCACCGTCTTCTAAGGACCGACCTTCTAATCAACCTCCTAATCAAGCGAGAGCCGTTCAAGGGGAACATGTCCCACCCTCCTCCCCCACACCCCGTGACTCAGAGACAAGTTTCTGGAGAAGAAACTGAGGATGGGGAGTGGCTGTCAAACCTTAGGCTGAGGCTCTTGGAAAATGCGGGGGAGTGTGGGGGTGTGGGGGGAGTGAGAGCTAAGAGCGTGTGGAGTATGGGGAGCGGAAAGCATTAGGAAATCCCCTCCAGTATTTGATAAAGAAGCCATGGTAATACCTTCTGGCCTTAGGTGTGTGGGAGGGCACCGCACAGGGTAGCTCTTCCTCTCCATCCCTTGACACCTGTCCTCAGTGGGTCAGACCTTTTGCATTCTCCCTGTGCCCCTGAACACATACATGCAGAACAGACTTTTTAAAACTATCAACTTCAGGAAAGGAACATTTTTTGTGCCCCTAACCTCTTTGCCGCAACACGGTACCGGTCTGAAAACACCTGTGCCTGGGTATTTCGGGTCGTCTACTTCTCCCTCACAACTCAGTACCTCTTGGCTTTCCACCGGCGCTTACAACGGCTTATCCCAGCTCTTCCCCCTCACCCCAGGCACGCCCAACCCGCTCCCAACTGTGGGCCCCGTCGGGGCTGCGGGGGGGAGCGGCCGAAGCAGGAAGAGGAGAGGAAGGCAGGGCGGCCCGAGCTCACCATGGCGAAGCCGGAGAGAAGAGCCGAGGTCCGGCTGGACGCTTTGAGTTTGGCGCGGCTTAAGTAGAGCTTGCGCCAGGACAGCGCCTGCATCGAGTGCTCGTTGAGGCTCATCACCTCGGAGTAACTCTGGCCGATCCAGTCCGGGTAGCTGACGGCGGGCGGTGGCGGCAGCGGTGGGGCCCCCGAGGGCTCCCCGTCCCCACTGCGGCGGCGACTCCGGCGGCTGCCGCTGGTGCTGCTACCGCCGCTCAAGGGAAGCTCGGGATTGCTGCTGCTCGGGGGCGGGGCAGGCTCCGGATGCATGGAGTAACTCTGCGAAGGCTCGGCTAGCGGCGGGCGCCTGCGAAGGCTGCGGCCCTGGGCCGCGCCGCACCTCCGCCTGCTCCCACTCGAGTTTGTCGCACGCGGCCGGACGGACCCGATCTAGAGGCCGAGGCCGTTGGCCACAGAAGCGCTCCGCAAGTTCCAAGCGGCAGCAACCTGAGCCTGCGCGCCGACGGGCGTCCGGTCCCAGGACGGCACGTCGGCGCGCTCCACGATTGGCCGGCCCCCCGCGATTATTTGCATACACCACACCCTCTCGGATGCCCCGCCCACAAGGAGGTGGGCGGTGTCCTGCGAGTTACGTGCCCCACGCCGCCTCCTACGGCTCCGCCCACAGCCCCTGGCGAGCCTTCCTGGAAGCGCCCCACGCTGACAGGCCTCGCTTCTCATCTCTGCAGCTGCTCCTGTGGCTTTGCTCCCGGAGCTTCTGAGTTGAGCCATTTGAGGTCACCTCTGAGCGCCTCCTGAGGCCTGTTTCCTCCTTGGAACAAGGTGGCAAAAGGTCTGTTGGAAAAAGACCAAGTGGCGGTCTAGAGTTTGGTCAGTGATTATTGAGTGCCTACTGGGTGCCAACACTGTTCCAGGCACTCAGGGCAGGCGTTAAATTTGTGATTAAGAGGGAGAAAATGTCGATCCCAGAGTGGTCATGTTGTCTGTAATCCCAGCACTGGGGAGGCTGAGGCAGGAGCATCACGAGCTTGAAGGAGCAGTGAGTGCCTGCTTCAGAACACAAGAACAAAATTCCATGCTCCCTGCAGCCAACATTCTACTAGAAGAGACGCACAAACACCAACGTGTAAATTATGGTTCAGAAGGCTGTAAATGTATAGGGAAAAATAAAAACTTTTTTTTAAAAAAGTGGATAGTAACACAGGGATAGTCCCGATTTGTTTTTGTTGTTGTTTGTTTGTTTGTTTTGTTTTGTTGAGAACTACATAGCCCTGCCTGACCTGGGACGTGTCCTATAGACCAGGCTGGATTCAAACTACACAGATCCATCTGCCCAGGGCTCCGGAGTGCTTGCATCAAATTTGTGTACTAGCCAGACGGTGGTGACACGTGCTTTTAATCCCAGCACTCAGGAGGCAGAGGCAGGTGGATCTCTGTGAGTTCAAGACCAACCTGGTCTACAGTGTGAGTTCCAGGGCAGCCAAGGCTACACAGAGAAACCCTGTCTCAAAATAAATAAACGAATAAATAAATAGATAAGTAAATAATAGTACCAAATAGTAGTACCATTCCCGGGTCTCTTCATGGGATTTTCTATTCTGTGGGGGCAGACTATAAACTCATTCACACCTCTGGGTCTCATCTGAACTGAGACTAGGGCCAGCAATGTAAAGAGTCAGGACCTAAGGAGAAAGGAAACTAAGCGCGGAGACCACGAGTCAGGGACTTCGGAATACGGGGGTTGAGGGCGGGGCTCAGGAGAGGTGAAGTACGGACTAAGGAACTCGACAATGTTAAATCCAAAGCCACTGCGTTAACAGTGGTTCCGCTGCTCTAACCCCAGAGTTCAGGATGTTTGTGTCTTGGCACACGCTCCACATTGAAGAAATATTTGTTGACTGAATACATGTGGGAAAAAGAACAAGTGACACATTGAGACCCCAGTCAAGTCCTAAGCATGTGGCACTCCAGGTCTATGGTGTGATAGTTCTTGTAAAACCACTAGAGGGCAGCCCTCCACCCAACCACATGGTACAAAGGAGAATGCGTCCAGCCAAGTTTCTAAGATTCCCCTAGGGGCTTTCTTCCCTGGTTTATAAAGACTCGGAACTCTGAGCCTGCAGTGGTATTTGCCTTTAATCTCAGCAAGACAAAGGCAGGGCAAGTGGATCTCTGTGAGTTCTAGGCCAGCCACTGCTACGTGAAAAAGACCAGCTCAATAACAAAATCAAAACGACAAAATAAGATTGAGGACTTAGAATTTGAAATCTCACCCCGCTGAGTTTGTTTTGCAGGGGGCTGGGCTTGAACTCACAGAGATCCACCTGCTTCTGCCTCCCAAGTGCTGGGATTAAAGGCGTGCACCACCACCGCCCCTCTTATGCTTATCACTCTTGATTACCATCTGCATCTGGACTCAAATATCACTTCCAAAAAGACCTCTTTCTGCCTACACAGCCTCTCACCAGGACGTGTGTGGTCGCCCTGATATCTTTCCTTGCATATTTCCGTTTGTGACAGCTTTCGTGCTGGCTCTTTCTTTTTTTTTTTCTTGTCAGCTTGAGACAAGCTAGAATCATCTGAGAAGAACAGCTCTCAATTGAGAAAATGCACCCTTCAGGTTGGCCCGTTGGCCCGTAGGCAAGTCTGTAGGACATTCTCTTGATTGATAATTGACATGGGATGGCCCAGCTGTCCCTGCTAGGTGGGTATTCCTGGTTTCTAAAGAAGGCAGGCTGAGCGCACCAGGAAGCAGTGTTCCTGTCTGGTCTCTGCTTCAGCTTCTGTCCTGACATAGAGTGACCTGGGAAGCGTAAGTCAAATTTCCTCCTGGAGTTGCTTTGGATCTTGGCCTTTATCACAGCAACACTAAGACAGCATCTGAGATTATCTAGCCGATTTGTGTATTGATCTGACCCCCGCTAAAGCGTGAGCACCCTTAGAGTGTGTGTATAGAAACAGGTTGAATGAAGTAACAAATGCCCTTGGTCTAAAGAAAACTCTGCTGAGAGAGGGGCTGAGGTCTGGAGGGAGGAGTCTGGAAACCACAAAGAGCAATGGGTTCTGGCAGAGGTGGCTGCAGAGGGGCCTTTACAGTGGAGATGTTTCCTGGTTGCCACGTGCTAACTCCCCTCCTCTCCTTATCACGCTAATTTTGAATTTGATTTTGAATCAGCCCATCTGTATAACAGAGAAAACAGCTCAGCGTGTAGTTCTGGGTTCAACCCTGGCACCAAAAAGCAAAGCAAAGAAAGAATCCAGCCGCTGACCCTGCAGGATAGAAGGGCCCATAGTAACCTTTGTCTCCCTTCCAGGATTAAGTGGGACCATGAGTGGCCACAAAGGCCACAAAGCCGTCAGGACCCATACTTCAAAAGATAAAGAACTTCAGGAACCAGCGAGAAAGCACCGTGCTAAAAGACATAAAAGTCGCCAACAGAGAACAGAGAGGATTGGAACCCAGAATCCTGATTCATCAGTTTCTCCAAGCCAGCCAGCTACTCCCTCAAGTGACTGGCCCAAGGTACACTTTCACCCTCTGGTGCCGGTATCTCAAAAAAAGCGCTAAATACAACTTTTCTTTTCCAATCAATTTTGTGCCTGACAGTGTAGAGACCTCCTGCAAGGAAAATGGCTCAATTTACTGGGACTAATGGCCATAGCCTGGGGCTGATCAAAGACTGCTGGGTGAGTAGCCTAGGTGGTAGCAACATGCTCATACCGCGGGAAAAACATTAACACCAGCACTCGGGAGGCAGAGGCAGGTGGATCTCTGAGTTCGAGGCCAGCCTGGTCTACACAGCTAGTTCCAGGACAGCCAGGGCCACACAGAGGAACCCTGAGTTGGCTCGGTGGTTAAGAGCGCTAGTAGGAGTATTGCAGTTGGTTCCCCAGAACCCACACGGTGACTCTCAACTGGCATCAGGGGATCCAACACCCTCTTCTCACTACCACAGGCGTTCCTTGTACGTGGTGCACATCCTTGCAGGCAAAACACTCCATACACATTAAAAATATATAAAGTCTTTAAAAAGAAGCCATTCTAGCTAAGCATTCAAATGTTTTGAGTCTATTACATGCTTAAATTTGGTTGTGCTTCTCTCTGCTCAGTTACAATGTGACCTTGGGCAAATTCCTCTGGGAGCTTTGGTTTAAGCAAAACTGAGATGTTAGCTCAGCTTGGTGGTTTATAACTCTGATCCTGGACCTTCACAGGCTGAGGCAGGTGTACCCTTGGTTACAGAATGAGTTCTAGGCCACCCTGGGCTACAAAGTCCTAAAAATACACAGTTAGGCTGGAAAGATAGGTCAGTGGTTAAAGGCACCCATTGTCCTTGCAGAGGACCTGGGTTCAATTCCCAGCATCCACATGATGCCTCACAATCATTTAATTCCAGTTCCAGGGCATCAGACACGTTTTTCTGACCTCCTTGGGCACTGGGCACACCTCTGATGCAAATACATACACACAAAAACACCCACACGTGAAATTAAAACACCCAGCATCTGCACATAGACATGATGAGACACAGGGAAAGACTGCTATCATCTGATGGAGTACATGCAGGACACCAAAGGCAGGGACAAAAAGGCCAAAACAGATCTTCCTCTAAAGCCTTGAGAAGGGTGTCCCTCCTGACACACTGGGGAGACTGGGTGACATCAGAGTTATATGGCTGTAGTTCTTGGCTGCCCTCTGACCTCCAGAACTGAGACAATAAATCCGTTAACTGGGTGTGGTGGGGCACCCCTGTAATCCCAGCACTTGAGAGGTTGTGGTAGGAGATAAGAGTCTGAGACCAGCCTGGGCTATATAATTAGACCCTGTCTCGAGACAATAATAAATGAACAGATCTCTGAGCTCGTAGATTGTAGTGTTTTCTTAATGTTAGCCTGAGAGATTAATCTCAGGACCCTGGAGTGGCCTAAGAGGAGACTTCAGCTGACCAGAGAGGTTGCATCCTTATTTATCAGGGGGCTGGCTGCAAGTACATTCAGAAATAAGGAAAATGGCAGACCACTGAGTGAGGTAGGGACACCTGGATTTGGACTCTGGTTTCATCGGTGCATGGCTCTGCTACTCTGGGCAAACATCCCAACCTGTCTAGGCTCCATCTGTCAAGCGGGAATCACGATGACACCAGGCAGCCAGGGTTGTTACGAGTGTTTTGTGACAGGACATTTGTCTGGCAGTCAGCACAATGCTCAATAAATGGTGGCTATTTTCCGTTTCACGGCTGTGCAGGGATCAAAGAATGAAGGCAGCTCCGCGGCACTGAATGGGCTAATCTGTATTTACCAAGGGCAGTTCATCCTGAGACTCCAAACAGGAAAAACAGGTAGCAGAATAAAGGAACAGATATGGTATGCCCTGAAGGAAGGGAAAGGAAGACACAGTTGCCACCCTCCCTCCCTCCAGGTGGTCCCCCATCCGCTCTTTTCCCTGCCTCCCATTGGTCTGGTCTGTGCAGAAAGCCTGCTGATTGAACGGCCAGAAGGATGGCTCCCAGTGATGCAGGACCAAAGCGGGATAAGAGGATGGGATGAACTTGAGGGTGCAGAGGTCCAGGCCTAGCAGTGGGCTGTGGAATTGCATTGCCCTCTGTTGCCTCAAATACCATGTGTAGAAACCAGGTATAAAGATAATATCGAGGGGCTGGAGAGATGGCTTAGTGGTTAAGAGCACTGACTGTTCTTCCAAAGGTCCTGAGTTCAATTCCTAGCAACCACATGGTGGCTCACAACCATCTGTAATGAGGTTGTGTCCTCTTCTGGCCGGCAGGCATACGTGTAGGCAGAATATTGTATACATAATAAATAAATTAATTTAAAAAAAAGATAATATCGACTCAGGTAGTTGGGTGCACAAACAGAATCCATACCAGTTTCACCCAGTGCCTGGCACACAGTAGGCAGTGCTGACAGACAAAAGGAGTAAGTAAGCTCTCTGCTCTCATAGGATGAAAAGGGAAGATGACTGTGGAGCCTGAAGTAAACTCAAGGTACAAGTCTAGCATTAGTGTGGAGATATTTTTATCCAGACACCCGTCCATCTGTCCTGGGTCCATTCTAAGCTGGTGAGTCTATCTGTCTCCTTTTAGAAATCCTGAGTCAGGCCTGACCACACCGCGTTCAGGGAGCAGGGAGCTTGGTCTCACGGCTCCTCCAGAAAGATCTGAAATCTTCTTGATTTTTCAGTTAGTGTCTTTGCCTTCAGCTGCGGTTGCCAAATTCCCCTTGCCTCCTCCAGTCTGGAGCTGGGCCATCTCCAGGATCTTTCTTTGTATAATTAAAAAGAAAAATAGAACAGTTGATGTTGCCAAACACATATTTAAAGCGACACTCTGAGCCCAGGGAGTGAAGAGTCAAAACATTTTAAGGTTTAGTTTTATAGTCTCCGTACTCCGCAGTCTACTGACCTGGGATTTCTCTGGAGCCTGGCTGCCTTTAATCCTCTGCCCTGGCTCATAAAAACCCTTTAGACTAAGGGCACTTATTTCTCAGAACTATTCCAGGCTAATCACATAAAAATACCCTGCTTCCCAGGAACACCCATCACCTGAGGAGATACTCGAACCCCTTCCTTTATGGTCTCCTTCCCTCACCATCCAGTCCATCAGAAAACCCAGCCAATTCTGGTCCTGAACATTTTCTTAAAGTCAGCTCTTTCCTCCAGCTTCCTCTTGTTCATTGTATCCAGAGTGTCATCACCAGTCACCTGGATGTCAGCTGTCCCTTGCCCAACTCTTCTGTGGCTATTTTTAAAACTCCTGGAGCCCATTCTGTCAGAGCAATCAGAAAATCTTTCTAAAAGGTACAGCTTGCCAGGCAAAACAGCATACACACCCCCTTTTTTGTGCGTATGGGAGTTTGAGACAGGGTTTTTCTGTAGCTTTGTATCCTGTCCTGAAACTTGCTCTGTAGACCAGGCTGGCCTCGAACTCAGAGATCCGCCTGCCTCTGCCTCCCAAGTGCTGGGATTAAAGGAATGTACCATCACCACCTGGCCAACACACCCCTTTAATCCTAGCGCTTGGGGGACAGAAGCAGACAAATCTCCAAATTTGAGGCTAGAATAGCCTACAAAGGGAGTTCAAGACAGCCAGGGCTACCCAGAGAAACCCTATCTCAGAGAGAGAGAGAGAGAGAGAGAGAGAGAGAGAGAGAGAGAGAGAGAGAGAGAGAGAGGAGAGAGAGAGAGAGAAGAGAGAGAGAGAAGAGAGAGAGAGAAGAGAGAGAGAAGAGAGAAGAGAGGAGAGAGGAGAGGAGAAGAGAAAAGAAAAAAAACCCTCTGTAAAGCCTTTCCCATCTAACCCATCTAAGTTCTGTTCACAGGTTCCAGGGGATGTGTATAGAGGGGGCCATTATTTAGCTCGCTACACTGTGCAAGGCAACTCAGTGGCTTTTCAGCTTCCCACTAGGGAAGCTTTATCTGATGGCATTCTATCTTCTCCCTTATGACTGGTATTCATGTCTTCATAAAAGAAGCCCCAAAGAACACTTGTCTCTTTTACTACAAGACATAGCAAGAATATGCCACCACTGAGCCAGGAAGCAGGCTGTCATCAGATACTGAATCTGATGGCTTTGTTTTGAGATAGGGCCACCTCAGGAAGCCCAGACTGGCTGCAGACTCGTAGGTAGCTGAGAATAACCTTCAATTTCTGATCTTGTCTCCACTTGTGGTGCTCGGGAGACAGAGGCAGGTGAATCTCTGAGTTTGAGGTCAGTCTGGGTTACAGAGTGAGTTCCAAGACATCCAGGGCTAGAGAGAATCCCTGTCTCAAAAAATAAAATAAATTTTTAAAAAGGTGCAGGTTCCAATATTTCAGAATCTCCCCAGGCCACGCTTCATAGTATCCCTGCATGCAGTTGCACATTTAGCAGATGCCTACTTGCTAAGCTTGGTGCAAGTGATTTATATTCAGTTAGAGGAGCATTTATTGAGTACCTGTTAGATGCTAGGTCTGAGATCCTCATGGAATGAAATGTACTTTTACCAAACGGCTACTGTGTACTCCGGTCCCCAGTCAGTATCTGGGTTTACTGTACTTCGATAAATGTCTGAAGGAAGGCTCCCTGGTCTTCCTGCTGAAATGCTCCGTAAATAAATAACTCTGACATACAAAGACAAAGCTGTAACGTGGGTGTGTTCACAGTGCAGGAGCCCCTTATCTCCTTGTACTGCCAGGTACCTTTCTCAGAGACTTATCTTCTCCCCTGGGAAACAGACCGGCTCTTTGAAGACGCAGTCAGACAGAGCCTGCTCACCTGCTTCTTGGTCTTTTGTGTCCCAGAAGGACTCTCTGCCAGTGGCCCACTTTCATCAAGGCCTGGGGTCTGATGGCTGCCACCTTCTTCCACAGGCTGTCACTACTTCATTCATCGGGCAAGAGGGTAGCAGCTGGGCTCCAAACCTGGTGCTGCTGGCAGCAAGCCGAAAGCTGTCTGCCCTGTGTCTGGCCTGACTTCCCTGCGCTGGAGGATTAAACTCTTCCTCGTTATAACCCTGTCCCTTGACTTTTGTAATGACCAGTTTAAAAGGCCACTGTGTGTGCGTGCATGCGTGCATATATGTGTGCATGTGTGCGTGTGTGGTGTGCATGTATGGGCACTTACAAGTGGAGGCCAGAGGTTCATGTCATTTATCTTGGTGGATGGCACTCTTCATTTACTGAAGCAGGGTCTCTCCCTGAACCCAGAGCTTATGATATGGCTAGTCTAGCTAGCTTGCTTGCCCCAGGGATCTAGTCTGCCTCACAAACACTTGGATTTCAGGTAATCGACTATGCCAGCAAGGCTTTTTTTTATGTGGGCACTAGGAATCTAAACTCTGGTTCTCTTACTTGCAAGGCAGGGCACCTTATCAGCTGTGCCATCTGCCAAGCCTGGGAAATTAAAATTTTTAATTAGGACTAATACATTAGGTGTACATAGAAATGGCTATGACTGACTGAAATCCTCACCACCACGGTCACAAAGCTCACAAAGCGTTGGCACCATATGAGCACCTCCCTCCTCCCATTTCCCCCGCCCCCGGTGCTCCCATTGGTACTAGAGATAGATGTGTGCTTTACACTGAATCATGCCTTTCTCTGCCTTGAGACAAGGTATCTTAGACTGGCCCGGATTCTCATCACCCCTCACCGCCCCCATCCCGTCTCTCCCTCTCTCCCTGTCTGTCTCTCTAAGGCTGTGGTGTGCACGCCTTTAATCCCAGCACTCAGAAGGCAGAGGTTAGGGCAGATCTTTGTGAGTTCCAACTCAGTTTGTTCTATATAGTGAGTTCTAGACCAACCAGGGAGACAAGATGAGAACCCTGGCTTTTTTGTTTTGATATGATTTTTTTTTCTTCTTTCCCTTCCTTCCTTCCTTCCTTCCTTTCTTTTTGGATTTTGAGACAGTATTTCTCTGTAACTTTGGAGCCTGTCCTGGAACTCACTCTCATTGACCAGGCTGGCCTTGAACTCACAGAGATCACCTGCCTCTGCCTTCTGAGTGCCGGGATTAAAGGTGTGCACCACCACCGCCCAGCCTGATTTGATTTTTCAAGACAGGGTTTCTTTGTGTAGTTTTGGCTGTTCTAGAACTAGCTCTGCACATAGAAACAGTTATGAATCAAATCCTCACCACCGGCTGAGACCCTGTCTTTAAAAAAAAATTTTTTTTGGCCTGGTGGTGGTGGCGTACGCCTCTGATCGCTGCACTTGGAAGGCAGAGGCAGGTAGATCTCTGGGATCTCTATTAGTTCAAGGCCAGCCTGGTCTACAGAGCTAGTTCCAGGATAGCCAAAGTGACACAAAGAAACCCTGTCCTGAAAAACCAAATAATAAATAAAATTTGTGGGTGTGAATGTGGGGGACCTTGCCAAGATTCCTTGTTGTGGAGGTCAGAGGACAGCTTGTGTTCCTCCTTCTACCACCTGGGTCTCAGGGATCGAGCTCAGGTCATCAGATGTGGTGGGAAATGCTCTCGGTTGCTGAGCCAGCTTGGTGGCCCTGGCCTGAAATTCTGAAGTCACCTGCATTGTCTCCCTGAGGGCACAGCTGATGCTTCTGCTGACCTGCCAAGTCTCCCTTCCTTTTATGTACAGCAAGACACACATCATGGGGTTTGAAGAGATGGCTCAGTGGTTAAGAGCACTGGCTGCTCTTCCGGAGGTCCTGAGTTCAATTTCCAACAATGGCATGGCGGCTCACAAATACAGTGGGATCTGATACTCTCTTCTGGCATAAAGTGTACATGCAGATAGAGCACTCATATACATAAAATAAATTTAAAAAATACACATAACATAAAAGGTACTTTTTAAATATTATAAGCATGCACCACCCCACCTCGCTTAACCTTTTCTTTCCTATTTATCTGTTCATCTGGTCACCTATTTATTTTTGCGACAAAGCCTCTTTCTGTAGCCTAGACTGGCTTCAAACTCATGGCGATTGTCCTGCCTGATATGGGCGTGAGTCACCTCACATGGCTAACCTTTTCTTTCTCATTTATTATTCTTAAAGACTTTTTATATATATGGGTGTTTGATTGCATGTATGTATGGGCACCACATGTATGCTTGATGCCCTTGAGGTCAAGAGGACACTGGATCCCTGAGTCTGGAGTTAGTACACAGGGCTATGAATTGCTATGTAGGACCTGAGAAGGAACTCCATCCTCTGTCAGTGTAGCAAGTGCTCTTAACTGCCAAGCCATCTCTCTCTCTCTCTTTTCTTTTCTTTTTTTTTTTTTTTTTGGTTTTTCGAGACAGGGTTTCTCTGTGGTTTCGGAGCCTGTCCTGGAACTAGCTCTTGTAGACCAGGCTGGTCTCGAACTCACAGAGATCCGCCTGCCTCTGCCTCCCAAGTGCTGGGATTAAAGGCGTGCACCACCACCGCCCGGCCTCTCTCTCTTTTCAAATGAAGAAACAAAACCCAAGCCGGGCGGTGGTGGCGCACGCCTTTAATCCCAGCACTCGGGAGGCAGAGGCAGGCGGATCTCTGTGACTTCGAGACCAGCCTGGTCTACAGAGCTAGTTCCAGGACAGGCTCCAAAACCACAGAGAAACCCTGTCTCGAAAAACAAAAAACAAACAAAAAAAAAGAAACAAAACCCACTGCTCACTTCCGCATTGCCATTCACTGTGGTCTTACCCGGAAGATGCCAGTGCAGAGCATAATTTATAAAGATAACCTTAACAATGTCTCAATTATGTTTGCTAAAAACGAAACTGCTAATCAGGATTTAGTCCTGGTCAAACTGGATCAGTGGGTTCCTTTTGAAACCAGACCTAGGGTGCCTGTAGGTAATCCCAGCATGTGGGAAGTAGAGGCTAAAGAAAATTCAAGGTCGTCATTGGCTACTTAGGGGGTTCAAGACCAGTTTCAATTACCTAGGACCTAATCTCTAATAACAGAGGCAGAGCTAACCTGGGAGAGCGCTTGCTCGTAGTGCAGAAAGGCCAGTACTGCAAATCAGGAAAGATTAATGGAAGGCAAACAAACAAAACCCTACTTTGGGGGATCACTGTCAAGCAAAGCAATAAAAATTGCCCAGCCTTGGGCATGTGTGAAAGTGAACACGATGGAGTTCTGAGATGACAGGAGAAACACTCATCGTGTTCCCTTAGGTCCTCTAAAACTATAAAACTGCTGGGACCTCTGATTATCAAGGTGTGGGACTTCCTCCTGAGTCCCAATCAACCTTCAGTTCTCCAGAATCTACAGGTACACTGGCTGGGTGTCCTCTAGCCTACCTCAGTTCTGACACTCTATGGCTGGGTGTCCTCTAGTCTACCTCAGTTCTGACACTCTATGGCTGGGGTGTCCTCTAGCCTACCTCAGTTCTGACACTCTATGGCTGGGGTGTTACTGACGGGTGGAGAGTATGCTTAAAATGGGTAAAGTCCTGGCTAAATCCATTGCACCACAAAAGAGCAAGAATAAAATCACAACAACAAAATGGGTTTGTGGTGGACTATTAGTTATCCCAGCACTTGGGCGGCAGAGCCAGGATTACTACAAGGTTGAAGTCAGACAGGTCTACGTAGCAAGTTGTAGGCCAACTTGTGTACAGAAGAGACCCGTTCTCAACCATGAAGCACAGCATACACACAATTAGACTATCTTTAGTAGTTGGAGATCACGCCAGGCCCCATTGATGAGAACCCAGACCCTGAGACTGGCCGTATGTCTGATGCTAGCTAGCGCAGAGTCCTGGACTGTTTTACTTGTGTTTCTGAAGGACTCACTGCAAACCAGGGGTTTTGTTGTTGTTTTTTTTTTTTTTTGTCTTCTGAGACAGGGTCTCTGTGTAGCCTGGCCGTCCTCAAACTCAGAGTGCTGGGAATTAGGCAGGCGTGTGCCACCACCCAGCTGCAAACCAGGATTCTTACTAATTCACCACAGCTCGGGCAACTCAGGGAGTTTGTGGTTACCAAGGGCATTACATAGATGTAGATCATTTCAAAGGAGGTTCCGGGGGCTGGAGAGATGGCTCAGAGGTTAGGAGCACTGCCTGCTCTTCCAAAGGTCCTGAGTTCAATTCCCAGCAACCACATGGTGGCTCACAACCATCTCTAATGATATCTGGTGCCCTCTTCTGGCCTGCAGGCATACACACAGACAGAATATTGTATACATAATAAATAAATAAATATTTAAAAAAAAAAAAAGGAGGTTCCGAGGCCATGGAACCTAGAGCTTAACATTCCTGTGACCACAGGATGATGCGGGTTTCACGGCACTCCATTTCCCTGAGGAGACAGTGGATGAGGTAGACAACAAATGTTCCAAAGTAATCATCACAGGACAAGGGACACAGATGAAGAGGTTGGCCTTTTTTTTTTTTTAAGATTTATTTATTTATTTATTATGTATACAATATTCTGTCTGTGTGTATGTCTGCAGGCCAGAAGAGGGCACCAGACCTCATTACAGATGGTTGTGAGCCACCATGTGGTTGCTGGGAATTGAACTCAGGACCTTTGGAAGAGCAGGCAATGCTCTTAACCACTGAGCCATCTCTCCAGCTCCCGAGGTTGGCCTTTCTTTGTTTTTGTTTTTTTGTTGTCTGAGACAGGGTTTCTCTGTGTAGCCCTGGCTGTCCTGGACCAGGCTGGCTTCAAACTCAGAGATCGGCTTGCAACTGCCTCCCAAGTGCTGGGATTAAAAGTGTGTGCCACCATTGCCCAGCCTAGGTATGACTTTCTAGTAACTTCATTTTTGGCTTGGTTTTATGATGCTGAGGATGGATCCTAGGGCCTTGAACATTGCAAGCAAGTGCTGTACCCCCTCCTAAGGCCCTCCTGGGTTTTTATGGTGATTTTATTGCATATCCATGATTGAGTAAATCACAGGTCATTGGTGATCAACTTTACCTTCAGCACAAGCCCTGTCCTGAGGTCGCAGTGGGGCTGAAAGTTCCCACCCTTTAATGCCCCTTTAGACATGCTGGTCACCTAGCTCTCATTGGGAGCTACCAGGAGGCTGCCAGGCAGCACTTAATCAACTCATTAGCATATAAAAAAGACAAATCACTTTGGAGTTTCAAAAGCTTTTTGAAGTTGTAAGCCAGGAAACTGGGATGAAGATCACACATATTTCAAAATATCACAAGTGCTAAGCTTTAAAAAATTAGAACATAAACATATGTGTATGGTCTAAAAATAATTTATCTCCATCAATCTAAAAGAAAATATTAATGGTTTGCAATAGCTCCAAGGGTGGAAACACAAGATGTCAGTCAGTGGATGAATTAGAAAATAAAATGGAGTGTACTGCTGACAGGGGGCCAAAGGGCCATGCCGGTAATCTCAGCACTTGAGAAGCTGAAGTAGTAGGATAACTACAAATTCAAAGCTACCCTGAGCTACAGAGTAAATGCAAGGCTAGCCTAGGCTATGTAGTAGAGCGAGAGAGGCTGTCTCAAAAACAGAAACCAAACCACCAAACCAACAAGACAATGGAATATTCAGCACTCGTGAGACCAAGGCAGGAGAATCAGGAGTCTCAGCTATACATTAAGACTATACTGGGGCACCAGGAGGGTGGTGGCTCACGCCTTTAATCCCAGCACTCAGAGGCAGAGGCAGGTGGATCTCTATGAGTTTGAGGCCAGCCTGGTCTACAAAAGCTAGTTCCAGGACAGGCTCTAAAGCTACAGAGAAACCCTGTCTCAAAAAACCAAAAAAAAAAAAAAAAAAAAAAAAAAAAAAAGTATATTGGGGCTAGAGAGATGGCTCAGTGGTCAAGAGGACTGGCTGCTAACACTTCCAGAGGACCTGGGTTTGATTCCCAGCACCCACACGGTGGCTCAGAATTTCTGTATCTTCAATTCTAGGTGGCCTGGTACCTTCACATAGAAATACATGTATCTAAAACCCCAATGCACATAAAATTAAAAAAAAAACTTATGGCTATACATTAAATCGTCCTCAAAAAGCAGATTTGACAGATGTTATAACTAGATGAATCTTGAAGATATGATAAATGAAATAAGCCAGACATAAAAAGATAATGTGGTTCTTATAGTCTCCAAACTAGTCAAATTTAGAGACTGAATGATGGGTACCACTGGGGATGGGGGAAGGGAGAACTTGGGATAGTTTTTGATGAATACAGAGGTAGGGCAATGGGACAAGCCTTTGCTCACGAACCAGGAGGTGAATTCTGTCTTCAAATGTCTCTGTAAATAGGACTTTCTTCAGTAACTCCCCACTGAATTACTCTCCTTCCCTGCCTCATCCCCCTTCACTCACTTCGAACCCCAAGAGCCTATGTTCTACAGTAAGGTAGGCCCGTACAAGCTTAGCGGTTTCTCCTGTTCCACAGCAAGGTAGGCTCACACAAGCTTAGCGGTTTCTCCTCTCCCCGCTTCTTTGAGATGGTCTCATGTAGTCAAGTCTGAACTTGAATTCCTGATCTTCCTTCCACCACATCTAGCATTTAGTCTGTTTTCTGCGGAACCCAGATGAAGACATGCTGGGCAGTTCACACTCTCTCCCACTGATGAGTATTTGAACGGGTTCACATTCTCTTGGGATTGCGGCAGTGGTGTTAGGGTGCACTCTTGTTTGCCAGGATTTCTCCAGAATGTAGGAGCGGAGCAGGTGGCTTGCTAGGCCCCAGGCTACATGCACGTCCAGCTTCACTGGTCACCACTCAGTTCCTAAAGTGCCAACTTAGATTTCACAGCCAACCCCATCCTCGGTTCCCTCTAGCTGGGTCTGATGGGCCCGCTCTCTGCTCTTGTGGTACAAGTGCATCCTCAGCATCTGTGAGGGAGGGCGCTTCCCCAACAAACAACTAAGCTGCTCTCTCGTCAGAGTCCAGCTCTCCACGTCAATTCCTTCAAAGTTTTCCGTTACTCTGGAAACCACAGACTGGGTCAGTCTGCCCTACATTATGTACCTGTAAGAAGCATATAGCAGCACCCCGATAGAGTGATTGCCAAACATTTGAGAGGGGCTACTCTCAATGCTCATGTTTACACACACTCCTTTGCAGTATTTAGTTTGCGATGTTCCATTGATCTATGCAACTATTAGGACCAACTGTCTTCCTGACTACATTGTAAATTCCTGAAAGCAGTAGATACACAGTAGGTAACTGATAACTGTTAAGTCATTCTTTATTCTAACTCACTTGAATTGTAACTTTTTTAGCACCTGCCACTACCACCCACCACAGGTTGGCTTGGAACTTGAATAGCTCAATGGGGCCCCAAAGTCAAGAGATCCACCTGCCTCTGCCTCCAGAGTGCTAGGATTAAAGAAGTGAGCAACCATGCCTGACATTAACATGTTTTTAAATTTTAAAGAAGATTTTATGTGTATAAATGTTTTGTTTGCATTTATGTATGTGAACCATCTGTGTGCCTGGTGCCCTGTGGCTACTAGACGAGAGTGTTAGATTCCATGGAACTGGAGAGATATCCATGAGCTGCCAGGTGGGTGCTGGGAGCCAAATCTCAGTCTGTACAAGAGCAACATGTGCTCTTAACCACTGAACCATCTTTCTAGCCACTCACATGTTGTAACCAGTAGAATTTACTAAGATTGGGATCAGTGGTAGAGCTTGCCTTGGGTTCTAGACCTAACACTGAAGGGAGTAAAAAGCCAAAACATCTATTGGGGTCAAGATAACATTACAGGGGCTGGAGAGATGGCTCAGTGGTTAAGAGCATTGCCTGCTCTTCCAAAGGTCCTGAGTTCAATTCCCAGCAACCACATGGTGGCTCACAACCATCTGTAATGAGGTCTGGTGCCCTCTTCTGGCCTGCAGACGTTCACACAGACAGAACATTGTATACATAATAAATAAATAAATAAATATTTAAAAAAAAAACAAAAAAATAAAAGATAACATTACAGACGTGGTCTGTTTCCTCAGGTACACAGATTCAGCCCAGTAAGTATTAAGGGAGTGTGCTGGACTGTGATGTGTTTTAGGTGCTAAGCAACGCGGTATTGGACTCCCAGGTCCCTTTTAGTTGGAATTTCTCTATAGTGAATAATGCTGACCAGTGTTTGTGGAGTGCTGGACACTCTGCAGCGCATCATCCACGGCTGTGGTCGGCCTGACAGTGTCTCTTGATAGCTCCTGAGTCCCCGTGTGCACAGCTGATGAACCATACAGACAGGACTTCTCAGCCAGTGTTTTCAACCTGGAATTCTCTGTTAGTTTTCAGTTAGATTCCAGAGATTTTTTTTTTTTGACATAAGGTTTTGCTATGTAGCCCAAGCTAGTCATACACTCTTTCTTTAAAATTCATTCATTTATTTTTTTTGTTTTTCAAGACAGTTTCTCTGTAGCTTTGGAGCCTGTCCTGAAACTAGCTCTTGTAGATCAGGCTGGCCTCAAACTCACAGAGATCCTCCTGACTGCCTTCTGAGTGCTGGGATTAAAGGTGTGAGCCACCACCACCCAGCTACTTTTTTATTTTTCAGTTTTTTTGTCTATTTTTATGTGAGCAGGTGTTTAGCCTGCATGAGCAGCATGTCTGAGCACCAGTGTGTGTCTGGTGTCTACAGAGACCAGAAGAGAACATCAGTTCTGTGAGTGACGGTTGTTAGCTGTGCCTCATGGGTGCTGGGAACTGAACCCTGCTCTTCTGGAAGAGGAGGCAATGCTCTTAACACTAAGCCATCCCTCCAGTTTGGAACTTAATGTAGCGCAGGCAGGACCTTAACTTGTGGCAGTCTAACTCAGCCTCCCAGGTGCTGGGATTACAGATGTGCACCCTCACATCTGCCTAACATTTAAATATTGATGACTTATCAACTATTTTTTTTTGTTTGTTTGTTTTCTTTTCCTTTTTTCCCCTGAGACAGAGGTTTCTCTATGTAGCTCTGGCTGCCCTGGAACTCAGTCTGCAGACCAGGCTGACCTCGAACTCACAGAGATACACCAGCCTCTGTTTCCCTAGTGCTGGGATTAGGGGTACACCACCACCGACTGGCTCCACTGGCCCCTTTCTTTTTTTTTTTTTCTTTTTTTTTTGGTTGAGAGAGAGGGTCTCACTGCTGGCCAGAAAGGAACTCATTTTGTCGATCAGATTAGCTTTGAATTTAAAGTGATACACCTGCTTCTGCCTCCTGAGTGGTGGGATTAAATGCCTGCTTCACCATGTCCTGCTAACTTCATTTTTTTCAACAAAATATTTAGCAATAGCCTACAATGTGCCAGATTCTGTTTGAGGAGGAGGATGACTTCTCCTCTGTTGCACTGGCATCCTAGGAGGAAAAGAAGAATTAAAGAAGCCCTGGTGAATGGTGATGCCTACTTCAGAGAAAAGAACAGAAGGCGTCAGGGAACATGGCTATGATTCCTAGGGTGATTTCGCACCCCAACAGTGCTGGTTTCCCACTGTGGAAGAGGTGATATTACTTCCTCAGGCACACCACGGTTCATATTCCGAGGAGAGAGGACCTTAAACCTTGCAAATTATTCTTCCCTGGGTTCCTGCTCTTGGCACTGACGTAGACAAAGCAAGTGTCACGCTTTCTCCCAAGAGCTTAAGATTTGGTGTTTGACATCTGGCAGACAGGTAAGCTTGCCTCATGGCACCTTGGAGTCACAGAGTTCCACTAAGTCATCGCTGCAGAGGGCAGGCATGAAGTGTGATCATGGACAACTTACAGATGGGGATCCTGCCCTACAGATCCATACTGATGAGTCAACTCCAGAGACCAGAAGCAGAACGCAAAGCTCCCCTAGAATGTTCTGCTACCATTGGCTAATTTAAAGCTAACAGCTGTCTCTGTGCCCTCCCCGTTGAGTTCCATCATGAGCTGGTAGGCCAGGCAGGGAGGGGCCAGTTACCTAGTGAGGAGCTCAGGCCTGCAGACAGTACCCACTCTTCTCTCACCCATCACCCTAGACTGGGGTTCCGGAGGAGGATGCGGGGTGCATGTCTGAAGGCTTCAGATGTACAGTGATGTTGGCGCTCTGCCCTCAGTGACCTGTGACTGCTCAGCTTCTGCCCAGTGGATCTCATCAACTGTGGTGGTAGTCTGGAATATCGAGACGGGGAGACACGGAGCACCCCCTGGCACCATCTTCCTCCAATTCTCCACTACAGCATGTTTTCGGTGTGTCAGGAAGGACCCTAAGAACTTCCATAATTCATCTCCCACTCCCCACAAAAAGGTACCCTTTAAAGTTTAGCTGAATGAGCTGAAATTTGGCATATTTCAGGGGGTTGAGAAATTTACTTCTCCATGTAACTTTATTCGTATTTTTTTTTTTTTTTTTTTTTTTTTTTTTTTTTTTGGTTTTTCGAGACAGGGTTTCTCTGTGACTTTGGAGCCTGTCCTGGAACTAGCTCTGTAGACCAGGCTGGTCTCGAACTCACAGAGATCTTTATTCATATTTTTGAGACAAGGTTTCTCAGTGTAGTCCTAGCTGTCTTGGAACTCACTCTGCACAGCAGGCTGGCCTTAAACTTAGAGAGTCACTCCCTGACAGCCCCAGTGCTGGGATTAAAGCAACACCACCACACCCAGCTCCTTGTAACTCTTTATTTTTATTTTGGTTTTTCGAGACAGGGTTTCTCTGTTGTTTTTCTGGAGCAGGCTGGCTTCGAACTCATAGAGATCAGCCTGCCTCTGCCTCCCTAGTGCTGGGATTAAAGGCGAGCAATCATGTGGTTGCTGGGAATTGAACTCAGGACCTCTGGAAGAGCAGTCAGTGCTCTTAACCACTGAGCCATCTCTCCAGCCCCCACCGGCTGAATTTTTAAAAAAGATTTGTAAATAGCCCGGCATAGTGGTACACACCTTTAATCCCAATACTTAGGAAGCAGAGACTGGAGGATCTCTGAGTTTGAGGCCAGCCTGGTCTATACAGTGAGTTCCAGGACAGCCAGGGCAATAGGGATTCTGTCTCAAGAGATTTATTTGTAGGTACTTAAAAATTATTTTTATACTTAAAAAAGGTTTATTTATTTTATATAGTGTTTTGCCTGCGTATTTGCCTGCACGGGAGAGGAAGACAACATATCTCATTATAGATAGTTATGAGCTGCCATGTGATTGCTGGGAATTGAACTCAGGACCTCTAGGAAGAACAGTCAATGCTCTTAACTCTGAGCCATCTCCCCAACCCCTCTTTTTTTATATACTTAATGTGTATGCGTGTTTTTCTTGCATGTATGCATACCTCATACGTGCTTACAGATGCTTGTGAGTCACCATGTTGGTGCTGAGGACTGAACCCAGGTTCTGTGACAAGAACAACCAGTGCTACTTTTGCTGGTAGCTTTTTTTAAAGAAAGGTTTATCTGTGTAACAGCTCTGGCTGTCATTGGAATTCCTGCTGTAGACCAGGTTGGCCTTGAACTCACAGAGATCCACCTCCCTTTCCTTCCTGAAAGCTGGGAATAAAGGTGTGTGCCCTCCCCTCCCCCCAGCTCAACAAGTTCTCTTAACCGCTGAGCCATCTTTCTAGCCCAGGTACTTTATTTTTTTTAAATATAGATTTATTTATTTAGTTATTATGTATATAATATTCTGCCTTCATGTATGCCCGCATGCCAGAAGAGGGCACCAGATCTCATTATTACAGATGGCTGTGAGCCACCATGTGGTTGCTGGGAATTGAACTCAGGACCTCTGGAAGAGCAGAGGTCCCTCCCCCCAGCTCAACAAGTTCTCTTAACCACTGAGCCATCTCTCCAGCCCCTAGCCCAAGTACTTTAAAGGGTCTAGTCTATGAACCAGATCCAAGGGGCTGAAATCAAGATCTGTTTTTGCAAGGAATTTTTACTCATAACAAGAGGCAGATATTAGACAGTTGAGTTTCTCTTGGAGTTGGAGAGAAGAGCCAACTGTCCCTTTAAGAGCATTCCATCTTCCCTAGGGGGAGCCTGTTCTCTGCCAGGAAAAGGTGGCATGGGAAGGAAGGGAGGGGAACGGAGGGTTTCCTGTAAAGGCTGCTGTGCGCGCGTATCAAGTTCATGTCTTTTGAATGATCTGTGAATTGATGTCACCTTGGAAAGGGTTAAAGTCACCGACACCACCTACAAAAGCTACTTATCCAGGGAGAGGAAGCTAAGCACTGTGGGAAGGATAGTGAGGGCACTGGGGAGAATGGTAGGGTTATGGGCTCCATTTGAGCTAGAGTTTTAAAGTAAACAGACGGAGGTGCTGTTGGAGGAGACACACAGGGATGGGGAACGCAGCCAGGTGCTTGCCCATCATGCACAAAGTCACGTTCAATCCGCGTTGAACCTGTGGTCTGTGCCGTAGGTTCAGTCCTCAGTACTAGAAAGCTTGGCACCTGGGGGAGGATCTCCCTGATCTGAAGGCAGTCTGGTGACAGCAGAGGCAGAAAGATACGTGCTACTTTTTCCATTGCCACAGGTTCAGCATTTATGGATCGGGTGATTATTGTATGCGTGTGTTATGGACAGATACTTGGACGCACACACGCACTGAGACCAGAGGAGGACATATGGTGTCCTCATCCTTCATCTCATCCTTTGAGTCAGGGTCTCTCTCTCTCTGAAGTTGAAGCTCATGTTTCCTGATAGGCTAGCAGCCAGTGAGCTGCAACAATCCTGTCTCTAGCCCTGCACAGTAGTGGTGTGTAAGATCAGGCTCAGCTTATGTAGGTGTTAGGAGTCAAAATTCATCGTTGCTCACCAAGCACTCTTAACCACTATGCCGCTTTTCCTGCCCCTATTTATTAGTTTCTTTTTTGTCCTAGGGGTTGAACACGGGAACTCATTCATCCATGCTAAGCACTTTATCTCCAACCTCAGAAAACATAAAGAATTCCACCTGGAGTTAGGTGTTAGTTTATGCTGTAGTTCTGTTATTGATGAGGCTGAGGGCAAGTGCTTCTTTCTGAGTTCAAGGATAGCTTGGTCAACATAGGTCAGCCAAAGCTATACAGGGAGGCTCTGTCTCAAAGCAACAATAAAGAACCAATGAGGGGCGCAAGATGGCTTGGCGAATAAAGATGCCTTCCACCAAGCCCGATGAGCCGATCCAAGAGAATGGGCTCCTTCCTTCGAGTCCTCTGATTTCCATGTGTGCTATGCTGCATCTGCACACACAACAAAAGCAAAGATGTAGAATAAGAAGCATAACATTAACACAAGGAGTCCCATCTGGCTGGGCCCTCGGTCTGTAATTCCAGCCGAGAATGAGGATCACAAGCTGAAGTCTAGCCTGCACAATTTAGGAAGACTGAGTTTCAAAAGAAAATGAGAAAAAGGGTTGGGGAAATAGCTTAATGATAGAGTTTGTCTAGCACTGGGATGTTGTGGGAGGTCCTCCCACTCCTCCAGCCTATAGCTGCTGAGATACCAGCCCATTGGGGCGTGGTCTCTCTCTCTTTAAAAAAGCGGCCACTTCCCTCTCCTCTCTCTCTTCACTTCCTGCTCCGATCTGTAAGTTTTTTCCCCTTTAAATAAATACCACCCTATTAATCATAATTCCAAACTGGTGTGGCATTGTTTGTGACTTATGCCTTCATTTTGGCGCCCAACGTTTGGTTTTAGAACCTCTCCTTTCCCTGCTCGGCTGCGGCCGCGAGTTCGGCTTCGTGGGAGCCCTCCCATCTTCAGTCGCCGCCTGTGTCTTGCAGCAGCGGCCTTGGCCTCCCCATGTGGATTTAAACTCCACAGGCCGGTGTAGTCTCTGTCCGCATGGTTTGCTCTTTTCTGAGTCATTTTTTTTTTAAAAGGTTTATTTATTTATTATGTACAAAGTGTTCAGCCTCCATGCCTGCAGGCCAGAAGAGGGCACCAGATCTCATTACAGATGGTTGTGAGCCACCATGTGGTTGCTGGGAATTGAACTCAGGACCTCCGGAAGAGCAATCTGTGCTCTTAACCTCTGAGCCATCTCTCCAGCCCCTCTGAGTCATTTTTAAATCTCCCTTGCAAGCACAGCTCTTAAGTGGCGCAAACCAGAGCACGCGGTTGCTGAAAGCTGCAACCCCTCAGGGTGACTCTGTCACATGGAGGCATAAGCGGCTTCCAGGTTGCTCTTCTCTACCCCTGGATTCTGGGTTTCTGGTTCCATCTCTGGAATTGATTTAATTACATTTACTTTGTTGAGAAACTTGCATTTTCCAGTTCTTAACATCTACTAAGGCACTGAAAGAGGACCCCATTTTCATCGCGACTCGGCAAACAGCGCCACCTGCTGGATAATAGGTAATATGGCAGTTTTCGTTTCTAACGCAAATTTTACTGCTTTGTTTTCACTAATACAATGGATTAGTAAATTTATATTTACTAATACAATGGATTACGTCATACAAGGTTTATATGATTATGGGGATACCTTGATTTGCTTGTTACTAGGTTTCAGTTTTCTTTTCCATATTCTATCATTAAGGAAGAATATGGCACTCCTAAGAACGATAGAATCTTTACGAACTAATAATGAACAACTAATTGACAGGATTAAAATTATTGAAAATCGGAGGTTATCTGAACAAGTGGATACTATGACAGACAAAATAGACTCCATATCCAAGGGTATTAGAAAGTTACCTGAAAGGGTTCAGGCTGTTGAATTTGACGTTCAGACTTTATCACAAAGTTTTGATAAGGTAACAGACAGAATGTACCTCCAAGATGGGAATCTACATGATATACAAGAAAAGTTTAAGGAGGACATGTTATCTTTAAAGGAAAAAATTAAAGCTTTGGAATCAGAGCTGCAGAATGGGGACCAAAAAATTGATGCCTCAGTGAAATCACTGGAAATATATACAGGTCTGGAGATTCAGGATTTAAGAGAGACAATGATAAAAAGATTTGAAAAGATTGGAGAAATTATTGCAGCTGGTGAACAGAGTAAGGAGGCACAAGGACAGGATACAATGCCTCCACCAGCTATTAGAACTGGCTTACCCAGGGTTCTAGCAACATACCCTATACTTAATTCTGACAAAGCGTCAACTTCTAAAGGCTCAAAGGGAGTCAGAGAAGCTAGATGGACGCCAATAGCAATGAATGATCTGAAAGAAATTAAGCAAGCTGTTGTTAATTTTGGCTTGCACAATGCATATGTAAAGGAAATGATAAGGACTTGGGCTTCTAATGCTAGAGCTACCCCCCATGATTTCCATCGGTTAGTGTTTGCAGTTTTAGATAATGGACCTTCCTTGATGTTTGGAATTTATTTCAGAGAAGAATCCAAACATATGGAACAGCAAGGAAGAGCAAAAGGTGTTGAGGTTTCCCAAGATCAAATTCTTGGTGCAGGAGAATATGCTGATCCACAGGTCCAAGCTCTTTATGACGATGAAGTACTGTGTCTATGTCACCAAGCAGCTTTATTTTTTTATTTTTTATTTTTATTTTTTTTGGTTTTTCGAGACAGGGTTTCTCTGTGGCTTTGGAGCCTGTCCTGGAACTAGCTCTGTAGACCAGGCTGGTCTCGAACTCACAGAGATCCACCTGCCTCTGCCTCCTGAGTGCTGGGATTAAAGGCGTGCGCCACCATCGTCCGGCTACCAAGCAGCTTTAAATGCTTGGAATAGGATACAAGATCCAGCAAAAAGGGTTGAATCATATACCAGAATTAGGCAGGGACAGAGAGAACCCCTTATTGACTTTTTGCAAAGATTAATTAAGGCTTTGGACATAGGGGTAACAGACCCAGAAGCTAGACGAATACTTCTTGAATCTCTATCTTTTGAGAATGCAAACATAGAATGCAAAAAGATAATTGGGCCTTTAAAGTCTAGATCAGCACCTATGGATGAATGGATTCAGCATACGATGAATGTTGAGACGTTTAGCTATAACGATGAATCTTGGGTAGGAGAAGCGATTTCCAAAGCAATGAGGAGACATCAAACTGCCAGGTGTTTTAATTGTGGTAAATTAGGACATTTGCAAAGGGATTGCAGGCAAAGAATTTCTAGGAATAAAATCTCTTTTGGGAATGACAAAAATAGGAGACTTCGGCCTTCAGGTCTATGTAGGAGATGCAGTAAAGGCCGGCATTGGTCCAATGAATGCAGGTCAACAACAGACAGACGGGACAATCCGATATCATCGGGAAACTCCTTGGGGGGCCTCTCGCAGGCCCCCAAGCCAACAGTGGCCCAGTCATTCCCAGTCACAGTGGAGAACGTGCCTCACCAAGAAAATTAAAAGCTCCAATTTCTGCTGTAAAAAGTAATACTGGTCTAAATGATGAATTACGTGTGGAGGATGAGTCAAAAAACCCAGTAGGACAGAGTAAACGTATATTTTGGCAGACTTCTATTAATGATCAAAGACCAAAGCTAAGAGTCTGTATAAATGGCACTTTTATTGAAAGCTTATTAGACACAGGTGCGGATGTAAGTATCATTACCCCAGAATCTTGGCATCCAAATTGGCCTCTTCAAGAGGTAGATGTTCAGTTCCTGGGAATTGAAACCCTATCTTGTGTAAAACAAAGCACAAGATGGGTTGAATGCATAGGGCCCGAAGGGCAAATAGGAAGAATAAGGCCATATATAGCCAATATTTCCATAAATTTATGGGGCCGTGACCTGCTACAGCAATGGAATACCCAGATTAACATTCCTGTAGTTCCAGGAACTCATAATTCTGGGAAGGATATGATGAGGTATTATGGAAAAAGGTCACCAGCCATTCAGGCTGTACAAGAACATACAGCAAATACCAAACCTTTAGAGGTACCAACAGCCCTACCTTTAAAATGGCTAACTGAGAAGCCAATATGGATCAAACAGTGGCCTCTAGCTGAAGATAAACTACAGGCATTGGAACAGCTCGTGCAAGAGCAACTAGATGCTCACCATATTGAAGAATCAACCAGCCCTTGGAATTCTCCTGTGTTTGTTGTAAAAAAGAAATCTGGTAAATGGAGAATGGTGACAGATCTAAGAGCTGTCAACAAAGTAATTCAACCTATGGGCCCACTACAATCTGGAATTCCTTTGCCTTCTCTGTTACCAAAAGGATGGCCTCTTATAGTTATTGATTTGAAAGATTGTTTTTTCACTATACCGGTACAAGAAAAGGATAGAGAAAAATTTGCCTTCACAGTGCCTACTTATAATAATTCTCAGCCTAATAGGAGATATCAATGGATTGTCCTCCCACAGGGTATGCTCAATAGTCCTACATTGTGCCAATATTTTGTAAGTAAGCCATTGGAAATAATTCATAAACAATTCCCCAAGTCCATAATTTATCATTACATGGATGACATCTTGTTATCTGATTCAAATAAAGATACTTTAGAAAGGATGTTTGAAGAAGAAAGTCTTGCCTAGGTGGGGATTACAAATTGCCCCTGAAAAGATTCAAAGAGGAAATTCTATTAATTACCTAGGTTACAGAATAGGGTTAGAGAAAATTAAAACGCAAAAGGCACAAATTAGGAGAGACCGGTTAAAGACTCTTAATGACTTCCAAAGATTGTTAGGAGACATTTCCAGTCTACGACCAGCTGTTGGGATAACACCTGATCTAATAGTTCATTTAAACCAAACCTTAGATGGTGATAAAGATTTGAATAGTCCAAGAAAACTGACAGCTGAAGCAGAAAAGGAACTGACAATGATTGAGGAAAAATTACAGGAGGCACATGTGGATAGGGTGAACCCAAATCTTAGCTGCATCCTAGTCATATTGCCTTCCAGAATTTCTCCTACAGGGATTCTAATGCAGAGGGAAGATATTATTTTAGAGTGGATATTTATACCTAATAAACCAAGTAAAAAATTAAAAACTTATGTGGAAAAAGTCTCTGAATTAATTATAAAAGGTAAGCTGAGACTTCGTCAACTAGCAGAAATTATAGTGCCGTTTACTACTGAAGAAATAAAAAAGTTATGGGAAGACAATGAACTGTGGCAAGGAGCTTGTGCTAATTTTTTGGGAGAAATTAATAGCAACTATCCCAAAAGTGGTAGACTTAACCTCATAAAAAGAACTTCTTGGATTCTTCCTAGAATTGTACGTGATGCTCCAATAACTGGAGCCCGTACGTTCTATACTGATGCAAATAAATCAGGGAAAGCAGGTTACAAGTCAGATGAATTGAGTAAGGTGGAACAAAGCCCTTATAATTCTGTCCAGAAGGCAGAATTATATGCCATTCTTATGGTGCTAAGGGATTTTAAAGAACCTCTTAATATAGTTACAGATTCACAATATGCAGAAAGAGTTATCTTGCATATTGAAACCGCTGAATTTATACCAGATGACACAGAGTTGACTTCATTGTTTATCCAGGTACAAGACATAATCAGGAACAGGCTTTGTCCGATGTACATAACACACATCCGGTCCCATACAGGTCTGCCTGGTCCTCTAGCCCAAGGCAATGCTGAGATTGATCAATTATTGATTGGAAGTGTGTTGCAGGCCTCAGAATTCCATAAGAAGCATCATGTCAATAGTAAAGGGCTAAAGAAAGAATTTTCCATTACTTGGCAACAAGCTAAGGACATTATAAAGAGATGTCCTACTTGGTCTTTCTATAATCAAACACTGTTGCCTGCAGGGAGTAACCCAAAGAGTACTAAGAGAAATGAAATCTGGCAGATGGATGTGTTCCACTTTATGGAATTTGGTAAATTAAAATATGTACACCATACCATAGACACGTATTCAGGTTTTCAATGGGCTACTGCCCTGAGCTCAGAAAAGGCTGATTCAGTAATCACACATTTATTGGAAGTTATGGCCATCATGGGTATACCTGCACAAATAAAGACAGATAATGGTCCAGCATATGTATCTAAGAAAATGAAATGCTTTTTTGATTATTATAATATAAAACACATTACAGGTATACCAAATAATCCTACAGGTCAGGCAGTTATAGAAAGATCAAATTGTACTATAAAGGATATGCTGAACAAACAGAAAGGGACCGAAAATACCCCCAGAAATAGATTACATAATGCTTTATTAACCTTGAATTTTCTTAATGCTAATGAGAAAGGAACAACAGCAGCAGAAAGACATTGGATAATGGAAAAGTCTGCTGAACTAAATCAACGGATTTATTTCAAAGATGTGCTGACCTCTCAATGGAAGCCAGGAGATGTGCTACGTTGGGGAAGGGGTTTTGCTCTTGTTTCCACAGGAGAAGAAAAATTGTGGATACCATCAAAATTAATAAAGTTTCGATTTGAAGAGGAGAAACCTCTTGGAAAGGAGAAATGACAACTCATCCACAATGATGATATTCATACAGGTGGTAAGAAAAACATATAGAATGGGGGCAGGGTTCTGTTCCTATCTCCACAGGAAAACACTCATCTTTGAAAAATTCAAGGGACCCTGGATGTTTGGATACTGACAGATGGAAAAATACCTGCCCAATAGGAAATATCAAGAAAACTGAATGGGTTGTGTAAGTAATATTAAACCATATTTCTAAATTTATAAAGCTGGTTTTGAAGTTGGACTCTGGCTCAGTCCCTCTCCAATTCCAAGCCTGTTAGTAAGAGAAAAACCCAGAGTTTCTGGAGTTTCTGTCTCATGTCAAGAGCCATGATATGGGATAGAAAAAATATGAGTTTAGAAAACATCTTTGCTTTTCTTCATATCTATCATACTTTACATTGAATATATCTATCATGCCTTTCAGTGAATATATACATATATGTCTATATGATTAATGTTTTAAGTTTTTCACAATGAACAATGAGTTTTTCCTGAAGTGACATTTGAAGTTTCCAGGAAGAAGATGGGGCCCCATAACAACAACTCCACCTGGTTGATATGACGTCATGATACTGATAGCACTACTACAAGACCTGCTTTGGGTACCAGCTGCACAAGACAGTTCCCACTTGGTTAGCTGAAATGGTGCACATCTTATACAACATTTTGGCCAGACCTGCAGAAAAATACTCAGAGACTATTTGCAATTTTAAAAGACATTGATCTTGAAATCTAACCATCATTTTACTTTCCCAGGATCCCCCAGAAAGAACGTCGCCCCTATGACAGCTGGAAGTAATTCTAGTGGACGATGTCCCCTCTCCCAGTAAAGTTTGCCCTTGGGTTTAGGGACATCATTTAGGGGTTGATTATAATTAGTATACGATTGAGGGTTGGGGAAGGAATTTTATAAGCTCAGGGATCATTTTGAAAAAAAAAAAGAGGGATGATGGGATAATAGATTTGTAATTGTGAGTTACTGTTTTTAGACAAATATATTGGTATAGATTCTTGTATATTGATACAAAGTTAAATTATATTGACTATTGTATGCATGCATGTTTCTACTTCTGTTTAAAACATTTTTTATGTATTGACATATATTGGATTGATATATATATAGTATATATTTATCATATTGCAGTGTACATTTCTACCTCTGATTAAGATACTTATATAATATGTGCATTGATATATATTTGATATATTGATGTATATTTGTACATTGTTTATATTGGGAGGTCATTGTCCTCATTTGTTTCACAGTCATTTATTTTCTTAGTCTTTAAGTTAGATAGATATTGAGAATTATATAGATTAATAGTCATCTAAGTTTGTCATTTATAATTAGACTAATCAGGTTCTTTAGATATATAGAGATTATACTCAGTATAGATAGATAATCTTCAACTTCTTCAAAGAGCTGTAGAAAATAGCCTTTAATCTAACTCAGAGTTTTGTGGTAGTGAGACACAATTGCTCCTGGCAACACCACTCTATTCCCGAGAGAATGTTGAGCACCAAAGACACTCCACCTGGAGCCTTTCTTTTTGGCAGAACTGGCCTTTGGGCAAAGAAATGCCCATACCTCAACGACTGACAAAGATACAGAGCGTGCATCAATAGATAAAACAGGACTATCATATCCTGCCAAGACAGGGTAAGATAGTTTTGAAAAGTTGCTTGCCTTAGAAAATGGTATGTCAGTTATGTTAGGTCTTAGCCAATGTTGGTTGCTTCAACGCTGCTAATGTGACTTTGGGTGATTGCCCAGGTAGTTAGTTGTCTCTGTGATTTGTTGCATGTTTTAGAAGTTGTTTTACTGAACTTCCTAATTACCCAGGTAACATTATTTCCCTTCTCAGATCTTCGATGGGGTTGAAGACTATATAAATGTAGTTACTTTCTCTCATGACTTGGCCAAGTTATTTATTATACAAGACCAAGCTAGTTAGAACAGGATATTTGTACTTATTGTATATAATTTCATAGTAGGTTTAGAACTCTCTTATTTAAACAAAAGAGGGAGGTGTTGCGGGAGGTCCTCCCACTCCTCTAGCCTATAGCTGCTGAGATACCAGCCCATTGGGGCGTGGTCTCTCTCCCTTTAAAAAAGCGGCCACTTCCCTCTCCTCTCTCTCTTCACTTCCTGCTCCGCTGGCGACTAGACTCCCTTCCTGGTTGCATAGAGGGCTGTTGCCTGGGACAGTGATCTGTAAGTTTTTTCCCCTTTAAATAAATACCACCCTATTAATCATAATTCCAAACTGGTGTGGCATTGTTTGTGACTTACGCCTTCACCGGGAGAACAAAAAAAATTCATAATAGGGTTTTCAAAAAAAATTTTTTCTCCTCTACCACATCTTTTCTGCCAGGTCATTATTCCCTAAACACAACTATATTGTAACAACTATTTACACAGCAATTAAGTATTAGGCATTCAAAATAATCTTGAAATAATTCAAATAATACCTGGAGGATGGGAGTTCTAAGGCAACACCACCATTATAGGACTTGAGTATCCTTGCATTTTGCTATCTGCTAGAGAAACCTCAGGACAACATAATGTGCTTAGCACTAGAAGGTGGCAGCAAATAAGATACCCAAGCAGATTCTAGTAGCCAAATGTTAGAGAGGCAGAGGCTAGCAGGATAAAATGCAGAGGGGAGGAACCAGCAGGTGTAAAGGCCTGCAGGAGACAAGAATGTTTAGTCAAAGGACTCAAAATACATAGAGCAACGAGGTCAGGCTAAGAGGGGCTATGGCTGCGGAAATAGCCACTCCATCCTTTACAGGTGACTCTCCTCTTGAACCTTAAACTTGGAAGAAACCAAAATGGTAGGGTTGTGGTACCCAGAACGTCAGTTTCATTTGAATAGCATCATTGGATGAACCCCTTTCTAACCCTGGCTCAAACAGTACCCATGAGACAAGTGTTTCTACAGCTTCCATTGTACAGGTGAGCAAACAGACTGGCCGGCACCTTGTATCTTGAGGGTTACAGTGTTCCTTTATGTAAATGCTTTTTCGTTCTAGCCTTGCCTTCGAATTGAAATAAGACACAGAAAAGCTTTGTTTCCTTGCTTTCTCTCTTTCTTTTTTAATAGAGCCACTTAGACACGAGGCATTATGAATTTGCTGGACTTGTGGCTCCCTCCAGTTCCGCCTGGACTGTTCAGGAAACCTAGGAAGGGACAATGGTTATTGCCTAAAGGGCAAGTGGCTTCACAAAATTCCCCACGTCTATTCTGGTTCTCCCTCTGGGGCAGCTCTTAGATACCATCTTCTGCCAAATAGAGTTTGCTTCTCAGAAGCTGTAAGAAGTGGGAGGTTAGGGAAAAAAAAAAAAAAACCTGTATCAACCACTGCAAAATCCCCCAGCAGCCTGAGCACAAAGGGTTTGAGTTCTGAACAAAGGGCTGGGTGAGACTGGAAAGAAAATGCTGACACATGCCCTCTCCAGCTGTGAACTGGGGGTCTGAGGGCTGCTGCAAAGGTCATCTGTCTCCACATCTCTGGGCAGGAAATGCAATTCAATCCTTCCAGTGACTGATCACTTTACAAGATTAATGGAAATGTCTCCATGGCTCTGTTCTGACAGCACAAAAAGTGAATCAAACTTCTCCCCTGGCCGCCTACTCAGCGAGGTCAGCTGATTCCTTGTCTTTAAAAGTTCAAAACTTTCCTCCAGGACGTCTTCCCTGACGTTCCTTTGATAGAAGAGATCTGCCTCCAGGGTTGGACCAAAGTCAGCACCTGGAGGTGGGCGGACTTTCTGAGGCTCTTCTGTCTTTGCTTCATCTTTCAAAATAAAAGACATGCAAAGGGTTAACTGCCAGCCTTCTTGTCCATCCCTCAAGGACTGTCAACCAGTGACAACCGAGCATGATGAAGTAATGCATGCCTTTTCATTTCCATTGGCTATCATACACGTCCATCAATCCCAAGATACAACTTTTGAAAGAATCTTTGAACTTTTATGGCTCTCTCCACAGCATTAACCCTTTAACTCACCTGTGGCCTCGAGGGTTCTTCCCATCCGTACACAGAAAGGGAAACAGGACGTAAAGCAGGATTCTATAGAGAACATTAAACTTTCCCCCAAGGATCAGGCCTGAGTCTTTGTACAGTTTTGTTTTTCCTTTTTGACTTCAATCCACAAGAGACTGAGGACTAAAAAACAAACAATCATTTTAACAGAAACAGCTCGGTCTGCTGATATAGTAAAGCAAAGTAGGTTTTAAATTCTAAAAGGGATACAAAGTAGAATAAAACTTGTCTTAGGATTTGCCAGTGCTGGCTCTTGCACACACAAGGTTTTACTGTGTTTAATTTCTCTTCCTGCTCCCTTCTATCCCCTGGCATGCTGTGGACTGAACCCAGAGCCTCTACATGCCAGCAAGCGCTCTCTATTCCTGAGCTACACCGCTAATGTGGCATCCATTTCTGAGGTTGTGCACCTCCATGGTACAGAGGTGGGAAGTCACTACAGCATCTAGAACCAAATTCAATCCTTCAGATCTGGATCAGGCACTATTCATACATATGTGTGGTTAAAGTTTCACAGGGTACCGAAGAATAACTACTTTACTCATTTTTCTTCGCCTATTGTTGTGTCTTTCCAAAGAAAATTCAATTTATATAAATGGTTACATATAGCCAGACTGTGGTGGCACACGCCTTTAATTCAAACTATTGGGAGGCAGAGGCAGGGGGAATCTCTGAGTTGGAGGTCAGCTTGGTTTACACAGTGGATTCCAGGACATCCAGGGCTACACAGAGAAACCCTGTCTTGTTAAAACAAAGAATAAGTATTGATCTTCTTTGATTTACCCAAGTAGTGATCAACATTGAGTATTCTGTATCTTATTTTTACTTAAGGATATCATCAAGTCATTCCATGTAAACATATATTTTCTTCTATTCAATGCTGACCATCAAACCAAGAGCCTCGATTTAATTTTTTTGTGTGTGTGTTTTTGACAGGTCCTGAGTTTATCCATAGGATGCAGATCATCCCTTGGACGTTCATTTTTAAGATGTGGGCAAGTGAGCCAGCCCCACCCAAACTGGTACCTGGCCAGGCTCACAGGCATAGGAGCAAATGCTTTGAAGTCTAAGGCTGCAGAATTCACACTGTACCATATGAGCTCTCCCGTATAACCATTGCTGGGATCTTTGCCTCCATGGGCTCTTCATTCATTCAATTACTGTTTTGGGATAGTTGATTACAGAGATGCTAAGTCAAATGGGACCTTGACTCATGCATAAATAGCTTGGTAGGTACTTTAAGAGCAATAGTGGCAAATACCCTAAGGCGTCATTGTTTTAAGTTTTCTGCTTGCTTGCAGCCCTGGGATTGGATCCGGGGCCTTGCACATTGTGCTAGGCAAGAGCTGTCTCACTGAGCTAGAACTCTAGCCCATTAATCTTTTTTTTTTTTTTTATTTTGAGATAGGTTTTCATTATATTGCTCAAGCATGCACTACCATGCCCGGCTTAAATATGAATATTTTTGCTACAAGTGTATTTTAATAGTAGAGTGAGTTCTTGGTTATCATTATAAGTAGCTGGGTTCTACCCCATGAGCACGTGCGTACGTGTACACACATCAGAGCAACTGTAATTGACAGCATAGGTATATAATATTCCTATCTTTTTTATGTCATAATCCCACAGGCAGGCTTACACAGTGGCCAGTCTTGTGTGCTGTGGATACAAGCTCTTGGTTCAAATCCTATAGCGAGAGTATCATTGTGGTCAAACAACTTAGCATTTCTTTGAGCCTTAGCTACAAATGGGGAGAAATTGGCTAAGATTTAAAGAGATGGCAGATAGGAAAGGCTTTGCCCACAGACACTGTAAGTTCTTAAAAGCCTGGAGCTAGAAAGCTGCGAGAGTCCAGAGGCAGGAGGCTCATGCAGAGTTTGAGATCTGCCTAGTTTACATAACAAGTTCCAGGCTATCTAGGGCTCAGGAGAGACCCTGTTTTACAAAGAGGACAGCCAATGATCTGAGAACGGTTTGTTTTTTTCTCAGTCCAGATGAGTGCTCCATCCAGAATCGCAGTCATCCTGTTAAACCATGTCTGCCTCCTCCCACCCCACAGTGTGTGTGGTGTATGCGTGAGGCTGCTCCGTCCGGGTTTTCTCTCTGTGTGTAACTGAAGCTGTTGCTTCTATGTTTTCTGTCTTTGAGCAGAGGATGGAGGGAACGACTGAATGAGTAGAACATAGACAGGCAGGATTCGACTGGGCCTTTTACAAGACCTAGCAGGAAGATACAGGAAGTCATTATTACTTTGTTTCCAGTGGGGCTGGCTTGGTTTTTCTGCATTAAAAGTTCATCTTTTCTCTTCCTGTCACCTATTCTAAGCTCCTGGGGGGACAATCAGCCAAAGTTACAGCTCAAGGGTCTGGCCCTTCCCCCTCTGGTCCAAAATAACCTCCTCTGCCACTTGGAGCGAATGCTTGGAATTCTTTCAACTGAGGACAGAGCCTTTCATCTGCCAATTACTGATAAAGAGAAAATGCAAATACGCTGGAGAAGGTGATCCATCAAGGGTCCAACGTTTACTGAGTGACCACTTAGACCCAGCAGAGGGGTAGGCATTCTGGAGGAGTCAAAGGGGAACAAACTGCCGGCTGGCCCGTTCTTTTAGGTTTGTGGTTTCCTGGAGGTCTGTAAAGGGAGGGGACTATATCAGGTGACTAGTCAACAACCCCTCCCCACTCTCTACACGCCCGGAGGTGATATGTGGACTTAACTGCTTTTATATGAAGGTGACTAACATTAAACTTTTTCCTAATGCCACTATTTTGGGGGTTTCTAGGAAGCCAAAGGGGGAGAAAGAGCCTTAGGGAGGAAGATGAAGGACGATCAAGTGTCCCATTTGACAGTTTTGCTTTAAGTCTGCACTGATTCTCAATTCAAGCCCTCCTTTAAACCAGGTTTATTTCATTGTGAAGCATAAATGAAGGTGGTGAACATTTTAAAAGGGCCAGCTGTTTGCCGGGCGGTGGTGGCACACGCCTTTAATCCCAGCCCTTGGGAGGCAGAGGCAGGTGGATCTCTATGAGTGTGAGGCCAGCCTGGTCTACAGAGAGCGAGTTCCTCCAAAGTCAAAGAAAAACCCTCTCTCAAAACCCACCCCCCAGCCGGGTGGTGGTGGCGCATACCTTTAATCCCAGCACTTTGGAGGCAGAGGCAGGTGGATCTCTGTGAGTTCCAGGACAGGCTCCAAAACCACAGAGAAACCCTGTCTCGAAAAACCAAAAAAAAAAAAAAAAAAAAAAAAAAAAACAAACCCACCCCCCAAAGGGGCAAGCTGTGGGATTGTGGGTGAATGGTTTTGCCTTTCTGATCTGTTTACAAAACAGACCTACAAGTCAAGAAGACATTTCCTTTAAAAGATTCTCAGAAGAGGGGGCAAATAAAAACGATCCATGTCATTTATTTATTTATTTACTTTTGGTGTTGAAACCAGGGCTTTATAGTTGCTAAGCCAAACTCCATCCCAGTGGTCCCAGGTTTTCAATAGAGGGTTGGTTAGAAAGACTGCCTACTGGGTGCAGCTGAAAGCTATGAAGATGTGATTTCAGTTTGGTGACAAAGTTGGAAGCTTGTTGCCTCATGCCAAGGTAAAAGATTTCTGCTGCTAACATGCGTGGATGGAATTAAACTTCAGAGACTAGCTTTGGGCACAGGCAGAAAAAGGGAAGGACATTCTAACGTGAGGGAGGGAGAAGTATATTGTCTCTGAGGGTGAGTCAGGGCTCACAGCTCAGCTCAGGTGGCAAGGCCACTTCCTCCCCACATCTGTCTGAGCTAACGCTTGTTGACACTGGGACAAGATAAAAAGAACAACTACCCAGATTCATAATTTCTTGCATCGAGGCTTCTCAATGTGCAAACTGACCTGCTTTAACTTGTGTACTGGGCAAGAAGCTGCAATCGGCACCTCCTAGGATCATCTAAGGGGTCTCGGAGTATTCCTGGTGCTATGTTATAGGCCTTGCAGGACACACAGGCTGGGTGGGAACTAAGTTTAGGGCTAGCTTTTCTCATAATTAAAATGGACCTGATTTGTCCATTTTGGTATTTACAGGATCACCCAGGTCCAATTCTGGGAGCAGTCACAAGCACTACTTAAGGTGACGGAGGAGCATGGGGGGGGTCTGATATTCTGTGCATATTCAGAGGGTGCCCCTACCTCCGCTAAGAAACAATATGGCTTAATCAGGGTGTGCTATCTCAGCAAGCCGCGAACATCCTCACCGCTTTACTATTAAATTGCCAAACAAAGAGCTTACCTTTCTCCTACATGTGAGTTGCATTACAGACGCTAACTCGGATTCTCTATTTCCCTCCTGTATATCGATTTATCTCTTCTCAGCGAGTGTAGAGACTTTTTTCTTTTCTTGCCCAACTTCTTATTTCAGGCTCTTCAACTGAGGCTGTCCGAATGAATGAATAAATGAAAGGCTGTCTTCCGGTCAGCTGCAAGCTGAAAAGGCTGTGGACTGGCTGTATTTCCTGTACCTATGCGTGTATGCCCATATTATTATTTCAGTCCGGAGAAAAGTTATGCAGTCTATACGGATACAGAGCTGCGCTAATTTCTTTCTGAGCCCCTTAGATACCTCTTCCATATGGCAGGTTCGCAAATGGATAGGGGTTTGGACAGGCTGGCCCCTCCCCCCTAGACATGCAGTATAAAAGCAAAATCAGAAAAAGAAATTATACGTACAAAATACTTTGAATTTAGGTCGCCAGCACAGGTAATAAGGTGAGGTAGACTCAGGAAGAAAGGGGAGCCGTGGGTAATCCGAGAAAGGGGGCAGGGGCAGAGGTGGGGGGTCGTTTTGGGGGGTGCCAGGCCCCGGGGGCTTTCAAGCCAGCAGGCTCGGCTAGCATTTCCGTGCCTCCCGCTGAGGCCATCCGTGCAAAGCTGCACCTCCCTCTCCACCCCCTCCTCTCTTTCCCTCCCTCCCTGCCCCGCCATCTCTGGGATGCGCCCGCCGCCTGCAACTCAACCCTCCAAAAGTCAGCTCCCGGGCGGCGGCGGCGCCTGCGTGCAGAGGCGCACTCGTGACCCAACAACAAAACAGCGATGCCAAGGCGCTAACGGCGCCGGGTGCGTCCCAGGCTCCCTTCTGGCCCCACACCTCCTACGGCTGTGGTCCCCGACACCCCCAACCCGAGCCCCCCTTCTCCCCAACTAGCCCTGCCGCAAGCTCCGAGCGCGATCTGCAACAATGTTTACGTTCCGGGGATTATGACGTCGACGCCTCCCCCCCACAACTGCTGAAAATGGTTTCCTAGGACTTTGCAAACGGATCTGCTTAAGTGTTGGTGCAAAACTTTGTAGATATCGGCTCTGGCTTGCTCTATTTATTTATTTTTTGGTTTCTTTTCTTTAGTCTTCCCTCCTCTCCCCCTCCGCCAAAATGCAGGGGGCAGGAGTGTTGACAATTAATTGGTGAACTCTCCTAAAAAAATGGAGGCAGAGAAAGACTCTGGAAGAAGATTGGTGTGTAGCTTTTTTTTTTCCCCCAAATCTGTATCTGGTATATGATCGATTATTTATTTATTTTTTTGGTTGTTTCTTGCTGCCTTTTCTTTCCTTTTCTGTATTTTGCAAGAGGACCGGAAAAAAATAATAAATTGCATGCAAAAGGAAGCAAGCAGCTTACTCCTCCAGTCTCTTGTGAGGCTCAGGGTCTCAGACACTTAAGTGGGGAGGAGGTCGCGCCGAAAGGCGTGGAGGGGGCTGAGCGGGCTTGGGGTTCGCCTGTGATCTGGGGGGTTGCGGGGCTCGGGGCTCGGGGCTGGGCGGCGGAGGGAGGAGGAAGAGGGATGCGGGGAGTGGTGGGGGAGACTCCTTAGGAAGTGAGTGTGCGCGCGCGCTTGTGGGGAGATGAGGCAGCTGCTGGTGCGTTTTGGGGTCTCTGATGGAAGCTTTGTGGTGGGCCAGCTGCCTCTCTCTCCCCAAGCTCTTAACCGTCTCCCCTCTCCTCCTCTTCTTGCACTAGCGGTCGGTCGGCGGGGGCGGCTAGGGTCTCAACCCTTCCGTTTCAGCTTTCCAGCTTTTCTGTAGCTCCGGAGCGGCTCCAGCTTTAGAAATGCCGCCGGCCCTGGGTTCCGGCTTCCCGTGTTGGCCGCTGTGGCCGCCGGGGCTGCTGTTACCGCTGAGCCGGGCGCTGCAGCGGCTTCTCTCGGGGCCTACATCTGCCCCGCCAGCTCATGCCCCGAAACCCCTTTAGGGGTTACATAACCAGGCTCCCTGTGGAGCGGGCAAAGCGCTGGACATCACTGGGGTAGGGGCAAAGGAAAGCCCCCAAATAGCATTTCCACGTCTTCAAAAGATGCAGGAAGGGAGTGCTTCGTATATAGACATTTGGGCCTTGGGGGTTTGAGCCCCTTTTTCTGCTTTTCAGCATCTTTGGCATTTGCGCAAAGTTGTTCAGATTGCAATACTGGGGTACAGTGGGCGCGCGGCTCTTGCACCTGTTTGTGGTGGGCCCAGGGTGAGAGGAGACCCCCAAGTCCTCTCAGTAATGTCCCGGGTTCTCTGGTTGGGTCCCGCAGCGTGCGATTGACCGCCAGAGATACGACGAAAACGAGGACTTGTCGGACGTGGAGGAAATCGTCAGCGTCCGTGGCTTCAGCCTGGAGGAGAAGCTACATAGCCAGCTGTACCAGGGGGACTTCGTGCATGCCATGGAGGGCAAAGGTGAGGTGCCCCCTCTCCTGGCTGCAGTCTGTGCAGAGGGCCAGCGCGCACGTGGGGAGGGAGCTGCCTGTGGCTGGGTTCGTATTTCGCGCCCGCGTCCCCCATTCCAGGGGATCCGGTGACGAAACGAGACCGAGCACTGGGGGTGGGGGGGTGGTAAGGGAAGAGGGCAAGCAGGAAGAGGGCTGGGCCTGGCGTGGGCCTAGGCCCTGATTGTACCCATCACTAACATCAGGGTGGTCATTGCCAAGGGGCTAGCCGACTGAGGGACGGGGGACAGACACTGGGACTGAGGGAGGATGTGAGCGCAGCATCCTTTCTCTCCCAAGCCGGTTGCGCTCTCTGCGCTCGCTGCCAGAGGTGCAGCGCCTGGCAGGAACCTTCTGAACGTCCTTGGGACATGGGGTGAGGGCGTATGCTTGGAACCTCCCATACAAACTCCTGTCATCCTGGACTCTGAGGGTTATGAACTGGAATGGGCTTAGGGATTGGAGATAGCAGCATCTTCGGTTAGGGTTACGCCCCTTAGTGGCTTGAGTCTGAGCCTTTGGTCCTTAGTGCCTTTCCCCCTTCGAGGGCCCTGCCCTGCGGCATGGGAGAAGGGACTAAGTGGGCTGTTGGGAGTTGTTGGCACTACACCCTCCTCCCAAGCCTGAGGCCTCTAGCGCTGAGTAGTGGGGTCTAGGTTATATATGTGATGAATTACCCGATCAGGCCTAAAATCCCTGTGCCTTGGCAGTTTGAATGAAGACTTAGGTATCTCTCTGGAAACAGGATTATTTTCCATGCCTGAGATGAGAGCTCTGTGCTCTGACCTTCCCAGTGTGGAGCAGAAGCTGGGTAGGCTCCGGTTTTGTTTTTTTTTTTTTTTTTGCAGAGTGAGGTTGAATATTTATTCAGGGGGTTATGGAGGAGGAAGGGTGAAGGGGGGCAGAGAGAGAAAGTGAGAAAGAGAGGAGAAAGAGACAGAGAAGGGGGGGAAGCAGAGAAGTGGGGAGAGAGGCAGAAGCGAAGCTGCCTCTCTGAGAGGAAGATGGAAAAGAGAGCAGGCTCCGGTTTTGGAGGGACTCCTGGCTTTGGGCTTCTCCCTCTCCTACTGACGGAGTGGGTGTGGCTGAGGATGTTTCTTAGATGTGCTGGGTGATGCTCCTGTTTGAGGCTTGGTTTTAGGAGCCCTGAACCACCCCAGCCAGCGTCCTGGGGTTCCTTTGTGGACCCTGGTCCCAGAACCTATCTTCTTGGCTTTGGGAGCAGCCCTTGCTTACCCAGGCCTTTCTGGAGTGTTTGGATTTTTTTTTTTTTTAAGTTTCCTTTCAATTACTCATTTTCCATTTTGTGTTTCCCATCCCCCTTGGAAACCCCTGTCCTCACAGTGAGCTGACAGCAGGGGCAGTGCCTCCCTCCTCCAGGTTCTGCTTGAGTGGCTGAGGCCTAGAGTTAGCCCTAGAGGAGACTGTCCCGGCTTTGCATTTTTGAAGTTTCTCTTTTGTGCTCATCGCCTCCTGGGGCTCTGGTGGAGTTAGGGAGAAGTGGGGGGAGGGAAGAAGACATTTTTTCCCCCAATAAATTTCACCCAAAAGCAGGGTGCCAGCCCCAACCGCATTTCTATTTTCTCTGTATAAATGGGATTTTAATTTTCCTTTTCTCTCTCCACTTTACTGATCTTGGCAGAGCCTATGAGAATACGGTGTGCAGGCTCTTGGTGGTCATCTGTCAGCAATCCTCCGGCCCATTTGTGGAAGCTGAAACTGTGGGGGTTGGTGGGGAGACAGGGGTATGAGGGCTGGGAACGTTCCATTAGGGAAGGATGGGAAGCATCCTTCTAGCTGCTGTCCTGGCTGCTTTCAAAGGAGAGGGCCTTAGGGTTCTGCTTGTTAATTCAGACCTGGCCCCAAAACTGGAGGGAGGAGTTGAAATGCAGAAGGAACCTTTAGCATGGATTCAAAACAGAAGCTTCTCAGACTTCTCTTCCTTTAAATCCAGAGGAATCCCCATTCACTGGGAGCCCCTGGGGATCTGAGCCTTTGGGGTCAGGGCTTTCCAGGCTCTGGGTTTTGTTCTCTCTCTTCTGAGCCTGTGGCTCTGGCCTCCTCCTCCCCCAGGGCTGCCCTGGTGAACTGTTTCACTGGGACCAAGGCTTCCATGGCTCCAGGACTGTCTTTCTCCTTTCTGACCAGCTTGGAGAGGACCTGTGTTCTTGTTGCCTTGTGTTAGCTGATTTGGGAGAAAGGAGGGTGTGTCTCAGCACCTCTCACCTCCATTGTGAGGGAGATGGTTGGGTCAGAGCCCCTGGCTTGGGAATTGATGAAGGAAAGAAATGAGGCAAAGGCTGAGGGGCTTTGGTTAGGATATTGTGGGTGGGGGCGTCTGTACCATGCAAATAGAAAACTGCCTGGTGAATTTTTTCGGGGAGTGGGGTCTTCCTGTGCTCCATCTTCACAGTTCACTAGCTCATCCCTCCTGGTTATCCAACTGAAGCAAGTATTACGACGGGCTCCAGCAGCATTTCACTATGGGAAGACAACAAAGCTGTGCCCAGTTCCCTAGTTATTTTGGCACCAAATACATAGTTTCCAGGGAAACCGGCTTTTCCCCACTCCCCTTCACTATGCAGGATATTACAATAAGATTTTCCCTGATGTTCAGCTCCAGCGAGAGCCCTCCTCCCTGCTCTCTGTGGGGCTTCAGATCCTCCCAGGTAGCACGCTTCAGTTTTGGTGTCCTCCTGTCCCAACTCTGTTTGGGACCTGTTTGTCTGTCCCTATTTCTCAACAGTAGCTGGTGAGTTTTCAGCACAGAGTTCTTGATTAAGTCTCCTCCGCTGGCCTCGGGCTGTTCATTGACAAGTTGGGACCCGTGGGGCATGCCGAGAATGAGTAGGCAGAAGAGCTGATGGAGGATACAGTTTGGCTTTGCCTTGTCTATCTTATTTCACCACAGGTTTCTTTTGTTTGTTTTATTTTTATTTTGGTTTTATCTTCTAGCTGGTACCTATATCCAGTGTATATGCCTTGTTCTTTATTTATCCCCCCTCACTGATGGGTTGTGGTTCATTTGCTCTTCAATAACTTAACCAAATAATTGTTTTTAATTCAAATATCCAAACAGATTTTAACTATGAGTACGTACAGAGAGAAGCTCTCAGGGTTCCCCTGGTTTTTCGAGACAAGGATGGACTAGGAATCAAGTAAGTTGCTAAATTAACCCCTTCTTCCCTGATCTTCCTCCTCCCTGTCAGAATTTCTAGCTTGGGATGTGTTCTCTCCTGTCTTCTCACACTTCAGCACTTCCAGAAGGACTTTTTCCTAAGACCTGAGAACAGCTTCTCCTTGTTCAAGACCTGCTTGAGGAGAAAAACTGCCAAAAAGTGATCTTTTTCAGGAGCTGGGGAGAGAGGTCCTAGGGCGTTTAAACAGTGATAGACCTCCCCCATTCCTGTCCGGTCTAGCCTGGTCATTTCAGCAGTGTTCGATCTCCCAGCCCTTTCTGGTCTAGCCTGATCCCACATAGCAACTTCTTAGTGAGCATTGTTCCTCGCCTGCTTAAATCAGAGTGAAGGTAGTAAAGGGACCGGCCACCCAGTCTGGGGCAACAGAATGCATGCTTTCTCAACATACTCCCAATATGTGTGGGAAATGGGCCTCTTTCTGTGAAGGGTGTGTGTGTTTTCTCCCCTTTCCCTGCCTGCCTCTGTCTGTCTTATGTTCTGGAGAAGAACTGCCAACATTCTGGGTTGGGGAGAGATTGAGGCAGGCTGGAAGAACAGGTTCCCCTCCTTGGGCAGGGATAGGAAAGGATAGGCTGCCTCCTCCCTCTGCAGCATCTATGACTAGGCTCGTTCATGTATGTTCCTACCAGAGGCACAAGACTTCAGCATCAACTTCACCATGCAGTCCTGGCTAGCCTGGAGCTCATTATGTAGACCAGGCTGCCTCAGACTTAGAGATCTTCCTGCCTCTTTCTGAGTGCTGGAGTTAAAGGTGTGTGATACCATGTCTGCCTTTCAGTAACTCCTTTGTTTTGTTTCTGTTTCCGAGAGGTTAGGCTGGCCTCATACTTAACCGCGTGGTTAAGGACGACCTTGAGGTCCTGTTCCTCCTGCCTTTACTCCCAAGTGCTGGGATTGTAGGCAAAGGCCACAGTCCATAAAGACATGATGTCCCCTTTTCTGACTCTGACTTGATTTATTATTTAGTTAATTTATTTATTTTTGAGATAGTTTATTGCTTTGTAGCCAAGGTTGGCTTGAAACCTTGTTTGAGTCCTCCAAATGTGTTCCCTCTGAGTATAAATGGTCTCCCCTGTTTTCCATACCATACTGTATGGAATCTTTTTTCCCTTCTGTGCAGCCCCTGGTTGTCCTCTGCCTCCCAAGTGCTGGTATTAAAGGTGTGCACCAGCATCGCCCAGCTGGAAAGTATTTTCTTTTCTTTCTTTCTTCCTTTTCTTTTTCTTTCTTTCTTTTTCGTTTTTTTTCGGACAGAGTTTTTCTGTAGCTTTGGAGCTTGTCCTGGAACTTGCTCTTGTAGATCAGGCAGGCTGGCCTTGAACTCACAGAGATCCGCCTGCCTCTGCCTCCTGAATGCTGGGGTTAAAGGCGTGCGCCACCACCGCCTGGCTGAAAGTATTTTCTAAAAGGGAAGGAGACACCCTATTAAAGCAGGTGTTTGGTCCTTGACATCTTTCTTCAGTCTTCTTGCTGTAGAGTTGGCCCATCCTTCCTGAGGCTCAGCTTTGGTCTTTCTTTTACTTTTTATTTTTTTCTTTTATTTATTATGTATACAATATTCTGTCTACATGTATGCCTGCATGCCAGAAGAGGGCACCAGATCTCATTACAGATGGTTGTGAGCCACCATGTGGTTGCTGGGAATTGAACTCAGGACCTCTGGAAGAACAGCCGGTGCTCTTAACCTCTGAGCCATCTCTCCAGCCCTAGTCTTTCTTTTATAATAGAGAGCATACTCCATGATTCTGGGCATCTTCCCTCAAGGTACCTTCCTGCTTTCCCAGGTTTCCCTCTGGGTTATCTCATTCTCAGCATAGAGCAAAGAACCCCTTTTGGAAAAATGGCTTCCCCCTGGATCCAGGGTAGAGTCTAGCTCTGTGGGTTTATTTTATCTATCCAGTTTTTAAATTTATTTTTATTTTCATTTTGTGTTCATTGGTGTTTTGCCTACATATGTCTGTGGGGGAGTGTCAGAAGCCCTGTAGTTGGAGTTGTGGGCTGTGATGTGGGTGCTAGGAATTGAACCTGGGTCCTCTGGAAGAGCAGTTGGTGCTCATAAGTGCAGAGCCATCTCTTCAGCTCCTGTTTATTTATTTTGTAACCAGATATTCATGCCTGTCTCTCTCTAGGATGCCAGACCCTGATTTCACAGTCAGAGACGTCAAACTCCTTGTGGGTAAGTGCTGCCAGTGGGGCAGAAGAAGGGAAGGGGCGGTCTTCGCTACCTGCCCATTTAGAAAGAACCTTCTCTCTGGAGGAGGTTGGAGCAGGTGTTAGCTGCAACCGTCTGATTCTGGAGAACAAGTCGGATCACAAAGTCCTGAGAAGCTGTACGGGGGGGGTGGAGGGGGTGGGGGGGGTGTTTGCCAGCACAGTTTTTATGAGGCGATCTGGACCCAGGCTCTGTCTCGGGCGTCAGCAATGCAATTTCAGATCTCCCTTTGCGTTTGTTTGTGGGTTGCTGGGTAAACACTGGGTGCTTCATGACCCCTAAAAGACTTTGATGCGTTCAAGGGGGAGGGACTGTGCTCCTGCTTCCTCAGGGTTCTGGACAGGCCAAGGGTGGGGCTTCCACTGGGTGTGCAGCAGATGACTGTTAACCCTCTGAGAGCCTGCAGAGCGCACCTGTGGCTTGGCTCTCTCAGCCTTCACCAGAGAGAAGAAAAGTCCTTCAGTACCCCACTCTTTCTAGAAAGCCGTTTCTTACCTACGTGGTAGGCTGAGACTGTAACTGACAAGGCCCCTGCCCTATTTTCTAGGACAGGAGTCTATAAAGAAGTTAACCACATGTCTTTCCAGTGATGGAAAGGACTTTGAAGAAGCAGTGCAGGGTGATGGGTCGAACGTGGTGGGGCTGTAGGCAGGGTCATCAGGGATGATTCCTGAGCTGAAGCAATCAACTCTGGGTGCCTGGAGAGCGGGCTCACTTGCCGCTCTTCCAGAAGGCTTGAGCTTGTTTCTCAGCGCTTACGTCAGGCTGCTCACAACCACCTGTAACCCAGCGCCGGTGGATTTGACACGCTCCTCTGGCCTCTGTAGGCACCAGTATACATACAGAAACACATGAATCGTGGAAAAGAATAGTCTAAGCTGTGAGATGAGCAGAGGAAAAGGCCAGGGGGACAAACTTGGCATTTCAACTTAAATGACAGAGTAGAAAGTGGTAGAAGAGCTGGCAGAGGCCCCAGGACCAGGTCATCAGGGCCCTGGTGGCCCTGGGGAAATTTGGATTTGGCTGTTGAATATGATGAGAAGCCTTGGGGAGATGAAAACTGGGGTGAGGGTGAACCTGTGACTTATTTTCTTTGGGGGTATTGGCACTTTTAAATCAATTTAATTAATCAGGTAATTAATTAATTTGTGGTTTTTAATTAATTTAATTGTGGTTTAATTAAACCAAGGCCCTCATACATGCCAGCCAAGTAAGTTTTCTACAAACTGGGTTATATTCTTTTTTTTTTGAAATTAAAATAAAATCCATGTAACCAAACGCTATTTAAAGTATACAGTTCAGTGGTTTTTTTGTTTTAATATTCATGTTTTAGAGCCGTCACCACTATCTAATTCCAGACTACCACAAACCTGTAGCTCCAAATTGTATTTTCCTTCATTTCCTTTGTATTGAATGACCACGTTTTGTCCGTTTTCCCCCCAGATGGACATTTTGCTGTTACGAATAATGCAATGAATATTTATGCACAAGGTTTTATGAGTATCAGTTTTTCTTGAGTCTTGGGAAGGAAACTGCTGAGTCTTAGGGCATCTTCGTGTGTTTTCTGTTGCTGTGACAGACTGCCCTACACCTAGCAATTTTACAGAGGAGAGGTGGCTTTGGTCCCTGGTCTTGAGACTGTCAAGTCCAACAGCATAGTGTAGAAATGCATGGTAGAAAGAGAGGGGCCAAGCAGGGGTGTGCAGAACCAAAGGAACATCTTGCTGTAGAGCACCTTGTATCATGGTACCTAATTCAGTCCCTGCAGACGTTTATCCATTCCTAAGGGGTCCACCCTGAAGACCTAAATACCTCCCAGTAGGCCTGCTTCCCACCTTCAGTACCGAGATACTGAGTTTCCAACGTGAACTCCTGGGAGTCACTCACACAAAGTATAAGGCAGCTGACTAACCGTTAACTACCAACCTGTTTGCCATCAAGTCTTTATCAGTCGGATCTGTATGAGTGTCCAGATTGCTCCTCCTCTACACTTGTGCTTATTATGGTCTGTTTTGGTTTTGTTTTTTGCTTTTGCCTCCAAGTTAGCTTTGTTTCTTGGGGTTTGTGTTTATTTGTGTTTGAAGCAGGGTCTCATGATAAAGTCCAGACTGGTCTAGATTTGCCATTCTCCTACCTCAGCCTTGTTATTACAGGTGTGTGCTACCAGACCCCATCTCTGTTTTTGATGACCACTGGCCATGCCAGTGGGTATGGACCGGAGTGACTGGATTGAAAACCACACATGTGGGAGATGAAGGCAGCTGGCTAGTGGCATGTCAGACAGTTTGGTTGGAAAAATTAGGGCCGTTGCTCTTTTAGGTTTTGAAGACTGTGTAACCAGGTTTGGTGGTCTTGAATTCACAGTGATCCTCCTGCTTTAGCCTTCCAAGTGTTGAGATTATAGACGTGTGCTACTGTCCGGCTCCAGCTTTCTTAAATAATGTTGCCCACCTGGACTCTGTAATACGCGTTCCAAGCCTTTTGTGGATGTGGTATGCTCTGCTGAGTCCAGGCTGCCTCTCTTTTCCCTTGGTCCTCGTGCATCTCCTGGTGGAAGCAGGAAGACCCCATTAGATAGTTCCAGCATCCTTGCAGACTAGAATTGTATGTTGAGCAGGAAAGCAGGGCCTGCTAACCAGCTTCCGTCTCTGTCAGTATTCTTTTCCCCCCTTTGTTTTCATTTTGAGACAAGGTCTTACCCTATAGCCCAGGCTGGTCTTCAGCTCACATTAATCTTCCTCTGCCTCCTACATGGTGGGATTATGGGTATGAGCCATCATGCCTAGCTCTCTTAGCATGTCTGGGGCCATTCTCTGCATGTATATGCTTTAGGAAGGCACGAGGAGTTTGGACACTGATGTTGGTGGCTGCAGTTCTCCTGGGCTATTACGGTTGTCCATTGTGGTCTCTGACCGCACAGGCCCTGCACGGTGGTGATAGGCGCGTTTATCATAGGTGACAGAGTTGACAGGTGTAACTCAGGCTGGCTTAAACAGAACAGAATAGCTGATTTATGTGTTAGATCTAGGCTGTAACCTTCAGGCACTTACAGACCTAGACTTCCTAAGTGTGTCCTAGAGGAAGTTGTCTCCAGAGATCACCTCTTGCCTCAGGCTCTGCGGAGGGCCCTTATCTTCAGAACCCTCTTTCTCACCCTCGCCTTTCTTTTCTCCACAGTTTCTCTTTGCTCTTTTCTTTTCCTGAGTTGTTTTGGGCAGTGCTGCTCCTTGTGAAGGTAAAGACAGAACCAGGAGCCCCAGGCTGACACTTGGCTACCTCAGGCTCCTCCTTCCTGACTGCCATGTCTCTGGAATGGCAGATAGTTCAGCACCATGCCAAACTTGAAGCTGGTAGCTCGGGACAGTAAGTAAGCCCGAGGGACGGATAAGCCTGGCAGACAGTGAGGAAACGGCAGTTCTCCAGGATGTCTCAGACAGAGATCCTTTCCTAACGTTAACTCAGGCCTTCTACTAGGAGGGCAGTGTTGGGGTGGCTCTCCCACCAACTTCAGGAGGGGGTTGGATGGATGGAGAGCAAAACACTCGCTATGGAAACATGAGGGACCCGAGGCCGCATCCCAGCACCATGTAGTGCTGAGAAGGTGTGGAACCCGTCTGTAATCCCCGGACTCAGGGGTGTTGACCATGTCAGTGCTGAGCAGGCGTGGAACCCGTCTAACACACATACACACACACACACACACACACACACACACACGCTCCCCCCCCCAAAAAAAAAGGAAGAGAAAAGCAGGTTGGGGGAGGCATGACCAGCTGTTCAGGCTGCAGCGCTGGCTGTGACCCCTCTACTGTTTTAAAATCCAGCTTTTGTCTGCTGACCATCTGCTCTCACTTGAGCCCTGTCTTTTATTTATAGAAATGGATCTCAATATGTTTTCCAGGCTGGTCTTGAACTCTTGGGCTCAAGCATTCCCCCTACCTTAGCTTTCCAAGTAACTGTGACTGGAAGCCTGTGTCACTTGCAGTGGCTTGCCTTTAAAACTAATAAAAAATAAAAAGTTTCCGTTTCTACATTATACTGTTGTTCAAATAATAAAAACCCAGAGATTGATACTGGCTCTTCCCTCTACCTCCGACTGAAAATGGGTGATCTTGCCTCCACAAATCCTCAGATTGAGACTGAGACCTACCTCTTCCTGTTTTATATTCCTCTCCAGTGCTAGGATTAAAAGCGTGCACCACTGCCCAGCCTCTGTGGCTAGCTAGTGTAGCTGCTGAGATTAAAGGTGTGTGCCACCACTGCCTGGACTGTGGGGCTGACTAGTGTGAGTACTTTGCACTGATCTTCAGGCAAGCTATATTAAAACACAAATAATATGCCACTCTATTTCCCCTCTTTTGTCTAAAATAAAAGAGACTATCACTGATAAAAGAAAAATTATATACAGTAAGTGTAACTATATAAGGAAAACTATATACAATAAGTATAGTAACTATATACAATATATACAGGCAATAAATACATCAATAATGTCTAGTCCATTTACATTTGACAAATTCAGGGAAAATACTCCATATCTATCCTGTCTTGATGAATCCAAAAGGTTGTACCTAATTCACTTTCTCTTGCAATTTGCATTATTGAATTCTTTTACACTTTTTACCTCTTTAGTGAGTTTCTTTTCTGAGTCTGGTAAACAAGGAAAACTACTATAACCATCTAGTCTTTGACTCCCCAGAGACCCGAGAAGGAAGTAATATTAACTGGGTAGCAGGAAGTGCAAACAAGCAACTTTCAAAAAATGTGAGCCATGACAGAAACAGCTGGCTACCTGACAGTCACCCAAAGTTCCTCTGCAGTGTTGGGGCATGCATCTTTGGCCGACAGGCCTAGAATATCTAACAGACTTTTCTGTGAAGCAAGGTTTTTGAAGGACTTGTCTCGCTTTGTCTGAGCAAGGTTTGACAGTCACTGTCTTTTGTAATCTTCTTGTCCCATTAGGACAGCATACTGCCAGCAGTCGAGGCAAGGGCAATTTCTTGCCCAGTGGCATATTTTTGCTACAAAGAAAGTAAACTCCATGTGGAGTTTCTTCAATGCCCATTGTCTTCTCTGAAGTAGATTGGTGCTTCCAGGAGCAGACATTGTCAGTTAAAAACAAAACAAGCAAACAAAAACTGTTATTAAAACATCTTAAATACCATATTCTATAGATCTCTGAAGTGTTTGATGATGACCTGTCTTTTAAAAATATCTGTTTGACCTTGAAAACATTCCTAATGTGACTACAAGTTCAATTATAACAGGTGACTAATTACTAACCTTCTTTTCCTTATTATCCTAAACAGTTGGTAATAATAACCTTCAAGGACTAGAAATTTGCAATTCCTTGTTAAATGAACTGTATAGGTACCATAGCTTGAACAAGAGTAGAATTGTATGTACAATATGTTCTAACAAAATTAATCTTAAATTTGTATCAATATACAAAATTTGTATACAGTATACAAAAATTAAACCCAATGTAAAACATTTAAAGCTAGTAGTTGTTTTAAAAAAAAGTAGATTCAGTAAGCTACCTTTTTATCTTATCATATCTATATATTATACTTAAGTTTCTTTAAAACTTAAAGTATAGAAATAAGGAAGTTCATATATGTTAATACTGCTGGCTGATTTTTTTTTTTTTTTTTGATTTTTTTTGAGACAGGGTTTCTTCGTAGCTTTTTGGTTCCTGTCCTGGAACTAGCTCTTGTAGACTAGGCTGGCCTCAAACTCACAGAGAGCTGCATGCCTCTGCCTCCTGAGTGCTGGGATTAAAGGCGTGCGCCACCATGGCCTGGCTTGCTGGCTAATTTTTAGCACCCAAACACATGGAGGCCTGCTTTCTTGTCTGTCTTGCCTATTTCCTTTTTTTTTTTTGGTTTTGGTTTTGGTTTTTTTGAGACAGGGTTTCTGTGTAGCTTTGGAGCCTGCACCAGGGTGGCCTCAAACTCAAAGAGATCCTGCTGTCTCCAACCTTCTGAGTGCTGGGATTAAAGATGTGTGCCGCCACCACCACCTGGCTTGCCTGTTTTCTTAGTTTGTGAATGGACTCAGACAGAGTATCCTGTTGCTTTTGGTTTCTTTTACTCAACTTTGTACTTAGGCAGTTCGTAGTATTTATTGTGTGTGATTGATTGATTTCACTGCTGTATAGGTTTCTATTCAATGATTATCTCACAGTTGATTTATTTATGCTATTGATTGAGGGCAGGCTAGTAGCTGCTCTGTTAAAGGTGGTATGTAAACCATGCGTAATGAATGACTCATGCCTACGGTCCTAGCGTTTGGAGTGTTGGTTTAGTTTTGGTCAGTGCTATTCTGGTTTTAGCTGTCCCTCATTTATAGCCAGTCTTTCCCTTCTCATTTCAGCCATGGTAGCACAGGTATGCAAGGCCTTGAACTTGGAATTCCACGTCTTTAGTCTCCTAATTACAGACTTGTGTTTGTATGCCCTGCACAACTTTTAAAATTTCCCTCGCTTGTGTCATTTTGTTTTGTTGACACAGGGGCTCCTGTAGTCTGTGCTGGCTTCACCTTCATGATGCTTCTGTTTCCGCCTCTCAGGTGCTGAGGGTATTAAACAGGTACCATGGAACCCAGGCTGTATTGTCTTTATATGTAGTTAAAACAGTGTTTTGGCTAGGTGTGATGGCACATGCCTTTAAAATCCCAGCGTTCAAGAGGTGTAGGCAGGTGGTTCTCTGAGTTCCAGCTCAGCCTGATGTACATAGTGAGTTCTAGGTCATCCAGGGCTGCAGAGTAAGACCCTGTTTAAAAAACAAAAATGGGGAGGGGAGGGTACAGTTGGTTTTATCTTGTCTTTTTTATTATTATTATTTGAGATGGGATCTTCGGATCTTGCTATATTGCTAAGGCTGTCTGCAGATTCTAGGCTCAAGTGATCCTGTCACCTCACAGGGAACTGGGACTGGAGGCACCGCCACGGAGCCCCACAGTTGTTCTTCATTTTTACAGACACTAGTTAGCTTTGCACATCAGCTCCTCTTGCATCATTTTTTTTTAAACCTTCTCCCAGGTCATGAAGATGCTCATATGTTCCTCCTCCTCCTCCTCCTCCTCCTTCTCCCTCCTCTTCTTCGCTTCTCATTGACTTTTCATTTAAATCTCAACTTCATCTGAAATTGTTTTTTTTTTTTTTTTAAATCCTTGTGGATGAAAGGTAGCCTCTCTCCAGAGCACCGCTGGCATCAGGAACCTGTGCTTTCGTGTTGGGGTCTGTTCCTTTGGCCAGTCTACACTGAAGCTTAACTGTCTTGGTAACTTTGTAAAGGACTTTGTAGTAGGCTTTTTTTTTTTTTGTCCTTTTAATTATTTTACATACACTTTATTTCTTTATTGTGTGTGTTTGGGATTGAGAATGCCCAGGGGAGTGTGTGCATGTCAGGATGACTTGCTGAATCAGTTCTTCCCTTCCACTGTGTGGGTCCTGGGGAGTGAACTAGGGCAGCAAGCTTGGTGGCAAGCCTCTCTGCTCTGAGCCATCTTGCTTACCATTGCTTATCAGCCTGTCCGTGGTTAGGTTTTTTGTTTTTGTTTTTTTCTTCTTCTTTTGCTTTTTTGGGATAAGATCTCACTTTGTGTCCAGGTTGGTCCTCAACTCAGAATCTAGTAGTTCAGGCTGACTTTGAGTTCTTGGTGATCCTCCTGCCTCAATGTAAGTGCTGAGATTACAGGAGTCTGCCGTCACACTCAGCTTATCACCCTTTGCAGTTCATAGTTTTATTTTGCATGTGAGCATCAACCCAGGGCCTCCACATGCTTGGCAACTCTCATGGTTGAGCTGTACACACCCTGACTCTATGACATTTAGAATCATCTGGTTGCAGTTTTGGCAAATCTGAGTTTGGGTGCAGTGATGTGCATTCTGTAACCCTAGCAGTGTAAGAGGCTGAGGATTGATGGAGGTAGGACTGAAAATTCCAGGTCAGGCTAGGCTAACTAAAAACAACAACAACAAAAATGGTTCTATCCAGGGAGTGGTGGTCACTCCTTTAGTCCCAGAACTCGGGAGGCAGATCTCTGAGTTTGAGGGAACTCTGGTTTACAGAGTGATTTCCAGGCCAGCCAAGGCTACACAGTGAGATCCTGCCTCAAAATAAACAAGTAGAAGAAAAGAAACACTGTTATTGTAGAGAAAAATTGGGGGCTAGAGAGACAGCTAGGTGGTTAAGAGTGCTTGCTGCTCTTGCAGAGGACCTGGGTTTGGTTCCCAGCACCTCCTTGGTTGCTCACAACCACCCACAACTCTGGTTCACAAATCTGATGCCCTCTTTTTTATCTCCAAGGCACCAGGCACACATGTGGAAAACATACATACATACATACATACATGCAGGCAAGACACAAAATAACACGAAATACACATCTAAGAGTTCCTTTAAGCAGAAATGGAAAAATGGCTTTTTATCACATTGAATTCTAATCTGTGGATGTAATATAAGTTACTTTTCTGTAACCGTGATTGAACTCTTGAGGGCACAACTCTGGGGGTGGGGGAGAGACTTAGTGTGGTTCAGTCTCCGAGGGTTCGGTCCAGGGCCACATGGACTGGTGTGTTCGGTAGAAAGTGGGTGGGGGTGGTGTATGTGTGGTTGGGAGCTTCTTCAGCGCGTGGTTGACATGAAACAGTGTATTACTGTAACAGGAAGGGGCCATGGCAACATCCAGTTCCCAAGAATGGGCTCTAGTTACCACTTCTTTCAGTCAGGCCCCCTTCCTCAGTTCTTCCTCCTCCCAGTCGTCCGTTCAGGTTTTCTGTGTATTAAATCATTCAGGCCTCCCAGCTCTCAGGATCCAGGGAGTCTGGAAACGTTCTTGCAGGCATACCCAGAGGAACCCATCTCTCACCTCCCCAATGTTTCTCAATCCAATCAAACTGACAAGGAGATTAATCATCACAATAAAAAGAAGGGATTAATCCCACAACCTACATCTCTTACTAGACTTATTCCTAGGTAATCGGCTTTTTCTTTTCTTTTCCTTTTTTTAAATTCTGTGTGTGTGTGTTGCATACACATGTGTGGATGTGAATACCCATGACTGAGTATTCGGAGGCCAGAGCAGGATGGCAGCTACTCTGTCGGGTTTTCCTTGTTAAGACAGATTCTCTTCTGAACTAGCAGCTCCCAATTTTTCTCCAGTCTGGATCAATAGCTAGTTTTCAGGATTTGCCTGTCGGTGATGAGGGCACATGTCTATGCTGACATAACTGGCTTTTCACAAGGGTGCTGGGGTTTTGAACTTAGGTCCTCGCACTTATAGAGCAAGTGTTCTTCCCCACTGAACCATCTCCTCAGTCTCTGACTGTGTGTGTGTGTGTGTGTGTGTGTGTGTATTAGGTTATTTTAAATTAGCCAGTTGTATTATCTGCATTATTGTTTCTTTTTGCAATAGACTTTTACACTGTAACCCAGGCTGGCCTTTGTCTTGTGGCAGCCTCCTGCCGCAGCCTCCTAAGTACTAGAATTGTAGGTGTGAATCCCCACGCATATCTGAGACTATCTATGGTACTTCTTCCATTTGATGCCTTTTAGTTTATTTTCTTTGTCTTGTTGACTCGGCTGGAATCTTGTCTTGGCTTTTCATTGTCTGATGACAGAAGTAAACCAGGCTCTCTTTGAAGAAAATGATTTAGTGCCGTTTCTGACACTTGGCTGCGCTCCAGTGACAGTTCTCAGCTGTGTCACCTCACGGCGCATCACAATGGCTTGAGAACATATGGGTGCAAATAATTGCACCGCCCTCCAAGGAGGTGGCGTGCTGGGTGGAGCCAGGCCAAGGCTTTTGGAAATGCCCTCTCCAAGGACTAGCCAAGATCCCAGAAGAATTAACTAGGCCCTGCCACAGGCTTTCATGTAATCAAAGCTAGCTTCCACCTCCATATGTAGTCAGGGCTGCCTTCGAACTCTTGATCCTTTTGCCACCACTTCTGGCGCTGGGATTTCAAATGTGCACTATTTCGCCTGGCTCTAAGCCTTCAAACCTTTTAACATGTTTCCGTCACCTCCCTCCATTGCCGTTGTAAGCCAAGCCTCTGACCACTTGAGACACCACAAGTGTCTGTCTGTAGGTTCACTTTTTTTTATCATGTATTTAGTTTTTGATGTGTGCCTGGGTTTCCATGTGTGCATTTGTAAGGGAACTTGGAGCCACGGCTCGCATGTGTAGTCAGAGGACATCTTGCAGGAGTTGGCTCTCCTTCCTGAGCCATGTGGACCCTAGGGATTGAACCCAGGCTGTTAGGCTTGACAGTAAGTGCTTCCATGCATTCGGCGGTTTATTTTTAAAAGCTCACTCTGGGGGGCTGGAGAGATGGCTCAGAGGTTAAGAGCATTGCCTGCTCTTCCAAAGGTCCTGAGTTCAATTCCCAGCAACCACATGGTGGCTCACAGCCATCTGTAATGGGGTCTGGTGCCCTCTTCTGGGCTGCAGGCATACACACAGACAGAATATTGTATACATAATAAATAAATAAATAAATATATTTAAAAAAAAAAGCTCACTCTGTTATTTTATTTTATACTGTGAGTATTTGCCTGCTTGTGTGTCTGCGTACCACATGCACGCCTGGTACCTGCTGAGGCCAGAAGAGAGATCCGATCCTCCGGAGCTAGAGTTACAGATAGTTGTGAGCTATTGTGTGTGTGCTGGGGATATTATTAGGATCCTTTGCAAGAGTACCAGCAAATGTTCTTCACTCCTGAGCCATCTCGCAGGGCCCCGTACCCCCTCCCAGCTGATGGTGCTGAGAATGAGATCCAGGGACATCAGGCATGCAGTTAAGTGACCCAGGGACATCAGGCATGCAGTTAAGTGACCTCTGTCACTGGATGGACCGCCTTAGCTCCCTTTGTTTCTCAGTGTTTACAAAGGACATTTTAAGGTGGGTGGAAGATAGTAAATTTTTTTATCCCGAAAAATTTTGAACTTCAGAATAAGCATTCTTCTGCATAAACATGGACACACACATACTCTGCTTTGCTGCTTGAGAACTGGTTAACATCGTGACCTGTCACTGCTAAGTACTCCAGTAGAGGTCTCCTAAGAACCCAAGCGTCCTCCTACAGGACCTGCGTAGAAGTGTCTGTCACACTCAGGAAGTTCACATTGCTATGTAATGCCACGTAGTGAATGATTTTCTTTTCTTTTCTTTTAATATTTATTTATTATGTATTCAATATTCTGTCTGTATGTAGGCCAGAAGAGGGCACCAGATCTCATTACAGATGGTTGTGAGCCACCATGTGTTTGCCTGGAATTGAACTCAGGACCTTTGGAAGAGCAGGCAATGCTCTTAACCACTGAGCCATCTCTCCAGCCCGTGAACGATTTTTTTTAGAGTGCTTTTTCTTGTTTCTTTTATTCTAGCATATGGTTAAGGTTCACACAGTGTATTTACAACTGTCCCTTAGGCTATGGGGGATTTAGCCTGTAAGTCCCAATGGTACTACCATCTGAAGATGCTGAAATCTGCATGCATGTATAAAATGATTTGGTGTTTGTGGCTAATCTATGCATATTTGCTCATATAGTTTAATGCACCCCTAAAATAATTTCATTACCTAGTACAATGTTAGTGCCATGTAAGTGGTCATGATGATACTGATAGAAAAATAAGTCTGAACACATCCAATATAGACACGCTTTATTTGCTTTATGTTATTATTTATTTATTTTGGTGCTGAGGTGTCCAACATATGGCTGCAAGCACTAGGCAAGCTGAATTCTAGCGCCAAAGCAGAAGTGTATTTGAGACAGGGTCTCTCGAAGTAGTCCAGGCTGGCCTCTCCTTCCTGGTTTCTGGGATTATAGGTATGAATTTTAAACTCATACTGTGCCTAGTCAGAATTTTTTTTAATATTTATTTATTTATTATGTATACAATATTCTGTCTGTGTGTATGCCTAAAGGCCAGAAGAGGGTACCAGACCTCATTACAGATGGTTGTGAGCCACCATGTGGTTGCTGGGAATTGAACTCAGGACCTTTGGAAGAGCAGACAATGCTCTTAACCTTGAGCCATCTCTCCAGCCCTGGTCAGAATTTTTTTTCCTGAAATGTTTTCATTCTGAGATTGGTTGAATCTGATAATATGAATCCATGATTGTTCTCAAAAGTGTGTTGATCTTTTCTAGCTAATTTCCGTCCTAGGTACTCTGGACCTTGCTGGTTCAACGAGGAATCTATTTGGAGAAGCCTCGTTTCCCCAGCACACCACACCACCATAACCTAGGGTGTTACGTGGGCTGTGGGTCTCTATCCTGGGCACTTCATTCTAGGACACTAGGCTATGTTTACATCTAGTATTTGGGTATTCAAGGAGTAAAGGGGCTGGAAAGAGAGAATCTGTAGATCAGAAAGAACTTTTACTCAAAGATATCCCCGTTTTCTGCCTTCAGAGTACTGGGATTCAAGGAATTTGATGCCACATCTGGACCCCTTCCCCTGATACCTTATCTTGGAGAGGCGATGGCTGTGGAGTTTTCTTGTATTAGCTTTTTCTCTAAAGGGATACTGGAGTCAACTGATGCTCTTTGGCCCCTTTAAAAAATTTTGCAGGAGAATTATTTCACTCAGTATTCATCGATCTAATTATGGTGATAGCCTCTTGTCGCCTACTGAATGTTTACAATATGAGTTCATTGTGTTCTCACCAGCAATTCTGTGAATTACTTGTTCTGATTCTGGGTTGGGAAGCCCCAGGCTCTGAGGGAACAACTCCTCTGCTCGTGGGCAATAGAGCCAGGTTCTGGCTCCGAGTATGGCTCCCCATTTCTCCCTGCTCACTTTGACTCATGCCTTTGTGTGCCAAGTGGTCAGACTTGGGAGATGTAGGCTCAGCTCTCAGTAGGCTGAATTTAGGGGAAAGACTACAGATCCTCTATCTTGGAATCTGAGGTGGCTGCCTTAACGTTCGATCTCTTGTGTGTTTGAGTATGTATTTATGTGTAGTATGTGTATATATGTATGTGGATACAGACTTCTATGAGGATATGAAGCCCGGAGATTGATGCTGGATGTTTTTCTCTATAGTGCTCCATTTTATTTATTCATGTTACTTTTAATTAATTAATTAATTTATTAATTGAGACAGGATTTCACTGTAGCTCTGGCTGGTCTGCAAATTATGTTGTAGTAGACTAGGCTGGCCTCAAACTCACAGTGTTCCGCCTGCTTCCACCTCCTGAATTCTGGGATTAAAGGCATGCACCACCACTGCCCGGTTATTTTTAATTCTTTAAAATGACATTTATTATTGTATGGATCAAACTCAGGCCTGGCAGAAAGCTCCTTTATATGAGCCATGTCACTAGCCATCCATTTTCTCTCTGACCCTTGTTCTCTGAACCAGGAGCTCGCCAGCTGACTAACCTGGCTCCTCTCAAGCCCCCGGAACCGCCTGTTCCCACCTTCCAGCAGGGCTTACAGCCACTCAACCCCGCCCCAGCTTTTCCATGCAGAGAGGTGGAACCCTTGTCCTTACTCTTGTCATCACCACCTCTTCAGCCCCACCTTTTACTTATTTAAAATGAAACAGTTTATTTAAGATAACGTCTCCTGTAGCCCAGGCCGGCCTTGAACTCGCTGTGTACCAGAAGATGGTTTTGAACTACTGATCCTCCTGCCTCTTATCTATCTTTCTTTTCTTTTTTCTTTTTTATTTTTTTAAAATATTTATTTATTTATTCATTATGGATACAATATTCTGTCTGTGTGTATGCCTACAGGCCAGAAGAGGGTACCAGACCTCATTACAGATGGTTGTGAGCCACCATGTGGTTGCCGGGAATTGAACTCAGGACCTTTGGAAGAACAGGCAATGCTCTTAAACCACTGAGCCATCTCTCCAGCTCTCTTTTCTTTCTTTCTTTCTTTTTTTTTTTTTGATTTTTCGAGACAGGGTTTCTCCGTAGCTTTTGGTTCCTGTCCTGGAACTAGCTCTTATAGACCAGGCTGGCCTCTAACTCACAGAGATCCGCCTGCCTCTGCCTCCCGAGTGCTGGGATTAAAGGCGTGCGCCACCACCGCCCCGCTCTCTTTTCTTTTTTAAAAAGATTTATTTATTATGTATACTGTATAGTGCCAGATTTCATTACAGATGGTTGTGAGCCACCATATGGGTGCTGGGAATTAAACCCAGGTCCTCTGAAAGAGCAGCCAGTGCTCTTAACCACTGATCCATCTCTCCAGCCCCCTATCTTTCCTTTTTTTTGAGTATTTTTCTGTAGCCCTGGCTGTCCTGGAACTCTCACTCCGCAGTCTCAAACTCACAGAGATCCATCTCTGCCTCTCAAGTGCTGGGATTAAAGGTGTGCACCACTAGGCCTATTTATTTATTTTTCAAAGATTGTCTTTTTTTTTTTTTTTTTTTTTAAGATTGTCTTACTAGCTAGGCTGACCTGGAACCCACTATGTAGACCAGGCTGGATAGAGCCCCAACAGAATCTTCTGCCTCTGTCCTCTGATGTTGTAAAAGAGCAGCGGGGCTGTGTCCCCGGCACCCGGCCGCCCACATGGCTAGCTCTAGCTTATGCCCCGAAATAATTACACCGAAACTGTATTCTTTTAAACACCGCTTGGCCCATTTCTATCTAGCTCTCGCACCTGGACTAGCCCATTTCTAATAATCTGCTGTAGCCCATGAGCTGGCTTACCAGGAATGATCTTAATCTGCATCTGCCTGGAGTGGGAGAATCATGACAACTCTCCAACTCAGCTTCTTTCTCCCAGCATTCTGTTCTGTTTACTCCACCCACCTATGTTTTAACCTATGAGGGCCAAGCAGTTTCTTTATTGCTTAACCAATGAAATCAACAGATAGAAAGATGACCCTCCTCCATCACTCTGAGTGTTGGGATCAAAGACATATTATGTCTAGCCTCCTTTTCTTTTCTTTTTTTTTCCATTTTTTAAAATAGGTGTACGGATATTTTATGTGTATATTTGTGTGCTACAATTGCAGTGCCCGAGGAGGTCAGATCTCCAGAACTGGAGGTGCCGCGGGTTGTTATCCTCCACGTGGTACTGGAAGAGCAGACAGTGCTCTTAAACTGTAAGCCATCTATCTAACTTCTTTACTTTTTTTTCTTTTTTTTTTTAAGTTTTTTCGACTAGGTTTTCTTATATTTTTGGTTGTGAGCCTAGCCTTTAACAGCTGAGCCCTTTCTCCAGCTCTGAAATAGGTTTTCTTTTTTTTTTTAATTATTATTATGTATACAATATTCTGTCTGTATGCCTGAAGGCCAGAAGAGGGCGCCAGACCTCTTTACAGATGGTTGTGAGCCACCATGTGGTTGCTGGGAATTGAACTCAGGACCTTTGGAAGAGCAGGCAATACTCTTAACCACTGAGCCATCTCTCCAGCCCCCCTGAAATAGGTTTTCTATATGTCCTGACTGTTTTGGAGCTCTCTATGTAGACCAGGCTGCCTCTGCTTCAGTGCTGGGATTAAAGGCGTGCGCCACTGTACCCGCTTCTTTCCTTACTTGACAGAGGTCTCGCTATTCATCCTAGGCTGGCCTCAAACTCAGTCCTCCTGCCTTTAGTCTCTTGATTGCTGAAATTGTCACCTGTGCACCATCCTAGGTTCAGATCTTTCAAAGCTTTGTTTGTAATTGTAGACTTTGGTCAGATGGGTAACGTCACTTCCGACCAAGCCCGATGACCAGAGTTCAATCACCAGGACCCACTTGGTGCAGACACACATGTGACACACACACGTTAGTAAGCACATCAAGAATTTTTTTGGTATAGATTTTTTATTTGTTTGTTAATTATTTTATATCCTGATATGCTGGGAATGTAAACCAAGATCATTTCGAGTACCTGGCAAATGCTTTACGATTGCCAGCACCATCTTTTTCCAGTTTTAATCTTGCTTTCACAGTTCACAGATGAGGACTGAGGACTGGCTCTCTGCCCGTTGAGTTGCTCAGATGATCTGTGGCCATCTGCTTCAGATGTGGGCTTGAATTTCGGCGCATGGAAGACGAGGCTTTTGTTCGATCCCAGAGGAAAAGTGACTTGGGTGTGGGTGTAGGTTTTGTTGGGTCCTAGCACCATTAAATTTGAGCTCAAGGCAGAAGTCAAGATAGGACAAGCAGTTGTGGAAGGTCCCAGCTGTCCACAGGACAGAAATTCAGGCCGGGGAGGGCATGAAGCAGGAGCACTCAATTGTGACCCCAAGAGAAGTTGGGATTTCAGATTCCTTCCCATCTGACAGATTTGATATGAAGTTAAATCCCTAATAATGGTCAGATTAGAGAAACGACACATACCCTCCTACTGCTTCTTAGCAGCTTGAATCACTGTCCTCCAGGGGTAGCTCCTTAAATAGTAAACACAGGTGCTTCTTGATGTACGGTGGGGTCATATACTAATAAAAGCATTGTTAGAGGAAAAACAGAGTAGACAATACATTTTCTGTGTCTGTGCTCCTAAACACTGCCTGGCAACAGCACACGGTAGGGTACCAGCCGTTCAGCGTCATGATCACAGGGCTGAGCAGGAGCCTTGGCTGGCTGTTGCTGGCCTCCAGAAATTATTGGCTTGCCTGGGAACAGATCAAAACTCAGAATTCAAAGTATTTTTTTTTCTTCTGAATGTGTTTTTCTTTTACACTATCATAGAGTAAGAAAGTCATCTAGTCACTTTAAGTTGGGGGCTGTCATTAATGGCCTTATCCACCACTGACAGAGATACTGTAAGCCAAGGATCTCTCCTATCTTTTCTGTTTCCTAGTTTTGGGAATTGAACCCAGTGTCTCAAACTGCTGGGCAAGCACTCTACCACTGAGTTATACCTCTCATGCCCATTTTGTAGAAGTCAAAACTGAGGCCCAGGGCTGGTAATACCTCAGTGATGAGTGCTTACTGTAGTAAAAGGGGGCGGCGGGGCTGCGTTCCCAGCACCCCAGCCACCTGCTCGGCTAGCTTATGCCCCGAAATAACTACACGGAAACTGTATTCTTTTAAACACTGCTTGGCCCTTTAGCTCTAGCCCTTACTGGCTAATTCTGATATCCTGATCAACCCATCTCTAATAATCTGTGAGAACCGGTCTTACCGGGAAGATTCTAGCCTAGTCCATCCTGGGTCGGAGCTTCATGGCGTGTGTCTGCCCATGGCGTCTCTCTCAGGCATCTGCTCCCGAGAGGAGAGCTGTCGAGTCTGAGCTCACTTCCTCTTCCTCCCAGCGTTCTGTTCTGTTTACTCCACCCACCTATGTTCTAACCTATGAAATGGGCCAAGGCAGTTTCTTTATTATAATTAACCAATGACCTTCCTCCATCAGCTTACCTACTGTATGTAAACCCTAACATAGCAAAACTAAGACAAAAAATTGAGGGTTCAGAGCCGTTTGTTTGCCCCTGATTGGATAACCAGTGAGTGTAAGAGCCCAGATTGCACATATCCATGTGAACACAGAGAGCTTTTTGTTTGTTTTGTTTGATTGTTTTTTTTTTAACCTTTTGAGGACAGGGTTTCATAGCCCAAGCTAGCCTTGGATTTGTGGTGGTCCTCCTGCCCCAGGCTCTGAAGTGCTGAGAATGCTGTCGTACAGTGGGTTTTCATGACCTCTGTATAGTGTTGTGGCTGGCTCTCAGGCTCCATCATCCAGAAAGCTTCCTTGTCGCTGGCTTAGGTTACTTCTCTGATTTCCTTGTGTGGTTACATTTAGATCAGATTTGTTTGTTAATCTGTCTAGGTTTGCGTTGTTGTTTTTCCTTTTTAAAAACATTTTGAAATTTATTTTGTATGTGTATGATTGTATGGTGTTCAGAGATCAAGTTTCAGGAGTCTGTTACTGCCCTTTCCATCATGTGGATTCCAGGGACAGAACTCAAGACTGGAGGTATGGTTTGATGTTTGGCAGTCAGCTCCTTTACCCGGTGAGCCTGCCTTGGACTTGGGTCTTACGCTTGCTGTCCGCGAAGGTCAGCGTCTTGAGGCACGGGCCCAGTCCTTCAGATCATTTGCAGGTGTGACGATGAGTGTCCAGAAGAGAGTTGGGCCTTTGCTTCCATCTCAGCTTCATAAATGTCTAGATCTGGGGAGACTTGTCTTGAGTCACAGTGTCTCCCTGGGCTGGCTTCCCTTTCCTACACTCTTCACTTTGGAACGGAGTCTTTGTGGGGGACCCTGGCTGTCAGGCTTACCACGTGCCTTTGGCAGTTCTGTCAGGGCAGGAGGGGAACTCGAGGTGTCACTGTTTGGAAACTGAAGCAGAGGGATGTACAAACCTGCACTTACTATCCTATCTAACTAACAATGTTACCGGTGGGAGATGGATGAGCAGGTACTTCTAGAAGCAGTGTAAAAGCCAGCTCTGAAGTCCCCTGGTGATTAATGGTGTTTTGGCACCGTGATGTAGAACATAGCTGTGTCCCTTCTAGACACTTGGGTCACTGCTTGCACAGGCTTCCTGTTAGCGTCAGGGTGACCTTAGGCAGCCTCCTCCTGGCTGTGAGCCCACTGCTCTTGGAACTGACTGATAGAGCCTGATTCAGATCAGGAGCCACAGGGCTACGGGTTTATTTCTGCAGCTGCAGTCTGTTGGATTCATGAGCAGTCCGTGAGCTGAGAGAGCCAGCGAGACCCAGAGGGAGAGAGAGGTCAGAGGAAGGCGAACATGATCTTGCTGGACTACTTAAGAAGCCCAGGCATTGCTCCCAGGCGGGGAAATTTCTGGAGATCCATTGACTGGGGACCCTGAGGTCCTATGATGTGGATCTGTCTTTCTTGGGTTCCAGCGGCGCCCTGTTCTAGTCACCTGGTTTTATCTTGCGACTGAGCCGACTTGTCTGTCTCTTTGGTGAACTGTCCTTTATAGTGCTGAGGCTCTTCCTCAGAGACCCAGTTCTTGTTTTTGAGACAGGGTCTCACTATGTAGCACATGCTGGCCTCAGACTCTCCGTCCTCCTGAATGCTGGATTATAGGTGTATACCCAGCTCAGGCAGACTGACAGGCTGTCCCCAGTGACCCCTCAAACCACATTTTACCCCTCTACTCCAACTTCCCTTAATCACACTGCTGGGAAATGAGCTGAGTAATGAAGTCTGAACGTAGCGTGTCGGCTCTAAGAGAGGTCCCACACTAATGATCCCTCTCAGAGATTTTATTTTCTAAGTGAAAGCCCAGGAATGTGGCTTGAATCCTGACTGTCTTCCTTGTCCCATACCAACATGGGCTGCTGCGGTGTTTTTGTTTGTTTTGTTTTGTTTTGTTTTGTTTTTTTGATTTATTGAGACAGGGTTTCTCTGTGGCTTTGGAGCCTGTCCTGGAACTATCTTTTGTAGACCAGGCTAGCCTCAAACTCAGAGGTCCCCCTGCCTCTGCCTCCTTAGTGCTGGGATTAAAGGCTTGCGCCACCACCGTCTAGCTGTAGCTTGTTTGTTTACTGGGGCAGGGTCTTAACTAATGTAGGCTTGGCTGTCCTGGAACTCCCTGTGTAGACCAGGCTGGTCTCTCAAACTGCCTCTGCTTCCCGAGCATTGAAATTAATGGTTCCTCTACCTCTGTATAGTTCTCCACCCCCACCCCCACCCCCGAGACAGGGTTTTTTTGTATAGCTTTGAAGTCTGTCCTGTACTCAACTTTTGTAGGCTGACCAGGCTGGCCACGAACTCACATAAATCTGCCGGCCTCTGCTTCCTGAGTGCTGGAATTAAAGGTGTGTGCCACCGCTGCCTGGCTCTCTGTGTAGTTCTAAGTAAGAAGGCTTTTATTAATTCTTTGAGAAAGTTTTTCAGGTAGAATTTCTCTTTGTAGCTCCGGCTGTCCTGAAACTCAGAGGTCTGAGTTCCTTGTTCTGCCTCCCAAGTACTTGGAGTAAAGATATACACTACCGCACCTGGCTTTGATTGTATTCGAGGCAGGGTCTATGTAGCCCTGTATTTTATTTATTTACATATTTTTTAATTTATATGTATGAGTATTTTGCCTCTGTGTATCTCTGTGCACCTTTTACATTCAGGGCCTCCACTTGGGGTCTGCAGCAGCCTCTGGGGCTGTAATGGTGATACTTTGTATCCCTGCTCCTTCTGCAATGCAATTACTGGATCCCGAGCAGAGTTAGGGTAGAGAGGTGGACAGAAGAGGAGGCTGTCTGAAGGGCAAGAGGATTTGTGGGTGCTAGTAGCGGGTTCTCTCTCAGATGGAACTCTGACAACACTGGTTCTAGGCCCTTCGACTGCTAAGAAACTAGCTTGTGTCAAGTGTGGCCTGAATCTTCAACAAAGACCAGGGATGCCCCCTGGTGGATATGCACCTTCCCAGTGCAAACACGAAGAGTTTTAGCTCGGGTCTGCTTCCTAGTATCTCGAGGGCTGCAACTAGCCACTGAAAACTGGAATGGTTGAAGGCAAGGCTAATCTTCTTCAGCCTTGGCATGTGGTAAAAATACGCAGCATTGCCGGGGCGGCTTTAGAGCCTGAGCCCTGGTGTTGCCATGAATTAGCTCCAAATCCCAGCTATGTGTACCGCTGGGCATGCTTGGGCACGTTAGTTGTCCAAGCGTGCGGTCTTTCATGCGTCCAGTAAGTATAAGTGGAGTTCTGCCTCACAGAGCAGTGGCCATGAACATGCCTGTGGAAGGGGAGTGCCTGTGGAGGGGACGTGCCTGTGGAGGGGACATGCCTGTGCTGGCCGGCTCAGCGAAGGGCAACACTGTAATTGGTAGGAAGAGCATGTTCCAGGGGACACAAGTCATCGCTCTGAGTATGGCTGTGCTCTTCCTCATTTGTAAAGCAGTTGGTCCCGCTTTCCTTCAGGGTTGCCCTGAAAACCAGACCTTGAATCCAACAGATAAGAACACCTGGGTTCTTCTGTGTGTCTGAGGAGTTATTTTTAGAGCTCGGCTTCTACTTCATGAGAGGCACTCCATCTCGCCAATACTGGCCGTTGGGCTGTTACTGGGACAGTTCTTTGCCCAGAGCTGGGCAGGAAGTGTTGAAAGTGACGAGCTGTTAAGTTGATTCCGCGTTCAGGTTCATCGAGGGCCATTTGGTGCAAGGGTCAGCAGACTTCTCGGAAAGAACCAGAAAACAAACATTCAAGGCTTTGTGAGCGATGCACTTTCTGCTGCAGGTTCTCAGCTCTGTCACCGTGGGTGATACAGAATCAGTGCCTGCTGGACGGTGCCAAACAACCTTCTTGGGAATTCCGATTCCAATCATTTTCACGATTGTGAAATAGTCTTTCTACCACTGCGTTTAGGAACATAAAAAATGTTCTTCTGGGGTGACGTTTAGAGGCGCTCAGAAATGGTCTGGCCTTTGACATACAGTCGTTGTACAGTTTCCTGCAGCACAAGCCTCAAGCAAAGCTAGATTGTCCCAAACCCTGGCAATGTTCACTTTCATACCAAGATGTTCGGGAAAACCTTGAACTTTGCGTGTTGTGTGTGCGAAGGCAGACTTTGAGCAGTCCATGGAGTTGTCCAAGCCACAAACCATGTGTTAGTTGTGTCTGGGACAGGGTCAAGTGTGCTTTCAGTATTAAGGAGCAGAAAATCGGTGTGAAAGTGTTGAAGGCACATGCAGGGTCAGAAAGGGAGAGAAACATGACACTTTCTAGAGGAATAAAGATCAAGTCTTTGCCAGAAGCCAGAGGCAGGTGGATCTCAGTGAGTTCAAGACCAGACAGAGACATCTGGTGAGACCCTGTCTCAAAAAATAAAAGAAATCAAGGATTAAAAACATGACAGGTGCCGGGCGGTGGTGGCGCACACCTTTAATCCCAGCACTCGGGAGGCAGAGGCAGGCGGATCTCTGTGAGTTCGAGGCCAGCCTGGTCTACAAGAGCTAGTTCCAGGACAGGAACCAAAAGCTACGGAGAAACCCTGTCTCGAAAAAATAAAAAAAAAAAAAAAAAAAAAAAAAAAACCTGACAGATGGGGCTGGAGAGATGGCTCAGCGGTTAAGAGCATTGCCTGCTCTTCCAAAGATCCTGAGTTCAACTCCCAGCAACCACATGGTGGCTCACAACCATCTGTAATGGTGCCCTCTTCTGGTTTTCAGGCATACACACAGAAAGAATATTGCATACATAAATAAATAAAAAATATTTTAAAAAAAAACCTGACAGGTGCTGAATTTGGCTATGCACTCCTTTAATTGCAGCATTTGGTTTTGTTTTTGGTTTTTTTTTTAAATTTATTTATTTATTATGTATACAATATTCTGTGTGTATGCCTGCAGGCCAGAAGAGGGCACCAGACCTCATTACAGATGGTTGTGAGCCACCATGTGGTTGCTGGAAATTGAACTCAGGACCTTTGGAAGAGCAGGCAATGCTCTTAACCTCTCTTAACCTCCGAGCCATCTCTCCAGCCCGTTTTTTGATTTTTTTGAGACAGGGTTTCTCTGTGGAGTCCTGGCTGTCCTGGAACTTGCTCTGTAGACCAAGCTGGCCTCGAACTCATAGAGATCCTTCTGCCTCTGCCTCCTGAGTGTTGGAATTAAAGGCATGCGCCACCACTGCTCGGCCTCATCAAGAGTTATTGCGGGGGGGGGGGGGGGGGGGGCTGGAGAGATGGCTCAGTGGTTAAGAGTACTGACTGCTCTTCCAGAGGACCCGGGTTCAATTCCCAGCACCCACATGGCAGCTCACAACTGTCTGAAGATCCAGTTGCAGGGGATCTGACACCTTCACACCAATAAACAATAAAAAAAAAATTAAAAAAAAAGAGTTGTTGCGGTCAATTTCGACTATATGGTGAATTCTGGGGCCAGACAGGATAATATATAGCAAGATCCTCTTTTTAAAAGGAACAAAGGTCAAAAAAGCAGCAGAGCCAAGCATGGTGTGCCTGTGCCGCCTCAGGAGTTGGGAGAGCATGGCAGGAGGGTTCTGAGTTCGAGATCATTCTGGGCTATGTAAGGAGATCTGTCTTCTGAAAAAACCTGCTTGTGATCTCAGCATCTGGGGGCAGGAAGATCAAGAGTTCCTTCTGGGCTGCAGTGCTGAGGCCAGCCTAAACTACAGGATTCACTGGCTCAAAACCCAAAACCAAAACCAAGCAGTCAGAAAAGCAGGCCATGGGCTGGATTGACTGCTGGCCCTGAGATGGTTGTGTGTCTCTGGATGAAGGTTGTGGTGAATAAAAGGGTTCAACTTTGGTTGTTGTTGGGGGTCTCTAAGTTTCCATGGACCATATATTTGTCACTGAGATAGTAAGGAATTAGGGTCCTTTCAGACCAGATGTTGGGGTTCCCACTGCAGTCCTGTTCTTCTCGAGTGTCACACACGGAGGCGCCTGCTTCCTTCAGGAATCACCAGGAACTTGGCAGGCTGCCTTGTGTCTGTATGCTCCCCTCCATGGTGGAAGTTCCAGAGACACCTGTTTTCCCATTTCACAGATGAGCCAAGAAAGGTCAAAGGTTTGCTTGCTGGTGGGATCCGGGTGCTCGCCTGGAGGGTCTGTCTCTGTTCAGAGCTGGTTCCCTTTTCTCTGGGCTGTTGTCAGAGGCCGAGAAGGAAGGCTGGGCTGTCCTCACCAGGAGATACTTGCTCTTTTCCTTGTGCTGCCATTCGTAGGTGACATGGCTTCCACCTCATACTTGATACTTACTCGTTGTCTAGCTTGTGATAAGCTAGGCCCCGTTCTCCAGAGTCGTGTTGTAGAACTGTGAGGTGCCAGCACCCGTGGCGCAGGGAAGACAGACAAGAAAGCAGTATAATCTCAGCTGTGGAGATCCGTGCTGGGGGTAATGAAGCATCGTTACATTCTGGACCCTGTGCCAATTATTTGAGGAATCGTATGTTTTCTTCCTCACACCCAATCTAGCAGAAGGGCTGATAAGATGAAGACTGAGGATCAAAGAAACCAAGTTATCTGTTGCCTTCACAGACTAGTGTTTTTTTCCTCCTTAGATTGATTATTTATTATTTATTTATTTATTATTGATGACGGGTCTAGACTTGCCTGGGACTCACTGAGAAAGTCATCCTGGCCTTGGACCCACGGTGCTCCTCCTGCCTTACTCAGCCTCCTGAGCGTTGGAATTACAGGTGTACAGAAGGTATCCCTGGTCTATATAATGCATGAGGCTGAAACTGGCACCTTGTATGTATTAGGCAGGCATGCTACCAATTGAGCCAGATTTCTAGTTTCAGAAATGAGACCTTGTGTGAATATGTGTGTATGCATGGGTGCCTGCCAGTCTGTCTCTCTAGGCCAGCAGACAACCTTGGGTACTTTCTGAGGAGTTAGTTATCCACCTTGCTTTTATAAGGCAGTGTTTCTCACTGACAGGCATCTCAGTGAGTGTAGGCTAAGCTGGCTGACCAGAGAGCCCCTTGCAGAGGAGTCACTTAAGACCATCGGAAAACACAGATATTTACATTATGACTCATAACAGTAGCAAAATTAGTTATAAAATGGCAATGAAAATAATTTTATGGTTGGAGGTCACCCCAGCACGAGAGGTATAGCATCAGAAATGTTGAGAACCACTACTCTCTATGCTTGCCTGCAGTCCGGTCTTACGGAGGCTTTTTCTCATCTGAGGCTCCCTCTGACTGTAGTTTGTGTCAAGTTGACATAAAACGAGCCAATACCCACAGACATTGGCTGGCTTGGAGTAGCAGTGAGGAGAGTGGCAAGCTCTGTAGGGGAAGCAGATGTTGGATGCGGCAGGGAGGGAGGGAAAAGTGCTTCTTCATGGGATCTGGAGTCCTAAGCTGGTCAGTGAACAGTCTGTACATTCTCTCCCCAGGGAGTCGCCGACTGGTGGATGTGATGGACGTGAACACCCAGAAGGGTACCGAGATGAGCATGTCCCAGTTTGTGCGTTACTACGAGACCCCAGAGGCACAGCGGGACAAACTCTACAATGTCATCAGCCTTGAGTTCAGCCACACGAAGCTGGAGCACCTGGTCAAGCGCCCCACTGTGGTATGCCAAGGCCTTCATGGCCCCTTCCTTCCTCATCTGCCACCCACTTGCTTGCCATGAGGCCTGACTCTAGGCTGCTTGCAGTTTGAGATGGAATGGATGTGAGATGGAATGGCTGGGTGGGCGTGGTTGAGGCTGGTCTCTTAGGGCATGGTGGGAAAATGCCGAAGCAGAGTTGGATCCAGGGTGGCGTGGGTGAGGCAGCCTAGCTGAAGGCACCCAGGGACTCCTCGGGTAGAGGGGTAGTTCTTTCTGGAATGTGCAGGAGACACGAGGGTGCTTACAGTTTACTGACTTTCAGGTGGACCTGGTGGACTGGGTGGACAACATGTGGCCCCAGCACCTTAAGGAAAAGCAGACGGAAGCCACAAACGCCCTTGCAGAGATGAAGTACCCCAAAGTGAAGAAGTAAGATTGCTTGGCTGGTGGTGGGACTGGGCAGGGCTGAACCCCAAACTTGTGGGTATTGGCAAGGGACTTCTTGGTCCTCTATGTGAATCTCAGTGTTGCTTCAGAGGTGAAGGATTGACCCCTGGCTGGCACACAGTGGTCACACGAGAGATGAGTCCCTGGGTGTGAACAAACCGGCCTTTGGGTGCTGTGATGGGTCAGGCGTGCCTTCCTGTTGGCCCTGGAGCTTCTCCATAGCTGCTCTGAAGGTCTAAGAGGAGTGATGGGAACTCCCTCTGTGGAATCCATGTCTGCGTATGGGTACAGTTTTCTGGTTTGGTCTGTACCCTCAACGTGACATTGTCCTGGAAGCACAGAACTCAGGCTGGGCAGTGTGTGCCTCTCACTTTAAAGATTTTGTTATTTAATATGTGTGTGTGAATGCCTGTGTGTGTGTGTGTGTGTGTGTGTGTGTGTGTGTGTGTGTGCACCACGTGTGTACCGTCGCACCAGATCACCTGGAAAGACAAGGAGTGGTGAACCTCTAATGTGGGTGCTAGGAGCTAAACCTGGCCCCACTGTGAGATTAGCCAGTGCTTTTAACCACAGAACGATCTGTCCAACCCGGTTCTCTTTTCTTTGGTGTTGAGATGTGGAACTTCTGATCCAGAAGCACCTCCCCAAACAAAGTTCAATGTCAGTCACGTGATGTGCCTTCAGTGGTGCCCTGTGGATTGGAGGGTGATCTGGGTAGGGAAGGCAACCCCAGTTGAGGGCAGAGAGAGACCTCGGTAGCTGTCACAGGACCAGCTTGTTCTGAGCCTGCTGTTCAGTATGGACAGTGGTACTTGGGGGGCCTTTCATATTCAGGGATTTTAATAATGGGCCATCTGGAGAAGGAAGTCACCTTAGATAATCCTGCCGTTTCAGACCCTCTGCTTCTGTCTCTGAAAATGGGAAGGGGATACTGGCTTCCCAGAAAGACTGGTGCTGGCAGCCTGGCTCCATTAGCATCTGTGCTTAGCTCTGCTGCCAGCCGCGCCCCCAGGAAATCTCAGCCGTGAACTCCTCATTTCCCCAGCCCTCCATTCAGCCTGTATTGAATGCAGACAGTGTGCCTGGCTTTGTAAGGCAGGCTAGTACTCTTGGCCCTGGATTTTTCAATGTTTCTCTCTCTCTCTCTCTCTCTTTCTCTCTCTCTCTCTCTCTCTCTCTCTCTCTCATTAATTCTTGGATGTTTTTCTTCCCCTCTAAACTAAAGTTCAGTGTAATCCTTGGATCTGGGCTTTATCAAAGGCAGAGAATATGGTCCAGGTGCAGAGGGAGGGAAGCAGGGCTTGTTTCCAATTCTGTTCTGTTCCGATTGAATCATAGCACAGTGTTTCAAGATGGACAGATGAAGGGGTGAACAGGACTAAAGGACCTTCATCCTCATGCAGCCTGTTTAGAGCATGTCTTGTAGCACAAGTTGCCATGTTTCTAGGTAGAGATGAATTCTTTTGAGCCCTTGTTCTCAAGGGGTCTTCTTGCAGGGCAGGAGGCATTTAACTTGGGTTTTATTTATTCTTTGTTTTGTTTGAAACAATCTCTTTACATAGTTCTGGCTGTTCTGGAACTCACTCTGTAGACCAGGCTGGCCTTGAACTGGGAGATCTACCTGCCTCTGTCTCCCATTCATCTTAATTGAAGGTATGCAGTACCATGCCTGACTACTTTTCTTTACAATTGGTTTATTACTTCTGTGGTTGTGTATGATACATGTGTGTTGGTGTGTACCACAGTGTGCCTAAGTTGGCTTTTTTTCATGGGAATTGCTCACTCACGTGGCCAGGCGTGTGGAGCAAGTGCTTTACCTATTGGGCTGCCTCTGGGTCCTAACTGGGCTTTGGCGGGCAGAGGAAATGTGATGATTGGGGAGGGATTGAGAAAAGGAAATGGTGAAGATAGAGCTGGAAGAAAGAAGCAGTGACTGTTTCCATTCATTCATTCACTCAGTATCAGGGAATGGAGCATCTTAGTGGTAAAAGCTGAGATCAGAGAAGCAGAGCAGCCAGCCACTAGTTCTTACCACTATGAAATCCTCAGACCAAAGGGGATATTCTGTCTCTACTAGTTCTGAGACTGGATGCTGTCTCTGTGAAACCTCAGACCAAATCCCTGAGCTCCTGCCTCCTCCAGCCTTATATTCCTCTCTGCGCCCAGCCATATCACTCCTGTCTCCTCCTCTAGTGCTGGGATTAAAGGCATAGGATCCCAAGTGCTGGAATCACCTTAGTGTGAGCTCTGTTTCTCTTTTAGACGGATTCAATGTCTTGTAGCCCCCAGGGTGGCCCTGAAATTATAGGGATCCGTCTGCCTCTGTCTTCTTAGTGCTGGGATTAAAGATGTGTGCGACCACTGCCTGGTCTCTGTGACTAACTAGTGGCTTAGCTCTGCACTCTGATCTTCAGGCAAGCTTTATTTGTTAGATGACAAACAAAATATCACCGCACTGACCTCTGGGGATGAGGCCACCAATCTTGGTACTGGTCTGAAATGAATCATCTGGGAAGGCTCTCTCGGTTGACCCCAGAGCTCTCAAATATAGCCAGTCTATCTTGCCAGGTCACCTCAGGGATCCCCTGTCTTGGCCCCGTGAGGTGCTAGAATTACAGTCAGGCAGCCACAACCCTGAAATTTATGTGAGTTCTGGTGATTTGAATTCCAGTCTTCGTGCTGGCCTAGCAGGTACCAACAGTCACTGAGCATCTTCCCCAGTTCTGGGGAGTGTGGTTTGAGAGGGTCTCAGTAGACAACCAGGCTTGGCTCACAGCTCATGGCCTTCGTGCCTGCACTTGCTGAGTGCCTGGAGTACCGTCAGTCTTCGTCATACGCCCCACCCCCCTTCCTTGAGATCTTCTAAGCAGAGCAGGATGGGGTGTATGCATTCATGTGGGCTTGCATTCTTGCATTCTGCTGTGTGGATTGGAGGTTTGAGGAGGCTGCTGCCTGGCCTGCATCTCAGCAGACAAGAGGGGATCGCCCCTGGGCATATATTTAGGAAGTGAAATAGATTGTACTGGGTGATGTGAATGCCTACTGAGGTCTGCCCTGCCCTTCAGAGGGCACATTACAGTCTGCACACTACGCTAAGAGTCCTCCAGATAGTAAGCCCACACACATTTAGGGGCTCTCTAGTTACGAAAAATAATAGGACATAAATGTGTGACTGTTTAGGCTCATGTATCTCAGAGGAATTGACGAGACTGTGTTTCAAATAGATTTCCAAACTCTGTCAGTGGCCATGGGAACTTGCTATAGGATTTGAACCTCGCTAGGAAGGACGGTGTCACCTTGGAGATAGTCCATTTGTTCAACTGAAAAGAAGGCTGATTTCAAATGTTCATAAGCAAGGTGAAAAAAAAAAATCTCACCATGATGGAGTCCTCTGGGACTGTGGAATGGTTCTGTGGAATTTAATTAAAATGACATTGTTTCTGGAAATCACAGTGCTTCCTTGCTGGAGGCGCCTACAGAACAGACAGCTGATGGCCCTCCTGAATGGAAGAAAGGTTTGCGCGGTGGAGGGGGACTTGTGACTAACAGTAGGCTTTTTTCCTGCCTCTAGGATTTATACCGCTTCATTGTGGTCAGAGGTTTGGGAATTTTAATAGGTTTTGGTAGAGATTCTTAAGGCAGGGGAAGGTGAATGGACCCTAGGCACACGAGGCGGAGGGAGAGGAAAGCTTTCTAGGGGGTGTTAATGTATTAGTTATAGTGCAAGAGGCCACTTTAAGCGAGCCGCGTTCCCATTATCACGGAGCACATATTGTGGTGGGGACAAACACGCCAACAAGGAAGTTGTGTAATTGAATGTGTCCCATGCGTCTCATGCGTCTCAGTGGAACCCGGGGCTGCAGGGTACAAAAGAGCGAAGTGGGTAAGCAATGAATGCCCATAGCACCTGCATCTCTGCCGTTGCCACAGCCTCCTGCTCTCCCCTGCCGAGATGCTTTGAGTGGGTAAAATTAGTCACCTTGGAAAAGTCCTGCCTGGACGGTGACAGTAGTGGGGAGTTCCCTGGCTTGGTTGCTTATTGTTGCTTAGCCATTACCCTTAACTTTAACATCCTTTGGAAAAATAAAACAAAACAAAACAAAAAACAGGATTGCGGGCTCATGTCTGCAATCCTCCCAGCACCTGAAGGGCTAAGGCAAGGGGATCACTGTGAGTTCAAGTCTAAAACAACCCCCCAATTCACCCTTCAACCCCCAAAGCTGAAGACACTAAAGGTGATATCGGGGATCTAAGAGCAGCAGCAGGGGGTTTGCTCGAGGGCTCTTCAGAGTTTATGTCAAGGCTTAGGTCTAGGTGTATTCATCTGACGGTGAGAACCAGGCTTCTTAAGTGGAGCCTCACATGGCGGCTGGTATCAGTGGACGTTGAGTTTCTCACCATGTTGACCACTCCACAGGGCTGCTTGAATGTCCTCTCGGCATGGCAGCTGGTTCCCCAGAGAGAATGGGAAGACTCAAGAGGCCATGGTGCTCTTAGGACCTGTTTACTTCTGACTTCTCTTGTATTCATTCATTAATTAGTCCAGCTCATACCCTAAGGGGGTAGAGATGGAGTTCTACTTTATTATTTATTTATTTATTTATTTTCCCTTTTTGGAAGGGTGGTGGTTTCTTTGAGACGAGATCTCATGTAGCCCAGGCTGGCCTCAATTTGCTGTGTAGCCAAAGATGACTTGAGTTTCTGATTCCCCTGCATTAACCTCAGGACTGCTGGAGTTATGTGACATGTGACCCCATGTCTTGTTTTAATTTTTTTTTAGTTTATTTTTTATTTTATGTGTGCGAGTGTTTTTCTTTCATATGTATGTATGTATATATGTACGTACTGTGTGTCCCTGCAGAGACCAAAAGAGGGTATTTGGTCTTCTGGAACTGGAGTAACAAACAGTTGTGAGCTACCATGTGTGGGCAGGGAACCAAGCCTGGGTCTTCTGCAGGAGCAGCAAGTCGCAAGTCTCCTAAGCACTGAGCAATCTCTCCAGCACTCCCAAGTCTTGTTTTTATGTGATGCTGGACTTTGAACCCAGGGCTTTATACCATCCAGGGGAACACTCTGCCAACTGAACTCCATGCCCAGATTCCCGCCCCAGCCCCAGGCATGTGTGCATGCCAGGCAAGGGCTCTCCCGTGGAGCCGCAGCCGCAGCTTAGCGCTATCCTATGAAAGGAAGAGCTTGAAAGAATTCCTGGGCATTGGAAGCCTCCACCATCCGATAGGTCTGGACATGTGTGCACTTTTTCCACTGAGGAGGATTGGGCATGGTAGCCCATTGCAGAAAGGGATTAGTGAATCTCTCACTCCTAGCTGCTGTAACAGGATTTTGGCAGTGAGTGTTACTAGTGTAATGATAGATTGTGGGGCCACAGTGAAGGAGCTCAGAATCCCAGCAAAGAGGGGCTTCAAATAAAGCATATGTTTGCAGCCCAGATGACTGCGAAGGGGCTTGGCCTCACCCACCCACACATACTCACAATTTTACAGTATGTTTTTGCTCTGCTGACTAGAAAATCTGGGGGATATTTTGGAAGGAGAAGCTGAAAACACAGGGTGACAGTTTTACTGAATGCTCAGGCGTCAGGCCAGCGTGCACTTGTCTTCGTTGGGAGACCCAGCTTGTCCTTCTGTGTGGAGGCTCTTTGCCCTGGCCTGCCTTTTCCCCCGTGCTGTGGGAAGACAGGCATCTGCATCAGATGTGAAATGTGGAGTCTGATCCTTAGGTGGGATGAGAGGTCTCACGTGTGGCCCTGGGGGTCTGAAGTTCTGTTTTCAGCCAGGCCTGCTTCACATCTGTTAGAGCCACGTGCCCCTTTCGGTCCAGATGTTTGCTGCCGTCGTAAGTGTTCACCCATGTCTTACCAGGTAGGGAAACTCACAGTCGTGGACAGAGACACCTCCCCAATGAAGAGTGCTCACACCCAAGAAAGAGAACATTCTCCGGAGCTATTCTTTTTAGCTTTCAATAGGGAAAACATAAACCTGCTAAGAAAAACAATCTAACCAGTTGCAGTCTAGGAAGGTCCAGAGAAGGAACTGCCTGGGTCATTAAACCCCTGGAAATGAGTTCAGTGTTTGCATAGTTGAAGTGGGGTGATGGGGTTGAAAGGTGGCATAGAGGCTACACTGTTTTTATAGGATCTGAATGTAACCAATGGTTACTGTCAACACTTTAGTTAGAACCTATTAACCTTGTGGCTTTCCACCATATACAATGTTTGGCCAAAGAATGAAATTTGGTTTCTGCCTCTTCAAAGTCATACCGACATCTCCTGGCTCCTCGAGGCTTTGGAGGAAGGGTGACTTTTGAGCTGAGTTGAACTCTCTTTTGCCTAAAGTTAGTGAATGACTGAAGTTGGCCTGTGACATCAAATTTTGTTGTTATTGGCCAGGTAGATCAGGATGGGACTGGGAGATTTGCCGCTTTTAGGTTAGTGTCCAGGATGAGGGGCTGTGCTTCTGAACATTGGCTTCCTCATCTGAAATGGTGGGGATGAGCTTACAATGTGTGACGTTTGGGTTGAACAATGTAGTTTCTAATTACTGGATATTTATCTAAATGAATTCCTGCAATAATATCTATGTCCGTAGGGTTACGGGGCTATTGAGGCTCAGGTAAGGGAAGAGTCTTCTAGAATGCCTAGCTAAACTTCAGCTTACCTCCTTCTAGGAAATTACTGGGGAGAGGAAAAAAGTTGCCCAAGGTCACACAGCTAGTAGGGCCAGAACCTCACCCCTCCCCATCATAGACTCTCCAGAAATCTTAGCTCTGGTCCTCCCTCCAGCTATGCCAGCCAGAGAGGGGAATAGTTAAGGCAGGTGGCTTTATTAGGTTGCCACCTGGGCAGTAAGGTGCAGAAAACCCACACCCAGTAGTCTCCAAGCTACTGCCTGGGAGCTTAGGAGTGGGCTAGGGGTCCCGCTGCACATAGCGGCGTGTGTTCTAGTGTGGCTGGTGCTCCTGTCACCGCGGCCTTTCCACCTAGCTGGCGGCCTCAGCGCCGCGCGGGTGTTCAGTTTCAGCGCTGGGATGAGCGCAGACAGCGCCTGTCTCCCCGAGGAAGGAAGGCTGCGCGAGAGGGCCCCAGCGTCCTGAGCTGGGGCCTGGCAGCGCGGCTGGCTGCGATCGCCCCACGGGTCTGGCGCGCAGTGCGTCGAGCCTCTGCGGAAGGGGGACGCCTGGGAGCCGCTCCACGGCCGCCGAGGGTAACCTCCTTTGTGGTGCGTGGGGCGGGTGTGGGTGGCCTCCTGCCCGCGGGATGCATGGCCAGCATCGCTGAACTGTTCTTTGTGTCTCCCGGGGTGGGTTGGAAGTGTGGGGTGTGTACGTTCGCGCCCGCGCGGCGCCTCTAGTCCGTCACCCGTCGCCAGCTTTCCTGAGTCTCTCCATCAGACCTTAGCCCGAGGGGATGCCACCTAGGCCACCTCTGGGAGAATTTCTGGAAGTTGGAGGGAGAAGGACGGGGTGGGGCTGCCCAGCCTCTGCAGACCCCAGGCCGCGCCCCAAAGTTGGTGAGGCAGGTGCAGTGCCCCCTTATACCTCGAGCCTTCCTCTATCCCGGGCCTCCAGCCCCTCAAGGACTGCGCTCCTCAGCTATGGATTTTCAGCAATTCTCAGCTGCTAACTTACAGGGTGCATAGAAGCCACCTGGTGTGGTGGGGGCGGGGTTGGGGTGTCGCGTCCGTGGCTGTCCAGCCTTGCCATTGCGGAAACCTGCCTGCTAGGCAGGCGGGCTGGCGGAGGGGAAAGAAAGCTTTAGCTAGCGGCTGTGGCACCAAGCCGAGCCGGGGTGCCCGTGTGACTGCGGTGTGCTTGGGAGGAGGAAGCTGTAGAGGTCAGTGCAAAGGCGTCACGCCAGAGCGAGCAGGAGCGAGGAGGAAGCCCCCTATCAGCGCGGGTGGGAGTCTTGGGGTGGCGAGCGCAGGGTTGCCTTTGAACTGCAGGGGCGGGTACACAGTCACTTCCGCGTAAGGAGAGGGTTAAGGGCTTGAGGGCTGGAATGGACACTGAAAAGACGGGTCCACATTAGAAGAGGCTGGTCTGGAAGGAAGGTTCTAACACAGTAGGTCCCTGAGGGCAGAGCAGACGCTTGGAGAACTTTCCCTGCCTACACAGCCAGAGAGAACCCTAGTTTTCTATGTGAGTGGTTGGGGCGGCGGTGGTAAGGGGGTCTGGAAGATGGGCTAAGTGGGAGTGACCCATTTGACCAAGCAGTCCCAGGGGTCCTAGAGCTGGACAAACCAAACCTGGTTCTTTCTCCCTGCTGTAGGTGCCCCGTGGGTATCCAGCTACAGGCTGAAGGAAGCCTGTCCTCTTGGCTCCACCCCGCACACTTAAATTGTTTTCTCTAGTCTGTGTTGAGCTGAGGTTAAATTGTTTTCTCTAGTCTCTGTTAATCTGAGGCCTGGAGGGGGTGGATTAAAAAAGAAGAAAAAAAAACCCTGAGAGGAAGAACTGGTTTTAGGGAAATGAGGACTAATATTTTGAAGTGGAGCTTAGAGGAAAGAGGCCAGTGTGGTCCATGAGGGTGGGGTAGGGTAGGGCTTTAGGACCCACCCCCCCATTCTTTGGAGAGAAGATCTGAGGTCTTAAGTTAGGACCTGTTTGCATCGCCTTGGGTGGGCAGGCCGGCAGGGTGTGTGTGGAGCCCCAGTCAGGACTTCAGCAGCGCTAGTGCCAGCTTCGTGACAGTCCTGGGCTGTCAACTACACCCCTCCTATGGGGTTGCTAGGCAGCGGGGCTCTGATGTACGGGGAGGCCTTCTGATTTGTCAGACTCCTGCAGACACATGGTTAAAGCTCCTTCCAGCCTATCCGGAGGAGGGACGCGGCACGCTGCCTGCATATTGCCGAGCCCCGGGTCCACCTGAACAAGGGGTGCAAAAGGCAACCAGAAGGAGGGGGCTCCTGGAGCCCTCCAACCTTCAAACCAGCCCAGCCCCACGCCCCCCATTCTCTCCACTGGGCTTGCTGCTGGCTCCTCCCTGCAGGTCCCCGCCCCATTCTATCCCTCTTCCCCAAACCACGGAAGAGCAAAGTGCAGCAGGGAAAAGAGGTCAGTGGGGTAAGCGTGTATGCGGGCCTCTGTAGGTGTCAAGATGGGTATGAGGGAGGGGAGATTGCTCTTTTGTGCCCCTTGGGGTTCTTGTGGGTAGGGGGTCAGTGGTAAAGGAGCTAACACCGTTGTTGGTCAGGCCTGAACTTGGAAGCCAGTGAGGTACCCCGCTCACTCAATCTCTGTGCACCCCTAGGGCTAGCATGTAGGGGGAGGAACGGGAGCTTGCTGTGTACCTGCCTTAAAGGCTGGACTGCCTGCCTCTTCTAGTGCTTATCAGGGACGGAGCTGCTGTGGGTTCCTTCTCGCCTTGGATACACAACCTGTGGTCCAGCTTCTATTGCCGGAGTTTTTCACCCCTCTCCAATCCCAAGACCATCTTTGAATCCTTCCACTTGCGATAAAACATCTTTGAGATAAAATTCACATATAGCTCACATAGAAAAAGTGTGCAACCCAGTGTTTTCTGGTGTGTTGACAGAAAGGTGCAACCACACAGCCAATTTTAGGTATTTTCATCCTGATGGGATGAAACCCCCACCCATGTTAGTGTCATTCCCACCCCACCCCCACCCAGCCCCTGGCCACCACTAATCTGTGTGCTTCCTCGTCGGATTTCCCTAACTTAGGGTGTTTCGTGTCTGCGGAACTGGGTGGGATTTCTAGCTTCATTGCTTACTTGGCGAGCCATTGCGTCATTTAACTTTATCTGTGTAGCCTTGTCTGCAAGAGGCTCTTCTGCAAGGGCAGGGATCGTCTGCACTCTTACCCATTTCTCAGCGCTGAGCTTCATTCCTGGGCTGGACTGCTGGTTGAATGAATGAGATGAATGGGGACTGGTAATTGGCTGACTACGCAGGTGGTTTACTACTGAATTCCAGGGGGCCCAGCTGCTACAAAGGGGGCTGGCAGCTAGGGAGAGCTGAAGTCATTGGATCTGTGAAGGAGCAGAAAGGAAGCCTTGGGATTGGGGGGGGGAGGGGTGGCGGTTAGGGGTCGAAACTGATAGTGGCCTATGGGTTGCCAGTTCTCTTGGGAACTTGAAAACCAAGACGCTGTCTCTGAGCTCTGGGTGGGTGACCCATGCTTGAGATTTGTCACCTGATCCCAGGGGCATCCCCCAGGAGGGAAACTCCACTTAGATTTTAATTTTTAAAATAAGAAGAGGAAATTCCCCATCTGCAACCTTTATAAAAGGGCATCATCGGGTCAGGTGGCTCTGAAGGGTTTGCTCGCCCTGTTATTTGGAGTTGACTTGTGCTCTCTGCCCCCACTCCTGCTTCTGTATTGCAGGTACTGTCTGATGAGTGTGAAGGGTTGTTTCACTGACTTCCACATTGACTTCGGAGGTACCTCTGTGTGGTACCATGTTTTCCGTGGTGGGAAGGTGAGTATCTCTAGCTTTCGTAAGTACTTCAGGCCGGTTTGCACCTCCTAAGACCCTCTAGCATAAATTCCTTGGCTTTGTCTCTGGGTTTTTTAACTTCAGAGTAGAGGTGGCAGTCACTGCCTGCCTCTGAGCAAGAACGTTTTGCACCAGAGATAGACATGGCTCTGAAGATGAAGTAGTGGGGTATATATTCAGGGTGCCTGTGCCAAGTCTACTTTTGTGGGCAGCATCCCTGCATGGATGTAGGTGATGCACGGGTTTCTTGAGGATGCCCATGAGGGCCTGGCTCATCTGGGTCTTCATGGACATCCATTTTAAACGACGGTGTTGGAAGAGACTCAGGGAGGAGGTCAGCCCACTTGATTCCAGATGTTTTTCCTCCAAAGTGAGCACAGGCGAAGTTTATTTATTGGGGCCATTTTATCATACATCTTAGGAAATTCCCTTCCACTTCGCTCGCTACCTCCCAGACAAGCCTGTGGCTCAGGGGAGAAACTGTTCCACCCAGCACAGGAAGCATTCCTGCCTTGGTATTTCAGCAGGAATGGGGATATCCTAAAGGCAGCCAGAACCCTCCCCAAGTAGGTGGGGCTCTTTGGGGTTTGTTCAGAGTCTGGAAGAAATCAGAGACTTCAGCCTAACTGCCTCCTTTCCCTCTCAAGATCTTCTGGCTGATCCCTCCAACCCTGCACAACTTGGCACTGTATGAGGAGTGGGTGCTGTCAGGCAAACAAAGTGACATCTTTCTGGGAGACCGCGTGGAACGATGCCAAAGAATTGAGCTGAAACAAGGCTACACATTTTTCATCCCTTCTGGTAGGTTCCTGTTGTAGTCTTGGGGTTGGTCAACCGCTGGCTCCCCCATCATTTGGAGCAGCCTCTTGCCTCCCTGTGGATTCAGCCAGGGTTGGAGGCCAAGTGAGGGCTTCTGTGGGCTTTGGGATTAGGGGAGCCATGGATAAGCCTTGAGAGTAGGTCTGGTGGAACAGAGAAAACACAGAACCTGGGTTGCCATACCTGTGGGTCGGCCTTCCGTGGCTCTTAGAGAAGCCCCGGGTCCTTTCTCTGGGGACATTTGAATGTCTATCTTGAGCCTTCCTTTAGAACAGTGGTTTTCAGACTGTGGGTCACAACCCCTTTGGGTGTCAAATGACCCTTTCATAGGGGTCACATATCAGATATCCTGCATATCAGATATCGTCAGATATTTACATTATGGTTCATAACAGTAGCAAAATTACCATTATGAAGTAGCAAAAATAATTTTATGGTTGTGGCCACCACAACATGAGAAACTATATTAAGGGGTCACAGCTTTAGGAAGGTTGGGAACCATTAGTCGAAAGATTTCTATGTGAAGATGACAGGCCCCTTAGGGACTGAAGATGAGTGCCCTACAGACGTCAGTGCAAGCTCTAGGAAAGGGTTATGAGCCCTCTTAGTTGGCACTTGGCTCTGCTGCCTCAGTTTTCTCTCCTTAAAAATGGGCCAAGTTGTATGAACTTATTAGTGAGTTCAGACCTCCTTCTTCTAGTTTCGTAGAAACAGATGAGAGAGGGCCTTTAGCTATAGACCGAGTTAACTAACAGAGGTAGCCAGTGACCTAGGAATCAGGGAGTTCTATGTGTGTAGGGGGAGGCAGAGTGTCAAGTCCACACGTGGGAGCTTGTATATTTCTTGATAATTAGACTTTGGAAGCTATGTCAACCAGAAGAAAGAGTGGCAGGAAGTGGTTGTGATAGGAGTTTAAAGGAGAATTGTGTTGGGTATCTAAGAAAGATACACTGGAGTTGGCAATGACCAGGTCAAAGAGGCTGGTTCTAATGTGCCTTGTGAGTATCAAAACCAGTGTCTAATCAGAAATAAGATCTAATACGGCGTGACACCATGGGATGAGTGCTTAGAAGCAGTATCACATGTGGGTGAGCAGGGCCTGTAGGAATACATTTTAAAGGAAGAGTGGTGCTTTAAGCTTGGTGGATTTTTATTTGTTTGCTTGTTTTGTTTTGGTTTTGGTTTTTCAAGACAGGGTTTCTCTGTGTAGTCCTGGCTGTCCAGGAACTCACTCTGTAGACCAGGCTGGCCTCAAGCTCACAGAGATCCGCCTGTCTCTGCTTCTTGAGTGCAGGGATTAAAGGAGTGCGCCGCCACCACCCTGCAAACTTTTTTTGAGTCTAAAAAAAATCTACCTCTGTCTTTATTTTTCCTACGTTGTTGCTACCAGGCAACATTAAAAGATAAAAATCACATTTTATTTCTATATTTGTTTTGTGTGTGTGTGTGTGTGTGTGTGTGTGTGTGTGTGTGTTGAGGCAGGGGGCTAGAGTTTGGAGGTCGCAGGATAGCTTGAGGGAGTTGATTTTCTCCTTCTACCATGTGACCCTAGGGATCAAACTCAGGTTCTCAGGCTTGGTGGCAAGTACCAGGCTTACCCCGTAAGCCATCTTGCTGGCCCCAAGATTTGGATTTTAAGTTTCAGGGACCTAAGTGAATACTTTCGGTTCTCTTGGGACCTGGAAACTCCAGCATCTAAACCCTCTGATCTGCAGATACACACATTTGAGTTAGTTGTATGGTAGTCTGCTTGTGTTTTGCACGGAGAGAGCCTTGAGGGAATCCAGAAGGCTTTAAGAGTGTTTCTGTGTTGGAGAATCTAGTTCTAGTTAACCCCTGACCTAGATTTTCATTTCCATGGTGATAACCATAAATTTTAATTCTTTTCTTTCTTTCTTTCTTTCTTTCTTTCTTTTTTTATCCTTTTTTAGTCAGCTTTTTTTTTTGTGTGTGTGTATTGGGATGGGGGTGTTGAGGCAGGGTCCCACATAACCTAGGTTGGCTTTGGTTTCACTATGTACCCGAGAAAGATCATCAAGTCCTGCTCCTCCTGCCTCTACTTCTGAGGTGCTAGGATCTTAGGCATGTGGGACCTTATCAAGCTTGAGACAGATTTGATATATAACACAGAATGGGCTAGGTGTCATGATCCTCTTGCCTCTGCCTCCCAAATTTTAGGACCACAGACATATACCACAATGACCAGCCTCCACAGTGAATTTGTCTGTCTGTCTGTCGATCTACGGTCTGTTGAGGAATGAACCCAGGGCCTCACAGACACTGGCTAAGTGCTCTGCCAAATGAACTGTAACACGTCAGCCCACCCTAGAAAGCTTAGACATGTTTTCTGCTGCCTTAAGCGCTGAGTGTCCGCCTCTGTCTCCCAGTAGGTCTCCAGTTCTTTGAAAGTTCATAGGAGGCTGATGGGTTAGAGTGTGTATTGCTTTTCCTTCCTGTGTCTGAGGACAGAGGAGCTATGTAAGTTCAGCGCTGGTGGCTCTTCGGTCTCTATCCCTGGACAGGCCAGGAGAACTCCCATCAAGAGCAAGATCATTGAAGAGAACCGAGAGGGAAAGATCAGAAAAGGGGGCCTCCTGGGTTTATCCTGTGGATCTGCGGGCCATCATGGAGGTACAGGAAATGGTAGCACAGGTCAGAGTGCCAGGAGCGTCTAGTGAGGAGACCACTGGGTTCACCCTGGACATTAGAGGCAAGCATGAGTGTCAAACAATAGGAAGTCAAGGGGCTGTATGAGGATGAGCCAAGGGACATCTCCTTTTCTGATGTCCTGACCGTGTGTGTGGCCTTGGCCTCCCGCTCTGGCTGCAACAGTCCAGGTGAGTTATGGGTAATAATTCTGAGCAGGAAACATTCTATGTCCACTGTTTGTTTTTGTTGTCAGTGTATAAGGGAAAACTCAAGCCTCTCTTCTCCCTATGCCCTTTTTACCAAAAATAAAGATACCTGACCAAAGGTCTGTTTCTCAATTGATAAAGTTTCAGGGGCAGGTTTAGGTACCCAGGTGTACCTAGCTTTTACACCTGCTCACCTGGCTTGTATTCTGTTGCCCCTTCCTGACCATGTGACTTTGGGAAACTTACTTTCTCACTTAACCAAACCAAACCAAACCAAACCAAACCAAACCAAACACAAACCCACCTAACCAACAAACAGCTCAACAAGCAAATATCTTCATGTGGTTGGTTGTTTGGTTGGTTGGTTGTGTGCAAGCATTTCATGTGAACCAGGCTGACTTCAGACTTGTGACAGTGGAGGGTGGTTTTGAACTCATGATCCTCTAACTCACCTCCCACATTCTGAGATTAAAGCAGTCATTTAGAGCCAGGCGGTGGTGTCACACGCCTTTAATCCCAGCACTTGGGAGGCAGAGGCAGGCGGATCTCTGTGAGTTGGAGACCAGCCTGGTCTACAAGAGCTAGTTCCAGGACAGGCTCCAAAGCTACAGAGAAACCCTGTCTCGAAACCACCCCCCTCCCCCCCCCCCCAAAAAAAAAGCACTCACTTAGCAAATGTTCTTGGAGCCAGCCTGATTGCAGGCAGTGAGGAAGGGCCTGAGGGGATGTATGATACAGCCCCTCCCTCTTGGGTGAATGTCCAGCCAGGTGGCAGTCATGTTAGGAATACCTGAAGGCTGGAAATGTCTGAGAAATATTCTGCAGTTCAGAGACTTTGGCTGATCTTAAGTATTCCCTGACCTTGCCTTGGAGCAAGAACCATCCCTTGGGAACCTGAAGCAGGGGGAAGCTAGTATGGGTGGCAATGTTACTTGTCTCAAGAGTTTTGCTGGAACCCCCCAAAAAATTAAAAGCCAGTTGTGGTGGCATGTAACTGGAAGTTTCTCTCCTGCCTGCCAGTTCCTGAAGCTTAATATTAATTATAAACTGACCTATTAGCTCAGGCTTATTAACTAATAACTCTTACAACTTAACCCATTTCTGTTATTCTGTATTTTACCACAAGGCTTGTGGCTTATTACCTCACATTTTGCTTCTCTGGTGGCTGCTGGTGTCTTCCAGACTCCACCTTCTTTTTCCCTGTGTCTTTGTTTAGCTTTCCCCCATAGCTATATTCAGTCAAAGCAATTTCTTCATTGCCTACTCTTCCAAAGGTCCTGAGTTCAATTCCTGGCAACCACATGGTGGCTCACAACCATCTGTAATGAGGTTTGGTGCCCTCTTCTGGCCTGCAGACATACACACAGACAGAACACTGTATATATAATAAATAAATAAATAGGGACTGGAGAGATGGCTCAGCGGTTAAGAGCATTGCCTGCTCTTCCAAAGGTCCTGAGTTCAATTCCCAGCAACCACATGGTGGCTCACAACCATCTGTAATGAGGTCTGGGGCCCTCTTCTGGCCTGCAGGCATACACACAGACAGAATATTGTATACTAAATAAATAAATCTCTAAAATAAATAAATAAATAAATAAATATTTTTTTATAGCAACTTCTTTATTTAACCAAGGATAATAAGACATATTCACAGCATACAGAAGGATGTCCCACATCAGTGGTGCACACCTTTAATCCCAGCACTTGTAGGTAGAGACAGGCTGATCTTTGTGAGTTTGAGGTCAGCCTGGTCTACAGAGTGAGTTCCAGGACTGTTTCACAGAGAAAGCCTGTCTCAAAAAAAAAAAAAACAAGAAAAGAGTTTTGCTTGTTTGAAGTGGCCTACATCTTTACTCGCAGTGCTTGGAGGCAGAGGCCTATGGATCTGTGAGTTCAGAGCCAGCCTGGTCTACGAATAATGGCTCTGAGTCCTTGACAGTGTAACGTGATGGGTCCTTTGGTAGTCCACCTATAAAATGGGTACAGGACCAGGGAAGAAGCAGAATGAAGGAGGTGAACTTAGCACGTGCTAGAGGGATGGGAAACTGGGCAATTGCTGCTTGGCTCTGGCGCTTCAGGACCAAGGAAGACTGGGGCCTGCCTTGTGTATCTTCCCACATTCTGAGGATGGAAGCAGTTCAGTTTCTCAGGTGAAATCTCCCCATTTTGCAGCACGAAGTAGAGCAAACTTAACATAGCCTTGGATCAGAGACAGCCTGGAATTTGCTAGTTGGCAGCCACAGTGTCCAGGGCATGGAGGTGGGCTGGTCATGGACTCTGGGATGGCGTCTCCTCGACAACTGCAGAAAGGGAGGCAGATGTGCCAAGGGGCTCATAGACTGCTTTCTGAGCACTGGGACTGTAGGTGAGACTTCTGTGCCTCTGTTTTTGGCCCCCTTGGGTCCCAGAAATCACCCTGCAGTGGGTTTTGTAGGTCACTCTGCTCCTTCCATGGCTGCATTGTCCCTAGCTGCTTGGCCTGAATATGAGGCGTTCATTGCCTTCTTATTGCTGATGGCAGATACCAGCCTCCCCTGCCCTGTTACAGACTAGGACACCAGCCTCCCAGAGTATCGTGGTGAATGAGCTGCCCTTGGAAGAATGAGTTTTGAACGCCACAGCCTCTCTTCCCCTTTCTTCCCAAGGGCATTATTGAGTCAGTGGAAGCAATTGTAAGCAGGGCTGGAAAGGAACTCAGCAGCCATTTCAATCTCAGTGAGTCTTCCTGACCCACCCGTGATGCCCTTGGGTGAGAAGGAAAGTGTGTAGAACCTTCCACAATCTCTAGATTCCCTGCCTACTTACAGTGATGTCTTCCTGTTTTCCTCTGTTCACACGTTAGGGTACTAGATGTCAGTCTGCCTGCAGGGGGAGTCTGCGTTAATCTTACTGTGGTCGCCGTCCTTTTCCAAACTGACATAAATGGCAATTGCTTGTAGCAATTGAGTTCTGGCTCACCAACTTCCACAAGGAAGGCAGTCGTCTTCAAGTGGGCACACATGGCCAAATCAGGGAGAATCTGGAACCGAGGCTCAGGCTTGGGTAGAGGGAAAGAAAGGTGGGCATGTGGAGCATAGGAACAGGACCCCTAGGCTCCAGACATCCTCAGTCCTGTCTTAGGAGGTGTTGTTTAAACATCAGTGATGGTGGTCATGGCAGCATTAGTAGACAGCATAGCTCTGCTTGGTGAAAAGCCAGAAATGTGGTTCTGCAAAGATCACCTGACAGGTGGCAGAGGCAAGAGACACCGTTTGTTGTTGTTATTTTTATTACAGTATACAGATGCTCAGTTTCTGTGTCTGTCACCTCACCACTGGGGGTTGACGTTTGGAGTAGAGACAGATGTCTAGCTAGTCAGGAAAATCCAGGTTCAGTGAGAGACCCTGCTGCCAAAAGTAAAGTGCAGAGCGCTCGAGGAGGACACTTGATGTTGGCCTCTGGCCTCCGTGGAAAAGTGCACACAGGTGCACGTGCACATACGTAAATCCATACACACGCTGCCCACCCACCCCCAGTATAGAAAAGGATGCAAATAGGACTTTATGCTGATACAGTTGCACCAAGCAGATGCAGAAGTAAGACTTTGTAGACTCCACCATTGTCTTCCCAGAGCTTAAAGGTCCAGGGTGCTTGGTGGTTTCCTCCAGTGGCACAGTGGTCACAGAGCAGCAGATGGCCTGAGCCAGAGACCTGAAAGCAAAAGCAGAGCCTCCATTCCTGTACCCCACGGTGTCCAGCTGTTGGTGACAGAGTTTGACTTTTCTCTGATAGCAGTTAGCTCTGCCCGCACTGGCAAGGAGGGCTGGTCCAGCAGTGGCCTTGGATCCTCCAGATGTCCTTCTCAGGTGGTGCAGACTGTGCGCCTGACAACTGATGTCTTAGCTCACCTGGGAAAGAGACTGGACCTGCGTGGAGCCTGGGCAGAGTTAGGTTGGGCCTTCCAGAGTTTTCCTCGCGTGAAATGGTTAAGCATACGTTAGGGAAGAGAGGCTCCAGGGTCTCTGCTTGCTCCGGTTTGTGTTCTCCCCTCTGCTGGTCCTCTTCTGTCTTCTACTCTTGAGTTTCCCCACTGGCTGTCCCTGTCATTGCCTCTGTCCTTACTTCTCACCGTATTTCTCCTTTGCTTCCTGGTGCGTTTCTACATCTGTTCCATGTCCGCTGGGACAGTGCGGAGTTGCGGGAAATGGCTGTTCTCCCTTGCCAGCTGACTTTTGTTCGTTTGTTTGTTTTTTGGCTATTATTTATTTATTTATTTTTGTGTAGCTCTGGCTGTCCTGGAACTTGACTAAGCTTGACTTGAACTCAGCGATCCCCCTGCCTCTGTCTCCTGAGCGCTGGGATTAAAGCTATGTGCCACCACTGACCTGCAGCAGCAAGGGACTCATCTCTCAGTCCGTTTGAACATCTGCAAATTAGAGTCACTATAAAGCTGTATCCCCCTAGCTCTGTGTCCAGGGGCCACATTGATATTTTCTGCACTGGCAGTGTCACCAGTCTCAATGGAGGTGTGACGTTGTTGAATAAAATCTCCACAAACCAGGCAGAGGCTAACTTTGGGGTTTAAATACTTGCAGGTGACTTTACCTCAAAACACCTTAGTTTCTTCACCTGTAAGTTGTAGTTGAAAAAGAGATTGCTTCTGTAAGAATCAATCAACTGAGACCTGGAAAGCCCTTAGAGTACACCTGGGGAAGTCACAAGTGTGACTCACACTTTTAAGAAGTTGCAGTGTGAGCCGGGCGGTGGTGGCAGAGGCAGGCAGATCTCTGTGAGTTTGAGGCCAGCCTGGTCTACAAGAGTTAGTTCCAGGACAGGCTCCAAAGCTACGGAGAAACCCTGTCTCGAAAAACTAAGAAAAAAAAAAAAGAAGTTGCAGTGTGTAGAAGGGACATCTACCATGGCTGTTAGTGCACGGGGAAGAATAGAGGGCACAAAAAAAGGCTGAAACGGGGTAGAAGCAGCCTGTGATTAAGGAGATAACTTAGACATGGGCCTTGGAAGAGTCCATGTCCCCAGGATGTGTTCTGCAGAAAAAGTGTCTGGGTTCTGTGGTCATTGCTCTGAACTGTCCCTTAGGACCCCTCCAGGGACCAGTATTCAAAGGAATAACTAGGGAAAGGCTGGGGGGCTGAGCTTGGATGCAGGGACCAGGGCATTCTGTTCCTGACAGGTATCCTGACTTGAGTCCCAGGAGGTAGGTTTGCATCAGCGTCTTCAAGGCAGGCACTTGCCTGCAGCATCCCAGACTTGAATTAACTGGGGCCTCTGGGAGCTCTGGGCTGAGTCCCTCAGGCTGCCCAGGAGCTTTGGTGTCTGAAATGCCAGGCACCGCGTGTCCTTACACATTGGTGCCCCCTCTGCCTTCCCCGCCCAGGTTGGATCCATGCAGTATACACCCCTGTGGACTCTCTGGTGTTCGGCGGGAACATCCTGCACAGCTTCAACGTGCCCATGCAGCTGCGGATCTACGAGATTGAGGACAGAACCCGGGTAAGGGCACCCTCTGCTCCGGGGCTATGCTAGTCTTTCTCAGTTCCCCACTGCTGCCCCGTCTCAAGCTGGGGCCTTGGTTCCGGTTCTGGAGGAAGCCAAGACATTCTCCAGCAGAGCCCTAAATCCCTGGAGTTTCTGTCCACCGCCAGGCCGGAGGCAGACAGAATCCTCTGTAGGGAAGTTGGGCATCATTGTGCATTCCTAAAGTCTCAGCTCTTGGGAAGTGGAGGCAGGATCCAAAGTTCAAGGCTAGCCAGGGCTACAGAGAGTGGGACCAGGCTGAGCTACATTTTATCATTAAAAACAAAGCAAAAAACAAACAAAAAGACTTTGTGGAAACTCTACCTGAGCAAGTGTGTGTATTTGTCTTGGGAGAACAGCGGGAGGTGGGAGGAACCCAGCTTTTTTTTTTTTTCTTTGCCTGTGTAGAAAGGTGTATGGATCTGAAGTTTGCAGGGGCTGGGGAGGCTTGAAAAAGAGCCAGCCTGGTCCAAGGTCATATCTTTCCTACTGAAGTCTGATGGAAAGAAGTTTTTAGTCTTGCTGCCGAGCTCAAATCCCCCTCGAAAGCTGTTTGGGGTGAGGCTTCCCTGTGACCACTTGGGCGATGTTTTCTCAGCTATCAGATTTCCCAAGATAGGGTCATATGTACCTTTTGTTCCTGGAGTTTGTTTTCTCTGAATGTCCGTGCCTGGGACTTGGCCACTTTCCTTCCATGCTACGCTTGATCACATGCACCCAGGCATTTGAGGCGGGTTCAGGGGTGAGAGTGGCTGGGAACCATCTGTAATGAGATCTGGTGCCCTCCTCTGGCCTGCACGCATACTTAGAGACAGAACACTGTATACATAATAAATAAATCTTAAAAAAAAAAAAAAAAAGGAAGGAAGGAAGAAACTGTAGCCCTGAGATGGAAAGGGCCTATTTCATATCCTCCCTCCTCTTTCCTCTTCTGTTTTTAATGTGGCTGTTTAAATATTTCTTTGAATTGAGATATAACTCACATACCGTGAAATTCACCATTGGAAATGTGAAGTTCTGTGTTCTTAGTATGTCGCCATCACCACTAAATCCAGCACATTTTCACATACACTCCAGGAACCCCTGCACCCATTAGCAGTCATTTCTTATTCCCTCTTTCTCCAACCCCGGAGATCTCTAATCTACTTTCAGTCTCTATGAATTTGCCTGTTTTAGGCATTTGTTACGAATGGAATCATGTAGTTCATGCCTTTTATACCTGAACTTTCCCACTCAGCATGATGTGCCTTTTCAAGGTCCATCCATGTTGTAGCACATGGCAGCGATCTCATAACTGAGTAGAACTCCATTGTATAAACAGAATACGTGACATTTCTACTTGGGATTTGCCTCAAGATGTGACTTTTAGACCCCGAAGAAGTATTGATGAGCAGCCAGGCAGTGGTGGTGCACACCTTGAATCCCAGCACGTGGGAGGCAGAGGCAGAGGCAAGTGGATCTCTGAGTTTGAGGCCAGCCTGGTCTACAGAACGAGTTCCATGACTGGCCCTATAGCTACTGAGAAACCCTGTCTTGAAAAACCAAGAAAAGAAAATGGTGAGCTTGGACTCTGGAGAAATCCTTCCAGCTGCTCCGATCAGAATGTATCTTTCCGGTCTTGTTTTTAGGGCTCATTTTCATGGGGTGCTACATTGGAGTTAAAGTGAGGCAGGCAGTTGAAGGGGCCCAGGGCGTGATTGTGTGTCCAGTTTGTGGATTTCCTGGCTTGCTATGCCCACTTTCACACCGTCCTGGGCCACGATCCTCTGCAGACCCTGTTTCATAGGCTCTTCTGCCTTTCTTGAAAGGTGTGCGTCCTCTGTGCTGTCCAGGGAAAAGGCACCGTCTGGGCCCAAATGGTCACTTTTCATTCTGAGTCAAGTGATGCCAATGGTTCTTTGGCCAACCCTGAGAAACAGGCCATTTGTTGTGAGCAGCAACCTGCCCGTGTGGATGGAAGGCTGGGACTCCAAAGGAGAAGTCAGGCCCAGACTTCGCAGGCAGTTCCTGAAAGCCACAGTCAGACTGGGATGTCTCAGTTTCTCTGGCACCTTGCTGGGTAGCTGTCTCCTCCCAAGGGAATCTGATTGTCCATCTTAGAACACCTACCCCCCCCGACCCCCACTGCCCGTGTTATTACCCCTAGGAACCTAGTTCCTCTCCCCAACTGGTGTCACTCAAGCAGGAGTCAGGGTAATGGACCCCCCACCCTCTACCCCCACAGCATCATTCTGTTTGCTCTGGTGAAGTATCTCATCACAGTAAGATGCCCATCGGCTCCCTCCCCCAGGGCCGCCTGTCCTTAGTCTCTGAGGGGGCACCCATCTGGCTTCTCCGAAGCAGATTGTTGGCTCTAGGGCTGGAGTAAGGATGGCTGTGGGGGGCGGGGGAGGAGGGGGACAGGCTAAGCTGGAAGCAACAGCAGGCCTTTTAATCTGCTTTGATTTCTGGTCTTTGGAGAGGGGCTTGGCTACAAGGTCCAATTGTTTCTGTCTTAGGAGCCAAAGCAGACAAAAGGCCCTAGAGAGAGTACTGGAAGCCAGATAAAATGTCAGGACTACTTGTCAGCCTGATACAGCTCAATTCCATCCATCCCTATCAGCTCCTTGAAGAAGGTTATGGCCACTTAAAAATAGTTTTTCCCAGAGTGTTCTAAAACATGGCTTTGCTTGGAAACAAACACTGGAGGTTGGCCAGAGTAAGGCCAGTGCAGGAGCCCCTCGCCCCTCAGTGTGGGTTTGACTTTAGAAAAGAGGTCTGCCTGTGTGATGCTGGGCGGGGGTCGGATGGGCTCTCTAGTCCTCCTGTGTGATGCTGGGTGGGGTCGGATGGGCTATCTAGTCCTCCTGTGTGATGCTGGGTGGGGGTCGGATGGGCTATCTAGTCCTCCTGTGTGATGCTGGGTGGGGTCGGATGGGCTATCTGGTCCTCCTGTGTGATGCTGGGCGGGGGTCGGATGGGCTCTCTAGTCCTCCTGTGTGATGCTGGGTGGGGTCGGATGGGCTATCTAGTCCTCCTGTGTGATGCTGGGTAGGCATCGGATGGGCTATCTAGTCCTCCTGTGTGATGCTGGGTGGGGTCGGATGGGCTATCTAGTCCTCCTGTGTGATGCTGGGTGGGGTCGGATGGGCTATCTAGTTCTCCTGTGTGATGCTGGGCGGGGGTCGGATGGGCTATCTAGTCCTCCTGTGTGATGCTGGGTGGGGTCGGATGGGCTATCTAGTTCTCCTGTGTGATGCTGGGTGGGGTCGGATGGGCTATCTTAGTCCTCCTGTGTGATGCTGGGTGGGGTCGGATGGGCTATCTAGTCCTCCTGTGTGATGCTGGGTGGGGTCGGATGGGCTATCTAGTCCTCCTGTGCGATGCTGGGTGGGGTCGGATGGGCTATCTAGTCCTCCTGCATGATGCTGGGCGGGGGTCGGATGGGCTATCTGGTCCTCCTGTGTGATGCTGGGTGGGGTCGGAGGGGCTATCTAGTCCTCCTGTGTGATGCTGGGTGGGGTCGGATGGGCTATCTAGTCCTCCTGTGCGATGCTGGGTGGGGTCGGATGGGCTATCTAGTCCTCCTGCATGATGCTGGGCGGGGGTCGGATGGGCTATCTGGTCCTCCTGTGTGATGCTGGGTGGGGTCGGATGGGCTATCTAGTCCTCCTGTGTGATGCTGGGTGGGGTCGGATGGGCTATCTAGTCCTCCTGTGTGATGCTGGGTGGGGGTCGGATAGGCTATCTGGTCCTGTGTGATTCTGGGTGGGGTCGGATGGGCTATCTGTTCCTCCTGTGTGATGCTGGGTGGGGTCAGATGGACTATCTAGTCCTCCTGTGTGATGCTGGGTGGGGTCAGATGGACTATCTAGTCCTCCTGTGTGATGCTGGGTGGGGGTCAGATGGACTATCTAGTCCTCCTGTGTGATGCTGGGCGGGGGTCGGATGGGCTATCTAGCCCTCAAATCCTAAGATTCTTCCACATTTGGGAAATAATTTCATTTTTCTGTGCTAGATGCTAGGTGACACTTGGCCCCCGTAAGGCAGTGCAGACAGGTCTAGGCCTCTAAGGGCTGACAGAGGACCAGTTCCTTCTGGGAATCTCCCGCTCTGAAGATCACAGGAATGGGAAGGCTAGAGCAGAACGGACTGCCGCCCTGCGAGCTTCTTAATTCTGTCACAGCAGTCGTGACATACGCCCTTCAGCTCCAGTTAGCTGTGAGGGCAGGAAGGGGTGGTCCAGATGACCACTCAGCAAACTGCTGCCTTTCTTATGCTTGTCTTTTTTTTCCCCTAATGACTCTAGTGAAAACAGCCTTCCCCGAAAAGGTAATGCCGGCACCCCTCACGTTCCCTCCCTTTTCAGCCAGTGACTCTGTTCGGAAACCCGCAAACTATTTTCCTTTCCTCTCCCCTCCCTCCTACCATTGGGTTTTTATTTTTTCCCCATTGATATTTTTTTTTCCAGGAGAAAAACAAAATTTAAGATACTTACGCCCACTCTCGCATTTTAATTTCTCAAGACCTGGGCCCTAGGTACAGAGAGAGCACCTCAACTTCCTCCAGCGTTCGCTCAATTCTTGGATGACTCAGGCCTCTGAGGAAGGGCTTGGGCCAGGCGGATGCCGCTTACTGGGCCTTTGGAAGTCCAGTTGGACCCCTGAGATCCACTGTCGAATTGTCCTCTAGACAGGGCGCAGGACCTTCTTTGTGACTGCCTTGCCCTTTGTTTTGGACAGAGGTTGGTTAACAACTCAATTTGGTGAGGCTGCAAGTTTGTCACCAAATAATATTGAGCAACCATGTGTTTAATGTTCCCAGGCTTGTGGCTGAAACCTTCTGAAGGCGGAGGGTAGAAGGCGACAACCTGTTTGTAAGTCAATTTTTGCAATTTTTTTTCTGCAATTCTCTCTTGGAAAAAAAAAAATAAATCCCCCCCCCCAAAAAAAAACCAAAACCAAACAAACAAACAAAAGACCAAACCGAGTTGAATTCCTTCATCCGTATTTGTTTCCACCCAGCTGGTTTCCCTTGGGTTCAGCAACAAAGAGGGGGAGGTTTGCCGTCCTCTCTTGAAATACAGCCCCCCCCCTCTAATTTTCCCCCTAATCTAAAAGGACTCTCTGGTGTCACAGTGCCCATCAAGGGCATAGTGGCGTGGATAGTATAAAAAAATTTAAAAAGTCAAAAGTTCCAAGTGTTCGCTCCATCAAGTCCGCTGTTGGGAGTTCTGAATGCGGGGGTCTGTTTTCCTCAGCTCGCGATTTAGGGATTGGCAATTTGTTTCAGAATATTTTGGACCAGTCTCTGGAATCGGGATGGGGCTCAGCCCCTCCTCTCAAACTCTTCATCATAGGAGGTCAAGGTCTGCTTCAAGCTCTAGAGCCCCTCTCCTGCCCAGGGGCACTAATGAGTAACCGACCAAAGGCATCCCCACATCCCAGCAGTGAAACTGGACTTCTCCGAAAATAGCTGGAGCCAAGGAAAACATTTGATACTGCTCCCAACTCCATGCATCTCCCAGAGGAGCTGAAAAGCATGCAGCAAATCATAATCTCATCCCTAAACACGTCATCCGCCAGAGGCAGGGAGGTGAAGTGGAGCTGGTTCCCAGGTGGAGGAGGGCTTGGGAGCTGAGACGTTAGCCAAAGTGGGTTGCAATGGGAGACAGGCGGGGAGGGAGGTCCTTTACAATATGGTGCTTAGAGAACACGAGATAAATACGTCTTAGGTAATGGAGGACTTGATTCTGCTCAAAGTTGGTTTTGTTTAAGAGGTACCAGGACACCGGGTCGGGTCAGCACAGAAAGGGCACGTGGGGCTAAGGGCTGCTTGCTGAAGGGTGAGAGAGGTGAGGAGCGAGTCTCTGACCTTCACAGATGCATCCTTAGAAACAGGCAGAGAAGAGTGTGTGTGTGTCGGGGGGGGGGGGGGTTGTGTAGGACCCACTGTGCAGTGCGTGGAGGAGGAGAGCGCCCCACAATGGGAGATGAAGTCACCTTGCTGCTTCCATGTCCATTCAGGTTGTAGCTTCTGGAAGGTTCCTCCATGCTGAGGTCATTGATAATGGTGTTATTCCTTCCTTCCTTTCATTGCCAGTTTCTCTAAATAGACCCTGTACTGTCACCCATCAAAATTCCCTCGCAGGCCACACATTTTACAGTTCTTAGATGCGCTGCTTCTTCCCCTGCCACCAGACCCCAGTGATGTCTCACCTTGTCACATTGGGGAATTGTGTCCCTTAGCGTCCTTAGTGGACACACAAGCAGGTATTGTAGGTGGATGTGAGGAGCAGGACACCAGATGCTCCTAAGGGGCCGGCCCACCCTTGGGAGGTAGGGAGGCTGCACCACAATTCATAGCGTCCCTCTGGTCCTAGCCTTCCTCCCAGAATTCAGGAGGCTGTGTAACAGCTGTTGAAGATAAGGACTGGGAATAGACGTTAGTTTTCCATGGTGGGGAGAAACAACAGAACCCATGCAAGAATATTCTAGAATGAGGAGCCCATGTCTGTTGTAGGGGGATCAGGCAGGGGGTTCTGTTTGCAGGTATTCACAGTGCTGGCAGCTGTCAGGGAAGAACTTTTTCTGCACACAGTGGGACCTGTTCACCTTCCAGGATGGGTATCTTAGGGACTAAGAATTGATGCCTTCTGCCGGGCAGTGGTGGTGCACGCCTTTAATCCCAGCACTCAGGAGGCAGAGGCAGGCGGATCTCTGTGAGTTCTAGGCCAGCCTGGTCTACAAGAGCTAGTGCCAGGACAGGCTCCAAAGCTACAGAGAAACCCTGTCTCGAGAAACAAAAAAAAAAAAAAAAAAAAAGAATTGATGCTTTCCATAGGCCTCTCTCCGCCTCATCCATGCATGCTGCTGGCACCTACCCCTTCCAGGCCTCCCTCTTGCTTTCCCGCCAGTGACACCTCCCATTTTTCCCTTTTGCCGTTTATGCTCCTGCTAAGATGCTAAGCTCTGCTTCAGGGACCCAGCTGCCTGCCATGTGTCTCCACCATTATTCTTAGAAACTGACCTCTTGCCTGCCTGCTCTTTGCTTCCAGGTTCAGCCCAAGTTCCGTTACCCCTTCTACTATGAAATGTGCTGGTATGTCTTGGAGAGATATGTGTACTGTGTGACCCAGCGCTCCTACCTCACTCAGGAATACCAGAGAGAATCAATGCTTATTGGTGAGTAAAGCTGCTTGCAGCCTTCAGAGCTGCCTGTCTGGCCAGTCGTGGAGCCTGCAGATTGCCCTGGGTGCCCTGGGATTCTCTGAAGCCAGAATGCTGGACAGGAAGCCTCTTAGGAAATAGCCCTGCTTGTGAGCCTCCAATCTGGAACACGGAAGCCAAGAAAAGGCACTTGCGACCCTCAGAAGAAACACAGTTGTCACGCCCTCCTATGACTGTGCATGCGTGCAGGAGCCAGCGTAGCTAAGACAGGACCATCCAACAGACAACCCAGGCTTTTTTGGTCCCTCTGTAGTTACATGACTTTTCTTACAATACCCTGAGGTGTGGTTTTTGTACCCAGAGGAGCAGACCTGTGTTACACAGCTAGTTTCCATAATCCAGACCAATTTTACCCAGAAGGGAGGGTAGCCAGGGCTGGCAACACAGGTTTGAGGGTGAAGGGGGTCTGGGATGGGGGAGGGAAAGTGCTTAGGCTCTCTGCTTCAGTGCCCTCACCTGCTGCTGGTTCTCAAAGGGACAACGCCCTCAGCCATCCCTGCATTCATAGATGCCTACCCATCTGGCCGTTAGAGGGACCCCTGGTCAGCTTGTAGGAGCCAGATCTTCTTCCCTGTGTGGGGCAGTTTCTGGGAAGATGAACTGAAGTCCATTCCTATCCCAAGACACAAACCTCATGTTCACAGCGTGCGCAGTTTCTTCCGCAGGCTCTAATTCATGGGTTTCTTCCGCAGGCTCTAATTCCCCTTCCTTCCCTCGGTCTTGGCTTTTGTGCCTTTTGTGGTATTTGGGGGGTTTGGGCCTGGACAATGGAAGTGTTTTGTTTTGTTTTTGTCTTTGTTTGGATATTGTTGTTTTGAGATAGAGCCTTGCTATGTAGTCCAGGCCGGTCTAGAAATAACTCTCTGTGTAGTCAGGCTAGCATCAAACTCTTAGTCTTCCTGCCCCACTTCTCCAGTGCAGGAATTTCAGGTATATTGCTGGTTGGTACTGAGCTGGGAACTGAACCCAGGGCTGTACATCCCAGGGATTCAATTGGGGGCCCTTTGGTCTATTCCAGGTGTGCATAGCCATCAGCTCTGACTATGCCCGTTTCCAGAAGGAGTATTTCCGTAACCTCTCACCTTTTTTTTTTTTTTTTTTTTGCTATTTTTATTTTGGTGGTCTTTGAGACACGGTCTTATTATGTAGACCAGGCCGATTAAAGGCACATGCGACCACACCTGGCCACCTCTCATCTCCTTATCTCTGCCCATCCCCAGCCCTCAACTGTCACCAGTCACCAGTCTGCTTTGTCTAGAAATCCCCCCACCTTGCTAATATTTTATACGAATAGAATCCTATCATGTCTGGTGTTTTGGACTGATCTTTTTCTACTAATTTACTTTCAAAGTTTAAAAAATTACATCTGTTGGGACTGGAGAGATGGCTTAACAGATAAGAGCACTGGCTGCTCTTCCAAAGGATACCAGTTCAATTCCCAGCGCCCATATGGCAGTTCAAACCGGCCTATAGCTCCAATTCCAAGGGATCCAATACCTTCACACAGACATATATAGAGGCAAAACCCCCAATGCACATAAAATAAAATAAACATTGAAATAAGTTTTTTAAAATTACAAAATTACATTTATTTAGTCTGCCTTTCTCCCTCTCTCCCCCCACCCTTCTGTGTAGGTGAGATCTCCCCCCCCCCCGTGTTTTCAGGTGAAAGGTCAACTTTCAGGAGTCAGTTTTCTCTACTGCTATGTAGGTGCCAGGGATTGAACTCAGGTTGTCGGGCCTGGCAGCAAGTGCCTTTACCCACTAAACCTTCTTGCCAGCACTTGACTAATTTTTTTTAATGTTTATTTATTTTAAGAGTATGTGTATGTGCCTATGGATACTGTGTGAAGTCCAGAAGAGGGCATCAGATCCTCTGGAACTGGAGTGACAGGTGGCTATGCGCTGCCATGTGGGTGATGGGAACCACAGGTCCCCTGCAAGAGCAGTGATTGTAGCTGGGCAGTGGTGGCTCACGCCTTTAATCCCAGCACTCAGGAGGCAGAGGCAGGCGGATCTCTGGGAGTTCGAGGCCAGCCTGGTCTACAAGAGCTAGTTCCAGGACAGGCACCAAAGCTACAGAGAAATCCTGTCTCGAAAAACCAAAAAAAAAAAAAAAAAAAAAAAAGTAGTGATTGTATTTAACCACTGGTCTGTCTTTTTATCTCTGCCATTGAGTGACCTGTATGTATATGATAATGTGCCAGGCTTATTATCTGTGGTAAAGCACCCTATGTGGGTGCAGAGAACTGGAAAAAGCAGAGCTGGGATTTGAACCTGTGTATGACTGACTACTGCCCTGCTATAGGCCAGGAGACCTGGACTAGACCCTTGTTCTCTACAGTAAGGGGAGTGGAATCCACAGAGCTTCCAGCAGGGGTTAAGTGATCATCATTGTATCTCACCATCTTCCCCACAGATGCCCCAAGGAAAGGCAGTGTAGACGACTTCTCATCTGATTCCTGGTTGGACATGGAGGAGGAGTCCTGTGAGCAGCAGCCCCAGGAGGAAGAGGAAAAGGAGGAGGAGGAAGAGGAGGAAAGGGACGGTGCAGATAAAACACCCAAGCCACCCTCCGATGGCCCCACCTCACCCACCAGCACCCCCTCAGAGGAACAGGAGCACACAGGGAAGAAGCCCAAAGCCCCTGCCATGAGATTCCTCAAGAGGACTTTGTCCAATGAGTCCGAGGAAAGTGTCAAGTCCACAACGATGCCCATAGACTACCCCAAGACTCCCACAGGCTCCCCTTCCACTGAGCTCTCTACCAAGTGGACCCACCTTACCGAATTTGAACTGAAGGGCCTAAAAGCCTTGGTCGAAAAACTAGAGTCGCTTCCGGAGAATAAGAAGTGTGTCCCTGAGGGCATCGAGGACCCCCAGGCCCTCCTGGAAGGTGTAAAGGTGGGCAGGGACCAAGGCTGGGCCGGGTAGGGGTAGCTAGCTCTTCTGGGGTTGGTCCAGGTGCTGGGATGGTACTTGGGCTAGGCAAACCTATCTGGGTTATGGAATCTGGAACCACTGCTGGGTGGAGGCTTGCTCTGTGAGTTACAGCAGCTTCTTCAATACTCTTTGGAATCTCGAGGCTCTCCCAAAGAAGGTTTTGTGTGTGTTGCAACAGCATTCTATTGGATTTGGGAGACAGACTTCTATCTCTTGGTGATAGAGCTTGCCATTCTGGGTTGATTCCTTAGAGTGTGAGCTGGTGACCGTCCTCCTAGCTAGTCATTGGCTATATAGTCACCACGCAGCAGCTTAGGGTTGAGAGGTTGCCATGATCTCAGCTGCATCTGCTTAGGAAGTAGGCCCAGAGGGTCAGGTAGAGCTGGGATAGGAGGATCCAGCAGAGATGCCAGAGTGCCTGCTGGGCATCCCACTGTGTAGGCACTTCTGCTAGTGCAGACTCCAAGCGCAGAATTGCTTTTGTAGCATCGCTAAGACTGCAGTTATGAATCTATAAGACTTCTCCCCTTGCTGCTCCAGCATCTGATGAGGGCAGTGGAACTTGCTGTCTGCTAGTGTTAGAAACCGAACTTACGTTTCTTCCTTGGGAATTGGTAGTTTATCTAGGCAGTATTGTGTGGCCTTGCAGGGGTTCAGACAGTCAGGGAAAAAGCTGGGGGTTGGGAGTGTGTGAAACACTGGGGCTCAATTCAGATAGCCTGTTATCATATACTGTTATCACAGGTATATGGAACCATTGAATGACAATCGCTAATCCAGGTGCTCCTCACTTACTAATTTGATTTTGTTGTCTATGGTACCAGATGGATGCAGAGCATCACACATCCTAGGCAGGTTCTTTTTGGTTCTTCAAGGCAGAGTTTCTCTGTGTAACAGTCCTGGCTGTCCTGGAACTCACTCTGTAGAACAGGCTGGCCTCGAACTCCCAGAGATCTGCCTGCCTCTGCCTCCTGAGTCCTGGGATTAAAGGCATGCGCCACTATTGCTAGGCTGGTTTTTAAATTTTTTATCCATCACAAAACAATAGTATTGAGTTCCCAAAATATTGTAAGCGGGTTAAACTCTTCGTGATGCCTTTTACTTCACTAGAATCCGTGTGTAGTAGTGTGTTGACAGGGAGTGCTCCGGCTCCTAGCCAGATTTTTCTCTTCTTGTATCTCTGCATTGACCTCCGAGGCTGCATTTGATTGCTGGTGATCAGGTCTGTCAAGGTGAGGGCGCAGAGTCCAGCACCAGTGCTGTGAGACAAGGTGCAGATGCTGAGGAACAGGACCGCTGTGGCTTGCCTGGCTGGGCTTTTATTTAGCTTTCTAGCTGAACGACGGTCTTATTCATTAGGTCTTATTTGTTACTCAATAAGAGAAGGTTGCAGAACACTAAGAAAGTCATCCTCGTCACCGCCTTGTGGACCTCTCCAGAAAGCTGATGCTGGTGGTCTTCAGAGATGTCTCTCGTTTTACTTTCATCTTTGAGACAGACCCTCCTATATCCCAGGCTAGGATAGCCTCAGAATTGTTATATAGTCCAGGAGGACCTTGAACTTCTAGCCCTCCTGCTTCTACCTCCCAAGTGTGGGAATTCAGGCTCATGCCACTGTGTTCAGTTTATGTGGTGGCAGGGAACTGAAGCCAGGGCTGTCTGCGTGTTGTGAAGGCACTCCGCCAACTGCCTGGAAATACTTCTCTTTAAATACACTGATTCTGGATAGCAGGACCAGGAAATCAGAATACAGGAGATCCTTGAGTTCAGATTTGCTCTCCACCCCTTGCCATGTGGCCCTGGGCACATCATCCTGCTTCCTATTTTCTGGTGCCTTGTAAAACAAAGATACTTCCTGGCACTCAGGAAGCAGAGGCAGGGGGATCTCTTGAGTTCAAGGCTAGCCTGGTCTATGTAATGAGTTCTAGGCCAGCCAAAGCTACATAGTGAGATGCTGTCTCAAAAAGTCAAAAACAAAACAAAGATGTCAGACATGATGTGCTTGATCTGTCTTGGGACCAGATTCTGATGTCTCTTGGTCACTCTGAAGAACTTAGGTACTTGAGTAAAAACTGATGTGGGCAGGGCTGGAGTAATGACTCCATAGTTTGGAGTTCTCCCTGCTTTCTCAAAGGACCAGAGTTGAGTTCCAGGAACCAACCTCCTGTAAGTGCGGCTCCAGAGGAACCAGCACCCTCTCCTGGCCTCATACACACATACCACACACAGACAGGATGCACAGGTAACTGAAAAATAAAACCTGGGCCAGCTAGAGTGCTCAGCTAAGTCTGATGACCTGAATATTCAATCCCTGGAACAGACATGGTAGAGAGAGAGAGAGAGAATTGACTTGACTGACTGACCTAGCCTCTGACCTCTGACCTCTACAGGTATACAATGGGATGTCTCCCCACCAATAAATATAATAAAAAAAATTTTTATTTAAACAATTTTTTTAAAGACTAAAAAGGGGTGCTAGATAAATCAGTGGTCGGGTGGTTAGGAGTACTTAACTGCTCTTGTAGAGGATTTAGGTTTGGTTCCCAGCACCCACATGGTAGCTCACAGTCTCCTGTACCTCCAGTTCCAGGGCATGGAACTCTCCCTTCTTTCCCTTTTGGGCCCCTGCATGTGCATGGTACATATAAACTTACGGACACAGAAATACATAAAATTAATAAATATGTAAATCTAAAATAACGAACTGAAACGGGATCTGGCAAGATGGCTCAATGGGCCGGGTGGTGGTGGCGCACGCCTTTAGTCCCAGCACTCGGGAGGCAGAGGCAGGCGGATCTCTGGGAGTTCGAGGCCAGCCTGGTCTACAAGAGCTAGTTCCAGGACGGGCAAACCCTGTCTCAAAAAAACAAAAAAAAAAAAACAAAAAAAAAACTTGGCTCAATGGGTAAAGGCACTTGCTGCCAAGCCTCACAATGGGAGTTAAGTCCCTGGAAGCCACTTAGTGGAGGGAGAGGACTAATTGCCCCAAAGGTATCCTCTGATCTCTGTCCTTGCACTGTGACCGTGCATGCCCCCTACAAGGTAAATAAATGTAATAAAAGCTGAAATTTTTGAAAGAGTTCAAATAGCACAATGGCAGGGGACTGGGGCACGGACTGACTTTTTTTTTTTTATTGATGGGGTTTTTTTTTAATTTATTTATTTATTGTGTATACAACATTCTGCCTCCATGTATGCCCACACACTAGAAGAGGGCACCAGATCTCATTACAGATGGTTGTGAGCCACCATGTGGTTGCTGGGAATTGAACTCATGACCTCTGGAAGAACAGCTGGTGCTCTTAACCACTGAGCCATCTCTCCAGCCCCCCGGACTGACTTTGAGGAACAGCGAGCTCCCGCTTTGGCCAGCCTCTCTTGTCCCATGATCCTTTCCTCCTCTTTTCTCACCTCTCATCTGTTTTTTAGGGAACACTTACCTCCGGCCTTTGTTTCCCCGGACTGATGTCACAGAGCACCACCTTAAGCTCAGTTGCTTAGGAGCCCGAGCAGCCTCCTTCAGGGCCTAGAGCTCTCAAGCCTGGCAGCAAGGTGTTTGCAGAGCCACACCCAGGCCTCAGGCTCTGGGACAGTGGTCGCCCTTGGCTCCTCCTCTCCTCAGGCAGCTGCTAGCTAGCAGGAGAACAGCTTGAGTTAGTGTCACTCCCAACTCAGCATGTGGTTAAGATTGATTGCCAATGGCTTTCCCCCCTCTCTGTTGTCACCGAGTGATACCAGCCATTGGATTCAGGCCAGATGAATCCAGCAGCAGCGCACATCAACGTAATTAAGTGTGTAGAAGCCATCCCCAGAGTCTCATTCTGGAGCTCTAAGTGCACATGAATTTTGGGGACACACTGATTAGCAGCAATTGTGGGGTGAAGTAATTCACCGATTGCCTAGCAAGCTGTCTCTCCTGGAAATGTCTCTATTTTAGCTAGAACTCAGGAAGAGGGCTGTGTCTCCCGGTAGAGGGGAAGATGGACGCATTGCTGTCATCCTCAATTTGGTTCTGAATGACCAGGATACAGCCCAGCATGTGGCGGGGCTGTGAAGGGTTTGGCCTAAGTAGGCAGAGAGCACCAAGGGTGTAGATGGGATGACTTTCTCAGAGTGAGCGCAGAGCATCCTAACCACTAACACGTGCTGCCATGCCCCCTTGCCGGGATCTCATGTTCTTCTGGCTGTCATCAAGTTATCATGGCATAGAAAATCACCTATCTAATCGCGTGAAATCATGGGATACAGTAGAGTTATGGGACTACTGGGGGTTATGGGGCTACCCAGGGCTGTGGGAGTGAAAGACCAAGGTGAGGTTTTCCTGTTTTGAAGTCTCTTTTTATCTCCCTTCCCCCCTTCTCCCTTCCCCCTCTTCCTTTTCTACATCTTTTTCTTTTCTCCTTTTCTTTTTTTTTGGGGGGGGGGGCACAGTCTTACCCTATAGCCCAGGCTATATGTCTATATGTAGCTTGATCTTGTTCTAATCTTGTAGCAATATTGCCTCACCCTCTCAAGTATCAGGATTATGGGTATGAAGTAACATACTGGCCAAGGTATTCTGTTTGTTTGTTATTTTTGTTTTGTTTTTATTAACAGCCAAATAGAGATCAGCTGTATTGTTCTAACATCAAACTCCAAACTTAACGGAGAAGAAAGTCCTAAATTAAGAGTGCACTGCCCAAATGAATGTCAATTCTAAATTAAAAGTGCCTTCTCAGTCAGCGCTTGGACAGTTAACCCCAGCACTTGGGAGGCAGAAATAGGTGGATCTCTGTTAGGTTGAGGCCAGCCTGGTCTACAGTGCGAGTTCCAGGACAGATATCAAAGCTTCAGAAAAACCCTGTCTCAGGAAACAAAAAACAAAACAAAACAACAACAAAAAAATGAGTTTTCCTGGGCTAGAGAGATGGCTCAGAGGTTAAGAGCACTGGATGCTAGCTGTTCTTCCAGAGGTCCTGAGTTCAATTCCCAGAAACCACATGGTGGCTCACAATCATCTATAAGGAGATCTGGTGCCCTCTTCTGGCATGCAGACAGAACACTGTATACATAATAAATTTATCTAAAAGGAAAAGCATATTGTCCAAATGGGTGTTACTTGTCTTGTGTTTTGTTTTGTTTTGTTTTTCAAGACAGGGTTTGTCTGTGGTTTTGGAGCCTGTCCTGGAACTAGCTCTGTAGACCAGGCTGGTCTCGAACTCACAGGGATCCGCCTGCCTCTGCCTCCCGGTGCTGGGATTAAAGGCGTGCGCCACCACTGCCTGGCTTGTTGCTTGTCTTTGAGGATAGTTGTGGAGTCAGGTTGCAGTCACCGCGCAGTCTGTTATGCTGGGAGGAGGTATGAGCCATGTCATGACTGACACATGGAAGACCCTAGCAAGGCCTTGAAGTGCGTAGTAAACTTGAAGTGAGTTGGTGTCATTATTATTTCAGATACCTTAGAATAAAAACAGTTTTGTTTCTAGTCAGGTCTGAGCTCACGAATCCTTGATGAGGGGAGGGGGACAGAGCCTTTTTCTCTGTAGGGGTCTTGTAGTTCTCCACTCTGGAACCTACTGTCTATCCTATCCTATCTGTCTATCTCGTGTGTGCGCGCGTGCGTGCGTGTGCACGTGTGTATGTGTGCGTGTGAGTATTGCACGAAGCTGGGTCAGGACCTTTTGCATCTTAAGCCTGTGCTCAATCAGTCCTCCACCTCCAACCCTGATGACTTTGTAAAATCACCTCTTGCTGACTTCAAAGGAACCTTTTCAGAGGAGCCAAAAGGCAGGAAGTGAGCAGCCAGGGGCTGGCTTCCAGGGCGACCACAGAATGAACTCTGTGTCCTGTGTCCCCTTGGCTGTACAGCCTCGGGAGAAAGAAGGGAGAGCAGGACTTGGGTGAAGAAGTCAGATACGCAGGCAAACCCATACCCGGTAAACATAGGTAGCCCCAGCATTCAGGGCACTTTGTTGAGACCTCTTTTCCACATAAGATTGGAAATTTCCATTTGCATGGGTTGGAGTTTAGAGTTAAAGGCTTGAACACTGTGTTCTGGGGAGGCTCACACTGGAATCTACAGCGAGATTTTTCAGGTACAGATGGAATGGAGGGAGGTCAGCGATGACCCAGATAGACCGGTACCTGGGATTCCCTCGAGCAAGCAGCTCTGACCTTGTAGACCCTCCCTTAACCTCTTGGTCCTTGCTCTTTGCTGGTGTCAGTCCCGGCCTTGTTAGTGGCGGTTTAGTCACTGCATAGAGGGGACTTCGGTGATTAGCACCCTGCCCTGGGGAGCAATGGAGCCCAAATCTCCTGGGTTAAATTCTTTGAGGGAAGCTGGCATGGAGGGAAGAAGGGCAAGGCCTAGCCAGCCTGTGGTTCCTTATGTGGGGCAGTTTCTAGGAGCGTGAGCCTCGTGGTAGCTCCATCCTTTTGCAGGAAGCCTGCCCTGGGTTTGCCAGAGCCACAGGCTTATATGGTTTAACTCCTAGGGCAGTGTGGGCGCACAGTCTTGATTCTGTGTGCTTAACAGTCCCTGGGAATGTATAAATTCAGGCAGAGCCTAAGGAATCCTGTGACATCATCCTCTCCACACAACTTTTTTCTGTCTTTTTTTAATGAGACAGAAAACTCCCATTAGGTTATGCCTCCCCTGACTTTCTTGCCTTTACAAAAGAAAATATTTCTCAACAAGACAAGGCCCATCGTGCCCCCTGGTGGCCAATCAAGTGCCAAACAGATTGGAACTTGGCTTTCTTTGGTATGTGAGTGAGGTCTAGGATACAAGAGCACCTAGGAAAACTTTAAAATTATATTCAATTAAAAAATAAAGAGCCAGGCAGTGTTGGTGCACGCCTTTAATTCCAGCACTTGGGAGGCAGAGGCAGGCGGATCTCTGAGTTTGAGTCCAGCCTGCTCTACAGATTGAATTCCAGGACAGTCAAGGCTACGCTGAGAAACCCAGTCTCAAACAAACCAACCAAATGAAAAGAATACAAAAGCAGGCAGATCTGAGAGTTCAAGGCCAGACAGAATTACAGTCATGTCTTTAAAAAACAAAACATTTTTAATTAATATACTTAACTTTTAGACAAATAGAACCTCTCAAGTCCTGTTCCCATCTCACTATAGTACATTCGACACAATCCTTAAATTGAAGGTTTTGTTATTCCCTACTATCCCAGAATCTTGTCCCTGATACCCCAACACATTTAATCTCCTCAGTTCTCTTGGCTGGACAGTTTCTCAGACTAACCTGTTTTTTATGATGTTGGCAGTTTGGGAGGAGGCTCTGGTCTGGTGTTTGGTAGCATGCCCTTCTTTGGAGGCTCCAAGCTTTCTGTCTTGAGTTCTATCTTCTGGAAGGTTTCTATAGTTAGTCATTATGTGGAGCTTTGGCCATGCGACAGTGTGTTCATTGCTCTTCTTACTGCTTCCATGGAATACCTGGCAGGAGCAGCTCAAAGGAGAACTGTTGTGCTTTATAGTTTCTTTTTTGTTTGTTTGGTTTTTGATTTTTTCCAAGACAGGGTTTCTCTAGCCTCGATGCCTGTCTTGAAACTCACTCTGTACACCAGGCTGGCCCTGCCTCCCGAGTGCTGGGATTAAAGTTGTGTCTTATACTTTGAGAAGCAGTCAGTCCTCGGTGGCAAGGGACCATGATGGAAGCCGTTGGCATAGCTTATTATGGCTGGGCAGCAGTCAGGACTCGGGGAGAGCACAAGCAGGAAATTGTGCTCGCTTGTAACCCTCCAACCCCACCCCTGTCGGCCTATCTTTGCCATGTAGCCTTTCTGTCTAAAAGGTTTTGTAATCCCAAATTGTCAGTAGCTGGGGATAAAGTGTTGACATGCAGGAGCCTGTAGGAGACGTTGCTCTTTTAAACCATAACATAGTCAAGATGTTTTTTTTTTTTGTTGTTGTTGTTGTTGTTGTTGGTTTGTTTTGTTTTTTGAGACAGCTTTTCTTTTCTATGTAGCTTTAGCTGTCCTAGAACTAACTCTGTAGCCCAGGCTAGCCTCAAACTCACAGAGATCTGTCTGGCTCTGCCTCCCAAATGCTGGAACTCAAGGCGTGAACCACTGCTACCCAGCTCAGTCAAGGTATCTTATAAATAGCAAGCACCGCTGAATCGGATGTCCCTGGGCAGAGAATGAAAGGCAGGCAGGCAGTCGGCTTGAGCTGCTGTTTGCTGCCTCCCACGGGGAATGGAGAAACTGCTGTGCCATCTCTGAGAACCAGTCAGCCAACTGATGACCAAGAAAGTAGGGCAATAATTAGAGTCAGAAGTGGCTTAGATTCCTGTCTGGTCATATAGATCAGAGAAAATGCCTTAAAATCATCTTCAGAGCCGGGCGGTGGTGGCGCACGCCTTTAATCCCAGCACTCGGGAGGCAGAGGCAGGCGGATCTCTGTGAGTTCGAGACCAGCCTGGTCTACAGAGCTAGTTCCAGGACAGGCTCCAAAGCCACAGAGAAACCCTGTCTCGAAAAACAAACAAACAAAAACAAACAAACAAAAAAGCCCTCTTCCTCCCCATTTTTGTTCTTTTCTTGATTTTTCCCCCCAAGGTAGGATCTCCTGTAGCCCAGGGTGGTCTCAAAGTCACAGCGTGCAGAGAATGACCTTGAACTCCTGAATCCCAGCAAGTGCTGGGATCGCAGGCACGGACCCCTTGCCTGGCTGGCTTTTATTTCTATCTTTGAGAGCATAGTTGATTTCCTAGTTAGCAGGGGTCTAAACTGCTCAGACCCCTGCTTCTCTGGCTAAGAAGTGGGACTGTGATGGAGAAAGGCTGAACAGTTAGGAATGTCTGCTGCCGGAGTTTGCTGCAGAAGCACAAGGAACAGAACTGGGAGCCCAGCATAGCTGGGCATGGTCCTACACAAGCCTGGAATCCCAGGGCCGAGGTGGGCAGTGACAGGATCCCTCGGACTTGCCGGTGCCCTGCCTAGCCCCCAAGAGGTTCTGGCCTCAAAGGACTGAGGAGGAGAGAGACAGTGGACGGCCCTTCTCTGGCTTCTGAATTCTCTGTGGAGAACACACATGTGAGCGTACAGTACAGACACGAAGTAACTGTGTGTGTCTGTGATGCTGTGGACAGTGGTGCATGCCTGTAACCCCAGCACTCTGGAGGCGGAGGCAGGAGGATCTCTGTAGGTTCCAGGCCAGCCGGAGCTACAAAGTGAAATCCTGTCTCAAAGATTTGGGAAGAGGAGTGTTGTATGTTCTGAGTCAATAAGAAATCTGGTAACTTGGTTTCTAGAGAGTGGAGATGGTGACAGGCAGCGATTTCATTATTCATTTTTTCTTTCTTTCTTTCTGAGAAAGCTTGCAAGCCTTCGAGGGGTTAGTTTTACCTCCTTAGAGATTTCCCCTTCACCCCCAGTTAATACGGATCCTTTGTTTGGCCACAGAACGTACTGAAGGAACATGTGGATGACGACCCTAGCCTGGCCATCACTGGGGTCCCCGTGGTCAGCTGGCCAAAGAAGACTCCAAAGGTAAGAGGCAGATTGTGCATAGGTGGGAATAGGTGGGAGACCACTTCTCATCGCTCTCCCGGTAGCCTACGTGTTGGGAGTCTAGAGCTGTTTTTTACTGGCTCCTGGGAGATCTATCCCCCCAGGTTCCCTGCAAATGCTTTCCTTTGTAAAGGGGTCCCTGACCTAGCTATGGAAACTGCAAGCAGCGGCCCCTGGTGGCTACCTGTAAACTGCGGAAGGGAGGCTTGCTCTTCTGTCAGGTGGTTTGTCTCAAATGTCCCTGTCTTTCGCTTTGTTCTCTCCCTGACCCTCCACAGACTGATTCCCTCCCTTTTAGCGTGACTTCTCTGGTTTCATAAAACGAATCAGCATTTAACGTGAAAATGTCTGAGGCTCTGGAGATGAGTTAGTAGACAAAGGGCTTGTGGTGGGTGGGACAGGCAGGAAGGTTTCTGGAGACCATGCACGGCTTCACTCCATCCCCTCTCCACCTGCATTCCGCTTCACAGTCGAGATGCACGAGCTGTGTATATTTCCTCATTAGTAGGCCGGCCCTGGGATGGTTCCGAGGACTCAGTGTCATTATGCACCTAAATCTCCCAGAACAAGAGCTGGCCCACAATCAGCAACCTCTAAATCAGCGTTTTCAACATTCCTAATACTATGACCCTTGAATATAAGACTCATGTCTTAGTGACCCCCACCCATAAAATTATTTTTGTTGCTACTTCACTATTGTAATTTTGCTACTCTTTGAGTCGTAATGTAAATATCTGGTGTGTAAGGTGGTCTTAGGTGTTATGGTTTAAGTTAAATGCTGCAGGTCCACAAGCAGCAGTGGGCAGCAGTTCTGAGACCACGGCAGACCACGGAGGTAACCTGGGTCCCAGGCAGGGAGCCAGAGCTATTTCCTGAGTGGCCCGAAGGCCATGAGGGGCAGAGGAGCCCAGGTAGGGAGCTGAATAGCAGGTGTGAGACCAAGAGCAGTAAGTCCCAGGAGGAGCCCCAGCCCTGGTGGGTAAAAGACAGATGGATAGGCACGCTATGCAGAGTAAGGTTGGATATTTATTTAGTGGGTTATGGAAGGGAAGGGAAAAAGGGAAAGGGAGAAGAAGAGCAAAGAGAGGGAGAGGGAGAGAGAGAGAGAGAGCGCCAGAGAAGGGTGGAGGAGAGGAGCCATAGCAGCAGCTACCTCCTTGGAGAGAGACTCAGGAAAGTAGATCTTCCTGCCTCAGTGGGGGTGTGGGTGGGCAGGGCTTGTCTCTTAAAGGGACAGAACAGACCTTTACATTAGGTACCACATCATCCAACCACTGCCCTAAATGATACCTACTGTTGCTCCTGGTGACACACACTCCATGAGTTAAGGCAGAAGGAAGCAGACCTGGACTACATGGCTAGTTCAAGGCCAGCTAGAGCAATACAGCGACCCTATTTCAATAAATTAAGCTCTGGAGATTTGGCTCAGTGTCAGAACATTTGGTGTCAGAAGAAAAACTCTGTGTAAGGGTTGGCTCCCCAGCTGCAAGCCAAAAGCAGAGGTTACCTGAGCTCTGGGTGTAGCTTGGTGGTAGAGTGCCTGCTTACGCCTGCTTAGCACGCATGAGGCCTTAGCTTTCCTCCCCAATGAAGCGTTGCTATCAGGTAATTCCAAAGGGTGCTCTGCTCATTTCTGACTTTGTTTTCCATTATCAATGACCCTGAGAAGAACTTTCTAGACCTCTAGGCATTGTCACCAGCCACATAGCATCGGCATTTGAAACATGGCTTGCCCACATGGAAAGGTGCTGTATGTGTAGGTATGCAGCAGATTACAAAGGCAGTCCAAGAAAAATGTTATTAATTTCCATACTGTTGAAATTAATGTTGCTTCATTGTATAAAGAAATGCCCAGTAAAATCTGAACGTCAGATGAACAACAAATTCTTCATCTAGGTGTGATCCCCCAGTGTTATATGAAATATATTTATGTCCAAAAGATCATGCTCATCTGAAGTTTAGTCTAGGCAAAATGTATTTTTAGTTGATAGATCTGGCAAAACTAGTTAAAATGACAATTTTTTTTTCTGAGATGGCAGTGTAACTGGATGGATTATTAAGGTTTATTAAGGGTAATTTATTAAGGGCTTGTGTGTTTGTAACAGGGGCTTACTCTGTACGCCAGGCTACCCTAGAGTTTACTTCTTCGTGCTAGCCTCAAACTCACAGCGATCCTCCTGCCGCAGTCTCCCCAGTATTAGGGCTGCAGGCACGTGCCACCATGTATGGCTCACTTTATTTATTTTTTACACTTGAAATTGTAGCTGCAAAACAGTAGTTCCACAGCTGTCACCCCGGCACCTAGGCGATAGAGGCAGAAGCATCCGGAATTTGAAGCCAGCTGCTGTCACCTAGCAGTTTGAGGTCAGCCTGGGCTGCGAGAGACCCTGACTCAGCTGAGGTTACTGTTAAGTGGAAGTAAATTCGAGGTTTGAACTCCAGTACAGAGAAAAATAACTCAGAAGTACATCTGTGGCTCATTACTTCTTCCTGTTGAAGGGTGCTATTACTGACAATTCTTTTCACATTGTCTGATTATTGCCCAAGAGTCCTTTTCCAAATGTAAGATTTTTTGAGCTATCCATTACTTATTTGAAACTCAAAGGTTATTGAATTTCCTAAAACTCCTACTTGGTAGGAAATACGTAGGGGTATAGGACATACTCTGTATCAGTCCACAAGCTCTTGTAGACAGGGTCCTGGAGCTGCTCGCTGGGCCTGGGCTTGTGTGGCTCCAAACAGCAAAGCAAGGCTCTGCTGTAGCCCTTGTCCCCGGCTAGCTGACCACGCAGCTTGTGAGCCTGCTTCTATCATGCGTTTCTGTGAGAACTCAGTTAAATGCGGCAGAGGGAAGCGGGGAGGGCAGCGCCACACTTAAGCATTTCCTGGCGAGTAGGGTTAAAAAGTTAACAGGAAAGGAAGGAATGGCTGAACGACTGGCTGCCTGGGCCACACCGGGTCCCTGGGTTCCCAGGTTTGCCCCCAGCTTCCTTCCAATTTGATGCGCGTGGGGTCGAAAGATCAAGGGTGCTCACTGAGGCCACCAGGATGCAAGGCGGGGTCTGCTCTGGGTCCAGTTACCCTACAAGTAATTAATGCTCAGGGGTGATTAGCTAGAAATGCTTTGCTCTCCACCTCCCTTCAGGAGAACAAAGCCCCTTTCTGGAACTAATTAGGTACTGTGAGGTCCTTTTTGGTGGGGTGCCCTTCAATGCCAGGATTCCATTTATCACCATCCATCACTGCTCCCCCAATTGACTGTTTCCATGAGTGACATTGATCTTATTTTGATCTGTCTACACCTTGGCTGCTTCCTTTTATAGCCAGATGGTGGGATTTTGGGGTCCTGTCTGTACCCTGGAGGCAAGGCGGTAGGGTGGGGGTGCTATATTTCTTTGAAGCCCAGCCTCTGACCTTGGCCTTATTACTCACCAAGCAGACACTTAAAGCCACTGGCTTGCCTGATACATTCTCAAAGGAAACAACCCAAAGAGGAGACTGAGGCACAGCTGAATTCCACCCCTTTATGGGGGGGTGGGTTTTTCTGTGTAGCCCCGACTGTCCTGACACTTGCTCTGTAGATTGACTGGTCTGGCCTAGAACTCAGAGATCTGCCTGCCTCTGCCTAAAGGTGGGAGCCACCACTGTCCTGCAGCTTCTTATTCTTCTTTCTAGTGGCCAAACCAGACACCCTTTGAGTTTTTTTTCCCCAGGCGACTTTCTCTGTGGCTTTGGAGCCTGCCCTGAACTCACTCTGTAGACCAGGCTGGCCTTGAACTCAGAGAAACACCAGGAACTACCTGCCTTTGCCTCCCAAGTGCAGGTATTAAAGTCGTGAGGCACCATGCTCTCCAGGGACCTTACAGGATTGTTGCAGGATGTGAGAGGAAGTGACACAGGTTCCATGTCACCTGTGGTTTTACTTTCTCTTCCCCTTCCTCTGCATTTGAGCGGTTAGGTTAGATGCTAGAGGCCTGATCTGGGTCCTTCAGGTGTGACGTGCAGTCTGACCCTGAAAGGCCGGATCATTCGGTCAAAGGGCCGAGGGCTTCCTGTGTTGTACTAGAGTTACAGAGTAATTAAATGAATGGAATATGGCTGATGGGGGTGAGGTGAAGCTGCTGGGAGCAATGGTTGTTCATTATTGGCTTCTGGTCAGGGCTCTGGACTTCCTGGAGAGGCAGTGTGGTCAAATGAGGGCCAGTCCGTAGGCTGGGAACATCAGCTTCGTCTGGGAATCTTGTTAGAAGGTAGCAGGACTAGCCTGGGCTCCATAGCAAGTTCACAGTGACCTACCCTGAGGTACAGAGCCAAACCTCATCTCAAAAGAAGTAAGATTGCTGGGGTGAAGGAGTTTCCTGCCGTATCCGGCAACCCGAGTTTGGTGCTCAGAACCCACATGGTGGAAGGGAGAACTCCTGCGAGTTGTCTTCTGACACAAACACTCTCTGTCTCTTTCTCTCCCTGTGTCTGTCTGTCTTTCTCTGTCTCTCTGTCTCTCCCTCTCTCACCCCCCTTCTCTCTCTCTCATACACACACACAAATGAGACAATTTATTTTTCTTGGGTTTTTTTTTTTGTTCCTTCCCCAAGACAGGGTTTTCTGTGTAACAGTCTTACCTGTCCTGGAACTAGCTCTGTAGATTAGGCTGGTCTCACAGAGATCCGTCTGTCTCTGCCTCCCAAGTGCTGGGATTAAAGGCGTGCGCCACCACCCATGGCACAAACAACTATTTTTAAGGACTATCTTGGGTCCTGCCCTTGACGTTGAGCGCTCAGTGGGCTCCCGATGAGCCCCAGGAATTCCTGCTTCTGAAAACTTCCAAGTGCACAAGCATGTGCTTTAAGGCCAAAGTCATTGACACCACCTGGCTCTGCCACTGACTAGCTGTGCACTCCTGGTTAAGCCTAAACCTCAGTTTATCCATCTGTAAAAGGGGCTAGCAGGTTGCTTCTGCTAGCAAGGTCTCTATGAGACGCCATCTGTAAAATACCTTTATTACTAGTAAAACCATGTGTGGCGGTGCACACAGGTGGTATGTGATGTCCTTGGGAGGTGGAGGAGGGAACCATTGGGAGTTTAGAAGCTATATAGTAAGTTTAAGGCCAGCCACAAACAAATAAAACAACAGGGACAGAAAACCCTCTGTATTAGGCCATTGGTCAAGGGTAGCAATTCTACAGAGTTGTGGTGTGTAATACTTGACACCCTGAACCAGTCCACCCACAGGCTGATGATTCTCTCATAGCAGACAGCTGCACACACCCGCAGTGCTAGCATTCCTGGGCTCATTCAGAAGGATGAGTTTAAAGGCAGTCTAAGCTACCCAGTAAGAGAGTCGCCCAAGAATCCAGGAAAGAAAAAACAGAGGACCCAGAGGAGGCGTGGCAAGATTACCTGTCCTTGAATCGGCTGGGGAAGTCCTTGTGGCTTTTCTGAAGTGTGTGTGTGTGTGTGTGTGTGTGCGCGCGCGCGTATGCGCGCGCGCGCGCGCTTATCTGTCCCGTAAGCACGGACAGGAGAAACAGGCTGGTTTAAGAAACTGTCCTCTTTTATCCCTCCCTTTTGCCCCCTATCAGGAACAGCTCCAGGCTCTCTAGCATAGTGTTGCTATTTCTTTAGAATGTGCCCCTGGGGCCTGCAGGCAGCCAAGACTCCCAGGCCACTAGGTCAAGGACTGAGGAGAGGGTTTCAAAGGCTAAGCCCCTTGCGGTCTTCTAGGAGTTAGAAGGACCTTGTGAAAGCCCCAGGAAGCAGCGACCCTCTGGCAGGCACTGGGCTGCTCGCTCCTGTCGTTGGATGAGGAGCCCAGACAGGCAGAGAGAGCAAGGTGCTTAGCTGGTTGAGTCCTTGCTGAGCAAGCGTGCGGACCAAACTTATTCTCTAGAAGCCATGAAGAAGGCTGTGCACGGTATATGCATGGGATTCCAGCACTGGTCTGCTTCCCAAAGCCAAAACACATGAAAGCCGGGGGCTCCAGGGGGGAGAGTGTAAAATGAAGCGGGGAGCAGTTGATGGAAGCATTTAATGTTTAGCCCTGGCTCCCACACCGCGACAAAACTTTACCTGGGGAGACACAACAGACAGGTCTACTCATCCCAGATGGGGAGCCCACAGCAGACCAAAATCTTTCCAGGGGCCTCAGTTGGTCTAAGCCTCTTCCAGGCAGCTGGTTTGTTCTGGTCTGAGAGTCTTCCTTGCAGCTTGACTTGTCTGTGAGCCTTTCTTCTGAGGGGACTCTCAGCTTTTATTGCTGACTCTGGCAGGGAGGGGCCTACTGAACCTGGTTAGTTTCAGAGACTTCCTGAAGCTTTTTTTGAGTCATTTACTGATGGGGAACCTCTGTCAGCCAATGACCTTTAAGAGGTTGGACTTTTCTTTCCTGTTCAGTGAGTTTGCCCAGTATAATGAAGAAAATATGAACGAATCTTTGGTGTTAGCTTGGGGTTCTCTGACCCACGCCGTCACCCCAACAGTTTAACTTCCTGTTTAAGGAGTTTTCTGCACAACGGGGTGGATTCTTTTTTGTGTGTTTATTTTTTTCCTTATATGTACATGCACTGCCCTTGGAGGCCAGAAGAGGGCATTACATCCCCAGGATTGAAATTACAGCCAATTGTGAGCCACTGTGTGGGTGCTGGCAGTTGAATCCAGGTCCCCTGCAACAGCAACCAGTGCTCACTGAGCCATCTCTTTAGTCCCTGGGATGGGGTGTTTTAATCTCTGGGAAGCCAGCCTCTATTCAGAAAACCTGCCAAGCAACACTCCATCTCCTCCCTCCCTCCCTCCCTCCCTCCCTCCCTCCCTCCCTCCAGCCCCCTCCTCGACAATGGTCCCTGAGCCTTGGCGTGGTTGACTATAGACCTATGGCTAATAAACAGGCCACCAGGTCACAGTACTAGTCACCTGTTCTCAGGCGCTTCCCAGTGATTATGAGTTGAGGTGACCTGTAGCTACACACCCTTTCAGAAGGCCGTTTGATAAGCGCCTCACACCCAAATCACTTCAGGAGGAGTCTTTCTCCTGGCTTACACAGGCTTGACACATCCTGCCTGGCGTGTTGGTGTTTTAGCACACAGGGTCCATAGCCAAGCAGAAATAGCGGCAGTTTTTCCACCAGCTGCCAGCCTGGCCCCTCCTGGCACTGGGAAAGCCAGCCATCAGGGTGGGAGTTTCCAGTTCGGGCCCAGGTTATTTTCTTCTTGCCCCACAGTCAGAGCCCGCACATGCAGTAACGTTAGCCATAAGGTTGCGTCATCTGGTTCTGGCATACAGCCAGCAGCAGTAGCAGTAGCTTTTATGGTTTGTGGGGCCTGGGGGGGGGGCTTCTCTGGCTGACAACACAGTGGAAAACAGCTCACCCCTGGCACTGGTGTTTTTATCCAATAACCTTATAGCCTCTGAGAGTGTCTTGTCCTACCACTGTAGGGTACCATTTAGATTTAAACTGGTGAGCTGTTGTTTAATAACCCATTTTTTTTTCTTTCAATTAACCCAGCCTCAGCTGGGTTGTAAGGTTGTAAGGTGAAAGTACCTGGTTGTCTTCAGCCCCGTTCTGTACATTAATGTCCGTGTCACCCATACCTAACACTGGGTAGGGTGAGACCCTTCATGGTGCCTTCCCCTGCTGCTCGCTGTGTGGAAGTGCTTGTGAGAGGCCTGTGGTTATGTCCACATGGGTGAGGGTGTATCTGCACCCCTCACTCATTGGTGCAGGTCCTATAAAGTCTGTCTGTCTGTCTCTCGTGGGACATGTCTGTGTCCCTTCAGAGCGTCCGTTTGTCGAGGCTGTAACCATAAACAGGCCTCAGATGTTTAATGTTTCTGTTTATGATTTTATTGGTGTTTTGCCATGGACTTCAGGTCCCCTGGAACTGGAGTTACAGTTGTGAGCTGCCGTGTGGGTTCTGGAAAGTGAACCCAGATCCTCTGGAAGAGCAGTCAGTGCTCTTAACCTCTGAGCCATCTCTCCAGCCCCAGGCCTCAGATGTTTTGACAGCATAGAAAATATGAGAACATTTTACAGAATGCCAGGCCTCAGCTACTTTCCGACCCGTGTTGGGTCCCCTATTATGGATCTTTATGTGGGCCCAGTGGGTAGCGCCCCAAGGGTACCTGTGGTGCAATGACCCACATCTCGGTGAGGGCATCTGCTTTCTGATTTCCTTGTACTTGGTGAGCTGTGGGCTGCCACAAGGAAAGCTACCACGAGTTCCCACTGAACTCTGCTATGTTATTGTCCACATCTGCTGTCCCCATAGTGTCTGATTCAGCATCTGCTAGTCCTCCTTTCCCAGTGGGGCCATCCATAAAGCGAGACCTCTGTATACAACCCGCATGTTGGTGCAGACTGTCCCAGACCACGTCTCGTGAGTTTCTGCTGTCCACACTGCTCTTCTCTCAGGTCCACATGGTATCTGTGTTCATGTGTACTATATAGTTACCTATTCTTGTTTGGTGTGTCTGCAGCACCATCTGTGTTGTGGGCATCGCCATGGGTGGCTGGCATCCCTGCCAGTACGTTAACCGGCTTAGCTGTTGGTTCCATTACTGGGGGATTCTGGGTGGCTTTAAAGAGCATTGGTCCTAGGAGAGCCCGCATGGCGTTAGTGATGAGGCTGGGAGACACTGTGCCTCTTTGTAAGGATGTACGCCACCTTTGCAGAGTGTGATTCCATGCCACACCAGGAAGGGGATCGGCCGGGAGGCCTTCAGTCCAGCCCGTTATTATGAAGATGTTTTCACAGTCACTGGGGTGGTAATAGATCCCACCTGTTGCCACACTTTATCTACTGCTAGCAGTTGCTGTTCTGGTGCTGTGCACCCAGCTTCTGTTCCTTTCCGTTTTGAGACCAAACCTCTTCTGGAACCGTTTGCTCGGCTTGGTGATATCTAATAGGAAGGGATGCTGGGGTAATGGGGTACACAGCTGTTGAGCCTGTCCCAAAGCCTCTCGAGCCTTTCTGTCCCAATCCCAGGTAATACCTTTCTTTATCAAGTTATGCAGAGGGTGAGTTGCTTGGGCAAGATGTGATATGAAAATCTGCCGATATCCCAAGACCCCCGCCCCCGCCATGCCTGTAGCATCTTTACATTGACAGGCATAGGCTGTTGGGATTCTGCCAATAACACTTCTAGGTATCATATGCGTTTTCCAGACCATAATACCCCCAAGATTTTACAGCTTGTGCCTGGCCCAAGCTTGCATCTTCTGCGGATTGATCTCCATCCTCGTTCCCTTAGATGCATTTTCTAGATCTGCAAAACACTCAGGTTAGCATTATACCACCTTTACCATGAAACCTTTTTTACAGAGGGTGGATGGGACAAGGAAGTGCGAGTCTCAGGCCACCACCCCATGACAAATAGTGTGGCTGTGGATGTAACCCTGCAGAAGTACTCCGGGTGTCTACTGCTGACTATTCCTCATGAATGGGACCCAGCAGCCAAAGAAACACTAAAACATGCATTAGCAAGGCCTAAACCAGTGTGGAAAGACCCCAGTGCTTGTACTGGTTGTTACAGCAATGTGGAGGAGGGGGCGGTGGGCACTATCTTATTACCTCTCTGTAACCCACAGCCTTTCTCCAGGAGCCATCTGGTTTTTCACAGGCATTTTGGACTGTTGAAAGGACTCTGAGCTGAATGAATAATCTCACCCCTTTCTAATTCTCTAACGGTTTCCGTAGTTTGATCGTGGTCCCCGGGCAATCTGTATTGCTTGACGTCCACTGCCCTATACAGAGGAGCGCATCTGTAGGTCTCCATCATGCCTGCTCACGCACCAGTAGCGCCATTGTGTGAGAAACCCCCTAACAATGGCACGCGGGGTGTGGCCCAGTAATCTGACCCCCTCCCCCAGAAGGTTTTCTTGCAGTGGAGAAATATACACCAAGTGGTCTTGGGGGGAATAGCAATCTACACCAAGAACCAGCTTAATCCTTCTTACCTGGACTGTCTTATCTCCACATCCACCTACTGTTGCCAACTGACACTGGTGCTTTTGGGGTGGCCATGAATTAAGGTTCACTCAGCTCTAGTATCCATCCTTGTGACCCTTCTTCCATAAGAGGTGCCATGGGGGAATCACCTGTACCTCCCTATCTTTTCTTTTCCTTTTTTTTTTTGCACCCCAGCTTGGTATGAGTCCAGCTACGTTTCAGGCGACTCGGATAGGTCTCACTCGTTGACTCTTCTCATCTCTTCCCGCGTGCTTCAGCTGCCTGCAGGCTGGAGTGCTCGGATCGCAGAGGGAACTGCTATACAACACTGTGCCTGTGACTAAGTGTGTTCTGCACATGTGCACCTGTGAACAAGTGTGTATCCTCACCACAGAAACTGAGGGAGAGACGAGGTTAAGCGTGACATACAGTGTGCAGTGTGAAACTCCTGATGGAATTCCAAAGACTCCCTAAGTAGCGGTTAGGTTTTGTTTTGGATGCCAGGTTGGAGCCTGGCAGGTCTTAAGAGGGTATTAATAACAAAAAAACTTCTGATTGGAAGTTCCAAAAAGGTTCTCTGTATTCCAAAAAATATTGTGTGTAACATCAGCAATGGCAAAAGCCAGTTGGAAGAAAATGGTTGGTGGTCAAAGATTGCCCTGTTATTCGTTTCCAGTGACGAAGTCCCAAGATAATTAACTTCAAAGACAGGCAAGGTTTGGTTTAAAGGTTTAGGGTTGGGGCTGGAGAGATGGCTCAGTGGTTAAGAGCATGGCGTGCTCTTCCAAAGGACCTGAGTTCGATTCCCAGCAACCACATGGTGGCTCATAACCATCTGTAATGAGGTCTGGTGTCCTCTTCTGGCCTACAGACATATATGCAAACAGAATAGTGTGTCCATAATAATAATAATAAAAAAAAAGGTTTAGGGTTTCCAGGCCCCTGGTTAGGCTGTCTGTGTTTGTTGAGGCAGGACATCATGGTGGGAACACAGATGGGACAAAGCCATTCACATCATGACCATAAATGAGAGGGGTGGAAAGGAGCCTGAGGTCTTAACCACCCCTGCAAAGGCATACGGAAGTGACCAGGGGACCCTCCTCCCTCTCCTCCCACCCATGACTTTTAGATGGCATCTTGATATATAGCCCAGGCTATCCTTGAACTATTATTATTTCTTGAACTCTTTATTTCTTGTTTTTCACTTCTATTTTTATTTGATGTGTATGAGTGTCTTGCCTGCGTGGATGTCTATGCACCCTGTGTGTGCAGTGTGCCTTCTGTGGTCAGAAGAGTGTGTTGTACCCCTGAAACTGGAGTTACAGATGGTTGTAAGCTACCATGCGGGTGCTTGAATTTAAACCTGCCCCCCCCCCCCCAAAAAAAAAAAGAGCAACAAGTGCTCTTACTTGCTGAACCATCTCCAGCAGCACCAACACCCTAGGCTGGCCTTGAACTCACAGTAATCCTTCTGCATTAATCTACCTGCTGTGACGCCCCCATGCCTGGCTTAGGCCTCAATCACCTCCTCCTAGTGCCAAACTGGGAGTGGGTCCTTGAAGCATGGTTTTTGTAGGCATTCAAGTTTCAAGAGTTAGGAGTGAGGGGGCTGGAGAGATGGCTCAGTGGTTCAGAGGACTGGCTACTCTTCTACAGGTTGTGAGTTCAATTCCCAGCAACCACATGGTGGGTCACAATCATCTGTAATGAGATCTGGCGCCCTCTTCTGACATGTCAGCATACATGGAGGCAGAATGTTGTATACATAATAAACAAATCTTTAAAAAAAAAGAGTTAGGAGTGAGAACCCAGGTCTCTAACTGGGTATGTAGTCTTATATTAGATTATATCTCCTTATATCTCCTGGTGAGTCTTGGTAGCAGGAACTCCATCACTGCTGCTGTGAACTTTGCAATTGTGTGTGTGTGTGTGTGTGTGTGTGTGTGTGTGTAAGAGAAAAAGACTGACTAGTTTTCACTGCGGACTTTTGTAGGTTAAATGTTCAACGTATGAATATCCCATTGAGGCAAACAAACATTGGTTTATTTTCAAATTTAATCAAGTCTTATTCATGGGCTTTTGTATTTGTGGAATTTGTTATCAACTTGTCTACAGCCTGCAAAGCAATATTTACAGGGCTCACCTGGTACTTTGCAGAACACATGGACAGCATGGAGGACCGTGCTCAGGCCCACTGATGTCTTGTAGGGTTTTATCTCTCAAATGAAAGCCAGTGTCTGTATTGTTTAAGTTGCCACGAGCACAGCACTGCAATGCTGTCGCTGTTTTGGAGCACAGGTTGTGACGTGCAGAGAAAATAAGTGTCAGATGAGCTTCCTTCGGGCCCTGGATTCAGTGGTAATGAGTCAACCATATATATTAACCGAGAGGCCTTTAAACAAAAGTACACTTAAACAGAGTTTAAATATATTGATTAATTGATTGAGTGGGAAAGATGTGATCAGAGGTTGGAAGGTACTTAGCCCCGTTTCTCCCCTGGGAATTTTGGTGGTTCTTGATCAGTTTTCTTCCTCCTGTTTGTTGGACAGTGAGCAGGTGACTTGCACTGTACAGGCCATCAGATGTAGAAAAGCAGCTTTATTCTTTGTCTTCTTGAAGTCTGTAGGTTGTAGCAGACACAAATGAATATTCGCTTAGCCAGTCGGGTTAGTGCCATGTGCTGTGGGTAATGTGGGTAATGGTGGGAGGAACTGGTGTTGACTGGGGGGGTACCTGGAAATGAGAGGCTTGTGTCTGAGGGTGACTGTGACATAGGTGGGTCTGGGGGAGCTAATGAATATTGGAGGTCATGGAGAAGATTTAGATTGGATGCTGAAAGTCTGAGGGAATCCGTGAAAGGGTTCTCTTTGGGGAGGCAGAGGCAGGTGGATCTCTGTGAGTTTGAGGCCAGTCTGGTCTACAAGAGTGAGTTCCAGGACAGGCTCCAAAGCTACAGAGAAACCCTGTCTCGGAAAAACAAAAAAACAAAAAAAGAAAGAAAAAAAGAAAGGGTTCTCTTTGGAGGGATGGGTTTTGTGAATTGGAATGAAATATATGTTGCACGAAAGTTTACATCCTGGGCGTGGGTAGATGGCTCAGTTGGTAAAGTGCTTGTCATGCAACCATGGGGACCTGAGTTTCCATCATCACTGCCAGTTCAAGAGGGGGAGATGCAGCTCATACCTGTATTCCCAGCACTGGCTAGGCCGAGACAGGCAGATTCCTGGGGTTTGTGGTCTAGCCCATTCAACCAGATCAGTGAGCTTCTGGTTCAGTAAGAGACCCTGTCTCAAAAAAACACTAACAGGTGAAGGACAAGTGAGGCTGTCCTCCGGCTTGTGCACGCTATGTACATGCGTGCGCACACACACACAGACATGTTGTCATTTCCGTTTTCTGTGTGTGCCGGGGAATGACCCCAGGGCTCTGTGCCTGACAAGCATGGACACTCTCCTTTAAGTTTGCAGTTGGCAGTAAGTGCACTCACAGTGTTGTCCCTCCGTGACCACCGTCTACCTCTGTGACATGTCGTCCTCATAGATAGAAACCCTGCACTGTGACAGCTTCCCTGCCACTCCTCCTCACTCAGGCTTGAGTTGGGGTGTCAGAGCTGCACTCGGGAGGCAGAGCTTTGTGGGTTCGAGATCAGCCTGGTTTGCAGAGCGAGTTCTAGAACATTCAGGGCTACCCAGAGAAACCCTGTCTCAAAAAAAAAAAAGAAGAAGAAGAAGAAGAAGAAGAAGAAGAAGAAGAAGAAGAAGAAGAAGTTGGGGCACCAGGAAGCAAGCTGGTAGGTGGGAGGGTGTGGATAAAAGCCTAACCATGTCAGTTAAAAGGCCAGGCTGTAGCTGTATTTTTCTTCTTCCCTTCCCTCCCCTCCCCTCCCCTCCCCTCCCTCCCTCCCTCCTTCCCTCCTTCCATCCTTCCTTCCCTTCCTTCCTTCCTTCCTTCCTTCCTTCCTTCTTTTGGTGTGGGGGAGGGCTTTCCAAGACAAGGTTTCTCTCTGTGTAGCCCTAATTGTCCTGGAACTCACTCTGTAGACCAGGCTGGCCTCAAATTCACAGAGATTCGCCTGCCTCTCGAGTGCTGGGGTTAAAGCTGTGCCTCCACTACACCTCATCACAGGTCTGTTTTCAAGGTCAAAGCCCCCTGGATGATGAGGAGCTGGTGTTGTTGGGGCAGAGCAGTGTCAGAGGCGACTGTCAGGAATTCTATTCACCAAGGCAGGAAGACTTCGGGTCCATGCCTTGCTTCTCCCTGGAAGCTGGACCACAGTGGTTTCCAGCATCCTGAACTTGACTTGGCCCTTTGCATCCATCCAGTCACAGTTTCTCTGCACTCCAATCTGTCTCACTCAACTTTCTCCATTCCACTCTCTTGTTAGTTCACCAGGGCCACAGTAACAGACTACCATGGGCTCTGGCTTAAATAACAGCAATTCAGTATCATTTCTGGAGGCCTGGGGCACCGCCAGTAGCTCGCTGGTCTGGGAAGCTCTCATTGGTTTCATCTTCATCCCATTTCAGTGGAACCATGTCCCTCCATGCTTTCCACGTTCTTGCCTACCTCCATCTTTGGCGCTTTCCCATATACAAATCTCTGCAGTTCACCCCGCTTAACTCCCCCCTTCAGCAGAGGGCTTGCTGAGCTGAATGTCCCCTGGTCATACTCCCAGCCTTTCTAGATCACCGGAGGGCTCCCCTGTCCTCAGGTTTGTTACTAGGCTCAGTGAGTTGAAAGCATCCATAGGAAATGGGAAGGTTTTGGAACACCAAGCTAGGGATATTCATTTTCCCAGCTTTCTCCTTGTGGGATCATAGTTGTTGACTGACTGTAGCCCATGAAGGCTACACTGTCTACTACAGTCCTTTTGAACTCCTGTCTGGTAACCGTTCCATTCATGTTTATCCTACCAAGGTCATGATGGACAGTCTACATTTTTGTATGACTAGCTGGTTTGTGTTGAGACAGCATCTCACTCGGTAGTGTAGGCTGAACTTGCTATGTGGCTGGGCTAGCCTCAGACTTACAGCAGGCCTCTGCTTCCATTAGCCTTTCGACACAGGGATTATTTTATTAGTTTTCTCTTCGTCTATTATTTGATTTTTTTTTTTTTTTTTGAGATTGGGTCTCTCTACATAACCCTAGTTGCCCTAGAACACACTGTGTAGACCAGGCTAGCCGCAAACTCACAAGGACCTGCCTACCTCTGCCTCCCAAGCACTGACATTAGTGGAATTCATCACTGTGTCTGATTCATCCGTTTTGTATCTGGTGAATCCATGTTTTTCCCCAGGTACCAAAAGCCTGGGAAGTAATTGTTGAATGAAAGAACTCAATAGCAAAAGTTCCAGAAATGTCTAAAGATACAGTTTTAACCATGTATTTTCATCTCTTTGCTCTCTTTGCCCTGCTCCCAGATGCTTGAGTTTTATGGTGACCTAAGGGACTTCTGTCTCGTGCTTTCGTGTCTCAGTCCTGGTGTGTTGCTAAAAGAACACTATTTGAAGGGAAGGAAGAGGGCTCCAAGGCTCTCTTGTCTCCTTTGTCCCTCAGATTGAGCAATCCTTCATCATCCTCAGCCTGGGGAGATCTTGCCACGCTGGCATTTGTCAGCATTTATTTGTGTCCTTTAGAAACGTGTTATTGGTGTTATGGTAAAAATAAAACACAGCAGATCCCCGAGTGGCCCATGGGTCCCAGGCAGGGAGCCACGTGGCGGGTAAGAGATAGAGAGGATTGGCACGCCATGCAGACTGAGGTTGGGTATTTATTTAGTGAGTTATCGAAGAGAAGGGGAAAGGGGAGAGGGAGGGAGAAGGGGGATGAAGGGAGAGGGGAGAGAGGAGCCATGGCGGCAGCTACCTCTTAAGGAAAGAGACAGAAAGGAAGGACTCAGGCTGGAAGCAGAAGGAAGATCTGCTTGCCTCAGCAAACAGGGGAGGGGACAGAGAGGGAGCGGGCAGGGCTTGTCTCTTAAAGGGACAGGACAGACCATTACAGTTAGGACCATAAGACAGCACTAAGCTGAAATAACCTGCAATTAAAGTTTGTAGCCAAGGTTTTCCCTCTGAGCCAGGCTGTGTTAATAGCGCTGAACACGCTCTTGGAAAGCAGTTGATATTAAGGGCTGGTGCCTTTGGTGAAGGCATTAGAAAGTCTGGCAGGCACTAAGTGATCTTTTGTCCATTGCTGCTGTTCTATTTCCAGAACAATGACCAATCTTTGACACTTCTGTCATCAGATGCCATCATATATTGCCAGTGAGTTTTCCTTCCCATCTCCCCTCCCTCCTCCTCTGCCCTCTTCCTTCTCTTCTTTTTCTTCTGCCTTTCTAATTTGTCATTGTTAGGAATGTTTAGCTATACAACACCTTTGCCTTTAGATAACTCATCCTCCCAGTTTAGAAAACCGAGGAAAAAACTCGGCAAGATGGGATTAAAACAGGTAAAATTTATTTGATTCTTTTTTAAATAAAGACTTGCACTTTCTTTTTTATTAATTTATTTTTTTATTTCATGTGCAGTGGTGTTTTGCCTGCATATAGTTGTCAGATCCCCTGAAACAGGAGTTACAGACAGTTATGAGCTTCCATATCAGTGCTGGGAACTGAACCCTGGTCCTCTGAAAGAGCAGTCAGTGCTCTTACTAAGCCATCTCCTTAGCCCAATTTATTTGATTCTTGTTGCTGAGTTGGATGCTGAGTGTTTCTGATTGGGGTGAGGGAACCCTGAGTTGCATGCATGGAAAGTTGGTGAGGGTTGGACACAAGAGTGTAGCCAGCAAATCCAAATAGTAAGTGGGAAGCCCAGGAGGTTCAGAGCAATGAAGTGAGTCTCTGTTTAAAAAAAAGAAAAGAAAAGAAAGAAGCTTACTGTGTATCATAAACTGTCCCCTGTCTAACTTCCAAATGCTGGAATCAAAATCCTGTGCCACCATTAACTTACTGACTAGGTCATTTCATTTAAGATTAGTCCAACTTTCCTTTTTAGGCAGAATTCCACAGGGTGTATCTATACCACATTTTTATTTTTTGTGTGTGTATTTTTGTTAAATTTTTTTTAAAGATTTATTTATTATGTACACAGTGTTCAGCCTCCATGTATGCTTGAAGGCCAGAAGAGGGCGCCAGGTCTCATTACAGATGGTTGTGAGCCACCACGTGGGTTGCTGGGAATTGAACTCAGGACCTTCAGAAGAGCAGTTGGTGCTCTTAACCACTGAGCCATCTTCAGCCCCCTGTTAAATTTTTTTTCCCATGATATTTATTGAGCTCTACATTTTTCTGTTCCCCTCCTTGCCTCTCCCCTCCCCTTTTCAATCCTCCCCCAAGGTCCCCATGCTTCCAATTTACTCAGGAGATCTTGTCTTTTTCTACTTCCCATATAGATTAGATCTATGTAAGTCTCTCTTGGGGTCCTCATTGTTGTTTAAATTCTCTGGGACTGTGGTTTGTAGGCTGGCTTTCTTTGCTTTATGTTTAAAGACCACCTATAAGTGAATACATGTGATAATTGTCTTTCTGTGTCTGGGTTACCTCACTCAAAATAATGTTTTCTAGTTCCATCCATTTTCCTGCAAAATTCAAGCTGTTGTTATTTTTTTCTGCTGTGTAGTACTCCATTGCGTAAATGTACCACATTTTTAAAAAATATTTATTTTATTTATTTATTTATTATGTATACAATATTCTGTCTGCGTGTATGCCTGAAGGCCAGAAGAGGGCACCAGGCAGATGGTTGTGAGCCACCATGTGGTTGCTGGGAATTGAACTCAGGACCTTTGGAAGAGCCATCTCTCCAGCCCCCACATTTTTTTTTTTTTTTATCCATTCTTCGGTCAAGGGGCATTTAGGTTGTTTCCAGGTTCTGGCTATGACAAAGAAAGCTGCTATGAACATGGTTGAGCACATGTCCTTGTGGCACGATTGAGCATCCTTTGGATATATACCTAAAAGTGTATACCACATTTTTATACACAACATTTTGCTTACCTATTTGTCAAAGGACACTTGTCTTTCTTTTACCATTATAGTTTTTTGTTTTGTTTTGTTTTTAAATATTTATTTATTTATTATGTATACAGTATTCTGTCTGTGTGTATGCCTGAAGGCAAGAAGAGGGCACCAGACCTCATTACAGATGGTTGTGAGCCACCATGTGGTTGCTGGGAATTGAACTCAGGACCTTTGGAAGAGCAGGCAATGTTCTTAACCACTGAGCCATCTCTCCAGCCCTTGTTTTGTTTTTTGAGACAGGGTTTTTCTGTAGCTTTGGTTCCTGTCCTGGAACTAGCTCTTATAGACCAGGCTGGCCTTGAACTCACAAAGATCCACTTATTTCTGCCTCTGGGAGTGCTGGGATTAAAGGTGTGCACCACCACCATACTTTTTTAGAAGATTGTGTGTGTGTGTGTGTGTGTGTGTGTGTGTGTATTTCAAATTATTTATTCATTTTTAATGTGTATGACTTGTGTCTGCATGTGTTATGGGTATCCAAGGAGGTCAGAAGAGGGCCTCTGATCCCCTAGGACTAGGGTTAAAGACAGTTGTAAGCCAACATGTGGTGCTATAAACCTAAATGTCTTTTACAGGCCAATAAGATGATTCAGTGGGCGGGGTGGTGGTGGTGCACGCCTTTAACCCCAGTACTTGAGACAGGCCGATCTGTGAGTTCCTAGGCCAGCCTGGTTTATAGAGCTAGTTCCAGGACAGGCTCCAAAACTACACAGAGAAACCCTGTCTTGAAAAACAAAAAACAAACAAAATGGTTCAGTGGTTATAGGCACCTGCTGCCAAGACTGACCCCTTGGGTGTCCTCTGTGAGACCTGTATGGTAGGAGGGTACTGACCGCCCACTGTCCTCTCATCTTCACACTGTGGCATACTTGTACCTACATACAGGCACAATAAATCAATTTAATGCCAATTACACGATCCACTCTTTATCTTAGAACAAACTTGTTGACATTACCATCGTCACTTTGAATCATCTCGATTATCATATTCTGTCTCCATCAAAATGGTACGGGGCGGGGGGGGGGGGGGGGGGGAACTCATGGTAAACAGCAGTTCTGGGTTGCAAAAGAGGATTTGTTCCTGCACTTGTCTTTACGTCTTTGTCCACTGGCTCAGTCACTGTTAAAGTACTTTGTTGGCTCATGTACCTGTAATCTCCTATGTAGGAGGCTGAGACAGGAGGATTGCTATGAATCCCAGGCTGGCCTGATTACAGTGGTAAAGCCCTGTCTCATAAGCTTGGCTGGGAGGGGGGAGATCAAAAGCCCAGTGTATTGGTACACTACACGCCAACTTTAATCTCAACCATGGGGCAATGGCAGAAGGATTTCTAAGTACCAGGATAGCCAGGGCTACATAGTGATTGTTATGCTAAGCCTGATAGAGGGTCCCCCATAGAGTCTGCACTCATATGTAAAAGCAAAGAGCCTTTATTCAAGCTTAAGCTTGGATTCTCCAACTGCTCAGACAACCTTGGTTGAGAGTAGAAAGTGCCCAGCCCAGTTGGGATAGGACTTTTTATCATAGTGGAGATTGAGGACCCTGATTGGCTGACGTTTATTTGTCTAGGGGTCTTAGTAAAATATGTAAATCCTGGACTCAGGAATGTCTGGAGATTTATCTAATCTTATCTAATGGTTGGAATGTCAGGTACTTCCCTTTAGATGCTGGCCCTTCCTGGGTGGTGTCAGTTTAACAGGTTTTCCTGGAACCAGGTGCCTCCTGCCAGGGTTGCTATGTGACCTGGACCCCACAGTGAGAACCCTTTTTAAAAGAAAGGAAAGAAAGCCCGGCCGGTGGTGGCGCACGCCTTTAATCCCAGCACTTGGGAGGCAGAGGCTGGTGGATCTCTGAGTTCCGAGGCCATCCTGGTCTTTAGAGTTAGTTCCAGGACAGCCAGGACTACAGAGAAATCCCGTCTCGAAAAACAAACAAAAATCACAAACATTCTTGACTACTGTAGCCCAGTTAATGCTGGCATTCTGCATTCTATGCCTGTAGAGTCCCTCCCTCAGTTTTAACTGGGGCGGGGGTTCGAGTTGAGTATGTACACTCACTCTGTTGAGATCAAATCACAGTAGATAGAATACTCTGCTAACTTCCGCCTCCAGCCCCTAGGAAAACCTGCTTCTCTGATCCAAATTGCATGAACTTATATTTAATATTCATGGGGCTTGGTAGGGAGATAAATGACTCTTCAGCGTGCAAGAATCTGAGGCAGGAGGGTTTAAGTGCTTAAGTTCAGGGCTAGTGAGGTGGCTCAGTAGGTAAAGATGACTGACTGCCTTCAAGCTGGGTCTTTAATCCCAGCACTCGGGAGGCAGAGGCAGGCCGATTCCCCAGTTGAAGGCTAACCTTCAACTTTTCCAAACCCTGTTTCCAAAAAAAAAAAAAAAACCAAAAAAACAACAACAACAACAACAAAAAAAAAAAACGAAAACTAAACAAAGTGGGGGGTGTCGGCCTTCAAGCCTACAGCCTGAATTTGATCCCCGTGCCTCAGTTCCACCCTGTAGAACCTTACCCCCACAGTCTGCCCTATTACCTCCTCCAGGGATGCACAGTTGAAGGTCCATGACCCCATACCACACATTAGTAAAATGTAACAAAAATTTCAAAGAGAGCAAGTGTAAGATCAGCCTGAACTAAGTAGCAAGTTCCAGGGCACCCTGAGCTATAGAGTGAAACCCTGTTTCTAAAAGGAAGAAAAAAAAGTAGGCCTGGAGGTGGTGGCGCACGCCTTTAATCCCAGCACTCGGGAGGCAGGTGGATCTCTGGGAGTTCGAGGCCAGCCTGGTCTACAAGAGCTAGTTCCAGGACAGGCACCAAAGCTACAGAGAAACCCTGTCTCGAAAAACCAAATAAATAAATAAAAAAAAATAAAAGTAAAAAAAATAAAAAATAAAATAAAAGGAAGAAAAGTAACTTTAAATTTCCTATATGTGTTTTGCCTGCCTGTATGTTGGTGTACAGTGTGCATTCCTGATGCCTGTGGAGGCCGGAAGAGGAGCATTGGATCCCCTGGAATAATCCCCATTACAGGCGCTTTTGAGAGATGCCATATGGGTTCTGGGAAGTGGACTCATGTGTTTCATAAGGGCAGCCAGTGTTCTTTTTGTTTTGTTTGTTTTTTGAGACAGGGTTTTTCTGTGTATCTTTGTCTCTCCTGGAACTTGCTTTGTAGATCAGGCTGACCTCGAACTCCCAGGGATTCACCTGCCTCAACCCAGCACTTGGGATTAAAGGTGTGTGTGAGCCACTACATCTGGCTCACCTAGTGCCCTTAACCACTGAACCATCTCTCCAGCCCCCAAAAGTGACTTTTAAAGTCAGGACCAGTTTTTTGATTGGGATAGATGATGGGAAACCATCTCTTAGGTGCTAGTCATCCATTAAATTAAATTAATTGTTTAAACATCTTTTTACATAGTCTCAAATCTTTCAGTACATGTAAACATTTATAGGTTGCTTTTGTTAAAGAGGCACACTTAGGAAAGGAACCTTCATTTAAAAGAAAGCTCAGCCGGGCAGTGGTGGCGCACGTCTTTAATCCCAGCACTCGGGAGGCAGAGGCAGGCGGATCTCTGGGAGTTCGAGGCCAGCCTGGTCTACAAGAGCTAGTTCCAGGACAGGAACCAAAAGCTACGGAGAAACCCTGTCTCGAAAAATCAAAAAAAAAAAGAAAGCTCAGTCTATTGAGAGAGCATACCCATATGATAAATATATGTGGTTTTTAAATGTTATGGAATGTGTCTTAAAAAGCAATTACGTACCATTAGTAATTTCTTTTTTTCTTTTTCTTTTTTCTTTTTTCTTTTTTTTTTTTTTTTTTTTTTGGTTTTTGAGACAGGGTTTCTCTCTGTAGCTTTGGTGCCTGTCCTGGAACTAGCTCTTGTGACCAGGCTGGCCTCGAACTCCCAGAGATCCGCCTGCCTCTGCCTCCCGAGTGCTGGGATTAAAGGCATATGCCACCACCGCCTGGCCCATTAGTAATTTCTTTAACTGGAATTACTGCAGCCTTGATTTGTCAAAATGATGATCTTCTAACCAGTTTTGCCAGGTAATCCTAGACTCCTATTTGGTATGTGACAAGATTCGTAAATGTCTTTTATTCCCCTTAAATATTAAGAATGACTCTCAGATACTTTTTGCTAGGCAGGCATGGTGCTACAAGCTTGTAATTCTGGTACTGGGATAGCTCAGGCAAGAGGATCATTTGAGGCTAGCCTAGGTAACATAGCAAACCATTTTGCTTTTACCACTTAGCGAGGCAAGGATTATTGCGGAGAGGCAAATAGTATAAAAAATAGTAAAACGAGTGAAGCATACGTTCTTCATTGCTGCTGGACATTAATGCCATCGTGCATCGGGATGACCCCTGAGGACAAGCTCTGTCTTTTCTGTTTGTCCTACCAGGCATGTGCACAGTGGTGTTCATTGGCTTAGGAGGCTATCAGCAACTCAGTGCAATTGGCCCCCCCAAAGACTCCGTACTCTTTTCCTGTACTGGGTTTGTGAAAAATATTCCTAAGCTTTAGCTGTGGCCTTTGGGATATGGACATAAAGAAAGGGGCCTTACACCGGGGAGGACTGTTTCTCCCTTAGATGTAACCAGAGTCCTGGTGAAAGGTGGATACATCCCCGGTCTCACTTCCCTCTGCCCATCTCCAGAAGTGGGCAAGTTGAGGATGAGAATGGAAATGGGGCTCGCAGTATGGCGAGTGTCTGAATACTTAGTTAGCGGGAGTGAGACCCTGGGTTCTATCTTGGAGAATAATGACCATGTAACGAAAGAGGGGCACTTTGGGTTGTTTATTTATTTATTGCTGTTTGCTCCTTTAATTCATTAGTAAACAAACCCATTGATATTAGTTGAAGTTGAGGTTGGAGAGATGGCTCAGCGGTTACGAGCACTGGCTACTGTTCCAGAGGTCCTGAGTTCAATTCCCAGCACCCACATGGAGGCTCATGACCATCTACAATGGAATCTGATGCCTTCTTCTGGCACACAGGTGCACGTGCAGAGCACTCATAAATAAAATTTTAAAAAATTTAAAAAATATTAGTTGAAGTTGTAAGTAAGTCATGGAGCCTTAAGACTGTATAAAAGGAAGCGGGGAGGGCTGAAGAGATGGCTCAGTGGTTAAGAGCGCTGACTGCTCTTCCAGACGACCCACGTTTAATTCCCAGCACCCACGTAGCAGCTCACAACTGTCTATAACTCTAGTTCCAGGGGACCTGACATCCTCACACAGACATACATGCAGCCAAAACACCAATGCACATAAAATAAATAAAAATAAACAAGTTATTTTAAAAAAGGAAGCAAGGACTGTTAAAGAAAACCCTGTCTTGGAAAACCAAAATGAATGAATGAATGAGAGATGAGACTTCGGTTTATAGGTGCTGGGAGTAGATGGAAAGACATAAGACTGGACCAGAGTACAGCTCCTTCATAGAGTGTGTGCTTAGCTATTGTGCACGAACCAAGCCACATAAAATACAGTAAAATGACAGACTGGGCCCGTAAGAAGAGCACTGTGCACTTAAAGCTCTGTGATCTCAGAAATGTCTACGTGCAGGATTGCTGGACTGAGCCGTGTGAGAACGGTGCAGGTGACATCCCATCACTATCCCTGTGTTTGTTACTGTTGTGTCTTGGGACAGGATCGCATGTAACCCAGGCTGGCCTGGAACTCTCTAGATAGCTTCTATGGCCCCAGATGCTCTCAGTCCTTCTTCCTCAGCCTCCCAGGTGATGGGGCTGTTGGTATAAATTACCATCTTCTCCTTCCACCGTTTACTATTTTAATTATTTTTTAAAAGTTTCTAATTTCTTTTTATTTGAGACAAGTCTCACTATATATCTCTGGCTGGCCTAAAAACCAGGCTGATATAAAACTCACAGAAATCCACCTGCCTCTGCCTGCAGTGCTAGGATTAAAAGAATGATCAACAGTGCCCAGTTGATACGTACTTTTAATTTTCAATACGAGCTCTTGTTAATTTGTTCAGGTTTTTCTTGAAGGTAGCCAAGGCTGACCTTGAGTTTGTTATCCTCCTGACTCAGCCTCCCAAGTGGCTGGGATTCTTGGCATACATCACCAAGCTCAATTTAAATTGATATATTCTACACACACATTTCCGTAGCTTGCTCTATAAAGAACAGTTACAAATCTTAGATGTGCAGGCCCTGCCTTTGCATTGTATTCTAGGTTGTAGGTATATTGTCATTCATCTATGGCCGCCTCCACTTTTGATGTTTCTTCTTCTCTTTTTATTTTAGCACATTGCCTTTTCCCCACCCCAGGATGAGTCTAAATCTGGGCAGACCCAGGGAACATTCCTGAGGTCTCAAGATCTGATTAGTACCAATAGGATGATAGGATATTCAGTGACACCCAAAGAGAAAGAGAGAAAAGGAGTGGCTCCTATGACCTTGGAGGACTTGGCATCCAGGTGTTTTTTTTCTTTCTTTCTTTTTTTTTCCCCCCTCATGACATGGTGAAAGCTCTGGCTCCTCCTGACTCAGGGCAAGCATCAAATGGCTGAATGGGATCAGCTTTGAGAACTTTTGAAGACCAGATCTGGCTATGTAGAGCAAGGAGAGTGTTCAGTTCTTCAAAGTCAAGTAAGGAACGGCCAAAGCTCAGTGGAAGCAATACAGTTTAAGACAGCAATTCTGCTGGGTAAGGGATGTCATCATGTCTACAGTCTACAGTCTGGAACCCTATCAACACAGAGCAGATGTTGGATTATTGCACCAGTTAGTGAAAGGAAGCTTGGTTGAGAGAGATAGAAGCCCTTGAACTACCAAGAGAGGCTCTCCTGAGAGGCTTGGATTGTGGCTGGCAGGTCCTTCTGTTTAGAAGCTAGCCCAGCCCAGGAATTACTTGATTTTGGTCTCCCCTGGTAAGATCAGACATCAGGATGGCTTTGTTGACTACACCTGCCCTCCTTAGTTTTGCATGTAACCTCAGAGTTCACAATTTATAAAAATCTAGCAGGATTGGGTTGCATTGATGACCCTGGAATTCTTGAACTTTAGAGGCTGAGGTAGCAGGATTGTTGTGAGTTTGAGACCAACCTGGGCTAAGTTGCAAGTGCTTGTGCAAGCCAAGAAAAGGACTTCATCTCACAACAAAACAAAAAAAGAGTGTTCTTTTCTCAGCATATCAGGTGGACCATGACAAACCAGTCTTTTTGTTTGTGTCTGAGACAGGACCTTACTATGTAGTCCTGACTGGGCTGGCCTCAAACTCACAAGAGTTCCTCCTCTGCCTTCTGAGTGTTAAACTGAAAGACATGGCCACCAAAACTGGAAATGAAAACCAGTTTGTTGTGACTTTTGCATCTTCTTCCTTGGCCCAGGATCAAGTTGGAATGAAATCCTTTCTCTTCCTAGCAGAATCTCACCTCAGCTTCTTTAGCTACGCCTTGGGGCACAACTTGTGGGACAGTGAACAGTGCCTATTCTGTGGCCTTAAATGAGATCTTAGCACGCTCAGCCCAGCGCTCGCGTGGGGACTTTCTCCAGACAATCTTAGTTTAGATAAGGGATTCTCCAACCCTCATTCAGCTCCCATGTACTCCCCTGCCAAGGCCCCTTCAGGCTCTGAACCAGTGTGATGAAAGGAATGATTTTGGTGTTCCCTGCAGCTCTGTGGTCAGCCCCCTTTCCTTTCTCTTTGTTGACCATGGTTAGAGAACTCTGTCGTTTTACTGAGAGTCCTCATAGGAAATCAACCCGAAGACAGTTCTATTAAATGGACTTAACAGAGACCTGTGAGGAGGGGGGGGGGGGTCCCATTGCTAGGCTACTCCTGATGTATTATGCAGTTTGGATGTCTCTGACCTTGCAGGTATGACCAGTGGCAGAGAAGGTTGGGCCTGTGCATCCTGGACAAGCACACTGTGGCACTCAAGTGCTCCTCAGACCTATAGTTACCATCCTTCCCCCGAACCCTTCTAATTTCTTTACCCAGCTTCTTCCTGGGTGGAGCATTTCCTAAGAGCTCATACATGGGCAGCTTTGTGGGTGGAGGGAAGTGTGCATGGGGGGGGGTCACTTTTTGCATTTTTTTGTAACCTTGGACTGTGAAAAATACAAAACGGAAGAGGAAACTAAGTGAAGATGTGTTCACTAAAGAGCAAGTCAGCTGGGAGTTTTTCCGTAGTGTCGGTGGTGTATGAATTTCAGAGACTATTGAAATCCCTAGAGTGAAAATGACATCCCACTTATCCTGCTGACTCCGCTAGGAGCCTCGTGAGTTTTAATTTATAAGGTCTTCACCACACATCCTGCCTTCATGGACAGCCCAGGCCATAACAAGCTTGCCTGTCCCTCCTGTGGATATTCTGGCCTAGATGAGAGTAAGCAGTTGGATGCCCATGACATGTTGGTTATCTGACTTTGCTGTTATTGGATATTCTTGAGAAAGCCTCTCAGTAAATCCTTCCTGTTATATAGATGGGGCGACAGCAAGTCCAGGTGTCCGTAGTGCCATCTTGAATGGGTGTGTGGCGTGTGCATCACACTATCCGGCTAAGTTATCCTCTGTGCTGGTTTGTGTTCCAGTAATTTTGGTGTCTGTAATAACATTGGTCATCTGATCTAAAAGTCACTAACGGATCTTTCAGGGGAAGGGTTGTTGACATAAGTGCCGGTAGACTTTCTGTTGGAATAAGATTTCCTGCCGTGTTGGACGAATCCTTCACCGGCCAATCTTCCTGGCCAGTCTCGTCGGATTACTGAGCTCTGAGAACTGCAATAGCACCTGTAACCTCTCTGAGGTCAGGTTCCTGGCACTGGAGTGGTGCTTCCCTCCAAGAGGCTGGCGTGCCCACCTCAGGGCCGATTCTGGGGCATTTTCTCTGACAGCTCTTAGGCGGCCGGAGCCTGCACCACCTCAAATTTGACGCTAACTTTCAACCTGAAAAGGCAAACGGAAGAGCAGAGAGGACAGTGTCTAGGCTGCGGCTCCTCCAGCGACCAGGGAGCTGGCCCCAGCTCTACCCGAGCCCGGCAGGCCTGCGGGCTCTGAGTAGGGGGCCTCTGCGACTCGCGGGCATCAGATCCCGATCTCCCAGCGAGCTCGGGCAGATCTGCTGCAGGAGACCTGGGGACCCGTGCCTGGCGTCGCACGTAGGGCGGGCCCCAGGGGCCGGTGCACCCGGTGCACCGGGACTCAGAGACACCCCTGCGGACCACACAAAAGACCCCACCCCAGGCCGGCTGTGCATTTCCTGTGGTAGCGGCGGCGGAGGCGCCCTGAGAGCCACCTCTGTGCTTCCCGCAGCGCACGGATCCGGCCGGGCGGGGCGCTGGGCACGCCCCCACGCAGCCCGAGTCCCCGCGCTACGCGCCCCGCGGCAGCCCTCCGCGGGCCCGCCCCCGTGTCACCACAGGCCGGGCTCCCTTTGTGTGCGGGCCGAGCGCCGCGGCCGCGCCATTGGCCCGCCCGCCCGGGGGGCCAGCCCCTTCCTGGCTCGCCTCATGCATATGCATGAGCACCGGCCCCGCCCCGCCCCCTCCCGCGCGGGCGTGCGAGGCGCGCGGCGGCTGTGGCTCCCTCGCCGCGCGGGAGCCCGAGCGCTAGCCAGGGCGAGCCGAGCCTGCTCCCTGCGGGCGGCGGCGGCGCTCCAGCCATGTCAGCGCGCTCGAGTCTGGGCCCACCATGAGCCATGGCCATGTCCGTGAGCGCCGAGGACGACGACTATGAATCGGAGCCCGACCAGGTCGGCGGCCCGGGGTGGGGCTGAGGGAGGGACCCGCGGCGCGACCCGGCGAGCTCCTGCCTGACGCGCTGAGGCGGCTGAGGCGGCCGCGACGCCGCGCTGAGGAGAAAGTTTGGCGGCCGCGGCCGGTGGGCCCGGGGCGGGCGCGGGCAGGGGGCGTGTGCGGCGGGACGCGGCGCCGCGGACAATGTGGGCCTGCGGGCCTGGCCGTCGGGTGGCGCGGGCCCGGGCCCCGCGGGTGAGTTGCGGGGCGCGCCGCGCCCTCCTCGGCTCGGCAACCCGCGGCCCACGCGTTTGCGGGGCTCCGCGGGCCCCGCGGCGCCGGCGCCCCGCCACCTCCCGCGGTCGAAGTTGCACCGGGACCGGCGTCCTCGGGGCCGGAGGACGCCCGCGGCCCGTGGGCCGACGGCCCGAGCTTTTGTCTGGTCGCCGCGCGCTCGCCCGCCGTGGGCAGCCGAGACAGGAAGGGGTGCGAGCCGTGGCAGGCGCGGGCCATCCGGAACCCGGCGGGCGAGAGCTCTCGGCCTCGGCGGCCGGCCGCGCAGCAGCCCCTCTCCCCGAGCGGAGGGAGCGGGGAGAATTGTGCGTGGAAAACAAAGCTCGGGGCGTGTTGACCGCGAAGATTCGCCCCAAGGCTCGCGTTGAGCATAGCGGGGAAGAAAGTTGAAGTGCTGCTGCTCTTAGCCCGAGCCCAGAGCCGCCGTGCGAACGAGATAGCGTCTGCTGCAGCCCGGCCGCCAGGTAGACACGTCCACGGACGCGGGACCGGGTGGGTCACCTTATCCTGCGGGCTCCGCGGGCCCCGGGGAGCCAGGTGCCTGTTTCTAGCGCTGCTCGCCTCTCCTCGGTGAGGTGAGGATGTTCAAGCGAACACACCGGACCCCCCCCCCACACACACACACACCCGGAGGAAGTAAGCAGAAGGGCTCCCTTGAGTCGCCGCGAGCCTGCCGGTCCGCAGTTTCCTTTACCAGGGCTCAGTGTTGGGTTTCCTGGTCCTGCTGCCCGCTCCTCGGCGTGCCCACCCTCCGGATGAACCCAGGCACCCTCGAGAGGGTTGGGTCTGGAGGTCTGGCCCGCCTGCCCCTCGGGCAGCGCTCCCTGCGTGTGGAAAGCTCTCAGGATCATGGTCCATCATCCCTGCCTCTACTCATGGTTCAATTCAGGTCTGCCAAGAGTTTACGGTTACCATGGCATCAGAACATCATAGTATCCGATGGTGTCTTAGCAGCTTTGGGCCATCTGGGTTGGGTTCCTGTTAGCTGCTGTGTCCCAGGGTCCTTGACAGGATAAGAAGTCTCCGAGCGTTTGTGTTTGCTTCGGTTCCTGGGACAGCGGCTCGCCACCTTATTGTTGCAGTGCTGTCCAGGGCGGCCCCTAACTTGGAGCAGTTCTACTGCCTCGGCCTCCCGAGTTCTGAGTCAGCACAGCCAGCTTGTCTCTGGGCTGAAGAGCACATTTTGAGGCGCTGCCCTTTCTGGGGGAGACTGCTGTTAGGAAGGGGCCTAGTCTTGTAGCCAGGTAGTGTTTCCTCTTTGCATGGGCCAAGCTGGGGACAGCCCTTCTGGAGCAGTTAGCAAGAGAAGCTCTCTGCGGGCTTCCATTAGTGCAGGATTTCCCCTTTCATATTTACTAGGCAGACAACATTCTAAGCCGAGGCTTCCAGCAGCCGTGGTTTTCTCACAGTCCTTGCAGAGTTGCTGTCAGCCCAGACACTGTGCATTTTGCAGGTACTTCAGGCTGTGGCTCAGTCCACTTTGCCCTCCTTACCATCACATTTTTTCATCACTTTTGTCCCCGCTGGGATTTTTTTTGTTTGTTTGTTTTGTTTTGTTTTTTCGAGACAGGGCTTCTCTGTGGCTTTGGAGCCTGTCCTGGAACTAGCTCTGTAGACCAGGCTGGTCTCGAACTCACAGAGATCCGCCTGCCTCTGCCTCCCGAGTGCTGGGATTAAAGGCGTGCGCCACCACCACCCAGCTAATTTTTGTTTGTTTAATTTTGGTTTTTCAAACAGGGTTTCCTCTGTGTAGCCCTGGCTGGCTTGGAACTTGCTCTGTAGACCAGCCTGGCCTTGAACTTAAAGAGATCTGCCTACCTCTGCCTCCCAAGTGCTGGGAGTCCAGGTGTATGCCACTACTACCCGGCTTCAAAGTTTTTTTGTTTTTTGTTTTTTGCATCAGCATCTCCTCTTAATATATCCCAGGTTCTTGAATTTTTTATTCTCCTGCTTAAGTCTCCTGAGTACTGATATTATGCCAGTAAACTTGGCATTATAGTTTTTTTTTTTTTTTTTCGAAATAGGGTTTCTCTGTGGCTTTGGAGCCTGTCCTGGAACTAGCTCTGTAGAGCAGTCTGGTCTCGAACTCACGGAGATCCGCCTGCTTCTGCCTCTGCCTCCCGAGTGCTGGGATTAAAGGCGTGCGCCACCACCGCCCGGCCGCATTATAGTTTCTTAAGATGAAATTTTTTTTTTAAATTGTTTATTGTGTGTGCATGCATGTTTGTATATGCATATGTTCATATGCCATGATATTCTTGGGTGTGTGTGTAGAGTTCAGAGGACAAACTGGGATTTTTTTTTCCTAGGGATTAAGCCCAGGTCACTAGGCTTAGCAAGCACCTTCACTCATCGAGCCATCTTGCTAACCCTTAAATAGTGAAATTTCAGTCTTTTTCTGTTTTTCTCTTCGACTCTCTGCCTCCCCTTCCCACCTTTTTTTCTTGTCCTCCAATTCTACTGGTAGCCAGGAATGCCCTTGAGGTTCCTCTCAGTTCACCTCCCAAATGTTTGTTTGTGTATTTTTTTTTTTTGTTTGGTTTTTCGAGACAGGGTTTCTCTGTGGCTTTGGAGCCTGTCCTGGAACTAGCTCTGTAGACCAGGCTGGTCTCGAACTCACAGGGATCCGCCTGCCTCTGCCTCCCGAGTGCTGGGATTAAAGGCGTGCGCCACCATCGCCCGGCTTGTGTATTTTTCCAGACAGAGTTTCTCCTTAGCTTTTGGTTCCTGTCCTGGAACTAGCTCTTGTAGACCAGGCTGGCCTCTGCCTCCCTAGTGCTGGGATTAAAGGCGTGCGCCACCACCGCCCGGCCCAAATGTTTAATTTATAGGAGTGGGCTACTACACCATACCCAGCTCATAGTGAAATCGCAAGGCAGGTCCCTGAACCTATCTGAAGATGTATGGGAAAATTTGGCAACTTTGTGATTAGGTTTGTTTTTCTAGGGAAAGTTCTTAGCTTCCTTGGGTTCTCCAGAGGTCCCTCCATCCCCTGGGTGTTTTTATCTTCTTACCCTCAGTACATAAACAAACCCAGAACCTTCCTTAACGCCTGCAGGTATGATGTGTTCCAGGACTCACAACACTGGTCATACCTATTTGTGTGTGTGTGGAGGGGATGCATGTCCATTATGCTTGAGGAATTTGATGTCAGCTTGGCTGTGTTGTACAGGGGGATAACGTTGGTGGGAAGCTTAGACCTGTCCTCCTAACCTAGCTTTGGGAATTGAACTTAGATTCTTGGACTTAGTGGGCAGGTTCTCTACCATTGAGCTACCCAGTCTTCCCTTAGTTCCAGGACAGGCTCCAAAACCACAGAGAAACACTGTCTCGAAAAACCAAAAAAAAAAAATATATATATATATATATATATGTCTGTTCTGTGTGTACATACATATATGGCCATACTTTCCATGTGCAAGGAGTGGGTTCTATTGGGATCAAACTAAGAATATCAGGCATGGTGGCAGGTGTCTTCAGCCACTAAGCCATCTTGGCCACTTCCTCTACTTTTTAAATCCTTTTTTTTTTTTGGTTTATTTAGTGTTCTGCCTCGATGTAACTTGAATGCCAGGAGAGGGAGCCAGATCTATCTCATTATAGATGGTTGTGAGCCACAATGTGGTTGCTGAGAATTGAACTCAGGACCTCTGGAAGAGCAGCCAGTGCTCTTAACCTCTGAGCCATCTCTCCAGCTCCTTCCTCTACTTTTATTTCACTTTTCTTTATTACTCCTTTTTCCTTTCTTTTTTCTTTTCTTTTTTTTCTTTTTTCTTTTCCTTTCCAAACAGGTTTTTTCTGTGTAACAGTCCTAGCTGTCCTGGAACTCCCTCTGTAAACCAGGCTGGCCTCAGAATTCAGAGATCGCCAGCCTCTGCCTCCTGAGTGCTGGGATTAAAGGCGGGTACCACCACTGAACAGTTTACTGTTTTCTTTTTACTTTTTGAGACAATCTCACTGAGTTTCTCAGGTTGGCCTTCAACTTACTCTGTTTGATCTTCCTACCTCAGCCTTCCAAGTAGCTGTGAGCCCACTAGACCTGTAAAGCTGTCTTAATTGTAGAAACATTTAGCTACATTTTATTGTGTCTTCTGACTTGACTACCTTTTTTTTTTCACCCCCTCCTTCAAGGCAGGGTTTCTCTCTGTAACTCTGGCTGTCTTGGAACTTATTGTAAACTCAGATCAGCTTACCTCTGCCTCCTGTATGCAGGTCAAAGGTGTGCGCCACTACTGCCCATTAAAAATTTTTTTCTAGGGGCTGGAGAGATGGCTCAGCGGTTAAGAGCATTGCCTGCTCTTCCAAAGGTCATGAGTTCAATTCCCAGCAACCACATGGTGGCTCACAACCATCTGTAATGAGGTTTGGTCTCTTCTTGCAGACACACACACAGACAGAATATTGTATGCATAATAAATAAATATTTAAAAAAAATTTTTTTTCTAAAGTGCATTGGTGTTTTGCCTGCATGTATGTCTTTATGAGGGTGTCAGGTGCCCTGGAACTGGAGTTATAGACAGTTGTGAACTGCCATGTAGGTACTGGAAATTGAATCCAGGTCCATCTTCCCACTGTAGAAACTCTTGACCATTTGTTTCTTGAGACTTCCCTGGCTCTTGATGAGAGCAACTTTCTCCTGCTTTTCCTGTCATCCTGGCATTCCTGGAGGGATCAGTCTTGGTTGGGGTCACTTTAATATTTTCAGTTTTAGGATTGCTATCAAAGACTTTTCCTTCTGGCTGCCCTCTCAACCTCACCATCCCTGATGCAATCCCTGGTACAACTTTAGCCCTTACATGATGTTGGTTCCTGATGTGTATCTTTGCTTTGGTTTGTTCCCTAGGTCTTGCAAATTGTTTCCTCCACTTCTTTGACTTCCTTGCTCTGCCTGTTGCTCAGGCCAGACAGAAATTCACCCTGCCTGCACTCCTATATTCTACCCATTACCAGGATCCGGAATTGTCCCCTGCTGTTATCATGTGCTGATTTTGTTCATACCCTCAAATTTTGTCTTGCTTACTGCCCATGAAATCTCATTCCCTATATTATTGCCAGAGCACAGTCCTGCTGCCCCTGTGTGTGAAGTCCCATAAGTACAGGGTGTGTTTCCTAACTGTGGCCTAGGAGGCCTTGCAGATTAGGTTCCTTCTACCTCGGAGCTCCTTTCCAGAAGTTTTGCTGAGCTTTTTGTAGTTCTTGGATGTATCATGTATTTTCACATCTCTTTTTTTCCTTCCTTCTGCCTACACTGTCCACTCCCTAACCCCATCCTCAGCACTGTCCTGTGGAGTCCTCTTCTCCCTCTACTGCCGTTGGAATCACGTTTGCTTTGGTCTGGGTTGGTCTTTCCGACCTGCCTTTTCTGGAAGATGAGGCATCTCTTCTGGGTTTGCATACCAGAATCTAGGCTTTAGAGCTACTTCCTAGGCTCATAGCTTAGTTTTCTCATTTATCGGCACTATGACAGTGGGCAGGTTACTTAACTGCACTGTCTAGAGTTTGCTTATTTGTAAATGGACACAATTCCTACTTTATAATAAGCTATTGATACAAATATATTAAAAAGTGACTAGCACTTGAGAGTTAGCTTTTGTAGTATCATCATGTTAATTTACGTGGTTTCTGTATTTCTCCTTCCAGACTGTAATGTCTTTACGAGTAGGCTACACAGCTTACTCATCTCAGTAGTCCCAGAGTTTAGCATTGAATCTGGTTCATAATTTACAGCCAGAAAACACTTGGGTGGGTGGATGAGTGGGTGAATATGTGAATGAGGGGGTTAATGAATGAATCCCCAGAGCACATGGCAGACTCTTAATGCTAGTGATGCTGAGCATCTTGTCCTTGTTTGTTGGTCATTTGTGTGTTTTGTATTTTTTAAGAGATAGCTATTAGCCGGGCGGTGGTGGCGCACGCCTTTAATCCCAGCACTCGGGAGGCAGAGGCAGGCGGATCTCTGTGAGTTCGAGACCAGCCTGGTCTACAAGAGCTAGTTCCAGGACAGGCTCCAAAACCACAGAGAAACCCTGTCTCGAAAAACCAAAAAAAAAAAAAAAGATAGCTATTAAAATTGTTTTACCTGCACATGTGTCTGTTCACTGTGTACATTCAATGCCCATAGAGGCCAGAAGAGGGCATCAAATTCCCTGGAACTAGAGTTACAGGTGATTAAGTCACTTGTGGGTACAGAGAATTGAACCCAACTCCTGGAAGAGCAGGCAGTGCTCTTAACCACTGAGTTACCTCTCTAGTTCTCTTTTGGCCCAGATTTAAGTTGACATTTTTGTCTTTTTATCATTGAGTTGTTAAGAATTCTTTATTCTATATCCTAGCCACTCCCCCCCCCCTTTTTAAATATTTATTCATTATTTATACAATATTCTGTGTGTATGTCTGCAGGCCAGAAGAGGGCATCAGACCTCATTACAGATGGTTGTGAGCCACCATGTGGTTGCTGGAAATTGAACTCAGGACCTTTGGAAGAGCAGGCAATGCTCTTAACCACTGAGCCATCTCTCCAGCCCCCCCCCCCCCTTTTGTTTTTGGCTTTTTCTCTGTAACTTTGGAGTCTGTCCTGGAACTAGCTCTTGTAGATCAGGCTGGCCTCAGATTCACAGAGATCTGCCTGCCTCTGCCTCCCGAGTGCTGGGATTAAAGGCGTGTGTCACCACCGCCCGGCTGTCTTCATTCTTTTGCTTGTGGATTTCCACTTTTTTCAGCATAATTTGTTGAAAAAAAAATTCTTTTCCCCAACTGAATTTTTTTTGGTACCCTTGTTGAAAACCATTTGGTTAAAAAAAAATTCATTTCTAGACCCTTAGTTCTTTCCCATAATCTCTAGTTCTTATGCCAGCATTGCACCTTATTGACTGCCCTTTTGTAATAAGTTTTGGAACCACAAACTCCAAAACCTTCCACTTTATGTTGTTTCTTCCTACTTCTTTTTTTTTTTTTTTTTTTTGGTTCTGAGGATCAAACTCGAGTCTTCTGCATGCTAAGCATACAGCTGAGTTCTTAGCTTTGACTTTCATCATTTTTAAAAAAAACATTTGTGTGTATGTGTGTCACATAGATGTGCGATTAGTGAGATTCTACCCATAAACTTTCTGGAAGATGAACCTGGTAGATCGGAGATACTCATTAAATATTTAGAATAACATAACATTTCCTTTATGGTCGTGGTGGGACACCTTTAATCCCAACACTCAAGAGGAAGAGGCAGGCATATTGCTACAAGTTTGAGGCCTGCCAGGGCTGCATAGTGAGACCTTTCCTTTTAAGGGAGATGCTTTTGAATTGGTCTTGGGGAAAGAACCCTTTAAAGTATATATATATATATATATATATATATTAGAACATATATATACATATATATAAAGAACCCTTTAAAGTATATATATAATGAATAAAGTATATATATATATACTTTAAAGGGTTCTTTATATATATATGTATGTATATATATATATATATATATATATATGTTCTAGTTTTTATAACCTTTTGTTTGATTGATTGGTTGGTTGGTTGGTTTAGAGACAGAGTTTCTTTGTGTAGCCTTGGCTGTCCTGGAACTAGCTCTGTAGACCAGGTTAGCCTTGAACTCATGGAGATCCTGCTTATCCTCCCAGGAGTGCTGGGACTGGACTAAAAGTTCGCACCACTACCACCCAGCTATAAATGCTCCCCCTTTTTTTCTCTTTTAATGAATTAAAAATGTGGGTCTTGGGCTGATTACATCAACAAGTAGAGCTGGGAATATAGTTCAGTTTCTAGAGTGCTTACCTAGCATGCACTGAGCCCTAGGCTCCATCCCCAGCCCTGCATACGCCAGAGATGGTGGTACATGCCTGTAATCTCAGCACTCAAGAGGTGAAGGCAAGAGGATCAGGGGTTTAAAGTCACCCTTGGCTGCCTGATAATTAGGGCCAGCCTGGGAATTTAAATAAAAAGACTAGTAAATGATCTTGAAGCTGGCATGCTCCATGTGGTGGAATAAAGGATAATGTGGAGTTTAGAGCTGGTGTTGGAAGCTTTGGGGACTACACAGAGGATAATGAGAAAAGCTTCATGGCAAAATGAGGTGACTTTGGCTAATTCATCTTCCTTTTTTGTCTTCACACTTGTCTAGAATCTGTTCCTGTGGGGGTTTTCTGCTTGGTTCTTCAGAGTTCTAGTTGGATGTTTTGTTTGTTCCTCTTTCTTTTGAGACAGTGCCTCTCTGTATGACCCTGTCTCGGGACTTTCTTTGTAGATTAGGCTAGACTTACTAGAGTGCTGAGGTGAAAGGTATGCACCACTGTGCCTAGATCTAGTTGGCTTTTTAGTTGGGTTTTGTTGTTGTTGTTTTGGTTTGGTTTGGTTTGGTTTGATTTTTCAAGACAAACTTTCTCTGTTTAGCAGTCCTGGCTGTCTGGAACTCGCTCCGTAGGCTAGGCTGTCCTCACTCTCTGAGATCCACCTGCCTCTGCCTCCTGAGTGCGAAGATTAAAGGTGTGCACCACCACAACGGGTATAGTTGGTTTCCTTTTAACATGCCAGCTGGTAACCATAGCCAAGGCCTTTCTCTAGCTAGATTTACAGAGAGGTCCTGGGAAACAATTTCTTTGAAGGTTTCTGTCATTTGCTCTGTCATTTTCCAGTATGTCTCTGCTAGTTAGGTCTAGGTCGGTTCACTTTGTTGAGGTAGGAAATAATGCTTTGGAAAGTAAGGGAACGTAAGCTCCTCTGGCCTTTGGCATTCAACATAACTTTGGACTGAATTTCTTTAGTTTTGTTTTCATAAAAGAGACCAGTCTATAGAATTTCCTGTAACAAAATAAGCCCTCCTCCTTGGTTTTTCCCTTGGAGTTGGATGGCGTGCTACCCCTCTCTATACTTAACCAGAGGCTCCCAGTGACTCGTGCCACTGCCATGTTTGTCAGAGTTTGATGAGTGAGCTGTGAGGACACTGGCCCCTGGTAGAAGGTAGGTACAGTGTGTTGTAAGGAGAAGACTTCCTCTGGGCTCTACTTTTGACAGCATTGCTGGTTTTTAGGTAGCTCTCTTGTTGCTGTTTGGGCAGTTGCTGAGTTTTCAGAACTCAGGCCCATAGTCTGTGTGTGCCATTCTCAAATTCACAAACTCTTGGACTCTGGTTGTGATATACTTACTTGATTGCAGACCTAACTTGCCTTGACATATGCTGTATAAAGGCTGTTGTGTTCCATTAAAGATAGTAGAACTGGTCTTAAGTGTGTTTGGGGGAAGCCCAAACTCACTTCAAGAAAAAGGAGGGTCTGTGGAAGCCTCTACTACTTGAAGGAAGAGTGACTAGTGGGTGGGTAGCCCTCTAGACTGTGTCCTGCTCATCCTTGTTCCTCCTATCATAGGGGAGATGAGGGTGCATGGGCCAGAAACCCTGTGAGAGCAAATTGGTGTTGAGCAGATAAGAGTGGGAGTGTCACAGGCCTTTTCTCTTAGCGATTGAGCCTGTAGAGGCGTGACAACTAACTTGAATGTTACAGACGGCTAGGAAAGTATGCTTGAGAGAAGATCGTAACTGATGATGTGGCGTTGTTCAAGGAGAAAGGTAGACTTCTTTTCTTTCTAATGTGGGCGGGCACCCTAGAAAGCCCCTGAAGTCAGAGGTCCCTGGAAGCTAGCAAGCTTCACAGTAACGACTCTGCAGGCCTGTGGATTAGGATTATTAGCAAACTATCAAAGTTTACTGAGAATAAGCAGTTGCCTAAAAAGTGACTTTAAACATTAGGTGGCAGTTAAGCTAGTGCCCTCCCTAGCAGAGGGACTAAACTTGTCCCAGTAAACTCATGCTCCAAAAGGTTCTAATGCTGTGACCCTTTAATACAGTTCCTCATGTTGTGGTGGCCCCCAACCATAAAATTATTTTTGTAGCTACTTCATAACTAATTTTGTTACTGTTATGGATCATAATGTAAAGATCTGTATTTTCTGATGATCTTAGGCAACCCTTGTAAAAGGGTTGTTCGGCCCCCAGGTTAGAACCACTGCTTTAGACAGTACTCTCTCTTCCATGATGTCCTTCCTGTCTCAGAGCCTTGGTGCACAGTGGCCCCAGTAGTTGTCATCCCCCCCCCCCCCTTTGGAGACAGGGTTTCTCTGTAGCTTTGGAGCCTGTCCTGGAACTAGCTCTGGCCTGTCCTGGACCAGGCTGGCCTTGAACTCAGAGAGATCTGCCTGTCTCTGCCCCCAAGTGCTGGTATTAAAGGTGTGTGCCACCACCGCCCAGCAAACTTTTCTACATAGGTCTTTAATGTTTTTTTTTTTTTTTGGTGTTGTTGTTTTGGGTTTTTTTTTGGGGGGGGTGCTTTTGTTTTTTTTGTTTTTTTTCTTGAGACAGGGCTTCTCCCAGTAGTTGTCTTGTCAGGTCCACCATGCATCGTAGATTTGCAGGAGGCTCTAGGGTGGGGACTAGAGGCAAGAACTATAGCTGTTGAATGGTGCTTTATTTTTATTTGATCTATTTTTCCCAGTCGAAAGGAAGAATACTTAAGCCCAGTTAGGAAAGGGCCTCTGAAGTATAGGGTCCTCTTCAGGGTGCTGCCCAATTCTCTTTGCGTGTCTGGGTGCAGGGAATCTATGTAATGGCCATATAGTGTTGCATGGGATCCCTGTGATGTCAGCAGCTCTTCTGTGCCTTGTCTCAGAGCTTGAGATAAACACTCTCATGAGTACTGGGCCCTTGAGCTTCCCCCAAAAGTGAATTGGTCCTATGTAATGTGTTTCTGATGTTCTGGTGTTCTGGCACAGGTATCAGAAGCAGACAGTGGCCCAGTGTGCCCCTTTCTCAGGAAGTGTCACTTAACTTTGGGCAGGAGGATGTTAGAGCAGCCATCAGGGTCTAAAAGGTCTGAGGCCAGGGTGGCTGCCAGCACAGCTCGGATGTTTTCTATAGTAGTTAAGTTACCCTAAAGCTGTGCTAGTAGAGGGCTTAAAACTATAGGCTTCATAGTTTTGGAGAACAGAAGTCCAAGATCAAATTTTCTCCAGAGGTTCAAGTTGAGGATCCTTCTTTGCTTCTGGCATCTGATGTTGGTCTGTAGTCTTTGGATGCCAGTCAGGTGGCACTTTCCCCGTGTCTCCATATGTATTCCTACTGTACATGTTTGCCTATGTCCGAGTTTCCCCCTTTCAAAAAGTTACCTGTCATAAAATTTAACTTGACTTGCTCTCCTTTAACCTAGTTGTCCTGAATCCCATCTCTGCTGTACCAAGATTGCCACCTTAAGCATCTCTTGCTTGGGTATACAGCTCAACCTGAAGCTCTCTCCTAGGTGCTTGACTATTCCTGAAGCCTCCCATTTCATTTGTTCTATCTATTCTCCACCAGAACCGGGTGGTGGGTCGGCCTAAGGGCAAGTTGGGCCCAGCCTCAGCGGTGAAGTTGGCTGCCAACCGAACAACAGCAGGAGCTCGCAGGCGCCGGACGCGATGCCGCAAGTGCGAGGCCTGCCTGCGGACGGAGTGCGGAGAGTGTCATTTTTGCAAGGATATGAAGAAATTCGGAGGCCCTGGGCGCATGAAGCAGAGCTGCATCATGCGGCAGTGCATCGCGGTGAGTGCATGGGATGCATGGGTAGGGGCTCTTCTTGCAGGATGCTGAGCTTCCCTGTGTAGTGACGAGGCAAGCAGACTTGCTTTTCTTCCCGCCCGGCTCCCACACGGCTAGCTTAGCCCCGGAAATAATAACATGGAAACTGTATTCTTTTAAACACTGCTTGGCCCATTAGTTTCAGCCTCTTATTGGCTAATTCTCTCATCTTGCTTTAACCCATATTTAGTAATCTGTGTAGCACCACAAGGTGGTGGCTTACTGGGAAAGATTCAGCATGTCTGACCTGGCTGCTGGCTCCATGGCATCTGCCTCACTGCCTTCTTCCTCCCAGCATTCTGTTCTGTCTACTCCGCCCACCTAATTTTCTGCCCTATTAAAAGGCCAAGGCAGTCTCTTTATTATCCAATGAAAGTATACATAGACAGAAGACCCTCCTCCATCATCTCTGCTTCGTGCTTGCTGGTCTGTCTTGCCCTAAAGGAGCTCCTTGTGGGATATAAGGGGTTTTAGGTGATGCTCTTCTCAGCTACCCTTGGTTGTACCGGGGTAGGGTATCCTTGCCATGTGTCAGGCTCCTGTTTGTCAACTGGTGGTCTGTAATTCTTTTTCCCTTGTTGAAATGGCTGAATACTTTATTAAAGAGGTCTGGGGAGCCTGTCTTGACATGAATCCTGTTGCCAGCGTTTATGGTACAGTTCATATGATTCTGGTCCTTTCTTTCCTGTTTTTTCTTTATTGTTAGAAGTTTGGATGGGAGGTCAGTTTTGTCCTAGAGGAGGAGGAATGAGACATGGCATGGGAGATCTGGGCCCATGGAGAACTTGGCCAGCCTCTCATACACCTCACACTTCTTTGGCAACCTGACACAGTCCTAGAGTTCAATTTTAGTTCCCTCCATCACACACTCTCAGAATTTGCCTTCCCTGAGCCCCACTCCCTGGGGGCCCAGTGGTCTTCCTCCAGCCCCATTAAAAAGCTAGCTTAGCTGGAGTAACCAGATTCCTCAACCCTGGTGAACTGGTCCCTAAGTCCAGCATGGTATTAGGTTAGTGAGCTTTTTCTCCCTGAATGCTGCTGCTCCCACTCCCAGGCCCTGGGCACCTTCCCCTTTTCCCTACACTCATACTGGCATATGAGCACACTTCCTAAAAACCACAACATTTTCAGTTTCTAAGAGTTGCACCACTGTAGATAGCATGTGTGTGTGAACGTGGACAGTGGACAGTGTCATTTTATGAGTAGTTTATTTTACTTAGCATAATATGCTCAAAGATACAGTTTTCATGCATGACAGAATTGTTTTAATTTAAAAGTTTTGTATGTTTGAGCCAGGTGATGGTGGCACACACCTAGCACCAAGAAGCAGAGAGGCAGGTGGATCTCTGAGGTTGAGGACAGCCTGGTTTGTAGAGTGAGTTCTAGGATAGGCTCCAAAGCTACACAGAGAAACCCTGTCTTGACCCCACTCCCCCCCTCAAAAAAAAAAAAAAAAGAAAAGAAAATTTGTATGTCTGTTTATTGTGCCATGTGTTGCTTTGTAGCTCTACTGGCATCAAACTCTGACAGTCCTCTTGCACCAGCCTCCCACATGCTGGGATGGGTGTGTGCTACCACACCTGGCTCAGAAATTTGTTAATGTTGAGTAATATTGGATTTATGCATGATTATATTAGATGTATATCATACCTTTTTCTTTTCTGAGTGTGGCTATATTAGTTGTTTCTACCTCTTGCCTCTTGTGAATAACATTGCAATAAACATGAATACTTTGAACACCTTTTCTGTCCTCTGGGCAGAAGTGGAACTGTTGGATCATAATTCTGTTTTTATTCTTTGAGTAATTTCCACAGTGGTGATACAATTTCACATTGCACGAGAAGTACAGAGATTCCATTTCTCAACATCTTAGGCCATATTATTTTCTTGCTTTAATAGTATTTCCCTAATAATGATTGATGTTGAACACCTTTTTTATTTTATTTATTTATTCATTCATTTATTAATTATGTATACAATATTCTGTGTTGTATACAATATTCTGTCTGTGTGTGTGCCTGCTGGCCAGAAGAGGGCATCAGACCCCCTTACAGATGGTTGTGAGCCACCATGTGGTTGCTGGGAATTGAACTCAGGACCCCTGGAAGAACAGGCAATGCTCTTAACCTCTGAGCCATCTTTCCAGCCCCCTATTGAACACCTTTTTATGTACACATTAGCCATTTGGGTTTTTTTTAATATTTATTTATTATGTATACAATATTCTGTCTGTGTGTATGCCTGAAGGCCAGAAGAGGGCACCAGACCCCCTTACAGATGGTTGTGAGCCACCATGTGGTTGCTGGGAATTGAACTCAGCAGTACCTTTGGAAAAGCAGGCAATGCTCTTAACCTCTGAGCCATCTCTCCAGCCCCACATTAGCCATTTGTATATCTTCTTTCAAGACCTTTGCCCATCTTTAAGTTAATTTTTTTTTATTTTGGTCTTTTGATCTTTTTATGAGTTGTAGAAGTTCTTTATATATTCTGCATATTATTCCTCAAAATCAAATGCAAGTTCTTTTGTTGTTGTTGTTTGTTTTAGGTTTATTTACTTTTGTCTTAGATGCATGACTCTTGCCAGCATGTATATACACCATATGCATGCATTGTGTAGTGTTTTATCTGTGTGTATGTGTGTGTGTGTGCACCACTGTATATGCCTGATGAAAGAAGTATCAGGTCCTCTGGGACTGGAGTTACAGGCAGTTGTGAACCACCAAATAAACAGGTGCCAGGAACTGAACCTGTATCATACCTTTAATTAATCTTAGCACTCAGAAGATAGGCAGATCTTTTGAGTTCCAGGCCAGCCAGGTCTATGTAGAGTTCCAGGTCAGTCAGAACTATATAGAGACACCCTTCTTAGGGGGTGTGGGGAGGAAGCCTTTGTGAAATAACAGAAGGTTGTGGAATGAGGAGATGTTGGCCGCCTTGGTATTTGGGAAAACAAAAACAAAAAACAGCTCACTGAAACTCAAGGAAATGTTGTGTTCCAGCATTATCTGAAACAGCAAAGGCTGGTTTTTGGAGGACAAGAAAAGGCAGTAAGGACCTTGATGAGGTGAACAAGGTTGGGGAAACTGCACAGGAAACTGTCAACCTTGGAGGGGGTTAGGGCATCATCTAAAACAAGGAGTTCAGCCATGTATGTCATCAGTAGAATAGGGGATGTCTTGGTGGAAACAGTCCATGGAAGCAAAAGGAAGGTCTGAGGGTAAAGACTGATTTTTGAGGCACCAGAGGTGAAGCGACTTAGAGATTCTTGCATGGAGATGAGCTTGGGAAGCAACAATGTCTGTGTGAGATGCCACGTAGAGACAGGGAGCCTAAGGAGGTAGACTTTATACATCAAGAGAAGAAGGGCTGGAAAAGGGGGCAAGCATATGGATCACAGGCAGTTAAAGGGGAAGGGTTAGAGGAAGGCTAACCCTCAGAGGATTGACAAAAGTGTGAAGCCAGCCTGTCTGAATACAGCAGTTGCCAAATCAGTCTGGACTACAGAATGCAGTGTCTTTGGGGGGAAAATGTTTAGCTAATTTAAGCTATGTGGGGATAGAAAAATGGAGCAGAGTCTCTACTAACAAGACTGTAAATAAGGAGGCACCTTGTTAGGCATCTGTAGAGATCACATGGGTTTCCTGTATCTTTCTACTTGTGCAAAGGTGGGTCACTTCCAGTTGTCCCAAGGTCTAGGTGACATTGTTCCCAAAACCAGCAGTTTCCACAGACTCCTTAAAATTGTGGATTGTTTTTTGTTTGTTTTTAAGATAAGGTCTTTCTGTGTAACATTGAATGGGCTCAAACTCATTGCAACTCACCTGCCTCTGAGTTCTGGGAATAAAGGTGTTGTGTCACCATTCCCAGCCTCACAAAGACTTTCTGATTTATCTATGGAATGTATATTTCCCAGCTTATATTGCGGTAAGGACCTCAAATAAATTGAAGCAGTTTAATTAAAACTGGTGGTACTAGCCCGGTGGAGGCGGCCCACGCCTTTAATCCAGCCAGCATTCAGGAGGCACAGGCAGGCAAATCTCTGTGAGTTCAAGGCCAACCTGGTCTATGGAGTGAGTTCCAGGACAGCCAGGGCAACACAGAGAAACCCTGTCTCTAAAGTCAAACCAAAACAAGAAAATGATGGTACTTCCCCTGTGTACTAGGCATTAATTAGCACAAAAAGACTGAAAATCTATTTGCCTTGGCCCCTGATCTCACTGTGTATCATCATGTATAATAGCAATTCTCAAATCATATGATCTTAAGAAATTATAAAGACCCCAGAAAACTGTTTATCTGCTATTTGTTTACTAGTATTATATGGGAAAATACAATTGCAAAATAATGTTTTAAGTTCATTTTAAATTAAGCATATTCACAAATGACATGTTTTTATGAGAGCTAATTCTATTTTCAAAAATAAAAATAATTAGGGGCTGGAGAGATGGCTCAAAGGTTAAGAGCATTGCCTGTGCTTCCAAAGGTCCTGAGTTCAATTCCCAGCAACCACATGGTGGCTCACAACCATCTGTAATGGGGTCTGGTGCCCTCTTCTGGCCAGCAGGCATACACACAGACAGAATATTGTATACATAAAAAATAAATATTTAAAAAAAAATAAAAATAATTAGGGGAAAGAATGACACTATTGCATGTTTCTATACATCTCTTGTATCTGGCTCATTGTGGCTTTTATTTTCATATCTGCTTCTTCTATATACCACCTGTTATATTTTCTTTTGGGTGGAGGATTAAGAAAATTCAGCCTCCAACAGATAGTTGAACAAGGGAGGAACATAACTTCAAGCCTTCAGAGTCCCATAGGTGGCACCTTTTATTTATAGTTTAGTTTGTTTATTGTTTTTTTGAGACCGGGTTTCTTTGTATAGTCCTGGAATTAGCTCTGATCTCGAACTCACAGCAAACTTCCTGCCTCTGCTTCCTCAGAGTTGGGACTAAAGGCATGGGCCCCTACTATCCTTAGGCAGCTTCTTTAAGTTAATTGCAAAATGGAATCTGAAACAGTATCAGTCAGATTTTTATACTGTTACACTAAAAGTTGTCTTGCCCTCGCTCCGCAGTTATGTTGTAACATTACACACTGTCTATTGAGGCCTAGTTTCCTAAGGATTGCAGCATACTCTGAACATACACAAATGAATCACATTTGATAGTAAATGTTGCCATCATTCTGATAGAACCTGTTCTTGGCCATGGAACAAGGTGAAGGAAAACCTCATTTGCTTTTAGATTCTTGAATTTTGTCATTTGTACCAATTGACAGTGTGTTTTCTTTTTGTAAATGACAGGATTATGTAGGTCTTCAAGAAAATGTAACAGCAGCTAATGGTTTTTCTACTTTTTAAAATAAAAATTATGTTCTAAGCCAGACATGGTAGCTCACACCAGTTATCCCAGTAAAGGGGAGGATGAAGCAGGTAGGTCATGAGTTTCCAGTTAGCCTGGGCTGCAGGGTAACTCTAGATAGTGAAACCCTGACGATGGATGGATGGATGGATGGATGGATGGATGGGTGGGTGGATGAACAAAATGATGTTCTGTGGAGAACGTGGTGGTCAGTTGAGCTCACACATTAGTCACATGTACGCTTCCTGTAATAACAATCCCTCAGCATGGGGAAGTACTTTGTGCATACTTCCTGTGTGAAAAGGATGTGTGTTCAAGGGTTGAGGTTTTCATGAAGTTAATAATCAAAGGCATGAAGCGGAATTGGTAATCTTCCAGTGTGCATGTGGTCCTGAGTGACTGGTTGCCTTGATGACAGGATCTGGCCTCTAGTCCTGAGGACTCTCAACAGTTTCACCCACCCATGCTTTTGAACCTTTACTTCAGAAGGTAAATCGTGTCTTGCCCTTATTTAAGATAGGTATGACCCCACATTCCTCTTTTGAAGTCTTGTAAACAGAGGCATGTGGATTATGCCCTGATACCAATGGTAAGATGAACTTCAGCCCCTCTGTGGACATACTTCTTTCTGATCTTTTCCAAGTGGGAAGCCTTGTCTGACACTTAAATTTGTGTATATAAACAGAATATGTTCTTCATGTTGTCTGTCTGCTTCCACCAAAAGATACGATCAGGGTGCAAGAGATTTTGATCTGTCTTATTTATTGTTATATTCTTAGTTCTTGTAGATTACCTGGCACATAGAGGTACTAATAATATGTAAACAGGTAAATAAATTCGCTTGGATCGGCTTTCTGATTCATGACAGGCCTAGGAGAACTTTTGCCTAGTCTCCACTAGGGACTGTGTTCACTCCCTGCTGACTTCAGTGTTTCTTGGGTCCTCAGCCAGTGCTGCCCCACACCGCCGTGTGCCTTGTGTGTGGCGAGGCAGGGAAGGAGGACACAGTGGAAGAGGAAGAAGGCAAGTTTAACCTCATGCTTATGGAGTGCTCCATCTGCAACGAGATCATCCACCCTGGATGCCTTAAGGTAAGCTCTAAGGGCCCTGAACACCCCTGCTTCTCCCCATGCTTTAGGGCCCAATGGTTATGATGTGGCAGCTAGTCCCTAGAGACTGCTGCTTAGGTCATGAGGATATACAGGTGTCATGCTGAATTCCTAGAGGACCCTCACTTCTAGAGCATTCTGTGTAGGTGATAAGTCCAGGACAGGAAGAGTTTTGGGCAGTATCCTAAGTGAATAAATTCAGTTTATTTAGAATAATCAGTACCTCAGAACTCCAGCAGGATCCAAAGTATCTCAGCAGATAGAAATTAAGGATCCTGACTTCTGGCTTTTGAGAGAAAAGGGTCTGAGCCAAGGAGGCCAGGTGGTTTCTCACCTGTACCTCTGCAACAGGAACCGGTTCCTGTGATATGCTAGGACAGGACTGCCTTCTGGGTGACCTTTGTGCCAGCCTGGCTCAGGCGGCTGGTTTCACCTTGGAAAGGAAGAAACCACTCTATGGTGGTACATGTCTCTATCCCAGAATGCATCCATATCTGTGGGCTGTAAGGGATGAGGGCCTTTGTTTTTGGCCCTTATTCCCTCATCACACCCACCTGATAGCTTTGGAAGCCAGCCTCTCCTGGTAGTTACTGCTTCTCTTTTTCTCCTGTGCTCAGCAAAAGTAAATAACACAATCACATGGTAGAGCCTTTCTTTTGGCTAGATACAAGATGGACAGCCTGGTCTACAAGAGCTAGTGCCAGGACAGGCTCCAAAGCTACAGAGAAACCCTGTCTCGAAAAAACTAAAAAAAAAAAAAAGATGGACACAGCTTTGGGGGAGGGGTGTGAATGCTGAGGCAGACCTTGTATCTTTGTGGACCCTCTTGGCACTGTTCCCTGCCCACTGAGTCCTATCCTGTCCTTTCAGATTAAGGAGTCAGAGGGTGTGGTCAACGATGAGCTTCCCAATTGCTGGGAGTGTCCGAAGTGTAACCACGCTGGCAAGACCGGGAAAGTGAGTGCGGACTCCAAGTCCCTGGTTGGGTCGGGTTGGCAGAAAGGGACGGGCTGGGCCTTGCCAGCCTTGTCCCCAGTTGTCAGTCAGGTGGGGCGCGGCGGGCTGCGAGAGGAAGAGCAAGTTCAAAGATATACAGTTGGATTGTTCTTCTCTCTTTTTGGCCTACAACAAGCAAAAGCGTGGCCCTGGCTTTAAGTATGCCTCCAACCTGCCTGGCTCCTTGCTCAAGGAGCAGAAGATGAACCGGGACAACAAGGAAGGGCAGGAGCCTGTCAAGCGGAGGAGTGAGTGTGAAGAGGCTCCCCGACGCAGGTCAGATGAGCACCCTAAAAAGGTGCCTGCAGATAGCATCCTACGCCGAAAGTCTGATGATGTACACCTAAGGAGGAAACGGAAATATGAGAAGCCCCAAGAGCTGAGTGGACGCAAGCGAGTATGAACTGGGAAGCCCTGGGCAGCAGCAGAAGGGTGGTGTGGCTGTTCTTAAGTATGGGGTGGAGGCGGGGGACCAGGGAAGGTTAATGGGTAGAACTCGGGATCCTGGCCTCTTAAGAGCTGCCCTGAGCAGGTCACCCAAATCCTGAGAGCCTGGCCCAAAAGAAAGAAACAAGCAAAGTCACTCCTCTTCCCACCCCCTTTAGGCCTCGACGCTTCAAACGTCCCCCGGTTCTTCCTCTCACCTCTCGCCGAGGCCCCCTCTAGGCAGCAGTCTCAGCCCTTGGTGGAGATCCAGTCTCACTTACTTCCAGCAGCAGGTGCTCCCACGCCCCGCCCTCCTGAGGCCCTGGGGACTTGCAAGTCCAGGCTGTTCTCCTCTCCACCCCTCAGAACCCCTGGTCCATTGGTACAGATACTCCTGTGGCCTGGGCTCAAATCGGCAGTGGGCCAGCTCTGTGAGGTTGAGAAGTCTCTGTTGGTTGGGGAAGCTGCAGCTGGGAAGATCCTGGTGACTGCTCTGCTAATGGGCCTTGCCTTTAGTAGCCACAAGGTGGTATCTGGAGAAGCTCCTGGCAGGGCTTGGCTAGGGATGCCTTCTGCCTGCTCTCCAGCTGCCCTGGGCTTTCTTCGCAGTAGCTGCTGTTAATGAGCAACTGCTGTCTCTGGTCTGTCTCAGGTGGGAGGTGGGTGGGAACAGTTTACTGTCCTCCTTCATTTCTACTATTCTCTGGGAAGTCAGCAGGCAGAACTATCTATGCTGTCTGTTAGTAAGATATGAAGGACATGGCTTTGCGGGGAAGATGTCCTAGCCCTTGCTGAAGAGACCGGGCTCTCAGTGTGGTGGGGTGTAAAGGGGATGATGTTCCTCCAGTCCAGGAGCAAGGAACAAACTCTGTATCCTTTCTTCCTTATGGCAGCTAAAACCTGGCAAAGAAGATAAGCTTTTCAGGAAAAAGGTACCATCTTCCCCCTCCCTCATGAACCTGCAGCCCACTTTTCAGCTTTCAGAGCTATAGGCAACACTCCCAATGGCCCTTGTGTATCCCATGATTGGGTTGAAAAGTCTGGGGTGGGTGCTATCCCAAACTTCATGGGTTATCACAGGCCACCCATCCTTACCCTTCCCTCTCTCCTGCAGCGGCGGTCCTGGAAGAACGCTGAGGATCGGTTGGCACTGACCAACAAACCCCTTCGGCGCTTCAAGCAGGAACCAGAGGACGATCTGCCTGAGGCACCTCCTAAGGCCCGGGAGAGTGACCAGTCACGGTCCAGCTCACCCACCGCTGGGCCCAGCACTGAAGGGGCTGAAGGCCCAGAAGAGAAGAAAAAGGTGAAGATGCGCCTGAAACGGCGGCTTCCTAACAAGGAGCTGAGCAAAGAGCTAAGCAAGGAGCTCAACCACGAGATCCAAAAAACAGAGAGTACCTTGGCCCACGAGACCCACCAGCCCATCAAGTCAGAGCCTGAAAGTGAGAACGAGGAGCCAAAGAGGCCCCTAAGCCACTGCGAGCGCCCCCACCGCTTCAGCAAGGGGCTCAACGGCACCCCTCGGGAGCTACGGCACCCACTGGGACCTGGCCTGCGCAGCCCCCCTCGTGTTACATCCCGGCCCCCACCCTCTGCGTCCTCACCTAAGTGCATCCAGGTGGAGCGTCATGTGATCCGGCCACCACCCATCAGCCCTCCACCTGACTCGCTGCCCCTTGACGATGGAGCAGCCCATGTCATGCACAGGGAGGTGTGGATGGCAGTCTTCAGCTACCTCAGCCACCAAAACCTGTGTGTCTGCATGCGGGTCTGCAGAACCTGGAACCGCTGGTGAGGGACAGCCCTGTGTAGGTAGGGCTCAGGATAGTCCATGGCAGCATATATTGCTTGAGTTGCTTATAGAGATTAGTTAGTTTCCTGTTAAAGGTGTAGTCTCAGGAAGGGAGGTGCCCATTTGCTTTTTTTTGTTTGTTTGTTTTTTTGTTTTGTTTTTTGTTTTGTTTTTGGATTTTTCGAGACAGGGTTTCTCCGTAGCTTTTGGTTCCTGTCCTGGAACTAGCTCTTCTAGACCAAACTGGCCTCTATCTCACAGAGATTCGCCTGCCTCTGCCTCCCGAGTGCTGGGATTAAAGGCGTGCGCCACCACTGCCCGGCTCCCATTTGCTTTTCTTATATGAAAAACTAAAGATCACATAGAATTCCTTTCCTAGATTTAGCTGAAGTTGAATATGAGTGACCAATACTAATTCCGGCTTGGTATTTTCCATATCAGTTTTAGTTGCATTTCTGACCCTCCCTCATGAATAAGAGGATCCAGTGCCTCCACAGGAATTATTAGAAGGTGTAGTAAGGTCAAGAAATATTTTATGAAGAGTACTTGCTGGCATCTTCTGTGTAAGCATGTGGCCACGGTAGATGCTAATTAGGTGGAAGAGGACTGAATCTTAAAGGAACTTCCTCCTTGAGATGGCACTTGGGGAAGAGTTATTATAGCCAAGCAGGGGTTCTCCAGGTAAGCTAGTAACTATGATGATGTGTTCCTTGCCTGGCCTGGCTCTCAGGTGCTGCGATAAGCGGTTGTGGACCCGCATTGACCTGAACCACTGCAAGTCCATCACGCCCCTGATGCTGAGTGGCATCATCCGGCGACAGCCTGTCTCCCTTGACCTCAGCTGGACCAATATCTCCAAGAAGCAACTGAGTTGGCTCATCAACCGGTTGCCTGGTAAGCTTTTGTTAAGTATTCCAAATGTGCAGTAATGATAGCTGGATTGTGTCACTTGACTCATTCCCACTTATTTCCTAGGGCTCCGGGACTTGGTGCTGTCAGGCTGCTCATGGATTGCTGTCTCAGCCCTCTGTAGCTCCAGTTGTCCATTGCTCCGGACCCTGGATGTCCAGTGGGTAGAAGGACTAAAGGATGCCCAGATGCGGGATCTCCTGTCCCCACCCACAGACAACAGGCCAGGTGAGTTGTCAGGCTACCCTAGCAGTCTGTCTCATGGAGATGGCGTGGCCAAGATACCCTGTTCTGGTTTTGAATACATTACCCTCTCTCAGCCCCCTCCTTCCATGTGGTTTATGCATCATCAGCTTTATTCTTTGCTGGAAGACATAGGTTAGAGTTCTTTGTGTGCTTTGGGTATGAGGATTTTAAGGAAAGGCAAAATCTCCTCTGCTTATATGGTCTCCAGTCTTTCTTTGTTAACTTAATCTTCAGTGGTTTTAACCTTCTCTTCTGAGGCATCATGATTAGGGTGGTTGAGTGAGAACTCCAAAGAATAATATGTTCCTAGGCCAGATGCCTGAGTCTCTCTCTCTCTCTCTGTCTGTCTGTCTGTCTGTCTCTCACACACACCAAAGCTTAAATGATAAATATATGAGGTGGGATAACCACAGACAAGGGTAGTGAGCTAGAATGAAAAATATTTTCACCAACTATAGCTTGAAGACAGATCCTACAACCATGTTTATTCTGATTTTTCTAGAGATTCTAGAAATACAAATTCTGATTTTTAATGCTGAAATTCTGGTTTGGGGTAGGATACGCGTCATGAGTATGAAATGAAAGGTTACACCTACCCAGCAAGTGGTGTAACAGCATTTGCTATTTTAGAGTATTAGTAGCAGAACTTGAACTTGATTTCCTGTTCAGAGTGATGGATTGCCTTTCTCCTATCTGCCCCAACAGGTCAGATGGACAATCGGAGCAAGCTCCGGAACATTGTAGAACTGCGCCTCGCTGGCCTGGACATCACAGATGCCTCCCTGCGGCTCATTATCCGCCATATGCCCCTGCTCTCCAAGCTCCACCTCAGTTACTGTAACCACGTCACTGACCATTCCATCAACCTGCTCACTGCAGTTGGCACTACCACCCGAGACTCTCTGACAGAGATCAACCTATCAGGTGAGGTGGGCCCTACCCTATACCTATGGGAAGTCCTGGCATCTGTGGGACAGCTAGGCGTTGGTGGTGCACACCTTTAATCCCAGCACTCAGGAGACAAAGGCAGGTGGATCTCTGCGACTTCGAGGCCGAGCCTGGTGTACAGACGAGTTCCAGGACAGGCAGGCTAAACAGAGAAACCCTGTCTGAAAAACCAAACAAATCTAATGCCGTCTAGTCACAGTACTTGGAAATATAAGTGAATGAGACCACCAAGTCTAAAGAAGTTATTATTAAAATTGAAATAATTTCTATCAAAAAATAGAGCTAACTCAGTGATAGTATCTAACAGTGGTTTCTGATCTACTGTCTAAAGACATCTCCTGGATTCTAAGAGAAAATCTCATGCCTGCAGCCAGAGTGTGAGCAGTAGCCACTAAATGCAGGGTTCGCTAATGGACTAGCATAGACTGTTATTTCTGTCTGTGTTGCCATGTCTTGTATGTGCCCCTTATGAGCTTCCTATTAAGGAGCCCGTTAGAAGTGAAATCTCTACAGATAGTTCACTGTTTATGTTTGTCAAATACTGCAGAATTCTCATTCCTTCCATTGTTCTTTGGCTAGAGTTGGTCCTGAAAGATTTGGACCTTGGTTCACTTACAGTAAGGTGGACAGTGGCAAAGATACTTGTTCTTAATTCAGTTAACAGTATTTTCTGGTTGCCTAAAATAGTCTGTGAGACAAAAGACCAAAAACAACAACAACAACAACAAAAACCCATAAGTAAAACAGAGAAAGTCACTCTTCCTCAAGAAATGGATACCCTCACCTCACTAAAATGCATTTTGACACAGCTGCATTATGTTCTGTTAGGACTCCCATTCCATTGTTTTACCTGTCTTTACATCCATATCCACACCAGCTGGGGTGGGAAGTTTAGACAGTGTGGGATCATTCTGTGCCTAGGGTGCTCAGAAGGTAATCCCTCCTTGCTCTGAAGGTTTGGTAGCAGGAACTGTGCCACTAACAGGGAAAGAACGGTGCTGATGTGAGTGAGCCTTGAGATTTAAGGTTTGTAGAGCTGCTGGCATCTGGTTCTAAGCACTTATAATAAATCTTTCCTATGTTATGGTTGTAACGGATGTGCAGTGCAGTTCAGGAATGTGTGGGAGGGTATGTGTAGATCCTGCTACGTTTTAATTTTCTATAATAACACACTGAGATCATCTTTTTATCTCAGTACACATTTCTCTCTTTCTTGAGAATGTATCATAGCCCAAAATACCCAGAAGATGGAGACAGTAATGATCTAAATTTCATTGCTTTACTACACTGCATGTTCAAGGCCATTCCGGGGCACGAGAACCTATCACAAAACAAAAAGTTAAGCCATGTCTCTATACGTAATCTCTTCTTGTTTCATACTGACCTCCTATTAGTGTAACTGAATTCATGAAAAATTAAGTGCCAAATGATGCCCATGATCATCTGACTGGAGGATATGGCACCCAGTTGTCATCCTAGACATATATATCAGGTGCTCAGGCAGATCTGGCCTTTCTCTGGTCCATACCCCCTTGGGCAATCCCTAGACCTGATCTCTTGTCCAGGTTTTATATCCACATGTTGCTAAATAGCGGACATGTGCTGCCATTTCTGTTCAGATTATGTCTGATACAACATAAGAATTCATTGCTGTTCTATCCTCGTGTTACTGTGACTCCACTTGTTTTAAGTTGGTAATATTGACCTTATGATCTTGTACATTTTGGTCACTAATTAAGCCAAATAATGTATTGTGAGTACACTTCTTATTCTGCATGACTTTTGCTAGTTAATAATTGTCTTTCTGGTTTTGTTTAGCTCTGAAGCAAACTGTACAGCAAAACTGAATATTCCCTTACAAACTTAACTAGTCACACAGCTAGTTGTTTCTACAGGACAGTACTTTCATCCCTGGCCTCTTTTTTTTTTTTTTCCTTTCTTTTCCCTTCTCTTCTGTCAGAATTCGTGTTCCCATTTGAATTTGCTGTCTTTACTTTACTACTACACTGCTGCTATTTAGGGACCTCACCTACCACCATCTTGTTCTTGTTTTGGATGCCTTCCTTCCTGGGTTCCATACTGTCCTTGTCAGCCTCTTGTTGGGTGAAGTACAGGAAACATTTTGTGTGTATTCACTATTAGTTGATTGTTAGTTGAGTATAAACCCCTATTTTGTAAGCCCTGTTGTTTCAGGAAATGAAAGATTTTCTCCCCCGGCTTCCAACTTCCAGAAGTAGGAAGTGAAAATAAATTTAGTATTTTATCCATTAATGATCTTTCCTCCCAGTTTTGTAGAAATTGTCTTTGTCTCTAATTATGTGTGTGTGTGTGTGTGTGTGTGTGTGTGTGAGAGAGAGAGAGAGAGAGAGAGAGAACGAGAACGTTGGGTCCCTTGAGCTGTGGAGGTGAGTCACGAGAGAGAGAGAGAGAGAGAGAGAGAGAGAGAGAGAGAGAGAGAGAGAACAAGAACGTTGGGTCCCTTGAGCTGTGGAGGTGAGTCACCAGGGCCGATGTAAGAACAGTACACACACACACACACTCTTAATTGCTGAGCCTTCTCTCCTCCAACACTTCAATTATTTGTGTGTGTATGTATCTGTGTGACATCAGGGAAAGTTTTTAAATCTAGCCTCATGAAGACTTTTCTCCTGTTTTTGTATATGCTATATGATGGTGGTAGATTCATTTTCATTCTTTTGCATGTAGGCACATAATTTTCCCAGCACCATTTGTTGAAATGACTATTTCCTCATTGAAATGTACTTGATGCCCTTGTCAAAAATCATTTGAGGACCCACAAAATGACACATACTGCAAGCCTGGGGACTCATTTTATCCCTCAGGTACCATATGCTAGGGACCAGAGAACTGATTCTCACAAGTGCACCACACACAGAGACACTTTTTAAAATTGTTTAAACTAATTTAACCAACCAGAAGTGGTGGTGCACACCTTTAATTCTAGCACTTGTGAATTTGAGGCTATGCGGTCTACATAGTTTCAGGATAGCCAGGGCTTTGTAGAGAGACCTTGTCTCCAATAAAATAATTATAATTCTGTTACATGACTTATAATTATGTGATAATTACATATTTTACATGTATATTAATATAAAATTGTTATTATGTGAGATTAACTTAACCACTTAACAGAATTTTTTGCCCTGATCCTATTCTCTTGGTTGAATCTTGGGGTCGGTATCATAATTTGGGATCTTCTAACTTTTCAGACTACTTGGAGTCCATTGCTAATTTTTGCAAAACCACTGGGATTTCACCTCATTGACAGTGGTAATATCCTAATATTTTAAGTTGTTTATAACTTTTTAAGTTTATTTTGGTAGGTTTTTTTTATCATTTTCAATAGATAAGTCTTACTCCTCCCTTTAGGTGCTATTATTTTAGAAATGGAACTGGGTTTTGTGAATTTATTTTCTCTTTTCTTTTGGATTTTCAAGACAGGGTTTCTCTGTGTAGCTTTGGAGCGTGTCCTGGAACTAGCTCTGAAGACTTTGAACTCAGAGATCCGCCTGCCTGTGCCTCCCAAGTACTGGGATTAAAGGTGCGAGCCACCACCATACCACCCAAATTAGAATTGTTTTTCTCACCCAAATGTTTTTCTAACTTTCCTAAAATATTTTAAATAAAAAAGGGTTTTTTTTTTTTTTCTCCGAGACAGGGTTTCTCTGTGGCTTTGGAGCCTGTCCTGGAACTAGCTCTGTAGACCAGGCTGGTCTCGAACTCACAGAGATCCGCCTGCCTCTGCCTCCTGAGTGCTGGGATTAAAGGCGTGCGCCACCGCCGCCCGGCTAAAAAAGGGTTTTTGTTTTATTGTTCTGATAGTTGGACCCTTTAAATACTTCACTTTCTGAATTTTACTTTTTTAAAATCAACTTCATGTTTATTAAAAACTGCACCATTTTTTTCTGTTAACCTTTTCATTCTTTTCTGTTTAAAAAAAAATAGCCAAGTAAAACCATCTTTAATTTATTGTGAGTAGGGTTTCTCTTCCAATTTCATATTTTGAATTCTTTGTCTGGTTTATTTGTTGCATACATGTATGTTATGTGCATCGTGTGTGCGCCTAATGCCTGAAGAAGTCAAAAAAAATCCTTTGAAAGTGGTGTTATAGATGGCTGTGTGTTCTTGGAACTTAACCTTGGTCCTCTTAACCACTGAGCCATCGCCACAGCCCCCATTTTATAATGTAAACATTTCAGATATATAAAAGAATAGCAAACAGTATGGTGAACATACCTGTTTTGTATTAGTCATTTATAACAGTGAGACCTCGTAGATGTTTCCCTAGGATGAAAATCCTATTTACAGCCGGGCGGTGGTGGAGCACGCCTTTAATCCCAGCACTTGGGAGGCAGAGGCAGGCGGATCTCTGAGTTCGAGACCAGCCTGGTCTACAAGAGCTAGTTCCAGGATAGGCTCCAAAACCACAGAGAAACCCTGTCTCGAAAAACAAAACAAAAACAACAACAACAACAAAAAATCCTATTTACATTACTGTAATAGTGCTGTCACACCTAAATTAAGGATTGAAAAGAACCAGAGTACTTTTTTTTTTAAAGACATTTATTTATTATGTGTACAATGTTGCTTGCTCGCCAGAAGAGGGCTTCATAGAGGGTTGTGAGCCATAATGTGGTTTCCGGGGAATTGAACTCAGGTCCTCTGGAAGAGCAGTCAGTGCTCTGAACCATCTCTCCAACCCCCCTCCCCCCCCCCCCAGTACTCTTTTACTCTTCAGTGAGACTGCAGATGAGAAAACTGACAAAAAAGATGTTTCTAAATATAACCTCTCCCTCTTTCCAAGAGCCCTTTACTCTAATTGGCCCCTCAGATGTTCCCCTAAGATGAAGAGGTTATTGGGGGGAAAAACCACAATTCTGTAATTTTTTCATTTTTCACTGCTACATAAGAGGCCCCATGTTGACTAGCCCCTTTCCTGTTATCAGTAATCCTTGATAAGGAATCAGGAATGGAGCACAGTGATAAGTCACCTGCTTATCACATAACAAGGCCCTGCCTGGATTCTATCCCAAGACCACAAACACAGAATTCCACAGTTGCTTTTAGAAGACAAGAGAAACTTACAACCATTGGCTTCTAAAAAGTCTTCTATTCCTTATATTACTTGAAGTTCATGGTATTATTTGGCTTGTTCTCCATCCAATTTTTTGTTTCCTGTGAATTCCAGGTTAAGGTCATAAATTTGATAAATTTAAACCTTTTTTGGTAAAAAAAAAAATTCCCTGTAATAATTGTACTTTGTCTCCCTGCTATGAAAAAAACAATTGTGATGGTCTCTAGGTGAGTTCAATAGCATGGAAATGGTTACAGAGTAAATGTACAGGACAGAATGGCTCCCTCTTGTTTCCCTACCATCCTAGGAACCTTTTGAGGATATACATAGACCCTTCCAACAAAATTCTCCTTTTAACAAAATGTTCATTTCTATCTCTGGAGCATATCTCATTGCCCTCAAGCTCCTGCACTGCTGTCTCACTGCTGTCACCAACTCTGGGGGAGTTGACTGTTAGCGAGCTGTGTTCTATCTCTACTATTTATATAGGGCCTTGGTCTGTGTCTTCTGTCCCTTTATATGATTCTTCTTCTCTGCAGACTGCAATAAGGTCACTGACCAGTGCCTGTCCTTCTTCAAACGCTGTGGAAATATTTGTCATATTGACCTGAGGTATTGCAAGCAAGTCACCAAGGAAGGCTGTGAGCAGTTCATAGCCGAAATGTCTGTGAGTGTTCAATTTGGGCAAGTTGAAGAGAAACTTCTTCAAAAACTAAGTTAGTTCCAGGACAAGCATGTAAATATGGAGGGTTGGGGAAATACAGCCGGGGAGGGGAAAAGACTACAAACACAAGTGGGCTTATATTCCCTTTGGAATTCGGAACAAAAGACCACAGGACACAGTTCTGTTTCACAAGTCTTGCCAAGGGAGAAGCCGTTCAACTACCCATTTGGGGGATGAGTGAGCCAGATGTTTGCCTCTGCTCTTTCTGCACCGTGACTGCACTGCTTTCTGGACCATTTCTAAAGCGGCCTTTAGAAGACATTCCAGTTGGAAAGGAAGATGAGCTTTGGAGAAATTCTCTTAGAATTCTCTTAGAAGCCTGAGCTTAGTGCTTTTGTTGATAGCTTTGTTTGGGGCACCCTGTTCCTTGAAATGCCAAGGCTTCTGGTGTCAACATAAAGTGGACCACACACACCATCCACAGACATCTTGACACGTTTTGTTTAGTTGGTTTTGTTACATCTTACATTATGCAGAACTATTTTTGTATAAATTGTTTAAAAATTATTTATGTAAAATTTGAATGCATACCAGTGTTTTTATTGTTTAGATTGCCAACTTTCCTTCAGGTAGGGAGAACTTAACCTGTACTTCATCAACATAAAGAGCCCATCTACAGATGTGCCCAGGTGTGACAGGGCTACGACCTTCCACTTAAAAGCATGTTTAACTGGATGTTGAGAGCCTATTTTGTATGTCAAGAAGTTACACAAGCATGTTGTGGATAAGTGTATAGTCCAGGTAAAACACTTTGCCAAGTTTCAATAGAGAGTTTACCTTTTCCTAAAAATTTTACAATTCAGATTTCAGCCTTTACACTCAGGAGGGTTTTGCTCCAAGCATGAGCTCTTGTATTCTATCTACATAGGTCTCATTTATACCAGGAATCAAGTAGAATAAATGTGCCCATAGCCTTCCTTTCCTTTGAAGTGTTCAGTTCTCACTGAAGTTGGTAACCAGGTTATTTTCTAGTTGTCAATTCTGCATCCGTAAGTGCCATTGTTGTATGGTGGTGTTTCCTAGACTTTCCCTGATGCAGTTTTACCTTTGTTGGATTTGTATAATAAACAATTGTTTAAAAAAAATCCACTCTTGGTGTTTGAGAGTTTGTTTTTATGAGAGGGCTAAAAAAATCTACTTTGAATGGCCAGGGTAAATAGACCGCAAACGAATTTATCGGTCATCTGAGAAATGCAACAACCCTGAGACACGACATTTGTTTCTGACCAATAAAGGTAATGGGGAAACAACTGTGCTGCAGTTTTGGCCACTTGTGGATATTAGGAGTAATGACTCATATGTCTGAATGTCTCCTACCACACCTGTACAAAAAGTAATTTCCATGCATGGCCACTGTCTCTCTTACTCTTCTATTGCTGTGATAAAATACTGTGACCAAGGCAACTGACAAGAGAAGCTGAATTGAGCTTATGGTCAGAGGGTTAGAATTTATGGTGATGGGCCATAGAGGGAGAGAGATAGAGGTAAGCGGCTAAGGCAGCAGCTGAGAGCTCTTATCTTGATCAATCCACAAGTGGGAGGCAGAGGCAACTGGGAATGAATCTTTTGTTAATCTCCTCCAATAAGATCACACCTCCTAATCCTTCCCAAACAGTTCCAAAGCTATTTAACATTCTTTCCTGGAAGTTATCCAGATGTAGAGGGCAGTACCCCCAACCTTCCTGGAAAAAGGTTGCATTCTGTGCAATGACCTTGGGCCTGGGGGCTAGAAAACTAAAACATTAGAATTTGGAGTCAGTTCTGACTTGATGTTCATGTATAGAAATGAAAAGATGGGTAAAATAAAGACCTTGGCACTGCAAGCCCTTCCTGCCAATGCCCTGGTTTTAAAAGAACTCATCTAAAACATCTGCCTCTTATTTAAATCCAAACACCTTTTTTGTGACTCAAATTCTAGCAACACTGGCTTCTACGTTTAACTCGGGAATAACACAGAATTAAGACTTGTTAACACTGTTGTTTACTTGTAAAAAGGTAGTTTGTCTTCACTGGCCTTGAAGGTATGTTACATAAATTTAAAGGCCATTTCTGTGGTAATTTTAGATCTTTGAACCTCCAAGTAACAGCTGCATCCTGATGTTTAGAAAAGCCATCTTCATAAGGTGGTAATGCCTTTAATCCCAGGACTCCAAAGTGAGTTCCAGGAAGGCCAGAGCTACACAGAGAAATCCTGTCTTTAAACAAACCAAAAAACGAAGGGAAGAGAAAGAAAGAAAGAAAAAGCCATCTTCCATGCTTTTGTACCCTGTAAAGGTTTGCCACTCATTGGTTTAATAAAATGTTGATTGGCCAGTAGAGTAGAATTCTGGAAACAGGAACGGTAGAGAGTCAACATCCAGACAAAGGAAACAAAATGAGAATGAGAAAAGGTACCAAGTCACATAGCTAAACATAGATAAGAATTGTGGACTAATTTAAGTTGTAGAACTACTTAATAAGCCTGAGCTAACAGGCCAAACAGTTTATAATTAATATAAGCCTCCGTCTGTTTCTTTGGGACTAAAATGGCCGTGGGACAGGTGGGACAGAAACTTCTATCAAAAAATGGCGCTCAACATTCAGCAACTATATCCACATAAAACCTAAGAGAGCTTGGGAAGGGATTTTAACTGTACACACAAGTACAGTTAAGCATGGCTTCTTGGTAGCTGGATTTTCATGGATGGGCTCTGCTAGAGACAAGCAGAGGCGCAGCTCCTTTAAGAGCGGCTTCCAGATTCAGTGTTAGTGGCCAAAACTTTACAGCTCTTTTGAAAGGTCCTGCCACCACACACTTAAATGGTGTTTATGTGCAGTCAGCAGCATGCTGCTTAGTGGTGGCATGGACATGGCTCCTGCCAAAACCTCTGCCATGAAGCTAGACTATATCAGAAAGCTAAGGAATGTGGCAGAGTAAACCACCAACACCACAGCTTTAATCCTAGCCATGCTGTTTACCAGATTAAAGACTCGTGTGCTCAGAAAAAGAGCTATAAAGAGATTCAGATGGGTTAAAAACACACACACAAACCTAAATGGTTTACAGTGTGTTTAAAAACATACATAGGCTTGGGAAAGAAAAAGGATAAAGTCCTTAAAGACAAATAGAGTAGCTGGGTGTGGTGGCGCACACCTTTAATCCCAGCACTTGGGAGGCAGAGGCAGGCGGACCTGAGTTTGAGGCCAGACTGATCTACAGACTTGAGTTCTAGGGAACATCCAGGGGTACACAGAGAAACTGTCTTGAAAAAACAAAAATCAAAAAATAAAAAATGCCACGTAAAGATGGAAAATATGGGGCTGGAAAGATGGCTCTTCCAGAGGACCTGGGTTCAATTCCCACATGGCAGCTCAAAACTGTCTGAAGATCCAGGGGATCTGACACTTCACACCAATGCACATAAAATAAAAGTTAAATGAACCATAAATTTATTTATTTATTTCTTTGGTTTTTCGAGACAGGGTTTCTCTGTAGCTTTGGTGCCTGTCCTGGAACTAGCTCTTGTAGACCAGGCTGGCCTCGAAATCCCAGAGATCCGCCTGCCTCTGCCTCCTGAGTGCTGGGATTAAAGGCGTGTGCCACCACTGCCCAGCTCATAAAAATATTTTTAAAAAGATGGAAAATATGCAGAGAATCTGGATGCTGTATGTTATCGTGTTGTCTTTGAATTGTTTCATTGCTAAGGAGCAACAGCTGCTAAAGACATTTGATTATAAATGCTGCTGGGTTAATCCAACCTAAATATTTTGAAAATGCCTTGACTTCAAAATTTAAGTCAAAAGATTACTTTGGTCAGAGAAACCCTGTCTCGAAAAAATCAAAAAAAAAAAAAAGATTACTTTGGTGAAGAGATTTTGATTTTATTTCCACAGGAAATGAGAGGCTGTGCATTCATTCTGAGTTAAGAAAAAATCAGGTTTGATTATAGAAGAACCCCTGAAAAATCTGATAGGAACAGATAGCTTAGATGATCCAGTGTCTCAGAGCACCTTTGCTGCAATTTCCTCTGAGTTCTACATCCAGAACAGCTATAAGGTGACTGGTCAAGGTGATCCAGCCTCACAGAATACTCCAGTCAGAATTTGACTATAATCCTAAATTTTCTTTGGGCTCCTATAAGATTATCAGTGCCCCCAATCAGCAGAAAGTAGCATAGAAAACTGCCCATGTTTCCAAAAAATAAATTATTTGGATGTTTGTCTCTTTTTTTAAGAGTGTTGGTTACGGGCTGGAGAGATGGTTCAGTGGTTAAGAGCACTGGTTGCTCTTCCAAAGGTCCTGAGTTCAATTCCCTCACAACCATCTGTAATAAGGTCTGGTGCCCTCTTCTGGCCTGCAGACATATACACAGGCAGAATATTGTATCCATAATAAATAAATAAATAAATAAATAAGAGTGTTGGTTACAAGTTGATATGGTCAGAAAAAAAGTTAAACAAGATTAGATTCAGAGTTCTTCTTGAAACAGATTTGTCACACATATTGGTTAATAAAATACTGATTGGTCAATAGCCAGGCGGGAAGTATAGCTGGGGCGGTGGAGCAACCAGACTAGGAGAATTATGGGAAGAGGAAAGCCAGACACAGAGGGTGCAAGATGAGGATGTCTTACTGAAAAAAGGTACCAAGCCAGGGCTGGAGAGATGGCTCAGAGGATAAGAGCACTGGTTGCTCTTCCAGAGGTCCCGAGTTCAATTCCCAGCAACCACATGGTGGCTCACAACCATCTGTAATGAGATCTGGTGCCTTCCTTGCCAGCAGTACATTGTGTGCTTAATAAATAAATCTTTTTTTTTTTTAAAAAGGTACCAAGCCATATGGTTAAACATAGACAAGAATTAGGGTTAATTTAAGTTGTAAGAGTTAGTTAATAATAGGCCTGAGCTAATAGGCCAAGCAGTTTATAATTAGTATAAGCCTCTGTGTGTTTCTTTGGGACTGAATGGTTACAGGACAGGGCAGGACAGAAACTTCTGTCTATACATCTTTCCCTCTAAGAACTGCTTTCATAGTTATCCCCACCCCCACCCCCCAAACAGTTCTTGCTAAGAATCTGACTTCACACCACATGCACATAGCAGAACAACATGATATAGTTCCAGACTAGTACACAGGTCACAGTCAGCATCCCCCAAGGAGTACTGAACCATCAAAGAAGATTATATCCCAATCTCTAGATTTTTGTTATTACATTTATTTATATATATGATATGCATGCACCCTGGCTCACATATGGAGGAAGTAGATTCTCTCCTTTCACCAAGAAACTTGAACTCTGGTCATGAGGGTCATGCCAAGTGCCTTTACCTACTGAGCCATTTCAACAGCCCTCTATAGTTTTAGAGAAGCTTTAGATGAAGCCAGTGTAAACCATATGCTGTAAACAGGTGATCCACAGCTGTTAAAGTAATGCAAGGACCATAGCCTTGTGAATATACTTGCTATGGTCAATCTGAACTGGTAGACCAGAAAGTGAGGACCCTGATGTTTGTGGAAGATACCATGGTGCCTCAAATTACATTCTTTGCTACTATGAAGACAAGAATAAGGAGATCTCATTCTATTCTGCTGTGAACCTTTAGCACTTTATCCATTAGCAGTATGTTATGGACATGGCATGCCAGTTAAAATATGCAGCTTCCAGAAGAAATGTTTACCCTCCTCCCCCCCCCCAAAAAAAAGAAACCAAAGTAAGCAGTCATCCCTGGTGTTCACCATGGACTGGCTCCAAGACCCCTGTCCCACAGATGGGAAAATCCACACATGCTTAATGCTTAAGTCACGTGCATAGTATAGTATTAAATACCTTGTGCACATAATCCTGTGCATTTCACATCATACCCAGATGATTTACAATACCTCATTCAATGTAAAGTAAGGTGAACTGACAGTTCTCAACTCAACCAAAAGCAAACCCTGACTTAAGCTGGCCCTAGAAGATCCTTTCTGCATAAGCTATTGATCTCAAGTTCTCATTTGCTATGTGGACTCTTAAAGGGCTGAAAAAGGAAACCTTAGTGTTAGAGTTAGATTGGAAATCTGTTGTCTGTCCCTTCCCCCATCCCAGTGCTGTGAGGTAACACGGGGCTTACTGATAACAGTATTATCTCTAGCCATGGCTACACCCTCGGTACTATATATATACATACTCCTTAGCTGAGATTTTAGACAAAGCTATTGACTTCTCAAAGACTGGCTTCTCCATCCATGTGTGCCAGTATCTATTTTAGACTGATGGTAGGGACTGAGAAAACCATAAAGCATCTAGAACAATACCTTGTCACAGTAAACATGACTATGGTAAGTAAGCAGCAAAGATGTCTCTGAAGGCGTCCACATCTCTTCTGAAGAGAGGTGCTAAACCAGGATGCTGATGTCTGTTCATGCTATTTGCAAATAAGTTTGAAACTTAGGGAGACAATATAAACTACAGCAGCCTTTTAATCTAATTTTATTTCTGAAGTTGAAATTACTAGCAGGTAGCACTAAAAATACACCTTCACTATACAAAACAATGTAAACTGATTACATGTTAATAAAGAATTTAGCACACACACACACACTTCTAAGATAAGAAGCTAGATGCAGCCCTTGCTATTAAAAGCTGTACCTGAACAAAAATGGACATATTTATCTGAGGTCCTGGCAGTTGACTAAAGAATGTCAATTGTCTCCCAATTATGTTTAAATGCAGAGATAGCAACAATGTGGAAACTTACATTCATCAAATATTAGCATTTAAAATATATATGACTAATAAAGCGAACACTCAGAGCAGCCACTGCTCAGTGTAGTCCACACTAGCCCACTTGTGAACAATGAGTTCATTTCTAAGAGAGCATAAGTTTCAAACACAGGATAAAGGGGAAATTAAGAGACAGGCCTCCATAGAGCAAGAGCAAATAACCACACTAACAGTCTGACCTCAGCAACTAGTGCCCAGGGGAAACAAGTGATAAAACCCAGCAGAAAGCTGGGAAAGCCATGTGTCCACAGGCATAGGCCTGTCTTAGGATGAACTTTCTGTCCCCAGTCAGTAATGAAAATAATTTTTAAAAATAGTCTCTGCCTTGGAACAGTAAGTTTCCAGTCCTTTATGCACTCAGATGTTTGGGATAGAATCACGGGCGTGTCCCACTGCGAGGGGCCTCAATCTCATGACTTGAAAACATGCACAGCACGCACCACATACTGTCGACAGATGGGACACTCACTCATGCGCTTGCCACACTTGGTGCAGGTGACCATGTGCCCACATTCCAGCAGGACACAGTCAATGACTGCATCCATGCAGATTCGGCACAGGCTGTCGTCTTCCTCATCCTGAAGCTGCATCCGCTCACCGTCTGAAAAGAATAGAGAGCTAGGGCTCTGGAAGTGGCCACTGGCCTTGTTCCCCTACCCATGGTCAAGCAGCCATCTTCTGAGGAACAACCACAGGCCCAGTACCACCCCAGTGCTATACTGAAAGTAGTCTCTTAACCTCCCTACACTTCTTATACTAGATGTGATATGTATCTCAGATTTCTGGAAGAAATATGTGGCTTAGGACCAGCTAAAACATATTCCATAAATGTTGGCTACTTATTAGGAAAAAGAAATAGGGGCTAGGGATGTAGCTCAGTTGGTAGAGTACCTGCCAGCTTGTGTGAAGTCTTGGCTTTGATTGCTAAGCACTGTATAAGCCAGGCACAACAGTATATGCTTGTAATCCTAGCACTTGGAAAGGTAGAGGCAAGAGGATCAGAGGTTCAAGGTCCTCTTTAACTACAGAGTGAATTTGAGACCAGCCTGAGTTACAGGAGACCTTGTCTCAAGTGAAAAAACAAAACAAACAAACAAAAGCAACCTATCAACCCATATCCCTCAATAAGCCACTCAGTAGTCAGGCTACAAGTAGAAGTTTACAGCTGGATGTTTCAGCTGTATGGCCATGAAGATGGGACAGTTGCATTTCAGTAAAAGGAACTTTATTCCACAAATAATAAGAAAAACTAGATTCAACAAATGATTGTCTAGCTTACCTGGTAACAGCTGTCTCAAAGCCCATGTAATGTAGGACTATTTAGCAGCTCAATAAACTGGCTTACATAACTAACCCAGGGACTAAAAAGATACATTTGCTTTTCTAAAATACCAATCGATTTATTCATTTAATTTTAGGTGTTATAGGTGTTTTGCCTGCATTTATGTCTGTGTATCACTTAAATGCCTGGTTCCCATAGAAACCAGAAGAGGAACAGGGTCCCCTAAATTGAAATAACAGAGTTGGGAGTCTCTATGTAGGCACTGAGAATTGACCTGAGTACTCTAGAAGAAGAGCCAGCAGTTTTTAACTACTAAGCCATCTCCCTAGCCCCAAATCTTTTTTTTAATGGTTTCTGTTTTAATAATTTAATTTTTAATTTTTTGTGTGCTGGTGTTGTGGCAGGCATGCACGTCTGTTACAGACAGCGGTGAGTTGCATGTGAGTGTGTGAATTGAACACAGGTCTTCAGGAAGAGCAGCCAGTGCTCTCAACCACTGAGTCATTTCTCCATCCCAGTGATTTTTATTTTTGAGATAGGGTCTGACAGCTAGGTACCCTCCTGGTTTGGCTTCCTGAGTACTGGGATCACAGGCATGCACTGCCATGCTAGCTAAATCTGACTTAACTATGGCAACAAACAACCCAGTTTTTAAAGCCCAAGAAAGAATACTCAGGATAAAAAGGAAAATTAAACCTACATGACTTTTGGTTTTCTTCATTCTCTTTGTACAACCGGTTGACTTTTTCTACCAGCTCCCATTTTTCACAACAGCCAGAATAGTTGACAAAGTTCCGAGCCAGGATCTCCTTCAGCTGGCGCACACTCATCCCTTCTACCTCTTCAAGGCTTGACAGGTCGGACAGCGAGGCTCTCACTTTCTTCTTAGAGAGTCCTGGGTTCTGAAATCAGAACATCTGTTACCTTTGTCTCCACATGTTCAGATGCCTCTCCTATTTTGGTCCAAATGGCTCTGGATGCTCTCCCCAGACTCCTCAGTTCCCTGAGGTGATGTAATATAGTGTTCTACAGCTGAACTAGAAAAAAATGGCCTGTGCTGATCTAGAGGAAGTCTAGCATCTTCCCTTTCTGCCAATGCATTTATCAGGAAATGCAGTTTTAAAAGAGTTTTACCTGTTCCTCCAAGTTTTCTTCTTGTTCATCATCATCATCTTCTTCTTCATTGTCATCATCTTCATCTTCATCATCTTCATCATCATCATCATCATCATCTGTGTTGGCTGAAGCTATTTCACTTTGTACCTATATGCATGACAAATCCAACTGATTACTAATCAGGCTTCTCTAATTTTTACTTCTCTCTAGAGAAAAACTATCCACTGATCTTCCTCAAGATTACCTTAGAGCCGGGCGATGGTGGCTCACACCTTTAATCCCAGCACTCAGGAGGCAGAGGCAGGCGGATCTCTGTTAGTTCGAGACCAGCCTGGTCTACAGAGCTAGTTCCAGGACAGGCTCCAAAGCCACAAAGAAACCCTGTCTCGAAAAACCAAAAAAAAAAAAAAAAAGATTACCTTAGAGCCAGGTCAGCAGAGCAAGCAGAACATTCCTTTAATCCCAGCACTCGGGAGGCAGAGGCAGGCAAATCTCTGTGAGTTCAGTGCCAGCCTGGTCTACAGAGTTAGTTTCAGGACAACCAGGACTGTTACACAAAGAAACCATGTCTCAAAAAACAAAACAAAAATCCTTGATAAACCGGCTAATGGTGACACACAACTTTAATCCTAGTACTTAGAAGGCAGAGGCAGGTGGATCTCTGAGTTCAAGGCTAGCCTAATCTACAAAATGAGTCCAAGACAGCCAGGGCTACACAGAGAAACCCTGTCTCAGAAAAAAAAAAAATTCTCAATAATCCACAGTTTTCCTTAGAAAAACAAAAATTCTTTCTATTTTGTATTATATACTTTCTTTCATATATTCTCCTTTGGGGCTGGAGAGATACAGTTTTTTTTTAAAGGGAAAGTCTAGCCTGTGCTAGAATTAACTCATTTCCTTCCTGCCTCCACATTCCAAATGCTGGAACTGTAGATGTATACCATTACTCTTTGACCACAGCATATAATAGCTAGGTTGGTTCCAATATCACACATTTCACCCTACAGGCACTACATTACAGCACTGTGCCACCTACCTCTCCCCCAAATGGGGTCATATATCCCAAAAGTGGTACAAGTCAGATATATCTTCATATAATTATGCAAGTTCTCATTTGAGAAAAATCATAAAACTTTGGTCCTTGTCTTATGAATTTTTGGATAACAGCGAAATCAATCTTCCGGTCTCTGTCCTTTAAGTTGTTTTAGCTTTTGGTTTTCAGATGGAGTTTCCCTAGGTAGCTCTGGCTGTCCTGGATCTCACTCTGTAGACCAGGCTGGCCTTGAAATCACAGAGATAGGTTGTGGTATAGTACTTTAACTAGGGAAAGATGTGTTACATTTGTTTATGCTGGTTTTTTTTTGTTTTGTTTTTCAAGACAGGGTTTCTCTGTAGCTTTGGTTCCTGTCCTGGAACTAGCTCTTGTAGACCAGGCTGGCCTCGAACTCACAGAAATCCACTTGCCTCTGCCTCCCATGTGCAGGGATTAAAAGCATGCGCCACCATTGCCTGGCTTGCTTTGACTGTCTAAGGCACCTGATTGGTCTAATAAAAAGCTGAACGGCCAGTAGGAAGGCAGCAGAAGGATAGACAGGGCTGACAGGAAGAGAGATTTAGTAGGAGGAAGAACCTGGGCTTGAGAAGAGAATGAGGGAGCCGCCAGGGGCAAACCAGGCAGACTCTGAGGAGGACAGACAGGATGAAAGAAAGCTTTTTAGCCCTGAGGCAAAACATAGATGAAGAGAAACAGGTTAAGTTAAAAGAGCTAGTGGGACAAGCACAAGATAAGGCTGAGCATTTCAGACTCATTTATATACAACAAACCGTGAGTTGCAGCCTTGCATGTTATCCAACTAGGAGGCTCAAGAACATTATTAGGATAGTATTTTTATTTATTTTTTTATTTTATTTATGTTTTATGTATGAGTGCTCTGCATGACAGATGAGGGCATCATATCCTATTATAGATGGTTGTAAACCACAATGTGGTTGCTGGGAATTGAACTCAGGACCTCAGCCAGTGCTCTTAATTGCTGAGCCATTTCTCCAGCCCAAGATAGTATTCTAATTATACTAAATAAGTACATTTATTTTTGTTATTTAAATTAGGTAATTTTGTAATAGGAGATATAGCATAGTTAAGAGTACTTGCTTAAACTGTGTAATGGTGGTATAGGTCTTTGATCCCAGAATTAAAGAGGCAGAGGCAAGTGGATCTCTGTGAGTTCAAAGCCAGCCTGGTCTACAGAGTGAGTTCCAGGACAGCCTGGGCTACACAGAGAAACCCTGTCTGGAAAAATTAACAAGAGTGCTTGCTTAGTACGAATAAACTCTTGGGTTCAATCCCCAGCACGACCTAACTCAGGTTATAATGATGCACATTTTTGACCCCAGCACTCAAGGGGTGGAGCTGGGAAAACCAGAAGTTCAAAGTCAGGGGTGGGTTGGGGAATAAAGCTCAGATAATTAAAATGCTTGCTGTACAAGGACCCGAGTTCGGGTTCCCAGCACTCACACAAAGACAAGGTGAAGAGCACATGTTTCCATGCCAGCACTAGAGACAGTAATGGAAGCTTCCCTGAGGCTTTATGGCCAGATTGCTAGCGGGATCAGTGACTCCAGGTCAGTAAGGGCCCAATCTCACAGATTAAGGTAGAGAACAACTGAGCAAGCAAGACTACATACACATACACACATGAACAGTTCCTCCTCAGCCACAGAGGGAGCTTGAGGCAAACCTGAGGTAGAGACCTTGTCTCAAAATAAGTAAATAAGAGCAAGTCAGAACAATTTCCCTTCATCAAGGTCAACGATTATTGATTGTTTCTATAGTCACTGACACTTTAGTTACTAATCCAACAGTTAACTATACAACTTCTATATCTATACAAGACAGGAAACTGAGGACAAGAAACTCATGAGCTACTTCAGACTACACATCAGGCAGACAAGCACTGCAGCCCTGGGGATGGAATCTCTGCCATTCATCTAAAGTCACCCAGCACGGTTGATCCCTAGCACACATGGGCAAGAGTGAACACACCAGGCCCTTGGGGTCATCAATGACACCATCCTACCTGTGCCAGAACTTCTGATCTGAAGGTCCCATCTCTGTCCATGAGCTCACCCTGGAAGGAGGACACAGTAGCAGAGGGGGCTGTATAATTTGAAAAAAACGACTGTGTAAAAAAACTAGAAGTCTGGGACCGTGAGGAATTCAGGCTGCTTGAGTCCAGGTCACCCCCTGAAGCTAGTCCACGATGGCACAGTACTAGATCTACCAAGTCTTCCTTCTCCCGACAAGTGTCAGTCGGTATGTTTCTGAGGAGGAGATACTGCCGTAGGTCCTTCACTTTCAGCCGCATCAACTGAGGGCGCTGGAAGGCTGTCTCCTGCAGTAGGTGACAAGTAGAACATCTGCGGAGGTTTCCGTGGGAAACTGAGCAAAAGGAGCAGAAGTCCTTCTTGCAGTCACAGCAGACGTGCTGAAGACAGAACAGACGACACCATCACATATAAGCCACTGTGAAAACACCCTCTTCTTAGGCTTGTCTTAAAACTGAAACCTGGTTCATGTGCAGTCCCCACCATACCAGCCTATTTTCATAAAACCAGTCACCACTAGGGCAGCTTAGAGCCACAAAACTTCAAATACAGCACTTTAAGAAAAATATACGCTCTTGTGTTAATAAATTAAAACATTTCCACCCCTTGGCACAAACATGTAATTAGCAGAACTGAGCTGAGTTGAACCACATGGAACAGAAAGCACAGCCACAAAGCTCTTTTCCTGGTCTTTTCCTATGTGGATAATTTCCTCAGCAAAGAGGAGGAAAAAAGCTTAATATAAAAAGAAAGGAAACTGACCTCTCCAACTTAACCCAAGGACACAGAAGATGCCACTAGTACAGAAATCTGTAGCAACGTGACCCTAATTACAATCTAAGCCCTCTTACACTCAGATGTGTCCACTCCTGCTCAGTGTACGGCTCCCACAAGCCAACACTCTCCTTTATGTACTTCAAGGGATTATACAGATCAGACTGCATGACCGTGAAAGTAAAAGTTGTAACCTAAGTGCTTTATGTAAAATCTCCACAAACATTAGTTTATTCATTGCCACTCCCACCCCTAAAACAGGTTTTTTCGCTGTACTCAAACTGGCCTAGGACACTCTACTCTAAGTAGCCTCACCTGGCCTTGAATTTACAGCAATGACCCTATCTTAGCCTCTTCAGTTCTGAGATGACAGGTAAATTTCAATCACACCCAGCTTCCTTATTTAAAAGTTAAGAATACTGGAGCTAGAGATGGCTCAGTGCTTAAAAGCATTGCTTATCTAGAAGATCCAAGTTTAGTTCTCAGCAACCATGTCTGATAGCTCACAAATGCTACTATAGCTCCAGTTCCAGGGTATCTCCCGCTTTCTGGCCTCCTCAGACATCCACATACATGCAGTATCCACTCACAAAGTCACAAACACATAGCCATAACAAAGAGGAAGGAAGAAAGCAAACAAAGAAACAAAAAAAAGAAACAAAGTAACAAAGATGGTCAGGGAACTCATGCATGGTTCAAAGGTTAAGAGTTCTTCCTGCAGCCCTGCAGAGGTGTCACAAATCTTTAATCCCAGCCCTGAAAGAGAGACAGGCAGATCTCTGTGAGTTTGAGGCCAGCCTGGCCTAGAGCAAGTTCCAGGACAAGTTCCAAAGCTACACACAGAAACCCTGTTTCAACAGAGTTCTTCCTGCTCTTCCAAAAGACCTGTATTTGGCTCCCAGCACCCATATTGGGCAGCCTTTTAAGCCCAGCACTCCGGAGGCAGAGGCAAGCAGATCTCTGTGAGTTTGGGACCAGTCTGGTCTACAGATCAAGTTCCAGGACAGGCTCCAAAGCTACAGAGAAACTCTGTCTCAAAAAAAAAAAAAAAAACAAAAAAACAAAAAAGAATATGGTCAGGCGCTGGAGAGATGGCGCAGTGGTTAAGAACATTGTCTGATCTTCCAGAGACCCCAGGTTCAATTCCCAGCACCTACATGGTAGCTCACAACTGTCTTTGACTCCAGTTCCAGAGATCCAACACTCTCACACAGATATATATGAAGGCAAAAACACCAATGCATATAAAATAAAAATAAACTTTAAATAGGGGGAAAAAAAGAATATGATTGGAGTTTTTCCTATTGCGTTGCCTTGTCCAGCTTTGATGAGGGTATGTGCCTAGTCTTATTGTAACTTGTTGTGCTGTGTTTGGTTGATAACCCCTTGGAGTCAGTCAGTCCTGATCTTTTCTGAAGGGAAAGGGAGGAAGAGTAGATCTGGGAGAAAGGGAGGTGTAGGGGAGGAACTGGGAAAGAGGGAGGGGAAACTGTGGTCAGGATACAAGAGAAGAATAAATAGAGATGGTAGCTAGACAGACAAAGAGAAAGGGACAAAGAGACAGACAGACAGACAGAGTGTGTGGTCAGGAGATAGGAAGAATGTCTCATGCTGTAATCTAATACTTGGCAGAGGCAGAAGGACAGCTGGGCGTTTAAATGAGTATCATCAGGAATGAAGTAAAGATCCACACACCAAAGGCAAACCAGCAAAAACTGATCAGAAAATATGAGAACTAGAATCTTACTGCATAGATTTCCAAGTGGATTATCTATTCAACATAACTTACAACCAAGAATTATGATCTGTGTCTTGTTTATTTCCCCATGTGTTATTTGTAAGCAACATTTCGTCCAACTCACCTTCTTTCTAAAGACTGAAAATGAAAGCCCACACGCTTTGCAAACTATATTGGGCCCTTCAGTAGCTGCTGGTGGATAGGTGGGAAAGTCAGAGCTTGGTGTAAATCTGAATGGGCCGGTGCTTCCTGGAAATCCCGTCTGCTGACCTCTGACAGCTCCAGTTCCCATGACTTCATTTAGCAGCCCACAGCATGAAGCCCACATAGAAGTAGCACCCGCCTGAAAAAAACCACAAATGCATAGTTTTTTTTTTTTTTTTTTTTTGGTTTTTCGAGACAGGGTTTCTCTGTAGCTTTGGAGCCTGTCCTGGAACTCCCTTTGTAGACCAGGCTGGCCTCGAACTCACAGAGATCCGCCTGCCTCTGCCTCCCGAGTGCTGGGATTATAGGCGTGCACCACCACCGCCCGGCTACACAAATGCATAGTTTAAAACCAAGCAGAGGAGCTAGAGAGATGGCTCAAAGGTTAAGGACACTGGCTGCTGTTCTTCCACAGGACCCAGGTTTGAGTCCCAGTACCCACATGTTGGCTCGTACTATCTATAATTCTGGTCCCAGAGGATCTGATGCTCTCTTCTGGCTTTGTAGGGCACCAGGCACACACGAGATACACAGATATATATGCAAGCACAACATCCAAACGCCTTTAATCCCAGCACTCAGGAGGCAACGGCAGGTGAATGTCTGTGAGTTCGGGGCCAGCCTGGTCTACACAGTGAGTGCCAGGACAGGATCCAAAACTACACAAAGAAACCCTGCTTTGAAAAATTTAAAGAAAAAAAAAAGGAAAATAAATAAATAAATAAATAAGATAAGCCAGAAGTGATGGTGCATGCCTTTAATTCCAGCACTCAGAAGGCAGAAGCAGGCAGATCTCTGAGTTAGAGGCCAGCCTGGTCTAGGAAGTGAATTACAGGACAAAGACAAAGACCCTGTCTCAAAAGTTAATAAATAAAATAAAACCAAGTGAATGTGGGCTGTCACTTTTCAGAGGTAAGTTTGCCTTAAGTAACCTTGAGATTACAAGGTAACTGTCTCCAATCTATCATCCCCAACACAGTGCTAAATAAGCTTCAAATTCAGGAGCAAGTAGGGGTAAATATTCCAAAAAGCACTTTATTTCCAAGCATCCCTAAGAAGAGACATTCACGTTACCAAAACTGCAAGTCATTGTGAAAGACAATTTTCTGATATTTCCAAACCAAAAAAAAAAAAAAAAAAAAAAATGCATGACAAAAAGAAAAAAAAAGTTGAAGCCAGGCAGTGGAGGTGTATGCCTTTAATCCCAGCACTCTGGAGGCAGAGGCGGGTGGGTCTACACAGTGATTTCCAGGACAGTCTGGCTACAAAGAGAAACTCAGCCTCGAAGGAAAAAATAAAGAAAAACCTGAAACAGTGTCTAGAGGCCCAGGACTCAGATTTGCAATCCTCCCCACCTCAGGTTTCTATATGCCACTATAATGACTCTATGTCAGTCAAGTATGTCCTATATAATGTTGGAGACATGCTAATCCCCTTTAAATGTCAGCTTTTATATGAAATTTAAAGTCCTACAGTGTCTGAGTACTTCCCCTGTTAACTTGGAATATGTACTAGATACTACAGGCCTATTTCTCCACCTACTATTTAACAGAAAGATAAGATATAAAACCATACTCTCATTAACCCTACTGTCTCACTGTTTATTGAGTATAATATGCTAGTTTTTTATCGTTAAACAGCACAGGGAAGGAGGTTGGAGGTTAAGAACACTAGCTGTTCTTCCTGAGTTCAATTCCCAGCAACCACATGGTGGCTCACAACCATCTGTAATGAGATCTGGTGCTCTCTTCTGGCCTGCAGGCATACATGCAAGCAGAACACCATATACGTAATTAATAAATATATCTTTAAAAAAAAACAAAAACAAAAACTGAAGAATGTCAAATGAATATATTCTTTATAAAGAATGTGGGAAATAAAGTAGAATTCAAAAAGGAAGATAAATGCATGAGATACTTTCAAATCTGGAGAGCTGCTGGTGTGTGTGGTGGTGCTTACTTTTAATCCCAGCTCTCCGGTAGATTTCTGGGGGTTCAAGGCCTGGTCTCCATAGCAAGTTCCAAGCAAGACAGCTAGAACTACATTAAGGGACCCTATTAAAAAAAAATAAAAAACAAAACCCCTAGAGAGCTTTATTTGGCATTTGATTGCTTTTTGTCATTGCTTAAGATGGAACCCAGGACCTCATGCATGCTGAGTGTACTCTTGACACTGAGTTACATTATTAGAGGAAAGCAATCTAGTCCCATTCCTTCATGTTTCTATGGAAGAGCAGGAATTTCCTTTGCAGTCTCTAGAAAGAAAATAATCAAAAGAACACTAAGAGCTGAGGAGACAGCTCAGGTGGTAAAATGCTTGCCTATGAGCACAACACAAAAACCTATTTTCTACCCCAAGAACCCCCCCCCCCCCGTGCACGCCCACACACACAAACAAAAGCCCATGTGAGGATATAAGGACACAAACCCATAATCTCAGCAACTGGGAGGTGGAGGCGAGAGGATTGGAAGCTCAAAGTCATTCTTAGCTATAGTAAACTGAGACCAGCTTGGGTTACAGGAGGCACTGTCTCAAAATATTAAGTAAGTAACTCGACTATATAGTCAAAAAGCTGAGCATTTGGTGAATCTATATCCCAGCCTTAGGAAGGAGACAGGCAGATCCTTGAGGCTTGCTGGCCCCCAGGCTTCTTGGCAATTTCCAGGTCACAAAGTGTCTTAGTCACTGTTCTACTGCTGTGAAGAGACACCATGACAACACTTATGGAAGAAAGCGTTTAACTGAGGGCTTGCTTATAGTTTCAGACAGTCCATTATCATCATGGTCCATAGCAGATAGAGACTCTCAACTTGGGAGGGTTTTTGAAACCCTAAAGCCCACCCCCATTGACACATTTCCTTCAAAGCCCACACCTCCTAATCCTTTCAAATAGTGACTAAGCACTCAAATATATGAGCCTATGTGGGTTACAACAGGAACAACCCCCAAAGTTCCCTCTAGCCTATACACACGTATACACTCACATAAACACACATGCAGAGAAGACTTTTAGCTTTCTTTAAACACTTCATTATAAAAAACAAAATAGTCCCATGGCTTCCCAGTCAAAAATCTATTGCTGTCACCCTACTTAGTACAATGCAGATCCATATTACTACTTCCAGCCACAAACTTCAGGAGAAGGGAAGAAAACAGTGAAAAGGCTAGGTTGTAGCCTCATTAGGATCTGTGAAGTTTGGTCAAACACAGCCAATGAGATATAACCCTGGGGGCTCAGAGGTTAAGAGCACTGGCTGTTCTTCCAGAGGGCCTGAATTCAATTCCCAGCAACCACATGGTGGCTCACAACCATGTCTAATGAGATCTGATGCCCTCTTCTGGCCTACAGACATACATGCAGGCAGAACACCGTATTAATAAATAAATCTTTTTTTTTTTTTTTTTTGGTTTTTCGAGACAGGGTTTCTCTGTGGTTTTGGAGCCTGTCCTGGAACTAGCTCTTGTAGACCAGTAAATAAATCTTTTTTAAAAAGGAAAGAAAATAGCTTTTGCATTAAGCGAACACTCTTGGCAGCACAGGAAGGGTAGAGCCCACAATGCTCCCTTCTCTAAGAATAGCACCTGCATGCTTCCAACCTATTTGACAGTTCAAGAGTTCAAAGGGGGCTGTATGCACTCACTAGTCCTGTCTAGGGTATCCATCATTCCCACCCAGAGAACACGAAAAACGTAACTTCCACTTCTATATGAAGCCCTGTGTCTTCTGACACCCCAGAACTGAAGTGATTTCTTTAGTAATATGACCTCCCCTGTACTTGGGAACAGGCGGTTTTAGTTCCAGACCTCTGAGGCTGTACCATCATATGCTAAGTAATTGCCTCGGGCTGTGAAACTGACCCAGACTATGGTTCTCTGCATGTTAGACTCACCACAAAGCCTTAAAAATTATTCATGCCTGAAGACCTAAGCTTATCCCTAGGGTCCCCATGAGAACCACCTTCCCCAAAGTGTCCTCCAAATGCCACACAAGGGCTGTGGAATACACATGCACAAATAAACAAACATGAAATTTTAAAGGTTTTTAAATAGGGGGCCCTCTGATTTTGCTACTCTAGAGTACAGTTTGGGCAACAAAATTTGTTCTTTAATTCCCAAGTAATTCTGATATATAGTCAATGTTTACAAGGTCAAGGCTTTCTGGGTCTGAGTGAAGATTCCTTCTTCCTGCTCAAACAATTTTGGCTAGAAACGCCTGGGTAATGCCACACCCATGTGCTCACCCAAGACTTCTCTGTTTCTTTGTTGTCAAGGGTGTGCCTCTACTTACCCACTTCCCTTTACAGCTCCCCAGTACTTTCAGAAAGTATTAGGTAGCTATATTAGAATGGCTTAGCTGAGGTTCTGTCAATTTAATCTGATTCTCAAATTAGTTCCCTTTACTGAAATTTAGTGATTTCTTTCATTTTACTTACTCTCTGTTCCCAACTGTTTTGTTTTGCTTTTCTTTTTCAAGACACAATCTTTCTACATAGTCCTGTTTGTTGTCAGTCTGTAGATCAGTCTGGCCTTGAACGCTGATTCTTCTGCCACTACCTCCTGAGTGCTGAAATAAAAATTGCATGCCATCATGCTGGAGCTACTTTTATGTCCTCCTGAACTTCCTGTTTTCTTGTGTGAAATCTCTAACCCCAGGAAAACTGGCACTGATGGTCTAGTCTGTCAAAAACAGGCACTGTTAAAAATTTTTTGGTAGCCTTTGATCCCAGCACTCGGGAGGCAGAGGCAGGAGGATCTCTGTGAGTTCAAGTCCAGCCTGGTCTACAAGGAGAGGTCCAGGACAGGCAGGGTTACACAGAGAAACATTGTCTCGAAAAACAAAACAAAATTATTTTTTGGTCAGCAAGATGGCTCAGAGGATAAAAGCATTTGCCACACAAGCTTGATACCCTGAGTTTTAGCCCCTAAACCCACATAAAGGTGGAAGGAGAAAATCAGCTCCACAAAGGTTGTCCTCTCATCTCCGTATTCTGGCCAGGGTGGCTTCATGGGCATTCCCTCCTAGCTCCCATAAGCACAATAATAGTAAAGTTAAAAAAAACAAATGAGGGGCTGGAGAGATGGCTCAGAGGTTAAGAACGCTGACTGCTCTTCCAGAGGTCCTGAGTTCAATTCCCAGCAACGACATGGTGGCTCACAACCTTCTATAATAAGATCTGATGCCTCCTTCTGGACTGCAGGCAATCATACAGTACTGAACACTATAAATAATAAATAAATCTTTAAAAACCCAACATCTTTTATCCTTCACTTTCAATTAGAAGAATTTCAAGATGGCTCAGTGATTAGAAGAATCTGAAAGTTCTTCCATATAACATAGTGAGCTCCAAGTCTACATAGTGAGACCCAGTCTCCCAACAGACAGACAGACAGATGTGTGTGTGTTACAGATGGTTGTTCAAGTATTCTGAATGTTTCTAAGAACATTCTAAGAATGGACTCAGCCCTCCCTCTTCCAGTGCCAGTTTTCAAATAATCTCAATGTATGTCTTGTGTGTATATACATGATGTAAAATACACTTAGAATCCCTGAAGCAGGGAAAAGTTTCAAAATACTCAAAAGTTCCCAGCACTTGGGAGGCAGAGGCTGGGCAGATCTCTGTGAGTTCAAGGTCAGCCTGGGCTACAGAGTGAGTTCCAGGACAGGCTCCAAAAGTACAGAGAAATCCTGCCTCGAAAAACTAATAAAAGGGGCTGGAGAGATGGCTCCGCAGTTATAAGCACTGACTGCTCTTTCAGAGGACTGGGGTTGAATTCCCAGGACCCACATGGCAGCTCATAAGTGTGTGTAAATCCAGTCCCTGAGCGATCTGAAACCTTCACACCATTGCACATAAAATAAAGTTTCAAAAAAAAAAGGGGGGGGGGAACAAATTAAAAAAATACTCAAAGGTCACAATAAATTTTGACTCTTTTGTTTTTGTTTTTCAAGACAGGGTTTCTCTGTGTAGGTTTGGCTCTCCTAGACTAGGCTGGCCTCAAACTCACACCTGGCTCAAATTTTGGCTCTTATACCACAGACCAGCTCAAATTTTTGTTCTTATACTATATACTGTAATCTCTTTTAATGATTCCATTAAATACAATATTAACCAGCCAGATTAGAGAATGCGGTTTCTATGATGATTAAATTAAAGAGAGGGGTGGGGAAAAGGCAATGAACAGAGGATGAAGTTGTTGCTGGGTATAAAAACTAAATGATTTAAGTCATTTACTTCAGTTAAATATATAGTAGAAATTCTAAGAGTCTACTGTGCTGCCAAATGGAATATAATAACATTGTCCTTGCTGGGTGGTGGTGGCGCACACATTTAATCCCAGCACTCAGGAGGCAGAGGTAGACAAATCTCTGTGAGTTTGAAGCCAGCCTGGTCTACAGAGTGAATTCCAGGACAGCCAGACACCATTTTGAAAAACCAAAATAAATAAATAATAAAATAAAGTATTCTAAGTTGCAGTGATATTTTGTAACTACACTGGAAAGTAAAAAAAATAATAATAATGCTCACGGGGGTTGATGGCTCAGTGGTTAAAAGCACTAGCTGCCCTTCCAGAGACCAACTTTGATTCACAGCACCCACATAGTGTCTCACAACTATTAACACCAGTCCCAGGGGTCTGACATCCTCTTCAGACTCCATGAGTATCAGGCATACTCATGGTGCAGACATATATGCATTCATACCTATAGAACAAAATTTAAAAATTTAACAGAACAAAAACCTTAGAGGCTAGAATGATGGCTTAGCAGTTAAGAACACTCACTGCTCCTACAGAGGACACAGGTTGGGTTCCTAGCACCTACAAGGTATCTCACAACCATTGGTAACTCCAGTTCAGGAGATCTAATACCACCATCCGACCTTTGAGAGCACCAGGCATACAGATGGTGCACATACATATATACAGACAGACAAAACACTCATACACATAAACCTAAGAACATTTTAAAACTCTCACAGTATATTCACCCTTAAAGTTAGTTCCAATACTTCCTACTCCAGACCACACATTTGCAATCCAAGCACTCAGGCAGATCACTCACCAGTTCAAGGATAGCCTACATATTCAGTTCCAGGGCAATCAGAGATACACATTAAGTACACAGTAAGACCCTGTCTCAAAACAAAGTTACCTATTTCAAAAATCTTCCTTGTTCCAGCAGCAAGGGGCTTGTTGTTTTGAAATCAAATCACATGTTGTACCAGCTGGAACTCTCAATTGTCCTGACTCCAGCCTCTACCTCGCAAATGCTGGGATTACAGGTAAGCAACAATGAAAGCATCATTATTTTCCTTGCTTCTGAGGGTTGGTTACATACACACACCTTACATTATTGTGGTTTGTATTGTAGCTACTTGGGATCTGTCTGGGTTTTGTTGTTGTTTGGTTTTTGAAGAAAGGACTTCTAAGTGGTGGCCTCAAACTTGCAGCAATCCTCCTGCTTCCGCCTCCTAAACATTGATAACAGGCCTGTGCCCCTGTGCCTACCTTGTCTCCTTTAATTGGCAAACTCCTTCCTAAAGAGGGGGATTATATTCTCAGTTACCTCTACTCCCTCTTGACTAATACAAAGAAGAAACTGGACAAACAGTTGCTGAATTACTCTAGCCACTTGACACTCTTTCAATCGTCCACAGTAAATCTTAAACTCTTTGTGAAGGTCGAGTTAATCTAGCAGCCCAAAGCCAACAACACTTCTTCGATGAGATGAATACAACCGTCTCTGTAGGGAGCGGTATCATCACCTCTTGGTTTGATTTGGGCAAATGAATCAATACCTAAATTGACTGTTGTACACAGACTCTTTAGAACTCTCTGTGATGAAGTTGAGAAAAATCATCTCCCCAAAGTAGGCCAGAATCACGCACACACCCCCTCCCCTTTTCTGAAACTTCTATCAGTGATGCTCCCACGCTCTCACTCCCACCAGGGAGAAAGGCTGTCAAATTACTTGCTGCGTACCTAGTGGCGATGCAGACGCAGCTAGCGCTCTAGGTCACTGCCACCGCGGAAGAACTCCTCTGCGGGGCGGACCCCAACTCCTGGCCTCTCTAGCCTCATCACTCCTCGCACCGCTCTCTGCCTTCTGTCTCGTGATGCCCCCCACATCTGGGTTAGCTCAAGGACTCGAGGAGGCAGAGGGCACGGCCGTGGGCAGAAGCACCGAGGCCTGAGGAGAGCTCTAGCGGTTTGAAAAGCTCGGGACCCCGAGAAAAGCACGGGGTCGGGGAACAGGGCCCAGCGGGCTGAGCCCTCAGGGCCACTCGCCTCCTCCTTGGCCAGGCCGCCGGGGGGCGCTGTGGGAGCTCGGGCGGATCCGCTAGCTCGGCCTCCCCGGCAGGAACCGGTCGGGGCGCCCCCCGCAGTGGTGGTCTCTCAGGAAGCCGCCGGGAAACCTGGGCGACGGAGTAAAAGGAGACGCTCCGGGCGCACAGGAGAGGCGAGGAGGGCCTCCCGGCTCCACCAGCCCCTCACCTTCATGGCCGCGACCGCCTCGGCTCGGTCGGCTCTACCCGGGAACTCAGCACCATAGCAGCCTCCTCACACAACGGACCTCCTTCCTTCTAAGGCGGCGAATGCTGCTCCTCCCGAGGCCGACTGAGCGTCCCGACGTAAGGGGCGTGGCCACGTCCGGCTCACGCCCCGGGAAGACGCCGAGCGGCGGCGGACAAAGCTCACCAATCCGAAGCAGTTCTTCGGGGGGCCGGTCACCAGAGCCAATGAAAAATTGTAGGGAAGGGGCGGGGCCTCGGGCGCAGCCTCGGGAGCGAAGAGGGGCAGGGCAGGGCAGGGCTGGGCGGGGTCCGACGCTTCGGCTCTCCGAGGGGAAGCTCTCGAGACTGAATTGGCTTCCCACTTCCGTGCCTTAATTCCCCTACGGAGACAGAAAAGAGTGTGATGAGGTGGGAGAAGCGGTTGGTTTGGAGTATTTTGTTCTCACCTGCCGAGCAGGCCCTCGGGGCTTACCCCATTCTCCGAATGTTTTAGATTCCCACATTGCGAGAATCTCTGGTCTCGAGGAGAGGCGTAGGAAGAACCACTAATGAGGTTTATTGAATTAAATTCCCATTGTTCCCATTGCTCTTTTATTTGTCGTTGTTTAGCGTGTGTGTGTGGGGGGGGGGGTAAAACAGAGAACAGAGTTTCCATGACTGTCCTATGAAGACCAGGCTGGCCTCAAACTCAAAGGAGCCGCTTGCCTCTGTCTCCAAGTGCCACCACACCTAAGACCAATTGACCTTTGAAATGTTCAACATGACCCAACTCCTAACCCTTTGAAGGAATTCACATGATCCTTTCTAATTGACGTGGGAGGCAGGGAAACAAGTGGCAAATAGTATCAATTTCCTCAACCTCACTGGGTTAAGGCTTTAAATAGTTAGTTTTCCTACACTTCTTTCTCTCACTTCAAAATAATAACTGAAACTTTGCCGGGTGGCAGTGACGCACGCCTTTAATCCTTTAATATGGGAGCAGAGGCAGGCAGATCTCTGTAAGTTTGAGGCCAGCCTGGTCTACAAGATCGAGTTCCAGAACAGGCTCCAAAGCTACAGAGAAACCCTGTCTCAAAAGAGAGAGAGAGAGAGAGACAGAGAGAGAGAGAGAGAGAGAGACAGAGAGAGAGAGACAGAGAGAGACAGAAAAGAGAAAAAGAAAAGAAAAAAACTGACACCTTAGATTTGAAGATGTTAATTCCTTCTTAGTAAAGACCCAGGCAGTTCCACTCCTCGAGACAGGGTTTTTTTGTGTCCTGGGACTATCCTGGAACTCGCTCAGTAGAGCAGGCTGGCCTGAACTCACACAGATTCACCTGCTTCTGCCTCCTGAGCCCTGAGATTAAACGTGTGCCACCACCACTGCCTGGTCACTATTACTTGAAAAAAAAAAAAAAAAGACAACAACAAACTCACTTTAAAATTCTTTACCTTGTGTATCTATGCACCATATGTGTGCTGTGACCAAAAGTCAGAAGATGTTGGCTCCCCTGGAACTGAATTACAGGTGGTTGTGAATCATTATGTGAGTGCTAGGAACCACACCCAGTTCCTCTGCAAAAGTAACAATGCAAATGCCCTGCACTTGGGAGACAGAGGCAGGTGGATCTCTGTGAGTTCAAAGCCAGCCTGGTCTACAGAGCTAGTTCCAGGACAGAACAGGTTTCAAAGCTGCAGAGAAACCCTATGCGGGGAGGGATAAAAGGGTAACAACACTCTTAACCACTGAGCTATCTCTCCAGCCCCTGTCTATTCCTTTTTTAAAAAAACAAACAAAAGACTTTATTTATTATATATGCAGGCCAGAAGAGGGCACCAGATCTCATTACAGACGGTTGTGAGCCATCATGTGGTTGCTGGGAATTGAACTCAGGACCTCTGGAAGAACAGTCAATGCTCTTAACCTCTGAGCCTTCTCTCCAGCCCCCCTGTCTATTCCTTTTTAACAGATCTGCTTAGATGTACTCTTTGGCAGAACACTCATGCAGCTGGACACCGTGGCACAGGCCTTTAATCCCTGGACTGGGGAAGTAGAGGCAAGCGAATTTCTTCAAGGGTTAGTGAGTAAATATCAAAATATTCTGGCTGTCTCGGAAATGCAAATAAAACCACAGACATCACTCCTACTCAGATGCTGGAAAGAGCAAAACGCGTGTAAACCTTGTTGAAGATGAGGAAGCCTCACTGGTGGTCGGAATGTGACATGAGAAGGCTGCTGGGCAGAATTCTGGCAATCATATAAGGACGTGCAACATAAAGTTACCTATGGCCACAGAGAAACTTAGAGCAGGATTCACAGCAGCTGAAATGGGGAGGCCGCACAAATGCCCGACGCTGAATGAATGTAGAAACGCATAGTTTTCTTCTTTTTGAGAGAGGGCTGACCCCCTGGATACAACAGAATGTTTTCTGGCTTGACTAACATGCATGAGGCCCTAGGTTCAATCCCTAATGCTGCCAATGGAAAAGATAAAATCATTTACAAAATATGTCTGAGTCATCAAAATGACTCAGTATGTAAAGTACTGTGGGCAAAGTCTGAGGAACTCAGCTTAATCCCCAGGATGCATTTAGGGTGGAAGAGAGAATCAGCTCCACAGAGTTGGCTTCTGACCTCCACATGGATGTTGGGTACAACGATCATATACTTTCCACCCCCCCATCCCTGTCTTTCTCTCCATCTCTCTCCCTCTGTCTCTCTCTCCCCCTCTCCTCTCCCCTCCCCTACTCTCCTCCTTTCTCTCTCTATCCTCTCTCTCTCACACACACACACAACATAACAAATAAAATTCAGGGGCTGTCTAGATAGTTCAGTGGGCAAAGGTATTTGCACTCAAACTTGATGAACTAAGTTCCAGCCCTGGATTCGATATGATGGAAGAAGAAAACCAACTTCCCCAAGTTGTCCTCTGACCTCCATACAGGAACCAGAATATGTGCAGTGTGTTCATGCATGTGTGTGCACACACATACACAGGCACGCGCAAACACACTCACACACACTAAATGTAACTTTATTTATTTATTTATTTATTTTTTTGGTTTTTCGAGACAGGGTTTCTCTGTGGTTTTGGAGCCTGTCCTGGAACTAGCTCTTGTAGACCAGGCTGGTCTCGAACTCACAGAGATCCGCCTGCCTCTGCCTCCCAAGTGCTGGGATTAAAGGCGTGCGCCACCACCACCCGGCTAAATGTAACTTTAAAAAGTAAAAAAAGAAAAAGCAAAAATAAATGTCCAGAATGTGTATCACATATTAAATGTTCAGAATAGTAAATTCTCGGAGAAAGGGGTGACCCCCAGGGACGAAGGAGTTGAGAATGATGAAGTGGCTGCTATTGAGCATGCAGTTCCTTTTTGCCATGGAGTATTGTTTTCTACTGGTGATAGGGATCAAATCCAGAGCACTCCGCCTGTGTTCTGTCACTGAGGTCTGCCTCAGACACACTCTGGAGGATGCAAAGGTTTAAAACTGGCTCAGATGGCAGTGGCCACGGGAATAGAGTCTGCATGAGTAGATGATTCCTAACTACCTGGAGTTGAGACTTGAGATACTTCGTATTTTTTTTTATTTAGTTTTGTATTTTGAGATTGATTTTATTTTATGTGTATGGGTGTTTTTCCTGCCTCTATAGACATACTTGCACTGCTTGTGTGCCTAGTGTCTGAGGGGACCGAAAGAAGGTGTCAGATCTCCTGGAACCAGAGTTCAAAATGTCTGTGATCCACCATGTGGGAGCTGGGAATCAAACCTGGGTCCTCTGGAGTGTTCCTAACCACTGAACAATCTCTCTAATCTGTTATTTTTGAGATATCGTCTTGTCGTGTAACTCTAGCTGGTTTAGAACTCACTATGTAAACCGGGCATGGTGGCACACGTCTTTAATCCCAGCACTTAGGAGGCAGAGGGAGGCAGGTCTCTGTGAGTTCAAGGCCAGCCTAGTCTACAAAGCAAGTTTTTTTTTTTTTTTTTTTGGTTTTTCGAGACAGGGTTTCCCTGTGGTTTTGGAGCCTGTCCTGGAACTAGCTCTTGTAGACCAGGCTGGTCTCGAACTCACAGAGATCCACCTGCCTCTGCCTCCCGAGTGCTGGGATTAAAGGCGTGCGCCACCACCGCCCGGCTTACAAAGCAAGTTCTAAGACAGTCAGAACTGTTATATAGAGAGATCCTGTCTTGAAAGACAAAAACAAAAAACAAAAAGAACTCACTATATAGGTAAGGAGACTTTGAAATCTGGATTCTCTTGCTTCCACTCCCCCAGTGTTAGAATTACGGTGATTGGCTTCTACTACTGGCCTTTGAAACTTGACACTTTCGGTAAAGGAGATTTGATGTGTGATGGAATGTTGCTTCACTTCATTTCATTTTCCACGTAAAAACGTTCTTCTTTCCACTGTGTGCTAATTGTACCAATTATAGTTTGAGAAAATGTGGTTTCCTAACTTACAATAAACTACCACTTTGTATTTCAGAGATAAAAAGAATTGCCAAGACACATGAGATAATTTATTGTAGCTCAATTACTTGTTTATTGTATAGTGGGAGTGTTCTCTGGGCATCTGGGTAGGTTTTTGTTTTTGTTTGTTTTGACTGGGGGATGAAACAGGGTCCTTCGTAGCCTAGGCTGGAGATACACAGCTGAGGCTGTATTGAACTCCTAGAGCCTCATGCCTCCACCCCCCACTTCTGGGATCTCAGACATTTTTATTTATTTTTGCCTTAAATTAAATCTCTTCTAATATAAATAAAAATATAACTGCAATATATGGCTACCTACAATGTATCAATATATGCATAAAGGAAAAAGTCATATCCTTTTCTACACATACATGTTTATTTACATTTTATTTATTTGATGTACTTGTGTGTGCTTGTGTCTGCATGTATCAGAGTTCATGTAATAGGGTTGGAACATAGGCAGGCAGGCAGACACAGCAGCAGGCACCTCAAGCCCTGAGACATCTTTCCAGCCCAATCTTTTTTAAATTACACTTATCTGTCTGTCCGTCTGTCTGTCTATCTATCTATCTATCTATCTATCTATCTATCTTTGGGGGTAGGTGGGACACACTCAAGACACAGGACACTTGTAGAGGTCAGAGGACAACTTGTGGGAAGCAGACAGCCTCATTCCTGTCGTGTGCATCCTAGGGATGAAAACTCAAATCTTCAGGCTCCATGCCAAGCGCTCTCACCAACACATAAAATGTTATCTGAAATAGAATCTTTTGATGTGGCCCAAGCTGGCTCTAACTCATAGCAATTCTCCTGCCTCAGCCTCCTTAGTGATGAGATCACAAGTATGAACCACCACATCCGTCTACATGAAAAGTTCTTCTTCTGAGTTTATAAAGTGCTGAAAGTCAATTGACTTGGGGATGCAGTGGCGTGTGCCTGTGGTTAGAGCTGAGGTGAGAGGAGCCCAGGGATCTGGGGGTCTGAGGACAGCCTGGGGACATGCAGGGAACCCTGTCTCCAAACAGAAAACCATCTGAACCCTCTCTCACACGGAAGAAGAAACAAAATGACATGATCTAAACCTGTTTTAGTTACTAAATAACCTATATCTTTCAATCATGTGTACTTGTAAGACAACAGGGTAGAAAGATAGTTATTTTTAGTCTATCTCTTCACCATTTTAAGAACATTAACTCATAGCCCAGGCATGGTTGTGCACACCTTAGATCCCAGGACTCAGGATGCAGAGGCAGGGGGATCTCTGAGTTTGAAGCAGTCTAGTCTATATAGTGAGTTCTAGGGCAACCGGAGCTGAGATCCTGTCCAAAAAAGAAAGTAATTCATGTGTGGAAGGCAAAATGAGTAGTTTTTCAAAGTCATTTAGCAACTTGCTAGACTAGTCTTATTTTGGAAAAATTCAAACTCATATGAGATAAAGAGTATCACTCAGTAATGGAGCAGATGGATTTCTTTTTTTTTAATTTATTTAATGTTATGTGCATTGGTGTGAGGGTGTCAGATCCCCTGGAATTTGAGTTACAGACAGTTGTAAGCTGCCATGTGGGTGCTAGGAATTGAACCTGGGTCCTCTGGATGAACAGCCAGTGCTTTTAACTGCTGAGCCATTTCTCCAGGCCAAGATGGATTTCTTTAAGTTCATGGTCAGCCTGGTCTACATAGTGAGTTCCAGACTAGCCATGTAGATAGACAAACAGACAGAAAGGAAGAAAGAAAGATGGATGATAGATAGATACATACATACATACATATATACACACAAATACATCATACATGCACACATACATGATATGTAGATAGGTAGATAGATAGAGAGATACAGACAGAATAGAGAGTCCCTATGTTACTTCACCCAGTTTTAATGGTTCTCTGCATTCTTGCTTTTTTTTTTTTTTGAGACAGGGTTTCACTGTGTAGTCCTGGCTGCCCTGAAACTCACTCTGTAGACCAGGCTAGCCTGAACTCATGGAAACACCTGCCTCTGCCTCCCGAGTGCTGGGATTAAAGGTGTGCACCATGAACGTCCAGCTCCATTCTTTCATTCTTACCTGTAGTACTTGCCTCGCTCTATCCACCCCCCCCCCATCCAGTTAACCGAGTTAAACTGAGTGTTAGATTGGTGAATGTGAAAATGTGTGAGAATCCAACCAAGTTTGCTGTGTTAATAAAAGTGTTCTGGGTCATTTTCATGATGATAACCAAGACAAGGTGATCCATCTTCTTCAGAGTCACTGTTTAAATTTCATGATTTAAAAGATGGTTTTCAGGGCTGGGGATGTGGCTTGGTTGGTAGAGTGCTGTCTACCATGTAGGAAACACTACTTTAGATCCCCAACACTGCCTAAAACCAAGTGTGGAGATGTAGGCCTGTAATCCCTGCACGGGGGGTGGGGGGGGGAGGCAGGAGGAGCATAAATTCAAGGTCATTCTTGGCTACACAGTGAATTAATTGAAGGCCAGCCTGGCATACATGAGACAACTTCTCAAAAAAGAAAGAAAATCAGAAGCAAAAACAAAGAAATCCTTGTTTAACCCAAGTTTGCAAGTGACAATGTTATAAATGGATAGATAACAAAAATGTACTCAGTGGGAGCCAGCATCATGGCTCAGGGGAAAAAGTGCTTGCTGCCCAGTCTGGTTACCTGAACTCAATGTCTGGCATCCATGTGTTGGAAGGTGAGAACCACCTCACAGAAATTGTCCTCTGACCTCCACACGCATGCAGTGGCATGTGCACTCCCATTCTCCCTCTCTTACACACACATGTGCACGCACACACACACTGATAATAAAATAATGTAATCAAAAGAGTACAAGAGGGGGCTGGAGAAATGGCTCAGTGGTTAAGAGCATTGCCTGCTCTTCCAAAGGTCCTGAGTTCAATTCCCGGCAACCACATGGTGGCTCACAACCATCCGGAATGAGGTCTGGTGCACTCTGCTGGCCTGCAGGCATGCACACAGACAGAATATTGTATACTAAATAAATAAATAAATAAAAAAGAGTACAAGAGAGACTGGAACGAGGGGTTCATCTCAAGGGGTAGGACGACGAGAGAAGATAACAAGATAACAGGAGGGAATCTGATCAAAGTGTATTACACATGTCCACAGTTATGCAAGAGTAAATAAAATGTTGATTTTATGAAAAAAAGAAGTTCTCCATCTGTGAAACGGAGGCCGTGATTGCCAACTGGTACCTTGAGCCTTAAAACTTTGCTGAGTAGGTGAAAACTACTGACAGCGGAACGGAAGAGAGGCAGAACTTTAGTGGTTTTCCAGAGTCAAAGGGGAGGTTTTACAGGTGCCCCGCCCCACCCTCCCTACTAGGCAAACCCGGCACAGGACTTTCTTCTTGTCATAGCTTGGGAAACTGAGTCAGTCCTGAACTCCCTTGCCTGAGGCTGAGTGTAAACCGATGAAAGTCAGAATCATGCCAGCCCGTGCAGGGTCATGTTCTCTGGTGTTTCTGTTCTTCTAGTAAAGAGACAGATCTTGTAAAACAAGTTCATTCCTGTTCGGGAATCTCCATTCACACAAGAGGGGTGTCTGGAGATGTGAGCACGCCACAGTATTGGGAGGTAATTTGCCTCTGATGCAGGTGGCTACTTTACTTTCCCCGTGGACTTTCTAGCTCATTCTCCTCATATGGAGCACTCTCAAGTGCCAAACCCTAAACAAAGGGACACAGTTTTTCTTCTTGTGGAGCTTAAAAGCCACAACGAATGTCGATGCGTCAGAACTGCTGTGTTGATTTCTTACGGCTGCTGAATTGAATGCCTACAAGTCTGGTGGCTTGAATAACAGAAATAGATTCTCTCACAGCATAGAGACCAAAAGTCTGACATCACTTATTAGCAGAACCATGGTTCGAATGTGTTACCTTTGAACTCGTGGTTCCCAGCTGCAGGTGCTGTTTTGGGAGACTGTGGAACCATCTGGACATGGCCGACTTAGGCTGCAGGAGTTGGCCTGGAGAGCTATGGCTAGATCCCAGTTCTGCTCACTTCTCTGCCTTCTAGTCTGTTAGGATGTGAGGAAGCCATGCCCCCAAGTTCCTGCTGCTAGGGATGATGCCACCTTCTGTTACGCCTTCATCACCATGAGGGACTGTTTCTGCTCTAATTGGAGACGTGAGCCCTTTCCCTCTTAGGTTATTTGGTGACAGCAACATAGAACTAGCACGGCGATGGGACAATCTTTTATCTCTGTCTTCACCTGACATCGTGCCCACCACACACTCCAGAATGACCCCATATTTTACCATCAATGTTGCTTCTTCAAAGTAAACTCATGTTAACAGGCTCTGGGTGAATGTGTAGTTTTAGAACTCACTATATGGCCTCAAGTCCACGGATTGCTCATGGCAATCCACCTGCCTCAGTGTCCCATTTGGTTGGATATTTACTTCAAAAGCTCTAAAGTTCTGAGTTCATTCTACACACACACACACACACACACACACACACACACACAGAGAGAGAGAGAGAGAGAGAGAGAGAGAGAGAGAGAGAGAATGAAATATTTTTTAAAAGAGGCTGGGCTTGTATCTCTGTGAGAGAGTGTTCGTCTGTCTAGCGTGAGGACTACACCCCACCAGCAGTTGGTGACAGTCAAGATGAAACTCTGGAATTGTCATTGGTTTGAAAGTCAGCCTTTTGAACAGCACACAACATGCCAGTTTCCCCCTGAATTGAATCATATTTTATGACTTCATTATTCCAAGTTGTTTCTAAGTATATGCCAGAGTAGCATTCGCTAGCTAAGGAAATGCTAAAATATAACATTTCCGACGCTCACCAATGAACAGGGCTGATAGACCTCAATTGTCCTACTTAGCCTAAGCTTCCAGGGCTCACAACCTATCAAAGGAAAGCAAGCCAGCTCCCTCCGCACGCCTGAGAAGCGCTGGGAGGATCAAGAAGATGATGAAAGGGACGAAGCCTCTTTCTAAAGATCATAGACAGCACATCGTTAGAGCCCTCATTATGTGTGCTGCCAAGTGACTCACAGAGGGCATGGGCTCAGACCCTGCCTTTCCCTGCTAACAGTTTACAACCCAGGCAGACAGACAGGCTGACGCTCACACTCGTTTACAGACCAGCCAGACACACACAGTGCAGCACGACCATCAAGTCAACGGATGTTTGAGTGAGGCAAACATTGAGATGGGGACATCCAGATGCCTGAAATAAAAATAGGTGAACATCCCACTTCTGGGCTAAGGTAAACCGATGGGACAGAAGTTTACCCACCATCGCATCCATTGGCAAGAATAAACACAAGACTCAAAATTGCTCTAAAAAATACCAACCTTTTATTTACCCTCATTCTGAACGCTTACATCTGCTAGGGTCCTTGGCTTTTGTGCATGTGTATGTGATGGGAGGGGGACTCATTGAATCCACAGTCCTCCTGCCTCAACCTCCTAAAGGCTGGGATTGTAGGAGTGGAGGCCATGTCTGGAGGGTCACAATAATTGAAACAATTGGGGCTGGAGAAATGGCTCAGCGGTTAAGGGCACCTGATACTTCTCAGCAGCCAGATGGCTTACAACCACATGTAAGTCCAGTTCCAAAGGATGTGATATCCTCTTCTGACCTCCATGGGCACCAGGCACACACATGGTACATAGCTATTTTGGCAAAAAATTCATAAATGTAAAATAAATGTTATTTATTTATTTATTTAGTTAGTTAGTTAGTTAGTTTGTTTGTTTTGAGACAAAGTTTCTGTGTATAGCCCTGGCTCTTCTGGAACTCACTATGTAGACCAGGCTGGCCTCAAACTCAAAGAGATCCACCTGCCTCTGCCTCTTGGGTGGTGGCATTAAAGGTATGCACCACCATTGCTCAGCAAATAAATATATCTTTAAAAAATAATAATTGTAGGGGGCTGGAGAGATGGCTCAGCGGTTAAGAGCATTGCCTGCTCTTCCAAAGGTCCTGAATTCCCAGCAACCACACGGTGGCTCACAACCATCTGTAATGAGGTCTGGTGCTCTCTTCTGGCCTGCAGGCATACACACAGACAGAATATTGTATACATAATAAATAAATATTAAAAAAATAATTGTAGCAATCTCTGTTAAAGTCTCTAGTTACAGACCATGGTTTTGTGTGATATTTCTGAACACATGTCTGTAATTGCCTTTGCTAAAATAAAACTGCTTTTTCTTCTGAACACCATTGGCACGATCCCTGAAAGAGCTCTTTTGGCCTTGAATCGAAGATGTTTTTGTTTCAACTAACTCAATTCTATTTAATTCTTATCCCTTGTCATTTGAATTAGGACTCAGAATGGTTGGTCTTTTTTTTTTGGATAGCTAATTATTTTGATCATTTCGACACTTGAGAAAAACACTTTCTAGGGGCTGTGGGTACAACTCAATGGTATAGGACTAGCCTAGTAAAATGCAAAGATTTGGGTTCTCTATAAATAAATAAATGGAATGAAAGAAAAGAGAGAAGGAGGAAGCACAACGCTCCAGTATGGAGAACCTGTGGTTTAAAGTTCTCCTAGCAAGTCAAGGTCCCTTCAAGCATGTAGCCTATCAGAATCAAGGTTGGCCCGGGCTATAAGAGACAGTCTCATAAAACAAAAATTGGGCTTCAAAAATGTCTCAGTCAGTGAAAGTGTTTGCCGATTGACTATGAGGGCCAGGGTGGAATTCTCAGCACCCACATAAAAGGTGGATATGGCAGTTTGCGCCTATAACCCCAGTGCTAGGGAAGTGGGGACAGGACAGGAGACTCCCCAGGACATGGTGGCCAGCCAGTCTACCTGAATCTGCGAGTTCCAAGAAATGGCTCAGTAGGTAAAAACGCTTGGCTCACAAACATGAGGACCTGAGTTAAAGTCCTCAGGACCAACATTAAAAAGTCAGTGTGGGCCGGGCGGTGGTGGCGCACGCCTTTAATCCCAGGCAGAGGCAGGCGGATCTCGGTGAGTTTCAAGGCCAGCCTGGTCTATAAGAGCTAGTTCCAGGACAGGAACCAAAAAGCTACGGAGAAACCCTGTCTCGAAAATTAAAAAAAAAAAAAAAAAGTCAGTGTGGTCACAGGAGAGTCTGTGATTCTGATGCTAGAATGGACTGAGACCAAAGGACTTGCTGGCTTCCAGCCTCACTCCAGGTCCAGAGAGAGGCCCTGCCTCAAGGTAAAACAATGGAGAGTTATAGAGGGAAAATACTTGACACCCTCTTTCCTCCATGAGCACACAGTGCACACATCCACCTACACATATGCCCCCACAAATATGCTTGTGAATGCAATAATAATAATATAGTGGAGAGCAACCGGAAGATATCAGGTATCAAATTCTGGCCCCCACATGCATGCATAACTACACCCAAACAAACTTGTACACAAGTATACACACACACACACACACACAAACATGTACACAAGCATGTATCTACACACACAAAATTGATACAAATCTGAGTTAAATTTTATAATTTTTTACTTTTTATCTGTTGATAGTGAAGATCAGACTTAGAGTTAGGATACATTAGTTTTAAAAAAGAGGAGAAAATGAACAGTGTGGTACATGCCAATAATCCCAGAATTTTGCAGTTTTGGGGTAGGAGGGTTGGGAGTTCAAGGCCAGCCTGGACTATGTATTGAGGTTGCCTCTAAAAACAAAGGAAATAAAAATAAGGCTGAGGGATATACTGAAGAAGAGACTGGGAGAAGTATTGATTAAGAGCTCTGACTGCACTTCCAGAGCACCTGGGTTCCGTTCCCAGCTCTGATGTGAGTGGCTCACAACGACCAGCTCTGGTGAATCTCACACCTTCCTCTGGCCTCCAGGAGCCCTACATACACAGAAACAGACATACGCGTAGGCAAAGCACCCATACACATAAAATAAAAATAAATGAATCTCTGAAAATGGAAAAACAGCTGGGTGTGGTGGTGTACGCCTTTAATCCCAGCACTCAGAAGGCGGAGGCAGGCTGAGCTCTGTGAGTTCAAGGTCAGCCTGGTCTACAGAGTTAGCTCCAGCACGGCTGGGACTGTTACACAGAGACACCCTATCTCAAAAAGTCAATAAGCGGGGGATCTCTGTGCATTTCAGGCCAGTCTGGTCTAAGGAGTGAGATCCGGGACAGCCAGGGCTCCACAGGGAGACCGTGTCTCGAAAAACTGGAGGGGGGAGAGTAATTTAGTTTCCTGCCCTTCCCCCCTTCCCATAAACGATGTTTTTCAGTGTCTTGTAACTGAGAGGGGGTAAACAGCCAGGTCTGTGTGGAAACACTGGCATGCCGCTATTCTTACCCAGTCTATAAGGCAGTGTTCACCAAATCCTTTTTCTTTTTTCTCTTTCTTTTTTTTTTAGATTTATTTATTAATTAATTATGTATACAATGTTCTGTCTGCATGTATGACTGCAGGCCAGAAGAGGGCACCAGATCTCATTACTGGTGGTTGTGAGCCACCAAGTGATTGCTGGGAATTGAACTCAGGACCTCTGGAAGAGCAGCCAGTGCTCTTAACCTCTTAGCCACCTCTCCAGTCCCCCACCAAATTGTTTTTCATGACCAAGAATAAAAATACAGGGATAGTTCAGCTGAAAGAAATAGTTTTTAAAAAGATTTATTCAGGACAGGTGGTGGTGGTGCATGCCTTTAATCCCAGCACTTGGGAGGCAGAGGCAAGCAAATCTCTGTGAGTTCGAGGCCAGCGTGGTCTACAAAGCGAGTTCCAGAACAAGCTCCAAAGCTACAGAGAAACCCTGCCTTGAGAAAACCAAAACAAAAGCTTTATTTATTTATTTATTTATTTATTTATTTTTGGTTTTTTGAGGCAGGGTTTCTCTGTGGTTTTTTGTAGCCTGTCCTGGAACTAGCTCTTGTAGACCAGGCTGGTCTCGAGCTCATAGAGATCCGCCTGCCTCTGCCTCCCAAGTGCTGGGATTAAAGGTGTGCGCCACCACCACCCGGCTTCAAAAGCTTTATGTTGTATAGTGTTCTGACTACGTGTATGCTTGCAGGCTACGAGAGAGCGCCAAATCTCATTACAGATGGTTGTGAGCCACCAGTTGGTTGCTCGAAATTGAACTCAGTACCCCTGCAAGAGCAGTCAGTGCTTTTAATCTCTGAGAAATCTCTTCAGCCCTGAAATGCTTTTTAAGAGACTTAATTTATTTTTAAATATTTTAAATATTTTTAACAGACTTAATTCATTTTATTTTTCTTGTATAGATAAAATGTCTAGACAGTGGTGGCACACACCTTTAATCCCAGCACTTGGGAGGCAGAGGCAGGCAGATCTCTATGAACTCGAGGCCAGCCTGGTCTACAGAGCTAGTTCCAGGACAGCCAGAGTTGTTGTATAAAGATCTGGTGTGGGTTTTCACAAGATGGTCAGCGAATTCCTGACTTGGTGAACACAGTCTCTTTCCAGAGGTCTGGGAGTCAGGGAGCTGTAGGTCTTGGAGATGGTGTCAAAGGTGGCTTTGGCAATGTTGCCAGGGATGGCAGTGCAGCCCCTGGCTGATGTGTAGCAGTCACCAATACAGGTCATTAGAGAAAGCTTCGTGGGCACAGGCGCAGAGGTGCTGCCAGTGCCTCTGGGACAGAAATGGGGTGCATTAGCACAGAGCCACAGCAGCCTGTCACTTTTCATGGAACAGTGTGGGGCTTGCCAATCTTGTTCCCCCAGTAACCTCTCCACACAGGGATAATGGAGAGTGATGGCCGCTTGGATGGCAGTGGATACCTCCTTGGAGCCCTTAACACAGAAACCAACATGACCATTGTAGTCCCCAACAGCGACAAGAGCCTTGTACCGAATCTGATTCTGCACTGGAATGAGCTTTAGAATCTCATCCTTTAGGGATGCACCCAGGAAAAATCAATAATCTCGGATTCCTTAATGGGCAATGAGGTCGATCTCCTCCAGGGACTGCTCTTCATGTCCTTAACCAGACATCTCAGCTCAGTGACAGGGATCCACTCCTTGACCTGGCACCTCCACGAGCCCCACAGCCTTGACCATGACCACAATGATAATCTCAGTCCCTAAGTTTGCTGATGAATCCTCCACAGAAGTCTCCATGAGAGCCTAATCCTGGGCTTCCGGTACCTCCCACTGCACCAGGGTCATCTGCCATTTGGTGTTTTCCCAGAGAAGAAGCTGAAGTATTTTTGATGACATTGTTCATGTGTGTGTTCATCAACATAGGGAGTATGAACGGTATGCATAAGTACACGTAAACATACATATACACATATGTATTATATGTACACACACGTATACACATATTTATATCTATGTATACATACTAAATGCCATTCTTCCTTGGATATAGCTCAGGGGTAGAGTGCCTACCTAGTCTAGATGAAGTCCTAGGATCAATTCCTGGTAACGACAAAAAATAATTCTTTTATTAATGAATTCTCCACACAAATTAGATAAAATACCTCTCAAAGACTTTGAAGAGGGCTGGAGAGATGGCTCAGTGGTTAAGAGCATTGCCTGCTCTTCCAAAGGTCCTGAGTTCAATTCCCAGCAACCACATGGTGGCTCACAACCATCTGTAATAAGGTCTGGTGCTCTCTTCTGAAGTGCATACACACAGATAGACTATTGTATACATAATAAATAATAAATATTAAAAAAAAAGACTTTGAAGAGCCAGAGAGTTAAACAGTTTCCCTGGCAATTTAATTGATTTGTGGTAGGAGAGCACTAAGAGACTGAAATTAGGGGCTGGAGAGATGTCTCGGCAGCTGAGAGCACTGGCTGCTCTTCTGGGGGTCCCCGGATCAGTTTTCAGCACCCACACAGCAGTTCACAACTTTCTCTAACTTAGACAGAGGATCTGATGCCCTTTTCTGGTCTCCCTGGGCACCAGGTATGCAGGTGGTGCACAGAAGTACAGGCAATCGCTTATAGAGATAAATAAAAGAAACCTTTTAAAAAAAACAGAAAGACACTTAAGGATTGAAAAATGTCCAGTTTTAACATTAAATAAAGAACACCCAGTGACTTCAGAACCTGTGAGAAGCAAGGGTTCTGGTGCTTTTCCTGGGAGACATGAAACTGTTTTAGTAAATTTGGCCTGACAAGAACTGATTAGCCGGACATGATGGTACATGCCTCTCATCTCAGCAGGAGGCAGGTAGAGGCAGGTGGTCTACAAAGTAACTGAGCTCTAGGACAGCCAGGCTGCACAGAGAAACCTGTCAAAAAATGAACTGGTTAAACAGTCCTCAAAATTAGGCTTTATGGGACCGAGAGATGGCTCAGCAGTTAAGAGCACTGGCTGTTCTTCCAGAGGACCATGGGTTCAGTTCCCAGGATCACATGGCAGCTCACACCTTTCTATAATTCCAGTTCCAGGGGATCTGATACCCTCACATAGACATACCTATGGGCAAAACACCAATGCACATAGAAGAAAAATAGGATTTACACTAAGGACCCAGTATAACCTGACTTTTTTATTATTATTATTAAAAATTTCTGCCTCCTCCCCACCTCCGTCTCCCATTTCCCTCCCCCTCCCCTGCTCCACTCCCCCTCCCTCTCCAGCCCGAAGAGCAGTCAGGGTTCCCTGTCCTGTGGGAAGTCCAAGGTCCTCCCCCCTCCATCCAGGTCTAGGAAGGTGAGCATCCAAACAGCCTAGGCTCCCACAAAGCCAGTACGTGCAGTAGGATCAAAACCCAGTGCCATTGTTCTTGGCTTCTCAGCAGCCCTCATTGTCCGCCATGTTCAGAGAGTCCAGTTTTATCCCATGCTTTTTTAGACCCAGGCCAGCTGGCCTTGGTGAGTTCCCAATAGATCAGCCCCATTGTCTCAGTGTGTGGGTGCACCCCTCGCGGTCCTGACTTCCTTGCTCATGTTCTCCCTCTTTCTGCTCCTCATTTGGACCATGGAAGCGCAGTCCGGTGCTCCAATGTGGGTCTCTATCTCTATCTCCTTTGATTGCCAGATGAAGGTTCTATGATGATATGCAAGATATTCATCAGTATGACTATAGGGTAGGGCCATTTCAGGCTCCCTTTCCTCAACTGCCCAAGGAACTAGCGATTTCTCAGGAAATTCGGGATCAACCTACCCCAGGACCCAGCAATACCACTCTTGGGAATATACCCAAGAGATGCCCTATCATATTACAAAAGCATTTGTTCAACTATGTTCATAGCAGCATTATTTGTAATAGCCAGAACCTGGAAACAGCCTAGATGCCATTCAATGGAAGAATGGATAAAGAAAGTGTGGAATATATACATATTAGAGTATTACTCAGTGGTAAAAAACAATGACATCTTGAATTTTGCATGCAAATGGATGGAAATAGAAAACACTATCCTGAGTGAGGTAAGCCAGACCCAAAAAGATGAACATGGGATGTACTCACTCATAATTGGTTTCTAGCCATAAATAAAGGACAGTGAGCCTATAATTCATGATCCTAAAGAAGCTAAATAAGAAGGTGAACCCAAAGAAAAACACATAGTTATCCTCCTGGATATTGTAAGTAGACAAGATTGCTGGGCAAAAAACTGGGAACTGGGGGTGGGGTGGGATGGGGGAAAGGGGAGATGAGGAGAGAAGAGTGAGAAGGGGAGGGTGGGAAGAACCTGGGGGAATGGGATGGTTGGGATAAAGGAAGGGTAGATATGGGAGCAGGGAAGTATATATCTTAATTAAGGGAGCCAATTTTAGAGTTGGCAAGAGACTTGACCCTAGAGGGGTTCCCAGGTGTCCAGGGAGATGTCCCCTGACTTTTAATAAAAATAGGGGTGTTTTAGTTAACTAATTAGTTTGAGCTATTTAACTTTATTTATTTATTTATTGAGACAGGATTTCTCTTTGTATCTTTGGCTGTCCTGGAACTCACTTTGTAGACCAGGCTGGCCTTGAACTCACTGAGATCCACCTGCCTTTGCCTCCTGAGTGCTGGGATTAAAGGTATATGCCACCATACCTGGATAATTTTTAAAAATTTTTAACTGTATTTAACTCAAATGCAGATATTCAACATAAGCCACTAGTAGGGCTCAGATTTATTCATTTAAAAACAAAATTATGGGAAATGAAACAAGATAATCTTTCAGTTTTCAAAGCTTTAAGGAAAGGCTCATGAATAGGGCCATAAAGGATCCGTGTAACCAGCCCCAGTCTCTCACTACCACTAGTTTACACCCATACTGTAATCTTTTTTATAATGATAAACTGATTGGCCCATTAGCTCAGGCTTCTTATTAACTCTTGTAAATTACATTATCCCATTATTCTTATCTATGTTAGCCACATGACTCAGTACCTTTTTCAGCGGGGCAGGTCACATCCTGCTTCTTCGGTGTCTAGACAGGATTGGGGAAAGAGCTTCCTTCTTCCCAGAATACTCCTGTTCTCATTGCCCTGCCTCTACTTCCTGTCTGGTTGCCCTGCCTATACTTCCTGCCTGCCTACTGGCCAATCATTGTTTATTTAAAACATAATTGACAGAATACAGAATTGTCCTGCACCATTTCCATCCCCCCTCTTTTTTTTTTTTTTTAATAAAACAAGAGCAGCAATAGTCCATATTTTGGGAATGTGGGTATAGTTTTCCAGGCTACTTCCTGCTGGTTTGGGCGCTGATAATCTTATGGGAACCTAAAGAAAATTTAGAATTATGATCAAGTTCTGCCTGGAGCATCCTGTGAGTCTTGATCATTTCAGGCAGCAGTCTTTTTTTTTTTTATTTATTAAAGATTTCTGCCTCCTCCCCTCCACCACCTCCCATTTCCCTCCCCCTCCCCCAATCAAGTCCCCCTCCCTCGTCAGCCCAAAGAGCAATCAGGGTTCCCTGCCCAGTGGGAAGTCCAAGGACCACCCACCTCCATCCAGGTCTAGTAAGGTGAGCATCCAAACTGCCTAGTCTCCCACAAAGCCAGTACGTGCAGTAGGATCAAAACCCAGTGCCATTGTTCTTGACTTCTCAGCAGTCCTCATTGTCTGCTGTGTTCAGAGAGTCCGGTTTTATCCCAGGCTTTTTCAGACCCAGGCCAGCTGGTCTTGGTGAGTTCCCGATAGAACATCCCCATTGTCTCAGTGTGTGAGTGCACCCCTCGCGGTCCTGAGTTCCTTGCTTGTGCTCTCTCTCCTTCTGCTCCTGATTTGGACCTTGGGATTTCTGTCTGGTGCTCCAATGTGGGTGTCTGTCTCTGTCTCCTTTCATTGCCTGATGAAGGTTAATATCCAGGAGGTCAGGCAGCAGTCTTAAATCTGTTCTGGATGTAGAACTCAGACATCCAGGCCATCTGTTCCTACTGGAGATTTCTCAGGTGGTCTTCCTTGACCAAACTGTAATCTTAATATATGTTCCTAAATTAAGATTTACAGTACAAATTTTCTAGTATAACCATTTATTTTTTTAAAATATTTATTTATTTATTTATTATGTATGCAATATTCTGTCTGTGTGCATGTCTGCAGGCCAGAAGAGGGCACCAGACCTCTTTACAGATGGTTGTGAGCCACCATGTGGTTGTCGGGAATTGAACTCAGGACCTTTGGAAGAGCAGCCAATGTTCTTAACCACTGAGCCATCTCTCCAGCCCCTAGTATGAGCATTTAAAAATGGTTAGCATCAGTCTTGGTGGTGATGGCAACACGCCTCTAATTCCAGCACTCAGGAGACAAAGGCAGGTAGATCTCTGTGAGTTGGAGGCCAGCCTGGTTTACAGAGCCTAGTTCCAGGATAGGCTGCAAAGCTATAGAGAAACCCTGTTTCAAAAAAACAACCAAAACCAAAACAAATCAAAACAAAAAAAAATGCTTAGTATCAGATTGCTTCCTAAAAATGCCAAATAAATCATAGTAACTTCAATATACATTTGTTCTTAAAGCAAGGGGCCACCATTTGTAGAAAGCAATATTTAGCCTCCAGATCTTCCCAGAAATGGCACATGTCCACTCAAGGGCCTGTGCATGCTCATGCTTCCATGTGGACTATCTAGCCTGATGTGCATAGAAGCAAGCACAGCAAATTTGAAGATTAATAGTGTAATTAGTTTTCAAAAATTAGGCATTACTGTGTACTCACAGTAAATAGAAATAGGGGTCATTTTTTTTTTTGGTTTGTTTTGTTTTTCAAGACAGGATTTCTCTGTGTATCAGCCCTGGCTGTCCTGGAACTCGCTTTGTAGATCAAGCTGGCCCCAGAAATCCAACTGCCTCTGCCTCCCTAGTACTGGGGTTAAAGGTTTGTGTAAATGGAGACTGTTCTTTCATTTCCTGGTTGCCCAGATCCAAATAATCACACAGAAACTATATTAATCACAACACTGCTTGGCCAATAGCTTAGGCGTACTCCTAGCTAGCTCTTATATCCTAAATTAACTCATTTTTATTAATCTGTGTATGACCACAAGGCTGTGGCCTACTAGTAATTTTCTGGCATCTTCTTCCTTTGGCAGCTACATGGCGTCTCTCTGATCTCACCTACTTTCTCTATATATCTCGGTTTGGATTTCCCACCTGACTTTGCTCTGCTAAGCCATTGGTTGAAACAGCTTTATTCATCAACCAAAAAAAGAACACATGTACAGAAGGAATCCTATATCATCTCCTCCTTTCTGTCTAAATAAAAAGGAAGATTTTTACTTTTACATAGTAAAATTACATATAACAAAACAGGTATCAAGCAAGAATTACAGTTACAATATTTATATCTACTCTATCTTTTATCATAACTAAGGAAAACTATAACTATCTAGTCTTCAACTCTATCAAAGACCCCAGAAGGATATATTATCTAAGAAAACAGGAAGTGCATTGTAAACAACTTCCAAAGTTCTAAAAATGACAGAGACATCCCACTGCTTGCAGTCACCCAACGTTCTTCTGTAACTTTGATCTTCTGTAACAAAGATCTTCTGCATCCATCTTCAGCCTACAGGTCCATAATATTTGGCAGACCTTTCAGTAAGCAGGAAATTTGAAGATCTGTTCTGCCTTGTACTGGCAAAGTACATCAGTTGCTTTCTTCTGTGTCCAGCAGAATGTCTGGCAGTTTCTTTCATGAAGCAGGAACCCTGAAGGGCTATTTCATCTTCTTTTGGAAAATTGAGCAGTCATTTTCTGTGGGTCCTGCATGTCTAGTTTATACAGCATACCATCAAGCAGTCCAAGCAACAGCAGTTTCTTGCCCAAATGGGTAGCCTTGTAAAATTGAAGGCGAATTCCATATCGAGTTTCTTCAATGCCTATCAACCTCTCTGAAGTAATTGGTGCTGCCAGAAGCAGACATGTCTCACTGTTGAGAAAAGTCTAAGTTCTTAAAACCTTTTAAATGCCGTATTTGGTGGGCCTTTGAAGTGTTGAAGATTATCTATCTGAAATATATCTCTGTATATCTAGAAAACCTAACAAACATGACTACAAGTTTGACTACTATAAATGACTATTAATCTGTAATTGTTAATTATATATTACATTTTTAAATGAGCTGTATAAATATAATACCTTAAAGAAGAGCAGAAATACATATACACAGTATAACAAAATCAACCTCAAATTTGTATCAATAGACCAAGATCCATACCAATGCAAAGTATTTATCTCTATATCATATCCCCCTTATATTTTTAATTTTTTTTAGAAACCGACTTTGACCATTAATCATTTATAACCAACCCTTTCAAAATGAAAGTAAACATTTATAAACAATCATTTTGGGAATTTGGGTGTTTTCTCCAGACTGCTTCCTGATGTTTTTTGGGTGAAGTATTTTTAGGATACATGGAAACCTTTCTGGGTGGTCTTGTTCCATGAAACAATATTAACTTGGAAGGAATTCATAGGTTCTCATCTTCTGTGGAAACAAAAGCAGAATCTCTTTTCCAAAGTAACATATCCTTAGACTCAAATTTTAAAGTCAAGATACCTTTAAAATATATGTGTTGGTTTAGCTTAGCAGCTCCCAGAATCAAATGTCTCTCTGCAGTCAAAAAATTCAAAGAAAACACAATAATATACATAATACAGACTTTCTGTGTATATTCCATCTTTACATGGCTTATTTATTTTTTACTCCTTTAATCTATGACTGTCTGTACTCTTTTATAGTATATTACTTTTACTGTCTCTCTAAAGACTTTGTTTTGTTTTTTAAAAATATTTCCTTGGGGGCTGGAGAGATGGCTCAGAGGTTAAGAGCATTGCCTGCTCTTCCAAAGGTCCTGAGTTCAATTCCCAGCAACCACATGGTGGCTCACAACCATCTGTAATGAGGTCTGGTGCCCTCTCCTGGCCTGCAGGCATACACAAAGATAGAATATTGCATACATAATAAATAAATAAATAAATATTTCCTTTTATAACTGTCTATACTCTTTTTCTTCTCTCTCCCAAGTATATGTACATTTTTAAAACACACTATGACCCATTCAGAAGTTTATTTCTGTCTGAATCTGTCTTTATAGCATATCTGTAATCATTTTCTGACCAGGAGAGCTTGTAAAATTGTAAACAGCTTGGTCACAGTGGCCCTGGATGCTGGCTCTTGATATAGCAGAGGTAGTGGAGGTACGTGTGAGTCATGCTTACTGCCCCAGCTCCAGGGACACAGCGGGTGGGTCTATGTCGCCATTAAGCAACTTATAGCATTCTGGTTACAAAACATAAGTGCTCTATAGAAGGACCTCCAAAAGCCGGGCGGTGGTGGCACACGCCTTTAATCCCAGCACTCGGGAGGCAGAGGCAGGCGGATCTCTGTGAGTTCAAGACCAGCCTGGTCTACAAGAGCTAGTTCCAGGACAGGCTCCAAAACCACAGAGAAACCCTGTCTCGAAAAACCAAAAAAAAAAAAGGACCTCCAAAAAGAGCCAGAACCATCTGTGCCAGCAGCCCAAACCAGGAAGCCGTCTCTTAAAGGAATCGCAGTTTTTGCTGATAATGCCAAGTCAGGAAGCCTTTTCTTAAAGGAGATGCAAAGTCTTTTAAGAAACAGAGCCACCTGAGAAAATGCTGCTACCAAGAAGCCATGCTTGACTCTGTTCTTTTGTGTCTAGAATTTCTTCCCAAGTTCTCTCAGGTTTTATGTGGATGCAGTTGCTCACATTGGTGCCATTTGTTAAAGAAGACGGCTCCTTTGTTTCTGGCAGCCCAGACCCAAATAATCACACAAAAACTATATTAATTACCACACCTTTTGGCCAATAACTTGGGTGCATTCCTAGGTAGCTCTTACATCTCCAGTTAACCCATTTCTATTAATCTGTGTATCTCCGCGAAACTGTTGCCTACTGGTAAGTTTCCAGTGTCTTCCTCCTTTGGCAGTCACATGGCGTCTCCCTGACTCCATCTACTCTCTCTATAACTGTATTCAAATTTCCCGCCTCACTTTGCTCTGCTAAGTCATTGACTGAAACAGCTTTATTCAGCAACCAATAAAAGCAACGCATATACAGAAGGACATCCCACATCAGGTTTGTACTACTACTACTTGGGTTCTCCAGAAGAGCAACTAGTGCTTTTAACTGCTCAGTCATTTCTCCATCCCCTAGTTGATTTTTATTTTTTTTATTATTTTTTCCCTAGTTGATTTTAATGTTTTATTTTCTGTGTGTATGTATGTGTGTGCCCATGCCATGGCATATACATGCAGTCAGAGGACAGCTCAACGAGATTGATTTTTTTCTTTCACCATGTGGATCCCAAGGACCAAACTCAAGTCTTCAGGTTTGGCTAAAAATACCTTTATCCATGGAGCAATCTTGCCGACCCAGTCTGTTGTTGTTTTTGTTTGTTTTCTTGAAAGAGTCTCACTATGTAGCCTCAGCTGGCTATTTTTTGTTTGCTTGTTTTCTTTTGCTTTTAATGGTGATCCTAGGCGTCCAGCACAGATACTCAGGCTTAGAAGGCAAACACTTGCAAGCAAACTATCTCCCAGTTCTACATATTGTTAAACAATAAAGTTTTGTCTGTTACAAAAAGTTTAGGCATACTCTATTACCCTTTGTTTCTTCCTACAGGCTCTTTTGAGTGTTTTTTTCTTCCACCCACAAGAAACAGAGAGTTATAAAATGTTACAGTCTTACAAGAGCTGGCTAAGATAACTACGCTTCCAATGTTCTTAGATAGTAAGTAAACTATCTTGAGTGAAGAAGAAGGTGGAAGAGAGAGAAAATACACAAAAAAGTCAAACATCCTTATGTTTTAACCCTGTCATTACGGTCTTAGGTATAAAAGGCATTTACTCCTCTGAAGATCTGGGGGAGATTGCAAACAGAGCTAGTTTTTATTTTCATGGAGGTATAGCAAGTCAGACCCATTTGTCACAACATTACCCCAAAAGGCCTTCATCAAGATGGACGTAGACTATCTGGTCTAACAGTCAGGGAGCTAAAATAAACCAGAGAAAATAGAACAGAAAGGTACCTTTAAATCAGAGCCCACACAGGCTATAACTCCATGCCATATCGCAAAGCAAAGTATAATAAAAGGAACTTTTTAAAAGTTTTTGAAACTTTAAGAAAAGTAATTTTCTTTACTTCTATTGGAAAATGCCAGCAAGCCAAATATTGAGCATAAGTCAGCATACCAGCCAAGAGTGCAACAGGCGAGTATAGCTGGTGCTTCCCCCATGCCTGTAGTTCTGAGACAGATTGCTACCAGTTTACTAGAGCCTAGGTCATATAGTGAGACTTCATTTCCAGACAAAAGGAAAGAGAACAAAGAAATCGATGAGTATAAAATACAGTCATGGCCATGAAAATTACAGAAAGTGAATTGTCGCCGAGCGATGGTGGTGCACGCCTTTAATCCCAGCACTCAGGAGGCAGAGGCAGGCAGATCTCTGTGAGTTCGAGCCCAGCCTGGTCTACAGAGCTAGTTCCAGGACAGGCTCCAAAGCCACAGAGAAACCCTGTATCGAAAAACCTAAAAAAAAAAAAAAAAAAAGAAAAAAGAAAGTGAATTGTCTCGCTGACTGGCACTGTGAGATATAGAAAGTGGGTACAAGCAAGCAAGTGGATTTTGCATTAGAAATTAATCAATGTGTCTATCACTCCCTCCAGCTGCATTAGTGAGCTCTAATTTGGAAGGAGAAAAAGCAATGAGAAATTCCTTCTCCAAGGAATGAGGTCAACCGAGTTGGAGAAGCTGGTCTGGTACTTTGGGTATGGAAATGCTTGGCCATGCTCTTCAGGTTAATGGTCGTTTGCCGAGTAATTCAGTCAGTTACCCAGACATTTCCATATTGATTAAGCTATGAGACTCCGTGTGAGAGTTAAGATTTGTTCAATAGGAGATATTTTCTTCCTCCTCAGCCAAACACTTTTCTCTGTGTTGTGTGGCAGCAGTTCAGAGACATTGGACATTTTTCTCAATTGTTTGCTGCTTTATTTCCTTGAGAGATAATCTGCTAATGTTTTGGAAACTTGATGGCAGCAAGCTCCTATCTGACCTTCTCAACGCTGGGATTATAGGCAGGAACAGCCATGTCTAGCTGTTCCAGTTGTATGGATACCCAGGATATGGATACATGAACATGTCTTTATGCTTACATAGCAAGTACCATTATTCCACAAGTTCTATGTTACTATTTATTTATTTGTTTTTTTCCTTTAAAAAAAAGATTTTATTATGTATACAGTGTTCTACCTACATGTACTACTGCTCACCAGAAGAGGGCGTTATAGATGGTTGTGAGCCACCATGTGGTTTTTGGATATTGAACTCAGGACTCCTGGAAGAGCAGCCAGTACTCTTAACCTCTGAGCCATCTCTCCAGCCCCTACCTGCTCTTTTCTTTTCTTTTCTTTTCTTTTCTTTTCCTTCTTCTTCTTCTTCTTCTTCTTCTTCTTCTTCTTCTTCTTCTTCTTCTTCTTCTTCTTTTTTGAGACAGGGTTTCTCTGTGCATAGTCCTGAGTGTCCTGGAATTCTCTCTGTAGACCAGCCTGGTCTCAGACTCACAGAGATCCTCCTGCCTCTGCCTTCCAAGTGCTGGGGTTAAAGTTGCATGACACCTCTACCTGGCCCTGTGTTGTTTTGTTTTAAATTAAAAGGGCATTCATGTATGCGCACAAAACAGGTTTACTTATTACATATTTGTCTTGTTCCAATTATCCACATCTCACACGCTGTTTTAGCGGCTGTCACTTTGGGAAGGTTTAGGTTTGATTAGCAGCAGGTAAAAGAGCTCTCTGTGACTGCTGGCTCTCCCATCTGGAACGGGAGGGAGCTGCAGATGTTACTCTGGAGAGCTACTGTCTGATGAGCAGAGGGAAAGCAGGTGTAGCTCTGCTCTGGGTGTACAGTGTTCTGAGACACATGAATCGTGCATCTGATTTCCTACTTCAAAAACTAACTTCAAAGTCTACTGGTTTTCAGTTCCTTCTTTTTGTTCGTTTGCTTGTTTTTTGAGACAGAGATTCGCCCATCTCTATCTCCCGAGTGCTGGGATTTAAGACGTACACTATCACTGCCCACTTATTTTCTGTATATGAGAGTTTTGCCTGCAAGTACATCTGTGCACCTCTTGCTTGCCAGATGCCTAAGGAGATCAGAAGAGGACTTCGGAGCTCCTGGAACTAGAGTTACAGATGTTTGTAAGCCACCTTTGTGGGTGCTGGGGCCTGAACTTGTATCCTCTGCAAAAGCAGCACGTGCTTTGTAGTGCTAAGTCATTGCTCCAGCCCTATTTTTCTTTTTAATTTTTTATCTTGTGTGTGTGTTTGTGTCGGTGGTTCTTAACCTGTGGGTTGGGAACCCTAGGGGATTGAACAACCTTTCCACAGGGGTTGCCTAAGACCATAGGAAAACACAGATATTTACCTTATAATTCACAACAGTAGCACAATTACAGTTATAAAGTAGCAAAATAATTTTATGGTTGGGGGTTCGACAACATGAGGCACTGGATCAAAAGGTGGCAGAAGGCTGAGAAGCGCTGATCTATGTAAAGTGTGTGCATGTGTGCAGTGCCAGAGGGCATCAAAGGGAGCCAGAGCTCCTGGAGCTGGGGAAGAGACTTGGGAGGTACCCGATGTGGGTACTGGGGCCCAATCTCCAGCTCTCTGGAAGAGCAGTAAGTGCTCTTAGCCCCTGGGCAATCTTTCCAACACCTACATCACTTAGTAAACAAACAGGATGGACAAAACAAAGAAGACAGACCCTGTCTGGGCTTGCATGTAGCAGAAGGTGAATGGTAGGTGCATTTTGTTTGTTTCAAGAGATATATAAAACAACTAAGAATGGCAAATAATTAATAGTAATTTTATTTAAAAATATCTATTTATGTGCTCGCTTCGGCAGCACATATACTAAAATTGGAACGATACAGAGAAGATTAGCATGGCCCCTGCGCAAGGATGACACGCAAATTCGTGAAGCGTTCCATATTTTAAAGCCCCCTTTGGCTATCCTAATTAATATGTCCAATAAAAATTAAACACTAATTTCTAACACGGAATTTCCCTTTCTACCTTTATAATTTGTCATTTTTCTGTCTCTATCTAGAGGCAGTCCTTTGTCCCCTTCGGGGACAAATACCCCTTTCCCTCTCTCTTGTTCCTGTCCCCTTCTCCCTTGTGTCTTTGTCTCTAATTCCCTGCCCTCTGTCCCACGGGGCAAATAAATCTTTATGCTGAGAAAAAAAAAACAGAAAAAAAATCTATTTATTTTTATTTTATTTGTATAAGTATTTTGCCTGGATGTATATTGTGTTCTACATGCGTGTCTGGTGCCTTCAGAGGCCAGAAGAGTGACAGGCCATAAGAGCTAATAAGAAGCCTGAGCTAATGGGCCAATCAGTTTATAACTAATATAGACCTCTGTGTGATTTCTTTGGGACTGGATGGCTGACGGCTGTGGGACCAGGCAGAGTAGAAACCTTGGTCAACAGGAGGGGTTCGTTTAAGAAAATACCTAACACTCATAACATCTGGGCCATCTCTCCAGCCCTGATAATATAATTTAAGCTCTAGAGAACTAAGTGTCTTGAGATAGATATAGAAAAATAGAAGGGGCACTGTAAAAGGTCAGACTGAAAATATTGCAGGCTGGGGTTTGATCTTGAGGGGTGTCATGCACCAGACTTTGGACTTTGTAGTTAATTATGTAGGAAACAGATACCGCAAGGAGGTGATCTGACCTTCTGTTTCACTGAGGGTGTGGCACTTACAAACTGACCTAGATGTCTGCAAATGGCATTTGTGAGATGTTGAAAAAACATTGATTTTTGTTCGTTAAAAACAGAATAAGGCCAGGTATGGTGGCCCACGATCTTAATCCTAGCAATAGGAAGGCAGAGGCAGATTCTACAAACTGCATAGTGCCATCCTATATATTAAAAAAGTAAAAATTAATATAATGAATGAGTGAAAATAATTTTTTTTAAAGATTTATTTATTATGTATACAACTTTCTGCCTCCACACGCCAGAGGGCGCCAGATCTCTTTACAGATGGTTTGGAGCCACCATGTGGTTGCTGGGAATTGAACTCAGGATCTCTGGAAGAGCAGACAGTGCTCTTAACCACTGAGCCATCTCTCCAGCCCCGTGAAAAGAATTTTTTAAAAGCAGGGTCTTCCTATGCAGCCCTGGCTGGCCTGGAACTGGCTTTGTAGAACAGGCTGGTCTCAAACTTTCAGAGATCCACCTGCCACTGCCTGTGCCTCCTGAGTGCTGGTATAAAAGTTAGGGCCCACAACATTCAGTTTGAAAATATAATTTAAAGGTCCCAATTTAATTTTATTGGTTTTTAACACAATCATTTAAAAATGTCATTTGGGCAGGGTAGAGCTTTCGAATCATCGTAGCTACTGTGGTAGCCGTCGACGAGTAGGAAGGTTTGAGGCCAGGTTGAGCTTCTGTCTCAAAAAGGGGCGGGGCTTAGCTTCAGGTCTTTGTTAGAGTTTCCCTAGCATGGACGAGGCCTCGCGCTTGACCTCTAGTACAGCAAAAGGAAAAAATGCAATATGACCTATTTTCAAATTATATGAATGCACGTGCAGCCTGCTCCCTTTGTTGCTGACCGCAAGCATTGTCTCTTCCTTTTTACCGGATCCCTGTCCACGTCGACTAGGAACCTGTTCACCTTGGTTGAGCGTTTCCGTAGGGAACCGATTTCTGGTAACACTACGTTTGTCCCACCCCCTTCTGGATATTTTGATTGGCTGTAAGTCTACTTTCTGGTCTCTGATTGGTCGAAGGCCTCCCAGGCCCAGAGCACCGCTTCTGCGGGCAACAGTCCGGGGCGGGCGAGGTGCCGGGCGGGTGCAGTCATGGTGTAAGGCGGCTCGTGGGCGCGGCGCGCGGCAGGCCTTGAAGGCCTGTCATTGCCAGCGTCCACGAGAGCCACTACTTCGGAACGATGATGACCAACGGGGTAGTGCACGCCAACTTGTTTGGCATTAAGGACTGGGTGACGCCCTATAAGATCGCGGTCCTGGTGCTGCTGAACGAGATGAGCCGCACGGGAGAAGGCGCCGTCAGCCTCGTGGAGCGGCGGAAGCTCAACCAGCTGCTCCTGCCACTGCTGCAGGTGAGAGGCGTCCATCCTCTCCCGCCCGTTTCCGCGCGCCGACTGTCGGCCCCGCCCTAGGCCTGGGGGCGGGGAAGGTGCAGTCGTGGGCCTTCCTTCGGGCCGGGGTTCACCTGCAGCTCTGCTCTGGGGAACCTGGAAACGTTCCGGGGATGCTTCTCGCTAACGCTAATTGAGCACCTGCAATGGGCAGGCGCTTTCCATGCATTCTTTTTGCAGGCCTCATTGGCCCCTGTATTACCTGAGTGACTAGGGGGAGGCCTTCTGGAAAGCGGGGTACACATAATCTTGAGCTCTGGAGAACAAGGATAGGAATTGCAGATGCTCTTCCCTCTAAAGGACTGTAGTAAATAGAACCATGACATATCAGTGTTGCTCAAACTTATATGTGGTGGGTACTGGAGATGGTTTTATTTTGCAGACTTAGATTGTAGCTCCACTGACTGGAGAGAGTTCATCAAACCCTTTTGAGGCTTGACTTTCTCTCTGTAATGTGAGAAAGATGGTAGACACAATTGGCATTCATTTTAAAAGACTTACTTATTTTATATGTATGAATGTTTTGCCTGCCTCTGTGTATAGTGTGCTGCGTGCCCATATAGAAATCAGAAGGTGTGGTTTTCCTTGGAACTGAAGTTGCAGATGGTTGTGAGCCACCATGTGGGTGCTGGGAATTGAACTAAGGTCCTCTGTAAGATCAGTCAGTACTCCTAACCACTGAGCCATCTCTTCAGACCTAATTGGCATTTATAAGGGTTTCCATAATTTGTAACTCTCAGCTGTATTCATATTTCTAGTATTATAAGGGCATATTATCTCAAAAACCATAATACTGGGGGCTGGAGAGATGGCTCAGTGGTTAAGAGCATTGCCTGCTCTTCCAAAGGTCCTGAGTTCAATTCCCAGCAACCACATGGTGGCTCACAACCATCTGTAATGAGGTCTGGTCCCTCTTCTGGCCTGCAGGCATACACACAGATAGAATACTGTATACATAATAAATAAATAAATATTTTTAAAAAAAGCCATAATACTAAAATTTAGTAACTAAAAAAGAAATAGTGGTTTTAATAGCTTAACTCTTACCTGCCTGCCAGTTTTTTTTTTTTTTTTTTAAAAAAAGGTGGGTTGTTTTTTTCTTTTTTTGCCGTTTGGAATTCTTTTTGATTCTTTGCCCAGACACCTACTAAGGTTTTTTTAATTAATTAATTAATTTTTAAATTAATTAATTAATTTATTAAAGATTTCTGTCTCCTCCCTGCCACCGCCTCCCATTTCCCTTCCCCTCCCCCAATCAAGTCCCCCTCCTTCCTCAGCCCAAAGAGCTATCAGGGTTCCCTGCCCAGTGGGAAGTCCAAGGACCACCCACCTCCATCCAGGTCTAGTAAGGTGAGCATCCAAACTGCCTAGTCTCCCACAAAGCCAGTACGTGCAGTAGGATCAAAACCCAGTGCCATTGTTCTTGACTTCTCAGCAGTCCTCATTGTCCGCTATGTTCAGAGAGTCCGGTTTTATCCCAGGCTTTTTCAGACCCAGGCCAGCTGGTCTTGGTGAGTTCCCGATAGAACATCCCCATTGTCTCAGTGTGTGAGTGCACCCCTCGCGGTCCTGAGTTCCTTGCTTGTGCTCTCTCTCCTTCTGCTCCTGATTTGGACCTTGAGATTTCTGTCCGATGCTCCAATGTGGGTGTCTGTCTCTGTCTCCTTTCATTGCCTGATGAAGGTTAATATTCAGGAGGATGCCTATATGTTTTTCTTTGGGTTCTGACACCTACTAGTTTTAAAGTTTACACAGAATTAATCTAATAACATTCCAGTAGACTTTAATGCCTTTACTTACCATTTGACTTTCCCAATTCGTGTTTAATCTTTCCACTAATCCACAAAGTTTGTTGTAAAAACATCCAAATAGAATAAAAATTAATGTAGTTGCCAGGCAGGCATGATGGTGCAGGTCATTAACCCCAGCACTCGGGAGGCAGAGGCAGGCTGATCTCTGTGAGTTCAAGGCCGGCCTGGTCTACAAAGTAAATTCTAGGGCTGTTAAACAGAGAAACTCTTGTCTTGAAAACAAAACAAAAACAAAACAAAATGAAAAAACCCAAAGGCAACTAATGGAGTGAAAGGCAGCCCCCATGCTGTCCAGTTTTCTTTCTTTTTTTTTTTCCCAGGGAGTTTCAATATTAATCCATGTTATTGTTGAGTAGCAGTTTGAAAAGGGCTTAAACACTGCTAACTTTCTAAAACGGCTGCAGTGTGTCATGGTTTGAGCTCATCTAGGTTGTAACCATGATAGCTAAGGTTGCTATTTAACTAATGAAGGAAACGGGCTCAGAGCAGGCACGGTGTTGCGTGTTTCCAGAGTGCTGAAGGAAGGAGAGCCATGTCCTATAAATCCTGTTTATTCTTTCTAAAACAGTCCACAAATGTGAAGTAGTTCTTGGTGTTGTAGGTCGTCAGGAAAACCCTGATTCTGTATTTCTTGTTTGGAATGATCCATGAATGACTGTTTGCAGTTCTTTGGCCATTATCTCTAACCTTCCTGTTTCTCCTTTATGCAGGGCCCAGATATTACACTGTCAAAGTTATACAAGCTGATTGAAGAATCGTGTCCTCAGCTGGCAAATTCCGTGCAGATCAGGTAGACGGTCTTTCTACAAGGGGGTGGTGAAAATTGTAAAGGAGTGGGTGGAAGTTAGGACTTTTAACAAGATAGAGTTAGGGGCTGGGGGTGTGGCTTCGTCAGCAAAGTGCTTCCCTCCCATGCACAAAACCTGGTTCTAGCCCCAGCAGTAGACTAGGCGAGCAGTACGAGGCTGTGCCCAGCAATGGGAGGTAGAGGCAGGAAGAACAGAAGTTCAAAGTTTTCCTTGGCTGTAAAGCAAATTGGAAGCCAGCGGGATCCATGGCGAACTAAAGTTATACTTATTTGAGGGATTGTTTTCCTTAGTACCTTTATTTAAATTTTTTTTTTTTTTTTTTTTTGTTTTTCGAGACAGGGTTTCCCTGTGGTTTTGGAGCCTGTCCCGGAACTAGCTCTTGTAGACCAGGCTGGTCTCGAACTCACAGAGATCCGCCTGCCTCTGCCTCCCGAGTGCTGGGATTAAAGGCGTGCGCCACCACCGCCCGGCTATTTAAATTTTTTTAAGTGGATAGCATTAGACATAAAGTTTATATATTCTTTCCCTCCAGATGTATTATTTTTTATGGAATTACCTCCTTTTGTTTTAGATAATTCCATTTTTACTTTGACAAATGTTATGACCAGGAAGAGAGCAATGTATGATACTCTGGAGAAATATGGGAGTGACCTTTTAAGTGGAATATAAAGTTTGTTTTACAAGTCGCAGCTTTATACAAACCGTGAAATAACTTTGAAATCAGAACTGTTATAGGTAATTCAGGAATATGGAACATGGAAGATGTTCAACGGGCCTTCCTAAAACATGCATCCCAATTTTCTCATTCAGAATCAAACTGATGGCTGAAGGCGAATTGAAGGATATGGAACAATTTTTTGATGACCTTTCAGATTCTTTTTCTGGAACTGAACCAGAGGTTCACAAAACAAGTGTAGTAGGTATGAAACTTCTCAGAGGAGCAGAGAGCGCTGTCATTGAAGTGAGCAGCTTTCTGAGGGGCTTCTGTCATTCCTTTGGTGTACATGAACAAGCAGAATAGGGTATTGCTATCTTATGGTTTGTATTTGCTGTCTTACTGTTTTGATCCATATTTAACCATAATTTATGGAGAAGCTCCTCTGTTTTATCTGTAATAGTTAGTCTGGTTCTGGGGTCTTTAGGGTTTCCCAGCTCTTTCCACAGTCCTGCGGACCACTTGCCTGTGTGGTGCAACTGTAAGTGAGGGTCACCAGCCAAACCTAGGAAGCGAGGTAAGTAAAAAATACACTATTACTTTAGTATCTGCAGTACGTGCATACATGGCGTTTCTTTGATGCTTTTTCTACTAACTGTACCCATGTCCCTCCCCTCTGACTCCGTTGCATGGTTGTTTTTATGTTACTCGAATCAGTTGTTTATTGATTTCCTGTTTCCCAGGTCCTGGATATACGAGGTAGATATAGATTTTTGTCTCACAGAGACTATGTTATGCTGGGAGGAGGGGTGGCATATGGTTAAAAGTTAATCAGTAAATAAGCTAATTTAAACACTTCTTGAGTTTCGATTAGAATCAAATAGAGTAAATATCATGGCTTTAGAGAGTTTGAATAGCTGTGAAGAAAATAGAGGCCTGAAAGGATGGAGATGGGAGGGGCCTGAGCTCTGAACGGAAAGCATGAGGGAGGAACACTCCAGGAGGAGGGGCAGCATCTGCAGGCGCTTTGGATTCTTCCGAGAAAGAATTGGGCCCATAGTCGTTGCCTTGTCCTAGGATGTCAGCTAACGCCTTTATCTTGTCTGTGGTCTTCTTTTGTAGGTCTGTTTCTGCGTCACATGATCTTGGCCTACAGTAAGCTTTCTTTCAGTCAAGTGTTTAAGCTGTACACTGCCCTTCAACAGTACTTCCAGAATGGAGAGAAGAAGACAGTGGAAGATGCTGAGATGGACAGGGAGGATGCAGAGCGACAGATGGAAAAGGAGGAGCTCGATGTGTCTGTAAGGTAGGTCAGGTTTTCCTGTTGTGGCACAGCTTCACTGAAAGTGCTCGGGTTTGCTTTGCTTCAGGCTGGCTGTCCCTTTTCCGTCCCTGGGGATCCAGGTTGACTCACAGACTGCTCCAAGGCTTCATACCCTATGGTTTGGAGTTGGCTGGTGGGAAATCCAAGTGGACAGTCCACGGGTAGAAAGAGTGAGGTCAAGGTGTGGTTTCAGTGGCTCCCTTCCTTTGGGCTTATGGCAGTGGCTATAGGGGCACAGTTTCTGTCAGGTGATCCTCTTTACTTTTAGAATGTGGTGACTAGGAGGAGGTATTAGCAGGCATGGTGTAAAGGTGGCCCATTGTGATCTGCCCTGGGAATTGTCTTTCTCTTCCAGCTTCTCTGAGCCCTGGTTCTCAGATTTCTAAGTTTGAGCATGCAGTTCTTTCCTGTGGGGACAGCTACACTAATAAGCAATAGCACCAATCTTCAGAATGAGGGAACTTTTGACTGTTCATGAGAATCTCCTGAGGGCCGCCGAAAACACAGGCATTCTCCACACATACACATCTCTGTATAAAATGTTTTAAAATTAGCTTACAGTCCAGTGGCTTTCCATAAGTTTTCCTGTTCTTTGGACATCTGCTCTACACTGAGCTTAGACTCATCCCTGTCTGTCCTCAAACAGGAACACATATATACATATCACATACACACTCTCACACACATTGTTCCAGGTCGGGTATGATGGTGTAAGACTTTTTATCCCAAAGCTCAGGAGGCAGAGGCAGGAAGATCTCTATTAGAGGCCAGCCTGATCTACAGAGTTAGTTTTAAGACAGACAGGACTACATAGAGAGACTCTCTCAAAGGAAAAAGAAAGAAATTTACAAAAAAAAAAATACATTTATACATACATTCACACGTGTGTGTGTGTGTGTGTGTAGTTTTGTGTATTTCTTGACTCATTTGATTATTTGAAGCTTTTTGTTCTGTTTTTGTTGGGGATTGGGTCCAGGGCCTGTGCTGCTCTTTGGGTGCTCTACCATTGAGCTTTTTCTTCAGTTACTGTTTTAGAATGGTTAATTGAAGCCCTTTCTTGACTTTTGAAAAGGAAAATTTTAATTTTGTGTGTGTGTTGTGTGTGCAGTTTCTTTTTTCTTTCAGTGGGTGGCTAGAATCCACAACCTCATGCATGCTAGACAAGTAGCTACCCGACCCTTTTTTTTTATTTGTTTGTTTTTTGAGACAGGGTTTCTCTGTGGTTTTGGAGCCTGTCCTGGAACTATCTCTTGTAGACCAGGCTGGTCTCGAACTCACAGAGATCCGCCTGCCTCTGCCTCCTGAGTGCTGGGATTAAAGGCGTGCGCCACCACCGCCCAGCTCCGACCCTTTTTTTAAAAAAAAAAAAAATTTTATTTAGCTTTTATTTTATGTGCATTGGTGTGAAGGTGTCAGGTCTCCTGGAACTGGAGTTACAGACTGTTAGGAGCTGCCATTTGGGTGCTGGGAATTGAACCTGGGTCCTCTGGAAGAGCAGTCAGTGATTTTAGCTGCTGAGTCATATCTCCAACCCCTACCCTTGCCCCTTTTATGATTTTATTTTATTACATTGCAAGAAAAACTCCCCTTTCTTGTAGTTATTGGGGTGCTTTTAGCTTTCTACAGGGAAATTATTTTTCTTGTAAATTAGTATTAAATCTGAAAAAGGGGGAAACTAGCACATGAGGTAATTGTGTGCTTTGTAAGTCCCCCCACCTGACAGCCAGGTTCTCCTGTTTGAAGGGTAACCCCACTGATAGTCCAGACTGTCTGTCCTTAAACTCCAGACAATTCTGCATCAGCCTTCAGCTGTGGGTAACCCCACTGATAGTCCAGACTGTCCTTAAACTCCAGACTGTCCTGCATCAGCCTTCAGGTGTGGAGATTGCAAATGTGGGCCAGTGCTGCCCGCTCCAGTTAACTTAGGAAAGGGATGGCTGAGGATGTAACCCAGTGGAATAGAACTTGCCTTCTGAGACTCCAGGTTTAACCTTCTGTGCCTAAGAAACAAACACATTTGGAAGTTGAACTGTTCAGTTATTAAATGTTTCTCAAATGTTTTAAGACTGCAGTAGCAGAACAGGCAGCTGAAATTTAGCTTGGTGTTTGGTTCATCTTTTGTCTCAGCAGCAGCATTCATGCTGTGCAGAAGGAATGCCCGCCTGGAGAATTACACCATGTGAGCTTCCTCTGGAGAGCCTTGGGCTGCAAGAGACTTGTACTGTTTCTTTCCTGGGTTTGTGGGAGGTCCTAACATCTGAGGAAATTCTCATGTTTCTTTTCTTGGTGGTAACTTAATACCAATTTCCCAAACTCACTTATTCCATAAGAGTTTACTGAGTGTTTCCTGCATGCCAGGCACTATGTTCATTTTCAAAGAGGAGAAAATCCCCATGTTCCTGTCATTAGGTAGGGATGGACAGATGATGGAGAGGTGACTAAAGTTAAACTAACTTTGATAAATTTTCAAGAGAGTCACTGTGGTAAAAAATGAAACAGACACCATGTTTGGTGGTGTGCATAATGCTCACTGGGGAGAGAATAGGAATGGATCAAGGAGGCAGGATTATGAGTTCCAGATCTGCCTACGCTGAGTTCCAGGATAGCTTAGGCTATTTAGTAAGACCCTGTGTGCTTTTTCTTTTGTTTTATTTTTCTTTTTTTGACAGTGTTTCTCTGTGTGGTCCTGGCTGCCCTGGAGCTCACTGTAGACTAGGCTAGCCTTGATCTCAGAGATCCCCCTGTTTCTGCCTCCTGAGTGCTGGGATTAAAGGCGTGTGCCACCACCGCCTGGCAAGACTCTATTTTAAAGAAAGAAAGACTGGGGCATAAATTAGAGAGTCCTAGGAGTAGGGAGCTGTGGTATTCTGAAGGTTCACTCATGTTGTATATATGCCGGCAGAGTCTGGAAGAGAGCCTCTGAAACTGGGGCTTCAGATAGTTCTGAGCTGCCATCTAGGTGCTGGGAATCAAACTTGGGTCTTCTGCAGAACAACACTTGCTCCAAACACTGATCAATCTCTGCAGCCTGAGAATCTCCTGTTTTTAAAAGGCTGAATAATAATTGTATGCGTACACCCCATGTTGCTTATCTACAGTTTGTCAGTGGATAATTGAGTTTCTTTTATGTTTCAGCTGTTGTAATGCAATCTGAACCTAGATCTGTAGGTGTGTGTGAGTCCCTGCTTTTCATTACGTTCTGATGTTTGATTTTTTTTTAATGTGTAGTCCACTGATCTTGAACTTGCCACTTCCTGTCTCAGCCTCATTAAGTAGTTGAATTATAGGAGTGCATTGCCATAATTGACTTTGTACTTTTAAAGAATTTATATGATTTGTAAATGTTATCTCTTTTACTCATGTGTGATTCTTTGCTATTATTTTATTTATTTATTTATTTATTTATTTATTTATTTATTTGCTTTCATTTTCCAGAGAAGAGGAAGTATCTTGCAGTGGTCCTCTGTCCCAAAAACAAGCAGAATTTTTTCTTTCTCAGCAGGTATGTTAATTATGTAACTTAGGAGCTTTTTTCCTTTTAATAAGTCCTATGGTGTCCTGTCCATGTGAAGTTAGGGAGTTTATATTGCAGGAGTTTAGTGCCTGCTCCTCTTGTCTGTCTTACTGGTGACGTCCGTGTGCTGTGTCACTCTGTTCTTTTTTTTTTTTTTATTTATTTCTTGAACACTGGTGTTTTGCCTGTATATACTCTGTGTGAGGGTGTTGGATCCCCTAGAACTAGAATTACAGACAGTTGTGAGCTGCCATGTGGGTGGTAGGAATTGAACCCAGGTCCCCTGGAAGAGCAGCCAATGTTCTTAAACTGCTGAGCCATCTCTCCAGCCCCACTCTGTTGTTCTTTTAATGTTAAAATGCAGGCTCATTTGATGACAGTGTGTGACCAACAACCCATACCCTAGTAATTTAGTTTGGCTTTTTTCTTTTTTGCAGTTATGTATTTACTTGTAGTATTGAGGGGATGGAACCCAGTGTCCTGTGCTCACTAGACAAGCACTAAAGCAATCTGTTATATCCCCACTTAACATGTTTTCCCCATGTACACATGTCTGCTGTGTTGGTATGTGTATGGGTCTGCATGTGCACGTGCATCTCCCTCAGTTGTTCTCCGCCCTATTCATTGAGGCAGGAGTTCCCAGTTGAATCCACACTTGCCAGCTCACTCTGAGAATCCCTCTCTGCCCGTCTCACACTGGGATTATAGAGGGCAGCGCACAACCCCTCACCTTGTCTTTTTGACATTTTCAAACATAAATGTAAAGAAAAGTGCAGGGACAAAGTAGCTCAGTGTGTAAAGGTGCCTGTCACCAAGGTCTGGAACTTAGCATGGCAGAAAGAGAGAAGCAGCCTCCCACACATTGTCACCTGACCTCCACACACACCCCACCGATTGCTTTTTGTTAGTCTGAGATAGGATTTCATGCTGTAGCTCAGGCTAACCTCAAACTGTTGACAGTCTTCCTGCTTTGGTCTTCAAGTAGTCGGATTGTAATCTTGAGCCCCCCGTGCAGCAAAAGTGTGGGATAGTAAATGCCCATACAACCACTCCCCGTGTTCTACAATCACACTGTGCTCTGTAAGATGTTTAATACATGCTCTAGCCAGATAAAATGGGATTTTATGTTTTGGAGCAGGGCTAGGCTTTCACTGTGTAGCCTATACTGTTTTCTGACTTAAGCTCCTAAATGCTGGGATTAAGGCATGCACCACCACTACCCAGCCATCATCTTTTTTAAATTAAAAACATAATCAAGTGTATATTTGTGTCTGTGTGTGGGTATGTGCACATGGATGTAGTGCCCTCAGAGGCCAGAAGGAAGCAGGTGGATGGGAGCTGCCCGATGTGGGTGTTTGGCACTGTACTTTGGTCTTCTGGAAGAGCAGCTAGCGCTCTTAACAACTTAACCATCTCTTCAGGCAATTGTTTTATTTCTTAATGTTTTTCACGTTCCAGATCTTGGTATATGTTGCTCCAGATATGTCTTTTTACAGCTTTGAGCCATAGATTTTCATTATTGTGCTAACATAAACTAAATATTTTCTCCTGTGTTATTTTTAATACAAATAGAATTTTAATTTTCTTTGTCCTGTTTTTCTTTGTTTTGTTCATAAAATTTACTGCCTGCAAAAAAGATGTAGTATTTGGATTTTGGCCTAATGTGGTGGTATATGCCTTCAGTCTCACCACTGTAGAGACAGATGCAGGCAGATCTCTGTCAATTCCAGGATAGCCTGGTCTGGAATAATTGAGTTAGCCCTGCAGGTGACTTTCACATAGAATTCCTTAACTACGGAGCGTGGGTTTCATAACTAAGTACTAGTATTTGTCTCCTCACACCCGGTGCCCTGCAGATGAATTAAAGGGTTAAATGTAATGGGTAACGCTATAATTAGACCAGAGGGAGCTACATATTAAGTTTTAACTGTCTCTGGTGGGGAAAGCCTTTATGAACATAAAAGCTCTGGAAGAAACCATGTAGGAGATACTTGGTTTTTCAGCATAGAACTTAAGGTCTGCATGTCATCATCACATTCTCTACCTTAATTAGAAGGCAAACAACAAGACGGGCAGTATTTGTAATAAATGTGAGTGAAAGAGTTAACCATGTTACAGTAGAAATTCTTTTCAAAGACCTTTTGATGATGAGACAAAGTTTATGATATATTATTATGTGGAAAGAAGAACTGGACGGGCCTGGAGAGACAGTGGTTAAGAGCACTGGCTGCCCTTCCAGAGTCTAGACCCAGGTTGGGTTCCTAACACACCCACATGGAGGCTCAAAACCGGCTTTAACTCTGGTTCCAGGGGATCTGTTGCCCTCTTCTGGCCTGCATGGGCACTGCATATACGTAGTATACAAACATACCTCTAGGCAAAATACCCAAACACAAAATAAAAATAAATAAATAAAAACCTCTTTTTTAAGAAAAAAATAAAATTATTTTATCTTCTTAGATTTTTTGTTTTATTATTGTGTGGATGTTTTGCTTGCATGCATGTATGGAAACTGCGTGCATGCAGTGCCTGTGAAGGCCAGAAGAGGGTGGTAGATTCCCCTGGAACTCCAATTTATGGTTGATTGTGAGCTGACTGATGGGTGCTGAAAATTAAACCTGGCTCTTGGAAAAGCAGTCAGTGCTCTTAACCACTGAGCAACATTCCTCCTGTCCCTGCCCTTTTATTAATTTTTCCCTCTGAGATAGGGTCTCACTGTGTAGGTCTGACTGGCCTCAAACTGGCAAGGATTCTCCTGCATCTTGAATACTGTGATTACAGGCATGAACTGCCATGATTTTCTTACCTCAGTATGTGTCCCAGAAACTCTTGATCCTTCTGTAACTGCCACCCAAGTGCTAAGATTGCATGGTTAGGCCAATATACCAACTTCATACACATATGTGGAGAGAAAAAATAGGAGGGTAAAGTACCTTACTATAACCAGGTATGGTGATCCTCCAGTAATCCCAGCTGTTACTGAGGCGGTTAATGAGGCAGGAGGATTGGAAGATTAAGGCCAAATCCATTCAAGAAAAAAAAAGTATGGCCGGGCGGTGGTGGCGCACGCCTTTAATCCCAGCACTTGGGAGGCAGAGACAGGCGGATCTCTGTGAGTTCGAGACCAGCCTGGTCTACAAGAGCTAGTTCCAGGACAGGCTCCAAAGCCACAGAGAAACCCTGTCTCGAAAAACCAAAAAAAAAGAAAAGAAAAAAAGTATGCTAAAGTATTCATAATCTTCTAGCTGATAGTATTACTAGCTTCTTATTTCTTTTGTAGCCATTTCATATTTTATGGCAGTTTTTGTAATAATTAAAAAGAATTAAAAATGGAATGTCCATGAGTTTGAGGCCAGCCTGATCTACATAGTTAAGTCAGTCAGGGACACAGAGACCATCTCAAGAAAAGGGGGTTTAATTGGAAATTATTGTTGCTTTCCTATGGTCACAGAAGGATCGCTAGTTAGAGGTCAGCATGGACTACACAGCATGTTACCAAAAAAGAACCAAAATAACTACTATTTAGAGAAAAAGTCGCCTATATAAAATTTGAATGTACTGCCTGTATAACCCGTTAAGTATAAACATTTAATAGGGCTTTATTATTTAATATAAATAGTTAAGTATAAAACATTTAATAGTGCCGGGCGGTGGTGGCGCACGCCTTTAATCCCAGCACTCGGGAGGCAGAGGCAGGCGGATCTCTGTGAGTTCGAGACCAGCCTGGTCTACAAGAGCTAGTTCCAGGACAGGCTCCAAAACCACAGAGAAACCCTGTCTTGAAAAAAAACAAAAAAAAAACAAACAAACAAAAAAAACATTTAATAGTGCATTGATGCTCTCCTTTAATCCCAGCACTTGACAGGCAAATGAGGTAGATCTCTTGAGTTGAGACCAGTATGGTCTACTTATTAGTCTGGCCAGAGATGGGTACATAGCAAAATTGTCTTTAAAAAAATTAACTTGTAGCTGTTTTTTGTTTTGTTTGTTTTGTTTTGTTTTGTGCTACTCCAAAGAAATATGCAGCATAGACTACTGTCAGCTAAAGAGGGGTTTGTTTTGGCTCATAGATCAAGATATATTTAAGTCCAAGATTGATTGGCCCTGTTGTGTGTGTGAGTTGTTTTGTTTTGTTGTAGAGAAACCACTGCAGGGTTTCTCTGTAGCTTTGGTTTTTGGTGCTTGTCTTGGAACTCACTATGTAGACCAAGCTGGCCTCGAACTCACAGAGATCTCCCTACTTCTCCCTCCCAAGTGCTGGGATTAAAGGCGTGCTCCACCACTGCTTGGCTTGGTTTGGCTTCTGAGAGTCACACACTTTAGTGGGAAATGCTTGTCAAAACAAATGGACCCATCTCTAGCTGTGCCCCAGTGAGACTGAGGGATGTGCGTCCTAGGGGTACCTTTGAGGCCATAACCCTACTGGCCTAATTCCTACCACTAGGTGCTGTTTTTGTTGTTGTTGATGTTTTGTTTTGTTTTAGGAATCCTTACATAACTCTTTGAGAATCCCTTTAATGATTTTCCAGTGATTTTTAAAAGAACTCTCAAATTCCCGTAGGGCCCTTCATGATTTGAGTGGTTATTATGATCTGTTAGTTGGTTTTGATTGTTTTGGGATGCGTGTGTGTTTAAGACTCTACCTCTTAAAGGTCCCCAGCACTTCTCAGTACTGCCAAATTGGGGGCCAATGTGGGCTCTTTTGGGGCACCCATGCCGCAGTAGCATGCTCTATGTAGTTGCCGAGTCTACCCATGTGAAATAGCTAGGTGTAGGGCAGTACAGCGGATACTGTAAGGTGCTTTACATGTCCTAGAGAGAAGGATAAACACACAATCTGTCTGGAAAGAGTTCACGGCCTTGGGAGGGCTCAAGGGACATTTACACATAGTCTGGCAGCTGCCACAGGAAGGGGGAGTGCGGAGGACTCATGGGAGCATGTGCAGCTATCGAGCTCTTGCCTAGCCTAGGTGATAGAAAGTGGTTGGTTTGCTGGGCCTGGAAGGAGCATGTGGGTGAGGAGTGCTGGCCCAGAGGCTTGTGTCCACGAGAGGGAATAGTGGTGTGTGTGCTGGGGCGGTCAGTGCGTTTAGAAAGAGGATGTGCTGAGACTGATGGAGCGAACTTACTCTGTGATTTCCAGTGTGCCGTTCTTCTCTTTCTAATCTGTTGTCATTTTGATTTTCAGGCTGCTTTGTTGAAGAATGATGAGACTAAAGCCCTCACCCCAGCTGCCCTGCAGAAAGAATTGAACAACTTGTTAAAATTTAATCCTGACTTTGCTGAAGCAGTGAGTTTTTTCCAGAATTTGTTGTTGGGTTGCGATGAAAGGCCACTGCTGTTTGTCATCTGTGGGCTGTTGCAACCCTAGTATCTTGAATCCCTCGTTTTTCCTATGAAGGTTAAAGTGAACTCTGGCTTCCATGCAACTGTTAATTCTTTCTTCTTTTAGCATTACCTCAGCTACTTAAACAACCTCCGTGTTCAAGATGTTTTCAGTTCAACACACAGCCTTCTTCATTATTTTGACCGCCTGATTCTCACTGGAGCCGAGGGCAAAAGTAATGGGGAAGAGGGCTATGGCCGGAGCCTGAGATACGCCGCTCTGAACCTGGCTGCCCTGCACTGCCGCTTTGGTCACTAGTAAGTTCATAGACTTCTGTCCATGCGGACGTGGAAGACGAGCTCCTCAGTGTTAACCGAAAAGTGTTTTAAAAAACAATCCACCTTTTGCCAGGGTTGGTGGTGATGCACTCCGGAGCAGAGGCACTTACATTTCTGAGTTTGAGACTAGCCTGGTCTACATAGTGAGTTCCACGCCAAGCTAGAGCTATGTAGTGAGACCCTATCTCAAAAATGAACAAAACCACTCTTGAGGCATGGTGGCACATGCCTGTAATCCCAGCATTCAGGAGTTTGAGGTAAGAAGACAGCTGCAAGATCAAGGACAGCCTGGACTACATAGAAGACCCTGTAACAAAACAAGCAATTTTATTTTTAAAATGTAGAAAGAAACTAATTTGAGATTTTTCTAGATTTGTTTCTATCTTCCAGAGTGAACAAGTTAATGAAAATTTTCCTTCGTAGTATGCCCCCTGGTGTCACTTTCTAGTGTTGCATGTTTTAATGCCTAGGCCTAGTTTGTCTTTTTACTTCGAAGAACAACACAGCCATTTAGGGATGAGGAAACTGGGTTATTAGGCCAAAGGTTCCCAAAAGGATTTTTGGATGTAATGACAGTGCTGCAGAAGCTATTTTCAGTACTTAAAAAGCTAAAGGAAAGTTGTCTGCTAGTAGACGCCTGCATAGCTTGCTGGAGTTCTGTGTGCTTTGCATGAGTTCAGGCAGCCATGAGGTAAAACTGGTTGATTTTGTTATGGTATATACCTGGCTTTATTGTTTATTTTGTTTTGTGGAAAATACATGAGAACTTGTAGTCAGGGCAAGTGTGTGGCATTTTCCTGTTAGAAAAGGTCATGTAAGAAGGGCTTTATGCACGTGTGGCTGCTAAAACAGTGGAAGCTGGTGGGTGCGAATTACCAGACAGTTTGAGAAGAGCACACTCTGAACACTCTCAGAAACATTGTGGTGCGCAGGTCTAGAGCGGGATGTCCTCAAGGACAGTGGTTATGTGAGACTCCATAATATCTTATGGTAATTAACTCCTTTTTCTGCTTTAATAACCTCTGCATTGAGCGTGTTTTTTGTTTGTGTGATTGGTTGATTTTATTTATTTATTTATTTATTTTTTGGTTTTTCGAGACAGGGTTTCTCTGTGGTTTTGGAGTCTGTCCTGGAACAAGTGGTTGATTTTTTTTTTTTTTTAAACTCCTCTTGGGGTGCTGGATATGGGACCCAACCCTGTAACTGTTTACCACTGAGCAACAGCTCCAGCCCCAAAGACCTTTCTCTTTTTTTAATAGGGTTTCATGTTTTTCAGCTGCCCTCCAACCTGCTACATAGCTAAGAGTGACATTGAACTTTAATCCTCCTGCCTCTCCTAATGCTGGGATTTCGGATGTAGAGCAGCACACCTGCTTATGTGGTGGTAGAGACTGAACCCTGAATTAGGCGCACACTTTGCTGACAGTTATATCCCTAGCCCCATAATGTTGGATATTTCTTTATCATACACTTCATACTAGGCACCATGTGTGTGTCAGGAATAGAGAAGTGAAAATAGGAAACACTAATGTGAAGTTTCCCGTGCAGAGGGAGATGGCGGTATAGAATGTAACAGTAGTGTTTTGGCTAGCACTAGACCAGGATGGGAACTGTGGTGATGGAGTTGCCCTTGCTGGAAGAAGGAACATTCTTACTCCAGGTGTGTGCCAAGGTCACAGGTTAGTCCTGCTTACAGCCTGCTGACCTGAGAGTGGAACAGATTTAGGGCAGCCAAGTGGCCAGTGCCTGTGTTCGGAGGAAATGGTTGCATCAGTGAGAAGGGTCCACGACTTATGGTTTGTCTGCGCGATATGCATCTGTATATTAGGAGAAATAGTAGGTGACAGAGATCAGCATTGGGTCCTGGAAACTCCAGCATTCACTGAGCAGTGTAGGAGGCCATTGCTTCTGTCTTAGAAAACTAAGTTGGCAACCCCGTACACCCCAGGTGTGGAACCCGCTTGCCTCTTGCTAGATTTTAGACTTTTTGAAACAGTCTCATGTAGCCTAGCCTGGTCACAGGCCTGGCACTGTCAGGTTCTTTTACTGAAAATGTTTGCTTGACTTTCTTGAAGTTTCTGTGTTGGCAGTTGCTAGTCCTGCTGTATAGTTCTTTCAAGCTCGTGTTTCCTAAGCTTAGCACTGTATGACCAATCTGTTGTTGTTTAATGGAATGATATTAACTGAGAACTCTGTGTGTGTGTTTCCTGTTCTCAAGTAGCTCATGATCTACATTCTGCTCAGCATGGAAAGCAGTTTGAAAGAAATGCAAAACAGGTTAAAAAAAAACTGTCTGGCTTCTCTATTTGGACAGGCAGTCAAGAAAAAAACCCAGGATCACTTAGTTAAATCTCACCCATGCAGCTGTTGCTAGTGTTGGAAGAAAATTCACTGTGTACCTTTTCCTTAAACAAGTGGCTTCCAAGAATTTTTGGTTCTCACATTGAGGTGCCAGTGGCAACATTAGTGAGTTTTTCATCCTGTCATTTGCTGTTGGGAAATTCAGAGTGGAAGGCATGGCCTGTGCCATTAGGAGGTTTGTGTAGTGGTTAATAAAATTAACACAGATTAAGAAAGCAACATGCAGTAGTATTTAATGGAGCAATGCAAAATGTGATGTTTTTTAGAGGGTTTTTTTTTTTTAAACAATGCAGAAAAGAACTTTTCATTAGGTAAAATATTGGTCTTTTCCTTGCTGTTCTCTTGGCAGTGAACAACTGGCACAAACATTTTAGAAGCAGCAAGGAAAGCCATTCCCTTTACTAGACATTCTCTCAGGAAGGACCTGTCCCTGCCTCCACAGTGGATGCTTCCTGCTCCTGGGGCTGGGGCAGCCACTGAGAAAACAGTCCATAAATAGCCACAGTTGCTGGAGAGCCTGCACACGGACAACTGCGTGCAGATGACTTCCTGCTACTGACGCTTGCATGTTTGTGATTGCTAATGGGATATTAATGTTTAGTCTGTCATTAGTCAACAGGCAGAGCTCGCCCTGCAGGAGGCAATTAGGATTGCCCAGGAGTCCAACGATCACGTGTGTCTGCAGCACTGTTTGGTGAGGCCGTCCTCTGGTCTTGGGATTTTGCTCACGGGTTGAGTTGGCCTCCTGGAGGCCCAGTTTGAATCAGGTTGTTTTACAGTGGAGCAAAGGTCCTTAGCAGTGAGGGGAAACTACTTAGGTGGACACAGAATTCACAACGGGCCCCCATAGTCATTTGCCTTTCTTAATTCATGGCATTCGTTCTGCTTTGAGTGCTTCTTATCTGTAAACTCACCATGAAAAAACGAGTTAAGTCTTGCATAGATATTGGCATTAGTGAAACAAGATACTATGCCTAATAATTTGGTGAAATATTGGTGTATTAAAGCATAATCACCAAGTATATAGAGTCCTAAGACACTTAACGACCACCTGTGACTCTCGTCTCAGTTAAATGCCAGATGGGAGCCTTGTGCTTCTTTCTGAAATGCCTACCACTTGCTGGAGAGATACAGTGGGCCACTGGCTTGTTTATCTCAGTCTGGCTTTGGTAAAGGTTTTAATGTTCCTGACAGGTTTCATTAACACTCAGACAAATTCACAAGAGGCAGTATTTTAGGGGGTTCATTTTGTCCCTTTTAAATGCCTTATGTCCACATTGATGTTCACTGGAACATCCACCATTGCCATTGTTATGACACATTTTGATGGTTATCTCTTGCCAGAGCTGGCTTTATGTGCTGGGGCAGAAGAGAGCCGATAGCTATGTTCTGCTGGAACATTCTGTGAAGAAAGCAGTACATTTTGGGTTACCGGTAAGGCTCATCTTTCTGTGAGATTGTTAGAATAAATGGTGTGGAGTCTCTTCTTCCGCCCACCTTTGTCGTGGCCCAGCATAGACTTAGCGTGGGTATTTCAACGTGTGGTTTCGTTCTTGGTTGCTTCCTATGACTTTAATTATTAATCACACCACTAAATTCTTTTGGGCAGGTTTCTCTCTATTCCCTTTGTCCTAACAACATCTGTGAGAGCTCCACTTACTGATTTGATAAGAGATCTTTGTTTAGTTTTAGTTTATTGAGCAACAGTTAGAAAAATTATAGGAAAGACTTTTCTTCTTTCTTAGTGCTGGGAATACAACCCATGACCTCACACATGCTAGGCTAGGCAAGCGCTTTACCACTGAGCTACATCCCCAGCTCTGGGAAGGCTTAATTTTAAGCCAGGGACTGGCAAACTACAGCCTGTGTTTCAAATCTGGTACTCTGCCTGTGCATGAACTTCGAGCAAAGAAAGGTTTACATGTTTAGATGGATGGGTCAGGAGAACAGCCACAGTAAGCAGAGACCAAATGTGGCCTGGAAACTGGAATCTGCTCTGACCCTTGTCAGATCGTTTGCTGGTCCTTGTTTTAAACAATAAGCAAAGCCTGCTGGGAAGATGTTTTCATTGTAGCCTTAGTGACACAGACTAGGCAGAGGGCGGGGTCTATGTGTAGAGAATAGGAATGACTTTGGGGTCTAGACCGCCGATGGAGGAGCGTTGTTCTGTCTGGGCATCTGCTGGATCCGTGGCCATAGACCATGAGATTGAGAGCAGTTTGATGTACACCTGTTCCGTCTGTGACCATAGACCATGAGATTGAGAGCAGTTTGATGTACACCTGTTCCGTCTGTGACCATAGACCATGAGATTGAGAGCAGTTTGATGTACACCTGTTCCGTCTGTGACCATAGACCATGAGATTGAGAGCAGTTTGATGTACACCTGTTCCGTCTGTGACCATAGACCATGAGATTGAGAGCAGTTTGATGTACACCTGTTCCGTCTGTGCATTACCTGTGTGATCTCTTTGGGGAAAGGAAACATACATGGACAGAATTGAAGTGGCTCTTTAGAGACGACTTAATATACTCTTGTTACAGATTTAGCCTTTTTTAGTTAAACTTTGCCCTTGAAGATTATTCCAGAAGTTAAGATGATAACTTGTTGCTCATGACAGGCATCCTTTTTATTTTTGATCTCCTGTTATCTAATGTGCCTGGCACTGTTTGATCTATTATCTCATTGTAATCCTTACCACAATTCTTTATGATAGGTTTGATGCCCATTTTACAGATGAGGAAGCTGAGGCTTAGCTAAGAAGCTAAGTGACTGGCCCTAAGTCAACAGTAAGTAGCAGAGGCAGTGTCTAAGTCCAGGTTACCTAATGCCGAAGCCCTGGCTCTTTGCCACGTACCCTCTGCTTCTCTTTCAGCCCTAGAGTTTCAGGAACACGTCTCTCATGGGTCAGGGTTCAGGTCAGGCCATAGGAACTTTCCTTTAAGTAGAGCTGTCACTGTGCATGTGCTGAAATGTGAAATCCACCACATTTCTGAAGAGCAAAACAAATTCTGCCATGTAATCTCTATCTTGGGTCGTGGGTATATCTGTCCCCTTAGTACCTCGCCTCCCTGGGAATACAGTCCCTTGTTCAACAGAGAGCTTTTGCTGGGAAGACGGCCAACAAACTGATGGACGCCCTAAAGGACTCCGACCTCCTGCACTGGAAACACAGCCTGTCGGAGCTTATCGATATCAGCATTGCACAGAAAACGGCCATCTGGAGGCTGTACGGCCGCAGGTAGGTCTCCAGGCAGACTGCCAGAGCCGCGGAGGTGTGGAGCCTGTAGAGACAAGCAGGGGCTGTCAGACTGGGCCTGTGCAAGGTTGTCCCCTTCGGAAGTTGTTCGAGGAGGGGATTAGAGAAAATGCTTCGTCATCTGGAGACATTTTGTAGTCTGCACGAACTTGGCAAAGTCCTCCCCATATACACGGTTTACTCTTCCCGGCTGCTCTGTGTATAACCGGTGGGTGATCTCTCATCTGGTTTGCACATTTGATCTCAAAATCCTGAGTGTAATTGACCAGTGACCAGCTGGGGCTCAAACCTAGATCACCTGACCTGGAGCTGAGCCTCCCCCTCCCCGTGTTCGCATGCTGCATGGCCTCCTTGTGCAAGTTCAGCATCCCTTCCCCATAACTGCTTGTGTAGACAAGATTGCTTCTCTGTTGAGGTGTTTTCTCTGGGATATCTCCAGCCTCTCTGTTTTCCACGTAGCCACCTGTAGTTTGGAAGTAAACTTCTGAACCAGAGTTTCTCTGGAGCCCTGTCTCAATCTCATGCATCCCCTAGACATTCTGTTGTTTCTAGGAATTCAGTAATGAAAGGAAGCGCCTCTTTACCAGTCTTGTTTTTGTATTTCAGATAATTTTTTGGCACGGTGTGCTCTGAAACAGCTGCCGACACTGGCCACTGCCTGCATTGCCAGAGCAGCCGGTGCCAGGATGGCATCGGGTCTGAATTTACCCGTGAAACCTAATTAACATCCTGTGACCTCAGGGAACATCGTGGATGGGGAGGTGGGGGTGGGGATCTGGGTGCTGAGTGCTCCCAGGTGTGCTGACCTACTCTGCGTCTCCTTGGGGACTGCATACCCAGGATACTTCTGTTCTCCTCGGCCTGAAGGCTGGAGAGCTGGCATGGGGAGAAATTGCTTCCACACATCCAGAGCCGCAAGAGTTAACTTTCTTGTGTCTCCACTGAGGATAACTGTAGGGTATGGCTCAGGGGCAGCCTGGGTCTGCTGCCTAAAGGGAAACTTGTCCCCTCTCCTCACCCAGCACCATGGCACTACAGCAAGCCCAGATGTTGCTGAGCATGAATAGTCTGGAGTCGGTGAATGCGGGCGTGCAGCAGAACAACACTGAGTCCTTTGCTGTCGCTCTCTGCCATCTTGCAGAGCTACATGCAGAACAGGTAGGTCTGCTGTGTTAGTTTGTGCTTTGTTGCTGTGGCAAAATTCCTGAGAAAACCAGCTTGAAAGGAGGCACAGTCCATTAGATCAGGTGCACGTGGTGATAAAGATCTGTTTACCTCGTCCCAACGTCGCCTCCAAGGGTGTGGCCCAAATGTTAATTGAAAGGGTGGCACCATCTCCTAGTGGGCTTTTGAGGAACATTTCAAATCCAGCTGCAGCACAGGTGGACTGACTGGTTTTGCTCTAGGGCACTTCTTTCCTTTAGTGCTTGAGAAAAGCACTGGCTGTGTGTTGGATGAGTCTGTTTGGTGCAGTTGTTGAAGAATGAAGTTCCCTGCGGAGATGGTCTGAATGTGGAATGTGTAAAAAATTGTCAAAGGTTTTGACATCAGTGAAGAGAATATAAGGTTGGCTACTTGTGTTTAAGAAACAGAATAGGCTGGGTGTGGTGGCCCATGCCTTTATTCTCATCACTGGGCAAGCAGAGGCAAGTGGATCTCTGTGAATCTGAGGCCAATCTTGTCTGCATAGTGAGTTCCAGGGCAACCAGGGTTATGTAGAGACCCTGTCTCAAAAACAAGAACAACAAAAACAAAAAAGAAACAGAATAAAAGAGATGGAAGCTGAATGCAGCAGAGGTGTCGGTGTGTGTCTGTGTGTACGCGCGCGTACAGAAAAGAGAGAAAGGGGAGTATGGTAATGCAGCCGGAACAGTTAGCCAATGTCACTCTCTTGTTCTGTGCCAACAAGCCTGTGTTCAGTGTTGTCTGTGTGTTATCTTGCAAAATCCTTTGAGAGCCTCAAGAATATGAGGTCCAGGCAATTTAAATATCTACCCACCAGTACATGTCAGTTCTGTTTCTAACCCATGTTTGGCTGACCCAAAGTACAGTAGGAGTTGCTTGTGACCTTGGCTTGTGTGGTGCATAATTGTACATAATTCTCTTTGTAGGAGGTTAAATCAAGTCCTAATGCTTCAGGAGGAGATTGCAGCCCGGGCCTTACAAAGCGAGCTGCAGTTTGAGCAGGCCTCCTTTATGTCACTATTCCTCTTCAGCCTTTGTGGTCTCCATCGTTGTGATGTAGTCCCAGCCTATACAGTAAAGATCTCTCCCACTTTAGTTTAGCATCTTCTAGCCCTTCCTTAAACACAGGTTTGAGGTTAGGCTCTGATGGGTTCTGTCTGTCCCCATTGGTTTTTGTCTTCTTGTGTTGCCTGGGAAGTTGCACTCACCCTTTCCCAAGCCAAAGGGTAAACCATCTGTGTTTACTCTGCTTTCTTCCAGGAATTTGATATGTTTAATCTTCCTAGGTTTCTTCTTCCCTTTTACTGGTGCCAGAGCTTCATCTCATTCCTCGGGTGCTGTCTCTACATTGTCTTTTGAGACAGGGTTTCTCACTAGCCTGGGCCAGCAAGTCCTGAGAATCTGCCTGATTTGTTTCTCTAGTGCTGGGATTACAAATTTATAGTACCATGTCCAGTTTTCTAATTTTCTTAATTTTTTGGGACTAAACTCAGATACTCATGCTTTAGTGTAAGCATTCAATCCCTGGCCTGTCTCCCAGCCCTGCTTATGTAGTTCAGAGCTAACTTTAAATTGTTCTCTCGCCTTTGCCTCCTGGGCTTGCATCCAAGACTGCAGGAACTGCCTAGCATCTTCCTTTCCTCCTGACCCCGTGGTTAAGTGGCCAGTAAAGAATGAGCTCCAGGAACCTGTGCGACTTTTTTGTCATTGGTTTTGTTGGTTTTCTGTTTTTTGAGACAGGTTAGTTACTCTGTGTAGCCCTGGCTGTCCTGGAACTCACTCTGTAGACCAGGCTGGCCTCGAATTCACAGAGATCCACCTGCTTCTGCCTCCCAAGTGCTGGGATCAGAGGTATGCCCTACCACTGTCCAGCTCTGTGGGACTTTTTGAAGTGACAGTGTTGCCACTGAGCTTAACCTTAGATGGTTTACTTTTCTCCCTCTCCCCCTCCCTCTCATGCTACTCCAGACTTGAGGTTCTCCTGCCTCATCTTGAGTTGCTGGAGTCGCAGGTGTCCACCACCATGCTCAGCTGCTGTGGATGTGTAGACTAGTTCTTTCTCATTCTACTGAATTTGTGTGCTGCTTTACAGAAAGTGTAGTCCTGGTGTGATTCTTCTCACCTTTGGACTTTCTGCATGGCCTTTGTTGGAGTTTTGTGACTCCCCTCTCCCCATAAAGCTTTGAAAAGTCTTAATAATCCTGCCCCTTTGGACTTGTATAATAGTTTTACCTTCCTTCCGTTTTCCTTTTTAGTCTTTTGTGATCCCACCATTACTTGCCAAGATGTGTTGGGAGCTTTTAATGACTGCTAGAACGATGGCAGCTTACTCGTTCTGTAGCTGCTTTAGCAAGACCTTTGATTTTAGAGTATCTGCCTCATGTGTTTTCTGTGCTGAGAACTGCCGGGCGTTTAATGGCACTGGTTGGGCTGGCCACCTGTGGAAAGGCAGGCTTGTCTCAGCCTTGGTTGATTCTTTTACTCCCTTTGTCTCTGCTTCTGAAACTGGTTTCCAAACGAACTGGCTGTTGCACTGTGCTTGCTGGGGTGGCAGGACTGGGTGAGCATGGGGAGGCCTTTGTGACCTCCTGCAATCCAGAGGGACAGACTAAACTCTTTCCCAAGGTCTTCCTGAGAGACCGGGGTCATCACGTACCGTTCCTTTCTGAGCCTCAGAAATGGTAGATGCATCTGAGCTATTTCTTAGAGGGAGATGACTGCAGTGTGTACAAAGTTCTCTTTACTTGGTCTGAAGGTTGGACAGCCCATCTCAATACCAGCCCAGCTCTCTGTGGCATTCATGAAAACAGTAGGCAGAATTGGCCTGTAAAAATCTTGAAAGAAAAATGATTGTTGCTATAGTTCATTGTGGGTTTCACTTCAAATTAAAGCTCAGTTGTGTGATAGCTCTACCCAGTTCACCCCTTGGTGGAAAGATAAGAGCAACTTGAAAATTCGTGACTAAAAAAGACAGCACCCTACAGTATACATGTCTGTAAGAACGGTGTGAGTGGGTTCATAGAAGAACATGGACGTCAAAACAAAAAAGAGAAAACTCAGTTTTGTTGAAATTAAATTAAGACCACTGTAGCTCATTGAGGTGGCTCAGTGGGTAAAGGCCTTGCTGCCACGCCTGCCAACCTGAGCTTGATCCTTGGAGCTCACATGGTGGAAAAAGAGGACCAGCTTCTCCTGATTTTCCTCTGACCTGCACACTAAATAAATAATGTCAAATAGCTGGGCAGTGGTGGTACACACCTTTAATCCCAGTACTCAGGAGGCAAAAGCAGGCGGATCTCTGTGAATTTGAGACCACCATGGTCTACAGAGCGAGTTCCAGGACATGCTCCAAAAACTACAGAGAAACTCTGTCTTGAAAAACCATTAAAAGAAGGAGAAAGAAAGGAAAATGGTAATATAGATTTAATATGTATTATCACTGGAAAGATCTGGAACTCAAAAAATATTTGTTTTGCCAGATGTGGAGGAGCACACCTTTAATTCCAGCACTTGGGAGGTGAAGCAGTAGGCAGACGTAGACAGATCTCTGTTCTTCTAAGGCCAGCCTACATACTGTGTTCCAGGCTAACCAGGGCTATATAGTGAGGTCCAATTAAAAACAAAAACAAAAACAAACTAAACCCCACAACATTGGGATTTCTAACCATGCAGTTAGTATTGTACATATTTGACAAATTTATTATGCATAGTTATTTTGGGTTCTTCTATTTTTGGGGGGGGGGTTCTTCTATTTTTTTTATATTTAGGTATAAAAGAGACTTGGAAGGAAATATACCAAGCAGGTCTGTGATTGTCTTTGAGATGGATTATAAGTAACTGGGTTTTGGGGCTGGAGGAAGTGGCTCAGCTGTTAAGAGCACTGACTGCTCTTCCGGAGGGCCCAGGTTCAATTCCCAGCACTCACATGATAGCTCACAACGATCTGTAAATCCAGGATCCAACACCCTTGCAATGACATACATGCAGGAAAACCACTAATGTGTACAAAATAAAAATAAATTATTAAAAAAGAATTCTAAAAAAAATAAGTAACAGGGTTTTTTGAGATGAATATTACTTCTTGTGACCCTGGCTGCCCTGGAGCTCACCAGGTAGGAAAACCTGGCCTGGAACTCAAAACTGTTGTTTTGACTCTGCCTCCTAAGTTCTGGCATTGCATCCATGAGCCTCCAGGCCTACTATAATTGGTCTCATTTTAAGTTTTTGTTTTTCCTCCTAGAAAGAACTTTCCTTGCCTGTCTTCAAAATAGCTTTTAAGTCAGGCATAGTGGTATACTCCTATAGTTTTGGCACTTGGGAGGTAGAGGCAGGAAGAACAGAGTTCATGGCCAGGCTTAACAACATATTGCCTTCTAGGCCAGTCTAGATTACAATGAGACCCTGTCTTTTTTGTTTTTGTTTTTGTTTTGTTAAGACAGAATTTCTCTGTATAACAGCTCTGACTACCCTAGAACTCAATCTGTGGACCAGGCTAGCCTTGAACTTCTAAATATCTGCCTGCCTCTATCTCTCGAGTGCTGAGATTAAAGGCCTGTGCCACCACTGCCAGCTGAGACCCTGTCTTCTTCAACATGAGGCTAAGTGTAGACATTTCTTGAATGGATTTTGTTCTGTGGTATAGCTAACACCTGTGTAAATTGTGTCTGTATGTATTTGAACCCAGTTGTGTGCAGAGTTTGATAATTATATTTACAGAAAGCAGTTTTTACAATTAAAGTTCACATTTTAACAAGGAAAAAAAAGATTTAAGAGAAAGTGTGAAATTCATTAGAATGTATAGAAAAGAGATAACTTACTGTGACATGCAGCCCTCTGTGAGTATTCTAGCTTGCTGATGAAGATCAGGTAGATCACGTGAACCTGTTGGGCGTGTGAGCAGGTATAACTTTGGTTCTGGTATGTTAATCAAATCACGCTTTTCTTGTAGGGTTGTTTCGCTGCTGCTGCTGAAGTATTAAAGCATTTGAGGGAGCGATTTCCACCCAACAGTCAGCATGCCCAGGTAATCTGCCTTTTGTGCCAATGGGTTTACTTCTGAAAAGAATGCTTTTACATTCAGTGGTGGCACACGCCTTCAATTCCAGCACTCAGGAGGCAGAGGCAGGTGGATCTCTATGAGTTGGAGGACAGCCTGGTCTAAAACAGTTCTGGGGACAGGCTCCAAAGCTACAACCCTGTCTTGAAAACAACAAGCAACAAAAAAAAACCCAAACAAACAAAAGCACGTGGGGGGGGGGGGCGGACGGCATTTTAGAGTCTTCCCTCAGAAAAATATTAAGCTACAAAGGAAATTGTTGTTCTTGCACAGGACCTGAGTTTAGCTGCCAACTCCCATGTCAGGCAGCTCACAATCACTTATAACTACAGCTCTAGGGGATCTGATAACCTCTTCAATACTCTGCAGGCACTAGTACCCGCATGTTAATATCCACACACAGACACATAAATACATTAAAAAAGAAAACAAAACAAGTGGGGAGTATATGTTGTCGTTTACTCTTTATTCTTTGGGGGACCCGCCACCCAACTCCCAAGTAAATCACACTCAGAGGCTTATTCTTCCTTATAAATGCCCATCCTTAGCTTTTCTTAACTTCAATTATCCCTTCTATCTTTTTTCCCTGGGATTTTGCCTTTTTCTTTTTCTGTATACTCTTCTTTACTTCTCTGTGTCTTGCTGGGTGGCTGGTCCCTAAAGTCTTCTTTTGCTCCTCCATCCTCTTTTCTCTCTTCTACTTCTATTTATTCTCTCTGCCTGCCAACTGCCCCCTCCCATTCCTTCTGCCTTGCTGTTGACTGTTGAGCTCTTTATTAGCCCTATCAGGTGTTTTAGACAGGCGAAGTAAACGCAGCTCATGGAGCTAAACAACTGTAACGTAAAGAATGCAGCACATCTTTGCATCACTAAACAAGTGTTCCACAGCACAAACAAATGAAACCCGTCCTCAAATAATATTCCACAACAGGATGTCTTTTCTCACACTAATGGGAGGCAGAGACAGGCAGATCTCTGATAATGAAGCCAGCCTGGTCCATGTAATGAGTTCCGTGTCATCCAGGGATACATAGTGAGCCCTGCCTCAAAAAACAAAGCAAACCAAGCTCAGGCCAGGGATGTGACTCAGTTGGTAGTGTGCTTGCCTAGCTCACACAAAGCTTGAGTTCTATCCCTGGCACCACATAAATTGAATGGGATGGTAGATGCCTATAAGTCCAATATTCAGGAGCTGGAGGCAGGATGGACTATCAGAAGTTTAAAATCATGGGCTGGGGACGTAAGCTCAGTGACAGAACCCTTGCTTAGCATCTTCAATGCCCTGGTTCAATCACCAGTACCAAACAGACACACACAGAGACTCACATGTTCACAAGCAGGTTCTAGCAAGATATCTCAGTGGTTATAAGAACACTTACTTGTGCCGGGCGATGGTGGTGCACGCCTTTAATCCCAGCACTCGGGAGGCAGAGGCAGGTGGATCTCTGTGAGTTCGAGACCAGCCTGGTCTACAGAGCTAGTTCCAGGACAGGCTCCAAAGCCACAGAGAAACCCTGTCTCTAAAAACCAAAAAAAAAAAAAAAAAAAAAAAAAGAACACTTACTTGTGTTGTAAAAGACCTGGGTTTAGTTCCGTCATCTATATGGCAGCTCACAACTTCTGAGACTATAGCTCCAGAGGATTCAGCACCCTCTTCTGGCCTCCAAGGGTGCTAGCTGTGCAAGTGGGGCACTTACATATATAAAGGCAAAACTCTCATACACAAACTAAAAATAAATATTTTAAAAGTTCAAAGTCATCCAGGACTGTATGTACATTTTGAAGCTAGCCTGCAACACATGAGACTCTGTCTCAAAATTAGAAACCAAACAACCCTATTCTGTATATTGTTTAAGGGTATTATAAAAGTATAGGAAACATGAATGGGAATGGCAGACAACAGATCAAGTGCCTAGTATGGAAAACAGGAGGGAAATAGAATTTGCTGAGAACTTCAGTAGAATTTAAGACCATTAAGACCATTGTGCCTTTACAAAGCACAATGAGCTGATAAAATGGACATGTGTTTTGTGTGTGTTTGTTCTTCACAGCAACATCTGCATGGTTCAGGCTGGCCTTGGACTCTTGATCCCCTGCCTGCTTCCACAAGTGCTGGAATTGCAAGTGTTTCCCACCACTGAATGTGGGCTTCTCTTTGCTTTTTTTTTTTACTTGCTTGTAACATTAGATAGATAGATAGATAGATAGATAGATAGATAGATAGATAGATGATAGATAGATGATAGATAGATGATAGATAGATTAGATAGATAGATAGATAGATAGATAACCTCAAATGAAAATGCATGTATGTGAATTGTTAGGATGTTTGCTAAACAAACCAATATACTTTGATATTGCCATTGAACAATAATGTGAATATTTTTCTTTTTGTCTTTAATTCTTTTTTCTTATTAGTTATGGATGCTGTGTGATCAAAAAATACAGTTTGACAGGGCAATGAATGATGGCAAATTCCATTTGGCTGATTCACTCGTTACAGGAATCACAGCGCTTAATGGCATAGAAGGTGTATACAGGTGAGAAAGCTGTCGCCACAAAACCTGGAGCGGATTCCAGGTCTTCTGCAAGAGAAACAAGTGCTTTTCAATGCCGAGCCTCTCCAGAATGTTTTTAATAGCTTTATATTCACTGTGCTTTTGTGTGCGCATTAATTTGCTTTCAGCTTTAACTGAAAAAGTCAAGGCTTTTTTTCTGTTTCATTTAGGAAATAAGAAAATAGATAATCAGTAGCTAGGTCTGTTAGCACATGCCTTGAATCCCAGTGCTAAGGAGGCAGAGGCAGATGGATCCCTGGGAGTTCTAGGACATTCTGGTTTATATAATGAGTTTCAGGATAGTCAGAGTGCACACATTAAGATTATAGAACAAATTTTAGGAGTTAGTTCTTTTCTTCCACTATGTGGGTCCCAGGGATTGAACTCAGGTCACCGGACTTGAAGAGAAGTGCCTTTGCCTCTTCAACTTTCTTGCTGGTCCAGTTAGACTTCTCTTCTGTGCATATGCATATCCATGCATCAGCTGATTTTCTGAGGCAGGGTCTCTTGCTGGCCTCGGATTTGCTGAGTAGCTGAGGATGTCTTTGAGTTCATCCTCTTGTCTCTGATCTGTTAAGATCACAGTCGGTGGTAGCAGCTACTGTTGCTCCTTTTCAGTTTCTACCTCCTCCTCCTCTTCTTCCTTTTCTTTTAACAAAATTAAATCAGGCAGTTTTCCCCTTTAGAGGTTAGCAGTCTTGCTGAGGAAATAGAGCCTTGATCCCAAAATGGTTATACTTGAAGCGCTTGCAGACATCTGCATAACCACCCCTGTTCGTTTGGTTGTTTCAGAAAAGCTGTTGTAATGCAGGCTCAGAACCAGATGACAGAGGCACACAAACTTCTACAGAAGCTGCTGACATACTGTCAGAAACTAAAGAACACAGAGATGGTGATCAGGTAAGTAGTCTCTCAGGTGTCTTACTGGTGGGGTGTGTGGCGGTGGATCTTTTCATCCCATTTTCCTTTCTGTGGTCAGCGTCCTCCTGTCAGTGGCAGAGCTGTATTGGCGATCTTCCTCTCCGACCATTGCCATGCCTGTGCTCCTGGAGGCTCTAGCCCTCTCCAAAGAATACCGGTTGCAGTACTTGGCCTCTGAAACTGTGCTCAACTTGGCTTATGCCCAGGTAAGCCAGTTTGGTTTTTCCTGTAGGGGACTGTGGAATGAGGGTGTGTTACATTTATGTGTATTTGTATATGTTTATGTATGTGGGGTGTGTGTGTGTGTACATGTAAGTGCCAAAGTCGGCCTTAAATGTCATTTATTAAGAGCTGGCCACCTGTGGGGGGGCGACAATGTTTAGCTTTATATCAATAGTGCAACATTATATGTACTTTTTTGAGGCAGGGGTTGAGACAGCATTTCTCTGCATAGCTCTGGCTGTCCTCAAACTCACTCTGTAGACCAGGCTGGCCTGGAACTCACAGAGATCTGCCTGCCTCTGTCTTCCAAGTATTAGGATTAAAGGCATGTGCCACTGCCGCCCAGTTTATATGTATGTTATTTTTTTTTAATATTTATTTATTTACTTATTATGTATACAATATTCTGTCTGTATGCCTGAAGGCCAGATGAGGGCGCCAGACATCTTTACAGATGGTTGTGAGCCACCATGTGGTTGCTGGGAATTGAACTCAGGACCTTTGGAAGAGCAGGCAATGCTCTTAACCACTGAGCCATCTCTCCAGCCCCATGTATGTTATTTTTTAAGATCCGGTCTCTGTAACCCAGGCAAGCCTCAAACATATGGCACTCCTGCCTTGGTCTCGCTAGTCTGGGGACTAGGTATCCATCGCCAAGTCCTTCTCTATGATGTTTAGATTATTCTGAATGTACAGTTCCTTCCCTCCTCTCTGGTGCTGGGGATCAAATTAGGAAGTAAGAGTCATCACAGGCTTCTCCCAACATGTCTGTCATTACTAAGTCTTTTTGTAAAGATAAAACTTTAAACCCCAGCTAGGTGGTGCCTGCCTGTAATCTCATCACTAGGTGGTGCCTGCCTGTAATCTCATCACTTAGAGGCAGGTTGGAGAACGACTGCGCCTGCGTTTATGACGCCTGCCCAGGCTACACAGGGAGTTGCGGTTCAGCCTCGTCTACAATAGTAAGGTCTTATCATAAACAAAAGAAACCCAAATAAGGCAGTACAAAAAGGAAGGACTAGGACAAAGCTTTCTATAATCTGAATGACCACTGCTGGATTTCTCGTAGAAATCATTTTGTGTGCCTGTACTCTCTAGTAGTGTGCTGTTTAGGATGAGGTAGCCTGTGTCATGGAGAAGATAAGTCAGATAACCATTCAGGAGAAAACACCCAGAACCTAGGCCTTCTTGGTAGTGGACACAGCACATTTCTCTTTCAGCTCATCCTTGGAATCCCAGAACAAGCTTTAACCCTTCTCCACATGGCCATCGAGCCCATCCTGGCTGATGGGGCTATCCTGGATAAAGGCCGTGCCATGTTCTTAGTGTCCAAGTGCCAAGTGGCTTCAGCAGCTTCCTATGATCCAGTGAAGAGAGCAGAAGGTAGGAGCTGTATGAAGGTTGTTGGGTTGGTCAGCAGTTGCACCTGCCTGCTGCCATTTCACCAGCCCTGGCATTCTAATTATTGTAAAATTTGTTTATTTTATGTGTACATGTATTTATATGTATGTACCACATGTATTCCTGGTGCCATGAATCCCCTGGAACTGGAGTTACAAACAGGTGTGAGCTGCCTTGTGGGTTCTGGGGATTGAACCTGGGTCCTTTGAACCGTCTCTCCAGTCCAGCATGCTAATTTTTAATGTTAAAAGAAATCAAGCAAAACTTTGCATAGTATGGTGTTTTTCCATATTTTAATGAGTGGAACGTATAAGAATACCTACTATAGGGGGCTGGAGAGATGGCTCAGTGGTTAAGAGCATTGACTGCTCTTCCAGAGGTCCTGAGTTCAATTCCCAGCAACCATATGGTGGCTCACAACCACCAGTAATAAGATCTGGTGCCAACTTCTGTCTGCAGGGATACATGCAGGCAGACCATTGTATACATAATAAATAAATCTTTAAAAAAAAAAGAATACCTACTATATGGTGACTCTAAATAGCAAATTTTGAAAATTGAAATTGTTAAATGTTGATTTCCCTCCCATTCTCTCCCCCACACCCACCCCACCCCAATTATCAGCTCTGGAGGCTGCAATCGAGAACCTCAATGAAGCCAAGAACTACTTCGCAAAGGTCGACTGTAGAGAGCGAATCAGGGATGTTGCTTACTTCCAGGCTAGACTGTACCATGCCCTGGGCAAGACCCAGGAGAGGAACCGGTGTGCCATGATTTTCCGGCAGCTGCATCAGGAGTTGCCCTCCCATGGGGTGCCCTTGATTAACCATCTCTAGAAATGACTCCCTGCTGGCTGTTGTGTGGCTATCGTCACACTCTGGGCTTATTCATGTCCCTCCCTGTCCTTAAGTAGTGATTGTTACATGTTATCTTGCCAATAAACTGTTTTGGTCCATTTGTCTGAAGTGTTTTTCTGGGTTGAACTGCCAGTATCTTTGTAAGAACTGTGTGTATCCTCTCAAGAAATCTGCTTATATGGGGCTTGGTGGCACAGGCTTTGATCCCAGCACTCGGGAGGTAGAAGCAGGCTGATCTACATGGTCTGCATAGGGAGGTCAAGGCTAGCCAGTGCTACAGAAAGAAGGCAAGTGTGAGGACCTAAGTTTGGAGTCCAGACGCACATAAAAGTGGGGGAGGCATGGCTGCTGTCTGCTATCCCAGCACTCAGGAGACGGGATTGCCCAAGCAGGCTGGCTAGTGAGAATAGCAGAGTCGGGGAGAGAACCTGAGGCTCAGTCAAATGGAGACTGATGGAGAGGAAACCTAGCCTCAGTCCCCTCCCCTCCCCTCCCCTCAGATATGCACACAGGCACATGAGCCCTCGTGTGGCCACAAGGTTGCTTTAAAAAGAATGTTTAGGGCTGGCAAAAATGTGTCATTGGGTAGGATGTGTCATAGGAGCTTGCCACACAGATCAGACACCTGAATTGTATGCCCTCAACCCATATAAAAGATGGAAGGAGCCGGTTGTGGTGGCGCACACCGGTAGGATTTGCTGAAGGAGGCAGAGGCAGGAGGATCACGAGTTCGAGGCCAGCCTGGGCTACACATTTAAAAAAAAAAGATGGAAGGAGAAAACCAACTCCATAGAGGTGTCCTTTGGCTGCCATGTATGTGCCTGCATGTTCTAACACACGTCACACACATCCCTGATAAAAAGGTCTTCTAGTTTGTTGTGGTTTTTGTTAGTTTTTTCCAGTGTAGAGAATCTAACCTAGGACCTGGCACATGCTGGGCAAGTGCTCTGCCACCCAGCTATATCCCAGCCCTCAGCAGGCTTTCACAAGGCTTGGGTTTGCTTCTGCAGCTTCCCTTTCTGCCACCCCGGGCCAGTTCTTGTGTTTGGTGTTCAAAACAGGGTTTCTCGTGGAGCCTTGGCTGTCCTGGAACTCGCTCTGTAGACCAGGCTGACCTCAAACTTAGAGATCCTCCTGCCACTGCCTCCTGAGTGCTGTGATTAAAGGTGTGTGCCACCATCACTGCCTGGCCAGGAGAAGGTATCTTTATTTATTTTATGATATTAAAACCAATAGCATATTTTGCAACCAATTATTTTTTTTTGTTCTACATGCATGTGCTTTTCTGTATGGAAATGAGAAGTTATGGTAATTCTTAAGACATTCTTAGAAATTCAGAAGAAAATAATTATAGAGGAGAGGGTCTGAGGCTTGGAAGGACCTAGAAGCTGTCAAACACTGGTTTACGTCGCCAACCCTACAGTTAAGCAGAGACATCTATCGTCTGTTCCTGTGTTCATGAATTTCCTCTTATTGACACAGGGAAATGCCTGCATTTCAAGGCCAAAGCAGCCCACACCCAAACAGCTCTCAAAGCCACAAGGAACCAACCAAATTTTGCAGCTTCTGTCATTGGCTCTTTCTCTGTTAAATTTAAACTTCCTAATGAGAAACAGTTTCTCTCTGAGGCAGTGAAAAACAACTCCATCCGCCAGAGAGCGTTTGCTGGGCAAAGACAGCTGCTTTGGAAATGGGCTCCGGGTAGACTCAGAGATACTAATTGGAGTGTTGATGTTTGAAAATCTTTCCTTTAGTTTCTGTGGAAGTTGTATTTATAGAAATGAAATCACAATAATGGCTGTGTAGTAGAAAAAAAAGCCAGAAACGATAGTGAGTTGTTTATTTTATTTTATTTTATTTTTTTTTGGTTTTTTGAAACAGGGTTTCACTGTAGTTTTGGTTCCTGTCCTGGAACTAGCTCTTGTAGACCAGGCTGGTCTCGAACTCACAGAGATCCTCCTGCCTCTGCCTCCCAAGTGCTGGGATTAAAGGCGTGCACCACCACTGCTCTGCTCTTGGTTTGTTTTTCTTAGACATGGCTCAGGCTGACCTCAGACCCGGATCTTGCTACCTCAGTCTCCCTGGAGTGCTAGGTAAATGGGTGTCTGATTCCTGTTTGTGAGGTGGGAAGGCAGTGCTGGGGTGATGCAGCGCCTTACACGTGCTCCACCACCAGCCCTGTTACTAGCCATTGTGTAGCTGACTCCATCCCATCAACATAAAAACTCAGGGCTGTCAGGATGAATCAGCAACTGACTGGAATTTGTAGGGCTGCGTGAAAAGTAAAAATGAGAGGTTTCTTGTATAAAAATCCCTGGTGTTATGCTGTAGCTCAGTAGTGCATGAGGATCTGGGATTTATCTCCAGTGCCCTTTCTCCTAAAAAAAAAAAAAAAAAAAAAAAAATCCTGTAAAAGATAAAAAAAAAAAAATGGGGGCTGGAGAGATGGCTCAGTGGTTAAGAGTATTGCCTGCTCTTCCAAAGGTCCTGAGTTCAATTCCCAGCAACCACATGGTGGCTCACAACCATCTGTAATGAGGTCTGGTGCCCTCTTCTGGCCTGCAGACATACACACAGACAGAATATTGTATACATAATAAATAAATAAATAGAATTTTTAAAGAAATCCCTTAAAAAAAGAAAAATGGCAACAGTAGTCCTTGGTTTTTTGAGACAATGTCTCACTCTATAGCCCTTGCCAGCCTAGAACTTACTGTGTAGACCAGGCTGGCCTCAAACAACAGAGATCTGCCTGCCTCTGCCTCCCGAGTGCTGGGGAAAAGGCGTGCACCGCCACCACCACCCGTTGCACTGCTACATCTTAGATCTGAGGCCTTTCTGAGCACAGCCAGGTCTGCCTTCACCCACAAGGTCACCTGTCTGGCTGACTTCATCTTGGCAAGGAAGAAGTCCCCGAATCCAAAGCTAGCGAGCAACCTGTTGTTCCCAGCTGTCTGTGACTCAGCCTCCTAAGCTGGTCTCCAGGAGGAGATAGTAAGTCGAATGGAAGAGTGACCCCAAAACACAGAACTCTCTGGGTGATAGTTAACCAATGAAGTGTGTGGTGGAAGGGAGTTGGTACTTAATGCTCTATATAATGGCATGATTCCAGGGGTTTCACATCAAAGGTCTCAGAACGGGTTGTCTGGTTAAATGGAAAGGGGGTCTGGTGAGAAAGGAATTAAAGTTTTATAGTCATTATCATTTATGTCTCTTCCACAGGCCTTCAGAAACTGTCCTCAAAGGAAAGGGGAACCCGAGTGGGCACTCTACTTAGCAGATTTGGTGGTGTGCTTCTTGACCTGAACGAGAATGGGTAACATTTACAGAGTGGTTAAGAGCACTTGCTCTTCCAGAGGACCCAAGTTCAGTTCCTAGCTCCCCCAATATTAGGCAGCCCACAACTGCATTTAACTATAGCTCCAGGGAATACAAGGGTGCCTTTTAGGCATCTGCACACATGTGACACAGATATATAAATAAAAATATTTTTTTTAAATTTTGAGACAGAGTCTCTCTCAGGTTTTTTGAAACTGGGTCTCTCTGTGTAATAGCCTTGACTGTACTGGAACTCACTTTGTAAACCAGGCTGGCCTCAAACCCACAGAGATCTGCCTGCCTCTGCCTCCCAAGTGCTGGGCTTAAAGGTGTATGCCATCACTGCCTGGCACAACAGTCTTAAAAACTGGGCAATAGCATTAATTCAGTTTAACAGATAAAATTAGGATGTAGGGAGATGAAATCACTTGCCCAAGGTCACACAACTAGCAAGTTGTAGAACTGGGATCCTAACCTCTCTACATTACCCAGATCCGACTATTCTGGAAGGTCCTGTGTTTCTGTGAGCACATTTCCTGTCTGTTGACTAATAGTGTCATTTGTCTAGTAGCCAGCATGTACTAGACACCACTAAAAACTTTAAACACCATCTCCAACACTTTAACCCTTTAACCAACGAGAAAACCAGATTCCTGACACTGTGGCCTGTGTCACCCCTGGTAAGGACCTGGTAAGCCTGGCAAGGTAAGGACCAGACAGAAGACTTAGTCCTTGGTGTGGCAACCTCTACTGCCTGATGCTTTTCCTCTGTCCCCAGGCAGTCTTTGCCTTCATCTGTATGCCTGGACTATTTCTACTTGTTTGGAGTATTCAATCGTGTCCTGGCATTTTGCTTCTTGAAAATATGTGTGTGGATAGATGAAGAGCTCTCTCATAAACCCTGACATCTTTTATGATGCCATTTGTATTGCCGTCTTAAAAACCTATCATTTCACTGCCTGTGGAGGGTAGCTTTTCAGGCTCTCTTTAGCTGTTCTGTTGAAGATAACCTAATGAATCAACTTCATTGGTGATATTAATCCCGCTCTCTTGTTCTAGATATTCAAGGCTACGTGGCAGAACATTCCCATGAACAACGTGAGTAGAACACAGGCTACCTCAGGAAGGAGGGGCAAAACCTTGAAAGGACATTGTGAAGCCATCCTCATGGGAGAGAAAACGATAGTCTTAGATTTCCATGCCTCCCCCCTCTACAGGGTTTGAGTTTTCTTTAAAAAATAAGACTCAGATGCTGTGTTTACTTATTTTCCTGGCGATCTGTGTTGTCAGGACAACAAGATCTGTTTGCCTAGAATAGGATTTTCTGATGTTCTTGGAGGGGGGATGAAAGCGCAAAGCTAACTCTTGTTTTCGTATCTGTAGGAAGAAAATGGTTTTCTTGTGTGGGATGGCTCCTAGCACAAGAGGAGCTGAATGGCAACGACAGGCAATTACAGTGTTCTGCACTTTGTTCTAATTTGCTTTAATAAGAAAGGCACATAAATTGATGGGATTTTTAGCACCGTGCTAAGCATATCGGTAGTTAGCTTCAGTGAGCGCTTGCGTGCTAGGCACTGAGCTAGTATCTTCACACACATTATATTGTATTGAAACCTCAGACCAAGTCTGTCAGCTCTGTACTATTATTGTCCCTATCTGACAACTGATGAAACCAAACAGAGAGATCAGATCAATGGCCCAAGCTTACAGACCTGGTCATTAGTGGCTGCGAGGCTTGACTGAAGTCCGTCTTATTCCAGAGCCATTGCCTTTCAACCTCTGTGCTGAGTTATGCAAATATTCTGCATGTGATATCTGCCTGGGCTGCAGGAATTTACAGTTCAAGGGTCAGACAAACAGATGAGTGAAGCCGGGCGGTGGTGGTGCACATCTTTAATCCCAGCACTCGGGAGGCAGAGACAGGCGGATCTCTGTGAGTTCTAGGCCAACCTGGTCTACAGCGTGAGTTCCGGGACAGCCAGGGCTACACAGAGAAACCCTGTCTTGAAAAACCAAACCAAACAAACGATAAAAAACACAAGTGGGGCTCAGATCATATAGTTAAGCGGTAAAGTGTTTACCTAGCATGTGCAAGACCCATGGTTTGATTCCCCAGCACCACAAAGCAAAACCATAAATGAAGAAGAAAAGAATAAAGACAAGGAGGTTGGCTGAGCATCAAATGATATAACTGCCCTTAGATATCAGAAGAGGGAGTCAGATGTCAGATCCTCTGGAACTGGAGTTACAGACAGTTGTGAGCCATTATGGGGTGCTGGGAACCAAACCCAGGGATTCTGCCAGAGCAGAGAGCTCTTAACTCCTTGGATGTATCTCCAGTCCTTGTACGGACATTTTAAACCTTTCTTTAGCGCTTAAGTTTTCTTTTGGGAGGTGAGTTTCAAGACAAGTTTTCTCTGTAGCTTTGGAACCTGTCCTGGAACTCACTCTGTAGACCAGCCTGGCCTTGAACTCACAGAGATCCACCTGCCTCTGCCTCCCAAGTGCTGAGATTAAAGATGTGTGCCACCACTGTCCGGCAAGCATTTAAATTTATACTGAATTTCTACCTGCGTTATCTACATTGTTATAATAAAACATGGGCAATTTAGTAAAACATGACATAGTCATACAGAATTGTTCATTTAAACAAATAACAGGAAAGAACACCAGGGTCTATTTTTAATTACTCTAGGAAAACAGGGTTGCCTGAGAATTTTTTTTTATAGACTGAATCAGTGAGTTTCCTGGAGTTATTTAGAAGAGCACGGGTGACCTCAAAACAGCTGCATCACTTCAACGTGCCCCCCTCCTTATGGGGAACGCCTCATGGAGTGCCCCCTAAATGGCGATACACAAGAAAATTATATGAAAATCACTCTTGGTGTTTATAAATAAAGCTTTAATAGGAACACTGCTACACGTCCATTGATTTGTTGTTGTCTGTGGCTGCTGACAGCAGAGCTGAGTCATCACAGTGGAGAGCACAGGGCAGATCCGGAAATGTTGACCTTATGGTCTTTCACAGAAAATGCCTGCCGACTCCTGCCTTAGCATTAATGATTCCAAATCCCCCCCACCCGATTAGCCCTGATAGCTGTTTGAGGGGGGCGTCCAGTACAGAAAGTACAGAACTGTGTACCCCCACCTCAGCACTGATTGTCGTCAGCATTTTGCAATTTGCTTCACATATATTTATAGAGGAAATAAAACAAGTATTATAACATTTTCCTATGCTCGCTGTCTCCTTTCTCCCTCCTTTCCTTCATTTCTTTACTTATTATTTTTAGTTTTTTGAGACAGGGTTTATCTGTGGAGTCCTGGCTGACTTGGAACTTGCTCTGTAGACCAGGCTGGCCTCGAACTCATAGAGATCCTCCTGCCTCTGCCTCCTAAGAGCTGGGATTAAAGACATTTGCCACCGCTGCCCATCTTACTTTGTTTTGTCTTTTTTGAAACAGGATCTATGTAGTCTTGGTTGCCCTATAACTCCCTATGTAGGCCAGATTGGTCTTTAACTTATGGAGATCCTCTTGTCCCTGCTTCCCAAGTGCTGGGCCCAGGAATCTAAGTCTGTGCACCACATGCATGCATTGCCTGAGAAGGCCAGAAGAGGGCATCGTATCCCCTGGAACTGGAGTTCCAAAGGCTCGTGACCTGTCATGTGGGTGCTTGAAATTGAACCCAGGTCCACTGCAAGAGCAGCTGGTGCTCTTAACTACTGAGCCATCTCTCCAGCCCCCTCCCTTAATTTTTAGACCATGGTAGTACCTCCCACACGCTAGGCAAGTACGCAACCTCTGAGCTACATGTCTAGCTGCCTACTTCCTTCTTGGTGTCAGACTGTCATGGATCTAACATGAACCAATTCTCTTTGACTTTTATATCTTTTTATGTGGGCATCACAGAACATGCTGCTAGCCTCCTGAAATCAGAGTGGCTATGCTTGCCTCTGCAAGAGCCCCTCACAAGCGGGAGGAGGCTTCCTTCAGGGAAGGAGTGGGGAGAAAGCCATTAGATCTTCACTGGAGATTTCCCATTTGCTCCCTCCTTCCCTCTGGTGCCCACCCCAAGCTGCACATGGCCCTGGGAGACGCTAGAGTATATAGGAGGGGGAGGCAAGCAAAGGAGAACTCCACCTATGTCGCTTTTGGCAGGTCAACATCCATGCTGGAAATGAGTAAGACCAATAAACTCATTGGTTCACCAAGCTGGGCTTGGACGGAACTGTGCCTTTGATCTGTTGTTGGCGCCCTATTTTGGGTGAATAGACGTTTGTTCATGTCTCCCCAGGCAGTCACTCCAGAGTGGGGCTTAAAAATACACACTGTGCGTAATGCTGTATTCTGCAGCTTGCTCTTTTACTCTACGTGTTTTTGTGCTCTTTTCATTGTGGGTACAGTAGAGATAACCGTCCTTTTGACTATTGTGTACTATTCCATCAAGTCTCGCTCTATTTGCTAGTCCTAACAAATAAATGTGAGGACGCTGAGCAATATCAGAGGTGACCATCTCATAAGAACGCTCACTGAGTTTATTTGTCCGGTCCTTGGAATTGTTTGTGAATGCCTCTGCAGCCTAGAAACACTGGAATAATTTACTAACGAGGGCTGGAAGTCGACCCAGTTGACAAAGAGCTTTGAATCCTCAGTGAGTTTGATGTCTCAACTCGATTCCCTTTTGGCTGCCGGCAGGGACTTGCGGACAGCCACTGGTCAACATCCAAGTCTGAGTTTAGTGACCCCCACCCCAAGGCCACGGGGTTAGCGAGCCCTTGAAATACCCTTTTACTTCAACGTTGTTATCCAACTGGGAGACTAAAGGAGCTTAAGGCTCCTACAAAGTCAAACGCCAAAAAGGGTAAAGAGTGTTTAGCCAGAATAGGATGTGTTTTATCACAGGCATCTAAGCAACCTTATGGGGAGACTCAGAACTTCACTGGGCCATACGGAGTACAGATGCAGCAAAAGGGCGAGCCTGCAGCAGTGGTCAGTGGGGAGGCGGCTGCGGAAAGGGCTTCCCCATAATGGGCGCTGCCCCGAAATCCAGGGAGGGAACAGCCAGACAGGCTCCTGGGTTTCCCCGCCGCCTTTGGGGAACTTCTCGACGCTAGAAAACAAAGCGGCGTGGAGCAGCTGGCAGCAACCGAGACCCACTCACAAACTTGCGGCCTCTGCGCCCGTGCGCGGGCCGGGCCTCGCTTCCTGCCGCCGGACGCCTCCTTCCCCACACCAACCTCGCCTCCGCCCGGGTGCTACTTAAGTCCCCGCGGGACCCGGCGCGCGGCCGAGGCTGCGGCGGGCACGCGCTCTTCCACGCCGGCTCCTTGGCCAATCAGCGCGGAGCCCGAGGCGCCGCCGCGCGCGAGCCGAAGCCCGGGCGGCTCCTCCCGCGGAGAGCCGAACCGGACCGAGCCGAGCCGAGCCAAGCCGAGCCGGGGGCGCAGAGCGCGGGAGGCGGCGGCGCGGAGCCCAGGTGAGCTGGCCCGGGGCGGTCCGGGCTCGGGGGGGGGGGGGGGGTGGGCACGCAGCCGCCCTGTGGGTCTCTGGGTTCGGGACGCGCGCGGCGCCGGTAGACACAGCCCAGAGGCGGGCCCCGAGGGGACCCCACGTGCGCCGCCCCGCGCCCCGCCACGTGGAGGGCTGCGCCCCCTTCCCTCGGGCCTCCGGAGCGGGGCGGCGCTTGGGCCCGGGCGGTAGGGGCCGGCCTGGAGTTCCGCACCGAGGCCGGCCGGCAGGGGCGGTCCCGGGTCCCGGCGACGGCCTAGGCCACCCTTGCGCTTGACAGGTGCGGAACCTGAGCGCGCGGGAGCGTCCCACCCCCGCAGCCTGCGGGGCACGGGGCGACCCCGGCCCTAGGGGTTCGGACACAGGTGCCAGGACCCTGAGTCTGCCCTCTGACCACCCCGACCTCACAGGCCGGCTCGTTCCTTATGACCTAAATTTACCTCAGGGCTGCAGCTCGCGGGGCATGAGGAGTGCATGCTCCGGCCCCCCGGCTCAGCCCCGGGGCTGGTGCCCCGGTGTCACCCAGATTTTGCCAAGGTTCTCCCCACCCCCTGGCTGCCCAGTTTGGGGAACGGGGTGTTTTCACAGCTCTGCCAGCCCCCTCCCGGGCTGCTCTCACTTGGAGACGAAGAGGTGGCACTTTGCAGAGGGATGGAGCTGGGGGTGGAGAACATTTGACGTGCCATGGGCAAAGAAGCAGCTGGGGGTGGGTCATGCCGCGCATTCATTACCCTAGATGCAACTTTTACCTTCCTCAGCCTGCTCTCTGATTTCCCCCAGTCTCAGAGCAGAAACTTCAGGTGCCCTGGGGCATTAACGGTGTCTTTTACTCCTCCTCCCAACTCTGCCCCCACAGGGCTGAAGGGAGGATTGCTGTCTGTCCCCACAGCCTCTTTGTTCTTTGGAAGTGGCAGGGGATGCCACTGTTCCCAAGCCTCCCCACAGAAACTGTGCAGTTTCAGAATAGATTGGGATCAGTGTGCAAAAGCAGCTTCAGTTTGCCAGGTCCTCCTTCTGCACCTTCGGCCGCTCTTAACCAGCTCATCAAGGCAGTCATTAGATGAGCCCCTACCTTGGATAATCGTAGTGACTTTTTTCGTCCTTTCTGGGGGCAAGAACCCAGTGCCAGGAGCATGCTAAAGCACCCTCTACCACAGGACCACATTCCCGCCCCCTAATTAGGACTTACTGAGTTCTTGCTATGTGGCAGGTACTGTTTTGTTGCCTGCATTATCTTATTTAATATTTACCCCAAATCTTGTTTGTCAGGGAGTTTTGCCACTTTGGTCGAGAATAGGAGGTTAAGGTTCCTAACACTCCTTTAGTATTGAAAGGCTCAGAAAGGTTAGTTAACTTATCTGGGATCACACAGACAAGCGAGGCTTCCCTCACCTGCTCGGGGGAGCCCAGGCCTTTTTACTAAGCAATGTATAAGGCCACAGATCTCAGGAGGTCCTGCGGTCCTGTCAGAACTCCAGCTTGTCCTTCCCTCCAGTTGCTAGTGGGCTAATAACTAGGCTGTAGTTCTCAGGGGGGCAGTTCTACCCTCCTGGCGAGCATTTGAAACATGTGGGAGTAACTTTTGGTTTGTCAAAGTGAGACTAAGCGCTCTTGGTGTTTAGTGGGCAGGAGCTGGGGAATGCCAAATGTCCCGTAAGAATGTCGCTACCCTAAATACCAGGGAGAAATGTCGTAAGCCTCAAGTGCTGGGGCAATGGAGGGATAGCCACAAGGTGCGTTCTGGAGAAATCTGCCGAGCCTTTGAAGATGGGCTGAAAAGTGGAGGGAGGAGGAGAGGGGATGAGATGGGGCCCAGCTCAGCAGAAGGAGTTTGTGCATTGGGTGTAGACAGTGGTGCGCTCTGTTAGCTGGGAGGGGACCGCTGGGTGGGGCAGGCCAAACTGCTCAGAATCTAACACGGCCCACTAGTCACCCTTGCCTTATGTGAACCCATCTTAGGAAAGGACTCAGATTGGGAGCCGCTTAGTCACTTGAGACCTCTCTTCCTTGACCTGCCTCCTTCCGGTGGTTCTAGGGCCTCGTGGATCTCATTTCTTCTCGCTATCCTGGGGGTTTGGGCCTGTGCTACAGCACGTTTCTCCTTTAGTTAGAGACTTGGACTAGTAGGCCAGAGAGCCCCAAGGTGGTTTCACGCAGATAACTCTTGGGCTTCCATAACTCCTCCGATCACACCTGTAGCTCTTCCTTGGAAAACTGACTTCTTAGATGGGATGTGACCCGATAGAGTGCCTGGCACACGTGAAACCCTCGGTTTGGTCCCTAGCACTCTGTAAACTGGGTGCGGTGGTGTGTCCTTGTAATCCAGCCAGGTGGAAGCTAGATCAGAAGTTCAAGGTTGTGCTCATCCTTAGGAGGTTGGAGGGCAGCTGGGGATTGTGAGACCCTGTTTCCAGATAAGTAAATAACAAAGAGAGTTTAGAGTTCAGGTTGTTTGTTGATAGAAATTTGTAAGGGTTTTGGTTTTTACCTTGCTAGCAAGCGCTTCATAAGCTACATCCCTAACCCTGAACAAAGGGGAAAAGGTGAAGTTCCCTCCAGCAGCGTTGTGTCTCTCCCTCGCTCCAGTGGAGCAGGAGCATTCGCGTTGCCTCCCTCCCGCTAGGCTCTTGCACCCACACATCTGCTGTCGTAAGACTAGTGTGTTGTGTGTGTGTCCTGCGAGTTACATCTGTGTACATGGCCTCACTCCGTATCATGTCTTCTTTGCGTCAGGCCTTTTTATGGCTGAGTAATATTTCATAGTCTGAGTGGACTACATTTGGTTTATTCGACCAGTGATGGATGTGTGTGCTGTTTCTAGTTTAAGGCTTCTCTTTCTTTCCCTTCTCTGAGAGACAGGGTCTCATTATGTAGCCCAGTCTGGCCTTCACCCCTTGATCTTCCTGTCTCTGCCTCCTGCATGTGTGCACACCACCATGCCTTGCTGAGTTTCTTTTTTCAATTATAGAACATTTCAAGCACGGAGAGATGCCAAGGTTTTGTTTTGTTCGTTTGGACTGACTTCAGAAGGCAGGAAGGAGGCCCTGGGCGTGACAGGAACTGGACATGGCGCTGCCCTGTGCACAGCATGGCTGTGTAACCTCCATCCCCTGTTTGGGGGTCTCGGGAGCTGAGAGGTGCTGGGGTTCACTCCCTGCCAGAGTCTCTTAGCTGCTGGGGAGTCCTGTGGAACAGATGAAGTATATTCTAGCATAAATCTCCCTTTCGGAAAGGAGGAAAAGAAAACTAGAAGATTTCGTCGTGCCCCCACACCCACCCCATCCCGAAAGCTGCAGAAGGACTATTTTTGTGTTGCCTCTTTTTATCCTGGTGGCTGTAAATAGTTGAGAGATGGCAGTTACAGAGATAAAAATGCTAATTCCAACCTGGAAAGGAGAGATGGATGATCCTACAGGAAGTGGGGGGAAGGGGGAGGCCAGGATCTTGCCCTCTGCCCTGAGAGGTTGCCCAGGAGGCAGAGCTGAGGGAAGGCTAAAGGTGTTGCCCAAGTGTTACTGTTAGGGACACTTAAAGGGAGGCAGTGGTTAGATGGGGGGCAAGGTGGGGAGCACATTCCTGACCCTGTTTAGGTTTTTTTTTTTTTTTTTTGGTTTTTCGAGACAGGCTTTCTCTGTACATAGCCTTCGCTGTCCTGGAACTCACTTTGTAGACCAGGTTGGCCTTGAACTCAGATACCTGCCAGCTCTGCCTTCCTAGTTCTGGGATTCATCTGCCTCCACGCCTAGCTCTGTTGCACTTTTAATGTACATCGAGGGCCACGTGGTGGTGATGCACGCCTTTAATCCCTACACTTCCCTACACTCGGGAGGCAGAGGCAGGCCGATCTCTGAGTTCAAGGTCAGTTTAGTCTATAAAAAGTGAGTTCTGAGACAGCCAGGATTACACAGAAAAAAAAAAAAACTTTTTCTCTAGCGGGGAGTGGGAGAACGTACATTGGGAATATTGCATTTTAAGCATCTGGCAAGAGAGATTGCCTTTAGGTTCATCTCAGACCTGCACACCCATTCTGGGCCCAGGTGTAGGGGCAGGTGGCCCTGTCCCTGTTTCCTGACTTGTCCCTGTTTGGGAGGGCATGTATACTTCAGGTGGGAGAGGGAAAGTGGTGATTTAAACAGTCTGTAGACAAGGCGGGATGAGGAATGGATGAATAGAGTGTGGGTGGGGGAGACAGGATGCCCATGGTGCCATCTGGGCCCCCGGTCTCTGACTGGCCAGGCTGTGCGTCACTGGAGTGGATCTCTTCCCCTTACAGATTGGAATCTCATTTATTTCACTGGCTCTTCCTTTGGTTCCGTGGAAGACAGGCAGGGAGTCAGTCTGCGTGTCTCAAGTTTTGCGTCCCTGAAACACCGTACTCACTCAGGTGCAGTGCAGCATGCCAGTTTGGATGTGAAATTATGTTCACTTTTGATTTGGTAACAAACGAGGCCTCGGACTACAGCTAGCAGGGAAGGTAGAAAAAGGTTTAGTTACCGTGGTGAGATTAGAGATTCTGATTTGAAGCCTGAGCGTTGGTGGTGCACACCTTTAATCCTAGCACTCGGGAGACAGAGACGGGTGGATTTCTGAAGGATCTCTGACTTAAAGGACAGCCTGGTCTACAGATCTAGTTCCAGGGTAGCCAGGACTCTGTAGAGAGACTCTGTCTCCAAAGCCGCCCTCTCCCCCTCCCCCCCCCAAAAAAAAGAAAAATTCAGAATTGTTTTTAGTATAAGTTAAAGCCAGTTAAGGAGCTTTTATTTTCCCCTCTTTTTGGGGGAAGGATGGTGTTTTGAGACAGGATTCCTCTGTGGCCCCAGCTGTCCTGGGACTCTTTCTGTAGACCAGGCTAGCCTCAAATTCTGCCTCTGCCTTCCATGCTGGGCTTAAAGGCATATGTCACCACTGCCTGGCTTTTATTTTCTTATTTTACGCTTATGTTTGTGTGAGTATATGTCATCTGTATGCCAGAAGAGAATGTTGAATGCCCTGGAGCTGGAGTTATAGGCAACTGTGAGCTGTCATGTGGGTGCTGGGATCTGAACTCAGGTCTCCTGTTAGAGTGGCCAGTGCTCTTAACTGCTGAGCCATCCGTCTCTCCAGACTGCTTACCTGTGGAAGCCTTTGCTTCGCTTTTGTTTAATGCATTCACAGCTGTGCCCTCCCTAAAACCCCTCAGCTGTGTGATCACGGGCACATGACGCAGACTCTCTGTGCCTCTGTCTCCTCACTGGTGAAGGAGGAAGTAGTAAGGTCATCATGACATGGCAGCTCATGAGCTGATACAGGTTTAGTATGACGCCAAGCATACTAGTCTCATGTATTGCCATGGCAGCAGCTATTACAGCTCTTGCTATTGGGTGAGTGTCTTCAACAGGCTTCTTCCAAGTCAGCCAGCCCCTGGGTCTCCTCCACCTCTGATTTACTTTTCTCTCTAAGGTAAACAAGCAAAACATTGACATTGTAGATTTTGTCTTCTGCCTAGCCATCTATGTGAAGGCTGCCTGGGTTACTAGGGAATAGGCAGCTGCCTGCGCGCCTGTGGGTGTAAGGAACTGAACTTAGTAGAGAAGCTTTTGTCAATCTGTTTGTCACTTGTAGGTCTAAGTCTCTGGTAAGTCATGAGCTCTTTTGGCTCAGGTAGTTGAAAACACTGGGGTCTGTGGGCGCCAGGCTTAGAAGAGCCTGGGTACCAAATCCGTTTCCCATCCATTGTTCTTTCTTGATTCACTTCATGCTAAAGCAGTGTTCTCCCCCACCCTTGTAATGCATATTCTTACAACACTGTTTGGCAGAAAGAACCTTTCCATGCTTAAAAAAAAAATCGCAGAGTAAGACCCAGTACAGTAGATGGCACTGGGTTACGTATGTTCTCTTGAATCCATCACTTGGCCAGAGTAGTTGATGCCCAGTTGGGCAGTTTTGAGTCATGGATGAGACCCTGAAACTGGCGATGGGGTTGGCTCCACGGGTCTGCCTCTCATAGAAGGATGTGTTCCCAGAATAAAGGGCTGTAGTTCTCAAGACTAAAGGAATGTAGACTCTAGGCCAGTTAAAGACAGCGTCTGACCTTCTGACTGGCCTTGGGATGTTTGAAATACACACCCTCCAGCTTACGTTTGCTGAATGCCAGCTGTGTTCTAGAAAGTTCTAGGCTTGAGAATTCAGCGGTGAATTAAAAACCTCACTCTCCAGTTAGTCAAGCCATGTCTCTAGGCCAAGTCCGGGCATTTGTTCTTGGTACAGTTGGAGGCTGCTGCCTTTGGTGTCCCCTCATATAGACTGAGTTCCCGGGAAGGTAGCGACATGGCCTATGCCAGCCTCTTTGTTAAGATTTTGACCCAGCCTGTACTTACTCAGGACACAGTTTGTGAACTTCACAAGGCTTTCCGTCCTTGGAAAATACAGATGAGGACAGTTGGCTATGGTACCATGGTCAAGTACTTGCTCTTCATGTGCAGGAACCCTGAGTTACACCTGAGGCACCTCGGTGAAACAAAAAACAAAAAACAAAACTGGCCCATTTTAGCTCTGCTTGAACCTACTGTGATTCTAGGTAAATCAGCAATTTTTTAAAAAATTTTACGTTTTGTGTGTGTGCATATATGTGTGTGTGTGCACGTGTGAGTGGTCATATTACAGTATGAATGTGAAGGTTAAAGGACAACTTGGGATTTGGTTCTCTCCTTCCTGTAGCCATCTACAGGTTTCTGTTCCACCCAGTCCCACAGCCATTCAGTCCCAAAGAAACACATGGAGGCTTATACTAATTATAAACTGTTTGACCCATTAGCTCAGGCTTATTACTAACTAGTTCTTACAACTTAAATTAACCCATAATTCTTACCTATTTCTAGCCATGTGGCTTGGTACCTTTTCTCAGCAAGGCATTCTCATCCTGCTTCCTCTGCATCTGGCTGGTGACTGACTCCCTGCTTTTCCTCTTCCCAGAATTCTCCTAGTATGGTTGCCCCCCCCCCATACTTCCTGCCTGAGTGCTGGCCAATCAGTGTTTTATTAAACCAATATGAGTGACAGATCTTTACAGTGTACAAGAGCATTATCCCACAGCACCTTCCACCATCAGGGTTCCAGGAATCAAACTCAGGTCATCAGACTTGGCCGCAGTCCTTACCCACTGAACCATCTTGCCGGTTCTAGTGAATCTTTTGAGCCTTTGTTTTCTATTGGTAAAGTGGAGAATTTAGGACAGATGACCATGGAGGTGTGTGCCTAGACTGCTAACATTGCCCGACTCTTAAAGCTGGAGTTGTAGGCTCAGCCACTTGTGATGGTGAAGTAGGTTATGAGATGTGGGATGTGGGGAAAAGGAGGCCATGGAACATGGCCTTCCGCCTGACCTTGGCCGTACACTGGCAGTTGGCAGTCACACCCAGCTTTTTATGAGGGTGCTGTGGGCCTAAGAACTCTAGGTCTTCATGCTTGTACAGCAGGCATTTTACTGGGGAACCATCTCCCTAGTCTCCTCCTCGTTTTTGTTTGCTTGGCAGGGTGATTGGCTGACTAGCTGTGGTTGCACACACCTATAATCCTAACAGGTAGGAGGCTGAGGCAGGAGGGTCACAAAGCTAGCCCCGCCACACAGTACCACATGCCCTATCTCAATTCTTTTTAAAATTTTTTTTTTTTTTTTTTTTTTTTTTTTTTTTTTGGTTTTTCGAGACAGGGTTTCTCTGTGGTTTTGGAGCCTGTCCTGGAACTAGCTCTTGTAAACCAGGCTGGTCTCGAACTCACAGAGATCCGCCTGCCTCTGCCTCCCGAGTGCTGGGATTAAAGGCGTGCGCCACCACTGCCCGGCTCTTTTTAAAATTTTAATTAAAAGGAAAAGAAAAGTATTTCCCAGGACAGCCTTCCTTGACCCCCAGCTTCCTCCTTCTTCATCGTCAGCTGCCTCTCTTCTGTTCTCTTGTGTACTGGTCTGGCTGTCTGCTGTGCACTGTGGCACCCGGGCACCTCCTTTTAAATCTTTCATGAGATTGCTGGTCGCTTGTGACAGAAACCACACAGTAGCTTCTCCATAATCGCTTGGAGTTTTTCTTTGACCATTTGGTTCTGTGTTTGTTTTTTGAAATGTGTTCTTGCTGTGTAGCCCTGGCTGGCCTCAGATTTGCTGTGTAGAGTGGTGGTGGTGGTGCACACCATTAATCCAGTCCCAGCACTCGGAAGGCAGAGGCAGGTGGGTCTCTGAGTTCAAGGCCGACCTGCTCTACGAAGTGAGTTTCAAGGACAGCCAGGGCTACACAGAGAAACCCTGTCTTGTAAAAACCATGTCCTCCACCCCAAATTTGCTGTGTAGCTGAGGATAAACCTTGAGACCTTGAACAGCTTCCAATGTTCCTGCCTCTACTTCCATAGTATTACAGCATGCACTCCTATGCCTGGTTTATGCAGTGCTGGGGATTGAAGACAGGGCTCTTACATGCCTGGAAAGAACTCTACCAATTGAGCTTCAAGCTTAATTGCTTATTAAAAGAACAAATGAATGAATGAATTTCCTTTAGGGCCTCAGTTTCCCCAGGTGAGAGAGGATGTGGCTGTGTAGGTCCTTTCCTGACTCCCGGACTGACATAGTTCTTAGTCTCTTAATCCTGGTAGGCTCTTGATCCTTTTTTTTTTTTTTTTTTTTTTTTTTTTTTTTTTTTTTTTTGGTCCTGGAGTGGTAGGGAAGAGGGGTCTGAGAACCCCGAGGGACTCTGAGGAAGATGTGTCTCTGATTTTGAGGCTCACCCACTGAGTTGTCTTCCAGCCCCAACCCCATGGTGGCTCAGCTCAGCGTTTGGCAGGTGGCAGCTGCCGGTTGGAAATGGCCCCCAGGAAATGGAAATGGCCAGGCATTTCCTGTGGGCCTGTGCCACTTGGCTTTCTGGCACAGGAAGGAACATTTCTCTCATCCTGGCCGGGGACTGGCTCCATCTGCTCCAGGAAGGGTCTGGTGGCTCCACTGGGTGCCCTGGAGTGAGGGGGGCCTTCTGGGCGGGGCAGTACTTGTGATTCATGGGGAACTGCCGGGCCAGACTGCTGGCGCTTTGCCAAACCCGGGCAGCTTTGTGGGAAGGTCCTCTTCAATCCTGTGTTCCGATCACTGCCCCTCCTTGCAGAGGGCTTGTCCTATGGGAATTACACAACCAAGCAGAGTTACTCTGTGCCTGGTGCCTGCTGGGCTTAGTGTGACTTCAGTAGTCTTTTATGCTAAGCTACTGTCTTTATGTGCAGTTTTCTGCTAGAGGCATCTTGGTGGCTTCATTAGATTCCCATAGGGTCTCTGGCCCAACAATTCAGAACACTGGCTTAGTCTGTGGGAACGGGGCGGGATCCTTCTACACAGCCCTCCTGGTCTTTGTTCATCTCTTCCCTAGATCTGGGTCTTCTGTTCTCCTCCTTCAGACCTTGAAGGCCAAGCCTGCGTCAGAGGCGGTGGCGAGGGAGGCCCAGGCCAGACACTGGCTGGCCAAAGAGACTTGATTAAAAGCAGCTTTGTTGGGGGTGGACGGCTTGGTGTCCTTGGCCTGGAGTAGAGATCGATAAGCAATTGTTTTTCTGTTGGCAAGAAAAAAAAAATCCCCATTGACTCCCGCAGGCACTGCCAAGTCTGGCTTTCTTTCCAGGAACACTTGTAGACCCAACAGAGCTCTTGGAGGAAGGACAGACCTCCTGTCCTGAGGGTGGCTGGACCAGAGTGGCGGAATCCACACGAGAGAAGGTGGGCTCCCCAGGGCAGTAGTCACTCCGGAACATTCTGGAATGCAGCCCCACTGTGTTTAGGCATTGCGTTGAAAGGATAGCTTTTCAGCACATTAGTCGTGTATTCTGAGTACATGGCTCATCTGCTCCTCATGACCATCTTAAAGATGGGGAAACTGAGGCAGAGAGGGGCTAAAGAAAGCTAGGAAAAGCATAGGCCCAAGCTATGGAGTCCAGGGTCCTGCCTTCCTCTGCTTAGAAGATGAGGACCACAAAAAAATATGTAGAGTAACAGCAGCCAGACTGCAGCGAGTGTGGAACTTGGGTAGACACATCCATTGGCAGGGAGGCCAGGGCAGGGGCATCCCAGACTGCAGCGAATGTGGCACTTGGGTAGACACATCCTTTGGCAGGGAGGCCAGGGCAGGGGCAGAGCTAACGATGTCATCCTTGGTGCTCTGAAGTGTGGCTTCTCCGTTCCTATCATGGCTGCTTACTTTCTTCTGGACATTCATTTTGGGGCCGGAGAGGTGACTCAGCAGTTAAGAGCTCACTGTATTCTTGCCCGGGGTTTGAGATCAGTTCCCACCTCCCAAGTCTGGCGGCTCAAACTGCCTGTTACTCCAGCTACAGGGATGCCATGCCCTTTCTGGTCCCTAGGACACCTGCACTTCTGTAACACAGACACACATAACATCATAAAACATACGCCTAATCACCCAGTGAAAATGAGCCATACTCACCATGTACAGCCCTGTGGCATTACGTATGTCCACTGTGTTGGGCTCCTCCCTTTAATCGGGAGATCCTTGTTCTCCTCTCCCCTCACTGTGCTTTCTTTCCTTCCTGTTCAACGTGCAGGCTCTCCTGTAGTCCGTAGTCCGGGCTAGCTTCAGACTCACTGAGTAGCTGAAGCTGACCTTGTATTTCTGCTCCCACCTGCCTGTTTGCTTAGTGATAGAATCAGTGAGCACCACCACCTGCAGTTTCTGCAGTGCTGGGGGTGGAGCCCAGGCCTCTGTGCCTGCAGTTTGGGCACTCCACCCACTCAGCCCCACCCCAGCCCTGTTCTGTTTCTTGCTGTGTGAATTTGACCATTGTGGCTGCTGCTCACTGGTCACCAGTTAGCGTTGGCTCATTTCACTTAGCATGTCTTCAGGGTCCTTCTCCACCACCTTGTAAGTCAGACTTGCCTTCTCATGACCCTTACGTGACCTTACCCCATTCTCTGTGTCCACGCATCCTTGGATGGACATAGGGTTGTTTCCGCCTTTCGGCAGTTGTGACTGGTGATGCTCTCACTCTTGTTATGCAAGGGTCTGACTGAACCCCTCCTTTCTGGCTTTTGAGTGCATACTATTGAGAGGAATTACTGACCACGCAAGAATTCCATGGTTCACTGTCTGAGGAACTGCCAGCGTTTGCTTGAGATTTGAGTGTGTACTTCCCTTGCTGTTCACTAGGCTGAGTATCTTTTTTTTTTTAATATTTATTTATTTGTTTATTATGTATACAGTATTCTTCCTGCAGGCCTCATTATGGATGGTTGTGAGCCACCATGTGGTTGCTGGGAATTGAACTCAGGACCTTTGGAAGAGCAGGCAATGCTCTTAACCGCTGAGCCATCTCTCCAGCCCTAGGCTGAGTATCTTGTCACATGGTGGTTGAGTTTGTTGTGGTTCTTTTGGGTGTGTGGTGTGTGTGTGTTCATGAAGAGGACGTTGGGTGTTCTGCTCTGTCACTCTACCGTATTCCCTTCGGACAAGACTGACCCTGGAGCTCGGTTGGCAGTCAGCGGGCCTCAGCCAGCCTCCTGCCTCTGCCCTCATAGTGCACTTAGGTGACACCAAGCTTTTAATGTTCACGCCAGGATTGGAATTCAGGCCCTCATGCTGTGCAGCAAGTAGTACTCTTACCCATGGAACCATCTCCCCAGCCCCTTGTTTTTCTTTCTTTATTAAAAATGAAAATCATACAGTATATTTTTATCATTTTTTCCTCCTTCAGTTCCTCACATGTCCTCCATACCCACCCACTTTTATGTTCTTTTCTCTCTCTTAAGTAAACAGCTGGGCAGTGGTGGCGCACGCCTTTAGTCACAGCGCTTGGGAGGCAGAAGCAGGTGGATCTCTGAATTTTGAGGTCAGTCTGGTCTACAAATCAAGTTCTAGGACAGCCAGGGCTACACAGAGGAACCTTGTCTTAAAAATAAACAAACAAACAACAAAAAGAAACTAATAAATAAATAAGTAAAAATAAAAAGAAACCACCACTTTTTTTTTCTCCTAAATCATGAGAACACATGAACACAAATGGGAATGCCAAGGCTTTTCTTTTTTTTTTTTTCAAGACAGGGTTTCTCCGTAGCTTTTGGTTCCTGTCCTGGAACTAGCTCTTGTAGACCAGGCTGGCCTCGAACTTATAGGAGATCCGCCTGTCTCTGCCTCCCGAGTGCTGGGATTAAAGGCATGTGCCACCACTGCCTGGCTGCCAAGGCTTTTCTGATTGGAGGATTCCCAGCCACCTTGCCTGACACAGTAGATGTTTTGCAAGTAATTCTGAATGGATAGTTCCCAGAGGGCCCAGCAACAGTATTGTGTCTCTGCTGGGTCCTTTAGGGAGTCCTGACTGTCTGACACTTTTACACCTTCCTCTCAAGATTCTCTTCTACCAGAGTGGCCCTCAAATCTCTGCCAGTACCCACTGTTCTCCCAGCACCTCGAGAGAGCCTTCTTGATTAGCACACAGCTGCCATCACCTTTGTGGATGCACTGACTTAGCTCCAGCTGTGCCTGGGACATTTGTCAAGACACGTGAGCCAAAGCCAAAGCTCTGTCCCAGCCATGGCGAAGGTACGAGTCAGTCTGTTCTCTCTCTCTCTCATTGATATAAAAGTTCATGTGACATAAAAATGATTTTTTGGGGGGAGGCACAGTGCTGGGGGTAGAACCCAAGGCTTCTCCAACCCTAGTTAGGAGGTTTGCTGTCAAGCTTCATGCTGCACCCAGCCTCTAATTAACCTTTTTTTTTCTTTTAAATTTGAGACAGTTCTCACTCTGGCTTGCTTGGAGCTCATTATAAAGACCAGAATGGCCTGGAACTCACAGAGATCCTCCTGCCTCTGTCTCTGGGGTACTGGAAATAAAGGCATGCGCTACCATGCCGGGCAGATTAACCCTCTTAAAATCAATAGTTCATTGCATTTAGTATAAGCACGGGGTTGTGAAATTACTTCTGTTAGTTCGACGACATCTTCACCAAGATGAAGCCCTGCACCCATTAAGCAGTCCCTGCGTTGGCGCTAGAGTGCTCCATGGCCTCTGTGGATTTGCCTAGTATGGAAATTTCATTTCCATGGAATTATGCAATACATACGGGCTCTTGGGACTGGCCCTGCACTTGGCATGCTGTTTTCATCTTTCATCTGTGTTGTAACCATTGCCAGTGCTTCTGGCCCTTTTATGGCTTTGTAGTTTTCCACTGTTTGTGTGAACCACACTTTGCTCATCTGCTCATTTGCTGCTTCCCTCTCAGCTGCAGCGACTGGTACTGGTTGGGTGTGCTCTTAGGAATGGACCACATGGAAAGTCGCTAACTCTTGAGAAACCACCTGCAGGCAGTTATCTTGGTTTCTTAGGTGGTGCTGGGGCTTTGAACTTAGGTCCTCGTGCTTGTAGGGCAGTCACTCTTACCCCTGAGCCATCTCCTCAGCCTATTGGCTCTGTCTATAGCCCGGGCTGACCTGGAGCTCCGCCCCCTTACAACACAGAGGTGTGACAGCACATCCAGGATGCTGCCTGCCTCAGTCATGGCACAGTGCAGCGTGGAAGATACAGGCAGAAGGGTTTCATTTTGCCTACCTAGCATCTAAAAGCTATTTCAGTAATTACTAACTCTTAAAAAAAAACAACTGTGTGTGTATGTGTTGGAGGTACCTATGGCACCCAAAGGCATCAAGTCCCTTGGAACTGGAGTTAGAGGTAATTTTGAGGTACCCAACATGGGTTCTGGAAAATCAAACTCGGGTCCTTTGCAAGACCAGTAGGTCTCTTAACTGCTGAGCCGTCTCTTCAGCATCTGATAATTTTACTAGTTAAAAAAAGTCAACCGGGCGCATCAGAGATTTCTCAGCCAGCCATCTGAGTTTGACCCCAGTGCTCACCAGCCAGCCTGACCTGCTTGGAGACTCCAGTTTCTACTGAGAAACCCTGTTTCCAAAAACAAGGTTGGAGGGCTGGAGAGATGGTTTATTGGGTAAGAAGACCTGGGTTCAGTTTCCAGCACTCACATGGCACCTCACAGCCACCCATAATTCCAGTTCTGTGACTTAAGTGTCCTCTTTTGGACTCTTGGGCACACACACACACACACACACACACACGCAAAACAGGCATACACATAAGATAAAATAATTTTAAAGCTGGTTAGTGGCGTGGTGCACACCTTTAATCCCAGCACTTGGGAGGCAGAGGCAGGCAAATCTCTGAGTTTGAGGCCAGACTGGTCTACAGAGCAAGTTCCAGGTCAACCAGGGCTACACAGAGAGACCCTGTCTCAAAACAAAATAAAACAAAAAGAACCCCCAAAACCAATAATAATATTCACAATTGCTATTATTTAAAAAAAATTAAAAACCACTACTACCACCAACAAAAATCTGTGGTGGAGAGGGTCTTTGTTTGTTTGTGTGTGTGTTTCGTTTTCTGCTGTTCAGCCCCTATAGATTCTTGATTGAGGGAAGGAAAAGTTAGGACTGGGGAACTAGACCTTGGTAGATTCAGATCCCTGCTGAGCAGCACAGCAAGTAGCTGCCAATCCTTAAGGGCCTGTGTGGGATCTCTTGGGGTTCCTTATACTTGCTTTTATAGGAATTGAGTTTGGATTCCTTGTCACGTTACGTGAGAAGGAATACAAAGAAAACATTGCTTTTTTTAACTTAAAAAATTATCTTATGTGCGTGAATATTTTTACCTACATATGTCTGTGCACCATGTGTGTGCCTGATGTTCTTGGAGACCAGAAGCGGGTATCAATTCCCCATGGAATTGGAGTTACTGATGGCTGTAAGGCACCATACGAGTGCAGTACTGGGAATCAAACACAAGTCCTCTGGAAGAGTAGCAAGTGTTGTTTACCACAGAACATTCTTTCCAGCCTTCAAAGGATGCATTTATTATTATTATTATTGTGTAGACTGGGAGATCACATTACATCCTGTTTTGCAATATTTTCTCTTTTCAAATATAGCTCTTGTTGTGTAGTCTAGGCAGGTCTTGAACTCCTGTTCCCACCTTCTGAGTGCTGGGATTATAGGTGTGGACTACCACAACTGGCTGCACATTTGCTTGTTTTGAGACAGAGTCTTGCTCTATAGCCTAGGCTGGTCTTTAATTCCTGGTGATACTCTTGCCTCAACTTTCCCAGTCTTACACCACCGTGCTGGGCTGTGGGTGTTAAGGATGCTGGACATGTGCACAAATCAGATGTTAGCCTGGTCCAGAAGAGCAACCTGTTTTCCTCTCCCTGCCTAGCTGACCCCTTTTCTCTTTCTGCAGGCAGCTGTGCTGCTGATGGAAGTGCTCCGGTCTAGCGGATGAAGTTGGTACACACACCATGTCATCATGTGTCTCTAGCCAGCCCACCAGCGACCGGGCGGCCCCCCAGAATGAGCTGGGAAGTGGGGGTGGCAGCCGGGAAAGCCAGAAGCCCTGCGAGGCCCTGCGGGGACTCTCATCCTTGAGCATCCACTTGGGCATGGAATCCTTCATTGTGGTCACAGAGTGTGAGCCAGGCCAGGGTGTGGACCTCAGCCTGGCCCGGGACCAGCCTCTAGAGGCTGATGACCAGGAACTGCCCCTTGATGCCTCAGAATCCGAGGCACGGCCCCTACTTTCTGGTCGTAAGATGTCCCTGCAGGAGCCATCCCAGGCTGGGCCTGCATCCGGCAGCAGCCTGGACATGAATGGACGCTGCATCTGCCCATCCCTGTCCTACTCGCCATCCAGTTCCCCACAGACCTCCCCGCGGATGCCCCGGCGGCCCACGGTGGAGTCACACCACGTCTCCATCACAGGTTTGCAGGTTCGTGAGCTGTGATGGGCTGGGTGGGGCTGGGAGGGTGAGGTGAAGGGCAGTGAAGCTTAAGGTACTGGCATGAAGTCTTAAATCAATCCCTTCGCCTTTCAGCTGCACAAACATTAACTCTTCTCTTTGACTACTCCTGGTTGCCTGAGAGTGTCTCCCATAGCTGGGTAGCCACCCCTCCATCTGCTGCTGAACCGTGTTTGTTTGGTTTCTTTGAGACAGGATTGCACTATGTAGCCCAGGCTGGCTAAGCATGTCCCTCCTCAACCTCTTGAATGCAGAATGACAGGTGTGCACAGCTGCCGCCGGCATTCTGAACTGCCTTTTCCAACGTTTCAGATGAGTTTGCACGTTGTAGGATTTTATGTAAACAGGTCCACTGCCTGCACGCTCCCTTTTAGCTCAGTGTCTTCTCCAGCATAATGATTCTGAGATTCATCTGTGCCATTGGATACGCTCTTGGCCCCGATAGCTACAGATCCAGCCAACCTTGAAAATATTCCGAAGAAAAAGATTTGCAACTGTATGAGCCTGTGCAGGCTATTTTTTTCTTGTCATTAAATGATAATTTAAATAGTTACTGCCTCCGAGCCCTAGAGTAGAATGACTTACATAACACTGACATTGTATTAAGTATATAAGGAACTTGGAAATGATTTAAAGTATGTGTTTGGGAGCAGCAGGAGAGGGATGGCTGCTTTTACAGAAGCCCTGAGTTCTATTCCCAGCACCCACATGGAGGCTCACAAACACCTTTAACTCCAACTCCAGAGAATCTGTGCCCTTTTCTGACCTGTGAGGACATCTTACACTGACACACACACACACACAGACACACACAGACACACACTGAAGAATTAAGATGTGAGGGAAGAGGGCTGGGTGTGAAGGACTGCACCTGTCATCCCGGAACTCCGGAGGCAGAGACAGGAGGATCATCACAAGATCAAGACCAGCTTAAGCTGTATAGTGAGCTTCAGACCAAACAGGTTGTCTCAACTTCCTAGTGCCAAAATGTAAATGAGAAAGGCTGTATAAAGATTATATTCTGTACTGAAACAGTGCTGTGCCATCTTCTTTAAGGGACTTGAGCTCTCGCGTGCCTGGTATTTTCAGAGTTCTGCAACCTATCCCTACAGACACGGAGGGACGTCTGTACTAGCAAATTATTTATTTATTTATTTATTTAATTTTTTTTGGAACATGATCTCATTGTATCCTGACTGGCCTCACACTCACCTGCCTCTGCCTCCTGAGGGCATGATGCCACCATGCCTTGCTGTTGTTGGTTCTTTTTATACTGAATCATTTTCGTTTCTCTTGGGTAATCCTAGAAGCAGAATGCTGGGTCCTGTGAAAGGTCTGTGTTAAGAAACAACTGGGGTCTGGAGAGATGGCTCAGCAGTTAAGAGCACTGGCTAGGGCCGGGCAGTGGTGGCGCACGCCTTTAATCCCAGCACTGGGGAGGCAGAGGCATGTGGATCTCTGTGAGTTTGAAGTCAGCCTGGTCTGCAAGAGCTAGTTCCAGGACAGACTCCAAAGCTACAGAGAAACCCTGTCTCGAACCCCCCCCCCCAAAAAAAACAGATATTTGGCTGCTTTCCAGAGGTCCTGAGTTCAATTCCCAGTAACCACATGGTGGCTTACAACCATCTATAGTAAGATCTGGTGCCCTCTTTTGACCTGCAGACATATATGCAGATAGAACACTTTATGAATAAATAATACATAAATAAATCTTTTTTTTTTTTAAAAAAAAGAAGAAAACAACTGGTAGGCTGTTGCTCACCTGTGCCAAGCCCAGTGTTCCACCTCTAGCTCCTCTTGGTAATGTAGGCAGATGAAGGCAGGAGCGCTCTTTAAGGACATTTCCGGGCATTTCTGTGCATTCCAGCCAAGTATTGATCAGGCTCCCCCCCCCTCCCTCTCTTGCTCTCCTTTTTAAATTTACTTTTATGTGCATTGGTTTTTGCATGTGTATCTGTGTGAGGGTGTTGGATCCCCTGGAACTGGAGTTTCAGACAGCTGTGAGCTTGTGGGTGCTAGAAATTGAGCCCAAGTTCTCTGGAAGAGCAGTCAGTGTTCTTAACCACTGAACCACCTCTCTAGCCCTGTACCAGGTTTTTCTAACAGAATGTCTTTTGTTTATTCTTTGACAATTTCATACATTTCAACGTTGTATCTTCTTGTTTTGTTTTTTCGAGACAGGGTTTCTCTGTGTAACTTTGGCGCCTATTCTGACACTTGGCTCTATAGACCAGGCTGGCCTCAAACTCACAGAGATCCACCAGCCTCTGCCTCCCAAGGAATGCTGGGATTAAAGGCGTGTGCTACCCCCGACTGGTTCAACATTATATCTTAATCATATCCTGTCGTGGCATTTCATTTGTATTTGAATAAATAAAGCTTGTCTGAGGATCAGAAAAGTAAAACAGCCCTCCTGGTCAGCCTTACAGATCGGGCAGTGTGACACACATCTTTAATCCCAGTAACCACACTAGTTGCCATAGAAACTGGGTGGTGCATGCCTTTAATATCACTGGTGCACACTTTTAATCTGAGCCCTAGAGAGGATTATAAAATGGGAGGAGATAGCTCTCAAGCTGTCTCATTTTGAGATTCCTGGAGGCAGGATCGCCATTTTCAGACTGGTCGAGATAAGAGCCAGTGACTGGCTGCTTTGCTTTTCGGGTCTTCAGGTTGAACCCCAATATCAGTTTCTGAGCGTTTGTTAATTGTGTGTCAATATCCACCCAACATCTATCCCCTACCTCTCTTTCCGTACACTCTCAACATTTCCCTGTCCCCTTCATGTTCTCTCTCTCTCTCTCTCTCTCTCCTTTTTTCTTTTTTGGTAACCCATTAAGTCCAGTTAGTGCTGTCTTCTAGAATATTGACTGATCTTGTTGGATTGATCTTGTGTGGTAACCATGGCTACAGTCAGGTCGTGAACAGTGGCCGTGTCATATCCTGACGACAGTATTTCCCAGCAGTCCTCCCTGTTCTCCAGCTGTTACATTGTCTTCTGTCCCCTCCTGAGGTACATTCAGAGCCTTGGTGGAGAGAGGCGGTGCAGGTTTCCCGTTCAGGGCTTAGCGCCCACTCTCAGCGGTCACTCACTCTCAGCACTTGGACCAGTTATACGTCTGGTCTGCGTTAGCTGTTCCTCACTGTAGAGAGAAGCGTCTCTACTCGGAGACTGCCTGCCTCTGTCTCCGGAGTGCTGGGATTAAAGGTGTGCGCCATCACACTGTGGCTCTAAGCCATCCACTCTTCATCTAAATATCAGGTTTGAGACCAGCCTGGAGTATACGAGATGCTGCCTGCTGGCCGGCCCCCTTTTGGTTTGGCAGCCATGTGGGAAGTTCAGCACCTGTCCTTATTAGCTGGCCTGATACGGCTTTCATATACATTTCCCCAGTGACTCTTCATGTTTATTAACCATTTATCTATCTTTAGAAAAACTGTTGTTCGGATCTTTTGTTCAATTTTTTTTTTCAAGACAGGAATTCTCTGTGTCACAGCCCTAGCTGTCCTGGAACTCGCTCTTGTAGACCAGGCTGGTCTCGAATCCATAGAGATCCTCCTGCCTCTGCCTCCCGAGTTCTAGGATTAAAAGTGTGTGCCACCACCACCTGGCCTTTTGCTCAATTTTTAATAATAATCCTCTATGTTTTAAAATTATATCACTTCCCCCTTCCCTTTCTTCTCTTTAACCTCTCCCTTGTACCCCAACCCTGATCCCGCTCTCATTCATGGCCTCTTTTTCTTCAGTTGTTCTTACATCTACACATATTCCTAAATACATAAATACAACCTGCTCAGTCTTTAATATGTAATTTTTGGATCTCCTTCCTTGTCCCTCTCCTCCCTCTCCTCCCTTCTCCCACCCCTTTCCTTTTCTTTCCGACACAGGACCTTAGCTATGTAGCCGAGGCTGCAACTTAGTGGTAAAGTCTTTGTCTAGCATGTACAATGTGCTGAGTTTGATAATATATATACTCTTTGTATGTTGATTTGTATATGTGTGGTCATGTATGCACAGGTCTACATGTGTGTGAATGCATGTGAAGACCAGATATTAACCTCCTCTGAAGTTATAGATAAGGGCCATCTTGTTTTTATAGAACAGTCTCCCATTGGGACCTAGAGTTTGTTGGTTAGATTGGCTGGCCAGTGAGCCCCAGGTATCCTCCTGTCTCCTCCTTCCCACTGCTGGGTCTTCAGGTGTGCAGCACCATACCTGCCTGCTTTATGTAGCTTCTTAGATCAAATTCAGGTCTTCATGCTCTTCTGGCAAGCCCTTCACCACCCAAACATCTCCCCATTCCACTAACTCTTTGTTTTGGGTGGGAGAGCAGGGTTGTTTCTTGATTTTTGTAGTCATAGCTTAGGTTACCTTCAGACTTGCTAAGTAGCCAATGCTGGCCTTGAAGTCTGGATTCTCTGCCTCAGCCTCCCAACTCCTGCAACTCTCTATGAACTTGATCCTGATTGCATATATGCATTTATTTGTGACATACTTGTCTTTGGCTCCTTTGAGAATCATCTCATTTGTGCCCTTCCTTGCTTTCCAGGACTGCGTGCAGCTGAATCAGTATACACTGAAGGATGAAATTGGAAAGGTAAATGTCCTAGGAGCTGGGCCACCTTTGTAACTTGACCAGGGATGTCCCTGACACTCCAGAGGGAACCAGTAGTGCTGGTGGGAAGAGGAGAGGGAAACTTGGAAGCAAGACTGGTGGGGTGAAAGGGTAATAAAAATTGTGTGTGTGTGTGTGTGTGTGTGTGTGTGTGTATAGTATGTATGTATGTATGTAGGCTAAAGGTTGATGTCAGCTGTCTTTCCTCAGTACCTCTTCACCTTATTCTTTGAGACATGATCTCTCACTGAACCTGAAGCTCATAGACTGCAAGACTAGCTGGCCATCAAGCCCCAGGTATCCTTCTGTTGTTGCCCACCCCCACCCAACACTGGGATTATAGGTGTGTACTACCACACCTGGCTTTTTATGTCAGTGCTAGGGATTTGAATTCATGTTTTACCTAGTGAGCCATCTCACCAGCCTTAGTTAAAAAAAAAATGCCTTTTTGAGACATGGTCTCACTGTGGAGTCCCGGCTAGTCTAAGACTTATTATGTAGATCAAGATGGCCTCAGACTCACAGAGAGCCACCTGCCTTTGCCTCCCAGCAACTGGGATTAAAAGTGTGCATCACCACACCCAACCTCATTTATTTGCTTATTTTAAATATGATGTTAAAATTAGATGTGTTTCTGCAAAAATTCAGAAAACTTGCAGAGAAATCCTAAATTGTCATGGTGCTCCCCATCAAGAGACCTTGACATCTGTTTTTTGTTTTGTTTTGTTCTTTAATGTGTGTTGGTGTTTTGCCATGGGTGTTGGGTCCCCTAGAACTAGAGTTACGGAGAGATGTGAGCTGCCGTGTGGGTGCTGGGAATTGACCTGCGTCTCCTGGAAGAGCAGCAAATGCTCTTAATTGCTGAGCCATCTCTTCAGCCCCTTTTATTTGTTTTTGTTAGTATCATTGTAGGGGCTAAAAAGTCAAATGCTAACAGAAGATAAGTTAGTGACCTCACTGGCCAACGTATGCTAACTGTAAGACCATAGGGAGCATGGCTCCGTGAGGGAAGCAGGTAGGCATGAAAGCGGGGTGGCGTGGTAAATTCTTTTTGTATGGATGTAAGTTCTGTGTTTGGACAGGTTATTCAAACCTGGGTTTTTATGTTAGTTTTTTTCCATTTAAATGTTAGCAGCGAATTTAGACTGCAAAAATGGTAAGTCCCACAGAATGCAATCTCGGGGTACATTTGCCCAGTGAGCTGCAGTCTAGCCTGTCAGAGCCCTCATCTCACAGAGCACCACTCTGGCTACTATGTCACGGGCATCTCTCTTTATCCAGGGCTCTTATGGTGTGGTCAAGCTGGCTTACAATGAAAATGACAGTACGTACTATGTGAGTACCCCCATTCCCACCCCCATTCCCATCCAAAGGAAATTCTCTTTCCTAGCACTCTGCTTCCAGCAGTTTGGGTACTTGTTCTCCCATTCGCCTCTTAGACCGTTTAGAAGAAAGCCATGCCCCCATTTTACAGATGGGGAAATGGGGCAGGGAAGGGATTGACCCACCAAGTGTCTTTCATACGCTTGCTTTGCGCTGCCCTGTCTGCCCCTTCCATAACAGTAGATGTACACCGTGCCCTGTAGTTGAGGCTTTGGAGCTAGTCCAGTGTAGGTTCAAACCCTGGTTCCAACACACATTAACAACATGACTTTGGGCAAGCAGCCATCAGAGCCCTTCTTGGCCCATCGATCACTCTGGCTCACTTGTCTGACTCCGTTCCCAGCTGGGTCTGCTGACCAGGAACCTCCAGGGTCGTTACTGTCTCGGCTCCAGTACTAGCTAGCCTCCTCCGCTGTGACTGTGTTCTCACTGCCTTGTCCCGAGGCACCAAGGCCTGGGAGCTCAGTGAGAGGCTTGGAGAGGAGAGAGCCTAGTCTTCCTGCTGTCTTTAATTGCACTTGGGGGTCTTTCCTTCTGCAGGCGATGAAAGTGCTGTCCAAAAAGAAGCTGATCCGGCAGGCCGGCTTTCCACGTGAGTGTGGTGGGCTTTGTTCTCAGGTGTGGGTACTGAGGTGAAATCAGACAGAGCCAGTGGATGTAATGTCCAGCAGAGCCACTCGGGGAAGACCACCTCCGGCACAGAGCTTCCCCTGAGAGTAGTACTGAACTTCTTACTATGGGTCCTGATTCATTTTTATTTAAGAGTTTTAAAGCTGAATTTGAGGACTGGAGAGATGGCTCAACTGTAAACGCTCTTGCCACCAAACCCAGTGATCTGAGTTTGATCCCCAGGGCCCATAGGGTAGGAGAGAAGTGACTCCTGCAAGTTGCTCTCTGTCCTCTACATTCATTCTGTGGCATATTCATGCCAAAATAAATAATAAATAAATAGCTGAAGATGGATATGAACAAAATAACAAATAAAAAGCTGACCATATGTCTTAGTTTCTTTGCCTGGTGTTCTGACAAAAGGTTGACAAAACCACCTTTAGGCTGAAATACTTCACTGTGACTGGTATTTAGGGGTGTCAGAGAGGCAGATGCCTTAGGCAACTGGCTACATTGTATCCATAATCAGGAAGCAGAGACAAATGAACACCAGTATTCAGTGCCTTTTCTCTGCTGACATAGTGCAGGATTCCAGCCAGGGACTGGTACCACCCACAGTGGGTCCCGTCTCAGTTAATGCGATCAAGAGGCGTCTCAGGTGATTCTAGACTTTCTAGTTAACAACAGTAGTCATCACACCTCAGGATCCAGCAGCTTCTCTAGTATCCAGGAGAAAGAAAAAGAAGCAAGAGACAAGGCTCATACATGCATGTGACTAGCAGCACTGTTCATGTTATCCATTGAGTGGAAACATCCCTAGGGGCCCCCAACCAATGAGTAAGTAAAATGTACATGCATCTGGTAAATTAGTATTCAGTCACCATAGGGTCCTAATTTTTGATATTACTTGATTGAAAGCATTTTAAGTGAAAAAGACCAGACAAAAGTCACTTACTACATAATTCTGTTTATATAAAATACCAAGAATAGGCAAATCCACGAGGAAAAAAAGTAGATCAGCAGAAGAAAGAATTAGATTTTTGGGAAGAGCCATGAAAATGTTCTGCAGTTACCTAGTGGTGATAATCAGAGTGCATGGTAAACATGCCGGTAACACCAGCACTCAGGAAGTGGAGGGAGGAGGGTCAGCATGCATGGTGCACATGCTGGTAACACCAGCACTCAGGAAGTGGAGGGAGGAGGGTCAGCATGCATGGTGCACATGCTGGTAACACCAGCCCTCAGGAAGTGGAGGGAGGAGGGTCAGCATGCATGGTGCACATGCTGGTAACACCAGCACTCAGGAAGTGGAAGGTCAGAACACAAGGCCAGCCACAGCTCTGTGGGACCATGTTTTGTAAAAGCACACACATGAAAAAGAAGAATAACTAAAGAAAGAAAGAAAGAAAGAAAGAAAAGAAAGAAACTAACTGACTGAGTGGTGGGTGGTCACATGCATCCTTGATCCCAGCACTCAGGAGGCAGAGGATCTCTGAGTTTTAGGCCAGCCTGGTCTACAGAGCAAGTTCTAGGACAGCCAGGGCTACACAGAGAAACCCTTTCTCAAAAAGACCAACTAACCAACCAAACAAAACTCCACACATTTAAAATATTGAATGTTTTTTTTTTAATTTATTTATTTATTAAGGATTTCTGCCTCGTCCCCACAACCGCTTCCCATTTCCCTCCCCCTCCCCCGTGAATGTTTTTAACAGTTAAATATTGGACCTGACATGGTAGTGCACTTCTTTAAGCCCAGCACTTGGCAGGCAGAAGTAGGTGGGTCTGTGAATTCAGGACTAACCTCTTCTACATTGCAAGCTTCAGGAGAGCAAGACTTGCCTCTCAAATAAAATAATACGGGATTTGGGGAGATGGCTCAGTGGATAAGGTGCTTGCCATGTAAGTGTTAAGATGGAGTTTGGACCCAGAACCCACAGAAAAGTCGGGCTCAGGTGGGTGCTGGCAGTCACCTGTAATCCCAGCTGCCACTGCGTCTGGCCCTTGCTTTTGGTTTGAGACAAGGTCTTACTGTGCAGGGGTTGGTCTCAAGCTGTGGATCCTCCTGCTTAGCCTCCTGGGTGATGGCTGGCAGATGCCCCACTATTCCTGCCTCCTGTGGCCACTTTCCAGGCGGAGGCTTCCCTTGGCCTGCCTTGCACACCCTTCCCGCAGCTGAGCCCGTGCTCCCTTGCGCAGGCGTGCTCACAGCTGCATTTGTTCTGCTCATCATCCTCCCAGGCTTCCTCACACAGGATGTGTGAGACAGCGGCTTCGACAGTTGGGCTTCACGGTCAACAGCTTTTGACTGAGAAACGCTCCATCCTGGCAGAGCTGTCTCATTTTTCTCTCATTGACTCAGTTTTTTGTTTCTTCTCCTGGCTTTCTGGTACAACTGTACCATTTCCTGCATTGAGGAGAGGAATAATGTTTATGTCTGTTTTATCCAGTGGGCACTGAGCCCCATAGAGAAGTGATTGATTTACATGAAGGGTTTTTTTTGTTTGTTTGTTTTGTTTGAGACAGTATCTCTTGTAACCGAGACTGGCCTTTCCTTTCTGTGTAGTCAAGGGTTACCTTGAACTTCTGGGCTTCCTGCCTCTGCCTCCCAAGGGCTAAGGTTTCAGGGTACCCCACCACATCCTGTTTTATGCAGCACTGGGGATCCATCCGAGGACTTGGTGTGTGCTAGGCAAGTGCTCTACTCGCCGAGCTACCCCTAACCACTTTCCCCGATGTTGAGAGCGTTGAGATAGCTGAACCAGACCAGTGTCCTCGGTGAGCCTTACTCACTGTGGTTTGAGCATGTGACGGGGAAAAGGATCGGCAGTGAATAGGAGGAGGGTGCCTCCCGCCTCCCTGATTTCCAGTAGTGGGGGAGCCATGAAGAAAAGGCTGCTCCCAACTCCCAGAAGTCCTTTACCCTTTGTCCCATTAGCAGCTCCCCTCCGCAGAAGGCCTGTACCCTAACCCTGTGCTTCCTGCAGGTCGCCCCCCACCCCGAGGGACTCGCCCAGCTCCAGGGGGCTGCATCCAGCCCAGGGGCCCCATCGAGCAGGTGTACCAGGAGATCGCCATCCTCAAGAAGCTGGACCACCCCAACGTAGTGAAGCTGGTGGAGGTGAGGAGGGAGGCTGATGGTCTAGCCCCGGCTTTGTTAATATCTAAATTCCTGTTTGCTAAGATCTCAAGGCTGAGTGAGGACCTTGTGGCCTCACATACCCTCACACTATTGCTTCATGTCACTGTCACTTCCCAAGACTACCTATCACTGCCATTTTACAGATGCAGAAGTTGAGACTGAGAGTTCCAAGGCTTGCCCTTTACCTGCTTCTTTGTCTTTGAGGTTGTCAGTTTTTCTTCTACACACAGGTAGTTGGAATACGGAAGTAGTTGTGCATACAAACAGGTGAAGTCCCCCGTGAGATGGCTCAGTTGGCCTAGGCCCTCGATGGAAAGTCTCATGACCTGAGTTGGATCCCCAGAACCCACATGAAGAGCTAACTCCACAAAGTAGTCCTCTGACTTCCATACACACGACAGCAACAGCAACAACAACAATAATTTAAAGCAAAACAATAGTTTTGAGTGTAGTGGTGCACACTTTTAATCCCAGCACTCAAGAAGGCAGAGGAGTCAGATCTCTGTGAGTTCGAGGCGGATCTAGTAGATACAATGAATTCCAGGCTAGCCAGGGCTACATAGCAAGACTCTGTCTCAAAAACAAACAAAATGGTAAGAAATCATGATTGTGCTCCAGGAAAACGTTATCTATAAACACTGGAGGAGCTGGACTCGCACTGTGTTAGACAGCCTTTGCTTCAGCCTAGTAGGTCTCATGGTTTTGTTTTTGGTTTTGTTTTGTATTTTTTTGCTCAGGATGGCTTGATACACTTTAAATCCGAGGAAACTTTGTGTTAGCTACAGTCATTGTAATGGATACCTAGAGAAAACAACTTCATAGGAGGAAAGGTTGATTTTGGCTGAAGGCTGTTTTCTGTTCACGTTTGCTGGTTTCGTTGCATTGAGCCTGTGAGGGACATACTGCATTTGCCTTCAGCAGACCTCAGAGTGCTGCTGTTCACGTTGTTCACATTCATCCATATGCATCCCATTAAAATATAAACCAGAGCTGGACATGGTGGTGCACACCTGGATTCACAATGCTTGAAGTGGAGGCAAGAAAATCCAACATTCAAGGTCAGCCCGGGTTACAGTCAATCGTGTCTCAAAACAAACAAAACCCCAAAACAAAAATGTAAATTGACAAAATTTTATTCATGGAAAAACAATAATCTTATTATATGTGATAAATAGTAATTTTTTATTTGTTTATTTTTGTGTTTCAAGTATGGTTTCTTTGTGTAGTCCTGGCTGTCCTAGAACTCATTCTGTAGACCAGGCTGGCCTCAAACTCAGAAATCCCTCTGCCTCTACCCCACAGGTGTGTGCCACCACTGCCCAACAAGAGTAATGTATTTTTTTTATGAATAGTAACAACTTGTTTGTATGTTTGCATGCGTGTATAATGTAGGTGAGGGTACATGTGTGTACATGCTTGTGGAGAACAGAAGTCAGTCTTGGATGTCTATCCTCAGGAAGTGCTATCCCCCTTGTTTATGTGAGGCAGGGTCTCTCTCTGGCCTAGAGTTCACCTACTAGGCTAGGCTGTTGGGCCAGCAAGCCCCAGATATCTGCTTCTTTCTGTCTCTTCAGCACTGGAATTATAAACATGTGCCACTGGGCTTCACTTTTAAAAAAAGATTTACTGTTTTATTTTTAATTAATTCTGTGTATGTGATAGGGTATGTGCGTGTACTTGCTGATGCCAGAGGTGTCACGTTCCCTGGAACTGGGATTAGAGGTGGTTGTGAGCTGTATGATATAGTGCTGGGAGCAGAACTCTTTCTTCTGCAAGAGCAGTAGGTGCTCTTAACCCCTAAAGAGCCATCTCTTTGCCCTGGGACTTTCTTACATAGGCTCTGGCACTGGACTGAAGTCCTTGTGCTTGTAAAGCAGTGGCTTTACTGAATGAGTTGTCTGTTCTCTGAAGCAAACAATCAAAACAAAACAAATGTAAAAGGATGGATTTTATACTCTTGCTGCTGGTTGCTGCTGCTGTTGTTATTGTTTTTCTTTTTCGTTAATGTTTGGCTTACTAAAGGTATCTGGATTCTCTGTCTGCTTTGGCCTTCATCCACTGTGATACTATTTTGTACTGAATGCAGGTAGAGAAAGAGCGGGAAAGGCCAGTGTTGTCTTAGTAAGAATAATTTTCTTCTGATAGCCCCCTGGAGGTGATTGGGGGATTCCCAGGAGATCCAGATCTGAGTTCCTTCTCACTGACCTGGTAAAGGTCAGTGTTGGCTGTCTGAATGGGGCATGAAAGACTTTGTGGAGACAGTGGTCTTTGAAGTGGCCCTAGCTATTTCCTGCTCAGCAAAGACAACAGAAAAGGACGTTACAAGGAAAGGACCATCAGAGCCTCAGTATTTGGGGAACATAGCCTTGCCTTCGGGATATGAGGGATACTATTGCCAATCCTTGCCTGGAGTTCATGGCTACAGAACTCTAGGTGGACCCTCAGTCTAACTTCCTTGAGATGGATTGCTCGGCTGTGCCTGCAGTCTTGTGTCTTGGGTGGCTGGGGAAGGTGGGTGATGTGAAGAGATAGGAGTCCTACTCTAGACAGGGGTCTTGCTCATGCCTCTCTCCAAAAGAGAGAGAGTAGCCACCAGCTGTTGCCCTCTTTCCTGATGCCACGCTGTGATCCTGATCTCACTTCTCCAGTGCTGGAGTTGGCCATCTTAGCAGAGCCCCGGGGTGCATGGTTTGCAGGTACCCCTGAGTCCTAATGGGATCTTTTTTTTTCCCTACACCGTGCATCCAGCTTTCCACCCAGTTCAGCAAGACTATGTAGCCATTCTGTTTGTTTATCTATCAGGTGTTTCTTGGGTACCTACTTTGTGCCCAGCACATATGAGACATCACCAAGACAATCAAGGTGGATAAGCTTGGGACCTGCCCATCAGACAGAGACAGAAGCAGAGACGTGTCCTGCTAAGGTGGGGAGGTGTGAGTTCACTTTGTGGAGGGGCTGCTTGAGTTCAGTTAGGGTTTAACTTTTCCCCCGAAGCCAGGACATGTTTCCTAGGAGATGAACTGGACTGCCATCCAGGTGTGGGACATTTCTGGGGAGGATTTACTTCTCCTTGCTGTTCTTCAGGATGTTCCAGACTATGAGGACTGGCCTGAGCTTGAGGACAGGGGGACTTGGGTATCATACTCTGGGAATTTCTGTCTTCCCCCTTGACTAGGAAGAAGGATGGGAAGTGCACCCTCCTGTGGACACACACCATCACACACTTCTACTTCCTCTTGCTCATATCTGTTCTTTTTCTCCTTGCTCCTGACATTGGGCGGCTGTGCCATCAGGTCCTGGATGACCCCAACGAGGACCATCTGTACATGGGTAAGGGCTTTCCTCCATCCATTCTGGGGTAGCTGCATTTGCCAAGGCCCTGGTGTCCCCTCCTCATAGCTGTAGCCCTGGAGTCAAGGACAGGTTCTTCTTTCCTGGTCCAGCTAGGCCCCACAGGAGCCCACACACCCGGTTTAAAGCAGGGTGTGGGAGGTAATTCTTGCTGGGACTTTAACGTCTAGATCACCTAGGTTTTCATTTGCAGCTCTTTCTTGAGCAGCTACTGCATATTCAGAACTGTTCCAGGCCTGAGGATAGTGTGATAAAGAAGAGACCTTTATACCTGATATCCCAGACAGGAAAGCGTGTTGATAAATAAACTAGAACTTTATATGTTTTAAGAGTAATTAGGGTGATTCAGAGAAACTGGAAACCACTTCCTACAGGATAACCTGAATGTCAAGGATTTGGCCATGTTACACTTGGGCAGGGCATAGAGGAAGAGCAGGTGGGAACGCCCCAAGGCATTAAGAATTTAAAAATAGGGGTGCTCATAAGTAGGGAGAAGAGTCAGGGGTAAGAATGATGAGTTTGAGAAGCCATGGTGAGGCAATCCAAGATCTGGGTCCTACTCACAGACTAAAGCTCAGGTGTGTCTTCAGAGATGTCATTTACAAATGGTGAGGACATCAGGAATGATGGTACATCTGGGAGGCAGAGACAGGAGGACCTACCTGTGGTTTCCAGGCCAGCTGTCAGAGGCTGTGAAGTGAGACCTTGTCTCAAAAACCAAGGAAAAAAATTATAAACTTGAGTCAATTAAGCCGGGCGGTGGTGGTTTACACCTTTAATCCCAGCACTCAGGAGGCAGAGGCAGGTGGATCTCAGTGAGTTTGAGGCCAGCCTGGTCTACAGAGTGAGTCCCAGGACAGCCAGGACTGTTCCACAGAGAAACCCTGTCTGAAAAACAAAAAAGAAACTGAGTCAACTTAAAGAGAAACACGAGTGAGTGTATCTCATGGTGGTCTGTGTACCTCGAATGTGCAAGGTCTACATTCTGCATTCAGTGTCTGACCTTTCCCGTGCGTGCGTGCGTGCGTGTTAGGGTATGGAAATATGAAAAATAAAACATTAGTCTGGCAGTGGTGGCGCATACTTTTAATCCCAGCACTCGGGAAACAGAGGCAGGAGGATCTCTGTGAGTTCAAGACCAGCCTAGTCTATAGAACTAGTTCCAGGACAGGTTTCAAAGCTACAGAGAAACCCTGTCTTGAAAAAACAAAAACAAAAAAATCTCTAAAAAAAAACATTCAATGGGGCTGGAGAGATGGCTCAGTGGTTAAGAGCATTGCCTACTCTTCCAAAGGTCCTGAGTTCAATTCCCAGTCAACCACATGATTCCCAGTCAACCACATGGTGGCTCACAACCATCTGTAAAGAGGTCTGGCGCCCTCTTCTGGCCTTCAGGCATACACACAGAATATTGTACACATAATAAATAAACTTTAAAAAAAAAAACATTCAATAAACACTAATTTACATGGTCTGTAGAGGGAGCCAAATTGAATACATGGCAAGCAAGCAAGTGAAATCTAAATTTAATCAGAAAACTTGAAAAATTATTTGAGCCTATTTACTCCTACAGTAATTTTCTCACTCTGAATTCCAAAAGCCTGTGCCTGTGCCGGAGCAGGTTGTTCATTTAACAAATGCTACCGTATCCATGTCCCTTTTAGGTTTCTCAGGAAACATCTTAAAACATTCTCAGAGCAGTCACCTAAGTGCAGTGCAAAGGCGGTGAAGGTAACAACACTACACAAAAGGAAAATGAGAATAATAGACCGTTCACGGAGAAAGAAACCAGAGCTCTGGGTTGGTAAAATAGGATGAGAGTCCATACATTTTCCAGCCACAGCCAAGAGTGCTGAGGACAGAGGGTGAGCAGTGTAGAGACTTTAATAGCAGGCCAGGGGCTCAAAGGGTAGAAAACATCTATATTTCTACAAGTTAAAACAGGTGTTAGAGACATGAATCAGTCAGAGGACTCAAGTTTGTTCTCAGCACCCACATCTAGTGGCTCACAAATGCCTGTAAACTCCAATCTCAGGTGATCTGATGCCTTATGGCCTCCACAGGCTCCTACAGTGCACATAAATTCAGGCAGGCACGCTTATAGAGGATGTCTTAGTGTTCTGTTGCTGTGAAGAGACACCATGACTGTGGCAACAGTTAATTGGGAAATGTTTAATTGGGGCTGGTTTACAGTTCAGAGGTGAAGTCCATTGTCACATGGTGGGAAGCATGGCAGTGGGAAGGCAGACATGGTGCTGGAGAGGTAGCTGAGAGTTCAACATCTGGATCAGCAGGCAGCAGGAAGATAGTGAGACACTGGGCCTGGCTTGAGCATCTGACACCTCAAAACCCACCCCTAGTGACACATTTCCTTCAACAAAGCTACCTCAAATAGTGCTACTCTCTGTGGACCTGTGGGGGCCATTTTCCTTCAGAATACAGCAGACAACACTTGGGAGGCAGAGGCAGCCACATTTCTGAGTTTGAGGCCATCCTGGTCAACATAGTGAGTTCTAAGCCAGCTAGGGCTGTATAGTAAAACCCTATCATAAAACAAATCGAGAAACCCAGAAAAAAAGCTTGAACTGTTATTATAGAGATCTGAGTTTGGTTCTTAGCACCCATAATGGGGGGTTCACAGTGCCTATAACTCCAGAGCCAGGGAACTATGATGCCTCTGGCCTTCAAGGGCACCTACACACATGTACACAGACCCCACACACATACCTGTAATTAAAAATAATAAAAATTAGCAGAAGCTACAGCTCAGAGCACTTGTGTGGCGTGTATGTGGCCAGGGTTCAGTTCCTAATCACAAAAACAACAGAAGCTTCTGCCCACCACTCAACCCCAAGAGTGGCTGAACTGTCAGTGTCCGAAATAGAGACCTGTTTCAATAGGCCAGCGTCCTCCATAGCTGGTGGCTTGTGCTCGGGTGGGAGGAAACAAGGTAGAGGAGTTTGTGAAGTTGCAAGGTAAGACATAAATAACCAAAGCAAGAAAGGCCAGCACTTGTAACCACAGCCCAAGGCAAGAGCAGATCTGCCGGGGTCCTGGGGGAATATGGAGGTTGTATTAGTCAGGTTTCTCTAAGGAACAGAGCCCATAGAGTAGAGATATATATCAACAGTAGATTTATCAATATTGTCAATAGCTTTCATACTGGAGAGAGCCTGTGTGGCTGGGTTCCTCAGCAGTACCAGTCTGGCACTGACAGTCTGGAAGATTCCTGTAGGTCAGCTGGTCTCAGTCTGTGTTGGAAGCCTGAACAAGCTGGTTCTAATATCAGCATGGGAATCAGCAGTGGCAGCAGCAGGGAGATGAACTCACCATCGAGACTACAAGCCAGGCGAGCAAACAAGTGAAGCTCTCCTTCCTCTGTGTCCTGGTACTAAAAAGTGCTGCGTACATTTAGGTTGAGTCTTCCAACAAACACAGTGTTCCCCAAGTCACGCCACAAGCTGTTGACAGCCCCTCACTGATGTTCTCTCCAAGTGAGTCTAAGCTGTGTCAAGTTGATGAAGCTAACCCACCACACAAACATAACATCAGTCCTCTCCTGGGTACAAGTGGAAAGATGAGAAGACAGCCTAGGATCCAGCCTTAGTTCCTTTCCCCCTGGTTTTATTTTCCTTCCTGCATCCCTGGCTCTGTGTGTGTGCATGCATGCGTGTGTGTGTACATGCATGTGTGGTCCTTGCACCCTTGGCTCTGTGTTTGTGTGTGTGTGCATGCATGCGTGTGTGTGTGCATGCATGTGTGGTCATTGCACCCTTGGCTCTGTGTTTGTGTGTGTGTGCATGCATGCGTGTGTGCATGCTTGTGTGGTCATTGCACCCTTGGCTCTGTTTGTGTGTGTGTGTATGAATACATGCATGTATGGTCTTTCATTGCTGGTGCTGAAACCTAGGGCCTAGTGTATGTTATATCCCTGGTTCCCCCCCCCCCCCCCCCGCATTTTACTTTTTGAAATAGGAGCTCACTGAGTTGGCTAGGCTAGTTTTGAACTTGCTCTGTAGTCCAGACTGGCTTTGAATTTGTTATTCCCTCTGCCTTAGCCTCCTGTATAGTTGGGATTACAGGCCTCTACCACCAGATACAGCTTTCCAAGTTCAGGTGTGGGGTCCTATGGCTCTCAGGAGGTCCTTTGTCTCCCTGCAGTCCTAGCATCACAGAGCAGCTTTGGTTCAGTGGACTGTGTATGTGTCTCCTCAGGCCTCCCAGGATTCACTTCTGTGCTTAGAATGTCTAGAAGAGGCTGGAGGTAGGGTAGATGAGGAGGAGGGAGGCGGATTTTCGGTGTCCCAGTGTGACAGTTTTACCTCCTTCTCTTCCCACAGTGTTTGAATTGGTCAACCAAGGGTGAGTATCCATCTCCCAGGTGAAATGCCAGGCTTCCCCTGCAAGCTGAGTGAGGGGAGCCGGGCTCTGAGGGAGAGCGTGGGCCAGGGCTAGCTGGATCTGGTGCACACTGTTTATACATGTGTCTACCTTACAGGCCTGTGATGGAAGTGCCCACTCTCAAGCCACTGTCTGAAGACCAGGCCCGGTTCTACTTCCAGGATCTGATCAAAGGCATTGAGTACTGTAAGCCGTGCCTGTGGGGAACCACTCACCTCTGGGTAGTTAGCGTCCCAGTTAGCGGGTGGAAAATGGAAAGTACTTCGTTTCCCTGCTGGGAACACAGGACTGTGAGCTGCAGTGGTCCCCAACACAGTCCTGGGAAATTATGTGAGCTGCATAGGTCCCCAACACAGTCCTGGGAGATTGTGTGAGCTGTCTAGGTCCCCCACACAGTCCTGGGAGATTGTGTGAGCTGCAGAGGTCTCCCACACGGTCCTGGGAGATTGTGTGAGCTGCAGAGGTCTCCCACACGGTCCTGGGAGATTGTGTGAGCTGCAGAGGTCTCCCACACGGTCCTGGGAGATTGTGTGAGCTGCATAGGTCCCCCACACGGTCCTGGGAGATTGTGTGAGCTGCAGAGGTCTCCCACACAGTCCTGGGAATGGTGGACTGTGCTTGGGAATGGAAGCCCTTCTCCCTGCTGCAGAGAAGATGAAGATCAGTGGCATAGTGAGATTTTGTAGACATGGACATATATGTGATTCATGTGGAGGCCAGAGGGCCTCAGTGTCTTCCCTCTGGAGCTCTCCACCTTGTCTTAACTTTTTTATTTATTTTTATGATGAGAACAGCCCTTTTTTATTTTATTAGTTTATTTTATTAATATATTGTGATAGACTACAGAGATAGAAAGACAAAAATTTGTGTGTATATATACACTAATTTATATATATATATTAACTTTTTATTTTTTATTTTATTATTTTGGAGACAGAGTCTTTCTTTGGCTTGGACCTCACCAGGTAGGCCAGGCTGGCTGGCCATAGACCTGGGATCCACTCATCTCTGCTTCCCCACACCACCATACTCAACTCTTTTTTTTTTTCTTCCTAATTGGTACTGGGGACCAAACTCAGACCCTCTCGCCTGTGACCCTTTACTGCCCGAGCCTTCTCCCCAGCCCATCAGTGAGCTTTAAAACTCCAGCACTTTCTATGCAGACCGGGTACAGTGAGGGCTCTGTTTGCATCATCTTCCCAGTCCAGCAGCCTGGGGTGGGGATCCTCTTTCCTCCCGGCACCCTGGTTTCCTCATCCATGAAATAAAGTGACTCACCAGGGTTGGGATCAGCCTGTAGCCATCAGTAGTTCTGAGTTGGCTATTGTGACTTTTACCCCTGCCTGCCATGGGCAATGGTTGTGACAGTTAATCGGGATAAATGAGAAGTATTAAACACAGAATGAAGCCCTGAGCTATTACTCTTTTACACCATCAAATTCATCATTAGCCCAGAATTCGCACTTGTGACTTCCAGACCATAGGATTGTGTCCCCAGTTCTGCTTTGTGGTTCATACTTCAGATGAGCCTGCTCTGGCTTAGTTGACTTGCTGACCATGATGAATGTTAGCCATTGGTAAATGAAACAGTGTTTGACTGTCACAAGTGTCAGTGTGCCTGTCTGGATGTTAGAGACTCAACAAAAACTGTTTATAGGCCATGAGAGGTGGTTAAAAATTGCCGTAGACAGTTGGTGTTTCGAGAATGCATAAACGTCCTTAAATTCACTTTCCCCTTATGTCTCAGAGCATGCATGGGCAGGGGATCTGGGGCTTGGAAGATGAGGCATCAGAGTGACCAAGTGGAGATTCTCATGGGGTTTTCCTGTTCCCTCTCTTCCAGTACACTACCAGAAAATCATCCACCGTGACATCAAACCTTCCAACCTCCTGGTGGGAGAGGATGGGCACATCAAGATAGCTGACTTCGGTGTGAGCAATGAGTTCAAGGGCAGCGATGCCTTGCTGTCCAACACCGTGGGCACACCTGCCTTCATGGCACCTGAGTCGCTCTCAGAGACCCGCAAGATCTTCTCTGGGAAGGTAGGGCTGTCTCTGCTGAGTTCTGCCTGTCTCAGGGTTCTTTGGTTCTAAGTAGCAAAAATCCGACAGAGCTGTACAGAAAGCAAGCCCACTGGGCATGTAGCTGATGAGTATCATCAGCCAGTTAGAGGACTCAAGCAAGGATTGGTATCTCCCCATCTTTGTCTCTGTTCTGCTAAGCTGGTTTCCCTGTGGGTGGGTCAGGCACCAGTACCTGCAGGCTACTTTTCATAAGGTAGTCAACTTAAGTAGCTAGAATGTCCTCTCGGAATAGCCACTGCAAAGAACCTGTGACCAACCGCTTTGGCTGGGGCGTTGTGATTTCATTGGCTATACCAGTGTGTCATGTCCCAACCAAAAAGGCTAGGATTCAGAGTTTGCTCCACCCCAAGAGTGTGGATTAAGAAAAGGTAGTTTAGCCTTTATTCCCAGACCTCTAGAGGCAAAGGTAGATCTCTGTGTGTTTGAGGCCAGCCTGGTCTACAAAGCAAGTTCTAGGACAGCCAGAGTAGTTATACAGAGAAACCCTGTCTTGAAAAACAAAAAGAGACAAACAAACCAAAAGGAGAAAAGGTGGTTCCCAAGGAGGTTGGAGACTTGGTTATTGGACCTGCGAAAGCAGATGTTGAGTATCACACTAACCTTCCGTTTCCTTTCAGGCCCTGGATGTTTGGGCCATGGGTGTGACTCTGTACTGCTTTGTCTTTGGCCAGGTAAGAGGGTGGCGTGTTCTGTCGTAGGACTGCTGTGGGTGACTGGTTCTTATGTGCAGATGGTATCTCCACAGCTGAACAAATAGCTAAAACAGATCCTTTGTAACATGCATATCGCTGACGATAGTCTCATCTATATAGAAATGTTTGAATGGAATAGATCAGCAGAGACTGTGTGGAGATTCTAGATAGTTGATGAGTTTAGGGCACAGACAACAAATATTCCACCTCTCTCCATTCCCGAGCCTGAGACAGACAGATATCACTAGTCAATCATTGTGTTCCTTGAAGCTCCTTAGTACTGTGTTCTTTTCATCAGAGTGTTCCTAGCCACTGTTGCTGGGGGTAGAATGGGAATGGGAATCAGTTCAAAGGTAATTATTGACTTAGGGAATGGTATTTTGTCTTCTTGTTATGGTTCTTTTTTCTACTGTCCTAACATTATTCATGTTCAGAGGCACCTCTTTTCCTCTTTTTTTCTTGTGTGTCCCCCACCTACCCAGACAGAGTTTCTCTGTGTAGCTCCTCTGACTGTCATGGAACTCAGCTCTGTAGACCAGACTGGTCTTGAACTCACAGAGATCTACCTGCCTCTGCCTCCAAGTGCTGGGATTAAAGGAGTGCACCATTATACCTGGCAAGGCACCTCTTTCAACTCTAAAGTCTCTGAGCAATAAAAACCTGGCTCCTTCCCTTTTTGAGCTTGTGTTCCTGTGGAGGAAAGTTTAGGAATCTTGTTTCAAAACTAGCCATAGACAGAGGCAGGTGGATCCCTGAATTCAAGGCCAGCCTGGTCTACATAGTGAGTTCCAGGACAGCTAGGGCTATACAGAGCAACCCTGTCTCGAAGGAAAAAAATCTTGTTCTATGTAGAAACAAAGGAGGGGTTTTTTTTTGTTTTTTTTTTTTTGTTTTGTTTTGTTTTTAAACTATTTTCCTGGAGTATTTATTTTAAAAAATTCTTTTTGGAGCTAGTGAGATGGCCTAGCAGTTAAGTTACTCTCTGCTCTTGCAGAGAGAACCCAGGATCAGTTCCCAGTGCCCACTTGGCTGCTCACAAAGGGCTGAATTTCCAGCTCCAGGGAATCTCACTCCCCCTACTGGTCTCCAAGGGCACTGCATGCAAACAGCATATACTGTACTTACATGCACACACACACACACACACACACACACACATTTATATATATGTATTTAAAAGAAAAAGTTTTTTTTAAAGATTTATTTATTATGTATACAACATTCTGCCTCGATGTATGCCCGCATGCCAGAGGAGGGCGCCAGATCTCAACACAGATGGTTGTGAGCCACCATGTGGTTGCTGGGAATTGAACTCAGGTCCTCTGGAAGAGCAGCCAGAGCTCTTAACCTCTGAGCCATCTCTCCAGCCCCAAGAAAAAATTCTTTTGACTTCAGTCTTTCAAACAATTTTCAGTTCAGTATAAAGTTGAGAGAATTCTACGGTGAAAAGTCAAACCCTGCCACCTGGAATCTACCATTGTATTACAGTGTCCTATCAATTTATCAACATGCCTGCCCCCAGCTAGCAATCAAACCTTGTATAGAATACTAAGCACTATTTGTACCACTGAGCTGCACCTCCAGTTCAATACACATTTTACAACCCCTGAGAAGATAGAACCAATTTCAATTTTCATTAGTTCAGCAGGTCTTTATTGTGCCAAGGACTTCCTGAGAAAGAGCCCACCAGGAAGTCCTGAGCTGGTGTTGAGGCCCCAGTGGAAAGGAGTTACCAGCAAATGACTGTAATGTCAGGGTTACGTGCCCCGCTGGGGCATGGTGGTTGGCAAGAATGAGGTAGGTCTGCTGTAGGAAGCCTGGCGAGGCCGCACATAGGTAGCTTTGGTCAGGTGTGACTGGGGAGAGCAGGCCATGATGTTGATGTTGGGTCATGGATGAGTGACTGCGGGTCCTGAGCCAGACTAAACTCTCACAGTCTCTGTCTCTCTCTCTCTCTCTCTCTCTCTCTCTCATACACACACACACGTGCACTCACGCACACCCAGACGCCCGTACACCCGTACTAGTCTTAGCTTCCTTACTGGTCTCTGAGTAGGAGGGTGGGGAAGAGTGTTTGCTTTTGTGTCGGTAGGAAACAAAGCAGGTCAGTGGTGCAGTTGGGAAGGGCTGGAGACAAGCTTGGCATTCCCGTTCCTTCATAGATTTGGGGGTAGAGTGAAGGGCAGTGGTTCCTGCTTCCTCTCTAGCCTGGGCCACTGCTGTTCATTTCTCTGTCGTGGTCCCTGAGGGGTGGCACAGCACAGATGGCCTCTGAAGGGTGCAGGTGGCAGCCGCTGACCGCCATCCTCCCTGGCCTCTCCACAGTGCCCGTTCATGGATGAGCGGATCATGTGTTTGCACAGTAAGATCAAGAGCCAGGCCCTGGAGTTTCCAGACCAGTGAGTAGAGCCTGTCTGTTCATCACCTGCTTCTAATTCCTTAGCGGTCAGGTTCCCGAGGTTTTTGTGATCTATCCATGATGTGTCTCCACCCCCAGGCCTGATATAGCTGAAGACTTGAAAGATCTGATCACCCGAATGCTGGACAAGAACCCAGAGTCCAGGATTGTGGTGCCCGAGATCAAGGTACATGACTGCTGCTGGCTAAGGAGGCTTGAACTTGAGGCCTGTGGCCTGTGCTTGGAAACGTTTGGCTCGGTCCTATCCACAGCACCACACCCTGCTGGCATCTCTGCCTTCCCATGTCCCGGAGCCTCTGGGCTGCTGGGTGCCGCTGGGAGCAGGGGCGAGTGTTGATGGTTGTGGGCGCTGTGGGAGCTGTGACCATCAGCGGGGCTGCCTGCGCTTGCTCCCATTGGCTTGCGCTGATGGTGTCCACCCTCGAAGAGTGATCCAAAGCCTCTGTGTGCTCCACATTCTGGCTGCTGAACCTCAAGTCCTTTCTTTGGCCCTATCAAAGGTGTGGGCCGGTCCCTTCGAGAAACTGCTGAGAGGGTGGGAAGAAGCTAGTGGGCAGTTCAACCTCTGCCTGCTGAATACTACCCTAGTAGAAAGTCTTTTCAGCAGAGGCCTTATCTGCCACTTCGCATTCCCCTGCCAGTGCCCAGTACACACTTCTGGCCCTTAAAACAATAAATCCCAACATGGGCTAGGTATATCACTCAGTGGATAGAATGATTGATTGGCGTGCATGAAGCTCCAGGTTCTGTTTCCGGTACTGTATAAATTGGACGTGGTAGTGCATGCCTAGAATCACAGCATGTGTGTGTGTGGGTGGGTGGGCCAGGATCAGAGGTTTAAGGTCATCCTGTAGAGGCCAACTTGAGATGTGGCCATGTTGAAAGAAGGAAGGAAGGAAAAACAGACAGATATTTCGAGATACGGTCCAGGATTTCTGAGGCGCCTGGCTCACTTGAACTGAAAGGGTGTCTTTAAGAGGGTCCAAAAGTCACAGATAAGGACTTGGACCCCAGAGAGGGGACTTGGGTGCTCTTCGGAGTGTGCCATTCCATCAGCCCCCTCTATAACTCCTTGTTTCCTCTTCTGTGGATGGGAAAATGCATAGAATACAACCTCTTCGTTCAGGAAGAGTTGGTGGGGACCATTGGCTGCCCTGGGGCAGCGGGGCAAGGCTATAGTCAGGTTCTGGTTGCTCCTGCCATGACAAGGAACCAGACGGAGACCCGCCCCTGCACATACACAGCTCTGCAGCCCTCCCACTCTGTCTCCACCTTTTCTCCTTTCCTCGCTTCTCACTCGCCTACCCTCCCTGCTGGGATCACTGGCTCTACCGCATGCCTGACCCCGGCCCTAGCCTCTCCTTCCTGCATGCCCTCCTTGGCACTGCTCGCTGGCAGGGCCTTATGGGAACCAGTGGCGCCTGTCCCTCACCCCTCCTGTCATTCGTTGAAGCTGCACCCTTGGGTCACGAGGCACGGGGCCGAACCATTGCCATCGGAGGACGAGAACTGCACACTGGTCGAGGTGACCGAAGAGGAGGTCGAGAATTCAGTCAAACACATTCCCAGCCTGGCGACTGTGGTAAGGCGGGAAGGCCCACTGACCAAGAGCAAGAACTGAGAGCACCTGAGGCAGGGCTAGAGAGGACAGGGCTGGACACATGCCAGATGCCTGGGAAGCAAGCAGATGTGGGATCTGAGGATCAGGATCCTGTTGGAGTTACTCCTGACTCATAGCCACTCATTGGGCCAGGTAGCCCTGGGGCTCCCAGATTTCTGTAGAGGTGGGCAGCCCCCGCGCCCAGGCATCGTATAACTCTTCTGGAATTGGTGCTTTCAGAGCATGTTAGGGAAGAGGAGCCAGGAAGGTGAGGACAAGCGAACCAGAGTAAGCAATGGGCCTGGAGCCTCGGAGTTCGAGGCAGGGTTCTCAGCTGGTGCGGGACACATCTGCCGTGTGGGTAGTTCTCACACTGCAGAAAGTTCTTCCCGATCTTGTGATATAGGGTTTCACAAGGGAGACACTGGGCTCCTTTTTGTGATCTTGAATCTGGGTCCTAGCTCTGGGAGAAGGAAGTAGTCTTCAAGCCTCAGTTTAGAGACTGTAGGAGCCGCCTCATTGCCAGCCCCCCAGGAGGGTGTCTGACTCCAGGAGGGAGGTGGGAGGCCCAGGGGTTCAGGCTCCAAGCATCCACAGCCTTCTCAGGAGCCCAGGTTCTGTTTGGCCAGGCCCAGCCCCAGCAGACAAGCAGCCCGGTCTCAAGGGTCCTTTTGGGAGTCTGGGAGTTGGCCCTGCTCTCTGCTTGCCTGCTCTCTCTCGCTTACTCCACGCTGTCTCTTGCCTTCTTTAGAACTTGAGCTCTGGGGTCGGGCACCCATTCATGTCTCCTCTTTTCCCACCCGGGGCTCTGCATGACCTCCACTCACAGACTCATTCACCCACCCACTCCCCTCTCCTAGTTTACCCTTCACCCACGCACCCTGTCCTGTGCCTGTGGTGGGAAAGGAAGCTGGGTCCGACTCGGCCGTTGTGTGTGGTTCTGTTCCCCTGATCACTCTGGAGGGAGAGCACCTGGCCCGGGGATCTGGAGTAGGTCACTGTCACTGGTTCCTTAGGGAGGGGGACAGCTATTAGCACAACACACATGTTCTCTGTCTTCAGTGGGAGGCAGATGGTCATGCCAAGAAGTACATGTCTGTTGTAATAGACGGACTAAACGAGGGGCAGATCCTGTGATGGCTCAAATGGGGCTGGAGAGAGAGCTCGGTGATTAGAGTACCTGCTCTTCTTTCAGAGGATCCAGGTTTGAGTCCCAGTACTCAGAGCTTACAGCTGTCTGCAGCTCCAGTTCCAGGGGATCTGAAACCTCTTGGCCTCTGTGGGTACCAGGCATGCAAGTGGTGCACAGATATACATGTAGGCAAAACAATCACGTAATATAAAAATTGGAAAAAAGAAATGGGTGAACACAGAATGGCAGGGTGTAACCTGCTGAGAGGGCGCACAGGGAGTGAGAGGTAGTATCAAACAAGAGACTCCCAGAAAGCCCACACTGCTGAAGGATGAAGGTAGAGGTTTAAATCTCCACCCTAGCAGCACAGAAAGAGAGGTAACAGGTGCTGGGATGTGTCCGTGTTGGGAGAGATGCGGTCTGTCCCTGTCATTACTGAGTGCCTGTCACATGCCAGTCTTGAGATGAGCCGTGGTACCAGTTCTCAGGGCTCCAACCTTCTGAGAAAGATGGACCCAGAGAGCAACCTTCCCGTGCGATCAGAGGCCAGTGCTGGGTGCAGAAGGGGAGGCTGACAGAAAACGCAGCCAGGGCACAACACCCACCAAAGCCCAGAGAAAGGGGCCTACCAGTCACTGTAAGCCTCTCTGGTTGTGACTTCTATTCTCCATTGGCTTTCCTTGCCTTTAACTATTCCAGAGTGAGCCCATCATTGGCATTTGGGACATTGACAGTACCGTCCTCAGTACCCTGCTGTGAGAAGTTCTCATCACATCAGAAGAAACCCCCGATTCCTCGTGTTGTTCCCCCCTCTCCCCTGGAGATGGTCTGCTTTTTGCCTCTGTTGATCTGTGCTGGACATTAGGTGTCTGTGGAATCCTGCACTGTGTGGCCTTTTGTGTCTGGCTTCTTTTACTAGTGTCAGGTGTCCAAGGCTCACCCCTGTGGTAGCTGTATGGGCGCTTCATTCCTGAGTACTCAGCTACACTGATGTGCTGCAGGTTTTACATTTTCCAACTAATGGACATTTGAATATTTCTACCTTTTTATTTTTCCCTTATATTTGAAGAGTTTTTTACATTCTGTGTAATTGTGTGTGCATGGGTGACTGAATATGGATGCACATTCATGCAGACATGGAGGCCAGACAAGGGCATCAGATCCCTCGGAGCTGGAATTAGAGGCAAGCCCAGCAACCTGAGTGCAGATCCCCAGAACCCATGTAAAATGTCAGACTAATCTCAGCACATCCTGACAAGAAGACGTGAGGCAGACAGGAGAATCTTCTGGAAGCTCCCTTGCCAACTAGCCCGGCATACACAGCAGTGAACAGCTAGAGGGACACCCCCCCCACACACACACACACACATAAGGTGGAAGGCAAGGCCCAACAGCAGGGATTGTCTTCTACCTCCACACATGTGCACCCTACATCTACACACCACACATGTGCACCATCTACACACCACACATGTGCACCCTACACCTACACACCACACATGCACACCCTACACCTACACACACCACACATGTGCACCATCTACACACCACACATGTGCACCCTACGTCTACACACACCACACATGTGCACCCTACACCTACACACACCACAAATAAAAAGTCTGAAAACCTTAGGGGCTGGACAGATGGCTCAGCCATCTATACCCGCATAGAGGCTCACAACTGTCAGTAACTCTTGTTCCAAGGGATCCACCACCCTCTTCTGGTCTCTATACATAGGAAATATTTAAAAACAAAACAAACCGGTCTGTGGTGGTGCTTGCCTTTAATCCCAGCACTCTGGAGGCAGAAACAGTCGGATCTTTGTGAGTTCAAGGCCAGCCTGGTCTACAAGATCTCGTTCCAGGACAGCTAGGGCTGTTACACAGAGAAACCCTGTCTCGAAAAACAAAATAAAAACAAAACAACAACAACAAAAGAAACTCTTTTAGGATCTGGAGAGATGTATAGGAATACTCACTGCTCTAGCAAAGCACCCAGCATACATTTGCAGTTTATATCTATCCATAACTTCTTCTCACCTTCAGGCATGTAGACAGTGCACATACATACATACAGGAAATCATTCATATACATAAATAAAAAATTTAATTTAAAAACAATTAGACAAAAAAGGCTAGTAGCAGTTGGTTCTGTATATAGGAAATGCTCAGAATAGGTGTGTATGTATATATTGTGTGTATATGTATATATACACACACACAGACAAGAAGATTCGTAGTTGCTAAGGGCTGTGTGGGGAAGGATTCGGTTCGGAATGACTACTGAAACTGGATTAAGGTGATGTGAATATACTAAAAACCACTCAGTGTATACAGTTGGTTTCCACATCTATAAATTCAGCTAACCGCCGATCAAAAATATATGAAAAAAGACACCAGACACGTAAACCTGACTTCTTGTCATGCTCTAAGTGATTAGCTCTAGCGATCGACAAAGTGTTTATATTATGTTCTGTGTTCTAAATTAGCTCAAGGTGGTTTAAAGTACACTGGAGAATATGCAGACATTATTTACAAATACTGAACTCCTTTCTATAAGAGACTTGAGCATCCATAGCTTTGGTAGCTCTGGACTCTTAAAATGGTGAGTTTATCTTGTGTGAATTCACTCTCAATCTTGAAAACACATCATCTCTTCCCTGAGAATTGTGAGAATTGTTTCTTGTGGGATAGAGTAGGATGACCTCATGTGACTTTCAGCGATGGCTAAGGGACGCATAGCCAGCTCTCTGGGGAACACAGGGTCTTGGGCCTGGGTAGGCTGGGAACTGGATCACAACAAGCCACTATCTGAGCCTGGACCTTAGGGCAGGCAGGGAACGGGCTCCAGTAAGTTAGCTGCCCCTAGGCTCAGGGTGGCTCTGGCTGGTGGCTCCTGTGTAGGAAGGGCCTGCAAGAGTCATGAGCCCTGGGAGCTGGCAGGGGCCAAAGAGAAGAGGGTGCATGGAACCTCCTGTGGCCCAGCCATCACCACCCCCTCTTCCTTCTCCCTCCTCAGATCCTAGTGAAGACCATGATTCGGAAACGCTCTTTCGGGAACCCATTTGAGGGCAGCCGGCGGGAGGAACGTTCCTTGTCAGCACCTGGAAACCTGCTCACGTGAGTGACCCCCACCTTCCCTCCAGTCCTGGGGAGGGAGACACACTGGGGACGTCAGTAGGCCCTGGCTTTGCTCTTACAGCCTCCTTAGCTCAGCCAGCGTCCACCTGTTGGCAGTGTACATACCCTGAAGCTTCCGCCTCCTCTGAGAACTGGCTCTTTCACTGAGGCGTTCTGGGTTGCAGCAGTCTGTGGCCCCGGAAACATGAGTATTATGATTGATGAGTCACATGGTCTCACTCTGGGACTTTCTGTGTGAACATGTGTCCATTCACCTGCTCACACAGACTACCCTGGTATAGGTTCTGTGTGTCAGATGCTGGGGTCTACTGTCTCTGGGGTGTGGGGGCATCCCCAGGGTCCCGTCTTACTTCCCTTTTCCCTTCCTCCGGCAATTCCAGCAAAAAACCAACCAGGGAATGGGAGCCCTTGTCTGAGCCCAAGGTAATGCCTGTCTGCCTGCCTGTGCCATCGCCTCCCCTTCGCTGGGGCCTGGGGGCGGGCATCTGCAGAGCACGTGGGCATCTCCACCAGGCAGATGTGCCTTCAGCCTGAGCTGCTGTGCCTGGTTCACCCAAGGCCTCTAGGCTTACAATAAGGGGCATCTAGGGGCTTGGGTCCCATGGCGTGCCATGCATGTGGGCTGGGCTGCGGTGCATGGCGCTCCACCTGGAATGCCTGTAAACTTACCCAGGTCTTCAGGCCCATCTGGATAGCTGCATAGCTGTGCACATCGATGGCATTGAAGGTCTACTGGGGCCCGGGGCTGTGCTCTAAGTGTGCACACAGCAGGCCTGATGCACTCTGCTCTTCACTAGGGCTCTCTCTGCAGCTCTGGTGGGAAATTCTATAACTAAATCCACCTGTCTGTGACCTTAGCCAGATCGGAGCTTTCTCCTACCTGCCTGCATATCTATCAGGCAGCGTTAACCTACAACTTCCAGGGCAGATGAACACTTTTGCTGGGTGGACCCATTTGGTAACCCTGTTCCAAGTGCCTCCTTCAGGACACTGACCCTGATGAGGCTGCCTGACTCTATTGGGAGCCCCTGTCAGCCACTTCTCTTGTTAAAAGTAACTTTATTGGAGACAGGGAGATCGTTAAGTTAGAGTGTTTTCCACACAAGCTTGAGGACTTGAGTTCAATCCCCCAGAACCCATGTAAAATCCAGGTGCGGTATCATGAGTTTTCTGGGAAGGTGGAGACAGGCAGATCCCTAGAGCTGACGGTTTAGTCAGCCTAGCTCCAAAAGCAAAGTGGATGGTACCTGAGGAAATGCCTGAAGTTGACCTCTGGCTTCCGTACATTTGTGAACATGCACATACACACGCAATAGCTTTATCAAAGGTGGGGCTGGAGCTCTTCAGTAGAGTACTCACCTAGCATGCACAACGCCGTGCGTTCCATCATCCCCAGCACTGCAAACAAATGAAAAGCTCAATTTTACTATAAGATAACTAACACCCCATAGCTCATCATTGTAAACTGCAGTACAGTCACTTACGTAGCCCTTCCTCCTCTGAGCTGTCTCCACTCACACCTCTTGGTTTCCAGTGTCCACTGAGGCATGTTCAGTTTTCTACCGATTTGTCCATGCTGGAGGGTTTTGTAAGTGGGATAATAATACAGTGTGTGGCTTTCATGTCTGCCTTCTCTCTGTCAGCAGCCTGTTTCCAGGGCCATCCACAGTGCAGCAAGTGTCAGTACTTCCTTCCTTTCCATAACCGAGTAGTATTTGTATGGATAGTAATATTTGGTCCATTGGTGGAAGGTGTTTCTCTCTTGGCTGTCACAAATGAATGAGCCTTCTGTGAACGTTGTAGGCAAGAACTGTTTTCTCCTCATTGGCTGTTGGTTTATATGAGGATGTTCATTGGCCACCTGTATCCTTGGAGCCAGGGGCTCATGTGATGTAAAAGAACACCTGCTGTTTGGGAATAGTATTTTTTGAGGTGAGAGCCAGGGAGGTGTGTCCAGATTAGCATTAGAACAGGTGTCTGCCTTGTCCCCACCTTGTTCCCAGATGACCTGTAGCCTCACCCTTGTGTTATGAGAAATAGAGCCTTTCATGGGCCTTGTCTTTTCTCTCTGGTAAGGCCAAAACCAAGGCTGCCTCCTGACCCTGAGCAAAATTTGTTCGACGTTTCTTTTTTTGTTGGTTCGTTTTCCATTGAGATCAGAATGGCGTGGTACCAGCAGACTAAGACTGCTCAGTACTGTATTGCTCCTTCATTCCCCAGTCAGCAGACACAGCATCACCCTGGGCTACCTGCCAGGGCTGGGCATTTGTAGAACTAACTTGTGGAAGATCCTGAGCCGAGGTCTGGCTACAGCAAGACCCGGCCTGCAGCAGTTGGCAGCTTTGAGGGCAGGCATCCTTCCCAGGACCCTCACCTCTGGAATATAAAAATAAAAGGGCAGATAATGTAATTCTCAGACATGTGTTTCTTCCTTAGGGACACAGGGACACCACAGTTTACCTTCCCTATGCAGGAACAGAGGCCCCTGTTTGGGTAGAGCACAGAGATCATTGTTGAGAGTTAGACCAGCCCTGAGTGGCAAGGCTAGGGACTTTTCCTACAAGGGGGCTCTGCTAGAAAAAAGCCTGTGGCTGGGTCCCCTCCTCAGAACCCCCTTCCATCTGCTGAAACTCCATCCCTGCTGGCCTCCAGGCAGGTCTAGTGGGCTGTGAGGGGTTCTTCTGAGAAGGGAGTAGGTGAGGAGGATGGACTGGGTGTTGCAGGCTTTTCCTAAAGGCTCCATGTGACAGACCAGTTCATACAGGCCCTGGCACTGCCCCAGCAGCTAACTGTGGAGTGACTGAGAAAAAGGGTCACAGTGTCTGTCCCATAGGCACTTCTAGCCTAGAGTGTAAAGATGAGACGTCAGGGAACACACCCCGCTGTAGGACCCTGCCATGAATGGGGTGTCATAAGTAGTTTGGTACCAGTTTTATAGTTCTTTGCTCTTTGGGGTAAATCTTGCTCCTCCATTTACAGGGGAGGTAAAGTCGGCTTTGAGATATTCAAGTGAGCCAATAGAAATGGGGAACACACCTAAAAGAGTGGATGTGACCCCCAAGGGCAGAGACCTGCAAAGGTGGGAAACTGGCCAGGGCTCCGCCATCATTTCTCCAAGTCTTAATGCTGATTTTCTGTTCGGTGAGCAGGAAACAAGGCAGCGAAGACAGCCTACGGGGCCCCGAGCCAGCCCCTGTGGGGGAGGAGGAAGTACTCTTGTGAAAGGTGGTCCCTGCGTGGAAAGTTGGGGAGCTTTGGCCCCCGGCTCCCCACCACACATGCCTCCACTGCAGCCTGAGGAGGCGGCGATGGAGCTGGAGTAACTGCCTGGATCACCCGACCTCGCATGCCTGGCTGTGTGGCCCTGCACGGGTCTGCTGCACCCTGCGTTTCCATAGCAGCATGTCCTACGGAAACCAAGCACGTGTGTAGAGCCTTGACTGTCATCTCTGGTTATCCGGGTTGTTTGTTTGTTTGGGAATTTTTGGGGTGTGCGTGTGTGCGTGTGTGTTTGTGTGTGTATGTGGTTTTTCTTTTTTTTTTTCCTTTGTTGTCTAAGGGGACAAAGAAAAAAAAAAGGACATGACTCCATGACGTCGACTTTGGCTGCTGGCTGGCCGGACCGGCGGGTGAGGAGTTGCAAACCCAGACCAACATGCATTTGGGGACAATTGCTTTTTAAAACATTTTATGCCATAACAAAAACCCTTCATTGTTAATTCAGAACCATGTCGGATGTACCAAGTGAATGTGTGTGGGGTTTGAGCTGCGTGGAGAATCAGGTGGAGAAACTCCTGCTGGCTGGGGCGGCACTTGAGGGAATGGAAGGTTCAGCGAGACCCTTCCAGGACTATGGAAGAACAGGGCTAGCCCTCAGGAGCTGCGGGGAACTTCAGTGTAATTTATTTGTAATGGAGACTTAAGTTTTTTTTTTTTTTTTAATGGGTAAAATTCTAGTCAGGAAAGCTAAAAGGGCTTGCAGTTGAAGTACTCGAGGGGGCTCTGCGACCCTGAAAGAGCACTCGGCAGCTGTGATGGCAAAGGCTTCATGTTAGCTGCTCACGGTGCATTTCTGAGGTCATCAGCTAAGCTCATTTTCTCTATAAATTGGCAAAGACCTCGGTGAAAGCCTGCACTTTCGTGTACGTTACATGGCTTAGACTCAGCAGATGTTCCCACGTCTCTAGCCTGGACTCTGGAGACATCCACAAGGTACATATTGGAGCTTCCAGGGTCTGTCATCTTCCGCCACGCCATTGTGTGATGGGGATTGAGCGTCAATGAAACCTGTGCCTGTATATTAGCGGCTTTGCTTGTTTGTTACCTGTGTGTTCTAGAGACTGTAAGGTTTCTTCCGTCTTAAATACTGTCTGGTTGATACAGTCAAGGAAACATCACTTTCCTGTGGGCAGTGCTGTCACTCAGCTTAGGCACAAATGGCTGTCCTTAGGATCAGAGCTTTAGTGTGACCCACACAGTGACATCGGGGTGCCATTGTACAGAAAAGCGTCAAAACCCAGAATGTTCCTCAGGGCAAAGGACCTTCTTTTTTTTCCTTGGTAGCCAGAGGCCTAGAGAGTAAACGTGGACCTTCTTGACTTCCAGCCAATATTGGAAGTTTGATAAAGGTTTAGGTGAGTACCCAGGGCTGCAGAAGAAGACATGAAATTTAAAGCGCCTTCCAGACTCTGCTTTTCTTTTTTTTTTTTTAAATGATTTTATTTATTATGTATACAACAGTCCAGACTCTGCTTTTCATGTTTTGGAACGATCTGGTAGTGATTGTCTCGTCAGTAACCGGGCTCAGAAGACTGTTTTCTGGGAGTCTCCGCCTGGTGAGCCTCCGTGCAGGTCTTCTTGCAGAGGCGGGAGTGAGCCCAGGCGTTCCTGACGTCCAGAGGGTTTCTTAAGCTCTTGACTGTAGTTTTGCCAGGCCTTTCTTGCTGTCACATAAGCAATTAGAATTAGAGCAAAGACTCCAATGTGTGTGTGTGTGTGCGTGTGTGTGTGGGCTGACCCTCTCACCTGCTTGCATTGTCTCTGTGACCAAGGACTTTCTATCGGTTTCCCTCTTTTAAATATAAGGAGAACTAACCCAGTAGCTTTAACCCTTCTGGCCACAGATGGGGTTCAGCTAGTTTGCAATAAGTACCTTGTGGTAGTTAAAGCTGACAGGCCCTGAGGCTCAGTCCCAGCCTGTCTGCCTGGACTCTGGCTCGGCCTAGTGGCCCGCCTGGGAGGACAGGCACTGTGTGGAGCTCTGCAGAACTCTTCTTGTGTTTACACAGCCCTGCTGGACAGTGCCCTTTCTCCCCGCCAGGGAGCTTTCCATCCGAGATGTCGGAAGAGGGTTGCCAGCCATCCAGGCAGCACCGGGGTTGAGAGGTTCACATTGGGTAACTTTTTTCTTAAACACTGAAACACCAAAGAAAGCCGTGGAAAGGAGCGTCCCCCTCGCTCCCATCCTGCCTCGCTGCCTGCCGTGGAAAGTGTGAGAAAGGTCTGGCCGTGACCGAGCATTAGAGCACAAACATTGTTTTCAAAAGCATTGTCAGGCTGCCTCAGCAACTTTCGTGTGGGCAGATACGATGCCCACAGTTCCTTCTGTGCTGGTTCATCCATGATTAATATATAGGCAACCCTGGCCCGCACCTACGCCTTGAAGGAAGCACAAGTCCCCCCCCCCTTTTTTCTGTCTTTTCTGCCTCCCCAATACATCCCACAGGCTACCAGTGGCCCCCAGACACCTTATAGAGCCCCTCATCACTTAGGGCTACAGAGGCCAGCTCCCTACTGATCTGGCCTTTCCAGGGACAGAGTTCTTGTCCCCGACCCTTTCTAGAATGAGAATATCTGTACCAGTTGACACCAGGTTAGGCCCATGCCCTCGCCCATCTTCCCGAGGGCATCTTTACATTGCCAGTGCAGAGCCAGAGCCTCCATTGCTCCCAAGGTGCTAGGGAAGATTGCTGGTCCCCTCTTCTCCAGCTTCGTGAGCTGAGTGTCATGGGACTTTGACCTTTTCCGTTAGGTGACTGATGGCCTCTGCTTCTGTTTGATTGCCCCGGACCCTCTCTACTATGCATTTCCTTTTATTGGGTGTACAGAGTTAAATACTGTGTATTTATCACTTACAAGTACATGATCTGAAGAAAAAAGATAAGTTGTTTGCCCACAGGTGATTAAGCTTCTCTGTAAACTTGAAATAAACAGACAGCAAAATGGTGCAAAGCCTGGGCCTCCTGGGGTTCTTCTGTCAGTAACTGTCCTTTTGTGATGTTTCTGCTTATGTTGATATTCCTTCCCTTAGGCGGACAGTGAGTCAGATGCCCAAGTCACAGTTCACGCAGCTGGCAGATCCCCTGATGTAGGCATAGCCTAAGGTGTCACCAGTCAGCGTGATTTGTAGACCAACTGTACGCAGAGTTCTTGGAAGCAGGGCAGAATGCGTGCGTATTCCTGGGTCCCCTGTAAACTGCTCTGCAGGTCTGAGTGTGGAGGTAAGGGTGGCATTCTGGGAGGTTGGACAGGTGAGCACATCGCATGAGACATGTTCTATGGCTGGACATTGTTTTCCTGGCTTTGAACTTCACTTTCAAAAAAGTCCAGTACCAAACTACAGAAACGGGCTGTTGTCAGGCGTAGTGCACACGCCTCCAATCCCCACACTCGGGAGGCTGAGACAGGAGGATACCAAGTTCAAGGCCAGGCTAGGCTGCATAGTGAGATTCTATCTATAAGTAAGACAGAGGCTCTTCAGACTCGAGAAGGTTCCTGTTCAAAAAACGCCACTGAGAATGCGAGGCTGTGGAAAAGCCGTTCCTTGGGCTTCATCACTGTGCAGGCTTCAGGGAGTCCTGGAAGCCCACTCGTGCATGTAAGGGTGAAGGATCCTGTCACCAGCTCCCACTGAAGAGGTAGTACAGGGTGTGCCAGTGAGTAGAGACGCAGACGAATGCAAGGTGACCCAGGTGAGTGATGTGAACTGAGTCCCAGACATCCACTCTCTCTCCCTACCCCGAGGAGGCGTCATCACTCGTAGCCTTTGCAACAGTGAACAAAGCATCTGTCTTCCTCTGACGGTGTTACTGGAGCAGAGTGCCCCAAACTGGGCATTTGCAAATAGAAATCTCCCAATTTCTGGTGGCGGGGAAGTCCACAGTCACCATTCCAGCAGATTCTGGGTCTGGTGAGGGCTGCCGACTTCCTCCAGGATGACCACAAAGATGAGATTGCCTCTGTCAAGCCTTCTGATAGGCACTTGGGAAGGAAGAGTGCTCCGAGAGGTCTCCACATCCTGTCTCATCAGAGATCCAGTTTCCAAAACATGACTTTTGGGGGACATACTCTGTGGCAGCAGCCCTAAACCTTCCAGGTTCGTAAGATCTGTGTTTAAGCACCTAAGAACTCATTCTTTCTTTTTTGTTTTTTATTTTTGTTTTTTGAGACAGGGTTTCTCTAGCTTTGGAGCCTGTCCTGGAAGTAGCTCTTGTAGACCAGGCTGACCTTGAACTCACAAAGATCTGCCACCACCCATAAGAACTCATTCTAGTGTGTGTGTGTGTGTGTGTGTGTGTGTGTGTGTACACACGTCATGTGGTTGCCTGTAAAGGCAAGAGGCTGATGTCAGATCCCCTAGATCTTCAGTTACAATCCTTCATGACCCTCCTGATGTGGGTGCTGGAAACTGAACTCAGGTCCTCTGCAAGAGCAGCAAAGGCTCTTAACCACCCTTCAACCTTGATGTGAACACTAAGGGGGAAAAGCCACACAAACCAGAGTTTTGCTAATACCATTTTATAAATCTTGTTTCTCCCTCCTTGCCACATACCTGCTTAAAGCAAAAACCCAGGCTGGCGATTAACCGAGAAGAAACAACATTCCTAATCTATTGTACTCCTGAAATGAACTGACTAATGGCAAAGGGGAGCCGCTTTTCACAGTTCAGAATTGAGCCAGTACGATGATGTGAAACTGTAGGCCAGCAATGGCACCAGTTTGTACCCATAGCAGCAGACGCAGGTGGTCCTGGAGAACCTACTGAGGGGGAAGGGATAAGCCACGGCCTGAGACTGTTACCTGTAGACCAGCAGCCCCTTTTTATAACGATAGTAGCTGTTTCATATGAAGATAGCAGCTATGGAAAAACATCACATATGTTCTGTGGGAACAACCTAGTGAGGATCACAGTTGGTAGGCTTGTAGGTATATTAGGGGGAAAACTGCTGAAGTCCCAGGAGCAAGTCTGGGGCTGGAGCATGTGCAAGACCCAGAGTCTAGTTCCTAGCACCACGAAACCAAAACCTCCCGCCAGAAGCAAGCTGAGCCCTCTCCTGAGCACGGCAGCTGGCCTACAGAATTTACTGTGAAGGTTGTCACAGATATGACTGGAAAGTGGGGTCCCCAAAGAAATCTGTTTGTTCAGAGATGGTGGAAGAGTGCTCTGTGAGCCAGGGCAGGATAGAGGTGGCAAATGTGGGGACTGCCAGGGCTGTTGCAAACCACAAGTGGGCAGTGACCAGAAGGTGATCAGGAACTCTAGCTGCTCCTGAAGTGACCTTCGCAGCAAGGTTGTGCATAGGCATGATCTTACTATCAGGACCACGTGAGGATCTGCTGCTCCAGCCCCTTCTTGTTTGGGGACTCCATTTGGATGTTGACGACTTTCATGATGGAAGGAGCACTCCAGCTCCCAAGCCAAGAGACCACACAGACAAGGATTGGAATGTCATTTAATGTTTGGTCCTCAGTCATTTCAACAGAGCCCTTCTGAAAGGAAAAGCCAACTCTGCCTTTGTCACAAGGGACAGAGTCTAGTTACAGGGAAGAGGAGCTGTGCCCCAGGCCTGCCAGCGACACTTGGAGAACCCCCTCCCTTATAAAGTGCTTGGACAAAGCTGCTATGCCTCGGAGGACCGGAACTTCCAAGGGAGCCAGTCCTGGAGACGCCGGAGAAGATGGCAGGCCCAAAAGTCACAGCAGTGTGTCTGCTCTCTGACTGTTGTATTTCCTCAGTATGCTCATACTGCAGTATGCTCAGTATGCTCATATACATAAACAACAGGTGACCCAGCCAACACCATACCAGGAGTCGGCTGTGTGCAGTGAGCAAATGACGCCCCTCCACACACACACAACAAAAGGCGAGGTGAAAAGGCTGTAGAGGGTGCAGGAATGTCTGGAGTTTGAGGCCAACCTGAGGTACATACAGTGAAACTAAAAGATTTTTTAAAATGCCAAAACCCATAAAGAGAAGGGTACTGTGAAGTACCTCTGTAATCCCAGCACTCTTGGGGGCTGGAGCAGAAAGATCCTGAGCCTGTAACCCAGCTGAGCCACAGAGCAAGACCCAGGCTCAAAAACAACAAAACCAAAATGATACAAGACCCACTAGGCAGCCCTGAGTGTGGAGTGGAGGAGCAGTTAAACTCTGGAACTTCCTCTCGAGTGATGCGACAGCTGTTTCTCCCTTCTCACTTCTTTGATGAGGGCTGTGCGGGGCTGAAGTGGAGGGTCAGGCATCACTGGTCCATCTCGCCCGCAAGACCCTGCAGGGACGGGGTAAACACGTAACTACCCAGCATGTGCTGCCACCAGGATTTACCCAGCCACCAGGGGCAGGAGGAGCTGGTGCTTTCCCTTGAGGGGTTCTGGAAGGATTTTAACAATGGAGAGGCCTCAAGTTGGTTCTGGAAGGTCTCACAAAATGAATGTACCATGTTGATACAGATACTGTCCTACCAGCTGTTACCACAATCCAGGTGTGGCTATTAAAAATAAAGCTGGGTTAGCCAGCAGTGGTAGCACATGCCTGTAATCCCAGCACTCGGGAGGCAGATGCAGGAGGAACTCTGAGTTTGAGGCTATGTAGCAAGTTCCAGGACAGCCAGGGCTACACAAAGAAACCCTGTCTTGAAAAAACAAAAACAGCTGGGTTTTAAAGAAGGCGTCCATCTGAAGAAAAGCTGGAGGTAAATGTTATCACAGGTGGTCAGTGGACAGGTCAATGCCAACCTTGCTTGGTGTTCTCCACTGGGACAAGAGACAAGACAAGGTGCTCAGACCTATGGCCTGCCCGGCCCAGCTGCCTACCTGCTCGTAGTCTTCCACATACTTATATTTCTTGTCCCGGTAGTAGTATCTTTTCTTCATGCAGTAGAGGACTATGACGTCACAAAGCACAGTTGCCTGGTTTAGCACAGAATGAACCAGGATGCATTTAGTTCTTGCTCTGTGTAGACCCCTTCCTTTGAAACCTAGCCTGCTGAGGAGGAAAGGCATCTCCATTCCTCTGAATCAGGCTGGACCCCAGCCAAGGGACTTGGTCCCAGAGATGGGATGCCTAGGGCTTCTTTCCTCTCACCCCTAGAAGTGTCCAGCCTAGAGGGTGTAGGGAAGGACAGCGCTCGCTATGCCCCTTGCTAGTAAGAAGGGTCCAGTTCCCGAAAGGAACAGTTTGCCACTCACCACCCCCAGCAGTGCCAAGCCAGAGCCAACATTGATCATGGTAGGGATGATGTCAAACTTCCCAGCCTGTGTAAGACAGGAAGAGAACCAGAGTGGGATGACGGTAGAAAATAGGGTGGTGGGAGGCTCCCTCTCCCGGCGGGGTTCAAGGGAGGGCCGACCTTTCCAAACACGATGATGTCAAAGCGGATGCCATATGCCTTGATGAGTGTGCGCTGCTCGTTGCCAGTGAGGTCCCTGTAGTACTTGGCAAACCTGAAGGAGGAGAGGGTGGGTTAGGGAGAAAGCTGTTAGGGCGGGACCCGAGGCCCTGGGCACAGCTGGTCGTGGCCAATGAGCTGCTCTGCAGACTTAGCACACACTAAGCACCCCGGGTCAGCCTCAGCTAATGTGAGGCCGGTGGCAGAGGGACAGAGTGACTCCTGTCATCGCCATCTCCCACAGGGCAGACGCCTCTTGCTCTGAATGACCTTCCTGACACAGCCAAGACACCTGCCTCTCTCCAGGGGACCCTGGCTGCCAACAGAGCTCGTCAGCCAGCAGGGATCTGCAGGACTGCAAGGCCAAGCAGCCATGGCATTCGCTTCAGCCTGCGATCTTGGCTCCAGGTGGATATGCCACGCCTCAGTGGTTCTTCCTGCCCACCATCTGTCTTTTTGTTGTTTATATGGCTGGGTTGGCATATACACTTGAGCTGAAATACAGTTACACCACTCACCCACCAAACTACGGAATCCCAGAGCTCCGGAAACTTAAAAGATCAATTAGTTGTTCTGAAATATGCAGGCAATTTTAGAATTTCAGCACCTCCAAAAGCAACCTTGCCTTGATTACTGTTCTACCAGACCCCAGCCTTAGCATTCTACCAGGATTGGATTTATCTGATCCACAGCTTCTATGCTGTGGTCCAGGACTCTCGGGTGAGGTTAGTGTTGGCAGAAGCCAGGAGCTGGGTGTCTTGTGGGATCCATCAACTTCTTAGCTCGAGGATTCCAACTCAAGCTTGAGGTCTCCACAACCGTCTCTCTTAGAACCGTGAAGCAATAGAAATGGAACAAACATTCAAATACCTGCCCTAGTCTGGGTAAGCCTTCTTACAACCCCACACAAATCTGATACCACAAATTACCACTAGAGGGAGGCAAAGGGCAACCTTTTTAAAGACCCATTCAGCAAAAGCACATTAAATGAACATAGGATTTTGCTGCTTTAAGAAAATGGCAAAGGTGTCCCCAGGCCTCTCATCAGATTCCCAAGTGTCCTGGATTTTATAGTGCCCCCCTTCCCAAGCTCATGTCCACCTAGGGCCTGCAAGTGTGACCTTATTTGGAAAGAAGGCTTTGCAGACGTAATTAGTTAAAATGAGGTCATGCTAGATTTAGGTCCACCCTAAATCCAGTGTTCAAGAAGAGGAAGAGAGGCTTGGCCAGGCGTGGTAGTGCACACCTTTAACCCAGAACTCAGGAGGTTAAGGCAGTTCTGTTTCTGGAGTTTGAGACCAGCCTGGTCTACACAGCAAGTTCCTGGTCTGTCTAAAAAAGGTGGGTGTGGTAGTGCACACCTCTGCTCCCAGCACTTGGGATGGTAGGGGGGGGGGCGGGGATCAGGAGTTCAAGGTCATCCTCAGCTACCAGAGAAAAGACGTGCAGAGGTAGGAAGATCCTGTGACCGCGGAGGTGGTGACACATGGACAAGAGGCCAAGGAGAATCCGGTAACAGAGCTTGGGGCAGCACAGCCCTGCAGACACCTTGATTCTAGACTTCTGGTTTCAAACTACCAAAAAATAAAATTCTGTTGAACCATTCAGTTTTGTTACTAGAGTCAGGGAAGCTGATGTTTTCAGCAGGCAAATTTGAGCGCAGCCCTTTGTTTTCTTTTACTGAGCCAGGGCCTCATGAGGCAGCTCAGGCTAGCCTCAAATGTGCACCTTTGCTTCAGTCCCCCGGGTCCTGGAGTTAAAGATGTGTGCCACCATGCCTGGCTTGAGCAGAGACAGGCTCTCGACAGGTTACACCTGTAGCCCCTGCATGCTGGGGCAACATCAGTTATTAAAACACCATTTCTGGACCACTGGCCTTGAACAGAGTTCACAAGCTCATCTTGTTCCTCACAGTAGTGAGCAGGGATGTGGCAAAAGATGGCCCTCGGAAGGCTAAGATGCTTGCTTCTCTCCTCTACCCTGCAAATCTCAACACATTAAAAGCAAAAAAGATTTTATTTTTATCTGATGTGTATGAGTGTTTTGCCTACATATAAATGCATCATGTATATGCTGTGCCCAAGGAAGCTAGAAGAGGGTGTTGGATGCCCTGAATCAGGAGCTGTGACAATTGGAAGCTACTGTGTAGGTGTTGGGAACCAAACCCTGGTCCTCTGGAAGAGCCTTAAGTGCTCTTAGCTGCTGAGCGCTTGTAGCATGAAAGAGCAAGGAGAACGCTCGTGGGCCTGGACATCCCCTGAGCAAGGCCCTTCTGGGAGTATCCTGCCAGGTACCTGGCCTTCCTGTCTTGAACTGGTGATACACAGCCTGTCCTGTGGGTACTGTCTTGTGGGGGGGCAGTATGAATAACCCCATAGGTATCTACTATCACCCCTTCACCCCAACATGTGTGTGGCAAGGCCCAGGCTCACGTACCTGAAATTGTAGCCAGGGGATACATTGTGCTCCAGGTCCCGGGTGTCGAGGCGCCGGAAGGAGTATCTGGGCAGGCAGAGGGAGGCAGCTCTGTCCAGGTTGCAGTCCCACTTGACCTGAATGCCCATGATGCCTCCCTGTGGGGGAAGCAAAAGAGACACAGCCAGGCTTTCAGAACTGGGGTCCACACTGGGGCCAAGGAGGTGTGTGAAAAGCCATGCTAGCACCTACCTCAACTGCCATATCCTGGAAGCTGTGCCCTGCATCCTCCACGATTTTGCCAAGACGGAATATGGGGCAGAAGGGATCCGTTTGAGCATCATAAATGCACGACTTGAGGTAGGAAGAGGTGACGTTGGGGAGAATGTTCCTCCTGAAGCCAGGGAGGAAGCAGAAAGTCTGAGTGAGAGGGACCTCAGGGAGAGGCAGAAGCTCTTTAAGAGGCTTATGAACACGCACGCCTGGCCCCCACTTACTTGCTGAAATTAAACTTGGGGTACCAGATGTTGTTCTTTACCAAAAGGGTGAAGTTTTCCGCGGCATTTAAAAAAGCTGGCCTGGAAAAGAATTGTAGTGGTTGTAAATACATGCACACGGCTGCTGCGTCCCCTCTAACAGGTCTCTCTGAAGGAGAAATGGCCTAGCATTTTTTACTCTTCTGTGTAGCACTAGGTCACCAGTCCTGAGCCTTCCTCTGAAAAGGTGGGACTCCTGGTCCGAGGCACTGGGCAGTGAAGAACCTGAGCATTTGCTGAGGAGGATGCTGGCCACGGCCGCCATGATTGCTTAGCCGTCTGCTGGCCTCACGTTGGCTTTTTCAGGTGTTCGTGGGGAACGGATGCTCCACAGATGGCTTGAGTTGGAGCACAGGGGGTTCACCTCCGGGTACATCCTGGCCTTGCTGAAAAGGAAACCATACCACCAGCAGGCTCTGAAGGGCGCCACGTCAGCTTTTGGCTGACACACGAGGTGAGTCTGTTTCCAAGGGGACTCATTTCGGGATTGGATTTTTCTCAGTGAGAATCCAGAAATGCAGGACTGGCCCTTCAGTGGAGGAGGCCTTCCCTGAGGCAGACAAGAACTTTGAAGTTATAAACGGGGTCATTCATATCAGCTCTGCCTTAGCAGCAAAGCCACTGGGACCACGATGATGGGAGCTGAGCCCATCACCGCTGCTGCTAAGTGAGGGTCTGGAGCTCTTTCAGCTCCAAGTCCACATTCCTTATCAAGAGGAAAGGATTATAACGAGGGTCTCTGTTTCTGCCATTTTCTGTATCATACACCAATAACCTGCACAGCCCATAGGCAGTACTTTCCATTACCTCACTGTTCTTTTCTTTAAAAAAAAATTGGAGTGGAATTTAAATAAGATTAGCCATTTTAAAACTGAGTCCATTTGTCAGGTAAGTGGTGGCTTTCGGAGTCGGCTCACACCTGTTACCCCAGCTCTGCAGAGACTGAGGCAGAAGGGTCTGAACGAGGCTTTATTCTTTAAGGTGGAACAATATTCCATTGTATGGACATACCACAGTTTGTATGCATTCATAAGAATTGTGTTGCTCCCAATTCATTCCCAAAACAGTGCTGTTAAAACTTGTTGTTGAGCTTGGTGGTGGTGGCTCACACCTTTAGTCCCAGCACTCGGGCGGATGGATCTCTGTGAGTTCAAGGCCAGACTGTTCTACAGAGCAAATTACAGGACAGCCAGGACTACGCAGAGAAACCCTGTTTTGAAAAACCAAAACAGGGCTGAAGACATGGCTCAGAGGTTAAGAACATTGGCTGCTCTTTCAGAAGTCCTGAGTTCAATTCTCAGCAACCACACGGCTCATAACCATCTACAATGAGATCTGGTGCCTTCTTCTGGCATGCAGGCACAAACCCTGTAGACATAATAAATAAATAAAATCTAAAAAAAAAGTTAATCTTTTAAAAAAAGGAAAAATCAAAACAAACAAAAATTTGTGGTCTGCCTTGAGTGTGTGGTCTGGGGCTTGTTCTATGTAAGAAATACAAATCAGCAAGTGACAATCAAGACACCCCAAGTCAGGGCTTCCTCCTCAATGTAAAGGAAGGGACCAAATAAGAATGGAAACATGTTTTCAGTGCCTGAGTATGATGCACACCTGTGCGTAATGCAGAGGTTATGCCTGTGTGCACACCTGTGTGGTGCAGATGTTATGCCTGTGTGCACACCTGTGTGTGGTGCAAATGTTATGCCTGTGTGCACACCTGTGTGTGGTGCAGAAGTTAAGCCTGTGTGCACACCTGTGTAATGCAGAGGTTATGCCTGTGTGCACACCTGTGTAATGCAGAGGTTATGCCTGTGTGCACACCTGTGTAATGCAGAAGTTAAGCCTGTGTGCACACCTGTATAATGCAGAGGTTATGCCTGTGTGCACACCTGTGTAATGCAGAGGTTATGCCTGTGTGCACACCTGTGTAATGCAGAAGTTAAGCCTGTGTGCACACCTGTGTAATGCAGAAGTTAAGCCTGTGTGCACACCTGTGTAATGCAGAGGTTATGCCTGTGTGCACACCTATGTAATGCAGAGGTTATGCCTGTGTGCACACCTGTGTGTGATGCAGATGTTATGTCTGGGCACACACCTGGAGGCTGGAGTACTGTCTTAGGTGGCTTCCTCATGAGCACAGCCCACCTCCTCTGAGACAAGGTCTCCTACTGGCCTGGAGTGAGCCCCAGAGCTCCCAGAGATCCAATCTGAGTTGCCCCACCAGCTTAGACCTGCAAAGTGTTGCCCAATATAAATACATTGTCAAATACACCTTTAGCCACGCTGTGATTTGTTTTCTCGTTTCTTCAGATACAGTCTCCATATGCAACCCAGACTGGTCTGGTTGCCACCCTCCTCCAGCCTAAGCTTCCTGAGCGCTAGGATCACAGTCTTACAGTACCATCGCTGCTCCACACTGTCTGTACCTTTAAGTTTTTACATGAAAAACTTACACATGGAAGCCAGACAACCGTAGGCAAGCACTGGTATACACGCATAGAGGCCAGACAGCCGGGGGCAAGCTGCTTCTCCTCCCACCATGTGGTTCTAGGGACAGAACTACAAGTTCCCCTTTCTGCTGAAACATCTTCCTGGCCCAGCAGCCACTTCTGTTTTGTTTTGTTTGTTTTTTGAGACAGGGTTTCTCTGTGACCAGGCTAGGCCTCCCGAGTCCTGGGATTAAAGGCAGGCATAAGACACTACCACCGGCCCGGCAGCTACATTTAAAAGTCAAAGAAGCTTAACACTAAAATGACTGAGCAGGTTGTATTCGTATATTTATGCCTGTGTGCATGTGTGCAGATGTGTGTAACAGGAACATGAAGCATGAATTTGGGAAGGAGTAGGTATGGAGGTTATATAGACTGAGTTGGATGGAGGAAAGGAGGGAAACACTGTAATTATATTTTAATTTGAAAAACTTTTTTTAATAAGTAATGGGAGAGGGTGAGAGATGGCTCAGCAGTTAAGGAATCTCTCACCCTATATCATGTGGGTCACAACCCCCTGTAACTCTGGCTCCAGAGCATCCAGTGCCCTCTGCTGGCCTCGTGGGCACCATAGGCACTTGGCAGAATGTGGTGGACATAAACATATAGTTTTTTAATCTTTAAGAAATTTAATTGATTAATTACTTAGGTTTTAATTTTTTATTTTATATACATGAGTTTTTTTTGTCTACATCTATGTGTGAGTGAGGGTGTTGAATGGCCTGGAGCTGGAGTTCCAGACAGCTGTGAGCTGCCATGTGGGTGCTGGGAACTGAACCTGAGTCCTCTGGTAGAGCAGTCAGGGCTTTTAACTCTGAGCCATCTCTCCAGCCTCTCATGTGGTTTTTTTTTGTTTTGTTTTGTTTGTTTTTTGTTTTTTTTTTTGAGGCAAGGCTTCTCTACATAGCTCTGGCTGTCCTCACTCTGTAGACCAGGCTGGCCTTGAACTCACAGAGATCCACCTGCCTCTACCTCTCGAGGGCTGGGATCAAAGTGTGTGTGTGTGTGTGTGTGTTGGGGGTGGATGTATGTATGCTTGGTGCTCTAGCTATCAAAAGCCAGTATGATGGCTGACGCTGGTATTCCCAGTACTTGGAAAACCAAAGCAGGAGGCCAAGCATTCAGGGCTGGGCTGGTGACATGGCCTAGTGGGTAAAGGCACTTGCTGCAATGCCTGAGGATTTGAGTTCCATTCCTGGTCCCAAATGGCAGAAGGAGAGAGCTGATCCGCAAGTTGTTTTCCAACCTTCACTTGTGCTGTGGCACACTTTACACACATGCACACATTAAAAATTACTTAACAACAACAAAAGAGTTCAAAGCTATCCCTGGCCACATAGTAAGGCTCTTTAAAAAAAAAAAAAAAAGACGAAAAACCAAGAACTGTTTGCTGTGGGTTATTTGCACCCGACAATGCTCAGGCACACGTAGGTCACCTGCACCCTTATCACAAGTGACAACCCTTGTGGTCCCCTGGCTCTGTGGTTGACAACCACTCTCCCAAGGTGCAACGGCCCCACTCCTGGCACCCAGGCTCACCGCTCCCTCTCTGTCACCTCCCTCCAGGCTGAGAACCAGGGTTAGGGAGTCTTGGAGAGGACTCACGTTGGCACGCCAGCGTCGTTCTCCACTGGGCACCATGCTGCTACCTCACAGGTCTTCACAGACTCGTTGAATGGGACACATCTTCCAGTCCCAACTCCTGTGAAGACAGAACACGTCCAGCTCCATAGGGGTCTTGTCGCCAATCTTTTACCTTTGTGGTGTACAATATGAGACCCCTGAGGATCCTGGGCAGCCAATCTTTAGTAAACTGTGGGATTTAGATAGTGTCTGGAAGATGGAGATAGAACAAAAAGGCTGCCTCAGGACTGGCCATGTATCTGCCAAGTGATACCAAGTCACAGAGGGGGCAGCACCTGAGGTGTCTGCCACAGCACCGGCGAATGAATGCTAAGAGGGCCCCAGTTCTGCTCTGATACCAGATTCCCCCGGGTTCATGCATCAGTGGGCGCTAGAACTGACCCCAGGCTCATCCAAGCCAAGCCCCAGTGGGGCGGCGGGTGGGGGGAGGGGCGGCAGATGGGCCACAGCAAGTGTGATGTCATCGGAAGCCACTTTCCCCTGGTCCCAGCTGCTCAGTCACCCACTCCTACCATTGCTGTGGGTGCCTGTGGAGCCAAGAGTGCAGTTCGAGTCTGAGCTACAGATGGTGGTCCTATCAGGAACCTGCAAAAAAGGGAAGAATGAAAACCGGTTCCATGCGGTCCAGCCCCACACAGTTTGCCAGGAGCAGATGTGGGCATGAAGCCGGAGGGCTCCCCAAAGAGCCACCTACTTCTGGACAGGTGCTCTGCGTCTGGTTCACAGTGATGATCATGTTGGTCATGATGAAGAGCGAGTTTTCCTCCTGCGGAGACGAGAGACCCCTGTTGAGTGCCCCTCAGAAGCGAGTGGGGCGGGGCTGGAGAGCCCGATGGGGCTGGAGAGGTGGCCCAGCGGTTAAGAGCACTGGCTGCTCTTCAGGAGGAGCTGGATTTGATTCCCAGCACCCACATAGTAGCTCATAACTATCAGTAACTCCAGTTCCGGCGGACCTGACCCCCTTTTCTGGATTTCACAGGCACCAGGTGTGAAGTGGCGTGCAGACATACGTGCAAGGGGAAACACCTATACAATAAAATTAAATAAAATATACCTAAGAAAGCATTTGAGTATTTAAAAGCCAAAAACTACAGGTCAAGAAAACATTAAAAAAGAAGAGCTGGGCAGGGGTGGTGTATGCCTTTAATCCCAGCACTCAGAAGGTAGAGGCAGGTGGATCTCTATGAGTTCCAGGCCAGCCTGAGCTACAGAGTGAAACCCTGTTTTGAAACAAAACAAAAACAGAACGAAAGGAAGAAAGGAAGGAAGGAAAGAAAGAAAGGGAAGAAAGAGCAAGCCAGAAGTCCCCCCCCTTCTTATGTGTGGGAAGAGTAGCTGAAATGGGGGTTCATGTAGCCCAGGCTGGCCTCGAAATGTATACAGCCAAAGCTGCCCTTGAACTCCTGATCCTCCTACCTCCACCTTCTAAGAGCTGGGATTACAGGTGTGAACTATTAAATCTGTCCAGAAATTTCCTTAAGAATACAATTTCAGGGGGCTGGAGAGATGGCTCAGAGGTTAAGAGCATTGCCTGCTCTTCCAAAGGTCCTGAGTTCAATTCCCAGCAACCACATGGTGGCTCACAACCATCTGTAATGAGATCTGGTGCCCTCTCTGGCAAGTAGGCATATATGCAGATAGAACACTGTATACATAATAAATAAAAATCTTTAAAAAAAAAAAAAAGAATACAATTTCAGGGGCTGGAGAGATGGCTCAGAGGTTAAGAACCTGGCTGCCCTTCCTTCAGTGCCCAGCACCCACATCCATGGTGGCTCACAATCTGCAGCTCCGGTTCCAGGGGATCCAGTGCCCCTTTCTGGCCTATCCAGGCAAAACACATAAGATTCATTATTTTTAAGAGCACAACTTATAAAACTCATCTGTGGTTCCCTGTTCGTCTCCACGGAGCTAAAATAGCAACCAAAACAGATCACTGCACGTAAATATTCCTGACGGGCAAAAGGTGGGAACAAGGCAAAGGCCTACAGCGAATGGAAAATCCGCTGTGGCCAACCCCTGCAGTGGAATTAGCATTCGGTCATCAAATGGATATTGATACGTGCTTGTCACACACACCAACCTCAGAAACATGCTACAGAGGGTGGGATGTAGCTTGGTGGTAGAATATTAGCCTAGCAGTCACAAGGCCCTGCATTCAATTTCCAATTCCACACACACATATATATATATATATATACGCATGCACACACACACACACACACACACACACACACGGGCTAAAGAGATGTCTCAATTGTTAAGAGCACCAGAGAACCTGGGTTCAGTTTCCAGCATCTACAATGGTGGTTCACAACCACCTGCAACACTAGTTCAAGGGTTGATGCCCTCTTCTGACTGCTGCTGGTACTGCATGTACATGGTGCATATACATATGCATTCAGGTGCACACACAGACACATAAAATATATATTTTTAAAAGCATGCTAAAGGCTGGATATGATGGCAGACACCTTTCATTCCAGTACACAGGAAGCAGAAACAGAAGGATCTTTGTGAGTTCAAGGCCAATCAGCAGAGTGAGACTGTCTCAAAAAAAAAAAAAAGCAAATAAATAAATAAATATTCTTGGGAAGAGCCTGAGAGCCAGTAACAGACATTTCTCTCTTTGTAGTGGTTTTGCTTTTTCCTTGTAGATATGAAGGTGCTAAGCCAGAACCTCTAGAAGCAATTCTCTGCAGATAGCAGAGAGGAATTGCTAATTATGACCTCCTCACACAGAATGACAGACAGTGACCCCAGGAGATTCTAGTTAGATGTCCCCCCAACCTCCACTGGGTGCTTGGAATTTTAAAGAGCTACTAGAAACTTCAGCATTTCATGCTCCTCCTAAAATGGCAGAGTCGGCTCTGGGAGCCATTTCGGGGAACAGGTCTCTTAGGCACCCCATGTACATTATCGCCTTTCTGTTCCCCGTTGCTTATCTCTTTCATTTAGGGAAACTTCAATCTAGAGACGCATCGCAGATATGTAGTTCTTTTCTGCCCATGGAGACAGCTTAGAAGGAGAGCCCAGGGAAGCCCTCGCCCCCATTCAGCTGCTTGACAGAGCACAGCTGCTGGCTGGCCCTTCCCATTCAGTCCCAGGAGCGGGCCTTATTCCTTCTTTAGCTGCAGCAGGTACGCTGGGCATGACGGTCTCAGCGCTTGTTAGGATGGGGTTGGGAGCCACCACCACTTTGCAGAGACTGGACAACCCAATTGCAACCACTTGCTCCAACTGGTTTTTAAAAAGTTTTTTCCAGACATTTGGGGCTCATGAATTCATTGTGTAGACTAGTTTGGCCTTGAAAATGGCAGAGATCTGCTTGCCCTTGTTTTTTGAGTGTTGGGATTAAAGGTATGCACCACCATGCCTTATCTTTCTGTCTCTTTAGCTCTGGCTTTTCTCCCCTCAGATCCTTCTGAGAAGGCCAGGGAAATGAACACTCTTAGAGGGAAGATCTGAAGTCCTTGTTTTCTCTCTCTTAGCTCTAAATGCTCACAGCTTAACTAGTCTGGCCACCATACACACCAAGCCAGCCCATCAGCCATCTGGAGGAGACGCCCGACCAGGGTTTGGCCAAGAGGCACATAGCTAAAGAGTCAATGTTTAACTTGCAGCGTTGGAGCTGGGGATTTGGCTCCATAGGAGAGCGCTAGCCTAGCATGTGTGAACCCTAGGCTCCATCTCTACGTCTAGAAAAAGAGACAAAATGTTAGCTTGTGTCTGTGCGGATTAACATACAGTTGGAGGTTAGGACGCCAGTGCGGTATTTCTTCCTCTTTGTTCCTGATGGATCCGATTGCTTCCTTTTAGTTTGGGTGTGTGGTCTTTAACTGCTGGTTTGGTTTGGTTTGGTTTTTAATATACCCTCTTGACAAGCTTTACCTTGTGGGTGTAAGACAGGAAAGCAAACACACAATGCGGGAGGTGCTCTTTCCAGCCTCACTCTGCCCAAGACTAAAGATCTTTGCTTTCTCATCCTCGAGAGCTCAGTGAGAAGAAGGTGGGGAAGATAGTGCTGGGTGGAGCCAGCCGCACTCCAGGAGAGCTCTCCAGGGTTCTCTGTTAGAAATGACGTCCCAGAGATCTGACCGCACTGCTGTCTCCAGCTAAAACACCCTGGGCACAGAGGTGCCAACTCCAGCCACCCAGGAAGAGCCTCTAGTCACAGCGAGACATACCTGGGCTGGAATCACATAGTCCGCCACATCCCAGATCCGGAATCCGAGTTCAGAAGTGTTGGTCACAGCCACGCCTTTGGCCTTGGTCGTCACTGAGCTGACCACCGAGTCAGTTTCCTGGTAGCCCTTTTCCCACACAAACACCCACCTAAAAAAACACAGCAGGTCACAGGCATCGGTAAACTCGAACCGACGCCAGGGAGTCTCCCATAGCCACCCAGTGCAAGCGTGGCATTCCCTAATCATGTGACAGACAAAAGCTGCTGAACTCCTACTATGCTCCACTGTGTGAAATGGGCACAGCCCCACTGGTTATATCCAGCACGGTCGGTCATCGGCACTCAGGAAAGGCTCGGTGAATGTCGTCCTTATCACTGGATGTCTGAGCAGGCTCAAGACACTGCGGTCTATGGGAATCTAACAATGGTTTCCATTTTATTTCCATGTATTAAGCCGTTTTCATAACCACTTCACGAAGCACATATTATTATTAGCTACAATTTACAGAGATAGGAATAGGGAAAAAAAATGGTTAAGTCACTTACCCAAGGTCATACAGCTAGAAAGTGGCAGAGTAGGGATTTGAACTCAAGCCAGAAACCTCTGAAGCCTCTATTGTCTTTAGACAGGAGAATCCCATCTTTTAGGCTGGATTTTGCTATGTGGCCCTGGCTGGTCTGGTACAGGCTGTGTAGCTTAGGCTGGACTCAAATTCTGAGGTGGTAATCCTTCCACCTCAGACTCCCAAATGCTGGGATTTTAGTTGTGAGACACTACACCCACCTGGTGCACGTGTGTGTGTGTGTGTGTGTGTGTGTGTGTGTATGAGCTGGTGTGTGTGTGTGTGAGCTGGTGTGTGTGTGTGTGTGTGTGTATGAGCTGGTGTGTTTGTGTGTGTGTATGAGCTGGTGTGTGTTTGTGTGTGTGTGTGTATGAGCTGGTGTGTGTGTGTGTGTGTGTATGAGCTGGTATGTTTGTGTGTGTATGTGTGTATGAGCTGGTATGTGTGTGTGTGTGTGTGTGTGTGTATGAGCTGGTGTGTGTGTGTGTGTGTGTGTGTGTGTGTGTGAGCTGGTGTGTTTGTGTGTGAAAGTGTGGGCTCACACGTAAAAGCCAGAGGAAACTTTTAGAAGTTGATTTTCTCCATCGTAGATTCTGGGGATCAGATTCAGGTTGTTAGTCTTGCATAGCAAGTACTTTTTTGTTTTTAAACTTGTGTGGTTAGTTTCTTTGAGACCATCTTTCTCTTTGTAGCCTTAGCTGTCCTAGAACCCTTTCTGCAGACCAGACTAGCCTCGAACTCAGGTATCTGCCTGCCTCTGCCCCTCCCCCCCCCAGTGTTAGAATAAAGGTGGGTGCCATTACGCCCAGCTAGCAAGCACTTTTTTTTTTTTTTTTTTTTTTTGGTTTTTCAAGACAGGGTTTCTCCGTAGCTTTTGGTTCCCAGGCTGGCCTCGAACTTCCAGAGATCCGCCTGCCTCTGCCTCCCGAGTGCTGGGATTAAAGGCGTGCGCCACCACCGCCCGGCTAGCAAGCACTTTTTGAAACATGGAATTGCTATACAGCTCTGGCTGGTATTCAATACAGAGCCCAGGTTGGCCTTGAACTTAAGATGGTGGCCTACCTCGTTCTCCCAAGCATCAGGATCACGGGCCTGTGCCATGTTCTGCTCAGAAAATTTATGTCTATATTCTTGTGTGTCAGTTTGCATGTGTAGGCCAGAGGGCAGCCTCGGGACCCTTCCTCAGAACACATCTATTTTGGTTTTCATTCATGGCCTCACCTGTCCTGAAACTTGCTATGCAGATCAGACTGGCTTTGAACTCCAAGAGATCTACCTGCCTCTGCCTCCTGAGTGCTGGGATTAAGGACGTGTGTCTCCCCCACAGCTGGCTCCCACCTTGTTTTTCTGAGACAGGATCTCACTGACCTGGGGTTGGATGATTAGGCTGGCCAATGAGCTCCAGGGACCTACCTGATTCTGCCTTCCACTGCTGGGATTACAGTTATGTGATACAGCACTAGTTTTGGGTCTCAAACTCTGGTCCTTATGAGTTGAGTACTTCACCATCCTAGCTGTCCCCTCGGCCCCTTGGGGAACTTTTACAGTACTGTCCTACTTCTTCCTAGGGATCCTGGTCATCACATTGCTACTCTCCTTCGGAAGTAAGGGTGTTAGCTGCTGAGCTAGATAATTACAAATCAAAAGTGTGCCGGATACTGGATGCAAACTGGAGTCCCCGGATCTCAGTTTCCATGCAGTCACTGTTCCTACCGTTAGCGGAGAAGGCCAGCAGAACACCATAGGATTGCGTGAGATAAACCGATAGGCGAGAGCAATGTCCTGAGTGCCAGGCAGCAGTCAAAATGCTGCCCCCCCCCCAAAGCGGCTATTAAACCTCCGTGGGACACCAGTCTGCTGTGGTTTCAGAACCAAGAAATGCTAAGATCCACCTCCCTAGGAGACACTCCTCCTCGGCCAGACTTCCGAAATTGGTGTTTTCTGTTACCTTTTCATGGGTTTGTTTGACATGAGCCATCCCCAAATCCTCTGCCCATCCTAAACTTGGGTTTCTCTCCCACCAAGTCCTCTTCTGCAGGGCGTCTTGGCACCCGTTGGTACTAGAGCCCACGTAACCCACTTTGACATAGACCTTAGGGTCCAGGCTGTGAGTTTTAAGACCCAGAACACCGAGTTGCCGACTGGAAAGAGAGATGGCGCCACCATCGTGTGGTTAGGTATTTCTTCATCACAGAAATAAGATCACGGGGACTCTGAGGTCAGTATCTTTTTGAGGAAGGATTTGCTTTATGCAGAAAGAGATTATACTTTCAGCAAGATTAATGAAATCAGGAAGCTAACAAAGAAGTTTAAAAGCCAGGAGGTGATGGATCGTCCTTATAATCCCCAGCACTCAGGAGCCTAAGGCATGAAGATCACTTCAAATCCCTCTGCCAGCCTGGACTATGTCGTGCGAGTGCAGGTGACCGTGGGCTGCATAGTAAGGCCCTGCCTCAAAAAACAACAAAAGTTTAAAATAAGTCCTGAATCGATTTTGATCACGGTAAGATGAGCGAAAACAAAGCATTGCTTGTTTTTGTTTTTGTTTTATAAATGATGGGATAGATATTACTGTATAAGGAGACACCGTAACTCTGCTGCCCAATAGAAATAGAACACCATAGGGGTGGGGAGTGTAGCTCAGTGGTAAGAGTCCATGATTAGAAATACATTGTAAGCCAGGTGTGGTACATGCTTTTAATCTTTATGAGTTCGAGACCAGCCTGGGTTACATATCAAGTTACAGGCCAGATAGTTAAAGATCTTGTCTCAAAGAAAAGACACAGGAAAAAATAATGACTTTTTTTTTTTTTTTTTGGTTTTTCAAGACAGGGTTTCTCTGTAGCTTTGGTGCCTGTCCCAGAGCTAGCTCTTGTAGACCAGGTTGGCCTCAAACTCCCCGAGATCCGCCTGCCTCTGCCTCCCGAGTGCTGGGATTAAAGGCGTGTGCCACCACCGCCCGGCTCAATGACATATTTTTATGTGGTCCAATATAGATAAAATATTTTAACATCGTGTCTACAGTATCGGGGAACTGGTATGGTAGTGTACCCCTGTCATCCCAGCACTTGGGATATAGAGGACCATTTGGGAGTCCAAAGTCACCATCCTTGATGAGAGTGAGTAGGACAGCCTGGGCTAACACAGACCCTGTCTAATCTGAGCCCCCTCAACCTCCTCCCCAAATAAAGGCTGGAGATGCTCTCCCAGGTAAAGGAGCCTGCTGTGTGAAGGACCTGAGTGTCATCCCCAGACCCCAGCCCCCGTGGAAGGAGAGAACTGACTCCCAAAAGCTGTCCTCTGACTTGCTCATGGGCTACGGCATGTGTGTACCCCCACTCACACAGAGATAGCCACACACTGAAAAATGAGATCCGCATTTAAACAAAGGCTACAGCCCACGAGCACAAAGCTTGCCTAGAGTGCACAAGCCTTTGGTTTGATCTCTGGGACCTCAGGGGAAAGGTACTTTTTTTTTTTTTGAGTCCGATATCCAAACTATCTTCCAAATCTAGTGTGTTTTTCAGTTTGAGTGAATTTTAATTTCAAGACAGCTCGAGCAGTCAGTGTCTGCATGTGGCCCTCTTAAGATAACGACAGCCACAGATCCCTCACAGTCCAGAGCATTAACACTGAACACATCATCCCAGAGAGCGCAAAGGCCCATTGGCGCCCGGATTCCAGGTAATCCTAATCCAATAATCTAATCTAATGGTTAGTTATATGGTCAGCTAGCCGCCCGTCTCGGTATGAGGAGTCCACTGTGAACACTGAGCTCCTCACTCCAGCACCTTAACAAGTCCCAACCTGGATACGGGCCAGGTGTTCTTCAGGGACTGGGGCAGGACCCAAGGCCTCGTGCAAGCTAAACACACTTTGGTCTCGTGTAGCCCAGACTGGATTTAAACTCAGCATCCTCCTGAGTCAGGCTCCTGAATATCGGGATTGTAGGCACAGCCATGACTCCCGCACCAGACTCCGGCAAGTTACCTCTCGTGCCTGCTGCTTCTGCGCTGACATATGCTGGAAAGGAACCGGGCCATCTTGTGAATTCCCTTAGGCAAACTTCACACCAAAGCAGGGGACCTGTTACTTTATTATTTATTTCTGAGACAGGATCTCACTATATATAGTTCTGGCTGTCCTGAAACTCATTTTATACACCAGGCTGGAACTCACAAAGATTCTCCTGCCTCTGCCTCCCCAATGCTAGGATTAAAAGTGTGCCTCAGGCATTCTTTTTTTTTTTATTTAACTTTATTTTATGTGCATTGGTGTGAAGGTGTCAGATCCCCTGCAACTGGATCTTCGGACAGTTGTGAGCTGCCATGTGGGTGCTGGGAATTGAACCCAGGTCCTCTGGAAGAGCAGTCAGTGCTCTTAACCACTGAGCTATATCTCCAGCCCCAGCCTCAGGCATTCTTAACTACTGGGCCAGCTCTCCCACCACCTGTGTACCTGTTTTATATACCCGGGAGGGGAGGTTCACAAAGGTTTCTCAGGTGCGCAAAGACAGGAACATAACCTTAGGCAAGCCCTGCTTTACAGCTATCTATGTAACTGAATAAAGAGTCAGCTTGTAAACGGGCAATCAGTATTTTTCTAAGGATTCCTAAAAGGTTCCAAGGTTTAGATAGGGATCCTTGCTTTAGGCCCTTTAGAAAGAAGAGAAAGCAGATCCACCTGTCAGACCAGCAGCTGCTGACACTAGAATAGAAAGTGCAGGTCCAAGAGGCAAGGTAATGCCCGCCTTCTCTCCTGGGTGTATTAAATTCTTACAGTGCATTCAATTAAAATTAAATATTTAATAATACCTAGTGATGGTAGGGTATATACAGACAATGAATGGGGAGCAGAGGTTAGACTCAGAATAAGGCAGGTACCCATATTCTAAACAATCCAACAAAATAAAGTTAGTGACCTCAGGTCATTTTTGGGAAGTGTGACATTTCCAGGGTATTGGGTTATCAGGAGGTTCTTAAAGGGCCGGAAACCACAGACCCAGAAAGTACCGAATGAAAATCACAAGGCTTGCTTTTTGTCAGCAGATTTAAAAATGGAAAAGAGGAGAGAAGATTGGGACTGGGTAGGGAGTAAAACCCCTCCACCAAGTCAAAGGGTGTCTCGGAGCAAGTTGGACGATAAAGATGCGAGAAAAGTAGGGTGACAATTTAGCCAGGTTTAGCTCATAGGACATCCAAGTATCCCCCAGGGTCCTGTAGAAGCCGGTTCCAGATGGTTAGAGCCCGGGGAGGTCGTGTCGCCCCTTGGATTAGGGGTGGAGATCCTGGGCAGCCCAGCGGGAGCCCCAGGCCCGGAGTGGGGGGAGTGAGCAAGGGGCACTGCCAAGTCCCCCGGCCGTCTGGGTCCCCCCCAGCCGCGGCCCCTCCCCAGGCCCGCTCACCCGATGACGTAAGCCAGGATGAGCAGCTGCACCAGGCGGTTCATGAGCCCCACTTTACGGCTGCGGATGAGCACGATGCGCGGCGTGTCGTACTCGAACAGGAAGGCTCGGAGCACCGAGCAGCAGCCGGCCATGGTTCTGCCGCCCGCTCCGCGGGGTGAGCACCGCAGGGTCGCCTCGTCGCAGCTGGGGCCCGGCCGCAGCCCCGCCCAGCAGCTCGGGCAGGCCCGCCGCGGCGCCCGGAAATAGGCGGCGCGTGGCCTGAGGTGCTCATCTCCTCCCCCTCTGCCACCCGAGGGCGACACCCCAACTGATGACCCCCTCAAGGGGCTGGAGTTTGAAGAGCAAGAGTGGCCTTGCCCTCAGGGATGAATTACCTCTGGAGCGGGACAGGGGAGCACTGTCAACTCGAAAGCGACAGGGCAATGACCCCCTACCCCCAGGCCTAGGAGAAGCAAGAAGCAGATGGGTTCCTCCCTGTTGCCAAGGTCAGCTCAGCGAGTTGAGTTCCACGCAGGAGAATGAGCCGCTCCCCTGGGGGAACTTAGTGTCACATTCCTAGAGGACCTGAGTGCTGCGGAGAACAGCTACCCCTGAGGGAGCCAAACTTGCTCTGGCTGTAATGCAGGAAGCTGCACCACGCGCTTTCTGAACCTCTAGGGTGGGTGGTAATTTTTAATAGTAAGGGGTGGGTGCAAATATCTGGTGTCCTGGGTTGTCAGCCACAAGTGCCATCATATACCCCTTCTAGAACTGAAGTCAGGCCATGTCCCTGCCCCATGACTGTCTCAGTGGCATCTGAGAGGAGGAAGCAGCCAGGACCAGGAAGGTGTCCTGTAGCCACCGGGTCATTGAGAATGTGTTATCACAAGCTTAGGGAGAGCGCCCTTGTTTGATGCCACGTACAGCATGCCCTGCCATGTTTTCACAGGTGTTTCATAGTTAGTGGAACACATACACCCGAGAAGTACCTTCCTCCAGGTACTGTCCACTGAGCAGAGACAGGACAGCCTCTTGCCTTGTGCGGTATAAATGCAGTAGGGAATTTATGCGAGGTTTTAGGTCTGCTCGCACCTGCTGGCTCTTCTCATTTCCTCTTCACGTTTCTTTGATTCCTTGTATGTTAGCATTTGGTCACTGAGAGGAAACCAAAGGAAGGAAGATGTATCCGGGCTCATGGCTTCAGAGGTTTCCATCCTAGCCATTTGATTTGTCATGAGTTGATGGAGCAGACCTTCTCGGTCCCTAGCAGCTGGGAACCAGACATGGGAACAAGATGTGTCTCCCAGGACTAGCTCCCTATGACTTATTCTAATGAAGCTTCACCTTCGACTTTCTACAACCTCCTAATATTGTGATTGGCTATTGATAAGACAGGTCCTTCAGGAACCAGTCACTTGTCAGAGATCATGTCAACAGTTTGGCTATGCCATGTTACCACAGATTTATCATGATCACTAAGTCTTAACCTATGAATTGTTCTAAAAATATGATAGCCTGGGGTGGTGGCACATGCCCTGGAATCCCAGCCTCGGAAAGCAGAGCTGGAAGGATTGGCACAAATTTAAAACCAGCCTGGTCTTCATACCTGGTTCTAGTCCCGCCTGGACTATAGAATGAGACCTGCTTCCCTCTCTGGTCAGTGAGCAAGGATACTTGCTGCCAGACTTGATAGCGGCGCTCAATCCCTGGAACCTGCGTGGTGGAAGAAAACAGAGTCCCACAATTATTCTCTGACCTCTGCATGCGCCATGGCGAATGCGTGCACTTCTTCCCATGAGTTGTTAAAGAAAAATTCTAAAACACAAGAATAAATATAAGCAGCATGACATGCCCTTAACTCCTCTTGTCTCTTGCCTGTGTCTTCCTGGGGTTTAGATCCTGAGTTTCTCATCTGCGGGACAGATGCTCTACTGCTGAGTTACATTCCAGGCAGTTGTGAGCTACCTGATGTGGGTGCTAGAAACCAAACTTGGAAGAGCAGCACACACTCTTAACCACTAAGCCACCTTCTCCAGCCCATTATTATTGTTGTTGTTGTGCATGGTGGGGGTGGGGGAGCTTTGTGTATGTGCATACAGAGGCTGGACAGATGGACGAGGGCCTCAGATCCCGTGGAGCTGGGATGTTGGGAGTCACTGGGGTCCTCTGCAAGAGCAGTGTTTGATCAAGCCCCGAACCATCTCTTCAGCCCTACAGTCTTCCTTAACAGAACATCTCAGTTTCTTTCCTGGCTGTGAGACTGCTAAAATACGTGGCCTGGATTTAAAAAAAAAAAAATTATCCAAGTGTGATGGTCCACACCTTTAATCCCAGCAGAGGCAGAGACTGGTCAGCCCAGTCTAAATAGCAAGTTCCAGGTCTGCCAAGGTCTCATTAGACACTGTTAGTTAGAAAATCTGCATCTGCCTCTAGAGATAGGATTAAGTTAGAAGGACCACCCCAGGGAAAGGTGGTGGCGGGCGGGGTGGTCTCCCTTACATGAGGGATATTTACTGAGGTCCTGCTTGCAGTGTTGCTGATGCTGGTGCTGTAGAGCGAGAGGCAGGAGAGGTGGGCGAGAGGCGGGTGGCACTCCGCTGCAGTGCAGGCATGCAGTTGGGAGGAAAGGAAGGAAAGGCCATAGACCATTTTTGGAGGTAACTTACAAATGCTTTTCCTTGAGAATTAAAGTACATTTCCAGACCTAGGTAACCCTACCCCACAGTAAGGAGTCGGCCCAGCCTTCGGAAATCCTGAATGTCCCGCTGGGGCTGCTCGTGTTTTCTTGTTTTGTTTTGTTCCAAGACAGGTTTCTCTGGGTAGCCCTGGCAGTGGTGGAACTTGCTCTATAGACCAGACTGGCCTTGAATTCACAGACGTCCTCCCGCCTCTGCCTCCGGAGTGCTGGGATTAAAAGCGTGTGCTACCACCACCTGGCTTTAGTTGATCTTTCTAAAACCAGCTTTAGGAGCTAGGGATGAACCTTTTGGAAGAGAGTTTCCTTTGCACACACAAAACCCTGAATTTGACGCCCAGCGTCATAAGAACAGATTTTACTAAGGGTGTGTGTGTGTGTGACTGTCTCTATGTAGCTGAAGCTGGTCTCAAATATATCCTCCGACTGCCTCAGCAGCTCAAGGGCTCGCGCAGACACAGCACAAACTGCACCGGCTCATAGTGCAGATCTTAATCATGTTCTGTTGCTTTTGTTGTTATGTGGTTGGTATTGGGTAACCCTGGGACTTTAGTAGGAGTGTTTCTCAGTGAAGGTGCCAGCCAATCCCACGAGGGAAGAGTAGGCTTCAACAAACGACACTGGCCCCTCAGTATAACCACACGCAAAAGAATGAAGCTGAACTGCAGCCGCTGCCGCACATAAACTTGTCTAACAGCTATAAAAAGCATAAGTATCTGCGCTCAAATTATAAACCTCTTCAATAAAGACCAAGGTACAGAACTTTGAACCTTGAATTGGGCAGCCTTTTTTAATTTTTTTTAGATTTAATAGAGAAACACATAAAAGTAGAAAGTAGTAGTTTTGTCCTTTAAAGAAGCCGGTCACTATAAAGATCCCACAACATAGGGGAAGTACTGGTCATACGACTCATAAGAGCCCAGAATCTGGACTGTCTCAAGTACTGTTTCTTACAATGACAACACATTATAGAAATAGGCAGAAGAAAAACTGAAACAAGCTTTTCTTTACCCAGGTACTCTGTGCACTCGGAAGGCAGAGGCACAGTGGGTCAGGAGATCGTCTTTGGTTACATAAAAGCTCGAGTCCAACCAGGGTTACATGAGGCCTCATCTCAAACCCTCAAACCAAAACGGTGAGAAGTACTTTTTTTTTTTTTTGGTTTTTCGAGACAGGGTTTCGCTGTAGCTTTAAAGCCTGTTCTGGAACTAGCTCTGTAGACCAGGCTGGCCTCAAACTCAGAGATCCGCCTGCCTCTGCCTCCCGAGTGCTGGGATTAAAGGTGTGTGCCCACCACCACCCGGTGAGAAGTACATTGTTTTTGAAACTATGTAAATGATTAGTAAGGAGCTGAAAAGATACACAGTGTGATTAGTTATTAGACAAAAACTTAAACTCAGTGTCACAATGAGATACCGTTTCATCCACACTAGCAAAGCTTATGAAAAAGATATTCAGGCCGGACAGTTGGCTCAGCAGATAAAAGCACTGACCAGTTTGATTTCCAAGACCATGTGGCAGCTCATAACCAGCTGTAACTCCAGTCCCACGGCATCTGACTTCCTCTTCCGGCCTCAATGGGCACCAGGCATGCACATGGTGCACACATATGAAGGCAAAACATACATGCACATAATAAAATTCAGTTAAAAATGGACAGTAAAGTGCTGTAACTCCAGTCCCAGGTGCTCTGATGCCCTTTCCTGGCCTCCTGGGCACCAGGTAGGTACTTGGTTTATGCACATGCGTGCAAACACAATGCCTATACACATTAAATAAATAATTTTTAAACATGGATGACTAAGCCAGGCAGTGGTGGCGCACACCTTTAATGCCAGTACTCGGGAGGCAGAGGTAGGTAGATCTCTGAGTTGGAGGCCAGCCTGCTCTACAGAGTGAGTTCCAGGACAGCCAGGATTACAAAGAGAAACCCTGTCTTGAAAAAAAAAAAAAAAAAACTACACACACACACACACACACGGATGACTGGAAGTGGGACTCAATGATAGTGGTAAACATAGAATTACCATGTGGCCCAACAAGTTCGGTCCTATGTATGTATTTCAGAGCTACTTTGTTGTTTTGAAATGGGGTCTCACACTGTAGCCCCGACTGGCCCACGATTTGCAGGGGCCTCACACTGTAGCCCCGACTGGCCCAGGACTTGCAGGGGCATCACACTGTAGCCCCGACTGGCCCACGATTTGCAGGGGCCTCACACTGTAGCCCCAACTGGCCCAGGATTTGCAGGGGCATCACACTGTAGCCCCGACTGGCCCACGATTTGCAGGGGCCTCACACTGTAGCCCTGACTGGCCCAGGATTTGCAAGCATCTTCCTCCTGTGGCCTCTTGAGCACTGGGATTGCAGATGCCACACCCTGCACTTCAGAGATTTTAAAGAAAGGAAATCGTTTCTACAAAACCTTGTATGAATGATCATAGCAGCACTTGTAAAGGCCAGGAAGAAGACAATGTAAATGTCTCTCAAGAAATGAAGAGAGAGCCGGGCGGTGGTGGCGCACGCCTTTAATCCCAGCACTCGGGAGGCAGAGGCAGGCGGATCTCTGTGAGTTCGAGACCAGCCTGGTCTACAGAGCTAGTTCCAGGACAGGTTCCAAAGCCACAGAGAAACCCTGTCTCGAAAAACCAAAAAAAAAAAGAAAGAAATGAAGAGAGAGTGGCTCTTACAGGAACCACCTCACCTGCCCCCGCTGAGATCTGCTGCTCTGCATCCAGCCTCTCCACCCTGCCAGCCCTCTCCCATCCCTCTCCAGGGTCTAACCCAGTGACTGGTGGAACTATGAAAGATCATGATGAGTGAGGTAGCCCGGTCCCAGAAAGATTAACGTCAGGTGTTCTCTCTCATCAGAGGCTTCTGGCTCCAGATCTTCAGATGTAAGTGCAGTTCACGTCCCTCATCAAGGAAACTTCTCTTTGCAGTGGATGGAGACCATTACAGAAAGCCACAGCCAATCAAAATGAAGAGTTAAAAAAAAAAGCCCAGTCCTAATGGATAAATCTACAAAACAACTTCTGTACCCAAGACTTGGGGAACATTGCAGGAGAGGGGGCAGAAGGATTGCAAGAGCCTGAGGATCGGGGAGGTGGCTGTGAGATTGTGTCTCTTGGGACTGTCAGAAGCTCACCAACATGGCTGCCCAAAGATGAGCTGAAAACTAAAACAATAACAGGCATGTCAAAGTGGATGGGGAACACCAGGCCTAACCCTACACAGAGAGCTACAGGCAGCTGAGGAAGGCTGAGGGTGGGAGACGTGCTCCTGGGATGAATGTCAATAGCAGTAGGTCAGCCCTGAAAACATACATGAGTAACACTGTACAGACTGATTAGGGTGTATGTAAGAACATATATAACCATTTATTACATATGTATGTATCATATTCATTCCTAATATGTATGATAATATATTAAGAATATAATATATATGTAATACATGTTATGTATTAGGAATATAATAAATATACAATATATTAGGAATGCATATGATATATTTCTCATTGTTTTGTGCATATATGTGTATACACATATGTATATATATATATATATGTTCATGTAACAATAAGAGGCCATGAATTTGAAAGAGATCAATAAGAAGTAAATGGGAAAGTTTGAAGGAAAGAAAGAAAAAGGGGCTATGATACAATTATATTACAATATCAAATAATAAAAAAGAATAGATAAAATGGAGCATATCCAGGCAAGCATGGAGGCTCACGCCTTTAATTCCAGTACTTAGGAAAGAGTCAGGCAGATCTCTGTGAGTTCAAGGCTAGCCTGGTCTACAGTGTGAGTTCCAGGTCAGCCAGGCTTACACAGTTAGACTGTGTCTGGGAAAAGAAGCAAACCCTCTCTGTTAGAATCATACTCAGATACAAAAGGGGACAATGCGCAGCTACATGGTGCACCGTATGTGGAACTCGCAGACTTTATACTGAAATAATCTACACACAAACTCCAAATCATATGGTTCTGTTTATTAGTCATCCCATGCTGGGCTAAAGTATAGAAACAGAAAGTAGATTGCCAGTTGCCAGAGGCCAGGGGAAGGAAGCAGGGGCAGGGACTACGGCTGAGTGGAAAGATTCCCTTTGGAGGGGTGAAAAGACTCTGGAAATGAGCAAGTGACGATGGATCTGAGTTGTTCACTGCTGGCTGTGGCGGTGCAGGCCTATAATCCCAGCTCTTGGGAGGCTGGGGCCGAAGGACTGCAAGTTACAGGCCAGTGTGTGTGTGTGTTTAGTACATGCTTGTACATGCTATGTTTGTGCTTATGCCTGTATTTGTATGTGTACATGGAAACCAGAAGTCGACCTCAGGAGCTGTCCACTCTGTTTATTTTATTTATTTATTTATTTATTAAAGATTTCCGCCTCCTCCCCGCCACCGCCTCCCATTTCCCTCCCCCTCCCCCAATCAAGTCCCCCTCCCTCGTCAGCCCAAAGAGCAATCAGGGTTCCCTGTATTTTTTCAAGTCAGGGTTTCACTATGAAGTCCTGGCTGTCCTGGAATTCAATATGTAGACCAGGCTAGCCTCAAACTTGCACAGACATGCCTGCCTCTGCCTCTCAAGTACTAGGAATAAAAACATACACCACTACTCCTGGCTACTCCACTTTGGTGGTTTTGTTTTGTTTTTGATTTTGTTTTTGTTTGAGACAAAGTCTCTCACTAGAACTAGAGGATTGCCAGTTTGGCTAAGCTAACTGGTCAGTGAGCCTCAAGAGTTCGGTCTCCACCGCCCAGAGCTAGAATTAAAGGTGCATCAAGTTTGTTATGTGTATTCTGGACCAAACTCAGGGCCTTCTTTTTAGCCTTCAGACATTTACACTGGCCTGCTCTCGGGGACCTAGCAGGTCAAGTCGGCCGCCGCCGCAGTCACGAAATAGAGCACTCCCTATGCGCATGCGCTATACCCCCCCCTCCAAAAGGCAAGCCCTTCCCGCCCCTCCCAGGAACCTCTTCTCTCCCCTCACATGAACCCCTTCTCACTCCCATTACTAAGCCCATCCAGAAGCCCCATCAGGGCCTCACCTCCAACCCTAGCATTACATCTCCCAGACTTAACTAAGCCATTCTCCCTCTATGTAACAGAAAAAGAGGGATATGCCCTTGGGGTCCCAGACCCCCAACTAGGACCTTCCTTTGCATACCTGTCAAAAAGTAGGCCTTACCACCCAGGGATGGGCACCCTGAATACACGCTTTATAGCTGCTAAGCTCCTTGTTCGTGAATTAAAAAAAAAAAAAAAAAAAAAAACTAAATTTTGGGTAACCCACCACTATTTTCTCCTCTCACAACCTGTCCCATGTCTTAAATTATAGACTTAGAAACTCTACCTTCTTCCCAGGTTCTTTCCCTCCAGGTGGCACTAGTAGAAGATGCCACACCTACTTTCCAATCTTGCCCACCCCTCAAGTATCTCGGATTATTTCCCATCTCACTCTTCCACTGACACCATAGAGGCTACTGCCCCATCCCTCCCACACACAGGAGGACGCATCGCAGCAGGCCACCTATACCTGGGACACAGATGGTAGCTCCTTTTCACTGGACAGGGCCTGAAAAGCAGGCTATACCGTAGTGTCAGATACTGAGGTGGCCAGCACTGGCCCTCCCTGCCCACACTACTAATCACCAGGCTCAACTAGTAACTCTCCCCCATGCCTTCCATGGCACAAGGACAATCACTAAACATTTACACAGACTCCAAATAGGCTTTTCATATCCTCCTGTCCCACGCTGCCCCCTGGAAAGAGTGTGGATTGTTTACCGCAGAAGGAGGGGTCCATAACCAACTCAGATCAAATCATGGCAATGATGAAAGCCTCCCCACAGCTGTGACTGTCCTCTGCCAGTCCCACCAGACGACAACTCCATCATCTCTAGGGGAGATAATGGAGCTGATGAGGCAGCCAGAGCAGCAGCCTTCCAAGGCCCAGACTCACCTCCCCCATCTCAGGGCATCCTTGCACTAAAACCCACACCCCCAGTGTCACCCCGACACTTGACAATTCTGCCCTATCTAAACCAGCTCTTTCACCTAAGAGCCAAGCTTGTCACTTTATCAAGGCCCTGCTGCACCACCCCTGGGGACTTACATTCTTACTTTTTTCTTTTTTTGATTTTCGAGACAGGGTTTCTCTGTGGCTTTGGAGCCTGTCCTGGAACTAGCTCTTGTAGATCAGGCAGGCCTCGAATTCACAGAGATCCGCCTGCCTCCAGGCCTTGTATTTCTCAGGGACTATTACTGCCTCTTATAAAATCTGTCAAATATCAGACCCCAACTCCAGATACCACAGCCTTCCTTTTCCTGCCCACCAGGTTAGAGGCTCTTTCCCGGGAACTGACTTTATCCACATACCCACAGCCGGTCGAGTTAGGAACCTCTTGGTCTTGGTGGACATGTTCTTAGGGTAGATGGAGGCTTTCCCCCATTGGGAATCCCCACCTCCCTCCAGTCAAACAAGTCCTGAATTCAGATCCTATAATTTCCCAAATCCTATCCAAAGCCCTCAGCATTCCTGGGCATTTCCATATTCCATAACATCCCCAGTCACCAGGAAAGATAGAACAAACTAACCACTTCAGTCAAGAGGGGGCAGTGGCGCATGCTTTTAATCACAGCACTTGGGAGGCAGAGGCAGGAGGATGTCTGTGAGTTCGAGGCCAGCCCCGTCTACATGAGCAGAACAGGCCCCAAAGCTACAGAGAAACCCTGTCTCGAAAAACAAAAAAACAAAACAAGACAAAAAAACCCACTCTTGTCAAACTATCACAGGAACTTCACCTCGATTGGGTAAAGCTCCTGCCTCTGGCTCTTCTCAGGCTCTGGGCTCCCCGCACTGGGCTCTCCCCACGCAATGTCTATCTGGCCTTTTGAGCTCATGTATGGACGGCCGGTTCTAACGGGAAGTCTCTCACCCAAACCCTCATCTCTTCCTGATCACATACCCCCTTACTCTGTCATCTCTGCTCCCTCTATGGAACTTTACTGACCACGGGCCGATTCCTGTCCATCAGGGATCAGGTCCTTCTCTCCCAAAGTCAGTCTCTGCAGCTGCTAAGCTTGAGGGTCTCCCTCGCTGGGTTCACTTATCCCACCTCAAGCCCTGTACCCCCCCCCCCCCCCACACACACACACAGGACAGTTTTCCTTTGTACACATCAACCCTTAAGTTTCAGAGGACAGGGAGATCAACCGCCTTGTCCCCACATCATCAACAGCAGTCAAGACGTGACACTGGAGGGGCCGCACCCACCAAGTAGAGGACTCCCTATGTGCGCATGCGCTATATCCCTTTCTAAAAGGCAAACCCTTCCCGGCTCCCCTTCCTTCTTCTCTTGCTCAGAGGCCGCCTCTGCACCCCTTCCCCTGTAAACCTCCCACAGGAGCTCTGTTGCCTGGCGTGACTTTGTGGTACCCCTTGGCTCCAACCCGCCAAGGTTGCCTTCCTCTTAAACTAAGACACTTAACGGTTTCGTTGCAACTGCTTTACAAACTGAGCTGTCTCTTTACCCTCCAAAGTAATCTTTTTAAAGTTTGATATTTTGTTTGAGACAGGAGCTCATGTAGCCCAGGCTGGCCTTAAACTCGCTATATAGCTGAGGATGAATTTGAATTTCTGATCTTTCTGTCTCCACCTTGCAGGTGCCAGGATTACAGGTACACGCCACCACACCTGACCCAGCAGTACATTTGAAAAGATCAAATGTCATGGCATCGTGTTACGTCTGCCCAAAATAATAAAGGAATCAGGAATAAACAGTCAAGACCTAGGGAAAACAAAAGTAGGTAACATAGAACACTGGCCCCAGAACTTGTGTTTGCTCACAGGGAGCACCCCCAAGGCCTCACAAAGACTGTATTTATTTTAGATAAAGCAGTCAAATAGTACGATTATCTGGAGTCTATGTGGTTTAGCCATCTCTTCCCTCCCTTTTCTAGTCAGTCTCTTTGCCAAGGGTGGCCCAGCAGCCATTTCCTTGCTGTTTGACCTCATTCCCTCAGGCGTAGCTGACTGGACCACAGCTGGAGGCCTGTCTCACGCCCAAGGAGGCTGAATCTCTCGCTTGGGTATAGGCCGCTCTTTGTTCTCCGCAGACAATTGGAACCGAGTTGACATAAGCACCACCCACTTAAGGACCTAGACAGGCTGCCTGCAGAGGCCAAAGTGAAACAGATTAGCCTAGGAGCAGAAGGCTGAGAATAGGGCTCCCCAGGCTTCTGCTGAGGTCCTGCTTCCTGGCCCTGCTCTTTTGGTTCACTTTTGTCCTGGAAAGAATATTTTTTTCTAAACTTAAACAAGAAACTCTTCTAAAATTGGAATTGCCAAAACATAGTGCTGGCCATTGTGGCATACATGACACTTAGGTAGAGGCAGGGGGATCAGGAGTTCAGGGTCAGCCTCAGCTACAGATAAAGTTTGAGGCTATCTCGGGCTAAGGGAAACCTTGTCTCAAAAACAACAAAAGAAAAAGCAGGGCTGTGGTGCTAGGATTCCACAGACTGAAAATGTCACCAGTGATGTAGGCGCCAGAACAAATGCTGGCTTAGCTGCAGAGAGTTAGAGAGAAGTGGGAGGCACAGCCCGAGGCAGCTGATACTGAGCGATGGTAAATACGTTAGCAGTCCATAAAAAGAAATGAGTGTCTATAAAAAGCGGAGCCAAGAACTCCAAAGAGCTCATCAGTATGGGGCCATTTAGTCAAGAGGTCAGCAGCAGTACACCCAAGTGTGCCTTAGGGTGTCATTTGGTTATAGAGCATAAGACCAGCAATCACCTCAGTGGCATTCCATCACAAGGGCCTGTCAAATGAGACAGTAGCCTTTGTTCAGAAGCAGCTCTCAACGTAATATCTAAATGTCTAGGCATTTAGAGATGTAAGATTCACATAAAGCAAACACAAATCATAGTCCCAGAGGACCTAGACAACAATGAGGACTCTAAGAGAGACATACATGGATCTGATCTACATGGGAAGTAGAAAAAGACAAGATCTCCTGAGTAAATTGGGAGCATGGGAACCTTGGGAGAGGGTTGGAGGGGAGAGGAAGGGAGGAGAGCAGAAAAAACTGTAGAGCTCAAAAAAAAAAAAAAAAAAGGCCGAATAAAATAAAACCGCAAACAACAACAAAATGATGTAAGGTTCACTCACTAGGCACAAGATGTTAACATGTCACCCCTGTGTGACACACTGCCGGTGAGTGATGTAGGTGTGTATCTGTATACATGCTCAGGACATCCAAGCAAAGGGTAAGTGCCTAGCAGGGAGGGGGACTCTGTAGTTTCACTGTCTCTTCCCCCATGCACAAAACCATGGCTCTTCTGTGACCCTAGTCTTGGGGGCGTGAGTTGGAGGATGCCCTGGGCTACTTAACAAGATCCCTATTTCAAAAAGACCACAAACAAGACAACTCAGATGTCTGTCTCTGGCTATAGATAACTGTGTGTCACTGCCCCTCAAACACTAATATCCCCTTAGTTGCTCTGAAGTAAAAGAACATGACATAATCTATCAATACTCAGATAGATGCATATGTTTGATCTGCATTTCCAGATGATTGATGACATCATAGGACAGACACAAGGAGCTTACTTGTCATGTGTACATTGTTGCAATGTCTGTTCAGATCTTTGTTCATTTTAAACCAGGTTGTCTTTTTGTGATGTGAGGGTTCCCTGTCTACTGTAGGCAGAAGTCTGCCATCAGAGTTCTCATCTGCCGGGTGTCCTTGCTGTCTGGTGAATGGCGAATTACAGATGACTGGAACAGAGGAGACGAAGCTCCCACAAGGAATAGCCTAGGGACAAAGGCTTCAGCCTCACCTTGAAAACTTAGTGGAATATTTGAATAAAAAAAAAGGCAAAACAAGACTGTTGGAGGTGTGCCTCTGTCATAGTTCATCTCCTTATAAAAACCCATTTAATATATGACTGTGTTATTCTTTCCAGTCCGTCATTGTTACTTAAACAGCCTCCAGCCGCCCTGAACTCAACACACTGGGAACCCAGGCCTCTTTGGCTCTGAGCAGCAGTTTCTGTTTGCAAAGCACCATGGGAGTGATACCCAGTGTAGACGGAATTTTCTGTTCCACCAGCCCACTCCCAAATAACCATACAGAGACTCATATTAATTATGAATGTTCGGCTGCTAGCTTGAGCTTGTCATTAACCCATCTTTCTTATCTATGTTCTGCCATGTGATGGTAGTGGTACCTTTTCTCAACACGGCAAGTTCACCTTGCTTCTCTCGGCATTGCCTCACATCTCCCGAGACTCCACCCTCTTCTTCCCAGAGTCCTCTTAGTCTGGTTCAACCACCTAACCATATCCTACCTAGCTATTGGTCCATCAGCTTCTTTATTAAACCAATCACAGTGGCATTTATTCACACAGTGTAAAGGAATATTCCACACCCCGGAATCCTTCTTCACAGTCGAGTAAAAGCCCCTTTGCACTTGAGTTCTTATGTGAGTTCTTAGAATCCGAATTCAAGTCCTTTGCTCATGGCGAGTGCTTTACCAAACGAGATGCCCCTGAGCTCCTGTTTGTTTTATTGGAGATAAAAATCTCACTCAGTAGCCCACACTGTCTTAAAAATTACCCTGTAAGCCAGGGTGGATGGCACATGCCTGTAATTGCAATACTCTGGAGACAGAGGCAGGCTGGTCTCTGTGAGTTTGAGGATAGCCTGGTCTACCTACATACAGAGTTCCAGGCCAGCCAGAGCTACATAGTGAGACCCTGTCTCAAAGAATTTTTAAATAAAACAAGACGACTATGTAGGTCATGTTAACCTAGAATTCCAAACAGCCTCCCCCCGTCTTCTGACTGCTGGGATTTAGGCAAAAGTCAAGGTTTTCCCAATTCTTTTCTCCCCATAAGGGTAATCACTGAAAAGGCAGAGGTCACTCTGGTTTGTTTGTTTGTTTGTTTTTGTTGTTGTTGTTTTTCCAAGACAGGATTTCTCTGTGTAACAGTCCTAGCTATCCTGGAACTAGCTCTGTAGACCAGGCTGGCCTCAAACTCACAGAGATCCGCCTGCCTCTGCCTCCTGAGTGCTGGGATTAAAGGTGTGCGCCACCACCACCCGTATTAGAGGTCACTCTACATCTGAGTATTTGCAGACCTCTCAAGTGTGTGGTGTGTGTACAGTGTGAACTGTCTGAGATACACGAAGAGCATGATGCTTAGTTCTAATGGCAGCGACCTTCACCTTCTCATTCGTTGTTTCCCCTTTTCTGGTTGTTCCATCCAGTGGGAAAGGGGAAGTGGGTGACAGCAGTGGGTAGTGATTCTCTCTGGGTCAGTAGAGGGTGAAAGTGCCCCTTTTCCTTTTTTTAAAATTGACATTTATTGAGCTCTACATTTCTCTCTGCTCCCCTCCCTGCCTCTCCCTTCCCCCCCCCCCCTTCCATCTTCCCCTAAGGTCCCCATGCTCCCAATTTACTCAGGAGATCTTGTCTTTTTATACTTTCTACTTCCCATGTAGATTAGATCTATGTAAGTCTCTCTTAGTGTCCGTATTGTTGTCTAAGTTCTCTGGGATTGTGGTTTGTAGGCTGGTTTTCTTTGCTTTATGTTTAAAAAACACCTATGAGTGAGTACATGTGATAATTGTCTTTCTGTGTCTGGGTTACCTCACTCAAAATAATGTTTTCTAACTCCATCCATTTTCCTGCAAAATTCAAGCAGTTGTTATTTTTTTCTGTTGTGTAGTACTCCATTGTGTAAATGTACCACATTTTTCTTAACCATTTTTCAGTCGAGGGGCATTTAGGTTGTTTCCAGGTTCTGGCTATGACAAACAAAGCTACTATGAACATAGTTGAGCACACGTCCTTGAGGCATGATTGAGCATCCTTTAGATATATATCCAAAGATGGTATTGCTAGGTCTTGAGGAAGGTTGTTTCATAATTTTCTGAGAAATCGCCACACTGACATCCAAAGGGGTTGTACCAGCTTGCATTCCCACCAGCAATGCAGGAGTGTTCCCTTTTCCCCACAACCTCTCCAGCATAAGTTGTCATCAGTGTTTTTGATCTTGGCCATTCTTACAGGTGTAAGATGGAATCTCAGAGTTGTTTTGATTTGCATTTCTCTGATGAGTAAGGATGTTGAACATTTCCTTAAGTGTCTTCAGCCATTTTAGATTCCTCTGTTGAGAGTTCTCTGTTTAGGTCTGTACTCCATTTTTTAAATTGGACTTTGTGATCTTTTTGTGTTCAATTTCTTGAGTTCTTTGTATATTTTGGAGATCAGACCTCTGTCTGATGTGGGGTTAGTGAAGATCTTTCCCCATTCTGTAGGTTGTCATTTTGTCTTGTTGACTGTGTCCTTTGCTTTACAGAAGCCTTTCAGTTTTAAGAGGTACCATTTATTAATTGATGGAGGAAGGTCATTGGCTAATAAAGGAACTGCCCTGGCCCATTTTATTGGTTAGGACATAGGTAGGTGGAGTAAACAGATCAGAACGCTGGGAGGAAGAGGAAGTGAGGTCAGAGACTCACAGCTCTCCTCTCAGGAGCAGACGCCTGAGAGAGACGCTATGCCCTGCTCCTGGGATGAAGCTCCGACCCAGGATGGACATAGGCTAGAATCTTCCCGGTAAGCGCACCTTGGGGTGCTACACACAGATGATTAGAAATGGGCTAAATTAATATGTGAGAATTAGCCTAGAAGAGAATGGGCCAAGCAGTGTTTAAAAGAATACAGTGTCCATGTAATTATTTGGGGGCATAAGCTAGCCGGGCAGGCGGCTGGGGTGTTGGGGACGCAGCCCCGCCGCCGCCCTTATTACAACAGAATTAATTGTTTCTCTCAGTGACTGTGCTGCTGGGGTTCTATTTAGGAAGTGGTTCCCTGTGCCAGTGCGTTCAAGTGTACTTTCCACTTTCTCTTCTATGAGGTTCAGTGTGGCTGGCTTTATGTTGAGGTTTTTGATCCATTTGGACTTGAGTTTTGTGCCTCTTTTCTGTCAAGAGGATTATTAGTTAGACTTGCTTATCTTCCCACGGCCCCTCCCAAGATCTCTCTATCTCTTGTCTCTGAGAGCAGAATACAGTCAGCCTCAGCTTCCTTTTGACCCAGATTACCAGTTGATTTTAAAGATTTTGTCCTCAGCTGGGCGGTGGTGGCGCACGCCTTTAATCCCAGCACTCGGGAGGCAGAGGCAGGCGGATCTCTGTGAGTTCGAGACCAGCCTGGTCTACAGAGCTAGTTCCAGGACAGGCTCCAAAGCCACAGAGAAACCCTGTCTCGAAAAACCAAAAAAAAAAAAAAAAAAAAAAAAAAAAAAAAAGATTTTGTCCTCAGCTTCTGGAGGCCAAGTGCTCCCAGGCCTCTTAAGCATGAGCTCTGGCGTCTAACCTGAGGGGGTCAGTGGTAGCACCACCATGTAAACAGCCAGAGCCCGAGTGTTGGTGACACGAGAGAGGCTTGCTGTTAGCATCTTGCTCACTTTGGCATTCTGACTGTGACTGGGACAGAACAAAAGAGCGCCAATACTTTATATGTGAAAATTCTGTTAGTAGTTGTGGCCTTTAGGTTTTCTATTGGTGAAATGGGATAAAGTGGTCCTTGATTGGAAACTTTTTTTTCAAAACAACTAGGATCTTTCAAATACTCGAATCAACAATCCAATGAACAGACTTAGGAGAACTTAGGTTCCAGATCCTGGCTTCTTAAACTGTGGGTCATCATTCTACAGGGATCTCAGAACTCAGTGGGGGGTTTGAAAAAAAATGGCAACAGTAAAAGGTTTGTGAACACACACCAACTCAACTTCAAAAGAAACCCATGGTGGATCCGCAGTGTCTCTCAAGAGTGCTGTGTGGCACAGGGTCATGGAAGCCCTGGTTCTAGGCATGCCCTTGCACCACAGAAACACCGCAGATGCCAGGTTCTTTTATGTCATAAATTGTAGTGTTTTTATTGTATATTCAAAATTCTGCTCTTATAGAAACAAATGGTCTGATAACGGGAAGCAAAGACAAGTGTTTTCCTACCATCCAGTCCTCAGAGGGTAAGTATTGAATTAGTCTATCTACCCATTTTTTGAGACAAGGTCTCCCTAGGTGTCTCAGGCTGGCCTTGAACCTAAGGCCTCCGGCTCTAGCCTCTTCCTGGGTCCTGAGATGACAAGTGTGTACCAGCATGCTGAGCCTCATTATCCTACGCAGAATCTTCATTCCCATGAAGCAGCCCCCATCTTCCTGTCCCCTGGGTTCTGGCAGCCCCCAGTCTGCTTTCTCTTTGTTTCTATGGATTCACCTATTCTGTATTTTTCCTGCACACAGACCCCATGGTATGTGACACAATGTGACATTTCGTGTTTGTGGTTTCTTTCAACACTGTGTTCTGATATTCATCCACAGTTCAGCATTAATCAATCCTCTGCCCTTTCCCTGGCTGTAGCTGCGTTGGGTGGGGCTACATCACACGTTTGTCCGTGGATTCACCAATAGACACTGGCCTCTTTTCCCTGTGGGTCACGCCGCTGTGAACACGTCGGGCAGGGTCCCCTCAGTCTGCTTTCCGCTCACTTCAGTATCGGCCTAGACACACATTTACTGGATTATACGGTAATTCAGTGTTTAAAAGGTTCAGAAACCTCCTATTTTTCTTCTTTGCTTTTCTGACCTCATATGTGCGGTTGTGGCTCTCCTAGCCAGGCATTCAGAGTTCTCTGAGTGACTCCAAGCAATAACCAAGGTTTGGTGACAAAGAACCATTGATAGGCCCTGATCCCTTGACCTTTCCCAGGATCCACGGTCTCTTCCAGCTGGGCAGAGCTGCCAGAAACAAACAGAAACATCTCCTTTAGGAAGAGCTCGCTGTCTCTGGGACCAAGGAAACAAAAGTCCTTGCTTTTACTCCAGTGCCAAGACGCAGAGAGCAGACAATGCAGATAAGTCAGACGCAGCTGGGGGAAGTGCTCCAGTTCATAGCCGTGTTTGGAGCAGTCTTGGTACTTTAAAGATCTTCTGTGATGTTGTTGTTTTTCTTAGACACATCTCTATATTAATAATCTTTTTATATGACCAGCTTTTAGTTTTGTTTTCTCAAACTTTCATTTCAATGATTTATTCTTCAATGTGTTATGTTGAATGTTTAACTTATCTTTTCCTCCATCTTTCTAGTTCCCGGATGAATTATTTAGAGCTGTGAGCTTCTTTCTGTTTGAAGGACCTCTTTAGTTGTGTCTACCTGTTTTGACTTGTAGTGTTTTCATTATCTTTGGTTCTATTTTTTTCCAGGAATCGTTTAGCAATAACTTATAGGGGCTCCAAGTATTTTTTGAAATATGTCTTTTGAAAATTTATTTTTAGTTTCATTGAAATGTACTTGAAGAACCTGTCCTGTGCTATATTGAACACTGTGATGTACAAGGCCTGATGCGTGACAGCCTATTTTTATAAATGCTCCATGTACGTCCTAGAAGAGAAAGTACATTCCTGGCAGGGTGCTGCATTCTCTGTGTATCTGTTATCTCGGAAGAAGCATGTTTGAGTCATTTTTTCTGATAATCTTGCGTGTGTTTGTGTGTGTGTGTGGGTGACATTTAGGCAAAGAGAACAGCAAGGATTAAGGTAGTGAGCAGGGATGAGCTTGCTGTGTTCCAGGAACAGAGAGAGAATGAACTGAGCACAGTGGGCTAGGAAGGAAGCGGTGGCGCTCAGGCTCTGAGGGGTCATCAGTGGCCAGAGCGGGTGGGGCCTTGGAAGCCAAGGTGTGGACTTTTGCCAGCAGATTCTTGATCGTTTACCAGGTGGCGCGCTAAGCACCTTGTGTATGCTTAACGTCAAGAATAAATCAAATCCATTTTATACAACGGAGAGAACATTTTGAGATTAAAAGAGCCCAAGAGGTTCTGTTTGGTCCAGTCTCTTCCTTTTGCAAATAGGAAAACTAAGATGAATTCTAGACAGGTTTCTGTAGTTCAGAGCAGAGCTCTGGATGGATAGCCCCGGGTCTTTGGAGTTTTATGAGCTCCAGACCATTCTGGGCCACATAGCGGGTTCTAGTCCAGCCTGGGTTAGATGGCAAGACTTTGTCTCTAAGGACAAAGAGTGGGTGTCCACAGTTTTCTCCAGATGCTACTGAAAGGAATCTGTCTCGTGAACGCCGTTGTAAAACAGAATCCATTTACCCAGCCAGGTATTTATTTTGTAAACGTAGGTTTTTGCAGATCCGAGTTAGTTCAAGTCAATTTCCCAAAAAGGATTCCCCCTTCTTCTAAAATGCCCTGCTTGCTCTAATTTCACCCTTTCCTGCTTCATTTCTACGGGCGGCTCTGTTTCTGTGAGGGAGCCACTTCCGCTTCCTGCATTCGCCGAGGGGCCACGTTCATTTCCAGGACAGCCTATCCCAGACCTTTTCTGATGACAACATGCAGAAGTTGTCACCTGGTAACACACGGTACTAACCCACGGTGACCACCGGTGGCAGTTTTCCCAACCTGCCAAGCAAGCAAGCCAGGCCGGCGCCTCCACGGGCAGCCTCTGATGTTAACGCTCCTTCAGATAGCCTTTCCTTGGTTCCGCCTAAGACTTTCTGGCAGAGCCAGAGCGATGGATCAACGGATACAGGCACTTGTCACCAGGCTTAGGGACCGAGTTCTGCTTCCAGAACCAACATGGTGGAAAGAGAGAGCTGACTCAGAGTGTTGTCCCCTGACCTTCACACGTGTGTACACCATGGTACACGTGATGTGGGAGTCTTCTGTTTTGTGTTGATTTCATTGGTTAAATAAAGATACTGCCTTAGCCCTTTAATAGGACAGAAAATTAGATAGGCGGAGTAAACAGAACAGAATGCTGGGAGAAAGAAGCCAAGTCAGGTCAGTCGCCATGATTTTCCCACTCCAGACAGACGCAGGTTAAGATCTTCTCTGGTAAGCCACCTCGTGGGGTTACACAGATTATTAGAAATGGGTTAGATCAATATGTAAGGGATAGTCAATAAGAGGCTAGAACTAATGGGCCAAGCAGTGTTTAAATGAATACAGTTTCTGTGTAATTATTTCGGGTATAAAGCTAGCCGTGCGGGCGGCCGGGTGCCAGGAACGTAGCCCGCCGCTCATATTACAACATACGTGTGCACCCAGTCACACACACACACAAAGTAAAATAAAAATGTTAGGAAACAAGCAGATCACCAAGGGGTGGAGAGATGGCTTGGTAGTTAAAAGAGCTGGCTGCTGTTGAGAGAACCCAGGTTTGGTTCCCAGCACCCCATGGGAGCTGTCAAGTGGCTGGAACTCCAGTTCCAGGAAATCCAGCCCTGCTCACTTCTGGATGCATGTTCTGCTTCCACAGGCACCAGGCACACACATGGAGCACAAGGTATACGTGCAAGGCAAATACCCACGCAGCAAAAACAAAAACAAGGCTGGAGAGATGGCTAAATGGTTAAGAACACTTGCTATTTTTGCAGAGGACCCGGTTCGATTCCCAACCCCCACGTGGTGGTTTACAACCATCGGTAACTCCAGTTCCAGGGCATCTGACCCCTTCTTCTGACATCTGATAGCACCATGTGCACAATACACACATGCACACGCACACACACATGCGCACACGTACACGCTCACATACATATGCAGGCAAACACTGATCCATATAAAATGAAACAAACAACTCCGTGCTACAAAGTGCTCACATGTGCACACACGCTCAGCTAGAGGCACTTCTGCCCATCACTTTGGTCTTTTACCCAGGTTCTCCATGACTCTGAAGTAAGTGCACCCAAAAGTCCTTCTACTGTCTTTTCTTTTTTAAATCATGACCTTAAACTGTGCGTCTTCAAGAATGGACTCCTTAACTCGGGCGTGCTCAGGAACAGACTCCTTAAGGGAGCATGCCTAGAAATAGGCCCAGCCCTGTGTGATGTGTATAGACCTCATGTTTTCTTTGTTCCACAAGGTTATTTATCACTTTGGAAATAACCCTGGTCTCCTTGCCTGCTGCAGGCAAACACCCTCCCATCTTTCATGCTCTGACTGTTATTTTGGCTTTACACTCACCAAGATGTGACTTCATTATGTTCGGTTACAGAGCCACTTTGCTTACAGGGATACAGTAGCCAATCCAGGTGAACCTGAGCGAGCAAAACTACTCCTGTAACACGCAGGAGTCCTGGACTTTGTGGGCAGGTTCCGGGCACATCTGCTCACCTGCCTACTAGCCTGGCTCATGTTCAGGGAGCTGAACTCTGGACTTGGCCCTTAGTGCCCTGTCTGAGGAACTGCTGGATGAAGACCAAACCAGTACCTCAGGCAAGGTCCAGCCTGCAGTCCCACACCAACAAAGCCGAGAGTAAGGTTTATACCTCCCCACGACTGGTCTATCCACCTCTGTAAGTACCTTCTCTGTCATTCCTAAAATGTCTGATTCTCCCCTTTTCCTGGCTTCCTGACCAAGGGATAGTTTCTAGTAGACTATTTTCAAATGAAATATGTTAATACGCAATATGCATAGTATACAAGGAGAGCCAAGGCCAGGATTGAGGCTCAGAAGGAAAGATAACAAGATTCTGAAAAGAAAAGGAAGCCTGGGGGTGTTGCGAGGAGGGGCTGCTTGTTCATCCCAGCTGCCCAGCTAGCTTAGCTTCGAAATAACCACACAGAAACTGTATTAATTAAATCACTACTTAGCCCATTAGCTCTAGTTTCTTATTGGCTAATTCTTACATCTTAATTTAACCCATTTCTATTAATCTGTGAATCGCCACATGACAGTGGCTTACCGGGTAAAATTCCCAGCGTCTGACTCTGGCGGATCCGTGGCATCTCTCTTATTCTGCTTTCTTCCTCCCAGCATTCAGTTCTGTTTTCCCCGCCTACCCAAGTTTGCACTATCAAAAGGCCAAGGCAGTTTCTTTATTCATTAAGCAATAAAAGCAACACATAGACAGAAGGACCTCCTACACCAAGAGAGAGGGTAGAAAGAGGAGGAGGAGGAGGTAGTATCCTGTGAGTTGGAGGCTAGTCTGATCTACATAGTGAGTTCCTGTCTCAAAACCGAAAGAAAATCCCCTCATTTCTTCAGGGTTTTTGTTTTGTTTTTCCTCCAAGACAGGTTTTATCTGTGTAGCCCTGGCTGTCTTGGAACTCACTCTGTAGACCAGGCTGGTCTCGAACTCTGCCTACCTCTTCCAAGTGCTAAGATTAAAGGTTTGTACCACTATAGCCCTGCCAGGTTGTTTTTACTTTAATTTTTTTATTTATTCTTTGAGAACTTTATACAATATATTAGATCTTTCCCTTCCCCCAAACCTCCTGGTTGTTTTTATTGGATTCGTTGCTTCAGCCCAAGGGTGTGTGCCTAGCAGAACTGATGACTCATAGGACAACTCTGCTTTCGTTTCTTTAGGGAACTATTAAACCCAAGTATTAGATTCCCAGAATTATTTGTCACACAAAAGGTCATGATGGCACACATCTGCAATTTCAGCATTCAGGAGCTAGATGGAGTCCTGAGGAGCTAGATAGAGCTCAAGGCTAGCCTGGGCTACATAGCAACACCTTGTCTTAAAAAACTAAGGACTCGGACTGGAGAGATGGCTCAGCAGTCAAGAGCACTGGCTGCTGCCCTTGCAGAGGACCTGGGTTTAATTCCCATACACACATGGCAGCTCACAACTGTCTGTAACTCCAATTCCAAAGAATGTGGCATCCTCACACAAACATGTGGGCAAAACACCAATGCACATAAAATAAAAATAAGTAAGTCTTTTTAAAAAAAAAACAACAAAAAAAAAAAACAACAAACCAAAAACCTAAGGATTGGGGACTGGAGAGATGGCTCAGAAACTTGCAGGTCAAAAAAATATTAAAAAGAAGAGCTGGGCAATGGTGATGTACACCTCTAATCCCAGCACTCAGAAGGCAGAAATAGGCGGGTCTCTGTGAGTTCAAGGCCAACAAGGTCTTAGGCTCCCTGAGATACCCTGTCTCAAGGGATACAGTGGAGAATGATGACGCAGGATGTTCAGCATCAGTCCTCTGGGCTCCATGAGCACCTGCGTGTGTATATGTGCCACATGAGCACACACAGAAAAACAAAAACTAAGGGCTAAGGATGCAGCTCAGGCATAGAATGTTTGTTCAGCACAATTTCGTTGACCTACACAAAACAAATCGGTATCAGAAAACTTAAATGAGAGGAGCCTTTGTTAGATTTCTGGATACAAGAATCTGCTAACCTTTTCTGAAGTCTCTCAGTGATTGAGTTTGTCCTTATCCATGATACATTCATATTCCAGTGAAGAGTTGGGCTATTCTTTATCTACCCAAATGTGTATTCAATGTTGTTTTGGTGGATTCTCTACAGTAACAGAACTTACAGAATGACTCTCTCCTATCTATCTATCTATCTATCTATCTATCTATCTATCTTCTATCTAATGTACATATGGGATCTATATGTCTATCTATCACACATATGGGATCTATCTATCTAATGTACTTATGGAATCTATCTGTCTATATATCTATCTATCATACATATGGGATCTATCTAATGTACACATGGGATCTATCTATCTATCTATCTATCTCCTATCTAATGTACATATGGGATCTATATGTCTATCTATCTATCTATCCATCTATCTGATGTACATATGGTATCTATCTATCTGATATACATATGGGAACTATCTGTCTGTCTGTTTGTCTATCTATCTATCTCCCCATCTATCTATCTGTACATATGGGATTGATTAGAATGACTTATGGGCTGTGGTTCAGCTAACCCAACAATGGCTAGCTGAGAAAGGAAAGTCCCTGGGGGAGGAGACATCACTGAGAACTCTGGGATCACATGGGCTGATGTGGGAGTGATTTCTTTCTAATCTGTTGCTTTCATTGGTTAATTAATAAAGAAACTGCCTAGGCCCATTTGATAGGCCAACCCTTAGGTGGGTGGAGTAAACAGAACAGAATGCTGGGAGAAAGAAGCTGAGTCAGTGAGTCGCCATGGTTCTCCCACTCCAGACAGACGCAGGTTAAGATCTTCCCTGGTAAGCCAGCTCGTGGAGCTACACAGATTATTAGAAATGGGTTAGATCGATATGTAAGAGCTAGCCAATAAGAAACTGAAACTAATGGGCCAGGCAGTGTTTAAAAGAATACAGTTTCTGTGTAATTATTTCGGGTAAAGCTAGCCATGCGGGCGGCCGGGTGCCAGGAAAGTAGCCCGCTGCTCCTAACACAACAATGGGCTGACTCATAAACCGCCTGGTGCCACTGACAGAAAGAGAGAGAAGAATCTGAAAGTACTTTCAGAATATCTCTTGCTGGGCATGGCAGTGCACACCTTTAATCCCAGCACTTAGGAGGCAGAAAAGCAGAAGCAAATGGATCTCTGTGAGGTCAGAGTTCCAGGACAGTCAGAGCTACACAGTATGATCAAACAAACAAACAAACAAACATCAAAAAAATCAATCAAATCTTTTCTTTTCTAAAGATTATTTATTATGTTCAGTGTTCTGCCTGCATGCCAGAAGAGGGCACCAAATCTCACTGTAGATGGTTGTGAGCTACCATGTGGTTGCTGGGAATTCAATTTTATGTAGTAATTTTTTTTTTCTCTCATTACTAAGTCTTGAACCTGGGGCCCCAAAGTTTACCAGTGAGGTCTAGCCTCAGCTTCAGAATGGCTTTTCATTTTTATGTGTGTGTGTGTGTGTGTGTGTGTGTGTGTGTGTGTGTGTGTTGAGACAGGGTCTCATTATATTCCCCTGGCTGCTTTGGAGTTTTCTACACAGACCAGGCTGGCTTCAGACTCAGAGATCTGCCTGTCTCTGTCTCTAAGTACTGGAAGATGTGTGCCACCATGCTCAGAGTGAGATTTTAAATAGTAAATGTGATCTTATCAGGCTTTTGCTTACAACCCTTCATGGCTGATTTTAACAGAATGGCTTGCTGTCTGTGAAGAATGTTGTGGTCCCCATCCCAGAGCATCATGGTCCGTCCCTTGTGTCCCCCCCCCCTTGTGCAGGTCACATGCTGCTCAGCACAACTTGGAATGCTCTAACCTGCTCCACTCTATGCTCCTCTGCATAGTTTAGCTAAACTGTTCATTTCTCAGGTAGAACTCTCGATGTCCCCACATAGGTCAGATTTTCCCATTTATGACCTCAGAGCATGGCTTGCCTTCTGCAACCACAGGTTGCAAGTTCCCAGTGCTCAAATCATTGACCACTATCTATATTTTTATCGATATCTATCTGTATCTCTATCTGTCTGTCTGTCTATCCTCGGGAGGAGCAGCCTCATCTACTAGGAAAAATAAATGAAATCATTGAGACTCAGGACTCTTCTGGAAAAAAGAAAAGAAACCAAAGAGAAGACTTAAATAAATGAATTTAAATCAATTTTTATTACTAAAACAATTAAGAAAACTTACATTGCCAACCTGAAATTAGGAAAGGCTTAGAAGATAGCTCCCTTGAAAGAGAGAAACAGATCCATCTCAAGTTTTCCATGAAGTCGGCCATCTGTATCAAGAAGCATCTCGCCCTTCTGCCAGAAGAAGGCATGAGCCCTGGTAGTGGACAGAACCGAATGTATCTAACACCAAGGAACTGGATCCTGCAAAATGGGCCCCAGACCATGGCATTACCTATGCAGTAAGATACACACATGGGCCCAGCTTCAGCAAGTGTCATTTTATACACAAAGTAGAGAGTTCCCCTCACCAGAGCACCAGCGACCAAAGCAGGAGAAAACACTGGGAAGACCCAGAGATTAGTGACTATCTGAGGCCTCCACAAGGTGACGTGAGGACACTAGGAAGGAGACATCGGGACAAAGGCTGAGGCCACAGAACCGAATGCCTGTAGTATCCTTAGACTAAAAAGCTCAACTCTGAAGTCAAATACAGCCCACTTCTTAAACATATCTCCAAAAAGGTAGGAGAGATGAAAATCCAAGCTAGTGCAGCTGGTACGATCCCTGAGTTTAAAGCCAGATAAAACTCTGGGGTTAAAAAATAGGTTTCCTCCGTGCTGTTTTATAGCACTACAGGAGAAGTCTCTGTTTTCAAAAGTTACATCATGTTTTAGGGGATGGTCATGTGCCAGTGTTCGCATGTGGAAGTCAGAGGCAGCTTGTGGAAGTCTGTTCTCTCTGTCCACAGTGTGGCTCAGGCGGGCCCTGCAGCTGTCATTCATTAAGCCGTCTCAGCCCCACCCCTTCAACTTACATCTATTGCGTCTAGCTTTTAAAAGCCTCACACTGTCTTGGAGTAGCCGTGAAGGCCTAGGACCATCCTCACAGTCTCTGTCCTGCACAAGGCAGGACCCCAAACCTGTGACTGTCCTCGCATATGCTCAGCAAGGGTAGAAGACAGCGAAGGGGACCGACTTTCTTCAAAAATTAAATTTATTTTATTATTAGTACGCGTGAGCAGCATGCGTGGAGGTCAGAGAACAACCTTTAGGAGCTGGTTCTCCACTGCCCCCACAGGCTCCAGGGGTTGAACTCAGGCCATCCGATCGGGTGGCAAGTTCTTCCCCCTCTGAGCCAGCTCTTTCTGTGGATGCTGTCCTCATGTTTGCGCAGAAAATAATACTTTTACCCTCTAGCCCCTCTCCCCCCCTCTTTTTAACGATTCCGATTATTTTATGCTTTTAAAGGCGTAGTTTTGAAGCTGGAGAGTTGGCTCAGAGGTTAGGAGCCCTGGCCGCTATTGCAGAGGACTCACGTTCAGTTCCCAGCATCCACCTGGTGGCTCACAACCGCCTGCCATTCTAGTTCCAGGGGATCTGACACCCTCTACTCACCCCAGACATCAGGCATGCACACGGTGCAGAAAAACACGCGAACATAAAAAAAAGGCATGGTCTTGCCATGAGGCCCAGGCTGGCCTGGAACTCCCAGCCTTCCTGCCTCCGCCTTCTGGGCACTGGAATCACTCTGCCCCCGACCGTCTGGGCTGCCTTTGAAAGGAGCGCTCAGACAGCCTCCACACTCGAGACCAGGACGTCAAAGACACAGAGGTGGCTTCTACCAGTCTCTGACAATAGTCACTTGGAACCCTCGGATAGCAGTGAGGATCAGACTATACCTTGTTTAAGTTAGATTTGATGGCTTCTAAATTGAGTTAATGAATCCTCTTACAACTGCCCAAGAGAGCATTGCATTTTGCAGTGACTCCAGGCCTCGATGTCCTCCTCTTGTCCCAGTCACCCGTTGCTGTGTGCCAAGCCCCCTCCCCTCAAACGTAAGACGGGAAGGTGTTCCTCTGGGTTGACTGCGCAGTTGGCGCTTAGCCTGTCCCCTGCAGTTTCGTCCCACGTTAGCGGGGTCTGGAATCACCTGAAGGGAGCTTCTCTCCACGTGTGGAAGCTGGGCTTAGAGGCGGTGAGCTGGCAGAGGCAGCTCGGGTTTCCCTACAGCAGAGGCTCGACTCTCTACTTGGGCTGACTTCCCCTCAGCAAGAGGTCCAAGGACAGGAAGTGGAAGATGTTAGCCTCTTAAAACAAGGTCCTAGAATAGATGTAAGGACACATCCACTACTGGGTGGAGCCCAGAGCTGCCTGTAATGGGGAGGGGAAAACAATGTCTTTGGTCTTGAGGGTTGGTTTGGTTTGGGGAAGGGGATGACAGAGAATTGGTAGCCATCTTTTATCTCTCAGGGCATTCTCAAATCCCAAAGGGTTTGTTTTTAGGGTTAGACCTTTGCATCCATGGAGCTATGTAAACTTTTACAAGACATCCACCTACATCGTCTCAGTCTGGTCTCAGGCTAGTTCAGGGAAAGCAGGCTGGGAAATGAGAAGCCCATGTAGACTTTAAAGCCCAGGCTCAGACTCCAGGCTCAGGTCCAGGTTCTCATCCCTGTGGAGAGGGCTTGTGCGCTTGCAGGTCGATCTAATCGGGGTCTTCAACACACAAAGAGCTTACACGGGAGGAAACCTGAGTTCCCTTTGTCTGAAAATGTGGCTGCAGAGAGAAGCTGCTCTGAGCCACCGTTGTGTGACAGCCATGTCAGTAGGGATACTTGAAGCCACTGTACTGCCCCTCAGTCTTGGGGAACTCCTTCCGGATCCGCCAGCGGCAGCAACTGGGCAGGATGGCAAAGTCCGCCATGTCCTGGGAGCCGAAGCGCCAGATGGCATAGCACCTGTACGCACAGTGTCGTAGGCGGCGGTTGGTGGCCTCTTCCTCCAGCACCAGCAAGGGCTCCTGGTAGAGCAGGAGAAGCTGCAGGGCCTGTCTGGACAGCACGAGCTTCCGGAAGAGCTCTGAGGTGGTGATGCAGGGTCCCGGCTTCCTCCGGCAGCATAACTCCTCCAGGGCCCTGCGATTCTCTGGGAGCCGTGACGGGAGGCAGTTTCCACACTGGCACCAGCCTGGGCTGTCCTTGGACCCCGGGGTCACCTCTCTACGCAGCAGCTGCACTTCCTCAGGTTGTCCAGGAATGGGAGGTGAGTCGTGGAGAGAGAGGGACAGCCTAGACAGGTTCATGATATCCGCCTGAGGCCTCTGAAAAAGTCAAAGTTCCAGATCCTTCAACAACAGCAATCCCTTGGGTTTTAGGTTTGAAAGCTGTATCAACCTATGTAATCATATTTCCTATTACAGAGACTGGAGGAGCTATCACTTTAACTGTATCAGGACTAGGCAGCTGCTTCTGCCCTTAGTATGTTACGAACCTCTTGCAAGACAAACGCTTGTCTCCACTTTATATGTCTGGAAAAGGAAATTCAGAAAAGCCAGGTATCAACTGGGACCTGGCCCCTTGCCCTGGCTGCCTTTGGAGGGTGTGTCTCCTCCTGGGTGCTTCCATCACTCCCAGACAGAGGACAGCCTCCCCCTTCGAAACAGATCTCGCTAGTTAATATGTTTCTTTGGTGACTGTTGTCTTCCAAGGGAAAGTAGGAAGGATGTTTACTTGTTACATACCGTGGGGCCTGGGGCAGTGCCCAGTACACAGCAGATGGTATCTGTTGACTCATTCCTACTATTACCATGCCTGCCAGACTCTGCCATACCCATTCATTAGCTCCTAAAGATGCCGGAATTGTCATGCCTAGTCTATGTGGCATGCGCCTTTATTCTGGGTGAAGACCTGAGTCAAGTCATTCGAACCGCATAGTTCGAATACGTGAATGGTCACAGGAGCACTATTTATGAAAGGCCGAAACAACCCCAGGATCCACCAACTAATGGGTAGAAAAACAAAAGGTGACCTAGGCAGGCAGTCTGTCTGTCCAGGAATCCTATTGAGCCACAGCTCAACTGAAACAGCGGCAAACAGTCACGTGGATGAGCCTTGAAAGCACCATGCTAACCGAAAGAAGTGCAACACAGGATCTCACAGCGTGTGACCCGCCTTATGCAAATGTATAGACCAACAGGAAGTAGGCGAGTAGTTATCAGGGGCAGCTGGAAAAGGGACGGGGCTACAGACGGAGTGGGGTTTCTTTCTGAGAAGATACAAGAGTTCTAGAGTTGGTGCCATTGGCCAGGTGGCACTGGAGCATACAGAACATCCCTGAATCATGTCCCATCAAGTGGCAAACGTGTAGCGCCTCAAATACTAACTAGTTTTTTTTTTTTTGAGACAGAGTATCTTGTAGCCTGGGTTGACCCCAAACACACTATCTAAGGCTGGCCTTGAACTCCTGATATTCCTGCCTGTACCTCACAAACACTGGGATTACAGGGATTTACCACCACACTCAGCCAAACAGTTCACTTTCTACCCAAATTCCTCAAGGACATTATAAGAAATGAGAATTTTGATCAGTTCCTCCCAAGATGAGATATAAAAATTCTAAATATTAACCAAATCTATGAATAAATACGAAGACTAGCACATCATATTAAAATGGAAAGTTGTAAGATAAGGAGCTGGCTTAGTGGGTAGAGTGCCTGTCATGCATGCATAAGGACCTGTGTTAGGTCCCCAGGGCTCACGCTGGGCGGTGGTGGGGCACGCCTTTACTCCCAGCACTGGGGAGGCAGAGGCAGGCGGATCTCTGGGAGTTTGAGGCCAGCCTGGTCTACAAGAACTAGTTCCGGGACAGGCTCCAAAGCCACAGAGAAACCCTGTCTCGAAAAACCAAAAAAAAAAAAAAAAAAAGCCGCCCTGGGTGCACCTCAAGTCCCAGTGCCAAGGACACAGAGACAGGAGGCTTCCTGGAGCTCACTGGCCAGCCAGACCAGCAGAATTAGGGAGCTTCAGGTTCAGTAAGAGACACTGTCTCGAAACAGTAATTGTGGAGAGTTATTGGGGAAGACAAGTAGTTTCAACTTCTAGAGACCATAGACACTCACACACACATGCGTCCACACAAACAAGCATGCGCACATGCCTACACACATTCCTAGCTGTGGGGGAATATTAGATGAAGAAGTGTTACATTTGTTTATGCTGTGGAACACTTGTTTGATGGTGCAAAGATGTGCTACGTTCTTTTATGTTGCATTTGTTTAACTCTGTGAAGCTGTGCTACTTTGCCTGCCTAAAACACCTGATTGGTCTAATAAAGAGATGAAGGGCCAATAGTGAGGCAGGAAAAAGGAGAGGCAAGGCTGGCAGGCAGAGGGAATAAATAGGAGGAGAAATCTGGGAAGGGAAATCAAGGAGCAAGAGAAAGAGAAAGAGAAAGAGAGGAAAACCTCAGGCGCCAGCCACCAGCTACACAGCAAGTCACGGAGTAAGAAGTAAAGAAAGGGCTCCAGAAATATAGAAAGACAAAAGTCCAGAGGCAAAGGGGAGTGGGATAATTTAAGCTAAGAAAAGCTGGCAAGAAACAAGCCAAACTAAAGCCAGGCATTCTTAAGAAAGAATAAGCCTCCGTGTGTGTATTTATTTGGGAGCTGGGTGGTGGGCTCCCCAAACGTAAAAAAGTAAAAACAGCGGTAATGACGACAACACCTAGCCCTGGTAACCAGTAAGTTCCAGCAGCTTAGAAAGCCGAGGATTCTCCCTGGCAGCTCACCAAGACTTTGTCCCGAAGTCACATGGGGTATAGTTCTCAGTAGTACCACATCTGCCCAGATAGTCAAGGTCCAGGATCCCCCAACTTAGATCAATCATTGAAATTCACCACATAGCAGGAAAAATATACCTCACAAATTATTTCAAAAGAAGAAGAAAAAATATTTTAAAATTCTACATCCATTTATGATTAAAAAAACAAGCTAAGCACAAAAGGGACTTTTCTTGAATCGAATAACCACATTGTTAAAACATTTACCAAAAACCTGTGGCAGAGACAAGCTGGCTGCTGAGACGGGAGATGAGGTAGAAGCCTGTGTTTTCCACACTGGTAGCCTAGCCAGGGCTGCGGCTGCTGGCTGGCCCGAGGGTTCTTCCCCGAAGCCTCCAGGGGGAACCAGAGCCCTGCTAACACCTTAACCTCAGCCTGTTGGCTTCCAGACTGCAGTGCAAACCGGCTTGTTTAACCACCCGGTTTGTGGTCACTGGTTGTGGCCACAGAAATCAATACAGTGGCAAAGATGCCCAGTGACCGGAACCGTGGGGAACACAAACGTTTACAGCCCTTTGATTCTTGGTATCTTTTAACACCAAAACATATGCTGGCCGTGACTCAGGCAATCATCCAACAGATGTTTGCCATCATGGCATGATTGGCATTTGCCCCCACACTAGAAACTTCCCAAATGACCTTCCATGCTGGAATGGGTAGATAAACGTAATGTTTATGAAGCAGAAATTATACAAAAATGAGAATGAACTATCACCATATGCAATGTCAGATAACTCACTAAAAGTCTGAGTGACAGGAGTCAGACTTTCAATAGACTGTGTCCACTCAGAGTCTTTACTATACAACTCAATTTTCTTTAGCAGTAGGGTCTCATTGGGTTTCCCAGCCTGGTCTGAACTCCTGTGTCCAAGTGTTTTCCCTGTAACCTCTCGAGTGCTGGAACTACAGGTGTAGACAGCTGTACCTTGCTTGTACAGTTGGACTTTTATAAAAGTCTAGAATCAATCAAACCAATCCTTAAACTGGGTGTTGTGGCACACCTTTAATCCCAGCCCTGCCCTCAGGATTCAGAAGCAAGTAGATCTCTATGGGTTCCAGTCCATCCAAGGCTGCATAGTGAGACTTTGCCTCAAAAGAACAATAACAAAAACCTGAAATCTAATTTTAGATGTAGGATAAGGGACTGTTTACAAGGGAAGATGGCAATTCAGGAGAGGCATAAAAGGGACTTCTGGAATATTCAGTCTCTCCTCCTCTGGATAAATACTGCTAAATCCGGCTGGAGAGATGGCTCAGAGGTTAAGAGCACTGACTGCTATTCCAGAGGTCCTGAGTTCAATTCCCAGCGACCACATGGTGGCTCACGGCCATCTGTAATGAGACTGGTGTCCTCATATGGCCAGCAAGCATACAGACAGAACACTGTATACATAATAAATAAATAAATAAATAAATAAATAAATAAATCTTTAAAAAAAAAAGATTTACTTAAAAAAAAATTCTGCTAAATCCCAGCACTCGGGAGGTGGAGGCAGGCAGATCTCTGTGAGTTCGAGGCCAGCCTAGTCTACAGAGTGAGTTCCAGGATAGCCAAGGCTACACAGAGAAACCCTGACTCAAAAAACAAATAACCAAACCAAACAAAACCCCAAAACTCTACTATGAGCTAGCTATCCCCCTAGTCCAAAACATGTCATTTTAAATCATTTTATTAGATTTATTTTTGTGTGTATGCATGCTTGTGCATGCATGTGTGTGTGTGCATGTGTGAATGCCTGCGCACATGTACCACAGGAGATCAGAGACTACCGTGCCTAAACTGGTCCTTTCCTTCCCCATGACTCAGGTCATAGCCTTGGCAGCAATGGCTTCACCCTCAGAGCCATTTTACCCCCTCATCAGCTCCGTGAGTATGTTCACTTCGTTAAAATTCATCAACTGTGATTTATATAACTATCTACAAGTGTTTATATTTAAGAGAAAAATCTCCTAAAAAAAGACGAAATGTTTTCACTTACTGGAACTTCTTGGCCTTTGACGACTTGCAGACTCTTCCCGAGCAGCTGCTGGTCCACCATGCGAATGTGGGGCTCGTCCACAAAGGACACATACTTTAACGTCTAGGAAAAGAAGGGTAAAAGTCTGCCCTGTGCAGGTTACAGGAATCGCCGGTGCTGACATACGTGATCTCATCTGCTCACCTCACCGACCACATGACAAGCAAGCTAACAAGACCTAAAGGGGAGTCAGACACGGAACCCCACGTGCCCTAACTGGAGAGCCGTCCTGGCCGCAGTCCAGCGAGGCCCCAGCACAGTGTAATGGCCCATGCTGGGCTCTCCTGAGTTCAGTGTCCTTAGACGCTGGGGGCTGTGGTGTTTTCCTTAAATTGTTTATGTGTTTGTTAAATTTCACTCATATGAGTGGGGCCGGTGGAGTTTTTAATTACAAAGGTAAACTGAACTCTTCCTTCCTCCCTCCCTCCCTTCCCTCCTTTCTTCCTCCCTCCCTCTCTCCCTCCCTCCCTCTCTTCCTTCACTCCCCCCCCCCCCCCCCGCTCCTTTCTTCTCTCCTTATTTTCTTTTTTGAGGCATTGTCTTATTCTCTAGTCTGGACTAGCCTCAAACCCGCCATCCTGCTGCCTCAGTCTACCCACTGCTGGGATTGCAGGCCAGTGCCACCACGAGGACAAGGGACAATAAACAATGAACTGTGCTTTCGAGTGCTGGAAAAGGACGGCAATGCTCCCAGGGGGAAAATAAGTAACCTTCTTTGTTTTCAAGGAGCCAGCAGTTTCTCCTGGGGAGCAGGCAAGTGAGTGGGGTGGACCCAACTCACAAAGTCCAAAGTAGTAAAAATCAAAACAGGACAGGTGCGGCTTCTCCCCTACCTTAGGTTCTTGGCTAGAAGTCACCAGCACCCACTGCCACCAGCACTCTTGTGTGGGTCCAGGACACACATGTGCATGTGTGTGCATCTATGTGTATGAAATATACATGTAGAGACTGTACAGGCAGAGATTGCATGTGCTGTTGTCTTTTTAGCCTATAAACTGGGAATCTTTTATTCACTTCGTGGACAAAGCATCTTGGATATTTGCTGATGTCATTACCTAAGCTGTTGTGACAAATTCAGAGGCCGAGCAGCCTCAGGCGCAATCCCAGCTTGACCATGTACTCTGTATGACTCCAGACAAAGTAGTGGCCAGTCTCAGTCTTTCCCGCCTCCCTCCCTCTGTTCATATGAGTGTGTGTGTGTGTTTTGTTTTTGTTTTTTTTGAGACGAGGTTTTACTCTGTAGCCTAGACTAACCTTGAACTTGTGGCAATCCACCTGCCTCAGCGTCTCCAGCGCTAGGACATGAGGCACCACATCTAATTTTCCAGGTATGTTTGTTGCTCTTATCTCTAGGTTGACCTGGAACCCTTATTCTTCTTGCCTCGGCCTTCTGTGCAATGGAATTAATTACCTCATTGTTTTCAGAGAGTGATGTGTGTGTATTTAAGTAGCCAACGGCTTTATTTTCTTCCTTGCTAATAATACCTGAGTGAGGAGAATTGTTAACTATGGCATCTTTCACCATTCATCCAGTGGATATTTGGATAAATGTTGTTCTTCCTGTTAGTTATTCATTTATTTAGCAATACTGGGGATCGAACCCAGGCCTCACACATGGAGCAAATGCTCTATTCCTAAACAACTTTTTGATTATTAATTTAACAAGCATTATCAATAATTTAACAAAATTTAGTGACCTGTCCTAACACATGTACTATGTGCATCTTGTGTAAAGGTTTTTCTAGAAATGTATGGAGAAATGGAAAACCCAGGATATGAAACACTCCTATTTAAATATTATTATCACTGCCAAATGATTTATTCTCTGAAGCCATTGTATTATATGGGGTCAGAAAGGGACTGTGCCAATTTAATAAATGACAAAAGCCGGAACATAAAAAATTGCCTTCCTTGTATTTCTAGTTTCTCCATTTTTTTCTTCTTTTCTTTCTCAAAACCAAAGAACTCATCAGAGAGACAACTGTTTGGGGTTACCAAGGAACCTACCCACTTAGGGATGAATGATCTATGTTTTTAGCCACCTAGAGGAATCTGTGTGTGTGTGGGTGTCTAACAGGAGCAGTATGCCTTACCGACTTCGGCTCCATGACCAGCTCATACTTCTTCCTGTAGTAGTACTCATTGACCGCACAGAATTCACAACACTTACAGCAGGGGTAGACGCCGGACCTGCAGAAGGCGCTTGAGTATGTGTTGATGAGCAAGTCGATGAATACAGTGGCCTGTGGACCGCAAACTCCGCGCCAGTGAGACCTCTCCCACCAAATCAACATTCTCTCTCTCTCTCTCTCTCTCTCTCTCTCTCTCTCTTTCTTTCTTTCCTTCTTTCTCTCTCTCTCTCTCTCTCTCTCTCTCTTTCTTTCTTTCGTTTTGTTGCTATTTCCAAGTGTTTCAATACTGGGTCTCACTGTGTAGACCAGGCTAGCCTCAAGCTCACAGAGATCCCCCTGCTTCAGTCTCCCAAGTGCTGGGGTTAAAGCTGTGCACACCACTGCCCAGCCTGAATCACTTTCGTTAAGGGTGGGGAAGAGAATCTCTTACCAAGCCAAAGTAGGACAGTGTGGATCCAATGTACACGACCAGCTGGATGATGTCAAATTTTCCTCCCTGAAACAGAGCGGGAAGCGTTACTCAGCTGAACTCAGAGCGGCGCCTGGCGCCTTCTCTTGTTAACTTTCAGTCGGTGCAGAAGACGGTGAAGGCACTGAGGCTCACATCCGAGTGCTCAACTGTCACAGAGACCACAAGACATCATGTGTCCCCTTTCTGTCATCTAGAATGCTCTAGAGAGATGTGGTCAGTAAGGGGAGAACCTCCACATGAGATGAGGGTTTCAGACACACTCTCCCACAGTGTGGGATAACTTGGGGAGTAGATATGTCCACACCCATATGGGTTCTTATTGGTCTCTGCAAGGTCCACTCTCAGTGGCCTTTCCATTCGCTCAGCTACATTTTATTAGTTCTTGTCCCTTCCTTCCTCCTTATGTATTTTGAGACAGAGTCTTAGCTATGTAGCCTTTCCTGGCCTGGAATTTGGTGAGTAGACCATGCTGCCCACAATCCCTGGAATCCTCCTCTCTCTCCCTCCAGTATTGAGATTACAGGCGCGCATGCACTGCCATGCCCAGCCTTTTCCCTGAATTCTGGAGGGTCTGCATTGAATTCCTCATGCTTGCCCTTCACCCTCTGAGTCATCTCTCTAGCTCAGTATTAAAGTATCTGAACGTAGAATATTAGAGCTAGGTGTAGGGGTGCACACCTAAAATCCCAGCATTTAGAAGGATGAGGCAGGAGGATTGAAAATTCGAGGCTTTGTAGCAAAAGCCTGGCCCAGAAAAAAAATCAAACAAAGGTTGGATATTTGAATTTTTCCTCAGTTATATTCCATGTTTTTTTCAGATGGTTTGTTCATCAGGAGAAACCCAAATGCATTTCTTCCTCCTGTCATTCCACAAGTGAATTACACGGAGCCAACTCCTGATTGTGGCCACTAGCTTTCACGCCTCACTGCATCCACAATTAGACAGTCACAGGAAGGAGAGACTTACCGTGCCAAAAACCAGGATGTCAAAGCGGATCCCGAAGGCTTTGATCAGTGTCCGCTTTTCCACATTGTTTTCCTTATAGTACTTGGCGTATCTATGGGAGAAAAGCAGCCACATTTACAACAGTGTCGCTGAACGATCTGGTATTTTCTGGGGAGAAAGAGCAAACCAGCAGCCAATCCAGTCTTCCTCATCGGCTTTTGATGCCTGCACAGTGGCAGAGGAGAGAGTACAGTCCAGCCCTCGAATTACTCTCTGACCAATTGGAACCAAAGAGCATCCTCAGGTTACCTCACCTGCTTCCACCATCACAGAGGAACAAAAATTGGCTTTTAGTTTCCTATGAAAACATCCAACTTTTAAGGCAATATAAGATCAACAATAAGCAAAGAAACGTTAAAGAGTAATTTCAGGCAATGTGTTTATTTCTCTTTTTTTATTTTTAGACATGGTCTCTTTTTATGTAGCCCTGGCTTCCTGGAACTCGTTATGTAAACCAAGCCAACTCAGAGATCTGCCTGCCTCCAACTGCTGGTGTTAAAGGTGTGTGCCATCATGGCAGACTTTTATCGCCCTGTCTCCCTCTGTTCTGGTTTTTTAAGACTGGGTTTCTCTGTAGCCCTGGCTGTCCTGGAACTCACTCTGTAGACCAGGCTAGCCTTGAACTCAGAGATTCTCCTGCCTCTGCCTCCCAAGTGCTAACAGGCATGGCTTCTAGAACAAAGCAGGGAAGGAGAGTGAGCCTCAGCCCTCTGCTGCCTACTGGGGAGAGTTCAAGGATCTGCCATAACTGTGCTGTCTTAGATCCTGCACTCGTCTCTCTGCCAGTCATTAGCCACACAGGCAAACCGAAGGTCAGCAGCCTGAAACTCATCTTGTGTGAGCCTATGAAGGTCACATCCACACCTTCAGGCCAGTTCTGGCTACCCTGCCATCGCCTTGTCTATTTAATTCTCATAGCAGCCAGAATTTCTCTATCCTCAGGCACACAGAGGCCCGGAGTACCAGGGCCAGACATAGAGTTCACGAAAGTTCTTGTAGCCCAGTGCCTGATGACAGTGTTCAAACCAGCAGCTCTCAGCTCTCTCCCCAGCCTGCCTCTCCCTTCCTCACAATCTGGGCCTCCCCTTCCCCCAGCTCTTCTCTTGCAGCCCTGGGTGGGGTGGTCTGCTCCCATCCTCTGGGATTTGTGGGCTTTAGACTTAAGTCCGGTGACAGTGACTTCTCCATGTCAATCCCCTTGAGCTAACCTGTCACAAATCACAACCACCCCAAACAGGTACAGAAGCTAAATGTGCGTGTTTGTGTGTGTGTGTGATATTTTATTTTTCATAAATAATCGGGAAGATTTAAAACTACATGTTTAGCAGGGCATGATGGCCAAAAAACTCCTTTCCTTACCAACTTGCTTTGGTCATGGTGTTTCATCGAGACAATAGCTTCTGGGCTTAACTAGAACACCTGTGTTTAAAGAAAAGTGTGCTAGGCTGATGGCACAGACCTTTAATCATCCCAGCACTTGGAAGGTGTTTCAAGAATAAGAATATAAAAATGTAGATTCCAAAAACAAGTAGAAATAAAGAAAATATAAAGTTGTAGACCTAGGAGAATGAGAGCGGCTGTCAGCAGCTTTCTCAGTAGCTTAAAGATTGACGGTTAACAGTGGGCTACTCCGCTTTACAACCCATAGCTCTATTTGCGAGGCTGAAGCGGCCTCTGCAATCTTAGGGTCACTCAGCAAACTGAGGATCAGCTTTTAGATACCCCCAGCCACTCATGACCAGCAACTGATGTGAGCTGAGTTAACTTTTAAATGATGGGATGTACGTGACTTTTGACTTTTTGGTTGTGCATTTTCCATACCCTTCCCTGCAGTGCCAGGGGAGGTGCAGAGCCTTGGTAAACACTGACAAGGAACGCCAGGGAAAACAATGGACTAGATACAAACACTAGCCTAACTGAAAGACTCTGCTAATGGAAACTGCAAAGAAGCGCAATTTATATCTGGATTTTTACCTTGAGATTTAAAAAATTCCTTTGTTCATGCCTAATGCTTGCTGTAAAAGGAGGGGTCTGAAAACCGGCCTTTGCCACAGCCTTACAAGTCCATCTCTGGCTGTGCTCTCAGCTAGCTGATAAGCTTTTTGAGCCCCATGGAGATTTATTTTTTTATGATTTTCCTGGAACAAAGTTTGCCTCTGTTTTATTACACCTTGGTGGCCTGTCCCCATCTTTGCACGACCCCCATGAGTCCAACAAAACCTATTATCTCCACACTTGGAAGACTGAGGCAGGATTGCTTTGAATTTAAGGACAGCCTGGGCTACACAAGGAATTCAAGGCTAGCTTGGACTGTATAGTCAAAGCCTGCCTCAAAAAAGCAAAAGAAAACAGCAACTAAACAATGCAGTCCAACGTGATACAATAAAACCACAAACCTCAGAAGGCTTTGGCCTGAGTCTCTCTGTCCTTTATAGGTGGATCTTACATAAAAACACATTTTTTTCTGAGTTGTTCACATCCTGTTTCCGGGTGTAGGAAGAGAAGAAAACAGAAGACAGATGCTCTGCCAGAACATCACCCGGAAGAGCCCAGATCCTTCCTGTGAAAAGTCCTCAAAACCGGAGACTGAAGCCAGGTGGTGTTAGTGCACGCGTAATCCCAGCACTCAGGAGGCAGAGGCAGGAGGATCTCTGTGAGTTTTAGGCCAGCCTGGTTACAGAGCAAGTTCCAGGACAGCCAGGGAAACCCTGTCTTGAAAAACCAAACCAAACTAAACCAACCAACCAACCAAATAGAAAACCGAACCCCCTGAGACTGAATCAGCCAATCTCAGGCACTTCGGTGCCTGCTTCTAGCCAAGGGGTTCCCCTTGTCTTGAATCTGATTGTTTCATTTGAGACCGGCCCCTCCTTCCTGCTCTGTGGAATGACTCACTTTCCAACACACAAGCCAGCATGCGTCAGCACTCCATGCTTGTGGTTGTTCTTCCTGGGAAAATTAATTTTGTAAGTACTTGGATTTCTGCTTCCGGGCTCCTGCCATTGTAAATCACCACAGAGGCAAAGATTATGCGGGGAGACTATTCTAAAGGGGGTCCTCTGGGCCTGAATGCCATAGATGGGTTTCAAAAGGTCTGAGAAGCTCTAGGAGTCTATGTCAGTACAGGCAGCTGGTAGGTCAAGGAGGAACCCTAGACAAGAATGTTTTTCTGAGCCGGGCGGTGGTGGCGCACGCCTTTAATCCCAGCACTCGGGAGGCAGAGGCAGGCGGATCTCTGTGAGTTCGAGACCAGCCTGGTCTACAAGAGCTAGTTCCAGGACAGGCTCCAAAACCACAGAGAAACCCTGTCTCGAAAAACCAAAAAAAAAAAAAAAAAAAAAAAAAAAAGAATGTTTTTCTGCCCCTAATGGATTCAATAGTGGACCCCGAGAAGATAGGTCCAAGCCCCTGACCCCAGGCTGTCATTGTGAATTTGATCTTATTTGGAAACATGGTTTTACAAATGTCAAGAAGAGCTTCCCCTGCTTCTGGGCAATCCTGCATGCCCTGGTTAGCAGTATCCCTATAAACTAAAGGGATGGAAATGAGACTCGAAGACCATAGAGAAACCACTCAGGGACTTAAGCAGAGATTGGAGTGGTTCAGCTGTAAGGTGAGTGATTCCTGGAGCTGACAGAGCGGGAGAAGCAAGAGAAGACCCACCCCCCCAAGCCTTCAGAGAGGGCAAGGCCCTCTGACTCCCCTCTGGCCTTAAGCTGTTTGTGGCAATCTGTTTCAGTAGCCACAGGAAACTAATCCTTATCCATACATGCTCTGGACCTGAGAAATGGTTTTGTTTTTGTTTTTTTTTTTGTTTTGTTTTGTTTTCCAAGACAGGATTTCTTTGTAGCTTTGGAGCCTGTCCTGGAACTAGCTCTTGTAGACCTTGAACTCACAGAGATCCACCTGCCTTTGCCTCCCAAGTGCTGGGATTAAAGGCGGGCGCTACCACTGCCTGGCCTGAGAAATACATCTTATACCCCAGTATCACACATATAAATCAGTGAGGATTAGGGCTAGGCTTACCAGAGGAGGATCTTCTGTGTGTCCTCTTTATTGAGTGTGTGTGCTGTGCATGTGTGTGTGCATGTGTGTGTGTGCGTGTGTGTGTGTGTGTGTGTGTGTATGTGTGTAGACCAGGGGGCTGTATCAGGAATCTCTCTCCACCACTCCCTATTTTATTTGGTCAGGCATGGTCTCTCCCTGAATCTGCTGCTCACTGGCTTGGCTGGACTGCCTACCCAGCAAGCCAGGCATCCTCCTGTCTCTGCTTGCCCAGCACTGGGATTGGAGGCAAATACCACAAGGCCTGGCTTTTTACATGGGTGCCAGCGAGCCGAGCTTATGTCCTCTTGCCTGCACAGCAAGCTCTTTACTGACTGAGCCATTGCTTCAGCCCCTATAAACCTTTTTTCTTGAGGACAAAGTTATATAATGTGAACTCTTTAACTTCCTGTAAAAAAGAAAGCTATATTTTCCCAAATTCCTCATATAGCCTGTAATTTCCTTCTCTTTTGTGATGCTGTTTGAAAATAACTTGTTCTCTTGCCTATCAGAGCTCCACAATTTATTTTTGGCCAAAGAGTTCTCCTGGTGCTCATTCAACAACAAATTTGCTAACACTCTATTCTAAAAGAATACTGACGTCATAACCCTTCAGGCCTCTAGAGAGCTGGATCCCACCAGGGGCGGATGTTCTCAGGTTCAGCTCAGAGAACAGGAGGACATTGGCCAATGTCTGATTGGTACATTGCCCTGCATGCTTTGGCTGACTGCTAAATAAAAATGCCCAGGACAGTCGGGGGATCATTCATCGTGTCCTCTCTTTCTTGCCAATGGCCACGGCCTCTTCAGAACCTCGTCCTATCCGGCGAGGGTGATCAAACAGTGACCTGCACCAAGAGCCTCTTCCTGAGCCCGGGATGAAACGCCGCTGACCCAGAGCAGTGATGCTGAATCAAGGCTCTCCAACCCAGATCTCCACAGGGGCCAGGCAGAAAAGATGCAGGTCACATTGAAGGACATAAAGAAGTGGCAAGGGCAGCGACACCGCCAAAGCCACATACACACTCTCCCCAGCTCCAGCCAATGCTGTCACACGGCATATGGGCCCAGTGTTATTTCAAGTTTTTAAACTCTGTGTTAAATGCTTCAGTTTTTCAGGAAAAAGAGGAAGCCAGATGTTTGTGTAGAATATCACAAGGTTTAAAATATTCTACAGGTACAAAGAACTAAATGGATAATATAATGATAAATAAATAAATATCAATATGTAGTATGCTGTATAATTAATATATAATATTAATATGTTATAATAATTGATAAATACATAAATAAATAAAAGTCTCCAGGGGACCTTGTTCCAGTGTGGGTATTTGCTAAGCTGGGGTGAGGAGGCTCTGTGATGCTCTGCACCATGCCAAGCACCCAGGCGGGTTCCAGAAGGGAGCTCTGAGGATAGGCGTCTGCGTCGGCAGTGTTCGGATTCGAGTGCACAGCAGAGTGCCACGGAGACTTGTGAAAACACAGACCACAGGCCACTGCTGTCCGTCTGAACCGGGAGGTCTAGGCCGGGCCCGGGAATGTGCATTCTGAGTCACTGTGTGGTGCTGGTACTGAGTGCTGCACTTTGAGAATTGCTAGTCTAGACTGCATGGGAAAGGGCCTCACAGATGTGAGTTTATTTCCCAAGTTTCTTCTCAGAGCCCAGGCTCCTGTCCTCCCTCTTAACTAGAAAGGGGAGCCATGCCTGCAGGGTCCCTGCCTCCTGCTTGGAGAGGCTTCCCAGGCCACATCTTCCTATCACAGTAACTTGCTCGATTTTTCCAGAGCACTTTGCCCCCATTCGAAATGCTCTAGTTAGATTTACCTGTGTGCTCTATTGAGATATCATTTACGTATCTCACAATGCATGAGTCTTAAGGGTTCTGTTCAATGGTTTGTTTGTTTGGAGGCAAGGTTTCTCTAAGTGGCTCTGACTAGCTTGGGACTTGTTGGGACAAGCTCTGACTAGCTTGGGACCAGGCTGTCCTCAAACTCACAGAGATTCACCTGCCTCTGCTGTGTGCTGGGATTAAAGACATGCACCACCACGCCTAGTAATGGGTTTTGGAGTGGTTTCCCCCTTCCGTCATCTGGATTCTGTCTGGGGCTTGAGCTCAGCCACTGGGCACAGCAGCACACACCCTTCACGCTGAGCCCTCCCAACAGCCCATGTTTTGCCTATTGAACATCATCTAAATGGCATCATGTCACGTGGCACATGGCATCATGTCACGTGGCACATACCACTTAGGTCGACCTTTCAACCCAACGTCTGTAGATAATACCTGTAACTCTCCCAGGTATCCCATGTATCGATACTTGGTTCCTTTCTTATTCGTACTGAGTAGCTCTCCACTGCACACATACCCTGCAGGGTGGCCATTCCTCTGTGCTTGACATTTGGCTTCTCAGAATTTTGGGGTTTTTGTTTGTTTGTTTGTTTTGTTTTTTGTTTTGTTTTGTTTTGTTTTACTGCTATAAGCAAGACTACTATGAATATTTGTGTACAAAGTTTCTTTTGCTTGATTTTTAAAATTTTATTTACTTTTTAAACAGAGCGAATATAGATTCATTAAGGAAAAATGAGAGACTTCCTGAGAGTGGGAGGGGCCCCAGGGGAATTCTTTTGCATTATGTTTTTTTTTAAGTTTTCATTTCTTGGTTTTATTTTTATTTTTTTAATTTATTTATTTATTATGTAGACAATATTCTGTCTGTGTGTATGCCTGCAGGCCAGAAGAGGACACCAGACCCCATTACAGATGGTTGTGAGCCACCATGTTGGGTTTTGAGAATCAAAACTGGGTCTTCTCAGAGCAGCCAGTGCTCTTAACTGATGAGCCATCTCTCCATCCCGTCTTATAAAATTTTAGCCATTCTCTCACTTTTTTCAATTTTAACATTATTTAGTGTGTGTGTGTGTGTGTGTGTGTGTGTGTGTGTGTACACGCATACACATGGCCTACATGGTAAGTCAGAGGACAGCTTGTGAGAACCAGTTCTGTCCTTCCACTGCGTGTGTTCTGAGGATCAAACCCAGGTCTCTGTGCTTAGCAGCAAGCACCCTTCCCCACTGAGCCATCTTCTTTGGCCCACAGATTTATCTTATTGTGGTTTTAATGTGCATTTCCCTAATGACTAGCAATGTTGTTTTATTTACTTACGTTTTTGCTAGTGTGCCGCTTTTGGTATATAGCAGCTACCTTGTCTTTTCTATTTGCTTGTTCTGCCCATGGGCACATGTGGTACTGTTACCTGAAGTTGTAGCCAGGGATCAAGGACTTATTGGTATACTTGTCATCCAGGCGGCGGAAGCTGTATTTGGGACGACAGCGATGGGACCAGCTGTCCAAGTTACAGTCCCAGTAGATCTCAATGCCCATGATTCCTCCCTTGGGGGAAAAGCAACAAGAAGAGTCACGAAGCCGGTTAGGGGGTTATGCCATCATCAAACACTGTCCCACTCAGTAATATCTTCTTGAGGAAGATTTTCTCTCTGTGGGGAAATACTCATTAAAAGGTTTCAGTGCAACCGGGCAGTGGTAGTGCATGTCTTTAATCCCAGCACTTGGGAGGCAGAGGCAGGCGCATCTCTGAGTTCGAGGCCAGCCTGGTCTACAGAGCAAGTTCCAGGACAGCCAGGGCTACACAGAAAACCCTATCTCGAAACAAAAAAATAAGTGGAGGAAGGGACCCTCAAGCAATAAGTGAACACAAGAAGCACCAGTGGGGAAGGTAGAAATGCAAGCACGCATCCTTCCCTGCACCTGCTGTTGACACCGCATTCAGCTCTGACGCTGGACTCCTGCTCCAGGCACAGAAGCAAACGTGTGGTCTTTTAAGTTGGCACATTAGTGGTGATTTGTTCCTACAGCCACAGGAGAAACACACCAAGTAGCTCTCTCAGGACCCTGGGATTCCCTGAAGCAATGGGTATGGTTTACCACATACAAATAAAGTGAGCCGTGACTTTAGGAGCCAGACCGTCGGCCACTCCCACCGGACACTGTTATTTGTCATTTGACAACCTCGACCCCTTGACACACGTATAAATGCTCCACCAACCTGAATTGCTACCTCTGAAAAGTTCTCTCCTGCTTCTTGGAAGATGTCCCCTAGCCGGAAAATGGGACACTGAGGGTTCTGAGTCTTATGGAAGGTACAAGGGATCTTCAGATCTGGAAAAATGTTTTTCCTGTGCAGAATGGCAAAGAAACAGATGTTTTAACAACCATCTCTCTAAAGGGAAGACCAATGCCTGCTAAGTAGTGCTTGCTGATTACCGGGGTGTAAATGCTTCCATCACTGCTGGTGTCAAGCTCCCAATGGGACACTGTTGAACTTGACATTGATCTACTACCAACAGGTCCATTGCTCATTGACATGAGCTGTGTGGCAGATCCCCTGTCCCCTGTGGACCCTTGTAGAATGTCCTCTTATATTGTGTCATGAACAAGCCGGGCGATGGTGGCGCACGCCTTTAATCCCAGCACTCGGGAGGCAGAGGTAGGCGGATCTCTGTGAGTTCGAGACCAGCCTGGTCTAGAGAGCTAGTTCCAGGACAGGCTCCAAAGCCACAGAGAAACCCTGTCTCGAAAAAACAAACAAAAAAAAAAAACATTGTGTCATGAACAATCTTTGTGACCAACAGCATATTGCAGAATTGGTTGGGTATCACTTCCAAAGACTGTGGCTTCCATCTCAGTTACCCTTGCTCATCCACTATGCAGACGACTTGCTCTGGTCATGCAGCCACCATGTCCTAAGGATACTCCCACAGTCCTTGGGTGAGATGACCATGTTGCTGCCTCAGTCACATGGGTAAGGCTGGGAAAGGACTCAGCCCTAAGCAAACCTAGAGCCAACAGAAGCTCTGACTGACAGCTTTGGAAAGACCATGAACCAGAACCACCAGCAGAGACACTGCCAGATTCCCGATCCACAGATGTGAGAGGGATAAAGCTCTTGTAATTTCCAGGCTCCCTAGGTTTGGGATCTTTTGTTCCACGGCCTAGATAACTGATGCATACCGCCAGGCGTTTGCGATGCTTACGTCGTATAGTTGTGGCCGGGGAAGTCAATATTGTTCTTGATGAGTACAGTGAAGTTTTCAGCGCTTCCCAAGAGTGCAGGCCTGAGAGAGAAGAACAAAGAGTCCATGGGACCAGAGGGTATGGTTTTGTGCTTTTGAGTGAAGAAAAATGAATACAGCAAAATTCTCCGTAAAACCTGTAGCTTCCCCCAGAAGCCTTCACCCTCCTTGAGACCCCCATAGCAATTACGGTGTCACGTCCAACACTGACACAATTGCATGTCCGCTGTTGTGCGGTGACATGTTACCATCTGACAAGATACGTGCCACTAGCTGATTACCATGCCGTAAATGCTCCCACCGTGGCTGGTGTCAAGCCCCCATCCACCAGTAAACTTGAAACCGAGACCGAATGAGCATGACTGGCCTTTAGTCAGCTCCAGTCGGCTCTTGAGCAGCCATGTTTGAGGCTTCCTGGATCGGCCTGAAGTCCCTGCAAGGCTGAATGGCAATTTATTAAGGCATGCCCAGCCTTTATCACAGGACCACACACAGAGTTATCGATATCATTCATTCATTCACCAGAGGCGCTGGGTAGCCCTTAGTTCTACACTGAATTAGAGGAACCAAAATTCCAAGCCACAGGAAGGCCACCCACCCACCCACCAGCCAGCCAGCCACTCATTAGCAAATAATTATGGTTCTGGACAGGGAGCAGGGCCCTGGGATACAGTGATGAACAAGAGCACCAGCAGTTGGTAATCTATGAAAGATGGAGACAGGCTGAAGGTTAAAAAACAAAAACAAATGCCAAGTGGTGGTGGCACACATCTTCAATCTCAGCACTCGGGAGGCAGAGGCAGGTGGATCTCTGTGAGTTCGAGGTCAGCTTGGTCTACTTAGAGAGTTTGAGGCTAGCCAAAGCTACAAAGTGAAACCCTGTCTACAGAGCAAGTTCCAGGACAATCTGGGCTACACAGAGAACCCTGTCTTGAGAAACAAAACAAACAAACAAAAAGAGAAATTGTAAACTTCATGCTTTGGGTAGACAGTGCTTCTATTCGAGACATGAGTTATTAAATAAAAATTTAAATGAAAATCTCAGTACCAGATGTGGGATACTTCCCTATGGGAAAGTGCTGGGGGTGGGGGCGAGAATCCTCAAAAATAAGCTATTACCATTGCTCTTGGTTCCTATCACACAGAGTTGATAAGACTGTATTTCTGAAGTCATAACACACTTGAAGGACATGAGGGAATCAAGCTGGAACTGGGGTTTTCTTCCTTGCCCTCTAGTGCTGGAAAATGCTAGTCAGGCCACTGGGGGAGAAAAGCCATCAGTGGTATTTTTTAAAAATACCATACTTAATTTTAAATAAGGGTTTGGGGGACCATGAAGGTTGAAGAAGAAAAGTATTTGAGGAAGAGACCCAGGGAGAGTGGGGGGGGGGGATCTGAGTTAGATATAATCAAAATACACTATATATACAGTATGTATGAAAGTGTCAGAGTAAGTTTTAAAAATATATGTGCGTATATAAAGAATAAGTAAATGAAGTCTAAGAGTCAGAGGCTGCAGGATCCTCTCACTTGACATTTGTAGCTTTTTATTTTGAATTACAGCTTTCTCTGTATGGCTCGTCTCTTCTGGCGCAGAGCGAGAGGCTGGGGAGTCACTCCCTATCTGGCCACCTGATGTTTTAGATTTTATGTCATATGAAGTGACACACAAGGGAAGTCACTGAAGAGTGCCAATTTCTTGGTGGCTGTGTTGGATGAACCATCTCACCTGGCTCACGTACCACGAGAGGAGACAGTTTGTCCAATTGTGTCAAAATGTGCTTTATGCCTGTAATCCTAGAACTCAGGAGGCTGAGGCAGGAGGATTACAGGTGCAGCCAGCTTCAACTCCACAGTGAGACCTTGCCTCAAAAAGTAAGAAGAATAAAAGTGACCGCAGGTATTGTGGAGCACACCTTGAATCCCAGCATGCAGGAAGCAGAGGCTGGCGGATCTCTGTGAGCTTGAGGCTAGCCTGGTCTACTTAGAGAGTTCGAGGCTAGCCAAAGCTACAAAGTAAAACCCTGTCTCAAAGACAATGGCAATAAAAAACAGCAGAAAGAATGAAAAATAAAGCTCGGGACCAGCATGTGGAGACACACGGTGTTCATCTGGGGAGTGAGCTGGTGGCAGAGCTGGAAGTGACAACCACAAACCCCTGTGTGGACCCAAGCGGTGCCGTGGTGGAGTCCAGGGTCTCGCCCACAGCACAGCACCTTCTGCACACAGAAACTTTCTGACCTAGAAGTAAAACTGCTCTGACAACCAAAGGCCGCAGGGCGATGCTTCCTCCTGCCTGCACCCTGGCAGTGGAAGGCAGGATGGACCTTGGCCTGAGTCGGCTTGGCCACCTTCTCTCTGTCCCACACACAGAGTGCTCCTGAGGCTGCTTGGTCTGGGAAGTCTTAAAGCAAAGTGGATATTGAGATTAAAATTAGGGCCAGTGAGGTGGCTCATTGGCGTAAAGGTGCTTGCCGCTAAGCCTGGTGGGACCCACATGGTGGAAAGAAAGAACCAGTTTCTGCAAGCTGTCTTCTGAGGTCCTGATGCACGTGACAGCTCACAAGCACCCACATATATGGGCAAGCAAATATAAATGCAAATAAGTATAAAATAGAAACATACGTTTATTTATTTATTCATTTTTGGGTTTTCAACACAGGGTTTCTTTGTGTAGCCCTGGCTGTCCTCAAACTTACTCTGTAGACCAGGCTGGCCTCAAACTCTCAAACTCATAGAAACCCACCTGCCTTTGCCTCTTGAATGCTAGGATTAAAGGCACGTGCTGCCACCTCCACCCAGCAAATGTATTTTAAATTAAAATTCCATTCCTTATTTTATGTGTTTAGTCACCACAGGTAGCTGGCAGCTGCCATGTTGGACACCATGGTTACCAAACATTCCCATCACTGAAGAAAGTTCTATTGGACAGAGATGGTCTAGAACCACTATACTTCTAGGAGCAGGCGATCTCTCTGTCTCCCTCCCCTCCCCCGCTCTGTTATATGCATGGGTATATAGGTGCTCAGCCCTCAGACTGCTCATGTGTGGAGGGTAGCAGTTGGTAGCACTCTCCACCTTATGCTTTGAAGCAGAGTGTCTCGCTGAGCCCGGAGCTCACCAATTTGGCTAGACTAGCTGAACCGCACCCCGACTCTGCCTCCTCAGCTGGGACTACCGTGACTGTTGCTACACCTGCTATTTGTGTTAGTCCTCAGGCTTGCGGGACAGACACTTTACGCCTGAGCCACCTCCCCAGCTCGGCTTCTTTATATTCTTTGTCATTTCCTATGAGCACGGATGGATCAGAGCAAACCCTGCCGTAGCTCTTGGGGAGGGTTTCCAGAGCAGCCATGATGGCAGGGCGACCTAAGGGTGTTCCAGGTCACGGCTACATGCCAGCTGGCTCAGGCTGACTATAACATATCAAGGCTGGCATAGCCTCCCCAGAGATGGCAGAGAGGTCTCCAAGCCGGGACTTTCGGAGAAGCCCAGCAGCCCTGGAAAGGCCTCACCTGGCACTGCCAAGGCCACTGTTTGTGCCTCCCACCATGGAACTCACCGGGGGGCCTCTTTCCCCTCCTCAGCGGGACACCAGGCAAAGATCTCACAGGTCTTCCGGTTCTTATCATACTGTACACACTTGCCAGTCTGGATTCCTACAAGTTTTAAGGGGTTGAAGAACCACAGATGTGAATGACCCAGAAGAGAAATATCTCTAGGAGGTATCGTGTACTAAGTCCACACAGAGACACTACACTCTGAAGCCCAAGCAGCTCCCTCTTCTGTGAACCCCACTCTCATCACACATGCCCCCCATGTCAAACAGAACACTTGACAATACGTTCTTAGAGAGGCCCAAAGACAGCACAGGGGGCTGGAGTCTGCCTGCCCTTTTGTTTTGTTTTGAGGGAGAGATGCCCGAGAGGAGAGTTCTGCATTCAATGTATACTCGACATGAACTAAAGATTGGCTTTTCATGTGGCGTCTGGGTGCCTCCGGGGGCACACGGCTCACCTGAGGATGTGTACAGCCACATGATGAGCTTGGGAACATCTTTATGAAGTGTCAGAAAGAGACCTGATCAAGGGCAAGCCACCTTACAATGATCTCCGTGGCAACTCGCATACACATGTTATACAGTGGAACCAACACTCAGCTGCTTTCCCGAGTGTGAATGTGGACACTGTGACCAGCACTCAGCTGCTTTCCCGAGTGTGAGTGTGGACACTGTGACCACTGGTGACTCTTCCTTGTTTTGAGACAGGGTCTCTCTTTTTAAGCTCTGGCTGACCTGGAACTTGCTATGTAGACAAGTCTGGCCTCGAACTCATAGAGATCCACCTCTGCCCCATGAGTGCTGGGATTAAAGACCTGCCCTACCAGACCCGAGTCTTATGTCTTTTAAAATTAAAACTCGAGGGAATGTCTCTTTGCAAGGTTGGGGCTGTAGCTCAATGGTAGAGTGCTTACCCAGCCTGCAACAAGGCCTGGGTTTGCCTCCAGTATCAAGAAAGAAAATAAAAAAAAAAAAAAAAAAAAAAAAAAGGAGGGAGGAAAAGAAGGACAAGTAAATGAGAAAGTTAAACTCCCAGGTCCTTGGAAGTTCAAATTCCCTGCCTTTGGGGAAGTTCCAACAATTAGACCCTGAATCCACATCTCTCACTGGGGTATTCAAGTCACCCTTACAGGCTTCTGCTGGTCTGCTGGGGACAAATCAGGCAACAGACACAGCCTGACCTGTGATTTGGTGGTGACCTGTGAAAGGCAACTGCCAGGGGCTGGAGAGATGGCTCAGAGGTTAAGAGCACTGACTGCTCTTCCAGAGGTCCTGAGTTTAATTCCCAGCAACCATATGGTGGCTCACAGCCATCTATAATGAGATCTGGTGCCCTCTTCTGCCATGCAAGCATACATGGAAGGAATACATAATAAAAATAAATAAATTTTAAAAAAAAGAAGAAAGGCAACTACCAGAGGCTAAGGACTCGAAACTGGACATCATGAATGCCACAAAGACGCCAGTCCACCCCCCTTTAGCAGTCCAGAGTAAGACACAAAAGAGTACCTTTGCTTTGCGGGTCCATCCATCCCTTTATACAGTCCCTGTCGGATTTACATTTTGCGCTGGGGCTGGTGGGAAACTGCGGGAGGAAGGGCAGGAGAGCAGAGAATGAGCATTGCATCGCCAAGATACCACAAAGCCCTGCGCACCGGTGGTAACTGCAGCATCCGGGCGCCAGGAAGTGAAAACAGACCAAATCCATCAGTGTGGGACAGAACAAAGAAAAGGTGGTTCTCTCGTATGTGAAGCGTGCATGCGTGCGTGCGTGCGTGCGCGGGTGTGTGTACGCCACAGGTCAATGTTAGGTGTCTTTTTCTGTCACCTTCCGTTTTATTTTTTGAGACAGGCCTCCCACTAAGACTGTAGCTCCCCTATTTGGCTGGGCTGGCAGGTCAAGCATCAAGGTGGATAGGGAATCCATCCATCCACCTCCCCAGGACTAGAACCACAGGTGCGCACAGCTTCAGTGTGTATGCCGGGGATCAAACTCAGATCCTCATGCGTGAATGGCAAGCACTTTAATGACTGACTCGTTTTCCCAGCCCCCATATGTGGAGCCTTGGTCTGCCAGGTCCTGACACATGCTATGTCATGGACCAACTTCAAAACAGTGTGAAAGGCGCCAGACACAAGAGGCCGTGTCCGGTACGGTTCTATGTATAGGGATGTCCTAGATAGACGAATCCCCAGAGAGGGAAGGCAGACTGGTTGTACATGGCTGTGGGGAGAGAGAGATTAGTCACTAATGGGGACAATTTGTTTTGAGTGTCAAAGTTTCTTGGGGGAGGGGGTAGGAAATTTCTGGAATTAGGTGATTATGATGATGGTCTGCATGATGTTGCAAAATAAAAATCACCAAATTGTGTATTTGGAAGCCATTGGTTTTAGAGTGTATGGATTTTATCTCAAAAACAAGACTAAATAGAAATGTGAACAGCAGACGTCACGACAGCCAGGAGGCACTCTTGGGGACGGCTTTTGGGGTAGAGAGTAGGTGGCCCTGCCACCACAGGACTGAGAAGCTGACAGATAGCAAGGTGTAGCAGGCCACGTGGGAAGAGAGAACATGGCCAGCACACTCCTGCCTGAAGAAAATGGGTCAGCTGTGTCTGGGGCTGAAGGACAGAATAAGGGAAGAGAGAAGAGAGGACTGGTTTGGGTGTTTGACTTCATGCAGCAGGTCGAATGGTGAGTCTTAAGAACAAACACAGGCGGGCAGGGCCTCTGCTCCTTGTCACCTGGGCATTTGTTTAGTTTAGTTTGTTTGTTTTTGAGACAGGGTTTCTCTGTGTAGCCCTGGCTGTCCTGGAACTCACTCCGTAGACCAGGCTGGCCTCGAACTCACAGAGACCCACCTGCCTCTGCCTCCCGAGTGCTGGCTCATTCATGTCTTTTTATATCAGGACGAGGCTCTAGATACCCTTGGGTTCTGTGAGAGCGTTACCTTGGCCGAGTCATTTCACTTCCTCTAAGCTGTGTTTGACCGTCTGTTAAAGGAGGGTAAAGTGCTTTGTCTTATATGGATGCTAAGAAGGTGGAAAGACGGCTTAGCATGTAGTCCTTGCTCAGTGAATAGTTCCCACGGTTTCCAGACTCAGTTTCTCTTTACTGCCTGGATTGCTTTCTTTCTGTGGCCTACCAGGACCCTGGGTTCTTCTCTTGGTAACTCCTAAATTCAATTATGAATCTTCTAACTGCAAATCCTCGGTCACATCCCTATAGCCTAACTACCAGCCTGACTCATAACAGGTCTTTATCATCATCGTATGAATGAATGAATGAATGGTGTACTATGGCTCTTGGGTGGTTGTGTAATTTTCATTATCAGCTATGAAAGGAACTCCCAGGAAAAAAAGATACACCAATTCTATTTTTTTTTCTCTAAAAGAATTCTAACATTAGTTTTTTGATTGCTGCATGGGTTGGAGAGGTTCTCGATCCCTCTCCTGGCCCATAGATAAGTGGTTCCCTCGCTGTGTAGCTGGGCCCGTGTGTGATCACAGAACTAACGTGGTGCCAGCTCCGGGCTTATGTCTTCTTCTGCCTTCTTGGCTCTAGGGTCTCTGAATGCAGTTTGGAAAGTTGGTCGCTCTTTTGGAGGAGGCACGCTAGAAGACCCCAAGAAGAGAAAAACACTTGAGAGTCCCTGGAAGTGAAGAGGTGCCCAGCACTGAGCCTCCAAATGATGCTAACACGCTAACGGCAGCTGCTTTGCAGCCGCAGCTCTGAAAGAACAAGGCAAATCAGCCACCCAGCTGAGCTCAGCCCACCACGGAACTGCAAGACTAAACCAAGCTGTGTGAAGTCCCTCGGGTGCGCGGGGCGTTTAAAGAGCTGGAACAAAAGCTGGGCGGTGGTGGCGCACGCCTTTAATCCCAGTACTCGGGAGGCAGAGGCAGGCGGATCTCTGTGAGTTCGAGGCCAGCCTGGTCTAGAAGAGCTAGTTCCAGGACAGGAGCCAAAAAGCTATGGAGAAACCCTGTCTCGAAAAAAAAAAAAAGCTGGAACAATCCATACATAATCAGGTGTACACTAGGGCTCAGTCGCATTTACTGAGATGACCAGAGATACTGGGGGTATTGACCTACAAAGAGGGGAGGCACAAGGCCAGGTGGAACAACCCAGGCCAGACTGCAGTATAGGCTAAACTCCCCTCCCCAGGGTCCTGTGGTGCCCCCCAGGCTGGCAGCACCCCATAGAGGCTCCAGTGAAATGTAAAATAAATCACACACGAGCCAGGAATCATGCTGTGAGCTGCACAGAAAGCCTGTGAAGGTAAGAGCGGGTATTCACACAGGCCCGCTCTTAGACTGGGGCAAGCAAAGAGCTCTTTCCCAGAATGCATCTCCCCTGATCACTCAGAGAGGGTCCCCTACTCACCTCGGGACAAAGCTTCTGTTCTTGCCCTTCTGACTTGAGGAAGTTTGTCATCACAAAGAACGAGTTCCCCTGCAGAGAGAAATGGAAGAGCAAAGGCGGGGCCTGGGGGAGCAGAACTCCTTAAGCTAAGTGCCTGCCGGGGGCGAGTCTTTTGTACTCTTCGAAGCCTCTAGAAATCAGCCGCGGGCAGCACGGACTTTGCCAAGGGCTTAACATCAAAGCTGCAGGAACTGTCTCACCAGGCAAGGGGGAGCAGCGGAGCTTTCAAATGTGGGGAGCAGTCATTTTCCGAGCCAACCTCACAAGCTGCTGCACCAGTTTTCCCACAGTAAAATCCCATTGAGACTCTGGAGAGCTGGGGAAGTGGAGGTGGGTGTGGGCTGCACCCTGGGCAAGCTGTTCGCATTTCTCAGGGCTTAATGGAAGGCCACCGGGCTTCCCACTACCTGGGCAATCAGTGGCTTTTATGGTTTCTAGCTAGAAACAAATAGCAGCTTGGGCCTGATGGTTTTGCCAAGTGCTCTGGCTCCCCAGGGTTGCAAATGGGCTCTTTTGTTCCTCCCACCCCCGTCTGTTCCCAACTCCTCGGCCCCTCTTTTATTTCTCCTTTTTTGGCTAAGTGTTTCGCAGACTCAGCTAGCCACACAGCTCACTGCGACCTGCACCTTTTCTCTTTGTCACAAACCCTCTCTTTAGAAAGAGAGGTGGTTTAGAAACCACCTCCTGGGGACCTTTTCAATGCTAAAAGGTCACACCAGCCGTGCAGAAGCCAAGCGCTCCGCCCTTCTGAATCCTGGCTGCGCCTGCCGCGCTGTGGCCCTGCCTCTCAAGCCACTTGCGCTCCAGCGCCAGCGAATCAGACCACATTTGGAATGTGCCAGGAGGCGCTGCTATTTCGGGCAGCCCGGTAGGACTTGATAAAGCAAAGACGCATCTTCTTTGAGCTGCTGGATGTGACCCAGTTTGGCAATTTTTAGGTTTTCTCAGTTGGGATTTTCGCAGGTTTTAAATAGGGCCAACGCTTTTCATTTCTGTTGAGACAGGGTATTATGTATTCCAGGCTGGCCTCAAACTCACTAAGAAGCTGAGGGTGACCTTGAACTCCCAATTCTCCATCCTTGACCTCCTGGGGCTACGGGCTTATACTGCCACTGGTTTTTGTGGCACTAGAGATTGAACCCAGGGTTTCATGCATGTTAGTCAAGCATTCTACTGTTTGAGCTAGATCCCTAGACCCTAACCAACTTTTTTTTTTTAATGAGGCTCTAGACCCCTAAGTATGGGGAGAGGCAGAGGCCAGGGATGAGTCCTGGAGTCAGCTGCCTGGTGCTCACCTGCAAAGGGAAGGTGTAGTCTGCAGTGTCAAAGATGTTGCGCCGTGACTTCATCTCCACACCCTCCACAACGTTCTCCACCACCTCTGCAATCCCTTTGACCTTGGTGTGCACAGAGCTGATAACAGGCTCCTTCCGCTGGTACAGCTTGTCACTCACCAAAGCAAAGCTGAGGACAGATGAAGAACAGTGGTTTTCTTAAAACCCCCGGGCAGTGGTTTGGGCTGCAGCCTCTGGGGTAGGGGTAGTGGGAGCAGCTTTCGTTCTCAGCCTGCTTGCCCAGCGACCTGCTTCCTCGTGCCTCTCCCTCTCAGCTGCACCTCTCCCCATCCCCCTTAGTATTACCCACTGTAGGCAGAATTTCGACTCAGTCCCGTTCTTGGGTGGCTGAACGGCTCTGCTTGCTCTTATTTCAGGTCATTGGGTTTTTGTTTTGTTTTGTTTTTTTTGAGACAGGGTCTCTCTATGTAGTCTTGGTTGTCCTGGTATAGACCAGGATGGCCTTTGAACTCACAGAGATCCTCCTGCCTCTGCCGCTCAAATGCCAGGATTCAAGGTGTGCACTGCCACACCCAGCAGGTCTTCTCATTTATAAGAACTCTACAGGACAGATGGACAGTTGCCGGGGAGAAGAAATGGGGAACGGCAGTTAATAAGTACTTTATTTCCTTTAAAGATGACAAAAATATGTTGGCGGATAAAGGCATTTCCTATATAATACTAAGCACGTGTTAAATAGCACCTGTCTGTTCACTTACAAATAAGCCCTTTATTCCTTTCTCTTTAAGAGGTCAGTTTTATGCTATCCGAACTTTACCTTGATAGGTAAGATAAAAATCACACACCCCTTTAATCCCAGCACTCAGGAGGCAGAGGCAGGTGGATCTCTGTGAGTTTGAGGCCAGGCTGGTCTACAGAGTGAGTTCTGGGACAGCCAGGGCTACTCGCAATGATGTCTACTGGGGGGAGAGAGTGGGATGAAGGATGAGTTTGCAGGGAGTGGAGCTGGATTAGTATGCTTTGCTTTGTCAGTTGCACGGTAGCACGTAGGTTTTATTTTATGCACCATACATGTTAGCATTTCTTCAAACTGTGATTAAAGAAGAAAGAAATTGGTCCAGCGAGATGGCTCAGTGAGTTAAGACACTTGTGACAAGACAAATAAAGCTTGCCTGGAGATCAGAGAGTAAAACAGTCACATTTGTCAGCCCTACAGGCCAGGCAGTGGCAGCACACACCTTTAATCCCAGTAGCCACACTAGGTAGCCATAGAGGTTGGGCGGTGGTGGTGCACGCCTTTAATTCCAGCACTAGAAAGGAATATAAGACTGGAGGAGACAGATCTCACACACAGTCTCATTCTGAGATTCCTGGAGGCAGGATCGCCATTTTGGTCTGAGGTAGAGGTAAGAACCAGTGGCTGCCTGCTTTGCTTTTCTGACCTTTAGGCTGAACCCCAATATCTGTCTCTGGGCTTTTATTATCTTATCTGTGCTATAACTGACGGCCTGGGTTTGATGCCCAGAACCCACATGATGATGAGAGGAGAGAACTAACTTCCAAAAGTTGTTCTCTGACCTTCGCCTGCTCAGCATGGCACCCACACAAAATGCAAACAGTTAACTAAAAAATGTGCTGGTGCTGGAAACTGAGATTCAGAACCCACTCAGCACGTGCGGTGCAGTGTCGGGTAGAACGCTGCAGGCAGAAACAATTACAAGTGTTCAGCCTCACTCCAGCCTCAAAACGCAAGCAAAACACTTGCAACAGCCTCCCAGAAGAACACGTGCTTAGTTGTTCGGTGGGGAGCTCAGCCTGATGCCCCATATCCCTTCTAGAATATGCAACTCAGGATCAGCTTACTAGAGTCCAGCCCTGTCAGTTATGAAGGCTTTGCAAACATATGGACCTTTTTATCATAATGAACATGAAAATTCTTTTTTGTTTCATTTGTTTTGGTTTTCAAGACAGGGTTTCTCTGCATAGCTTTGGCTGTCCTGAAACTCACTCTGTAGACCAGGCTGGCCACAAGCTCACAAAGATCTGCCTGCCTCTGCCTCCCAAGGGCTGGGATTCACCACTGCCGCCCTGTAAACATGACAATTCTATTAACACTTCCTAGAGATGCATCGAAAGAGAAAAGAGGCAGAGACTGCAGTATCTTCCGCTTTAGGAAGAGCAGTCTAGTGGCCAATCTAGTCACAAACTCTTGACCTTGTGCAATGACTCAAGAGAAGCCAGGCTTCCCCTCTGGGTCATGGGTTCAGTCACAATTCTCTAATCTCTAACTCTGATGACTCTAAGAAACTGATGGGCAATGCATCCAGGTGTATTCAAAGCCAGCAGCCTCTGGAGCAAGCACAGTATTAAGGAGCCAGATATCTAGCTGAGCCTGGTAGAGTAGGTAAGATTGAGAAGTGGGGAAGGAAGAGCTGGAAAACATGGCAGGCACAAGAGACCTGCAACAGGAGAGGCCAGGGCCCTCCAGAGACCCTTGCAGACCAGTTTGGCCCAAGAGGAAGAAATGAAAGAGCCCAGATAGAGCAGAGGTGGAGAGAGAGCTTTGGGGCCATGGAGCCCTGAGACTGGCTCTCACCTAACTCACCAAATGTAGATACAGAGGATCACCAGAAAAGTGTTCTTCAGAGTCCCAATCCATATGCTGTGGATTTGAAGGACTTTCACAGATTTGTAGCTGCATAACTGGACCACTGGCACCATGGTGAGAAGGTTCTCTGAGCTCCCCAGGAAGGAAGTGCTTCTCAGCAAAGTCTACCTGTCTCCTATGAGAAATGCCTAAGTTCCGAGCAAAGGTAACTCTGAGGTGAAAGACAAGCTCTGAGGAGACCTGCTTTAACGTTTGTTTAATGTATCACTAGCCTAGGGCCTCGCTTCTGCCTTTGCTGCCCGTACATCCTCACTCATGTTGCCAGGAGCATTCGTAGGAGCCTCTTCTCCCAGCAAAGGCACTTGCTCTGCCTGAGGAGAAACGCCAGGTCAAAGGGCAGGCACATTTATGGCTCAGTTCTTTGGGTCAAACTACAGAAGTCTGCATTGTTTCACGCAAAGCAAACGTGTACACCCTGCCTTTCACAAAAGTCTTGACGGACAAAGGGCATGGTTGCATGGCATGGCTGAGACAGTGAGGGGTCTAGGCAGCACCTCGAGCATCGGCACAGAGATGAGGATAGATGCAGTAGTGAGAAGCCCTCTGAAGGAGAAGGGCACCGAATGGAACTGTGACGTGGTTACACAAAGAAGGGGGCCAGGCAGGCTTTCCCTGTGGTTGCGAGCTGGTGCCAGTGCAGGTGACTTGACGGTGACGGTGGTGGTTTTTCATTTATGCCACCACTTTCCCCTTTCCCCCATCTCTTTTCCATCTGCATTTAAATACAATGTCTCATCTTAAAAATAAACCCTCCCCCCATCCCGCATTCTCCCAGCACTGTGCAGGGTCTGACTCCTCCTAGCACCACGCAGGGCCTGGCTCCTCCCGTGGAGCCCCGTCTTTTGAAAGAGTGAGTCAGCACATCCATTTCCGCACCTCCATTCACTCCTCCACCCACTCCAGTCTGGCTGCCCCCCCCCCCCCCACTTCTCTAGTGCCGCCCCTGCCAGCTCACTCTCTTCCAAGTCCAGCAGACATGCTGCAGCTGCCATGGCCGACTCTGGTGACCACGGTCCACTTCCTTCTCATTCTTCCCTCAGCCTCGAGAAGCCTGCATTCTCCTGGCCTCTCCATCTCAGAATCACTTGGAAACTTCTGCATCTCCCTGCCACTTGAATGTTAGTACCACTTAGGGTTAGTACCACTTAGGGTTCCAAGCTTCTTGCTTTCATTTTCCTACTGATCAGTTGAAGATGTCCGTGGCTCCAACCACCATCTGTCTATAAACTGGTGATAGATAATCTATCCTAACGCTCTGAAAGCAAATACCTACACAATCAGTATGCACAGTTATGAGCCTCATACCATTCAAACTCAAAGCCTTAAGCTCTGAACTTAGCCTTTGACCCTGATTGTTTTTTCTTCTGAACTCACTAACTCCAGAAAGGTATCCACCAACTTCTGGATCAGTGGCCCAAGTCAGAAGTGAGACACATTCTTGACCCATTCTCTCCGTAAGGGTCATACATGGTTCATTTATGAAAGCTGCCCAGGCAGCCAACCCCTCTGCTCCACGGAGCCCCAGAAGAGGCTTCTGGGTGGCCTAGTGCATACCCACGGCTTCCGGTGTCCACGGGCTGGTGCTAGTGTCTCCGAGGGGAGGCCCAGGGGACTTGCTCATCCATCCTCCTCCTCACACATCTGTTAAACTACATGTCCTATCACTTGAGCTGTGCAATGGAGTGCAATCCTTCCACTTGGGCGGTAGCAGGTAGCAGTAGGAGGTCAGTAGTTCAAGGTCAGGTGAAGCTACATGTAGAGTTATTAGAAACCCTGTCTCAGAAAAACAAAATTAAAGAAATTCGACTATTTCATTTCCCTGGTATTACTGATATTGCTAGGCTCCACCTATCCTCCATCACTGTCGACTCCTTAATACAGATCTCCATCTGCTCACAGCTGGGTGATCCAATACTGTTTGATCTCCCTCTGGGCCTGGTCCTGTCCCCTCCGCTCTCCAGTCTGAGCATGAACTCTGGATGAGATGTCCAAGTTCATTGTCAGCTCTGCCTCTGCCTGGCTATATGACTTTGGTCACCAAAGAGATTTGTAAAGTCATATGATCTGTTACATGGCCGAAGACTGTTCACTTGGATACTACACAGTCAGGAAGCAGACAGCTCTAGGAAAAAGGTGTCTATGGACCACTGTGAACTCACAAACCCACAGTCCTTCTCGGTGGCAACCAGGCACCAGGACCTCAGCTGCAGCTGTCCCCTAAATGAGCCGGATCCCACCAGTTCCCCCATCCTGTAGCATGTTCCCAAGGGTGGCCGATCCTGATCTCTGGCAATGGTACCTTATCAGGGAAGAGTCTAGACACATGACCGAGGACTTTGAGATATGAGATTACTAGGTTATTTGGGTGAGTTCCAAGAGCCCACGTGTCCCTGTCAAAGAGGCAAAGAGCAGCCTGACAACGCATGCAGAGAAAAGGAGGCATTCTGAAAACGCAGCAAATAGGGAACAGAAGAGGCTGCCTCCTCTTTATGTTTTCCAGCACCCTCAAGATAAAGCTCAATTCTGTCCACAGGCTGGGCACTGCTGGTTTCTGCAGTCCCCTGGGCCTCCCTTCTGAGACACGGAAACATCAGCCAGATGCTGTTAAACCATAGCCCAGTGCTGTGTTAACAGCCAGGGAGGCTGGGCTGGAGTGGACACCAGAAGCCATGGGTATGCACCAGTCCTCCCAGAAGCCTCTGCTGTGGCACCATGGAGCACAGGGGCTGGCTGCCTGGGCAGCTTTCATAAATCTAAAGAGAAGGGGATTGTGTTCTCTTTCTTTCTTTCTTTCTTTCTTTCTTTCTTTCCTCTTCTTTTTTTTCTTTTTGAGATTATGTGTTTCAGATTTTGTTTTTATGTTTTGGGGCTAGACACAAATAAAAAATATCACAGTGGAAGTAGACAGAACATTCTAGCTGCTTGCTCAGTATCTCTACCAGTCCTGACCTCTCTTTGCTGTTGCATGGGTCAGACAAAAGCGTCCTTATCCTCAGGACGCTGGGCCATCTCTCACCATAGCAGGTCCATCTCCACTTGGTCCACATCTCTCAAACTCCACCGCCCCATTCTAGCTCACCCGGGTGACTTCAGCAGTTTCTTAGTGGTGCTTGTACCCCATTCTTGTCGTACCACAAGACCCATTCCCCTGCACAGTGTCACTGGCGCCTTTAGATACAGCAGTCAGATGGTTCCACTCCCCAGCGGTAGACAGGCTCTTCAGAGAATCACAGTGGAGCTCTTACCGCCCTGGCTCCTGCTCCTCCCTCCTCCCTCGTGTCTGTCTTCGCTGCCCCTCTGGTTTGTTATCTCAGTCTTTGCAGCTACCGGCCTTTGGGTCCTATGTGTCACGTGGCCAGATTCTTCTCCTACAGGGGTCTCCTCCTGAGTAGGCCTTTCTAATCCTCCAGCTGCCCGAACTCATCCAGGGCCAAGGTGATGAACAGCACGGTTCGTGTCTCCTGGAGCCGTAGAGACTGCAGCTGGCTTGGGTTCAGGGTCTGGTATCTTCTCCACCTCCCTCATCACACCTGGCATCACAGGAGAGGCCAGTCTTCCAGGTGGGAGGCTACCCTTTGGGGAACAGCCAGTCAGCCTGGGATTCCAATTTAAATACCATACATAAAGTATAGGCACATCCTCTCCCCAACAAAGGACAGCCTGGGGCTTCAAAGGCCAACACCTTTGTGTGCTGCTGGTGGAGGTGGGCTGGGCCAGGGGGAGAAGCTGCCATAAGTGAAATAAGCCCTCCCAGTTCTTTGTCGGCCACTGAAATATTTCTGAGATCCATCTCCAGGAAAGAGTAAACAAAATTCACAGTAGAAAGTAAATATCTTTTACCTCTCTGCACCGAAGCATCCTGTGTCTTCTCAGAATATGGAATAAAATTCAAGATGGTGACATTACAGATGGCTTGGTTCAAACAGTAGCTCCCTGGTCATAGAAAACCAGAAAGAATAGCACTAGTGGGAACCAGCAGTTGCTGTGGGCTCCTGCTGGGACTGAGGAAGGGGCTAGCCTTGGCAATAGCCAGAAGCATAGTCACCACAGCTCTTTCAGGGCTGAAGATATACAGATGAAACAGAACTGCAAACAAGTCCCAAACTCCCTGGAGATTTCTGACTTGTTTATTATTTTTTTTAAATATTTATTTATTATGTATACAATATTCTGTGTGTATGTCTGAAGGCCAGAAGAGGGCACCGGACCTCATTACAGATGGTTGTGAGCCACCATGTGGTTGCTGGGAATTGAACTCAGGACCTTTGGAAGAGCAGGCAATGCTCTTAACCTCTGAGCCATCTCTCCAGCCCCCTTGTTTATTATTTTTATGTATGCGTGTGTGCCTTCGTGAGTTTATGTGTGTCCTCTGTGTGCAGAAGCCTGCCAAGGCCACAAGGTTTCAGACCCCCTGGAACCGGAGTTACAGGTTATTATGAGCCATTATGTAGATGCTGGGAACTGAACCCAGGTCGTCTGTAAGAGCAGTTAGCGTTCTTAATCTCCAAGTCACCTCTCCACCACAATCTCTGGCTTTTGAAATGACCTTATAATAAATGTTCTGTTTTTGCCTGCCAACCTTCCTCTATTCTCTTTCTCTTTCTCTCTCTCTCTTTCCCTCTCTCTCTTCCTCCTTACTCTTAACTGCGGGTAACTACACTATTGAAATCGCTCTCTCCTGTGGCATCTGCGGGCATTTAACACGTGCAAGACTTGAGTCCACCACATGAAAGGAAAGAGTTAATGTTTTTAAAGATTATTTATTTATTTATTTAACTTTTTGAGTCTCACTATCTAGCCCTGACTGACCTGGAACTTGCTCTGTAGATCAAGCTGTCCTTGACTCACAGAGATCCGCCTGCCTCTGCCTCCCCAGTGCTGGGATTAAAGGCGTGCGCCACCACACCAGCTGATTTACTTATTTTTACTTTATGTCTACGGTGCTCTACCTGCACTTACATGTGTGCAGCTGGTGTGTGCAGTGCCCCTGGAGGCACTGGGTTTCCCTGGAACTGGGGTCACAGGTGGTTGCCAGCCACGAGGTGGGTGCTGGGAACTGAACCAAGGTTCTTAATCATTGAGCCATCTCTCCAGGTCTGGAACTAAGTATTATAAAGTCTTTTCAGAGTTGTCTGACTGATCTGCTTTGAAAGAATCGTGTGCTGGACAGGGGTAGAGGTGTACACTTTTCATCCCATCTCTAGGCAGAGGCAGGCTGGTTCCAGGCAGGCCAGGGCTACACAGTGAGACCCTATTGCTAAATAAATAAAACAAGGAACTGTGTACTGGACCTAATAATGCCACAAAGTCACATCGCCGGAAGAACTGTGACACCACCCATGTACTGACACACAATGAACATTTACTAACCAGTACTCTCTGCCGTATTGGTCCTGCACTAGCTGGCAAAGGAGTACCTAACATTGTAATTTGGGCATATGTCTTGTCAATTATATTTATTGGATAGTAAATACACAGAGCAAATATTAGCACCCCTAATAATAATAACCAATTATAAGCCAAATGAGGACTTGCAAAGTGATATATAGTTCCCTAATAGCTTTGTTATTAGCTCACTTAATATTCTCAATCATGATTGTTCCCATTTTATAGATGAGAAAACTAAGATCCACAGAGCCAAGGAGGTTGGGGAAATGACTCAGTTGATAAAATGCTTGTCACAAGAGCACGAAGACCCGCAATCTCACATGAAGGCCAGGTTTGGTGGCAAGCGCAGTGCTTGAGAGAGAAGGAAATCAGAGAGAAGGAAGCCCCTGGAGCTAATTGGCCACCAGCCCAGCCAGATGGGTGAGCTCGGGTTTAGGAAGAGATCCCTTCTCAAACCGTAAAATAGAGAGTAGTCCAAGAACAGATCTAAATATCAAACTGTAACATCCACACACATCTGTGTGCACACGCACATACAGATGGACACGTTCAAAAACATGCACATGAGAGAGAGAGAGCGAGAGACAGAGAGAGAGAGAGAGAGAGAGAGAGAGAGAGAGAGAGAGAAGGTTTCTGAATCCACATTTCTACATATCAAACCCAAGCATGGTTATGGTTACTATGAGACTCAAAATAGAGGATGGATATAAAATACTCCTTCTGCTCACGAAGATGGTTTTTTAGAAATGGCTACCAGATATTGGTCGCTTGCATCACAGCCATGATAAGGAACGCACTTCTCCTCTAGTTGTCCAGAGGTTGTATGAACTAACACACAGAAACAGAAGCAGGCTGGTTAAGTGATTTGGCCGAGAAGATGTATCCAGGATTATAAAACAGACCCCCTTTGAGCTGGAGAAGACAAGCATAAAGACCCAAATTCAACTTGCTGCAACCTTGTAAAAGTTGAGCATAGCAGCAGGTGCCTATAATCCCAGCACCAGGGAGGCAGAGGAGGATCCAGGCACTCAGTGGCAAGCCAATCTGAGCTTCAGGTTCTGGGACGAGAGCTATGAGGAAGTTGATCTCTGGCCTCCACACACACTTATGGGGCCACGCTCCCGCTCAGTAAACCACAGCACGCCACGTGCTGTATCAAAAGCTCCATCATTAGCATAGTTAGAGAAACACAAGTCAGAACCACATTGAGCAACCACTTCACAACTGCGAGGTTAGTTTCGATCAGAAAGCCACAGAGTCGAGTGTTGGTGAGGATCCGAGAACGGAACCCTGACACTTGGTGCTGTGGAAAGGTGGAGCTGCTGGGCCAAACAGTCCGGCAGTGCCTCCCAGGGTGATGTGCAGTCGCTGCCATGAGATCCAACAAGGCCCCTTCGAGGTAAACCCAGCAGAAATGAGGGCATAGGTCCAGATGACAAAATTAGGAAGAACCCAACGTCCATCATCTGATGAATAGATAAGTAAAAGCAGTTTATATATAGGGGACTGTCATCCAGCCATTGAGCGCATACAGCAATAACACACGTGATAACGGAAACGAACACGGACCGAATGCTATGAGATTCTGTTTATATGAAATGTCAAAAACAGGTGAATCCATAGGAACTAAGGGACAGAGGTGAGGTTGAAAATGATGGCAGAAGGCGGAGATTCCTTTTGGGTTGATGGAAATTCATCATTTTTTTCCCCTCGGTTTTTCAAGACAGAGTTTCTCTGTGTAGCCCTGGCTGTCCTAGAACTAGCTTTGTAGACCAGACTGGCCTTGAACTCAAAGATCCACCTACCTCTGCCTCCACGCCTGGCTGAAAAAGTTCTAAACTTACTTATTTGTCTATTTATTTATTTACTGCCATTCAGCTCAGTGAACACATTGAAAGCCACGGACATGGACACTGTAAGTCAGGGAAAGTCCAAGGTACACACCGTAACTTCATAAACTGTTTTAAAAGGCCCCCTTGGTGCTCTAAAATGACATTTCCAAGCCTGGCTCTATGTTTCCTAAGCACAAGGATGACTCAGACTCACCTGGGGAAATCCCCACCTCCTCTCTGGGAGCCCAGGGTGTTGGTCTGTGTCTCCCAGGTTCCTCAGGCATGTCCTGCCCTGCTCATCCCGGCAGGCCTCTGCCGCAGTTGAAAAAACGGAAGGGAGGCCAATAGCCTGCTACCCTTCCTTTGTGGCTTCCTCCGGCTACAGCCAAGGGCAGCTTCTTCCTACTGTTTCCTCCCAGGCGCTGTTGAGAGTGTGTTTCAGATTTAACAACCACGTGGAATCTAGCAAGTGCACCAGCAGCTGCGCCCTGGGGGGGGGGGGGGGGGGGTGCTGTCCAGTGCTGCCGAGATCTGTCCATCCCACGCCCCACTTACCTAACATAAGAAAAGACGATCACATGCAAGACCCACTTAATGGTGCCATAATTCACACTCTGGATCCGGGTGACTTTGTTTGTCTCATACTGCAAGACGTCATTCCAGCTGCAGCAAGCCGGCATGGTGGCAGGCTCACTCTCTGTTCAGGCTGGATATTGGCTAGACCCTCCCAGGCTAGACCACAGCAAAGACCCAGGTAGGAACAGTCAAAGAAAACGTTTCTTAGCAGGAACATTTAACTTCCAGTTCCTCCAGTGACTGCCGTGGGGGCGGGTCCTGGCAGCTGCCCCAAATGTGAGTGGAATAAACAAGAAGCAAGTCTTACAGGCCTGGCTGGCAGATGACCCCGCCCTGCCATCCTCCCCCAGACGCCCGCACAAAGATGGTGTTCAGAAGATGGGCATTTTTAAAATTCCCCCTCCTCCTTTTCTTTTGTTCTTTTGAACCCATTCCACTTGGGAGAAAGCGGGCTGCCCTTCAGAAGTCATAAGACCCTGTGTGACTCAGAGAGGGGCCTAGATACTTCCATCGCGTCCATTAAGACACATCCATTTTGGTTTCTCTTGTTTGTTTGCAACAGGCTCCCAAGCATCCAGGCTGGCCTCAGATTTGCTGTTTTACCCAAGGATGGCCTTGAACTTCTGACCCTCCCACTCCCACCTCCTGAGTGCTGGGATTATAGGAACTCAGTACCACACCTCACAGAAATTGCCTGTTTGTTTTCTACAACCCTTTGTTCAGTCCACGCGTAGACGTGCACAGGCGCGGGGTAAATGAATGGCGGCTTTTGTCCTTCCCCACTCCTGGCAATACGTAGAGGATGGTGGGCGGGATCAGATTCAGTATGGGAAGACTATATAAACACTGCATCTTACTCCATCCTCTGGATCCTGTCCTGCACCGTGCCCTGGGCGGTCAACCTATGACTTGGGCCAGCCAGTGGCAGACCACCAAGAGCCAAGCTACCACCCAGCAGAAGTCGCTCTCTTGACCATGCCTGACGGAGACCAGCTGCTGGAGGACCGAGGATGTTGCCAGACAGGAGAAGAGTAGGGTTCCGAGGAAAGTGGAGTTGATTTTTTTTGGTTTGGATTTTGTTCGTTTTTGTTTTGTTTTGAAACAGGGTCTCATGTAACTAATTCAGGCTTCTTTTGAACTTCCTAAGCAGTTGAGACTGACCCTGAACTCCTAATCTAAATTCTGGGATTACAGTGGTGAGCTACCATGCCTGGGCTGAAACCCCACTGGGCAGGCTGAAGGAAAGTATGGTGGATAAAACGGGCAGCTTCCAACACAGGTTGCACAGCAGAGCCAAGATCCCGCGTAACAGACATGATTGGCACTGAACAATGCACCTGCGGAGCCCTGTGTCTGAGGCTCTGTGGATATGGCAGCTGTTTCTCTGCCTCAAGACTTAGGATCCTCCAGGCACAAGTGGACTGCTTCATTCTGAGAGTCTGACGTCAGAGGACAGTGCTCCTCCTGGAGAAAGAAGCAAGGGTGGCTGGGGTGTTATGGCTTGCTAGCTAGAAAGAGCAGAAAAGAATCTTCTCTCTGCCGGGCGGTGGTGGCGCACGCCTTTAATCCCAGCACTTGGGAGGCAGAGGCAGGCAGATCTCTGTGAGTTTGAGACCAGCCTGGTCTACAAGAGCTAGTTCCAGGACAGGCTCCAAAGTGTAACATGAGGGCCTATTTGTTGGGTTTTCTGTCCTGCCACCAGGTCCCACACCTGTTTATCCCCAAAGAAAATCACACAGAGGTCTCCAGAAGATTATAAACTGATTGGCCCATTAGCTCAGGCTTCTTATTAGCTCTTGTAGCTTATATTAACCCATTATTCTTATCTATGTTAGCCACATGGCTCGGTACCTTTTTTAGCAGGGTAGGTCACATCTTGCTTCTCCAATGGTTGGAAGCCCATTCCTCCCAGTCCTAGAATTCTCTTGTTCTCATCATCCCACCTCTACTTCCTGTCTGGTGGACCTGCCTATGCTTCTTGCCTGGCCAATCAGCGTTTATTTAAAACATGATTGACAGAATACAGACCATTATCCCATACCACCAAAGCTACAGAGAAACCCTGTCTCAAAAAACAAAAAAACATGGCACATCCAGATGATGAAAGAGTATTCAGCCATAAAAAGGGATAAAGAACAGATATGTGCTGTAACTTGGATGAGCCTTTGGGGATGTGAAGAAAGACAGAAAAGAAGCTACATCTCATAATTCAATTTCCAGATATGCCTGGAACAGGCAAATCATTCTATATTTTCTTTACACCGCCCACTGAATATCTCCCATGGGTATTCCATGGTCTTTCCTTTTCTTGGTGTTCTATATTTTAGCCACCACCCCACCCCATGAATGTTGTTGTCCTAGTTAGGGTTTTATTGCTGTGAAGAGACACCATACCATGGCAAATCTTATAAAGGAAAACATTTAACTGGGACTGGCTTACAGTTCAGAGGTTCAGTCCATTATCACCTTGACAGGAAGTATGGTGGTGCACAGGCAGACACGGAAGAAATATCCAAAAGTTCTACATCTGGATCAGCAGGCAACAGGAATAGCGAGAGACACTGGGTCTGTCTTGAGCATTTGAGACCTCAAAGCCCACCCCCAGTGACACACTTCCTCCCAGAAGGTTACACCTCCTATAGTGCTACTTCCTGGTGGCTAAGCTTTCAAATCTGTGAGCCCATGGGGCCGTTCCTTTTCATGCCACCACAGCTGTTCTCAGTAAGATTACTACTACTTCTTAGTGGCCAGATTTGCTGAACGTATGTGTATTCTTTATTTTGCTTGGCCCCTCGGACTCATTCAGCAGCATGGTTACTTATTTAGTACTTCTGGGAATAAATTCTCCCCTTGATTTCTATGACACCCCTGGTCACATGATATCCCTCTGGGGCTCTTAACATTCCATGACTCTCTTCTCCTCACACATCAGATCCAGCACTTTCTGTCGGCACAGGGCAGACTATGCAGCCATTACAAAGCACCCTCTTGGCTTCAAATAATGGTTTCTTTCTCGTCTGTGCTACGCACCCAACGCTAAGGGAACAGCCTCATCTTGAACTTTTGAGTGAGAACTCTGGAGTTCTTGAAGCAGCAATTAAAGACTGGCCTAGAAACAAAGCACTCACTGCTGCTCGTCAGGCATTGGTCAAAGTGATCACTTGGTCCCGCCCATCCGCTAGGAGCCGTGGAGCTCAGTGCTTCCCTGCATCCCTGGTGGACACAGAAACAGAAGCCGCAGAACTATTTGTTGAATAGTTTTGATGACTACGGCACTCCGTCTGTCCTTCCATCCGTCTGTCCCTCTCTCCCTTCCTCCCTCCCCATATGTTGTTTTAAGAATTACAAAAAACTGACCGACCCTGTTGGTGTATACCTTTAATCCCAGCACTTGGGAGGCAGAGGCAGGTGGATCTCTGTGAGTTCGAGGCCAACCTGGTCTACAGAGCGAGTTCCAGGACAGGCTCCAAAGCTACAGAGAAACCCTGTCTCAAAAAACAAAAATAAATAAATAAATTACAAAAAGGCAGAGTCCGGAAAGATGATTCTACGGTTAAGAGCACTTGCTGTTTCTCCAGACAACACAATTTCAGTTCCCAAAAACCACGTTGGGTGGATTACCACTGTCTGTAACTCCAGCTGCAAGAGATCTGACCCTCTTCTGACCTCTGTAGGCACTTGTATGCACATTTGTGTACATACAAGCAGACACACATAAAAATAAACCTTTAATTAAAAAAAAAACACCAAAGTTTGTATCTGGGATGTGGCTCGGTGGTAGAGAGCTTAAATAGCTTGTGTGATCCCTTTGTTTGTCTCCAGCAGGGCTTTCTTGTTTCTTTTCTTTCTTTGTATAAAAATTTATTATTGTTTATTTATTTGTTTGTCTGTTTGTTTTGATTTTTTGAGACAATTTTCTCTGTATAGCTCTGGCTGTACTGGAACTCATTCTGTAGACCAGTCTGACCTCGAACTCACAGAGATCCGCCTGCCTCTGCCTCTGAAGTGCTGGGATAAAAGGTGTGCGCCACCAGCCAGTTATAGGAGTTGATCTTAATGGGAGATATGCAGGCACAGGAAAGCAGCAGAAGCGGGGGAGTTAAGATGTTAGCATTGGAGCCTTTCAGAGAATACGCCAGCTAGAGAGGAACACGGCCATTGGGATCTGTTTGTGAACTAGAAAGCCGGGTTGTGATGTAAACAGGGGTTGTAGAAGTTAAAGGGTGACTTTCTTAGAAAAGTACGTGTGTGTGTGTGTGTGTGTGTGCGTGTGTGGTGTGCGTGTGTGCGGTGTGTGCGTGGTGTGCGTTATGTGCGGTATGTAGGTGTCTGGTTACAAGTTGCTGAAGGCCCAATTTCTTTAGGGGAAGCTAGGGGAGGGGTTTTCTCTGAGAAACAGATTGACTGCGACGCTAGCAGGAGTCAGCATCTCCCTGCAGCTATGAGTGTCGGAAATGCGGCCCGATTTCCTAAGAACTCTTAGACCAGAAACTAAAATCTCCCTGTCCTGAGGCTGCTCTTTCAGTTCCATTCCTCTAGGCTGCGTCGTTTTGTCTCTCTGGCACCCACTGGGTGTCTATGACATGGGATTTCTCTGCTTCTCAGAAATCATCACACACACACACACACACACACACACACACACACACGGTTCTTATTCAAGTGCAAGTCCAGATCCACTGGATTCCAGGATCCCAGGAGAGTAAATCTGATTGGTTCTGCCACCTCTCCCTGATCAGCTATGCCTGTGGGCGGGGCCACAGGACCTTCCAAAAGAGGGAAGATAGTTGTGCTGGGTGGTGGTGGCGCAGGCCTTTAATCCCTATGAGTTTGAGGTCAGCCTGGTCTACAAGAGCTAGTGCTAGGACAGGCTCCAAAGCTACAGAGAAACTCTGTCTCAAAAAACCAAAAGAAAGAAAGAAAGAAAGGAAGAAAGAAAGAAAGGAAGGAAAGGGTGGGGCAAGGTGAGAGTTGTTGTGCTTCTCAGAATAGACCCGAGGCCAGGACACCCCAGGTCCCCTCTTGAGTAGTAGAACAGCTCTGTGGCCTGTCTAAGCCACCTCCCAGGACGGTAAGGCTGCATGCCCACCAGCAGGGACTGGCCCTTGACTGCTTCTGCTTTCCCTCTCCCCAACCTCTGGCCCACTTCTCCATTATCTTTCCTGTTGTCCCTCCCCAAACAAACTACTGGCTCTAAAACCCTTGCTGGTGTGTGTGTCTTATGTGACTTAAGAGTCTGGGAACCTCGGTGCAGCAACGAGTAAGGCCAACAGTGGGGACCTGCAGCAGCCGGAGGACACCAGACCATGAGAAGAGGCAAGTGGGAAGGGAGGAGGAGAGGAGGCACTGCGCTCCCAGAAGCCATAGAAAGAACTAGTGGTTATAGACCGTAAGAGCAGGGACAGAGCTAGGTCGTTAAGCAACACTAGATAAACTGTGGAACAGGACAAGCCATGGCCTGAGCAGGGTGGGAGTGGGAGCTATATGTAGGACCCAAGCACCCAGCATCTGGGGAGAAAGAACTTGCTTCAAGCAGAGTCTGGGGAGGACTGGCCAGCCAAGTGGTGTGGCGGTGGCTGGAGACAGGGACTGTCGTCCTTGAACTCATCAGGTTTGAGGTGTTTAGCTGAAGGAAGTGAGGTGGGATCACCAGAAGCAAACTGGGTCAGCTACACAAGACGGGATTCTTTCTCTTTAGATGCTTGCGTTTGGCATCGAGGAGAAAACATAACTGGTCATGCTTTGCAGTAGCTCAGCCAATGACGTCATCACCGATGCTTCCATCTCCCTGTCTAGTGCTGGATTCTCCTCCTTAGTTCAGGTTCTTTGTTCCTGTCAACACTGACGTGGCTTCGCATCGATGACGAGAGTCTCTCCCTGTCCCTCAGCACAGTTCGCTGTGGCTGCTGAAAACGGTGCCAAGTGGTACCTTCCCCTCTCCGTGTCTCCACGGCATCTGGTGATGAATGGGCCCTCTTGGCTTTCGCTCCTTCTCACCCCTGAATTCAGATGAATTAGAGCCTGCTACTCTGATGGCAGAGGCTAGGAGGAAACTCTGGATCTAAACATGCTTTTCCTTAAATAAATAAATATGCTTTTCACTGAGTCCCAAGCCTCTCCCACATGCAGCTGTTTTTTAAAATAAAATAAAAGTAAAAGCTTGAAGCATTCAGTTGCACTAGCCACATATGCCTAGTGGATCCCCTTTTAGAGAGAGAAGAGGTAGAGGGTTCTATGGGGTCAGTCAGGAGGAAGAGGAGAGTGTCGTGATAGGTCAGTGATGAAGGAGAAGGCTGTCTCAGGTCAGGGAGCCTAGGGGTCAGGGAAGCAGAGTATCCTAGGGGATGGGGAGGGGAAGACACAGGACTGGGTGGCGGGATGGGAGAGCAGAAGATTCCGTTGTTGCTATGGTGAAGGAGGGGAGAAAGCCAACAAGGAGAACAAGAATTCCAGGGTGGTGTTGGAAACTGGAGCTCATGAATTTGTATTGCAACAGTCTGGGTGACTGCACAAGTGACAGGGGTTGGGCCTTCCTCCCAGTACCACCCAGCCACCCCTCAGTGCTTGCCAACGGGTCAAGCGACCCTTAGGACTTGTAGCCGTTGGTACCATCTGGGTGTTATGAGCATCTACGGTGGTTCCTGAAGCTGTGAGCACAGCCCCAGGAACAGATCTGCTTCTCTTTATACAGCCCTGGCTGCCCTGGAACCCCTGTGTAGACCAGGCTGGTCTTGAACTCACAGAGATCCACCTGCCTTTTCCTCCTGAGTACTGGGATTAAAGGTGTGTGCTACCACGCCTGGTTTTTCATTTTATTTTGTGTTTGAGACAGGGTCTAAAGTACCTCAGCCTACCCTCAAACTCCCTATGAAACTGGGGATAACTGCAAATTTTTGACGCTCTGAGGTCCCACCTCCCAAGCACTAAAATTCTAGACATGTGCCACCATATTAAGCTTGACTTTATTTTTATTGGCACATGTCGATGTAGGCCAGTGCACGTGTGTGGAGACCATAGGACAGCCTGTGGAAGTTGATCCTTTCCTTCTAGCATGTGGGTCTGGGGAACAAACGCAGGTCATCAGACTTGGTGGCAAACCTTTTTACCCACCGAGGATCTTGCCCCATCAAGCCATCTTGCCTCGAATTATGTTCAGGTATACATTAAATAAACACTCTTTGTTATCAACCATCACCAACATCTGTTTTAGTCTATTACTGTTATAATAGCAAAATACCTGGGATTAGCAATTTATAAAGTCCAAGGTCATGGTGCTGACATCTGCTTGGCATCTCTGGAGGGCCTTTGGCTGCATCAAGTCGTGGTAGAGGGCATCACATGGTCAAAAAGCAAGTGTACGTCTTAGCTCTCTCCCTGACTCTTGCTATCAGCATCTTTCTATGTCGGCAAACTGACCTCAACTCCTGACCCTCCTGTCTCAGCCTGGTAAACGTTGAGATTACAAGTAGGAGCCTCCATACCTAACTGTTTTGTTTTGTGAAGACAGGGTCTCACTCTGCAGTCCGCCTTGGCCTCACTGTGTAGCCCAGGCTGGCTTTGAACTTGGGACAGTCCTGTCTCAGTCTCCTGAGTGCTGAGGTGACAGGTGTGAGCCAACACACCCAGCTCCGACCTTTAATTCCTTGCGGTATAAATAGCTCCTAGAGGGATTGCTGGACCATATGGTAATTCTATATTTAAGCTTCTGTGGACTGGTGGTGCTGTTTTTTGTTTAATCTACCAGAATATCCACACATGCCTGACAGCACCTCCTTTTTTAACCCCAAAGCTGCACTCTCAGGGATGGGAACACCCTTGTATTAGTGAGCACCATTAAAACTGAGCTGAAAAGACATTGGTTTGATTCCAGTCAGGCATTCTACCTCATAGAACATAGGGGAAGGCAGCATGAAGTCATACTGGATAGATGACAGTTCAAGGTGGGAGGGAAGGGAGACAATGGCAGAAAAAGGGAAGAAGAGCAAGGAGGGAGGGAGAGGCTGTGATGTAAGCAGCTACCAGCTTCCATCTTCCTGGAATAACCCCAACAGAGACTTGTGCCCAAGCAAGCCTGACCTAATTGTGACTTCCCACCAAGTTCCATCCCACACCATTCTTCCTTAGCATAATAATAAATCCTTATTGTGAGACATAGCCTTACTGTCAATTACTTACAATCAAACCACATGAACTCATTCTGTGTAGACAGAGGGCACCGTTCTACCAGTGGCTTGACTTTCTTGGGCCTGTGCTGTGGGCCTTCATCAGGGAAGTCTCAAGACCAAAGGGACCAGGCTGCAGCTAGGAGTGAGTTCCCAGACCACGGTACTATAGGAAAAGGCAGGGTCAGCAGACAGGAAGCAAGATGAGAGCCAAGGAACAGGTCAGGGAGCTAAGCTCAGGATTTTTTCGTAGGTGGGGGATGGAGTAAGAAGGGGGAGAGAACCCCTTGTTTCTCCCCATGCTGAAGAGAGGAAGGCACGGCTGCAGAGCCCAGGATTCAGGCTCTCCTGTCCAACTCATTGCTCTCATTAAAACTTTTCTTCTCACTGCCCATCTTATCAAGTCAAGACATTCTCTTGGTGATTACACTCCCCCCCCCCCCAACAGTCCCCCACTTAGCATCTACATGCCCCTGCCTTTTGCCTTCCCTTAAGCTCCACCCACCACATCTCTGGTTAAGTGCCCCCTGGGGCTGTCATTCAGGAAGAAAGAGCTCTGATTGCCTGATTCTCATTAAGGGAATTGTGAGCTTGTTAAGAATAAGCACCATGCTTGAAGTCCAATGAACCACAACTGTTAACATGATGGTGGTGGTGGGGATGATGGGGAAGATGGGGAAGATGAGGATTATAATGGGAAAGATGGGGATGATGATGATGGTGGGGATTATGATGATGATGATGATGATGGGGATGATGATGATGATGATGATGGGGATGATGGTGACAGACTGTAAGTTCTTAGAAGACAAGGATAGTGGCCACTCCATATCCAGGTTCAGAGCCGCAATATTTAACTGTTGAATTGTTGCAACGATTATTATTTTTTTCACGATGAATGCCTATGGTGGTTTGAATAAGAACGACCCCTTATAGGCTCATATATTTGAATGCTTAGTCACCAGGGAGCAGAACTCTTTGATAGTATTAGAAGGATTAGGAATGGCCTTGTCGGAGGAAGTGTGCCACTGGAGTGGGTTTTGAGGTTTCAAGAGCCCATACCAGGTCCAGTCTCGCTCCCCCATCTCTGCTTCGGGATCAGGATGTAGCTCTCAGCTACTTCTCCAGCACCACACCTGCCTGCCACCATGCTCTCTGTCATGATGATAATGATCTAAGCCTCTGAAACTCTAAGTGAGCCTCTAATTAAATGCTTTCTTCTTCCTTCCTTCCTTCCTTCATTTATTTATTTATTTATTTATCAAGACAAGGTTCCAATGTAGCTTTAGAGCCTATCCTGGAACTAGCTATTGTAGACCAGGCTAACCTCGAACTCAGAGATCCACCTGTCTCTGCCTCCCGAGTGCTGGGATTAAAGGCATGCGCTACCACTGTCTGGTGCTTTCTTTTTTCAAGAAGAGTTGACTTTGGCTAGGTGGTGGTGGCGCACGCCTTTAATCCCAGCACTCGGGAGGCAGAGGCAGGCAGATCTCTGTGAGTTTGAGTCCAGTCTGGTCTACAACAGCTAGTTCCAGGACAGGCTCCAAAGCTACAGAGAAACCCTATCTTGAAAAACGAACCCCCTCCCCCCCCAAAAAAAGAGTTGACTTGGAATTCGAGGCCAGCCTGGTCTACACAGCTAGTTCCAGGACAGCTAAGGTGGTTACACAGAGAAACCTTGTCTTGAAAAACAAACAAACAAAAAAAATTGACTTGGTCAAGCTGTCTCTTCACCACAAAAGCAGTGACAAAGGCAACGCCCTGCTTCCCTTTCTAGCTTTATTCTGAAGTCAACGGCCCTTTGTGCCCTTAGCTGTGGCTCATTGGATCAAGGAAGAACTCTAGCCAGGAGAGTCAAACTGTTGGCTGGCTAGTGGCTAGTCATGACTTCTTTATCAAGAATATGAATAAGGGCGTCAGAAGGATGACTCTGTTTAAGAGTACTGGCTCCGTCTCTGGGTCATTGGGCACTGCGCTACTCTACGTTACTCTAGGCAAGCTCCCTTTTGCAAGGACTTGAGTGCCTGTTTTCAATTCTTTGGAGGTAAAAAAAAAATTCTAAGAGCAGAATTGTTGCACCATAATGTCACCAGGACACAGTAGGTTTTCTAAAGACCTTCTCTCCGTCAAAGCTTCATCACAGTTTGCCCAGCAAATACCATTTTGAGTATGTAGGCATTCAAATCATATTAGTTTAAATCATATTTTTTCTTTATTTCATTTATTTATATTATTTGATTTTTGGAGACAGGGTTTCTCTGTGTAACAATCCTGGCTGTCCTGGAACTCAATTTGTAGACCAGGCTGGCTTCAAACTCACAGAGATCCACCTGCCTCTGTCTCCCAAGTGCTAGGACTAAAGGAGTGTGCCACCACCGCCTGGCTTATTTATTCATTTTTGAGACAGGATCTCCCCGTGTAGCTCTGGCTGTCCTGGAACTTGCTGTATAGACCAGGCTGATTTTTCTTCATCTAAAAAGAATTACCACATTTATTCACGTGAGTGTATATGGCATGTGTGCTGTGGTGTGCAAGTCAAGGTCAGAGAATAATGTGTGGGGACCTGGGGATTGAACTCAGGTCTTCCGGCTTGTTAGCATATACCTTTCGTCACTGAGCTGTATCAACCAGTTCTTGTATAATATTTTCAAGACAAGTCACCATAATGGCATGCTTTCATAGCACAATGTTTACTCTAGGGTGGAACCCAAGTCTGGCATCTGCATTTATTGGTTGTTGGATCCCAGACACGTGTTTTAACCTTTCTGAGCTTTGGTTCTTAGCCTACCTTACAAAAGATCCCAGATAAATAGGTACCCAAAACTCAACAGACTTTAGGGCCTCCCTCCGGTCCATAGGCACCTACTATATGAGTAAAATGAGAAGAATGTCAGTTGGTCTGGGGGCTTCCCTTTCTCTAAGAAAAGCAGCTCCGGGGAGAAAGGGTTTATTCGGGTTCATAATTCGAAGTCCACCACGGCAGAGAAAGACAAGACATAGTGTTCAGAAAGCGGGGTAAGAAGAATGAATGTGCCTAGCTCCCTTTCTTTTTACATGGACTATGAGCCCAGCCCTGGGAATAGGTGACACCCACAGCGTGAGTGTTCCCACATCAGGGAGCCCAATCAAAAAAAATCCCTTCCTCAGCCCCTGGGGATGTGCGCAAATACATCTCTTCCAGGTGATTCTAGATTCTGTCAAATTGACAGTTAACACATTAACACAGGTGGCAAAGGAGAGAGAGAGAAAGAGAGAGAGAGAGAGACAGAGACAGAGATTCCAGGTTGTTTGGAAAGCCTTGAGAGCCCGAGAGGCCTATAATGTATAGGTTTCCTGTCCTTTACTCTCTCTTTACTCAGATCGGAGGAGTCAGTAGTCCCCAAGTCCACCGTTGGTCCAAGGATAGCTCTGTGACCTCAGACAAGTCCCTTCCCCTTTGATGTGCCTGTTGGCCAGCGGCCAGGGATGTGACCAGCAGAGGGCAGCAGTGCACCAACATTCACTATGGAGTCTGCGCTGCTTTTGTCTGACCCTGGCCTGGAAAATTGCTGAGATGCAATACGTCACTCTTTTCGAAGAAGGTTATTTTGCTCTCAGTGCACAGTTAGAACAAGGTCTTCCCACTGTGTACGGATGAAAATGGTGAGTCTCCAACGCGTAAGAAATGTAACAAGGCTACGTATAAACAGTGGACTAACAGTCGGGGTCACAAGTGTCCTACAGTTAGACCGTTGGGAAGTGCTACTGCTGTGTCTGGGCCACTGAGCACTGAAGACCTTTCACCCGCTTTGTTTCATGAGGGTCTTTCTGAGCCTCGATAGGAGAGAATTCTCATCTTAATTCCCCAGTTTACAGCTGAGCAAACTGAGGCCTCTAAAACTCATTTGTTTTGGCACTTGGCTTAATCTTATAGGTTATTGTAGAATCTCAGGAATCGGAGCCCAGTAACAACGCAGTCTAGGCACTCTGCAGCGTTGCTGTTTTTAAATTTAACTTTGCAGGTGTGCATACCTGTGTAAGTTTGTGTGCACTGTGTCTGTGTACCATGTCTGAGCAGGTGCTGGGAATCCAGAGAGCATAAGATCCCCTGGAACTGAAGTTGTAGACGGCTGTGGATTGCCTGATGTGGGTGCTGGATATTGAACTTAGGTTGTCTGCAAGAACAGAGAGCTTTTAACTACTCTCCAGACTGTTTGTTTTGAGTCGTATGTGTGTGAGTGTGAGTGTGTCCATTTATGCATGTGTGAGTGCAGGTATCCTCCGAGGCCAGAAGGTGTGGGATCCCCTAGAGCTGGAGTTACAGGCAGCGGCCACCCAGTGAGGGTACTGGGAACCGCTCTCAGGTCCCCTGGAAGGGCAGTACTGAGTGGTCTCAGCCCCCTCTGCAGTTTTGATGCCACGATTCAACATGACTTCTAGTCCACGTTCTCAGTCCTGACTTCAGACAGTAAGGCGAGCTGCTTCTTTGGCTTAGCACCTGCACCAGGGGTTGGCCAACCTTCTAGAACTGGAATGGCTTTTGATCAACAACGGTCCTTAAAGGACTATCAGAGGAACCCGGCAGCTGGTGCCGCTCCCCACCCTCTGCGGCCCACTCCCTTGCTGATGGCTGTTGAGCCAGTTTGCGTGTGCAATGTCTTCAACAGACGCTTGGGCTGGACAAGCACGACTCAAATTAGCTTCAACAGAAGGAACATGTAACTTGGGTTTAACAAGCAAATTGCAAGATGGTGCGGGCAGACGCTCACCAACCTTCAAGGGTCTCTAATTTCTTAATACCGTCCCTTACCTTCGTCTGAGCGTTCTTCCTTGCCAGGTCCTGGGAACAAAGAACTGCAAGACCCTGAGAACAGTGACTCTGAGCCACCATTTGTCTCCTTCGAAAAGAAATCACCCTCCACCCATTTGCTCTCATTTCATTGGCTAGAAGTGGGTCACATGGGTTCACCTAACCCAATCCCAAAGTGGAGTAGTGAGATTGTCATAAAGGCTTAGACCAGGTTACCAGTTTGAGATTTGGCTTTGTGGGAAGGTAATTAGCAGTGTCTGTGGTAATCCCCGGTGTAGTTACTCTGGCTCACAGGGAACAATATCCAGCTCATACACTGTGGTGCCTGCCTTTAGGAGTGAGGAACTGCGAGGGAACCACGTCAGAGTCCTGGTCTCCCATGGCCCAGCCCGGGGTGTTTATACCACTTCCTTCCGTCTTCTACTCACGGTGGAAAACATGACACGGGATAAAAAAAAGCACAATCCCGATTGCCCAGACCCCACCCCTCAGATTGCGGCTACCTCCGGCTTCCCTCCCAACCCTGGACTAAAGTCCTAAAGACTGAAGTTCAAGTGCAGTGTCTCCCCAGACTTCTTTTCAGCCCCAGTGCTGCGGTGTGCGGCTCGGGTTCTCTGCGTCCCGGGACTTCTCAAACAGTTTCGATGAGCCCAGGGAGGTTGAATATAGTTAAGTGGAGGAAGGATACAGGTTTAAAAAGGGCGGCCTTGCCCAAAAAGACGGCGGGCAAGCTTCAGGAACACTGCAGGTGGGGCAAACATCTTTTTTGCATGGGAGGAGGGGTCACCCAGCACTCAGTCCCCTTTTCTGCTAACAGCACCAAACTGTCCTTGAGATGAGTCACTGTTAACCCTTCGTCCTTTCCTCCAGTTCCACTCTGCTCCCTGAGTCGCAGTGATTGGTTCGCGGAAGGGTGGGCACATGACTAGATCAGGCCAATGAGGTTCAATTCCTGTTGTTAGGACAGCCCCGTTGGATTCCACAGCTGAATTTACCTTGCCCTTATATAGGGCATAGAGGTGTGGCTCAGTTAGTAGAGCGATTGCCTAGCGTGCACAGGGCCTGGATTTGTCCCCTCGCATGCAATAAACCCGGTGTGGTGGTACATGCCTGTAATTCAATACAGGAAGTAAAAAAAGTACAGAAAGGGGTACCGGAAGTTCAAGGTTGTACTCAGCTACATAGCAAATTCAACACCTGCCCATATGAAGTCCTGCCTTAGAATGAAATAAAGCCAATATGGTAAAGAGTAGACGTAAGAGAGACCACAACCAAGGGCAACTTTGCAACTCCTCCATTTATGCTGAAATCCATGGCCTCTTCGGGTTTTAAATTACATAAAGTCAATTGCTGTTTATTCTATATATGTGTGGATTTTTTAAATAGGTGCTTGCCGTGTAGCTCATATGTCACTGAACTCATGAGCCTCTTGCCTCAGCCTGCTGAGTGCTGGGATTATATATGTGCCCTGATGACTAACTAGTCAATTGCCTATCTTCGCATAAGCGAGTTTTAGTGAATTTCTGTCATGTGGGTTGCAAGGTGCTCCGTAGATAAAAGTGCTTGCTGCACAGTCCCCTTGGCTCCATCCCCCCAAACCCACAGCAGGAGGACAGAACTGACTCCCAAAAGCTAGGCTCTGGCCCCACGCACATGTTGTGGCATGCGTGTTCCTGTACACAACCCCCCCCCACACACACACGGTAATTACAAGTGAACTAAACATTTCTGCCTCGCACAACAAAAGCTCGAATCCATTTTGTTGCTAAAAGGAAAGGAGAAAATGTCAGGCCTGAGGGTCGGGGGGGCTTCGCTGTGCCACAACGCCATCCAGCTTGGGATGTGGGTTAATTCTGCTCACCTCTCCCTACGCAAGTAGAGATGATCTGTCCCTTTTGGGGGAGGGGTAGGAGATGTGATTGACTCTGTAGCTGACAGAGCTTCATGGAAGCCATGAGGAGTGAAAATGCAAAGGGCTCTTCTGAAATGTCAGGATAATTTTAGCGATCCCAGAAGGGCTTAGACGGGTGGAGAATTGAGAAGTAAACACATATGCTGCAGGAGCTAAATGGCCTCGGGAAGGGATGATGTGACAATAGGGATGAGAGCTGGAGCTGGGCACGCTGGTGGCACATGCCTGGCACACACCTGTAACCCCAGCACAGAGGCAGAGGCAGGTGGATCGCTGAGAGTTCAAGGCCAGCCTGGTCTACGTAGGGAGTTCCTGGCTAGCGAGAGAAGCCCTGTCTCAAAAACAAAAACAAAGAGGAAGGAAAGATCCTGGGCTTTCTGGTCTACCCTTTCCTTCCCTTTTTGATAGACAGGAGAGACAAAGGGCTATTACCTTAAGAAAATGCCAGCAAACTGGAGATGTGGCTCAGCTGAAAAAGTACTTGTATAGCATACAGGAGACCCTGGGTTCAATCCCTAGCGCCATATAAACCAGATGTGTGGTGCATGCCTCTAAGCTCATCGCTTGAGAAGTAGAGGCAGGGAGATTAGAAGTTCAAGGCTATCCTCAGCTGCATATGGAGATTGGTGACAAGTGGGATGTATGAAGCCCTGTCTAAAAAAGGGTAGGAGGAAGCTGGGCAGATGGCTCAGTCAGGAAATTGCCTGTGATGCAGGGATGGGGACCTGTATTCTTATCTTCATGACCCACACGAGAGCCTCCCCTGTAACCTCAGTGCTGGTGCTGGGGTGAGCCGGGCAGAGACAAGTGATCTCTGGAGCTCACTGGCCAGCAGCCTAGACAAATCATTGCGCTCCGGGCTCAGTGTGAGGCATGGCCCAGATGGTAGAGCGCTTGCCTAGCATGTGGGATGCCCCGGGTTCAAGTCTCAGTACCACAAAAACCAAACCTTTGAGAGCCAATTAGAATCTGCCATACCCTTCAGAAAGGACTTCACAGAAGTTAGCGTGGGCTTCTCCATCCCTCTGCCCTCCTGCCCATTTCACCCACTGCGTTGCTGATATCTTGGTGCTGGGAACCAAACCTAGGGCTGCCTGCACACACTCTGCTTGCCCATGCCCCTACCTCCTTATGGTACCTTTTTGATCTCTTTCCCTTACAGGGACTGTAACCACTGGGCAATGCTAAATGACACGTTGGTTGTGTTTCCTCCTGAAATTCTGTTTCTGAGAGTACCTCTGCCTCTAAGTTCATACTGAGGCCAACCTTCGTCCCCCTTGGGGAACAACCATAGTGGCGTCCCTGTGCCAGCTCTTCTGCTGGCAGACAGTTGATACCTTTTCCCGCCTTTTGCAGGCACCCCTAGCAAGGAGGCCGAATGTCTTTGGCTAATGTGACTGAGGCCCCCACTCACCCTGCCCTTGCACTGCCCACAGCCCCATCCTTCTTGGTTTCCTGTGTTTGAGCACTTGGTCCCCAAGCTGGAACATCTAAGAGGCGGAGCATGCCTTGAGGAAGTGTATCAATGGAGGCAGGCTCCCCTCTAGCCTCGCTCTTCCTGATTGCAGGTGCAATGTGACCAGCTGCCTCCCCAAGTGGCTTCTCGTCAGGTATTTTGGTCACGGTGACAAGAAAAAGAAAGAATACAGCGTCCATCCCATCACCGCTCACTTTCAAGTTTGCTCCTTCCTTGGGGTTTGCTTCTCAGAGGATCGAAATGTCCAAAGCTCTTTGGGAAGTGAACTCATGGGGGTTTCACCCAAACTCATGATCATCTATTGTCAAGGAGACAGGGTTCCACTCCGTAGTGGTTAGGACCAGAGGCTTAGGATCGGGTGAGCCAACTTTCTCATGACTGTTCAAAAAAAGAGGTAGTTGCTACTGGCATCTAGCAGAGGTCTGAGATACTGCTGGATGTCAACAGTATAGACACAGGCCTCTACAACAGACTATCCAGCCCCGATGTTTACCACGGCAAGGTTAAGCAGAGATACTCATGGGACCACTCAAAGAGCTGTCTTTAGAACCTGGGGGTCAACAGTATGTCACTTCTGCTGGCTTTCAGCCTCCTGAGTCCACAGTGGCAGAGGCCAGAGGACTCCCAACCAGTGTTCTGTGTCATCAGGGGTGAAAAGAGCACAGTGAAGAGAACAGTTATTAATTGTTGAAACCTTAGTCAAGTCTTTCCAGCCCCTGGTGCAATGGCTGCAGCACAAATGAATTCTGGTGTTTGTTGAATGGCTGAATGATCAATGCAAGGCTTTTAAAACTCATCACCCACTAATTTATGTGCATTGAGGGAGTCACTGGAGACTCTTAAGAGACAGGCCTGGTCTTCTCCTTGTGCTCTGCGACAAGGACTATGGTTCGTCAAAGAAATGACTTCAAAAGATTGGGACCTCTGTGGCCAACCACGGAGCAGGGAGCCAGAAGCAAAGTCATGGGAAGTTTTGGATGAAAGTCGCGCTCCATTTAGGCAAGAAAAAAAAGAAAGAAAGAAAGAAAGAAACCCAGCCAGGCTTTGTGCAGCCTCGCTGTGGAACAAGAGCTGTTTTCTGGGCCCAGAACCTGCTATGTCCATGTTTAATTTCTTCCATCTGTCTGGTATCTGACCTCTGCTGCCCTCCAAACCATTGCCACATATTGTCTGCCTATGTTCCCATATAAGGCGATCTCTCTCTCTCCCTCCCCCTAGTCCTCTCCCTCTCTCCCTCTCTTTCTCAGGGTTGGTTAACAACACAAGCTCGCTTCCTCCGCCCTGCTCCCCCCCTCCTTCCCTGGCATCCTGTGCTGCCAGGATGGAGGGCTGAGCGGGAAGGGGCAGGGGCTGCCAAGGAATGCGGCAGGTTTATTTTTTACTCAAGCTGCATTCTTCGCCTGCCCTGCAGGCCTCAGCCACTTGGGGATGTCACATGCCGATAAGCTGGGGGGTGGTGCTGTGTGAGTGAGATCTGTGGCTAAAATCTACAACACCCCAGGTGTGAGCCATCGTCATGGAGTTGGGGTGGAAGGGAGGGGGCAGGCAGGGACACCGAGGTCATGGGATTCGCCTGTTCCAATTGCTCTGGCACCAGTTCCCAGAAGTTTGGTCTTTTTGAGAAGCAATGGCAGGGACTGAGATCTGTCACCACCGAGGCCCCCCTCTGGTACAAACTCAACACCTGCTAGGACATGGGGTGGATTTAGGTATCTGAGGGAACTGAATAGCCTTGTGACCCTTTGTGACCCCGCTGTCACTTTCCTTCTCTATCAAAATAGTAACATCTGTTGGGTACTCTTCCATTGTCCTAGAGAAAACCACACTCTACCCGGCAGGGTTTTCAGTCTCTCTCGTTCCCGATCGCGGCAGTGGCAGTTGTACTAGTGCCTGGCACACAGGAGGTGGCCAAATATGTGTAGAGCAACTGGGTGAAACAATACTTTTCAGTTTGCATCAGCCACGAAATGATAGCAGATTTGCCTGTAGCCTATTGCGTGCCCACAGGCATGTGAGAGACACTAGTTAAGAGCCAGGTCAAAATATGACAGTGAACAAGGCAGAGAGAACTGGGGGGAGGCTCACTGGTTAGAATGCTTGTTAGAATGTTTGCCTGTTCAGGATGTGTTCTTTGGGATGGATTCTGCTTTGTGCACCGTGTCCTCCAGGCTCATCCACGGTGCAGCGTGTATCAGTGCTCCACTTACATTTCTGTGTGTGTGCATGTGCGTGTGTGTGTGTACAGATTGTGCAGGTTCATCCATGGTACAGCACTATTTTATTTCTGTGTGTGTGTGTGTGTGTGTGTGTACAGATGTGTGCAGGTTCATATGTGTGCCCATGCTAATGGAAGCCAGAGGTCAATGTCCGGTGTCTTTCTCAATGACTTTCCACCTTATTATTAATTTTAATATGGTCTCTCACTGAACCTGGTGCTCACTATTCTGACCTGGACTGACTAACCAATGAGCTCCAAGTGTCCTCCTGACTCTGCCTCCTGATGCTCCCTCGCGTGCCTGGCATTTTCACAAGGATTCTGAGGATCTAAATTGGGTCCTCATGCCTGTGCAACCAGCACTTTACTGACTGAGCCATCCCTCCAGCCCCTAAGTGCTTTGCTTCTTTTTAAGGCAGACTCACATTTGACTGCACACAGACACCCTGGCTTCCTTGTCCGTTTGTCAGCTAACCCATTGTTTGGTTCCATCACTCCATCTGTGACTCTATCAAAGACCTTGACTTGACATCATCACTTCATGGGGCTAAGAAGGTCTCAGGCACGTGTGCTCTTGGCCTTCTCTCACCCACTCCCACCCTCCCTCCAACCTTTTCCTGCATGGTTCTGCGCTTTCTGATGGCCCCAAATGCAGCTCTATTGCTGGCTACCTTTAAATACTCCCCCTGAATTCTATAAATACACCAAACATTCAGCTCAGGCAAAGAAGATGAGGAGAAAAAAAATCATCCAAAACAAAAATACACTTTTTCTTTCCCATCAATGGCCGAGGGTTTCTGATTCACATTTTCTGCATTGACTCTGAGGTTTGTGCTTGGATTATTTTTCAACCATTAGCTCTGTATGGGTAGGAGACTAGGCCGCTTGGCTGGGCCTAGCAACACACACCTGTCCTCAACTATTCGAGAAGAAGATCATGAGTTCAAGGTCAGCCTGGATTCTGGGGTTCTATCTCCGAAAAGGAGGGGAAGCTGGGCAGGTAAAAGTGCTTGTCACACAGGCCTGATGACCTGGGTTGGATGTGGTGGTTCTTATCTGTAGTCCCAGGACTCCTGCTTTGGGATGGGAGGGGGAGACAAGAGAGTTGCCCCAAAGTCCACAGGTCAAGTAGCCTGGAGCGTGGAACAATAAGAGACACTGCCTCACAAGGTGGAAGGGAGGAACGGACTTCTCAGTGTTGGTGTCTGACCTCCACATGGTGCCCATATATGTGTATACATGAAGTAATATCAATAAAAGTTAGAATAAAAGACAGAGTGAGAGATTGCTGCTTAGAGAGCCCCCAGAGCCAAAGAAAGTCCCGTAATGAGTTCATGTCAACCCTTGTAGAGACCTTTGACTACCTACCTTAGTAGTCTGACTGTGGCCCTTTCTTCTGTCTATTCTAGGCCAGTGTGAGGCAGTTTAGTGGACCGGTGAAGATGGCTTTGGGATCGGATAGATTGGTGTCTGAATTTTGGCTCCATCAGCCATCAGCGACATGGTTGTGGGATTGGTGTCTGAATTTTGGCTCCATCAGCCATCAGCGACATGGTTGTGGGATCTCCGTTAGCTCAGCAGGCCTCAATATCCTTCATCACAGAATGGCATGAGGGTGAACGACTGGCCTCCAAAAGCCTCTTTGCTCATCATTTGGTTTCAGAATTCAATCTACAGAGAACCAGTCTGACTGTCCAGGTCCCCCTCTACAATCCATGGAGGATGAGTTACATGGTTATGAGAACCTTTCCCCTTTGGCTACCTGTTGGGGTCAGCCTGCTGGGAGATCAGGCAGGAGACGAGGGGTTGGAAGAAGATGGAACTGGGACTGTCTGCCTACAGACACTGCTGGATTAGCAGCTCCTACTAGTAGCCCTCTGATCCTTTCTTGAACTTCCTGCTTTTGACTCAGGGACTCTGCGACACCTTTGTTGCTGGTCCTCTGTAGGGCCACTTAAATCCTGCTCAGACCTTTGTGTACAGTCCTGTGTGGTACTCTAGTTGCGCAGGGTGAGCTGTTTCTATTGATGGAATTGCCCACTGACAGAAGTCCTTAGTCCGTGACTCAGATCTGACAGAATTACTTTATTTTGTATCCGCTGAAGTCTGACCTTGAGCCCCTCTCTGTTAGGTTGGAAGGCAATGCAATCTCATGGTTGAGTGTCCTCCCATCGGCACACACGCCGAGGGGAACCAGCTCCCGGGGCTTTTCTGGGGTAATGAGGCTTTGGGGCATCACATGATTGCTCACTCACTCATCACCCCACCCTGCAGCTCTGTTCTCTTACAGTGGCGCTGCTGCCTCTGTGCGACAGACTCCTTGTAAAGCCCAGGACAAGGAAAATGTCACTGACCATTGGTGTGTCCTCTGTAGAGTATGATCACCTCCTCTTGGGCTCTACGGCTGGCCTGGGTACCTCAGAGCACCTCTTGTGCCTGCTGATCCCCCTGAAGGAGGTGTCATCGTTGTCTGTGTCCTCCCCCCCAACCCCCCCCCAAAGACTTCACAGCTTATGTAGCAAATGCAGGTTTTCTTTGGAAGCGCAGCTTGCTAGTAACAATTGGGATTGCTTCTGGAGGAGGGGAAACAGACCACATCACACATGCTAATATCAGGGTCAGTTCTGACCCATTTGTATTTCTCAAGGCTGCTGAGAAACAGTAAGCTCTCAGCAAGGGATGACTTGATGGCGGCTTGAGCTGCTGGGAGAATGTCGGGCAAGGACTATGTTTCAATCCAAGTGGATTACCACGGAGTCTATATAAATTGTAATAGAAATTTGGCTACTTTATATAGCCCATTAATCTCATTGGTGATTTTCAGAGTTTGAAAACTGTAGTCCATTTGGAAGCAATATCCATTACCAGGAAAGCCTGAGAAAAATGTAGTACCAGGCATGCATTTAATTAGGCCTCTGGAATCTCATCCATTTAGCTGAATGTTTCACAGGATATTTATCTTTCTGCCTTTTAAGAAAACACATCCTGCTACCAAATGTGCCCACAAGATCCAACTGCCAGATCAGAGCGAGCTTGGGGTATCTCCAAACCTCAAACCTCAATTCAGGTTTCCATTTAAACCTAATGGCTTTCATCTCGACATAGCCTAAATGGCAAGGGGGTTAAATGACAATTAATGGGTAATGAAATGACCCACTTGTGAGCACATTCCGGTGTCTGGGTCATTTTCCCCCTGTTTTCAAAGGCTGAGATAATGTGGGCAGCGTGCGGAGCTACCCCAGATGGGATGGCATCTTGGAAACTGGCGTTCACTGAATGCTCGCTCAGGATCCAGAAATATCTCCTGGTCAGGATGATAGGTCTAAATTTAATACCCCAAACAGAAAATTAGCTTGGATTCCTTGGATTCTGCACAGGAAAGTTTTTGTTTGAAAGTTCTGAACTGAAAGGGGCTGGGGACGTTGTGTTTGTGGCGTCCCTCTGATGGCTGTGAGGATCTCTCCTGGCCCATAGTAGGAGCCTGCACTAGAGACAAATGATTTGTTGGGAGGAAGCAAAGGAGCAAGTTCCCATCGACACAGACACTCCACACAACGAATATCTGTTCGTTTCTTTTTTTAAAATCATTTTACATCTATTTGTGGATTTATGTGTGTATGTGTGCATGTGCACTCGTGTCCATGTGTGACGGTCAGAGGACAAGTTTCACCCCCCTTCTACTCTGAGGATTCTGGGATCCAAGCTCAGGTCACCAGGCGTGGCAGTGCCTTTACTACCGAGTCATCTTGCCCTACCCCCATTTTTTTTTTTAAGATAATGTTACACCTAGCACAGGCTGACCTCAAACTTACTATGTAGCTAACGATGACCTAGAACTTCTAGTCCTCTTGTGTCTGCCTCCCCATGCTGAGATAACAGTCATGTACTACCAGGTAAACATGTACCACATGGGTTTTATGCGGTACTGGGGATCAAACCCAGTGCTTTGTGCGTGCTAGGCAAGCCCTCGACTAATGGAACTACATGCACAGCTTTTAAGACGTAGCAGTCTTTCGGGCCACAACTGCCCCGTGTGGCTCCTGTTGACACAGCATCTCCCCCACTGCCAACAGGCCCAGCTCCTCCTTCTGGAGCATCCTCGCCACTATTACTGCTGCAAGAAGAAAAGAACCAGAAGATTCAAGAATGGTTTGAAGTGGGTGTGGTGCACATACGTGAGGTGGAGGCAAGGCAGAGTTTGAGGCCAGCCTGGGCCACACAGTGAGTTCCTATATACTAAATACCCTGTTTCAAAAAAAAAAAAAAACCAAGCACACAGGATGGAGTGTGGCTTGGTGGTGCACACCTGTAATTCCAGCTACTCAGCAGGCCCGAGACAGGAGGACTGAAAATTCAAGGCTAGCACAGGTGATTTAGCAAAATAAAATATGGCCAAAGAATTTTTTAAAAATTTAAAAAGAAATTGGTTAGGAGCTGGAGAGATGGCTCAGCAGTTAAGAACACTTGCTGCTCTCCCAGAGAACCCAAGTTTGATTCCCATCACACAATCTCACACACACACACACACACACACACACACACACGTTACAATCATCTGTAACTCCATTTCCATGAATCTGATGCCTCTTATGGCCTCCATGGGCACTGCATGCACGTGGCATACACATGCAGGCGGAAACACCTGTACACGTAAACCAAACACGAAAGTGAGAGTGTGCAGCCCGTCTGACGGACTTTGTACCGACAAGAGTCTGCTCTGGGACCGTTCTGAAACACGAGGCTGTCACTGCTAGCAGCCCATTCAGAGCAAAGTGGAGAGGAGCCAGAGAGGTGGAGGGAAGAAGTCAAGCTGACAGTGAGCGCTTACAAGTCACACCCGAAGGTAGTTTTATCCTTGAACTTAACAAGTACACAGTATCTAACCACCTGCTCTAATTTGCTTCTCTGTGGCTGTGATGAAATACCACAACCAAAAACAAACTGGAGAGAAAGGGGTTTGCTTGGTTTAGAGATCACAGTCCATTGTCAGGAAGTAAAGGCAGGAGTTTAAGGCCAGAGCTTGAAGCAGGAATCGCAAAGGGATACTTCTTACTGGCTTGCTTCTCCTGGCCCACATGCCCAGGGATTGCCCGCAGTGAGGTGGGCCCTCCTACACACAATAAATAAATGATAAAATAAAAATTAAAAGAAAGGGTGACGATGTACCTTCCTAGCATGCGCAAGGCTAACAGCAAGAGGTAGAGGAAGAAGAGGAGGCGGAGTGGGAGAAGAGGAGGTAGAGGAAGGGAGGGGTGAAGTAGAAGTGACAAGCCTTCAGAACTACTGTCACATAGGGTTAGAATCTATTAAAAATCTCAAATACAGTTCAGTTAAAAGGTGCCACTGGGAGATTACATGCAAGACTTGACCTGGCATCTGGGGAGTGGGGTGGGAGGGGCTAGCTTGCTTCAGACAGAATCAGCAATGCCTGCCTGTTGTGAATCTGTTATCGGGAATGTCTTCCTAGGTGAGTCCCACCAAGGTTTTATCTTGTGTCCCAGAGAGGAATCCGTTTTCTCTTAGGTCTGTCGACAGGCAGTCTGTCTCCATTTTTGTGGTTCCCGCCAAGCACCTTTTACCAGCTGAGCCGTCTCACCAGATTCTTTTACTGGGCCTTAATATGGCTCTTTCGGGTGGAGGTTTGACAGTATTGCTCCTTCAGCCCTCCCGTCCCCCAGTAAGCGCGGGGCTCGTCATCTGGGCTTCATCATCACCGGAACATTTTGCTACATGTCTCTCAGTTCTGGCCTAATTTGCCGTCTGTCTTACCCTCTCACTCCTACAGGGACAGAACCCCGGTGGGTCTTGTTCTCTATTGAATTCTCTAATAGTCAGCAGTATGGGGCATATAAGAAAGGTCTAATTTATCATTTGTTAGTTTTAGGTTGTGGTAAGTTTCTCCAAAGATGGCTGATCAACTAACCCAGTTTTCAGAGTGGGGCTCCATTTGTCAGTCTGTCTGTCTCTCCCTCCATGCGTCTCTTAATCTATACTCTATAATTGTTCCCATGCATGGTTTAATCTGGAGATACTTACATCGAAAACCTAAACTTGAAAACCATGCCCAGTGCTTCCTGACCCCAAACCCCATCTAGCCCTGCTTCAAAGAAGTAGTCGCCTCAAGTTTGGTAAGTAAATAAATGTATGAAACAGCACAAGCAAATAGCACAGGTTAAGTACTTTGTCAAGTGTGAACTGTAGAGGGTTCGCGACGGCTATTATCGCCCTAAGTGGGACCGGCAGCCCGGGACACCCCAGGCTTTCTGCAGTGATTCAGAACTGCAGGCAACAGGTCCAGCTTCCCAGCCCGAGGCCCCGCCCCCGGTGAGCGCCCTGAACCATGGGAAGTGACGTCACCGCATGGCAACCGTTGCCAAGGAGCCGTCTCTAGGAACCCGCTAGCGCCCGGGTGCCTCCGGAGGGGTGGGGAAGTGGTTTCGTGAGGAGAATTTGAGGTAACCGCGCCAACTCGCGGTCGGAAACTCGGAGAACCCCCAGTCCCCTCGAACTGCGCCCGCTCCCGGCCGGTGGCGGCGCCAGGGCCTGGTCGGGGGTCGGCCGCGTGGGGACCGGCGGGAGCGGGGTCCCTGGCCCCCCTCGGCCCCGGACTCTGTTCCTGGGACTCGCGGGAGCCAGTGGGCCTGCGCACGCCGCCCCGACTTGAGCCAGATAAAACGCGCGTCCTGGTTTTAATTCTTGCCCCGGCCCCCTGGGTGCTGCTGTGGGTGAGTGCTGGTGAATTAGCGCGGCCAGTTGCGCTGGAAGAGGGATTGTAATTGCTTTTGCTAATTTTAGCGCGCAGCGCCCGCCGGGCACCGACAGCCTACCTGTTTAAGAACATCCTTGTCCTCTGAAAGCTGGTGGGCGACCTGGGGTGCGGGAACCCCGACCGATTTCTTTCTTTAAAAAAGTTTTTTTGGTTGCCATATATTAGTTATGCATAATGGGTGCCATTATGCTATCTTCATCTTCATACATGCATACAGTGTCTTTTGATTATACTGCTCCGACTTCCCACTCCCCTGATTCCCTTTCCATTTCCCAACTCATCTCCCTTCGACTTTAATGATCCCCCCCCTTCTTTTTTGGTGGTCCTATGAGTTTAATTATGGTTTCTTTCAGGAGCATGGGTTACTTATCAGTGGCACACCATTGAAGAAAATATAGATCCCTCCCTTAGCAACCATTACCTGTCTATAAATACTCATGATCCCCCAGAACCCTGCTTTTCTTCTCTCTTTTTAGCAACATTTTACTCATTTATTCAGATATTTGGTTTGATTTTGTGTTTCTGAAAGAGAAAAAAAAGACCTGATAATTTCAAAATTGTTTTAAATTAAATATATGTGGATATGAAGATGTGTATTGATATATTTTTACAGCCGAAAACTTGAAGCTCCACAGTTTTAAAAAAATAAAGATAATTACTTTTATTTATTTTTGGTTTGTGTTTTGAGACACGGCTTCTCTGTGTGGGTTTCTCTGTGTATCCCTGGTTGTCCAGGAATTCACTCTGTAGACCCAGCTGGGCTCCAACTCAGAGATCTGCTTGCCTCTGCCTCCTAGCACTGAGATTAAAAGTGCAAACCACACTTCCTGGCTAAGATATTTTGATATAAGCTTAAAAGAAATCTTAAATTTAGAAGCTATGCTGGTTATGCCATCCTTTTCTGACTTTTTACTGTTTTATTTACTCATAATCGTATTATTATGAAATAGTAATATCTTTAGTTTTTTAAATGTTTTCTAAACATAAGCTTCACCCACCCAATTAAGGAACCCATTTCACGCCATGCTTGGTGGACCTTGATTTTAATCCCAGCATTTAGGGAGGTAGAGTCTAGGTCTACATAGTGGGCCTGTAGCCCAGGCCACCTAGGCCTACACAGCGAGATCTTTCAAAAGGAATTTTTTATTTTTTTAAGAGCAAGATGCTCATGGCTTCACTTTATATCTTGAGTGAAATAGTATCTATTTCATAGTTTTAACTAAGAAAGCATTAAGATAACTTTTGCTTCCTTTGTCTCACTTATCTTTCTAGTTTAATCGGGTCTTATGTAGCCCAGGCTGGCCTCAAACTCTGGCTCCTTCTCTCTCAGCCTCTGCAGTCCTAGGGTTATAGACCAATATACAGGAGTAGCAGTTCAGTCTGGGGTGGTTTTGATAAGGTCTCAAGTGGCCTACGCTGCTTTGACCTCACTGAGTAGCCAAGGTTCACCTTGTACTTCTTTTTGTTTTATTTTTTGAGACAGAGTTTCCCAGTAGCTATGGAGCCTGTCCTGGAACTCACTCTGTAGACTGGACTGGCATTGAACTCCCAGAGATCCGCCTGCCTCTGCCTCCCGAGTGCTGGGATTAAAAGCGTGCACCACCACTGCCCGGCCCACTTTGCATTCTGATTGTCCTGTTTCCATGTGCAGCCACTTCCAGTTTAGTCAGTGCTAGGAGTTGAATTCAGGGCTTCCTACATTTTAGGCAAGCCCTCGACCAACTACGCCAAGTCCCCAGCCCAGTTCATTTTAGTAAACAATTTCCCGTGGTAAAGCCTTTTCAGCAGTTGAATCAGATACATTTTTTTTTTTTTTTTTGGTTTTTCGAGACAGGGTTTCTCTGTGGTTTTGGAGCCTGTCCTGGAACTAGCTCTTGTAGACCAGGCTGGTCTCGAACTCACAGAGATCCGCCTGCCTCTGCCTCCCGAGTGCTGGGATTAAAGGCGTGCGCCACCACCGCCCGGCCAGATACATATTTTTTTAGTTTAGAATTTAAAGTATTTATTTTAGGTGTATGTTTTGCCTGCATGTATGTATGTGCACCACATGCATGCTGATGCCCGTGATGTTCAGAAGAGGATGTTAGAGTCCCCGGAAATGAAGTTAGGGATGGTTGTGAGCCACCACGTGGGTGCTGGGAACCAAACCCCAGATCCTCTACAAGAGCAACCAGTGCTCTTAACTGCTGAGTGTTCTTTCCAGTCCCAGAAACTCAGTTTTTTTTTTTTATAAGGTTATGGTCTTTCATAAAGGCCTTATTTCTTCTTGACTTAGGCTTCTGTGTTTTATTTTTTTTTAATTTGTTTTGTTTTTTGGCTTGAGGCCTATGAACAAGTTCATTCAGTCATTGTTTCCAGCTCAATGTGTATTCACAATGGAAATGTGATTCCTCATGGAAAGTACAGTTTTGCAAAGAAAGAAACAATGTACACCTAAGAAAGTAGAACAACATAAAAAGTAGCCTAAGGAAAGCCGAGTAGCCCATATGGTGGGGGTGGAGGGCAGACTCTGTTTCTTTGCTGCAGAACTTGAGGGTTTCCTGAGATAACTTGAACCTGAGCTTGGTGAGAGTCACACCCAAACAAGGGAAGCAATCCTGCCAGGCAGAGAAAAGTAGGTGGAAGCAGGGAGCAGTGACTGGGCCGGCTTCAGAGTGAGAGGCTGAGTTAGATCATAGAGGATCAGCCCTCAGTCCATAGGAAAGAGAGCTTACAGGTGATTTGGGATGAGAGGTGGTGGCCAAATGCTGGAGACAGTTTCCTCGTTGGAGGTAAAAGGAAACCAGGGCTTGGATTACCCAGAGTTGTCTTCTCCCAGGCTAATCCAGTAATAGCAATGGGTGGAGAGCATGTGCTGGAGACCTGAACAGCACTAGAGAACATGCCTGGGCTGTATGTGGTGTGTGGGCCCTGCTTGCATTCTGTGGGTGAGGCTAAGCACAAATAGGGGCTCCATCGCCAGATCTGCTTGCCAAAAGGAACAAGATCTAGATTGTTACCATAAAAATCTGATATTTTAATGTGAGTTACCAATTTAAAACAAAAACTAAAATTTTGCCTGTAATTCTTTCTTTAACTGTGTAGCTGGACTGGAGAGGCTTTGCCTGTAATTCTTTCTTTAACCCAGGGTAAAAACTGTGTAGCTGGACTGGAGAGGCTTTAGTGTAAGTGGACCGTGTCCAGGTGACTGCTGCCAGAGCTGATGTGTGGACAAAAGCAGTCAATATTAAATGTTAACAGCATATATAGATTCCATTAGAAATTTCATAGTTTGATTTCTTCCAACAAACTGGCCTTTCCCCCACATTTTGTATGCTGTACAGACCTCTCTGTACCCCTCTGTATATAGGATTATACTTCCTATAATCTTAGTTCTGATTCTCTCCCAACACTTTCTTTAGCTATCAAGATTAAGGAATCCCCTCCTCTTTTTTTCCCCACTTTTTAGTTTTAAGCTATAAAAGACTTAATCATGAGTGACCAAATCAAGTTCATTGTGGATAGCCTCAATAAGGAGCCTTTTAAGAAGAACTATAATTTAATCACATTTGATTCTCTGGGACCAATGCAACTATTACAAGTTCTCAATGATGTTCTAGCTGAGATCGATCCCAAGGTAAGTTTTCTCTTCAGTTCCATTTTTTATTAGTTTTTTTTGTTTGCTTTGTTGTTGTTGTTTTTTAACACAGCCCTGGTTGTCCTGGAACTCACTTTGTAAACCAGGATGGCCTCACTGAGATCTGCCTGCCTCTGCCTCCTGAGTTCTGGGATTAAAGAAGTGGCTAAATTTTCTCCTTCTTTGTAATGAAAAGTCTGTTAGGACAGCCCGCCTTTGCCTCTAACTATTGTGGGTCTGCAAAGCCCTCCTCAGGTCTTGTTTACCCTGCTTGTAAAGCAATAGTAAATGATCCCTACTAACGCACATTTCAGTTGTCTACGAAAAAAAGTTTGTTTGTTTTACATTTTATTTATTTTATGTGCTTGTGTATGGGCATGTACATGCTTATCAAACCCAAGAAAGAGGACAACTTTCAGGCATCAGTTCTCGCCTTCTACCATGTGAGTCCCTGTGATCAAATTGGGGTTGCCAGGCTTGGTGGAAGACCCCTTTACCCATTAAGCCATTTCGCTGGCCCCTCAGTTTTCTATTCAAACCTTATTTAGACATTATTTCTCTACTTTTAGACACAAATAGCTTTGGTCCTGGAATAAAGATGCATTTTACAAAAGGTTTTATTGTACTGCAGGTTAGCTCATGTCTTTTATCCACTTTCTGTGAAGCTTGACTTTCTAAACGTGAATCCTGACCTGACTTGTGTGCTCCCTCACTTGGAATCTGAGCCCTGCACTTATTCTGCTTTATGAAGAGACCATTGTGCCTGTTAGCTCCACCAGAACAAGCTTGTCAATGAGTTTAAATATTTTTCTTTGTTAAATATACAACAATGACATATTTTTCAATTTATTTATTTGTTAGCAAGATGTTGATATCAGAGAGGAGATGCCAGAGCAGACAGCCAAGAGAATGTTGAACCTTCTTGGTATCCTTAAGTACAAACCTCCAGGAAATGCTACAGACATGTAAGAATCTGCTCATATATCATGTTTTCTTAAAGCTCAAACCTCCAGATGCTGTAGTTGGTCTTTTTAGGTAACACCCGGCCCTCCCTCTTCTGATTGCCTTAGGACATTACAGAATTTGAAAACCATTTTAATCCTTCGAATGCTGTGTTGTCACGTAGAAAGTCGTAAGTGGGTCAGTTCTTCCCCTCTGGCCAAAAAAGTCAGGTGAATACCATTTTGTGATTTATGCCATTCTAGATAAAAATAACTGGGGCTGGAAAATGGTCAGTGGTTAATAATGTTTGCTGCTCCTTCAGAGGACCTGAGTTTAGTGGTCACAATCATCTCCAGCTCCAGCTCCAGGTATCAAATTCCCTCTTCTGGCCTCTCAGGGCAGACACACACACACACACACACATGCGTGCGCACGCACACACACACCTGCACACACAGCATGTACTTACACAAATATACACATACATATAAATAAAAATCTTAAGAAACCAAAACAACTTAAATGCTGCCCAGCCAGCATTAAGAATTAAGGCTTTGCTTTGGAAACTAGCTCTTGTAGACCAGGCTGGCCTCAAACTCACAGAGTTTGCCGCCTGCCTCTGCCTCCGAGTGCTGGGGTTAAAGGCATGCGCCACCACTGTCCAGCTATTTAATTTTTTTTCAACACAACTTCTTGGATACTTTAGTAATATATTGAGGATTTAGTTTTCTGACTAATGTAAGACTGACTTTAGCCTCGTATTCATATTTTAAAAATTGTTCTGTAAAGCAATAAGGACCCTGTAAGTTACGCTGTGAATCAAGGCTGTCTTTTCCAGTTATGCTGACTGCATCTGCGGTGTGTTTTCTTCTTAGGAGTACCTTTCGTCAAGGTTTGGTGATTGGAAGTAAACCTGTAATTTACCCAGTGCTCCACTGGCTTCTTCAGAGGAGTAATGAACTAAAGAAAAGGGCATATTTAGCTCGTTTTTTAATAAAACTGGAGGTGCCAAGTGAATTTCTACAAGATGAAACTGTGGCCGACACCAATAAACAGGTACATATAGTGAACAAAGCTGCTTGGCTTCAGTGATAATCTCTCTCTAATTGTTACTTTAGGGTTCCAAGTGACACCAAAGAAAATGGTGTCAGCTGTGGTCATATCTTAAACAGTGACTTTCACACACAAATACTATTATTTGGTGATAGGAAATGGATGGTCAAGAGCTTTCTGTACTAGGTCATTCTGGGTAGATGGACTCCTGGGCTGGAGACTGCAGAGCACTGTGCCGATCAGTAAGGTAATTATGCAGTTTGCCATCCAAATGAGAGAGAAGCTGCTGTCGTGATAGTACACCAGGACAAATGATAGACTTGTGGGCGCTGCAGCTGATGCAGGCTTGCAGTTCTTTCAGGATAGAGAGTGCATTTTTCTCACCATCATTGGCTTCTGGCCTTGGATCTTTCTTTAAGCTCTTCACTACTGAGGTCTAATTCCTGGGTCCTCTTGTCAGTACCTGGCTGACCACAGACGGCAGAAGCAGAGAAACCAGGCTGGATTTCAAAGAATTTTAGTTTTTTTATACTTAGATTGATTTTGGGGTCAGTTTGTTATGAAGTTTGTAATTCTGTCTTTTCCAGTAGACTATGAGGTCCAAGGAGACAGGTGTGTCTGTCTTTGTTTTCTTCCAGGCTTTAGTATAGTGACTTCTGTATATTGGTTGCTTAGTATTTGGGCTGAATCAAAACAACCAAATATTTTTATTTTTCATCTGTGTATTGTTATAGCTGTCATCAAAAGTAAAGTTAATATTGGTCTCTTAAAGCCACGGCTGTATGTACATAGGTCAAATGCCATAGTAAGCACTTATGTGATAAAACAGGGATATGTAAGTGTGAAGTATTTCTACTCCCTTCTCACCCCCTTCATAATGGGTTCATATGTATTGCATAGATCACTAGCAGTGATTTTAAAAGACTGCATTTTGGATATCTGTTTGATATGTTTTGGTAATGTCAATTCCTTTAGAGGAAGTTTATTAATAGTATCTCTTAATATACTTAGCTAATTAAGAGGATAAAAGGCAATAAAGATGTTGTTCTTGAAGCGTGTCTGAGAGGTATGTGTATTTAAAAAGAGCACATTTAACAAAGATACTAATAAAAATGATGCCAGGTGGTGGTGATGCACACCTTTAATCCTAGTACTAAGGAGCAGAGGCAGGAGTATCTCTGTGAGTCTGAGGCCAGCCTGGTCTACAGAGCGAGTTCCAGGACATCCAGGGCTGTTAAACAGAGAAACAGTATCTCGAAAAACCAGTATATGTATGTGTATATATACATACATATAATACATATATATAATACACATATACATGTGTATATATACATATATTATATGTATATGTATGTATATATACATATACATATATGTGTATGTATACATATAGAGGGGAGGGAGAGGAAGAATGTTGTCTTTCTGAATGAAAAGTTTTAGAATGAATGATTTGTAGATTTATAGAATATGATCAGTCAAAAATATTAATTTCTTGATGTTATCATTTAAAAAATACTGTGGTGTGTATGTGTGTGGTGCTAGAGATTGAAACGGTCTTTTTTTAAAAAAAGTAATTTTTTATTTTATGCGCATTGGTGTTTTGCTTGCATGTATGTCTGTCTGAGGGTGTCAAATCTTGGAGTTACAGACAGTTGTGAGCTGCCATGTGGGTGCTGGGAATTGAACCCAGGTCCTCTGAAAGAGTAGTTATTAGTGCTCTTAACCACCCAGCCATCTCTCCAGCACCTGAACCTAGGGTCTTATGCATGTTAGGTACATGTTCTACCACTGAGCTATACTTTCAGACCATAGACTACTGCTCATTTAAAAATTAGGGTAACAGCTATGGTATTATTCATTAATCTGACTACTGTTTATTACAGGCCCGTGAGGATTATGTCCTATAGTAAGCCCTGGGGTTCTGAAGGTATTCATACCAAATGCATTCTAGCCCTCCTGGCTATTGCTGTTTCCTGGAGGGAGGCAGACAAGTAACTACTCTGTTATGACATGATCTCTACTCTGATAGACAAGGGGCCAAAGCAGGCTTCGCTGAGAACAGTGGTAGCTATGCTCGGACTGTGAATCTGTTATCCAGGTTAGCAGGGATGGTGTTGCAAGTGTTCTCAGAGGGAATAGGATAGGTAACCTGCAGGTGGGAGCCAGGGCTGTTCCAGGGACAACATAGCAAGAGTTGAGATCATGAGAAAGAAAATAGCCAGAAATGGAGCCAGAGAAGTATTTAGTGAGGAGACCATGCAAATCTTGTTTTTATATGCTGTATGGATTGTAAGAATATGCAGGATTTTGTTTTTGATTTTTGATATGTAGCCCATTCTGACCTTACACCCCTGATCCTTCTGCCTCAGTCTTCAAAAGCCTAGAATTACATTATGCAGTCAAGACTGCTTTTTTTTAAAAAAATATTTATTTATTTATACAGTGTTCTGTCTGTATGCCTGCATGCAGGCAGAAGAGGGCGCCAGACCTCACTACAGATGGTTGTGAGCCACCATGTGGTTGCCGGGAATTGAACTCAGGACCTTTGGAAGGGCAGGCAATGCTCTTAACCACTGAGCCATCTCTCCAGCCCTTTTTTTTTGGTTTGTCGAGACAGGGTTTCTCTGTAGCTTTGGAGCCTGTCCTGGAACTAGCTCTTGTAGACCAGGCTGGCCTCGAACTCACAGAGAGCCTCCTCCCAAATGCTGGGATTAAAGGTGTGCGCCACCACCGCCCGGCTGCTTTTTGTTTTTTTTTTTTTTTTTTTTTTTTGTTTTTTTGATTTTTCGAGACAGGGTTTCTCCGTAGCTTTTGGTTCCTGTCCTGGAACTAGCTCTTGTAGACCAGGCTGGCCTCAAACTCACAGAGATCCGCCTGCCTCTGCCTCCCGAGTACTGGGATTAAAGGCGTGCGCCACCACCGCCCGGCTTGCTTTTTGTTTTTTAAGGCAGGGTTTCTCTGTGTAGCTTTGGAGCCTGTCCTAGAATTTGCTTTGTAGACCTGTAGACCAGGCTGGCCTCAAACTTACAGATCCACTACCTCCTGAGTGCTAGGATTAAACCTAGTGTGCCACCACCACCTGGCAGTAACTGTTTTTTGTTTTATTTTGTTTTGTTTTGTTTTTTTTTTGTTTTTTCAAGACAGGGTTTCTCTGTAGCTTTGGAGCCTGCCCTGGAACTAGCTCTTGTAGACCAGGCTATCCTCGAACTCACAGAAATCAGCCTGCCTCTGCTTCCTGAGTACTGGGATTAAAGGTGTGTGCCACCACCGTCCGGCTCTAGTAACTGCTTTTAAGAACATGTATTTAAGCCGGGCAATGGTGGCGCACGCCTTTAATCCCAGCACTCAGGAGGCAGAGGCAGGCGGATCTCTGTGAGTTGGAGACCAGCCTGGTCTACAAGAGCTAGTTCCAGGACAGGCTCCAAAGCCACAGAGAAACCCTGTCTCAAAAAACAAAACAAAACAAAAAAAACCAAACCCCCAAAAAAACCAAAACATGTATTTAATGTTTTTTTTCTAAGGATTTAAGTGATTGCAGCAAGTTAGTGGGCAGCTTGATGAAGAGAACATGACTGGATGTAGTCATAACTGGTAACCTGCTAACTTCCTCTTTCAGTATGAAGAACTGATGGAAGCTTTTAAAACTCTGCATAAAGAATGTGAGCAGCTCAAAACATCTGGATTTTCTACAGCAGAAATAAGAAGGGTAAAGAAATATCCATTTGGACTTGAATGATACTATATTCAGATTTTTGGTAAAGAAATATCCATTTGGACTTGAATGATACCTTATTCAGATTGTTTGACTTTAGTTAATCCAGGCTGAGTTTTAACTGTATGAAAACTAGTGATGGTAAATGAGTGCTTTGTGGGCTTTAGTATTGGTGTGCACATCAGTTGGTGGTGTGCACATATGTGTCTGTGTGTGCACATAGAGGCCAAAGATGTCTGGAATCTTCCTTTGCTTTCTATATTAGTTTTTGCGGCAGAATCTCTCACTGACCCTGAAGCTTAGGTTAGCCTGACTGGCCAGCGATAGCTGTCTGTGTCTAACCCCAGCACTGGAATTCCAGGCACACTCAGTCATGCCCAGCTTTTCCTTTGTAGTTCTTTACTGAAAAAAATCAGCGAGGGCTGTGAGTTCATGTTTCATGTTGACAGCTAGCCGGGATTTAGAAATACTTCATTTTGACTCTTTATTTGGTATATGTTCTATATATGATATAGAAAATGCAGAAAAGAACAAAGAAGGAAAAGTTGTGTTGTGTGTATATGAGATCATGCAGTACATTATTACCTGTCTTGCTTTCTTTATGAAGGCTCGAGGACTACCTCAGGTGTCATCATCAGGGTGCCGTTATCCTCCTTAGAGACAGGGTTTCTCATTGGCCTGAAGCTCATCAATTAGGTGAGACTGTCAGGCCAGCCAGGCTCAGAGAACCCCCTGTTTCCACCTCCCTAGTGCTGGGAATGCAAGTGTGTGTTAGCATGCTCACTTACTGTGCAGGTGCTGGAGAATGGGATGGGACTCAGGTCCTGCCTTTTGTTTGCTAGACAGGCTTTACCATCTGAGTCTCCCACGGTCTCACTGCTTTCTTAAGGTTTTTTTTTTTTTTTTTTTTTTTTTGAATTTTTGAGACAGGGTTTCTCTGTAGCTTTTGGTTCCTGTCCTGGAACTAGCTCTGCTAGACCAGGCTGGCCTCCAACTCACAGAGATCCGCCTGCCTCTGCCTCCCAAGTGCTGGGATTAAAGGCGTGCGCCACCACCGCCCAGCTAAGGTTTGTTTTTATGATTTTTAAAATGTGTCTGTGTGTGTGTATCTGTGTTGGGAGTATGTGCATCTGTGTGGGAGTGTGTGCATCTGTGTGGGAGTGTGTGCATGTAAGTGCATGTGCCTGCAAAGTCCAGAGATGGATGTTGGATTCCCCAGAGCTGGAGTTACAGGCATTAAAAGCGGCCTAACATGGATGCTGGGAGCCAAACTCAGGCATACATGCTCTTAGCCCACTGGACCATCTCTTCAGCCCCTTGCTGCTTTTTAATTATTACTTTGTGAGTGTGTTTTCATTGTTAGCTTTCTATGAAATTATAGCAATGTCCAAATTAGTTTTCTATAGTACATATACATTAATCATATTTAGGTTTTGGCTTAATTTTTTTGCTATTATAAATAATGCCATGATTATCAACATAATTTTTGTATGGCTGTGATAGTTTCTTTGCAATATTTTTTAGATATATAATTGCTTGTTAAAGCACATAAATTATTTTAGGGCTTTTAATACATGTTTTCCAGAAAATATTTTTTACTTTCTGCCCAGGCGTTTAGGTACTTTCCTAAACTTGCTATTCTGACTTGCATGAGTCTTGTATTTTTAGAATTCCTGTGTTATGAGTGCTATCTTTATATTCTCATTAAATCAGAGACATCAAAGTTTCTTCCTCAGGGAAGCCGTCCCTGACTCCCTAAATAGATCACTTTCCCTAGTTCTTTTCCTGTTATGGCATTCATTGCCCTTATAATTGCCTTAATTTCTGTCTTTCTAAATGCATGAAGCCCTAAGAAGGGAAGGGATATGCCTGTGCATCTTCACCACTGTCCTCCCAGTGCCTGACACGGGGCCTGGCATTTGGCAGGCCCTCAATAGGAGTTTGTTGATTAGAAATGGAAGGTGAGCTGAGCTCCGGTCGATAAGAAGGCCTGGTGAGAGAGCCTTTGCTGTGCTCTGGGAATGATGACTCAGAATGCAGAGTCTGATTTTAATTTCATTCATTATTACTAAATATTCTTGAACCTCTTCTCTGTAGCAGATTTAGATAATATGGTTAAAAAAGAAATAGAAAAGAATTCACTCACAATCATGTGCTCTTGAGGTACCTATTGTTGACAATTTCCCTTGGAATTGAGCTATATATAAGTATTGTAATTTGCTTCTTTCAAGGAATGTCATTTCATGCCTTTTCCATGTCATTAAACACTCTTCTAATGACTTTCATTTTGTTACACTGTAGTTAATCATTGTCAGACATTTAGATCCTTTCAAATTTGAGCTTCATCGGCATCAGTATAATCCTTATAGAAAAGTCTGGATTTAAGTGAACATTTTTATTACATTTATTTGTGTGTGTGTGTGTGTGCGTGTGCGTGTGCGCGCGCACGCGCCAGCATACATGTGGAGGGAGGTCAGAGGACGGCTTATGGGAGTTATTCTCTCCTTCTACCATGTAGGTCCTAAAATTGACCTTAGGTTTTTCAGTGCCCTTACCCACTGAGTCATCTTGCAGACCTTAGTGAACATTTTATTAGGATCCCAAGTGCAGTGTCCCTGATGCATCTTTATTCTCACATTATCCTTTAACACAGCACTGTCAGTAGTGAGAGTGCCCATGTCCTGACGTCCTACCAGTTCTGGCTACCATTGTTTATGTTACCTAGTATTAGTGAATAGGTTTTTGGTTTTTGTTTGTTTGTTTAGGAAGGATGTTAGTTTTTCTGTTTTCATTACCAACTATTGTAGAGCTGATTTAAGAAAGAAGGCAGTTTATTTTTAATTTTTTTTTTCAGAGAGAAAATTGGTTGACAAACCCATATACAATTTTACTTTTTTGGTTTTTAGACACAGGGTTTCTCTGTAGCTTTGGAGCCTGTCCTGGAACTAACTCTTGTGGACCAGGCTGACCTCGAACTCACAGAGACTCACCTGCTTCTGCCTCCTGAATGCTGGGATTAAAGGTATATGCCACTACCGCTTGGTTTTTAAGAACACCAAATGGGTCAGACATGGCGGTGCATGCCTCTGGTCCCAGTACTCGGGGGGCAGAGACAGGTGGATTTCTGGGAGTTCGAGGCCAGCCTGGTCTACAAGAGCTAGTTCCGGGACGGGCACTAAAGCCACAGAGAAACCCTGTCTCAAAAAACAAACAAACAAAAAGAAACAAAAGCCCACCATAACCTTAAAAGTAATTTTGATGGGAAATCAGCAAGATATATGGTTTGTTATTTAACAAAGTAGATGGGATGTCAGCAGCTGTTCATGTATTTAGGCCTATATACATTTCATTACGGAAGATTTTTGAAGAATCATGTAGCCGTATTTGGAATCAGAACACAAGTGTGCTGGCTGGCAGCTTTACCTTGCTGTGCTATCACCTGCTTTAGTTGCTTTTCTAGATGAACGCCAAGCTGCCAAAAAAAAATTCTCTTGCATAAAGCCCTGGGGGAAATGGAAATGCCCTTAAATCAAAAGAGGATCTTTGTTTCTTGCTGCTCTGGTTGTGATGGGATAGTAGAGCAGGGCTTGTGCAAAACCCACCTCAAACCTGTAGACTGAGAGTGTTTTTAATGGCCTCTTTACTACTGTTTAGGACATCAGCGCAATGGAAGAAGAAAAAGACCAACTCATGAAGAGAGTTGAACGTTTGAAGAAAAGGGTAAGTCGGGAATTAGCCCCATAGACTTCAGTGAGTCCCAAGGCCTGGCAGAGATTTAGGAATGCAAATAAAGATTAACTCAGGCATGGGCATCCAGGGGAGGATGGACTCAAGTAACACTGGGGAAAGGGAATCTCCCAGGCAGTAGCCCAAAACTTTCAAGGACCTGGAGTTGAAAGCTTGGCTGTCATCTCGGGGAGTACTGTTTACCAAAAGGAAATGATGAGTGGATGTGGGAGTCACATGACTTGCTAATGCCTTCCTCAAATGTGACAGTAACATGTACTACTTATTCCTTTACTGTAGGTGGAGACTGTTCAGAATCATCAGCGGATGCTTAAAATAGCAAGACAGCTTCGGGTTGAGAAAGAGAGAGAAGAATTTCTTGCACAACAGAAACAGGAACAAAAGAATCAGGTATCCACAGAAAGTTTATACTCAGGATCACAGAAGTAGCTCCTCTTAGTAAATATATATATATATATATATATATATATATATATATATATACATACATATATGAATTTTAGAATTTCGTATTTCCTCTTGGCAGCATGATGGACCTACTCTTTTTCTTTAGGACTTTGTGTGTGTGTGTTTTGCTGGGAATCAAACCAGGGCCTTGCTTGTGCTGCGCATGTACTATATGACTGAGCTTTCTTCCTAGTCAAGACTACTGTTTTTTCTTTCTTTCCCTTTGTTTTTCCCTTTTGCAGTATTTGAGGAGTGAACCTAAAGCACATGCTAGACAAGCACTCTGCAATTGAGCTATATTTCCAGCTTTCTTTTTACTTTTAATTTTGAGGCATGATTTGCTTATTTGCCACTGGAGTAAAATGTGCAGGGTCCTGTGATCTCCGAAACCAAAAGAGCATTTTTAGTGCCTTAGATGTAGGATGTTTGTAAAGATTCTGTTCCACTAGCAGCTAATCTTCCTGATGCACAGTAGAATAATTCTCTGCTGTGTAGGAACAGCATGAGTCAACTACAGTCAATACTTAACCACATAGTATGGAGCCCCAAATAAGGTGTTGCTGCTGTTGACAATGTCACAAAATACTCTTAATTAAAAATACTCTTGAGTCCTCAGAATCACCCACACTGTCATGTTTTTAAGCTTCACCTTAAAGAAGAAATTATTTGGCCTGAAAATTTTAATTTATTAAAATCTGCCTTAATCTTTAAAAATATATTTCAAATCAGTGTAATTTCTAAATTGCCAATTTAAACTGGCAGCTGAGTGATTTAGTTCCATGGGAACTTGACTTGGCACCACAGCAGCTGCCCTGCAGCGGTGAGCTCTGTTTCCTGAGCCTCAAGTGGTTATCTAATGTCATTCTCTGATGCTGTAGAGTACTGAGAATGGTAACATCTCCCAAGGCCAAGGAAACCACGCTTCACAGAAAAAGCTCTGCATGTATCTCTCCAGTGATTAGTTAGTTAGTTAGCTTAGTTTTGGAAGCAGGGTCTTTTTATGTAGTCCTGGCTGTCCTGGAGTTTGGTACGTAGACTGGCCTTGAACTCACAGAGATCTTCCTGCCTCCTAAGTGCTGGGATTAAAGGCAAATGCCACCACACCAGCCACAAAGATTTTTCTTTAATCACCAACTGAAACAGCAACTAAAGAAAAATGTGGAAGCATGTCTTAAATTTTGTATGAGGGACTAGGTAGATGGTTCAGTAGATAAGAGCACCCAATATTCTTGCAGAAGATCTGTGTTTGGTTCCCATTACCCACATAGGATGGCGTACAACTTCTTATAACTAATCCCATGGGCTCTTCAGATCTGCATGCAGTGGCACACACACACACACACACACACACACACACACACACACAAACACTCAGGTACACACACATTTGAAAAAACTAGTTTTTTGATTTTTTGAGACAGGGTTTCTCTGTGGCTTTGGAGCCTATCCTGGAACTAGCTCTTGTAGACCAGGCTGGCCTCGATCTCACAGAGATCTGCCTGCCTCTACCTCCTGAGTGCTGGGATTAAAGGCATGTGCCACCACCGCCCGACCAGTTTAATGTACTTATTTTCTTAGTATTTACCTGTTTCTTCTATAATGTGAGAGTCCCATGTATCCCCATTGCTTGCCTATGTGAGCATTGTTTCACTAAATCAAATTGTTGTTTAAAGCTGTTTCACGCAGTGCAGAGATTGCAAAGAGTGCAGAACCAGCTGAAAAGTATGCGGCATGCAGCAGCAGATGCGAAGCCTGAAAGTAAGTGAACTTTATTTAGATGTTTTTATGATTCCCTGTGGCTTTTTTCTTTAACATTTCTTTTATTTATTTTTATTTTATGTGCATTGGTGCTTTGCCTGCATGTATGTCTGTGTAAGGCTGTTATAGACAGTTGTTAGCTGCCATGTGGGTGCTGGGAATTGAACCCAGGTCCTCTGGGAGAGCAGTCAGTGCCCTTAACCACTGAGCCATCTCTCCAGCCCATAAGTGAAGTTATTACATGATGTAGAAGGTTAGAAAATAGTAATTTACACCAGGATATTCCTTAAAGTGATTAGTGGGAATTAATTATCTCACCATTTTGGAGCATCATTTCCTAGCTGATCAGTAGGAATCAATAAAAACATCCATGGGTTTTCTGCCTGTATACAGAAGAGGCACCAGATCTCATTACAGATGGTTGTGAGCCACCCTATGGTGGCTGGGAATTGAACTCAGGACCTCTGGAAGAGCAGCCAGTGCTCTTAACCTCTGAGCCATCTCCGCAGCCCCCATCCATGGGTTTTCAAAATCATTTTTGGCCTCCTATTTCAGTCAAAGTGTAAAAGTAACATTAGCTGTGGAAGTAAATCCTCCCCTGTGTGCTTAGGGTGGGCGCTGTGAGAAAGATGCAGGGAAAAGCACAGATCCCTGTCGAGGCTGTAAAGAAAAAAAATCAAATACTAGACTTTAGTCTGAATGTTTTCTATGGTCTGGTTTGTAGAATTACAGGGTTAATGATGCGGGTGTCCCTGGCTGAGTTCTATATAGCTTTGCACAGATGAATTGTTCTCATAACCCACTTAAACCCATCCCAGGCATTTTGAAAATGTTCTTGCACATCAGCAAGGAGATTAGCCAAGCTAAAAATAATATAAAGCTCTCATTTGTGTTAGAGAAATATTACAATGTAATCATCTAGCTAAGGGAGGGACAGTAATCTATGGATAGTACATACCCATAGAATGACAGGTGTGTTGGCAAAAATGTACAGAAATTTGGACTCTCATATTTGTTTGTGGAAATGTAAAGGATATAACTGCTTTGAAAAACAGTTGAAAACTTATCAAAAATACTAAAATTTGTCATCATGTGAACTTCTATTTCCATCTTTCAACATTTATCTGTGAGTGGGCACAGGTGTACGGTGTGAGTGTGGAGGTCAGAAGACAATCTGTGGGAGTTGCTTTTCTCCTTCCATCACGTGGACTCCAGAGGTGAAACTCAGGTCATCAGACCTGTAGGCAAGCACCTTTGCTAAATGAGCCGACCCACCAACTCCTGACCACACCCTCTAATCTTAGGCACATACTAAGAGATCTGAAGCACCTATTCATACAGAAACTTGGACATGCCCATAGTAGCATTATTTGTGAGAAGCAAAAGAGTTGCAGGAACCACCTGTTCCTAAACTGATGTATATGGACTAACAAAATATGGCATATCCATACATTGGAAGATTATTCTGCCACCAAAGTGAATGAAGTACTAATATATACTTATGACATACATGAGCCTCAAAAACGTAACTGTAAGTAATCAGCCATAAAAGACCACAATATTGTACAGTACTATTTATAAGAAATATCTAAAATAAGAAAATTCATAGATAGAAGTCAACTCAGTAGAAGAAACTATGGTTGGGAGAAGTCCAAGTAAATACCTGTGAGTTTAGAGACTTTTTTGGGAGCTGATAATAGTGACCTAACAACTGTTCTGGTGGTGGAAACCTGCTTATATACTGAAACCACTGAATTATACCTATAAATGGTTGAAAATGCTAGCTCAATAAAGCTATTAAAAGAGATAATACAGGGGCTGGAGTGATGGCTCATTAGTTAAAATGGCTTAGCTCTTGCAGAAGACCCAGGCTTGGTTTCCAGCATCCCCATGACAGCCTACAACCATCTGTAACTCTAGCTCCAGGGGATCGGATGCCCTTCCCTGATCCATGGGCACTAAACACATGTGGTGCACAGACATAGAATGCAGGTAAAACACCCTAACACATAAACTAAACACTTCAGAAAAAAAGATAGGAGTACAGAACTCCTATTTACAAGATGAATAACTCATACGTCTAGTTTCCGGCTTTCCAAATCACCTCTTGCTCATCTCAATCTAAATTCCAGTTTAAGCAGTAAGCACACATTTAGGTACTGGTGACCTTTAGTTCTTTGTTTACTAAATTTTACTTTTTCATATGCTAATTTTCAGCAGGAAGATTTTTGTCTTTATGTGGGACGTGTTCTTTATGTGTTTCTATTATAAAAGGAAGATGAGGGGCTGGAGAGATGGCTCAGCGGTTAAGAGCACTGACTGCTCTTCCAGAGGACCTGGGTTCGATTCCCAGCACCCACATGGCAGCTCACAACTGTCTGAAAATGCAGTTCCATGAGATCTGACACCTTCACACCAACAAACATAATAAAGTTAAATAAATAAAAAAAAAGTTTTTTTTTAAAAAAAAAGGAAGATGAATGCTCAAAAGACTCCACTGAATTACAGCTATTAAATGATTAATATCAAAAAGTAATTTGTGTGTATAAAAATTTACTAAATACTCTGCTTTAGTAGTTGGGAGGTGTTGTGACATACACTTGTCCTGGGGAGATGCAGTACACATCCAGACAGGGAGCCCACGACGGACTAAAACAAGGACACCAAAGTCCGTAAGTTTTATTGAGGCTGCTTAAGAGGAATATGAGTGAGGCGTTACTTACAGGAGCAGAAATGACTCAAAGACAGCTGCATCACCACAGCCCACTCGAGCTCACAGAACTGGGAACCTGCAGCATACTCCACAGCCTGCAGGCAGCTCAACAGATTGGCGAGTGTCCTTTCCAAGTGACTCTGTTCTAAACTTCCTCCAGGAAGCAAGGGAGAGCTTCTCCTTCCAGGCAGCTGGTCTGTCTCAGTCTCTGCAGCTTGGCCAGTGCATTAGTCAGGGTTCTCTAGAGCAGTCGTTCTCAACCTTCCTAGTGCTGCAACCCTTTAATACAGTCCTCATGCTGTGGGGGCCCCAACTATAACATTATTTTATGGCTCCTTCATAACTGTAATTTTGCTACTGTTATGCATTATAGTGTAGATATCTGAAATGCAGGATATCTGATGTGTGACCCCCAGAAAGTGTTGCAACCCACAGGTTGAGAACCACTGCTCTAGAGTAATATAACTTATAGAATGAGTACATGAGTGTGTGTGTGTGTGTGTGTGTAGAAAGGGGATTTAAATTTTTGGGCAGTGGTGGTGCACACCTTTGACCCCAGCAGTTGGGAGGTAGAGACAGGCAGATCTCTGTAAGTTCGAGGCCACCTTGGTCTATAGAGTGAGTTCTAGGACAGGCTCCAAAAGCTATAGAGAAACCCTGTCTCGAAAAAAAAAAATAGGGACTTTATTAGAATGACTTACAGACTGTGGTCCAGCTGTGAATGGGAAGTCCAAGAATTCAGTAGTTGTTCACAAGGCTGATGTCCCAGCTGGTCATCACTATATGCTGGAATCCCAAAGAAGTAGGTTCTAATGCCAGTGAAAGAATGGGCTTGCTAGTAAGGTGAGAGCAAGCAGGCAAAGAACAAAAACTTCTTCTTCCGTGTCCTTATTTAGACTTCCAGCAGGATATGTGGCCCAGATCAGAGTGGGTTTCTCCAGCTCAAAAGATCTGGAATAATTCCTGATCTCTCTCTTCCCACCCAGGCTAGCCGGTCTTGGCCTCTCCTCTCCCCTCTCCTCTTCCGCCCCCCTCTGTCTCTTTGTTTTTCTGTCCTTTCTCATTCTCTCTTCCCTCCCTTTTAATAAAACATCATATTAAAAAAAAAAAAGACCTGCAATAAAGGCATGTCTTCCTACCTCAGTGTCCAGATCAGAAGTGGATCTTCCTACTTCAAATTAAGATAAAATCCCTCATAGGTGTGGCCTATATTTTGGGTTCTAGTTAATATCAGATATAGCTAGGTTGACAACCAAGAATAGCCATCACAACTAATCTAAGAGTAACTCTCAGCAGCTTTATTGCTTTCTTTGGGAGGGAGGGGCTTAGTAAATCTGATCAGTTTCAGGAACATCCTGAAGCTATTTTGGGTTATCTTCTAGTTTAAGGAGCCTCACTGCAGGGTGTCGTGCTTCTAAAGGACAGTGTCTAGTAAACCGCTAAGCAACAGGAGGTGGGAGTTGAGACTTAAGCTTGAGTAAAAAGAACGCAATCTTTTCTACAGACAGGGAGGAAAAATCAAATCAGGAAAATGGCTGAAAATCTAGATTAAAATAAAATATTATATATAATGCATACACTTTGTGAGTGGACAGGAACTGGTGCCTGGGATTCCCTGGGATTCCCTGGGCTTCCCTGCTCACAGCTCATGCATGCTGGTCAGATACTGTCTTAGGTCTGAACTCTAGTCCCTGACTGTCCTCAGCCTTTGATGAAGGTAGCAGACGTGCTGCTTACCCTGAACTTCCTTTGTAGCCTGTGTCTCAGGACCCTCCCCTTTCTCCAAGCAGTCAGTCATCCAGTTGCTTTTTGTCACTGTAGTGGTAGTGTTTTCAAAACTTTTTAAAATAGAAAAATATTTAAGAATTTTATATTCAAAAATTATTTTAGGCTTTGATTCCATGCACCTGTTACGGGAAGTGTGTAAGTGCCTGGGAATGAAGGTCCTCACGTAGCCAAAGAAGAAGGGATGTGAGAAAATGCCCCGGAATGAGTGCCTGAGTGGACCGCTCTTCATTAAACCTTCTTCTCCAAAGGGGCGGGGCGGGAGCATTAAAAGGATGAATAGGAAATTTGTGGATTTGCATTAATAAAATTTTGCATGTTCTATTTGTACAACAGAACTAAACATACATAATTTTAAAGCTTTGGGCCATATTTATCATTCAATCTTCATACATAGATGAGTTAAGCTGGAAACTTAAAGTTTTTAAAAGTCAAGCCAGAATTTGTAAATGTGTAATGCAAAGATCAGAAATAAACTATACAAATCTCTTCAGGCTGGGGATTTACAATAAAACCATTATTCACTGAAAATCTGTGTATAGTTGTACATTTGCTAAAGTAAGAAAACTATTAAATCTTAAAAACATTCACTATAAACTAATACTTAGGAAAAATCAAAAGCAACCAGATGTAAGATATTTATGAAAGTGAGCACTCACTGTCTCTTTTTTGGATCTAAATTTGTTGACCCCTAGCATCTTCTTCACCGGTTTGATGCTGACAAATTATTATGTGTTACTGTTTATGAGATATTAGAAGTAGAGATACCATAAAAAAAAAAGAAGCCAGTCAAACCTTTAATCCCGGCACTCAGGAGGCTGAGGCCGACGGATCTCTGTGAGTTCATGACTAGCCTGGTCTACAGAGTGAGTTCTAGGGCAGCCAGGACTGTATAGAGACACCAACTAAAAAAACAAACAAACAACAAAAGAAAAGAAAGATTAAAATGTCTGTTATATAGGAGAGGACCTGGGATAGATTTCATTTGTGTTTTTATTTGGCTCACTGGCTTCTTAAATACTTAGTAGGCAAAGAACAGTGGTAGTTTTGATTCTGCAGCTGTTACTTGTATGTATGTTGTGATTTAAGGAATTAGGTTATGAAATTAAAACGATCATAATATCACTTTTACTATAATTCTCTAAATATTCCTCTATGTAAATTGTGATTTGTGGTCATACTAATTAACCTGGAAGGACTTCTGTGGGCTTTTACTGCACTCTGTAAGTGCTGCATGGAGAGCTTTAACCCCGCCCTGTCTGCCTACTCATGAAGCACCACACACACTGTTGGCCTAACCTGTCTTCTTTTTTAGTTTTTCAAGACAGGGATTCTATGTGTACGCCTGGCTGGAGCTTAACTTACATTTCCTTTTTTTTTTTTTTTTTTAAGGCTTAATGAAGAGGCTAGAGGAGGAGATAAAATTTAATTCATATATGGTCACTGAAAAATTCCCAAAAGAATTAGAAAGCAAGAAAAAGGAATTACATTTTTTGCAAAAAGTGGTTTCTGAGCCAGCTATGGGCCACTCTGACCTCCTAGAACTTGAGTCTAAAGTAAGTAAAGATCTTCTAGTTCCCAACTCTGTCTGTTTTGTGAAGAATACCTGCACTGTTCCTACTCGTGGCTCTAGAGCTAGCCTGGGCTAAGAGCTGACGCTTTGCTGATGAGTTGTCTCAGTGAAAATTCTAGAATGTTGTGCTCCTACTTCAGAATAATCATAATATCAGATTTTAAGTGTAATAGGACAGCTTCCAATTTAAAGCTTTTCTTGTGTGCTTGGGCTAGACTTTATTTCAGTGCTCACTGAACCTGGCAACATATTAGAACATTTTGTTTCCTATAAATAAAACACTGCTCATTTGTATATTTTTAAAGTTATGAAAATTGATTGAAAGGTTTTATTTCCTGGTTCCTTAATTTATTCAATAGCTTCGGTAATTAAATATCTAATTCTAACCATATTGCTTTTAATTCACTTAGACAACGTAGATGTCCAAGTCAGATGTGGCTTAAATTTAAGGACCTCTTTGGAGGGATGCATATACTGGAATGTTTTCTATTTCATTTTGTTTTCCTTGTTGAGAAGCTGGTGGTATTCAGTTTTATTACTTTACAAAGGGTTAATGAACAGTATAAATGATATCTATCAAAGGAACCACAGACATTAGAATAGTAAAGTTTTGGATATTCCACATCAACTTTCTCGACTGGGTTTCTGAATTCCCTTGGGGAATGTCTGTCTGGATTCACACTGTGCCTTAGTGATTTGTAAGTCACAGTCAGGTGTGTAGAAAGCAGATACCACATTATGGTGTAAGACTATTTTCTCCTAAATACTTCAGGACTGTGTAGGCCTGTCAGATTCAATCTATAGAAGTAATCAAATTGTACAAATATTATTAAAGTTGTTTCTAAAAGCACTCATAAAAGTCCACTCATACAGTAGTTGGAACTCTGCTCCTCGTGACTTCAGAATTGGTAAAAACTATAAACTCAAGATGAGTGTGTCCTGGAGTCATTACTGAGGTCACTAGTTTGTGTAATCATTTGGAGAGTTGTATGCTTGTCTGTTTGATTGGTCAGTCAGTTGGTTTTTTTCAGAGGATTCCACTATATAGCAGAAACTGACTTTGAAGTACCTATCCTCCTGCCTCAGCCTCCCAAGTGCTGGAGTTTCAGTTACACACCACCACTCCTGGCTCTCATAGGGAGAGTTTTAACATGTCTCACGTTTACGGTCTTTTAGGTCAATGAAATAAACACAGAGATCAATCAGTTGATTGAGAAGAAAATGATGAGAAATGAGCCAATTGAAGGCAAGCTCTCACTGTATAGGCAACAGGTAAGGCCTTTCTCTCGCTCACATACTTAAGTCTGTAGTTTATGGGGAAGGCTGTGTTATCTGCAGGTAAGGCCTTTCTCTCGCTCACATACTTAAGTCTGTAGTTTATGGGGAAGGCTGTGTTATCTGAAAGGTGAAGAGGAAGTAAAGAACAAAGGCTTTTCTGTCAGTGCTAATCCCCATGTTATAACAAAGAAGTAGCAGACAGCAGGAAGGCCGAGTTTGAAATGCAGTGTGCCAATTTCTGTGAATGTGGAATTCTGTCTTCTAAATGGCAAGTTTATGTTAGGAGGTGTAAGTCAAAATACAGCCAAAATATGTGTACACTCTCAGATTAAAGTATTGATTTGTTGCCGGATGGTGGTGGTGCACGCTTTTAATCCCAGCAATCTGGGAGACAAAGGCAAGTGAGTCTCTGTGAGCTCAAGGTTAGCCTGGTCTGCAGAGTGAGTTCCAGGGCAGATGCTAAAGCTCCACAGAGAAACACTGTCTTGAAAAGCCAAAAAACAAGACAAACCAAAAAGAATTGATTTGTTGACTGTAATTTTGCTACCCATTTTCCAAGAGATATAATTATATGATATACAGGTTCCAACTTTCAAATTCTTCTGCTTCTTGTCTGTTGGAATTAATTAATAGCATCAACATAATGTTGGCTATAGGAGATGCTGGGCACTTTGATCTTGAGGGATACTCGCCTTTCTCCACTATGTGAGCTCTGCCTCGGCTTGGATCAAAGTTTCTATTTATATTACCTGCCTACACCGCAGTTCCACACAGAGTGCTGCTTCACTCCCTTGTCTGTTAACCTGGAATACTTGCAGATGGGAAGACGCTCCTTCATTGCTTCCCTTTTATACTAAGAAAATAGACTTTTTAAAGGGTTTGTACTAGAGAGTGCTCTTCTGTCACAGTTGTTTCACTCTGTGCTGTTTGTGCTATGCCACAATTTGGCTGATAGCTCTCAAAAACGTGAACATTGTGATTCAGCTGAGAAAATTCCCCAAGGCTGGGTATAGTAGTGTTGGTGCACACTTTTAATCCTAGTGCCCAGAAGGAAACTGCCAGAGGATCTCTGTGAATTCAAGGCCAGCCATAGTGAGCTTCAGGATGGCTAGGAACAGACAGAAATTGTGTCTCAATCCATGGAAGAAAGGAAGGAAAGAAAGAAGAAAGGAAGGCAGGCAATTTTTCAGAGTTCTAGCTCACATAAATGCTCATTCACCTTTAAGAGCAGCTGCTTGGATTTTGTAAACTCATACAATTCTGATGATTCTGATGTTTAACTTAAAAAAATATGTTTATAGTGTTTTGTCTTCATGCATGCCTGCTCACCAGAAGACGGCATCAGATCTCATTACAGATGGTTGTGAGCCACCATGTGGTTGCTGGGAATTGAACTTAGGACTTCTGGAAGAACAACCAGTGCTCTTAACCTCTGAGTTATCTCTTGAGCCCCCTGATATTTAACTTTTGACCTACATCTTATTTATTAAAATGCTGAAGAGATGGCTCTGCATTTAAGGGCAATTGCTGCTCTTGAGGACCCCAGCCCTGTTCCCAGAACCCAGGTCAGGCAGCTCACAACTGCCTGTGGCTTCAGCTCCAGAAAATTTAAATTCAATGCCTTCTGGTCTCCAAGGGCATCCATATACACACATTCTCTCTCTCTCTCTCTCAGTGGTTAAGAGCTCTTGCTGCTCTCATGGAGGGCCCCAGTTCAGTTCCCAGCTCCACATGGCAAATGACAACTTCCTGTACCTCCCATTTCGACGTCCTCTTCTGATCGCCATGAGTTCATGAACACACATGGTGCCATGCCAACACTGAGGCAGACACACATATGCATAACAAATACTTTTTTAAAAATATTTTTAAATGTACCAAATGTGTTTGATATCTTGGCTTTTCATTTTTAAAATATTGGTGTTGATTTAGTGAGCTAAACTGCCTTGCAGTTCTGAAAATAGTGTGTTTGTTTTGGTTTGGTTTGGTTTGGTTTTGGTTTTGGTTTTTCTAGACAGGGTTTCTCTGTAGCTTAGATCCTGTCCTGAACCTCACTCTGTAGACCAGGCTGAGATTCGCCTGTCTCTGCCTTCTGAATGCTGGGATTAAAGGCAGAAAAATCCTGTCTCGAACCTACCCCCTACACACACAAAAAAAAAACCAGCAAAGTTCATTCTGAAATTTTATATTGCTAAAAATTCCAAAAAGTAGATAATTTTACAAGATAACAGAAAACTGAATGTATTTCTTATTTTCTTCTCTTTAAATATTCAATTAGGCATCTATCATTTCTCGTAAAAAAGAGGCCAAGGCTGAGGAACTTCAGGAGACCAAGGAGAAGTTAGCCAGCCTAGAGAGAGAAGTGTTAGTAAAAACAAACCAGACCCGGGAATTCGATGGCACCGAGGTTTTGAAGGGAGACGAGGTAAGCTGAGACATCTCATGGATCGATGTTATGACACTGGGGTTTTGTGTGAAGTCACTGACGTTCAGTTTTCTTAAGTTTATGTTGATGAGAAGTTAATCGCATTTTGTAAGACTTACTGAAAGCTAAAATATTAAATATTAATTCTTTTTGGGGTAATGTTGAAACATTCTGGATGTAAGATACAAAAGACTGGTGTTCTGTGAGATAGTATTCTAGAATTTCACTTGCCTTTTTAAAATTGTGTGTGTAGTGTGTGCATGTGATTGCAGGTACCTGCAGGGGCCAGAGGTGTTGGAGTCCTTGGAGCTGAAATTACAGGTGGTTCTGAACCACCTGATGTAGATGCTGGGACTTGAACTCAGGTCCTCTGCAAGAGTAATACATGCTCTGAGTCATCTCCCCAATACTTTCACATTTTAGTTAAATGAATTTATATTGGATTTATTTAAGTATTAAATTATAAAAACAAAATGAAACGAGTAGAATCAAATAGATAATAAAATTTCATCTTTGTTGATAAATGATCTTTATATTTCTATAAAGAACTAAGAAAACATCACTGAACTACTCTGTCATGGTATGTATTTGAGCAGCATTCATCAAAATGACCTCATCTGACTGCTCACAAGTTTTAAAATATTGCGTTTCTTTTTTCTTTAAGTTTATTTTATTGATATTTATTGAGCTCTACATTTTTCTCTGCTCCCCTCCCTCCCTCTACCCTTCCCCCTTCAATCCTCCCCCAAGTTCCCCATTCTGTAGGCAAGTTCTAGTCCTTAAAAGTTTTTATCACAGCCGGGTGGTGGTGGCGCACGCCTTTAATCCCAGCACTCAGGAGGCAGAGGCAGGCGGATCTCTGGGAGTTTGAGGCCAGCCTGGTCTAGCAGAGCTAGTTCCAGGACAGGAACCAAAAAAGCTACAGAGGAACCCTGTCTCGAAAAATAAAAAAAAAAAGTTTTTATCACAAACTAATTGGGATAATAAAGAAATGCAGATTAGTAGTTATTTATCTATAACAATCAAATTTGTAGCCATGTTAGGGATGTTTTCAAGGTCAAATATATATTTTAGGTAGATGGTCTTCAAATTACCTCAGAGATATACAGAATATGACATTTAAGATGTTTTAATAATATATGGCCTTGATCGACTGCTGACAGTATGCTGTCCAAATTGGACAAGCATGAGACAAAAGAAGGTGACTGCTGAACTTTTCCAAGACAAGGTAGGATAGTCTTTCAAAATTCCTGCTTCACATGAAAGTCTGACTGGTGTTCTAGGCGTGTAAACTGAAGATGGATGCCCCAATGTTGCAGAGGAAACTTGGGTAATTGTCCAGGCAGCTAGATGCTTCTCATTTCTACAGTTTGGGAAGTTGTTTGCTCTGCTCTTCTTGTTTACTCAGGTAATATTATATCCTCCTCTGATCCTTGATGAGGTTGGAGACTAGATAGTTATACAGTTTTCCTTGTTACCAAACTCAGAAAAGAAACTCACAAAAGAGATGCAAAGGGTATAAGGTTGATAGATGTAAAAGCTTAAGTCATTTACCTAAGAAAATGCTTTAAGGTCTTCTAGAAATATATTTCTAAGTTGATAATAGAAGTCATGATAGAAAGTGAATGGGGGGGGGGGGGGCTGGAGAGATGGCTCAGAGGTTAAAAGCATTGCCTGCTCTTCCAAAGGTCCTGAGTTCAATGCCCAGCAACCACATGGTGTCTCACATCTGTAATGGGGTCTAGTGCCCTCTTCTGGCCTGCAGGCATACACACAGACAGAATGTTGTATACATATTAAATAAATAAATATTTTTTAAAAAAAGAAAGTGAATTAGAGACAAAACTTTGAACTCACCAAGACAGGATAGATAATGGAGTATTTTCTCCAAATTTGCCAAATACAATTGGACTGAACATTGTGAATGTAATTCATACTTAATAATTGTTATTATATATAATTTTACTCTGTTAAGTTAAAAACCTTTCCTTTTTATTTAGACAAAAAGGGAGAAATGTTGTGGGGTATTTGTTCACATTGACACTCAAAGACTGACAATAAAGTTTACTTTGAATTAGAGGGCAGAATTAGTGACTAGCTGACAATAATTAACCATAGAGGTTTTGGAGGACCCAGGATACATATAAAGAAACACAGGAAGTAGTAGGAAGTTGCTTAGAAAAATTCGTGGGCCCTTTTGGATTAGTGGAGAGAAAGAGAAGGAGGGAGAGAGGGAGGGAGGGAGGGAGGGAGGGACGGAGGGAGGGAGGGAGTCATTTGGTTGCTTCTCTACTGCTTCTCTGATCAATCAGGTTTTTATCCCATATCTGACTCCCCAAGTTTTATTTAATAATAGAACAATGTAAGTAATGCTTCAGCACCCATAGAATGACTATTCTACATGCTACGTAGAGACTGTGCCTATGAGAGTCAGAAGCTTTGATACCAATTATTTAATGTGAGGAAAAGCTAGAGATAATAATCTTCATTTTACAGATGGAAACTCCTCAGACAAGTCAATGAATCCATTTAAGATTAACAGAAATATAGATTCTACTCTGTACAAGTCTTAGCTATGCAATGCTAACATTAAACTAAACTAAAAATGATAATCTCGTTCTTATAATGAGAACACATGTTGTGTGCAAACATCTAGCACATAGCTCACATGAGAAGCTCTCAAAAAGGTCAGCCTTGCTTGTGGTTCAGTCGTGGCACTTTTCACAAACACTATACTCTCCCTCCCTCCCTCCCTCCCTCCCTCCCTCCCTCCCTCCCTCCCTCCTTCCCTCTCTCTCCCTTCCTCCCTCCCTCCTTCCCTTCCTCCCTCCCTTCCTCCCTTCCTCCCTCCTCCTCTTCCCTCCCTTTCTTTCTCTAAGATAGAGACTATGTAGTCCTAGTTGGCCTGGAATTATGTAGCCCAGGCTGATCTGAAACTTTTGGCTAATTCCCTGCCTCAAACTCTGAGCTGTATTTAGACATCCCAGGTTTGTGCCACTATTTCTTTTTCCTTCTTCTTTTTTTTCTTTCTTTTGGTTTTTTGAGACAGGATTTCTCTGTGTAGCCCTGACTGTCCTGGAACTCAATTTGTAAACCAGGTTGGCCTCAAACTCAGAGATTTTCCTGCCTCTGCCTCCTGAGTGCTGGGATTAAAGACGTGTGCCACCTTGTCCAACATGCCATTATTTCTTAACACCTCACTACGTGCTTTGACAATTAATTTTTAAAGTATGAGTTGGTTTTTCTTTTTGGTGACTACCATGTGACACCAGATAAGAAACTTGAGTGAAGGCCAGATATCTTACATAATTTTAAGGAGAACAAACTTCTTCCTTTTGCCCATATGGCCTATCACTCTATCAAAGTTGAAAATAAAATTGGTCTACCAAGATTTGTTCTTTATAAAATTATGCATATTGTTCCCCAATACCTTCTGTTCTTTTAGGTAATTGCCAAATAATTTACTTGATTTGTTCTAGTTTTGATCAAACATTATGCAAAAATTAAGTTGACCATAGCATTTCCAAAGCTATCTTTTCCACTTAAAAAATATTCTTAGTCTGCCATAAGATACCCCTGCCCAACATGATACCTCAAAAATAAAGGCTTACAGTTTGCCACTGGGTTCTTAAACCTCACACTTGCATAGAGAATTCAAAGCATTACCCATGGCCCCGTGGTCACAGCAGTTAGATTCTCATTCACTTAGAAAAAAAAAAACAAAAAAACAAAAAACGCTAGCAAGCAGCACAGGCCCCCTGTAAGCAAAACTGATATGTAACTAACCTTTTTGTTTCTTGCACATCAAAGATGCCATGAAACACATGTTCTGCTTCCAAGAATCATTTAACATATGTGGTGTCTGACAGTCATTTGGAAGAAGATGCTAAAAGTCAAAGAAATTGGGTTTTGAGGTTTTTTTTTTTTTTTTTGGTTGTTGTTTTGAGATACTGTAGCCTAGGCTAGCCTAAGAGTCCCAACATTCCTGTTGCCCAGGGCCTCCCAACACTATGATGATAGGCACAAGCCCTATGTTGCCTTCCCAAAGTCACTACTTCCCCTTGAGACTAACTGCCAAGCCACACTGGCAGGTCACACGCAGACACACTGGAGGAAATTATCTGCAGCAGGGGAACAAGTCACTTGTTTGGCACAGTGAAGGAACACTGCCAGTTTTTCACAGTGTGAACTCAAGAACTTTTCAAAGTCCAAAATGAGATATGGACATGAGCAGCCTTTGTTGAGGTACAGGAGATGGGACAAAATGCAATTGTTTGTAAGAGTAAGAAGAGCACAGGCAAGGTGTCAGGACCCAGGTATGGCCATCACTTGAACTGCTAAGTAAGAAAGCAGTGGACTGAGACAAGACTCTCTGGGCTTTATTCATTCCTTTATCCAAGATGTCTGGCTTTACCCTTCAGTGACTCTTGAGCTAACTTTATGAAAGAGGATCAAGAACGAACTTTTGTTGCTTGAGGTTGACCATCAGTAATCAGTATTATTTGTCCCATTCTAAGTGCAAGTCTGATGCAATAAATGCAATTATTAAAGCATTGCTCAAAACTTAAAGAACAACCAAAAGCAATTTATAGATTCAACACAATACCCATCAATATCCCAGTAAAATTCTTCAAAGACCTCAAAAGAACGGTACTCAACTTCATTTGGAAAAGCAAAAAACCCAGGATAGCCAAAACAATCCTGGGCAATAAAAGAACTTCTGGAGGCATCACAATCCCTGACTTCAAACTCTACTACAGAGCTACGGTACTGAAAACAGCCTGGTATTGGCATAAGAACAGACAGGAGGACCAATGGAATCGAATAGAAGACCCAGATATCAATCCACACATCTTTGAACACCTGATCTTTGATAAAGAAGTAAAAAATATCAAATGGAAAAAAAGAAATCATATTTAACAAGTGGTGCTGGCATAACTGGATATCAACATGTAGAAGAATGGAAATAGACCCATATCTATCACCATGCACAAAACTCAAGTCCAAATGGATCAGAGACCTCAACATAAAGCCAGCTACACCGAACCTCATAGAAGAGAAAGTGGGAAGTACACTTGAACGCATTGGCACAGGGAACCACTTCCTAAATATAACCCCAGCAGCACAGACACTGAGAGAAACAATTAATAAATGGGACCTCCTGAAACTGAAAAGCTTCTGTAAAGCAAAGGACACAGTCAAGAAGACAAAACGACAGCCTACAGAATGGGAAAAGATCTTCACTAACCCCACATTAGACAGAGGTCTGATCTCCAAAATATACAAAGAACTCACGAAATTGGACACCAAAAGATCACAAAATCCAATTTAAAAAAATGGAGTACAGACCTAAACAGAGAACTCTCAACAGAGAAATCTAAAATGGCTGAAAGACACTTAAGGAAATGTTCAACATCCTTATTCATCAGAGAAATGCAAATCAAAACAACTCTGAGATTCCATCTTACACTTGTAAGAATGGCCAAGATCAAAACCACTGATGACAACTTATGCTGGAGAGGTTGTGGGGGAAAGGGAACACTTCTGCATTGCTGGTGGGAATGCAAGCTGGTACAACCCCTTTGGATGTCAGTGTGGCAATTTCTCAGAAAATTGGGAAACAACCTTCCTCAAGACCCAGCAATACCACTTTTGGGTATATATCCAAAGGATGCTCAATCGTGCCACAAGGACGTGTGCTCAACTATGTTCATAGCAGCTTTGTTTGTCATAGCCAGAACCTGGAAACAACCTAAATGTCCCTCTTTCGAAGAATGGATAAGAAAAATGTGGTATATTTCCCAATGGAGTACTACACAGCAGAAAAAAATAACACCTTGAATTTTGCAGGAAAATGGATGGAGCTAGAAAACATTATTTTGAGTGAGGTAACCCAGACACAGAAAGACAATTATCACATGTACTCACTCATAGGTGGTTTTTAAACATAAAGCAAAGAAAGCCAGCCTACAAACCACAATCCCAGAGAACTTAGACAACAATGACGACACTAAGAGAGACTTACATAGATCTAATCTACATGGGAAGTAGAAAGTATAAAAAGACAAGATCTCCTGAGTAAATTGGGAGCATGGTGACCTTAGGGGAGGATTGAAGCGGGGAGGGGAGAGGCAGGGAGGGGAGCAGAGAAAAATGTAGAGCTCAAAAAAATCAATGAAAAAAGGACTAGAACTTTACATTCCTTTGTTAAATGAGCTGCATAGGTACAATATCTTAAATAAGAGTAGAAATATATACAGTAGAACAAAAATTACCTTAAAATTTATCAATATACAAAAATCCATACTAGTGTAAAATATTTGAGACTAGTAGTTGCTATTCAATAATAAACCCTCTTATCCTATTATTTCTGTATCTGCCCTTTTTCTTTTAAGATTGAGATTTCTGAATCTAATTTTTGATTAGTTTCCTTCTTGACCATGACCAATAACAACTTGAGATCAGCCTGGGATACATAGTTCCAGGCCAACTGGGACTTCATAGTCTCTATCTTAGAGAAAGAAAGGGAGGGGGGAGGGAGGAGGAGGAGAGAAAGAGAAGAGGAGAAGAGAAGAGAAGAGAAGAGAGAACACCCACCATACCTTTTGGGAATGTGGATGTCGTGTTCTTAAATTTACTTTCTGTTGTCTGAAGGACAATAGCATCTTTAGGGAACCCCGAGGAAACTGAGATAATGGTCAATTCCTGGGAGAGTTAACTGTTGTTCAGTCTCAGTGTGATGGGAAAGTGCAGGGCTTATCTGAAGTCCTGACTGGAGTACCCTATGAGTCTGGACCATCTTTGCTGTTTTCTTTGATCTGTTCGTTTCTCTATGGTGTCCTCAGCATCTGAGAGTCTTTCTTCTAGCTCTTGTATTCTATTGATTATGCTTGTTTCTGTAGACTCTGCTCGTTGGCCTAGATTTTCCATATCCAGCTGGTCCTCAGTTTGTATTTTCTTCTTTGCCTTCATTTCAGTTTTCAATTCTTGAACTGTTTCCATTACCTGTTTGATGGTTTTTTCTTGGTTTCCCAGGGTATCATGTACGTATTTACTCATTTCTTCAAACTTTTTATTATACTTCTCATCCATTTCTATAAGGGCATTTTTTACATGTTGTTTAAGGGATTCTATTATCTTCATAAAGTCGATTTTTTCCACTTCTTCTGTGTTAGGTTGTTCAAATACTTCTGTTGTAAGATCATTGGGTTCTGATGTTTTCATGTTGTTTTTTGGATTATTGGGTGAGTTCTTGCCTTGGCGCCTGCCCATCTCCTCCTATTGATCCTATCCAATGGATCCTTTAGAAACCGGATCAGGTTTCCCTGCTGGCCAAGGGCTCCGCTTACAAAATGCCCTCACTCTCTTTTGTGGTTCCTGCTGCAGGCCAAGAACCCTCTCACCCCTCCGAAGGATCTTCAGGACAGGACCAGGCTCCCCTTGTGCCAGTGACCTGGCCAACCAAAGGCCTACCTCTTTGATTCAATTGTAGTAGGGCGATCTGCTCTCCTTATTGCACGCCTGTCCCAGCCGCTTGGGTCTGGCCGCCGCTCAGCCGCGTCTGGCGCCGCCGCCGGCGGCGCCGCTGCGCCTCTGTGCGTCTGGCGCCGCCGCCCCCGCTGCGCCTCTGTGCGTCTGGCGCCGCCGCCCCCGCTGCGCCTCTGTGCGTCTGGCGCCGCCGCCGCCGCTGCGCCTCTGTGCGTCTGGCGCCGCCGCCGCCGCTGCGCCTCTGTGCGTCTGGCGCCGCCGCCGCCGCTGCGCCTCTGTGCGTCTGGCGCCGCCGCCGCCGCTGCGCCTCTGTGCGTCTGGCGCCGCCGCCGCCGCTGCGCCTCTGTGCGTCTGGCGCCGCCGCCGCCGCTGCGCCTCTGTGCGTCTGGCGCCGCCGCCGCCGCTGCGCCTCTGTGCGTCTGGCGCCGCCGCCGCCGCTGCGCCTCTGTGCGTCTGGCGCCGCCGCCGCCGCTGCGCCTCTGTGCGTCTGGCGCCGCCGCCGCTGCGCCTCTGAGTCTGGACCATCTTAACTAACCATTTTGAAGTTGTCCAGAGCAGTTTATAATCCAAAACTGATTTTGGGTGATGTTTACCACAATTCAGGTGAATTTATTGTTACAAGGTCCCATCATCATCTTAGAGACCTCAAAGGTTTACCTGGAATGGTTATGGTTCACTGTAGAAATGTAAATATTTAAAATTCATATGCAGCCGATATTCAAGAGGTTAAAGACCACAATTTGTTAAGTATATACTAGGTGCACAAACGTAGTTACTAGTTACCTGCTTCAGACTCAAGCCCAAAATCACATACAAGATGTTAAATGAAGCCTATTCCTAGATTAGTTAGTACTCTATATGAACATTAATATCACAAGAGAATGTTTATAAATTTTGAAATATTATTATGTCTTAAGAAAAGTTTTTTTTTTGTTTTTTTTTTTTTACATTTTTCGAGGCAGGGTTTCTTTGTAGCTTTGTTGCCTGTCCTGGAACCAGCTCTTGAACTCATAGAGATCCACTTAAGAAAAGTTTTAAAGTGCCAAAATAAAAGCAAAGAGTTATGAGATTAGTGGCAATAGAATGGTCCCTTAAATTTGGCTTTTCTATTTTATATCAGGTAACTTTTCTGACATGAGAGAGAGATTTTGGAATATTCTTTAGCAAGCATGCTTGGGTTTAGAGAAGGAGAGAGCCACACTCCAGCTCCAAAGCCAGCTTTAATTTTTTATTGAATTGGGACTACAAAAAAACCATTTGCCTTATATGTCTGTAGAGAACAGCAGAAACAAACAATTGGGAAGATTTATGAAATTTTATCCTTTTGGAGGTGTGCTATACCATTATTTTAATTGATCCCTTTTCTTGGGACATTTTCTCTTGATATTTCATCCTTCATCCTCCGATTTCTCATTTGCCCAATGATCTTCAGATTCCTTGGTTGAATGCTTTTCATCTCCTAGAAAGATAAAAACAAAATCCAGCCTCAACCCTAACTCTGAGGAGTTTCCTTTTTTGGCAGGTTATATCTGATCACATGAAAGACTTTTGTTAGTCTTGTAAATTAGTTTAGATGGAATGGTCATGCTTTTGATGAACTATTGCCTCTCCTAAGCAAGAGGTCTTCTTGTTCAAATCTAATCTTTATTAATTTTGGTAGTATCCATAGATTTTCTTCTCCCATGATTACAAAAGCAAAACCTCTTCCCCACTGGAACACATATCCTGGTTTCCATTCTGAGATCAATGCATCTTTAAAATATACAGGGTGTTTTCTACTATCTAGTGTTTCCACAGCTGTCATTCCTTTCTCATTAGCATTTAAAAATTTAGTTAATAAAGCATTGTGTAATCTATCTCTGGGGGTCTTTATAATCCCTTTCTGTTTATTAATCATATCTTTTAAAATGCAATTGGATCTTTCTATAACTGCTTGTCCTTGATTGTGTGGTATGCCTGTAATATGCTTTATGTTGTAATATGCAAAACTTTCACTTTACTAGAAACATCTGCTGGAGCAATGTCAGTCTTTACTTAAATGGGTATTCCCATAATGGCCATAACTTCTAATGAATGTGTAATTGCAGAATCAGTCTTTTCAGAGAACTCAAAGCAGTTGCCCACTGAAATCCTGAAGATCTATGGTATGGTACACATTGAATTGAATTGAATTTTCCAAACTCCACAAAATGAAACATATCCATTGCCAAATTTTATTTCATTGATTACCCTTTGGATTACTTCCCACAGGTAGTGGAGTTTGGTTATACAAAGAACAAGTAGGACATTTCTTTATAATTTTCTTGACTTGTTACCAAATGATAGAAAAATCTTTCTTCAAGCCTTTGCTATTGATATGGTGTTTCTTATGAAATTCTGAAGCTTCTAGCATATTTACTACCAATAGCTGATCAATTTCATTGCCTTGTGCTAGAGGGCCTGGTAGACTCATATGAGATCTGATATGTATTATATACAAGGGATGATTTCTATTTCTTATTATTTCTTGTAATTTAAAAATAAAAAAGTTAATTCTGAATCATCCGGAATAAGTTCAGCAGTTTCAATATATAAAATAACTCTTTCTGCATATTGGGAGAGAGAAACTATATTAAGAGGTTCTGAAAAATCTAATAATACCACGAGAATAGCATATAATTCTGACTTTTGAATGAAATCATGAGCCACTTTACTTATCTTTCCTTACTTATAACATGCCTTTCCTGATTTATTTGCATCCGTATAGAATGTAGGGGCTCCAGAAATTAGTGTTCCTCATACAATGTGAGAAAGGGTCCAATTAATTCTTTTTATAAACTGAAGTCTCTTGCATCTCTCCCAAATTACTGCAAGCTCTTTGCCAGTGTTCATTTTCTGCCCGTAATGAGGCAATTTCAACATTAGTTAAAAGAACCATAGGTTCTGTTGGGTCTATTCCTGTTACTTAGCAAAGTCCATTTTCCTTTCAGAATCAATTCAGAAACTTTTTTATATAGGTCTTTAATATTTACTCTTTGTGTTAAAAAAATATCCATTCTAAGATACTATCTTCTCTCTGCATAAGAATTCCTGTAGAAGATGTGTAGAAGGCAGTATGATGCAAAATTAAAAAAATCAGTAAAAGCTTCTTTGGGGCTTGTATAATTTTAGTAAATGACTCAGTCCTCTTTCCTGATTCTTCAACCCTGTCCCAAGCAGTCAAGGTTGTTGTATGACATAGGGTCAAGGTGTGATCATCAAATACAAACTGTCTTTGCAAATTAGCAGACTGACCTTCATTGAGAAGCTTTCCACTATGTTTACCATTGTAACTGTGGGTCAGCTTCCAGTATTGCTGTAGCTAAATGTTTTCTATCTTGGGGGATAATTCTGTCCCCGTGTTGCCCATGAACTTAACGTCTGCTTCACACAAAGTGAATGCATATGAAATGACTTCTTCCTTAAATTTCCTCAAAACTAACACTTCTACAGGATTCCAGTTAACTTCTGCATAGCTTTGGGATTACCTAAAATGATCTGGTGGTCATTTTTGTATGGTAACCAGATAAATTAAGGTTGGTTTTCTGATAACCTTTGGCCTCTCCTCTTCAGTTTCAACATGGCATGGTGTGGTAGGTTCTGCTCTAAATTCCTGTCTGTGTGCGAATACTTTTCTTAGTTTCATTGGTAGGTCTTTCTAAGACTTGTATCTTATCAATCATTATTTTTATTTGGCATAGGTATCAAACCACTATTTTAAGGATAAAATATGATTACCAAACTGATTATAATTATAATTCACATTATGTCCATCCTAGCTATGTTGGTTCTTCCTTCATTTATTTTTAAAAATTTTAAACCATCCATTGTGGAATCACACAGAATCCTAACTCCCTACATTGTAACAGTCCCCATTCTTTTTTTTTTTTAAGATTTATTTATTTATTATGTATACAACATTCAGCCTCCGTGTATGCCCAAACGCCAGAAGAGGGCGTCAAATCTCATTACAGATGGTTGTGAGCCACCATGTGGTTGCTGGGAATTGAACTCAGGACCTCTGGAAGAGCAGCCAGTGCTCTTAACCGCTGAGCCATCTCTCCAGCCCCAACATTCCCCATTCTTAATGTGGGAAAGATTTTTCATTTAAATAAAACCCAATTCCCTTCGTAAGAATTCCCAGGTGTCTCACGAGATCTGATAACTTTTCAGTTTTTCCACAGGGGCAACTGTGGTGATGCCAGAGCTCTGTGTGGTGGGTGTGGGCAGCTGTAGTGGGGGTCCTGTGTGCAGGAGTGGTGACTAGGCAGCCAAACTAGCTGCTGGGGCTGCAGCGGGCTGCCACTGTGCTTCACGGGCTGGCCACGCTAAGGGCACCTGCAGCTGCTTGCATGGGGGCCGGGGCTGAAGGTGTGAGAGGTGACAGTGCAGCAATAGAAGCCTGAGCAGCTGTTGTAGCAGCTGAGCTGTTGCAGCAGCAGCAGCAGCAGCAGTCCAGGGAGTGGGTCCAGGGAAAGCCTGCTACCATAGGGAGAGGGACAGGGGACCTGCAGGAGAAACGTGTAGCAGAAGGTAAGAGTATGGGCTGCCTAAATGACAGAGCTGGCTGCGACTACAAAGCTGGTGGCGAGTGGCTACCGCATGATCTCGTCCCCCAAGTTGGATACCAGATGAAGTGTGTACTTATTTACTCTATATAAATAAAACTCGGGAGTCAGATATTGGGGTAAAAACCTGATTGATCAGAGAAGCAGCACAGAAGAAACCAGTGATCTCCTCTCTGTCTCATTCCATGATCCAAAAGGGCCTACAAATCTTTCTAAGCCTCTCCCTACTATTTCCTGTGTCTCTATATGTATCCTGAGTCCTCCAAAACCTCTATGGCTAATCCTGGTCCGCTAGTTGCTAATCACCCTCTGATTCAAAATAAACTTTATTGGCAGTCTCGGAGTATCAGGGCAAACAAATATCCAGCAACAGGGTGCCATTACATATAGCGTGTGGAGTAATCATTGTGTGCAGGAGCTTCTACATGTGGGAGGAACATACAGTGTGCAGGAGAGGTTAAGAACACGGGCTCTGGGATTCGGTCCTTTGAGCGTCCCTCGTCAACTGAATGGCCTTGAGCAGATGTCTGCTTCTTTTCCCACTCAGCTATAGACTGTGGCTGTGCAGAGTGTGTGGAATGAGAGCAGTAGCCAGCAGTACTTGATATTCAAGGACGAGATGTGTCTCCACAGTGACTCTGAGGACTGTTCGCATTAGTCCCTGTGGCATTCTCAGAACACCAGTGACTGTAGGAGAAGCTCCAGGGTGTTGGTTCCTGATACTTTTATGTTTTTGTTATCACTTAAGTGGAGAATTGGAAAGCTAGAACTATATTTACAGCTTAAATTTGAAACCAGTGTTTCTCAGACCGGAACTATTAGAAATAAATAGGAAATATTTTCTTCTTCTAAATAACCTAGATTCAGGATTGAGTAAGGTAGTGCAGGTAAGAATTATCTTAGTAACTATTCACTGAGCAGTTACCATGGGCTCAGTCTTCAAAAACCTAGTTTCGGCATGGTTGTCCAGCGGTAGGAATATACTTTGTGATGGTAATCTTGTTAGTGTAATTAGAGTATGAGACATGTATATCAGGGAAGCACCTATGAGCTATGTCTGTGACGGTACCGTGCCCATTTAAAACTTTTTTATGTGTATGAGTGTTTGTCTACATGTATGTTGTGCGTCATGTGTACACCTGGTGTCTGTGGATTCCAGAGGAAGGAGTTGGAGCCCCTGGAGTTACAAAGGCATGTTAGCCACCATGTGGGTGCTGGAAATCGAATCCAGGTCCTCTGGAAGAATGGCCAGTGCTTTTAACTCCAGAGCTGAGACATCTCTCCAGCCCCCTGATTAGATTCTTGTGGTATGAAGATTGGACTATTTACTATTGGACTGTTTCCCATCCCCAACCCAACCCTCCCAGAGAGAAACAACTGACAATATAGGATTAAGCCATTTTAGGTCTGTCTCTAGAGACAGAAATAATGTTGCTCTGTGAGTCTGAGAATTTTGAGTAGCATTGTACCTTGTTGATTGTGCATTTTGCTTCTGAAAACAAGTCTTAGAGCCGGGCGGTGGCGCACACCTTTACTTCCAGCACTCGGGAGGCAGAGGCAGGCGGATTTCTGTGAGTTTGAGGCCAGCCTGGTCTACAAGAGCTAGTTCCAGGACAGGAACCAAAAACTACGGAGAAACACTGTCTCAAAAAATTAAAAACAAAAAAAAAAACAAGTCTTAGATCTTTCCATGTTAGTACAGAAGAGAAGCCAAAGAATATCCCAGATCACCTATGTGTAGATTCTAAAAATAATAATTCCATGTGTTTTTGACATATTCTAATGTAGTTTTGTTTGTTTTAACAATGGAAATAGCTTTATCTATTTAGTTCTTTGAATTTAAAAATTCTTTATGGTGTTAGCTTTTTGGTATTTTTCAAATGTTTATAATTTAGGTTATATTTACAGTTTTTGCTGTTACTTTTAAGGGTTTTGAGAGATTCAGGGTTCTTGTGTGTACAGCCTTTCATCAAGCTCAGACTTCTCGGTAGTGTTTTTCACACACCCAGAGTCTGAAGAAGTGTCTCAGCAGACAGTTGGGGCATGTCCCCATCCCTCTTCTGCCTTCAACTACCCTAGTTCTGGTTTTATCTGAATGATATATTGGGACTTCAAGTAATAGTTGGTTTGAGAATAAAATTTCACTGTTAAAAATGCTTTGAAAATCATTAAATAAATGGGACTTTGAACCTCCCTCCCTTCTTCCCTTTACTATCTAATGGTCTCACTATGCAGTCTGGAACTCAATATGTAGACCAGAGTGGTCTCAAACTCACAGAGATCTGCCAGGTCAAAGTTGGTTGTTGTTTTGTTTTTGTTTTTTTGTCATCAGGATATTAATATTTTAGAAATGTCTTGGCACTATTTTGCAAGCTTCAGTTGAGAAAATTAGTCATATGTAACTCTTCACCCTAACCTTTACTGTTTATTTTCTCACAGTTTTATGTACCTGATCAAAAACTGAAATTTGCTATTTAATTTGGTAACCTGTAGTCAATTCTTTTGTATGATTTTTGCCATTTCTTAGTCAACAACCTAAGCTTGTACACTGTGTTCCCAGGGCTCATTCAAATTGATGTGTGTCTTCTGGGTCTGAATTTTTTCATAGAAACAAATGAACCTCTGGTTACTGTTCCCTTGGTCCGTGGGTTGAGAGGTCACCCTGGTTTGCAGCCCATTGCACTTTTCCCCCTCACCATCACAGGAAGCTTAGCAACTTGGAAAATGTGCTTAGTCAAATACTATTATAAGTGGCTTTAAACACAGCCAAGCATTTCATTCTGCAGCTACCACCAGAAATCCTAGCGCTAAATAGGGAAGATTATGAAATCTTCTTTAACGACTTCAAAGAGAAGCAGCGTGGAGATAAGGGAATCCTGGCAAGATTTGCTGCAGCTGTCAGTTCCCGGGGAATCAGGAACCAAAATTTGACACTTGGAGTTGACTCATCCACCATTCCAAGTGAGCCTAGGCAAACCTGAGGTATTTTTAGAACCTTTCAAATCACATTGTGCTCTTTATCATAGCAGGGCTGCGGGGCCTCAAATTTCCCAAGAGATAGAACAAAACAGGACCAAATAAATTTGGCTCAGCCTACTGTAATAGCAGTAGTATTTGATGCATGCAATTGTAGATGTAAAACTTTTCATCTTTTTTCCTGGGGCATTAAGACCACTGGGACAGCAGCTGAAACATTCATAGAACAGTGACAGCTGTGAGGTGGTCTGATTCTAAGACTCGCAGGGACTTGGGAGGGTGTTGTCAGCCCTCCTTCAAACAGATGCTGGGCCAGCATTTCCCTTAAGGCTGATTGCTACCAGCGTGTATCACACTGTTCATTATAGTCTGCAGAGCCGGCACAGTTAACTAGCCACTACCATATGCACAGAATTGTGTTGTTCATGCTCAGCTGCCGAAACTTCCTAATTTAAAGTTAAAAATGTAATACGAACAGGTTGGGAAAGGTTAGGATAGAATTTGTGTATGTGTTTATGTCACACTAGTTATGCTGGGTATTGTGAACAGACGGCCATTTTAGCAGAAAACAAAGGCTGCTCTGAAACATTTTCTTTTTGCTTAGACCATGTAGCAGTTCTGAGAGCAAACTTCAGAGCCTGTGAGTCATCTGCAGAAGAAGATAGCCTGGATTCAGACAAAATGGCAGATACTGACCAGGGAGGGAGGGATGCTGCCTCTGGACGCAGCCATGCTGCTTGTAGATGGTGGCATCTTATCTCTTAACTCCTTAGCTCCCTCAAGTCCATGTCTATAGAGTTTTTAATTTAAGTATCAATTGACGAGGAAATTGACAAAGATATGATTTAATTGAGACATGGAAGATAGCATTGATGTTGGACTAATAGGATTTAAGAACAAAAAGTACTTATTCTGGTCCAGTTGTTCTAAGAAGAAACTTGAGAGTTTTGGTGAAATTATTAATTTCTCTTTTAAAATATGCATAGCTCTCCATAGTCTTGAACAGCAGAAATTACTTACTGTGCAGTTGTCTTGTAAAGCCCTTCCAGCTAATTACTTGGAAAATAACTTTCATGCTAGATCTTGAAGCAGAAAGTTTGCAGCAGAGACAGAGTCTGTTTTCCTGTGAGTGTGCACTGTAAGCTTGGGAGTCCAGTAACAGCCCTGTCGTTGCCAATAAGCTTGAAAGGTGTCAGGCTAGCACAGACTCTGATCATTGCTGTAAAAGGCTAGAAACACAGTGAGTAGAAAAAGGAGAAAGAACATTTGTCAAGTTCCATTTTAATCAGAAAGGAGCTGAGTCTGTAATAGTGTTCCTAAAGACATTAATCCATTACCCACACTCATTGCATGCAGAGAGATTAAAGCTCCCAATAATAGAGTGTTTACTGAGCACCCTATGGCCCAAACCATACAGCATTATTTCTACTGACCTAAGCATGGAGAATGAGGGCTGACCTTTCAGAAATGACAGTGTTAGATTCCATATGTATATTGGTACACAGGATGACTGCTAGCTGCTCTAATGCACTTTTCATCCCAGTGGCAAGCTTTGTATTTTACTTTAATGGTAGCACATGTGTTTGAATGACCTATTATAATGCATAAAAGGAAGCTTTTATCTTAACTTGCAAAGATTTATTGATTATATCCTATGATCTTTTTTTCTCCCTTTAAAATGATTGCTTGTTTTTTTCAAACTCCTGTTGACTGGTGAAATGGCTTATCAGTTAAGAGCATTTCCTACTCTTTCAGAGGACCAGCATTCAGTTCCCAGAATCCACATCAGGCAACCCACAACCACCCACAACTGCAGCTTCTGGCCTCTAGGTACCAACTTACAACACCAGCTGCAGCAGCAGCAGTGCTAATAAAATGTTTTTAAAGAGCCTGGAGCTGTAGAGCTGGCTCTAAGTTTATGCACACTGCTGCTCCTGCAGAAGACCCAGCTTCAGTTCCCAGCACCCACACAGTGGTTCACAACCATCCATAACCCAGCTCCTGGGGATCTGCTGCCTTCTTCTGACCTCCTCAAATACCAGGAACACCTTTAAGATTATTTTTGTGGCTGGGAGGGTGGCTGGATCAGTAGTGCTTGCTGTGCAAAATAAGTGTCTGAGTCAGTGTGATATAATCACAGACATGTGCAAGTTCACACACATAAACACACACAACAAAACACTTTATCTTTTAAAATTGTTTCTTTTAAAGTCATTCTTTTAAATTTCCATCTTTATTTATATGTATGTATATTTGTGTGCTACAGTGCACTATTGGAGGTCAGGCATAGCAAGAGGGAGTTGGTTCTCTCCATTCACGCTTAGGGTCCCACATGTTTGAATGTAAGAATGCACATGCCCAGCAAACATATGGAAGTCAAAGAATAACTTTTGGGACTTGGTTCTCTCCTCCTGCCTCATTCTTGCATAAGGGTCTCTGGTCTCTGTGCTATGTACACTGGTGTAGCTTAGGGTCTTTCCTCTGATTCTTCTGTCTCTGCCTCCTGTCGCTTTACGAGAACGCTAGGATTACAGATGTGCATGGATACATCAGGCCTTCTACATGGGTTCTAGGGACTGAACTCAGATCCTCAGGGTTGCATAACAAGGACTTTAACCTGCTAAGCTGTATTACCACCCGCTTAAAATTATTGTTGTAAATATCTAGTTCGAAATTATTTTCTAAAATTATTTTAAATATCCTCTTAATTTTTTAATTTTTAAAGATTTATTTAATTTATTTAATTGTATAAGTGTCTTGCCCACATATATGTATGTGTAGCACATGTATATGCCTTGTGCCTTCAGAAGTCAGAAGAGAGCCACAGATCCCCTAGAACCTGACTGGAGATGGTTGTGAGCACCATGTGACTGCTGGGAACCAGGTCTCTGCAAGACTAGCCAGTGCTCTTCCCTCTGAGCGAGCTCTCTAGCACTCCATGAAATGTTTTTTAAAAACTTTTACAAGAAAAAAATGTTTAGGGGCTTTTTTGGAGGGTTTTTTGTTCTTGGGGGTCTCTATGTAGTCCTAGTTGTCCTGGAAATCACTATATAGACCAGACTGGCTTCGGATTCAGAGATTTGCCTGCCTCTGCCTCTCTAGTGCTGGGGTGAAAGGCATAGGCTACCTCACCTGACCAAGGTTTTATCTTTCAAACATAATCTCAGAATAAAATTTTCAACTAATTTTTAAAATTAAGTTGCTTTATTTCCTGAGTGTAGTGGCACACACCTTTGATCTCAGCACTTGGAAGGCAGAGGCAGGCAGATCTATAAGTTTAAGGTCAGCCTGATCCTACATAGTGAGTTTTAGGACCACTAGATCTACCTAGTGAGACCCTGTCTCAAAACCCAACAAGACAATATCAACAAAAAGATTCATTTATTTACAATAATCAACATAAAAACATCAGTCCTTTCATTTAGGACCAAGGTGTTCTTGCCAGGCAAGAATAGGGTATAGGATCTCAGTTTCCTAGCCAGCCATTTTCATAGAAGAATGCATTAATGACTTCCTTCATGGCCAACTTGGAGATGAGGTATTCCTGGGTCAGAGTGTCCCAGGACACAGATTCAAAGTGGTCCACACCTTCAGTTTCTCCTCAGTGTCCTTTGCCATCATAGATGATGCCACAGGGCGTGCTGCAGGCTTCCTGCATCCGTTCAGAGCTGGACTTGCCACACCACCAGTCAGACATACTTCCTTGTTTCCTTCTTTTCCACCCGAGAGAAGAACCCATCTGTGTGCCATCTATCTGCTGTATTTGGCCTCAGTGTAGGTCTGCTAGGCCTGAATGTGGCTGTCGTTCTTGCCTCCCTCATGGTTCCCAGGATACATCAGTTCCCTGTCTGGCTCAGCAGCAGTGAGTCTGGTGAAACAGAAGTGCAGCTCACTCTCTTGAGAGTTGTGCTGTTCCTCAGGACTGTTCCGGTGCTGCTTTTGATGCAAAGGGGTTGGGGATGTCATCTGCATGAGCCACTGCTCCTTGTCTGCTTATGGTGGCTACTGAATCTTCAGGGAATACAGGGCCCAGTTAGCATAGTACATCATCACTGGTGTGTTGCTGGTAATGCTCCAGCCAAAGCAGGCCACTGCCTCCAGGTACTTTCAGGGCCCAGCATCAGCACCTCCATCCTTTTCCTCCTGGCCCAGTTCCCGCAGCCTGTAGAAACAGTTCATACAGTGAACAAACACCTTAAGGTAATGTTGAGGTATGTTCAATGGTTAAAGTTCTAAGAAAGATGGAATACAGGAGATCATATAGTTCCTAGTTTAAAGATGGAATACAGGAGATCATATAGTTCCTAGTTTAAAGAAACTCTCCAGATGAAACATTCTTGCTCTCCCCTGTCTGTCACTAGTTCCTCCTAAATTACTTACAGAGATGGATTATGGGAAGCAGAGTGCACCAGGCTTGGATTCTCACTTGCAGCTGCCAGTTTAAAAGTTTCTGACTATAAATATAAAACAAGATATGTTGGAGCTGGAGAATTGACTGGTTAAGGCCTCTGTTCTTCTAGAGGATGTGGGTTCGATTCCCAGTACCCACTTAGCAGCCATAATTCCAGTTCCAGGGGATCAGGTCCCTCTTCTGGTCCACAGGCAGTACACATACATATGTATAAACAAACTATTCATGCAAATAAAATTTAAAATTTTCTTTTTGTTTGTTAGAGACAGGGTTTCTCTGTGTAGCATTGGCTGTCCTGGAACTCACTCTGTAGACCAGGCTAGCCTCAAACTCACAGAGATCCTCCTGCCTCTGTCTCCCATGTACTGGGATTAAAGGCATGTGCTACAACCACCTGGTACAAATAAAATTTTAAAAGAATTTTTAGCTCCTCAATTCTATCCATAATTATGGAAGTGGTCTCCCTCCCATAAATACCCCCAGCCCCTCAGTTATGACCCACTGGTCCAAGTCTGTGTATTTCCCCTCTCCACTCATCTCCCTTTGGTCTCTGGATCCTCCTGCCACGCCACTTTGCTGCTGAGTCATCCTCTGTGGCCGCCCAGGTGCAGCTGCTGCTCCTCTGCAGCAGGAAAGGGGGGCTAGTTCTGACTCTGACCCGGCAGAGTGGACAGAGAATGCGCTGGCTTTTCTTGAGTTTTAGAATCTGTGCTGTACCACGCTGCTGATTTTCATTTCTAGTATGGCAAGTATCAATAGATAGCATCTACATAAAATCTTCACATCTTTGATAATCTTAAAAGGTTTGTTGGGCATGGTGTGCACTTCTGTAATCTCAGCTCTTAGGAGAGCAAAACAAGAGGATGATAAATTCAAGACCAGGCTGGGCCAAATAAAAAAGACTACATAAAGGGTATTTGAGAGTAGATAGTTTGAGAATCTCTGCTACAGAGTCACAGTAACACAACAGGCAATGACAAAGGGAAGCAAGGGCAAGCCAAGTTCCTTAAGATCCCTGCAGGAGCTCAAGAAATGATGAGAGACCAAGCTTCCTAATAAAGAAGTACAGGGGAAGCCGGGCGGTGGTGGCGCACGCCTTTAATCCCAGCACTCGGGAGGCAGAGGCAGGCGGATCTCTGGGAGTTCGAGGCCAGCCTAGTCTACAAGAGCTAGTTCCGGGATAGACACCAAAGCTACAGAGAAACCCTGTTTCAAAAAACCAAAAAAAAAAAAAAAAAAAAAAAGAAGTACAGGGTTAAAAGGATGCTTGTATCACTTTTTAGATCAACTGTGAAAGCATTTAAGAGCAGTTTGGCAGAATATCAGAAACGCGTGTCCCTTTTGATAATTTCTGGAAAAATATCCTGCAGAAATTATGAAGTGTGTATTTAAGGCTGGCATGTGACACAGAGTTGTAATCTCAGCACTGAGAAAACAGGAAGATCTGGCATTGGAGGCCAGCCTATGTCACATAGCAAGATCTTTGTTTCCAAAGAAATAGTGTTTGAAAAATCAATATATTTGTATTGTTTTATATGATACTTAAAAGCCCAGAAATAACCTAAAGTCCAAGTGGTGATTTCAGTGTACTGAAAACATGAGTGATGTGTTTTTTTTGCCGTAATGAGTCAGAACCAATAGAGTTGTTAGAGGCCTCGATGACCACCTATTACATCTTTGTGTGGAACTGTGGCTCATGTGACCCTGACTGTATACCTTCCCCTAGGTAGAATGTGTAGTGAATCCCAAGTAATAAGCAGCTCTCGTAGAGTCTGGTGAGCAACATGTGGGGTTGTTCTCCCAGCAAACCATTTCTAGCTGTTAGCTTTTAAAAATAGTCCTGGAGCTCAGCAAGATAGAGAGGGAAGCTGGCCTGGACGTTACACAGGAGAGCAGATGAGCAGGGCTGATTTCATGTTGGGCACTTTGCCCAGGACACTTTTAATAGACTGTATAGTTAGTTACTCTAGGGATTCTGAGTCGGTGGTTATATCAGGCTTACACATTTATGCTTTAAAAGGAAAATTAGCAAGTTATTAGACTCTAGGTGCTTTGCTATGGCTCATATTTTTTGAGCAGCTTTTGTAACCCAGCCATTGAAAATTTGCAGTGTGGGGGCTAGATTTCTGAGTAGCAAGACTAACTTAATTATAGAGAAATATTTGGAGAGCCAGCCATGGTGGTGCGTGCTTGTAATCCTAGCCAGGGAAGGATCAGTTCAAGGCCAGCCTGGCTATAAGAGACACTGAGACTGTCATCTCCCCGCTTCCCAATATAAAATTAAACCCACTGTGGTGTCACGTGTCTTTGATACAAGAACTCTGGATGCCAAGGCCACGTGTCATGTTCAGGTTCAGTCTAGCCTGGACTACCTAGGGAGACCCTATCTCAAAAACCCTTGGCAAAGAGAAGGAAAGGTATTCTGAATTTCCTTCATCTACAGCTCATTTTCTGAAACTGTGGGTGGCAAGTTCTTGGGGTGATGTAACAGAGTTGGGAGTCACAAAAAAAATTGACAGGAGCAAAATATTTTTGAACATGCAATAACCAAAATTAATTCAAAATCAAATATGTACAAATGAAATGAATTTGCAGTATTCTGGCAGTGCTCACCCATGTTGTGTGCAGGACCTCGCTGCAGCCTTGTTTGGAACACAAACATACACACCGCACTGCACATACCAGCACACCATGACTCACCTTCGACACCATTGGTCTATTAGAAATTGTAATGGTTTTACTGTCCATACAAAACTTTCTGCTGTTATAGAAACATAGTGGTCTGATTATAGAAAACAAAGACTTTATATTTTCCCACCGTCATTTCTCAGTGTGTAAGTATCAAATTAGTTTATCTTTGGACTGGATTGTGTTACAGTGTTTGGTCTTAAAAATGGCTGTGTGACTTACAGTCTTGAATTTCATTGAAAAATACTGTTAAATTAACTTTAGCCTAGGATTAAGAGAAAATTTTCAACCATTCTGTGATGGCCATAAACATACTGCTAATATTTTGTCCTATGTGTTTATGTGAAGCAGATTTTTAACATTAATGAGTATAACATCAAAATATTGTAGAGAGTGGATCAATAGGTAAAAGCACTAGCTGTTATAAGAACTATAAGAGAGGACATGAGTTTAAAACTCCCGTGGTGGTCACAACCATCTATAACTCTAGTTCCAGGTGATCCAGTGCCGTCTTCTGGCCTTCACCAGCAGCAAGCACACACAGTACACAGACATACATGAAGGCAACACATCCAAACACATAAAATTTTTAAAAATCAAATATTTAAGTGGTGCATGGTGTTACACCACACACCTTTAATTACAGCACCAAGGAGGCAGCCTCGTCTACAAGGCAAGTGCCAGGCCAGCCAGGGCTACACAGAGAAACCCTATCTCAAAATCTAGAAACAAAACAAAACAAAACAAAACAAAAAGAAGCACTCTGCTTTCTCTCCAGTTGCTAATGAACTGTCTCCTGTTAGGTAATACAGGAGCTTGTGTTATGTGGAAGCGGTTTACGGCAGACGGAATCCTTAAGATAAAATATTTCATTATTGTATATTTAATAAAATGCTACTTAGAGTAGAAAAAATATAGTTAGAAAATAAGAAATGAACTGAGCAGTTATGGTGCACACCTCTAATCCCAGCAGTCAGGAGGCAGGGGGATCTCTGTGAGTCTGAGGCCAGCCTGGCCTCCAAAGCAAGTTCCAGGACAGGCTCCAAAGCTACGGAGAAACCCTGTCTCGAAAAACAAAAACAAAACAAAGCAAAAATTAAACAAAAAAAGTTACTTGAAAAGAAAAGTAGAAATGGTGTATCATAAGAGTGTTATAAGTGTTCCTTTTCAGTAGTTTCTCGACTTCTTAAATTTTAGGATGAGTCCCTATCCCGTGTCTGAGATGTTTCCTAAGGAAATAGCCACAGTTCACTCCGCAGGAGACAGTAGTCACTGTTGCCGACCCTGGTTTTCTTTCTTTTTTGTTTTGGTTTTTGTTGTTATTTTGTTTTTGTTTTTTTGAGACAGGGTTTCTCTGTAGTTTTGGAGCCTGTCCTGGAACTGGCTCTGTAGACCAGGCTGACCTTGAACTCAGAGATTCACCTGCCTCTGCCTCCAGAGTGCTGGGATTAAAAGTGTGCACCACCACAGTCCGGCAACCCTGATTTTTCTGTATTGAGCCCAGCAAATTGAGTGCACTTCTAGCAGAACACAGTCATTTGTAAAACTCTGTTATAAGACCAGTCCAGAGCTGCTCATGGCCTCTTCCTTTTTCTGTAGGCCTTTGTACGGTTACGGGGTTTCTCTGTAGCTTTGGAGCCTGTCCTGGCACTAGCTCTTGTAGACCAAGCTGGCCTTGAACTCACAGAGATCCGCCTGCCTCTGCCTTCCAAGTGCTGGGATTAAAGGTATGCACCACCAGCATCCAGGAAAGACTTTCATATAGGGATTCAGAATATTTGAGTTAAAAATGAATATGTTTATATATGTATATAGTTTAATTAAACAGTTAGCTTGATGCTGGAGAGATGGCTCAGTGATTAAGACACTTGTTGCTCTTACAGAGGAACCAAGTTCATAGCTGGGCATGGTGGCACATGACTGGCTAGTCTGGTCTATGTAACAAGTTCTAGGACTGCCAGGGCTGCATAGAAAGACCTTGTCTGCATAAACAAAGAACCAGGTTCAATTCAGAGCACCAGGTGGTGGCTCACAACAACCATCAGTAACTCCAGTTCTGAGGAGTCTGTCACACTCTCCTGACTTCTCTGTCTCCTGCGTGCACGGACTACATACACAAGCATATTAAGTGCATAAATATTAAGCAATTAGTCTTTCCTGGTTTTCTAAGAAAACTAGGAAACTGTGTATTTGTGATACATAGACTGTAAGGCGGAGAAGAAAAGCTTTCTAATGAGATGAGTTCATTTATAATACTTGGGTTCTTTTTTTTGCAGTTCAAGAGATATGTCAGTAAACTTCGAAGCAAGAGTACAGTTTTCAAAAAGAAGCACCAGATAATAGCTGAATTTAAGGCTGAGTTCGGTCTCTTGCAGAGGACAGAAGAACTTCTTAAGCAACGTCAGGAAACCATTCAACACCAACTGGTAATACAGCTTTATCTTGGCTGCTAAAATACAAATGTCAGGAGGTTTATAGTTTGTAACTTTATGCTGAGGTCATTGTTTTTACTGGAAAAATCATACAATTATTAATTTTCTTTGGCTAATTACAGAGATGTCATGTAAGCTGATTTATTTAGTTTTTAATGGAGCAGAAAGCACTGCCTTTTAAAAATATGTGTGCTCAAGCCGGGCGGTGGTGGCGCACGCCTTTAATCCCAGCACTCGGGAGGCAGAGGCAGGCGGATCTCTATGAGTTCGAGGCCAGCCTGGTCTACAAGAGCTAGTGCCAGGACAGGCTCCAAAGCTACAGAGAAACCCTGTCTCAAAAAACTAAAAAAAAAAAAAAAAAAAAAAACCAAAAATATGTGTGCTCACTTGGGGGTTATTAATAGAAGCTGGAAGTCCAAGTTGGTTTTTCTTTTGGTTAGCTAGTTAATATGAGTAAAATTATCATTCCAAGTGAGTGACTGTAAAACATTATTTACCATGGCCTACGCATGCATTTTCAAGGAGCTTTGGAAAGAAATACCTAGGGAAGGCACTATGTGGAGTTTGCCTGCAGCCTTGTTCTGTATGCTTGTGCTGTAGGCAGGAGTTGAAGCTTTGCTGTGGAGCTTCTCTGAATGCCAGGTCCCTGCAGTTCTCTTGGTGTGACATTTCCCCTCCTTTTCGCCATGGGGAAGCTATTTCATCAGGACACTGCTCTGAACTGGCAGTGCTGGTAGAGGTAAAGGGCATTTCACATGTTGCTGCTGACAATATAAACTTTTCAGTTCAGTGATGAAGAACCTGGAACTGAAGATTTACCATGACCCAAACGTGGGTCCTAACAACACCAGTTTCAAAATTGGCAGTGATAATTACATTATTGTTCAGATTATTTCCTAATTTCCACTTGATTCCCCTGGCCTTGACTTAAAATCAAACTTCTGGGGATTTTTCAGGTTCTTCTTCAGCTGTGGACTTCTAATTCTACTGTGGCTATACCAGTTATCAGTGCCTCTCTTCCCTTTTACCTGGACTCCCCTTGCAGCTATGTTAGACTTGGTCACTGTAGCACAAATTCTAATTGGTCTTACTAATAAAAACTTAGAGTCAGATTGTAATGCCCAAATGAGCGTGGCATAGCCGCCGTTGGACAGAGCTGCCAGAGACTCAAGTGGCCCACGAACCGGGCACCAACTGTAATTGTTTCCTCAATTTGGGAAATAACCAGGCCAGCTTAAAGATAAACAATTATATTTTTAATTGTTATAAGGGGAAACTCACGCCACAAGAATGGGAAGTCCGAGTTCCGCTGTGTCTTGCAGGAATCACCCAGAGAAAGGGAGCACCTGGTCCAGTTTTTCTTCCTGGGTTCCAGGTAGCCATGCCCTAACTAGGTTCCATGTCTTAAAGGTGATTGGTTAACAGAGCTTCCCCCATCATCAGATATCAGAATAAATGCTAAAAGATCAGAGAGGTAAAGGAGCCAACCACTAGAGAGACCTTTTACTTCTTCTGAATCCTCAGACCAAAGTGGGTGAGATCCTGTCTCCATGAATCCTCAGACTGAATGCACTGAGCTTCTGCCTGCTCCTGCCTTGTATTCCTCCCTTTGCCCAGCCATATCCCTTCCCTTCCTGTCTCTACTTCCCTAGCTGGGATTAAAGGTGCAAGCCTCCCAAATACTGGGATTAAAGGTATGAGCAACCACTGCCTAGCTCTATTTCTCTTTTAGACTGGATCAATTTCATGTAGCCCAGGGTGGCCTTAAACTCACAAAGATCCACCTGCCTCTGGCTCCTGAGTGCTAGGATTAAAGGTGTGCGCCACTACTGTCTGGCCTCTGAGGCTAACTAGTGGCTATCTCCACATTCTGATCTCCAGGCAAGCTTTATTTGTTATAGCACAAACAAAATATCACCAAAGTCACCATTCCCCATGGTCCTTTTTTATTGATATTACATTTGTTTGTTTGTTGTGTGTGTTCGTATGTGTTTTCATTTATCACTGCGCATGTGTAGGTCAGAGGACAACTTTTAGGAGTCTGTTCTCTCCTTCCACCATGTGGGTCTCAGGGATCAAACTTGTCGGGCTTTGCAGCAAGCGTCCTTACCCCTGAGCCATCTCATTGGTTCTTTTTTTTTTGATTATGTGTTTCACTTTTTCTTTTTTTTTATTCCATATTACTGTTTCTCATAGTGATTCACTTTGGATTGTTCTATTGTTTTATGTTTTGCTACCTTTTATTCTTTTAGATTATTTATTTGTTTTGTTTGGTTTTTGGTGGGGTTTTTTTTTGTTTGTTTGTTTTTGTTTTTGTTTTTTTTTTCTGAGACAAGATTTCTCTGTAGCTTTGGTGCCTGTCCTGGAACTAGCTCTTGTAGACCAGGCTGGCCTCAAACTTCCAGAGATCCACCTGCTTCTGTCTCCCGAGTGCTGGGATTAAAGGCATGTGCCACCACCGCCCGGCCTTTATTTGTATTTTTATGTGTATAAATCTTTAGCCTGCGTATATGTATGTGTATGACATGTGTACCTGATGTCCACAGAGGTCAGAAGAGGGCATCAGATCCCCTGGAACTAGAGTTAGAAATGGTTGTGAGTGGCCATGTGGTTGCTGGCAACCAAACCTGGATCTTCTATCAAAGAGCAGCAAGTGCTTTTGACTGCTGAGTCATTTTTCCAGGCCTGTTTTGCTACCTTTCCTTATTTATCTGTAATTTTTATTGGCTGTCAGGCTTCACATGTGATATTTTCATGCTCTTGACTATATTTTTATTTTTCTTTGAAGTGGGGTCTTCTGTGTAGGCTAGGCTCTCCTAAAACTCACCATGTAGTCCGAGCTGGCCTTGAACTCCTGATCTTCCTGCATCAGTCTTCTGAGTGTTGAGATTACAGTCTTGTGCCACCATCCCTGGCTTCCAATAGGTTTTAAAACTTTCCATGCCACAGAACCCTGTCACTAGATCACAATTACCTTTGATTTTGAATCCTTTTCTTACTCAACCTTTTAGCAGCATTTAGCATAGCTGGCCATTTCTTCTTCCCTGTAATGTTTTTCTACAGGAACTGGCAGAAGGCTCAGCCAATAAAGCGCTTGCTGTGTAAGCATGAGGACCTGAATTAGCACCCATGTAAAAGTCAAGTGCTCCACTGCAAGCCTGTTACCCTGGCTCCAGGGAGACAGAGATAAGACCATTGCTGTGGCTTACTGGCAAGTCAGTCTAGCCAGATCACTGAGCTCCAGGTTCAGTGAAGAACACTATCTCAAAAGAATGGGGTGGAGAACAATTGAGAAAGACACCTGGGGTCAACCTCTGGCCTCCACACAATGCAGCCTCACACACATGCGTGCACAACACATTTTTCCACTTGTCTTCCAGAATGTTACATTCTGATATTTTGTTCCAAACTAACGCTGCTACTCAATTGTTGGGGTCCCACTTTCATACCTCCTCATAGCTTTGCACGGATGTCATACATTTTCTCGAACAACTTTATGGTTTAAATTTCCATGTCTAGGGGCTGGAGAGATGGCTCAGAGGTTAAGAACACTGGCTGCTCTTCCTAGAGGACCTGAGTTCAGTTCTCAGCAACCACATGGTGGCTCACAGCCACTTGTAATGAGACCTGGTGCCCTCTTCTGGCATGGAGGCAGAAGAGTGTGTACATAATAAATAATAAATAAATAAATCTTTAAAAAGAAGTTTCCAGATCTAGTCTCACCTTGAATATATTCTACTTACTTGTCTTTGTATTGCGTATTTATTTCCACTATTGCTTTTTGAGGGAAGAGTCCCTGTCCTTTTTTGTTCATTATTCTACACTGGTGCCCAGAACTGTGCTCAGAAAAGCTAGTATATAAGAAATACCAGAGGAGTGAATGAATACAACTTGTCACTTACGAGTGCATGTGCTCACCAAATGTTTACTGAGTATATCATGCGCTTTAGGTTTTATACTAAGAATTATTTGAGAGTCTGAAATTAAATATACTTCCTATGCTTCTGAAGATAGCATGGCAACTTTGAACATAGGTTTATAGTGTATAAAGACGAGTTCCTGGATGAAGTAATAGTTGAAGTGAGTGCAGATTGTCTTTTGGGAGTTTAAACAAATTTATTAATTACAACTTTTCAACAGAAATAGAAAGTATTTCCTATGGGAAAAATATGTCAACACTCATGGTCTTTTTGTTTCTTACAGCATGCTATTGAAGAGAAGAAGGGTGTGTCTGGGTACAGTTACACCCAGGAAGAGCTAGAAAGGGTGTCGGCCCTCAAGAGTGAGGTTGATGAGATGAAAGGCCGAACCCTGGATGACATGTCTGAAATGGTAATGACACCTTCTGTCTTGTTTATTTTATTAACTTACATGGTTAGAAGGCAGGTTTTTATGTTTAATTTTCAGTTAAACATTTAAATATTAATCTCTATTCATTATACTTTATATTCTTTTGCCACATGCTTGCATGACTCTAGAGGTTGACCTAACTGGGGCAGCAAGGGAATGAAGAAAGGACGGACACACAGGCACATGTACGGAAAAGCTGGGGTCAGGTGGTCTGAGCGCATGGACAGGGCAGCTGCAGCCCCACACCAAGCGTAGTGTTTATTACATACCAATTCACAAGCAGGCCGGTCGAGTCTGTCTGCATAGGAGCAGTCTCCGTAGGGCTTCAGGCTGTACACAGCTATGGGGAGAAAGCTATGGTGGGTGTGGTCTGCTCTCACTGTCAGCTTTTGCACTCAGACCAGAGGAAGGCTGTGCCGCTCCCTTGGGACTCAGGCGCTGGTCCTCAGCTCGTGTCAACAACACACATTCACTCAAACCTCGCTTTCTTCCTGCATTCTTTCATCTGTTTTTTTTAATCTATCTCTTGAATATTTCCATTACAATATAATTGTTCAACTTAAAACAGTGTATACTTTGAATCTTAATATGACATTAAAGAAGTGTTTATGGTAAAAGTAAGTACTAGAATTATTTCATCTTTGTGTATGTCCTGATGTTCCTCCAAGTGCACTGGGACACTCTCAGAAGGCATCATTTATAACTTTGAAATCTTTCCTTATTTGTTGGTAAATAGTTGTTGCCACAAACCCAAAGACTACCCTGAGTGTTAGCCTAGAACTTTCTGGATTTTGCCCAAATCTAGTTCCTAAAAAGGGTTAGTATTTAGTATAGACGAGGCCTTCAGGACCCCTGTTCTGTCAGGCCATTCAGGTTAAGTATATTGAAAATCCCCCATACATTGTGTGTATTTCCTGTGACCTGAGTTGCACGTGTTTTAACAGACTATATCTTATAGTGGTAGACAAGTAACTGTATTGTCACGTCATGCATTCAGTGTTAACAAACATTTCCTCGTCATGGTTCGCAATCATGATAATTGACATTTGAACCAATAAATGGCATTTCACCTTGCTAAAAAGTTGACATCTACTGGCTTAGTGTAGTAATACATAGCTTTAGTCCCAGCACTCGGGACGCAGAAGCAAATGGATCTCTGTGGGTTTGAGCCCAGCCTGGTCTACATAGTGAGTTTTAGGACAGCCAGAGCTACATCAACCCCTGAAAAACAAAACCAAAAACAAACAAACAAAAAAAGTCAAGAAAGTAGAAATTAACATTTGATAAATCCCTTTTCTATTGTTTGTCACTGAAGTAACTTACAGGTTTTTTTTTTCAATCTTTTTCTAACTGCAATAGTATTTTTATGTAAGTAGCATTTTTTTTTATTTTTGTAGATGTCATTTTTTTTTCTTAAATGACAGGTAAAAAAACTGAATTCCCTGGTATCAGAAAAGAAGTCAGCTCTGGCCCCAGTCATAAAAGAACTCCGGCAGTTACGTCAGAATTGTCAGGTGAGTTTGACTTTGAGATAGTTTTAGCTCTGTCTTGCCCAGATGAACTAGGTGGGCTCTAAGTGTTCCACTTGGGAGAAAATGGAAGGAAAATGATTGTGACTGTGTTGCTATGACATAAGCCAGTGGTTATGTGGCCACAAAGGCTTTACTGAGTTTATGCTACCCACTGTGTTATAATTTAATGAGGGTTCGGATGGAGGAGAAGGAATTTAAATGGGAGTACAAAAATGCAGCCAGATGAAAATTTTCTTTTAAATCATCTGCATTTATTAGACCCCATTCTCTGTGCCTGGGCACCACTGAAGCCAGCCGTAGAGGTAAGCTGACTGTTGTGCAGGCATGTGGAGCAGAGTATAGTAGGAGTAGGAGAAGTACAAGCGCGTTACTGGGAAGCTAACCCTCCACAGCAGGATCCCTACCAGTAATATTAGCAGCTGCTACTTCCTCTTTCTCTGTAGTAATTGGAAGTTTGAGTGCCAGCCATCTTGCCTGTGCTTGGGGATGGAACTAGAAAACCAGTTCCACGTGAACACCATCTGTCAGAATCAGCCCCAGAGCAGAAAATCACATAGACTTTGGAATCAGTTAGACATAATTTCCTTTTTATAGAAAATGCCATGCAGTCTGAGACAGGTTTAGTAACGTAATGGCTCCGGATAGACAAATGGGATACAAAAGTAGGGATCTGACTCTAACCTGGAAATTCTCTCTCTCTCTCTCTCTCTCTCTCTCTCTCTCTCTCTCTCATGGTCTTTCTCTTCTATTATGTGCTATTATGTATCCCTGTATTACGTATCCCTGGTTATTCTGGAACTCTCTATGTAAACCAGGCTGGCCTCAAATTCACAAAGGTCCTCAAGCCTTTGCCTCCCAAGTGCTGGGCTTAAAGGCGTGTACCACCATGTCTGGCTTAAGTTGTCTTTATTTTAATGTCTTATTACACACTGCTACCATCACAGAGGAGATGAAGTGATATAGTACCAGCCTGTAAAGAAATTGAAGCAAGATAAAAGAAAACACATGGTATCATGGAGCTGGTCGAGGAACTCTAGGAAAGTTTGAACCAGAGAAGTTATAGGAGCATTGGGGACTTACGGGTAATGATGATATTTGATATTAATATTTATTAAGTATTAACTATGTACTCACATTTTTCATTTGGGCCTTACAACTACCCAAAGACAGAGACTTCCTTTATGGGAGGGGAGGGAAGGAAGGAGGGAAAGAGAGAGGGAGGGAGTGGGGGAGGGAAGGGAGGGAGGCAGGCACAGAAACTAGGGACTCGTCTAAATCGTGTAGTGGAAACAGAGAGCAAGAGTCTGTATTACAGTATACTAGTGATGTAATGTGACCCCCCCCCACATGAATCTCTTTGAGATCTTTCTATATTTCTGCCACCTGTGAACCTTTTAGCCATCGTTTCTTTTTTCCACCTCTGGCCTCCCTCCTTTTGTGGGAGGCTAGTTATGCCTTGTAGCCTCAGCTTCTACTACTTTATGGTCTGTATCGTATCTCACAGTATGGCCTTTCTACTCCTGTTATGCGAAAATGTTCACTATTAACTTCCCCGTTTTCCTTAATTTTATTTGCATGTTTTACATTGCTAGAGGTGGAATCCAGGGCCTTCCACATGCTAGACAGGCATTCTTTGATCTCCTGTTGAGATGCCCTAGCCTTCCAAAAATTGTTTTGTTTTTTAAAACTTTTATGGTGTTGCCAATGGAATCCAGCATTACATACGTGCTAGGCAAAGCATTGTATCTGTGAGCCACGCCCCCTCTCCTATAAACCATTGTTTAAATTCAAATTTTTGTTGTTTGGGAAAGGGTCTGACTATTGCTCATAACTCTTGAGCTAAGAGAATCCCTCAACTTTTTAAGCCATACCTTTTTATTTTATTTGTTTTAAATCAAGATCTTACTATGTAGTCCTGGCTGGCCTGGAACTCACTCTGTAGAGCAGGCTGGCCTTGAACTCAGATCTGCCTGCCTCAGTCCCCACGTGCTAGAATTAGAAGTGTGTGTCGTCATGCCTGGTGACACTACCATGTGTTTAAAGATCAAGAGTAATTTAAAATAGCGTATCTTTTTCGAGCTGAGGAGTTAGTAAGGTTAAACTTGGCTTTTGTTATGTCAGATCTGGACCACAAATACCAAAGTTATGACTGCTTGACTCCATCTACTGTGAGAGGTTTTAAAGGATCAGTTGATCAGGGTGTTCACTGCAGAGTCACTGGTCAGGCTCGAGGCCTCTGGTTTCTACTACCATATTGATGCTGAACCCTTGCTAGGGCTCCCCTGGGTATCTTGTTGCTGCCCTGTGTTGTGGAGATCCTGCTGCTTTGGGTCTGCAGGGTCATCTCTGCTGTTGCTGCTGGTCAGGGTTCAGTTCCCTCACCATCTCAGCCCACTCTCTTCCTCTCTCTTCAGATTTACCTCTGTCCATAGGACCTGAACTACTCTGGCTCTCTCTCTCTCTCTCCCATGAACCACTGTACCATACCTCTGCTCACACCAATGGGGTTCATTTGGCTGGTACTGCAAGGTACCAGGTGGGCCCATTCTGTCCCTCTGGAGCACAGAGTGGACCGTCCCAGACCTGTGCAAAGTTCTCCTTGTTGAACTCAGGTTGCCCTGGTGGGTCATGCTTCATCACAAAGAGATCACCATAGTGTCCAACCACCCAGCGCCTATGGCTCCTGGTTGATGCGTTTGGTGTTATACCCCACTTTTAAAATGACTTATTTGTTTTCTTGATGCTCAGGGGTTTTTTTTTGGGGGGGGGGGTCTTTGTATAGTCTAGATACAAAGCCTCTGTCAGATGTAGAATTGGTAAAAAAAAAAACAAAAAACAAAAAAAAAAAAACTCTTCCCATTCTGGAGGCTGCCTCATTCCTCGAATGATGGTGTGCTTTGCTGTACAGAAGCTTTCAACTTCACGAGGTCCCATTTATTAATCATTGCTCTTAAATGTCTGCACTACAGGGATCCTGCGCAGGAACTCCTCTCCTGTGTCAGTGAATTCAGTGTACTCCCCACTTCCTCTTCTGTCAGATTCAGGATATCAGGTCTTATGATGAGGTCCTTGATCCATCTGGAATTTCATGCAGGGTAGTAAATATGGGTCTATTTTTATTCTTCTATATGTAATTATCATTTTGTGAAGATGCTGTTTTTTTCTCCAGTATATATTTCCTTTTTAATAAAAAAAATCAGGTGTCTGTAAAATAAAAATAGTGAATACTTTTTAACTTTAATGGGCTACCCTCAAGTATTTAAGGAATTTTACAATTAACTATTGCACTTAGAATACTAAAACTATTTAAAATTAAGAGTATCATCAATTCAAGATTTGCAACTTACAATTTATTTAAATTTTTTATAATCATTTGCAGCTAGAACAGCATCTTGAGTTAATTCATAGCTGTGTAATTAAATGGAATAATTACATGTAATTACTAATATATCAGTTTAAAGTATACAGTCTGGTTGTTTAGTCTTCTTAAAGTACTTTTTACTGATTGTTTGCTTTTTTTCTTATAAAAGTAAAACTAAGCTGAATGTGGTAGAGCTAGAAGGTTCAGAGGTTCAAGGTCACCCTTGGTTACAGCTGCATATTGAGCTTGAAGCCATCATGGGCTCCATGAGATCCTATCTCAGAAAACCCCAAGACCCCAAAACTGTACATAATTCAAGCTGCACAGATTGTCTAAGGAAAAGATAGGGATTGGGGATGTAGCTCAGCTGGTAGAGTGCTTGCCTAGTGTGCCCATACCCTAGGTTTAGTCCCCAGCACCACATAAAACTGGGCCTGAGGCCAACACTTGTAACCCAACACTTGGAGTAGGATGGGGTAGAAGGGAATTGAGGTCATTCTAGGCCGCAGATGCTGCTGCTATAGAGGGGGTAGCTACACCTCTCTGCAGCTCTCTCTATCCCAGGCCTAAGGCTTGGCCTTGTGGCCCATCTAGTTCCTTCACTAAGGTGCTAAATCCCTCGTATGCAGAAGCCATGCTACCTTAGTAGTAAGGCCTTATCTAGCGGTACAGACTTCTCCCCATTAAAATCTAAAAAGTGGACTGGAGACAGAGGTTTCGAGCACTTGCTGCTTTTCCAGAAATCAGTTTTTCCCACAGTACCCACACAGGGTGGCATACAACCTCCTGTAACTACAGCCCCAAAGGATCTGATACCTTCTGGCCTCCATGGGCACCTGCACGGATGTGACAGATGCTCACAGAGACATACATGTACATTTAAATACAAATAAATCTTTTTAAGTCTATAAAGATAAGACTTTGTTCTGTGTGTTGCTGTTGGGTCTCTTGCCCCAGCTGTGAGCTGAGTTCCTGAAGCAGGACTTCTCTTTCCTGAACCCAGAGGAATCTTTGTTATAGAAAAAAGTTCAAGGCCAGCTAAGCTATCGGAGACCTTGTCACAAAAATAATATTTTTCCTATCTGTTCTTCCATCTCTCTCTCTCACACACACAAAAAATAAGGACAACAACACACACACAAATAATAATAACAATTGATAGTGTTTTAAATACTTTCCAGGAATTTTGTGATATAAACCCCCTATGTTTGCTGCTGGGGTCTCTCCTGAGCTAGTCCTATTGCTGCCCTGCTTCAAACAAATGCAGGACCCGAGTTAACTCACAATAAAAAACTCTTTGCTTTTGCATCAGATACGACTTCGTGGTAATGTTTTGGGGATCTGGACTTTGGGCATAATAGTCCTCTGACATTTTATTTTCTTATTTCTTCATCTCTGAGAGCAGCTGTCATGGTGTTTTTACTATCATAATTCCTACTTTATACAGCCATGTTCGGTTTAGATTCACCTCATAGCTACCAGTGCTCACCATTGCTGCCTGTATTTCACACCTTCCTTCCAGCAGCCACCCTCCCTGAAAGTCATTCATTCATTCATTCCTTTGTTTGTTTGTATGTGGGCACAGAGAAGCCAGAAGAGAGCCATAGGTGCACTGGAACTAGAGATAAAAGAGGTTGTGCGTCTCATAACATGGGTGCTGGCAACTAAACTCAAGTCCTCTGCTTGTGAGCCTAGCTTTCAACTGCTGACCCATCTCTCCAGACCTCGAATTCCCTTTTTTTTGGGGGGGGGAGTTCATTTTATTTTTTTTATGTGTATGTATGTGCACACCAATGTCTGTCTATGCTGTTCTGTGAAACAGAGTATGGCTGTGTGACTCCCTCCTCTTCTGTCAGCCTCTCAAAAGCTGGACCACAGTCATGTGCTCTGTGGATTGTTTGTCTCTTGAATTCTGGCAGCAGGGAGTGGTTATTCAGTTTTCTGGCCTAAGGTTTTAGAACTGTCATAAGCTAGAAGCTAGTTTTGAGCTACTATCTCAGCTTGCAAGTTCTTAGACCATGTAGGTGGAGAAATCTAAACCCATTGTCAGCCTGAGTTTAAGCTGTATCTTGATTGGTTTAGATTTCAGATTCACAGGTCAACAAAAGAAAAAAGAGAAGAAAAGCTGTCACTAGCCGTCATTGTGACTCAGGCCTTTAATCTCAGCACTCAAAAGGCAGAGGCGGGCAGATCTCTGTGAGTTTGAGACCAGACTAGTCTACATAGTAAGTTTTAAGTTCCAGACCAGCCATGTTTGTGTGTTTCATTTCTCTTGGTTTTTGAAGAAGGCTCTGTCATCAACTGTAGCAAGTTCATCTTAGTGAGAAGCTGTCTAAGTGCACACAGCTGCTGACCTTTTCTACTTATGGGACATACGATTGTTATAGTCATTTATTTTGGTGTGTGTGGGGTATGTATGTGTGTACATATATGTGCATTGATGTCAGAGGACAACTTGTGGGAGTCAGTTTTTTGCCCACTGCGTGAGTCCCAGGGATTGTCAACAAGCGCTGTTACTCACTGAGCCATCTCGCTGGCCTCTCGTTAGCTCATTTTAATACATAAAGCCATAATACTCTCTCAGTCTTTATGCCATTCTAGTTACCCCGAGCCATATAGGGTCTGCACAACAGAGACAGCCCATACAACACTCCTCTTCCATGGTAATGCTCGATTCCAAGAGTGCTACTATGTAGAACCAAGGTCATTTCCAGGCTGATTTTACCCTTACTCTTTAACCACGGTCTACTATGGGGTCCTCAGTTCCAACTCCTCACCCTCATTTCCCCAGGAGAGCCACTGTCCATCTCTTGTTTCTGGTCCTGATGATTCTGATTCCTTGGCGATTCAGTTCAGCTCTGGATTTTAAGAGACATTTGCTCTTCCTTAACAAGCATTTGCAAATACTTAGCATCCTTGTATATTTGCAGCAGGTTTTTAGATTATATCTTTCAAAATATGTGACTAAACTTTGAAGCTCTTAGATGAGCCTGAATTCACTTTGACTCTGCCCTTTATTGATGCATAGTCTTGGCCAGGACCTGGCCTTCTGAGTGTTCTCTAAGCCTCGTGTGGAGGTAACAGTGAGTACCTCCTTCAGGATATTGTTTATGTGCCCTGGTAGGATTCGCAAAGTTCTTATCCGACACCCACATTCATCGTCATCCTTCTCTCGATATTCTCAGATACACTGATAATGGGCTACTCTTACATTCCTGAATCTTTCATCTCCTGTACTTCCCAATCCTTTACACACGATGTTCCATTGTTGTTGTTGTTGTTGTTTAAGGGGGGGGGGAAGCATCTTCTTTCCCTTGCTTCCCTTTCCCTAACCATTCTTACTAATCCCCCATTCTCAATTTAGATATCAGTTTCTCCAGGAAGTCAGCTCCACTGGTCCCCAAGCCTGGATTAGGTCTGAGAGTCCTGCGTGCTGTTGTGCAGGTTGCGTCTGTCCGCTAGAGCTCTTACAGCCTGTGCACTCTGAGCGTTACTTAGGGGAATGCTGTTTTGCCCGTTGTTGTATCCCCAGCTCCTAAGCAAGAGCCTGGCACACAGATGAGTACATGGTAGCTATTATTCTTATCAGCACCCCCATCTGTCATAATTCTCAAATGTCCAATTGTTGTATAAATAACTCATAAGTATGCCAAGAAGCTTAGACTCAAGTTACAAGACTGACAAGGCCATGCATTGTTTCAGAGCCACATTTTATGCGTTTGTTTTTCACTTAATCATTTGCCCTTTTCAAACTAGGAACTAACCCAGGAGTGTGACGAAAAGAAAGCCCAGTATGATAGCTGTGCAGCAGGCCTTGAAAGCAATCGGTCCAAATTAGAACAGGTAAGAATGGAGTTTTTATTTCAACAGTTTAGCGAAAGCTACCTGTGTGTGCACATTCTCACTCAGTGTCGCGAGTTCTTACATCTTTATCATCGTCTCCTAGACTGCCTCCAAGGCTCAAAGACCTTTATTCCTTTGAACTTTATATTTATCCACTGAATTTTTCCATCTGTACCACTACCACCGAAGCTTAAGGTCCATACTCTCCTGCCCAGACTCCATAGTAGCCATCTATCCGATCTCTTGTCTTCTGACATTTAATCTCCTATAACAGACCAAGAAGCTAGTTTCTGATATAGGCCACCCTCATTGGCTTCCCACTACACTCGAGTGAAACCTAACCTCCAAATTCTTTTATGTGGGGCTCCTCCTACCTTGTCAAGGTCATACCGTGTCCTGCAGTCCTCCTTGTCCAGCACTCCAGACTGGCCAAGCTCAGTTCCACCTCCAGGCTTTTGTATGTACTCTTCTCTCTGCCCAGGACACTCAGTGTCTTCTCTCCCCTTTTATTTTTATCACATAGATCTCCATCTGAAGGTAACTGCCTTCTCACAGACTTTCCTGATTGTGCTCCTTAGTATTTCCCATTCTCCTCATCAGCCTGGCCTGCTGACTGAGCCATCTACCCACATAACACCTGTACCCATCACAAATAGTCTTCATTCCTGTTTTCTTCAGTGCTGTGTCCCTAGCTCCTACCAGAGTCTAGTCACGTAGAACTTGGTGAGTGAGTAGCTGCGCCAGCAGGTTAGAAAATGCCAGGAGTCACCTGGCGGCCAGCGGTACTACACTGTTAATGTAGACAAGCTTGTGCTGGGATGGTTCTGATGACCATTCTTCTGTTGTGCATTTAAAGCCAACTTCTCTTTTATTCTTTCAATAATTTGTTACCCACTTAACATTATATTGTAGGAAGTACGAGGACTGCGTGAAGAATGTCTTCAGGAGGAGAGTAAATACCATTATACAAACTGTGTGATTAAGGTGAGACAAAGAGTATGCAGCGAAAGCACTCCTGAAGATGTTTAAAATGGTTATTTTTTGTTCGTTTGGTTTTGGTTTTTGATTTTCAAGATGGGGGTCTCTTAATGTAGCCTTGGCTGTCCTAAAACTCACTATGTAGACCAGGCTGGCCTTGAACTCAAAGAGATCTGCCTGACTCTGTTTCCTGAGACCTGACTAAAAATTATTTCATTGATGGATGGATTGATTGATTGTGTGTATGTGTGTGCCCTGGTGTGTCTGTGGAGGTCAGAGAGCAGCTTGCAGGACTCAGTTCTCTCCTTCCACTGTGTCAGTTCTGGGGATGGAACTCGGGTTGCTAGACTTTACCTGCTGAGTCATTTTGTAGGCCCTTCTGAGGCCCCAACAGTAAAGACTTCCTGAAGCCTGTCTTTGCATTTAGAACCTGGAAGTTCAGCTTCGCCGAGCAACTGATGAGATGAAGGCTTACGTCTCTTCTGATCAACAAGAAAAAAGGAAAGCAATCAGGCAAGTTATTTTATTTTTGAATTGACTTATTCAGTGTTTTCAGCTGTAGGTTTATAAATAAGATAGAAGCTTACAGAGCATTTGAGCTATTACTGAACCTTAGTGATTCTAGCCCTCCTAATGGGGTACAGTTGTACATTTTATTACAACTTGCAATTTAGCTATAAATGCATTTTAAGGCAAGAGTTGATTCAGTACAGTATGCCACAAGTGGAGACTACAGAGAGTCGCCATTTAAGACTAAGCAGTATTTGCACACCCTTTCCATTTCAAAGGCTGGCAATGCTGCAGTCACAGGGTTTCTAGCTAAGAAATTCTTTTCGTCATGTAATAAATATATATATATATTTATGTAAAATATAAAAGTTACACTGATTACATTTACAATGTGGCACTGATTACATTTACAATGCTGACTCATCACCATTATCTGGTTCCAAACCCTTGCACCTTCCATTAACCATTAACCCCACTCCCACCTCCAAGAATATGTGACTTGTGTATTAGCTCTATGTAAGCGTGAACGCTTTAATGTTGTCTCCGTAAGCACACATGGCTGGGACTCTGGCCATCTGCCTGCTGATTGTACGGTGTGACTTCTGCCTTAGCTAGAAACCCTGTGACTGCAGCATTGCCAGCCTTTGAAATGGAAAGGGTGTGCAAATACTGCTTAGTCTTAAATGGCGACTCTCTGTAGTCTCCACTTGTGGCATACTGTACTGAATCAACTCTTGCCTTAAAATGCATTTATAGCTAAATTGCAAGTTGTAATAAAATGCAGTAATGGAGGTGTTTTCTTTTTTTTTCTTTCTTTCTTTTTTTCTTCATTTTTTTGTTGGTTTATTTGTTTGTTTTTTAAGACAGGGTTTCTCTGTAGAGTTTGAGCCTCTCCTGGAACTAGCTCTTGTAAACCAGGCTGGCCTCGAACTCACAAAGATCTGCCTGCCTCTGCCTCTGAGTGCTGGGATTAAAGGGATGCACCACCATAACCCAGCTCAGAAGTGTTCTTTTTACTGTCAAGTAAGAACACAAAAGGGTAGGTGTCACACTTGCGGCTGCAGTTGAGATTTTGAGTGTCTGTGCATTGGTGTTCCCAGGGGGGAGCCTAGGAAGTAGCCTGTCGCACTGTCCATGTGGTACACCAGAAGGCACGGCCGACTGGAGCTCCTCTAGGAATAGGGCGGCTTTAATGCATGCTCTCCATACTAAACTATAAACATTCTTAATCAGATTCTTTCAAAGAATGTAAACTCTGCTCTCTTAGTCTGTATTGTCAGTGGTAAGAAATGAGAATAGTTGATTTGTTCTTGAAAAATAGACATTTTAGAAATTTTATTCACTTCTTCAACGTTGTCAGTCTAAAAAAGGAAGAAGGAAATAATTGCTTCTGAACTGTTAAATGTCCAGTCATTTTCTGACAGGATGTACTTCATCACTAAAACATCCAGTATGGGGCTAGTGGGGTAGATTAGTGGGTAAGGGTGCTTACTACCAGCCCTGACAACTGGGGTTCAATCCCCAGAACCCATATAGCAGAAGGAGAGAACTGAGTTCCACAAGTTGTTCTCTGACCTCCACGCATGTGCTGTGGCACAGGCGTTTGAATGTGCATTCACATACAAAATAAGTAAATGTAAGATAGTTTTTATTTAGAACAAAGTCCGTATGGCTGAGGAGTAAAGCACTCACTGTACGAGCATGAGGAGCTGAATGTGAGTCCCCAGCACCCACACAGAGCAGATGTGATGCACTGGGGCTCAGACAGGCACTTCCCATGGAGCTCACAGGCCAGCCAGTGAGGCTCAATGAGAGAGACTGCTTTAAACATGAGGAACAGAGGCAAGGGAGGAAGCTAGTTGAAATCAATCTCTGGCTTCTGTACGGCCCACATGGGTGAGTGCACCTGCATGCATACATTAACACAATCATAATAAACTTGCATATTCCTCAAGTTATTTTGTGGAAAAAAATTGTGCCATGACTATAGCATTACATTCGAATATTGTAAAAAGGGGTCAGCAAATGACTCAGAGGGTACAGGTGCTTGCCACCAAGCCTAATAACCTGAATAACACCCTGGGATCTACACTGTGGAAGATGAGGACGTGCTCATGCAAGCCGTTCTCTGATGCAAGTGCACACACATACATAATTGTAATTAAAATAATTCTGAAGATTATGTGAAAAAATAGTGTTGGTTACATTCTAAACTCACGGATACGTTCTTACAAATATTATTACAGAGACAAAACTTATTGTCATTCCATTTTCAATATTGGTTTCTTTTTAATTAACCCAAAGATTTAGGAAATAGCCTGCATTTGTTGTTGTTGTTGTTTTAACCTCGCCCCCGACCACCATCTCAGCAAAGTACCAGGTACAAACCTAGAGCCTTGTGCATGTCAGGTTGGGGCTAGCATACTACTATAATAAGCCTGTTGGTTTCCTGAGAAATTGGTATGTAAATGAGAATGCTAAAACATTGTGGACAAGTCTCAGACCTACGATACTAGTACATTCCTTAAAGCCATCTGAGCTCTGACCATAGTCTCCCCCCACCCCTGTTGTCCCCACAGACAGGGTTTGTCTGTATAGTCCTGGCTATCCTGGCACTCACTCTGCAAACCAGGCTGGCCTCAAACTCAGAGATCCGCCTGCCTCTGCCTCCCAAGTGCTGGGATAAAGATGTGTGCCACACCTGACTCCATACATTCTTCTTGGGTTACGATGTCATTTAGCTCATCCTAGCATCATTTGGAGATCGTGGACAGCAAGCAGTTGGGCCTTGTGTTTCATGAGTAAGGACAAAATGAAGGCTCATGGGACTGTTGGCCATTTTCACCCTTGTTCCTGTGTACAAATACTTCCTGTGCTTCTCTGCAGGGACCATGGGTGCTTTCTCTGCTGTTCCCCTGTCCTAGCCACTTGTTTCCTCGCACTACTGAGGTGTGATCTTTCTCTGCTGATGCTGTGGTTTATGATATCCTCGATTCTTCATCTTTTCTTGCTTTATTCTTATAATAGTATAATCTAAATTGGCACAGAGAAACAAAGACAAGGTTTGCATTTAAATATATGATCTAGCCAGGTATGGTGGCGCATGCCTTTAATTCCTGCGCTTGGGAGACAGAGGCAGGTGGATCTCTGTAAGTTCAAGACCAGAGCTGTTATACAGAAAATCCCTGTCTTGAAACATCCCTCCCCGCAAATAAGCAAACAAATAATTTTAAGATCTAAGATCTCCTCCCATTCCTTCTTTAATTAGGGTTTCTATTGCAGTGATAAAAATCCATTGACCAAAATCAGTTTGGGGAGGAAAAGGTTTATATCAGCTTATAAGTATTTGGAACAGGACAGGAACTCAAGTAAGACAGGAACCAGGAGGCAGGAACTGAAGCAGAAAGCATGGAGGATGCTGCTCACTGGCTTGCTCTTCATGGCTGGCACAGCCTGCTTTCTTTAGAACCCAAGATCACTGCCCTGGAGTAGCATGACCCACAGTGATCAGGGCTCTTTTACATTGATTCTGGATTAAGACAATGCATTACAGACTTATCTCCAGCCTCATCTTAGGGAGCATTTTCTCGATTGGGAATCCCTTTTCCTACGTGACTCTAGCTTGTGCAAAGTTGGCATAAATTAGTCTGGACACTTGCCATCTGTTCCTTAATCTTTACCTTCAGTCTTTTGACCTTAACACGTCACCTACTTTAAATCTTGCTTTTAAAAAAAGCAAGCAGCATTAAATATATTTTACATAGCATTAAAATATACTTGTACTTTGATTTTTTTTTTCGAGACAGGGTTTCTCCGTAGCTTTTGGTTTTGATTTTTTAAATACTTTTTTTTTTACTTTAAAATGAGTTTTTTAGCTTATAAAAATATTTGTAAAACCAAAAAGTAATCATTTGGAGTAGCATACACAGATACTGAGTGCTTTCAAGATGAACTTGATGATACACACCTGTAACCTGGACACTTGGAAGACTGAGATTAGAGGATTATGGGTTAGGACTGGCCTGAGTTACCTGAGTTTGAGGCCAGCCTGAGAAAAATGGTGGAACCTCATTAAAGGTATATGTATGTGAGTCACGCCTTTAATCCCAGCACTCAGGAGGCAGAGGCAGGCAGATCTCTGTGAGCTTAAGGTCAACCTGGTCTATCCTAGGTGAATTCAAGACCAGCCAGATATTTAGTCAGACTCTGGTGGTGGGGGAAGGGGGTAAAGAGGGTGGAGAAGGGAGGAAGGGGGAGAGAGGGAGGGAGGGAGGGAAGGAGGAAGGAGGAAGGAAGGAAGGAAGGAAGGAAGGAAGGGTGGTGGCACCTCTGTAATCACCAGCACTTGAGAGGTAAAGGTCAGGCAGTCAGGAATTCAAAACTGGCTTTGGTTATACACTTAAGTTTGAGACCATACTGAGCTACATGAGATCATTAAAAAAAGAAACGCAAATATGTCTGCATGTGTGTATGTTAGCAAATGCATGAGAAATGTATGTAGACATAAATGTGTATATAAATTATCTTTATTTATTTAGAATTTTCCCTCTTCATTATGTGTAGACTTGTCACATTCTTTGTCACAGCTCTGCATCATTCCTTTGAGTAGACAGACTGTAATCTCCCTCAGCATCTCCCTGTCTACATGCCTTCAGCCTGTCAGTCTTCAGGGTTCCGTGCACTGGTGAACCAATAGTATTTGCTTGGTTTCCTAAGTGATGGGAGTTCCTCTGAAGGGTGATTTCCTGGAAGCACTGTAGAATCACACACTGTTAGCGTGTGTTTAAAGTGCGCCCTTCTCTCTGCAGACTCTAAAAGGCAATGTGTAATTTAAGCACATGGGTTGCCATTGTTTTAAGGATAGATTAACCAAAAATAGTACTTAACATCTTAATTTTCTTAACTTAATTTCCCATGTAATGCTCTGCCCTCCCCCTTTTAAATTACTGTTCACTGGAAGAAATGACTGAACATGAGGAAGAACAAAGTATCCAATGGGTTTCATTCTGATCCTGCTGAAACTGTAAATGTATATAGCTTTGCTAATATATAGTTTAATGGTGTTTAAATCAATTCAAGTTGAAGTTAAATCATTGTGTTGACTCCCTAGGGAACAGTATACCAAAAATATTACTGAACAAGAAAACCTGGGTAAGGTAAGAATTATTTTTTAATGTTTCTAATTCAGACTATTGCACAGTTCTGACATTGTCATTCTTTTGGAAGGCTACAGTTTTTGGGGTGCTAATTCCTTCTTAAGAATTTAAAGGGGTAGGCCAGGCATGGTAGCTCACACCTGTAATCCCAGCACTCAGGAGGCAGAGGCAGGCGAATCTCTGAGTTCGAGGCCAGCCTGGTCTACAACGTGAGTTCCAGGACAGGCTCCAAAGTTACACAGAGAAACCCTGTCTTGGAAAAAAAAAGAAAGAAAGAAAAGAAAAGAAAAAAGACAGAAAAAAATAGCGCTGAGTGTGGTTAGCCTGGTGACCTGAGTAAATTCTCCAGAACTCACACTAGAAGGAGGTTCTCTGACGTCCAAATCCATCTCAAGTGTACGAGCACTTGAGTATGCACGTGCACAGGGGTGTGTGTATGTGTGCGTGTTCACTTGCCTGGTGGTGGTGGCACTCACCTTTAATCCCAGTACTTGGCGGTAGAGGCAGGTGAATCTCTGAGTTCAAGGTCATCCTGATCTACAGAGCAAGTTCCAGGACAGCCAGGGCTACACAGAGAAAACCTGTCTTGCAAAGCCATTAAAAAAGAAAAAGGAAGGAAGAAAGGAAGGAAGGAAGGAAGGAAGGAGGAAAATAAATTAATACATTTGAATTAGTTTATATAAACATTCATTTGTAAAATACATTAACAATAGATTGTTTAGATTTTTAGAAATTAGTGTGATTGTCAATAGACTTTAAAGATTCCATGTTATATTAATATGAAACTATTCCCCTGTTTCTCTTGTTTAGGAAAGTCCTAGGGCACTGGAGAGATGGCTCAGTGGTTAAGAGCACTGGCTGCTCTTCCAGAGGACCTGGGTCCAATTCCCAGTACCCACATGGTAGCTCACAACTGTCTATGACTCCAGTTCCAGGGATTTCAAAGTCTCCTTGTAGACTTTGTGGGCACCAGGCATGCATGTGGTGCAGACATACATGCAGAGAAAAGTATCTGGATAGATGTTGATGTGTACAGAACTGTTTATGAAACCTTAAGTTCCTTTACAAGCTTAATTTCTAAGTCATTTACGGACTATTCTTCGGCTGAGGGAAGCTCAGTAGTAATACATATGCTGATCATGTACAAAAGCCTGGTTTCAATCTACAACATCAAGAAGAAATTCTTGCTCCTTCCAGTGTAATTTTTTTACTTAAGCAAGATCTCGGAGAAAGCTGTAGGAGCAATGGGATATAAAGTATTTTTAAGCAGAATGAGCCAGACTAACCCATAACACAATTATCCTCACTCCTCATTTCCAGAGAGAATCTAAACAGCCAAGCCAACCCCGAGTAAGCTAGTGTTTCCAAGTGTGTGTTGTGCACACACATGCATAGGCCAGAGACCCATAAGTGCCCTCTTCTAGTCCTTTGAGAGGGGTCACACTGAACTGTGAGATCTAAGGTTCTCCCTCACCAAGGCCCTGGGATCCTCCTGTTTCGTCCCCTTCCCAGTGGTGAGGTTACAGGTGATGGGATCCCAACCCAGATCCTCAGGCAGCAAGCATCTTACCCATGGAGCCATCTCCTCTACCCATAGTTGCTCCTTTAAATAATTTTTATAGGTTGTTAGCATTTCTGGTAAAGAAATTGTTTTAATAATATAAGAAAAATTATAATTTAAGTTTACTATATCTGAAAAAGTCATGCTCAGAACTCTTAAAATTCCTAACATACTTTAATGGTTTTTCTAGATACTTTTAATTTGTGAACATAAACATGTTTGTGTTTATGTGAGTGAGATACATCACTCACAACATAAAATTTTCTCACTCGGAAGGTAGAGACAGGCGGATCTCTGTGAGTTCGAGACCAGCCTGGTCTACAGAGCTAGTTCCAGGACAGGTTCCAAAGCCACAGAGAAACCCTGTCTCGAAAAAAAAAAAAATTCTCATGCTAATCCTGTGCTTTCTGTATTGTATAAACATGTTACATTAGAGTTGTATCTGAAAATTCTCCTGTGTGTTCTCTCATTGTTTTCTATTATATTTACTTTTAGTAGCCATAACTGGGGTGGGCAGTATTTAATCAGTGGTTTAAATCTCGCCTTCATCCTGGTTTATCCTCTTATTTGTGCAAGCATCGGCCACCGGCATTCTCATTTGTCCTGATGGTGGATGAGCTGTGTCCTAAAAGAGGAAAGATGAGTGTGTTCCTGTGCAGTGGCTGCTGTGTCTCGCTTACCTCTCCCTCCTGGTGTTCTCCTGCCATCGTCCCTCGGTTTTCTGTCATACTCTTCCGTATATGTACACTGCCAGCCCCACCTTGTTTCTCCTCGTCTCTTCACTCTGGCTGCTCTTTTTAATCAGCCTTCCTTGGTTTACAGAACCCATGTTTATTTTTGCAATTAGTTGAAAACAGTTTTTACTTCTCTCTATAATTATAGTCAGTAAGTAAAGCAGCATTAGCAGGTGAAACTTTGTAGACTGTTAGTAACAAAGTAATTGTGGGGGCTGCAGAGATGGCTCAGTGGGGAAGAGCGCTGTCTGCCATCCCACAGACCCTGACTCAGTCCCCAGCACCGGGCATGGCAGCTCAGGTGTCTCTGTAACTCTAGTTCCAGGGGTCCAGTGCCCTCCTCTGGCCTCCATGGGGACCAGACATACAGTCAAAACACCCATACACAGAAGTAAAAATAAAATAAATGGATTTTTGGTTTTTTGTTTGTTTTTTAAGACAGGGTTTCTCTTTGTAGCCCTGGATGTCCTCACTTTGTAGACCAGTTTGGTGTTGAACTCACAGAGATCCACCTGATTCTGGTCTTATTTATAAAAGATATTTCTCAGAGCCAAGATGTCGGGTTCCAAGTATAAGCCCGCGCCCCTGGCCACTCTCCCCAAAACCCTCGATCCAGCCGAGTATGACGTGTCTCCGGAGACCCGAAAGGCGCAGGTCGAGCGCTTGAGCATAAGGGCCCGGCTTAAACGGGAATATCTGCTTCAGTACAACGACCCCAAACGCCAAACGCACATCGAAGATCCTGCCTTGATTCGCTGGACCTATGCAAGATCAACAAATATTTATCCTAATTTCAGACCCACCCCCAAGAACTCACTTTTAGGAGCTGTGGCGGCATTTGGGCCCCTCATCTTCTGGTATTACATTTTCAAAACAGACAGGGACAGAAAGGAAAAACTTATCCAGGAAGGAAAATTGGACCGATCTTTGAATATCACCTATTAATTTTGGCAAGGATGACACAATCCTTGTATAAATAAATCTATTATCACTGAACAAAAAAAAAAAGATATTTCTCATAAAAAATTTTGGCTTATTAAATAGTAAACACCTTTTTTAAAAAAAAATCACTGATTGCCTGGCGGTGGTGGTGCACGCCTTTCATCCCAGCACTTGGGAGGCAGAGACAGGCGGATCTCTGTGAGTTTGAGGCCAACCTAGTCTACAGAGCAAGTTCCAGGACAGGTTTGATAGCTACAGAGAAACCCTGTCTTGAAGAAAAAAAAAATCACTGATGTCTCTGAAGAAGATATGCAAAAGTGGTTTGATAATTTGAATTTACATAGAATGTACGTTATTTCAGGGTAGAATATAGCATCTACTGATAATAACATGCACAACACAGCCTAGGTCATGCAATGTTCCGGTCTGTTATCAATGAAAGAAGAAGGGTAGGAGGCACACATTTGCATTGCTCCCTGTTATTCCCTGCAGCTGAGAATTGAGAAGGCTAAGATCTGGGGACCTAAGCGCCTTGCTAATAATGGGACAAAGCCACAGCTCAACCTCCGGTCCCTTGATTTCAAGTCCTCTGCATTCTGTGCTCAGACCAGACTGTTCCCTCCTCCCTTCTCTTCCCCTCCATTCCCCTCTGTTACCCTCCCCTTTTCCTTCCCCTCTCTTCCTTTTGTTTTTCTCATAATTTTTTGTTTCTTACACTTGATCTTGCCAAAAGGCTGAGAAGCAATATGTTTGTTTGTAAATGTGTGTGTGTATTGCCTGCACATATATAAGTGTTTCACATGTATGCATCAGAACCCCTGGACTGGAGTTCCAGCACTGTGTAGGTCTAAGAATCAAACCTGAGCCTTCTGCAAGAGTAGCAAGTGTTCTTAACCCCTGAGACATCTCTACAGCTCCTTTTTCTGTTTTTTTTTTTAACATCAAGTTATTTTACATATATGTTAATTTTAATTAACTTTTAAAATATTCTTAGTGTAAATGTTTTAGAGAACATAGTTGCCTCTTAATCCTCATAAAATATACAAAACATATCATACGTCTCTGCCTCGTGATGACAGAAGTAAATCTCTTTCTTTTGGGTTTTTTTCTTTCTTTCTTTCTTGTTTCGGTCTTTCAGGACAGGGTTTCTCTGTAGCTGTGAAGTCTGTCCTGGAACTAGTTCTTGTAGACCAGGCTGGCCTCGAACTCACAGAGATCCACCTGCCTCTGCCTCCCAAGTGCTAGGATTAAAGGCGTGGGCTGCCACCACCACCAGGCGACAGAAGTAAAAATCTTTAACTAATACTTTATTGTTACTTTTTCTGTTTTTAATGATAGAAACTCCGGGAAAAACAAAAAGCTGTACGAGAAAGTCATGGTCCAAACATGAAGCAAGCAAAGATGTGGCGTGATCTCGAACAACTAATGGAATGTAAAAAGCAGTGCTTCCTAAAGCAACAAAACCAAGCTTCCATCGGTCAGGTAATTCAGGAGGGCGGAGAGGACCGGCTAGTGCTCTGAGCCTGTGCAGGCTATGCTTAGCCGCGCCGCTGGCTGCGAGTGCATCACCAGCAGCGCATGCTTCCTCCCTGGAAGGGATTCGTTCATCCTTTTGCTTTCAGACTCCTTTCTCCTAGTCTTGGAAAATGAAGAGAAGGCGGATCAGGTTAGAAGTCTTTTTAACATGAAGAAGAGGCTTGCGTTGTTTGTTTAGTTTAGACATCAAGTGGTGTCCTGAGTTTTATGAGAAAGGGACTCCGCTTGCTGTCTGTAATGTAAACATATGTCCATTAAGACCCATGCCGTTTTTAAAGCTGTAGCCGGGCGGTGGTGGCGCACGCCTTTAATCCCAGCACTCGGGAGGCAGAGGCAGGCGGATCTCTGTGAGTTCGAGACCAGCCTGGTCTACAAGAGCTAGTTCCAGGACAGGCTCCAAAACCACAGAGAAACCCTGTCTCGAAAAACCAAAAAAAAAAAAAAAAAAAAAAAAGCTGTAATAACTGGGGGATTAATGTTTTTCTCGATCTTTTTTCTGACGTTAGAGGACTCTGAGGAACTAGTATCTCTTGTTTTGAAGAAATATTTGTCTGAAGTCAGCAATCCCTGTGGTTTCACTTCAGTTTCTTTCTCCTCTGTTAATGCAAACCAGTTTAATATTTTGAAAAGTGTTTGTTTCTTCATGTGATTTAAAAGCAAATAAAGCTTGGTCCATATCATGGCTGTTGATCTTAAATAATAGAGCTGTGTTGATCTTTTCTTTTCAATGTGTTTTCTAATATTCACTTCTCATCTCACAGAATGTCTCGCCAGACATCGAATGGAGAGCTAATAATACAATCATATGCTTGCCCTGAGGACTGTTATTATAAATATTAAAACTTTCCTAAAACGTAGATGCTACGTGGGCTAAAAAAGTTAATACAGGATTCCTAGTGAAATTCAGGAATCCAGAGTGCATCCAACCTCTGCTTTATTTGAGCTAGGTACATAAGGATTTCTTTGGTTTTCCTTAAAGAAAGATATTAAACTTGTATTCTCTTTCACTTCATTTTGGTTTCAATCTGTTTTCAAAATTCTTGCCTTTATTTTTTTTTAAAGATTTATTTATTTATTATGTATACAACATTCTGCCTCCATGTATGCCCACATGCCAGAGGAGGGCGCCAGATCTCACTACAGATGGTTGTGAACCACCATGTGGTTGCTGGGAATTGAACTCAGGACCTCTGGAAGAGCAGACAGTGCTCTTAACCACTGAGCCATCTCTCCAGCCCCAAATTCTTGCCTTTAAATTTGAAAACTCAGATTTTAAATTGCTAGTCTGGCCTTTGTAGGCTAGTGCTTTTTTATTTTTTTAATTTTTTTTTCGAGACAGGGTTTCTCTGTAGCTTTGGACCCTGGCCTAGAACCAGCTCTTGTAAACCAGGCTGGCCTCGAACTCACACAGATCCACCTGCCTCTGCCTCCCGAGTGCTGGAATTAAAGGCGAGCACCACCACCACCTCCTGGTCAGGCTAGTTCTTTTTAACTGCCCTTAAAAAAAAGCAATGACCGTCTGTACTGTGTAAACTATACAGACATGCATCTCTTTGTCACAAGTCTCATTTGCTCTTAATATTGGAAGCCTATTTGTGGTCAGAATCGCAGAGTCAGCCTCTGTTCCACACACAGATAGACACTTAAATGCATTCACACACAGGTGTGCACATGGGCACACTCATACACACTCACACTCACAAAGAAGAGAAAGGGAGGAAGGAGAAGATGAGCATTCCAGCTCATGGTTGAGTCTGGTCACCGTCTTGGCTGGGCAGCTGTCAGCTACCAGCACTCTCATGCCTTCCTCTGACAGATGAGAAGCCAAAAGAGGTAAGACTATGCATTGGTGTGTGGAAAGAAACCCTTCTTAATTCAGTAATAATTTTTGGACACTGAAGTATATTATGTTCATGCCAGATTAGCTGTAAGCTTGGTGTTTTCAGTAGTATATAATGCTTCATTAGCCAGAATATTAATTCTGCAACAAATATTTGAAAGACTAGGTGGCTTTTACAGATACCACATTTATTCCCCCAGAGATAATCTCACAAGATTATAAACCTAGAGGCTACTGTGTTCTAGCCCTATACTCCCTCTGGGACTCCTTTTAAATTCTGGGGTTGTGAATGGCAGCCCGCAGGCCTGCTCCTCTGGGTTCTGATTGATTATCACCCGCCATCTTTGCTCAGCACAGAACAAGTGTGCAGATTACACACAAAGGCAGCTCCGAGATTGTTTCATTCATTGAGGCAGAGCATCGCTATTACTTCAAGAAAAGCAAATTGAAAAAAGAAAAAACTCTAAAAGAACAAGTTATTTATAGCTTTTATGTAACATTGGACACTTAGTAATGCGACTTAATGGGTTTCATGCAGACTTCCTTCCATTCGTCCGTGATTTGATTGGAACATTAACAAGCCTTAACTAACCCTGACAGGTTTTGACAGCTGGCACTTAGTAAAGAAGAGGTTGCTCCAGTTTTTCCTCCAAGGTTAATATTCTAACTGGCTAATTGATGAGAGTACTTAATCATTTTAGAAAATAGTGTGTCTTTCACGTGATGGCCCAAATAAAGGAGAAAAATGTAGCCCATGAGTCTGCCTCTGCAGTCAGATTTCCTTCTCTGGGGCTGCTGTTGCCAGCTGTTGTGAGGACTGACTGTCAGCCGCAGCTCCCTCCCGCTCACTCTTGGTTAAGGAAATAATCCTGGAAAGGTTACCCTTTACAAGAATCTAGAATTAAGACGTACTTCCTGTTAGAATCGGCTGGATTCGAGGTCACATTTTCCAGAACTGGGGAGCAGCTGGAGGAAAACCAGACCGGAACCTGCTGCCCCTCTAGCTTTCCCCAGGCTGATGCTTCCTGCCATGCTGCTCTAACTCAGCAGGCAGCAGTTCTGAAGATGTCACTGAATGACATCTGCCTTTATTTGATGCTTGTTGTTCTGCTGGATTCTTAGCGTGCATGACATTTATACATCTTTGAGAAAATTTTAAGCTCTGTGCACTTTCCAAATGTTATTTCTCAAGTTTTTAATGCTAAAACGATACCAAGCATTTTTTAAAATAATTTGAGTAAAATAAGAGGCTCTATATGCACTCCAACTAAAAATGTGTAAATTGGCAGAATTCTCTGGATTTGAATTTGGAAAAAAATGCATCATGAGTAATGCAGGCAAAGCTGTCTTTACAGAGGCAAAGTTTGCCTTGAAAAATAGCTGCAGAGGTGTGTGTCTCAGACAGCCCTCATCTTACACAGGTCTTGCCCAGTGTGCGCCTGAGAGTGTGAACAAGAGGCTGGTTTCTGCAAAGAGTTCTAGGCGCTTACATCATGCCTCCTGCTTGGCAGGAAGGAGTTTGCCTCGGGAGCAGGTAATGGGCCCTGCGGATTAGCCTGCCCTGAGCTTGCTTGCCCACAGCTTGGCCGTGTTGTGGTGAGGTAGGTCTGGAGTATATGTACTGCACCGTCTTCCAGGCAGCCTCCAGCAGCCAGAAAAGGGCAAGATCGGCACCTTTGTCACAGGCGGCATTACCTCCCTCCCTTGCCCTAAATGAGGGCGGTCTAATTAGAGCTGTTCGCTGTGGTGGCCAGGCATGAGGTGAGTGTCTTGTCTGGGGAGGGCAGAGAAGGATCATTAGAGGTGATCTGTGTGTTTTGATGTCTGACTTTGTAGTCTTTAAAAAAACAAAAACAAAAACAGGTTTGTTGTGTAAGAATATGGTTTATTCTTACCCAGGCCTTGCAAAAGAAATAAAAAAATAAAACTAAGAGTCCAAATAAGTAGTTTTTGAGAGGCCTGAACAAACACGTGCTTTCTGCTCCCATGCTCCCTCTTTTGGCAAACTGCAAGTACTTTCTTGGTCACTGCTGATTTCACAATTTCCGTCACTGAGCTGGTTACTGTTACGGAAGTTCACTCTTCAGAACACAGGGAGAAATGGCAGGGTTCTGTTTCTCACTCCAGCTGAGGATGGAACTGCTGGTCCCTGTGAGGAGCTACTTAGGCTGCACTTGGGAGCTAGCATAGACATCAGCAGAGTCCAGGCTCTGGTACCTGAGAGGAGCCCGGGAATGGCTGACATCGACCTCTGAGGGAGCCCTGCCAGCCGGTGCCCAGTCGGTTTGCTCTGCTCCTGCAGCCACAGTGTCACTCACTCCTCACAAGGGAACCTGCTCCCTCCTTAAAGAGCTCAGGCACATGGACTTTTTTAAAATGCGAATTAAACAAATGAGCAGATTTTATCTCCCAGAGCCTGCAGACATGATGATAAAGAAGAAAGTACTTGAACCCTTACTGAGTGCCGGGGATATGCCCTGCAGAGTCTAGAAGCTTCTGTGCGGGAACCAAGGTGATTCTCAGTGAGGTAGGACAGTCTTCCATGTTTATAGATGGAGAAGCTGGCGCACAGGGACTTCCCCAGTATGACTGACCAGGTAATAAGTGGCAGAGCCAGCGTCCAAAACCTGCGCTCCAAACTGCTGCCTCAACAAGTAACCCATTCTATACACGGTATTTATTTGTAAAGAAGCTAGTGTCTGTTTCTGAACTATCATCTGCGTTAAATTCTGCTTAGTGCTGCTTATAAAGTTAGAGAACCTTTTTAAAGAAGTGAGAGGGGGGCTCCATGAGTGGCCCGGCTGCCAATCCTGTGATAGGGAGAGGAAGGGCACCAGTCTGTGCCCAGCTCCTCTGCTCTGAGCACCGGCCCCTGCTGACCCACAGGTCTGCTGTCTGGTGCTTCACTTACCTTTGGTCAACTCTACTCCAAAATTATAAATGAAAAATGTCATCTAATAGTTCATAAGCTTTAAATAACTTTTATCACAGCATATGACTTTAATTATATTTTGTTACTGTATTCAGTTAAAATTTACCATACGTATGATATATAGAAAGGACACAGTATACAGTATAAAGGATTATTTGGCACTCCTTGGCTTCACGTATCCGTAGGAGACCCTCAGCCTGACTATGAAAAGGCGCGTGAAAAGAAAAGGTGTGGCTGCTGGCTTAAAATACATTAAGCATCCAGACCTAATTACCAGTGTTCAGAATGCTGGCGCTGTGGAAGGCCAGCCAAAGCAGTGATCTGGAGTTCTTTCTCACATTTCCTAAATCTATGCTCACTCTGAAAAAAAAAAAAAATCTGGGATCTGGATCTAGCGCAGTGGCTCATGCCTGCTGTCCTGGGTCTTGAGAGCTGGAACAAGTGAGACAAGAGCGTCCACAGCTCAAGTTCAATACCACCCTGGGAGTGAGGAGGAGGCTAGTGAAGAGAAGAGAAAAGAAGAAACAAAACCAGGGACGTAGGAGAGACCAGAAGATGTAAGAAACGTGGGGAGGCTTCAGCCGAGAGGCGGGATTGACTTGGGCCTGGAGGATAAGAGAGACAGTGAGGACAGCTGGAGCCAATGTACTGCGGTGCCCACTGCCCCGTGAGCCAAGGGAGTAGGAGAAGCATGGCGTCTAGACACCAGTGTGAGCGATAGAAGTGCTTGCAGTGCTGCCCTCGCCTATAAGCAGAAGTACCCCAGATTTTCTCAAAGTTTATTACGGAGAGCAGAACTCTGTTGGACTTCCAGACGCTTGTTTTATGATTTAGTTTATTTCCTTTATGTCGTGTGGAGGGCGCTGCAGTCCTTTGGGGGTTAAAGATCAATTTAGAATTCAAAGGGAAGAAAGCCCTTTTGGGTGAGTGACCTAGGCCAACCCAATGAAGAACAACGCTCGTGCTTTGGCCTCTCCTGGAAGCACGCGTAGAATCTGGCTTGGAGAGGAGCTGGGACTCCATGGGGAACATGGAGCCTCCAGAAGAGAATGACCCGGGGTACAAGCCAGCACCACTGGGCATGAGGGAGGGCCTTCTGGGGTAAGCAGCAGCTGTCGGCATCTTGGTTCTCACTGTCCAGCTTCCTTGTGACTGCGGACAGAACGAGAGGGTCACTGTGTAGAGAAGAGCACATGATCATCTCTGGGCTTAACTGGGGGTGGGGAGGAGCTACAGACAGTCGGCCAATTAATTTGTTTGTTTGTTTGTGTTTTGGTTTTTTGAGACAGGGTTTCTCTGTAGCTTTGGATCCTGACCTGGAACTAGCTCTTGTAGACCACGCTGGCCTCGAACTCACAGAGATCTGCCTGCCTCTGGCTCCCGAGTGCTGGGATTAAAGGTGTGTGCCACCACTGCCTGGCTAATTTGTTTATTATATTGGGAGATAGTTTTACACCCAGACAAAGATCCAGACTTCAAGGAGGTATCATCCACACTTTTAAAAAAATTGTATGTAACCGTTTTGGGTTTGTGAAAAAAGATTTGATAATGCTAAAGAATTTAGCTGAGGAACAATTATCTTAAAGAGATATTTTTGTTGGGAGAGATTTTTATAAGTTTATATGATTTCCTGTGTTTAAAAAAAAATCAAAGCTGGTGTTTCACAGTGCTTGGTTTCTTTCCCTTGAGAGCCGGGAGAGTTTTCATTGGAATAATTGCCCAGTTGCCAGGGAGAGCCTCAGCCATCAAGAAGACCACTTGCCAGGAACTTGGCCATGTCAAACAAATGTTCGGCTTTTATTCTGACACTTCTTGCAGAATTTGATTGAAACTATATATGTCCAGATAACACTCAGCAAAGTGCCCTTCTTACATTTGTTTCAAGATATATTTGGAAACACGGGAGATGACCTTGGGCCCAGCTGCTTTTCCAATTTAGGACTTCTCCCTGGGTCTACCGAATGATACTCCCCAACACTGCAAAGTCACCAAATGGAAAAACATTTTAGTTACTTTGTGCCGTAAGTCCCGGAATGGAGGACATTTTTCCCCCAGCAATATGTTCTGCCTTTAAAGGAGGATTATATTTAGCCATACACTCTATATTAGCTTCCTAACCATCTACTTCAAAATACAGTCCGGAGCACATTTGCTTTTCATCAGAGTACCTTTGGTGATCTAAATTGAGCTGTCCTTGGTTTTTAAAATATTTTAGCTTCTAAGAAATGAAAAACAGCCAACCTTAACCCTTTGCCTTTGCTTTTTGGCATTCAAATTTTGGTTTGAAGCCAGAGTTCACTGTGGCTTGATGTAAGGTCTAAAAGAAGACTTTGGAGGCACCAATGTCCCCTTCTAAGGTTAGTGCCACCTGTCCCAGATGACAGTAGAAGCCCTGCTGGTCCAGCCCCAGCCTGAATGCCAGTTGGCATTCAGCTGTACCTGCAGTCCGCCCATGGAGGGGGATGGTTTATACTGTTGCTATGGTGACATCCTTTCAAAGGCTATTTTGTGTATTTTGAAGGCATTTTTAGTTTGTTATCGTGGCCTTTACATTCTTTTCAGATTTATTTCTTTTTTATTTTATGTGCTTTAGTGTTTATCTACATGTATGTCTGTGTATATTTGTGTCTGGGGCCTACAGTGGTCAGATGAGATTGCTGGGTCCCCTGGTACTGGGGAGTGCAAACCTACATGTGGGTGCCCATGTCCTCTCCAAGAGCAGTAAGTGCTCTTAGCCGTGGAGCCGTCTCTCCAGCCCCCATCATATGATGTAGACATGATGTAGACATATGATGTAGACATGATATAGACATGATGTAGACAGCCTTCTTGAGAAGGTGTGTTTACCTTTAAGCAAATAATCACAGTTTGATTATTGTTTTATCCTACTTAGCATATCACCAGGGACAGTATTATCTTCTATTTCATACAGTTTCCTAATGTGTTACAGGCAACCAGAGCATTTACAGAGATGGTTATGTTGTGAGCAACAGTCTCCTGCACACACAGTACATTAACTTCCACTCAGATGCTGTGCACACCCATACCACACGTGGAAATAAAGACGCCATATTGCAATACTTAAAGGATAGCTTGTGCTCAAGAATTCCTTGCTGTTTGCTTTGGAATCGAGCTTTACGTCAATTGTTAGCCACAAGGTAAATGATCTTGACCGGATATAAAGTCAACACAGAACTCTTACCTACAGTACTGTTACAGATGACGCTTCCCATCTGATGACGGACTCATCCCAAGAGTTTAATTATTGCAGATGGTTACACCAGTGTTACTTTGTAATTTCCTGACTCAGAAGCTGAAAACATTTCTTTAATCCTTTACTTCTTTATAAAAACAGGCTGTGCATGGTGACTGCTCTGTGTACATTTCCATGATTGTATTGATGTTGAACCAGGGCCGTTGCTAAAGTCACGACGCTGACCCGATTAAGCAAATAAGAGCTCATGGTGCCCGAGCTGATTGATTTGTATGCGGGGGGGGGGGGGGGGGGGGGGGCAGTAAAGTTTGCTTTTCCTGGTTCGAGAGACTCCTCCGGTTGCATAACTTTGGAACTGTGATTTTAGTAATACGGAAAAGAAAATAAAGAGATAATCTACAAAATGTCCCAGGACCTGGAGTGCTTAAAGGAAATTTTTCATAAAGAGAATGCCTCAGAAGAAGAGTAGATTTTATTTGAAGTGAGAAAAATGTAAATTTGCCAAGTGTTTTCAGAAATATCTATTTTCTCACTGAACCCAGGGCCTCACAGCCACTGGGCAAGTGCTCTACAGTTTGAACCACGTCCTCAGTCCTTATCCTTTCTCTGGGAACACATACAGGGCTGAGAATGTGGCTCACGAGTGGGGGCTTGTTCTGCTCGCACAAGGTCCTGGGTTCCATCCCCTGCACTGGAATAAACAACAACAGAACTTTAGGCTTGAGACTTAGGACACCCTGGGCGGTTTGTGCTTATGAAGCTGGTTTCAGGGCTTTTTTCTCTAGCTCTCCTGTTTTCAGATTCTCATGTCCAACAAGTGCTTGTTGCTTGAGACCGAGCACCTCTCTGTCAGCCTTCTTACAGTGGGAGAGTTCCAGAAACCAGGGATGGGACCCACCCAATTGCCTGCAGATTGATGGAGAATCTGGTTTACCTAAACATCCAAAGCCCTGCCCAACAATGATTTCTAAAACTTTCCTTTAGATTTATTTGTTTTGTTTTATGTGTATGAGTGTTTTGCTTGCATGTTTGTGCATCGTGTGTGTGTCTGGTGCCTTCAGAGGTCAGAAGAAGGTGTTGAATGGTTGTGAGCCATGACTGGGCGCTGGGAATAAGAACCAGGTCCTCTGGAAGGGCAACATGTGCTTTTAACCACTGAGCTATTTCTACAGCCCAAAGGTTTTTATTTTTCTTGTTGTGCCTGTGTATTTTATCTCAGCCTTTTGATGCGAAGTCCGTATTTATTTACTTAAGGAAGCAGATATTGCTTGCTCATTTAGAAGTTAATTTTTCAGCACCTTTCTATCTTTTTTCCTTAATTGTATGGGTGGATATAGGCTTGGTCATGTTGGGGAGGGGGGTGTGCACATGAGTGTTGAGTGCGCCTGCTCTTGTGTGCATCTAAATTGAGGCCAGAGGTCAACCTGTTTCCTCATGTCTCCTCAGGTACCATCTACCTTATTTTTTGAGATAGGGGTTTCTTGATGGGACCTTCGACTCCCCATTTTCAGGCTAGCCTGGCTGCCAGCAAGCCCCAAGGATCTGCGTCGCGCTCACTGCCCAGGTGCCGACCTTACAAGTGTGCACCACCACACCCTACTACTTACCTTACTATTTATTTGTGTGCTGCAGGCCACACTCTGGTCCCCGGGCTTGCGGGGCGATCTCCCAGCCAGGGCATCTTTTGTTGTTGGTGGTGGTTTGTTGTTGCTATTGTTTTGCTTGTATTTTTCCTCCCTGTTCATGTGTCTTGACTGGTTCTTACTCAGACTTTCCAGAGCTTCTCCCATGTACACGGCTCCCTACAGCTACTCTGTGACTTTGGACCTCCTCTCAGAAATGTTTTCTAGATTTAAAAACAACGAAGCCATATGTGGTGGTGTGTACCTGTAAGCCGGCTCTGGGGACCCTGAGACAGAAGGACTAGCAGTCTGAAGCCAACACGGGCTACATGGCAAGACTATGTCTCAAAAACAATAAACCAACCCCCAAAAGGAGCAAAATCCCTGAGGATGCCTGTCCAGCTCTGAGTGTGTGCAAGACCACAAGACACGTGCCCATTGACAACTGATTTCAATGCATGTTCTGTGTAACCAAGTCCACATAGCAAAGAATATTTTATTAAAAAAAAAATGTTGGGTCATAGGCCAGATATGGTGGTGATGGTGGCGCACGCCTTTTATCCTTGCACTCCGGAGGCAGAAGCAGAATCTCTGTGAGTGTAAAGTTAACCTGGTCTACAGAGCAGTTCTAGGACATCCAGAGCTACATACCATGCCTCACAAAGCAAACAAACAAAAAACCAGGGCCAGCAATATGGTGGAGTGTGTATAAAGTGTTTGCCAAGCCAGCCTGGTAGCATGAGTTGGATCACCAGCTCCAGTGACGAGGTAGGAGAGAATAACTCTTCAGAACTGTCTTCTGACTGCCAGACTTGTGTCACAGCACCTATTCTGCATGCACACACACATACACACTAATAAAGTCCAAAATTAGTGCAGTTCTAACAGAAATGGAGCATGGCGATACATGCCTGTATTCGAGAGGTGAGGCCGATGGACTGATCATAGGTTCAAGAGCATCCTGTTTGGATGGGTAAGGAAGGAAGCTGTAGCTGGATAGAGCTGGAGGAGGAGTAATATGATCAAAACAGGTATGTAATTCCTAGAGAACTAATAAAAATATCTTAGAGCTGGGCGGCGGTGGCGCACATCTTTAATCCCAGCACTCGGGAGGCAGAGGTAGGCGGATCTCTGTGTTTGAGACCAACCTGGTCTACAAGAGCTAGTTCTAGGACAGGCTCCAAAGCTACAGAGAAACCCTGTCTCGAAAAACCAGGGGGAAAAAAAGAGGAAAATTTAAAAGGAGCATCTTGTCTCAAAATAATAAATAAATAGGTAAATAGGGCCAAATTACTGCTCCGAAACTGATACCAATTTGTATTTCCATCAGCTGAGTACAACAGTGCCCCGTTTGTTTGTTGTCAGCTTGCCCCGGCAGGTGTGAACGATACAGTATCTTTGTAGATAACATAGGTTTAAAGAATTTGTAATTAGCCAGGTGTGAGAGTGTATGCCTTTAAGCCCAGCTCTCAAGAGCTAGTGCCAGGCCTGGTCTGCATAGCAAGTTCCAGACCAGCCAGGGCTAAACAGTGAGACCCTGTCTCAAAAAACCAAATAAACAGATCATCTATAATCTCACAGATTGTCATTATCTGCAGTTTTGCTCCCAGTATCCTTTCTAGAAAACTTATATATAATAAACAATGAAAGACAGAGGTTTTGTTTTTCTAAGTAATGTATTCTTCATAACAAAGCTAAGAGGCTAAGCGTGAAGCAGCCAGTGGTAGCATGTGCTTAGCATGTGTGAAGCCCTAAACTTGATTCCTAGCATCAAAGGGAGAAAAAGGATTACAACGGAGCTACTTGGTGAGCTCTTTTAATCAGGGTGAGTATAAATATTCAGTGGCCTCTGCTCCCTCTGCCAAGCTTTTGAGATCAGCTTCTGGAAAAAGCATTAACATTCTTTCCTGACACCTTCCTTCCCTCCCAGGTCTCAGGCTGGTGAAGATTTCCTAGGAGCCTGTCGGACCCTCGAGGGGGTGGAGCTGGGTGGGTCCTGTGGGTCCCAGGACGACGGAGGACTCTGTACCTCATCACGTATTCCTGTCAGGTGTCCATTTGTGACTATCACGCACGGTCCTTACTATCGTATGCACACACAGATGCTCAGAGCAGTGGATGAGCGAGCTAGGACTGAGTCGTACAGTTTGGGTGTCACCTAGGAACAATCAACAAGTGAAAACAAGGTCAGCCATCCCAAGTCCTGTTTCGTGTGCTGACTGCATTGTTGTCTGACCTTTTGGATTACAAGCACAGGAAAAGCGGAACTGAGTCCCTGGGCCTACTAGGCAGATGAGCCCCTTTGGTCAATAAATATTGGTAAAAAGCAAAGGAACAGCTTTCTTGAACAAATCTTTCTATGGCCAAGGAGTCACTGACAGAATTAAATCAGGGAACATGATCCTTACTGGTGGGTGAGGCCGGGAGCCCTGTCCAAGCAAACTGTAGTTATCCTGGCACAGCTGCGTGCGGCCCCAGTTGGTGAGAACTCACTGCAGATTCCCTAACAAGCAATTTCTTGGCTAGCCTGATGGAAAGTAAATGTAAGGTAGCTTTATAATTAAAATGTTATTATCTTAGGACCGGGCATTGGTGGCGCACACCTTTAATCCCAACACTTGGGAGCCAGAGGCAAGCAGATCTCTGTGAGCTTGAGGCCAAACTGGTCTACAGAGTTCCAGGACAGCCAGCACGACAGAGAAACCCTGTCTCAAAACAAACAAACAAAAACAAAACAACAACAACAAAATCATCTCTAGGTTTTTTGTTGGTTTGTTTGTTTGTTTTTTAGGTAGGTGGGGGGCTGTCATGCAGCCTTGAACCCACTATGACTTGAGCTGTTCCTCTTGCCTCTACTTCCCAAGTGCTTAGGTTTCAGACTTGCTTCCCCACGCCTGGTTTATGTGGTGTTGGGAATGCAACCCCGGGGCTTCATGTATGCTAGGCGAGGACTCTGTCAACTGAGCTACATCCCCAGCCCAATTAACCCCTGGTATTTATAGGGAGTTTGCATCCTACATGGAAACACCTATCTGTATCCACCCGCTGCCACAGAGAGAGGCAGCCAGTGATCTTACCACAGAATTTACCAAAAAAAAAAAAAAAAAAAAAAAAAAATTGAAGAGACTGTGACTGTCGTGGTAAAAGTTGATAGAGCAATGGTCCCCAGCCTTCCTAAGGCTGCGACCCTTCAATACAGTACATCTTGTGGTGACCCCTAACCATAAAATGATCTCATTGCTACTTGATAACTATAATTTTGCTACTGTTATGAATTATAATGTAAATACCTGTGTTTCCTGATGATCTTAAGTGACCCCTGTGAAGGGTCGTTTGATCCCGACTCCCCCAAAGGGGTCTCGAATCACAGGATGAAAAGCACTGCAATAATGTGGCCTGTGAACTTTGAACTCTTAGTCACTGACTCTTAGCATCCAAGAATATATAAATCTGGGGCTGGAGAGACGGCTCGGTGGTTAAGAGCCCGTAGTTCTCTGCAGAGGAACCAAGTTTGGCTCCCAGTACCTACATCAGGTAGTTCACAACTTTCTGTAACTCCAGCACTCTTCTGGCCTCTGGCAGGCACCTGCACACATGTGCACATGCTGATTTAAGAACATACACATAGCTAAAACTAAAATATCTTAAAAATATGTGTAAATCTAACACTAGAACAGCCATGAGGCTTAGGAGGAAGTTCACAGACCGCGAATGTGACTGTGTCTTTAAGACACTCGGCAGTGCCCGGATGGTATTTTTCAAAGGCAGGGTGGCAACTCAGAAGCCACATGGTGTGTTATGTGACAGAAAGTGGCTGTTCCCAGAGTTCACCTTCTGCCCCAAGTCTCGTGAATACCTGTCCTTTGGGAAAATGGTTACATTTTGGGGTCAATGTGACAAAAAAAATTTAATCTCAGCAAGATTTTGTGTGCTACTCAAGATGGGTTCTGTGACCTCTTAGGTTTATTGAAAGAGGAAATAGTTCCAGGGGCAGGAGAGGTGGCTCAGCAGTTAAGATACTGACTGTTCTTCCAGAGGACCTGGGTTCAGTTCCCAGCACCCACATGGCAGCTCACAACTGTCTGTAACTCCAGATCTCCTTCATCAGGGGATCTGATGCCCTCACACAGACATACAGGCAAGCAAACACCAATGTACATAAAAAGCAATAAATTGTAAAAAAATTAAAAATAACTTCAGTTAATATGTCTGAAGTACAGTAAGAAAGAAGATACCTTACCTAGTTGTGAATCCCCCCAGATTCAAATTTACTTAAAGAGAATTTTTTTTATGGGAACATTATGTAGACCATAGGTGGTACTCCTGTAATCCCAGAACCTGGGAGGCTGAGACAGGAGGATCACATCAGCTTCTAGTCCTGCCTAGGCTGTGGAAGGCCAGCCAGATTACATAGGGAGACCTTGTCAAAAGTTATCTTGATGTGGGAGCTAGAGACATGGCTCTTGAAGAGGATCTGAGTTGGGTTCCCAGTACCCACATCGGGTGGCTCACTGCTGCTCCAGTCCCAGGACACCCTATGACCTTTGACCTCCAGGGGCACTTGCACACACATGGTACACATAACCTTATGCAAGTACAGGCATACATAAATATTCTGCTTTAAATCTTCATTTAAATGAAAACATTTCTCATTCCTCTTTAGTGCAATACCATGAAAAATATCAGGCTGGCACACGAACTTTTCCTTTTTACCCATTTGTAACCCCAGAATTGCATAATCAGGAGGAACCAGGAAGTAAAAAATAATCACAAAATTAAACCAAGTGGCCTATTTCCATAGCTCCATCACGAGTAAAAAAAAAAAAATTTAAAAAGATAAACACATCAGCAGGGTCATCACACTTAAGAATTCTTTCCATGGCAGTCATAATGACAATAAAGTGAACTCAGGCTTTTAGCTCGGCGCTGTATTTTAAATCTTGTTAAAATGTGGCAGAAACAAAATATCCCAGGCATATCCCAGGCTGGCCTCAAAGTCTGTCCCCCAAGTGCTGAGCTAATGACCTGAGCTCCGTCCGGGCGGCATCTCCCCTGTCTCTCAGTGTCCCCGTCAGCAGTCTCTCATGAACCCGTTCGTTGCAGCACGTGAACCCTGCAGACTCCATCCTGCAGGAGCGAAAGCGCTGAGATTGGTCCAGCAGCCCTTTCCTGCTCTCCTTCCCTGCTGGCACCTACCCTGTCGGTTTCTGTCATCTTGATGTTGACCGCAGGCACCTCGCAACCGGCATCCTCTGTCTTTTCTGGCTGGTTTCCTTCTCTCAACATACTCCATTTCATCCGCGTTCCTGAGGCCGGATACTGCCCGACACTGCCCGTTCTATGTCTGTTCTATCTGTAAACTCCAACCGCCAGGCCTAGTGCTCCGAAAGTAAACACTCTGATGATCGCATCTATCGTACTCCCCCAGCGTGTAATTAAGTTATGGAAAAAGAAATCAAAAGGCACGTGTGGGTCTCTAAAATGCCCCGAAATCAAGAGAGATTTATAAAGTGATTAAGCCGTGTAGAACGTCCTGAAAGTCCTTTGGTGGGCCCCTGCATTCTGCCCAGGGCTTGGCCCACCCAACTATTCTGGAAGCTTCTCGCACCACGGCTCTGGCACTGGGTGTCATCCCTTCTACAGCCACTCTTCTGAGTGCTTCAGCTGAGGTAGCTTTATTCCTGTTTGTGGAGAGCACGCCTCCCCTTTCTGTGACAGCAACAGCCTCATGACCCCTTCACCAAGAGGGAAAAGTACCAGCCTAATAGTAACTGGGGTTTAAAAGAAACAGACTCCGTTCTGTTCTGGGCCTCTAAGCGAGTGATCCGACAGTTCTCCTTCCCCCAACCCCCACTTATTTATTTATTGTGAGGGATGGGCCTGTGTATTACAGCCCTCCTGTGGGGGCCAGAGGACAATTTCAGTTCTAGCGGGTGGTCTCCGGGGGTCGTGCACAAGTCCAGCCGCAAGCACCCACACCTGCTGAGCCATCTAGCCAGCCCCCAATCTGTTGAGTGTTGTGCCACCATCATTACATTCATTTCTAGAATATTCCACCACCCACCCTGAAGAGAAACCCGCGGCCGGCAGCTATCACTCCTGCTTCTCCCAGTTCCCCCGTATTGAACAACCGCTTACGTTCTGTCTGCACATTTAAATGATAGGACTGTGTGATGTGCGTGTTAGTGCAGGTGTGCACATGCCGCAGTGTGTGCTCGGAGGTGGGGGTAGCTCTGTAGAGTCTCTTCTCTGCTTCCACCTGTGTGGTCGGGCGTTCAAACTCAGCTCTTCAAGCCTCTTAACCACTTTTTATTTTATTTTATTCTTTATTAATTTAATTTATTTATATAATATATAATGTGTAATATTATGTATAATATATAATACATGATATCTCACATATTACATTGTATATTATTTATTTTTATTTTATTCTTTAAGACTGGCCTTCAACTCACCAAGAACCTCCTGCCAGTGCCTCCTGAGTGTTGGAATTAAAGGCCTGAACCACCATGCCTGGCCCCTTAGCTACTTTGAAGTTAGGGTTCAGGGAAGTACATTGCTTTGTTTTGCAGGCCAGACCTCGTTTCCTCTTGTAAAAACTGTGTATCCATTTACATAACCAATCCCTGCCTTCCCCTCACACCACCCCGCTGTGTTCTCTCTCTGTGTTAGTGTGGTTGTTTTAGGTACTCTCTGTAAGTGGGATCTCACAGCCTTTGCCCTTTTCTGAATGGCTTGTTTCTCTTAGCAGGTTGCCCTCTAGGCATGGCATTTGAGTCCCGGGGTAACTCTGTGTTCAGTTTCTCAAAGCTACCCTCTCACCAGTGAAGCGCTCTATAAAGATTGCCATTTCTCCCACCTCTGCCAGCAGGCCTTGTGTTTTGTTTGTGTTTGTTTGTCGGGGGGTTGAAGTTTTGATTTGGGTGTCTGGTTTGGTTTTGTCTTTTCAAACAAACTAAGTCGCATTTCATGCAGGTTAGCTTTGAACTGACCTTGGGTGTTGGATTTTCCTGCCTCTATCTTCGGATCCCAGGCTTGGGGCACCAACCCAGGCTGCCAACACTTGCTGGTTTATTTTTCTTGCCCCGGCTAGAACCTGCAGAACAATGTCAAGCAGAAGTTTTGAACTTGGATGTCTTTGTTCATCTTTCACTGTTAGCTAAGATGTGTGTTTGGAGTGTCTGGTAGACATCCTTGAGTGTCTCTCTCCTAAAAGGGTGTGCTGTATTTTTTTCTGCATCTTTTGAGATTGAGTCTTGGTATCATTTATTCTGTTATTGGGTGTGTGCATATATGGAATATGTGTGTGGTCATATATATATTTATGCATATATTACATACATCAGCTACTGATTCCACCTCTGCCCAGTCCAGCTCTGCCCACTCTGAGCCCCCTGGGTTGACTGGCATACCCGTCATACTTATGACTCACAGTGTCTTTTGAAATCAAGTCCATTCCATTCTCTTGCTTTTACAGGAAACAAAGGGGCATCCTTTTGTGAGAGTCAGAAATGAGTGTCCCTGAAGCCTGTCTCTGAGAAAGGTCAGCAGACTGATGGCCTTGAGCTGAGCTGTTCCGCCTGTGTACCCAGTTGTGGGTGCTGGTTGCTCCGGTAGCAGAGGCTCAGCAGCTATTCAGTCTTAGGCAGTGCAGTCCTTGGCGATGACTCTGGGGAGTCTATTAGCATTGCTCCTGAAGTTATATTCCATGATCTCTCAGAAGAATGGTAGAGGAGGAAAAGCCAGGAGCGCTGAGAGAAGCTAGGGAGGGAGGTGCATTGACACTGGTGGGAGCTCCTTGTGGGTTTGTGTCTGTGTGTAGAGCACACTTACCCTGACCCGATGACAGTGGTTTAGTGTCATCACTTCTCCCCTGACTACCTTCCAGACACACGCGCGTGCGCACGCACACACACACACGCGCGCGCGCACACACACATGCACACACACACATGCACACCTAGACACAAAGCAATGTAGAGCCCTCCCGAGACTGGAAAATCTTTCTGCTGGGACATCAGTTGCTTGCCTTGTAATGACAGGTTTAATGATTTTATATCTCTGCATTCCACTGGGACCGCTTACCCAGAGGCCACACCCCACTGACCTGTACAACCAAAGCCCAGGATCGAGCCTGAGCCCCGGGCCCTGTGGGGCTGCTTCGGTTCAGTCTGACTTGCTGCGTGCCTTTGGCTATCTACTCACCCTTTCCACTACTCGGGGCTCCAGATAATACAAGAGGACTGATGGCTCCCGTCTCCTAGCAATGTAGGGAGAACAAAGTAAATTATGATCCAAGACAGGGGGCTCCAGACAGCCAGTGTTTTCCTCTTGCTTTGGATGAGATGGTGAGGATTTTATGGGCTCTCTTATGCAAGTCCTTAGGAGGCATTTAGTCAGCGAGCAGACTGAGAAAAGGTGAGCCTGCTTCCGGAGAAGGCCTGCAGGTCTCCCTCCCATGGCTCCTTCCAGAGAGGCCCGGGAGAATCCGCAGTGACTGCTGGCTGGCAGCCTGCAGTGGAGGTGACTTGTTTTGCTAACTTCTGGTTTCCCTTTCCAGTCTGATCTGTTTCTGGGTCACTAGTTGGATGGGTCACAAGTTATGGGAGAAAATACAGCATCCCAGCTGCTGAAGATAATCTATTGACCAGCCTGCCCTGGCAGCCGGTGAGAGGACAGCTGTGAGGTGGAGGCAGGAAGAGAGAGCATAGCCTTTTTATTACTGTAGGTGACTATTAAAGCATGGTTGCCCGGGGCCAGTCCCTGGGGGTCCACCTGCTGTAAGGTGCCAGAGGTGGAGGACAAGTTTTGCCTTCCCGGTCTGGTCCTGAAGTGTAGTGTGCTGAAGAACAAACTGTGGGTTTCTTGACTTCATCAGAGTGCCACGGGTTCTACTTTTTGTTTGTTTGTTTGTTTATAATTAATTTTATTTTTATTTTATTTTTTTTAAAAACTATCTTTTCTCATTTTACATGCCAAATCCACTTCCCACTCCCTCCCCTCCTCCTGCTCCCTCCACCTTCCCCCTCCTGCCCCCCATCTGGTTCTACTTTTAATATTGTATTGTCTCCTGACATTGTATTTGTCTCCTGATGTTGCCACACAAATTATACCAAACTTGACTGTTTAAGACATTGGTTTTTTTTTTGGGGGGGGGGGGTGGCGCACACCTTTAATCCCAGCACTCGGGAGGCAGATGCAGGTAGATCTCTGTGAATTCGAAGCCAGTCTGGTCTACAAGAGCTAGTTCCAGGACAGGCTCCAAAGACACTGTCTTAAATTTCTTAGGCCAGAAATCCAAAGTGGTCTTACCAACCAAAAGCCAGGGTGTCTGCTTGGCTGTGTTCCTTCTCTGGGCTCTGAAGGGCATCCATCTTGCTTTTCCAGCTTAAAGAAGCAACCAACCACATTCTTGACTTGAGGCCCCTTCCTCCTTCCTCAAAATACAGAGATCCAATCCCTGACTGGAGCCTCCTGCTCTGGCCGTGTGACCAGTCACAATGAAGCTTGGCCTCGGCCTGTCCTACCTTTCCTTCTCTCTCCAGCTTGTATTTCTTCCCTGTGCTTCTTCTTTCTGAGCTTTCTCTTTTGCTTTGCTTCTGTCTGTGTGGGTCTCAGTGTAAGTCCAGGCCGGCCTAGAAGTAGTGTTCCTCCTTTCCCAAGACCACTATGCTTCTCTTCCTTCTTAGGGACCTCCACGGGACTTCTCGGGGATGGGAGATTACAGGACATGTCCATAGATTATTAATCTTAGGAACTTTCCCGAGAACAGAGAAGCATCTGAGGATGGGGACTGTGGTCACTGGGAAGACAGTAAGTTCAGGAAGAGGAGCACAGTGTGCCTGGGGCAACAGTGAGGGCATAAATGGCTCACACGGTGATGTGACCTAGGCATCCACCTGACGGCCTTCCCCTTCGCCTTAACTGCAGGGAGATTTCACCAAAGCACCACCACGCTTCCCATGCCTTCACGGTCTTATTTTTAGTTTGGGGTATTTTCTATTGTTTGAAGGTTGCCTTGCAACCCGTTCGCCTGGAGGCTTTAAACAATATAGAGTTTCTTTGCTGAGCAGCAACAGTAGCCAAGAGAGACCGAATATAAACTTTTAAGTCTATTTTCTCAGCGTTTATCCTCAGCGATGGCTTTAAACAGAGGAGTGCACGCCCCCAGCTTGCCTCTGGGGGGGGGGAGAGCAGAAGGGTGGCTGGTGGAGAACACTGTGCGCTCTTATCGTCTGTGCGAGCGCAGGGACAAGCACCGGAGTAGGAAAACAAAACATCTGCTATTAATACACCCACGTCCTCAAGCATGGGGGCTGGATTTGGTTATTTGTGAAAGGGAAAGGTGCCCCCCTCTGACCTTCCAGAGCTCTCCCGGCAGCCGAGCCAGACCTGCCAGAGGCAGTGCCCTCCACGATACGAAGGGGATGGGAACCAGGTCTAGCTTTGAACAGGAAAGAGAAGCTCAAGAAAGGCTTCTCCCAAGAGAAATGGTTTACCCAGCTCAATATGTCTGACGCCCTGGTAGCTTCATTCAGGATTGAGAGAGAAGAGAAGAAAAAAAGCAAAAAAACAAAGAAAAAGAAAAAAAAAGGAAAAAAAGAAAAAAAGACTCAGGCAAAAAGCTAGGCAGGGAAGAGCAGAGCACCCCACTTTCCCATCAGACAGGTACCACCGTCTCCATGTTTGTGTCCAGCTCTGGGAACCAGAGGCCCAGGCAGCCTCACCGGGATCCTCAACACAACCGCTTACTTGGCAGCGAGCGAGGCTAAAGAGAGGACAGAGCTGGGGAGGGTCAAGAAGGTTGTGCAGTACATTCGCGGGGCCCCTCGGCCCTTGCTCCTCCCAGGGACAGTGTCCAGGTTGACACGGGTTACCTAAGTGACTAGTTAATGATAAGCCTTCAGCTGGCAAAGAGCCAGGAGGAAGGGATTCAGTGTGGGGCAGGAGCACACACACTGCGTCCAGTCCCTACAGTGTCTCCACAGAGAAGCCACAGTGTCCTAACTGCCTAAAGAAGTCTCTGTCACCCACCAAAGTCACACTGCTGCCTCAGGCACAGAGAACATTTGACCAGCCCAGAGCCCCAGGCAGACACTGGGAGAACAGGGCAGTGCTGGCACGCCAGCCCTCTCCAAGAGCAAACAGGACAAAGGTCGCTGTGCTCATAGCTGCCTCTCCCATCCTGCCTGGCTCCTGTGCTACATGCGTCAGGTTGTCCTGGCATGGCTACACCAGGCAGAAACCTGCTGGTTCACCCCAGATCTCCTTCCCCAGTGGGACACAGTGCCGTCCTAGTGGAAGCGATGGTGTCCGATCATCTTAAAACAGGAAAGCCATCGTGCCCGGACATGTTTAGTTGGGGAGCTGCACTTGTTTGTGGGAGTTTTATGAGAGGGAAGAGTTTTTAACAAAAGTCGGCTCCCTGGCCTGCCAGAAAAAGTAGCTTTCTGTGGGAACAGGGCTCGCTGGGTGCTCTTGAGCTGATTGACAGTCTTCCACTGCCATCTGGGCTTGGATTTGTCTCTCCTCCAGCAGGTCCAAGTCTCCACTGGGCTTCTCTTCGAGAATTCAGATAAGTTGGAGGCCACAGAGTTTGCCAGGAGTAGGCAGGCCTGGCACCGGCTAGCTGGAGACAGAGCAAGAGAAAGCAGGCTGGGGCGTTAGGAATCGCTGAGGTCCTGGCCCACAGCCTTCTGGCTGGGATGGGTATCTGAGAGCTGTTGCTTTGCCTTATTTGTCTGAGGATGGCTCAGCCCTGAAATGATAAGTGTCTAACCACTGGTAGTCAGCAAACACTATGCAGAGCCACTACCTGAACTCTGTTTTATTCTTGTGATAGTTGGGGTTTTTTGTTTGTGTTTGTGGTTTTAGGAGCCCAGGCTGGCCTCAAACTCCTGGTCTTCCTATCTCCATCTCCTAAGTACTGGAATTACAGACGTGTCCCATCATGCCGAGGGTGTCACCTTGTTTAACTCCCCCCGATGATACCTATGAACTAGGCACAGCGCTAATCCGCTCACAAGTGAGGATGGAGGTTCAGAGAAGTTGTGTGTGGTCGCGCACACTGCGACTATGACTTAGCCCCCTTCCCTGTGAGATCAGGAGGGAAGAACCAGAGGACAAGTCTCACTGTGGGCTGTGGCTGTACACAGGCTTCTTAGACGCTGCGGCTCCTGATTTACACTCCTCGACGCTGTCTGAGGAAGTTGTTTAGCTTCTGAAGTGATAGATGAAGGCTGGGTCTCCTGTTTGCAGAGCATAGGGTGGAGGGTAAGTCAGGACAGCTTCTCTCCTCTGGTCCCCATGGGCTCCAAAGGCTGACTGCTGGGGCCATGCTTACATCGTCATTTTTAAGACACTGGTAGCAGCACAGCCACTCGGAGCTCTCCCGCCCTCCAGTCACCCTCGCTGTGGAGAAAAGCCAACGGGGAGCAGTTCCCACCCGGCCCCCTCCACACAACTGATACAAGTTAGAAACCCAAGACCTAGCTGGAGCCTGGCTAACACATGTGTCGGTACACACACCACACCACCTCAGGCATGGGGTGCTCTGCATCTCTGATGTGAGGACACACACCACCCCACACCCCTAACCCCCCCACCGCCCCACCCCCGCCACCCCAGGAGCCAGCTGGCTGAACTGCTTACTCTACAGGTTGGGATGGGCACAGCAGCTTGCTGGGAGAGTGGGGAGAGGATGCCTGGGGTTGGGGCATTTGTGTTCAGGGTTTTTCTTTAAAAGTCTCTTAGAGAAGCTGAGGGCAGGCAGGGAGGTGTTTCTACAGACGGGAGGAGCCTCCCTCAAGTGCAGCTCTGAAAGGGAAGTCCAGCACCTCATCCCAGTCAGGGAGTGTGCCACCAGCTGCCCCAGAGCCACTCAGGGTACTCTCCTCCCTTCTATGGGCATGCACTGCTGATGGAGGACCCTGGTTCCCCTGGCTGTCCCCAGGAGCCGCAAGACCACAGTCCAGTGCCCCAGCTGGCTTTTCAGCCTTGCCCACACTGCTCCTGGATTATACTGGCTGGCCCTGGGCCCCAGCTCTCCTGTTCCTGTGCCCCGATGTCCTCTGGTTAATAAGCAGCTCAAATAAAGACACGGAGGACTGTTTGGAGATGCGGAGAAAGTCTGTGGTTCCCTGAGTGCAGGCCAGGAAGTCCTGGATTCAGCCCTGGATCTCGGGGGCCCTTTTGTGTTTTCTGCCCTTTCTTGCCTTCCTTGTGGGCTACAGAGGATCCCCACCCAAAAGCCGCGGGAGACAGCGAGGTGAGGCAGTGAGGTAGTTATTAATCACGGGAGGCATGCTGAAGCCTGAGGTCCCTTCCTGGAAGAGCCTTAGTTCTCCTTTCCGAGAGACCAGCTCCGCGAGGTCCCTGCACTTCAAGCCCTAACCTCACTCCTTTCTCCTCTCCAGGCCCTGGAAACTGTCCTGGTGACTGTCTTCTCATTCCCTCCTCCTCCTCCTCCTCCTCCTCCTCCTCCTCCTCCTCCTCTTCCTCCTCCTTCTTTTTAAGACAGGGTTTCTCTGTAGTTTTGGAGTCTGTCCTGGAACTAGCTCTTATAGACCAGGCTGGTCTCGAACTCACAGAGATTCGCCTGCCTCTGCCTCCCGAGTGCTGGGATTAAAGGCGTGCGCCCCCACCACCCAGCTCCTACCATCTTCTGCATTGGGTAACCCCAGGACTTTTAGATATGACCTTGAGATGTCCCTATAGAAGGAAATCCTGGGAAATGTATGTCAGCCTCTTCATTGCCACTAGGTCCAAATTCAACCCACGAGGGGAGCTGGAGCCCCTCCTAGGACTTGCCCCAAGGTCTTGTTTACCTTTGACACCTCCTGCCAGCAGAACTGTTTTCTGTGGGTATTTTTTTTGAAGCCCAGCAATGTGACAGGTTGAACTTGAGATCACTGGACAAATGTTTCTCACTTAATCCTCCCTGAGTTGGCCTCAGGCTGCTTAGCCAAATTTATCAGACACCACTAGTGCCTGCAGGAAACATCGCCTTTGTTCCAGGCTTTGTATTTGGAGGGAATGTCCAGGGTAAACAAGGTGAAGTCCCTGTCCTTGAGGACAGACTGATGGAGAAGTAGTGGGAAAGCTCTCCTCTCCTCTGCCCTCCGCCCTGCTGCCCACCCCTCCTCTCACTCCACGGCCAGTCAGTGGTGGTAACTCAGGCCTGGAAATCCAGCACTGTGGGGGCCAAGGAAGGAAGACCATGAGTTCAAGCCCAGCCTGGGAAGCATAGACAATGAATCCTTACTGCAAAATGAAATAGAAAGAGGCTGGCGAGATGCTCCACAGGCAGACACTTGCTGCCAAGCCTGATGACCCGAGTGTGACTCCCCCAGCCCATGCTGGAAGGAGAGCACTGACTACCGAAAACTGTCTTCTCATCTCCATCCATGCACTGTGGCGATGCATAGCCAAGCACATCCACAGGAAAAAGTGGGCTGGGGAGATGGCTCAGTGGTTAAACCTGACATAAAGTTGTCTTCCGATCGCCACACGTGCACCGCGGCACATGCATGGACATAAACACGTGCCCAAGGGGAACTTAAAGGCCTGGGTTTGAAACCCACACTGCATAAACTGGATGTGGTAGTCCATACCTATGATCCCAGCACTCAGAAGATAAAGTCAGGGAAATTGGGAGTTCAAGGTCATTCTCAGCTTCATATCAAGGTTCAACTTGGGATATGTAAGACACTGTCTATAAATAATAAATAAATAAATAAAATGTCATGAGAATAAGGTTGTGGCTCAGTAGTAGAGCACCGACCTATATACTGCATATGGCTGGGAATCCCATTCCAGCACCAGAGATGGACAAACAGACAGACAGGTAGCCATTAAAGCTCCCAGACTCTAAACAGAATGTGCAGCCTCTGGGAAGCCTTGAAGCCTGAAGGCAGAGAGAGCTGGGAAAGAAGCAGGCGGGCCCTTTATTACTCTCTCCATTAATCCTTGAAGCTTGACCTCCCTGGTTTGGTCCACATTCTCCTAGAGAAAAGCATACCCTGATAAAATGTTCCGTCCCTTGGTCCTCTGTGCCTCTTTATGGAGTGCCAGGAGGCACTGGGGCTGTCCACACTTAAGCCTCACCTGCCTGAGATGGGCATTCCGCTCCCTAATCACTGCGCAGCTCAGCCACCCTGTCCCGACCCCCTCCCACCTCCCCCATCTCGGTTCTTTTCCCTCAGCTCCTTAATCAAATTAAGGATAGGAGAGGGTTTAGATAGGGTTGCTAAATATATTTCTGTTTAGGGGATAGAAAAAAAGAAGAGCTGGGAGGAAGGAGAGTGTGAAATTCTTTAATGGAATGTGTCCTGAGCCTCCTTTCCCTGGAGTGAGCCTGCCTGGATCACCTCTCCGTGGTAAAGTGCTTGGACATCTGTTATCTTCTGGAGATAGGCTGGTGGCATCGCGCCCACTCAGGGAAAGGTCTGCTGAGGTCATCAGCCCCTGTGAGCTGGGCTGACCCTGTCTATATAGTTCACAGTACACTCTGACCCCACAGGGTGAGTGGGCTTTCTGTAGAGTGTGACACAGCAGAGAGACTGTTCACAGTTGGAGGGCACAGGTCACTGGGAGCCCTCTCCCCACATCACATCTTCTGTAACCTTCTTTTCAAGGTTGGACCTTTACCCCTCTGTGAAATGCCTGTCCATGCTTATGGACTATGTATTTCTTTTATATTTACCTATGGCTTTAGTGTTTCAGTTCATCAACATTTCTTCAGAAATATCTCTTTCTAACTCTAATTTCTATTTGCGTTGATTTGGGGGGTGGGTGGGTACAGGAGTCTCCGTGAATGTATAGAGGTCAGAGGACAATCTGAGGGAGTCAGTTCTCTCTTTCCACTATGAGGGTCCAGGGTATCAGACTCAAGCTCGGTAGCAAGTGTCTTCACCTGCTGATCCACTTTGCCAAGCCCCCCAAATCACATTTTGTTTGTCTGTTTATTTTATGTGCATTGGTGTTTTACCATGGCTGTCAGGTCCCCTGAAACTGTAGTTACAGACAGTTGTGAGCTGACATGTGGGTGCTGGGAATTGAACCCAAGTCCTTTGGAAGAGCAGTCAGTTGCTCTCAACCATCTCTCCAGCCCCTGGAAATCATTTCTAAAATAACACATACCTCGGATTTATTGCTCATTTTAAAAGGTGTATCGATACTGAGATAACTATTGCTTACACAATCTAGTCTCAGAAACCAGGGACTCTAAGGATGTTAGGTGTCATGTAACATTAATTCTTGTTGTTGTTGTTGGTTGGTTGGTTTTGAGACAGGGTTTCTCTGTAGCTTGGAGCCTGTCTTGGAACTCACTCTGTAGACCAGGCTGGCCTCGAGCCCACAGAGATCCGCCTGTCTCTGCCTCCTGAGTGCAGGGATTAAAGGCATGTGTCGGTGCTGTCTGTTCTGTGACATTAATTCTTATAGTGACTCATGTTAAAGGTAAGGATGGTGAATCCCAGTGAGGTGAAGGAACTTGTCCTCCGTCCCTAAGATCCTGCAACAGGGACACAAACATTTGTTTTGTTTTGCTCCCCCCACCCCCAACCTTGTGCTCGTAATGAAACTCGTGCATGTCAGATAAGAGCTGTAGCATGGTGGCCTTTTTTAACATCTAAGTAAAATTCTCCATGAATTTCATCACGATGAGTAACTCTTTGTTGGCCGTCCAAGGCCCACCTTCACATGCCCCTCCCACAGTTATGGTTATCTTCACTCTGAGCCACCTAGGTTCACATTTCTCGCTGTTACTTCGGAATCATTTCCTAGAAGTGAAATGGCTGAATCATCCCTTCACCAGCCTTGTTCCATATTACCAGTGACTTTCCAGAATGCCAGCCTGCACTCCCACGCCCGCGTGCGGAGGAGAGGGCCCTCTTTCAAAGCAATCCCATTTGGTAGGTGGCAGTTCTCTCTCCTGATGTGATTTGCATTTCCTGGTGAAGCTGAGCTTAGTCAGCCTCTCATCCACTAGTCTGTGCCATAGGGCAGCTTTGCCACTCCTGGCCTGCCTCTCCCTCCTCTCAGCCAGCACCGGCTGGCTCCAGGGAGGCCTCTGGGAAGAGAATCTGTCTTCATGTAGGATACACCCTGCAGAACTTTGGTGGTAATGTGTCACTCTTTAGACTCCCGTTCCCTCCCCCCCCCCCCCCGCAGCCACACCTACCTCACTTGGGGCTCCTGCACACTGCCACACCTCAGAGACCCAAAGGTCAGAGTGCAGCTTTTCCCTTCAACCTAATCTACCATCTCAGGCCCATTCTAGAGGGAGGATCTCTCTACAGGAAGTAACCAGGCTAGAGCCAGCAGGCCCAATGCCCTTGGCTTTCTCTTCCCAGGAAACTTAAATTCCTCTTACTCTCTGGGGAGGTGAGAGAGCAACGCGGCCAAGGAAAGGACCTCAGTTTCTCATGAGCCTGTGGCCTCAGCTGCCCGGTGTCCCTGCTGAGATTCTAATGGGCTCTCCTGATCTTTGAAGAAGCCTGTCACCGTTGGCACTAGAGGGGTATGGGCCCTCATCTCCCGTGGGTGTGCAAGCCCCTTCCTCTGGCTGGAGCACGGCAGGTACAGAAGATGCCATCCCCAGCTGGGTGAGGCAGGCACTGGCATTCTCGGGGTCCAGAAGAACATATGCAGGAATCCCCCCTCCAGGTTCCAGCTGCATGACCCTGTGGGTATCTCAGTCACCAATTCTGCCTGCTGCGCCTGGGTTTGCTAGCCTCGATGTTGGACAACATGGCCTCCTCAACCTCTGTGGGCTACCTGATATATCATCTCCTCAGTTCTTCCTGAAGTGCCCAAGTTCAGCAGCAATAGCCTCAAACACCTGAGTCTGTTCTCTAGCAAAGCAGCAGTTACACATTAAGGACACAGAGGCTTAGAAGCCACATTCTGACCTCAGAGAGCCACACAGGGCAAAGTCGGGATGAAGGGCAAAGGAGAGGTCCCAGAGCATCATGGGATGCAGACCACAGACTCTGCCTGACCCAAAGTGGCCGAGAGGCTTCACAGAGGCGGCTACTGCCACAGGAGTCTGCAGGCAGGGATGTAAGATGTGGAGGGAATTTGTGGGATCAGCTGTCCTCACATGTCCAAGAACAGAGTCCCAAAGTTGGAAATGTGGCAGCCACGGTCAGGGATTGCTGGACTATTTGAGTTACTAAAGGTGGTTACGTGTACAAGCGAGCAGAGATCGGCAGAAACCGACAAGACAGAGGACCAGACAGAGATGGGAGGTCTAGAATTCTGGCAAACCATTCATTGGTTTTATGCAATCATGGCTGGGAAAGTCGAATCTACAGGCTAGCCTGAAAGCTCCCAGAAGCTGTATCACAGGTGAAATCTCTTCCACAGGGAAGCCTCAGCTTGGTGTCAGATTATCTAGAATAAACTTAAAGTCAAGTGCTTGTAGACATTAATCGTCTACAAAATAACTGCAGAGATGGGATTCTGGGTATTTGTGATTTTTGTCTCAACTAAAATTATGTGTAATTTCTCCAGGTGGTGGTGGTGCACTCCTCTAATCCCAGCACTGGGGAGGCAGAGGCAGGAGGATCTCTGTGAGTCGAGGCCAGCCTGGTCTACAAGAGCTAGTTCCAGGACAGGCTCCAAGGATACAGGAGAAAGAAAAAAAAAGGAAGGCACTTGGTAGTAGGACACAGCAGGTGGGAGCACGGTTCCCCCCAGAGGCAGGAAGACAGGACACAGTAGGTCCAAGAGAGCCACAGAACAGAGCCACATCGCAGCGGAGGTCATCTTAGTACTTGTTTCCCCTTTGGTTAGATGTGTCCTCACATTAGCATTTAACCAAATGCTTCTATGACGGACACCGTTGCTGTGTTTTTTAATATAGGTGAAGCTGGTAGGATGTGACTAGGATAAATCAAAGGAAGAAGCCAGGCTGTGTGTTAGAACCGCACAGTGTGGCCACCCTCCTGGTCCTTTCTGTATTCCCACAGTCCCCAGCTGGGGCTGATATCCCCGCCCCTGTGTACACCAGCATATAACTGTCATCCCAATGATCTGGAGGTACAGACTGGAGAATCGGAAGTTCAAGGTCATCCTGAGCGCTGTAAGATGTGTCTTTAAAATACTAGAGTGCACCAAACTCTCCAGCCAAATGTCTCTTTGTTTTAACCTTGGGGGAACCAGGGAGGAAAATAGGTTTGTCATGAATTCCTTTTGGGGCAACATCTCATTTTCCCAAGACTGATTCAGGAGAGGTCAGTTCATTGACAGGTCCCTGCCTGCCCTGGTTTCCAGCAGACACATCATCAACCAGGCTGAGAATTCCTGGGCTGAGAGGTAGGCTGGGGTTTCTAGAACTTCTCTTCCCCTCTTCCTACCTCATTCTGTCTATCACTGAAACTACAAGGGAAAGTTCCAGAGGGAGAAGAAGACTGGCTGATGGTCTCTGTTGCTCCTTCCATGTCTGCAGCTATTCCAGTAAGGCCCAGTGGACCCCTGGATTAATGGGATGAACCTGGGAGGGGCTGGAGAGGCTACAGGCACTGGCCTGACTCTAGCAGATGAGTCAGGGCACCAGGTCAGGACTAGCCATGAGCCATCTGGCCTATCTGTGGGCACACTGGAAAGCAAAGGGTTTGATGGGACTCAAAGGGAAGGCCTGCCCCTGTCCTGTGTTTTGGAGCATTGTGTGATACTGCTTAGACCCTTCCTTGGAAGAGTGAGACACTGACCAACTAACTCAGAGTCACAGGCGACCTCAAGGCTAAAAGAAAAACAACAACAACAAAATACCAAGAGGAAGTTTCCACAGAAGATCTAGATTCCATGCACCTGCTCCCGGCAGAGCCAGTTCCATCCCTTCAGTGGCCCCAAGAACACAATGTCAGAATGAGGTCCATGATTCCTCCTGACAGTCAACTCTCCCTCTCCCTCCTGAGGAGGAAGAGGAGGGGAAAAGTGGCAATTGCTCAGTTTTAGGGAGTTGAAAACAGCCAGCTTAGGATCGAAGATGGTTCAAACAGAATCCCACCCCGAGCCTGAGCCTGACTCTGTCCAGAACACCCTGAGAGGCTACAAGGGGATGAGCAGGGTGGGGCTGCCAGGCCCAGAGTACCCTAAGGAGTTAGGGCTGAATTGCAGGAAAGATGGGCTCGCCCAGGTGATGCGGGTAAAGGTTGGGGGCAAGGCTCATAGCAAAGGGTGGAGTATCATGGTAGAAATTAAGAAAGAAATATTGGCCTGGTGGCTCAGGCATGTAATCCTAGCAACTTAGAGACTGAGACGGGAGGATCACAAGTTCAGGGTTAGCCTGGGCAACTTTGCAAAGCCCTGTCCCAAAATATTAAAAGACAGGGTTGGGCTCAATAGTAGGTCACTTGTCTAACATACATGAGAACTAAGGCTCAATATCCAGTAGTGAAACTAAAAAAAAAAAAAATTAAATATATACACACATACACGGACCATCTGATCTAGCAATCCATTACCGCATGCCTGAACAGAGAACCTAAAAGAACTGTAAGCTCTCCTGGAAATGAGTCTGCACGACTACGTTCATTACAGCACTCTGAGGCAAAGTAATATAAATAAATGCCCAGCAACAGATGAATGGCCAAAGAATAAACCTAGAAGCTTTCCTTAGGCACCCCAGGGAAACGTGAAACTGATTCTGTTCGCCACTTTTGGGGGAAAGGTGCTGAGAGTGGAACCCAGAGCCATACTCCCCGCTTTTTGTTATCTTACTTTTTGATTTATGTGTGTATATATGTATATGTTTTTGAGGCAGCGTCTCTCTATGTAGCACAGGCTGTCCTTTAACTCACTGTATAGACTGGGCTAGCTCCAAAGCCATAGAGGGCCGCCTGCCTCTGTCTGCCTAGCACTGGAACTAAAGGTACGCACCACCATCCCCGGCTTACAAAGTTTATTTTAATCCTTTATTCTGTGTGTAGGCGTGATGCATGTGGAAGCCAGAGGCCAACTTCTTACTAGTCAGTTCTCTGTCCACACTGCTTGTGGGGCGGGACCTCCTGTTATTTCGGCTGTTAGACTGAATACTCCAGCGTTCTCATCCTCCTGTCTCAGTCTCACTTTAGGAGTGCTGGTATCACGTGGGCCCTAAAGACACAAGCTACCTACCACAGCTGGCCCTTTGCATGGACTCTGGGCCTCGCTCGAGCTCAGGTGCACCCCAGAGTTGCTCCACAAGTGCTTTTTGCTGGGTTTTTTTTTTTTTAATCTGCTGATCTATCTCATTATCCACTTTTGACAAACAAGGGAGTGAGAACATGGTTTAAGTAGCTACCCTGGAGTTGGTACAGTCAAGATCCGACGGCTATAACTCTCTCAATTTGTGCCTCTAGTTCCCAAAAGGTGACAGCTTGACATTAGGGCACACAGTTGAGGAATAGACAGATCACAAGATCACACAGCCCTTTGTTCATGGGGGTGGCCTCTCGTGAGGCTCTCAGGAGCCTGTTATTGTTCTGATGCGCACAGCCTTTCCTGGCTTCACACTTGTCTTCTGGTTGACATTTAGCTGTCTGCAGCTGTATTTCTTCTGATCCCTTGTACTTAGGGATCTGGGGTCTGGAGAAGGTGGGGCTCTCCTTTCTTGGGTTTTTACCAGTTTCTCATTAAGGTATTGTTCCTGGGTACAATGGACCCGCGATCACACCTTGATGTACTTCCCTTTTCGTGTGCACATGGAGCTAGCTGGGCATTCATCATGCCTCTTTTCCCTTGTCCTTGGAGAGGGAGGTAATCAAATGCTCTACTCTAAACCCTGGGTGAGCCCAGGTCAGCAAGATATGTGGCATTGAGATGCCACCCCACGAAGGAAAAACGACTCCGTGGCGGCTCCCCTTGTTTGGGGCCTTGTTTGCGTTGCTGTGCCGTTGCAATGGAAAACGAATAAAAATAAAAACCCCAGGGCCCTTTTTGGCCAGCACTTGGGAAGCTAATCCCATTGTCCTGGCCAAATGCCAGCTCAGGTCCCTGCATTCTGTTGGCCTCTTCTTGCAGTTCGCTGGGGATGTCACTTTGCCCCTTTCCCACCCCCACCTCAAGCTGTGACTGGGACAGCTGTCTCTGCCCCACCCTGCGAGAGCCTTCTGCGTTTCAACAGGACTGGAAGGGGCCCTCTCTCCCTTGGCAGGCTCAGGGAGGAGCGATGGACCTGGGACCTGGGACCAGGAAATTGCTGTTTGCTACAGAGATGTGTGCCAGCCTGTCTGAGCAACTTCCACACACCACACAGTCACCGGCTTCTGTCGTGAAAATGGCTTTCAGAAATTGCTAATGTCTTCCCAGAACTCGGCATAGGACCCCTCCATTTGTTTTAGGCAGATTTAAAATGTTTTTGTATCTAAAGTACTTCAAATTTATCTCCCTTCCACACCAGCATGCCGCTGTTGCTTCTTCTAATTGCTTCCCCTAAAGCTTCGCTCTCTTTCCGCTACGAGATTCAGTGCATTTGGTGATAAGAGGAATGGGTCTGTACAAATTCCATCCAAATAATCATCGCGTGTTCCTGCAATGGGACAGCCCTGGATGAATCATGAATAGAGAAATATTTTCCTCTCTAAAACACATTTACTTTTTCTTGTTTGATGTGTATGAGTTTTTGCTTGCCTGTATGTCTGGGTACCATACACTTGCTTGGTGCCTGCAGAGGCCAGAAGAGGGCATGGGATTCCCCTGGAACTGAATTAAAGGTGAATGTAAGTCATCATGTGGGTGCTGGGAAGGGAACTCAGATCCTCAGCAGGAGCAATAAGTGCTCTTAGCCACTGAGCCATCTCTACAGCACCAGCCCTCCTCCCAGTTTTCAAACAGGCTCTCATTCTGTAGCCCAGGATGGCTCAGAGCTCAGTGAGTAGCCTAGGCTGGCCTTAAGCTCACTCCAGCCGTCCTGCCTCATCCTTTTGAATGCCGTGGTAAGTGTGTCCCACACCACCACACCTGGCTCTCGAATAGTAGTTGTGACTTCATCAAACAGCAACCTCTCTGAGAACTAGTTACCAGATTCCCAGGGAGGGGTGGGGAACTGACAGTGACACCTGACAGATAGGCTTGTCCTAAGGATGGAAGGAGGTGACCCATGACCCCTGAGCTCACTGCATGCATAGCAAGTTTGTCAAAGAAAGCTTCTGTCCTGTCTTCCATTTCTCCTTCTTCCTTTTGGTCTGAATTAGCCTGATTTTATGTGTGTGTACGCGTTGATTGTTTCCTATAACCGTGTTAGGTGCCATTGAAATCCTTGCTAAAAGTTCCCATGGTTCCCAGCTCAGGTTTTATGTTAAGATGCTGGTAACTTTTTTTTTTTTTTTTTTTTTTTTTTTTTTGGTTTTTCGAGACAGGGTTTCTCTGTAGCTTTGGAGCCTGTCCTGGCACTAGCTCTTGTAGACCAGGCTGGCCTCGAACTCACAGAGATCCGCCTGCCTCTGCCTCCTGAGTGCTGGGATTAAAGGCGTGTGCCACCACCGCCCGGCTAAGATGCTGGTAACTTTAAAGGATGAGTTTGGGGTGGGGGATCCAGTTGAGGAAGTGCTTGTGGAACATGGGAAGGCCTTGGCTCAGGTCCCAGCCCTGTATAAACTGGGCATGGTGGTGCATGCTTGTAAAGTAATCCCATCACTGGGGAGTTGGAAGCTGGGGGATCAGAAGTTAAAGGTCATCCTCAACTACATAGCAAATTCAAGACCAGCCTGGGCTACTTGAAATCTTGTCTCAGAAAAAGAAACAATAAATACACAAATAAAATAGGGCTGGGGAAGAGAGAAGGGGAGCCGTTATTTTTCTGGAAAACACACACTTGTGAATGCTTGCCTGTGCCTCCAGCCCCCTCTTGCCATTTCTTGGGTCAGAGAAGCCTCTTTCTGGCTGTCTGTGGCCTCGAAAACGTCCCCTTCCTTAGGCTGTCATGACTGATTTTGGGGTGATATCTGAGTCTTGAAGCAAGAGCTCTTTGTGAGGGCTGTTTACTTTTTGGGGTGGAAGGGTTGTAGCTGGCTTTGCTCTTACTGCCTTCCAGGAAGAAGGAGGGACTCCGCTCTCTTCTGATGAGTCATGGAGAGAGAAACTTCCAATGTTTGCAAACATCTTAGGCCAAGTCTTAGCTTCCTGGGGCTTTGCCCAGCCCCTACCAGGGCTCGTGGGACCACCTGAGAAGACTTCCGGGGAGGGGAGGAAGGTCATCTGGATGAGAGGTTCTCCTGGGATGGAGAGCAGCCAAGAGAAGGACAATTGTGTATCTTGGGACCCCAGCAAATAAGGCATGGGAGAGGACCTTCTGCAGGGAGCTCTGTCTACAAACCAGGCCCTGCTCTGGTGATATAAGGTCAGGGACAGGAAGTGGGCTTTTGAAGCTGCAAGGCAGCTCAGTTGGTGAAGTATCCGCTATGCTCCGAGTTGGAGCCCCATCACCATAAATCAGAATCACAAACTACTCTGTACTTTCCCTAGAGGCCTGCCCTCTGCAGAGGGTCTCCCATGAACCCGGTCCCAACGTGGATGCCCAGACCCATGGGTGAAGGGTGTTACAGGAAAGCAGGCAGGGACTAGGTGAGGAGAAGTTTGCAGGGGTCTTCCTGTCTAGGGGAGGTGAAGGAGGAGCGGGCTGGAGAGGGTTGGAGCTTGGGGTTTGCTGGGATCTGCAGCTCCTCAGCTCAGACTGCTGGAGCCAGATGGGACTCATGATGCGCCCAGATGGAACGGATCAGGCATGTCAGACACACTTCTCTCAGGATACACAGTGTTCCCCTCCTTCCCCCTTGCCAAAGTGAGGAATCACAAGGTGACTCAGGCGGGCAGCCAGACCCTGGGGATCTGTGGAGAGCTATCGGGTGGCTAGCGCAGGATCACAATAGACATCTAACTGTGCTCACGGGTCTGCCAGTCACCCCTTCTGCTATTGTGGGACATCAAGGGAGCGATTCTGTTCTAGGAATTTGTCCACAGCAACCCTATCTGCTGCTTGCTCTGTCTGTCCTTGGATTCCTGCCAGCCGGAAACTCTACCTGTTCACTGCTGCTGCCCCTACTTGGGAGCAGGGCCTTGGCATTAGTGCGGCCCTGAGCCTCTAGCCTGCTGGGGAGAGTCTCATCATTCACTAGTGAGCAAGTCTTCCATCACTCACTTTTTGGTTGGACTGGGAGACTGAGTCCTCTCTGCACTTAGGAGAGTCACTGTTTAAGGTCTAAGCACCTAGCGGAGTTGGTGGGGAAGAACCGAGCAGAGAAATGTGTCCGCTGGAAGAGGGGGAATCACTGCTGTATTTAAAGCGCATTTCCCCCATCAGGAGGCCACAGCTTTGAAAGCCCCTACGATACTTTGCTTTGCACTGCTATATGGCTCGCTTGCTCTCTTTCCTTTTTTCTTGCTTCCTGAAGATGGTGGTTTCCCCACCCAGAGCAACAATGGCAGAGAAAGAAAAGGGTTTCCTTAATTAATGTGTTTGATACGTGCTGGCGCCTGCAGCATGCTGGGCACTCAGCTAGATGCTGGGGGCACGGGAAGGGAGGGCTAAAGGGTCTCGGAGAAAATGATTATTACACATTTATCTGGTCACTTGTGATTTCCTGAAGATCCCCGAACTCCTGGGGCTTATAATTTGTTGTAAGAAGGTAGGCGACTGTGAGAGCTAGGACATCTTATCCCAGGTGAGTTTGCCCACCTGTCACTCCTTTCTCCCTGAGCCTGGACTGCTTGGCCCTGGATAGGCTGTATTATTTATGGCTCCCTTCTCAAAAGGACATGACCGTTCGCTGACCCTCCTCTTGTTACTCTCACACAGGAACCCACGGCTTGGATGGGTGGAGATGTGGGCTGGCGGCTGAGTTTGTTAGTCTGCTTGTGGAAATGTGTGTGTCATGAGTGTGTGGGTGGGGTTAAAGCAATGGGTGAAAGGAGAGATTGGAGATGGAGAAGAGTGGCAAGCCTTGGGACTCCCAAGATCCGGAGTTATGTAGAGAGAGGTGCATAGGAAGCGTTTAAAAAGGAATAGCAGGGAGGCCAACCGAGTTCCTGTGGCGGCGTGAGTAAGGGCTTCCAGAGGCACCAAGCCACGGCACCTAGTACTGTACGGGAGGACCTCTACGAGTTCCAGGACAGTCAGGGCTACCTAGGGAAACCTGCCTCAAAATCAGTAGATAAATAAATAAAACCGGCCTGCTAAACTGGTGAGTTACAGACCAGAGTGGTTAGGAACTGCGTCTGCCACCACCTGGGACAGTCGGGAGGTGGAGGTAACTTTGCTCAAGTAGCTGGTCAGCCATTGTTAGTCTGGAGTAGGCTCCCAGGAGTTGGAGTTTGACACAGTAAGCCATGTAGAGGACACTTACTGATGCGGGGGGAAGGGGTGAGGAAGATTCTAGAAAAGATGGTCTATTGAGCTGTTTGGGTTTCTCAGATGTTAGTTGTGAGGCACATAGAAACAACAATGGCCACAAAGTGCTAGTGTGTGCCCAGCGCCGTGAGTTCCGCTCAAGTGAACTTGTCCTCACACAAAGGCCAACATCACAGAGAATTGGGGCCTGCTGTGGGCAAGGACTCCAGAACATAGCTCTCCCAAGAAGATGTGGGGCACACCTACAACTACAATGAATTCTAGCATTCAGGATTCTGGGGTAGAAGGATCTCGAATATGCAGCCAGCGTTTCAATAGCATGGCCCTTTCCGCCGTCATTTCCCTCAGCAAGCACACGTCCAGAGCAAGCAAAAGGCGGCAGATGGGATCTTGTCAGAGGTCTTGGCGCCTTCTGGCCTCTCAGTGTAAGCATTTCATGATGGCAGATCTGGTCCTGTTGCTTAAATGGGTATCTCTCTCTCATGGTACATGACTTTCAAGTCAGCTGACTACACCCATCAAAGGAAGGGTGATTCCAACACCAAATGACAGACTGTAAGGGGTAAGTAAGTGGGAACACCTTTAGGAGCTTTACTTCTTGACTTTGGAACCTCTGGTTAAAAGATCTATAACAGCTGGGCGGTGGTGGTGCACGCCTTTAATCCCAGCACTCGGGAGGCAGAGGCAGGCGGATCTCTGTTAGTTCGAGGCCAGCCTGGTCTACAAGAGCTAGTTCCAGGACAGGCTCCAAAGCCACAGAGAAACCCTGTCTTGAAAAACCAAAAAAAAAAAAAAAAAAAAAACAAAAACAAAAACAAAAGATCTATAACAGGGGCTGGAGATGGTTCAGCGGTTATGACCTCTGGCTGCTCTTCCAGAGGACCTGAGTTCGATTCCCAGCAACCACTTAGTGGCTCACAACCATCTCTAGTGGGAGCTCACAACCATCTCTAATGGGAGCTGAGGCCCTCTTCGGCATAAAGGTGTATGTGCAGATTGAGCATTCCTACACAAATAAATAAATCTTGAAAAAAAGAAAAGATTTATAACGACTGAGGAATGACATCCAGCCAATTAGTCTTTTAACCCGGATGAGTCACTAGAAGGCCTGTTGGATAGCGACTTACACATTCTGCTTGTTAGACTGTGTGTCAGCCAGATCTGGAGGGGACCACATAAGCACTCTTTGGGGCCAGGGCTGGAGAGACGGCTCAGTGCGAAAGAGCATTTGTTGCAGAGGATCTGGGTTTAGTTCCCAGCACCTACATGGCAGAACCATCTGTAACTCCCGTTCCAGGATGTCTGATGCCTTCTTTTGGCTTCCGAGGGCACTAGGGACACATGTAGTACACAGACATGAGAGGCAGGACACTCCTACACATAAATAAATCTACATTTTTTTCTCTTTTTGTAAATAAAGTCTTTTCTCATACAATATACCTTGATTATAGTTTCCCCTCTCTCCTTGCAGTTCCCCCATCTCCTCTTCCCTCCAGACCCACTCCCTTTCTGTCTCTCAAGAACGGGCTTCTAGGCCGGGTGGTGGCGGCGCACGCCTTTAATCCCAGCACTCGGGAGGCAGAGGTAGGCGGATCTCTGTGAGTTCGAGACCAGCCTGGTCTACAAGAGCTAGTTCCAGGACAGGCTCCAAAACCACAGAGAAACTCTGTCTCGAAAAACCAAAAAAAAAAAAAAAAAAAAAAAAAAAAAAAAAAAAAAAAGAATGGGCTTCTAAGAGATAACAACCAACCATGACAAAATAAATTATAATAAGATGAAGCAAAAATGATCAGAGTCTAGAATGCTTCACATATTTATTTGTGTGTCATCCTTTCACAGGGCAACCTAATCTTCTCTGTGTTGCTCCAGTTTTAGTACATGTGCTGCCGAAGTGAGCACAATCCTGAATGTTTTTAAAGGGAGAGAGAACTAATGTTCTTGCAGAGGACTGGAGTTCTTTTCCCAGTATCCATGTTGGATAGATAGCTCACAAGGAGCTATAACTCCAGCTTCAGGAGATCTGATGCCCTCTTCTGGCCTCCTCAGGCACCTGCACTCATGTGCACATACTCTCTCCACAGATATACACACAAATACACAGGTAAAATAAATCTGGGAAGCCGGGTGGTGGTGGCGCACGCCTTTAATCCCAGCACTCGGGAGGCAGAGGCAGGCGGATCTCTGTGAGTTCGAGACCAGCCTGGTCTACAAGAGCTAGTTCCAGGACAGGCTCCAAAACCACAGAGAAACCCTGTCTCGAAAAAACCAAAAATAAATAAATAAATAAATCTGGGATTTGAAGATAGCTCAGTGGTTAAGAGCACTGGCTGCTATTTCAGAGGAGCCAGGTTCTATTCTCAGCCCCTACATAGTGGCTCACAATTATTTGTCCCTCCAGTTCCAAGGGATCTGATGCCTTCTTCTGGCCTCCAAGGGCACCAGGTACACAGTGGTGTATAGGCACACATTCAAGCAAAACACTCATTCACATAGAAAAATTTTTAAAAATGACTGTTTAAAGATGAAGACTCAAAAAGATCATAATAAGCCCAAAACCATCTCATTATAGGCAGGCTCGGTGCCTGGTATACACATAAATCAACAAGATAAGTATACCATAAACAGATTTAACGGGACTGTGGTTCGCATGGAAAGGATTTGGTTTGAGTTCGCTAACACTACACTGTGAAGTGGAAGGATACAGGGCAGAGGTGGGTGCTCAGCATGGTGTGCTCAGGACTGGGCGTGTCCAGAGATGCCGAGGGGCTAAGACCCGCACTATAGGAAGACAGCGCCAGTACCCTGCTGCTCTTTATAGTTAGGAAAGGAGACATTAATGCAGTAAAGATCTTGACATACTTAAAAGGATCATGTACTCGAGGGATTAAGCTTGTTCAGGGTGGTTTTGGAGAGCTAATAAGAGTGGATGTAGCTAAGAGAAGGTGGATTCTGCCCAGAATGGGGCTGCTTTAATGATTAGAGCTGTCCAAATATGGAGCAGACTGCCTCTTGTGGCCTCCACTACTTCACAGGAGGCCTGCCAAGGTCCGAGAACTGGCTAGGCCTCTTTTGCAAGTCGCCTCTCAGCTTTTCTATCCAAACAGCTTTTTAAACTAACCTGCCTTTTATTAGCTAATGTCCTCTTTTATTGATGCTTCTGAAGGTCTTTGGTCACACTTCATCTTTCTGCATTGCAGTCTCTCTCCTTTCCCTTTTCTTCCTGTCCTCGAGTGATGGCGTGTGTGACTGCGAGACTTGCTGGAAGACAGTGGAACCTTTCTTATTTTGCGAGTAAGCTTGAAAACAAGAAGAGAATACAGCACTGTGCATAAAACAAACCGAACCCCAAATTTTTATTTTAAAAAAGGCAGGCTCAGTGGTTAAGAGCACTGACTGCTCTTCCAAAGGACCTGGGTTCAATTCCCAGCACCCACATGGCAGCTCACAACTGTCTGAAGATCCAGTTGCAGGGGATCTGACACCTTCACACCAATGCACATTTAAATAAACCATAAAAAATATTTTTTTAAAAAGGCAGGTTCTTGGCTGACCTGGAATTCACTGTGTGGACCAGGTTAGTCTCAAACTCATATCCACTTGCCTCTGCCTCCTGAATGCCGGAATCAAAGGCATGTGCCCCTACACCCTTCCTATTTCTTCTTTTTTTTTTTTTTTTTGGTTTTTCGAGACAGGGTTTCTCTGTGGCTTTGGAGCCTGTCCTGGAACTAGCTCTGTAGACCAGGCTGGTCTCGAACTCACAGAGATCCGCCTACCTCTGCCTCCCGAGTGCTGGGATTAAAGGCGTGCGCCACCATCGCCCGGCTCTTCTTTTTTTTTTTTTTTAAAAAAAAGATTTATTTATTTATACAACATTCTGCCTCAATGTATGCCCGCACGTAAGAACATGGCACCAGATCTCAGTACAGATGGTTGTGAGCCACCATGTGGTTGCTGGGAATTGAACTCAGGACCTCTGGAAAGAGCTTCCAGTGCTCTTAACCTCTGAGCCATCTCTCCTGCCCCCTTCCATCTTCTTTTTAACTGAGATAAATCCTTTAATTATTTAGTTTCTCCCAACCTTATTTCTAAATAAGAGTAACCAGGGATTCTGCCTTTGGGAGTCTGGGTTCCTGATCAGTTTCACCAACCTCTAAGCAAGGGGTCTCAGAGATAACAACAGGCAGAGGAAACAAAGGCCTATTTTGGTGTGTTAAACCAACCGCCTAGGGCCCATGCTGAGATAAAAACAAAGTCAAACTGTTAGTTTAAGGGAGCATTCCAGACTTCAGTGAAAACAAACAAATAAACAAAACCTTGCAAAGATCATTCCAGAAGAGCACTATGACTGGTAGCAGTACCTATGAGAATATAGGCCATTCTCATCGCTGACAGGCCTATAATGTAGTTTTGCCTTCTTTTTGTTTTAAACCTGTTTCATAGCCATTCTCATAAGGCAAGTTGTTTAGAGGTCTTGTTCATGAATGGAAAGCAATGACCTAGAGTCCAGCAGACATTTGCTGAGGCCTTGGCGCTGGCACAGCCCTTTGCAGGTTACTAATGGGTTGGGAAAGGTGGGACTCTCATTCACTTAAACTGCAGGTTCTCAATAGATGATGAGGGGATGCTAAAGACGGACAAGACAGACAAGCTGTGTCCTCATGGAGCTCATGTCTGGGGTGTCCCACCAGACACCTAGGAGAAAGGCAGTAAACAGCTAAACAGAAAATTTGGGGTTCTGGGGGAAGGGGGATTCTGAATAAAGTGATAGAGGGTGCACTGGGGAGGGGGGCTGCTTTAGATAAGGAAAGCATCTTTCAGGAGGGGGCAAAAATGAAGAAGATGGCCTGAGGGAAGTACCCGGAACCCAGTGAATGGCTTAGACAACTCCCAAAGGCGAACTTCCTGCCCTCAGTGCCTCCTGCTGTTGGTGTGAAACAACACGAAGCCAGGCAGAACTGGAACACAGGCCAAAGACCCACCAGCTCTCCATCACCACACCCCCACCTCGCAGGCTGTCACCCGATCCTCCTGAAGAGGCTGTGCCCTAACCAGTTTCCACCTTGCTTCTAGGGAGTGCATTGCTATACACTAGAATTTTTGTTTGTTTGTTTCGTGTAGGGTTCTGTTGGTCGTTTTCCAAGTATCAATCAGAACTGCATGCCAGCCTCCACTCCTTGGAAATAATTAAATGAAATGACGTACTTCGTTTTTTTTCAGTCGGGTAAAGTACTGTGATTTGCATCTGTTGAAGGAATCTATCTTAAGTCTTGGGGCGGAGCCCTGTGGGACGACTCAAGTGATGGGGTGGTGGGTAGCGTTGCTAAAACACTTGAGTGGACGAAATGCTTTATTTTGCAACCGATTCCCTTCAGGAAGCTGCTCTTTGTGAAAATATTCGTGAATTCAATGCAAAGATTCCCTTCCCCCTTGTTTAGTATGGCTTCCCACCTTCCTCTGCTTTTTAAATTTATGTTTTATTTTTTTAGACACAGTTCAACACTGCGGGCTGGTTCTAAACTCAAGTGTCCGAGAATGACCTTGAACTCTTGATCACAGGGCTTCTTCCATCTCTGTGCTGAAACTACAGGCTGGACGTCACACCTGACTCAGTACGATCTCTTCATATTTGCAAAATCACATTTTATGCTAGGCTCTTAACAGACCTCACCAACAGAGCAGATGATTTGTGGTTTAAGAATAGGTTTGGGATTGAAGGCTCCTTCTCTCTCATTGGGGAAAGTGCAAGTCTATATAGCAACCTTCATTTTAAAGCCAAAGCCAAGCACCTAGCAAACGCATAGCTGCTACAGCATAACCTGTGACTTCTATGCAGACGTATGTCAAAGGCTGTGTGGGCTACTAAAACGAAATAAAACTTCCTCCTTCCTCCCCCAAGAGTGGGATTCCCTGTCGGGGTACAGAACCCGCAGGGGAAGGAAGGGCTGGTGTTGGCGTGCGATGGAGATGGGGCTCTCGGCTGGGGGTGTGGGATGCGGTGTTCCCGAGGCGACAGATGAGCGACTTTGGCTGTGTGGGAAGGGAACTGCGGAATTCCTCCCCTTGGTGGCTGATGGGGGTGGGGGGTGCGCTCTGAAGGAGACATTAGGCTGCAGAGCACGGCTCGGGCTGTCCAGGGTGCGGAGGCGAGCCAAGGACACCCGTCCGAGCGCGCCTGGGTCGCCCGCGTTCCGGCACCTCCCTGCCACCGCGCGCCCCAGACAGTCCCCCAGCGGCGGGGCAGTGAGCGCTGAGCGCCCACCCGTAAGATCCGCGCCCTACTCCCGCTCTCGGACGACACGCGAAAGCCACGGCCGAGAAAAACCGAGCTCCCCCTCCGCTCGCCGCAGCCAGCAAAGCCCTGCCGCGAAGGCGGCCTGCGCGCACACGCGTGCACGCGCGCGGTCTCGATCCGGGTTACTGGGGGCGGCGCGCGGGAGGGGGCGGGGCCTACCGGCGGCGTGGGCGCGCTGCGCGCGCGCGGGAGGGAGCCGGGGGAGGGGGCGGGGCCGCGCCGCCCGCGCCGCGCTGGGCGCTCTCGGCCAATGAGCGGCGTCCACATGCCGCGGCGGCGGCGAGAGGGGAGGCAGCGGCGGATAAATGCTATTAGAGCAGCCGCCGCGGAGCCGTCCCCGACGCCACCTCCCGTCTCCTCCGCCGCAGTTTCCTCCGCCGCTGTCGGGGGTGCAGAATTGAGGGGCTCGTGCAGGCCCGCCGCGCAGCTCCTCTCCGGCCGCCCGCCTCGGTCTCCTCCGCGCCGAGGGCTCGGCCGGGCGCCCCTCCTCAGCCGCACCGGGTCTCCTCGCCGCGGCCTGCGTTGCCCGCGGCCGGCTGGCAGCTGAGGCGACGCACAGTTGCGGCGCGGCGGGAGGCTCGCAGCCCCTCGGGTGGGCTCGGCGAGGCCGGGCCGCGTGCGGCGGTTTCTGGGGGAGGGGGCTCGGGTGATTCAGCGCCCGGTCGGGCGGAAGCGGCCGCAGCCGCGGAGGAGGAGAAAGAGGAGGGGACAGCTGTCTGCGCCCGGGCGCCCGCGGTGGCACGAGCCCGCGGCCCGAGTGCGAGGCGGAGGCGAGGAGGCCGCGGGGACGCAAGGCGAGGCCGGCCGGGGCCCCCGCAGCCATGGAGAACGCTCACACAAAGACGGTGGAGGAGGTGCTGGGCCACTTTGGCGTCAACGAGAGCACGGGGCTGAGCCTGGAGCAGGTCAAGAAGCTCAAGGAGAGATGGGGCTCCAACGGTAGGTGCGGGGCGCTGCAGCGGGCGGCGCGGGCCCGAGCGCCAAGGAAGATGGCTGACCCGGCTCCACCTCGTGGGGCTCGGCTCGGCTCGGCGCCCGACGGCTGCGAGAGGCCGGGCTGTCCGCACGCGGGTCCGGGCCTCTCCCGACCTCCAGGGGTCTCGAGCCGGTGACCTTCCCGGACGGAGTGCAGCGGGGCGGGGAGGGGGGGCGCTCCTGCGGCTGGCCTGAGTCCCCCGCGGATTTATGAGGCGTCGATGTAGTTGAGAAAGCCTCCGACCGTTTCTTGTACTCCCCAAAGTTACACATCTGGCAGAAGTGATGACCCAGCTGAAACGGCTGCATGGTCCTGGAGGCCCGAGTGAGCTGACGGGCAGGACCGTGGCCCTTGATTCCAGGGACCGTGTAGTTTTCTCGGGGTATCAGAGTGGAGAGAGAGAGGTTAAATGTTCATAGACCCACAACGATGGTGATGTATCTAGCAGTTTTTATAAAAGCGCTAATCAGATGTCTGTATTTTTTCTTTCCTCCCCTGACACGTTGGCTGGCGAATTTCGGCATTCTAGAATTACCGGCTGAAGAAGGTAAATCTTAATGTTACTTTGGAGAGACGGTCTGTGTGCGGTCACGGATTGATTGATATGGACAATTGTAACAAATACTTTTTTCCTTAACAGGAAAAACCTTGCTGGAACTTGTCATTGAGCAGTTTGAAGACTTACTAGTTAGGATTTTATTGCTGGCAGCTTGTATATCTTTCGTAAGTATTAAAAAAATATTTTATCTGCCCATACAAGCTGAAAGTATTTCACTGATACACCAGAAAAAAAAAAAAGCCTTCGAGTTTCCGTGTTTTAAAACAAAAAACAACCAACCCAAGTGTTAGAGATAAAAAAAGGTGCTAGAAGGTGTTTTGTTCAGAATATAGATGTCCAACTTTTACAGTGGAGTGAGAAATGGCTCCTGACCGCAGGGTCTTACCAGTTTTTAGTGCCAGTCAGTTTCTTATTGCAAGGCCTTTTCTGTTAGGTTCCTCCATTTGTTGTCATGCTGTAAGATCATACGAAGATGATGTTGGGCAGTTTGTAAATAGAATGGACAAAGGGAATATTGCAGTTGCTTTGCCTTCCTGGTAGTGGCAAGGCGACAGTTGTTTCTGACAGTGACAAGAATGATGACGGCAGTGATGGCACCACTGTTGACCAAATTTGGTCACTGACCTTTAGGGTGGCATCTAACCTGGACCCCTGTCTTGAGTGATTCCTAGAGCGAGAGAACAAAGTTCAGTACTCTTGGTTCTGAGTATGAGAAGAGGGAATGAAGGTAGACCTTTTTTTCGCCCCCCCCCCCCCTTTCTGTATGTGCTTGAGCCCTGTGTGGTTGCTAAGAAACTAGTGAAATGCAGAGACCCATCTAGGAAAAACTAAGAAGTGGCAAGGTTATTTCTAGGTTATTATCATTTTTTTCTGGCCAGTGGATTTCTTTACAGTTTCTCAAAATAGTGGTAGTGGTGCCTAGTGGTCTTAATTACCCATCATAGCGCACACTGCTTTTTGTTCTTCCAACCTTGTATTCTTATACTGTAATAGGAAGTGAGAATCGTATAATACTTGTTTCGGGTCTCAAAGTTGACAGCTGTAAGGTTTCAACTATGTATTTTCACATATAAATCTGACCTAGGGGTCATGTGGTAATGACCTCTATGAAAACACTAGCATAGAGGATTGTTTAGGGAACTTACAGAGTTCAGGTGAAGGAAAGGGTTTTTTTAAGCTATTTTTAAAATAAATTTTCGTGGCAGAGTTGGCCTTTAGGAGTAGTTGTACACATGGATTTTGCTGTGAAACTTTAGTATACCATGTTTGTTAAGTGTTGTGTGGCCATTGCTAGTTCAGTTCTCAAGAGTCTCACCTGTGGTTTTCATTGAATAAAATTTAGACACCAATAGCAAACCACAGCATACTACTGAGTCATTCACTCTATACAACTTATATATCTTGTGATTAGTTTTTAAAAATTTTGCCCTGTAAATGGTTGCGTCATTGGTAAACAAGATAAATGAATAGAGTTGTTTGATTATAGTTTGAGCATGTTGACATGAGGTAAAATAAATTACACATTTGGGGAGTTGATCAGGGTTTGTATTAATGCAGGCTACATGATTCTGAGTCTCTGCTGTGGCTGTTAAATGCTGTCCTTCATTAAGGTCATCAGGGACTTAGGAATCAACTAACTGATGTGTACTAGCTGTAGGCAAAATACATTCCTGCTGGTTCCTTCTGTGTTTTGAAGAAATCTCGGAAATGGTGCCCCTTTTCAGTGAACAAGTTACTGGCTATTGGATCTCAGGGTTTCAAAATCATGTTAGTTTGGTGTTTTAGAAAGTAAGATTAGTGATTGTAGATGTATTTTATGATGTAATAGTTAGGAATTTATTTGTAATCATTTTCAAATTTTAAGTGCTTAACTTTTTTGTAATAGAGGATGTTGCTTATTAGTGTTTGTAGTTGAAATGTGAATTCATTTTCAATAACTATTTGGAATTCTTGTTCAGGAAATGAACTGTTATATTTTATGTTAAGGTGTTAAATAACGAGAGAATAAGTGTGCAGGAAGTGCTTTTTAGAGTTCACTCAGTTTGCTTTGGTTTCTTTGTCAAGATTTTGGATGGATTACAGTAGTCTTCAGAGGCTGTTCTAAGTCTGCACCACTCTAGAGTGTTACTTAGTGGCCATCCTTAAGTGTGTGTTCATACCTTTAAAATGATCTGCAGGGTTGCCTTCTTTCAAAAGGAAAGGTTCAGGAAACTGAGGCATCAAGACAGTCTGGACCCTTTCTCAAAAGCTATAAAAATGGAAAAGAAATTTTGGTTTGTTGATGGTGCTATGTGCTCCTTGATCTGTTATTTCCTTATTTCTCTTTATTTCTGTTACTGCTTATGTATGTGTGTACAGTGTAGGTATGTGTGTGCTTGTTCAGGTATGTGGGTGTACTTGTGTGAATGTGTATGTAGTGGCCATTGGGTTTCTTGCTTAATGACTTTCTACCTTACATACTGAGGCAGGGTTTCTGGATTAAACCCAGAGCTCACTGATTCAGCTAGTTTAGCTAGCCAGCTTGCCCTAGCCTCCCAAGTGTTGCAAATACAGGCAAGCCACGGGGCAGCGGTTGCACACGCCCTTAATCCCAACACTCGGGAGGCAGAGGCAGGCGGATCTCTGTGAGTTTGAGGCCAGCCTGGTCTACAAGAGCTAGTTCCAAAGCTACAGAGAAACCCTGTCTCAAAAAAAAAAAAAAACCAATAAATAGATAAAATATAGGCATGCTGTCACCACTTTCTGGCCTTTATGTGAATGCCTGAGGGCCTGCTCAGCCATCTTTCAGGCCCTGGTTTTTTTTTGGGGGCGGGGGGGTTCGAGACAAGGTTTCTCTGTGGTTTTGGAGCCTGTCCTGGAACTAGCTCTTGTAGACCAGGCTGGTCTCGAACTCAGAGATCCGCCTGCCTCTGCCTCCCGAGTGCTGGGATTACAGGCGTGCGCCACCACCGCCTGGCCCCTGTTTTGGTTTTGTATGTGTATTTTTGTTTTTTGAGACAGGTCTTACTATATCTTAGACTGTCTCAAACTCACTCTGAATAGCCCAGTCTTATGAGATCCTCTTGTCTTACTTAGCCTCTTAGGTGCCAGGGTTATAGGCTTGTGACACGAACTTCAGCTTTTATTTATTTTCATAGTTTCCAAATAACAGCACTGACTTATTTGTGGTAGTCAGTATATTCTTACTGGCTTAACAGGAAAAACACGGGTCTTTGAATATTCATTCTTCTGCAGAAGTGAATAGGCAGTTGTCACAAATCATCAGATTTCTCTTTGGGTTAGAAAGATACTAGTGATTTATTTCAAATATTAGACTAGTAAAATGTTAACTACAGTTAATGTTTTCTCTGGCAGAAAATAGGAAGCTGCATTAATGTTTTACACTGGCTCATGGGGACAGTTTAATCTGTAGTGTTTCCCAGGGTTGTTTCTTTTAAAAAGATCAAATGTGCATGCCTGTAATCTTAGTATTTCGTAGCTGAGGTTAGGAATCCAGGCCAGCCTTGGCTCAGCAGTGAGTTTGATAAGGCTAGCCTGAGATGTGTAAGACTGTCTTAGCAAAATGCATCTCCCTTTGCATGTAGACATCAAATTTCTTTAATATGACATCATTTACTGTTTTTTATTTGGGTTGTTTCTATTCTGTTAGGTTACTAACTTTACCCTAAGTATCCTGCATCGTTTGATTGCCTAACTGAAATGCCTACCTACTCTTCTCCTCTCCCAAGTGAGCACTTGACACAGACACAAAGGCTATAATAGGGAATATGGTACCTGTTAATTTGAATAGTGCTGTTGAGAAAGTAAAGGGGCTGAGATAAGGGGGTTGTCCATAGGGAAGAGGAGCACAGACTTTTTAAAAGGGAACCTCACAAGGTAACCTTTGAGTAAAGAGCTGAAGGAGAGGTGAGTATATTTAGGGCTTTAATGGCATTAGCTGATCTCTCCAGATCATGGGTGGTACTGAGATGGAAATTAGCATAGGTCTTTACTCTTTGCCCCGTTTCCCGTTTTACACTAAAATACTATTTTGTTGTTTTCGTGTGTGTGTGTGTGTATTTGTTTTTGTTTTGATTGTTTTTGAGACAGGGTCTCCTTATAGTCCTGGTTATCCTGGAGACCAGGATTATGCATATCATAGAACTCATTAAGATCTTGCTACTATGCTGGGCCCCTATTCTTTTTCAGTGTCTCAATATTGGACTAAGTTTGTTTCTAGCATTTTGAGACACTGATAAAACGTGATTTGTTTTTGCTTTGCTTGTTTCAATGATTAAGAAGCATTTAATAGTGCATTTTATGGTGTTCTAAGTTTTTTGTTTGATTTATTTCTTAAAAACAATTTGAAGGGGAAACATTAATTGTCTTTATCGCCTTTCCCTACTGTGGGAATAGAATCCAGGGCCTTGAGCACACTAGGGAAGTGTTCTGCTACTGATTTTTATCTTCAGTCATACTGTGTTTTTGTTGTTGTCGTTGTTATTATTTTGTGTGTGTGTGTGTGTGTGTGTGTGTGTGTGTGGTGGTTGGTTTTGTTTGTTTGCTTGTTTATGGGGGAAGACAATCTCACTGTATAGCCTTGACTGTCCTGGACTTGAGCTACCTTCTTCTACCTTCGAGAGCTAGGATTAAAGATCTGTTGTTTTTTAAGGCGTTGTGTTATTATATGGCCAAGACTGCCCTTGAACTCTTATTAATTTCTTGCCTCGGCCTCGTGTGTCCTGTAATTACAGATGTATAGTATTGCCATTCCTATTTGGTTTGGTTTTTGGTGTTTCAAGACAGGATTTCTCTGTGTAACATTCCTGGCTTTCCTGTAACTCACTCTATAGACCAGTCTGACCTCAGTTCATTCTGCCTCTACCTCTTGATTGCTGCGATTAAAGGTGTGTGCCACTGCTGCCAGCTGCTGCCACCGCCACCTTTTACTGGAGAGAATGAATTCTAATGCATATTAGGTTTACTTTTCTGACTGAAGGAATTTTTGTTTGCCACCCAAGACATTTAGCATATCACTTAACTGATAATCTTGGGTTGTTTTTGATGAGTGCTTGTTTTCCTTTTTTTTTCCAGAATTCTTTGTTTTGTTTTGTTTTTTTTCTTGACAGGGTTTCTCTGGTTTTGGAGCCTGTCTTGGAACTAGCTCTGGTAGACCAGGCTGGTCTCGAACTCACAGAGATCCGCCTGCCTCTGCCTCCCGAGTGCTGGGATTAAAGGCGTGTGCCACCACCGCCCGGCATTCCAGAATTCTTAATGTAAATTTTGTTTATTGATCTAGTGTTTAAATATCCAAAGGCACAGTGTAAATTTCTGAAGATAAAAGGAAGGTGAAAATAGCACTTATGATGTTTTTTCATCTTTTTCTTTTGTTTTTTCAGGACAATTTTCTCTAAAACAGCCCTAGCTGCCCTGGAGCTTGAGTTGTAGACCAGACTGGCCTTGAACTCAGATCCTCTTGCCTCTGCCTCTTGAATTTTGACTTTTTTTTTTTTTCTTTTTAACCACTTTTAGGCAGATGGTGCTGGCATTGAATCTGGACCCTTCACATGCTATGCATTTACTCTTCCTCTATACTTCCTTGCTTTCTGAGTGGTCTTGAGAGTTCAATCCTCTGGGTATAGTGGCACACAACTTTAATCCCAACACTCAGGAGGCAGAGGTAGATGGATCTCTGTGAGTTCACGGCCAACCTGGTCTATATATAGGGAACACCAGGCCAGCTAGCCAGGGATACATAGTGAAACTCCAGGGGTGGGGAGCGAGCAAGCAAGAGCTCAGCCCACAATCCCAAAGCCATAATATGAAACCCTCCCTTCCAGTATATGTCAAAACATGCCTTTTTGCCTAAGCAAATTTTGCTTTATTCGTTATTTCTATTAGAAGTTAATAGTGCCAGATTAAGTGTTGGGTATACGCCTGTAATACCAGCCAGGAGAAGACTTAAGGCAGGAAAACTGCTACAAGTTGGAGATCAACCTGGCCAGAGTAAGACCCAGGAAAAGCAGGAAAGTTAGGGGACTGAAGAGATGGCTCGATGGTTTACTTGTTACACTTGCAGAAGACCTGGGTTTGGTTCTCAGCACCTGTATCAGGAGGCTCAAGAGATCTGTAACTCCTATTCTGGGGGCTCCAACACCCTTTGCTGGATTCCGTGGACACTAACATGCATGCTTTGAATATACATACTCTTGGGCACATACAGAAAAAAAATTTTTTTAAAGTATTTATTTATTTATTATGTATACAATATTCTGTCTGTGTGTATGCCTGCAGGCCAGAAGAGGGCACCAGGCCCCATTACAGATGGTTGTGAGCCACCATGTGGTTGCTGGGAATTGAATTCAGGACCTTTGGAAGAGCAGACAATGCTCTTAACCTCTGAGCCATCTCTCCAGCCCCCAGAAAAAAAATTTTTAATTTCTTTAAGGGTATTAGTAGTGCTGTAATGCCATTTCTTGTGCATTTGGATCAAATCCCAGAGCTTTATACCTTTTTAGGTAAGTGCTCTACCTCTTAGTTCCGTCCTAATCCAGAGGTTAATTCTGTGACTATCAATAGAAAGATACCTGTCCTATACTACTTCACCTTAAAAGGCAGTGAATGGTGACTTGGAAAAGGGTTGGCAAATTTGAAGCTTTGAACTTTGAATAATTGTAATTGTAGTGGAAGGGTGCTGCTATTGTAACAGTACAGATATCAGAGGGAAGAAGAAACGCTTTGCCTGAAATTACATTGCAGCTAACCTTTCCTCCTTTTCCTTCAGTTCCGATGGAATGCTGTACTTCCTTGTAGAACTTTTCCTCCTTGATTCTCACTTGGCTTTATTTGAGCACTTGTTTCTTTCTTCCTCTGCTTGTCCAGTAGTAAATACTGAGTGCCATCCGTGTACAAGAGCCCTTTCTGAGCCCCTAGGGATGCAGCTGTAAACAAAGGCAATACAAAGAGAACCTTTATGATCATCAACCTAGTTGGTCAAGATTGTTTTTACAGACATATTTCTCCTTTTGAATGGATAGATTTTGTGTAAGTTAGGAAAAGCCATAATTAGTAACTAAATTGACCGTGTACTCTTGAGACAGTATCTGTCTAGTTTCTTTTTGGACCTTCTTACCGTCAGTCATTTGTCAGCAGTGTTCCCATTTGTATAACCTAATAGGATTTCTTACCAATAGAACAAACCGTGAAGAACCATAAAACATAATCTGAGCAGATTGGTTTTTATCAATTAATGTGATTCTTCAATTTGAGGTATAGGATTTGAGTCTTTGGGTTATATTTTGTTTTGAGGTAGATTTTATCTTTATTTTAAAACTTTTTAGATTATTTTATGTGTATATATGGGTATGTTTGTGTGACGGTATACCACGTGTGTGGGTACCACTAGAGGGAAGAAAGGGGTGTCTGACCCCCTGAAACTGGAGTTATAGGCAATTGTAAGCTGTCAAATATGGCTGCTGGGAACTGAACTCCAGTCCTAGAAGAGCAGCAGTTGGCTCTTAGCCTACTAAGAACTGTCTTTTTTTTTTTTTTTTTTTTAAGTACTCAAAAGACTGGAATTTCCCCTCGCTCCATGTACTGAGGAATGAGCCCAGGGTCTGGCTGGCATATGTTAAGCAAGGGCTGTAGCCACTGAATTATCTTCCAGCCTAACTGGGTGGTTCCTAAATTTTAGATAGGTTTGGATGCCATTCTCCATCTTAGTAAATTTGCCCACTAGTTGCTCATTCCATAGTAATTAGTGCATCTGTAGAACTTTCAAGTGTTGGTAGCCTGTGTTTTCTATCCAACGGGTCTCATGGAAGGCAAGCTTAGTATACTGGTCAAATAAGAATTCTTACATTTGATAAATATTAGTCATGAGAACAATGTGTATCTCTTGACTAGTAGAGATGTGTTTTTACTCTAGTAATTCTAACACTGCTCACCCTTCCCTTCACTCCATCTGTTGAGGGATGTTTCCCTAAGTTGTCCCCAGGCTTGACTGCCAAGAAGGAAATTCATACCTACTTAAACAAGGTGTGAAGCTTATCTTAGAGTCGCTAATGCCTCACTGACCTTTTGAAAAGGTCTCTGGTCACTTGTGAAGTTGAGCAATTTTTCTTCTTTAAGGGCTAATTAAATTTCTTATTTCTGATATGTTCTCCTTGCTAAGTGTTTGGAAGGCTGTATCAGCAGTTGCGATCCTGCATCTATCAAAATTTAACTTTGTAGAGAAGTTTTTTCATTCTGGCTGAGATCCTGGCCTTAGTACTAGGAATGCCCTGTGGAAAGCCTGCTGTCGTGTTTATCACAGTCTGGTTTTCTCCTGCCCTGCTTGTCAGTGTTAATTGGCATGTGTCAGAACCTGGGCACTTTCTGTTTGGTTTTTCTTTGATCTGATTCTTTGCTAATTCAGTGTTAATCTTCTTTTATAGTTTCATATTGCCTAATTATCTTCTGGTCATTGGCTGTGTTTAAAAAACAAAAAACCAAAAAGAATCTCATGTGGGTTCATTATTTTTAACTATATTAATTTTACTTATAAAATTGTTTGTGTATGTGTGTACACACAAGTATTTATGTTTGTTTTGAGACAGGGTCTCTATTATGTAGCTCTAGCTGTTGTGGAACTCATCATGTAGACCAGGCTAACTCACAAGGATCACCTGCCTCTGCTTCCTGGAAGCTAGAAGCTTGCGCGCGCGCACACACACACACACACACACACAGAAAGAGAGATCAGATAACAACTCTTTGGGTTGGTTCTCTCCTAGAGCTTTTATATGGATTCCAGGGATTGAATTCAGGTTGTCAAGCTTGTAGGGTAAGTGCCTTTACATGATAAGCCATCTTGCTTACTCCTAGATAATCTTTTAAAGTAAGGGTCTTCATTGTGAAATGTGTTCATTTTAAGCAACATCGCAAAACACCCACCCACCCACGAAGCAAAGCCCACCTCCCGGATCCAATCATTGAGGTTGGCAGGTTTCTGGTAAAATTGCCACTGACATTTGTCAGGACCTGGCCCTGGATATTGGGAGCGAGCTTGTGTGCATATGTGACTTAGACCTTGCATGGAGGTCAAAGGACAACTTTCAGGAGTCAGTTGTCAGGTCCTTCCACTATGAGTTCCAGAATTGTACTCAGATCAGCAGGCTTGCCCAGCAAGAGCTTTTACCCACTTGCCCATCTCACTTGTCCTTCTGGTTAACTTCTAACTACTTAGATCATCAGTTCTCAACCTGTGGGTCACAACCCCTTTCGGGGTGAATGACCCTTTCACAGGGTCACATTGCCTAGAACCATAAAAAAAACACAGATATTTATATTACAACTCCTAACAGTAGCAAAATTACAGTTATGAAGTAGAAACAAATAAATTTATGGTTGGGGATCACCACAACATGAGAACTGTATTAGGGTCACAGCATTAGGAAGATGAGAGCCACTGCTTTTGATGCTCTTTTATTAACTCACTGTATCTTTTTATCACCTTCATAGTACCTTGGCTATTAACTTGTAGTTGATTGGAGTCAGGGCCATGTTGTCTGAAACTGGCAGTCATCCTGCCTTACCCTCCTAGCATAGATTAGGTGAGGTTTTTGATTTGCTTTTGTGATTACATTTTGATGGAATGTGTGTCCATGCGTGTGCCCTTTGAGTGTATTTCTTCCCTTAGCCTGTGATTGAATTTAGATTATCAGGCTTGGCAGCAGGCACTTTTACCGTATATGCCATCTCCCTGGCCCACTTTATTTCATTTGTCTGGAGGGGAATTTTGTGATTTTTGAAGTGCTATGTTGCAGTACTAAGTGCTGTGTGGTGGAATTCTGAGGTGACTTCACTACCTCTGAGAAGTCGGGGAGATTAACTTGGTCTGCCTTGAATTTGAGTGAATGGTCAATTTTTTTACCTCCAAATATTTTTTTGTTTGTTGTTTCTTGGTGTTTTATTTTGTTTGGTTGTTTTTTGGGTTTTTTTTTTTTGTTTTTTGTTTTCAGTTTTGTAAGCTGTAAATTCAGGCCATGTATGTCTAAGACATGATGTGAATTTTTTTTTAAAAGTTAGATATTTATTAGGTGGGTTATGGAGGGGAAGGAAAAGGGGGAGAAGAGGGGAAAGAGAGAGAAGGGGGGGGGCGGAGAGAGGCAGAAGCTGCCTCTCCCAGAGAGGGGACAGGAAGACATGATGTGAATTTTTAAGAAATTATTTGTGTAAGGGTGGTCTGCCTGCATGTGTGTCTGGATATCACATGTGTTTAGGGCCCTGGACGCTGGAAAAAGGGGCATCAATCCCAACTGCTACTGGAGTTAGAGATGAATAAAAGCCAATGTGTGGGTGTTGGATGGAACCTGGTCCTCTGGACTACCAACCAGTATCTTAAACCTGAGTCATATCTCCAGACCTGATGTGAACATCAATGTGACTAGTCATGTTTACCTGTTCATCTTTACTATAATAAAATCAGGAATTTTAAAGTTTTTTATTATCTGACATATATACATACAAATTGAATGAGACTACTTTTTTCTACCAAAAAACAAACAAAAAACCCACTCTATTTGAGCTTGGGGTGGCATTAAAAATAAAGTAGTTTAGCCAGGTGGTGGTGACTGGCACACACCTTTAATCCCAGCACTCAGATCTCTGAGTTTGAGGCCAGCCTGGTCTACAAAGTGGTGAGTTCCAAGACAGCCAGAGCTGTTACTCAGAGAAACCCTGTCTTGAAAAACCTGAAAGAAGGAAAAGAAAAGAAAGAACAGAATATAAGACAGTTGTTTCTGTAACTATATTTTGTCTGTTTCTGGAGATGTAAGAAAAGGTTCTTGTAATGTGAGCCCCTTTTGTTATAAAATGTAGGTAAATTTAAAAGTACATTAGGAAGTCTGACATGTGCCATTTTTCTTTTAGGTTTTGGCTTGGTTTGAAGAAGGTGAAGAAACGATTACAGCCTTTGTAGAACCTTTTGTAATTCTGCTTATATTAGTAGCCAATGCAATTGTGGGTGTATGGCAGGTAAGCAGAAAAATTCCTGCAGCATTTAACATTTCAGTAGTTTATGTGATTTTTAAATATCAGTCTGTTGGTTTTTTTTGGTTTTTGGTGTTTTTGTTTTGTTTTGGTTTTTTTTAAAGACAGGGTCTCCTTACATAGACTTGACTAAAACTGAAGTTTTAGTTTCTAGTCTAGAAATAGTTAAGGAGGCAGGCAGGGTGGTTTATGATGCTTGGTTTTCCTTCATCCAGGAAAGGAATGCTGAAAATGCAATAGAAGCCCTTAAGGAATACGAGCCTGAAATGGGAAAAGTGTACCGACAGGACAGGAAGAGTGTGCAGCGAATTAAAGCTAAAGACATCGTTCCCGGGGATATTGTGGAAATTGCTGGTGAGTTGAGATTTTTGTTTTTGTTTTTTTTCTTTTTTTCTAGATTTTATTTCTAAGGGAGGTCCTTTTCTCTAGGTTCAGAATTATATTTAGCTTTTTATGTTTAAAGTTTTTTGTTTGCTTTTTTAAAATTTTATGCATGTGGGTGATTTGCCTATACATGTTCATATACTTGCACGTGTGTCTGGTGCCTACAGAGTCCAAGAGGGAATGACATTTCTTGAAACTAGAGTAAGCCTATATGTGAGTGCTGGGAATTGAACCCAGATCCTCTTGAAGATCAGCTAGTGCTCTTAACCATTAACCACTGAGCCATCTCTCCAGCCCTAGTTTTTTTTCTCATAATTATAATTAAAACTAATTATTTATCAGTTATTATACCATTTCAGTGCATGTTTGGAATTGTAGTGTCCCTTTATGTTGTCAGTAAGGTTTATTTTGAGGTTTGTTTTTTGATGGAGTTTCACTATGTTGCTGAATCTGGGCTCAAATTCCCAGATTGAAGTGCTCTTCCTGCCTTGGCCTCCTAAAAGGATCTTGTGTTTTGGCCAACGTGTTTGAGGTTTGTAGTTATCAACTGTAGAACACTACTGCTGTGTGCACTACAGTTAGCTGTAGTGATTAATTGATTATAGCTTCTAAGTAGCTGCCTGTTGTTTATTTGGTTTGGTTTTGAAGACTGGGTTTCCCTAGCTTTGGAGCCTATCCTGGAACTCGCTCTGTAGACCAGGCTGGCCTTGAATTCACAGAGATCTGCCTGCCTCTGCCTCCTGACTGCTGGGATTAAAGGAGTGTGCCACCACTGCCCAACTAGCTGCCTGGTTTTTTTAGTGGGTTCTTAACTCATGTCTTTATGCCAATATGGTGCATGTTCCACTGGCTAACCTATCTCTCCATTTCCCCTTTTCTTTTTCCTGTTTGATTCTGAATTATTTTATTTGCTTTGGATACTTGAGTCTCACTATGTATCCCTGGCTGGCCTGCAGTGTGCTGTGTTAGACCAGGCTGGCCTCAAACTCAGAGATTCTCTTGCCTTTGCCTTTTTTAGGTGCTGGGTAAAGGCATGCAGTACCACCACCCAGCTTAAATGATTTATTTTTATTTGCATTGGTGTTTTGCCTGCATGTATGTCTATGTGAGGTTGTAAGATCTTGGAGTTACAGATAGTTGTTTGCTGCCATGTATGTGCTGGGAATTAACATGGGTCCTCTGAAAAGAGCAGTCACTGTACTCCTAACCTCTGAGCTATCTCTCCAGCTCCTTAAAACAAGGTTTTATGTAACCCAGTTGGCGTTTAACTCTCCTGACCCTCCACCTTCACCTCTTAGGTCCTAGGTGCCACTATTCTGTGAAGTCATACTGGCACTGTCACCCTGAGATATTTCATGTTTGGTTGTTTTGTTGGTAGAGTGAATGGAGAAGAATTACTGCAGAGGATTATTCAGATGTGGCTTTTACACTGTTTTGAGTCTAGGTTATATTTTCATATAGTGACTCATAATTAATCCTTCTACTGGACTTTATCATTGCCTTATTAATTAAAATGATTTTTTGTTTGTTTGTTCCTGAGATAGTTTTTCTGTAACAGCCCTGGCTGTCCTAGAATTGATTTTGTAGACCAGGCTAGCTTCAAATTCACAGATCCACCTACCCGCCTCTGCCTCCCGAGAGCTGGGATTAAAGGTGTGTACCACCACACTTAGTTTAATTAAAACAATTTTTAAAATTTTATCTTGCTATTTAAAAAATAGCAAGTTAAATACTCAAAACTTGGGTTGACTATTCAATAAAAGAAAAAAGATAGTTAAATTTATTCGATTTTAATTGAATAACTAGTCAATAGGCAATATATACATTTAAGTCTATGTCTGTTTGACCTGTTTGTGAATTCTCCATGGACAGTGCTGACACCCTGCTAGTTGGTCATGTCTGCATGTTCATTATGGAAAGCTTAGGCAGTGCTCTGACCTTGTGCTAATTCTTGCTTCCTGGTGTTTGATCATTCTGAGAGGTACAGAACACAGGAAAGGACTAGGTCTTACATAGATTACTTTGTTAAAGGCTCTTCTACTCTTTTCTTTCTAAGCATATCCTAAGTATTCTAATGCTGACCAAAATGAAATCACAAGTATAGGACAGATGCGGCTAATAAATACCTTTATCATAAAATTTGCAGAACAGACTGAAAGTGTGAAATGTGTTCAGGAGTAGGTACTTAGAATGAGTGGATATTTTGACAACTTTACAAATACTTGGTTAATTGCCACCAGCCACTCTAAAATATGTGGTTACTTTCACTAGTTGAGGAAAATGAATCACTGTCTTTTCTAGACATATGTACATGATAAACATACATGGTATGTATAGAAGTCATTTCAATTTGTTGATGGCTCAAATCACCACTTTTTAGCATCTTAATGATACATAGTTCACATACCATATAACCTCTTCCATATTATAGTTTTAGCCTGTTCAAAGACTTGAGTGACCATTATTAAATTCCAGATTCAGAGAAACCCATCTCCATTAGCAAGCATTCCTTGTCTTGTCACTATTCTCTAACAGCAACTTACTTAGATTTTTATGAATTTACTTTAGACATTGCACACCATATGTGATGCTTTGATATTGAGACACATACACACATAAAGTAAAAATAAATCTTTTTTTAAAAGCAAATAAAATTTTAGGAGAGATTATGTGAACATTACAGATATTTATGTGAACCTTTGAACAGTCTAGAACACTAGAGTCACGTAAAGTTGCTTGGCAGAAAGAAAGATCTAATACTCATTCATTTTATAAATACAGAACAATTTTACATTTTTTTTTAATGCCAGGAGTATGTTTTTGGATGACTGGAAACAAAATGTGCATTTTTGAATGCTCATTGGTGTTTTGCCTGCATGTCTGTGTGAGGATGCCAGATCCCCTGGAGCTGCCATGTGGGTTTTTAGAGTTGAACCTGGGTCTTTCTGGAAGAGCAATAAGTGCTCTTAACTGCTGAGCCATCTCTCCAGTCCCTGATTGTATATACTCTTACAGTAAGGGATTATCAGTGGTTTTGACTTTTCTTTGTTATCTGTTAATCTTACAAATGTGAGTTAAACTATAATAGGAAAAAAGTTTTTGCTTTTAGAATTTGGCAGTGGATTTGGTGTATGTCTTGGGACACTGTTTTCATTACTGCTTTAAATAGATGTTGTATATCTTGGTAACAGGGTTGATGATAGCACAGGACATAAATATGTTCCTATCCTGTAGCATTCTCTAGATTGAGCCCTATTCTAAGGTTATGCAAGTGATAAAAATGACATGATTCTAACATAAAATTGCTTTATACCTTCTGTAAGAAATAGATTTTATATTTCCTAAAATGAAGACTAACTGTTCAGCAGTAGACAGCATTTTTTAGATTTAGTCAATAATAAAGTATAATTCTTAAACTTGATGGTGTTTAAAGGAAGAATTGTTTATAGTAATGAGATTTAGTAATAGAAAGTTAACCTGGGGTAAGATGGCACATACCCTTATTTAATCCCAGCACTTGGGAGGCAGGAGTTTACGGCCAGCCTGGTCTAAATAAGTGAGTTCCAGGACAGCCAGAACTATGTAGTAAGGCCCCGTCCCGACCCCCCACCCCCAAATGCACGCACGCATGTGCGTGCGTGCGTGCGTGCGTGTGTGTGTGTGAGAGAGAGAGACAGACAGACTGCGAGGCAGTTTACAAGGCAAGACTGTGGAATAGGTGACCCAGTTTATTTAAGAACACCAACCCTATCTTTCTCTGCCTGAGATTGAACAGAAAATTCACCTCTACAGATTTGGGCAGTTAGAGTGAGCTTATTTCTTTGAGATAGTTTCCTGTAGCCCAGGGTAGTAGTGGTCTTGCTATATCCAGGGCAGACTTTGAACTTCTTATCTTCCTACTCAGGTGCTGAAATAGAAGTATGCACTACCATTCCCATCTGAGTGTGTTCTAAGGAACTTTCTAAATCTAAAATACATGTATATTGAATAATTGTGACCATGAGACTTGGCTTTATTTTAGAAAGCTGTCAAAGTTGAGTGTCCTAGCTCTGTATAACAAACACCTAATGCTATACCTAATTAGCTTACCAGCCCAAAGAGCAGAGACTAAGGAATTTTTTGGTTTTGGTTTTTGTTTTAAGAATAGGTCCTGACTGTGTAGTCTGGGTTGGGCTTGAACTAAAAAGATCTTCTGCCTGTTCTATCTTCCTGCATGCTAGAATTACATATGTGTATGATTCTGCCAAATTGGCAGGCATTTTTCTTTTGGTATAAAACCAGGCAGTATCAGTATTTTGGGCTTTGTCACGCACAGCAAAATCTTTCATTCTTTTTTAAAGCAGTCATTTAAAAAGTGTAAAAATACCATGGAGGCTCAGCTATGTAATCTAGGCACTTAGAAGTTTATCACTAGTTTATTTGTATGTGTGTGTGTTTTGTTGTTTGTCTGTTTATTTGTTCTTCCAGAGTATATTATCTCTATAGAGCCCTGGCTGTCCTGGAACTCTATATAGACTATGATGGCCTGTAAACTCAAAGAAACCCTGCCTTTACCTTCCAAGAGCTGGGATTAAGGACATGCACCACTATGTCCCTCCTGTTGTTTATTTTACATTATGGGTGTTCTGTCTGCATATAGGTACCTGCATAAGCCAGAAGAAGCCTTAAATACAAAAACAAAAGCTGTTTATATGGGCAATTTGATTATTTAGTTTGAAATGGAGCTGGATAGTTGCTGCATTTTTAAAAGTTCCTAGAAGCCTATGATGCTATTTGGTTTTTAAAATTGTATGGGGGCTGGAGAGGTGGCAGTTAAGAATGACTACTGCTCATGCAGAACACCAGAGTTCCTCTCACAACTCAAGTTCAGTGGGTTCCTCTTGCCTTCGTGGATACCTGCATGTACATAATGCATATAAATTCAGACACACGTGGGAACACAAATTTAGAAAAACAAAAGTATATTTCTTCAGGATAAGCTCTCAGTGTTTAACCCTGATTGGCCTAGAACACACAGATCACCTGCCTCTTCCAGAGTGCTGGGATTAAAGGTGTGTACCACCATGCAGATTAAATTAAAACTTGAAGTATGCTTAAAATAGTAATTACTGCCTAGTTTAAGCAGTTTACAGAGATTAGGCTTTTATATGTTCATAAAATGTCAAACTAGGCCGGGATATGTGCAGAAACAGTGAGGACAGAAGTGCAGGTCTCCTGTACCCACACAGAAAAGGCGGTACATGGACATTCATCTCTAATCCCATCACCTCAGGAGGAAGACAAAGGAATCCTTGTGTCAAGTTGGCTAGCTACACTAGTTGAAGTGAGCTCTGGGTTCAGCATGGGATTCTCTCTCAGTTAGTATAGTGTAGAATAGTTGAGGAGACACCTCATGGGTACAACAGGCCTCTACACACACAAACATACATACACAGTTCTCTAAATTTTTTTAAAAGTCAAACATATTAAGGAAAAAGAAGCAAGAGATATGACCAAATAAAGAGTTGTGTTTGTTCAGCTTTTCCCCTTCTGTGAAGGTGTTTCACGGGGAGAGATGTGAGAGATAAGGGCTGGCATCTATATCCAGATATCCCTAGAAATAATAATTTTGGCCATTCCTGAAAATCAAGTCAAATTCTTCATGTTAACTTGTATATTAAGCAAGAACTAGAGATTAGTTCAACGGTTAGGAGTGGATACTAGTCTTGCAAAAGACCCAAGTTCATTCCCAATACCTAGGTTGGGCACCTCACAACTGCTTGTAAGTAACTTCTCCGGGGAGACCCCATATCTCTGGCCTCAGTCACCTGTACTCAACATATACATACATACATACATACATACAGTTAAAAATAAAAATCTTACTTTAAAAAAAAAGGCCACAAAAACAGAGGGACTCCGGGTTTCTTGAGCATTGGCTATTCTTACAGAGGACCTGGTTTCACTTCCCAGCAAGTACACAATGGCTCCGCAAAGTCGGTAACACCAGTTCCAGGGGATCTGACATCCTCTTGGCCTCTGCAGACAACAGTCACACATGAGGTTCACATACATGCAAAAACACCTGTACACAAAAAAATAAATGCCAATCTCTTAAATGAGCGAAATATTTCTTCACATTGAGTGTAGATGTAACAATGAGTTAAGCAGGGTTTTGATATCAGGACCCGTTAGCACTCTGAGGATTACTCATAAGACACTGAGAGGTGAGTGCTCCGGGAGGTCTCCCCCACCTTCAGACCATGACAGACCAGTTGATCTTGAAGCTTGACCTGGTTACATAGGGCTGGCATTTCCTGATTTCCTGTAATCACTCCTCCGCATTGCATGACTCAGTAGTAGTCACAGTGTCAGTCTTCCATTCTTGTCACTGAGATTAAGAGACGAGAGACCACTGGAAGGGGTTCACTTTTTTTAAGATACTGTGACTTTTGTAAAATACAGTGTTCAGCTTTGCTTGTGCTGGAACATTTAGAAAATTGTGATTTGGGGAAAATGGCAGGGATATAAATGAGAGTAAAATGATAATTCCTGTTTCCATGATTTTGCCTTCCAGAAGTTAAAGGTATTTATAGATGTATTTTACTCTGTAACATTATAGTAGAAAAACTAAAAACACTGACATTAAGGGGCAGAAAAATGGAGACTGGTTCAGTCTCTTTATGGCTGTGAAGTACTATGACCTTGAAAAGCACCTCATTTATAAACAGGGAGTGAAGATAATAGCTTATTCCTTGTGAAGAGTTACAGAGGGTGACCTGTAGAGTCCTTGCAACAGTGCCTGGTGTAAAAAAAGCCTTCTTGGGTAGGAAAGATGACTCAGCAGATAAAAGACCTTGCTGCCAACTCTGACAACCTGAGTTCAGTTCCTAGGACCACATTGTGAAAGGAGAGACCCCTACAATTCCAGGACAGGCTCCAAAGCTACAGAGAAACCCTGTCTAGAAAAACCATAGAAAAAAAAGAAAGAAAGAAAAGAAACTCCCCAAAAGTCATAGTGGGAACAAATATATAATGCTACAGTACTTTGTAATGTTTCTTCCCTGCTCACCCTGAGATCTAGAATAGTTTTAATTAAAGCAAATAGGGCTTTCAAGTAAAGAATTCCATTCAGACTTCATAACCACAAAATTTAACAGATACATTTAAACTCAATAATATGGAGACAGTTTCTGATCTTATTTTTCTTTCTCTGGAAAGACTTGTTAAAGTTAATTTTCTTTAAATGAACATAAACAAAGGCTTAGTGCTTGAGTTAGCTCTTTTAGTAAAGGTTCCTTGCTGCCAAGCCTGGCAACCTAGTTGGATCCCTGGGGCATGGTAGAAGGAGAGAACTGATTTCTGCAAGTTGTCCTCTGACCTTCATTCAAGGACTGTGGCATGGAACTAAACTAAATAAAAATGTAATTAAAGTAAAAAAAATTTTGAGACAGGGTTTCTCTGTGTGTATCTCTGGCTATGGTTATCCTGGAACTCAACTTTACAGGCCAAGCTGTCCTCAAACTCAGAGATCTACCTGTCACAGCTCTTGAGTGCTGGGATTACAGGCCTGCACCACCACGCCTGGGGAAAATAAAAATATATTTTTTTAATTCACTCACGTGCACACATATTTAAAAAAAACTTTTCTCTTGCATATATTGGTATTTATATTTAACTTAAATAGAAAAAGGTGTTTTAATTAAGTAGCATAACTTAAATATTCCTTATAAGGTAAAACTTGCATTTAGTTGTAAGATATGGCAAGAAATATTTTTTTTAACTCACTCATAAAATGTATTTTTGGTAGCCTAACTTTTAAATTGTATTTCTGTTCAGAGTGAAAATCATTATTGTGGTGGAAAGGAAAGAGCTAAGAACTGAAGACGCCCAGAACTACATGTGAACCAGTGTCAGGTGTTAGGCAAAGAGAAGGTGGTTAATAACAGATTCTTCCTACCTCAACCCAAAGAAACAGAAAAAAAATATGCAAAGGAAAAAGTTGCAGAGCACTCCCTTGGCAAAAAGAACTTTCCACTACCACTTGCCCTTGGGCGCTGACGAGCCCATCAGGAAATAGGACTGGATGTGAGCAGCAGTGCCCTTGCCTGCTTCCCAGGCACAGCCCTGTCTGACACCCATAAATGCCTGTAGTGTGAAGGAAATTGTCATTATGCCTTTGAAAAATTCTAGACGGGTCTTTACGTTCATTTTTTATTTATTTTTAGCTCCTTAATAGATCTGCTTTTTGATGTGCCCATCAAACAGATTGTTAGGAAAAGAAGTGAAGCAGTCAGTCATAGCAAGTTAAAGTTAAATAGATTGTTAGGAAAAGAAGTGAAGCAGTCAGTCATAGCAAGTTAAAGGAGGTCTTTCATTAATTGAGCTTCCTGAAGCAAAACTCCTTTTACTTCCTGGCCTTTAGTTTCTGTCTGTAAAACAAGGACATTGGTTAACTTAAGATGATTTAAAGGTTCTTCTAAGAGAAGGCTACAGCATGCTGGGTTATAAAAGCTAACTTGGGTATGCTTCCTTCATGGCTTTCTAGAAAGAGGTGATCTTGTAATGGGAACAGAATCATAGGAACTTTAAAATAGCCACTTCCTTAAGTGCTAAACAGTTAGGCTTTCATTCTGGAGCTAGTATTTCTGATATGCAAGAAATGTAATAGAGGCTGTCCTAAACATGCCCTTTGTAGAATCTGTGAACTATGATTATGAGCAGATTCCTAATAGTTTCTTAAAATGTACTGTACTTATTTACATTGTGTGTGTGTGTGTGTGTGTGTGTGTGTGTTCATACTCAAAGGTTAGAAACAAGTTAAAGGAATTCATTGTCTCCTGCAGTGTGGGTCCTGGGGATTGGACTTTGTCAGGCATGGTGGCAAGTGTGTTTAGCTACTGAGCCATCTTGGTAGCCTGCCGTGTATTAACTTTTACACTTGATCTTAGCCAAAAAGACTGAGAAATGAAGTAAGAAATAAGTAAATAGAGGAAACTGAAAGAATAGTCAGCCTCAAAACAAGAGTGGGCTTTATTGGTCAAGAGATTGGTACCCCCAAACCTTAGAGTGAAGGAGTAGGGTCTGAGAATCAGATTTTGTTGTTTCCCACAAGACAGATTCTTTTTGTAGTCCTGGCGTGGCTGTCCTGGAACTTACTCTGGAGACCAGGCTGGTCTTGAACTCAGAGAAATCTGCCTGCCTCTGCTTCATTAAAGGTGTGTGCCACCATTCCTGGCAGCCTGTCCTGGAACTCACTCTATATAGACCAGGCTGACCTCAAACTCAGAAATCCACCTGCCTCTGCCTTCCAATTGTTGGTATTAAAGGTGTGCGCCACCATTGCCCAACTCTGGTGTATGCTTTTAAACTATTGACAGTTGCTTATGAATCAAATCACTGTCATCACTTAATCCACCACACAACAATACTCCTTTCCTAGTGTGGTGCACACTTTTAATTCCAGCATTTGAGAGGCGGAGCCAGGCAGATTTTTGTGAGTTCAAAGACAGCCTGGTCTGCATAGTGATACATAGGATAGCTAGGGCTCATAGAGACCTTGTTTCAAAAACAGCAACAGTGTTCCTCTTAGAGTTACTTCAGACCCCAAAACTTTGAACAATATTCCTTGCCAGCAGGAAGTAGCCAGACAGAAAACAATACCCTATATCCTTTATATATAAAGGATCTGGGACTAAAGGAAGCCCCTTACCCAAAAACCAGGTCTATAAAACCAGCCCAAGGATTCAAAATTCCACTGCCCATGGAATTCCAGAAAGTAGCCAACCAATCCCCATCGTACACTCTGGAGTCTAGAGTCCAAAACCAGCCAATATGACTTATTGCCCACCCAGCAGCTTACAAAACAGAACAGTTTCTTGGCTTGCTAAAGCCAGCCCCCACACTCCACACTACAAAAACTAATTCTTGTTGGGCAGCAATGGTGTGTGCCTTTAATTAATCTAAGCACTTGGGAGGCAGAGGCAGGTGGGTCTCTGTGAGTTTGAGGACAGCCTGGTCTACAGAGCGAGTTCCATACTACATAGGCCCTGTCTCAAGGAGAGAGTTTAACTATCTAGAAGCTTTTAAGAGGAGTCAGTTTAGACGGACAGGTGGCTCAGAGGTTAAGAGCGCCGACTGCTACACCCGAGGTCCTGAGTTAGATTCCCGTCCATAGCGCCGATGAGTAAATCGCTGCTATAAATAATCGGGAAAAAAAAGAGGATTCAGTTCATGTCAGCATCTAATTAACAGTTTGAAAGAGAACAATCTATTGGATCCTTTTTTATAGCACTGTCCAGCAGTGTCCCAAAGGCATCATTTGGGTATTCTGAATAATTTTTCCAAACCTGTAAGTTGGAGGAGGGTATCAGGTAGCTTCCTGTAAATTAGGGAACATGGGTGGTTAGGCATATTGGTACTCTCTATCTCTATCTTTCCCTCTCTCTCCAACTCCCCAGGGAGTAAATACAATTGTGTCCTCCACCAGTTATAGCACAGAAGCATGACAGCAGTCATAGATTGCAAGCACCTCTGTGCCACATTGGACTGAATCCTGTCTGAAGCTCCCGTAGGGTCATTATTACATAATAATCTCAAATAGCAAAGGAGCATTTGAAATTTTCCATTTAGAGTTAACAATGCTTCCCCTTGACCTTGTATTCGTTTCACAATGTTGAAAAGCACAGGGAATCAGATTAATTTATAGCATGCAGAAATAATACAGTTAAGACAGTGCAGTGTGCTGGACTGTCGTAAGTTCAATGCTAGCGAAAACCTTTTTTAAAAAATCTGGCAGTCTGCCGGGCGATGGTGGCGCACGCCTTTAATCCCAGCACTCGGGAGGCAGAGGCAGGCGGATCTCTGTGAGTTCGAGGCCAGCCTGGTCTACAAGAGCTAGTTCCAGGACAGGAACCAAAAGCTACAGAGAAACCCTGCCTCGAAAAATCCAAAAAAAAAATAAAAAAAAAAAAATCTGGCAGTCCACAATCCCATCTCACCACCCGCTGGTCTCGAACTCCCAGCCATCCGCCTGCCTCTGCCTCCTGAGTGCTGGGATTAAAGGTGCACTCTGCCTCCTGAGTGCTGGGATTAAAGGTGCACGCTTAAGAGGCAGAGGCAGGCAGATCTCTGTGAGTTCTAGGCCAGCCTGGTCTACAAGAGCTAGTTCCAGGACAAGCTCCAAGGCTACAAAAAAACCTTGTCTTGAAAAAACAAAACAAAAAAAGCCTGTGCCACCATCGCCCAGCTTTTGTGGGATTTTTAAATTTCATTTTGTTTTCTTTGGGTATTTTTTTTTTTTTTTTGGTTTTTTGAGACAGGGTTTCTCTGTGGTTTTGGAGCCTGTCCTGGAACTAGCTCTTGTAGACCAGGCTGGTCTCTGCCTCCCGAGTGCTGGGATTAAAGGCGTGCGCCACCACCGCCCGGCTGGGTATTTTTTTTTATCTTATTCTTTTGCTTGCTTTTGTTTTTATTTTGTGAGGGGGGTTATTTTTGTTTTTTGAGAAACAAAAGTTGGGTGGGTAGGGAGCTGAGGAGGATCTGGGAGAAGAAAGCATCATCAAAATGTGTGAAAAAATATTTAATAAAAAACAAAACAAAATTAGGACCACCAAGAACTCTACTGCCAGTTCTAATGACCTGAATTCAATACCTGGGACCCACATGATAGGAGACTTCCCAATAGATAACCTCTGACCTTCATTCACACTGGTGTGTCCACACATATACAAATAAGTAAAAATAGAATAAAAATGTTTAAATCTAAAACAATAGTGCAGTTAAATTTTTATTAGTTTTATTTATTTATTTTTTATTTATTTATTTTTTTGAGGCAGGGTTTCAATACTTAGCTCTAGCCTAACTGAAAATCAGTGGTCTTGTTTCTGCCTCCAGAGTGATTTGGATATATTCCCTTGGGTATACTGTTAACAGTTAAAGTGGAAGGTTCATTTTATTCAGTTGGAATATTACTGTTGGTTGCATAAGCATTTCCAGCAGGAATTCTACCTTCATGTGTGTGTCCCTTTAGTCAAATGCAAAGATGATCTTTGTCCCTAAAGATTTTTGGACCTTCTACCTCTTTCTGTGTCACTTTCTTTCTTAGGTGTAAGCTCATTTTGTGCACTAAAGCAGTGGTTCTCAACCTGTGGGTCAAAACCCCTCCATAGGGGATATCAGATATCCTGCTTATCAGATATTTACATTTTGATTCATAGTAAAATTACAGCTAGGGAGTAGCAATGAAAATAATTTTATGGTTGGGGTACCACAACATAAGGAAGTCTATTATTAGGTCATAATATTAGGGAGGTTGAGGACCACTGTACTAAACTGTTCTTGTTGTTGCTGTGGTTGTTTTGTTTTAAAGTTAGAGGGCCCAGAGATGGTGTGCATGCCTTTAATTCCAGCCCTTTCTTGGGAGGCAGAGGCAGGTGGTTCTCTGTGAGTTTGAGGCCAGCATGGTCAGTAAGTTCAAGGACAGGCTCCAAATATACAGAGAAAACCCTGTCTCAAAAAACCAAACCAATAAAAAAGAGTAAACTATATTCGCTTTGAGTAAAACTCTGAAAAATAGAGAAGTGAACTAAATTGAAGGATTAACAAGTACAGGGTTTACTTCTTGGGGTAGGATGGTTAGTTTGCCATTTTCTTTTCCAAACCACTTTGGTTGCCGTTCAGAACATCATGATTTCACACTTTGAGGCTGGAGGCAGTCCCAGGCGCTGGTGAGCAAGCTGTCTGCTGAGTACACTCAGTTCCCATCCTCTTTAAAGGTCTAGTTCTCATGCAGATGTGCATTTTTTGGACAGTATTTGAAGACTATGGTGTTCTCAGGAAGTGTATTTACTTTTCTTTTGTCTGTTATTGGGTTATATCGTTTTGCATTTTACACACCAAAGGCTTGAGGGCTCATCCTAGAACTCTTTAGGGCTATTAAAGAAGCTTTACCCAGGAAAGAAAACTGTTGACTAAAGGATCTTCAGGTTATGAAAGAGATTTTTTTCACTTATTTGATCATTTAAAAGGTTCCAACGATTATAAGGTAAAATGTCTCTCCCCACTGACCTGGAAAGCCATTGTTGATCATTTGTTAAACCTTATACCACTATCAGGTCTGTGTATGTGGTTGATACCATGTGACATCCCATGTAATACACAGGTATCTTTGGAAATCTCACCGTAGTATAAAGTTGTCACAGCTTTCTTTGTTTGCAAAATGTTTGAGCAAAGTCATAAAAATAAACTCTGTGAAGTTTATAAAATAAGAATTTGTGGATCAGAGCATTGTATGCTGCAGCTTCTAGACAATAGAAGTCCTGTCTAGCCAGGCAGTGGTGGCGCACGCCTTTAATCCCAGCACTCAGGAGGCAGAGGCAGGCGGATCTCTGGGAGTTCGAGGCCAGCCTGGTCTACAAGAGCTAGTTCCAGGACAGGCTCCAAAGCTACAGAGAGACCCTGTCTCGAAAAACAAAAAAAAAAAAAGTCCTGTCTATGTGTGACTCCTGTGTCATGTATTTTACAGTATCTGGACAGACAGGTGAACTATAATAGTGAATAAGCTAGCCATACATGCAGAGAATATTGGCTAACATGTGGGGATCCCAGGAAGCAAACTCAGGTCCCCAGTTTTGACTTCACATGCCTTTACCCACTGAACAATCTTACAGACCCACTTCTTGTTTTTTACTTAATTTTTAAGTTTATGTTGTTACTGTGTGTCTGTGTGAAGAGGGACAACTTTGTGGAGTTGATTCTTTTCATTTTTCATAGGTTCTGAGAACTGAACTTAGGTTCCTAGGCTTGCATGGCAAACTTTAACAACCTGTCTCTCCTTTTTGGGGGAGAGGGGGTTTGAGACAGGGTTTCTCTGTAACTTTGGAGTCTTTTCTAGAACTTGCTCTGTAAACCAAGCTGTCCTCCAACTCACAGGCGTTTGGGAGGCAGAGGCAGGCGGATCTCTGTGAGTTTAAGGCCAGCCTGGTCTACAGAACTAGTTCCAGGACAGGCTCCAACGCTACAAAAAAACCCTGTCTCGGGGCTGGGGAGATGGCTCAGAGGTTAAGAGCATTGCCTGCTCTTCCAAAGGTCCTGAGTTCAATTCCCAGCAACCACATGGTGGCTCACAACCATCTGTAATGGGGTCTGGTGCCCTCTTCTGGCCTGCAGGCATACACACAGACAGAATATTGTATACATAATAAATAAATATATATTAAAAAAAAACCCTGTCTCGAAAAATAAATAAAAAGGTATACTTTTCCATTGTATGCAAGGTATTTGTTTTTAAAAATTGTTTGATTTGGAAGCAATTTCATCTTTTCGTAACTGCAAAAGTTATTTACGTTAGCTGCCTTTTTCCTTTTTAAAACCTGTTAGTTGGTGATAAAGTTCCTGCTGATATAAGATTAACTTCCATCAAATCTACAACTCTAAGAGTCGACCAGTCAATTCTCACAGGTAAGTAGTACATGTTGGAAAATGAAGTTTTGAAGCCAGTTATCTCCCAACTATATATAGACAGTACCTACTGTGTGGCACCCTACCATAACCCTCTCTAGATAATTAATTTCTTAGAGAAGTTTTAAAATTAGTTTTGGGCTGGAGCAATGCCTTAATAATTAAAGGCACTTGCTGTTCACACAAGTTTCCCCTGAACCCATGTGGTGGCATGCAACTGTCCATGTCCTGCTTCAACTTCCTATGTGTTGGGATTATAGTTGTGTGCCACAACTGCCCACATTGGCAGTGGTTAAAAAGTGGGAATGTGTTGGTGTGGGTAAGGGTTACCAAAATTGGGTATGCTTCAAACAGCTGACCATCCTGTCTCATAACCTGCTTAGGTGAATCTGTTTCCGTCATCAAGCACACTGATCCTGTCCCTGACCCACGAGCTGTCAATCAAGATAAAAAGAACATGCTCTTTTCTGTGAGTATTATCAGATATTGGCGGTAGGGATGCTGGGAGTTGAACCCAGGGTCTCACACTTGATAGGTCCTAGTTTGTCTAAACTTTAACCAAGCTTCCCAATCTAAGAAATTTTTTTTTTTTTTTTTTTTTTTTTTTTGTTGGGAGACAGTCCTTGTCTTAGTTAGGGTTTCTGTTGCTGTGAAGGCATGATTAAGGCAACTCTTATAGGAAAACATTTAGTTGGGGCTGGCTACAGTTCAGAGGTTTAGTCTATTATCAGCATGGAGGGACGTGGAGGCAGACATGGTGCTGGAGAAGGAGTTCTGCATCTGGATCCCCAGGCAGCAGGAATAGACAGTGAGCTACTAGGTCTGGTCTAAGCTTCTGAAACCTCAATGACATGCCTCCAATGATTGCCACTCCCTGGGTCTATGGGGGCTGTTTTTATTCAGACCACCATAGTCCCAGTGTGGCCATCTTCAGTGGTCAGACTTCAGACGATAATTGATTATTCCAAAAGATATTATTCTTTACTGTGTGTCTCAGCTGTCAAGATCTAAGATAGCTGGGGATGAAGCAGTGACACTCAGTGTGCTGAGGGCCCTACCTGGTTCAGTCGTTAGCAGTAAAGCAAAGAAACAAGAATAGAGACCGTGTACGATAGTGACATGTGTGACTTAAGTGGCTTTGTTTTGGTTGCTAGCTAATGAAAAGACTAGGATAGAAATGTTTAGACTCTGTAACAGCTGAAAAGGTAGCCTTTTCAAGGAAAGTCTTCAAGCCTAGAAAGGATCCTTTCAAGTATGTGGACATTGCTGCTATGCCTGTGATAAAAAGTATGTATTTGGAAAGAGCAAACATGGCACACCATTTGGTGAGCCTAGGTGAAAAATAAATACATGGTTTTTGTTGTTGTTATAAGTACTGCAGAAATGCCTATATTTTTATTTAGAATATAGTATTTCAAGGGACAGACTTCCCTACCGACAGCAGGTACAGTGCAGTGCAGTGTACAGTGCAGTGGGCTGTAGCTGTGTCTCCAGCACTCAGTCCCACATGATTTCACCTGATACTGGTGCTGGCTGGGGTGGAGATTCTGAAACAGCCCACGGGGCTGACTGCTCATCTTAATAGATAAGGTCAACTTTGGAGCCAGAAACAAAGATAAAGAAGAATGTATAGTGTTGAGAGCTGCGTGGAGTTTGAGATTAGAGAAGTTGGAGTACTGCTAAACCCAGAGCGGGTCTGTAGACCAGGTTCCATGTTGCGGAGAGCTGTCTTGTCCCATTGGGTGAACAGGTACTATGTGGAATTCAGTCAGTATATTGGTCAGTATTTAAGTTGGTGTTGATCTTAGGACCATTTTTCTTCCGCTTCTCCTAGGGTACAAACATCGCTGCTGGGAAAGCTATGGGAGTGGTGGTGGCAACTGGAGTTAATACTGAAATTGGCAAGATCCGAGATGAAATGGTTGCAACTGAACAAGAGAGAACACCCCTACAGCAGAAACTGGATGAGTTTGGGGAGCAGCTTTCCAAAGTTATCTCCCTCATCTGCATTGCAGTCTGGATCATAAACATTGGGCATTTCAATGACCCAGTTCATGGGGGCTCCTGGATCAGAGGTGCCATCTACTACTTTAAGATTGCAGTGGCCCTGGCTGTTGCTGCCATCCCCGAGGGTCTGCCTGCTGTCATCACCACCTGCTTGGCTCTTGGAACTCGTAGGATGGCAAAGAAAAATGCTATTGTTCGAAGTCTGCCTTCTGTGGAAACCCTTGGTTGTACTTCTGTTATCTGCTCAGACAAGACAGGCACGCTTACCACAAACCAGATGTCAGTCTGTAGGGTAAGGAAGGAGTGTCCTTTATGACTCTTGGGTGTTTGTAGGCTCCTCATTAGACTGTGTTTTTATGGTCTGTCAGCCCAGGTGGGGAAGGAGCACCGATTCATTCTTCCCACAGCTTATTTTGCTCAAGTATTTATTTGACTAAAATATTAGTCTCTTTTACTTGAGCTTTTCTGCCTTGTTCTAAAGCAAGACTGTGTAGTGGAAAAGGTAACCATAGTCTTTAGCCTAATCTTTTACTGACTTCTGAATCCCTGTATCTTTCCTTGGGTTGTCTTAGACTGCATCACTGATAGTTATGTTGAAAGTCATCTGAGCAATTAAGAAAAGAGTAGTGCTTGGCGAGCATCATTGAAACTGCCATTTTAAATGACAGGGTTTTCACTGTAGACAAGGAGTGGTTGTGTATATATATCTTCTAAGGAATTGTATTCTGTATTTCTTTATAGATGTTCATTCTGGACAAAGTCGAAGGAGACACTTGTTCCCTTAATGAGTTTACCATAACTGGATCAACATATGCACCGATTGGTGAAGTGTGAGTAACCATTGTCCTGCAGACTCCACTGTGTCACTGTAATCATTGGTTGTTTAGATCCATCACAAAGGATGGGTCTAGAAAATCTCTGTTGGCAGGCCTGTGACTTAGTGGTAGAGCTAAAGTATGCCTGGAGCCTTGCTTTGATCCTTTGGAGCATGGTGATGAAGAGGAGGTAACAGCCAGCCTGGGCTACATGCACACAAAAGGAACTATAGCTAAGGTGGCTGACTGTGGCTCAGATTTTTATGAACAGAGTACCTTTTGAAGCCTGTTTTCTGGTGAGGGCCCTATTTTGTTCTTCACTTACCCATGGTGGAGTTTCAGTAAGAATTTCTGATCTTATTGGATTTCAAAAGAACTGTCACTCAAATTCTTTTGAATCTCTCCCAACCTGCTCTCCCTCAAACTTACATACTTTTCTTCATTGGGAAGCTGGGTCAGATGCCTGTCATCCCATCAATTGTGGGTTCAGGCAGGTGAAACAGAAATTCTATCCTGGAACATGAAGGTGAGAACTTGTTTCAAATGGGAGGCAGAGTATAAAAGCCTGTAGGTGTGACAGTGGGGATTCCATCTCAGGAACCAACATGGAGGAAGGAGAAAATCTTCCACTATTTGTCCTCTTACCTTCTCTACGCACGCGCACGCGCACACACACACACACACACACACACACAACCACAGCCCCACACACAAAGAAGTGCTTTGGGTTTTTTGTTTGTTATCTTAAGTTGAAGCAAGCTGTGATCCAGAAATGTTTTCTTTTTTGATAGGCATAAAGATGATAAGCCAGTGAAATGCCATCAGTATGACGGGCTTGTAGAGTTAGCAACTATCTGTGCTCTGTGTAATGATTCTGCTTTGGATTATAATGAGGTAAGACTCCTAGTGGGAAAGCGGCCTATCCCTAGCTCAAGAGAAGGGTGAGTGGAATAAAAAAGGCCATCTTCCTTCCTCCCTTTGAGAAACAAGTTCCTGATTTTATTTTCCATTTCTATTTAGTGTGGCCTAGCTGAAAAAAAAAACCCAGTGCCTTTCCTAGATCTGAGGCTGGGCACTGCAGTTATTTTATAAGATCAATAGTTGTCGTGATGGTCTGACCACCCTTACTTTAAAGGACCAGAGCTCAGAAGTCTTTCTGACAGTGGGGGTAATGATTGTACTTTAAATAGGGATTACCATACAACCTTGAGGACAGCATGAAGCTTATGGGGATATTTTGGTGGTGAAAGAATTGTAACCAAGAGAAAACTTAAATAATGGGGTTAATCATTTGCTTTCTTTCTCAGAGGTTAGGCCTTCCCTATCAGGGGATATGAACTCATCAGACAATGGCCTGAAATGAACTAATACTTTAAATGAGAAAGCACATAGTAGTGTCTCATGGTTGTACCTTGAGTGTCTTTTCCCACATGGAACAGGCTGTCCTACTGACAGTGACTTCTTTCAACACTGTAGGCAAAGGGTGTGTATGAGAAAGTTGGAGAAGCTACAGAGACTGCTCTCACTTGCCTGGTAGAAAAGATGAATGTATTTGATACTGAACTGAAGGGACTCTCTAAAATAGAGCGTGCAAATGCCTGCAACTCGGTAAGTATTTGAGCTTGGTGTACTGTTTATTACTCAACCTTACCATATACATTCACTCTTTTTTCCTTTCCTGCCTCCTTGACCTCTGCGCTTCCATTTATACCTTTGCTTTTCCCTATTTTTTTTCCTGACAGTTATAGTCAGGTAAAGTACTCTCAAGCATATAATCCTAGCACTTTAGGAAACTGAGTCCAGGAGGATTGCCATAGATTGTAGAGTAAGACTCTCATTAGACAAACAAATTCAAATCACACCAAAACAAAAAGCAAATCCCAGCAAATATTAGTAAATTGTCACAGGTATGTCACAAGGGTTGCCTTCTCCAAGGAAGCTATACACAAGCTATCCTTGGTCCTGGCAAAACCCAGCCCCTCCTGCCTACGTTTCAGTTTTTGTCTCTGCTAGCTCTTCATCAGCAGTATAGAGAACATAATTGTATGCTTTTCAAACTTAGAACTGCCCTTTGCCCTAAGTTCTCATTTGACATCACATTTGTTTAACTCAATGAAAAGAACTGTTGTGATGTGTTATCCTTTTCACTCCAGTGTTCTCAAACCCGTCCCAATCAAGCTCTTACTCTATCTGTCCATCAAAACCTCCTTTGAGTCCCTTATAACCTTGTGCTAAATCCAGGGGTTACATTGTTTATATTTGTGAAATGTAACACATAAGTCAACAATTAATGTGGATTTTCGAGCTGAAGATATAGCTCCTTGGTTAAGAGTACTGTCCGATCTTTTAGAGGGCCTGGATTTAATTCCCACCACCCACAGGGCATCGAAGAACTGTTTGTACCTCCTGTTCCAGAGGATCAGAGGTCCTCTTCTGGTCTGCATACACACGTGTGGTACACAGACATACATGCAGGCAAAGCACTCACATATACAATTAAATTGGGGGTAGGGGGTGGCTCTGTGGTTTAAGAGAAGATCACTGACCTTTTCCAGAGGACCTTGGTTCAGTACCCAGCACCCAAGCGGTAGCTCACAACCACAGTAACTCCATTTCCAGGGCATCCAACGCTTTCTTCTATACAGACGTGCATGGAGGCAAAACACCAATGTACATAAAATCATTTTTAAAAATTAAAACAAAAAGAAAACTAGAAATGTGGATTTCAACACATTATCAACCTAATGACTACTCAGATGGAAAAAATCAGTAATGATTTGAAACATTTTATATTTGTTGCTACTTTTTATTTCTTTTTTCTATTTTTTTGTAGTTGTTTTGTTTTGTGAGGCATTGTTTGTATAGCCCTGTTGTCCTAAGTAGATCTGCCTGCTTCTGCTTTTCTGCTGAGATTAAAGTCATGTGCTACCATTCAAGAATAGAAAACACTGCTGGTCTATGAAGCAGGGCTCAATAACTTAAATATAAACCCTCAAAATCATGAAGAGTACAAAAAAAGATCTTGTCGACTAACTCTGAGATTAAAATGGGCATTGGCAGCTATCGAGACCTCCCAGAATTACTTGGAATATTTATGGGTGGAAAAAGAAATAGCATGTCCAATGTAGTTAACTTTGCTTGATATAACCTGCAGTCAGTCACTTGGGAAGGTGTTGTCAATGCAGAGTTGTCTAGATTAGCATTTAGGAGATTTTTGTTTTGTTTTTAAGACAGGGTTTCTCTGTGTAACACCCCTGACTGTCCTAGAACTCACTCTGCGGACCAGGCTGGCCTCAAACTCACAGAAATCCATCCGCCTGCCTCTACCTTCTGAGTGCTGGAATTAAAGGCGTGTGCCACCACTGCACAGCATTCAGACAGTTCTTAATAGCCAGGGTCTGGGGCTGGAGAGATGGCTCAGTGGTTAAGAGCATTGCCTGCTCTTCCAAAGGACTCAAGTTCGATTCCCAGCAACCACATGGTGGCTCACAACCATCTGTAAAGAGGTCTGGCGCCCTCTTCTGGCCTTCAGGCATACACACAGACAGAAAATTGTATACATAATAAATAAATAAATAAATATTAAAAAAAAATAGCCAGGGTTTAAAGCCCTCCAGTGTCTTCCTGCACAGTTTTCTCTGTGGCATTCAGTATATAATAGTGTTATATTCTGCTGTATTCCCAAACCATAGAGGACAGTTTTATGAGGGTACAGACTTGCTGTTTGTTGTTTTGTTCACTGCTGTTTGTGCTGCCACAATCCCAAAAGACCCACCACGATAAAGTTATTTAACCAGGGCTAGAGTTGTCGTATGACGAGTGCCTAATGAGAAGTCTAGAAATAGTAATCCAGCAATGTTCCATCTCTGATCTTCTACAGGTCATAAAACAGCTGATGAAGAAGGAATTTACTCTAGAGTTTTCACGTGATAGAAAATCAATGTCTGTCTATTGTACACCAAACAAACCAAGCCGGACATCCATGAGCAAGATGTTTGTGAAGGCAAGTACTGTACAGACTGAGGCTTTTTCACCAGGTAAACAGGCAGATGCAGTTACTTACCTGAATCTCATATTCTTAGGGTGCTCCTGAAGGTGTCATCGACAGATGTACCCACATCCGAGTTGGAAGTACCAAGGTCCCCATGACTCCTGGTGTCAAACAGAAGATTATGTCTGTCATTCGGGAGTGGGGCAGTGGCAGCGACACACTGCGGTGCCTGGCACTAGCCACTCATGACAACCCACTGAGGAGAGAGGAGATGCACCTGGAAGACTCAGCCAACTTCATCAAGTATGAGGTACCTGCACCAGCACAATCAACTGCCTAGCCTGTGCTGCCTCCAGAGGCAGATGTCCTGGGGAGGCTGTCTTTAGATTATTGCTTCAGACAGAAATAGGACTTATTTATTTATCTGCTTTCAGAGTAGAATAGTCAAGGCAAGTTCAGGACAAGCCTATAAAGCTTAGTATCCATTAACAACTTATTTTACATTTTTAAAATGTTTGTTAGGTATTGGTAAAAATAACACAAGCTGAGATTTATTTCCACTTCCTCCATAGACCATAATTTTTGTCAGGGTTTGTAACAGTGAGAGCTTTGCTGTGGCCCTGGCACTGCCAGTGTCAGAGCACACTTACCCTTCAACACATTGTTTTGGGTTTTTTCCCTGGATAAATTTCTTACAGAATGTGAGAGTTTAGACTAGAATAATTTGGTGACAAGGGTGAACTCTCTTAAAAATAATCGAGTGATGGTGTGGCTCAGTGGTAGAACACTGCTGAGCATGAGCAAACCCATGTTCAGTCCCCAGTTCCATCAAGGAGGCGAACAGGTGGCAGGCTGAGGTGGGAGGACTGCTACAAGTGTATAGTGAGACCTTGCTTCAGTCAAGGGCAAGCAGAAAGTTGTAGCAAGGGCAGCCAGGACTCTTACAGTGGGATAAGCTGTTTGAACTCAGTGTCTCTCTTACTTTAGACCAATCTGACTTTTGTTGGCTGTGTGGGCATGCTGGACCCTCCCAGGATTGAGGTGGCCTCTTCTGTGAAGCTGTGCCGGCAAGCAGGCATCCGTGTCATCATGATCACTGGGGACAACAAGGGCACTGCTGTGGCCATCTGTCGCCGCATTGGTATCTTTGGGCAGGATGAGGATGTGACATCAAAGGCTTTTACAGGGCGGGAGTTTGATGAGCTCAGCCCCTCAGCCCAGAGAGATGCCTGCTTGAATGCCCGCTGTTTTGCTCGAGTTGAACCTTCCCACAAGTCTAAGATTGTTGAGTTCCTTCAGTCCTTTGATGAGATTACAGCTATGGTAAGATTTCAGACACGAGCAGTGGTTCACATGGCACAGAGAGCAGATCCATCTAGTCATGATGGTGCCTGTAATTCTGGCGCTTAAGAGACTGAAACAAGCGAGGCTACTGAATGAGATCTAAAAACAGAAGGTGTTGTGGGGTTTTTTGTTTGTGGTTTTAATCTATAAGCAATATTTAGTATTTGAGTATGTTTCTGAAGTGTGTAAATGAGCTTAAATTATGTGGCCACACCACAGATAGCTCTTGGGTTTTGAGTGTTGGTGTAAGACAATCCAAGCAGATATGCAGTTCTCTTGGTTCTGCCTCTCTGAGCTTACTACTGGACTGCTTTTACGTGTTCCTAGTAAAGGGTTTCGACACCAGCTACTGCTCTGTCCCATTTCCTTTTGCTGTCAGTCTGCCTCTGCCCAGAGGTGTGCCACATGGTGATGTCTGAATCAGCTGTGGCTTCCCTTTCAGACTGGGGATGGTGTAAATGACGCCCCTGCTCTGAAGAAATCTGAAATTGGCATTGCCATGGGTTCGGGTACTGCAGTGGCCAAGACAGCCTCTGAGATGGTCCTGGCAGATGACAACTTCTCCACCATCGTGGCTGCTGTTGAGGAGGGTCGAGCCATCTACAACAACATGAAGCAGTTCATCCGATACCTCATCTCCTCCAACGTTGGGGAAGTGGTCTGGTGGGTGCCTGACTGGGACTGTGCTGTCTTTGAAGGCCAGGGCTGGGGTGTTGGGCTTTCTCAGTTTGCTGCTTCTGTTGTGGCAACTTTGGTTGTTAGCCTTAAGTGGAGAAAGGTCTCACGGGGCTTGTCTACAGCTGCTCAGTGTCTAGAGAATATTCCTTAACACAGGAGTTAATCTGGACATACTGGCACACACCTTAATCCTAGCACTCTGGAGGCAGAGACAGGAGAAACAGAATTCCATGCCAGCCTAGTCTATACAGAGAAACCCTGTCTTGAAAGAAAGAAAGAAAAATACGCAGGACTTAGTTTACCTTGGTAGTTTAAAGTCAGAAAAGTCTTGGTCCTCTTTACGTTTCAGAATGAGTGTTGATACATATGTTATATGTGTGGTTTGTTTGTGGTTTGGGGAGAGAGGAGGTTTCCATCGTTCCCCCAAGTCACTGAGTTCCTTCTCTTCTTCCCTTGAATGGAAATTAGTATTTTCCTGACTGCGGCCCTTGGGTTTCCTGAGGCTTTGATTCCTGTCCAGCTCCTCTGGGTCAATCTGGTGACAGATGGTCTGCCTGCCACTGCGCTGGGGTTCAACCCTCCAGACCTAGACATCATGAACAAGCCACCCCGGAACCCGAAAGAACCATTGATCAGCGGGTGGCTCTTTTTCCGTTACCTGGCTATTGGCTGTAAGTACAGTTATTTGTTGTTCCTTGTTGGGGGTGCCCTTTGGCAGTGCAGTTCCTTTGAAGGGTTCTGCTAGGCCAGGAATGAAACAAAGCAACTACATAGGATCGAACAAGGTCACATCAATTTACCTACAAATAGAGTGGTGTGACTTGGTCCCCTTGTGCTGAATGTTCTGTCTAATAGGGAGTACCTGTACACCTGTGTCTTGAAGCTTGCTTTTTTAGCTCTTGACATACTGTGCAGAGCCTGGCTTGAATTCAGCTTGAACTTTTCCTCACAAGCTCCAGAGATGCCTGGTTGCTTTAGAGCAGAAACACCCTGTCTGGTCAGCTGCTCTGGCCTCTGTTAACCTACAGTGTACAGTGCTGTCCACAGCCCCTCGTGTGTAAGCAACATCATGCTTCTTTCCAGGTTATGTAGGCGCTGCCACCGTAGGTGCTGCTGCGTGGTGGTTCATCGCTGCTGATGGTGGTCCAAGAGTGTCCTTCTACCAGCTGGTATTAGCCAAATTTTTTTCTTTTTTTCTTTTCTGTGTAGTAGAGTGAATTCTTGTAAGCCTTTGGTCTTTCTGTGGTGTGGGACCATCTTAGGGCTAAACAGGTAAACAGTTGCCTCAGGCGGCTCTGAGACCCAGGCCTTTGCTGAGCTGTCCTCATGTTGGTGCTGGGGTATAGAACTGGGTATCTGGGTTAGGGAAGTTTACTGGCTGATGGAATGTGTTTGAACTTCGTTGCAGAGTCATTTTCTACAGTGTAAAGAGGACAACCCAGACTTCGATGGAGTGGATTGTGCAATTTTTGAGTCCCCATACCCAATGACAATGGCACTTTCTGTTCTAGTAACCATAGAGATGTGTAATGCCCTCAACAGGTCAGTAAGTCTTGTAGGCTGAGGGTTTATGGGTGGTCATGGCTGGTAAAGCTCTTCCTCCCAGAAAAGGGTGGGTTTTGCTTGTTTTTGTTTGTTTGTTTATTTGTTTAATTTCTATGTTTTATGTTCATTGGTGTTTTGCCATGGGTGTCAGGACCCCTGGAACTGGAGTTACAGACAGTTGTTACTTGCCATGTGGCCACTGGAAATTTACCCTGGTCTGGAAGAGCAGCCAGTGCTTATAACCCCTCAGCCATCTCTAGCCCGAAAAGGACAGCTTTAAGCAAGTTCTTGTCACCACAAGTCCTGCTATGGCAGGGTCTAAGAAAGGGACCAGTAGTCTCAGCTATGCCTGTACCTCTGAGAAAACAAGAGGTTCCATCCAAATGAGCCACTGACAAAAGTTTCCAAATGACTGTCTTTGGCCAGTACCAGCAACTTTGAGCCAGCTGAGATGGACCTGCTGCACTGAAGCCTACAGTTCTCCCCACTGCCGGGAACCCAGGTCTTAGAGTTAGGTTAGCATGAGTTGCCAAAGCTACCTTACTAACTAGCCCCCTTTGTGTCACTGACATGAGCCTTTGCATCTGGTGAAGTCATCTCTCTTCTGTCTTGCAGCTTGTCTGAAAACCAGTCCTTGCTGAGGATGCCCCCCTGGGAGAATATTTGGCTCGTGGGTTCTATCTGCTTGTCCATGTCACTTCACTTCCTGATCCTCTACGTGGAACCTTTGCCAGTGAGTCATTGTGGACCCTAGGCTGGGTTTGGTGTGGTTCCTCTCTGGCCTGTCCAGAAACTTGACATGGTCTTCTTTGTCTCAGCTCATCTTCCAGATCACACCGCTGAATCTGACCCAATGGCTGATGGTGCTGAAAATCTCCTTGCCTGTGATCCTCATGGACGAGACTCTCAAGTTTGTGGCCCGAAACTACCTGGAACCCGGTAAAGAGTGTGTGCAGCCTGCCACCAAATCCTCCTGCTCGCTGTCGGCATGCACCGATGGCATTTCCTGGCCGTTTGTGCTGCTCATTATGCCCCTGGTGGTCTGGGTCTACAGCACAGACACTAACTTTAGTGATATGTTCTGGTCTTGACTGACAGCGCTACATACAGAAGATGTTTAACTTAATCAATTAATTTTTTTTATTGTTTAAAGCAACTGTCTATTTCTGCTGAATTTTCACATGAACATATTGGCTGGTAAAGGAGGTTTCATATTCTAGATTTGTTTTGCTTTTTCTGACTCCAGTGGGACAAGATTTTCCTTTTTTATATACACATAATTAAAGTGTCCATTGACATGTACAGAGAACTAACACTATTTTATGCAGATATTTTTTTGTAGATGAAAAAGCATGTACAGTGTTCTGTTTAATACTCATACTTGTACAAAGATAGTTGAGCCAGCAGACATTGTCAGCAAATTAATTGGCAGCAGACTCTAGGAAATGAATGTGTGTGGTTTTTAAAAGAAAAAAAAACTAAATAGCATGTATTGTGTCCTTTGCATGATTCTCTGGATTTAATTTGATATCACAGTCTAATTTTTATTCATAAGCCAATTTTTCTGCACTGAGCAGAGTCCTGCTACCTCAGTCAGTATTTTTGGTTTGCCACTTCCTGCACCCTCAGCCTCTGTCACCCCCAGCCCACCCCAGCCCGCTCGGCTTCTTCTGTAGGTCTGATGGTTCTGTTTACATCCGTCTTCACGAGAGGTTTGCCTGTTCTCGCTTGTGCAGAAAACATTGCTCCAGATTCAATCGAATGGGTTTCTGTCCCTTTGCCTAGTTTTTAAGGTTATTTATTTAAATGTCTAATGTATTTTATTGTAACAGACATTGTTTTTGCCAACATTGCCTATTCAGTGGCACTTCACAATCTAGTTTAAAAGAAAAATAAAACATTTTAAATGGACAGAGAAAAATAACTGTCTTGTTCTTAATGGCCTGCCTTGAACTATCTATAATCAGTTCAGATTTCTCAGCTTAGAGCCTTAGTTTTCCTGTTCCTGAGGGGAAGGATCCTGTTCTGCTGCATAGTAGGATTTTATTTGTGATGTATAGGCACGATCTTCATGTGATAAGACATTTATGCAAGTTTCTGCTGGCCTGTTGTATGTAGCCTGGTGTAAGGGCAAGTGTGTGTGTATGTGTGTGTATGTTTTGTAAAATCTGTAAATAGCACATGACCAAATGAACATATTGTATAGAACTATTTTTATTTGAATGTGGCACTAACCACCACCATGACTCTGATGAACGTTTGCGCATGTTCAAGGTCAGTCTTAACGGCAGTGTGAGTCATTAACAGTCCTAACTGTGGTGTTTTCCTCCAATGCCTTCCAACATCCATCAACTAACGTGAGTATCTTCTCTGTGGGATTGGGGTGCTGTGGCCTGTATACAGGTGATGCCACTGAATGAGATGGCCCCTGTTGCTAGTGGGCTGCATGGCTCCTTTGCCCACCAGGCAGCCACTTCGTAAGGAAACAGGGATGCCAGCTGCTCACTACACAGACTCCAGCATAGACAATGATTTTTTTTTTTTTTTTTCGAGACAGGGTTTCTCTGTGGTTTTGGAGCCTGTCCTGGAACTAGCTCTTGTAGACCAGGCTGGTCTCGAACTCACAGAGATCCGCCTGCCTCTGCCTTCCGAGTGCTGGGATTAAAGGCGTGCGCCACCACCGCCTGGCTAGACAATGATTTTTGTGAGTTGTGGGGAAGAGGCTCTTGTGACCTGGCTGACTGACCTCAAGCTCAAGGAGCTGTGCCACCTCCGGTGCCAAACATGTCCCAAGGCTTTGGATTTTCACTGGCTACAGATAACTGATTCTATAGGAAATTTTGTCACCTTTATAGGATATGTCCCAAGGCTTTGGATTTTCACTGGCTACAGATAACTGATTCTATAGGAAATTTTGTCACCTTTATAGGATATGTCCTAGTGAGAGTGGCCATTAAACCAACCTCCTGGTATGAACTAGCTCTCAGTTTGCACATGGCAGAGAGGCAAGCAAGAGAAAGTGCCTGGTTCTAAAGGAACACAGCAACCGACTCTTGAGTTCTCTGGGTGCTGCAGGGAGTAATGATTCTCAGGAAAAAGGCAAGTTTTTGCCATTTTTGGATGTCATAAGTGTTGAAATGATTGAGTGGATCAAACACAGAATTGCAGCTGAGCAGGACAGACGGTTAGAGCCCTGAGAGGCCGAGTCAGTCCCCTGATCCTCCTCGGTTCAATGACGTCTCCAAATATGTTCGCATCCTTGATGGTACTATGGTCCTTAACATCCACAGAGACTATTTGGGCAACCAGGTCAACACCAACAGATGAACAGTTTAGATCACTGCTTCCCTGAGCCAGGAATACTTGGTACCAAGGCCAAAAGCATCGTCCCAGCCCACAGACAGCCTTACTCTCACCCTGCACCTTCAAGAAGGGACAGCAGTACATGGTTGGGCAATGCTGTCTTCAACCCAACAGAACAGTCTAACCTGGAACTCAGCTTTGAGGTTTTCTTGAGTAACCTCTTGGTACAGCTGTATCAAAGGTTCAGCCCTGCAGCCCACTCAGCAAAATGCAGGTGATGCATTCCCCAGAAGCTAGGGCGCTGCCAGGGCTGGGGAAGGCCTGTCACCTCACAGCAACTGCACCATATAGCATCCTTAAACTAGAGTCTCAGCCCAGCAGTGTCACAGACCTCAGGAACATCTTAAGACCACAGCACTGGCTTGGTACCTACAATGTCCATAAGCCAAGAGGCAGAGGCATGGTTGCCCTTTGCCGTGCATGAGCTACCAAATTTCCTCAAGAGCAACCCTTGCAGTTGAAAAAGCCTTCCAACCTTTCAAGCAGAGCTGAGCCTGCTGTCATGGAGATCAGGGAGGGAGCAGGAAGGCCTTCCCCCACCTGGTGCCATGCCACTCTGTTCCACCTGCCTCACTCTCTGCATGGCTACTGATGATCTCCCGCTCCCACTGCCCTCATACCTGACACGCCTTATAGTTTCTGCCTTGTGGGGCTTTGTTAGGAGCTGGCGGCAGCAGGAAGCACAAGGGCAGTCACCAAGCCACTGCTTGTAGATATGATGGGCAGCACGTAGGACACTTAGTTAGAAATGCTGGTCTTGCCTCTGGACCAAATGCAGTGTTCTTTCTGTCTGTCTCTGTTGGTGTCTTGGGAAGTTGTTCTAACATTGCTCTATATTTCAAGAAGCTGATTTCCTCTCTCTTTCCTTTTCAGCAATACTGGAGTAACCGCTTCCTAAACCATTTGCAGAAATGTAAGGGTGTTCGGGTGCGTGCATGTGCGTTGTTAGCAACACATCTACCAGCCCTCTGCATGACTGATGTTGGGGAAAAGAAAACTAGAAACAGTTCCCAACTCACTGTGTGATGTGGAGGAAATGTGTATTACCAGTGGGGTTTTAGCTGTTTAATCAAAATAATAACGTGTACAATTTAGCATAAAGAATCAGAGAGCCTCTCCAGAGAAGTTTGGTTTCTTTGCTGAAAGAAGAATGAGGTTCTGAAACCTTATCCAAGAATAGAAGCCATCAGCCAAGTCTCCATATTTCTCTACAAAATGTCATAGCCTCTATAGCTGTATGATAATTGTAATGCATGCCTTCAGTTGTAAGCAGCCAGATTGCTCTACAGTGACATTGAAACATGCTTTCTAATTGGCCCTGTACAGTTTGCTTATTTATAAATTTAATTAAAACACTACAGCTGTTGAATGGTTACAACATAGGCCTCCGGTCCTGACTTGAGTTGTTTTTTTGGGTGTGCAGCCAGCTGTTTCACACTGTATTAATGTAATTTATTTAATGAACTCAGAAGCAGTAGACAGATGTTGGTGCAATACAAGTATTGTGTGCATTTATTGTAATAAAGTGCTCAGCGTCAGCTCACAGCTTCTCACGGCGCATGTTTGACTGTAGCCTGGAAATAGAGGTCAGTTTCTCTCTGTGCTAGTAACAGACATGATTTCAGGTAAATAAATCTATTCTACGGTAAACCCTCAGCGTAGCGGTGGCTGTTTTATAGGACGGTGGGGATGGGTGCCAAGGTCCCTCCTGTCAGACTAGTACTCAACCAGGAGGGAAACAGAGTGTATGTCACTCAGTAGAAAATGGGCCTCATTGTTTCTCAGAGTAGGAAGAGGAGACTGCACACCTCACCTGCCTGACTGCAGAGCAACCATGCAGTCACCTTCTGAGACACAGACAAGTAGACCTGAACGGATCCAGAATTCATCCCTTTTTTGCTTGGAGTGAGCCCATTCCCTAAAATGATCTTTACTCATTCCGTGATGTCACCTAACAGAAAACTTAGCTCTTGAAATACAGGAGAACCCCTTGACAACAATGAATACCAAAGGCCAGCAAGATGGTTCAGCAGGTAATTTGCCACGTAAGCCTGGAGTTTGATTCCCGGAACCAATGGTAGAAAGAACTGACTCCATCACGAAGTTGTCCCCTAATCTCCACACATTCGGGATGATGAACCTGGAAGTATTCGTGACTAACACTTCAGAATAACAATCTTACTGTCACCACCAAATAAGACTCAAGAAATTTCTCCAGGGGCTGGAGAGATGGCTCAGTGGTTAAGAGCATTGCCTGCTCTTCCAAAGGTCCTGAGTTCAATTCCCAGCAACCACATGGTGGCTCACAGCCATCTGTAGAGAGGTCTGGTGCCCTCATCTGGCCTTCAGGCATACAGACAAAATATCGTATACATAATAAATAAATAAATATTTAAAAAAAAAAGAAATTTCTCCAAACGAACAGTCTTCCTATGCAATCTAAGCTGGCTTGGAACTCCACCTGCCTCTGCCTCCCGAGTGCTAGGTGTGTGCATCATGGCTGCCTAGCACAAACAGCCATCCTGTTCTAGTAACATTTAATAACTTCAAATTATAGATGTTGAGGATAATGAGTTTTGTTGGGTTTTTTGTTTGTTTTTTTCGAGACCGGGTTGAGGATAATGGTTTTATTCTAATGGGTTCATTCTAACATGGGAGCAGATAAGTGTGCAGTAAGTTAGTGCCACTCAAGCTCAGTGTGTTGTTGGCCAAAAGAAAACCTCTTATATCCTTAGACTCAGTCTAGTGCAAATGGGTCGGAAGATTTTAAAGCCCAAGCTGTACATTCTGGGAGAAAAATGCTATCCCCTGTCAGCTGTCTGCTGTGAACCTCCATAGTTTGTGGGAAAGCAGTGCCCCTGGAGAACAACTGGACCCAGCAGGTCCACTCTAGGCCCCCAGGAAAGCCTCGTAGAGCTACAGCACTGTCTGTAGGACAGAAGTAGAGCTGCAGGAAGCTTGGAGCAGACAAACCAGATTGAGTCAGAGCTCAGGGTCAACCCAGACCCAATGCCCAAAGCTCTAGGCCTCGACACGAAGCCTCTCACCACCTCAAAGTTTTCTAAATACAAAGAGGAAACTTGGCTTTTCTTGGCATGACCTGGACCCCTGGGAGAGAGACAAAATCTGTACACTTCATCCTAGCCAGGGGTGATTAGAATCTACATTCTAGAGTCAAGAAAACAGGTTTCTCATACACTGAACAGAGAACCAGTCTCTATACTGGCATAACAAGTATTTGCCACATCTGACCAATCTTGGCAGTTTTGCTTATCTCTGTACCCCAGTTCTTTTGTTTCATTTTCTTCTTCAGTCTCAGACTGTGGCTCAGGTTGGCCTGGAACTCTATAGTATCCAGGCTGCCTCTGCCTGGATTCAGAACTCAGAACCGTCTGCCCACCACCTGGCCCCAATTTTTTCTTTTTTAATCTTTCATTTATTTTATGTATACAGTGTTCTGCCTGCATGTGTCTCTACAGGCCAGAAGAGGGCACCAGATCTCATTACAGATGGTTGTGAGCCACCATGTGGTTGCTGGGAATTGAACTCAGGTCCTCTGAGCCATATCTCCAGCCCCCTCAGACCACTTTCCATGGCAGGTTCCAAAAAGGAATCTGCCTAAAGTAAGGCAGTGCTCAGCACCATACAGACAGGTATATCAAAGGACATGGGACCAACCTCACTGTAGAGTGCTAAAGCCTCAGGTTGGCATTGGTGTGAACAAAGGGTTAAAGGGGGCAGGGTCTAAGAGCTGCAGAGCTCTGGTCCACCCCTCAACAGGCTCAGCAGTGAAGACAGTGTCCCCAAAGGAGGCTGGACAGTGTGGATGGCAAAGGCGAGGGAGTACACACCGGGCAAGCAAGTTAAACACAGTGCTGGTGACATCCTGAGGGAGGCACCTTTCTAAAATGCTTCACACCTCAGACCAGGAGCATACCTGACAAGACTCCAGAGAATACTGATGAGCACCCTGAAACCTCAAGATGTCAAAAATTCAACGAATGTATAATAGAAAGGGAGTCACCCAAACCACAGACTTGAGAATGGGGGTGACATCAGAGACAGATCAGCAACGAATCACTAACCAGGATGCAGCAGGGGCCACAGGGACAGATGGGTGCACGTGGAGATGTGTCCTTTGAAGAAACTCAGTAAACTGCAGAGCACAGGGAATCTGACTTACATGGCTGGGGAGGGTGACAGGGAATCTGACTTACATGGCTGGGGAGGGTGCTTTGCAGGAATGACAGTGAAGCCACCAAGGGGAGACTGCACAGAGTTTATAAGGAATTGAGGTGACAAGGCATTTTACACAGACCTGAAATGGGTAATTCCGTTTGGGACAGGACTAGATGGACTTGAGGTAGACCTGACACCTGTCATCCAGTTCAGTCCAGGACATCCGAGTTTATTGCTGTACTAAGGAGCTGCTGAGATCAGAAGCAGCTGCAGCAAGGGATGAAACAGCAGGAAAGCTGTAGGAAGATCTGAGGGTGGAAATTTGCCTCTGAACTCCAGGGCAAGTGTCCATAAGCCAGGTGTCACTAAAACCTACCTGCCCACTGTTTCTGTGCAGAGCCCCCTGCACTGCCTCCAGAAAGGCCAACCATGCTCCAGAGGAGGAGGGGGACTCTCCGTTCCCCACCGCCCCCATGAAGAACGATTGTTTCACCATAATAATTAGAACCAGCTGTGGCGTGTGAGTGGAAAGGTGCTCAAGTTCTGTACAGCTCTACTTCTTTTCTACGTACAAATGACAGGAATCAATGTTGGCAGCTAGGTATAGCGGCACACACCTTTAATCCCGGCACTCAAGAGGCACAGGCAGGAGGATCTCAGTAAGGCCAGCCTGGTCTACATGGTGAGTTCCAGAACAACCAAGGCTATGTAGAAAGACCTTGTCTCAAAAAACAAAGACCTGAGAACATGAGTGTGGCTGTTGCCAGAGTCACAGAAGATACCCAAGTGGGGCTTGTGGCTTTTGTATTCCAGGTTGGCCTTAAATTTGCTATATAACTGACGATGATCTCAAACTTCTGATCCCTCTACTCCTTCCCCAATGCTGAGAATTATGGGCACTCACCTGACAACATTTTCATTTCACTGCTTGTGTGGGCAGTGGTGGAGCAGCCTTTAACCCTAGCACTCAGGAGGCAGAGGCAGACTCTATGAGTCTGAGGCCAGCTTGGTCTACAGAGTGAGATCCTGTATCTAAAAGTAAATCAAGAGAGAAAGAAAATGCTGTGAACTCCCCAGAAGTGCTAGGCCTGGACTCATTGGCAGGGTGCTCTACGGCCTTGACCTGGGAAGTAGCAGGTCCATTGTGCCCTCTGATGATATAAGAGCAATGGGCCGGGGAGACAGCTCAGTGGCTAAGAACACTGACTGCTCTTCCAGAGGACCTGGGTTCAATTCCCAGTACCCACACGGCAGCTCACAACTATCTATAACTTCAGTTTCATGAGACCCATCATCCATGGCAAAACACCAAAGTAAATAAAAATAAATTTAAAAAAGGAGTGATGCCCACTGTCTGGCACCATCCTCTTGACTCCATCAGGGCAGATTTTTGCTCTCTGGTTCCCAGCTAACTCCTGAGGTAAATCCAAGCTGTCTATGGGATGGCAGAGGCAATACTTTGTGCTAAGAGGTTGGAGTAGATGGAAAACTCAGTTTCTACAGGCCTTGGTCTGGCTAAACCAGACAGCACCAATCATACAAGAGAAATCTGAGCCCGTCTGAAAGCAGGTCTGAGCCTGTCTGAAAGCAAGGGGGTAATCATGTCCACGGGAGCCTGGGCCTCAAAGGACCAGCCACAAAGCTCTAGCTGGGGGGGGGGGGGGGGGCTCCAGGGATGTACTGACAGGGATGTCTGGGACAGGCCAAGGCCCTGGGGGGACACCAAAGGAACCACGAGCCTCATCCCACATGCAGAGTCAGATCCAGGAGTCAGCCCTCAACCTTCAGGCGAAGTGGTCTAACTTTAGCAAAGGGAAGGAGTTCCCCGAAGGCAGAGCTGGGCACAAGGGATTTTCCTGAGCCCCCAGGCCTGAGAGAACAGTTGTTACTCACTCCCAGCTGGCCATTTAAGACTGGGTCCTGGTTCACCCCTAATCTAATGCTCAAGAACAAGTATTAGAGAGTGAGGGCACAGCTGGGGGGGGGGAGCCAGCCTGGGCTACAGATTATTACAGTCTGAACAGTTGGCCAGCCTCCCCCTGGAAAGTTCCAAGGATTACTCCACTCCACTCTGCACATCCTGCTAGGGATTTACCCAAAGAAGGAAAAGCTGGGAGCTAAGAGAAGCCGCCAGAGGGCTGTTTATAGACAGACTCGGGAGACCTAAGCGGCAGGAGCACCAGTCTCAGGATGACAGCCCCATGGCCAGGCTGGCTGGCAGCCTGAACACAGCAAGACTGAGCATGAGGGCTGCTCAGGGGACAAGGCTAGAGCACCTGGGGGTGGGGAGCTGCATCAGCTGGAGAATGACAGCCATGAGCCAGTGAGCATTCTGCTCAGGGAGTCACAGCATGTGACCTCAGGGTTCAACAGCGATGTGAGGTCAAAGAGAGCTGAGGCAGTGCCAGACCAGAAGCCCACAGTTCTAGGGCTAACATGACATGGTAGATATGGCCAGACATTAAATGCCTGGTGAACCCCAGGTCAGGGAAGGTTCTAGTCTGTCACCCGAGAGTGAATGCCACATCCATGATGGCCCTCATGGCACACTGCAGTCCACAAGAATGTGACCTTCTTGTGCCCTGGGACTATAGGGTCGGGTCAGAAACAGTGTCTGACCTCAAGAAAAGCATCCACCAACAGCTAAGGGCATGCAGGGGCTCTGCACAGCACGTGATGAATGTGTCCAGCAGAGCCTGGGTTTTCATTTCATACAAAGTGTGTGCCATACACAGTCGTTTCATTTCACAGACTGTGAATGGCTTTTACCCATTTTTCAAAGCATTTCACTAGCAGGAACTACATTCTTGTGTACCAGCTATGCATCCCTAGCTGCAGCTCTCACCCACTCAGCCATGCATTCCCTGCTGCAGCAGTTCTACCCTGCCTAGTGTGAGAAACTTGACTCTTCCAGGTGCTTGAGATAAGTAGAACCGTCTGCCCTGTGACTGGTGGTGTCTTTCATCTAGCAGAACATTCTTAAAGTGCATTCATGTTTTCAGTTTTGTGGTTGCATGACAATCTTAGCTGGACCACATTCTGTGTATGCATTCTTCACTGGATGCCTGGGTTGTTCCCACCTCTTGTCAATTGTGAACGCAGACGTGCAGTCCCTGTCTGGGTGCCCCCTTTCATCCCTTTGGACATCTTCCAGAAGTGGAATAAATGGGCTGCCACAACTTTGGATCTACCAGAATTTTCCACGTGGCCGCACTTTTTTCTTTTTTAGTGATTTCTTTGTATGTGCATTGGTGTTTTGCCTGCATGTATGTCTGTGAGGTTGTCAGATCCTGGAGGTACAGGCAGTTGGAAGTTGTCATGTGCATGCTGGGAATTGATCCGGATCCTTAGAGCAGCCAGTGCTCTTAACCTCTGAGCCAGCTCTCAGCATGCCCACACTTCTTACATCCCAACAGACTGATACACTTTCTATTGATGGCCACTAACGCAGGCAATCGGTAGGGTTCTGGAATCTTCCTGGTTTGTTGATGTGTGATTTGTAACATAAACTCTCTCCCCTGCTAATGACAAACATTTCCTGTAGTCTTGGAAAACCCCATGCCCTTGCCCTGTCTACTGCTGGTCAGGCCTGGAGGGAGCTTGACAGCAGAAGCCAGCCTTTGTGCCCTTCCTCCTCCCCAAGAGAGAGGTGGCAGCTGATGCCTCACCTCCTCCTCAGGGGAGGGAGGCCTCCCTCTGTGTAATGTGGAAAGCCTGAGCAAGGTGCTTACCTCAGCAGCTTCCCCAGAGGCCATGGTGAGCTGTCTGTCCAGTCTGGCCTCAGTGTCTGACATCAGCAGCTGATGTGGCCCTTGAGAACTGGTCTCAGCAGTCCTCACAATGAGCGTGTTGAGTCTGTGCTGGCAGGAGCAGTGTGATGCTTACTGGCCCGGGCCTGTCCTAGGTGAGCCAGGTTTAGGCAGTAAGACCCAGATGCCACAGGTAAGGCCAGTTAAGGCCCATTCTTCCCACTCACAGGTGTCTACAGGGTGGAGCTCCAGGACCTCTCTGAAGTCAGCCTCAAGTCCAACAAGCCTGCCAAAACCAGGAAGTTGGGTAGAGCAAAGATGACCACGCCCCAGGTCAGGGTTCCAGATCCCACAGTCTACAGCAGAGAACCACGCCCAAGCGTGAGGCTGGCTGGATGGCTGGTTGTGTGCCAGAGGAAGGTTCAGAAACACGTGTGTGGCTGCCATGGGTCCTGTGGGTGAACCACATGTACCAGGCCACTAGGTCCAGCAGGGACTCGGCAATGGAGAGAGGCCCATGAGCAGGGCAGGGCTACAGTCCCCACCAGGAAGGACTAGCGGCTGACAGCTCCTCAGCACCTGTGGTTTTAATAAGAAGGACCCTCAGATCATAGGTTTGAGTGCTCAGTCACCAGGAAGCATTTGAAAGGGTCAGAGGATTAGGAGGTGCGTGGCCTTGGAAGTAGTGTTTCAGAATGGGCAGTGGGCTCTGAGGCTTCAAAACCCCATGCAAGGCCCAAGCTTGCTCTCTATGGATCAGGCTGTTGTTCTCCAGAACTGCTGGTTACACAGCAAGATCTGTCTCAAAAGACACAAGATAAATAAAACAGGCCAAGTCTCCTCAAAGTCTCTGTGACCTCAACCTGTGCGTACTACCTGCCCTGAGCCATTTCTGAGGCACCACAGGCTCAGTGCCTGCCTGCATGCTACCATGTTCCCCACCATAATGAGAGTGGACTAAACATCTGAAACTCTAAGCAAGCCCTCAATTAAATGCTTTCTTTCAATAAGAGTTGGCAGTGGTGGCGCATGTCTTTAATTCCAGCCCTTGGGAGGCAGAGGTAGGCAGATCTCTGTGAGTTTAAGGTCTACAAGAGCTAGTTCCAGGACAGGCTCCAAAGCAACAGAAAAACCCCGTCTCAAAAAAAAAAAAAAAAAAAAGCAAAGCAAACAAAAAAGAGTTGCTATAGTCAGGGTGTCTTCACAGCCAGAGGATAAGACAGCGCTATGCTGGGGTCTCCTGCTTGTTGAATCCTAAGCGGGGAGGCTGCACAGCTGCTCCCACACTTGGATGGGGAGTACAAGAGCTTAGCATAAACACTTCATCCCAGCTATGACATGCTGATGCCACAAGGTCCCTGTGGGGAATCGTGTATGCTTAAGGCTCATTGCCACTCAGGTTGCTTGGCTTCCCAGCAAGCAATCAGTTCAAGTGGAGAGTCACAGGCTCCCAGTCCTGATGTGCTGTAGTCAGAGTGGCAGTGTCAACACTCCATCCTTTGAAAGTGCTTCCTAACCATGGGGTTGCTACACTCCTTACGCCTCAGCCCAAGGCTGGACCTGAGGGGTCCACCTGGGATGGAGAGTCACACTGGCCCAGAGGCTCCCTGCAGCATGGGAGACATGTAATAAGGGGAAGAATTCCAGGACACTGAAGGGAGCTGGAGAACTATCTGACCTATGTGAATCCAGCCTGAAATGAGGACAGGAGGGGGGACTGGGTTCAAGTTATGCTCAAAGGGTTTTGTCTTTTCTTTCAGCACTGACTGGTCAGTGGTGCTGTGGGGGAGGCCACGTCAGGAAAAGCACCACCCACATGCTGCCTATGAAATGGCTCAGGGCAGGTAGTGAACACAGGCTGAGGCTCACACTGAGACATTTTCATGAGACTTAGTCCATTTACTTACCATGTATCTTGAGACATGTATCTTATTGTGTGGGCCAGCATGTGTAGAACTGTCATGCCTCTGCCTCCCAAATGCAAGACTCCAGTATATGTCACCACCAGGCTGCTCTGGCCCACTTTCCACTGCTCTGATGGATGTTCTGAATTTGACTACTGTACATTTACAATGAATCTTTTGCTTGGTTTTGTGAAACAGGGTTTTTCTGTGTAACAGCCCTAGTTGTCCTGGAACTAGCTCTTGTAGACCAGGCTGGCCTGGAATCACAGAGATCCGCCTGCCTCTGCCTCCCGAGTGCTGGGATTAAAGGCGTGCGCCACCATCGCTGGCACAATCAATCTTTCATGTGCTCATGTACCTTGGTCTGCATCCTGAAAAGCATCCACCTGCAGAACCCAGGAGGGAGGATGAGGCAACTTCTTCCCAGTAGCTGAGTGACTTTCAGCTGCTCCAGGACAGATGCTGAAATCAGACCCTGACCTCGGGCCTCTGAGAGCCAGGTGACCCTGTATGAAGGGTTCAGGGTTCTGCCTCCAAACACACGGGAGAAGGGGGTGTATTTATGCCAAACTGTTGTAGGGTCTCAGGGCTGACTAGGAGACGGAAGGAGAGTCTGTGAAAGGGTGTCCACTGTGACACCACTCAACAGTTTTATTAGGTGGACCGGCCCAGTGTGCGGCCACACTCCCATCATGCTGCTTCTCAGACCTGCCCAAGCTGAGGCCGAGCACCGCTCTGCAGTCAGTGAAGAACACAGTTCTGCACTGCCATTCCTACCAGGGGGTGGGCGAGCCCAGGACCAGAACACCTCTGACCATGCCTGTGCATGTCCTGTGAACCCATTCACTGAGAGAAAAAAGCGTCCTCCACCGGTACATCAGAACCACTCAGAGCCTGGTGAGTCTGCAGCTTGGGTCGCTCTCAGTCCTCAGCAAAGCAGGGCAGAGTAAAGTCCTTCTGACAGACTCAAGTCCTGACCACAAGGTGAGGAAACGGGCAAGGACTCCTGTCACAAGCACACTCCTCCCACAGCATCTGCCTGTCCAAGAATCACCAGAAGCTGCCGCTGGGCCTTCACTGCATGCCAAACCACTGCTCCTGGTCAGCCCACTGGGCAGCCTCACTGTCGCTGCCCTCCAGGTCTCCTTCTTCCCCACTCCCTTCCATGTCATCCACATCTTCCTCCTGGGTAGCATCCGTGGGACTCTCCTCCTTCTCCATCTTCTGCATGCCCTCTAGAGACTTCTGGTCATTGGGGTCCAAACTAAGGAACAACAAAACAAAGGAGAGAGAGGCCTGAGTCTCTGCCTTGCTCCACTGGACTGCTCTGTCACCAAGCTGGCCCAGCAGTGAAACACTAGGGTCAGAGATGATGCAAATGATTGTGTCTTCCAAGGCTGGACCCGGGGAGTCCATCAGAAGTGAAAAGGGACACTGTCCTAAGTTTTAGAAATTTTAACTTGAGGGGGTTGGAGAGGTGGCTCAGCGGTGAAGAGCACTTGTTGTTCGTTCATTCAGAGGACCTGGGTTCAGTTCCCAGCACCCACATGGTGACTCATGACCACCTGTGACCCCAGGACCCAGGTATCTGACGCCCCCTTCAGGCACACATGGTATACAGACATATGCAGGCAAAGCAACCACACACCATACATAAAGTAAAAATAAATTAATAAACAATAAAATATAATGACTAAAATTGCAATTAAAAATTCTTAATTAGTCAGTGGTGGTGCACGCCTTTAATCCCAGCTCTTGGGAGTGAGTTCTAGGACAGGGTCCAAAGCTACACAGAGAAAGCCTGTCTCAAAAAAATCAAAAACAACAACAAACAGAAAAACCAAAGAAAGAAAAAAAATTTAAGTTTTTCCTCTATAAAGTTTTCTTTAAAAAAAAAAATTATGTATTATGTATACAACGTTCTGTCTGTGTGTATGTCTGCAGACCAGAAAAGGGCACCAGACCCCATTACAGATGTGGTTGCCGGGAATTGAACTCAGAACCTCTGGAAGAACAGACAATGTTCTTAACCACTGAGCCATCTCTCGCTCCCCTCCATAAAGTTCTTAAACCATCTCACAACTACCAAGCTCTAGCACTATGCTAGCAGGAGCAGCCAGACACAGCCACTTATGTCCATGTTATCACAAAGACTGCATGCTACACCATGGAACTGATTAAGTCCTGAGAATAGGAATCAGAACCAAGGCATTTTCATTAGTAGCAACCCCACAAAGATGCGAGCCCAGAATCCTCATTTATTTGGCTCCTTAAGCAAGCACTCTCCCTCTGAAGCAAGTCCCCAGCCACAAGCAGCCTTTCTCCAGTGATGACCGCCCACGGCAGTTAGTGGGTTGGCAAATACCTCTAACCTTGGTGCTTGACTTCATTCCAGGCCATGCTCACAGACACAGGGTAGTTTGTTATAACTCCTCCTTACCCAAAGCTTACACGAAACTCTTGCCTACCCAGAGGCTCACACACTTTGGCCCACCCTACACACTGCAGCAAAGAGTTCTGTGTACTGAGTGTCACTGAGTGCTCAGAAGCACTGCCTCAGATGAATGTGAGACTTGATGAGGACACCTCCTTGCTATACCTAATACATACTCTTAAGTCTCAAAAAAAAAAAAAAAAACCCACTTCTGCACTAATCAGCAAAAATGCCTGCTGCATTTATTATTTACTCCATACCAGGTACAGTGCTAAGCACTTTTTATTGAATACTCTGAATTCTCATTCAGCCATTTATTTATTTTCAAAAATTAAGTTTATTATTATTAGCGTTATTAATTAGTGTGTGTGTGTGTGTGTACATGTAGACATTTGTCTGTGCATCATGTATAAGTCATGGCATGCATGCAGAGGTCAAAGGACAACCTTTCAGGTGGTTCTCTCCTTCCACCTTTATGTGGGTTCCGAGAACTGAACTCAGGTCTCCAGGGTTGTGTGGCAAGTACCATTACTGGCTGAACCATCTTGATAGCGCTTAACTCAGTCATTTAATAACCAATGAAGTAAATATAACAAGGAAAATGGTTAGTATTTTGATCAAGATGTCAGGTAAAAGCTGTATTTAAACTTCAGAATTTAAGTTTTTAGTTATTATAGAAGGTAGAAATATAGGAAAACACTTACCGCTACTTTGATCTTAAAAAAGATACACGAGGTGAAACCCTATGAAGTTGTGGCGTGGAGCATCGGTACAGTCTAATGTGATGACGGGGCTGGAGAAGAGGGAAGCTTCTCTAACTGTTACTATGTCAGAAGTCGAGGATTCATTAAATCTTCTCATTACTATTCTTAGCCTGCCTTCAACTGTGGACAAAGTAGGTGTCTGCCTCCTCTCCCTCCCTCCCTCCCTCCCTCCCTCCCATGGGAGGCTGAGCACCCACCTCAGTGCTATACTGTACTGGTCCATTGCTTCCTGGTATTCGTTCACAGCTACTAGGAAGTCCCCCAGGATCCGATGCAGGACACAGTCGCTCTGATTGGCCAGGGCATTCCTCAACAGAGCAATTCCATCTTCATATTTCTGTTCCCTGCCTACAGAGAAAGACAATTTCACTGCTCAGCCAATGCACAGTCACACCCACCACATATGACAACTTCTCCAGAGACATCCTTAAAGGGCACTGCAATTGCCTTTTCACTCATGTGTGTGTGGTCTTTATTTCATTAGGAAATGGTAAAATGAGTACTGAATCTTTAAAAAAACATTTTCTTACATCAATTTATGTGAAAGGAGGTGAGCATACCACAGCACGTGAGTGAAGGTCAGAGAACAATTGTGGAAGTTGGTTCTGTCCTATCAAGTGGGTCTTGAGGCCTGAACTGAAGCTGTCAGCCTTGATGGCATCTTTACTTAAACCACTGAACCTGTGTTCTGAATCTTTAGATACACTCTTAAACTTAAAAAAAGGGGGGGGGGGGAGAGCCAGGCGGTGGTGGCACACGCCTTTAATCCCAGCACTCAGGAGGCAGAGGCAGGCGGATCTCTTGAGTTCGAGGCAGCCTGGTCTACAAGAGCTAGTTCCAGGACAGGAACCAAAAGCTACGGAGAAACCCTGTCTCGAAAATTAAAAAAAAAAGGGGGGGGGGGCACACTAGTGCACGCCAGCACTAGGGAGGCAGAGGCAGGAGGATCTCTGTAAGTACGAGGCCAGCCAGGTCTACAGAGCAAGTACCAGGATAGTCAGAGTTGATACACAGAAAAACACTATCTTGAAACAGTCAAATTCAATTTTATTTCCCAAACCAGCAGAAATATAGGAGTTTATCATGAGTCAGAACAAATGGTGTCCCTACTCATGTGATGTCCTGTGCTGCCTTTAGAATGCAGATGCCAGCCAGAAGGCCAGCACCAGACGAGAGACCACTGGCCCTGTACTAGAACCACAAGCCAAAACAGCTTCCTCCCAGCATCATGTAAACATATGGTTATGCCAGAAGCAAGAACAAAGCCCAGAGAACCCAGACAGCTCTGAACAGCTCAAACTGACTAAAACCAGCTGCATTCAGACTAAAGTAGTTTAAAACTAAACCAGAGATGAGCTGAGCAGCTACAAGTGATTTTAGCTGGTTCACATCAATCTAAGTAGGCCTGAGCCTGTCTGGTTGTGATATATGTAAAGCATTTCAGGCAGGCTCAGACCTGCTCTATCATCATAAGCTTCAGGGACTGCAACACCCCCCGGAGATGTGGGACCCAACAACCAAGAAGAACACAGAAGGGTGGTGCACTCACTGAGCAGCTCTGCCTTTTTCACGACAGCCTTCACATAGTCCGGCCTCTGGGCCAGTGCTTTATCTAACAAAGTTTTGGCTTTCTCCTGCGTCACTGGATCTTCCAGACACACGGTGGCTAAGAGGGTAAGAGTCTGCGCATTTGCACCTAGAGTTTTGTAAACATTGTTGGCCATCACCATTGCTTCTCGAATGCTGTTCGAAGCTAAGTAACATTCTATGAGACCTGAAAAACAAAGCAGAGATGCTGTATCGCAAGACAGCCCCATCACACCACTCACCATGCTCTGCCGCACCCGCCCTGCTGTGCCTTCCCCCATTCTAATGACCCAACGGGACTAAAAATGACCCAGCATAGCCTCTGACTATATAAGCACATTTTTCTTCTTTCCAACTTCAAATTTTTCTCTTCAAATTTGAACTCATCTTCCCGTTACGAGACAGACTACTGAGCTTATTTTTAAATTCTTATAAAAATGTTTTAGAGGAACAGAATCTTGTAAGAGCTATTTTAGTATTGGTGACTCAGTCACCAAATGTTGCTAAACCTGGCACAGCTCTGCTGGGCTACAGCAACATCCTGTCTCAAAAAATATTAATAATAAATTTAAAAAAAAAATTAACCAACCAATCAATGCTGGAGAGACTCTGTCTGTTTTTTAAAGCTGCTCATCCCCAGCCGCCATGACTCTAACATACAACAGAACTCTGACCTAACAAAACCTTCCATGTAGCGCAGCTGTCACGTCAGCCACACTGGCAGTCTCCTATCTTACCTTCATAGCAGTCTAAGCGGCAAGGTGCGAGCCTTATGGCCTCCCGAAAATGTATGATAGCTTCCTGGACTCTGCCCATGTTCCTGAGTGCTGCTCCTTTGAGGAGCAGAGCTTGGACACTGTTGCTGTTCAGCTGAATGGCCTTGGCACCCAGGTACAGGGCCCGAGAGTAGCGTTTGCTATAGAAGCTATGGCATCTAGGGAAAAGAACAAGTTATTTGAGAAAAGCCTCAATGGCCGCCAGGCTGGGGGTGCAAATTCCTTTAACCTTAGCACTTGAGAAGCTGACAGACTGTCTTTAAAAACAAAACAAAACCCAAAAAAGTTGTCCAAATGGCTCAGAGGATTAAGGTGCTTACAGCCAAGGCTGATGACTTGAATTCAGTTCCTAAGACCTACAGAGGGAAGGAGAGAACCGCTCTTGCTGTCTTGTGACTTCCACACACATGTGGCAAGTGTTGACACATTCACACACAATAAATTAAAATGCAATAAAAATCTTTTGAGGACACTTCATCCACAATCAGAGAAAGTCAATTACAAATTATGCTTACAGCTACAACCCAGATATCAGTAAAGAAGCTAAACAAAACAAATATAAACCAATTAAGTATCACTCCGAGGGCATCTTACACAGGCATGGTCAAGCACTCCAGTAACCCCAGCATGTGGATGGTGGAGTAAAGAGGCTCAGAAGCTGAACTTCAGTGAATCAGTGACAGAGTGCCCGTCCACAGATGGGGTAACTATGTCACCTCCCCTTTCGGAGAGGCCATTGTAGAAGAGGGCAGGGCAGAAAGAGTCTAAGAGGCAGAAGTCTGGGAGAATTGGTGCATTATCATCAGAACATTACAGAACACATGCGCTCCTGAATCCACGGAGCTGCGGTCCCACAAAATCAACATTCCAGCTTGGAAGTGGACAGGGTCTATGACATCCCACCCATAAATGAGGACCTACGGATAGTTGGTGGCTCTGGGGAAAGGAGAGTCCATTTTTCTTTAAGTCTGGCTTAACAGTGGGTCAACTACACTCCACTGTATTGCCCTATACCCAAAAGAAAATGGAGAGCACAAAATGATGTCAAAGGTTTATTAAATAAAAAAGAGAATAGCAGGTTGGGGAAGGGGTAGGGAGGATGGATCTGCTGGAATTAAGAGGAGGAGTCTGAAGTGAATATGATCAAAATACTGACGTGGGATTCCCCTCTGTATGCTGTGAATACCATCGTTAATAAAGGAACTGCTTTGGGCCCATAGCAGTGCTATAGGGGAACAGAGCTAGGCAGGGAAAACTAAACTGAATGCTAGGAGAAAGGAGGCAGAGTCAGAGAGAAGACGCACTGAAGCTTTGCTGGTAGGCCATGACATCGTGGTAATGCACAGATCATTGGAGATTGGTTAAATTAAGATGTAAGAATTGGCAAATAAGAAGCTAGACTAATGGGCCAAGTAGTGACTTAAATAATATAGTTTCTGTGTGATTATTTTGGGGCTGAGCAGCCAGGAACAAACCTTACCTCTAATTACAATGTACAAAATTCTCTAGGAATTAAAAAAAAAAAAGGATCAGAAGTCTAAGGCCAGCCTCAGCTACATGGTAGCCCCAGTCTTAGGGTACATGAGACTCTCTCAAAAAACAAAGGATAGGGGCTGGAGAGATAGCTCAGAGGTTAAGAGCATTGCCTGCTTTTCCAAAGGTCCTGAGTTCAATTCCCAGCAACCACATGGTGGCTCACAACCATCTATAATAGGGTCTGGTGCCCTCTTCTGGCCTGCAGGCATACAGACAGACAGAATATTGTGTGTGTGTGTGTGTGTGTGTGTGTGTGTGTGTGTGTATACATACACTTAAAAGAAAAAACAAAAAACAAAGGATAGCCTAGCATGGTGACACAGAAGAAGGGTCTCTTTTGAGTTCCAGGCCAGCCTGGTCTACATACTAAGTTATAGGACAGCCAGAGTTACATAGAGAGACTTAATTTCAAAACAACAGCAGCTCTTTGGTCTCCATAGCAGAAACAAGATGAGGAAAGATGCCGAACATCATCCTTTGGAAAGTTTTGCAATAAGATGCACAGGTTGTGTAGCTAACAACATATAAGCAACATGTTGTGTAGTAACAGCACTGCTGTAGCTCTAAGGCCTACCACCTTCAGAAGTCTACCTATGGCAAATACAGCTCCCTGCCAACACCAAGAGAAAGCATAACTAGAGTGCTAAGGCTAAGAGAAGAAACACTACTGGGATTGGGCCAATGAGGTTACCTAAAAATTATCTAATACAGATTAGGACATGGATTCTGTGCCAGGCAGTGGTGGTGGTGCACACCTTTAATCCCAGCACTTAGGAGGTAGAACAGACGGATCTCTGTGAGTTCGAGGCCATCCTGGTCTACAGAGCAAGTTCCAGAGCAGCCAGGGCTACACAGTAAAACACTGTCTCGGCATAAAACAAAACAAAACAAAACGGCGTGGCTTCTGTGAAGGAACAACACCTAACCCCAAGAGGGTGGCTCTTGTAGCATCCAATTCATCTTGAAGATTAACAGTCAGACTATAAAATGTCCTGGTTTAAAAACAAAAACAAAAAGGTCAAAAAAGACACAAAATGATCCAAAAAATTAAAAATAAAAAAGAGGACTAAAGAGAAGGCTCAACAGTTTGGTTTCTAGTATCCACACGAGCAGTTCACAACTGTCTATAACTCCAGCTCCAGGAGATTCAACATCCTTTTATGACCTCCACAGGCACCTGCTCAAACGTGGCACATACTCACACATTCAGGTAAGTTTAAAAAAATAAAAATAAAAAAACCACACTACCTTAAGAAAAAAAATCTGGCAGTGGTGGTGCACACCTTTAATCCCAGCACTTGGAAGACAGAGGCAAGTGGATCTCTGTGAGTTCAAAACCAGCCTGGTCTACACAGTGAGTTCCAGGACAGCCAGGGCTACACAGAGAAACCTTATCTTGAAAATAAATAAATAAATAAATGGAAAGGGACTGGAGAGATGGCTCAGTACTTCATAGCACTTGCTGCTCCTGCAGAGAACCAGGGTTTAATCTCCAGCATCATTTGTAACGTCCGTTCCAGGGAATCTGACCACTGCAAGCACCAGCCACTCATGTGGCACACAGACATACATGTAGGCAAAAACATCCAGACACATAAAACTAAAAAAACAAAACAAAAAAAAAGGACTAGGACATCTAGATATTGTCTTATAAAATCCATGTGGTGTAGGAGGTTCTTCTGTTTATGTGTTGCTTTCATTGGTTGAATAAAGAAACTGCCTTGGCCTTTTGATAGGGCAGAACTTAGGTAGGCGGAGTAGACAGAAGAGAATGCTGGGAAGAAGGGTAGACAGAGAGCCACCATGGAGCTGCCAGAGACAGACATGCTGAATCTTTCCCAGTAGGCCACTTCCAAGTGGTAATACAGATTATTAAAAATGGATTAAATCAAGATGTGAGAGTTAGCCAATAAGAGGCCAGGCAATGATTTAATTAATACAATTTCTATGTGGTTATTTCGTGTGAAAGATAGCGGGGTGGCTGGGACAACAAGCAGCTCACTCCTCCTGTTACAGCCATGTTGTCAGTGTGAGGCCAGTACTGACTGCTCTTACCCTGAGTGAGGCCTACTAAACACAACGCATCATCTCTGTCCTTAAAGTAGGGATCATTATCCTGGTCTCCAAATAAGGAAACATACTCAGAAGAATCAATAAATGCCTGCCCAAAGTCACAGGCACATCCTGGTTTGATTCAGGTCTCATGACTGTGATTTCAACTTTTTGTTTAAAGACACGGTCTTAACTATGAGGCCCTGACTGACTAGAGCTTGCTATGAAGACCAGGCTAGCCCTAAACTCACAGAGATCCACCTGCCTCTGCCTCCTGAGTGATGAGAATAAAAACCTGCACCACTATGCCTGGTTCAACTCATATTCTCTTAAAGAGAAAAAAGTATCTTTTTTTAAAATCGACTGAAAATTGGTGAGAAAAAAAGAAGGAATAAGCCAGCATACCCAGAGACCACCCAGGGCTCCGCGTGCTGATCTGAAATGTTGAAAAGGCGGCAGCCAAGGTTCTCCACATCCTCCAGCCGCCCTTCTCGTGCCAGGAGGTAGCCATAAACATCCATTCCTGAAAGAAAGAGCATTGTAGTAAGAGGTTCTTCTACCAAAGAGGGAAAGGTCCTCAGAAAAGGCAAAGGAGGCAGGAGAAATGGCTCAGCAGGCAAGAATATTTCTTGCAGAGGCTCAGGTTCAGTTCCCAGCACCAACATAGAGGCTCACAACCACATGTAACTTCAGTATCAGGGAATCTGACTTCTGAGGGAAACAGGGACGTACATAGTACACATACACACATGAAGGGAAAACACACACAGAAATTTTAAAAAGTCAGAGAAGAACCTGTGAAATGGGTAAAGGAAACTGCCACCGAGCCTCCGGGACTCACATGCCCTCAGACCTTCTATGTGCGCACATACCATACACACACATACACAAATAATTTAATTTTAAAATTAAATAAGCCGGGGTGGGAGTGGCATATGCCTTTAGTTCCAGCACCCAGGAGGCAGAGGCAGTTGGATCTCTGTGAGTTCAAGGCAGTCTGGCATACAGAGGGAATTCTAGGATACCCAGGGCTGTTATCCAGAGACACCCTGTCTCAAGAAAAAAAAAAAAAAACCCTCTGGAGATGCAGCTCAGTTGGGAGAGAAGTTGTGAGCATGCAAGGGTTCAATGTCTAGCACCACATAAATATGATGGTGGTACAGGTCAATAATCCCAGCATCTGGGAAGTAGGAAAAGCAGAAGTTCAGAAGTTCAAGGTCTAAGTGACTGGTGAATGGATAGCAAACTATCCAAAACAAAAAAGGCCCTCTCTTCTGGCCTCTGTGGGCTCCTGCACATACATGCTCAACATAAACTTGCAGGCAAACACCACACACATGAAAGAAGGAAAGACAGAGACAGGCAGGCACAGAAGCAACAGATCCTACATCACAACTTGAAAGCCATTAATGTCAAGAACTGTCTGTCCCTAAACCTGTAGTGTGGTGAACAACTGCCCAGAAAAAAAACTCAAAAAAGCATCTCATAATTGCTGTTACTCAAGAGCTCTCAGCCATCAGCACATGCTTACTATGCTGAAAAACACCCAGTCTCAAACAAACAAACATATAAAAATGGCCTCTGGCCTATGCCCCAAAAAGCTGTAGTTTTGTTCTGGAATGTAGTTCACTAAGGAACACACCTCTCTCATTCTTCACCCTGCCAAGTCCCTTTCACTCCTCCCTCATGGTTTATAAAGGCCGTGCTGGGGGCTGGAGAGATGGCTCAGTGGCTAAGAGCATTGCCTGCTCTTCCACAGGTCATGAGTTCAATTCCCGGCAACCACATGGTGGCTCACAACCATCTGTAACGAGATCTGCTGCCCTCTTCTGGTCTGTAGACACACAGAGATAGAATATTGTATACATAATAAATAAATAAATAAATAAATATTTTAAAAAAATTATAAAGGTCGTGCTGACTCTCACAAACCTCCTCTTACTGTTCTCCTTCCTTATCATCCCTTCAAATTCCCACTCCTCACAGCAAGATCAAAGCCACACTTCTGCTAGCCTGGGTTTTGAGTGTAAGTATCCAATTCCAAGCTACCAATGCCACCAGGCTCTTATTTTTCTAAACACTAATTTTTTTCTCTCTCTCTTTACTTTTTTGTTTTTGTTGGGTTTTTTGTTTTGTTCTGTGATTTTTGTTTTTTTCCAGACAGAAGTATCTCTGTGTAGCTCTGGCTGTCCTGGAACTCACTCTGTAGACCATGCTGACCTCAAATTCAGAGATCTGCCTGCCTCTGCCTCCCAAGTGCTGGAATTAAAGGTGTATACCATTACTGCTGGCTTCTATTCAAGTAGCCCAGAATGGCCAATGAACTTGAACTGCTGACCCTTCTTTTTCTACCTCTCAAGTGCTGGGATTACTAATGTGGTGTAGGTAGATTGACAGGGGAGATCTTGCACGAGCACACTTTCTAGACCGTTCCCACATCTCGATACTTGGGAAGGCCCCTTCATACCCAGTCATCCTTTTTGTTTGGTAGAGTCAGGGTCTCACTGTATAGCTAGCCTTGATCTCACAATCCTGCCTCAGCATCCTGAGTGTTACAACTATTGTTCAGTCATTCTGTACTCATATAAAAAGCCTGCTTGCTGTCCTGAGCCATAGTCTTCTGTTGGCCTCTGTTGAGTCTTTATGATCTCACTTCTCTCTACCCCTGAGCATTCAATTTTTCAAACTGCTGGTCCCTTACCTGCCTCTCAGGCCACTGTTCCTTGTTCCTTTACCTGGAACTGCCTCTAGACCAACAGCTGCTCTGCCTGCTCTGATGATACTTTAACCACTCTGTCCCTTTCCTAATATCCGTTCCCTACTTCTCCATAATTATACTAAGGACAGAGTAAAACAAAAATCCCTAAAAAGGACATTAGGGTTCTGCAGATGCCATCAGTCAGCCACATCATAAATTTATAATTCACAGGGACGGGGGCCATGATACCCCTTAAAAGAAAAAGCTAAGCAATGGTCTGTGAGGAGAAAACACTTATATTCAAGTCAAAACAACCACTCAGAATAGAATTAGCTAAGTGTTAGAGACATACGCCAGGACAAGGGAAAGGACTGCTCCAGTAAGCGAGTCTCACAAAAGCTGTCTTGAAAAACAACAGTAGCAGAGCTGGGCACCATGGCAGCACATGCCTCCTTGGAAGGTAGAAGCAGGAGAATCAAGAATTCAAAGCCAGGTTCAAGGGTGGTCTGGCTACATGAGACCCTCTCTTCAAACAATAAAAAACAAGGGGCTGGAGAGATGGCTCAGCAATAAAGAGCATGTATTCTCACACCCATGTCACATGGGTCATCCAACTCCTGGAGAATCCAATACCTCTGGCCTCCAAGGGCACTGTACTCACGTGTACATGCCCACACACAGACACAGTTACGCACAATTAAAAATAAGCCTAAAAGCAACAACAAAAAACAAGAAACACAAGGTGCCAACGCCACATTCTTTCTGCCTTTTCTCTTAGCTGCCTTTTACAGACACTCTACAGCCCAAGAATTCACCTTTTATCAGATAAGGATCCAACATCTGCGCCTGTTCAAACTTGAGGACGGAGTTCTTACTGTCTCCTGCTCTGAAGTACAGGTCTGCCAAGCTTCCAAGCAGGTCCACGTTGTCTCGCAGTAAGGATTTTTTCTCCAGTGAACTTAAAAGATATTAAATACTAACCCTTAGAATCTGTCATAGAGCTTTAATCATTGCATTTGGGGGGTGGGCATATAAATGACATACTTTTCCGTATGTACAACATTTTCATAAAAAGGTTTTGGGGGGTTGTTTTTTTGAGGTAGGGTCTACTACTTTATCCAAGTTGGCCTTGAACTCATGATCCTCCACCTCCCAAGTTCTGGTATTTTTACACAGGCACAATAACTCCTAGCTATAATAATAATTAAGCCAGCAAGATGGCTCAACAGGTAAGGCCACTAAGCCTGATGATTTGCGTTTGATCCCTGGGACCTACACAGTAAAAGGAGAGAACAGACTCCTCCAAGTTGTACCCATGAACAATAAATAAATACAAATGCAATTTTAAAAACTTTTAAAAAGGACCCATGTTCAATCCCAGCCCTAGCACAGCAGCTTACAACTACCTATAAGTTTACTTCCAAGGAATCCAATGGCCTCTGTGCACTTAGCACACACATGGGATACAAACATACATGCAGACAGAACAACCATATACATAAAATTAAATAAATAAAATGGTTCAAAGTTATACAATGAAATTGTGTGTGTGTGTGTATCAAATATAAACCTGGTTATGATTTTCCTTAATTTTTTTTTTGAGACAGGGTATCACTATGGAGCATTGTCAAGCCTATCTATGCCTCTTGAGTGTTGAGATTAAAGGTGTGTACCACCACACTTAGCAAGGCTATAGTTTAAAAAAAATACATAATTTTTATATGTCATTCACAAGTGACAACTACTCATGACTGAAAAAAATATATAGCTTTTTGTCCTAGGACTATGAATAGAAAGAAATGCCAATTACAAAGAGGCACCCTATGTAAGGTGTTACAATAAATACATATACCGAAGAAAAAGGCGTGAACATATGACATCCACAGCAGTTTGCTCTCTATTCTTCACATGAACAGAGCAGAACTCAGTCCAGCTTTTCATTTTTACAGGTTCTAACAGTTTATTATATTTGCAACCATTTAGTGCATTAGAAAACACTGCCTAAAGACTGTAATGCCAAGCAGTAAGCATCTACTTTTTCTGCTTTACCAGAAATACATCAGATCTCCAGATAAGCAAAGGGCCTTAAAAATCCTTGGATTAAGCCAGGCTTGGTGGCTCATGACTATAATACCAGCAATAGGGACACTGAGGCTGGGAGACTGAGGCCAATTCAAGGAGAGCCCAGGCCACGTAGTAAGAGCTTACATATCTCAGACCGTGCCTCCCACCAAAACAATCTCAGAGTTTATATCCTGGCTCTCACCAGATGGTGTTGATTGCTCTCGAGTTGTCTCCAGTGTGCACAAAAGCATATGCTTTAATCCACACGGACAGCCAGTCCAGGTTGGGCACAGTCTGGATCACATTCATCGTCATTGATGCCACTTCCGCGCCTTTTACAGAAAGGGATAACAAACCTAATCCCCCCAAAAGCAAGAGAAAGGTGAGGCACAGCATCTTCCTCCCACAGTGCAGCAAACAGCAGGCTGCATAGCTGCCTTCTCTAGTCTAAGCGATGCACACAACACTAAGAGGTCAGAGCCTCAAGGATGGTAAGCACATACTGCCACTGTGCTATTCCCCTAACCCTAAAAGACAGGCATTACTCTTTATTTCAAAATGACAGTATTTAAAAAGTTTTAGGCCTACTCTAGGGGCTGGAAAAATGGCTCAATGGTTAAGAGCACTTGGTGTTCTTGCAGAGGATCTGGGTTTGATTTCCAGAACCCACATGACTTAAAACTATCCACAACTCCAGTTCTTGGATTTCAATGTCCTCTTCTATCCTCTACGGGCACCAGGCACACACATGGTTCACAAATATACATACAGGCAAAAACCTCATTCATACAAAATAAAATTAAAGTCTAAAAAAATGCCCTACTCTATCTAACGCATACTCATAACTGAGAACTATCATCTTTGAATGCAAATACCCCAGGCAACAGAAAGAAAACTTTCTATACCTAGAATGGCGTCAAGGGCCAAGGGGCACTGCCGCAGGACCTCCTTATAGCTGGTGACTGATGGGCGTTCCTGACCAGCTTTCTTGTACAGGTTTGCCAACATCATGTTTATCTACACACAAAAAACAAAGGACAGTAAAGCAAGTGCATCTGCAAAGGAAGTACTTCACTATGAGCAAGTTCTGATTTTTACTCCCAATTACTATTCTGCTTTCTATTAGAAAAATCTACCCACAGCCCTGGGCAAATAAAGATTGATTCCGTTCCTCAAAACAAAGAACAATTATCCTTATTTTTCCTACTTCTGTAATCCTTCCAAATAACCTCTTTATATCTAACCAAAGATGCTGCCTCTGGGATTAACACAGACTCAAGAAATGCACCAGAATTTTAGTTACTTTGATTTTTGCTGTTAAGATGAATGGCTCCAGAAGTGCTCAAGCTGATATATTTTAAAAATTTTTGTTGTTGTTCGTTTTTGTTTTGAGACAGAGTCTCACTGTATAGCCCTGGTTGGCCTGGATCTCATAAAAGATCTATCTGCCTCTTTTAAATGCATGCGCCTCCCACCTGTGTTTCTGTGTGTATGAGTACTGGTGCCCACAGAGGCTGAAGGAGTTAATTACCCTGGAGCTAGAGTTACAGGTGGCTCTGAACCACCTGACATGAGTGCTGGGACCTGAACTCAGGTCCTCTGAAGAGTTGTATACACTCCCAACTGCTGAAGCCACCCTTCCAGCCTAAACTCATATTTTAAATTTAGTACTAAAGCATAAGAAAGTGAAGAAGCCAGGCATGGTGGCACGTATCTTTAATCCCAGCACTTGGGAGGCAGAGGTAGGCAGATCTCTGTGAGTTCCAGGACAGCCAGGGTTGTTACACAGAGAAACCCTGTCTTCCAAGCCAGCTACCACCCAGACCCAGATCTATGAGTTAACCCACCCCAACATCCACAGCAACTATGAACTTGAAGCGTGTGAAGAGGATGAACCAACAGGATCTCCAAGGGGAGCCCCAGAGAAAGCCCATTATTTGGGTGTAGCAGAAGCCAGAGGCCTCAAACCAGACAAATGACAAATAGAAGTGAACATTTACAAGTAAAGATGAATGGACTAATGGGTAAACTGTGTGACTCAGCAACACACTAGTGCTTCCACCAAGAGATTCTTTTTTTCTTTTGTTGTTTTTTCTTTTAACTTTTTTGTTTTGTTTTTGGGGGAGGTTGCACGGGCAGAAGGGGGAAGCAAGGGGACAGGGAGATCAGTGGAATCCAGATGCATGATGTGAAATCCACAGAGAATCAATAAAAGTTGAGAAAAAAAAACTTTATTCAAAAAAGAAAAAAGTGAAGAAATCTTAATTTTTTTTTACTTCAAGACAGGGTTTCTCCATGTAGCCTGTCTTGGAACTTGCTTTGTAGACCAGGCTGGCCTCAAACTCACAGATATCAGCTGGCTACTACTTGCCAAGTACTGGGATTAAAGGTGTGCTGTGTGCCACCACCGCTAACTGACATTGTCCCAATTTCTAAAAAGACTATTTTTATTTATGTGCACAAATGTAACTGTGTCTGTGAGCATAAGAGTGTGTGGGTATGCATGGGGGGCCTTTGGAGATCAGCAGAGGTGGATCATCCCCTGGAGCTGGACTTACAGGTGGTTATGAGCTACTGATGTGGGTGCTGGAAAACTAACTCTGGCCCCAGGAAGAACAGCAAACACTTAACTGATGAGCCATCCTGAGCTTCAATCTCATTGTGTACCTAAAGAGGACCTTGAATTCCCGATCCTTATGCCTCACCTCCGAAGCACAGGATGACAGACAGGTACAACTAAATGGCTGCTAGCTTTTTTTAAGTTTCATATTTAGTAGTTCAGTCCGGCTATTCCACAAATTTACGGCAATCCTCCAGCCTCAGTTTCCTAAATGTTGTAATTACAGGCATGAGCCACAACACCGAGCTTACAACATTTGACATAGATGTTTAAGAAGGATCAGATACCCCCCCCCACACACACACACCACCAAATAAATGACATAAACCAAGGAAAACAGACAAACTTGGCTTCTGGCAGACCAGTGGCTAGAATATGGTCTAATACTTAAACTAGAACTGTCTACTCACCATATTGAGACAAAAAAAAAAAAAAAACCTCAGTGATCTCCAAAGGTGACATGACTCAAAGACTAACCACATTATTTAAATCCAGTGAGATAAGACATCTACATTTCAGAAAAATTTAAATATGGTACTTAATAAACCTATTTCAAAAGAAATCCTTCATTAAAAACCCTATAATCCTCTACCTATAATCCCCAGCACTAGGGAGGCAGATGCAGATGATCACAAGTTCAAGGCTAACTTGGGATACATACTGAAAGCCTCTCAAAAAAAAAAAAAAAAAAACCAAAACACCCAAACATGAGAGCTGGAGAGATTGCTCAGTGGTTAAGCGCACTTGTTGCTCTTACAGAGGACCCAGGTTTGTTTCCCAGTGCTCACATGGTACTTCACATCCATCTATAACTCCATTTCCAGGTAGTTTGTTCATTTATTAGGTTGAATGGGTTTTTTTGATTTTTTTGAGACAGGGTTTCTCTCTATAGACCGGGTTGTCCTGGAACTCACTCTGTACATCAGGCTGGCCTCCAGCTCAGAGATTTGCCTGCCTCTGCCTCCTAAGTACTGGAATTAAAGGCATGTGCCACCACCACCTGGCAATTTCCAGGAGGTCTGATACCTTCTTCTGACCTCCACAGGTACCAAGCACACATATGCTGCACATACATATATGCATGCAAATACATACACAAAAAAAATAATAAGGCCAAATGGTGGTGGCACACACCTTTAATCTCAGCACTCGGGAGGCAGAGGCAGGTGGATCTCTGTGAATTCAAGGCCATCCTGGTCTACAGAACAAGTTCTAAGATAGGCTCCAAAGCTACACAGAGAAACCCTATCCCGGAAAACCAAAAAGAAAGAAATGAATAAACTTATTACAAAAAAACCTAACCAGGGCAGCAAGCAGGCTCAGTAGGTGAAAGCACTTGCTGCACATGCCTGGCAACCTGAGTCCAATCCCTGTGGAAGGAGAGAATGGACTCCTGAAAGTTGCTCTCTGACTTCCGATGCAGTGCTGTCACACACAATAACAGTGAAGTAAAAGTAAATAAATAACTAAATCGTGAAACCCGAAACAAAATACTCTCGCTCCTACCCCTACATTTCTAAGAAAAACTAAAAGTACCAAAGAATGTACAAATTACAAAGATGAAGGTTGGGGAGATGGCTCAGTGGGCACAGTGCAGGCAACCACAAGAATCTTGAATTCAAATCCCCAGGACTCTTGTAACAGTTGGGTACTGCAGCTTGCAACTGCAACCCTAGGACTGACAACTCACTGACCAGCCATTCGAGCCAAAAACATGGATCACTAAGTTCAGTGAGAGACCCTGTCTCAAAAAAAAAAAAAAAAAAAGACATTCCAACATTAGCCTCTGGCCTCCTCATAGACCCACACAGGCAAGTACACTAACACACACAAACATACAGTACACATGCTAACATATAAGTGTACACAACATACTAACATACAAGTGCCCAGGACACATTTTAACAAAGAGTGTACAGCATATTCACTAAGGTACAAGTAAACCTTACACAGTAACATACAAATAGACACAGAAATTAAAAGACAGATAATCTTTATGGTACAAAGAGAAAACGACCATGCCCCAATTTAAGCTCTAAACAAGATGGTATTGGTAGATTGTTAACCTGAGGAAAGCAGCGGCTATGACAGCACAAAAGTAAAACAATTTTTAAAATTTTCAGTTATCTGCAATTTGACATACCAGATATTATGTATTCACTCAACACAGGGGCTCTGAAAAGAACATCTGTTTCAATTATAAACCTCAGTATATAAGTCTTATACAAAACTTAATTCACACTGATGCCTACACTGAAATAATAAAATGCTATAACTTAAACTATTTTATTTGGCTTTAGGTAGTGCATTTTAGAGGTCATTTTGAAAATGCAAAGAGAAGGGGCTGGAAAGATGGCTTGGATGTTAAGAGCACTGGCCACTGGCTGCTCTCCCCGAGGTCCTGAGTTTAATTCCCAGCAACTACATGGTGGCTCACAACCATTTATAATGAGATCTGGTTCATACATGTAGTTCATACTGTAAACACAATAAATTTTTTTTTAATTGCAAACAGAAGGCTAGAGAGACAGCTCAGCAGTTAAGAGCACTGCTGCTGATCCAGAGGACCTGTGTTCAATTCCTAGCACCTACATGACATCTTGCAACCATCAAAACTCCACTTGCAAGTAATCCAACGGCCTCTTTTGACCTCACTGGGCACCAAGCAAGCATGTGATGCATATACATACATACAGGCAAAACATTCACACACATAATTAAATCTTTAAAAATTACAAAAAACAAAAGAAAAAGGCAGGCAGTGATGGCTTAAGGCTTTAATTTCTGCAGAGGCAGGTGGATCTCTATGAGTTCAAGGCCAACCTGGTCCACAGAGCAAGTTCCAAGACAGCCAAGGCTACATGTACAGAGAAACCCTGTCTCAAACAAACAAACAAACAAACACACACAAACCCCAACACACACACAAGGAAAGGATAGACACCTAAAGCACTGTTTACAGCACTTTATTTATTATTGTAGAATACTATTTTAAAAAGTAATTTTACACCTAGGGGTATTGCTCAGTGGTAACATGCTTGTTTGGCAAACACAGAGCTGTAAGCCCTGTTCAGAAAAAAGAATCAAAGAAAGAAAAAGGCTATTTTTATATTCATGAACTTAATAAGCTTTCAAAAAGATTCACAAAGAAAATGCAAAAATGCTATTAGCTATAAAAAAAAATAAAATATTTACAGATTGCTAAGTTGTCCTCCCTGCCAGGGCATAGTTCAGATGTCTAACCAGTTCCAGTTAAAAGCACACTCTTTAATACACTGCCAAATTAAACACAAATATATATTTTGCCAGTATGTACCAAGGGATAATGAAGTCTTTTTGTGTATGTGCTCATGTGTAGATGCATGCAAGTGTGTGGGTATATACATACACATGTGTGGAGTCCAGAATCAATGCTATATGTCTACTGAGATGCCATTTCCCATTGACATTGGAACTCGGAAATCTACTACACTGGGTAGCCAGCCTGTTGTCACCCCAGCTCTGGGGCTATAGACATGTGCTGCTACAGAGGGTTTTTTACATTGGCACTGAGCATCTAAATGCTGGTCCTCATGTTTACATAGCAAGCATTCAATCCACTGAGCCACCTCCTCAGTTCAAAGAGTAGCTTGTAGTTTTGATTTTATAAAGGGAAAGATTAACACAATATTCCTGTTATCAAATTACCACACCATTAAATATAAAAAAAAGAAAGAAGCTTTTTAAAAGTGTTTTTGCACCTGCAGTACTCTTCAGATCACTATTCCTGAGATGAAGAAATGTCAAAGAGGGATAGGAGGGAGCAGTCAGTGTTAAGAACATGTATCTAGGGCTGGAGAAATGGCTCAGTGGTTAAGAGCACTGGCTGCTCTTCCGAAGGTCCTGAGTTCAATTCCCAGCAACCACATGGTGGCTCACAACCATCTGTAATGAGATCTGGCGCCCTCTTCATGCAGGCAGAATGTTGTATACATAATAAATAAATAAAATCTTTAAAAAAAAAAAAAAAGAACATGCATCTATTACTCTTCCAGAGGACCTGAATTCAGTTCCCAGCACCCACATCAGGTAGCTTACAGCTGCCTGTAACTCCAGATCCAGGGGGATCTCACACCCCTAGCCTCTGCAGGTACACACACACACAAACACTCTCTCACACACACACAATTAAAAATAATAAAAACGGGCTGGAGGGCTGGAGAGATGGCTCAGTGGTTAAGAGCATTGCCTGTTCTTCCAAAGGTCCTGAGTTCAATTCCCAGCAACCACATGGTGGCTCACAACCATCTATAATAAGGTCTTGTGCCCTCTTCTGGCCTGCAGGCATACATGTAGACAGAATATTGTATACATAATAAGTAAATAAATAAATATTAAAAAAAAAAAAACGGGCTGGAGAGGTGGTTCAGTGGTTAAGAGCATTGCTGCTATTCCAGAGGACTTAAATTTGGTTCTCAACACCCACATCAGATGGCTCACAACTAATGTTAATTCCAGCTCCAGGAGATTCAATGCCTCTTTGAGCACCTGTACTAATATGCACATAACCACACATAGACACACAAATAAATCTTTAAAAAAAGAGAAAGAGAGGGCTGGAGAGATGGCTCAGCGGTTAAGAGCACTGCCTGCTCTTCCAAAGGTTCTGAGTTCAATTCCCAGCAACCACATGGTGGCTCACAACCATCTGTAATGAGGTCTGGTGCCCTCTTCTGGCCTGCAGGCATACACGTAGAAAGAATATTGTATAAATAAATATTTTTTAAAAAAAGAGAGAAAGAAAAAAAAAAGGAAGCACAGAAGGAAGGAAGGACGGGCGGACGGATAGAGGGACAGATGACAGGCAGGCAGGCTAAGGAATAGCTGAGTCTGGTGGTGCAAGCCTGTGATCCCAACTACAAGGCTGGATGGGGTAGGAACCGTTAAAGTCCAAGCCAGTCCTGGTTATACAGTTTAAGGACAGCCTGGATAACTCAGTCAGACTTTGTTTCCAGATTAAAATTTTAGATAAAAAGAAAAGGGTCATGCCTGCAGCTTAGTGATGGGGGCTTGCTGAGCATGCCTGAAGCCCTGGGTTGGATCTCCAGTACCTCAAAACCAAGCCAAACATTTTTTCTGTTATTTGTCTGTTTCGGGATAGCCTTGAACACCTGGTTTTCCTCCTCCTCCATCTCAAGTGCTAGGATTATAGGTGAATGCCACTATACCTAACTGAATTCTCAGGGCTCCTTAACAAGTCAACCTTCCATCTGTCTGAACCCCAACTCCACTACTAGGGAGAAAGTGTTAAGAATGAGAGTGATTGCCGGGCTGTGGTGGAACACGCCTTTAATCCTAGCACTTGGGAGGTAGGTGGATCTCTGTGAGTTAGACGCCAGTCTAACTCTGTCTGGGGGGAAAAAATGAGAGAGCCATGAGAAGAATGATCAGACAGACTTCCTGAAACATGGAGAACATACAGGATGAGACAGAGTGAACAGAACTGGGGAAGAGGAAACTTCAGCTTACTTTAGGAGTTCTCTGTCTTGAAGGAATCCCGTCAAGTATAGCGATGGCATCTTTGTCTAGTTTCAGCATTGTATAACACTCAGCCATTTTGTATTTCACTTCAATTTCAGAAGGAAGACACTTCAAGGTAACAAAAAACATCTCTTCAAAATATGATCTCAACAGTGTGACAGTTCTTCAAAATATTAAACAAGGTATGTCATCTTATAACCTAGCAATCTGCTCCTAGATACATAATCGAGAAATAAAAACAAGATCACCCAAAAACCTGGGCACAAACCTTTACAGCCACATTACTCATGGTAGTCAGGAATAAGCAACCCAATGTCCATCAATGAATGGATAAACAAAATGTCCATCAATGAATGGATAAACAAAATGCAGCATGCATGTACCACGGAATATTACATGATAACAAAATGAATGGTTTCAACCCATACTTCAACCCTGCTCTCAAAAAAAAAAAAAAAAAAAAGGGGCTGGAGAGATGGCTCAGAGGTTAAGAGCACTGCCTGCTCTTCCAAAGGTCCTGAGTTCAATTCCCAGCAACCACATGGTGGCTCACAACCATCTGTAATGGGGTCTGGTGCCCTCTTCTGGCCTGCAGACATACACACAAAATATTGTATACATAATAAATAAATAAATAAATAAATATTAAAAAAAAAAAAACACCAAAAAACAATTTGTGTGTGTGTGTGCCAAAGACTGGGCAATGGTGGTGCATACATCTTTAATCTTAGCTCTCAGAAGGGAGACGCAGGAAGATCCCTGTGGGTTTGAAACCAATATGGTCTACAGAGTGAGTTCCTATACATTCAAGGCTACCTACACAGAGAAACCCTGTCTTAAAAACCCCAAATAAGCCGGGTGGTGGTGGCGCACGCCTTTAATCCCAGCACTTGGGAGGCAGAGGCAGGCGGATCTCTGTGAGTTTGAGACCAGCCTGGTCTACAAGAGCTAGTTCCAGGACAGGCTCCAAAACCTCAGAGAAACCCTGTCTCGAAAAACCAAAAAAAAAAACAAAAAAAAAAAAACAAATAAATCAATTCTTTTAATCACCTGGCTCTGTGGAGTAGACGCAGAATTTCCAGTTGAAGGTCTCACTTTTGAAGTTTTACTCAAGACTTTCTTCTGCTGTAAAGCCATGGTATACTTACTCACAGCATTACGGTACTCCTTATCGTGAAAGAGAGAATCTGCATGATACACCAAAAGCTGGTACTTTTGAGACGGGGAAAACAGCTCACTAGAAAACAAAAGAAGCAAATCCTACATAGGTTATTTTGAAGATTAGAAAGAATGCCTGCTGTGGCATATTAGTTTAATGTTACTCTGTCTAAAACACCTGATTGGTCTAATAAAAAGTTGAACGACTGGGGCTGGAGAGATGGCTCAGAGGTTAAGCACACTGGCTGCTGTTCCAGAGTTCAATTGCTCTTCCTGAGTTCAACTCGCAGCAACCACATGGTGGCTCACAATCATCTGTAATGAGATCTGGTACTCTTTTCTGGCCTGCAGGTATACATGCAGACAGAACACTGTATACATGTTAAATAAACAAACCCCTAAAAAAAAAAAGCTGAATGGCCAATAGTTGGACAGGAGAGCGATAGGTGGGGCAGCCAGGGAGAGAGAATAAATAGGAGAAACCTAGGTTCCAGAGATAAATGGGGGAGAGCAAGAAAAGGAGGAGAGCAGAAAGCCAGGGGCCAGCCTCCCAGCCACACAGTCAGCCATGGAATAAGAATGAAAGAAAGACAAAAAGTCCAGAAATAAAATGTTGTTAAAAAGAAATAGGATAATTTAAGTTAGAAAAGTTGGCTTGAACAAGCCAAGCAAAGACTGGGCATTCATAAGTAAGAATAAGACTCCACGTATTTATTTGGGAGTTAGGTGGGAGGCCCACAAAGAGTTAAAAAAAAAATCACCTACAAACACCTTGGTGTTTACTTAAGCCTAACAAAAAGTATTGTATGTTAGTTTATAGAAAAGTTAGTATACATTAAGTGCAAGTAGGTAAATAAGAGGCACAACATTTGAACACCATGCAAATACGGCACACATCAAGTACGATATCTTACTGTATTCTGATCTTGTGCAACTTAGTGTTTTCTTAATACTGAAGCTAAATAATACCTATAAATCAAATCCAATAAAATGATAAAGAAAACATGCTTTCCTTAAGGCTCTTTTTAAGGCCCTTCCACCCTCTTCCTGCATTTTGAGACAATGCCTCACTCAGTAGCCCAGGCAACCTTGAATTTATGGCAGTCCTCCTGCTTCTGCCTTGGAAGTGATGGGATTATAGAATGGCCCCCTACGCCTACTCAATAAGACCTCTCAGTTTAGCAGTTTTATATACACCTATATTACCTTAGGTTAACATCAAATTTTAAGGATAATATTGGCCAAGGATATCAATCTCAACAACTTGACTATTATTACCAAAGGGCAGAGACTCCAGAAAGAAGAAAATTTACCACTATGAATTCTTTTTAGAAAAACACTGAAAAAGCAAGCACCTGAACTGGGCATGGAGGCATAAGCCTTTAATCACAGCATTAGGGAGATAGAGATAGGTGGATCTCTGTGAGTTCAAGACTAGCCTACTCTACAGAGTTCCAGGACAACACAGAGAAACCCTGACTGGAAAAACCAAAACAAGCACCCAAAAATTTGAAAGCCAGTGTGAGAACAGAATAGGAAAGTCAAAGTGGCAGGATGAAAAAGGATTAGCCTGGGGGCTGGAGAGATGGCTCAGAGGTTAAGAGCATTGACTGCTCTTCCAAAGGTCCTGAGTTCAATTCCCAGCAACCACATGGTGGCTAACAACCATCTATAATGAGATCTGGTGCCCTCTTCTGGTATGCAGGCAGGCATGGAAGGAATGTTGTATACATAATAAATAAATAAATAAATAAATAAAAAAAGAAAAAGGATTAGCCTTAAGAAGTCTTTTTAGAAAGTCATCACTATTACTTATATGTATGTGCCATGTATATGTATATACTGTTGCCAGTAGAGAATGCTGGATCCCCTGGAAAGTAAATGATATGGGTTTTGGAAACCAAACTCAAGTCCTCTGCAAGAGCAGCAAGAATTCTTAAACTAGGGAGCCAGCTCTCCAGGATCTGAAAGTCTCTTTTTAATTTCACATACAAAAAAACAAACTTTTCAACACTAGAAGCACTATTAATCATCTTGACTCTCAAGTGTTTAAAAATAACATTAGGGAATTCATATTTCTCAAACGTTGTTTTTTCAGTATTTCAGATCAAGCCCAAGGCCTCACAAATGCCAGGCAAGGCTTCTATCACAGAACTTCATCCTTTACTCTCAAAAAGAAACCATTTTAACTAGTCCTTATCAGCAAGGTTAAATGCCTGGACACTGATTTACTTTTTGTCCTGCATGGGGTATCCATCCAAGGTCTCTGCATGCTAGGCAAGCATTCTATCCACGGCTCTATCTGCAACCCTGGTCAGATAATTCCAGTCCTACTCCTTGCAAACTAATTGGGGATTATGCATTTCTCTCTAACAGGTAAAGAAGAGACTGAGACAAAGAATTCTATAAGCAGGCATGCATATTAAAAAGTGGAAGCCATAAGTGGTGGCACAGGCCTTTAATTCACTGACACTCAGAAGGCAGAAGCAGGTAGATCTCTATGAGTTTAAGTCAGCCCGGTCTACATAGCCAGTTCCAGGACAGCCAGAACTACATATCAAGGAGTAGTTAATGGCTCAGTGGTTAAGAGCACTGGCTGCTCTTCCATAGGTCCTGAGTTAAATTCCCAGCAGCTGGTGCCCGATTCTGGTGTTTAAGCATACATGCAGACAGAATATGTATACATAATAAATAAATCTTTTTTTAAAAAATAAAAAAGACCTACGCATTGAGACCATGTCTTAAACAAACGTGATAAGGGAGAGGGCTATCTTAAAACCCCAACAACTAGGTTCCACTACCAGGTATGGTCATACTCTCCTGTAGTCCTAGCATTTATTTGGAAGCAGAGACAGGAAGACAAGGCATTCTAAGAACTAACCTTGGCTATATATATAATCAGTTCAAAATCAGTCTGGGCTATGACCCTTTCAAAAACAGGAGTGGGGTGACTCCACAGTTAAGAACATCTGGGATTTTTGGGGTTTTTGTTTGTTTTGGTTTTTCGAAACAAGGTTTCTCTGTAGTTTTGGAGCCTGTCCTGGAACTAGTCCTTGTAGACCAGGCTGGCCTCGAACTCAGAGATCCGCCTGCCTCTGCCTCCAGAGTGCTGGGATTAAAGGTGTACGCCACTGCCATCACCAGCGAGCATCTGGGTTTTTATAGAGGATCCAAGTCTAGCTCCCAACACACCTATCAGGCAGCTTACAACTACCTGTGACTTCAGTTCTGACCTCCCAAGGAATCTGATGCCCTCTTCTGGTCTCTGAAGGCACCATGCGTACACATGGTACACACACACACACACACACACACACACACATATGTAGATGCATACACATAAAAAAACAAAGAAATTCCAAGCAATCATTCCCTAATCCTATTCCCCTTGGAAGGCACTAATCTGTGGTACCTTCTTAAAAATAATTTTATTATTATTTATGTGTACTCGTATGCTTGTGTACATGCACATACACAAAACCAAAAATCATTAAAAAAAATCAAGTGCAATAGAACACATCTATAATCTCAGAACTTGGATGTGGACGCAGGAGGATGAAGAGTTCAAGGTCAGTCTGAGCTTCACCAAGACCCTATCTCAGAAAGTAAAACAAAGCTGGGCATAATGACTCAAGTCTAATCCCAGCATTCTAGAGGCAGAGGCAGGTGGATCTGAGATCACGCCTAGCCTACTTTATAGTTCCAGGGCAGCCAGGCTATACAGAGAAACTAGGTGGGGGGCAGTGTAGTGTGAGACAACCTGCTCTTGTACACTGTAAAGATTTGTCACTCACACTGGTTTAACAAACCAGTAGCCAGACTAAGAGAATTCTGGGAAGAGGAAGTTGCAAACCAGACAGAGGAAGCAAGATGAGAATGCCTTACTGAGAAAAAGTACCAAGCAACATGGCTAAACATAGATAAGAATTATGGGTTAAGTTGTAAGAGCTAGTTAATAATAAGCCTGAGCTTATAGGCCAAACAGTTTATAATTAATTTAAGCCTCTGTGTATTTCTTTGGAACTGAATGGCTGCAGGACCAGACAGGACAGAAACTTCTACAACAACCAGAAAGCAGAGAATGAATAAATAGATGGGCTGCTTGCTCAGTTTTGAACCTTACTCATCCATCTTTCTTATCCAAAGGAAACAGGTTTTTCATGTATTCCAGAGATACATCATAGACACATTACAAGGCAAGTGTGTTACAGCATATACTGACCACTTTGTGGGTAGAGCAGTATCTTAGGTATCAAACGCGTATTTTTCAGAATATACATATAATCAGGCATTTCAAGAGTCTGTTTGCTTTTAGTGGTACCAGGAACCCATATCTGGGTCTTACACATGCTAAGTGGGCTCTCCATGTCTGAGCTACATCTCCAGCCTTAGGAAAGCTATCACAAACCAGACCAACCTTTGATTCCTTGAGTTTATTATGTAACTTTATATAAAGTATTTAGCCATCTTGACCTCTTTTTAAAAAAAAATGTATTTTGGGTAGTGCTAATGATGAAACCTAGGGCCTCAAACATTCTACTTAAGTATTGTACCACTTAACTATGTCACCAGTACTGCTTTTTATTATTTTCTTTCTTTATAAATTTATTTATATTTTATGTATGAGTATTCTGTATGCATACCTGCATGCCAGAAGAGGGCATCACATCTTATTATAGATGGGTGCGAGCCACCATGTGATAGCTGGGAATGAACTCAGGATCTCTCGAAGAGTAGCCAGTGCTCTTAACCCCTAAGCCATCTCTCCAGCCAGCCCCACTAGTCCATTTTAACTGTTTTTAGTTTGTTTTTTTAACAGGGTGTATGTACACTGTCTATTAAAAAAACTTTAAAATATAAAGGATAAATGTAGGAACCTAAATGCTTTCATAGCTAAAAAACTGCCAATCTAACCTAATGAGAAAAAGCACAGGTTAGCTATGTTTAGTCTAACTAGAGAAGCAAACTGCTTCAAACAATGCTATATCATTAAGACCCAAGAATAAAGATTAGGGCAGCTGGGCAGTGATGGCACACACCTTTAATCCCAGTGCTCAGGAGGCAGCCAGGTAGATTTCTGTGAGTTCAAAGCCAGCCTGGTTTACAAAGCAGGACACAAAGAAACCTTTTCTAGAAACCCCTCCCCCTAAAGAAGATTAGAGGATTTCCTACGACCAATCACGCTGACCCAGGAGGAAAGGCTCCAGATTGAACACAGGTTGAGAGACCAGTGTTCCCCATCTCACACTAAGTGATAAAATGATGCGTGTGACTGGTAAGGTCCACAGCACACCAATAAGTGAAATGGGGATACAGGTCCTTCAAAGTCTTTGGCTGTCTGACCTATACCAGCTTCAGCCAAGCCAAAAGCAAACAGCTGCACAGAGTAGAGATTCCATTGTAACATCATCTGGAGGCCCTAGTGGTGGATTACAATAAAAATGATCCCAATCAGAGACAACTAGAATTCAAATACCCTAGCTCCTCTATGTTCTCTATGACCTCGCCTGACACACAGGACCTCCTGCGGTCTGCACAGCTCCTCAGCACTTTCAGGAAGTTCAGGAGTGCTTCTCACAAATGGGAACTGGGCTTTTTCAACAGGCGGCAAGAGTGAAGCAGAAAATCAAAAAAGGTCAATTCTGGTGGCGGGAGATCTGTTTAGGAAGTGACTTGCGCTGAAACCTGAACCGGGAGGCAGTTCTAAAGTGAAGACTAAGCAGGAGCCGCAGGTGTCAATCAGCGTGTGCACAGCAGTAGCTGAAAACACAACCAGGGAGGCCGGCCCGCAGTGAGAGCTCGGGCTTCAGAAGAAACGGGAGAAAAGAAGGAATCGCTCGGCTTGGGGAGCCACGCGGAAGAGTGAGCATGATGGGGGAATTTTGAAGCAGGGTCCAACAAGCACCCAAGGCTTCATCTGAGACTCAGTAAACCCGGCCAGAAATGTCATTCAGTTGGCAGTGCTTGCATAACCTTCATGAAGTGCCGGGATCGATCCCCAGCACCAAAAGAACACCGAGCATGGTGGTGCAAACCCCTGCGACCCCAGCTTCTGGGAGGCGGAGGCAGAAGCGTAGTAAGTTCAAGCCCATCTTCGGCTAGACAGCCCGTTGCAGGCTAGCCTGGCCCTGTTTACAAACAAAACCAAACGAGTCGCTACACGGCGGCTGCCTCGGGCCTTACAAAACGCGGCAGGGAAACTTTCAAAAAAGGCGCCACTCGGCGCGCCAAGGATGCTCTCGGCGCCGAGTATAGCGGCCCCCGTCCTACGCCGCGGCGGGACCTCCAGGTCTGACACTCGGGGGACGGGGTCTCTGGGAGGCCGCCGCCGCCGGAAGAGGCCTCGCCGCCCGCGCAGCCTCGGCGGGGCCACACGGTTCCTCCACCACCTCAGCCCCGGCTCCCAGACCGCCGCTCCCCACCTCCACTCACGGGTTGTTATTACTCATGGTCAGCAGCAAGCTGCTGAGGAGCCGCACGTTGGAGTGCAGCCCCGCGGCCGCCATGTCGCGCACATGGTCTATCACGCTCATCCTGCCCGGCGACAGTGAGGCCCAGCAGCAGCTGACAGAACGCCCGAGAGCAGAGCGGAGCCTCGGGGAAGGTTCCAAAATGGCGGCGGCGCTGGGGACCTTCGGGTCCAGACGCGGCTCCACCCCTGAGGATATAGGTAGCTATTGAGGTGCCTGAGTAAAAAGCGCCCGGGGAGCGAAAGCTTTATTGAGGGCTGACAACGCAATAGAAGGCAGCCCAGTAGGAATACCGACTTCTGAAATAAAGTCAGCCTGAGGAAAAGATGCATCTTCAAGGCTAGTAACATTGTACAGGAGTCCTTCACAAATAAGGTGGAAAACTGACAGTTAAAATTGAATTTTTGAATCAGGCGCCCAAGGGCCTACTTTTTTACAATGACGCGTGCGCACCAGGTGAAGGTGCCACGCCCCCTCCTCCGGTGGCATGTATCCTGTCACCCTAAGATTCCTTGGTGCAAGGCATGGTTTACCAGGTAAAATGACCCGGTAGATCGGGTGGCGGGGGGGGAGGACGTAATAAAGGATAGATACAGGAATGAGCTAGGGTCGCTGATAACGCTGCAGTTAACATCTCGAGCCTTTACGAACTTGTTATTAGGTTGCATGCTCAGAAACCATAACGCTTAATCCATTCCCTTAAGGCTATGGGAGCCGACTCAGCGGTTAAAAAAACAAAACAAAACTGCATGTTCCTTTTGCAAAAGACACGAATTCGGTTCCCAGTACTTTCCTGGCGGTCCACAACCGTCGTGTGAGTCCAGCTCTAAGACATCCGACTCCTTCCCCCCCCCCCCCATTCCATGGTCACCTACATGCATGTGCACTCAGGTATGCACGACACTCATAAAAATAAACTTTAAAAATTTTAAATTTTGAATTCCCTCTTTGCCAACGAAGAAGCCAAAATTTTAAAATGTTGAAACCGAAGTGGGGTGGCCTGAGAGTAAGTAAGGCACTTACTGCCCTTAAGCCTGGCCATCAGGGTTCAATCCCCTGTGACCAACATGGTGGAAGGAGAGAACTGACGCCTTCAAATTGTCCTCTGACCTCCACACAGGAACAGCAGCCATGTGCCTCTCACCCCCCACAAAGGAAATAAGTAAATGCAAATAACAAAATTTTAAACTGAAACTGTTTGCTTAAATTTGAGACTCAAGGTCTGTTTTAAAAGGTTTATTTTCGTTATTTTATTTAGGGGTGTGTGTGTGTGTGTGTGTGTGTGTGTGTGTTTATGCACATGTCTCTGCCTTCCCAATGCTGGGATCACAAGCCTGAGCCATTATTCCTTGTTTACTTACGTGGATGCGGGGTTAGAACTCACATTCTCAAGCTTGCATGGTGTGGTGGTTTGAACTGGCATGGCCCCATAGACTCCTATATTTGAATGTTTGGTTCCCGGTGAATGGTCTGTTAAGGAATGATTAGGAACTGCAGCCTTCATGGAGAAGGTGTGGGGCGGACAAGAGCCCAGATCCAGTCTCACTTGCTATCTGCCTCCATCTTTCAGATCAGATGAAAGCGGTCAGCCATGCCTGCCGTGACCCTGCTTCCCATCATGATGATCATGGACTAATCCTCTGAAACTGTAAGCAAACTCCCAATTAAATGCTTTATTTTATAAGTTGCCTTGGTCCATGGGGTCCCCTCACAGCCATAGAGTAGTAACTAAGACACAGCAAGCACTTCACCGCCTGGTCACTTTCTCTGTGAAACCTACCAGGCTGGCCTCGAGCTCACAGAGAAGCACCTGCCTCTGCTTCCCAAGTGCAGGGGATTAAAGGCATGTGCCACCACCGCCACCTGGCATATAACACGCTCAACAGTAACCAGAGAATGGAAATGAATATTGAGCAATCCATGAAGACTCAGATGGATACACTCATACAGCTTAACGCTGCTGAGGGAAAAGGACGGGAGGAAAAACTGATCATGAAATAAGAAAAACAGATCTCAAAAATATCATGCTAAAAATAAAACTCCCCTAGGTGAAGGAAGCCAGATGGAAAGTGCTGGCGAACTCCAAGTCCACTTATGTGAAGTATCAAGACACAAACAAACCCACAGAGCCAGGAAGTCATCAATAACTATGGGCTGTCCTGCCCGGACCTGGCCCAAGGGTGTGAGGGCTGTGGCAGTTGCGGAAATGGGGGAAGCCAGACCTGAGAATGAGAAACAGTGGCCAATGAAGTGGGCGGGAGGGGGTTGTAAGAGAGGGTGGTGCTGTGGGAGCCGGAGGAAGACTAGGAATCCTAGGTGAGAACAAGCAGTCAAAGAAAGAGGTCAAGGGAGAGAAAAGCAGCCAGTGGCAGTTTGGGTGAGGCGGTGAAGGCTCAGAGCTGGAAACGGGCGTGAAGCGGGACGGATAGATCCCTCGGTCCCTCGGTCACCAGTGGCGAGGGCTGGGAGGCTCTCAGAGACCAAACTGCGACCTTTAGCCAATCCCTAGGATCTTCGACATCAGAAAGAATTCAGAACAAAGTATGGCGTTAGAACTTTGGCACAGGTTACACTATAACTCACGGTGGAGCTGAAGCTGGCTATAAACCCCTGATCCTGCTCTTCCACCTCCCCATGGCTTCCAGGCCTGCACCAAGTTTTCAGGTGGATTGTGGCATAAGTGCATGATGGGGTCAGGGAAATTTGCCAGGTTCAAGACATGGAGAAGTGTTTCATAAGTAAGAAGAGGACGGCTACTGGAGTCTTGGTCCACCGTGTGGGGTTCAGCTGGCTTGGAAGCAGTTTTCAACACCACAGGTGTTGGCTGGCCATTGCGCAGCTCTTCAGTACCACACTGTGCCTCACATTCAGGGGTCCTGCGCAGAGTGCTGGCCCTCCACTTAGGATAGGTTTTGTCCTCGGGGTAACACTGGTAACGTTTTGTTTAAAAAGTTTCAAGAATCTCTGGTCAAGGACGAGGTGGTGCGGGCTAATAATCCCAGGACTGCCTCTGATCAACACCAGTCTAAATATCTACATGAAACGTTGTAGCAGTGTTTTATTGTTGGTGGTGGTGGGTTTTTTTGTTTTGTTTTGTATTATATTTGTTTTGCCAGACAGGGTTTCTCTGTAGCTTTGGTACCTGTCCTGGAAATTAGCTCTTGTAGGCCAGACTGGCCTCCAACTCACAAAGGTCTTGCCTCTGCCTCCCGAGTGCTGGAATTAAAGGCCTGTGCCGGGCTCATTGTTTTTACAATAGTGGCTGGAGAGACGTCTCAGTGGTAAAGAGTCTTTGCTGCTCTTCCAGAGGAGAGATTTTATTTTGGAGACAAGGTTTCTTGAAGGTCTGGCTGTCCTGGAACTCACAGAGATCCTCTGCCTCTCAAGTGCTGGGACTAAAGGTGTCTGCCACCATCTCTTACAAAACTAAAAATTTTTAAAATTAGTAAATAAATAAAAGCCTGCTTAAGCCAGGTGGTAGTGGCGCACGCCTTTAATCCCAGTATTCAAAGGAGGCAGACACAGGCAGTTCCAGGACAGGCTTCAAAAAGCTACAGAGAAACCCTGTCTCAAAAAATCAAAAGAAAAAAAACCCTGGCTAATGGGGCTGGGGCTGGAGAGAATGCTCAGAAGTTAAGAGCACTGTCTGCTCTTCCAGAAGTCCTGAGTTCAATTCCCAGCAACCACATGGTGGCTCACAACCATCCATCATGAGATCTGGTGATTTCTTCTGGCATGCAGGCATATATGCAGGCAGAACACTGTATATATAATAAATAAATATATCTTAAATTTAAAAAAAATCCTGGCTACAAGTTCGAAGCTTGCCAAGGCTACTTACTGAGAGGCTGTCTCAAACAACCACCACCAAAGTACAAAGAGGGCTGGTGTGAACTGATGTTCCCAGTAAAAAGCCACACCTATATTGACAATTCTACAGGCCTGGGCTGGTTGACTGATTAGGTCTCCATGACTGTGGAGAGTTAAAATGTTGAAGTTCCAGAGCCAAAATTATCTTGGACTTTTCTTTTTTCCAGTATAGGGTCTCACAGTGTAACACTGGCTACCTGGCTAGCTTGGAACTCACTGGCCTCGAACTCACGGAGATTCGCCTGCCTCTGCCTCCTGAGTGCTGGGATTAAAGGTGTGCACCACCACCACCTGGCTCCAAGTTAGTCTCAAACTCACAGACATCCATCTGCCTCTGCCTCCCATGTGCTGAGATTAATTAGGGTTTTTTTTTTTTTTTTTGATTTTCAAGACAGGGTTTCTCCACAGCTTTTGGTTCCTGTCCTGGAACTAGCTCTTCTAGGACAGGCTGGCCTTGAACTCACAGAGATCCACCTGCCTCTGCCTCCTGAGTGCTGAACATATTAGTTTTTTTATTCCCCTTTCCTTTTTTTTTCTTTCAGTTTTTCAAGACAGGGGTTCTTTGTGTAGTTGTGGCTGTCCCGGAACTCACTTTGTAGACCAGGCTGGCCTCGAATTCACAGAGATCTGCCTGCCCTCTGCCTCCTGAGTGCTGAGATTAAAGGTGTGTGCCACCATGGGACTCTAATCTTTTTTCTTGTGTGTTTGTGTGTGTGAGCCCCAGCAAGCATGTCTGTGTACCATGTGCTTGCCTGGTGCCCAAGGATATCAGAGGAGGGCGTTGGATCCACTAGAACTAGAATTACAGCCTGCTTTGCACCATTATGTGTGTGCTGAGAACTGAACCCAGGTCCTCTCCAAAAGTAACAGGTGCTACAGGGTGGTAACTGGCCCTGAGCTTTAGGTAAGTCACATGACCGTGCACAGTGACACAGAGGAACCACAGAGGAATAAGCTGGCACACCCCAGGCCTTTTCCATATGCCTAGCAGCACCCAAAGGGCAAACATCTCTCCCTGATGTTTCTCAGAAGTCTTTCCTGCATGGGGAAACAGTTTGGCTTCTCTGAGTGACTCAGGCAGGATTAGGTGTAACACTGATGGGACAAAGAATTTGCCTGGGGTTGGAGAGATGGCTTGGTGGTTAAGAGCACTGATTGCTTCTCCAGAGGACCCGAGTTCAATTCCCAGCACCCACATAACAGCTCACAACTGTCTGTGAATCCAGTTTCAGGGAATCTGACACCTTCATACCAATGCACATAAAATAAAGTTAAATTATATTTTAAAAAAAAGAACTTGCAGCCGGGCGGTGGTGGCACACGCCTTTAATCCCAGCACTCGGGAGGCAGAGGTAGGCGGATCTCTGTGAGTTCGAGACCAGCCTGGTCTACAGAGCTAGTTCCAGGAGAGGCTCCAAAGCCACAGAGAAACCCTGTCTCGAAAAAAAAAAACAAAACAAAACAAAAAAAAAAAGAACTTGCATGAACCATGGCAGGGGATTAAATGACATCACCTTTCCAACCAGTTGGCCCTCTTTTCACGAAAGGGACTAACAGGCAAGACAACACTTAGGGCTTCTCAGCTGCTCTAGGGACACCTGTGCAAGGGACAGACAGTACTTAGAGGTAGCTTTGAGACAGGTATAACATAGGGACAGCTTGGCCCAGCCAGAGCTCAGTCGCCTCGGCCCACGGCCCTCTACAGGAAACCTTCATTCCTATGCCACACCCATCAACCCTTACTTCTCAGACTCCAGCTACTTCTTTCCTGAGCCCATGTCTCTGGTTCTCCAGTCTATCAAGTGACTAAATCCCAATAGGATTACAAGAGAAACTGACTGTGCTGAAATACAATAACTAAGACAGGAAAGCCATTTAATGATACAATGAAACATTCCTGTCTTCCTTTTTTCTTTTTGAGACAAGGAGATAAGGTCTCACTGTGTAGCCCAAGAGATCCAAATGCTTCTGCCCCCTAAATGCTGGGATTAAAGGTGTATTGCCACCACTCCTGGCCAAAAAAAAAAAAAAGTTGCTTGTTTGTTTTTAGACATAGGGTTTTTCTGTGTAGCCCTGGCTGTTCCAGAACTCACTCTGTAGACCAGGCTGGCCCTGAACTCTCAGAGATTCGTCTGCCTCTGCCTCCTAAATGCTGTCATTAAAGACCTGTTCCATCACTGCCCCACTAGATTTATTTACTCTTTTTTAGGATTTACTTATTGATTTTATGAATCTGACACTTTTATGCCAGAAGATGGTATCAGATCCCACTATAGATGGCTGTGAGCCACCATGTGGTTGCTGGGAATTGAACTCAGGTTCTCTGGAAGAGCAGCCAAGCGCTCTGAACTGCTGAGGCACCTTTCCAACCCCCACTTTTTATTTATTTATTTATTTTTAAATTTATTTATTATGTATACATATTCTGTCTGCGTGTATGTCTGCAGGCCAGAAGAGGGCACCAGACCTCATTACAGATGGTTGTGAGCCACCATGTGGTTGCTGGGAATTGAACTCAGGACCTTTGGAAGAGCAGGCAATGCTCTTAACCACTGAGCCATCTCTCCAGCCCCCCACTTTTTATTTAATGTGAGTATTTTGTCTGCATGGCCTGTGGAAGTCAGACGAGGTCATCAGAACTGTTGGAACTGGAATTGAGGGTGGAGGTGAGCCACTAAGTGCATGCTGGAACCAAACCCATGTCCTCTGCAAAAGCAACAAGTCGTCTCAGTCCATTCAGACTCAGATTGCTGACTGCCCCTTCTGACCACTTCGGGTGTATACTTCGGTAAACTACCTCTTTTCATGATAGTCCTGTATTTGCCCCGTGAACTTCTCATAATTGTTAAACTGCTTTGTTTTGATTTTATTTTCGAGACAGTATTTCTCTGTACAACCCTGTCTGTCCTGGAATTCACTCAGTAGATCAGGCTGGCCTTGAACTCAGAGAACCACCAGCCTCTGCCTCTGCCTCCCAGGTGCTGGGATTAAAGGCACGTGTCACCTTACAGGCTTGGGTACACTGGACTTTAAAGTGTCAACACGCTGCAGGTCGCCTGTGAACTGGAGCTTCAGAGCCAAAGCAAAGTAGAAACTCATGGACGATTCATCTCAGCATAGACACAGAACAGATGTGGCCTGAAAATTACACCCTCCTGATGGAGTGGCCTTCTAACATCTGTAAACACAAATGAAAGGGCAAACAAAGCAAAGTGCTTTCAGCGCAAGTGCTACAGCAATCTCTGGACAGAGCCCCAACCACTGGTTTGTTTTTTTTTAAGATCTTCAGTACTAATAGTTTTTGGAAGAAGAAAAAGTTAGAGCGAAAGAACTCAAATCAATCTTGTTCCAGTATTTCCGTGCACTATGTTCTTTCTGCACCCGATGATAAACGACAGCAATTAGCGCCCTAGTAAAATGACGAATATAAACAGGATGCTTATGGGAAAAGAACAAGGTTACCAGACTGCCTCTTTATTTATTACCTGTTACTATTAAAGGGCTGGGAATTGAACCCAGAGCCTTGTGCATGCCTGTCAAATGTTCTGCCACTGGGCTACAACCCCAACTGCTGCTGCTGCTTTTTTTCCCCCCTTTTTGAGACAGGGTCTCAAACTGTCCCTAAACTTGCTATGTAGCCGATGACTGTAAACTTCTGATCCTCCTGCCTCCACTTCCTGAGTGCTAGCGTTACAGGCAAGTGCTGGGAATGGGATAGCAGACTGATAGATGGATTATTTTCTCATCATTGAGTAGTGAATGGCTGGACCAAGACGACTTCATACTTAAATATCTGACAGGGTTGGGTCCCAGTCAGCAGTAGATCTGGGTTCAGTTCCCAGCACACATACAAATTTTGATGCCTATTGCTAAAGTACTTTAAATTGTACTTTCTAGTGTGGCAGCATACTCCTTTAGTCCAAGCATCGGGGAGGCTGAAGCAGATGGATTTTTTTTTTCTTTTTTGATTTTTCAAGACAGGGTTTCTCTGTAGCTTTGGAGCCTGTCCTGGAACTAGCTCTTGTAGACCAGGTTGGCCTTGAACTCACAGAGATTTGCCTGCTTCTGCCTCCTGAGTGCTGGGATTAAGGGTGTGCACCACCACTACCCAGCTAAGTCCAGTCTTCATAAGAGACTCCCAAGCTAGCCAAAGCTACCCTGCCACAAACCAACAAGTCATGGGGATGGCTTAGCAGGTAAAGACAATGCCACCAAACCTGACAACTTGAATTTAATCCTAGGGACTAACATGCTGGGAGAAATGACCCAAGAATACCACCTTTTTGCTTTAAGATGTGTCTTTTAATATATATAGGTTTTGTTTTTTATTTTTTCCTTATTTTCCTATTTTTCTTTCACGCTGGGCTTGCACCCACAGCCTCTATACTAACCCTTTTGTCCAGCCCTGGACAGGTTTGTGCACAGCCCTGGGCTGGGCTGGGCTGAAAGCGGTATTTAACTAGTTTGTAGCTCATACACACATCCTGCAGAGCACTGAGCTCAGGAATGCAAATGACACTCAGTCAGGCATGGCGGCACACACCTTTGATTGGAGCACTTGGGAGGTGGAGGAGTTCAGTTATCCTTGGCTAACTAGAAGTTTCAGGACATTGAGTTCCTTGAGGCCCACTCTAAAGAGATAATAAACACATCTACTTAGTTAAGGCAAGTGAGGTGGCTCACGAGCATCTGGGAAATGGAGAGGTTGAGGTAGGACTGTCTCAAGTTCAAGATCAGCCTGGAACTCTGTCCAAAACAGAAATTCTAAGTCAGACCATAGCGGCTCACAGCACTCTGGAGGCAGAGGTAGGTGGATCTCTGTGAGTTCTGATGTCAGCCTGGTATACACAATGAGTTCCAGGACAGCCAGAGCTACAAAGTTGAGACACTGTCTCAAAACAAACAAACAAACAAAACAAAACAAAAAAGAAAGGAAAATGGACAAAGAAGTAAACAGTTTTCTGGAGAAGGTGCTACGTGGTCATATGCAAAGCAACTACCCATCTTAGAGAAATAGAGGCCAAAGCACAGTGAGACGCCATGTCATAGTCACCGGAAAGCAAAGGAAGGAAACAAGTGTTGGCGAGGTGGGGGGACACAGCACGGTCGCATGTCCCTGTGGGAATGTAAAACAGTGCAACTGCTGTTCTCCAGAAGGCTAAACAGTTCCCATGTGACTCAGCAGTTCCACTCTGAGGGATAGAATAAGCAAAGAAACCTTGTGTGCACATTAAAAATAGAAACAACACAGATGTCCTCTGGATGATGAATAAATAAACACAGTGTGGTCTGCACCAAGACGGAATATTACTCAGCCGTAAAAAGGAACGAACCACACACGGGTACAACACAAAGATGCTGTGCTAAGGGAAAGAAGCCAGACTCCTCTTCCGATTATCCACTATAGGTCTCTAGTATACGAAATATCTAAAGTAAAGAAATCTATGAAAACAGAATAGATTAGGTTAGTCCAGAGCCTGGGGACATCTTTTGGGTGTGGCATGTAGAAATATGAAACTACATATATACTGACAACCATTACACTGTCCGGTATCTGAAAGGCTATGATGGGGCCTGGCACAGTGGAGGACACCTACAGGAGGATTTGGGGTTTAAGACCCATGTGGGAGGCATAGTTAGTTATGGGCCACCCTGGGACTACACAGTGAGGCTGCCTCAAAAAAGACAAACCAAATCATAAATATAAACACCAGTCACCCGCTCCCAAATATACCACCCACACCCCTTTCCATAAAAGGTACAGTGTAAGCTTTATCTCAAAAATGTTTTAATTCAATGTCTAAGATAAGCAATGACATTTATTACATATTAAGTACCAGCCTGAAATTGCCGAAAATCCAGATCACCCGACACCCACCCCCCCAAATTCTTGATCAAGAGCATTTCAGGCAAAGACACAATCGCTCCTCACTTCATGATCCATCATGAACGGACACAAAGAACTGTGTACACCTTGATGTGATGCTGCCCGGGCTCCATCCACTCACTGCCCAGGTCCCGAGAGACTCTTGTTCATGAACTGTCTCTTCACAAAGCAAGTCCACCACTGTCAAAGGCACAAGACAGATCTCAGGGTCAGGGCACAATGCAACCTCAAGGGCAGGCCAGAATTCCAGTTAACTTATGACACACAATTGTATCTAAACTAGCTTGGGATCTTACATCAAATTCAAAGGTGACCACAGCAGAAAAAGTAAATGTGCTTACTTGCCCTCCATAGGTGTGAGGCTTACATCCAACCATAGACAGAAAGGGGGGAGAGGAGTGTGAACCAGACATAGTGTACCCATATAATATACTGCAGAACTAGCGAGGCTGAGGTAGGGGGAGCTCAAGGTCACCCTTGGCTGTGTAGCCAGTTCTAGCCCAGCTTGTGCTATTTTCCCAAACCCCACCCTCCCCAGGGACCCCTACCAGTAGTGAATACACACCAACTGCTCCTAGTGACTGTTCCCTACGCAATACAAGAGTCATCATTTACATGGAATTCGGTACGCCCTGAGTGTGGGTAACCTGGGGCGTTCAAAGCCCACAGAGGATGCACAGACGCTATATACGAACACCATGCCATTTTACATAACACCCACAGACTGTGGATGCAATGGCTACACACCCCATACACAAACCCTGTGCATGACTGGAATCTATTCAGTAGTGAGTGTAGGGCAGTGAGCCCTGCCCTGCCGAGCCTCCAGGTCGGGCAGAAGTGAGTGTTCTTGGGACAGAAGGCTTCGGTGGCGTAAAAGGCTCACCTTGCTGGGTTTATCATTCTGAGGGTCAAAAACTTTTTCACAGAGCCGCAGTCCAGTCTCCTGCCTCAGCTGCTGTAGGTACGCACGCATCACTTCTGAAACAGGGAAATCTGCATGTGAGGAGATATGCTGGACGCACTGCCTGTCCAGCCAGACACTGATCTTAGTAAGGTATCTGTATCCATTCGAACAGCTTAGAGAAAGAAAGAATGGTTCAGATCATTCTGTGTGTGCGTGTGCAGGAGATGGTTCACTCCTTCCTTCATGTGGGTCCCAGGAATCGAACTAGACTGTCAGGGTTGGCAGTGAGCACCTTTACCGGCTGAGCCATCTTGCTGACTCCAGATGGTCTTATAACTACATTCATTTTGGCCCAACACTCTCTGCATGTGACACTTGCTAGCAAGCTCTTCTGTGAAAGTAAGGCGACACATGTGTGCTAAGTGCCTCACTGTCAACCTGAGAACCAGTCACTGGGCTGGGGGGATGGTTCAGTGGAGAAGAAGCTTGCTGTGTGAATCTTCAGCACCCATGTAAAGGTAGGGTGGCCATGGTAGCTGGCCTGTACTCCCTTCCCTTAGGAGGCGGAGTCGGGGGATTCCTCAAGCAAGTTGGCCAGCTACACTAGCTAGATCAGTGAGCTCCAGGATCAGTCAAAGAGCCTGCGTCAATATGCAATTGGAGAATGACCTGACATCAATCTCTGGCCTCCACGCACACACGCACACAAGTGAACATGCCCACAAGTGTATTCACACCCACACCTACTTGCTCGCCTCCACACCATATACAAAAAATGAACACCAATCAAGGCAGAGGGCCATGCCATGAGTTCAAGACCAGCCTAGATTACAGAGAGACCACATCCAAGAAACAATCAAAAAACCACACATCAACACCAAAAGTAAGACAGAGGGATGGCTGTATGCACGAGCTCAGGTGCGCACACACATGCACACACCCCCCCTCTCACAGGCACAGTCCCGGCTCACCATCCTCCTGTTTATTCGCAGGTTTGGCATAAATGGCATTGAGGGGGAAGCCAGGCTCTCCAGGAATGGGGAAGTTTGTGATTCCGAGCGTGTACATTTCTTTCTCGCCTTGGCTCCTGGAATTGCACTAAAATTGAAGGACACATTGATAAGAAAAAGAGTAATTCCCAAACTCCAGCTGCTTGGTGCCAGCAGCTTCCAGGAGTGTACCATGTTTCGTGAGTGCACTTCTGCAGCGAGTGAACCTGCAGCCCTCTTTAGAACACTGTGTCAAAGAAGTAAAACCAAGAGAAACTATAGAGAAACAGTGGAATACAATAGCTAAAACACTGAAAACCAAACTTACCAGGCAGGAACACATTTCTCTTCCTAAATGCATACATTAATATATATATTTTTTTAAGTTTTCTGAAACAATCTTACTACATAGCCCTATCCAAGAACTTGTTATATAGACCAGGCTGGCCTTGAACTCAAAGAGATCCACCTGCCTCTACCTCCAGAGTGCTGGGATTAAAGGCATATGACAGGGGCTGGAGAGATGGCTCAGTGGTTAAGAGCATTGCCTGCTCTTCCAAAGGTCCTGAGTTCAATTCCCAGCAACCACATGGTGGCTCACAACCATCTGTAAAGAGGTCTGGCGCCCTCTTCTGGCCTTCAGGCATACAGACAGAATATTGTATACATAATAAATAAATAAATTTAAAAAAAAAAAAGGCATATGACACCACACTGGGCCCTAATAAGATCTTACTAGTTAAATTCTGAAGTAGTGATAAATTCGAACACATTTCAAAGTCAGCTCTCTCAAATACATGAGGACTGTGAGCCTCTAAGTGGGGGAGATGCTAACATGGCTGTGTCCTGCTGCCCGCTCCACGCCTGATGCGCTCCACTGTTCTCAGAGGATGAAGGGACTACTGTCTCCTGACACCTCACCGCCCTCCTTCATGTCAGTTCCCCTATGGGTTCAGAGACCGCAGCAGAAAGAGCTTTGGCTTCTCCTCGGGGCTTAGCAGACCCAGGTGGTTTTGAGGGATAGCCTGTATCTGTCTGCTGTCCTTAAGTGAAGAGCCAAGCCTTGTTACCTTTTGAAGTTTCTTTAGACACTCAGAGATGTAGAGTGTGATGTAGATCAGGGTTCTATCTGCTTCATTCTGCGAGGGAAATAAAACAACATAATGGCCACATGAGATGGACACTTCAGAGCACGTCTGCCTTCATGATCCACTGGCAACCCACAGGGTACTCAGTCTCCCCAAGCCCAGCTGTGTGCTGCCCTGCTCCACAGCTCCTTCCTCATGCTGTTTAAGTTGGAGAACGAACAGTTGCGGGTGATTATAAGAGTGTGGGGTTTTTTTTTTGTTTTTTTTTTTTTTTTTTTTTTTTTAAAAGGCAAGGTTTCTCTCTGGCTGTCCTGGAACTTGTTTTGTAGATCAGGCTGGCCTTGAACTCACAGAGGTCTGCCTGCCTCTGCCTCTCAAGTACTGGGATTACAGGTGTGTGCCACCACTGCCCAGCTAAGGTGGCTTATTTTTAAAAACCATTCTTCCCTCGAGTGTCTCAAAACAGACACATCCTTCCTTGGCAGTGGAAGAAGTCATTTCACGTGACCAGTTCTGGGAGAGCCCTATAGAGCCCTACAGGCCCGACATCTCATCCTACCAGCAGGAGAATCTAAAGACAGTGACTACTGACTACATGTGGCCTGTAGCCCAGGCCCAGTTTTATAGTCAGACGTCCCCTCTGCTCTGCTTTGTGATGAGCCAGGGTCTCTGATTCCTGGACAATCCCTCAGCCTCTGGCTCCTCACAGGCAGACACTACATCCAGCTTGTCCCTATCATACCTCTCACAAACACAGCACAAGCAGCTCAGTGCTGGATAGTGTCCATATCCTGTTGGATCCTGATATCCCAGAGTCGAGCAAGCCGAGTTTGAAGTCACACAGTTTACAACACTGTCAAGAACATTCCTTGCCCTTCTTTGTGCCTGGCTCATCGCAGTAGCTCAGGAGATGTTTTGTACATCTGTCCCCTTTACTGCCAGGCACTGTTATTCTCTCATTGACCACCTTCCTCACAAGGAGAGAAGGGGAGAAGTGGTCCAAGGAAGGGCCAAGTCATTCATGGTTCCCTCCCCCCCCATCCCAGCTGGGTCCACAACACAGCAGTGCAGTAGGACTGCCCCTCTGAAATGTTTGGGGCCAGAAGTCTTCCAGATGCTGGCATGGTCTGCATTTGGGAATATCTGTATAGATTTCATCCTGAGTCTGAAACACTCCAAAATCCAGTTTGTAGCTTAGGATTCTGGAGCATCCGAGGCCTGTTTGTTTTTTAGAGTAAGGAAGAAGGGCATTGTTTTTATTTTTTTGAAACAAAATTTCAGCCTGGAACTCATAACAGTCCTCTTGCCTCAGCTTCCTAATGCTGGTAAGACAGCAATTTATTCTCAGTGTCCAACCTGCACACATACAAAACAGTGATGGGAGGCAGAGGCAGGAGAACCAGTGTAAGTTCCAGACCAGTGTGGTCTATATAACAAGTTCCAGCCAGCCCTACATAGTAAAGCCCTGTTTCAAAGAAAACAAGCAACATATGAGACTTTGACTAGTTAATCCGTAAACACGGGTCTGGGATTTCCTGGATGCTTAATTAATACTAAGTAAATAGTGATGCATCCACACTGGGGCTTGGCTAACTCTGTCAAGTCTGGATAATAAATAAGCTTTATAGGCTTTGGAGCTGATGCAGTCTTTGCTGTGGATGGTTAGCCACTGTTCAGTATGAGAGCAGCCCATAGCTAATACAGAAACAAATGAACATGGCTGTGTTCTAAAAAAATTTTAATTGCAAAAAGAGGCACTGGGGCATTTGGCCTGCAGAATAGCGAAGATTTTGAAGGGGAAAGAATAAAAGCTAACACGGCTGGGGTGAAAGCTCAGAGGTTAAGAGCAACTGCTTTCTCAGTGGGCCTAGGTTTGCTCCCAGAACACACACGGCAGCTTACAACACAAGGGACTCAACTCCCAATTCCTCTTCCGGCCCATACGGGCACTGCACATATGTGTGTGTTCATGCGTGCACACACACAGATAAATAAATAATATCTCTCTTTTTTTGAGACAGCGTCTCTTTACAGAGTCCTGGCTGTCTTGGAACTCACTATATAGATCAGGCTGGCTTCTAATTCATACAGATCTACTTGCCTCCCAAGTGCTGGGGTTAAAGGTGGGTATAACCATGCCTAGCCTAAAATAAATAATCTCAAAAGGAAAAAGATAAAAATTTAAAAAAAGAAGGAAAAAAAACCCCACACAACCCATAGCCTTTCCCACTCAGCTTTGCTTTCAGATTCTGGTCTCACCGTCATTTCATTTAACTCTCACAGCAGCCCTGACTTCAAAGTAGATTGATTGATTGATGGATTTTTGGTTTTTCTGGGTTTTCAAGACAGGATTTCGTTGTGTAGCCCTGGCTGTCCTGGAACTCATTCTGTAGACCAGGCTGGTCTTGAACTCACAGAGATCCACCTGCCTCTGCCTCTGCCTCCCAAGTGCTGGGTTTAAAGGTGTGCACCACCACTGCCTGGCTCAAGTAGACATTTATCCCCATCTGAAAACTAAGCACTCCCAGCTCTGGAAGTTACCTTAATTTCATAGTTCTTGAAGAAGACATTGGCCTTGAAGTAATAGATGGCTTCATCCACAATATCTGTGTCTTTTGCTAGGCAGGAAACAAGAAGGAAGGCAGAGATATTACCAAAGGGACATGGTCCACCCACAGCTGCAAGGAGAGGTCTCCAAGTGTGATTATCACAAGGTCTGGAGTTGGATAAAGGAAAATGAGGCTGGGGCTAGCTGGAGAGATGGTTGGGGCATTAAGAGGGCTGGCTGCTCTGGCAGAGGACCTGGGTTAGTTCCTGGAGATCTGGCGCCCTCTTCTGGCTCAAAGGTCACCAGGCAAAAACACTCATGTATAAAATAAAATTTTTTTTCTTTATATTTTTTTAAATTACAATTAATAATAATACACTGTCTCAGTGGGTGGGTGCACCCCTCGTGGTAAAATAAAATCTTAAAAAAATAAATAGGGCTACTGAAATACAGTCTTTAATAGTATTTCTAGAAACCAATGTGGTTTATTTTTAGTTCTATCTCTGAAAAAAATCTATGTGCTCATTAGAAAAGTAAATTCAATCAATTAAAAAAAAGATTGCCATCTTAATTCTTATTACCCAGAGCAAACTATCACTGCTTAGTAACCATTTAAGACCTCAATGCACTTATAAAAATGGGCTGAGACACAGGCTATCTCCCTTTAAAAACAAAACAAAACAAAACCCCTAAAAAACAAACAAAAAAATCCTTCTATGTGTGTCTGTGTGTATGCCACATGAGTGCAGAGGCCCATAAAGGTCAGAGGAGGGCATCAGATCCCTTGGAGCTGGAGCTACAGGTGGTTGTGAGGCCAATGTGAGTGCTGGGCCCTCAACTCTGTCCTCTGGAGCAGCAGGAAGCGGAAGCACTCCTTAACCACTGAGCCATCCCTCCAGCCCCAACACTCTAACAAAATGCCCTGAAAAGGAAAAAGCATCCAATATAATTTTATTTGAACCCGTGCACTGGAGATTCAAGGGAAATACTCAAATTATTTAGGAACATTGGGGTTCAGATAACCTTCTCTCTTTTTATGGAAACTGTGGTTTAAATACAGCATGAGCTGTTCTAAGTGGCCACACTGAGGAAAGCCAGAAGCACTCTGTGACAAACAGAGCTCATTAAACAATTTCTCTGGCAATCTTTTCTTCTCTTTTTCATTTTGAAAGGACAGACTTTCTGGGTTTGATACGCAGCAGCTGGCTGCAGCAGGCCACTGACAGACAAGACACTTCCTGTCCTCGGCTGCCTGCCGTGGTCTCCGGTGGTGCAGAGCAGCCCTAAGGCTGCAGCCCTGGGCGACCCCATTACAACCTAGCTAGTTCCTCGGCAGAAGGATCCAGCTGTGTTCTCTGCATTCTGCTCTCAAGAAAAGGAAACTTCTCCTGAGCACCCGGGAGGAAACAGCAGGAGAGGGGACCTAGAGCAGAGCATGGTTCACAAAGACATCTAGAGGTATTTGCACAACAGAAAAGAATTTTTCTGCAGCTGATCTTGAACCCCAGGCCTCAGAAACAACATACACAAGCTTTACCATGGAGCTGTGCTCCTGCCCCAGAATTCATCTCATCAATGCTAAGATAACTCACAACATCTACTCTAACAGTTCCAGTCCTTTGGCAAAGGAAGAAGTCACCCCTCACTTGTTTAGTTTCTTAGGCTCTCATTCTTCCTCGAGGAGTCAAGGAAGATGCTTAGTGTTTTCTCCAGTCTAGGTTGGCTGCGCCTTCCGGTGCAATGTGTTATCTGTAACCATACGACAAACCGCTCTTCCTTGCAAACTGGGCCAACGTTCTTTTTCTTTGGGCTGTTAACATTTTAGTACTGATGTTCTCCTCATGTCTGCCTTTCCCCATCTGCTCCTTTTTCTCAGAATCAAGTAAAAACTGGGGTGACTTATGTTTCAGCCAGTGTTAAAAACAATTCACTTAAGAGGAGGTCAAAGCGAATAATCTGGCAGAGGAAGGGCAAGAGGGTGAGGATACAGATGGGAATTGTAACTGTGGTCTTGGAAACTGTGAGTGGAACCCAGGCCAGCCACTTGCAGGCTCTGGGGTGCTGTATCTGCGACAACAGAAATGACACTGTTGGTGGAACATCTCAGAACATGTCAGAAAGCTTCAGAGTTTGAAAGAGGCTTCTGGGACAGTAAACACAATGCCTCAGAAATCAAATGGGGGGGGGGGGGCTGGAGAGATGGCTCAGTGGTTAAGAGCATTGCCTGCTTTTCCAAAGGTCCTGAGTTCAATTCCCGGCAACCACATGGTGGCTCACAACCATCTGTAGTGATATCTGGCGCCCTCCTCTGGCGTGAGGGCATACATGCAGACAGATTATTGTATACATAATAATAATAATAATAAAAACAGAATAAGACCATTGTATACTTAAAAAAAAAAAAAAAGAAATCAAATGGGGGATCTGGAGGGCAGTGGGGGGCAGAGTGGGCATTCCATCTTGATGACTACAAACACCAAACAGGTAAAAAGGTGCGCAGTCCCAAAATCTGGGAATCACAGACCAGACTGGGAAACAAAGTTGTTATCGAATAACAAAAAATTAAAATACAGGCTGGGCAGTGGTGGCACACACCTTTAATCCCAGCACTCAGAGGCAGAGGCAGGCAGATCTCTGTGAGTGTGAGGCCAGCCTGGTCTACAGAGCTAGTTCCAGGACAGGATCCAAAGCTACAGAGAAATCCTGTCTTGAAAAAGAAAAAAAAAAAAAATCAAACAAAAAATCTGGCAACAAAGGTTGTAGAGACTGTAGGACAGAGGGAAGCCTGATTCACTGCCAGTCAGAGTGCAATTATGCCCATTGTGGTTATCAGGTTGGAGGTTCCTCAAAAAAATTAAAAATAGAATTACCGTATGATTCAACTATCCCAGTCCTGGTCATACACCCCAAAGACTCTGATCCTGGTCACGTGGTGGTGACACACGCCTTTAATCCCAGCACTTGGGAGGCAGAGAGACAGGCTGTGAGTTCGAGGTCAGCCTCATCTACAAGGGCTAGTTCAGGACAGGCTCCAAAGGTATGGAGAAACCCTGCTGGGACGGGGGGGGGGGAGATTCCTATCCTGCCAGACATATTTATACATCATGTTTATTGCTACTGTATTATGATAGCAAGGACATGGAACCTAGTTAGATGTCCACCAATAGATGAATAGATAATGAAAATGTGGTTGTATACAAAATGTAGAGTATCACTCAGCTGCAAAATAAATGAAATCATAACATGTACAGGAAAGTAGATGGACTTGCAAAGTAAATATTAATCGAGGTGACCCAAACTCACAACAAAGAACACATGTTCCCCGCATACAGACCTAGCCACATGCTCGTATAAGCAGGTGTGCGTCTGTGCACAGTATAACATCTACAAAGCAGACCGAGAAACAGTAATAGCAGGTGACAAGGAAGGACAGCATGGAGGTAAATGGGCAAGAGGTCCTAATGCTATTTTTCCGTTTTCAGCTCTGTCCACAGTAAAGCTCTATAGCTTCAGAATGGCTGTTCTAGCCATTCACCGTTTCCTGAGATGGGCAGATTCGGAGAATGGACAAGCGTCTCAGTGGCTTCTTTAAACCAGCTTTTTTGGTTTTGGTTTAAAAGCAAAGTAAAATAAATCAAAAAGAAATATGGAAAAAAAGCCGGGCGGTGGTGGCGCACGCCTTTAATCCCAGCACTTGGGAGGCAGAGGCAGGCGGATCTCTGTGAGTTCAAGAACAGCCTGGTCTACAAGAGCTAGTTCCAGGACAGGAACCAAAACCACAGAGAAACCCTGTCTCGAAAAACCAAAAAAAAAAAAAAACCGAAATATGGAAAAAAGAAAGAAAATAAAACAAGCCACCACCACCAAAACCAAAACCAAACAAGTTAAAACAAAAAAACAAAGAACCCAACAAAAATACCCTAGAAGCAAAGAAATAAAAGCAAAAAAACAAAAACAAAAAAAACAAAAAAAACCCCCAAGAACAAAAGTATTCAGAAAAATATGAGCAAGACAGAAATGAACAGTGTTTCAAAGCAGATGAAGAGTTAGGACTGAAGCATGGAGCACATGCCTGTTATCCAAACACTGGGGAAGCAGGCAGGAGGGCCACCAGGAGAGTCACCACAAATTCAGGCTGGCTCAGTTTGACTTACAGGCCCACCAGAGTTCTACCCTCTTCTGGCATACCCCTCACCCCCCAAAAAAAGGTCTAATACTAGGGTTTGGTGAAATCTAAGACCCCAAGAATAATAAACTGACATGGGCTGTGGAGATGGCTCAGAGGCGAAAGTGCTCATAGAGAAAGCTCAGCTATCTAAGTTGAGATCCCAAGGACTGAAGTGGTTACTATCTGTTCACCTCCACCAGGACTGAAGTGGTTACTATCTGTTCACCTCCACTAGGACTGAAGTGGTTACTATCTGTTCACCTCCACCAGGACTGAAGTGGTTACTATCTGTTCACCTCCACCAGGACTGAAGTGGTTACTGTTAACCTCCACTCGTCCTCTGGCACACATGCAGGCCCTCACACACAAAAGTGCACAGTCAAAAACAAATGACTGTTTTTAAAAGTTGACAAGAGAAAAAATAGCTTTAGTGGGGAAGGGTTAATTTTTCTCGTTTTTGGAGTTAGGGCTCCCTGTGTTTCTTAGGCTGGTCTTGAACTACCAGACTCAGCCTCCTGGGTACAGCACCATGCCCACATAATGCTTTCTGTTGCTTGTCTTTTTCCAGCATCATGACAGGAGGAGGCTGGGGACCTGGCATCCACTTAGTCTGATATGACTGACTGTGGCCAGAATTAAACACATCTCCTCTTTCTTTTTTGAGACAAGGTAGCCCAGGTTGGCCTAGAACTTGCTGAGGATGACCTTGAACTGCTGTTCTTCTGGCCTCCACCTAGTACTCGCTGTGAAAGGAAGGCAGGCCCTCCTGCACACGCTAGGCTCACCCCTGCCCACATTTCCTCTTTTGGCTCATCCGCACACCTGAAGGAGTCAGAAGTGATAACGCAGTTTCCTGTGATGCCTCGAGGTGTAAAGTGTGACACAGCAGAGTGACCGTGACCCCGCTAAGCTCTTCCCCACTCTCACGTCAGCAGGCTGGCTGGACGCTTTGAACCCAAATGGAAAAGAACCCTGAGACTCACTCTCGCGGGGCGCGGGTCCTTTGAACTGACTTCTGAGGGGAAGCAGCGCCATGTTGCCGACAAGCTTGGTGTCGGGGTCCATGAGAGAAGAGTGGTAAGCCTGCAGTGGCAAACAGGGAACAAAGACAAGAAGCATTACAGGACAAGGCCAGTCCTCCAAAGGAAAACACCCGCTTGAGACTAACTCCGGGAGAGGACTGGCAGCAGCAGTGGGACCAGCTCCTAACTCAAGATACCAGCCAGCAGATGCTGAGACATTGTCAGCTGGTTGTTAAGCACACATGCCCCCAAACTAAATCAGATGTGCAAAACAGAGGCAATCAGTACCTACTACTTCACCATTTTAAAGCATGACATTTGACTATTGTCTGTGTTCCTTTTTTGTTTTTCTTTTTTGGGGTGGTGTTTCGAGACAGTGTTTCTCTGTGTAGCTTTGGAGCCTGTCCTGGAACCAGCTTGTAGACAATGCTGACTTTGAACTCAGAGATCCACCTGCCTCTGCCTCCCAAGCGCTGGGATCAAGGGCATGCACCACCACTACCCGGCTTTGTTTTTAAGACAGCGTTTCCACTATGTAGCCCTGGTTGTCCTGGAACTCACAACAAAATCTTGTTTTTTTTTTTTTCTTCTTCTTGAGACAGTTTCTCTGTGCAGCCTGGCTGTACTGAACTCACTATGAAGACCAGGCTGGCCTGGAACTCAGAGAGATCCACCTGCTTCCTCCACCTGCAGAGTGCTGGGCTTAATGTCTTAAAGCCACACACTATATCTGGCTTTACTGCTTATGTTCTTTGTTCCTTTTTTCATTTTATTCACATGCACTGATGTTTTAGCCTGCATTCATGTCTATGTGAGAGTGTCAGACCCCTGGAACTAGCGTTACAGACAGGGTGGCCTGTCATGTGGGTTCTGGGACTCAAACCCGGGTCCAGTGGAAGAGCAGCCAGTGCTCTTAACCGCTGAGTCATCTCTCCAGCCCCTACTGTCTATATTCTTACATTCTTTTATCCTACTAGTATTTTGTGTGTTTGTCCTCATGGATCTGGCTGTACACGTGTGTGGGTATACATGTGTTTGTGTGCAGAGGTCAGAAGTCAGTGTCAAGTACCTTCTTCAATCGCTTCCCCACTTTTATATTTGAGACGGGCTCTCACTGAGCCTGAGGCTCATCTACTGGCTCGATTGCCAGCCAGCCAGCCCCAGAGATCCTCCTGTCTTTCCTTCCCAGCACCAGGTTTACAGGAATGCCACCACACCTGGCTATTTTTGTGGGGTGTAAGATTGAACTCGATCCTCAGGCTAGAGTGGCAAGCACTTCACCACTGAACCTTCTCTCCCGCACCAGCTCTTCATAGATAGGATCTCAAAAGCCAGACCTGCTTTTTGAGCAGCCCTGCCTGGCCTGGGACTTCCTAGGTAGACCAAGCTAACCTCAAAAGTACAGAGATTTGCCTGCCTCTGCCTCCTGGGATTATATCCTTAGGCTAGAAATGTGGTGTGGAAAGATGTGTTTCCTTCTGGTGGGAGCATTCCATAATAGAAACCATACAAAACGGGTTTCTCACCCTCCAGCTAGCCAGGACCCATGCCCTAGTTTTGTAATCTACTACTCCCCGTCTTTAAGTCTCAATCAAGACTGCATGATTCTTCCTTGAGCCTGTTTTCCAACCCCCTCCAACCCCAACAGGGTTTCATGTGGCCCAGGCTGGCCTCTCACTATGTGGGTGAGGATGACTTTGAATGTGTCCTCCTGCCTCTACCTCCCCAGTGCTGACATGACAGGACTAGATAACCACAGTATTGGCTTCAGACATGCTAGGTAGGTACTCTACCAGCTAAACTCTACGTCTCTGGTGAGCAGGTATGAGCTACAGGAGAGGGAACATCGTGCTGATGAACAAATTCATATGCTGGTTCCTAGTTTTGCTTTTTATGTCTGCTGTGAACAAAACCATTCATCCATCAAATGACTGCTAAGCACCGTTTTTGTGCGAGATAGAATGAATGGCTGTAATTTTTTTTAAGATTAAAGAATATTTTATTGGCTGTACAAGCCTTAATCCCAGCACTTGGGAGGCAGAGGCAGGTGGATCTCTGTGAGTTTGAGGCCAGCCTGCTCTACAGAGTGAGTTCCAGGACAGGATCCAAAGAAAAACACAGAGAAATACTGTCTCCAAAAACCAAAACAAACAAAAAACCCAAAATTTATTATGTGTATGTGTTGTGTCTGTGTATGGGAATTTCTATGTGTATACAGTGCCCAGAGTCTAGAAGTGGGTGTTGGGTTCCCTGGCGTTGGCGGTTGTGAGCTGCTGGATATGGATGCTGGGAACAAAAATTCTAGTGCTCTTAAGAGCAGTGTGAGAATGGAGCTTTTTCCCTATGGACGGTGACTAGCCCTTCAAGTCAACCTGTCCCACCTAATAAAACTTTTATGCACATTTAAAACATTTTTAATTTATTTATGTATTTTATGTATAAGCACATGCCAGAAGAAGACATCAGATCCCATTATAGATGATTGTGAGCTACTATTTGGGTGTTGGGGATTGAACTTGGAACTTCTGGAAGAGAAGCCAGTGCTCTTAACTGCTGAGCCATCTCTCCAGCTCTTACGAAATCTTTTAATCTCCCTACCTGGTAACACTTCTGTTACCCAAAGGCACTGCTACACTGCTAGAACCTGACAGCCCAAGGGGCTGACCCTTTTCCTCCTCCCTTCATTTCCTTCATGAAGATTCTTTGAAAACTAGCCAGTCATGAAAGACACAGTCACTATCTGATTGAGAATAAGACCTACATGAACTACCTATCCCATTGTGCTTGCTAGCTCAGTTTGGGTCCAGGTCATGCTACACCCTTTTCTGGAAAAAAGAAACTGCTTCGTGAAGTTGCTTTTGCTTTATTTGTGTGTTTCTTTGTGAGACACCGAGTATATGTGTTTCCAACAGCAGCAAGCACTCTTAACTGTTGAGCCATTTCTCTAGGCCCTCATATGAGATCAAATATATACATATACAGACATGTGTGACGTTTCACGCTAATAGAGAACGCTGACATAAAAGAACCACAGTTAAGTCCAGAACTTTCTTTGTCCAACTAGAATGAGCACAGTGTAGCTTTCCTTTCTGGCTTAAACTCTGGCTTTACTACTTGTAAGCAACACTGTGCAAGTCACTTAATTCCCTGAGCCCTAGTTCCTTCAGGAAAATCAAAACAGTAAGAAAATCTACTTCACAGTGTCATCCTGAGAATGAAGGGCTCATCTGGACAATAACTCTAGGTCTCCACATACACCTCAATGGTCAGTAACTGTAAGACTCATTAAGACTCATAAACCTTACAAGGCTAAACATGGTGATGCAGGCCTGTGATCATAGCTACCTGGAAAGCTGAGGCAGGAGGATCACAGGTTCAAGGCCAGCCTGGGCAACTTTATGAGTGAGACCTTTTCTCAAAATAAAAGGCAAAACAGAGGTGGGGATATAGCTCAGTGGTAGAGGGTCTACGTAGCCTGCAATGAGGCTCTGGGTTCAATTCTCAGTGCTGCCAAACACACACACACACACAACTGAAAGTTACATCTGCTCTCCTTTCACCACCCGTCACTGGACACTGTAGTGGTCTTACTTTTTGCACACGTTCATGCATGTGCTCATGCATGTTTGTGTGTGAAAGACAGAGTCAAATGCTGGGTTTCTTCCTCAATTACTTCCAGCATTTGTGTATGTAGTGTGTGTAAATGTGTTCATGTGTGCATGCAGGTGTATGTGTACACACGTGGAGGCCAGAGGTCTCTTCCGCAACTGCTTTTCTCATTATTTGTGAGACAAGGAGCCCCAGTGATCTCTATACTTTCCCAGCTCTGGAATGACAGGCAGGAGCCCCCTCCCCCGACTGCACTGGGTGCTAGGCAGCCAAACTCAGGTCCTTGTCCTTGTGCCCTAAACACCTAAACATTTAACCTACTGAGCCACTTTCTCTCTCACTGAACCTAGCACTTGCTGATTTTGGCTAGACTGGCTGGCAGGCTGATGAGCCCAGAGGGTCTGCCTGACTCTTGCCTCCCCAGGGCTGAAGGAATAAACATGAGCTGCGCTGCCCCCACCCCCATCTCTTGCACAGCAAGCACCTTCCAGAGCCTATTTTCCCCCATATTTTGGAGACAGGTTTTATAGCTGTATAGGCCAAGCTGGCCTAGAACTCACAGCATAGTCCACTTACTTCTGCCTGAAATTTGCAATCCTCCTGCCTCTGTCTCCAAGTGCTGGGATGAGAGATAAGTACCACCATGGAGGCTAGTGTTGTCCTCCATCTATTTTCTTTTTTTTTTTTTTTTTTTGGTTTTTCGAGACAGGGTTTCTCTGTAGCTTTGGAGCCTGTCCTGGAACTAGCTCTTGTAGACCAGGCTGGTCTTGAACTCGCAGAGATCCGCCTGTCTCTGCCTCCCAAGTGCTGGGATTAAAGGCGTGCGCCACCACCGCCCGGCTCTCCATCTATTTTCTTCATAGGATTTTTTAAGATCTGGAACTACCTCCTATTTACATTTACATGGTAACTGTCTACCCGTTAAAATGCGAGCTCCTTGAGAGGGCCTTAGTCGCTGCTGTTACCAGTGCTGGCTTCATAGTGAGAGCTCAGCATGTCCAGTGTGGACTTCATAGTGAGAGCTCAGCATGTCCAGTGTGGACTTCATACATAGTGAGAGTCCAGCATGTCCAATGTGGACTTCATAGTGAGAGCTCAGCATGTCCAGTGTGGACTTCATACATAGTGAGAGTCCAGCATGTCCAATGTGGACTTCATACATAGTGAGAGCTCAGCATGTCCAGTGTGGACTTCATACATAGTGAGAGCTCAGCATGTCCAGTGTGGACTTCATACATAGTGAGAGCTCAGCATGTCCAGTGTGGACTTCATAGTGAGAGCTCAGCATGTCCAGTGTGGACTTCATACATAGTGAGAGCTCAGCATGTCCAGTGTGGACTTCATACATAGTGAGAGCTCAGCATGTCCAGTGTGGACTTCATAGTGAGAGCTCAGCATGTCCAGTGTGGACTTCATAGTAAGAGCTCAGCATGTCCAGTGTGGACTTCATAGTGAGAGCTCAGCATGTCTAGTGTGGACTTCATAGTGAGAGCTCAGCATGTCCAGTGTGGACTTCATAGTGAGAGCTCAGCATGTCCAGTGTGGACTTCATACATAGTGAGAGTCCGGCATGTCCAGTGTGGACTTCATAGTGAGAGCTCAGCATGTCCAGTGTGGACTTCATACATAGTGAGAGCTCAGCATGTCCAATGTGGACTTCATACATAGTGAGAGCTCAGCATGTCCAATGTGGACTTCATTCAGTTATCCCTTTACTAATCTGCAAAACGGAACCCATGATGGAGACTGACATCAGATGTTAAGGACTACCAGACTATTGTCATTTCTTCCTCCCACCCGAAAGCACATGACAAAGGAAACTCTTGGAAACCAGTGCTGACTCGGTGGGGGTCTGTGAGTAGAAATACAGCTACAACATGGAGGACAAGGTAGGGATCCGTCAGGGAAATGAGCCTGACAGGTCATTAGCAGCAGGCCAACCAAAGGCGGAGGAGGAAGTGGAAGTGACAAGGGGTGGGGGTGGGGGAGAAAAGGAGAAGCTGGACCTTAGATTTAAAAATCAATTAAAAGCCGTCGCTCTTAACTTCGAAGCTCTCGGGTGAGATCTGGGAACACTTCAGGACTCGGGAGAAAATAGTGAGGAGAGAAAGGGTCCTGGGGCTGGAGGCAAAGAGCTGGGCAGGAGAGGAGGGCGGCAGTTTCCTCTTTCCCCGGCTTTCTAGAACGGGACTCCCGTCCCTCCTCAGGGCCCGGGCCCGTTCGGCTCCCCGACCTCGGGGCTCGAAGCCTTACCGGCATTTTGGCGGTGTCCGGATTCGATCCAGAGAAACAGGACTCAGGTAACGCGGAACGTTTCCGGCCAGCGAGCCTGGGTGGAGTGGGCGGAAGTGAGCCGGAAGAGGCGGGCGAAACGAAGAGATGCACTTCCGGTCTAGCTTCCGCCCCTGGTTGCTGCAGCTGCGCTAATCAGAAAGGACGCCAGGGGGTGCGCGAGCATCAGGCTCTGGGTGTGGCGCATGCTTAAATCGCGCACAGAGGAAGGCTGGGCTTTGAAATTAAAAAATCCCTCAGAGGTTAATAATCACCTCCCGCGTTTTCCTCATGCCCTGGCCTCAGTTCCTTGATTTACCCTTCTGCCATGTCTAGTTTTTTATTTTTACCACAGTCCACGTGGGGAAGTCCAAATCATTTCTCACCTTCCACAATGGGGGATCTGGGGGTCGAATTCAGGTCTTGGGTAACCCTTACATACTTGAGCCATCTTGATAACCCTTATTTTTATTTTCCTAAGAGTCTTGAGTTTGATTCCAGGCTGCCCTCCACTGTATATATGTACATGTGTATCTTGAATTCACGATCCATCTGCCTCCACTTGTACACTTTTATTCTGGCATCACAGGTGTGATCCCCAGCACTCCCTGGTTTGTTTGCTTGCTTTTGCTTAATTTTAAGATGTCTAACTTGTGGTGGGTTTTTTGTTTGGTTGGTTTTTGTTTTTTGGTCTTTCAAGATAGGATTTCTCTGTGAAACAGCCCTGGCTGTCCTGGAACTCACTCTGTAGACCAGGCTGGTCTGGAACTCAAGAGATCTGCCTGCCTCTGCCTCCCAAGTGCTGGAATAAAAGGCGTGTGCCACCATCGCCTGACATACTTGTGATGTCTCTATTTTCCTTGTCACATTGAGACAGTCAGGGAGCACCATGGGGGTAAAGGGCAGAAAAGGACCTACACCTTGACCTGTCATCCACTAAATGTGTGTCCTGTATCATTCCCACAGGTCTTCCATAGCAAGGATTAAGTGGCCATGAAAACCAATTGCATCATAAGGGCCAGAGTGATGCCTCATGTCTGCAAAGATGAAGACAAACCCACCACTGACATAAACCTTATATAATTTTTTTGAGAGTCTCACTGTGTAGCACTGATTGTCCTGAAACTAGCTCTGTAGACCAAGCTGGTTTTGAACTCACCTCTTCCTGCCTCTGCCTCCTGAGTGCTGGGATTAAAGGCGTACACCACCAATGGCATGCCCTAAATTACATTTCTATGAGGGATTAATTAGCATCAGCAGGAAGACGGGTCACCAAATAACCAGAGAACCCTTGGACCTAATTGTGAGGACTCAACAAAAGAAATGATGTAAAATGCTCTGTAATGTAAAGTCTAACAGGACTTAATGAGATTCAGCCTCACTCTGCCAGAGTTTGACCTTTGAGGGATGCTAGAGCAAAACCTTCCAGCTGGCTGCTCCCCATGACCTTCTTCACACCTGCCGCCAAAGGGTTCTGAAAAGCTGAACACAATTCAATGTGGCAGTAAGTTAAAAGAAAAAATTATTTCGTCTGATTTAGGGTATGCACTATGCAAGGCATATTGTAGCACGATTAATAAGAAGCCAGAGATAGATAATTGGGGTTCAACCTGAAGGTCAGAAAAGCAAAAGAGCCAGCCACTGGCTCTTACCTCTACCTCAGTCCAAAATGGCGATGGTGCCTCCAGGAATCTCAGAATGAGACTGTGTGTGAGAGCTGTCTCCTTGAGTCTTACATTCCTCTCTAGGGCTGGGATTAAAGGCATGCACCACTACCACCCAGCCTCTATGGCTAACTAGTATGGCTAATGGGATTAATGATGTGCACCACCACTGTCTGGACTGTAAGGCTTATCAGTGCAGCTGTTTTACTCCTGATTTTCAGGTAAGCTTTACTTATTAAAGTACAAATGAACTCGGGAGGCAGAGGCAGGCGGATCTCTCTGAGTTCAAGACCAGCCTGGTCTACAAGAGCTAGTTTCAGGACAGGCTCCAAAGCCACAAGAAACCTTGTCTCAAAAAACCACAAAAAAAAAAAAAAAAAAAAAAAAAAGAAAGAAATATCACTACAGAGTATCTAAGCTTTTAAATTCTCAGAGACTACAAACAAAATCTGTTTATTTATTTATTGAAACAGGGTCTCACTAAGTGGCCCAGATTGGACTTGGTCTCAAGGTAATCCTCCTACTTCAATTCCTGAATGCTGGGACTTCAGGCACGAGCCACCATGCCTGCACAGATACACACGAGATTTCTAAACAGTCATGCCTACATTTTGACCTTTGGGGAAATTAGCCTGTTTAAAAGCTTTTCTGGTTAGGTGTGGTAGGTAGAGTGCAGTGCACGCTTTTAATCCCAGCACTTGGGAGGCAGAGGCAGGCAGATCATTGAGTTCAAGGTCAGCCTTGCTGTCCAGCAAGTTCCTGGACAGCCAGGGCTACATAGAGAAACCCTGTCTCAAAAAAATACCAAAAAGGGAGGACCCGTTTCTTTCCAACACATACATTCATACACACATATTCAAAACAGTTTTAATTTTTAATTATATAAATAATACATGTTTGATTTGGGAAAATAAGATTTATGTATACCTTTTCAGTTTTTTAATTTGGATGGAGATATATGGTTTTGTTACAATAATTGTTTCTCTCCAGAAACAAATTAATCAAAAGAAAACCCCTCAAAAACCAAAAATCCAACCGTAAAAATAAAGTTAGACACACTCTCTCAATCTCTCTCTCTCTCTCTCACACACACACACACACACGAGATATATGTGTGTGGATCGGTTGATTTATATTATATACAAGTCTTTGTGCATCAATTGCTACTTTGATTTTTTTTTAAATCCAAAATCAGAATAGAACCTCTTAAAAGAGTAGTGGTTTCGGACGCCTTTAGTCCCAGCACTTGGGAGGCAGAGGCAGGTGGATCTCTATGAGTTTGAAGCCAGCCTGGTCTACAAGAGCTAGTTCCAGGACAGGTTCCAAAGCTACAGAGAAACCCTGTCTCGAAAAACCAAAAAACCAAAAAAAAAAAAAAAAAGAAAAAGAAAAAGAAAGAGTAATGGTTTCAAAGCTCCAAGCACAATCCAGGCTCACTGCGGGGAGGGTCCAGCGTTGTTTACATTAAAACAAGCAGCAGCTTCCAGTCACCTCCTCCAGAAATGCATTCCTACAGCCACAATCAGATGGTCACCGTGCAGTCAACCTCACTCGTTCTGCCGTTCCTGAAAATACTCATCAAACATGGAGGAAGACTCTTCTTCCTGTTCCTGACACAAAAGACATACAGAACAGAAAATGAATCCCCTCCTCTAGGACATACACACACCTCAAGAGAGTTCACATCCCGAATCCCAAAATACCTTTGGCTCCTTAAACTCCAAGTCCTCGCCATACTGAATGGCAAAGTCGATGTGCTGGAGCACAATGTTCATGCTCTCCTCGTCCGACTGATCGTATGGCAGAAACCGAACCATGCTGTAGTCGTCGATCTAGGGTGTGGGGTTCAAGAGAGAGTCACTTTCAGGGGGTGCAGCATACAACTGCCATCCTGGATCTGTGGTGTTTTTTTATTTTGTTTTTCAGAGGGTTTCTCTGTGTATCTCTGGCTGTCCTGGAACTTACTCTGTAGATCAAGCTGGCCTTGAACTCAGTGATCTGCCTGCTTCTGCCCCCCCCCCCCCCCACACACCCCCATTAAAGGTGTGGGCTACCACCTCCCAGCTCTAGGTCTGTGTTTTATAATCATTTATACTTCCCATTAAAAGCATAAGAGCTGGCTGGGTGGTGGTGGCCACTCCTTTAATCCCAGCACTTGGAAGGCGGCGAAGTCGGTGAGTTCAAGGTCAGCCAGTTCTAACCAGCAAATTCCAAGACAGCTAGGACTGTTACAGAGAAACAAGGCCTCGACAAACAAAAACAAAGTGCTCTGGCTGGAGGGCTCAGCTCAGTGGGTAAGAGTGCTTGCTGCCAAGCCTGACAACCTGAGTTCATCCTTAGAATCCACATGATAGAAGGGAAGAATCAACTCCCAAAGCTTGTCTTCCTGGTATATATGCGTGTACGCACACACAAATAAATAAATGTAAGAAACAAGTAAACAAACAAATCCACAAATGCACTGAACTAGGAAAGGGAGAGCTAGAACTATTCAGTAACTAATCAGCATCATTTCACAAGGTCAACCCATCAGAGCCAAGAGCTTTGTTTGGAGGAATTAGATGCAAGGCATGTTGGAATTACTGCCTTGTGAATAAAGTGGCTGTTTCTCACTGTAGATTTCTCTGTAGCTTATCCCCATCTGTTAGAAATTTGGGATTTATCTCCCACAGTTCAACACTATTTGATCATTTACTGGGCAAAATTTCCCCTTTGCATTTGGGGTTTACTGACTACAACCCCTAGTTATGTGTGAAAACAGTCACAAAGCCAAGAAACCTGCTTCCCACTACCAGGTTTCTGTTCCTTTCTTCAGTGTAAATGAGATCTGCCTTCCTGCAATTTCTTTACTGATACACATCTGGTCAGTATTTAGGGTTCAGTTAAATGTATTCCATTTAAGACATTCCCAGATATCCAAAGACATAGAATTACTACATACCCAAAGCTGTTGATTCAGAGCTGCTCAGATAGAAAGAAAAAGTAAGCGTGCCCTGGTTTTTACCTCACTAATCAATAAGAAAAGCAATGACCCAAAACTAATCTTGAAATAAAAGATTCCTAACTCCTCACCTCACCTTCACCTCAGTTTACTGATGACTTTAGTCCAGGAGATGTAAAGATGCTTGTGTCTTACTCTCAGGAAAAACAATTAACCATCTACCCACAGCCCAGAGGAAAACAAACCTCCAGTGGTGACTCTGATAGGCATCAAGCCAAGGATGTGACAATTTAGAGGCTTGGGTGTCCTCTTTGTTTCAACAGCTTAGAGCAATAGGAATAAAAATCAGACCTAAAAGGCCCTCAGAGACTGCTACATTTGGAAGAATGTGCTAATGGATCAAGGGCCATAAACTTCCCTTGTCTGTCTATATAAGTTACCTGATTACTCTCTATGCCTCTAAGATTTTGTGGGTCTTTATAGCTGGGTAAGAACAAAGAGAGGACAGAAACTGGAACAGAAGTTGGAGAAGCATCCCCAAAATTAGCAGAGATAAGAAAATGAAGGAGAGCCGGGTGGTGGTGGCGCACGCCTTTAATCCCAGCACTCGGGAGGCAGAGGCAGGCGGATCACTGTGAGTTCGAGACCAGCCTGGTCTACAAGAGCTAGTTCCAGGAGAGGCTCCAAAAACCACAGAGAAACCCTGTCTCAAAAAACCAAAAAAAAAAAAAAAAAAGAAAATGAAGGAGGATGTAGCAGAGAATTGGAATTAGAATTGAGACAGAGGGGGCTGGAGAGATGGCTCAGAGGTTAAGAGCACTGGCTGCTCTTCCAGAGGTCATGAGTTCAATTCCCAGCAACCACATGGTGGCTCACAACCATCTGTACTGAGATCTGGCGCTCTCCTCTGGCGTGCGGGCATACATCAAGGCAGAATGTTGTATACATAATAAATAAATAAATCTTTAAAAAAAAAAAAAAAAGAATTGAGACAGAGAATTAGAGCTAAGAAATTATGACAGTTAGGACTGAGAAGAGAGGACAAGTAAGTGAGAACAAAGACAGGCTGAGGAGAAATTGCGTGTGAGTTGTTGTTTTTCCCCTCAGATCCCCTTGGTTATTTTCCTTCACTGGCTGTAGCGCCCCACTCGAGTCTGTAGAGTTCTGAGGGGCTGGTACCCCAAATGGACCCCGATACTGATCTTTCTGACTTCTAACCTGCTGGCACATAACAGGTTACTAGGTAACCAGAAGTGGTTTCACTGGTACCTATTTCAATTCCTCAGTCACCTGAAGTGGTGAAGTGTGAACGCTCAAACAGTTCTGAGTTGTCAAAGGGTCTGAACTAACAAGTCAAGTTCCTCCCCACCCTCCTGCTTTCTGCAGGGAACAAAGTTGAACTGTGTTGCCCACACGGTTGACACTAGCTGGCCATGGACAGAAGCCTGAGGAGCCATTAGAGAAGATCTGAAGAAACCACCGCCGAAGCTTACCAAGCCACACACAGCTTTTGTCAGTTTCTTGAATTTTTGGCTTCTTAAATCACCTGTTGAATCTTCTAGCAGAGAGTACATGTCTGGATCGAGAAACCTATAAAGGTGAAGAGAGAGACAAGGAAGGGAGGACTACATGAGAGAAGAGACTGGCACCCTGGGACCTGTCTTGATGGACAGAAGGCTCATCCCATACAGAAAGCCCTGGGGACAAGACAGACTGCCCTGAACTCACTTCTCAATTTCCTTTTTGGCTTTCTTACTCAGCAGGTCCATCTTCGTCATGATGTTAACTTGTGGGATTTCTAGAGAAATCATGGCACTGAGAGCCGCCAGGATGCCAGAAATAAACTGCAGAAGAAAAGCGAGCAGAAGCTATGAATTAGTGCCGACAAGGACATACTGGAAGGACATTAGCACACGATGCAGGATACTTATCTTGCTTGCTAAAAAGGTGGTGGAGCCTTGGCCCCAAAGGAGTCAGGGAAGATGTGACCTCATCTACTTGACCAGAGGGGTGTGGCAGACCTTTAATCCCAGCTGAACAGGAGAGCGAGTTCTGGGCCAGTCTTTGCTACTCAGAAAGACTGTATCCCAAATCTATCAAGGAATCAATCTACACTAATGACATTTCTTCTTTTAAATTTACTTTTTTATTTTATGTGCATTGGTATTTTGCCTGAAGGTGGTGTTGGGCCTCCTGAAACTGGAGTTACGGACAGCTATGAGCCACTATGTGGGTGCTGGAATTGAACCCAGGTCCTCTGGAAGAGCAGTCAGTTCTCTTAACTACTGAGCCATCTCTCCAGCCCCTGACCACATTTCTTGACTTTGACCATGATATTAGCCTTTTTTACCCCACAAACACCCCTCAGGACTACTGAGAAAGTCTATAATTCCTAAACTGGACAAAAGATTCTTAGAAATTAAAAACAGATTTTTCTGTTTATTTTAATCTTTATATTTGAGATACTGTCTTACTCTGTAGACAAGGCTGGTCCTGAACTTGCAGCAACCCTCCTGCCTCAGCCTTCTGAATACTGGGATTGCAGGCATGAACCACATACCCACTTCAGTATTTTTTTTTTTTTTTTTTAGTTTTTTTTGAGACAGGGTTTCAGTGTGGTTTTGGAGCCTGTCCTGGAACTAGCTCTTGTAGACCAGGCTGGCCTCGAACTGCACTTCAGTATTTTTACATATAAATATATATATATATACACACACACACATACACACATATATACACAGACATATGTCATGTTCTTTCAAGACAAGATTTTTCTTTTCTTAATATCATTTATTATGTATACAGTTTTCTGCCTGCATATATGCCTGCATGCCAGAAAAGGGCATCAGATCTCATTATGGATGGTTGTGAGCGACCATGTAGCTGCTGGAAATTGAACCTCTGGAAGAGCAGCCAGTGCTCTAAAACAGCTGAGCCATCTCTCCATAATATTATTATTATTATTCTCGCATATATTATATCCCAACTAGTTTCTCCTCCCAGTCCTATCTTCCCCCTAGCTTAATATTTTAAAATACGCTATCTAATACAGTGCCCATTTGCCTCAATTTTTATTTCATAAGCAGTTCTTTCAAATGATATATATATATATTTGAGACAGACAGCTCTGGCTGGCCTGGAACTCAAGGAGATCCTCCTGCCTCTGTCTCCTAAGTGCTGGGATTAAAGGCGTGCACCACCAAATCCAGTTCAAATCTACTTTCTAAGTAAGTATATATTCACATAATAATCTGACCACTGGAGACACTAGATAAATGGAATAGCCTATGAAATGTACAGACTCACACAGAATGGGCAGAGACTGACACTTGCTTTCTACCCAGGACTGAAAAGTCTACAAGAGATTCATCCTCAGACCTTGAAAGATTCCACCATGAACTGAGAATCAACAAGGAATACTCCGCACACTCGAAATTCCCACTGTTCAAGCTGCTGGACCAGCTGCTTCATCACAGGCAGATGTGTGTACAGCTCGATCTGACCTGTAGGGAGAGCACCAGAATGCAGTAACTGGTTATTGCAGCACATCCACACATGGGATGCTCCCAGTTACTACAGCTCATGGACACATGGGATATTCCCAATTACTGCAGCTCATGGACATACGCGAAGCTCCCAGTTACTGCAGCACGTGAACACATGGGATGCTCCTGGTTACCGCAGCACATGTCCACACAGGATGAAGCAGAGATGGTGTAAAGGGGAAGCGGCACACAGTGCTCTGATGCATGCCTACTGTGTGTGAGCCCTTGGTTCAATCTCCAGTACTGAAGAGAGAAGGAAGACAGATCCTGCTGCGACATCCAGGTGTTTTTGTCTTGTCTGTGTGCTAGGGACTGGACTGCGGCCTTGAATAGGCTAGCCAAGTACTCTGTGACCTGTGACCGTGCCGTCCCCACAGACTCTGCATTAAGTTTTGTTTTTTCTGCATCTTTTTTCCTGAAAGAGTTTTATATTTTGATTTGTCTGCATGTCAGGTCTTTGAGGTGAATGTGGAGGCTAGGAACAGGGTGTCAGAGTGGAAGAAATACAAGTTGTAAGCCACCCAATACAGGTGTTGGGAACCAAACTCGGGTCCTCAGGATGAGTAAGTGCCCTTAACCTCTGAGCCCCTCTCCATGCCCTGCACTCAGCTGGTAAGGGGCCTTACAGACTCCCAGGACAACCATAAAACCTAAGGTATGGTCACCAAGAAAACATCGAGCAGAGTACTAATTTTAACACCTCAGCTTTTGCCAGTGCTGGGATCAGGGATGAGAACCTGTGGCAGACTGCCTCCCTGACATGAGCCAGCCCTGGTTCAACTCTAGTACAGAAAAATAAAAATCCAAGTACAAGGGGCATGTAGTCTGGGAATATTCACACCCATAACACACACACACACACTTTTATTTTTTGTTGTTGTTGTTTTGGTTTTTCGAGACAGGGTTTCTCTGTGGCTTTGGAGCCTGTCCTGGAACTAGCTCTTGTAGACCAGGCAGGCCTTGAACTCACAGAGATCCGCCTGCCTCTGCCTCCGGCCTCCCAAGTGCTGGGGTTAAAGGCATGCGCCACCACTGCCAGGCTTCCCAAACACTTTTCTGTGGAGTCCATGTGTTTGATTAAAAGCAAGAAAAAGAAAGCAAGTGAAAGCCACAGGTGAGCAAGGTAAGTTCACACTCACCCTTCAGAAGCTGTGGCATTCCCTACCCCTCACCAGTTTCACCTCACAACACTTCTGCCCACTGTGCCCCAGCCACTCGACCTCCAATCTACCTACTGCTTCTTGTCTTTAGCCTTCTGCCTGCACAGCTGTCTCAGTAGCCTCCTGAACACTTCTTCTGCAGAACAGCCTGTGTTCCTTTTGTGAGTCCCTGCCACAAATATTAACCATGGCATGTCTTTTATCTTGCTTGCTTGCCATGGGACCCTAAGCTCCATGGCTCTGGCCCAGGCTCCCTCAGGGCAGTCCCGACGAGGACAGGCCATCACAGCTTCAGGGCAGACAGCATATTCAAGTGGTTGACATACCTGGACAGTCAAAAAGGATGTAATCATCTTCAACGTGTCCCAGGCAGTTTTCCAGCCAGTCAAAGTTGTTGGCAAAGTACTCCATGCAGAATACCAATCCTCCGTTGGGACCAAACCGCAGAGAATCATCCTCCATCACATCGTCCACCTCGATCAGTTCCCGGATGTCTAGAGAGCCAGGCAGGGACCAGAATGAGTATCCCACTTGGAAAACTATCTTCTCTAGAAGTGACTAACAGGTATATAAGAACTCACGTGTGGGGCTGAGAAGACACTCCATGACTAAGAGTGCTTGGTGCACAAGCATGAGGACCTGAGTGTGAATCTCTAGCACCCGTGAAAAAAGCTGGGCATAGCCACATGTCTGTAACTCCAGTGCTGTAGGGTAGAGGAGGGAGAGCTGCCAGGGCTCCAGGTTCAGCTGGAGACCCTACTCCTCAAAGGAATAGGTGGGGTGAGAGCAAGACATCTGACTGAGCAAATAAATTACTGCACAGAAGTAACACTATGCACACAGAGAAAGGGGAGGAGAAACCGGGCAGTGGTGGCGGCACGCCTTTAATCCCAGCACTCGGGAGGCAGAGGCAGGCGGATCTCTGTGAGTTCGAGGCCAGCCTGGACTACAAGAGCTAGTTCCAGGACAGGAACCAAAAAGCTAAGGAGAAACCCTGTCTCGAAAAATCCAAAAAAAAAAAAAAAAAAAAAAGAAAGTGGAGGAGAAGCTCTTTTTTGTGTGTTTAGGTTTTTGAGACTGGGTCTCACTATGTAGCTCTGGCTATCCTGGAACTCACTCTGTAGACCAGGCTGGCCTCAGACTCCCACAGATTTATCTGTCTCTGCCTCTTAAGTGCTGGGATTAATATCGTGCACCACCATGCCCTGCTTTAAGGGGAAGCTCTTTAGTCATTGCTATAATATAATCTCCCGGCTGTATCATTAAGTAAAAAACTCAAAGCATAGAGCTTCCTGTAAAAAATGGGTGTGCTGGAAGAAAAAAGCTGATTGTGATGGTCCAGAATAATCTTTGCTCTTGGAGAGTGAGTTAAGAGGATCCATACAGTTAGGTCCTTTTTCAAGGCAAATAACAAAACACAGAAGCTCGGGCTGGAGAAATGGCTCAGAGGTTAAGAGCACCGCCTGCTCTTCCAGAGGTCCTGAGTTCAATTCCCAGCAACCACATGGTGGCTCACAACCATCTGTAATGAGGTCTGATGCCGTCTTCTGGCCTGCAGGCATGCAAGCAGACAGAATACTGTATACTTAATAAATAAATAAATGTTTAAAAAAAAAAAAACCACAGAAGCTCACTGCAAACATATTAAATACTGTCCACTCAGGCTGGGTTTTAGATGCACAAGTTGCTTCATGGAGTAACACATCAGAAACCAGTAACACTGGCTGCCCAAAGGATCAGATTTGATTGGTGGGCCACGATTTGACTGATTTTTCTGCATACTTTCTCTTCTCTGTCCTTCAAATGTTGACCATTCAGCTAAGTATTAACTATGTCAAGAAGGAAGCTAAAATGAAGTCAAGTGCTATCTCTTAACTCGATGATCCAAAGAAGCTAGTTAACTCCAGCGCGCATTCACCCTGAGTGGAAGGATGGGAACTGTGTGACTTACCTACAGAAAGGTATTAAATACCTCAGCATACAAACAGTTCTCACTCATTTTGAGATCAAAGTAAAACATACAGGAAGCTGGCCTCTCTTCTCAGTTTCCTCCGGGGCTCCTGGGGCCCCAGGCCCTTCTGACACATCTTTTCACTTGGCGCAGCCTCAGTGCTTCCACTCACGGGATCCTGAAGCAAATCTGTCTTTCCCTCTCCCTCTCTCTCTAGAGAGATGACAAGGTGGTTTCCACCCCCTTCTCAGCCTGTTCCTCCACATACTAGAATCCACACTGTCCTCATGACCACACCCTCGGCTCAAGCCTGTAACCCCAGCAATCCATAGGTAAAGGCAGGAAGTTCAGAAGTACATCATCCTTGGCTATATGAGGAGTTTGAGGGAAGTTCCAGCTACATGAGACTCTATTTCAAAACTCAAGCAAAAACAAAACTTGTGTGGCATTGTCCACAGTGGCCCCTCAACTTCACTCTCCAGTCCATTCCCACCTGCCTGCAGTCCCACTGCTGATTCTGTCAGAGCTACCGCTGTCACCATGTCCCCACATCTAACAGGCGTCACTGTGTTACACAACTGCTCAGACCTAACGTGAACCACACCTCTTTCTTGAGAACTTCCCTCTGTCCCTTCAGAAGCTGCACCTTCCTCACATCTCACTGAGGCCAACTCCTCTAACAGCCTCCAAAGAACACAGACCTTCAGGGCTCAGCTCACTTCCTCTTCTCTAACAAACCCCTCCCAAGATGAGGTCACCCATCCTGGGGTTCAATGTGCCTAGACTGCTGCTAGCCCAAATATTTGCGTCTTCCATCTAAATGAGCAGTTTCTACTTGAATGAGGTTTACTATTGGTTTGTCATCCCCTCCCCCACCCAGGGTTTCTCTGTGTAATATCAGTTTTGATGTTCTGGAACTCTGTAGACCAGGTCTCCTTTTGAACTCACAGAGATTGTCTGCCTTTGTCTCCTGAATGCTGGGATTAAAGGTATGCACCACCACCACCTGCCTAAAGTTACTGATTTTTTTGTTTTGTTTTGTTTGTTTTTTTCAAGACAGGGTTTCTCTCTATAACAGTCCTGGCTGTCCTGGACCAAGCTGGCCTAGAACTCACTAAGATCTATCTACTTCTGCCTCCCAAGTGCTAGGATTAAAGGCGTGTGCCACCACCGCCAAGCCCAGTTACTTATTTTTTTTAATAAAAAAAATTTTTTTTTGGTTTGTTTTACTGAGCACTGAGGTTGCAAACATGCACCACCTCATTTAGTTTTCTGTGGTGCTCAAACCCAAGGCTACATTACCCCAGGCAAGGATTATACCACCGAGCCACACCCCCAGCCCTGAGCTCACCTTTTCATTTAAGCTAGCATTGGTGCTGTTTGCTGCATACAAACCGTATTACCCTGGTCTTACCAGCATAAGTAAAAAAGGGACAACAGGGAAAAGCAGAAAGGCAGGAGCCCACTCACCTTTAAGTCTCACAGCAAAGAGCAAGAAAGGACGTCATCACACCCACACCCACGGATACCCATCACCAAATGACCCTTGGCTTCATCTCCCTCATCATGAAACCAGGGCTGAGCCCGAGAGTAACTGGCCGTTTCACTGCAGGAGGCTCTGCCAGGACTTACCAGCCATCACAGGGTAGCTGAAGTGCTCTGCTGCAGGGTCCAGGTTGACCACCTGGACAGAGCGGTTGAGGGCTTCACAGTGCTGAACCATGGTGGAACAGTAGGTGCTCTGTAATGTGACAAGGGGGGTGGTTAGCACAGAGGGCAGTATGGTGCCACCTCCACACCCCAGGGACTTCTCCATTCTTTGGGGCAGTATCCACACAGGACAAAGCTGCACCTTTGGGGAAAGCCATGGGAAGGCAGTGAAAGCAGAGCTATAGATCAAGGTGAGGCTCAGGCTTAGGGAGCTTTAACACAGCCCCCAAATCAACTCAGGTTATACAAATGATCTCCACCATGCTTCCCTCTTGACACCTGTTCTCTGACTGATACAACCCCTTCACACATCAAAATGTACTGTGATTGACAGGTCAGCTATCCACCTCCTAGATTACAGGCTCTGTGGAGTGCTATGTACGTCTCTGGTACTCAGAACCATGGGTTTATTAAATACTCAAGTAACACAAGATCTCCATGGACACTGGGAATTCCCCAAACTTGGTATGTGATCATTATCTTTGCCTTTTCTACTGTGTTTAGTGTCCCTATGATTATTCCCTTAATAGATCTATCCAAGGAAACACTGTCCAGCACTCAGGAGGCGGAGGCAGATGGATCTCTGAGTTCGAGGCCAGCCTGTCTACAAAGCAAGTTCTAGGATAGTCATGCTACACAGAGAAACCCTATTTCAAAAGAAAACAAAACAAGGAAACACTGTATCACAATTAAAAATAAAAAACAATTATGAGTATATTCCTCATAATATGAAGGTAACTATAAAATTCTAAGTAACTTTTTCCAGACATGGGGGTGCCTTCCTATATCCCAGAACAAAGGAAGTTGAGGCAAGCGGACCATGAGTTTAAGGCCAGCGTGGACTACACAGGAAGAATTTGTCTTCAAAAACAATCAAACTCAACTTTTTTAAACTTATTGTTGTTGTTGTTTACAGTGCTGGGGACTGAACTCAGGGCCTTGTCAGTAACAGGCAAGCGCCTACCACCAAGCTAGATCCCAGCCTATGTTACCTACAATTTTCCTCTTGACCCACGCCCCCAGTGCTGGGTAATAGGCATGTGCTACTCAGCCCCACTTGTGGAAGGTGTTGTTCTGCCTCGCTCTGTAGACCAGGCTGTCCTCAAACTTAAGAGATCCACTTGCCTCTGCCTCCCGAGTGATGGGACTCGAGGTGTGCACCCCCGCGTTCTGCACTTCTGGAATCTACGTGGGAAGCCTACTCAGGGCAGGAGGCATGCTGTGTTTATCAAGCCCCTGACTCCACCGTTGGAGGCCTCAGCATCTGCTGTTCATTTTCCTATTCTAATAGCCCACCCTAATCACTGGTCAGCCAATCAGAAAACTATATATTTTTTTTTTCTCTTGGAGACAGGGTCTTTCTTGCTGTGTTGCTCAGATTGGCCTCAAACTCAAGATTCTCCTGACTTCTGTTTCCCAAGTGTTGGGGTCAAAAGCACACCACTGCTACAGCCTTACTAATGCTGTTGCCTAGGGGCTGGGAATAGTTGTGCACAACTTTAATCCCTGCACTTGAGGCATATCTCTGAGTTGGAGACTAGATAGATACCATGGGCTACACAATGAGTTCCAGGCCAGTTAAAAGCTAGTGAGACTGTTTCAGAAACAAACAACAACAAAATACCTAACACACACACACACACACAAAGAATGAAAACCTGCAATACTGCAGGGCGGTGGCGGCGCACGCCTTTAATTCCAGCACTCGGGAGGCAGAGGCAGTTCGAAGTCAGCCTGGTCTACAAGAGCTAGTTCCAGGACGGGCTCCAAAAGCTACAGAGAAACCCTGTCTTGAAAAAGCTGCAATACACATCCTTTGTGAACTGCAGAGATGGCTGAGTGTTTAGGGGCACTTGCTGCTCTTGTTGAAGATCTGGGATTTCTGCAAGCGACACCCTCTTCCGGTCTCTTTGGGCAGTGCACACAAGGGAGACATACCTCAGAAATCCATAACCCAACTCTCCCCTCCCACCTCCCAGGGCTGCGATGGAACCCAACGCTCAAACTTCTGACTAACAGTGACGAACAAGACCCTATTCTGGGTGTGTGGCAGAGGGCCTGATCTGAAATTAGACAACAATGGACTCAAATTCTGGCCAGAACTAACCGTATCTCGTTTTCTTTAATCTGTAGAATGAGTATAGGCCCAAACTCACGGAGTGGTTATGAGAACACTTGGGACGGCCAGAGCAGTTCCTGGAGCAAAAGTATCCTAATACTGTTATTATTTTAAAAGTCTATTGTGTGTGGGCACGTGCACATGGATGCACCGTTCGCAGAGGCCTGGGGCTGGAGTGACAACTGTGTGTGGGTGCAGGGACCCGAACTCGAGTCCTCTGGAACAGAACAAGTTCTTACGCGCTCATCCATCTCTCCTGTCCCCAGTAACTACTAACGCTTGCCTTTACTCCCCCAACAAAAACAAAGTACAAGCAGAGAGCGGAAGCGAATTACCCAGGGTGCCCCGGGGCCCCAGCGCCCACGAACCGCAGCTCCTCGAGCCTCACCTTCCCGCTGCCCGCGGGCCCCATAACTAGCTGCGCGTACCGAGGCATTCCGGCCGGCCGGGTTCTCTGCCGCCTGCCACACTCCCTTCAGCCTTCGCGCGAGGACCCCTGAGTTCCGGGGGCGTTGGGTACAAGCCAATCACGACCCAGATCGTCACTGGTACGTACCACACCTCCGACTACGGAGCGTCCCAAGAGCCAAAACTCCTGAAAACGCGTCCTGAGAAAAAACGAGGTTTCACGCGTGCGCAAAGAGAGCTGCGGGCAGTTGTCGGTTGGTCCACGGACGAAGCTGGTTGCCTAGGTGATAGCGAATCGCGAATAACGCTCAGCACCCGAGGGCAGGCGCACTGTTCTTGGGTTTGACTCCTAGGGTGACAACCCAAGACTTGCAGATCCGCTGAGGGTCTGGAATACTGAGGAGGAAGACGCCTTTTGCTTTCAGGTAGCGTGTGTGTGACCTTGCCCAGACGCGTCCCTGTCACGGAGAGATGCCAAGGCGCAGAAGCCTGGTCACCTGAGGCCTCCTCCAACCCGGGTCTAGCTCCAGGGGCTCGGGTCGCCTTCGGCACCGTCCCGAAGCCGCTCGGGCAGGGTCGGAGGGTAGAGCCGGAGGACACGGCCTCACAGCGGGCGTGGCGCACGCGTACCGACGGGATGCCGAGCCGTTATCCCGGAGCCGCTGAGCTGCCCGCATTGGCCAGGACGGAAGACGGCGACGGGTGAGGCCCGGGAACCCCTTCTTAGGATGGGACCCCTGGTGAGGCCGGGACTCTGCTAACGAGGGGAAGGGCTTGCGAGGCGTCCTAGGAGCAGGACAGCAACTGTCACCCGCTCGGGCTTTCAGCCCCGGAAAGGGCCTTGCGAACCCAGTGGGAGCCGAGGACCCAGCCCCTCGGCTCCCAGTCCCCCAGCCCCGCCACCAATCCACTCCCTGCGACGTTGGCAGCCTCTTTGTCGGATGGAGCTGTGTGCTAGCAAGTTGATCTTGACTTGTTTGGCGGATTGGTTTCTTGATGCACAGTCACGTAGCTCAGGCTGGCCTTGAACTACTCCTTCTCCTGCTCCACTTCGGAGTGTTGGGATGGCGGGTGTAGACTATGACTCCTGGCCTGGGCGGGTTTTAACTGTTTCCTGGATAGAGAGGACCGTAGGCTTCTGATGTCAAGGCTAAGGGCGGCTAATCATGCTTCCCTGTCCCCGTCCCCCACTTTTGCTTCCTTAAAATCAAGAGCAGCAGGATGACCGGGATTCAGATAGGTTCACAACCATGGCGCTTGCTGAATTCATGGCTGTGAAATACATATTTACATTTATTAAATATATATTCATATTAAATGTACATTTTATTGTACATACGTACATTGTAAATATATACGTATGTATATATTTGCTGCTAAGACTTCTTAAAGATGAAATGTGAGATTCTTTCATGTTCTTTTTTTTTTTTTTTTTTTTTTTTTTTGGTTTTTCGAGACAGGGTTTCTCTGTGGTTTTGGAGCCTGTCCTGGAACTAGCTCTTGTAGACCAGGCTGGTCTCGAACTCACAGAGATCCGCCTGCCTCTGCCTCCCGAGTGCTGGGATTAAAGGCGTGCGCCACCACCGCCCGGCCTTTCATGTTCTTCACAATGCTTGGAGGTGTGTTGGTTCAATGAACTCACAGTTATTGAGAAACTGCAGGAAGCAATTTAATTTTTTGAGAAAAGTAAAAAGAACCGATACAAGATTGGAAACGTTACAGGCCAGTTCTGGTTCAATTTACTAGTAGCTCCAGCACAAAATAGTTATTCTTTTCAGTACTGAAATTATCAAAGAACAAGAAAGATATCCTGCGTACAGGAACCAAACTACTCACTTGGTATCGCTGTAAGAATTAGACTGGGGAGCTATGAAAGTGGGACTGGGGCGATGGCTCAGTGGTAGAGCACTTGCCTAGCATTTGTGAGCCCTGGGTGCTATCCCCCAGTAATGCACTCACTCTCGTCCTAGGAGAAAATTTGCAAGACATTGATGGAAACAGGAAAAGTAAAAAAGCACGTGAGCTGTCTGTCACTGGACTTTCTGTCTTCACTGGCTCTCAAGCTGCCAGATTATATATTATGTGTGTTCTTTTCTAACAGGTCAGCTGGACGCTTTTATCACCAGAATTCGAAAGGCACTGGTGAGCAGCATAAAGCAGGTAATGCATGTAGATTGCAGACTTGAGAGAAGCCAGTTTGCTTGACACTAATTACACAATGGAGTTTTAACAATAGGCTCAAAGGGCTGGCAAAATGGACTAGCTGATTTCAGTTCCCTCAGAACCTACCGATTCTTTTAAGTTGTTCTCTGACTTCATCCTGCTTTCCCATTTTCTCCCCACCTCACACATCCGCAAATGTAAAACAGACTTCACTAGACTGAATGTGGGGCTTTGTGCATGCTAGACAGCTACTGAGCTGTGGCCCTAAAGAATGGACTTTAACATCCTCAGTAAACTTGAAACGCTTTTCAGAGTTTCAAAGATCACTTCTTTCTCTTATGTTAATCTATAATGTTTTTGAGACAGGGTTTCTGTGTGTAACCCTGACTCTATAATATTTTTTTTAGTACCAATGAATTCTAAAAGAACTGTGTTGAGAATTAGCATTGGTTGGAAAGCAGAGGACATACCTGTTGTTTACACATGGACTGAAGGGAAATTCTACACAAACAGCTTCAAAACCAACAGCTATTTCACAAGGAGCACTTTTCAGATACCTCTTTTTTGATGAAGTTAAGAGAAAAACATCATCTCCTCAAGGCCTCTTACTAATTTTCCAGGGGAAGGGGAGGTAATTTACTGGTCTTGGTAGCACAGGTGTGTGTAGGGAATGCCAGAGAATAGCTCTGTGGAGTAACGTCCCTCCTTCCATTTTACATTCCAGGGATTGAACTCAGGTTGCCATCTTGCAGGCCTGCATCTTATTTTTCTTTGCACTAAACTGCTGATGAGTGATTCTGAACATTTTTTGAGACAGAATTTCTCTAACAGTTATGGCTGCCCAGCTTTTGAGCATCTTTTAAAGTGTTTATTGGCTATGTATTAACATCTTTGGAGACATGTCCATTTCTGATGTTTGTGTGCTCTAAAAATAAAGGGCATACATATTATACATTCCCTCAAATTTTAACTATCTGACTTAAAATACTTGTATAACTGCTTCAGGATATTCACAAGTATAAATATAGATATATATTCATAATTATTAATGATCTTTGTCTACAGATAGAATCAAAGAGGGGCACAGAGTGTACTCACACATTGCCAAGCTGCAGGAGTTATGGAAAACCACTCAAATCCAAACAATTCATATACCTAAATCAGTGACAGATTCATCTTTTCTAAAGGTAAGACTAGAATTTAAAGTAAAAATTTACCTATAGTTGTCTGTGTGAAGGTCAGAGAACAACTTGTGGGAACCAGTACTCTCCTTCACCTAGGGAGCAGACTCAGGCAGTCAGGCTTGGCAGCAAGCACTTCTACCTGCTAAGCCATATTGCCAGCCTCTGAAATGTTTCTGAAGGAAGCTGAATCTTAAACCCAGGGCACCATGCATACTAACCAAGTAATCTACACCAAGCTATAGATCCAGAACTTGTGTCTGAAGATAAACTACTCAGATAGAAGTTTAGGCCCAGAAGACTACATGGTGTATCCAGAACACTGTCAAGGAGTCTGTGTGTGAAGGCAGCCTCCTGCAGAGCAGTGGTCAGGCAAGACGGTGAAGCCTGTCTGCTTCCATTTTTCTTGTAGCTCTTCCTTTTGGATACTGGCCAAAGCCTAGGCATGCTGTCCCTGGCACTCTAGGCTTTCTCCCTGGTTCTCTGACTTTCATACCTAACTTGAAAGGCCTGACTTTCTTTCCATCCCCCTCCTCCTGGCAGTTGCCAGAAATTTTCAGCTTACCTGGCCTATTGTATTTTCCCTGAAGCTTAAAAAAATGTCCTCAGAAAGAATTGATGTGATAGCACAGGCCTTATTCCAGCACTGGGAAAGCAGAGGAAGGTAAATTTCTCTGAGTTTGAGGCCAGCCTGGTCTATGTAGAAAGTCAGAAGCCAGCCAGGGCCACATAGTAAAACCTTGTTTCAACAACAAATAAAACAGAAACAAAACTCACCCATCCCCAAAGCAGAGTCAGTAAGTATATTGAATAAATTCATGAATGACTACAAGGATTATAGATTCCCTATCACTTTGGAGCCTGTCCTGGAACTCACTCTGTAGACCAGGCTGGCCTGGAACTCAGAGATCCACCTGTCTCTGCCTCCGCCTCCCGAGTGCTGGGATTAAAGGCGTGTTCCACCACTGCCTGGCAGAACTATTGATTTTTATTCTTCATTAATGATCAAACCTGTGAGAACTAAGTATGGTGGCCTGTGTCTGTAGTCCTAGCTACTGGGGAGGTTGAGGCAGGAAGGTGGCCTGAGCTCAGGAGTTTAAGACAACCCAGGGTGGCTGGAGAGATGGCTCAGAGGTTAAGAGCACTGCCTGCTCTTTCAAAGGTCCTGAGTTCAAGTCCCAGCAACCACATGGTGGCTCACAATCATCTGTAATGAGATCTAATAAAGCTTTCTGTGGACTGGTAGGTTCTTCTGGCCAACTTTCCTACTCCTCTTTGGATTAATGACTTATTCAATAATGTAAATTCTAGGTGTATGTATACATACATCAATAACTGAGTTTTGCATCTTTGAGGGGGCAAGACAGGGTTTCACTGTGTAGCCTTGGCTGTCCTGGAACTCTCTTTAAATTCAGAGACCTGCCTACCTCTGCCTCCTGAGTGCTGGGATTAGAGGGATGTGCCACCACCACTTGGCTGAGTTGTGCATCTTAAGGAAGGACATGTTTCTTTTAAAAAGGAAGTACACTCAGTCAAATTAGATTAAATGATAAAACCTGGCATGGTGGCACACACCTGTAATCCCAGTCTTCCGGAGATGGAGGCAGGTGGACCAGAAATTGAGGGTCATTCTGTTATATTTCAAGGTCAGGGCCAGCATGGGATGTTTGAAGCCATGTTTTTTAAAAAAAAATTAGGGGCTGAGGAGATGGTTGAGTGATTAAGAGGACCAGAGTTCAGCCCTAGCACCCATGTCTAGGCTCACAACCACCTGTAACTCCAACTCCAGGGGACTGGACACCCTTTTCTGCATTCTGTGTGCACATACCCACATATAGTCACATACTTTTTTAAAAACTTAGGTTGGAAACTAACTTACAGTATGGTCCACAGAGGCAGCAGATACTCTTCTGCTCCAGGAAAAGATGTATCTTTAGTTGAGACCAAGCAAACTAAGCTGCTTTCAGGTACCATCTTGTCTCTCAAAACAACATAGTAAGACAGCAAGGGCGGGGAGAAGGTTCAGCTTGGAGAGGTGCTTGACACAAGCCTGGACCTGGGTTGTATTCCTGGGACCTGCACGGTGAAAGAAGACAACCCAAAGCTGCAAGTTGTCCCCTGACTCCACTCCCAGTACCTCCCCAACACATGCACAATAAATTAAACAAATAGGTAAATGAATAAATAGATTAAAAAGGGCAAGATATCCAACTTGAGAAGCTAGGTGGGGGTTCTAAAGCTTGCAGACAGAGAGCACAGCCCCCTCCTTTCAAGATCTGCGTTACTGTGGAATGGCAGCCAGAACCATTTGTATGTTTAAATAAGTGGTCATTTTCTTCTCCTTTGGCAAAGTTGAGTCAGCTAAATTTGCTTGTGAAAACCATTTAGATGAAGTGGGACAACCCTCAACATCTATCCTTTCAGTAAAAAGACTGCTAACATATGTTCTACAGTGAGGGGGTCTTGGGAACCAAGGCCAGCAGAGTTTCAGTCTGTGACAGATAAGGCAGTTCAGTTCAACACAACTCAGCAGCTGGTGTTGGTTTAAGCTTCAAAAGTTTGACCTCAGGTAGTTTATTTTAGGCACAGGTAAGCACAGCACAATTTGGGGAAAAGCTTCCTGGTGATAATGAACTCAATCATGTGTACACAGCAAAACTTAATGCATGACTACATCAAAACTCTGCAAAGCACGAGATAGTACTATACATTAATTGAGGAAAGAGGCTCAAGGGTCTTTTTTGATAAGGGTCTTGGGGAGGATTTGGTGTTTCCTGGCCACACAGATAATGCAAAGGTCACTAGGCTATTAATCACAGGTTATACACCTGTCCCTTAGGAAAGATGCCCCTGTGTGTTTAATATTCCTGGTTCTAGGGCTTACCTGTGAGCCTTCTACAATACAGCAGTCAGTAGACCTCTCATTCTGTCTTTCAGCATCCGGAACTCAGCTCAGGCCAGAAGCGCTACCTGTGCAGCATCGCTAAGATCTGTAACTCCAGCTATCTGAGGACCTTAATGAAGCGGCAGTACATACATATGTTTCGTCATGGTTCACAAAAGCCAGGCAGGTGCACCTCCTCTTGGTTTCTTGTCAGTTCTTATGAGAAATGAAAGGGTCTCCTAACAGGTGGTTTGTATGACAGGTGTCCTCACACATCACAGGAGCCATACCAGCTCCCGCTACTCACAGAAACAGCATCCCCCCTGCACTCCGTGGCGACACCACCTGGAGAGAGAGGACTCTTGGAACATTGCAGCTGCAGCACCTGAAATGATCATCCATTCCCTCTGGCGGCCACTGAGACACAAAGAAGGGTCTGTTTCTTGAGGTTAAGAAGGAAAAACGATAACCTAGTTCTGTCTGAAGGGGATCCCCCTGGGTGATATTAAAGCTCCTATTTCCTATATGTTCACTCTGCTAAACTCAGACGAAGGGGCCACTTCTTCTTTAATATTTATTTATTTATTATGAATACAATATTCTGTTTGTGTGTATGCTAGCAGACCAGAAGAGGGCACCAGGCCCCATTACAGATGGTTGTGAGCCACCATGTGGTTGCTGGGAATTGAACTCAGGACCTTTGGAAGAGCAGGCAATGCTCTTAACCTCTGAGCCATCTCTCCAGCCCCCCACTTCTTCTTTATTGAGATGAGTGGGATATGACACTTCAGGGAGCTGGAGTTTCTGTGCCATGACAAATAGCCCAGGTATGCCTCAAGCTCATGGAAATCCTCTTGCCTCAGCTCCCCACATGCTGGAAGTACAGGTGTGCTACCACACCCAGCTGTATCAGTCTTCTTCACAATATAATTAGTAGATTTGAAAACATTTTTAAATCAGGGCAAGATGGTTCAGCAGGTAAAAGCAACCTGTGTTTGAGCCATAGAACCCAGGGGAGGGGGAGGGAACAGAGTCCCCAAAGCTGTCCTCTGACCTCCATACATGCACCCATATTGAGACACACCGTAAACAATAAACAAAGAAGTTCTGGGTCAGCTAGAGATAGTCTACTCTTCTCATTCAGGCTCCAAATGATGGAACACCTCCAGAAGCAGCCCATAGTGATCCCGCAAAGGGGAGGACTATAAAGCCAGGAGGAAGGAGGAGAAAAGCTGCTGTCAGCAGGCATAGTGGCATAAGCCTGTGCTCTCGGTACTTGGGAAGATCAGGAGTTTAAGGGCATCTTGGTCTACTGAGTGAATCTGAGGCAAGCCTGGACTATATGAGACTTGTGTCTCAAAATAACAAATCTATAGTTTACAACAACAGAAGCTTTAGTATTCAAACTGTGTGATAACATGCTGCAATCCAGGAGACTGGAGAATGAAGGGCCTTTGGTAAAGCCAGCAGCTAGTGAAGACTCTTCTGAGTTCCCCAGCAGTGGTCACTTTGGTGTCTTCAATTAAAATATTTCCCTTTGTCACAGGGTAAAAATTGGATATGCATTGAACACAAGATGCAAGTCACTGAGGAGTTTTAGAAGACCAAGCGGACTGCTCTTGCTACCAGGTAAATGTGGAATTAAGCAGGCATACACACATATAAATGGAGTTAAAAGATTTTTGTTTTTGAAACATGGTCTCATGTAGCGCAGGTGGACCTAGAACTCCTGATTCTTCTGCCTCCACCTCCCAAGTACTAGTGGGTAGAATTACCATGCCTGCCTTGCACTTTTGAACACTTTAAAATATACCAAATCAGATAATCATTTTAATTATGTCTTGATTAAAAATTTCAAGTGTGATGAGATCCGTCATTTCAAGTAAAAACTAACCATGGCAACATTATGACGTAAGTTGAGTCCCAGCACAGACACAGGGAATCTCTGAGTTTCAGGGCAGCCTGGTCTACACAGCCAGAGCTATACAGTAATACCTTATCTCAAAAACCAAACCAACTAAACATCAAATAGTGTATGCTTCTATTTAAAAGAATTAACTACTTGCTAGGCAGTGATGGTGGCGCACACCTTTAATCCCAGCACTCAGGAGACAGAGGCAGGTGGATCTCTGTGAATCTGAGGACAGCCTGGTCTACAGAGTGAGTTCCAGAACAATGAGAGCTACACACAGAGAAACCATATATTGAAAACCAGGGAAAAAAGGAGAATACACTACTCAAAGAGTGAAAATCAGGTCTGTTCTTTTTCTGTGCTGGGTATATGCTCTTCACACGAACCTATACCCCTAGTCCTCCAAGATTTGTCACTATTGTCATTGTTGGTTTTGTTTTAGACAGTCTCCCTCTCTCTAGCACAGACTAACCCTGAATTTGTGATCTTTCTTGCTCAGCCTTTCAAGTGCTGGGATTATAGACTTGTGTCATTATATCTAGCTTTAGAAGTATTTTTTAGATGTCTGCCTACCATGTGCAAAGCCCTATCACAAGACATAAGGGAAAAGGCAGGGAGGTTAAGTCTGTTCTAAAAGGCTAGGGAGACCCCAGTAGAGGAAACACTGTCGAGGTCCTCAAGCCATGAGAAAGAACTAAAGGAATATGGAGACTCTGAAGACATTACTGACTACTTTTTTTTTTTTTTTTTTTTTTTTTTGGTTTTTCGAGACAGGGTTTCCCTGTGGCTTTGGAGCCTGTCCTGGAACTAGCTCTGTAGACCAGGCTGGTCTCGAACTCACAGAGATCCGCCTGCCTCTGCCTCCCGAGTGCTGGGATTAAAGGCGTGCGCCACCATCGCCCGGCCATTACTGACTACTTTATTTAACTCCTAACTCCCTTCACTAGAAGGCTTTTAAAACCAGTGGGAATACAGTGTTTACTGCAGTAGCTGCTATAGTACAGTGCTGTGACTACTATAAGAAAGGCTGAGGCAAGTAGGAGGGGTACATACCTAAGTTGAAAACAGTAGGGAATTTGTCTTTCTAAAAGCTCAATAGGCTGGGTCATTTTAAAGGTGTTTAGAATTTTTTTTTTTTTTTTTGAGACAGGGTTTCTCTGTAGCTTTGGAGCCTTTTTTGTTGTTTTTTTTTTTTTTTTTTTTTTTTTTTTTAGGTGTGCTTAGAATTTTATATCCAGTCATATATGTTGGCACATGCCTTTAATCCCAGCACTCGGGGTACAAAGGCAGGTGGATCTCTGTGACTAGGAGGCCAGTTTGGTATCAAGTTACAGGCTAGCCAGAGCTACAAAAACCCTGTCTCAAAAAATAAGTAAATGAGGCTGGAGATAAGGCTCGGTGGTTAAGAGCATTGGCTGCTCTTTCAGAGATCCTGCAATCCCCAGCACCCACCACTCTTGTTCCAAATCTGAGGCCCTCTTCTGCCCTCTGTGGAGACCAGGTGCGCGCACACACAGAATAAGTACATAGACACACATGCAGGCAAAACACTCATACACATATAATAAAAATTTTATTTCCAGAAGACTATAAACTCCTCCTTTCCCTTCAATTTCTTCAGATGGTTCTCAGCCATGCACGAGTGAAGGAACAAAGGAAGAAGATCTACTGAATGAGTGCATGCAGACCATGTCTATTCAAGAACCGGACACCCCATCTTAGCCCCAAAGTCTCCAGACCAAGGTCAGCCATCAGCCAACATCCAGATGCTGAGCCAGAGGTGGACAGGGAAGAGTTGTGAGCCATGTATGGATAGTGCTAGTCACCAGTATGTCAACTGAGTTGTTGAGAGATTGACACAGCCTTCTTCATCCTATATGCTTCTGTGTACCAATGATATCTGTGTAATGTATGCTTGTTTCTAGCTAGGAACAATTAAAATTTTACTTGCCACATACACTAAATTTTTAAAAATTTATTTTATGTGCATTGGCGTTTTGCCTGCAGGTATGTCTGTGCAAAGGTATTGAAACTCCTGGGATTATACTGGTGAGCTGCCATGTGGGTACTAGGAATTGAACCCAGGTCCACTAGAAGAGCACCAGCGCCTCTTTTGTTGTTGTTGTTGTTTTGTTTTTGTTTTTTGAGACAGGGTTTCTCTGTGTAGCCCTGGCTGTCCTAGAACTCATTCTTCAGACCAGGCTGGCCTCAAACGGAGATCCACCTGCCCTCTGCCTCCTGAGTGCTGGGATTAAAGGTGTGCACCACTATGCCTGGTATGATTTTTTTTCAACCTGGCAAATATATTAATTGTTCTTTCAGCTTATAATCAGTTCCAAAATAGTAATAGTTGAATATTATATAAGATTTTTCTTGATTAAAGTAGGAAAACCAAAAAATATTTACACAAAATAGCACGTGTAGGTCGCAACTTGTAAAGCAGGTACTCAATATTTGCTATTAAATATAAATTATAAACCTATGGATAAGACAAGCGTGTTGGCATATATATTTAATCCTAGCACTTGAGAAGAAAGACAGGTTTCTTTGAGTTCCAAGCTAACCTGGTCTACATTTTGAATTCCACGTAAGCCAGGGCTACATAGTGAAACCTCCTCAAAAAGAAATTATTGTTACAAACAGATAAACACATTAGCAGCAGGAGGACTTAAGAATCACTGCTGACTTATTGTCAGCATGGTACAGTGTTCATAAGCTATGAAGCAGGTCTCATGTTTTGACACCATCCTGCCTGGTCCTCCTGAAGAGAACGACAGGCATGTGCCACCACATGCCTTTACTCTAACACAGTGGTTCTCAACCTTTCTAATGCTAAGACCCTTTCATAAAGTTCCTAATGTTGTCATCACCCCAACCATAACATTATTTTCATTGCTACCTCATAACTCAAAATAGAATTTTGCTACTGTTATAAATTGTAAATATCAGTTTTCTGAAGGTCTCTCTCAGGTGACCCCTGTGAAAGAGTCATTTGACTCCCAAAAGGGAAAACCTACAAGATGAGAACTACTACTGTTAAGACATGTGTAGCTGTGCACCCCTTCACTCTAACACATCTGTAGCTGTGCACCCCTGCACTCTAACACATCTGTGGCTGTGCACCCCTGCACTCTAACACATCTGTGGCTGTGCACCCCTTCACTCTAACACATCTGTGGCTGTGCACCCCTTCACTCTAACACATCTGTGGCTGTGCACCCCTGCACTCTAACACATCTGTGGCTGTGCACCCCTGCACTCTAACACATCTGTGGCTGTGCACCCCTGCACTCTAACACATCTGTGGCTGTGCACCCCTGCACTCTAACACATCTGTGGCTGTGCACCCCTGCACTCTAACACATCTGTGGCTGTGCACCCCTTCACTCTAACACATCTGTGGCTGTGCACCCCTGCACTCTAACACATCTGTGGCTTTGCACCCCTGCACTCTAACACATCTGTGGCTGTGCACCCCTGCACTCTAACACATCTGTGGCTGTGCACCCCTGCACTCTAACACACCTGTAGCTGTGCACCTCTGCATTCCAACACACCTGTAGCTGTGCACCCCTGCACTCTAACACATCTGTAGCTGTGCACCCCTTCACTCTAACACACCTGCGGTTGCATTTGATATCTCATTTTTTAACATTGCGCTTGTTTTGTTTTAGAGACAGTGTTTCCCTGTGTAGCTCTGGCTATCCTGGAACTCACTTTATAGACTGGGCTGGCCTTGAACTCAACTCAGAGATCCTCCTGCCTCTGTCTTTCAAGTTCAGGGATTAAAGGTGTAAGCCACCTTTACTATGTGGTATTCAAGTCTTAAGAGCCTCTGTCTCTTGATTACTGGGATTTTAAGTCTGTAGTTTTTAAATTAAACACAGGTTTTCAAGAAAGTCTAAATGGAAGGTAAACATTTATTACTAAAGAAGAGAAAACATACACAGAAATTCTGGATTCTTTCTCTTCATGCACTAGTTTTGTAATGAAGTCCAAATACCAACTAGGAAGATACTTACAAAGATAAATTTTTCTTAAATGGCCCTATACTGTATGGTGGACTTCTTTTCATAGAAACCATATACTGCAAGCTAAGAATATTCTTATAGTTTACAAGAATCTTAGAGGAACTATGTTCTAAACAGAAGATACCTTTTAGTGCAAAATATTATAAAAGTGACACAACTGTGTGCCTCTTAAGTGTTTAATTCATTTGAACAAGAAAATGGGGGAAAAAAAAAACAGAAAATGATCAAGACAAGCCTAGCTTTAAGATTTTTTGTATTCAATTCGTTCTACTTTCACATCATCTCCAATAAGCTGATAGACGTAAGTGACCACTGTAGAAGCCTGGATATCCATCAGGACAAATGAAGGAATAATATTTCTGGAAGAGAAATAAACTGTGTTAGTGTTTTGTACTAAAGCAAAAGCACTGTAAATTTCAATTCAAGGTATTGAACTCCAGGAGAAATATGATTGTTACCTTCACACTGAAATTAACACCAGTAACAGGGTGGGAGTGGTGCACTCAGGGAGGCAGAGGCAGGTGGGTCTCTGTTTGTGTGAAGCCAGCCTGGTCTACAAAGTGAGTTCCAGGGCAGCCAAGGCTACACAAAGAAACCCTGTCTCAAAAAAGAAAGAAAAAAAATAATAAAAAGGGGTTGCTGACATTTACCTGTTTGCTGGGTCATGGTGGCGCATGCCTTTAATCCAAGCACTCAAGAGGTAGAGGCAAGAGGATCTCTGTGAGTTCAAGGCCAGCCTGATCTACAGAGCAAGTTCCAGGACAGGCTCTAAAGCTACATAGAGAAAAACCCTATCTCGAAAAACAAAAGCAAAACAATTTTTTTTTTTACCTGTTTATTGTGTGTTTTTTTAAATAGGGTCTCACTATGTAGCCCTGGCTGGCCTTGAACTCAAAGAGATCTACCTGCCTCTGCCTCCAGAGTACTGGGATTAAAAGTGTGTGCCACCACACAGACTCTTATTTAAATGTTGTATTTCTCTTTATGAACGTCATGCAATTACTACTTTTTCTAAAGTACTAAATGCTAAGTTGTGGTACTTACGTTTCCAAGGCATTATATGCCCCAGTAGCGGAACCTGGGTTAATGTAGAATTTATTTTCATGCTCAAATGCTTCAAATTTGTGTGTGTGTCCTGAGATAAGAATGTCCACATCAAACTGCCTCTGCAGCAGGGCCAAACTAGCCATGTCTCCCCATGGAATAACTTGGTGTCCATGGATCAGACCGATCTTGAACTGCCCCACAGTCACAACCTTCTGTTCTGGGTAATTCAGATTCTAATATAAAAAAAGACACAAGGAAAATACACATTTCTGATAGGATGAAACTTATTCAATTTGTTTAAATATTCAACCTCATATAGGTATCTTCAGACCTACAACAAATACATTTATAAAAAGTTTCTCCTCAGCCTGTAAAACTGCAATAGTGTATAAAACCCAATCCAGCCAATGTAAATTGGAAGCTTCCAAGCAACTGCTTTATTGAGTTAATTTTTATAGAATATGGGTTCTTTAGGGTGTGCTGTAAAGAATAACTATTCCTGGGCTGGGGAGATGGCTCAGCAAGTAAAGATACTTGCCCCTCAGCCTGGATTCTATCCCTGGATCCCACATGGTAGAAAGAGGGAACTGACTTCACAAGCTGTTGTCCTTTGACCGTCACATAAGTACTATTTACATGCATGCACAAATACTGTAATAAAAAATTTAGAGAGTAATTATCCCCAAACTTGTAATTTTCACAACTTAAGGCACATAACTTATAAACTGGGATTTATTTAAATTATATCCAGGCTTTAATACTTACAATACCCAAGTTTTTTAAAAAAGATTTATTTATTATGTATGCAGTGTTCTGTCTTCATGTATTCCTGCAGACCAGAAGAGGTCACCAGATCTCATTATGGATGGTTGTGAGTCACCAGGTGGTTGCTGGGAATTGAACTCAGGACCCTATGATTGGTTTTTTTCTTTTGTTTGTTTGTTTGAGACAGAGTTTCTCTGTAGCTTTTTGGAGCCAGTCCTGGAACTAGCTCTTGTAGACCAGGCTGGCCTCGAACTCACAGAGATCCGCCTGCCTCTGCCTCCCGAGTGCTGGGATTAAAGGTGTGCACCACCACTGCCTGGCGTTTTTTTTTTTGGGGGGGGGGTTCAAGCCAGGGTTTCTCTGTGTAGCTCTGGCTGTCTTGGAACTTGCTCTGTAGACCAGGCTGGCTTCAAACTAAGAGAGGTCTGCCTGCCTCTGCCTCCCAAGTGCTGGGATTAAAGGTATGAGCTACCACCTCCCTGAATAACAACTCTTTAATTTTATTCCCCTTCCAAACAGGGTCTTTTAGAGCCCCACATGGCCAGAAATTTATTTGTATAGTTAGGCTATGTGTATATAGTTATTAGCAATGTAGCCGGGCAGTGGTACATGCATTTAATCCCAGCCCTCCAAAGGCAGAGACAGGTGGATCTCTTTGAGTTTGAGGCCAGCCTGGTCTACCAAGTAAGTTCCAGGACAGGCTCCAAAGCCACAGAGAAACCATGTCTTGAAAAACAAATTTAAAAATATGAAACAAAAATGAATTTGCTGTTTAGACCTGGTTCTTACCACTAACATCTCATTATATATGTGCAAATATCCCAAAATCTGAGAATGCCTAAATTCAGAACACTGGCTGCAAACTAATGGATAGTTCACCTCTAATTTTTATTTGGGTGACAAATAACTATGCTGTTGAGGACTGAACCCAGGCACCGTGTATGCTTAGAGAGGTGTTCGACCACCAAACATTTCTAGGTTCAAGGGTAATTTTTCAAAGTGGCGGTGGTGGGGCGACCATGGAAAAACTCAAGCTTAAATAATAAAGTTTATACAAAACAGCAAGAAAGGGGTACAGATGGGAGAGAAAGGAAAATGGCACCTCATCGAAGTCTCCTCTTACGATGTGGACGTCACCAGCCAGAGTCTTGAGATAGTCATAGCTCTCCTTGGTGCAAAGGTTCCCAGTGCAGAGAATGTGCTGGATTTTTCCTGGCACCAGGAGTTTTTTGAATTTAGCCGGCAGGCTGTTGCACCGGTGTGGAATGTGCAGATCTCCTAACACCAACACCAACTTTCAGGTGTCGGAGTGGAACAAACACAGCGTTAGATGTGATGGCAGACAACACGATCCTCCCATGACTACCCCTTTAGACTTGGCAGAGAGTCCAAGAACCCAGCAGAGCGAACGTTACTGATGCGGTTCCTAGCCTGTGGTACCATATCTGTTCTAAGCTAATCTTAATCTTGGATATCTAAAGTTGTGTTATTTTATTTAACCAATAAAAAAATATAATAAAATCAAGTTTTCTAAAGTGATCCACTAGCCAGGTGAGAGCACACACCTGTAACCCAACACTGGGGCGGGGAGCAGAGGCAAGAGACCACTGCAAGTTCAAGGCCTGCCTAGTCTACATAGTGAGTTCTAGGTCAGCCACAGCCACACACAGAGATACTGTCTCAGAAAAAGTAAAAAAGATTGATTTAGAAACCTATACATTACATTGAATCACTGAATAAGATAGACACTGCAAACTGAACTGCTAGAATCTACAGCATTCGATAGTTTTGAAGAATGACACAGTAATCCTATCTGAAGCTGTAATATAAACCTATTTAATTGCAAAATCATTGTTAAAGGAAATTATCAGAAATGAAATATGACCCTAGAGAGATGGCTTAGATGTTAAGAGCACTGATTGCTCTTGCTGAGGTCCCAGGTTCAATTCCCAGCACCCACAAGACAGCTGACCATTTAATTCTAGCTCTAGTGGATCCGACACTCTCTTCTGAGCTTTTCAAGTACTGCACTAGCTGGTGTGATTGGATACACGCAGACAAAACAGTTGTGGTAATATGGCTGGGCAGTAGTGGCACATGCCCTTTAATCTTAACCCTCAGGAGACAGAGGCAGGCGGACAACCTTGTCTACAAAGTAAGCTCCAGGGCAGCCTAAAATAATACAGTGAGACCCTGTCTCAAAAGGAGAAGGGAGGGAGAAGGAAAGGAAGGAGAGTGGGAGGGAGGGAGAAGCAGGGAGGGAGGGAAATAGGGAGGGAAGGAGGGAGGGAGGGAGGAATGAATATAGAGTATGGAGGTTCATGCTTGTAAATCCAGCATTCAGGAGGCTAAGACAGGAGGATTGCTAGTTCAAGACCAACCTGGGCTACATGGCATGCAAATTGCAAATTCCAGTTCTAGGCCAGCCAATGCTGCAAGCGAAACTATCACACACACACAAAATACATACATATATGTATGTATGTATATAAATATAAAAAATTAGGGAAAAAGTTAATTTTATAGCTTGTGCTAAGAACTCTTTGGAGGGGTTGGGAATTTTGCTCAGTGGTAGAATGCTTGCTAGCAAGTGCAAAGCCCTGGGTTTGGTCCTCAACTCAAAAAAAGGACTCTTTGGGGTTGGGGATTTAGCTCAGTGGTAGACCCTGGGTTCGGTCCTCAGCTTCAGAAAAAAAAAAGGACTCTTTGGAGAACATTAGCCCAAATTAACTGATTTTGCTATTTCAAATTCTTAGCAGTATGTCACAGGGCACAAAGGCCTAATACTTTAGAGTCTCAATAGATACATATGTGCTTCTTCTTATAAGCTTTGCTGTCTTCACTTTCTTTCACTAGAAATCCCCACTGTCATATTTCTATTACCTGGATAAAACTGCTTCTTCCACTCCCTCAGTATAGTGTGTAAACTTAAAAAAAAATAACACTTTACAATCATCATGTGCATTAGAGAGTAAAACAAAAAGGCAGATGATTGAGTAATGAGATCAGCAGGGAGCAGTTTAGAGCTGCCAGTCTCAGATGACAAAAACAAAATTTGCTCTGAAATGTCAAAGAATTAAAAAGCCAAGCCTAAAACAGGCATGGTGGCACACTCCTTTAATCCCAGCACCAAGGAAGAATAGGCAGGAAGATTTCTGTGAATTCAGGGCCAACCTGGTCTACATAGCAAGCTCCAGACCAGCCAAAGCTACATAGTGAAATCCTGTCTAAAAAAGGGGGAGGGACAATCCCATGAAATTTTAGATTAAAAATTTCAAGAGTGAACAAAATAAACTGACATTATTGTTTTTAAAAAGTCCATTTAAAGCTGTGTGTTGGTGGTGCTCGCCTTTAATCCCAGCACTCAGGAGGCAGAGGTAGGCGGATCTCTGTGGGTTTGAGGCCAGCCTGGTCTACAAAGTGAGCTCAAGGACAGCCAGAGCTGTTACACAGAGAAATCCTGTGTCAACCTCCCCACCACTCCAAAAGAAAAGAAAAGGGGAAAAAAAAGTTCATTTAAAGATAACACATGCCCCCCCCCTCCCGAGAGTAACAGAAGAGATTTTCCATGTTGATTAGTATAAGCACACTTACAGGATCTTCATTGTACCATGTTCCACTCATCAGTGCACACACTGTAACTGCTTTTCAAGTCATGCTTATCAACAGTTTCAAAGAAAGCATTACATGTTTAATATGATAAAACTTTTGCCACCATAATTGTTTTGTTGTTTTTGTTTTTTGCCAAGTGCTGGGATTAATGGCGACTGCTACCACCACCTGGCCTGGCCACCATAATTTTAAAACTGACTTAAAATAATTTGGCAGCTGAAGAGATGGTTCAGTGGTTAAGAGCACTGACAGCTCTTCCAGATGATCTAGGTTTGATTCCCAGCACACAGCAGCTCACAACTCTAACTCCAGTTCCAGGAGATCTGATTCCCTCTTCTAGCCTTGGAGGGTACCAGGCACACAGGTAGTGCACAGTAAGACATACAGACAAAGCACATCCACATAAAATAACCAAATTTAAAAAAAAATAAAATTTAAGATCAATCAAAACCCAGAATATGTCCAGTAAGAATGATTACTAGAGCAAGCTTGATTATCTGACAACAAAGTCAAAAGGACTGTAAATAAGAGGAACTGTTTCCAACACAGGGCAGCTGCAGCAGTCCATGCTGGGGAACACCTTGGAAAGCTAAACTGACTACAAAGTATCCACCCTCAATCAGTAACAAGCACCTTGACATAGAACAGTCTTCACTGAAGAGGGGTCCCTTCACATTTGGATTAATGAACAGTTACTGTGACATGCTGGAAAACATTTTCTATACTAAAAGAAAAATCTTGAGGCTGGAGAGATGGCTCAGAGGTTAAGAGCACCGACTGCTCTTCCAGAGGTCCTGAGTTCAATTCCCAGCAACCACATGGTGGCTTACAACCATCTGTAATGAGGTCTGGTGCCCTCTTCTGGTTTGCAGGCATACACACAGACAGAATATTGTATACATAATAAATAAACAAATATTTAAAAAAAAATAAAAGAAAAATCTCGGAACTCATAAGAGGGTGTTTATCTCTGGGACTAAAAAAATGAACTGTTCAGTCAGAATATACCAGAAAGAACATTAGCGAGACAGTACTGTATTATGACTGAAGACATCAATTCTATGAGGTGCCATCCATCTCCTTGACTATTAATATGTGAAAACTGTCACTGGATAAATGGCCACACAGGAACTATCAAAGATCCACAGTAGGACAGAGTCCTATGGTTTCTACTGATGACCAAGTTAGGAGACATACATGTCACAAGTGCCCCTGCCTAAACTCCATGGTGATAGATCAGGTTAGACAAACATGAGAGGCAGCAAAGGGTCTGGAAATGGCTGTCTTGTTATATTCATATAAACAATCTAAACAAAGCATGGGGATTAGGCCACTTCCTACTTGAGAGATCAGTTATCAGCCACCCAACCACCATTGTTAGTAGGAGCGTAGAAAAGAAACTTACTCTGTGCCCAGCCTTAGTGGAATGAAGAAGTTGATTGCAGACAGGGGAATGAAAAAAAAAAGGGTGAAACATGACCAATGTTAAAAGAAAGCAACAAAAGTTAAAAGAAAAAAAACATACCAAATATGCAAAATTTGTTAATGATTTCTGAATGTTATGAAAGGAAATGTTAAAAAATCATCTGTGCTGAAAATAATTCCAGAAGTACCCACTTCATCTCTCAGCAGAGGACAAACACAGCACACCTGCCCTGCCAATGTCATCTACATTCTCTAACCTTGCTTTCCACGTCGACTCCTGTCCCTTAATTTTTCATTCAGTTTACTCTTTGTAAGATTAGATATTTATAATTTGAAGAATTCACTGGGAATAGGTTAAGGCTATGCTTTTCTGGTTCCTGGGGTCTTGCTGTCTCTGGAGTACACTGGTTTTATTTGTTTATTTATTTTATCTTTTTTTAATGTTTGAGGTTTTAGTAGTAAAAACCCATTCTCCAGGGGAAGTTTTTGCTATAGAGGACATTACTAACGTGAATACATATGATGAAAATGCCAAGAAAGATCACGACAATAAAAACCAACACACACTCAGTGTGGTGACACACTCATTTGGTTCCAGCACTTGGGAGACAGAGGCAGGCAGATCTCTGTGAATTCCAGGCCAGCTTGGGTGCTATATTGTAATAACCTGACTTAGGCATCAAGAGATGGCTCATCAGTTAAAAGCACTTGCTGATCTTGCAGAGGTCCTGGATTTGGTTTCCAGCACCCACATGGCATCTCACAATTGTATCTCCAGTTCTGGGATCCCAAGCCCTCTGGCTTCCAATGGTACCTGTACTTGGGTGGTGCACATAAAGCTCACGGAGACACACGCATACACAAAAATTAAAAGAAATTTTTAAAAGAAACGTGATGAATAGTAGTGACCCTTAAACCTAAGTGTTCACTTCTCAAAACGACTTCAGAAACATGGATCATGGCAGCTAATTCTTCTTCCTGGAAGTATCTCCAAACTGCCATAATTAACTAGTCTACCTTAAACTGGAGTCTGTTTAGAAGCGAAAATCTTTGTTAAGCACACATCTTTGGAACATTTATAAACCACCTTTTCAAAGGTCGTTTGAAGAATAATCTCTAAAAACGCAACGTGTGCCCATCAGTCAAAGAGGTACCTTCACTTTAACGTTCCTCAGCACAAACAGCAAAGCTCAAACGCCCTCTATAAACTTTGGAGAGCACAGGATGTCTTTTAAAAGTCTGATTACGTGGACGTGTCTGCTCCCCAGGTTTCATTGAGCAAGGTCGCAGGGGGCAGCAATCTATCGGGAGCAAAGGCCTGATGCAGACTAGGGAAGCTAAAGCTCTGCAAATAACACGCACATCTCAGACTTCAAACGATCCCCATGCGTTCGCTCTAAGGGGTCGCAGCAGCCACAGCTGACAAGCAGTCCCTTTCCGGGTCCCCGCCCGGAGTGGCCAATGCAGCGGCTACTTCTCGTTCTGCACCGAGGCCGGCTGTCCCCAGCAAGCCCCGAAGAAGCAGGAAGAAGACGTCCGACCACACGGACGGCCCGAGGCCTCTCCCGGCCACAGCGAGCCGATCTCGTGACAGGACGAGAGGCCGGGTCCTCCACGCACGCCCTCTGGCCGCAGGGGCGAGGGGCGAGCCAGGCCGGGCCGCACCCTGGCCAGCCGCGATCTTCCCCCTCCCTCCTCCGCGGTCTCCCCAGGCTCGCTCCTAGGCCGCGCCCGCCCCAGCCTCCCGGAGCGTCCTCGTCCCCGACGCCGGAGTATCCTGGTCCGACCCGGGTGGCCGCCGCCACGGTGCTCACCATCCTGTCACCAGGCTTCGTTCAGTCACCACGAACGCCGCCGCCCTCTTCCTCGGGTTTCTTAGTAGACCCGCCCATTTCTTCCGCCACCAATAAGACGCGGAGTTTGCGAGGGACGGTCCTACGAGGCCTCGGAAAGGTCAGTCCCAGTCAGAAAGCGAAACGCGTGGGTGGGGCCAAGATAGAGGCGGAGACAGTGGGCAGTGTGTATAACATCCGGGTACCAGCGGCGGGTACGCTTTCGCCCGCCGTGCCCGTCTTTCCGGTAGCCATGCTGAAGTGCGGGATGACGGGCGGTCAGGTGAAAGGTGGAGTGGCCATTCTTGTTTTGCTACTTAGAAGAGGGAGACCCTAGTGTCTCTGAAGTGTCTCCATCGTCTCCTTACGCTTCCTCTGCCGTACTTCGCCAGGACTGAGGACGCAAAGCCTCGCCTCAGCGCCCTCATGAGGGCCCTGCTGCGCTTCGAATAGCGTGACAGCCCCTTTTTCTTTAGTTAGCCTAGTAATTTGGTGACCATGAAATGAACTGTAGCATTGGGCATTAAGCTCGGATTGACCAGGGCTGATGTGGGGAGAAGTTGAGAAGAAAATAACACTTTACCAACAAAAGAATTTTGAGTCCGGGAAAAACCCGATCTCCATTTGAGATTCTACCAGAGAATTTTTTTTTTTTTTTTTGATTTTTCAAGACAGAGTTTCTCTGTAGCTTTTGGAGCCTGTCCTGGAACTAGCTCTTGTAGACCAGGCTTGTTTGTTGTTTTTTTTTCTTTTCATATATATATATATATATATATATATATACACACACACATACACACACACACATACACACACACACACATATATATATACTAGAACAAGCTACTATGTCACTTTGAAGCTCAGTTTCCTTAATTGGAAGATGAGACTAATATTAACACCGTCGTTGATAAGAGTTTGTCATAAGCATGAAGTAGATGAATTGAGCCCAGTAATTAGAAGGACAATGTGGGGAACTATATTGTACACAGCCTTACAAAAGGGAATGACTGGGCTTGGAACAGGGTTCGTGGGCACAGACAGCTTGCCTGACATGTACAAGGCCTAGGTTCAGTCTGCCTGCAGAGTGTGGGAGAACCCAAAAAGAAAATGAACGAAAGCATTACCGTAGAAATTGACTTGCAGGAGACATCATTTTGTATCACTGCAGATTTAATGAATTTTTTTGTTTCTTTTTTCTCTGTTTTTGAATTCTTACTATGTATGTAAAGGGTATTATATGGTATTTCTTAAGGTAAATTAATCTATAAAATGCTGTGGGGATCAGCTGAATAATTTAACTCTCAGGTGCATCCTGAGCTTTGTTCCACCCTAAACCTAAAAGTCAAATGTAATCACTTAATGGGAAATTGTTGAGACACATAAAGGAAAAGGGGATTTCAGGCCACTTTTTCCAGCTCAGTGGCATAACATACATACATCTGGTCACTTTGTGGTGAATTCCTCTCACGGTGATTCTTCGCACGGTGATGCAACTTGCTAGGACTCGACAGAGCATCAAAGTTGAGATCATTATGATCTAACCTGGACATACTGGAGGCCTAGATGCCGAATGTTGTTAAAGTCGAGATAGCCAGTGACTTTCCAGTCTCTTGCCCAGGATCAGAGTGAATGGTCAGAGCCAGGCTGAAGAAGCAGTGGTACAGAATAGGCCTTGGGTAGGATGGTTGCCAACAATTTCCAGTGCTTTGGTTGGGTAGTCTCTGCACTACCAAAAGACCCTATTTCTATCTCTGGGAATCTTACCCACAGGGCAGTAGTAATAAAGAGCTCCACTGAAGAATTTGACCGGCATGATTAACTTGTTCAGTTCATTCTGCTGTCCTTTCCAATTTTCGTTTCAGTCCTGTGCATGCAGAAGTGGTCCTGCGATTTCTCTTTATTGCTAGAAAGAATATAAACAGCACCTTTCTTTTCCTCCACAGTATTTGGAAAAGCAATACAGACTCTATCACGAGTGAGTGATGACCTGTGGCTAGACCCATCTGAGAAAGGCGTAAGTAAGTCCAGTTAAAAAGCCCAGCATGAGGGGCTGGAGAGATGGCTCAGAGGTTAAGAACATTGACTGCTCTTCCAGAGGCCCTGAGTTCAATTCCCAGCAACCACATGGTGGCTCATAGCCATCCATGATGGGATCTGGTGCCCTCTTCTGGCATGCAAGCATACATGGAAGGACTGCTGTATACATAATAAATAAATAAATCTTTTAAAAAAATAAAAAAAAAAGCCCAGCGTGAGCCAGGTGGTGGCGCATGCCTTTAATCCCAGCGCTCGGGAGGCAGAGGCAGGCGGATCTCTGTGAGTTCGAGGCCAGCATGGTCTACAGAGTTCCAGGACAGGCTCCAAATGCTACAGTAAAACCTTTTCTCGGGGAGGAAAAAAAAAGCCCGACGTGATGGCACAGGCCATTAATCCCAACACTTGGGAGGCAGAAGCAGGTGGATCTCTGTGAGTTCGAGGCAGTTCCAGAACAGGCTCCAAAGCTACAGCGAAACCCTTGAAAACATAAATAAATAAATAAATAAAACGAAAAGAGAAAAGAGATGGTTAAAAGAGCCAAGTCGAAGGGCCGGGTGGCAGGTATAATCCCAAGCACTTAATTTAGAACCTGACAGTTCTAGGCATTCCCAGGATGGCTGACTGAGTGGTAGCTTCTCCCCATGGACAAGAGATGAGATGATCAGTTGCTCAGGGCCCTTTTCTAGCCCTTTTCCATCCTTTTATGCATTAACACTATGGTCACTGTAGACATTTACGCTTTTACAGTGCCAGAGTTTAGGATTATAGATTTTGTAAACATATGTTCAATATAGATACATATATGTAGGTGTCCATGTGTAAATTCAATGTGCTTGGTTTCATTTGAATATACTTGTAGCATTATATTCATAATAGGATCAATTCAGGATAGAAGTTGATTTTCTCTGAAATAACTAACTTATTTTTTTCCAGCTTGCTCTGAGGTCTGTGAATTCCTGTCATTCAACATATGGCTATATTCTGTTCTCGTCTTTGTTTTTTCAACAGTATCAATGGTCACCCTCAGCCACGATGAATTTAAATTGCAAATTGACAATAAAGGTAAAAAAGTTGGTTTCCTCTTAAAAGGGAGAAATACGCCTTTTGTAGGATATAACAGCTGTACTATATATACTTAATCATTCCAATGCCATTTATGAATACACAGACTTTTTATCAGTTCAGTTTTAAAAAGTTAATGGGACAGCCATACTAAGTATGTGTTTAATGTTACAATGTATTTATGTTGCAGTCAATTCTACCAATCTTTAGATGTCTGAATTATCTTGAAAGAAGTGTAGAGAAATGCAAAATAGTCACCAGATCAGATAAATGCAGAGTCGTCATTCAATTCTTCTGCAGGCATGGTAGGTGCCACTGAAAGCAGTGTTTTTTTTCTTTTTAAGATTTATTTATTTATTTATTATGTATACAGTGTTCTGTCTGCATGTGTGCCTGCAGGCCAGAAGAGGGCACCAGACCTCATTTACAGATGGTTGTGAACTGCCATGTGGTTGCTGGGAATTGAACTCAGGACCTGTGAAAGAGCAGCCAGTGCTCTTAACAACTGAGCCATTTCTCCAGCCCTAAGCAGTGTGTTTCTTAGCATTTTTATGTGTACAGTATGCAGACCTACTGTGACGTGAGATATGTACAGATATGGAGCATGACAGGTGTGTCACCTGTCTTTGCTGTACTGTAAGGTGACCGCTGCTATTTTCTCAGGACTTCATGACATAAGCTGGTCTGCATGCAAAACAGAGCAAAAATGTCCAACTGGGGAGATGAGTCAGTCAGCCTTGCAAGCACATGGATCTTCATTTGACCCATGTTAATTTAAAAAAATCTAGCTGGGTTGTGGTGGTGCACTCAGGAGGTAGAGGCAGGTGGATCTCTGTGAGTTTGAGATCAGCCTGGTCTACAGAGCGAGTTCCAGGACAGCCACGGCTACAGAGGGAAACGCTTGTCTCAAAAAAACCAAAACGAAATAAACAACAAAATTCTAGGTGTGATGACACATGCTTGTAGTCGCAGCGCTGCAGGGGCAGAAACAGGCAGGTTCCCGGAGCTGGCTGTCCAGCAGCCTGGCCCACTTGGTGAGCCTCAGACCAGTAAGAGGCGCCATCTAGGGAAACGGGTAGATAGGCCCTGAGGAACGACACTCTGGTCTTACACTACACACCGTTTCGCACTCACATGTGCACACATGACACAGGACCCCTACACAAATGTCCAGTTGAATCTGAATTGACTTCTCTAGCTGGGTGTGATAGCACACATTCCCGAACTTAGCACTGAAGTGGCTGATGCAATAGGATCACGAGTTAGAGGCCAGTGCAGCTCTCTAGTTAGTTGCAGGCTCTCAATTGTAGTGAAATGAGAGCTTTCCATTAATTTCTATAAAACCGTTAGGCTCCCACTTCTTTTTTTTTATGGTTTTTTGAGACAGGGTTTCTCTGTAGCTTTGGAGCCTGTCCTGGAACTAACTAGCTCCTGGAGACCAGGCTGGCCTCTAACTCACAGAGACCCACCTGCCTCTGCCTCCCAAGTGCTGGGATTAAAAGCGTGCACCACCACTGCCCAGCAGGCTCCCACTTCTTAATTTTTTTTTTTTTTTTTTTTTTAAAGATTTATTTATTTATTATGTATACAACATTCTGCCTCCATGTATGCCTGCACGCCAGAGGAGGGCACCAGATCTCAGTACAGATGGCTGTGAGCCACCACGTGGTTGCTGGGAACTGAACTCAGGACCTTTGGAAGAGCAGGCAATGCTCTTAACCTCTGAGCCATCTCTCCAGCCCTCCCACTTCTTAATTTTGACTTAAATTCATCTTAATTATACGTTTTTATTTCAGTGTGTATTTATAGTCCCTAAATTTTCTCTATAAATATGAATGGTGTAACATTATTTCTCCCTTCTTTGGATCTGAATCCATGTAATAGCAAGCGGAGTATAGGGAGTATTTGAGAGGACAGCATGCTGTACATCACAAATGTAGCCATGCTATCTGCACCACCGCTTGTTAGCTTTGTGGAAGAGGCAAGCTCCAAGAGCCTTCCCTTCTGCTGTGTATACTGGGGGTGGCTTTGCCCTCATGCCACAGGCTGCTGAGAGGAGACGGTGGGGTCTCAGAGGGACAGGTACAGAGCCTGGTGCAGAGTAAGTGCTCATCAGCCATGACTGTTAGTGCGATCTCCTCCTTCCCTTCCACGTGAACCTCAGAGAACCAGCTGTTCAGTATGTGCAGTGTCTCAAACATGGCGCTATTAGAGCTATTCCCAGTGAATATTTGTATACTGGGCTTAGTGGTGTATGCCTATAATCTCAGTACTTGAGGAGGTTAGAGGCAGGGGGGGTGGATCAGAAATTCAAGATCATTCTTAGCTACATAGCAAGTTCCAGGCCAGCCTGGAATACTTGAGCCTCCATCTTAAAACAAAAGCAAAAATTAAAACAAGAATATTTGTGATTGATTCTTAAGATAGTTTTTATAGGTTGGTTCTATTATATAGGATGCTTTAAGATACAAAGAACAGAAGTGGGGCTGGAGAGATGGCTCAGAGGTTAAGAGCATTGCCTGCTCTTCCAAAGGTCCTGAGTTCAATTCCCAGTAACCACATGGTGGCTCATAACCATCTGTAAAGGGGTTTGGTGCCCTCTTCTGCTCTTCTGGCCTACAGACATACACACAGACAGAATATTGTATACAAAAGAAAGAAAGAAAGAAAGAAAGAAAGAAAGAAAGAAGGCAGACTGTTGTAGATTAATTAAAAAAAAAGAAAAGAAAGGAACAGAAGTGGAGGAAGTCAGACAATTCAGCTCACTAACATTGGCTCAGGTGAGAGTTTGAAGTTGCGCTGCTGACATGGCTCAGTTCAGGTTTCCCCAACTGCTGCTGCTTCTGTTTCTCGTCCTCCTCTTCCTCTATTCTCTCCCCCCTCTTCTTTTCCTTCTTCCTCTTCCCTTCTTCTTCTTTCCTTCCTTTGCTCCCTCCCTCCTCCTTCCTTCTCACCTTGTCTTCTTCCTCATCTTCCTTTCTTCTCCTCTTCATCTTTATTTTCCTCCACAGGGTTCGACTCACAGCATATCAGCACACAGTATCAGTACCATCACAAGAAAACTTATAACAGTGACATCCTCCAGCAGCAGTGACTAGATGCTTTCCTACACTAGGCGCTGCCTAAAGCTCTGCCTTATACATCCCTTGGCAAAAATGCTTGCCTTTGAGGCTGAAGAGATGCCTTAGTGGTTAAGAGCACTGACTGCTCTTCCAGAGGACCTGGGTTCAATTCCCAGCACCCACATGGCAGCTCACAACTGTCTGTAACTCCATTTCCAGGGGACCCAACACCCCACTTACAGACATACACACAGGCAAAACAGGAATGCAGAAAGAAAGAAAGAAAGAAAGAAAGAGAGAAAAAGGAAGGAAGGAAGGAAGAAAGAAAGAAAGAAAGAATGAATTTGACTTTGCTGTGACTAGACCACCCTAGACTCTACCTGGTAGCCAGGGGCTAGTGTCTGTCATCCGCATGAGCTGCCACATAGTCACCTCACTCTAACCATAAACAGTCTACGGGACGTCAGTCACCAGGCATGTGCCCAAAGGGAAAAGCCTGTGATCCTTTTAGAGATTCAGCTCATGCTGGGCAGTAGTGGCGCACACTTTTAATCCCAGCACTTGGAAGGCAGAGGCAGGTGGATCTCTGTGAGTTCAAGGCCAGCCTGGTCTAGGGAGCTAGTTCCAGGATAGTCAGGACTACACAGAGAAACCCTGTCTTGAAAAACCGATTACAAAAAAAAGTGGAGGCAAGGGTCTTAGGTTTTTGTTGCCAGGCAACCTGCAGGTATGCTAATGACTTCAAACTGGTTAAGAACACAGCCACCTTTGAAGTTGACACTACCTTTGAAAGCACAAGCTCCACAGATAAAGCAGCTGTGTGGTAATGCTGGCTCCTAGATCATCTGCTGCTGCTTCTTCTTCTTCTTCTTCTTCTTCTTCTTCTTCTTCTCCTTCTCCTTCTCCTTCTCCTCCTCCTCCTCCTCCTCCTCCTCCTCCTCCTCCTCCTCCCCCTCCTTCTCCTCCTCCTCCTCCTCCACCTCCCTCTACCCCCAAGACTGGGTTTCTCTGTATAGTTCTGGTTGCCCTGGAACTCATTCTGTAGACCAGGCTGGCCTCAAACTCACAGAGGTCCTCCTGCTTCTGCCTCCCTTGTGCTGGGATTAAAGGTGTGCGCCACCATACCAGCTCCACAGGTGGTGGTGATTTCCCGACAGCTGCAGCACCTGCTTCCAAGGATGTTCCTATTCCCACCATGTGCACCTCAGCATAAGTAACACGGAAATATTTTTTACAGCAGGGGAGATTTGTCAGCTTTTGAGCTTAGTGTTTTCCCAAAACAGTAGCCCTGGAGCTTTCTTTAAAATGGGTCAGATGAGGCCGGGCTTGGTGGTCTGTCTTTAATGCCCGTTCTTGGAGCTCTGTGAGTCAAAAAATCTCCAGGCAGTGAGCCCTGGAGGTCAGCCTAGTCTACATAATGAGTTCCATTTCCAGGCCAGTGGGGCTCATCCTGTTGTGTGTCTAGGTAAACAGAGAAACACACACAGTAAGCCTAGTCCTCAAGAGGCTGAAATGTAAGAATCTTCAGTCCGAGGTTAGCTTGGCCTCTAGAATGAGGACTAGGAAAGCCAAGGCTACATATCAAAACCCTATCACACACACAAAAAGAGCCAGATGATGATTGTATCATTCCAGAGTTCAAAACTCTGAAATATCTTCTCATTTTACTCAGAGAAAAGCCAGTGACCTTCAAATGCACTCTTCTGTTGTCTGGGGACCAAGAGAATGTCTCCTAAGACGTATGTGCAGCTCCACACAGTCTGTTGTTTTACATTCAAACAAACAAGCAATCCCTGTCCGTTTCTTAAGGTCTGAGGGGTCAGCAAGATGGCTTAGCCAGTAAAGGCTCTTGCTGCCAAGTCTGCTGACCTGAGTTCCATCCTGGAACTTACACGGTGGAAGGAGTGAGCTGACTCTAAACGTTGTCATTTGACCTCCACACATGCCATGGCACCCTCCCCCCAAAACAAAACAAATATTGAAAAAAATTAGGTAAGAGTGCTTAGTGGCATTTGCTATTATTTTAGTAGAATGAAGTTCATTTCCCTGTGTCCACATGGGGCAGCACAAGCAGCTGTAACTCCAGCTCCAGGGCATCTGGTGATCTCTTCTAGTCTCCTTGGGCACTACATGGACATGCACATACACACATATAAATAAAAAAAGATCCAAGAACACAGATTTTATCTGGTTTGTTCTCTGCCTATGTTATAGACTTAACCCGCCTTCCCAGAAATCTACGAAGAGATTAGTAGAAGAAAAACTTATAACAGGCTACTGCTTCTGGCTAATGCACAAAAGGGAGCCAGCCCTGAACAAAAGTCCCATCAGCTTACATAGTTTCATGAAACATGTTTTACACAGACAAGACATTCCAAGGTTTAGCTGTTTGGGCAAACGGAGAGATACACTAGGGCTGCTTTCCAGGGCAGTTGTTCAAGGTCATCCTTCCTGGCTGGGAAGAATTACACTATTTCTGCTAGGAGAACCTGGCCTTAATAATGGACCAGGACTTACTGGCAACTCTGACCCAGTGCTGCCCACTTTGTACTGCACTATAGAGGCATACTCTTTGATATGGGAATGGGCCTGATGGCCAGCTGTGCTCTTTGTTATGGGACTAGGGCCTAATTGGAGGCTATCTTAGGGAACATGTCTTTTTTGTTTTGTTTTGTTGAGACAGGGTTTCTCTATGTATCCCTGCTTGTCCTGAAACTGAAACTCACTCTGTAGACCAGGCTGGCCTTGAACTCACAGAAATCCACCTGCCTCAGCCTCCCAAGTGCTGGGATTAAAGGTGTGCCCCAGCTAGTGAACATATGCAGAACATATGCAAGCCTACACTTCAATTATGTTCAAGTAGAAGTGTTTTCTTTTTCTTTTTTACGGGGTTTCTCTGTAGCTTTGGAGTCTGTTCTGAACTAGTTCTTGTAAACCAGGCCAGCCTTGAACTCACAGAGATTTGCCTACCTCTGACTCCCAAGTGCTGGGATTAAAGGTGAACGCCACCACCGCCCGGCAGTGTTTTCTTTCTGCAGTTTCTGCAGAGCATGGCCAGTACTGCTCATTCTTGAGTGCTCCTTTAGTTAAATTCTACTTTGTATAACTTAGTATTTCCTAAGCAAGCTTAGTACATCCTTTCTAACCTCAGTTTACCATCCCAGCTTCTCCTGTATTGCTAGTTCAAGCTCCTAAAATCATCCATCTGTGGTCACCTACAAAAGTTGCCAAATAGCCGGGCGATGGTGGCGCACGCCTTTAATCCCAGCACTCGGGAGGCAGAGGCAGGCGGATCTCTGTGAGTTCGAGACCAGCCTGGTGTACAGAGCTAGTTCCAGGACAGGCTCCAAAGCCACAGAGAAACCCTGTCTCGAAAAACCAAAAAAAAAAAAAAAAAAAAAACAAAAGTTGCCAAATTATCTACAGCCCCTCACTTTAAAAGTTGGAATCTGTTTCCCCATTTTGAATTTTAGTCCTTTTTTAAAAAAGAATTTATTTTTTTAATATTTATTTATTTATTTTATTTATTATACAATATTCTGTCTGTGTGGTATGCCTGCAGGCCAGAAGAGGGCACCAGACCCCATTACAGATGGTTATGAGCCACCATATGTTTGCTGGGAATTGAACTCAGGACCTTTGGAAGAGCAGGCAATGCTCTTAACCTCTGAGCCATTTCCCCAGCCCCCTTGAATCTTAGTCTTTAAAATATATATATATATATATATGGGTGTTTTGCCCTCATAGATATGTCCATACTTGTATCATGTGTATGCAATGCCTGAACAGACCAGAAAAGGGTGCCAGGCCATCTGAAACTAGAGTTATGGTTGGGTTACCGCCATATGAGTGTTGGCACTTCAACCCAGGTCCTCAACCCAGGGAGAGCAGCCAGTGTGCTAAACCACAGAGCTGTTTCTCCAGCTCCCGCCTGTCATGATCTTACTTTAACACCAGCAGTGGTTTACATAGCTTCCCAGCCCAGGCCTGTCAGCTTCAGTGCTACTTCACAACTTTTCTGCCAGCAGAACAAGTCAGGGATAGACTTCTGGAATAGGCCATGTGGCTTCAGCCACCCTCGTTGCTCCCACTGAGGCCCCAGACAGACAGTGAGCCACCTCAGATGATCATTCATAGAAAGATAAGCCTAGGTTAGACCTCAAGAATCACTTAGTAAAATCATGAGGGATAACAGGTGTTGACTCCTACAAGGAACTCAATTTCAGAGTGGTTAGTTATGCAGCCAGACTAACAAGACTGGATGTTACACAGGTGTGCATATTTATTAAATTAATAATCGCTTCATGCCGGGGTGTCTAGTCAGCACTGGAAGGCAAAGGCAGGGTTACTAATGTTTGAGGCCAGCCTGGTCTACATAGTGAGTTTCCAGTCAGCCAAGGCTATTGTTAAAACCATCTCAGTTGCCGGGCGGTGGTGGCGCACGCCTTTAATCCCAGCACTTGGGAGGCAGAGGCAGGTGGATCTCTGTGAGTTCGAGACCAGCCTGGTCTACAAGAGCTAGTTCCAGGACAGGCTCCAAAACCACAGAGAAACCCTGTCTCGAAAAACCAATAAATAAATAAATAAATAAATAAATAAATAAAACCATTTCAGTCCATCAGTCAGTCAGTCAGTTAATCTTTCTTGTTATTCAGTAAAACAAACAAAAACAACAAAGAATCTTACCAAACACATAAACTGAGATATATGTCCAGTTTTATTTATTTTGGGGGGATGAGGCCTGACAAAATCTGACTTGTCTGGAACTCACTGTGTAGACCAGGCTGGCCTTGAACTCACAGTGATCTGCCTGCTTCAGCCTCCTGAGTGCTGGGTTTAAAAAATGTATGCCACCAAGCCTGACAGTTTTTAAAGAAATCCCAAACTTTTGTTAAAAATGTGTGTGTGTGAGCCGGGCGATGGTGGCGCACGCCTTTAATCCCAGCACTCGGGAGGCAGAGGCAGGCGGATCTCTGTGAGTTTGAGACCAGCCTGGTGTACAGAGCTAGTTCCAGGACAGGCTCCAAAGCCACAGAGAAACCCTGTCTCGAAAAACCAAAAAAAAAAAAAAAATGTGTGTGTGTGTGTCTGTATACATTTAGTATGGTTCAAACTAAAGCTATCAGATTTGGTGGCAAGTACTTTTGCCATCTGGCTGAGCCATCTCTCTGGTCCTAGTTAGATCTTTTGATTTGTACTGCCTCCTGCAGTCTAGCTTGTAGAAAGCCAACTAAAAGCCACCTTTATCATCATGGGTTCTGTACTTGTTAGAACACTGTAACCTTGAAAAGTCACTTAGCCTTACCAGTGTGCCGTTTCCTTTTCTGAGCTTGAGTCCCTGCCTCCCCAGAGTGCTGCAGTAAGGACGAGAGAGAATGCACGTAAAATGCATACCAGTGTCTGGCACATAGAGCACCCTAATCTGAAAGTTTGAGTCTAAAAGCCCCCAAAGTTTGATTTTCAGATTAGGGATATTCAACTTTTAAACTCTATAGAAATATTCCCAAAAAATTTTTCCAAATCAGAAACACTTTTTAAAAATATTTTTATTTTACTTGTATGACTGTATTGCTTGCATGTATGTGCACTGCATGTGTACCACACGTATGTCTGGTGCTCTCAGAGATCAGGGAAGTGTGCTAGGTACACTAGAACCAGAGTTACAAATAGTCACAGGCTAGAAGAGGGGAATGGGAGCTGAAGCCTGGCCCTCATCAAGAACAAGTACTCTTAACCGTTGAGCCATCTCTCCAGCCTCTCAAACACTAAGCATTTAGAACAGGAACACTTGGCCTGTATTGCAATTGCTCCTAAAGTGAAAAGAAGTCAACCAGATGGTGGTGGCACACGCCTCTAATCCCAGCACTCGGGAGGCAGAGACAAGAAGATCTTTGTGAGTTCGAGGCCAGCCTGGTCTACAGAGTAGTTTCAGGACTGGCTCCATAGCTACTGGGAAACCCTGCCTCAGCCCAACCCCCGTCCCCACCCCCAGAAAAGAAAAAGAAAAAGAATTCACAGACCAGATTTAGAGGTTTAACTGTCAACTTTCCTATAAAAATTGGTCTCCTGAATAAAATGTTTAAAATGAGAATTGTAGCTCTGTGACCTGTAGTGCCTGTGTCACGCACATTTAAGAAGTTTCTTTTCAGGGGCTGGAGATGTGGCAAAGTTTGCGGAATGCTTAATTTCCAGTGTGTGAGCAGGATGGTACAGGCCTGTTATCCCAGCCTTAGGGAGTTCAAAGTTATCCTCAGCTACCCACGGGATGCCCAAGACCTGGTCTAGTTTGCTCAGACGATGTGAATGTTGCTCCTTGTCCACTAGGGGGCAACAACACATTTCATTAAGGCCGTGTTCCATGGCAGGTTGTATGCACCTGCCACACAGGGAACATTAATTTTATTGCTTTAATTTAGCCATGAAAGGCAGGCTTTTAAAGCCTGTTCATTTTGCACTTACAGTTATTAAGAGGTTGCTTTGTTCTCTTTAAGGTATTAAAAGAACTCACAATGTGTATTTCCAAGACAGCCAGCCCTTGAAAATTCTCTTTGAAAAGAGTGTGTGTGCCAATATCCTGATGATTAAACCAAGGTAACGGGTCTCCTGACACCCCCTTCTCTCCTGAACACAGCGTCCTCAGGCAGTGAACAGTTCACCCCAGAGCTTTTCTTTCCCTTTTAAGTCAGCACACAAGATGCTGGTTTCTGGAGGACACCTCATGCTGTGCATGTTGTACTGAGGTCACACTCACCCCGTTACCCGCTCTTGTCCCCACATCTCCCTAGAACTTTCTCACCAGTTACACCTTTTTTAAAAGGCTAACTTGTGACTTAGCACAATCATTGACATTGTCAAGAAGACACTGAGAAAGACAGGTGACAATTGCTTGAAGGCAGCTCGGCAGTGGCCAGGAGCCCTGAAATCCCATCCACGGTTTCACACCTGGAGCTCCAGCCAGAGGGGAAATCTAGTGCACTGCTTCACACCTGGACAGCTTCTATTTGAGCCTTGGAACACACAGCTTGAGGGAATTTGAACATTCTTATGCAAATTGGTTTTTCAGTTTTTCCTAGGTAATGGGTGAGCATTGTCGGTGAAAGGCTTAATCACTCAGTTCAACTGCAGCATTGGCTATTAGTTAGCTTGACTCTGGAGCGAAGTGTATTTTACTGCTCTTTTAAATTACAGAAGGAATCCTTGTTAGACAGGGAGCAGAGAGACTGGCCCTTCTGCCCCTTCTGTAGCTCTCTGTTAGCAATCTGGTGACTCTCCCTACAGCACATCCTCACTGCCTGCCCCCATGTGTGTGAATGCACATGCTGCCGAACATGGATGGAGGTCAGAGGACAACATGCTGGAGTTGGGTCTCTCCTTCTACCACATGGGTCCTAGGGATGGAACTCGGGTCATCAGGCTTGGTAAGCAAGTGCCATGACTTGCTGAGCCATCTCTGGCCCTAAACATGCCTTTGAGATTTAAGATATTGTGAGGGTCTTTCCATATTTTTTTTTTGCACTGTGTATCTGGGCTATAATTTCCTACTGACTCCTCTCCCAGGGGAACACTTAGGTTGCTGTTTTTGCTGTCAGAGACAATGCTGAATAGCACGTGTTCCAACGACAGAATAATATCCTCTAGCTGCTGTGGAACACATGTCCCCAAGTGCACAGCCTTCCCAAGGCAGACCTCAGTACTCTGTTGAAATGGCTGGGCCTTGTCTGGGTATCCCTGGGTCAAGGTCTCTCCTAAGTTGGAAGACAGATACCACCAGGGCTACAGTGTAACCTGAAGGCTCACCTTAAGGGAGGCACTGCCGAATTCACTGGTATGGCTGCTGGACACTCAGGAAGACCCATTCCCAAACATGCAGGTCCTGAGAATCCTCCCAAACGCCAGATGATGATGAGAAAGAGCTCCACGGCAGGGGCCTCAGGCCTTTTACACTCACGTCAGAGCTGCCACCTCAGAGCTCCTGCGATTTCCTCTCTGAAACGAGTCTCCATCCAGCTTACATGGGAGGGATTTAAGGGCCATGTACAGGCTGCCCAACAGTGTCCAAAAGTGGAGTTAGTGGTCACACTGAGTCTCCTTTGAATTCCATGTGTTCTGAGCTCAGTTGTCTCTGAAGAGTTTGTCACTTCACATTCGCACCAGAATAGAGGACATAATAAATCTTTATAAATTTTGACAGCCTCATGAGTAAAATTGTTGCCTTTTCATTGTTAATAGTGAGTCTGAGAATTATATGTTTATTAACAGTTTGGTTTTTTTTCTGTTTTTTTTAGACTTTTGAGACAAGGTCTCATACCTAGAGAGAGCCTGTGCTTCCCTGTGCTAGGACTATAGGCATGCACTATCGTGCCCACATTTTTCCTCTCTTTGACACGCACATTCATGTTGCCATTATTTATATATCAAGTTATTTTGGTATCTTGTGGTCTGGGGTATAATACAGGGATAGAACTCTTGCCTAACACATACAAATCTCTGGGTTTGACCCCCATAAACACAAAAGAAAAAATTATTTGGAGTCCCAACACAGGGGAAGCTGAGGCAGAAGAATCATGAACTCATGTCCAGCCTGGGCTACATAGCAATGTTCGGGCTCAGACAAATTTACTTGGCATTTGTATAACACCTCCCTATAAACAAGGGAGAGATCCCCAAATGAGCATGATAGTTGTTCCTGGCATCCTGACATCAGGATGCACTGCTGACCATGTTTAGCATCCAGCTAACAGCTAAGCCTGTATAAATTTTAAGAATGTCATTTTTATCTAACAGCACCTTAAGTTCAAAAGGATGGTAGAACTTGCAATTTCTCTTTGTTTTATTATAGTGCAATTTTATTTTAAAGCATTGTATTTTTTATATATGGGAGTTTTTGTATGCATGTGTCTGTGTACTATGTGCATGCCTGGTCCCCTTAGAGGGCAGAAGAGGGTGTTGATCCCCTGGAGCTGGAGTTACAGATGGTTGCGAGTAGTGTTGGGACTGGAACTTGGGTCCTCTGCAAGATCAGCTAGTGCTCTTAACTGCTGAGCTAGCTCTCAAGCACCTATTATACTTTTTTTGAGACAGGGTTTTAGCCCTGGCTGTCCTGGAACTTGCTCTGTAGAACAGGCTGCCGACCTGCCACTGCTTCCTGAGTGCTGGGGTTGAAGGTGTGCGCCACCACCTGGCTCTATTACACAGTTTTAAAAAGGCAATCTAACTAGAACTGGGCAATGAAGACCTTGGTGTGCACAGAGAGCACATGAAGATGTTCCGTATGGTGATCACTGGGAGAGCAAAAAGCAATCTTCAGGCCTGTGGAGCTCACTCAAGTGAGTTTTCTGTGGATGCATCTCTTTTTAAAGGGGTGCATAATTAAACCAGACATGGTGGCTCTCCCTGGTGAGCCCAGCACTTAGGAGGCTGAGGTAAGAGTTCCAGGCCAGCCTAGGCTACAGAGAAAGAGAGATCATGTCTCAGAAAAAAAGAAGAAAACAGCCCAAAGGGGATTCAGAATAAAAGGGTAGCTGGATGTCAGAGAACCTTGAAGTAGCAAGTGTTAATTAGATAGTCTACGATACATACAGAAAATCCAGGCGGCACGCAGGGTGGGACCTTCTGCCTGCTATGTTGTGGGGCAAATTAGATACTTCTCAATTGCTGTGGCAAAACACCATAACCAGAACAACTATCAAAGAAAGCTCAACTGGGCACGGTGGTACTTGGAGGTAGAGGCAGGAGGATCTCTGTGAGTTTGAGGCTAGGGTGGCCTACATAACAAGTTGAATTCTGGGATAACCAGGACTCCATAGAGAAACCCAGTCTCAAATTAATTAATTAATTAATTAAATACATAAAAATGAAAGTTTAATTGGGCTTACAGTTTCACAGTTTCTGAGGGTTAGAGTCCATGATAGCAGCAGGAACAGCTAAGATCTCATATATCAGTAGGAGGCAAAGAGAGAACTAACTTCAAATGGCACCTGTCTTTTTGTTTGTTTGTTTTTTGAGACAGGGATTCTCTGTATAGTCGTGGCTGTCCTGGAATTCATAGAGATCTGCCTGCCTCCGCCTCCTGAGTGCTGGGATTAAAGACCTGCACCACCCCGCCCAGTTTGGCGTTGGCCAACCACTTCTGACAAGGCCACACCTCCTAATCATTCCCAAAACAGTTCCACCAACCAGGACCAAGTGTTCAGACCTTAGATCTATGGAGCCATGTTAGTTCAAACCACCTCAGCTGTTTGTGAGTAGCTCCATGTTCTGCTGTCACCCTTTATAGCATGGAAGCAGAATCGAAGAACCGTCCCCGTGTCCTGTCACCCTGTGGTTCCTGCATGTTTTCCTAAGGCAGTAAACCATCTCTCATGCCCTTAATTTCTAAGTTCTTAGTGAGCCTTCTAAGGAAAGTAGAATTTAAAAATCACAATAAGAAAGAAGGCAGACTTTGGAGGAAGCTTCCTAAACCCAGACCTGGTTGTTTCCAGAATCAAGATTTGAATACCAGTAAGGTTACAGCTGACTTCCAGATAAATGTCAATGCATTTCACCACATTTTACAGGTTGCTGGCTGAAGCCATTGTTCTTCTAACGTCAAATCAAGAGGAAGTCACCTTTTCTGTTACTCCAGGGAGTTTCTGCCTCAAGAGTTCGAGTGGAGAATCCCTGGGTAAGGGTGATATCTGCCTTGTGCTGGGATGGGATGAGATGGGATGTGTTTCCTGCTTCTTCAAAACTACACACAGAGTGCCTGTCAGTGGTGTAACACCTGATGCTGTCTGAGAAGCACCAAAATGTAGAAAAATGGTAAAAATGATGACCAGGTCTGGGAAATTTATACAATTCACAATCCAAGTATATGGCTTTGAATTTTCAGGTTGCTTTAAAATGAAAAATAGTTATTGAGAAAATATATTTTCATGTAAGGACTGACCTACTGTTGTTCTCCTTCCCTCCTCCTTTTCCTTCCTTTTATCCTAACCCCCCCCCCCTTTTCTAAAGACAGGGTTTCATTATGTAACTCAGATTGGCTGAGAATTTGTAATTCCCCTGACTCAGCCTCCAGCCTCCCAAGTAGCTGGGATTATGGGCTTTCTCTAATATGCCCAGCTTCAGTCAGGCTTTCAAGGTCTGGGTCTCATCCTTTCCTGTTCTAAGAGGCCAGGAATCTGACTGAGATGAACTCTGACTACACATGAAGAAAAGGTGCCTCTGGGTCAGAACTTTACAGTATCCCAGATGGCAAGTGCACAGGCAACCGTGGGAACACCCCTCAGTCAGTTCTCCCTAGACAAAATTCCTAGAAGGGAATTTTGGTGATGAGATCTTGAAAGGGGGCCCCTTTGGGTCCGCCTTGCTCTCTGCAGTGCCTTCGCCAGGGATCTTTTGTTCCTTGTGACTGTGCTAGAAAGATTGGAAAGGAAGGAACTGTGTTGTCATCTTCTGTATTGCAGATCTGTGGTGGGGCTCACACACATGCCCACTGCATGAGCATTCTGCTGCTGCGCCATGTGCTGGGTCAGGAGCTGTGGTATTTAAAGTGAAGAGCCAGGGTGGAGGGCTTACACTGGGCCCAGTGACTGTTGTGTTTCCTAGGAATCACTTAGGAGACTTGGGTGTGGTAGGTGCTGCCACTGACGTGAAGACTCCAAGCACAGGAGCCATGTGGCCTGCCTACCTCACACTTCATAGTCATCTGTGGTCCTATTTGGGCTTCAGGATATAGCTTCTTACTAATGCACTTTTTAAATGACTTCCCTTGGGTTTGCTCCAACTTAATTTCTGCAACTCAGGAGAGCATGGCCTAGAAAAGAGACACATAGCTGATGAAAGGGTCTGCTTGATGAAGGTAGCTGTTTAGTAGCCCATAAGCACTGCCCAAGAGGAACTTTCTAATGAGTGGCTACCACTGTGGTTGACTAGCCACTGTCTAATCTTGTTGTTGGACTTCCTCTGCTCCAGCACTAGCTGTGGCATGAGCCTTGTTGAGGTGAAGCCTCTCCTACACTTGAGACTGCACATCCCAGGAGCCTGGCTAAGGCATTGCAGCACTAAGAAATAGTAAAAGATGGGAATGCAATCTGGTACAACCCCTTTGGATGTCAGTGTGGTGATTTCTCAGAAAATTAGGAAACAACCTTCCTCAAGACCCAATAATACCACTTTTGGGTATATATCCAAAGGATGCTCAATCCTGCCACAAGAACATGTGCTCAACCATGTTCATAGGTAGCTTTGTTTTCATAGCCAGAACCTGGAAACAACCTAAATGTCCCTCGATCGGAGAATGGAAAAGAAAAATGTGGTACATTTACACAATGGAGTACTACACAGCAGAAAAAAAATAAAAACAGCTTGAATTTTGCAGGAAAATGCAGGAAACTAGAAAGCATTATTTTGAGTGAGGTAACCCAGACACAGAAAGACAATTATCACTCAGGTGGTTTTTAAACATAAAGCAAAGAAAGCCAGCCTGCAAACCACAATCCTAGAGAACTTAGACAACAATATGGACATTAAGAGAGACTTACAGCCGGGCGGTGGTGGCGCACGCCTTTAATCCCAGCACTTGGGAGGCAGAGGCAGGCGGATCTCTGTGAGTTCGAGACCAGCCTGGTCTACAAGAGCTAGTTCCAGGACAGGCTCCAAAACCACAGAGAAACCCTGTCTCAAAAAAAAAAAAAAAAAAAAAGAGAGACTTACATAGATATAATCTACATGGGAAGTAGAAAGTATAAAAAGACAAGATCTCCTGAGTAAATTGGGAGCATGGGGACTTTGGGGGAGGGTTGAAGAGGGGAGGTTAGAGGTAGGGAGGGGAGCAGAGAAAAATGTAGAGCTCAATAAATATCAATAAACAAATTTTAAAAACAGAAATAGTAAAGGAATCTTCTGTGTGTAAATATGTTTCTCTTCCATCCTCCCCGTGTTATGGATGTTTTGCAAAGCAGTCTTTTTGATTCTTTGTTTTGAGACATGGTCTCAGTATGTGCCTAGAACTTTCTGTATAGATCAGGCTAGCCTTGAACTCAGAGCAGTCCACTGGCTTCCGCCTCCCTAGTGCTGGGAATGAGCCATCACATCTAGCCAACCAAAGCAGTTTAGTAATGAGAAGTTAAAAACACCAACGTATAGCCAGGCAGTGGTGGCGCACGCCTTTAATCCCAGCACTCGGGAGGCAGAGGCAGGCGGATCTCTGGGAGTTCGAGACCAGCCTAGTCTACAAGAGCTAGTTCTAGGACAGACTCCAAAGCCACAGAGAAACCCTGTCTCAAAAAAAAAAAGAAACCAAACAACAAAACAAACAAACAAACAAAAAACCACCAACATATGTACAAAAAAACTATAAAAATAAATGTGTGCTTGGTGGTGGTTGCAGCGCACATCTTTAATCCCAGCATTTGGGAGGCAGAGGCAGGCAGACAAATCTCTTGTGAGTTTGAGGCCAGCCTGGTCTACCAAGCAAGTTCTAGGATAGCCAGGGCTGTTACACAGAGAAACCTTGTCTCAAAAAAACAAACAAACAAATGAACAAAATAAAAATTAAAAATAGTATTACCATAACCCACCTATTTCATTCCTGGGCATATACCCAAAGGACTCCAAACCCTTTTATAGAGAAATTTGCACCTCAGTGCTTTTTCATTAACACAAAGATGTAAACAGAGACCGTGCTTTAGTTTCCTGGCCACACAGATCGAATAATCACACAAAACTGTATTAATTACAATACTGTTTGGCCAACAGCTCAGGCATATTGTTAGTTAGCTCTTACATCTTAAATTAACCCATTTCTATTATTTTATATTTTACCATAAGTTTTGTGGTTTGTTTACCTTTTGCTTCTTGGCAGCTACAGGGTGTCTACCTAACTCTGCCTTCTTTCTCCCTGCATTCAGTTTAGTTTTCCCGCCTACCTATATTTTGCCCTGCCATAGGCCAAATCAGCTTTTTTATTAACCAATGGTAATAAAACATATTCATAGCATACAGAGGGGAATCTTACATCCATCACAAGGAAATGGAACAAGCTTAGTTATTTATCAGTAATGAACAGATAATGAAAATCTGGTATATATGTAAAATGGAGGCCAGGTGGTAGTGCACACTTTTAATTCTATCACTCGAGAGGCACAAGCAGGCAGATCTCTGTGATCTTTTTTTTTTTTTTTTTTTTTTTTTTTTTGGTTTTTCGATACAGGGCTTCTCTGTAGCTTTTTGGAGCCTGACCTGGAACTAGCTCTTGTAGACCAGGCTGGCCTCGAACTCACAGAAATCTGCCTGCCTCTGCTTCCCGAGTGCTGGGATTAAAGGCGTGCGCCACCACCACCTGGCCTCTGGGATTTTTGAGGTCAGTCAGCCTAGTCTAGAAAATGAGTTCCAGAACAACCAGAGCTGTTACACAGAGGCAACCTGTCTTGGAAAAAAAAAAGTTTTTAAATATTTATGTATTATGTATACAATATTCTGTCTGTGTGTATGCCTGCAGGCCAGAAGAGGGCACCAGACCTCATTACAGATGCTTGTGAGCCACCATGTGGTTGCTGGTATTGAACTCAGGACCTTTGGAAGAGCAGGCAATGCTCTTACCCTCTGAGCCATCTCTCCAGCCCCCTTGGAAAACTTTTTAAAAAAAGATAAAATGGAATATTATTTAGCTCTAGAGAAAAATAAAATCACAAAATCTGGAGGAAAATGGATGGACTTAGACTGTATTATATACAGAGGTCACCCGATCACAGAGGGGAAAAAAAACACATGTTCTCATATGTGGATTCTTCAGTATAACATTTATATATATATATATATTATATATATATATACATACACACACAAATGTATGTGTGAATGCAGTATAACATGCAGAAAAGAGGACAAGAAAGGTGACATTAAGTGACACGGAAAGACAGAACGCAGGAAAAGCACGTCTTGAAAAGGGATATAGTGCTGTCTTTAGTGTAATGCGGCTTGTCACCCATGCCTCACTTCTTTCTACTGTCTTTTCCTCCATTGCTGGGTGTGCCTCACACATAGTACGCAAGCACTCTACCACTGGGTCTCCAGGGCCTCCCATCCCTCTCTTTATTGAGACGGGGTCTCACACTAGCTGAGCCTGGCCTAGAACTCACTGAGTGGCTTAGCTCACTGGCCTTGAACTGGTGGTAGTCCTTCTGCCTCAGCTTTCTAAATGCTAGATTATAGGTGTGAGTTATCATGCCTGGCTTCTAGCAGTCTTTTTAGCTATTATTTTGAGACAGGGCATGACTAAATTGCCTAAGCTGGCCTTGAACCCTAAATTTACTTTTTAATCCATGATTTTATAATTTAGTCTGATTGCCTTTAATCTTTCCATTCATTTTGTAAAAATTTTTGAGAGGTTTTAAATTTTTAACATTTTAAAACAATATGGGATATAGTTCGCTAATAAGCTGTAACTTGTTTTTACATGTAAACTATATTTATGGTAATCCCTTTAAGAATGAGTTAGCTCCACCATGTATCATGGCCCAGGCCTGTAATTTCAACACTGGGGAGGTGGAGGCAGGCAGGGAGGATTAGGAGTTCAAGGTCACCTTAGGTCATACAATGATTTTGGAGCCAACCTAGGCTACACGTGACGCTGCCTCACTAAAAACTTTATAAAAAAAGTTTGTTTTTATGGTGTTCTGGTTATTTATTGGTGACAGAAAGTCATCTCAAAACATAGTAGCTGGGACAGCCCTTTCTTACCCCTCAGGACTCTGCAGGCTAATGGGACTCAGCTGGGCAGTTGCCACTCAGGGCCTCATGCAGCTGTGGTTAGACAGTTCAGGCTGGAAGCATCCAAATACCTAAAGACAGCACACAGGGCGTGGCTTCCTCTGCCTTTCCCTGTGGATTAGACCAGTCACAGGCTACAGAGATTCGTGGGGCAGGGTGCTTTAACCCCACCTTTAAGGAGAAACAAAAACTCCTTGACTATGTTTAACTCAGGGTTTCATGTTTGTGCAAACGTTAACACATATCTCTAGTCCATCTTTAACCATTATTTCCTGATATTAAACAGATTTAAGCAGTTCTGTGTACAGTGAGATGTCCTTTGGCCCTGAAGAGTTTGACTTCTTTCAAGTTGGACTCGATACTGAAGTAACATTTTGCTTTAGAGAACTAAAGGTAAGAAGACACTACTGCTGAAGTCAAACTCAAGTTTTCATTAGTGCTAAAGGAGTGATTCCACTTTCTTCTCCTCTCCCTGCAGGGGATCCTCGCCTTTTCAGAAGTGATGCATGCTCCTATATCCATCTACTTTGACTTTCCTGGGAAGTAGGTCCCCCAAGAACCCTGTCTCTTCCCTTTTGTTCCCATAACAAAAGCCTTTGGAGCATGGTGAAGCTGATGTTACACCCCAGTACTCTTTGAACTTGACTAGCAACATTTGTCAGACTAAGAGTTTGAAAGATGCTATAACACGGTGCTTTGAAACTGGTAATGCAGCCAGATGTGGTAGCATGCGTCTGCAGGTCTGCAGTTGCAGTCCTGGCATGTAGGAGGTGGAGGCAGTGGGATCAGGAGTTCAAGGTCAGCTTTGGTCACACAGTGAGTCTGAGGCCAGCAAGTGCTATGGGACCTTGTCTCAAGAAAGCAAAAGTTAAGAAATTTGGTACTTTGACTGAAATAGATAATTGTTCTATGACATGAAACATTTGACTGTCTCCTGACAAAATTGTCTAAGTAGGAAATTATGCATGGCTCAAGCACATGGATTCTATGTGTAAGCCTTTAGTGTAGTTCAGAAGTAAAGCTGAATCAGATCATCTCCCTGGGGGTGCTGAGGGCTTCCTTAGGAAGCTGACCTGTGAAGATATGGAAGCAGCACCTGCTGTCTCTCTCCCTAAGCTGCTGGTACTTGCTGGTGTATGCCTGACAGCATCAGAAATGACATGCTTTGTGCCGATTGTCCTTCTAGACCCGTGGTTTTGAGTATTGACGACATGCTCTTGGAGGCGAACTTTATCCTGGCCACGTTAGCGGATCAGCCAAGCAGAGTGTCTTCACCACAGTCACTGTGTCTTTCCCAGGTACAAAGAAGGTGAGGCTGCAGGCTTCTTCTCTCTCTGGTGGAATGTCTGGGGGATGGCACTAATGCGCAAAACAATCCCACACCAGTTAGTATTAAAAGGGGTATTTATTTTGGGGGTAAAACTCACAAAGCACCAACCGTCAGAGCAGGAGCAGGAACCAAGCGCTGGTATCAAGAGAGCAGGCCAAGGCTTGCTGCTTTTTTAAAGATAAATAGACCACGCCCCAGTGGGCTGGTATTTCAGCAGCTATTGGCTGAAGGAGCGGAAGGTCCTCCTGCAGCATGGCACGTGTGCCACCACACATCTGTGACGTCCCTGACATACGACATTGGGATTACAGATGCATACTACTGAGTCCAGCTTTAAATAGGTCCTGAGGATCCAAACGCAGGGCCTCACTTGCATAGTGAAGGCTTTACCCTTTATGTTGGAACAAGTGAACGAAAAAGACCAAAATTGTCTTTTGAGATAGAGTCTCTATGTAGTGCTGCTGTCCTAGAACTCACTGTGTTGACTAGTTGGCCTTGAACTCTCAGAGATCCACCTGCCTGTTCCTCCCCAGTGTTGGGATTAAAGGCTCGTGTTATCACGACAGTCTCTTTTTATTTATTTATTGGTTTTTTTGAGGCAGGGTTTCTCTGTGTAGCCCTGGCTGTCCTGGGACTTGCTTTGTACACCAGGCTGGCCTTGAACTCACAGCGACCTGCTTGTCTCTGTTCCCCAAGTGCTGGGATTTAAAGGCGCAGGCCACCACCACCCAGCCTGTACTGGGCATTTCTAAATGACTGTACACATTAATCGTAATTTCCAACAAATACTTCAGTTACTTAATTCACAGTTCTCATCTAACATGCTCTCTTAGTTACATAAAAATGTATTTCCCACTAAACAACTCAATCTAATCCCTCTTAATACTCCAGGTCAGACCCCACACAGTCAAATGCCCAGGTGGGTAAAAGCCAAGCTAGCCAGACCCCAGAGAGCATCTCTCGAGCAGCCCCCAAAAGGTTGTTTCCCAAGGAGCCTCTGGACAGCAGCTCTGCAACAGAGACCAAGAGAGCCAGCACCAACCAGGACAACATCTCCCAAGTGCCTGAAAGTGTGGTCAGCGACATGGAGGAGGGGCCAGGCCCGTCACACCTCAGGAAGGTAGGAGAGCAGTGCTGAGGCAGGCTGGTCAGCCCAATTCACAGCATCCCTCTGATGTTGCCCTAGTCAGGCCACCTGTTTCATGAAGACACTCCACCCTCCCCTCTTGCCCTTCTGCTAGTCTCCCTTCATCTAGCATCCCTTTTGCTTTTACATCTGTGTCATATATGATCGTATATATGGTATAATGTATTTGTACATGTATGATCCACAAGTGAAAACATGCAATAGTTACGTTTCTGAGTCCAGCTTTTTTTACTTGCTATGTTGACCTCCATTTTCATCCATTGTCTAGCAGATTATGTCATTCCATTCTTCTTTATGGCTGAATAAAATCCATTGCATAGGGCTAGAGAGATGGCTTAGAGGTTAAGAGAACTGACTGCTATTCTAGAGGTCCTGAGTTCAATTCCCAGCAACCACATGATGGCTCACACCCATCTATAATGAGATCTGGTGCACAGAACACTATATACATAATAAATAAATTTAAAAAATCCATTGCATAGATGGACCACAGTTTCTTTATCCACTTATCTGATGATGCACAGCCAGGCTGATTATATAAGGTGGTTATGTCTCTGGGACATGTTAAAGCTCCTATGGTTATACACTCACAAGTACCCAGAAGTCATATGGCTGAGGCATCATATGTGACAGAATTTCTAGGGCTTTTGTTTTGGAGAGAATCTCAAGTAACCCATGCTGGCCTTTAGCTACTTAATAGCCAAGGATGGCCTTAAACTTGTGATACTTTCGTCTCTCCCTCGAAAGTACTAGGATTACAGGCATATGCCACCACACCTGGCTCTTTTTGGTGTTCAGACAGTGTAGCACAAATTCTAATTGATCTTAATAATAAAAACCCGGAGCCATATATTAGGGAGTGAAAGCTGAGAGATCAGAGAAGCAGTGTGGCGAGCCACTAGAGCGTTCTTACGTCTATCAAAAAATGCTCAGACCAAAGTCCAGACTACCTCCTCAGACTGCACCCACAGACTGCCCTGAGCTCCTCTGTTCTCCTTCTGCCCAGCTGTACCACTTCTGTCTCCACCTCCCTAGTGCTGGATTAAAGGCGTGGAATCCCAAATGCTGGGATCACCTTTATGTGAGCTCTGTTTCTCTTTTAGACAGATTCAATCTTGTGTAACCCAGGGTGGCCTTGAACTAACAGAAATCCCTCTGCCTCTGTCTCTTGGGATTAAAGGTGTGTGCCACTGTCCTCTAGTGGTTTAGCTCTGCACTCTGATCTTCAGACGAGCTTTATTTGTTAAAGCACAAAACAAAACTGGGTGGTGATGCATGCCTTTAATTCCAGCACTGAGGAGGCAGAGGCAGGTGGATCTCTGTGAGTTCGAGGCCAGCATAGTCTACAACAGCTAGTTCTAGGACAGGCTTCAAAGCTACAGTGAAACCCTGTCTCAAAAAAACAAACAACAACAAAAACAGCAAAAAACAACTGCCCCCCCAAAAAAACCCACAACAACAAACATACAAACAAAAAAACCCAGAATATCACTACAAGATGAGATCTCACTGGGCTTGAACTGTGTACTCAAGGATAGCCTTGAAGTCCTGATCCTCCTGACCTGCCTCCCAAGTACTAATCACAGCTGTGCCACCATGCTCAGCATAGTATATTCATGTTTCTGTACTGATTTCCATGAGGCGAGGATAAATTTACATTTCTACCAGCAGTGTATAATAGTTCCTATTTGCCAATATTCTTGCTGGCATTTATTTGTGAGTTCTGTGTTTTAGATTTATGTGTATGTGTGTGCCTCCATGTACGTATGTGCACCAATGTGTCCAGCGTCCATGGAGGCTAGAAGAGGACATCAGATCACATGGAGCAGGAGTAACAGGTTCTGGGAACTGAAGCTGTGTTCTCTGTAAAAGCAACAGTGCTCTTAACCACTGAGCCCCCCTCTCCAGCCCCCGAGGTTTCTGTTTTCACATATGTGTATGTGTGTGTTGTGCACACATGTATGCATGTACATGTAACGGTCAGAGGACAACTTGCAGGAGTCAGTTCTCTCCTTCTACCATGTGGGTTCTGGGGACTGAACCTGCTTCATCAGGCTTGGCAGTCAATTGCCTTTACCTGCTGAACCATCTTGCCAGTCCCTTGTTTGATTTTGGATCTCCTCTTCTCTCTCTCTCTCTCTCTCTCTCTCTCTCTCTCTGCCTCCCTCCCTTCTTTTTGAGTTCTTTATACATTGTAGATAATGATATTGTCAGATGCGTAGCTAGCAAAGATTTTACCCAGTCTGCAGGGTGTTCACTCACTGTTCCTTCTGCTGTGCAGGAGCTTCTTAACTTCATGCAATGCCAGCAGTCAGTTCTTAGTATTCTTTTTTATTTGTATTTTTATTTATTTATTATGCATACAATATCCTGTCTGTGTGTATGCCTACAGGCGAGAAGAGGGCACCAGACCTCATTACAGATGGTTGTGAGCCACCATGTGGTTACTGGGAATTGAACTCAGGACCTTTGGAAAAGCAAAATGCTCTTAACCACTGAGCCATCTCTCCAGCCCCAGTTCTTAGTATTCTTACCTGAGCTATTGGCGTCCTTTCCACAAAGCCCTTAGCTGTTCCTGTAACTGCTTTGTCTGTATTATCTTCTAATTTGTTTCCATTTACATTAAGGTCTTTGATCATTTTATTTCCAATGGAAATTTGTGTATACGTGAATGTGTGCCACACACACAGGTCACAGCACATGAGTGGTGGTCTGAGAATAACTTTCTGGTCAATTCTCTCCTACTCTGTGGGTCCCTGGGCTCAAATCACAGTCATTAGCTTGACAGCAAATCCCCTTACTAACTGTATATTGCTGGACTCACCAATTTAAAAAATGGTATTGTATATGTATAGTATTATGTCTGTTGTGTTGTGTGTACCTGTGTATGTAACTACACATGGAGGCACTTGGAGGCCCAAAATCGATGCTGGGTGACTTTTTTAAATTAAAAATATACTCGTGGGGGCTGGAAAGATGGTTAAGTGATTAAATGTGCTTGATGCTCTTGCAAAGAGTTTCCAGGCACCCAAGTTGGGTATCTCACAATTCCCTGTAAGTCCAGCTCCAGGGAATCCTACACCTTCTTCTAGCCTCCGCAGGAGCTTCACTGTACAGCCTGTGATCCAGACTTTGCCCACTGAGGCATTTCACTGCAATCCTTCTTTATTCTTTTGAAACACGGTATCTCAGTGAACCTGTAGTTCATTCCTTCAGCTAGGCTGGCTGACCAGTGAGCTCCAGGGATTGGCCTGTGCTCACCCCCAGCCCTGGACAGGTGATATTACCCAGATTCTGATGTTGGTGCTGGGATCCATATTCAGGTTCTCATGTTTGTGCACCAAGCACTTTGTTTTCTTTCTCGAACAAATGAGCAGCTGCACATATTTTCATACACAAATGCTGCTTCCTGCACTTAACACAACTGGAAAACACTGCTTTCTGCACAGCAGCTGGGACATCTTCCCTGTGGGTTAGCTCGACCGTTCTACATGGCCATGTATAGTCCCCCAGAATTCTGTAATTACAAAAGCTGTCACAAGCACAAGGAGGCAGGAGCAGGAGGATCTTCAGTTTCTTACACAAATAACTGAATAGTTCTGAGTGGTTTGCACTACAATGTTTCTACAGGGGAACTGGTCTATCTGCTGACTCACTAACAATCTGCAGAGTCAGGCTTGTTCCATGTAGTGCATCAGGGGCTGGAGAGATGGCTCAGAGGTTAAGAGCTTCGCCTGCTCTTCCAAAGGTCCTGAGTTCAATTCCCAGCAACCACATGGTGGCTCACAACCATGTAGTGCATCAGTGACACAGTCATCATAGTAAAGAATATTGGTGAGTGTGTAGAAGCTCTGTTATGTGCAAAGGAATCTGTGAGATCTCTGAGTTCAAGGCCAGTCTGGGCTACAAAGTGAGTCAGCCTGCTCTACCAAGCCAGTCCGGAACAGCTAGGGCTACACAAAGAAACTCTGTCTTGAAATCTGCTCCCTAGCCCCCACATAAAAAATAAAGAAGTGGGGCCTCGGTAAATTCTTTCTAAGTGTGATAACTGACCCAAGTGTGTTTTCCAAGACAGAGTTTCAAGGCTGTCCTCAAACTCAGAGATCCGCCTGCCTCTGCCTCCCAAGCGGTGGGACTAAAGACTGCGACACCACCGCCCAACCATGTGCAGATAGTGTTTGAGGTCTGCTAGCTGTAGCAGTGAAGGGGAGTGAGTGTTTTCTCAACTCTGCAAACATCTCGTGATGCCAAACTTGGGGAAAAACTTATTGCCAAATTTATAGTTCAAAAACTTTGTTTTTTTATATTTATTGAGTTCTACATTTTTCTCTGCTCCCCTCCCTGCCTCTACCCTCCCCTCTTTAATCCTCCCCCAAGGTCCCCATGCTCCCAATTTACTCAGGAGATCTTATCTTTTTATACTTTCTACTTCCCATGTAGATTATATCTATGTAAGTCTCTCTAAGTGTCCTCATTGTTGTCTAAGTTCTCTGGGATTGTGGCTTTCTTTGCTTTATGTTTAAAAACCACCCATGAGTGAGTACATGTGATAATTATCTTTCTGTGTCTGGGTTACCTCACTCAAAATAATGTTTTCTAGCTCCATCCATTTTCCTGCAAAATTCAAGCTGTCGTTATTTTTTTTGCTGTGTAGAACTCCATTGTGTAAATGTACCACATTTATCTTATCCATTCTCTGGTCAAGGGGCATTTAGGTTGTTTCCAGGTTCTGGCTATGACAAACAAAGCTGCTATGAACATGGTTGAGCACATGTCCTTGTGGCATGATTGAGCATCCTTTGGATATATACCCAAAAGTGGTATTACTGGGTCTTGAGGAAGGTTGTTTCCTAATTTTCTGAGAAATCGCCACACTTACATCCAAAGGAGTTGTACCAGCTTGCATTCCCACCAGCAATGCAGAAGTGTTCCCTTTTCCCCCACAACCTCTCCAGCATAAGTTGTCATCAGTGTTTTTGATCTTGGCCATTCTTACAGGTGTAAGATGGACTCTCAGAGTTGTTTTGATTTGCATTTCTCTGATGACTAAGGATGATGAACATTTCCTGAAGTGTTTTTCAGCCATTTTAGATTCCTCTGTTGAGAGTTCTCTGTTTAGGTCTGTACTCCATTTTTTATTGGATTATGTGATCTTTTGGTGACCAATTTCTTAAGTTCTTTGTATATTTTGGAGATTAGACCTCTGTCTGCTGTGGGGTTAGTGAAGATCTTTTCCCATTCTGTAGGCTGTCGTTTTGTCTTGTTGATCATGTCCTTTGCTTTACAGAAGCTTCTCAATTTCAGGAGGTCCCATTTATTAATTGTTTCTCTCAGTGTCTGTTCTACTGGGGTTATATTTAGGAAGTGGTTCCCTGTGCCAATGCATTCAAGTTTACTTCCCACTTTCTCTTCTATAATAGGTTCAGTGTGGCTGGCTTTATGTTGAGGTCTTTGATTCATTTGGACTTGAGTTTTGTGCATGGTGATAGATATGGGTCTATTTTCATTCTTCTACATGTTGATATCCAGTTATGCCAGCACCACGTGTTAAATATGCTTTCATTTTTCCATTTTATATTTTTTGCTTCTTTGTCAAAAATCAGGTGATTGTAGGTGTGTGGATTAATATTTGAGTCTTCGTTTGGTTCCATTGGTCCTCCTGTCTGTTTTTATGCCAATACCAGGCTGTTTTCAGTACTGTAGCTCTGTAGTAGAGTTTGAAGTTAGGGCTTGTGATGCCTCCTGAAGTTCTTTTATTGTACAGGATTTTTCAGCCCTCCTCGGTTTTTTGCTTTTCCATATGAAGTTGAATGCCGTTCTTTAGAGGTCTTTGAAGAATTTTGCTGGGATTTTGCTGGGCATTGTTTTGCTTTTAAAAGGTTTTATGTATGAGTGTTTGCCTGTGTAAGTGTGTGTGCTGCATGTGTGCCTGGTGCCCAGAGAGGTGGAGCTGAGTCTCTTGGGACTGGAGTTACTGATGGTTGTGAGCTGTATATAGGTGCTGGGAACTCAATCTGGATTCTCTACAAGAGTAGCTGGTTCTCTTAACTACAGAGTCCTCTCTCTAGCTCCAGTTTTGTTTTATCTATCTATCTATCTATCTATCTATCTATCTATCTATCTATCTATCTATCTATTTTTGAGGCAGGGTCTCTCTACATATCTCTGGCTTCCTGGAACTTGATATATAGACCAGGCTATCCTCACACTTGCAAATACACCTGCTCTTTTGTTCAGGGACTAAAACCCTTTTGTTTTTATGTGTCTGTGTGTCTGCCACATGTGTGTGGTACCCTGGAATCAGAGGTGTAATTCCATGGAATTGGAGTTAGAGACAGTTGTGAGCCACCCAGCTTAGGTTATAGGAGAGGAAATAAGGTTGCAAGTGCCCATAACTGCTAAGCCATCTCTCCTCTCTCTCTCCACATGGTTTCAATGGGCACTTCTCTGGTTGTGAATTAAGCTTAATAGCTTCTGGGTACCAAACTTGGGTCTTGAAAAGAACAGAAGTGCTCTTACCAGCTGCAGTCTACAGCCCTGTCCCCTCTGTGTGCTCAATGGATACACAGGCTTATTAAGTCACTATCTGTAGTGTTTGGTGCACCCACCTACATATCTTATTTTGGTTTTTGTTATTTTTGCCATGCAAAGCATTTTTTCTTTACATAGTAATTTTTTTCTAATTTCAAATAATTTTGAGTAGGTTGGAAAGCTTCTCCTACACAGGTTAAGAAATCCACTCCTTTCCTCTTATGTTTACTCAATGAGCCATCTGGAGTCTTTCTTCATGCACGCTGTAAATTACCGCTCTAACTTTGTCTTTCCAGAATGGCTTTGCAGCTACCCCTTTAAACTTTTACAATTATAGCCTGCCTTTGCCCAGGGTTCTGGTGTCTCCTTGCCATGTTAGAAACTTGGCATATTTGTGCCAGTGTCTGGACTTGCTGTGGCTGACTCTTTTGTCTCATACTCACTGCCACTTCCTCAGTGGCTTCTAGTTTGGTGGCCTAATGGCTTTTTGCAGACTTACCTTGTTGTACTTTTGAACATTTACTTGTAATTTAAATTTTAGTAACAACTCACCCATCTCCATAAAAAACACCTGCTGGTATCTGAGCTATTTTTACACTTCTCTTAGGCAAAGCGCTGTTATGCTGTTCACTTATCCACCTGTAACCAAGCAGTGGTTTTTGTTTTTTTTGTTTTTTTTCGAAACAGGTTTTCTCTGTAGCTTTGGAATCTATTCTGGAACTCTCTCTGTAGACCAGGCTGGCCTCAAACTCAGAGATCCACCTGCCCCTGCCTCTCGAGTGCTGGGATTAAAGGTGTGTGCTACCACCGCCTAGCCATGCCAGCACTGCCTGGTCCAAGTGATGTTTTTCTCTTTAAGCTCACTTATGTCTTTGAGGTCATTTTAGAATTAAGACTTTAAAGTTATTTTTAATTTTTCTTGAGACAGGGTCTCAAGTTGCCCGGATTTGTTTCAAATTTCCTTTGCAGTTGATGGACCTCTTGTCTCTCTCTCCCAAGGGCTGGAATGCGCTACCACACCCAGTTTGTTCCTGTGGAAGGTGGTGTAGTGAAGACAAGGTCTCACTGTGTAGCCCAGACGAAAACTCCCAACCCTCATGCCTCAGCCTTCTGAACTAGGACAGTGGATAACACATCTAGCTTCTCATAGGGTTCTGAGTATATACCGTTAAGTGTTTTTCTGGCTGGGAATGGAGCATATGCTTGGAATTCCACACTTGTGAGGGTGAGGCAGGAAGATCATAATCTGTCTCTAAATAAAGGGTAAAAAGGGGGAAGTGGGTAATAGCTCAGTTGATAGAGTGCTTGCTTAGGATGCCCTGGGTTCTGTGTTTGATCCCCAGCACTGTATGGGCCAGGTGTGGTGGTGCACATACTGCTCTGAAGCCAGCTTGGTTTACGTGACTGTTGCTGGGATTTTTTTCTTTTTCTTATCTTTGTTTTTTCAAGGCAGGGTTTCTTTGTAGCCTTGGAGCCTGTTCTGGAACTCACTCTGTATACCAGGCTGGGCCTCAAACTCAGAGACCCACCTGCCTCTGCTTCCCGAGTGCTGGGATTAAAAGCATGTGCCACCACTGCTCGGCAATGTTTTTTCTATTAATGTGCACTGACTGCAAACATTTGTGTGCACAGCTGTTCTGTATGTTGACTTTGTCTACTTTGCTGAGTTGTCTTCTTGCTCATGTTCCCCCAGCACAGTCACATCAGACAGAAATGGCCTGATTGCCCTGTGCTCCTGAGTTGCAGCCAGAGGCAGGCATCCTGTTTCCTCCCTATCCCAGATGTGGTCAAGTACTGCTTTCTTTATGTGTGTGTAGTGTCCATGGAGGACAGAAGATGTTGGCTACCCAGTAGCTAGAGTTACAGGGAGTTTGTGAGACTGTCCAGCATGGGTTCTGGGAACTGAACTCAGGTCCTATGAAAGAAGCAAACCCTTCTAACTGCTGAGCCATCTCTCCAGTCCCTTGTACTGTTTCTGCTCATGCCTCTGTGCCTCACATCCCATACCTGTGACCCAGAGCCAGGAGTTTTACCCAGGTCTCTGGCACATTAGCAGACTGTTCTACCACTGAGCCCAGTCGGCCTTCTTTCCTGTGTGTGCATGGTTCTTGCCTGATGTAGGGAGGATGGTTAGCTAGCTATAGCTTTTGTTTTTTGTGGTTTTTTGAGACAGGGTCTCTGTAGCTCTTCACTGTCCCAGAAATTACTCTGTAGACCAGGTTGGCCTTGAACTCGAGGTCCACCTGCCTCTGCCTCCTGAGTGCTGGGATTAAAGGTGTTCACCACTACTCCCTGGCAACCAAAGATTTTAAGTCCAAGTAGACATCAAGAACAAGGGCAGGTGGCTGACAGCACTCAGCTCAAGCCTGAAGCAATGCCAGGCAATGCTCAAACACCAAGATAAGCCTGAATTTTGCAGCCTCGGAGGGTACAGTGAACATTACTGAGAGCTACTGCATGGGCCAAACACACAACAGAAGAGGCTTCTTGGGTCACCTCTAGTCTTAGGACCTTTACCTTAGTCAATCAATAGAAATTGCTTCCAGTTGAGTTCAAAGCAATTGCTGTTCTTTAACAGGTGACCACAGATTTCACTGCAGGAACAGCACAGATGCACTCTAGTTCCAAAGGCCATGGTGTGAAATGGTTCTCACAGGGCTAAGCACCAGGGTGTCACTTAGCCTTCTCCTTTCAGGAGCTTTCTGCCATGGCCGGAGTCTGGCACCTTCGTCCATTCTTAGGCTCATTGTCCCCTTCCATTTCCCAAGCCAGGTATCAAGATTTTAGCCCACTTGGCTGCTAATACCAGCTGTGCAGCCTGATTTCATCACTACCTACCTGTGTGCTGGGGTTCTAGGGTTTAGTCCATGGTAGGGCTATTGTTCTGCTCACCACAGCTAAGCTTGGGCTCACTGGAATGAGGGGTCAGAAGCTGCTGCTGTCACCCCTGCAGAAGGCACCTCTCTCCAGCCTGTCTTATGTTTTCTGCTATGGTGGCTGCTTCAGGCATGGGGTTCATTTCTGGGAGGTGCTGAGGTCCAAAGCTTAAGATAGGGTGGGAAGGAGCATGAGGAGAGTCCTTAAATGCAAACAGGTCTGTGACAGAGAAGAGGACAGGCCATCTAAGCATCAGCAACACTAAGGCTTCTTCAACAGAGCAGCAGGGCCTGGGTGGGGGCAGGGTAGGTATGGAGTCAGGAGGGGAGGGAGACAGCTAGTCCCCTCCTTTGCCTGAAGAGACTCCTTGCCTTTCTCAGTCCTGGTGGACAGTTTTGTAGCTCCAGGGAAGATCACAGTGGACCACCATTCCTAAAGGTCCTGTCCTGGGATAATGATGTCAGAAGAGGCTCTCAATCTAGATGAGTTCAGTTGATAATGGTGTCCATGATTTATCACCATCAAAGACAGTGGCAATACCTGACCTCATTCTCAGAGGCTTGCCTGGAGCCTTCAGTGAGCAGGCTTTGTCTTCGGAATAAACTAAGATTTGTTTTTCCTTCCAGTTTTCCTGCATGTTCTTTGGAGCAGTTTCTTCTGAGCAGCAAGAACATGCCGGCCACCCCTTGGACAGCTTAGCGACAGCAAGCGACAGTGAAGAGGATGCGAGTGGATGAGTATCCACAGCTCAGCGATAGCTGCACTGGGTGCTGGGCCCTGCCTCCTTGAAGGCCAAGGGAGAATGGAGCAGACATTGGCCCTGGCTTTTTTAGAGATGGTGTCTTTACTCTTCCCAATATCAGGGTGCACTACAAATCTATTGTGTCACTTGGGGACAGAGCCAGAGGCACAGGAATGAACTTATCAGGGTTCTGAGACACCACTGTTTACCCTGCAGCCTTGATATGTCCTCTGCCGGTTCCTAAAGGGCTTTCCTCAGCATTGGGGTGGGTGTGGGGCTCTCAAGAGCCCCTAGGACTCTTCTGTACATGTCTGCAGACAACAGTCATGCAGTCCCTTCTTATGTAACCTGGCAGTTCATTGTTCTTTTTTCTCCAGACTAAAAAAAGTTGTGAATAAAGATATATAGTTAGCCTTTCACTTTGCGGTCATTTTACATATTACACAATTTCATTCCTCAACCTCCATTTGCTCTGGTTCCTGCACAGTATGCAGTGGGATACAGAAAGCATGTAGCGAAGCCAAGTATGTCTGAGTCATCACCACATGCAGCAGCCCGAGCTCAGGCTGCAGTGGAGAGAGCTGGGGAACAAATGCCTGTCCATTGCTCCTCTCAGGTCATCAGGCTGTGTACCTGCACAGTGTTACGCAACATCTTACAGTGTGTGACTCTCTTTCCCCAGACCTGTTAGGTTAATTACAAGCCCACAAAGGAGTCTTTGGTAGCACTGCTAAATCTTGGGAAAACCATCAAGCCATAAGGAAACATCAACCAGCAGGCCACTGTACTTTAGACTCTGAGAAACTGGAAGTGCCGCCTAAGTGGATTAGCGTGCTTTAAAAGTGTGAACAGATTCTAGCTGAAACCAGAGTGATTTGGCTCTTGTAGCTTAGCAATGAGTCACAGCTGCCCACAGTAACCTAATAAAAACCCACTTTATCCCAAAATGTTCCTCTGTGAATGAAAATGGGCTTTCACTGAGCTTTTTGTGGAAACTGGCAATGCCCACCCATCACAGTTCTGTCCTCTCTGTTGTAGGCTGAGGGTTTATGAATCTCATGTTTACCCTGATGACATTCCTACCTGACGCAGGTGGCTGCAGAGCAGCTCTGTAGTCTCCCTGCTGGACGAGGCCTAGGTTCATCCAAAGCACCTTGGTCAGCATCGCCTGCGTGCAGCACTGGGTCTGTACAAGACAGTGACATTGTCACGTGTCACACTCGAAGCACTTAGAGCTTTGAGATTCTAGCAGGGCACCAGCAAGGCGTGTGTGTGTGTCCGTGTTGTGTGGTTCTGGGATAGAATCCACGGCCTTGCACACAGTAGGTCAGTGCTCTGCCACCAAGCCCCAGCCCTCACAAAGGCATGCTCTGGTAGCTTCACTCAATACTGTTTGGAAGGCACAACGCCCCAGCTGAAAAAAGCTTCTCTAATTTACACTCAATTGGTAAATTTTTGAGGAAGATAAGTAGCTGTTGATTAACAACCACACCTGCTCAAATGGTAAAGCACAAAAGACACAGCTCTGAAGTGCTGGCTCACTGTTAGGTAGACCAAGAGGCTTGGGGTTGAGAGCATGACAGAGACGATGACAATGCCGAGAGCTGGTGTCTTATTTCCTGACCATTCAAACCAAAGAGTGGCAATTAGTATAAATACTATATTTATTAAATATCTTTACAGTTTATTTAAATGTATTTACAGAACTATTCCTGCATAAGTTATATTTCAGACATCGATTCAGGTCATTGCCTCTTGTAGGACAAACAATGATAGTCTCAACAGAAAACACAGCTCATTAGTACACATGGATTCAGATTTGCTTCATCACTTAGTCGCTTTTGCCACAAACTACCTGCTAACAGTTACATTTTGACATGGACACCGCTTTAGTTGAGAAATTCAATTTTGTGATAAATTTACTTTTTGAAAGAAATAGAATCCAAATGTCTTCTGGTTCATATTTTGCTTTATAAGCAGTTTTTTTCTTAGCATCGCAAAATTTTTTAAACACAAAACTGTGACAGTCTCCAGAGAAACTGTTCTAACTTTGCCGAAGATAGTTGGTGGACAGTGACAAGGAGCCATGAACCTACCCACAGTATAAACATGTACAGACAGCCCTACCCAATCCTGCTGGCCACCTCCACAACACTCACCAGGAGGGCAGCCCTGTGAGGTCTCACTGCCTCCTCTATCCACAACAAGGACAGCAGCAGAAAAGGGCACTCTCCTGCCTCAGAAAGCTCATACTCAGTCTCTACTCCAGACACAGCCCAACCCAGACTCGCACACCTGGAATGGATTCTCTGTGAGTTAGTAACCGACCAACCAAGTCAAGCTTATACAGTAACTCAGGACAAATAACTTGTTCTCACCCTCATTTCTTTCAATTTTTAAGAGCCTAGGGACTCTAGCTATTTCACCTCCATTTGGTAATCTTATTTATTTCTTGTGCGCAGGCAGCTTAAGTTCATAGGAAGAAATAAGGTTCTGATATGTTTAGAGTGCACATTTTTAAAACAGAACAAAATAAAAATTTCAAGCATGTGATAAAAATAGTGATTTTTTTATAATACAGTATTGCTTTATAAATATAGATGGAAAAGCTATAAACTTTACTGGTCTTTGGTGCATCCAGAGAGGGATAAATAATTTGCCATTTGTAAATTAAAACCCAAATTTCTCTTTTGTTATAAAAGTTCACTCCATGAGACAAATATGAGTGCTTACATTGCTTGATTTAAAATACAATGCACGCACACACCAGGTTCCAAAGAGGACCTGGTGAGGGGTGTGTGGCAGAGCCCCTGGCCATGGGGAGTGCGAGGCAGTACTCCTCCACCTGGCGTCTGACAGCCATAAAATTAAGTGTGTAAGAAAAAGGACAGGGGTGGAGCAAGTGGAATATGTAATGTCACTAGTCCATGCACCAGGCCCAAAGTAATTTTCAGTCTGAATCTCAATGCTGCCCCATAGTTTCCAGTGCACTACAACAGCCGCACTGTCCACGTCTAACAACCACTGCTCAGAAAAGTGAGTTGTAGAAAATACACCGATCTACCTTTAGAAAGACTGCTTGATGGGTTAAGTAAGAGCAGAAAAAAGCCAGTGACTTGACCAGCTCTGCTCCTAGCAGGAATTAAATGTTGGCATTGGAAAATTAATGCAAAAATATATCCAGATTGTAAGGTTACAATACATCTGACCAGAAACTAATTATAAACCACAGAAAAGAGTTGGAGTAGTCAGTCCTAGGGCCACACACCCCGCCTGGATACAACCTTACTGTTCTAAACACAGACACTGCCAAGAGTTTGTGCAAAATAAATACCCACCAGTGCCCCTCATGCTCCGTCATCAACAGAGCATGACATCTCTCTATCCCAGTCTCCCTCCATACCCGGCCCCTGTATCTCCTCACCAAAGAACTCAGTGTTGTCAGGTTAGGGTAGTTAAGGCATTCTGACATGTAATTAAAGGTGATTCAAAATAGGAATCTAACATTATGCCAATTTAGGAATAGCAGATAAATTATTGAACAGCTTACAAATGAGTAACTCATTCTTAGAAACGAAATGCCTGTTACAAGCATGATGCACTGAGATACAGCAATGACATGTACATGGTACATGGTAAACAATTTAAATAAAACAAGAGACAGCTACTCAAATATACAAACTCACAGACAAAATCTTTTAAAAACAAGTTGAGGTAACCTCAAACACAAGTTCAATGCAGTAACCAGGGAGCCAGTGTCTCCTGCAGAGGAAGGGCTGTGCGACTGCTCACGTGCTCTTCACACCAACATCACCTGACTTACACAGAAAACACGGCTTTAATTTAAGGGCTTCTAAGTATATATGGTTTTCTACCACCAAGTTAAAGAAGGAAAAGAACGGACCAAAAATATATATCTTTACAGCAGTCAATTGTACATAAACCTTAAAAGTAAGTTTGCGCTCGCAGGAAATGGGAAAGTCTGAGAAGGAACGTCACCTACTGCAAATGGCTATTGGAACTGTAAACATTAAGCTGGACTCAGAACCCCACACTCAGCTGGGGTCACTGCGAACGTCAGGTCATCACTAGCTTTCCTGTGGACTCTGTGTGCTGCAGCCACCACGCTGTCACCTTGAGGACACAGCACAGTTGGGGCATGCTCTAAGGGTGTTTACTCCTGAGGGGCGGAAGGAGCGAGGCTGTCCACAGCCAACCCCATTCCAAGCTGCAGCTGCATACTTTTGCCTGGCCGGGAAGGCCCGTGGCATTCTCACAGGCAGCACAGAAGACTTCAGCTTCAGCATTTGATTCTCAGGCTTTGATGAGTTTTGCAATTTTGCATTACATTTCTGGGAATAGATTTTGGTAGAGTCTCCTTCCTCTGTCCCTCCTGTGGACCAGGCCTCGAGCCTGTGACACGGAAAATCAGTAACTGCCATAGCTTCAATCACAGGAGTACAATTAAGCATCTTTTTAAAAAGCACAAAATATCTGCATCCAAAGAATGAAAATTTTCTTCCAATTTGTCATCAAAACTGTAAGCTGCTAGGGTTGAGTGTCAGAACCCAGCACAGGTTTGGAGCAGGATGTGAACTCCTGGGAAACAGGAGTTTATACAGAAAAGACAAAGCCATGGCAGGTCTGGTAGACTGCGCCTGTGGGCACGGGCTCCTCCTGGGAGGGTTGTGTGTTTTCCAGTATGACGTCACTATTTACTGTCTGTTGGATGTTACATCCCTTTAACACACTGAAATTCTGAATTCACTTTACCAACATTACTTATTTTCAAAACTTCAACTGCTTTTGAAAGGTAAAAGGCTTTGAACCCCTCCAGAAGGGAGCAGTCACCGAGCTTCTCTTGGTGGTCAGCAGCAGGTCCTGGGCTAGTGGATGACAATAGTGGTTCTCAACAAGGATCTCAATGGGTCTCAAACAAGGGCCAGGCATCCGGCATTGGCCACTGAGATCAGTGGCAAAGAAATGTGGTCCTGCCAGCAGGATCAGCACACATGGCAGGGAAAAATGGGGTGACAGGGAAAGGCAGGAGTTGCCAGCGTGGCCAATCAGTCCGTATACTCAGCCACTATTGAGAGGAGGACAGTGATATCATCTGGCTTTCCACCTAAAACACAAATGGAACTTATCAGTATATGTGTAGGAAGAGTCAACCAAAGTTGTGGTCCAGGTAGTACCGTAGAGACAAGTGCTCATCTTTCAGTGGATCTGGTCTGTCAGTGCACAAGAGTGGAGAAACAGCTAAAAGCTGTAAGCTCTGGGTTTGGGAGATTGGGAGTTCAAGGTCGTTTTCACCTACAGAGAGTTCAAGCCCAGACTATGTTACAGGAAACCATCCCCCAACGCTAAAATAAAACAAATAAGGTAGTTAAACACAACCAAGAAGCCAGGGCGTGGTTCTGCATACCTATAATTTCAGAACTTGGTAGTTTGAGGCAGGTGGATCATCACTCATTTGAGGCTAGTTTGAGCTATCTAAGATCTTGTTTCAAAGAAACTAAATCAAAAAAGTGACTTAATTGAAGCTTAAAACCACTGCCCCAAACCCACCTGCTGCTTTCCCATGATGGCTGTGCCGACGGCCACGCAGAGCATCGGCTGCAGTGACGGTCTGTAGGGCAGCTCCAGCCAGCACTCACAGGAGCACTGTCCTAATCTGGACAAACATGCCCACTATGTGGAAACTAGGAATAGCCTGTGTTCTAATGTGCCAAGCAGCTATGGCATGCGCTTTTCTCTATTCTAACATTTCCTGAGCTCAGATGTGCTCTGCATGTCATAATAATATTACACTAGCAACAGCTGGGCAGCCCCACACTTCTGATGCCAACATCATCAGAATCAGCTGGGGCTGGCCTAATTCCCCGGTCACATCATGAAGTGGATTGGAAAACATCAGAGTTGAGGGCAATGTCATACAACTTCCCTTTGCAGGTTGCTGTGGTAGTTTGATCAGTCACTTGAGGGGCAGAACATTAAGCTGCTGGGAATATGGCCCAGGGTGATCAGATCAGTGGTGGAGTAAAGGCTTCAGGTTCTACCTGTCTCTCATTCAGTCAAGGTCAGTTCTGAAGGGCACCTCAGAGGAGAAGCGAGCTACACGTTCGCTGCTACCCTCCTGACCTTGCTGTGAGTGAGAGGAAGGACACTTAAACACTTTCACCCAGAGCTCAGAACCTTCCAGAGAATGCTTACCTCTCACATTCAGTCCATTGTCACATGCAAACTGTGCAAAAGGTGACATATAATTTGGGTCATAGGCCAGCTCATGTGCCTGCTCAGCAATGCTTCTTGCCGTCCGCTGTATACTCTCGTAATTTGAATTCTAAAATGAAAGGACAGAGTTATTTTTACCGCAATGTCTCGTGTGAGTTCTGCAGGAGAACACTTCGTGCAAACAGCACTGTAAGGCAGAACATCTACCTGAACATTTCTCCCCTTGTGCTTAAGTTTTATTCTAGTTAGAGAAGACATGGAGAGAACCAGGAACAAGTCCATTATGGCCCTGATCCATGAGAAAGCCTTTTGTTGAAATGGTTCCAGAGCTTCAATTTAGATTTTTCATTTTTGGTTTTCCATTCAAAAATTTTTAGGTATTCTTGCTAAAATAGGATGATCTAAAAAGGTGGGTTCTGGCCACATTTTCAGGATGCTGCAGAAGTCCCCATGTTTGGCAACACACCCTAGCCAGCTATATTTGCTTTCCAAGTAAGGGCAGCTTGGTGAGGGCTGTGCTGGGAATGCCTTTCAGGCTTTGCATCACCACGAAGAGGCTTGCTTTGCTGTGTGTTCTTTGGCCATGCCTTATTCTAGCTGCTTCCATTCACCTACAAAATGGACACAGGAGGGCAAGGACCCCGCTCAGACCTGACTTCAAAGGTTCTGAATCTTTCTGTCTAAACATCAACCACCAGAGGGCCAGGGCAGCTGGAGACATGGCTCCAGAAGTTAAGAGCACTGGCTGCTCCTGCAGGGGACCAAGGTTTAGTTTCTAGCACCCATACGACCAATCAGTTCTAGGGAGCCCAGCACTCTCTACTTTCCTCCCCAGGTACCAGGCAAACAGTCATACACATAAGATAAAAACAATAATTGTATAGAGGAACTAAAATGAAAACCAAACAGGTCCATGCTTCCATACCACCTTACAGAGGCTCCCGATCGTATATTCCTCTTTCCCAGAGGCTCACCTCTAGACTGTAAACCTGGGGCGGAGGTGGGGGCAGGGCCTGCATACTTTCTACTTACCAGGTCAGACACAGCATTAGGACTCTTCTTGTGGTTTTGGTGACTCTTCCCTTCTTCCCTGTCACCCTGAAGGACAAGATCTTTCCTACTTCCCATTTTACAGGCAAGGGAACTACTTACTGCTTGGGCAGCAGAAGAGACGCCCCAAGCCAGAACGGTGAGGGGCTGACTGCCTTAGAAGGGCTAGGTTCTGCCAGTCAGTACTTGCACTAGCCCAAGAGTCTCTGGGAGCTTAGCCTCTGGCATCCCCACTTTCTGTGGAAGATGCCAAACTTCCCTCAGCTCGGATCACACCCAGGCACCTGCCTCCTGGACTGCCTTCTGGTTAACTGCTTCCTAACCTTCCAGCCTCAGCAGTTTCTGGTACATGGTAAGAATAAAAGGAGAGCCAGGCAGTGGTGGTGCACACCTTTAATCCCAGCACTCAGGGAGGCAGAGGCAGACGGATCTCTGTGAATTCGAGGCCAGCCTGGTCTATAAAGCAAGTTCTAGGACAGCCAGAGATACACAGAGAAATCCTGTCTCAAAAAACAAACAAACAAACAAAAGAATAAAAGGAGAGAAGGACAAGCAAGTGCATAAAACACCAAGAAAAATGCTAGTGAGGACACCCTCCCATTCTGCCTGAGCCCCCCTATGCAGGAGGGGTTTGGAAGTTTTCCCCCAGTTCTCTTCCAAATGCTCACATTTATAATTGCCTGGAATATCACATCCATTATTTCCCTGAAGAACTATTCAAAAAATCGTCCTTTCCAAACCAAGAGACAATTCAAGGAACTCAATAAAACTTGGCAGTGCAGAGACCACAGCTCCCAAGGTCTACACACTCACCAGGCTCCAAGTTCATTACCTTAAGTTTCTTCAGCTCCTGAAGGATCATATAATCAGGCATGTTGTCAAAGAGCCCATCTGTTGCCGTAAGGATGATGTCACCTAACTGGACGTCAAAAGACGTGCTATCAGCAGCGTCCGGGCTGTGGCATGGACAGAAGAGGGAGAGCAAGGTGAAGGTAGCCCTGTAGATATGGGTCAATGGTCCTATTACCAGAATTTTACAGTGTAAGGAGGCTTTTAAAACGACATCCACTAAAGCAAAATTGGGCCAGTGAGATGGCTCAGCAGGCAAGGGTGGCCACCATCGAGTCTACTGATGAGTTAGTTCTCCATCCAAAGGACCTACATGTCAAAGCAACAGAACCACTCCTGCAGGTGCCCTGTGACCTCCACACTCATGACCCCACCCCACAACATAGTCATAGTAAGAAAAGTGAGCTGAAAGTCCATTTCAATGTCTCGAGGCTTATCAGCAGAAGCTATCAGTAAAGCTGAATCTGGGCCGTCAGACCAGTTATGTCACGGGCTCAAGAGGGAGCCCGCTCTGACTTCTCCTTTCCAGCCTGCAGCCTCAGAGCAAGGCTTTCCTTCTCACCATTGCACCCTTCTGGCTCTTAGGAGGCTGGGTCCCCAAGGAGAACAGAAGCCCCCTGGGACACTACTCAGGGACACCTAGAGAGGCGTTGGCACAGTTAAGGACTATTTTGAGTATGCCTGGCATGTAGGGCTTCAGTAAACATGTTAAATGACTCACTGCAAAACAGAATAACCCTCTCAATTGAGAGGAAACCTTTAATATGTTGTTAAACAGCAAAGGCAAAAATATTGGTAGATACAGCTCCTTCTGTGAGAAGGGAAAAGACATGCACGGAACCATCTAAGCTCAGAGCACCAATCTAGAGAGAATCTAACCCCAGAGCCTGCCAAAGGATGTGAAGCCGCAGCAGGGGCAGAGGAGACTGCTTTTTTTTTTTTTTTTAAATAATTTATCTTATCTTATATACATTGGTGTTTTGCCTGCAGGTATGTCTGTATGGGGGAACCAGATCTCCTGGAACTGGAGTTTCAGACAGTTATAAACTGTCATGTGGGTGCTGGGAATTGAACCCGGGTCCTCTGAAGAGCAGTCAGCACTCTTAACCACTCTCCCATCTCTCCAGTCCCCGACTGCTTGTTTTTTGAGTAACTTTTTTTGTTTGTTTTGTTTTGGAGAGAAGGTCTCAACAAGCAGCCCAGGTTGGCCTTCAACTCATAATTCTCCTGCCTCACCCTCCTGGGTGCTGGGATGACAGGTATGTGCCACTGGGTACAACTTTTAAAGGAAGAGATGGGAGATTATTTTTCTAACAGTTTTCTGAAGGAAACAGACCTAACAACGGGGAAGATGCAGGCAGGAGTTCACAGCCCCATGAGGCTGGCTCTCAGTCATTCCTGAGGCCACCTTCACTGCTTCCCAGGCTGAAAGGGCAACCAGAGGCATCTAATCGTCTCCTTAACCTTGCGGTGAAAAGAGAAGGAAGACCGTAGACACTAACCAACAAGGCCAAAGCCAAAGCACTGAGGCTTAACAGGTACCCCACACTTGGCTAAGAGGTAAGAGAGAAACGCAAGTCAGTCCGTCATTCCTAAGGATCTGCACTGTGCCCTGAGCAAACTCCTGGCTCAGCTTCGCATGGCCGAGGGAAGGAGGCAGCACACATTGATAGACAAGAGTGGCAACTGAGGGCATACAGCAGAAGAGAAAGCCACCATCATATTGGTGGAAACTGGGTTAGTTCCTTCTGTAAAAATCAAGACAAACACGCAAGACTCTGGCCTGCTGTCTTTGCAAGCGTGTCAGGTTCTGGAAGTGCAGATTAATGACCAGGTTGGCACGGGGGCTCTGTTTTATGCTGAGGTTTTTCTTTCCCCACAAGTGGCCTTTGCCATTCTGCCTGTGAGAGCCTCACTCTCATTGGACAGCCCGTGTTCTGCTAATACTCCCACCCACGAGCTTGGTGTTCTGCCAGCTGCAGCTCTGCCCATTCTGACTGAACACACTGTGCTGCTGGAAACTCTCAACTGCACTGAAACACGAGCCACAGTCACATGCTGGCGAGCTGGGATCCACGGGCAGCCACCTCCACCTCACATCAGGCCAGCAGAGTGTGCCGCTAGCCGGCCTATCCCAAATCTTGCTTGCGGATCTGGTATTCCGGTGCCAAAACAGGCAGCAGCCAATCCGGAAAATAAAGTACCACACTCTGGAAGCTGTCAGTTGAGCTTGGTATCTCCGAGGCCTTCACTCCAAACGGCTGCAGCTATTGTGCATCACAGTCCACTCCTAACACAGGAGAGCTGGCTCAGCAAGACGGCTCAGTGATGGCACTGCTGCCAAACTGATACCCAAGATTGATCCCAGGAACCCACATGCTGGGAAGGAGAGAACTAACCTGCACACCTGTGCCACGACACACACACCACCCTCCAAACACACAAAATAAATATATTTTAAAAATACAATAAAATGTCTTATCAAATGCTCTTCTAACTCAGGCAACTAGTCTGACCTGAAAGCTCAAAGTATTTCCTTCTCCAGAGTCAGCACTGACACTCGCATGCTTTTGTTTTTGAGACGGTTTCGTTGTAGCTTTGGGGCCTGTCCTACAAGTAGCTCTTGTAGATCAGGCTGATCTCGAACTCACAGAGATCCATCTGCCTCTGCCTCTCAAGTGCTGGGATTAAAGGTGTGCGCCACCACCACCCAGCCAATACTCACATGTTCTAAAGCAGAGTCTTGCTATATATAGCCCAGGCTGGCGTCAAACTGGTAATCCTCCTGCCTTACCGTCCTGAATGCCAGGATTACAAGTGCAAGTCTACCCAGCAAGCAGACTATTTAAATAGACAACACCAAGTACTAACAATATGATACCCTCACTCCAAAATCAAAGATGGCAGAAACACCTGTTTTATTTTAGCTGGGCTTTAAGATCTGGCTCACTAAGAGATAATAGGTAGAAAAGGAAAAGAGAATTTGCCAGGAGTTTCTTCACAAAAAAACCCACTGGGAGTTACTGGTGAGCATTCCATAGCCTGTAAGGTGGCCAAGCCTTAGCCTTACTCTATTCTACAAAAAGAGCAACTAAAACTTAATTTTAAAGAGTTCCAGTCATTTTGAAAGTTCCTGGAAGTATAAAAATAAACTAAGAGTCATTAGCAATCAGCAAGAAAGAGAACACCTAGTGACCCCATTAGGGACGGAAGCAGGCCTGGACACTTCACTTCTGGTGGGTATGTGTATGAAGAGCACCTTTGAGAGGGGAAATTATTCTGACAGATAAGACAGACACCTACCTGTGCTCCCCTAGCAATGCATGAAAATCTGCACAGGCAGAGGAGGCCTCTGAGCAACTCAACTCCTAGTGAGTTAACACATCCTGCACTCAGTGTGCTGCTGGCATGAAAATACAACAGACAAAAAGCTGAGTGCCTCTGTACAACCCTTTCATGTGATGATGTTTAGAACAACTTGGCTCAGCTGTGTTACTCAGTTTAATCTAACCCCCTTACAAAGGCTCCACTAGCTGATCCCGTGAACGGGCGGTTTATCCTCAAGAAGATGGGAGGGGACTGTGGGGAAGCTACATCTTGCTCCAGGGAAGGGCTGCAAGATTACCTGTCACTCAGGACAACCCCTTCAGCCTCAGGTGGTGCGATGGAGAGCTGGAATGGAGTGTTGAAGTAATGCTGCTGTTCATCAGATCGGTGCACGACTTCGCCGCCCCGGACCACCAGGAAGCCCGAGTCACCCAGGTTCGCTGTATGTAAGCGGTGGCTACTTCTGTCCAGTACCACAATGCAGGCTGTGCTGCTACCTACAAACAAAATGGGCATCCGCTCACTGTCTCCCCTGGGCTGCTGCCAATCATCACTCAACTCCAGGGAGCACTGTAGTCTGAGTCTCTTGTTTACATAGGACCACCCTCTTTTGCCCCAACCCCAAGAACTACGGCAATAACCTAAGCAGGGATGATGTGCTGAAGCCAAGGAGTGTGGCAGGTGAGGCACACACTCTTCCTCCTTCCTTTCTTCCTTCCACCTTCAAAGGCTCCATCCAAAGCAGGGTACTGTGTTTTAATAATTATTGGAACAAGGGTACCACACCCAACACTATTCTTTATTTAGTCAGGGTATCAAGGTTTCACTAAACTTACTAACATTTAACCATAAACATAACCAGTCTTCTAAACCAGACTGCCGTCTGCTGAAGCCATAAAGCACTTTCTGGATGACTCACAGTGAGGACACAAGTGGCTTGCAGACCAACCTGCTCATTTTCCAGAGACTGCACAAGGCCCACAGTCTCTGGCCAGGCTGGCTGCAGCAAAAACTGCAGCTGCCTCCACCAGAAGAATATGCAGCACACCAAGGAACAAATGGAACACACCTGTGTATGTGGAACAACACTGACAGTTGGTTCTCTCAGATTATCAACAAGAACCATAAGAAGCTAGTGCAGGGCTGGCCAGAGTGCGGGAAACCCATTTACCCTTATTCTGGGGAGGCACTGAGTAAAATGAATCTAGGAGTCACAGCTCTGAAAACTTACATATTCTTTGTCTCCTGAAAAGACTTGTGTAAGAAAACAATAAAAAATGCAAATGAGACTAAAAGAAAAAACACTACTCAAGAGCCAGAGAACCAGGAGTGAGCTGCATGTCTCTCCTGTGCCACGAGGTCAGGCAGGCAGCTAAGTGGCAGAGGTGCAGCTAGCGCAAGCACAGCCCTGCACTCTATCTCCGGCACAGAAATAGGTAAGTACTGTCACAAACACTCAGCGGCATGAACGGTAGTCAGTCTATCTGCATTTGAGCCCCAGCTCTGCCACTTTCAAGCTCTGCGATCCAGCTTCCTTGTTCACAGAAACAGGATCAAGAGTATACCTCTCACAGAGAAATCCATGAGGCAAAACCAGTTAAGTCATGGCAAACTTTAAAAGTGTGGTTATCTAATGATAGTCATTAGGAAAGCGTTAAAGAATACACTTGGAAAGAGAAGATAAATGAAGTAAGATTAAAAGCTAGTATTTGGGGATTGGAGAAATGGCTCAGTGGTTAAGAGCACTGGCTTCTCTTCCAGAGGACACAGGTTCGATTCCCAACAGTCACATGGTAGCTCATGACCGTCTGGAACTCCTATTCGCACACACATATACACATAAGTAAATAAATTCAATTAAAAAAAAACAGTATTGCTTGAGAAGTAGTTCAGCAGCTGGTCCAGCACTCTCTGAGCATGCACCAGGTCCTGGGTTCAGTCAACAGCACCACACAAAACAGATATGGGGCGCACAACTGTGGTCCCAGCACTCAATTGGGAGGTAAAGGCATGAAGTTCAGGAAACATCATCCTCAACCACATACTGAGTCTGAGGCTAGCCTGGGCTGCACAAGACCCTATCTTTTTAGGAGAAAAAATAAATAAAAACAAAAATCAAACCTAAAGCAAGTGAATGGCCTGTGGAGACAGCTAATCCCAGGGTGCTGCTTTTCAGTGTACACCACAGGCAAGCCACTCAGTCTGAGCTTCTTCTTAGCCAGATGTAGAGACAATTCCTATATGCCTGCCTCATCAGGTGTGAAAACAGAGCACACTCAAAACGACATGCCACTATCCTTTGCACAGACACATGAGGGGAAAATAGAAACACAGAGACTAGTATTCAGTTTTCTGGCTATTTTTATTTTGTCTCAATTAAAATGTGTAATTTCACTGGGCAGTGATGGAACGAGCACACCTTTAATCCCAGCACTAGGAAGGCAGATATAGGTGGGTCTCTGTGAGTTTGAGGTCAGCCTGGTCTATAAGAGCTAGTTCCAGGACAGGCTCCAAAGCTGTCTCCAAAAACAAAAACAAACAAAAAAATTGTAATTTAATGTAAAGAATAAATATAGCCTCTTTCATCATTGATGGTTGGCAATTCAGCTTCCTTGTTATTTGAAGTAGACTGATTAGTAGTGATCTTGACAGCCCTGCGGTGCCTATGAGAAAGAAAATGTGGGTGCTGCGACCTGCCGGAGGGCTGTCAGAACCTGCTCCATGGCCTTCAGTATAGCCAGCTTCCTTCCTTAAAGCCTCCAACTACTCATCATTTCAACATGGCCACACAAAAGATCTTCTGAACGCTGACGGAATTAAATCTTGAGAGTGAGAAACAACACAGCCCTGGAGCTGTTCCTCGGGAAACACCCCTAATGATTCACTGTGACAACCTCAGGCCACCATTTATTTCATGCCCCTATGGAATCAGCATGGCCCTTGTGAGTGATGGGGCTTTCACAGCCAGAGCAGGAACAATGACTGAGAGCATGTGTAACCTGGCAGCTTACATTCCTCCCCTCTTCAAGTGACTGCCAAGTGCATAGGGCTCAGACCCCATACATGTGGGAGAGCATGTTGAAGATGAGGGTCGGATGTTCAGGAGACTGACCCACATCAGCAGGTACCTGGGCAGCTCTCTCAGGTCAAATCTCTCAGCCAACTATAATAACTGTCTAGGTCTGACCACTCAGCTTCATTTCTTTTGTGGTGCAGGGGACTAAACAGCTTTGTGCATGCTAGGCCACTGTGTTAGAGCCCTAACTCAAGACCCCCCCGCTTTTTTAAGCTAGGACTCACATTATAATCCTGGCTGGCCTGAAACTTGCCCTGTAGATCAGGTTGATCTCAAACTCAGAGATCCATCTATTTCTACCACCCAAGTGCTAGAATAAAAGGCATGAGACACCGTGGGCAGCAACCCTTCAGATTCTTTTTTTTTTTAATATTTATTTATTTATTATATATACAATATTCTGTCTGTGTGTATGCCTGCAGGCCAGAAGAGGGCACCAGACCCTGTTACAGATGGTTGTGAGCCACCATGTGGTTGCTGGGAATTGAACTCAGGACCTTTGGAAGAGCAGGCAATGCTCTTAACCTCTGAGCCATCTCTCCAGCCCAACCCTTCAGATTCTTAAGAACTTACTGCTGTATTTAAGGGTTTCTGAGGACCATTACATCAAAAATGAAGGCTTGTCCTTTAGAGTAGATTTACTTTGTACATTTTTTAACAATTGCTGGATAAGAAAGCAAAAAGGCAGGCTGGGTAGATGGCTCAGTAGTTAGGAGCACCCAGCTCTTCCAGAGAGCCTAAATTCCATTCCCAGAACCCATAGAGAGTGGCTTACAACACCTGTGTAACTCCTGGCCTCCACAAGCACCAACACACAACACATTCACAGAGGCACACACATAAAAGCAACAAAATAACTTAAAAATCAAAGCACGTCTACGATTGTGCTTAATCAAAGTTCAGTCAATTCAGCAGTCAGCCAGATCTGTTCCAGTTTAGTTGCAAATGCCTTGGAGGTGTGTGGGTTAGGTCAGGGAGGTATGCACACACAAACACGGCAACAAAGGATTATTCCAGTGGATTTTAGAAGAAACAGTAATCCCAACATTATAAATAAACCTCAAACATGTCCTTAAATTTATTTATTACTATCTCCAAGTTACATAGGGTGAGAAGGAAATAAAACGTACAAGAAAAAATTATCCCCCCCTCCCAGACTCAAACCTTTTAGGCAACAAAAAAGCAGGATGTTCTGTGCTGTAACTGGCTGCCCTATGTCCAAGTAAACAGCAGGGCTGGGGAGATGGATGGTGTCCACTCCCAGGGACATACTGGAAACTGCCTAGGAGACGGCTTTCCACTCCCAGGTTAAATGATTTCTCCACAGCCCTACAGCTCTGACAGAGGTACTAGGATGGAATCTAGAATGTCCCATTGACCCAAGCACAGCCTCTGAGCACATCAAGAGGAGCAGGGGGCCAGCCCAGTAAAGGCCCTGTCAGCCTGCACCCCAGCTCCAGGACCTGAATGCTGGAGAGAGAAGCTACTCCAGGAGGTTATCCTCTGACCTCCACACATGCACTATGAACACGTGACCCCACACACAAAAGAAATAAATAAAAAGTAGTAATGAAAAGGGGGCAGGGGACTGCTGAGATGGCTCGGCAGGTAAAGTGTCTGCTGCCGAGGCTGATCACCTGAGTTTGATCCACATGGAGGAAGGAAAAGATGGACACCCTTGGGTAGCCTTCTGACCCCACCACACATACTTCTACTAATAAAATAAAAACTTTAAGAGGAAGTCAGAAAAGCAGCACCATGCTGAACCCAGGAGAATTTACAGCAGGAAGACAAAACTGTTTACAGAAAACTGAAGAAGGCAGAGCAGAGAGAAAAGAGCCTCTGTGAAAAGGGTTCAAATCCAAGGCAAGGGACAGCTTACACCACTACTCTCTTTAAATGGAGGTGTGAGCAAGGGAGAGGTTCTGGCAACTAAGAATGCTGGGCATGGTGGTGCACACCTTTAATCCCAGCACTCGGGAAGCGGTGGTAGCAAAGCTCTTTGAGTTAGAGGTCAACCTGGATTACTGGTAAAATCTTGTTTGTTTAGCCATTAGTGGGTGCTGTAAGAAGGCACAATCATCTACTTACCCAGCAAAGGTACTTTGTTTTGCAGCAATTCACAGTAGCTCGTGGTGAGAATCCCGACAGGATTGCTAGGAATGAAGCGTCCTTCTTTTACTAACCGCTCACATGTTCGCATTAAAGTCCCTGAGAACTGAGATGGGTCCACACCATAGTCTCTCCATCCTCCAACACCATCTGCAACTCCTGAGGAAGAAAAAAGTGCTCTTAAAACCATTGCCATTGACTGAGAACGTAGCTCGGTGGCAGAGCTCCTACCTTGGACGCACAAGGCCCTAAATTCAGTCCCTAATACTGCCAAAAACAGCCAGACACCACTGCTACCAACTTCCCAGCAACCCTTACTCCACCTCTCTCTCACACACAGCTGCAGCCTTACTCAGGAGCACCACTGCAAAAACTAACACCTCTGTTCAACACCCTCTATCATTTGGTCTTCTTATCATTTGGTCTTTCATATGTTCATGAACAGCTGGATGTGGGGGTGCACACCTTTAAACCCAGCAAAGGCAGGTGGATCTCTGTGAGTGTGAGGCCATCCTGATCTACATAGTGAGTTTCAGGGCAGCCAGGGCTACAAAACAGAGACCCTGTTTTAAAAAACAAAACCAACAGCAAGTAAGAAATCAAATATTCATGAATAATCTTTTTTTTTGATATTTATTTATTATGTATACAATATTCTGTCTGTATGCCTGAAGGCCAGAAGAGGGCACCAGATAACATTACAGATGGCTGTGAGCCACCATGTGGTTGCTGGGAATTGAACTCAGGACCTTTGGAAGAGCAGGCAGTGCTCCTAACCTCTGAGCCATCTCTCCAGCCCCCTCATGAATAATCTTAAACTACCAAAGAGCACATTGTCTATTGGCTAAGACATAAAGTTTACCAAAATTATTACATATATTACACAGAAGTAATGGAGTTATTAATATTATTGGTTTTGTAAGAAAGAGTGAAAATTATTTTTAAAAAGATTTATGTGAGTGTTTTGCCAGCATCTGTGCATGCTGCCTATAGAGAGCAGAAGAGGTCATCAGGTCTTCTTTTGAGCTATTATGTGGACGCTGGGAACCGAACCCAGGTCACATGCAAGAGACGCTAGTGCTCTCAACTACTGAGCCATCTCTCAAGTCTCTGGTTTCTACTTTTGGTTTTTTTGAGACAAGGTTTCTCTGTGTAACAGTCCTAGCTTCCTGGAACGGCTCTGCAGACCAGGCTGGCCTTGGTCACAGAGATCTGCTATCTCTGCCTCTGGATGCTGGGATTAAAGGTGTGCGCCACTACCACCCAGCTTGGCTTTTTCTTTGAGTAGCAATGTTGATGATAACATTGGGCCAGAGCTGGCAATCAGACAAGGAACAAAAGCAGAGCCAGAACAAGTGTTCATGCACACATAACCAAACCCTAGAAGCAAGAAATACACACATAAATAATGCTACATCAAAAAATAAAGAAAATGGAAACCACATTCCAGCCTTTTCCTCTTCCTGCAGGAAAACAAAACAAAAAAACCCAAAAAACCAAGCCCTGTACAGGGCTAGCTGGCCAGACCATGAATACTCAGGGAACTCTGGAGACAAGCTGATCCACACTGAGTTGTGCTATGAGTGGGCTCTGAAAACTTAGTATGAACAAGGGAGAATGTTCTCATTACTTTATACTGACCAGATCCTCCAATAGTATTTGGGAGCCAGGCCTGGTAGTACAGGCCTATAATTCCAGCTACTCAGGAAGACTGTAAGTGCAGGTCAGGCTGGGCAATGTAGTGATTCTGTTTCAAAATAAGAAGTCGAAAGTGGGCTGGGCTATAGCTCACTCACAAGACCCTGAATCAACACCTAGTACTTTGTACAAATAACAATCTGGGTAGAATTCACTAAAGAGAATACACTATTGAAATCGATTTCACTTTCTCTTAGGACAGTTAAAATCACATATGTGGTTCACATTATATTTATTTCTACTGGATGATACTAATGTGGACTTTCACAGGTGCAGGGGGCTGCCAGTGAGCACAGTCTTCTCAGTGCTCCTGTCAGCAACAGGAGACTAATGTTCAGTCAATAGAATCTGAACATCAATACTGTACCATCTCTCATCTCACCCCTTGCAAAACAACACACTTCTTGCTCTTCCCAAAGTTAAAATCAATTTTTTCTGCCTACTGGCATCAAAGAAACAGAAAAATGTCAGACAAATACACATTATTAAGGCTTTAAATGGCTCTTCTGGAAGGAGTTGTAAAAAATACTAACAATAGTTGTTCCAGAAAGAATGTCTGGGGGTGCTGAGGGTACAGTTCAATGGGAAGAGCACCTGCTTAGCATGTGTGAAACACTGGGTTCAATCCCAGAACCACAAAAATTAACATTATACCATTTGATATTATTTGAATTTTATCTTTACCAAAGCATGTGCCATGGCTTTATCTTATTATGTGTTCATATGTATGTGCATATGTCTGTGAAGACCAGAGGTCAACAACTTTCCACCTTATCATCATCATACCAATGTATTAGCGTAGAAAGTTGTGCCTTAGTACCCATGTAGAGGTCAAGGAACAAACTCATTAGGCTGGTTTTCTCCATCCACCTTATGTGGCTGCTGGGACTCAAACACGGGTCACCAGGCTTGCACAGAAAGCACCTTTCTTGACCTGCTGAATCACCTTGCAGGCCTTATTTTTTGAGACAGTATGTCTCACTGAATCTTGAGCTCACTAACTCAGCTGAAGCATCTGGCCTGAAAGGCCCAAAGAATCCTTCTAGCACCTGTTCCCAGCACTGGAGCACTGGATCATAGTGCACACTACATTAGATTTTATGTGGGTGCTGACAATCAAATGCAGGTCTTCATGCTTACACACAGTGGGTACTTTATCAACAGAGTCATCTCCCTAGTTTCCAAGATTTTACTTTTAAATTTAAGGGGGAGTGGTAAACAAGATGGCTGAGCTGATAATGGCTGGGCAGAATTTGAACCCAGGGACTGACAGGTAAGGAGAGAAAACTGTTGCAAGTTATCCTTTGACCTCCACATGTACATGCTGTGGCATACACATTTCCAAAAATACACACACAAATAAATAAATGAACTAATAAATAAACATTTTTAAAAAGTCAAGCATGATAACAATAGCACATACCCATAAACCCAGCATTTGAGAAGTGAGAAACCAAGAGTTCAAGGCCAACTTTGCTTGGACAGTGAGCTTGAGGTCTGTCTGGGCTAGACACACACACACGAAGAAATGGGTAGGCTTTTTATTTCTTTCATATTTAATTATTTATTTATATTGTACGGCTCAAGTACTCTACCATCTAGCTACATCCCTGGCCCAAATCCAACACCTTCTGAGTATGAAACACAGTCCCCCACTTCCCAATAAAACATTTACATTTTTGTACATTTAACTTTCACAGGCATCCTTAAAAAACATACTTGGACAAAACTGATAGATACAGGAAACTCTCTGGTAGCAGTGGTTGTCAACAGAGACAAAACACATCCAAGAAAGTAAAAGGAGGCAGAAGGAAGACCACAGCAGCAACTCCTCCACATATATGACCACCAGCAAGCCACACTTCGCTTTGGAGCAACTCCAAACCAGCTGATAGTATGCTAGAAGCCTGGCATCTGTTTAAAATAACTGGGGTTGGAGCTACAGGCAATGGAGGAGAGAGAAGTCAAGCCTGGTCATGAATTGTTGAAGTTGAATGAGAATTGCACTCACCTCTACCTTGATATACCGGAAGATTTCCACATCATCAAGATTAAGTAAAATAATAGCAACAGTAACAAAGCTAAAGAAAAGCCACCCTTGTGCCTGCTGCATGGAAGTCTGGTTCAGCATGAGCTGCCGCCCCAGTGAGAATCCATGAACTTAGCATCTGGAGCCACAAGACACTCCTCACAGGAGCCAATGGCACATTTTATTACCCTGATCTTCAAGCAGGCATGCATTGAGAAGGACAGAGAAAAGAAGAATGCTTACTGAAATACTTCTGAGGAATTCTTGCTTCACAAGGTTTAAATGTAACAATTTATGATAAAACACAGAATCCGAGATTACAGTCCCAGGCACACCATCTGATGATGAATCATGCATTCTCTACTGCCTGCTCAGGGAAAGAATTTTTCTTACCCAGTCTCTGGTCCAACAACCACAATTAGCTGAAAATACACACCAGAGGCTGAGTGACTGGACAGCCCTTCCACAGCAGGCAGGCCTCTCCTGGAGCAGCACAATCTCCTAGGCACCTGTTCACCTTTCACAGACAAGTATCCCAGGCAAAATGCCACAGGCTCAATCTCTTGAGGGAAAAAAGAAACTCAAACAGCGCTTCAAATTTCCAATAAAACAAGGAGGGGGGAGCCTTAGTTTACACCTGAAATTCACTCAGATCTAGAAGGGGAAGAGGTGGTGCAGGGCCAGAATGACCTGCACCACATGTGTATTTGAAACTTCAGACCACAAAGAGAAGGTGAACCATGCCTGAGATAAAGTCGCTATTTAGAAATGCATATATAAAAGGCAAAACCCCAAAACTGCTGAAACTGTGACCTGGAAAAATTCCTGAAGACCACTAGAGATTTCAGCACCGTATTTCAAAAAGCAGCAGCCGCGGTCAGGGTGTGACAGCCCAGTGAACCTGCACTAGAAATCATGACTGGAGTCCTAGCATGAATGGGGAATGTTTATAGGCCTTCTTTAAAAGTGGCATCCGGCTGCCTCTAGAGGATCCTCTAATTTTCAAAAGCAGGGAAGGGACCTGTCTCACAGGGAGTTGATCCTACATGTGACTACCGAGTGTGCAGACATCTGCTTACTATGAAATGTAACAGTCTGGACTATAAGAACACTGTACAGGGCTGGAGAGATGGCTCTGGGTTAAGAGCACTGGCTGCTCTTCCAGAAGTCCTGAGTTCAATTCCCAGCAACCACATGGTGGATCACAACCATCTATGAGACCTGGTGTCCTCTTCTGGTGGGCAGGCGTACATGCAGACAGAATATTGCATACATAATAAATAAATAATTTAAAAAGTTGAAAATTAAAGATATTGCTTAAAAAAACACTGTACAGCGGCCTTAGGGGTTTGCTACAAAGCACTAGAAATTTGCTACAGAAATTTTTTAAGTCTAATGTGTTAATTAAATATATTAAATAAAATTAACTATTATATTGGTCTAAATTTTATTAATTTTGAAGGGGGGAAGGACATGGGCTTGCCAAAGTATATGTATGTCAGTCAAACAATAAGATGTGGGAGTCTGAGTTTTCCTTCCCCAACATGTGTCCCAGGGATCATGCCATTATTCATGGTGGTCGGTACCTTTGCCCTCTGAGCCATCTTGATGGCCCTCTATCTCCACTTTTCCCCCACAAAGCCTGATCATTTACTTGTGACTCAAAGACTTATTCTGGACAAGGCTAGAAGCTCTCAGGAAGGATAGCCTCCATTTCTTGGTAATCTGTTCTTGGTATTTTTCTTTGACTTCCTTTATTCTCTTGATCAAAGATTTAGCATCTTCTGCAGCCTCCTTATTTTTCTATGTGTGTTGTTTCTTCAGAGCAATGTCAGCATCTGTGTTACAGGACACGTGGAGGAACAACACAGTAGAGCTTGGGTGCACTGGTCCAGGGCCTCTCACTTTCCTTGTTTAAGGGCTTCTGACAAGATATCCGTGGACATCGACTCCTTTAGAGATGGAAAAGCTTTCGGATTCTGCTGCTTTTTTGGGACCACAACCACCAAGGCACAGTAGTATGTGTCAGTTCAGGAATATTCTACCCCCCCCCCCCTTTTTTTTTTACAGTAACCAAGATGAGAACACTTAGAATGGCATCCATAATGCATCCTGAACAGACTTGCGCTTCTGCCCTCCAGTTCTCCTCAGTAGTTAACAGGAATGCCTCTAATTCAACAGAAAGAGCACTCTGCCCTGGGTCAAGACTTCATGGGAAAACCCATGTATCAACAGATTTCTGGGGTTTTGTTTGTTTGAGACAGGGTCTCTCTATGTAGTCAAAGATGTCCTAGAACTTGCTATGTAGGCCAGTGCACAGCTAGAATAATGTGGAGATGCCAGTGTAAGATTCTCATTTCACCTGGGATGTGTGCTGAACCCCAGGTCAGCAGGCATCCGTATGGATGTGTCTACATAAAGTTAGGCACTGAGGTGGATGAAATCTGACACCACAGTGGTGGGTCAGAGTAAACAGGAAGGGGTTGCAGAGGTGTGTGCTCAAAGTACTTCTATCTTAGGAATCCTGAGAATCCTGGCCAAACAGCTCACCTGTGGGCTGTATCTTACTTTAGGTAACAAATGACAATCATGACCTACTGAATTCAAGGGACTATTATGTATCCAGTCTGTACTTAATATCTATCAGCAAAGAAAGGCTGAGAAGATAGGCTGAGTTATAGCGAAAATGGTCTTTAATGCCACCTGAAGAGTTGCCATGGAATTTAGAAGCTGCCTTTAATTCACTGTAATCATCTTATGTCTCCAGTAGTAATGTTCTCTGAGCACACAGCTAGCTCAAGTGTTTCCTTTGACCCCAAATCCAATTACAACTATTATTAGATGAAGATAATGTCTACATATCAGAACAGCTGAGCAAAAGTCTGAGAAGAGACTACAGAGCACAGAAAGTCCTCTAGTTACACCACTATGTCCTGAGTTGAAATAACCAACTAACTACAAACTACTTATGGCTTTAAACTTGTGTTTGGCTTGAGACAGGGTCTCTCTGTACCTGAGGTTGGCCTTGAAAGTAAAGCAACCCTCCTCTTTCTGGTCAGACCTCTTGAGTGCCAGAAATTACAGGCAAGAGCCACTTATAAGACTTAGACCTTGGGGTTGGAGAGAAGGTCCAGCTATTAAGAGCACTGGCTGCTCTTCCAGAGGACCCAGGTTCAATCCCCAGCAACCACATGGTGGCTCACAACCACACAACCATCTCTAATGAGATCTGGTGCCTCCTTCTTGCTTGACAGACAGAACACTGCAAAATAAATAAATAAATAAATAAATAAATAATCTTAGAGAGGAGGAGGGAGGGAGGGAGTGAGGGAGGGAGGGAAGGAGAGAGAGAAAGAGAGAAAAGACCCAGATCTTAGAAGTTTTCAAAAGTGTTGGAGCTGGAAAGATGACTCAGTGGTTAAAAACACTGACTGCTCTTGCAGAAGACCTGGGTTCAACTTCTGGCACCCACATGGCAGCTCACAACTATGTGATTCCAGTTCCAGGGAATCCAATACTCTCATAAGAACATACATTCAGGCAAAAACACCATAAAATAAAAATAAAGTCTTCCATACACTGTTTTCCTAAAGTGGAGAAATAAAAACTAAGCACGCAGCAAAGCCAATTCTGCCGACCTCTCATTATCTAAAGGTGTCCACTGTGAGCACTCCTTTCTTGGAGCCCCTCTCACTCCCAGGAGTTCTTTCTCCCCTTTCCTTATCAAATCGTTCTTTGTACTGCTCTAATTAGCTGCTTTTATAAGTAGAATTCTAAGTAATAATTTTCATTTTTTAAAATTACCATGCTTCTATCTTTGCCACAGTTACAACCTTATAAAAATAGAGCTGGAGGGCTGGGATGGAGCTCAGCTGCACAATGTAAGTTCCACATGCCTGTGCCCTGGGCTCAATCCTCAGCACCACAGAGAGGCAAAGCTTTTCTTTATTGTAAAATAATCACTCAGTTTTTCATCTTTAATTTCATATAACAGTTTTATTCTGAGCAAAAGTCCAAGGAAGATAGGTTTGGTAAATAAACTCAAATTGCGGAACCTTAAAATCCTATCTCTCCAGCTGCACACGGCTACCTAACTGTGAAGCTGCAGAAGGAGACAGACCCTGGGTAGGCTCCTAAGCTAAGCTGCCATTAGTGAAGTTTCTCCAACAGTGCCCCGCACTCCCAGTCATGGCAGGTGCATGTTGTGTTTTTTTTAAGATGTCCATGTGTGTATGAGTGTGTGTATGCGCACACACATGCTCCAGTGCCACATGAGTGTAGGTACCTGAGGAGTCCAGAAGAGGGTATCAGAATCCCTTGGAGTTATAGTTGGTGGTGAGCCACTCAACACTGGGGCAGGTAACCAAGCTTGGGCCCTCTGAAAGAGTGAAACACTTGCCAGGCAGTGGTGGCACACACCTTTAATCCCAGCACTCGGAAGGCAGAGGTAGGAGGGTCTCTGTAAACTTAAGACCAGCCTGGTCTACATAGAGAAACCCTGTCTTGGAAAAACAAAAAAACAAACAAAAAGAGTGCTACGCTCTCTTAAGCATGGAGCTTCTGACATTCCCTCTCACATACAACTCTAGACTGAACTGCGATTATTTATAAGGTCATTCTGGATAACAACACCTAGAGAATACTAAATCCCAGTTCTGATATAAACACCAGTGAAGGAAACATGGCCATTCTTCTTCATCACAACACATTTAATACAGGAGATGACAAAACTGGAAAAATTATGTAGCATCACCCTTCAGAGGGTGGCTCACTGACATGGGCTCCTCAAACTCCATAGAAGCAAGTTGCTTCTCCAGGATTGGTTTTCTCATGTGACTTGGACTTGAGTGCTACTAATGAAGGGGAACTCCTGCGTGATGAACTAAGCCCCTAGCTGAGGAGCTTTCCGCAGGAGCTGCTCACAAGCAGGGTGCATCTACTGAGACAGCACTTAGCATGGCTTCTTCAAGTGCTATAGCACTTGTGTAGAAACCAAGGCTCTCATCCGAGCCACTGCTCTCCTACAACCCTGACAGGACACCACAACACAAAGACTACGGTCAGAAGGAAATGAGATCGACAGAAGCACATAGTTGATTCTGTGTCAACAGGAACAAACAGGTCATATTTACAGCAACATTTCTGTAGCTTCAACTATTAGGGCATTGGGGAATACTCCCCTGTGACATAGGACTGGGAAATGTGTCTGCAAAAGGTTATCCCAAAGGGAATGAAAAAGAGCAAGATTACTTAAAAAAAAAAAGATATATACACACACACACACACATATAGTCAACTATCAAGCTGCTCACAATGTGATTGCTTTGACAAACAGTCCTCAGTTCTCTAGAGAAATTACAGGGATTACAATGTTCTGCCTGCCTCAACAAGCCAGGAATTCCCTCTGCACTGAGATTCCCCAAAGCAACCACTCTGCGTTAATCACAACGAAACCTGTGTCTTTTGCCTCCAGAGACTGGGCCTCCATCAAGCTCTTTAGATCTCTAAGCAGAACAGGTAAGATCAAGCTGAAAGGTAGAAAGAAAGGGTCGATCCTGTGAGAAAATAGGCTGCCCAGGGAAATGGGCAACAAGCAAAAAGATTCAGGCAAGAACCAATGGTCTACTTCAGGTTTCAGAATTTGGGAAAACAAAAAAACAAACAAAATAGCCACCTATTTCTTGTTAGCTCAGTAAATATGAGACTACTTTGTAATCTCTCTCTCTCTCTCACACACACACTCACACACACACACACACACACACACCTACCTTCCTTCATTATTTTGGTCAGTTACTTTGTTTTTAAAAGCAGTAAAAAATGCTGAAAAGAGGGTTAGGAAGCAAGAGTGTGAAGACAAACTAGAAATAACTTCTGCGCACATGTGTGTGCATGTGTGTGTGTATGTATGTGTGTGCGTATGTGTGTGTGCATGTGTACATGCAAGAGGCTAACATAGTACACCATGTCTCAAGAAATAAGATGGAGAGTAATAGTTCCTCTTATTTCTTGAGACATGGTCTCAACTTTAGCTCATTACAACCTATAACTCAAGCTCCAAGGTCTCAGAGGGCACCCTTACTATATCATGCACATCCTCATTCTCTCTTTGTCTCTGTCTCTCTTTCTCTCTCTCACACACACAGACAAATAATAAAAATAAAACTAAAAAAAAAAAAAGAAGAAAAACGAAAGAAAGAAACAAAGAAGAATAGAAAAGAAAAAAGCAGCTGGGTGTGGTGGCACATGCCTTTAATCCCGGTTCTTGGGAGGCAGAGATAGTTGGGATCTCTGTGAGGCCAGACCTGAAGGCCAGCCTGTTCTACATAGAAAGTTTCAGGATAACCAGGGACACATAGTGAGGCCCTGTCTCAAAAAAAAAAAAAAAAAAAAAAAAGGCAAAGATTTACTGGGAAATGATCTATTCTGGCTCAAGTGCCAACTACAGCTTGGGGAACCGGTAATCTCCAGAGTTGGTAAAAAATCATTGACCAGATTTCCTCCACAAGCTACAGAGCTGAAGGTTGTCTCTCCGAAGCCACTTCATTCCTTTTTGGCCTGCACCACAATCTTCTCCAATGCGAAGTGCTGTGAGCAACACTCTCGGAACTAGAGGAAGCGACCGACAGATCACCTGGAGGACAGGTGTCCTGGATCAAGCCAATGATCAGTGCTGGCACTAATATGTTCAGAGTGGAGGGCCTCTGGAAGAGCTGTTCATTGGTTACTTTTCTGGGTGGCATGTATCTACCTGCACTAGCCCCTTAGGCTGAGAGAAGGGCTTTCCTTCTCTTTTTAATTGGTAAGATTAGATCTAGACCACTGGCCCTTAATAAGTGAACCCTTACCTCCTCCCAACCCTGTACATCAAAGTCTGGCAGGCTGGCCCTAATGTTCAATCAATCCTCCTGCCTCACCTGTCCAACTCAGCAACAGGAAACAGAACACCTCACAAAACCATGTATGTTTAACCTGATTCCAGTATCTCCTGTAAAATGAAGAGCAGGGCTTGACAAGAACAGCATCCCCTGGGTGAGGCTGAACACCCAGGCAGGCAGTCCTTGTAGAGCTGCCCTCAAAGCATCCTGCTCCAATGGCTGGCCATGTGCAGGGCGGCCCAACTCCAACATGCATCCATTTCATTGTTGCAGTAAGTGAGCACCTCAGAGCAGCCAGGAAGTGAGTCAGTTTTTCTTCTTCTTCTTCTTCTTCTTTTTTTTTTTTTGTATGGTTTTCTTTTTAAGATCTTCATTTTATTTATCTGTATATGTGTCTCTATGTATACTACATGTATGCAGGTACCTTCAGATGCCAAAACAGGGGTAGGATCTTCTAGAGCTGGAGTTACAAGCAGCTGTGAGCTAATGTGGGTGCTAAAAACAGAACACAGAACTCAGATCCTCTACAAAAGCAGTGAAGTGCTCTTAAACACTGAATTGTCTGGGCTGGATAGTTTGATGTCAACTTGACACAAGCTAAAACCATCTGAGAAGAGCGGTTGTCAATTAAGAAAATGTCTCCACAGAAGCCTGACATGGGATGGGTGAAGATACACTTTTCATTTTTTCCTTTCTTTCTTTCTTTCTTTCTTTTTTTCTTTCTTTCTTTTTTTTTTGTGGTGGTTTTTCAAGACAGGGTTTCTTTGTGTGTACCAGACTAGCCTCGAACTTACAGAGATCTGCCTGTCTCTGCTTCCTGCATGCTAGGATTAGAGGCGAAGTTAACCTGGGCTACATGATCCTGCCTCAAAAAGCAAAACTAAAACAAAATCCTGAACAGATTATGATCTAACGGAAGGTATGGGAAAGCGTCTAAAATGAACCTGAAAGATGGAACCCTGAGTTAGAAAGATGCTGAGGAGTTCCCTGCCATTTTCACCCAGAGGGATAAACTAAAGCACAAGTCAGAGAGGCTCAGGGAGAGAGTCCCATGTGCAGAAACTTGGCCTCTAGGTAAATGCCTACTGCACCCATGCCAAGAACCTCTCACTCTTTATGAAACCAAGAACAACCTTGATTTAAGAGCACTTCACTGCTTTTGTAGAGGATCTGAGTTCTGTGTTCTGTGTCAGCCCAATAATGCAGCACAGGAGCCAGGCACTCAGGAGATTCTCATGGAGGGAAGTCAGATCTGCTGCCACCAAAGCCAACACAAGGCTCTTACTTGTCTCAATCAAGAGCTTTGTTAGTAGCTTAGGCAGAGCTGACACCTGCACAGTACTGAGATTTAGCAAAAACCAACTCCATAAAAGAAGTTACCATCGGTCTCCTGTAAGTGACAGTGGGGCCAAGGTAGGCTCTGAGATAGCTCTGAGAAACTCCAGCTAAAATTTAGTCCAGAACCAGCCTCACCCACTTCATTCATAGGAGAGGTCTCCTACCCTGGCTGTCCGAAGTCAGCAGGGAACTCCACTGTCTTGCTTGTCAGAACACAGGCTCACAGTGTGTACTGCTCACAACTAGCTCTGTGAGAAAAGCCAGCTTCTGGATATTAGGGTGCACACCTGTAATCTCAGCACTTGGGGAGGAAGAAGGCAGAAAAATCTTGCATTCAAGGTTGTTCTTGGTTTCATAAAGAGTTCAAGGTCAGCCTGAGATATGTCAGGTCTTGTCTCAAACAAACACATCAACACAAGTGGGGATGACTGTAGCGCAGAGGCAGAGCACTGTGAAGCACGGCAAGGCTTGGGGCCCTAGAACAGCCAAAAGGGAAGATGATTTTAAAAAGAAACAACTGGAACTGGAAGTGACGCTCAGTGGTTAAGAGCACTTGGCTACTCTTCCAGAGGACCAGGTCTGATCCCCAGCATCCACATGGTGGCTCACAACCATCTATTACTCCAGACCCAGAAGATCCAATACTTTTTTCTGGCCTATGTGGGCACCAGGTACAGACATACACACAGGCGAAATACTCTTGCACATAAAGTAGTAATAAAGATTTAAAAAAAAAAAAGGAACCAGCGATGAACAGCACAGAGGCCAGCACAGTCTACAGCAACCAGGGGAGTGTTTGGACTTTGTTGAGCTTTTCTGACTTTTGTAAGCCACCAGCTCTCCAGACACTGGTCTGTGGTCACAACCAAAAGACAATGTCCACTTACAGATAATGTATAAAAGATGAGTGAGCAGATCATTTGGTTCTCCAGTCAACTCCCCAAGCTTGTCATTCAATAGCTCATTAAAAATTCAACAGTGACATTTACAAGTACTAAGGAAGAAGCATTTATTTGTCTGCAAAGAGCACAAAGAACAAAACGGTGCACCTACACTTTGAAGAAATGGATTGGCTTTTCTCCAGAAGCAACTTCATTTAACAAGTGTCTCTGGCACATGATGTCTACTGTGTAGGGCTTGTTTTAAATGGAAATTTTAGACGATGAGCAATATACAAAGGGCTAACCATTTTCTTCAGTCACTTTCATAACTTCAATGAATGCTAACATCATCTCACAGACCCTCCCCCTCTGTGTCGGGCCAACACCTGGCCCAGCAGTTCCTAAGCTTTAATGCAGGCTGAGATGTCCCTCACAGCCCTGACCCCCTCTCTATGCCTGCACAGCATAGGTGACTCTCACAGGTGTTGCCGTTCCAGGACTCAGCATTCCACAAGCCCAGAGATCCCACCTCCAAAGGTCACTAAGCAATCCCACCTTTCATTCCCAAACTTGGCCATTCCCCTTGCACATCCCAGCCTGTCACAAGCAGCCTTCAGCCTGCACTTCCGGAGTAGAAACCTTGAGAATCTGCTGGGTGCCAACCCAGCTCCCTTCTCTCCCTCCCTCCTCAGTGTCCTGTGTCACTAACTTCTGCTGATTCTATCTGCACTGCCTGGAGCACACCCAGCTCCTTCCAACTGTCCTGGATACAGCCCTTTGGAGCTCAGCTTTTTCAGCAGCTCCTACCTGTTCTATTCCAAAGCATCCATCTGTTGTTCCCACACTGCCATACCCATGTAGCCCTGTAAACAAAATCCTTCCATGCACAGGCCATCCTTACGTAATCGCTTGTATATGTAAAAGCATTATTTTTTTTCTTTGCATTTGGTGTTTTGCCTACATGTGCATCTGTGTAAGGGTGTTGGATCCCCTGGAACTGGAATCAGAGAGAGTTGTGAGCTGCCACATGGGTGCTGGGAATTGGACCTGGGTCCTCTGGAAGACCAGCCAGCGCTCTTAACTGCTGAGACATCTTCCCAGCCCAGTAAAAGCATTCTTTTCAACATAATGCTGCTTGCCTCTGGAGTGAGGAGCTTCACAACCAGGAGAAAAGGGGAGGAGCTGATTCTGGGCTTCCAAAGCATACTGGCACAGTATGAAATTGTTTAGAAACTCCTCAGAAGGCAAGAGGCGAACAAACCTAGTCATCCTGTTTCACATACGGCTTCATATTTATTTAATGCAGGAACTACTTTGGAGGCAAAGGCTTTGTTTTTAGCTCCCAACAAGTATCCCTTGCGCTTGTCACATAGCCATGTGTGTATTTTCAGAGAAGTGTCAACAACAACTCAGAAGAGTAAAAAATGATTTGACTTAGCTAAAATGCTGAACAGCTTTTCTCCACTAAGAGAACATGGGTCAATCAGTTTTGAATTTGAAATCACACATCACCAAAAAAGACACAGTACCCTGTGAGAGGTGCATCCCTGGTGAGGCCTCATTTCAAAGGGAACCTCTGAGACCTATTACCCAGTAGTGGCCAAAGCTCAAGTCCAGGTTTTAGGGAACAGCTCAAGCCTGACCCAGAGCTGCTGTCCAAACACTGAAGTGAAAACACAAGCGCTTTTCTGTTTGCCTCATTCAGAGCAGCCAACCTTCGGCAGCTACCTCAAATGACGATGTGCAGAAATGATTCTGGGAAGTCAGAAAACGAAAACATGCTAGGTGATGGTAGCCTCGAAAGGTCAAAAGAAGCAGTCAACAAAACAGTCTGTACATTCCTCGACCCACCACAACCTATTCTGTAGGAAGCTACTTTTGTGGACTCTGGCAAAGCTGCAGTCTCTTGGCAGTCCTTGAGATTCACACTAAGAACAGATAGAAATTGTGGAGAGCCTGGTATATACATACATATTAAGTGTAACACCTTCCAGACTGACATGAAGCTTACTGGAGAAAGTGATCCTCAGCACCTGGATGAGCATCAAACATGCAATCTTTCTGGAAGGTTCCCAGGTGCTATGTGCACAGACCCTTGCACTCCTGGCCTGCTGCAAAGTTCCTCAAGGAGTAAGCTCTTAGGAGCTATTCCAATGCAAAGAGAGGCTCACCCCACTGTCACTTTACAACAGGACGATAGGTACAACCTAAATAACTGAAAGTTGAGGGCCAATTCAGTAAGTTCTAGCGCATAAGACAGGAAATGTGATGAACTTTGCTCGTCAGTATAGAAACATCCACATTAAATCACAGCTAACAACGCTGCTCAAAAGGGTATACACACTTATATGTGCAAAAGCCAGAGGACGTCACGCTGATTACAGTCAAGGTATATGCTACAGGTGTTTTACGCAGGAGTCTTCTGAGCAGGTGTTACTTTACAAGCACAAAACAGAAGCACTCATTTCAAAGCACTTGTCAGTGCAACTGAGCCCTAGGTTCAGTCTTTAACACTAACTGTACTGAACCTCCTTGATTTGTCAGCTTTACAGACGAACCATAGGAGGAGATGGGTTAGTGCAGCTGTCTGGAGCTGTGCACATTTCAAAAGAGCAAGGGAAGTGATCTGCCATCTCCAGTGCTGCTTTCAGGAGAGGCAGCAGACTCCGAAGCCAGGTGTGAAAAAGACACAAGTGACCAAGTGAGGTCTTCACTCCTCACACAAAAGGACCTGTTTCCTCCTCCAGTGCACCACCAAATCCTGCTTGGGATCTTATGGAAGCACTCAGCACCTCTTTTCTTCAGTAAGGATTTTAAAGTAAATCAAAAGGCCAGCTCAAGTCCAAGTGACTAGTGTCTTGCCTGTCATCAGTGCTGTGACCTCTTCAGCCTTTGCGAAGGCTCTGGACTTATGATTGACTTTATAACTTTAGCAACAGTGAGGACATGAAGCTCACACTCATAAATGCTCCTAACAGCAGCAGTGCCCTACATGCCACACATCACTTCTCAAAATGATGGGACATTAACACAGATTTTTAAAAGATAACCTCACCTCAACTTCTTCAGAAATAAAATACCGTGAACTTACCTTCCCAAAACATTTCCTGAGTATTCTAATCTTATGGCCTAGGCACAGCCTGAGAAAAGACCTTTAGAAAAGACATTGGAGAAACTACATGAAAGGAACTTGGCATTTAGCCTGAAGTTGACAAGTGTTTGATCTGCCAGAGGACATGGTTGTAGGTCACATTCTGACCTGGTGTAGTGTTCCCGAAGCCACACACCAGCACCAAGTCCATTTGGACACTGCTACAGACATTCAGATTACATGCTGCCTATTTTCATGATACCACGCTGAAGTTCAGGGACAGCCTCCTCCCACCCCAAATCCCTCCCCAGCAGGAACCCATCTGCACCCTACTTTTCCTTGGGATTTAACAACCCTCTGAAACATCTATCTAAAAAGTATAAGCATTTATACTTCTAAAATCCAGTGGTTTACTCTGCAGAAAGACCCATCCAGAGCCCTCTAGAGATTACTAAAGCCTTGAGAGAAAAGTGAAAGTCAGGACAATGTCAAATTGAGCCCAAAATTTCCAGATTACAAACTGGTGAATAGGAAAAATAGCTGAAGGCAATGGTGAAAGTGAAGGCACCTCATAAGCCCCTTACACAAAGTATAACTCATCTACACAGCAGGGCGGGGAGGCGCAGGGCACAGCAAACAGTCTCTACATCAAACCTGTCATCTTCCAACGGTATCTGCAAAGTCAGCCCTCACCGGCCCTTCCTCTAAGACCACACTTCTCACACTTCCTCAATAGTTCACGCTCTTTTCTTTTTCTTTGAGACAGGGTCTCGCTATATAGCCCTGGCTGGCCTCAAATTCAGATCTTCCAGCCTCTGCCTCTCATGCTGAGATTCAAGGTGTGTATTACTAAGCCCAGCTGACGTTTTTCTCTTGAAAATATATAGATTTATACTTAAAGTACCGATTAATCTGACCTTATATATTTAATTATTGTAATTTAAAGATAATTTTCTTTATATAAAATAATTATATATTCAAACTATACCAATTTATCATCTATCCAAGGCATATACCTGAAAAGATTAAAAACACATGAGCATAGCCAAGTGCATGCCTACAATCCCAGCACTTAAGAGGCTGAGGCAGAAGAACTGCTGAGAATTCAAGACCTGCCCGGACTATACAGTAAATGGTCACACACGTTCCAAAATAGTGTAACACCTACTCACACAAAACTTTATATACAAAAATGCCAAACATAATTTACTATAGCCAGTATATAAAAATACCCACAGATACCAACAAATAGGGTTGTTGATCCCTGAAATACAATTTTATGCAGCCATCATAAAAGATGAAGTACTAACACATTCTCTAACTTGAACTTTGAAAATAAGCTAAGTGAGCCAGGCAGTGGTGACCCATGCCTTTAATCCCAGCACTTAGGAGGCTGAAGCAGGTGGAAGTCTGTAAGTTCAAGGCCAGCCTGGTCTACACAGTGAGTTCCAGTTCAAAAACAACAAACAAAATGAAGGGGAAAAAAGAAGAAAAGAAGAAAAGCTAAGTGAAGGGAAACAGCACTAACTACGTACTCTAGGAATCCATTTACATACAACGCCCAGAACAGGCAAATCCAGAGAATCTACAAGCTACTACCAGGGCTAAGAAACATTCACAAGCTGGGAGCAACTGCAAATGGCGGGCTTTTGGGGGGAGGAGCAGGGAACGGGTTCTGGACTCAAGACAGTAGGTGAGGCTGTACAACCTTCTGGATTTAAAAACTGAGTATACGTGTTTAAAGGGTGAATGTCATACTGTGACTCTGCAACTCAATTTTGGCTTTTTAGGACATGTATTATGGGGCTAGAGTGTCGAGGTCATAGGATAGCTTGAGGAATCAGTTGTCTCCTTTTGCCATGTAGGTCCTGGGGCCCAAACTCAGGTCATTAGGCTTTATGACAAGCACCTTTACCAACTGAGCCGTCTTCCCAGTCCCGCAGTTCAGCTTAAAACAACAAAAACTCAAGGTCATCATCAACAGGTAGATTTGACTTTTAGGAAGTCGTGGCTGTAAACTGACACAGACTTTCTGGCAGGACTTGAGATTCCAGAGAAGCCTCCCTGAGGCACTGGAATCGGTGCACTCTCCCAGTGACCACTTATACATAGTACACATCAAACTCACTCCAGATCTATATGTAGCTCACCTCATCTTCATACCTTAAAATTCAAAAGCCAGGCATGGTAGTGCACACCTTTAATCCCAGCACTCGGGAAGCAGAGGCAGGTGGATCTCTTCTGAGTCTACATAGTGAATTCTAGGTCAGTCATGGCTATATAATAGTGAGATCCTGTCTCAAAAACAGAAGCAGGGGCAAAGAGATGGCTGAGCAGTCAAGAGCACAGGCTGCCCCTGCAGAAGACCCAGGTTTGACTACCGGCACTCATGTGGCAGCTCATGAATTCCAGTCCAGGGAACCTAATCCCCTCCAAGGGCACTAGACATGCATGTGGTACATACATGCAGGCAAAACACACAAACACACAACATAAATCTTTTTTAAAATTAAAACATACACAAACAAAAATAAAAAACAAAAACAAAAAACCTACAAACACCACCACCCCAAAGAATGTTTTTAAGATTGGCAAGACTCACAGAAACACTTCAGAATCCTGGCCAAGTAAAAACTTGAAACCAAAGGCTGGAATACAAAACTGTTTTATTTTCATGTTTATGTTCCAAGTTAAATTGAGCTTAAACAAACATCCCTCGGCTTTTTAGGAGCACTTTCACAGCTCAATCTTGAGAGGTCAGAACTTATATGGTACAGACCATGCCGACCATTTTCAAATCAATGGTTTCTGCAAGATGTATTTAGCATGCAGGGAAGTTTTTGTTGCTTTCCAGTTATGAGTCAGAGAGAATAAAGCAATTGCAAACACATTCACATTCTCTCTCTCTCCGTCTTTTCTCCTCTCCAGCCCTCCCAAGCATGGCAGAGAGGCCCGTCTTTACCGATAACTAGTGGTTCTTTGAAGTCACCTAACCATTTGAAGGCCTCTATTTGCTCATCACCAAAACATGAAAGAAATGAACTCCAAGGTTTTGAAGTCCTAAGTTCTCAACAGCCTTTCAATGATACTGCTGTGGCTTAGGGAACTCAGAGATGGCATCAGGTAGTTTTCATGATTCTGTGTACCTAGGAAGACACAGCATGCAGAGTAACAAAGCAACAGGGAGGAAGGAACAAGAAAAGTCCCTACAGCTTGTGCCCGTGTGGGCTACTCCTGCTAGCCCAATAGAGAGAATGAGCCTTTGCCAATTTTCCACGGGATGGGAGTGGTGCCTGGTCTCACCACACCCACCACAGCCAATTTTTCCTAAAAGAAGTCCAATGGGGACAATAACAGTGTGAGCATCAAGTACTCTTCATCATGACTAACAGGGCAGATCAGTTTCCATTTTTACTATTTTTTTTGACAGTTTCTCTTGTAGCTCTGGCTGACCTACAACTCACTCTGTAGCCCAGGCTGACCTCAAACTCAGTTATCTGCCTGCCTCTGCCTCCCCAGTGCTAGGATTAAAAGAAAGTATGTGCCACTACCCCTGGCAAATTTCAATTTCTAAAAAAAAAAAAAAAAAAAAAAAAATCAAAATAATATTTTCTTTCTCATACAAAAGAAACTAACTTTCATTCCTAACAGTTAAAGAGAAGCCCACAGTGAGTGATCAAACTGCAAAAAAGAGTCTCGGAGACAAGGTCTCACTATGTTGACTAGGCTAGCCTCAAACTCACAGAGATTCGCCTTCTTTTAATACAATTCAGCTCATAACTCCCATTAGTCTGGCTTGTGATGGGATAGTGTCAATAGAGCAGAGGCCACCAGCTGATGAACTGGTTATGGCTGCCAAAGATCAAGTGAGACGAGCTTAGGAAGTTGTTTCAGGTGACTCTCAGGATGACTTTCTGGAAGAGCTCCTCCACAACAGGATAGTTCTAGAAAACATGACTCTCAATGTTCCCATACACTCCACCATTTGGAGTGTGTGTGTGTGTGTGTGTGTGTGTGTGTGTGTGTGTGCGCGCGCATGATTTGTTAACTCTGACTGATCTCTTCTTGGTCACATAACAGCTGTGTGTGTGGCTGCCCTATGGCACTAGTTGCAAGACAAGAAGCTAGGGATCTCCATCAGACCCCAAAGCCTGTGCCTTCAGAGCCACATGCAGGTCTACCTGCAGGACTGAAGATCAGAGTCTGTGCAAGCCTGTCTCTATGCCCTCTTCTCTGGAGAGGTTCCTTCCACAGAAGAGACCAAGGTAATTTAAGAACTTAGAGCTCTTTGCTACATACAAACAAATCTGCTGAAGGTGTCTGTGGCAATGGTATACGAATGCATGCTATTAGAGGGACAACAGGAAAATGTGACTGGCTTGCCAGAGCCAGGCCTCAAGGTCTCACGGCCCACTCCTTTCATCTTCTACAGGTAAGAAATGGCAAACTCTTAGTCCACCAAAGATCACAAATCAACTACTAAGTTGCAAAGCTTAACCTCAAACCAGGTATGGCTCCTGCCAGAGTGCCAGAGCATGAAATGAAATGTTTGTGCTTTTTTAGAAAGGGTCTGACTACTATCTTCTGTATCCTTGTAAATATGCCACAATACCAAAATAGTAGCACATTAAAATTTAGCTTAAGGATTTCATACATTCAGATACAGTAGCCCCTTTTCTCCTTGAGGGATACATTCAAGGCCCATAGTGAGTATCTGAACCCTTTAAGTTCTTTTTAAAATACATATCTATAATAAGGTATAATTTATAAATTAGGTACAGTAAGATAGTAACAACATTTGCTAAAATTAAAACATTATACAAATTAGTACCCTACATCTTCACTTGATCTGATAACCAAGATGGTTTCTCAGTGACTTAACTGGTGGTTAATTTAGAGCAAATACAACCAACAACAAGACAACCTGATCGGGTATGGCATGCTCACTTGTAGTCCTAGTACCACAGGACTACTCAGGAGGCCAAGGCAAGAAGGTTGCTTGAGGCCAGAAAAACATGGCCACCCTGGGCAATACAGTAAGATCCTGTCTCAAAACAAACAGTAACCCCTAGGTAGATATGCAAGATTCTAGCTCAATACTCAGGACTGCATGCAATTTAAAAATTAGGAAAGGTTTACTGCCGGGATCTTACAATATTCTCAGACCTCAGGTACTAGAAATAGAAACTACTATACTCCCAAATTATCAATCAAATCACAGGTTTTTCAAGCACAAAAAAAAAAAAAAAACCCAACTATCTTCTCAGCTTTATCAAGTGAAACTTCCCAGCTCACTATCTCCCAATCTGTTGGCTGACTACAACTCTGACACCGTTTTATTGGTGGTGCTGGGTCTTGAAGCAGAACCTCAGGCATGGTCCAAGGAAGCAGTCTACACTGAACCGCCCACAGCTGACTGTAATTTTAATATGTGGTAGCACAGATCCTCAGGTCACTGAAAGTGCTACCTAGGTGACTCGCAATGACAGCTAATGGCAGCCTCTTAGGAAGGATCCTGAGTCTAGACAGACTTCACAGTGAGTTTGTATAATTTCAAAACCTAATCTCGAGGAAGGCTCTCTGAGATCTGATTAAAAAATAATGGGAGTTATGGCACACACACACACCTGTATCCTCAGCACTTCGGAGGTGGGGGCAGGAAGCTCAGTAGTTCAAGGTCAGCTTCCAGTACACAGCAAGTGGGTAACAAAAAACTGCTGTTTTGTTTTTTTTTTTAAAAAGCAGCAAGCAATTAGTGTCCCCAAAACAATTATTTTCTCCAATGTCAAATTTTGTCTTAGCATTTGAAACTTTAAGTAACTAAAAACTCAATGTCACCGGAGAAGTGAAACCAAAGTGACATTTGAACCTAGAGCCAATGACAGCATGTCCTTCAATTTCAAAGGAAGAGCTTCATGAACTGAAAGAGCTTTAATGGCATACACGAAATCTCCAAGGGCATATACACTAGATAAAGTTTCTGATTGCTTGTGGGTTGTTTAGCCGTTTGGACAGCTCTCTCCTGTCTCCTCCATCCAAGGTGTAACTGGTTTAGGTCTTAGGAAGCACCTGTGGCCTAAAAAGCTGTGACGAGTCTTGGCTGCAGCCTACAAGTAGGTCCGGCCATTCTATTTTGGGTCAAGGAGACCTTCTGCCACCCCAAGTGACCCCAAGTAGACAAGTTCGGTTTGGGAGAGAGCACTGCTAGAATTTCTAACCAGGCTAGCTGTCGACCCCCAACCCCAAGGCCCTTCCCGAAAAAGATGAAAATCGGGGGACGGTCGAGGCAGAGGGGGGTGGGGGGAAACGAAGCGGGCCTGAGGGCTCCCGCCGTCCGTCTTCGGTCTGCTCCGGATCCCGCAGCTGGGGCCCGACCAGCATCAGGAGCTCGCCAAGAAGCAGGGATTCCCGGGGCGCGCAGAGGGAGGAGGGAACGAAGCAAAGCGAGGTTAGCAGCCTGCAGGTGTCGCCGAGCAAGGAGGACGAGGTCGCGTGGGGGCTGTGACTAATAAGAGTGTGGCTCTGCACCGGGACAGACTGGACACATTCCCGAGGCGGTGACCTTGGGCACGTGGCTCCACCGCTCTGCCCCTCGGTTTCCTCACCACTAAAGTGGGGGGGATCGTGAGGCAGAAAACGATTCTTGGGGTGCTTGGCGGGGCGTTGAGCTCCGCGGAGGAGGCAGGGAAGCCTCGCACTCCGGAGTCCTCAGGAGGCGGACCCGGGGCCGAGGGACTCACCCAACACATCGGCCGTGCGGTGGCGGGCCACGAAGCACGCGTCGTCCCCGTAGCACGCGCCCTTCTTAAGCAGGCCCTTACGGAAGTCCTTGCCGAAGCCGCAGCTCGCCGTCACCAGCCCGTAGTCGCCGCTGCCACCGCCACCGCCGCCGCCGCCGCCCGCCCTGGGATCGGTCTGCGACAGGCCGCCGAGGACGGCGCGGGCCACCAGCCGCCCGTACGACAGGACCGAGAACATCGCCGCCGCCGCCCCCCCGAGGAGGCGCGGGGCCCGGGGCACCGGAGGACGCCGAGGCCCGGAGCTGGCTCTCTCCTCAGCCGCAGCAGCGCCGCCGGGGCGTTCCTCGGGGCGGCGCGCACTGGCCACCACCGCCCCTGCCCGCCGCACGGGGCCTCGCACACGCTCCGCCGCACGCACTGGAGCCAGAGCGAGGTCAGAGCCGGCGGCTTCTCCGCCTCAGCCAAACTGGGGTCCCGGCTGCATCCGCCGCAACAGCCGCCATCTTCCGCTCCACTAGCGTGTTCCGGGCCGCGCCGGCAGCGCCGCCCCCTCTTCGGCCCCGCCCCGTCCCCGCCCCCTAATCGCGGCTCAAGTCCAAGCCCCGCCCCTGCTGGGTCGCAGCCCAATGTAGTCATTGGAATTGAGTTTGCGCAAAGGGTGTGGGCGCGGAGTCTCCTGGGAGTTGTAGTTCAGCCAGTTATAGTAGCCTTCGTCTTGGTTACCTGGGATCCAGGCTTTTGATTTCCCAGAGGATCTTAAACTAATAAGAATGAAGAGTAGACTGGTTTGGGGTTTTTTTGTTTCTTTTTTTGGGGGGGAGATAAGAGCAGAGTCCTTTTTTTCCTCTTTTCCCTATCTCTTTTGCTCCTCTTTTCGGATTTTTAAGAGTCTCATGGAGGCCAGGCTGACCTCAAACTCACTCTGTCGCCAAGGTTGGCCTTGAACTCCTGATCTCCTTGCCTACAACTTCCCAAGCACTGCGATTACAAATTGTGCACCACCATCCCCGGTTTAACAATTTCTTTCACACCCACACACCATTCATTCCTTTACATAACTGTGTAAGAAACCAAGATTGAGGTTCTATATGTTGCAATATGCAGTAAGAAACAGCAGTATACAAACCTAACATTTCCACAATTAAGATACCTTGAAAGCCCATGTCTAAAACGTCTGTGCTGGGTTCCTAAGATTGACAGTCTCCCTACCTCTGAGTTAGACACTGTGGAGGGCTGAGAACTGACAGTAATGAGGCCCCTTTCGCTCTCCTGCCACAGCTGCTGCCTCTTAAGAGGCCCATCTCTTGGCAGAAAGAAAGGACCAGGTGTGACAGCACATCTCTTTAATCCCTGGCAGTTGGGAGGCAAAGGTAAGAAGATCTCCCAGTTTGAGGTCAGTCTGATTTACATAGTGAGTTACAGGGAAGTCAAGGTTACATAGACCCTGTCTCAAACACACACAGACACACACACACACACACACACACACACACACAAAACCAGACAGAGGAGGAAGGAAAGAGGGGCCACTTATTTTTATTTTCTTCTAAAGCTCTCAGCCTAGCTCTAACAAAAATATTAAGCAGCCTTCCTCAAATTCTGACTACTGTAAGTTATTTCCCTCAGAAATTATTTCGGTTGAATAACAGCTAGCTAGGATTCTTTTTCTTCTTTCTTCTTTTTTTTTTGGGGGGGGGGAGGGTGTTTTCAAGACAGGGTTTCTCTGTAGCTTTGGAGCTTGTTCTAGAACTAGTTCTTGTAGACCAGGCTGGCCTCGAACCCACAGAGATCCACCTGCCTCTGCCTCCCGAGTGCTGGGATTAAAGGGGTGCCACCCTGCCCAGCCTCTTTTTTATTATTTTAAGGGAATTTTTGAAGATTTATTTTTTTATTTCATGTGTCATATGTGTGCAGTTGCCCATGGGAGCCAGAAGAGAGTGTTAGGTCCCTTAGAACTAGAGTTACAGACTGTTGTGAGCTGCCTTGTGGGTGGTGGGAATCAAACCCAGGTGTCTAGAAGAGCAGCCCATGCTCTTAACTACTGAATCATTTTTCCAGCCCATAATTACCTTATTTTTATGACAGGGTCTCCTGTAACTTTGGCTAACCTTGAACTTTCTATCTAGTCAAGGCTGACCTTGAACTCACACCTGATTCTGCTGTCTCCGCGTGCTAATTGCTGGGCATTATAGACCATGCCCCGTTTAGCTCATATATATAATACTGTTATGCATTTTTGGACAGGTTTTCCACCCTAGCCGGTAGGTGTGGTATATAATCTAGGTCCCAAATACCTTTTCTACCAATTTGGTGTTTTGTTGCTGACTGGCCTCCTGTTACGCACACAGCTGCCTCCGTACCTCTGTCCTTAGTCTCCTACCAATTAGGATGTAATTCCATAGCTGAGGGTCCTGTGTTTTCTGTTGTGTTCCCAGACCATTTGGACAAACAATCAATAGTTCTTTCAATGAATAAGTATTTCACCACAGTTCAGGTTCCTCAAGAGTAGAGATAAACTGACATCCTATTGTCAGGGTTTAATGTAATGCCTGACATACAAGAGAGGAGTTTGTAAATGTCTGGTCTGTTGGGTAAAAGAAAGAACAATGGGCTTGGAATCACACATAATAAAAGGATGGAAGGAAATGGTTGGATAGATGGAATTCACAAATAGAACTGGCCTTTAGTAACTCAGGACTGAATAATTTTAGTTTAATTTATTGCGTACAAGCCTCTGTGTGTGTGCATGTGCGTGCTTGTGCGCCTGCATCTCCACATCATGCCATGGTGCAAGCTATCAGGAGCTCGCTCTCTCCTTCCGCCTCTATGTGGGTTAAGGACCAAACTCAGGTTTCCAGAATTGCACAGTAAGTGTCTGTACTTGCTGAGCCAACTCTCAAGCCCCGTAATTTAATGGTAGCATAAAAATATCTCATCCAGGAATATTTGCCTTTTCCCAAATTCCCTTCAAACAGGATGACAGCTACTTTGGAGATTCCTATGTAAAGTTCCATTTAAAAAATTATACTTTCTTGCTGAGCAATGGTGGTACATGACTTTAATCTCAGCTCTTGGAAGGCAGAGGTAGGTGAATCTTTCTAAGTTCAAGGCCAGCCTGGTCTACAGAGCAAGTTCCAGGACAGCCAGAGCTACACAGAGAAACCCTGTCTTATAAACTAATATTATATATATATGTACACACACACACATATATATATAGCTTTTTAATGACACCTACAGTCCTGCCAATTACCCACTCAACACACATTACTATGTCACCCTAAATCCTCTCATCCTTAAACATTTATGCAATTCACAGTGTGCCAAGTTCAAGCTTCTGGAACACAACAGTTTCCATCAGAATTTAGCCTGATAAATCACTTTTCAGAGTGAGTGGCCTATAGTTGGATATACAGATAAAATAATTCACTTTTGGAATAAAAAGGAAAGCATCCGCCCTTGCTATATATACATGTATATATGCTTCAAGAATCGGTGCATGTCCAGAAGAAAGGGCAGTGCCTCTCTGGAATCCTCTGGCATTTCTGTCTCTGCCAACTGAGCTAAAGGTTGCTCTTTAAACCACGCACACCACTAGCCAGCCCCAGCCAGTCAGGTAATCCTACCCCAAGGACAAGCTTTTTTAAGATGGCACGTCAACCCCTGTTCCTTGCCTTGTCCGACTCCTGCAGACCAGTCAAACTTATTTTCAAGGCGTGTATAATTACCCAATTTCCGTGTCAGTCACGAGAACCGGTTGGATTGGGCCAGTGGGAACACAGGTGGCTCACTTGCCTGGCATTTGCCATAACCTCCGTCCCAAGATAGCCAGTAACCTCTGCCGTGATGGGGCTGCTGGTCTCAGTGTGGTGACTTCGGGGATCATATGCCTAGAATTTGAAGCCACTGAGATTCCTGCTGGCTGGTTGCTCTGTGAGGCATGTAGCTAGCAGTCCTTTCTCAGAGCTCCTGTGTGCTTTTGTGTTTGGGGGTTGGGGGGTTAAACAAGAGGTTCCCTGGAATCACCAGTTCCAGCACCAGCTCTGAAGTTTCACCAGAGAAGCCAGGGGAGAGGACTTTGCAAACACCTCTCTCTCTCTGCCCTCCCCTCAGGCTACAATTCAGATCTGACATTTTGCTGGACTTGAGAAACCCTGAGCTGAGTTACATTCCTAGCACTTCAAGGATTCCTGGGAGGTCAGTTGCTGCTCTCAGGGGCCAAGAAGTGGTGAAAATATCATCTGGGCTCTCGGGGCACCTCTGTGGCATTACGAAAAAGCTTTGCACGGGGATTGCCATAGCCTGGTCTCCTAAGAAAGGAAAAAAGAGGCATGTATTTTCTAATGAGAGCTTCCTGCTCTCCTTTTTGCTAGCCTAACCAAAAGGAACACTCGCCATTAATCAGTGGTCAGATTTCTCAACACTGATACTACTGACATTTGGGACAGGCTATGTCTTTGATGGAGAGGCTGCCTTGGACACCAGAGGTGACAGGCAGCAGCATCCCCGGATTTATCTCCATAAGATGCTGGTAACACTCTGCCCCTCCCAGAGGGATAACTGAAAATGTCTGAGCTCTTGGCAGTACCCCTGGGGATACAATCATTGCTGACGTAGCACTAGTGAGTTATGGCAATACCAGGCAAGTGAACAGATACTTGCTAAGCACTCATTAGGTTAAAAGCAGCCGCCGAGGCAAGGCTGGGAGGAGGTTGACCCTGAGAGGGTGGAGAGAGAAAGCAACCTCTATCAGTCAAGTAAAGGAGGCAGGATCAGGAAGGAGAAGTTGCCCCAAAGGGTGGAGAACTGCAGAACACACGAAGAAGTAGCCTCCTAGGAGGTGGCACTCAGCAGGTAGGGTTCTCACAGCACGCAGGAGGCCTCAGGTTTATCCCTAGCACATGGAAACCAAGGAATACTGGTACTCTCTTCACTCAGGAGGTGGTGGAAGCAGGGGAATTCAAGGTCATCCTCTGCCGTGTGGTGAGTTCCAGGCCAGCACAGGCTGCTTAAGACCCTTTCTTTCTTCCTTTTTTCTCTTTCTTTTCTTTTTTTTTTCAAGACAGGGTTTCTCTGTGTCACCCTGGCTATGCTGGAACTTGATCTGTACACCAGGCTGCCTCGAACTCACAGAGATCTGCCTGCCTCTGCCTCCCAGATGCTGAAATCAAAGGTGTGCACCACCATGACTGGACTTTTGGGACCCTTTCTGAAAGAAGAAACAAAAAGCAGGAGGAAGAGGGATTGCTGTCCCAAAGGCAAGGCAGAGTGGGACTTAAAATTAAGCCCAGGATTTAAAAGAGATCCAGTAACAGTGAGCAAGGAAGGTCAGAATGCACATCTTCCTCACTAAAAGGAATTCAGTATTTGTATACATGACAACAAGAATGAACCTTAAAAACCCTTTAAGTGAAAGAAGCTGAGGTTGTCAAGATGGTGCAGTGAGCAAAGGTGCTTGCTGCTAGACCTGACCATCTGTTTCAATCCCTGGGACCCAAATGGTAGAGGGAGGAAATACACTCCTGAAGGTGGTCTTCCACTGTCTCCATGTGTGCCAAGGCATACTCTCATTCAGACGTACAATAGATAATAAAAAAAAATTTTAAAAAGACGTGGGGCCTGGAGAGATGGCTCAGAGGTTAAGAGCATTGGTTGCTCTTCTAGAGGTCCTGAGTTCAATTCCCCCGTAACCACATGATGACTCACAGCCATCTGTAATGAGATCTGGTGCCCTCTTCTGGCCTGGAGGCAGACATGCAGGCAAAGCATTGTATACATAATAAATAAATCTTAAAAAAAAAAAAAATGGATGCCAAGTAAAGTGAAACACACTTTCAATCCCGAGGTAAAGGCAGAGAGATCTCTGAATTCCAGGACAGCCAGGGCTACATAGAAAAACCTTGTCTAAAAAAAAGAGAGAGAGGAAGAAGGAGAAAGAAAGAGAAAGAAGAAAGAAAAAGAAAAAAGAAAGAAGCCAGACACCAGGCTTCCACTTCTATAAATGTACAGAATAGGCCAGTCCATTCAGTGAGAAAGTGGATTAGTGTCGCCAGGCCTGATGGGAGAGGAAGCTGGAGAGTGAGTGACAATGTGGCAGAGGTTGCTCTGGGGGACTTCAGATTCTGGAATCACATAGTGACAGTGGTGGCACAGTCCTATAAAGTCCGTAATAGCCATTGAATAGTAGACTGTAAAGAGAACTTCATGGAGTGTGAAATATATGTCAATTAAAAAGGACCAAGAAAGGGTCACCCATGCTAGCTTGGGGGTACACAATACCAACCCAGGTACCCCGCGCTTCATTTATTTACTTAGTATTTATTTAGTGGTTCTTGGGATTGAACCTAAAACCTCAAACAAGCTAGGTGTGGTACTTGAATTGAGTGCCAACTTGTAGGAATCTAGACTCGCATACAAGACAAAGTTCTGGGCATAAGGGACTTCTAGACTGGGCTAATTAGGTGGGAAGCTCCACCCTAATGTAGTGTTTGACTCTGGCGTTCAAACACCGAGAAGGAGTCGCCCCCAGAGACCATCTCATACACCACAGCGCATGCAAAAGCATGAGGATTTTATTAATTCTGTCATGACAGGGTCCCCCAGCATTTGGGAAGCCGAGGGACCTCGAATAGCTGGTACAGTCTACTTTTAAAGGAGCCACAGAAGCAAGGGGGGTTGTTCTTTGACTATTCTGATTGATTTATTCGAAAGGGCTATTACCAATAATTGACTGGAGAGCTGTTGCCAGATCAGATGAGGCAAGAGGTCATTTTGATCCCGTTTCCCAGGGGACTGAATCAAAACATACGTATATGGGCAATTGTTCAGGAACTGAGTACGTGCTAATGTAGCTGTTAGGTCCTTGGTTCCCAGGGGAGGAGGGGAAGCACTGTGGCACAGAGGCTGAGAGGATTCAGAATTGTCAAAAATGGCTTCAGGATTGTCTTAAAGTCTTACATTAGTACCATTCCATTGCACTGGGCTCCCACATTGAGTAAAACAAAGGTGGCGAGCTGAGCACGGGCGATTATCTCCCTCTGCTTCTTGACTCTGGATGTCAGGATTCTCAGCTCCTACCGAGTTCCAGGGGTAAACTCAGAGTCTCAGGTTTTACCTGCTAAGCCGTCTCTCTGGCCCCATCCCACAGATGCCACATGATCATCTGCCTCAAGCTCCTGCCGCCAAACTTCCCCGTCATGGTGGACTGTACCTTCAAACTGTGAACCCAAACAAGCCCTTCCTCCCTTAAATTGCTTGTGTCCAGTATTTTATTACAGCATCAAGAAAAGCAACTAGTACACCAAGAAAGTGTTGTCCTGTTGGGTGACATCCCCAGCCCCGGACCCCTTTTAACTATTTTGAAAGGGGTTTTCCTGGTTTCCCAGGCTCCCTTAAGCCCACAGTACTCCTGCCTCAGCCTCCTGAGTAATGGGATTGTAGGTCTGCATCCCCACACCTGGCTACCGACCATTTGCACTCTCCCAGTTAACAGGAGTGATGACGGGAAATCAGGGCTGGGTGGTGTCATATACTAAGCTTGCACAGTGCGCTTTGCTTACAGTGCCTCTGACACTGAAACCATCCAATGCCTCGTGGCCCCTTACTCGCCCACTCATCCTTGACAATGCTTTACTTTACTACCTCCTATTGCAATCTCTGGACTCTGTGAGATACACACACACACACACACACACACACACACACACACACACACCAGTCCTGTCCCATCTTCACTTGGTCATAACGTTTATTTTCTTTAGTGTCTGGGTAAAAGTGAGGTTTCCCCAAGAGCAAGGAATCGTCTCTGCTTCTTGCAGCACTTTATCTCAAGGGTCCAGTGGAACGCCTGCTATTTAACAGGCACTAAGTAAACATCTAATGACAGACCAGCCTGAGTAAACCTTTGAGGTCACAAAGAACAAGCAATCTGCTTTACAGCTGAGGAAAGGGGGTGAATAAAAAAGTTATCCCACAGCGACATGGAGGCACATTTGTAATCCCAAGACTCAGGTCAGAGGCAGGTGGCTCTCTATGAATCTGACTACATAGAGCGTTCCAGGCAAGCCAGGGCTAAATAGTGAGACATTGTGTTTTTTCTGTTTTTTCTGGGTTTTTTTTTTTTTTGTTAAGCATGGTGGCATACACCTTTAATCCCAGCACACAGAAGAAAGAGGCAGGCAGATCTCTGTAAGTTTGAGGCCAGCCTGGCCTACACACTGAGTTTGAGGACAGCCAGAGCTACACAGAGAAACCCTGTCTTGAAAGCAAAACAAAAAAAAAAATCCTCCAAAACTTCCCCTAAGAAGGCAATGGATGGTTGGGTGTTACTGGTTTAAACTGGAGAGCTGGGGAGGTGTCTGAGCTCCTCCTGGAGGCTATGACTAGGATGGAACTGGGCTCCATCAGGTTGCTTTGCTGGGATGGGGCGGTCATGCTTTCCCCTCCAGACGACACCCGTAACCTCCTCTCCATTCTCTAATAATAGAAGTTTGTTCTCTGAGATTTGTGCACTTGGACCAATGTTCCACGAGTAAGCACACTGGGACTGGAGAGATGGCTTGACTGACAAGCATGAGGACCTACGCTAGGATACCTGGTTCAGTGGTTGTGCATCTACAGCCCTGGTGCTGAGGAGGCAGAGACAGGATCCCTGGTGCTCACTGGGGAGTTCCGGGTTTGGTGAGAGATACTAACTCAAAAAAGAAGGTGAAGAGCCATCAGGGAAGACATCTGACATCAACTTCCAGCCTCTGTCCACACAGGCATGCATGTGCACACGCACTTGCACCTATGCACACGTACGCAGGAATACGTCCGCTCATACAAAAAGTAGAGACACGACCCAGTTCTGGCCAGTCAGCACTTCATATTCTCATGGTCAGAGTCATGGGTCGGAAAAGGAAGCACCTGACCAGTGTGAAACCAATGAAACCGGTTCTGAGATCGTGTAGAAAGTGAGCAGGTGAGATTCAAACCTGGGACTCTGCCTCTTGGGCTTCCCGGGAAGAACCAGCTGTGGCACTCATTGAAGCCCCTTGTGAAACCCAGCCTCCCTCAAACACAAATCACAAGAGGTTCACCTAGGACTTAAGCCTCTGGCTTTGACTTGCAAAACGGAGACGTAACAGACACACCACGTGACTAGCTCCCATGGCTACCCGAACAGAGTCAAGAACAAAGTTCCCACCACAAAGCGGCTGTGAGGAGGGAGCGTCTCCGCTTATTTGCATAGAGAGGGAACAGGTGTCTCTCAGCCCTGAAATCACTGAAGGAAATTTCTGACTTCCGGCAAGCACCTGGTTGGAGGGCTTGAACAAGATGCTGGGTGTGTAACCTGTCCTTCCTTTTTCTTTCTCGAACTGTCCAGACCCTCAGAAGCATGCCTTCTACTGATACGGTAGATACCTAGTCCCTGAAGTAACCCAGGCTGGGACTAGCAAAGTTAGTTTGATCCCGACGGAGGCTGTGTCTGACCAAACTGGGTCTCCTGTGAGATTTGCACACAGAGTTGAGATTTCTAGTGTCCTGATTTGCACAGCAATGTTACCAGTGTCTGTCTCCCCACAAAACCCAACATGTTCACTGATGTTGCTCTCAGAGAGCTCCAAGAGGCACACACGAGGATCAACCCTTGAGGGGGGCTAAATAACACACAAAGATCAGATTTTTGGTGCAATCGGGGTCTTAGGCTTAAAGATAATTTAACTATAGATTCTGGGTGGTTAGAGATAGCCGAAATTGTTCTGTTGGGTTGTAACCAGCAAAGATCTAACTAAGGACAAAGGCTTCTGGGGCTGGCCTTGGAACTCACCTGCAGGAGGAAAGGGTGAGGGGAGGGGGCACACAGAGTTTGACCTCAGCAGGTAGCTAGATTAGATGATTGGAGAAAAGCCTGTCTGTCCCAGAGGAGGCCTGCCTAAACTGCTAGGTGCCGGTCGGTGGAGATTTCACTGCCTGCAGCGTGTTTCAGACAAGCTGTATAACCCTAGCCATGAATATAGGAGTATTTGACCATAGCATATTAGTACGTTTTTATTAGTGAACACAAATGAGGCAGGCAGGGTGACCCGTGCCGTATCGTAAGTATTCAAGATGGCAATGGCAGGAAGATGATGAATTTGAGGCCAGCCTGGGCAGCAGTGTGAGACCCTGTCTGAACATTTTTTTTTTGGTTTTTCGAGACAGGGTTTCTCTGTGGTTTTTGGAGCCTGTCCTGGAACTAGCTCTTGTAGACCAGGCTGGTCTCGAACTCACAGAGATCCGCCTGCCTCTGCCTCCCGAGTGCTGGGATTAAAGGCGTGCGCCACCACCGCCCGGCTGAACATTTTTTTTTTACATTCATTAATTGTATATATGTGCGCATTCACATGCCATGGGTATATTTGACTATATATTTGACTATAGTGTATAATCAAAGGACAACCTGCAGGAATCAGCTCTCTCCTTCCACTATCTTTAGGGAAAATACCCCCATCCCCCAAAACAGGGTTCTAACACAGGCCCAAGGTACAGGAAGTCTGCTGCTCATGAAATCCCTGAACCATGGCTAACCCACCTCACATACCTAGAGGCTGCAAAAACAGGCAATCTGACTCATCTTGGACAAGTTGTTTATCCAGCAAAACAGTTTCTGGATCAGGGAAGCCCTGCCCCCTACGCATGACAGTTTCCTGCGGCAGTGGGTACGCTGTGCTGCTGAGTCTCCGGGCACCCCTCTCAGGCCAGTAAAAGTTGGCTCTGATGGGCAAGATGGCTCAGCAGGCAAAGGAGCTTGCAACCAAGTGTTAGCGATCTGAGTTCAATCCCAGGAACCCTATCCTGGAAGCCCAGAACTAACCTCTGCCCTCAAATGCCCCCAAACAAAAAGTTGGCTCTTGCCCTTAAGGCGGATCTAAGCATTTATTCTTTCATTTACCTCTGCCAGTAATTCTTATTATGTGGATCTCTGGGGTCAAACTGGAGTTATCAGGCTTGGCAGCAGGCACCATTATTTGCTGAACTATCACACCAGTCCCACCCTGTTTTTTAGTTGATGCTGGGAATTGAACTCATGGCCTCCTGAATGCTAGCCAAACATTGCCCCTGTACTACTCCCAGCCCTTTCTGCCTCCAAATAAATAAATTAAAATTTTGAAATTTAAAAAATGAAAAGGGTCGAAGGCGGTGGTACTGGCTTCTAATCCCAGCACTGGGGAGGCAGAAACAGTCAGATCTTTTTGAGTTCAAGACCAGCCTGGGGGCTAGAGAGATGGCTTATGGGTTCCTGAGTTCAGTTCCTAGCATCCACATGGTGGCTTACAACCATCTGTAATGGGATCTGATACCCTCTTCTGTCTGGTGCCCTCTTCCATCATGCGTGCATATGTGCAAAGAGAGTACTCACACACATAAATAAATAAGTCTTTCAAGGCCAACCTAGTCTACACAGAGTTCCAGGCCAGCCAGGGCTACATGCTGAGACCATAAATGAGTAGAATATGTAAGAAAGACAAGTGGAAGTAGGTCCTCGTCTTTCCACACAAAGCAGAAAATGAAAAGAGTGAAGGAAGCTGATGCCTGAGAGCCGCAGGCAGAGGGAAACAGGCTTGCTCCTGACGTCAAGGAGGACTGAATTGTTCTTAGATATGCTTCCTGTCACCTTCCAGGATGGCCTAGGCTGGAAGCCTTTCCCAGGAGACAGACCCAGCAGGTGTGAGAGGGAAAGAAGCTTTCCAGGCCCCCGAAGAGGCTTTAAGAGGGGACAAAAGACCCACAAGTCTTAGGAAACCCAAGAAGAAATTGAGGTGTGTGTGTGAGTCTGTGTGTGTCAAGATTAGTCATCCCTCTGGGAGGATTTAAGCTGAAACCTGGGTTTTGTGACTTAAGCCTGTAGTTCCACTCTCTGGAAGCTGAAGTAGCAGGTAAAGCACTCGCCACCAAGACTAATGACCTGAGCTTGATCCCTGGAACCTGCAAGTCGTCCTCTGGTCTCCATATCTGCACTATGGTACCTGTGTAAATACACAGACCATGGTAATTGTTTTTCACAAAGAGTTCAGAGCCTGCCTAAACTACATATAGAGACTTTGGATCAAAATAAAAGTTATTTGATCTCTGACTTTATGTATAAATTCCACAAAAAGAGTTGGGTGGTGATGGTGAACACCTTTAATTCCAGTGCTTGGGCAGCAGAGGCAAGTGGACCTCTGTGAGTATGAGACCATCATAGTCTACAGAGCGAGTTCCAGGACTGCCAGGAATACACACAGAGAAATCCCACCTTGGGGAAGAAAACAAAAACAAAAAATAGGGGCTGGAGAGATGGCTCAGTGGTTAAGAGCATTGCCTGCTCTTCCAAAGGTCCTGCGTTCAATTTCCAACAACCACATGGTGACTCACAACCATCTGTAATGAGGTCTGGTGCCCTCTTCTGGCCTGCAGGCATAGACACAGACAGAATATTGTATACACAATAGATAAATAAATATTTATAAATAAATAGATTGATTGATTAATTAATTAATTAATTCAGGCTGGGCGGTGGTGGCTCACACCTTTAATCCCAGTACTAGGGAGGCAGAGGTAGGTGGATCTCTGTGAGTTCAAGGCCAGCCTGGGCTACAAGAGCTAGTTCTAGGAAAGGCTCCAAAGTTACAGAGAAGCCCTGTCTTGAAAAAATAAATAAATAAATAAATAAATAAATAAATAAATCAACAAAATGAAGAAGAAACAAAGGAAAATAAAAACAAACTCCAGGTAACAAAAGAAAATTTTTTAAAAAATTAATTTATTTGCATTTTATGTACATTGGTTTTTTTCCTGCAGATATGTCTGTATAAGGCTGTCAGATCCCCTGGAACAGGGGTTACAGACGGCTGTGAGCTGCCATGTGGGCGCCATTTGTAGTGAAGAGGTAAGCAGGCCTGCTTTTCATCCCACCTGGATCCCACACGGCTAGCTTTACATCTGAAATAATAACACACAAACTGTATTCATTTAAAAACTGCCTGGCCCATTAGTTCCAACCTCTTATTGGCTAATTCTCACATCTTGACTAACCCATTTCTTTTTTTTTTTTAAATATTTATTTATTTATTTATTATGTATACAATATTCTGTCTGTATGCCTGAAGGCCAGTTGAGGGCGCCAGATGTCTTCACAGATGGTTGTGAGCCACCATGTGGTTGCTGGGAATTGAACTCAGGACCTTTGGAAGAGCAGGCAATGCTCTTAACCACTGAGCCATTTCTCCAGCCCCCGACTAACCCATTTCTAATAACCTGTGTAGCACCATGAGGTGGTGGCTTACCGGGAAAGATTCAGCATATCTGACCTGGTGGTTGGCTCCATGGCATCTGACTCACTTCCTTTATTCCCAGCATTCTGTTCCTGTCTACCCCGCCTACCTATGTTCTGACCTATCAGGCCAAGCAGTTTTCTTTATTAACCAATGAAAGTAACAAATAGACAGATGACCCTCCTCCATCAGTTCTTGAGATCCTACCTAGAACAACAAGACAACAAAAGGAGATCAAGGGGGATATAAATTGGAAAAGAAGAAGTCAAACTCAACTATTTGCTGATGATATGATTGTTTACATAAGCAATCCCAGAAATTCTACCAAGGAACTTCTACAACTTATTAACACTTTCAGTAATGTAGCAGGATACAAGATTAACTCAAATAAATCAGCAGCCCTCCTTTACACAGATGATAAATGGGCTGAGAAAGAAATCAGAGAAACATCACCCTTCACAATAGCCACAAATAGCATAAAATATCTCGGAGTAACTCTAACCAAACAAGTGGAAGACCTGTATGACAAGAACTTTAAATATTTGAAGAAAGAAACTGAAGAAGATACCAGGAAAAGGAAAGCTCCCTCATGCTCTTGGGTAGGTAGAATTAACATAGTAAAAATGGCAATCTTAAAAAAAGCAATCTAGGGGCTGGAGAGATGGCTCAGAGGTTAAGAGCATTGCCTGCTCTTCCAAAGGTCCTGAGTTCAATTCCCAGCAACCACATGGTGGCTCACAACCATCTGTAATGGGGTCTGGTGCCCTCTTCTGGCCTGCAGGCATACACACAGACAGAATACTGTATACATAATAAATAAATAAATATTAAAAAAAACAAAAGCAATCTACAAGTTCAATGCAATGCCCATCAAAATCCCAGCAAAATTCTTCAAAGACCTCAAAAGAACAGTACTCAACTTCATATGGAAAAGCAAAAGACCCAGGATAGCCAAAACAATCCTGTACAATAAAGGAACTTCTAGAGGCATCACAATCCCTAACTTCAAACTCTACTACAGAGCTACAGTACTGAAAACAGCCTGGTACTGACATAAAAACAGACAGGAGGAACAATGGAATCAAATCGAAGACTCAAATATTAATCCACACACCTACAATCACCTGATTTTTGACAAGGAAGCAAAAAAATATCTAATGGAAAAATGAAAGCATATTTAACAAGAGGTGCTGGCATAACTGGATAAACATGTAGAAGAATGAAAATAGATCCATCTATCACCATGCACAAAACTCAAGTCCAAATGGATCAGAGACCTCAACATAAAGCCAACTACACTGAACCTCATAGAACAGAATGTGGGAAGTAAATTTGAACGCATTGGCATAGGAGACCACTTCCTAAATACAACCCCAGTAGCACAGACACTGAGAGAAATAATGAATAAATGGGACCTCCTGAAACTGAAAAGCTTCTGTAAAATAAAGGACACGGTCAACAAGACAAAACGTCAGCCTACAGAATGGAAAAAGATCTTCACTAATCCCACATCAGACAGAGGTCTAATCTCCAAAATATACAAAGAACTCAAGAAATCGGTCATCAAAAGAACAAATAATCCAATAAAAAATGGAGTACAGACCTAAACAGAGAACTCTCAGCAGAGGAATCTAAAATGGCTGAAAGACACATAAGGAAATGCTCAACATCCTTAGCTATCAGGGTAATGCAAATTAAAACAACTCTGAGATTCCATCTTACACCTGTAAGAATGGCCAAGATCAAAAACACGAATGAGGGGGCTGGAGAGATGGCTCAGCGGTTAAGAGCACTGGCTGCTCTTCCAGAGGTCCTGAGTTCAATTCCCAGCAACCACATGGCTCACAACCATCTGAGATCTGGTACCCTCCTCTGGCATGTGGGCATACATGGAGGCAGAATGTTGTATATATAATAAATAAATAAATCTTTAAAAAAAAAACACGAATGACAACTTATGCTGGAGAGGTTGTGGGGAAAAGGGAACACTTCTGCATTTCTGGTGGGAGTGCAAGCTGGTACAACCCCTTTGGACACCAGTGTGGTGATTTCTCAGAAAATTAGGAAACAACCTTTCTCAAGACCCAGCAATACCACTTTTGGGTGTATATCCAAAGCATGCTCAACTGTACCACAGAACATGTGCTCAACTATGTTCATAGCAGCTTTGTTTGTCATAGCCAGAACCTGGAAACAACCTAAATGCCCCTCAACCAAAGAATGGATAAGGAAAATGTGGTAAATTTACACAATGGCGTACTACACAGCAGAAAAAATAACGACACCTTGAATTTTGCAGGAAAATGGATAGAGCTAGAAAACATATTGAGAGAGGTAACCGAGACCCAGAAAGACAAATATCATATGTACTCACTCATAAGTGGCTTTTAGACATAAAGCAAAGAAAATCAGCCTACAATTCACAATCCCAGAGAACCTAGGCAACAATGAGGACCCTAAGAGGGACATACATGGATCTAATCTACATGAGAAGTAGAAAGTAGAAAAAGACAAGATCTCTTGAGTAAATTGGGAGCATGGGAACCATGGGAGAGGGCTGAAGGGGAGAGGAAAGGAAGGAAGGGAAGCAGAGAAAAATGTATAACTCAATAAAATCAATTAAAAAAAGAATATGAATGTTCTATCTGCAAGTACAACTTTATGCCAGAAGAGGCTATCAGATCCCATGAGAGATGATTGTGAGTCATTTTGTGGTTTCTGTGAATTGAACTGAGGACGTCTGGAAGAGCAGTCAATGCTCTTAATTGCTGAGACATCTCTCCATTCCCAATCTCTGGTTTGGGCTTTGATTCAGGGTTGGGGGGGGGAGTCTCACTCTATATCCAAATCTGGCCTGGAACTCACTATGTAGCCCAGGCTAGCCCCAGACTCACAGCAATCCTCAGCTCAGCCTCCTGAAAGCTAGAAGAAAAAAATAATCCATAATGCATACAATGAATAGAGAATTTGTATCTAGGGGCTGAGGTGATGCCTCCGTGGCTGGAACTTGCTGCTCTTTCAAAGGACCCAAGTTCAGTTCCCAGCACTCATGATAGTAACTCCCGCTCCAGAGGTCAGACACATGCACACAGAAGGAATTCCTATCTAGAATATAAAACAAATGCACATTAATAAATAGTAACTACAGAAAAAGTTTAAATGCCCACAAACAAATTCAGAAAAAAATTCCTTGTATCCAATAAATAAAAAGAGATACCTGCTCAAAGGAGTCCACAGGAGGTGCCTGCAGTACAGAGGCTTGCTCCAACAGCATAGGGAGAGCTCTTGACTCTAAACCACGACTGGTGAAACATGGAGAGTGGAAACAGAGGAACTGAAGAGAAGGCTGCACAACGTGAGGACCTGAGTTTGAGCCTTTGAACCTACCTGATTGATGCTAGATGTCTAGATGGGAGGTGAGTAGTTTGCAGTCCCGAGACAGGAGGCTGAAACATAGGATGACCTTGAACTCCTAATCCTTTTGTCTCCACCTCCCAAGTGCTGGAGTTGTGGGTCACTATGCCCAGTTGAACTGCTTTCAAAATGCAAGTAGGCTTTTCCAAATAATAATAAAAATTAAAAATAAAAGGCATGGGGCCGGGTGGTGGTGGCGCACGCCTTTAATCCCAGCACTCGGGAGGCAGAGGCAGGCGGATCTCTGTGAGTTCGAGGCCAGCCTGGTCTACAAAGGGAGTTCCAGGACAGGCTCCAAAGCTACAGAGAAACTCTGTCTCAAAAAACAAAACAAAATAAATAAATAAATAAAAGGCATGGTTTTGCACACCTTTAATCCTAGCAAAGCATTCAGGAGGCAGAGGCAAGTAGATCTCTGTGAGTTCAAGGCCAGCCTGGTCTAGATAGTGATTTCCAAGAAAGCCAAAACTACTAGTAGAGAGACCCTGTCTCAAAAAACAAAACAAATAAACAAACAAACAAAAACAAAAAAATGAAACCAAACCAAAATCTACAAAAGTTATAGTAAATAATGTCTTTTACAGATTTTTTTTTTATGTGTGTGTATGAAAAGAAGCATTTTATTTCTGAGGGAGAATCCCAGTTAAGGCTCTGCCTCAAATTAACAATGCTCAACTGAATAATTTTCGGGGGGACCTCTTGGCTTCTCTGAAAGAATATTCTAGAGTCCATGCCCATGGTAAGTTCTAAGTGTCCTTAAAAACTTTTTTTTTCTATATTGGGGAGATGGAAGTCAGTGGACAACTTGCTGGATTCAGTTCTTGACCTCCACTTTGTGGGTTCTGGGTCTGGAAATCAGGTTGTCCAGTCTGGCAAGAAACACTTTTACACACTGGACCATTTCCCAGACCTTAAGTGTCTTCTCAGCTTCTGTGGTCTCGCTGGCACTTCACTGCCTAGGATGTGCTCAATTAACATTCGTGGAATAAACGGGAGCCAATGAAAAAATAGTTGTGTTCTCACCCCCCACACCCCCCACCCTCGCCAGCTGGGCTTAGAGAACAGTTTCATGATAAATGCTGCCACCTGCAGGTAGAAGGTAGAGCTGGAATGTTCAGAACAACAGTTTGGAAAGACGCAACAAAGTTCCGTCAACTTCAGAGCGATGTTTCATTTTCTTTAGTTTTTTTTTTTGTTGTTGTTGTTGTTGCTGTTTATTTATTTATTTTTTTTTTTTTGGTTTTTCGAGACAGGGTTTCTCTGTGGCTTTGGAGCCTGTCCTGGAACTAGCTCTGTAGACCAGGCTAGTCTTGAACTCACAGAGATCCGCTTGCCTCTGCCTCCCAAGTGCTGGGATTAAAGGCGTGCGCCACCATCGCCCGGCTCTTTAGGGTTTTTTTTTTTGTGTGTGTGTGTACTCTATCAGCCTGCGTCTGTCATTTCCAGATCTGGACCTCTACCCCTTTCCCCGGCAAATGTTTTCAAGCCTTCTGAGAGCTTATTAAATGATTAGTGCCATGCCACCCCACATTTTACCGCTGTCACTGTTTCCTATAGGAATCTGAGCACACAGAACAAATCCACAGTCACATGATTAACAGGTGGCAGAAGTGAGGGGGGGTTGAGCCCAAGCACTGCTCTGAGATGTGTTCTAAGTTTTTACTTTTTAATTTGTATGTGCATGTGTGTGCCACGTGTGTGCAATGCCTGTGGAGGTCAGAAGGGGGCATCAGATTACCTAGCATTGGAGTTACAGACAGTTGTGAGCCACCAGCCCATTGGTGCCAGGAACTGAACTAGGGTCCTAGCATGCGTGGCTGCACATGCTATTGCACATAAGGAGGTCAGAAGACAACTTATGGAAGTTCTCTCTTTCCAGCATGTGGGTGCTAGAGGTCAAACTCAGGTTATCAAGCTTGATGGTAAGTGCCTGTACTCAATGAGCCTTCATCAGGATGGCTGTGTGTGTGTGGGGGGGGGGGGTTGCACTTGGATTTGTTTTTGAGATGCTGTCTCACTATGTAACTTCAACTGGCTTGTCATTATCTATGTAGACAATGTTGGCCTCAAACTCACAAATGCAACTGCCTCTTCCAGCCCTGAGTGCAAGGACTAAAGGAGTGTGCCCCATGCCCGGCCTGTGTCTGAACTTTAACATTTTTAAGAGGAATTTAGATTCACAGCAGAATTGGGCAGAAGGTAGAGAGATATTTGCCATATGCTCCCCCACCTCAGTCTTGTGTTCTTAGAATATGTTCTTTTCGTCTTTCTTCTGCCTCTCCACGCCTGACATAGGATGTTCCCTAAAACATGGAAACCTGGTAGACAGTCCCCGGCTGTCAATCTCCAGAGACATGTTCCTAAAATGACGACAAAGGGATGAAAAGTGAACACACACAGAAGATGGGAGACACTGCTCACCAGACATCCAGGTACTTCCTGAAAGACAGGACCAATGGTCTTGCTCAGTGGTAAAACCCCAAGCGTTTCTGAAGGAATTGCTGAGCGATAAGCTAGCTGGAGCTGATGAACCCCAGAAAGGCACCTGGGGTGATATGGAGACCAAACCCCAGTAATTCAAGGGACATCTGCAAACTCGGGACCCAAAGATTTATTATCCTTGCTGGGCAGTGGTGGCACATGCGTTTAATCCCAGCACAGGAGCAGAAACAGGCAGATCTCTGTGAGTTCGAGGCCAGCCTGGTCTATCAAAGTGATTTTCAGGACAGGCTGCAAGGCCAGAGAAACCCTGTCTTAAAAAAAAAAAAAGAAAAGATTTATTATCCTGTCTTTTAAAAAAAATATTTATTTATTTACTATGTATACAATATTCTGTCTGTGTGTATCTCTGCAGGCCAGAAGAGGACACCAGACCTCATTACAGATGGTTGTGAGCCACCATGTAGTTGCTGGGAATTGAACTCAGGACCTTTGGAAGGGCAGGCAATGCTCTTAACCACTGAGCCATCTCTCCAGCCCCTTATTATCCTGTCTTGTATTTGCTCATTTTTTTCTCTTTAATTTGTAAAGATGTTCATTTGGATTAGAGTTCTGGGGCATTTGTGACTACTTGTCTTTGAAATGGGGGTCTCACTATATGGCCCACAATTGGCCTTGAACTTGCCTGCTTTGGGGTCCTGAGTGCTGGGACTACATGTACTTACCACCATGGCTGGCTTTTAATAAACTCCACAGTGGCCCATCAATAATGCATTTTATATGAATTCTTTTTTAAAAGATTTATTTATTTATTATGTATACAACATTCCTTCCATGTACACCTGCACACCAGAAGGAGGCACCAGATCTCATTACAGATGTCTGTGAGCCACCATGTGGTTGCTGGGAATTGAACTCAGGACCTCTGGAAGAGCAGTCAGTGCTCTTAACCACTGAGCCATCTCGCCAGCCCCTATATGAATTCTTTTAAGGATTTATTAATTATGTATACATGTGCATCTGGGTGTGTGTATATGTACATATGAATGCAGGTTCACAAAGAGACCAGCAGAGGGAGTCCGATCCCCTGGAGCTAGATTTGCAGGCAGTTGTGAGTTGCCTGAAGTGGGTGCTAGGACTCAAATACCAATCTTCTACAAGCACCATTAGCCATGGAATCATCTTTCCAGTCTTGGTTTTGCATTTAAGTCTGTCCAGACTTAGCTTTGGCCTTGCTATGCAGCTAAAGCTGGCCTTGAACTCTGGATTTTCCTATCTTTGCCTCCTGAATACTGGAATTATATGTACCTCCTTTCCTTTCCTTTCCTTTCCTTTCCTTTCCTTTCCTTTCCTTTCCTTTCCTTCAGACAAGCTCTTTCCATTAGCTTAGGGGCTGCCTTGAACTTCGTACCATCCTCCTGCCTGAGCCTTCCAAGTGTGTCATGACACCTGGCCTCAGACTCTGGGTGCTTTTGGTACCTCAACATTAAACTACAAAGTCAACATGTCACTTCACGTCAATGGGATTAAGAGCCAACTGAAGGTAGGTTGAAGATTACACACACCTGAGGTCCATCATCAGGGAAGCTGGCTCAGAAAGGATGAAAGCTACACAGTGAATCTCTCTCTCTCTCTCTCTCTCTCTCTCTCTCTCTCTCTCTCTCTCACACACACACACACACACACACACACACACACACCAAACAAACAGCAGCCGGGAATATGGTTCAATTCATAGTGTGTTTATTTACTACACAGGAAGCCTAGGTTTATCTCTGGTGTCATGTACACTGGGTATGGTGACATGCACCTGCTATCCCTTTCACTGGGGAGGTGGGAGCAGGGGAGCAGGAAGACCAGAAGTTCAAAGTCATTCTTACTTATCTGAGAGTTTCAGGCTAGCCTGTGCTGTGCGAGAGATTCTATCTTTAAAAAAAAAAAAGCCAACTAGTTAATTAACCAGCAAAGAGATAACAACAATGGCCTTTCAAGTTAGCAAAAAAACAAAAATGGAAATAAAATTGAGTAGACCTCAACTCCCAGTGTTTCAAGAGCTTGTGAAACAGGAGCTAATATACAAGTGGGGGACAAACTGGGAAGTCACTCTGGAGAAAAGTTGGGCAGTTTCTTATAAACTTCCAACACACATGACCATAGAACTCATCCCTAGGAAGGGCATCCAAGAGAAATGAAAGCATGTGCCCACTTAAAGTCTATGTTGAACCTGTTAGAGTGGCTATATAAAAATCACTGAAGCCAGGCAGTGGTGGCACATGCCTTTAATCCCAGCACTCGGGAAGCAGAGGCAGGCAGATCTCTGATTTTGAGGCCAGCCTGGTCTACAGAGCTAGTTCCAGGACAGACTCCAAAGATAGACAAAGAAATCCTGTCTGGAATAACAAACAATTTTTTTTTAAATCATTGAAAACTGAAAACAAGCCGGGCGGTGGTGGCGCATGCCTTTAATCCCAGCACTCGGGAGGCAGAGGCAGGCGGATCTCTGTGAGTTCGAGACCAGCCTGGTCTACAAGAGCTAGTTCCAGGACAGGCTCCAAAACCACAGAGAAACCCTGTCTTGAAAAACCAAAAAAAAAAAAAAAAAAAAAAAAAAAAAAAACTGAAAACAAACCAAATCTACTACCCAATAAATGGATGAGCAACTGCAACACATCCAGTTTTGGAATACTTGTTGTTAACAACAATGTTGGATGGGAAGAAACTCCAGCATAGATGGATTTACTGGCTATTTTTATTTAGGTAGTTTTTATTTTATTTATTTTTTATTTATTATGTATACAACGTTCTGTCTGCCTGTACACCAGAAGAGGGTGCCAGACCTCATTATAGATGGTTGTGAGCCACCATGTGGTTGCTGGGAATTGAACTCAGGACCTCTAGAAGAGCAGGCAATGTTCTTAACCACTGAGCCATCTCTCCAGCCCCCTACTTAGTTTTTAATAATCAAAGTGTCACATTTAGATTTGCTCTCTTATTTGTGGGTGCACACATGCAATGAGGTGCCCACGGGGCCAGAAGAGGTTTTGCATCCTTTAGAGCTGGAGCTGCAGAGGTTGTGAGGTGTAGGTGAACTTTCCTTTCCTGCCTACCAGTTCCCAAATAACCAATGCAGATACTTAATATTTATAAATGCTCAGCTGATCGCTCAGGCTTATTACTAACTAGCTCTTACAACTTAAATTAATCCATTTCTATTAATTTATGTGCTGCCAGGTAGCTCATGGCTTTACCTGTTCTTCAGCATGTCTTGCTCCCTCTGCTTCTCGTGGCTCTCTCCTGACTCTGTCCTCTTCTTCCCAGAATTCTCCTAGTCTGTTCTCCCACCCAATCTCTCCTGCCCAGCAATAGGCCAGTCAGCTATTTATTACCAATGACAGTAATATATATTTATAATATACAAAGATTGTTCCACAGCAGTGAGACACCGTGCAGGTGCTGGGAACTGAACCCTGGTCCTCTGCAAGAGCAAGTGCTCCTAGCTGCTGAATCATCTCTCTAGCTCCTAGGTGGACAGTTTAGGTAACCCACATACCAGTGTTTTGGGCAAAATATGGAACTGTGAATTTTTTAAAAAAAATAGTCTTGCCGGGCAGTGGTGGCGCACGCCTTTAATCCCAGCACTCGGGAGGCAGAGGCAGGCGGATCTCTGTGAGTTCGAGACCAGCCTGGTCTACAAGAGCTAGTTCCAGGACAGGCTCCAAAACCACAGAGAAACCCTGTCTCGAAAAACCAAAAAAAAAAAAAAAAATAGTCTAACAGAAATGGTCACCATTGTCCCTAAGGCTTGCAAAATGTAGGAGCAGATGCAATCTATATTTTGACTTGTAAAGAAGTCAAATATCAAAAAATTACATTGAGTTTATCAGGGATTGCAATTGGACAAGAGGACTTTGCGGACTTTTCACAAAATGTTTGAAAGCATGAGGCTTTAAGACTTGAGAAGTCAGGCAGTGGTGGCGCACAACTTTAATCCCAGCACTCGGGAAGCAGAAGCAGGCAAATCTGTGTGAGTTCAAGGCCAGCCTGGTCTACAGAGAAAGTTCCAGACAGGCTCCAAAGCTACAGAGAAACCCTGTCTCAAAAAAACAAAAATCAAAAAAAAAAAAAAGGACTTGAGGAGAGCTGGATAGTGGTAGTGCACACCTTTAATCCCAGCATTTGGGAAGCAGAGGCAGGTGGATCTCTGTGAGTTTGTTCAGGACCAGCCTGGTCTACAAAGCAAATTCCAGGACAGTAAGGACTGTTTCACAGAGAAACCTTGTCTCAAAAATAAAAAATAAAAAATAAAAAATAAATAAATAAATAGACTTAAGGAGGGGCTGGAGAGATGACTCAGCCGTTTAGAGCATTGGCTGCTCTTCCAGGGGTCCTGAGTTCAATTCCCAGCATCTACATGGCGGCTCACAACTGTCTATGACTCTAGTTTCACGAGTTCTGCTGCCCTCTTCTGGTGTGCATGCATATGAACAAAACACTCATATACATAAAATCTATAAATAAATAAACTTTTTGAAAAAAGAAGGACTTGAAGAAAACCTCCCAATTCATATAATCAATCATAAAGGCAGAAATGGAGGTTGGTGTGGTGGCATATGCCTGTTGTTGGAGACTGAGGCAGGACTGTCATGAGTTCGAGGTCAGTCCGGGCTACACAGTGAGATCCTGTCTAAAACAACAACAACAACAACAAAAAATTAAAGGTTCTTTTGTTCCTTCATCATAATACGTGGCTAGAGTAGTCTGGTGACCTTCTGCGGTGTATCGATAGGCAAAGAAGGCAATGCCTGGGGTAGGGAATTCAAGAACGGTGGAGAAGGGCTGGAGAGATGGCTCAGAGGTTAAGAGCTGCTCTTCCAGAGGTTCTGAGTTCAATTCCCAGCAACCACATGGTGGCTCACAACCATCTGTACTGAAATCTGGCGCCCTGCTCTGGCGTGCGGGCATACATCGAGGCAGAATGTTGTATACATAATAAATAAATAAATCTTTAAAAAAAAAAAGAACGGTGGAGAAGACTGAACTCCATATTCCTTCAAAGGTCCCAAGACGCTTCTAAAGTTCCCTCCACCCATCAGCAGCGGATTTTTTATTAGAAATACTCACTCCTAGGTTCTGTTTAGAGTTGACTGACTCTAAATACCATGAGGCTGTAGCTGGGATTCTACATTTTTAACGAAACCGCCACGCGACCCGCAGGGTCTTACAACAAAGTTCCTTAGAAAGAGCAGCCTCAGGCTCCGCCCCGGCGGGTTCTGGCCCCGCCCCTGCAACGCCCACCCAGCCCCGTCCTTCCCGGCGCGGCGTAGTCTCCGCCCCTAGCCCCGCCTCCTTGCGGAATCCTCGGGCTTTAAGCCTATCCCCACTGGCCTGGCCCCAGGCCCCACCTCCTCCTTCAGACTTTCCCGGCCTCGGGAGCCCTTTCCCGTGATACCTTGCGCTCGGCTGTGGCCGTTGCCTGGCAACTCACAGGCCTGGCTGCTGTGCTCGGCCATGGGGCCGCGGGGCTTCCCGCCGCTTCTGTTGGTGCTCCTGAGCTGCTGCGCTTCAGCGAGCACCCAGGCCGTGGCCACCTCGGCTGTGGCCACCCCAGCCATGACGCAGGAGGACCTCAACTCCACCGAGGCCACCCCAGACATGACGCAGGAGGACCTCAATTCCACCGAGGCCACCACCCCAGTCATGACGAAGGAGGACCTCAACTCCACCACTCCAGCCACTCTCCGAACCTCCGGGTCGCCTAGGACCCCGGGTACTCCCAGGGCCCCGGAGCTCTCTGGCCCCAGGCCCACCCCGGTCACTGACGGTGGGTACAGAGTGTTAACTCCCTAGAGCGGGTAGTGAGAACGTACGAAAATGATAACCACTCAAAGTTCCATCCTTGTTAGCCTCCCTGTCATAACCCTGAAAGAAAGATGGGATCTCCGGCACACAAAGTGGAAGGCAGGGGGGCCTAAATGAGACACTCTCAGATCTTGGAAAACTTCAGTAGACCCGAGCAACGTTAATGCCAAAGTTTATAATGAATAAATTTGCCCAGCTGAAGATAAAATTAGATAGTTTCTGGAAGGTGGAGGAAATGAACGCATAGACTCTGCTGAACTTTTCAGTTTATACATTTCAGACACCAAAGGTGTAGCTCACTTAGAATGAATAGGGAGGGCCCTTCTCTGTTGATTTCAGAGTGCCTCCTATGTTGTTTGGATGTGGGAGAGTGTAAGGTGAGGGCTTAGGCCCGGATATTAGGATTTGTGTTTATGGATAATGAATGCATCAGAAACTGATGTTACTTCAAAACAACATTACATTTACTTATTTATGTGTGTGGTGATGAGGTACCATGGCATGTGGAGGTCAGAGTACAGCCTGAATTTTGCTGCTCCCAAACCAAGTGGCTACCAGGCCTTCTGGTAAGTGCCTTTATCTGTACATATCACCAGCCCAGAAACTGATCTTTTCATCTTGCTTTACACATTAGAGAATTTTTTTTTTTTTTTTTTTTTTTTTTTTTTGGTTTTTCGAGACAGGGTTTCCCTGTGGTTTTGGAGCCTGTAATCTGACTTTACACCTGTGGCTTCAGGGTTCTGTGACCCTTTGAGTGTGTAAAATTTTGTAACCGCATTTTTCTAGGGTGAGGGATTGTAGCAGTCCTTAGGTTCTCCGTGGAGCTGTGATTTCAAATCAAGAACTTTAGATAGTCTTGTCCAGATTGAGAGAAAGAGTGTGTGTGGGTTTTTTTTTTTTTATTACTGTTTGAGAGAAAAAGATCTTTCACCCAGTAAGGCTGAGAGCATAGATCACTGAAAGAGCTGTCTTTGACTGGTGTCCTGAACTCTTTGAGCTAATTTCAGGTCCTTCTTCTTGGAGGCCTTCTATGAAAACTGGTTTGTGAGAAAAAGTACGAGGGCTGGTGGGTGGTGCGGGTCAGTGGTTGGGTGTTCACTTAGCATGCAGGAGGCCCTGGGTTCAATCCCCAGCACCAAAGGGGGAAACAAATCAGAAATACACTTGATACTTTAATATAGGAATCAAACTCTCTGCTTTATATTTCACCTGCTGACTTGTGAATTAGCAGAGATGTCCCGTCATTATATGTGGGGACAATATAGCCAAGTGTTCGTGTCTGAAACTCTACAAGGCTTTTTTAGGGGGAGTTTTTTTTGGGGTTTTTGTTTGTTTGTTTGTTTGTTTTTTCTTTCTTTCTTTCTTTCTTTCTTTTTTTTTTTTCGAGATAGGGTTTCTTTGTGTAGCCCTGGTTGTCCTGGAACTCACTCTGTAGACCAGGCTGGCCACAAACTCAGAGGTCCACTTGCCTCTGCCTCCTGAGTGCTGAGACTAAAGGCATGCGCCACCACCGCCTGGCTTCTCTAAGGTTTTTGAACTGGAATGTTGTTAATCCAGGTCAGTGCACCCATTAGTGATTTTTCTCCCCCAGATGAAGCTGTGCCTGAGCTGACATGCCTAGGGCTCATGTTCAGCGCTGGCATTCCAGGGATAACTATCTCACTTATTAACTGCCGTGCAGCAGGCACCCTGCCGTAACTCATTTAATCCTCACAACAACCCCCCCCCCCATGTGTCTCATCCTCATCCAGTTACTTACCAAGGTCGAAGCTTTGACTCGTGCTTACAATCTTAGACACGTGAGGAAACGGACCTGATTGCTCACTTTATTTTCTCATTGCGGTTCAGGAATTTTGGTATTAGTAAGCATACACAGGTGTCCTTGGCTAGAGAGAATCCTTTTTAGAGGGAGTACATTTGTCCCTCGGACTAAAGAAAGTCCTATGCATTTATCAATAAGCTTTCGTTCCTCTTCATGCTTCTCCAAAGCATGTTATACCATTTTTTGGAGAAGGGGATCTAAAACTTTAAAAAAGAATTTTATTTTAAATTATGTGTGTATGTTTTTTTAATTTATTTATTTATTCATTATGTATACAATATTCTGTCTGTGTGTATGTCTGCAGGCCAGAAGAGGGTACTAGAACTCATTACAGATGGTTATGAGCCACCATGTGGTTGCCGGGAATTGAACTCAGGACCTTTGGAAGAGCAGGCAATGCTCTTAACCACTGAGCCATCTCTCCAGCCCCCATGTGTGTATGTTTGTATATCTCTGTGTGAGTATGTGCACATGTGTGCTGGTGCCCTCAGAGGTCAGAAAAGGGCCCCAGAGTCCCTGGAGCTTGGTTAGGTGATTGTGAGCTGCCTGACTTGGGTGCTGGGAACTGAACTTGGGTTCTGTACACAAGCGGTATGTGCTTTTAGCTCCTGAACCATATCTCCAGCCTGCTCTAAAACTCTTCCAGTCTCCCACCTTCTCCTTCCTTCCCAGCTTCCTTCCTGACGGTTTTGCTGAGTGGCCCAAGCTGGCCTATAACCTGCATACATACCCTCTTGACTCTGCCTCCCAGCTGATGGGAGGCACAGGTGTGGAGCCTCTCATCTCCATTCATTCAGAGATCAAGAATGTTGGTGTGACATCCTATAAGCATTTGACTTAAATTCTTTCCTTTGTTTGTTTGCAGCTTAAGATTATTTTCAAAAAAAAAAAAAAAGAAGGAAACAAAACATTACAGTTAAGATTCAGTGATGCCCAAGCTGGGGGAAGGGAGGAACCACGGTACACGCCTGTGATCCTGAATTTTCTACATAGAGGTGGGACAATTAGGAGGCCAGCCTGCACATGAGCCTCTGTTTCAGGAAACACAGAACAGCAACAACAACCAAAAAAAAAAAAAAAAAAAAGCCCTGAATTTATTATTTCCTCCCTCCTCACAATAGTCTGTGTCATGAACTCAGTTTGTTATTTTCATGCTCTGGTATTATTTTGTTTTTTAAGATTTATTCATTTTATCTTATGTGGATGGATGTTGTCTTATATCTGCATGTATACTGTGTGTTGTAAGTGTGCCTGAGGCCAGAAGAGGGCATCGGATGTCCTGGAACCAGAGTCACAGATGGTTGTGTGCTGTCAAGTGGGTTCTAGGAACCAAAGTTAGATCCACGGCAAGGGCAGCCAGTGAGTGCTCTTAGCCACCCAGCCTTCTCTTTGGGCTCTCTTACACTTGCAAAGGGTTTTCTCCGTTTGACAAGAATGAATGCTAAATTGAAACAGTGTCACATTCTCAGCTCCCAGAGCTCTCCGAGACTGTTGGAGGAGGCTGTCTTCTGCGCTTGTGCAGGTTCTCTGTCTGCTAAAGGGACTGGGAGAGGAGCACTGAAGTCATGATGACCCGCAGAGTGGGCACAGGCAAAGTTGCTACGGGGTGGATTCCTGCTTTTCCTCCATGCTGTATTATCCTGCCATAAATTTATTACCCTGTATTGTAAATTTTTAAAGAACATTTTGACTGGCAGTGGTGGCACATGTCTTTAATTCCAGAGACAGGCAGATCTCTGCGTTCAGGGTTGGTCTGGTCTACAGAGTAAGTTCTAGGACAGCCAGGGCTACATAGAAAAACCCTGTCTCGGGGCCGGGCGATGGTGGCGCACGCCTTTAATCCCAGCACTCGGTAGGCAGAGGCAGGCAGGTCTCTATGAGTTCGAGACCAGCCTGGTCTACAGCAGAGCTAGTTCCAGGACAGGCTCCAAAACCACAGAGAAACCCTGTCTCGAAAAAAAACCAAAAAAAAAAAACCAAAAAAAAAAAAAAAGGAAAAACCCTGTCTCAAAAAGGAAAAAAGAAAAAAAAAGGACATTTTAAGCCAAAATAGGAACAGTTGATTATTGGTCAGGATCTTAATGACTAGGAGTTTATAGTTTCAAACCAACTGGCCAAAAAAGCCTTTAACCCTAACAGTTAATTCCAGCCTCAGGAGGCAGAGGCAGACAGATCTCCCGGTTTGAGGCCAGCCTGGTCCACAGAGTGAATTCCAAGATAGACAGGGCAAAAAAAAAGTTGGAAAAGAAAAAATTAAGAATAAAAAGCAACCAGGACATGTGAGGAAAGGGATGAGGTGGCCAAGAGTTAGATTCTACACTGAAGTAGGAGCGCAGGCATCTGCGGTCACCTCAGGGAGACACTGGTGTCCACAGGTGACTTTCCCCCAAGCACAATAGGAAGCAGACATTTTGTGACATTGACTTCTGGAATCCTTTGGTGGCAGGGAGCAGAAACAGCCTGCCTGCTATGGTCCTCTGACCCCCACTGTTTTTTTTTTTTCCTCAGTTGCTGCTCTGTGTGTCTGTGACCTGCTTCCAGCACGGTGTGATGTCAACTGCTGTTGTGACCCTGACTGCAGCCCCACAGATTTCAGCGTCTTCTCTGCCTGCTCAGTCCCAGTTGTCACGTAAGCATATGACAGCATTTTGATGGCAGGTTGGCTTGGGCAATAAAATTTGGGGACAGAAAGAATGTTCCTTGCTATTCAGAAACCCTACTGTGCAAAGTCCTGCACTGTCAGAAGCTGTGGTTTGTCTGCGTGCAACCCCACAAGAGTATGGGCAATGGAAGGGCATGCGTGTTGCCTCTAGAGCAGAGGTTCTTGACCTGTGGGTCGTGACCTTTGGAGGTCGCATATCCAATATTATGTATATCAGATATTTACATAGCCTTTTATAACAGGAGCAAGATTACAGTTATGAAGTAGCAATGAAATAATTTTATGGTGGTGGGGTGTCACCACAACATGAGGAAGTATATTAAAGAGTCATAGCATCAGGAAGGTTGAGAACCTCTGCTCTAGACTGTTATGAAGTAAGTCTCTCTGTCTATAGAGTAATAGGTGCATAGATAATGTGTTACCAGTTTGTACTTGTGAATTAGTCTCATACAGCCTAGGTGTGTGTGCACACCTTTGTGTGTGTGTAGTATATGCATGTAATCTTTACATTCGTGTGTTTGGCAGAGGTCAACATGGGTTTCATCATCTATTTCTTTTTATCTTACTTTTGTTTGTTTTTTTCGAGATAGGATTTCCCTTTGTAGCTCTGGCTATCCTGGATCTCATCTGTAGACCAGGCTGGCCTCCCCAGTGCTGGGATTAAAGGTATTCACCACCACCACCCGGCTCCACCTTATTTTTGAGGTGGGGTTTCACATTGAACATGGAACTCTTTTGGTTTTTTGGCTAGACTGACTGGCTAACAACTTGTCTCTTCTCTTGCCCAGTGTTACAGGTACCCACCAACATCTAGCTTTTATCCATGCTGGGATCCGAACTCAGGCCCTCATGCTTCTGAGACAAGCAATTTACCCACTGAGCCACCTCCCAGCCCCTGGATTTCCCAGCTCTTTCTGTAAACATTAACTAGGATGGTTTGTGTGAGACTCTCTGGTTGTAAACAAAGCGAGGATTCTCAGTTCACAGTACATGGGCAATGATGGAGAGAGAGATTCTCATGAGAGTACAGGTGAAGAAGTGATCCATTCTGAGTGATCTTGGCTCGTGGTTCAGAGGTTTTTCAAAAAAAAAAAAAAGCAGCCCTTTGAAAAGGCTCATGCATTCAGGGTGGGACCAGCTTACTGCGGAGAGAGCTGACTGAAATTCAGTGACAGCCACCTGGCAGCTTAGTCCTTTTGGAAACACAATGAACTCTTCCCATGAGAAACCCATTTTATCAACCCAGTGGAGAAACTGAATCCCCCTCAGATGTAAAGAAGTCTGGAGAGTGGGTTGCTGGAGGGGGTCCTTTTCTGGCCTCAGGACTAGAGCAGGGATTACCCTTTCTAGAAATCAGTTTGCTCTCATCTTGGGTCTTCCAGCATGCACCACCAGTCCTACAAGAATGTCATTTTTTGAATTGGATGCCATTTATTAAAATACAGTAATTTAATTTTTTTTTTGAGATAGGATTTTGCTGGGTAGCTCCAGCTGGCTTAGAACTTCTTATGTACCACACTGCCTTAGTCTCACAGAGATCCACCAATCTCTGCCTCCCGAGTGCTGGGATTAAATGTGTGCGCCACCACCGTTCAGCTACCTTTATTATTTTTATTTTTAATTATGTGTATGGATGTGTATCTTAGGCAGAGGGGGGCGGTAATGCACACGAGTACGGTGGCCTGCTGAGGCCAGAAGAGAGTATTGGATCCCTGAACCTGGAGTCATAGGAGGTTGTGAGCCACCCAACATGGGTTCTGGGACCCGAACTCAGGTCTTCTTCAAGAGCAGTACATACTTTTAACTAACTTATGAGTCACCATTCTGGCCCCCTTAAGTTTCTGAGACAGGGTCTCTTTATGCAGCCCTGGCTGTCCTGGAGCTCACTCTATAGACCAGCCTGGCATTGAACGCAAGAGATCTGCCTGCCTTTGCCTCTTGAGTACTGGGATTAAGGGCATATGTCATAACACCCAGCCCCTGTACAACTTTTTAAAGTTACGTTTTTATTTACTTTTTGTGTGTGTATGTTCATACTTTGGTGCTCATGTGGAGGTCAGCGAACAACTTTCGGGAGTCAATTTTCTCCTTACATCATGTGGGTCTCACGGGTCAAACTCAGGTCATCAGACTTGGCAGCAGGGACCTTTACCCTATGAGCCATCTTGCTGACCCCCAAATATGGTAATTCTAGATGTAAACAATAGTTTTTAGAACAGAAGATGGCAAGCTTTGAGGACCAGCCAGGCCACATGTTGGTCTGTGCGTGTCACTTGGGTGTCTGTTGCAGCTGCTGCTGCTATGGGAATGAGCAGGTGCCCTGTGTTGTGTAAAGCTTTATAAAAACAGACTGCATTTGTAGACTTGAGAGTTTGTTGTGGAGTATTAGTTTAAGATGTGTTACATTCATTAAAGCTGTGGAATATTTGTTTAATGGTGCAAAGGTTTGCATTATGTTGCATTTGTTTAACTCTGCAAAGCTGTGTTACTTTGCCTGTCGAAAACATTTGATTGGTTTAATAAAGAGCTGAACAGCCAATAGCTAGGCAGCAGAGAGGGATAGGTGGGGCTGCCAGACAGAGAGAATAAATAGAAGAGGAGAGGAAAAGGGGGGGAGGGGAGGAGAGGAGAGAAGGAGAGGAAGAGAGAGGAGGACATCAGGGGCCAGCCACATGGTCAGCCACGGAGTAAGAAGGGGGAAAGATATATAGAATAAAGGAAGGTAAAAAGCCTAGAGGCAAAAGGTAGACAGACTAATTTAAGTTAAGAAAAGCTGTCTAGAAACAAGCCAAATGAAGATCAGGCACTCATAAGAAAGAGTAAGTCACCATGTATTTATTGGGAGCTGGGTGGTAGGCCCCCAAAAGAGTTTTCTTTAAACAAACAAACAAACAAACAAACAGCTACAAGGGTTAGGGTTAAATCTTTCAGGAAAAGACTTCAGTTTTTTAAAACTTACAACCTCCCCCCAAAATATGAACCAAATTAAACTCTACTTAGCCTTAACTCCTTGGGGATGCCTGGGTCAGGAGGATCATTTGAGCTCTGGTGTTGGAAAATAGCCTGGACAATTATAGGGAGACCTTATCCCTAAAATCGAAAAAAAAAAATAGCAAAAGTCATATGCTAATTTGTAGAGTGTCCATTATATGGGCTTCAGTTCATAAAGGTTTCATTATGTTTAACTGCCAACAACTCCTCCTGCCATATAATGACTCGGTGGGCATCCTGAGCGAACCTATCCCTCATCAGATGGAACCTTCGTGAGCACAGGAGTGTGTTATAGGTGCTGTCAGTGCCAGCCCAGCTGATACCATGTAGTGGGCCTTCATTAAACTGTCTTGACTGGCAGGAACACTGCTTAGTGAGAGACTGCTGGCCTGGCACGTGCAAGGCTCTAGGTGTGTGTAGTCCCTGGTAACACACACCAGCTGACTAAGTGAGTAGAGTCCTGGTGTGACCTCTGCCTTGTCACCTTTCAGCAGATACCAGGGCAGAAGGGGACAGGATGGCAGCAGGGCTTGGCACCGGCTAGGCAGGTACTCCACACTTGGTCGGTCACCTTCTGTGCCTTTTTGAGCACCTCCTACTAGCCTAGAAACATAAAGCCGAGTTTGCCCTGCTACTTTTAAGAGCTTACTGTTAGATGAGGGAGAGGGGTGAATGAGGCAGGGCCCCGAGGAACACCAGAGATGCCAGAACACTCAGCTAGGCCAGGGAAGGCTTTCTAGAAAAGATGGTCCAAGCGGTGTTGAGTCCTGAGGGACAAGTACAAGTTGGGCAACATAAGTTTGTGGATAGGCATTCTGGGCTATGGCATAGGCTGAACAGGTAGCTGAGATAGAGAAGAACGGGCAAGAGAGCAGGGCAGGATGACCCAGTGGGTCAAGGTGCTTCCTACCGAGCCTGCCGGCCTGAGCTTGATCTCTAGCACCTACATGCTACATAGCAGGAGAACCAACTCATATAAATTGTCCTCTGTTTTCCACAAACACACACATACACACCAGACAAATATAGCAGAAATACTTCTAAAACTTCCTAGAATGTTTTTTTTTGGTTGTTTTTTTTTTTGTTGTTGTTTTTTTTTTTTTTTTTTGGTTTTTCGAGACAGGGTTTCTCTGTAGCTTTGGTGCCTGTCCTGGAACTAGCTCTTGTAGACCAGGCTGGCCTCGAACTCCCAGAGATCCGCCTGCCTCTGCCTCCCGAGTGCTGGGATTAAAGGCGTGCGCCACCACCGCCCGGCCCTAGAATGTTTTTATATTTATTTGATTTATATATGTGTGTGCATGTATGTGCTATGTGCACTAGATGCATGCGGTACCCACAGAATCCAGAAGAGAGCATCATATCCCCTGGAATTGGAGTTGCAGGCATGGGCTGCCTTGATGTGGGTTCTGGGATCTGAACCTAGGTTCTCTATAAGTGCAGGAAATGTTTAACCACTGAGCCACCTCTCCAGCTCCCAAAATATCATAATCTTAATGCTGACCAAGTTTATGGAATAGTGCTCTGTACTATATTCCACACCCAGCAGCCTCCCCTTAATATTATTGTTGTTGTTGTTATGTTTTTGAGATAGAGCTTCTGTATAGCTCTGACCGATGTAGAACTGCCATGTAGACCTGAACTCACAGACCCATTTGTCTACACCGCCCTAGTGCTGGAAATAAAGGTGTGCACCACCATGCTTGGCAGGAGTTATTCTGCATGTCCTCTTTCTGTTAGAGAGAAAAGCTTCGGTGCCACCCTCTAACAGAAATAAATACAAATGTTTGGACGTCAGACTTCATCAGTGCCCTTGTGGTTCTTCTTAGGGCAGTAACGCGTCTGGAAGATTAGGGTGATCTGGCTTAGATTGTGGACTGAAAACTTGCCGTTGTTTCCTTTCACTCTCAGGGGTGATAGACAGTTTTGTAGTCAGAAGGCCGCTGTCTACTCAATGAATTTGACAGCAGACCCTCCTCACCGGGTCTTTAAACTCATTGACCAGATCAACCCTTCCGTCTTCTGCATCCATATTTCAAACTGTAAGTATTTGAATTTGATAGATTTTGTGAAGCCCTGTTTTTCTTTTAAAAGTTGCTTTTTGGGAAAACACCTTATTCAGTTCCATTTAAAGCGCCCATTCTGTGTTTTGGCTGTGTGAATACTTCAAGGCTGGAGGCTGATTCGCAGGTAACTATAGACCCTTGGCACACAGTGTCTTCAAGTCCTTGTGCTGTCGCTGTCTTTATCAAAGATGTTTATGCCTAGTAACCATGGGAATCCAGGTTGTGTGTGTGCATGCATGCATGTGTGTGTGTGCACGTGTATGTGTGTGCACGTTTATTTCCTCTTGGGGTAATAGTTGAGAATCAGTTTCATCTTTAAGTGTTACCTGTGGTTTCCATTTCCCTTTTCTTTTTTATTTTTACTCAGAGTATTTGCATGAATACAGGATCTTTATTTTTACCTGAGCAGTCAGCCTAGGCAGTGAGTTACTCCTGAGGGTGTGCTGTTCTCGGGATATCAAAGAGCACAGGCACACTCACGGCTCTGTCAGTTAACCTTCATTATCTCATTCCAAATCTTCCCTATTTGGGATTTGTTCCCTCATGCATAAAGCCTTAGGGGTACTGTGCTGTGATTTGTCCTACGTGACAACTGACAGTGACTGTTTAAGCCACAACAGCAGCCTAATGGACATGGAGCCTGCCTCTACCTCGCCCTTCATGCCATGAATAAGTCTTATCTTCCCACAGCCACCCAGAGAGAATGTCCCCAGGAGGGGGTAAGAAGCAGACACTTGTCTGTGTGCTGGAGAAAGTGACCAGCTCTGTCCCTTGATTTCTGCTGTGTTGTTTTCTGCAGGCCTTCGAAGCAGTTACTACCAACCACACTGTTAGATGCAGCCAGGTCTAGTGATCCTGTTTGTTTGGTTATTGATTTTTCAAGATAGGGTCTTGGCCTGGAACTCATCATATAGACAAGGGTGGTCTTAAAGCCATGATGGTAGGGATTCTGTTCATTTAAGAAGCCTTAAATCCTGGGAGATGCTGGGCAGTGGTGGCGCACGCCTTTAATCCCAGCACTTGGGAGGCAGAGGCAGGCGGATCTCTGTGAACTTAAGGCCAGCCTGGTCTACTGAGCGAGTGCAAGGACAGGCTCCAAAGCCACAGAAAGCCCTGTCTCAAAAAGAAAAAAGAAAGAAAGAAAATCCCAGGAGAGGCAAATATAAAAGAAAACTTTTTATTTCTTTTAAGATAGGGTTTTTCTGTGTAATCTAGATGTCCTGGAACTCACTATGTGGACCATGAACTCAGATCCACCTGCCTCTGCCTATGCTAGGACTAAAGGCTTGTACCACTACCACCCGACTTGAAAACATTGAAAACTACTTTTATTTATGAGTATGCACATGCATGTACGCGTGCATAGGTTAGAGGGTGTCTTTTCTAGAGTTAATTCTCTCTTTCCACTATCTGGGTCCTGGGGATCCAACTCAGGTTGTCAGGTCTGGCGACAAGTGCCTTTATTTACGGAGCCATAAAGAAAGTCCAGAAAACCTTTTATTATATCAGCCTTTTTGTTTTGCTTTTTGAGACAGGGTTTCTCTTTGTAGCCCTGACTGTTGTTGAACTAGCTTTGTAGACCAGGCTGGCCTCTAATGGACTCAGAGATCTGCCTGCCTCTGCCCACCACGTGCTGGAATTAAAGGTGTGCACCACTACCGCCCAGCTTTTAACATCGGTCTTGTTGCTACTAAGAATGGGTTTCTAAAGTAGGGATGTCACATACTCCATACATTTCTGCTGATTTTCAATGCTTTGTCTAAAAACAGACAAGCCTGCTCTGTCCTTTGCTAACCCGGAAGTGCCTAATGAAGACAATTTCGACAGACTGATACAAGCATCGGGTGGCTTTATGCTGAGTGCCACATCTGATGGTCCTTCTACAGCCACCTCAGATTCCCCACAGCCCACTAAATACGAGGTGAGCCAACAAGGTGATGGAAGTCTCTCACACATCCTGAAATATCAGCTAATTTCAGTGTCAAGATAGAATGCCAAACTGCCAGCCCTTGGGACATAGTTGACACCACAGAGAGTCATTGCTGCTCCTCTCAAGGATCATGGGAAGCCAAGTGAGGGTTCAAATTCTGAACCCAGGATTTGAGGCTACTTCTGCAGTTGAAATTTTCTTTTCTTTTGTTTTTGTTTGTTTGTTTTTTCAAAACAGGGTTTCTCTGTGTAACAGCTCTAGCTGTCTTGGAACTCACTCTGTAGACCAGACTGGCCTCGAACTCGCAGAGATCCACCTGCCTCTGCCTCCCGAAGGCTGGGATTAAAGGCGCATGCCACCACCGCCTGGCTCTGTGGTTGAATTTTTTTAATTAATTTATTTATAATTTAATTAATTTATAATTTATTATACAATTATTTATTAAACAATATTCTGTCTGTGTGTATGTCTGCAGGCCAGAAGAGGGCACCAGACCTCATTACAGATGGTTGTGAGCCACCATGTGGTTGCTGGGAATTGAACTCAGGACCTTTGGAAGAGCAGGCAATGCTCTTAACCACTGAGCCATCTCTCCAGCCCCTGTGGTTGAATTTTTTTTTTTTTTTTTTTGGTTTTTCGAGACAGGGTTTCTCTGTGGTTTTGGAGCCTGTCCTGGAACTAGCTCTTGTAGACCAGGCTGGTCTCGAACTCACAGAGATCCGCCTGCCTCTGCCTCCCGAGTGCTGGGATTAAAGGCGTGCGCCACCACCGCCCGGCCCTGTGGTTGAATTTTATGTCACAAAATTTTCTGTTCTTTTCAGCCCAAGAGACCACAGCAAACTGATTGAAGCCTGCCTCTGGGCATAGGGAGTGGACTGCCTGGGTGCCAGGTCCTCGTCTCAGGATCATATTTTGTTTTACAGATATTAGGAAGCTGTGTGCTATTTTATATATCCCTTCATTAGCAAACCAGTAAAATATGACCCGTTAATGATGCATGTACTTTTTTTATTGATTTTTATTGAGCTCTACATTTTTTTCTGCTCCCCTCCCTGCCTCTCCCCTCCCTTTCAACCCTCCCCCAAGGTCCCCATGCTCCCAATTTACTCAGGAGATCTTGTCTTTTTCTACTTTCCATGTAGAGTAGATCTATACTGGTGCCCACCTATAATCTCAGCATTTGGGAGGTGGAGGCAGGAGAAGCAGGAGTTGAAATTTAAAGCAGCCTGAGCTACATGAAACCCTGCCTTCAAACAAAACAAGAGGTGTGTTGAGATCACTAAGTGGTTAGGTACTTGAGCCACAGCACAAAGACAGGTGTTCAGATCTCCACTATCCTCATAAATGCTTCAGGAGGTCAGCATAGAAAGGTGGACATGGGATCTCCAGGAGAAAGCTGGCTACAGACTAACTCTATCTGCATGCTCAGGGTTTAATTGAGAGACCTTGCTTCATTGAATAATGTAGTTGAATGACTGCAATGCTTCCTGATATCAACCTTAAGCCTCCATTTATTTGCCCATGTACCCATGTGTCCATGCAGACACACAGACACACACACACGTGTGTCCATGCACATACAAACAATTATATCATATACACACATGTGTATGGAAAAGGAAGGGCAAAAATAACCTTTTCCGAAGCATCCTTGGGAAAGGGAAGTCTAATATAGACTAGTTGGAGTGGGAAGCAGCAGAGGAGCCTCAGTAAAGATGGAAGACTCTCATTGGTAGAGTGCATGCTTAGTGTGCTCCAGGTTGTGGTGTCAATCCTGCTCTGCCCCTCCCCCCACAAAAAAAAAGTCCACATTGCAAACCTTTGTAAAAAAGGCTGGCTCTTATTAATCCTGGTCTGTAACTGTATCTACAAAATTTGTACATAATTGTAGAAGCAGGGTTCATGGCCACATTGTTCTAGAAAGCTCTCTTGTTTTTCTACAATAACCTTTGTGTCTTGCCATGTCAATAGAAGGCCAGTTACTGTTCTTTGAGCATTCCCTGTGTGCTGGGCACTATGGGGGCTTTCCCAGCATTACTGAATACAGCATACCGATCACTGCTGTCCCACTAAACAGAGAAATGGGTGCAGGAGAAGAGCTGTGGACCAGTGTCAGAGCATTTTGACAAGCCCGCCTGTGCGTGTCCCACCATTCCAGTCTTGGCAGCACTGGGGCTGGAACCACGCTGCTCATGGATCCAGCACACCAGTCCCAGCCCTTCTATATGTTTTTAGTTTTTCTTCTTTGATTCTCACTGTATGTTCAGCTGGTCCTTGAAATGATAATCATCCTGTCTCTACTTCCTGAGTGGAAGAGTACACCAGCTCTATCCATTCTTTTTTATTTTAATTAGAAACATTAATTATGTGTTCCTATTTCTTTATTTTGAGATAGGGTCTCACTCTATAGCCTTGACTGTCCTAGACCTTGCTATGTAGAATCAGGCTGGCTTCAAACTCATAGAGATCTGCCTGCTTCTGCCTTTGAGTGCTGGGATCAAAGGTGTTAGCTTACGTTGTGGTGGGGCATGTGCAAGTGAGTGTAGTGCCTGTGGAGGCCAGGAGAGGGCGCTGAGTTACAGGAGGTTGGAACTGCCTGATGGGGGCAGGTTAGAAACCGAATTGAGTCCTCTGCAAAGGCACTATGTACTTTTAGCATCTGCCCCACCATCCTTTCTTAGCAGATGCAAGCAGACCTGGTCTCAAAAACTAAGGTGAAGAGCAATTGAGGAAGACATCCAGTTGACCTCTAACCTATGGCCCCTCTCCCACATCCACACACAAAATCTTGTAAGATTTTAATAAGTATCACAACTGCCATTTAAATGAATGTTACTGAACAGTGATTTGTTCACACCTGTGCTCAGCCATCCGATTCCTGTTCACAGAGGGAAACACTACTTCAGCTTCTCAGCCTATGCCAAGGGGCATTCCATAATGAAACAGGGGACTAGAGTGACAGGCACACACAGGTGCACATGTTCTTTTTAGCCTGTATTTATTTACTTAAGGAAGGATCTCACTATTTAGCTGTGGTTCACCTAGAATTTCCTATGTGGACCAGGCTGACGTCTAATTTACAGACATCTGCCTGCCTCTGCCTCCCAAGTAGGAGAGGATTATAGTTAAACCTGGGTTAAAGGCATAGACCATCATACCTGCCTTAAACAACTTTAATCCCATCATTTGGGAGGCTGAGGCAGGAGGACCACTTGAGCCCTTTGAGCCTCAGAGGAGTTCAAGACCAGCCTGGGCATCATGATAAGACCTCATCTCTAGATAGATAGATAGATAGATAGATAGATAGATAGATAGACAGACAGACATATATATACATACATGAAAATTTAAGGGGCTAGCGCAGTGGTTCTCAACTTTCCAATGCTGTGGCTTTTTAGTACAGTTCCTTGTGTTGTGGTGACCCCAACCATAAAATTATTTTTGTTGCTACTTCAGAACTGTGATTTTGGCTGGGCGGTGGTGGCGCACGCCTTTAATCCCAGCACTTGGGAGGCAGAGGCAGGCGGATCTCTGTGAGTTGGAGACCAGCCTGGTCTACAGAGCTAGTTCCAGGACAGGCTCCAAAACCACAGAGAAACCCTGTCTCGAAAAACAAAAAACAAAACAAAACAAAAAAAAAAAAGAACTGTGATTTTGCTACTGTTATGAATGGTAATGTAAGTATTGATATGCAGGATGGTCTTAGGGAATGCCTGCGAAAGGGTCATTTACTTCCAGGTTGAGAATCACTGATCTAGGCCTCTTCCTCACAACTCAGCTAATTTCTGCTTCTTCCAGGCTGCTGACTGGTCTGAGAGTCTCCTTTGCAGCTCTGTTTATTTAGTCCCAGAGGGACTCTCATCTTTTATTGCTTACTCTGGCAGGGAGGGGCCTAGTGAATCTGTTCAGTTTCAGGGATTTCCTGAAGTTCCTTAGAGTTGTTTCCCTTCCTGCTTAAGGAGCTTCCCTGCAGGGCAGTATGTTTCAGTCATGGAGGAAACCATTACACAACAGTTTTAGCTGTGGAGCCTGGGCTGGCCTTAAACTCATAAAGATCCATCTGCTTCTGCTCCGAGTGCTGGGATTAAAGATGTACACCACCACATGAAGCTTAAAATTTATTTTAAAAAGGTGTGTTTGTGTGTGGTTGACAGCTGTGCTCAGCACTGCGTCCCCAAACCCACAGCTCTGTGGGCACTGCCATGTGTCCAGCACATGCTGGAGGAACAGTCTGGCTCACCTGTATGCTCTGTGTTTGCAGTACGGAGTTCCTCTGCAGACTGCAGGCACATCTTCAGGTTCATTTCTTAGACTGCCTTCGCCTCTCATGTCATCTCTGTGCACAGATGAGAACCCTGCAGGTAAGAGAGTGCCCCTGCTCTTCCTGTTAGTCAGTCACTTCAGCTTGCCAGTTAAACAGGCTTCATAGCCTAAAGACTTTTGAGGTAGAAAGGCCTAGAAGGTTGCCTGCCTGAAGAGGTCCTTTCTACCCTGGTCAGTGACTGCCTGAACCCTGCGGTAAGCACCTGGAAACAGTGACATACGGGTACACATTTCGGGGATTACAGATCTCTACAGCATTTGTTTAAGTACTTAAGTGTGCTGGTCGCCATGCTTCATGAGGCTGGTTCCTCCGGTTAACCATAACCCAGGGGCCAGTGACATGGCTCAACAGGGAAAGGTGCTTGCTACCAAGTCTGACGATTTGGGTTTTATTCCTGAGACTCATGGAGTGGAGGGAGGGAGTTGACTTCCACAGGCTACCCTCTGCCTTTCAGCCATGTGCTGTGTCTCTCAGGCAGCCACCCACCCACAAGTCAAATGTAATTAAAAAAAATTAAAATTGTTTTCACAGTATCCCTTGAGGCCATGCTAACATCGCTAGGGTTTTTCCCCCCAGAAGTTCAGTGGTGAGGTTTTCAATTTCTTTTCATTTGTGTTGTTTGTTTTTAGTTTTTGGATGGCTCAGAACTTGATGTGTCAGGCTGACCTTGAGCTCACAAATCTACCCACCTCTGTGCCTCCCTGTGTCTTTCCAATGCTGGAATTAAAGTCCCATGCTACCATGTCTGGCTCTCGCTTGTTTTCTGAGTCAGGGTCTTTTGTGTATCTCATCCTGGTCTTTCCAACTTTGTCTCCCCAGTTCTGGGATTCCAAGTGTGCACCGCATGCCTGCTTGTGTAGGATTTCTTTTGCTGAGTCTCACAGTGGGAACACTGAGACCGTTGTGCTCAGGGGCCTGGGTAAGAACCACTTCTTCCAGGAGCACAGAGAAGCCAAGGCCTAGGGCCTGGGCAAAAGAAGGCCGAAGCAGTGGCTCTCTAACCCTCAGCCAGCTGTGAACAACTGTGATGAATGACTGGCTAACAAGTGCTGATGAGAAGAAGCTTCTCTGCACAAAGAGGCCAAGGCCAGTTAAAACCAGCTGAAGCCTGGTGAGGCAGCATGCCTCAGACCCTAACTCTTGGAATATGGAGGGAGGATGACCAGTTTGAGGCCCACCTGAACTACATAGTGAGATCTTGTCTCAAAAAGCAAACAAGGCAAACTAAGAAGCCATTTCCACTTTTCAGAGTGACAAAGCTCAGAGAGTTTGAAGCTGTGGGGAACAGATATTCCCCTGCAGGAGCTGGTGGAACAATTGGTCCCACCCTGCCAAAGGCAGTATAACATGAATCAAAATTAGCGAAGCTCCTGCAAGAAGGCTTGGCCCACATACAAAAGCCCCATGCAGACTGTGACAGCGACAGCCAAGGCAGAGACAACTGCAGTGGCCATTAGCAGGGAGCTGGGGAGTAATTATGCCACTTCCACAAGAGAACACTAATTATCTCTTCACGGCTGCTGCAGAGTCTTCAGGATACACTCATTGCTCACGGAAAAGACGCACAGTTTAGTGCATCATGTGCACAGCTGTGTCCAAAGGGGGAAATAATTGTTTTTTAAAAAAACCTTTTACGTATGTGTTTTATTTGCATAGTATCTCTGAAAGCTTCAGCAGGCAGGCGCGACACTCCCTTGGGCAGGGACCTGGGCAGGAAACAGAATTGGGGAGACACTGTTCAGTATCTTTTGTGTCTTTTAAGTTTAGAATATTTTGTGCATGTATTTCCTAATTGAAACCCAGTTGTTAAACCCCATTTTAAACATGCTGCATTTGTGTTGTAGATTATTTTGCCTTTTATACAGTTTTTGTTCCCATTTGTTAGCTAAACATGTCTGTATTACCCCTCTCCCACCCCACCCCGGGATGTCACCTTCTCCAGCATTCCTGGTGAGCCAGGCCTTCGAATGCAGCAGAAGGGTGGACATAGAAGAGTGTGAACAAGTGGAAGCCCTCAGCATGGCTCATTACAGCAGCCCTGCCATCCTGAGGGTAAGGATCAGCTGGTGCACAGCTCTGTCTGTGTTTTGGTCTTCACACCCTCAAAGATTCAGAGTGATCTCAGCATGTGCCTGACATGGGTGGGCACTTGTGTTCTCTATCACTGTGGCGACAGTGGCTGCTGAAGTGATCTTTAAAAAAAGATTTATGTATGTATTTTATGTATATGCGTCTACATGTACATCTGCACACCATAAAAGGGCACTGAATCCCATCACAGATGGTTGTGAGCCACCCTGTGGTTGCTGGGAATTGAACTCAGGACCTCTGGAAGAGCAGCCAGTGCTCTCCCCTCTGAGCCATCTCTCCAGCCCCTGCTGAAGTGATCTTTATGTACTTGGGTTGTATCTTGTTTTTATTCAGTTTTAAAATTCCCTTCATTCAACCTTGAAAACAGCCGACCAAGGCCAAGTTTTGAGTGACTGCAAACAGCTTTGGAAGTCTGGTGTTTAGTGCCTGTGGTGTTAACAGTCCTGTGGGCACCAAAAAACGTGGGCCCTCAGAAGCAGCAGGGCCGTGAGGTGGTACGGAGTAGTGACACCAAGAAGGCAGGCCTCTGGAATGGTGCTTCTCATGGGAAGGACAAGGTTGTAGAAGGAAATACGGTGATTGGCACATAGATAGGAGCAGAGAGGACCAGCCTAAGTGGAGAGATTGCTGTCGTCTTAGCGATAACTCTAATGGATGACAGTGGCCTTTAGCTGAGGCCTGAAATGGCTGTAGAAATGCACCTGTTTCTTGTGCCTAACTAAGTTTATTGTGGTTTGCTTTTGTGCAGGTGCCTAGTTCAACGACACAGGTAAAAGCATTTCACTCTCTATCTCTGTCTCTCTTTCTCTCTCTCATTCTTTGTCTCTCTGGGGGTGGGGATGTGCACGTGTGTGTACATGTGTGTGCAGATGTTTTTGTCCAGGGGTCAGCCCATGAGTATTACATTCCACAAGTCATCCACTTTTTTTTAAGATTTATGTGTACCATCATAGAAGTAAATGTCTTTACTCCCAGTAATTGGAAGACAGAGACAGGCAGATCTCTGTGAGTTCCAGGCCAGCCAGGGCCACACAGTGAGATCCTGTTCTCAATCAAAACAAAGAAAAGAAATGTCAGGCCTTTCTGTGATGTCCTTCCAGCCTCTAGAAAGTGCTTTGATTCTACCATCCCAAACAGCTGGCCCAGTCACCATGGCGTCTGTAAGTCACAGACTCAAGCTGCTGGGGCGGCTTGGTAGGCAGACAGTTGTGGAGATTGCCTTTTTCTTTTTCTGTCACCCATGTCCCCACACTTGTCTGCATGGGAGCGAGTGATCTGACCTGGAAGGACAGTTGTAGGTTGTCTTGGTCATGGGAGCAGGCGTGTAAAGACTGCATCTTTATTTCTAAAGTGACAGCTCCGGCACTTGCCAGTTTAAGTTAGAAACATCTTTGCGTTAACTGAAGACAGTGTAAGAGCAAGTGTTCCGGCACCTTCCCAGATAGGCCTCCAAGAACTGAAGTGGAGCATCCCGTCAGAAGCGGCTGGGCTGTCTTCAGGAGATTGCTTGTCACTTCGTCACTCTTCTGGTGTTGGTCACAGTGACAAATGTCCCGTAAAAAGTTTGTCTGGCTGTCTTTCCTCAAACCTGCTGCCTACCTCGCCAGCAACTGTGTGAGGTGCCTGTGAGGTCCATCTCCTGAGGCAAGGGGCTGCTGAAACTGGGGTTCTGACCAATTCTGTGGCATTTAGTACTGCAGTCTAACCCCAGGATGTTTTCATCACACCGAAGAATCCCTGTCCCTGAGGTGTCGCTCGGCAGTCTCCTCTGTTTGCTCCAGTCTATGACAACCACTTTGGTTTCTGTGGATTCGCCTGTGCGGACATTCCATGTTTAGTGGAGTCTGCAGTATGTGTGACCTTTGGTGTCTGGGTTCTCTCACTTGATGTTTTCAAGACTCACCCATGTGGTAGCATGTTTTGGGATTTGATTTTTTATGGGTGAATAGCGTTCCTTGTGGAAATGGACTCTTGGGCTATTTCCATCTCTGTGATGAATAGGATCTTAGAACACTGCTCCAAATTTTCTCTGATCGTGTAGATATGTGTGTTTACATGGAAATATCTGCAGCATGCACAGGGCATGGCAGTGTGCATGTCCTCTACTTTGCATTATTGTCACTAAAGGTTCATTTTAGGCTTTGGTTGTTGTAACAGAGTCACTTGTGTTATATATAACCTGTAGTAGCCTCATAACCAAGGCTAACTTCCCTCCCAGGTCTCCATCAAGATCCAGTCTGTTCTGTATCAGTCTCTCAATCACACACTGACCCGGTTAGAAGGCCATGGCGTCCTGCGGCCTTCTCTGGTCAGCACTGGGCAAGACAGACTCTGCAGCAATGTTGTTCTCGAGGTGGGTGCCCAGTGTGACTCTGAAGTCCTGCTCTGATGCCTGATTCCAGCCTGTTGGCCTCCAGGGAAAACTCTGGCCCACACCATGATGGCACTTCTTGGTCTGACCTCCAGCTGCTTCCGCTGCTCTGTGGTCTTATCAAAGGACACGTCTCTCCATGTCTCCATAAATCCAGCTCCTTGCAAGGATACAACAAAGTTTCCTTGTCAGGCTGAGGAGATGGGGATAAGAATGTTTGTTTCACATGCATAAGGACCTCAGTTGGAAGCCCTAGCGCCCATGTAAAAAGCCAAGCATGGCTACTATACCGGCTGTAACCCCAGCTTTGGAGGACAGACAGGCAGAGCCCAAGAGTGCACTGTCCAGGAAGCCTGGCTGAAATTGAGAGCTTGTGGTTCAATAAGAGACTATGTCTCAAGGCAATAAGGCAGAGAGTTACAGAGGAAGACATGTCATGCTCTGCCCTCTATGTGTGTGTGCATGGATACATACACACATGTACACGTGTATACCACACGCACACAATTTTTTTTTGTTTTTGTTTTTTGAGATAGGGTTTTTCTATAGCTTTGGAGCCTGTCCTGGAACTTGCTCTGTAGACCAGGCTGGCCTCAAACTCACAGAGATCCACCCACCTCTGCCTTCTGAGTCCTGGGATTAAAGGTGTGTGCCACTACCCTCTGCCCCCCCACAATTTATTGTCACCACCACTTATTGATTAGATCTTCTCTGCTGCAGAAGTAGTCTGTTCAAATCATGAGTCAGCTGCTCTGAAAGATAAAAAATTGATTACAGAGAGACTGAGGGGGCTCTGTCCACTGGGACACTAAGGGGACATCACTGATGTGATTGGACAGCAGAGTTGGGGGTTGTGGCTTTTTTGGGACTGCTTCATCAGAGGTAGTAACATGGCTGCTGAGCAGTGGTGAGTGGAGATTGATGAGCCCCATTCTGTTCCAGGTGAAGTACAGCCTGCTGTACACAGCCACAGGCCAGATATGGGAAGCGGGCCTCTCCCTCGTATTGGGGACATTCAGCAGCACAGTGACTCTCCTGCAGCAGAAGTTTGAGATCCACTTTATTCAGGTAGGTTTGAGTGTTCTGTTCAATTATTTGGCTGCCAAGTTGAAGGAAAGCCTGACTTCTGGGTGAGGTATTTTCTAGAAGCATGACCCGGCTCCCCAGCCTGCACTTGCAGTGGTGTGTGGGGTTTGCCTGGAAGCCGGGTGCTGTCCCGTGCCTCATGTGGGCTCACAGAGCACTGTCCTCCCACTCTTGGGGATCCATTTATACTCCAGATGTTGTAAGGAGCACTGTGTTGCCCCCGCTGTGCCTCAGCAGTGCTGCACAGGATGTCACCTTGCTTTTCAGCACGACACCAAGCCTGTTCCTCGCAGCGGCAACCCTGGTTACAGGGTGGGACTCCCGCTGGCCGCTGGCTTTCAGCCTCAGAAGGGGTATCCTTTTTTTGGATCTGTGGAGAAGGTCACCTTCCCTGTCTGCATGGATGGGCTGTGCTTCCATTTGCTGCCAGGGATGCTGTAGGCAGCTTGTAGGAAGGAGACACCTGACTCGCCAGGGCTTCCTCTGAGCCGGTGAAATGTGGTGGGGCTGGGTGGAGTAGAGACTGGTACTTTAGGGGAAGAGAACACTGAAGTTAAAAGGGCACCTAAACTGGGTGTTGTGGTGCACTCTGGAGACGGATGCAGGCGGGTCTCTGTGAGTCTACAAAGCCAGAACTACTAAAGAAACCCTATCTTGAAAAAACAAAACAAAGCAACAAACAAAAACAACAACAACAAAACAAAACAAAAAAACAAGGACACCTGGAGGCAGAAGGGTTAGAATCATTCATTCCTTCACTTTTGTTTTTGTTTTGTTGAGACAGGATCTCTCTGTGTCCTGAAGCTCGCCATGTAGACCAGGCTGGCCTCAAACTCAGATTCTCCTTTGGGACTTGTGCATACCAGGAGAGCACCCTGCCACTGAGCTGTGTGTTCCTCAGCCCTTTCCTTATTCTTCATTTTGAAACAAGGCTTTGGCAAGTTGAGCTGGCTAGTCTTGAGCTCATTCTAGTTCAGGAATCCTCAAATGTGCAGCCCTCCTTAGCCTTTTTAGTGTTTTTATTACAGGCCCAGCCACCACACTTGGTTGGAATTAATTCTGAAGGTGAGCCAGTAGAAAGATTTCCTGGTGTCTTTTTGCCCCATTCTGGGAACAACCAGAGGCCCAGAGAAGGGAATGGATGGCACCTCGCTCGTGTCTCATGTCATATAGTGATGCCACTTTCTTCCTGGACAGTCAGGCTGCTCTGGAACCGTTACCTGTCCCTTAACAACCCGTGAATGTCTGGGATTATTCAGACAACAAACAGACAAGAACAGTTTACCATTCTTCATAGCACAGGCAAGCAGGACTGCCTTGCCAGCGAGGGGCTCCGGGACCCCGTGTTGTTTGGCTACAATGTACAATCTGGCTGTCAACTCAGGTGAGAGTGACTGCGGCAGAGAAAGCATCCTCCCTTCTCCTGTTTTAACCAGGTCACCAGCAAAACCGCTGTAGCCTTTTCGTTCCAAACACGGCAGAGGATGGATGGCAGAGCTTTGTGTGCTTCGTGGTTAAGGTTAAATAGCTTTTGAGTTCTGAGCAGAAAACATTTCCCTTGAAAGTCCTTCCTATTTCTGGATTTTTAATTTTACAGCATAAGAGAACCACTGAACAAAACTGGAATGTGACATGGGGGATAAGGTCTCCCTGCATAGCTCAGGCTTGTCTCAAACTCCTGGTCCTCCTGCCACACCCTCCTCGGTGCTGGAGTGGCATTTCTAGATCTTTGGTTCTGTGAATTTGTCACTTAATTCCCACTCTGTACAAACACGTGCCTTTGTCCCCTTCATTTCCTCTCTACCCATGCCCTCCCCACATCCTTGGCGTGGCTCTGTTAAGAGTTTGATTGCTAGCTCTGATCTCGGACCAGCATTTCTTCTGAGGGTCCCACTGAACACTTCCCACAGGATGCCAGGAGGCAGCAGCCCAGGATAAACCCTGGTTCCCTCCTGTGGAACTCACATGTGCCAGCGCCCTTCAGGAGGACAGGATATGGGAAGGCACTGTCCTTGCCATGCACATGGTACAGAGAGAGAGATGGTGGAATACAGGCTGGGAAACTGTTGGGGTCATCTCCATGACCAGGATGTCCCAAAATCAGGACCGCCCCAGGGGTTAGATGATCGCATTTTTGGAGAGGAAGAAAGGATGGAAGTATATAGTTTAACATGTCCTGGAGCTTGTCAGTGCCCCCCTGAGTTGGCCTCTCTTTCCTTCCCAAAGATTGACAGGCACCATCCCCTGTGAGCTGCTGGCACAGAAGATTCAGGGCCTACTGAGAGGCCAGGCCTTCCCTGACTATGTGGCTGCATTTGGGAATTCCCAGGCCCAGGATGTGCAGGACTGGGTGCCTGTGCGTTATGTCACCCACTCCTCCAACATGAAGGTAAAGAGCGAGAGGCTGCTGGCCACCTGCTAGTGTGTCTTTCTCTGCCAGGTGGGTCACAGGTGAGGAGGGAGGCACAGGGGAGGCAGTGGGGTGGCTGCACTAAGCTAGGCTTTCCAGCTCTGCCCTTCCTCACAATGCCTTTGTCAGTCAGTAGTTTTCAGCCTCTGCTTGCTTCCCTGTGACACGAAAACTGAAAGGAGCAGAGTCGGTACAGGACACCCCAAGACCAGGTTCTCAGTACAGAGGAGATTTATCTGCCCCAGAGGGTCAAAGGGCAGGGAATGACACAAAAACAGGAGCTAGATGGAGAAGGGAAAAGGAACAAGGGAGGGGGAAAGGAATATTTGCTTTGGAGAGATAAAGGCCCTCTTCTTTTTTTTTTTTTTTTTTTTGGTTTTTTTCGAGACAGGGTTTCTGTGTGGCTTTGGAGCCTGTCCTGGAACTCCCTTTGTAGACCAGGCTGGCCTCGAACTCACAGAGATCCGCCTGCCTCTGCCTCCCGAGTGCTGGGATTAAAGGCGTGCGCCACCACTGCCCGGCAAAGGCCCTCTTCTTTAGAGAGAGGAGACAGACATTGTCCATGGGCAAACAGCAGTTTATAAAGGGAAGAAAGGAAACCCCGTTGTTAGGATGAGTTGGTTTTTTTTTTTTTTTTTTTGGTTTTTCGAGACAGGGTTTCTCTGTGGTTTTGGAGCCTGTCCTGGAACTAGCTCTGTAGACCAGGCTGGTCTCGAACTCACAGAAATCCGCCTGCCTCTGCCTCCCGAGTGCTGGGATTAAAGGCGTGCGCCACCATCGCCCGGCTGAGTTGGTTTGTTTTAATTGGGCATGTTAACTAGGGCAGTCAGAAGGGGCTTCTGATTGCTGGACTTCAATACGTTGATAGCTGGACCTTGGTAGTCAGTCTCAGAAGGAGGAAGTGGCCAAGTAAGGGAATAGCCCCTGGTGGCTAGCTTTACGAATGTGATCTAACAGTTCAGCAAGACAGAGGGAATTTCCGGGGGAGGGCAAGTCCTGCCAGAGCCGTGTTTGCGATGCTAGGGCTACTAAAGCCCTTCAGAAACATCACTGACCTCACAGGGCTGTTCAAAGGGTTAGGTTTGTTTGGCTTTTGTCAGGACACAGTGGTTACTCCATAAACTAGAAGCACGAGTGACCACCACAGTCACTGCAGTTGAGAAATCCCCTCACCAAAAAATGTGATATCCAAACCCGAAACTTTCTTAGTGCCAACATGTCACCACCAATGCCTGATGATTACGGTCAAAACTTGGGCCCAGTGAGATACCATTAACTCTAGACTGGCTGAGTGAGGTGGACATGAACAATGGATTCTGTCTAGCCTCATGAATTTCTCAGTCATCATGGCTATGCAAATATTCCAAAATCCAGGATGGTCAACTTGGACAACAGTGATGCAGTAAGTCTTCCTAAGACATCTGGTGACATGGGGGACATGGGATGTGACCTCCTGTCTCTGCCACTTCCATTCCATGCCCTCTGGGCTGGAATGGCAGCACCCACACATGAGCTCTTTCAGTTCCAAAGTTCCCCAAAGAGTTTAATGGGAGCTGACATCCTACAAATAGCTTCCTGGTCACACGTGACTCCTCCGCCCACCTCCTCCTTTTGTCTTAGTGGCAAAGTGTGGGCTGTCCCCAGTGGAGGTGTGCACTCCATTCTCCCCTAATTGCTCAGCTGTTTCTTGTCACAGCTGCTTCAGGCCTCTCATTATCTGCTTTGTATATTTATAAGGAGTGGCACAGTGGGGAGAAGAATCTCACCAGATCCCACTCCGAGGACCGCCTCACCCCTGTGCCAGCCACCAGTGAACCTGGGGTATGGCTCTCTGGCACTGGGTAAAGACAGCAGTCATTAGTGCTGGGGAGCAGGCCCAGGGCATCTGCTCTTCACACCCACTGCACCTGCAGCTTCTCCTAGCAACGGGAGATTGGCAAGCTGGTCCAGTGCTAAGGTTTCTAAAGGCTCTTGCAAGCTAAGGAATCCCGTTACTGCTTTTGGCAGTTTAACTCCAGTTTAGCAGTTTGCTAGCTTTCTATGCCAGGACAGAATTTAGAGAAAATATATGTGGAAAGTCAAACATATGTGGCAGCACCATAGCAGAGTGGGCTCCCCATCTCCCCACTGTGCAGCTTCTGCGGTTCTACAGTTAGCAAAAGGATGGTCTGGAGGGCCTGATGCCCATTTATCTCAGGACTGTCCAAGCAAAGGTCCTAGGACAGAGCCAGGTTCCAGCCTTAGCTCAGATAACCCCATGCTGGCCCCTCAATGCAGATGAAGTGGTTCCCTTTGTTTTGTTTGTTTGAAACAGGATCTCTCTATACAGTCCTGGTTGTCCTGGAACTCACTGGAACTGTGTAGGCCAGGCTGGCCTTGAATTCAACCACCACACCTACCCTGTACCTTTGATAATGTACAGACACTGACTCTGCCCCGTGCTGTTTTGTCTTGTTTTTGTGGATGGGGGGTGGTGGTGCTGGGGAAGGTTCAAGATGGGTATCTCTGTGAACAATCCCTGGCTGTCCTAGAATTCAACTCTGTAGACCAGGCTGGCCTCCAATTCATAGAAATGTGTCTGCCTCTGCTTCCTGAGGGCTGGGAGTAAAGACGTGCACCACCATGCCCAGCGACTTTTTTTAAAGATTAAAAACAATTCTGTGTATGAGTGTTTGTATGTATGTGCACCATATGGGTGCCTAGAGTCTGCGGAGGGTGTTGGGTCCTCTAGAACTAGAGTTACAGGTGGTCGTAAGCTGCTGTGTGGGTGCTGGAGACTGAACCCAGAGCAGCTGGTGCTCTCAACCGCAGAGCCCTCTCTCCAGCCCCAAGTTGTACCTTCACTGCTAGTTGATGAAGTTAGATAAAAGCATGCAACATGAGCTACAATCAAATTCACCTTCTCTCTGTTACATTCAGTCATAGTCTCTTCCCTGCTGTCCCTCTGGCCAGCTTCCAGATGCTCCTCTGAGGTGGATGTGGGCTGGTAGAGGCCCCGAAGGTCCCACCACTCCATAGTGACTAGGCCTTCTTTGGAAACAGGAGGGGCTGGCCCTGCTTCTCTCTGGTGGTAGAGTGGAGGGAGCGGAGGGTGCTGGGACGGCTCAGGGCTCTGCAAAGCTGTTGTGTTCCAAAGACTCTGTGATACTCAAAGTGCTCAACTGCAGATTGAGTTTTATCTGTGGCTGTGTGATCTTCTGTTATAATCTAGTTTTCTCTTTCAGGGCCCTTGCCAGCTCCCTGTGGCTTTGGGTATAGAAGTGAAATGGACTAAGTATGGGTCTCTGCTGAACCCCCAAGCCAGGATAGTAAACGTCACTGCCCAGCTCATCTCCATTCCAGAGGTAGGCCTTCTGCAATGGGCTCCATGGGCTGGGGCGTGGCCCAATGGTAGGCCTGGGATTAGCCTGGGCCAACCCCCGGCCTTGCACCGAAAGAAATAAACCACAACAAAATAAAAGGAGCAGGTGAAGACAGAAGGCAAGGTGACTAGACAGCAAGTGTGACAGGAAAAGTTTATTACTTGGTATGAGAGATTATAATATCTTTTTGGATTTCAATTTTTTTTTTTTAAAGACAGGGTCTTGTCATAGCTCCCATGTTCAGGGACAGGAAACTAGCTAGTGCTGCTGTGCCTGGTGGGATTTGGTATTTTGACATAGGATCTGTCTCAAACCCAGGCTGGTCTCAAACTTGTGACTCTCGGCGTCAGCCTTCTGAGCATTAACGGGCAAGTGTGAGCATGCCTGACTATAATTTTGACTCCTAGAACAATTTCAAAATCATTCTTTAACTTGTACTTAGAAGGGAAATCTCACTGATGGGTTTTTTGTGTGGTCACAATTCTTGTGAACACTGAGCCATGGTTGCGATTGCTGGATCAGCCTGGAGCGCCATGCACTAGGCTGCGCTGTGCCCGGCTGACTCCGCATACCTGCCAGCCTCAAGCTGACAGTGCCAGTGGCTGAGTGAGGAAGATGAGTGAGCCTGTTCTGTCTTTACATTCCAGCCCCTCCCAGGGCCTGAGAGGACGATTGTCATTTCCACTACAGTGACATTTGTGGACGTGTCAACCCCTGCAGAGGCAGGCTTCCGAGCCCCGCCTACCATCAACGCCAGGCTGCCCTTCAGCTTCTTCTTCCCCTTTGTGTGATACAAGTGGACCCACAGGAGTGAGTACCCACCCTGACGGTCTTCCTCTGCAGCAGTGGGCACCCAGGCCCAAGGCTCTGGCGGACACCAACCCAGTTGCTCATTACCCTTAAACCAGCACTCTGCCCCCTCCACCTCCTTTTCCTCCCAGGAACCTTAAACTCTGCAGGGCGAGGGGGTCAGGTCAGGGTACCAGCACCCTGCACACACAGGTCACAGGCCTCCACAGTGCATTATCCTCTATCTGTCAGGATCTGTCTTCAAAATGCCCATCAGCATTCTGAGAAGTACAAACGAGCAAGAGGCTGTGTAAAAATGTGTACCCACAAGGGCATTGTACCCCAATATGATGCTAATTACAGGGCAGTCTGGGGGCCCCCCTGCAGTGAGCTAGCTCTATAACTGGTGGGCTGGTGTGGGCTGCCACCAAGGAGAGAATGTGGTAGGCAGGCCCAGGGGAAGGAGAGCGCTTATTTTATACATTAATTGCACAGTAATTGAGAGAGATGTGGTGGGTGCAGAGCCAGTTTGAAGCTGATGGTACAGCTGGGTGCTGCCCAGGAGAGGCTGGGCACCAGGATGGCTCCCCCAGGGGTGCAGCAGGAGATAAGAAAGGTTTTCTAGAATGGGCTGGTGCAAGGTGCCAGCTTCTGTCCTCAGGATGTGCTGTCCCCTACACACAGAGGAGCGATGGCGTTAAGTTTTACAAGCCCAGCTTCCTTGTCCATTTTCAAGCAACAGCAGAGTTCAGCTGAGAACAGGTGGTTATGATTCCTTTGCTACAGGAGGAGGGCGTGGACAGGTGGCTCTGGGTCACACCGAAGAGGCAGCAGAGCTGACAAAGATGTGTCCCCAGCATCCAGGGAGCGCAAGCCAAGGCAAAGATGAGAACTGGACTTGGCAGCACACAGTTGCTTTCTGGCCACCACCCAGCTTCTCTAGGGTAGAGCTTCTGGAAGGCTAGTTCCCATCCCCAAGAAGTCCATTCTGTCTCAACAGCTTGTTGAGTCTCTCAATTTCTTGTTCCTATGGTGAGAGCAGACAGACACTGGGCAGTGAGCTCTGAGCCACATTCCTGCAGGCCTGGGGCTACAGACAGCTAAGAGCCACAGTCTGTGGCATTCCGGCTGCTGAGGGGAGCCATTCCCAGGAAGAGCCCTAAGCAGTGATGACAGGAACAAGATGCCCAGAGGAGGGACTGGGCCCGGCTCCAGGAGCCCGTGCTTAAGCCAGAAAGACCAGGAAGAGGGAGCAACAGGCAGAGCTGTAGGCTATAGATGCGTGGGCAGTAGTGGGCTGGAGGGGACAGCCGTGGAACCGGTCCCCTAAGTCTCACCTTCTCAGAGCAGCTGAATTCCAGGTGCTGGATCTTGGTGGCCAGTTGAAAGTTTATCTGCTTTAACCTTAAGATCTGCCGTTCTGAGCGTGTCTTCACTGAGATGATGATGCCTGCAAGGGAGGGGAGGGTTGTGGTGCAACAGCTTGCTTTAATATTATGTTGTGTGTGTGGGGGGGGAGATCATGTGGACGTCAGAGGACAACTTGTGGGAGTCAGTTCTCTTCTTTCATCCTGTGGGCCCTAAGGCTTAAACTCAGGTCGTCAAGCTTAGCAGCAAGTGTCTTTACCCACTGAGTCCTCTTGTCGTCAGCCCCAAGACTTGTATTCTAATTCATGTATATACTTGGGATGTGTAGAGACAGATGAACAAGACAACTGTCACTGGCAGCCTCAGTGAGGCGGGCAAGATCGTCATTTCTGAGCCCTAGAGTATACAGCTGGGCAGTATTTCCCTGTGGTCCCCATGGGCACAGTCTCTGCAGGCCCCTGTGCTCCTCGTTCCCCAAGGACAAGCATCCCCAGGAGTAACTGAAAGCTGTTTGTCCTCCCTGGCCAGAGTTCAGAGTATGGAGACAAAAAGACCAAAGTAAAGCAGGGACCCCTGTGTTGGAGCATGGCCCGGACTAGTTGGCACATACCTGCTAACTTGGGATACCTTACACAGCCCCAGTGACTCAAGGCCAGTCTCAAGAAACACCAGTGCTGCCCTCAGATACAAACCCAGATAAGGGCCATGAATGCCACAAGGTCACCTGCCCAGCTGCCAAGTGAGGCTTCCAGCTCCGCTCAGCCAAGTGAGCCCCTCTGGAGCCTACTCACCGTGGCTGCACTATGGTGTATTTAATAAACCTTTTACCTCCGTCTTTTTGATAAATCCATTTAAACCCCATGGGTCACCGGCCTGTCACCTTTGTCTCCACATGACACAAAGGAACGTTCCTTGTTTGCTTTTTTCTTTTCTCCCCAGACCTAAGCTGCCTGAGCTGTGACCGTTTCAATCTCAAGTCGCAGCAGCCCACTTTACCTGCAGCTCTGCAGAACCCAAAGGGCTGTGTGACAGGAGGTGCCGGCCAGGGCTCCTGAGGTCATAGCCCCATCAGAGGACACAGTCACCAGAAACACAGCCACACTGTCACTCCCTCATCTCAGGCTTCCCAAGCTGGATGACTATCTAGATCTCCTGACTACACCCCCGACCCCACCCCGCTGCCCTCTGCGGGAGAACTGCTGGGAAAGTAGACACTGTCTTTCCTGGGAAGACTGAACAGTTTCAACACCGACCAGCCAGGGCCCGCAGAAGGGCTACTCCTCGGATATGCGCACCAGGGGCAGCGTTTGTGCCTGGAGGTAGGCAGAGCAGGATTTCCTCGTGTTCTCTCTAGAAGCCAGGGGATGGTAGCACATGGCAGCAATGGAGTGGTAACTCAGGGAGACAGGGAGCTCCATGAGGGGACTCTCGGGTTGGGCAGCCAGCACGGAGCGCTGCTCATCTACCTGCCTCCCTTCTGGAGGATGCCCTCCTGTGCTGCCCGGGGCAAGGGTCCCATGCTTCCATGACTACCTTCTGGTAACCATGAAAACTTGACCAGAGTGTGAGACAACTTTGGCGCAATCATGCTCTGCAGCTCGCACCAAATATTACCATCTACTTTTCGCCAGATTCCAAAGGGCGCAACCGTGATACAAACCAGGTATGAGATCGCGGGCATCTGGTGACTGTATTGCCACCTTGGTAGCAACCACAGAGCCCAGACCCCCACCCCCATGCAGTCTAGGAGCACAGGAGACACACCATTGATGATCCGGGCCACCCGCCAGAGCCGTAGCAGGATCAGCAGGCCAAGAGCTTCAAACTGGTGCTTCTTAAACAGGAGGACGAGGTCGAGGACGAACGACACCACCACCACAATGGCATCCAGGATCTCAAACTTATGGTGGAAGAACTCCAAGCGGAAGACAAAGATTTTAAAGAAAATCTCCAGCATGAAGAAGGCCAGGATGGCAAAGCTCATGTAGTGAAACACCTGAGGGGACAGAATGACAAAGAGCACTGACTGCCGCATGGTCGTCTCTGTCCACACCGTCTACCCCAAGCACGCCTGCCTGGTCACCAAGGATGACTCAGTGCTGGAGACAAGGTTTCCACCCTTGGAAGATGATTAGGCATCCCTGGCCATGCCTGACTGTCAACCCAGGACTTGGGAAGGTGAGGCAGGAAGATCAAGAGTCCAAGGCCTGCCTGGACCAGAGTGAAACTATCTTAACTAAAAAGATGGGCTGCAGCCACAACTCTGTCATGAGTGCTTCTCAGGTTTGAAGAAAACCACCTCAGCTCTCCAGTGTCCTTTGGCCCAGCCACCCAAATGAGAGGGACATGTTCTATGGCTGAGCAGGCACTTGCTCAGAGCCACATCGGTCGGTCACGGCAGTACAATGGGCAAAACCCAAATCTGTGTGGAGGGGACAATGTCATCGTTCAATAAAAGGCACACACAGAATCAGGAGGATCTCTGTGAGTTCGAGGATAGCCAGGGCTACACAGAGAAACCCTGTATATCTATGGATGGATAGATGGATGGATGGATGGATGGATGGGTGGGTGGGTGGATGGATGCACCTGCTAGACAGATGCTGGACTTCCTGTACCTGTTACTCCACTGCTGATGACGGGCAGGGTCATACATTCCCTGGGAGCCATAAAGACTAGTGGTACCTGAAGAGTTCCCAGGTTCTTGCTAAGGCAGCCAGGAGGCAAAGGGATATTCCAACTCCTGCGGTCATACTGAGGCTCACAGTGACCACAGTGCGGACCACAGTAAGGCCTGTACCCGAGGGAAACGAAAGAGCTGGAGGAGGATGGGAGTGTCACATGCACTGAGCAGCCAGTGGCTCAGTCGACACCCTCCCCGCCTGCAGATAACGACCCCATCAGCAGCACCCTACATATGCCCTGGCTGCTGTGGACCTGGGCTGTGTACATGCGTGACCTGGGGGGCTGGTGTATACCTGCTGTACCACCTATGTACCCGCACCACGTGTGCTTGTGCTGTGTGCATACCTTGACCGCGTAGTATTTCTCATCTGGCTCAATGATCTTGAGATCCAGAAGGAGCTCAGCAAGTACCAGGAGGGCGTCCAGGATCACCAGGCAGATGATGACAACCTGGTGGGAGGAGCAAGAGGACATGAGACCAGGATGGGACCACTCTCATTCTCAGGAACCAGGAAACACATTAAGAACGGGATCCTGGCCCCTTTCCCCATCCTCCCACTCTCCTGGGTAGGCACGTTACCCTCTGGGAGTAGCTTGCTTTGCCAACTGTGTGAGAACACTACCACACCACTCCCTGAGGACAGATAGCCTTTGGGGGGCCCCTCTGGAACTCAGAGTCCCAAGGCAGTGATGTGTTAAATCACTTACTGAGCATGGTCTGTGTGTGCCCTAGCAACAGCAAACTACAGAAATAGAAAAATGAAACTTAAAAACAAAACCCTATTTACCTTTTAGGAGTGGCATTTGCTTTGAGAGATAGTACAGGAGAAACAGACTGGGTGACCCAGGGGCAGGGAGTAGGAGAGACTGTGGGCCCCTCAGGGAGACGAGTTCCCAAGCTCCCCACAAGGTACTCAGGGGTCTTATTCTTTTGGTTTGTTTGTTTGTTTTCAAGACAGGGTTTCTCTGTATTGTCCTGGCTGTCCTGGAACTAGCTCTGTAGATCAGGTTACCTATGCCAAGTGCTGGGATTAAAGGCGTGCACCACCACCGCCCAAGTGGCATAGGCTCACTAGACTAACCAGCTGGCAACCCCAAGGCTCCTGTCTCTCTTCAGCACTAGTACACCAGGATCTTCAGTCTTCTGTTAAAGCCTGGGTTCTGGTCCAGAACTTGGGTTCTCTGACTCAGACAGCAAGCACGTTACTGACAGAACCGTCTTCCCAGTCTGGAATTTTTTTTTTTTAATTTCTTGTTTGTTTTAGAACCACGGGGATTAGCAAAGTCACATGGTCTAAAACCAAAGCCCAACTGTATTGAGAACAGACTTAGAACACAGCTAGCAAAGGGCATGAAGCATGGGCCTGTGCTACTGTGGGGATGAGCTGTGAACGTGCTACACTGAGTGCAGGCAACCCGACCCACAGGCCACGTGTGATGTGACCCCTAGAACACAGATGCAATGCAGACTGCAGTTCTGGTGGGGCAGGATGGACAGGGAACTGGCTAGTGGTGAGCTGTACAGCGCTCTGTGCACCACACACCACAGAAATACTTTAAAATGATTCATTTTAGCCGGGTGGTGGTGGCACACGCCTTTAATCCCAGCATTTGGAAGGCAGAGGCAGGCGGGTCTCTGTGAGCTCCAGGCCAGCCTGCTCAACAGAGCTAGTTCCAGGACAGCCAGAACTGTTATACAAAGAAGCCCTGTCTCGAAAAACAAAACAAAATAAAAAGATTAATTTTACATCTTGTGACTGTCACCTGAAGTTGGAAATGAGAAAGAGAGACCAAGAAAAGATGATTTTAATGCTTAACCTCTATGAACTGATCAGCCAAACCTCAAACCTGCCCCTCTACCTGGTTACTTTTCATGGAGGGGAGTCAACCCCTTTGTTAACCCCTACTTTCCCCTGTGGGGTGCCAGCTTCAGGGCTCCATCAGCCTCCCTGGAACCAAAGCTCAGCTGGCCACACTCTGTACTTCCAGGGACGATGGGCACGCGAGGCTAGGTTTGCAGAGTACGCTGCTCTGGCTGTCTCTTCCCAGCCATGTCCCCTCTTGATTCTACCAGCTCATGTGACAAGTGACAGCGTGCTCTGTCACTATGTCTTGCAGATCCTACCAGCAGAGAGCAAGACTCCTCCCATCCCATCTGGCTTCCATCCAAGACCCTCAACCTATCTGGTCATGTCACCCCCTCACGGCCCATCCACAGCAGCCCCTGCCTCATTAATAACCTTGCTGCTTTATCCACAAGAACCTCACACCCCTCCTCTACTTTCCAACACAGTAGGCCATAGTCTCCTTTCTTACCGGTCCCTTGACCAACTGAAACATGCCTTCAACCCCTGAGGCCTACTATGCTTGAGTGCCAGGTGACAATCACCCAGTCTGTCCAGAGCTCTTCGACTTCATCCTTACCACTGCAGGGGACAGCTAACCATGATGCTAAGGAGTATCCCTGCCACTCCACAGACTGTCACGTCCAGCTTGCTGCCATCCACAATGGGGGCCAAATGAGGGGTCACCGTCCCCTCAGAGGATAAATGCCTTTATGATAGTCACCATTTTTTTTTCCCAGCCTGAGAGTCAGACCCATGACTGGCAGGCTGAGAGGTGGGATGAGTCCCTTCCAGAGGCAGGGACATCTACAGGGGGTGGGCCTGGGGCTCTCTATACAGCTGGAAGGAAGTTGGCTCCCTCTGTTTGCTTTGAATTGCAGGTTTGGATTTCAACCCCAACAACATAATACTATGTTTCCTGCCACAGTCACAGAGGGGCTGGCAGAATGCAAGGGATGCTGGGTTGTTGGCTTGCTTTAAGTGGGGAAAAAAGACCAATATAACCTCCCCACCCCGAGAACAGCGTCAGCAGTGAGTGGAGCTGCTGTTCCCTGCTTCCAGGGACTTGGGCTCTGATGCCCCGAGCGCATCACCAAAGTGCCTCTTTGTAGCACTGGACCCGCCAGGAGCTGTGACTGTCCCCATGCCCTTGGTCTCTTGCATTTTTCTGGAGCAGCCATGCTTTTGGACACCAGCTTGCTACCTAAGAAGCCTGCCCTTGTTCATAGGGCTGGAGAGATAGCTCGGTGGCTAAGAATGCTCACTGCTTGCCAGGCGGTGGTGGCACACGCCTTTAATCCCAGCACTCAGGAGGCAGAGACAGGTGTATCTCTGTGAGTTCGAGGCCAGTCTGGTCTACAAAGCAAGTTCCAGGACAAGCTACAAAGAAACCCTGTCTTAAAAAAAAAAAAAAAGAATGCTTGCAGAGAACCTGAGTTCAGTTCCCACACCAGGTGGCTCACACACAGCCACCTGGAACTCCAGCTCCAGGGACTGGACACCTTCCAGCCTCTGAGGGCTCCTGCACACAAATGGTACACATAAACTTGTGAAGGCGCATGCATATATAAATCAGATGATAAATCTTTTTGAAAAATTGCCTTTCACAAGATTGGGATAGATGGCCCCCACAGAGCTCAGCCAGGAAGTCCCTTCCCTCTCCCCATGACAGAATCCGGAGAGAGGCGGTGACAGTGAGAGCCAGGCACATGTGTGGAGTGTGTGTGTGTGCGTGTGTGCATGCGCTCTCCCATGCACACACGTGGAAGCCGGAGGTCCATATTACTCTTCACCTAATTCTCTCATGGAACCTGGGTGCTCACCAACTGGCCAGTGAGCCCCAAGGAGCCGCCTGTCCCTGCCTCCCAGTACATACTGCCACACCCAACTTCTCCCTTGGGTGCTGGGGAACCAGACTCAGGTCTTTATGCTTACACAAGCACCTTACCCATTTAGCCATCACCCCAGCCCCACGTGTTTTTGTTAATTCTCCATAAACGGGTCTGAGGCCCCATGGAGATGATGTTTTGAGTCAGGAAACCCACATGGCTTTGTCCAGAAGCAGGCACTGTGGAAGGAAGGCTTCTCTCGGTGGACGTGGAGACTACACACAGGGAGATTCCCAATGGGAGAATAGCAGTATAAAGTGACCATGACTACCTAAAGCTCTGAGGTGGTGGGTGGAGTCTGCAGCCGCCACTGTCTGCTTCCCGCGTACTTTCACCACCCGAAAGGAAATCCCATCTCTCTCAAGCAGCTGCCCCCTCCATTCTTTCCTCCCTCCCACGACACCCATCCGTTTACCCGGCTGTGAGTATTCTGGGCGATTCAGCTACCTGGCACCACACACAACTGGGACCTTCCCTGTCTGGCCTGCCACTCAAGTCATATTTTCTAAGTGGCAGCATGCGTCCACATGTCTTGCCCTCCGGAGGGACAGGCGCCGGGACGACCTTTAACCTTCTATCATTTCTCCTCCCCCACTGTCAGTCCAGGTCAGACCACGGAGCAGGGCATGTGGTCGGTGTTCAGAAACACCTGTGCGGTGCACAAATGGCAGTGGCAGAGGGGGCTCCCACCTTGGGGACATGGTGGCTTCACCCTCTTACCTGAAACCTGTGCAAGCTGAAGAGTTTCCTCAGCCTGTTCCTAAAGTCCAGGGTCGGCCTGGGTGTGGGGCCAGGGCCAGCCTCGGCATCTGCACCCACGGCACTGCCTTCACCTTGGGCCGATGTGGGGGCTGGCTCCTCCTCGTCCTCTTCGTTCTCCCACTTCTTGTAGTTGATGTTCCATGTGTGGTAGTCATCCCCAACCACTGTGAAGTGCTTCAGGAACCTGCTCATCCTCTTGGTGGGAGCCACCTTGGCTCTGCGAGTGATGGCCTGGAGGGGCGGGGCAGAACATGCACTTGAGGTTCCCATGGCTGTGATGGGGAGCAGGACCCAAACCAGGTCCCAGGGTGCACAGAGCACCCTAGCCCAGGTCAAAAAAGGGGGGTTTTGGGGGGGGCGCTTATTTTTGGAACCTAATATCGCTGTATATGAGGCAACAGGAAACCCCAATCCCACCAGACATGTCCCTGCAGTCTGGCCAGCAGTCACCAACGGTACTACAGCCCAGTCCCTACAGGAGGCCCACGTGTAAATACCAGAAGAGCCATGCACTCTCAGAGAAACTGAGAGCTGGTGATGGCAGTGGAGGAAGCGTCCAAAAGTCCAGTGTTACAGAAAACTCAGAGACGCCAACCCTACACTCCACAGGCCAGTCCTGGCCAGGCAGATGGAAAGGGGAGTTCCTTCCAGGATTATCCAACACAGCACACACTTGTAATCCCAGCATTTGAGAGGTGGAGGCAAGGATAAGGAGGATAAGGAATCGAGGCCAGCCTGTGCTGATCGGTAAGGACAGAGAGAAGCCCTTTGTGGGGCACAGACACACGAGATCACACAGCAGACACAGACAAGCACACAAAAGGCACAGTTATAGTCACACTCGGGAACAGAAAGATTCCCAAGACTTTGTTCTTCAGCAGGCACAGGTTTCCACAAAGGACAGAAGAAGCAGGAGGGAGCATGTAGGAGAATTCAAATCTGGACTCCCTCTTGGCTGAAAGACTTGAAGGGAAGCCAGGGGCAGTGGTGGCACACACCTTTAATCCTAGCACTTGGGAAGCAGAGGCAGGTGGATCTCTGTGAGTTCGAGGCCAGCCTGGTCCACAAAAGCCAGGACAGCTGGGATTGTTACACAGAGAAACCCTGTCTCAGGAAAAAGAAATACTGGATGGGGAAGTGCTTTTATTCCTTAATGTGACATGAATGTGTTATTGGCGACTCAGAGTTAACCACTGACGCATACAGTCCACACAGGCAGTTCTGAAGGTGCTGCCTTTAGACTCCATTGCGAACCCGCTCCCTGAATCTCTAATCCCATCGTTCTCATCCATCTCAGCCTGAAGTACTGCAGCAGCCTCCTGCCACTGCCCCAGCCTCCTGCCACTGCCCCAGCCTCCTGCCACTGCCCCAGCCTCCTGCCACTGCCCCAGCCTCCTGCCACTGCCCCCTTCTCTATGGAACTACAAAGACCTTCGTAACATATAGTGAGACCACGGGCATGTCGTTGCCTAGAGTTCTCCAGGGAGTTCTCCAGCCCCCACATGAGGCCCTCCCACTGCTGTCCTTCCTGCCGTTCATGCTCTCCTCTCTGAGAGGCTGACCCCACTCTCTCCCCACCCTGGTTTTGTGTTTTTATTGCATCATTCTAGTTACACTGAGGCAGGAAAGAAAGACCAGGAAATTAACGGGCTAAGAAGGGACAGAAGCTCTTGCCCGCTAGGATTCAGGCTGCCTCTCCTGCTGACTGAACCTTGAGCAATTTCAATGCAACCAACAAAGCAAAGGCTGTCTTTCTGGCCTCCACATGTGCACCATGGCATGAGTGCACCCGCATTCACACGGATGCACAGGCACGCTCACGCACACACAAAGATTTACATACAGAATTATCAATTGGCTGAAAGTAAAAAGAACAGAACCTCAGGAATGCTAACCAGTGTTCGAGCATAGGGACACCTGCAGTATCAAAAGATGAGAGGGGGAATAAAAGAATAAAGGCTGAGGTTGGCAACATGGCTTGGAGAGTAAAGGTGCTTGTTCCCAAGACTGGGAAGCCAATCCCTGGGATTCACATGCTAGAAGAAGGGAACCGACCCCCCTGAATCCTCCACACGCATGCTGTGCCACAGGCTCATCCAGGCACATACACAAACAAACAGGAAGGTACATTTTAAATGGCTGAAAAAATATTCACATCTGATAGGATAGACATGTAGCCTGAGACACAATGAACTCTAAACAGGAGGACGGTTCAAGGAAATGCACAGAGGCCTGTAAGCACAATGGGTAGAGCACCTGCCTAGCACTCTTGGTCCTGGGCACTATACTCAGCAACACAAGGAATAAAGAACTTGTGCCCTTGGGTCGGACTGGAGAAAGGGAGCCTGTCTCGCCCCCGTCCACACCCTGCCCTGGGTTCTGTGTGGTCTTATGTTTCCAGGCTCCAGATTTGGTCAACAGTCCCCTCCCACAGTCCCAACATCTTCTAGCTAAGTGCCAGGGGGAAGTCCCATTGTCGAACCTGGGGGACAACTGAAGTGAAGTGCGGAAGCGGAGGCTCTGCAGGCATCTGAACCCCAGGCTGCCTCGCTGCCCCCCCCCCCATATTATATGGTACCTCAGGAGCCGCAGCCTGCAGATTTCTTCAAAGGCTAGGAGGCCCAAGGAAAGCTTGAAATAGTGCATGGCCTCCTGGGGGCAGCTCCATCTAATGCCTCAGCCACAGAGGCCTGCCTGCATCTTAGCACCCCCCACCTCTGCATCTTAGCACCCCCCACCTCTGCCAGCCTCCTCACCCAGCATTCTAGTCTAAACCTTTGTCCTCAGTGGCCCAGGAAGGCTGCATGGCCTCCTACTGATCCCTGAATTTTCCATTCTTTCCCCAGGCCTGAGCAGGTCTCACCTTGGCTCTGTCACAGCCCTCCTCACCCTGACAACTGTTCCTTTGTGCTCTCCAAAAAATCCAAGGGAAACACCCAAGCCTCTTCACGTGGTGGGCACAGCCCCAAGAGGCTCAGCCTCTCTGCTTCCAGCAGCCTGCCCCTTCTCCCTTGCCCCTCAGAGCACTGTAACCTGGCTGCCCACACCTCATTCTAACTTTGGTTTATTTGTCCCCAAGCCTGAAGACTCAGCTGGCTGCAATGCCACTTCCTCAGAGTGGTCCTTCCTGGATCATGAGCCATAGCCAGCCTCCTCTCCCAGTTCCACAGCCTCTCCTTCCCCTTCCATTCTCTGCATTTCCTCAGAACCCCCTCTCAGTACCGAGGAGGGGCTGTGTATCCTGAGCCCACTGCGACTTCTGCCCAAGGCTCCCTCCTCCTGGACAGCCGTGAATTCCCCCAGGAAATACCTCACCCCTCAGGCAAAAGCCGCTGAGGCTCAGGCTCTCTGCCAAAACCACATCTCACAGGAGAGGCAAGTTTTCGCTCTGAAACTTTCTGAACAGTCAAGAAGTGACTTGAGTAACTTGGGATGAAAATACTTGTGGTATCCAGCAGAGCAGAAAAGAATTCTGGTTTTAAGTCAAGACTGCCGTGTCAGAAGCAGGAAAGTTCCAGAAAAGGGCTGACCACAGCCCTTGTCCTCACCCTGGCCTCTCACAAACCTAGAAAGATGGGTTCTGTGACACCCACTGAGCACCTGCCCAGGCCAGGCTCCTGTGGCCTCCGTGGCAACTCTGTGTCACCAGTGTGGAAAATCATTCCTCCCCCCCTTCGTCCCCTGAAGTTGTAGGTTCTGTCACATGGGCCCAGGACTTGCAGACCTTCCAGGGGAGGGATTGGCACCGACACCAGGAATCCCTGCTATCCACATTTTTCTCTGACCTGGTGTTCCTCGCCCTGTGGCCAGAGCCCAGGCTGGAGCTGCAGAGATGTTCAGCAGTATGTGCTGTGTGAGTGTAAGGACCTGAGTTCGAATCCCAGCACCCACATAGAAGCTGGCGCAGCAGCTGGAGAGACAGTTCAGCAGTTAAGAGCAAGGGCTGCTAAGCTTGTAGAGGAGTGAGGCTCGATTCCCAGCCCCCAGGGCAGGCACCTCAGAACTGCTGGTAGCTCCAGCCCCAGGGGATCTAACACCTTCTTCCAGCACCTGCACTCAAGCGCACACACCTGCACACATAAAGAGAATTTTAAGAATAAAAATAAAATATTAAATAAAAAGTTGGGTATGATAGTCTATACAATCCTAAAGGGAGACTTCCAGGCCAGTGAGAGGCTCTTTCTCAAAAGCAAACAAACACATGGCAGATAGCTCCTGAGGAACAGCGGGCAGCTAACCTCTCCCTGCACCTGTGTAGAGTGCACACTCACACACACACACACACACGCACGCACACACATGCATGTGCACACACACGCACACACACATGCACGCGCGCACACACGCACACACACATGCACGCACGCACACACGCGCGCACACACTCACAACACACACACGCACGCGCACACACACACGCACACACATGCACATGCACACCTTCTCTCTCACCAGGTTCTGATCTGTCAATCATCACCCAGACTGCTGACCCCATTTTTCATGACAGGCTTCCACCTCTTTCCTCTCCTTGCTTGGTCTCTCATGACTGGCTTCCTTGGCAGTCCGACTCTGACCTTGGCAGGTCAGGGCCTCTCCACTTCCAGTGGTCTCAGCAGTCCTGTGTTCAGTGTTGCTCATGTTCAAGTACACAGCCTGGTCTCAGCTGCTGCCATCTTGGTAGCATGCTGTGGCCCAAACTCAGCTCACTTCCCCACCAAATCTGCTCCCCCGGGGCCACAGCATCACTGCCACGGTGCCCAAGTAGAGAGCTGAAGATCCGGTTAGGTTCCCTGCCATTGTCCTTGCTCTACGTCACCTAACAGCTCTCAGCTCCTGCGTCCCTGCTGTGGCCATTGCCTCTGGCCTGGACTGCTCCACTCCCCTCACTCCTGCTGTGTCTCCCACACAGCGCCAGCCAGGCTGGGTCCTACCTTTCCCACTGTCCCACCCACACTCCAGCTCCAGGGTCTCACTGGCTCAGGACTGGGACCCATCTTACCCTGTATATCATCCAGGTCTTGGACCTAGGTGTCCCTTCCCCAGCTGTCCCCTCCATCAGTAGTAGCTGCTAACACACGGTGTCAATTCACAGTACCCCGTACCCCTGGGAAGGGCTCCATGAACAGTTAATGAACAAATTAACACATAATGGAATCGGGGAGCTGTCTCTCCAAGGCAATGCAATGACATGTGACAAGTGTCACACCAGACAAATGACTAACCTGGGAAAGGTAAGTGGAGACCTACACATGCCTTCTAAGGCTGTCTGTCTGTATTCTCACAGGGGCCAAACTGCCACCTGGAAGAGGGGAAAGTCCCTCCCTCCCTGCAGAATGACCTAACACCACAGAAAAAGATACTTTTTAAGAAACACAGCCAACTCCCAAGTCCCTGTTCCCCAAAGCCTTTCCCATGTCCCTGCTCCCTCTCAGAGCTACTCTGGGGGCCTTGACCACAACCCTCGACCCAGAACTCCAGCAAGACCCTACAGCAGCAGCATCTACCACCACCACGCCCGTGCATCATGTTATATAGCATGACCACAAACCATCTTCTCTTCCACAGTAGTCCAGGCCAGCACGAAGGGGCTCAGTGTGGGGAAGATGGCAGAGTCAGGCTCAGCCCCAGGGCTGTGTGACTCAGAGACCATGTTCTAGAACACAGGGTCAAGAGAACCCAGGCAGTTAGTGGTTCCCTGCCGGAGCATTCACAGGCTGAATTTCGGGGTCCCTCTGGAACAATGGGAAGTGACCTTTTTTGAATGGGGTCTCGGCTGACAAGGTCACTAAGCTATTGAGATGGAGTCACTCTGGATGTTGGCAGCCAGTGTCTGTAGGAGCAGAAGAGATCCGAGGACCAGGTCACATGATGACCAAGGCAGGGATTCTACAAGCCAAGAGGAGCTGATGTCAACTCCAGACCATCCCTTCTGCTGGGACACACAGGCAACCCCACTTGCTTTTACATAGTCCTGAGAAGGAGGCAGGGCAGGGGGGCACAATTTCTGCATTCATAGGAGGGGAAACTGAGGTCAGAGGAGGCAAAAACACTGGCCTATATCACAAGTCAGTGGCGGGAGACAGGTGCCAAAGAGGGGACACTCCTACGGCCCCCAGAGAGGAATGCTTTGAAGGCAGTACCATACTGGCTTTTTAGCCCCTTTTGTTTTTTTTGTTTGTTTGTTTGTTTTTGGTTTGTTTTTTTTTTTTTTTTTTTTTTTTTGGTTTTTCGAGACAGGGTTTCTCTGTGGCTTTGGAGCCTGTCCTGGAACTAGCTCTTGTAGACCAGGCTGGTCTCGAACTCACAGAGATCCGCCTGCCTCTGCCTCCCGAGTGCTGGGATTAAAGGCGTGTGCCACCACCGCCCGGCAGCCCCTTTTGTTTTTTAATGTGAGATCTCATTGTGCTGCCCAGGCTGGCTTCCTGAGCTCAGGCAATCCTCCTGCCTCAGCCTCCCTGATAGCTGGGACCAGGTGCATGTCACCATGCCCATTTTCTAAAAGCATACTAGAAAGCTGGCTTTGAGGTGGCGCTGGCTGAAGGCTCTAACCACTGAGCACGATGGCCTGAGTGTGATCAGCAGACCCTGCATGGAAGGAGAGAACAGAACTGCCCTCTGACCTCCTCTCATGTACCCACTCACACAATAAATAAACAACACGAACTAGAAAGCCTGACAGTTTACAGCTGTACCCCCAGCACATGGGAGGTACCAGCGGGAAGCTCAAGAGTCCAAAGTCTGGGCTGGAGAGATGGCGCAGAGGTTAAGAGCATTGCCTGTTCTTCCAAAGGTCCTGAGTTCAATTCCCAGCAACCACCTGGTGGCTCATAACCATCTGTAATGAGGTCTGGTGCCCTATTCTGGCCTGCAGACATACACACAGACAGACTATTGTATACTAAATAAATAAATAAATGTTTAAAAAAAAAAAAGAATCCAAAGTCATCCTGGGCTACATAGTGAATTCAAGGCCAGCCTGGGCTCCTGAGGCCCTGTCTAAAAACAAACAAACAAAAAGCTAAAACCAGCCAGGCCGAGGTGAAGCACACCTTTAACGGCAGCACACAGGAGTGTGTGTGTGTGTGTGTGTGTGTGTGTGTGTGCGCGCGCGCGCAGGTGCTACAGAGGCCAGAAGAGGGCATCAGATTCCCTGGAGCTGCCAACATGGGTTCTGGGACCTGAACTTGGCTTCTGTGCAAAACAGAGTGTGCTCTTACCCTCCGAGCCATGGCCCCAGCCCCTGCTTTAATTTCTAACCGCGACAAGAGCTAGGACTGACAAGTGACAGTGGCACGAGCTCCAGCCAACCAGGAGTTCTGTGACATGTGGCCAATGAGGAGAAGATGTAGCCAGAAAGCCCCCACCTCTTGCTGTGTAGCTCAGGCTGGCGCCAAACTCAAAATCCCCCTGCCTCTGCCTCCTGACCGTTGTGATCACAAAAGAGTGTGCCTCCGTATCCAACTACAGAGAAGCTGGTTCTTAAAGCTACCTGAATGAGGGGCAAAATCGAGGTTTGAATATACTGTCTTCTCTCTTTGATAGGGAAACTGAGGCCCTGTCACATGGCAGCCAGCACGTCAGGGTGTAAGCTGTGTCCACACTCAGGCAGGCACCTCATCCTTAAGCATGGCCTTTACCCCCCCATGCCCCACAGCCTGTGAACTTCAGCAACTGATGACTCTTGACCTTTGACCTGTCATCTGTGCCTTCCCAACATTTGCTACTGTCCTTGCTTAGATTCTGCCTCTCACTTGAAGGATGACCCTGCCTATAGTTTCCTGCTGTCACCCTGCATCCATGCATGTGTGTGCACACACACATACACCACACACCCCACACACACAACACACACATGCATGTGGAGGCCAGGGGTCAACCTGAGGTGTCATCTTTAGGCACTGTATGTATAAAGCCTCCCTGCCCCAATAGGCTTTCTCACTGAACTTAGAGTGCACAGGCTAAACCAGTGAGTCCCCTTTGTCCTAGTCCCGAGATTACAGCATGTACCAACAATGCCCAGGTTTCTGCAAGGATTCTGGGTTGGCACTCAGGTTCTTATGCTCACACGGAAAGCCCCACACCCATCCTTCATTCTTGCATGTGTGTGAAGGCACAAGCACATGCACATATATGTGGGGGCCCACCCAACATTTGTGTTGGTTTCTGGGGATTCGAACTCAGAGCTGGTTCCCCAGCTCCACCCCCATCTTCCCACCTGCAGCCTGAGGGCTCCAGAACCTGCTTCCATCTGTACAGAACAGAGAGAGCTTAGGTGACTGGCAGCTGCTGTCCTCAGACAGCCTGCCTGCCTTTCTGCCTTCTGGCATCTCAGAACTTTGCTTCCTAAGGGACATGGCATCCTGCCTCTCCCTCCTATAGAAAGCAGTCTCCTTTACCCTGACCTTTTGCTGTCCCTTTAGCCAGGGGAGTCCCCAAGAGATCACCTCTTCATAGGACTGAGCCTTCTGGTGCACACCTGGGACTCTTGCACCTGGGAGGCTGAGACAGGGGATTGAAAATTCAAAACAAGAGCCTGTCTCATAAAACTAAAACCCCTGGGGTGTGGTCTGGTGTCTAACGGGCTTCTCTGGTCCTGAACACCCCGTGTCCTGTCACAGCTCATTGCTAGAGGAAGCAGCATGCCCTCTGTAACCCCGGGGAGGAAAGTCTGTTGCGTGTGGCCAGCTTCCTGCGGTCTCAGCCCAATGCCTTCCCCTTGGCTGGCTTCACCTGGGGTTCATGTCTGCTTTCTTGCAGCCTTGCCAGCAAGGCACTGAACACAAGACGGTGTTTGTGACCCTCCCATAGTCCTTTGCTTAAAATGTCTCTGGTTTCCCCCTACTCTAAATGGTAAAGAACAGCTCCCCCCGCCCCCCTCCCGCTGCAGCTCTGCCTACGTACCTGGTCTCAGCTGCCTCTCCCTGCTTAGCCACACTGCCTCCATTCAGCCTTTGTACTAGGCAGGTTTGTCTGGCCTCAGGGCCTTTGCACACATACGTGGCTTCCTCTGGCCTGGAATATGTAACCTCTCTCGTGTTGTCATCTAGCTTTTCTTTCCTCTTTTAGGTTCCTTCCAAGTATCCCAGCCTGTCCTGATCATACACTCCTGCACCTCCTCTGTCACCCTCATGCCCAACTGAACACCCCAGGGTGCAGGCTGCACAGGTTCCTACACACACCATACCTTCCCCGCCCCCACCCTGGCTCCGTGTGTGTGTGTGTGTGTGTGTGTGTGTGTGTGTGTGTTAGGAGGAATTGCCTATTTATAAAATCAGGGAAGTCTGTAAATAGGCGTTGAAGTCTTTCCTTCTCAAGGGTGGGGAGGAAGTTTGAGGTTTGCAAAAACAACCCCTCTGTGGCCGACTGACTCAGGTGTGGGGGACTGGTGAGCCAGGTCTGTCGAGAGCCATGCTCAACTCACCTTCACCTGGAAAGTCAGGGATGCACTTGGAGGCTGTGTGGGACAATGACTTTCACACAAGAATGGGACGGTGGCGCGTCCTCCCCAACCCTAGAACAGCCACTAACTCAGGACCTCTATTCAGAGTTGCCTAGAACAACACCACATCCCGACCACATGGCTCCAGATTGGCCTCATTTACTGATGCCAAAGAAGAGAGGATAAGAGACTTGCTAAGAGTCAGATAGCTAGGAAACAGCTGGACTGTAATCCAGGGTGCCTGGAGGAGTGGCCCTTGACTCCTATTCCCCACTCAAGATGTAGCCCAGGGCTGCTGAAGCCAATGCTGTGGGACAGAAGTTCTCCAGACAGAAGTATTGTCATGCCTCATCCCTGGCACTCTCTGACACGTTACCCTAGGTGGACCCCTCTACTGTCCACCTCTCCACTCCACTTCTATAGGGCTGATGGCCACCCTGTCCCAACAGGCGGGGAAGTGTCCTGCTCCTTTCCCTAGAGGACAGACATGATGATGTTCAGGGAATGAGAGACAGATGCAAAGCCTGTGACACCAGCCACTCCACATCGCCCAGTATCACAAGCTGGGCTGCTTCATAAAAGCAGAGGAAGGGCAAATTTTCCATCTGGAAGCTGTGTGCTGTCATCTGGTTTCCAGTGTGAGGGTGATGCTCCAGCCATGGAGTCCACAGAAGAAAGGCCTCGGGCCCCTCCTTGCTACTCCCTTCTGGAAAGAGCCAAGGAACATGGAGGAGACAAGGAGAAGCCACTCTCGCCGCCATCCAGCTTGTGTCTCCAGCTACCTGAGGAAAACCTCAACACAGCTGACAGAGCAGAGATGACCTACAGGGACAGTTTGGTGTTGCTCCGAAGACACCTCAACCATGAATGTCAAGGACAAGTGGATTGTGCTCACTTAGGGCTGGGCGTGTGTGACTTTGAGCCTCCTCAGCCTAAAGAGTGCAACCTATTTTTTTTTTTTTTTTTTTTGGTTTTTCGAGACAGGGTTTCTCTGTGGTTTTGGAGCCTGTCCTGGAACTAGCTCTTGTAGACCAGGCTGGTCTCGAACTCACAGAGATCCGCCTGCCTCTGCCTCCCGAGTGCTACTTTTTTAACATGTAGCTGACACCTGCCAGGTGGTGGTGGTGCACACCTCTAATCCCACCATTCGGGTGGCAGAGGAAGAGTCAGGCAGATCTCTGTTGAGTTTGAGACCAGCCTGGTTTACAGAGTGTATCCCAGGGCAGCCAAGGCTGTTACACGGAGAAATCGCGTCTTGAAAATACCCACCCCCCACAAAAAAAAGAAGAAGCTGAAACCCGTGCCTTAAGGCTGTGTCTGTCCTTCCATCTGTCTGTCTGTCTGAATACTTAATGAACTCACTACCTTTGTCTCAGTCTGGCTTGTCCTGAAATTCTTCTCTATGTCATGGTCAAGGGTCTGACTTTACCCAAGTGGAGCTTCCCGACAGGGAAGGAAGCTCTCAAAGCTGTGTCCCCACCAGTACCACTGGCTGTGCACAGAGGGCCAGCTGCATGTTAGAATGGCCGGGAATCATTCCTGCAGAGCTGGGATGGAACCCGGGGGGCCTCCTGCAGAGCAGATCAGCCTCTTGCTTGGCATACAAGGGTCACACTCAGAGCTCCCAAGCACCCCGTAAGTGCGCAGTGAGGCTGACAGCCACAGCCAAGCTCGGCGCCTCCAGAGGAAATGAGCCAGTGGGGCACCCCACCCCCGGCTCTGCGCACCTGGCTTCCAAGCCCTGCAGATGGGCCAGGCACGTGCATTCATCTGAACTGTGGAATAAGACCAGAACATGTACCACAACCCTTGCTTGTCCTATCGTGGAGTCGGCAGCCTGTGACATAAGTGGCAGTTGCCCCCAGGCACCCTGCTAATGCCACAGACCACTGTTAGGTGTAAGTCTCAATGTATTTCTGTGGGCTAATGTTATTGTTCCCGTTCCCCAGAATGGAAAACTGAGGAGCAGGGAAAGGAAAAAGGAGAAAGGGGCTCTAAGGAAGTGTGGCCATGCCCATCTCGGCAGAACTGGTGACCACCAGTCAGCTCTGTGCGGAGTTGCACACCCACCACCACCAATGCCTGTGTTCTCAAAACCTAGGAGGGCCAGGAGCCAACAACATGGTTCAGCAGGTAAAGTACCTGCCACCAAGCCTGACCACCAGAGTTTGATCCCCGGGACCCATTTGGTCGAAAGAGAGAATGAACTTCCACAAGTTGTCCTTGGGCAGCTACAACTATGCCACGGCACAGTACACATGCAAACACACAGACACACAAATACATAAGTATAATTTAAAAAGAGAAAAATCTAGGCATGCTGGACAAGTTCAAAGCATGGTGTACCAGGCCAGGCTCAGCCATGTCAGGAACATGCCGCCTGCCACAAGGGGTCCTGGCCAGCCATTTAACAATGGAGATAGACCCTCTGTGGTGAGAGTATGCCCCACCCGGCTCCAGTTTCCCAAAGTGTGTCCCAGCTGGGTTCTGCATTCCAGGATCCACTTCCCCTGCTGGCCCACACCCTGGTACAGGCTGGTGACAAGCCTTCAGCACCTCGCAATTTATCCCTGCATCTGTCCAGCTTCATTCTGATCCCCAGACCCACCTGGACCCCTATTTTAGTTTCAGCTATGGCTGCTCCTTCTGGGGACACCTCTGCCTATATCAGTGCTCATAATCACTAGTACAAAAACACACGCACAAACTAAAACGCAACCTGGACCAGTGTTGCCATCATCCCCGCCATGTCACCTGTCTCTCACTATAACCAAAAACTGAAGACAACTTCATCCCACTTGTCATAGGTGGCAGACCCATACCTTCCATGCTGGGTCCCAAGAACCTTCCTGAAGAGCCCAGCAGTTTTACCAAGCCCACTCCTCACTGCAAGTACCCACAGCACCAAGTCTGAGACCCTGCTGTGCTTTCTCGCAGTTGGACGCCAAGGAATCCTGACTTTGCTTCAATGAGACAGTGGCAGGTCTCAAACTCCCTGTAGCCGAGGATGACCTTGAACTCTTGACCCTGACCCTCCTGTTTTAGGATTGTAGGTTTGCCCCACCACACCCAGCCAAGCTCTGACGTCATGGTTCTTAAACTAGAAATCAGGGTTTGCATGGTGGACCGTGGCTCCCCTGCCTCCGGGTCCTGTGAAACCTAGCAGCAGCTTTCCCGTCCTGACTGCAGGCACAGTGCAACCCTTACACTGGGGGTTCTCTCTGACCTGCAGGAAACTTCCACAGGTTGCTCCTCTCACAGCGGGAGCCTTCAGACAACATTTACCTTTTGGTCTTGGGAAGCCATTTTCCCTTTTGTCTCAGGATCCAACAATGACAGAACTGATGTGTCACCCTGCTGTCACCGAGGGTACGCTCTGCAATCTGTCCTCACAGTTTGAACAGCGCCTGAAAATAAGGTCACAAAATGTGTTGGAAAGGTACAATCTGGGAAGACAGTCAAACCAATATTAATGAACACCTGTTTGAGTGCTGGATCCACCCTCCAGCATCTGTGAGATGGATACAGTAGTCACTGTTGCCAGGGAATAGAAACAACCACGTCCACCAATGGAGGGATGGCTAAAGAGCCACACAATGGAATCTAGCCTTCAAAAAGGAAACACTAACAGCTGCTACAGTGTTAGAGCCCTGAGAACACCACACTAAGGGAAAACAGCTAGATTTAGCACCTTGTATGCTGAGCCTGGCATGGTGGTATATCTGTAATCTGGTACTCAGGAGGCTGAGGCAGGAGGATTATGAGTTCAAGGCTAGCCTGGACTGCATGGTGAGGTCCTGTCTCAAAATTAAAAAGGAAAATTGGGCTGGGCTTTAATCCCAGCACTCTGGAAGCAGAGGCAGGTGAATCTCTATGATTCGAGGCCAGCCTGGTCTACAGAGTGAGTTCCACGACAGCCCGGGCTGTTACACAGAGAAACCCTATTTTGAAAAACAAACCAAAAAAAGAAAAAAGAAAACAAATCAGAGATGGTGAGATGGCGCAGCAGGTGAAAGTAAAAGTGGTTGCACCATATCTGACGGCCAGTTCACGGCGGGGAGAACAGACTCTCACAGGTTCCCCGCTGGCCTCCACACTGTGCTGTGGGACACACACACACACACACACATACACACACACACACACACACACACACATACACACACACACACATACACACACACATACACACACACACACACATACACACACACACATACACACACACACATACACACACACACACACATACACACACACACATACACACACACACACATACACACACACACACACATACACACACACACATACACACACACACACACATTTTGAAAAGAAATTCTGAGACAAGCTTGTAACATGTAGCTCTGGCTGGCCTGGAGCTTGCTATGTAGACCAGGCTGGCCTTGAACTCGCAGAGATCCACCTGCCTCTGCCTTCCTAGCACAGAATTAAAGGTGTGCACCCCTCAACAAATAATTTTCTTTTAAGATTTATTTTTAAAGTGTGAGTGTGTTGCGGTGTCAGGGTTGTGCATGTGAACGCGAGGGCCCTCGCAGGCCAGACAGAAATCCCCCTGAAGTTGCAGTTTCATGTGGTTATCAGCTGCTCAGCGTAGTTGCTGGGAAACGAACTCAGGTCTTCTGCAAGAATAGCACACATGCTACCCCTAAGCCATCTTTCCAGGTCCTGGCCCACCTTTTTTTTTTTTTTTTTTTTTTTTTTTTTTTTTTTTGGTTTTTCGAGACAGGGTTTCTCTGTGGCTTTGGAGCCTGTCCTGGAACTAGCTCTGTAGACCAGGCTGGTCTCGAACTCACAGAGATCCGCCTGCCTCTGCCTCTGCCTCCCGAGTGCTGGGATTAAAGGCGTGCGCCAAAGGAAAACTTTGGGCCTTGGTAGCTCTTTTCTTTCTCTGGTTCTGGAATGACTATGTGTGATTTTTTTAAGATTATTTTTAACATAGGTGACAGAGACATATAGTAAAACTTTCAACAATAGAGAGATACATGCCGGTGAGCCAGTCTCTACCCTGCGCCTCCTTCCCAGAAGTGTCTGCTCTGACCAGCAACTAAGTGACCTTCTGGGAGTTCACTTTTTCCCACGAAGGGGGTGAGCATGCTCCCCCTTCACTTTCTTCTCACACAAACATGAGTGACATGCTCCTCTCTCAGAACCGTACTTATATCCTTTTAGGGCGTAGTATGTAGATTGACAGCCCCCCCTGAGCACCCAGGCCCCTTCATCTGGAACCCAGGAGTTTGTCACTTTATGTGTGCACAGCCATTAAATTCAAGATTGTGCAAGAGGAGACTGCCCAGGTGGACACGCTGTCACCAGCAGCAGAGGTGTGAGAGCCACAGAGCTGCCAGCAGAGAGAAGCCCGAAGATGTCGGGTGGCCACCACCACGGAGGAAGGCTAATGCATGCTATGTGCACCCTTAAAATCTGGCAAGGACCCTCAGACGCACCCGGAGCCTCTGGAAGGAAGGCTTGGGGGCCTCTCCGTTTGGACCATGGAAATTGCTTTTAGGCTTTTGACCCACAGAACTATGAGATAAGAGATGGGGCTTTTTTAAAACCACCAAATGTATATATATAGCCCCTGCTACAAACTGAGAACACTCACAGTCCCCTGGGACCACACAGTGGCAGCTCACTCTAGATGGAGGTACTCCACTGTGGGAATGCAGCGAGGCTGCTGGCGGTCACAAGGGATGTATCCCACCCCCTTCCCATCCCAGAACCCCAGTGGGTAACCCTACACACCTTGCATGTGTGTTTGTACATATTCCCAAATGTGAGCCAAGCCAACGCCGGGCATCTTTCTCTGTCTCTCTCCAGGTAACTGTTTTGTGACAAGTCCCCTCACGGAACATGGAGCCAAGCAGTTCAGTGGGACTAAGCAGAACGTGGAGCCAAGCAGTTCAGTGAGACTGAGCCTGAGCGGAACGTGGAGCCAATCAGTTCAGTAGGACTGAGCAGAACATGGAGCCAAGCAGTTCAGTGGGACTGACTGCTAATGAGCCTGCGTCTCCCTGCCTCTACCTCCCAGAACTGGGATTCTGGACAGCTAGCATCACCAACAGCTTTTTATGTAAGAACCAGGGTCAGAGTCAGGTCCTCATGCTGGCACACCAGGCACATTACCAACCGAGCCATCGTCTCAACGCCTCCTGAGTTATTTTTCTAGCTACAGAAGCAAAATATCATCAGTTTGAGAAAAATATTCGAAGATTTAACCCCTCAAAAGCTCCCTCTCCCTTGAGCCTCGCTCTTCTCTTGTGCCCTCCATCCAGCCCAGTGACTGCCAGGGGCCTCAGCAGCTTTGGCAACAGTGGAGTTCAGCTACTACACAGACAGGAGATAACTCAAGGGCAGCCTTCACGACTGCAGGTGAAGGGCCACCAAACCTGACAACCTGAGTTTGTCCCACAGAGTGGATGGAGAAAAATCAACTCTGGCAGATTGTTCTCTGACCTCTACATGCATGTACACTGTGCAAACACATACACACACACACACTAAATGTAGTTAAACAAAAAAAAAGTTGGGTGTGGTGGCAACATCTTTAATCCCAGCACTCAGGAGGCAGAGGCAGGAGGATCTCTGTGAGTTCGAGGCCAGCCTGGTCTACAAGAGCTAGTTCCAGGGCAAGCTCCAAAACCACAGAGAAACCCTGTCTCGAAAAACCAAACAAAAACAAAAACAAAACAAACCAACAACCTCCCTCCATGTAGGTAAAAGGAGAAGTTAAAGAACCCTTGAGGTCCCTTTGTTTTTAAAACAGAACTAACTCACAGAAAAACATGGCTTCTCCAGCCAAGGGCAGAGGGTTTCTTTTTTTTTTTAATTTTATTTACTTATATGTATGAGTGTTTTGTATGTATACCTGCATGACAGAAAAGGGCATCATATCCTATTACAGATGGCTGTGAGCCACCAAGTGGTTGCTGGGGACTGAACTCAGGACCTCTGGAAGAACAGGCTGTGCTCTTAACCCCTGAGCCATCTCTCCAGCCCTGACTGAGGGGTTCAAACTCTCGTGTCTTCCACAATAAACTAGTCCAAACATAAAGATGATAAAACCCAATGCCTGAGTGGCTATGGAGAAACTTCGCCATGGCTGGAGAGATGTGACCTAGACAGATACCTAGCAACAGGGACCAGCACCTTCCAAATGGCTATGTCCTAGACTTGGCCACTCTGTTTCAGAAACCATCCCACAGGACTCCCTAGCAAATCCATGGGCAGCAGTGTTCTAGCAGAGCGGATGGTGTGACCAACCACAAAAACCTGCACAGGAGAAGCTGAAAGCCACACGAGCGGGGAGGAAGGCCACAAGAGGGTCTGGGCAGAGGTGGAGAAAGCAGGCCATTGAGCAACCAGCCTGATAAGTCTGTGCTCATTGCTTGCAAAGCTATGGAGGTGCTGTGCTGAGCCCAGGGAGCGCAGAAGGATGGAGCCTGGATACACAGACACCACAAGGACAACACACAGTGCTGAGGCCTTCCTGGTGGGTGACAGCAGAAAGACACAAGATGAGAAGCTCGGCTCTTTCAGGTGGAGTGGCCAGGCTCCTGAGGAAGTGACACAGGGGCTTCCTGATTTCAAGAAGACTGTGGGGACACGAGGAAGGTCCTTTGACAGCGAGAACTTAAGAGGACATAGTGGCGCATGGGCAAGAGATGAGAATTAAGATAAATTACAGGAAGTGGGGGATCTACCAGGGCTCCCAGCTAGTGAGAATGATGAGGAGCTGGGGGGACAAGAGTTACGGCAGGGACACGATGAATGGAGGTCTGGACTTGGGCATCATAGTGGCCAGACTCACCATCTGTGTAGGTCAGAACTTGTACTTCGCCTAGATGGAGTGGGAGTTAGGATGGGGCGGCGAAGACTCCAGCCACACACAGGGGTGGCTGGGAAAAGAAGTCCGGTGACATAAGCGGTCCGTGCTTCCTCCTTGCTAAACCATGGCCAAGGGAGGGCTGTGGGCCAAAGGAAGCTCTGGAATTGGGTAAGTCTCAGCCTAGAGATTTTCAAACCCTGCCTTGACCAGCCTTTCGGCCAGGGGAGTCCTGGACGCAGAAGTTGCTGGCTGCCTTACTCAAGAAACCTCAAGCTGCTGGTGGGTGGTCAGGAAATACTGCAAACCTCGGCAAGTCCCCACCAACCTGAAGCAAAGTGACCAGGATGCGGAAACACTTTCTGAGGGGCAAGGCAAGCTGTGGAGGAACACAGCTCCCAGGTGACCCTGTGCTAGACGGGGAGGGGGCTATGTCTCCCCCAGTTATCTCAGCAGACCTGGGAGGTGGGTGCCACTCAGAATGCCCTGGGAGCAGAAAAGGGCACTAAGACACAGAGAGGCTCAGCCCCACAGCTAAGGTGCATAGAGCCCTGCACTCAGCGGGCATAGGCGCTAGGTAAAGGTGTGGGACTTGGAGGGAATGCATGCTGCTGTCAGTCTTACAGTATACCCTGGCCCCAGCCCACCCACCAGGGAGTTCAAATTGTTTCCAGAAGGAGCTGCGGAATTGGGATTCCTCCTGCTAGGATGCACCAGTAGGCTGACTTCTGGGGTCTCCTTCTGGGGCACTAGCACTACCCCAACCCCCTTCCCTCCTGCTGTCTCCCTGGAGCGGCTGTGGGGCTCTGGGGTGGAAAACAGGGCTTAGGGCTTTACACCCACCTGCTGGCCGTGCTGGCTGAGCTGGCTGTGCCTTCTTCGCGGACTCTTTCCACCTGTAGGAGGGGGACACTGTTACCTCCTCCACCGGTCACACAATGATGGGTGTATGTGGTTCCTGGTAACACCCACTAAGAGAGGAGATGCTTGTCAATACCCCATTCCCCTGGGAGGATAGCGGGGTGGGAAGTTACAGTCCACGAAGTAGCACGGGACCTCAGTCACCCCACAGCGCCTGCCAGGCCTGGCCTGGTTCCCCCAACATCCCCAACCAGGCCCCAGCCATGACGGACAAAGGTCCAGCCTAGGAACAGATGCGAATCACGAGGATGGAGGGTGGCCAGGGCTTCCTTCCTCCCTCCAGGCCCCCAGGCCGGTCGGCTGCCCCGCAGCAGCCACGTGCAGGGCAGGAAACCCCCCAGCCCGAGATACGGCTGAGGTTGGATGGAAGAGGGGCGCCCCTGTCTCCCCCAGCCCCATCTTCATTACCTGACTGCAATCTGCTCAGCTCTGTTCTCACTCTAGGCTAGAGACTTCGGCACAGCCCTGCTCTGCGGAGCCCAGGGGGCGGTCCTGTGTCCCTGGGGGTGTGGTGTGGCGGGAGTTTCCGCAGCTAAACTCTAACTTGCTGCAAACCCGGGCCCTACGGAGGCACCAGCGCGCTGAGAAGCCCCAACTTAAGCAGCTCTCCAATGACCAAGGCCAGGGTATGCACAGGGCTGGGACACTTCTGCAAGGCTCCTAGGTGACTGGGTGTTCCCCTGACTACGTGGGCCTCCCCAAGGACCACCTCCTCTCGCCCTCTTCCAAAGCCTTTGTGCTTACTGGACGAGATGTGCTCCTTAGCTGGGTTCACGGGGGCAATTGATTCAAGAGAAGGTTAAAGAGAAAATTTTTCTTTTTTCTTTTCTTTTTTTTTTTATTTTTACTTAAAAATTTCCACCTCCTCCCCTCCTCCAATTTCCCTCCCCCTCCCTTTCCCCTCCCTCTCCAGTTCAAAGAGCAGTCAGGGTTCCCTGCCCTGTGGGAAGTCCAAGGTCCTCCCCCCTCCATCCAGGTCTAGGAAGGTGAGCACCCAAACAGACTAGGGAACAAAGCCAGTATATGCAGTAGGATCAAAACCCAGTGCCATTGTCCTTGGCTTCTCAGTCAGCCCTCCTTGTCCGCCATGTTCAGAGAGTCCGGTTTGATCACGTGCTCCATCAGTCCCAGTCCTGCTTTGGTGAGCTCCCATTAGATCAGCCCCACCGTCTCAGTGGGTGGGCGCACCCCTCAAGGTCCTGACCTCCTTGCTCATGTCCTCCCTCCTTCTCCTCATTTGGACCTGAGAAAATTTTTATGTGCACATGGAAATGGTCCCAAGAAGTCAGACCAGGATGTAGCTGGGGAAGGAATGACAGCACCCATGCTCTCTGGGTTGGGGGCGGGGTAAAATGGGTGGGTTTCTGAGCATGCTCATTCAGACCCGCTGCAGTCCCAAATAGAAGACCTGCTCCAACCTTTTCAGAGTCCCAGCCCTTCAAAGCTACCGCGTGTGAGACTAAAAGCCTTCTACAGTTCCAATGCTTCAAACAGCCAATATGTCAGTCCAGCCTCATTAAGTGGACCATCTACAACACCTGTTTCACTGTAAGCGCCTACAGGCTGTGGGCTAGCCTCCCTTCCCCCCTCATCTAGTGGACTACCTCAAAGCTGCGGTCTGACTTCAGCAACAGCTCCTGCTGGGAGTTACAAACAGTGCCGACAGGAGGTGCCTTCGGCTCCTCACCCTCAGGCTCCGACCCCCTGCTGTACGGGCTGGTTCCTTTTAGCTCTCAACTTGACACAATCTAGAACACCTGGGAGAGAGTCTCAGTGAGGAAACTTCCAGATTGGGTTGCCTGTGAGCGAATTGTTCACTGGTGTGGGAAGAACCAGCCCACTGTGGGCGGCATCATTCCCTTGGCAGGGGTCCTGCGCCATAGGAGAGGGGAGAAAGTTAGTGGAGAGCAATGAAGCGAGCAGGATTCATGAGTTATTCTCTCCCTACTCTAGACTGTGAGCATGAGGCTATTAAGATCCCGCCTTGATGTCCACACTATAATGGCCTGAATTGCGAGGTTTTCGTCAGGGCATTTGTGACAGAAATAGAGATGAAGCTAGAACACCGTATAAATTAGTAACTGGGTGTTGACCACCTGTGGTGGCTACTGCTATTAAATACTGTAAAAGATCCAGGTCAAGCCAAGCAGTGGTGACACACGCCTTTAATCCCAGCACACAGGAAGGAGGCAGAAACAGGTGGATCTCTGTGAGTTTCAGGACAGCCAAGGCTGTTACACAGAGAAATCCTGTTTCAGAAAACCAAAAGAAAAAAAAAATCCCAGTCAGTCAAAGCAGTAAGGCAAGAAACAAGGAAGGTCGAAGATTAAAAAGAGAAGCGCTGTCCTCTGATGCCATTGTGATCCCTGCCTGGGACATCCCACAGACACAGCAGACAGACACCCGGTTCTGTTTAGATACTCAGTGACAGTCATAGAATGACTTCAGTCCCCGTAGAACTCTCGCCCCGGCTGGGTAGAGAGGTGAGGCCACCGTTCAGTAAGATAGAACGAGTTCAAGAAGCCTGTGAGCTTGGGTGGGAAATGGTCTTTATTTCCAGTCATTTGTGGTAAGCAGCAAACCAGAAATCACGACAGAGTCAGGTGGTGGTGGTGCATGCCTTTAATCCCAGCACTCAGGAGGCAGAGGCAGGAGGATCTCTGAGTTTGAGGCCAGCCTGAACTACAGAGTAGGTTCTAGGACAGCCAGGTCTACACAGAGAAACCCTGTTTCAAAAAGCCAACAACCACAATAATAAAAATCACAACAGGTAAATATCTTAATATAACTTCAAAATCATAGTAGTTAAGAGTAGCTATGAACTGGGTTTTCATTCTTGTGTTTGCTTTTGTTATCTTGTGATAGTATCTATGTAGTCCCAGCTGTCCTGGAATTTACTATGTAGACCAGGCCGAGTTCGAACTCACAGAGACTACCTGCCTCTGCCTCCCAAGTGCTGGGCTTTTCATGCTTATAGTTAATATTCACAAAGAACAATAATTCAACACTGCATTTCAAGGTCACTTTGTGCACAGCGAGAACATTGCTCTGAGAAGAGGCCACAGTTTGCAAAAAGCCATGGAGTTGGGTGAGGCGCTGGGTCTTGGAGGCGTGGCCAGGGAGTTAAATAAGCGGGTCAGGAGCATGGCCAAAGAGAAAGGCTAGCGGACTGGGCATGACGAAGCTAGGGAACTTTGTGATTAGACATTGCCAACCTGTTCTCAACTAAAGTTGCTGCTCCCTTTTGCCCCCCCCCCATTCACACTTCTTCCCCAACTTGCCTGAGAGTCAGCCACTGTCCAGTAGTTCTCTGTAGTGGTCCTGCCCTCTCTCCTGATGCTCATAGAGCATATCCAGGAAGATGTGAGCCCGTCCCTGAAGGATGTGTCTACTTGAGCTCTCTTCCCTCTCCCCCAGCACGAGGAGAAGGCCGCCTCCAGGGGTTCACGTGTCCCCAGTGCTCCTAGTTGCAGCAGCCGACCACTGACCACTTCCCTTTGCAGAGCACAAGCTGGGTCCAGGCTCTGAGAGAACATGAGAAAATCAAAAGGGAGTGAAATGGAACCGGGCGGTGGTGGCGCACGCCTTTAATCCCAGCACTCGCGAGGCAGAGGTAGGCGGATCTCTGAGTTCGAGGCCAGCCTGGTCTACAAGAGCTAGTTCCAGGACAGGCTCCAAAGCCACAGAGAAACACTGTTCCTGGGATGGGAGGGTTTTCCCAGACTTACATCTGTTGCCTGGGCCCACTCCGTGTGACTCACCACCAGCTGTAATAGCCCCATGACCACATCTGCATGGGGTCGGGGACCTGTGTGTAATGATGCAGCATGGGAAGGCTGGGAAGGGAGCTCGGTGGAGGAAAACTTGCCGAGCATGTGAAGCCCTGGGTTCGAGCTCGGGCACCACCAAAGTGTGTTCTCTGATGCCAACGTCGGCTTTGTTGCTCAGAATGGTATAGAAGAACAGAAGGGCAGCAGTTGGCATCAGGCCTGGGGCTCCCTCCATCCTGCCTGTGCTAGCTGGGTGAGCTTTCATACATTCAACAGATAGTCTCCGAGTGTCACCTAAGTGCAGACGTCAAAATAGCAGAGGCCGGTGGGTACCACCAGTCTGCACCAAGACCGTTCTGTACAGAGAGACACAAAAGAGCATGGTAAAAGGAAGAATGAGGGGAGCTCATGGCCAAACATGGCAGCTGGGGGTGGGGGTGGAAGTGAGGACCGTTGAGGTATAGAGGTCAAGAGAGGATTCTCAGGGAGGTGACATCTAAATGCTACTAGAAATGAGGTGGTACCCACCCTGAGATGAGCCACAACCTTTGTTCTTTGTTCGCTTGCTTTTTGAGACAGGATTTCTCAGCCCTAGCTGTACTGGAACTAGTTCTGTAGACCAGGCTGGACTCGAACTCACAGAGATCCACCTGCCTCTGTGTCTCAAGTGCTGGGATTAAAGGTGCTATCACTGCCCAGCAAGTGACACTCTTAACACCCTTTGTAGTAAGAAAACAACACTTGCAAGGGGCCTGAGGTGGGTAAAGGCTGTGTTAAGACCAAAGGAGACCCAGGGTTACTGATGGATCAAGAAGTCATGGGCCTTTGAAGCAGGAAGGGACACAGTCTGATTGTGATGTGTGTGTTAAAACATACAGAACATGAACCAGGTGTAGTGGAACACACTTATGATCCTAACACTGGGGACACTGACATAGGGGGTAAGTTCATGACCGGCTTAGAAGACATAGAGATTTCCAGGTTAGTAAGAACTGCCAGCTAAGACCAAAAACATTAAGAGAGCCAGGTATGGTGGTGCACATCTTTAATCCCAGCACTCAGGAGGCAGAGGCAGGCAGATCTTTGTGAGTTTGAGGCCAGCCTGGTCTACATTGTGACACCTTTCTCAAAAGCAAAAACATTATAGCGAGAAAGGGCTGGCATGAATGCTAACATTTCAGCCACAATAAAACGTGTAGTTGGAGAAAAATTTGTGAAATCAAAAAAAAAAAAAACCAAAACAAAACAAAACAAAAAAAAAAAAAACGTGTAGTTGGGGCTGGAGAGATGGCTCAGAGGTTAAGAGCAGTGCCTGCTCTTCCAAAGGTCCTGAGTTCAATTCCCGGCAACCACATGGTGACTCACAACCATCTGTAATGAGGTCTGGTGCCCTCTTCTGGCCTACAGACATACACACAGACAGAATATTGTATACATAACAAATAAAAAAATATTTAAAAAAAACAAAACAAACGTGTAGTTGTGGAGGTGAGGTGGCTTAGTGGGTAATGTGCTTGCTGCTAAGCCTGAAAGCCTGAGTTTGAACCCTGGAATGCACACAGTGGAAGGAGAGAACCAATTCCTACAAGTTGTTCTCTAACTTATACACACACACACTGAGGCACACCCGTATACATACACACTCATCATGAACACAAATAAATATACAAGCATTAAATTCTAAACAAAAACCTCAACCCTGGCTCTGGTTGCTTGGTGGATGGCGATCACTGGGAGATAAGATCTTAAGTGCAGGTCAGCAATGACCTGTGGGCAGATGGGAAGAAATAGGGGAGAGAACTGTTGCATTACAACTAGGGGCTGGCTATGGGGGGAGACATCCGTGAGCATGGGGAGCTGGAGAGTCTGTGAGGGGTTATCCTAGCTATGCAATCCTGTGATCTGAAGTCAGTGGGCAAGTGTCAGGCAGGCAGTAGTGAAAGACCCTCAGAGAGGACCTTCTCTCAGGAGGAGACCCCTGAACCTAAGGAACAATCCGAGACCACTGGCTGCAAACTGCAAGAGGTTTTTTATTGAGAGTACACAGGTACCTGCGGGCATCAGAGTCTCTTTGGAAGACTTGCGAGCCCTCAGGCTGGGCAGGTCTTTTATATGGAAACAGGCGGCAGAAGCATGCATGGTTACAGGGATTCCATTGGTCAGTTCGGATGAGGTGATGGGTTCACTTGGGGACAAGCTCCTCGGGAACATGAAGATATGATAATAGCTGACTTGGCTCTATCTAGGGCACATGTAATTTTTCCCAGAACTTTTCGTTCCCCTCCTAGGCCTGATGTCTGACCATAGATATCCTGTTTGGCAGCCTAGGAGTACCGACTTTACCTTGAACTTATTACTTGTTTGTGTGAAAGCCTTGCAAAATGGCATTACAGCAGCTAAACCGGGGTCTTTCAGTAGGTTTGATTGATTGTGTATGTGTTTGTGTCAAGTGGAAGCCAGAGTTCAACCTTGGTGTTGTTCCTCAAGAGTCATCTACAGGGCTGGAGAGATGGCTCAGCGGTTAAGAGCACTGACTGTTCTTTCAGAGGACCTGAGTTCAATTCCCAGCAACCACATGGTGGCTCACAACCATCTGTAATGAGATCAGGTGCCCTCTGGCCTGCAGGCATACATGGAGGCAGAATGTTTTTTTTTTTTTTTTTTTTTTTTTTTTTTTTTTGGTTTTTCAAGACAGGGTTTCTCTGTGGTTTTGGAGCCTGTCCTGGAACTAGCTCTTGTAGACCAGGCTGGTCTCGAACTCACAGAGATCCGCCTGCCTCTGCCTCCCGAGTGCTGGGATTAAAGGCGTGTGCCACCACCGCCCGGCTTGGAGGAAGAATGTTGTATACATAATAAATAAATAAAATCTTTTTTTAAAAAAGAGTCATCTACATTATTTTGTGAGACAGGGTCTCTCGTGGACCTGGAGCTCACCGATTAGGTTAGGCTGACTGACCAATGATGTCTAGGCTTCTGCTGTCTCGGCCTCCCCAGCGCTGAGATCACAAACATGTACAACCATGCCTGGATTATTTCATATGGCTGCTGGGGATTGAACCCAGGTCCTCCTGTTTCTATGATTAGCGTTCGCCAACTGAACTGCACTCTGGCTCCTTTTATTGCTGTTGTTAAGACATCTCATATAGCCCAGGTTTGCCTCAGACTTCCTAAGTACCCAAGGATGTCCTCCTGCCTTTGCTTCCCAAGTGCTGGGATTATAGGCACCACCACATCCCACCAGTTAGTCGAATCTGGAGCTGGGCTGAGGTGTGTGAGCATCCTTGGTGCACAGCAGGTGCTGCAGACATGAACTGGGCTGGAAGTTCATTACAGACACTAAGGCTGGAGGAGAAGGTGAAGGAGAGGCTGCGGACAGAGAGGAGGCCAAGGCAGAAGGGAAATCTCTGGGCACTCAGTGCTCTGGAAGCTAGGAGGGCCCCTAGAGGGAGTGGAGCCATGTGCCAGGATAGGTTGTGTCCTGAGCCTTCCTGGGGTCTTCCAGATAGGGTATCACACAAGGCAGAGTCCTCACTGGCAAACAGCAGCTCTGCCAGCTCTGCCTTGTTCCCCCTGCTGGTCACTGGTAGAAATGACCCTCCTTGGCATAGCATGGCCTGGTCAAGAGGGAGCTGGTTGCACATGTGGTGGTCAGAGGACAGCTCTCAGGAGTCTCTTCTTCCATGTAGGTTCCTGGGGATCATCGTCACTCAGGTTGGTGGTAAGCTCCTTTCCCCACTGAGCCATCTCACTGGTCCATCCTTGAACTTCTGATCCCCCTCCCAACACCTCCCGAATGCTGATATTACAGGGGTGAACCTAGTTTATTCAGTGCTGGGAATCAAACCCAGGGCCCCATGCATGCTAGGCAAGTACTCTCCCAGCTGAGCTACATCCCAGCCCCCACGGGCTCTGAAAGTCTTGACAGTCTGTTCGTTATAGAGGTTTCACTTTCTTGAGTAGGATCCAAATGCATAAGAAACTCAAAGGAAGAGAATCACAGAGCAGTGGGAAATAACCCCAGCAAAACATCCTTCATAGGAACCTGCTGGGGGTGACTTCACAAACATTCAGTACAAAGTTAAGGAGAATTTGTACTTGAAGCAGGGACCTGGATCAAAGTAGGAGTGTGAGGTACATCCACAGCCACCTGGACTCCAGCCTCTCAGGGGCTGAAAGTCTGACTCCAGACCCCACCACACACAGCAGACACTGGGAGCTGACTCAGAACAGAGCCCTCTGGATTAAAACAATGGGCATAGCCTGGTGTCATGGTGCACACCTTTAATCCCAGCACTCTGCTTCTGGCTGTCTCAGGTTTGTGTGGGCACGTGAGTGCAGGTGCCACAGAGGCCAGAGGCGTTGGGTCGTCTGGAGCTGGAGTTTACAGGTAGTTGGGAACCACTCAACATGGATGCCATATCTTTTTGTTCCTTTTTTTTTTTTTTTTTTTTTTTAATCACATGTGGTCTACAGCCAGCTAGCTCCTGAGAGACAGCGAATGCGGACGCTCTGGAGAACCCAGCAGAAGCAGAACCCAACAGAGGCAGAGGCAGGCGGATCTCTGTGAGCTCGAGGCCAGCCTGGTCTACAGAGTGAGTTCTGGAACAGGCTTCAAAGCTACAGAGAAACCCTGTCTCAAAAAAGCAAATAAAAAATAAATAAATAGAACAATGGAAATGCTGAGAGGCTAAGAACCTGTTTCTAGCCGCCAGACCTGTCACCCAGATCAGTGGGGGGTAAAGGCGGGAGGGTCACAAGTTCAAGGTCAGCCTGGGAAACTTAGTGTGACCGTGTTGCAAGAAGCAAAAGGAAAGCTGAGGCTGTCACTTAGTGGTTCCAGGCCCAGTACCAGCCCCCAAAGGCCATGGTTTTAAAGAGTTGGTTTTATTTTCTGTGTTTTGTCTGCATACATTATCTGTGTACCATGTGTGTGCAGTGCCTGTGGAGGCCAGCAGATCCCTAGAACTGGAGTTACAGATGGTTGTGAGCTGCCATGTGCCATGTTTGTGGTAGGAATCGAACTTGGGTCCTCTGGAAGAGCAGACAGTGCTCTTAGGCACTGAGCCACCATTTCAGCCACCCCAAACCCATGTTGTTGTTGTTTTTTGATTGTTTTTAAGAGCCAAAACTGGTATGACAGATTCACGGGCCAATTCCATAACATGGGAGGAAGGTAAACACACACAGGCTCTGAGCTTGCAGTCTTTGGAACCTTCTGCTTCAGATTCTCCTACGGTGTCAGGACAGACAGGGAGCCCAGGAGTGATTGAGATGGGACATTTCCTGGGAAGCTGCTGTGTGTGTTTGTAAGCCCCAGACTACGATGTTGCTGAACGCTGTAGACACCTTGCTTGGCTGGTCGTGTTACAGTAGTCCTGGAACATGGTTGAGGATATGGTGGACAAGGGAGCTGGTGCGATGGCTCAGCAGGGAGAGGTGCCTGCAGCCAAGCCTGATGGCTCGTACCCACAGTGGAAGGAGAAAGGAGACTCCAGCAAGTTGTCCTCTGTCTTCCACATGTGCGCTGTGGAATGTGCACACACAAATTAAAACTTAAAAAATGTCTGGGCGACTGCTATAAGGAGTCAGAAAGAATGTAACACCAAGCTGGGTGGTGGCGGCGCACACCTTTAATCCCAGTACTTGGGAGGCAGGCGGATCTCTGTGAGTTCGAGGCCAGCCTGATTTACAAGAGCTTGTTCCAGGACAGAATGCAGAGAAACCCTGTCTCAAAAAACAAAACAAACAAACAAAAAAAGAACGCAACACCAAAAGTGGAGAGGAGAATGATGGAGAAAGGAAACGCTCTCCCACTTAACAGCCTCAAGAGGGGAGTCAGACTCACACCCCACAGTGCTGCAGAGGAACCTGACCACAGGTGAAGGGGGGCTGGGAGCTGAGGGCAGTGCCTCACATGTGTCTTTGGTAAACTTGTGAGAGGAAGTCCCAAGTGCCCAGAGCGTCCGCATTAGCTGTCTCTCAGGAGCTAGCTGGCTGTAGACCACATGTGATTAAAAAAAAAAAAAAAAAAAAGGAACAAAAAGATATGGCATCCATGTTGAGTGGTTCCCAACTACCTGTAAACTCCAGCTCCAGACAACCCAACGCCTCTGGCCTCTGTGGCACCTGCACTCACGTGCCCACACAAACCTGAGACAGCCAGAAGCTGACCTTAAACCCACCCAAGTCAGGCTCCCAGCTACACCCACTCACTTCAGACCATGGAGCCTGCGCAGTTGCGAATCCCTCCACCTGGGAGATGGATGGAGTTCACGGCCTGTCAACTTCGGCTCTCTTAATCTCTAGTGTTGGCACCATAAGGAAGCTATGTGGTTGTGTGAGGGGAAGATGAACTGCATGCTTAGAAGGAAGTGACTTGGGGTTCAGATTCAGAATCTGACTCCCCCAAAGTCCCAAGGAGCTGATGGCTAAATTCAGCAGATAGGAAATTCACTACCAAGGCCCCGGGGAGCCCCTCTAGCCCACCCACTCTCCCTACTACATGTACATAGTAACAGGAATGGCTGGAGAGGCAAAGTCGCCAGGCTGTCCAATATGACAAGTTTACTTCACCACCAGCCCTGAACAACTGGTGTGTGGGTTGGTCCTCACTGGGGACACAATATCTGCCGCTGTGCTAATTGGGTGGCTGGAAGAGAAAAAGAGAAAGTGTTTTTAAGTGACACCTTGAATTGCTTCCCAATGACATCTTGGCCAAGTGAGTATTAAAATTAGTACCTGTCCCAGGAGCCATGTCACATGCCTTCACACTTGGATGGAAGCGGGTACAGAGACAGGAGGATCAATGTCCAATGAAAGCCTGATTTGTATGATGCTCTCCAGGCTAGCCAGGGATACACAGGTGGACTGTCTCAAAGTGGGGGTGGTGGCTCAGCGGGTGCAAGCCTGAGGACTTGAATTTGGCTCCTAAGGACCAACATAAAGATGGACGCATAGGGCTGGGCAGTGGTGGCGCACACCTTTAATCCCAGCACTCGGGAGGCAGAGGCAGGATCTCTGTGAGTTCGAGGCCAGCCTGGTCTACAAGAGCGAGTTCCAGGACAGGAACCAAAAGCTATGGAGAAACTCTGTCTCGAAAATCAAAAAAAAAAAAAAAAAAAAAAGATGGACGCATAGTATGCAGCAATGAACAGAAGACCAGCATGGATTACCCTCTGACCTCCACAGGCCACCTATGCACCTACCTCTCTCTGACAGACAGACACACGCACACACAGTATGAGGTCCTAAATAAGTCAGGGAGCTAGTTTTGGGTACTAGGGTAAATCTGAGGTTTTAGTTACCCCAAAAACCTGTGCTACGGGTGGGTTAACATAAATTTATGTGTACAGGCACATGTGTGCCTGGTGATTGTGGAGGTCAGAGGAGGGTGTTGTATGACTTGGAACTGGAGTCACAGCTGTGAGTAGCTGATACCTTTAACTGATGAGCCACCTCTCCAGGCCCATCTATGATCTCAATCAGCTCAAGATAAGCTTTTGAATTTATCTAGGTTAGTATTTATTAAATTCTTGCAAGCTCATCCCAGCACAGGTTTATATGTGGGTGGAGGCCAGAGGACTGCCTTGAGTGTCGTTACTCAGACACTGTTCATTTGTGCCACCATGACCTTAGCCTCTCCTTGGCATGAAACTCACCAATAAGGCCAGGCCATCAGGATCCGTCCTCCCTTGTGTTGGCACTACAAGCATCACACCAGCCTTTTCTTCTAAGGGTTCTGCTGATCAAGCTGGGGGTTCATGCCTGTACAGCTACTTTACCTGCAGTCTTGAAGCCAGTCCTGAACTAGCTCTTGTAGACCAGGCTGGACTCAATCTCAGAGATCATCCGCCTGCCTCCCAAATTCTGGGATTAAAGGCATGTGCCACCACCATCTGGCTCTGCACTTAAAGTCTTGTGTGGGTCTGGAGCTACAGACAGTTGTTAGCTGCTCTGTGGGTGCTGGGATTTGAAGCTGGGTCATTTGGGAAAGCAGTCGGTGCCCTTAACTGCTGAGCCATCTTTCCAATCCTAGCAGTTCTGACTTTTTTTTTTTTTAAAGATTTATTTATTATGTATACAACATTCTGCCTCAATGTATGCCCGCACGCCAGAGGAGGGCGCCAGATCTCAGTACAGATGGTTGTGAGCCACCATGTGGTTGCTGGGAATTGAACTCAGGACCTCTGAAAGAGCAGCCAGTGCTCTTAACCTCTGAGCCATCTCTCCAGCCCCCCCAGTTCTGACTTTTTGACCACCGAATTGTTTAAGGTTTTATTAAGAACCCTTATTTGTACTTTATGTAACTGACAAAAACTGAAAACATGGAAATCATGAAAAACATCTACCCATATTTGAAATTACTCGGAAGTCAATATAAACACCAAGCCTGTGTGTGGGTATACTCTTTTGAGGGGATGGAGGAACCTGTGGTTAGGTTTGCACAGGACAGCAATTCAGGAAGCATTCTTTTCCAGTTCCGCTTTAGGCCGAGGAGGCAGTCTACAGTCCATCCTTCTTTCCTGGGAACTGCTGGGAAGTGAGTTTTGCTGTGTCTGCTTTCCCCAACACAACATCACTGGCTTGGACCTTGAGTCTTTGCTGTCACTCTGGCTGATGTTGCCTGTGTGCTTGTTATGTGTGGAATCAGGATTAGTTTTCTGAGTTAATCCTGCCAGGGAATATTCTGGTTATTCTGTCAGCCTGGGGCAGGAAGCTAGTCTGGGCTGGTGTGTACCTAGAGCACACATGTGACATGCAGAAAGGAACTCAGCTGTTCCTCCCAAGTCCCACCCTCAAACCACACAAGTGACTCACTGATTAAAAAAAAAAAGCAATTTTCTGAAAGAGCCCAATAGCCAACTTGAGCCTTTTTCAGTTAAAAATTTGGTGTACGTCTTGTGTGTAGGGCACCACAAAGGCCAGAAGAGGGCACCGGAATCCTAGAGCCCGAGCTATGCACCCTAATATGGGTGCAGGGGACCACAGGATCTGTCATCCTACAGCCCCGCTGTTTTAACTCTCCATCCTCAAGACTCTCCTTCCCTGTCTGCAGGAGCCCCACCAGGACCTTTTTTCTACCAATCACCTTACACTGGATCTACAATTCCCTACACTTGTCTCCCAAGCTTCCTGTCTCAGCTTGCCTTTGGCTTCTCTCAGCTGCCTGGGCTAGCCCCTACTGGGATGCAGAGGGCTCTGCTTCCTCCCCTGAGTCTAAAGCCAGCCCTTCCCTCCTGGATTAGCACTTGTCCCTGGTCTCCACTTGTTACACAGGTGTGTGCTGCTTGGTGGTCTTTACAACTATGGCATACTGTATAGAGCAGTATGGCTGACTGCCCAAACCAGTTTCAGAGGCTTTGACATCCTCAGCTTCAATACCTAGGGGGCAGCATCACCTCCCTCTGCGCTATTCTGCTGCGATGAATACTTGTCAGTAGTTATTACTCAGCAGGGATGCCCATCCACTCACAACTGGGACAGTAAGGGCCAGGCAGTCATTCACCTTACCCACGGTATAGCCAGGGCCCTGGCTCTGCCCTAAAGCTTCTCACCTAGCTGTAGAGCCAGAACTTGAACATGACCCTTTAGGTTACAAGGGTGTATGCAGGCAAAGGGACAAGACCCTGTACAAGTTATTTTCTCTGCTCAGGGTCCTATGTCAGAAGGCCAAGGCTGATGCCCTTGAACAGCCTCTGACGTAATCAATGGCTCCCATTCCCCTTCCTCACTGAAGAGGTCTACAGAACATTAGGTTCAGGCTCAACAAAGCAAATGTGTAGGGGGTGGGGAGTAGAAAAGCACCCAGGGCCAGCTCTCAGGCCAGACCAAGACCCCATCTCCGGTCTTGCCCCACCTCCCCACTACCACACATAGGGTGGAGGCCAGAGGTTGTCCCCAGCTTGGAGCAGAGCACCTGGCTTAACACACACAGCATTCCTCCAGAACTGCAGAAGCAGAAGCAGCAGCAGCAGCAGCAGAAACAGAACCACCACCATTCCTCCAGAACTGTGAGATCAAAGAACAAAAGTAGAGCTCAAGACAGTCAGGAATTAAGGCCAGAGCTCTGCAGACAGCCCCTCCTCCCTCGTCCAGGCTACACAGCAAAGAGCTAGGCCCCACCCCCAAACTGACTGCATGAGAAAAGGCAGAAGTGAACTCAGAGGGGCTGCGAGAAAGACAGACAGTCACAAACAGGTTAACAAGCTCGCATTTAATAAGTCTGAAGTCATTCTCAGCACATGGCATTGTACACGGGCATCTGTGGAAACAGATTCATTTTTAACAGGTCGTAGTTTAAAAAAGTCATAGATACTGTGAGTTCTGTATAAACGGGTGGACGGCAAGTTAGTTCCTTTTGATTTATAAGCCTCAGCGTCACCGCAGAATAAAGAATGTAGCCAAAGAAAGCGCTATCGATCACTCGTATAGGACAGTGTTGTTTCTATAATTTGAAGCTTTCTGAATGGACGGGTTCAGGCCTGATCCAACTGTAAAAAGATCACTCAGTAAATAGACTATCTGGGAATTGTACAAATTGTCATTAACTTCCATCATTAATAGCTTACCCAGCACTACATCACTATTGCTATTTAAAGTAAAAACCTGCTTCTGAGTCCCCACGGAGGCAGCCTGTGCACGCAGCCTCGATGCCCTGGCCACCTCATGTCCAGGGCGTGCCAATACAGTCCAACAGAAACTTTGGCTTTAGGAAGGAATCACAAACATTGAAAAGAATGGCTTTAATTGTCATTAAGAGTGCAGTGGGAGGGAGTGTGCTTCAGACAGTCTGGGCAGTATGGGCAGCAGGTCACTTCTGCTGCCAACGCTGCAGACACTTTGTACATGACAAGACAGAGGAAAAGCAGTCCCTTTCAAACAAACTTAAAAAAAAATGTTCACAGTGGTTCGTATCAACAGAATGCATTTATGACAATCACACGTACAAACTCACACACCCTAGGCTTTCTTTATATCCTAAAGAAAACGAGCATTTACATTATTCATGATTTATACTAAATTAAAAAAAAGGTCAATTGTACACTTCTCCCTCGGTCAGGATAAACTGCCGAGGTGCATAGCTTAATACCATCATCAGAGTTGTCTGCAAAGGGAACAAAAACGCTTTCTTGACTGAAGTGCCTTTCACTCGCTGCTATAACCAGCAAGTGCCAGCAGGAACCAAAATGAAGGAGGGCCTGGCAGGTCTACCTGGGCAAGCTGACCAGCACATTACATTTAAAAATGAAGGTTATGTACGTTATGTTACAAGTCCCAACTAGGCAGTGTCAAGTGACATCTATTTCTTTGCTTGCTTTGTGATCATACCCCTTGGCGGTGTAACGGGTCTCGTGGCGTTGGGCTTCTTTTTCTCTGCAGGCTTTAAAATCTGCAAACAAGAAGACAGCAGGCATCTTAGGGAATGCACTCAGGCTCTGGAAGTTCCTGCTAACACTGCCCCACCCCCAACTCAGAGAATCCCTCTAGCACATCACACAGATGGAGCTACTTAGTACATGAGCATTTTTGTGGAGACATGCCATAACATACAGCTAAAATATGTGACTTGGCAAAAAAAAAAAAAGTTCCCATTGGGGGGAAAAAAAGTCTAGAGCTCCCATAGCCTTGTGGAGTTCTGTGGAAGGCACTGGAGTTTGCAGGCTCTGGGAGGTGCTGAGGGCTACCTCAGGACTTCCAGGGCAACACTAACATTTACAGCTGAATGACACCGAGCAAATGTGAGAAACAGCCAACAACTGAGAAGATGTTATGGCAAAGGAGCCCCATATGGTGGCGCACACCTTTAACTTCAGCACTAAGAAGGCAGAGGCAGGTGGATCTGTTACATCAGAGGCCAGCCTGGTCTACATATGGAGTTCTGGGCCAGCAAGGGCCACACAGACTGTTTACTGGGGAAAGGTCCCTGTTATTTTTTCCTTCCTTTAGAAAGAGTCCACACATTACCCCATGGAACAAACACAGGTTATTGGGAAAGAAAACAGAGCCTGCTCGGGAAACAGTGATAACTGTTTTTCTGGAAGTCAGCACAGCCGCAAGCTCATGAAAAGAGCTGCTGTCTCACCTGGAAGGAGCACATGAGGGTTTCATCCACACTCATCATGGCGCCTGCATTGTCAAACTCGCCACAGTAGTTGGGTGCAGAAAACAGAGTGACTAACTGCCTCTTTGCAAAAAACTCATACCCATCTTCAACCACCTGCAGAGAGACAGTGTCAGTGTGAGCATTGCAAGCCTGAGCTGTGCCACGCTCCTTCCCCACAGAGCTTGGCCTCCTGCCGCTCTCCCCAGAGGCACACTGTGTGGCAAGCCATACCTACCCACCAAAATCAACAAGGAGAATCTGCTCACACACATGCTCTAAGTGTACATGTAAAATTCAAAATCAATACCTGATGGGCTCTACATATAAGATCCAAATCATGCTTATGGAGAAATTTTGCAACCACTTCTGCACCAAATGTGAAGGACACTCCTCTGTCATTTTCACCCCAGCCTAAGACATCTTTATCGGGGTCAGACCACAAAAGATCACAAAGAAGACCTTGATCTGGTACATCAGTTGGTCTCATAATTCGCCGAATCTGCTCCATAGATTGAAGATCTGGTGATAAACCTATTAAAGAGAACAGGAAAGAACAGTGAAGCAAGCAGAATTGTTCTAAGCATACTGGCAGCCCCTCCTGTCTAGAGGCTGGTGCTGCCAACGCTGCAGTCAAGCCCGTGGCTCTTTTATTTACTTGGTTTTGGTGAAAACAATGCAGCAACAAAAACCTGCCACCAAATAGGTACAAACTTACTGTCCTGGTGTGCAGAGCAATGGGATAGTCACTTCAACACAGAACACTGTAAAGTAACAGCCAGTGACTCTGAATCCACACCCCTCCCAACAGAGGGCAGCAAGGCAGATGCACCACGTGCCACCATACCAAATGCAATGGCTGGGCCCAGGAACATTGCTTGGCTGTGAGGCTGTCCAGACCTCCACATCTACATGAACAGCCATGACACATTGTTACTCATGTACCCTGTGCTGCCTTAATATAATCTGTGTTTTTTGATAGCTGCTTAATTTCCAATATTATCCCCAACTCCCACATCTTTTCAATCTCTGTATACCTCACACACAGCATAGCCAATGGAGCAAAGCAAAACTACTTTTGGAAGGAGACCCAGCAAGAAGAGTCTAGGAAAACACATCTGAACAAATGTACTAGACTGGCTCTATTTTCAGTCTTCCCTCACACTTGACCCAAAATGACACTGGCTATGTCACCATGGACAAGCCCTAGTGTGTGTACAACAGTGGCCTGGCAGAGGCCATCTTGCCCAGTCTACCTTTCGGAAGGGGTGAAGTTACTTGAATGCAGGTGGCCACATACCTCCATGACAGCAGAATATCTTCTCATCCACGATGGCTGCTATCGGTAAGCAGTTAAAACAGTCTGTGAATGTTTTCCACAGCTTAATGTTGTATCTTCTTTTGCCTGTGAGAATGCAGACGGTCACTCCATTGTCCATGTAACAGAAACATGCTAGCATAAAGAGACCTCACCAAACCAAACCAAACCGAGTGCCTTTTCTATGGAATACATCTAAAGGCCTAGACTCACTCCTTGCAGGGCCTAGCAACAATCTTTCTGAGCCAAGCTTTCAGGCTAGACAGACCACACACCCCCAGCACCCAGATCAGGCTTGTACTCCATCCCTAAAGAGGCCACAGATTCCACGGATAACCCTGGAAACTGAAAGGAACACAGCGAACATGTCCAATTACCAGCAATTAATGGGAATAACATCAAGCAGAAACTGAGGTCAGATGACTCTGACCCCACTTCAAAATCCATCTGGTCCTGTATCCTTTCTCTGTTGAACCTGGTGCCTAGGCAGGCACTCACTGCCTTTGCTGAGGGCTAGATAAAGGTTCTGTGTCTGCAGTGAGAAGGCCCATGCTCCAAGTGCCCAGGCTGCCTGCAGGCCTCTATGGTCCATATGACTTTACTACAAACCATGGTATGTGTGTGTCACATTAGTAAGTGCTAAGCCACCAGACTCCCTTAAGCACCTGCCACCCAAGCCCAAAACCCTCTCCTGGTAGAAACAGCCCAGAGGATACTGCAGTCAAATGCTCAAAACTTTGGACATTTTGTTTGTGTGACACCCCAATCCTCTAAACGAGCTCCTTTTTTTTCTTCACTAATTCTTTTCAAGGCTTTGGCATCATTTCTGTCAATGATCAACTCAAAGTACAGTCTCACTAGATAATCCAGAGCTGTGTGGGGTGGGCATCTGAAGTCCCACAGCCAGGATAAACTGGAGCAGGAGCCACAAGGCTGAGACCAGCATGGGCTACTCAGTAAGAGTATTTCAGAAAAACTCAAAGTAAAATGAGATAAATCCAAAAGACCAGAAAAGGCACAAAACATTATTTTGAAATAAAATGGAGAGCCAGTGTGATGGCTCAAGGTTAAAAGGTTCACTGTGCAAGCCTGGAACCCAAGTTCAATCCCCGAAACTGAATTAAAGGTGGAAACAGCCGACCCCACAAACTCTGACCTTCATTCCTGTACCCCTCCACATCAAACACACAATTTAAAAATTAAAAAACCAAAACAGCTGTTTAATGATTTATTTATTTTTATTTTTCGTGCGTTGTTGTTTTGCCTGCATGTATGTCTGTGTGAGGAGTTGGATCCACTGGAACTAGAGTTACAGACAGCTGTGAGTTGCCATGTAGATCCTGGGAATTGAACCCAGATCCTCTGGAGGAGCAGATGGTGCTCTTAACTGCTGAGCCACCTCTCCCGCCCCACAAAATGTCATTTTTAAAGCATTTCTTTCTCCATTAAGCATTATTTCAGAAAAGTCAATGCCCCTTTCCTAAGTACAGCTGTGCTAAAAGAACATAACATGCATCTCAAAAACAAACCGTTTCACTGCCAGATCCCACTTCTTCCGCACACTGCCCCCAGCACAGTAATGCCAGCAACAGATGCTCTCAACAGAACCGACCTAAGCAAAGTTGTGAAAAGCAGAGCCATTTGGACAGGTTCTCAGAGCTGCACTGGGAACAAAGCCAAGGGTGTCACAGTGGGCTCTTTCCATCCAATCCCATCAGTACCCACATTCAGGCAGCAATCCGTAAGACTAGGATAAGGGCAGCTCCATTCTCACCAGCTCAAGGGAGTGGTGACATCTTTGCCACCACAGTACCTTCAGGTCCCTTGTTCTTAGACTCACAAAGTACTTACATTCATCGTAAAATCCGTAGATTCTATTGATGCTGGCACACTCATGGTTCCCTCTGAGAAGGAAAAAGTTCTCCGGATACTTGATTTTGTAGGCCAGCAAGAGGCAGATCGTCTCCAGTGACTGCTTGCCCCTGTCCACATAGTCCCCGAGAAACAAATAGTTGCTTTCTGGCGGGAAGCCACCGTATTCAAACAGTCGGAGCAAATCATAGTACTGCCCGTGAATGTCACCTAGAGATGAGAACTTCTCAGTATTGCCATCTGCACAGCCTTCAGCTCAATGACAAAACCCTGGCAAAACACCCCTTAACTGTTCATCACACATGACAATGGCCTCTAACAAGTTCACAGGCAACACTAATTCCCAACCCTGTAGCATATTTAGTCCAACAGACCATGTCCAGAGCCCCCCACAGATGCAACTAATTAATTAATTTTGTGGTAGAGTATCTTGTCTCAGCAAGTTTCCTGCCTAGTACTGCAGTGAACTGCAGATCACCGAGAAACCTGGGCTCAGCTTCAGAATCCTGTGTCAGTCCATCCTCTGAGTGTCCAGTGAGCCTAGCTCCTCACAACACTAGCAGCCCATGCGCTAGCACAGCCACAATCTTTAAATGCAGCCAGATCAAAGCCAGGGGCGCCTCACTCTGAACATACATGACTTACCCATCCCATCCAGACTGCTTAGTTTTAAAGGATGGCCTGTACCTGCCGACAGCAGAATGAGCCCAACTAGACCAGGCCACCACCCGACTCCTGCTGCAGGACCCTTAATCCTTCAGAGAACAACTTTAAAACTCAAAAGCTGGAACATTTTCTCGACAACTACAATTTCACTCAACATGAAGGGCCATCAAGGTGCCCAACTGAGGGTCAGTTGAGTGGGGGACGACGCACTTAGTCCCACACTCACCACATATCTTGAGTGGTGCTTCAAGTTCTAGAAGGATAGGCTGACTGAGGAAGATCTCCCGAGACTTCAAGCAGAGTCCTCGGATTTCGTTCTCCTGTAGCTGGACATTCTTGCCTGGCTTGGACCCCCTCACTGTGGAAAGAACAGCAATTAGGACACAGCTTCACATAGAAACATTTAATTTAGGGCCTCAGTAGCCAAGAGCCCTACTGTTCTTGCAGAGGACCGGAGCTCTAGTCCCTTCAACTGTGGCAGGCATCTGTGGAGCCTTGGCTGGCACCTGCACTCGAAACGCACAGGGCCATATGCATAAATAAAAAAAATAAATAAAACTTCAAAACTGGGCTGGGACCGGGCAGTGGTGGCGCACGCCTTTAATCCCAGCACTTGGGAGACAGAGGCAGGAGGATCTCTGTGAGTTGAGCTAGTTTCAGGACAGGCTCCAAAGCTACAGAGAAACCCTGTCTCGAAAAAACAAAACAAAACAAAAACAACAACAAAAAAACCAAACAAATAAAAAAAACTGGGCTGGGCTTGGTGGTACATGCCTTTAATCCCAGCACTTGGGAGATAGAGGCAGGCAGATCTAAAGTTCAAGGCTAGCTTGCCTACAAAGGGAGTTCCAGGACAGCGAGAAACCCTGTCTCAAAACTTAATTTGAGAAGGGGGGAGTGGTGTGATATAATTTTTCTTTTAATGTTAAACACCTGTTAGATAGAAGTTGGCTGGCCTATAAGGTCTCAGCTGGAATCTTAAGATGTCAAAAGTTATATACTTCAAGCCAAGCCAGGTTCCTTCACAGTACTCTCAAGATCACCCTAGCTGGGCCTGGATCTCATGTGTCAAGAGTGCCATCCCCAAACATCCTCCTACCCTGTGCCACATCCAAGATACCAGGACAGTGCCTTGTACTTCCAAGACTCTCTAGTTTTAGAATGAACTCAACTTTGCATTGGGAAAGGCTACACTATCTTGTAATATCACTAAGTCTGTCCTCAGAACAGCCTGACTTAATTAATAGTTACAAATGTTCAGAATCGTCTCCCCATCATTGTTTTCAGAATCGAGTGTAATCCCATGGTCTTTCATTTATGAGGTCTGAGTGTTATTTGCATTTCATTTTAAAATGCCACAGTAAGAGCTGCAGAGGTCATTGGTTAAGGACACTAGCTACTCTTGCAGAGAGAACCCAGATTCAACTCCCAACATCCACATGACAGTTCCTAACTCTGTAACTCCAGTTCTAGGGGGTCCAACACCATCTCTGACCTCTGAGGACACTAGACAAGCATTCAGTGCACAATCATACATGTAGGCAAAACAACCACATACATACAACAATTTTTTAAAAAAGCACTAGAAACTAGAAAGGTAGACGGCCTGGCAACTATGTTGCAAGCAAGTTTGAGGACTTAGGTTTGAGCCCAAGAACTCAAAGAAAAGAATGCCAGCCTGATGGCCCACATCCACAATTCCAGTGCCGCAGAAGCAGAAATAGGCAGATCTCTGGAACTGGACAGCCAACCAGCCACCTAATCTACTTGGCAAGCCAGTGAGAAATCCATTTAAGGGGAGAGGGAGCGCTCTTGAATGAATGATATGATACAACTCCAAGGTTGTTCTCTGGCATCCATATCCAAAATATGCCATAAGCTTCGTATGTATCCTTTAGTAAACACTGTGAACACAATGAGAAAGGTCAGCACTGGCTTCCAGGCATCCAAAACAACTCTTGGCCCAGCACCAGTCATGGCGACTCCTGAGCCCAGAGACAGCCCTGAGCTCCACTCACCGCCTTAATAAAGTCTGGCCTCAGCCCACGCCTCAGGAGGCAAGTACGACAGCAGTGGAGACATCTGTGCGAGTTCCGGTTACAAGAGCTGAGACAATCATTATGTGGATGGAAGAAACAGCTCTAACTGCCAAGGATCTGAACTCTTCAGTTCTGAAGCGGCTGCTTCATGGAACAGCTGATACAGGCCCCGCTTGCTGCACGTCTGGGTTGGTCCAGGGGCCTGACCCCTCAGTGTGTTGGAATCTCTGCTTTTTGGTACCAAAGACCGATGAAGCAGGCACTTGGGTCCCTCAGAGCCAGGCTAAGCAGCCCATTTAAGACTGTACCTATTCATCAGAAGCCAGTGTCAATGAATTTCTTTTTAGTAAACCCTAAACCTAAATGATCTCATTGGCTTAAACTTTGTTCAAATTGCAGGCTTTGTCTTCAAATCAAAAACTATTTGGCCTGATAGCTAAGTAACAACAGAAAGTCTAACCAAGGCTTACACAGCTTTTGGTTCTGCAGTAGAGCAGATATTCCCCGAGAGGTCTGCTAGGTATCTCCTGCTATATAAAGCCGTGTCCACTCAAGGCTGCACCTATGCTTGAAAACCAGAGCCTTAGGGAAGCTGGCCTTTCTCTGAAGGAACAAGTTCCTCAGGAATGGAATGGAATAGTATGCAAAGCAACATCAGTTTTTCAGTGAAAAATGAGCAAGGAAGAACAAGGAAAGGGTGAGCTTTCAAAGCAGGGAGGAAAAAAAAACAGGCACAAGAAGGGATAGGGAGCCAGCCAGGAGCGGATCCCTATGTGCAGCTTCGCACTAACCCCAATATAACTGGACTGAAAGACAAAAGTGGGCCGGGAGTTGACTGACACCATTGGGTGTCCTTCTATTCTCTACCTTACTTTTGGTTACACTGGAGGACTCAGGGATCCTGTCTGCCTCAAGTACTGTGGTAAATGAAACCTTAAAAAGTAGAGTCTGGTGGAGCCAAATACAAGTCTCACTTTTTGCTTGTTTTGAGACCTGGTTTCTCTGTGTAGCATTAGAACTGAAACTCAACTCTGTAGACCAGGCTGGCCTCACACTCAGAGATCCGTCTGTCTCTGCCTCCCGAGTGCTGGGATTAAAGGTGTATGCCACCACTGCCTGGACACAGGTCTTGTATCTGTAGCAATTTTTAGATACTGAGCCATCTTCCCCAGCATCACCCCCTTTCCACCCTTTTGTGCAGTCCCAGGGATTGAACCCAGGGTCTCCAGGCTTACATAGCAAGCACGTTTACCCACTGAGCCATCTCTCACCAGTCCCTCTTCTATGTTGGTATAGTCCAGGCTGAGCAAGTAGCCTTCAGGCCTGACCAAGTGAGAGATAAAGTAGCCCAGCAATAAGCATTTGAGAGAGGGGAAACAGCAGCCAAGCAACAAAAGCTTTTCTTTTCCCCCCACAGACAAGATAAGCCGCAGACAAGATAAGCAGCACTCAGGACAGAGACGTGGGGGACCTCTGCCTTACTGGCCAGAAACCTGGGCAGGCTGCCCAGCAGGAGACTTATTTTTGGTTAGAAGGGAACTCTTGGACGCTTCTGGTTTCAATAGGAATTTTCTTCAGCAGAGCCCACACTTGTTAATGAGTGACCCATTCTTATGTCTTTAATGAGAATCTTCATTATCTAACTTCTGGTACAGCTCACAGGCTTCCTTTGTTACAGGGTTCTACTGGAGAAAGTCAGATGTTGCTAATATTCCCTGGTTCTGAAAGCATTCACTGCCACTTTAGACAGTTTATGAGCCTTTTATTTATTTATAAGATTTTTGAGATAAGATCTTACTACATAGCCCTGATCAATCTTGAACTCAGAGATCTGTCTGCCTCTGCTTCTGCAAATGCTGAAACTAAAGATGTATATATACCACCACTACCAGCTGTTATTCTTGACACAGGAGTTCACCAAGCCCAGACTAACCTTGAAATTCAAAATCTGTAGCCTCGTAGCCTCATTCCCTCCACCTGGCTTCTTTTCCATTTTCCCCCCAGAATGGGACAGGAGTTGAGTATTGTTCCTTCTGATGAGATGTAAAGATTAGATGCATCTCTTACAGCCAATTTATTTCTATCTGAAAACTGGTACACATTATTACTCATGGCGTCAGAGCTTAACTCTGACATCTAGGTAGTTCAAGGGAAAACAAACTACCAAAACCATCTGCTGCCAGAGCTGGCAACAGCTGCTAACTGCAAGGACTTCTCTTCAGCTGAGGCCGCTCCTTGCCCCAGAAGCACACAACTTTCTGAACCACTGGCAACCAGCTCCAACTGTCAGTCTGACTGGCCTGCTCATTGGGACCCCCTGATGTAGGAGGAAGTCTGCACCCATCTTTCCTGTTAATTTAAAACTTTCGAATCAAAACACAAAACATACCTTTAATCCCAGTACTTGGGTAGAGAGGCAGACAGAACCCAAGGCCAGCATGGTTTACACAGAGGAAACCCTATCTCAAAAAGCTGCCCCCCCCCCAAAACATAGGTTTATACTCTTCAAAACAGGCTTTGCAGCCGGGCGGTGGTGGCGCACGCCTTTAATCCCAGCACTCGGGAGGCAGAGGCAGGCAGATCTCTGTGAGTTCGAGACCAGCCTGGTCTACAAGTGCTAGTTCCAGGACAGGCTCCAAAACCACAGAGAAACCCTGTCTCGAAAAACCAAAAAAATAGGCTTTGCCAGGCATTCCCAGTGAGCACTAGGTATGTTCTAAAAACTGCCAAATCAGAAAGATCTTTACCTCTCAGTGCCAAGCAGAATGACTCCAAAAACTAAGTTGGAGGACCTACTAGTTCGGCCTGGCTTGGTGCTATAGATCTTCACTGCTGCTGGGTCTGCCTGCCACTCCCAGTGGCATCTTCTGGCAAGAAGGGGACCTAGGCATGCTGGTAGCTAACAGCAAAAGCTGTTCTGCAGAAACTACTCACCCAAACATCACTAACATCATCAGTACATCATAGAAGTTTCACCGAAAACTCCACTTAACAACCAGAGCAATAAACCCAAGGTCAATCAGGGTGCTACCAATGGTCATTTGCACCCCTGGCATCTCTCCAGACAGCAGTAATTTTCCACAGCCTAGCAACAAGCAAAGGAGACAGCATTACAGGAGGAGTAGAGGAGATTGAGTAATGGGGGCTAGAAAAGCCTTCTCCATGGAGCTGGTGGAACCCTTGCCCATCATGCACTAAGCCCTGGGTTCCACCCCTGCATAAAACTGGGCTTAGTACCAAGAGAATCTGAAGCTCAAAGCCATTTTCATCTACACAGAAGTGTCCAGACCAGTCTAGGACACAGGAAACCAAGAGCAGCACAAAAGAAGAAGTCAGCAGCCCTTGCTATCTGAAGACAACCCTACTCAAGGAGCATCAGCTTTACTGCCAGCACTTGGGAGTTAGGATCAGGCAGGCTGCTGGGAGCCCAAAGCCAGCCTGACCTACACAGTGAGATCCTGTTTTTTTTTTAAAAAAAAATTACCTTAATAGTATTTTAAAATTTGTTAGAAAAAGATCAAGGCCAGCCTGGTCGACAGAGAGAGTTCCAGGACAGCCAAGACTGATACACAGAGAAATCCCGTCTCAACAAACAAACAAACAAATCAAAAGAGATCTGAAACTAAATAAATTTAGTAAATATTTGTGACACTGTACACTTTCTCACTAACAACCAAGTTATTTTCTACAAAACCTGGAAAGCTCACTTGGGAGGCAGAGGCAGGCGGCTGAGTTCGAGGACAGCCTGGTCTACAAGAGCTAGTGCCAGGACAGGCTCCAAAGCTACAGAAAAACCCTGTCTCAAAAAACAAAAAAGAAAAAACCTGAAAGCTACAGAAACTTTCCAAGAATCCTCTTTTCCTCCCAACTACCAACAAGAAAAGTACTCTTCCCACCTCACTGCTGCACACCATCCCTGCCAGTGGGCTGGGACCTGCTGCCATCATGCACACTCCAGACTTTAAGGATGATTCCCATTTCCTCAATGTGGAAAACGGAAATGTGCCTAAAAGAGTTCTAGCTGCTGGGCAGTAGTGACACACGTCTTTAACTCAGCATTCAGGAGGCAGAGGCAGGTGGATCTCTGAGACCAGCCTGGTCTACAAGAGCTAGTTCCAGGACAGGCTCCAAAGCTACAGAGAAACCCTGGCTCGAAAAACCAAGAAAAAGGAAAAGAAAAACAAAAACAACAACACTCTCAAGGACTCATTTTATTTTCTGTGCTGAACATGAAGCCAATTCAATGAAAACAGAGTATTTAGCCTAAGTCAGGTATTGGGCTGTCACTGTCACCTCTACAATCTCATCACTCAGGTGGGAGGCAGGAGATCAAGAGTTTGAGGTCATTCTCAGCCACAGGTGAACACATTTTAGCATCAGTGCCTTACCCATCTAACCCTATGAATTTCCATTTCTTGTGTAAGCCCTAGAAATATACCTTTCAAAAATAAGGATGTCACTAACCCTAATCCTGGAGGGGGGAAACATCCACAGAACCTATAAAGGCAGCATCTTGCCTTCATCCTCCTGATAGACAACTGTGACCTCAAGACTAAGATAAAAATTCCTTCCAGAGCTGGGCGGTGGTGGCTTAAGACTTTAATCCCAGCACTTGGATTAAAAATTAAAAAATTAAAAGAAAAAATTCCTTCCAGAATTCCTGCTCAGGGAAATGGGATCTGCCTTACTTTAAGGGGCCTGTGGGGTTTCTGCAGCTACAAGGCAGTTCCCACCTGGACCCTTTCTCCCTCATATTGTAGACTGTGAAGTGTGCCAGCAGCCCCAGCATAAACCAATGAAAGCCTAGGATAGTTCTGCTGCCCCACGTCTCCCAAGCAAAGGGGCAGTCAAGGTTCTGGGAGTCATCCTTGCCAAAGTGGGGTTTTTAAAAAGGCCCAAAGCACCTGCACATCAGTCCTGCCCTGTCTTTCAGCTGAAGTATGAGAGGACAGACCTGTCCATGCTGAGAGCCAACCTTTAAGCCAGGAAGTCCCTATTAAAATGATCTTGCCTAGCCGGGCGGTGGTGGCGCACGCCTTTAATCCTAGCACTCGGGAGGCAGAGGTAGGCGGATCTCTGTGAGTTCGAGACCAGCCTGGTCTACAAGAGCTAGTTCCGGGACAGGCTCCAAAACCACAGAGAAACCCTGTCTCGAAAAACCAAATAAATAAATAAATAAATAAATAAATAGATAGATAGATAGATAAAATGATCTTGCCTGTGTATTCTGCTCAGTTTTAAGATCTGCTTCAAGACAGCCTTATCTTTCAGAAAGGACCTTAGCTACAGCCATCTGGAAACTCTAGAGCAGGAGCTCTGAAGAGCCACAAGCAGATTTAGAGACTTAGGACTTCAGACTGTCTTCAGAAAGAGGAAAACTGATTGGTAAGTACTCTGTATTAATGCAGCCACTTCCCCTGCCTTGCACCCTGGCCATGACCTTCCTTTTCAGAAACAGGCTTCTCGCACACTGAGATGTGAAGCAATTACAATCATCTGGTACTCAAGAAAAATGCTAGCGGTTTCATGACGCACCCCAATGCCAACCCCCCCTTAAAAACCAAAATAACAGAGCAAGAGGCCAAGTCCAAACACAGCTAGACTATTTTCTACTTAAATCTCTTCTGCTTGAGCACAGAAGCAGCAATGTGCTAACATCAGAATGTGCTAAGGAGTAACACATAGATCTTCCATCAGCGTGGCTGACCATGGACAACACGGGCTGGACTCAGGGAAAAGCTACTGCATTCAGTGATGCAAAGCTGTAGTGCTTTTGACCCAAACCCAATTTCCTGTTTGTTTCTTTAAATAGGATCTCTGTAGTCCAGGCTGGCCTCTAATGAACTCATTATGTAGCAGAGGCTAGCCTTGACATCCTGACTGCATCTAAGTGCAGGGAATACGGGTATACCACGTCACTATTTAGGCTTGGGTGGCCTGTAACTGTAACTTATTCTGTGAACCAGGCTGGCCTTGAACTCAGAGATCCACCTGTGCTTTCCAGATTTAGGATTAAAGGTGTGTCACCATGCCCATCGTAAAATTTATTTCTAATCGTCTGTCTGTTGGAGTTAAGACCTGTACTTATGTGCCATTAGAAGCCAGGTACCTGATCCCCTAGAACTAGAGTGATAGGAACTGAGCTGCCTGCTGTGAGTGTTGGGAACTGAGCTTGGATCCTCTGAAAGGAATAATATATGCTCTTAACCATCTCTCCAGCCCTTGTTTGTTGAGACAGGTTCTATGTATGGCTGGCTGGCATGGAATTTGTTATGTGGACCAGGGCGGCCTTTCAACTCACAGTTCTGGAATTAAAGGTGTGTGCCGCCATGCCCAGTGTCACCTTTTATTATTAAAGAACCCCTTAACTAGTTCATACAGCTCTCAAACTAGGACTTTCATGAGACAGATGTTGGTTGCTACCCAACACAGCCTGGCCTAGAACGTCTGGATTATCATGCCTCAGACTCCAAAGTGCTTAGGGTTGCAAGGAGTCCCCACTACAAAAGATCAATTATCAATGTGAAAAAAATGCCTCATCAAGTGACAAATCTTATTTCTCCCTTTTAGAATTAAACTCTTAATTTTTCTTAAATTTGTATTATGTGTGTGCAAATACACGCTTCCCAGGAGTGTTTGTGGAGGGGAGGTGAATGGATAACTTCTAAGAGTCTGGTTCTCCTCTCAGTTTCATGTGAATCCTGGGGATCAAATCAGGTCTTCTGGGGTAAGGGCAAGAGCCATCAGGTGAGCCATCACTATAGTCTAAGAATTACTTAAATCTTACTTCCAGTGTTTAAAGATAAAGGTCCTGAAGGCATTACAGAAAGCATAATACCACATTCTCTAAAAATGTACACACATTCTCAGCAGATGGCTGTGGTTTCTGTTAAGTTCATGTACAGAGGTAAAAAGAAACATACTGTGCAGGTAGGTTATCATCAAAAGCATTTAGATAGTGTCTTACTCTATTAATTTCAAAAGAAAATAAAAACCACACAGAGAAACCCTGTCTCGAAAAACCAAAAAAAAAAAAAAGAAAAAGAAAATAAAAACCAGCCTGGACATGGGGGTACAGTACTGGATTTCAAAACTTAAGGAGGCAGAGGCAGAGCCGGGCGGTGGTGGCGCACACCTTTAATCCCAGCACTCGGGAGGCAGAGGCAGGCGGATCTCTGTGAGTTCGAGACCAGCCTGGTCTACAAGAGCTAGTTCCAGGACAAGCTCCAAAACCACAGAGAAACCCTGTCTCGAAAAACCAAAAAAAAAAAAAAAGGAGGCAGAGGCAGGCAGATCTCTGAATTTCAGGCTAGCCTTTGCTTCGTAGTGATACTCAGACTCAAAATTTAAAAAGTAACTGTCAAGAAACTAAAGGGGGCTAGCCAATTGTGGAGCATGACTTTAATCCCAGCACCTGGAAAGCAGAGGCAGGTGGATCTCTAAGTTTGAGGCCAGCCTGGTCTATACAAGAGAAACCCTGAACCAACCCCCCCTCCAAAAAAAGGAAAGAAAAGTGTGGGGGGGGGCAGTGAAGTGATGGTTCAGCAGTTAAGAGTGCTTGCTACTCTTGGGGATCATCTTGGTCCCATTTCCAGCACAGACGGCAGCTCACAACCATCTCGAACTCCAGTTCTAGAGGACCCAATGCCCCTTTCTGACCTCCTTGGGCACAGGCATGCATGTGGTGCACATATACACATGCAGACAAAACTCAAAATATAAAATCTAAAAACAAAGTTTTTTAAAGGCTGAGAAAGGAAAGCTAGTGAGGCAAGTCTGACCTATGTTAGATCTCCAGGATCTACACAAAGATAGGAACCAACTACACCCAACAGTCCTCCACTCCCGTGTGCTGTGGCCTGTACGCACCCACACACATCCCACACACAAAAAAATAAAAGTAAACAAATTTAAAAACAAAAGATGAGCCAACTTTCAGCACAATTTTAAGCATTAAAAAAAACAGGCTCAGGTGGTAGCACATGCCTTTAATCCCAGCACTCAGGAGGCAAAGGCAGGTGAATCCCTGTGAGTTCGAGGCCAGCTTGATCTACAAGAGTGAGTTATAGGGCAGCTAGGATTGTTACACAGGGAAACCCTGTCTTGAAAAACCACACACACACACACACACACACAAATTTAAAAAAAAAAAAAATCAAACCTGAATTGGGGATGCAGCCCAGGTGGTGGAGTGCTTACTCAGCATGGAGGAAGCCTTGGGTTCAAAACCCAGCACTTCATAAACACAGGCTTGGTGGCTTGTAAATTCTAGCACTTGGGAGGCAGAAGGATCAGGAGGTTCAAGGCCAGTGCTGGCTCCTTGAGACTCTATCTAAGGGGAATGATGATAAAAGCCTTTAATCCCAGCACTCAGGAAGGGGAGGGAGGCAGATGGATCTGAGAGTTTGACCCTAGCTGGCCTACATACTGAGCTCCAGACCAGTCAGGACAGTGAGACCTTGTCTCAATTAAAAAAAAAAAAAAAAAGAGAGAGACCCTATCTAAACAAAGCATAGTATTAAAGGGAGAAAATGCACAAATTTTTAAAAAGACACTTTACTTCTCTTTCAAGGCCTCACTTGAAAACCTCCACCAGCAGAACTATGCAGTCCGTCACCATGTCCATACTGCATGTTACACTCCAAAAGCAAAAGCAGTCAAAGTAGCTAGTTAACACTGTCAAGGGCCCAAATCCAGAAAGAGATTCGGAACACCTCAGCATTTGCTCCGGAATTAGTGGGGAGCGGGACTTTGAGACCCTATGTAAATCCCATTTTAATCTCACAAGTAGGAACCCACTGCAGCGCCCCCGCCCCCCCCACTCCGTCTTAAGTCGGACAAAAGAAAGCTTTATCTTTAACCTTTCCTATGCCACAGGGTATACCCTGCGCTCCCACAAGGTGAACAGTGAAAGATAACAGGTTCTGTCTAGATCTTGGCTGCCAGGGGTTTGAAACCCGACTGTTGACTGCGTCCTTGGTCCAGCGAGGTCTTTGAAGTTTCTCCAGAGAAACACTTCCAGGATAACAGCACCTACCTGGCAGGGCGCTCGCTGAATGAATGCAGCAGCGCGCCCCTATCACCCGGGCCGGGGCCGGGTCCGTGTGCAGATGCACGTTCAAGGGGAAAGAGCGCGGGAGGGAGGATGGTTTGAGTGGGGAGGAGAATGCAGACTCCGGGCTCTCATCGCCCTGGGACGTCGCCCCGCCAAGTCACACCGAGGAGTCCCTGGGCGCTCCAGATTATGAGAATGTGAAAGCAAGGGCGGGGAGGTGGGGTCATAAAAAGACAGGGTCCCCAGACCCAGAGGCGCTGTGTGCGCGCCCCAGAACCAAGAGGCTTCCGAGAAGGACCGCCCCCCCCACTGGGCCTGGTGCCCACCGGCCCCCGGCCGCCGCCCGCCCGCCCGCCCGCGCGCGGCTCACCTTCCAGCAGCCGTTGGATGATGCTGTCGATGTTGAGTTTGTCGATATCCGCCATCGCCGTCCCGCCGCCGACCCTCCCGCAGCGGCGCCGCCGCCGGCTCGCGCCCGGGTCTCACACGTCCTCCTTCCTCACGCCACGAGCCCCACGAGCGGTGGTGGCGGCGGCGGTGGCAGCAGCAGCCGCGGCGGGTCCCCCCCCCCAGCCGCCCCGCTCCCGGCTTCCTCCTCCTCTCGCCACTGGAACCACGAGAAGAACAAAATGGCCGCCGACTCGTCAGGCCAGCCTTGGGCGGCGCACGGATGCGCGCGCGGGAGTGCAGCGGCCGGGCCGGGACTTCTTTACAGGCCCATAGGGCGCGCGGGAGGGGGCGGGGCCGGCTCCGGGAGGGGGCGGGGCCTCCTCGCGCAGGAGGCGGGGCCCTGGCAGAGACGGTTGAGCGACACCGCATCCGCGCGCGGGATCCTTCCGCCAAACGGGCGGGGGAGAAATAGAACCCCCCCTCCCCCATGGCTGGAGAGTGAAGTTGCAAAGTTGGCGCGCGCGAGTTATCGGGCGGTTGCGCGCTGCGAGGGTGAAGGTCTCCTCTCGGTCCTGCTGCTTTGGACAGACAGATGTCGGCTGACTTGGCGGGGTGGGAGCCCACCAGGGAGTCACCCCTCGAAACCAGTCTGGGTTGAGGTTGCCCATGGAGGATCATAAGGAGGTTAGAGCGTTGAGGATTCAAATACGATGGCTCATACTGGTGAACAAGAGAAGCTAAATACATGGCTCATGGTAAGAACGCTTGTCTGGTATGTGTGAGATCCTGGGTTCAAGCACTGCCAAGATTTTGTAATACTACAATAAAGTATCTAAGTTCCAGTATTTGAAAAAAAGAAAGCCTGCCCCAGATAAACCAAAATGTTAATCCATCGTGAGTGGCGTATATTTCAGTGACCTGGGTACCTCTTGCGTGCGCTTCTGCAATTTTACATTTTTGGCAGAGGTTGGGAGAATTCTGTAAGGTGCCAGAATTATCTTTGAATTATTCTTCTTGAACTCAGAAAGTTATATAATAGCTGAAAGATTCTCCCCTGGATTTAGCCCGAGCTGGATTGAATGAGCGTGCGTCAGAAAATAAGATGGAAATTTGCCGGGCGGTGGTGGCGCACGCCTTTAATCCCAGCACTCGGGAGGCAGAGGCAGGCGGATCTCTGTGAGTTCGAGACCAGCCTGGTCTACAGAGCTAGTTCCAGGACAGGTTCCAAAGCCACAGAGAAACCCTGTCTCGAAAAACCAAAAAAAAAAAAAAAAAAAAAGATGGAAATTTGCACATTTCGCCGGGTTAGAGGCTGCTCTGCGCCCGCCGGGCTTCAGCATATTGGGCCGTTGCTTGCTTCTGGCTTCCTCGACTCCCCAGAACACCCTTCTCCAGGGAGCCCCCAACTCTACAGCCTTGAAGGCTAACTGGATCTGGAATTGCACACCCACCTGACCCTTTTTTTTTTTTTTTGGTTTTTCGAGACAGGGTTTCTCTGTGGCTTTGGAGCCTGTCCTGGAACTAGCTCTGTAGACCAGGCTGGTCTCGATCTCACAGAGATCCGCCTGCCTCTGCCTCCCGAGTGCTGGGATTAAAGGCGTGCGCCACCATCGCCCGGCCCACCTGACCCTTTTATCTCTCCAAGCAACACTTCACAGTTCACAAAGTCTTCTTCCCCACCCCCTACTCCAGAAGCTCACGATTTTCAATGCAAGAGGGATGCGCGGATTCCCTTTCTTGTGTGCCCTGCGAGGTGGCTTCCCCATCTGGAGATTCATTTTCTGCAAGCATTGCCTTCCCAGGCCGCAGCAGCATGGCGTGGGGTGCACCGACCCGGATCTCTGGCACCCTTCCTGCTGCTGGCTGCCATCCACGGTGGAGCTTCAGATGGCCCCGGTGCCTCTCAGGGGTCTGCTCCATTTTGCTCAGTCACCAACTGACTCTCTCATGCTATGGTTTTGTCAGCCCAAAGCACCTGGCTCAGTAGACATCTTGACATCTGGGGTCGATGCCAGTCCCTGCTGTGAATATCTTGTGTGGCTCCCATCGAGTTTCTGGGACCTTGGGCTCCTCCAGGGCAGGATGTGTCTTTGCAATGTCACTTTGGGGGAAGGAATATGAAAGACAGGTTCACGCAGGAGTCAAATATTTATGGAGTGCCTACTCTGTTTTTGAGTGTTTTCTAGGCGTGGAGCAGGGTGAGCAAGACAGAGAAAACCTCTCTCTTTCCTGGGAGATTCATATAGAGACAAACACACCACACTCTTACTTGTATGAACCAAAAATTGTCCCGTTGTGGGGGCCAGCTAAATGACTCTGTAGGGTAAAGGTGATTGCCACCAAGCCTGCCAATCTGAGTTCCAGCCCCAACACCCTAATGGAAGAAGAGAGAAAAATGCCCACAAGTTGTCCTCTGACCTTCAAGCAAACATATATACAAACTAAATAAAATGTAACAAAATATTTTAATGGCCAGCCTAGTCTACAAGAGCTAGTTCCAGGACAGGCTCTAAAGCTACAGAGAAACCCTGTCTCGAAAAACCAACCAACCAACCAAACAAACAAACAAACAAACACTACAAAGAACCCTGTCTCAAAAAATAAAAGCAAACAAAAAAATTAATGGAAAAAATTACCTCAAGGCCGGTTATACAACTTTAATCCCAGCACTGGGGAGGCTGAAATCCCAATACAATCCTAGAGATTATATATTCCCGTCATTCCCATTTTCCACAGATAAAGTTAGGCACGGAGAAGCTAGGTGGTTTGCTGAAGGTCACACAGCTGGTGAGTTAGTTCCAGGACAGGGCTAGAATTGGAGACAGCCTGAAACCACAGTATTTTGTTAATAAATTCCTAAATGAGGCCTCAGGAACCCAACAAACCGTGGCATACACTGTGTGCATCACTATGGGAAAACCAATGGAATGATCTAAATGTTTATGCCCACACTCGTAATTCTCCAGATGCCAAACAGTAGGTGTGTAGGTCACTCAGTCCACATGGTGACGGCTGAAGGAAAGTAACAGAGTGAGCTGATACGGGGGGACAATTTCTGCCACTCAGGCAACCTCAGGGGGCAGTTCCCCTCCAAAGTCCAGAACCACACCTGCTTCTTGAGAATGGGCAAAGCTCAAGTTAAGAGCCTGAACTGCATCCAGGAACCCAAAGCTGTTAGAGACTGACCTTCAGCTAGTCATCCCCCTGCCTCCACCTCCAGAATGTTGAAATTGCTGGTGCCACTGCCATAGTGGAGACAGAAGCCACGCTAGGAGACCACTCTCCCAACAGAGCCACGTCACAGTCCCCTCGGGAAATTTGAACATACAGGTTTTAAAATTCAGTGTTCTGTCTGACCTACAGAGTGAATTCCAGGACAGCCAGAGCTGTTAAACAGAGAAACCCTTCTCAAAACGAAAACTGCGGGGGCTGGAGAGATGGCTTAGTGGTTATTAGCACTGGCTCTTCCAGTGGACCAGGTTCAATTCCCACCACCCACGTGGTAGCTCACAACTGTCTGTAGCCTCAGTCCCAGGAGCTACCAATCCAATATCGTCTTCTGACCTCTATGGGCACACACACACACACACACACACACACACACATTCACACAGTTGGATCTGTGTGAATTCAGGGCCAGCCTGGTGTACAAGGGCTAGTTCTGGGACAGCTAGGGTGGTTACACAGAGAAACCCTGTCTGCAGGCATAGAGGTGGTGCACACTTTTAACCCCAGCGCTTGGGAAGCAGAGCAGAGGTAGTCAGGACTCTTGAGTTCTGTAGCACTGAGAGTCTCTTAAACATTTGTCTCCTAAAACTTTTTTTTTTCCCCGAGACTGGTTAGAAGCTTGTGTAGACCAGGCTGGACTCCAGCTCTCATGGGTTCATCTGGCCTCTGCCTCCAAAGTACAGGAATTAAGTGTGCACAAGACCATCACCCCACCCCGGCTCCCTCAGCTTTTATTTTGCTAATTTTTACTTATTTATTTGCTTCTTTGTTAAATTTTTGGTTTTTCAAGACAGAGTTTAGTTTCTCTGTGTAACAGCCATGGAACTTGCTCTGTAGACCAGGCTGGTCTCGAACTCACTGAGCTCTGCCTCCATCTGCCTCAGGAGTGAGTGCTGGGATTAAAGGTGAGCATCACCTCACCCATCTCACGCTCCCATATTTTAAAATGAACACGTGCTGGTTTACCTTGCTTGTCAACCTGACTGGAAGGAGAGGTGCCTAGAGATTGGGGGCGTCATCTTGATGTGTCTGTGAGGTGTCCCCAGAAGGCCCTCAGCCATCCGGGGTCTAACCCATTGAGGATGTTGGGGGAATTTTGGATGAAGTTGGTCACTAGGGTCTTGGCTCTGGGCCGCCTCTTTCCTGTGACTTTCTGTTTCCTGGGCTAAGGGATCAACAAGGAAGATCCTGGCAAGGAAGTGCAAAGTGGTGTGGCCTCCTAAGCTAAGGACTCTGATAGCATCTGCCAGCCTCTAACTCTGTCCCTGGAGCCAGAAGACTGGTGGTGGTGCAGGTTCACACACTAAGGAATCTCCCCCTTCCCCAGGAGAACAGCCACCCTCCTGATAAGGCTGCACCAGCACACCAGCTTCCATTGGTAATTAAAACTTCAAGAAGGCAGAGTAACAAACCTACAAAAGGAATCTTCCACACTAGAAGCCCCTCTGCCCACAAACATCCCCCACCCCAATCCACTGGCGGACCCATTCCCTCAGATGGTTCAGACTGAAGGTCATTTTCTTTGTTTTAGCCTCCCTCAGTCCTCAGCTAACTGGGCCTTTCCTTGAGGCTCTCTCTGTCTTGTTGAAGCCCTTCAGGCTATGGGATCTGACCCTCCCCTCCCACCCTGTAGCCCCACCTCCCAGCTGATTTCACGTATTTATTGAAAAACCACTTTCTCACAAAGAAGCCCAGGCTGACCTTGAACTTGAACTGTCTTCCAGCCCCAGCTTCAGGAGGAACTGGGATGGCACACCTCCCCCTCCAGCCCTGTTGCTAAAATATCTTCATCAAAGGCAAGAAACCCTGTCCCATTAGCAATCACCTCCTGTCTGCTAGTCTCTCTCCGGGTAACTTCCAATCTGCTTCCTTCCTGTCTTGGTAGATTCTGGACATTGAATGTCATGTGATAGGTGGCAGACCCCTCGATGTGCATCAAAGCTGTGTCCACTTGTGTGACATTCCTTCCTCTGCTGGCTGACATTTGCAGGGTCTCATCCCTTTTGGGCAGCATTTTTTTTTTAAGTATTTATTTATTATGTATACAATATTCTGTGTGTATGCCTGCAGGCCAGAAGAGGGCACCAGACCCCATTACAGACGGTTGTGAGCCACCATGTGGTTGCTGGGAATTGACCTCAGGACCTTTGGAAGAGCAGGCAATGCTCTTAACTTCTGAGCCATCTCTCCAGCCCTGGGCAGCATTTTGTTAAAGATTTATTTTTCTTTTATGTGCATGCACATTGACCTGCGTGCCTAGGGAGGTCAGAAGAGGGAACTGGGTCCTCTAGAACTGGAGTAGTAGATAGTGTGAGCCACCAGGTGAGTGCTGGGAATCAAACCTAGGTCCTCTGGAAAAGCGGCAAATGCTAATCTTAATCACTGAGCTCTCTCTCCCCAACCCCACAGCCAGGAATGTTAATTGGCTCCTTTTGGTCCCAGAATAAACAGAATAGCAGGCCTGTGTTCCTCTTCCTTTATTTATTTATACAATTAACTAATTATCTATTGTTGTGCGCATGCTTCCCACAGCACAGGTGCAGAGGTCACAGGACAACTTTTTGGTGGCAGTTTGTTCCAGGTCTCTCTTTGTGCGTCACAGGAATTGAACTCATATTGCCAGGATCGCAAAGGACCTCCTTTCCTGCCCCCTTTCTTCTTTCTTCTTTCCTCTTTCTTCCTTGTCCTGGAAGTCACTCTGTAGACCAGGCTGGTCTTCAACTCCTGGGGATCCACCTGCCTGACTCTTCCTGGAATTAAAGGCATGCACCACCACTCTCAGCTCCCGTTTCTTTTTATCTGGATGTTCTTCCTCCCTAGGATAAGTGGAACGTGTCTCCCTTGGCCTGTAGCCGGCAGTTCATCCTTTCCCTTTTGAGAATTGGCTGTCATTTTTATGCTTGGTGTGGTTCTGGTGGGGCTGTAGCTCAGTTAGGAGTACTTGCTTAGCACACACAGAGCCGAGGAGCCATTCCCAGCACCGCAGGGAGAAAAGCAAAAACAAAAGAATAGGCACTGTTGGTGCCTACTTGTGACCCTAGCTTTCAGGAGACAGGCAGATCCTAAAGTCAAGGTCACCCTTGGCTACAGGGTCACTTTGAGGCCAACCTGGGAAATATAAGGCCACAGTTCTCTGTGCAGTAGGATGGGACAGTCCCCTGTCCTGTCCAGTGGGATGGCACAGTCCTTTGTCCTGGCTAGTCTGGATGCCACAGTCCTTTGTCCAACCTTTCTCAGCAATGTATCATAAAACCATCAAATACTGGCCACAGACAGAGCAGCCAGGGTCCCCAGAGACTCTGTGGTCTGTGCGCTAGCCAGGCCTCTTTTCCAAGAACTTCGATTGCGGTGAAGAGAACAGGATAAGCCAGGCTAATGTCAGGGTCCTGGGCTACGTGCCCTCCACAGTTCCAACATAACCAGCTCCTGGTCACCATCCTGTTGGTCTCCCCACCGGCCCGATGTAAGGATCTGCAGAATCAGAAGAAAGCCTCCAGGGTCTCCTTTAGACAGAATGTATTTTCTACTCACATGTCACACCTGTGTCCCCAGTGTCCAGGGACTGAGTCCTTCCATGCTGTTCACATTTGCAGCATCCCAAACAGACATTATGTAAAAGGCACAGTTATCAGGCTAAAATATCTCAACTGTTATTCCACACAGCCAGGTGCCTCCCGAGTACTGGGATTAAAGGCATGTGCCACCACCGCCCGGCTGTAATTCCAGCTCTTGGGAGGCAGAGGCAGGTGGATCTCTGTGAGTTCGAGGCCAGCCTGGTCTACAAGAGCTAGTTCCAGGACAGGTTCCAAAGCTACAGAGAAACCCTGTCTCAAAAAACCAAAAGAAATGTCACTGAGGTTATTTTTCTTAAAATTAACTTACTTTGTAGAAAATAATGGATTCAGTTAACATTTCAATTTATGAACAAATTTAGGGTTATGAGCATTATAGAATACCAAGGGCTTTTACTATATAAACTTTCCTCTTTAAAGACCTAGATAATTTTGGACCAATTGAATGTTGTGTACTGAGGGAAAACAGTTTGTAATAGATGATGACATTGATTTTTAAGATTCATTTCCATCAGTCAGTAGTTTTGAGTGGTTTCCCATCCAGTTTTCTCACTTTTAAGTTAATTACATGCCTGTATATATTTTGAAATTACTTTACCTGAGTATTTAGTACATGATGACTTAATACATTTTAACTTAAAAAAAAACAAAAGAGGCCGGGCGGTGGTGGCGCACGCCTTTAATCCCAGCACTCGGGAGGCAGAGGCAGGCGGATCTCTGTGAGTTCGAGGCCAGCCTGGTCTACAAGAGCTAGTTCCAGGACAGGCTCCAAAACCACAGAGAAACTCTGTCTCGAAAAACCAAAAAAAAAAAAAAAAAGAAAGAAATAAAATAAAATAGAGAGATGTCCCAGAATGGGTTACTCATGAATGCCTATGACTACAGGGCCAGGGTCCAACAATGCTGTCTTCTGGGCTCCACCAGCATTTGAATTTACATGTGCACAGAGCACACACAGATAACAAATACAAGATCTTCAAAATAAAATGAAAATATTTAGCAACATGTGTTTGTGAGCATTTTGCCTGTATACATAAAAGAGCAACATGTTCAAGCCTGGTGCCCTAGTATTGAACTTACAATTGTGAGTTACCATATGGATGGTAGACATCACACCTGGATCCTCTGCAAGAGCGACAGGCACTCTGAACTGCAAAGTCACCTCTCTACCACCGCCCAGCTACTTTTTTAAGTTTTTTTTAATATTTATTTATTATGTATACAATATTCTGTCTGCATGTATGCCTGCAGGCTAGAAGAGGGCACCAGATCTCATTACAGATGGTTGTGAGCCACCATGTGGTTGCTGGGAATTGAACTCAGGACCTTTGGAAGAGCAGGCAATGCTCTTAACCATTGAGCCATCTCTCCAGCCCTACTTTTTTAAGTTTTGTAAGTAAAGTCTGTGCTAGGGACAGAACTGAGTCTTTCCCAGTTCTGCATTGCCTTCCTCAGCTCCACCCTGCAAGCCTCAGGATGTGATGAGGGAGTGAGGGAACCAAAGAGATGGCTCAGTAGGTAAAGGTTCTTGCCACCAAACCTCCAGGCCTGCATTCCAACCCGGAACCTGCTGGTGGAAAGAGAACCGGCTGCCACGAGCTATCCTCTGATCTTCACACTGGCAGTTTGACATGGGAGTGGAAGCAAAAACAGAGGGTGGTGATGACACAGTTGTTACGGACACGCAGGAGACCAGGGATGAAGGATGCTGGGAGTGTGGTCATCTGCCAGCCGAGGAGCATCCTCAGAAAGAAGCTGCAATGCAGAGACATGAAGGAGGAAGGGGAGAAGGGTCACTGTGGCAAAGAGAAAGGAGTCATTGCTCCAGCCCATCAGATTCCTGGAAGACAGCAGTGGGGCTGTGTGGGAACAAAAGATTTAGTGGGGTGGGACAGCGATTGAGACATTTACATAGAAATCTTACAAAGTTGGGGGGTTAAAAGATTTAAACCCTTTGTCCTAAACATAAGCTTTATAATATTTGATAGAAAAGACTCAGATACTCAACCACTAGCATAAGGCAAAGGTAGCCAAGTCCATATGTAAATGCATTGCTGTGACTGTGTTCTAATAAAACTTTATTTACAAAAACATGAGACAGCTGGGCGGTGGTGGCGCACGCCTTTAATCCCAGCACTCGGGAGGCAGAGGCAGGTGGATCTCTGTGAGTTCGAGGCCAGCCTGGTCTACAAGAGCTAGTTCCAGGACAGGAACCAAAAGCTACGGAGAAACCCTGTCTCGAAAAATCAAAAAAAAAAAAAAACAAACAAACAAACAAAAAAAAAAACATGAGACAAACCTAGGGTTTGAGCATTGGTTTACTCTCCAACTGTATTCATATTTTTCATTAGATGCAATCATGATTGTAAGGAGAAATGGTGAAATGTAGCAGGGTCTTAAACCAATAATTTAAATTTTTTTCTTTGCAGGGCTCGTGTTTCTTTGCAGGGCTCCAGATGGAGTGGGGAGGGAGGGTTCAACATCCCAGGAAAGTGCTCTGCCATTTGACAGTAATCACAGCCCTTGGGTGTTTAAAAGAAGGCGTATTCTATAGCAGGCCTTCAATCCTATCTCAGCTTCCCAAGTTGTTGGGAAGTTCTCTAGGTGTGCATCTCCCCGCACCTAAGCCTTCATTGCTTTGAGACAGGGTCTCGTGTAGCCCAGGCTGTCTTTAAACTCCTAAGTAACTGAGGATAGCCGAGAACTTGTGGTGCTCTGACCCCACTTCCCAAGCACCGGGGTCACAAGTGCATCACTGTGCCTGGTTCATGCATCCCCGGGGCTGGATCGCAGGACTTTGCACACGCTGAGCATGCACTCTGCCAACTGAGTTTCAACTCTAGCCCAAATTTTGTCTTAAAAATATTTCTTTTGCCGGGCGATGGTGGCGCACGCCTTTAATCCCAGCACTCGGGAGGCAGAGGTAGGCGGATCTCTGTGAGTTCGAGACCAGCCTGGTCTACAGAGCTAGTTCCAGGACAGGCTCCAAAGCCACAGAGAAACCCTGTCTCGAAAAAACCAAAAAAAAAAAAAATATTTCTTTTTAAGCCGGGCGGTGGTGGCGCACACCTTTAATCCCAGCACTCAGGAGGCAGAGGCAGGCAGATCTCTGGGAGTTGGAGGCCAGCCTGATCTACAAGAGCTAGTTCCAGGACAATCAGGATTGTTACACAGAGAAACCCTTTCTTGAAACCCCCCTCAAAAAAAAAAACCCAACTTTTTTTTTTTTTTTTTGGTTTTTCGAGACAGGGTTTCTCTGTAGCTTTGGAGCCTGTCCTGGAACTCCCTTTGTAGACCAGGCTGGCCTCGAACTCACAGAGATCCGCCTGCCTCTGCCTCCCGAGTGCTGGGATTACAGGTGTGCGCCACCACCGCCCGGCTCCCAACTTTTTTTTATATGTGTGTTTGAATGTACATCTATATGTGAGTGCCTGCAGCACCAGAAGAGGCCCTTGGGTCCCTTGAAGGTGGAGTTACAGGCAACTGTAAGTCACCAGACATGAATCCTGGGATCTAAACTTTGGTCCTAATGATTGAGCAACAAACACTTAACCTGAAACTTTTTTTTTTTTTGAGACAGGGTGTCTTAGGTAGGGTTTCTATTACTGTGAAGAGACACCATGACCAAAGCAACTCTCATAAAGGAAAACATATAATTGGGGCTGGCTTACAGTTCAGAGGTTTAGTCCATCATCATCATGGTGAGAAGCATGGCAGTGTGCAGGTAGACATGGTGCTGGAGAGGTAGCTGAGAGTTTTACATCTTGATCTGATGGGAACAGGAAGTGAACTGTGTACCACACTGAATGTAGCTTGAGCATAGGAGACCTCAAAGCCCACCCCCACAGTGACACACTTCCTCCAACAAGGCCATACCTACTCCTCAAAGCCTAATAGTGCTGCTCCCTATGGAGGTAATTTTCTGTCGAGCCACCACACAGGGTCTCACAATGTATCCTTGACTGATTTGCAGATCAGGTTGGCCTTGAACTCACAGAAACCCCTCTACCTTTGCCTTTTGAGTGCTGGGACTAAAACCCACAATGCCCGGCTTAATATGACCTTTTGACTAGTGGTATAAATAGGTTTTGGAACTTTAAAAATGTATGGAAATAATTTTATCTCCCTTCTTCTCTTGGCCTACGGCTCCTCATTACCCTTTATAAATCCTTTGTTAAAATCTTAGAAATTCCCCAGTATTTCCCTGGTAAACAGTTGAGGATGGGATTGTCTGAGGTGTCCCTCCTCCCAATGCACACCCCCTTAATTCTATAGGCTTCACAGCTTTCCACTGAGGCTACTCTGTCTCCTTAAACTACTCCCCTGTCCCCCCCCCTTTAGGCTGATGAATGGCATTTTAACAGGAAATAAAAGGGCTGGAGAAAAGACTTAACGGCCAAGAGCCTCGGTTGTTATCGAAGGGTGCCTGGTTCCATTCCCAGCACCCTCGCCGTGGCTCAGCTCCAGGGGTCAGAGGAGTTCTTCTGAGCTGGCAGGCACCAGACATGTGAGGTCTGACACTCCTCAGCATTGAATAAAGAGAAATACTTTTAAAGGGAGTGAAATCAACAGTTTTGAGCATATCTGGAGACTGGTTTTTTTTTTTGTTTTTTGTTTTGTTTGTTTGTTTTTGATACAGGGTCTCACTCTGTAACCACAACTGGCCTCAAACTATTTATTCATCTTCCTGTTGCGACTCTTGAGTATAAGCCTCACAGGTAGGTGCCACTATGTCTGACTGGAGTAATCTTTTACAGCTGTTTTACTATCTCAAAGCGTTGGCCTCCTCTTAATCATAAAGAGGCTGCTGCAGCTCTTGACATCACAGACACTTCCAACAATGTTAATTCAAGAAAGGGAGAGGCGTCCTTAAAACATAATTTACATGGGGGGAGTGCATGCCTTTAATCCCAGCACTCAGGAGGCAGAAACAGGCAGATGTTTGTGAGTTCAAAGCCAGCCTGGTCTACAGAGCAAAGTCCAGGACAACCAGAGCTGTTACACAGAGAAAAACAAAAACAAAAAACAAACAAACCAAAAAACATAACTTACAAAAAAATTTCAGTGAATTGTTCTAGAAACTTCTTGTGAGATTTCCCTTCAGGTTTCACCAGACAAGAAAGACAGTTGCGGGAAAATAAGTATTTTCAGTGTGTGTATTGACGGCAGCATGGGCCAGCATTGGAGAAGAGGACGAGGGAGAATAGCTGGCCATTTGTTTCTCACAGTCATACTGGAATTGCTGGTTTCCAGTTCTATGACTTGGGCCTCTATGAACCTTTGTGTGGCCGCCATCTGTGTGGTGACACTTGGGAAACTGGAGTTATCAAGGAGACTCATGCAATGCCCTGAGGACTTGCCTGTCAGCATCAAGAGGTCAGTAAGTAATGGTTGCCATGGTGACTACACTGTCAGGCCTAGGATGATAGAGGGAACTTGGAAAAAGCAACGGACTTTGAACCTTGGGGTTTCAGATATACAGCAGGTTGTTAGTGAACACACCCTGCTCACACCAAGCTGCTGGGCTGTGTTTTCCTTATCTGGAAAGTGGGGCAAGGTCCAAGGGCAGGGCTCCCTTCCCATCTGCTCAAAAAAACCACTCCTTGGGCTGGGAAGATGGCTCAGAAGATAACATGCTGGCTGCACCAGCATTGGGGACTACGTTCTGATCCCCAGGACTCACTAAAAGCTGGGCAGACTTGGAGGGTGGCTGTAGCCCCAGCCCTTAAGAGGGGACACAGGACATTCCCATGGCAAGCTGGAGAGAGGGAGGGGCCCTGCCTCGGTAGGTAGAGTGGAAAGCTGTTGAAGACACATGTGTGCCTGAACACATGGAAAGAACGCTCCACACACACGCACATGCACACACACATCATGTACACATGCAAATGCCCACAAAATAAAAGCGCTTATTGAGCACCATGCCAAATAGGATTGGGGCAATGAGTAAAACACACCCTTCCCCCCACACCCTTCATGGGGAAGATAATCTTTTCATGTCACAGCTGAAGGAAGCAGGGGACACAGACTAACTGAGGAGGGAGGGAGCCGCAGGTGATGTTAGACTATGACACCATGGCAGCTGAAGAACAGAGCACTGCACTGCCATTTGCAAGAACCAGAAAACCCAGGCAACCTGCATGGGGGAAAGTGCATAAGTGCAGGCAGCCAGAATGGTTCACACCTTCAATCCCAGCACTGGGAAAGACAAAAGACTAGATGACTATGGGAATTTGAGGCCAGCCTGCTCTACACAGTGAGTTCTGGCTAGCCTGGGTCAGTTAGACAGTGTCTCAAAAACCCAAACTAAACAGACACAAACAAAAGAGTGAATGAATAATTTAAAACAACAAAATTCAGGTATGGCTTGATCTAGCAGTTCTGGAATGCTCTCAGGGCTGATCTCTGTCTCTTGTCTCCCCATCATTCAGTTCACCTCGGCTTCGTGTCAATCTGGTTCCCTCAGTCAGGCCTTCCTCTCTGGGAGGGGAGCCTGATGCAAGCGTCTCCCTCTCATTCTTCCACTATGATACCCAAAAGCTGGGTGAGAAGGTGGCAGCTTCATCCATTCAACAACGGAAGCAAAATTTTTGGCCCTGATTGTGTAGTGGTGCACACCTTTAACCCCAGCACTCAGGAGGCAGAGACAGGTGGATCACTATGAGTTCGAGGCCAGCCTGGTCTACAGAGTGAATTCCAAGACAGCCAGGACTGTTATACAGAGAAACTTTGTCTCAGGAAAACAAAAGTAAATAAATAAATAAAATAAAAATTTTGGGGTCTTGGTGCTCAGTGGTCCATGGAGTCACAGTGGTTAGAGTCATGGGATGATCTGGTTGGGCAGCCTGAGTCTCTGGAAGTGCCATTAGCACATCCAGGACCAAGTAAGTGCAACAATATTGGGATGGTGTCCTAAGGCAAAGCCTGGGTTCTTTGAAGAAAATAAGGGGTGCTGGTTGGAGGCACAGGGTCAAGGACATGGTAGCGATAGCTGAGCTTGAAGGCGGGTGCTGACTTCTCTCCCGAGCATTTGCCCAGCTGCACCCCTGCTGGCATCAGAAAGTTATTTCTGAACATTGTTACTCAGGTCTGCTGTCACCTGCTAATTTTTTTTCAAATCATCTGTGAGGAAATAAAGGGCCAGCTGCTTCATGAAGGTGCCTGCAGGAACGGGACAGGGCTGCTCTGGGCTGAAAGCCCCACCGTGGATAAGGCCACAGTGAACGAAGTCCTTGCTCAGCACAGATGGTGTCTCTGGGTCAGTCTCATTTTTATTTACTTATTTATTCATTTTTGCTTTTTGGGACAGGATGTTAAGTAGCTCAGGCTAGCTCAGACTTCACTATATAGCCCGGATTACAGTCAAATGCCTCCATGTCCTACTTGCTGCTTCCTGCCCCAGCCTCCCAGGTGCTCTCAAGTCTTGGCTTCAGAACCATTATTTACCCAGGCAGTGGTGGTGCACGCCTTTAATCCCAGCACTCGGGAGGCAGAGGCAGGCGGATCTCTGTGAGTTTGAGGCCAGCCTGGTCTACAGAGCGAGTTCAAAGACAAGCTCCAAAAAGCTACAGAAAAACCCTGTCTTGAAAAACCAAAACCAACCAAACAAACAAAACCCACCAGAATAAGCATTTAAAGAAAGTGCCAGGATGTGGTCTAGTGGGTACTGGGCTCACCTAGCATGTACGGTTTGGTCCTGGGTTCTACTCCCAGCACTGCATAAACCTGACCTTGTTGTACACGCTTGGCATCCCAGGATTCAGGAGGTGGAGGCAGGAGGATAAGTGTGATTGCTCAGGAAAAGAGAGTATCTTCTTCCCCTACCTCCCCCCTTCCCCCCAGTGAGTGAAGGGAGCTGGTAAGGAAAGCCCAGTTTTCGTGTCTCCAGCAGCACTGCCATGGTGTTTTCTGAGCTGAAGCAACCTGAAGCGGTAACACATTTGACCAAATCTGCCTTTTCTGTTAGTCAGCTTTCCAAACTGCAGCAAAACGCCCGACAATGAATTTTTTTAAAATTTTATTTATTTATTTATTATGTATACAACATTCTGCCTCCATGTGTGCCCGCATGCCAGAAGAGGGCACCAGATCTCATTACAGATGGTTATGAGCCATCATGTGGTTGCTGGGAATTGAACTCAGGACCTCTGGTAGAGCAGCCAATGCTCTTAACCATTGAGCCATCCCTCCAGCCCCCGACAGTGAATTTAAAAGAAGAAGTTTGTTTTGACTTAGTTGTCGACCCTTTATTGACTTGGTGGCTGCTGGTTCTGGGATAAGGTGGGAGAACGTGGCTGGGAAGTGAGATGGAGAGGGAAGAAAGGGAGGGAGAAGGAGAGAATGACAGGCTTCCCAGTATCCTCTCAAGTATGAGCCCCCAGTGAGTTAACTTCCTCCTTTTAGGTTCCGCCCCGCCCCTTTATTTTTGGTTTTTCTTTTTTTTTCCTTTGGTTTTTTCTTTTTTAAAAAAATATTTATTTATTATATATACAATGTTCTGTCTGTGTGTATGCCTGCAGGCCAGAAGAGGGCACTAGACCTCATTACAGGTGGTTGTGAGCCACCATGTGGTTGCTGGGATTTGAACTCAGGACCTCTGGAAGAGCAGGCAATGCTCTTAACCACTGAGCCATCTCTCCAGCCCTCTTTGGTTTTTTCGAGACAGGGTTTCTCTATGGCTTTGGAGCCTGTCCTGGAAGTAGCTCTGTAGACCAGGCTGGTTTCGAACTCACAGAGATCTGCCTGCCTCTGCCTCCCGAGTGCTGGGATTAAAGGCGTGCGCCACCATCGCCCGGCTTATTTTTGGTTTTTCAAGACAGGGTCTCACTATGTTGCTCTGAATATTCTGAAACTCGCTCTGTAGACCAGACTGGTTTTGAAATCACAGAGATCCGCCTGCCTCTGCATCTCAGGTGCTGGGATTAAAGGCCTGTACCACCAACTCCCTGTGGTTAGGCCCCACCTCTTAAAGGGCCCACTAGCTCCCAGGGGTTTCAGTGAATAAGCCTTTAATACATGGGCATGGCCTGGGTCACTTTTACAAACCACGGCACCTTTTATTGTTGTTTGTTTTTTGTTTTGACAAGATTTCACCCTGTAATGGCCAGGCTGGTCTTGAACTCACAGTAATCCTTCTGCCTCTGGTCCCAGAGTGCTGGAAGTACAGGTGTGAACCTGGATTCACAGCGTCCTTTTGTTAACTTCTTCCCTAGTCGCTGTCTCTCTCTGTCTCATCTCCCAGCCTCCCAATTTACAGAACAACCCAGGCATCCTCGCCTCCCCCCAGTGACAGAGAGAAACTCTGGGCTCTCTTAGTGCTGGTATGGAAGGCCTTGGGGGCTTCTGGGAGAGGAGTTGCATCTCAAACATAAATATGCAAGGCTGTGAAGCCGGTGTGCGCAGGCCCACGGAATCTCCGGCTTGAACGTTCCAAGTCACCCAGGCTAGCCAAGAGTCCTCAGGCTTCAAGAGTGTACCAAGTCACTACAGGAAGGGCACACACAGATTCATATAAATGAACAAAAACCAAACAGGACTAGGGAAGTAACTCAAGCTGGTAAAGTGGCTGCCTAGCATGCATGAGGCCCTGGGAGCAACTTAAGATAAGGTAAACCAGGAGTGGTGTTGTATGCCTGTTATCCCAGCACTCTGGAGATCAGCAGAGGACTCAGAAAGTGGAGCTCACTCTTAGCTACACAGTAAATTCAAGGACAGCCTGGGTTATGTGAGACCTTGTGTAAAACAAAACAAAACAAAAAAACCCTCATAGCAGAAAATGAGGCCACGTCCAAGCTGCCTTACCTACTCTCCCTACTGTTTCTAAAGCCTTGGGGCTGTAGAAGGATCTGGAAGGTGGCGGTTGTGTATAAGCAGATGAGAACCCTCACCACGTGATTCACAGTGGCAAGTTCAGGCAAGATCAAAGCAACCCAGTTTATCTCTGACGCCAGCAATGTTTTTTCCATTCAAGACCTCTTCATGTTTTGCATGTGTAGGTGAAAGTAGAGAGAGAAAGAAAATAGCAAATGAGAGCAGCCATGCTTTGGGGCACATCCTTCCAAATTTCAGCAGCAAACAGGACGAGGGTGGGGTCCCCACATGGATTCTAGTGTCACCTACCTGTGCTGGCACTCTAGCCCTGCCATCAGCCATCTGTGTGACTTTGCAAAAACACCCTAGCCTCTCTGGGCCTCTGTGGCCTCATCTGTAAAATGGGCTAGTAATGGCACCCATGTCCGGAGGACCCTGCAGACAGGAACAGGGTACTGGGATGGGTCTGATGCATGATAATTGCTCAATGTCAGGAAGACTAATGCTATGGCCATTGTCACTGCTCTTGGGCTATGGGTAAGGCAGTGGGAACCTATTAGGGAGACTAGTAAGAAATGAGGCAGCCAGATCCTGCTGTGACTCCAGGCCTTGGTTTACACAAAGATGGACATGATACTTACTGCAGGGATGACTGCCGCACAGACTCTGTGCTGAATGTTTGCTGTCCTCTCTAACCTTCACAGTCACTCTCTGGAGGATGGGCAGTGAGCACTTCCATCCCCTAGGGAGGAGACTGGCCACAGAGAGGGACAGCAACTTACCTGAGGCAACACAGTTGCTTCTGATTTTGTTATTATTGCTGCATTATTATTATTGTTGTTGTTATTGTTGTTATTATTATTGTTTATTTAAGTGTGTGCATACACACACACACATAACATGCATACATGTTCATATGTGGGAGCCAGATGACCAATCGTGAGACTCAGTTCTTGCCTTCTATCAAACCCAGGTCCTCAGGCATGTTGGCAAGCACCTCCACCCACAGAGTCATTTGTCACCAGCCGAGGTCACACAGTTACACAGCTTCAAAGATCCCTGGAGGGGTGTGAGGTCAGTGTTGTCCACCTGTCCCGGAGTTGCTGGTGGAGCCCACTACCCTGTCCTGCCCCATCTGTAGGTCTTTCTGGCTTGCCAGGCCCTGGCATTGGGAATTGGTCTAGGGAGGGTTTTGGATCTGATGAGCTTGGAACCTCTTCTGTTTTACAAATGGGTCAGGGCTATGGCTGGCTTTCCCAGCAGCCTCTGTCTCCTCTGCGTCTCCTTTCTCATTTCATGTCCTCTTTCCCGGCATCTCTGGAAGTCATGTGAAGGTCTCAGGACACCAGGGGAAGGTGGCCAAGCTGCCTCATCAGCACCAGGCTTCTTAGCTGGACTAGGGAGGAGGAGAGTGGGTGGGAGAGTCCAGGGGCAAAATTCCAACCGGAGCTATTAAGGGATGCTGCTTGGGGCTTGATGGAACCAGGGCTCGGCACCCAGTCTCAGAGAGCTGAGAGTGTACAAGTGTGTCCTCAAGCAGACAGAGGACATCCGGCAGGGGATGTTTGGGGGGAGGGGACCAGGAAGCTGTTCGATTATTCAGCTGTTTCAGTCTAAATATGTTGCACATCTGGTGGCCTAGAAATTGCCTGTGATTTCATAGTCACTGACTTGCTGTCTGGGCTTGAGCTTGGCTCTAGGGGCGGGAGGAGGAGGGAGGAGGGAGGGAGGAGGGCAGAAGGAGGAGGCAGTCCAGAGAAGGAGAAGAGGGGCAAAGGGTTGCGGGAGGAGCAGAGGAAGAGAAGGGTAGAGGGGGAGGGAGGAGGAGGAGGAGGAATTGGACAGAAGGACAAGTTCATTTGCACAAACAGCCACTGGGCTTCTCTGTTCTGCCAAAATTGGAGTTGGTTTGTGCCAGGCCTTAATGCTAAGTGCTGATTTCTTCTGAGTAAGAGCGGGCTTGGAGAGGTTCTTAACATAAATGATGGGCTGCTCCCACACAGGCCCATTGGCTCTCTCCTTTATAACAACAGGACTTCCTGAGAGGACCAAGGACAGTGCCAGAGCGGTTACCTGCTTTCTTCTACAAACACAGAGCGTCTGTGGTTTCTTTATGACAGGATGTGGAGAAATGTGTCCGCGCAAGAGTAGGGCCTTTTGACGACAGCTGCGGGGCCCAGAGAAGATGGTAGTCTGGAAAGTTCCAAAACAGGGAAGGAAAATTCCTTGTCCCCCTCCAATAGGCGATGAGCAGTGGTGGCTTTGTGGTGGCAGGTGGGGAGTTCTGAGGCCAGATCTCAGATGAATGAGTTCAGTATGGATTGTTAATGTCTGTCATTAGGTTGGCAAGGGCAGGCTGGGTGGGTTTGCTGTTCCATTGTCTGCAGATTCAAACAGCTGTGTGTGTTGAAAGTATTTAGAAACAGTAGTTAAGGCAGCAAATTTGAGTTTGAAGAAAGATGGGCCTGGGTGGCATCACATTCACTTTTTTTTTTTTTTTTTTTTGAGAGAGAGCATTTCAAGATTTCAAGTAGCCCAGGCTGGCCTTGAACTCCTCAGTAGCTGAGGATGACCTCGAATTCCTGATTCTCCTGCCTCCACCTCTGAAGTGCTGGGATTATAGGCAAGCACTACCATACCAGGCACAGGCTGCTACACACTTGGAACTGGGGAATGGAACTCACCCCATGCTTGCTAGGCGAACACTCTACTAACTAAGCCACACCCGCAGATCTCTGCTCTTCACTTTTCTTTTTAAATTTATTTGCTATGTATACACGACATTCTGCCTCCATGTATGCCTGCAGGCCAGAAGAGGGCGCCAGATCTCATTATAGATGGTTGTGAGCTACCATGTGGTTGCTGGGAATTGAACTCAGGTCCTCTGGAAGAGCAGCCAGTGCTCTTAACCACTGAGCCATATCTCCAGCCCCTCTGCTCTTCACTTTTGAGACAGGGTTTCATTATGTGGCTCAGGCTGCCCCTAGGTCATGATCCGCAGGGCTGGGATTCCAGGCATGCACACTCCCCCTAGCTATCTACCATGCCTGGCTGCTGCCTCAGAGATCATCGTCTGTGGGGATGGAGGATAAAGAGGCCCAGCTCTGTTAGCTCTTCCTGGCTCAGGATCTCCTGCCTGCCTGCTGGCCTGGAACAAACAGTGGCAGGCAGGAGAGTACTAGCTAATGAACTGGGCATGGGTCTAAATGCTCAGAAGTTGGACACATCAGAAACTGAGTATGAGCCAGGTGTGGTGGCACACACCTTTAATCCCTGCACCTGGGAGGCAGAGGTTGGTGGATTGCTGTGAGTTCGAGGACAGCCTGGTCTACAGAGTGAGTTTGAGGACAGCCAGAGCTGCATAGTGAGACCCTAACTCAAAAGAGAAAATAAGAAAAAATTAAAGAAATTAACTGTGGTTTGTCCACAAGCCCCTGGCCCACCTGCCCAAGGGGGCTGAGCCCTTTCTGAGCAGCCTGGTCATAAGGCATGCCGGCAGTCACTGTATATGCTATTAGGAGGCGAGGCAGGTAGGTTAGGTGGGCATCACCTCTTCAGACCGGGAATTCCCAGAGGTGACCTTGAAGAGCTTGAGGTTGGACTTACCTAGGTGCCTCAGCTCAGGACTTCCAGGCTCTTCTGAATTGCCCGGCCGCAGATACAGCCATGGCCCAACATCTTGGGAGAAATGCATTGGCAACTGGTATCTCTTTCCCACTGGCAGCTTGGTTCGTTCAGCTTCAGCACTACAGCCGCTTCCTCCTCCCTGACATCATTTCCAGGAATAGACAGCAATTACCACCCCAAGCCCAGTGTAGCACAGGAAATGAGGCGGCATATGATCTGATTCTGGCATGTGAGGACCTGTGCAGTGCCCAGCAGGCACATGCCCCCTTCCCTGATGTCTCCTCTCAGTGTGTCTTTCCACGCAGATGCCAATCTGCTAGGTCAGCAAATCTCTGAGGCTGCTTGGGCCATGGCACTTCATAGATGGGGCAGTTGGGCAGGGCTAAGCACTATGGGGGAGAATTACTCTAAGGAAGTTTGAGGACTGGTTTTTATTAATTAATTAGTTAATTGTTTGTTTTTGTTTTTGAGAAGAGTTTCTCTGTATACTCCTGGTTGTCCTGGAACTTACTCTGTAGACCAGGCTGGCCTTGAACTCAGAGATTCACCTGCCTCTGCCTCCAAATGCTGGGATTAAAGGTATATGCATCATCACTGCTTACCTGGGAACTATATTTTTGTTTCTGTTTCACGATTTATATGTGTGTGTGTGTGTGTGTGTGTGTGTGTGTGTGTGTGTATGTCGGGGCCTTTTGTAGCCTAGGCTGATCTGACTACACAGGGAGTACCTGTCTGAAAATAAACTTTTCTAATTGACAGCACATCCCACGAGGACATACCCAGAAACCAGCCTTCTCTTCCTGTCTCTGGACAGAATCTGCCACGTGGAAGGATCTGGAGTCTTTGTATCCACCAGATAGATCTCTCTGTGGCCCTGGCCAGTGGGCACAGAGGAGACAGGAGGGGGACAGGCTCTGATTTGTTGGGAGGTGGCAGTATCTGCATCCTGCTTCCTCATCCCTGGAGCTGTCCCCTCACTATTTCGTGAAGCTTCCCTGGCTTGTTCATTTCTTCTTTTGGCTTGTCCCCGTGTCCAAGTGGGTCACCGGCTGGCGTTAGGGTCCCCTCCCCAGCCTCACTTATTTTCCAGCCTCCACTCACACAGATATCCAGCTGTTCTGAAGCTGTGCCAACCCTGGCCTGTGCCCATGCTGTCCGATGACTTCCAGGTGGTCACCCCTTGCCAAGGGGTGCTGGAGTCACTACAAACCAGGCTGTGTGGTAGCCTACTTAGGTCTCATAGAGTGTCTGTCACATGGGTGTCATTGTTTCCTAAGGCTAGAGAAATAGAGACTCGAACAGAGAAGGGCAAGGCTGGGTCATGGGGAGACTGAGCTAGAGCCCAGTGAGACCAGATGTCTCAGTGACTCTGCGCCTCTGGTGCTCCCTGAGTTCTGAGCCAGAGAGTCTCATTGGGAAATGAATGAGACTGAGGGAGAGAGAGAGAGAGAGTTGTCCCAGGTGAGTCCCAGGTGAGTCCCAGGTGAGTCCCAGGTAGGAGCTCCCTGCAAAGAAGATTGGGTTGGAGCTGAAGTGTCAACGGGAACAACATTCCACACGGATGAACAACCAAGGAGAGGAAAACAAAACAGTAGAAGAGCAAGACTCAGCAGTGGGGAAAGGCGCTTGTGGCCAAACCCAAAGACCCAAGTTTGATTCCCAGAGCCCCGTGGTGGAAAAAGAGAACCAACACCAGCAAGCTGTCCTCTGACTTCTGCATGCATGGGGCAGCTTGTGCGTGCGCAGACACAAGAGATGGTGTTGGGCTTTGGGGAGGAAATCTGACAAGATGAGGTTGCGGGTGGGCATATGGACAGATCCAATGTGAGGTGGGGGTAAGAAGAAGCCAGCTTTAGAAGTAGGCAGGCTGGAGGACAGGACTCCAGGGAGGGGGACATGACGAGGGTACTGAGGTCGTATCAAGACGAGCCTGTGATAGGCAATCTTGACTGTCAACTTGACCACACCTGGAGCCAACTAAACCCAAGCATCTGGGCACACCTGTGAAGGGTTATTCTTGATCAGGTCTTCTGAGGTAGAAAGAGCCACCCTGAATCTCCTCCTGGTGGCAGCCTGCATGAAGGATGCGGAAGCTTTTGCTCTTTGCCTTCTTGCCCTCTCTCTTGCTGGCAAGTCCGTCTGTTCTGCTGGAGATGTCCGTTCACTGGTGTTTGAGGCAACTTCCAGCATACATGGAAGTCCAACTGAGACACCTAGACTCCTGGGCTGAGCTACAACCGGAGTGTTGATCTTAGGGTCAGCCACTGTTGGTCTAGCCAGACCATAGCCCCATAAACCATTCTTATAAATCCCTTTATAAATATATGTCTCATAGACTCATTCTCTGTCCAGTTCCTCTAGAGAACCCTGACCCGAGAAGCCCTCACCTTGCAGGATCCAGGCAACTTCCTGTCAGTCTTTGTGCCTCTTAGAGTTGTGTAACACAAGGTCTTTGCACCAGGCCAGGGCACAGAGAGGTTAAGTTGCTTGCCCAAGTCACATAGGCTGCACATAGCAGAAGAGGGATTTGAGTTCAGGTCTAACCAAGTCTGTCACATGTCCTCCAGCTCACATGACAGCACCCATGGCTGAATTCCCCACATGGATTTCCTAGAATGGACGCAGAGAGAGTGAGCTCATACCTACCACAGCCTTCACAATGTCTGGGGCGCAGCAGGCAGCACCTCGGCAGTGAGGGCTGAGAGCCAACCTGGGTGTCAAGGAAGAGAGCTGCCAGGACACCGTCCCAACCCAGAAGCTCAGGGTGGAAGGGAGCCCTAAAGGACAGGTGCTGATAGCAATGACACATGACAGGAAGGGTCTTAGGCATGAGGTTGAGAGACGAAGGAGGACAAGACAAACACGCTAGAGCCTGGAAAGATGACTCAGTGGGCAAAATCAGTTGCTCTGAAGGCGTAAGGACTTGGGTTTGAATCCCTAGCACCTACATAAAGAAGTCAGACATGGTACATGGTCAATGCACTCCCGTAATCCCAGTACTGAGGGGCAGAGATGGGTGGCTCCTGAGAACTCTCTGGCCAGTCAGCCTAGATGAAATCTCTCTCTCTCTCTCTCTCTCTCTCTCTCTCTCTCTCTCTCTCTCTCACACACACACACACACACACACACACACGAGACATACACAGGCATGCAGATAAAAGCACATGCCAACTAAACATTAAAGAAAACTGCCCAGCATGTGGGAGGCCCTGGGTTCCATTCCCAGCACCCAAAGATAAAACCACAAAAAGGCAACAAAAGATGAACACTGCCTTCAAAAGGGCCACCTCTCCAGTGCATCCTGAGCTGTCTTGGAGCTTGCCGGCAACTCTAATTCTTTAAGTGACCTCTGACTTGGTCTCAGCTTTTATCTTTCTAGACCATTAAAATCGGTTTAAGGTGACCCAGATCTGGAGCAGGGCAGGGGGATGTCCTGAGATGACAACTCTGCCTCTCTCGCTTCTGCACAGAACCAAGGTGTTCCCAAATCCACCCCCACAACTCCCCCCACACCCCCTCCCCATCCCCGCTGGGACTGATTATTGGCGGATGTGCATGAGTGAATTTTGGGGTCACAGGGAGTAATCGGATCTGGCCAGGCTGAAGCAGGTGACCTGAGCTCTTGGATAAGGGGATTCATCTAAATCTGTCAGAGAAGATGTCTTCTCAAGGCGGCCTAGGGGCCAGGACATGAAAGCCAGGCTTGGGAACCCCCTCCCCACATTCACAACTCCCATGCCATGTGAAAATCCTTCCCTGAGGCCAAGCCCCTCACTGTGGGTGAGAAGCCCAGATCACAAAGAGCCTGGAGGAGGAGATGGGAAAGTGGGTGTGGGCGGGGCGACCTGGGGCCTTTAGGCCCTCTCTGACCCGTTCTGGATGAATGCCATTGAGTGAATGGATGCCATTAGTGAGTGAAATGTCATTGTGGGCGGTGTAGCCAAGGTGCAGACTTGTTAGATCTGTGTTGTTCAAACCTCATCACCCTAAGGCAGGCATGCCCGTTGCTAGGCTCCTGGGAGATAACCTCCAGCCCCAGAATAAATGCTGTGGGGTTCCCAGCCTTGTATTTGAGCGGGGCCTCTGGAGTAGGTGAGACCAAGTGACAAAGATTGGCCATGCAGGGTCATCTGTGTTCCCGTGTCTGACTCTCAATAAGCATGTAGATGCCAAAGTTTGGGGGTATCTTCCTATTGTCAGTAATTTGCGCCACAGGCTAAAGCTTTGTGAACTCAACACAGGAGATTCCTCTGGGAGTCCAGGTCCACTGTCTCCCAGACTCTGACCCTTGTCTTTAATCTTGCTGAGTTCAGTCTGTGTTTTGTCACTATGATAAGCCATGACCGGGTTGTTCCTCCAGCCTTTCTGAGGGCTTACTGAGGGCTTACTGAGCACAGCTGATCTGAGCCGCCATCATTAGAGACGGCCTATAACAGAAGTGATGGCAGCAGAGTCTAGTCATTTTGGGGTGCCTCTCCCGCCAGAACACCTCCTCCTGGCTTCTTTAAGCCTCGCTTGCTTGGAAGCTTGCCCAGCCCTGGTCCCCATGTTCCGGGTGTGGCCAGAGGGTCACAGTAATCTAACCCCAGGACTGGGCATGCCCAGCAGGAGCCGCTGTGAAGGAGGAGGAAACTGAGATTGAATCCAAGAGAAGCCAAAGCCTGGTCCAAAGGCTCAGGGCTAGTTAGCTCCTGGCAGCCCAGGTCTGTGTAACTCTAGGACCTCGCTAGCTCTCCACGCTGTGCTGAGGATGGGACCATAGCGGCAGCCTTGGGAAAGTCTGTGGGCGTGGACTGGGCCACCAGGGTGTGTTGCAGAAGGCCATAGAAGGGAAGGGCCATGACTGATGCCTTCCTCGGAGCTCTCCACTTTTTCAGAGGTCTGAAAAAGTGCTTCTCCTCCATCAAGAGAAGCAAGATGACATTCACTTAAAAAATGTTTATGTCAAGCCGGGCGGTGGTGGCGCACGCCTTTAATCCCAGCACTCGGGAGGCAGAGGCAGGCGGATCTCTGTGAGTTCGAGGCCAGCCTGGTCTACAAGAGCTAGTTCCAGGACAGGCTCCAAAACCACAGAGAAACCTTGTCTCGAAAAACCAAAATAAATAAATAAATAAATAAATAAAAAATGTTTATGTCGTATTTATTTATTGATTGGGTGGGGGCAAGTGCACAGCACAGAGCATATGTGCAGGTCAGAGGACAGCATGCTGGAAACGGGTCTTTCCTTCTATCGCGTGGGGCCCAGAGGCTGACCTCAGGCTGACCGCTGGCAGCAAGTGCCTTTACTGAATGAATGATCTCTCCTGCCTGGTGCTACTCCCAGGGGATTGAAGAGAAGGAAGGAGAAGCATGTGGGATCTTGGATTCAGCTCCTTCCTGATTTGTGTGTGGCAGCTCACCCTGTCATACCACAGAAGACACAGACTGGCCCAGTGTGCCACCCCTTCAGACCCTGGCTAGCGGGAAGAGGCTGGGAGGAAGTCAAACTCCAGGGACTTCTGGCTTTCCCTCTGGTGCAGGGTCCAGTTCTCTGTTAGCACAACGAGGTGCGGCAGGAGTTGAGAATGGCAGACAGGGAGACACTTGTCCCTGCAGTTGAGGTCTTAGGACCTCAGCTGGGCTCACTAAACCAACACGCAGTATAGATTAACCCTGCTTAATCTTCTTGTGAGGCCCCACCTATTATGCAAAGAATCCTGGGAGTTGTAGTGTTTTAAGTTTCTTTTGTTTTTGTTGTTTTGTTTGTTTTGTTTTTTTGAGACAGGATTTCTCTGTGTAGCAGTCCTGGCTGTCCTGTAACTCACTCTTGTAGACCAGGCTGACTTCAAATTCACTGAGATCCGTCTGCCTCTGCCTCCCAAGTGCTGGGATAAAGGGCTTGCACCACCACCGCCCAGTGGGAGTTGTAGTTTTTAGTTAGTTTGTTTGTTTTCTTGAGACAGGGTTTCTCTGTGTAGCCCTAGCTGTCCTGGAACTAGCTCTTGTAGACCAGGCTGGCCTCGAACTCACAGAGATCTGCCTGGCTCTGCCTCCCAAGTGAGGGGGTTAAAGGCATGTGCCATCACTGCCTGGCTAAGATTGTAATTTTAAGGTCTCCTCCTATTATCCTAGAAGTGAGAATGGAGACAGAGAAGAAGGAGGGGAGGGAGGGAGAGGGGGGAGAATGGTTCCGTCTTTTTGCTGAGGAGCCAGAGAGAGTTGCCTTTCCTCAGAGCAGCCTGGGGCATCTCATTCCTCCTGCCACCTCCAGACGGTGGCCAGGTGTCCTCAGTGTCTTGTGGGTCATGGACAGCAGCATGGTGCCAAATTGAATTGAATGCTGGCTTCCCTCCTGGGCTGGTCTCCATCACTGCCCTCTGGACAGAAGCTCAGGACACAAGAAGGTCACTTGTTTGTCACAGGGGGAGGTGGGGAGGGGATGTGATGGTTGTTAGTGGGGTTTTAGGATAAAGCTGGGGTGAATTAGGGATCGGTTTGGCTACCTGTCTTAACATGCCAATTAGAAAGAGACATAGATGGGCTGAAGAGGTGGCTCAGAGGTTAAGAGCATTGCCTGCTCTTCCAAAGGTCCTGAGTTCAATTCCCGGCAACCACATGGTGGCTCACAACCATCTGTAATGAGGTCTGGTGACCTTTTCTGGCCTGTAGACATACACACAGACAGAACACTGTATACATAATAAATAAATAAATATTTTTTAAAAAAAAAGAAAGAAAGAGGCATGGACAAAGACATAGACAGTCAATGTGGCCACCCTGGAAGAAAAGAGTTAAAAGGGTTTGGTGACCCTGGGCTTCTCTCCTGAGGCACTGATGGGAGCTTTGGGATGCAACAGAGGAAGAATTGGGTTAGAGGCTGACATGTTTATGAGTTCTGTTGTTCCTGGAATCCAAAGTGGCTGAAGGTTAGGGCAATGCCCAGAGACCTTGGTGAGGGCATTCTGGAGCAGGGCATTGTGGGAGCTGACCTCAGCTATCTCCTCACTCTTGTTTTCATTTCTTTTCTTTTTTTTTTCTTTTCTAGTTTTTCGAGACAGGGTTTCTCTGTAGCTTTGGAACCTGTCCTGGAACTAGCTCTTGTAGACCAGGCTGGCCTCGAACTCACAGAGATCCACCTGCCTCTGCCTCCCGAGTGCTGGGATTAAAGGTGTGTGCCACCACTGCCTGGCTATTCCCTCTCTCTTATTTCTGCATCTTCAGACTCTCAGGCCCTGAGCTCAGCCAGGTTGGCAATATTCTGCGGGAGCAGCACACTGATGAATTAAGCAGGAATGTGACCTAAAGAAAAGGGACTATAAAATGAAGGCATGAGGCACAGCATGGCGGCGCACGCCTTCAATCCCAGCACTCAAGAGGCAGAGGCAGGCGGATCTCTGTGAATTCGAAGTCACCTTGGTCTACACAAGGAGCTCCAAGACAGCCCAGGCTACGTAGTGAGACCCTTCCTCAAACAAACAAAAATGAGAAAATAAAATAAGCAAAATGGAGCGGGGGTCCACAGACATTGTCCTGTACCTCTCTTTCCTCACTGAGTACTGTCGCCAGCACTGGGATCCAAGACTCAACTCTCGTGCTTGATCTCCAGTTCTTGTGAATGCTGTTGAAAGAATTCAAGCAGAGTGTGGGAAAGAGGTGGTTTATCACAAGGCGGAGAATGTTCTCCCGGGATGGGAGTAGACAGGGGGCCAAGCAACCAAGACACCCATCTCCAGGGAGTGCACAGGAGGCCAAGCACTATCTACCAGTACTATCTACACTTCAGATGGGCTTGTGAATTCCTAAAGCTCCCAGAACCCACCATGCTGGCTTCCTGTTCAGGTGAGTGACTGGTCCATCAGCATCCACCCTTCCAGGAAAGGACAATCCTAGCCTCCTCCTTTATCACTAAGCCCGCTGCTAGATAAGGATCTTGCGGGATTTAGACAGTTACCTATTTAATGACTCTTAAGGCGACATACCTCCACCCAGGCCAGAACTGTGACTCAGACAGAGCCCATTGGCCTCTAACGAAAGTCCTGAAACTGCAGTTCCAGTTTTACACGGCTGATGGCCAGGGAGGGTGTCAGGGCCTTAACCTGCAGCCCCAGGCAATGTCTGAGGAGCCCCAGGAAAATATCCGACCATCTTACACTGGCTTCCTTTAAGACTGCAAGAGAGCTGCCAGCAACAAACTGAGGCAGCATGCTTCCTGCTTCCTTTCTCTTTCTCAGAGATGGCAAAGAACCGTGGACCTCTCCTTTGCTTCTGATGAGGCAGGCCACTGCCACTAATTATAAGCTCATCCCTGTGGCAGTCTCCAGGAAACTGTAGGGTACCAGTTAGTCTCTTGTGTTCTTGGACCAAGCATTGACCAGGCAGGCTGACTTGGCAGTCTGACCCTGATGGAGCCCTGCACTGTGTGTGAGGGTCACCTGGGTAAACTGGAATCTGATAGAGGAGTCTTTTGCATTTGTTTCCGTATGCCTTTGACTCTCATAGGCAGAGGTGGGGGAGCGGTTAGGCCCCTTGCTCCTGACCCCCACCCTTTTGCCCAGCTGGCTCCATCCTGGCTGTTTTACTGCTGGCAGTTTTGTTTGCTCCAGGCCACATGGGGGTGGGGGCAGGGCTTGTTCTTTTTTGGCAAGAGAGTTGAGCTCTGCACCCAGGAAGACCGCGAGGGTAAGCCTTCCCCAGGGAGTTATGTTTCTAACCTTTGTCCGCCCAGCGGCGGACAGTTGAGAGCTGTGAGTCAAGCAGCCTAACAAGTGACAAGACGGGGAGCTTCCAGGTGGTGAAGGCTTAGAGTTAGCGTCATTGTCTGGCACGCCTGAAACCATAGGGTCAATCTCCAGGCAGATAAATAAAATAAGTTAAACTCTGAAAACAAGCCTACTTAGGCCCCTGTGTTACAGAAAGGAGGGCCTTTAATGAAGAAGCGAGGGGACAAGAGAGAAAGGGCCAGGGAGGGGATGGGAACTGACTTGGTGGCCAGGGAGAACTCTTGGCGCGGCTGGTTTCACATGGGTAGGTGAGGGTAGCTAAGGAGTGTGTTGCCCTGTCCCCTCGGAGAAGCTGCGGGTTCCCCGTGGGTCCTGCGGTCTCGGCTGTCCATAGAGAACGCGAGTCGCCGCTGTCACAAAGGCGGGTATTCCAGGGCGGAGAACGCGGGGTGTAGAGCTGGTTGCAGCCCAAACGCTCGCAGAGCCGACTACTTGGAGCCGCGGGTGGTAAGTTCAGCGCGAACAGCGCCCCCTGCTGGAGAGGAGCGGAGGCTAGGGGCTACCGCAAGTCTGGGGCCACCACTGCCACCATAAATGCTCCCCAAACCCAAAGAGCAGTATGTCCTCTCAAGCGTCCTCATATTTATTTATTTGTCATTTATTCATTTGTTTGAGATAGGGTCTCATATCACAGGCTGGCTTCTAAACTTGCACTGCAGCCAAAGATGACCTTGACACCTGATCCTCCTTCTTCCACCTTCCAAATGGCGGGCCAGTACCACCATACCCTGCTTTATCCTTGTTTTAAAACAAACCGTGTCACTCATCCAGGATCCCTGCAGAACCAGCCTTGTCATTTAAAAGCGGGGAGGGAGTGTAGGCTCCCTGCCCTGGCTACTAAATGGGAAATGGTAAAGATGGCAGGGTAGCTAACAAAATGGGAGGTGTTCAAGATGGCCTGAGTGAGGCCATTCATTCACGTTGTGTTTGGGAAGGCTCTAGAGACTCTCAAGACATGGCCCCATGGTCATGACCTCCTCACTGTCTGTCAGAATCTTCTAGCATTATTTTCTCTTCAAGTATGGTATACTGAACCAGCTACCTCCATAGTCCCCATGGTGTCTTTGACAGCTCACACAAGCAGGCAGATGCCTTGGGGCTACATTTTTCTAGCTTTTCAGCCTTCAGCCAGGCGCTCTCTTGCCCAGAATTTCTCATCTCTTATTCAGCATGGCTTGGTGAGTTCCTATTCATCCCGCAGAACACAAGGGCCACATCTTGTTGGAACTTTTCCCACTCTTTCACCCTGGGCTGCCTTGGTAGCATCTTGAGGATGACTCACCGCTCAGTTCCCCCACGATATTAAGCACACAATAGTCACAGTTCGCATGCCAAATCGATTTGCACATTTGCACTGCCAGACTCTGGTGGTTTACAGGCCCCAGAAAAGTCACTCTGACTGGTGTGCTTGGCCACAACCCAGAAGCATCTTCCAGTCTGGCTTGATTTAGCTTGATTCTTAGGGCCCCGTGGAGACGGCTGTTCGCGCGCCTGACCTCAGGTGCCCAGGGAAAATTCATCCTGCGACAGCCTGAATTGCTGAATTCTCTCCAACACCTAGCACAGAGCCTGGGAGCCTGGGAGCCCAGGCCCGGCCCACTCTAGTGGGCAGGTATTATGCAGATTAGGTGAGTGTACTGATTGGCCTCTACCCTTCCCCGCTTTCCAGAGTGGAAACTGAGGTTCCAGAGAGCAAGAGGAATGCACCTAAGGTTCATCAGAGGCTGGGGAGGAATTTGAATTGAGACCCTGGAGTCCACAAGGGACCTCCCAGTTTCTGGGACACACAGTCCTCTCACAGTCCTCTGGGGTTTGTTAGACTCATGTCCACTTGTCTGAGTGCCTCTGGCAGGTGACATTCAAGTTTTTTTTTAAAGATTTATTCATTTATTTGTTATGTGTACAACATTCCATGTATGCTTGCACACCAGAAGAAGGCACCAGATCTCATTTCGGATGGTTGCGAGCCACCATGTGGTTGCTGGGAATTGAACTCAGGACCTCTGGAAGAGCAGTAAGTGCTCTTAACCTCTGAGCCATCTCTCCAGCCCCAACATTCAAGTTCTGATGTGCTAAATACTGGTCTGGGTTACTGGCTCCTGACCTGAGAGAGAGGGGCCACAGTGTGTGTGCGTGTGTGTGCGCGTACGCATGTGTGTGCATGTGTGCGTGTGTGTGCGTGTGTGTGCGTGTGTGTGCGTGTGCATGTGTGTGCGTGTGCATGTGTGCGCGTGTGCATGTGTGCGCGTGTGCATGTGTGTGCGTGTGTGCATGTGTATGTGTGTGAGTGGGTAGTGCTTGCTCAGCATGTGTAGGGTTCAGTACAGCACCACCACGCAAGTTGGGTGTGATGGCACACACCTATAATCCCAGCACCACGTTGGAGGTGGAGGTGTGAGGATGAGGAGTTGAAGGTCGTCCTTGGATACAGATTGACTTTGAGGCCAGCTTGGGCTGACAGGAAACCTTGTCACAAAATCAGAAGGCTCCCTCAGGATGCTCACCATCTGAGGCCTTTGTACCCCTTTCCTTCAGAGATGTGGGGAGAAGGGTGTGCGACAGGCTGGAGCCATCTGCCCGGGCCCTAATAATAAACTGGGAGAGGAAGAAGTTCCAGGCATGCTTGGCTCCGGGGGGAGAGGCTCTAGTCACACCCAGCACCATCTGCCATGTCCCCTTTGTATGCCAAGCTGTGGGCGGGAGAGGGGACCGTGAGAAGGGGGAGAGGCCCATGGGTCCTCACTGCCAGCAGGGGTGGCCCACTTCCTTTTTTCCTCCTTTCCCTCTGGGCAGGACGTTGCAGACAGACAGAGAGAGAGAGGGGTGGGCTTGCTGGCTGTGGCCTCCAGGATCCAGTGTCTAAGCAGGAAGGAAGCTCAGATCCGTCTCAATGCCACTGGTAGGTGACGACAGCTGGCCACTCGCTATCCCTTCATGTACCATCTCACCCTACCCACCACCCCATCTCTGGGCATCGACTGCATAGACGGGAGGTTGGAGTTCAGGAACAGTCTGTGACTTTCTCAGGCTCACAGCAGAGTAGGATTTGAACTCCGGACCCTAAAGAACACCTTCTCAACTCAGCAAGGCACCTCTACAGCGAGTTCGACTGTCACCTGGCAGCCCTGGGTGGGTCTCCCCTGTGACAGACAAGCAGATGACATCACCCTGGAGTGGGTTTCTCTGGTCACCTGGGCCTCCTCTCTCTCCATCTCACCCAGGGAAAGAAACACAGGAGAAAGGGCTCTTTGGGCTCTCAGGAGCTTTCCGAGAAGGCCAAAGAGCAGCTGGCAGAGGCGGAGCTGAGGAAACTGAGGCAGCAGTTCCGCAAGATGGTGGAGAGCAGGAAGTCCTTCAACTTCCGCAACCAGCGTATGATCGCCAACCAGTAGTAAGAGGGGTGTCCCCGGGTGGGCCTAGGGCACAGCGGGGGCAGGGAGCACCCTGAACCCACTTGGGGGCCGGGGACCTTTTATCCTATGCTCTAGAGCTTCATAGGGGGCACCCAGTGAGCAGGATCCAGGGTTTTGGGGGGCTCCGAGGGACAGGTGACCCTCAACCAGGTCACTGAGCCTCTGCTCCACCCGGCGCCTGGCAGACACACCCTCATCTAGTAACCCAGTCAGCACGGGGGCGGAGACCTGATTGGTTCAGGGGTCTACTCCTGTCCACCCAGCTGTGGCAGTGACGGGGCGTGGCCATCCTCTGGCTGGTGCCTCCGGGGAGGTTGCCAAGCTGCCTGGGCAGGGCCCAGCCTTTTGCAATTGGGGAGACCCGGTTGTGAAGCCCCTTCTGCAAGGCCAGAAGCAGACCTCCATCCACCCTCGCTGTCTGCTTGCTTGGAGTTCAGAGGAGGGAGCGGAGATCTTTCATTTCCCCTGGATCCGTTTACTCCATGAGAGGCTGGTCCCTAGGAGACATCCCCGTCAGTTTTAAAAAGAAGTGTTTTTTCCAGAGCACTTTACTGCCATCTGTTGGAAAAGTGTTTATTATATAGAGCCAGAGGAAATGTCTCAGGCTGGGGAGATGGCAAAGCCTGACTCCAAGCCTGATCTTGAATTAGATCCCAGAGGGCCACAAGGTTAGACTCCTACGTTGTTTTCTGACCTGCATACGCACAAACGTGGCATGCTAGCACCCACGCACATGTTCATATATCATGCACAAATAAATACATGTTGAAAAAAAGTGAAGGCTGGAGAGAAGGCTCAGCAATGAAGAGCACTTGTTGCTCTTGGAGAAGATCTGAGTCTGGTTCCCAGCACCCACATCTGTCTTCCTGCCACCTGGAACTCCAGCTCCAAGGGCTGTCCCTTTTTTCTGGCCTCTACAGGCACCCCTTGCCACCCAATCCCATATAGATAAAAATGACAGGATAAATAAAAAAAAATTCGGTGCATGGTGGTGCACACCTTTAATCCCAACACTTGGGAGGCAGATGCAGGTGAACCTCTGAATTTGAAGCCAGCCTGCTCTATGTAGAGAGTTCTAGGCCAGCCAGGGCTACATTGTGAGACTGTCTCAAGATAAATAAAATTTAACAGGAAAGCATGGGCAAGCTCTGACGGTGAGAGCCCCCTACACTCTAGGGCTCTGGCTCCCTTTTACCCAGTCCAGCCCTGCCCATCAGCCTGTTGCCTTTGCCTGTAACCACTGTCCTCCATGCCGGACTCCGCTGCTCTGTTTTCCTTCCACCTTAACAAGGTCCGCCTCCAGGAGGGAGCTGAGGGGTGGAAAGGCCCAGCAGCCTTGGAAAAGACCAACTTCTAGATTCACTGGTCACACATGGTCTCTGAAATGGTAGTGAGTTAAAAAAAATGAAGCATTTGGGTTTTGGTGCACACCGGAAGTGGGTCAAGGGTTCACTAGTCTCCTGACAGTGCAGGGACGGGACAACCTTGTTTGTTTGTTTTTGTTTTTTAGAGACAGGGTTTCTCTGTAGCTTTGGAGCCTATCCTGGAACTTGCTCTTGTAGACCAGGCTGGCCTCAAACTCACAGAGATCTGCCTGCCTCTGCCTCCCGGAGTGCTGGGATTAAAGGTGTGTTCCACCACCGCCCGGCCAGGGCAATCTTGTTAATTGTCTTTGTAGATTGTCCCATTGGTTTCATCTCTGACCATGATCAATTGGTTGCTGTTTTTTTGTTTGTTTATTCAAGACAGATTTTTTTTTTCTGTGTAGCCCAGGCTCTCCTGGAACTCAGTCTGTAGACCAGGCTGACCTCAAACTCAAAGATCCCCTGCCTCTGCCTCCCCAGTGCTGGGATTAAGAGTGTGTGCCATCATGCCTGGCCCCATCTTGGTTTTTTTGAGGCTGTGTCTCTCATTGTCTTGTAGCCCCTGATGGGGAGAGACTGGAGGGACAGCTAGCTCAGGGGTCCTCCTGCCTCTGCTTCCAACAGCTGACTTTGCATGAGTGCTTGGATGGACTTCAAGTCCTCATACACAGGGAACTCTTTAGCAGCTGCTGAGCCATCTCCCAAGCCCCTCCGTGAAGGGTTCTGACAGGGCAGCCAACACCTAGAAGCATGTATCCCTCAGGGAAGGTGGAGAGGAGAGATGGAAATGAGTAGGGTCAGGGACATGGGGTTTCAGATGTGGACCCAAGCCCCAGCCCTGAAGCTTTCTGCTCTCACTGGGACCCAGACCTTTCCCCAGGCTCCTTTTGGGGTAAGGAATCCTGTGGTTTCTGAGATGGCATTTAGGGGTGCTGGGTTAAATCAGAAATGCTTCCCCTCAGTAAGGAAATCGAGAATCTGAAAGCTCAGCAGGCAGAGACCACCCTGCTCCTGAGCCTCGTGAAGTCTCCTAAGAACCTAGACCTGAACCAGAAGAACTTCATGGAGCTGCGCTTCCTGCTGCAGACCAAGGGGGACTATGAGGCACTTATCACCTCCCTGAAGGTGCTGCTGGTAGAGCTGGATGACAAGGTGAGGCTCTCCTGGGGGACTGAGCAAAAGGGGACAAGGACAACGTACCCAGGATGCTCTAGGCAGAGTGGAACATAGCACGGGAACTCAGCGCCATCGACCCTGCAAGTCCAACCTCAACATCCTTAGCATCGACCAACACAGGCCAGGTTTTGGTGCTGTAACAAAGATCACCGCTGGCTTTGAATGATGCTAGTTTCTCCCTCTTTCACGCTATGCATCAGTCTTTTTGTCCTGGCACTAAGATGCTGGACAGCATCTCTCTGGGGCATTGCCAGGTGTTAGCGCAGGAGAAAAGCCTTTAAGAAGGTCTCATGTGGGCCATGGTATACACATGCCATTCTGAGCATGATTCGTTGCCTCAAAATCGTCACTCAACACCACACATCATTAGTGTGACCTTCCTGGGTGGCGTCATTGGCTAGGTCTGGCTGTGTCCCAATCCTTCCTCGTAGGAAAGGGAACTTACTGCTTACTGAGTTTGTGTATTAGAAGTATGTAACTTTATAATTTATTTGTATTTATTTATTTTTGAGGCATATATTTGTAGCCCTGGCTAGCCTAGAATTCACTCTGTAGTCCAGGCTAGCCTTGAAGTCAGAGATCTACCTGCCTCTGCTTTTCAAGTTTAAAGCGTGCCGTCATACTCAGCCACCCTTACTCTTAATTTTTTTTTTTTTGAGTTTTTCGAGACAGGGTTTCCTCTGTAGCTTTGGAGCCTGTCCTGGCACTAGCTCTTGTAGACCAGGCTGGCCTAGAACTCACAGAGATCTGCCTGCCTCTGCCTCCCGAGTGCTGGGATTAAAGCTGTGCGCCACCACCGCCCAGCTTAATTTTTCGTATAAGATTTTATTTTATTTTTTAAATTTATTTATTTATCTATCTACCTATTTATTTATTTATTTTTTATGTATACAATATTCTGTCATTCTGTCTGTGTATATGTTTGCAGGCCAGAAGAGACCTCATTACAGATGGTTGTGGTTGCCGGGAATTGAACTCAGGACCTTTGGAAGAGCAAGCAATGCTCTTGAAAACCACTTGAGCCATCTCTCCAGCCCGATTTTATTTTGTTTTATTTAAAGATTTGAGTGTTGTGCCTGCACACCAGAAGAGGTCACCAGATCTCATTAGAGATGGTTGTGAGCCACCATGTGGTTGCTTGGAATTGAACTCATGACCTCTGGAAGAAAAGCCAGTGCTCTTAACCTCTGAGCCATCTGTCCAGTCCCTTTATTTTATATTTAATTATGTATATATGCCTGCGCTTGTGTGAGAATATGTGCATGGGAAGGCAGTGCTCATGGAGTCTGGGAGAAGGCGTTGGATTCCCTAGAACTGAATTATTGAGACAACTGATGTGGGTGCTGGGAACCAATCTTGAGTCCTCTGTTTGTTCCCTGGGGATGGAACCTTGTGCATGATAGGCAAGCCCTCCATCACTGAACTATGTTTCTAGTCCTTTATTTATTTTAAACCGATACGGTACCCGAATAAGACTCTAAAGCAGCAAATGACATTAAATTCAAATGCATTTTGATAAATGAACACTCTGGTCCAACATCTAAAATGGCCACAGGGCCACATATCTGGGTTTTCAGAGCCACAGCGCTTCTGCGAAACTAAACTCCAGCAGTATAGCATCCAGGCAGTGGCCACAGGCAGTACAGAAATGATTGACCTTTCTAATAAATCTTTATTTGTAGCAACGAGCTGTGGGCCAATTTCCAAAGGGTTGTAGTTGGCAGCCCTTGGTGTGATTGATGAAGCCAGAGACTGCACGTTTTCCTCTAGAAACTATGGCTGTCAGGGCTGAGGAGATGGAAATTTTTTGTTCACTAGTGGGAAAATTCACACGCAGAGACAAGAGTCATTATTTTTCCCCCGGAATGGGTGAGAATAATTGAATGGAGTGGGGGTCGGGAAGCCAGAGTAGAGCTCTGTCTATTGGATGGAAGTCAATCTCCCTTTCGCTTTAGCCCTTTTTCCTGTGTGAATGGTCAGTCTGTGGGGGTGGACAGATGCTGATGCAGCAGTACTCCCCACTCCCCCCTCTCTTTCAGATTGTTCAGATGGAGAGGAAGATCAACAACCAGAGACAAATCTTCTTGAAAACAAAAGAGGCCAATAGCCCCCGGAAGCTGCAGAAACAGATCCATATTCTGGAGACCCGACTGAATCTGGTAGCTGCTCTCTGAAGCCTCAGCACTCCATCCTTACCCCACCCCTCATCCCACCCCTCATCCCTACCCCACCCACTCCTCATCCCCACCTCAACCCACCCCTCATCCCTACCCCACCCACTCCTCATCCCCACCTCAACCCACCCCTCATCCCTACCCCACCCACTCCTCATCCCCACCTCAACCCACCCCTCATCCCATCCCACCTACCCCATATCCCCACACCCATTCACCCCTAATCCCTACTTTCACCCACCCCTCATACCACCGCACCCACCCCTCATCCCACCCCTCATCCCTACCCCACCCACCTCTCATCCCCATCCCTCATCCCCACCCCACCCACCTCTCATCCCCATCCCTCATCCCCACCCCACCCACCCCTCATCCCCACCCCTCGTCCCCATCCCACCCACCCCTCATCCCTACCCACCCTCATCCCTACCCCACCCCCCATCCCACCCCACCTACCCCTCATCCCACCCCACCTACCCCATATCCCCACACTCACCCACACCCTCACCCCACCCTCACACAATCCCTCATCCCCACCCTCAATCCAACCCCTCATCCCTACCCTCATTCCCAACCTCACCCCACCCCTCATTCCCACCCTTACCCTACCCTCACCTAACCCCTCATCCCCACCCTCATCCCTACCCTCACCCTACCATCACCCCACCATCACTCAATCCCTCATCCCCATCCCTCATCCCCCCTCACCCCACCCCATCCTCATCTCCACACTCATTCCACCCTCACCCAATCCCTCATCCCCACCCTCATCCCACCCTCATCCCTACCCTCACCCCACCATCACCCAATTCCTCATCCCCACCCCTCACCCCATCCCTCATCCCCACCCTCATCCCACCCTCACCCCATCCCTCATCCCCACCCTTATTCCACCCTCACCTTATCCCTCATTCCCACCCTCACTCCCACTCCACCCCACCCTCACCCCAACCCTCACTTCACCCCTCATCCCACCCTCACCCCATCCCTCATCCCTACCCTCACCCCACCATCACCCAATTCCTCATCCCCACCCCTCACCCCATCCCTCATCCCTACCCTCACCCCACCATCACCCAATTCCTCATCCCCACCCTCATCCCACCCTCATCCCTACCCTCACCCCACCATCACCCAATTCCTCATCCCCACCCCTCACCCCATCCCTCATCCCCACCCTCATCCCACCCTCACCCCATCCCTCATCCCCACCCTTATTCCACCCTCACCTTATCCCTCATTCCCACCCTCACTCCCACTCCACCCCACCCTCACCCCAACCCTCACTTCACCCCTCATCCCACCCTCACCCCATCCCTCATCCCTACCCTCACCCACCATCACCCAATTCCTCATCCCCACCCCTCACCCCATCCCTCATCCCCACCCTCATCCCAACCCTCACTTCACCCCTCATCTCACCCTCACCCCAACCCTCATCCCCACTCTACCCCACTCATCTCCACCCTCACCCCACCCTCACCCCACCCCCATCCTCATCCCTACCTTCACCCCCCCCACTCCTTTATACTTCCAGAAATGAAGCTTGACCGCTGAGCCACCAGTGGAACATAGGCTTGCTTGAAAGAGGTGGACTGAGCGTACTCCCCACCCACTGTAGCTCCCACTCACCCCTCCCTTACCTATCATGTCCCCAAGGCCACCAGGAAGGTGTAGACACACCTCCTCCCCTGGCAGGAGGAGCAGGCCTGTGCAACATTAGGACATAAACCTCAAGATGGAAAAAGTCATGTTTTCTGATTGGTGGCCTTAGTTTGCAGTGACATTTATTGTAAGTGACCTCCAGTTCCATAGTGCCTATGATGGAGTTGATAAAGTCACCCTAACCAAGTTGAAAAGTTCAGAGGTGGAAGTAAAACCTTTAAGGTGCTACAAATTATTTATTATTTTGAAATTATTTATCCTTATGAACATTGACTAGTGTTTTGCCTGTGTACAAGTCAGTGTGAGTGTGTCAGGTACCCTGGAACTGGAATTACAGACAGTTGTGAGCTGCCATGTAGGTGATGATAATTGAATTCTGGTCCTTGGGAAGAGCAGCCAGTGTTCTTAACTGCTGAGCCATTCCTCCAGATTAATTAATTATTTGAAACAGAGTCTCTCTATGTAGCGTTGACTGTTCTTGAACTCACAGAATGCCTGCCTCTGCCTTCCCAGTGTGGGATTAAAGGTCTGCACCCCCATGCCTGGGCTCAGAAGAGAACCCAGATTGGCTTCCTCATTCACAACAGTTTGTAACTCTGGTGCCCTCTTCTGGCCGTCTCAGGTACCTGCACTCAGGCTGTACATGTACATGCGAGTACTCACACAAACATGTGCAATACAGGAAATCTTCTGGCCTAGGTCTGAAAAAGCATGGGATAAATCCGGACTAGCTGAACATAGCGGACAATGAGGAATACTGAGAATTCAAGAACAATTGCAGTGGGTTTTTGATCCTACTGCACGTACTGGCTTTGTGGGAGCCTAGGCAGTTTGAATGCTCACCTTACGAGACCTGGATAGAGGTGGGCAGTCCTTGGGCTTCCCACAGGTCAGGGAACCCTGATTGCTCTTCGAGCAGATGAGGGAGGGGGACTTGATCGGGGGAGGGGGAGGGAAATGGGAAGCGGTTGTGGGGACGAGGCAGAAATCCTTAATAAATAAATAAATTTAAAAAATAAAAAAAATAGTAAAAAAAATACTCTACAGAAATCCAGAACTGGACTAGGGAAAGAGAAACATAGAGTAAGTACACAGTGCAAAATCGAAGGAGGCTCTCACTCACCTTGGGGCTTGTAGAATGCAGGGTAACTACCTGGTGGTATGTGCCTCCTTAAATTCTAAGAACAGATTGTCTGGCTCCACTTGCCTCAGTTTTGGGCCTTTTAGAAGGATTCTCAGAAACACTTGAAGAACCTCTCCAAATCTTTTACTATTGGCAATCTTTCTTTCTAGTTCCTCCCCATCCATGGAAGAATTTCACATCCATACCCGCCCCTCCCAAGTGAAAGTGTGTGTGTATGTGTGATTTTTTTTTGAGACAGGGTTTGTTGTCATTTTTAAAAATGCTACCAAGAGAAGTCATGCTGTCAAGAGAAGTCACACCATGCAATAGGGCTCATGTGGAGGTTCATTGGAAGAAGAGAGAAGGGGGCAGAGAGTGGGGCAGAGTCTGGTTCCTGGGAACAGGAGTGGTGGAAGAGGAAGAGAGGGAGAAAGAGAGAGGAGAAGCGAAGGAGAAAGAAGAGACAGGAGGTGGCAAAGCCCACCTTTTAAAAGGGAACATAGCGAATGTGCACAGGAGCTACTCTTATTGGCTGCAGGTGAGGATGTATCCTGTCAGGACTCTAAGGGCAGCCAGTACAGATGCCTGGATATTAACAGGATTTCTCTGTGTAACAGCCCTGGCTGTCCCGAAACTCACTCTGTAGACCAGGCTGGCCTCGAACTCACAGAGATCCACCTGCCTCTGCCTCCCGAGTGCTGGGATTAAAGGCGTGCGCCACCACCACTCGGCAAATATGTTAATCTATTAAAAGGGGAAGAATATAGGTAAAAACTGCATGCCACTGGCTTTAAAATTACATGTACGCGTGGGGGCGTTAAGGAGAGGTCAGAGGACAGTCTGCGGGAGTCAGTGCTCAGCTTCCACCATGTGGGTCCAGGAGTCAAACTCAGGTCCCTGGGCTTGGTGGCAATCCTGCTGCCACTTTACCCTCTGAGCCATCTCACTGGTCCTGTCGGAGCTGTCACAGTTGGCTTCAGATGCCAACTTGACACTCCCGGGGAGAGGGAGCCTTTCTCAGGAATTGCCTCCATCAGATTGGCCGGTGGGGCATTTTCTTGTTTGCTAAGAGATATAGGAGGGCCCAGCCCATACTGAATGGTGGGAAAGCGGACCTGGGCTGTATAGAGAAGTGGGTTGAGCAAGCCATGTGGAGCAAGGCAGGAAGCAGCTCCCCACATGGCTGCTGCTGTAGTTCCTTGACCTCGATCAGGGATGAACTGTGAGCTGTAAGCAAGATAAACTCTCCTCCTAAATTAGCTTCGGTCAGTGTTATAGAAAAGCAACAGAAAAGCAAACTAGAACACTTTTTTTTTTCCAAGACAGGGTTTCTCTGTGTATCTCTGGTTGTCCTGGAACTTGCTCTGTAGACCAGGCTGGCTTCGAACTCACAGAGATCCACCTGCCTCTGCCTCCCGAGTGTTGGGATTAAAACTGTGTGCCACCACACCCAGCTGACACTTTTTTGGACAGTTTCACACTGTAGTCCTAGCTGGCCTGGAACTTGCTATGTAGACAGCTTGGCCTAGAACCCATGTTTATCCTGCCTCTGTTTCCTGAGTGCTAGGAATACCACCATGCCCAGCTGTATTTAACGTTTTTCTTTTTCTTTCACTCTTCCCTCTTTCTCTTTCATCTCTCTTTCTTGCATTCTTTCTACGATAGTGCAGGCTGGCCTGGAATTCACTCTATGGCTGAAGCTGGCCTTGAACTTCCAGTCCTCCTGCCTTCACCTACTGAGTGCTGGGATCAAAGTCGTGTGCCACTGTACCCAGTTGGTTTATTTGAAATTTCTTTAATTTCTCCTCACTCTCGTGAGCAGTGTAACCAATGTCAACTTTTTAAAAAGTGTTTTAAAGCCCTAAGAGCCATTTACTCGGCTGTGGAAGGTAATGGGAGCTAGGATGATGTCACAAGCCTGGCACCTTGACTTGTGATGTGAGTGTGTGGCTCTCTCTGTCTGTAAGTCTTTCCCGCCCTGAAGTACTTTAAAAATAATAACTGTCCTAATTTAAAGTAATTTAAGGAAAGGCATTCAGCCATTTAATCCCAAATCCTTCTGTTTTAGCTAAATATTGGTCTTCTTTTACAACCACAGCACCAACACTGCACCTTACAGAAGCAACATTTTGTTAATAGTTCTCAAAACTTATATGTATTGATATTTTTCTAACCAGACCACAAACTTTTTTTTTGTCTTGTTTCGTTTGGTATTTTTTTTTTTTTTTGAGACAGGGTCTCTCTCTCTCTACATAGCCCTGTCTGTAGATCACTATGTAAACCAGGCTAGTCTCACACTCACCAAGATCTGCCTGCCTCTGCCTCCCAAGTGTCCCATCATGCCCAGAATTTTTTATTTTTTCCAAATGTCTTCTAAAGATTGATTTGATCAAGATCCCTGGAGTTTTCGAATTCTCAAATCTCCTCAACTTAGAATTAGCTGATCTTAATCAGAGGTGACTTTGCCTCCAAAGGGATGAAGGAGACACATCATTATAGCTGGGCTGGGCTGTGTGCTACTGGCACTCAGTGGGCAGCAGCAGGGCCCTGATGTCCTCCCAGGACCACCCAGTCCAAAGCATATTTGTGTGAGACCCGGTTTGAAGCACAACCTCCCCACAGGTCACTGTCCACTTTGACAAGATGCTGACCTCCAACGCCCAGCTCCGGAAGAAGATTGAGGATCTCCTCTTTGAGAAGGCCGCCTACGACCATGTCTATCAGCAGCTTCAACGGCGTCTGCAGACACAGAAGAAGACCATGAATGTGGCCATCGAGCAGTCTGCCCAGGCCTATGAGCAGAGGTGCCAGGGAAGGCCCAGCTCCCAACTCAGCACCCATTTGGTCCTCTTGAGGCCCACAGCTCACAACAGCAGCAACTCAGGACACTGACCATGCACTCAGCAGGGTGTTGTGTATCTTGGTGCTTCCATCTTTTTCCCCACAGCATGAGGAATTAGTGTCTCCCCCCGCATTCTCAGAACAAATGGGAGCCCATGCAGGACAGTGCAGATGGGGGAGCTGCGGCTCCAGCTCTCTGTCCCTTACATGGCCCTTGGCCCTGGTTTGGGGGGAATCTTTATCCATCTAAGTCTTTCCTGGCACAGCATGTGGCTCTGGAGAGAACAGGCCTTAGAGTCAGACGCATCTGGGGAAGATTCCTCCCTCCATCATTTCTGCATTGTTGTGGGATCTATGTAGGTGGCAGAGAGCAGAAACTAATCCATGCACGCAAGGGATAAGTGGCGACAATGGTGGTGAGGAGGATTTTGATGATAGGGATGATGGTGATGATGATGGTGATGAGGATGATGGTGGTTATGGTGCTGATGAGGATGATGGTGGTGATGGTAGTAATAATGGAGATGATGGTGGTGATGAGGATGATGGTGCTGATGGTGGTGGTGGTAATGATGGGGATGGGGATGATGGGGATGATGATGAAGATGGTGATGGGGATGATGGGGATGGGGATGATGGTAGTGATGAGGATGATGGTGGGGATGGGGATGATGGTGGTGATGGAGATGATGGTGATGATGGTAGTGATAGGCATGATGGTGGCAATAGTGGTGATGGTAATGATAGTGGTAGTGTTGGTGTTTATATTGATTATAATGGTGGTGATAGTGGTGGTGATTGCAGCTGTTGCTAACAGTAAAGGATGGTGACAGGAAAATTACTTCCTGGACTCAAAGCTCTGATAGGGTCCTGAGTTTGGTCCCCACCGCCAGAAAAAAATTGCAAAGAACTTCAAACAAACCCGTGGCCACTGGGCGGGCGTGCAGTCCTCTGGGACTAAGCCCCATCTGCCATCTCCACACAGGGTGGAAGCCATGGCTCGGATGGCTGCCATGAAGGACCGCCAGCAGAAGGACATCTCTCAGTACAACCTGGAGATCCGAGAGCTGGAGCGTCTGTATGCACATGAGACCAAACTCAAGTCCTTCCTGCTTGTCAAACTCAACGACCGCAGTGAATTCGAGGAGCAAGCCAAGAAGGAAGGTACAGCCACAGTCTCCCTCTCCCTCTCCCTCTCTCTCTCTCTCTCTCTCTCTCTCTCTCTCTCTCTCTATCTATCTCATAGTAGAGCTGCCAATCATAGACAATAAAAATACAGCATTCCTGGTTAAACTTAAATCTCAGGTTAACAATGAACACACTTTTAGGATGTTTGTGCTTTGCAGTATTGGGGATACCGTTTGTTTCTTAGCTGCAGTGAGGACTTATTTTGATTTTTGGAAGGGGAGTTGGCCTGTGATTCACGTGCAACCGCTTGCCTGTGTTTTGTCTGCCAGCTGCAACCTGCAAATGTTTTTTCACCCTGAGGCTGTAGTTTAGGGGACACATGAGGATCAGGGCTAGGTTTTTGTTTTGTTTTGTTTTTTTGAGACATGTTTCTTTGTGTAGCTCTGGCTGCCCTGGAATTCACTTTGTAGACCAGGCTGGTCTTGAATTCACAGGGCTCCACCTGCCTTCGCCTCCCTGAGTGCTGGGATTAAAGGTGTGCGCCACCACCACCTGGCGACTCTGTCTAGGTTTGATGACTTGCCTGGGGTCTTGTCAGGGCACAGCACATGGCCATACTCATGGCTGGAATATACTATGTGAGATGGTAAAATGATTAGGGCTGGAGAGATGGCTCAGAGGTTAAGAGCACTGCCTGATTTTCCAAAGATCCGGAGTTCAATTCACACCCATCTGTAATGAGTTCTGGTGCCCTCTTCTGGCCTGCAGTCATACATGCAGGCAGAACATTATACATACTATAAACAAACAAACAAATGAACAAAAAATGCCAAGTTCTTACAGAAAAGCTTATTAAGTTAAAAAAAAAAACAACAAAATGATCAAAGGGAAAAGACACAAAGGGGGTGAAAACTAGGGAAGCTGCCCGGAAGGTATATTTGATCTTTGTTTTTTAGGTTTTAGGGATTGAGCCCAGGGCCTAGTACACACTAAGTTGTTCTCCCTGGCCACACCCATCCTCTTACTTGTGTTGTTTTCCCTGCCTTTTCCTGCCTTATCACTTGGGACTGCGTTGCTGCAGTTTTTTTGCAGTTTTTGAAAAACCTTGTGTATGTCTTACTCTCTAAAATAAATCAAGGGCCACAAGATTTTCCTCTCTCTCTCTCTCTCTCTCTCTCTCTCTTTTCTTCAACATTTGGTCTTCTTTTCATCTACTTATCTGCTCACCCTTCTTGCCACCATTCACCATCCACCCGTCAACCACCCATCATCCACCATCCACCCGTCAACCACCCATCATCCACCATCCACCCTTCAACCACCCATCTAGTTACAGCTAGTTTGTGTAAGCCTCTACTCTAGCTGTCTGGCATGTGTGGTTTCTATATGACCCTCAGTATTATACAAGAAGTAGGCATTCCTGCAGCTCCCCAGCTTCAGAAAAGGACCCTGCAGTTCAGAGTGAACTTAGGTGTCCACCGTAACTAAGCAAAAGATTCAAAATTCCATCCCAGATAAATCCTCTGTTTTCAGTCTTAATCCTCAGAGCAGCACCTCTTCATTCTCACTGCCAGCCTAGATGGTCCTCTGGATGCTCAACACACCCTCATCCTCCCTCTTACCACTGCCTCGGTACTCATCCCCCATCACTTCTGTTCTAGAAACTTCCATGGGGTCCTCCCCATACCAGTGTCCTGCTCCAAACTGCTCTCCAAGTGACCTTCTTCCATGGTCTCACCATCGTGAACTGTGGATGTTGCCATTTATCCGACTGTCCAGTCGGGTCCTCACCCAGCAGATCTACTGGTCACTTACCCTGAAATAGGCTCCTTGCTTAGGACAAGATAGAGCACTGAATGTGACAGTATTTGCCATCAGTGCCATAGGGCTTACATTCTAGACACTAAGACAAAGGGGAAATAGATGTCAACCTAGATGAATACACAGACACCTTTAGTCACAGCAGACTCTTAGCCGAAAGAAGGCAAAAGATGGAGATGGGAAAGAGTCCCAGTGGGGCAGCGGGCACAGTGTAACCATCTTGCAACAGACAGCTGAGGAAAGCAAGGCACAAATCTTTCAATCCAAATGATGAAAAGAATCTGTTAGTGTGAGATCCAGGCATCCAGGCTGAGGGAGCAGCAGGGTCGACATACAGAGGTGGGGGCAGACTAGGCTGAGACACGGAGATGGGAGAGCAAGCCGAGGCTCTCCCACGGGCCCGCGGTTCAGATGGCTGCCCCCACACCTGTCCGTTCAGCATCTGCAATTCCACCCACCTGTCTTTTCCTCTAAGAGGCGACAGGGGCTGTCAGAGATGGCAAATCACACTCAGGTTTGACCTGGTTTCTCAGGAAGTGGAGTGGTTGACAGGGCCGGAGACTGCTTCATCAAGGGTGGTTTGGGTGGGCCCTTCAGGGAGGTGACATGTTGGCAAAGACGTGAGTGACCCAAGAGTGCTGCGGGGACCCTGGGGGAGGCCGAGAGCAGCTGAGACGTGTGCAGGGGCCCTGAGGCATGATTGGGTGATGTGTGGCTGGACAAGGACGAAGGCTGCTGTGGACGAAGGCTCACAGCTCTCAGGAAAGGTGCACAGGGCTGGATCACACGAAGCTTCATAGATGAATCAGGAACAGAGCTGTACCCCAGCGCAGTGCAGAATCTGGAGAAGACATGGGTGTGTGGTGACATGGTCTGCTGAGGGAGAGGAGGACCTTATCTAAAGCGACAAGCTTCAGCCTCATCCCCAGGACAGTCACAGCAGGCCAGAAGTACTGAAAAAGATCTAGAAGGTTCCATCAGATGGCCATGCAGAAGCCATACCAAAGAGACAGAAGATTTGGGTTCAGGGGAGCCTGGGCTGCTTCAGGCTGAACAAGGCTCAGAACTCTCTGGGTCAGTCAGTCAACAAGCCTTCCTGAAAATTCCCTGCCCAGAGGCCTTTCTTGACCCTTTCTTAACCTCCATCCTGCTCACAGGTCACCTCTACAGGGAGGTCTTCTCACCCATCTGTCTCAGGAATTCCCTAACAGCAGAGCCTGCCTCCACGTTGGGCACTTGGTAGTGCTTTATTAAGTTTTTTATTTATATTGTTTTGGTTTATTTTGTGTGTATGCGTAGGGATGGGTGTGTGTACACCTTTTCTCCTGAGTGCTGGGAGAAAGGCGCACTCTGCCATGCCTGACTGGCTCTTGGAGTCTTTTTTTGTTTTGTTTTTCGAGACAGGGTTCCTGTAGCTTTGGACCCTGTCCTGGAACTAGTGCTTGTAGACCAGGCTGGCCTCAAACTCACAGAGATCCACCTGCCTCTGCCTCCCGAGTTCTGGGATTAAAGGTGTGCGCCACCACTGTCCAGCTGGCTCTTTATATCATTTTATTTTTAAGTGACTCTTCTTCTGTCCTAGGCATGGTGGTGCACACTTTTAATCCCAGCACTTGGGAGGCAGAGGCAGGCGGATCTCTGTGAGTTTGAGGCCAGCCTGGTCTACAGAGTGAGTTTTAGAACAGTTAGGACTTCACTTTTTAAAATTTTTTTAAAAATAAGTCTTTTTTTTGAAAGATTTATTTATTTATTATGTGCACAGTGTTCAGCCTCCATGTATGCCCACAGGCCAGAAAAGGGCACCAGATCTCATTACAGATGGTTGTGAGCCACCATATGGTTGCTGGGAATTGAACTCAGGACCTCCGGAAGAGCAGTCAGTGCTCATAACCTCTGAGCCATCTCTCCAGCCTTTCACTTTTTAAATTTTTTGTGTTTGTTTTTTGAGACAGGGTTTTGCTGTAATTTTAGAGCTTGTCTTGTAACCTGCTCTTGTAGACCAGGCTGGCCTCGAACTCACAGAGATCCTGCTGCTTCTGGCTCCGAGTGCTGGGATTAAAGATGTGAGCCACTACCGCAAGGCTAGGACTTCACATTTTTAACATGGGTTCTGGGGAACTGAACTTACATTCTGACACCTTTGTTGATCAATGGCTTCAGACCCTGTCTCCAAAAAAGACCTTATCTTTTTTATGTCTGTAACTGTATGCCACAGGTGTGGGCATGCTGGCTGAGGACAGAAAAGGTGGTCAGATCCCTTAGGACCGGAGCCATAAGCAGTCGTGAGCCCCAGGATGGGTTCTGGGAAATTGAACTTACATCCTGACACCTGAACTTGGGTCCTCTAGAGTGGGCGGTGCTCATAACTGCTGTGCCATCTCTCCAACCACACCTTGGTCCTTGAGTCAGTGTCTCCCAATGAACCTGGAGTGCACTGGTTCTGCTGGCTGACCACCAGGCCCCAGGGAACCCACCTGTCCCCACCTCCCCAGGCTGGGACTACGGGCAAACATCACTGCACTCAGCTTGGTACCCATTCTGGGGTTTGAACTTAGGTCCTTGAGTTTGTGCAGCAAATACTTCACCAGCTTTCTTAGCCCCCTTAGGAATTTCTGATGGGTCTCACGAGCAGAATTGCCTCACCCCCTCCCCAAGACAGTGATGAGAACAGGGAGCCTGGGTCCTTTTCCACACCTCCTGTGGTCTTTTTCTCTCCCACCCTTTCAGTTGCGAAGTCCAAGAAGCGTGGGAAGAAAAGCAAGGGCGAGAGTTTCGAGAGCTACGAGGTGGCGCACCTGCGGCTGCTGAAGCTGACGGAGAACGGAGACCTGAACCAGCTCACCGAGGACTTCCTGGCCAAGGAGGAAAAGAACTTTGCCCGCTTCACCTATGTTACCGAGCTCAACAATGACATGGAGACCATGCATAAGAGGACACAGCGGATCCAGGTGCATGGCTTGCAGAGCCTTCCCCCACCCCAGATGGTCCCTAGACAAATCCACCTGCTCTGCAGACAATGCCCATGGGCCCTGAGTTTATGTCCCCAACCCAATTATGACAATGGCCTCTGCAGCAAGTACCATTAACTCTGGGCAATGAGCTAGGAAGGTACTCCAAGAATTTGCTTTATTTTTTGTGTATGGATGTTTCGTCTGCATGTATGTCTGTGCACCATGTGCGTGCAGTACCCACAGAGGTCAGAAGAGGGCGTCAGCTGTCCTGGAACTGGAGTTAGAGATGGCTGGGAACTGCCCAGTGGGTGCTGGGGATCAAACCCGTCCTCTGCAAGAGCAGCAGGTGCACCTAACCACGAAGCTGTCACCCCCACTCCTCTACCTTGTCCTCTGAGACAAAGCCTGTGAATAGGGTTTGGAGTTCAACAACTGAGCCCCAGGGAGGCTTCTGTCTCCCCATTCCCATACTGGGGTTACAAGTGCATGCCACAATGACCAGACTTTTTACGTGGCTTCTGGGGATGGAACTCTGGCCCTGCCACCTTTGGCTTCCGGGTGGAAGAGAGGTGGTTGGTTAGGGCTTATCTCGGACAGGCCCGGTGTTCATTGGCTTAGCATTGCTCTGACAGGGCCTGAAGGCAAAGAACCCGGCTGCTTTTATTGAATCCAGAATGGCTCTTACTTAAGTGGCTCCTGGGCCTCCTCATTCCCCACAACACAAACACTTGCCCGGGACAGAGTCCAAACCACTGAATGCCACACACCAGTCCACTCAGAAGCTGTCTGGCAGCTGTCTTTGTGGTTCAGAACCAGTGATGACCCCCAGCCCCTCCTGGAGTTGCTCTACCTGGCGGTAACACACTCCCCCTCCTCTGATGGTTCCCTCCGACTGTGCCCTCCCCCTCTGATGACGTCACGTTCCTCAGGCCTGTCCCTGCCCTGCTGTCACCTCGGGAACTCGTTTATGCCTCTCTCTGAGGCCCTGTCATGTTTATGGGACAGTTTCCCACTTGTGGGGTTTGTCGAGGACAGGGTACCAGGCCCTTGGCTTGCCCTGTTGTTTGAGGTTAACTGGCCTGCCGCTTCCCAGGGGTTCTGCTGTCTCCCAGGCAATCTCCTCACAGGAGAGCCAAGCTAACCACGGTGCATCCCCACAGCTGACTTCCTGTGGGTTGTTTGGTTTCAAACTCAGGTCCTCAGAGTTGCACAGGTGCCTTACCCTCAGAGCCAGCCCCCAGCCCTGCAGGAGGAGAGTCTCCCTGAGCGCCAGGCTTCAGCTTTTCCTTGGGGTCCACTGTCTCAATAGTCTGCAAGCCACAGCCTCTGGATTATCCTCACTCCTGCCAGGATGGTTACTCTGGAGCCCTGGCTGCCTTCTTGTTTTGTTTTGTGTTTTATTTATTTATTTATTTATTTATTTATTTATATATTTTTTGTGATAAGGCTTCACTTGGTAGCCTAGGCTGGCCTGAAACTCACAGCAATTCTCCTGCCTCTGCTTGGTGATTGTGGAGATTTCGAGCATGAGTCACCAGGAAGCATCTCTGCTTACACTAGGATCCATTTTCTTTTTTAAAGTTTTTTTTTTTTTCTATTGTACACATCCAGCTTCAACCCTTTCTGGTGACCGGGTTACGGATCCATCCTCTCTGATCTCCTGTTAAGATTTGTTCAGTGGGGCTGAGAGATGGCTCAGCGGTTAAGAGCAGAGGCTGCACTTCCAGAGGACACAGGTTTAATTCCCAGCACCCACATGGCAACTCCTAACTATCTGTAAACCCATTTCAGGGGGTTCCAACGCCTTCATACAGACATGCAGGCAAAAAAATGAATGTATACAAAATAAAAGTAAATAAGTTATTAAAAAAAGATTTGTTCAGTAACTATCACAAGCCGGGCGGTGGTGGCGCACGCCTTTAATCCCAGCACTTGGGAGGCAGAGGCAGGAGGATCTCTGTGAGTTCGAGACCAGCCTGGTTTACAGAGCTAGTTCCAGGACAGGCTCCAAAGCCACAGAGAAACCCTGTCTCGAAAAAACAAAACAAAACAAAAAAAACAAAAAACAAACAAAAAAAAACAAAAAAAAACAGTAACTATCACATTTAAAAAGCAGAGCTTTCTATACAACCCCCCCCCCCCCAATTTTTAGTTTCTCTGGGGACATCAAATCAGACACAAGGTGGTGATTTGTATAGGCCACTGTGGCCCTTGAATGCATTGCTACTGCCCTCTGGTGGCTGCCTGCGGTATGGCAGGAAGGTCTTTGTGGTCCAGCCTGTTCCGGGAGGGAGCACGGCCCTAGTCCCTGTGCGGTGTGGATGTGGATGGATGTGAGGAGCACTGTGCATCCTCCACAACACACTGGACCTTTGAGGGCTTTGGTAAGGTGGACTTTCCCCCTTTTGGCCTCAGTTTCCCTATTTGTTCTGTGACGTTGGAACCAGCACTGTAGCCTCCAGGCTCTTTGTTTTGTTTGCTTTAGAGCATTGTAATTTAGGGAGCCTGGAGTTCAAGTCTCTGTTAGGGAAATACTGCACCCCAAACTGCACGTGTCCAGGACCTACACCACACCCACAGCTCCGCGGACGGACTGGTCATCGGCATTTAGTCCTTGCATGTGTGCCTCGTCCCCTTAGAATTCACTATCAGTGGTCAATTTGTCACCTCTCAGTAAGTTTGTCTCCCCACTGGAGTGGCCTCAGATGAGACCTGGGGATAGGAACTTCTGTGACAAAGGGCTTGGACACATGGCCTGGGGACTGGTCAGAAAGGATGGATGTCTGGCCTGGCTCCAGGCCTGGAACTTGGAGTGGTCCTGAGTGGGCGACTCAGATTTTTGTGAGAGTTTGAGGGACCCCGGGCTCAGCCGCTGGGTTCAGTGAAGAAGCCACTAGTCGCACATGGCTGTTTAAATTCTTTACATGTAATACAGCAGAAACCCCAGATACCCAGTGGGGGGAGTGGAATGTGGAGGACTGTTTATTACTCTGTTCTAGATGATTCTAAACCTGTGGGCTGCCCAAGACCAATAGAAAACACAGATACTTACAGTTCCTAACCGTCACAAAATTACATTTATGAAGTAGCAATGAAAACCATTTTATGGTTGGGGTCACGAGAACATGAGGAACTGCAGTAAAGTATTGCAGCATTAGGAAGGTTGAGAACTACTTCTCTAGATATTTCTAGATGATTCTCAGAGAGGATGAAAAAAGAAACCCCTGAGGAGGAGGAGGAGGGGGCGGGGGAGGGCTCCTTGATGGGTTACCCAACGCTGGAGTAGGGTTAGATGCGGGGGGGGGGGGGGGAGGCTGCCATTTTCCTCACCGATCCCCTTCTCTCCAAACAGGATGACATCATCAACCTGCGGTCACAGCAGCAATCCTCCCAAGAGGGCACTCAGAGTATCCTGAGACAGATGGAGGTGAGCTGGGGAGTCTCCGGAACCTGTCTGTTGTCACCTGTCCGTGGTCTGCCAGGTGGCCTGTCCCAACTACAGAATCTTGTCCCCAAGGTCTATTTATTGTAAAGATGATTCCCTTTTCAGGGGTCAAACCCAAGCCCTGGGGCTGCAATTCCATCCCGACACATCTCTGCCTCAGTTTCTCCTTTTGTTTCTTCCTTGGCCCAGCTCCACCATTTTTCACCAGAGATAATGACCAAAAACCACCCTTCCTTCCTTCCTTCCTTCCTTCCTTCCTTCCTTCCTTCCCCTCCTCCCTCCCTCCCTCTGTGCTGAGAATCAAACCCAGGGCTTCCTTCACACAACTCCTCCCGCTACCTCTGAGCCACAGCCCACACCCCACTTGCAAATGCTTCCTGGACTAGTCAGTAGAGACCAGGCTATGCCTACTCCTCTGGCCCCACCTCCCTTCATCTCCCTGGGGAGGAGGTGTCACTCGAAATCTTTCCATTTCTCGGGTGTGGAAACTGAGGCCACTAAAGGTAAAAGTGACTTGACCAACCCTAGGAAGCCGAGCTATGCTGGGGTTGGGTTTTACTGGGGGGCACAGGGTCTCATTATGTAGCCCTGGTGGTCTGGAATTCACTATGTAGACAAGGTTGATGTCAAACTCACAGAGATCATCCTGCCTCTGCCTCCCCAGTGCTAGGATTTCCCTCTTCCCTGATGATACCCTGGGAGCCTGAGAAAGCTAGAAGTTTTTTTTTTGTAATTTTTTTTTTTAAATAATCTGAAAATTGGCACTTCCAGGATGGGAGAATGGGTGTCCTTGTGGTGGCATCTGCCACCCAGGCCTTCCTTGGTGTGTGATTTCAATCCCAAGGATGCCTGGCGATTGCATTAGAGCAGCCAGGGACCCCAGCTTCAGGCAGGAAGAAGGTGGACGCATGGTGAGAAGGCCTCACTGGCTGAGTCGGGAAGCTCAATCGTTTGTCCGGGCACCCCCGGGGCTAAAAGGGTTCTCTCATGGAGGTGTAGGGAGAAGGAACAACAAACACCGGGTAATAAGTGGATTCCGCCTGACTGGCTGGGTGTGGAGTGCGTGCTTGTGATCCCTATGCCCAGTAGGCTGAGGCAGGAGGATCCAGAGCTCAAACTGACAGTTCCTGCCCCTGAGCATCTTCCCTCCGATTCCTTGAGGCCGGCTCATTTCTGCTCAGTTTCCCCGACCAGGTAGGTGGCGCCATTCTCGACTCTGCCTCTCGGGGGCAGCAAAGCCCAAGGAAGAGGGCTGGGCGCTGTTGTAGCTCAGGCTGGCCTCGGCAGGTGGTCTCCAGCCTAGCCCCACACCCTTTGCTTGGGGCCACCTAGAACCCTAGACTCTTCCCTGGGGTTGGGACTAGCGGTGCCTTCGTTGGGGCTTTCTCCTCCTGGCCCTGTATTTACTGTTTTCTGTCTTCATGAGGGGAGCTTGGGGGCGCCATCCCCTCCCAAATGCAAATACCCCAGCAGAAGAATCCATCCTCGGAGCTACGGACTCTCAGGTGTTTCCACCCTGCTGAAGGGTCCTGTCAGAAGCCTCCCACCCCACCCTCTTCACCATCTTCCCTCTACCCAGGAGCCCAGGTTAGGCACTCAGAGCAATCACTTATTTTTGAGACAGGGTCTTATGTACTCCAGGCTAGCCTCAAACTCGCTACATGGACAAGGATAACCTTGGACTCCCGATCCTCCTGCCCCCGCCTCCAGAACTGCAGGAGTGCACAGGGTTTACGCAAGTGACCCACCCACCAAGCTACACCCTTAGCTGTCTGTTTTTTCTTCATTTTGTTTGCCGCTGACCGGAAGCTTCATTTCTTTGATTTGCATACCCTCTGGGGTTTGCAAGCCTGTCTGGGATCCCCCAGTCATCTGCACAGAGAGTCCCCAGCCTCAGGCCAGGCCTGGTGTCTGTCTGTCCCCAGGAGAAACTGAAGAAGACCACCGAGGATGCGGACATTTTTGAGAGCAAATACAAGGAGATGAGCAAGACCCTGGAATATCTCAAGAACTCGGTGGAAAAGCTGTTCAAGAAGATTAACTGCGACGCTACGGAGATCCTGGGGAAGCTGGGCGAGACCGGGAAGGTAACAGACATCAACCTTCAGCGGTACTTCGGTGAGCACAGCCATGGTGCAGCCTGCCTGGGTTCAAATCCTGATTCTTCACTTACTAGCTGTGAGACTTTGGCCACGTTCCTGACCTCTGCACTCGGGTTCTTTTACCTCTAAAATGAGGGTAAACTCAGACGGTACCTCATTGGGCTATTGGGAGGATTAAATACGGGATAGTTGGTGATGGTCGCAGTGGACACGGGAGAGCGATTTAGGGAAATTCAATGCCCTTAACGAGAAAAACTAAAATTAAAAGGGAACTTTCTTACACACACACACTAACACTATACACATACAAGCTCACACACACCTGAATACATGGTTATACACACATACACATGCATGTGCACACACACAGGTACCCATACAAACCTATACACACAGACACATTCACACACATGTAAAAGATACAATATACACATGTGTGCACACACATGCAAACAACACACACACAGATGCACAAACTTGCATATACCTGCATGGGCATGCATATAGTCACGTACACACACACATACACACACACACACACACACACACACACACTCATGAAGCACGATAAATAAAAGACAGAAATTGCAGTTCAACCTGAAGACCAGAAAAGCAAAGCAGTCAGCAACTGGCTCTTACCTAGACCTCAGTCTAAAAATGGCGAACCTGCCTCCAGGAATCTCAGAATGAGATTGAGACTGTGAGCTGTCTCCTCCTGTCTTATCATCCTCTCTAGGGTTGGGGTTAAAGGTGTGCACCACTGGATTAAAGACATGCACCGCCTTGTTTCTATGGCAAACTAGTGTGGCTACTGGGATTAGAGGTGTGTGTGACCACTGCCTAGTCTGTAAGGCTGACCAGTAGGACTGTCTTACTCTCTGATCTTCAGGCATGCTTTATTTAATTAAAATAAAAATGAAATGTCACTACATTTCTCCTTTTTGTCTAAAATAAAAGAGAAGGCTATAACTACTATAAGAAAAACTATATACAATAAGTACAATAACTATATAATATACTTAGGCAATAAATACATCAACAATGTCTAGTCCATCAGCATTTGATGAATTCAGAGAAAATATTCCATATCTATCCTATTTTGATGAGTCCAAAATTTTGTACCTAAAATAATTTCTACTACAACTTGCTTTACCTTCCAAAACTATCTTCGGCTATCTCACAATCTTATATACTTTATAATTTTTTTTTTAGCGAATTTCTTTTCTGAGTCTCATAAGGGAGACTATAACTATCTAGTCTTCAACTATCTCAGAGACCCAAGGAGGAAATAATATTAACTGAGTAAGTAGGAATTGCAAGCAAGTGACTTCCAAAAAATGTGAGAAACGACAGAAACATCTTGCTGCCTGGACAGTCGCCTAAAGTCTGCAACCTTGGGGCATCCATATTCAGCCTACAGGTCTAGCATATTAGACAGACTTTTCTGTGAAGCAGGAGATTCTCAAAGGCTGTCCCTCCTTGTCTTGAAAATGTTTGTCAGCTGGGCGATGGTGGCGTATGCCTTTAATCCCAGCACTCGGGAGGCAGAGGCAGAGGATCTCTGTGAGTTTGAGACCAGCCTGGTCTACAGAGCTAGTTCCAGGACAGGCTCCAAAGCCACAGAGAAACCCTGTCTCGAAAACCAAAAAAAAAAAAAAAAAAAGAAAAGAAAGAAAGAAAAAAGAAAATGTTTGTCAGTCACTTTCTTTTGTGTCCTGCTTGTCCAATTAGGACAGCACACTGTCAGCAGTCGAGGCAAAGGCACCTTCTTCCCAGTGGTTTACTTTTGCCACAAAGAAAGCAAGCTACATGTGGAATTTCTTTGGTGCCCATCATACTCTTTGAAGTAGATTGGTGCTTCCAGGAGCAGACATGTCTCATTGTCATAAAAAAGAAAAAAGAACCTATGTTATTAAAAGATCTTAAATGCCATGTTCTGTATATCTCTAAAGTGTTTGAAGATGACCTGTCTATTTAAAATATATCTGTTTGACCTTGAAATCATATAAGTTCAATTATACTAGGTGATTAATTACTAACCTGCATTTCTTATTATCTTAAGTAGTTGGTAATAATAACTTCCAAGGACTAGAAATTTATATTACATTGTTAAATGAACATATAGGTACAATACCTTGAATTAGGAACATATATGTAGTCTGTTTTTAACAAAATTAATCTCAAATTTGTATCAGTATATAAAATTTGGATACAATATACAAGAGTCCAATCTAATGTAACACATTTAAAACTAGTAATTGTTTTTAAAAAAGTAGATTCAATAATCTGCCTATTTTTTTTTTTTTTTTTTTTGGTTTTTCGAGACAGAGTTTCTCTGTGGCTTTGGAACCTGTGCCAGAACTAGCTCTTGTAGACCAGGCTGGCCTTGAACTCACAGAGATCCACCTGCCTCTGCCTCCGAGTGCTGGGATTAAAGGTGTGAGCCACTACCACCCGACAATAATCTACCTTTCTATTTTATCATATCTACATCCTTCCTTTTTCTTTTCAGAGTACATTCAATAATCTACCCTTTTATTCTATCCTATCTATAATATCCATAATCCATTGAACAACCAAAAACCACCCACCCCACTTTCTTGGGAATGTGACCTCATCTCTTGGGAATGTGGATCCTGTATTCTTAAATTTACTTTCTACTGTCTGGGGGTGATGGTATTTTTAGGGGAATCTTGAAAGAAAAATTTGGGTTAACTGTCAAGTCCTAGGAGAGGTAGCTGTATCACTCAGCCTATGCATCAAGGGAAAGTGCAGGGCTTGTCTCAAGTCCTGGCTGGAGGGGTCTGTGAGGCTGGGTCATCTCATCTAGCCATCTTGAAATTGTTCTGAGAAGTTGATAGTCCAAAGCCAATCTTTAAGGGATGCTATCAGCTGAATGGCATCATATGAAGCAGGTGGAATCGTTGTTGTGGGGCCCCATCTTCTTCCTGGAGACTTCAGACATTACTGTAGGAAAATTTATTGTTCACTGTGGAAAACTTAAACATTATTTATACCAAAGTGGAAGGTTTGAATTTCAATAAACATATTCAAAGAAAGGTACCATAGAGATGAAAATAAGTATGCGGAGAAGTAAAATTTTTGAAAGCAGAGCTTTGATAACCTTAGGCCCTAAATTTTCTCTTCCTTCTGTCCCACACCGGGTGGTTCCTGATATGAGACTGAAACTCTGAATTTATTTATTTATTTATTTATTTATTATGTATACAATATTCTGTCTGTGTGTATGCCTGCAGGCCAGAAGAGGGCACCAGACCTCATTACAGATGGTTGTGAGCCACCATGTGGTTGCTGGGAATTGAACTCAGGACCTTTGGAAGGGCAGGCCGTGCTCTTAACCTCTGAGCCATCTCTCCAGCCCCTGAATTTTTTTTTTAACAACTGCTTCTCCTTCCCAAGCCTCAGTGTTATTGGCTGTGTGTAGGATCTATTCATCCATTGGTGCTGATCTGACCTTTAAGGGCCTAAGTATCTTTTTTGCATTAAGTTAGGGTTTTCAAAAGCCAGAGATTCATTGAGTACTTGTCCAGCTTCTGGACTTGCTATCCCTATTTGTACAGCTTTAGATTGTCTTTGGAAAAAGTCACTAAAGTGTTTGTTCTCTTGGGCCTTGTATAATTTTAGTATATGATTCAATTCTTTTTCCTGGTTGTTGAATCTTCTCCCAAGCATTTAAGGCTGTTGTACGACATAGGAACAAGATATGTTTATTGTATATAGCTTGACCCTCTGGATCAGCATAACGGCCCTTGCCAAGAATTTGGTCTTGGGAGGCCTCAATTCCTCTGACTCTACATTGATGTTCAAGGGCCTTAGCTTTCTCTCTTCACAAACTTCTCCTCTGAAGCTGTGAACCACGGTCTAATACAGCTGACAGTAGTTGAAGTTACTCATGTGGAGTAACCTTATTTCTTGAAGCCCATGTCTTTACCAACTCCCTCATATATAGTGAATGCATGCATAAGATACTACTGCTTTATTAATATCTTTTAGGTCTTTCATACCTATAGATTTCCACTTACATTCTATATATCCTTTGGGTATTGAGCATTTGCTGGCTTTTCAGAAGTCGTACAGGATAAGTAGCTAAAGCTCTCGGTAAATCATCCCTGACTCTGAGAGGTCCTGGCAATGCTAAATCTTCACCATTGTCTTTTACCTGTGCCTCCTCTCCTTGATTATTAGTTCTGACAAGTTCCTCAAATGTTTCATATATTTTTATCACTGTCTTTTGTAAAGTCTGAATCTCTTGACCTGTGAATATTTTCTTTATTTCTTTCCTCCTCCTCCTCCTCCTCCTTCTTCCTTCTTTTTTTTTTTTTTTTTTTTTTTTTTTTTTTTTTTTTGGTCTCGAGACAGAGAATCTCTGTAGCTTTGGAGCCTGTCCTGGAATTAGCTCTTGCAGACCAGGCCAGCTTCTAACTCCAGAGATGCGCCTGCCTCTGCCTACCGAGTGCTGGGAATAAAGGCATGTGTCACTACTGCCCAGTAACCTGTGAATATTTCTGATGATTTCATCAGATCAATTAATTTCTGTTTTTCATTCTGCACATGTGATTCCAAGTTTTTAAATTTTTCCATTACTGCTGTCTTCTCATCCTTAGAGATCATTTGGATGGCATGGAGGTTGCCTTCCAGGAGGGTTGTTCTAGCTATCAGCTTGTTATAACTTTTTAATAGATTTCGATGATCAATTTCAACAGGATGAATCTTTTCAGATAATCTATCTTTCTGTACCATTTTGTAAGGTTTCATAACCCATTGACATGGAGTGAGTGCATTTTGCCTGTCAAATTATGGTTATTATTTCCAGTGGTGTGAATCCTTTCAGCCAACCTCTCAGTATGAGTCTGTAAAATCCATATCATCTCTAAACGTTTCCCATTCTTCACGCTGTTATTTCTTTAAAGATATGAGTTGGGCAGTGGTGGCGCACGCCTTTAACCCCAGCACTTGGGAGGCAGAGGCAGGCAGATCTCTGTGAGTTCAAGGCCAGCCTGGTCTACAAGAGCTAGTTCTAGGACAGGCACCAAAGCTACAGAGAAACCTTGTCTTGAAACAAAACAAAACAAGAATCAAGGTGTAAAAAAAATTTTTAAAAAGCTATAATATGGCCGGGCGGTGGTGGCGCACGCCTTTAATCCCAGCACTCGGGAGGCAGAGGCAGGCGGATCTCTGTGAGTTCGAGGCCAGCCTGGTCTACAAGAGCTAGTTCCAGGACAGGAACCAAAAAGCTACGGAGAAACCCTGTCTCGGAAAACCAAAAAAAAAAAAAAAAAAAAAAAGCTATAATATGAATTATCAAACTGACCGGCTACGGCTAAGAATGTATATATCCCAGGTAGGTCATATACCTCTCCTAGAATTCCATCCATGATAGAAACAAAAAGGTTATTAAATTCTTGGATGTGGGTATTATCTGCAATTATTTTAGGGGTGGTTTCCAATTTGCAATATATATATATATATATATATATATATATATATATATATATATAGCAGATGACTTACCTCTGTTAAAATCCTGGTTTAGTTAAGACTTTGAAGGTGTAATAATGACGTGGGCCAGAAAAACCTGTGGATTTTCTAAGCAGAACTCAAAACCAAACTGAATGGAATTTTGTTAAAGAGACGGCGGTCAGGGCAGCCATGCGGCAGTTGCACACGGGTCGCTGGAACCAGGGCAATCTGCGGTAACCATGTGGGAGCTGCAAGCACGCATGTGGAGCTGGGGGCAAGCCACGGGACCGCAGGAACCACAGGAACCACAGCAGCTGGGGGGGGGGGGCGGGAAACGGACACGCAGAGTGGTGCCCCATGGGGTGGCAGCAAGGAGAGGAAGTTGAACTGGGGCGGATGGGAGCTGGGAGAGCTAGCTTCTCCCGAACCCAGGTGTTTAGGTTTGGGTCCAGCTCCTAGAGGAATTCCAATCCCAGCTCTGGCCTGGGCTGGTGGCAAAAGCCCCCCCCCCCCCCCCCCCGAAAAAAACAAAACAAAAACCCCTCAGGCAAATGGCTATTTGTTTTGTTTTTGTAAATTTGTGCCCCAAAAGTTGGGCACCAAATAAAGCACAATTAATAAAAACTCAGAGACAGAAATTGGGGTTCAACCTGAAGACCAAAAAAGCAAAGCAGCCAGCCACTGGCTCTTTCCTTGACTTCAGTCTGAAAATGGCGATCCTGCTTCCAGGAATCTCAGACTGAGGCAGACTGAGAGCCGCCTCCTCCAGTTTTACATTCCTCTCCTTGGCTGGGATTAAAGGCCTGAACCGCCCTGTTTCTGTGTCAAACCAGTGTGGCTACTGGGATTAAAGGTGTGCGTCACCACTGCCTGGTCTGTAAGGCCGGCCAGTGGGGCTGTTTCACTCTCTGATCTTCAGGTAAATTTTATTTATTAACATACAGATGAAATGCCGCTACACACGCATACGTACACGCTTCGTATTTGAGCCTTATGCTTTTTTCTCTAAGATGAGGAAGAAGGCAAGCATGGGGCTCCATAGAGTTTGTTTAGTGCGGTATAGTAACCCTTGCCGAGGCAATAAGACAAGAAAAAAACAAAAATCCTGATCGGAAGCAGGAAATGAAGCGCTGAGAGTGGGACCCGGTGTGTAGCGTGTGCTGGCTGACCGCCTTTTGCATTTCCAGGTTTGGCTTCACCGTTCAGGGTAGAGAGCAGACATGAAAACTCAGGTCACGGCAGCTTGGCATGAATGGTGCCCCCTCTATTCTTAAAATTTAACCCACAGGGGCTGGAGAGATAGATGCTCAGCGGCTAAGAGCCTGTACTGCTCTTGCAGAGGGCTTGGGTTTGAACCCCAACAACCACATCAGTGTCCCCGACAGAAGAAAAGACATCAACAAAGGCCCGGAGTCAGGCTACCTTGACTTTTAGTTTACAGTGGAAAGCTGAATTTTGGCCTTCCCATTGTCAACACTGAGGGAACCCTTTTCAGAACATGCTTTCTGAGAAGCTGTCACTCGTGGTGACCGTGACCCCGTTGTCTTCCAGCTATCATCGAGAAGAAGACCAATGACCTTCTGCTCCTGGAGTCGGTCCGGCGCCTGCAGGATGCGGAGGGGCCCGACGTGGATGTACCACAGCCCTTCGTCAACCCCTTCTGGGGCGGCTCTGCCCTCCTCAAGCCCCCAGAGCCCACAAAGGTTGTGCCCCCTGTGTTTGGGGCAGACTCCTTCAGTGACAAACTTGAAGAGGGTGAGTTCTTTCTCACTGCCACCCAGGCGGGCCACTGGATAGAGTCTCTCTCTCTTTTTTTAAAAAATATTTATTTATTTATTATGTATACAATGTTCTGTCTGTATGCCTGCAGGCCAGAAGAGGGCACCAGACCTCATTACAGATGGTTGTGAGCCACCATGTGGTTGCTGGGAATTGAACTCAGGACCTTTGGAAGAGCAGGCAATGCTCTTAACCACTGAGCCATCTCTCCAGCCCTGGATAGAGTCTCTTAAGGAGCCCGAGTCCCTACAGGGTCTATAGGCCAAGCCTCAGTATCCCTCGTTACTTCCTTGAGTAACATCCCACTGTGTGAGCAATCATCACACGGTGGCACTGGTTTGAAAACACAGATAGGCATATATCCTTACGGAAAACTGAGGGGTCAGAGCAGAAGTCAGAACATAGTCACTGTAGCCCCAAACCAGAAACAAGCAAAGGAACCAGCACGCGCACACGCGTGTGCACACACACACACACTCTCATATACATACTCATTCAAACATACAAACATAAACACACACTTTTTCTCATATACTCATACGCACATACATTCTCAAACACATGCACACACATACACACATTCTCAAGCATATACATACACACATGTGTGCACACATTCTCGAGCATACACATACACACATGTATGCACACATATTCAAGCATACACATACACACATGTGTGCACACATATTCAAGCATACACATTATGCACACATATTCAAGCATACACATACACACATGTGTGCACACACATTCAAGCATACACATACACACATGTATGCACACATATTCAAGCATACACATACACACATGTATGCACACATATTCAAGCGTACACATTATGCACACATATTCAAGCATACACATACACACATGTGTGCACACATATTCAAGCATACACATACACACATGTGTGCACACCTACACACATGCACCATTCACTCTTAAGTCAGAACTTAACAACAATGGAGTGTTATGCAGCCACTAAAGCAAATGTCACTCTGGGTAAGACAGCTTGGCCATCAAACGCGGGCTGTGCCATGCAGTTTTGTCGTTGCTATGAAACCAGCTGTTCTCCCACTCTAGCTTGGGAACTCCCTGAGGGCACATCTCTGCTTGGAGCTCTCCAGGGCTTTCCACACCATGCCCAGCTCGGCATGGAGTGACACTGTCCCTGGGAACAGTGAGCTGGGTGTCAACTCCCAGCTCCTCACAGAGCTCTGTCCTGGGTGCAGTGGAGCAGCCCCTGGACCACAGCAGCCTCCGGCAGCTGGTCTTGGAGAACTACCTTCACAAGGATCGTGGCAAGGACCCACAGGACACCCTGTCGGAGAAGGGGGATGAACTGAGGCCCAAGAAGAAGGTGGTAGGCTGAGCTGCAGGTGGCTGTGTTCCACACCCAGAGATAATAAATATTTTCTTCCTGAGCCCCAGGACCTTTGCATGTGCTGTGCTAAGGTGCTCTGAGGGCTGGAAACCAACCTTATGTGGGGTGGGGGACAGAGAAGAATGGCACTCAAAATCTGGGGCCCCAGGTTCAGTGCTCCTGGAAGAATGGGTGTCCCTGAGGGATGCTCACAGGAACACAGGTGGGGTATGGAGAGTCAGAGTTTGGGGGCTCTAATCCTCCAGGATCCACCCTTTGAACTCCAGCTTCCTGCAAGGGGCCCATAGGGACTTCATTGATTACACAGCTGGATTTGACCCTGGGGATGGGACTGTGGGTTTCTTCTCTCTCAGATAAGGCAGTCACCATGCCTGATCCCAGCGAGTCAGCGAGTCTCTTGAAGTTGGCTTTCCTTGGTTTTTTTTTTTTTTTTTGACACAGGCTCTCATTATGTAGTCCAGGCTGGCCTGAAACTCATTATTTAATCCTGTCTAAGTCCGAAACTCACAGAGATCCTCCTGAGTGCTGGGATTATCCAGTCTAAATCTGGAACTCAAAGATCCTCCTGCCTCTGCCTCCTGAGTGCTGGGATTAAAGGTGTGTGCTAGGCTGTGCTGTACCAAGCCCCTCTCCAAAGCAAACAAAGCTAAAGGAAAGCTGCTTTGGGGCAGATGGAGAGATGGCACCGGTCACCCTGGATGCAGCTGCTGCTGAGCCCATGGACTTCTGAGCTTTTGGAACTTTTTTCTTTTTCTTTCTTTCTTTCTTTCTTTCTTCCTTCCTTCCTTCCTTCCTTCCTTCCTCCCTCCCTTCCTCCTTCCTTCCCTTCCCCTTCCTCCCTCCCTTCCTCCTTCCTTCCCTTCCCCTTCCTCCCTCCCTTCCTCCTTCCCTTCCCTTCCCCTCCCTCCCTTCCTTTTTTTTGAGACAGGGTTTCTCTGTAGCTCTGACCATCCTGGAACTCTATCCATAGACCAGGCTGGCCTCAAACTCAGAGATCCACTTGTCTCTGCTTCTGCTGGGATTAGAGGAGTGTGCCAGGCAAAAGACTTTGTTTTTTGAAATGAGATCCCTGCAGCCTTTACACAACCCAAATACTTTTTGAGTTTGGCTACACAGGACCAATGAGCCAACAGCCATCATGATTAGATCCAAGACTTCCTGTTTATTTGCACATGGCCTTGGCTGGGGTGGCAGGGGCTAGGCCGGAGAGCAGGCTGTAGGTCACCCGAGGCTGGGCTCAGGGCTCAGTCCTTCTCTTCCCCGTGGGTGATGATGTGGACTAAGTTCTTGTAATCGAGATTGCCGGTGACATCTGGGGGAAAGGCTGTGAACATCTGGTCGATCTGAGAGCAAGAATGGTGGGGACAGAGACAATGAGACTGGCAAGGGGCAGAGGCCTGAGAGCCCAGGAAAGACCTGGGAAGGACCCCTGTTCCACAGCCGCCAGCGGGTCCGAGGCAGGAGGTCCAGCTCCCTGGGCACTCAGCCCAGGCTACCGTCCTGGCTCAGCGTCTGTGTCCACACGCTCCCGTGTCATTACCATCTCTGCCTCTATTCCCCAGGGTGACCCCAAGGTCCCCTAGACACCCCAGACACCCTGCAGTGGAGAATAGAGGTTCAGCCTCACAGGGAGCTGGGTGGATCAGGTTCAGGTATGCCAGGGCCTGGTGGGGACTGCAGCTGAATGCAGGCAGAGGGCCTGTTGTGGTCACATGGCCAAAGAGGTCATATTCGTGGAGGGAAACCAGAAATCAAGGTGGTTATTTTACATACAATTTCCCTGTTTAAAAAGTATTGGGTGAAGCAGTCATAATGGTGCCTGTGATCCCAGCACAGGGAGGCAGACAGAAGGTCTGGGAATTTAAAGTCACCTGGATTAAGTAGCAAGTTCTAGACCAGCCAGGGCTGTGTTGTGAGACTCTGTCTTAAAAGGCACCCCCTCCCCCAACATGGTTTTGAATGGTTACTATTGGTCCCCCCGACTTTTCTCTATCTTGCCGTGCCAGGGATTGAACCCAGGTTTCCTTGCACACCAGGCGAGTGCTCTAAGCCTGAGCTACAGTATCAGCCTTGTTAATCTTTATTTTGTGGCAGGCCTGACCAAGTTGCCCAGGTTGGCCTTAAACGCTATAGCTTGTTCTGGCCTTAAACCTGCAATCCTCCTGCCTCAGCTTCTCTGGTAGCTGGAACAACTACAGGCTGCCATAGGCCTGTGTCATGAGACCTAGCTGGCTTGAATTTGTAACCACCAAAAGACACTGTGCCCTGGCCCTGTGATGGCATTGTGCACTGTGAACACCACCGAGCCTCGTGGCATGTGGCAGTGGATTCTGTTCTCATCCCACCTTGACAGTTGGGGAGACTGAGGCACAGTGAAGTTAAAGTCTAAAGTCCCATGAGTGATGGAGGGATGGTTCTCTTGGGGGATATACACCAGAGCGAAACAGAGCTCTTGTGAAGGGGGCTGGGCACTGGGGACACTGTACCTCCTCTTTGGAGAATCTCTCTGCTTGTGTGGTCAACATCTCCCGGACACTGTAGGAGAGGAGAGAGCAGGTGATGGTGACATATGTCTGGGGTGGAAAGTGGGGACCCCACTCCCTCAGAAGTCACTCACTAGTCAGCCTTCAGCGACCCTTTGCCTTCAGGGTCAAACACCTTGAATGCGTTGAGAATGGTCTCCTCGGGGTCAGCCCCTGTAAGAGAAGGTGGGCTTACCAATCTGATGGGACGGGAGCCACTGGGGCCGTAGGAAGTGGACCCAGGTCCCCCTGAGCCAGAGGAGCTGGGGCAAGGCCATTTCCCTCAGGGAGATCTGGGTTTGAACAAAGGCTGGGGAGTTGGCTCAACAAGAGGACTTGCTGCTCCTCACATCCTCCCATAACCCTGCCTCTTCTGGCCTTCACACACTGCATGCGTGTGCTATGCAGGCACGTATACACACAAATAATAATATCTTAAGAGAAGGCTGAGGAGCCAACAGGAAGTCAATTGCAAGGGAGGGTTCCAGAACAAGACTGGGCAGGTTGACTCTGGGACTTTGTGGGTTGCAGGGCCTTTCAAGTAAGTTGTCTTTCTGTCTCTGAATCCACCATGACCTGGGGGGTAAGAGTAGAGCCAGCCACTCAGGTGCTCCAAAATATGTCAGTCACTGAAGCCGATCAGCCCAAGGCTGGGTAGAGGACTTGGATATTTCCCATGGCCGAGCAGCTTCTCCTGCTGGAGGAGTACACCCCCACACCGCCACTGGAGGAGGGATCCCCTGCTGGAACAGCCTCACCAGCAGCTGAAGCAGCAACCCTGCTTGCTTTTATGCTATTTTTCTTCTTTTTATTATTTTTCATGTGTATGAGTCTTTTGCTTGCATATATACTGTGTACTACATGTGTGCCTGGTCTCCAGAGAGAGCATTGGACCTCCTGAAACTAAAGTTACAGATGGTCATGAACTACTATGTAGGTGCTGGGAATTGAACCTGGGTCCTTTGGAAGAGCAGCCAGTGCTTTAAACCACTGAGCCATTCTTCCACACTAGTTTTCAATGAATACTTTTCCACTTGTGAATTGCCCATCTTTCGCCCATGCTGTCTCTTCTAGAGCTTAATGCATGCCCACAGGTGAACACACACACACACATGCATGCTCACACTCACATGCACAAACTCACCTTTAAGTTTCTCCCCAAACATGGTGAGAAACACAGTGAAGTTGATCGGTCCTGGAGCCTCCTTGATCATTTCATCAATCTCTTCATTTTTCACATTCACACGTCCTAGCGGGAAACACTGGGACTGAGCGCTGGGAGGGGCAGCTGTGGCCCTTTGTGATCCAGCTTCCGGGAAGCTGGTCTGGGAACCGTCGGGGACAGTGGTGTGTGTGTGTGTCTGTGTGTGTCTGTGTGTGAGAGAGAGAGAGAGAGAGAGAGAGAGAGAGACAGACAGACAGACCTAGGGCAGACTTTCCCAGCAGTGTTCTCGAGCAGTCAGTCAGCTTCTGATGTGGACTGGAGTGGTTAAAACAGTGTTGTCAAGGCCGGGGTCATGGTACAGGGGATTAAGTGGTGGCCTAGAATGCAAGAGGCCCTGGGTCCCACCCCCCCAGCACTTCATAAACCGGGTGTGGTGGCGAATACCTGCACTGGGATGATCAGAAGTTCAAGGTTCTCCTGGGCTACTTAGTGAGGTTGAGGCTAGCCTGGGCTACATGAAACTTGCACTCATTAAATGAATAATGTCTTCAGGCTTGAAACCTTTAATATAAGTAAAACATGCTTGTGTTGTGATGCCCTTCTGAGATGCGGGCAGAGGACTGTGTCTCCAGTCACCAAGGGAACTCGGTCAGGCTTGCTGCAGCCCGAGCTGCACGGTGTCACATCCCTGCTCTCTCTCTGGCACGCGGCTGTCTCTGTGCAAACCGGACAATGCTGGACCCTTCCTAAGACTGTGTTTTTAAGGTAAAAGGCCGCAGCAGTTACAAAGATGGAGAACAACTCCCAGAGCTGTTCTGGGAGCCCTGAGTTTTGCGGATGGGCACAGGGGGGACTGGGAGGCAGGCTCACACACTTGAAATGCTGAATAAGTCAAAATCCCAAATGGGATGACCCCAGTAGCCTGAAAAACAAATATATGGAAGGATTTTAAGGTCTGAGACTGAAGCATTGATCAGAGCATGGCCTTCTGATAATTCTGTTTTCTCCTTTACTCTTTTCTGAGTAGTTTGAATTTTCTATGATGAGCCAGGAGTGTGCTATAAAATCTGTCTGTCCTGCCCCTCCTCCTTGGGTTAAAAGGAAAGGAGGAAGCATGGGAAGACCCGGGAGTGGCTCCCAAAGCCTGGCTGCAGCTGAAGCTTTGGCATATGACAAACAGGCTCTTGGCTTCTTTCGATGCCCGCACCACCCCTCCTCCACCTTCTACCCTAATAAGGAAAGGCAATCTCCGTGCAGGGCTCACGCCACATACCTAGGGCAGCAAATGTGTCCCTCAGGTCATTCTTGTCAATGAAGCCATCTCTGTTCTGGTCCATGATTGTGAAGGCCTGTGGGGCAGGGAGAGTTCAGCTGAGGACTGGGAAGGGGTTTCTGGGAGCTCCAGGGACCACAACATAGAATGGATTGAAGAATTGGAAACAGTCTTGAGCTGATTTAACTGCAATGTCCCTGTTAGGCCCCCACCCTAGAGAATCAAAATCATGTCCCCATAAAACCCTGCCCAGAAGCTGAGCAGTAGAGGTGCACGCCTTTAATCCCGGCACTCGGGAGGCAGAGGCAGGTGGATCTCTGTGAGTTCGAGGCCAGCCTGGTCTACAGAGTGAGTCCCAGAACAGTCAGGGCTATTACACAGAGAAACCCTGTCTCAAAAAAACAACAACAAAAGACCCTGTCCAGACATTCTGATGTAGGAGAGCCCCAGGCACACCCTAGCATCTTCAAAGGAGGAATGAGACCCCAAATGAGGCTCATGCTACTAAGCATGGTTCAGTCCTGAAAAAGAACAGTGGTTCCATCCTTGTCACAGCAGGGTTTCACGGAGGGAGCAAGGCCAAGACGACCAACCGTGGGCCACAGGTTGCCTGGGTACTCCAGGAGAGAATTGGACCACAGGCACCAAGTTTCCTCTTTTGAGGTGACAGGTGACCTGAGCTTTCATGGTGGTGACTGGTAAAGACACGGTAAGAGTAAAACCTGGTGATCCACAGGAGGTGGTGTTAGTAGGGACAGAGGTACCATCTTAGAACCTATGTAGAAATTCTTGTGTGACCACAGCCCCTCCCCCCGCCAAGGGCCAGGTGTGAGTGAGGAACCGGTGGTGCTGCTGGGACATGACTCTCTTGACCATGGCCAGTGGCTTCATTTGGCCGCTTTAATTAGGGCCAGAGGTGCTTGCAGCAAGGCACAGCCCACTGCTGAGGGCAACAGGCTTCATGCAGAGCCGCACTCAGTTGTCCGAGGTGGCCCTGCCCTTTCCGCTTTGGCACTGGAAAGGAAATTCTCCACGGTTAATATGCAGGGACGTGGCAAGGATAGACATAACAGTGATGGGCATGGGTGGACGGCCATGCTGTCCAGCCCAGTGCACCAGGACCCAGGCAGGGAAGGGGAATCAGGAAGGACTATAGGGACCAGGGGCTGGACTTGGTTCTCCCGCCCCCCCCCTCTCTCTGTCATTTATCCCCGCCCCCCCCCGCCCACCGGCACAGGAGCGACTGAGGATCTCAGGACACAGGTGACCAAAGTGGGAATCAACACTGAGCAGAGATTACCAGTGGGTGACTGTGGCTCCCCATCACCTCTCTTCTGTGCTTTTCTGGAAGATTCCTTGTATGTCAGTCCGGGGGGGGGGGTGCACTTTTTTTTTTAAAAATAATCTATAGAGGTTACTAAGACCAAGTGTTTGTTCAGGGGTTTGCAGACAGTCTGAATGAGCCTGGGCACATGGGCTTGCAGGTCATTTCCCCCGTGGGGTGTCCTTCATCTGGGGAGGGGGCTGCCACACCCACCTCCTTGAACTCCTGGATCTGAGCCTGCTCAAACATGGAGAACACGTTGGAGCTTCCGCCTTCTATCCTCTTCTTGGCTTTCTTCGGTGCCTGGGGAGGAAGCAGCCATTAGGCACGGCTGAGTCCCAGGCCTGCCCCGTCACCTGGTGAGGGACTCTCCTTTGCCCAGACAACATGAGAGAGAAAATGACACTTGAAAGGCTCCACCAAGGAGACAGACTTACTGGAGGCTCAGAGAGAGTGAGTCATTTATCCCAGGCCACACAGCCACAGAAACCCACATAGTCTGTGCCCCTGCCACTGTCTCGCTCTGACTAGGAGGTTGGGAGGCAGACACCTACCCAACACTGTGAAGGAGAACCTTTTAACAGTTCCAAGTTCAGAAGATAGAACCAGAAAAACTTTCCTGAATGGAAAACAAACAACCCAAACCAAAACCCAACCCAAACCCAAAACCTCCCCCTCTTTTATTCAATTTTTGCAAGTCCCCTAGGGAGCTGCTCTTTTTGGTTCCTTGGGGACACTGATTGGGGTCACTCTGCATGGCTGGTACACAGTGCTGGTCCATCTAGGGCTGGGGGAAGGTTTATGAAAACTTCCCTCCTCCTCCAATGGGGTCCTTAGCTTACAGGGTGCCTCTTGATTGCCCACCCTGCATCTTCCCTCAAGGGTCCACTGGCCACTCACCATGGTGTCTGGAGCTGGCTGCTGCCTCTGGAGAATTCCACGAGTCTACTGGCCTGCATCTGCTGTGGAACAATAAATACCTCTTCCCCGGGGTTAAAAATATCCCCATGACCACTTTTGGCAGTTGTAGGTGAGGCAGAGGCCACCTAAGCCCCCCCACTCCATGCCGTTCTTCTGAAGTAAGAGCTGCTCACTGGCGGCCACCGCCTGGATTGACACGTGAGACCCAAAAATGCCTTCAAGGTTAAAGAGGCAGTGGCTGGGGCCTGGCCTGGGAGTGATGCTCAGTGCCGCCTGCCACGCCTGTCATTGTCTAGTGGGGAAAAGGAACCGTGGAGGAGGAGGTGAACCTCTGTAATTAGGCTCCCTAGCACCTCGGGGCCTGTGCACCTGCGCTCCTTGGGCAGCCTCTGGCGCCCTATCTTTGCTCAAATGTCACCCACCTTCGTTCTTGGCCTCCCTTCCCTGATTTGTATCCATGCCCTGCCCTGCTCCGCAGTGTTCACAATCTGAGCAGGCAGTGTGATGGACAGCCAGCTCCCGAGGCAGGGGGGCCTTCTCAATGCCTCTTTCTCTGCTTCCATCTACTTCGCAAAGAAAGCTTCTTGGCCGCCTGCACTTGTGGACCTACTGAAGAAATGACACACATCACACTCACATTCAAAGTCTCCAGCCACCCCACGGGAGCGAGGTCACTTTAGCAATTGGGTTTCCATCTCACAGCTATGAAAAAAGTGAGCTCTGAGAGGCAAGCCTGCTGCTGGGACAGTGGTAGCGTGGCCTATGTCCCCAAGTGCTGGGGGACCGAGTGTGTCACTACGTCAACTCCTTTTCTTTTTGAGACGTGGTCTCATATGTAGCTGAGGGTTGCCTTAAACTCAAAAAATAAGAAAAGGGAAACACAGGGTTTATTCTTCCATTTCTTGCATTCAGGGTGGACTTGAACTCACTATGCAGCTGAGGCTAACTTTGGAATCCGGATCCTTCTGCCTCCTCCTCCTCTTGAGAGTTGGGAAGACAAAGATGAGATTCGGGCAGCCCAACCTTCGTTAGGTGACAGTCATTTCCTTCTGAGGTCAAGATTGTTTGAGTCTGTGGGGCACAGACATATGGCCAGATATAGCTATTAGAAAGAAAGAGGGCACTAGAGATGGCTCAGCGGTTAAGAGCACCGGCTGCTCTTCCAGAGGACGTTGGCTCACACCTGTCTGTAACTCCAGTTCTGGAGGATCTGACACCCTCACATTGACATAAAAAAATAAAAGAAAAAGAAAGGGGGTTAGGAAGGTAGGGAAGGGAAGTGGCATACACCGGTTACCCCAGTACCCAGGACATTGAGGCACGAGGATCAGGAGTTCATGGTCAATCCTTGGCTACACAGTGAATTCAAGTTTAAGGCCAACCTGGGCTACATGACTGTCAGCAAAACAAAATACAACCAATTGACCACAACCCCATTTCCCTGGCTTCTGGAGATTGTGTTGAGGTGTGTGTGCCTGGCCAGGAGCCATGGTGACTGAGAAAGGAGGTGACCCACGATGGTGTGAGGCTGGAGGCTGAGGTCTGGCATTACCATGAGCCTTGGGCCCCCAGAGGTGACCTGTCCCCATAGCCACTTTTCTACTGAGCTGTCTGAGGAGCTGACTTGTGTTACTGTGTGGGAGACTTTCTGGCGATCTGGTGAAAAAACCCTGGCCTGAGGGCCTCAGAACTTGAGGCGGCAGGCACTTGTCCATGGACCTCCACAGCCTCTGTGGGCTCCTGTTTCTTCTGGTAAACACAGATGTGCTACCTTGGACTATTGGACTTCGTGAAGGAGACCAGAGGATTCTGGGATCATGTTGGCCCAGCCAGGGTGCAGAGGCATGGTTGCTGGAGGTGCAGTATTTCCGAACTCTCAGTCAGAGGCCGGATCCTTGAAGAGGCCCAGGGTGGGTCCAGGCAGGGGACTTAGCTCCCTCCTCACAGTTCATGGTGGAGGCACACAGGGGCTGACATTGCTCTGTCCCTAGACTCTTGGGTGACACCCACCTTGTGGCCCCAAGCTCTCACGGCTTGTGAAATTTCTGTAGCCTTGAAGTTTCGGAGATCCACTGAGCACGGAGAATCAGGGCCCCCCACCCAAGCAGTATTGTCGGAGCCTCCAGAACAACTGAGAACAAAGCGAGGGTATGGCTTTCCCACTGCCCTTACAAAACACAACGGTAAACCCCGTGGCCCACGGCAGCCAAGCTCCTTATCTGGCAGGGTTGGCCGTCAGAAATAGAAATGGAGCAGAGGGCTGCGTCCCGCTGTGGATGTGGGGACAGTCCCTTCCTTACGCCTTCCAGCTCCTGGCAGCTGCCGGCATTCCTGGGCTCTCATCCCCATCAGAGCAGCCTCTGTCTGGCTTTTCTGGCTCTTCAGTGTCCCTCGCAGGTAGCCACAACAATAAAGCTTAGATGTATATAAATGCGTGGGAAAATATACACCAAAGAATAAAAGGAAAACACAACCTGTCCCCAAAATAAACAAAGGTCAATACACTTGAATACTGTATATATGTATATGTGTATGCATACATATCTACATCTATACATATACACACACACTGCGCATGCACACACACACACACACACACACACCCATTCAGGTGCTGGGGAGACAGCTGAAACCCACATAAAAGCTGGGCAAGGTTGGTGCGGGCTGAAAGCCCATCACAGGGGACATGGGAACAGAAGGAGTTCTCTGGAACGCTGGCCAGCAAGTGCAGCCTACAAGCAGTGAGTCCCAAGCTCTGTCTCAAAAAATAAAATGAGCCGGGCGGTGGTGGCGCACGCCTTTAATCCCAGCACTCGGGAGGCAGAGGCAGGCGGATCTCTGTGAGTTCGAGACCAGCCTGGTCTACAAGGGCCAGTTCCAGGACAGGCTACAAAGCCACAGAGAAACCCTGTCTCGAAAAACCAAAAAAAAAAAAAATAAAAAAAAATAAAATGGATGGCCTCTTAGAAATGACCCTAAAGGTCGACCGCTGGCCTCTATGGGCACACACAGGTGGACGTGACAGGTACCTGAACCCACTTGAGTGTGAGCACACACACACATGCACACACACACGTACACATATACACACACAAATAATTACCCATTGACAATTTTAAAAGTTGAGAGGAGAGGAAAATATAGACCATATTTATAAATACAAAAATGATTTTACCCCTCATTTTTTTTTTGATGGGGAGAATCTCTGTGTTTAATACATCGAACCTTGGAAGCAGCTGTGTCTAAGACAATGAAGCCTTCTTTCCCCCTTTTAAACTACGTGATGGTGTCAATCCGAAGCTGCCACCACCACCACCAAGAGGTGGAGGGAAAGGATCCCGTAGACTAGAGGGTAACAGCTTTGGACTTTCTATGTAAGAATGCAGCTGCTAGTCTCTTCTCAAGAGCTGGGTAAAGAGATTTGTGGAACTGCTCAAATAAGGGGGATCTTCTTCCTGAAGGGAACACCGTGGGCCATATCTTGAATCATCCAGGACCAGGGTAAAAGTCAGGCCACTGGAAGGCACTGTTAGCGCCACCAAGACCGCCTCTTGTGGCGCTACCCCTCATTCTAAAGGACTTTATGTAATTATTGGAGCTCTACTGTGTGTAGGATCCTGTGTACATCTGGAGTTGGGGGATACTGGGGTTTAGGTATGTTGTTTGAACCCCAAATACAAGCCAGATGGTGGTAGCACATGCCTTTAATCCCAGCAGTCAGGAGGCAGAGACAGGCAGATCACTGTGAGTTCAAGACCAGCCTGGTCTAGAGAGCGAGTTCCAGGACAGGCTCTGGTAGAGCCAGGAGGTGGGGTCTGTGAGAGGTGACTGAGGTTAGGTGAGGTCATGAGGGTGCCCCCCATGGGCTTAGTGATTTAGTAAAAAGAGGACAAGGACTACTAAGCCTCCAGCCTTTGAAGCAATAAATCTCTTGTGTTTGCAAACAACCCAGCCTCTGGTGCTGTGTTATATAAACACTGATACACTAATACTTAACTCAGCAGAGATGAACTTCCAGAATCCTGAGTTGTATGCCCAACTGTTTACAGTATAACACAGCAGAGAAGGAATATCATTTTTCTTCTTTCTTTCTTTCTTTCTTTCTTTCTTCCTTCTCCTCCTCTTCCTCCTCCTCCTCCCTCCCTCCCTCCCTCCCTCCTCCCCTCCCTCCCTCCTCCCCTCCCTCCCTCCTTTCTTTCTTTCTTTCTTTCTTTCTTTCTTTCTTTCTGGTTTTTCAAGACAGGGTTTCTCTGTGTAGTCCTGGAACTCACTCTGTAGACCAGACTGGCCTTGAACTCACTACGATCCACCTGAATCTCCCTCCCAACTGCTGGGATTAAAGGCATGTGCCACCAATACCTGGCTATTTTCTGTTTTGTTTTGTTTTGTTTGTCTGTTTTATTTTTGCTTCTTTAGATCAAATTTCACATAGCCCAGGCTGGCCCTGCACTGATCGCGTAACAGAGACTGACCTTGAACTCCTAATCCTCTTGGCACCACCTCCTAGGTGCTGAGTTGATCTATTAAATGCCTTTGCTCTTATAGGCCTAAATATTGATTTATCCCTCTAAGCAAGCAAAGAAACAAATTAAACAACTCCCAAATGCCAAACCTCAGGGAAATTCATGTAAACTTCAGAAATGACCAGACAGAGTCAAGTCTTTGCCTCTGCACTAAAGGGGAAATGGGTTTACAGGGTTCACTGTCTCCAGCTCCAATCCTGGTACTGGGTTAGAAAAAAATGTTTCAAACTGACAGTGGTGGTGCATGCCTTTAATCCCAGCACTCGGGAGGCAGAGGCAGGCAGATCTCTGTGAGTTGGAGGCCAGCCTGGTCTACAGAGCAAGTTCCAGGACAGCCAGTGCTACAAAGAGAAACCTGTCTCAAAAAAGAAAGCAAAACAAAAAGATGTTTCTTTGTTGCAAAAGGATGGACAGAAGTGGCTGATGGTGGTTCTGGTTGTGGGGGCGCCAGTGTGTGCCACACAGGGACCGTCCACAGAGAGGACACAACTCCTCGGGCTGGAGAGGCTCCCATGCTCAGAACAAGGGGAAACACACAGGTCCTGCAGTTTGAGGACCATGAAGACATCTGACATAGTCGCTGGCAGAAAGACGTGGCCCTGTGAAGGGACTCAGCCCGCTTGGGAATGTCTGGACTTCTAGGGAGGTGAAGACAGGACTTCGGCCACACACCCAAGTGTGATGAAGCATTTGGCATCTGTCTGACTGGAACCAGGGGGAATATTCCCCTTTGATTCTCCTTGCTTGGGCACTGTGCAGCTGTGTGACACCAGGTAGGATTTTTATCCTCTCTGAGCCTCATTGTGCTCATCTGTAGAGTGGGCATGATAATGATGTTACTTTCTTGGGGTTGTCACGAGGATAAAATCAGAGTTTTTTGGTTTTTTGCCTTTTTTTCAAGACAGGCTTCCTCTGTGTAACAGCCCTGACTGTCCCGAAACTCACTCTGTAGACCAAGCTGGCCTCCAACTCACAGAAATCCGCCTGCCTCTGCTTCCTGAGTTCTGGGATTGTAGGCATGTGCCACCAACATCCAGCCAAAATCAGATTATTTTGTGGATGTTGACCTGGGGACTCCTGTTGGGGTGAAGAGCCTGCTAACTTGCCACCCCCCCCCCCCCGCCGCGCCAGACCTGGGGATTGACCTGATGGTGAGGGGCAAGCTTGGAAGTGGAGCATCCTTTTAGTATGGTCTGTGGGCACTACAGAAACCCAGAGTCAAGGTCTCCATCTGAACCTGGGCCTGATATCTCCTCCACCTGGACTCACAGTGCTCTTGAAGAGAGCCCTGGAAGGAGCTCCCTACTTTCAGAGGCCTGTTAAAGTAACAGTTTCATTTCTGAATTTAACAGTGAGCGAGCACTGGAGTCAAGAGCACCGGAGCCAGAGATGTCTGAAGCCAGGATGGCAGGGGAAAATAGTAAGGAAAGACTGGGGCTGGAGTTCCTAGCTTGGGAAAAAATAAAAAGCAAATAAGGGCTGAAGAGGGCTTGGATGTCAAGAGGACTCACTGCTCTTCTAGAGGAGCCGAGTTTGGTTTCCAGCGCCCAGGCAAGGAGGCTCAACAGCCACCTGTAACTGTAGCTATAGGAATATGTCACCTTCTTCTGGCCTCCCAGAACACATGCACTCCCTGGGCATATCTACAGACAGACAGACAGACAGACAGACAGACAGACAATTAAAAAGACTAAAGTAGCCGGGCGATGGTGGCGCACGCCTTTAATCCCAGCACTCGGGAGGCAGAGGCAGGCGGATCTCTGTGAGTTCGAGGCCAGCCTGGTCTACGAGAGCTAGTTCCAGGACAGGAACCAAAAGCTACGGAGAAACCCTGTCTCGAAAAATCAAAAAAAAAAAAAAAAGACTAAAGTAAATTAAAAAGGAAAAAAAATCCTGAAACAGGATTCCTATTAAAGTAGAATTTGGGATAAATTGTGAGCAATTTGGAGACTTGGGTGTGCAGGGCGGTTTTATGCCTTTTATCTATCTGTTTGAGATAGTTTCTCACTGTGTAGTCCAGGCTAGCCTTGAACTTGTGATCTTCCTGCCTCAGCCTCTTGAGTGTTGGATCACAGACCTGGACCACCATGCCCAGCCTGGGGAGGATTTGAACTCATCTTCTCTGCAGGTGCCTTTCCCATGCCAGCTGCCAGAACGGAGTCTAAGCTGTGTGGCCCGGCTGTCAGGAGCGAGGCCCCTTGTGCCTTGCTGACACGGTTGGTTTTGAAACTTCTCAGTGGAGCCCAGGAGCTCGGAGTGAGCAGCAGAGCGTGAGAGCTGGCCTATCTAACTGAAAGGCAGAGCAGGGGAGGGGAGGTACCTACCATGGCTCTCTGGTCTCTTCAGAAGTGGCCTCACCACGGCCAACCCGCCTTGAGTGCTGGGCCATTTAAGGAGGGTGATGGAGCTTGACTGAGTCTTTGTAGAAGGAGGGCCCTGACAGCCTGGAGCTGTGACTGAAGGCTGCTGTCTCCACGGATAGCTTATCTCCTTCTGTCAAGATTCAGAAGGTGCTGGTGACAGCTGCCCCTGGGGAAGCAGTCACTCCAGCTGGCCAGGGGGAATAAAGGGGGGTAGTTTAGCACCTGCTGGGGGGCACTCCTAGAAGATGGACACACAGAACTACCTTCAACATTCTAGAATGTTCCTGGGCACAGCTACGTTCAGTCAGGTCAGCTCTTACACACACCGCTGGGTGGACACAGAAGCATCGCAGTGTGAAGTCCTTGTCCCTCTTTGTCCCCCAACTCTTTTTTTTTCATTTCTAACTCTCCCACTGATTCCCAGACCCAAAGCCCCTGCCGTCTTGATTCAGCCCTGACAAGATGTTTCTGTATTCTGCCCCGATGATGCCTTGCTTGTGAATACAGTTCCCTCTAATTCCATCCCAGATCTTGCTCACGACAGTAGCTACCATTACTTTGGGGCCTCTCCTCTATCCCCACACTTCGCACACTCCTAACTCTTTCCTCTACGCCCCGCTCTGATGGCCCCTCCCGACCACTCTGCCCTCCTTAGCCCAACAGTAATCGCTTAGCAATTGACCTTGACCTGCTAAAGTGCCATAGTCATTGAACACTGGGGCTCCAGGTCAGCTTTCCTGGGGGGCCCTGGACGAGACTTCACCAGACCCAACCCTGGTATTGTCACCCTGTGAATAAGCAAATTACTCTAGTCTTAAAACATCCCTGTTATTAAATGATGGTGAGCAACAGCTAACATGTACTTACTTGGTGCTACGGCTGCAGGTGGCCTGTGTAGTTCTAGTTGCGGGAGGACAGACAGACAGACAGACAGACACAGTGGGGTTGGGGAGAGAGAGAAATTGAGATTATTGTTTTCTGCCTTCCTGGCTCCACTCTAGTTGCGGGAGGACAGACAGACAGACACACACACAGTGGGGCTGGGGAGAGAGAGGAATTGAGATTATTGTTTTCTGCCTTCCTGGCTCCCCTCTAGTTGTGGGAGGACGGACAGACAGACAGATACACACACACACACACACACACACACACACACACACACACACACACACAGTGAGGTTGGGGAGGGAGAGAAATTGAGATTATTGTCTTCTGCCTTCCTGGCTCCACTTCCCACTCCAGGCCGCAGACACTCAACTCTTTAGCACAGATGCTCCGAGCTGGCTGAGTTCGAATGGACATGCCCTAGGCCCTAGGAGAGACGGTATGGCTTGTGCTGGGTCCTCAGGACTGGACGAGGACTTTATGCTGTGGCATCCTCAGCCTCTGAATGGTGATCTTCCTGCACCGAGTGACAGCAAGCACTTATCGCCAGCTTGCCCACCTCTCCCAGTCTTCTCCCTGTCTATTTCACCCCAAACCACACCATATGGCAGATGTTCGTATCAGATCCTTTTCTCAGACGAAAAGAACTGAGGTTTGGAGAGGATCCTTGCTGGGCCTTATAGTCAGAGTCTCTGCCTTGGGCAATGCTGAGTTTGGCACACAGGATGCTGGGGTTTCTCTCTGCACCTCCCTTTGGCCTGGGATCCAGCTGCCCCCAGCTGTCCCCCACTAGGAGCAGAGGTCCCACTGGGAGCCAGACACTATTGGTGGCTTTTTCTCTCATTGTATTTTCAGCCTGGGCTGACTGGCTGGCGAGGCGCCTTTTACCAGCGCCCTTCAAATACCCTCCGGCAGCTGTCGTGGCGAGCACGACGTTCCATGGCATTGTCCTCTGTGCGAGACCCAGATGCCAGTGACAGCTGGCCTGACCTGCCTGCAGCCCCTTTGCTGAGGGACTTGGAACTGTGACAGCCCAGCGGGTTTCTGAGCCCTCTGATCTATATAAAGGCTCCTCAGTCATGCGACCTGAGGTCATGGGGTGAAGAGCCTTTCAACTTGTCCTCAGCCAACACTTTGTGGGCCCCTGAGCCCAGGGAGCACAGGCTGGTGGCCTCAGCTCTGTGCACACAGGGGCAGTGCCTCCTGGCTTTGGCGGGATGAGTAGCCACTTTTGTGGTCTCTGCTCAGCTGCTGCCAGGAGCAGCTTCCGCTAGCCACATGCCCACAATCAAAATGTCCCCAGATGCCGCCAACTATTCCCAGAGAGAAAGGAATCAGAGGCTGGGATGACGGCAAGGGTGAGGTGGTCTCCTACAGGGCACAGTCCCCTTCCTGTCCCCTGGATGACACATCACCATTATTTGCCATGCTCTGAAGCAAGTACCAATGAGAGACCTTGGCAACAGGCGGCACTTGCATTGAACTTGAGTGCTGGTCTCTTGGGACACAGAACAATGCTAGCTACATTCTGTCTTGCCTGATCATATGGCAAATATCCAACTCTCTTGCAGATGGCAGTACTCTGGGGTCACCCTGTTTGTGGTAGGGACCAGACATACCTCCAGCAACCAGTACCCCATCAGAGTTCCGTGAGTGTTTGCTGAGTGATGATGGTCTCTGGTAATGCTATCTCTTTCTCTAGAATTTTCCAGGATGAGAGTAAAGAACCGTCCATCGTTTGGGTTCTTGTTCCTGGCACACAGTAGGTGGTCATCAAGACTGGTCCCATAGAAGTGAGATTTCTCGTTGGGGCAAAAGGACAGTCAAAGTTATTTTGTCTCCCAGGGGAAAGGTGTATAGAAATAGCTGGCCGGTGCCGGATGGAGAATGGAGGTAAGGTGGCTTCGTCCTAGCCAGGAACAAGGGCTCTCTACAGAGGGCACAAGAAGATAGGAGAGAGGAGGGAGACAGAGGCGGAGCTTCGGGAAGGAAGGTATGTAGATGGTTGGCCTTGGGGTGGCTCAGGAGTTTCCAAAAGTGATCTGGCCCCATCACTATGCCCTGATTGTCCCTAGAGTGAGCCAGGGAATGTTTAGACACAGGGAAAAAAACCAGCTGCTTCTAATTCTGAACAGGGGCCCAGAACTGGTTTTTTTTTTTTTTTCATGCTTGCCTGCTTCTTGTCAAGTGTTTTATTTTCAGAGGACATGCTCCATTGATGTGTCCATTGAGCTGGGGAGATGGCTCAACCAGGAAAATGCTCAGCTTACAAACATGAAGACCAGAGTTCAATCCCCACAAACCACAGAAAAAGCCAGGGGTGATGCTGTGTTAGCACCAGCATCCCATTCCTGGGGTTGGAGACAGGAGGCAATCTGAGACGTTCCTAGCTGAACTGTGAGCCCCAGGTCCCTGGGAGAGACCCTGTCTCAAAAAACAAGGGGAGACTGTCAAGATGGCTCAACAGGTAAAGGGGCCTCGCTGCCAAGCCTGACAACCGAGTTTAGTCCTGGAACCTACGCAGTGACATGGTGGAGGGAGAGAACAGATTCCCACAGCTGTCCTGTCCTCTGACCTCTGTGTGTGTGGTCTCACATACACACAGACACACAGATACACACACACAGAGACACAGACACACACACACAGTCTCACACACACAGACACACACAGTCTCACACACACAGTCTCTCACACACACAGACACACACAGTCTCACACACACAGACACACACAGTCTCACACACACACACAGACAAACAGACACACACACACAGGCACACAGTCTCTCACACACAGACACACACAGTCTCACACACACACACAGACAGACACACACACAGAGACACACAGACACACAGTCTCTCACACACAGACACACACAAACAGTCTCACACACACAGTCTCTCACACACAGTCTCTCACACACAGACACACACACAGAGACACACAGACACACACAGACAGACATATACACAGACATTCACACATACACACACACACACACACAGACACACACACAGACACAGAGACACACACAGACAGACACACACACAGACACACACACACAGACACACACACACAGACACACACACTTGTAGTCGGACTTTCTTTGGACTGTCAGCTCCTGAACGGAGACTTTTTATTAATTATGAAGGCTTAGCCTTAGCTTAGGCTTGTTCCCAACTAGCTCTTAAAACTTCAATTAACCCATTTATATTAATCTACATTCTGCTACCTATTTCTCAGTTCCATATGTCTGATTTTCTCCACATCTCACTTTGCAAACCACCCCCTCTCAGATTCTTCCCAGAGTTCCTCTCTCTCCCCAAGAGGCCCCACCTATCCTCTCCTGCCTAGTTATTGGCCATTCAGCTCTTTATTAAACCAATCAGAAGGTGCCTTAGGTAGGTGAGGTAAAACAGACATCTCACAGTGTCATCAAATATCTCACAACACATGCTCTTAAATAAATAAAATGTAAAAATAGTTAAACAATCAAACAAAAACCCCAAAGAAAAACAAGGTGGGTGGTGTCTGAGGGACGAGGCATGGAGCTGGGTAGGCAATGGATGCTGTTTGTATAAACATGTATAAAGGCAGTATTTTATTTATTTACTTACTGTTTTCAAGACAGGATTTCTCTGTGTAGTCCTGGATGTCCTGAAACTCACTCTATAACCCAGGTTAGCCTTGAACTCACAGAGATCCGCCTGCCTCTGCCTTCTGGGTGCTGGGATTAAAGGTGTGTGCCACCACTGCCTAGATCGGGTAGTGTTTTTCTTGACTCTCATATCAAAGGTGGTATTTTAACAAAGCCTACTAAGACCTTGCAATAACGGGGAGATCAGGAAGACGGCAGCATAGGAATTCAAACCCAGGACCCTGTGTTGGATTGGAGTCCACAGAACAAACATTTGTCCACTAAAATGGACAAATGACTCCTCTCTAGGGAGGGTCTTTGCCATGACTGAAACTCGAGAAGCTTCCAGCCTTTGTTGTGTTTCCTCTCGGCTAAAGAGCCCCTGGGTCCAGCAGCGGTGGTGTTGGTGGAGGTGGCAGTGGGTGACAATGGTGGAAGTGATGGCGGTGGTGGAAGAACCCAGGTGATCCGTGCCCTGGGTTGAAGTTGACCTCCGTTCCTTTTTCCTGACCCCCTTCCCCGTTCCTGCTCTCAGTCCTCACCGAGGGGGAATTTTTGGGACTTGACTTTATTTCTGCGAGCATCTGTCTCCCACCAGAACTCCATTAGTGCCGAGAGTTCCTCCAGTGCGGACGAGCGCTGAAGTGGGCTTGGCGCCTCCGCTGGCCGCCTGCTGCTTGCTGTTGAAATGGATAAAAGCGCAGGAAAACAGGGAAAGCGGCGCTGCTCCTGGCACGCCGCTTCGGATGCAAAGCCATTATCATCAAGAATATTGATGACGGCACCTCAGGCTGTCCTGGTAGCCATGCTCTGGTGGCTGGAATCAGCTGCCATCCTTGAAAAGTCACAGCTGCGTGGGCAAGAAGTAAATTGCCAAAGAGGTCAAAGATCAAGTCTGTTGTGAATGTGTACGACTACAATCACCTCATGCCTACAGGGTACTCTGTGGACACCCCCTGGACAAAACTGGGCTCAACAAAGATGTTCTTAGAGATCCAGCTCTGAGATATAAGGCCAGGTGGGAGGTCGAGGTCAAATTTGGGGTGTGAGGGCTGGAAAGATGGCTCAGTGGTTAAGAGCACTGGCTGCTCTTCCAGAAGTCCTGAGTGCAATTCCCAGCAACCACATGGTGGCTCTATAGTGGGATCTGATGCCCTCTTCTGTCATAAAGGTGTGCATAAAGATAGACAACAAATAAATAAATCTTTAAAAGAACTGGGGCGGTGGTAGCACATGTCTTTAATCCCAGCACTCGCGAGGCAGGGGCAGGTGGATCTCTGTGAGTTCGAGACCAGCCTGGACTACAAGAGCTACTTCCAGGCCAGGTTCCAAAGCTACAGAGAAACCCTGTCTTGAAAAACAAAAAACAAACAAACAAAAAGTTTGGGCTGTGATACAAGACAGGAAAGAACAACTGGTTCTTCTAGAAGCTTCGGTTTTAGGTATTTTTTGTATCCCTTATTGAAAATAAAGTCAGCAAAAACTGGGCTAGAAGTTCTGATTTTGTGGGGAGATTTGGGCAGTAGGCCTGTATGAAGGGTAATCTTGGTTGTCAACTTGACAAGTGGGAAGAGGCACTCACTTGAAGACTACCCCCATTGGATTAGCGTATTTTCTTGATTGCTGGCGGTGCCACCCCCAAGGAGGTGGTCCTGGGTTATATAAGAAAGCTACCTGAGCAAGCCATGGAGAGCAAGTCGGTGTACAGCTTCCTCCGTGGTCCGGGCCTCGAGCTCCTGCCTGGCTTGGCTTCCAGCGGCTACACACTGTAACCCCTCAGGCGCAATGCGTCCTTCTCTCCTCATGTTACCTTTTGGTCACGGAGTTTATGACAACAACAGGAAGTCAACTAGAACATGCTTAAATATAAAGCTTGAAAGACCTGTGGGAAACTGGAGAATTTCCAGAAAGATCCCGGGGAAGCTGTACTTGAATGCCAGCTGATGTTTCTCAAGGCAAGATCTACCTTCGGGAAAGGCGATCCGTGGCTCCGGGTCTTCCCTGTCCCGAACAGGGTACCGCAGACAGCAGGCTCTGCCTTGGCCAACCCAGGACATTCCCGCAGGCTCCCTGTCCTGGACATGCAGCCAGGCAGTTCCGTAGCCGGCCGGCAGGGGGAAGCACTGCACCAGGCTCTGCGCTGCTGCCAGCCTGGGATGGGAGAATGGATCTGAGTCTCCACTAGGAAGACCATCTACTTGTTTGATGGTCCATCTTCCCATCGATTCACCCACCCACCCAGCCAGCCATCCCCCCTCCCTTCTCCCCCTCCTTTTTCTTTCCTTCCTTTGCTTCCTCCTTCCTTTCTTGTTTTACATAAATGAGAGACAATCTTCTCTTTCTTCCTTTTTACAAAGCAGAGTGTGGCACCCGTGTAAACATCTTTCTCAAGTGACCTGACAAGACAGTCTCTCCAAGTCAATCGACGCTGAGCTGTCCTGTCCTGGGGACCTGGAGGACCTTCCCTGTGGCTATCACACAGCTCGGGTGTTAAGAAATGTGCTGCGTCCCATAGCGTGGGGCCTTTTATTTGCTGTCTGTTGCTTCCTTGTGTTTTGGTTGTTGTTTTGGGTCCCGGGGATGGAAGCTAGGGCCACACAGATGCTACTCACACTTTATTATCTCCTGGAATGTAAATGCTGGCAGGGAGGGCTGCTCACTATCAACGCCGAGGGACCTGGTGTCACTACAGCACAGCGGGCCTTTGAGGCTTCAGGGAACCCCCAGGACTTATTTATTTAGGAACTTTATATGTATGTATGTATGTATGTATGTGGGCATTTTGATTCTCAGGACCCACACAGTGGAAGAGAGCAACGGCCATAAACTGATCTCTGACCCCCAAGCAAGTGTTATGGCATGCACACACATGCATGCGTGCATGCGCACACAGTAAATGAATGCACAAAAATGAAAAAGAAGTAATGACCAAACAGATAGATTGCTAGTTGGCTTGAGCTCCTGTAGCATGAATAATAAAAACCCAGAGACAGATTTTGGGGTTCAAGCTGAAAGATCAGAGAAGCAAAGCAGTCAACCAGTAGAGAGTTCTTTTTTTTATTAATTAATTAATTTATTTATTATTTATACAATATTCTTTCTGTGTGTATGCTTGCAGGCCAGAAGAGGGCACCGGACCTCATTACAGATGGTTGTGAGCCACCATGTGGTTGCTGGGAATTGAACTCAGGACCTTTGGAAGAGCAGGCAATGCTCTTAACCGCTGAGCCATCTCTCCAGCCCCCCCAGTAGAGAGTTCTTACCTCTATGAAATCTTCAGACTGAAAAGAGGTTGAATTCTATTCCTCTCTAGTGCTGGGACTAAAGGTGTGCACCACCTCTGCCCGGCCTCTATGGCTAACCAATGGGAATGCTAGGATTAAAGGTGTGCACCACCTCTTCCCGGCCTCTATGGCTAACCAATGAGAATGCTAGGATTAAAAGTGTGCACCACCTCTGCCTGGTCTGTACGGCTGACCAGTGTGGCTAGTTTTGCACTCTGATCTTCAGAAAAGCTTAATTTGTTAGATCACAAACAAACTATCAGCACAGTCTCCTGTGTTGCTTCTGAGATGTTTTGTTTCCGGTTTTACCTTTGTCTATCAACTTTTTCAAGGTAATTTTGCAGGGAGCCAAGTGTGAGTGAGCAATCTTATTTTTCAGGTTTACTTTTCCATAGGGAAGCCTGATGCTTTGAGCACAGTCCATCGAAGGCAATTATTTCTCTACCAAATTGAAAACCAGTTGTCTATGTGAGGAGGTCCTCAGTTTCCTGTGCGCCTCCCTGCCTACCCACATCATAGAGCTTTAGAGTGAGCTTTGAATCAGGTAACAGGGGCTGGAGAGATGGCTCAGCAGTTAAGAACGCTTGTCGATTGCTAACACCTACATGGAGGCTCACAGCTGTCCATAACTCCAGCCCCAGGGTATCTGATGTCCTCTTCTGACTTCCTTGGGCACCAGTCACACATGTGATGCATGAGAAAAAACACTCATACACAAAATAAAATTAATTAAAAAAGAGATCAGGTAATAAAATGTGATGTCTTCTCACTTGGGAATTTTAATTTGTCACTAGAGAGGCTGAGGGAAAGAAATAATTTTGTCTTCAAGCCCAGCAGGTCTTGGGTCACTACACCTTGTGTGTGTGTTCAGCGGCCCTGAAGCTCTCCCAGTAGGGGGTGCCATGGGCTGCTGGTCTCAGGCTGGACCAGCAGGTGGTGCTGCAGGCTGCAGGTGGCTCTCCTGAAGTACGAGGTACTCTGCACGGCTAGTCAGAGCTTCCTCACCAGGTGGCGGTGTCACACAGCCCATTGGTCACCAGGAGCCATCCTTGAAGCCACACTTGTCCTGCTCCATCCTCTTACACATCCCAGACGTCGCCTCTGTGTAGGAGCATGGCAGAGTTCTGAAGACCACCTCAGAAACGTCGATGTCTCAGGGTGAGGAAGCCCCCTGTATGAAAACAAAAGTTCTTTATGGCTGATTTGGAAAGTCCCTCCTGTCCCACTGTTACTGAATACATTTCCTTGTTTTGTCTTTCCAGAAATTTCTCTCGGGATCATAGGGGACAAAGTGGTGACGCATGAATGGTGGTTCATCCAGTCCGTGAGAGATGCTTATCGAATTCTGAGGTGGGGGTTGCAGGCTGGCTTCTAAGGAAGCCTTAGTTATTGTTCCATTGCTGAGAGCAGACACCCATGACCAAGGCAACTTAGGAAAGAAGTATTTAGCCGAGGGCTCCCTTGCAGTTTCAGAGGGTGAATCTATGACTATCACAGCGGGTAGCAGGGCATGCTGGTTGGCAGGCAGTCACAGCGTCATGGTGCTGGTGCTGGGGCAGTAGCTGAGAGCTCATATCAGATGTGTAAGTTGCAGGTAGAAAGAGACAGGCAGGCAGAAAGACAGACAGACAGACAGACTGGGCTTGGCAGTTAGTTAATCCCACCATACCTGGCCCTAAAGTTTTATCATTTCCTATCTAAATTCCGAATCAGTGCAAGGTAGAAAAGAAACTTTTGTGGATTTTTTTTTAAAGATAGTCTTTTTATGCAGCCAAGGATAGCCAGGAACTCATTGTAACTTTGGTCGGTTTGAACTCATGGCAATCCTCCTGCCTCAGCCTCCTGAGTGTGGAGATTACAGGTGTTGAGTCACCACATCCAGTTTAGGAAAGGGGTTATTGATGAACTTGGAGAAACAACCGAGCCACTGACCCCACCCACCCACCCCAAGAGTCCCAGCCCACAGAGCCATGTGTCCTGGCTCCAAGCTCCGGCCACCATCACAGAAATGGAAGTTGCCTGGCACGGTGGTGGAGAGGTGGCCAGGTGCCAGCGTTGGGCTCTGCTACTAAGAACATATGACTCCATATGCCCACGGGCTGGGCTGGCTCTGGGCCACCCTCCCCAGATGGCCATGTATAATTCACGCGTCTGTGACGCCGTGTCTGCCTTGCTGCTCAGCCTTCAGCTTGCAGACTGACAATTTAGGCCTCTGAACTCACGGCGCCTGGGAGGCCACCGAGAATCCTGGAGAACCAGGGACCCCAGTATAGGAGTCTAGGTCAAACCAGCTCCTTAGGCAGCTTCAGGAAGGTCTGCGTTTGGGTCCACACTCTAAGATTTTCCTGGGCGTCTGGTGGACCTGATCAGCCTTGTGGCTGAGCCAGGCCACTTTCATTTACACCAGGAGTCGTCATTCTCAGGGTAACAGTTGTCAGGCCGGTGGTGGCACACGCCCTTAATCCCAGCACTCGGAAGGCAGAGGCAGGCGTATCTCTGTGAGTTCGATGCCAGCCTGGCCTACAAAGCAAGTTCTAGGACAGCCAGGCCTAAAAGAAGAGCTGGAGTTGGGGAATGGCTCAGCTGGCAAAGCGCTCGCCACAGAGGCGTTGAGACCTGAGTCCATCCTCAACATCTACATCTAAAGGAGGGGCATGGTCTGGAGAGAGACCTCAGTGGTGAAGGGGGCTTGCTGTTCTTGCAGAGGACCTGAGTTCAAGTCCCAGCAACATGCACACACGCACACATACACATGTGCACACACGCACACAAACACACACACATGCACACACACATGTGCACACACACACACATGGTTCTTCTCTCCCATGTGCATCTGTGCACATACAGAAAGAGGAGATTTTTCAGTCTGCCCTTCTGGAGTTTTCTTCGGCTCCTGTGTTCTAGGTGAGGAATTACTGGCATGACCACTGCTGGGATGCTGAATTCACTCCCAGGCTGGGGGCCTTTGCTTGGATGGGATAGTGTGGGATGAGGATCTGGTGGCCCAGGGGTTACATAGATCCAAGCGCCAGTGACTTGGCAACCCCAGGAACCAGGTCTGCCTCAGCAACTTAGCTCCTTTCTGTAGCAAAATGAGATCGAAGGGCTGAGGATGAAGCTCGGGGGAGGAGCACTTGCCCACAGTGAAGGAGCTGAGGATGGAACTCAGGGGTGGAGCACTTGCCCACTGTGCAGGGATGAGGATGAGCTTGGGGTGGAGCACTTGCCCACTGTGCAGGGCTGAGGATGGAGCTTGGGGTGGAGCACTTGCCCACTGTGCAGGGCTGAGGATGGAGCTTGGGGTGGAGCACTTGCCCACTGTGCAGGGCTGAGGATGGAGCTTGGGGTGGAGCACTTGCCCACTGTGCAGGGCTGAGGATGGAGCTCAGGGGTGGAGCACTTGCCCACTGTGCAGGCAGGTCTTGAGTTCTGGTCTCAGTAAAGTGAAAAGAAAGAAAGCTGGTAGGTGCTGGAGGGATGCTGAGCAGTAATGCTCATTGGTCTTTCAGAGGACCTGGGTTTGATTCCCAGCACCCACATGGCAGCTCACAACTGTGAGTGAGCTCTGGAGGATCTGATGCCCTCTTCTGGCCACTGTGGTCCCTGCAAGCACATGGTGCATAGACACACGTATAGGCAAACACTCATGCACATTAAAAAAGCCATGGAGTAAATAATTACAGTAAGCAAGGGCACTGCCGGACCTGTGTTTGAGCCCTTCTCCCTCTTCCTCATCTTCCTATCCTTGCTCTGTCTGCTTTGGACTCGGGTTCTTTCCTTTTGTTTCTGTGGCATGCTTGTGAATTTACTGAGTCCCATCCCGCTGCCTATGAGTTCCTTTACCTGGGCCAGGGCCACACAATGTGGCCACTATTACAGTTTTTAACTTCCTTATCCTTTGACCAGGTGGTGGAACACTGGAAACAAACGCTGGGGACTTTTTAGAAGAAGGAATGAACAAAAAGTCTCAGATCAGCAGTTCTCAAACTGTGGGTCATGGTGCTTCTGAGGACCCAACAACCCTTTCACAGGGGTCGCCTAAGGCTTTCGGAAAACAGATTATTACATTATGATTCATAACAGCAGCAAAAGTACAGTTATGAAGCAGCTACAAAAATAATTTTATAGTTGGGGGTCACCACAGCGTGAGGAACTGTATTAAAGAGTCGCAGCACTAGGAGGGTTGAGGACCACTGCCTTAGATGAAGAAGCCCAGCTACTACATGAGGTGGCGGAATCAGCTGACATAACCAGGTCAATCAGACAGGAGCTGATGTGGAGACTGGACCACAAACATCGGAGAGAAAGTTCTTTGAGTTTCCAAAGGATCTCGTGTAGCTCAGGGTGGCCTCCAATTTGCTACCTGGCCAAGGATGGCCTTGAACTTCAGAGCCTCAGGCAGTTTATTCTCTGAGGGTTAAAGGTCACGTGAGTAAAGTCCTCCTGAGTTCAAGTCATATACAATTGCAAGGACAAGTCACACGTGGCAAAAACATGTTTTCCATAGAAGAGCATAAAGGACAGTGTGAACAATGGAGAAACGGCGGCAGGTAACAGTGAGTATCTGAAGTGGACCCACCCTTCTCCGACACCCAGGAGGAGCACGGAGTTCTGTGTTCTGTAGACACTGGGCTGACGGGATTCTTGTTTTCTCGGTGTGTTCTCACAAGCACCCAGAATTTTTATCACACGACCCCATTCCTGGACCGCATTCTGACACAGTGCTAACCCAAACCATAAAGACATGAGTTCAGACCCCTGGAGCCCACATGAAAGCCGGACGCAGCAGTGAGGGTCTAAGCTCGGTGTTTCTGCAGTGAGCTGGGAGGCAGACACAGGACTCCCCCAAGGCTTGTGGACCAGCTGCCCTGGTGGACACAGGAATGAACAAGAGAGGTAAAAGTGGAGGACCCACACCCTTTCCTGTGCTCCTACCATCACACACACGCTGTGGCTACTGTACACTCACAGACACACAACACACACACACACACCTGCACACACTCACAACACGGTAGGTGGCTTTTGAGGAACACTGCCAAAGGTTGAGCCCTGTGCCCCATATGCATGTGTACACACACATACACACACATGTACAAAGGAGACAGCAGACACCAGACCTTCACACATATTAGGCCATGACTGTGATGGACTGTCCCCTCTGACTCTGACCTTCTAGGTAGTTCTACCCCTGCTCAGCCCAAACCTTCTGCCTTCAGCTCAGGCTGAACACATGATCTTATCTAAGGACGGTGGGAGCCTTTGTTGCTTTCCCTTCCTGGGCGGGCCACGTGATTGCTCTGGTGGCTGTGCTGGCCTCTGAGCCCTGGTCCCCCCACCCCTCCAGTTTCAGAGGCACCCATTGGGCACAAAGGGAAGAGTGCAATCAGAAGCAGCAGCTCAGCTAGGTGGCTGCCACAGGCCTCAGTCATGTGGAACCCGCCAAATTGAAAAGATCTTGGGTTAATCAAATCTCTTTCTCCTCCGCTTTTATCAAACTCAAGAGGGGCCGACCTACTAATTAGAAACGCTTTTTCATGTAAAACACAGGCACTTCAGAGATAAGGAGGGGAGACCCGGACTCTGATGTTATGGAGTGAGGCCAGCAATACTCTCTGTGCTATCAGGAAATGCCCCTGCTGCTAGACAGGATTGGGAAAGCATCTCTTACGGGAGTCCAGGAGAATGTCTGCACGAGGCTGGCAGTCACAGAGCAAGCGTTCATCCTGGAATGTCCTTCACAGTCACTGTGGCTGGTTTCTATTTTTGTGGTTCTATATTTGTCTGGGTGTTTTGCCTATGTTATGTCTGTGCACTGTACGTGTGCAGTACCTGAGGGGGCCAGAAGGGGGCAGAGGATCCCCTGACACTGGAGTTGCAGATAGTTGTGAGCCCTGTGGGTGCTGGGAATCAAGCCTAGATATTCTAGAAGAACAACAAGTGCATTGAGCCAGCTCTTCAGCCCCTAGTTTGTATTTTCACCGTATATGTGTGTCTTAGGTTTACCATTGCTGGAATGAAACACCATGATGGGAAAGTAAGCTGGGGAGGAAAGGGTTTATTTAGCTTACTTTTCCACACTGTTGTCCATCACTGAGGGAAGTCAGGACAGAACTCAAGCAGGGCAGGAACCTGAAGGCAGGAGCTGGTGCAGAGGCCATGGACGGGTGCTACTTACTGGCTTGCTTCCCATGGTTTACTCAGTCTGCTTTCTTACAGTACCCAGGACCACCAGCCCGAGGTGCACCACCCACAATGGGCGGGGCCATCCCCCACCATTCACTAAGAAGATGCCTTACAGCTGGATTTTACGGATGCATTTTCTCAGTTGAGGCTCCCTCCTCTCAGATAACTCCAGCTTGTGTAACTAGTCAGGACAGTGTGCGTGCCCTGTGGGTGCCCCACCCTATGGAACAACGCTCTCTGCTTTATACCCCTGAGACAGGATCTCTCCTTGATCCCAGAGCTAGGCTGGTGGCTAGCCAGCCCCCCGCTGTCCTCATGCCTTCACCTTCCACAGCACTGGGGTGACATGTGTCTCTGCCTTGGTTTCTCACTTGGCATTTGAACCCGGGTCTCTGCACAGGCAAAGCAAGTGCTCCTAGCTGCTAAGCCATCTGTCCAGCCCCCACCGTGGCCATTTAAATGTAAATGAGTGAAATGTAAATATACCTATTTTTTTTTGTCTATTATTAGCCATATTCACAAGCCTCAGTCATAGGTCTGTGGCTGGGGGCTTTTGATCAGAGATCTGCCTGTCTCTGCCTCCCAAGTGCTGAGATTAAAGGTGCCTGCCACCACCACCCAGCTGTAATTTGTTAACTGATGTAGGAGGACCCAGCCTATATGGGCAGTGCCACCCCTGGGCAGCTGGGCCTGTGTTACAATGGAAGGTAACTGAACAAGCCAGTGAGTAGTGTTCCTCCACGGCCTCTGCTTCAGTTCCTGCCTCCAGGTTTCCACTTTGACCTGCAGTGATGGTCTGTCTGTTCCTTGGATGTGAAAGCTGAAATAAACCCATTTCTCACCAAGTTGCTTTTAGTCTGTGTTTCGTTCCAGGAACAGAGAAGCAAGGTAGGACAGGAATTGGCAGCGGAGAACAGGATTGTTCCGGGGGAGGACTGTGGGTCTTCGGGACTGGAAAAGCCATCGTGTGTGCTCCTGTGCTTCCTGGACTGTTCTGTGGGAGCTGGGAAGATGAGAACGTTGAGAGCAAGTGCAGAGGATGGAGGCCTGGCTTATGATGTTTCAGAGGGAAGTGAAGACTCTCTCAGGGCTGCATATGTGGTGAGAATCTGTGGAATTAAAACCTGGGCTTTCCTGGGGCTTAAAATCAGCTGTGGTTCACAAGAGCGCAGCATCATTGAGGTGAAATCTGGGAGGTATTTGCTTGGCAACAGCACATAGGAGCTGTGGTCCAGCAGAGGCTGAGGCTGATGTCAGGCTGGCAGTTGAACTTGGTAAATAGTGTGTGAGGATCGCCTGTGTGGTGCCAATTCTGAGGCGTGAACTGACGAAGGAGAGCATGAGGCTTGGTGCCATGTGGCAGAGCCTGGAGAACCATTGGTGAAGGTGCAGCCTCAGTTGCAATGGAACTGCCAGGACCATGGGACGACCACCAAGGATGGGGGCAGGTTTGGCACGGAGCAGGCCTGAGCTCACTGCACCTGCCTGGTGGCCATAGTCAGGTCCGGGAGCTCTCAGTTCCAGCGACCTAGATCTTCAAGCTTAGGCAACACAAGTCACTTGGTCCTGTGTGGAGAATTTGGAGAAAGTGAAGCAGAGATTGACCAGAGAGTGGGATGAGGTCCTGGGAGCACTCTGCTGGAATGTTTGAGCTCGGACTGGTGGTAGCCTGAAGCTGCTCTGCCCACCATGTATCCTGCCTTTGGGATCAGAAGCATGGAGACTGCTCTCTGAGGTTGAGGGTGCAGGCATGCAAAGACTTCCTGCCGAGGATGTTTAATGTCATTTTGTCAGGAGGGGCCTGGGGGCAATCACAGAGGTGCTCTCAGGTCAACCAGCTTCCTGCCTCATACAAACTGATGAATAATAGCCTGGCGGTGGTGGCGCACGCCTTTAATCCCAGAACTCGGGAGGCAGAGACAGGTGAGTTCGAGGCCAGCCTCATCTACAAGAGCTAGTTCCAGGATAGACAACAAAGCTACAGAGAGAAACCCTGTCTCGAAAAACAAAAACAAACAAACAAAAACGACTGTTGAATAACGATGTTTGTATCAAAAACTATGGAACCTTACAGCAGGTTAAGTTCTGGGACAAGCGAGAGTTCCTCACCAGGAGGAAACAGCACTATGGAATGAACCATGCCTTTAGGAAGGTTCTCTCCCTCCTCCCCTCCCCGCTCCCACTCCTTGCCCTCCTGATAGGTTTCGGACTGACTATGGAGACCAGATCTTGGGTAGATCTTTACCTAGCTGTATACTCAGAGGCAAGGAAGTAGCTGAACCTACTTGGGCCTCAGTTTCTCCACTTGTGAAATGAGGGTAATAGATGGTAAGAAGCAGAAATCGTGCGTGATCTAGCAATTTTATTTCCAATTATAAAGTAATCCTGGTTGAGATAGGGATGGGGTGGATATTTGCTGACCAGTGTTGACTTCAGTGTTGTTGTCCGATGAACCTAGACAAAAGTGTGGTGCCATATCCTGTGACGGAATAATATTCAGTCAGCAAAAGGAAGGATGAGCACAGGCTCACACAGACAAACTTGGAGATGTGCTAAGCGGAAGAGGCAAGCCACAAAGGTCGTGTGTTGTATGAGCCACTGACAGACATACAGAAGAGACAAAACATATCGACAGAAAGTTGAACAGGGGTTGCCGGGCCTGGGAAGCAGGGGGTACAGGAGGGAGACTACTGTTCATAATTTCAAAGTGACGGTCAAGTTCGGGAGATAGATCAAAGTGACAGTTGTCCATCGTGGAAAATGGTGACCGTGGTGTCGTGAATATTTACTATAAACATTCTCTTGCCTTTGAGGAGTGGAGGGCTTCCTCAGACACCTCATGCCCACTTTGAATTCCACAGTGCATTTGTTGACTGCATCAGAACTAACAGTCAAATGATACTGGGCATGCCAACCTGCCCCCAGGGTGGGCACCAAACCCGCTGCGGGGCAGACGGGACTGCGTAGGCCTCTCCACTCAGTACAGTGTTTACTGAGGATTTAGTGTGGGCCGGGTGCTGGGCTGCAGCAGACACTGTGGGGAGCAAGTGGTATCTCTGTTCTGGGGGGAGCTGCGTGGTCCTCACCGCCTGGAGGACGAGACTTGGATATCACTGGCCTTGACCTGAGTGGAAGTCCCTGATTCTAAAACTTAAATGTACAGGGAATTAGCCAGGGATGGAGCCAGGATCCAGGTGAGGTAAATGTCATAGCCCCAGCACCACGCAGACTGCCAGGGACCTTATGTGCAACGCACAAGTGACACAGCCCACGGGACCTGTGGGGGAGGAGGTAAGGCACACCAAGCCTTTTCTTCATGTCCTAGAGGTTGTTAGAGTGTTGGAGATACACGCAGGACCAGCTTTCCTGGTGTCTGCCTGTGAACCGAGCCAGCTCTCAGCCGTGGAAAAGTGTTCCAGGCTGAGGGAACAGCAAGCCAGAGGCTCAGAGTCAAAGTAGGCCTGGCTTTTCCTAGGAATTCCCATCCTTGAGGGGAGCAGGGGGCGGCAAGGCAGAAGGATCGGCAGTGGCAGCCTCCTGGGCTTTGGTAGTCAGCCGAAGAGTTTGAACTTGACCTTGAGGGCAAGAGGAATTCACAGAAAAATAGGGTTAGTACAAACCCTTTTAAAGCCATTTTTAAAGGATCTTTTCTGGTTAACAAAATGAGATATTATTAGTCTCAGCAACTAGGGAGAAAAAGAAAACAAAACAACCCAAACAAACCCTGCAGGCGCAATCTTTCACTTGCCAGTGTTCGCAGACAGCGGGCTTGTGTTTTAACTCATGTGCTGACGCCATTAAAGCCTGTTTGGGGACCTCAGCTGTGTTGTACTGCAGACTTGGTGTGTTTACTCCACACTGCACCCAATTCCCCCAATCTCTGCAAATTTGCCCTTAACAGGAAAATACTGGGTTCCCAGCATCTCTTTACCTCACCAGAATATGCCCCTGGGGGTAGCGCAGGCTCACGGTGCACTTCTGGTCCTGAGCCACACTCCCTCTTTCCTGCCTGCCGCAGGCCAGACGCTCATTCCTGTGTACCAGGTCCAGCCCGGACCCCGCCCCCTTCCTGACCCCTGCCACCCGGCCACCAGAGTCATTTCCTGTTCTCCAAGCTCCAATACCTGGAACATAAACACAGTCTATAGAACATTCTAGAATGTGAGCTTCTCAGACAAAGTCTTCCCCCAACAGAAACCCGGGTGCTTCCAGGAACAGTGAATACGGATCTTACTCTAGGCTTTCGGAGCTTCGTGAGAAATGAAGACTCACAAAGGGTACTTCTCAGAGCAGATTTACATCCCGTGCACCCCTCGCCCCAGCCCCTACCCATACAAAAACCATATTTTACCAAAATATATCTCCCACCAGCAGTCCCGAAACTCCTCACTAGCCGATGATATTTATTAGGACGTGAGTCCCATTAATTCCGGGCATCATCTTAATATTGTATTTATGATGGACCTGCACCCCTCCTCCAGCCCAGTCCGTGGTTGCGGTCGGTGCACACTGCCGGGCTGCTGGGCGGGTTGCGAGAAGTCGTCAATCCTGGCTGCAGGAGATGGGTTCTGCCCGGGTCTCCGTTTGCTTTTCATGGATCTTCTTATTTAGACCGTACCCGCCTCTCAGACGGCGATCCCGACTTCTTTGTACTTGTTCTGAGCTGAGCCTGAGTCGTGGACTCAGCCGTGAGAGTTACTGTCCTGAGTGTGGGTGGAAAGCCCGACTGGAGGACTCGGGTGGGGAGGGGAGATGGGGGCTGAGTCGGGAGGTGTGGCCCTGCAACACGGTGGTCTGCAGGGACCAGAGTCCTTGGAACCAAGGGGTTCCAAAAAATGGGAGTTCTGATGTGTGTCCTTAAATGATACCACACAAAACACACATCATAATACCACACCACATACACACACTGCATACACACAACATACCACACACACACACTGTACACACCACACACAATACACACACACCACACAAACACAATACACACATACCACACACACAATACACACACATACCATACCACCCAACATACGCAGATCTCCCCACAAAACACACATCACATACAAACACAAAAACCACACATATTACACACACCACACACATACACACACCATACATACACATATAGCACACCACATACACACAGCATACACATACACCACACACATACACACACCACAGACCACATACACATGTACACACACACCACATACACACACCACACATACACACACCACATACACACATTACACACACATACCACACCACACACACACCGCAAACACATACCACACACACCACACACATACACACATATACCACACCACATACACACCACACACACATACACACACCACATATACACACACCACACACACACATACACATACATACACCACTGTGCAATGCCCAGTAAAAGCCACAATACAGTCAAAACTTTAATCCCAGCACTTGAGAGGCAAAGGCATGCAGATCTTTGTGAGTTCAAGGCCAGCCTGGTCTAAAGAGTGAGTTCCAGGACAGCCAGAGATACAAAGAGAAACCCTGTCTCCAAAAACCAAACCCAAAACCAAACCAAACCAAAAAACCCCACAAAACCAAAAACAAACGAACAAAAAAAAACTTAAGCAGAGGATGCCTTGGGGACCTGCCTTTCCAGTATCCCCAGGACTGGGAGCCACACCTTCCTCCCTCACTACAGTACAGACCTTGGGTGACAACATCTCACACACACACACACACACACACACACACACACACACACCCCTCGTACCTCTCCACACAGTGATTGGTTCTCCATACCCAGGCCCAGCCAATCAGGGCTTGCTGCATTTCTGGCAGCTGTAACTGGTTCTGAGATGGTAGCCCTCCTCCAGAGCCCCGTAAATAAGTGAAGTCAGGACTCAAAGCCGGGCTGACGGATGGGATAAAACCTTGAGTTTCTGGCAGCCATCTTGTCACCACGAGGGAGAAGCTACTTGATGAGGAGAACTTGATTCCTGACAGGGAAGAATACAGCCATCACCTAACAATGACCCACGAGTACATTTCATGGTCAAAGTCTACTCCCAGCAGCCTGAGAGTATCTGAGTTCTGCGGCTGCTTCCATTTCACAGGTGGGAAGATGGAGGCACAGGGGCCACCCAGGTAGGGTGGCGAATCTCCCCAGCTCCTAAGACTCAGACATCATTCATCAGCATTAACTGGGCACCTACTGTGGACCGGGTTGCATGGAGATATGGTCTGTGGCATAGCCAGTATTGGGTTGCCATGGTGACTTGTCACTGGCTCGGTGGTGAGGAGCAGAAATGTGCTTTCTTCCGGTTCTGCTGGCATCAAGTTCAAGGACACGGCAGGGCCTGCTGGTGTGTGGTGTGGTGACCCGACCTCCTGGCTGAAGGATGCGGCTCTGTGGACAAGTATAGGAAGGGAGGCTCCTGATGCTTCTAATGCCCCCAGTTTTGCTGGGTCAGGCCTGTCCTGTGACTTTGGTGTAACCTTAATCTCATCTTCAGGGGACAGGTACACCGTCATATGGGGTGCTGCACGGCACTGGGGTAGCACGACTAGAGCACCCACCACCTCTAGGCCTTCAGGAGTGGGGGTTGGAGAGTGGGTGGGCCAGCTGTGGGGGAGCCAGCGGGGCGTCGCGTGCCTGTGTCTCCTTTACAGGGAGCTGGGCTGGTCCTTGCAGACCCTCACAAATGTCAGGGGTATTTTTAGCCCGCGAGCCGATAAGTCCAGTGGCGGATGGAGAGTGTCTGGGCAGACAAAATGCGCAGCTGCAGGAATCTCTATTTCAGGCTGCGGGCCGGCTCCGCTGGAGAGAGCAGGAACCAGAAACCGGGCCACACTTGGGGTAACCGAGGCCTAGAACCTCCTGTGGTCCACTCCGGGGAGGGTGAGAAGGCCCTGCGACAAGTGCCATCTGAGTGGGTGGCCAGTAGGTGGCTGCTCTTGATTCCTTGATCCAGAGCCATTGTTAGCCTAAGGACTGTGGGTACAGGAGAAGCCCTCTGGGTCAGGGAAGGGTCCCTAGGAGGGTGACACTATAGCAAGCCAGGTCATGAAGCCTGGTCTGGAGAACAAAAGCTTGGAGAAGGAAGTTCGGTAATAAATAGATAAATAAATAAATACAATGTGTCCCTTCTCTGCAGGACACACTGTCAGGATCCCCTGTGGACACCCAAAACGGCCAACGGTCCTGACTGTGTTTATGTATGAATCAGCCATGGAAGGAGCTGCTGGGTCACCACCCACCTACAACCCAGAGATGCCAAAGGTGCACTATGTGGGCCTGACACTTGGGCTGAGGCCCAGAGAACCCTTGATCCCAGGAGTTCCAGGCTAGCCTGGACAGCAGAGTGGGAACCTATCTCAAAGGGCAATTTCAAAGGTGGAAGAGAGATAGATGGAGGAAGGAAGGAAGGAAGGAAGGAAGGAAAGAAGGAAGGAAGGAGGGAGGGAGGGAAGAAAGGAAGGAAGGAAGGAGGGAGGGAGGGAAGAAAGGAAGGAAGGAAGGAAGGAAGGAGGGAGGGAGGGAAGAAAGGAAGGAAGGAGGGAGGAAGGGAGGGAGGGAGGGAAGAAAGGAAGGAAGGAGGGAGGAAGGGAGGGAGGGAAGGAAGGAGGGAGGAAGGGAGGGAGGGAAGGAAGGAAGGAGGGAAGGAAGGAAGGAAGGAGGGAAGGAAGGAGGGAAGGAAGGAAGGAGGCAACTTCAGCAATGGCTGACCTACATCTGTTCTTACTTCAGTCTCAGGGCAGGCACAAACTTTCAGTCCCATTTTACTGCTGAGGGGACAGGCTCAGAGAGATTGGCCTACTCACCCGAGGGTGCACAGAGGCAGCCACAGCAGCTCTTGGGTCCACCTTCAGGCATTTTGTTACAGTACCGGAGACCACCCATACAGATTATGCACAAGATGCCCCAGAGCCCTGGAGAACCCTGGAGAGTCCTGGCGAGCCCAGGCTCGCCACTCTCCAGCTATAGCTCATCTTGGGCTCCTTTCACAATGTTTTCTCTGCTCGGTGGGATGACATCTCACGCCATCCTATGTCTCCAAGACAGCTCAGGGTGCTGGCCTTCCTAGCAGACAGCCATGTGTGCCAGCCATCCACACAATTATCACTCATTTTTGTACTATGCTTTAAATGGACTCATGTTTTTTTAAACTGTAAATAGACGTATAGGACAAGGCAGCTTTACAGTACTATAAACGAAACGCCAGTTTTTCTTTGCAGAAATAGAACACAAACTAAAAATAAATATATAAATATTAAAGTTTTTTTTTTTAATTCCCATGTTCATCTCTGCACAATCCCTTGTGTTGCAGTCCCCTCCCACCACCACTACCACTCTTGTTCCTTCTGAAGGCAGAGTAACAATGGGGACTACAATGACACACTTTATTAAAGAAGTCGGGGGTGGGCTACGAATGCCAGAAACACGGCAAAGCGACCCCAGGAATCTGCGGCATGGATGGACGGCCTCTGTGGTGTTACCCACTCCACTGGGCACCTAACCAACTCTTGTCTTCACAAGCATGCAGCAGACCCAAAGTAGGGGTTCCCTCCAAAGTGGGTGCTCAAAAAAATACCTCCATGCTTGGGGGAGATGGCTCTGTGGCTTTGCCCAAGCTAGATTCTCAGCCAAGCGTAAAGAGTCAGCTGTGGAAAGGGGGACGCAGGTGACAGTCACCCTCTTACTTCCTTTCCCAGCCCTTGAAGAGCCTCTGCCTGCTCTTCTCCCCTGGAAGAGTCTAGGCTCATATTGGCATACTGAAGGCTCTGAGGAGGCCTGCAGCCATCCAGCTGTGTTGAGGTTGGCCATTGCTGGAAACAGGGTGGGAGCTGAGGGCAGGGGTGTGGCCACATAAATTCCAGCAGAAACCTGAATGTCAGTCTCAGCTGCCACCTGATAGCTGCGTGACCTGGAACAGTCAGCGTGCACAGTCTGCCTGGTGTCACCGAGAGGTACTGTAAGCAGCGAGGCCAGGGTCACATGGGAAGTGCCAGGTTTGGGATTTGAACCCAGGAGCTGTTCGAACCATAGATCCCTAGCTGGGACCCTGTGTCCAGCTCATCCTGAACTTCTGGTTCCAATCCCTGGGTGTCCCCCATCCCAGGCTCCCTTCCATCTTGCCTGGCATAGCCCACTGGTAACAAAGGAACAGGTTTTCTTGTCTGAGGTGGTCCCTGTCATTGCTCAGACAGGTGGAGAAGTTGCCTCCAGTCTTACTCAAGCTTCCTGCTACCACCACCAAGGGAATGTGGCTGCTACTGATGCCCCTCACACAGATTTCTAGAATGTTCTTTGGGCTCACCACCTGCCTGCCTTCAGATAGACTGTGCCACTCCTTAGCATTGTGTGAGATACACACTCACCAAGGAGAACAGAGGCTGGTAACAATGACGATGGTTTATTCTGGCCTGACCAGTTCTCTACACATTCGGACACGTTTGGCTAAAACAGCCTGTGTGTTGGACCCGGGTTTTCCATCCCAGCCGATGTAAATTACCTCTGACCCATATATTTTCCTGGAAATCAATGCATTTTAACACGAGATAATATTTATGAAATTGAATTTTTTATTGAAGCTAATGCAATTCTATTCTATCTTATGCATTTTTATTAAACTAATGCATTTTAAATTAATCCATTGTATATTAACTACAACAGACATGGGTACTTACAGGCAAATGATATACGCCCGCCAAGATCAATACGGCGGCCAGAAGTTGCCACATGAGTGAGGGCGCTGAGAGCTCGGGCCATGAGGCCATGCAAGATGGGGACTTTCTCAAAATCATTACCGCGTACAAACCTGAAGATTCTGAATTAATTCCCTGATTCAGAATGGGAGGTGAATCACTTTTGACCAAGTAGACAACTGATTTTAATTGAATTTTATTATTTCTGTGTGTGTGAATTCGTGCCACAGTCCCTGGTGTGGGTGTCTCTGTTGCTGGCCTCTGTGTACCCTAGGCTGCTTCTCCTATCTCCACCTTCCATCTCCTGAGGAGCACTAGGTGACTATATTGGCTTTCTGTCGGTGCTGGGGATTTGAACTCAGGTCCTCATGCTTGTGTAGCAAGTGTCTTACCCCCAAGCCATCTCCCCATTTTAGGTTTTTTTTTTGTAAAAGTTTTTGAGATGCTAATTTGATTAGAGCGTTTCTCCTTTCACTCCTCCCAGCGCGCCCAGATTCTCCTACCCCCTCGTCTTCAAATTGAAGCCTTTTTTAAAAACAATTTTTTTGTTTTGTTTTAGAAACAGGGTTTCACTGTGTAGCCCTGGCTGTCCTGGAACTCACTCTGTAGACCAGGGTGGCCTAGAACTCACAGAGAGCACCTGCCTCTGTCTCCCAAGTGCTGGGATTAAAGGTGTGTGCCACAACCCCCTGGCTTAAATGAATTTTTATTGTATGCATGTAAGTATATGTATACACACATATTTTTAGATATAACTTGTTTAGTCTGTGTAAACTATCTGTGTGTGTATTTTGGGGAATGACCTTTTGGCGCTGGACAGCCAGTTGGTGTGCTCTTTCCTGGGACAGTCCCCTTCTTCAGCTTTCCTCAGTTGTCTGTAGTTCTCTATGGAGGCCTGGAGGGCTTTCACCCGTCCATCTTGGCACATTTGCTGGTGTTGTCCTTGTTTAGCTCAGGTTTAGGCAGCCATGTTGGTTGTTATGCCCAGATCACGGAGTCCCCAAAACCAACTAGGAGACCGAGTCCTGTTTGTAAAAACAAAGAACCTTTATTCTTACACGAGTTTGCAAACTCAGACTGTCTGTGGGTTCAACGTATTGAAGCGATCAGAGAGCCCCTAGCTCAGTTGGGCTTGGGTTTTTATAGTAGCAAAGGTAGGGGTGAAGGATTTCTAAGGCTCAGGACCCCGATTACTGACATTTGTCTAGGGGTGTCCTGGTGAAAAGCAGTGGGTGGGTTCTGGCAGGTGATCCCATCTTCAATGGTTGGGATGTTAGAAGTTTCCTTTGGATGGTCTGCTCCTGGGTGGTGCCTGCTATGGCAGCTGTGTGGTCTGGGCACCATGTATGTAGCTTGTGGCATTCCTAGGAGACACAGTCTCACAGCGAAGTCCCCGATCCTCTGGATCTTATGCTCTTGCTACCTTCTCTTCCACAATGTCCCCTGAGCTATTAGGGGACTGATTTATAGATGTATCCATTCAGATGGAGCTATGTAGGGAACTGCTTTATAGATGTATCCATTCAGACAGAGCTCCATAATGCTGCACTTTGATTGGCCGTAGTTTTCTGGGATGGTCTCCATCTGTTGGAAAGAGAGGTTTCCTTGATGAAGGGTGAAGAGTACACTTATCTGTGGGTATATGTGCAAATATCTAGAGATTGTTGTTTGGGAGTATGTTGGTTTAGTAAATTAGTGGCTATAGATCCTCCTCTTAACTGTGGCTTCAGTAGTTAACTAGGTGTCTAGTACGAGGCATGGTTTCCCTCTTGTTAAGGGTCTTCTGTCTACTTAGAGAGCTGTTGGTTACTGCCTAGACACTCATGCCACTACTGAACCCTATGGTTATCACACCACGCTGGTCATTTTTGTGGTTCCTAGGCGTCATAACTGGGTAGGACCGATGGTTGCTGCCCTCCTTTGTAAGCTTACATGGTGCCTTCTGAAACCATGAAAGTTAGTCCTCTGGGAGGGGGCATTCAGGTCAGTTCCAGCTCAGGGGCTCTGGGTCCTGTTTTGAAAGTGCTTGGTGTCTTCGGCAGTAGGGACTGACTTACCTTATGCCTCTGCTAGGGCAACCAAGGGCAACAGCAATAGGCTGCATGCCTTGGGAGTTTTAGGACATCCCTGACCAGCAACTCAAAAGAGGACTCCTTACATCAGATTTTGGATTTTTTCTTAGATGGTCTTTGCATCTTGGAGGAACACTGTCAGTTTAGATTTTATAAAATTGATTGAAACCATATGCTTTCCCACGGAGGTATGTGCATTATGGTGACTTTTATTTTTGGAAATTGGACCTCCCTTTTCCTTTTCCCCCAACAGAACTCTTTAAGCTCCTGTTTCCCTCCCTTTACCCTTCTCCCACGGTTCACTCTGTTTCCCTCCCCTTCCCTAGGAGCCCCCTCCTTCCAGCTCGGTCTTTTTAACTCACTCTGTAGCTCAGGATGAGCTCAAACTTCAGATCCTCCTGCCTTAGCCTCCCCAGTGCTGGGATGACAGGTACGAGCCATCCCACACTGAGATGAGACTCAAGTACCTGACTGCTTTGTGTAAGACACCAAAATTGCCGGTTGGTGGTGCGGTGATGGCACATGCCTTTGAGCCCAGAAGAGGCAGGCAGGTCTCTGAGTTCAAGGCCAGCTTGGTCTGCAGAGTGATTTTCAGGACAGTCAGGACTACACAGAGAAACCCTGTTTCAAAAAAACAAACAAACAAAACACTACCACCACCCAAGTTTTCAAATGATTTATTTTGGGAAAAGAGAGAGAGAGGGAGGGAGGGAGGGAGGGAGGGAGGGAGGGAGAGAAAGAAAGAAAGAAAGAAAGAAAGGGATATGCTAATTCAGCCTGGCTCTCGGCAGGAACAAAACCAATGGGCTCCAACTGGCATCCAGAGAAGAGTCCCTAAGGGTGTGGCTTAGTGGGTGAGTACCCACTTAGCATGTGGGAAGCCCTGGGGTCCACCCCCAGCACTGCACAAAGCAGTGTAGGCATGCAATCCAGCCATGAGGGGAAGGCAGGCAGGCAGAGTTCAATACAGAGACCCTGCCCCTCAAGGGTGAAAATCCTGGGGCTCCTGACTGAGTCGTTCCCATCAGGCATAGCTGTTACCTGAGGTGGGTAGCAGCGGGCAGGGAGAGGCTGCTGGCTGTTGGGATGTCTGTAGAGAGTCCTCCAGGAGGGTACCTGGGAACAGGTAGGCATTCTTCACTCACACCCCCAGATCCCCTTATTGGGCCCTTCCTGTATAAATCCAGCAGAAGACAGAGAACAGGTAGCCCGGGCCAGGAAGGGCTCACTGAAGGACGGAGAAAGCAACCTTGGCGCCCAGTGAAGCCATCAGGCACCTGCCGAGAATTCAGGACTAGGTGAGTTCATTCTCACGCCTGGAGAGGAAGCTACTGTCCCCTTTCCTGGGATGGGGAAACTGAGGCTTATGGAGATAAAATGGTACATCTAGGGTTTGGACAGAGGTCCGTTCAACTCTTCTGAGAACGGTGACTTCTCTTAAAAAGATCTTTCTCTTTAGAAAAGGAAGGTCTATATAGCTTTCTTTAGCTCCACCATGCCTTTGTTGCATAGGACTCTGGTATAAAAAGTTGACACCTGGGGTTATGGCAGTCATCTTTTTTGTTTTTTTCAAGACAGGGTTTCTCTGTAGCTTTGGAGCCTGTCCTGGAACTAGCTCTTGTAGACCAGGCTGGCCTCGAACTCACAGAGATCCGCCTGCCTCTGCCTCCTGAGTACTGGGATTAAAGGCATGTGCTACCACCACCAGGCCAAATGGCAGTCATTTCTTGATCATGACATAAGATGACACCAGGAGGCTGAGTGGCACAGAACGTGAACAACAAAGGGGTTTGGATTCTTGCTGACTGTTTTGTGTCTCTCCCGGCCAAGCTCCAGATTACTCCGTAGAAACTCATGCTCATTGAGAGTGAACACACATCTTTCCTGTTGGCATTGGTAGAATCTACCCTACGTTACATGAATAGCTAGATGTTCTCCTCATGTACTGTCGCATGCAGAGGTGCAAGGCTGCTGTCCTGGCGTTTCCTGTGAGGCTCTCCGAAGGGAGACTAAGCTAAAGGTGTGCACGAATCGCAGCTTCATTTTCCAGCCGTGTGACCTCAGATAGACCACTCCACCTCTGGGAAACATGCACAGGACGAGCTGGCTCGTGGCTGGAAGACTACAGGGTCCGCAGGGTCCTCCTTGACCCCTGAGCCCTTTAGCTGTCTGTCATCTTTTCTCTCCTGCTGTGCCTGGAAGTATGATGGGAAAGACGCTGCTCCAGTTCTGTAGTTTCCACGTCGTTCGTCTCCAGGGACAGATAGAGGGAGGAAGCATGTGCGTGGAGGTCACCGGGGAAGTTGGAGTCATTTTTTCTCCGATGAAAATGATCTCAAAGTTACAGAAAAGCTAGAAGGGAGGCGTTGTTCATGGGTTAATGCTTGTGTCAAACCCGAGTCTGTCATGGACCCCAAATGCTTGCTGTGTTCAACAGATCCCGACAGGACACAGTGCAGGAAAATACCAGGGCGGGGGTAGGTGGTGGCAGGAGTCAGGTGTCCCCAGTACTGGAGGCTGCACAACTGAAGTCATCTTGTCCCTTGTCAGGCGCTGGTGAGGTCTGTAAATGCTGCCGTGGTGTGACCTTTCCAGAGGACACGGGAACAAATGTCTCCTCTCTAAGACTGAGCACCAGTCACAGACCATTCCAGCCCAGCTTAGGAAACAGATGAGTTTATTGGGGTTCCCTACAGCAGCGTGGGTCAGTTAAAGGGAGCTGCATGGCCAGAGTGTGGTAGAAGTCTCCTGAGAGCTTCGTCCCCGGAGCTCCCTGATCAGCGTGTAGGCAGCTCCATGGGAGAGGCAACCACTCCCTGACTCTTCTGTTTCTGTAATTTGGGGAGGGGGTCTGTAAATAACCTTCGAACGCCACTATCCCCTTGTGGGGGCCCCACTCTCACAACCTCATCAAAACTTAATTTTTGTCTTCCAAAGGTGTCGTGGGGTGACTTAGGCCGGGAGAGGAGAGGGGTGCCTTTAACCTGCAGCTGTGGCCTTGGCTACAAATAAGTCAGAGGCTGGGATGGGGGTGGGAGCAGAGGAAGGGAGTTGAGGGTGGGTGTGGCAGGGACTCCTGGGACTCAGTGGCTCTGAGATTCTCGCTTTGGGTCCTCTGCTGTGAGATCTAGGGCAAGTGTCCTACCCTTTCTAGGCAGGTCATTCCTGTTTCTAAATGTCCTCTTGGTTGCTGACCAGTTGATATCCTCCAGGCTTCTCCCTTGTTGCCACCCTGCCGTGATGTAGAATGGGCCTGGCTTGGGTCTGGCCTACCATTGTGATGACTAGCTCAGGCTCAGTCATGTGATCTAACCTGGACTAATGAGTTTCTTCTCTATTAGTAATAAATTTATTTAGACAGAGCCTCACTATGTACTCTGACATCCTAGAACTCACTCTGTAGAGTTCTAATTCACCGAGTTTCACCTGCCTCTTCCTCCTGGGTGCTGGGATCAAAGATGTGCTATACAATACCTGGCTTCCCCAGGATCGAACTTCCTTCCTTCCTTCTTTCTTTCCTTCCTTCCTTCCTTCCTTCCTCCCTCCTTCCTTCCATCCCTCCTTCCCTCCCTCCTTCCCTTCCACTTTCTTTCTTCCTTCCTTCCCTCCTTCCTTCCTTCCTTCCTTCCTCCCTCCTTCCTTCCTTCCCTCCCTCTTTCCCTCCCTCCTTCCCTTCCTCTTTCTTTCTTCCTTCCTTCCCTCCTTCCTTCCTTCCTTCCTCCCTCCTTCCTTCCATCCCTCCTTCCCTCCCTCCTTCCCTTCCTCTTTCTTTCTTCCTTTCTTTCCATCTTTTCTCATTTTACATACAGTCCCAGTTCCCACTCCTTCTCTCCTTCCATTTCCTCCACTTTCTCCCTGCTACCTTCCACTCCTCAGAGAGGGTAAGGCACATTACTTTGAGGCAGGACTAAGGCCCTCCCCACTATATCTAGGCTGAGCAAGGTATCCCTCCAAAGAGAATGTGTTTCAAAAAACAAGTATGAGCAGTAGGGATAAATCCTGGTCTCAGGGCCAGTGGCCCCACAGTCTCCCCAGACACACAACTGTCACCACATTCAGAGCCCTAGTTTGGTTCTATGCTGGTTCCCTCACTCTCAGGCCAGAGGGTGTCAGATCCCCTGGGACTGGAGTTACAGACGGTTGTGAGCCACCATGTGGGTGCTTGGAATCGAACCCAGCTCCTCAGAGAGAGCAGCTACAACTCTAACTATTGGGAAATCTCTCTGCTCCATGCCGCTTGTGCTAAGGGCAGGAGAAATCACCAGAAATGGACCTGTGACGTGATGCTGCCCAATGAGGTTCGCGGGAAAAATGGTCTGGACAGGGCTTCCAGGAGAAGTCTCCTGAGGGAGAGCACCCACTCTTGGTACCGATCTTTTGTGTCAGCCATTTTTCTGTCTCAGTGGGAAAATCACCTGAGGACATCACCTCAAAGGAGGGGAGGTGGATTCTTGGCCTTTGGCAGGCTGTTTCCAGTCTGTGGTGAGGAAGATCAGCAGGTGGAGAGCATGAGGAGGAAGAACTGCTCCCCTGGCAGCCACCATGCAGAGAGACCTCGACCATGTGACACAGCCCCACACTAAGGCCTGGGAAGCTGTCCATCCATCAGTAGATTAAACCAATTCAAGGGGGAAGTTGGAGCCCTCAGGATCTTGTCCTTCTCAAAGGCCTCTGAAATGAGCCTGCTGGGGACACAAGCCTAAGGAACATCTAAGATTCAACTGCACCGGTCCTCTCCTGAGACCTATGATTCTGATAGTGCTGTCTGTCGCCCAGGGCCCCTGTGATCACCTTGCTTTGCTGTGAGTATGTCAGAGCTTAGAGATGGGACCCTGGCACCTGGTGCTGTGTGCTCAGTTCCCATCAGTCCCTTGGGATCTACCTACCTGAGGGACAACTCTGTCCTCATGACTGAAACAGTGCTAAGACACAGGCCTGTGACCCTAGTACTCTGGAGGTGGAGGCAAGGTCATCTTCAAGGTTATTCTACACTACATGATGAGTTCAAGGCCATCCTGGGTACTTGAGGGCCTGTCTAAAATGAAAAGACGGATGTGGGGGATGGCTCACGGGGTAAAGGTGCTTGCCTCTGGACCAATTCCTGGGGCAAGGACTTGGGATGACCCAGTTGACGAGGCCTGAGTGGGGAGGTGTCTATATCACTCCAAGGAGGAAGCTAGCGATGATGTGTCCCAGAGAAAGCGTGAGTTACCCACAGCCCCTGAGCTCACAGGTGGGGCCTGGCACGCCACATGCAGGGCCCGCTCTCCCACAGAGCCAGTGAGGGACAATACACCCAGCCTCTCCATCCTGGGTTTGCATAAAAACCCACGTCCATGAAGTAGCAACTGCAATGTTTTGCAGTCACATAGCAAAGATATTTAAAAATATCACCCATATGTGTTTTAAATACAGGCAAATAGCTGGCGCGACAGCCGGCTTCACACCCGCGTGCCATTCTGAGAGCGCTTCTTCGCGCTCCAACGCTCAGAATCGCACGTTGAAGGCCAGACAAGCCCAGAATGCTGCGAGCTGTGGCATCCAGAACCTCTCCCACTCACAGCCCAGCTTTTCCCTGGGAGGGGGATCCAATATGACCCGGGAAGGAAGCTAAGTGTTCTGGGCTAAGACCTCCCTCCACCCCAAGCCGTGATTTGGTTAGACATTCCTGTAATCCAAGGCAAGAAGATCAGGAGTTCAAGGTCACCTTTAACCACATAGTGAGCTTGGGGCCAGCACGGGCTACCTGAGTCCCTGTCTCAGAAAAAACAAACAAACAAACAAACAAACAAAAAACCCCACAAACCCAAATCTTCAATCCATCCTTCACAAAGTCACACTTTATCAGAACATTGTGATGTTATAGAGTATGTGGGGCTTTAAGACCAACTTTAGGGTCTGGGAGATGGTTCCGCAGGTAAAGGTGCTTGCCACCAAGTCTAATCACCAGAGTTGGATCCACATGGTGGTGGGAAAGAACTGACTCCTGCAAGTTGTCCTCTGGCCTGTGTGCATGAACACACACACACACACACACACACACACACACACACACATACACACACGGCTGGGGAGACACCAGAGTTGGTGCTCTGCCCTACCCTTCATCAAACATATCATTGCTCCTCACTGTTCAGGACTCAGCAGAGACTGGCTTCAGCCAGCGGGTGAGCTGTGTGGCAGGAGACAGGGTAGTGACCAGATATCCGCTTATCCTTAGCTGACCCCAAGGGACAGGGGTACTGCAGCCACAGACAAGGGGCAGGATGGGACACTGGTGTTGAGCCACCCTGGCCAAGCTGTTCCCTCTGTGTACCCTGCCTCTCTCAAGTCACCAAGGCAGCCCCATCCATGGCCTCCCTGCCTTCACTGCAGACCCAGATACCTCTTGCCTTCCTTTCTCATCTTTCCCTTCTGTCTTTGCTCTTCTCCTGCTCTTCTCTTCTTTAACAGGGATTTCACAAATGCTGTCATAGTTAGCTCCCGCTGTGAACTTGACAGGCAGAGGGAGATAAACTGAAGAACTGCCGCCATCAGGTTGGCCTGTGGCCATTTCTGCGGGCATTTATGGCTTACTGACTGATGGAGAGGGTCCAGCTCACTGTGGGTGGTGCCACCCCTACACCGGTGGGCCTGGGCCTTACGAGAAGGCTATTGGGTGTGAGCCTGGAGTGAGCCAGCGAGCAGCCTTCTGGTGGTTTCTGCCTCAAGCGCCAGCCCTGACTTCCCTCGAAGATGGGCTAAAACGGTCTCATTTCTCCACAGGGTACTCACGGTATTCCAGATTACACTGTGCACATATTTTGGGGGACAGACCCCAAGATGCCTTTCTTTGTACCAGTTTCACCTGCCATGCAGTAGGAGGCTCCAGTTTCTTCACACCCTTGTTGACGCTTAGTGGTTGGCATTTGGCCAGAGTGGTGAGTGTCAAGTCATTTCTTGATCATTTACTTCCATATGTGTGTGTGGGTCACTTGCATGTATGCCATGGTGCCTGTGGAGGTGAGAGGATAATTTGAGGGAGTTGGTTCTCTCCTTCTACCACATGAGTTCAGGTTCTGTGTCTTGAAGGTAAGCGCCTTTCCCGCTGAGCCACCTCGTTTTGTTTTGATCCCCCCCCCCCCCCCCGCATGCCTGCTGAGGCTGAGCAGCACTGTTCTGATTTATTGGTCAGTAGAATGTCCTCTTGTGTGAATTACGCACCCAAGGGTGTTCCATGGAACTTAGCAGGTGATCTTGTTACAGGGCCTCTCTAGGGACATTTGAGTGAGTCTCTTGGGTTTAGCACCAGTTTGCTGAGCAGCTAGAAAGAATTCCAGATGGTAACAGCAGACAGAACACAGCTGCAGGAAGCTTGGGGGAGGCCATGGGATTCTCCTGTGTGTCTCACTGATGTCCTATGGAGTGACAGGTCCCAGAGAGCCTCCCTTTCTGGGAGCCCTCCCCCTATTTCCCAGCTGTTTATAGAAGTGAGCAGTGAGGCCTCTGAGGTGCTCAGTCCTGGGAAGCCCATCCATAGCCACACAGTATGGTACCTCTGCATAGCGGCTGAGCCCCTAGAACACAGGTGGAGTCATTAGGAATGCAGCCTGCAGCACCCAAGAAGGTCACACAGGTGGGTCCTGTTAGGGTGAGAGAGGAAGCCAACGCTACTGTCTTGTGTCTTTGGTTAGAGTAGATCACGTGTTCAGATCCACGCTGGAGTGGCGCTGGCGGTGAGTGGCTATTGCAGAAGTAGGTGCACGGGCTTGGGGCTCACCCGCAGTGGGGTGGCCAAAGCAGAGGAGTCGGGTGTGATTAAAGGCAGTGACATTGCCTTCCCCTGTAGGCTGCATTGTCTGTTCTGTTCTCTGAAGGAAGACGGTGATGGCCAAAGAGGCTGAGTGTCTGCAGAGACGGCACAGCTGGCAACCGTGGATTCAGGATTCACACTTAGTCACCTTGGGCAGCCCAGGCGCACCTTTTAAATGGATGGAGGCGCTCCCAGGCCCCGCCTCTTTTTTACCATTGTCTCTTGTCTGTACCACTATCTCCCTTCGCCTTACAGCTTAGCAGGTGTCTGATCAGCGGCATGCTGGTCCACCTCCCTGAGGCGCTCTCAACCCCACAGCCATAGGGTGGGGGCGTTGTATGGCTTGTCCTCCCCAGGGACCAGAAGGAAGAGCATGCCTGTGAGGCACCCTAGTCTATGTCTAAATGCAGGCTTCAGATTCTCAGGAGGCTTCTGGACCTCCTCTGTGGTGCCCAAGACAGCTCAGTGGGAAACGGGGACCTGGAGAAAGCCAGCCAGCTCTGGACTGTCCTGTTTGGATTCGCCATTCCCATACGAAGTCCCTGGGTCAGTGACATCATCCCTGTGCCTCAGTGTTCCCATCTGGGAGGTGGGTTCAGTCCTCGTGGGGTTGTGAAGCTAGTGAGCTAGTTGGTACTTAGAGCGATATCTGAGATCATAATTAATTCCAATGATTGGCTCGGGCTCCTGAGGGTCCCTGAGCTCCCTGCATTGAAGCCTGCTCCACCGGCTGCTCTGAGAACAGCCGCCCACTCGTGGTGGACTCTGCACGCATTTCTCTTAACACAGCGCAAAGAGGTTCTCACGGTGCAAACAGGGAAATGGAGACTCCAGAAAGTGGGGTAACTGTCCAAGTTCACACCTAAGAAGTGGCTGAGCCAGAACTTGAACTGGATTTCAGAGTTGGGTTTCTCTGGTTTTAGCCCTTTTTTCTTGGTCACTGGAGGCCATCCTGGACCAGGCTGGAGAGATACTGGGACAGGGAAGTGGGCGTGGCTTCCATGTGGTTCTGATTGTCTCTTCCAACTGCCCCCTTAGGAATCTGGACCCACTGACTATGGGAAGAGGCCACTAGCCCGGCTCACACAGCCAGGAAGGTGTGCGACTGAGATCCACCTTGTCCTTGAACTTGGGTCTGAGGCCAGCTCTGGCTCAAGGCCACCCTCAGCTTCAGCCACTTTGCAGCCTGTGTCATGATGTCACACGCTTTTTCCAAGTGCATGTTTGGACTTAACCCAGGTTTAGAGTGGAGGCCATGTAGGAGAAGTCAGTTAAGTTATACCTCCCCGTCTGAGATCTTTCGGTACTGCTGCCCAGGGAAGGGAATAGGAGAGAGGGGAACCCTTCAACACGTAAGGGTTCCCCCAAATACCCTTCCAGTTGTTACATGCCAGCTGTGGGAATGTCCAGCATACTCTGTGAGGTCAAGGGGGGCACTGGGTTGGAGCACAGTTGGAATATACAAACAGTGTCCACCAGATGGGGCCTGTGGCAAAGCCAGGTACTGGGAAGTTCCTGGAAAGCCCCCCCAACCCTCCCCAACCCCCCCACTTCCAGGACACGCTTTGTGTGCTCACAAGGCTGTGGAACTCAGATGTGCAGATGGGTGCGTCTCTGAGAAGCTGATTTTAACTTTCAAGAGTCATGCAATGCATTGCGGACCTGTACCTGTTGTCCATGTGTGCAGAGGGGTATACATACGGCATCTGTGAGTACAGGTAGCCCAAGTATGCACTGTGTGCATATATGTGCAGAGATGAGTGAAGAGCGTGTGGGCATGTGGCAGAGGTCAGACCTGAACCTGGGTCTTGAGTTCACCTGAGTCTCTTCCTAGGAAGTGTGGAGGCCTAGGGGATAGAGCAGCCGGCCTTTTGGGGTGCTGTCTGCATAAAACATTCTACAGTACCCCAAGTCAGGTGGCGATGGGGGGTGGTGCTCCTTCAAAATTAAGCTCTTTGAAGGTCTTTGGAGTGGGAAGAAGAGCTTCTAGAATCTTGTTTCAGAGCTTGCTGAGTTCAGCAAGGGAAGCCACAGACAGTGGCTACAGAAAGGATTTGATTTCCAGCTGGGAAAGGGAATCAGCACCCCAGGGAAGTAATCAAAGGCACCTAGAGAAAGGAGATGGGGTGCCATCAAAAGCTGAGAACTTGACCCCAGCCTTGGTCAGAACAGGATTCTATCCCAGCTCTGTTGCTCCAAGGCTGGGAGACTTGAGCAAGTTACTTACCCTCTTTGAGCCATTTCCTGGGCTAGAAAGGGAAGAGAGGACAGTGCTGACCTCCCAGCACTGCTAGGTAGAACTGTGAAGTTACAGGCTGGGCTAGCCTCGGGCAAGGAATGGAAGACTGTGGGCCATAAGCTAGCTGGCTCTGAGGTTTCTGTTCTGTCCTATAGGGAGGCGGCATCACTTTGAGGTTTTGGGTACCATCTGCAGGGAAAGTAGAAGTTCCTAGGAGGCTGACAGAGAGGTGACTCAGGAACTGACTGCCTGGGTCACAGACAAGTGTGTCCCTCCCCTCTTCCGTTCCATTGGCTGCCATTGCCCGAAAGCCATCCTTATCCCCGCTGCGAGTGTGCCTCCCACCCAGCTTCCAAACCATGTTCCTCCTCGTCCTGATGAGCTCTTCTACCTCATTGGGCCTCAGTTTGTTGACCTGCAAAATGGGCACAGCCACCTCTGCTGTAAGGATCAAGGCAAATCCTGCCACCACCATGGAGAGCAGGCACCATGAGCCTGTAATAGTGACAACCGAAAGGGACAGAGACTAAAGTGAGAGTCACTGTCATTTTACCAAAGCAACCACAGAATTCTCCCTTTTTTGTTTGACTCATGGCTGATACCTCAGTTAATGGCGAGGACCCCTGCCCACACTTACATGTTGCAGGAGGAAGAGAACGAAGGGAAGGGGGAGGAGCTGGGAAGACAGAGCGGACAAAATGTGTGTGTGGTTGGAGGGGGAGAATTAAAAACAGAGATGAGGGGCTGGAGAGATGGCTCAGTGGTTAAGAGCATTGCCTAATCTTCCAAAGGTCCTGAGTTCAGTTCCCAGCAACCACACGGTGGCTCACAACTATCCGTAATGGGGTCTGGTGCCCTCTTCTGGCCTGCAGACAGACAGAACATTGTATACATAATAAATAAATAAATATTAAAAACAGAGATGAGGGGCTGGGAATGGTGGTGCCTGCTTATCATCCAGCACTCAGGAGGCTGAGGCAGGAAGATGGCAAGTTGGAAGGCAGTCTGGGATACAGAGTAAGATTCTCCCCCATTCCCCATGAGAGTGGAGTAGCCCTGTGTTCCTCTTCCCAGGGTTTTTTTTTTTTTTTTTGGTGGGGGGATGGTAGAGGTGCTGAAGATTTGGGTTTTAGAGGACATGGCAGGTCCATGGCCACCCTGCAGGCTGACAGAGGGTCAGAGGCCTTGCAGGCCAAAAGCTGACATCTTTGAGGCAGGGGTTCACATGGGTTGATATGGAATGTCCTTCTGTATATGTGTTGCTTTTATTGGTTGATGAATAAAGCTGTTTGGGCTAATGGCTTAGCAGAGTAAACTCAGGCGGGAAATCAGAACAGAGAGAGAGAGAGAGAGAGCAGAGTCAGAGAGAGAGAGAGAGAGAGAGAGAGAGAGAGTAAGAGCAGAGTCAGAGAGACACCATGTAGCCAGAGGAGACAGACACAAGACCCTTACCAGTAAGTCACAGCCTCATGCTGTTACACAGATTAATAGAAATGGGTTAATTTAAGATGTAAGAGTTAATTAATAAGAAGCCTGAGCTAATAGTTATATAGTTTCTGTGTGATATTTGGATCTGGGCAGTCAGGAAATGAACGAATGGTCTCCATTTACAATGGGTATCCTGCATTCCTCCCCTGCTATCTCTGTTTTTTTGTTTTGTTTTGTTTTTCGAGACAGGGTTTCTCTGTGGTTTTGGAGCCTGTCCTGGAACTAGCTCTTGTAGACCAGGCTGGTCTCGAACTCACAGAGATCCACCTGCCTCTGCCTCCCAAGTGCTGGGATTAAAGGCGTGCGCCACCACCGCCCGGCTCTCTGTTTTTTTGTTTTTTTTTGTTTTTTTTTTTTAAATAGACTTACCATTTCTATTTAAACGTATGTGTGGGTATGCACATGTGAATGCAGTGCCCATGGAGTCCAGAAGAGGGCATCAGAGCTCTAGAGTTGAAATTATAGGTAGTTGTAAACTGCCCAGTATGGGTGCTGGGAACAAAACCCTGGCCCTCTGGATGAGTGATAAACACTTAGTCCTGTTTCTGATTACAAAGCCATCTGTGGGTAGAATCCCAGATTCTTACGCCCCAATACCTACCACAACATTGGAAACCAAAGAGACTGAGGATGAAGCTCTGGGGTAGATTGCTTGCCTAGGATATGCTAGGTTGAGTTTTTTTCCTTTCAAATCCACAGTGTGAAGCTGTAATCTCAGCAACAGGGAAGTGGAGGCAGAGGACCAGAAGCTCAAGGCTATCCTCAGCTACATAGTGAGTTTGAGGGTAGCCTGGGCTATGTGAGATCCCATCTCCAATGAATGAATTAGCGAAGAGATAAAATCAAACCATGGTATGCTAGAGTACCTCCTTGAAGCTAATCCTTGTGTGGTGTGAGGTAGGGGTCTAATTGAGTTGGGGTTTTCCCTCCTATGCGGCTAGCCTGCTGGCCCGGAATCCTCTGATGTGTGTCTTTTCCTTTCTGGTTTCTGGGACCAACCTATTTCCCACCTATTCTTGTGTATCTACTCCATGCGAGTGAATCCGTCCTGGCTTCTCATTCTGTCCTGCTCCTCTTCTCTGTCATCTCGACGAGGTGACGTCGGGATCTGATGGGAAAGCTCTCTCACCCCAGTAGTCTTCAAATGAGCCCCAGGCTGCTCTCGACCCTGTGACTTCATGATAATTTCAAGTGTCAGGTTTCAGAAGAGGCCTAGCTGCGGTTTTAATGGGAACGGCCTGAATTTATGGGCACAGGTGAGGAGGGAAAGAAAGACCTTTACCTTAGACAGTGCCAGGCTGTGACTACAGTGGCTCCCTGCTCAGCTCTCTTCTAGATGGGCCAGTAGGCTCTGATGCGCCGTGGCAGGGGTGCCAGGCAGGGTCCCTAGGGAAAGCACACTCTCCCACTCCAACCAAATGAAGCTTTCTCATGAAAAGACTAAGTTATACTTATAAAAAGGTAATTATGGAAGCCAGTGAGATGGCTCAGCTGGAAAAGGCTCTGAGTACAATCCCTAGGACCCACATGGTGGAAAGAGAGAACTTACTCCTGCAAGTTGTCTTTAAATATATATATATATATATATATATATATATATATATATATATTGCATAATTAACTTTTATTTTCGTTGGTGTTTGGCCTGCATGTATGTTTGTGTGAGGGTGTCATAAGTCCTGGAACTAGAGTTACAGACAGTTGTGAGCTGCCATGTGGGTGCTGGGAATTGAACCCGTGTCTTCCAGAAGAACAGCCAGTGCTCTTAACTGCTGAGCCATCTCTCCGGCCCTGTGAGTTGTCTTCTGATCTCCAGATGTCTTCTGTGTCGTGTGCCCACCCCTCCCCAAATAAATAGATTGGTAGCAAGTTTTTTTTTAAAGAAATATTTTTAATTAATTAAGGCTGGGTATGTGGCTCAGTAGTAAATTACTTGGTCTAGCATATGGGAGGCCTGGACAAATTGACCAGCTCCATGTCCCAGCGACAGATCTTGATTCAAAAATTCCGGGGGGTGGTGTCTGAGGTTGACTTCTCGCCTCCACATGTTCATCTAGGCAATACGCTTGCGTGTGCACATGCCTACACATTCAGTCCTCCACATGCTCATATAGGCAATACGGTTGTGTGTGCATGTCCCCATATATTTAATTACACAAATTTAAGATGGCGTGGAACTTAAGGGGCTCTAATTTTTTTTGTGTGTGGCTGTTTGATGTCTTTTCCTTGGCGTCCCTCTGGGAAGCACAGTGTAACACAAGCTGGGAATGTCCACAATCCTGCTCCAAATTTGCAGGCATCTATCTGATCAGCGATACTTCACAGCCATCTGGACACAGCCTCAGCCCACAAATAAATCACCCTTGCCTTCTTCCAGGATGGAACAATATTCCCTTGTCCACTCAACCAGGGTGTTTTGTAGGGTGTGTGTTGAGGCGGGGAACCAGTTACCACTTACCATGACCTGGCTGTCTGTTACCTGTGGTCAAAAGAGTTCACTGTCTTATGCTATGGCTAAATTCTTCACGTCTAATTGATAAATTATGTTTCCTCATAGATAAGTGTGCATAAGAAAGACACAGTGTATGATCTGAGGTGTCAGGGATTTCCTGTGGGCCTTGGAGAGTGCCCCCTGCACCTTAGGAAAGTTGTGGGTAGGGCAATGTTGAGACCTTGTAAAAAGGGAAGCCACATAACCCAGACCTGAACGGGAGGATTAGGGAGCAGATCTTGGGGCCAGTGAGGACTGGAGAGGAGCAGTTCTACAGGAGCTGTTCAAATTTGAGGCCCCCCCGGGGAGGAAGACTAGGCACCACTAGCCCCAACTTCCTCTCTTTCCACCCTTTGATCTCCTAACAGGTATACCATTGGTCAATCCAAATGTTAGTCAGACAGCAAGGGCTCCTGGGAGTTGTAGTCCACTGAGGTCAGCAGGTGCAGAGCGAATGGGGGAGGAGAACTAAAAGCAAATATTAACACACAGACAATGCAATTGTTTATTTAAGTAGTATTGGCATTGGAGGAGAGCTGGGCCCGGAGACTCTGTCCCACTAGTGGGGTTCCTCAGTAGTTCTGATGGCTCATGGGGAATTGGCGCTTGACTGAGGCCCTATCCGAACTCTGTGGCCCATTCTTCCTCCCCGTCAATCGTAGATCACCGTGGACAAGCTAGGCATCTGCCCTTACTCTGGCCCCTGAACTCATGGTAAACTGAAACTTGCCACTTCAGGACTTTAGCACCCCACCTGCAGTCTGGGAGCGCCAATCACACCACGGGCCAGCCGCCTCTTCGCATTCTCAGTGCTTCACGCACATCCTTGTCCCATCGTGGGAACATTGTCGCACTTGCACCCACGAGGAAAAGAAGTCACAAAGGTACACTGGGTTGCCCAGGTCTCTAAGCCTCGGGTGACACAGCTATACTCAACATCCAGTCTAGCCACTCTGCCGGGAGAGCAACTGACATTTATTTGTGAAGTGTTGGCAACCAGTAGCCATTTTATGGGGCTGCGGCTGCCAGCACTGGGTAGAAGGAATTGCTGCCCTTGATCCTTGCGGCCAGTCTGGACAGAGGCCGGGCGGTGGACTTGACCATGCGGCAGGTGGTTGCCAGGCTGTGTCCTCTCTCCCCGACTCTCTCAGGGTATTCCCACTAACAGATTAATTCCAAGGCTTGCCTCACTCCTTGCCTGGCAGCTGCGATGGGCAACGCCAGGCTCTCAAAGGGCATTTTCCTTTTGTTTCATTTTTGATGCCGAGATCTCGAATATCATTATGTGCCGGGCTGAGGACCTGCCAGCCTCTTCCCAGGGATTCTCGTATAGTTTATGAATTTCTCCAAGGACCCTGGCTGCTGCTGCTTCTTTCCGGATGGGCTGCCCAAGAAGGGCTTCTCTGTTTCTGTTGTAATTTCCTAACGTTGATCTGGGGAGGGGGGTGGCACTGGGAGTCCAGAATTCATCAGGACCTGCTTAAGTTTCTCTCGTTAAAAACAAACAAACAAACAAACAAACAAACACCAACCCAAAAAACGTGGCAAGCATTTTATCATGATAATATTTAAAATTGTATTGTCTTGTCCAAGGTCATTTGTCTGCGGAGAAAGTCTGAATTTCCTGGCTTTCATGGACCACCCATAATATCACTTCCTAGAGCTAACTCTATTTAGGGGTAAAGACCTAACTGCTTAATTCATTATTGCTGAGCCAGAGACCATTACAGATGTGGCTGGAATGGGAACCCCACATCTAATAAGGTACAGGCTGGCGATGTGCTCAGAACGTGGCCGGGAGAGAGACGGCTGGAATTTATTTTGTGAATAAAGCAATAAGCCGCTAAACAAAGCTAATACGTTTCAACGGAGACAGAAAGACACGATCGCTCAGTATTTATGTAGCAGCCTGTTCCTCAGTGGGACTGCAAGTTGCTGCCATTAAAATGGTCGGAATTCTTCAGAGACTTGGCTGTATTAAGTCATTTAAAAATATCACAGACTTAAAACAATCTGAATTATTGGATTTCCGTGCTGCTCCTGGGTAAGCATGTTTGCCGTGGCAATTTCCTGCTTGGTCAAAGGTGCAGCCTGACTGAGTGAGGAAGGAAGAAAACTTGTTGGCAGAATCTTTATGGGGTGCCAAATGGTTGAAACAAAACCAGATCTTGGTTTTGGGTCTGTAGTTCTGACTTTTAATTTTGACCTAATTTTAGATTCCCCAAAACATCTCAAAGAAATGTAAACAACATGTGCAGAAGACAGAACCCTCAAATGATAGTGTGCGTATTGTCCAGGTCTCAGGCTCTGCAGAGAGACACATGGGACGGTCTTGTCTCGTTTGCAAGGTTTGAGTTAGTCGTAGGCATGGCTTCTCCCTTTTCTCTCCTAACCACCTCTGTGTGTTTTCTAAAAACAAAGCTATTTGGTTACACAGGACACAAGGCAAGGATTCAAATCAGAGTGTTAACGTTAATACAATATGTTATCTGTTGACTTTGGGCCAAATTTGCCATTGAGTCCAGTTGATGGCTTTTGGAGACAAAGAAGACCCCTGGTCACCCCTTGTAATCACTTTGTCAAATCTCTTTGGCCTTCCCCAGCCTGGAAAGTGTGCGCAGCGCCCCTCTGTTTGTTTGGACACTGACTTTTTTTTTTGAAGGAAGCAGTCCATTTATTTTGGAGAATTCCCCCCCTGTTTGGAATTGTGTGATATTTCTTCACAGTTAAATTTAGACTCTGCACTTTGGGCAGGAATACCACACAGGCAGAAGTCTTTCTCGGTACAACGTACCAGGGGTCTCACCACAGCAGTGTGTCCCATGACGGCAAAGTCAGACATATGTTAAAATACTCTTTCATTGGAAGCTCTGTTTGTTAAATGTGCTTTGAAAAGGTCTCACAATCTCTAGTTTTTTTTTTTAATTCTCTATTACAGGTTTTTAAAGAACAGACTCAAAGACATGGAAGCTGCAAGCTGCACAGACACCCAAGAAGAAATTGTAGCCATTTTAAAAAATTGCAACGCATTAGTTATGAAATTTGCCTAAATTCATTTTGCAGAATGAGAGCTGTAATTTGAAGGCAGAGTTATCGAGAGAGGAAATAAACCACATGTCACGTGCAATTTAATCTGGCAGGGAAATGGGCCACTCGGAATTGCTAACTTGGCCTAATTCGTTTCTTCTCTGGGAAAGCTCCGCTTTTCGTCTGAGGAGTCTTTTCAACTCCTGAGTTAATGTATTTGCCCAGCCGTCACAGAAAAAATGTATGAGGACAGTAAGAGAAATACTGTATCCTCCTTTAAATCACACGCAGCTCGAGTGATGGCTGGGAGCGATCACACCTTCTCCCGAAGCATTTAAGAAACAGTTATTTACATTACATTAAAAACTTTAATTGCTTCGAAGCACGTGCTCGGAGACACAAATATTGGAAAATCATCAAAAATATCCATCATGATTCTCTGTCCTTTACAAGTCTTCTAAACTTCATCTTTTTTATAGCCCACTGTATTGATCTATTGTCCCAGACCAAGAGTGATGCCAAGAGTCCAAGCAGGGTCATAAAAAGAGAATATAATTTCGGCTAGCTGTCCATAAAAGCTGGTCTTTTGACAGAGAAGCGTGGGGGGGGGGGGCTGTGGCTCTTCTTTTGGAAGGGGAAGTAAATGGGGGTGATGTGCGGGATAGCTGCACAGGGCCAGGAAAGAAGGGTCATGAGGAGTTTTGGGGATTGGTGTCTCCAGGCGTGATGGGATTCTGAGTCCTTTCTGGAGGGTGAGATATAGGGAGAGGTCTGGGGGTTCGTAGGCACAGAAAGGGAAAGGAAAATGTGAACGATGACTCCTTGTCACTTCTTTGGTCCAGGGTCTGAACTTTAAAAGGCTAGGATCTCCCCTCCCTGCGCTAAAGATCAATTCTCCAAAGGCAACGAAAGCACAGGAACGCCATGCTGCAGGGCTGGGGGTCCCCTGGTGGGTTGACCACAGTAAAGTTTACATGACCTCCACACAATGGTAAGAGGTCCGGAGCCCCTGTAGCAGGCCTGGGGCCCCTCAACAGATCCAAGAGTCTTTGGGGAAAGGCTTTTGCAAAGGTTTCTCTAAGAATACCCTGAAGCGATGATCACTCCACATCAGGGTCTTGCATGGTAAAGTTGTGGGGTGCGCTACCCCCGCTAAATAATAATGACCAAAGCCCTACTGTGAAGACTCAAAGCACAGACACGCAGGGTCCTGGGTCCCCAGCCTGGACCACGACTCCGTCACGGGTCGAAGGCTCCGGTGGGGGCGAGCACGATGCTAGGCGCAGGGAGACTTTCCCCACGGCTCCGGGACGCCCCCTGGCGGCCGCCACCCGCAGCGCACGGAAGCGTGTGTCGCGCGGGGAACCTCGGCCGGCCCGGCGCGCGTGTGCTCCGTGCTCCCCTCGCGCGAAGCACGCAGAGTCCGGCCCCACGCGCTGCAGAACGCCCACTTTGTTCTTTCCGGTCCCCGTCGCCCGCGGCCCCTCCGCGCTCCCGCCGCCCCCTGCGCATCGATCCGCGCGCGCGGCGCTGTCGATAAGTTTGCGAGAAGCCAAAGTCAAGTGCGTGCGCGCAGAGCCGGGCCGCGCTCCCGGGGTCCAGCCCGGGTGTTGGCGGCAGCCGCATCCCCGGCCGCGCGCCCGCCCCCAAGATGGCGGCCGAGGGGGGACCGCGGGGGGCCCGGGGGCCGAGGCCGGCCAGGGCGGCACGGGCGACCAGGGGGCCGCGCTCAAAACGGCGCCTGGACCTGCGGCGGCTGCAGGTGAGCTGGCCAGCTTGCCTTTGTTCGCCGCCGCCTCGATCGGCCGGGACGTGGGAGCCTCCGGGGCGGGAGGATCGCGGGGAGCGGGAGGAGCGCGGGGAGCACGGAGAGCGCGGGCAGCGCGGGGAGCGGGACGCGGCTGCGCAGCCGCCCAGCCACCACCGCCGCCGCCACCGGCTGCTGCAGCCCGGACGCTTGGTGCTCCTCCCGGACCGATCCCTGCGGGTTAGTCTCTGCGTCTTGCTTTTCCCCTCCCTCAGTTTGCTAACCCCCTCCGTCCGTTTTCCCTCCCTCCCTGCTTTCTGCCTCCCTCCTTTACACCTCTGTCTTGCCACCCCCTCCTGCGTTGCTTTCCTTACCCTCCCCTTGCTTGCTCCCTCATCTTGCCCCCTTCCCCCGCTTGCTCACCCCCACCTCCACCTTCCCCTCCATCCCAGTCCCCAGGCCTGGAGCCCCAGGCTCGAGCGCGCGCAACTTTGCGCACCTGCCGCGGGGCGGAGCAGGTGCGCGGGCTGCGGCCCCTGGGAACTTTTGCACCCGCGGCCCAGGCTTGTGGCTCTACCTCTCCGGCTTCCGCACCCTGCTCTCCCTGCCCTGGGTCTCCTGGGTTCCCGTGGACCCCCTCGCTCCTCTCTCCTTCCCTGGGGCGACGCTCTTCACAGCCCCAGCACTTTTTCCGCTGTTCCTGGTGCGCGGGCACCCGGTGCCTCGGGGTTGGGATGTTTGCTGCCATCTTTCTGAGGCCCAGGGTTGTGGGGGGGTGTTTCACAGCACCCCAACTGGAGACACAGTATGCCCGCAGAGGCTCCCCATGCCCTGCAGTCGGACAGAGTCGCGGCAGGTGCGGCGATGACTAGGGGCGGGGAAGGCGTACCGCGCTCTGAGAGCATTCTGCCTGGCCAGTGACATTCTCAGAAGATGGGGCAGCATGTCGAGATTTTATTAAAAATAAATAAATAAAAGCGGGGGGCACCCACTTTATCCTTTAATCTGCCAGCAGATCTCGTTAAGTTGCCTCTGATAAGTGGCTCCAGCCCCCCTCTTCTCTGTCCCTACTTCTCGTTCCCCTCCTCCCGCAAAGCCATTGAGCCGGAGAGAAAATCGGGGCACTCAGGCATGCAGTTAATAACTGCGAGAACCGTACAATTCCTGATCCGCGCCCGAGTTGAGGTTACAGTTTGGTGGCCGGCTGAGATGGGCAGGGTTGTTAGCTGTGCTTGCTGATTTAAAAGATGCTAAAGTGGCCTTTGGTGGGGGGTGGGAAGAGAAGGAATGAGAGGGAGAGAGAGTTGGGTAGCCACATTGGGCTTGGCACGAAGGCCAATGGTAATCGTATTCCCTGCTAATGTTTGTAAATGAGACCCGGGCAGGCTGGGGGACAGCGTCTTTATTTATGATTGATGTTCTGTAACATAAGGAATGACAAGAACGCGGCAGACGAGAGGGGAGTGAGCAGCTGGGCTGGAGGAAGCCCTTAGCCGGGTGCTATTGTTATTCTGCTGGAGAGAATTGCCACGGTGAGGTTTACAGCGCCGGTATTTGCCCGGGTCGGCGGGAGTGCCAGTTAACACAATTCTCATTAGATAACTCGCTTTCCATCGAGGAGCTTGGGCTGCAGCCTTGATGGGAGAGAAGCTGACCCGCGGCTGAGAGCTGGGTGCGGCTTCCCGCATTGATTTCTGAGCTGGGGGTGTTGATGCTTGCTGCTCCCTGCCCCTAGTCTTGGTGGGGAGTCTTTTGTGGAAGGTCACCCCAGTCTTGGTTCCAGCTGAGTCCCTAGGGTCTGCAAGCCTTTTGTTAGGTTCTTAGAACACACTGAGATAGAAAAGGATATTTGAGCTGTAAGGGGGTGGTAGACAGGCCTGTCCAGGTGGCAGCACCAAGACCTCTTCTCCCCCAATAGGGGATGTGCAAGGGTGTGTGTCTGGGGGAACTCATTAAGACAATGGCTGTACATCTGGTACAAACAGACTCCCAGGGAGTGGGAGGGGGGGTTTCATCTGAATCGATATAAAGAAGAGATGTCCCCCAGGGAGTTTGCAAAGGATGCATAGTTCTAGAGCTCAGAGCTATGACTGTGGCAGTTCCAGCATGCAGCTACCCAGGCCCAGGCCAGCACAACTGCCCACTCCTTCCCCAGTCTCAGAATCTCCTGTGCTCCCTTGCACAGTGGGCAAAGCCCAGGGCCTTTCGAGTATCCACCTCTGAGCCCTTTGCCCAGGGACCCTTTCTGGTGTGTCCTGCTAATGACTCCTCCTCCACGCTCGCCTGCATCTTCATTTTTCGTCCTCCACAGAGGAGAGGAAACTTCTGCAGCTTATTTTGACATACAGGTAGGAACTGTGGATCTATGCAGGCTCGGAACTGGGGGCTCCCATACCCAGGGCTGGTGGCCTGGGAGGACTGTGAGTCTTGTATCCTGGGTTGTTCAGGTTGTGTGGTTCCTTGAAGCTTGATTCCTAAGTCTTAAAGTGATCGAACCAGTAAAAGCAGCCCATGTCCCCAGGCTGGACCACATTGCTGACGCTGTCCCATTCTGGACAAGAAAGGTGACCTTGTGCCAGCTGGGCTCTCAGCCCTCTGAAGTATAATATATATATATATATATATATATATATATATATATATATATATATATATATATATATATATTTTAAACATGAAAGCTGTCCAGTTAGTCATTATTTGTTCCAGCACATTCTCTGAGCGTGGTAGAGCGAACATGCTGGGGCTGGCTTGGTGGGGTGGAAGTCAGTCAACCTCAGGGGTTGGGGGCTCAAGGACCTTGGCACTCCTCAGTCCCCTCCCCCACTCTCCTTCTTTCCCCCTCTTTGCTAGTAGCAGCCCAGAAATAAGGAGAAATAAAATCCCATCCTGAGTTAATGCTGGCATATTTCATTTGGTTATAGGATGGTTTTATGGTGAGCATCACTAATGCGGGCTTATTTTATGGCTTTTCTGTGTATTGTCGTTGTAACCGGATTCATGGGTTCATGGTTTTCTCTTCTGTTTTTCTTTACCTCTTCTCTCCCCTTAGATGACGTTCTGGGTCCTGGCCCCCAGAACATCGTTCCTCTCCCCCGCAAAGAGAGTTGCTTAAGCTAAGCAGTTAGGGGCACCCAGTTTGAATGAGGGGATGGAGTCCCTCTGCCCAGCTGTGTTTGTGGGAGAGGGGAGTGGTGGGGTTGGTGGCCCCTCCCAGGAGACTTGGGTAGAAAAATGCTGTCCCACTCTGAGGAATCCGCCGAACCCTCAGGATGAGCCAGCAAGACTGGGCCTTTTAGAAGCGTATTACAGAAACTTCTAGAATGGCTGGAGGCCAGGTATTGCTTCGTGGAATATTGTTCTGTGCTCAAAGTTCAGAAAAGAGTGTCGATATAATTAAAATATTATAACCCTGTGATGTTCAGAAGCAGGTAGATTTTACACATCAGCTGTGAAGTGCTTAGACATTCATTAGAGTCCGTGACAGCTTGACTCACCTAAATGTGCTATCATTTCACACGTGTCAAATCCTCTTTCTCCCCATGACGGCGGTAAATAAGCCATCAGCCGTGGTGAGTCCTAACTTTGGAAACTCTGACAGTGCAGAGTTGCTGTCTGTCAGAGCGGGGAGGAGGCAGGAAGGGCTCGGTGTGCCATGCCAGGCCAGTATGTGGGGAGACCGAGGTGGGGGTGGGGGTATAGGTGGGATCAGGGGAACTTTCTCTAGAAACACCTCAAGGTTAAGAAGGTTGAGCCCAAGCCACCGTCCTGTATGCGTTCATTAAGTCCAGCCGGCTGGTGAGCCATTCCTTCTGCCTTCCTGCTTCCCGAGACCTTTTCTCAGAAAGAGGTGGAAGCAGATGTTCATGTATTAAGGAGCCCAACCATCGTTTCTGGGTACCTCCCTCTCCCCCAGTCCTGGTTTCTCACCTGGTCAGAAAGATGGGCTCTCTGTTGGAGTGCTGGGCAGGAGCAGAGCAGCCCCCGCCCCCGGCCCAGGTTGTGTGTGTGTTGGGGGTATCTTAGGATTTCCTTTAGGAGATGCAGACAGTATGAGGAGCTGGCTGAGCACTTTGGTGTCTAGGTGGCCTGCACAGACCTGGCTGCATGGGGGTGGGGGTTGTGCCAGCATATACACAAATAGAATAATTGCCCCCCCCGTCTTTCTTTTTCTTTTATCTTGCCCATTAAAAGAGGATTCTATCTTCAAACTTGACATTCTGCGAGGTAACCTTTCTTCCGGCAGATGGTGTCTTAAACGTGAACACCTTGGCTGGTTTAAGTTTGGGTCTGGTTGATGGCAATCAGGGGCTGCCTAGAAACTGTGGGTTTGTATGCCATTTTCTGTAAGGGGAGCAACGGCTAGCTTGTTCCCGGTCACCTGGCAGTGAGACAGGGCTAGGTACGGCCTTGAAGCGGTAACTTGGTACAGGTGAGGCTCACGTGGGCCATGAAGCGGTGACTTGGTACGGGTGAGGCTCACGTGGGCCATGAAGCGGTGACTTGGTACAGGTGAGGCTCACGTGGGCCTTTCCTACCTGTGCTTTTTCTTTTCTCTTTTTCTTTGAGACGGGGCTGACTAGCGCAGGCTTGCCTCAAACTCTGGATCCTACTGCCTCAGCTTTCCAAGTGCTAGGACCCAGGCAACCCTGTACTGGCCTGCTTTTGATCCTGGCCTGGGGACCTGTCTCTAGGGTGGGGGAGATGACCCAGCACCCCAGGTCTCCCAGAAGACTGAGCCACTGTGTAGACTGAGGTAGAGAGAGGAAGGGCCACCCAGTGTCACATTCTATGGCTTAGCCCAGCTTCAGCCCTGCTGTGACTGGTGTTGGTGGTGATGGGGGGGGGGGGGCTGCTGGTCCTTTAAGTAATTTTATTCTGAGACAAGAAATTCTTAGGGTGAAGTTCACTGTATGCTGAGTCTCCCTGACTCCCTGGCAAAGATAGGTTGAAGTGCTTCATATGATATTTTCTCCCATGCATGCGTTAAGCCTCTAATCCCTTTGTTCTGATGAATACCATGGGACCTGACCCCACCCCTCCACCCCTCCATCTCTGTCCCCTACTCACTCTGCTCTTCCATCGCACAGAACCCACCCCTACCCCATGGCCTTTGCACATGCATTTCCCTTGTCTGGAACCTTGTCCTTGCCCCCAGTCTCTAGTCGTCACTGCTCTCCCCACAAACAGTAAGTCTGACCTCTCCCATTTTACTTTATTTCTGCGTGTAGGTGTGTGTACAGGTGCATGTGGGTGCGTGTGCAGGTGCGTGTGGGTGCGTGTGCAGGTTTGTGTGCAGGTGTGTGTGTGTGCAGGTGCGTGTAGGTGTGTGTGCAGGTGCGTGTGGGTGTGTGTGCAGGTGCGTGTGGGTGTGTGTTCAGGTGCGTGTGGGTGCGTGTGCAGGTGTGTGTGCAGGTGTGTGTGTGTGTGCAGGTGCATGGGTATGTATGTGTGTGCAGGTGTGTGTGTCTGTATGCAGGTGCATGTGGGTGCGTGTGCATGTGTGTGTGTGTGCAGGTGTGTGTGGGTATGTGCAGGTGCATGTGTGTGTGTGCAGGTGCATGTGTGTATGTGCAGGTGCATGTGTGTATGTGCAGGTGCGTGTGTGTGTGCGTGCAGGTGTGTGTGGGTGCGTGTGCAGGTGCATGTGGGTGGGTGTGCAGGTGCATGTGGGTGCGCATGGAGGCTGGTGATTGACATCAGGTGTCTCCCTCAGGCACTGGCCACCCTATTTTTGGGGTCAGGATGTGATGGTTAGTTCTGTCAACGGACATGGCCTCGAGTCTCCTGGAAGAGTGTAGTGAGGGGTTGTCTAGATTGGGTTAGCCTGGGGTGTGTCTGTATGTCTGTGGGGGATCATCTAAATGGATTTGGGAGACCCCAGTCTGGAAGCGTGCAGCACCGTTCCCTGCCTTGGCCCTGGGTTGTGTAAGAGCATAGGTAGCTAGCAACGATCGTACATGTGTTTGTGCTCTCTGATTCTGGCTGTGAATGTGCTAGTGCTTCCAGCCTTTCCAGGGTTTTCATTTTACTCCCTGAGCCATCTCCTCAGCCTGACTTGTTTTTTTTTATTATTATTTTTTGTTTACTTGTTTGTTTGTTTTTCAAGACAGGGTTTCTCTGTAGCTTTGGAGCCTGTCCTGGAACTGGCTCTTGTAGACCAGGCTGGCCTGGAACTCACAGAGACCCACCTGCCTCTGCCTCCTGAGTGCTGGGATTAAAGGCGTGCGCCACCACCGCCTTTGTGTGTGTATTTTAATGCAAAGGTGTATCCAGGCTTTCTAGGGACCGTGCATTTTCTCAAGGGTTGACCTCAGAACTTTCTGGGGCTGTGGTGGCTCTGTGCAGCCTAGGAAGTAGTTGTCTGCCATCAGATGTGGTAACTGTCTTCCACAAAGTCTCAGGACAATCACATACTTGGAGGTTCCTGGTTCACCATCCAACTCTGCCTCCATAGTGTGCCTGGAGCCTTGGCCAATGAAAGTGAATGGGTGTGACTGGCTGTAGCCAGTATGAACAAAGAGGTGTGGCTAGCCTTATAAGTGGTCCTAGGTCAATAAAACTTTATTCACAAAAGTAGGTGATGATAGCCATGGAGTGGCCTGGGGTCTGTGGTTACCCCCACATCTCCTGGTTGTGAAATATCTGTCATATAGGCAAGCCATTCCTGGATTTTCCCTTTTTAAGAAAGAATGTGTTTCCTCTGCTTTAAGATGGACGCCTGGCTGTCCAGGATTTTGATGGATGCCCTGCCTCCTGGCTTCCTGTCTCCCTGTCACGTGCCAGCTGTGTGACCTTGAGCAGTGACTAGCCAATCTGTGCCTTTCTCTTTCAGTGGGACTGTTAGTATTCCCCTACTGCGTGGAGTACAGCTGTGTTCAGCAGAGTGTGGGGCCTGTGGCCACGCTTTGTAAGTGCTTGTTCCTTCTTAGGTGTTTTTAGAGGGTGTGGGGCAGCAGCCAGAACCTGCTGGCTTGGCAGGCTGTCTCGAGGCTTTTTGGGTGTTGCAGTATGCTTTCCTAGTATCATGCAGACGCCTGCATAGGCGACAGAGGTTGCAGCATGGAACCCTGCGTGGCCCACAGATGTGTCTGCCTGTCTGTGTGGATGAACTGGGATGTGCATGCTTTCTCGTGAAAGCTGTTGCTGTTTAGAACATGGGAGATTTGAACTCAGAAATACAGCTGCTTCGGTTCCCTTGTAGATGAGGGGCTTTAGTGCCGGGAAGGGTGTTCCCAACTGAGGGAACAGCTGGTACAAAAGCGCAAAGGATTGGGGGTCCACGGGGGTCAGGACAACTGGAGGGCCAAGATCACTGGCTATCAAGGTTACCTTGTCCTGGTTATGGCTGTTTTAACAGGTGCCTTGAGTCAGAAAAAACTCTTCCAGGAACCCCAAGTCTCCTGACAGTCCCGTGGAGAGAGATGGGTGTGGTACAGAGACAAGTAGCTAGTCGCCTCCAAAAGTGGGTCCAAGGCTGCCTGCTGAACACCCTTCCCCACCCCCGCTCTGTCTCTGCCATCCTCTAGGAAAACCAAACTGCAGTTCCCGGATATACGTTTGTCATTTTAAAAAAAGGCAGAAGAAAATCAATCCCCGGGCGTTCTGCTCTGAGTTGGTTGTCTGCCCAGGGCGTCTGGAGCCCAGCAGTGCTTAAGACTGTGTGAGCCGCTGTCACTCAAACTGGACAGGACCAATGGGTCCCTGGGAGCCGCTCTGCTGGATTGGCTCGAACAATTGGCTGCTTAGGTGTGGGTGCTGTGGCTGGAGAAACCAGAGAGATGATCACCTCCCTGGGCAGGGACCCCTGAAAAGGTCGCCACTCAGCAGCTTGTCATTTGATAACTGTTGTCCCCCGTGAGCAACTCTGGACCTGTGTTGGTAGGCTGTGTTGAAGGCTCAAATCTTCTGTCTGCTGTTTGCCAGCTGTGTGGCTTGGGCTTTGTTGCTTAACCTCTCTGAGCCGTGGCTTCTCATCTATAAAGTGTGGATAGTTGCGGTAGTAAACTCAATGCTGGGAACCCAGCACACAGAAATGCTAGAGAGAGCTGAAATTTATAACTGCTGTTGTTTTACTCTGTAGATGTGTGTTTACCACTCATGGGGACACTAATAACGATAATTAGTAATTATATAAATAATAGTGTAACGACATAATTAAGAGAACTTGTAAACTATGTGGGTAGAGGGCATAGACATTACGTAGATGTTAGCCGGAAGGAGGAAGGCTGGGTGCCGGAAGCTGCGAGGTGACGGGCACAGGCAAGGTGAACACACATCTGGACACTGAGCTTGTCACCAGATGTTGGAATGTGACCAAGAAGTCGTCTGTACCTGACTTCCTGGAAACAATGACTTTTCAAGCGGGGATCTGAGGGAACACTCCCCAAAGTGGGAACAGCGTGTGCAAAGGCCTCGTGCGCAGAGAGCTGCATATAGCACAGACCTGGAGCAGGCAGGAGGAGGGCCCTCGGGTTCCAGCTGTGCTGTAGGGACCCCCTGTGCCCCCTCCTCTCCCAGAGGACAGTTGCTGCACTGTCAAACACAGGAAATGCCCTGGGAACTTTATTTTGTAACTAATTAACCCACTTCACCCACCTTCCCTTTCAATCTCATGACTGTGCATGGCACTGCCAGGGTTCAAATCCCAGCTCTGCCGCTTGCTAGCCGTGTGTCCTACTTTCTCTCTTGAGGCTTGGTTTTCCCACCCGCAAGTGGACATGTTGTTGGCTTTGTTGCTCATGGTTGCAAGGGTGTGTCTTGTAGAGTGTCCAGGGAAGATGACGGGTCTTAACTGCTCAGCCTCCACAGTGGGACACAGCACACAGAGGAGCTGGGACAGGCCCAATGCGTTTTCTTTGCTATGCACCCCATTTTTATGTGTGCTTCTTGGAGGCAGCAGACAGAAAGTGAGGTCACATACCTAGGGCTCCCACTGCTGGGAAACGCCCTCTAAGATGTCCATCAAATCCGAGGGAGCTGTCATGGTGCTCTAACTCTGGTCTGGTCCAAAACGTCTCTCTCTTGCCTCCTGCCTTCTTGCCTCTGTGGCATCTTCACTGTTTCCTGGCAGCACCCAACCACAGTCCTTTGCCCTGAGTGTCTGACCCGTCCTTCCTGGAGCTCTTCCTCTGGTTCGCTGACCCCTGCTTCTGTAGCCTCCATTTAGACAGAACCCCATCATCCTTTCTGAAATACTCCTTAGCTACCCCCACTGGTTTGATCATTCATTCATTCATTCATTCATTCATTTGTTCCTTCTTCCTTCTCCCCTCCCCTCAGGGAGTCACTCTGGAGCACTCGAGCTAATGGAAACCATTCGGCCTCAGGCCAGTGGTGAGCCTGGTTTATCTTTAGCTCTGTGCGTCTTGCTTTAGAAACTGGTGACCCCAATTCCAGCCCCCTTCTAATTAATGTGGCTATGAATTAATATCCAGTGGCTGTGGGCCACCTGCGATGGTTTGCCAGCCTCAGTCATAGAAGACTCAACGCACTTAGGGACAGCTGTCATGGTGACAGGACATAGGTAGGTGGCATCTCTCACCAGATGCCATGCTGAGACGCCACTCAGGGACCAGAGAGGAGCTGAGAGCGCGGACAGTGACTCCAGTCTAAAGTCAGAGTCCAGTCTGGAGATGTAACTGGTGTGAGCGACCCTTGGACCTGAGCAGGGAGGCGTTGGGCAACCCCTCTGTCTCAGTTTCCTTATCTGTAGGATAGGTATCAGGTCTAGCCCCCCTCTTCTCGGGATGTGAGATGAGACACAGAGGCCCTTGACCACGGCCTGGAGCCAGTTCCTGTCTCTCTGGCATCTCTTGCTCCTGTCTCTCTCACTTTGGGGCCTTTCTCAGTCCACTTCAGAGAACCAAGTCTCTGGGTGGAGGTGGCTGCTCTGATATCTGGCAGGAGGAGGCACTTAAGTTCGGATGACGTAGGTGTGGTGCCCCATGGCTCCTCTTGCCCAGCATAATCAGCTTCTTCCTGCTTGGTCTACTGAGAGCCAGAAGCTGGGAGATGAGGGTTGGGAGGTCAGAGCACGCCCTTGGGGTGCCCATGCAAGGTTTGGTGACTCTTGCGTCTTTATTCAAGCCAGACAGAAGTGAGAGCCTTGGCTCCCCTTGCTCTGTGATCCAAAGACCCCATCGATTCTCATTTTATCGCTCAATCCAATGCCATATTTCCCACAGGTGGCATTCCTAGGGCTGTAACCCAGGACCTGCCCGTCTCTGTGAGTGACCAGGGGGGTCGTGCAGGGCTGAGCCCACCTGCATTCCCTGCCCTTGCCTTTCTGCTCCCTCCCTCCTTCCTTCCCTCTCTCTCTTCCCCCTCCTTTTCCAAACAGTCTCCTATAGCCTAGGCTGGTTTCAAACTTGCTGTGTAGCCAAGGATGACCTTTAAGTCCTGCTCTTCCTGCCTCTTCCTCCCCGGTGTGGGAATTACAGGTGTGTGCACCACCCTGGTTTATGTGGTGCTGGGGAACGGAACCCAGAGCTCGTGTGCCCCAAGGCAAGTACTGTGCCGTCTCCCCTGCCTCTTCAAACAACCTTCCATCATCAACTCTAGGAAATGATCCTGGCCCCAGCCCAGAGCAGCCTGCACAGTAGGTTAGTCAGTGACTCCAGACTAGTGGTCTTAACCTGTGGGTCACGACCTCTTGGGAGGGTCACCTAAGACCAAGGGAAAACCCAGACTTTTACATTATGATTTATAACAGTAAGATTCATGCAGTTATGAAGTAGCAACGAAAATAATTTTATGACTGCAGGTCATCACAACATGAGGAACTGTATTAAAGGAACTGCTGAGAACCACTGCTCTAGAACATTCCCTAGTCTGGATGGATAGTGAGTGTCCCCCACCATCCAGCCCACCTTCCCACCAGTGTGGGGTGGCTTGACACCCCCAGTCCTGTGGCCTGTGTTCCACAAGATGAAACTCCGGACTGGACTGATAATAAGCAGCTATTGATCCCTGTGGTGGTCGTTATCAAGATTTATTTAGTCAATATGGCCTCCCCGCTCAATAAATCGTGTCGTTGATAAAGAAGGAAGGAGACGGACTTGTAGACTGTATTAAAAAGTTTTTCAGATTTTCATTTAACAGCTTACTCCATCCCCATCCTTTCCGAGCCAAGCCCGTAGCAGCAGCACAGGCTACCGGTGAACTTGGCACCCGCAAATTGATGTCTTCCCCTTCCTTCCGGGCTTTGCTTCACCCCCTCCCATCAGCATCCCGTTTTCTCATTTGATCTTCACTATCTTTGGGGGCTGACAGTGTAGTTACCCTAGACTATAGATGCAGTCTCTGAGCCCAAGATCATCCAGGGCTCCATCCCAGGCTGTCTGGCCGGAGTGTTTGCTCAGCGGCTGTCTCTCATGAAGTAAATGGCCGACTGTGTTTTCACTGGGTGCTGCTGTGAGCAGGCCTTGGAGCCTGCTGGGGTCTGTGGGTGCCAAACGGATGGGGAAGCACAGACGTGGAAACGGAGGGAAGAGAAGTGTCCAAGCCAGATGGGGGTGCCTGTCCACTCAGGGTGGCTGGCGCTGGGGGCCGCCCTGTGTAGGTGATGCTCAGGCCATTAGAAGGAGTTGATTAGGCAAAATGCGGGCAGAAGAGAGCTCATAGCCACAAGCAACTTCCTGCCCTCGGCAGGGTGGGCAACATCTGACCGCAGGTGTCAGGGTTTGAATGAGAAATGTCCGCCAAGGGCTCATGTGTTTCCCAGCTGGTGGCTCCCTTTAGGGAGTCGGGGCAACCTTTGTGAGTTGGGGCATTGGGCTTATATGTCTGTCCTGCCCACTTCCCCGGAGATGTGAGGGAGTCCAATCCTTCCCCTGCCCGCCACCATGCCACTGGACTGTGCTCTGTCATCCAGAGTAGCCCTTCCTCCTTCAAGGTGCCCATTAGGTGTTTGGTCGTAGGGAAGAAATAACAGCATAAGGATGTGGGGAGTAGCCCTGTTTTTTTGTCTCCAGGAAATCGGAGAGGCCAACTTCCCCTTCTCTTTAACCACCTTCCAGAATGTCACCTGCATTTCCGTTTCTGTCCCTAACTCTTCCACCCACCCTGCAGCTACTTCCAGCTGCCACCTCCTCACAGCCCCCCTCCAATCCTCCGCCATGTCCTCCTCTTCCCTTCCCACCTCCTGATGTCACTCCTTGGTTTGTTTTTGAGGCTCACTGCTCTCTGTTGGCCTTTAAGTGGTAGTCCCTCTCAGGTCCTTCTCGGTGTCTCTTCACTTTGTTCCCTAGGTGACTTGCGGTATCCCCTAGTTACCTGCTCTCCACCCAACCCTACCAGCTTCTTTACACAGCTTCCAACTTCTGCTCTTAGCAACATTGTAAAGTTTTATTGTACCTGTATTTACTTAATTTTATCTGTATGTCTGTCTTGCATGTGTGAATATAGACCATGGAGGTACCTGGTGCCTGTGGGGACCAGAAGAGTGACAGGTTGTTGTGAGCTGTAGCCTCATAAAACATCCTTCTGTGGGTGCTGGGAACCGAACTCAGGTCCTCTGCAAGAGCAGCTCTCTCAGCCACTAAGCCATCTCTCCAACCACTATGGACACCTTTTGACTGTGTGTGGCAAAGAGGTCTCTAGGTCCAGATGACCAGATTGAACTCTTCTCTCCTGGGCCTCCACCCGAGGACCACTGAGATCCACAGGACAGAAACTGTTGGCTCCCGTCTCCCACCCTCCCCCTGTCAGGCTGTCACTCAACCAAGGGGTTCACCTCCCACTGTCTGGGCACTCCATTCTCTACTCCCTGGACAAAGGCCCTGTCACTTCCCCTGGACTTTGCTTGTCTGGCTTGTCTTCTGGACTGCCTTTGGCTCCCCACCACCTCCTCTCCCAAAAGAACCCTGTTGAACCATCCTTTCCCTTTGGGTCACCAGGGACTGGTCCTTGTGGGTATCATTCCCTGTCCACAGTGAGGCTCTTCTGCCCTGTGTTCCCACAGCTGTGGTGTTCTGTGTGCACATGTGGTCAGCAGAGCCCTCGGAAACCATGAGCTGAAACAGATCCCTTCACCCTCAGGTTTCTTGTGGTTTGGTCACAGTGATGAAAAGGTAACCAAAAATGGTGGGCTGCTGGCTAAGCCCACCTCCCCCATAGACCCCAGGCTTCTTCCAGCTTGGCTTCTCTTGTAGCTTGTGTGGCCTCTGCCAATTCTGGAACGGAATGAAGGTGATTTTGCTTTTTTGGCTCCACTGTAGACTGTCTGGAAAATGGGTAGGCATATCACCACAGATGAAAGATGTGCTGAGAAGTTTAGTATTTGAAAAAGTGTATATTAAATATATTTTTTAATTACATTTATTTGTGTGCGTGCATGCATGCACTATGGTGTGCCTGCAGAGGTCAGAAGACAGCTTGCGGGAGGTCAGTTCTTGCATTCTACCATGTGGTCCTGGGAATTGAACTCGGTCATGAGGCTTAGTGGCAAGCACCCTCTGAGCCATCTTGCCAGCCCCCAAATATTTAGCTTTTGTTTTCTTTGTTCAGATTTAATGATCAGTTAGACCCTCAGTGCTTCCTCAGAACCCCCACTCAAGTGATTTTATTCCCACACTATGATGTGGGCCTTGCTAATCTCCCGTTTTCAGCGACTTGTCCCACGCCACACAACAGAGCCAGGCAGTCTGAGCAGCGTCTGCACACGCAGGCTTACCTGCCTGTTTTTGGTGCCACTGGGAAGGGGCCACTGTACCTCCAGCTGCCTCTCCCTTCTCCTAAAGCTAGTTCATGTGCGGGCTGATGAGCGCGGGTGGCCCGCAGGAGACAGAGATGCCTGACAGGAATGGGAGCCAGGGCCAGAGTTACCGCAAATGCTCCCCACATAAGCCGTAGGCTTATGACATGCAGGTCCCTATAGAAGGAACCAGAGGACACCCGTGACCATTTCCTGTCCCTCACCAGCTGAGGTCACTGGACCCGGTCCCTCAGGCCAGTAGCCTGGCGCCTCTCCAAGCCAGCCTGTCCCTCAGAGGAAGTCCTCCACAGCCTCCATGATTGAGGGAGTTGGTCCCACAGCCCGTGGCCTACTTTGAGAGGCTCAGCTCTGGAAAAGAATCCTTCGGAGCCCTGCAGGGCTCTGTGGAGGCTTCTGGAATGTGGGTAGCAGGAGGGACAAAGGCCCAGTTGCCACTGCCAGCCTAGCTGCCAAGGTGGGGATCCCAAGGAAGGCAGACCCCCTCCTTCTTCCTCAGATGCCCCCTCACATCCCATCCAGACGATGCCCTGGGCGGATAGGGCCAGCCTGAGCCCTGTAGGTGAGCAGCCTTAGCTGAGCCTGCTTCTTCCCTGGGGACCTTAGCTCTGCAAAGTGTGTGACCTCCACACACTGCTTTCAGGCTCTTTGCCTCAACTCTGCAGTGTGTTGGGCCCTTCCTGTAGTGCAGTGGAGGTGGGTTATGGCTTTCTTTGGGAACGGTATTTCTCAAGCTTGTCTGTGAAGCAACATAGTGTGGAGTGAGGCAGATCATGCATCTGTGTAGATGTATCAGTCAGTCATCGCCATGTAACAAGTCTTGTGGGGGGGTCATGACTGCAGGGCTCACAGGGTCTGTCAGTCAGGCAGAGCCCAGTTGAAGTGGCCATCACCACTCTTGACAGCTGGGCGTCAGCTGGCTCAGCTGCCGCAGGAGTGCCACCGCGTGGCCTGCCCGGTGGTTTCTCCCCACTGCACAGTGCCCAGGTTTCCAGAGGAAAGGTGGAAACTTGGCTTTCGTCATTAGGCTTGGACATTGGTTGTCACTCTGTCAGCTTTGCCTCCAGCAACCGTCAGCCGTCCAAAGGGAAAGAGGTCTAGACTCCACTCCTCAGTGACTGGTGTGTCAGCCACGCTTCATGAAGAACCTGGGAAGGGAGAGGGAGATATGGTAGCTGCCATCTTGGGAGAAGTTGTTTTCTGTGGAAAGGGAGGAGCTGATTCATATCATTCAGGTGCAGGTGTGACAGAAAGTGGTTGGGGGAGACGGTGAGTGTGTTATAGGTTGTGTGGAATGACTGGAAGTGACAGGAAGTAGGCAAGTAGGAGTGTAACAGGAAAGTCTATGAGGAGAGTGGATGTGACGAGAAATAGCAAAATAGGAAGTGTGACAGGAGAGCGTGTGATGGGAATGGGTGTGACAGGAGAGTGCGTGAGGGGGGTGGGTGTGTCAGGGCGTGGCCAAGGAGGCCGGTTCTGCCCGAGTCTGCCCTGGTAGCAGTAGTGAAGTCCTGAGTCCCTGAGCTGCCCCCTGAGTGCCTTGGGACGACCACCTGTCTGGCTGGCCCTCCTGAATCTCTGGGCCGTCCTTGGCCCTGCCTTGGGCTTCTCTCAGCCGCATCTCTTTTCCTGTGGGCTTCGTGCTCCCCACTCCCACAGCGCTCCCCCCCTTCTTTGAGAGAAAGCACGACTCCCACCTCAACAGCCTGGAAGCCCTCCAACTACCGCACTTCTCTTCAAATAAAAGCAGCTAATTAACATTATTCTTTAATTATTGCCTTTATCAACAAGGGGTCTGATTGCACCAGCAGGGTAGTTGCTTTCCCTTCAACTGCTCAAGTGAGTGCTTCAGTTCCTGGTGCTTTTGAAATGAATTTGATGTCGTCTGCCCAGAGTCACTTAATGGGGACGCCCGGGTAATGACTGAACGCACTAACTCCGTTAGCAGCCCTGGAAGCGTGTAATTTGGCCCCTCAGGCAACCGCACTTTGAAAGTCTCTGGATAGTTTTGAACTCTCTGTTCTTAATTAAATATGCAATTTTTCACGGTAACCAGGTTAATTCTTTTGTGTTGTGTTGTAATACTGTTAGGAATTTTCATAGTTCTTATTAAACATTATTCAGGCATTGTGAATTCCATAATTAAAAAAAATGAGAAGAACAAAGCTTGATTCCCTCTTTTCTTTTTTCTCCCTGGCTAATTTATCAAATGAATTTTGCAAATTTTTCTTTCTGTCCCCAGACAGTGTGGCAAGTGTTTTAAAGGGGAAGGATTTAATTGCCCTGTAGGGATTGGCTGGTTATGAAGGATTTGGCTGTTTGATTAGTAAACCCAGTTGGGACCGGTCTAATACTCCATGATCTTAAAAATTGTCTGATTGTACCCTCTCGGAGGATCTTCGCTGCTCACTCCCGCCCGTCCGCCCTCACAAGTTTGATTATGAAGCTGTGGGGAGAGGAGCCGGTAGCATCGACTTTACTTTAAATTGGGGATCTTGGGATTTTTTTTGCCCCCACCCCCACCTTGACTGGGGAGGGAAGAGGAGAGACAAAGGCAGAGACAGACACGTAAACAAACAGTGAGGTTGTGGGGGACACACATACACACAGGCAGCGACAGACACACAGACCCAGAGACACAGACACCAAGACAGAATGATTCTCAAATCTCGGGTACCATGCAAGATGGAGTATGGTCAAGAGGATGAGGCCCTAAAGGACATTTCACTGTATCCTTACCCCACCCCTGCCAGCTAGTCTAGATGTAGTTCCTCTGCAGGGAGGGAGGGAGGACCCATTTCCATTCTGGAATTGGGACCTGTTCCCAAAATGTACAGTCTGCCCTACTCTGAGCTTGCTGTTGGCAAAAGAGACAGGAACCCTAACTACCCTTAATCAGGTCATGGGGCTTCTGGGGTAGGGGATGTGGCAGAGAGAGCCAGGGCCTTGAAATGCTGACCCCTGGCACCTTTGTTTCCAGAAAGGCCACCTGCTTTTGCTTCAGTTTTCCCCATCTGTAAGATGGGGCAGATGACTACTAGCCTTTTCAAGCACTCCTGCCCTTCCAAATCTGTGTCCGTGCACATGCATGTGTACATGTGCACACACACATGCACACACATGCATACACACATGCATACACACACGAGCACATGCATCCACACACGGGTGTACGTGTACACACACAACGCCAGGATGCTGGCGTGGTGCAGCCTGCGCCTCCTCTGGTCAATTTTTACTCCTGTTTTGGTCGTTGGGGACAAAGAAGAGCTCAGGAAGATTTCTGGGATTTGGGGCAGAGAGCGAGGCACACCCTGGAAGGATTTAGGAGAAATCGTCCAACTGCAAGGGAAAGAAGTACTTTGTTACAGGACTTTGGATGTGGAGAAGGGAATGTGACACTGGACAGGCCCGGAGGACAGCTCTCTGTGTTCCTGTCCACTTCTTAATCCCATTGCGTTCTGTGAGGCCATCAGTTCTGGTCCAGTCTTTCACTGAGCAACTCTGGCTGTCCTTGGTTTTGTGTACATTGCCCTGGTGGCCCCCTTCTCCTGTTCCCCACCCCAGGCAGGGCTAAGACCTCTTTGAGACTTTGCTTTTAGGTGTCCACCCCTAGTGTCCTTGCCTTGTTCTGTCAAGAGGGCTGGAGGCCTCGTGGTCAACTGCTTGGTTATAGGGGCAGGTATGTGCCACTCTGGACCTGTTTCCTCCCCCAGGAAATGGGTCTTTGACTGGGGACAGTGGAGTGAATTTTGTACAGGCTAGCATACAGTAGGTACTTTGTAAGTTAGCTGCATGGCTGCCGGATGAGTGGCTCCCGTTATGTCCCCCAAGGTGCAGTGGGCATTCCCCTGCCTCAGGAATGGTCACAGTTGTCAAGCTGCTTTTCTGCCTGGGCTGGTGAGTGCATTTCTTGGGGGGCTTTGCATTGCGCATGAGGGAGCCCCCAAAGGGAGCCCCACCTGTATTATGCACATATATGTCACAGCTAAGTCAGAGGAGTGTGCGTACAAGGCCTTTCCAGCAGACAGGCTCGCTTATCTTACTGTGATTAAATATTTATCTGGGGCTCGTAAATACAGTACCTGGAAGTAGATAAAGTGACGTCATATGTGAAAGATGGGAGAAGCTGCATGCCCAGCTCAGCCTGGAGGAAGCAGAGTGGGAGGGGCTAGGCAGGGATGACTTCATTCCTTCACCTGGTGATGGGCCAGCAAGCTTTGCATCTCCTCAGTGTTAGGCAGCCAGCCAAGTACCAGGGAGGGCCCTGGGGATCAAAGGTCCTGGGGTGAGGGGGACATGCCTGTAGTTTTAGGAAGGGAGGGACAGGGAGTTTGGTGTGGTTTGGTGTGACCGGGTCCGGCCACTGAGCAGCCAGGTATGACTGGGAGGATGGGCAGCCTGGTTCTGATGGAGCTGGGGTCCCCCCCCCTTTGGTTTTTTGAGACAGGGTTTCCCTGTGTAACAATCCTAGCTGTCCTGGAACTAGCTCTTGTAGACCAGGCTGGCCTCGAACTCACAGGGATTCACCTGCCTCTGCCTCCTGAGTGCTGGGATTAAAGGCATGCGCCACCATGGCCCAGCCTCTGATGGAGCTGGTTTCCAGCTCTGTTGAAGTCTGTGTCCTGGACAGAAGGCGACAATGTCTGAAGAAGTTAGGGTGATGGAGGAAGATGTGGGCTACAGGGTGCTGAGGCTCAGAGCCTGGGGTGGGAAAAGGAGCCAGTCAAGGACACTGTTGTCCTCTTGTCTGTGACTCTTTCGACATCTGGGAAACTGAAGGGCACAGCAGACCTAGGGACAGGCATGCGGCATGTCACCTGCCCAGGCAGATGGGGAGGGGAAGGGGTGGCTTCTTCTCATTCAAATATATACTCTGTTTCTTTCTGCCATTTACTATTTACCTAGGGGTTTGTGGAAGAAGGAAAGATTTTTAAAAATCCAAGCCACAGGAGCAAACATTTATGCAGGCGTACACGCGTGAAGTATGTCCTGTGCTGTTGAGACCAGGGAGCCTCCATTCCCTGAGGCTGGGGGAAGCTGGTGCAGTGGGGCTGTCACCTGCTAGGTGGTGTCACATCCCTCCCATCTGCCTTGAGTCCAGCTCTCGTCATGGTCACTGTGGGGCTGGAGGTTCTGCACCAGCTGCTGTCTCGCTACTGAGGTCCCCTGATGAGTGGCTGGGGTTGGGGGGCAGTCCAGGGCACTTAACGGTGCCCCAACGTGTTAGCATCATGGTCACTCTGGAGTACTGATTCATGGTGTCTTTCCGAGCAGTAGACCTGCTGCTGGGGTCTGATGGTTCTCCCCGAACCATCTGGGCTGTTGAGTAAATGCTGCCCGTTTTTAAGACTGGTTCTGTCAGCATGTGTCAGGTGCCAGCCACACTGGGATCAGGGAAGTTCCAGGCAAGATGGTCAAGGACACCTCTTCCCGGAATGGCCAGCTCAGCCATGATGTCACTGGAGACAGGCGTCTAAGGGAGGGACCTCACTGGGTGGTGGCTCAGTAGGACAGGTGCTTGCCACACAAGCATTCATTTGGCTCCGAGTTGGGCTCCTCAGCACCCATATAAAAAAACAAGACATTCCTACAATCCCAGCCCTGGAGGTGTGGAGACAGGAGGATCCCAGGGCCTCTGACCAGCAAGTCTACCCAAATCGGTGAGCTCCAGGTTTAGTGAGAGACCCTTTGTCCAACAAAAAGGTAGGCGCTGGGCAGTGGCGGTACACACCTTTAATCCTAGCAATCTCAGTACTTGGGAGTCAGAGGCAGGCAGATCTCTGAGTTCGAGGCCAGCCTGGTCTACAGAGATAGTTCTAGGAAGGCCAGGGCTACACAGAGAAACCCTGTCTCCAAAAAAATAAATAAATAAAGGTGGAGTGTGTTGAGGAAGAAAACCACCATTGACCTCTACCTCACACACACATACACACACATACACATGTGTGTACATACATCACACATATAAATAAATAGAACAGGGACAGACGGTGCCTGGTGTTTCCAGGCTTGGGATGGGAGGGAACGCCCTTTGTCTCTGGACACATGGTTGGTTCTGACCTGGATGGCTGGCCATTTGCTTATTCATCGTAACACTCCACGCCTCCTTGGCCTCCGTCACTCCTGTGACTTGGGGTCTCTGTGGGTATAGACAAACTCAAGATGTCCCTCTGCAGCATCCTACTCGTCCTGACAGGGCTTGGATTTTTAGTGTGATGCCAGACAAGTGGAGAGACCATCTCTGATTAGCGAGTCTTTCAACATGTCTAATTTCTATGCTATGAGTGTTTTACATGCACGTGTATGTGCACCGTCCATATGCCTGCTGCCTGCAGAGGTCAGGAGAGAGTTGCCAGAGTCCCTAGAGCTGGAGTTCCAAACAGTGGGAGCCGCCATGTGCGCGGTAAGAATGCCACCTGGGTCCTCTGAGCAGCCTGAGCAATGAATCCTATACTCACATCATTGGGAAGGGGGCCTGGGACTTGGGAAGCTTCAGGCCCAATGCCTGGTACACAGTAGGTATTCACTGTTGCTGTCATTGCTGTTTCTCGAGGAAAGAACTGACCTCCAAGGGGTTGCTTTTAGCATCTGTTCTGATTTAGATGGCAAACACCCCACCCTTCCCAGTCTCACGTGTTCCAACACTTGGTCCCTAGTGGCTGGCTGCCACTAGGGTTAAACTTTAAAGAGGCAAAGCCTTATAGGAGGAAATGGGCTGCTGGGTGGGGGTGAAGGTTTCTTAGCCCTACTCCCCTTCCTCCTCCTTCCACTTCTGGTCCCACCCAGATGGCAGGAGGTGAAGAGACTCAGTCTCTGGCTCTGTCTGTCACCATGAAGGACTGTATCCCCTCCACCTGTGAGCAGAATCAGTCTTTTCTTCCCTGTCATAGCAATGAGAAAGTAGCCAGCAGAGCCCATGGACAATCGACCTGTTTTCAGAGGCTCCTGTCTGGAATCTGCTCTTGTTGTGGGTTATAATTTTGGGTTAGAAATTCCTTTTTTTCTGGACAGTAGTGGCACATGTCTTTAATCCCAGCACTCGGGAGGCAGAGGCAGGTGGATCTCTGTGAGTGAGGCCAGCCTGGTCTAGAGAGCGAGTTCCAGGACAGCCAGGGCTACACAGAGAAACCCTGTCTTGGAAAAAAATAAATAAAAGCAAACAAAGAAAAGAAGAAAGTTCATCTTAGATATGATTGTCTTCTGGTGAATTCTGCCACCTGGATGGACCCACGTGCCAGAACTCAGCCAGAGGGTAAATACTGTTCGTTTTGTTACCTGTATACCATCTTACACAACCACTCGACTCTGCCCTGTTTGAAAGCATATGTAAACAGGTGCTGCTTGAGCCAATGAGTGCTGGGGAAGGGGAGCCTGGGAGATGAAGGTCATTCACCCTTGTGCTCGAGAGACTTTCTGTTTGCTTTTACTAAATGTCCAGGTATAACTAAATGAGAACGACATTTTGTTGTTGTTGATCATTAATTTCCTGACCGAGTTTTGTTCTGTTTTTTGAGACAGGTTTTATCTGTATAGCTCTGGTTGTCCTGGAACTCACTCTATAAACAAGGCTGGCTTTGAATTTGGAGATCTGCCTGCCTATGCTCCCCTCTCCTGCCCCTTCCCATGCTGGGATGAAAGGTTCTTGGACCTGCAACATCTTTGCTGTTTGGGAACCAGTTCATTCCGGGGCCCTTTCCAAACCTGCTAAGTCAGCATCCCTGGGGCGAGACCTCGAAGTCTCAAGCCACACAGGTCACCCATGTGATTCCACTGCACCACTAAGAGCCCCAAATCCTTGTGAGCGTAGAGCTTGACTACATGTGAGTGTGGACTGGCCACTTCCTGTTTCATCAGAGAAGTCTCCTGCCTCCCTTGCAGCTTGATTCCTCCTCCTTCAAGGGTTTTCCTCAGGGTCTTGGTGATCAATATGTGTGTGTTTAGAGCAGGGGGTGTTGAGTCCACTGGCATCAGGTTTGACTCCATCTCTGACTGAACAAGCTATGCACTCCCCACATAGCCCCGTGCCTCTCTGAGCCCCAGCTTGTCCTCCTGCAGGATGGAATGGGATGGTGAGGCTGACCACTCATGGGGGACCCACAGAGCTCTCCGTTTGTGGTCCTGTTTGTGACTGGCCTAGCCTTGTGAGGCAGCTTCCTGGATAACAGACTTGGGGACATCTACCTGGTGAGGTGGGCAGGTCCTTATGTAGTTTTGGGCCAGATAGTAGGCCGGGGGCCAGCAAGTGGCAGATAAGCCTGGTGTGTCCTCCGCCTCTACACCTAGAGTGGCCATCATACATTCTGCATGTCCATCAATTCTGTGACTTAACTGTGCTCATTCCCACAGCCATTCCTGCAAGAGGAAGTCACATGACTCAAATTGCGACAATCAGAAACTTTCATGGTATTTTTCAGTTGCCTTAATGGCGGGTGGGGGAGTCTCTCTTGTTGAGTTTCTGAAGGAATGAAAGTGAAGAGCCAGTGCTCATCTGTGATGACACACTGAAAGCCACCTTCTTGGAGGTGACCAAGCCGGTTTGAGTCTTGTCTCTATAGCGTGGCCACAAGAGTATACCTGAGCTCTTTATGAAAGCTTTTTCAAGTTAATATCATCTGTAGCCAGAAACACAGCTCCCCTCCCCGCCCCAATCTCTCATGGAAGATTCTGGAAACTCTTAGCTATTCCGTGCTGCCTGATCAGAATTTCTACAGTGGTGAGAAGGGAAAATACACTGCTGCTGTCTGTCCTGGTGTGCTGTATTGTTTAGGGTGTTGATGATGGGGGACAGAGGTGGCTGCTGTCTGTCCTGGTGTGCTGTATTGTTTAGGGTGTTGATCATGGGGGACAGAGGTGGCTGCTGTCTGTCCTGGTGTGCTGTATTGTTTAGGGTGTTGATCATGGGGGACAGAGGTGGCTGCTGTCTGTCCTGGTGTGCTGTATTGTTTAGGGTGTTGATGATGGAGGGGGAGGGACAACAGAGGTGGCTGCTGTCTGTCCTGGTGTGCTGTATTGTTTAGGGTGTTGATGATGGGGGACAGAGGTGGGGTGGGGGGGGTCACACTATATCGCAGCTCTCCTGGCCTCCAGGGACTTCGGTGTAGTGTCTCTAGTGTTTGTGTCTGGGTCCCTGGCAGAGCTTTGGCACAGTGTCACAGTGTTCAGGGACACCTAAGGGCTCCCTGAAACTTCCCTTCTCCCCTCTAGCATAACAGCTGTGGTGTTCTGGGTGTAAAAGTGGCCTGAAGATAACCCATGCCTAGTGTCTCTCTGAGTCCATCTCACCTTTTGCTACTCAGTCCATTCTCCCTGTGTGACCTCATGCTCAAGGTCGTCGCTCGCACTGCTTTTGCCCACACACCCTGTGTCTGATTCTGCCGGGATGGCTCTTTCCTCCTCATCTCTTTTCTCTCTCTCTTGGGTTTACGCTGGCTTTGGCAGCTTCAAACCAAAATAACTTGCAGTGTGCAGGAGAAACCATTTCTGTGTATGAGTGACACAGGGACAAAAGCCAGCAAGCTGGCCCACTGCTGTCCTTTGAAGGTGCTTGTCAGTGAGCTCCATGGTGAGACGTGTCAGGTGTCACCTTTGTGACTGAAGATGCCTGCCCCTGTGAGCTGCTGCTGCTTCTTCTTCCTTTTTTTCCCTGAGAAAGCCTTCTGCCCAACCTCCGGGTATCAGGGGGCCTGAAGCCACATCCGTTCTTTACAGAGATGAAAGGAGGAGGCTGGCGGAGCCACTGGCATTAGCCATGGGCACCAGCAAGGACCTCGAGGCTGTGGCTTTGTTACCTGCCTGCTCCACCCTCACACACACAGCCCCGCCCCTGGTGATCTGTGTGGTCCTGTGGGTCTGGTACCTCTAGGCAGAGCCCCGAGGAGGTAGGGTGCTGGCTCTGTCCCTGTGGGTGGGAAGAGAAATCTTGGGGTTTTGAACGTGGCTCTGGAGTTCGACTTGATCTGGGTTCAAATCCTGACTCTGCTATCCTTACAGAGTCAATCCCGTCACCTCCCTAAGCCTCAGTGTCCCCATCTACAGCTAGAGCTGTCAGGTATAGTGGCCATAACTTTTCTTGTCTCTGTGGCAGAAATTCCTTTAAGGGATGAAGGAATTCTTCTGGGTCACAGCTTGGGGGCTATAGTCTGTCGTGGAGGGGACAGTCCAGCACTGGGCGGGAAGATGAGGCCTCGGTAGACTAACCGAGAGCTTGAGATAGCTTCTCACATACACCTGGGGTCAAGCCACAACCCATAAGGCCTGCGCTGTCCCCAGCACCCTCTCCCCCCTTGAAGCTCCACCTCTTTTCATTAGGTGGGTCTTGCAATTATTTTCTCCAGGTCTCTTCTTTTGGCATGGCCTTTGCAGAGCAGAAAATTGTAGTTTTCATTATTTTCAAAATTTGATTTACTTTCATTTATGTGTCTATGCACATGAGTGCAGTGGCCATGGGGGCCTGGAGAGGGCGTTAGATCTCCTGGAACTAGAGTTACAGTTTCCCAATGTGGGTCCTGGGAACCAAACTTGGGCCTTCTGCAAGAACATCCTGAGGAGCCATCTCTTCAGCCCTCGAACTTCTTAATTTAATGAAGTCAAGTTTGGCAACCATTTCTTTCATTGACCATGTCTTTGGCGTTGGGTCTGGATCATCACCACAGCATCCCTGGTCGTCCAGGTCACTTCCTGTTCCTGTCTAGGAAGCTGAGACGGCTCCTGTACAGCGCAGTACACTGCTCTATCCATTCTGAGTTTACTGGGGTGAAGACTGGCAGGTTTTGGCCTGGGCTGTTCCTGTGTGTGGCTGGGGACTGTTCACTGGTGCTGACTTTCTAATGGCTAATACCACTTCTCCCTCGTCAAAGCTCCGTCTGTTGCATTCATACTGACCTTCCTCTGCCACACTGACTTTATCACTGCAGGTCTTTAATGGCGGGAAGTCTGATGTGCATGAGCCTTCCTGGGTCTTTTGTCTCTCCGTGAAACCTTGGCTTTTGATTGATAGTTCGTTGGGTCTGCAGACCAAGTTACTGGTGTTGAGTTTGGCTGTCCATGAACATGGAATATCTCTGTCAGTCTAGTTAGGACCACCACTCCATGCATGAGCGTTCCAGAGTTTCCCTCTTCCACTTCCTGTGTGTAATTTTGAAGATTCAGTGTTTTCTGCTTTGTGTGCAGGGACACCACCATCTACCCATCCAGGCTCCTGGTTGTTTGGTTGGTTTTTTTTTTTTTCTCTTTTTTTGAGCCAGGGTCTCACTTTGTAGCCCAGCTAGACTTGGAACTCACAGTGATCCTCCTGCCTTAGCCTGGGATTGCCAGTGACTCTCTTTTGGCTACCATGGGACATTTGAGTGACTTCCAGTCTGAGACTCCCTTAGCAGGGCCGTCTACAACAGGTGCATGAGTGTCTCTTAACGTAGAGGTACACAAGACTTTCCTGGGTGGAGATCGCAGTTCCTCCAATCACACCATTGGCCCTGGAGGCGTATTGGGGGATCCCTCTGTCAGGACAGACAGAAGTATCTCTAAGGAGAAACCCTGGTGTATCAGGAAACCTGGCTGGCTCCAGGCGGCATGTGGGTAGATATGGCTGGAGACACTGGTAATGGTTTCAAAATAGGATGCCACTTCTGCCAGCTAAGTGTGGCCTCTAGTTCCTTTTAACACATTTATTTTCTATCTAATTTAAGTGTGCGTGTGTGGGTGATCTATGTGGACATGCAGGTGCCAGAGGAGGACATCAGGTGTGCTGCAGCATCACTCTCTGCCTTATCCCTTGAGGCAGCGTCTCTCTCTGACCCTGGAGTTAGGTTGCTAGCTAGCAAGCTGCTGCTATCCTCCTGTCTTAACACCCACCCATCCCCAGCGCTGGGGGTATAGGTGCTGTCCTAGTGAGCTTCAGTTTCAAGTTGACTCAACTCAGAGTCATCTAAGGGGGTGACACTGGCCTGTGGCCATGTCTGGGAAGGATTGTCTTGATGGATGATTGATACGTGGGGCCCAGTCCACTGTGGGTGTTGCTATCCCTAGGCAGGGTGAAGGTAGCTAAGTATGACCTTGCAAATGAGCCAGTAAATGGTGTTTTTTCATGGTTTCTGCTTCAGGGTCCTGGCTTTGGCTTCCCTCAATGATAGACTGAACCTGCAAGATGCCGTACACCTGTTCCTCCCCTAAGTTGCTTTTGGTCACGTGTTTTATCACAGCGGCTGAATGAGACTACCACAGACGCACACGTGTGACCACACCCCACTCCTATGTGGGTGCTGGGATACAGACTCAGGTCCTCACGCTTATGCAGCAAGTGCTCTTGGTCGAACCCCTTCCGTGCATTTATGTGTAATTTGTATGTAATATTTGTAGAGCGGGTTACCGTGCTTTAACACTGTCGTGTCGCTCTTCACCCCAGAGTGCACATCTTTCGTGACTTCCGTCACTCATTTATTTAAATTTTGAAAAAGGGTCCCCCGTAGCCTCGGCTGCCCTCAGTATGTCTCCGAGGATAAACCAATCATTTATGGGGTGTCAGGATTAGAACTCAGGGCCCTGGACATGTTAGGCAGGCACTCTGTCATCCGAGCCACACCCCCAGTCCCACCCCAGTCCCACCGGTCCTTAAGGAAGAGACAGTAATAAAAGAATCCAAGCTACTCATTTCAGGGATCTGACTTTCTCTGTCCGTGTAGACGCTGCTCTGATTCTGACTGTGTGACTTTTTAGCTGGGTGTCGTTCCCTCTCTGTGCCTCAGTTTCTTCAGCCCTTTCCCCTCCCCCCACAATTGCCTGAGTTGACCTACAGACACTTGGCATGTGGAACAGGCCTTCCCAGGGCACAGGGCAAGTGAGGTGTTGACCTAGAGGTTACGGGTGTTGTACTGTGGAGCCTTTGGTCAGAGGCTGGGAATGGTTTTCAGTTTTGGTGCCAGATTTTATAATAAATCAACAAATCTGTAAGATAATTACCAATACTAGTGATAAATAACAGGATTTAGAGGATGCTCAGTTAAGTTGGAATATTGGATAAATAATTCTTTTTTTCGAGACAGAGTTACTCTGTGTAGTTCTGGCTGTCCTGGAAGTTGCTTGTAGATCAGACTAACCATGAACTCAGAGATCCCCCTGCCTCTGCCTCCTGAGTGCTGGGATTAAAGGTGTGCACCACCACCACCACCACTTGGCAGGATAAATAATTCTTACTGCAAGTATGTCCAACAAAATATTTGAGATATGTTTAACACTAAAAAAAAAAATGTGTCTTTTGTCTGACTTACCATGGTGTATTTATTTAGCTGGACAACCTAAAAGGTTTGCTTTTTATTTACTTATATTTCATTTTTGTTTTTGAGACAGCGTCTTGCTGTGTGGCTCAGGCTGGCCTTAAAGTCCTTCTGCCTCAGCCCCCTTAATACAGGATGGGATTTGGCTTACTTGTATTAGATAAGACAAACCCCTCACTTCTAGTATCTCGTCCAGGCGCCAGGCTCCATCCTGGAGGGATGTGTCCTGGCCCAGCTGTGGTTCTCATCTGACTCCCATGGGCTGTGTTAGGAGGAGCACGTGACATCACTCCACACCCTGTGTTTCTCCGTCCACTGGCCCAGGTGCTTGCTGACCAGGCTGCAGGGTGAATCCTTCAGGCGAATGAGTCAGGGTCACTTGTGGGTTCACCGGGACCAAGAGGGTCCTGTGTGTGCTGTGCCCTGCTTTTGGCTGTGGACGTGCAGGCTGGTTCTGTCTGCTTGTCATCCCAGCAGACGCGGAAGCCAGACTGGGTACATCCTAGCATGGTACATCCTCGGCAGCAGTGAGCCGGGATGCAGGGAGCCATGCTGCGGGCAGCCAGGCTCGCATTGATCGCAGTTCTTGGAAGGCCTGTCACGAGGACAACAGGCAGAGAGTAAACAGAGCTGGTGGCCAGCAGCTGTCAGGGTCGGGCCAGCTCATTTCTAGGGACTGGCCAGTGCTGTCCATTGGCATTGAGGACGCGGCACTCCTCCCCCACTCCAAGCCTGAGGCCTCCTGAGACCCTCTGTCCAGGTAAGGTTGGGCCTGACTGAGGGTATGGTCCTTGAACTCCCACTGGTGTCTTTCACCCTATCCCTTCCATCCTGGAACTTCAGCAACTCAGGCTCTTCAGCTCATTCCTCCCATCCTCACGGGACCCCTCTGTCTCAGGCCTGGTCAGACTGGGTTTTGTGTCTTGTCACAGCCCTTGACCCTGGAGCTGTCTCCTGCTGGCTCTGGGGGTCCAGCTGGTATCTGTGTTGCTGTGGGCTGCCACCCACTGGACCAGGTGTGGTGACAGCCCCGGAAGGGCTCATGATGTGGTCGGTGACCCTGAGGCAGATTCTGTCTGGGTCGGCCGCTGCAGATAGAACCAGGTAAAGAGCAGATTCTCAGGTCCTGAAGGGTCTGTGGCAGGCTTCAGTCTCTTAGCGGCTCTCAGATGCTCAGGCATCTCGGTGGTTAGTGACACGGAAGTCCTTGGGCTGCTCTTGGCACTATTGTTTTGAGTGTATGTGTTGAAGACGTATCTGTGACGCTTTAGCTTCTGTGTGTTTATCCAAGTGCTTGCTAATGCTCAGTATTGCTGTGGACAGGGGAAGAGCATGCCATGACCTTGTAGGCTTTAGCACTGAGGAGCCTGCTTCAAAGAGGCCTGATGTCTGGCCTAGGGCTGAGGGCATGCTGTGTGCCAGACAGCATGGTGGTGACCCATGTGAGGCTGGGGTCTTAGCATCCTGTGCCAAAGCACCGACAGGTCAGGTCCCTTTTCCACAGTCACACAGCCGATAAGTGGATGAACTGGATTTTGAACCCTGAACTTGATCCTCAAACTCAGTCACATATGGTGAAGGACCTCTGGGGTCTCGTGCCCTGAAGCACAAGTGGGGGTCATTGTTACAAAGATCAGCTCCAAGGAGGAGGTGGGGTGGATTCAGCTGGGTGTGCAGGTGACCATGTCAAGGACTCTAGGGGTCTGTGCTGTGTCAGTGACCTCGGCACCCATCATTTTCCTGTCCTTCCGTCCTGAACTGTGGCCTGGAGAACCGGCTGTTCCCTTACTCCATTGAACCTATGAGAAAGCCGAAACTTAGAGAGTTTGTGCCCCTGCTCTGACACACACAGCCGGGACACGGCAGAGGCTGTTCAGTTACATCTCACCCTGCCTTGCTTCTCCCAGAGGCCCGGGTCAGGGAGCAACTGGGCTCCCCTGGGCTCTTCTCCCAGTCTCCAGGCCAACCCCCACTCACAAGCCCCCCTGAAGACGCATCCATTTTCCCGTCTCATATTTATCCTTCCCATTGGGTCAGCTGTTAGACGCAGGCCTTGAAGTTGCAGTATCAAATTCCGGTGGCCTTGTTGCCCTGAGAGTCCCTCTCCTTGCTCAGCAGAATGTAAACCGTGTATGGGGGAGGTGGAGAGGGAGCAGGAAGAAGAAGGGGAAGAGGGAGAGGAGGTGATGGAAGACCTTTCTTTGATCTTGCTTTGGTAAGATTTGCCTCTCAAAAGAGCTCTCATTCAAGGTCAGAGAGCACAGAAATTGGTGAGAAGGCCCAGGGCCCCACTGCACATAGCAGCGGGCTCTGGACACCTCTGGCCAGCATCCCAAAGAGCCTTCCTTTGTATGCGGAGGATACATCTGGTGTAGGTAGTATTGCTGGGCCTCTTCTGCCAAATGCCACCCCCATTCATTTCTGTAGTTCAAGGGAAATCTTCGCTCAACCTGGGAATCTGGAATGGCCTCCCCCAAGCCTTGTGTCCCCAGAGGCCCCGGCCAGCCTGCCTTCCCTGTTCAGAGAGGCTTTTTAGTCAAAGGCACAGCCCAGACCAGGCCCCAGCGGATGCCAGTAATGTATTCACAGTCGTGACACGCAGCCCCCATGTGTCTTGAACCCCGGCCTCCGGGGATTGGTGAGGCCATGCCATCGACCCAAAGTCCTGGACCGATGCCCTGGTCTAAATCCATCAGGCTCAGCGGCCCCTGGGTCCTGGACCACTGAATAATTTACGGTTCCTGGGAGCGGCAGGGAGCAGGTCACTGGAGTTCATGGGTTAATAACAGGTTTGGTTTTCGATGTCAGCAGCTCTCCCGATAACGTATGAAAGAATCCTATTCTGTTGATTAGATTTTGAAATGGATCAATTTTTAATCAGCCAAACACCTGACTCACTCAATAAGCAGAGCATTGTGCAGACAGGATGGAGGCCGGCTTTATTTACAGGAGTGTTTGTTTTTTTGGGGGGCCAGTGCGTAAATGCCCACCCCACTCCCTCCTCCTGGCAGAAATTGACCGGGTTATCTCTGACCTCAAAAGGCAGCGTTTGATTCCCTTTCTGATGACTTGGGAAATCCATGGGTCTGTTTAAGAGATAAGAATGACAGCTAACAGTTTGATTTAGTCATCGTACTTATTGACGGAGAGAGCATTTATTTGCCAATGAAGAAATTTTGCTTAATGTAACGTCGTGGAAGGAAGAGGAGACAGAGAGCTAGCTCTGGCTGTGTGTGTGTGGGAAGCGAGGTGGACAGGCAGAGGGGAATTGCAGTGGTGGGGGTGGGAGGTTGCTGGGTTTACTGGCCCTACCCTGCGAGGGTCTGAAAATACCATCAGTGAGCAAGTGTGCCAAATTTGCCCAAGTCAGATGGTGGCAGAGCAGGGTGTGTCACGTTGGGTCATCTTATTTATTCATTCAACAAACACTAGAGTTGGTAAGATCAAGCTCAACTGGGGACAGCCTGGAAGGGTGAGGGATGGATCCGGCTGGCAGGTTTGGTCCCTGGTCAAGGGACTGAGGAGGAGATGGTGTTGACCCCAGTCTTGCCTATAGTGTCCTTGGTTCCTGAGGGCAGAGGGCCCTTAGTGAGACTTCACTGTAGACGAGCCCTTGGGTCTTCCCTCACACTCAAGAGCTGGGATCAGGGGCTGAGAGTGTGAGCTTGGGCTTGTGTCTCTCAGCATGCCTTTCACAAGCAGGGGGGCCTTGGATAGACAAACAAATTAAAGCAACTTCCTCTATAGAACCTTCTAGAAGAACTCAACAGGAACCACAGACAGTGGGAGTCCCTGGAAGGGGGTTCTTGGGTAGCCCGTATACTGAGGCATGTGCTGTCATTTGGGGCTATACCTTGGCATGCACCTGGGGACCAGCAGTGGCATTCAAAGCTGGAACTGGAGTTGCTCCCCTTGTTTGGGTCACCTGCCTGCAGCTGTGATCATACAGCTGTGTCATGTGGGGGGCAGCCACTGTCTTCCAGTGGGGCTCATCCTCCTCTTAGTACCTGGGGGAAGTCATGAACTTGGTTGCCCCTGGAGTATCCTGGGTAGGACTCCTCCCTCTCATAACCTCTTAATCCAAGCTTGATATGGGTTGGTGACCCATTCCTAAAGAGAACTCAGCAGAGCCAGCTGAGTTAGTAGTGTTAGAAGCCCTGGGTTCTGGTTCTGGCCTGTCACTTGCACTCCTGGTGACCTGAACAGGATTTCTGGGCCTCTGTTTCTCACATGTACAATGGGAATGACAGGACCATCACACCTGTCGCAGGGCCTGTGAACCTCTTGTTCTGTCTTCTCATACAACCCCCCATTTGTCTAGTAGCCACCGCCACCCCCAAAGCACCCATGCTCAAGACACTGCTGGGCCGTCTTTACTCTCCACCACTCTCAGTGCGATTAAGTGTAGACTTTGCACACCTTTTTGATTGATTCCTCTCATTAAAATGTCTCTTTTGCATGTCACTGTGTGCCACAAGTATCTGGCACACAGTAGACACATGGTTAAGTTCCTGTGTGGGGGAGGAACAAGAGGAGTCGATGTATTCTGAGCAGCAAGCTCAGGTACATTCCCGGTCACGTGACTGCCTGGAGCTCGTGAGCTGTGTGGTTTCCTCCTCTGTCGGATACTGAGCTCTCGCCCTAAACATTGGTTACTGTCAGCTGATGCAGATTCTGAGTTCTCTGCCTACCGCTTGAGCCGTCATTCTTCAGCACACGGGGAGGGGGTGGGAGGCTCAGGGAGCTGTTGGTACCCATTTCTGTAGGCTGGAAAGCTAGGCTGCCCTTGGTAGGAACCTCAGCCAAAGCTGTGCTGTGGTGATACTTTGTGCTGTAAGAAATAAAGCTTGCCTGAAGATCAGACTGCAGAGCTAGCCACACTAGTTAGCCGTAGAGGCCGGGCAGTGGTGGCGCACACCTTTAATCCCAGCACTTGGGAAACAGAGGCAGACGCGTCTCTGTCAGTTCAAGGCCACCCTGGGCTACACGAAATTGATTCAATCTAAAAGAGAAACAGAGATCACACCTTTGACACCAATACTTGGGATCACACACCTTTAATCCCAGTGCAGGAGTGATATGGCTGAGGAATATAAGAGGGAGGAGACAGGAACTCAGGCCATTCAATCTGAGGATTCCTAGAGACAGAATCGCCCATTCGGTTTGAGGATTCGGCAGAGGTAAGAACTAGTGGTGGCTGTTCTGCTTCTCTGATCTTTCAGCATTTATTTCTTTTTCTGACTTAGGGTTTTTATTATTAAAACCAATTAGAATTCTCGCTGCACTGTGGTGTCCAGAGGACCTGACCCAGGCCACCATGGTAACCTCAGCTCAAGTCTACTCCCCTGAGACTCCCATCATGAGGGACTTCCCAGACCCAGGAGGGGTGGGTCTGGCCCCTAAAAACACAGTGGTAGGAGGGACAGGGCAGGGTGAGGCTAGGACCCTATGATGGTCAGGTTAACCGCAGATGCCGTGTGAACCACTGTATGGAGGCTGCCTCTTCGGCAACTGTGACAGGGCAGGAAGAGACCAAAGAGTCGCAGACTTCCACCTGCTGGTGACCATGTGTCTGGTTTTTTCCAAAACAAGGCCACCCGTTCTGAGGGTTGAGTGGCCTAAAGCATGGAGCCCCTCCCCACCCACTCTCAGTCATCCATTCCTGGGAGCTTCTCCCCAGAGGAAGGCCCTGTGTCTAGTCTCTCTGAGAGGCGTAACGACTCTTGAGTTCAAATGACTGGGACAGAAGTGAGGTTGAGAAGAAAAGGACGTTCCCTGTGACCTTCAGTGGACACCTGCTGTGTGCAAGCCCGAGAGGCCAGCCCAGCCCTCACGGGATTGTACTCTGGTAACAGGACCCAGCTAACCGTGCTCTGGGCATGTACCCTCCGCAATAAAGGACACGGGGCAGTATGTTGGGGGCCCTGGGACTGGCAGGGAAACTGGGAAAAGAGGCAGCTTCAGGGTGAGCCACTTGGGACCCAGAGAACTTACTCATCGTAGGTGGCTTTGGTGAGGCCTTGCCATAGACTTTAAGGAGAGTCACAGCAGCATCTGAGTCCTGGTGGAAGAGAGTTGGTCGTTGGGGGAGGGAACCCTGGGTTACCAGGGGACAGAGGGCCTACATACCCTTCCTGCCAGAGTTCTCAACCTGTGGATGTGTTGAGAGATTGCCTGAGAGAGCAAGCTTTTTCTTTTTTTTTTCCCTCCCTCTTTTTAAGGCCAATTTAAAAAGACTTTCTTTTTCCTTTCTCCCTGTGAACAGGCCAGGGGCTATTACGGAAATAGTAAACAGAGGCCCCACAGAAGCGGCCTGTTTTAATTAGGGCATTAAAGTAGCTTAACGCCTACACTTTATATTTTTGTGAACTTGATTGTATAGCATTTTAAGCACCTGTGAACGTTTTAAGGACTCTGGGCGGTGGTTATTTGCAGTCTCACAGGAAAGCTTCTATTTTAAAGCAGGCTGTGGTGAGGGGCCTTGCAGACTTCTTTGCTGTGTCTCCTGGGGGAACGAGTCAGGTCACGATGTTGGCATGTGGTCCATGGTTCCTGGATCTCACCCAGCCACGCTGGGGTCCCTCCTGCGGGGGTGCACCCTCCTCGGCGTTGGGACTTGGGGATCCTGGGAGTTTAGCCGGTATGCTCAGAGGCCTGATGGTCTTTCCCCAGTGTGCCTCCTATATGTCTTTGTCCCTCCCTTTTCTAGCCACAACCCGCCGCAGCTCCCAGCTCCCGACCCCCTCAGTCTCCTCTCCATCCACTGTCTCTTTGCTCAGAAACCTTCCAGGGCCTCTCACCAAGGTCAGAAGAAATATAAAAGCACACCCTCCCGTTCACCAAGGCCTTGGGCAGCCTTGGGTGCCCTCCATTCCCTCACATTCGCACCCCTCACGTTCTCCCACAGCCCCAGCCTGCCCCTGATTCCCTCATTCTCTTAGCATCTAGTCATCCTATTAATTTCTGTGTCTATGTGTGTGTATATGTGTTCATGTACATGTGTGTATGTGCATACATGCACGAGGGGGGCAGAGATCAAAGTCGGTGTCTTCCTAAATTGTTCTTTGCCTTTCTTTTCTTTTCTTTTCTTTCTTTCTTTTTTTTTTATTGAGACAGGGTCTCTTGCTGGACCCTGGGCTTGCCAGCTAAGCTAAGCTGGCTGGCCATGGCACCCCAGGGACCCACTTGTCTCGTGTCCCCAGAACTGTGATACATGTATCACCACGTCTGGCTTTTTGCACAAGGGCTGGGGATGAAACTCGGGTCCCCATTCTTGTGTGGCAGGTCCTTTACCCGCTGTTCTGTGTCCTCAATGCCTGTTACTCTACACCAGTGGTTCTCAACTTTCCTTTTAATACAGTTCCTCATGTTGTGTTTGGTTGCTACTGCATAACTGTAATTTTGCTGCTGTTATGAACTGTGATGTAAAGATCTCATATGTGAGATATAGTGCTGGTATGCAACCCCAGTGAAAAGATCACAACCCACAGGTTGAGAACCACTGTATTAGACTCTGCACCGAGCACATAGCGAGCTTCCCTACCTACTGGAGCTGGCCTTCAGAGAAGGGGAGTTAGAATAAAGGCACAGACCAGGCACCTGGGTGGACACCACAGTGCAGGCCTGATTGCCCTCTGGACTCCCTCCTATTAAAAGCTCCATCCTCAGCCTGAGACAGTGTTGGGAGTTGGCCAAACTTTTAAGAGGCGTGGCCTAGTGGGAGGAAGTGAGATGACTGGGCATGCCCTTGAAGGGCACTGGGGGACTCAGGGTCCCTTTCTCTTCTTACTTCCTAGCTGAGAGGTAGCATTTGGAGATGTCCCCCACTAATAAAAATGAAAAGTGAAGTCCCCAAAGAAGGGAATAATAAGCCAGGGCTATTCCCACATGACCTCCCTGTTTCTTGTTCATCAGAGATAGACTTCACCACAGTGATGGGCAGAGGTCACCTCAGGGATCTCTCCAGGGTGCCTGTTGTTAAACAGCTACCAGCCCAGGTCTGGAGCATGCTGAGGAGTCCAGAGGAGGGTTGGAAAGGCTGCCCCAGCCTTCTTTGCAGGGGGGAAGGTTAGAGAACATCAGATGGGAAGCCAGTGGGCTGAAAGGGTGAAGGGGCCCAACCAAAGAGACACCTTGCGTGCTTTTGGTTTGGACAGAGCCTGGGTTTGTTTGTGCCATGGGACCTTTGTACACTCCACTGCCTTCCCCCAGGTTGCCTTCTCCCAGCTGGTCCCCGAGAGTCCAGTCCCTGACCATGTTAGTTGAAACACCCCTTATCTGTATTCTGTTCACGCCTTTGCTTCCTTCCCCAATGTGTGGCTCACTCACTCTTCACCAGGTTCTAGATTGTTTATTTGAGGTCAGAGTCTCCTTAACATGTAGAGTTGAGAGATCTTGTTCCAGTTGGAACTGAGTGGATTTCCCACAGGTGATGGCTGCCCAGGAACTTTCTCTGAGTCCAGTCTTGGCTGGAAGCTGTGTGGCTGGTGTGAGCCCAGGATCGGCTGTGTGGTGGTAGGCTGCAGCATCTGGCTCATGTGCCGTCTGGCCTGCAGCCTCGTTCCTGGTCCTTGAAACAGCATGGTGGCCACACTTAGGACTCACAGCAATGGCCTTGGTGATTGCCACTTCCACCAGCCACCCAACCCTGTCGTGAAGGGTGGGCATGCCTTCCATTCTTGTCAGAAACCTTGTCAAGGTACATTCTCTTCATGGGGAGTGCCAGAGGGTGGGGCTAAAGACCGTGTTGGTTTCATGGGCGGGTGAAGAGCAGAGGCCACTGATGCCTGGGACTGCATGACCTGGGGTGCGTCCAGCAGGGGAAACATTTTGATCAAAGGGAGCATGTTCGGCTGACCTGATGATTTCTTTCTCTTACTGATGAGAGCTCGGAACATATTGATTGAGGTGATCAACATTAGATCTTTCATAGTTAATGAGGAGCTGTCTGATTGATATTGGAAACAGTCACTGCCCGGGGCTTTTAATGAAGCCTGTGGAGTGGAGAGAGAGAGAGACACTTGACATTACAGGTGGAGGAGTGTGGGCAAAGGAGGAGGAGGGCTCTGCTCCAGCTGCTGCCCTCCGTCCTTGAAGCCTCAGAGCCTGGCTCTGCCCATCCCTTGGTCTCTGGGACCCCTTGCATCATCTTCTGTGAAATGGGAATGGTACTGTTCTCTCTGGGGGGCTTGGTGGCTTCGGAGGGTCAGAAGTGACTCTGCATGTGAAGCTCTTGGCATGATGGGGACACAGTGACGTTTCCTGTTGGTACCTGGCTGTGCAGTTGGTGAAATGGTATACTGTAGAATTTCTTTCTGCTGCTGTGGGTGATAGTGTTGAGCTAGACAGGGCGTTGTTCCTCGGGAGAAGGCACACACCGCCTTCTCTGACCATTATGGCTTGGTGTTCATGGGCTTTGCCATGCGCCATCCATCCACCCAATCATTGGGTCCTGTGTTAGCGCAGGTGGGGAGGGAGGACACATGGATTTGACATTCCTTTGCATAGAGCAGAACCTGGACATAATTGGAGCTTAGTAATTTTTTTTAGAATGAGTATTAAGAACAAACATGCCTGGAGTGGGGGTCTAAGAACCAAGGGCAAAATTTCAGAGAAATGGAAACTTAAGTTGGTGCAAACTTGTCCTCGGCACCTTTATACCCAAGAGCCTGAGATAGAAAAGACGCCAGCTGGTTTCAGTGAGCCCATGGTTATATTATGGTATGCTCCTGTGAACGGTAGTTAGACTGCTGTAGTCTGCCCATGGCTGACTGTGGTATGCCCGTGTGAATCTTTGGCTAGACTGTGGTACAACCTATGTGAGCCTGTGTTTAATTATGGTATGCCCACATGAGCTAGTGGTTAGACTCTGGTGCATACAAATGAGCTGTTGGCTAGACTACTGTATGCCCAAGTGAGCTTTTGGTTAGATTGTGATATGCCTGTGTGCATCCATGGTTAGACTGTGGTAGGCCTGTGTGCATCCATGGTTAGACTGTGGTAGGCCTGTGTGAGGCCTTGGTTAGACTGTGGTAGGCCTGTGTGCATCCATGGTTAGACTGTGGTAGGCCTGTGTGAGCCCTTGGTTAGACTGTGGTAGGCCTGTGTGAGCCCTTGGTTAGACTGTGGTAGGCCTGTGTGAGCCCTTGGTTAGACTGTGGTAGGCCTGTGTGAGGCCTTGGTTAGACTGTGGTAGGCCTGTGTGAGGCCTTGGTTAGACTGTGGTAGGCCTGTGTGAGGCCTTGGTTAGACTGTGGTAGGCCTGTGTGAGGCCTTGGTTAGACTGTGGTAGGCCTGTGTGAGGCCTTGGTTAGACTGTGGTAGGCCTGTGTGAGCCCTTGGTTAGACTGTGGTAGGCCTGTGTGAGCCCTTGGTTAGACTGTGGTAGGCCTGTGTGAGCCCTTGGTTAGACTGTGGTAGGCCTGTGTGAGGCCTTGGTTAGACTGTGGTAGGCCTGTGTGAGGCCTTGGTTAGACTGTGGTAGGCTTGTGTGAGCCCTTTTCCTCATCTCACGCAAGGACGTTGCTGTACTTTGTTGGATGTTGTTATGTTTGTTTATAAGTGGGGAAACTGAGGCTTGAGGGGTGAACTGGAGCTGTTCTCCCCTAGCCCCAGCTCCCTGGGATGGGACAACAGCCACTGTTTGGTTTGTCTCACTCCACTGTATTCTTTGAGTCCCCCATCCCTGTACAGTGACCCAGGATCCAGGCTCCACAGGAATTCTAGCTGAGCTGAGATCTAGTCTGTAGGCCACCAGACTGAGCCCTGGGCATTGACCCCCTCTTCTCTACCCCGAACAGTCTCCTCTCAGAGGAGGGATGAATTAAAGAAGAAAGCATCTAAAGGGTACTTGAGGTACTGAGTCAGAGGGCTTAAGACCTGAGTTCAGATCCCCAGCTCCCACAGACAAAGCGGATGTGGTAGAGCATGCACCTGTAGCCCAGTGCTGGGGAGCTGGAGGATCCACAATCCCTGGGGGGGTCTTTGACTAGTCAGTGTAGCTGAAGCAGTGAGCTCTAGACTGGTGAGAGGCCCTGTCGCAAAGGAGGGGTGTCGTTCCTGAAGATGATGCCCGAGGTTGTCCTGTGACATGCACACACGCTATACATGAAATGCATGCGCGCACCCCCCCTCCTGCCGCCCAGAGTCAGCATAGTGAGGTGCAGGAGGCTGCATAGAGGGGACGGCCTAGGTGGGGGCAGCTGGCCCTATTTGGCTCTTTTATTCAGGTTGCAGGAGAGGTAGTCACACCTCAGGGTGACAGAGAAGGGATATGACTCAGATGCTCCTTTCCAGGAAGGCCTGGAGCCAACAGCTAGCACCAGGCTAACCAAGGTCAAGGTCCCACTATGGGGACCTGAGTCTGGGAAGAAACGCAGCAGGGACATTGAGAGTACAGGCGGGCCACCTCAGCCAATGCACAGCCCCCATGCCGACTTTCCCTGAGACCTTCTGGAGATCTGGAGGCAATGGTCGGCAGAGCAGTGTTAGGCCACATTCCTTCCACGGGCTCCAGGGAGGTTGTCCCTGTTCTTCAGCCCTGGTCACGGAGGCAAAGCCTCGCTGCACAGGCTGCCCTGTGTCTCCCCTCCCTGGCACCCCTGGCACACTTCTGTCAGTTCCACTTTGGAGGAGCTAGTTGTAGGAGTGGGGTCACCCTAGCCCCATATGCCACCTTCACTTGACTCGATGAATCTCCCAAAGTCCTAGATCTGGGGCCATCTTGGGATTCTGAGAAGATGTGAATTAAGTGGAGGGTGTCATGCTTCAACCCAACCCCAGCATCATCAGGAGACATTTGGGGTGAGGGTATCCTCTGTGCTTTGTGTTTGGGGACTCCAGGCTTTGTGTCGGCCATGTGTGACTGTCTCCACAGCTACAGGTGGAGCCACGGATAGGCTGTGCACCATGATGGGGCCAGAGGTTGCCCATGGATTTTGCTGTGCCCGAGGAGACCCCCGCCCCTTGAGGGGTGGAGCTCATGCCACCCTTGCTAGCCTCAGCTTTCCGCTTAGTAAGGTAGGGATAGCAGTCTGGGTTGCGCTTTTCCCCTTCCAGGCAGTGAAGGCCTTAAACCCATTGTTTCGTGCTAGGGGTAGGGGCATCCAAGGGCCTCACTGTTGAGACAAAGAATGTGGGACTTGGAGAAGCGTGACCCCAGTGGTGGCTGCTGGTTTCAGGAGCTTAGCCCCACTTCTGGGACCCAGCCAGTGATTTGCCAAGAATGGGCCAACAGGACTGAGCCAAGCTCTTTATTGATAAAGTCACAGTGGGGACTCTGAGGTTCCCTTTTGCAGGGGTTCTGTGAAGGGGAGCTGATTGCTATCCTGTTTTACAGACAGTGTAACTGAGGCAAGGCAGGGTAAAGCCCACTGTGCAAGGCCACCCAGCTATCCAGTGGCAGAATCACAATTCAAATGCATGTCTTCCCTCCTTAGGTACCTCCGTGCCTCAGTTTACCTTTCCTGTAGTTGAGTCATGAGATCCCTCCTCTGCAGTGGAACTGCTCCAAACCTCAGAGGTGACAAGAACTCTGGTGCACTCTGGCAGTCTCAGTTTCCCTGTCCCTCCCTCACACCACAACTTGAGATCTTTACACGGATGGGAACTGTGTGCGGGGTGGTGAGCCTGGGGCAGCGGTGAGCGCGCGTGTGTTTGCAGCAAATATTTTATAATAGACAGGCCTCGTCTGCCACTTCTAAAAGTAGTGGGGGAAAAAAACCCACTTTGAGAAAATAAAAATAGCCCCATTGCCTAAGATGCTGAAGTCACTAGCTCGGCAGGGACAGTGAGCAAGTCCTGGGCTAGAGACTTCTGGGACAGATGCCTACGCTGCTAGGGAATAAGTCCCCACGGTTAGCTTTTGGGCACAGGGGCCACTTGTCCATATCTTCTCTCCTGAGACTCAGAGGGGTGCCTCCCATGAGATGTCCATCCTCCTTATTCTTTCCAGTGACTTCACAGTTGATCATTGCTCTGGCTGTGGCCATGGAGCTTCTATTTTGTGGAGTCCAATTGTGCCTGGTGAAATGGGAGCTTGACTGGGCCTTTGTGTCCATCTTGAGCCTGAGGCTGCCAACCCTGTGCCTCCAGGGTTGAGCCTGAATTAGTGTGTATCTTACAGGGCCCCCACCGGGAGGAGATGGACGGAGAAGGGCTTCCTCCGTGACCTTGGGTTAAATAAGTATTGGCCACTGATGGATGTGGTGGCCAACAACATCACCACAGGAGCCTTGATCCTCCACATCACAGAGGAAGTTTGGTGGGAGGAGCCATCGGGCCCAGCAAAGCTATGGGGACAGGGAGAAATGGGGAGACTGGTTCCTGGCCGCTGCCCTGTCATCCACAGCCAGGAGAGTCTAGATGAGGGTCACTGTCTGGGCCAGGAGGGGTGCTGGGAACCTGGATGTGAGATGCGTGCCTTTCCTGGGGGCTCCTAGTAGTGCCACCATCCAAAGCAGTGACAAGATGGTGGGGTTCTGTGGTGTGCGTCGGATTTGTCTGTGGACCAGAAGTTTGGATAGGTTTGTTTGGTGGTGGGGTAGAAAGCTACTAAGTTGTTTCTGTGGCCCACATCACCTTGTGAGCAGTGGATCCTTGCTGAGGTCCTCTCCTGCCCTCAGGCGTTTCTCAGGGACAACTTTTGTTGAACAGTCACTGTTGGTTTTCCTGGGGGAGTGCAAAGCTCAGAGGAATTTGGGATCAAGCTCTGGTCAGTGACCAGCTGTGCGTCCCCAGGCCCGTGGCCTGCCCTCTCAGGGGTTTGGTTTTGTGTTGTTTGATCTTGGTCTTTGAAATGGAGAAAAGGATCCATGAGTCCCTGTTTTACATTCGTTTCCTCATTTGTCAAGTGTCCTGTGACTGTCGACCTGGGCTGTCATGAAAGGCTCCCGGGAGGAATGTTCAGGGCTGGTCTGTAGTCATGGCCTTGCTCGCAATGGGACTTTCCAAGCTACCAGTGCTGTATGAGGTCCCACACTTCACTCACGGTGGCCCCAGGAGGCTCATGGCCTCCGTCTACTGTGTTTGGGCACCCTTACTCTGTCATGCTCCTCCCAGTATCATTTTGGTTTTTGGGTTTTTTGTTTTTTGTTTGCTTGCTTGTTTGTTTTTTTCAACACAGGGTTTCTCAGTAGCTATGGAGCCAGTCCTGGAACTCGGGCTTGAGTTCAGACTGGCCTTGAACTCACAAGAGATCTGCCTGCCTCTGCTTCCTGAGAGCTAGGATTAAAGGCATGTGTCCCCACCGCCTGGCTTGTTTTGTTTTTTCCTTAGAAAAAGTCTAACTTTGTAGCTCTGGCTATCCTGGAACTCACTATGTAGACCAGGCTGTTCCCAAACTCACAGAGATTTGCCTGCTTCTGCCTCCTGAGTTTTTTGCCTCCCTCCCTCCCAATATCTTGAAGCCACAGTTGGGGATACTTTGGACCAGCGGACTCCATACATTCTTGGTCAGATTACTGGCCCCAGATCTGGCCTGGAGAGAGCCAGAGTGGAGCCTGGGAGTGAGGGTGGCCCAGCAGCCCCCGTCAGGCTGAATTTCCTCCTGTAGGGTCTTAGATGCCTCTGGGGCCCGGTGGGAGTGTCTGGGGCATGGCTTATCCTGAGCACAGAGTTCCCTGAGTGAGTGTTAGTGCCCCTGGGCTCCCCATCAGTGGGAACAGCAGGAACAGCAGGAACCGCCCAGGGAGCAAAGCATCATTGTTCCTGGAACCTGGTTCATACCCTTGTGACTTCTAGGGGCTAAGATAGAACCTTTCAGCATGGGCAAGGTGGAGATGAACCACGCTTCATTCTGTAGGTGCTGACCTTGGCTCTCTACCCCCCACCACTGCTGTCCTGGGCAACAGTCCCAGTGGCCTCCATGCTTGAATGATGGAGGCCAGGCCCCAGGCTGCTACTATCCATGTGGTAGCTTGAGAATCTGAAAAGTAGACCCTCCCTTGTGCCTTCTCATCAGAACCCATCTTGACTTCCCTGGCTTCTTCTCCTGATATGCCCAGGAGGGTATTGTGGGGTCCTCAGCTGTGTGTGCCTCCTGAGCCCCAGGGATGGCTGTGCGGTGAGATCCACATTATTCTGGGCTGGGCCCAAGGGTCTTAGATACTCAGTCTCACCACCCGCCTCCCTTCTACCTCCTTTCCTGCCCCCCCCTTCCCACACTGCTCCCCAGTCCCTCCCTCCGCTTCCCCTTCAGCCTGGGGCACTAGGGAGAAAACAAAGACTCTTGGATCTCTCTTTTTGGCTTTATTTATTAAAGACAAACTAATATGGGAGACAGGCACAGGGCACCAGCAGCAGTGGGAGAGCTTAAAAATTATATTAATCATGGCAGCAGTAACGAATGCTTATGAACGTGTCTTGGATGCATGGGGGGTGCCCGATAACTGGGACACGCTGCTGCGACAGGGATAGTGGGGAAGCCCACCCATCTCAGCGCAGGCTGGGGATACCACACTCAACCGCACCCAGGGCCGGACTGGAAGCAGCCACAGGAGCCACATGCTGCTGGTCCAGGCACAGGCTTGGGGCTGTATGATGCCCAGGAACTTCACTGAGTCCCAGGAACAGTGCAGGCTCTTTGTGATTTTGTTGGGGTTCAGGTGGGCGTGCATTGGGGTTCAAGTGGGCTTGTGTTGGGATCCAGGGGTCCAGGTGAGCATGTGTTAGGCCTGAGGGGGCTTTTCTTGTGTAGTTTGTACCCAGGGTTGGGCATCTGGTGAGTTAGTTTCAGGAGCTGTTTTGTGGCATGAGCTACCGCCATGGTGGCCTGTGCACTTGACCTTTGTGCAGAGAGCTCTCACGCCACCACAGAGAGCAGGACTGCAGGGAAAAAGCTGGGAGGAGCTGCTCTAGAGGGCCAGGCCTGTGTCCAGGGTCCTAAGCCTGGAGACTGAGAGTCCCCAGAGTATTGTCGGAGCCACAGAGAGATGTCCACTGGTGTTTCCATTGCCCCCCTGTTGTTCCACTAGGGTCTGACCTGGTAGCCCTTAGCAGGACAGGTAAAAGCCCAAAGCCTGTGTCACCGTCCTCCTGTTAGTGTGTCCTTGCTTGCTTCTATCTTTTCTGGTTCTCTCTGGCATCTGTGGGAGAAAGACCTAAGCTCTGGGCTGTTGTTGCCCCGGTTGTTGGCTCATTCATCCTTCAACTCCCGGGATCTAGTGCTTTATTGCAGGCTGCCCTCAGGGAAAACCAGGATCGGAAAGACTCAGAATGAGGCAGGTAGAGGAAGCTGACTTGAGCTGGGAGCTGGGAGGCCCAAGAGCTGTGGGTAGGTGCTTGGCTAGCCTAGAAGTCCAAGGCCAGCTGCCTGGATGGGGACAGCAGCCTATGTTCCGCGTCCCAATGAAGATGGGATCTAGGCTGTCCTGCTGGACATAGGATCTCGGGCCTCCCAGCTGGGGTACAAAGTGACATGGAGGCTTAGAGGTGACTGAGTATGTTTTGATGGGAGAAGGCAACTGGAGCAAAGGCCAGAGTCACAGCCCAGAGGGCCTGGGGCCCCCAGGGTTGGAACAAGGCCCCAGCTAAACTAGCATTTTGTGTCCTTTTCCTGGAGGCTCATTCACGTAGCTCAATCTGCTCTCTCAGGCCCTGTGTGGTCTCCTCTCTCATCTGAGCTGTTACTGGGCTCAGATTAGGCCCTATAGGGGGTGTGAAGTGAGATGGTATGCAAGTAGGGTGCTTTGTGGGTGGGTAATGGAGCCCCACTTTTTATCCTGCCCCCCACTGTCAGATCTCGCCACTTGAAAGCCAGTGTGTGTGGTGCTAATGTGGAGAGCAGGGCTGAGATGTGATTGTGGGGAGAGTTGGGGTATCATTGTAGATTTGAGACTTCTGATTGCCCTGACCACTTTAGTGGGGCCTGCAGGAACAATGTAGGTGACCAGCGGGTCCCAGGGCTGGAGCCTGGGACACAGTACTTCGTGTCCCTTCGATGCCTGGCCCTGCTGGTGGTCAGTGCGGAGGGGGGGGGGGAGGTGGCATCTAGCTGTCTCAAGAGCCAAAGAGGTAACGCCACTGCCTTTAAAATTAGAAGGAAGATGTTTGTTGCGGAGCAGAACCTGCGTCAGCTCTGAGTCCTGTGGGAAGGGCCGCTAGCAGCCTTTCGCATTTATTTTTGCACATTCTTTGCATGTGCCGAGGCTGCTGACGGCCCTCGCTCAGCTCGCTCTTGGAGGGGCTCACGCTGCCCATCCCTGCTGTCACCGGCTGTCACTGGACGTGACTGTATCGGTGGCTCTTGAGAGAACAGAGCTGCCCAGGGTGAGTGCAGGAGGATGTGGGGTGCTCAAAATTCAAGACAGTGTCCTTGTGTCTGTCCGTGTCCTGCCTACTGTGTGTGGTGGTGGTGGTGGGGTGGATGTGTGACTTCATGATTTTCTTCCTCGGGTCATGGCTCTGAGAATCACCTGCATGTGAGGTGGCATGGGGGTCTTTGTCCCTGTGCATGTGTGTTCAGGGTTGTGGCTTTCAGGGTCTGCACCTGTCTTCAGGAGGCGGCCATGGGTGTGGCTACATGCAGGTTTACACTCTGCACCCTGTGTGGCCTTGGGGAGACCCAAGTCTGTAATCGTGGTTCCCTGTGGCTGCAGGTATGTTGTGTGTGCTTTAGGGAATGGACGTGTGTGAGCATACACTGTGTGCATGTACAAGGGTGTGTATGAGTGCCTTTGAACATGTGTGCACACACAGGGTGCGTGAACAGTGCACTGTGTGGGTGCACAGTGCGTGAGCGTTCTGGGTAAGTGATGGTTGGGCACACGTGAGCTGCATGTGTATGTGCACGTGGCACGCTTTTGGCTCCTGCCAGAGCGAGGATGCCATGGACCTGCCTGGCCTTGAAAGCTGGTGCAGGCTGAGGGGGACAGGCAGACTGCCCAGCCGGTCCTGGATGGAGCTGTGACTGTTCCTCCACCCGGCCCTCCTTGCCGTCTGTGGTATTGTGGGTGCTGTGGCCTGTGGCTGACAAGGGCTGCCCTGTCCCAGCAGCATCTCCAGAGACAGCGTCTCCGGCCCTGGAGATCATCAAGATGGCTCAGTCCTCTTTGGGATACAACCTCCCTATGCTTCTACCCTCCAGGGGCTCCCAGCTGGGGGAATCTTTCCCCTGCGTGGGTCTGCCCACAGTAGATACTACTTTCTGCAGAGCAGGTGGCTGGATGGGAAGGGGGAATGTCACAAAGCAGAAGTCAGGCACCTTGCAAGGTGCAGCGAACCCAGCCTCTGGGTGGGTGTGCCTTCCAGTGCTGTGTGGCCTTGAGCACGGCAGTTGGCCTCTCTGAGTCTCACTGCTTCGGCTGTAAAATGGAGTTGGCACAGTGCCGGTGGCTATTTCTCGTTTGTTACTGAGAAGACCTTTCTTGATCAGCACAGGTCTACATGGCCAGCTGGTGTACCTTGTGTGTTCTAGCCATGTGTGATCCTAGCCAGGTCAGTCTATCCGTGCCTCGGTTTCCTTACCTTACTTAATTAAGTAGCATTATTAACTGTACCTACGTCTTGGTGATACTGTGAGGGTGTCTCCTCATTTTACATGAAAGGTTACAGAACAGGCACTATTGTTGTTATTTCTGGAACAGTGGAATGCAGATTAAAACATCCCCAGCCTGAAAGCACTCCCATTGTTCCACTCGGCATGGAGGCCTCTTCTCCGCAGCCCTGCCTGGGCTAGGCTATAGGCACCGGCAGCATGGCATGGGGGTGAAGGGTGGTGTCCCAGTGGGTGAGCCGATCTGATCTGTCCTCCTCTCTCCAGCAAACCGGCACAGTGGGTACACTTGGCTGAAACCACCCTGGGCTGCAGCCAGGGGCAGGAGCAACTCACAGAAGGGACCCTGGCAGTGTTCACTCAGCCTTGGTTTCAGCCACCTTCTGGCTTGCAGCAGTTGCAGCCACCCAGACTGTCGTGTGCTCCCTGCAGAGCTGACATGTGAACGGTGGTGGCAGGCCTCAGAGCAGGGGTGGTGTGGTGTTGCCCAATACAATGCCCAGAGTCAGCCGGCTCTGCAGCTACTGTGGGGTGCTTGGGCACACAGCGCCGTGCGTGGCCTGGGTGGGTGGCAAAGCCACAGACTCCCAACTTAATCCTGGCATCCAGGTTGCTGTTAAAGTCCTGGCTTCTCTAAGTGCTGGGTGACCTTGAGCCAAGCGCTTAACCTCTCTGGCTCCCTCTCTAGCTGCTTATATTTTATTTTTTTAGTGTTTAAAAATCGGGTGTGTATATGCAGGCATGTGCACATGCCACAGGACATCTGTGGAGGTCAGAGGACAACTTTTGGGAGTCAATTCTCTCCTGCCACCCTGTGTGAATCTTGGTGGTAGGCACCTTTGCCCACTGAGCCCTCTTGCTGGCCCTACTTTACTCATTTAACCTGGTGGATGACATAGTGAGCTCCTACTGTGGCCAAGGGAACTGCTGGATTCAGGCCCAGCCTGGCGCCTGATAACAGGGTTATAATAGGGATCTGTGCCCCCCCCCCCCCCCCACACACACCCTGCAGGCTGCGGTGGTACAGAAGTCACCAAACTGCAGGTATAATGGCCGGAGATAGAGATGTCATGAAAGGCCAAGACCAGGGTGTGGGTTAGAAGCTGGGGGGTGGGGGGTGTGAGGTAATACTCCTAGTAGCTGTCAGCTGCAGGACCCTCATTCATCCAGTGAGTGAGTTCTTCTGGGCTCTTCCTGATGCAAGGGGGCCTGTGTCAGCAACAGAGAGATGGTTTAGTGCGCAGAACCCCTGTGGGTTTCTCTGGAACTGGGTCACGGTGAGGGAGACCCAGAGCTGCTCTCTCCTGTCATGGTTCAACTCTATGGATCTGTGTAAGGTGCTCTTCCTTAGTAGGTACAGTGAGTGACTTGGGTGTCACACTGGAGGGACTCACTGCCAGGGTGGTGAGCGGCTCGGAACACCTGTGCGTCCTTCTCCCACAAGTCCCGCTGTGGGCTGCATGACTGCTAGCGCCTAGCCCTTGTGGTTGTATCTTTAGTCTTTCATGGACACGATGAGGTCTTGTTCCACACCTGGCACCTAGCTCCATCGTACCCTGGCTGCATGGTGCTCCGTCACAGGCCAGGGTCCCTGATAGCCCACAGCTCCCCGTTTGATCCTAACCCCATGGCATAAAAATGCAGTAGGTGCCAAAGCAGCTCCTGTCGATGGGTTTCGAGCCTTGGGAAAGGCTTAGTTTAGAAGCCAACCTCCTGGGGAGGCCCAAGGGCGTCCTAAACAAAACCCCTGAGCCATCTTTCTGAACTCCTCATGTATAGATGGGTCCCCATCTTTCCTGAGCTGAAATCCCAGCTCTTGCTCCTCAGGCTGTGTGATGTAAGACAACTTCCTTGACCTCTCTAAGTCTCTGCTTCCTCGTCTATAACATTCACGTTTATGTCTAAGGAAGGAACTGAACGCAGGGCTGTGTACCCCAGCCTGGCTGCCGTTTGGTTACCAGGTGCAAAGACAGTGCTAAACTCCATTCTGCTTCGTGGAGGAGAGAGTCCGGGGTGAGCCCCGGGAGACACGCCCAAAGTCAAAGAGTGGGACGCTCACCTGGCCTCCCAGGCAGCCCCTCCTCTAAATCTTGGGTCTCCTGCTGGAACTTGGCCCTTGGGGGACAGCAGCCCTGCAGTAGGGCGGGGACAGTGTTGAGTGGGTGCCAACGCCAACGTCACTGTGGCTTTGCTTACAGCACTCTGCGCCTCCCAGCCTGACATTTTGTGACCTTTCTCCTCCCCCAGCTTCTGCCCTTAGCTGCTCAACCCAGTGGTTCAGCATTGTCCCCAGATAGCCTCGGGGCCACACTGAGGGTTCAGGTGCAAAGAGGCATGCCCCCCTTCTTTCTGTCCAGCACCTCAGAAATATTGGGGGTGATTGAAAGGAAATGTTGTTTTAGCTACAGTGAGGTGAAGTCTGAGGTCCTGAGCGATGGTGTGGCCTTGGGGGTCCCTCTCCGGTGGCCTTGGGGGTCCCTCTCCAGTGGCCTTGGGGGCCCCTCTCCAGTTCATTTGAGTTGATAGGCGATGGGTATTGATTTCTCTCCTCCCTGCCAGGGCTGAGGAGGTGGTGACTCAGCAGAGGGGGATGGTTTGAAATTCGGGACTAGGCTGGGGGGGGGGTGAGCAGGATGTTCTCCCCTCCTCAATGGTTGTCATCACAGAGGGGAAGGACTCTGGATCCAGCAGGAGCTTGCCCTTGTCTCCTCCCATTGAAGTGATGAAGTGCCATGGCTTTGCCTCCCTGTGACTCAATTTTCCCGTCTGCATGGTGGGCGAGCACTTATGCCTACTGGGTGAGCCATGCAGGGGACAGAGGGATTCTGACTGCAGCCATGGCGCTGGCTGCTCACCCCAAGAGCTTTCATTCATGTGTGTGGTGCTGCGGTGGGCCTGAGGCCTCTCCCTTGCTAGACAAGAGGTCTGCCAGCAGGCTTCACCCCCCAGCCCCAGTAAGGAGTTTGAGGTGCTGCTAGACTGGTAGTCTATGGGACACCAGAGGCGAGGGCTTGGGGGTGGGTCTCAGGCAATTCTAGAGAACTTCCTCGAGGAGGCTTTTGAATGACATCATGTGACCGAAAGGGGTTGTGTCAGACACGAATAGATAGGGATGCATAGAAGTCTCAGGAGATGCAGGGGGACAACAACTGTCCACTGGGGCCAGGTCGGAGGAGAGGGATGGGACAGCAGGGTCAGGGAGAAGTAAGGAAGTGACTGTAAGTTATGGAGCGTTGCTGGGTCAGCCACCCTTGTGAAATGGTCAGTGGACAAGCTACGGTGACAGCTGCACCACCACCGTCCTCCCGTGGGCACCAGCCCCATGCCCCACACAGTGCAGATGACAGCTTATCATGCCATGGGAACCATGACCCATTGATAGTGCCCAGGGTTGGACCCTGGTGAACCCCCTCTGCCCTGGCCTGCAGGCCCCTCACTGGGCCCTGGGTCTGATTTCCCAGGTCTCCTCTGTGACAGACTCCTGCTCCCCAGGGCTCCCGCCTGACCGAGCGGGGCAGTTTTCATACAAGTATCACTCACGATTCTTATCTGCAGCTACATTTTGTTCTCCCCTGCGCTGGGCCTCACCTGAGCAAGGCCAGAAGCCTCCAGGGTTGCAGGGGCTGCTGCAGTCACCCATGCAGGAGTGGGTCTGCCTTGGAAGACCAGAGCACACAGGAAGGGAAGGTCAGGGCCTGGCAAGAAGTCACTTCTTAACTCTTGTTGGTGAAATGGCTGCCAAAAACATTCACAGAATATCAAAAAGAACTGAGATAGGAATTCCCCAGAGTCCCTGTGTGTTTGGGTTCCACCTCATCACAGAACCAAGGGTGACTGAGAGCCACCCGGACATTCAGTCCCTGTTCAACCCCAGTGTGATTCCGTTGACTCCCATGTCCCCAGTGCGGAGTCCGTTTCTGCTCCATCTAGTTACCTCCACCCCTGATTTATGCGGTGCTGTGCGGGATCAGCTCAGGGTCCTTGCATGCTAGGGCAGGCACCCTCCCAGCAGCGCCACCTCCCAGCCCCCAGGCTTGGTCCTTTAAAACCCTGACCCTTTGGGTGTGCACCGACCTTTTTGCTCTGGAGGCCGGCTGTCCTCTGTGGCTGTAGCTTGTGTATTTTGGGCATCGATGTTGGAGGAGGGAGACAGTGTCTTCCTGGCACCCTGACAGGAGGTGCCACTGTCAACCCGTCCCCACTGTGACTAATACTGACTTGATGTCAACTGGTCTCTCCCCTGAAGGGTTAGTCCTTCTCCGTGTGTGATCAGTAAGTCTCTCGTGGGGGGGGGGGGGCATTTGGAGGCTTGCTCAGAAGTTTAATGGTGACCCCATTGATTTTAGCGTCCAAGATACCCCTCGCCTCAGTGACTGTGGTGTGCCACACGGCAATTTTCTGATTCCCATATCCCTTTATATTGATGAGTCGATGATCTTTCTCTCCCCTTCCGGGTGTTTGTTGAATACAGATGCTGAACGTTAGAACCAGGCTCCCCATGCTTGTATGACAGGCACGTCGCTGAGCCAGCCCCCCTCTTTCTTCCGTCCCGTCTCTGTGCCTCCTTCTAAAATTTGAGACAAGGTCTCAGTGTCGCCCAGGCTAGCATCAGACTCCCTGTGTGTCTGTCCTAGGTGGCTGTGAGCCCAGACCCTGACGTGACAGGTGTGAGACTATGCCCAGCTTTTCCTCTCGTTCTTTTTCCCTCCACAGAAGCCAGCCTGTTCATCCCACGGGAGCTCCCTCCATTGGAGGTGACTGAGCAGGCTCCCCCTGGGGTCTCCTGTGAGCTCCTGTTCACACATCTGGGCAAGTGCTCAGTTGGCTCAATACTTTGGCGAGAACCCCTGGCAGTGGCCACTTGGTGTGGCATTGGTAGGTGCCCCAGGTCTAGCATTGAGAGCTCGTAGTTGTCACCGTGAGCTGTTCACTGTTGAAGTCCCTATCCTGTGCCTTTAGTCCTCATCAGCAGCCTCTGCTGGGTCTGCAAATTCATTCACCATCACCACCTCTTGCTCTTAGCTCTGGGACATTTCTCTATGGAGATAGTGGCCCTCAGTGCCTATCAGCTCCTGCAGAAACAGGGGAGGAGTGTTCAGAAGGAAGGGCAGGCACTCGTCTCCTCCCCGTCACCCACCATTGAGTGTCCTGCTTTGCCGACCTTCTGCAAAGATGTCCAAGGAAATGTTTAAAAATGTTGCCAGCAGCCCTGGAGTGGGAATGTGTGGGGCCAGCCACTTCCACTGTCACTGTCTGCACCCATACTCTGGTTGTCACACCCTCTCTGGCACTTGGGGTCCTTACTTCTTGGCTCTGGACCCTCTGGGCTTGCAAGTGGCCTTGGGACTTCCTTGCTTTCTGGAAGGGCACACTGTTCCAGGCTCCATGGGTTCATTCCTGCAGCAGTTCAGGGCTACAGTCACAGTGGCCCTTAGGGGACAGAGTCGGGGTGCGGCAAGTGGGAGATTGACACTTGGGTCCCGTCTTCCTCACTCTGGCCCAGGGTGTGTCCCACCAGTCCAGTTCTTCACCTTCATTCCCCTCCTCTGTCATCTTCCCCAGGACATGCTGGGCCATCTCCCTACCTCCCACTTCTGACTTGGGCCTGACCTTATCCCCAGAGAAGATCTGAGAGCTCAAGGCATCACGTGAGTCAGGCCCTCACGTGTGGTCCCTTGGTCATGTGTGACTCTTACTGTGGGTCCCTTTCTGGTACTGTTCAGCCCAAGGGGCTGCTCACTGTTTCTGCTTTTCTGTATCTAAGGGGCCTCTTCTCCCCTGACCAAACTCAGACCAGAAAAAAATGACATGTAATATCCCTTCACCAAAGCAACTTAAAAATTAATACGGGCCTCCGTGTGCCACCCCGCCTCCACACGAGCAGCTCGTGCTCTCTGTTTGAGATTAAAACTCACATTTCATTTTTATATGCTGTGCTTAATCCAATAATGATTTTGCGTTGCAAACGGCAATAATATCTCTCAGCATAGTTAATCAGACTAGACTTAATGCTGTCACTATTTATTAACCTTTGTTGAAAAGCAAGAAGTTTCTCTCTGATCTGCGATTGTTGGTCTTGTCAGGATCTATCAAGTGAGAAAGCAGTTTTGGCATTCATTAAAACGGCACAAATCCCGAAATGACAATCGGGGCTGGGTGGGATCTAGTGCGTGAAATCCGCACCGTGTTTATCAGGATGGCTGAGGAGTGTGGTGGGGAGGCATGCAGGATGGTGGGGACCCAGCCCTATGTTCCTCCTGACTAAAATCCTTTTCCCAGGAGTTGAGGGAGGGAGGGCGGAGGATGGAGACTGAGCCACCGGTGTCAGCTGTCCTGCCATTCCTTAAGACGCTAAGCTGTGTGTGTCTCTCATCTCCACGGCCTGCTTGGGTCTGGGGAGATGGCGCAGCAGGGAAAGCGTCTCTCTTCAGTGGTGGAGACCTGAACGTGGGCCCTTGAACCCATATAAGAGGGTGTGTGTGTGTGTGTGTGTGTGTGTGTGTGTGTGGCCAGCCTGACCTGCTTGGTGAGTTCCAAGTGCCCGAGAGACCTTCTCTCAAAAAACAAGGTCGTTGGCACCTGGGGCTTAGTGCAGGGATGGAGGGGTCCCAGTGTTCTCAGCTGGGACCTGTGTAAGGAGGGAGGGACCTTGTGGGAAATCCCCCAGCACCTGGGAGTTGAGCAGGCCCGTGTGTCTTGAAACTCCCTTTCTGGAAAGTCCCCAGGTGAGGCTGATGCGTGGGTCTGTACTGGTTTGGAGTTTTGTGAACCTTGCTGAGATGTCTCTGCTGGGCCATCCACTGACCCTGGTTGGCAGCTGGATTAGGATGGTTTGTCCTGGGACCTTGCTGGCCCCGGGCACCTCACTTACTTCCTGCTGGCTCTTTTCTGAAGCCACCTGGCCCCACTGCACTTCAGCATTGTTCATGCCCTTGCTGACCAGCACCGGGATAGCCTCCCAATGCAGGTCCCCATCAGCAGGGCACAGTGAGGCCGAGAGGTACCTAACAGGTTCCAGGGCCGTGAGGACGCTGGTGGATGCCATGTCAGGCAGAAGACTTCACCCATTCACCTGGCTGAGTCCTGAAGGGGCAACCCGGTGCCCATACCTGTACCTCTGATAGGAAACTGACTTTGAGAAAAAGGGAGCCTTCCACCTTCTGCAGCATCCAAAGGAAGGTGGGCTTTCAGGGCTCCCCTTTAGTCCACTTCTGAGAGCTTCTGCCTCTGGCGTCCCTCTCGAGTCTTCGCTTTTCAAAGATGGCTTAAGAAGAACCTAACTGGGAGCCAGAGATGTGGCTCAGTTGATGGATGGCTTGTCTAACATGTGCGAGGCCCCAGCCCAACACAGCCATGGTAGTACACACTTGTAATCTCAGCACGGTGTCACTCTTCAAGTTCAGAGTCATCCCTGACTACACAGTGCACTTGAGGTCAGCCTGAGCTACCTGAAACCCTGTCTCAAAACAAAACCAAAAGCCTGGGAGGGACAGTTCACCTGCAAGGTAAAGGCAGCAGGCATTCTGGAGTTGCCTGGGTCATCCAAGGTTGGTGACTGACTTGTGGACCACTCCCAGGAAGGAGGAAGCCTCTGCCCCTGTGAGAGGAGGCCGAGAGCGGGTGTGGTTCATTATCTGGAAGAACGAGGGGAGGAAGGGAATGTTATAATTCAGAGCTCTCCCTTGCTTCAGATTATGAAGGAGCTCAGCCTGGTGCAGAGGATGGGAGCTTCTGGAATTAAGGAAGCTGCCTCTGACTGTGCCAAGATCAATGCCAGCTGCAGTACAAAAACTACCTTTTATTTCTGCCTTGCAAAATCAAGGCCTGCACGCGCTCTGGGAGGCAGCATGCTGGGATAGCAGGGCTCTGGGATCTGTCTGTATGGGGAGAGGAACCGCTTCTCCCCTGTGGAGGTGGGACCTCAGGACTGCAGAGACCTAAAGGGCCCCAGGATGCTCCCAGCCGCACTTACAATCTGTGCTCTCTTCTGGGCCCTGAGAAACATCTTGCCACCTCTGAAGGCTAAAAGAAGCCATGCTGAGGAAGCCCGTGGGTTTCAGCTGCACAGGGTCTCTCGTGTCTTCTGTCTGTTCCATGCAGTATTTCAAAGGTTTATTTTAGTTTTTAAAAATGAGGTGTATGTGTGCACATGTGTGCGTGCACATGCACACATATGTGTATGTGAGTGCAAGTTTTCATGGGGCGCAGAAGAGCATCCGATCTCCTGGATCTAGTTCTAGCTGGTTGTGAACCACCCAATGTGGGTGCGGGGAACTGAACTCAGGAACGCTGTGAGAGCACAAGGTGTTCTAAACCACTGAGCTATCTCTTCTGCCCCTACTTTAATATTTATTATATTTTATTTGTGTGTATGCATGTATGTGTATGAGCATGTATGTGCACCTGTGTGTGCTTGTATGTGTACACATGTATCGAGGCCAGAAGACAGCATACAGGAGTCATTTCTCTCTCTCTGTCAGTTGGGTCTCGGGATTTAACCTCAGGTCAGCGTGCTTGGCTGCAAGTGTCTTTACCCCATCCGTCTTGCCAGGTGGCCCTAAGGCCACTTGGTTCTAAGATGTAGCATGGCCCCATGTCCGTAGGCACTGAGGTGTTGGGTAGCATCAATTGTTCACCTGGCTGAGCTCAGCAAGTCTGCAGTCCCTGCCACAGTGCTTGGCACTTTGGGTCATCTCTCAAGGAGGTCATGTGTGAACACATTTGGAAGGATGGAGCTTGCCAGGGATGGAGGGAAAGGAAATCCTCATAGGTAAGAGGAACAGCATCAACCAAGGTTCTGGGGTATAAAGGAGCTGGTTTGGAACTTGATGGAAGCCTGTGGGCAGGATGGTGGAGGGGGCGGGCAGTGAGGGCGGGTGAATAGTGCCGAGTTCTAGGTGGGAATTGGGGAGGAACTTGGGGTTCTGAACACCCGACTCTGGCTCTCCCCAGCACGTGGTGGGAATGTCACTTTTGTGCCTAGAGCCTGTAGAGGCTGGAAGGGGGCATTGGATCTCTTGGCACCAGAGTTGCAGTTGGTTGTGAGCTGCCTTGTGGGTGCTGGGATGGAGCCCAGACCCTTTGCAAGAGTCGTCAGTGCTCTTAAGCCATCTCTGTGCCGCCCCTGGACATCCGACTTCAACACTGTGTGCCTTGGCTTCTCTCTTCCAAGGTGAAGTAAGCCTCTGAGTATGGGTTGTTGCTTTCTACAGAGACGCCTGTCCACCCTCCCGGCAGGCACCAGGTAGCACTGTCCACCCTTACGGCAGGCAACAGGTAGCACCCTGGAGCTTCATGGAGGATCGGGCTTGAGTTAATGTCTTCAGCTTTGCTCTCCCATTTCAAGACTTATCTCAATAGTCTGCGTCCTTTGCATTTTCATATGAATTCAGAAGTTGGCTTTTTTGCTTCGTCTACCAACCAACCAGAGTGGGCCCAAGGGGGCTGACAGGGGCTGACCATGTGGACTCACGACTCTGGACAAAGCAGAAGTGAAGACCCACATAGTCGTTCATCCATGAATGCCGACGCGTGGCACTCCCTCTTCTCCCCCTCTCATCCCAGCTCCTCTTAGTCCACTGGAGTGCCTGCGTAGATCCTTCCTCTGCTCCGCCCTCCGCCCCCCCCCCCTTCCTGGCACTAATTCTTCACGTCGTGACGTTTTACATCTGTCGCCTCCAGAAAACCATAAGCTCCTGAAGGACAGAGAGACCAGCTCTCTCTGGTTCATGGACTTGAACCCTGGGAGTTTCCCATGACTGTTTATGAAGGAGTGAGTGAGTGAATGAATGAAGGATAAAGTCCCTTCTCGTCCTCTGCCGTGCACCTGTGCCTTGCTGGTTATGTCATCCCCAGTTCCATCTACTCCTTAGTGTCTGTCTGCAAATGAGTAACAGAGTCCTCTCCAACCCATTTGGCCTTGTGCTTCATGCTCAGCTCCGGCTGCCGTGTGTTGCACCTTGAGAGTCCGTGATCAAATGCCAGACAGATGTGTAATTGTAGTTTTTACATTTATGGATTTATTGTACGTATGTGTGTATATGTGCGTGTGTGACTGTATCTGTGTTTGCCTGTATACAGATGTCAGAAGACAGCTTGCAGGAGTGGGTTCTCTTCATCCACCATGGGGTTCTAACTTGGGCTGTCAGGCGTGGCAGCAAACACCTTTATGCGAAGAGTCATCTTGCTGGTCTCATTGTAGGCGGTGGTGATAATATAGACCTTTAATTTCTTTGGTTAAAAAAAAAAGTACCATTTTCCAGTGTCACTTAGAGCACTGGGAAAACCAGCCGTGGGTCTTGATCAAATTAGGTTCCACTGGTGAGTGGGAAGGGCTGAGTCTACAAGATGTCGGCAGGTAGGGAAGACAAGCGATGCACCCACCCCCGCCCCATCCTGAAGAACCACAACATAGGGCATCGTGTTGGTGACTAATTGGTTTGTGGACATGACTGGGCTAGATAGATTTCATTGTGCTTTTGATCCTGAGTCGATATGGAGGCCAGGTGTTAATGAAGTCCCCTGGGCAAGGACTGTAAGGAAGACTGTAGGAAGAACTTTCTGAGAAGACTGGAGGTGGTCAGGCTGCCAGCATGGGCTGCAGAATGTGAGGATTCAGATAGAGGCAGTGGGATTGGGAAGGTGGGGTGCTGCATGGGAGCCCTGGAGGGGGATACTGGGGAACCCTCTGAGCTGATTCCCTAAGTTAACTAAGACCGAGGAGAAACTTGCATGGGGCTCCCTAGGAGCCGTGGGAGGAAGATGTCACGCAGTAGCATTCACCCTGTCGGAGTTGGTATTTCCTCTTCTGCTCAATCCCATGTCAGTTGCCGAACAGCCTGGAAAAGCAGAGGCAGCGATGACCATTGTTCTCCCCAAATCACAGATCGGCAAATCGAGACTGCTGCCCAGCCTGCTGCTTCAGCTGTAACCAGGAAACTTCTCTGATACCAGCCCTACTGTCTTTGGTGATTTATTTAATTGGCTCTTATTTGTGATTCTAGAACCAAAATGATACCTCTCTTCATGAGGGGCTGGAGAGGTGACTCAGAGGTTAAGAGCATTCTCTGTTTTTCCAGGTTCAATTCCCGGTACCCACATGGCAGCTCACAACTGTCTGTAACTATAGCTCCAGGGGATCTGACACCTTCACATAGACATACATGCAGGCAAAACACTAATGCACATAAAATAAAAATGGATTAATCATTTAAAAATATTTAAATGAAGAAAAAAATGACACCTGAATCCACAGAGAACAGTGCTGCCTCAGGCCCAGGGCATAGCAGGACACCTGGTTATTGTACAACTGGCCAGTTGTCATGAGACACTGAAAAGGAAGCCGTGGGGCCACAGTGGGTTGGCCCGTATCAGGCCACACTGGGTGACACTTGTGAGTCACAGCAGACAAGCTTCCTTCTCAGGCTGACTCAGGTGACCGGACTAGCTCCCGGTGATTGCTGAAAGCTCCTGTGTTCGGGATCACTGGTCCGTGTGGTGTCTGCTAGTGTGTTCATTTGATTCTGTGGTACACAGCATGAGGGACTCCATCTTGCTGCTTTGGTCCAGCCTGCTGGGTTCTCACGTAGAAGGTTAGTCCCAACCCGTGGTCTCCCAACAACATTGCTTGAGGAAGTAAAACTCTCTGTTGTGTTTGTTTGCTTAGCCCCTGGACTCTGCAGAGGGGCCTGGTAGGTAGGTATTCAGATATCTGGAGGGCGAACAAATACATTTGAGGAACTGAGGTCAAAGGTTAAGAAGGGCTTCAGCTGGTAGCGACTGTCCAATCGGGAGAGGCCGGGGGAGCCAGCACACCCATGTGACCTTGACACTCTGTAGTCTGAGGCAGGGGCATCACAGGTGGAAATACACTTGTGTAGTTTCTGCGTCAACTCATGTTTACCAGGTAGGGTAGGCTGGACCATGATGCTTCCAGAAGCCCTCATTTCCTGGAGCTCTCAAATGGCTCTCAGCAGAGATGGGGACACTGGATGCCAGGTGTGGTCTAGGAGAACATAGTGGAGAGTTCTGGGTCAAGCCACCTGTCTTGGGCTTCTACTGCTGCAATAAAACAACATGGTCAAAAAGCAAATTGGGGCCGGGCGGTGGTGGCGCACGCCTTTAATCCCAGCACTCGGGAGGCAGAGGCAGGCGGATCTCTGTGAGTTCGAGACCAGCCTGGTCTACAAGAGCTAGTTCCAGGACAGGCTCCAAAACCACAGAGAAACCCTGTCTCGAAAAACCAAAAAAAAAAAAAGCAAATTGGGAGGAAAGGGTTTATCCGGCTTACTTAGGGCAGGAATCTGGAGGCAGGAGCTGATGCAGAGGCCGTGAAGGGGGCTGCTTACTAGCTTGCTTACCCTGCCTTGCTCAGTCTGCTTTCTTAAAGAACCCAGGACCAACAGCCCAAGGATGGTACCACCCATCATGGGCTGGGCCCTCACCCATTGGTCACTAATTGAGAAAATGCCTTACAATTGATCTCATGGAGACGTCTCCTTAGCTGAGGCTCGTTCCCCTCTGATGACTCTAGTTGGTGTCAGATTGACTCAGAACCAGCACCTATCATTCCATACGGGCCGTATCGTGCCATGGTGAGGAAAGAGCCTATACGTGCTTTGGTGAGCTCATGCCACACAGCGTATCCCTCATTCGTGGGTGTCACTCACCACAGTCACTTAGAGGCCCACAGTGATGGAGCAGCTGCTGCCAGCTCTGATACAGCGGTCGCCATGCTAGAATTCTGGAGACTTCTACGGTCTCGTGCCAACCATAAGACTCTTCATTCGTGCTTCACATCTGTGTTCCTACTCCCGTGGCGTCACTCATCCCCAAGGAGGCAGTGGAGGCAGAGACCTGAAGCTCTAGAGATATTCACGTCTGCCATGTGTACTGGTAAAAGAATATGTCATCTGATTCCACAGCAACCCTGAGAAGAATACCAGTAAACATTGCTGACGCCATGCCACGTGATCTGTGCCGTTTGCCGGAACAGCATGCTTAGCCCCATCCGATCACCCCATCCAAGGTGCTGGAATAATTCCCATTTTACAGATAAGAAAATAGAGGCTCAGAGAGGTAAAGTTACTTGCCCAAAGTCACACAGCTAGGAAGTGGTAGACACAGTGTTTGAACCTGAGCCATTGTGGCTACAGAATCTATAAGGTATTAACCCATTTGCTGATGGAGAATATTGAGACTCAGTTAAGCCCCAGCTGTCGCTTGTCATCTTGCCCGTAGTCTCCAGTAGAAGTCCCTATTCCATTTGGGCAGTGGGGGTTATCAGCCATCCCTCCTGGGTCTCTCTTGGGTGGGCTCCTCACAATCCTTAGCTCTGAGTTCCTGAAGTGATCCCTGTACCATGCCTGCTTGGTAAGGCCAAGACTTTCTTTTGGTGTTTCTAGTCAGGGTTTCTCTGTGTAGCCCTGAAACTTGCTGTGTAGACCAGGCTGGCCTCGACTCACAGAGACTCGCCTGCCTCTGCTCCTGAGTGCTGAGATTAAAGACGTGCGCCACCGCTGCCCAACTGAACCAAGACTTTTCGAATCCATCACTCAACCCAGACATTAGTAAGGATTAAATGACAGAGCTGGAGAGGTGACTTAGTGGTTAAGAGCCTGGGCTATGCTTGCACAGGACCGGAGTTCGGTTCCCAGCGCCTTAGGTGCTAACAACCACCCGTGACTCCTGTTCCAGGGGATCCAATACTTCCAGCCTCTGTGGGCACCTACGCTCGCATGCCTAAGACCTTACACACTTAGGATATGCACATATTAAATATACATATCTTAGAGAGTTACATGATACAAATACGTCAGAGTTTAGTAACCTGCTTTATCCAAAGGGACACAGTTGAGGGCAGCAGCAGCTGTCCAAAAACCTCAGGTAGTATTAACCCCATGTGGGCTGTTTTTTCCCATGTATACAAACCTGGAATGAATTTAATTTTTATAATTCAGGCATGACAGGGGATAAACTAACAATAAAGTAAGATTTTTGTGACAACATCCCCTGAAACCAGGAAAGCAGGCTGGGGAGTGGCTAGCCAGTAAAGCGTGAGGGACCTGCATTTGAGCTCAGCATCCACATAAAAAGCAGGTACAGGGTTGTGGGCCTAAAATCCCAATGCTGAGGGCGGGCAGGCAGGCAGGCAGAGAGACAGGAAGGTCTGTGGGGCTTACTGAGCAGGCTATAGCTGAATTGGCAGGCTACAGGTTCCACAAGAGACTCCGTCTCAAAAATGGTGTGGAGAGCACTGGAAGAAAGTGCACACCTCCTGCCGTCACTGCACACATGTCCATGTGTGTGTGTGTGTATATATATATACACACACACACACACACACACATATATATCCTGCCATCAGTGCACACACATGTCCATGTGCTGGAGGAAAGTGCACATCTCCTGCCGTCAGTGCACACACATGGCCATGTGCATATATATATATATATATATATATATATATATATATATATATCTCCTGCTGTCAGTGCACATGCATGTCCATGTGCATACATATATCCTGAGGTCTGTGCACACACATGTCCACGTGCTGGAGGAAAGAGCACATCTCCTGCCGTCAGTGCACACACATGTCCATGAGTATGCACATCTCCTGCAGTCAGTGCACACATGTCCACCTGCATACATATATCCTGACGTCAGTGTGCACCCATGTGCATATCCTATGGTCTGTGCACACACATGTCCATGTGCATGCATATATCCTGAGCTCAGTGCACACACATGTCCACATGCATGCACATATCCTGAGGTTTGTGCGCACACATGTCCATGTGCATGCATATATCCTGAGCTCAGTGCACACACATGTCCTTGTGCATGCATATATCCTGAGCTCAGTGCACACACATGTCCACATGCATACATATATCCTGAGATCAGTGCACACACATGTCCATGTGCATACATATATCCTGAGGTCAGTGCACACACATGTCCACGTGCTTGTGTGCAGAGTTTTGTGACTGCTTCCCTGTCACTCAAAATACCTCATTGTGTTCTCAAGATACTGCGAGGTGGCTTGGTGCCTGTGTAGCAAGGGGAGTGAGCAGGGTGACGCATTGCTGGGTTAGGGTGTGAGGGTTCCGTGATGCAACACTGCCGTTCTAGCACGGTCTGTCTGAAAGCTGAGCCGGTCACCAGGCACATGGCGGGTGGGAGGTCACACGTATAGTATAGGTATATGACAAAAGAAGTTCTGACACCACTTCCTGGCTGGGATAGAGCATGAGTGTGTGACCTTTCGTGCGATACTAGAGTAATACATAATTCAAAACTCATGGACTGTTTATTTCTGGAATTTTACCTTTATTTTTGAACAGCAGTGATCTCAGTTAGATGAAACCATGGAAAACTAACTCACAGATCCCGTAGATATTTTTTCCATCGCGGGCCATATGGTCTCTGTCACGGCTACTCAACTCTGCCACAGCAAAGGCAGTGTGTGCAGGAAAGAACATGGCTGATTTCCAGTCAAACTTTATTCACATTATCGGATGAGCTGAATTTGGCTCACAAGCCAGAGTTTCCCAACTTTTGTCTAGAATGTCCCTTACCTGTCCAGAGATTTTTTTTTCCAAGACGAGGTTTTTCTAACTATCCTAGCTGTCCCGGAACTCGCTTTGTAGACCAGGCCGGCCTCTTAGATCCACCTGCTCTTCGAAATGCTTGCTTGCTTCAGGTTCTGACTCTGGCCAGAGCCCTCTCCACTGATCCATCAGGCTGAGTTCCATTCCTGCGGAACCAGATCTTTCCTAGAGTCCCATCCAGTCCCCCACAGCAACATGGGCCTGTATCCTCAGAGGTTTGGATTTCACAGATGAGAGCTCTGCCATCGAAATAGAACTGTAGGAGAGGAAGATTCCAGGCCTGTCCACTTGGGGCTGCTGAGACGTCTTTGCCAGGAGCTCCCGAAAGCCTGATGCTTCTCATCCCTGAGCTGTGCTCAGTGATGCATGCCATCCTAGCACAGGGGAGGCAGAGACAGGAGGACCCCTGAGTCTTGCTGCAGCCAGTCTGGCTTCAGTGAGAGACCCTGACTCAAAAAATAGAATGGAGAGTGATTGAGCAAGACACCTCAGGTCTATCAACCTTTGGTTTACATGCACACATATGACACGCTTGCTTTTTACATGGGCCCTAGGGATTCCAACCCAGGTCCTTATGCATTCACAGCAAGCACTTCACCGACTGAGCCTCTCCCCAGCCGCGAGAGTCGTTCTCTTTATTTTATATTAACGATAGGGATGAGAAGCATCAGGCTTTCGGAGCTCCTGGCAAAGACGTCTCAGCAGCCCCAAGTGGACACACACACAAAGCAACTGTTTGAGGTCATCTGCCACTGTCTGCCTTCTCTCCCTCCCCGCTCCCAGGTCCAGCAGGACACACACCCCTCATGGAGGAGGAATAGTTTTTACAAGTAGCTTCTTGGAACAGGGATGGGCTAAGCGGTTGTAATTTCTCGCGAGGCTGTTTTTATAGAGGAAAATCGAGTCAACGCTCTGGAGTATACTCGGCTCTTTCCTGAGATGGGAGAATTAATCAAGCTGCAGAGCTCGCTGTCTTAAGACGCCGGGCGGGAGGACCGTTTCTTCAGCAGATTGGCGCTGGGAGGCGCGGATGAAAGGAATGCCGGCCCTCTCCCGGTGCCTTAAATATTGGCAGGCGGTGGGGTCAAGATGTTTCCTTTTCTTTTGTTGTTTGGGAAAGCCATACAGATAATTAATGCCGCTGAAAGGAGCCTGGTCCTCTGGCGTCTGCCAGGCTGGGCTTCCCCCACCCCACAGTCTGGGATCTTCTGGGGAGGAAAAGAAAGTGAAGCCCCCAGGGGGACGCTGACAATTTACACAGGCAATAAATATCGTCCAGAGAGCAGACAGGACTAGCTAGGGCCTCCCAGCTACAGACATTTCAGAGGGAGACTCAAGTCACTGTGTCTACCGGTGAACTTGACACTTTAACGCCATCCGGTCCTGCATTGTGCAGCCCTGAGGTGTGGCTGTCACAGTGATGATTCGGAAAGGGAGGTAGGTAGTCGCAAAAGCCCAGAGAGGGCACACAATGGGTTTGATGCTCAAAGGTCTTTGTTGTGCTGCATATATGGCTAGCAGGGAAGTCTACCATCACATTGGAGGCAGCTGTGGGATCATGTGGTCCTGGCCAAGTCTAGTGGGTCCCCAGGATCTCTGTGTGTGCCTAATCGTGCCGGAACCAGGGCACCACAAGTAGCTGACTTGCAGAGTCCTGGTTTCATGCAGTTTCTGTATTTCACTCCCTCACACTTCACTAATGCGAAAAGGACTCTCGCTGGTCCCGCTGGACAGATAAGGAAACTGAGGGTGAGATCATATGGCTAGCCAGAGTGAGAACCAGGATTGCAGCCTGTGTAGTCGGCTCCAAAACTGATGCGGAGGTGGGGACGGGGAGGATACGTCCGTGCACTCTAGTTAGCCAGCTTATATGGCATAAATTAACCATTTCAAAGCAGATAGCCCAGAGGCTGTTGGTACACTCAGTGTCATGTGATGGTCACTCCGGGCTCACTCTGAAATATACTCCTCTCCTGACTGTTAAACCAGCCATCCTCAAGGGGAAGCTCACACACGATATCAGTCCCTCCCCGGCATGTTCTGTTGTCCCCGAGGACTGCCTCCTGACGACATCTCCTGGTGGGGGACCTCTGTAGCATCTGATCTCTTGCACCAGTCTCTTTCCCTTCGGGTTGTGCTTTCAGGGCTTCTTAGTGCTGTAACAGCTTCAGTACCCCATGCCTTTTCATGATTGATTAATATTCCACGGCATCCCACGGCAGTCCATGGGTGGATCTCGTTTTCTCCCTCTGCCACGGCTGGCGTTTGAGCTGTGTCCTTTGGAAAGGCTGTTATAATTAGTGATGTGGGGACGTAGAAACGCTTTTGCTTTGGATTCTTTGGGGGTGTGGAATTGCCTACTGGTGTGGCCACACTGTGCTTTCCTTTTTGGGGAAAGTCCCCCCCGACTGTTCATAGCTGGTAATCTTTGAGTGTGGCTAGACCTCTCAGGCTGCCCCAGGTTGAGCTTGTTGGATCTTCCTGCAAGGCAGCCATTTAGCTGTGTCTTTGCACAGCAGACATTTTTACTTGAGTACCAGGACAATTCATCCATGTAACAGATTTGGGGTACCACCATCGTGCCAGATGTTGCGCCAGGTGCATTGAGGAGCATCTGGGTGACTCTTGTGTCAGGCCTGACTGGGTGACGGGCAGAGTTCTCAACCACACTGACCTCAGCTGAGGGCGCTGATGATAGACTCCGCCTCCTGAGGGCTTGAGGTCAAGGCTGGGGCCTCTGGCATTCTGAATGCGCCCACGCCCACGTTTTCACGCCTGGGCCAGCCCTCTGACTGTGGTAAGTCATGGCTTTTGAATAACAGCCCATCTGTTTGTTAATAGGCATGCTAAGCTCAGAGAGGCTGTGAGGCTCACCCAAAGTCACCCAGCAAGAGTGTGAGCTGCCTTCTGTCGGGTTCTTCCCGGGGACTAGAAAGGTAAATGCTGAACCAGGCATGAGAATGTAGCTGTCATCCCAGCACTCTGGGGGTCGAAGCAGGAGGGTCAGGAGTTCAAAGCCAGCTGGGGCAACAGAGTGGAACCCTACCTCAAACAAACAAAGAGTTGAGCTTTTTGTTTTTTCCTTTATAATGGAGAAAGTTATGTATAAAGAATAGTAAAATAGCCCTCATTGCCCCATAATACAGCTGGAGGCTGGCCATTACCCTCTTCTGAATAGCAGACACACACTGGGAGCATTTGGGACAAAGCTCGGGTGTGTCTGTGGATGGTGATGGGACCCTCACTGGCCATCATTTTTTATTTTCTACTTTGCAGATTTAGAGGTTTCTGTCTTTTTCCTGCCTGACTTGTACAGCTGTACTTTTGGGATTCCCACACTCTGAAGTGTCTGTGTTTCTTCCAGTGGGAAACGAGGCTCCTGCCTCTCCCCGCCCTGAGCTCATTCCTGTAAAGTACTGGGGACAGGGCCCACCTCCGCTGGGTTTTATCTTTGGTGTGCTTGTGGGTGCACTCACACGTGTGCACATGCGTGTGGAGGCCAGAGGCTGACGTCAGGTGGCGTCCCCAGGACCCACTCACGGGCCTGGAGCTCACCGAGTAGGCTGTTCTGGCTAGCCAGCAAACCCCAGGGACCAGCCTGTCTCTGCCTTCTCATGCCCTAGGGCAACAGACACGCGCTGAGGCGCTTGACTCTTTACATGTGTTCTGGAGATCTGAACTCCTGTCCTTCAGCTTCCAGAAAGGCTTTCTCCAACTCGGCCATCTCCTCAACTCCAACTTTCTTTTCGTCTTTCCTTTTCTTGTTTTGTTGAGCAGGGTTTTTCTGTGTAGCTTTGGGAGCCTGTACTCACTCTGTCGACCAGGCTGACCTAGAACTCACAGAGATCCGCCTACCTCTTCCTCCCAAGTGCTGGGATTAAAGGTGTACACCACCGCCGCCTGGCTTTCATTATTAATGTGAGTTTTAAAGCATAGGTCCTGCCCCTTGAGTTTTCGGGATCAGCCCTCTACACCCAAGAGGATGGCTGAGGCCCTCTGATCCCAAATGTGGCTTTTAGGGGGGGTGGTCCTCACTCTGGCAGCTCTCTCTTTTCTTCCAGCAGCCCCACTTAGTGTATAAGGAGGTCCTCAGGGCTCGGGTATCATACGCCAGACCCTGTGAGACACCAACCTCTGAGCCTTACTTCTGTAAGTCAGACTTGAAGTTGGTTTGTGTGGATGGAGTACAGATAGAGGTGCATAGTGTTGGACATCAAGTTAAGGGCTCAATAATTTTTTTACTAGAACCTTCTCTCCAGACTGCTTAGAAGTGATGGAGGGATGAAGTCTCACATCCCTGATGCTCACTAAATGTCTGAATGCCTGGGTCCAGCCCTGCTGTGGAGTTTGTGGAATGGGGCTGTGGGCGCGCCATGCAATAGGCTATGTAGCCTAGTCTACTGCGGTGGGGGCTCCAGCTGCCAGGACCCCTGCTCTGCCAGCTCCCCACCCTAATGTCGCCGCTCTGGGCCTACCACCACCGGGAGGGATTTGGCACAAACACCAGCAGATGCCAGCCTCGGCCCGTGCACAGATGTATCTGCCAGTTTCTGACGGGAAGACGTGATCTGGGAATCGCTCACTTCATTGATAATTAAATTCAAATTAAGAGAGATTTGCATTTATGAAATGCCTGTTTGACAAGGTGTCACCGTTCCACCCTACACCAGGGTGCTGGGGAGCTGATGGGAGGGGGACAGCTAGGGGAGCGGGTGGAGGGCGGCAGAGGGTCACAGCTCCGTAGGGAATGACACCACAGGGTCTCCTCCAGGCCACCTAACCTTGCCAAGTCTCTCACTACCCTCCCTTAGCTGCCCACAGGGTCCCCCTCAGGGTTTCACAGCCATAATATGAGTTTGAGTGTCAGAAGAAATCTTCCCGTGCCTGTCACCCCCCCCACCCCCGCCCCAATCAGATGTTAGCAAGGAGACCCAGCTTGTCTCTAGGGACTTAGATCCTGATCGCCATGCAGGAAGAGTTATGAATCCCATCTGCCCCTTGTTTATTAAAATTCTGGGTCCCTTCCTACCCCAGGTGTGTCTCATGACCCTATGTGGGACCCCATTGGGACCACAAACCTTCTATAGCTACCTTTGTCTTACCTCCCTCTTCCATGTCCTTTAGGGGCGTAGCTATCTCCTCAAAAGGCCAAAGGCACAAAAACCCATTTCACACCTCGTCCTACCCTGGGTTCCCCACACTGACCTCACACTTCCAAGATGGCTGCTTGTGCGCCACCCATCCTCAGTCTCCCGGGCCCACTGTCCTCTATCAGGGCTTGCTGTGTCACTTTGTAGATGAAGACCCCAGTTCCTTTTGATGTGGATGGACTTGTGGGTGACTTCATTTCCCAGATTCACTAAGGCTTTGAAGTTCTCGGCTTTCGGCCTCATGGCCAGTTTTTTTCTTTTTCTTTCTCCCTCTTTTTTTTTTTTTTCCTCAAGACAAGGTTTCTGTGTGTAGCCCTGGCTGTCCTAGAACTTGCTCTGTGGACCAGGCTGGCCTTGAACTCAGAGATCTGTTTCTGTCTCTTGAGTGTTGGGATTAAAGGTGTGTTCCTCCTGTCATTCTTCCAGCCCACAGTTGTGATTGACACTCATAGCAGTCAAGGCAGCCTGTTCCTGGCCAGGCCGAGGTGTTTGCAGAGGCAGGGTGAGCTGGGGCTTTTCTTTGTGATCAGAGTACGGGGCTTCCTCAAGCCCATCAGAGTCCTTGTGTAACCTCCAAAGCTGTGTGACCTTGGCAGTTTCTACCACCTCTCTGAACCTTAGTTTCCCCTCTGTAAAGCAACATCATATCTCATTACGGTGTTGCTGTGTGACATTTCTCTGGCTTTTTCCACATGGGAACAGTAAGTGGGGGGGTCTGTGGTGACTCTCACGTGACTTCCACGTGACTCCCACACGACTCCCACATGACTCCCACGTGACTCAGCTCTCTACTCTCATTTTCCAGCGTCCCTTCAAAGGTTGTGAGGAAGCAGCATGTGAGGGGGTGACCCTCAAACCTTAGAATTAAGATATTTATTCACTTATGTCCCATACATGTGAGTTTGTGTGTCCAGATGCATGTGCATATTTGTGCATGTGTGTATGCGCACATGCATGTGTGTATGTAGAGGCTCAAGGCTGATGTTCAAGTCTCCTTTGATGACTCTCCACTGTATACATTGAGGCACAATCTCTCACGTGAACCCAGAGCTCGCTTGTCTAGACAACCAGCATTCTCTGAGAGTACTTCTCTATCTCCTGTGTGTTGCCTACCAGCCTTTCTCACGGGTCCTGGGGATCAGAACTCTGGTCCTCTTGCTTGCATGGTGAGTACTTCCATCCTCAGCTTTTTCCACAGTCCTGCAATTATAATTACATTGTTTCTCTTAGGGGCTGATGAAGGGTTCAGGTTTTGGTGTTTGTGTGCACGCACACACACACACAGTAGGGATGTCTCCTTCAGTGCTTGAAAGAACCCCGTGGTAGTTGAGGGAGAGAACCCTCCTCCAAGCCACAGGTTTCCTGTCTCTGAAGTGGGCGCAACATGGTGTCCTTGGACAGAATGAAATGATGATAGGAAGGATGGCCTTTCCTAGCTGTCCCCATACTGTCTTGGACTACCTTAACCTCCAAGAAGCTAGTACCAACCCAGGTTACAGGGAAGGGACACTGATATGCAGAGAGGTAACACAACCTCTTAAGTCACACACCCAGTGAGTGACAGTTCTGGGCTACCTCAAAGCCTAGAGTCCCCAAGTCCTGGTACCTCCCCAATGTCAAGTTCTAGTTTCAGATGGTGTTCCCAGTAAATGTTGACAGCAGTGGTGGCAGGGGGCACTTGGATGGGGTGGGGTGGACAGGCACAAGGACTTCCCGATAAATCCCTGCGCAGACTCTCAGATCTCCATCCGACCGTCGAATGAGAAGGCATGCACCAGGCCAGCCCCTTATTGAGTTCAGCCAGGCATCCAGAAAGCAGTAGCATCGCCTCTACTGGCCCCCACAATGTGCTATCTCTGAAGCCAGGTGGAATATTATAGCTCGAGGTACGGTGGCATGAAGTATCGCCCGGCCGAAAAATCCCCCTATATCTGCTGTGCTATCTAATTACTGCCTTAGAGAAGTCTTCAGACCATGTATTGAACATTATAAATGGGAATAAGATGGTTCTGGTAATGGCTTAATAAAGCAGGTGAGGCAGCCCCGACTGTCTGCTGGGTCTTTGGACTGCGGCCAGATTGATCTGTCAGGGAGGCAGAAGGCAGGGCCTGCGTGGGGCCCCTGTGCTATCTCTGCAAGGGGCCATGGACTCTTGGAAGCACTGGTCAGGCTTTCTTGGCTAATAGTAGTCATCAGGTTGGATGAGAACTGTCAATCACCAGTTCCACCTTCTAAAGCTGTTAGCTTCCGACTGGAGGAAAAGAGCCGTGGCTGAGGATATGTGGACCCACTGTGGTGGTCATGGCTGGGGAGGAAGATGGGCTCAATTGTGCCGTGAGAACAGATATGAGCTCTCTACCCTACTGTGCCATTGCTGTGTGCCCAGGAAGCTGCTGTGGACTCTAGTCTCCTGGCCTTCTGTATACGTTGGTGACCTGAGCTGATTGTCTGCTCCTGTTCCCACTCCGAAAACACTGAGTGTCATGTGGTCACCTTCGTCTCCGTGCCTGGAGCCCCCACCACCCAGTTCCTCGACCCCCATCGTCGCTATTGCCAGTGCAAACCTTCCTGCTTGCACATGCTTCCCCGACTGGTGACAGGGAGGGCACATGAGGAGCCACGTCCCAAGGCAGGAGGGAGGATGTCCCTAGGTGCTCTGTGTGGTCCCAATCCCACTCTAGCGTCCCCATCTACCCAGACTCCTGTGCGGTGTTGGAGGTCAAGTTCCAGCACATCCAGAGCCCCTCCCCAGGCCTGGCATTCTCATCAGGCGTCATCCTCGTCGTCATGGCAACGGGACCCAGGACCCCAGAGACGGGACGTAGAATTAATGGCAGCGCCGGGTAAAGGATTCCTGTCTGGGCGAGCTTGATGGATTACGTTGACGAACCATTTGTCATACTGTAATTGTTCTGGCAAATGTAATACCCACTAGTATAAACATCGCACTGCTTTGCTAATAAAACCCAAAATAGGAAGAGAAAGGATGATACAGTGCCATGCTCACTTAAAGAGACAACGCCTCCATTCTGCATGGGGCCACTGCTCTTCCCTGAGGTATCGGTGCCAGGCAGCGGTTGCCTGTCCAGCATGTGCGGTGTGGCTGCTGGGCTGGCCTTCCCTCACCTCCTTTGCACTATTATTGTTGTTGTTGTTGTTGTTGTTATTATTTGGTGGCTGGGCCTTTTTCACCAGTAGAGTCCATTTGCCCAGGACTTAAGGCCGCTGACTCCGAGAAGCCCTCTTGGACCTGCCTCTCCTGAGCAGCCAGCCCTTCTCTGAGCTCTCTTACCTTTGGCTCCCTGCCACTAGCTCGGAGGTTCCTGGAGCTAGGGTGAGGGTCTGAGTGTCTCCATCTCTCTATCCCTCCCCAGAGATGCACACAACGGTATCTAGGACACAGATGGCACCTGATGGATGCTCAGTGAAGGGTCTATCTGAGCAGCCTTGTGGACCGCACCCACCCACCCACATCCTCAGGAGCCATCTGTGACTCTGGCTGGGCCTGCTCACCCACTGTCCACATTCGGCCACTGCTTCTGCCCTTTCCTATCTCCCGGGTGTCACCTGTCTCAGATAGCTGCACCGTGCAGGGGACTCAGACAGAAGCTCTCAGCTCCTTGGGCTTCACGCTGTCAAGGCTCGGTGCTGATATGCTGCTTTCCCTGGGCTTTGCCAGGAGCAGCTGAGGGCATGTTCGCCTGCTCTGACCGTAGCTGTCCCTTGGAGCCTCTGTAGACACCGCGTTTGTCTGCCTGGAGCAGGAAGCCGAGGAAACAGTGTCTGACGTCAGCTGGCACGTTCACTTATCTTTTAGGGTACCTTTTTAGGGTACCGTTAGGTTTACAGCGCAACTCAGCGCCTGCCCTTCCCCATTGCAGTCAGCTGTGCGGTCCTTATCCACATGCAGTGGCTGCTTCTCCTCCAGGCTCAGGTCTGCAGGCCAGGAAAACACTAAAAGAGGAAGCCAAAGATGCAGAGGGAGAATTAGTTCATCCTCTATAACCAGCCACTCAAAGCTGCAAGAGAACCGAGACGACATCACTTCCTCCAGCTCAGGTGGCCACGTCCTGACTCTCAGTACCTCAAAGAGTGATCAGTGACGTGGGGTAGCTCCAATCCAAAGTGACTTCTTTCCCTAGAAAATGAGGCAACGAGGACACAGACTCACAGAGGAATGGCGTATGAGGACGCCACAAATAACAGTGTCCGGGGACAGATGATGGTGGTGGCGGCTGCACAGTGTGGTGTGGTGTGCTGAGCCCACAGAGCCAGGTCCTCGGAGTGGTGCAGTGTGGACCTTGTGCTGTGCGTGATTTACCATCCTTGTTGCTATTGCTTAGAATCAGTCCCCTTCTGGTACTGAGCCACACTGTGTCTTCCTGTCCTTTTTATTCTTGCTGGGATGGAAGCGGGGACCTTCCACATGCTAGAGAAGCACCCCTCTTGAGTGCTGCAGCCCTCTACTGCGGTCAAGTGATCTGAAGCAATCTTCAGATCTCAATGCCCTTACTGCACAGGCAAGGGCACTTACTCCCAGTCCGTCACAGTGCCAAGGTTCAGAGAGGGTAAAGCATTTGTCCAAAGCTGCGGTGCTTGCTGGCTGCTGCACTGGTCCCTGTGTCTGAGACCTGTTCTCTCCTCCGCTCCCCCCCACCCTAACCTAGACTCTGATTAAACCAGGGTTGTGTTTTGTTGTTTCTTTGGCTGGGACGTTCGTCTGACACCGTTGTTATGGGGACAGTCTGAGCTGTGGAGGGCCAGCTGCAGCACCCATGGCCACTTGGTCCTCATGAGATGCCAGAAGCGTTTGGTGACTTTTGTGATGAGTTTATCCCTAGGCACTGGTGTCCCCAGGGAAGACACCTCTGTGCTGGCCAGGCTGAGTTCCTAAGGGCCTTTTGACCACACTCAGGATGCCAGGCGGCTGCTCGGGGTTTGAAGCCACCCCCATCTGGTCTGTGGAGATGCCCAGGTGGGAGAAGTTCACAGTGCTTTCCTTTGCCTTTGGAAGGGCTCCAGAGCACCCCAGTCCCCATTCCCCTCTCACCCTGGGCACCATGGGCTATGTTGAATGCCCATTTTTGGCATGTATATATTTGGAGCCTTAACGGTGCTCATTGGCAAGTTTCTAGAAACAAAACAAATCCTTGTTTAGTGTGTGCCAAGGTTTGGCCCCCACCCCAGGGCGTTTTTGTGACAAACCCCAGAGCCCTGTTGACTCCATAAAGCAGAAAGTGCGAGAGCCCATTTTCATGGAAAATCCTATTGGTGGGCTTACACGGTGGCTGATGTGCACAGTAGGGGCTTAGCTGTTTCTCTGTGGCCAAAGGCAGAGCAGCGAGGCCAAGTGTCTGCTTTCTTACATTTGTCTCTATTATTTAAATATGTTTTATGACAACATGTAATAACTTAGTGGCAAGGAAGAAAGAAAGAAAGAAAGGAAGGAAGGAAGGAAGGAAGGAAGGAAGGAAGGAAGTCTTTGTCCAAAGCAAGAGGTTTCAGAACTCTGGCGGGTGCCTGTCCTGTGGAAACTGCAGAGGGTGAGGCCGCATGGGGTCCCCAGTCCTGCTGTGTTCTTCCGAGGAACACTGGGCTGCTGTCTGCCATTTTCCCTGGGGCTTTTGTGGGGTAGACGGGGTATGGAAGGCAGGAAGGCAGCTGAGGAGCAAAGACCAGCGTCTGCCTTGCTTCTGTCCCATCAGGAAGCAGAAGGCGAACTCTTGGTGACTCCCAGCTCCTTCCAGATCCACTGAGCCTCAGGACAGACCTTGTGGGTGGTGGTATGGAGATGGAGGAGGGGAATAGAATTTTAACATCTTTCTGGCAAGCGGGTGTCTGGGTCAGAGGGTGAGAACTTTTTTTTCAGATTTTTTTTTCATTCATTCAGGAGTTAATTGACTAGTTAGTCATCTCGCAGTCGTGGGGGGGGGGGGAGGCCCCACATCCAGACTCACACACATCTCCATATTCTGAAGCTCTTTAAGTTGAAATCCCACCCTGGGTGTTTTTGTTGTTGTTTTGTTTTTTAGTTTACAACTGACCGGGTCAGTGGGAGGAAAGACAGACTCCTCTCCCATGTTTGGAGTCCTGCGTAATTTCTATCTCTTGACCTTTGATGTATTTGGATGCAAGCAGCAGTGAAAATGAAGAGCTATGACCGTCATTTCACACCCTGGCTGTACTAACCGGTTCCTGCCCGAGCGCCGGGGGTTTTAAATTGGCTAATGCGGAATGCTCGCTGAGCTAATAATAATTCAGATTACTTCTGTCAGCTATTCCGGTTTCATGGGTAATTTAGTAGTTGAATAAATTTTTTTTTAAAAAAAAATTCATTCGTTACCATGGGCTGCGATGAATCAGTAGATGGTTTAACATTGGCAGCGGTAACTGTAAGAAGATTTAAATCGCTACTGAAAAGGATTTGAGTGAAGGTAATGTTTTATAATGTTCTAAGCCATATGCACTACTTTCAGGCCTCATCAGTTTTACATTGATTCCTAGTGAAGTGTTTAATTGCATCGTGAATGCTATATAATTCAGTTCTTTCTGCTAATATGGTATATATCTCAAAGTGATATACAGCCCTGACAGGGGGAATTCACCGGTTTGCGTCTGGGTTTGGGAGGACAGCAGGTACCCAGTGCCTTCGACCACGTGGAAGGTCGATGGCCCCCTAGGGTGGAGTGCTGGGGCTTGGCTCCATCTCAATGAGAGTAGAAGGCGTTGTTGGCACCTACAGGTTGGGTGGTGTCTGTCACCAAGGGGCCCACCAAGGGGCCATGCCAGCCGGATGGGTCAGGGGGGTGGTGAAGTCCCCCCTGCTGGCTGACACAGTGCATGGAGCTTTGCAAAGAGCTGGCAAGGCCCGTGCATGCTGATGGGCCACTTGCAAGTGGCTGCTGGCCCTTCTGCTGTCATCTGTTTAAGCCTGCCTTGAATATTCACAGGGGTCTCCGCCGTGGAGGAAGTGGTTGCAGGTTTGCTGAGTGAGGGACTAGTACGCACACCTTGGGATCATCTTGAGTCAAGTGACAGAGACCCGAGGGGCCTGGGAAACGGATACAGTTGGCAAAGTGCTTGGCTTACAAGTGTGAGGGCCTGAATTTGGGTCCCTAGTACCCACATTTTAAAAGGAGCTGGGCATGGTGGCACTCACTTGTAATCACAGCACCGGGGAGGTGGGGGGGGCCAGCAACCCACATGACCTCTGACCTCCACACGCACAGGCACATACATATATTACACATGGAAGAAGCTGGTGGATTAAGCTCCACAGTGACCCCTGGTAGGGTCTGCGTATGGGGATCTGAGCTCATGGAACGCGTGGAAATATGTATCCTCAGAAGGGGAGGGGCAGCCTCTATCTCCAGTCACATCTCTAGGCTCCAGTCCAGGGACTGTAGGAGCAAGCTAGACCTCTGAATTTGTATGCAAAATCCCTCGTTTTTAAAGAAAAATTCAAACATATACACCATCCAGGCCAAACTAAATACAGTATGTCTGTGGGCATAGGCTGCCTGAGCCACCTGTTTGCCGTGTCTGTTCCCGGGCAGGGCTCTGCTGTTAAAGCAAGATTTTTTTTTCCTGTCAGCCGACAAATGCAGTTCAAGATGGGGGAGGCGGTGCAAGAGGCTTGCCAGCCTGGGATGGATCACTGGAGCTGGGCATGGCCATACCGTAGGCAGGGGAGAAGGCTGACAGTTGGGAATGGGGAGGATACCTTCTCAGGTAGAGACAAAGACAAAGGGACAGGCAAGGTGAGTAGGGTCCTAAAAGCCGCCGGTAGAGGCAGAGGGGCCTGAGGCTGGGATGTCTCTGCTGGGTGACAGCAAAGCTCAGTGCTTGTGGCCATCACTCAGTCGCTTGACTCCTGCTTCAGAATCTGAGGCGACGTCGTTCCGGGGAGACAGTGATCACCAGGAGAATGCCCTTGCTTTCTGCAGCCTCTGTGTTTATGGAGACAGATAAGCCACACTCAAAAGTGTCATGACTACCATAGGAGGTTGGCACAGGTGTCCCTTTCCCTCGCCCTACAGGGACCTGCTTGCCTAAACCCCATCCTACGTTCTCAGAAACAGGGCCACCATGACAACACTACAACCTGACTGGTTCACAAGAATGTTTCTCCCCTCGCTCCCCTCTGGAACCAAGTGGTTCCTTCAAGGCCTCCCCTTCCTTCCCTTTTCTCCCGCACAGGTGTCTTCCTTTGTATTTTTACTATGTTCTTCCTACATGCTCTCATGTCCAAAATACCCTCTTTTCTTAAGGACCAAAGTCTCAAGCCTGGTGTAGAGACTTTTAATCCTAGCCTTTAATCCCAGTCGGATCTCTGTGAGTTCAAGGCCAGCCTGGTCTATAGAGTGAGTTTCAGGACAGCCAGGGCTACACAGAGAAACCTTTAGAAAACAAAATAGGCGCTGGGCGATGGTGGCACACGCCTTTAATCCCAGCACTCAGGAGGCAGAGACAGGTGGATCTCTGGGAGTTCGAGGCCAGCCTGGTCTACAAGAGCTAGTTCCAGGACAGGCTCCAAAACCACAGAGAAACCCTGTCTCGAAAAACCAAAAAAAAAAAAAAAAAAAAAAAAAAAAAAAAATAGGTTGGAAGTCTTATCAGACAGACCCGTACCAGTGACCTTATTGAAGCTTGATTGGTCTGTCCAGTCCAGACCCTGTCTCCAAATAAGATCACACCCTGAGGTCTTAAAACACATGAAAATGAAGGTCACGGCTCAGCCTTTCACATTCTAATTAGAGGGGGAGCAGGGGTGTGATTGTGGCCTAGCAAAAGACTCTAGAAAACTGCCCTGGCAAGTGTCTGGGTGTGAGTGCGTCTGTCTGCTCTCTGATGCTGGTCACATCTGTCTCGAGTGGCAGGACCTTCAAATGCAGTTGGTGCCTGTTTAGCCATCTGATCTCAGCTCTCAGCAAGCAGCCTGGCTCCGCCCTCTGCATGGCGCCAACACGTTGTAATCAGAGCTGCCTTTTTATGCACCCCTCCTCGAGGAAAGCCAGCCTTTTTGATCTTTGTAACCTTGACTCAGAAGAATGATTTACCCATGCCCCAGAAGCAGGGATCTCAGGGTGTTATCTCTGAAGGCATCCGCTGGAGATGTTCCTGGGTGTTGCTAAGATGGGGAGGCTGCCGGTGCCCATGGCACAGATTAGGGGGTGCATCCTGCTAAGAGGTGACTGAGATGCCTTTCTGGGGGCTGCTAGGTCAGCAGGTGGAGCCCCTGACAGGGTGTGAGGTTGGGGGAAGCTGTGGCCATGAGTTTGGGAGGAAAGAGTCGGGGGACACTGTGGCCTCAATCTTGGGGCCCTGGGGGCTCTCTACAGCACAGCCCTAAGGTTTTGTTTTTTGTTTTTTTTTTTTAAGTAAAAATACATCTTTAATAATATATGTGTGTGTGTGTGTGTGTGTGTGTATGTATGTGTGTGTATTAGTTCATCTATTCTGGTGTGAACAAAAATGAGAGAGATACATTTCAAGACATTAAGTATCATAGCCCTAAGGTTTTGAGCCTCAAGTCTGGATCCCAGTTTTTTCCTTTTCTGTGTGGTGTAGGCCAGCTGGAAGGTGGGATAATTGTTGGTTTATCTGTGGAAATAAGAGCAAATACTCCCCAAACTCGCCTCTAGGTTAATATAAGCGAATATACAGTATTGGTCTGGTCCCTGGGCTCTATGTCTTAGCTGCCTGCATGGCCTGGCCTGGCTCTACAGCCTAGCCTTGCTCCGCCTGCCGTGGGGTGAAGGGGTATAAGAAAGGCATGGTGTCTGTCCCCAGGCAAATGTCCAGAATTGGGAGCATCTCCTAGGTTCCTCTGGGCCGTGATGCTGAGTGGCCTTTCTCCTCAGAAGACATTTCCAGCCCTGACTCAAGTATAGAAGCAGCCTGCCACTCATTTGCCAACGCCACTGATGACCATTATAAGGGGGGTTGGTGAGGTGACCCACTGGGTAAGGGTATCTGCCACTAAGCCTGATGACAAGAGTTTGATTCTCAGCACCCACGTGGTGGAGAGAGAATTAATTCCCAAAGGTTGTCCTCTGACCTCTACAAATGCACTATGGCAGATGCATACACGTGGGGACACATATGAATGCATAAACACAAAACCTTTTTTCTTTTATTCTGCATGGCCTCGGGTCTCTTGTCATCAGAGCGCTCCTCAGGCCATCAGAAGTCCCCCTCCCCCAAGTGACAGGGATCTGCGTTCTTGTGGGAGCCAGGCCTATCTACTGCAGATGGGCTGGTGTACCCCAATTACTCTGGCTGCCCCACTTGCTAATCTGGACACTTGACCGCGTGAAGACACATGTTCCCGAAAGTTCCACCTGGCCAGGGTTTTGCAGCCTGTCAGCATTTTGAGGGTCTCGTGGATTAGCATTTGGTATTGAATTAGTGCTCATTTTCTCTAATATGATATAAAAGGATAATCACATTAGTGACTCTCATAGCACATCAGATTAGACGTTTGAACATGTCCCCGCCTAGAACAGTGATAAGAGGGACAAAAAGAAGGAACGGCAACAACAACCACAGGCGACCTGGTTTCCTTCTCCACTCTTCGTAACAACAACCCTCTCTCTGCTCCAGCCTCCTGGTCCCCACGGAGGATGGAATTCGTTCTGCCCCCAACATATGTGGGCGTGCATGTAAGTTCTTACTAGAGGCACCAGATTAATGTCTAGCTAATCTCAGGGCAGAAATATAGGCAGAGCTGAGGCCATAATTAATAGCACTAATTATTTTCCTGCCCCTACCCTTGCCCTTGTTCCCCGAGACTCCCAGCAGAAGCTGCACAAGTGATTGCCCCTTGCTGGCTGCCGTCAGTGGCGGGGATGCTGGTCAGTGAGCACGAGGCACACCTGACAGAGCTCCTACGTCAGCACTCACCCTCCACTTCCAGCACTTTCTCCAGCTGGGCTTCCAGGAATGTCCAGGTTAGACTATTTTTCTTTTAACTTGTTTCTAGCCATCAGATGCAAAAGAAACAGAATGTTCTAGAATGGCAGCCCCAGGCTGGATCTCCTGAACAGTGTTCTCCGTGGTCTAGCCTTGTCACTATACTTTCCCAAACACAGAAGACATTCCTTACAGACAGACTCCCTGAGGTCTCACGGCAGACCCACTAGACTCAGAATTCAACCCCCTGTCTCAGGTCACTGGCTGAAAGACTCAAAAGTTGTCCGTACAGCAGATGAGAGCTGGCCAGAGTAGAAAGTGGCGTGTTCGCATTGGGGCTCTGTTCACTCACAACAGGAGGCGGGAGGCACCGTAAGATCGGTCAGGCTCCACAGATGACCTGGGGACAGCTTTCCTGACACTGCTCTAAGGATTTAGCTTCCTTTTGTGCGTGTGCACACATATGTGTATGTGTGTGCATGCGTACGTGTGTGCATGCGTGGGTAGGCCAGAGACCAGCCTCAGGTCATTCCTCAGTCACTGACCACCTGTTTTGAGACAGTCCCTCACTGGGATATGGTACTCCAACAAACCTCAGGGATCTGTGTGCCTCTGCCTCCCAGTGCTGGGATTACAAGCACATGACTCAGGCTTGTCTCTTGGTGTGGGTCCTCACGCTTGCACGGCAGGCACTGTATTCACTGAGCCATCTCCCCAGCCTGGTTGGAGAGTCTTAGATCATGGTCTGGGTCAGCAAAGAGCCTCATCGAATCCGTGAACAGTGTGCAGCTGGGCTGTAGGGACATGACCTTCATGCCAGTGCTGACCCCCTCACTTAAAGGAACGAGGCTCTAGTTGAGAGAGGTGATGGGTGATAATAAAGCTGAACATCAGGGCACAGGGTACAGCTGGTGCCTCTGATAAGTGTAAGGGAAGCTAGTGGCACGGTCCCCGTAGGAGAAGAGCTAGGATGTGGTATGTTTAAAGAACTAAAGCATCCAGCGTTGCGGTGCATGCCTTTAATTCCAGCACTTGGGAGGCAGAGGCAGGTGAATCACTACGATCTCATGATCTACCTATACTTCCAGGATAGGCAGGGCTGCATAGTGAGGCTCTTAAGAAAACAAATAGGAGCACTCTGGAGTGTGTACAGAGTTAATGGAAATGAAGAAGCAAGACAGATTCAAAGACTCAGCTCAAGGTTACTGCAGGTGTCTGAACAAAGAGGATTGAAGAATAAATAGACCTGATTCATCCATGGGTTCGCTGTGTATGGCATTCTATTAGTAATGCCTACCATGGGCATAGGAAAGGTGATGGCCATATGCATGCTGTGTATTTGCTTTATCTGTCTTGCAAGGCATTTGTTGGTTGCTGGGAGAAAGGGAGGAAGATAAAGGGTCACCTAGGGGTAGTATTTGGTGGCTTTAGCAGCGGCTGTGGGTATGTTGATAGGGATCGTCTGCTGTTCCCAGCGGGCATCAATGAGCCAATGGATGGGCTGGCACACAGTGTGAAGATCTCGCTTTGTCTCTGCCTGGGATTGCCAGGAATCAGTTCAGGCAAACAGAGTTTTCAGAAGGTGCAGAAAAATGGCCAGACCCCGGCGAGCTGTGTAAAGGACCTGCTTGGTTCTGAATGATGTCATCAGGGTGGTTCTGAGAGCCCAGGCAAGGCAGGCCTCAACAGTGGAGCAGGGAATAGCAAGTAGTTTTCAGCGAAGTCCGTGAAAACAGGCCTGAGGCTGGGCACAGTCTCCTTCCCCTTCCTTTGCAGCTGTAGAAGCAAATCCGGAAGTACCTCTGAGCTGAAGACGCCAGGGCTCGGTGGGTGGAGTGCTCACCTAGCACACAAGCAGGCCTACCTGTGGGTTGGAGGCAGACGGGTCAGGCATTCAAGGTCACCCCTAGCTATGCCGAAGCACCTGCCTGTGTTCTTGTTGCTTCCCCTAAACTCCATCTTAAGAAGGCAGGGCACACTGGGCCCCCAGGAGTTGTAGTTGTGGAAACATTGGGAAGACGGGATATGGGAGGAATGTTTGACCTTAATAACTCTGCCCTGCCTCTAGCAGTATCTAGAACAGTGATTCTCAACCTGTGGGTCACAATCCTTTGGAAGGTTGAGTGACCCCTTTCACAAGGGTTACAGAAGATCGTGAGGAAACACAGATATTTACATTACAATTTGTAGGAGTAGCAAAATTATAGTTAGGAAATAGCAATGAAAATAATTTTATGGTTGGGGTCGCCACAACATGAGGAACTGTATGAAAGGGTCGCGGGGCTAGGAAGGCTGAGAACCACTGCTCTGGAAAAGAAAGTGTCAAGAACATGCGCCATGACGCTGTCTGGGCCGTCAGCTCAGAACAGAGAGCATTTCCTTCTTCACAGATAGGTGGGTAGGATGGCTTTGGAGACAGGGGTCCTGGGATGCATCCTATAGGGGCCTGGGACCCTATAGACTCCTCCCCTCCTCCCCAGGGAGGCACTGGCACCCGAGCCACATTTCCTGCCAGGACTTTAAAGGCATTTCCCAAAGGACCTGATGCTGAGCCAGATTGGAGAACATCTGGGCAGGCCATTTTTGAACGTAAGCTTTATTCTATAAGCAACATACGTGTGGCTTTAAATGGAGCATTTCAGATGAGCGCTCGTGAGCAGGCTCAGCTTCCAGCCTCCTCCCCTCACCAGTGCACACGCGGCCGCTTGCCTTGCTTACACTGACAGCGTAGGATGGACTGACAAGGTTGGGTGGAAGCCGGACTCCAGGGGCTGGAGACACGGCTTAGCAGATAAAATGCTTGCTGTGAACGCTTGAGGACCTGAGTTTGGATCCCCAGAACCCACGGAAAGCCGAGAGTGGCAGTGTGCTTCAAGGAAGTCCCATGTGCTGGGGAGGCTGGGACAGTGTGGCCAGTCAGTGAGCTCCAGGTGTAGTGAGACACCCTGCCTCAGAAAACTAACAGAATGATGGAAGGAAACACCGTATCAACCTGTGTCCTACACACACACACACACACACACACACACACACACACACGCAACCAAACATATAAACCATACACACAGACAGATAAGAAACCAAACTTCAAAGCCAGGCAGTGGAGGCGCAGGCCTTTAATCCCATCACTTGGGAGGCAGAGACAGGTGGATCTCTGTGAGTTTGAGGCCAGCCAGGTCTGCAGAGTGAGTTCCAGGACAGCCAGGGCTACACAGAAAAAACCTGTCTTGAAAAACCAAAAAGAGAAAAAAAAAGAAAAGAAAAGAAAAACGAAAGAAAAAAGAAAGAAAGAAAAAACCAGACTTGAGACTTTGAATTTGGGAATTGTCTCCCTGGTTGCTTGGCAGTGGTAACGAGGGTGGCTCCCTGGCAATTTCTCTGTCACAAAAGGAGCAGCCACCAGGCACACCGTCACTCAGCTGGGATGACTGGAAGTGTATTAAATGTCTTTTCTCCTTATAACATCTTCAACTCACAGCGGACTTGTTGGGGCACGCCCCCAGCAAATCAGGAGCGCCTGTAATCCTCACTGGTTCTTGGGACGTGGTGGATGGCCGTGCCAGTGTGACCTTGTTCCCCCATCCGTCAGGCACAAAGGGGATTGGGGTGCGGTCTCCTTGACTCTAGTGTGTTCTAAGAATGGAGTCTCCATGGTGGGGCAGGCAAGTGGGTCAGAGATGGGCTCAGGACACCCCGGAGGCAGAGAGTGCCTCTTGGTTACCACAGCTATTATCATCTTGGTGCCTACGGAAATGGCGCAGCCATGGGATCCAATCGTATTCTCAGGGGTCCCTCTGGAGCAGTGCTGAGTGGACTCAGGGTATCTGCACTGTGGCTGAGGGTGACCCAGGCTCAGCTCTGGAAATGGCTGGTGGGTGCACTGGTGGGTGACGTGATGGGGAATGGAAGGAGCGGAGGTGAAAATCTTTCCCAGGCAGGGACCAGGCAATGGTGGACTCGCCAGTGGTTTCTGTAGACACGGATGGCAGGGGAGCAGAAATGAGATGCCCCTGGTCTCCCACAGGGACAGCAGGGCCCCAGTGAGCCTGGAGGTGACACAGCCGACTGACAACGGGAACCAGCTCTGGGGACTGTGCTGGCTGGCCCGCAGTCACCATGAGTCCCCAGCAGAGCTGAGTTGGGGTGGCTCCCCAGCATGCAAGCATCAGAAGGCGGGGTAACCTCTGTGGGAATGGTTGGGAGCAGCTTCCTAGCTGGGTCTGTCCTCTTCTTTCAGAAAGTAGGGAAACATCATGTCTGAAGTATTTTCCCCTGAGCCCAGCAAAGACTGCCACAGAAGCCCCACCTCCAGGCCAACCCCCAACCAGCTCAGCAAAAGCTCCAGTGTCCTCAGGCTGGAGCCTTGCAGGTGTGTCTGTGCCACCAATGAAGTCACTGCGGCCAATGGCGGGCCTGTGTGAAGCTGGCCCTGCCCAGCTGTGCCAAGTGCCCACTGGGTGCCATTCCTCAGTCACAGCCGCTCTTACACGGGCTGGGACCGTGACGTCCTTTTTACCAAAAGAGAAACTGAGGCCCAAGGAGAAGAAAGGCTTTGTCCTGAGTCACTCAGCTAGAAGAGGACAGCACCAGGCTAGAATTCACCTCACCTCTGTCCTCACAGCCCAACCCAAAGCATCCCTGTGGCCCTGGGGCAGGAGATAGAACTGAGTATGCCCAGTGAGCAGGGTGTGTCAGAGGCTTGAGAGTGGATTGGGGCAGTGTGGCAGGGGCCTGGAAACCTAGTTCCGGAGAGGTGGGCCCAGTGGCATGCAGAGCAGAGGTCAGAGCATGGGCACCCAGGCTCCTACATCCCAGCTGTCACTGCCCATCACAGTGGCTCTCACTGGCAGTGAAACAGATCTTGTGATATGACCGCTGCCTCCTGGTCCTGGCCAGGGCCTCCTGGTCTCCCGTCTTGTGGGTTCCTTGCGTCACAGTGTTTCCTTGTTGTCAGTGCCTGGCCCAAAGTTCACAATGACACATAGGTGAAGTTAGAAGGCCAGGAGGGGCTGACCATTTGTGCATCATAAGGTAGGGTTACTATGTTCCTGGTGCTGTATCTGAGATCTATCACAAGTCTGTCGGGTGGAATCCTCTTCCCCCTCGCAGCAAACGGAGACACGGAGTGATTTAATTATATGTCCGAGGTGTCCCAACCAGGACATGACAGTGCCAAGGCTTGAACTCAAGCCAGCTCAGGCCTTGTGTGTTGCCCGCACGATCCAGCTCAGATTTGCCACCCTCCTGCCCCTGCCACTCTCCCATGCCCCAAACTCAACCCCACACTCACTGTCACCGTGATCACAGGCTCCCAGTCACAGAGGATTGTGGAAGGTGGCTGGGTCACCCTCCCTGCTTATCACCTGTCATGGCAAAAGCCAGGGCCTATGGGACATTTAAGAGAAGGGGCAAAATGTTCTTCGTGGCCAAGGCTGTTGGAAAGAGAGATGCCCTAAGTCTGCCCCCTCTTCCAGGCCTCACTCAGTGGGCATGTGGCCCACGTTGGCTTGCCTGGCTCTGCTCACAGTGGACACATGGCTTCTGCTGACCCCAGTGTCAATCATCCCAGACCTCCGCTGCCATGCCTGGGTGAGGAGTGTCATATTGCATTAGCAGGTCCCTGTCAGTCCCTGTCATGTTGGGGTGCAGCGTGAAGGCCAGTGCTTCCTCTAATGTGATTCGGAAGTGACTAATCCGGGAAGGCTCCTGCGTTGTATCCTGGGAAATAAACATTGCAAGGCCATGGAGGTGGCTACTTAGAAAGTCCTGCCACTAATGTGACGTGATGGGTCCATGGAAAGAGGAACTCCATAGTAGGAGACCCGAGGATTAAGGTCAACACCGGGCCAGGGAGCTTGTTAAGTACCAGCACTCAAGCATGAGGACCTGGGTTCGAGCCCTAGCACCCCAGTAAAAAAAGCTGAGCCTGGCCTATTAGCATAACCCTGGGGAGGCAGAGCTGGGGACCCCGGGCGCACTGATCAGCCAGCCTTGCCAAATTGAAAAGCGTGCCTGACAAAATGAGATTTAGATTGAGAGTGGCTAAGGAGCACACTTAACAGCGACCGCTGACATAGACACACATCTGACTGTCAGGTCCACACCTATGTGCTCCCCTGTTTTGGCTTGGATGTTGTCTCCCTCAAATTCATTTCAGACCCTTGTCTGAGAATAGGGTCTCTGCAGAGGTCAATGGTGAAGCCAAGCTCATACAGGATTCGGGTGACTCTAACTGCCACAGCGGGTGTCCTGGTGAGAAAGCTATATGAAAACCAGACATGGTGAAGCCATGGGCGACAGAGGCAGAGATGACTCAGCTCCAAGTCTAGGGACACACAGGCCAGCAGAGCCATTGTGCACTAGGGGAGGCAAAGAAGGAGGTTGGGCTGTGCTTTGGAGGTGTGACCTCCAGAACCTTGAGAGAACTGCATCTCTTGTCACAAGGCATCTGTCTGGTGGTCGTTTGTCAAGTGACCCCAGGAAACAAATGACCCTTTCCCACCACCCCAGGAAAACAGAGGCCACTTCTATCAGCTCAAAGATGGCAGACAGCTTAGGTGTTCTCAGGCGGCACCAGGCCTGCAAGTGTCTTTGGAGGGCCAAGAAGAGGCAGGCAGTGGCGGGCAGCTGGCATCCAGGCTGTGCAGCCTGCCTCACATCACGTTAACATGTGATTAAGGGGGTCTTTAAGGCTCCCATTAGTCCCCCTCTGCTATCTAATAGCGCTCTCGGATTTAGAACAGAATATTATTTACTCGTTAGCTGATAGCGGAGCCAGAGCCTGCTGCGTGGTGGGGAACCACAATTAGAGACAATCACACAGGGACTGTGGAGCTTCTGGTGGCCTGGCCATGTGGGTCAGGGTGGCCCGTCACGCGTGGGGATGACATAAGGTGACCTCCAGGAAAGCTGGGCCTGCTGCTGGTCACCAGAGGCTCATAAAACAGGCATGAGTCCCAGTGCAGACCCAGCCACCTCCTTACAGACCTGGGGTTCATCACCATAGAGTGGGGGCAGCAGTGGCAACCCCCTGAGGTGGCAAAGGGACTCACGGAAATGTCCGCACGTCACTTAGGCAAGTGTGTTAGGAGCGTGAATGCCCTGCAGCTTCCTGGGGCAGATGACACACCTGTGACCAAAGCCAAGAAGTGACTAGATGCCAGCTAGCTTTGAGTGTTGAAGCCTGAAACCTTCCCAGCATGCCTCTGTGCCCAAGGCAGAGGCACCTGGCTGGATCTAGTCTTCTCTTACACCAGAAAAGAAAGGGGTGGATGGTCACCCACCAGTGAGTAGGAGCCTGTCTCTCAGCAGACAAGAAAGGGATGGATGGTTACCCACCAGTGAGTAGGGGCCTGTCTCTCAGCAGCAACAACTTAACCTAGGCCAAGATGGATGAATGGATGGTCAGACAGGTAAGACCAGAAGGGTCAGGCTCTGGGATCAGTGGCTGTGGCCCCGCTGTTTATAATTAGAGGAGGGGGCAGAGTCAAGGAGAGCCAAGACCTTGGGGTGGTGATGGAGGTAGAGGTGCTGGGGTTGCCAGCGTAGTTTCTCACAGCTGAGCGCTGGCAGCCGTCTTTTTAACAGACAGAATGCAGCATGTGGGAGGAGCTTCCTGGAGTTTGTACTTCATACACTCCCTGACCCTAGCAAGTGTGACCCTCAGGTCACACTGGTGATTCTGTGCGTAGACACTCAATTGGTAGGTCCCAGTGATCCCTAAAAATCTGAAGCTGTCCTAGGAGACATACTCTGTGCATGCTGCCACCTGTCCCATCTGGTGATACCTCCCACCATGGCAGGAGGAAGATCTGGATTAACCCAGAAGATCCAGAGCCAAAAAAGAAGGCGAGTCTGTCTTGAGCAGGTACAACCTTCACACTGTCCACACATTTCCAAGCACCAAGGCCAGGCAAGCTTGAAGCATAGCAAGTACCGGATGCCGCATAGGTTGCCCCCACCCCTACCTTAGCCCTGTAAGCTTCCAAGGGAAGCTGATGCAGATTAAGGGTATCTCTCTCTAGTCCAGAGCCCATCAGGGAGTGACCCTCTCATTGTGGATTCCAGGGTGTGCAGGGGACCTGGGCTACATGTCCTGGCTGCACACAGGTGACTCATGGCTTTGTGGGTTTCCAGAGTGGCCCCCTGTTAGTCAGGCATGTGACTTCAGAGATCTCCAGGAGCAGGGAGGCCCAGGCACAAGTGACCTACATCTCTCACTTCCCAGAACTCCAAACAGGTCCCTGATATGATAATGATGATCTCTTTTGGCTACTGTGAGAAGGAGCCAGGGAAAAGGCACCTTAACTGAGGGTATTTGATATTTTTTACTCTACATATCAGCCCCCCACCTCTGATGGACAGGCAAGGGCACACACCGATGTGTGTGAGTGTGTGTGTGTTTACGTGCACTCACTTTGGTTTTAATAAACCTCACCAGGGATCCGATATCAATTCCTGTCAGCACAATGCAGCACATCTGAGCCAGAACTAAATAAAAATAAACATTAAGCAATTATTGGAATTTAGGTTTATTTAAAAAATCAGCAGGCTGCAAGAACAAGACACCCATTAGTGGGATACAACTGTCAGGCCTTTGAACAAGCCTGTGGCTCTAGGCATCTGGGTGTCGTGGAGAGTACCCCAGCATGCTCCGTGCGTATCTATGATGATGGCTTTGTTTGGGGACTTGGGAGGGGCTCAGTGTCTCCATCTTGAGCAGAGATTCCCACCCACCATGGTCCCTGCAGTGGAGAGGAATCTGAACCCCAAGTTGCCCCAGGCCCCTGCACTTGTAATCCGTGGGTTTTCCTTGGTCCAAAGGAGCCTACATCTTTCCTCCTAGATTGGCAGTCACAGTTTGTCTCTTCAGAACTGATCCCCTTTGGAAAACTGAGTGAGATGGGACGCAGGGAACCAGATGTCAGCATCAAGAGAGCACCGCACCCAGGTTACAGGAAAAGGAGCTGTTACCCCTCCAACTTTCGCTCCAAGAGGAGCCAGCGACCTGCCCAAGTCACAGGTTAGCATAGCCAACAGCTCCCAGGGTCCCTCAGGGTGGGTGGAGACTTCGTGCTAGTGGAAGATTTCCTGCCAGCAATTCCTTGCCTGCTGGGGTGGGGGGTGTTAGGGAGAGTCCCCTTCCTCCTTCCCCTCCCATCTGGACCTTGGCTGGGGAGTGGACAGTGAGGTCATTGCTTCCCCAGCATGCACTAGTCTGTCTGCAGGGTCCCTACTTCTCCCAGTCTCCAGTTGGCAGGAGCCGCCTGTCTTTCTTAGTTCTGCAGCGACTCTGGTGCTCCCGGCCAGTGGAGCAGGGGAGGCCCAAGCCCGAGGTGAGAAGGCCTCCCGCAGTGGGAAGTGTCTGGAGCCTGCTGGAGGTTAGAGAACGCTGGGGAAAAAGTGAAGACTGAGCAGGGAGGGGACAGCAGAGAAAGCATTGAAGGGTCTCGCGGGGCATCCTCCCATAGGGTGCTAACCCCACAGGCTGGTTTTGGATGGAAATGGACTGAGGGTCAGAAGTTCTGAGCAGGGAAGGAGCAGCATCCGGAATGTCTCTTCTGGCTGCTGATGGGGTCTGAGGGGTTGGGCAGTTGAAGGAGTCAGGGACCCTCAAGAGTCTGCTGCAGGCTTCTAGCCCAGATCAGTACACCAAGCAAAATGACTGCAGCGGGGTGGCGCTCAAGCACCTGAGTATTTACGTCAACTCCCACTTCCTGGTGGGTGGTTTTATCCTGGGACCTCAGCCTCTTTTGTAGGCATAATGCTCGAAGTCAGGGTTACATGAACCGGAGGTGATTCTGAAGCTCCTGTCGGTCACACACTACTAGTGGCTGATCAAAGACTCGGAGACTCTACCTTCTTTTGAATTTTTTAAACACTCATTCTGAGGGAAAGGTGGGTTTGTACCCATTTTTCAGATGAGGAAGATTGAGGTTCGGAAAAGGCAAGGGTTTGTCTTAAGCTCTCCTGACCTGGCTAAGGGAAAAATCAAAGGCTCCCACTCGGCCTCTGATGCCTGTGCCCTGTGAACACTCAGCAGGCCACTAAGTAAGGTCAGCTATAGTGCCCAGGTCCGTGGCCAGCTTACCAAAAAGCATTCCAAAGCCTTGGAAGAAGTTGCTGTTTGGGGGAGTTTGAAATTGCCAGATAGCAACAGTTTCTCAGGGTTCAGCTGCAATCCAAGCATGGGGTAGGGGTGCCTTTCCAGAAAACCCCGCCATGGGGTAAGGAGAAGTACTGTCATCCAACCTAACCCCTCTACAAGCGACCCCCCCCCACACACATGCACCTCATACACAAGCGTGTGCACACATGCACCTCACACACACGCGTGTGCACACATGCACACGCAAGCCAAAGGGGCCATATGGGGACACGCATCCTGGAATCGTCTATAATGCAATCAATTTTGTATATCCCCAGTGAAACGGCAGCATTTAGTTAACGTCTTTTATAAGAGCAGCTGAGTTTTATCACAAATCACATTCCATTTCCAGTCAGCTGGGACCCCTTGAAGGCTAAAATGCATTCACGTCTTCCGAGGATATTTACCAATTCCTCAATAAAGGCCCATTTGCCTCTGCATGTAAAATTGACACATTTATTGACTATTAAACCTCAAAGACTAGCGTTGGGTTTTGTGCCCCAGCCCCCCAACCCTCCCCCATATTTTCTTAAACTTCTACTTTATGCTTTTGAAGCTTCCTAGTCACAGGAGAAGCAGGAATGTCACAGGTGCAGGTGACACCTGACTTAAGGGCGTGCTTATCGCCTGACCACTGAGGTGAGCAGCAGGGCCCCCTGGGAGCTGTGGGCCTGGCCCTGGGCCCCTGGGAGCTGTGGGCCTGGCCCTGGGCCCCTGGGAGCTGTGGGCCTGGCCCTGGGCCCCTGGGAGCTGTGGGCCTGGCCCTGGCCTTGGTATCACAGCACCGCTGTCACGTTAGGCTTGCAGCAAAAGTTGTCCGGATGGATGCACTAGTGACGTTTACAGAAGGCAGGTGCACCCTCCTCATACCAAATGGCACCAATTACCATGAGGGCCCATGAATAGTTTCCTTTTACTGGCATTCCTGTGGGGGACAGATGTCATTTCTAGTCAGGACAGTCTCTTCACAGGTGGGAAAAAATGGAGGATGATACAGGCTAAAGGGGATGCTGAGCTACTGAATGTGGGGCCTAGTGCTGGGTCCTATCTCGGAATGAGATCTGCGCTGTTTTGGTGGGTTCCAGTGGCCAGGACATTCTCCCTTGGGTTTAATTTAAATTTTAAAATGGTGGAAGTTGGGACCCGGCAAGATAACTCAGTGCTTGCCACACAAGTGTGAGGTACTGAGTTTGATCCCCATGTGAAGGGCCAGGTGTGCTGGTGTGCCATCGTCATCCCAGCTGGGAACTCGTGTCAGTGAGAGACCCTGCCTCAAACACTCACAGGTGGTCGGAGACTGAGGAACCACACTCAACCTGGCCATGTGCTCACAAACAAATGTGGCAGCCATGCTTTGAGAGAGGGAATCGACTGGGTGGAGGAATCTGTGAGTGGTGGGTGGAGCAGACACAGGTTCGAATCTTGACTCTTCCTTGCCAGCCTCGTAGCCATGAATATGTGTTTTTCTCTTAAAACCTCGGGGTCCTGCTGTATAAAGCCGAGACAACCAGCATTTGTTTTAGTACTCTTGTCAGGGTTAAATGAGATGGTCCACTTGAAGAAGGCTCTGAAAGGAGTCTCAGTGACCATTGCTCTTGTCCTGGGAATAAGGTAGAGTGGAAGGTTAGCATGGGAAAAGTAAGGTCCAGCCACTTGTCTCAGGCTCCATTTTCCTGTCCACAGAAGCTCTTCATTCACTCTCTGCTAGGATGGTTGTTCCCGCTCTAGACATCACCAGCTAATGGAAATGGGTCTGGGCAGGGCAGAATCACTCAACTGGGGGCTCCTCTGACCAGGTACCTTCATGCCCGTTTCCTCTGGCACACCAGTGCCCCTGCGGCTATACTTCCAGGATATCTAGCACATTCTTGGGAGCCAAGCCACATGTGCCCCTTTAGCTCAGCCTGCTGAATCCTGAGGACCCAGTCTCAGGACTCATGAGGACAGAGGGCACAGGGAAGACTCTTTGTAGGATGTTCATGTGTCCTCAGAGAGGTCCCTTGGATAGCAGCCAGCCAGCTCTGGATTAGCAGACTTTGCCTCTGCCTGTCAAAGTGATCACTTATCTCTCAGGGCCTTAGTTTCTACATCCATATAATGGGATGTATAGCCTCCATTCAAAGAATCGCCCCGTTGTATCCCATGAATAACTCTCATTTTATCTTTTGTATGTCTGCTAAAATATGTGCAAAGATAAGTTTAAGGAAAACAGAACAGATCCACTCTATGCAGACTGCTTGGCGTGCAGAGGCCAGGGGCAAGGTGCAGCCGGCTTGTGGTCAATACAGACAGACACCCGTGCAAAGAGTGAAGAGCATTTCTTCAAGGTCACCTATAGGCTTGAATGGAACTTGCAGGCCTGGGCAACTGAGGACTTGAAGACCGCCTCTGGCTGCTATCCTCAGTGGTTAGCAGAACACTCTTTAGCTGGAAGATTCTCTTTCATTTTAAAAGTCAGCCAGTGTAATAAATCTTGCCCTGAAATCTGGGCAGTACATCTCGGCTGGAGTGTGAGATAAATCTAATATTCTGTAGTCTCTGCGAAAGGGGCCCTGGGCGGATCTGTATCAGGGTGACAGGCAAGCTTGCTCTTGACTCGACAGGGCCAGCTTCCCCGTCAGCTCTGTAACGATGGAGGCAAGACCCTGCTCCTCTGCTTCTCTTCCCTCCCTCCATCCCTCCATCTTCATCCCTCCATCCCTCTGCCCATCCATCCCCCATCCCTCTACTTTTCCATCCCCCCCTCTTCATCCCTCCATCTCTCCATCCTCCCACCTCTCCATCCCTGCCTTCCTCTCTTGCTCATTTCCCCACATTTAGAGCGTAGCTCTGAACTATGAATTTAAAGATACTTCCGTATGATGGGAACAGGATGGGTCCCCTGGTCTTTGGGACACCAGGAGGATCAGGCGCCTTCAACAACTAGAGTCCAGGCATCTGTAGCACCAGTGTTGCAGTGAGGGTTAGGAGAATGTAAAGGAGACCAGGATGGGCATCCTGGGGGGGCATGGGCATCCATGCTGTCCTGGGGATGCTGGTGACGGGGCCTCCAATAAGAATATAGGAGTCAGGACCAAGGGATCAGAGAGTCATGACAGGGTGTGGCCAGTGTTTATCAGGCTCAGGGGAGGGATCAGTGTGCTATGCTGCATCAGGACCCCAAGGACAGAGGTCACCACAGGGCAGAGTGCAGCTGAGAAGAGCTGACACAGGCCTGGCAGGCCATGCCCGGCCTTCTGCTCCCCACTAGGTGGCTCATGGACAGAACAGGTCTGTGTGGAGGGCCCTGGTCCCAGCCGATGGTGGGAGCCCTAGGAGCTATGCAGAAGCCCACTGGGGCTCTAAACATGGAGAAGCATGCCCGCCAACAGAGTCAGCCAGCCCCAGCCCTCACAACTTAAAATCTTCTTCCCCCCCTGAGCCTCACCTGGACCTAATACCAACACCCATGGCGGTGGAGAAGTGGGAGATGAATGATAAAAACAGGCATGAGGCGCCGGAGCGGAGACTCAGCAAGCGCCAAGCTCTGTTTGCTCGCCGTATGACCCAGGAAACGTTCCATTGACTCTGTTTCATAATCCTCAACGTGAGAATGACAATTGCAGGACTGTATGGTGTCACTGGGGCCTGGGGCCTGGGCTAAGAAATGTTAGCTGTTCATTGTGTACTCTCCTGTGTCCCCTGCAGGGCCTGTCACCTACCCTCTGACTCAGCATTGTCACCCCAGAGACAGAAAGCTCACCCAAACGACGGGTCCCAAAAGACCCTGTCACCTCCTGGTTCTCAAAGGCAAAAGGTTTCTGTCAGCCACGGTCCTTCTGGTTCAGTGTGAACAGCCTATTCCTAAAAAGGGGCAGAGGTAGACCAAGGGCTCCCTCTAACTGCCCTGAAGCCCGCAGATCTCTGACAAGAGGCCTTTGTGTCTGATATCTGGGCTTCACAAGAGGCCAAGTGACAATCTAGTTTGATTAATGTCAATACAGAAAGGCAAAAAGAACACTGGCTCTAACTGGCCAGCCCCACTGTTTCTGAAACTTTTTAAATGGCAGAACAAAGGACCTGTGAGAGTCTGGGGGGCCTGAGGTCTCGGCTCCTGCCTGGAGGCCGAGATGTCTCTGTATGTATACTGGGATCATCTGGTCCTCACCTGGCTGCCAGAGTGTGTGTGGGAAGGGACAGAGGCCAAGCCATCACCCTGCCTCAGAGCCAGAAGGCAAGTGGGTGAGGCTCTCCACCATTGTTGAGAGAAGACAGCCAGCCTGGAACCCTCCCTGTAGAGATCACCTCCTGGCTCCACCTTGGTGGGCATGCAAGAGGCCCTCCCCGTGCTTGGAAGGAATAAACAGGCTTTAATGAAGTTACATTGCGACATAATGGGAATCATGAAAGCGCCGTCATCCTGCAGGGTCCCCGGACAGTCTTTATTATCGACTGTGCCGAAATCGGCTTTGCAGAGCTCGGGCAGCAGCCGCGGGAAGAATGCAAAAGTGTCCTTAAATTACCTGCTGGAAGTAACCAGTGGTACATTCCACCGGGGCCTTGTGCCCGGGGAAGCTGCCGTTGGGACGGTCTGTCAGAGCCGCACAACTGCCCCACAACAGATGTTCGCCCTGCTCCTCCATCGGCTGTTTGATGAGAAATTTACTACTCTCCCGCTGGGCAGGCAGCCCCTCTCCGCGGCCTCGGCTATGAGACAGGCCAGCCGTTGGCGCCCGGCCAGGGCCAGGCTGTTTTGATGGAAGCCGTGAAAAGCTCTGGCTTGGAAGGCGCCGGCGATAATGCACCGGCTAGACTCTCCTGATTGGCCAATCGATCGGCCTGATTTGATTTATTGATCAATCCCCTCAAATTTGGCGTCTGAGAAGCTGCAGTGATCTTTAACTGCGGTGAACGTCTCCGCCTGCCGGAGAATGAGCCCCCACTAAGGAATGTATGAAAGGAACCGGGGCTTATCTTAATCACACACCGCCCGGTGCTGGCCGAGCCCCGCCGTGCACCGCCCCCTCGCCCGGGCAGGCCTGCGCCGATCTATAAATTGATGGAATTCAAAGCCTCCAGCATCGATTACCGCTATAACAAACAGCGGTGCGCAGAATGTCTGATTATTTTTAGACAAAGATTCTGTTCTCTCAGCAGCAATTTTGCTGAGCCTGTCACTGGCTCAGAAGTCTGTTGATTGCAATTAGATGCAAATACAAAAAAAAAAATTAAACTCTCTGCAGCTTCACTCCTGTTTCCAGTTATTAAATCTCTCTCTTTGTTTGCCGTTTCCTCATGATATCTACAGCTGGGTGAGATATTTGGTTGGCAGAACAGGGTCTTTGGGATCTGATGGAGAAGCAGGTGGCTACCCGATCTGCACACTGGATCACTGGATTATCTTGCGGGGGGGGGGGGGGGGGGACACGGATGGGGACACGGATGGGGACGACAGCTTATCCTGGGAGAGGGGAATCCACGGAAGGTGTGTAAGGATGCCTGTTTAAAAGTGTGCAAAGGGGCGGCCATAGTGACCCGTGCCTCTCATCCCAGAACTCTGAAAGTGGAGGCAGGAGGATCAGGAGTTCAAGGTCATCAACCACCTAGTGGGTTCAGGGTCAGCTTGGGAAATGTGAGACCTGGCTGTGGGGGAGGGGGAATAGTGAAATACAAAGATATTCAATGGAGCTGGAGGCGGGTGGAGGGGTGCTTTGGAGGCAGACGGCTCACAAATTCAAGACCAGCCTGAGCTGAATAGCTAGATCCTGTGTCAAAAACAAACAAACAAAAACAAACACAAATGAACAACAGCAGTGAGGAGCTCGGTGGCTCCTTGGGTAAAGAGCCCGCTTCACAGGTGTGAGGCCCTTCGTGTGTATTCCCATGGAAAAGCTAAGTGTGGCAGCGTGTTTCTGAAACCCCAGCCCTTTGAGGTCAGGTGTGTGTAAAGACAGGAGGAGCTGCATCTGATGAAGTCAGAGAATGAGGAGATGCCTGCCATCGACCTCCCCGGCCCACCCCACCCCCACTGTTCCCCAACACACACACCCACACACACAAACACACACACACACACACACACACACACACACACACACACACACGTGTGGCAGGAGGCCAGGCTCAGGGCATCAAAGGCATGTCCCATGAGTGGGGGGCAGCTTCCCTGTTCCTGATGATATACAAGCCCTAGCCAGGGATGCAGCTCCTAGAGGCTGGGGCCCCTGGGATTAATGAATTCCACACGGGGACTGCAGGTGGGGCCCGCTCCACACTGGCAGAACAGGCTTTAGTAAACTGTGGGTACAAGCAAATTAGGTACCCCCCGTTGCCTGGCCTGGCGGCCAGCATCCTGACTCTCGATGAGCCCATTCATCATCCTGGCACCCTCCGGTTGATCTGTGTTCTTGGATCCATTAGCCTCAGAGTCCTTGACAGCGGCGCAGCTGTAAAGCCGAGCCCATCGGGTGACTGACAATTCATTACTCGGTTGGATGGAGAGAAGACTCAGGTGACAGTGCCAAGGCCTCTCGGTTCCCAAAAGCCAGCTCCACTCGGAATTGGCAGCCTTGGGCTAATTTTAGAACGATTGTTGTTGGTAATACAGAAGGAGGGGCCGAGGCTTGGACTCTGAGATCAGATAGCCCAAGCTCAGAAAGACATCATTAGGCCAAGGGCAGCTCTTCCGCTGCCCTGGAAGGATCCTGCAGGCAAGCATGTGTGGGGGCACTGGAGGTCACCACGGGATCACAGGTCAAGGTTGTTCAGAAAAATAACTGCTCCTTGGACAGCAGATACTGCGGCAGGTCCCAGGCCAGCTGTCTCCGTGTATCTTCCTCCTCCCAGCTGCCCAGCTACCTGTCCGGTGGACTGCCATGCAGACTCTGAGGCCCAGAGACACCTGGGGGTCTGCTCAAGACTGCGTAGCAAAGAAGACCAAGAGTCATCTGATTCTGGAGTTGAAGATCTCACCCAGCGGAGGAGGAAGGGTTGCATGGATAGTGCAGGAGCCTCCAGGGGAGACTCAGCTGAGCTCCTGAATAGCCAAGGATAGCCGGCTATCATTCCATGTAGGTCTGGAACGGGGACCTCTGAGACTGCACCTACCTGTTCCATCCATCTGGACACTGGGAGCAACCAGTTTGGTCTCACGCAGAAGTTTCCGTACAAGGACCCTTCAGGGTGCTTCTCCAGGAGGCCCTGCATGAGGATGTCAGGAAGCAGATGAACTTAGGGTCACCTGACTGAAAGCCGGACACCATTGTACTGCCGCTGCAATGATGAACTGAGGTCACATTGACCTTGGGGGAACCCTCTGCCCACCTCATTCTCTCTGCCCTCAGGTACATGATCAGACTCCTGTGGACATCTCCCTGTCCAGGTGACTGAGGTCACAAGGAGCAGATACACATCCCTATAGCTAAGTACCATGTGCCCACGTTTAGTTTGGTGCCCCCTGGAGGACAGTGACTAACACAGGCTTATGGCTTGGGATCATTCCAGGCCAGGACCAACAGGAGTGGCGGCCTCTCTGAAGTCAGTGAGCCAGTAGCTGCCCAACCCACTGTCACCTGTGTCCCTCCTCTTCACATATTTGTCCTGTCCCACTTATAAGACATACTTTGACATGACTGGTAAGAGATGGCCCCTCCTGGTTGGAGGCAGTGATGGCAAAAACAGGGCTGTTGGGAGAAGCCAGCAGCAACTGTCACACTGACAAGCAACCCTGCCCCATGACACCTTTGTGTCACACCCATTTGTGAACACCAAAATGGTTGTCTACGGGTACTGGTGACAGATATCGACAGGAAGAGCAAGGGCTGGTAGTGGCATGTGTCCCTGAGTCGAGGATTTGGAGCAGCGTGTGGCCATGAAGGAGAGTTGTAAATAAGGTGGGTGTCCAGGAGCAGGGAGTTTAAAATGACCTAAGGGGGCTGCAGAGACGACTCAGTGAGAGAAGTACTTCAGCCTGAGAGCCTGAGTTCCTGCACCATGCGAAAGGCCAGGCATGGCCGTGCGTACTTTAATGCCGGCGTGAGGGAGGCAGGGACTGGTGGATTCCTGGAGCTCACTGGCCAGCCGGCTTCACCAAGTCAATGAGTCCTGTGAGAGACCCTGTCTCCACAGAATAATGAGCAGCTCCTGAGGAATGGTACTTGAGAATGACCTCTAGCGTGTACACATACATACACACATTCACTTGTAGACACTCGAACATACACACTCATAAGCACACAAAAACTACAGCAAAAATAACCCCGTGTCCATGCATGAGGGAGTCAGACTAACCATAGTGTCTGAGTTGGGGATTTGAACTGTCTAATGTTGGTTAGGAGCTGAGTATGCATGGTAAAGCACTTCTACACAGAACACTCTGTGTACGTAAAAGAGGGGAGCGATGCCTTGTGTGCGGATGTGCGGCACAGGTGAGCTAGACCTATGCAGGGGGCTCTCTGAGTAAGCGGACATGGGTGACACCCATTGCAGAAGACAGGTGAGGGCCATGTGGCAGCTGAGGTGCTGTGGGCATCTCTGAGTAGTCAGTGGTGATAAGCACCTGGCGGGGGTGGGGGGGGGAATGCTCTTGAGCTGAGGCCTTCTGTCTCAGTGACTGTCCTCTGCTGATGGCTTTTTAAAAAGTGAGTTTTTACTCTTAAAAACCCACGCAAGGGAACGAACATAAATTCTTGGCATCAGATGTGGGTGTACACACAGGCCATTACTTACTGGCTGGGTACCACTAACTCAGCTGTGCCATTGTCATGCCTCTGGTTGCTTGGTCAGTGGCATCAGTGAGCTTTGGTGATTTGACTCCTGGATGCTCTCTGCCCATGATGGTCACTGTCCTGACTCCACTCACATTGGCTCCTGGTGGCCTTGGCAGTCTCTCAGCCTGCAGGAGAGACTCGGTCCATTTCAAGGTCCCACTAGGAGGTGGACAGGACAGGTGTTGGGGTTTCAGGGGCTTTCCCTGAGTCATCTGTGACACCTGCGACACTGAGTCTCCAGGCAAAACAAGCCAGGTGTGCTGAGCCCCGGTGCAGCCTCCAGCTCTACTGGACTCCGACAGTGCAGCCTCTCGTACCGCCGTCTGTGTGTTGGTGAAACAGTGTGAGGCAGAGATAGAGCAGGACTGGCAGCAGACAGGGAAAGAGGGCATGAGCCTTGGGCCCTGGGCCTTGTGTGCAGCACCTGGTCATCCTAGAACTACCATCGTAGGGGTCTAGTGGGCACAGAGCCTGGGTCAGGGAAGGAGGTTTCAAGAGTTCCCCAGACACCCCAATCCTTAATGTGGGGGCTGAGTTCTTGAAGAGTGTTTGTCAGAAGCCCCACCCATGGCGTGCTCATGGTTTTCAAATGGAAAACTAAGGTTTGGTTTTGTTTGTGATTGTTTCATTCTCTCTCTCTCTCTCTCTCTTTCTTTCTCTCTCTCTCTCTCTCTTTCTCTCTCTCTCATGCGCGTGCATGTTTCTGTGTGTGTGTGTGTTATGTGTGTAATGTCTGTGCACATGTGTAGTGCACAGAGGCCAGAAGATGACGTCATGCACTCTGCTCCTTCGTGCTCCACCTTATTCTTGAGACAGGATTCCTCTCTGAGCTGGGAGCCAGGCCGGGGTGACAGTCTCGCGAACGTCACTTGGGTGCTAGGATTTGTGTCTTCATGTTTGTGCAGTCGTCGCCCTGGCCCACCTAGTTGTCCCTCCAGCCCAGGATTTTTTTTTTTTTTTTTTGTTTTGGAACAGGGTTTGCTAAGTGTCTCAGGCTAGCCTTGAACTCAGAATCCTCCTGAGTGCTGGGCTGTGGGTCTGCACCACTTTGCCTGGCTGGAACATCAACTTGTCTCAGGGTCTCTGCTCCAGCCTACTGTTTCCAGGCCTGACGTCAAGGGTCTCTGGGCATCTGAGGTTCCCGAGGTGGTCCCAGACCCCACCTAAGCCTCCCTGACCCATGTGTATGAGGGGCAGGGCTGACAGCTGATGCAGTCATTATCTCCTGCCTCCGACAGCCAGACCCATCGATTGGATGCTTTCACTGAGTCGCTTTGATTTTGAACTTGACCCTTCCGGCTCACTTTCTGATGTCCCTCAAGGGCGTATTTTCAAAACTGCAAGTGGGCCAGCCAGACGGTTGCTCAGCCGTTGGAATCAAAGGCAGCTAAGCATCCAGGGCCTCAGGGGAACGTGACAAATACATCTCTTGGCTCCCAACTTGTTCTGGCAAGCATTTATTTAGCACCTACTGCATGCACTGTACCGAATGAGTATTTGACCTCAGCTGTTAGGTTACTAGCACAGTGTGGTCCCTGCATCAGGAATACAGAAGAGGAGAGGCATGGAGGTGGAGAGGACGGGGAAGTACAGGGGAGAGGTGAGAGGGTAGGCACATTTTCTGTGCCCAAGGGGCAGGTACTGTGTGCACCAATCGTTGGTGTAGATGGGGGCACTAGAAGAGACACAGATGACCCCGCCTCAGCCCGAAATAGCAGAGACTGCCAGAAACAAGCAGTCCATAAGGGAGAGCAGATGTCAAAGTCCTTCCCCTCCCCCACCCTCGCCAGGCCAGGAGGGAGGAAGGACCGGGGACACCGTCACATAGAAGGCAGGGGCGGCCTGGCAGACCAATGAGGGGCATCAGAGGGAGGCAGGCAGGCACAAAGGCCCTGGGGTAACCAAGAACTAAGGGCAATGGGAACAGAGTGAGGAGAGCCTACAGACTTGACCCAGCCTGCGCAAGACTCAGGACTTTATTCTCAAGTGCTGTGGGAAGTCACTCTCTCCTTGTGACTGAGTTTAAGGCCGGGGAGTGACGGAATCTAATTCATGCTTCAGTGGCGGGAATTGGGGGGGGATGACTGTGACCCCCCCCCCGTTCTTGAACTTTGTGCTATCATTGAGATCTCTCCTGGCTGTTTTTCTATTAAGTCACCTTGTGAAGGCTCCATAGCAATGTACAAGGGAGAGGTGGGTGGATTCCAGGGGACTGTGCCCCGCAACCCCCCATTCATTAAGAAAAGCACAGGGGTCCAAGGCTTATCGCAGCAAATGGCCTTGGGACCAGAGCTGACGTCCAAAGACAGCCATGTCCTTTCAACGCACAGCGTTCCCGTGCTCATCCCATCCACGCCCACAGTAGAACTCTAGCCCTGGCTGGGATCTTCAGTGTGTGCCTGTTGGCCTCTGTGAGATCAGTGTGCTGCTTCTTGTCATTCACTTGAGCCTGAGGCTGTAAGGGCCGCCCTGTGGGGCTCTTGGCCCTCGGTGTTAATGGACATCTGAGTCACTTCCACTTGGGAGCTGTCTTGAGCGGTGCCTTGTTGATCCATCCTCTCCATCCTGATCACATTCATGAATTATCTGGAGAGATGGGTGAACCACAGAGCCTGGCTCTGGGGCCTGGTGGGGCCGAAGTCATCATTCCTCAAGAATTCTTGGTGGTTTCCCAGCTGCTGGCCCACAGCCATCCTGAATGCCCGAGGAGGCTCTGTGTGGGTCGACAGATTTCTCTGGGATTTGTGTGCCGCAGGGGACTGTGGCAGCATAGGAGATGCGCGAGGCTCTGACAGGCACCAACTGGAACCCCTCCCACGGTGTCTGAGGTTTGGGTTTTTCCATGAACTTGCCAACACTTGCTACTGTCTGCTGTTTCCTTGGCTTTGTCTTGTTATTCTGACTGACCTGGCTACTTGCTATGTCGCCCACGCTGGCCTCAAGCTCACAACAGTCTCCCTGCATCGCTCCCCAGCTCGGCACCACCACCCCGATTTGACAATGGCGTGATTGGTGGGTGTGTTGTCTTGCATCTTGGGGGAGGCGTCTTACCTGCTGTTTCCGGCTGTGTCACACCGTCCTCTCCATCCTTCTCTTGATTGTCTTTCTTTGATTGTTTTTTCTTTTTTTTTTTTAAAAACATTTTATTTATTTATTATGTATACAATATTCTGTCTGTGTGTATGTCTGCAGGCCAGAAGAGGGCACCAGACCTCATTACGGATGGTTGTGAGCCACCATGTGGTTGCTGGGAATTGAACTCAGAACCTTTGGAAGAGCAGGCAATGCTCTTAACCACTGAGCCATCTCTCCAGCCCGATTGTCTTTCTTTGAATCTTTAGGAGTTTTTGACTCTGGACTCAGTCCTTTGTCAAGTCAGGTGCGTGACCCTTCTACCTTCCTGGCCTTTGCGCTCAAGTGTCAGCTCATAGGTTTGTTTGCTTTTTGATGTTGTTGTGGGGTTTTTGTTTTGTTTTGTTTTTGAATTTTTGGAGACAGAGTATTTCTGTGTAGCTTTAGAACCTGTCATAGAACTCGCTCTGTAGATCAGACTCGTCTTGAACTCACAGAGATCCACCTGCCTCTGCCTCCTGAGTGCTGGGATTAAAGGTGTGCACCAACCATACCTGGCTGATTTTGCTGTTTTGAGGCAGGGTTTTACTCTGTAGGTCAGACTGGCTTAAAACTCAACTTCTGATCCTCCTGCCTCCACCTCCCAAGCGCTTGGGATTCCCGGCATTCACCACCACACCTGACCATATTCAACAGTGTGAACACATGGCAGAACTTTCTAGATGTTGCTCCAACTGTGGTGATGTCATCAGTGATGGGACAAATGCTTTGCTATCTTGACTTTGAACGAAGTAACCATCAAACTATCATCTCCATGTACAAAGCTCCTTGGGGTTTTCTGTCACTTTTAAGTGTGTGAAACCCAGAAAGCTTTGAGGGCAGCTTGCGCCGTGGCCTGTGAAGAATGGGTACAGTACGCGTGTGCCAAGGAAGTGAGACCTGGATCTTTAAGGGTTGGCAGTTCGGGGCCAGCGCCCTAGTGGCCAGGAGGGAATGCTGCCTGGCATCCACTCATGAAGAATGGGATTGAGGTTGTCTGGGGGTCACTGGAACCAGGCCACCCACTCAAATCATGGGCCCCATGGCACTTCCACACACCCCAGGCTCAGCCATCATGGACTGAGCGGCCCCAAGGTGTTTTGTATAGCAGAACAATTTAAAATAATTAGAAACTTTCCAGAACGTCTCTAAACACACTGGTGTGGGCCTTAAGAGCAGCTCCTATTAGCAGGGACGGCTGCTGACTGGTGAGGAGAGGCACTGATATAAGCCCCTTGATTAACTCATTTGAATATCTTTTGAGAACAAATTCTGAATCTCTTTCTATTTTCTCCTATTGTACTGGCTGCACATCTGCTGGCTGGGGTGGGGGATGGTAGTGAGTTCCGTCCCAACCACTCCCAGCCTGGGACAGGGTAGGGCTCCCGCAAATGGCCACACTCAACCCTGCCATGCCGCCTGGCGTCTGCCTTTCACAGAAGTGTCAGGGTCTAAGCGGGGCTTGTGGGGAGCAGTGTGGTGTCCCTGCAGGTCCCTCAGAATAACGGGACAATTCCAGGATAGAGTAGGCAGTCTGGGGTCTCTCTGGTCCCCTCCGACAGCACGGACACCACCCCACAGACACCTCTTTAGTGTTTTCCTCAGGGCTAAAGCAAGACCCTACAGCCCGCCTCAGCGTGTTGGCTGGGTGAACCTCTGTATGCCTTCCCAAATGTGTCTTTAAGGAGAGGATAATGAAGGGCCCCCTTCCTAGGGTTCTTGTAGTGTAGGCTGTGCACACCACAGACACCTCACTCTGCACCGCATTAACAGGCCACGCTGCAACTGCCGGGCCAGGAGTAAAGCCCCAGCGAGTCTATTTGGTACAAACTGCATGGTTGTGAGTTTTGTCCTGAACTAGTTGCCAATCATTAAAATTGGGAGGTTTTTATATAAAAAGGAAGGATTTGGAACTTGGAGTGGAGGCAGCTGCCCACTCCTGGCCTGTGGGATATCACTAGGCCAGAGCTGAGCTCCCCCAGGAGGAGGACAATGTCCCCCCTTACTGCAGGCCCTTATCTTTTATGATGGTATCATCAACTGGACTCTAGTTCTCTGAGCTCTGGAGGTCTGCAGGGGACAAGTGGACCCTCCCTAGATGCCCCCGGTGACCGTCATGTAGACGTGTGCTTGAGGCACGTTTGGTAGAACTCTAGCATGCCCGCAGCCCTGGCTTCCGTTCCCAGCCGCATATGAGCTGGATATGATGATGCAAGTCTGCCGCCCCAGCACTCGAAAGATGGGGGAGGAGTCTGAACAATTCAAGGACATCCTAGGCTACTTAGCAAGTTCAAGACCTGACTGGGGGTTGTGTGAGACCTTGCCTCAAAAACCAAAAATGTGTGTGTGTGTGGATGAGTGTGGGTTCCGAATCTCCCTGCGTGAAGTCTTCTCTGGTGGAGACACTTGGTATATACAGGGCCTTGGCCTAAAGATGGCGGGAAAACCCAGGCTTGGTTGTATCCTCTTGAGCCCCACCCCAGCCAGCTCCTCCACCACCCAGCAGCCATGAAAAGCCAGTCTGTCCCCTTGGATCCCTCTCCTGCCTCTCTTTTCTGATACTCCAGAGACAACACAGTGCCATCCACGTGCACCCCAAGGAGTCCCGGGACCTCGGCAGCCACAGATTCCTCGTGTGCTTCCTCCACACGAGGCCTTTTTATATATTTAATTTGAAGCTGTTAAAAAAATAATTTTGAGTTGGGCAGTGGTGGTGCACGCCTTTAATCCCAGCACTCGGGAGGCAGAGGCAGGAGGATCTCTGTGAGTTTGAGGCCAGCCTGATCTACAAGAGCTAGTTCCAGGACAGGCTCCAAAGCCACAGAGAAACTCTGTCTTGAAAAACCAAATAATAATAATAGTAATAATAATGATTTTGAGAAAGAAGACTGGAGAGATGGTTCAGCAGTTAAGAGCACTTGTTGTTCTTCCAGAGGTCCTGGGCTCAATTCCCAGCACCTACGTGGTGGCTCACAACCATCTGTAATGAGATCTGATGTCCTGGTGTACAGGTGTACATGCAGACAGAGCACTCAAACCTAAAAGATACATAAATAAACACATTTCTTTAAACAGGAAGAAAGGAAGAGAAGGTCAGGCTGAAGAGTTAGCTGGTCCCTTAAAATTCTTTCTGAACAAGCCCCAAGAATCAAGCCAAGAGCCAGGTGTGGTGGCACACCGCACCACGGGCACACTTGTCATCAGTGCCGGGGTGGCGGGGAGGGAGGGGTTAAGGATGGGCTGGTGCTCTCTGAGCACCTAGCCTGCCGGTGAGCTCCGGGTTCAGGGTGAGACCCTGTCTTAAAACAAGTTGTATGGATTCCTGAGGGAGGATATCCACGGCAGGCCTCTGCCCTCTGCCCTATGTGTACCACACACACTCACATACACATATATATACATATACACACAACACACTCACATACACACTCACACATGCATGCACCCATACACCACACACCACATGCACACACCACCTAAATCTGCCTTTAAAATCTTTACCTCCCTCTCCCCTGCCTGTTCCTTTGCTCAAAAATGACTTTGCCTATTTGGGTTATTTTTAGAAAGATGCCTGGCATGTCGGCTGACAAAATCTGCATCCTAAGTTTCCACCTGATGGGATGGGGTAGGGTGGGGGTGGGAGCACAAAACACCGCTTTAGACTGGGAACCACCTGGAAACGACCACACAGGTCCCCCCCAAACACCTCCAGAAGAGCCAAGAGGTGAAAGACAGGGATGGGGTTCCTTCTCGGAACTGCCTCTAGCATCACGGAATGCGCTCAGCGCCCAAAGCCGAGGCGGAAGTGCCACCCGAACCCCATTCCCACACTCTGCGACCCTGAGCCCAGAAGCACCTCCACCTCTGTGACACAAGAATGCTAGTGACAGACAGAGACCTAAGAGTGTGACTGTGATGTCTGTGATCATCACAACAGCACAGCATGGGCCCGGACAAGGAGAGATATGGGAAGAAATCTTGTACAAACTTTTAAGAACCTGAGTTGATCGCTGAATGAAGCTGGCCCTCCCTTCTGGCTTCTTGTGGGCTGTTTTGAACAGCTTTCTTGAGGTGTAACTTATGTGAAACTGACCTACTATGTGCAGGCAGCCTGATGTATTTTTGTAGCACGATTAATAAAAACCCAGAGACAGATATTGGGGTTCAACCTGAAGGTCAAAAAAACAAGACATCCAGCCACTGGTTCTTACCTCTACCTCAGTCTGAAATGGCGATCCTGCCTCAGGAATCTCAGAATGAGACTGTGTGTGAGAACTGCCTCCTCCAGTCTCATAGTCCTCTCTAGTGCTGGGATTAAAGGTGTGCACCACTACCACCCTGTTTCTGTGGTACACTAGAGTGGCTACTGGGATTAAAAGTGTGTGTCACCACTGCCTGGTCTGTAAGGTTAACCAGGGCAGCTGTTTTACTCTCTGAACTTCAGGCAAGCTTGCTTTATTAAAATACAAATGGGTGTTTATGGAGTTGAAAGGCCTTTATGGTATGTGTCTGGAACATTACCATCACCCAAAAGGCCTTTTCTATCCAGCCTGGCCCAGCCCAGCCACAGGCTTTTTCCTGCCTTGAAGATTTGCCTTTCCCATCCATAGAACAGGGAGGGGCTCCAGCCCTCGTTCCGTCCCTGAGCATCATGCTACCAAGGTTTACCCCATGGTTGCAGAGCAACATGTCAGTCTGCAGAGAGACCACGCCATCCAACATCTGTGTGTTTGTCTGCATATGAGTATGGCCCACAGAGGTTGGAAGAGTGTGTTGGATTCCATGGAGCTGGACTTACAGGCTCTTGTGAATGACCGTCTTGGTGCTGAAAACCGAACTCTGGTCCTTTGCGAGAGGAGCAAGTGCTCTTAACCACCGAGCTGTCTCTCTAGCCTGGGGCTCAGGTTTCCAAGACCCACCTCCTCGCCAGGGAACTCTGCTTCCTGTGGTTCACTGAAGGAAGGATAAGGAAAGACAGTCAGAAGGAAGAGACAGCGGAGAGGGGCTGTGCGCAGAGACTCACGCTTGGGGTACCTGCTGTTTTTTAAGCCCTAGCAGTTATGGTCTGTGCTTGGGGATGCAGCAGCTTCCATCTTGTCCTACCATTGTCTTGTCCCCAGGTCTGACTAAGAGGTGCTGACTTCACAGCTGAGCAAACTCCCAGGCCCAAACCACCAAGATGGACCAGCGTGCCCGCTCAGGCATGTCTGGAGTCCCCTTAGTTTCATCCCTTCATCCAGAACCTTCTCTCCCTCTTCTCTTTCTTCTCACGTTAAAACTCCGGGGTTCTTTAAGCTCTCCATAAGGTCAGAGCCGTGAGCAGTGACCAGACCCCAGTGAGCCCTGGAGAGGAGTCTGACTTAGCCTGAGACTGGCAAATAGATCTTAAGCTGGAGAGAGGAGAGAACTAGTCGAGGTCTGAGCAGCTAGCTCCATCTGCCACACAAGGGTGGGCGCCAAGAGAGGAGGCAGCGGCCTGGAAATAGCCTTCGCTGGGGGGTAGCAGCTTGAACAAAGGCAGGAGGGTGGTTTCTGGCATCTTGGGAGTAGTTAAGAGTGCTCGGTTCCTCTGTGTTACTAGTATCCTCATGCAGAGACTGAGAGCAACTGGCCTTAAGGCAGGTGGGATCTGAACCCAGGTCTGCCATCTCATGGTCCTGCCCTGTTCTATAGGCCAACCTCTGGAACCTAACACCCAGACTCCCATCTCTCCAGTTAAAGTGACATCTACCCAGAATTCTCCCCATTTCACAGACCAGGAAACTGAGGCTTAGGCAGCTGGAGGAGCTGGGGACAGGATTTAACTCCATTCACACTCCTAAACCTCTGCCTGAAACTGCACTGGATCATGAATCTGCCATCTCCCCGAACTAGCCAGGCTGGGTAGAGACCTGGTCCCCACCCACCCTGCCTCTCAGAGCAGGTCTGTCTCATAGAACAGGGCCCCTTCCCAGCGCATGGCCAGCTGCCTTTGATTTTCCCTGACTTCTTGACCCAATTCCTAGAGCTCCTCCCTGACGTTCCCAGCAGCCTGGGCTTCCATCCTCTATCTCAGGCCCCTGTCCCAGGGTTATCTCCCTACCCAGGAAGCCACTGTCCCCTGCCCATGGCTCTTAAGAGGCCCTTGGGAAAGCCTGACTTAGAGAAAATGCTGGATAAACTTTCTTCCCTGCCGGCATCAGAGCGTTGTGTTGCCTTTGTTGCTCCAGCCATGAGAGCCTCCTGTTGCTTGCCTGGGCTTTCTTCCTGCCCTCGGCCTCAAATCAGGCATCCTAGACTATCCGGTGTTATGTAGAAGGGCAGTCAATGCGGAGCTCTGTCTGGCCTGCCCCTCACTGTGGATTTGGGGAAGTGGCATGATCTCGAGGGACTCCTTTTCTCTGGCTGCAGCAACACTTATTAGGAACACAGACCTCTTGGCAGGTGAGGTGGTGAGGCATGGAAAGCACCCTCTCGCGAGGAACGTCAGTTCCCATGAGGGATGCAGGGCCACCACCCTAGCAAGTGTCCAGGACATAGGAGGTGCTTGGTGAATGAATGAATTAATGAATGAATGAGTGGATGGTTGGGTAAGTGGATGTGCGAACCAAGGAATCGGTGAATGAGAGATGAGGAGGTGGGACAATGAAAGAGTAAGTGAATGTTTTCTGCTGTCACCTTCCCCAGCTCTTCCTTCAACAGAGGAAGGGACAGGGTTGCCCAGCCAGCTAACCCCCATACCAGCCTGGAGCCCTGATGCCCTCAGAGTGGGACTCTGTTCCCCTTATGCCCGGGGGCGGGGCACTTCCGCAGGGCTGCTTGGGAGCAGCGAGCAGTAATCAAGGCAGGAGGATGCCATCGGATGTGCCGGTGCCAGGTGATTAGGGGTCTGATTGGCGCCCTCCCTCCAGGACAGCTACCTCCGGGTTCTGCAGTGGTAGGATCAGGCTGCTTTCCTGAATGACGCCTGGGAAGTGTATGCCATTCTGAGGGGAGCAACTGCTGGGAAGGGGGGGCAGTCAAGTCCCGTGGATCTCTCTCTCGTTTGTCCCTTTACTCAGACATTCATGTATCCCGCGAGTAGCGGGCGCCTCACGTGCACTGAGCATTCGGTGTGCGGTAGTGATCTGAGCAGGTGGTCTTGTCACCGTGGTAGATGCTGGAGAATTCTGGGTGTAGCATAAGGTTGTTAAGTGGCCAGAGGAAAAAAAACACCTAAATGTGTGGATGGCAAAGGGTGTGCAGAGAAAAAGCAGAGGGTTCAGGCAAGGGAGTCCTCTCTGCTCTTCTAAGGAGGAGGTGGGGTAGGTTTTTGTAATAGCTGAGACTCCAAGGTGTTGGGAAACCCCTAGGCCTTCTGAGAGCACAGCATTGCAGGCCAGTGACCAGTACTGCAAACGCCTACGGCAGAATTGTGCTTGACATTCTCAGGAGCCAGGCAGGACCAATGTGACCAGAGCAGGGAGCCAAGCAGGGTTTAGAACAGGAAAAAGGTACAGTGTGTGTGTGTGTGTGGGGGGGGGGTGATGGCCTCGTGGCTGCCAGGCAGGGAAGGGATGGGTGGAGGGCAGTGGGAGCCAAAGGGGGACACTTTAAGGAGCAGACCAAAAAAACTGAATAGAAATTATTTCATCAAGCCGACAAACTTGCCCATTTGTCACCCATGGCACCAAGAACATGGCAGGTGACCTCACCTGCCTCCAGAATCTCTGGTCTGGCAGTGGCCTCCACCCAAATACCAACCTGGACCCCAGGTACCCTAAGATTCCAGAGCACCCAGCAGTTCCCAGGTTGCAGTGCTCCTGACACCCCAAAGGGAGACGAGGCTGACTCCTCACGTTTGAATCCCAGCTGCTGAGAGGCATAGGGCTGCCCACCAGCCTGCTAGCAAGCCATGGCTTCTGTAGAATATTATTTTAAGGTGTGTGACTTTTGTTTCTGTTGCATTTGTTTAACTCTGTGAAGCTGTGTTACTGAGCCTGTCTAAAACACCTAATGGTCTTTTTTTTTTTTTTTTTTTTTTGAGACAGGGTTTCTCTGTGGCTTTGGAGCCTGTCCTGGAACTCGCTCTGTAGACCAGGCTGGTCTCGAACTCACAGAGATCCGCCTGCCTCTGCCTCCCGAGTGCTGGGATTAAAGGCGTGCGCCACCATCGCCCGGCCTAATGGTCTTTTAATAAAGAGCTGAACGACCAGTAGCGAGGCAGGAGAGAAATGGGTGGGGCTGGCAGGCAGAGAGGAGAAACATGAGGAGAAATCTGGGAGAAAGAAGGAACGAGAGAGGAAGGAGGACTTCAGGGGCCAGCCACCCCAGCTACACAGCAGGACATGGTGTAAGAGTGGGAGTAAGATAGAAGTAAGACAAAGGTAAAAACTCAGAGGAGAAAGGTAGCTGGGTTAATTTAAGACAAGAAAGCTGACTAGAAACAAGCCCAGCAAAGGCCTGGCATGGCACCTCCAAAAAGTCAAAAGAGTAGAAACCGACCAGCAACACGTGACTTCTGTCCACCAGCCAGCTAGCAACACGTGATTTCCTGTCTACCCCACCCCCATCCCCAACTGTCAGCTCGGGGCTTCCTAAGACTGCAAGCCTTCTTTGGACCTCTGGAAGCCAGAGTCATGGGTGCTGGTGCACGACTTAAGATGCTTTCATTGTCTTCACGCCCTGTATGACCAGGCGTGCCACGTGGTCAGGACCTGTCCTTGACACTGTTGTAGAAAAACCAAAAATTGTTGTCAAGTGAGTGAGTGAGTGGAGGATGGAGAACAGCTGACTGGGTAGGTAAATGGTGAATGGGTGGAAAGACAGACGGATACATGATGGGGATGCATGGATGGATGCTGGGTGGGTGATGGATGGATGGGTGGAAAGATGGATATGTGAATGATGGAGGATGGATGGATGGACGGATGGATGGGTAGCTGGATGCTGTCTAGGAAGGTGGATAGACATCTAGGTAAGCAGATAATAGGTGGGGGATAGGTGGGTGAATAGATGGACAGAAGAATGGATAGGTAGACAATAGATATTATAGATGATTGATGGATAGATATTGGATAGGTGGAAAGATGGATAGTTAAGTAGGTGGATAATAGATGGTGACTAGATTATAGGTGATGGATGTATGGGTTGACAGAGAAATGGTCAGACAGTTTGTGTCCTTGCAGATCCCATATGTCATCTGCATTGCAAGACAGTTCATTCATGCCCTCAACACGTTCCTGGAAATCCACTGCTCTCTCAACACTGAGGACCAGGTGGCCTGTGCTGGTTAGGGGCGACTGTCTGCCTTACAGCAGTTACAGTGGGTCAGTCACTGTGAGGACAGCGGGCGATCCTCTGTTTACTCCCAGGCTTTGGGGTTTGGCCTCATTCTGAACAGTCATCTGCACTGCTGGAATCCAGTGAGGACAGCCTGGCTCAGAGAGCTTCTCGCAGGCTCCACCCCTCGCCCCAGCCCCAGATAATTGGCCCAATACATCTTGGTGCTGGAAATTTACATACAGCGCAGGAAGTGATGAATGGCTCTAGTAAGCCAGTCTGTCTGCACCCGGTGCAGCTATCCATCTCAGTGGGCCGCGAGGCCATCTGTCTTTCTGTCTCCTTGCTGGTGGCAGGCCATCGTGTGCCCTCCATCCTGGGTCATCCAAGGCTCCTCTGCAAGCAACATTCCCCTCTCTGTGCAACCTCCAGAATTGCTCCTTCCCTGTGGTTCCTGGGTCCACCTTCCCCTGGCTCCATGGACCTGTCACACAGAGTGGACATTCTTCTGTCCCAAAGATTAACTGAGGGCTGCTGTTGTGAAGGCACGTCGCTTGTTTACTCTGCTCACAGGTCAGCTGCAGATAACTAAACGCCTCCTTTGCACCAGGCATTTTACAAGTACTGATAGGCAGGCCCAGTCAGTTATCTGAGGTCCCCTCCAGAACTCCCTAACCTTTCCTTGGAAGACAGTGACACTGGCCAATTTTATTATACGGCCCCATTGGTTTTATGTCATGTGGTTTGAGACATGGTCTCTCACTGAACCTGGAGTTCTTTGATTTGGCTAGACAAGTTGGCCATGAGCTCCCAGGATCCACCTGTCTCTGCCCCCTGCTCCCAGCTGGTAAGTGGGTTACAGAAGTACATAGCCTTAATGCCTAGCTCTTTACCAGCTTCTGGAGATCTGGGCTCAGGTCCTCGTGTGTGTGTGTGTGTGTGTGTGTTATAGCAAGCACTCTATCCACCAAGCCTTCTCTACTGCATCAGTTAGTGAACTAAGAGGAGTGTCATTATTTAAAGACCAGGGACAGGCAAGCTGTGATGCCGGGCTTAGAATAACAGTCACTTTGAGCAGCTCCTGAGGCTGGAGTGAGGGTTGAGGGGAGCTAGAAACACAAACATCCTGTCTTAAGCTGGACAGCAGATATGTGGTGTGAAAAAAAGATCCATTGAGTGTAGTGTCGAACTCTAAAATTAATGTGTGCTTTGATGGAAAGGAACTAAATCAGACATAGTGGCATGTCCATGCAATCTCAACACTTGGGAAAGAGACGGAGGCAGGAGGATCCAAAGTTTGAGACCAAACTTGCCTACACAGTAGCATCCTGTCTCAAAGAAATCTCAAACCAGAGGTAACCCCAGGTGTTCATTTGATGATAAATAGAAATCAGACCAGCTGTGGGGCTGCACACCTGTAATCCAAGCACCAAGGAACACGGCACAAGGAGGTTAAATAGTTCAAGGCCACCCTGGGCTGCTTAGTGAGCGTAGTGTGTTTGAGGTCAACCTGGACTCTTTATATATAAAACAAAGATAATTCAAGTAGAGGAGCATTGTGGTCAAATTTATGTCAAGGGGTATGTTCTGACCTGAGGCACTGGAGGACTATCCCAGAGCTGGGGCACACGCCAGGCAGTGGGTGAGCATGGGAAAGTGTGGACCAGCGGCAGAGCCCCTGGTGCAGCTCCACCTCAGCTTCCCCTCTCCCTGCTTGCTGGCTCGGGCCTCAGCTGCATCTATCATCTGCTCCCAGCTCATTAAAATTATCTCTTTTTAGTTGCAAATGGGCTGTTTATGAGGATCATTACTTGAATGGTCTGCGCAGGGCTCCGGGCTGTCTGTCTGCTGCTGATGGCTAGTTAGGTTAATCGCATGTGTCTCCTCTCTGCCTGGGCCTGGCCCAAAGTCTGGGACTGTGTAGATCATGGCTGGGGCTGGACAGGATAGTCTTGCTGAAGCGTGGCTGGCGCGGCCGCTTGCCAGGCATAGGGGTGTCTTTGAAGCCGGACTTGAGAATGAGGCTGTCTTATGTTTCTGAGACTAGTTCTTCTGTTCCCTTGAAATAAATATAGTTCCATGGGTTTTTCTAAGTGTGTTTATTTTAAAAGCCCGTTGTCAATTCCATCTCTTGGTTTGTTGATTTTTAAGTGTCCCTTCTTTCAAAGTATAAGGGTATCCGTTTTAATGTCTTTGCTTGGCACCCTGTCCCTTTGTGTGTGTGTGTGTGTGTGTGTGTGTGTGTGTGTGAGAGAGAGAGAGAGAAAAGAGAGAGAGAGAGAGAGAGAGAGAGAGAGAGAGAGAGAGAGATTTTTACTGACCTGTGAAAACCTAGGACATTTGGACCTAGCATGGTGTCCTCTGTACCCCTGGTGTGTCTAAGGAAGAGATGAATATCAGCCAGTGTTTATTGAACTCCTGGCATTTATGATCTTGAATTATTTAAAACAATCTCCCCCAAACACCCTCAGCTGATATAGAAAGGGAGCCGAGGACAGCTGAAAAGCAAGGCATTGAGAATTTGCCTTCAGAACCCACCAAGGAGCCTCCCCCACCTCAGTTATTAGGGCTGCCTGTAACTCGCCTCCTAGCCCCTGCCTGAGTCCTCTCAAGACTCCTTACTGTGCTCATTGCATAGGGTGATGAACAGCAGGAGCCTGTTTTGGTGCCCGGAACACACAAGCACTCAATAAATGTAGTTATGATTATTGCATTTATTGTTGTCATGATCATTGTTGCTTACATACTTACTGTAGAAATAATGCAAGAACTCAAGATAGAAGGAAGAGCACCAACTGAGACAGAGTTGAGGGGAGTGTGGTCCGCATGTCTGTGCCTGTATCTGCTCCTTTAGGACTGGGCAGGAGAGCTGGGCTTGCAGTAGTCCAGGGCTGGCCCTGCTTTGTGCTAGTACAGGCAGCAGACACCCAGCCGGTCAGATTTGTACCCACCAGCAACCAGGGATGTACAGATAGAGGGAGGGCCCTGATGTCCACACACTAGCAACTAGATGTCCCCTGCACGTTGTTTCCTCTCGTACCCTGTGTTAGGTAGGTGTGTGGGTACGTGTGTGGGGCAGGTACATGTGTGTGTGTGTGTATGCTCGCATGTGTGTGGTCATACATATGTCCTCAATCGCCCCCCACTGTTTACAGATGCATAGTCTCACTGAACTCCAAGCTCACACGTCTGGACAGTCTGTCTTGGATAGGGATTCCTCTTACCAGCGGGCCATCGTGCCTGCCTAGCTTCCTGGTGGGTGCTGGTGATCTGAACTCCAGTCCTCCTCATGTTTGCACAGCAATCCCTTCATCTCCTGAGCCATCTCTCTAGGCCCTGGTTGAAGAATTCAGAGTCCAGCTCCGAGCACTGGTACCAATCGCAGCTGTGTGAAGAGGTTCAGGGTCCCCAGTATAGGAACTTACGCCTGCAGATTTACCAAGGCTCATCCATGATTCCAACACCCAGGCAGCTGAGGCAGGAGCATTGTGACTTAGTGACAGCCTGGGCTCCAAAAACTTATAAATATTTGTAAATAAGTGCTTATGAGACTCACAGTGTAAGATACGGAACAATCCAGAAGCCAGTGGTACGTCCCAAGTTCCATCCTATGTCCTATGGCAGGGCAAAAAAGACATTCAGTGGACCTTAAGGTTCTAGTTCTTTCTCCCCTGCCAAGTGAGGGCCTCATCCTCTTGTCCTTACCAAGTGTTGGGACACACACACACACAGACACCATTCCATTCTACACACACACACACACACACACACACACAAAGACATTCAGTGGACCTTAAGGTTCTAGTTCTTTCTCCCCTGCCAAGTGAGGGCCTCATCCTCTTGTCCTTACCAAGTGTTGGGACACACACACACAGACACCATTCCATTCTACACACACACACACACACACACACACACACACACACACACACACACGCAGCCCCGCCCCATGCTGCTGTGGAAATCTGTTTCAGCACCTTGGAGAGCGCCGCCCTCATCGGGTTTTAAGCAGCAACAGTTGGTGCCCCCCCTTGCGTCGTGATTTTCTCCCAAAGTTAGCTTTTTTATATATAGAAATAGATATTCCTTCTTGAATTCACCCCCCCCCAAGAGCTCCAGGGCCCAGAGGCTGTCCTTACAGGTTTGGGGGGCCAGGTCTGTGGCACTATGGTAAATTGCCACCGAGCAGGCGTTTCAGACACCAGCCGGCTTTTACAAAGGCTCTGCAGTGGGTTGACAGTACTTTTATCTCGTTATCTAGCAGTGAAAGGGTTTCATTGTGTGTGCAAAACGAATGTGTATTAGCGGTGACAAATAGGGTCTTTCAGCACGCCGCCGCACTTAGTCATACATATGTTGGATTAAAGAGTGCGCCCTGGAAATGCGCTCCCCGCATCTGCGTGCGCGTTTTTTAATAAATCTGATTGCAGGAATTTATTGCACCACCGGATTTAGGAAATTATGGGGCTTGATTGCTGCAAATATAATCGGGTGATGTATGCAGGAGGGTTCATCGAGTTATCGTCCAGAAAAAAAAGAAAAAGAAAGTCTCAAGTCAGTGCCAGCCGTGCAGGCCACATAAACAGCGCTTCTTGAATTATGCAGATGAGTCCTGACAACGCCTCCTGTGAAAACCCCTGCAAAGGGAGCTTCTAGAGAAGCGATCAAGCACATACATGCCAGGAGCAGGTCCCATCCATGATGCATGCCCCCCTCACCCCCCCCCCCCCCATTCTGGTCTCCTGTGTCCAAACCCTGGTCCAATTCCTGAATGTGCGCAGTCAGGCCAGCTCCCCCTCCCCCGCTGCAACCTGGCAACCTGGTTCTTTCCAGTCGACAAGGGTTCTGGGAACCTTCCGTGATTTACCATGGGGTACACGCAAGGTCAGCGTGCTTCTCTTCAGCACCTTCATTTTTCCAAAATCTACTGGAATTAAAAAGCCATCTATATCGTAAGAGGCGAATTTATGAGCCTTTAAGGGAGAAAGCAGCAGTTGGAGCGGCGCCCGCCGCTGATGTATGGAAGCTGTCGGCAGCACTCGCGCGCGGGGGGGAAAGCGCCCATACAATATGCCGCGCGCCGCTATTTTGACACGCTTTGGAGATGTTTTCTTCAGTTACTGACAGGCTTATGCCATCACTCCTTGGAAATTTAAGAGGTGGGGCTGGGGTGGGGAGAGATTGGGAGGAGATTCAACCTCAGTTTAACTTTGACCCAGCTCCTTAGGAGGACAAAAAAAAAAAAAAAAAAAAAAAAAAAAAAACAAATAGCCCACATTGTCCTGGGGGTCTTTTTGTGGTTGTTGTTTTATGCCTCTTTTTTTGTTTTGGTTTGTTGTTGTTGTTGTTGTTTTTAACTTTTTTCATTCATGCCAGGAGTCAATTTCTAGCCTTTTCTCAGCCCTGTGAATTACAAAATCTTGTCCCGAGTGCTGCATTTACAATAATTCAAAAGCAAAGAGAAGAGGACAAATCAATCAATCTCAATCTCTCTCTCTCTCTCTCTCTCTCTCTCTCTCTCTCTCTCGTTCCAGAAGGAGCTTAATTCCATTGCATTGGAGCTGTCTGGACCACAGGAGGAAAGAAGCGAGCATTCTCCTAAACGTTTAATTGAACTCCGCCAGGAATTTCAGAAAAATGTGCCAGAGGTAGTGTGTGCCTGCCGCTACAGCATTGCCTCCGAAGGAATGCAGCTTGCTCTCTTTCCCCTCTGTTCAGACTGCATCGTGAACGCTGTAACATAAGTGACTAACAAGAAAAGAAGCTAATTAGCCACAAAGCTAAATCCTAGCCCCTGCCCGTCAGCCTTCACAGTCTGCGGGGAGAGGGCTCCCCAGTGCAATGACTGGAGCTGGGACACCCAGGTGCCTCCACCCAGATCACTCCTCCCCAGGACACCAGGCAGCTCAGAGTTGCCATCAGTCTAAGCCCTGATCTTGGGTGAGATGGTGGTCATTTGATGACAAAGATAATTGGGCCTGAAGTCTGGATCATCTTCTGCCTGCCCTTAGGCCTGGAAGACGTAGCCAGGGCTCTGAAACCCACCCCTCACTGTCAATCAGTGCACCTGCGCCTCTCCTCTTCCATCAAGGTTCCAGATCCCAGTCTTGGTCCACAGATAGAAAGGCCCAAGCAATGGAAAACCCACTCGCTCTCCCCTAAGGAGCAGACCATCCTGGACATGTGTCTGTTCTTTTCTGAGGCTGAATGCAAGAATTTTATTTTCCCCCTGCTATCAGGACCCCTGCTGCTTCTCAAATTAAAAAATATATATAAGTTAAGCTGGGTGGTGATGGTGCACACCTTTAATCCCAGCACTCAGGAGGCAGAGGCAGGCAGACCACTGTGAATTCAAGGGCAGCCTGGTCTACAGAGCGAGTTCCAGGACAGCCAGAGCTGTTACACAAAGAAACCCTGTCTCGGAAAACAACCAAATAAAATAAAATTTAAAAAGTGGCATGAATAAACAGCAAAATGGAGCCCTTAGATCCTGTGTCACTGACAGCTGAGACCCTCGCAGAGAGTACAGGCCACAGACTCAGGGCTAGGCCCAAGCTCCAGCCAGCAGCCGCTGCTTCTGTCAGTCCCTGTCTCGGCCTACCTGCTGGGGTGTGCTGGACCATGGAGGGCAGGTGGGGGCTGGCAGATGTCCCAGGAGCATGGTGGGAGGCTTCCAGGGACTCTTGTGGCTTTTGGTGGTAGAGGCAGACCTTGGGTGTGAGAGGCACGGCACAGGGGCTGGGCCTTACCTGAAGCTGTCGAATCCCACCACCATGTCATAAGCAACTGTGGTTCTTCAGGGCAAGTTTTGGGATGAGGCTCAGCTAGAACTTGTTTCTAGGGTAAATCTAGGAGGCTGTGTGTGAAGAAGTGTGGGCCAAAGAGGCAGAGGCCTCAGACAGGGTCTCTTGCTGTCATGACTTCTTAACAAGCACAAGTGAGTCCTTTTGAGGTGGGGGTCACACGTAGCTCAGGCTAGCCTCCAACTCCTCATACAGTTGAGAATGTCCCTGAATTTCTGATCTCTCTCCTCCATCTCCCAAGTGCTGGCTTACAGGTATGTGCTATTGCACCCCGTTTGTGTAATGCGTGGGGCAGAACCTGGAGCCTTGTACACGCTAGGCAAGCACTCTGCAAACTGAGCCATATCCCCAGCCCACCCTTCTCTTTTATTAAACATCATAGTGTGGTCTATAAACAGAGATTTCTCCCCCTATCAAGAGTGCTTCTGGCCCTCCCATCTCTGCCATCTCTGGGAAGCATAGCTGAATCCATTGTTGGCCTTCATAGCCCCACACACCTTCTTTCTTCCTCTGGCCTTCAGACCAGCTGTCTCATGCTCTCTCCCCAGCATAGTGAATTCATCCTCAGCTGTCACTTCACACGGGAGCCCTCAGGTGAGGAGGGAAATCCAGGCCAGGTTTTCAGCCTGTGAGTTTGACTTACATAATCTTCAATGCTACATAATTATGCAATTACATAATTAGAAGGGATAAATTTCCACTCCTATTATAGTCATGGCTCTGGAAACTCTCATGTTGGGAGCTCATCCCTCCTGATGGGAGAGTCGTGATAACTTTATTTCAGAGCATTGTCTGGGGGTCCAGTCCGCCTACTGAATGTGTCCTGCCTAGCTCCCCTGGACTTACATACTCATTGGCAGGACTTGGTCCAGCATCCATCTACTTCCCCATCTCATGGCTCTCAGATGTAAACCCCTAAACTCATCTGAATATGGGGTTTTGAGAATGAAAAGAGCCTATGCAAAGCATCTTGTGACCTGGCCTCCACTTGCAGCTGAGTCACCTGCTTGCCATTTCACCTTGAGTAGCCCAGTCCCCGGTGGGCCTTGGTACCCCCCTTATAAAATCGGGCTTAAGTTAAACTTTGTGTTAGCTCCCCATGCTTTCTCTGAGGCTTTTAGATCCACCCTGCTGCCCGAGGCTCAACCGCAGTCCCCAGTACCAGCCCCTTTAATCAGTGCTGTGGTTAGGCAACCACCTCCTCTTGGTGGCTTCCTGCTTCTGTGCACTAGGCTTGAGACTGTGACCTTGAGCCTCCTAAGTCTGCCGTTGCTCTGCCTGGCAACTTGGCTTCTGAAACCAAAGCCACAGGCACCGTCTGTGTGTCCCCTAAAAGCCCACCTTACATCCAGCCAGCAGCTACTCTGGGAAGACCCAGAGGCAGAAGTCAGTGTGGAGGACTAGCTGGGACCAGAACAGGAAGCTTGTCCAGGGGGAGAAGTAGCAGGGCGTGTCGCCATGGTTATGGGTTTCTCCATAACCTCCAGCCCTCCTCCTCCTGCTTCCATGCTGTTCATCCCACCTCTTTACTGTTCCCACGGGGTTTTCCTTGTGACTTTGACCGATTGTGGCAGGAGGAAGGATCCCCAGTGGATCCTGCGGTCCTCACAGGCTTTGGGGTTAGCACCTTGGGACACTAACTTCTGCTGAGTTCTGGGGGAGCCCCAGACACCACTCCTTGGGTCTGAGAAACGGGGACATCGGTGGGTAGAGCTGAGCCCTCCTGTGTGCTCAGAGCATTGGTGAAGTTATTGGTCTGGTCCAGAGCCACATGCCTAGAGATCATTCCGTGCTCTGGTGAGGAAGGACAGACAGGAATAGTGGTGACTTTTGGTGAAATGCAGGGTGCAGGTTCATGGGAGATGGCCGTGTGGAAGAAGCAGCCAGTCCCATGTCACACCCGGAAGGACAAAGGGACTTCTTGGGGGGACTTTTTCCACCTAGCACTGAGAGTGGAGAATCAGGGCCAGCTCTTCAGCACCGTCCTTCTGAACTAGGCCACAGGACCAACCATGCCATGCCCAAGAATGTCATGAGTACCATCATTGCAATATTCAGGAGGCTGAGGCAGGGGAGTCTTGAGTTCAAACCAACCTGAGCTATATAGAAAGACCCCATCTCAAAATGTTAATGGCTGGATGTGTAGCTCAGGGGTGGAATTCTTTGCTCCATCCCCAGTACCACCAAAAATAAAATAGGTGTGCATTTAGGAAATAGCCATCCTGCCTCCCTCTCCAGAATACCCAGTTCTGTGACATTGAAGACTTTAAAAAGCACTGCAGGGACAGAATCTAGTGTGCGTACGTATGCGTGCGTGCATGTGTGTGTGTTCCTTACAAAACCACAGTTCAGGTTCCACAGAGAACGATGGTGGGGGGTGCTGGGGTGGGCTGGGGAGCACCTGCACTGTACAGACCCTCCGTCATCTCTTTTTCAGGGAATCAGAGAGATGGTGGCTCCCGTGCTGAAGAGCTTCCAAGCCGAGGTAAGAGCCAGTAGCCAAGCGCTTGGGGAGATGGGGGCAACGTGCACTGGGCTTCCCTCCCCACAGACTACCCCTCCCCAGGCTGAAATCTGAGGTCTGCTGCCCTGCTAAGGCATCCTTGTGGATAAGGCCAAGGGCCCTCCCAGAACATCCACCTCCCACCACTCTCTGGGTGAAGTCAGCCTTGCTCACGGCCTTTGTGGCCATCTGGCAGTGGCTGCCTCTACCTCCCATCTACCCCATGACAGTCAAATGTACCATCTACGGCACTGATACCGTCCCTTCGCCTGCCTGAGAAGATGCTGGGGTCGTGCTGGGCTGGGGAGGGGAGCCCATCTCTAATACCCCATGGGCAAGGACTCCCACTGAGCTCAGGTGGACCCAGAAAACCCTCCCACAGCCCCTGAGGTGAAGGGGAGGGCTCCTGTTCGTTACCCACTCCTCAGCTCCTCAGCCATCTCTCCCTCAGAGCCACATAAGACGCAGGCCTCGGCTACAGGTACATGAATGTTGGTGTGGGCAGGATTCTAGATGCCTGAACCTCCATGTCCCTCTCTGTACCATGGGAATAGAGACTTGCGGTCCTCCTGTGTAGTTTTGGACATGGATAGTGAGAGAGACCGCAGGAAAGAGGGGGATACGCCCACCTGGCCCTCTGTCTCAGGGTCACAGGAATGTAGCTGGGGTTGGAACCCTGCCTCTACCACTTACTGGCTGTGTGTGTGACCTGAGGTGAGTTACTTGGCCTCTCTGCGCCTCTATGTCCTCCTCTGTCAAATTGGTGATCATTTTCTCTCTCAACAAGATTGAGGCTGAGGGGGGTGCAAGGAAGTGTTTGAAATAGTGCCTTGGGTGTTCAAAGCCTGGAGACAGCTGGGAGTGGTGGCACACACCTATAATCCCAGCGCTTGGGAAAGTGGAGGCCATCCTGGCCTGCAAGGAAAGATGTTGTCTTCCCTCTGCCACAGAAGAAAGACTTGGACGTTAAAAGTGATGAGAAGATCTGAGGCATAGCCTCATGGGTAGTGGGCTTAGAATTTCAGCCCTGCTTCTTTAGCTGTGTGACCCTGGGGAGGACCTCTCTGAACCTCAACTCTCCTCCTGGGACACAAAAACAAGCCTGCAAATCCAAAGGAAGAGAAAGCTGCTGGGGGGCACATGGTACGGTGTGCAGACAGTTGTTCTGGGGATCTCTCTGGCCACACACCCGCAGGACTTATCTTGACTGTGTTCCCAAGCCCCTGCCTGCCTCGTGGTCACTGCATTAAAATACCATTGCTGTAGGTCCCACCTCACCCCTATGGGGAGGGAAGTAGCTGTGGGGAGCCACCCCCACATACTCCATTACAAGATGGCGCCTGCATCCGGTAAGCGCCAAACCGATAAAAAAGTTAGAGTGCCAAATCAAGGTCAGATCCATTCCTGCCTTCCAGTCCAGCAGCCTTGGTGTATGCAGAGTTGGGGGTCCCCTCACCCCAAATCCTTTTCCTGACTTATGGGAGGTGTGGTGGGGAGGAAGTGGACTCGGCCCGCCGTGAACCAAGGCTTCCTTGATTGCTCAAAGGGCAACTTAGGTCCCCCCCCCCATACACACACCTCCCAGGAATACATGCCAGCCAGGGAAGGTGGTTTCTGGGAACCAGCCTGAAATGGCCAAAGTTTGAAAATCCTCACGCGGAGAAAGGGAGCCAGCCCAAAAGCCCCACTAATTATAAAAGTTGCTTTTATGAAAGATAATTCAAAGCAGTAATTTAGCAAACATAATCAAGCCACGCAGATGGGGCCGCTGATGGATGGATTGCAACATGCAATTAGCGGCTCTCACAGTTACATGTCATTAACCCTCCACGCACAAAAATTATTTTCTCATTATTAGTTGAAAAGGTAAAATTAAGCTGACTAGACACTAAAGGAACAAACCACAATTAATTACCTTCATTTATTACAGTCATTATCTTAGAGTTATTTTTGCTTGGAGACAGAGAGATACAAACATCTAAATTAAAAGTTTTGTTTTTGCTAAATTTGAGGTGAGACAGTTCCAAGCGTTACACGCACCAGCTTGCCCCCTAGACCTCAGGGCCACCCCAGCAGGCCCCTCTTGTGCAGTTTCCTCTTTGCAGGGTGGCCTGGGGGGTGACAGAAGCCCTTTCAGTTTCTCTGGAGCAGAGCTGGTCACCTGAGCCTAAAGGGAACACAGCAGTTTGAGGACTGTCCCTGATGGACATATGTGACTTTGGCGAGTGATTTCCTGTGTCTGGGTCAGTGAGTTACTGAGTGCCAGGTGGCAGACATGTCACTAGTGTGCAACATGGCAGGCATCGTGTACCTGAGCCTGCAGCCAACAGTGCCCTCCTTCTCCCTGGAACTGAGGAGCGCATGTGACCACCGCTGGTACCAGGAGACAGTTCTGGTGACTCCTCAGTGCTGAGGAGGTGGAGCCAAGGCTCTGGGGCTCATTGGCCAGCCTGGCCTGCTTGGTGAGTTCTAGGCTAGTGAGAGACCCTGTCAAAAGATGTGCAGCAGCTGAGGAATGGCATTGCTAGTTGTTCCCTGTTCCACATGCACACACAGATACATGTACTTACACACATACACACACACACACACACACACACACACACGTGCTCTCACCTGTAGCGTATTGAAAGCATCTGATGTCACCCTTGGGAGGGCTACATCCAGTCATGGCCTCTGCCCCTCTTGGCATGGGAGCAGCAGGCATTTTTGCAATACACTCAAGGACTTCCCAGGGAAGACAAACCACCTTCTCACATAGCCCTCTACAAATGTCTTTGGATGGTTCAATGTTTGTGTTATGCTCCCATGAGGCTGGAGACGGCTCAGAGCTGTCCCTACCCCTGGGGAAGTCCTGCCACCTTGTTCAACCCGGGAGAAGTTGTCCAGAGCCAAAGGGGGCCTGATGTGCTCTCCCTGAACTTGTACTGCCACAGCCATGCATCCTGTCCCTTATCTATATACATATGCCCTGGAGTGCCCCCATCAAACCTGACATCTGTATCTCTTTGGGCCTGGGCCTGCTTTCACAAGGGACCAAGGTGGCTCTTAGCCTGCCTGGTGGTTCTACCTCCTGACATGTCCTGCCAGCAGCACACTCCCTGTTGGGAGAAGCCAGGTCAAAAAGTGCTACCTAAAGAAGAAAGGCCAAGAGCTGGTGGCTGAGCTCTGTTGACTGCAGGCTCAGCACCACCACCTGTGACCTAAGGCGTCACGAAGAGCCCAGTCACGCTGCCAAACCATAAGCGATTTTGCTAAGGGGTTGTTTAGGAGTGTGGCTAATTCTGAAGATAAAAGGAACAACCCCACTTTTTTCTTGACTGTGTGACCTTGAGCAAGAGTCACTTAACTTCTCTGGGTCCCTGCCCTTCCCCCTTCAAAAGATTTTGATTTATCTATATTTATTTGGTGTGTGTGTGTCTGCGCATGCACGTGTGTGTGTGTGTGTGTGTGTGTGTGTGTGTGTGTGCCTATGCATTGCAGCACATGGGTGCTAACCAAGGGAGGATTTGCAGGCGTCATTTCTCCCCTTCTACCTTGTGGGTGCTAGAGACTTACCCTCTGGTCTCTGCTTTGAAATGAAGATCCGAATCATGACTGCCCCTGAGGCTCATGGGGAGCTCAATGCACTGATACTGATCCAGGGAGAATATATGACAGAAGAGAGGCTGGCCATGCCCTTGTGCCTCCCACAAGTCCTGTGTGGGAGCAACTCACCCAGTTCCTCTGGTGAGCTAACTGAGGCTCAGCCACGGCCTATAAGACCTGACTCAGGCGGGGACAGCAACCAGTAAGGCCTCAATGGCTCAGCGCTGCGAGCAAGGCACAGCCCAGATTGTATGTACCCTTCTGTAGGTCTCAGCTGGCTCAGAGAGGGCAAAGCGCTTGCCCAGGTCCTCACAGCCCTCCACCCATAGCCTTGAGGATGGGAACTACAAGCCTCAGTTTGGAGAGCTACCTGGGTTCCTCGACATCCAGGGGGACCAAGAGTTGCTGCGAAGGCCTAGCTGGTGAGCCCATAATGTACACGGAAGTGAGAGTTTAAATTGGGACTGAGTTAAGTGATACTAAATTCTCAACAGACAGGAGTGTCACCTGCAGCACGAGGCAGGTGCTAACGCCCACGCCCTCCCCGCTCCCTGTCCACCCTCTCTGGTGGTGTCGTCTTGAGGACCATCATGTCTCCTTGGCGGTCTTGCCGGCTGGAGGCGAGGCTCCCACTAACCCACACGTCCATCTGGATTTGCTGTCAGCCCACCAAAGCATCCTCGGGCTGTGATGCCGAGTTACAACCAAATTAAGAACCCTCAGTCATCCTCTTTGATTCGCTCTCTTTGCCTTATCCGGTAAATTATTAATGCTCCTGCCCCCCAGTTAAGCAGATACTTGCAGCCATTACGGGTCCTTCTCATTAGAAATAACATCATCTAAGGAAGGATATTGATTGATTTTTTTTTTAAATCTTGGAATCATGGACGTGAACCACATATTTACATGGCATTCCCTTTAACTCGAATTCTTGTGCTTTATTTTTATATTATTGATCCTTTTTTGACACGAATTGCTTTTTGGCCTTGTGTGCACGCTGTAAGCTTTCCACCCGGCAAAGGAACCGGCTGCGCCCAGCCACGAAGAGCAATGACTCTGGCCGCGTGGCAGGAACATTCCCGCACATTTAACAGCAATTAGTCTACCCTGCTGCCCAGACGCTCGTGTATGAAAATTTACAAGCCTTTTAATAGACTGAGCTCTGGGACCGGGTGGGCCTGGCGCCGGGCAGATGAGGCCACCGGGTGTACATCCATTGAGCTGCCGCCTCAGTCAGACAGAGGTGGGTGGGGGGAACTACTGGAAACACAGATCACTCACTTCAGCAGGGGTTGTGTGGCCCAACACACGGGCACACATTCTGCAGCTCAGTCGGTGCTTATTGAGCGCCTACTGTATGCCAGACGTGGAGCGAGGTGCTGGAAGTACACGAGAGTTCAGGTCCCTTCCACGCCTGGTGCCCAGAATGGAGCAGAGAGGGCATAAACCCAGGGTCATACAGACCTGAGTTCATGTGGTGGCCCTGCTTGTGACCAGGTTCCTGTTGAGCCTCAGTTTGCCTGGCTGTAGAATGGGGCATGCACAGCACCTGTAGCCCCGGGGAGACGAGGAAGAGTCACCAAAATAATGATGCTTGGGACCTGGTTATTCAGCCTGCTCCCCGCTGAATTCTACACACCTTCCCTGACTTTGCCAGAGCCTCACTGCAGGCTCCCCCGACTTCTCCCTGTTGCCCACAGTGGCTCTCAACACCCTTTCTCTTGTGAGGAGGCCCCTGCTTTTCACTAGCTCCACACAGACCTCACTCAGCAAACATTGACTTGGCACCTGCTGTATACCAGGGTGAGTGTCCAGCTACTGTGTGTATGTGTGAGCGTGCATGTGGAGAATCTCACTGGGATTGGCTAGCTGGGCTTGCCCCTTAGCCCAGGCTGGCCAGCAGGTACACAGCGAGCTTTACAGGGCCCAGCCTCCCCAGCACGGGGATTACAACTGTTTTCCTGGCTCTTTTTTCTATTTTTACTTTTTAGAGGTGGGTTCTGGACATCAAACTGGGGTCCTCCTGCTGACAAGGAAGTACTTTACTGGCTGAGCCATCCCCTTGGTCCCTGAAATTACGTTTCCTGTCCCTGCGGCACTATGGCCTTGTGGGAGAGAGGTGGACATTGGCCAGTGTTGTCCAGCGGTGCTCACTGAGGTTTGTGTAGCCTAAGTGGATAATGAAAGACTGAGCAGGCCCCTGGGGACCACACTGGGGACCCTAGGGATACCATGATGCAGTCTCCCTGGGTCAAACTTCCCATCGCTGTGACTGATAACCTGAGTAAAGCCATGGAGGAAGATTACTGGGGCTCAGGGTTTCAGAGGCCTCTGTCTGTGGCCCTGTGGCCCTGCCTTTCTGAACTGAGCCAACATTGTGCCGGAAGAGGATGGTGGAACAACTGCTCACCTCATGGCAGCCAGGAAGCAGAAAGACAGACAGAAAGTAGCAGGAATAAGCTACACCTTTCAGAGACCAGATAGCTGAGAGCCAGCCAATGGGTGAATCCACAGACTAGATCCCAGCCCTCCTCATCCAATCACATCTCAAGGTCCTGCCTCTGAGCTGTGCAGCACCAGCACCCTAGGTCTTCTGTTCGGAACGTAATGGGAGCTCAGCTCACGAGTGCAGGACACGCGTGTACACATTGCACACGTGATTGGCCTTTTGGCCCCATGTTCCCGGTGTACCCCGGAGCCCAACCGCCAGGCCTAGCCCCCAACCCGTCTGTTTCTGATGTTTAGCTGCGTGTCCTCTCTTATAGAGTGGGACTTGGGATTTGCAGTAGTTCAAGCTGAGGATTAGGGGAGGCACAGGGACCGAGGGGGCTTCATCCCAAGCACCCCTAAAAGCAAAGGAAGGCTAGGGTGAGAAGGTCTAAGATTGCAGTGGCCTTGACTACAGTGAAAGGGAACATGGCTCTGGAACGGATGGGTGATACGCTGCAGCCAGGGCCAAGTACATCACACCCCAAAGGCCCCATTGCTAACACAGAGGCCTGGATCTAATGACCCCTGGGGTTATAGTCAGAATGGGGCCTGCACCTGGCCCTTAAGTGCAGGCACAGGAGTCGGGTCCTTCTTGCATTGGGGTTCCTCAGTAAGGGGAACACCAGACAGTCTCCCCAGATATATCATAACCCAACATTCCTACAGCCCTAAGCAGCAGGAATAGGGTCCCGAGAAGCTGAGGAACCTACCCAAGGTCACACAGCCAGAAGAAAGGTCCCGGATCCCATCAACTCACCTCTGGCTTCAGTCTCCCATTCTGGGAAGTGGCTTCCCCACCTTTTTTATTCCTGCCAGTGGGGGTGGGAGGCTGACAAGACCACACTTGGTGAACTATAGGAGAGTTCGGGGCTGAATTGCCCAACCTCGTGTGCCAGCTTCCCACTTTCTCTACCCAGGGCAGTCTTCCTAGGGCTTTAAAACTGGGTCCTGAGCCAGGTGGTGGTAGCACATGCCTCTAATCCCAGCACTGGGGAGCCAGGGGTAGGCGGATCCATGACGTGGGCTGAGCACCCTGCACCTCAGTTTACCCAGGTCTGCCTGTGCAGATGGCTCTGTGTGGACCTCTGTCTGTTCTGTGAGCTCAGAGAGGTCTCTGGACTGCTGTGGGCTTTGGTCCAGAAGGCATAGGGACACAGGTGTCATCCCAGTGCTCAGGATGCTGAGGAAGGAGGATCAGGAATTCAAGGCCAGTCTGGGCTACTTCAGCAGCTACTGCAGCATCAGGAGTCAAAGGGAGGAAAGACTCTCCCTGCCCCTCTCCTGAGTCCAAAGCTCATTAATCAGTTCAAGGTCAGCCTTGGCTACACAATAAGCTCAAAGCTAGCCTGGGCTATATGAGCCCCTGTCTAATAATGGTAATGATAATGATAATAATATAATAATAATAAAATATTTTTTGAGTTGTCTAAAAGACTTCCCCAGCATCCAGAACCACTTGGGACAGAGAAGGGTGGTAGTGCTGGACTTCTGAGCCTTTACATATTCTGTTCCTTTGCCCCCAAAATACTTTTTCTTCCCCAACTCCATATGTAAATGTCCATGTGTCCTGCAAACGTCCACCCAAATGGCCTCGGCATGAGATTCTGTGACCCTCTGCCCTGAGCACATGGTTCTTTTTTTTCACCAGCTCCTGAAAAACCACATGATCAGCCCCTCTGCTTCTCTTCAGGGCTGACAGAACCCACCTCACACCCCATTACAACCCTCTGACAAGTCAGCAACTCCTCAGAAGGAATTCAGTCCTCTTGGCACACATCTGGGACTCTTCATCTGCCCCACCCACCCTCTTTGCACCCTCCCCTTCCCTTTTTAAATACTTCTTGATCACCCATTCTCTGCCTCGGGGCCTTTGCACCTGCTCCACCTGCATTACCCCCACAGGCAAGACGTTCAGCCTGGGCACTGTGAGGTTCTGGGTCAGGTGGGAGGGTGTTTAGCAGCCTGACTAGGATGTCCCCACTAATCGCCCACAGCACCCCCCTCCATGACAGTTCTCCCTCAGAGACAGTTCATGCACCGCTAGGCTCCCCTGACACCTGCAACTCCTCCCGAGCTCTGGTCACATGTCACTCCTACAGGGAAACCTCTAAGACTCCTTGTCCCTTTCACAGAGCGTGGCACAGTTCTTCCCTGTGCCTGTTTGCCTAGTTACCCAGATGCCGAAGACACACACACTGTAGACTCCTGTGCTCCCCAGGCCCTCATAGTCCCCACTCCGCAGGAGTGCGTATTGATTAGCATGCGATTGGATTGGCAGATGCGGTTCTTGGTGTTTCTGTTCCAGGCAGCATTCTGAAAGGTCTGTGGTTCCGAGTTATTTCTCGTGACCCACCTAAGCTGGGGACTGTCATTGTCAACATTCTATTAATACACAAAGGGTTAGTGACCTGCCCAGAGCCACACAGCTGCTTCTGATGGGCTGCTATGCCATTTAACCATGATTTATTGAGCACTCACCATGTGCCAGATCCTAAGGATAAATTACAGAGTAGGAGAAACACAGCTCTAAGTTACATGTGTGTGCGCAACATACACACATAGTGTGCATGCATACATGCACACATGGAAAACGGCTCCTTTTTCAGGCAGGGATGCCCAGGCACTGAGCAGGGTCACACAGACAGCTGGTGGCACAGTCCTTTTCTTCTTCCGTGCCTTGTATGCTTCCCACTGCACACCCTGTCCACAGGGCAGGGACACTTTAACAGTCTAACCAGTCAATTATAATAATATTTTTCTCTCCAAATGTTTAAGGGGGGGTTGACGTGCTAAGGTATAGTCATGGCTCAGAGACCGAGCTGACATTAGTTATTAATTAGACCATTATGCATTCCACGGTGATAATTGCTTTGCTGTGGAGTCACCAAGCATGAAACGGACCGGCAAAGAGATGCAGTCTATCAATCCTTGGAGCTGCAGTGCAATGCGGCCCGCTCACCTTGAGCCAGCAACTCAGCAGGAAACAAAAAGAAATTAATGGTGCCAGTGATAGGCGGTAGCAAGCCAGCCCCTTCCTCATCCCAGCCCCAGGAGAGCTCACCGGCTGGTCCCAGGGACAGCATGGAAACAAAGTGAAAATGGCCATTTGTCTTGGAAATATCTTTTCCCGCCTCCGCCTTCCCACCTTGTCATCTGTGGGGAGACATTGTCACCATCTCCATCACTGCCCTTGGCCCACCTGGGGTGGCCTCTCTGCTGGTGCTCTGCTTCCACCCAGGTTCCAGCCCTGCCCTCGGTGGATAGGTCCTGAGGCCTGGGGTGGGAGGTGTCCGTGGCAGACACAGCCAGAGTCCAATCTTAACACAGGAAACAGAGATCCCTGAGGGTGAGCATGTGCCCTGAGACCCATCCAGTGGCAGCTATCACGCTTAACAGAGCATCCACCATGGTTAAACGCACCTATTGGTGTTTGGTGTTTTGGATATTGGGTCTGTGCTGCCTGTTTTACAGGTGAAGGTTGGCTGGGATGGCTTCAGTTGGCCCCACAGCTGATGGTGTCGCTGGGATTTGAACCCAGGATCCTGAGGGGTGAGAAAGCAGAGGTGAGCTCGCAGAGGGCAGGACAAAGCATGCACAAGGCAAAGGCCTCCTGATGCCTCTGTCCAGGCCAGCTTCCTCAGCCTCCAGACACTTCTGGATGGACCAGGTTCACATCAACCAAGAAGCATCAATCATCCAAGTCTGAGCTCAGCCTCCCAACGTAACAGACATCCCTGGCTCAGCTTGAGGCCTGTGCAGCCCATCAGCTTTATCCAATCGGCTCCAGAACAGAAGTCAACCTCAGCGTAAACATGGCGGCCCCCGTTACCTCAGGGAAATAAAGAGGAAGCCTGCAGAGCTGGCTCCCGGCCTCATATCGATTATGTCTGCCTGGCATAGAAGCTCCTGAACAATTGGATGATTGTCTCTGATGAAGTCCATCCTTGCCACACTGCTCCTCCGCCTCCTTCCAGCCACGTCCCAAAGCCATTAGGGGGGTCCCTCCCTGCAGGAAAGAAAGGAAGGAGACATTGTCTGCAAAGAGTGACAGGCACATTCTGTCTCAGAGACCTGAGAGCTGTCACCTGACCACCACAGAGACACTTGGACAGAGACAGTGGTTGGAGACAGCCACCCTGGTGGCTGTCAAGAGTGGCTCAGGCCTGTAGTCCCAGTGCAGGAGAAGGTTTGCTGTGATTACAAGGCCAGCCAGGGCCTGGAGAGATGGCTCAACTGTGACAAGCCTATGCTGCTTTTGCCGAGGACGTGGGCTCAGTTCCCAGCACCCACATGGCAGCTCACAACTGCCTGTAACTCCAGCTCCAGAGGATCTGACACCTCCTTCTGGCCTCTGCAAGTGCTGGGTTCACATACATGCACATACACACACGGCCTCTTTGAAAGGCCCACATACCAAAGAGCTCTGGCCCACTGACCAAGTTCATTTCCAAACAAGACGGCTCGGGATACTGGATGAGGCCTCTCCACGTTTCTCCTGTCTCAGCTTCTCCAACCCAGCCAGTTCCTCATCATCTCTGCCGCGTTCCTGGTGCGTTGGCACCTCGGCCTTCCTCTGCACCTTGTGGTAATTGGTCTCGGCAGCAGACTCCTCACAGTGGGAGGAAGGGACTTTCAGGTCTGAAGTCACCCTGTTAGCTACAAAGAAACCCTGCGATTGGGGCAACAGGAGGGACTGTTTTCCCTCACGGGCTTCCGTCTCTGGCTGGACACAAACTTCATTTCGGCAAATATTTATTGGGCTTCTCCGACATGCCAGATGCCGTCCTGGGCACTGAGCGAAACATTCCCTCTGGCTGTGCCGTGTTGCCTGCTGTCTGTAGAGGCCCTGCTCACCCTGATGCTGGGCCACCCTCTGTCTGTTCCTCACCCCATCAATTCGAACCAGATATTGAGCTATTCCTTTATTCCTTTGATTTGGCAGGGTCTGATGTAGCCCAGGTTAGTCTTAAACTCCTAATCCTCCTGTCTCCACTTCCTGAGTCCGGGGATCACAGTGTCACGACAGCCAATAAACAATGGAGAACCTTCTCTGTGGGGCAGCTGTGTGTAAGCAAATCACAGACGGTGGGCTAAATTCTGAGCTCACTGCCTGCCCTCGTAGAGAAAGATTTAATAGAATACAGCCTCCTTTACATATGCCCACCGTTTTTGTAGGAACAGGGCGGAGCTCAGCGGCCGCCATAGAGACCAATGTATACGGTTAAAGCGCTGAAAATGTTTATTCTGGCTAGAGCTGGGCACCTCTGCTGTGCCCCCATCGGGCTGAGGTCCCCTCAGGGCTTCCTCCAGCCACTCCTCAGAGACCTTCCAAAGGACACGACTATATTTAAAAGCCTGGGAAGGACAGCACTTTGATGGCATTTGCGTGGCCGCTGTTCCTTAAAGGGCACACATGTTCCTTTAGCTTCTCTTTTCTGGGCTGGCATTTTGGAGAACGTGCCAGAATGGAATTGAGAGGAGAAAGCACTGCTACTGGGGACCCCCCTTACCCCCTCCCCACGCCAGCTTTCCAGGGCAAGGCCATGGCGCATGTAGCTGAGAGAGCTTGGGTTCACTCAGTTAGTGTGGGCCAGCAGGTGTGATAGGGAACCCACGAGGAACAGCCCAAGGCCAGAGGGCACCTGTGACCCAGCATTTCTGGCTCTGTGCCCTCACCTTGTCTCTAGGTTCTGGCGACTTCTACCTCTCAGGTGCCCTTTGGCTCTAACTCACCCTTGTGGCCCTTTGGCCATGCCTTGGCCCACATTACCTTATAGGTAAGAGTGGCGGGCCCGTGGCGGGGCTCCAGGGTGAGCACTTGTCTAGCATGCCCAGAAGCCCTGGGTTGCATTCTTAGCACTGCCAGACAACAAGAAACAGCAGATAAAACCTGTCCTTTAACTGTTAGTCTGTGGGGACACCTGCCGAGCCTTGGCGTCACCGCTCTACAAGTGGGGAAACTGAGGTACCAGGAAACCACACTGCTGGAGGTTGTGTTGGACTCTAGCGTCCAAACACCGAGGAGGAGTCACCCCCAGAGACCACCTCATACACCACAGCTGATGAAAAAGCATGAGGATTTTATTAATTCTGTCATGACAGGGCCCCTCAGCATTCGGGAAGCCGAGAAACCTCGAATAGCGGGTACAGTCTACTTTTAAAGGGGCCACAGAAGCAAGGGGGGTTGTTCTTTGACTATTCTGATTGACTTATTCGAAAGGGCTATTACCAATAATTGACTGGAGAGCTGTTGCCAGATCAGATGAGGTAAGAGGTCATTTTGACCCCGTTTCCCAGGGGACCGAACCAAAACATACGTATATGGTAATTGTTCAGGAACTGAGTACGTGCGAGTGTAGCTGTTAGGTTCTTGGTTCCCAGGGGAGGAGGGGAAGCACTATGGCACGGAGGCTGAGAGGACTCAGATTAGTCAGAAATGGCTTCAGGATTGTCTTAAAGTCTTTCAGTTGGGGTTTAGGTCTCAGTAGCTCAGACCTGACTCCAAAGCCCACTTTCTTCCCAGCCTTTCCTTGAATCATCACACTTGTATTAAGCACCAGCTGCATGCATGCCCTGTGCTTGCTCCTGGCCTCAGAGCCAGTCACCCTTCCACCTCATCAGGACTTGGCTTCCAGAGTCATCTGGGGGCCCAGAGGGACGGGTGGGCAGGGCCTGGCTTTCTGGGTGGGGCCTGCAGGATTAGAAGGCTTGCTGCCCCTGCCTCAGGGAAGTAGCTTGGGTGTGTGAGGCAACCAGCAAAACAAGGCAGGGACCGTGTGCAGGGCTACCTACCAGAGGTCAAAGTGAATCTGGCAGGTGCGCCGGGCCTGGGTCAGAGGCACTTCAGCTCCGGCCGTCTGAACAGACGGCCCAGATGGTTCCAGGTGGCCGCTGTCGATGGAAGCGTGGGCCCCGGGTGGCCAGATCCTCCAGCTCCCTGGAGAAGCTGGCAATTTGGCACTCTTGTGGTTTCCAAGCCTGGCTCCCTCTCTACGCACATATTTGCATACTGCGGTCCTTTCTGGGGTGCCATTTACATACCGCAGTCAAATGTGCAAATCAGGAGTGTCTGGCTTGATGGCTTCTGACAGCTCCAATATTTTTTAAACACTGGAGTGTCCAAAAAAATAGGATTGCAGGGCGGCTCCAGCCTACCCTTCATGGCCTTCTCAGCTGTCACGTGCCGCATGGTCGCATTTGAGCGGGGCACACGCTTGTCCACGCTAGGGCCTGGCCTTGGGGGGATAAGGATAGCAATGCCACTGCTCACAGCAAGGGCTTGGGCTGTGGGGCCACCTCTGCCCCTTGTTGGGTGGCTTGTCGCTGCTTGCTTCCCGGCTCTCTGAATCCTAGTTCTCACTGTTGTTAACATGGGGACTCTGGTCCAGGTTAAGGAGGTCCACGTGACAAGGTCTTAGCAATTCTTCTAATGCATGACAGAATCTTGAGATGTGGTGAGGTGTGGTCTTTTAGTTGTACACTTTTTTTTTTTTTTTTAATCAGAGCAGTTTGAGGTTGAAAGAGAATTAGAACTGGGACTTCCAAACTTCCACATGTCCCACCACTCACTGGAAGCTTTCGCGGCAGTTGCCACGCTGATGACCCTCCTCCCCCCCCCCCCCCTGCGTTACGTGGCACTGTGTGGCCCTCTTGTGGGTTATGGCAGGCGCGTGACAGCAGGAAAGCCTGTCTCACTCTGCTGAAGGACAGACTTGGTAGAGGTAAGCTGGCCATGGTTCTAGCATACCTGACATGGAAGCCACCATCACCCACCTAGGTTGCTAGGGGGTTCACACAAATTCCAGCCCCCGTTCCCTGTCACACAACTAATTCTGTGTCCAAAGTCACTCGCTGCCTTAGTCCTCCTGTGATACTTGAAGCCACTGTCTCAGCCTCTCTGGACCTCTCTCTCACTCATGGCTGCCCCACGGAGCCTTTGGAGGCTGTTTGTGCTCTATAAAATTGCAAGGTATTATGATTATCATTCTATCCAGAGAAATGATGTTCACCGAGGACAGAGGTCTAGCCCGAGGCTGAGAAAGAAGATAACCCAGAACTTGGTGCAATTGTTTGTGAAATCACCCTCTTGGGGTGCAAGGTCACACGCCAAGTGGTCACTTAAGCTGTTAGGTGGCAGGGCCAGGAGGCCTGTGCCACTGAGTCACGTTCACCCAACCAGGGCACCCAAACAGGGCGAGAGGTCTTGGATGCCTCTCAGCATCCTAGACAAGGACTTCTGCTCTAACCTTGGTCACACCCTAGCACGGCAGGAGGCCATCCCACCCTCCTATCTAGACACAGCCTTGCGGAATTCCCCGGCTCCTTCCTGCCAAGAGCCGGTTTCTTTCTTTCCTTCGTTTTCTTTTTTTTCTCTTTTTTCTCTCTTTTTTTTTATTACCCCCAAAGCAAAATTTATTTGTCAGGTACTAAAGGAAGCCTCCTGTCCCTTTTATGCCGGCAGCCCTCAGCAGAGGAGTGAAATCGTGTATTTCGCTGCTAAAAAAAGCTCCGGCTTATACAATTTTAACAATAGAAAACTGATCTTTGCGCTCCAATGCGTGGAGGCTTGGAGGAAAACCGGCAGCATTCAGGTGGCTGGTGCATTGCAAATGAGCGGTTCGCCTTTGTTTTGAGTGACAGGCAATTTAAATGCAGTATTATTTGGAGTCCAGGGAATTTTTTTCCACCCCAGAATGGGGGTTGGGGAATGCAAAAAGGTGGGAGGAACAAGAAGGGCTGAGGAACTCTGCATTCCCCCCCCTGCAGGAGTTGAAAAGTCCAACTTGAGCTATTTAGTTAGGAAATCAGGAGTTCGCGGTTAGAGTAATTGGTAATTATACTCTCGCTAATAGTGGCCATAGCCTGGCCTGCTGAGCCACGTAGGGGTGCATCTTGCTGGGTCCCCAGAGCCGGGCATAAACATATTGGGGGCCACACTGTGTTCCCTGGAAAGTGTTCTTAGTGCCTACAGTTGAAAACATGGCCCTCTGATTTATTTTTTTTATTTATTTATTTTAATATTTATTATGTGTACAGCATTCCTTCCATGTGTGCCTGCAAGCCAGAAGGGGGCACCTCTGATTTATTTTTAACCTGCCTAATAGATGTGGTAATAAAACTCCCCGTGGTTCCTCCCACCCCAGCCGAAGTCCCCCTCTGGCCTTGCAACAGGCCTGGGGACAGTGACACAAGGTGGGCAGGGTAGTGAAGAGTGCAGAGACAAGTGCTGTCTGCCTGCCTGGGTGGTGGGAATTAACACCCAAATCAGAAAGGTCAGTGGTTAGAACACTGGGCATGGAAGTGTGAGCAGCCGAGTTCAAATCTCTAGCGCCCACGTAAAACCCAGATGGGGTAGCATAGACTGCAGGAACCCCCAACAGGCAAGAGCCACATAGCAACAGGCCCTTCCTCCCCTGGATTCACTGCCAGGGTCCTGTCGGGTTCCTGCAGAGCAGGCCTTGTAAGCGCTGTGCAGTGTGTGCTATTGGTGTTTCTAATAGGGCGTGTGGCTGGCCACAACTGTCTCCGTGTTGTCATGTGACCTCCAGATTGCTGCTGTCACAGCCCAGTCTAGATACTTTACTTCCACCCTTCCTTGTGACCAGGCATAGCCACAAGCAGAACACAGCCCTTCTCCAGCTAAGCTCCCGGGTCAAGGCCTGTGGGTTAAAGGGCCACTTCTAAGTGGTCAGTGGTACATGGACGGTGGTGAGTGTATTGGACATTATAGGAAGACAGTCACAGAGATAGAGACACCACCACAAACTGGCCAGCACCATGATGGGAAAGGAGAGCGTGGCTGAGGCTGGGGTAACTGTGAAGGATTCAGCCGGCCCTTTTGCCCCCACACCTGCTTTTATAACTCATGGGAACATCCTCACCCTCCTACAAACCCCAGCCAGGACCGTGTTCAGCTCGGACAACTGGGAACCAGGGTGTCTGGATATATATAATATGTATATATTCTTCATATTGGATGGGTGATGAAGTGTTGCTTCTGTTGCTTCCATGAGCTGTGTCAACTGCACTACAGCTTCTAGCCTCAAGCAGCTGCAGGACCCTGGGGACACAGCAACATCCAGAGGGGTCAAAATGACCACCACCATCCCTACCAACCAACCACCCAACCTGGGACTCTTGCCTTCTCAGGGACAAAGGGCATCTGTTTGCTTGCCTACATGGTCAGACAATGGTGGAGGCAACTTGGTAACTTGCCATGTCTTTGAAGGTGGATGTTCACAAGCAAGAGCATGTGGTTGGCCTCAACATTTTACTGTCATTGCCGTCCTCTTGGGGACACTCCCAAACTCACTGCTCCCCAACACTCCCAACATGCGTGGCATTTCACCGCCTCCCTGCTGTGGCTCCCTTTTGCTTGGAATAGTCTGTCTTGGGAGGAGGGCAAGCCACCTGTGCTGGGTGATGACGTTTTCCCACACTTCCTGCCTTGTCCCTTCCCCAGCACCCTTCCCTTCTCAGGGAGAGGCGGGGATTCGCCAAGTCCCACCACCAAACTGGGTCAGCCTTCCCCCACTTCCACCCTCCGCCAGTCCCCCACCCCAGCCCATGCTTTTCCTTCCAACACTTAGTGGTTGTAATTAACAAATCATCTAGGGAATTGCCTGGAGGTCCGTCCCCACTGGTTTAGGACTATTCTTAGTCCTCCGTACTGCGTATCTCAGGGACTCTTGGAAGGCTGGTTGAGTGGATCAAAGACCGTCTCACCCTGGAAGGTCAGAGAGCAGAGTCTCTTCTCAGGAGAACAATGCGGTGAAGCTCCCGTAGTTACTGGCCTTTTAAGTCCACGTTTGACACTGACCGTGGGTTTCTCTCCACTTCTCTAACGTAACTCCCCCTATTCCACAAGGCCTCTGTGGACCATCTCTGTCGGCTAGAAACCTAATGATCACAGGCAGAGTCTGACCCTTTCTGGGAACCACGTTGTTAAATGGCATAAAGGGACCTCGCGTCATCGCAGCGGAGTGTAGCTCAATTTTTAAAATGGTGGTGAGCTATGCTGTCCTTTTTTTATGCAGAGTCTTTGAAATCCTGTACGTATTTCATATGCGCTCTATGTTTTGATTTGGACTTCCCGTGGTTCAAGGGGTCCAGAGTCACACATGGCTTTGGCAACCATATTGGGCAGCATGGCAGCCATATTGGGCAGTGTGAACCTCTATATTGAATGTGTTTTTCAGACTGTTTTTCCCTTGGTGCACTGGTATGCATAGGTTTTCTCTTAGGTTGTTTTTGTGACACACCAGAGAAACGAACACAATCAAGAACTCAGAACTGGCAGAGTCAGGGCGGAAATTGGTCACACTTGGTGGTAAACGTATCTGTGAGGCCTCAGGCATGCCAGGACCCTTTGAGGGAGTTGTGTTATTAGCTTCCCCGTCTTTGTGAGTGAGGAAATGGGGGCATGAGTTCTTGAGTGAATGTATGTTCAGTTAGCCCATGCTAGAACTGGGGTTTGAAACTCTGGTATCCTCCTCTCTGGACAGGTTGTCTCAGAAATGGCCTCCACCACTGGGAAGCAAAAGAGCCCTGACATCATTTGGGTGGGGAATAGGGTTGGTGCTGCACACTCAGTTTGTTTATCTGGTAAAAGGCACTGATGGGGGGGCTGGAGAGATGGCTCAGAGGTTAAAAGCATTGGCTGTTCTTCCAGAGTTCCTGAGTTCAATTCCCAGCAACCACATGGTGGCTCACAACCATCTGTAATGAGATCTAGTGCCCTCTTCTGGCCTGCAAACATATGTACATTGTATACATAATAAATAAATAAATCTTTAAAAAAAGGCACTGATGGGCTAGGAGGGGTGGGGCTCAGCTGGTGAAGAGCATGCTTGAAGGTCTGGGTTCATCGCAAGCGCTGCACAAACTAAGCGAACCATGCACTCCTGTAGCCTTAGTGCTCGGGAGGCTGGGAAGGATGACCAAGGTTCAGCCTGGACTACATAAGACCCTGCTCTGCCTCCCTCTGAGAAAAATGCTTATGTTGGGCACCAACTTTGAGCCAGAAAGAGCTCTGAGGGCTGTGTTTAAGGGAAGGCCTCACACTCCCTCGCTGAGAGTTATGGGAAGTGAAGACAGTCCACACTCCCACCCGCCACACAGGGAGGTGGCACTGGGAGGGACACGTGTGGTACCTGCAGCATGAGGCCCACTGCCGCCCACTGTAACCCAGCCAGTCAGGGCCCTCTAGATGTGGGCTTGCTGTCCGTGCCTCCCAGCACTGACCTCAGAATGGAAGGCCCAGGACTCTGCATTGCAACTGGCCAGCAAGAGCTAGGATCAGGGCCACCGGACTTCACTGTCCGAAGTGGGGAAACGAGAGGGTCCTGAGTCCAGAAGTTCCACAGCTGTTGGCCCCAAGGTCACCCAACCACATGCTGTAGGTGACACTCATCTTCCACAGTTTCATCGACAGAACGAGAACATGAGTAAGCAGAGGATGGGGCGAGCTTAGCTCCTCACCACTCGGTTGACTGTTGTATTCAGCCAGTCAGGAAGCATTTATTGAGCAACATCAGTATACCAGGAACTTTGGTATCATCAACCCTGTTACTCTCTAATGCTGGTTGGAGCTGTCAGTGTCTTCTAAGAACTCGCAATTGCACAGTGTTTGCCGAGCGTGTCCCCCTTTCTCCCAAAGCGGGTTGGGTTTGAACTCGACAGCACTGCCCTCGAGTAAAGATTACTAGCCAATGTATGAATAACCTATTGTTGCCTTTCCCTATGTTTAGATCTTTCGGGCTGGTTAGAAAGGGAGTTCCGTTATGATTTTGCCCCCACCCCCACCCCTGGGCTCAGAGAAAGGCAGCCACACAGCCTGGGCAAAGCGCACCTGGGCTGTGAGCTCAGAGTCCTTAATATGGGAGACTCTGGGAATATGGGAGCCTCAACTTGTAACCGCCAACCCCCCCATTTATCCCCCCCACCTTTCACAGGAAGGTATTGGTCCCCTTGCAGGTTCAGGGCCATGGCTACACATGACACTTTCTCTTCTTCCCAAAGGTGGTGGCCCTGAGTAAGAGGAGTCAGGAAGCAGAGGCGGCGCTCCTGAGTGTTTATAAGCAATTAATTGAAGCGCCAGGTAAGAAGCTCTTGGACTCCGTAATTGAATAATTACCATTGAGGAGCACCGTGAGCGGTGACACGGATACCACAGTTGCTTCCTGGCGCTGGGGTCTGGGGACAGGCCTGGACCCAGGGAGAGGTCAGGCCCTCTGGCAGCTGGGGCCGGGGGTGGGGGTGGTGCAGGTGAAGGTGGTGGTGGTGGTGTGTGTGTGAGAGAGAGAGAGACAGAGAGATGGAGAGAGAGAGACTTAATCAGCCTGGTATGACGTGTCTTCATGGCTCCTTCCTGATTTCTGCCTTGCAAGTTGGAGGGCAGCTTTGACATGATGCCTGCCTGGGTCTTCTCATCCAGGGTCGCAGGTGACTCAGCCAGCAGGGGACGATAGAGGGATAATGCCACCTTTCCAACAGCCAACCTCAGAATCTCAGTACTGAGGGGAATTCCCCTTCCAGACAACATGGACAAAGCAGGGAAGGATCTGCTGACCTGCTCACAGTGGTTAGGGCCAACCCCTGCCCCGTGTCTGTCAGAAATGTGCTCCACCAGACGGCTGTACCCGTGTCTGCTATGGCAGTGTGTGATAACGCTCTAAGGAAACATCTAGAACAGGCATCTAGATTCACTGTGAGACTGCAGGGGCCAGGGAAGGGGTACGGGCTTTCCTTCCGGGTGAAGAAGATTCTAGAACTTGAGGGAGGCAAGGCAAAGGTGCTCTGTAGGTGAACTGTGTGCTACTGGAGGGTTTCCTTAAACAATAAACCCCCAGCGAGACGAGTGTCACCTGAGATGAACACAGCAGTCTTCTGCTGCTGCAAGTCTCCGTGTCCGAAGTCCTGGCAGTACTCTGCTTGCGATGCTGGCCTTGGTCCGGCTGTGGGTCTTAGCATGGTGACCCTTTTGGGGATGTTTGGCTTAAAGTACACGATTCCTTGTCACTTTCCCATGTGTTGGCTCACATCGCCGCTCACACAGCAGATGTCAGGGCCACAAGGTCACCACCCCAATAGACTGCCTTGCTAAGCTTGTGGGGGGCACCAGCCATTCTGACACTTGGGGTATCCTGACTCAGGTCAGACATGAGGCTTCAAGTTGGGCGTGGTAGTTTACATCTGTGACTCCAGCGCTCAGAAGGCTGAGGCTAGCCTGGGCTACACAGTGAGACTGTCTCAACAACAAAGTGAAGGAGTTCGGGAGGTGGCTCAGTTGGCACAACGCTTGCCTGGGTCTCATCTCTAGCACCACGTGACATCCTGGGTGTGGTGGTGAATGCTGGCAATCCAGAGCCAGACTGATTCCGGGGGTTCAGGGACAGGCAGCCTCTAGCCTACTTGAGGAGCTCCAGGACACTGAGGCCTGTCTCAAAAAACAAAGCAGGACACCTGAGGCTGACTTCTGACCTCCACCTGGCACACATATGCATGCACACTCAGGCAGACATGCAAGTATACCCACACACGTGTGCATGCATGTAAGAGGAAACCATATTTCACTTCTCGGATTCACCATGGGACTCTCATCTTTCAGAACCCCAGGCTGTTTTAACTCAGTTATGGGCTCAGCCAAGAGCCACATGAGCCCCTGAGACTGGTGTGGAACCTTCCAAAAAAATCCTCAGAGGTCATGGGGAGGCTGGGGAGCCCAGCACTGACCCCATGCCTTCCCAGGTATCCTCCTGTGAAGAAGGGGGAGGGATGGGGTGCGATATCCCAGCTGTCACCCAGTTAGAAAACAAGGCGCCTTAACGGATGGAGATGCGCCACACAAACAGCCCCTTTAGGGGCACTAATTCATTTTCGAGACATTTAAGAATAACACAATGTTTTAATGATTTCTTCAGGGAATCGAGAAGACGTATTTTTGTGCTCATTAAATGTTATCCACAGACACGAGAAGCAAATGTCAGATGTGGAGGTTTGGGGAGACTCTGAGCATGCAGGCACACACACTCACACTTGCACATTCTTCTCACCCCTACGCAGCCGGGATGCACCGACTCCCCATTGGTCTATGTCTTGACAGGCAAATTATTTGTCGCAGTTACCCCCACCCAAGTCCTGATTCAACATTTCCGTCTGAATGACTGGCTGCTGCCAGCACGAGCCCTTGGCAGGCAGCGAGACGCGGGCTGATTGCTCAGCAACTATTTTGATAAGTGCGCAGTCCGTGTATCTGTAATTACGGAAGAAAACCGTAAATCTTTTGGATATTGTTCGCACAGATGTGGCACGAAGTGAGAAAAAAAAAACCAGTAAAATGTGTTAAAAGCGTAATTAATGTCATTGTTGTGAGGGAAGACTTGATTTAAACTCCTTGGCTTCAAGCGTGCCGTGTTGATAGCTGATGTCTTCACTGTGCACAAGCCAAGTCGTGGGGGGACCCGGCCCAGCCTCGGCAGGAGAACCTGGGGACCCAGTGGCTAGAACACAGGGAAAAGAAAAGGGGAACAGGAGGAGGAGAGAGCCAGGGAGGCCAGGGGGACATGTGGACACACAACTGAGCCTACTGCAAGACAGGTGAGTGGCCCAAACGGCTTCTTATATTTTCTTTGGGTTTCTAAAACTCGGGTGCAAGACGTGAGACTTCCTTGCTGGCGTGCCTTTCTCTGCAGTGTCCTTTGGGGTGAGATTGCTTGGGAAAGAGAGAAGGAAGGTTTTTCGGCTGCAGTGTACATAATCAGGACTCTGTCCTCAGTGTGTTGAGCTACATGGCCTTAACCTGGAGCCTCACCCTCTCTGGTCTCTATGTCTTTAAAAAAAGAGGTCACAGAACCTTCTGGTTGGTTGGCATGAGGGTTTGATGCTTCATGTGTGAGGTGATTTTAAGGAACATCCCATAGCCTGTGGACATCAGGGTCCAAGGGTTGCAAGTGTCTGCTGTGGATCACATGGGGCTATCACCTGTCTAGGACCCTGGGGACACCGTGTGGGTGACGCTATTGGTCTGTGCAACAGGGAGCTACTTGGCCAGGTTTCAGGGTTTTTAATGTGTCTTCCCAAGCCTAAAAAAAAAGAAGAAAGCAAGTAGCACACATAGCTCTCTCAGACAACAGCAAGTAAAAGGAAGGCAATCAAGGAACCATTTGTCACCTAACTGTGTCGCCCCATGTGAACCTCTACAGAGGCCCTCCGGGTCCCCTTCCCCAGCCTCGGCTGTGGTTCTGTCTCCTATGTAGCTGTTCTTGGGTGTCCCGAGCCCCTTCCCACACTGCCCATGTGCCGAGGGCTCAGTGCTGTTGTGCTGGGTTTCTCTGGATGAGAAGAACAGAATGTACAAAGAAAAGTCCATGTCCGGATCATAAACCCTGTGGTCAGAACAGAAGAGGCTGCTTCTCCTTGTTGGTCTGCACAGCTCCTCTGTATTTACTCTGTGTCCTTAAACATTCTATTTTGCAAATGGACCATTTGTGTCATTCCCTTGTGCGTATTGGGACTTTAGGATTGTTGTCGTGTAGATGCTCTTTGCATATTAGGGATGGGATGTTGGTACTGGTAGACATACTTGGCACTTTCTCTCCTAAACTGATTTTTGCTTTTTAACTTTGTTCATAATCTTTCTTATATACGGTACCTAGCAGATGTGCAAACCACGATTTCTAGAAAGTAGAGAATCTTACCAAATCTTTCTTTTTTTAAAAATATATTTATTTATTTATTATGTATACAATGTTCTGTCTGTGTGTATGTCTGCAGGCCGGAAGAGGGCACCAGACCTCATTCCAGATGGTTGTGAGCCACCATGTGGTTGCTGGGAATTGAACTCAGGACCTTTGGAAGAGCAGGCAATGCTCTTAACCACTGAGCCATCTCTCCAGCCCCCAAATCTTTCTTTTTGTGTCCTATTTTCAAACACTTTTTCGCCTGAAGGTTGGAAGGGGTTTTTGAGTATTTTTGTGATCTTCTAAAATTTTAAATCTGAACTGTACGAAATATATTTTTGATGGAAGCAGGAAGTAAAATAGTTTTGAGATTTGTCCCAAATGCCTAATTCTAGCGCCATCTAGTGATGGCCGTGGCTAAGAGGTTTTAGTATAATCGGGAATAGTGGTGCCCACTGTTGCTCCTGCTATCACCCCCTCTCCCTCCCTCCCACCCTCCCTTCCTATCCCCTATGCTTGTGTCTCCAGGGAGTCATAAGAACACAGAGAAACACTTCATTTGCGTTCGAATGGAAGACAGAGGTGCCATCTTGCCAGGACATTTCTAGGGTGCTGTTTCAGGGTGCTGCCTGCATGACAGGCATTATGCTAGACCCTCAAAGGCACACACACACACTCATACACCCCCTTCAAGGTAGGCTCAGAGAGGTCAGTTCTGTTAATAGAGGTCACACAGCAGAGAAGAACTGGAATCTAAGACCGGCAGTTTCTGGTGTCCACCCTCGCTGCTGAATTCATTCGTAAATCGAAGGACTTGGGAGATTCGGGGGGAAAAGGGGTCACTGTGGAAGGGGCTTTACTGCCAGTCCTTTGGGGGGCTGGACCAGGAGGCTAGGGAGACTCTTGCTGGAAACCAGCTGCTCTCACTAGCAGAGCCCCAGCGTCTCCTGTGTGATCCCCCAGTGCTAAAGGTAGAAAAGAGCTACAAATGCGGGGGCGGGAGGGAGGACAGCAGAGGAAGAAGGGGGCTCCGCTCTACAGTGATGGGCCAGGCCCCCTCTGCCGTTCTGTGTCTCCCTCCATGCGTGCCTCCTCCTCAGCCTGTTTCCCCGACACATAAAATGTAGACAGTGGTACCCCTTTTATGGGGCTGTGGCTCCTACACCACTGTTTTGGCAAGTATTGAGCGCCTGCTGTTTGCCAGAGGCGCGGTGTTGAGTGAGATGGACCCCTTCCTGCCCTCCTAGGATGTCTGTGCACGTCACACATGGAGCCATGTTTGCACTGTGACATGTTTTGTGACCGGGGGACTTTGAGAAACTGTTTCCCTTTCTGGGCTGCTGTTTTCCTCTGGACAGATGAGCTCATTTCCCGCTACCTTAGAAGTATTGAACGGGATGGCATTTCAGGTGCCTAACTTGTCGTAGCTGCTCAGCTAACAGTGGCTTCTGCTGTCATTGAAAATACCCAGTGCCAGGGAGGGGGACCCTCAAGGCCCTCCCCTCCCCCATTTCCAGAGGCCTCTGAGCCGGTCAGCTCAGACCACTGTGGGGAGAAAGGAGCAGGTAGGGTAGGCCCATGGCTGTTGTAGAGGGAGAGAGCTGTAACCCATCTGCTGAGGAAAAGTTAGGACTCTGTGCCACCCACGCAGGCACCGCCCGAGCCCAGATGGGAGCAGGCTACTGCCTGGGCTCGAGCTTGGAGGGGCGCACGCATACTTCTGCATATATGTTTCTAAGCAGCCTTGTGGCCAGCCTTCTGGCTTCAGCATCCCCAAAATTCCTCTGCGTGCCACTTTGGGGTGGATGCAGAAGGAGGGAAGGACCAGACATCTTTCCCTGTGTCTCCAGCCCCTGACTCCCACCATGAACACCAGGAGGCATAAGACAGGCTTCCTCACACAAGAATGCTCCGCCCCTTTTATTAGCCACCCAACTCTCACCTGTCCCTGTCCACATCTGGGCCACCCTCACCCCTTTTAGAAGTCCAGTCAGTTTAACTTATCCACGACCTTGCTTGTTCATATACTTTGGATTTGAGGGTTCCCAGCTTTTGCTTTTGAGGTATCTAGGTTGGATCAAAAAGCTCCTGTGTCCCCAGGACTGCAGCCCCACCCTCTGCACACGGGCCCTAGCTGCAGGAGCCACTGGGCGAGGCAATGCCCTTAGCCTGGTGTCCCAGGGAACTAAACCAGGCAGAAGGAAGTGGAGGGGACTGTCGTGGTGCTAGTGGCCTCTCTGAGCCCCACGGCCTCATCTGTGACTGTGAACTGTAGTCTTGTTGTTGAGGAACCACTGAGGCCTTGTTACTGGGATGGTGACTCAAGAGGATAGGGGAGTGGAGAGCACCCCTTCCGCAGCCTGACCGACCTGGACTGTTTCTCCAGATATATCCTGTTGACTAGATCATCACCATGCTGCCTCTCCTCAGTGTCTCCCCCAGCAGGTCTCACCTGCCCAGCCCACCCCACGAGTCCATTCTCGATGACATAGGCCTCATCTTTCTCTTGGTCCTCTGTCCCGTCTGAGTGGTGACTGCAGAGACCAGGTCTCTCCTCTCCTTCGATGCTCCCATAGTACCCAGCAGGCCCTGGCAGTGCATGGCAGGAGGGAGAACCATGCCTGGCATTTAGTGCGGGCTCAACAGCCATGAGCTTGTGGCTACTGCTGCAACAGGCTTGTGCCCCACAGCTCTGCAGGTCAGAAGTCAAGGCCTGCCTCCCAGGACTGCGCCCTGCAGGCGTAGGGAGGACCCCCTCTGCCTTCCCCAGCTTGGACAGTACGATGGGCAGTTGGAAAGTGGTCATGGTGCCTCTGTCAGAGCTCCATGCAGGGCCCCAGGCGACCACCTCCAGCTTCCTCTTCCTCCACACTTCTCAGACGACCCACATTTATTGGCTATGCGCCATGTGACTGGCCAGCGCCGGACCCCAGGGATGAGGGAGACAACATGGAAGCCAGGGGCCAGTCCCGTCAAGGGCTTTTCTTCCCTTGTTCAGTCTGTGACCACACACAGCTAGCAGTGAGCCCACCCCCACCCTGCCCCCTTCCCCCCCCCCCCCCCCCCCCCCCCCCGGGAAACCTGGCTGACTGTCTCCCCTCCTGCCGCTGTCACCACCCACAGCTACTGGGACCAGTGTGAGTGGCCTCCCATCTTGTTCCCCCTTCAGCCACATTGTACATAGTGTGTGTGAGTCTTCCCACTGCCCTTGGACTCAGCCACAGGAGTGTTGGCCTGTTGTACCCTGAGTTACCACAGTGTTCGGTACAATCCCTGTACTGACCGGCTCTGGGTGCACACCCCCACATACCTGTGCCCGACTTTCAACTCTGAGTTACCTGATCCCCAGGGAGGACTGGATTTTTAGAGGTTGCAAGTTCAGGGTGAGGGCGGAAGCACCACCTCCTGCACAGTGTCCACCTGAGAGCTTGGCCCGTGCACCTGGTCCCTTGCAGAGGGGGTAAGTGTGACAGCCTTGAATGTTTTCAGTCCCTGCTGGGAGCAGTTTGGCTCTTGTGGCCTTGAGGGAACTCAGTGGGGGAGCCGGGCACTGTTCCCCCTCCCCCTCTCCTCTCAGGTGCTCTGTTGCAGAAGGGACATACAATAATCTCACTAACGGGAACCATGACAGTGCAGTGACTGGACCAGAGGTCTGCACTGTCTGGGGCTCCATGAGCTGACTGTCCTTTGCTGACCCCAGGTAGTATGTCCCCTTCCTATCTCCAGCTGCCTACAGGGAAACTGAGGCCCAAGGGACCCTAAACCACTTTCCATGGCAATATCATAGCTAAGATTTTGCCTTGAGTTCGTGGCTCCCCTAATCACAGGCCCTAGAAGTGACCAAGCAAGAGGGTGGCAGGCTCCCTGGGGAGCTCTAGGGTTTCTCCATATCCACACCAGCTGGAAGACTGGGGATCTCAGCCTGCCCTGGTCCACTGTGGGGGGATCCCTTCCCCCATTGCCTTACTCAGGGGTGGTACTTCATGCCTCAGTTTCTCCATCTGTACAACAGAGATACATTGCTTACCTCCCAACGTGGCTGAAAGAACTCCGTTACAGCACTGGGTTGGGATTAAGTGGCAAATGAAGCAAGCCATCCTGTCTCCAGGGGAGCCTTCTGTGTGGTCTCAGGAGTTCCCAGAGTGGAGTTATCTCAGAGCCAGGAGACTTGGATCCATTTCTCCCAGGAACCCATGACAGCATGTGGGGTCACCCTCTACCTCCAGACTCCACAGACCGTAGCTGTAGGCTGGCTGGCCCCAGGACACCTGAGCTCCCGTGAGCAGCCAGCGCCTTGCCTTGCTCAACTCCCACACTCCTGCTCTTTAGACTTCGGTCAGCGGTCAGCACAGAGTCACATGGCCCGCGGGGCCAGGGCTGTTCCCAGCCTCAGTCACACCATTTCTCCCTCCCTGTCTTTTATCCATTTGAGTAGGTTGTGCAGAGGTTCAAACCCATAGCCTTGCGCCCACTAGGCAAGCGCTCTACTGCTGAGCCACATCTCCAGCCCCCCACCCCCACCCCATAGCCAAGGTCTTATGTAACCCAGGCTGGCCTTGAACAGGGTGTTATGCAGCCCAGGCTGGCCTCATCCTCCTGCTTCCATCTCCAGCGTGCTAGGATTAGAGGTGTGTGCCATCACTCTTGATTTATGAGGAGTCAGTGTTGAAACCCTGGGCTCCATGCACACGAGGCCAGCATTAAACCAGCCAAGCCACAGCCCCAGGCTTCCATTTACTAAGTCACCCTGGTGGACCTTGAACTTGCAATCCTCCTGCCGTGGCCTCCAGAGAGGTTGAGCTGACAAGCCTCATCACCAGGTCGCCAGCTCTCTGTCTTCTTTTGAATCTTCCTTCAGTGCCTCCTGGGAAGAAATCCCCAGCCCATATCCCTTCCACCTCTCCTATGTGGAGGCCAGATTCCCAGGGTGGGATACACACATCAGCCAGGAACTCAGGGAGAGCCAAGGGCTGCCCCTGGTCTCTGCGAACAGCAGGTGACAGACACCTTTCCCGCCCTGGCATGCTCCTTTGGCCTGCCTTCTGGGCCTCTGGGCCCCCATCTGAAACTTTCCCTTCGCGTGGCCTCTTTTGCCTCTGTGCTCCATGTTTATCTAACTTCCCTGACCCCTGCAAACGCCCGGCGCCTTTTTTCTTCCTTCCTCAAAAACCAGGCCACAATAGAAAGCAATTCCTTGAACTTATTAAAAAATCTAGACTTGTAAATTAATTTGTTCGTGTTGTACAAAGGCAGTGCAGATGGGCTCGTTAGCATGCACACAACAAATAATTAGAGATGAATTTTTAGCCGGCCTGCCTAATGCGCTTGCTGGGTTAATTATGTCAATGTATAATTACACCAGCCGGGGGAGGCATAATGGCACACCCCGCTGAGCAGGCCGGGCCTAATGACAGGCGTGGGGGGGGGGGTGCTGACAGAGGAGAGCCACTGCCAAGTCCCTCACACCTGCTCACCTCAGTGCACGCGTCGTCCAGCCTTCCGCCACCCCAACAAACAGGAGATAAAGACTAAAACAAGGAGCCACATCGTTCGGGCCAGACCCGAAGGCGTCCCCAGGCAGGCATGGTGCCAGGCTTCAGCCAGGGTCAGTGAGAAGGAGGAAGCAAATGGTTGTGACTCCAGTGTGGACCAAGGGATAGCAGACGTGGACTTAGAGAGGAGCGAGACTGTGGTGGGACCTTTGAAGGGGACACAGGGTCAGGATGGACTCAATGTGGATGTCTTCCTAGAAAAGGTGGCATTTGAGCTGTGGGGACGGGGGAGCATGTTCTTGCTGGCACTCCTGTGCATAGCCTCTGAGGTGAGGGCTGGGGCATCATGAAGAAGGAATAGTTGGGGTTTTTGTGTCTGATGAGGTCTTGGGGGCTGTGTTGAGCCTTCTGGGTGTTGCCACCTATGGTGAGGCACAGAAGGGGACAGCTGCTTGTCAAAGCTGCACAACAACCCTGAGAATGGAGTGTGTGGGTCAATGGGAAAGGGACTCGGGATGAGAAGGAACTCGGGCCTCAGGTACCGTGGTCCAGGACACATCCATGAGCCTTGCATGCACCTGCTGAGGCCGTAATTGCACACGCTGGGTCCGGCCACATTCGTAAGCTCCCACCAGAGACCCTGACCCCAATGTCACATCACCTGACTCCCCGAGCCTCGGTTGTTGTTGTTTTCATATGACAATGGGTTGAATCCAAGCCAGCCACAGGGGTGCACTGAGAACTGTGGTTGCCATTTTCTGTGCTGGGATCTGTCCCCTGCAAGGTGTCTCTCCCCTTGACCTCTCGAGTGCATTGAGTGTGATGGCAAGGCTTACATCCTGGAGTGGGTTTTCTTCCTCTTAATTGGTGTGTGTCACAGCCCATGGTGTGTCCACCCAGGGGTGAGAGAGAGCTTTACTGGAAATAGGCAGTGAGGGGTTCCAGGAGCAGTGGAAGAGCCACAGAACTGATGGTCATTTGACTGCAAGGGACTGGAAAGGTGGGATCCAGGTCCCCCCAAGTCAGAGCGTCCTTGCTCAGCGTGGTCCCCTCGCAGTTTCGCTGTCTCATGTAGTCACTGTGTATATGTGGCGACAAGCGGGGGTGGGGTTGTGAGTCCGACCAAAATAGCTGAAGTCAGTTACATGCTCACTGAGACACCATGCAGGGGAGAGGAAGCTCCCAAAACGTACAAGTATCCTGAAAGACTTGGAGGGGGCTCCTAACCTTAGAAATGCATGACAACATGCGGGCATGGTGCTAAAGAAGGAACTAAGAATGTTACATTCTATCCACAGGCAGCAGGCAGAGAATAATATAGGGCCCGCAGCTGGGTACGGTGTCATGTACCTTTAATCCCAGCACTTGTGAGGCAGAGGCAGGTGAATCTCTGTGAGCTTGAGGCCAGCCCGGTTTACAGAGTTAAGTTCCAGGACAACCAGAGATACATAGAGATGCCCCATCTCAAAACAAAACAAAAATAAATAATAAATAAATTAAAAGGTTGGGCCTGGCATAGGCTTTTGAAACCTCAAAGCCACACCCACTGACAAACCTCAGCGTGGCTTCACATCCTAATCCTTCCCAAATACTTCCCATAACTGGGAGCCAAGCACTTAAACATATAAGCCTATGAGGGCCATTCTCATTCAAACCAGCACTTGCAGGGACCCAAGTTTGTTTTCCAGCACCCTTGTAAGGTGGCTCACAACCACCTGTAACTCCAACTCCAGGGCATCTGACACCTCAGGCCACTCACACTCATGTGCACTTGCCCCCTACACACACACACACACACACACACACACACACACACACAATTTTAAAGTGTTTTGAATCTTTAAATAAAAAAAAAGACGTTATCTCTATACTCCATAGCCGTCAGAGTGACTCCACGTGGTTCTTACATACTTTCCCCCGGTTTTCTGTGGAAGGCCACCTTGATCCCCTGACCCCCACCTTCCCCCTTCTCTCTCTCTCCTTGCAGACGCTGTTCCTTCGTTTGAGGTGGCGCAGACTCTGGACGACAGACTGCAGCGCCCCAGCTTTGACCCCAGCGGGCAGTGCCTACAAGACCTGCACATCTTGTGGAAGAGGTGCCCAGAGCCACCCAGCATCAGAGGTACCCACGATGCCACCATGGGATCATGGTGGGACAAACCTGGATGTTGGAGTTTCAGCCAAGCCTGGGTCGTGGGACTGGAGCTGGGCTTCACTGCCTCCGGTGACCGTGGGTTATGGTCGCAGGGCTCTCGGGTCCTAACACCTTGTACACATGGCATCCAGTCAGAGCAGTGCTGACCGCCATGCCTGAACATTCCAGACCTCAGGAGACTGAGACCAAAGGCCAGCCTGAGCTACGCAGACCCTGTCTCAAAAAAACACAAAACAAAACAAAACAAAAAAAAACTTGTATAAACTGACAACATGATCACTCCATGGCATGGTTAAGTGGAAGGTTTTGTATTATAGATATGAGAGAGAACAGCCAGAGGCATCTGGAAGGGTCCAGAGCAGGGAGGAGTAGTGGACTGAACACGGCCAGCAGACTGGACCTGCCGTGAGGGAAGCAGGGGCAGAGCACAGGGAGAGCAAGACAGCTAGAGGGGGAGGGAGGAAGAGAGGGAAGGAGGGGGAGAGAGAGAAAGAGGGGGGAGGAAGGGAGAAGAGGGAGGGAACAAGAGTACAGGCAAGAGAAAGCATAGCTGGAGGAGGGGAGTGCAGGGTAGAGAGGAGGAGGAGGTGAGAGGGCTGGGGTGCAGGCTGTGAAGAATGTAACAGGTACTTGTGCGTTGGTGTGCTAACAGGCACCACAGATAGCTGTTTGTCCCTTCTGCCAGTGATAAGGGAGATGGCTCCTTTTGGTCAGAAGGGGCCCCTAAGTGTGCTGTCTGAGGCTGGAACTTTGGGGATTTGTCTTTGTGTCTTAGCCAGGGTCACTATTACTGTGACATAACCATAAGCGGTTTGGAAAGGAAAGGGTTTATCTGGCTTACACTGCTCCTCACTGAGGGAAGTCAGGACAGGAACTAAAGCAGGGCAGGAACCTGGAGGCAGGAGCTGATGCAGAGGCCATGGAGGGTGCTGCTTACTGGCTTGCTCCCCATGGTCAGCTTTTTTATAGAACCCAGGACCACCAGCCCAAGGATAACCCCACCCACCATGGAGATTGGCCCCTCCCCCATTGATCACTAATTAAGAAAATGCCCTACTGGCCTGTCTACAACCCTATGTGATGGAAGTATTTTCTCAATTGAGGCTCCCTATTCTTCTCAGATGACTGTAGCCGGTGTCATGCTGACATAAAAACCAGTCAGCACGCTTTGTGAGCATGCCAGCCCAGAAGCCAGTGAGGGGCTGATCCCAAGGGTCCGTGTGGCCTGTGGGAAACGTCTGTGACTGCATCTCAGTGATGAGTGTGGTCCTCCCTGTCTTCCACAGAGCAGAACGAGGGGACGTGTCCTACTGGGCACACGCCAGCCAACGGCAGCCACCTGCCAGGTCCCCAGCATACCCTCCTGACAGACACCTTGCTGCAGAAGGATGAGGCCGAGAGACAGAAGTGAGGAGGGAGGGAGGGAAGGACGGAGAGAGGGATGGGGAGGGAGGGCCACCAGGAAGCACATGTGGGGCAGTCAAGGGCAGGTGGGAGATGGGAAAGGGTGAGGACCCTGAGGCCGACCGTGGGACTCTTACCTCATCACTCTTAGGCCTCAGTTACCCTGTCTGAGGAATGGGCTGGTCTGGATACATTCATTAGTCTAACCCAGAGGGGTGGATATATATACTTCTGAGCTAGTCAAGAGGAAGAAATAAAGACAAGCCATGTCGATAAAACAGTAAAGAAAAATCCAGCAAGAGGGAGGACATAAGATGGGATGGTCTTTCCAGGGTCCCAGGAGGGCATGGTGGGGAAGGGGGGTCAGTCAGTGAGACTTCTGCAGGGTAGATGGGAAGGGTGTGACAGGCCCAGGAAGCAGCCTGTTTGAAGGATCTGAGGTAGGAGCCTGGAGCAGCAATGGCTGAGCGGGGAAGGCTCGTTCCCAGTTAGGAGCGTCAGCCCCAGCTCTGTGTGTATCACTCTTCCCCAACTCACTGCCAGCACACTCGCTGCTGCTCCACCTGAGAGAGGCCTCAGTGGGCTGGCTGAACATCCAAGCTCCTGCCACAGGCAGCAGAATGACCCCATGGAACAGGAATAAAACCAGGAAGGCCGCAGACTGACATTGCAGGTCCCATGACACCCACTGTGGTGGAGCCCATCAAGAGCTCTGCTTTATAGATAAGCATAGACAGGGTTACCTGTCCCAAGGCTGCTTCCAGATTGCCACACAGAGGCTCATACTAATTGTAAATGCTCAATCAATAGCTCAGGCTTGTTACTAACTAGCTCTTACATTTTAAGTTAACCTATTCCTTATTTATGCTCTGCCACATGGCAGGACCTTTATCAGCATGGCATGTTTATCTCCTGCTCCCTGTGCATCTGGCTGGTGACTCCTGACTCCGCCCTTCCTCATCCCATCATTCCCAGTTTGGCTTTCCCACCTAACTTTATTCTGTTCAGCTATTGACCAGTCAGCTTGTTTATTAAACCAATCATAGCAATATACATTCATACAGTATAAAGGAATATTCCCCAGCAGACGACACACTGAGGCCCAGGGCGTCAGTGTCAGCCACAGGGGACTGTAGCAGCGGAGCAGACTGTGGGAGCGGTAGATATATCAGGTCTGGATTCCTCATAAAGTGCAGAGAGTGGGGAGGGCGTAGCTCAGGGTGGGACCAGGTCGGTCCCTGCAACCAGCATGAGCAGTCCTGTCTCTGCAGGGGCCTCCAAGAAGTCCACGTCACCTTGGCAGCCAGGCTGGGGGAGGCAGAGGAGAAAATCAAGGTGTTACATTCAGGTATGACCCCCGGCTCAGGTGGCAGCCCTCAAACTAGGTGGCTGGAAACAGTGTGCGGGTCAAGCCATAAACTTGGGGAGATGGGTTGGGTGAGCCCCCCAAGATGGAAAGGAAGCCAGAAATAGGGTGTAGAGAACAACTCGTTCAGCAGGGGCTAGCCCAAAGCCGCAAGCTTGGATGGAACCAAACGGGTGATTCTTTGACAGCACTGAGCCCTGGAGGCAGTGGCAGAGATGGTGTGGGGGGCACCTGGTGGAACCAGGTTTCCAGGAAGGTGGCTACTGCCCTGGGCCACGAGGCAGGATCTGGTGGCCCAGTAAGTAACCTACCCTTTAAATTTTTCCATGTAACTGGCAGGCAGCTGAGGCAGGAGGATTAAGGCTAGCCTGAGCTACACAGTGAAATACTGTCCCTAAACACCAAAACAAAGGGAAAAAAGAAAAAACAAACAAACAAAACCACTGAATTTTTCTAGAAATCTCTCGGTGTCAGTCACAAACTGAAGCTCCTGGCTTTTCTGGCAAGGCTGGCCTCCGGGTGGGTCTAGTGGCCCCACCCAGGCCTGCAGTGCAGGGCAGGGGACAGCCCCACTAAGTCACTGCTCCCTGCCCCTCTCAGGCTATAACACAGTGGTCCTCAGCCTTCCTAATGCTGCGGGCCCTTTAATACAGTTCCTCATGCTGTGGTGACCCCAACCACAACTTTATTCTCATTGTACCTCATAGCTGTAACTGTGCTACTGTAATGAATCTTAATGTAATTATCTTATACGTGACCTCGTGAAAGGGCATCCGCGACCCAAAAGGGGTCATGATCCACAGGTTGGGAACCCACTGCTCTAAAAGGCCCTCATCTGTCCCAGACGGGAGGGTTTCCCCCCTGCCAGCTATTCAATCCCTTTCCACCCAAACTGCCTTCCAGCGTGTATGGGGGTGGGGGCTGGCCAGTGCTGCTCCTCACCGGGTCTTCACCCCTCCCAGCGCTAAAGGCCACACAGACGGAGCTACTGGAGCTGAGGAGGAAATACGATGAGGAGGCTGCGGCCAAGTAAGTGAGCTGGGGATGCCTTCTCCCTCTGTACACACCACACACGCGCGCACACGCGCGCGCGCACACACACACACACACACACACACACACGCACACGCACACATACACGCATGCGCACACATGCACACACGCACACACATACGCACGCACACATACACACACATACGCACGCACACACGCACACACACAGGCAACCTCTTTCTGACTCTCCACTCTCTGAGCGGTGCTGTCCCTCATTCCCAGGCATGCACCCAATCCATCTTCCCATACCACTCACACACCACAGGCACAACACCCTTGGACCCACCTGAATGAGGCTACTGGGCACCCTCACCCCCGACCCTAACCCCTGACCCATGGAGGCCAAGTGACAGCATTGCAGTGACTCAGAGTGGAAGCCCTTCTTCAGGTTTAAGACATCACTCAGTCCATAAGCATCGAGTGCCTACTGCTTATATGGTGCTGTGCCTCTGAGACCCGGGGGGAACCATGAACTCCTGCCCTGACACGGACAGTAACAGCCACGAGGCTGCCCCACTTTAGTGAGAGCCCACACAGACAGTAACAGCCACGAGACGTCCATTCATAGTTACTGTTGAGCACTTGCTGTGTGCAGGCGCTGTGCTGAGCTTGTGATCGCTGTCTCCAAGGGAAGGGAGACAGAGGCATTGAAGGCAGGTGTGGCCCAGGCAGGCAGCCCAGTGCACCTTGAGCAGTCGGGACAGCCGGTGCAGGGAAAGCCTAGAGCATGTGTACACACAGGTGTGACCAGCAGTGTCCCCCAGATCCCAGAGTCCCACCCAGCTAGGCAGACCTGTCCTGGGCCCTCAGTGTGGAAGAAGTGGTACCATTGTGTGGAGGAGCTGACTCTTAGGGGGAAGGGCGCTCAGTAGAGGTACAGTGGGGGGCAGCACTGGTGGTGGCTCCCCAGAGATGGGGGCCCTGAGGGTGGTGGGGGCTGGGCTGCCTTCAAGAGAAGTTTTGAGGCACAGTCCCCGGTTCCCAGCAGTCAGGATTCTTTTCCACTCTGCCTGTTTTTGTCTCTGGTGGGGAGTGTGGAGCACAGCCTCCATGGCCCACACTGAGGTACAGTGGAGGCTGCAAGCCAGTCTCAGGGCCCCTTTCCTTTGTGTCTAGGGCAGACGAGGTCGGCCTGATCATGACGAACCTGGAGAAAGCCAACCAGGTAAGCAGAAAGCCCCCCCCCCCGAAGCTTCCAGTGGATGGGGATGGGGGCAGGACTGAGGGAGAAGCGCTGGTTGGGAGGTGTGTGGGCCCCAGCTCTCTGGCCTTGCCAGGCTCCCTGAAATGCCACAGCTGAGGCCTAACCAGGACAGGACTACAAACTCCTCATCCATGGACATCCCCATGGTGAGCAGGCTGGCCAGTCCTGTGCCAGGACACATGGCAGTTATCCTCGGGTCACTACAGGAGGCCCTGTGGCAGGGGACACCTTGGGCACCTTGGAGCTGGCTTTCAAAGCTTGCTGGGAGGCCAGTCCCTGTGGGCACAGTGCAGACTCCTGACACCTTTTGAGCCTCAGCTCTTGCCACCATGGGATCAGTGTCCCCCAAGAGGCAGGGCCAGGGCAGTGGTGACAGTGGCTTTCCTGAGCTCAGCTCCTGTGGTTGGTTGCTTGGACTTTCTGTTTGGTTTGAGGCAGGATCTGCTGTGTCTCAGGCTGGCCTTGAACTGCCAGAGTAGCTGACAATGACCTTTAACTCCTGCTCCTCCTGCTAGGATTACAGGTGTGTGCCGCCACGTTACATTTCCTATAACCTGTGCTGGGGATTGGAGCCTGCGGCTTCACGCGTGCTGAGCAAGCCCTACCAACTGAGCCACATCTTAGGAGGCTTCCTGTGTTTTTTTTGTTTGTTTGTTTTTTGTTTGTTTGTTTTGATTTTTCGAGACAGCGTTTCTCTGTAGCTTTTTTTTTTGGTTCCTGTCCTGGAACTAGCTGTTGTAGACCAGGCTGGCCTTGAACTCACAGAGATCCGTCTGCCTCTGCCTCGCGAGTGCTGGGATTAAAGGCGTGCGCCACCACCGCCCGGCTTCCTGTGTGTTTTTAATAATAATTAAAGGATCCCTATTTTTAGTATTTATATTTATAGTATTTTTAGTGGATTTTCTTGTTGTTTTTCCAGTGTTTTGAGGCAGGGTTTCTCTGTGAAGCCCTGGCTGTCCTGGAACTCACTCTGTTCAAATTCAGAGATCCCTCTGCCTCTGCCTCCTGAGTGCTGGGATTAAAGGCTTGTACTACCACAGCTTGTTTTTTATTTGTTTGTTTGTTTCTTTTTGTTGTTGTTGTTGTTTTCTGAGACAGGGTCTCATTGTAGCCCTGGCTGGCATGGAAGTTATTATGAAGACCAGGCAAGCCTTGAACTCACGAGAGCTGCCTGTCTCTGGGTCTAAAAGCACCACCATGCCCAGCCTATTTTATACTTTTAATTAGCTCATTCACTCACATGGTTCAAAATTTAAAAAAAAAAAAAGATAACTCAGCAGATCCTGGGGCAGTGCCCCTCTCCCCAGCAGCCTGCTGACCAGTTTCTGGGCGCTTCTTCCAGAGATGCCACCCATTCACAAGTGAACACGTAGACGCTCATGAGCCCACATGCTCCATATGCCTCCGGTGGAGTCTGCCCTGTGCCCACTGGCATGCACTCATCTAACCCAGAGGCAGCAGGCTTTGCTTCAAACACCGGGAAATAAATATTTTAGCTCCTTCAGCCATAGTTTGTGTCACAGAGAGGCAACTTCGTCATTGCAGCAGGAAAGCTTGGACATTGTGTCCATGAGTGAGCATGCCTGTGTGCCAATAAAGCTTTATTTGTAAGAACAGGCAGTGGCTTATAGATTGCTGACTCTGCTCTACCCAGGCCACTGTGGATGATTGTTTATAGTTAATGTCAACCTTTCCCCTCCTCTCAACCAGTGCGTTCACAATTAACCTCAGGCAGATACCATCTCACACTTGTGTGAGCCAATGGGTATCACCGTTCCTGAAAGTGGAATTACTGGGAAAGAGGTCTGTGCTTTCTGGACATGGCAAATGGAGCCACACTGATTTCCTGGCTCCCCTTTTGCAGGGACCAGTTTGGTTTCCTGATAATGAAGCCAGTGCCATGTGTCCAAACTTTCAGATCTTGGCCAATGGCATGGGCTTTAGAAAAGGTGGTATACACCTGTGGTAGAGACAGGAGGACCAGGAATTCAAGGTCATACTCAGCCACAAGTTCAGAGCCAGTTCAGACTATAGAAGAGCCAAGTGGCTCTCCCAGAGGCCTATCACAGTCTGTGAACTGGGGCCACCTCTGCAGATGTCCCCTCTGGGGCACAATCTAGACCCAGTCTAGAGCCACCTGGGAATGGGTGTGGACAGCCACTTCCTGCCCTTCCCCCCGCTGGCAGAAGGAGTATGCTTGTTTTTGGGGTCCCAGGCACCCCAACATCATCTAAAGGTGCCCCTGGCAGCCTCTGTTCTATAATGCCATCTCACCAGGAAAGGAAAGGTGCCCAGTCACGAGCTCAGTGGTGGCTTCCTAGGTCGTGGCCTGGGTCAGGACCCACAACATGAGCACCTAGATCCTGGGAGCCCCAGGATGCTGCAGGTCTCGCTTTATGTCTCTCACTCACTCCCTTCTTCCCTCCACAGCGAGCAGAGGCCGCCCAGCGGGAGGTGGAAAGCCTACGGGAGCAGCTGGCCTCGGTTAACAGCTCCATCCGCCTGGCTTGCTGTTCCCCTCAGGGACCCAGTGGGGTAAGGCTGTACCTCAGAAGGGAGTGTGGCAGAGGGAAAGACTAGAGGAGGCCACATCTCTGCCCATGGGAAAAGTGGGAGGTCCTGGAGGGCACTGTGGATGTGAGCAGGGACTCATGGGGGCTGGCGTTGTTAAGGTCGGCCTCCTGTTTTACCAGTAATGCTGGTAATGCTGTAGCCACCATTTTAAGTGGTCCAGCTTCCATCGACTGTTGATTAACAAAAAGCCTTGTGTCTTCCTTCGGATGCCTCCATCACCTTGCCCGGGAATGCTGGAATTGTTCACAGATCGGAGAGGGTCACACCCATTACAAGGTGTGCCAAGATTTGGGCAAAGTGATTGAGGTGCAGTGCGTTTGGTGGCCACCAGGGGGTACTGTGGAACATCGGTCTCGTATTGGTTGGTGGCTGCTTAGGACCTTATGGCCCTGATCAGGCACTAGAAGGCTTGGGGCTTGTACTTAGCCCTTAGCCCTTAAGTCCTAAAACTTACAGGTGACTCCCATGGGTCCTGTCCCTTCTGCCAGCCACATGCTATACAGAAACCGCCTCGAGGTCCCTGAACAAGTTAGCCCATCTTTACCCTTTTTCCTGGCCAGCACCTCCTAGGGTCCTGGGGTCATTGCCTACCTAAAGGTTTTAGTCACCGCCCACCATTCTGCCCTTATGTCATCTCCAGTCTGCCCCCTTCCCATGTTTCTGCATGCGGTGTTCATGTCATCCTTAACACGTGGGCACTATGTCAGAACACTCCTTCAGTGTGTATACTGCACAGTGTCTCTGTCTATAGCCGAGACAGTGTGTGTGCACACACGTTGACTGTGCCTCAGTTTCCTCCCCTCATCCTCACCTACCTTACAGGGTTATGGAGAGGACTGCGTGGCTCACAGAAGGTGCTGGGAACCAGCCAATGCTTTTGACTGCTATGATGAGCATGTGGCTCTGCTCATCAGAGTTCATGGCCTCTTGCACCCACGCGTGTGTGTGTCTGGGATGATATGGATCAGTGACTGTGGGTCTTTGGTGTGAGACGTTCAATGTGTGTGTCTGTCTGTCTGTCCGTGAGAGACTCCAGGAAGGTACATGTGACTGGCTCCCAGGAGACGCTGTCTTTGTTGACCTGCCAGGTGACTGTCCCAGAGAAGCGCTATCTAGAGAGCGCCAGAGCCTTGGTGGCTGTCTGGGGAGGAGTTACCGGTGGTTCTTAATTAACCCCCCTGGAGCCTGCAAATGGCTAGCCAGCCACAGGGAGTCTGGCTGGTTTGGGAGGCAGTTTTTCTGAGCACAACAGTGGCGCTTGATGCTAATTAATTTAATGTATTAATGGCATCCGCTTCCTGTTTTAATTGGCATTTATCTCCAAGAAGAAAGCAGGATTAGTAGTGGTGGGCTGTTTTTGTGCAGGAAGGTTTTCTTTCTTTTTTTTTTCTAAGTACTTTTTAGATTGTGTGACTAAGCCTGAGACTAGCCTGACCCAGGTCCCACAGAGTCATAGGGACACAGGGGCAGTCTCCAAGACTCTAGATGGGTGACAGGCCTGGAACAAATTAGGAGATAGAAGATGCCACAGTAATGTGGACTGTGCCTGGGGTATCTTTGATCTAGCCTGAGGCTCCCTGGTTCCCTGGATGGGTCGATTCCCTCAAACCTGTTTTGGAATTTCCTTTGCCACAGTTCCTCCCTGCTCAGCTCCCCCCCCCCCTTTTTTTTCCTTTCTTTGTGTGTACGCATACATGTACGCATATGGGCGTATATGTGTGTTCCCGTGTGTGTTGAAGCCAGAGGACAACCTTGGATGCTGTTCCCTGGAGGCTGTCCACCTTATTGTCTGAGATAAGTTCTCTCATGACCTGGACCGCAGGGACTAGGCTAGGCTGGCCGGGTAGTGAACTCCAGGGATCCAGTTGCCTCCACCTGCCCAGCACTGGGCTTCACAAGGAGGCCGTCACGCCCAGCCTTTCCTCATGTGCTCCAGAGATGAAACTGAGGCCCCCCTACTTAACCAACAGAGGCTTAGCTGACCTGGAACCTTGTGGTCATCCTCCTGCCTCTGACATCCAGCCATGGTTGTTCTTTGGCAAGAAAGGTTTTGAATGGGGCATGGCTTATGTAGAGGAAGCTGTGCAGGCCATACATAGGAGATAGGAGATGCCTGGGATGTTGGATCACCAGACGGAATGTTCCCTTCTGCTTGGCTACCAGGGACGGCATGCCCTGGCTCAGCCTCTCAAAGCCGCTCACAACCCATTCTGTCCCCAGGAGAAGGTGAGCTTCACGTTGTGCTCAGGTCCCCGGCTGGAGGCAGCACTGGCCTCCAAGGACAGAGAGATCCTGAGGCTGCTGAAGGATGCACAGCAGCTACGACACTCCTTGCAGGAGCTGGAGGAGGTCTCAGCCAACCAGATCGCTGAGCTGGAGCGGCAACTGGCAGCCAAATCTGAGGCCATAGAGGCAGGTCCCAGGGTGGCAGGGTTGGTGGCAGGCTGGGAGCACGGGGCCAGTGTCACTGACCCCATTTGTCTTCTAGAAACTACAAGAAAAGCTCGAGGCCCAGGCTGACTATGAAGAGATTAAAACAGAGCTGAGGTATGAGGCTGAACGGTGCTGGCCGGGACTGTGTGTGAAGCCCATGACCGCCCCTCTCACCTTCCCACTGCAGTGTCCACATCTCCTCCAGTTAGCACTTGGCCCATCAAAACTGGTCCAGTTCAAGCTAGGCATGGTGATGCATACCTGTTAGCCTAGCATTCAGGAGGCTGAGGCAGGGGGCTGTCACCCCAGCCTGGTCTTCAACAAAACAAACTGGTTGTCTTAGTTTGGTCTCTACTGCTGTGGTAAAATAAATGCTAACGCCGGGCGATGATGGCGCATGCCTTTAATCCCAGCACTTGGGAGGCAGAGGCAGGCTGATCTCTGTGAGTTCGAGACCAGCCTGGTCTACAGAGCTAGTTCCAGGACAGGCTCCAAAGCCACAAAGAAACCCTGTCTCGAAAAACCAAAAAAAGGGCTGGAGAGATGGCTCAGTGGTTAAGAGCATTGCCTGCTCTTCCAAAGGTCCTGAGTTCAATTCCCGGCAACCACATGGTGGCTCACAACCATCTGTAATGAGGTCTGATGCCCTCTTCTGGCCTGCAGACATACACACAGACAGAATATTGTATACATAATAATAAATAAATATTTAAAAAAAAATGCTAACGCAAGCCGCAAGCTTGTAACTTACAGATTCCAGGCCATCATCAGGGGAGGCCAGGGCAAGAAGCAGGAGCTGGAGCAAAGGCCATGGAGGATGCTGCTTCCTGGCTTGCTCAGCCTGCTTTCTTAGAGCACCAAGGACCACTTTGCTTGTAGAAGGGCTTTCCTTCCCACACCAATCACTAATCAAGGAAACACCCCCACAGCTATAGGCCAATCTCACAGAGACATTTTCTCAGAATGACTCTGGCCTGTGTCACGTTGACAGAGAAACTAGCCCCGTCCTGTTCCGTGAAGACGTGGAGATAGTCACCTTGTCATAGTTTGCAGTAGACAGTTGACCCTTGGTGTCCCCGGGGTCAGATGCCTAAGCCCCCAGTATGACTGTGGTAGTGTACTCCATGGAAGCCAGGCTCAGCCTCCTGTGACTTCATCCTCTCTTCTCCCGTGACCCCTAGCCCAGTGGCCGCACATCCCTCCTTTCCTGGGAGCTGCTTTAGTGCTCAGCATACAGCCCAAGGCAAATCCAATTTTCGCTTTTTGGAACTTTCTGAAAAACAATGTATTCTATCGTTTCCATCCATGTTTGCTAAAAGCACAAGGCCGGGTAGCCCAATGGCAGAGGATTTGTGAGGCATGCAAGAGGCCCTGGGTCCCTTCCCTAGAGCCACGAAGGAATGGAGAAGAAGGGGTGGGAAGCAAGAGAGAGCTAGGAGAAGGGGAGAGCGGTTGATAGTACTGTAAACTGTAATCCCAGCCCCTGAGAGGTGGAGGCAGGAGGATCAGGACTTCAAGGCTAGCCTCAGCTACATAATGAGTTTGAAGCTAGCCTGGGCTACCTGAGACCCACAGACCCAAGGTTGCCTGGGAAGAATCTAGCAGCAAAGGTATAGACAGCACCTCACTTGGGGCCTCCCCTCCTGCTGGGGCGCTGACCCCAGGCCTCTTCACTTTCTCTGGCAGCATCCTGAGAGCCATGAAGCTGGCCTCCAGCACCTGCAGCCTCCCGCAGGTACATGTCCCCGCCTCCATCCCTGTCCCCAGAAGCCAGCTGCCCCCAAGACTGCACCAACCATGCCGTCTCAGCCTTGCTTCCTGTCTCCTCAGGCCCTGACCAAGCCAGATGACCCACTGAACATGGCCAAGGAGACGTTCTTTCCCAGCCAGAAGTTCCTGATGGAGAAGCCGGCACTGCTGGCCAGCCCTGGTAGGGGACAAGGGACACTCTAAGGGCCACCTGGGCTGGGGTCTGGGCAGGGATGCCTCTGGACTGTTTAACCCCCTCCCCAGGGCCACTGCTGTCTATGAGGCAGGAGATCCAAGACCAAGCACGGGAGTGGAACACATGCTGTGTGGTGCTTCCTCACATCCAAAGTGCTAGGGAGTCCCAAGTCTCCCGATGACCTCCCTTGACCCTGAGTCCAGCTGGGCTTTAATAAGAAGTCAGGACGGGGAGGTGTCCATACCCCACCCCACAGCCAGCCCTCAAGGAATGGCGCACAGCTTAAAATTGCCTTCTCCCCACAAGTGGCTCAGTGACCTTTTAACCTTGTGACCCTCCCCAAGAATACAGCAGGGTCATTAGTCATCCCTTCACTTCTAAACTGAAAGTGCTGGTGGCCGAAGTGGTCACAGTGAGCCCATCCCCGCTTGCTAGGGTAATCATCCCAATGGCAGCAGAGGGCGCCCACAAACCAGCATTTGAAGGGGGTCCGAGGAGGTGGGATTTGAGAATGCAGGGGAAACAGCCAGCGTGGGTGTTTATCTCTGAGGTCTATAGCCTTTCCTTCTCCCTGTCCCTCCATCACCCCATATTTCCTGTCCCCGCTCTCTGAACCCATCTCTATCCGCTCGCTCTCCGTCCGTCACTCTAACCATGTCTCTTGCCTCTGCATATCCCTCTCCTCCATTACCATCGGCCTCTTTGTCCCTCTGTCTGTGCATCCCTCCTGGTGTTCTAGAGGAGGACCCCTCGGAGGATGACTCCATCAAGGGTTCACTGGGCACGGAGCCCCCCTACCCTCAGCTTCCACCTCCGCCAGGCCTGGAAGACCCACTGTCCCCGAGCCCTGGGCAGCCCCTGCTGGGCTCCAGCCTGGGTCCTGATGGGCCAAGGACTTTCTCACTGTCCCCCTTCCCCAGCCTGGCATCCGGGGAGAGGCTGGCTGGGGACCCACTGCTGCCCAAGAACATAATGGGCCCGGCTGCCTTCAAAGGGGAAGCGGGCAATCTGCTTGCGTGCCCACCTGCCTTCTATGGTGGTGCCAAGCCTCCAACGGCTACCGCCACCTCGGCACTCGGCCCTGAGCCCACTGGGGCCCCGGAGCCTGTGGATGGGGCTGGGCCAGAGGAGGAGCAGCTGGACACGGCGGAGATCGCCTTCCAGGTGAAGGAACAGCTGCTGAAGCACAACATTGGCCAACGTGTGTTCGGTCACTATGTGCTGGGACTGTCACAAGGCTCGGTGAGTGAGATCCTGGCACGGCCCAAGCCCTGGCGCAAGCTCACGGTGAAGGGTAAGGAGCCCTTCATCAAGATGAAGCAGTTCCTGTCAGATGAGCAGAATGTGCTGGCCCTGCGCACCATCCAGGTGCGGCAGCGAGGTGAGCCATGAAGCAGCCCCACCACCGTCCAGCGCCATGTGTAACCCGGGGTAGGTGAGCTGCTGCCCTGTGCCTCAATTTCCCCCTTTTGAGGGAAAGATGTATGACCTCACTCCCTCCTTCACTGGGCCACTTCCTCTACTTTTACTCCCCCAGACTCACCCCAGGGCAGCTCAGCCTGGGCTCTAGGCCAGTTCCCCAACTTCCCCATCTGTCAGCTCTCTGGAGAGGGGCTAAAAGGACCCAGAACGCCAGGATGGCAGAGCTGCTCAAGGAGTGGAAACTAGTCAGGCGCACGCCTTTAATCCCAGCACTCAGGAGACAGAGGCAGGTGGATCTCTGTGAGTTCCAGAACAGCAAAAGCTGCACAGAGAGACCCCATCTTAAAAAAAAGAAAAGGAAAGTGTTAGGTGTTGCCATCATCGTCACGGTCTGTTACTGTTAAGCCGAAGTCTGGCTGGGCACATGGCTCAGTGCTAAGCACTGGCCTAGCATTCCCAAGGCCCTGGGTTCCAGCCCCAGAGTCACTGTGCCATCAACCGTGTGTCCTATAGAGTAAGCTGTGGCCCTGCCCTTCCCGACGACAGTCTGGTCCACACCCTCCTGCCCACCTCCGGGGCCTGACCCCCCTACCTACAGGCCCCACAGCCGCCACCTTCGTGCCTCCCCCAGGCAGCATCACCCCGAGAATCCGCACACCTGAGACGGGCTCAGACGACGCCATCAAGAGTATCCTGGAGCAGGCCAAGAAGGAAATTGAGTCTCAGAAGGGAAGTGAGTAGACTTTAGCCAATGACCTCTGACCTTGTCTGCACCTCAAGGCTGCTCTGAGCAGGGGGCGGGCCTCCTCCATCTGTCACCCCAGAGCATTCCAAGGGCCAGAGGACCTTTCTGGTGCACAAACACGGGCATGCCACTGTTCAGGTATCTCCTGCGGCTCCCGACTGCTCCCAAGAAAATATCCCAGCCGTTTAGCAAGACCTCCAGACCAGAGTCTTCATGCCCTCCACGCCTCTCCCAGGACTCCTATAGACCCTGACACTACGCCCTACCCAGGACGTTTAACCAACTCCCATTCACTTCCTGATGCGTCACCTCCTCCAGGAAGCCCCCATCTTACTCAGATGGGCTGGGGTCTTCCCACTGTGACCTACAGTACTGAGTTTGGGATAACTGGACTGGCTTATGCTGCGATTAGCTGATTAGCTGTGTGACCTCGGGCTAGTAATCTGGCCTCTCTCTCTGCCTCCCATCTTTAAGATGGGAATGGTATTAGCCCACTTTTCTGAAAGCTGTAGTGTCAAGTGAGGTCAGTGCTCACCAATGTGGAGGGAATGCAGGTACACAGAGGAACATAGACAGAGCAATACAGTCACAACCATCTTCCATCCGGGCGGTGGCGCACGCCTTTAATCCCAGCACTCGGGAGGCAGAGGCAGGCGGAGCTCTGTGAGTTCGAGGCCTGCCTGGGCTACAAAGCAAGTTCCAGGACAATCAGGGCTTCAAAAGGAAACCCTGTCTCAAAAAAAAAAAAGAAAGAAAGAAAGAAAAAGGGAAGGGAAGAAGAGGGGAGGGAAGGAAGGAAGAAAGAAACAAAGAAGGAGATCTTCCTTTTCCTTGTGATTCTGCAGTCAGTAGAATCCCTGCCACTGACTTAGGGGGCTTCTGCCCTCAGGCCCAAGTTGCACACTTAATACCCTGCAGTACATCCTTGGCTGCCTGTGATGCTAGGTTCAGTGCTCCCACCCCACTGTGCGGTGTCTCCTGCCCCCTGGTGGAGGATCAGCGCAAGTGTCCTGGCTGCAAAGCCGTATAAGGAAAATGTGTCCCCGACTGAGGGCACATGCCCGGTGGACTGTCTGCACTGCCCCACTATCTAATCCTCAGAGCCACTCATGATACATCTTATAGCTCCTACTGCATGCTAGACAGGGCTACAGATGCTGGTGAGATTTAGCAGTCTGGGTGACAGACTGTGTTAAACTGTGTTAACTGGCAGTGTTAAAGTTAGCAACAGGATCGAGAAAATGTTCACGCTCGGTAACAGGGCCAGCGACAAGAGACTAAGTTACAAGGGTGGGCACACCCCACAACTCCCACCTCCACAAGCCCCAAACAGCTGGGAAGAACCAAGTATAAAGAGTACTAGCCCTTGCCAAATCTGCCCTTGGTTTGTAATATTCTCTCTGCTCACTTCCTGTGTGGCCTTCTCTTTGTATGTGTTCATTCGCTGAATCCTGTAGCCAACTGAGCCTCTGGGAACTATGGCCTCCACCCAGTTTAGAGAGTCCGTGTGCCTGTGACCCGGCCCTCCTCTCTCCTCTCCTCCCCTCCATAGCCTGTTTTTTTGTTTTTCCTATCAGTTTATCGTGTTTGCCATTCAATAAGATCTTTCCCTAAATTGTGTTGTTTAACTTACTTGCTTGGTGCTTCTTGGAGACATGTTACACTTCCGATCAATTTTTTTTTTTAAATTTTAATCTGACATAGGATTTCTCTGTGTAGCCCTGGCTGTCTGTAGACCAGGCTGACCTCTGAGCGCTGGAATTAAAGGTGTGCGCCACCATGCCCAGCCTGTGGATCACCTTCCAGAGCTTTGTTTTCTGTCCTGGTGTGTCACTAAGATTCCTGCCTGGCTTTGCAGGGAACTCCCGTCTCGCTGCTGTGTTCTACCGTGTCCACACCATCGCTCATTATCCGGTCTTTTTCTTAATCTTGAACTTGTACACTGTGGGCTCATGGCACATATAAAAGGCATGGTTTAGGTTTGGGCTTTGCCTTGGACACCGTCTTGGCTCCATCTTCACTTTCCCTGTATGTTCTAAGATTTTACTATCGATCTGATTATTTTTTAGATGCCTGTCTAATACTCCACCAGAGCATTACTGCCTGACCAGTCCCCCACTGTTGGACACAGAGGTTGCCCCCACATTCATATGGTATAAACACAACTTGGTCTGATAATGGGCCCTTGTTCACCCTGTCACCCTCCCCCCACAGGTGAGTCCAAGAACTCCACAGCTTCTGTGAGCATCCCCAACGGCACAGCCTCCTCCAGCACCTCGGAAGACGCCATCAAGAACATTCTGGAACAAGCCCGCCGTGAGATGCAAGCCCAGCAGCAGGCCCTGCTGGAGATGGAGTCGGGACCCAGGGGCCGCTCTGTGCCTCCCTCTCCTCCGGAGCGGCCCTCGCTGGCCACTGTGAGCCAGAATGGGGCCCTGGCCTGCGTGAAGCAGGAGGATGGCGGTGGCGGCTGCAGCAGTAGCAGCAGCAGTAGCAGTGCGCAGGCGCCGCTTGCCGTCCTGTCCCCGGCTGCATTTGTGCAGCGGATCATCCGCAAGGTGAAGTCCGAGATCGGCGATGCGGGCTACTTTGACCACCACTGGGCGTCGGACCGCGGCCTGCTCAGCCATCCATACGCCTCTGTGTCGCCCTCCCTCTCCTCCTCTTCCTCCAGCTACTCTGGACATCCCAATGGGCGAGCCTGGCCCCGTGGAGATGAGGCAGCCATCGCCCCTGAGGACGAAGCAGCCGTGGGCGAGGATGAGCCCCCCAGGGTGGGAGAACTCAAGGCTGAGGCTGGGGTCCCAGAGGTGGGCGGCGGGCGGCTGCCCTACTACCCGGCCTATGTGCCCCGCACGCTCAAGCCCACGGTGCCGCCCCTGACACCTGAACAGTACGAGTTATACATGTACCGGGAGGTAGACACACTGGAGCTGACCCGACAGGTCAAGGAGAAGCTGGCCAAGAATGGCATCTGCCAGCGCATCTTCGGGGAGAAGGTGTGGACCACAGGGGACCTAGGGACCCAAGAATAAGGCCCACTGAGACCGTGGCCCTAAGATCTGTAGTCTGGAGGGTGACCCGGGTGGGAAGCCACTGCTCAGGAGCCCAGTCAGATGTCTGACTGGTATCTAGCGATCCCTGGACACTAAGCCAGGTAAAAGCCAGTTCCCTGCCTCCCACACTCCTCTGGAGGTCCCATGGTCCAGCCCCTGAAGATTAAGGACTCAGCCCAGTCCAGTACCTTAATGTCTCTGGTGTTGGAACCTCAGGTTTAAATAGCAGAGGTTCAAGAAGGGGTCACAAACCAGAGCTGGGAGAGAAGACTTAAGTGGGAGGTACAAAGTGGCATCCGGGAGGGACAGTGACCCTTAAGGTCACGTGGGAGTTCTGTACACAGGGCCGTGCCGAGGGTGGAGAGCAGGTTCTGTAGGGCCTGGGAGCAGCCAGGAAGCCCACATATGGGATTTGCTAATCTGCCTTCCACCTGTAGGTCCTGGGATTGTCCCAGGGCAGCGTGAGCGACATGCTGTCACGGCCGAAGCCATGGAGCAAACTGACCCAGAAGGGCCGAGAGCCCTTCATCCGCATGCAGCTGTGGCTATCGGACCAGCTGGGCCAGGGCCAGGCCCCACCCCCGCAGCCCAGCACCACACAGGGTGAGTACAGGGGACAGGGCCTTGCTGGCCCACCTCTGCCCCCTCTCTATCTTCAACACCATTCTACAGCCCCCGGTGCTGTCACCTGGGACACGTGTTCCTGACCCACGCCCCCCTTGCCCTCCTCTGTTCTACCCAGCAGAAGTGCTGAAGGCTTGGGCCCAAGAATTTAGAGCAGGTGGGACAGACAAAGCCGCTGGAGCCCTGTACTTCCTCCCCCCCACAGGATCAAACTCACCAGCTCCCTAGAGACCCAGCATTGCTCTTCAGTCTGTCCTAGCACAGGCCTGGGCAGTCAGCTGGTCACTAATGGGAGCAGCCGCAGGGTGGAGCCTGAACTCAGCAGGGGAAGAAAATGGAGGCCCAGAGAGTTGCCTAGAGTCACAGGGCCAGTGTTCAGGGCTGCTGGCGCCCTGTGGGTGGCACTCATTTCAGAACTTGTGGCTGCAGGCAGAAAGGCTCACCTGCCCCAGAGACCGCAAAAAGGCCAGGACCAGAGCCCAGATTTGATAACCCGATCCAGGGAAGCCACACCTTGAGTCACAGAAATAACCAGGACTGCCAGAGGGCTACGAACAAGGACTTAGTGTTAGGTGACAGAATCCCAGGTCCCAAGTGACCGTTTCACTTGAGCCGTCGGACTAGAGCTTTCCTGTTAACTCGTGGCTACAAAACACGGACAGGCTGTTGGTAGACAGACAGGCAAAGCAAGTGACAGACAGACATCTGGCAGAGACTGATGGGCAAGAGAGGCTGCAGACAGGTGGCAGACAGACAGGCAAGCAGCACTCAGGGGCGGAGACAGGAGAATTGCAAGCTCAAGGCCAGTTTTAGCCATGTATGAAGGCCTTTATCTCCAAGTGGAATTGTTGAGAAGAGTTGAACTACCGTTCATCAGTAGAATGTTTGCCTAGGATGAGGAAGGCTCTGGTTCAACTCCCAGCCCGACAGAAAAAGGAAAAGCTAGGTAGCATGAGGACCCCTGGACAGTCCCTTCCTGGGATGCACTATAGTGGCTGAAGATGCCTTGGTTCCAGTCTCAGCTCTGACAAGCCATCCTGACCAGCCATATCCAGTGGCAGTGACCACCGCACTGTCTCTTGCCTACAGCCAGTCCCACTGAGCCGAGGTCCTCACCATCACCTCCCCCAAGCCCCACGGAGCCTGAAAAGCCTTCCCAGGAGCCCCTGGGCCTGTCTCTGGAAAGCAGCAAAGAGAATCAGCAGCCTGAGGGTCGGGCCAGCTCCTCCCTGGGTGGGAAGCCCTTCTCAGGCAGCCAGGCTGCAGGGGGCATCCAGGAGATGGTGGCCATGTCCCCAGAGCTGGACACATACTCCATCACCAAGAGGGTCAAGGAGGTCCTCACTGACAACAACCTAGGTACGTGGCGAGGCCGGGGTGCTGCCCGCAGCCCTAGACTAGCTCTTCTGGACTTGGAGCAAAGTGTCACTGGGATTCTCCAGTGACCTCAGGGCCAGCCTGGAGCTTCCAGCCAGCCCTGAGCATGCAGGACCCCATGGGAGACGCATGACTCCTACCAGGACTCCTGATGAGGAACGAAAGGGAGGTGGCACAGCTTGGCTCTCAAAACTGCCCTGTGGCAGGCCTTAAGAAACCCCAGTCAGCTCAAGCCTTTAATCCCACTGCTTGGGAGGCAGAGGCAGACAGGATCTCTGAGTTGAGCCTGGGCTACACAATGAGTTCCAGGACAGCCATGTCTCGAAAAGAAAAAAAAAAATTCCATTCCCTGGAGCAATGATGATGCCTGTCCTTGGGACCAGGGAACAGGGTGACTCGTTCCTCTGAATCAGAGATGCATGCCAGCTCAGTCCCCCACCAGGGACACATGCAAGCCCAACAACTGTCACCACGGATTTTATTTTGAGAGAAAGATAGTGTTGTCTCAATACCCAACACGAAGTGGGCACGGTACTCATTCAGTAATCCTAGCACTGTAGGAAGCTGAGGCAGGAGGATAGCCACAAGATCGAAGCCTGCCTGGGCTACAGAGTGAGACCTTTTCTCAAAAAAAAGAAAAAAGTTAAAAGTCAATAACAGAGGCTAGCCCAGCAGTGGTGGCACACACCTTTAACAGCACTCGAGAGTCAGAGGCAGGTGGATCTCTGTGAGTTCGAGGCCAGCCTGGACTACAGAGTGAGTTTCAGGACAGCCAGAGCTACACGGAGAAACCCTGTCTGAAAAACAAACAAACTAACTGACTAAAAAGCATGGGGGCTGGAAAGATGGTTCAGTAGCTGAGGACACGGGCTGCTCTTTCAGTTCCTAGCACCTACATGTGTAGCTCACAACCATCTACAACTCCAGTTCCAGGAATCCAGTGCCCTCTTCTGCCCTCCTAGGGTATCAGGCAGGCAGTGTTGTGAAGACATACATGCAAGCCAAACACCCAGACACATAAATAAAAAAATAAAAACAAACAAACAAACACCTGGACCTGATGATGCACACCTGTAACTCAGAGTTAGCGTTGGGGCAGAGACACGCCGATCCCTGGCCAGCCAGGACACGGTGAGCTCCAGGACCCGTCAGAGATCCCATCTCCTTAAAAACTGAGGTTTAGAAAGCAATTGAGGAAGACCAAGATTGACCTGTGGCCTCCACTGGAAGACAGTTGGAGCCAGGTGTGTCCTTCATCCCTGTCATCAGTACTTGAGAGCCTGGGGCAAGAGGATCACAAGTTTGAGCTACCAAGCAAGATTCTTAGAACACACAAGAAGCTAGAAAGGGACAGGGGTGCCAGAAACGGGAAGCACAGAGCTTGCCCGACATGCATGGGGCCTGTGGTTTGATCCCCGGCACCCTTCCCACCAAAAACAGTCTATAACCCTGGTGACCTTCGGCAGGTGCCCCTCTAGGCTAATCCTGGGGTAGAGTTAATGGGTCAGAGGTCAGACACATTTGGAATTTGGATAGAATCCTCTAGGGTATCCTGGGGGTGGGGTACAAGCTTGTATACAATACAGGGTGTGTGTTGGCAGTTTGGAGGGGCGGTCCCATGGGAATGAAGAACCATCCTACAGAAGATCGGTTTTTGTGTTACTGCCCAGTGCCAACCCTTCCGAGTCTCTTGTGCAGAAAGAGTGCTGGGCCACCCTCCCTGGCCTGCTCCTCCTCTGACTCCCCTGGGAGTGGCTCCCTGTGGCTGGCCTGGGGTGACAATTGCCCTCTGCCCTGTCCCCAGGGCAGCGGTTGTTTGGTGAGAGCATCCTGGGGCTGACACAGGGCTCCGTGTCGGACCTGCTGTCGAGGCCCAAACCCTGGCACAAGCTGAGCTTGAAGGGCCGGGAGCCCTTTGTGCGCATGCAGCTGTGGCTGAGCGACCCCCACAACGTGGAGAAGCTGCGGGACATGAAGAAGCTGGAGAAGAAAGGTGAGACCAGGTCCCTGCCATACGCTGAAGACCCCCATCTGGCAGCAATCCCCCATCAAAATCACATGTGGCATCTTTTGTGCCGTCCACACATCCAGAGATGGCACGTGGTCTTGCCACTGTCAGCAGCACGCTGTCCCCAGCTCCCTGTCAGGCCTCTCTCTCCTCTAGATGAGCTCGATCCTCTGCCCCTTACCTAGCCTATGGGGCAGAGAGCAGACCCAGTAGTTCCTTCAAGGGCATGCTGGGAAAGTGTCAGCATTGCTGGTGCTTACCTAGCATTCATGAAGCCCTGGATTCATTCGCCAACACTGCCTAAACCAGGCATGGTACCACACATCTATAATTTCAGCACCATCCAGGAGGCGGAGGTGGGAAGATCAGAAGTTTAGTGTCATCCTAGGTTACATAGTGAGTTCAAGGCCAGCCTGGACTGTGTGATACCTTGTCTCAAGTCAAAATAAGATACACCTCCAAGGACCTAAAGACTCCCGCTAGACCCCACTGCTTAAAGTTCCCAACTCCTCCTCCCAGTATCGCTCAGGTGGGCTTAAGCCTCTTAGAGCGAGTCTTTATCTGTACAGCCAGCCAGCTCCCAAATAACCACACAGAGACTTAGTATTAATTATGAAAGCTTGGCCAATAGCTTAGGCTTGTTTCTAACTAGCTCATGTAACTTAGTTGACTTTCTGCCTTATGGCTTTATTACCTCATCTTCCTATTACCCATCCTGTTTGCTCTGTGTCTGGCTAGCAACCCTGCCTTCTTCTTCCCAGCATTCTCTCTGCCCTGAAAACCCTACCTAGCTGTTGACTGTTGAGCTTTTTACTAAAACAGTCACAGTGACATATCTTCACACAGCATAAAGGACCATCCCACAGTCGCCTCTGGAGAACCTTCTAGATCTAAACCGCAGCAGAGCTTTTGCTCATGTTTTGTTGTGAGGTCACCATGCCTTCTACCATAAGAGGGCTTATTCAAAGTGGCCCTCACACAGCAAACTCTTGTGAAACTTAGTGGCACTTCTAACAGCCTTGCTGGCCACAGAGCTCCCTGGTTTGAGCGCCCTCTGACTGCAAGCACCCCCTCATGGCCTCTGGAGTGGCTGTGTTACAGAATATCCCCTAACCTCCACCAACCTCACAAGCAATAGCACAGGAGACAGGCCAGCATCTCGGCAAAGCCAAGGGGGCAGTAACAGGACAGGAGTGGGGACACGGAGGGCTCTGCTGGGCTGGCTGGCCACTGCCCCTGGAGATCTACCACCCCTGCCAAGTGGCAATGGCCCCTCACCCCACCCCTCTCTCTCCAGCCTATCTAAAGCGCCGCTATGGGCTCATCAACACAGGCTCGGACAGCGAGTCACCAGCTGCGCATTCCGAGTGCCCCAGCCCCTGTCAGCAGCCACAGGAGCTGAGCCTCATGCAGGCAAAGAAGCCACGTGTGGTGCTGGCACCCGCCGAGAAGGAGGCGCTGCGGAAGGCCTACCAGCTAGAGCCCTATCCCTCGCAGCAGACCATAGAGCTGTTGTCATTCCAGCTCAACCTCAAGACCAACACCGTCATCAACTGGTTCCACAACTACAGGTAGTCACGGATTGGCAGAGAGAGGGCCATGGGAACACGGACACAGGGGCCCAGTAGGTCACGGTAACACAGAGGGTCACAGGACACAGACATAAGGAAGACCTGGAGGTTCATGGGAACACCTGAGGGTTGTCTGGGCCTGGGGGCTGCACTGGATCACAAAGCTGTTTCTAGATTCCCAGATGCACTAACTCTGTCACCTCTAGCTGAGGGACCTGAGCTTTCCCCTGAGTCCCGTGTTGTAAGCTGTAAACAAGACTATAGTGTATCCCCCTTGTCAGTGTTGATGTAAAGGCCTGGTACAACCAGAACTGACAGTGACCCTAACGTCACACCCACCCTGTGCAGTGGCCTCTAGGAAGGAACACCTGCCCCACTGCAGCCTCAGGTGTGGTGGCTCCTCCAAGCATGGCCCCTTTCCATCCTCCAGTCCGGGTCTCAGAGGTCCCAAGTGCTGTGGCTTTGGCGAGGCCACATGGTTTCCTGAGGCTGGCCTAGGACCCCCTGAAGGAGGCTTGGTGGAGACTGTAGGGATCGTGTCTGAGATCCTACCCACTCTCTGAGCAAGAAGTGTCGCCAGGGTCCATGTGGCACTGTGGAAGGGTCTATCCATCCGTTCTGGGGCAGAAAGCTGTCCCAAGAGCCCCAAGAAGGAAAAAGGTTAGCAGGGGTGAGATAGACATTCATCTTCCCAGCCTGCGCGTCGGCATCACACACACCTTAGCTGTGTGGCCTTCGGCAGGTCACCAACCTCTCAGAGTCTCGTGATGATTCCACAAGATGAGACACATCACTCCTGCCCCGCCCCCAGTGCCAATCAGGAACTGTCGGAGTGAGCACCCTACGTAGAGCTTCTACTCAGTGCAGACCCAGACCATAGCACAGCAGGAGGCATGGGTCCTAACAGCTTTCTCTCCTCCCCTCCGGAGCGGCAATGGAGACACCGTCTCTGCTTCTCATTTCTCATAGGAACCAAGCATTCTAACATCATCCATCACATTCTTTAAAAACATATCCACAGTGAGCTGGGCTCCAGAGATCAGGGGGTCAAAGCCACCTTCCCTGAGCCTGATTAGCATATATATGTCATGGGCCAAGTCATTTCACTTCAGCCTGATTAATATGACAAAGAGAAGGAGAGAAGGGGCAGGTGCTTAGGGAAGAGGGCATCTTGTCTCCAGAAAACTTGAACGAAGAGGTCATGATGATTTGAGGTGGGTTTTGAAGAACAAGTAAGAGCGATCTCAGCCGGGCCGTGGTGGTGCACGCCTTCAATCTTAGCACTCAGGAGGCAGAGGCAGGCGGATCTCTGTAAGTTTGAGGCCAACCTGATCTATAAGAGCTAGTTCCAGGACAGGCTCCAAAGCTACAAAGAAACCCTGTTTCAAAAAACAAACAAAAAAAGAGCGATCTCTGTGAGTTCAAGGCTGGCCTGGTCTATGTAGTGAATTTCAAGCCAGCCACGGCTACATAATGACACCCTGTCTCCAAAAAAGGAAGAAAAGAAAAGAAGAGGCTGGGAGGAGGCAGAAACTTTTTTTTTCCTTTTCTCAATTAAAAAAAAAATTAAAAAAAGAAAAGAAAAGAAGAAAACCACGCTTTCCATAAGAAGGGCCCTGGATTCCAAACGCACCATGAGAAAGAAGGGGCCAGGCAATGCCGACAAGATCATGAAGACCTGATTGTGATCCCCAACTCTCACTTTTTTAAAGCTATGAAGTGGGCCAGCAAGTTGGGCTCAGAGGGCATCCACGCCTCCTGATGATTTTGACAACCTGAGCTTGATCCCCAGGACCCACAAGGCTAAAGGAGAGTACCAAGTCCCCCAAGGTGTTCTCTGACTTCTCATACGTGCCTACACTCTGGAGTGTATGCACGCACACTGGACAAATATATGTAATTTAAATTTTTAAAAAGAAAAGACGCATAACACCTGTGATCCCAAAGCTGGGGAGGCAGAGACAGGAAGCTCCTGGGCTCACTGGGTGATCAGTCCAGCCAGTGTGAGTACCAAGTTCACCGAGAGAGTGACTGTCTTAGAAGCTAAGGTGAAGAGTGAGTGAGAAAGACACCAGGCCGCCTCTGACCTCCATGGCTCCCCAAGACATTGAAGATAAAATAAGATGTATGAGTATTGATGAAGTTACCTCCGTATTCTTCCTTTCTTATTGCTGTGATAGAACACTGAGTGAAAACGTCTTGGGGAGGAAAGGGTCATTTGGCTGACACCTCAGTTCATGGTCTATCATTGAGGGAGGTCAAGGCAGGAACTGAAGCAGAACCCATGGGAGGAGCTGCATATTGGCCTGCTGACATGGCTGCTCCCTGGCTCATGCTGAGCTATACATATACACACACACACACACGCACACACACATATATATACACATACAGGGCAGAGCCTAGGGATGCCACCCACAGTGGACTGGGCCCTCCTACATCAGTTCACAGTCAAGACAGTCTCTCACCAACACGGCATGGGACAGTCCAATCAAGGCAGTCCTTCAGATGAGGTTGCCTCTTCCCAGGTTAATTCCGGGTTGTGTCAATTTGACAATAAAAGCTAACCACACATCAGCCAGTGTTGACTTCTGGCCTCCGTGCACACTCACATACACACAGAAGTCTCAGCTACAGCAGCAGAGAGGAACATTAATTACCTGGTGTTTGCTCAGCACCTCCTGTCCCAGGTACTAAAGGGAGGGAGGCAGGCACTGCTCCGTCAGCGGCTGTGGGAAGGAGGAACAGTGGACACTGTAAAGAACAGGACTGGAAGGCACAGCTGTAGACATGGGTGTTGCCCAGGGTGGTCGCTGTTCTTGTGGGCTGAGTCTAGGGTCAGCAGCCCCTGTCGAGCTCCAGACCCTCACCCTTGTCTCTACCACAGGTCCAGGATGCGTCGTGAGATGCTGGTGGAAGGAGCACAGGATGACCCAGACTTGGACCCAAGTGGGGGTCCCAGTGTCCTGCCACCAGGCCACACCCACATAGACCCCACCCCGCAGAGCCCTGACTCAGAGGCTGAGGACCAAAAGACCCCAATGAAGAGCCTGGAGCTGCAGGAATCTGGGAGCCCTGTACCCCTAGCAGCCCCAGACAGGGCTCTGGTGAGGATTAAGCAGGAGGAAGATACAGAGATGGACGAGGACAGCCAACCCCTGGATGTAGGGGATCCAGACAGAGGACAAGGCAGCCCCAAAGAGGAGACTACTCATCCTCTGGGGAATAACAAACTCCTTTCAGAGCCGCCCAACCCAGACTGCCCCCCATTGCACATCTCTCAAGAAAAGGAGGTTGGGGAGCAGGTTCACTCAGACCCCCTGAGTTTCAAGTCCACCTCAGAGTCCTCATGCTGCAGCCTGGAGGGGCCGCCGAACTCTCCCTCTGCCATCTCTTCACCAGACCTCATGACATGCGTGTCACCCGTTCCCTCATCCTCAGCCCCCATCTCCCCATCCCTCCCTGGTGCCCCACCTGCCAAAGTGCCGAGTGCCAGCCCCACTGCTGACACAGCTGCGGCTTTGCACCCCAGCACCAAGGTGAATCCCAACTTGCAGCGGCGGCATGAGAAAATGGCCAACTTGAACAGTATTATCTACCGACTGGAGAGGGCTGCCAACCGGGAAGAGGCTTTGGAGTGGGAATTCTGAACCAGGGGTAAGGGACATACCCCAGTGGTCACCTTTCCTCCTTCCATCTCTCTCCCAGATGGGGTGGGGCCAGAGAGGCAAGAACTCAGCCATGCAAATGTGGACAGCAATGTTAAGTTGTTTACGTTATTGTTGTAACACTAGTTACCTGAAGTTGTGTGTGAGCAGATGCCGCCAGCCCTGCTTGTAGGAGGCACTGGAATCCTGCCTTTGTCCCCTCCCCCACGGGAGGCAGGACCAAAACAACACCACATTCTCACCCAAAAACTCCAAACTCTTTTAGAAAAATAAATATTTATAGACCTCTTTCAGCTATTTTAATAAAGGATCCTTGGAATTTATTCCCAGCTGATGCTGTTTTGATATTAAAGAGCTATAAAATCAGATGCTGTCATTGCTGCTGTGGAGCAGACACAGAAGCTGTGTCATTTTTTTTTGCCATGAGATGAGATTAAAAGACAACTGTTCAAAGCCATCACGAAGCATTCTAAGAAGGACCAAATTCAGAGAACCCTTGGACTGCGGTTTGGTGGTTTTTTCCCCCATGCCTGTCTGTGAGACACAGCACGATGCTGCTGCCCTTCCAGAATCCGCGGTTTGCAAAGAAAAAGTCCAAAAGACTCTAAATGAAAACCTCCATGCTGCTGAGGGTGGGACCATGCTGGTGGCCTGTCTGCGGCCTCCATGTCACAGGAGATCCTGTTGCTGGTGGAAATGTTGCCCTTAGCGAATGTAGTGTGTTTCACAAAGGCCTCCACTCCCCGAGTTAGAAACCTATGTATAAACAAAGTGTTTCCAAAACCTTTGGAAGTCGGTGTAGGGGAGTTACTCAAAGAGAGTTGTTTATGTCAGAGTGACCCTGACTCCCATCCTGAATGGTGCCCGTACTTGGAAGGTTTCTCCTACGGTCTGAGCCAGGCCTTTTTTTCCTAGAAAAGAGAAGTGTTGATTCACCGTAGCCCCCAAAGCTTAGCAACCAGCTCCAAAAACTAGATCCATTCAGCCGAAACCTCAACTCAGTTTCTCACCATCTTCTCAAGTTGACGTCGGTGCATCCCTGGAATGTGTCCGTGAGTCTGTGAAACTTGGAAAGGCCAAGGTCACCACAACATGGCCACCACATCCCCACGGAAGACCTGCTTGGGATCAAAGATGTGACTCCCCTGACTCAGAAGCAGCCTTCCCCCTACATCCTGATTGTGGCTTCCAGGGAGAAAGGACGGATGCCATGGCCTCCGTATCATGTCAGTGGTTGGGTCTGCTGCTTTTATTCCTTTACTCCCCAAGCTGTGGAAGCTGCACTGGTGATAAACGTGGGGTCATCTCTGCTGCCGTTCAGTGCTCAAGGGACAGACCGCTCTTTGGCGCAGTGACTCTTGAAATCATGTGAACCAAAAAGTTGGCAACCAGAAAGGGGGAAGAAAAAAGAATGTTCCGGAATTTCTAATTCTCGTGTGCCCAGCTAGGCAGCAGACAGTAGACATCAGACAGGCCCTGGAAAACCTCTTTTCCACACACAACCCTGGCTATGCACCGAGAAGCTTTCCACTGTATACATTTTTATCCAGAGGAGGGTATTTTTATATTATGACACTAGGAAACCATGACAAGTTTTCAGAGGAATCCATTCTGGGACAAACAAAGCCTGTCTTGGCCTCTGCCACCTCCATTGCCACACCTACCCACAGGGAGACCCTGCCACTTTTCGTCTTGAAGCTACATGTTGAGGTGATCCATGCCACACATCAATGCTACTCAGCAGAATTCACCGTGGCTTTAATGTGACGGGATTCGGTGTGACCTTTGAACACAGAAGCCTGGTTGTGCAGAAGCCCACGGGCCTGCAAACAGATCTGTCCAGTTCACATCCTACAACAGTTTGAAACAAGACAACACAAACACACGAACTGTTTCTATGAGAGATTGATGAACTTTGTCTAAAATTTTACATAAAGGGACACCTTCTGTAAACACGTCCCTAAATACAGAATTGTATAATAATCCCAGGTGTCCCCATCTGTTCTGGAGTTGGGGGACAAGGTGGGTGCACAGTCGGCCCTCAGAGGTATCGTACAAAATTACGATTTTTTTTTTAATTTTTGTTTTGCGGGGTTTTGGTGGTGGTGTGTTTGTTTTTTAAGACAAGGTCTCACTGTGTAGCCCAGGCTGGCCTAGAACTCATAGCGCTCTGCCTGCCTCTGCCTCCTGAGTGTTAGGATTAATTTTTTTATTATTATTAGGGTTTGTGTGGTGTGTGCGTGTGTATACCTGTGTGGCAATCAGAGAGCAGCTTGCCAGGGTTGATTCTGGGCCGTGAGGCTTGCATGATGAGTCTCTTTACCTGCTGAGCCACCTCACCAGCTCAAAATCATGTATTTAAAACTTAGGCTTTTGGGGTTGCTTATTTGTTTATCTATCTATCAAGACAAGACAGGTCTCACTGTGTAGCCCTGGCTTACCTGTAACTGGCTATGTAGACCAGGCTGGCCTGGAACTCAGGAGCTCCACCTGCCTCTGCTTCCTGAGTGCTGGGATTAAAGGCGTGGGCCACCACCATTGGCTCCATGATTTAGTTTTGAGAGAGTCTCATGTGATCCAGGCCCTCAGACTCACTTTGTAGTGCTGGGATTATAGGCATGCACCACCACAACCAACGAATACTGTTTCTCAGTTGAGTCCCAGCAGTCAAATGGGGGTGTATCCCTTAAGCACTGCAGATGCCAACTTCTGAAAACTCTAAACTCTGGCTGTACTGGGCCACTGTCTGTTGTGACAACAGCCAGCTGAGGAGTGGCGTCTCTTGCCCATGGCCTGAGTGGCTATGGTAGCAGCATCTGGTTGGTGACTGAGTACAGAATCCCAGATGCTCTGAAGACAGCCTGGGACTGGAAGGCCAGTGGCCTAAAGGCTGAATGGTTGGACTCTGGGGCCTGGGACTAGGGGTCAAGATTGAGCCTTGCTTTTTTATACTTGTGACCACAAACCACAACCATCAACCAGTCTATAACTAGAGTGGGGAATCGGTCTGTGCCAAAAGAGTCACCAGAAGGGACTTCCCCAGACTGGCATGGTGCTGCCCACTCCCAGATATGTAATGCAGGCCTCAGTTTCCACATCTGTAAAATAGGGTGTTGCAGCCATGACTCAGGGTGCATTCTGGGGTGGCGTCTTGGAATTGTGTGGAGCATTGTGTGTACACCTGTGCAGAGCCTGAACCGGGAGCTTGACAATCATGTGACTGTCATCTGAAGCGGGAGGTGGGTGTGGGGTGTCTTGCCTTGTGCCTCAGCCATCACTCACCCATGAACCAGAACCACGTGCAGTGTCTCCGATGGCTCATCCGTAAACCTTCCTACAACCCCTGGTTTCCACACAGCCCCTTGCGGGAGGACTGGCTGACTCATCCCCACCATGGATAGGAGAACTTGCCTGAATCCCAAAGGCCGGCTCCCAGGCGGCACAGGTTGGGGGTGGGGAAGCAGTAACCAGAGCTGCCCCACAAAGGGTGACCTTGAAGGCTGGCCCAGGCCTCTCTGAGTCAGGGAGCCAGACTGCCTGGTTTCCATGCCAACCCCACTTCTGAGAACTTGGTGTCCATGAGGGAATGCCAGAAACTCCCTACGCTGTGAAGTGGAGTGGCTATACATTTCCTTACTGGGGACTGACCATTCTGGTCCCAGGTCACTACTCTTGGCAAGGTTGAGAGATTGATAGGACAAGGTGATGTACTCTTGTTATCCTAGCTACTCAAGAAGTAGAGGCAGGGGGATTACCTAGTGTAGCCATTCGAGAACAACCTTGACAACAGAGCAACACTTTCTTGAAAATTCAAAACAAAACAAAAACCTAGTCAAAAATCCACATTCTGAGCCAAGCAGTGGTGGCGCACACCTTTAATCCAGCACTCAGGAGGCAGAGGCAGGCAGATCTCTGTGAGTTCGAGGCAGCCTGGTCTACAGGGCGAGTGCCGGGAGGGCTCCAAAGCTACACAGAGAAGAAAATCCACATTCTGGGGCCCGTACAAGAAACCCAGAATGTCATTTGAGACCCTAAACAAGCCAGTGCCCTGTCAGCTCTGGGGACTCAGGTTCCTTCATGGACCACCAGCTTTGGTGTTGCCATTCTGTCAGCTGTCCCTTGCCCTGAAGTAGAAATTTGAAGGAAAACACCAAAGTATAGAATTCTGAGCTGGAGGAGGGAGGGCAGAGGGATTGGGATGGACTGGGAAAACCTGGAGGAAGGAGGTTTGGATGGGTACAAGCTGAATGGGGGGGTGTCCATCTAGCTAGTATTTATTTAGTGACTACTGCATGCTCCACGCCTTGGTAGAGAAACCAGGAGGGAAGGGCATAAAGGTGTGGGGTCCAGGAATCCTGCATGGAGAAGAGGACACCGTGACAAATGAACTGTGACAAGAGATGGACGGGGTTCCAAGGGAGGTGGCTGTAGAGGGTGTGGTGGGGCTAAGAACCCACCAGAAAGAGGCCAGAGGAGCCTGCAGTGTGGTGAAGGGGAGCATGGGAGGGAGACAGAGACCTAACTGAGAAGCTCATGGGGCATGATGGGAAGCATGCTTCTCTTAGGGTACTGGGAGCCACAGCAGGCCTGAGGCAGGGGTGTTGCATTTGGATTTGCACTTTTAGGTAGGTGGTCCACCTGCCTGCCCTGACTCACCCCTCTCCCTTCTCCTCGTTTAGTAAGGGACCCAAATGAATGGCTGTCTCACCTTCCCCATTCCCACCCTGGCAGAATCCATCTTTTGTTTGTTTGTTTGTTTTGGGACAGGGTTTCTCTGTGTAGCCCTGGCTTTCCTGGAACTCACTCTGTAGATCAGGCTGACCTCAAACTCACAGAGATCCACCTGCCTCTACGTCCCGTCTCGAGTGCTGGGATCAAAGGTGTGCACCACCTTCCGGCTGGGTCTGTCTTTCTACAGCTCAGCTCTCTACAGCCTTGGTAGTGTTAGTTGCTATAGAAACCAGGCCTTCACAGCACCCAGATGCTGAAACCACCCCAAGACCCAAAAGCCACAGGACTGGGCTAACCCACTGGGGAGCCAGCCTTACAGCCAGGCAGCCAGTTGGGGTTCCATTTCCTTGTCTGTGGAATGCCTGTGGCTGGAGAACCCACTGGCTACCGGTCCTGCAGGAAGCTGCTCACCCTCAGCGGCGCCCAGTCCTCAGCCTCAGCCCAGTGGGGCTGCCCCTCTTCATCACCCTAAATCTGAACATCACAGCCATCTTCATCCGTTGAGGTCACAGGCCCACAAGTACGCCCACCATCCCGATGGGTCTCAGGTTCGCTTGCATGTGGCTGTGGTAAATACTGCAGCAATGAGCAAACATGCACACCGAGACCCTCTCAGTCCCTGCATGTCATCGAGGTTCTGGTCTTTTTTTTTTTTTCCTGTAAATTGGGTGTTCTGCCTCCCTCCAAGTATGTCTATATGAGGGCATCAGATCCCCTGAAACAGGAGTTACAGACAGTTGTGAGCTGTCATGTGGGTGCTGGGAATTGAACTCTGCACCTCTGGAGAGTTCTCTCCAGCTCCCCACGGTTCTGTCTTGTTTTATCTGAAGAACTATCCATGCACTGGGGTCCATCCCTTCACATTCCCATTATCAACCTTGGTCACTTTCTTCATAGCAGCTCTCTGATGGACACTGGTGACCCCACTCACATCTCATTGGCCAAAACTGGGTCAAGGGGCCATTCTTTGGCAGTCAAATGACAGCAGTGTGGCTGATCCAGGTGGATTAATCACTTGGGGTGGGTGGATGCTGCATAACCGTAACCTCTAGCCTGAGTGGCCCTCCATCCCTAGCGGCTCCTCAGAATACTTCTGACCACACAGTGCCTCTAGGTCTGTGCCCTGCACGTACATCACCCTAACACTAGCAGGACAGATGGGCACATCAGCATTGATTAACTGCCCCCAAGGCCACCTGCCACTCCAAGGAATATTCTGGTAAGGGCATACCTGTGACCCCGCCTCTTGAGGCAGCCTCCCTCCCTTGCACATGGTCCCCTGACCTTGATGCTTATTTTTGGGAGAGGGGTTTCAAGACAGGGTTTCTCTGTGTAGCCCTGGCTGTCCTGGAACTAGCTTTATTCTCAAACTCAGAGATCCACCTGCCTCTGCCTCTCAAGTGCCAGGATTAAAGGCGTGTGCCACCACCGCCTGGTGACCTTGATGCTCTATTTTGTGAACTTAAACTTGAGTTATGTGGGTTGCTCAGTTCATGCTGAAGCCAAATGTTCCTGAAGTTACTTAATTTTTTTAGGCTGCTGAGGGAGAGCTGTGGCAGGCACATCCTGAGTCTACATCTGGTTAAGACCCTGGGCCTTAACCGCCATGTTGGGCCACCCTGGGCCTGCCTCTTCTCCTTTGTAAAGCCACCATGAGCTCAGTTAAGTGGAGACCCAGCACTAACAGCAGTTACTGTCTTAGGGGCAGGTACACATAACATTGTAGACAGTGTTACAGTCAAAAACCATCTTTCAGGGCTGGCTCAGTGGTTAAGAGCATTGGCACTTCCGGAGGACAGGAGTTCAATTCCCAGCACCCACATGGCAGTTCACAACTGTCTGTAACTCTAGTTCCAGGGGATCTGACACTTTCACCTCAATGCATATAAAATAAAGTGAAATAAATTATATATATATAATCTTCCACTGGGTAATTATGGTGCACACCTTTAATCCCAGCACTCAGGAGGCAGAGGCAGGTGGATTTCTGAGTTCAAGGCCAGCTTGGACTACAGAGCAAGTTCCAAGACAGCCAAACTGTGTTTCCAAAAAGTCAAAACAAAAACCCCCCAAAAGAAAAAGCACAGCAGATATTACTAATCAACTACAGAGACTCTTTTTCTCGTTTTTCATAGTGCCAGGATCTTTTGTAGTCCACTCACTCTTGAGCTACCAGGAAAAGGCCTAAGAAGGGCCAGGGTCTGTTCAGACAGGGTCTCACTATGTAGCCCAGGCTGGCTTGCAGCTAGCGTGCGTCCTGCCTCGCCCTTGAATGCTGGGACAGGTGTGCACTATCATCAGGCTTAGACCCTCCCCTCTCCTCACCATCAGGTAGTTTGGGCCCACACACATGTCAATCACCTGCCCATCTTTTTGTATGGCCTGTGGCCCTCCATGTACCTCCTGAAGGCACCACCAGCCACAGGGTCAGAGGTTGATACTTCAGTTGACACTCGAGCTGTGTGGCCTTGGCAACCTCTCTGGGCCTCCATTTCCCCCCTCACAAGATGAGGTCATTGTCGTCCCTGGGAGATGATAGGGCAGCCTGGCTGAAGGACACTTCATGTTCCTTCTAGGGCCCACCAGGCATATCAACTGGGATTCTGTGGGGAGGAAAATAATACAAGCAGCCATTCCTTGACCAGCTTTTTTTTTTTTTTTTTTTTTTTTTTTTTTTTTTTTTTTTTTTTTTTGGTTTTTCGAGACAGGGTTTCTCTGTGGTTTTGGAGCCTGTCCTGGAACTAGCTCTTGTAGACCAGGCTGGTCTCGAACTCACAGAGATCCGCCTGCCTCTGCCTCCCGAGTGCTGGGATTAAAGGCGTGCGCCACCACCGCCCGGCTGCTTGATCAGCTTTTATTTTGGCCCTCGTTTCCTGTCCATGGCAGACATCTTTTAGCCCTAGAGTCAGCTGGACCATCTTTGTGCTTTGGGAAAAAAGGGCATCTCTCCACTCCCTACTTCCTGCGCTGTACCTTTAGAGTTTGTAAACCCATCCCAGACTAGAGTCTATGCCTTAGCCCGCCAGCTGGGTCACACCAGGGAGACCTGAGCCCCACCCAGTGGGAGAGTTACAAAGATAGGGACCAAGTCCCCAGAGGCACCTGTGCAGACAGCAGAGCTCAGTGACAGCTAGGTGTCAGTGTGTCTCCTGGTAGGGTTGGACTCCCTGGGGACAATGCCACCCCTTCCCTCCAGTCAACAGTAATGGGAGGGGGGGGGTGCAGATACTAAACTTCCCTGCTGGAAGAAAGACAAATGCAATACCTTATAAACTTCAAAGTGAAACTCACAGCCAAGCCCTGGCGCCTGAACCAGCAGGCAGCCAAGAGGCTCTGGTGGCAGAATCACCTACAGAACCCCAACCCAGGGCCTCCAGGGACAGACGAGTGGGGCCAGGGTGAAATCTGTCCATCTGCCGCAGAGACTGGAGTGAGTGTCCTCCAGTCCCCAGGGCAGGGCACTGAGGAGGACTGTAAACAAGACCCAGGTGGGGCAGGTTGTCCCGCCCAACACTCTGGAAGAGAGCCAGCACTGAGAAGGGACCCAGCAGGGAGGCCCACTGGTTGTCTGGAATCAGGCAGTGGTGAACCTGGGAGGAAGCTAGGCCACAGCCCAGGACTGGAGGTTACTTAGCTCTAAGAGGCCCTGCCTGCCAAGGCCGGGCAAAGTCCTGCCTTAGCTGGTTCCAGGCCAGGACCTTGGGGATTTATCCAGTTTAACTCCACCTTCTACCTGCTGCTTCAGACCCAAATGAGCAGCCCAGGCAGCAGCCTCTGGGCCCAGGCTTCCTGACCCTCGTGAGGACCAGTACTAGGTGGACCTTGGGCCCCATGGGCCTGTGGCCTACTCCAGGGCTGTCCTGGGGCAGGGCTCTCTAGCAACCAATTCCTTGAGTTCTTGTAGAATGTTCAGGTCCCAGGTTCTTCTTGGCAGTAACTGCCACTGAGCCCAGAGGTCAGGTCTTCTGGGTCACATGTCCTTTGTCCCCTGGAAGCCTGGCTTTACTCAGGCTTCCCTCACAGCCAGTAGGCCCCTTAAGGCTGGTCCTGGGTATGAGTCCCACCAGACTGAGAAGGATGCCAGGAGACCTCCAGGCCAGCTAGGCCAGTGTGGCCTCCACGCCACTGGCTCCTGAGGGCCCGCACCTCCAGTCCATACTGCTCATGTAGCTGGGCGAATGATACCAAGGGCCCATTGGAAGCAGAGGCCCTGCGACGGGGCGGTAGCGGTGGGCGCTGGGGGGCTGCAGTGGGTTGCTCAGGCAGCGCACTCCATACTGCCCGGCCATTCTCCTTGGGTCGCGGGTTCGAGACTGGGCTTGGGCTGGCCGGCAAGGCATTGGCAGGGCTTCCCTCCCGCATGGCTGCCAGCTGCTGCTCCAACTCACGCACCACCAAGCGCAGGTAGTGGAAGCTGGCTCGTGACAGCGCCTTCACCCAGCCCTCCAGGGCCGCCTGGCTATCAGCTGCCAGCACGTAGGGCCGAGAGCGACCGCCGGCAAAGTGCAAGGCGAAGGCAAACTCCTCCCGGACATCCACCAGCTCCACCGTGCACCCCTCCAGCAGGATGACCCCCAGCGGCTCGCGGCTGGCCTCTGCCTCGAAGTAGAAGAGCATGTTGCCACGAAGCACGAACCAGCGCCGGTGCGAGCCTGCCCCGCGTCCACCACGCTTGTGGAGGAAGCCAGCATTGTCCACTGGAGCATCGCAGGTTGCGTAGAAGGCCAGGCTGCGCTCGTTCAGCTTCATGGCCGCAAGGCCTGCGCTTGTCCCCTGCACCAGAGCTGATGTTACTCCTAAAATCATCAACTCCCAGGCCACCAGCGGCCACCTTCCACCACACCCACACCAGCCCCCCAGTGAGCACAGGGAGACAAGACTCGAACCCAAGTCTCACGTGGCCACTCGGAGCCCTCCTGCTGCCCCTAATTCAGGAAAGAACATTAAGCATTCTGAGCTCTCTCGACACCACGCAAGTTAGCTCCAGCAGGCAATGACCTTGGGTGGCCCAGGCTAGTGACCAAGCTTCAATTGGGGAAACAGAGGCACACTGAGGAAACAACCACACAGCCAAGGTCACAAAACAAGTTAGTTAGAGCCTTTGTTGGCCCCAGGAGGTCCCAGCTCTGTGACTCAGCCTGGTGAGAGGTGAGCCATAGAGCGTGGCAGGTAGGGGAAGAGTGAACACAAAGGCCCTGTGCTGAAACCCTACTGCTACGATGAATGGGGACCAGAGGGGGTGGAGGAAAACTCACCCAGCGTGCTGAAGCACCTGTCAGCAAATACTCTAGGTAAAACAGGAGCCCGGCCCAGACTGACAGGGAGGGGCAGGGCACTCTAACATAGGGGGGCAGCAGTGGGCAGGAGGACCTAGTGGGTGGTGGCACACGGGTGCCCAGTGTGACATCTTGGAGGAGGTCCTGCGCCCTGCTGCCCCTGTCACGGCCATACTTTTCAAGAGTATATGAAGAGCCTGGAATGAGTAAGCACTCAGCCAATGTCCACTCCTTCTGCCTGAGTGGCAGGCGCTGCCCAAAGTCAGGAGGAATGAGGCCTGGGTGGTGGCTCTGTGGGGCCAGGCTGTGCCACCAGATAGGTGGAGGGAGAAGCGGCTGCCAAACAAATACTTCTTTTCCTGCCACCTCCTGCCACCCACACTGCAGTCAGGGACAGCTTCCTGCCGAGCTAGAGGCTGAGACCTGCTTATCCCCATGGAGCAATGGGGCTGGGACCTCAGCCCCTGAAGGCTCTGGTGTGTTTAATCCTCACTCTGCCTCCTTGTGCTGTGTGGCTTCTTATATTTGCTGTCCCTCTCTACGCCTGTTTCTGCGTAAGTGACTCATGCATCCCTCCCAAAACATCCGTCGTGCCCACCCGACCCTGCTCACTCAGTTACAAGTCAGCTCAGTCTCCAGGCTGGGTCACCTCGGTGCGCACAGTCAGCCTCTCTGGACCTCTAGTTCTTCATCTATGAAATGAGAGCAAAAGTGTCTAAGTCAAGTTTATGGCAATGAGATCGGGACCCGGGGAACCAGGCCCTCTGCTGTGGCAGCTGTTAACAGTGTATTTCGCCCCCCTCTAGTCTGTCCTGTCTCAGTGAATGCCCCCTGGTGTACCCCTCCCCTCTACATCTAATCACTGAGGCCAGGTGATCTTCCCATGCCCGCCTCAGTCTTCCAAAGCAATGGTTTTCTAGGTCCCCGTCTCTGTTTGCTGGAATCACTGCAGTAGCCTCTACAAGCTGTCGCCTGCCTCCACCTTTGCCCCTTCCTATCTTGCCACTCAAGGTAAGATCACCTCTCCTAGAGCACCCACAATGGTGCCCTTATCTCCCATAACTTCTGCCCACTTCTCAGCTCCCCCAATCTCAGCTCCTTTCCCAATCTCTTCCTGCCTTTGTCCCCAGACCTCGGCCACTTTGACCGCCTTTCTGTCCCCCAAATGCACCAGACACTTTCCTACATAAGGACCCTTGCCCTGATTGTTACTCTCTGCCTGGGCTGCCGTTCCCTACCACATGGTGGACTTCACCACTGCCTGGGAGGCATCCTCAGACCATAAGACACCACCAGGCACTCTACTGCACCCCAGCTGAAGATTACCTGGTTCATTCATGCCTGCTCCAGGAAGGGAGGGTTTTTCTGTCTGAACGTGAGAACCCAGTGTGTAGCAGGTACTTCTGGGAGTCTACAGGGCAAAACAAACCTTTGTCAAGATGAGGGCGCTGTGACAAGGAGTGGTCGCCATTCCACATTCATGGATGGGAAAATTGACCTGCCCCAAGAACAGGGCTCAGAGCAAACAGCCCAAGTGGGGCACTAACCTAGGGGTCATTCTACCCCACTAAGACTGACAATAACTTGCCCAGTGCCCATCACCTACCCACTCTGACTGTGCAGATGGGGCCACCCTAGCCCTAACAGAAAGCCCAGCCAAGTCCCTGACCCTTGCCTGCTCCAGCTGAGCAAAGAAAAAGAGGCTGAGACACTGGTTTTAGCTTCCCCTGGAGGGAGCACCTGCTCCCCGTTTTCTAACCACCCTGCGCTCCCTCCAGTTCAGTCTGCTGAGGGCACCACACTACTGAATCAACAGGGCATGATGCTCTAGTAACCAGATAACTGTCCAAGTTGGTCTAGGGTGAAAGACTAGTCACAGCCACTTCCCAGACCTCAGTTTCTTCAACGGGCTTCAAGGAGGCTCAGAAGATAAAAATAAGGACACCCTGTGACAAACTACAAGGGAAACATTCTGAAGCAGACAGAGCACCAGCTGTGGTAGCTCACACCTGTCATTCCAGCACATGGGAGGTAGAGGCCAGCCTCAGCTACAGAGCAAGACCCTGTTTAAAAACAAAATTAAAACGGCACATGTCGGGTATGGTGGTGTACACCTTTGATCCCAGCCCTTTGGGAGGCAGAGGAGGCGGATCTCTTGAGTTAGAGGCTAGCCTGGTCTACATATAGAGTTCCTGGCCAGCCACAGCTACACAGTCTCAAGACCCTGTCTCAAAAACAACACACCAGTCCAGTGGATAAAGGTGCTGGTAGCCAAGCCTACTGACGGGAATCCGATGACCAAAAACCACATGGTAGAAGCAAAGAACCGACTCCTGCAAGTTGTCCTCTGACCTCCACACGCACGCACGTAAACAAAAATAAATATTAGAAATCATAAGACAAGTGATGAGTCCCCTATCCGTGAAGTTATAGCTGGCTCCAGAGCTAGGACTCGAGAAAAACTGAGGCAAGCACTACCGCAGAACCGCAAGCCCGGGCGGTGCGCGGCCGGACCGCGATGGAGGCCGCGGGCGGGTCCCGTGCAACGGCCGTGCAGATCCTGTTCCCGTCGCCGTCCCCGCCCACCGGGTCTCACCTGGCTGAGGGACTGGCGCGACCGTCTGTCCGTCCCATGGCCCGGAACCGCTTGGGGAGCGGCGGCGAAAGAGCGCTTTGTCTCGCCTCGGCAGAGCTCCGGAGATCTGCGGGCGCCCCTTTAACCCTGAGCGGGCCGCCCTGGAGGGGCCCGCCCTGAGCCCTACATGCCCGCCCATTGGCCAGCCCCCACAGGCCCCGCCTCCAGGATCGCCACGCCCCCACTCGCGAGCATGGAAACCACTCTTAAAGGGACCGTGCTGAAGTCACTTGGCGTCTCCAGGGTTCTGTCCTAGAAAAACGGAGGCTCTGAGCCAAGGAAAAAAACTAGTGCAGCTTCAGAAGTTAAAGACGCAAAGCTTGCGGCACGGCTCAGCGGGTAAAGGCGCTTGCTGCTAGCCTGAGGACCTGAGCTCAATCTCTGAGACCTATAATACGGAAGGCTCCAGAGCACTGACTCCCACTAGGGCACGGTGGCACGAGTGTGTTCACACACAAACACACACAGAGAGAAATGTTAGAGATGGGTGTGCTAATGCAGACCTCTAATCCCACCGCAGTGCAGGCAGGGGCAGGTGGATCTCTGTGAGTTCAAGGCCGGTCTGCTCTACGCGTTCAGATCTAGACTAGCCTGGACTCCAAAAAGGAGAATCTGTCTTTAAAAAAATTAACCCATGGCGTTTCCAGACAAAATCAACAGGTCTGTTGTAAATGTGCAGGACGCATTTACATTTGCCCAAGTCAACATTTGCCCAAGTGAAAAGGAAAGTTCTAGAAGTTAACAAAGCCGAAGGTCCGCGGAACCGCGACACCTTTGTGTGCTCTCTCAACAGAAGCTCAGCGTCGCTGGGTTTCCACATTTTGTCCGTAAAATATAAAGACAAGCGAATTATTTACAGGGTGTGATTCAGCTGCAGGCATTCTCAGTAAATAGGAATTGCTGGAGTTTTACTTTTTCCCCTCCTCTTCCCAAAATAACCCGGTTCCACCTCCCAGAATCCTTTACCTCCTGTGCTTTCAGCCTCCTCACTTCCTTCTACCTTCCTACCCCGGGTCCTCCCAGCCTGAGGACAAGAGAAAAACAGGACAGACCAGGATCCCTGTTCATTCCAGATCTACTTGCCAGCGCCTACTATGTGCAGCCTGGTCCAGAGAGAAGTAGCCAGAAGTCAATCAACAAACAATGCTAAATGTGTCGTGTGAGGAAGAGAATAGGCAAGAGCAGGAGGACAGCCTTAAGACAAGTCTCAGACACAGGCTTGAGGAGCAGCAACCTAGCAGGATGTGTGAGAACCTTGGGAGACCTGCAGGAAGGGGTCCCCCGAGCAGCAAGTCCAACAGGCCCAGTGTGCAAGTGGAGGAAAAAGAAGTTAGGGCCGCATTGCAGAGAACACCGTGAAACTGGAGGAAAAGGTTGTTTTCAGGCATGCGTGGTAGCACACACCTGTAATTCCAGCAGTTGGAAGAAAGAAGCAGGAGGATGGCTGCAAAGCCATAACTACATAGCATGATCCTGTCTTAAAAATATTTTTTTAATTAGTGTAGTAGATCAGGTTGGCCTTGAACTCGCAGAGAGCATCTTGTCTTCCCAACTTTAGGGGAGGATTAATGACGGGCACTATGATGCCTGGCCTGTGGGGGATTTTGAGCTGAGATGCGGTCTTCGGGGACTGGAGGACAAGCATGAGCCTGGGGCAGGGATCTGAGTAAATGCTGATGGCACCTTGGAGGGCAGTGGGCAAATTTCGTGCCTGGTTTTAAGATATACACAGTTTCCTGATGGCTTTCTATGTGGAGAATGAGAGACTCAGAAAAGGGGTTGAGGGCTGGAGAGATGGCTCGGCCGTTAAGAGCATGGCCTGCTTTTCCGAAGGTCCTGAGTTCAATTCCCAGCAACCACATGGTGGCTCACAACTATCTCTAATGAGGTCTGGTGCCCTCTTCTGGCCTGCAGGCAGACACACAGACAGAATATTGTGTATATAATAGATAGATAGATAGATAGATAGATAGATAGATAAGATAGATAGATAGATAGATAGATAGATAGATAGATAGGAAGGAAGGAAAGGGGTTGAAATGGGCCTGAGAAATGGACAAAACGGGAGAGTCTGGCCATCTAGAGAAGCTGTCACCAAACTGACATGGAGCCAGCAGGGATCCATGTTGAAAAATAAAGGCCAGCCTACCTCACACCACAGACCGAGACTGATGCCAACAGACCTCAGTATGAGAGAGGCCCGGAAAACCTCTAGGGGCCTGAGGTGGAGAGCACTGGCGTGAGGCCCTATTGAGATCTCCAGGTTGGAGGGAAGTCGCAGCCTCACTGAGGGAGGAAGGGAAGAAGGGAAGTCCTGGATTAATCAATCACTAGTCGGATGTTGATCGGTCATCAATTAGTTCTCAGTGGTCAGCAGGTCCTCAGTCCAGTCACGTCTGTCCTCAGAAGTCCTCAGTCTCAGTCACTCACGTCAGGCCCCACCCAGCCAGTTGTCAGTCTAGCGACCAGTTGTCAGCGTTCTGAAGTCAGTCATCAGTCGGTGGTCAATCGGTCCCCTGTCCATCATCGGTCAGTCTGCCCCAGTCAGTCTAAGCTGCCTGAGGCTCCAGGTTCAGTTCCCAGCACCACCAGATAAAGGAGACTTAGTCCCCATTCCTCAGCCCTAGCAAACCTCAGTTTCCCCTGTGTGGATTCCCCATGTGGATTTGCAGGGCCCATGGCATTCATTTCTCTCCATGCATTTCACTCTCGGGGGCTCCAGAACAGTTCATGCTGCAGCTGATGGCATCTCCATCCTTTTCGTGACTGAGTAATGTCTCTTTGTTGCTTGTCTGCCCATCCATGGAGAGGCCTTCAGCTGTCTCCACCCATGAGTAGCCAATATGTGAGTGGCCGAGGACTGAAGATGGGTGGAAAGGATTATGAATCAGAAACCTCAGAAAGAGGAATTTGGGAACCTACGCTGGGCTGTGGCCACAGATAAGGTTTTGCCTCCAAACCGCGTCTCCAGGGCAGCACACCCCATCTCTGCAGCCACTTCCCTGTCTCAGTGCCCTTTCCTCCTCAGCGCAGCAGGTCTTTCACCTCTCCTCCTCCTCTTTGGAGCCCCTTGGGCTCTCCGCTCCATGTTCCTCTGAGCAGCCTCAGGGCTCCTTTTGAAGCTTGCCTCAGAACAAATCCTGCCATTGTCTCAGTCAAAGGCATGCCATGGCTTCTCATCACCTCAGAAACAAATCCAGAGTGCTCCTTGCCAGCCAGGAAGCCTTCCTTGCACTGACCCTGGCCACTCCTCCAACCTCCTCCCCACCCCCTCAGGTTCCTTTTCTCCCTTCTCCCACCATCACTACCTGCCCTCCCTGTGTTCTAGGACACACTGTGCCCCAGACCTCTTCCTGTCTACTTTTCCAGAAGACTCCCCACATCCTCCAAGACGCGGCTACCCCATCTGATTCCCGAGGCTTCACTGAGCCACTTCCTCTTCAAGGGGCAGACAAACCCCAGCCCTTTGTACTGAGTCCAGTACCTTCTTTCCGTTCAGTCATTCACACAGCCTTTAACACTTAGAGAGCTTCTGTCCCAGGTTCTCAGAAAAGAAGTTTTAAAAAGTGCCATGATAAGGTGGTCATACCTTTAATCCCAGCACTTGGGAGGCAGAGGCAGGCAGATCTCTGTGAGTTTGAGGCCAGCCTGGTCTACAGAATGAATCCCAGGACATCTAGGGCTACACAGAGAAATCCTGTTTTTTTTAAAACAAACAAACAAAAAACCCAGAAGCTTGAGACAGCGAACTCCACAGAAGCAGGTACAAGGGAGCAACCGCTGAGGGAGTAGGCTGAAACCAGAGACCTCTGTGGGTCAAGGCGTGAGTCTGGGATCTCTGAGGGAGTGGGCCTGAGCCAGGACCTCTGCCAGAGCAGCCCCAAGGCAGCAACCTCGCAGAAAGAGCCCCAAGCAAGCAATCTCTGTGGGAGCAGGCCCGAGGGACCCCTGATATTGCAGAGGGAACTCCAGGAGTACCTAACGACCTCTAGGAACACTGAGTGACTAACGGCATTACTGGAACCATGGTCGTGACTGCACCACGAGGAACAACCATCTGAGCCTTGGATCCACTGGCACCTGGAAAATTGATCACGAGAGTCATAGACAGCCCCAACTACACCATACAGAGGAAAAGGTGGGTAAACAAGCTAAGAACACATGCAACACCACAAAGAGCAACAAGACACCAGTAAAAACTGATCTCCAAAATATACATAGAACTCAAAATTTTGGTCATCAAAAGAACAAATAATCCAATAAAAAAAAATGGGGCACAGACCTAAACAGAGAACTCTCAACAGAGGAATCTAAAATGGCTAAAAGACACTTAAGGAAATGTTCAACATCCTTAGTCATCAGAGAAATGCAAATCAAAACAACTCTGAGATTCCATCTTACACCTGTAAGAATGGCCAAAATCAAAACCACTGATGACTGGAGAGGATGTGGGGAAAAGGGAACACTCTTCCATTGCTGGTGGGAGGGCAAACTGGTACAGTTCCTCTGAATATCAATATGGCGATTTCTCAGAAAATTGGGAAACAACCTTCCTCAAGACCCAGCAATACCACTTTTGGGTATATATCCAAAGGATGTTCAATCGTGCCACAATGACATGTGCTCAACTATGTTCACAGCAGCTTTGTCTGTCATAGCCAGAACCTGGTAACAACCTAAATGCCCCTTGTCTGAAGAATGGATAAGGAAAATGTGGTACATTTACACGATGGAGTACTACACAGCAAAAAAATAATGACGTCTTGAACTTTGCAGGCAAATGGATGGATCTAGAAAACATCATATTGAGTGAGGTAACCCAGACACAGAAAGACAAACATGTGCTCACAAGTGGCTTTTAGACATAAAGCAAAGAAAACCAGCCTACAAATCACAATCCCAGAGAATCTAGATAACAATGAGGACCCTAAGAGAAACATACATGGATCTAATCTACATGGGCAGTAGAAAAAGACAAGATCTCCTGAGTAAATTGGGAACATGGAGACCATGGGAGAGGGTAGAAGGGGAGGAGAGAGGAAAGGAAGGGAGCCGAGAAAAATATATAGCTCAATAAAATCAATAAAAAACCAAACCAGGGCTGGTCAGATGGCTCAGAGGTAAGAGCATTGCCTGTTCTTCCAAAGGTCCTGAGTTCAATTCCCAGCAACCACATGGTGGCTCACAACCGTCTGTAATGAGGTCTGGTGCCCTCTTCTGGCCTGCAGGCATACACACAGACAGAATATTGTATATATAATAAATAAATAAATATTAAAAAAAAACAAACCAAACAAACAAAAAACACACTCATGGGCCAGCAAGATGTCTCAGTAGGGGGAGGTGCTTGCCACTGAAACTCCCAATTTGAGTTGGATCCCCAGGGCCCTCAAGGTGAAAGGAGAGAACCAACTCCCCAAAGTTGTACTGGGACCTCCACATGTGTGTTATGGGAAGCACAGAAATAAGCTAATGCAATATTTAAGAATCCGTATGGGTGGGCTGGAGAGACTGTCAGTCAATAAGACCATTGCTGTGCCAGGTGGCAGCCTTAGTTCAGAAGTCCAGGAACCCAATGAACACCTGAAACCCCAGTGTTTGGGCTAGGGATGGAAGGAACCCTGGGGCTGGCCAGTCACCAAGCCTCCCCCCAGGAGCTGCCCCTAAGAAGGAACTGCCCTCCATTGCCAACATTTCCTGGCCCAGGACAGGAAAGACCAGAGGCCCCCACTTTAGGATGGCGGGAACACGGGCTGTCACAAAGCAGATTTGTAAGGTGAACTGAAGGCTGGGCTGACAGAGGTTCAGAGAACTTAGGAGCCCTGTACTAAAAGACACCATCAGTAACTGTATCAAAGTCCCTTCAACCCAAGGCTCAGAGAGTGTGAGTAAGATTCCAGTGGTCACACAGTAACAGGCAATGCAGGCCTCAGCTGAGGCCTGCTAGATACCAGGCTCCTATTCCCCGCTGTTCAGAGCCTCCATTTCAGACCAGACCATGGCTCTCCAAGCACTGCCCTGCCTGAGCAAGCCTGTGAAGAAGAGGCCGTTGCCTGGGATGGCCTGCTCTGTGTATGTCAGGAGGGATGTGTTCTTCCTGCTATTCAAGGTCAGGACCTGGAGGGAAAGGTGGCCTCAGAGTAGGGTGCCCAAGCCACAGCTGGCACAGAAGGACTGGAGCAGACCTTGAGGTGCTCAGGAAGTGTCATCCTCCTAGAACAAGTTGTGAACATGCTTTAGGGTGGAGATGAAGATGTACCACACACAGATGCCCCCCAAAGCCGCTCCAGCTCCTAGCCCGGATGTTCAAGCTGCATGGCCCTAGGTAAGTTGCCTCACTTTTTGCACCTTGGTTTCCTTATCTATAAAACTATAAAACAAAATGGAGTGGGGGTAAGGGGTGGGGCTGGAGATAGACCAAGCTGGTACAGGGCTTGCCTGACATGCTCAAAGCCATGGGTTCGATCCCCGGCATAGCGTAAATCAGACCTGGTGGTCCCAGCACTTGGGGATGGAGGCAGGATGATCAAGAGTTCAGGGCTGTCCTTTGCTAGAGAGTTCCAGGCCAACTAGGGATATTTGAGATCATGCCTTAAACCACCTAAGGGCTGGCAATGGAGCTCAGAGGTTATTCTAGAAGATTCAAGTTCGGTTCCCAGCACAGATGCAACTCCCTGTTGGTGCGGGAGAATTGTCTGTATTCTGTCAATCATGTTATAAATAAACACTGATTGGCCAGGCAGGAAATATAGGTGGGAAAACTAGACATGAAGTAGAAATGATGTAATGAGAACAGGAGAATTCTGGGAAGAAGGAAGTTAATTCCTCTGACTCCTGCCCAGACCACTGAAGTAGCAGGATGTGATCTGCCCCACTGAAAAAAGGTACTAAGCCACATGGCTAACATAGATGAGAAAAATGGGTTAATCAAGATGTGAGATTTAGCTAGTGAGCAGTGAGAGGCTAGAGCTAATGGGCCAATCAGCTTATAATTTATGGAGACCTATGTGTGATTTTCTTTGGGGCTAAACAGTTGTGGGGGACCTGGTGGGAGGACAGAAACCCCCAACAAGCAGGCCTGGCCCCCTTCATGTTACAGGATGGTGCCCAAACAAACAAGCTGGCTTGGTCATGTTACACCCTGTTACTGCAACTTCAGGGAATACACCATTCTCTTCTGGCCTCCAGGGACATATGTAGCACACGCACACTCACACACACACACACACACACACACACACACAGAGAGAGAGAGAGAGAGAGAGAGAGAGAGAGAGAGAGAGAGAGAGAGAGAGAATGCATGCCTTTAACCCCAGCACTCTGGATGCAGAGCCAGGTGGTCTCTGTGAGTTCAAGGCTGGCCTGGTCTACAGAATGAGTTTGAGGACAGCCATAGCTACACAGGGAAACCCTGTCTCTGGGGGGAATAAGATTCATCCTTTTTTGAATGTCCTGTGTCAAAGCTTTGCAGTCAGGTCACCAAATCCTCACAAATTCTGTGTGAGACAATGTCCTGGCTAGTTTTATGTTGACTTGATATGAGCTAGAGTCATCTGAAAGGAGCAACCCACAGTTGAAAAAAAAAATGTCTCCATAAGATGGAGCTGTAGAGCATTTTCTTAATTAGTAACTATTGTGGGAGGGCCCAGTCCATGTGGGCGGTGCCATCCCTGGGCTGGTGCTTCTGGGTTCTAAAAGAAGACAGGCTGCCGGGTGGTGGTGGTGGTGCACGCCTTTAATCCCAGCACTTGGGAGGCAGAGGCAGGTGGATCTCTGTGAGTTCGAGGCCAGATTGGTCTATAAAGTCAGGTCCAGAACAGCTAGGACTGTTGCACAAAGAAACCCTGCCTCCAAAACCAAAAAACAAACAAACAAAAAAAAAACCTGAAGAAAAATAGAAAAGAAAGAAAGAAAAGAAAGAGAAAGCTGAGCAAGCCATGAGGTGCAAGCCAGAAAGCAGCTCCCTTCATGGCCTCTGCCTCCAGGTTCCTGCGCTGCTTGAGTTCCTGTCCTGACTTCTTTTAGTGTTGGACTAAAGTGTGAAAATGTAAGCACAATCAGCCCTCCCTCCTCAGCTTGCTTCTGGTCATGGTGCTCCATGGTGGCCATAGTGACCCTGTGCAGGACAGGAGGGTGCTATTCACTCCCTCATCTTATAGATAAGGAGATTGCAGCTTACAGAGGTCACGGACCCCAAGCTGCTTCCAACGCTGACCTGTGTATTCATGGCCGCTATAACGGTTTGTTCCTGCAGTGCTGTAGGTGAACCCAAGGCCCTGTTCTTACAAGGGGAATGCGGTAGCCCTGGGCTGCACCCCGAGGCCTCAACACCAGGGTGGTACATAGTGGAATGGCATGAGACACATTGCTACAGCATGGGTGATCTCTGAAGAGAACGCAAATGGGCACGCAGAGGCCTCGTGTGCCTCCGTGCCAAGTACCAGCCTCGTCCTGGGGACCTGAGGACTCAGAGAGAGAACACCAGCAAGTGAAGGGGTCCTGCATAGGAGACAAGGGGACCCTCGGTCAGGGAAAGCCACACTGCCGGGGAGCTAGGGCCATCTTTAGGTGGGGGTCACATTTCAGATGGTATTGAAGGGTGTATAGGAGTTTACTGAGCATAAGAAAGGGAGAGGGAACGGAAAGTATGGCAAAACGTGATGTAAGTGGGTCTTCTATCTCTCTGTTGCTTTCACTGGTTAATTAATAAAGAAAACTGCTTGGCCTGATAGGTCAGAACATAGGTAGGCGGGGAAGACAGAACAGAATGCTGGGAGGAAGAAGGCAGTGAGACAGACGCTATAGCTCTCCTCTCCAAGATGGATGCAGGTTAAGATCCTTCCTGGTAAGCCACCACCTCGTGGTGCTACAAATATTAATAGAAATGTGTTAATCAAGATGTGAGAGTTAGCCCGTAAGAGACTAGAACTAACGGGCCAGGCGGTGTTTAAAAGAATACAGTTAGCTGGGCAATGGTGGCTCACGCCTTTAATCCCAGCACTCAGGAGGCACAGGCAGGCGGATCTCTGTGAGTTCGAGACCAGCCTGGTCTACAGAGCTAGTTCCAGGACAGGCTCCAAAACCACAGAGAAACCCTGTCTCGAAACAAACAAACAAACAAACAAAAAAAGAATACAGTTTCCTTTCCATGTAATTATTTTGGGTAAAGCTAGCCGGTGGCCGTGAGCTGAGCGGCTGGAAGTGGCCTGCAGCTCCTACTACAAAAACATCTGGGAGAATAAGACAGGAGAAAAGTCCCTTGGCCAGGTCATGGGTGTTTTGTGATTCCTGATGAAAGATGAGGTTGCTGAGGCTGAAGAGATAGGGAGCTATGGAAGGTTTTAGGGCATGTTCAGGGAGCACACCCGATTGTTGCCAAATAATTAATAATAACAATATAGTAGCCAGGGGCTGGAGAGATGGCTCAGAGGTTAAGAGCATTGCATGCTCTTCCAAAGGTCCTGAGTTCAATCCCCAGCAACCACATGGTGGCTCACAACCATCTGTAATGAGGTCTGGTGCCCTCCTCTGGCCTGCAGGCATACACACAGACAGAATATTGTATACATAATAAATAAATAAATATTTTTCAAAAATATAATAGCCGGGGCTGGAGAGATGGCTCAGAGGTTAAGAGCATTGCCTGCTCTTCCAAAGGTCCTGAGTTCAATCCCCAGCAACCACATGGTGACTCACAACCATCTGTAATGGAGTCTGTTGCTCTCTTCTGGCCTGCAGGCATACACGCAGCCAGAATATTGTATACATAATAAATAAAAAAAACATTCATTTAAAAAAAATATAATAGCCGCTATTGAGCACTTCCTGTGCAACAGACTTCCACATGAAATCTTTGGCTCAGTTGTCACTACAGCCCGATCAAGTAGAGTTATTTACACATCTGGGCTTTTGCTCTGCTTTGGCAGGGTCTCACTGGGCTGTGCTGGGCTCACTGTGTAGACCAGGCTGGCCTCAAACTCACAGAGATCCACCTCCCTCTACCTCCTGAGTGCAGGGATTAAAGTTGTACACCATCAAGCTCAGTTTAGAGTTATTTATTTTTCTTGGTTTTTCGAGAGAGGGTTTCTCTGTGTAGTATTGGCACCTGTCCTGAAACTCGTTCTTGTAGACCAGGCTGGCCTCGAACTCACGGAGATCCACCTGCCTCTGCCTAGTGCAGTGCTGGGATTAAAGGCGTGTGCCATCACCGCCTGGTTTATTTTTTATCTTTTTTTTTTTTTTAAATGAGGAAATGAAGGCTAGAAGATCCTAAGTCGCTGGGGGCATGGCCCAGTGGTAGACTGCTAGCCTAGCTCATGCGAGACCCTGGGATCTATTCCTTCACTTTCCCCTCCAAAAAAATAAATAAAAGAGAGGAGGGTACCAGATGATTGATTTTTTTAAAAAACATCCCCCTAAGGGAGAAAGGCCGGCTTGAAACCCCTCATCCTTCTCCTTGGTGGCGCTGCCGCCCGCCCAAGGGGGACCAAGTCTCTGGGCCTCAGGCTGCAGCTGCGCGGCCGCCCATGACCAGCAGGGGGTGCGCGAGCCTCGTGTCCGCCACTATTGCCAGGCTCCATCCCAGGAAGCGCGCGTGGATCCGGGAGGCAACCGGAGTCTCGGAGCTGTGGAGCAATTAGGGCCTTTAATTATCAGGGATTGGGAGTGGATGAGCCTCGCGGGGCCTCAGGGCACTGAGTCACTTCCCCAGTAACCAGATTCCCAGGGCTGGCGGAAGAGGGGGCGGCAGCGCTTCCCTGCGACCGGACCGGGTGCTGGCCAAGACTGGGCAGAAGCCAAGACCAGAATCTTTCGGGGGGGGGGGGGGCAGTGGGGAGTAGGTTTCTGCTGGCCATTCCACCGCTCTGTGGGTCGTGGGCACCTGCGTCTCCGTGCCTCAGTTTTCTCCTCTGCCAAGTGGAACGAGGTAGCCCCTTTCTCCTACACATGGTTGTTGGCCAAACAAATTGTGAGTTTGTGGAAAACCCTTAAAAATCGTTTCCATAGCCGGGCGATGGTGGCGCACGCCTTTAATCCCAGCACTCGGGAGGCAGAGGCAGGCGGATCTCTGTGAGTTCGAGACCAGCCTGGTCTACAGAGCTAGTTCCAGGACAGGCTCCAAAAGTCACAGAGAAACCCTGTCTCGAAAAACCAGAAAAAAAAAAAATCGTTTCCACATGAACCAGACGAGATGCTCCATACTTGAAAACCCAGAAACTCAGGCAGGAGGCTGCAAGTTCACGGCCAGCCTAGGCTAGTGAGTTGCAGGACAGCCTAGGCTACAGTCTCTCAAAACAAACATTAACACATCATTTTTTCTCCTATAGCTGTCTTTATTTCCGGTGCTGGGTACATTAGATGAGGGAGCCCTGGGCTCCGAAGTCACACTCTGGTCAAGAGTCCAGACAGGCTGCTTCTGTCCCTCAGCAGCTGTATGACCTTTGTCCCAGCAATCGGGCTCCAGTCTCCCTCCTCATCCGCATAGGGCAAATGAACAAACAGCCCCTCCCTCATGGCAGGCATGACCTTGGCTGGGCACACCGAATTCTGAGCACAAGGCCTGACTATACTTGTCTTGAGCAAGGACTGGTGGCAGTTTTTCACATGGAAGGGGCACAGAAAAGGGAACCCTAGCCCCAGAGAGGAAACAGAGGGAAAAGATAGTGCCAGGCTCCTGAGCTGGGCAGATCGGACCTACAGCTCAGAAATCCAGTTTGGGGCGGATCTGAGTGCCTGGTAGAAAGAGGCCCCAGCTTTGCTGAATCCTTTGTATGGGGAACAGTATATACAATATTCTGCCTGCATGTATCTCTGTGGGACAGAAGATGGCACCAGATCTCATTACAGATAGTTATGAGTCACCACGTGGTTGCAGGGAATTGAACTCAAGACCTCTGGAAGAGCAGCCAGTGCTCTTATCCTCTGAGCCTTCTCATCAGTGCCTCTGGGACATTCTTAAACTCCATAATAGTTAGCAACTGCTGTGTAACAACAACCCCACCCCACACCCTGTGGTTCACTAGGTGACACTCCTTCACTTTCTCAAAGTTTTGATAATTCAAGTACAGTTTGTTCAGCTGTGACTCAAGGTCACGAAGGAGGTTGAAGTCTAAAAATAGAAACTGGACTTTGCCCTAACACTAGCATCTGGGCAGGCTCACACAGGAGGATCCAGAGTTTCACGTCAGGTTGGCTACAGTTACACTCTGTCACAAAAACCATTTAAATTTTACTTTAAAAAAATTTAACCCAGCCGGGCGGTGGTGGCGCATGCCTTTAATCCCAGCACTAGGGAGGCAGAGACAGGTGGATCTCTGTGAGTTCGAGGCCAGCCTGGTCTACAAGAGCTAGTTCCGGGACAGGCACCAAAGCTACAGAGAAACCCTGTCTTAAAAAACCAAAAAAAAAAAAAAAAAAAAAAAATTTAACCCAGTGCAGTGGCACGGGCCTTTAATCCTAACACTCAGGAGGCAGGTGAATCTCTGAGTTTGAGGCCAGCCTGGTCTACAAAGTGAGTTTCAGGACAACCAAGGCTACACAAAGAAACCCTGTCACACACACACACACACACACGTTTACATTTATTTAGTATGTATGTGGAGTAACGTGTCACGGCACTGTGTGAAGGGCAGAGAACAACAAATGAGAGCCAATTGCTCTTTCCACTGTGAGTCTCAGAGATGGAACTCAGCTCATCAGCCTTGACAGCAAACACCCGCCCTGCTGAGCCTTCTTGCCAGCCCAAAATAAATAGATAAATATTTTTCAAGAGATTTTTATTTCATGTATACTAGTGTTTTGCTTTCAGTAAGTTCATCACGTGTGTGTAGTGCCTGCAGAAGCCAGAAGGGTGTTGGATCCTCTGCAATTGGAGTTACAGGTTATGAGTGGCCATGTGGATGCTAGGTGCTGAACCCAGGTCTTCTACAAGAGCAGCCAGTGCTCTTAACTGCTGAGTCATCTTCTCCAATCCCCATAAACATTTTCTTAATATTTAAATTTTTTCTTTGAAAATATCATACACATATAATTTTCATTTTTTCTCTTTATAAATACTAATTTTTTAAGATTTATTTATTTATTTATTATGTATACAACATTCTGCCTCCATGTATGCCCGCACGCCAGAGGAGGGCACCAGATCTCATTACAGATGGTTGTGAGCCACCATGTGGTTGCTGGGAATTGAACTCAGGACCCCTGGAAGAGCAGCCAGTGCTCTTAACCTCTGAGTCATCTCTCCATCCCATAAATACTAATTTTTAAAAGGGCCAGAAGTCAGGCATGGTAGCCTACACCTATAAAAACTAATATTTGGGAGGTTGAGGCAAGAGGATTATCACGGGCTTGAGGACAGCCTGGGCAGCACAGAAAGACAACTTGAGAAAACAAAAACAAAAAAACAAAAGTGGGGGTTGTTGGCACGGCCTTTGGTGGGTCCTCTTACAGGGCCCGAGATGGCATCCTCCTGTCATTGCTACAGGCTGTGGCCTCTTCATGAAGCAGCTGGACTGCCCACACTGAAGTGCTGTCTCTGACCGCCTACTACTGGCATTGTAAGTGTGTGCCGCCACACCAGCTGTACCAGAGTCTCACTGTGAGCTCTGACTGGCCTAGACCTCAGGGTGATCCTCCTGCCTCTGCCTGCAGAGTGCTGAGCCATCAAGCTAGGTTGAGCTACATATTTTAGTTAACATTAAAAATGTTCAGTATCCCGGGAGGCATCACAATCCCTGACTTCAAACTCTACTACAGGGCTACAGTACTCAAAACAGCCTGGGACTGGCATAAGAACAGACAGGAGGACCAATGGAACCAAATAGAAGACCCGGATATCAATCCACACATCTTCGAACATCTGATCTTTGATAAAGAAGCAAAAAATATCAAATGGAAAAAAGAAAGCCCATTTAACAAGTGGTGCTGGCATAACTGGATATCAACATGTAGAAGAATGAAAATAGACCCATATCTAGCACCATGCACAAAACTCAAGTCCAAATGGATCAAAGACCTCAACATAGAGCCAGCCACACTGAACCTTATAGAAGAGAAAGTGGGAAGTACACTTCAACGCATTGACACAGGGGACCAATTCCTAAATATAACCCCAGCAGCACAGACACTGAGAGAAACAATTAATAAATGGGACCTCCTGAAACTGAAAAGCTTCTGTAAAGCAAAGGACACAGTCAACAAAACAAAACGACAGCCTACAGAATGGAAAAGATCTTCACTAACCTTACATCAGAAGAGGTCTGATCTCCAAAATATACAAAGAACTCAAGAAATTGGTCATCAAAAGATCACATAATCTAATAAAAAAAAATGGAGGGCCGGGCAGTGGTGGCGCACACCTTTAATCCCAGCACTCGGGAGGCAGAGGCAGGCGGATCTCTGTGAGTTCAAGGCCAGCCTGGTCTACAAGAGCTAGTTCCAGGACAGGAACCAAAAAGCTACGGAAAAACCCTGTCTCGAAAAATCAAAAAAATAAAAAAATAAATAAAAAATTGGAGTACAGACCTAAACAGAGAACTCTCAACAGAGGAATCTAAAATGGCTAAAAGACACTTAAGGAAATGTTCAACATCCTTAGTCATCAGAGAAATGCAAATCAAAACAACTCTGAGATTCCATCTTGCACCTGTAAGAATGGCCAAGATCGGGCTGGAGAGATGGCTCAGAGGTTAAGAGCATTGCCTGCTCTTCCAAAGGTCCTAAGTTCAATTCCCAGCAACCACATGGTGGCTCACAACCATATGTAATGGGGTCTGGTGCCCTCTTCTGGCCTGCAGGGATACACACAGACAGAATATTGTATACATAATAATAATAATAAAAAAGAATGGCCAAGATCAAAAACACTGATGACAACTTATGCTGGAGAGGTTGTGGGGAAAGGGGAACACTTCTGCATTGCTGGTGGGAATGCAAGCTGGTACAACCCCTTTGGATGTCAGTGTGGCGATTTCTCAGAAAATTAGAAAACAACCTTCCTCAAGACCCAGCAATACCACTTTTGGGTATATATCCAAAGGATGCTCAATCGTGCCACAAGGACATGTGCTCAATTATGTTCATAGCAGCATTGTCTGTCATAGCTAGAACCTGGAAACAACCTAAATGCCCCTCGATCAAAGAATGGATAAGAAAAATGTGGTACATTTAGACAATGGAGTTCTACACAGCAGAAAAAATAACAACAGCTTGAATTTTGCAGGAAAATGGATAGAGCTAGAAAACATCATTTTGAGTGAGGTGACCCAGACACAGAAAGACAATTATCACATGTGCTCAACTCATAGGTGGTTTTTAAACATAAAGCAAAGAAAGCCAGCCTACAAACCACAATCCCAGAGAATTTACACAACTAAGAGAGACTTACCTAGATCTAATCTACATGGGAAGTAGAAAGTAGAAACAGACAAGATCTCCTGAGTAAACTGGGAGCATGGGGACCTTGGGGGAGGATTGAAGAGGGGAGGGTAGAGGCAGGGAGGGGAGCAGAGAAAAATGCAGAGCTCAATAAATGTCAATAAAAAAGTGGTAAGTATCAGGTGGGTTTGGAGGGTCACACTTATTAACCCTTAGTTCTGGAGAGGCGGAGGCTGGATAATCACACATTTGAGGTCACCAGGGCGATATGTCAAAACTCTGTCTTAAAACCCAAAAACAGGGCTGGAGAAATGGCTGAGAGGTTAAGAGCACTGGCTGCTCTTCCAGAGGTCCTGAGTTCAATTCCCAGCAACCACATGGTGGCTCACAACCATCTGCACTGACATCTGGCGCCCTCCTCTGGCATGCGGGCAGAGGCAGAATGTTGTATACATAATAAATAAATCTTTAAAAAAAAAATCCCCAAAACAAAGCCAACCCTGGCAGTACAGCTAGTACTGAGTAGCAGTAGCTACTCAGCTACTCAGTGAGGCAGGAGGATTAAACATTCAAGGCTTTCCTGGGCTAAGTCTAAGGCTAGCCCAGGCAAATCAATGAATGAGAACTTGCCTCAGAATAAGTGAAAAGCAGGGTAGGGCTGCAGGACCCGGGTGGAAGCCCTGGGCCTGTGACCAGTGGGCGGGTGTCAGTTCATTTTTCTTGATACAAGATCTCACTGTGTGACTTTGGCTAGCCTGGAATTCACTATGTAGACCAGGCTGGCCTCAAATTCAGAGTTCCGCCTCTACGACCCACGTGCTGGGAGTAAAGGCACTGGACATACATGATGCTTTTCTTGTTTTTGGTTTTTGTTCATTTTACTCTTTTTTTTTTTTTTTGGAGAGTATCTCAGTAGACTAACCAGTTTGATGGGGTATGCTGGCTGACCTACAAGCTCCAGTGGTCCTTGCCTGGGTGCCGGGCCTTGAACTCTGGTCCTCATGCTTGCATGCCAAGCACTTTACCTGTTGTGCCACCCCCCAGGTCTTATCTGGTCAATGTTTGTTAGTATTCATATTAACCATGTGAACGGCTTGGATCGTTAACTTCCATTGGTATTGTTGGGTTTGTTTGATTTGAGAAGGTATCTCATGAAGCCCAGAAAGGCCTCCAACTCCTTAGGAGCCAAGGCTGGCCTTGTACAGATCCTCCAGTCCCAGGCTCTAAAAACTGTTCTGTCACACACCGCACCTGGCTGACGTTAAGGCGACTATTGTGTCACTGTCCTAGTTGACTTAGAGAACCTGCTACACCAGGTTTGGACTCCTTTTGACCTGGCCATTTGGGTCCCTGGCAGGTGGACCTAGTGCCGCTGCCTGCCCTCAGCAGGAAGGAAGGGCGGATGGCCCGGCCCCTGGGAGTGGTCAGTCAGCTTCCGGAAGTCCCCAGCCAGCTGTGGGTACTGGCTTGTCGTCCCCTCCCACCCCACGCCACTGGGTAGGAGGATCCGGGTCCCCAGGGGCGCAGAACCCTGAGTCGCTGCTGTCCCCCCAGGGTCTCATCGTGGGCACAGCAGCAATGGCCTGGGAGTCCTTTGCTCTTCGAAGGAAAAACGTAAATAAATAGAAGACAGCGCAGGGCTCCCAGGGAACCCGGACTGGGGCGGGCCCGCGGGGCGAGAAGAAACTGAGCGAGGAAGGAAACGGGTTTGGGCCTCGGAGAAATCTGGCAGGCAGGCTGGCCTGTGATTAAAAAGAGGAAGAACCACAAGTCCCCATTTAACTCAGCAGGGCTGCAGTCGGCTGCGAGAGGGAAAGTGCTTGCGGCTGGCAGATTGCAGCCACCATTTGGCAAAGGCTGCCAGTACCTGAAGATGTACGCGCGCCTCCTGGCCACACCGAGGCTGCAGTTACCGGGCATTCGCCCCAGGTGTTATAAGGAGTGTGTTCCGGGCCAATCAGGCTAGACTTCACCTAAGCGCCCTCCTTCCTCCTCAGATGCTGCGTCCTTCAGTGGGACACTTCCGATCGGGGACACCAATCTGTAGCAGAACGCAGCTGGGCCTTCTCTTCCTCAAAGTTCTTCATGGCTCACCGGTGCCCTCATAAAACAAGCAAACAAGCAAACAAAACTCCTCCCCAAAGCGGACTCCGCACCAAGACCTCAAGACACCACGTGTAAGCCAGCGTGTTCCTTCTTGTGTGGGTGGGGCCATTTCCACTTTCTACCAAGGCACCTCAGGGACTTTGCATTGACCGGTTCTTTGGCGTGGAATGCCTTGCCTTCAAACTTCATCATGCCCAGACTCTTCTATCCTGAGGGAGATCTCAGCTTAAATATTACTCAACTATTTCTCTCCCCGAGTTCAAAGACAGCCATCCCATATCCACAAGAGGGCTGTCACCCGTGCTCTTTCCTAAGCAGCATGCCGCCTCCGCGAGGACACCAATTGGTGTCCATAAACACCTTACACAGTGCCCATCACATAGTGGGTACCGCCTTCGCACGTTTTTGTGGCTTTTCCCAAACCATTCTGCCCCCCGCCCCTACCCCCTACTCGCTGCCCTCCGACTGTCGTGGAAATCCCCACCTGTGGGGGAGTCCCTTCCTGGGGCTCCAACGGCAGGCCTGGGGACTGAAGCCCGGTTAAGGTTAAACTGCTCCAATACGGTAACTCAGTCCTTCCAGTCCCCGAGTGGGTTGGGGACACGTGTTATTTCCATTTCATAGATGAAGAAACCGAGCGGCAGAGGCCAAGCTCTTGGTCCCAGGCATCAAGGGGGAGGTAGTGGGCTCTAGGGAGCCAGTGGCTCGTGGGAGCCTGTCGTCTGGGAAGGCTTGCAGTGGCCCCTCCAAACTGGGGGCGTGGGCGGTCTGTTTCCTGTTGGGGGAGGGGAAGGGGACAGGCATTCCTCTTGAGCCTCCCTCCCTAGTGTCGCGGGGAAGACTGGCGTGCAGTGACTCCACTTCAGAACAGGGGCACCCCACTGTTAGCCGCACCCCCATGAGGAGATAGAGAAAAGGTAAAGGGCTGAGGGGCGCGCAGACGTGGAAACCCAAAGGGCTCCGCTGCCTGGGGTGAGGAGGAGTTCTTAGAGAAAGCTGCATCAAGTTAAAGAGCGGTCGGGCGGCCAGGTAGAAAATAGCCTACTCGGCCCGTTCCGGGACTAGGCGGACCTTAGTCGGGGAGCGGAACCCGAAGCGATGGAGCGGCTGAGGCAGGTCGGCTCCGAGCCGCCGATACTGGGCCCAGTGCTGGGCTGGGCCCCCTCCTCTGGAGGTGATGAAAGCCGCGGTCGCAGTTGTTAGACGCGGCCGGGCTAACACAGATAACGCCAGGCTTGAGGCGTCCGCAGGGGCGCGCCCCCACGAGGTCCAGAAGGTCGGGCGGCCCCGCCCCACCGTGCGCCAGCCCCGCTCACCCCCTCCAGGGGCCCCGCCCCGCTGAGGTACGCGGCGATTGGCTGGCGCGAGAGGGGCGGGGTCAAGCACACTCCTCCTCTTGGCTTTTCCCTTTCCTTTAGGGGGCGCGACGCGACTTGGGGGTGGGGAGCGCGCCCTTGGGGGAGGGAACCGGAGGCGACTGCTCGGGAGGGCGGGGCCGGGATAGGCTCCGCCTCCGGAGTAGCGGCTGGCTGTAGGAGGGGCGTGGTTCGTCATGGCTCCGCCCACAAGCCGCCCTCCGCTGCCGCGCGCTGCTCGCGACCGGTTCCTCTTTACATAACGGCGCGGGGCGGCATGGGCTCGGGCTGTCGTCTCCTCCCAGCCGCCCGCCCGCCTAGACTGTCACGGGCCACGGGGTCCACAGGGGCGACAGCAGCAGCGTCCCGGGGGCGGCCCGGGGCCGCGTCCCTCCGCTGCTGTCAGGCGCTGGCGGCGGAAATGAGGCGCTGGCCGTTTTCCGAGCCGGGGTTTCCTGCCTGAGCGCCGAGAGGCCGTGCGACGCCATGGGCCGGCCGGGCCACGACCCGCAGCTTGCGCGGTAAGCGCGGCCCGCCGAGCGCGTTGGAGGAACCGGGCGGTTGCTCGCATCCCGCTTCTGTTTTCTGGCGTTTCCTCATTCTGTTTCTCTTCCCCAATCCCAGACCGCAGTGATGTGGGCGCGGAGGTCAGTGCTTGCAGCTGGGGCCTCCGGAGAGGGGTCTGGCGGGGCGCCGCGGGAGGAACCGAGAGCCGCCCCGGGGACACAGCGTGCTTGGTCCCTGCCGGGGGGGTGGGGTGGGGTGGACACGTGTGTCACTGACCTGACAGGAGGAGCAAAAACGGCCCTGGTGATCTACAGGGGTGGCATACGGATGCCTCAAGGCGAAAGCAGTCAGAGGTCGTGGCGGGGCAGGCTCATGACAGGCCAGGGCCCACTGGGGAAGTTGCAAGGGTTTTACATGCTTAGGACATTTTGTGAGCCTTCTCCCACAGGCCCCTCTGGGAGGGGCCTCCGACAGGGCCGAGGGGTGAATACATTCTGGAACTTGTGCAGTCCCTGTGAGCCACGGGGGCGACCAGCTGGGAAGGGGCTGGCCCGAAGCAGCAGCAGCTGTGGTCTGGGGCCCTCAAGGGCTGGGCAGTGGCAGGGGAAGAAACAGAGGGTCCTAGAAAGCAGAACTTCTTCCTCCTCTGCTTTGTAAGCTACAGCCTCTGTTTCCCCGTTAAGTGAGTAAGAAGAGATTTGCGGTGCAGTTTTAATGAGGACTTGGTGTGTGGAAGGCACCTGCGCCTGGCCTGACAGGAGAAGATCTCATTTACAGGCTGTTTCACACTGCCCTGTTTTATGGACCCCTGCTGTGGGACCTTCCTTAACTCTCCTGAGCACTGGCTGCTCTGGGGTTTCCTAAATCTTTGGGCAGGGAATTCTGAAGGACCTGGGCAGAGTCAGATGACAGCCCCTTCCTGTTCAGGTTTCTTCAGTTGACACCTACTTGTGATGACCACCAGTGCACAGAATGGCTCGAGTCATGACAAGGGTGTTATCTGTTTTGTTGAGGTCATTTCTGCTCCTGTTCCTTCCTGACTCTGTGGCACCCAAGTCTGTCACCCAGTGCCTGGTCTTTCCTGTGCAAGAGACAAGTAAGGTGCATTGAGCAGCTGGACTGTGCAGTCAGCTTATGTACCTCAGGATATCTTGTCCAGCTGGGCCATACCCAGGTTTCTTCCTCCTCTGGGATGGAGTTGGAGGTACTTTGGTACCCTTTCTGGCTTCCGGAGTGTGCCTCTCTAGCATGAGTGATTGATAGAGAACTCTGGTGACCTCGCAGGGAACTAACTGCCTCCAGCCTGGACTTAAATGCTTTGTAGGGCAGGCCTTTGGGGTCTAGCCTACCTCTGAGGCTAGCTAGCTTCTGAATCTCCCATTCTGTGACTCTTTGGGTGGTCACTTAACCTCTCTGAGGCAATGAAGTCATCAGGAGTGGGAAGGGTTTTAACTGCTGTGGAGTCTGGCACACACAGAGATGGAGCAGATGGTATTGTTGGAATGAGAGGCCTTTCTTTGGAGCAGCACACGTGAAGAGACTCAGGCCTTAGGCAAGGTACCCCTTGAGACCTGCCCACTGTGGACCAAGTCTCTCCCTCCCTAGGGTGATTGTGTGCCATGTAGGAGCCTTTCAAGGGGAAGGCATTTGAACTAGGTTGGCTGTAGTCATGCTGGCTCTGAGGTATTGGGCTTGTTTTACCATCTCTGAGCTCTGAAGAGGGGGTGCTGAAGGATAGAGTTGTTCTGAAATCGGCATGAGGTTAGTGCTCAATACGTTCAAGCTACTGCTATTAATTCGGGGATAGGGTGGCTGGCACTTAATTGCCAGGCTTCCTGGGAAAACGGTCCCTAGGGCCCCTGGTGTTGAGCATCTCTGGTTGGGCGGGGCAGGGCAGGAAGCAGCTTCCATCTGGAGTGTCTGGAGGGGCTGCTTGCTCCTGCCAGGCCTGTTTCCAGCCACCACCCTCCCCAAGGAAACTGAGGCTGGCAGGCTGCCTAGAGGAAATGACTCAGTGGGGGTCACTGGCTGAGTCATGCCTAATTGGACCCAGGAGTCTGCACCCCAGCTCCCAACTTCCGGGGGCTTGTGGTCCCTCAGGGACTGGGTAGGTCTCAGGCCTGGCTGCATGTCCTTGGCCACTGTTCAGTACCACCTGCTTGAGCCCCACGATTTAGACAACCAGTATCCCTTGGTCAGTATTTTGGGGTCCCACTGACCACCACTAGGCTGTCTAGCCCAGTGTCCCTCTTCTCACTGGGACAAGAAACAGGTCCCTAAGGGACCTGATGGCCTGCCTGCCCCACCCTGGCCAGCCGGAAACTCAGCAGCTGAGCAGATGGCTGAAAGATTTTTTCCTCCCACACAACCCTGTCAAGGGTCAGCAGGGGGGCCAGTTCTCGGTCTTCCTTGTGAGCCAGGCCTGGAGCCCCTTGGGGCCTGTCCGGATGTGCCCCCCAGCCGCTGTGGGGAACAGGGGGTACAGCTTGGTCCCCAGGGAAGCCTGGAGGAAGGAAGTGTGTGCCCTGCTTGTGGGGCTGACTCACGGCAGCTGATTGGGGGTGGGGCTAGACTTTGGGGTCAGGGCTCAGTGTGGCCTCTTGATGTAGGAGGTAGACCTACCTTTCAGACCCCCCACTGGTGGCATCTCCATAGAGTCCTAAGGACTCATGTGGGTGGGAAGGGGTACACAAGGGCCAGAGGCTGTCAGTGCATTCTCCTTAAAGTCCTAGACAGTTCAGGGGAGGCTCTCTCTGATAGCAGGGTACATCTTTTGCCACCACCTCTGCCACTGCCCTCTCTGAGGTTGGTGAAGGAAGCCTTGTCTGGTAAAGAGAGGTACACTTCTCTTAGGGGCTAGTCCCTTGCTCTCCCCACCTCTTGGAGCCTACTTGGGGTAGTGGCTGTCTGGAGTGTCAAGTTGCCAGGGGCGGGGTGCAAATGGGAGTTAGGGTATGTGCACTGGGTCTTTTCAGCTCTGCAGCATAGAGTCAGTTTGGAGACCTCCTTGGAGGAGGCCACCTTTAGAGGGTGGTATGGGGCTTCCTGTCCCAGCATCTAAGAGTGGGGCAGTCACAACTCTTGGGTACACACACACACACACACACACACACACACTGAGCAGCTCTCCCTGCCCTGGCAGGTGGAGTGCTCCAGGTATCCTCTGCACCTGTGAGATGGGAGTGGTGGCCAAGCTGAGAGGCTGCTGAGCCATCTTTTCAGTCATGGGCTGGGTGGTCCCAGAGTCCCTTCCAGCAACCTTCCATCTCGCTGACTGGACAGGCCCTCTGTATCCTTGGGGTGGTTGTGCCTGAGCAGGAGCACCAGCCTGGCTGCAGCTCCTATGGATCAGCACTGCCTGGCTGGGCTGCCTGTGGCTGTCTAGGATCAATGAGGGTGTTGAGATGCCACCTTGCTGACTGCAGGGAGCTAGCTGCCCTCTTGTTCGCCATGGAAACTGGGGATGGGGGAACTATCTCCATAGGACACAGCTCTTCTCGTCACTGTGGCTGAGTCCAGGTGGAGGCTGTATCTTCTCTGTGGAGAAGAGCAGGAGAGGAGAGCCGTACTTACAGAGCCCATCATCCTGAGGCTGAGCTCTGCTCCTCCCTTCTCCCAGCTTCTCCATCCTGTCCCAGGGTTGTCACAGTTGAGCAGCTGTGCTTCATCTCTTAGCACATGGAAAGTGTTCAGTTAGTCACTGGAAGGGACCATCTTCCTGCTGCCTTGCCCCCCTGCCATCTAGCCTGGAGTCACCTTGGCCTGGGACAGCCTGTGTCCCACAGTCATGCTACCCATGCTGCCTGACCCAGAACTGGGTTCCTCCTGAGGCTTGGGCTTTGCAAGTGGGTGGCCTGACTCACCTCCACTGCTCTTCTCAGTGTCAGGGACAAGCAACAGTTATTTTCTCCACCCTGTGCCCACCTACCACAGTTTTTAGAGTACCACTGGCAGGTACCTGTTAACATCTGCCTTCCTGTCCTGCTGCCTCCGGGTAGGATGGGGTGGAGGTAGCCCCAAGGGCTGTGGGAGTAGAGCCCCAGGAGGTGCTCTTCTCCCCCCAGGGGTGTTCTCAGTGTCTCCTGTTGGAGTTGGGGTAGACAGGATGTGACCTGAGACTGGAGCACCAGCCTGCCTTGCTCAATTGCAGAGGCACCTGGGGCATTTGTTCTGAGTGGGCCATGGTCGTGGCAGGAGCACCTTAGCCTAGTAGAGATGGATGGTAAACAGTATACAGTATTCCTGGCTCCAGCCTGTGCTTGTGAGCAGGCCGGATGGGTCTATCCCCTCTAGATGATTGTGGGACCTGGAGCAAGCCCACCTCCAGTGCCTTAACCTGGGCCTAAGGACAGGACACCCAGCTAATGAAGATCCAGGGAGCCTAGAGTAGAGCCATACATTTTAATACAAGTGGGTATACTTTCTTTGTACACAGTTGGTAGGTTTGTGTAGTGATATAGATATGAATAATTTGCATTGGTATGGATTTTGCTTTATTAATACAAATTTAAGGTCAATTATGTTATATGTATATGTATTTCTGATCTTGATTAAGGTATTGTATTGTGTAGTTCATTTAAAAATGTAATGTATAATTAGGAAATATAGGTTGTTAATGGATAATCATCAATAATAGTCAAGCTTATAGTCATGTTAGTTAGATTTTCTAGTTAGATATATTTCAGTTAGATAGGCATTCTTCATATCTTTCAAAGACTACAGAATATGGCATTTAAAATATTTTAATAACTTAGGGTTTTTTATGACAATGAGACATGTCTGCTCCTGGCAGCACCAGTCTACTTCAAGAGGAAGATGGGCATCGAAGAGGCTCCTTATGGAGTTGGTTAGCCATTTGGGCAAGAAACTGCTCTTGCCTGGACTGTTGCATAAACTGGACACAAAGAACCCACAGAGAGAGGACTGCTGAACTTGCCTAAAGGTGAGATGATCCTTCAGGGTTCCTGATTCATGAAAGAGTCTGCGAGACATTCTACAGGACACACAAAAAAGTGACTAAACTGTCTTTAAATTTTCCTGCTTCATGGAAAAGTCTGCTGGATACTATGGGTCCTTAAGGCTGAAGATGGATACCCCAACGGTACAGAAAAACTTTGGGTGACTGTCCAGGCAGTGAGATGTCTCTGTCATTTCTAGAGTTTTGGAAATTGTTTACTTCGATTCCCCGATGGGGAGCCAAAAAAAAAGAAAAAGAAAAAGAAAAAAGAAAGGAAATTGTTTACTTCTTGTTTACTTAGGTAATATTATATCCTTCTGGAGTCTTTGATGGAGTTGAAGAATAGTTAGATAGTTATAGTTTTCCTTTGTTATGATAAAAGATAAAGTAGATATAAATATTGTGACTGTAATTCTTGCTTGATAACTGTTTTGTTATATGTAATTTTACTATGGTAAAGTGAAAGCCTTTCTTTTTGTTTAAAATTTTTTTTTTCATTTTTTTACTGGGAATCATCATCGATCTTTCTTTTTGTTTAAACAGAAAAGGGAAAATGGTGTAGGAGGTCCTTCTGTATCTGTGTTGCTTTCATTGGTTATTAAAGAAACTGCCTTGGCCTATTTGATAGGGAGGAACTCAGGTAGGCGGGGAAGACAGAACAGAATGCTGGGAAGAAGAACAGAGTCAGGCAGACGCCATGGTTCTCCTGCCCAAGATGGACGCTGGTTAGACTCATGCCAGTAAGCCACAGTCAAGTGGCGATACACGTTAATGGAGATAGGTTAAACTAATATGTGAGAGTTAGCCAATAAGAGGCTAGAAATAATGGGCCAGGCAGTAATTTAATTAATACAATTTCTGTGTGGTTATTTTTGGGGCTAAGCTAGCTGGGCGGCAGGACACAGCCAGCCTGCTCCTCCTTCTACAGGGTAGTGGCAGGGCTGCTGGTCACTTTCCACTTGAGCAGAGCTGAAACAGTCCTTTACCATTTCTACTCCAGGGGACAAGGGAAGCACGTTAGTTCTTGGGGCGCATTTGGGCTCTTTGGAGTTTCTTCTGTGAGTGCTGTACTGGTCATCCTGTGGTTTCACTCCTGCACCCTAGGGATTCTGTGATGCCTCGAGTTTATCTTTGACCACCAAAGTGGTCAGAGCAGTGCTTAAGGGTGTTGGGTGCATAGCCAGTGTCACCTTTGTGAGGGGGCATTGGAGTGAGCGTACAGCTGGACCTGGCTTGCAAGAAGTGTAGAAGGTACTGCCAGGGTTTGGCTCTGTAGTTGTGCTTCTAGGCCCTGATATACACAGAGTGAATAGGCACAAGTTCCAGATGAAGGGACAGGTATGGACAGAGACTTGGGTACCCAAAAGGTAGGCTAGGCAATATGATGGCTAGTGGGTGATGCTGGTCACTAGGCATCTGTGTACCTGTGTTTATCCTTAGACTGGAGTGTAGCTCAGTTGGTAGTGCCACTTTACATAGCGTGTGGGTAGCCTGGGTTCCATCCCTAGGACCACAGAAACTTAGTATATTCTTGTAAACCCAGTTCTCAGAAGGTAGAGGCAGGAGGAGGCCAGCCTGAGCTACGTGAGGCCATAAAGAATTCTTTATTCATGCCAGGCCTGCAGAAGGATGATATTCACAAATCCAGTTTGGGCTGCGTACTTGGATTTAAGTTTTTGTGTGTTTCATCAAATCCCTGCTGTGGTAGGAAGTAGAGGAAAGCAGGTGTGCCCTGGTCCCAGGGCCATAGTCTGGATGGCCACTGACAAATCCCTATTGCTGAGGACAGATTCAAGATTTGGTACTATTCCTCTTGTGGTGTTATGAAAACAGACAGGCCTAGGGAATTGATGCAAGACTGCAGCCCAGTGGCCCTTGCAGTCTGTGGATGGGGCCAGAGCTATGATGTGTGCACTCAGCTTGTGGGTCATCCGGGCTATGAAGGCTGCGACTGTCTTTCCTGGTGTGCGAGGGGAGGGGGGATAGCTCTGATCAAGGCTCGGATCCCCCAGGCAAAAGGTGCTCCCTATGAGGAGGTGGGCAGAGTGAGATGGGCTTGGTCAGATGTGGTCTATTTCTTTCTTCCTCCTGGCTTTTACTGCGTACTATGTGCAAAGCACCTACTGTGTGCTAAGAACCTTATGGCATGGCATGCAAAGTGCTGACAGAGTGCAGAGTGTACCCCAGTGAGTGCACAGGCCTCTGCACTGGAACTGAAGTATCCTGTTAGGTGCTGGAATGGGCTGGCCACCCTTACTTGTCTGTTCTGGGTCTTGCAGTACACAGGCCATAGCAGTAGGGACAGTAGAAAGAGCCCCATTTCTGGGCCTAGCTGTTCCCCTCTAGTCCTGGCAAACATTATTTATTTGTTTATTTTGGTTTTTGGAGACTTTTTTTTTTCTGTTTTTTTTTTTGAGACAGTGTTTCTCAGTGAAACAGTTCAGTCCTGGCTGTCCTGGAACTTACTCTGTAGACCAGGCTGGCCTTGAACGCACAGAGATCCGCCTGCCTCTGCCTCCCAAATGCTGAGATTAAAGGTGTGCGCCACCACCGCCCGGCTGCAAACATTTTTAAAAATGATTTACTAATTTTATTTTATACACATTGGTGTTTTGCCTGCATTTATGTCTGTATGCGGGTGTCACATCACTTTGAGCTGATCACAGACAGTTGTGAGCTGCCATGTAGGTGCTGGGAATTGAAGCCAGGTCCTCTGGAAGAGTAGGCAGTGCTCTTTCTGCTAGGCCATCTCTCCAGCTTCCTAACAAACATTTAATGAGCTTGAAATTGGGGTTCAGAGAGATGCAGTCTGGTGTCAGTGGCCACACAGCCAGTGCCTGTTCCTCTTTGCATTGAGCTCTGGGGAAACAGGTTGGTTTGTTGTTTGGAGATTGGTCTAATGAAACCCAGGATGGCCTGGAGTTCACTGTGTAGCGAAGGATAATCTTGAACTTTTTTTGTTGTTGTTGTTGCTTTGTTTTGTTTTGTTTTGTTTTTTTGAGACAGGGTTTCTCTGGAGCTTTGGAGCCTGTCCTGGAACTAGCTCCGTAGACCAGGCTGGTCTCGAATTCACAGAGATCCGCCTGCCTCTGCCTCCCAAGTGCTGGGATTAAAGGCGTGCGCCACCACCGCCGGGCCGATCTTGAACTCTTGATCTTCCCTGGCTGGGATTACAGGCACATGCCACCACACCAGCTAAGGTTTAAATATCTTGTCTGTTCCCTGGTATATTCCTGGGGCCAACTGCAGTGCCAGGTACACAGTAGGCCCTCAGTATATTGTGTGGAATGACTGAGGGGGTGATGAATGATGGAGGTGAGTCTTGTAAACAGGTCCTTGCACCTCGCCTATGACAGGCAAGCTAGGTGTTCACTCAGGCTGTGCTTCAGGGATGTGCCTGTGCCTGGCTCCTCCATGCTGATCTTGTCCAAGGACAGTACAGTGGTGATCCACTTGGACATCTTGATTGTCTTGCACCTGTGTCTGCCTGAATCCTGCATCGGGCCTAGAGAAGCCTACATCACTGTGAGTCTGGCCAGTACAGGCTGCATTTCATCTTTAGTGTGGCTGTTACCATGCTTGCTGCAGCATTTAAATGAGGACAGCAGCCAACCACACTGAACTTTCCAGATTCTAGGCCATTCTTAACTGAGTCTTTGTAATACTCTGAGGATGACTTCCCCTTTGACAGGGGAAGCTGAGGTGGAGAATCACTTGAGGTCACTCAGGATCAGATATAACTAGTAAAAGATGGGACTGGATTTTAGATGCAAGATTGAATCCATGTTCCCAACCGTTCTTTCTAGAGATGGGTAGTAATCAGCTAACTCAGTTACTTATCTGGACTTCAAAACTGCCCCCACAGTCTGCTATATCAGGATAGATCCGCTGGCTAGCCTTTCTTGACCACCCTTAAATGTGTTACTGTGCCTGTAAAAACTAGCTGGAGAGAGACCTGTGAGCCTTGATTTGTGTACTGCATAAATAGGGTCATGCGGGGTGGACTGTTAGGTTTGGTTTTGGGGTGACCTTGGGACTATAGGGCAGGCCTAGTGCCCTAGCCTCCCCCCAACTTTGCCTGTTTAGTCAGGGTTGCCAGCAACAGCAGGGAGCTGTAGTCGGGGCTCTACTTTGAAAACCTTTAGCTGTGGGGAAGGGGTCTGAAATTACTCTTGTCAAATTGCCCCCTAAAGAAGTTGTATTGCTTCACAGAACCCACCACAGGTAATGAAGCGCCTGGGTTTTAGTCTTTAGCAGCCCTGGTGTCAGCTTTTACTTTGGGTGTGCAGTAGTAGCTAGTTTTCTGGTGGGCAGTTCCACTCCCCATGGTCAGTGAAGGCTTAAAAATACTAAATGGAAAATTCCGGAAAACCTCACGCAAGGCTGAGTGGTGCTGAGCTCTGGGAGCCCCTTTGAAGGAGGCAGCTCCTCCCTAGTGCATCTCGCCGACCTACTGTCTGTCTCCACCTTGTATGCACCGCCTGCCTGCCCGCCTTCTGGTTTGCCGGTTTCCACGTGCGGGGTTCCCTGGGTGGCCGCGGGGGCGGGACGTTCCCTGGCTCACTGCCCTCTGTCCTGTTTTGCAGCTCGGCCTTCCCGCCTCGCTCTCCGCCATGAACGGGCCCACCGTGCAGCCGTCCCGCACGTCCTCTGCACCCGCGTCGCCGGCGTCCCCGCGCGGCTGGAGCGACTTCTGCGAGCGGCACGCAGCGGCGGCGGCGCGGGAGCTGGCCCGCCAGTACTGGCTGTTCGCGCGCGCGCATCCACAGCCGCTGCGTGCCGACCTGGTGTCGCTGCAGTTCGCCGAGCTTTTCCAGCGCCACTTCTGCCGCGAGGTGCGCGAGGGCCTCGCGGGTCCACCGGGCCGCGACTACCGCGCCACTGCCCCGCACCACCGCGCCGCGCTGCCCAAGGCACGCAGCTCCGAGGACCTGGGCCCGCGACCCTCCTGCGCCCTGCAGCACCTGCGCCGTGGCCTGCGCCAGCTATTCCGCCGTCGCTCGGCTGGGGAGCTGCCAGGGCCTGCCAGCGACACCAATGATACCGATAACGACAACTCCGCCACCAGCAGGCTAGGACCAGCCCGCAAGCTGCTACCCTGGAACCTGCGGGAGCCAGCAGCGGAGGCGCTCAAGGAGGCGGCGCTGCGTTACAGCCTGGCGGATGAGGCGGCCATGGACAGTGGTGCACGCTGGCAGCGGGGTCGCCTGGTGCTGCGGGCCCCGGGTCCAGGCCATGGCCGCCTGCTGCAGCTCTTCGACCCTCCCAAGGTGAGCGCCCTATACTGTATGCCCATAGTTCGGCAGGACTCCGTGACCCCGACTTATCTAGGGCAGTGAGTCAGCGACCATGGAGAGTTAAAGGCTTCCTTGGGCTCTGTTCACTCTGTCGGTAGGTTAGAGCAGATAGGTAAAAGTCTTTGAAAGTCCAGATCCAAATGACACCGACATAGGAGGTTTTAGTAAGTCCTTTTAGGCTGAACGGTACCCCTGCTGTGTCCACCTGTTGTCTCTTTTCTGAGAAGTTTGTTCTGTCTTGGCTGGTGGCCTGGGCTTCACTCTTACTCTGCTGGCAGGCAGGCAAGGCCCAGGGTATTAGTGCTGTGCTGCGGTGGTAGCCATCCCTTCTGCCTGGGTGTGTGAGGCCTGGCTGTCTGCCTTGATTTCCTCTCTGTTCTTTGATCCCATTCAGCATGACAGCTTGGCTGTAGGGTGACAGTGACATGAGCCCAACCCCGAGGCACTGATGGTCATGCGGTGCAGACCAGTGGTCACTGGACAGATACTTACTAGCACCTACTGTATGCTAGGCACACATTAGGGACTGGGAAGCTGCCCTTCTAATGGGAGCTGTGGAAGGAGCGAGCAGGTCCCCAGTGAGCTTACACTGGCATTGTGGCACAGGAAAGGCAGTTGAAGGGCCTTGAAAGACAATCTTCCCTACCAATGGCTGTCTGTGGTGCTGCTCTGAAGCTCTGAGTTCCATGTGTGCCTCTTAGTGACCAGAAGGACCTGCATTTCCTCACCCTCTGCCTTCTCTCTCCAGTGCAGAGTCTGGTTTTGTTTTTGAGATAGGGTCTTATCTAGCCTAGCCTAGTCTTGAAATAGCTATGTAGAGAATGATCTTGTCTCCTACCTCCTGGATGCTGGGATTATAGGCATGCCCACTGGGTCTGTTCTGTGTGGTGCTAGGGATTGAACCTGGGCGTTGTGCATGGTCAGCAGGACTCTACTCACTAAGCCACGGTCTCAGCCCCTATGTATTTACTTATTTTTTAAGATTCACTCTTTTGAGTACATTGGGTTTCGCCTATATGTATGTCTATATGAGGACGCCAAATCCCCTGGAGCTGTAGTTACAGACAGTTGTAAACGGCTGTGTGGGTGCTGAGAATTGAATCCCAGTCTTTTAGAAGAGCAACCAGTGGTCTTAACTGCTGAGCCACCTCTCCAGTCCCCTATAGTGTTGAACTTTTTGAACTTTTGTGTTCTTTTCAGTGCAAGCACTAGCCCATAACTGGTTTAGCGATCACCTGTTGTTGAGTGGTTTGGTGGTTTCTACCTCAGTGCCTTCCCCATCCCCCATTTCCACCCCCCCTCCCCCGGAGAGAAGGTCTTGCTGAGATCCTCTTGCATCAGCCTCCCAAATGCTGGGACTACAAATATATGCTCCTATACTTGGCTTTTTTGGGATTTTTCTGAATAATGTCATAGTGACATTTGGATATAAGTTTCTGCAGGGCATGTGTTTTTGTTTCTGTTGGGTTATTCCTGGAAATATTGCTTCCAATATCATGGCTTTTTCCAAGTGGCTGTGCCAGTTGGTGTCCCTAGTGGTGGTGACTGAGGGACCCCTGCCTTTACAGCCTCACTTACTCTTGAACCTGGTCAGTTCCAATGGACATGTCCTGGTGTCTCAGGACTGTTAGTGTCTCCTGATTACTGTGATTTATTCTTTTGTGAAGAGCCTGTTTTCTTTCTTTGTGTGTCTGCATCTGTATGTTTGGGTATGCATGTGTGCATGTATGCATGCATGCGGAGGGCGGAGAATGACCTTGGGGGCCTTTGTTCTCCACCTTATTTTTAAAGACAAGGTGTTTGAACCTGGAGCTCATCAATTCAGCTAGCCCACCTGGCCAGGGAGTCCCAGGGGTCTGTCTGTCTCTTCCCTTTGCTGGGCTGTGCCCAGCTATTTCCAGGATTGTTGGGAGTTCTCGTGTTTGTGGGTCATGCTTTTCGAGCTGAGCCATTCCCTTGGCCTGCGTTCCCTTTCTTAGGACTTCCCAGGCTTCAGTGTGCAATGGCCCTCTTCTGCTGCAGATGTCATGTCGCACAGTGAGGACTGCCTCTTTACCAACACACGTTCTTGCCTTTGATGTTGATCAGTCATTGTAATTTAGCCTGTGAAGGGATGGGAGTGTCGAGGTCAGGGAATAACTGGCAGGAGTCAGTTCTCTCCTTCCACCACCTGGGTCTCCGGAATGGCTTAGTGGCAAGCACCTTCCTTTACTTGCTGAGTCATTTTGACAGATTATTTTTTTGAGACACCATCTCCATATGTAGCTGAGGTTGGCCTTCAACTCTTCAATCTCCTGCCAAGCGTCCTAAGTGCTGGAATTACCGGTGTGCACCACCACACTGGTTAAGAAGCTCCTCATTTCATTGCTTTCTGTATCCTGCTGAAGAAATCTTGACCCACCCCAGGCTTTGTGGGCACTTTGTCTTTATTCCTGGAACTTTGCTGGAGGCTTTCTCAATATGGCCATGGGCATCTTGGGCTGAGTTTGTATATGGGACTGACGCGGGCTACCACACTCTGCCAGTGGATATGCGGCTGTGTGCTGGGGAGACTTTCCTGTTAGTCCAAGGCCACTTGATGCTGAAGCGCCCATCTGTAGGGATGTGTTTCTGGAAGTCTTCTGTCCTGCTGGCCAATATTTTGGCTTATGCCAACACCACTGTTTAATTTGCCAAAGTTTCCTTGCCTTTTCCCCCTCACCCTAGACAGGGCCTCACTTGGTGGCCTGGGTAGATCTGGAAATCATCATCTAGCACAGGCTGGCCTTCAGATGAAGGCAGTTTTCCTTCTCTAGCCCCCTAAGTGACTCCTTGTGAATCTGGCAGCAGGGGACAGCTGGCTAAAGGCCCCAAGGTGGAAGGTGTGGAGCATATTTGAAGGAAGAGTCGGGAAAGCTGCCAGGTTGGGTGGAGGCACCCTGAGGACTTAGTGCTGTGCTGTGCTCCTAACAAGCACACGGGTGAGAGAACACTTCTCCTTATTCATAAGGAGCCCTGGAAGGAGAGAAAGCCTAGGTCTACCGTAATCTCCATCGATGGGAAACGAAGGTATTAGATCAAGGTCAATCTTAGTTACATATCAAAATGGGGTTAGCCTGGGCCTCAACAACAGACAAAAACGTAAGGCTGGGCGTGATGGACATCCCCTCTCAAATTATCCCAGTACTGTGGAAGCTGGGGCAGGAGGATTGCCTGTCCAAGTTGAGCCTAGGATACAAAGTAAGCCCATCTAAAAAAATAGAATCAGACATCTTGAGACTGTGACATAGGAGGGTCCCTGTACCTGGTCTTACCTGTGTGGTCTAGTAGAGACCAGAGGACATCACTGGTTGAGTGACCTCTGTGCAGTCTCAGGGCAGTGGCCGGGGATGCTGTGTGGGTGTGGTAGACAGTCATATTTCAACAGTGCCCCAGCTGGAGGTACCATTGTGGTACCATAGGGAGCCCCAGCCTTTGCACCCCGAAGGGGCTACCCCGAAGGTCCCTACCGCTTGGCCCAGTTGGCAGGGGTGGTTTCCAGGCCTGGTGACTTCCATGGCACCTGTGCTGTCCCTCTTAGCCCCTGAGAGCAACAGGTTAGACCAGGCTCAGTCTCACTTTGAGACTGAAGGTCTAGTGTCACCACTCCCTGTGGCTTCTGTGGTGTCAGGAACAGGAGTGACTTCAGAGTTTGCCCTGGTCAGGCCTGCAGGAGCTGTTACTTAGAAAGGTTTCACAGCTGGTGGTGGAGTGAGGTTTGGAGTACTGTAGGAAGGGAATGGGTGTAAGACATCCAATGCCAGGGGTCTCTTAAGTGTGGCTGTGTGGCCCGAAATAAGTGCTTCAGAAGAAGCTAGAGTGGTGATGATCAGGAGAGCCATGCACTTGCTGGGCACAAGGACAGGAGGCTAAGAGGCCTGAGGAGCCCAGGGCATACAGGGACCTTGCCTCCCTTCCTCCCTGCTGTGTGGGAAAGAGGAAGCAGAAAGAAAGGGCTGGCCACTGCCGGCCTGGCGGTTTCCTCTGGGCTGGGGAGGAGGTGGCGGGGAGGTGGCAGGAAGCCCTATTCTGTACCCACCAGCTCTGCCGGGTTCCAGGCTCTGTGGTCCCACAAGCCCCACCCCCACCTCCGCCCAGCCATGGGAAAGGCACTTGACCCTTGAAAGACAGGCCTGGCTTTGGACCTTTGCAGCTGCTGTCCCTGGTGCAGTGACTTTCCCTGTGACAAACACTATAGTTGACTCAGCCATGGAGTCCTCCCAAAATCCCTTTGGGGGCCCATCATGACATCAACTCCCATAGGAGAAGACTGGTCCAAGTCTAGAGGTGGAGGAGGCAGAAATGGGGTATTGTGTGAGCATATGGCAGGGGACATTAGGGTTGGGATTATGTTTGAACCCCTAAATGTGCAGATGGCTTTCACTGCCACCACCTTCATGGAAGTTGGCCCTGTTGCTTTGTGGAAAGCCATCAAGGAGTCAGAGCTATGGGCTCAGTGTTGGGATCATGGCTAAAGGCAGTGTGATGGACACTGGGGAAGGGGCACGTCTGAGCTCATATTTTGGCTTATGTCTTTGGTATGTAGCTCTGGGCTGACTTTCTGAGTCTCAGTTTTCCTGTATGGTAGACAGAGTGCATTGGTATATTACCATCTTGAGGTGCAGAAAAGACTCCTTGCATGAAAAACTCCAGACCCCAGAACTGGGTTTCCCGGTGCCCTCCCCAGTTAGTAGCCTGATGGCCGCCACACTGGGGAAATCCCCAGCCCACTGCTTTGTGAATGGAAAAGGAAGCAAAAGTTCCAGACGGGCTCCAGCATGGCTTCATGGGCAGAGGGACTTCTAGCCCTCCTTCTTCTCTCTCTTCTGGCTAAGGCTGGGATGAGTGGACAGAGACCCTCCTGGAAGAGACAGGACTCCTGGCCCTGGCACCAACACAGCAAAACTCTTGCCTCTAGGCAGTTGTCTGGAAGGGGCCACATGGTCTCAGAATGCTGCCACCATTTAGGAACTGACAAGGATTGTCCAAAGAGACCAAATCACAGATGGATTCCCTAGACTCCCCCTCTCCCTGACATCTCAGTTAATGGCTTTATTTAACCGTGTTTCCACCTGGCTTCTTCCAAGAGACTATCTCCTACTCTGCAGTGTGCCAGGCCCTGAAGCTGGCAGCTGGAGGCTTCCAATATAGGGGACTTCAGCCCATGTGGTCCAGTGTCCATCACAAAGTGTCAGTATGACAGGCGTGTTCCAGCCCTGCATCATGTGCACCCAGGTCAGACACCTGCAATGTCTCCCCAGTGCAGTTGATTCTGCACTGAGCATTGCTTATCTGAGTGTCTCCTTGGATGGAGTTACCAGAGAGAGCAGTCTTGGGCCCATCTCCTCACCCCCAGGGTTCAGGGTCCATTGGAAAATGATCTGGCTACTAAGACATTCACTAGTTCAGAGTGGTGTGGTCATCACCACCCTCTCCTAGAATATTAGCCAAAGGATTCAAGCTGGAAATAGCCTTTGTATATCTGTATTGTATCCCTTAGGTTTCCAAGTTACATCCATAATCTTATTTCGTTTAATGGCCAAGTAATAAATATTCCCTTGTATGGTTTCCCCACCCCCAAATCATGAGTAAGTGGAAATTAGGCTGTTTCTACTTGGGGAGTTTTGGCAAATAATGCTTTTGAACACCTGTTTGATGTGTCTAGTAGGTTGTTCACTCCACAGTTAGCATTCTGATGAGCTGCAAAATTACAACATAATGTGGCGTCACAGACAGGCATCCTCACTGCCTGGTCACCCCACGTCTCCATATTAGCTGCAGCTGTCGGGGTCTGAACCAGACTGGACTTGGTTCTATAGCTAGCTAAGGGTGTCTCTCCCATGCTCAGTGACCATTCCAGTGTTTGCTGTATCCTTTACCCAGCGGCACTAGTACTATGAGTCACCTGGTCACCTCCTCCCCCTCTTTACACTATGTAGCTCAAGCTAGCCTGGAACTTGTAATCATTTTGTCCCAGCTTATGGCTTTTATTATGTGTCTGTGCACATGTGTGCTCTGGTACCTGTAGAGATCAGAAAAAGGTGTTGGAGCCTTTGGCCGTCAGGTAGGTGCCACAAACTGGACTTGGGTACTAGAGATGAGAACAAAGTTCTTTTTTTATTCCTATATTTTTATTTTATGTGTATTGGTGTTTGACCTGTATAATATGTCTTTGTGGAGCTGGAGTTACAGTTGTGAGCTGCCATGTGGATGTTGGGAATTGAACCCAGGTCTTTTGGGAGAGCAGCCACTGTGCTATCTCTAACTTCAATATAAAGTGCTCTTAACTGCAGAACTGTCTCTTCAGTCTCCAGCCTATTTCTTTTTGGTTATCTATTTTTTTTTCAAGACCTGGCTTCTCTGTGTAGACCAGGCCGGCCTCCAACACAGAGCTTGCCTCTGTTTCCCAAGTGCTGGGATTAAAAAGGTGTGTGCCATCATGTCCAGCTGCCTTTCTCTCTTTGCAAAGTTTTATTCCTATACCATAAAATTTTCCTGCTTAAAGTGAACAATGCATTGTTGTTGTTTTTTTTTTTAGCATATTTACACAATTGTACAACTGTCTAATTGCAGAATATCTCACTTGAGAGGACTGTGCCTCTTTTAGCAGTCTATTCCCTATGGGCTGTCTATTCTGTGGATTCTGTTTCCGTTTTTTGGTCATTGGAGCTTTGGCCTGATGATGCATGCTGGGCAAGGATCTGTTACTGAGCTACACCCCAAACCTTCCCACTGCTTTAGGTCTCAGCAGGCCTTGACTTTGTTTCTCTGTCCCTGGTTTTTATGGTGCTGGGGACTGAACTAGGGCTTTGTGCATGTGCGGCAACACTGCCAACCAAGCTACACGTTCAGCCTGTATCATGTCTGTGCTGCTGATTTATATGTCCTTTATATGTCATGGCCCTGGTCCTGTCACATGTCAGCTCTCTGGCATGAGGTTCTTTAGGTCTCAGGGTCATTACTTCCTGTCTAGCCTTAATTTTTACCCCACAAAGGTTTCTTCTGAGGACTCCAACATCCACCTTGCCTTGACAGGCAGAGTTTTGGGCCTCCCTTATGCTTATGAAGCGTGCCTGTGGATTCCCTATGCTGGAAGCAGTTTCCTGAGGGGCTCTTTTTAATAGGGGGATTCTCCCTACCACATATAAATATAGCCTTACATGATATCAAGGTGTGTGTGTGTGGGGTCACTCTGGAACTTTCTTGCTCCTTGGTCCCACCCACTGGGTCTCTCCCTTCCACCATGACTTAAAAGTTTTGTTGTATTGCTAGCCTGCAAGCCCATTCCTTGGAAGCACTATGCTGGGCAGCCTGTGTTCCAGTACTGAGGCTGTCTTATCTAGCCATGGCTGCTCTGGCTATTATGTGACCATTGCTTTTTGGCCGCTGGGGCCACTCTGGACCATGCTGCCCACCCAGGGACTGCAGAGCTTTTGCCAAGGGGCCTTGGTGCTCAATCTTTGACCTGTAGGAAACCCTGGGGGGGGGGGGGGATGCTAGCAGGGCCAGTCCAAGCCCGACTGGCAGGTGCTGTGAATCTGGAATTTGTAGACTTTCTTACTTGACCCTAAGTAGCCTAGAATGGGAATAAAGTCCAAGAAAGAAGACAGAGTCAGGAAGATGAATGGGTTCAACAGACTGCTGCTGGACTTGTCAGAGTCCTTCTTTGGACTGACTTCTTGTCTGCTTGGCTCCCAGATGTCTCTGTAATCTGACTGGAATCTATTTGGAACAAAGTGGGGTATTTGTGTTTTTGTTTAGAAAAACAAGGCTTCCTATTATCTGGAGGTTAGCCTCTATCTCCCTAGTGCAGTACCTGATGCAGGCTGGATTTTGATAGGATCGTCCCAACACTGGAGTGGGTGTTTTCCATCACACAGGGCTCTAGGATGGCATTGGGGGTAGGAGAAGGCAGTCACGAATGGCAGGACTCAGTTGGCCCAAAGCCTTCTCAGCTCTCTCCTCCTAGACTAGTGAGTCCCTCCTCCTGTCCTCAGGTCACTCTAAACTGGGTGACTGCAGTGAGGCTGTGTCCTGTTATGACACTGGAGAGGTTCATTAGGCACTGTTTTGGAGGAAGGCTATTGTCATGGTCCCCCTGGCTCCCCTTTCCCTCAGGCTTCTACCTGTGTAGAAGTTCGTGGCTGTTTTCTGAGGATTTCAAAGCAGCCACAGTCTCCTTTCTTGGGTAGGTGTGACTTCCCTGGGCTATGTGCCTTCAGGGCCCCAAGGGGAAGCAGCAGTCTGCTGAAGATACTGTTGTGTACCAAGAAAGATCCTTGCTGCCCCTTGACACATGAAACTGTGTGGCTTTAAGAGTGGCCAGGAATCAGTTCAAGGACCCAAGAGGAGGCTAGTGAGTCAGCCTCTCATTTCCCAGCAGGCTGGGGGTGCAGTGGCTGGTGGCAGGACTCCTGACCTCTGGCTCCTTCCTGTCGTATGATTGCTGGGGCTATAGACGGGCAACTGCGGTGTGCCATGGCCCATGCAGAATTCACTGCCATCCTGGAAACATCTCAGGCCTTTTCTCCCACCATCAATCTACATTAGCGGTCAGGAATAGTTTGGAAAGGGCAGCTTGGGGATGTAGAGTAAGGGGCAGAGCAAAGTAGAAGGCCAAGATTCACCGTGGAAATGCAATGATCAGATTTGACTGAGTTCTTGGCTTGGAAGTAGACGGTATGGAACATAGTAGTTGGTGCCACTCTACTTCCACTTAGAAATCTCAGTGGGCCTGGCCACTTCAGTCCCACCCACAGCTATTCTGAGCTGGGTCTGGGGAGAGCTGCTTATTGGGCAGGCTTGACCAGTGAAGCACATTGGTAAGGAAGACTCCAAGGCTTCCAAATGGCTTTTGGCTAGAGACTCACACCACCCCCGTCCCCTTAGTAGTCCAACCAGATGGGCCATAGGCCAGTACCAGGTTCAGACACCCCACCCAGCAGGTAACTCACAACAGGCACTGTGGTGCTGATCCTATTAAAGCTTGCACCGGGAATTGGGAAGAACCCCAAGTCTGGTCGGCAGACAGCAATTGTGGACAGGTGTAGGAATCATGTCTTCCCCATTTGGCCCATCTCCAGCAGCTCCCCGTCACTCCTGTAACAGGCAGGTGACCAAGCTGATGGCACTGGGGTGGACTTTGTTTTAAGCTGGGGCAGGGCAAGAAGCAGAGTAAAAACCCAGGCTCTGATGTACTTGACCTGGTACTCTCTCCTATCCTGGGAAAAAAGCCATAAAGGGAGGGGAAGAGGCCTGTCAAGTCCTTTGTCCTTCCTTCTTCTCTGGCTCTCCCAGTAGCTTATCTTAGCTTCTGCTGGGAGCTGGTCCTCAGCCATCTCAGCAAGTAAGAACAATCTTATCACCAGAGGAAATAAGAACTAGAGGGCAGGCAAGGGGAGGGCTTCCCTCCTAGAAACAACTACCTGGTCTGGGTCTTAAGGTACCCTGGTCCTGAGCTTTGCCCTGGAAACTGGCATCCGTGCTGCCAGACAAACACATTAAGGTGGCATCTCCCAGGCATGTCGTGCAGCCAATTGCATTGACTCCTTCAACTGACTGTTCTGGGCTAGGCTGAATCTACTGGGCAGTAGGGTAGGGGAGGTCAGAAGCTTCCTGATTGGAGAGAGCTAAGCTGTAGAAGGGTGTTCTGTGCCTCCTCCTCCTAGTAGTGAGAGACTGCAGACAACACTTGAGAGGCCTGAGGTAGGGGAAAGCCTCCATGGGTTAACAGAGTGATGCCCCCCCCCCCCCCATTTTCCTAGAGCTCAAAGCCCAAGCTCCAAGAGGCCTGCTCCAGGATCCGGGAGGTCCGGCCATGTACACGCCTGGAGATGCCCGACAACCTCTATACCTTTGTGCTGAAGGTGAGTGCTGGGGCTATGGCTCCCTGGGAGACGCTGCTCTCTCCCCAGATGCAGAACTGTATGCTGCCTCTATGCAGGTGCAGGACCAGACAGACATCATCTTCGAGGTGGGAGATGAACAGCAGCTGAACTCATGGCTAGCAGAGCTCAGAACTAGCACAGGCCAAAGGTGAGGCCTGCCCCCTGCCTAGCCTAGCTGTGGTCCTCCCTGCTGGCTCCCTCCTCACCCAGCCTCTTCCCCTACAGGTTGGAGTGCACGAACACAGAGTTACCCCTTTCCTTTGTGGCAGAGCCTGGTCCAGCCAGCTCTCCAAGGGGAAGCACAGACTCCCTGGACCAAGGTATGTGCCAGACCCTTGGCCTCAGTTGTCTTGGACATGTGGCCCCCACACGTTACCACCACCATCTTTCTGCTAGGTGCTTCACCTGGAGCAGTGCTGGACCCAGCCTGCCAGAAAACAGATCACTTCCTGTCCTGCTACCCTTGGTTCCACGGCCCTATCTCCAGGGTAAAGGCTGCACAGCTGGTTCAGCTGCAGGGCCCTGATGCCCATGGTGTGTTCCTGGTGCGGCAGAGTGAGTCCCGGAGAGGGGAGTATGTGCTCACATTCAACTTACAGGGCAGAGCCAAGGTAGGGTCAGGAACGTGGTGGGCTGGGATGGGAGGAATGCAGCCTGGGCAGCAGGCTGACCTCCGCCTCTTTTCATAGCACCTCCGCCTGGTGCTCACAGAACGTGGACAGTGCCGTGTGCAGCACCTGCACTTTCCCTCGGTGGTGGACATGCTCCGTCACTTCCAGCGGTCCCCCATCCCACTTGAGTGTGGAGCAGCTTGTGATGTCCGGCTCTCCGGCTATGTGGTAGTTGTCTCCCAAGCACCAGGTAGGAACCCCGAAGTTTTTGTCAAGGGGTGGTATCGCCGAAGTACACAAAGCTTGTCTGGTGCATTTTCTTCACTGTTGAGACTCATCCATGTCACCTCTCCAGGTTCCTCCAACACGGTCCTCTTCCCTTTTTCCCTTCCTCACTGGGACTCGGAGCTGGGTCTTTCCCACCTCAACTCTTCTGGCATCCCCCCAAGCCTTGGCGCAGAGGCTCTACCTGGCCGAGTGACACCCCCAGAGCAAATCTTCCACTTGGTGCCTTCTCCTGAGGAACTGGCCAACAGTCTGCGGCACCTGGAACTGGAGCCTGTGAGCAGTGCCCGGGACTCAGACTATGGGATGGACTCCTCTTCACGGAGCCACCTTCGGGCCATTGATAACCAGTACACTCCTCTCTCACAGCTGTGCAGGGACGCAAACTTGTGAATGTAACCATCGTCCTCTCCTCCAGAGAGCTACAGGCTGTTATCAGCCTTCCCCAGCTCAAATGTCTTCTCTACCAGGCTGCCGCAGACTTTCTGTCAGCCATAGCTAGCCCCTGGCTTTCTCCCACTGTTTACAGATGTAGTTCTTGTGCACAAGTGCCACTAGCTGATACCCTAGGCCCAGAGCTGGCAGTGGAAACTGGTAGTGAGAGCTTATGACAGACTTCCTACCAAGTAGGCTCACTGCGAAGCACAAAACACTAACAAGTCCTGTCTCTTTCCCCATAGCTTCAGTTCCACAGCTGATGGATGCTTCTTAATCCCGCTTCTACTCTTAGCTTTAGACAGAAGCTCTGCCAGAGGGACAGGCTTAAAAGTCAAAAATGATTTTAAACATTTTACCTCAGATTACTTTTTTTTTTTTTTAAAGGATTCAGGTTTCCATATGAAATCACAGCTTACTGCCCTGCCCTGCCCTACTGTGCTATTGTGAAGCCAGGGGCAGCTAAGCACACCTGCTCCACCCATCCAAGCTAAGCCAGCACGCTAGTGTCCTTGTCTGCTCCTCCTCAGGACAGTTGCCTGCTACAGGGTAGCCACTGTCCTCCTTAATGTAGAGAATGAAGTGTGTCACCCTTTCAGGGAAATCCAGGCAGCTTGCAGAGAGAGGAGGGTGGCAAGGGACATTCTACCCCAGTGCCTTATGCATAAAAAACAGGACTCTGGTTTATAGCAGCTTTACAGAGGATGGGATGAACAGGTGGGGGAGAGACAAGCACAAATGAAAGCCTCCTATCTAGGCCTGTGTTGTGAACCCAAATTATAGCTTGCCCCTGACCTCCCCAACAAGCATCTGATGGCTTATTGAGTATGGCTCCATACTGGCCAAACAGGAAGCTGGCACCATAAAGAAATTCCTATAATAGCTCACAGTAAGTGTTCTGTCCCAGGTGGCAGCAGGGTCACTGGCGGAAGACTATGCTCCTGCACACACAATCTCTTCATCTAGATAGGGGCTAGAGTGGGCTGCTCCTGAGCACAAAGATGCCAGTGAGTGTAGCCTTTGGGCTCACAGCTGTGGCTTTAGGGGATCACACTTAATTCCTGGACATGTTTGTCAGAGGCAAACATGCTGATATCCTTCTCTTCTGGTTACCCTCTATACTGTGCAAGCTTGTGTGGCTCTTAGTGGATGGGGGAAGCAGCCGACTGTGCTTCACCTTGGAACACCCCCCATTGTGTTCACAGAGCAAGGCACATCCCACATAGGTGCAGATGTGTGTTTTGTCTTTAAAAGAACTAGCTTTCCATCATTTTCCACAAAAAGTATGAACCAAAGATATAAGCAATATTCAGTCACTGGTCCAGACTCCTCTCTCAACTGTATAGGAGGAGGGGGCAGCTGCCTCTGCCCCTGGCCAGAAGTTCAACCAACTTGAACCAGGGGCACCCATTTCTGCTGTTAGACACACAGCTCTCAGTAGAGGAGAGGTTGGCCATACACTGTAAACCAGCACCCCAGCCCCACAGCACTGGGACTCGCCCACTGTGGACAACTTCCTTTCAAAAGGTGTATATTATGACAAAGTCGTCTCATGGCCAACACCTTTTTTTTTCTGCTAGAGTTAGGTCCAGTTGGCTGAAGGGGAACAGGTGGCTTAGTGAGGCCCAAGCCAGATACCTGTGTCATTACCAGGCACTATCCCCACCCCCAGTAGTCCTGACAGACCACCATGGGCACAGCGTGAGCTGGCCCTATAGAGATCATAAGTGTAGCTAAACAGCCCCTGCACCATTACTTCCTTCTCCTGACTACAACTCCACACTAACAGCCACCAGCACCAAAGAATTAGGTCAGCTAACCTGCCTTGAATTTAGACCAGCAGTCCATATGGCTTTAACTCTTCTGCCTTTGATCATTTCTGTATCGTAGGAAAAGGAGTAGTGATCATTACAATTTTGGGCCAGACAACACTATTTTTACATAAGTTTCTTAACCTAAAAGAAGGCTTCATTTCTTTCCTGAGGGCTCTTGTTCAAATGTTACCTTAGTGCAAACATCGAGTGATAGACTGTCATCCACTGCCTCCTAATGAAGATGCATCCAACAGCCAATGTGTGGCTGGAATAAGCATTGTGACGACAGGAAGACGGGATTTCATCTTCTATCATAGGCAGAAGGTATTTGGCAAATCTTTGTTTTATGTACTGTATGAGTAACTTATTCTTGAATAATGCAAATTTTGCTACAGTGTACAAATTGCTATATGTGAATTAAAAAGATTTTCAGAATTACGACCATGTTCTCTGCAATACCAATTCCCTAGGGCTCCACTTCCCTTTCCCTTCTCCTGGCTGTCCTGTTCTTTGGACCCCTCCCACCCCTAGCTGCACTAAGGAAGGAATCAGGGCAAGAGCACAGACACAAAGGACACACCTCCAGACTGGTGAAGAAATATCTCCTGCCCCCTGCTGGTAACACAGGTCTGAACTGGGACACTGCATCAACAGTGGTTTGGTTCTGTAGATAGGAAAAAGGAAGCTTACATATCTGCTGGCAGAGACGGACTTTTTCTGAAGGCTCCCACCTCTGGCCAGCCTTCCTCCTGCTGAAGCCAACCACTAATCCACCTAAAGGAAATCTCAGTCTTGACTTTTTCTAGATACCTTGAGTCAGAACAAAGGTGAAAAAGAAAAGTTATTGGAGACTCAAACAGCACACCCAGCCAGGTCTATCCCGGGTCTGTCCCCCAACAACAGCAGGAGTCGCCACAAACACACACTAACTGGGTATCAGTTTTTAAAACTTTTTTTATTTTTTAATTTTTTTTTTAGTTTTTATTTTATATTATCTACAAAGTAAAAGTTTTCCCTTAACTTAAAAGTTGAACCACTGTAGACAGTGATTGCCTCATCAAACTTGATTTATAAATAATAATCCGTCAGTTTGGCGGTAAGAATTTACTGAACTTCGGTCAAGTTTAGTAAAAGGGCGTTCCAAGTCTTGATTTTTTTTTTTTAAGCGGTAATAGCAGCAAGAATCACTCTTGTTACTTCTTTTGCTAGCTGATGTGTTCATGACTCTCAAGGGCCATTAAAAAATAAATAACTTCCAGTTTCAGCAAGCAGAGCTGGGTACTTGCGGGACCCTGCAACAGCACATGGAATTATGGAACAGCCACAGTCCCTACATGCCTCTACTCGGTCCAGAACATCCTCCACTGCAAGTGAACTGTTAGCATTCCTATCGGATGTTAAATCAGTGTATCTTTTTAAAAAACAAAATAAATGAAGTTCTAGTTTTCTGTGCTTCCAGTTGGCAGAAGCAGTAGAAGGGAGGAAGGAATTTGGCCTTTCGGTTCCTCCAGGGCAGCTTTACAACTGCTGTTGGTGGTGGGCTTGTACTGTAAAAAAGAAAAGTGGCTATTTAAACAGAACACAGGCACCACTGCCCACCAGCCTAGTGTCTGCAGCACATGACTGCCAACTGCTCTTGTGCTAGCTTGAGTAAGACTGGAGGTTTAATGCTGGGTCCCCCTCCCCACAGCTGCAGCCAAGGTGGGACTGGGGAGGGAAGGGGGTGAGGAGAAACAAACCAGTCAGACGTAAAAACCACTTCAGATACAAGTCCTGGACTTGCTGCTTGTGGGGCAGGAGCACAGGCCTTCACACCCCCCCCCCCACTAATGCTAGCCAAGCACCAATACTTTCCAAGTCACAGGGGCGACAGGTGTTGCTACAGCAGCCATCCAGTACAAGACATCATGGGTGTCCTGTGTCCTGGGCACAGGTTGGGGCTAAAACTACACTCAAACCAGTCCGCACACAGCTCATCAGTGTTCTCCAAGCTACAATCAAACTCGGCCATGGGCATAAACCCCCCACGTCAGCCTATAGGGACTCAGGAAGGAACACGCTTGCCCTGTCCAGCCTGTCATACATAACCAGGAAGGCCAACTGAGTCCTCGGCATGCATCAGCTACCCAGAATGAGGCTGCTGCTTTTCAAGCCAACCCTGATACCAGCAGAACACACACAGACTCAGCTCCGGAGGCCCTGAGACCTGATGCTCCCTGACCATCACAATCCCTCCTGAGCACACTTGGACGGGCCTTGCTAGTCAGGTTTGGAGCCTGAAGCACTGGTCCTGCCTGCCATTCTACCTGTGCGAGCAGAATGCTCGGGGTGCCCCGGCGGCCCCTGCACACACACGCCTCACCTGAAGGGTGCGTCATATAGGGGAAATGCGCTGTTGTCGAGACTGGAATGGGCTGTAGTGCACTTTGAGCGAGGGCGGCCTGGGGACCGCCGGGTGGCTGTGTCGTCATTAGCATCATTGGCGCATGGGCAGTTGGATGAGAAGGAACCATTCCTGACTGTACATGAGCCTGAAACAGAGAGCTCTTTTACGCATACAGGCAACATCTCCGTCTTAAACAACAAGTCAACTGTTCCTTTCATTGGACTGGGACTCAAGAAAGGGCAAGATGGAGTCCTTGAGGCAGATCCTGTAGGGCTCGGACAGGGAAATTGGCCACAGCCTCCTAGTCCCCAGTATCTGCTCACAGATTATCACACAGGGCAAGATCTTCACCAAGAGCAAGCCTCTATTGGGGCAGGAGGGGCACTTTCTTAACTTGCTATGGCACAGGGCCAAAGAAAGACATCAATGTCCTTTTCAAGTCAGAAAGCAACTAACAAGGAAGGGCCTGTGAGGAGACTGCCTCCCCAGCACCCTAAGCAGCTTCCTGACTCTCTCCTCTTCCGCCCTCCCCCAGTTGTTATGGGTTCCCCAGAAATAGGGTGAAGCAGCACTCAGGCCCCTTACTATAAAAGCTTAGCTGATGGAGCAAAGTTAATGGCTCCAATGAGATGATAGTGATCTGAGTTGGGTCAGCCTGGTGCTCTGTACCAAGTGGCAACAACTTTGTTAGAAAAGTGATGTTGGCTGACCGGTTGGTGAGCTCAACCTCGTCTCTGCAGGGAGTGGGCAGAGCAGGAAGAGGCTGCTTCCTGCCTCCCATCCTGTGCATTGCTCTAGACCATCACCCCAGCGAAGCACTGGTTCACACCTTCAAACAGGCCCATGGCTCTCTGCTTTCCCTATGTTAGCCTCTTACTCTTTCTTCAAACAGACAAGCGAGGTTTGGGGTGAGCCCATCTTACACGTAACTTCACAGCCTCTGCTAGACACTTACAGGACCCTGACTCTCTTAATCTCACTCCACCAAAACACACTGACCAAACTGACTCCCCTCCCCACTGTCACCAGCCAATCAACAGGAGTATTTCCTACTACACACCCTTAGCTCTAGGGGAAAGACACCTAGTAACAAACTAGCCTTCTACAGAGACCCACCAACTGCACAGCATCTCTAGCTCACACCTTGCCAAAGCCTCAGTGGCACACTGTGACAGGAAATGGAGTCATTCAGTAACCCTAAGTGAGACCTGTCTCAAGGAGCTGCAATCAAAGTAGCAGAGAGACACCTGATGCAGCCACCTCACACTAAGAGTCATAGAGGCATCCCCTGGCCCTGGGCTGCCCTGGAGCTTCAGTTACACTACACCACAGACCAAGGCCAAGCGCTCATGAAGCACAACACAGAATTGCAGCAGATAGAGGGTAACCAGGCAAACAACTGAGACACGTCTCGGAATTCATGTGACTAACATTCAAGCTAACAGGCCCAGTGCAGTCACCTCAGAGAGCTGAGAACCATTAAAAGGCTGCCTGCCATCCCTGCCAAGCTCCCGTGTGTGCGTGTGTAGAGGTGTCTGTATGTGTACACATATACACATAGTGGTTAAGCTAGAAAGACGTAGCAAAGCAGACACAGAAAGGAAAGGACTGGGGTGCATTCCAGACTCAGTTTTAAGGTCTCAGCTGGGAAATGCTAAATCACAAGTTCACTGATCCCATCACAAAACCATAGCAACATTCATTGAGGGCCAGAAGATCACGTACTAAGCAGGGAGGGGAGACAAGCAGATGGCACCACACATGGGGTTTCCTGGCTCGGGGAGCATCTGGCTCCTTGCTGCTTATCTGACAACCACCATACCCTACGTGGCCTTCACAGAAACTTGGCTAGTGCTGGTTTACCTGAGGTACGTGGGCCATGTGCGGAGGGGTGGTATATGCCGGCTGAACATGAGAAGGATGGATGGTGAAGACTGTTTGTTGTGCTGCTGGGAAACTGCTCTGTGGAGACTGTGTATTAGAGGCAGGTGTCATGGAAGGTGGGGTTGGTGCCAGCCCAGCGTGGTAAATGGCTGACTGCTGCTGTGGACTGGCCAGATGAAGCGCTTGGGCGGCCTGGTGCTGATGGTGCTGCAAAGCAACGGGAAACTTCTTTATTGAGAAGCCAGTAGGATCAGAGCTTCACATCATTGAAAGCAGCATTAGCCCCACCCCCACCCCAGCCATGCCCAGGGAGGTGCAAGAGAAGAGCGAGGGCCATCTGTCCAGATGGCCTTTTCTGGGTTCTCAAGCCCAAGTCTCAGCCTGGCAGTTACAGGTCCAAACAGGTAGAGGTGGAGCAACTGACAAGATTATCAGACCATCAACTGCCCCACTAGCAAATGCGACTAAAGAAACCAAGAGGTAGTTGGGCAGAGGCTGAGTTCAAGGCCAGCCTAGTCTACAAGAGCTAGTTCCAGGACAGACTGCAAAAGGTACAGAGTTCTAGTCTGGACTGTAACACAGAGAAATTCTGTCTCAACCCCCCCCCCCCCCCACACACACACACAAAGACAAACAGGAAGGCAGCATTATTGAGTGACTTCAGGAATAAAATCCCAGACAGAATTTTAAGACTTAATAAAGAACTTTAAGCTAAAGGCTTTTCCACACTCCTGTTTCTGGTATTTACCCTTAGGGTATGGCTTACTTGACATTTTCAAAGCCTCCTCTGTAACCTCAACTACTTGCAGCTGCCTTTTACATCCTGATCAGATAGAGACCTTTAGGTAGCAGGGACAAGGAAGCAGCTGTGCATACACAGATCACATCTCTCCTTACCTGAACAGGACTGGGTGCAGGATGACTTCCACCATGCTGGCTTTGTTGCTGTCCAGTGGGAGTGGCCGAAGGCTGAGGGTGGGGCGTGTGTGGATGCAGGGTGGCACTAGGATGCGCATACTGCTGAGCAAGGGAGCCCGTGGAAACTGAGGCAAAAGGAATGTGTACAATTGATACATATTGATGACCAATGCCAGCCTGCTTGCCTCACTGAATGCTTCCAAGACCACTACAATCTAACCCATGCCACTGGCATTCTCTGCAGCCATTTATAACAGGCACAGCCTGGAAAATAGATTTAAGGGCTCTGTTTAACAAGGCTAGCATTTAATTCACATATTACATCAACACCGAGTTAATTTGAATTTACTCAAAATAGTACATTTCTCTTGGAGGTAGAAACAATTTCAAAAATCATTCTGGCTAACACGAAGAGAGATGCTGCCTCTCAATGCCATCATCTGGCTACCCTCACCATGCTACTGTCCTGTGTTCTCAGTGCCCACATCGGTGAAGCTAGGGACAAGGACAAGGTCATTGCCATCTCAGTCACAGCATCCATTCCACTCCTGCTTCCTACTGACCAGCTCTTAATAAACCCGAGATAAAACTGCCACCCCATACTGTTTGCTAGAGTAATTATCAAAGGAAACATGATGAGCCCATTAAAATGTGATCACAAAGACCAAGACCAAAGGCAGCTCTTTATCCGTCTAGTACAGGCCCACCTTGGTACCAAACAAGATCAAGTACCATGCCTTTCATAACAGTAGGCTGAGCATGAAAAGCCTGGGAAGGCCTCACAGCTCCTGTGACTCTGGACAACTCATGGGTTCAAACTTGAACAGTGGGCAGAAGATGGATGGAGTGCTCTGAAGGCATAGGTCGACCAGCGTCAGACCTTAGCCCTCCACAACCACGCTGTCACACATAGATGCTTGTCACACCATGTTCATGGTCTTCAGATAATATGTCAGCAAACACGGAGTGTGGCAGAGAAGCAAAAACAGGGTCAGCAAAGCTGCTAACAATGGCCAGCATGGAGTACTCTACTCTGGCTGTGTACCACCTCAGTGACATAGAGGGTTACGGATAATAAACAGTCCTGAGATGTGTGACAGTACTCTATTCCCAACAATAAATGCATCTTAGAGGGCAAAACAGAATGCCAGGGCTGGGATGACCTCTACATCAAACCACCAAGGTCACAGCTGTCACCAATGTTCCTTAGTATCCAGGTGAGACTGATGGAGGTGGTTTTGTTTAGATCCTAGTCAAGCTTCCTAGACTGTAAGAGCCAACAGACATGATAACAAGAAAACCACGGCACCCTAATCTCAAGTGTTTTCAACGTGATGGTTTTCTGTAAAGTAGGAAGTCTCCATTTTCTAACTCACTGGATTGTTAAAAGCCACCTATAACCAGGACAGTACTTAAAGCTACTTTTCTTCTTGCAGACAGAATCGCCTAATGTAGCCCAGGCAGGATGATGAGGACTGATCCACATACATTAAAACCCCATCCACTGTTTATTGTTTCCTTAATAACAATGCTAAATCTAACCAAGGAAAGAAATCCTCAAATTCTATTTATGGAGTTTCATAAAGATAGTTGGTATAGAAGCTCAAGAATTCTGAAATTTCATTAGCCATTAATTCCTAAGTATTCAGAACACAAAAAGATAAAGGGAAAGGCAGAGCTTTGCCCAGAAGGTCCTGAATTCCAGCTCTAGAACAGAAAGAAAAACAACAAATAACTCTGAAGGAAACTAGCAAAATGCTCACTACCTTCACCATGGAAACACAGCCACTGCAGTAACAGTGATGGTGTCCATCAAGTTTCAAAACTAAATCCGTCAAGTGGAAAAATGTAAAAGTCTTGATATTGCCATCTGGAAAGAGAATTAATTTTTATTTCTTTCTTTTTCTTTCATACCCCAAAATAGCCTGGAACCCATCATATCCCCTGACTGCATCAAACTGTACATCTCAGCCAGGACGAAATAGCTTTACTACCAACTCACGTTATGTTGAGAATCGAAGCCAGAGCATCCTGCATACTAAGTGCACAGTCTACCACGGAGTTAACACCCTTAGCCACATTCGTAGAAGTTAGTAATTAATTAGAAAGAGGGCCTAATGAAGCCTGAACTCTCATTATATAGCTCAGGAAGACCTTGAACTTCTAGGAGACCCTCTCGCTCAGCTTCTCACATGATGGGGTTATGATTTTATTACTACATCCAGTTTTTATTTTTATATACAAGATGGGTCTTGCTACATTGGCTAGTCCCAAACTCTTAGGCTCAACTAAACGTCCTGCTTTGGTTTCCTGAATAGGCTAAACATATGCCATGCCCAACTTTAACTATGCACTTATACTAATCTTAAAATTATTACTACTAGGGAGGGGGACAAATTATTACTACAGGGGAGGGGGAGGGAAATGGGAGGCAGTGGCGAGGAAGAGGCAGAAATCTTTAATAAATAAATAATAAAAAATTATTACTACTGCTGTGTGTATGTCAGGAGGTGAGAGTGGAGGAATGTGGCAGGTTCTCTACCTTTATGTGGATTATGGAGCTTGAACTCCAGTTGCCAGGCTTGTATGCACTTTTTTTTTTAAGCCACTGAGCCATCTTGCTGGCCCTATATATACATCTTTTAAAAAGATTTATTTTTATTGTATGCATGTATTTTGCCTGTATGTAAGTTAGTCTGTGTAACACATGTGTGCAGTGCCCACAGAGACCGGAAGAGAACATTGGATCCCCTGAACTATAGTTACAGATGGTTATGAGGGGTCATGTGGGTGCTGGGAACCAAACTCTTATATTTTTTGTTGTGAGCCTAGCCTTTACTGGCTGAGCCATCTCTCCAGCACAGGCCCTTAATTCTTAACACTAAGCTATCTCTCCAGGCCCACAATTAAGCATTTTAACAAAGTGTCTCTGTAGTGTGAGTGTTCTAATTTGGACAATCTGCATGCATAGCTCCAATGCTGTGAGGAACCCACACAGGCTTTGTCTATAAAACTCCAAACTGGCCGGGCAGTGGTGGCACACGCCTTTAATCCCAGCACCCGGGAGGCCAGAGACAGGAGGATCTCTGTGAGTTTGAGACCAGCCTGGTCTACAAGAGCTAGTTCCAGGACAGGTCCCAAAGCCACAGAGAAACCCTGTCTCGAAAAACAAACAAACAAAACAAAACCAAAAACAAACAAACAAAAAAACCCAACAAAACCCCTCCAAACTGAAACAGAGCTCCCCTTCCTCCTAAATACCAAGTAACACGTCCTTAGAAGTAAAAGCCAGAGCTGGGAGAAGCACAACAAAGCTGCAAGCAGCACCTTTAGAAGGAGCACTAGAAATGTTTTCATCTGCTTATTTTCTGACTCACAGTCCAAAACAAGCACCTTCTAAAGTAATTTTTTCCCCTTGCATACAAAGAGAGAAACTGGGGAAACAGGAACCTCATACAGGCACTCCACACTAACAGCAAAGTTAAAGCAAGGAGAGGGGAATTATAAAAATACGGGAAAAACAGTTAAAAGGGTACAGATGGGTGCAAGAAGCAGAATATGGTAAACAAGAGCAGAATTCAAGGAGGGTGAAGAACAGGGGTTTCAGCTAAGGAAAGGATTAAATGGTTTCTGCTATATAGACCAAGTTAATTTAACTACCTGGGAAGTTAAAAAGACAATCCTCTTAGAAGTTCTGAAATGGCTATCACCAGCTAACCCACTACTTACAAAGCTTGAGCAGCCTCATGAGAGCTGGGTGAGATGAGGACGAAGTGTTCCTTGACGTAAGTATTTAACATTCTAAACATGCCATTAGTCAAAAAATTTTAACATTAATCACATTTCAAAACCAGTCTCCTAAATTAAGATGTTAAGAGAAGCAAGTTCAGTCCATATGGCCACATGTTTAACCTGTGAACAGATTCTGTCATTTTGCCCTTGGATGCACAAATCATTGGTGATCACCAGCACTGGAAAACAACACTGAGAACAAGTAGAGCGCGATCCTCCAACTTCAACACTAGTTCCGAAAAGGGGATAAGAGACAACTAACTAAACCAGGGCAAAATGGAAGTGGAATAGGTGTAGAACGCTGTGGCACCTAAAATCCCCACTAACAGCTGTTGGTTCTCGTGCTGATTCCTTTCAGGAGGAAGTTATGCTCAGGCTATTAGTGCTAAGGGATGATGATTGAGGCTCTCAGCCATTTACAGGAAAATGGCTGCAACAGAGATAGCAGGATGGTGAGGGTAACTGCATGTGAGACCTCAAACTGTGTTCTTAAAGCCCTCCTCACGGTACAGTCAAGACTACTTTCCCAAGAGCATAAAGGACTCCATTTGTTAACTTATCCCAGGCACCAAAAACATGGCAGCTAATTTTGGATACCAAGGCTTGGTACAATTAATTAAAATTTTAGGTCAAAATGTTTTCAAAACCCAGTATCTGATGATTAGTAGTCATTTCAAAATAACTCAGAATTTAGTCCTTAGTATAACAAGTTAAATCTCAGTGTTCTCTAGAACTCAGGTTTCATAGAAGTGACACCAGCAGCATACATTTCTCAAGGGCCTCTACTACCAAAGTCCATGATCTGCTTTATTTTAAAACACTGCCCCCAAATTAGGGAAAATCCATCGACCAAGTTTATGTATGGAATAAGGCGGTCTAGACCTCATACTGCTGGCTTTGAGGCCTGAGCTTCCAGAGGCCTTCTCATGCTGAAGGAAGTTCTAGACACCCCTACCACATCTGCTCCAAGCACTCTAAGCCTCTAGGCATGCAAAGAGGGACAAGACGGGCCTGTCTCTCCAAGTACCTCATCCACCCTTTGCTATGGGAACCCCAGTGAGGACACTTCTCGGTCTTGCCAGAACACTACAAATTAGTGCTTTAAGCTTTAAACTAGACTTGTAGCTTGATATAAAATAGTATTAGTTGTTCAGAAAGTTTCCTTGAATGAGGTGTTGCCCGCACAGTTACATTCTTACTTTGTATATAAAAACTGTTTCCCGAAACAAATCAGCCTGTCTTTGTACCCAACCTTATTAAGATGGGTCAGTTCATCTGTCAATCTCTGAATTATACAAAAACAGCCACAATTCTTTTTGTTTTTATACTAGGGAATGAATTCAGGGTCTAGTGCATGCTAGGGCAAGTATTCTACCACTGGATCACATCCCCAGCCCCGACATGCATACTTTGATTCTGTCTAGCAGAAGGAAAATATTCTCCAACAAGTTAGCTACATGTATCCCTTAGTGTTTACTGTGTAATTAAAATTAGTATAAAAAACCCAACTCACTGGCAAAGTAGAAAGAAGGGCTTGTCTCCTTGTTGTATGGTAATTTGGGACATGCTGAATTTGGGAAATAGAAAGGTAAATTAGCCTCTTGAGGTGTGCATTCCTGATGTTCTGGAAAGGCCGACATATTCAGTGATCTTTTGCATTCACGCACGGTTCACTCTGACAGGGGTGACCAGCACTGTAAATAAGCATTGCTGCAGAGATTTACAAGCGAACAGGACTGAACCGGAAGGCTTTCCTTCTGTACTGAGGGAGCAAGTCCACACGCTGACTTGCTTAAATAAAAAGAATAAGATTATTATCTGATATAGAATCATTAACTGATAAAAAAAAGACGAACATGGCATCCATCAAACAGCCTTGATATAAGCAATGTACTGAGATAATACAATGTTTCAGCTAATTCATAATACGCAATTTTCCACAGCAACACAAATGTCATCACAGGCCCCTGATAGTGAATCTCAAGGTTCATGATATAAAAATATAAACACAAGTATTACACCATTTCTTATTAAAACGTGCCAGTATAAAAAGGGCATAATTAAAGCACCTGAGAGAATGTACCCCAACATTAACAATTGGTTGTCAGGCAGACAGATGATGAGAAACTTATTTGTTTATTATACTTAAAATTTATCTGCTTTAAACCACATGTCAAAAGTATTTAGCTTGGTTTAGCTATGCACACCTCTAATCTCAGCCTGGTGTACATAGCAAGTTCCAGGCTAGCCAGGGCTACATAAAAGACCATCTTTTTGGTGAAGTGGAGGTGGAGAGAGGAAGAGCACATTCACTTCTTCTGGCTGCCTTTGCACTGTTTCTGAAAATGAACCCATTGCTGAAATACAAACTCAGATGAGCAGGAGCCTGAATGTGAGGAGGTCAGAAATTAAAGTCACTTCTTAGGAGGCAGAGGCAGCAAGATGAGGTGTTAACAGAAGTCCTTTCTTAAAAAGAGTACAAGGTTAGCTGGGTGGTGGCGGCACACGCCTTTAAACTGCATTCAGGAAGCAGACAGGTGAATGGATCTCTTAAGTTCGAGACCAGCCTGGTCTACAAAGTGAGTATCAGGATAGGCGTCAAAATTACACAGAGAAACTCTGTGTCAAGAAACCAAGAGTACAAGGTCACACATGATGTAATCTCCTTATCATAAAGGTCCTTGACTTGACTACACCAGTAACCACCAACAAAAAGGAGATGTGAGATTAGCATCAACAACTGGGGCAAAGCACCACAACATCACAATCTCGAGTTAGCCAGAAGTCAACCTAATTCAAATATTTGATTTCTTGAGTTATATAAAATACATACTTTTCAAAAGAAATAAACGTAAAATTAGCATTCCCATACAGCAGTTTTCAAACAGTATTTTGGTATAACTGACCAGAGGAAGAGCCAAACTAACTGAAATTACTGGCAAGGTATTGACAAACTTGTATGAACAGATTGAAAAATCACTTATTATTGCCCAAAAGAAAAAAAATGAGAGAAAAAAAAACCAAACAATTAACTGCCTAGTGTGCTTTTTAGGAGCTGTACGATAAAGGCAAATCCAGATGAGCAGTCCCACCCGCCTACAAGCAGGCAGCTTCTGCAGCCTCACACTGGCCAGGCGACAATGGCTGTTCCTAAAATGAAAACTTCAGCTCAAGAGTTTCCTCTTAATCCAAAGGGGAGGGAGCATGCCAGAAAAAAGGAGGACCTCTTCTGAATCTGTGGTAACCACAACTGTCCACAATCTAACCAGCTTGTCAATCAAGCCTTTAACAAGCTGGAAAATTGCAGAAAAGCATGCCAGCTGCAGGAATGCCAGCAAGAGGATCACCAGAACCTTTCCATACAAGGGCTGATATAGTCCCAGGGATCACACACTGAACACACATAGAAGGATATATCATGATGAAACAGAAACCAGGCCAGTGTGTCACTTTATAAATCAAATAACCAGGAGGCTTTTAAGACAGGTTATTCTATGCCACCCAGGGTCTCTGAACTTCTAATCCTCCTTTTTTCCTGGTGTCCACAGGACTGAGATTTACACGCTCACCATGCCAGGAAAACAGACGGACTTCTTGAAAGCACAGCAATTACCCTATCTGTTATTCTAAACACCTAATGCATGATACAATAATAATTGAAAACCTGTAATTATTTTGAACAAGCAGACTTCAGACTTTTATAAAGGCAAATGTTTTCCATAGCATATATCTTAACTACTAATGAACCCTGGTGGCAGGAGTGCAATAGCTCAAATGCATGCTTGGGATTACAAATACAGGGAGAGCACTCAGGCTGCCCAACCCTAGTCTTAATCAGCCACCATAATGTTGCAACCATCAAGAAGGATAGAACCTATAGACCTAACAATCCTGTATATGCTCAATTAAGGCATCAAAACTAAAAAGATTAGAAACATAATGTCTGTACATCTCCACACATTTATAATCATATTCCTATATGGTATACTTCTCAACTGTATAAATAAGCGATACTCATTTAATACTCAAATACACTGAAATGTCACTATGAAACTAATTATGTGCCTTGTTTGTTATAGTGTCATCTAAAGCTAGAGTATTCAAGGTGCATCGTAAGAAGCATGCAAGCATGTTGTAAGGTGGTCTAACAACTATGTGATGATGTGGAAGTAGGAATGACAGCACATCCTTTCCTGCAAGGCTTAGGCAGGGTACGTGGAATGACCAGGGTAGAAAGGAAGGCACCTCTCTTCTACAAAGATATTCTCTATTACATTATTATCCTCCCCCCACCCCCTTTCTGGAACAGGGTCTCACTATGTAGCCCTGGCTGTTCTGGAACTCACTCTGTGGACCAGGATGGCCTCAAATTCAGAGAATTTGCCTGCCTTTGCCTTGTGTTAGGTGCTGGGATTAAAGGTGTGTGCCACCATACTCTTGGCTCACGTCACTTTAAAAAAAAGATTTATTTACTTATTATATATAGTGTTCTGCCTGAATGTATGCCTGTGGGCCAGAGGAGGACACCAGATCTCATTACAGATGGTTTTGAGCCACCACGTGGGTGCTGGGAATTGAACACAGGACCTCTGGAAGTTCAGTCAGTGCTCTTAATCACTGAGCCATCTCTCTAGCCTGGCTCATGTCATTTTTTTAAAGAAGGAGAAACATGTCAAGACAGAGATATTGCATGTACAAAGTAGAATAAGACTGCTGATAATATGAGTCATTTGTTTTTTTGTTTTTTTTCAATAACACATGCTAATGCTGCTGCTCATTTATTTATTTATTTATTTATTTATTTATTTATTTATTATGTATACAATATTCTATCTGTGTGCATGTCTGCAGGCCAGAAGAGGGCACCAGACCTCTTTACAGATGGTTGTGAGCCACCATGTGGTTGCTGGGAATTGAACTCAGGACCTTTGGAAGAGCAGGCAATGCTCTTAACCACTGAGCCATCTCTCCAGCCCGAGTCATTTGTTTTTAAGACTCTCAATGCCACAGTCAGGTTACTTCTTCTTGTTTCTGAGGTAGGGTCTATGTTGCCCAGGCTTGTCTCTATCCTCCCACTCCAGTAGGCAGGATACAGAATCACAGCACCATATCTATCTCAGGGTATTCCTAAACAGAGTATCTTTACAGAGCTTCAAAACAAATACAGTCATACACACACAAAAGACAATAAAATGTTTCCTACCATACATGGCATGCGTCTGCTCATGGGCCCCGAACTGAGTTGCCGAGGAAGATACTAAACCAGGCTGTGCATGTGCTGGTGGTGCCATCATTCTGGCATTACCCTGTATGACAGGGCTGTACACATGAGGATGCTGTATTTAGACAAAAAAAAAAAAAAAAAAAAAAAAAAAAAAAAGGAAGAAAAGAATATTATACCAAAACAAACCATGTGGATTTTAGTTAATATTCTTTTTCTAATGATTCATTTTGTGTTGGGGTGTGTGTGTGTGTGTGCGCGCACACACGCATTCTTGTCTGTCTTGGTGCTTGAAGAGGCCAGAATAAGGCTTCAGATCCCCTAGACCTGGAGTTCCAGGAGGCTGTGAACTGCCATGTGGGAACAAACCTGGGTCCTCTCAAGAGCAGAAAGTGCTCCTCACAACTGAGCCATAACTCCAGCACAGTTAGTTCCAATGCCAACGTTCACAGTTTCCAGAAACACTTCAGAGTTCTAAAGTCTTCTCTGGATGCTTCCTTTTGAAATTCTTTTTTTTTAAATTTATGATCTATTTATTTTATGTATGTGCCTACTTATCTGTTTGTGCAGGTGCCCATGGACACCAAAAGAGGGTATCAGATCTCTGAAATATTCACAGGTGATTGTGAGCCAACCAGAAACGGCTGTTGGACACTGAACCCTTTGTCCTCTCCAAGAGCAGCACAAGCCATCTCCCGACCCGGTTTCCAATGCACCAGGCATGATGTGGTTCACATATGTATATGGCATGCAAAACAATCATATATAAAATAAAATATAAATATAGAAAAAGTTATCATAATTCTTTTTTTTTCAAGACAGGGTTTCTCTGTACTTTTGGAGCCTGTCCTGGAACTAACTCTTGTAGACCAGGCTGGCCTCGAACTTACAGAAATCCACCTGCCTCTGCCTCCTAAGTGCAGGGATTAAAGGCATGCGCCACCACCGCCTGGCAAGTTATTATAATTCTTTTTTTTCCTTTTTTTTTTTTTAAGATTTATTTTATTATGTATACAATGTTCTGCCTGCATGTGTCCTTGCAGGCCAGAAGCTGGCACCAGATTTTATTACAGGTGGTGTGAGCCACCACGAGGTTGCAGGGAATTGAACTCAGGACCTCTGGAAGAACAATCAGTGCTCTTAACACTGAGTCATCTCTCCAGCCCAAGTTATTATAATTCTAACTTGCAGAGATACATATTTAAAAGCCCCCGACACCTTAACTATCTGATATCATAACCACATAAATACATGAACTGTTGAAATGAGAAGTTTTTCTAATAAGTTAAAATCAGAGAGGCCCTTTTGGCCTTACCTGAGACTGATAATGCGGCACATGCTGAACTAGAGGCTGACTGGGAAACTGCTGAGGGCTGTAGGCAACGTACTGAGTGGAGTAAGCGGGCGGGGTGGCTACAATGGGTGGGCCTGCTGCTGAGGCAGGATGCATCATGGTGCTTTGATGATGCTGGTCTTGTCGCTGTTGGGGCATATTTGGTACTGCAGGGAAGAAAAAGAAACACATTACTAGGAAATGAAACCTCCTCAGCACTCAGTATGCATTTGTGTGGTCTACAAGGCTCTGTGTGATTTGACTTTGATCCTGCCTCTTAAAAGCCATCTCACACAACTCCCATCCATCCTCTCGCCACTCTAGACTATTGCCCTAGTCTTAGTCTCAGCAATGTGACTCACCCTTCAGAGTTTAGCTGGTCAACTTCCCCTCACCTGGCTTTCATCTCTAATATAAGACAAACTATCAAGATCGGGGAGGGAAGGAACCGCAGGGAGTGTCTGATACTCCATATTTTAACATGGGTTTTAAGAGGGGCATGGAAGATTCATTTCACAAGAAAAACAATAATGACAAAACTAGCCAATACAAATCCTAAGCCTACCACTCAATTCTTTCTTCACTTTCTATCCTGTTTTATTCTGTCAGAGCCATAATGCTTAGGACCTCGGGAATGCTAAACAAGGGCCCCACCACTGAGCTACATGCCTAGACCAGTCCTCCTTGTTTCACTCAACATCACACACCACCAAATATACCAAGTAGCAGATTTCTAATAATATCCCTTTCCCTCAACGTGTCTTCCATATTCCTACAATGGTTCCTTTCCTAGATTAATGCCAGATAAGAGATGGGAACACCTTCAATCCAACACCCAGGAAGAGGCAAGAGGATCTCCTTGTAGTGCTCACAAAACCCACTGCACCGCCTATGCCTTTCTTCCCACAAATGCCTACTGGCTGCACTGTCACATCTGTTTCTGACATCATGCTAAATGAGGGGAGGAGCTGTGTGCCTCATGAGGGGTATGTCACCAAGAACATAGAACATGGCATATCTCCAAGTCAACAAAATTGAAGAAACTGTGTCTATGTAGTTCTTATTTAAATATTTAAAAAGGGTAGCTGAACATTTAATGACTACTGATATTTATTTTCTCTATTTAGAAAGTATACTTGAAAACAGAACAAAGCAATATAACAAAATTTTCCCCAACACAATACCAACAGTACCCATGTTAAAGGTGCTTAAAAAAATGAATAAATAAAGGTGCTTAAGTACTGCTTAGCTAATGGGATGCTTGTTAGCAGCACAGTCTATCCTCAGTGCCACACAAACCAGCAGAGGTGGCACACACCCGTACTGTGGCACAAGAAAGGTAGAGGCAAGAAGAGCATAAATTCAAGGTCCTCAACTTCTGAGGTTGGTTTGGGATACATAACCCCTACAAAATAAATACATTTAAAGAAAAAAAAAAGGAAGGAAGGAAGAAATAAAGAGAAAGAAAGGAAAATAGTAAAGCAGGCAGGCAGGCAAAAACCAGGGCTAGTCATGCATACCCGACCACTACAAAATTGAATGTATATGTATCTTAGGTTATACTTTACATGGACCACACTTAACATTATTTCATATGTCAGTGGCTCTTAATTAGGAGCAACTCTGTCCAACAGAGACCATGTGGCAGTACCTGGAGACCTTTTAGTTATCACAATCAAGCTAAGGGAAGTGATACTACTAGGGTCTAGTGATAGCCAACAGGCACCCCCAGTCCACAAGGGATTTCTCCTCACTGCAGAAAAAAAATACCAGTCACAAATGGCAATGCTGCCGAGGGTGAGAAAAGTCTACTTTAAGCCTGACATGGTGGTGCAGGCATAAAGTTCAGAACCTAAGTCCAGAAGACAAGATCAGTAATTCAATGCCACACAGCTAGCTACAAAGAGAATGGGAGGCCAGAGACTTGATGACTTTGTTTTATAACAGAGGTATATGAGCCAGGTGGTGGTGGCGCACAGCTTTAACCCCAGCACTTGGGAGGCAGAGGCAGGCGGATCTCTGAGTTCGAGGCTAGCCTGGTCTACAAGAGCTAGTTCCAGGACAGGCTCCAAAGCTACAGAGAAACCCTGTCTCAAAGCCTCCCCCCCCCCCCAAAAAAAAACCCAGAGGTATATGCGTATGTCTGTGATCTAATTTATGTTAATTCTGACTGGCATGTTTTCAAATACAAAGCCACCAGTCTCATAGGATGCATAGAAGGTAAATGTAAATTATGGCAAGGGGAAATTGAGGTGGTTTTATGCAAAGATTCCACTGCCGTGCAAGAAAAAATATCTTTTGTATGGTCTATGGAACTTTACAAGCTAGCACTTGACTTTGTATATTTGAAATACATTAGTAATACCTTTGTCCAGCACCTCAGTTTGTTTAGTAGCAGCACAGCAGTGTATACAGTAACCACTCAGGCAGAGCCAGATGCATTTGCAGGACTTTCTAAGTTATGGCTTAGAAGATACAAACTCGGATACTTCCACAATAATTTAGGAGGCAGAAGCTGAGGAAATGCACATGAGATCCTTCAGTTCTACACAGAACAAGTTTACATTTATTTATCTATCTATTTATAAATTTATTTATTTTTGGTAAGGAATTTACTTAATGGGTATTGGGAAGGGTATAAAGGTAAGGGGTTATGGGGAGAAGAGAGAAAGAGACGGGGGGGCAGAGAAAAAGAGGAAAGAGGATAGGGGAAGGGAGAGGCAGAGGCTGCCTCTTTAGAAGAATGGACAGAGAGAGCAGAACAAGTTTGTTCTTAGATTTCCAACTCCATGAAGGGAAACAATCTCCTCTAGGTTAATTTCTCTCTCTCTCTCTCTCTCTCTCTCTCTCTCTCTCCCTCTCCCTCTCCCTCTCCGCCTCCCTCCCTTCTTCCCTCCCTTTCCTTTCTTCCTTCCTTTCTTTCTTGGGGGGTAGGGTTCAAGACAGGGTTTCTCTGTAGCTTTGGAGCCTGTCCTGGAACTTACTCTGTAGTCAGGCTGGCCTCAAACTCAGATTGGCCTGCCTCTGCCTCCCGAGTGCTGGGATGCTTCTTTAGGTTAATTTCTAATTTAACTGAGAGTCTAGTAAACAATATTAGTTGGACGGGCTAGAGAGATGGCTCAGAGGCTAGAGCATTGCCTTTACCAGAGTTTAATTCCCAGCAACCATCTGTAATGAGGTCTTGTGCCCTCTTTGGCCTGCAGACATACACACAGACAGAATATTGTACACATAATAAATAAATAAATAAATAAATAAATATTTAAAAATATATTAGTTGGAGCTGGGCGGTGGTGGCATACGTCTTTAATCCCAGCACTCAGGAGGATCTCTGAGTTCTAAACCAGCCTGGGCTACTGAGTGAGTTCCAGAACAGGCTCCAAAGCTCCAGAGAAACCCTGTCTTGAAACATAGCCCCCCCCCCAAGTTAGTATGAAATTCCTTAAATTGATGATGCCCAAAGCATACAACACACTGTTTTTTTTTTCTTATCTGTGGAGACAGCTTACAAAGAATGTCAAGTATGTCTGTACTTTTTCAGTTCATGTAAGCTCTACCTCAGGATAATCCAAAGTCTAATGAACTTCAGTTAGAAATTCAAGATGGATGAGAGAAGTATCATTAACTCACAAGCCCTAGTGAATGGCTGGATCTGGGACTACAGTACAGTCCTCAAATGGCAGCTACAACACACAAGGAAGGAGCTATAAGATGCATATGGTATGCACATAACAAGGGGGGTAGATACAGAGTCTCACATAGCTCAAGATGACCTTGAGTTTCTGATCCTCCTGCCTCAGTTTCCCAAGTGTTGGAATTAAAGGTGTGTGCCATAAACAGCTAATGCTCAACACAATGAGAGGTGACATGACGCCATCTTCACCATTCACAACACAGCACAGACTGGGGGTGGGGGACCTTACAGTCTGTGACTATAGCAATTGAGAGACTGAGGAAGGGTGACTGTGATTGTTCCAGGCTTCCTGGAACTCTCACAGCAGAATTTTAAAAATGTGACTAACAAAAGACACAAAAGAAATAAACTTAAGGCAAAAAGACAAAAACAGCCAGGTAGGAGGAGGCAGAGGCAGGCAGTGAGTTCAAGGCCAACCTGGTCTACAAGAGCTAGTTCCAGGACAAGCTCCAAAAGCTCCAGAGAAACCCTGTCTTGAAAAACAAAACAAAACAAAACAAACAAACAAACAAACAAAAAAGGCAGAAGCAGTAATAACAGCTATGACCAGGAGCAGGGAGTTAGCAGCATGCTGCTTCTACACAGTAACAACATGGCAGCTCAGTCACCTAGAACACAGTTCCAGGAGGTTCAACACCCTCTTCAGTCCTTGGTGTACATACATATGAACAGGGAAACAAATATATGAAAATGAATTTTTAAAAAGTAAAATAAATAAATGGGAGTGGGAGAGATGGAAAAGTCTATTGTTAAGAGTGCTTGCTATGAGACTATCTAAAAAACAAAGCAGAATTAAAAGTAGTGCACAAATTTAAAATCTCTCCATTCAAGGCCAGTGTAGCTTACAGAGTGAGTTCCAGATAGCCAAGGCTATACAGAGAAACACTGTCTCGGGGGTGGGGGTGGGGAATCAAAACAAAAATCCTCCAGCTCCGTGGAATCCGACACCCTTTTTTTGGCCTCTTCAAGTAACTGCGAGCATGCACCCACCCACCCTACACAATTTTGGGATCTGAAGAAATGGCTCAGAAGTTAGAGCCTTTTATTGCTCTTCTGAAAAGACTCAAGTTCAGTCCAGTCCTCCTCAGCACCCATGTTGGGCCGCTTATTATGAATGGGCAAATAAACATAAATGGCTTTAAAAAAAAAAACAAAAAAACAAAAAAACCAAACCAACCAAAAGCCCCTAAAACAAAAACATCCGAGTAATCCCCATGCCTCGTATAATTTCATTACAGAGAAAATCTAAACTGGGCCTAGTGCTGACCAAATGTAACTCTAGGACTTGGAAAGTAGAGACAGAAGGAACATAAGTTCAAAGTCATCTTAAACTTCAATGTTAGTTCAAAGCCAGTGTGGACTTCATGAGACTATCTCAAAAATTAAAAAGAAGAGTGTAGGAAAGTGGCTCCGTCTATAAAATAGCTGTTGTACAAACATTAGGACCTGATATCAGATCTATAGCACCATGGAAAAGGCTGTCTATAATCCTAGAAATGGAGCCAGGAGAATCTTTCGGGCTTGCTGGCTAGCCAGTGTAGCCAAATCAAGAATTCTAGATTCAATTAGAGACTGTCTCAAAAATATGGTGGTCATACACTTCGATTACATAATAAAGAAATCAAGTTCTGATTTAGCCAGATGTTTCCTCCCTTGTAGTTAGTGTGGAAGTTTGATTGAGAATGGTCCCATATGCTCATGTACTTAGATGCTTGGTCCCCAGTTGGTATTCAGTTTGGGATGAATTGGGAGGTAAGTCCTCATTCGAGAAATCTCACTGTTGTTGGACTTTGAGGGTTCAAAAGCCCAGCCTCAGAGTCAGTCAGTCTCAGTGTCTCCCCCCCACCTCTCTCTCTCCCTCTCCCTCCCTCCCTCTCCCTCCCTCCCTCCCTCCCTCCCTACCTCTCTCTCTCTCTGTGGCAACCTACATAAAGGACCTGGAGGAAGGAAGTTTTTGCTTTCTGCCTGCTTGCCATCACTCTTGGATAGCAAATTTTATCTGTCCTCTAGCTGAGGCATTCCCTGTCTAGTGTAAGAATCTACTTCTGGATTCCAACAGACTGAAGATCAGCTGCTCCAGGAGTCCTCTGGGGCTGCAAAGCCATCTGGTCTTGGGGATTAAACAACTAGCTTTTTCTTGGGAGACAGCCTTGTTGGACTACCTGGACCATAGTCTGTAAGTCACTCTAATGTCCTTCTGTGTGTGTGTGTGTGTCCTTTGCAAACAACCTAAGGTCAACAGCTACTGTCAGTGATCAAAATAAAATATAAAATAACAAACATGTGGATGTACGCAGACAGCACTTATTGTTACACTAGGTCAACATTTAATACGTTTTAGCACTCAAAATCTCAGTTAAGAAACTAAGAGGGCGGGAGGCAGAGGCAGGCGGATCTCTGTGAGTTCGAGACCAGCCTGGTCTACAAGAGCTAGTTCCAGGACAGGCTCCAAAGCTGCAAAGAAACCCTGTCTCGAAAAACCAAAAAAAAAAAAAAAAGAAAGAAAAAAGAAACTAAGAAGGGGTAATGAGATGGCTCAGAGGGAAAAGCACTTGCTGTGCCAAGTGTGCAGGGCTTAGTGAACACTTAAGTTCACATAATTGGATGGGAAGCAATCTGGAATTACATCTAGCACAGCAGAAAAACAAAGAAGATGCCTTGCCAAACCAAGTTTGACCTTGATTAAGGCATGTGCGTGTACACGTACGTATGTACACACACACACTCCACACACACATACACACACACTCACACACATCTCAGTAAACATTTTAAAGTGGTGGCTGGAGAGCTGGTTCAGTGTTATGAGAATGGTTACCCTTCCAGAGGACCTGGGTTAGATCCCCAGAACCCACATGACAGCTCACAACTATCTCAACTCCAGTCCCAAGAGGATCTGATGCCTTCTTCTGGCCTCTGCAGGTACTACATACACATAAGCACAAAGACATACATGTAGATAAAATATTCATACACATAAAATAAAAACAAAGGTTAAAAATTTAAAAGTAAAAGGTTATTCTTAATTGGAAACACCAATATTAATTCCTTTTTTGGGGGGGAGGGGTGTATTTTTCGAGACAGGGCTTCTCTGTGTATCCCTGGCTCTCTAGGAATTCACTCTGTGGACCAGACCTGCCTGTCTCTTCCTCCCAAGCGCTGGAATTAAAGGTGTGCACCATCACTGCCTATTTTCAGTATTAGTTTTCTAATCTAGTTTTTGTGGTATTTCCCAGTTTTATTCACTAAAAAGAGCAACAGGCAGTGACTTACTAGTGAACATACCTAATGACTAGGAATCAGGCCTGTACCTTAAATCCCAGCACTTAGGAGGTAGAGGAAAGTGGATTTCTGTGAGTTGGAGGATAGCCTGATCTACAGAGTGAGTTCCAGGACGGCAGGGGCTAAATGGTGAGACCCTGTCTTAGAAAAAGAGATAAACAAAAAACAAAACCACAACAATCAGGTTTCCAGGAGAAAGGCACAGGCAGGCTCGCCAGAGTTCTGTGAATTTCAGCTGCTGGGAGGCAATTGAGCATTTTAACCCTATAATGGGGTTGCGCTGGCTGAAGGGTCCCTCAGTCAAAGATGGGACAAGAACAAAAAAGTAACTGATATAAATATACATGTTTTCACGGATTTTTTTTGTTTCTGTTTTTTTTTTTTTTTTTTTTTTTTTTTTGAGACAGAGTTTCTCTGTGTAACAGCCTTAGCTGTTCTGGAACTCGCTCTCTAGTCCAGGCTGACCTTGAACTCACAGAAATCCACCTGCCTCTGCCTCCAGAGTGCTGGGATTAAAGGTGTGCGCCACCACTGCATGGTAGCAGAATATTTTTTAAATGAAAAAACAAAAACAGAAAAAGGACAGTTAGTCCAATAATAGGACTGCCAAAGGAGAATGAGTTACACGCTCTTAGAGAAACAGCAGTGAAGCTGCAAGGAGCACAGTGGGAAGCAGAACTGAGTGTGCCAATTCTTGTTTTTTTTGAAAACCGAAGGGAAAAGTTTTTCTGCATCCCTGTACCAAGTATCTGAGGCTAAAGACTTTACTGCCCAGGTTCGCAGAGAATGACTCCATCTAATAAGGAACAAGAATCCATATGCATTCAGAAGCCCCTATTGTGCACAACACCGATGGCTTCCTGGGAACTGGTTCTTACTTTGCACTACAAGTGGCAATCCAAAGTCATGCTGCAAACTACTGTACGCAGGTCAGAGCACTGGCATTTCTGCTAAGCAGCTCTCTCCTACATGCTTCAGATACACACTGAACCTTGAGAGCTAAGACTAGACTGAGTGATGTAAAGGACCAATCCACAGCTAATTAGAACAAGTGGGAATGCTTACAATGAGATGGGGTAGAGGGGACGGGGGGGGGGGGGGGGCTGAGTGTCAGACACTGACATGAAACATCTGATTCCTCCTTAAGGAAAGCACTGATTTTGCCAGTGACCAGAGAACTGGCACACTAAATTAATAGCAGTTTCAAATAAAAGCAGCAAGAAGAGAAGGGCAGGGAACTACAGAGATATAACATGCAGTAACCTGATGATATTATGATCCATTTCCAAAACAAGTCAGCTGTAGAAGTGCATGCCTGACTCAACCAGGACCAGTTGGATTACATATGTTAACAGGGAGCTATTATTTACAAATACATAAATTAAGGAAAGACAAAGGTGCCCTGGCTGCTTAAGGAAGTTGAATAAGCTTTAGAGTGTACAACACCTGAGTGATGGGGTGCCATGATGATGGCATTTATTTTTAATCTTCAGCAACAACAACAAAAAACTACATGTGTTTATGACAAAATTCTGTTACCAACAGAAACTGAACGAAGGATAAACACTAGTCCTTAATGACTTCCACCTCCATGACAACTCCTGTTCATCTCTGTCATCCTACCGGTTGGAGATGACCTTAACTTGGCTTCCTGGGCTATTCTGAAATTCAAGATCCTGCCTCAGCCCTGTGAGTGCCACATGTAACATCATGATACCACCAACACAATAATCCACACACAGTAATAACCCACAAACAAAATAATCTCTTCTAAAACTTCAATTATACTTCGGGTTGAAATTTTCAAAATTAATTCTTTGGGAAAAATTACCGAACAGGCTCATCAGTTCGGAGCATCTGATGCTCATACAGAGGATCAGGGTTCAGTTCCTTGTGTGCAAATGGCAGTTCACAACTGTCTGTGACAACAGTTCTAGGAGTTCTGTTGCCCTCTCTGGCTTCCATGCACCCATACAGTGCAAGTACAAACACAGTCAAAACATTCATATACATAAAACAAAATATATAAATATTTTGATGTGCATGAGTGTTTTTGCCTGATGTATGTCTGTGTACCCTGTGTATACCTGGTATGCATGGAAGCCAGAAGAGGGCATTAGATCCCTTGAGATCTAATTACAGGTAGTTTGTGAGGCAACATGTCAGTGCTGAGTATCAAACATGAGTTCACTGCAAGAGCAACAAGCAAGCACTCTTAACCAATGATTCAACTCTCCAGGCCTCAAAATACGTCTTTTTTTTTTTTTTTTTGGTTTTTCGAGACAGGGTTTCTCTGTGGTTTTGGAGCCTGTCCTGGAACTAGCTCTGTAGACCAGGCTGGTCTCGAACTCACAGAGATCCGCCTGCCTCTGCCTCCCGAGTGCTGGGATTAAAGGCGTGCGCCACCATCGCCCGGCAAAATACGTCTTTTAAAAAAAGGCCAGGTATGGTAGTGCATACCTTTAATCCTAACACTTGGGAGGCAGGTGGATTAATATGTGTCCAAGATACTGTGGCCAAACCTGATGACCCAAGTTTGATCCTCAGAACCCATAGGGTGGAATTCCTACAGGGTTTTTTTAACCTACAGACAGACAGACACACACACACACACACACACACACACAGAGAGAGAGAGAGAGAGAGAGAGAGAGAGAGAGAGAGACAGACAGACACACGGAGGGAGGGAGGGAGGAGGAGAGAGAGATTTTGCACATGATTATTATCGAATTCCTGTTCATCAAGACCTGAATGCTCATATTGGCCACCAAAAGTGAACACACACCCTATGAGGTTCAGGCAGAAACTCAGAGAAGCCAACTATTAGCCAGGCAATGATGGCATAGGCCTTTAATCCCAGCACTTGGGAGGCAAAGGCAGTACATCTCTGTGAGTCTGAGGCCAGGCTGGTCTATATAAAGCTTCTTCCAGGAAAGGAGAGTAAGGGCAGAGAAAACCTGTCTCAAACAACCACCACCACTCCCCCCCAAAAAAGAAAAAAGAAGCCAACTATTCTTTGCACACTGGTGCTTAATACATGCAGCATGCAGACTACAAGCAAACACAGGCAGGGTTATTCTCACCTTTACCTGCTCTATATGTCTTGGCTTGGTTCACTGGCATGGGCGTCATAGGTATTGGGTATAAAGGCTTGAACGGATTGAAAACACAGCATTAGAATCATGATAACAATGTATTTTATCACTGTCTTTTAATGTGATCTTGCCTGTATTTTCCTGACTCCTTATGAGTTATCCAAAATTAAAATAATACAACTAAAAAGAGTAATTCTAGTATAATAGTAAATGCGAGCCATTTTTCTGTAAATAAATCCTTAGACTCAGATTCACATGCTAATGATACACCAAATTCCTACCCACCCCTCTGTAGCCCTATCTGCCAACAGGTGTCCACTTAGTGCAGATCTAGGATATGCATGTGAAACACAAACTATGGTGACCCAACAAATTCTAACCCATGGGACTTACCTGCACGCCTGGGCTCACTGGTACCGGATACATCATATTTGGTGCAAAACAAACAGGCTGTGTATACACTGGAGCTGGCTGCTGATGACCCACCATTGATGGGCTCGGCTGTGCTTGTGGCCGAGGTGACGTTGGGGTAGTAGAAGGTTTTGGCTACCAAAACAGAAATAAAATTCAACTATTTCACAGTGAAAGTAACTAGGAATGCAATCTTTAGAACAATTTCCCCAATCTTTCTATTGATTTGTTTCTAACCAGTACCTTTTATTCAAAAGACAAAACGAAACAACCCGGAGTCTAGCATGTAAGAAGTTGATTCAATATCCAGGGGGTAGGCCGCAGACATTGCTCAGAAGTAGAGGACTGGCATAAGCGTGGTATATTCCCCAGAAACATCACCATCACTATCCTCTCTCCCACTCCTCCTCCCACAAATCTCTATATAAAGAGTGTGTATGCGTGAGACAAATTTTTATTTTCATTCTTTGAGACAAGAGTTTCTCTGTGTAACTCTGGCTGTTCTGGGATTCATTCTTTAGGCCAGACTGGACTTGAACTCAGATATCCACCCACATCTCTTCTTCCCAAATGCTGGAGTTAATGGTGTGCACTATCATGGCTCGCTACACACACACACACACACACACACACACACACACACACGGAGGGAGGGAGGGAGGGAGGGAGGGAGGGAGGGAGGGAGATGTAATTTTACAAGGAACCAGAAAAGGTCTATCCATTTTTTTAGTCTTTTCATTTTTGTGTTTTTGGACAGGACCTCACTGCGTGGCCCACACTAGCCACACTCATGATCCTTCAGCTCCAGTCTCCTGACAGTTGGGATTGGCAGGCTTGCTTTACCACACCTCCCTAAGGAAATGAGTGGAACAATAGGCATCTTTGAGTCTGGCAGCCTCACTCATCATCAACCTTACGTTCTCAGCTGGTCTTTACATTCACCATTCTAATGGCTGCACAATACAGTGACAACCCACAAGGAAAACAATTTGTCTTTGGTATCCCACAGCTGGGTTTAGTTAAATGGGAGCACAGGAGAAAAACCATGCCTGATCACAATGAAATCTCTTCAGAAATGATCTACAAATGGCCATAAATTTACCTGAGAAAAAGAACGCGGGTTGAACTCCTTTGCATTGGGATTCAATGTTGATTTTCTAACTTGCCTAAATGAGGAAAGAGAAAAACAGCCAGTGAAGCCTGCATTGAATCCATGTTTTCTTCAATTCTACCACACTGGTCAGGTTTCCCTGAATTGCTGACATAGTTAAGATAAAGGACTCTGTACAGCGCTGTGGGTCTCCCTCACTGACACTCACCTGCTCTTCAGTTTGACAGACACTAGTGGAACAAGAACAAACAATCAACGAAACCACACCCTCAAAGGCAATTAGGAATATTTCAACTGCAAAGACAGTAACCCCAAAGAAAACACCCTTTAAAAAGGTGTCTAATGGGGCTACTCTTGCACAGGACTGGGGTTCAATCCACCCATCCGTAACTACAATTCCAGAACATCTGACACCATCTTCTGGCCTCTGAAGGTACCGTGTGCATGTAGTGTTCAGATGGACATGCAAGCAAAACACTCACACACATAAAATAAAAAACCCAATGCTTAATACATGATTCCACAGCATTTCTAACTCCTGTTTTTAAACATAGGGCTTTCAATGTAGCCCAGGTTGGCCTCCAACTTGGGACCCACTGCCTCAGCATCCCAACTGCTGTGCTAAGAAAGTCTGTGCCACCATGTGCCACACATACAATAACTTTTAGCTGTGTCGAGATTTTTGTTTGTTTTTGTGGGACAGGTTTCTCTGTAGCTTTGGAGCCTGTTCTGTAATTTCTTCTGTAGATCAGGCTAGCCTCAAACTCACAGAGATCCCTGTCTCTACCTTCTGAGTGCTGGGATTAAAGGTATGCACCACCACTGCCCAGCAAAGGATTTCTTTTTCCTTTTGGTTTTTCAAGACAGGGTTTCTCGGGGGCTGGAGAGATGGCTCAGAGGTTAAGAGCACTGACTGCTCTTCTAGAGGTCCTGCGTTCAATTCCCAGCAACCACATGGTGGCTCACAACCATCTATAGTGAGATCTGGTGCCCTCTTCTGGTATTCAGGTAGAATACTGTACACATAAACAAACAAATAAATAAATAAAAGGGGGGAAAGAAAGACGGGGTTTCTTTGTGTAACAGTTTCAGGTATCCTGGAACTAGCTCTGTAGACCACGGTGGCCTTGAACTCACAGAAATCTGACACCTCTGCCTCCCCCCTCCCCTGCCCCCATGATGGAACTAAAGGTGTGTGCCACCACCGCCCAATTTGTGTCAATATTTTTTTAATTACACACCTTGGGAAAAGCCATTGCTCTAATAATTTATTTTAACTGCATATCAAACATGAACAGTTAATCAACAACCTGCCGTTCTAAAAGTTCAAATACAATTAGGTTTTTTGTTTTCCAGAACACAAAAAGCCCACTAGGTCTATTAAATTGTTTTTAATATGCCAGATGCATAGAATTAAGTTTTATAAAGAAATGTATACTAAATAAACATTTGTTTCTGACAGAAAATGCCTTGCAAGCATGGATACCAGTGCTGTACTCCCTTTCTCACCAAGGGCAGCAAACAGTTCTTGCAGATAGCAGAGTTAGGCACAACTAGAGTCCCAAATAGGGCTTTCCAACTTTAACTTTGAATTTCTATGTCTCTACAGAAGTAGCTTTTCTCACCCCACACAGTTGGGTGCAAATTAGAATGCTAAGAATTCAATGATGAGATTCAGTGAGGATTTACTAAGCCAGCTCTTAGTAACAACTACTTTGAAAATTCTGTCAGCTTGCAGACAACTGTAAGTGGAAGGAGAAATCCCTTAAGTCAAGATTTACTTGGAGAGAGGATGTGCTAAATCCCAGGTTACTCACTCAGTTGCATCTTTTTTCTCTTCTCGGTCATCCTTCTCTTGTTTGCAGGCTGGACTAGAAGTCTGCACCCCTTGGGATGTGACCTCAGGCCCCCTCTTATGCTCTGTGTTACTAAGTACAGAAGGGGAGATGCTAGGGCTGTTGGTCTTGCTGCTGCCACTGGTACAGTTGCTGCTGCTGTTGTCAATGAAAGCATCCTTAGCACTTGCTTCAATTTTGTCTTTAATCAAATCTCGTGACTTTTCTCCCTCTCTATTTTTGCTTAGAAGTTGATCCATAGATTCAGATGTAGAACTTGGCTGTAACTAAATAAAAGAAATAATTTCCTGTGAGTATAAGCAAAGCAGTATCTGAAGAAGAGAATGAAATGCTTTGAATAAGGCTTTTTGTTCTTATTTTCAGAAGATGGCCTTTTGCTTTTTGAGACCAGGTCTCTCTACATAGCCCTAGTTGTTCTGGAACTCTGTAGATCAGATGGCTTGCTTCATACTCAATGAGACCTGCCTTCCTCTGCCTTCTGAGTGTTGGAAGTAAAGGCCACCAAGCCTGGTTCAGAATACAGCTTTTTAAAAGCATCAATAACAGAATGATATAACACAACTTTAGTAATCAGAACCCAAAACTTAAGAGTTAATTATGAGCTGGGCTGAGCATAGTGACATAAACCTTTTGTTTGTTTTGTTTTTTTATGTATACAATATTCTGTCTATGTGTATTCCTGCAGGCCAGAAGAGGGCACAAGATCCCATTACAGATGGTTGTGAGCCACCATGTGGTTGCTGGGAATTGAACTCAGGACCTTTGGAAGAGCAGGCAATGCTCTTAACCTCTGAGCCATCTCTCCAGCCCTGTTTGTTTGTTTTGTTTTTGTTTTTTGAGACAAAGTTTCTCTGTAGCTTTGGAGTCTGTCTTGGAACTAGCTCTTGTAGACCAGGCTGGTCTTGAACTCACAGAGATCTGCCTGCCTCTGCCTCCCTAGGACTGGTATTAAAGGTGTGCGCCACCACTGCCCCTGAGTGACATAGCACTCAGGAAGCAGAAGCAGGTTTGGGAATTTTAGGCTTACACAGTGAGTTCTTAGTCTACATAGTAAACTCCAGGACAGCAGGGCTATGTAGAGAGATCATGTCCTAACCCTCCACACATATTAGCTGAGTATGGTGGCTCATGCCTATAATTTCAGAACTTGGGAGGCAGAGGCAGGCAGATCTCTGAATTTGAGGTCAGCCTGGTGTATAGAGCGAGATCCAGGACAGTCAGGATTATTCTGAGAAAACCATGTCTTCAAAAACAAACAAAAAGATTAATTTACTTATTTAATGCAGGGGGAGTTATCAGAGGACAACTTCTAGAAGTCAGTTCCCTCCTCCCATCATGTGGATCCTAGAAATTGAACTGAGATCACCAGACTTGGTGGAAGGTTCCTTAATTCCATAAGGCTACTCTAAAGTTTTAAAGTTCGGTCAAGGATAAACAGCAATAATGTAAACAAGAAAAACAAAACAAAAAACAAAAAAAGGAGGATAGTCAACATCATTAGCCATAAAAAAGCTCTGAATAGCAAAACTACAGTGAGACACCACTCCATATCCATAGATGACATAGACCACAATCAAAAACATGAACTCCAGCACCTAAAAGAGGAGAAACGGCTGCCCCGCACATGGCCAGATAACACACACCTGCGATACTGGCACTTGAAAGGCTGAGGCAGGAGACTGAGTATTTCGGGGAGCTGGTTCCTGTCTCAAAACCAAACCCAAAATAAAAATAAAAGGGATTTTCTGGCTGCTGCTAATGGAGTGTACAATAGTGACCGTGTACCTGCCATGGTAAAATGACTGGTAACTTTACTCACTACCACAGGACACAGAGTTCTCAATCCTAGAAAAATGATAACGTATATTCATAAGAAACCATACTTCAATGTTCACGGTAGCATTTCTCATCCTTGTAAGAAAGTAAGAAAAACCCATAGCCACTGAGCATTATTCACAACAAAACAAAGCAGTGCTGTACATGCCAACATGCACTGTGTGTCTCAAACAACCAATCATTAAATAGACTAATAAAACGGGCTGTTCTCAAAAGATTTAATACAAATGTTCAAGATCACCAGCTATGAAAGAAATCTGAATTAAGAAAGACAGATGAGTCATTAAAAGTGTGAAGTCGTCCTGAAGAGGACCCAGTTTAGTTGCGTGCTGCACACAACACCTGTGACTTCAGTACCGAGGGACCGAAAGCCTCTGACCTCCCCAGTTACACACAATTAAATTAAATTTAAAGAAAAAGATTTTTGTTTGTCTAGAGTCTCAATATGCAGTTCTGGTTGTTCTGAATCTCACTTTTAGACCAGGATAGCCTAAAATTCAGAGATCTGCCTCTAGAGTGCTAAGATTAAGACATGTGCCACTAGGTCCAACTAAAAACAAAACAACATGAAAATTTAAATATACACACTCTATCTTAACCCAGTCAGAATGGCAGAAACAAATAGCAAATGCTGGTGAGGTTGTGGGAAAAGCAGAATCCTTACACTATGCTGGTGGGAACATAAACTAGTCCAATCTCCAAGACTGAAATATATAGTGGGGCTGGAGGGCTGGCTCAGTGGTTAAGAGTATCTCTGAATTTGAGGCCATCCTGGTCTAAAAGTGAGATTCAGGACACCCAGAGCTGTATGGACCCCAGAACCCATACCAGGAAGCTTTCAACCAGCTCTAGAAGATTATCACACTCTTGGACTTTAGGGGCACCTGCATTCGTGAGTTCCAGCACACAGACAGATACACATACACAATTAAAAATAATAAACACCAACTGTATAGAACTATCAAAGGTTAAAGGTTACATTTTAAATGTAACTTGGTTTCTGTAAGTTTTGTGTGGGAGAATGAAAAAGTCACGAAATGCTCTGGATACACTAGGAAAGCTTGACTTAGGGTAAGAAGAAATTACATTACAGGAAGACTCTCGCCATTGGGGCTGGATGTGGAGCACAGTGGTTACAGCCCTGGGTTCAAATCTCAGCACCAGCAATATGAATGAACAAGTGAATGAATTTTACACAATTACTATACTTGTTCACAAAGTAGATCTGAACCAGCTCAGAACACCAGGAGCATTATAACTTCCATGCACACCAGAAGTATTGACATACCCTTACTCTCAACTACAAACCTACTGAGGCAGTCACTCAGACAGACACCAAAGCAGTGAGCTTTAGCGTGTTGTTTTGCACTGTAAGATAATATTCTTTCATTTGTTACCTGTAGCCTTAAAAACAAAACAAAACAAAAAAACTTGTGATTTAAGTTACTGCACTTAGAACAAAGACATCTTTAAGAGTAATTGTCAAGGGACTAGTGAGATGGCTCAGTGGTTAACAATGCTTACTGCTCTTTCACAGGATCCAAGTTCAACTTCTAACACCCATATCAGGCACCTCACCATCACCTTAACCCAAGTTCCAAGTGCGGACAACCTCTTCTGGCCTCATAGGACTCCTGAACTTACCCACCAAGAGACAGACAGAAAGACAGACACTTGCTCTCTGTCTTTCTCTTAAAATAAATCCGGTGGAGCTGGGCGGTGGTGGCGCACGCCTTTAATCCCAGCACTTGGGAGGCAGAGGCAGGAAGATCTTTGTGAGTTCGGGGCCAGCTTGGTCTACAAGAGCTAGTTCCAGGACAAAGAATCCCTGTCTTGAAAAACAAACAAACAAGTAAACAAACAAACAAAATCCAGTGGGCTGGAAAAATACATTAGCAGTTAAGAGTTCAGTTCCCAGCACTTATATGATGGCTTATGGTCACCTGCAACTCTATCTCCAGGCAATCTGTAGCTTATTCTGGTCTCCAAGGACAGTAAAAATGCTCGTGGCCCACATATATAATGCAAATACTCATATGCATAAAAATCTTTACAAAAAAGTTTAATTTTCTGCACATGTGACTTAAGGCTGATTGTGTGTGTGTGTGTGTGTGTGTGTGTGTGTGTGTTAAAACTGTATTTTGTGAACTGGTCATATAAAAATTACTATTTTCTTTTTTAATTCTAACCAATCAGTTGATAGGAAACTTACCCTAAAATCATTCTTAAACTTCTTTAAATCATCAATCTGTTTTCTATGTTCAGAAACAACTGGTGACATACCTGTAAAACCAAAACCTGTTAGATTCCAATTTACTTCTGACCTTAAACTTAAAATTCTGTTTGTATGGGATATTAGAAATAGAGTACAGAGGCTAGATGTGGCAGCACACTCCTTTAATGCCTTTAATCCCATGTGGGGTAAGAGAGATAAGTAAGAAATGAGAACAGCTCTATCACCGGAAGACTAATGGATATTTCAAATACCCATTCCGCTTGGTATCTAATAGCACGTACATTACATATAAACAAATTTTAGAAGGAGGGCACTCAGTATGGAGCATGAAATTAGTTAGATAAACACTGTTCTATCTCTGTAATTACACCTAAAAAATTTAACAAACTCTAACCTTTGTTTTCAACTTTTGAAAAGCTAGGTGATGTTTCATTTGCTTTAATAGTTTCCTTATTCCCTGCAGGAGAGTTCTGCCTCTGATCTTGAAGCCTGGACTCTTTAGCTAGAAAACAAGTTAAAAAAGAAAACATCATCAGGCAGACGTTAGGAAAACATCATGAGAAAACGCCAAATACTTGCAATTTTCTGGTTTGGGAAAAAAAATAGTTTCATTTAAACAAAGGGTTTTCCCTGTTAATCATCACACCAAAACTCAGCAAGCATGTTCATACAACAGGCATGTCACACCAGAGCAAGTCAGAACCTCTGATATCAGACATTAAATAATATAACTATATAAATGGGACAGTACTATCATAGATAGCTATCTTGCTTCCAAAAAACACCACTGTATATTCAGAAGCTCTTGATCATACGGTGTTAGAATAGGAAAAGACCTTCATTTCGTACCCTCAATAGATGGGGTCAGAGCTCTGTTGGATGCAGGGCTGGCAGGAGTAGGAGATGCAGCTGGAACAGGCATGGAAACTGCTTCAGTAGGGATGATACCAGCTTGGGGAGAAGCAAGCACAGGCCCACTGGGAGTGTTTCCAATACTGTTCTGCCTGGGAGACCTGGGTCTGTGAGTTTTTGGAGATAACCTTGGAACTAAAAGCAAAGAGATATTCATTAAATTCTCAGAAATCACTAATACCTAAGTACTGATGTGGTTTTTCCCTCCTAACTAAACTTTCAAGTACTTTAAGTACAGCTCAACACCAGAGTTCAGTGGCAAGCCAAATTACACCAAGGGGAAAACATAGTACTAAGTTACTTGTTAAGGTGAGAGAGAGAGACCCCTATTTCTACCTGCCTCTTCCCATCAACACAGTAAGTAAAATCCCTTTGGTAGATGTTGCCCAGACTATGTGCTCTTTCCTGCAACATCAAGATCCAGTGCCAATGCTGAGGGAAATTAGGACACAAAGCATAAAGGGTATCTAATACAGAAATAATGAATGACTTCAAAATAACTGCTTATTTACAGAGTTCAGACTCAAGAGACTAATGAAAATGGTTCAGTTTGCATTACTTTGGTGACTTCTTTGTGAAGTCACAAGCATCACAGAAGTATTCACTACTCTAACATGATTCTCAGTGTATCCCTTGCAGCTGTCACTCCTCTCTTACTTCAAATTAGGTTGATACTCTCAAACTCAATTCCAGACCATCCAATTAATGCCAAAGGAGTAGAACAGCTCAAGATTCTTCTCTCATCTACTATTTTCTTTTCAGTTTTCAGTTAAGGTCAAGGGAAACAGCAATAAAGAATTTATAGGGCAATTACTACGACTGCACACTATACAAGGCTGTAGCAAAAAAACAAACAAAAATATCAAACCAAACAAACAAAAAAACCAGACACTTAACAGTACTGGGCTTTTGTTTAATCTTAAAACCCTCCTTCTGGCAAAGGTCTATGGGCTAATTAAGAAAAGGACAAAGAGAAGAGCCGGCACAGGCTCTGGCTCTGCAGCCCTGGGAGAACACTAGGGACTGACCAACACAAGAGTCGAAGCAGTCTGGGCCAAACTACATCTGCTGCTCAAATGAACCTGATCATTAGAGCTACTGACAGTCAGTCTCTTCTCAGGCTACTCATCAAAGATGAACTTCCTGCTGTGTAGACTAGTCCTTGAAGATCACCAGGTGAGTATCTGCTTATTCCACATGCAGATGCCATGGAAACATGCTGAAAACTGAATACAGGGACAGAGCTGCAGAATGATGGGACAGTTCCTTCAACTAGTGTCATGAACATCTGTGATATTTTATAACCGGCAACTCCTACTTATGCCACCATATTTAACGTGACTCTGTACTTCCTTTCAAATCTTCCGCTCAGCTCTACTGTACATAGACTATAATGACAGAACTCATCACTGTCATGTATCATATTGACAGTGTCATACCTACCCCCACTGACAACTGAGGACCACGTTCCCCCTGCAGGACTGGTCCTTGCCACTGGAGGAGCAGCTGCTTCACTTGGGGGATTGTGGGATACAAATTCTAGGCCGCTAGACATGGAGCCTCTCCCAGCAGAGACTCTGTGATTCCGAGGGTGCCGCTGTGCCTTTGGAGACATCCTTGGAGGGCCTGAGGAAGACACGATGGACATCGTGTAAGTCCTGCAGTGTTCACCTTACTGTTTTTTTGCTAAATACAGACATATACTCTTACTTCCCTAACAGATTTTCATTGTTTAAAAAATGAAAATATGAAATAAAATAAACCACAATGTTCTGATTTTTGGCCACACTAAAAATTATTTTGTGGGATGTCAGTTATCTAAGTACATTTTATTTTCCCCTTTTAAGGTTTATTTTTACTTTTAACTATGTTGTGTATGTGTCTATGTGAGGGTATGTGTACATTGAGTTCAGGTGTTGAGCCACCTGATAAGGGTGCTAGGAACTGAACTTAGGGCCTCTGGAAAAGCAGAAGCTCTCTAACAGCTGACCCATCTTTCCAGCCTTTATTTTTAAAGTAACGGGAGATAAATCAAACAATACAGCATACCTGTATAACTACACTTTGTATATAAAAATAAGTTTTACTAAAGTTTTAATAGGAATTACAGCTGCATGGTAAGGTATTCTTACTTTACCTTTCTACATGATTTTACTACATCCAAAATGAGACAAAAAATTGGTTTTATAGTGTTAGGGACCCCATCCTTGTTAGGACAGCATTCTATCTCTGAGTTCTTTAGGGCCCTGGGGTGGCGGTAGTTTTAAAAACAGAAACCTCAGTTCTATCCCTCTTTTGTCATGATCATCAAGTTTATAAATCGTGGCTGGTATGTGAGACCTGAAGAAGGACATCTAGCAGAAATCTGCACTGTGTGAATTGTTGAGAAACCATCATTGATTCTGCCAGTCATCAGGGATGGTGTGTCTACGGCCATCAGCAGTGTAGTACTAAGCCACTGAGTACACAATCCCAGAACTACCTTTCTCATAGCCTTAAGTGCAGTTAACACATGCTCTCTCTTTGTGTTCTTAGTGGGAACATAGTCAGACATGATCTCTGAGAAAATGCTAACTAATGCCAGGACTTTATTTTTTAAACTTTATTACTATTTTATATGTATGGTATGGAAAGGGGCTTGTATGCCATGGCGTGTGTAAAAAGTCAACTTTGTGGAGTGAGTTCTCTCTTTCCAGCTTTACATGAGTTCCAGAGACCAAATTTAGGTCATCAGGTTTGCATGGCAAGGACTTTTAGCCAGAGCCTCCTCACCAGTCTACTGTTAGGGCTTTCAACTGGAGGTACCAGCACCCCAGAACAATGTAGAACATTCTCTGTGGGCAATCCAGGAGCAGCCCTCCATCTGACTACAATGTGCTGCTCAAGGACTTGGACTCATATTCTCATGAAATAAATTGAACACCTTTACCCCAATGGTCTGCAGTAGAGCTCTATGCTGCTGCTAGGAACCACTACGAGAAGCACACATTAAAAGTCATTGAAATTTGTCTTTGCAACATTACAATCTTCAGTCATAAAGATCCATTCTGCCTAGGTGAATACAGTTTACCCTAAGCAGCTTCTTCAGGAAACTTTATCAGTCTTAATCAGCTATATTTATCATGACATTATCAAGACAATCTGATTAAAACATTAACAGAAATATTTTGAACAAAGGACATTGTCATTTAGAAACAAAGGATTTTTTTAACTTACAAACTGCATTAAAACAGAATGCTACCTTTTGGGGGCAGGATATGTGGGTGGCTGGGACAGGGTCTCACCATATATATAGTCCTGACTGGCTCAGAACTAATTAAAAGCCATACTGGCAATCCTCTTGCCTAAGTCCCAGGCACTGGGATTATAGGCATGTGCCACCATTCAAAGTATATGAATTCAGCATCAAATACAAATAATTTTGACAAGAGCAAAGAAGACAAAAAAAAAGTCTCAAATTTATACCTGTCTTTTAATTGATAAATTTTAAAGGCCTCCCTCTAGATTAAAGTAGCCTTTCACTATAGTGATAGTATAAAGACTAATTTAAAAATAAATATTAAATTAAATTTACAGTTCCTCAGGTACCCTAAAAACTACTGTTACCTGAGGGTAGACATGCAAAGTCACTATAAGGGATATCATGGATCACAAAGGACCCCAAAATAGCACTCCTGCCTTTGGCCAACAGGAAGGTTCACTGGCACCATGGCCAAGGAGCTGGAATGTGGCAGGGTTCTATCCAATACCCATGCCCGGAAGCAGCAAGTAAATCACAGCCTCTTTTCATCATTGTTACTGTCTGGGGCTGTGATCTTCTTGGGCTGCAAAGGAGCATCATTTACAGACAAGTCAGATCTCGTTTTTACAGAGCTTTACACACAGCACGTATCAAGGTTTACTCTACTGAACAAAAGGTTAATAGAAATAGTTTTAATAAACTAAAGTTAAAACACAGAAATTATAGGTTAATAAATAATGAAGAGGAAACTATTTTGTAATCATAAACTCACAAAGGAGTTAAACAAAGACAAACAAAAAACATGAACAAATCGTGGTATTGTACCTTCTGAAGACATGCGTTTAGGCACAGTAGAGACAGGAGCTGGAGAACCATGAGCAGAGGGGTGAGACGGGGGTCTGGATGGCCTCGAGGGGGGCCTGGAGGGCGGCCTTGTAGGGGTGGCTGCCCGAGGTGGAAGAGAGTTGGGACCTGACTGGTAGCGAGAAGGTGGGCGAGAGGAAGGAGATGGGCAAGGCGATGGCCAGGGAACACCTGACAGAACAAATGATATGAAGGAAAGTATAAAAACTAAAGAAAAAAATGAGGGAAAAAGTAAACAGAAAAAAAAAGTAAAATGACAAAAATGATTTCTTGTACATTTTAACCCTTTGAGGACAGTCATTTGATTTGTGATAAGTTTTAGCATAACTTAACTCACACAAATTCACATTTTACTTTAACCTCCTTAAAATTAAGTCTGTTTAAATGAATCCACGTTCCCAAAGGGTTAATTAGGATCTACACATACTACTGAAGAAGACAGTTAAGACTCTGCCTAGTAGCCCCACTTCTTCAGCCACTGTCAGCCATCACTTGTGAAGAGAATGTCACACACACAGATAATTTCCCTCAATAAACACAATAACTCCTGCTCAGGAAGGCCATCTACTTTACTGGTTTTAGCTCTGAACAATAAAAAGAAATAGCAGATACTGAATCTAATGTAAAAAGCCGTTTTCTTATGTTCATCTGAGATTTTCATAAGTTCTACATTTGAACAGTTTCAGTTTTCAAAGCTTATTAATCAAGTCCCATTTAAGTAGAAATAAAACCTTCTACTGTTTTCTAGAATGCTGGAGTAACAGCACTGGGTACTCTTGTAAAACAAATCTTATTTCAACACACTAGAAAGGGCCCATGTATTTACAGCCTGCTATACCAATGCAAAGAACTGCAAACTGCAGGGCACAGGCCAGGCACTGTGTGGTCCTTTCCCTGGTGCTTAGCTCCAGGGGGCTCCACACACTTGTATATCACACTTTTTTCAGCCCCCTTCAAATTTTTAACTTGAAAAAAATCTATTCATAAACAACTGAAAATCTTTACTTGGTAAGCAAAGAAATTTCCACCATTACTAGGTAGAGAAAATACTCAAGAGGGTTTACTTGGATAGGAATTTTGGAGATAAAATTAGAAAGTTACCGTGCCTTGTTTTCACACATCTGAAATTCCTCTCCTCCCTTCCTTTCTTTACAATGAGGTCACACATGACCCAGACTGGCCTCAAACTCCCTCTGTAGCCTAGACTGGCTTGACTGCATCCCTCTGCCTCAGGTGTGAGCCTCCTTATCCAGCCTGCACCGTTCTAACCTTCAACACCTGAAACCGGCTGTACATTCTTTTCCCTGAGTAACAACACACTACTGCTGTCAATTACCATATTTTCATATAATTCATCTCTGCTACTCAGTCTACCAGATGTCTATTAACACCTATAATCTGTGCTCACCTGACAGAAGACACTACAGAAAGTGCCTTCCTACTAAAGGTCCAAACTGCTGCACTCTAACACCTTCCCTCAGAAACCAAAGGTTCTGTGTTGTATTTTCCCCAATTCTCGCATAATTTTATTCATGTGACTCTTGCTCATGTCTGATATTATAAACTACCCTAAGTTCTCCCTTGAAGTAAACAGAATGGTAATCCATCAGAGTTAATAAAAATGAATCTGCATTTACTGGGATGTCTTCCACATGAACTATGCCTACAGTTTTATTAACCAGTTTTTAAAATAGAGAACCTCCTCAAGAGCTTCCAATTTGTACGTGGAGTGTTTTTATACCAAATGAGAATGAGAGAGATGCAACAGCTCAGGACCGTGTTGTCCCTCTAAATGTGCCAAAGACATATATGATGTTATACTATCTGATAGCCACAAAACAAAACTAAGTTATACATTAATACTACTCCACAAAATCCAAATACGGCATGCACACTCCTATCCACTATGTAAACTCTTAAAATATTTAGATATCTCTATATTTGATCAATAATATTAACAAATCTGGTCAAAATACTTGCCTCCATTAACTACTCTTTGGTCTGAACCAGAGTTCGGGTTGAAATCTGAAGCATGAGAAGCAGCTCTTGATGGCATGGAGCCTGGTCCAGGTTGGCCCATCCGTGGCGAGCTCTGTCTCCCACTCCCCCAGGATATGACTTCTCTGTTTCTTTGTCCAGGAGGAATATATTTATTTTCCCTGGAAATAAGAGACCCTGTAAGTCATTTATGCTAAAAAGTATGGGGTTAACAAAATACACTTAAGTTACAAAGCTACAGAGAAACCCTGTCTTTAAAAACCAAAAAAGAAACAAAACAAAACAAAAAATACATTTACAGGTACATTAGGGAGAGGAGCAGCCACCACACTGCCTCGTGGCTCTGGGTTGCCTCCTGCCAGCAGCTTAAGCTGTGCTAACTTTCACCTCCCTGACACTCCATGATGATTAGAAAAGTCACAAACCTCAGCTGTAAAACCTTGAAGACAGGATGCAGCTCATGTTTTACCCACAATGTGGCAGATGTTCAACAACATGTTTATGAATAAATGAGAGACACACAAGCCGCGCAAGTGCACAAAACCACTGAGTCATCATTTCTCCAAGTTTACTTCACACTGTTTCTAGCTCACGTGCTCTCAGAACAACCATCAGAAAGGCTGAATTTCCAAGTAAGGCTCAAGCCTCCTTGATTTCCAGCCTTCTCACAGTCAGTCAGTCTAGCAGTTAACCACTTTCTCTCAGCTGCATACTGTCACACAGAAAGAGCTCTCTGACTCAGAGCGTGTTTTTTCCTCACTGTTACCTACAAGTCACTCTTCAAATATGGCATACAAGCCGGGTGATGGTGGCACACGCCTTTAATCCCAGCACTCGGGAGACAGAGGCAGGCAGATTTCTGTGAGTTCGAGACCAGCCTGGTCTACAAGAGCTAGTTCCAGGATAGGCTCCAAAACCACAGAGAAACCCTGTCTCGAAAAAACAAAAACAAAAAACAAATATGGCATACAAGTACTTCTGCCACCTGTACCATGCCATCCAAAATACTGTCCCTGGGTTCTTAGCTTCCACCTGAAGAGGCCAGACTCTCTTACAGGCTCATGTTTCTGCAGAGGTGAAAAATAAATTACCACACTGCAAGTGGCAAACAGGCCCCATTATCTTATCAAAAATGTCACCTCCTGGTGAGGCTCTTGAACTACACAGGAATTCTAGTGCATTCCCACTCCAGATGTCCCTAGTACTCTGAAAAGACTTTTACCCTGCAAACCAGAGTGTAGGGCCACCAAGTCACTGGGTCCCTTTGACTCTTGTTTTAAGGAGCTCCTCAAGTGTCTGGGCTGGGTCCTCTTATATTCAACACTTGACTCCAGAGAGCTGCATCCCCAAAAATAATATCAAGATGATCATGACCTTTTCTCTAAAAGAATCTTACGACAAACCCATCAGCATTTTCTACCTAAGCTTCATGAAAGAGGAAACATTTGGACTACATCTTCTCACACAGCCGGTGAATGTGTCTGCATTGGAGTTTTCTTTAAATACCTAGTGTTTGTGCCATGCCCCTCGCGCTCACTGCAGTTTCTCTGGACCGCTGTGTATTTTTCTTCCTCGCTTCTGTCATCATTCTCAAGGGCCACACGAGCTTTGTACTGAGCACTGGATTCGATTTCCTCTGCTAACTGGTTTGCCCTTGCCTCCCGTTTTAGAAACTCTTCTGAGTTATCCCTTTCTAAGGGAACCCTAAACACAAAGGAAAGAAGACATGAGTGTTTGTTTCAATGCCATACTTCTGTTATAGATCACATACAACTATTAAGAAAGTTTAGAGAATGGGGTCACCAGAGACATTGTCAAAGTAAGGGGGCTTGTTATCATAAATCAAAATATGCATTTTTTTATTACATAGAACATTTACTATTTCAAGAAATAGTTCGTGCAAACCCTATCCCTGTAAATTTAGCTTTCTTTTAATATTTATTTATTATGTATACAATATTCTATTTGCGTGTATGTCTGCAGGCCAGAAGAGGGCACCAGACCTCATTACAGATGATTGTGAGCCACCATGTGGTTGCTGGGAATTGAACTCAGGACCTTTGGAAGAGCAGGCAATGCTCTTAACCTCTGAGCCATCTCTCCAGCCCCTAAATTTAACTTTTTTACAAATTAAAAAGACAAAATGTATTTTTGAAAACAAAAAAACTTATCCCTTGTTTTAATGTGAGTTTGTCAGTCTAAATAGTTAACAAAAACAAATGTCACATTTTTTACTTATTCATTCATTTGGTTTTTTGGGGGCAGGGTTTCTCTGTGTAGCCCTGGCCAAGCTGGAACTCACTCTGTAGACCAGGATGGCCTCGAATTCAGAGATCCGCTTGCCTTTCTCCTGAGTGCTGGGACTAAAGGTGTGTGCCACCAGCAACAGCTTTTTTTGTTTTGTGTAATGTAAAAATAAAACAGAAACATTTATTCAATAATATAATTTAAGCCAATGAAGACAAATTAGCTAGAATAAAAGAGAACTTTGTGAACTTACGTATATGAAGATAAACTGCTATCGTATGTGGACACTACACCGTAATTCTCTTCATTATATCGAAACATATCATTGGGATCCCATCCATTAGACTAGAAGGAAAATGAAGATCATTTTTCAAAGTGTAACTTTTTAATTCAGCTACAACCAATTTTTGCAAAAACATATAACAAACTGTACTGGCTGGACCTAACCCCACCCCTTTCTTCCAAAACACCAAACTTGCCTTTAGAAATCTTTTAAAGAAAGCTAGACATAGCTCATACCTGCCACATCAGCTCTTAGAAGACTGTGACAGGAGAGTGCTTTGAGTTCAAGGACAGCCTGGGCTACAGTAAAAAAGGCCCTATTTCAAAAAACAAAAGCAAACAACTCTTTAGAAAAAAACTCTTCTTACACAGATTGTCCTCGTAGATTAGTAGGTGATTACATAAGTTATCCGAGAGGATATGAGAAAAACTTAGACCATCAGCCATGGCTATGAATCCAGGGCCTCTGGGTCAAAGTTTTCCCCTTCAGTTGTGCTAACAGCCTTCCCCACTTCCATCGCTAAACTGGGTCTTAGAAGAACAAGAGGTGCACTGTGATAGCCAAAACATGTGGGAAAGAAAAAGCAGCCAAAATCTTTCCTACTGGATTTCCACACGAGAACAATACTGTGCCCTTCCACTGTCCCTTCCCCTAGACAAGTAAGGAAGGACAGCATAAAGCAATGGGAAGGCAAATGGGGTAATGCCACACAAGCTATGTTTTAGAACTCTCTGCCATAAACAGTTGCAGGAGGGATCTCAGCAATAGCTATGGGTTCCACACACCTAACTTCCAACCTCAACCTAACACTGTTACCCTCCATCAGTGAAGGAGGAAACTGCCACTCTCAAAACATGGGCTGTATTCTTCAACCTGGAAGAACTGGGCAAATACAGAAGAATCTCCAGAGACAGGTATCAATAGATGACTTGCCACACACTTTTCCCATGTCCAATTGTCCTTTGAAATCCTGATAGGCTAAAGCTGGAGAGGTGGCTCTGTGGTCAAGAACACACATTACTTTTCCAGAGGATGTGGTGAAGGAAGACAGCTAACTCCCACAAGCTGTCTTTAGGACTCCATATGCACGCCACGGTACACATGTGTATTCTCTCTCTCTCTCTCTCTCTCTCTCTCTCTCTCTCTCTCTCTCTCTCAAATTAGAAGACTATGACTTCTATAATCTCAATGATACACCATACTAAACAGAAAAATATCCACCAAAACTAAACATCTTCAAATTTCAAGGCATGTAAGTAACAACTATTAGGAATTTCTCAGGCTTAAGACAAAGGTTTTAAGATTAAGAGCTCTTACTGCTAAGCCAGGTGTGGTGGTACAAGCCTTTAATCCTAGCACTCAGGAGGTAGAGGTAAATGGATCTGATTTCAAGAACAGCCAAGTTTACAGAGCAAGTCAGTGCTACAGAGAGAAACTTAGTCTAAAACAAACAAACAAACAAAAAAAAAAAAACCCTAACAACTAAGAAACTTTGTCTAAAGAAAAGTAATATGCATTGCTGGTGGGAATGCAAGGTGGTACAACCCCTTTGGATATCAGTGTGGGAATTTCTCAGAAAATTAGAAAACAACCTTCCTTAAGACCCTTAAGATACTTTTGGGTATATATCCAAAGGATGCTCAATCGTGCCACAAGGACATGTGCTCAACCATGTTCACAGCAGCTTTGTTTGTCATACCCAGATCTTGGAAACAACCTAAATGCCCCTTGATCAAAGAATGGATAAGGAAAATGTGGTACATTTACACAATGGAGTACTACACAGCAGAAAAAAATAACAACAGTTTGATTTTTGCAGGAAAATGGATGGAGCTAGAAAACATCATTTTGAGTGAGGTAACCCAGACACAGAAAGACAATTATCACATGTACTCACTCATAGGTGGTTTTTAAACATAAAGCAAAGAAAGCCAGCCTACAAACCACAATCCCAGAAAACTTAGACAACAATGCGGACACTAAGAGAGACTTACATGGGAAGTAGAAAGTAGAAAAAGACAAGATCTCCTGAGTAAATTGGGAACATGGGGACCTTGGGGGAGGGCTGTAGGGGGGAGGGGAGAGACAGGGAGGGGAGCAGGGAAAAATGTAGAGCTCTATAAATATCTATAAAAAATGTATTAAAAAAAGAAAATCATCTTGTCAAGACTGGCAGAAGCCTAGCCCAGCTTCATGTCTCTACTGATAACTATGACATTTAATCAGAATAAATTCTTTGGTTAATCCTCAGAGCAAAAAAAATAAAAATAAAAAAATAAAAATAGGGTAATAATAATAAAATAAAACATTTAACAACAAAAGAGATCTAGTACTCATGCAGAGGAATGAGGCTGGATTTGCAGCACCTGCATGGCAGCTCTCAACGCCCTACAATTCCAGCTCCAGGGAATCTGATGACCTCTTCTAGTCTTTATGTGTACATAAACTCATTTATACACACACACACACACACACACACACACACACACACAAAACATGTATTGTTTTAATTTAAATACAGTATTGCTACTCTGAAACTTGGTTTTTCTGTTAGTAAGTATATTACGTATCTTTCCCATTTGAATACTAATTTTTGGTAGTAATGCATTTCTATTAAGAAATTCATGATTTCATAATGGGTACCTACTAACAGAAATAACAAAAATAGCCTGAAACATAATTATTTGCATGTATTATAGATATATTAGGACCAAGGTAAATGTTTTGTTTTTATATTTTCTTTTTCTTAAAAAGACAGGGTCTCACAGTGTAACCCAAGCAGGCCTTGAACTTACAGAACCCAACTGCCTCTGCCTCCTAGGTGTTGAGACTAAGGGTATGCACCACCACAATCATCTAAGTCAATTCTTAGTAGTAGTAGTGATAGAATAAACCACAGTTTATTTTAATATTTTTTAATTTTAAATTTTAATTTTTAATAAACAGTGTTACTCTCTCCACAAAACCTCAAGGAACTTATTATCCCCTTAACAGAGTAAAAAGTGTACCAGCTTCCCATCACAAAGGGCAGTGATACGCATTTGAGAACCATTATAGTAAGTTTAGGTGAATCTTGAAAGTTTGAAGATTAACCATGCTAGCCTTCCGGGGCAGTTCTGTTCTATTAGCCAGCTGAGCTCTTAGAGAAGATACTATTTATTACATTAATATGCCTTAGATAGTAAATTCAGGTTCTCTGTTCACAATACAAGGTTCTTTGCTTACTTAACCTTATTAATGGCTCAGCTTAACATTAAATCTCTATTCTCTAATGTAGAGATGGCTCAGTGTTTATAAGTACTGACTGCTCTTCCAGAGGACCCAGGTTCAATTCCCAGCATCCACATGGAAACTCACGATTATCTGTTAACTCCAATTCTAGGGGATCTGATACCCTCTTCTGGCCTCTAAGGCATATGTGCACAGATATACATGCAATACACCCATACACCTAAAATAAAATAAAATTGAAAAAGTTCTATGTTCTATCATAACGCCTAGATGACATGTCAGAAGAAAACCAAAAACAATTCAAGATGAACACACATTTCAGAAACAAGTTTCTGTAGAGAACAATACTAATTTAAGTTCAAGGAATTTAGGCAATGCTTTAATTTTAATGTAACATAATTGTTTATCTTTTGTGGTTGCTATTTTTCCACCCCAAGGCAGGACCTCACTGGCTAGCTCTGGCTAGCCTCAAACTAGCCGTGTAGACAGACAAACTTGTCTGTCTCTACCTCCTCAGATTAAAGAAGGTAACAGCACAAGTAGCTGCTTTATTTTTTGTTTGTTTGTTTTTGTGAGTTCAGGCTACCCTCAAACTTTCTCTGTAGTGGAGGCTGATCCTAACCCTCCTAATCCTTCTACCTCTACCTCCTGAGTGCTGACACCAGAGATGCCACAACCAACCTAAAATTTTATCTTAATAATTTTCCTTTTCTCAGACAAAAAGGCCAACTTGACTTCATCTCTAGAAAAGCCAACACACAGTTAAACACTACCTGCCTTAGGCTGCCTATATTACAGGAATTCAAAAGAATACAGGCTGTCATCTCTTAACTTCTTCTAGTTTCCAGTAGTAAATTGCTTATCACTATTTTATCACAAACAAGTAATTTTATGAGTGCTGAGCTCTCAATTTAAGAAGAAATGTTTTTCAAAGCCGGGCAGTGGTGACACGTGCCTTTAATCCCAGCACTCAGGAGGCAGAGGCAGGTGGATCTCTGTGAGTGTGAGGTCAGCCTGGTCCACAGAGTGAGTTCCAGGACAGGCTCCAAAGCTACAGCAAAACACTGTCTTGAAAAACAAAAGACAAAACAAACAAAAAAACAAGAAGACAAAAGAAATGCTTTTTTATTCTTATTTTTTGCTCTTCATGCGCTCTCTAGGACACAGACCTGTTGATAGTTGGGGTCTACCAAGCACGCTGGGCCATCACAGATGGAACTCACCACATCATTCTCCAGGGCTTCCAGCTCCTCACTGGCTGTGAGCTCCCCTGCATCCCAGGGCTCCAGGTCCCTCTCCTTGTGCTCGCCATTCACTTTGGCACTGACAGCAGAGTCGGTAAAAGCATCTGTAAAGATGACAACAGACAGGCAATACTAAGATAAAAACCAGTAATCATGAGAAAATGACTTTGGGCTATTTAAATAACTAACAATAATCCAGTCAACAACAGCACAGGTGACTAGTGAAAGCTTTTCCTGTAATCACTCCACGTTGTGAAGCACAGAGTGCATTCAAGGTAGCAGTGGGCTCAAGTTCTCTTTCATGAAATAGATCCACAATTAAGACACATCTTTGACAGCAAATTGGGAGTGTAGGGGGCAGGGTGGAGGGTGGAATGGAAGAAGGGAGGAAGGAAAGGGAGCAGGGGAAAAATATATAGCTTACCAGGAGGTGGCGGACAGGCCTTTAATCCCAGTACTGGCCTTTAATCCCAGCACTGGGGAGGCAGAGGCAGGCAGATCACTGTGAATTCGAGACTAGCCTGGTCTACAAGAGCTAGTTCCAGGACAGGCTCCAAAACTACAGAGAAACTTTGTCTCAATGCCCCCCCCCCCGCAAAAAAAACATATTCTCAATAAAGACAATTTATAAAAAGACACGCTTTTGAAGTATTTAAAGCCAAATACTATTAGTTCCTTTTTGTTTCTGTGTTTTTTTTTGTTTTGTTTTAGACAGTGTCTTACTGTATAGTCCTAGATGGCCCAGGCTGTCCTTGAACTTGTAGCACTTTTCCATCTGAATCAATACAGTGCAGGGATGACAAGCAAGTGCCGTCATGTGTGATTAGGCAGAATGGTTTTAACTTTGTAAGTTTAGGTCTCTATGCAGGGTCCATAGCAAACTTATCTTCTGATAATACATGAGGTAAGTGACCCTTCCTTTTCCAATACAGTCCCCTCAAACCACCTTAAGAAGCGCAGATTCTGCAGTACTGCCTGTCTCCAGCAGGCTCACCACTCCTTCTTGTATCCCTGAGCCTGGCTTATAAGTTTGTGACACCACTGCTAAGGAAAAGAAATGCCCTTTCTACAGGTAGAAGTTAAAAGAGCTAAACAGCATTAGGACTGTTCTGCAGATAAAGGTGAACACTTAAATGTTCACACTCACATCTAACACAGGAATGTTTCTAACCTGCTCCCCCAGAGACCACAAGCTCCCAAACTCTTTTTGCCCTGACCCTCATGACAAGTTGCTACAAAGAGCAGGACAAGAAAACAGCATTAAGGTTAGAGTAGCTCCACAAAGGAAGACTATTCCAGGGGTTTGATCTGGCACTGCTCTGGCGTAGTATCCCCAAGGGTCAAGGAAGTGCCAAAGTAAGACACGTGAGCAAGAAATTTTAGGGAGAGCGCTGCAAGGCTAACTAGCCCTAACCTACTCTCTTCCCAAATGAGGGGTATAAACATGATGTGCACCACACACACTAGGCAAAAAGCTGCCTACCTCACCAGTAGATATCTCCGGTGCTATTATAAGGGGCAAGAATGCATACAGGAGCCTTCAGAACAGCAGAAGACTGGGGCTGTACTCTGGATAAACCTTTTAGCAGAGAACAAGACATGGATCATCTTCAACACCCCATCTTCATCTAGAAGCCATAGATAGCCTTAAATAGCTAGTTTCATTACTTCCTGATAGCTCTATCAGCTGTTGACAAACGTTACTTCACGAAGCTGGAAAGATAGCTCTGCATTGCAGAGAACCTGGCCTCAGTTACCAACACCCACAACCACTTGTAACTGCAGCTCCAGAAGATCTGAGACCCTCTTCTGGACTCTGAGGGCACTTGCCCTCAGGTGAATACAGTCACATACCCCAACCAAAATAATCTACTTGGCCGGGCGTAGTAATACAAGTCTTTAGTTCCAGCACTTGGAAGGCAGGGTTAGGTGAATCTCTCTAAGTCTGAGGTCAGCCTGGTCTACAGAGCGAGTTCCAGGACAGCCTAGAGAAAGTATGTCTTAAAAAACCAAAACAAAAACTATAAAATAAAGAGAAAAACAACCAAAAATTAATTTACTCAAGTATACTTTCAGGAAGAAGAGAGATTCCGACAACATAGCAAACAGGATTCTGAGATTCCTTTAACTAAAAGGCACTGAAAACGCAAAAGCAGACTACAGGTAATTAGAACATGTCATATTCATCTCTATGCAAAGCTGCAACATTGTTCATAAACAAAGTCCTTTTAACACTAATTTTTCAAAAACACATGTTTAAATGTGCTTAGATACAAACTCACAGCTGGGAGCTGTGCCCCAACATTAGGAGACTGAGGTAAGAGGTTCACTGCTGTACAGTACATACATTAAGAACCTGCATGGAGGAGGAAAAAAAAAAATGCCACAGGAAAGAGACAGAGAGAGAAAGAGACACAGAAAAGAAAAAAGGAGAAGAATACGTGATAAAAGTTAAAGTTTAGAAGACTGTCCCAGAGCCAGTCTTTGGGGGGGGGGGCGCAGAACCATGCTAAATATACAGCCTAGTATGGTGGCCTATACCTCTGAGATTACCCACCCTCAGCCTCATGAATATAGACAGATGTGTGCCACAGGTGGCTTAAACTGACCTTTCCTTGTTATGGGGGAGGTATGTGAAAACTTCAAACTTTAGAAGATTTAGGAATGAGGCCGGGCGGTGGTGGCACACACCTTTAATCCCAGCACTCGGGAGGCAGACGGATCTCTGTGAGTCTGAGGCCAGCCTGGTCTAAAAGAGCTAGTTCCAGGGCAGGCTCCAAAAGCTACAGAGAAACCCTGTCTCACAAAAAAAAAAAAAAAAAAAAAAATTAGGAATGAACCAAAAGCTCCACTCCAAATACCACGGGGGGGGGGGGAGGGGGGAGAAGGTCAGTCACAAAACTAACCCAAAGACTTTTAACTACTGTATGTGTGTCCCAATCCTGAGCAGCATCAGACAGAAGCCTACTCAGAAACAGCACAGGAATGACCAGGCCTGTGGAGGTTCCCAGAATCAGACTCCCACTGCTATTCATGGACGCAAGTTGTACTAAGAGGGCATTTTTGCCTGGCCTGCTTCATGTTCACTACCGCATACTACAAAAAGAATGAGTGAGTATTCACACACTGTAACTTAGCAGTATGCTTTTATTTCAAGGCAAAAATGAGAGCAAGAAAGACACAAAAGACCACAAGGAATGGCACTCCGTCATAAAGCAAGCAGTTTTCTAAAGCCAGTTTGAAGAAAGGCTTCAGCCCTAAGTACCAGACTTCAGGACAACATACTCTCATGATCTAAAGGGAAGCAAGAGCTGAGTGCTCTGTTCCACACTCTGAGCAACAGTCAGCATGGCAGAGTGAACGGTCCCACCTGTACAATCAATGTACAGTGTTTCTTTCATAGCAGTTTGAACTTTAAAATCATCACTACTGGTGCCCAGGAATCCCAGTCACATTCTAGTCACAGGCAGAACAAGTCCCTGCCACAATTGAAGGTCTATCAATTTTCTATTGTGGTTTACAGCAAGACCTAAGTGTTATAAAAGCAAAATGCAGTATCATAGTCAGTGACAGACACATGGTAGCTAGTTCTGAGGAAGTTAAGGCCACAGAAAGTAAATGGAAAGTTATTAGACAAGGAAAAGAGTTATTTCTGTGTCCCACCCACTGCCTTATAAACACACAACTTATAAAGGCCTCCATACTAGAGGGAGGGAAGGTCTACACTTAACCCCCACTTTCATGTATTGCCCACAAACCAGCATCTGTGGGTTGGAACACTGATGCCACCTGGTGGTGGTTGGAAGGAAACCCTTTTCTTCTGCCCCATTTATATTCTGCTCCTCAAACTCAAGAAAACTTTTTATCTTGGAGAAAATGTTCAACTTCACCAGACTTTTTGGCTCATGCAAGTAACTGAGTCAGCATGAAATACATTGTGAGTTTCGAGCTGCCTCAAAAAAAGAGGAGGAAATAAAACAAAACAACAGTCAAACTTGTTCAAGAATTGTTTTTTACTGTTTTCTTATTATAAAATTGAGACTTGGCACTAAATGGCTAAAGCAGAGATAGTCCTCTGAACTCATACTTGTCATGGACATAATAAATGTTTTAAAATTGTGAAACCTAAATGTTTTTACAGACCTGTTCAAACACTTACTGATGCTATTGGGGGTCATACTTATCTCTTGTATTTTAACATGTATTCATGCACTGTATGTGAAAGCTACAATGCATATGTGGCAGTCAGAGAACAGATTGTGTAGACTCTCTCTTATCACAGCATGATTCCTGGGAACTGAGCTCTGGTCCTGCTTGGTGGCAGGCGTCTTTATCCCCTGAGCCAGACCTAAAGAATTTTTTCTGAAGGCATAGCCAGAATAGTAGTCAAGTAAAATTTTAGTATTATATTACAAGTAAATAAAAATTTAAATTTATAGAAACTACAAAATAGGGTAAGGTGCAATTAAATGGCAGAATGCTGGCCTTCATTTGCTTCCCAGCACCACAAAAATGAAAACTACAGGGCCAGTGAAAGGGCTCAGTAGGTTGAAGAGTTTTCTGTGCATGGCTGACAGCCTGAGTTCAACCTCCAGAAAACATGTAGCAGTGGGAGGAGAAACTCCAAAAAGTTGGCCCCTGACCTTCAACATGTGTGTACCACCGATTCACCCTCCATGAAATTAAGAAAAATCTAATCCTGCCCCTTTGCTGACCATCCCCTAGAAGTAGAGGAAGCTGTACTGCAAGCCCATCTTTATAGAATTTACTGCATCAAGTTCTATGTAGAATCAAAATAGGTTATTTTGTTCTCACAACAGGAGCTCATTCTGTACAGCCCAGAACAAGTTAGAACTCAGTATGTGACCTAAACTAAGCTATAATATGGTAATCCTCCTGCCTCGGCATGCCTAATGCTGATAGTATGAGCATGTGCCACCATGACAGGTCAATGAGAAACAAGCTCTAAGAAGCAGAGGTCTGCACCTGAAGGAGAAACAGCTAAACACGAAAGAGACTGGGGCAGAAGGCATGCCTGTTATGCACAAGGTCCAGGTTTCAAACCCCTGCATCACAAATACACAAATGACCCTACTTTCTTGTTTTAAAATACTGAAGCACACTGGGCACAGTGGAACAATGCCTGCAATCCCCAGGATACAGTGGGTGAGGACAGGAGGAACAGAAATTAAAAGTCATGCTCAGATATATAAAAATCCCCAAGCCAGCCTGTTAAGACCTTTCCCCCCAAAAAGCAAATACATACAAATGGAGAGATGCCCGAAGCAGTTAACAGTACATATTGCTCTTCCAGAGGACCCAAATTCAATTCCCAACACCAATGTTGGATGGTTCACAACTACCTGTTAACTCCAGCTACAGGGGATCTCACATCTACGGCCTACGTGGGTATCCATGCTCAAGTGCACACACTAGACACACATATATATGTAATTAAAAATAAAGCAGGATGGTAGTGGTGCATGCCTTTGACCCTAGCATTCTGGAGACAGAGACAGGGGAATCTCTGTGAGTTTGAGGCTAGCCTGGTCTACAGAGCAAGTTCCAGGACAGCCAAGGTTACACAGAGAAACCCTGTCTCAAAAACCAAAATAATAATAAATTAATTAAATATGTCTTAAAAATAAAAGAGACAAAAAAAAAAACAACCAAGAAATGAAATGTAGGAGGGCAGAAGAAGAGAAGAACAGGCCTGTGAAGACTAAAACGGCTGTGGTCCGAGCTGATAGCCCTGCATCAGCTGCTACACAAGATGAAGAGTAATGTTCTGAGTAAAGAAAGAATTACATGCGTTCAGCTCACTTTCCAAATCTAACACTTTGGTGCTTGTTTTTAGTGTATTAAGAGGCAGGAGAGATGGCTTAGCAATTAAGATCACTGGCTGTTCTTGCAGAGATATGGGCTTGATTCCCAGTACTCTTACAACCTTCTATAACTCTGGTTCTAGGGGATCTACCCTCTTCTGGCCTCTACAGAATAATAGGTAATAGTCACGTACATGGTGAACATACAGACATACAGGCAAACACATGTCCACATAAAATAAAAAAATAAGTAAGGTCTATTCAAATGATTAGAAATTATCTGCTACCACAAAAACATACTTGAATGTCATGCTACAGAAAAAATGCATTTTTAAATTTCTTGTATTTTACAGAACTGAATGATAAATAAAATGGTAATATTTGTCTGCAATAAATCCTTATGAAAATAAATAACCACTTTGGTTTGGTTCTGAGTTTTAAGACATCACTTAAGAGGAATGAATATTTGTCTCTAAGGCATTAAGGCCCTAAAGAGGGCCACAACTAATCCATTTCTATATATAAAATTTCTAAACTCCAGAAAACTACTATTAAGGCACAGGAAAACTGGCTCTGCCCCTACCAGACCACTGCTTCTCCAAGCATCTCTTCTGGTGCCCCAGGAGACAAGAGAAAGAGCTGTTAAGGGCTTCAAGTAACCCCCATTCTCCTCAGCCCACAGAAACTACGTTCACTACAATCCAACAGAGACTGATCTCGCTGAAGTAGGAGCAAACTGCTCTATCTAATAATAAAATGTCTGCTGAAGAGCTACTAGTGCAAGCATTCAAACAGACCAGTGAGAGCAAGAAAGCTCAGGAGTGTAAATGGAAGATTTGAGTTTGATCTTGAAAGTATGTCTATCATTCTAAGGCATGCATGGGCTTTTTGTAGAAAGCAAACCCAAGGAGAAGACAGATCAGATAAACTGAAGGTCATCAGTGCTGCAGGGTAACAGGAGTGAAGGTTTACAAGAAGTCCCTCTGTGAAGGACCTCAAAGAACACAGCATGGAATCTTTGCCAGGCATCGTAGCCAGATCTATAATCTAAACTCAGAAAATAGAAGTTCACCTCATGTTTGAGTCTAGTTTGGCTACAGAGTAAGTTCTTTCTTTTTTTAAAAAAAAAAAGATTTTTTATTAATTATGTATACAGGGTTCTTCCTGCGCGTATCCCTGCAAGCCAGCAGAGGACCCTAGATCTTATTACAGATGGTTGTGAACAACTATATGGTTGCTGGGAATTGAACTCAGGAAGATCAATTAGTGCTCTTAACCTCTGAGCCATCTCTCGAGCCCCTATAGAGTGAGCTCTAATCATAAAAATGAGCCAATTAACTAAAAGTTGTGATGATGTCTGCTGAGCAGTGGTAGTACAAGTCTTTAGTCCCAGCTCTCTCGGGAGGCAGAAGCAGGTGGATCTCTGTGAGTTCAAGGACAGCCTGGTCTACAGTGAGTTCCAGGACAGCCAAGGCTATGCAGAGAAACTCTATCTTGAAAAACCAAAATAAATAATTTGGATTGGTATGTATAATGAAAAAAAGATTGTTTTCTTTTTTAAAAATAAATAATAAAAAAAAGAAAAACCAAAAAATGCACATACACATAAATCATTAAAAAAAAAAAAACCCAGGATCAATTTCCAGCACCCACATGGCAGCTTACAACTGTCTGTGAGTCCAGTTCCAGAAGAATTTAACACAAATGCACTTAAAATACAGTTGTTTAAATAAAAAAAAAAAAAGACGACCAAGATGGTGGTTCACACTTAACAAGCTGAGTTCAATACCTAGAGCCCACAATGAGGAGGAACCAACTCCAAAAAGTTGCCCTCTTAACTCTACAGAGGGGAGAAGTGGGCTTTAGTCACTCCTTCCACAAAGCCAGAGAAAAGAGAATCAAATTTGTAGGTGGAGTAAGTGGTAGCTGTAGTTACTCCAAAGCTGCTTGCTCACAGATTCAACACAATGCCCATCAAAATCCCAGAAAAATCTTCAAAAATCTTGAAAGAACTGTGCTCAACTTCAAATGGAAAAGCCCAGGATAGCCAAAACAATCCTGTACAATAAAGGAACTTCTGGAGGGAGCTGGAGAGATGGCTCAGCAGTTAAGGGCGTTGCCTGCTCTTCCCAGGTTCCTGAGTTCAGTACCCAGCAACCACGGCCATCTGTGATGAGTTCTGGTGCCCTCTTCTGGCCTGAAGGCATACACACGAACAGAATATTGTATACATAATAAATAAATAAATAATCTTAAAAAAAAAAAAGGAACTTCTGGAGGCATCACAATCCCTGACTTCAAACTCTACTACAGAGCTACAGTACTGAAAACAGCTTAGTACTGGCATAAGAACAGACAGGAGGACCAGTAGAACCAAATAGAAGACCTGGATATCAATCCACACATCTTCAAATACCTGATCTTTGATAAAGAAGCAAAAAATATCAAATGGAAAAAAAGCTTATTTAACAAGTGGTGCTGGCATAACTAGGTATCAACATGTAGAAGAATGAAAATAGACCCATATCTAGCACCATGCACAAAACTCAAGTCCAAATAGATCAAAGACCTCAACATAAAGCCAGCCACACTGAACCTTATAGAAGAGAAAGTGGGAAGTACACTTGAACACATTGGCACAGGGAACCACTTCCTAAATATAATCCCAGCAGCATAGACACTGAGAGAAATCATTAATAAATGGGACCTCCTGAAACTGAGAAGCTTCTGTAAAGCAAAAAACACGGTCAACAAAACGAAAGCCTATAGATGGGAAAAGATCTTCACTACACTATGATGGAGGAAGGTCATTGGTTAAATAAAGAAACTGCCTTGGCCCTGATAGGACAGAAAATTAGGTAGGCAGAGTAAACAGAACAGAATGCTGGGAGGAAGAGGAAGTGAGGCAGAGGCACACTCCTCTCCAGGGCAGACGCGATGCAGCCAGCCGCCAGGTCAGACATGCTGAATCTTTCCCGGTAAGACTGGTGCTACACAGATTACTAAATATGGGTTAGGTAAGATTGTGAGAATTAGCCATTAAGAGGCTAGAACTAATGGGCCAAGCAGTGTTTAAAAGAATACAGTTTGTGTGTTATTTTGGGGCATAAGCTAGCCAGGCGGCCCGCAGCTCCTACAACAACACTACATCAGACAGAGGTCTGATCTCCAAAATATACAAAGAACTCAAGAAATTGGACACCAAAAGAACAAATAATCCAAAAAAAAAAAAAAGGAGTACAGACCTAAACAGAGAACTCTCAACAGAGGAATCTAAAATGGCTGAAAGACACTTAAGGAAATGTTCAACATCCTTAGTCACCAGAGAAATGCAAATCAAAACAACTCTGAGATTCCATCTTACACCTGTAAGAATGGCCAAGATCAAACACACTGATGACAACTTATGCTGGAGAGGTTGTGGGGAAAAGGGAACACTTCTGCATTGCTGGTGGGAATGCAAGCTGGTACAACCCCTTTGGATGTCAGTGTGGCGATTTCTCAGAAAATTAGAAAACAACCTTCCTCAAGACCCAATTATACCACTTTTGGGTATATATCCAAAGGATGCTCAATCGTGCCACAAGGACATGTGCTCAACCATGTTCACAGCAGTTTTGTTTGTCATACCCAGATCCTGGAAACAACCTAAATGCCTCTTGATCAAAGAGTGGATAAGGAAAATGTGGTACATTTAGACAATGGAGTTCTACACAGCAGAAAAAATAACAACAGCTTGAATTTTGCAGGAAAATGGATGGAGCTAGAAAACATCATTTTGAGTGAGGTAACCCAGACACAGAAAGACAATTATCACATGTACTCACTCATAGGTGGTTTTTAAACATAAAGCAAAGAAAGCCAGCCTACAAACCACAATCCCAGAGAACTTAGACAACAATGCGGACAATAAGAGAGACTTACATAGATCTAATCTACATGGAGAGTAGAAAGTAGAAAAAGACAAGATCTCTGCGTAAATTGGGAGCATGGGAATCTTTGGGGAGGGTTGAAGGGGAAAGGCAGGGAGGGGAGCAGAGAAAAATGGAGAGCTCAATAAATATCAATTTAAAAAAAAAAAGCTACTTCTTCATTACCTCTTACTGAATGTGGTGGTTCATAAGCACAAGTGATTTTTTTTTTGTCTGCTTCTAATGGGAGTGGTCAGCAATCAGAAACTGAATGAGATGAGACATATAATACTAGCGTAAGCATCAGGGCTGAACATGACATTAGATATAAACAATGTTCTGCTACTGTACCAAAACCAGAATCACATGTAGCTCTTTTAAAACATCAGTTCTAAAAAACTCCACTGCAGAAGGAAAAATGATTTAGGCTAAGTGTCAGCAAGCTTTCCTGTGAAAGGCCAGAGGAGGTAGATATCTGTGCAAAGCCTGCCTCCTGATAAGACTAACCTTTAGCTATACAGGACAGCAGCTGAAACCAACACATGAATGAAGAAACACAACACTGTTACAATCAAAATTTGTACACTACTGTCCATCTGCTGACCCATTATCCTAATAGATCACAACTACACAAAGGCACAGAAAAGTAAAGCAACAGCATGAAAGACAAGCAAGCCACATAATCCTAAAACACAGGGAGGTCATCAAAACAAAGAACACAATACAAACGTAAGATCACTAATCACTAGAGACTGGCAGACAGGCAGTAGCAGCTGATGGTTAGCCTGTATGACGACCTCAGTGGAGTTGGGGGTGGGGTGTGGGTACAATACGAAGATCAGGAAAACAAAAATGAGAAATGTAGATCAGACGGGGACACTGGAAAGAGTAGAGAAAGAAACAGAAGTCTAATTCCAAGTCAAACAGCAACAAAAGAATGAACAAGGAACAAAAACAAATGGCAAAAAGAGGAAAAAGCGAAGGGAGGGGCAGGCACAGTTGGTAAAATGCTTGCAGAGCAAGCATAAGACCTAAGCTCAAATGTGAGCACTGAGGTCTCATGAGAGGCGTGTTGACACAGTTTCCATCTGCTGCCTGTGGATCAAAATGTAGAACTCCCAGCTCCTTCTCCAGTACTATGTCTGCCTATACGCCACCATGTACGGCCATGATAATGGACTAAACCTCTGAATTGTAAGCCACCACAATTAAATGTTTTCCTCTTTAAAAGTTTCCACAGTCATAGTGTTTCTTTCTTTTCTTTTTTCAAGACAGGGCTTCTCTGTTGCTTTGGGGCCTGTCCTGGACCTAGATCTTGTATATCAGGCTGGTCTCGAACTCCCAGAGATTCACCTGCATCTCCCTCCCGAGTGCTGGGATAAAAGCTGTGTGTTTCTTCACAGCAATATAAACCCTAACTAAGAACACTCCATGATTTTAAAAGGTTGAGATAAAAAGATCAAGCCCAGGCCAGGCGGTAGTGGCGCATGCCTTTGATCCCAGCACTCGGGGAGTAGAGGCATGAAACTTTATCAGGGGAAGAGGCAGGTAAATCTCTGGGAGTTCATGACCAGCCTGGTCTACATAGTGAGTTCCAGGACAGCCAGGGCTACATGGCTACACAGTGAGACTCTGTGGGGATGGGTGTGTGTGTGTGGGGGGGGGGGGGTGACAACTAAGCAAACAACAAAACAAACATTAGAACTTCAGAGTTAGGATGGGGCTCAGTAGTAGGGTTTGCCTACCAAATGTAAGGCCATAGGGCCTGGTTGAGTATAGCAATGATTACATGTTCACCTTGCATCCAGTGTCCTATACTTAGTTCACAGCACTTCCCAAATAAGCATATTGCAAACACAATAGAACAACTAGTGACTGCTGTTTCTGTTACAGCCAACACTCTTCTCAGAGTGCTGTGTTTTGATTTTTCCCTTTGTCTTTTGACCAAGGTTAGTTTTCAAATTTAAAAACATTAAATTTTTCAAAAGTATAAATACAAATTATTTGGTATTCCAAAGTATAAGTAAAACTGACCCTAAAAGCATCAACAAAGAAAGCATTTGTCTCCTTCATGGGTAACCGAAGGCGCTTTGAAGATTACAAATCATAGTCCCTATCGCTGCTGGCTTCTGCAACAGGAAAGATGACGAGTAAAGGGAGAACTGTGTTGAGAAAGGCTGTAACTTCCTGTGTCAAGTATCAGAAACAGCTGTTAGCACCAACTGAAGCATAAAAATCAAATTATAGTTAATAACAATCTACCATTCAAGAATTTTTGAATTGGGGGCTGGAGAGATGGCTCAGAGGTTAAGAGCATTGGCTGCTCTTCCAGAGGTCCTGAGTTCAATTCCCGGCAACCACACAGTGGCTCAAAACCATTTGTAATGAGATCTGGTGCCCTCTTCTGGCCTGCAGGAAATACATGCAGACAGAACATTGTATACATAATAAAAAAAAAAATCTTTTTTAAAAAAAAGAATTTTTGAATTGCCAAATCCAATCCTTTCCCAATGCTACTAAGTGCCTACCAAGAAGAAGGGCCAGCTGGGAGGTGGTGGCGCACACCTTTAATTCCAGCACTCAGGAGGCAGAAGCAGACAGATCTCTGTGAGTTCAAGGCCAGCAAGTTGGCAGGTTACAGAACAGCCAGGACTATTTCACAGAGAAACCCCATTGAAAAGAAAAGAACCACAAGCAAACAAAACAAAAACACAAGATGAAGGGCCAGTTCCCACATGCCCCTCTTCAAAAAACACTTGCCACAATCTATCACCTTCTTCTGATTTCTGAGATACCAGGTATGTACATGGTATACATAAATACATTCAAGCAAAACAGCCACTAAATAAATCTAAAAACTAAAAAATGTATACTACAATTACTTATGCTTCTAAAAGCACCAATTTATTTTCTTCTTAAATTTTAAATATTTTCCAACAAAATGCATTAAAACTCTCATTTTCTGAATTAAAAAAAGTCCTGGCACTCAGGAGGAAGAGGCAAGCAGATCTCTTGAGTTTACCAGTCAGATTTACAGAGCAAATTCCAGGATAGCTAGGGCTACAAAGAGGAAGAAAAAGAAAGAAAGAAAGAAAGAAAGAAAGAAAAAAAGAAAGAAAGAAAGATCAATTATGTTACCCTATTTAAAAAAGATCATCTCATTCCCTGGCCTGAAGGCAAAGACCTACAACCTCAGCACCAGGAAAGCAAAAGTAGGAGGAACAAGAGGACAAGGTCAGTTTGAACCACAAAGCAAGATCCTGTCTCAAGGGAGGGAAAAGCAAGTCTGTGTAATTGCTGGAGTGAGTCTATTACATCAGGAGGGCTAGGGTGACTTGGAAACAAAAGCCTACCTCTTCGTGCGTAATTGGAGTCTGTATCTTTAAATTGTACTACAACGAAGTCTGAGCATTTGAACAAAATACTCTCCATTATTTCTTCACGTTTTGGCCCCGAACTGGATTCTGTACTTTTCTCATGTGCAGCATCAAGTACCAAATCACACTAAATAAAAAAATTAATAAACATTAAAAACATTATTAAATAATATTTACTGGGATATTTAACTCATCAAAGCAAAAGTAAACATCATGAGAAAACCTGACCATCATGTCCTGTTTAGAAATATAATCTGTCTTTTTGTTTGGTTTTTCGATACAGGGTTTCTCTGTAGCTTTGGTGCCCTTCCCGGAACTAGCTCTTGTCATGCACCCAAATTCTAGAAATCCTCAGAACTAAAAGCTATTCTTGTTACAGTGTATCTGAAGTACACTAATGTTAACAGAGAGAAGTAACTCAGCACACACCTCTGGTAGCTGACAAAGCTGAAAATGGTTGCATATCATCAACGCATACAGTATTTTCAGATATACAAATCAATTATTAAATAATAAGAATTTGTTACGAGAGAGAAAAATTCAAGTGGTTTTTAAAACTGGATAGATTGGGTGGTAAGAAGGAAAACACTCATGAGCTCAACTGTCAGATGGATCCACAACAAGCTCAGACCTATTGAAGTGGCATGACCATACATAGATGACCAAATAGTAAAAATTACCTTAGGACTGTATGTTTTAAAAACTCCTTCATATACACCTCCATTTTTCACTTGTACTTCACATTTCGATCCCTAGAAAACACAATTTTTTTTTAAATAGTGTGCTACCTCACTATCAGAGAGAAGTGTTTTCATTTCACTTTATATTAAGACCTCATTCAGTATTGGATATTGACAAGCAATGATAAAGTTTCAACACATTAACATTACACTAAATTCTCTACATGGTATAGAACTGGCAACTCCAAAATATGAACTGAATACTAAAGCTATATATTTTTCTGTCCACACTTCCATCAGATTAACAAAGTATTATTCAAAAGAGAATCAGCTATAATCACTATCATACATACAGCAGGGTTAGCAAGAATATTTTTACCAAGTTATAATAAATTGAAATTTATTCTAATGTATTTTTAAAATCATCTTCATTAAGTATGACCTAAAAATATTAGGCTGAGACTCGCTCTTTACATTTTAACTCTATGAAATATCCACCCCAAAGGAATTTATCCCCAATAACATGGTTAACTTACAACCACTGATGTAAGTATATGAACCATCCTCACGTTTGCATAAATTCCATCAAAAGAAATCTGGAAAGTTTGAAAAATAAACACGATTACCAGTCTGTATTGTAAAGCTATCACTTTTCTAGCTGTAAGATGTGTGGATTATAATAAATTAAGGAAGAATTGGTTACAATCATATTTTATTTCCTTAGAGAACAGAAAGGTAAAAGTTTTAAACAATGAAATCAAACAACTATTCTAACTAGTAATTAATATGACATAAAACAAACAAAAACAGCAGACGTACACCTCTAAGTATAAGAAAATAAAAACCTCTGGAGAAGACAAAACCAGTAGGGGACAGAATTTGCACAGCTGCCAGGGAAGGGAAATGTCATGCTGTCTTGAGTGCAGTACTGGCTGCAGAATTATAAACTTTAAAAACTCTAGTCACATCTAGGCATGCTTGAGCACACCTTTAATCCCAGCATTCTGGAGGCAGAGGCAGGTGGATCTTTGTGGATTTTAGGCCATCCTGGTCTATACAGTGAATTTCCAGGCTAGCCAGCCTCTATATTAAGACCTTGTCTCAAAAATACACACACAAGGGGCTGGAGCGATGGCTCAGAGGTTAGGAGCACTGGCTGCTCTTCCAGAAGTCCTGAGTTCAATTCCCAGCAACCACATGGTGGTTCACAACCATCTATAATGGGATCTGGTGCCCTCTTCTGACAGAACACTGCATACTTAATAAATAAAATCTTTAAAAAAAAGGGGGGGGGGCAACATTTTAAAAAAATACACAAATAAAAAAACTCAGAGAGGGACTGGTGAGACGGTTCAGTAGGTAAAGACACAATGAGTCTGACGTCCTAAATTCAATCCCCACAAAGTGGCCCTCCGACTACCACACCTGCATCAAGGTTTACCCACTGTCCCCAGACTAAAAAAATATACACTACAAAAGAGTCAACTTTCAGCTCGACTAGAGAGTAGCTGGATGGAAGAGTGCTTGTCTAGCACATTAAAGAGCCTACGCTCCAATTCCAGCACCAAGGGCAACTGGGTAGTGAGGAAAGACCTCACAATCTACGTCCTGAAAGGGGTGCAGTACATCTTAATAAAGTAGGAGTGCTGAGCAGCACACACTGCACTACCAGTTTCTCTCAGCATGTTTGAATCAAGGCAACAAAACTATTCCTGACAGAAACTACACAATGGTGTGTTCTCCTGACTCTCAGGAAGACAATCTAACCAATAAAGATCATATTTGAAAACTCAGTGTTAGCCGGGCAGTGGTGGCGCATGCCTTTAATCCCAGCACTTGGGAGGCAGAGGCAGAACTCTGTGAGTTCGAGACCAGCCTGGTCTACAAGACCTAGTTCCAGGACAGGCTCCAAAGCTACAGAGAAACCCTGTCTCGAAAAACCAAAAACCCAAAACAAAAAAAATCTCAGTGGTGCTGGATATGGTCATACACACCTTTAATTCTAGGAATTGGGAGTCAGAGACAGGTGGATCTCTGTGAGTTCAAGGCCAGCCTAGTCTAGTGAGTTCCAGGTCAGACAGGACTGTTACACAGAAAAAGCCTATCCCACCCCCACCCCCCCAAAAGCCGGTAGTAGTGGCACACACCTTTAATCCCAGCATTTGGGAGGCAGAGGCAGGCACATCTCAGCGAGTTGGAGGCCAGCTTGGTCTACAAAGAGAGTTCCAGAACAGAGAAACCTGTCTTGAAAAAAAAAAAAAAGGTGGGGGGAGGGGGAATAAAGGAAACAAAACCCTTAAGTGGCCACCAGATCGCTGTGTGTTTAAAACTAGCCTGGTTAGCTGGGCGGCGGTGGTTGCACACGCCTTTAGTCCCCGCACTCGGCAAGCAGATCTCTGTGAGTTCGAGGCCAGCCTGGTCTACAGTGAGTTCCAGGTCAGACAGGGCTGTTACACAGAAAAACCCTATCTTGTAACCCTAGTTACAAGAGCTAATTCCAGGACAGGAACCAAAGCTACAGAGAAACCTTGTCTCAAAAAACAAACAAACAAAAACCCAAAAAAACTAGCCTGGTCTATATAAGTTCCAGACCAGCCAAGGCTACATAGTAGATCCTATCTCAAGAAACACCAACCAGTGGCAATTTCTCATATGGAACTTTATGGTCTTTGTGTTCATTCTAACTTCACTGATAAAGTTGGAAAATGTTAGATCAGAAGGTGTTTCCCAAGTGAGAAAAATGAAAGGAGTTTAAACAGACAGCACATTAATTCAAACAAAAAGCCCAAAGAACTTTACAAACTCTGGTCCAAAACATCAGAACACTTAACTTGGTATCAGTATTATACACAATACAAACACTATTAACAGAAAATTGTACATTTCATAGTGTCCTCAATGAAAAGCAATACAGAATCAATAACTCTGTATTAAACTGGTATGTCTGTAGCAAAATTCAAGAGATTTTATTCTTAGCTTTATTACTGGAGCTATGGTTAGAAATCATACTTTATGTTTTTATAAATAACATGGAATTTACTCACCGTAGGCTGAGGCAGTCCTTTGCTACTGTTCCGACCTCTGTAAAGATTAAATATGCTTTTATTAAATTCAAAAGACTACAAATTTTTAAATTTAAACTATAATCTTATAATTTAAACTATAATTCTACTCAAATACAGGCCAAGCTGTCTGTGAAAGGAGCCATCTAACCCTTGGTGACAGGAAATCTAAGTTGTGCTACCTACCAGGCCAGGAAGAAATCACCACAGACAAGGAAGAAAGACAAGACTGGTGTTTTATCAAAACAAATGGATGAATTAGAATAGTGGTGCTCAGCTGGAGAGATGGCTCAGTGGTTAAGAGCACTGACTGCTCTCCCAGAGGTCCAGAGTACAATTCCCAGCAGCTACATGGTGGCTCACAACCATCTGTAATGAGATTTGGCACCCTCTTCTGGCCTACAGGCATACATGCAGACAGAATACTGTATACATAATAAGTAAATATCTTTAAGAAAAAGATCCATTTTGTGCTGGGTGGTGGCGGCGCACGCTTTTAATCCCAGGACTCAGGAGGCAGAGGCAGGCGGATCTCTGTGAGTTCGAGACCAGCCTGGTCTACAAGACCTAGTTCCAGGACAGGCTCCAAAACTACAGAAAAACCCTGTCTCGAAAAATCAAAGAGAAAAAAATGTGACGCTCACCTTAATACCAGCAATAGGAAGGCAGAGACAGGCAGATTGAAGGATAGAAGGATAGCCTGGTCTACACTGTGAATTTTCAGGGAAGCCAGGGCTACTAGGTGAGACCATCTCTAAAACTAACAAACAAACAAAACCCAAAATGTATGAAAGAAGAATAAAGAAGCCTGTGTGTGGTAGTGCATGCCTGTATGCCTGTACCCCACACTTCAGAGACTGAGGCAGTGACATGCTGTGGGGCTTGAGGTCAGCCAGGGCTACAAATTAAGACCTTATCTCCCCACCCCAAACAAGTACACTGAAAGAAAAAAAATGACATTAAGCACAAAACAATAGCATTCTTAAATGCCAGGTATGATGGCACAATTGTAATCAACATATTTGACTTGATACCCCAATCATCTCTCATTTTTCCTTGTCTCTAAAAATATGCCTATAACTGTAGAAAAGTTATTTAAAAATAAGTTAAAACAGGGCTTTTCAGAAAGCTCAGCAGGTAAAAGCACTTGCTACCAAGCCTAATAACCTGAATTCAATTCCCAGAACCCATACATGACCAGACAGAACCAACTCCTGTAAACTGTCCTCTGATCACTACATGTGTGCTGTGACCAACACACATACAGAGTAAATAAATGTTTAAGCACTAAATAATTCTTTTTTTTATTTTATTTATTATGTATACAATATTCTGTCTGTGTGTATGCCTGCAGGCCGGAAGAGGGCACCAGACCTCTTTACAGATGGTTGTAAGCCACCATGTGGTTGCCGGGAATTGAACTCAGGACCTTTGGAAGAGCAGGCAGTGCTCTTAACCATTGAGCCATCTCTCCAGTCCACATAGACTTAAACATGAATCTTAAAAACAGAAGCAAGTCAAGACCAGCCTCACACAGGAGCTGGATCCCAGCCTAGACTATATGAGAACCTGTTTTTAAATGAGCCACTTCCACCAGGCAGTGGTGGCACATGCCTTTAATCCCAGCATTTGGGAGGCAAAAGCAGGAGGACCTCTGTGAGTTCGAGGCCAGCCTGGTCAACAGAGTGAGTTACAGGACAGATTCCATAGCTACTGAGAAACCCTGCCTCAAAAAACAAACAAACAAAAAAAAAGTGCCACCTCCTCCTCAAGGGTCTAGCTTGGTTAATGGTTAATGGACAGAACCAGAAAGATCTTACTGAGTAAGGAAACCCAGACCCATAAAGGCAAATGTCACATGGCCTCTCTTATCTTAGGTGCCTGTTTCCCAGATATGAATAAATATCCTGAAGTAACTACAGAAACAAGGAAAGTAAAAGGGGACCACTGACATTAGTAGAAGGCTGGAGGATCTCTGTGAGTTGAAGGCCAGTCCGATCAGCACAGCAAGTTTGAGTACTTGAGTACAGCCAGGACTACACAGAGACCCGAAGGAGAGGGAGAGGGAGAGGGAGAGGGAGAGGGAGAGGGAGAGGGAGAGGGAGAGGGAGAGGGAGAAGAGGACGAAGAGGAGGAGAGGGAAAAAAAAGTACCACGTAGTACCACTTATGGGTAAGAGAGGGGCATAGAAGGCTACAAGTGATCTGATCAGGGAAATAGAAATGAGAGGGTGGGGAGTGCCTCTTTAGGGAAGTAAATACAGAAGGAGAAAAGTGGGTAATAGTAAGGCTGTCTGAAAAAGTCTTAAGGAATCATACTACTGACAAAAAAAACCCCTACAAACATGTTACATGTAATTCTGTATATAAATATACATACATAGTTTAAATGAACTTTTCTCAGGCTGCCAATGCTTTCTCCAACAGCCAAAGGCAACCTAACAAAACCCCCAACACCCAGACATGAGAAGCCTTCTGAGTTGTTGGTCAGGGACGTCCAAAAGACTCCTAAAACATACAGCCTATTGCTATTGCCCTGGGGTGACCCCCAGAGGTGCAAGGTAAGTCTCTATTGCTGAAAACACCATACACTTCAGAAACAAGACCCAGAAAGCTTCTGAGCTCAAACTGACCTGAATGCCTCTTCCCTGAAGACTAACTTTCCTGGTACCAAAAGGTACCATGTAAGCTTACAAAGAAGGCAAACAACTAATAGTCCTACTCAGCTATGAAGCCTAGGAACCACAAAGACACTCTAAGGATGCAGTGGTGGCATGCATACCTTGGCTGTAACCAAAACGTCTCTAATTGGACTTAAGACCCACTCAATAAGAAAAAAAACAAACATGTCTGGTACTGGAAACCTAGCCAACTTACTCAGTGCTAGTAAAGTTGTGACTCAGCGTACCTATGGTTCTATACTAAAACAGGGTAGTCACTAACAACTTTATGTCTTTGTCCTTATTCCCACAGATAAGTGTAGTAGTCCTCATCCCTCACCCACGAAAAGTTCTTTGCAACAGACAGAGACCATTAAAGACACTCACAACCAATCAAAATGCAGCATTGTAGAGTCTAGTCCAAATGGATACATCTGTAAAACATTTCTGTACCTAATGCTCAAGGAACTGCTGTAGACAAGGTAGCAAGATTGCAAAAGCCAGAGAATCAGGGAGTCTGCTGTAAGATTGTGTTTCCTAGGAATGTCACAAGCTATACCCATAGTTTCCCCATCTTGACTGTTTAAACATGAGCTAAACGAGGACAACACTGACAGACATGCCAAAGTGGATGGGAGACAGCCCATTAGGCCTCAACCTTTCACAAAGAACTACAGGCAATTTGGACTGATGTGAGTGGGAGAAACAGTTTTCTTCCAGGAAAGTGCACACCAACTGATTATCAATACCAAATGGTCCCCTGACAACATACATAGGAGAAGCATACAGACTGATCAGTTTATATTTAAGAATATATTCATAAACAAATATGTACTCAATAACAATGAGAAAAAACAGACCATGAATTTGAAAAAAGCAAGGAGTAATTGGGAGGTTCAGAGAAATGAAACAAAATTATTATCATATCAAAAACAAAAGAAAGAAAAATATCCACTGGGTATGGCGCCTTTAATCCCAGGAAGCAGAAGCAGGAGGATCTTTTTGAGTTCAAGGTAAGGATGTCTTCCTAAGGGAGTTCTCAGCCAGTCAAGGCTATATAGGGAGACTTTGTCTCAAAATCAGAAACAAACAGGAAAGGGGGGGGCACCCTCAGGCTCAGTGGTTGGTTGGTGGTTGGAGCAAAGTTCCAGGACAGCCAAGGATGCACAGAGAAATCTTGTCTTGAAAAACTTTCAAAAAAAACATTATAACTATGTCTCACTGATTTCCTCCACCTTTTCAATCATTAACTCAGCTCTAATTTCCATTTACTCATAAGATGTTCCCAAAAATCAAAATGGAAGCCAAGCATAGTGGTGCATGCCTTTAATCTCAGTCAAGCATAGGCCAGCCTGGTCTACATTGTGAGTTCCAGGAGAATGTGAACTACTGCATAGTGAGACCTTGTCTTGAAAAATCAGAAACAAAAAAGATCAAAACAGCTGTGCCTTACTATAAGTTTTCTTTTCATGGTTGCTGAGATACCACTAAGTGTCCCTGAACCTGTGCAGCTTCTCCACAAAGAGACATGAAAAACTAAAGCAAAACAGCCTCTGACAGAAGACACACTTTACTGGGTATATAGTCACACCTTTGAGTATTACATAGCAATTGTTTGGCAACCCTGTTTACTCAGAAAACAAACAGCTCAAAAGGGTAAACAACCCCCCCATGATGTACAACAACAGTGTCAAAACACTGACACCCACCCACTAATCATCACCAACCCACACGAGACCAGGTATCTGAGGACAATTACTGCAGTGCAGCAAAGAAACTCTCTGAAAACCAAAGATTATATTCTTTGTCTCACACACCCCTTAGAGCAGTGGTTCTCAACCTTACTAATGCTGTGACCCCAACCATAAAATTATTTTTGTTGCTACTTCATAACTGTAATTTTCCTACTGTTATGAATTGTAATGTAAACTGTGTTTTCCAATGGTCTAAGGTGACCCTGTGAAAGGGACATTCGAAGTTTCAACCCACAGGCTGAGAACCACTGACTTAGATTATGCTTTACCTTTAGGTTCTCTATTTGACTTTTAGAGACTTGAATCTCATGTACCTCATGCTGGCCCTGAACTCGTATAGCAGAGGACAACCCTGGACTCTGGATCCTCCTGCTTCTACCACCCAAGTGCTGGGATTACAGGAAGTGTGTGCTACCACACCAGCCTAGGCATATCGGGAGATTTGCCCCCAGGTCTTCACACACCTAAGCAAGCATCTACTCACTTAGTTGCATTCCCAGCTCTCAATTTCTTCACTAGCACCTTAGACCAAAGGCTTTGGATTTTGGATCCCAAATTTCTTTGGACTTTAGACTAAGAAGGTGTCTTGGGATGGGATCCAAGTTTAATGTTTCCTATGTATCTTGTGCACATAAGCTGAAGGTGTCTGTATGCAGAACCTTAAGTGGCCATACATTCTGATCACATGTTCCCAAAAATCAAAATGTGGCAACATGCTAGGACTAAAGACATTCAGATTTTGGAACATGTGGAATTTCTCAATTTTTAACTAAGAAGGCTCAACCTGAAACAAATACTCCCAAACAGTAAAGGACTAGCAAAATGTCTCAGGAGGTAAAAGGTACTTGTACCTCTGTTCAATTGAACCTCTGTTCAATCCCCAGAAGCCTACACTGTAGAAGAAGAGAACCAACATCCTCAAGTTCCAGGCCAAGAGGGGTGGTGGTGGCACACACCTTTAATCTCCGCACTTGGGAAGCAGAGACAGGCGGATCTCTGTGAGTTCGAGGCCAGCTTGGTCTACAAAGTGAGTTCCATGACAGGATTATTACACAGAGAAACCCTGTCTCAAAAAATAAAATAAAATAAAGCAAAAACAAAACAAAAAACACCCAGTTCCGGGCCAACCAGGGTAATTTTTTGACCCTATCTCAAACTAGGGGCTGTAGAAACAGTTCAGCAGTTAAGAGCACTTACTCTTCCTGAGGAAGATAAAGTTCAGTGTCTTGCACCTACGTCATCACAACCATCTGCAACTCCAGCTCCTCTGGCTTCCTAAGGCACCTGGAATCATGTGCATACACTCTCATGCAGATACACACAACACACATAAAACAATAAAAATAAACCTTAGAAATGAAAGTAATTTAAAGCAGTAGTTGCATTAATATAAAGAAAAGAAACCTGCACACAAAATAACACAGTTTCTATACTGCTTGAGAACAACAGGAAGGAGGAAGCAGACGGGGTATGAAGCAAGACTGGCATGACTTGCTAAGTGCTGAAGGTAAGTGACAGTGTACAAGGGTCATCATACCAGTCTGCCTACTTTCCTACACTATCCCTTAAAAACACCAAGTGCTACAACAGACGCTCAACCCAAGCACCCACATCTACCAGGATAGGGAAAACAAGCACAAAAGCATGTATCAACCACTGGGAGGTTACACTTGTCAGTTAAATCCAGAATGTGGTCAATTCAACATGAAGATATCATAGACAGACTGCACAGCAATCAAGAGCATTTGTTCTTGCAGAGGACTCAGATTTAGCTCCCAAAACCCAGGTGGCAGCTCCCAACCTTTTAAAACTCTGCTCCTAGGGGATCCAACACCTTCTTCTAGCCTCCATGGGTGCGGGCACATGTGCACACACACACTTTAAAAAATAAAAAGCTGGCCGGACGGTGGTGGCGCACGCCTTTAATCCCAGCACTCGGGAGGCAGAGGCAGGCGGATCTCTGTGAGTTCGAGGCCAGCCTGGTCTACAAGAGCTAGTTCCAGGACAGGAACCAAAAGCTACGGAGAAACCCTGTCTCGAAAAATCAAAAAAATAAAAAAATAAAAAAAAATAAAAAGCTGGATGGATATACAATTTAAACCCTAGTACTTGGGAAGCAGAGGAAGCTCTGAGTTTAAGGACAGCCTGGTCTACAGGGTGAGTCCTGGGCCAGCCAGAGCTATACACAGTGAGACCTCATTAAAAGAAAAAAATCTAAAATCATAAAACTCCTACAAAAAACATCACCATGACCTTAAATTCTTAAATATGACCTCAAAAGCACCACAACTGGAAAGTTAGCCTTGGGGCAGTTCCTATGATGTGGTGGTCTCAGCCACTTGGGAGGCTGAAGGAGGAGGAGCTCTGGAGCTCAGGAATTTAGCATCAACTTCAACAACATGGTACTATGTCTCTTCAAGTCAACACTCCATTGAAGATGAATTATGTGTGACCCTGTAATTCACTAACAAGAATATAACCAATAGCCTACTGTAAAATCAGCAATACACATTTCTCCCAGAAAATTATACAGATAACAAATAATCAACAACAACAAAAAAATGCTCAAGGGTCAACTGAGAACACTTGATGCTCTTCCAGAGCCAAATTCAGATCCCAGCACCCATATAAGATAGCTCAAACTCCAGTTCCAGGGGATCCTTCGGGCTTCTGCACATACCCATACATATAACACATAAAGAAATAATGAAATTAATCTAAAAACAAAGACTTTCAAGCTGCACATGGTAACAAATACCTGTAACCCCAGCATTCAGGAGGTAGAGAAAAGAGAATCAGGAATTGAGTGGCATCCTTGCTACACAGTGAGTTTAAGGACAGCCTAAGTTGCATGATATCCTGCCTTGAACAAAAATAAAATATTCTCAGTATCACTAATTTTCAGGAAATTACAGTTCACATCCATTATGGCAGCTCAGGGATAGCATATTTACCACGCATGAGGCCGTGGATTTCATTTCCAGCACCATTTCTAACAAATACCAGAAATTAACAAGTAGACAAAAACAGTGGAAAAATTGGAAGCCTTGTGCACCACTTCTGGGAAAGGAAGATGGTGTGCCACATTTGTTAACATGATGCCTCCTTAAATCATTGAGATGGCTCATTGAGTAAAGGAATCCCTGGAATCCATGGAAAAAAGTACAAGGAGGCTCCACAAAGGTCCTCTGGCCTACCCACACACACTGACAAACACACACACGTGCTTGCACATGCGCGTACACACACACACAGTAAACAGAGTCTTTTTGGTCTGGTTCTTGCCATTGCTCTTGATTGTCACTAGAACTACAACTCGATAGTAAAACTTTTACTAATGAAGACACCACACTCTTTGGATGCAGAACAAAGAAATCAGGCTGTAATAGGGCCAAGAGTTTCCCTGCTGGCTGGCTTTCCTAGTGCCTGAAGGTGCTCACAAGCTGCCTGGAAAAACAGAGTCTTAACCCTTAGGTGAACCCTGCCAGCCACAACACCAACCTACAAGTTGAGGTGTGCCCACTGATACAGTAACAGCACTATTTGTGGGGAGGGGATAAGTAACCACTTTCTATTTGGATCTAAGGCCTATTCCACAAGAGAAAATTCATGCCTATCTGAAACCATAAAGCTGGTCAAAAGTCCATGGCTAAGAAAACTGCAAGCCAGAGGGGACAATCTACACTGTTTTTCTAAGTGGACATAGTGTTAAGTTACTTTCTAAATATTTTCCTTCATCCCTATAGATTAGAGTTGCTCTCGGACTTGTCAGAGAGTAATACCTAGTCAAAGTGCAGAGTGAGTGACTGCTGAGTGCTAGATCTACAATAAGACATCTATCTACATCCACTACCACCCCCTCCAGGGTTCAGAGAATATCAAACAAAGGAGGGCACCAACAAAGAGTTTACAAGCCAGAGTATGGACATGACATGCATTCATGAATTTATAGCAGTTGAGATAACCTGCATAAGACTGGGCCCACCCATAATCCAGCACAGACAGGACATGTGATCCTAGGGCCCCACCCTTCATTGGCAATTAATAATGACCAGAGAAGAGGATTTTTCTTTAGTAGTGTACTGCCCTCATCACTACAATAAATAACTACCAACCCATTATTTGTGTAAGCAACTCTTAATTAAAATGAATGATCACCAAAAAAAATTTAAAAAAAAAACAGCAATAAAAAAACACAAAAATAGGAGGAGGTTTAGCAGGAATGGAAGCAGGTAAAGGGATTACGGGAGTGGGGAACAACCAAAGGACATTATATACATCAATAAAATTACTAAAAGACTTGTGAGTACTTGGAAGAAATTTAAATAGATTGACCAAAAGATCCAGCAGTTTAACTTCTGGGCATATATCCAAAATAACTGACTGAAGCAGTGAGTCAAAAGATGATGACACACCCATGTTTGTTCACAGCAGTGTCACTCAGCATAGTCACTCGAGTGCACGTTGATGGGTGAGTGAAGGGGTGATGAAATGGAGCCCAGCCTACAATGAAATGGTGTTCAATCATAAACAAATAGTTTTCCAGAGTAGTTAAGAGCACTTACTGCTCTTGTACAGGATCTAAGTTCAGTTCCCAGCTCACAACTGCCTGTAACTCCAGATCCAAGGGATACAATGCTCTCTTCTGGCCTCCATGGGCCCTGCACTCACATGCATATACCCATAGACAAATACACATGTATATACTTAACTTTAATGCTAATAAAATTTAAAACTACATAAATTTCTGGTATGTTACAACACAATTGAATCTTGAAGACTTGTTAAACTAAATACACAGGAAATACAAGCATTACACACCTGTACTCAGACCTTATATTCAAAATTATGGAGACAAAATAGGATTCCTGGATCAAATACAGGGAGAAAAGGAAACAGCTGCTTATTAGGTATATAAAATTTCCTTTTTGAACATGGAAACTTAGTTATTAATTAACAATTAAAGCAGGTGGTAGTGATATAATTTAAGTGTCACATTCAACTTAAAAATAATTAAAATTGGCTAAGTGGTTAAGAGCACTGGCTAACAGGCATGCATAAGGCACACACATAAAGATATGCATGCCGGCAAAACACCTATAGACATAAAATTTTAAAAACTTATTTTTTTTTGAAGAGAGAAGTGGCTATCATTCCAGAGAATCTGGGTTCAATTTCCAGCACCCACATGGCAGTTCACAACTGTCCTTAACTCCAGTTCCACAGGATCCAGTGCCTTCCTGTGACCTCAGAAAGCACCATGTATGTACCTGGTACACAGACATATATTTAGACAAAATCCATACACATAAATTAAATTTTAAAAAAAATTTAATGATTAAAATGATTATGTTGCTAGGTTATAGTGGTGAACACCTTTAATTCCATCACTCTGGAGGCAGAGGCAGGCAGATCTGAGTCTGAGGCCACCCTGATCTACAGATCAAGTTTCAGGACAGGCAGGACTATATAGAGAAGTGTGTGGAGAACTTAGTGACTGAGGATGTTTGAGTTAGGAATAGAGCCTCAAACCTGTAATTCTTAGACCCTGAGATAGTCAGGAGTTCAAGGTCCTCTGCTATATGCTGAGTCTACACAAGGTGCTGCCTTAAAATCTAAACTGCTTTAAAAAGTATCGATCCTAGCCGGGCGGTGGTGGCGCACGCCTTTAATCCCAGCACTCTGGAGGCAAAGGCAGGCGGATCTCTGTGAGTTCGAGGCCAGCCTGGTCTACAAGAGCTAGTTCCAGGACAGGAACCAAAAGCTACGAAGAAACCCTGTCTCAAAAATTAAAAAAAAAAAAAAAAGTGTCGATCCTGCAAAACCAGACTAAGGATTTAAAGGCTACAAGCCAGGTATTTAGTGAGTCTGATTTCACTAAAGTCATTCAGCCATCAGTATACATTGATGCACCACACATAGGCCATGTACAGTGGAAAATTATACAGCCTAAGAACTACAGGGCCATCAATATGTTATGTAACTGTAAGACTGTCTAATAGTACAACTTCTCTATTGTATCCTCTTGTAGGACTGCTTGACTGTAACAGTAAAAGCCATCCCCTAGCTACAACCCAGAACCAGACTTGCTACAAGGTATTATCTAAAATATTCACTTTTCAATAAACAATTACAAAGCCCAGGAAATCATGTCTCACCCACTAAGTAGAAAAAACTGGAAATACAAACTGCTTCTGTGACCCAGAGTCCAGTTTAAAAAATAAAACTAAAAGTAGCAGGACATGGCAGCCTCCAGCTACAATGCCTGGGCTTGGGAGGCTGAGGCAGGAAGAGCCACCAGCCATGTGTGAACTCAGAAAGATCCTGTCTCTAAAAGCAATGGTGGTCACTATAAAGAATAACAATCATGAGTAAAGCAACAGAAATAGTGAGACTGTTATACTTCATGAAAAACTGCACAAAGAGAAACCACTGGACACAGTAGGGATTTAACTCGGTGTTACAAAGTTCACCAGGGAAATGTACAGCCTGGGGCAAAGAAAAAAAATGAAAGCTCCCCTAGCCCAGTGAGACTATTCAGGAGGTAAAATCAACTATCAGGCAACTTGACCAGAGTTTGAATTCCAGTACTGATGAGGAAAGAACCCAATTCCATACTGTCCTCTTACCTCTCCACACATCCCTTGGCTCTTACTGCCTTCACTGATAAAGACACACACAATAATAATGAAGCAATATAAGTAACAGGTAGGTGTTCACCCCTTTAACTCCATCCAGCACTTGGGAGGGAGGGCGGGAGGGCTAGAGGATCTTTGTTTTTATTTATTTTGTTTCTTTTCTTTTCTTTTTTTTTTTTTTTTTGAGATAGGGTTTCTTGATGTAACTGTCCTAGCTGTCCTGGAACTAGCTCTTGTAGACAAGGCTGACCTCAAACTCAGAGATTCACCTGCCTCTGCCTCCCAAGTGTTGGGATTAAATGCATGTGACACTATGCCTGGCTTTTGTGTTCTAGGTCAGCCCAGTCTACATAGGGAGTTCACAGTGAGACCCTACTGCAAAATAAATAAATGATGGGGGATGCCCCTCTGTATGCTGTGAATGTTTTATTAACATTGGTTAATAAGGAAGCTGATTTGGTCAATAGCCAGGCAGAATAGAGCCAGGCAGGAAATCCAAACGGGGGAGGGGGGGAGTCAGGGATACACCAGCAGCCACCAGAGAAGCAAGATGTGAGGTAATACCACGGCCATGTGGCAAACATAGATTAAAACAAATGAGTTAATTTTTTAAGATGTAAAAGCTAGTTAGTAATAAGCATAAGCCATCAGCCAAACAGTCTGTAATTAATATTAAGCCTCAGGGTGGATATTTGGAAACTGGCAGGAGAGAAACCTCCAGTTATAAACAAATAATAAAGTAATTAGTTGATTGACTGATTGGTTAATAAACTGGTTAGTTGATTGGCTGCTTGGCTAATAAGTGGGTTAAAGAGTTGGCCAAGATTTTAAGAGCACTGGCTGCCCTTCCAGAAGACCCAGGTTCAATTCCCCACCCATACGGCATTTCACAACTAAGTATAACTCTAATTCCAGGTATCTGATGGCCTCTTCTGACCTCTATAGATACTACGTGTACCTGGTGTATAGACTAACACATGAGCAACATACCCATACTCATAATAAATCAAATTTTTTAATTTATATTTAAATAAATAAAGGGGGCTGGAGAAAGTGCTCTCAAACCTAGGTTTGATATTTAGTGCCTGCTTTTAGGAATTCACAACCATCTGTAACTCCAGCTCCAGGGGATTCAACACCATCTTCTGGCCTGAGGGCACCCACTCACACATGACCAAGCTTACATACACACATGTACACAATATTTAAAAACAAAAGAAACTATAATCTTCAAGATGGAAAGTATAACAACTGACAGATTCAGAGGGGCTCAATAAACAAGATATATACTTGTGGTTTGAAAAAGATTAGAAAACCTAAAGAAAGCCCTTTAATCTTTAATCTCGGTACTCACAAGGCAGACATAAGCAGATCTCTGAGTCTGAAGCCATCCTGTTCCACATGACAAGTTCCAGGACAGCCAAAGCTATAAAGACCCTGCTATAAATAAGAAAAATAAAAAGGAAGGAAGGAAGGAGATGGGAGCAGGAGGAAGCCAGAAAAGGCAATCTCAGATAATTTTGAGAATCTGGGTGGACGAATGCTGGACATGGCTACAAACACCTGCAACCCCAGCACTATATGTAAAGAGAAAGTCACTGGGGCTTGTTGACTGGCAGCCTAGCTCCACGTTGCCTGAGGGATCTTGCCTCAAAGGAGTGAGTCAGAATTACACTGGACACCAAATGCACCCTCAGCACACACATGTGCATGGATACAACCCACATGCACTGCACACTAAAGTTGTTTTTTCAAAAAAAAAATCTACTGCTAGCAAAGTAGTACCAAAAGAAACTCTTTAGAACTGAAATAAACACTAAATACAAATTCATTATCCTTCCTTGACACCAAGACAAACCAAAAAAGAACTGGGAAGTGAGGTTCATGTTCAATAGGTGAAGTACTTGCAGCAAAAGCATATGGACCTGACGTCTGATACCCAGCACCCACATAAAAAGCCAGGCACAATTGCACAAATCTGCGAGCACAGTTCAGAAGAGACAGCAGGTAGATCCTAGAGCTCACTTGCCAGCCAGTCAGCTGGTTAGATCTGGGTTCAATGAGAGACAATACTGCCCAACATCAGTCTCTGGGCTATAAATAACCCATAGAGCGTTTGTTAAGGCAATTGCACAAAAAAGCCAATGTAGACCATCTTTTAAATATTCTTCTACCTACTGACTTACATTTACTTATGTAAAAGCACATGTAATATTGGATACAGTAGCTCACACCCCATAGTCCAAGCAAGAACTGCTTGAGCTACAGAATAAGATTTTATAAAAGAAACAAACTGCCGGGTGGTGGTGGTATACACCTTCAATCCCAGCACTCAGGAGGCAGAGGAAGAATTTTTGTGAGTTCAAGGTCAGCCTGGTCTACTTAATAAGCTCCAGGACAGGCTCCAAAACTACCCAGAAAAACTATTTCAAAAAACCAAAAATAAAATTGGGCATGGTGACATGTCTCTGTAATGCCAGCAATGAAGATATGCAAACTGCTGATAGGCCTACATGGAGTGCACAGGAAGAAAGCAACTGGGTACACCCTAAAACTCTAATCAGAGAGCTTACAATTTTCTTGAGTAGATGAGTCACTTTGCTTTTCCCAACTCAGGTTTATTATTATGAAGATTAACCCCATAACTAAACTTCATTAAATATTTCCTCTCTATGTGACGTTTTACCAATAAGAAGAGTTCAGGGTTTCATTATGCGCTAAGACTTTATAAGGGATGGATACATCAAAATTCTCCACACCTAGGGTATAAGAACTCTTGGGGCCTCAAATCCAGTGTTGTCCCAACAGAAATGATGAAAATTTTATATACCACATTTCAGCTAATCTCATGGTTCGTTCTTTCTTTCTTTCTTTCTTTCTTTATTTATTTATTTATTTTTTATTTAATGTGTATTGGTGATCTGCCTGTGTATGTCTGTACCACATGCATAGTTACAGATGGTTGTGAGCTGCCATGTAGGTGCTTGGAATTGAATCTGGATCCTCTGGAAGAGCAGTCAGTGCTCATGTATTTAGCCAGACAGTGGTGGCACGTCCTTTAATCTCAGCACTTGGGAGGCAGAGGCAAGCAGATCCTTGAGTTCAAGGCCAGCCTGGCCTACAGATCGAGCGCCTGGACAGCCAGGGCTATACAGAAAAACCCTGTCTTGAAGGGGGAAAAATTACACATATTTGTGAGCATGCATATGGGGTAGGGGTCACATGGAGATGAGAGGGCAGTCTGTAGAGTCTGTTTTCTTCTCCCACCATATGGGTCCTGGGATCAAAAGTCAGGGCTTCATGCAACAAGTACCTCTTAATAACAGCTGAAAGCCATCTATCTTAGCAGCCCTTATTATTTTAATTACATTTTAATTTATTATGTAGGTATGGCACACATGTGATAGTCAGAGGACAACTTTTGGAAGTCAGAGGGTATCAGGTACCATAGTATACTATACAGAAACACTTGGTTCTCCTTCAACTTCTCCAGACAGGAAGGCTAGAGAAGGCATTTAAACCTCCAGCCTGTGCACCAAGAATGCTCTCCACAGTAACCTCAAGTTTGTCCTACTATTTTATCCATTGGTAAGTGCTTATGCCTCATGAAACAATTACTGCCCTTCAAAACACTACTGCCAGCAACAACAGATGGAAATACACACCATTTAGTGATACTGCTACAGCTGGCTGAAGTGTATAGAAGGTTCTTTCAATTGATCTATTTTTACAAATGAAGGACATTTTCCATCATAAAAAATCAGGAGCAAAGGGTAGTGGTATATGTCTTTAATCCCAGTACTTGGGAGGCAGAAGCAGGAGGATTGCTGAGTTCGAGACAGTCTGATCTACAGAGGGAATTTTAGTACAGCCAAAACTACATAGTGAGACCATACCTTGGGGGTGGGGAGATTTACTCAGTTTGGGTGTGTTGCTACATGCTTTATTTTTTTTTAAACATTTATTTATTTATTTATTATGTATACAACATTCCTTCCATGTATGCTTGCATGCCAGAAGAGGGCACCAGATCTCATTATAGATAGCTGTGAGCCACCATGTGGTTGCTGGGAATTGAACTCAGGACCTCTGGAAGAGCAGTCAGTGCTCTTCACCTCTGAGCCATCTCTCCACCCTCCTGCTACATGCTTTAAATTCCAGCATTTGGGAGGCAGAGGCAAGAGGATCTCCAAGTTTGAGCCTAGCCTGGTCTACATGATGTTCCCCAGGACAGCCAGAGCTAACATAGTGAGACCCTATCTAAAGAGAAGTCATTACAATCTACAATCTACAGGGCTAACAGTTCACAACGTATGTGTGCCCACCTCTTTCTTGCGGCACTGGGGAACCTGCAAAGGGAGAGAGAAGTTTCATTCATCTTTTTTTAAGAGTCCTGGTCTAGCAGATACAAACCTTTTACTACATGATAAAGGTACAAAATGAGGGCTGGAGAGATGGCTCAGCAGTTAAGAGCACTGACTGCCCTTCCAGAGGACCCAGGTTCAATTCCCAGCACCCACATGGAAGCTCACAACTGTCTGAAAATCCAGTTCCAGGGGATCTGACACCTTCAAACCAATGCATATAAAATAAATCATAAAAAAATTAAAAACATTAAAAAAAACTTCCTGAAATAAAACCTGGCTTTGCATTAAAAAAAAAAGGTACAAAATGAACATATGCTTGGTGGTAGTATAAAAACTATAATCTAATTGTGAATTCAAGGCCAGCCTGGAAAAAATGGCCAACAAAAAAATTATATATATATGAACATTTAATACATATCAGATATTAACTTAAACACTTAAAGATATAATTTACAGAGGAAAAGGCACATGCTAGTAAAGCAACTTGCCGTGCACTGCCACCAGGAAAGAAGCCTGGCATTAAGTACCAATAATCTGATCTTGATGGATCATAAGTATATTTTGACCAGACTCTAAATGGGACTGTTTCCCTGATTCATCATGTTTGTCACTGGTATAGAGGATACAGATATTTATTTTTATTTTTTTTAATATTTATTTATTATGTATACAATATTCTGTCTGTGTGTATGTCTGCAGGCCAGAAGAGAGCACCAGACCTCATTCCAGATGGTTGTGAGCCACCATGTGGTTGCCGGGAATTGAACTCAGGACCTTTGGAAGAGCAGGCAATGCTCTTAACCACTGAGCCGTTTCTCCAGTCCCGATACAGATTTTTATGTTAATTTTATATTCTGCCACTTTGCTGAAAATATTCATGAGTGACCAGAGTTTTTGCATAGAATCCTTTAGATCTTTTAGAAGGATATCTGTAAATGAGGGTACTTTGACTTTTTCCTTTACTATTTTTTTTTACATTTTAAAGGAACTTTCTCAAAGAACTTTTTAAAAATACATTTATTTATGTGTATAGGTGTTTTGTCTGTATGTATGTCTGTGAACAATATATGTATATTGCCCAGAGGCTAGAAGAGGGTATCAGATCCTCTGGAACTGTGAGCTACCATGTGGTTACCAGAAACCAAACCTGGGTCCTCTGGAAAATCAGCCAGTGCTCTAAACTCTCCAGGACAAATATACTTTATTACATTTATTTATTGGGGGAAAATGTACATGTCACAGAATGTGAATGGTGTTCAGAAGTCAACTTGCAGGAACTGGTTCACTCCTACCACCATTTGGCTTATAGATTCAACTCAGATGACCCACAAGCAAATGCCTACCTTAGCCAACTTGCTAGCCCCTTCTTAGGGGGTTAAGGCAGTGCCCCACTATGTACACTAAAATGTTCAAGTTAGGCAGTGGTGGCACACACCTTTAATCTCAGCACTAAGGAGGCAAAGGCAGGCAGATCTCTGTGAGCTCAAGGCCAGCCTGGTCTACAGAGCAAATTCCAGGACAGACTGGGCTGTTACACAGGAAAACTCTGACTTGAAAAAACAAAAAACAAGAACAAAACAAAAGGGCAGCAAGACAAAGCACAAGCTCAACTGCCTTAAGTTATCATAGGTGAGATCTTTAACTACTTTCTGCTATCTACACTAGCATGGGAGCTCCAAGAAAAGATCTCATCTCAGCTGTCCACGACAGTGTCCTCAAGCCTGGCAAACAGAAATTACTGCAAAAGGGGGACTTCAATACATTATTCCCACAGTGAAACCACTTCCACAGTCAATAACTAACCAACTACAGAGAAGATAAACTTAATGGGACCATTTGTGTTGTGTCCCTCCTCTATATCTAGAAGACAACGCAAGCTGATCCCAACCAGAGATGATACAAGAAAAGCTTAAAAATGGAGCCCAGGTGTATATCACTGAGGTCCTGGGCTGGATGGATGGAGCTATTGCTCAAAATAAATAAACAGAAATTTAAAAAAAAAAAAAACTTTTTAAAAGTGGATCTCCTTCTACTACCAGCTATGCAGTCAAAGATGAATGACTTGGCAAATATCATTGGCCTCAGTTTCTTCATCTGTAAATAGAAAATAAAACTGAATAACTGAATACTAAGAATCACCAGAACCAAGCTGGGCATGGTGATACAATGCCTTTAATCCCAGCACTCAGAAAAGAGGCAGGTTGATCTCTGTGAGTTCAAGGCCAGCCAGGTCTACAGAGAGAATTCCAGGGCAGTCAGGGTTATTACAAACAGAAACACGGTCTTGAAAAGCCAAGAAACAAAAAACCCACCAGAACCTTCTAGCTTCAAAGCTGTATGGTTTTAAGTGGAGAGCCATGAGGGAACTGACAAGAATGGAAGGTAGAGAGAATTTAGTCTCACTTTTTTTATGATGTGTGGTGCCAGGGTTGGAAGCAGGGCATTCACCACTACACCACAGAGCCACCAGAACCCTACTTGTAGTTCTTACTAAAGTGGGTCTTTACTACACAAAGAAACTGAGCCCTCACTCAAACAGCAATCACCTTCTCTGGGCCAAGAAATATAATGAAACAAACAGAGCTCCCTAACTCAGACAGCCTGAGTTAGGAGGTGAAACAAGCCCCTAGGTTCAACTAATACAACCAGAAAACAACTCACACTCCGATGCTGTAAACCTGGTCAAACCCACTGGCTCAGGAGAACACAGCCATACAGAAGATATTGCATTAGTCTGCTAAATGACATGTAGTCCAACTGCCTTCTAAATACTTTAGATAAGTTTATACCCAAAGAATAGGGCTGCTAATTCAGCAGATGTTTCTTTCTGCAGTGGGCAATAATTAATGCAGACATTCATACTGGTCAAAATGCTGCCAATAAGTGAGAGTTAAGTGCTTAGGCAGGGCACCTACATCAACACACCTTGCCCCAGACTCAAGCAATAACGTGAAATAAGGAGCAGAAAGATTTTAAGAATAAGGGGTAGAGAGGAGTGCTGTCTTCCTAGCATGTATGGTCGCTGCATGAACTCATGCAGTTATGATAACCTGCACAAGAACTATACAAGAGCAAGCCAGTACCAGTCCACATTTCAACAGAAGTAACTGGATTCAGTGGGTCGCAAAAAAAAGAAAGAAAGAAGGAAAGAAAGAAAGAAAGAAAGAAAGAAAAAGAGAAAAATGTATGGCCAGATACAATGGTGCATACCTTTAATTCTAGCACAAGGGAGACAGACAGAGGCAGACATCTTTGCCAGAGGCCAGCCTGGTCTACATAGCAAATCCCAATCTAACCAGAGCTAAAAAGTGAGGCATATTCTCCAGAGGAGGTAGGGAAACAACTTTTAACCAAAAGTGATTTCATAATCCAATGAGAGTCATGACCTGTAGTTTGAAAAATACTTGTTTGAAATATATTAAAAATAACTTAATCTTCTGAGTCACCACTGTGAGCATGTTAATTACAGTGTGCTATAAAGGCAGAGTAATGGCCCTGGGGCCTAAAACCCAGGGTCATCAACTTAGTTAAACACCCAGCGAGGTATTTTTTTGAGGTCTCATGATGGACTGTAACTCTCCAGTCTCTTAACCTCTTATCACACTGTTCTTTCTCACTGTTGTCAGTCACATTTGCCTCTGAAGGTTTTACTTTTTAACACATTCACAATTTAAAAGCATTAAGTAATTTTGCCCAAGCAGTGGCATACACCTTTAATCCCAGCACTCAGGAGGCAGAGGCAGGTGAATCTCAATTGAGTTCAATGCCAGACTAGTCTACAGAGTTAGTTCCAGGATAGCTAAGACTACACAGAGAAACCCTACCTCACAAAACAAAACAAAACAAAACAAAAAGAGCAAATGTAATTTTGTTTTTCATTAAACTAAGTGGAAGGCCAGATAGGGAGTACAGTGCTTGCCTGGTATGCACAAGGCATTGGGTTCAATGCACAGTACTGAATAAAAACCTTTCCTTAGCTACGTACCAAGATTAAGCCCAACCTGGGCTATGCTCAAAAAAAAAAAAGTAAAAATAAAAATATTGTTTAAACAGATGTCACATTACACTTACACAGAATTATGTAAATTAAAAACAATTAGGGAACAAGACCTATTTAGTGAGCCAAACTCAAGGTTATAAAAAAAATCCTGGGGGTTGGAGAAACGGCTTAAGAGATAAGAACAATTGCCTCCTGCACTGCCTACTTGTGGTGCACAAGCATGTGTGCAAGCAAAACACCCAAACACAAATAAAAAATAAAATAAAGCATATGGCAAACACACACAGATATGTACACATAAAAATAAAAAAAACACTGGGAAGTGGTGATGCACACCTTTAAACCCAGCACTCGAGAGGAAGAGGCAGTGGAATCTCTCGGAGTTTGAGGCCAGCCTGGACTACAGAGTGAGTTCCAGGACAGGCTCCAAAACTACACAGAGAAACCCTGTCTCAAAAAAAAACCAAATAATAATAATATAAAATAAAAATAAAAATTCTGCCAGGCAACCTTTAATCCCAACACTTGGGAGGCAGAGGTAGAGGCAGGTGGATCCCTTGAGTTCAAGACCAACCTGGTCTACATAGAATTTCAGGACAGCCAAGGCTACATAAAGAAACGTTGCCTATGTGGGGTGAGGAGAGAAATCTATATACCATACCTCTGTTCATATCATATACAAAAATGTAATGGTGGGTATCTTTTTAAAAGGATCATTTTGGTATTTGAGACATTTCGCTTCCCAGTGAGATTTTATTTATTTATTGAGAGTCTCATTGTGTACCTCTGGTCTAGAACTCAGGCTGGCCTCAAACTAAGGGAAATGCTTGTCTGTCTCTCAAGTGCTAGAATTAAAAGTATGCACTAACATGCCTACCAGTATTTTATTATTCTGAAAACATAAAACTTTTTCCAATTATAAGATAAGAAAAAAAAAACCCACCTATGAGTAAGTAAATACTCTGATCTCTGCTTACTAATTTCACAAGTAAATTTGTTTTGCACTCCAGGTCAGCACTCATCTCTATCACTGACCACATCCTGATGTGGGAGGGTCTTCTGTCTATGTGTTACTTTCATTGGTTAATAAAGAAACTGCCTTTGGCCCTTTGATAGGACAGCAGCTTAGATAGGTAGAGTAGACAGAACAGAATGCTGGGAGAAAGAAAGCATAGTTGGTCAGATGCCATGGAGCCAGCCACCAGGTCAGACATGCTGAATCTTTCCCCGGTAAACCACCACTTTGTGGTGCTACACAGATTATTAGAAATGGGTTAAGCAAGATGTAAGAATTAGCCAATAAAAGGCTGAAACTAATGGGCCAAGGCAGTGTTTAAATGAATACAATTTGTGTGTTGTTATTTTGGGTGTAAAGCTAAACATGCGGGAGCTGGGCAGGACGAAAAGCAGGCCTGCTTGCCTCATCACTACAACATCTTGTATATATCCCTATTATATACCATATTTCACATGTCTGTTTTATCAAACATTGGACAAACATAGCATACATGTAAATTACAAGATCCCAACTGTATTAAACAGGAAGGCAGCTTATGGCACAAGTACCTATAGAACTGAAATATGTGTTTCAAATGCCCTCATTGAAGTACATCACATTCTATAGAGATATTCATCTTCAAAGGTATAAGGCATTCTTTCTGGATGGAAAAAAAAAACTACCTTAAGAACATTTAGGTGTTGATGGCACCTGCCTATAATCCCAGCAGTTGAGAAGCTGAGATAGAAAAATCATAAATTCATGGCAAGCCTAGGAAAAGTAAGGTCCTATCCCTAAATAAACATTTTCCATCTTAAGTGACATTAGTTTTAAGGTACAAATTGAAAATTGTCTTAACAATTCTAGACTTAACCACCAATTCAAAGCTTCCTACCCAGCAACAGGCAGTTTCCTGAGAAGCATGCTTTGTGTCTGCCAACTAAGGAAGCAGACAGGTGAAGTTAGCACTGTGGTCGCATTTAAGTGGCACATTCCTAAACAGGCAACTGCACCCCTTCCAAGGACAGATGAGCCCCACATACTTCAAACACCCCCAAGACTTTTGCTTTATTCACTCACTCAGCCCCATCTTTGTGAGACACGGTCTAGCTATGTAGCCATAGCCGGATTGGAATTCACTATGTACACTAGGCTGTCTTCAAACTCACTCATCCATGTATTTTTAATTTTTTTCAAAGCAACTTCAAATCAATGTTTTTCTTTGACAGAGCCTAAGATTCAATCTAGGGCCTCTTGAATACTAAGTAAACCCTCTACTACTGAACTGCATCCCTCCCCCAAACATTTTCAATTCAAAAACCCCAGCAGTAGGTAAGCCTAACAAATTCCATTTACATCTCCACCGAAGCTGTCACCATCACTTCAAATAAATGTAAAAATAGACTTTTGTACTCACTCTACACTATATAATACTAAAAGCAATTTCTACCTAGCCAAAATAGAACATTATAATTCAAGGAAAGTCTCTAAAGAGAATGTGTGTGTGCACGCACAGTGCTATAGTAGAATAAAGTTCTAGCAAGGCTGAAGCTATTTAGGACAAAAAGAATGTGATGGTTCTTTAAGGTGCATTGTGTGGCTATTAAACAGGATGGTGAGTTCCCATCCCCTATGTAAAACTGCAATGTCCAATTAGAGAAACAAAAACACTAAGCCTGAGCCCATAAAGATCTTCTCTGCCAGACTTCAGCACACACAACTCTAAGCAGCTCCAGCATTGCTTTTTCTTTTAAACACAGAAAAGCAATCTCCACATATTTGGACCAAACAAATCAGGTAAAATATGTTAAGTACAAAAGAACAGCAAAAAGATGTCTTTCTTTTTTATTAACAGACTTTAGTAGTTTATCTCTAATGACCTAAATATCAATTAACCTTTCTGCTAGCTTAATAATCAAACAGCTATCAATACCCTTTCAAAAGATGACAAAATGAGCCAGCCTTAATTTATGAATTGCAACTAACTTCAATTCATAAATTAAGACCAGTTACTGTTAACTATTCAGGGAGGCTCCTCTAATCCACTTAAATTTGCAGCCATCCCCTTCCTCAAACTCTCTATGCCATTAATCTGCTTCCTCTAAACCCAGCCCTGTCTAATGCTATCCACAGGTATGTTGTTTAAGACTGCCTGCCTCTCACGATATATGGTGAGCTAGGTGCAATCCCAAAAAACCAGAGCTGACACAGGACAGTCTGGGACACACAGGGAGCTAGTTTCAAGGCTCAAAAAAGGAATGTGAGCTGTAGGAGAGCAATTACCTTTGTTTTAATCATAAGTACATCCCAAGAACGCAGCACTGCCTTACAGATGCTCAAGAATTTGTGCTGAATGCAGAGTTCTAGGCATCTCAAAAGATATAAATTTATGGAATGTCTCTGACATTTAAACAGAAGCATGATGAAGAATTTCTAAGATGTAATCAATGCCTTAAGGGAATGAAGCAATAGAAAAAAGCTGGAAAATCAGAGAAAATCTTCAAAAAGTGAGAGGTCTGGTAACTGGCTCAATAAGTAAATAAATGCACTTGTCCCCAGGTCTGGCAGCCTGATTTCTACCTCCCTGGCCCACAGGGTAGGAAGAGACCCAACTCCTCCAAGTTATCCTGACTTCCACCCACACACTGTGAAATATGCCAAAACAGACAGACACACACAAACAAACACACACAAACAAACACACACACTCTGAAATTCCAAATGTACTTTTTAGACTGAAGCCTAGACTACATTCTTATAAAGGTGGGTGTAGGAGGAGCCTATCATGGTGTCTATCAGTAATCCCAGAATTTCCAAAGCGAAAGAAGTAGGATGCACCCTACAGATTCATGCTAAGTAGCAAGTTCCAGGCCAACATAATAATAGACCAGGCATTATAGTGCACATCTTTAATCCCAGCACTCAGGAGGCAGAGCTCTGAGAATAGAGACCAGCCTGGTCTACAGAGCAAGTTCCAGGACAGTGCTACATAACAGAGAACCTATCTGAAAAAAAAAAAAATCAAAGCTAAAAATTGGGCTTGCAAGTTGGCTCCTTAATTAAGAGTGCTTACTGCTTTCCCAGATGACCAAAGTTCAGTTCACAGTACCCACATAGCAGCTCATGACTGCTTCCATCTCCAACTCCAGGAGATCTACTGCCCTCTTCTGGCTTCCTCAGGCTCTTGCACACGTGGTACACAAGTATACAGACTCATATACATACACATAAATTTTTAAAAATAAATTGAAAAAAGAAAGATGTCTAGGTCATCAAACCAGTAGCCCAAGGCTACTTAGACCTAGTCTCAAACAAACAAACAAACAAAAAAACAACAACAAATATGAAGGGCAGCCTGGTTTACAAAGATACTGCTCCACCCACCCCTAACCCCAATAAAGAGGAAAGGAAGGAATATGAATTAACAAATGCTGGTGCCCAGTAGAGTCACTAAATAAGAGCTGAGAATGTAGCTAAATTTGTACAATGCTTGCCTAAAATGCAAATAAACCCTGAATTACCATGCCCAGCACTGCATAAACCGGGTACACACCTACAATTCCAACACTTGGGAGAAGGCAGGAGGAGGGCCAAAAGTTCAACCTCATCCTCCCCAGTAATTCAAGATCAACCTACAAAAGATCTGATCTCAAAGACCCGGGTTCAGTTCCCAGCACCCACATGGTAGCTCACAACCACCCATAACTACAAGTTCCAAGGAATCCAACCTCCTCTTCTGATCTCCACAGACACCAGGCAGACATGTGGCAAACATATACAAATATGCAACAAAATATTCATACACTGTTTTGTTTTTTCAAGACAGTGTTTCTCTGTGTAGCCTTGACTGTCCTGGAACTCACTCTGTAGAACAGGCAGGCCTTGTACACAGATATCCGCCTGCCTCTGCCACCCAAGTGTTGGGATTAAAGGAATGGGCAACCACTGCAAGGCAAATGTGTATCTCAGGCTAGCCTGGAGCTCATGATCCTCCTGCCTCTACCTCCTTCAGCAAATCCTATTGGCATTAATCACAATCAGATTTTTTTTTTCAAAAATGATCATAAACTGGGGGCTGGAGAGATGGCTCAGTGGTTAAGAGCATTGCCTGCTCTTCCAAAGGTCCTGAGTTCAATTCCCAGCAACCACATGGTGGCTCACAACCAACTGTAATGAGGTCTGGTGCCCTCTTCTGGCCTGCAGGCATATACACAGACAGAATATTGTATACATAATAAATAAATATTTTTTTAAAAAGATCATAAACTAACAGCTAATAACATAAATAAGAAGATTAATTTAAGAAAAATTCCCGGGGGCTGGAGAGAGGGCTCAGCGGTTAAGAGCATTGCCTGCTCTTCCAAAGGTCCTGAGTTCAAGTCCCAGCAACATGGTGGCTCACAACCATCTGGAATGAGGTCTGGTGCCCTCTTCTGGCCTACAGACATACACACAGACAGAATATTGTATACATAATAAATAAATAAATATTAAAAAAAAAAGAAAAATTCCCAAAGTTTTTAAACAGTTCCTTCAGAAATCATGGATCTGCATCTGTAGTATATATTACAGGCTCCAAAATATTACATATAGTCCAGTAAAAGCTCAAATAAAACTCAAACACAAGGGCTGAAGTAGTTAAGAGCACTTGCTGCTCTTGTAAGTCTATTTCCTATGTGGACCAGGCTAGCCTCAAACTCAAAAGATCCACTTGTCCTCGTCTCACTAGTGCTGGGATTAAAGGTACCAACCCTGGCATTTATTGCTATAGCTGAGGACCCGAGTTCAGTTCCCAGCACCTACATGGTGGCTAACAACGGTCCCCACCTCTAGCTCCAGTGGATCCAAAGCCTTCTTCTGGCCTCTGGGCATCAGACAAGCATGCAGGATACTTACAAACATGCACACAAAATACTCCTACATATAAAAATGTTTTAAAAACGCAAAAAGAAATAACCAAGAGGGATTGGATGGATGGCTCAGGAATTAACAGCACTGTTTGCTCCTGTGGAAAACCCAGGTTGGTTCCCAGACCCACAAGATGGCTCACAGCTGTTGCTAACTCCAGTTCCAGAAAATACAGGGCCCTCGTCTGGTCTCTGTGGACACTGGGCATTCATGCAGTGTACTTAGCATACAAGCAAACAAAAGTCATCCATATGAAATTTTTAAAAAGATCTTTAAAATACAGAAACTAGGAAGAATACACAGGAAACCACCTGCTTGTACATGACCCTGACACAGAAGGCTATGTCCCCTGACCCCAAAAGCAGCTGACAACTACAAAGAAACATTTCCACAGTAGACCTGACTCCTTGGCTCTGGAGCCCACTAAGCCATCTGAGAAATAACTCGGCACAACCTGTGAGAGCAGTAAAATCTTAGAGTCCTTGACCTAGTGAAACCACTTCTTGGCACTTTCTCTAGGTAAAAATAAAACTGAAACAAAAAGATTCCAGTATGAAGATTTTACTGTACCACCTCTACCAAAAAAAAAAAAAAAAAAAAAGATTATGAAGACTAAACTCCCAAAAGTTAGGTAGAAACTTAGCTTAGTAGGTAAGTTACTATTTAAGAATTTTTAAGAATCCACCAGGTTAAGGGGGAACAAGGTTGGTCACACATAAGCACAGCCTCACAAGGAAAAGGTCAAAGTCTAGAACAAGCAGTGGATTGAGGTGCAACTGTGTGGTAAGATTTTTAAAAAGTGATCACACACTTCTTTTCTAAGGAAAAAGTTCTCAATTCTTTTCACACAAAACCCAAATCTGATTCAGGCTGGCTGAGTAGCTAAGTCCTAGTCCAGCAAAAGCAAGGCCCTGGGTTAGAGTTCCAGGCTGTGGAAGGTCCAGAAATAAAATGGTGCTTCAAGAGCAGTCAACTTCTAGGCTGGGAAGAATATTTTGCTACCATAAACATAACATTATCAATGCCACTTTTTCTTGTTAATTCTTCTAAGTTTATTTATTGTGGGGGAGGGGGAAAATGCCCCTGGCAGGTGTGTGGAGGTCAGAGGACAACTGGCAGTAGTCAGTTGCTTGCTGCAACCATGGTGGTGGGGTGGGACTCCTGGTTGACAGGCCTAGCAGCTAGCACCTTTACCCACTGACCCATCTCAGCGGCCCCCAATGCTACATCCCCCCCCCCTTCCTCAGCCACGTTGACAGTCTTATTTTTAGTGACACATACAAACCCAAGCAAAATTCTAGAGGTTGTAATGGATTTACAAAGAACCCAGAGAAGACTGAGAACTTAAAAGCTATTCTACCAGTGTTAACATTAACCAAGGCTCTGTACAGAACAAAATTGCATATTCTGAGTCTGGTATTGGACTAAAAACTTCGTCAAAAGAGTGAGTGCTAACATGTATACTTCAAGTGACAGAACTCAAAGCAAGGAAAACTCTAAATGCCTTTAACTTTTGAGGACCCTCAGGAGCAGAAAGATGACTGGTACTCTTGCCTTGCTCATCGGAGATGCTCACCTAACTGTAGAATAATTCCACTACAACCTAATCTTTATGCCTAAGGAGATAGTGAAGTTTAGAAACTTTAGTTTTACTTGGTATTTGAACAAGTTAAATACATCTGACACTCTCTGATAACTAAAGGGAAAACATGGAAAAGCAAAGAAAATGGGATGCATTCATAAATTTAAATATTTTTCTTTTTTTCACTAAAAGTCAAGGACAAAACAAAAGAAACTCAAATTATAAAACCTTAACTTCACTGAGTTGGGGGAAAAATGGTTTAATTTGAACTAAACAGGCTAAGGAGGGTTTGAAATGTCTCATGCTAAGGAAAATTGGAAGTGTGGGGGAATAAAGTAAAAAACAGACTGTTGCCAGCAGGATCCCTTAAAAACCTGCTCTGATTCACCCAACGGCTTAACTTCTACTGCAAAGGAAAACTCTCTAGAAATGGACGACTGGAAACTGCGGCTAAAAAGAAAACTCAGTACATGAAAAATCCCCATAGCCCACCTCCTAAGTTCTGGATGTCTATTTAAGGAGGAGGCTAGTCAAGGCTCTGCCAACCAGGCCTAGGCCAGAGGGAGGCACAGCAGTGCCTGTAACACGGATGGACTCGGGGCACAGGGGAAATGGACTTGCATGCCCTTGGTAAGCTCTGGCGGCGCTTCCCAAGTTAAGGACACCGGCCACAATGGAATGGAGTCTATTGGCATTTGCCTCCCCGTTTTAACACTAAGCGTTTTCTTAGTTCGTGAAATACGAACTGACAATCACCTCCACCCCTCCCCACCCCCGCGCGCGCACACCCTCCAGAGTCAAGCCCAGTCACACAGGACAGCACCCGGCTTCCAGCTTCTACCAACAAAACCGGGCCCAAGGGAGAGGAGAGAGAAGGGGGGCGCGGGCGCAAGCCAACACCCGCGATGTTGCCATCAGAACCCGCACCAAAAAACTCCTCTGCTGCGGTTCCTCATCTCTAGAAATTTCAGGAATTGGGACGGGGGCTGCGGGGAAAATGCGCTGCGTGTCCGATGCCCGCCGCCAACCCACCTCGCGAGTCCGGCCCTCGCCCACCTCTATTCAAAGACGCCTTCTGCTCGGCGGACGAGGAACAGCAATGCGGATCGGCCACCACCCGCGCGCAGGGGACCTTGCGGGGAAGGAGGGAGGCCGGCCCGAAGGGAGCCGGGCACTCCCACCCCTTCCCCAGCTGGGGGAGGGCAGCCCGCCGCGGGAACCCTGCCGCCCCAGATCTAAAAGGGGGGGGGGGGTGCGGGAGGCCGCTAAACACCCACCTCGCCTCGGATGACCACCGTCCTAGGGGCTGCGGGGCGGGAGTTAGATATGCAGGACAACCGGCTGACCCTACTTGGGGCGGCCGGGCCTCAACTTTCCCTCCTCCCTCCATGCTCCCCAACCTGGCAAAGTGGCTCAGTTCAAGACAGGGACCCCTGCGACGTGCACCCAGGCCCAGCCGCCCTTCCACCACGGGTAGGGGACGCTGCAAGGGGGTGGGGCGGGGATGCCAATCGCCTCTCGCACACACACGAGGGGCAGAGGGCCGCCCCGGCCGTCCATCTTGACCGTCTGGGGGAGGGGACGGGATGGTGCAGGAGGCTGGACACGGCCTGTGAAGCCCTTAGAATCGTCCGGCGCCTCCCGCCCCTCCGCGGGCCCCCAGCCCACCGCGATGCGGGCAGGTCACGGGGCGAGGCGGGGGAGGGGACGAGCGGCGAGGGATCGGCCCAGCGGGAGCGGAGGGGGCTGGGGAGCCGACACCCACCTGCCCAGACCGGGGCGCCCGACGCCCGCGGCCGCCGAGGAAGACGCCACCGGCGCAGCCGGGGCCGGCACCGCGGAAGACGAAGACGACGCGGCCGAGGCCGGCGCGGCGCCGGGCGACGAGAGCAGGCCACCGCCGGGCTTGCGGCCACTGGCGGGCGCGGGCGGCTGCGGCTTCAGCGACATGGTGAGCGGCCCATACACCGGCTCGCACGCCGGGCGGGGACAGCCGGGAGCCGGGCGCGCTGAAGAGACGCCGGAGCGCGGCGGGGACGCGCGGACGCCAAGCGGGCAGGCGCGGGCTGGCGCGGTCGCGGGAGCCAGGGGCAGCAGGACAACGACGAAGGGGCGGGGAGGCCCGCAGACACCGAACAGCCGCCGGGAGCCGGGCCGGGACACGCCGTTGCCGTTGCTACCAAAACAGTCTGAGGCGCAGGGCGGCGAGCGCGGCCCGCGGGGAGGGGCGCCGGGGCCGCGCGGGGGAGGGCCGGCGGAGGGATACGTCTCTGCGCCGCCCCGCCCGCCGCGCCGCGCAGTCCGCGGGAGCGAGCGCCGCGCGGCCCAGCCCGGCAGGCGGCGCGGCTCCGGTCCCGGCGCGGGCCGCTGAGCGGCGGCGGTCGACGGGCGCATGGGAACCCGGCTCGCGGGCGGGGCGCGCACGGGGCGACGCGGCCGGGAGGGCGCGGAGATGCGAAACGGTGCTGGGGGTGGGGGACTCTTTACCGGAAGTCGGAAGGGTCAGGCGGAAGTCGAACGTGAGATGGCTTGGGGGGCCGGCCGGGACACGTGAGGAGCGGTAGCAGCGCTGGGCCGCGTTCGCTCTCGGGGGTCGGGCGAGGGCCGTGGGGATCCGCCCTCGCTGAGGCGGGTCTGCCCTTCGGGGAGGGAGTGCTGATCTTCGCCTGCGGGGCGCCCGGAGCTGCTCCGCTGCCTACAGCCTAGGGGATGGCCCTCGGGCGCCTTCGGGGCGGAGACCCGCGGTTTCTTCCGCAAACCCCGGGCCTGGCACACAGTAGACCCCCAGGTGCCACTGCGTGTTTGGTTTCCCTGCCAGCATGGGAAGCTTGCCACCAGTGAAGCCACCGCCAGCTGCTTCACTTTGCCCCATTTTATCCACCCCAGCTAACTGTTGGGTATCTGACCTTCATTTGAACCCGTTTTCCCTCACCCGAACTTTATATTCCTCCTTCGGGAGACTCGAAAGGAAATGGACGTGATTGGTAGAGCTGGATAATGGGGTCTTGCCATGGATAATGGGGTCTCCCTCAGTGGAGACAAAACAGACCTTACTAAAATGTGAACTTTAGACCTTGACCCTTTTAGAAGTTTTACTTTAACTCGGAGAGGCCGCCAAACACTGTAGTCCGTTTTTTAACATGTTGTAATTCAATTGGAAGCAAGTAAGTAACTTTTTTTTTGCAATGAGTTTAAGTTTTTTTGTTTTTCTTTTTTAAGTGAAATTGCTTAAGAAAATGATGGGCCGCAGAACAGCAAAGTCCCCCTCATTCTACTAAGATCATCCACATAAAGTCAGGCATGGTGTTCATACCTGTAACACGAGCACTTGGGAAGTGGAGGCTGGATTAGAACTTCAAGGTCATCTTCACCTTCCGAAGGAAATTCTAGGCGAGACTAAAATACAAGAGACCCAGTCTTTTTTTTTTTTTTTTTTTTTGGTTTTTCGAGACAGGGTTTCTCTGTGGTTTTGGAGCCTGTCCTGGAACTAGCTCTTGTAGACCAGGCTGGTCTCGAACTCACAGAGATCCGTCTGCCTCTGCCTCCCAAGTACTGGGATTAAAGGCGTGCGCCACCACCGCCCGGCTTTTTTTGGTTTTTCGAGACAGGGTTTCTCTGTAGCTTTAGAGCCTGCACTGGAACTAGCTCTTGTAGACTAGGCTGGCCCCGAACCCACAGAGATCCTCCTGCCTCTGTTTCCAGAGTGCTGGGATTAAAGGCGTGCACCACCACGGCCCTGCTTGTTGAAGAGACCCAGTCTTAAGTAGTGACCCCTGGTTATGGCACAATTCTTTAATCCTAGCACTCAAGGCAAGTGGATCTCTCAGTTCAAGACTAGCTTAGTCTACACAGATTAAAATTTGGAACATATTAAAGAGTCACTAGTAGTCCAATTGAAAATAATTTAATCTCCTGGCTGACATGTAGTGGCCCAGGACCTTAATCCCAGTCCTTGGGAGGCAGAAGCAGGTGAATCTCTTGGATCTCTGAGTTCCAGGCCAGCCTGGCCTACAGAGTGAATTCCAGGACAGAAGGGGCTACAAAAAGATACCTTTTATAAAACAAAACAAAACAAAAAAACCTTAACCGGAAGAAGCTTTGCTTGGATGCAAAGCCTTGAATCTTACTGCTTGGGAGGTAAAGGTCAACCCTCACTACAGAGCATATTCAGTGTAGTCTACGGTTAATGTGAGACATTGTTTCCAAAAAGAAACCAAAAATAACAAATCTAAGATTTAAAATAGTACCTGATTCCTAAATTGAAAATGAATTAGTAAAATATATACAAATATCAGTAATTTCATGTTAAAAATTTTTTAAACATTTTATTTTATGTGCATTGGTATTTGGCCTGCACATATGCCTGTGTAAGGGAGTCAGACCCACTGGACCTGGAGTTATGGACAGTTGTGAGCTATGGTGTGGGTGCTGGAAATTGAACCCCAGTCCTCCGAAGGAGCAACCAGTGCTCTTAAGTCATCTCTCCAGCCCTGTTTTTTTGTTTGTTTTTTTATACTCCGTTTAACTCTGTGTTGTGTGCATCTGTTTGTGTTAGCATATGTATGTATGACATCTGGAGACCAGAAGAGGGCATCAGATCCCCAGACCTGGAATTGATGTTCGTAAGCCACCATGTGGGTGCTTGGAATTGAATCTGAGTCCTCTAGAAAAACAAGCAGTGCTCTAGCTTAGCTGAGTGAGCGCTCCAAACACAAGATATGCTTTAAATTAACCTAAAGGATATCAAAACTGAAAAAAAGCAAATGACTAAGAAAAAAGGCCCCATACTAAGAGCATCTTCATTCAGAACTGGAGCCAAGCTCTCCGAATTCAATGGAAAGGGCCGGGCGGTGGTGGCGCACGCCTTTAATCCCAGCACTCGGGAGGCAGAGGCAGGCGGATCTCTGTGAGTTCGAGACCAGCCTGGTCTACAAGAGCTAGTTCCAGGACAGGCTCCAAAACCACAGAGAAACCCTGTCTCGAAAAATCAAAAAAAAAAAAAAAAAAAAAAAAGAATTCAATGGGAAGGTCAAGTTCCAAGCACACTTTGAAGGAAAGAGAATTTGAACAAGAGTGCCTGAACTTGGTAGCTACATATGACTTCATTTACGCTAAGTAAATGGGTTTGGATTTTATTTTTTTTTTCAAAACATTTATTTACTTTATTATGTATACAATAGTCTGTCTGTGTGTATACCTGCAGTCCAGAAGAGGGCACCAGACCTCATTACAGATGGTTGTGAGCCACCATGTGGTTGCTGGGAATTGAACTCAGGACCTTTGGAAGAGCAGTAAGTGCTCTTAACCACTGAGCCATCTCTCCAGCCCTGGGTTTGGATTTTAAATAACATTTATGTATTTACTTATTTTGTATATATGTATGTGTGTGGGATCAAACAGTTTAGACTCAGTGACAAGCACTTTTACCCTCTAATCTATCTGGCTGACCTGGTTTTAGGTGTTTGTATCTGAGACAGGGTCTCACTCTGTAGCCCTGGTTGTCCTGGAACTTGCAGAGATCCCCCTACTTCTGTTCCCCAGGTTCTGAGGTCAGTGTACCATTATGAGTGGTGTATAGTTGCTTTTGCTTTATAGGAAGACCTGACAAGAACTATGAAATGGGCATTGCTGTGGAGCTGCTCTTGGAGCTGGAGACTTCTGAGCACATCTTTGGCATCTGAGAGACTTTATAGCCTGAAACCCTGAGGCTGAGCTCAGGGTGTGGCTTAGTGCTATAAAGTGTGCTTAGCATTTGAGGCCTGGGGTTCAATCCTTAGCACTGAAAAATAATGAAGAGTGTCAGGATAATGCCCTTTCAGAGCAGTGATCTGGGAAGCCGTTTCTACAGTGGCTCAGAATGACCTTTGTCCTAGTGTCTGACCTTATGAAAATCTGCCCACTGGAATATAAGCTATGCCTCATGACTCCTTCCTAAGTAAAAACTGGGGAAAGAAACTAAGGCATTTCACTTAAAAGATTAGGTCACAATAAGACCTTTATTTCAGCTGAACCGAGCTACTCGAAAGATCTTGCTCAAAAAACAAAAACAGTAGGGCATAATCATGTGTGCCTTTAATCCTGGCACTCTAGCAGCAGAGGCAGGTCTAGTATACATAGCAGGTTCAAACCACCAACCTTATTTCCAAAAGGAGAAAAGGTAAAATAAATAAATAGATAGATGATAGATAGATAGATAGATAGATAGATAGGGATGTAGTCGAGTTGGCAAAGTGCTTGCCTACTGTGCTTGAAGGCCTGAGTTCAGTCCTCAGCACTGCATAAACAAGGAATGGTAGGAATACCTGTAATCCCAGCACTTGGAAGAAGTTCAAGGGCATCTTCAGCTACATTGCAAGTATTTTTTGTTTGGTTGGTGTGGTGATATTTTGTGCTCTTACAAATAAAGCTTGCCTGGAGATCAGAGGGCAGAGCTAGCCACTAGTTAACCATAGAGACCAGGCATTGGTGGCACACACCTTTAATTCCATCACTTGGGAGGAGGAATCAGGAAGGTCAGGAGTTCAAGGTCACCCTGGGTTACAGAGAAGCTCCATCTAAAAGAGAAACAGAGCCAGACAGAGTTGTTGAGGTAAGAACTATCTAGAAGCTTGCTGCTCTGCTTCTCTGATATTGGCCTGACCATAGAAGAGAGAATCTATTGCAGTCATGTCCACTGTGATTGCAGCTATAGCTGCTTATGGTTTCGGTTCAGGGTTCAAATCAGACTCCGACAATGAGGACAGCTGGTGTCTGCTGCTATCTGCTGACTCTTTCACGCATTCAGCCAAGCCTTCTCTGATAGTGGTGGTGGACTTGGCTCCAGAGGTAGCATTTAAGGAAGATTTGGAAACTGGAATTTTCCTGCTTTCTGGATATGCAGAGCCAGCACATATCAGTGACTTCATGTTTGAACAGCAAACTGGTCAGAAGAAAACTATAAGAGAAAAAAGTTCAAAGAAAATAATGTATCTAATATTAATGGTTTCTTGGGACTATGGACAGAATATATGTATGAAAAAGATGTCACCAAACCTTCAGAGGAAGAACAAAAGGAGTTGGATGAAATCACAGCAAAGAGGCAGAGAAAAAGGCAAATAGGAAGAGAAGAGACCGGGAAAGAAGACAATCTTACACGTTGAAGAAATGTATGACTATCAAGGCAGGTCCTACCTTCACATACCTAAGGATGTTGGTGTTAATGTTAATCTACGGTCATCTGTGCCACCTGAAACAAATTCCCAAAAAACAAATTCATGTGTGGTCTGGACACACAGAGGGTGTCAGTGTGGTCAGGCTGTTTCTTCTTTCTGGACATTTGTTGCTCTCTTGGTCCATGGACTGTAAAACTAAGCTATGGAAAGTTTATGGAGACTGGCGCTGTCTAACATTGGTCACAGTAAAGCTGTAAGGGACATCTGCTTCAACACTGCAGAAATATTCTGCCTGCATGTATGCCTACAGGCCAGAAGAGGGCACCAGATCTCATTACAGATGGTTGTGAGTCACCATGTGCTGGGAATTGAACTCAAGACTTTGGAAGAGCAGCCAGTGCTCTTCACTGAGCCATCTCTCCAGCACCCATATAGGTGATCTTTTCATACACAGTCTTATGAAGTTGACTTATGGTTTTTGGCTGCTCTGCTTCGCTGATCTTTCAGTATTTACCCTGATATCTGACTCTGGGTTCTTATTATTAAGATCAATTAGATCAATTAGAATTCGAGCTATAGGTTGGTTGGGGTTTTTGTTGTTTTATGTTTTTTGTTTTTTCCAAGATAGGTTTCTCTGTGTAGCTGTGACTATCCTGGAACTCACTCTGTAGACCAGGCTGGCCTTGAACTCAACAGAGATCTACCTGCCTCTGCCTCCCAAATGCTGGGATTCAAAGGCAAGCACCACTACACCAGGATAAAAGTGTTGTTTGTTTATTCTAGTTTTTTTCTTGTTTGTTTGGGTTTAATAAAGTTATATTTTCTGGCCAGGTGGTGGTGCTGCACACCTTTAATCCCAGCACTCTGGAGACAGAGGTAAGCAGATCTGTTTACAGAGCAAGTTCCAGGACACCAGGATAACACAAAGAAACCCTGTCTCCAAAAACAACAACAACAAAAAATTATGGGTGTTTTGTCTATCTATATATATTTTTATTTATTTACTTGATTTCATGTTTGTTTGCTTACATGTACCTCTGTGCACCAGGCATGTGACCTGTTGCTCTCAGAGGTCAAAAGAGGACATTGAAATTGGAGTTATAGACAGTTGAAAATTCTTATTGGGTACAGGCACTAGAATCTGGGTCCTCTACAAGAACAGTAAGTGCTTTTGAGAGCTGAGCCATCTCTCCAGCCCTGTCTATATGTCTTTTATACAACTTGCTGCTTGGTTCCCACAGAGGCCAGAAGAGGGCATTGGATCTCCTGAGGCCAGAGTTACAGATGGTTGTGAGTTTCCATATGTGCTGGAAGTCAAACCCCAGATCTCTAAGCCGTCTCTCTAACCCCAAATAATAGAGATATTTTAATGTAGGCTTAAGCACTAGGGTTAAGAGAAAGAGGTATGTGAAAGACCCTCCAAGAGTGTCTTTCCTCTGGGGAGACCCTTCCCAAGGAACAGCGAGACCACTTGTACGGATGCAAACAGCAAGAGGTTTATTCAGATACACAGGTACCTGGGGCGACAAAGTCTCTCGGAGGACTTGTGCGCCTTTAGGTCGGGGTAATGGGTTTATATATGTTTTGGGGAGCAAAAAGCATGGTACAGAAGCGAGAAGCGTAGTTACAGGGTTTTCATTGGTCAGTTTGAATGTGGCCGAGTTCAGGTCGGGACAAGGTCTCTAGTTCCCGAGAATTCAGATATGGGCTGCCTTGGCTCTTATCTAGGGCAGACTTCACCGTTCCTCCCTGCCTGGGACAGACAGCGCCTAGCCATATTCTCGGTATTCCCGTTCCTCCCCCGGCCCAGCCACAGGTGTCTCTAGCTCGTTTTGGCAGCTTTTAAACTGCCCTTTGTTCAAACCCTGAATATTCAGTACAAGCCTTGTAAAATGGCGTTACCGGTGCTAAGTTGTTTAACAAGCTGGGCGGGGGGGGGGGGGGGGGGGGGGGTCTTTCAGTATGCTCAGATGAAAGTAAGACTTACATAAGACCATGGGTCTGGGCTTCTCAAATAGCCAGGAAATGTAAGACATACCCAAGTGTGAAAACAGGCTTTTCAAAGGGAGTCACCTGCATAGCAAGTCTGAGGCTAGCCTGAACTATATCAGACCATCTCCTAAATAAGACATAAAAAAGGCTATGTTTTAGACTACCATATCTCACCAGCTTAAAAACAAACAAACAAACAAACTAGCTTATAGTCGGTAAGATGGCTCAGCAGGGAAAGAAGGCATTAGGCACCAAGCCTGAGGACCTGAATTATTCAATCTCCACGACCCATATGGTAGGAGAGAACCAACGCACACTGGTTGTCCCCCCAGTCCCATATGGTTGCCATATATACACACCCACACACATGCAACACACAAAATAAATACATATATGTAAAATTAAAAGTGTAGAATTTTTTTGTTGTTGTTTGTTTTTCGAGACAGGGTTTCTCTGTGGCTTTGGAGCCTGTCCTGGAACTAGCTCTTAGTAGACCAGGCTGGCCTCTGCCTCCCAAGTGCTGGGATTAAAGGCGTGCACCACCACCGCCCGGCTTATGTAGGATGTTTTTAAAAAGAGAAGAAAATCTAGCAATCAAGTTGTAAATTAAATTTTGCATCCAAAGCCACAGAGAAACCCTGTCTCGAAAAACCAAAAAAAAAAAAATTTTTTTGCAGGTACTTGGCAAGGATCTGAGGCCTCAACCAACAGCGGGGACTGGATGGCTACCCCAGGCATGTGGGGTGAGCTTGGTATCAGGTCATACTTTAGTCAGGTCTCCACATGACTGCTAGATACCTGGAGCTCTGGTCACCCAGCTAAACTGTACCTGGACTCTTCATTTTTTTCAATATGTTTCTCTCTCTCTCTCTCTCTCTCTCTCTCTCTCTCTGTAGATGTGTGTATATATGTGTAGATGTGGGGGGGGGAGTGGGCGTGTAGGGGTGGGGGGTTCTGTAGAGGCCAGAGGTGAACAGTAGGTGTTCTTCCTGAACCCTTCTCCACCTTATAGTCCCAGCTGGCCTGGAGCTCACAGAGGTGGCCTGCTCACCTCTGCCTTCTGAGTGCTGGGATTAACACTATATGCCATCACACCTGGCATATTCATCATTTTTTTTTTTTGATTTTTCGAGACAGGGTTTCTCCGTAGCTTTTGGTTCCTGTCCTGGAACTAGCTCTTGTAGACCAGGCTGGTCTCGAACTCACAGAGATCCGCCTGCCTCTGCCTCCCGAGTGCTGGGATTAAAGACGTGCGCCACCACCGCCCGGCTCATCATTTTTTAGTTGGTCTGGAGATCAAACTAAAAGTTCTCACATTTCCTTACTTTACCAGCTAAGTCGTCTCTCTAGGACTGGACTGCCGCTGGACTCTTAATCTTCTGTTGCTTATGTTGCTAAACCCAGGGTTATTTGCACATGTGAAATTTACTGGTGTTGCAAAGCATTCTCTGAGCTTTCAGGGTTACAGCATCATCAGGAGGTAATGTGACATCATTATTCACAATGTTATCTGGTCTTCATCAAGGGCCACTGACGTACATGACCCAAATGTGCTTCCTGCAAGTTTCTTGTGTCCTCAAACAAATTAAAATCTGAGCTAATATCGTCCTATATTATTAGCACCTTTTTGCTTTGACTTGTGTATGGGGAGGTGGAAGCACACTGAGATTCATGTGTGAAAGCCAGAGGACAACTTGCCGGAATCAATTTTCTCCGCTGTGTGGGACCTGGAAAGAGAGCTTAGGTCCTCAGGATTAACAGCAAGCACCTTACGTGCTGAGCCTTCTTGCGGGACTCTCAATTAATGTAATCCCAGCACGTGAGAGGTGGGACAGGAGGAACTGGGAGGGGTTCAGGGTCATCCTCTGTTAGTTGGTGATTCAGCCTGGGCTACGTGAAACCAGGCCTCAAAACACACACACAAAAAGGACATCATAAAAATGAAGAGGGGCTTGAGCAACCACGTTGGGCAGTTCACAATCTGTAATTCAACCTGCAGGAGATCCAGGGCCTCTTCTGACCTCCAGGATACTGCTCTCATGTACAAACACACACACAAGTTTTAAGTGATTTTTATTTCTGTTTTATTTTTTTAAAATATTTATTTATTTATTATGTGTACAATATTCTGTCTGTGTGTATGCCAGAAGAGGGCACCAGAACTCATTACAGATGGTTGTGAGCCACCATGTGGTTGCTGGGAATTGAACTCAGGACCTTTGGAAGAGCAGGCAATGCCCTTAACCGCTGAGCCATCTCTCCAACCCTATTTCTGTTTTATTTTTTAAATAAAATCTCACTATGTAGACCAGAATGGCCTTGAACTCATAGATATCTGCCCTCCTCTGCCACCTGAGTACTAGAAGTAAAGGCATGTGCCACCATGACTATTCTTTAAAAAAAGGACAATGGCCCATCAAAATCCCAGCAAAATTCTTCAAAGACCTCGAAAGAACACTACTCAACTTCATATGGAAAAGCAAAAAACCCAGGATAGCCCAAACAATACTGTACAATAAAAGAACTTCTGGAGGCATCACAATCCCTGACTTCAAACTCTGCTCCAGAGCCTCAGTACTGAAAATAGCCTGGTATTAGCATAAGAATAGACAGGAGGACCAATGGAAATTAGTAGAAGACCCAGATATCAATCCACACATCTTCGAACACCTGATTTTTGATAAAGAAGCAAAAAATATCAGATGGAAAAAAAGCTTATTTAACAAGTGGTGCTGGCATAACTGGATATCAACATGTAGAAGAATGAAAATAGACCCATATCTAGCACCATGCACAAAACTCAAGTCCAAATGGACCAAAGACCTCAACATAAAGCCAGCCACACTGAACCTTATAGAAGAGAAAGTGGGAAGTACACTTGAACACACTGGCACAGGGAACCACTAAATAGAACCCCAGCAGCACAGACATTGAGAGAAACAATTAATAAATGGGACCTCCTGAAACTGAAAAACTTCTCTAAAGCAAAGGACATGATCAACAAGACAAAACGACAGCCTACAGAATGGGAAAAGAACTTCACTAACCTCACATCAGAAGAGGTCTGATCTCCAAAATATACAAAGAACTTAAGAAATTGGACACCAGGCCGAGTGATGGTGGCGCACACCTTTAATCCCAGCACTCGGGAGGCAGAGGCAGGCGGATCTCTGTGAGTTCGAGACCAGCCTGGTCTACAGAGCTAATTCTAGGACAGGCTCCAAAGCCACAGAGAAACCCTGTCTCGAAAAATCAAAAAGAAAAAAAAAGAAATTGGACACCAAAAGATCACATAATCCAATAAAAAATGGAGTACAGACCTAAACAGAGAACTCTCAACAGAGGAATCTAAAATGGCTGAAAGACACTTAAGGAAATGTTCAACATCCTTAGTCATTAGAGAAATGCAAATCAAAACAACTCTGAGATTCCATCTTACACCTGTAAGAATGGCCAAGATCAAAAACACTGATGACAACTTATGCTGGAGAGGTTGTGGGGAAAAGGGAACACTTCTGCATTGCTGGTGGGAATGCAAGCTGGTACAGCCCCTTTGGATGTCAGTGTGGCGATTTCTCAGAAAATTAGAAAACAACCTTCTTCAAGACCCAATAATACCACTTTTGGGTATATATCCAAAGGATGCTCAACCGTGCCACAAGGACATGTGCTCAAGTATGTTCATAGCAGCTTTGTCTGTCATAGCCAGAACCTGAAAACAACCTAAATACCCCTCGATCAAAGAATGGATAAGAAAAATGTGGTATATTTGCACAATGGAGTCACACAGCAGAAAAAAATAATGGCAGCTTGAATTTTGCAGGAAAATGGATAGAGCTAGAAAACATTATTTTGAGTGAGGTAACCCAGACACAGAAAGACAATTATCACATGTACTCACTCATAGGTGTTTTTTAAACATAAAGCAAAGAAAGCCAGCCTACAAACCACAATCCCAGAGAACTTAGACAACAATGCAGACACTAAGAGAGACTTACATAGATCTAATCTACATGAGAAGTAGAAAGTAGAAAAAGACAAGATCTCCTGAGTAAATTGGGAGCATGGGGACCTTGGGGGAAGATTGAAGAGGGGAGGGGAGAGGCAGAGAGGGGAGCAGAGAAAAATGTAGAACTCAATAAATATCAATAAAAAAATGTATTAAGAAAGGACAATGAAAAGGCCTGGAGTGATGGTATAGACCTTTAATCTCAGCACTGGAAATGCAGAGGAAGGTGAATGGAACTCTGTGATTTCAAAGCTAGCCTGGTCTATATAGCAAATTCCAGGATAGCCAGACCCTAACTCTCAAAAACAAAACAAAACAAGACACTGAAGAATATCATTCTGCTACTGAAAACTGAAACATGTTGCTGGGGCTGCAGAGATGCTTGGCAGTAGAAAGAGTTCAGTTTCCAGCACCTATATGAGGCAGCTTACAACTGTTCCAGGGGATCCAGTGACCTCTGACCTCAGTGGATACCTGCATGCACATGCTATACATAAACTCATGCAGGCACACACACATACATAAGTATCTTTATTATTAAGTAATTTTGTTTGGTGGGAGGAGGGTAGTTTATTTTTTTCATTTTTTTGAAACAGGGTTTCTCTGTGTCGTGCTGGCTGAAGAAAATTCTTGCCCTCTTCTGGCCTATAAGCATACATTCCTTGCTGGGCAGTGGTGGCACACACCTTTAATCCCGGCACTAAGGAGGCAGAAGCAGGAAGATCTTTGAGTTTGAGGCCAACCTGGTCTACAAGAACTAGTTCCAGGACGGGCTCTAAAGCTGCAGGGAAACCTCGAAAAACCAAAAAAAAAAAAAAAGCATACATTCAGGAGGCAGGTAGAACATTGTAAACATAATAAGTAAAATCTTTTTAAAAAATAGATGTGATCAAGCCAGGCAAAGATCAGGCAAAGGTTCCGGCTCCCAAGCTTGAGGACCCGAGTTAGACCCTGGGGACAACCAACTGAAAGGAAACAGCCAACTCTCCTCTCGCTCTCTCTCTCTCACCATACATGTAATCTTTAAAATTATATAAATAGAACTATTTTTTTAAACTGGCAACATAATACAGAACTATAATTCCAGCACTTGGGAGGTGGAGGCAGAAGGATCAGGACTTCAAAGTTAGCCAAGCATGGTGGCCCAACCCTTTAATTTCAACACTTGGAAGGCAGATGCAAGTGGATATCTGTGAGGTCCTGGACAGCCAGGAGGTACATAGTGAGACCTTGTCTCAAAACAAACAGAAAAGCTAAAAGTAAAAAAAGTGTATTTCAACAATGAGCGAACACCTTTTAGATTTGGTGACTGGGTGTTGAGAGATGGCTTAGTGGTTAACATCACTGGGCTGGTCTTCCAGAGGTCCTGGGTTCAATTCCCATCATTCACATGGTGCCTCGCAGCTGTCTATAACTGTGGCCCTATGGGATCTGTTGACTTCTTCAGGTGTGTTGATGTATATGCAGACAAAACCCATGTAAAGTCAATAAATTAGCCAGACAGTGGTGGCACACCCCTTTAATTCCAGCACTCTGGAGACAGAGGCAGGCAAATCTCTGTGAGTGCAAGGCCAGCCTGGTCTACAAGAGCTAGTTCTAAAAACTAAACAAAACAAAACAAACAAAAAAGAGCTAGTTCTAGAACATGCTCCAAAACTACAGAGAAACCCTGTCTCAAAACAATCAATAGTAGTAGTTAAAATAAGTAAATAGTATTTAAAAAAAGATTTGATGACTGAGGGACTGGAGAGATTGCTCAGTAGTTAAAAGCACTTGATACCTCACAACTATCTTTAGCTCCCACTACAGGGGATTTAGCTCCCTCTTACATACATATATGCAGGCAAAACACGAATGCACATAAAATGAAAATAAATAATAAATCATTTTTAAAAAGAAGAAAAATTTGGTGACTGAGTCCTGTGGACTCTACACTTGCTGTGTGATTTCAGCGACCCCTCACACAGCCCTTATATTAATCTGTTGGTTTTGATCCCTTCGTGATTAATCAGGCCTCAGGCTCTGAGGTGGCAAACAGAGCCCTGCAAAGCAGGGATGCCGAGTGATTTGCTGTTGCCAACCACAACAATGCTTGTCACATGACCCATACGCCCAGCGATTCATTTTCTTGCAATCATTTCTCTTCAGCTCCCGTCGTCTGAGTGTGTCTAACGTGTGATGGTACATTCTTCCCTCAATGCTCTTGATTTCCCTTTCAGAAGCATGAGAATTCCAATCAGTGCCAATCTGCCCTCCCCCATCCATCCTCTTGAAGGTTCTGCAGATGTAATTTCAAAAATAGGACCATGGCTAATTACAGCAAGAATTTTTTTCCCTAACCACCGTTATTCAGAATTCTTAGAGGCTAATGTATTTGTGGACGCTCCAGGAATCCCAAAAGACTAAAAGTTAGGGGGGAAAAAGACATTGAACAGGGCAGAGACTTGCAGGAAGGTGGTAGTCAAACACTGAGTCCAGAGTAACAACTTGCTTGTCACTCTGAGCTTCTGAGGTCCTTGTACCAACATAGCCAAGAACATAGTGACCTTACAGCAATGCTTTTCAGAGTGCAGACCCCCAGAAAGCTCTCTTCTGGTATGAGGATGCTCTTTTTTTTTTTTTAACCTTGTCGGATACAATAATGATGCTGTGACATTGTTCCCAGAGAAGAAGCTGGGTACCTGTTGACATAGACAGAGAAAAGAACTTTTTGGCTTTCAGTAGAAATGTTTAATGGAAATTTTAGTGCCCCTCACCACAGCCCAGAACTCTGGTTGTAGACCAGACTGACCTTAATTTACAGAGATCCATCTGCCTTCGCCTTTCTCCCCATTGCTGGGATAGAAGGTGTGTGCCACCATGTTGGGCCCTTTTTGTTTTTATTTGCCCCTCTTCTCTCTGGGGAATTTTGTGGGCTGCTGATGGAGGAAGGTCATTGGTTAATTAAATAAAGAAACTGCTTGCCCTGATAGGTTAGAACATAGGTGGGTGGAGTAAACAGAACAGAATGCTGGGAGGAAGAGGAAGTGAGCTCAGAGATGCCATGCTCCCCTCTCCCGGGTAGACGCGATAGCTCTGCTCTCTGAAGCAGATGCAATGGAGCAAGCCATCAGGTCAGACATGCTGAATCTTTCCCGGTAAGACTGGTGCTACACAGTTTATTAGAGATGGGTTGATTGGGATATCAGAATTAGCCAGTAAGTGCTAGAGCTAATGGGCCAAGCAGTGTTTAAAAGAATACAGTGTCCGTGTAATTATTTCGGGGCATAAGCTAGCAGGCGGCCATGGTGCTGGGGACGCAGCCCCACCGCTCATATTACAACAGGCAGCCTGTAGTTTCAGAGCCATAAATTAATGGAAAGCCAGAGGTTTGGTATATTCTCCATTGGGCGAATGCAGGAGGAGATTTGAGAATGGATGTGTCAGCATCAGTGACAGCTGGACTAGCCACTTGCAGTAGAACCACTCAAGGGTCAGACTAAATACTGACATGGCTGACCTGTGGGGACTTGGAGTCTTGTCTAAGTAGACCTTTGTACTGCCCAGAAGGTAAGTAGGCCACAGCTAGAGAATAGTAACTTTTTTTGTATATGTGGTTCTGCAGGAGATTGACTCCAGAATTTTATATGTGCTAATCAAGCAATCTACCACTGAGCTACATCCATGACATGAATTACAATAAGTTGTTGACATATATAGTCTTCATTCCATGCCAGCTATATCATCATCATTATTTATTATTTATTTTGGTTTTTTGTTTGCTTGTTTGTTTGTTTGTTTGTTTGAGACAGGATCTCTCTACACAGTCCTAGTTCTCCTGGAACCCACAGAGATCCTCCTTCTGCCTTCTGAGTGCTGGGGATTAAAGGCGTGTGCCACCACACCCTGCCAACTCTATCTTTATTGTATTCTGTACAATAACTGGACACTAGCTGGGCTTGGTGGCGGCCCACGCTTGTGGTCCCAGCACCCGGAGGCTTTGGCAGCCAAGAAGCCTGCACAGTGAGTTCAAGGTCATTCAATGCTACTAGCTAAGAGACTAGGGAGGGGGAGTGTTTATACTACAACCTGGGGCTGGAGAGACAGCTCAGCAGTTCAGAACACTAATTCTAGGAAAGGTCACACCTGAGTTCAATTCCTAGCAACTCCAAGCTAGCTCACAACCTCTGTAACTCCAGTTCCAGATCCAATGCCCTCTCCTGCCTTCTGGAGTGGAAACTGCAGCTTCATTATCTTGGGATAGTCCTGGTCATCTACCAATGATGGAGAGATGCGTGGATGTTGTCAAAGGGTATCAAAACAGGCAAAGACCATGAGACCTGGGGTGGGCATCCCATCCTGCCTGGAGAGATGAGGTAGAGAAGAGCCAACTGGGATGTCTCAAGAATAGAGCACGTATATAGCGTAAGCAACTCCCTGAATTTTATTCCCACCATCACACAAAATAAAAGGATGGGAGGAAGACAGAAACCAAGTGCTGCAGTGAGGGCCCCAAACCGTCCTGTGGATCTCGGCCTGCCTGATGGCCTGTGCTTTTCATCTTTTCTTCTCACATGCCTGTTCATGCCCTTTGACCTCATCTTATTGAGCAGCATTCCTGTGCACTTTCCAAACATACCGTGTATTCCAGGTCGGCCTTACAAGTCTTTCCTTTCTCCCACTTTCTTTTTTTTTTTTTTTTTGTTTTTTCGAGACAGGGTTTCTCTGTGGTTTTGGAGCCTGTCCTGGAACTAGCTCTTGTAGACCAGGCTGGTCTCAAACTCACAGAGATCCGCCTGCCTCTGCCTCCCGAGTGCTGGGATTAAAGGCAGGCGCCACCACCACCTGGCTTCTCCCACTTTCTTGAAGGGCATTAGCGCTGGGAAAGGGGTCACACAAGGGAAATCCAGAAGAGCGAAGCAAGAGGGTGGCTGGTGAGTAACAAACCTGCCAACAAGGGGCAGCAGCTAAGCTTTTTGGTTTTTGGTTTTGGTTTTGGTAGTGCTGGGAACTGACCTCCGGGTGAATGCAGTTAAGCACACGCTCTACTGCTAAGCCACACATATATCGTTGATGTTCTTTTTTTATATAAGAATTTATTTATAATGTGTATAGGTGCCATATGCATACTTATGTAAAGGTGCCCACAGAGGCCAGAAGAGACTGTCAGAGCCCCTGGAGCTGAAGTTACAAGGGGTTATGAGCTACCCCATGTGGGGTGCTGGGAATAGAACTTAAGATTCTCTGCAAGAGCACTAAGTGCTCTTTTTTTTTTTTTTTTTTTTTTTTTTTGCTTTTTCGAAACAGGTTTTGGAGCCTGTCCTGGAACGCACTAAGTGCTCTTAACACTGAGCCATCTCTCCATCTCCTTTCTTTTCTTTTTTGGAATGGGTTTCATGTAGTCCAGGCTGGCTTCAAACCCACTGTGTAGCAGAGGCTGCCGTTGAACTCCTGATTCTCCTGCTTTTACTGCTTTTAGTTCCGAAGCACTGAGATTACAGACCTGTGCCACCAGGCCTGGCTTCATGTTGTTTTGCTTTGCTTTGTTTGTGATAGGGTCTATTATGTAGCCCGAGCTGACCATGGACTGGAGATCCTACTGCCTCAGCCGAACAAAGTGTTGGAATTACAAGCATGCACCACAATGCCTAGCTACCAATGCTTTTGTTTTAAACAACTGTGTTGAAATAATATTCACACTATGCAGAAAGACTCTGTTTCAAAAACAACAAACAACAGCAGCAGAAAGGAAAGTAACATTCTAGACTTCATTTTATAATACACAGCTCATGGGCCAGTGGGAGGGTTCAGTTAGAAAAGGTGCTTATCTCCAAGTCTGATTTGAGTTCAATCCATGGGCCCCATGTGGTGGACGAAGAGCTAGCTCCAAAAGACTCTCCTCTGACCCCCACACGTGTAGATAAATAAATGCTACCTTCAGAGGATTTTTTATTTTGTTCAGAGATATGTATCTGTTGCCAGAGAATAATTTTCCTCATTCCAAGAAGAATCCTAAACGCCATCTACTCCCTGCTGTGTGGACATTTCCCAGAACACAGATTGACCAAGTGTACAGACATCTTGTGCAGCACCCTCGTCTACACCAAAACTTACCCTCATCTTCCTGAGCCAAAGCTTTCATTCCCCAGCCCCTTCCCCGGGGCCAGGTAACCACCATTTACCTTCTGGTTTTTTCTTTCTTTCTTTCTTTCTTTTTTTCTTTTTTTTCTTTTTTTTTTTTTTTTTGTATGTAGTCCTGACTGTCCTGGCACTCGCTCTATAGACCAGGCTAGCCTCGAACTCACAGAGAACCGCCTTCCTCTGCCTTCCTAGTGCTGGGATTAAAGGTGTGCACCACCACTGCCCAATGATTTTTTCTTTCTTATTACATCTTAATTTTATGTTTAACAGTGTATGTGGGGCAGGGAGATGTGTGTGCCACAGAGAGTGAGTACAAGTCAAAGGGCAGCTTGTGAAAGTCCCTTTGACTCTCTGCCATGTGGGTCCTGGGGATCCAACTTGTCCGGTTTGGCAGCGAGCACCTTTACCTGCTGAGTCACCTGGCAGGCCCCTGTTTTCTTTCTTTCAAAACAGGGTCTTGCTAATTAGTCCTGACTAGCCCAATGGTTGCTATATAGTTGGGGATGGCTGCAAATTAATGGGATTGCAGCATGAATCCCTGTCTCTAGGAGCTGTTCAGTCTGTCTCTGACTTCAACTCAACATAGAGATTCACCAGAAAGCTGAATGTGGGCTAGAGCAATGGCACAACTCGTAACAACACTAGGCTTCTAGCAGAGCATCCAAATATGGTTCCCAGCACCCACACGGGTGGCTCACAACCGTCTGTGTCCCTAGTTCCAGGGGTCCAGTGCCTCTGACCTTCATAGGCCCACAAACTTATGCATACATAAATACATACGCATAATTAAAAATAAATATAAAAAGCAACTGACTGTGTACCTATAATGCCAGCACTCAGGAGGCAGAGGCAGGTTGATCTCCATGAAATCAAGGCCAGCCTGGCCTACAGAGCAAGTTTCAGGACAGCCAAATAAATAAAAATTCTTATTATTATTAAGTATAAATAAAAATTAAAAATACTGTACAAAATAATAAATAAACAAAAATAGGAGAAGCTCATGAAGACTCGTCGCTCTGAGTCCTATTCTACTCTAGTCAAATCATAACTGTCTTTTCCCCTGGATTTCTGAGGAGACCTTAAGGTTACAGAAACGGGGGGGGGGGGGGGCATGGTTTTCCCACCCGTGTCAGCCTACTGGATCTGGAGGTGTTCAGTTTCAGATCTGGAATCTTCTCAAACACCTACATGTAGAGGCAGTCTCACCAAGTCCATCCCTGCAATATCAGAAAAGGCAGGGTCGTGTCCCCACCCCAGTGTGGGGACAGTGTGTAGGAGGTGCCAAGAGGCAGCTGTATAAGGTCAGCGGAGGTGGTGGCGCCAAGCAGTGATTAGGGTGCAACGAGAAGTTATTTGTCCCTATTTTTTATTTTGGTTGTTGTTTTTCTTTTAATTTGTTTTTGATTTTTGAGACAGGATTTCTCTGCGTAACAGTCCTGGCCATCCTGGAACTTGCTTTGTAGACCAGGCTGGCCTCAAACTTAGAGGTCCACCTGCCTCTGCCTCCCGAGTGCTGGGATAAAGACTGCACCACCACACCCAGTGTTTAATTTGTTCTTTGTCATGGTAATTCTAAATTTAACTCCTAAATACTATCATCCCTGTCCCAAGTTCACAGTGGACGTGCAGCGTAACCCACGCGTGTGCTTGTTCACAGGGCTCGCACATGCCCGTTAGCAGGCGAGGCAGAAACCAACTACCCAACCAAACAAATAAAACACACATATACCTGTCCTGAGTGGGGTTCAGAATGGGGTGGACACCACAAGTCACGTGTTCCAGAAGTTCATTTAAATGCCATGCCCAGAAGGAGAGGCTCACAGGGACACAGAGGCTGTGTTTGATCCTAGGTTCGGAGAGGATGGGAAGTGCTGGCTTCCACTTACAAGAGGACATTCTGAAAGTAGAGGGCAGTGGTTACACGGTGAAGTATACTAAATGCCACAAAATAGTCACTTTAATGTGGTTAGGATGTGGCTGAGGGTGTGGCTCATTTGGTAAAGCCCTGGGGTCTACCTAAAGTACCACATCAATCAGGCTTGGTAGTGAGTGTTCAGGCCAGCCTGAGCTACAAGAGGTTAAAATGCAACCAACAAGGTGGTGAATGCCTGTGATCCCAACTCAGAGACTGAGGCAGGAGGAATGCCTAGAATTCAAAGCCATTTGGCTACACAGCAAGACTCTATCTGTAAAATAAAATAAAATGATTATTTATATTCTCTATGCATTTGACTTTAATTTTGAAAACAAGACCCTTCTGTTTAATGGCTTGATTTGCATTATGGAATAGTCAACCTTTCTGCTAAGACTGGGTGACAAAAAGAGGCACAATGTTACAAAATTTCCAGGGCAGAGAGAGCACAACAGGGCTCTGAGTCAGAAATGAATCCCCATTCATCTTCTCCCTCGACTTCTGGTAAACATACACTCGGAATGAAGCCGGGGTTTAACCGAGAGTTAAATTTAGCAGGCCTTCCTCTGAAGCTGTTTCCCTGCCTGTCGCAGCTCCTCACCCCCAGTTCCTGGAGCCTCCATGCGTCGCCAGTCTCCGCTTTTCCTGCCTCCTTCATTCAGGCATTCCCCTGCTCCCACGCGGAAGTCGCTTGCGCTCAGCCCCAGCCCTAGCAGTGACTAAGCCTGGAACGGAGCCTTTCTCTCTGCCAGAGCTCCATGTGGGTCCTGAACGTCAGGGAGGGTGGCTGGGAGGCTCATGAAAATGGCTGTAGTAGCCCCAGGTGTTCACACTGACCAGCAATCCATGAGGACTCCTGTGGCGAGCACACAGGCAACATGCCTGTGGTCTCAACATCCTTGGCAGGACAATCACATGGACCCAGGATTTGGAGACCAGTTCTGGGCAAGAGAAACAGAGCCTAGCGGTGGTAGTGCACACCTTTAATCTCAGGACTCCAGATCTTTGTGAGTTCTGAGTTTCAGGACAGCCAGAGCTACATAGTGAGGACCCTGTCTCAAATACAACAAAACAACCACAAACAGCACTAGCAGGCAGAGGGTTTAGATAAAGGTAAAGATGCTTGTCAGCAAGTCTGATACTTGGCATTGATCCCCAGAACCATAGTGGGAGAACTAAAAAGCCCTTCTCTGACTTCTGCAGCACACAGTGGGATTTGCACACACACCAAATAAATGCAACTAAAAACAAACACTGGGTTGGGGTGGCAAAGGTCCCCAGCATTTGCAGGTGGAGACAGCAGGTGGAGGAGTTCAAGGTCATCTTCAACTATTTGTTAGATCCTCTCTGGCTCCAACATAGGGACGGTGGAGGTGGCTCTGGGGTTACGAGCATACTTACTGCTCCTAGCAGCAAAGTGACCTGAGTTCCACCTTAGCATCCACAGCAGGCGGCTCCCACCCAGTCAGTCCAGCTCCAGGGATCTGCCGGCCCCTTCTGCACTCACAGATGAATGGACCCAGACGCGGACTCATGAATAAAGATAAAATACCTCTTGTAAAGAGCCACACCAAAGCAAGTAAAGAGACCCCATTCTGGTGCTCCTGTTAACCCAAAGGATTCAGTCAGCAGGTCACACGTGCTCAGCAGACGCCGCTGGCACCATGGTCACAACAGCTACCAGAGGAATGGGTCAGAGAGAAATGTGACACACACGCACGCGCACAATGAAATTTGCCATAGAGAACAAAACTGTCCCAGAAAGACAAATACTGCACTTTTCTAGAATCTTATATAGATACATAAAATAATGTGTGCTTCTATGACCTAGAAATCAAAGTGACAGTGTCTAGGGGACAAAGTGTGATAGTGATGGTGGAGAATTTGGGAAGAGGGTTAGAGAACACACTCAAAGTGCATTATGTAGTAACTAGTGTGGAGATTTCTTTATGGAACCCTGTTCCAGATACACTAGTGGAAATGGAAGGTGTGTGTGTGTGTGTACTTGTGTACTGCTCCCCTTAAGCAATGACAAAAATAGCTCTAGGCTTCCATTCTGAGCAATGTGGCAGTCACTGGGCAGGACTTTGTCTTTCATGAAACTTTGTGTCCAGGGATTAGAAAATGCTGATTACTCTCGACAGATATGGTTTACCAGCTGCATATAATCCCTTTGTTATAGTGATATTTTATTGATGTTTTAATAAATAAAGCTTGCCTGAAGATCAGAGGACAAAACTAAGCCATTATAGGCCAGGCAGTGGTGGCACACACTTTAATCCCAAGATTTGAGAGACAGAGGCAGAAGGATCTCTGTGAGTTCAAAGCTACCCTGGTTACACAAGATCAACGCAGAAACAGATCCAAGTGGTGGTGGCTCACACCTTTAATTCTAGTCCCAGGGAGTCACGTGCCTTTAATCCCAGCACTAGAGGTGAATACAAGATGAATACAAATCTGCAGGTGACCCACTGGGCAAGTGGCTTCACCTTTCTGTGCCTCAGTTTCCTTGTCTATGGATATGGCAGTAGTACCTGCCAGGTAGAGTTGGCCAGGATGCTATCTGGCACTGGACATGATGTATTCATAGAGTTTAGGGTCAGGCAGAAAGGTGGAACCAAGTGACAATTGGAAAGTAGCTCCTGTACTGGGAAACTGGTATTGCCACATCAATAAAGTTTAAACAAACAAAAAAGGGGCATTAAATAAAAAGCACTTTGTCTTAGGGCTTCTATTGCTGCAACAAAACACCACGACCAAAGAGCAAGTTGGGGAGGAAAGGGTTTACTAGGCTTACACTTCAGCATTGCTGTTCATCCCTGAAGGAAGTCAGGACAGGAACTCAAATAGGGCAGGAACCTGGAGGCAGGAGCTGATGCAGAGGACATGGAGGGCTGCTGCTGTTTCTGTGGCCATGAGAAGCAAACTACAGAGCTTCACAAACCACATAGGAGTTTATTAGGGAAGAGGGGAAAGTCAGCCAGCAGTCGCTGAGGTTCCTCACTCCTGCCCCAGGGCCAGGAGTTGGCCAGGGCCACCTCCTGAGAGCTCAGGCAGTCCTCTTCAGTGGGCACAGATCTGTAGAGGTGGGACAGCTCACCGACTGATCTGCTCCGGGGACTGTGCACTGAGTCTCCCTGGGGAGCAGCAACGGAGGAGGAACTGGGTGTGCGTCTCGCTACTGTGCCGTGGGTGTGCATCTCACTTCTGTGCCGTTGGTGTGCGTCTCCCTTCTGTGCCGTTGGTGTGCATCTCGCTCTGTGCCGTTGGTGTGCGTCTCGCTCTGTGCCGTGGGTGTGCGTCTCGCTACTGTGCCGTGGGTGTGCGTCTCGCTACTGTGCCGTGGGTGTGTGTCTCCCTTCTGTGCCGTGGGTGTGCGTCTCCCTTCTGTGCCGTTGGTGTGCGTCTCGCTCTGTGCCGTGGGTGTGCGTCTCGCTACTGTGCCGTGGGTGTGCGTCTCCCTTCTGTGCCGTGGGTGTGCGTCTCGCTTCTGTGCCACTGTAGGCCTTGGAAATATGACAGTGACTCTGAGCGACTCTGAGCATGGGGTGGCCCAAAGCACAGCTTCAACCGTGCAGGAGGTGGTTCGGGCGGAGGCAACAGGGGAGGAGAGGAGACAGGCGGCAGGAACACGCAAGCTGTGGCAGAGGCTGTGGCCCCAGCGGGGCAGGGCTATTAGAATGCGGGAATCCTAACAGGTACTCCTTACTGCTTGCTTCACATGGCTTGCTCAGCCTAGTTTCTTACAGTTAGTACTCAGGATCACCAACCTGGGGACGGCCCCACCCACAATGGGCTGGGTCCTCCCCCATTGATCACTAAATGAGAAAATACTTTACAACTGGATCTCAGGAGGCATTTCCTCAGCTGAGGCTCCTTCCTCTGATGACTCTAGATTGTGTCAAATTGGCATACACAAAACCACACAGTACACACCTGCAATCCCAGCACTCAGAGGTAGGAGTTTTTGAGTTACAGGCCATACTGGGCTCCATGTATACTATACTATGTAGAGAGAGTTCATTGCTGACGTGGGCCAAGTATCAAGATCCTGCCTTGCCAACAATGGGATGGGGGTGGGTTGCACACACTGGCAGCTTTCAGGCATCTCCTCCTCCCTCAGAGCCCCAGCTCCAGCCTCTTGCCGGACCCACTAGCCTTGGCCTCAGGAACTTGGGAACAATGTAGCTATTTGTCTCTACCTCCTTCTCCAGACATGGAGCCACAATCTTTCCCTGGTTTTGTGGGGGGAGAATGAAAGGTGGGTTGTGTGTAGCCCATGTCAATAGAGATGTCCCGTAAGACAGCCCTGTGCCATGGAAGGCCTAGGCTAGAGGGAGGAGCCAGGAGCTGACAACGTCTAACTGGTGTTCAATCACAGTGGGAGCAGGCATGGTAGTGTACAACTATAATCCTAGCACTTGGGAAGCCAACCGGACAATCAGGAGTTTAAAGGCAGTCTGGATTATGATGCAAGACCCTGTCTGGAAGCAGAGGGGGAAAAAGTTAGAGTGGAGGGCACGACCCAGTACAACCAGAGTGATGGCAGCAGGCCTGTCTTTCAGCAGTCTGCAAGAGGTTGGTGGAGACAGTGGACTGCAGGACTCATGAGGAGGTTGGCACCTTTGTCCATGAATGATGGTGAAGGGGCAGCAAGATGGCTTAGTGGGTTAAAGGTGCTTGCTGCCAAGCCTGATGACATGAGTTCGATTCCCAGGACTCATGGTTGGAAAAAGAATCAATTCTGCAAGTTGTCTTCTGGCCTCTACATGTCATCCATGGCATGTATGTGCATGTGCATGCGTGCACACACAAACAAATGAAATGACAGCAAAGGACAAGACCTTCAGTGTCTCTTTCTTTCTCTCTTTCTCTTTCTTTCCTTCTTTCCTCTCTTCTTCCCTTCTTTTTTTCCTTCTTTCCTTTCTCCTTCTTTTTTCTGGAGACAGGGTTTCTGTGTAACAGCCCTGGCTGTTCTGGAACTCACACTGTAGACCAGGCTGGCCTTGAACTCACAGAGATCCACCTGCCTCTGCCTCCCGAATGCTGGGATTAAAGGTGTGCACCACCACCGCCCAACTAAAATTTTTAAGATTAAAAAAATAGGTGTTTGTTGCCAGTGGTGGCTCACACCTTAGCCCCAGTGCCATTTTTGGCCATGCCATTGGAGCAGCAAGGTGCAATTGAAGTTCTAGGTGTCAGCCCCCCAGAAGGGAATCCTCTGATGGGCCAATCTTGTTTAGGGACTGCAGACCCCAGAACGTCTTTTGCTTCTGCTGTGCCTTTACATGTTTGCTGCAGCTCTCTTTCTCTGGTGTCTAGCATGGTGTGAGTGGACATAGGGAGATCTCCACTGCCTGTAATATAATGTGTTTATCTCTTGGAAACATCCCGTTCTACTGGGCATTTTTACCTGTGGATTGTCAAGAAGATGACCCCTCCCTAAGCTGTATGTCTAATTTGATAATAATAATGAATGCCTATACAGAGTTTTGATGAATAAAAATAAACACAATGATATGTTTCGCAGACAGGGCCTGTGAGTCTTGCCTAAAGAAATGCATGGATTGTAGCTCAAGTTAATGACTAACAATTGAGCCCCAGGTCGGGCTGTGGTGGCGCATGCCTCTTATCCCAGCACTTGGGAGGCAGAGGCAGGCAGATCTCTGTGAGTTCGAGGCCAGCCTGGCCTACAGAGCTAGTTCCAGAGTAGTCAGGGCCCACAGAGAAACCCTGTCTTGAAAACAAACAAACAGGAGTTTGTGTGTGGGCATGTTCACACACAGGCAGGTGCCCATAGAGGCCAGAAAGGAATGTTGGCTCCCCAGGAACTGGAGGTAAGGGCAGTTGTAAGCCACTGGATATAAGTGCTGGGAACCAAACCCAGTTCTCTGCTCATACAGCAAACATTCCTAACCCCTGAGCCTTGCCTCCAGCCACACAGAAACATGATAAAAAGATGGAAATGGCTCCCTGATGTCCATCGCTGGGAGCAGGTGGGGAGGTGAAAAGGAAGGCAGTCTGTCTATAAGGGCTGCCAAGATCCCAAGAGCTTTTCCATTTCCTACCTGGACTCTCAAAGTCCAAAGAGCAAAGGACACCAGAGTCTGATTCCTGGGATCAAACACAGCAGGAGAGAACCCACTCTGGTGAGTTGCCTCTGACCGCTATACACAGGCCCTGGCATGAACATATATTGGCTCACACAATAAATACAAATATAGATATACATATACACACACACATAGATGCGCATATATTTACTCTTTTGAGACACGATTTCTCTGTGTAACAGCCCTGGCTGTCCTAGAACTCGCTCTGTAGACCAGGCTGGCCTCAAACTAAAGGAGATCTGCCTGCCTCTACCTCCTGAGTGCTGAAATTAAAGGCATGTGCCACCACAGCCCAGCATTGTTGTTGAGACAGCGTCTCTCTAAGTAGCCTTGGCTGTCCTGGAATGTTGGGGGCTGCAGACCCCCGGCCCCTTGACTTTCTCTGCCTGCCTCAGACCCTTTGCCTGCTGAAGTGAACTGAGCAAAACAACTTGTTTACCTGTGCCTGCAGCTGCTCTGAGCAAGAGGCCCTCATGAGTTCCTGTTGGCAGGGGAGTGAATTCTGGTGGGTTTTACAGCTGGAAATCCCAAGAGCTGGGACATGGTTATCAGTTAAGGGTCCCTATATAAGCTTCCCTGGTGCACAATAAAGTTGGCATTCTTGTATCAAAGATGACCCGTGTCCCCGTGTCTCTGTATGTGTGTGTGTTGAAATCTCCAGCCTGGTTCTCGGCTCCCGGACCGAACCGTATAGCACAGAGCGCATGTGGCATTTTATACTGGCGCTCACTGTGTAGACCATGCTGGCTTCACACTCACAAAGATCCACCTTCTTCTGCCTCTGCCATTCTGGGATTAAAGCCATGTGCCATCACGCCAGGCCCCTAAACTATTAAAAGTCCATAGAAGAGAAAGAAGGCATTCCTGAGGGGTGCTGTCAAACTGTAAGTGATTGACAGGCACATTTGGATGAACTCATGAGGGAGGTGTGGTGTATCTCTTTGTTCTTTACCAGCTGGTAATCTTGCAGACAGCTGGGGACAGCCTGCCTCCACCCAGGCCAGAGCTCTTCCTCAGCTGCTTTTCTGACCAGTACTCAGTCCCTGTTTTCCCTGGCTGCTGAGGAGCAGGAAGGCGCCCAGCCCCAACAGCCTAGAAGCCTTCGAGCATCTGCACAGCCACCCAATGGCTTGAGTCCAGATTTAGGATTCCTGGGAGGTTGATCATTGCCTGGTCATTTCCTAGCCTGGTGACAGGAGCCCAGGCTGGCCAAGAGCCTTCCTGTTTCCCCAATGTTTGTAATGGGGTGGTGGTGCTGACCTGACGGGGCTGTCCAGGGGCAGTTCAGCACCCAAAGAGGTCAGGAGTAGTTTCCAATCGAGACTTCGGGCAAACACAAGGTCGGAAGGCAGGATTAATTTGGTCTGTCTGCTGGATTGTCTAATAAGGTGACCAGTGCTGGAAGACGGGCTGGCCTAGGGATGTTCTAGACTTTTCTGTGTCACACACACTAATGGGAGCCCATTGTAGGTCCCTTAGCATCAACCATGTCCCTTCCTTGAACATTATCAGAGAGGACATTGTTTTCTAGAAGTCACACAAAGGTGATGGGAAGGGGGAACTTGGTGTCTGTTCTTTCTTTTTTTAATTGACTTTTATTGAGCTATTCATTTTTCCCTGCTCCCCTTCCTGCTTCTCCCCTCCCCTTCAACCTTCTCCCATGATCCCCAATTTATTCAGGAGATCTTATCTTTTTCTGCTTCCCATCTAGATCCATGTATGTCTCTTAGGGTCCTCATTGTTGTCTAGGTTCTTTGTCTGCTCTTTAATAGTAGTAATAAAACAATAGGGACCGTGAGATGGCTCACTGGGAAAGGGGCTTGCTACCAAGTCTGACCACCTGAGTTGGATGCCTGTGCCCCACATGATGAAAGGAGGGAACCAACTCAAGGTTGCTCTCTGACCTTCACAAAGAATCCATGGCACCACATGGACACATACATGCACACACACACACACACACGTATGCACACACATTTATGGCAGACTTATGGAGGTTAGACAACAATCTGCAGAAATCACTTCTCTCTTTTCTTTTTTTCTTTCTTTTTTTTTTTTTTTGGTTTTTCGAGACAGGGTTTCTCTGTGGCTTTGGAGCCTGTCCTGGAACTAGCTCTGTAGACCAGGCTGGTCTCGAACTCACAGAGATCCGCCTGCCTCTGCCTCCCGAGTGCTGGGATTAAAGGCGTGCGCCACCATCGCCCGGCTCACTTCTCTCTTTTCATCATGAGGGTTCAAGAATTGAACTCAGGTTGCTAGACTTCAGGTACCCTATTCTGCTAAGCCATCTTACTTGCCCTAGGTTTCTTTTTTCATCTTTTGTTTTGTTTTTGTTTGTTTGTTTTTCTGTGTTTATCCTTTTCTCTGTGTTTATCCTGGAGCTCACTCTGTAGACCAGACTGACCATGAACTCAGAGAGATCCACCTGCCTCTGCCTCCCAAGTTCTGGGATTAAAGGCATCACCAAGCAGATTTCTTTTTTGCTTTATGTGCATTTGGTGCTCTGCCTGCATGTATGTCTGTGTGAGGGTGTTATATTCCTTGCAAATGGAGTTACAGACAGTTGTGAGCTGCCATGTAGGTGCTGGGAATTGAACCCGGTCCTCGGGAAGAGTAGCCAGTGTTCTTAACCAGTGAGCCATCTCTCCAGCCTCTCTCTTTTCATTTTTTTTCCTCTTTCCTCTCTCTCTCTCTCTCTCTCTCTCTCTCTCTCTCTCTCTCTCTCTCTCACACACACACACACACACACACACACACACACCTTTTGAAATTGTTTTTGAAAGCCACAGAACTGGGACTTACATAAAAAGCCAGATGCGGTGGTTACATCTGTAGCCCCAGCCTCCTGTAGGAAGGGAGGCACAGACAGTAAACACACCTAGATATGTTCTGCAGGCTAGCTAGTCTTGAGCACACATCTCAGCAGCAGACACACTACCTCAGAACTGACTCTTGCCAAGTTGTCCTCCTCACGTCACATAGCACTGTGGCCTGCGTCTACTTTTTCTCTCCCATATGCACACATCGATGTTTGGAACATTTTTTAAAATCCTAGACTATTCTACTTTATAACTCTAAGAGGCAGATATCAATAGAGGGGTGGGTAGCTGAAGGGAAGCAGCCAGCTTCCAGAGGAAGAAAAAGAACAAACTTTAGCATTTCTGCAGCCACACAAGACCAGGACTCCTGCCAAAGAGAAAGTGCAGGGTTGGGAGCAGGCATGCTCTGGCATGGACACTCTGGAGAGGTTCTAGGCTTCAGTGTGGAGCCTCCACTTCTGCCACAGCTCCAGTCCTGGCAGCCCCCAGTCCAGGCAGGTTCCCACTTAATTGGAGAGCAATGTGTTGGAGGAGGGGAAGACCGAGGCCTTTGGGCCTCCCTGTAGAGTCCTGTGTCCTGCACTTGGCCCTGGGCTCCAAGCCAGGTAGTGTTGATTCTTAGCGGCCTGGGAAAGAAACTGTTTTCTGGAGGCCTGCGCTTAGAAGATGATTTTAGATTTTTTTTTCTTTTTTCTCCCCCACTAAGAACAGGTGGGGTGGGGAGGTGGGGGAGTGTGGTGTGGTGTTGCAGGAGGCTGGGAGACTGTTTCAGGCAGGGTGCTTCTGCCTGAGTGGAAAGGTATCAGAAAATGAGTGGGCTGAGCTTGTGTGTCTCGCCACAGCTGACTCTAAGGGACACTTCCGGTGGCTCCAGCTGAGAGGCTGACCCTCTGCCCAAAGGAGGTCAATCAGTTTGGCTGCTCTCCGTTGAAGCATTTTCTTTCTTTCTTTCTTTTCTCTCTCTCTCTCTTTCTTTCTTTCTTTCTTTCTTTAAGATTAATTTATACAGTATCCTGCTTGTAGGCCAGAAGAGGGCACCAAATCTCATTATAGGTGGTTTTGAGCCACCATGTGGTTGTTGGGAATTGAACTCATGACCTCTGGAAGAGCAGCCAGTGCCTTAACTTCTGAGTCATCATTAACAGAGGTAACACAGGCCAGTTTTTCAGGTGATGAGGAAGCCTTGTTCTATAGATCTAACCAGTATTATCTGATGGGCCAGGGGTGGTGAACACCTTTAATCTCAGCACTCAGGAGGCAGGGGCAGGCAGATCTCTGAGTTTGAGGCTAGCCTGCTCTACAGAGTGAGTTCCAGGACAGCCAGGGCTACATACACCTGGGTGGTACAGGGAGACTGATAGACCAAGGCACTGGTGCTTCAGTACGGGATCCCTGCTGTTGGAGGGCTCCTGAGGGCTGGGATTAAAGGTATGCACTACCACTGCCTGGCCCAACCTTTTATATTTTAAAAAAGATTTCCTGCACGGTGGTAGCATATCCTGGGTTTCCAGGCTTTGTATGGAGGATATAGAAGGTGAACTCACTCTTTTCCAGGCAGCATTGAGTCGGATCTGAAGGAGTCTCAGGTCGGGGCTCTAGAATAATACCTGGACAGAAGCAAAGCTGCTTAGTTCGTGCAGTAGCTTGGTAGCTGGCCTGGAGTAACAAATGCTATCTGCAGAGAGCAGCTTGGTGCCAAGGACCAATGTCACATTTTCCTAGGTAATTCCAGTGAGGAATTTTTGACCTTGGCCGTTCAGCATTAGGCCCCAAAGACTGTAGTCATCTGTGTGAAACGAGATTGTCCGGCTCTTCAATGCGGGAGGAATGCAAAAGCCTGAGAAGCCACTGCAGAACTCCACTGATCCACCCCAGCCCAAGCTGGCGATTCTCAGAGTTGGGCCAGCAATGTAGCTCTCAGGAATAAAGCCTGAGGTCTGTTAAGAGTCATGTTCTGAGACTCGAGGGAGTATCATTACAAAATGAAGGCCAGGTACATGCACTTAATACTAGCACAGAGGGGCATAGTGGAGGAGAGGCAGGTGGATCTCATAGTGAATTCCAGGAAAGCAAGAGCTATGTAGAGAGACCCTGTCTCAAAAAACTAAACTAACAAGACATATCTGTAACTGCGGCTCTCGGGAGGCTGAGGTAGGAGGATTGCCATGAGCTCAAGGCCAGCCTTTTCTATAGTGAAACTCAGTATCAAAAAGGGGTGGCAGCATTTGGGGTGATGATTCAGTGGGTATCTGATGTACAAGCATGATGACCCAAGTCTGAATTCCCAGCGCTTTTGGGGACAGAGACAGGAGGATCACTGGGGCTTGCTGCTTGCTAGCCTAACTCCAGGTTCAGTGAGAGATGCTATTTCAGGAGGACCTGGCAGTGACAGAGCAGGACACCCGGCAGCCTTCTCTAGCTTCTGCAAACATAAACACACAGAGGATCTAGCATGACTAAGACAGTGCTTGTCAGCATACAGGGACCACAACCTCTCTTCAGGAGTGCAAACTGTCCTTGTAAAAGCCTTAAGGGGAAAAGTAAAGTTCACAGCACAGAAGGGAAAGAAGACAGGGCTCTGACACTGGGGAAACTCAGGGTTCCTGAAGGGGAAGGTTTTTTTCCTTATTATTGGTTTTTTAAGACAGGGTTTCTCTATGTAGCCATAGCTGTCCTGAAACTTGCTTTGTAGACCAGGCTGGCCTCGAACTCAGAGAGATCCTCCTGCATCTCTGCATCCCAAGTGCTGGGATTAAAGGCACGCATCACCATGTCTGGCTTTCATTATTTAAAAATGTTTTGATGGGGCTGGAGAGATGGCACAGAGATTAAGAACACTGGTTGCCCTTCCCCGGGGTCCAATTCCCAGTACTCACATGGCAATTCACAACTGTCTGTAACTTCGGTTCCAGGGTACCTGACACCCTCAAGCAGACATGCATGCATGCTAAACACCAATGCACATAAAAATAATTCTAAAAAAAGTTTTCACTTATTGGGCACAGTGATGCATGCCTTTAATCCTAGCACTTGGAGGCAGCGGCAAGCTGGCGAATCTTTGAATTGGAGGCCAGCCTGTTTTTTTCTACAGAGTGAGTTCCAGGGTAGCCAGGGCTGTACAGAGAAAAATGAACAAAAAAAGCAGGCCATTGACACTCTTAGATATGTGCTCCTAAGCAATATCAGAGATGCAAATTTCACACAGGGAAGAATAATCTCTGGTTATTTTAGTAAGAGTTCATCAGTCAATGGAGCGTGGGAAAGCAAAGTGCTTTACCTGTTAAGAATATGACAGCAGCTTCCGTCCCGTACCATGTCAGACTGAAGCACAACTCTTTGACCTTTTAAAATAACATTTTATTTACACATCTTGATTTTTGTTTTCCTGGAACATTTTTAAAAGACCTTCAAGTAGTTTGGAAACCTCTGCCTATCTGCTGCTTCCTCTGGCCACAGCCTTCCTGGGCACTTTCCCAGACCTGTGCTGCGAAGTGCGGCAGGGCTGCTTGGTGGATTGCAATGGAATAGGGAGCCAGCTTTGGAACTACTTCCAGTTCTCTTCATTAGCATGCTACCACCCACCCCAGCTTCTGCAAGACAAGTGGGGCTGAGACCAGGGCTGTAACAGTGTAAAATGCTCTCTAGATCAAGTGGGAGCCCCGTGAGAGGCTGATGTGCTCCTGCCCTGGCTCCAGGAGCCTGTGTGGCTCAGGCCTGAGAATCTGAGTGCTGGTCTGCCCTCAGGAAGAGCCGTGGAGGTCTGAGTACACTCATTCTGCAGTTACAGGTGGGATTTGGGGAAATGCTGCAGCACGTTCCACAGAACTGGACACAAGCAATGTGCCAACAAGCTGATTCAGGTCAAAGGACAAGGTCCAATCAGAAAAAAAAAGAAAACAGCCCTAAAGTGTGACATTTCAAACCTCTGGCTGATGATGAAGTAGAAGATCAAACTGCACTACACACTGCTGTCCTAACTGCTCAAGCTCGTCTACAAGTCAGGTCAATCCCACAAGGTGTCCCTTCACTTCTGCTCAATTACTGTGCTACTAGTTATCAGATGTTCCGGCTCTAGAGAGAGGCACACAATCCCTCTGTTGGTCACAATAAGTATCATACAGCTGTTTGAAAGGGACTGTGCTGTAGGCAGGTTCTGGAGCGAGAAGCAGCCTTTGCTTAAATCCTAAAAGCGAAACTGAAAATCTGCCCATGCTCTCTCTAGCTGCGACATCAACATGAGCCTGGCCTGTAACTAGTCAGTGTACACCGACCCCAGCAATGCACACAGCTGGTCAGGACCTCTCTCCAGACTTGCCCCTGGCTGACTCTTGCTAGATGGAGCCAGTAAGGCTTTTCATATTTGACAGGCGCATTTGTATGGAGTCATCAAAAAGAGAACTGTCACCATCTTCCCTCCACTGGGTCTACTCCATCTGCCCCAGTTCCTTGTTTTTCCGGCCTTCAAGCCAGGCATGGCTGCTGAGGACAAGCCTGTGCCTGCTTTACATGCTAGCCCCTTCTCTGTGACACTCAAGCAGCTCTTGAACTCCAAAAGGGAAGAGAGGGACGGCAGGAGAGATGATTGCTCTGCAGTGGGCAGCAGGCTCCTCTTCTGAAGGCAGCTGGAACCTCTGGGAGGCGCTGTGCTTTAGTGCTAGGTAATGCGGCTCTAAGGTCACATCATGTAATAAACCTACCCCAGAATTCAACTGCAAGTGCTCCAACTGAATAAATACAAGGGAAGAACACGTAAGACTGGGGTCCCCCCAGCTGGAAGGCAGAGTGGCCATGAGGTGTCTAAGGTCTAGACTCACCACCTTGCAAAGCGCTGCCAATGCCACCCTCTTTCAGTCTCATCAGATCACACGCCATAAATGAAGGAGCCACACTGCAGTTCATCCTCAGGCATACTTATTAGGGCCCACCCTCCCACTCAGCAAAGGTCCCAGCACACCCTGCGGTGCCCAGGAAGTCTTAGGAACAAGTCTCTGAAGGTCACTTGCCCCTCTTGCCGCGGCCCTTCCTGGACGGCAGCTTCCCACCAGCCCCAGAAGAGGGTGGGTTGGGGGCCGAGGGGATGTTGATCTGCCCTTCTTGGATCTCCTGCCGTGTCTCTGCGGGCAGGTGGCTGATCTGCTGCTGTGTCTCCAGGTAGAACATGACATCACGCAGCTGCTCCTGGATCTCGGTGATCTGCAGGTCCTTTTGATCACAGGTCTCCTTCAGCCGCCTCTCCTCTTCCTTTAGCCTGTTCTGCAGCAGCAGCTGGTTGGCGCGCAGACACTTGTTTAGCTCCTGCTCCTCCTGCAGCTCTGTGCTGAGCTTGGCCACTCTGGTGTTCAGCTGAGTGCACCTCGAGCAAAACAGAGACAGAGCTAGCTTCACCTGCTCTAAGTCCCTTTGTGCTCTGGGAGCTTAGAACCATTAGTGCAGGCCCTTCCCTGCTAAGCTCAGCAGCAGCAACTCTGTCAGACATGACCACGATGAGGAACCCACAAAAGTAGCATCTTCTGAGATAAGTGCTCTAACATCATAAATTGTTAAAGGAGGGAAAGGATTCAAGAGTGGGGGTGCTCCTTTTTCAAGGCTCACTTCTAAGGGAAGAATTACAAATCAAGACACTAGGGCTGGAGAGATGGCTCAGGTTAAAAGCACTGACTGTTCTTCCAGAGTTCCTGAATTCAATTCCCAGCAACCACATGGTGGCTCACAGCCATCTTTAATGAGATCTAGTGTCCTCTCCTGGCAAGTGTATGAATAACAAATAAATTAATTTAAAAAATATCCCATTCAAGACACTATAGCAGGTATATGTATCAAAATGACAAAGTAGTCAGGTAGGGTGGCTCCAGCCTGTAATCCTAGAACTCAGGAAGCTGAGGTAGGAGCAATGTTTGAATTCAGGGCTATATTGACTGAATGGTTTAAGAGCACTGGCTGCTCTTCCAGAGGACCTGGGTTCAATTCTCAGCATGCACATAGCAGCTTACAACTGTCTGTAACCCAACTCCAGGGGATCTGACACTCTTGCACAGAATCATGCAGATAAAACACCAATAAATATAAAATAAAAATAAATTAAAAAAATAATTCAGGGCTACAGCACAAGAGTCTATACCAAAAGACCAAACCAAAGTTTGGGGTTGTGGCACCCATCTTTAAAACAGCACACAGGAGGCAGTGGCAGCTAGATCTCTGTGATTCCAGGCCAGCCCGGTCTACATAGTAAGTTCGGAGCAGTCTACATAGTGAGACCCTGTCTCAAAACAAAACAAAACAAAACAACCGAGATAAGGAATGATAAAGGAAGATGTCCAATGCTGACCTCTGGCCTCCACAGGCTCACCCTGGAACACATGCACACACGGACATACATAGACACAGACACAGACACACACCCCTGCTCACAAATGTCAAGTTTTGTACTATACAATTCAAAAATAAACATTAGGTCAGTACTCGGGGGATCTTTGTGAGCTGGAGGTCAGCCTGGTCTACAGAGTGAGAGACCCGATCTTGAAAACAAACATACACATACTGGAAACTCACGTGATGTGTGAAAAGTGGATGGAGAAAACGGAAGAAGATCTTTAGAACTATTTTTGAAACTTTCCTATAAATTTCAATCTATTTCAAAGAAAAGGTTATTTTAAGAGAAGCAACACTAAGGAGCAAACATCCCTCTTAAAGGTACCTTGATGTACTATACTGTATGGTCACAGCAACAGTTCAGCCACTTCTACAGTGTAATTAAAATCTACCCTGTTCGGTGCTTGAGATCAAACACAGGTCCTTGTGAATGCTGGGAATATACTCGCCCACTGACTTACGGGCTAGGCTAACCACTGCCACCAGTGACAACCATCCCCCCGTCCCCCACTGTAGTTCTTGTCATGCTGGTCATGGTTTTTTGCTCAAGGATTGGCATCATTTGCCCTCAGTCCTGTCCAAGGGATAATCTGTGACATGGATTTGGATAAAACTTCTTTCCTGACTCCGGCTCCCAGTCAAGACGGCTCTTAGAAACTGCAGGCAGAAATGGAAGCCATCTGTACACACGGCAAGCACACGGATGCAGGAGAATTCAGTGCTCCACCTGGCACCCACCTCAGGGGAAACACAAATTGTACTTTTTTGTTTTTACGTTTATTTCCTGAATGTGTGTGTACACATGTGACAAGGTGCACGTGTGGCCGTCTGAGGACCATGCGTATGGGAATCAGTTCTTTCCTTTACCCACATGAGTCCTGGCATCAAATATAGTTTGTCGGGGTTGGCAGTTAAGCCATCTTACTAGCCCCTAACTGCACAATGAGAAGTCACTGTAACTCTGCTCCAACTCATAGAGAACCAGAAAACCTATATGATGTACTTGTTGAATATGGGGTGTTGCCAAGGAGGCAAAGGTCCTTCTTGTGATGCATGGGGCCAACAGCTGAGGGATACCTACTTTCTTTCCACAGACTGCTTCTCCTTCAGAAGGTCACTGAGCCTGAGCTCCAGGCTGTCACACTTCTCAATGGTCTCTTTAAATTTGGTCTTCATGTTGTTAATCTAAAAGTGCAAATGGAGGTCAGGCAGAATCATGTGGATCTTGCGACTCCCCCCCCCCCCCCCCCCCCCCCCCCCCCCGCCTGCCACTATAACCAGGACAACCCAAACTTGGAAAGTCGAAGTGAGCCACTTGGAAGGAATTGTGACAAAAAAAAATTGTGGAAAACTTTCTTCTAGGATAAACAAGGACCAGGAGCTACCGGATGCGCAGGAAAGCTACTCAAAGAATCAAACAGGGTAATCCAGGCTTTGGAAGAAAGGAAGGTTTGCCCAAGGTTAGAGCAGAGCTCTCATTATTAACTATCAGCCCCTGTTCCTCCCAGAGCACATTCCTGAAGTTATCTCCAGCAACTAGTGAAGAACTGGGGACCTACCTCCCACCTGCAATTGAAGCACTTAGGCTAAGACAGGAGGATTGCCAAGAGTACGCTGGGGTACACAGTGAGTCTCAGGTCATCCTCAGCTATAGAGATTCTGTCTCAATAAACTAAAAAACTCAAAAACCAAAGAAAACCATGAGACTGGATTCTACTAGCTTGGTTTTGTTTTGTCCTCCAACTCACTGCTTTTCTGATGTGCCATGAAGCCATACGAATTGAATGTTTGTCTCGGGTCAGTCTATAAGGCAATATACCTGCAGAACCAATTCATACTTCGGAGAATTAGAAAGAACCAAGTTACGTAGGTCAGGTGAAAGCAGTGCTACTAAGCGTTCTTCGGAGTCTAGCTAGAGGAACATGTGAAGAGCTGCAGAGCTGGGAGCTGCCTCAATTCCATCTAAGTCTTAGAAACTGAGAGAAGATGAAGGGAGCATAGTAAAATTGAGGAGGCTGGGCTGCTAAGCAACAGCATCCAGGAGCCTTTATTCCCACACCTCTCAATAAGCGATGCCACAGGTCAACAAGCTTCTAAGGAAATAGGCTCAGCAAAAGACAAGGCAATGGTCCGAGGTCACCCAGCTGCAGGGTCGGGGATCCTGCCTAAGACAAAGCCTGGCCAAAGTCAAGCCCTCTAAAACTGAAGGGCAAAGTTTTATGTCCTCTTCTTGGGGCACAGGTGATAGGGTCACACTTTAGCCTTTCTTTTTTGCCTTGTCTGATTTATCTATCTACCTATTTACTTCTTTTGGTTTTTCAAGACAGAGTTTCTCTGTATTGTGTTGGCTGTCTTGGAACTAGCTCTGGAGACCCGGCTGGCTTCCAACTCAGAGATCTGCCTGCTTCTGCCTCCCGAGTGCTGGAATTCAAGGCACGTGCTACAAGTGGCCCTTGTTTTATTTTTTTGAGACAAAGTCTTACTCTGCAGCCTAGGGTGGCTTTTAACTTAGCAAGCTTCCTGCCAAAGACTGCCAAATGCTGGATTTCAGGTGTGAGCCACCAGGCCCAGCTACTTCAACACTGTTTAGGGTAAGAGATCACTAAACTCTCCTGCTGCTTCTGTTCTCCCCTGCCTTCCTCTGCAGAGCAGTAGGTAAGATAGAAATTAATATCAAAAGGACTCAAATACATTTTGGTTCATGAAAATATTAAGCCAACCATCTTAAAATCAAGATGAAAACTTTTTTTGAGAGGTCTTATGTAGCCTAGGCTATCTTCAAACTCATGATGAAGCCCAGGATGGCCCTGATCTTCTGATTCTCCTGCTTCTTCTCCCCAGGTGCTGAGATTATAGGTGTGCACTATGGCCATCTCTGGAAAAGGTCTTGGTGCTGCCACAGACAGATGCTATACTAAGGTTAATGTTTAAGAAACACACCAAAGATGAGCAGTGGTGGTGCACACTTTTAATCACAGCGTTCAGGAGGCAGAGACAGATGGGTCTCTGTGAGTTCGAGGCCAGCCTGGTCTACAGAGAGAGTTCCGGGACAGCTAGGATGGTTACACAGAGAAACCCTGTCTTGAAAAACAAAACAACAACAACGAAAAACACCCCAAAGGACTAATGAGATGGCTCAGCAGGTATAGGTGACTGCTGCACAATGCTGATAGTCTGAGTCAACATTCAGAATCCACTTAAAGGTGGAAGGAGAAAACTGAGTCCACAAAGTTGTCAACTGACTTCTGCACTAGCATACTTGTGTGCACACACATGAGATACACATGCACACACAACAGAAACAAGCTTCACAAAACAGTAGATGTAGTGTAATTTACTCCTACATCTACCATATTCTATGTAATAAAAACACCAGTTGTGATCTATCAAACTGATTTTTACAGTTTACAACTGAGAGAAGTATGGATTTCAATGGAGCTAGAGGTCTGAAAAGATGTATCTTCAGAGGTCCCACTTATGTCCACTGCCTAACTGTGTTAGGCATAGATCTTTATAATCAGCCCCATGAAAACCAAGAGCTGGAGAGATGGCTCAGTGGTTAAGAGCACTAGCTGCTCTTCCAGAGGACCTGGGTTCAATTCCCAGCACCCACATAGCAGCTCACAACTGCCTGTAACTGGGCTGGAGAGATGGCTCAGTGGTTAAGAGCATTGCCTGCTCTTCCAAAGGTCCTGAGTTCAATTCCCGGCAACCACATGGTGGCTCACAACCATCTGTAATGAGGTCTGGTGCCCTCTTCTGGCCTCCAGACATACACACAGATAGAATAATATTGTACACATAATAAATAAATAAATTTTTGGGCTGGAGAGATGACTCAGAGGTTAAGAACACTGTCTGTTCTTCCAGAGGTCCTGAGTTCAATTCCCAGTAACCACATAGTGGCTCACAACCATCTGTCATGAGATCTGGAGCCCTCTTCTGTCATGCAGGCAGAACATTGTATACATAATAAATAAATAAAATCTTTTAAAAAAAATAAAAGAAAAAGAAAGGAGATTTGATGCCTTCTGACTTCTCTGGACTAGTTAGTACACAGTGCACATATATACATGCAGTTAAAACATTCATACACACAAAAAAAATGAATAAATATTTTATTTTCCTTTTCTTTTTGTTTTTTTGAGACAGGGTTTCTCTGTGTAGCACTGGCTGCCCCTGAACTCACTCTGTAGACCAGGCTGGCCTTGAATTCAAAGATTCACCTGCCTCTGTCTCCTGAGTCCTGGGATTAAAGGTATGGGCCACTAGTGCCTGGGTAAAGTAAATTTTAAAAAAGAGAAAGAAAACCAAGAGTTTTCACTGGTTCTGAGTGGCTGCTCCTATATCCTTGACAGGCTGGAATAAATTACATTTCCCCAAGTCTAAAAGTATCCTGCAAGTTTCAGGCTTGGCTTATTGCCCCCTCCCCAAATCCCACCACCTCCAAGAATGTTATGAGGCCCGTGACTAAGAATCTGTCACTATCCCCCTTCATGCTCTATTGCTTGGGTGCAAATGGACAGAATGCCAGTCACAAAAGGACACGGCAGGACAAAAGACTTGCATCAGCCCTGAACTTATGGACAAATGGCATCTGTCATTAGAAAACAAAGGCATCATTTTCAAATGCTGTAAGCTTTCATCGGATGCTGCCCTGGCTCCAGCTCACTCCAACATGAAAGCGAATTCCTTGGGGCTTCTCTTCCCGGTCCTAACTTGCTTTTGCTGGCATGTCTTAGAGAATGTGGCTAATCCTGAGGAATCATACAAAGCAGAGAGGGTTCTGCACTTGGCTCGCTAGGGTCTGTGTGAAACAATTTGGGTGGTCATGCTGGGAGAGTCACAAAAAAGCCATTAGTGAAGCTGCAACAGCACACCCACCCAGGGAGTCCTGCAATTCCTGTATGGCAATCACACCCTACTCAGGACGGAAAGGCTAGTGTCCTCTAGGGCCTCTGCACTGGCACTTCTACTGTCTGGAAGCTACTGCAAGAATCTCATTGATAGCCAGGCGGTGGTGGCGCACGCCTTTAATCCCAGCACTTGGGAAGCAGAGGCAGGCGGATCTCTGTGAGTTCGAGACCAGCCTGGTCTACAAGAGCTAGTTCCAGGACAGGCTCCAAAGCCACAGAGAAATCCTGTCTCGAAAAACCAAAAAAAAAAAAAAAAAAATCTCATTGATTGCTTTTAACTAAAGATCATTTCAAAGCCTGAGACAAACACTGGCTGTTTGAAAAGCCAGTTAGTTTCTACTGTTGTTAGGGCTCAGGGAGTTGGGAACTAAGTCACCAGTTGGGCCATTTAGAAAATTAAAAAACAGGCTTTAATTCCAGCACTTGGGAGGCAGAGGCAGGCGGATCTCTGTGAGTTTGAGGTCATCCTGGTCTACAAAGTGAACACTACAAAGTGTTCCAGGACAGCCAGAGCTGCTACAGAGAAACTTTTTAGTTAAAAGCAATCAGTCACCAGGTTAGACACTTACCTCCTCTGCCGTGTCCTTCTCTATGCGAACAATCTTGTTTTCCCAGTATATCCGCTGCGATTCCAGCTGGCTTGTTAGTAAGTATGAATACTAGAAATGAAACAAACAGCCAGATGTGAGCCATCACCAGTACTGAAACCCAGTGAACACTGACCCCATGATAACCAGTACAACTGCATCCAGAATCAAGGTCTCCACAGGCATAGTGGTGCTCCTATACTCACAGCAAAACCAAATGAAATTAGACAATTAATAAAACAACAAAACAAAATAAAAACCAGCTGCTGGACCATGGTGGTTCACACCTTTAAAACCAACACTCCAGGCTAGCCAGGGCTACACAGACAGTCATTATTCCAAGAACCAGAGAGAGGGAGGGAGAGACACAGAGAGAGAAAGAGAGAATGAAAGGAAGAGGGAGAGAGCGGGAGAGAGAGAGAATGGAGACATGGTTTTGCTTATTGCCTCACCCTTGAGGCACTGGCCACTTTCCAACCTTATCAACTGGGCACCTGAGGCTTATACTCCCTTATCGGGCTCATCAGAGTCTATGTTACACTTGGGTTCAACCCAGGTTAACAGGCACTGGGCCAGAGGTACAGAATGGAGCTTGCAATCTAGCTGGGAAAAATCCAAGAATCCAAATTTACACACATACACAGTAATTTTTGTTTTACTTTGGTTTTTGAGACATGATTTCTCTGCATAACAGCCCTGGCTGTCCTGGAACTCGTGTTGTAGACCAGGCTGGCTTTGAACTCAGAGATTCGCTTGCCTCTGCCTCCCGAGCACTGGGATTAAAGGCGTGCGCCACCATGCCCAGCTTCATGTTTTTATTACACTGGATATGTGTTCTATTCATGTGTATGTATGGGGAGGGCAGAATTAGCATCGGCTATCATTCCTCAGGCACTGTCTAGTTTTGAGACAGGGTTTCTCATGGGCCTAAATTCATCTAGTAGGCTAAGCTGGCTGGTCAGTGTCCCAGGGATCTATCTTTATCCATCCTCAGTACTGAGGTCACAAACTTGTACCACCAATTCCATTTTTTTTTTTTTTAAACTTCAGGTTCTGGGGACTCAACTCAGGTCCTCATGCTTGCAAGGCAAGCACTTAACTGACTGAGCCATCTTTCTAGCCTTTTGTGTTTTGTTCTAATTTTTATGTGTATTGGTGTTTTGCATGTATTCCTTCCTGTGTGAGGGTGTTGATCTCCTGGAACTGTAGTTACAGATGGTTGTGAGCTGCCATGTAGGTGCTGGAAATTGAATCTGGGTCCTCTGGGAGAACAGCCAGTGCTCTAACGGCTGCGCCATCTCTCCAGTCCACCTGTCCTAGTTAGGGTTTCTATTGCTGTGAAGAAACACTATGAGCACAGCAATTCTTTTTTTAAAAATTTATTTATTATGTATATAGTGTTCTGGGCACCGGATTTCATTATAGATGGGTGTGTGTCATCATGTGGTTGCTGGGAATTGAACTCAGGACCTCCGGAACAGCAGTCAGGTTAACATTTGAGCCATCTCTCCAGCCCCACAGCAACTCTTATAAGGAACACATTTAATTGAGGTGGTGGCTTATAGTTCAGAGGTTTAGTCCATTATCATCACAGCAGAGAACATGGCAGTGTACAGGCAGACATGGTACTGGCTACATCTTAATCAGAAGGTAAGAGGAAGTATACTGTCACTGAGCATGGTTTGAGCATATAGGAGACCTCAAAGCCTGCCTCCACAGTGACGCACTTCCTCCAACAAGGCCATACCCCCTAATGTGCCACTCCCTTTGGGGGTCATTTTCTTTTAAACCGCCACACTGCCTTTTTGTCCTTTTGATATATAGGGTCTCATAATACCCCAGACTGGCCTCAAATGTCTAGGATGGCCTTGAGTTCTTGATCTTCCTACCTCTACCTCTTCAGTGTGTAAGAAGGTGCACCATTTCAGCTGACCAAGTTGGAATCATTTTGAGCAGCTGGTAACCAAAACCAATATTAAAGTAGTGCTATCAGCATCACGACATCATAGCAGCCAGGTGGAATCGTTGTTATGGGGCCCCATTTTCTTCCTGGAAACTTCAAAGATTACTGAAGGAAAATTTACTGTTTACTTGTGGAAAGCTTAAACATTATTCATATAGACATATATCCAATGAAAGGTATGTGTTTCCAGCTTCTGTGGAGCCACTGACAGGAACATCCTATCTTCTGGCTTTATTGCTGCTATGGAAGATGACCTAAATTGCCTTAATTAATGAACTGGAACTCAAGACAACCAGAAACATCACACTGAAAACAGTAAGGCACGGGGAAGCTTAGAGTTTCAAAAAAGAAACATTTTACAAATTCTCACAGCGGGACTAGAGAGATGGTTCAAAGATTAAGAGCACTGATTACTCTTCCCAGGGTCCTGAGTTCAATTCCCAGTACCCACATGGTGTCTCATAACCATCTGTAATGAGATCTGGTGTCCTCTTCTGGCATGGAGGCAGACATGCGGGCAGGACACTATACATAATAAATGAATACATCTTTAAAAAAAGGAAAAGAAATTCTTCACAGCAGTGACATAACTTAAAAGTTTCCACACAGGGCAGATGACTACATTAAAAGGTCAAAGCACCTTTCTCTGGAGAACGGAAAAAGGCAGCAATAGCAGTTGCTAAGCAACAGCTCACAGTATCTCACCTCTAACTGTAAGGCATCTATCTTCTCTTCCTGGCAGGTATCACCCTCACACTCGTATTGAACGATCTTTCCATCTGTCTTGCTTGCAACCAGTCGATGGACATAATTATCTAAGGAAAGAGAGTTGGCCAGAAGTAGCTTCTTAGGAATGAAAAGTTCTCCCCTCTTAACTCTGAAACATTTTTGTTTTTAGAAATATAAACTAAGCCAGGCGGTGGTGGCGCACACCTTTAATCCCAGCATTCAGGAGGCAGAGGCAGGCGGATCTCTGTGAGTTCGAGACCAGCCTGGTCTACAAGAGCTAGTTCCAGGACAGGCTCCAAAACCACAGAGAAACCCTGTCTCGAAAAAACAAAAAAATATAAACTAAATGATGTATGATTTTTATTTAAAAATCGGTCAAATTATTTCAACTTTAGAGAGTGAGAGAGAGTGAGAACAGACATTTAAACTCTCTGTAACTCTTCATCCCTAAGCGTGGCACCCTCAGAGGTGACCGTGCAATCTGTTTGCCTAGCTGCCAGGAGGATGACACACTGAGGGAGTTCCCACAGCAAAGAATCCGAATCAGATTCCCTTACCTCCAGCATAATCCCAGACCCGATGGTTGGTAAGCTGCATGGCGTACGTGTGCTGAGTTTCCTCAAAGTGCTTGTAAGCATGCCGACTTACATACCGTCCACATCCTATGTGGCCACATATTAAGCAAATCCAGAGGTTCTGCCAAGAGAGGAGATCTGAATTAATGATGGGAAGCAGAGACATGTGATCTGGCTCACATGGCTTGGAAAGAAGATGACTTGTGAACTGTTTCCACAGACTTCTGAATAAACCCAACCTTCCAAGGTCCTTATTGGTCTACTACTTCCCCTCTTTAGCACCTGCAGAATCCTAAGTACAGATTCACAAGTGATTGATGGGTATCTCAGTCTTTTAAAAGAATAATAGCAGGGCTGGAGAGATGGTTTGGAGGTTAAGAGCACTGGTTGCTCTTCTAGACATCCTGAGTTCAATTCCCCAGCAACCATGTGGTGGCTCACAACCATCTACAATGAGATCTTGTGCCCTCTTCTGGTGTGAAGGACACTGTACACATAGTAAGCAAGTAAATCTTTATTTTATTTTATTTTAAAGAATAATAGCAAATCAAAGCATGAAGAATTTGTGTACTGGACTGGAGAGATGGATCAGCACTGGCTGTTCTTCTAGAGGACCTGGTTTCAATTCCCAGCACCCATAAGGCAGCTCACAACTGTCTGCAACTCCAGTTCCAGGGGCTACAACACCCTCACACAACATACAGGCAAAACAGCAATGCACATAAAATAAAAATGAGTAAATTATTTAAAAAAAAGAATCTATGTGTTCACACATTTGACTATAGACAAAAAGGAATTACTCTCAAGAAGAATTTAAGCTGCACTGGGCAGAAGAAAACCCCAAACCAATAAAGCTGCTCATTAGCACTCCTCACCAGCAATACTTACCTCCTGGACACCACACTCAAAACACTTGTTTTCTTCCACTGGCTCTGGTGTTTGACAGTATCGGCAAACAGGACATCTGACCAGGACATGGAAGATAAGGGTGAGATTATATACAGATGTTGAAATCTGGACTATACACCCTGCCCTCTATGCCTTTTCTTTTATTTTCTTTCTTAAAATTTATTTACTTAACTGAGACAGGATCGTTGTGTGATATTTTGATCATGTTCTGACAATAAAGTTTGCTTTGAAGAAGAGGGCAGAGCTAGCCACTAGCTGACCAAATTAACCACAGAGGTTTTGGAGGACTGAAGAAGTAGTAAGGCAGAGCTAGGAGAGGCTCTCAGTTTTTCTGGATGGGTGAATAGAAGAACTAGGTCACTAGTTGGTTCTCTGCCGATTCTCTGTCCGCTCAGGTTCTTAGCCCAGTATCAGACTCCTGAGTTTTTATTCATAATTAGATAAATGTATCATAGGGTCTCACTACATAGTCCTGGCTGGCCTGGAGCTTGCTATATAGACCAGGTTAATGTTGAACTCATAGAAAGAACAGTTTGCCTCTGATCCCAGGTGCCGAGAATCAGTATGTGAGCTACCACACCCAGCCAATTATTATTATTTTTTTGAGACAGGGTCTCACTAACCCTGGCTGACCTTGAACTTGCTATGCAGACCAAGTGGTATGGAACTTAGAGATCTCTGACTCTGCTTCTTGACTGCTGGGGTTAAATGCATTTGCAACCATACCCTGATCCCAGCCAATTTTTAAAAAGGTTTATTTTTATTTGTATGTGTATGCCCATCGAGGCCAAGAGAGGGCATCAGACCCCTGGAGCTGGGGTTATAAGTGGCTATGAATAACCTTGTGTGGGTACTGGGAACCTAACCTGAGTCTCCTGCAGGAGCAACCAGTGTACTTAACTGCTGAGCCACTCTTCAGACAAACATGGCACTCCTTACCCCAGGTAGTCCAGTCTAAAGATGACCTTTAACTCCTGATCCTCCTGCCTCCACTTCCCAAATGTTAGTATTACAAGTTTGTGCCACCTTGTTCAACTGGGGTAAACCTTTTCTATTATACTCAAAATGAAGTAATATTCAATACTGGTCATCAATATGTTTTGTTCAATGGGTCAATGTGACAGTTGTAGCTGACTGAATTGCCAGCAAGCTCAAGGTATAGCAAGCATCCATTCATTCTTTGGCCAGGTCATGAAGAGCAAGGAAAAGGCACAAGCAGGCAGAAGGCCAAGTTCCTACACTAGCATGGAGGACACTTCCTTTAATATTGAAGATGGGCAGGTGCAGTGCTGCATGCCTGTAGGGCCAGGACTCTGGAGAGGCAGAACTGCATAAGTTCAAGGCTAGCCTCAGCTACAAGTGACAAGCTGGACTTAAATGGCAAGGGCTTATTTTTGCTTTTAAAGACTTAATTTATGTGCATGTGTGTGCATTCACGCCTGAGCATATTATATGCATCATGAGCATATTATATGCACCATGTGAAACAGTGATGGAGGAGAGCAGAAGATACTGAATTCCCTGGAACTGAATTTACAGCCAGTTGTGAGCTTTTCAACATGGATGCTGGGAACCAAACCTGGGTCCTTGCAAGAGCAGCAAGTGCTCTTAACTGTTCAGGATCTCTCTAGTTTCCTTGTTTGCTTTTCAAATAGGTCTCATATAGCCTAGGCTAGCCTCAAACTTTCTATGTAGCCACGGATGACTTGAACTTGGGTCCTCCAGCCTTCGGTTCTCTAGTATTGGGATGCACCATACATATGGCTTAGGCAGTGCTAGGAATGGAGCCCAGGGTTTCCTGGTTAGGGTTTGCCCAGCTTCTATGCTAGTCAAGGATTGACCAACTGAACTTTATCTCTAGACTTGAGACCTTGTTTTAGTTAAAACAGGTAGACAGGGACTGAGAGTTTAGTGGCAGAACTGTACTTAGCAAGGAGGGAGGGAGAAGAAGAGAGGGGAGAAAGTAAAAGAGACAGAGGGAAGTCAAGAAAAGAGGGAGAAAAAGAGAAAGGTTTGAAAAGGGGAGAGAGAGAGACACACACACACAAAGAAACTGGGAAGTAGGTCTAGAAATGGCTCCTGGAGGGCTGGAGAGATGGCTTGGCAGTTAAGAACACTGGGTACTCTTCTAGAGGTCTTGAATTCAATTCCCAGCAATCACACAACCATCTATAGTGGGATCTGATGCCCTCTTCTGAGTGGTAGAGCACTCATATCCGTAAGATAAATAAATAATCTTTAAAAAAAAAAAGAAAAAAAGAGAGAAATGACTCCTGGGTTAGATGGAGCAGCCGCCACAGGTAGACAGTAGCTTCCTGTGATCCTTCTGCCTGTGTAGTGGTTGTAGCAGACACTGGACAGGAAAACAAACTAATACCAGGCTCTAATTCTGACTAGGCCATGTAGAAGAATCCAGGGGAAATATTCAAAACCAAACTCCTGTAGCACACAATGCATACATTTTGGCATTCTACACCATCTATGAAAACATCAAGTGTATTGAATGACTGAAGCTTCTGTCAAAATCCAGCTGCCCCTGCCTCCCTGGAATTAAAGGTGTGGCCACCGTGCTTGGCTTCCACTTCATTGTGTGGGTGGGATCACTCTGTAGCCCAGCTGCCCTGAAACTCTTATCTTCGAATCTACAACCCAAATTATGGAATTACATGTGTGGCCACTTGACCTGGCTTTTGAATCAACCTACTTATTTGTGTGTGGAGGTCAAAGGACAGTTCTATGGAACTGGTGTTCTCTCTCCCTCCAACATGAAACTCCTGCAGATCAGGCATCAGGTCTTTACCTAGTGATTCATTTGTCCAATTTCTTAGTTTTATTTACCCTTTTCTTTCTTTCTTTTCTTTTTCAAGACACTGTGTAACACTGGCTGTCCTAGAACTCAGAGATCCACTCTGCCTCCCGAGTGCTGATGTGCCACCAGTACCCGGTTCATTTTTATTTGTGTGTGTAACATGTATACACACATGTATACAGGTGCCTACAGAGGCCAGAAAAGGGTTTCGCTCCCCTAAAGCTGGAGTTGCAAGTGTTTGTATACTACCCAGTGCACTGAGACCCAATAATGGATCCTTTGCAACAGCAAGCACTCCTTGCTAAGCTATCCTCTCTAGCCCTCAAACCTTTAACTGTATCCTCCTGTCTCTACTACCCAACTTGCTGTGATTACAGGCATGTAGGACTACATGTAATTCAGTATCCTTCATCTCAATTATGCAATTGTGTTTGTCTATATACATAACTACATGCATGTGGAGGTCAGAGGACAACTTACATAAGACTGTTTTCTCCTTTCACAATGTGGCTCTCCATGACCAAGTCAGGCTGTCAAGTGTAGAAGCAAGTGCTTTTTCCTGCTGGACCATCTTATTCAGCCCAGGACATCACTTCTTAAATGGCCCTGCTGGGCCAGGACCTATGATGTCCAGTCACAAGATTACACACTGTTCCTTCATACCTGTTGAGGCTGTGATCTCAGGTATAATCACACATCCTGGGTGAATTATCACCTGATATACTGTCTTCCAGCAGATACACTGAATTCCACAGTGCAGTTTTTGAGTGCATGCACGTGTGTGTGCATGTGCGCATGCATACGAAGACTTTGAATGTCTTCTATCATTCTCCCCTAGACTTCTTTGGGGTAGGGTCTCTTGAACCTGGAAGTTTAGCTAAAATGTTTTTAGCTAGTCCGACAGCCAGTAAGCCCCAGCAATCCTGTCTCTGCCTCCACTCAGTGCTGGGGTTACATGTGTGTGCAAAACCATGTCCAACTTACCCTGTGGGTACTGGGATCTGAACTCTAGTTTTCATGCCTGCACAGCAAGTCTTTTTAACTGCCCAGTCATCTCTGTTCCCCCTCATTTACTTTTTTAAAATGATTTGTCTGTCTACTCATTAATTTATTGTAGTTCTGGAAATCAAGTCATGGGTCTTGGGCATCCCAAGCAAATGTTCTAACTTACTTCTCCTGAGACAAAGTTTCTCTGTGTAGCTCTGGATGCCCTGGAACTTACTTTGTAGACCAGGTTGGCCTTGAACTTACAAAGATACACCTGTCTCTTTGCTTCTGCCTCCTGAGTGTTGGTTGGGATTAGAGTGTGCTACCACTGCCCAGCAACAAATGTTCTAACTTCAAGCTACACTTCACGACCAGAGTGTAGTTTAAAGGAAAGAAAATATTTAGGAAGAAAAAGAAAGGTCCAGGCACCAATTTGCTAACTTTGTTCTCTGTCTGAAGCAAGTACAACTATAACAAAGCTGTTGTGAGCTTTAAGGAGGACACATATGTGTGTACTGCACACCTGGTAACTGCTGTGACTACTGGCTGGCCATCAGCAGCCCAGTGAAGTGACATGTTGGGGTGGGAATGCAGCTCATTTGGTAGAGTGCTTGCAGACATAAAGCGCAGGTCTGACTCTTCACATAATCCAGGGTGACAGCACACACCTGTATCCCAGCACCTGGGTGGTAGTGGCACACACCTGTATCCCAGCACCTGGGTGGTAGTTGCACATAACCTGTATCGAGGCATGTGGGTGGCAGTTGCGGAAGGATCAGAAGTTCTAAACCATCTTTGGTAACGTGGTGAGTCTAGGCCTGGCTACTCCTTCTGACCCTCCTGCTACCACCATACTGTAACAGGATTGGGTATGAGTTTTCATTTATGGCTCTTGGGAGGAGAGGACCCATGCTGCTTTGGGAAAATGCACAGTGATTTTGGACCAGCACTAAGAAGGACACAGTGATGGGTGTAGTGGTGAAACCTTTAGTACCAGAACTTAAAGACAGAAAAAGGTGGATCTCTGTCAGTTGGAAAAGATGGCTCAAAGGTTAAGAATACTGGCTGCTCTTCCAGAGGACCTGGAATTGATGCCAAGCACTCACAACTATCTGTAACTCAGTTCCACTTCTCTGCTCAATAGGATCCTGCATGCAATGTGAAGCACATAAAGGCACACGAACAGGTGTGTGCACACACAAATAAGGAAAAATAAAAATTTTTAAAAAGGTCTTGGTATTTAAAGAACAACTTTGAACTGGAGAGATGGCCTGGTGGATAAGAGTCCTTTCTTGTAGAGGACCTTGGTTCCATTTCCAGCATCCACATGGCAGCTCACAACCACCCACTAACTCCAGTCCCAGGGGATCTGATGCCCTTGGCATCCTTGGGTACCTGCATGTATACACACACACATAATAATAAAAAAAAATAAACAAATGACAGTTTCCACAAGAACTGCGAGAGGGCAAGGAGAAACATCAAGGTCTTGTCCCTGATGCAATCCTGGCTTTGCAGAGACGAGGAGTGTCTGCTGATGGCTATTTTGGACTCTGGGAAGAGATCATAAGGCCCCACAAGTGGGGACAGGCCCTGCACTCACGTGGTATCATCCCACCGCTGCAGACACTGGCTGTGGAAGCTGTGGTTGCATAGGGTGGTGAGGATGCCATTCACAGACTCATCCATTCGCTCCAGACAGACAGTGCACTTGGGGAGCTCCGTCAGGTCCATCACAGGGAGGCTGGCGCCCTACAGGAAACATCTGATTAAGACCCACCCCTCATCCCATCCCTCATCCTATGTCATCTTCTTTAAAGAAGAGACTTCCTATTGGTTTTACTGTTCATTTTGAAGACAGAGTCCCACTCTAGACCAGGCTTACCCAGAACTCTTTTTTTTAAATATTTATTTATTATGTATACAATATTCTGTCTGTGTGTATGCCTGAAGGCCAGAAGAGGGCACCAAGCCTCATTACAGATGGTTGCGAGCCACAATGTGGTTGCTGGGAATTGAACTCAGGACCTCTGGAAGAGCAGGCAATGCTCTTAACCACTGAGCCATCTCTCCAGCCCTAGAACTCTTTTTTTAGAAAAAGACATATGGCTGGGCATGATGGCACACACCTTAAATCCCAGTACTTAGGAGGCAGAGGCAGGTGAATTTCTTTGAGTTCAAGGCTAGCACGGTCTACACAGTGAGTTTCAGGGCAGGCAGGAATATATATATATATATATATATATATATATATATATTATATACACACACAAACAAAAAAAAAGCCCAAAAAATCCCAAACCCAAAATATTAGGAAGGAGAGGCTTCCAATTCACCAGTCCCTTGCCTGTTTCCTGAGTGCTGAGACAACATGCATGTGCCATCATCACACCTATTTCTTACATTTTAAAAATGAGCTATAACTCTCCATTTTGTTTTTTGGAGCAGGGCCTTGCAATATAGCACGTTAGCTTTGAACTTGCCATACTACCTGTGAACTCATGCGCCCCTGCCCCCACCTCAGTCTGAGAGCTAGGATTCTCCATTTTAAATCCTGCAGCTTTAGAAACGCCACACCAAATGTGTTAGCGTGTACCAAGCACTACCATCTAATTTGTCAACATTCCCTCAGCCCAAAAGACCCACCACAGCTGTCATCTGGTCCCTCCATATTCTGCTTTTCTCCCCAGCCCGTCTCTCCTCTCAATCTCCACAGAAAGGCCTTTCTGGATGTTTCTTCAAACATCTTAATATTCAATCTTATACCAACTGGCAACATTTCTCTTCAGACCCAAGAAGTCTTCATACTTACATCCTCAGATTTCAGCACTTCAGCCCTTTCCACATAGACCAGCTGACAAACGTCATCTTCAATGGAGTTGAACTGGCGGCCATTGCATGCCATGTAGAAGCTATCTGCGTCAGCCTGTGCACACCGACGGGGAGAGGCAAAAATAAAAGCTGGTTACAGCCGGGTGGTAGTGACGCACACCTTTAATCCTACACTTGGGGTAGGCAGAGGCAGGTGGATCTCTGTGAGATCAAGGCCAGCCTGGTCTACAAGAGTGAGTTCCTGGATAGGCTCCAAGCTACAGAAAAACCCTGTCTCGAAAAACAATAAGCAAATAATAAATAAACAGTTAGGGCCAGTTACAGAAGATACTCTCTCCACTCACACATGCTCCTATGTTTACAGTCAGAAAAGAAGGCAAAGCTACAAGAGGCATGTGCTGGAGCCATCGAGTCTACAGAGCTCTGCATCTCTGCCTCTGCATTGCTAATATTAAACCGGCCAAAGACAACACATTTCTGGGCACTTTCCCTATGAGTCAACATTTTTGTGGCAGCTGAGAAAAGAGACTTCTTAAAATTGGAACTAAATCATAACTGATGACAGTCACAGAAGAATTCTTAAAAAAAAAAAAAAAAGACAAAACAGCACAACCTGCTCTTCCAAAGGACCTGAGTTCAATTCCCAGCAACCACATGGTGGTTCATAACCATTTGAATTGAGATCTGGTGCCCTCTTCTGGCCTGCAGGCAGAGCACTGAGAATACTGTATACATAATAAATAAACAAATCTTAAAAAAAAAAAAAAAAAAAAAAACCAAACAGCCAGGTGGTGGTAGCGTACACCTTTGATCCAGCACATGAGGCAGGGGCAGATGGATCTCTGTGAGTTCGAGGCCAGCCTGGTCTACAGAGTGAGTTACTGGACGGCTAGGGCTATATAGAGAAACCCTGTCTCGAAAAACTAAAAAGAAGTCCAAGACTAACCAGCCTTTAACATACTGAGCTGTGTTCTCTTGTGATGGAGTAAGGTAAAGGCAAACCAAACCCAACTCAGGTGTGATAGTAAGCAACAGGACAACTTCACAGATTTTTGGTTTTCTTTTGTTTGTTTTTTCAAGACCGGCTTTTTGTCTTTGCTCCAGCCCCACATTTTTGATTTTTGGTTATTTATCCTTTCTTCATATAAATCAGTGAGCTGAGCCCTGAAAAAGGATGGTCAATTATGATGTTGTTTTTCTGCATTTCAAGTTCAGTTGTGTAATGCTGGCTATGGGACAACTCTCTTTCACACTAAGAGACCTCACCTGGAGACTTTTCCTGAAAACACTTGGATGAGGAGGTGGATCTCATAGACTGAGATACTTCCTAAAGGGGCAGCCAGGCTAGGAGGAGGCTTAGCTCAACTTCTTCTTTTTTTTAAAAAATATTTATTTATTTATGTATACAATATTCTGTCTGTGTATATATCTGCAGGCCAGAAGAGGGCACCAGACATCATTACAGATGGTTGTGAGCCACCATGTGGTTGCCGGGAATTGAACTCAGGACCTTTGGAAGAGCAGACAATGCTCTTAACCGCTGAGCCATCTCTCTAGCCCTTAGCTCAACTTCTATAGTACAAGGCACTAACTAGCTGTGGATCACGAGCTCTGTAAGTCTCACCAAATGACAGGACTTCTCACAGAGGGTCGAGCATAAGACTAAAGCCAATGCACACGATATACATTATTGTATTTTTGAGGACATTATTCATCTATATCAAAGAAATATACTTCGAGGCCAGCAAGATAACTCAGCAGGTAAAAGTGGCCAACATCAAGCCTGACAATGAGTTCAATCCCTGCAACCCATATGGTAGAGCAACTCCTGCAAGCTATAATCTTACCTGCACATGCATACTGTAGCATGATTTCAAGCATGTGTACATGCTTGCACACACACCAATGCAACTAAAACTATAAGGAGATATACAGAAGCTAAAGAGATGGCTCTGCAGTTAAGAGCACATATTGCTCTGCTGGAGGACCTGGGTTCATTCTCCAGCACTATTTCCAGATGGCCCACAACCAGCTGTAACTCTGCCTCCAGGAAACTCAATACTCTCTTCTGGTCTTTGTAGGTACTGCATACACATGGCAAACAAAAAAATTAAACCTAATCTACAAAGTAAACTCCAGGACACCCAGAGATATTACACAGAGAAAACCTGTCTTGAAAAACCAAAACAATAATAATAAAAAATGTACTTTTGGTTTGTTGCTATATGAAAGACATCACTACTGTACCCCTGGTCTGGTCTTAAACTCAAGACCATGTAACCTTACCCTCTTGAGTTTGGAGATGGCAAGTGTGCACTACCACACCAAGAAAAACAGGCTTTGCTGTTATTTTATGGGTATTCAGCCTACGCTGGCATCAAATTCCTGGTCATTTTGCCTCTGCTATGATGAGGTTATGAGCACATACTACCATGTACCATCATGCCCAGCCAAAATGTACCTCTTTCTGAAATGATACTGTCAACACCTGAAATCTCCAATGTGAACACATTGGCATCCTCTTTACAATGTAGGTACTAAAAATGCAGGCTGGAGACCCTTTATTAAACTAAACAGAATAAAAAACTCTACACTGTTAAGATGCCGCATGGGACTAGGTAAAATGCTAGCGCAGGGAAAGCTGAGGACGTTGGACAGACTCTGAAGGCAGATGGACAGTGGCGGTACACCCCTTTAACCCCAGCACTCAGGAGGCAAAGGCAGGCAGATCTCTGAGTTTGAGGCCAGCCTAGTGTAACAGAGTGAGTTCCAAGACAGCCAAGACTATACAAAGAAACCCTGTCTTGAAACACTAAAAAAACTAAAAAAAAAAAAAAAAATCTGAGAAGCCCAGCGGTGGTGGCGCACGCCTTTAATCCTGGCACTCTGGGACTAGGAGGCAAGCGGATCTCTGTGAGTTTGAGGTCAATCTGGTCTACAGAGTGAGTTCCAGGACAGTCAGAGACACACAGAGAAATGCTGTCTCAAAACAAACAAACAAACAAAGGATCTGAGGGCAGCTTTGAGTGGTGGCACACACAACTGGTAAATTTCTGCTAGTTCAAAGGCAGACTGGAGTCCCAGGAGAGTTAAGACAGAGTTTTGAAACCCTGTCTCAAAAAGACAAACAATAGAAAAAAAAGATTCTGAGGGCAGGAACTAGAGACATGGATCAGGGGCGAAGAGCACTTGCTCTTTGAGACGAGATCAGGCAGGTTCAGGGTGGTATGGCTGTATACCACTTGCTCTTTCAAATTTCCAAATTTGATTCCCTAGCACCAAGTGGTGGTTCAACCATCCTTACTCCAGTTCCTGGGAGCTGATGCCCTCTTCTGAGCTCCAAGGACACACATGGTACATGTCATACATGCAGGCAAAACATTCATACAAAGAAAATAAAATAAATCTGATTTTTTTTCCCAAGTTTGAGGAAGTTTTCCAAGTTTCATGATACTGGGAGACCTTATCTCAGAACAAGACAAAAGGTTAGAATTATATACAACCAAACACAAGAATTCCAACTTCTACTTTTTAGCTTTTTTTTTTTTTTTTTTTTTTGGTTTTTCGAGACAGGGTTTCTCTGTGGTTTTGGAGCCTGTCCTGGAACTAGCTCTTGTAGACCAGGCTGGTCTCGAACTCACAGAGATCCGCCTGCCTCTGCCTCCCGAGTGCTGGGATTAAAGGCGTGCGCCACCACCGCCCGGCTAGCTTTTTTTTTTTTTTTTAACTATAAAATGAACTCAGGAAAAGGTTAATCCATTATGATCAGGGCTTCCTTGCTAACACAGTCATCAGCTGCAGGGCAGAGAGTGTTGTTTTTATTTATTTATTTATTTTATTTTTTAAAATTTATTTATTTATTAAAGATTTCTGCCTCCTCCCTGCCACCGCCTCCCAATTCCCCTCCCTCCCCCTATCAAGTCCCCCTCCCTCGTCAGCCCAAAGAGTGTTTTTTTTAATATTTATTTATTTACTGTGTATACAATAGTCTGTCTGTGTGTATGCCTGCTGGCCAGAAGAGGGCACCAGACTCCATTACAGATGGTTGTGAGCCACCATGTGGTTGCTGGGACTTGAACTCAGGACCTTTGGAAGAGCAGGCAATGCTCTTAACCTCTGAGCCATCTCTCCAGCACCCCCAAAGAGTGTTTTTTGACTTTTTAAAAGGACCAGAGTGCTAGGCAGTTCTGACTGAGCACACGAGAGAGAAAGCATTGCCACACTGTGCAACAGTCACCTGTCCCACCCATTTCTGCTTCCATGCCCTGATGATTTACAAATTCCTTCATGAAAGACTGAACTTCCTAAAGGTCACATTACTGATTTCTAAATTTTCACGAACCTCCAATGAGAGCTAAGACAACAAGGGCCAGCGAGATGATGTAGAGGGTAAAAGCACTTGCTACCAAGTCTCAGTTTGATTTTGATCCCTGAGAACCACATAGTAGGAGAGGACTACTGCCAACACACACACACACACACACACACACACACACACACACACACACACACAGAGTAAATAGTTAAGGACAACAGAAATTACAAACTATTCCGAAGATTTTTCGTTCTCATGAAAAAAGAGGGGAGCAAGAACACAGACAGGTGCCTGCGTATGTACTCCAGCTGTGTCTTCACTCGACACTTCTGATCTAACTCTGGGAAGTGACTAGCTGGATCTTATTTGCACCTGTTCTGTGGGCCCCTTCAGTACAGAGTTCTAAGTATAAGAGCACACAGTTGTTAATTTGACTTTACAAATACCCCACCACCAGGGTTATTAAAAATGTGTTTGGAAGGCTGGAGAGATGGCTCAGTCAGTGGTTAACAGCACTGGCTGCTCTTCAGAGGAAGCAGGTTTGGTTCAACAACACATTGTTCACAACCATTTTTAACTCATTTCAGGGGAATGTGATGCCCTCTTCTGGCCTCCACAGACACTGCACATAAGTGGGGCACAAACGTATATATGAGCAAAATACCCATATTTGAGGCACTCTGGAGATAGTGGGTCAGTGGCTCCCTAAGCTGTTAGACTTGGTAGCATGTGTAGTACTAAGAACAGTGATAACATCACGGGTCCCTGTACTGACAGCTTTGTTCTCACGGTTCTGCATTCTAGGCAGGCAGTGTCTTCGTTGGTATCCCCTAGAGGCATGAAAATCCTATATTTTGTTTAAAAGGTGAGGAAATTGGTTGCAGAGACGCTAGTAATTAGAGTGACACCACTAGCTATCAATAACCAAGATGGATGAGGCCACTTTCAATCCCTGGGAGTAGGACACGTGTGTGGGTAAGGGGACAGTTACTGCTTCTCACTCTGGATTCTCGAACAAGGAAGCCTGTGTCATGAATTCCCTTTTACTCACAAACCTCAATGACCCATCAGAGTGGCACGCACACATTTGTAAACTCGCAGGATGGGATAGTTTATCTGGAGGAAACCTTTGACCATGGAGGGAAGAGAAGTTAATTTTCCACAGACAGACTTGGTCAAACTTCAGTGGACAAATATCACAGGATATAAAAACACAACAAAGCTGGGACAGCTCCTTAGGAACTCATCCACAGACACACATACTCTTACAAACCAGCATGCTTATGGCAGTCCATGAAGGGAAGATGTGATAAACCTTCCTAGTTCAAACTGCACAGGTGCTTTCAGATCTGGGGACATCACTGTTCTTTCACTGGTTTGCCTCTCTGTACTGTCGACCACTCAACACTACAACTGGGAAGTGGAGAGATGGCTCGGTAGTAGAGAGATACTGCTTTGGCAGAGGACCAGGGTTTAGTTTCCAGCACCCATGTCAGGAGGTCTGTAACTCCAGCTCCAGGGGATATGACACACTCTTCTGGCTTCCACTGTCACTGCACTCACACACACAGGCACATAATAAAAAATTAAAAAGAAGCTGGGTGGTCTCGGTGCACGCCTTTAATCCTAGCAGTCGGGAGGCAGAGGCAGGTGGTTCTCTGTGAGTTCGAGGCCAGCCTGGTCTACAAGAGCTAGTTTCAGGACAGGCTCCAAAGCTACAGAGAAACCCTGTCTTGAAAAAAAAAAAAAGCTAATTAAAAAATTTTTTAAAAAAAATCTTTAAAAAATGATTTTATTTTCTAAAACATATAAAGATCATCTTGCGAACAGAATGAAAATGGGACAATGACAAATAGAACAATGACACCGACTACAGACATGTGTGGGCTTCCATGTCATCAAGGACTAATAACCACAGGATAAGCAAACACAATGCTGATGTGTAGAAACCATGAGTCAGGGGCAAGTCTGTCATCAAGTGACACAGAAGACTGAGGCACGAGATCTCAAGCCTATCTGAGCTACAGAGTGAGTACAAGGGCAGCCTGGGCAACTTAGTAAGATCCTGTCTCAAAACATAGAAAAGGAAAAAAAGAGCTGGAGATATATTCAGGGGCAGAGCATCTACCTAGCATGTGTGAGGTGATGGGACAAATCAAAGGGCCACAAAAGTTAACAATAAATAATTTTTTTATTTTTAAAAATAATGGCACTGCAGAATAGAGGAACAATGGATAATGCCTCTAACTACTATCAGAAGATCCTAGCTTCAATGCATGGCTGGTTGGTCATCTTAGGTTTTGTTGTTGGGTATGGTGGTGCACACCTTTAGCCCCAACACTGGGAAGCAAAGGCAAACAGATCTCTGTGAGTTCCAAGCCAGCCTGGTCTTCAAAGCAAGTACCAGCCAGTCAGGGCTGGACATTAAACCCTGTGAAACTAAAGCACCACTGTAACTGCGTTTCTAGTAGCTGTGGGGCCACAACCAGTTGCCCACTCCCTAAAGGAAACATAACCATATTCGAGGCCTGAAACACACACAGCTGGCATCACAGTAACAACAGCATGTCTGCAACAGAGCGACATCTAGCATCTTAACTTTTACCTGTGCACTGAACTTGATCAGCACCATATACTGATTCGGAGTAGAATCTCTGATGATTTTCATCTGTTCAATCACATCATTGAATGGGGCGACAAACTTCATAAGGTCGTGACTGGTCATGGTGGCAGGGACAGTGAGAACACACAGCATGGCGCTACGCCGCACATCTTCCTTTAAGGAGGTCATCTTACTAAGAGGATGATAATGAGATTGTTTTGAAGAATTTGGAGAACACTAACCAAACAACTCTGTTCAAGAAAATATGAAAAAATAAAACAACTAATATTTCACCATCAACCTAAACAACCTGTGAGTTTGCTGAATCTTTCCGTATGTCTGCAGTGTACTTTAAGGCAAGCTCTACGTTCCTTATTACCTTCCATCAGAGTTTTTCGATCTTTTTAAAAAATATTTTATTAAATCCTTGAGAATTCCACACAATGTATTTTGAGTATATTCACCCCACCAAGCTCTTCTCCAGAATTTTCCTCTTTTCCTTTTGATTTTTAAAGACAGGGTTTCTCTGTGTACAGCTCTGGCTGTTCTAGAACTCACTTGTAGACCAGGTGAGCTTTGAACTCACAGAGATCTGCCTGCCTCTGCCGCCACACCCAGCCCTCTTCAGAATTTTCAATCATGACTTAAAGGGTCCTTATTCTATACTAGCCAGACTCAGTGTTTTATTTTATTTTCAAAAAAGGTTTACTTTTACGCATATGAGTGTTTGCCTATAGATATGTCTGTGCACCACATGTAGGCCTGGTGCCCAGAAAAGGCATGGGATTCCCTGGTACTAGTGTTAAAGATGGCTGTGAGTTACCTTATGGGTGCTGGGAACTGAACCCAGGTCTCTGCAAAAGCAGCAAGTGTTCTAAACCTCTGAGCCATCTCTCCAGCACAGTGTTTTATTCTTTTAACATATTAATTTTTGAATAGTAATATACTGTCAAAAAACTGTGAAGCACAGTGCTACTGTGAATTTCTCTTAAGAGAGCTCTAGGGGAAGAAAGACCTGTAAAGCTACATGAGAATTCTAAATGCAAGGATGTGACTGAAGATTACAAAAAGTGCTGCCGAGCTAAACTTTTGGGAGGGAGGGAGGAAAGGGAACCTTCAACAATGCAATTGAAAACTGCTGGGTTCCAAACTGGCTATCTGGGAAACAAGTTCAGGCAAGGACAGTCATTGAGACATAACCAAACCAATTATCCTAGCCAGGCAGCCTAAGGCCCAAGTATTTATCTATTCAAGTGCTTCCTTTCCTTGGGCTTCCAGAAGCAAGCTTAAAAAAACAAAAACAAAAACAAAACAAAAAGAAACAAACAAAAAAAAAAAGAGAGGAAAAGGTGTAAAAAGTCAAGTCTAGTAACACACACATTTACAGGCTGATCTCTATGAAGTTCTAAGCCAGTCACGGCTACACAGTGAGACCTTGTCTCACAAACAAAATAAAGATAAAAACAACAACAACAAAAACCCTCAAAAACAAAATAAAAACCAAAGTCATAGAAGAGGTATTTCAATGAAAATGAGTTAGCTGGCTTCTTAGCTAAGGTACAGTTGCGTAAGGACAAGGACGTGTGGTGCTTTACCTCATTTGATTTTCAACTCCCCAATCAATACCCATGCCTAACAGCTAACAGAATATTTCCAAACATTTCTTGTTGTTTTTGTTTTTTCCGAGACAGGATTTCTCTGTATAACAGCCCTGACTTTCCTGGAACTCAATTTTAGACCAGGTTGACCTCAAACTCACAGAGATCCCCCTGCCTCTGCCTGAGTGCTGGGATTAAAGGTGTGTGCCACGAGGCGCAGCTCCACAGCATTCTTTAAGTGCACCTACATTATTTACTTTTAAGTATGGAAAGTTTTGGCCCAATCTACACTGTCGAACAAGCATTTCAGAACTCTAATACACAGTCCTAAAGGTAGGCGGTTGCACAGACTTCTTTCCCTACTCAAAGCGTAATCAGAGCTTGTCTTACTTCGTCTTATACAGGTGCATGATGCCATGGACTATCTCAACGGAAGGGTTGCCGCTGAAGAAGGAAATCTGGTCTGGGAGCTGCTTGGACGGGGAGTCTGGGGCTGTGTTCACCGACTCGTTTTGCTTTCTGCTTCTCTGTGCAGACAGGGAGGCTGTTGAAGACTTCTTTTCTTCCATTGTGTCTCTCAACTCATCTTACAAAAGCAAAGTTAGCAGATAACAAACAGCTGAAAATAAGCTTCAGGAGCCTAATAAAGTCAGAACTTCAAGCTGGAAAATGAACTGTGGTGGAGACACTATACTGTATTGCATTAAGCACACTGGAGGCTGAAGCAAGAGGACTGTAGATCTGGGCTGTCAGAGAAATCTTGTCATAACACACAAACCATACTGACAGAAATGCTGAGCTCGGGAACATCTCAACTTTAAAGCTTTCCCCGCCTAAAAACATTTCCTCACATCCTTGTAAAATATGTTAGCATCCTAAAAAAAAACCCAGGAAGGGCCCATCCCATATCCAGCAGTAACCCAACACAGTACTAGGGCACCTCACAATTCAGCAAACCCGAACAAAACAGGCAATATTTACCACCTGCTCCTCATTGAGACCAAAATCAGAGCACTCTGAAAACCAAACCTTCCGGTTCTGACCACACCTACGCTGGAGATGCAGAACGCATCCACTCCCTCAGCTGAGGGCTGCAGGGAAGTGAGGGCTTGGCAAGCTGACCCAGATGCACTGCTCCCTGGGAGCACTCCCCACCACAGTTAAGAATCCACTTCATTACACTCCACAATTTGTTTTCTTTACTATTCCTCTGAAACAGGCTCTTCTTATGTTAGCTGTTTGTAAGCTCCAGGGTTTAAATAACCATTTTGCCTCTGCCCTGAGTGGCTGACTAAAGGCATGTAACTCTGCACCCAATCTTAGTACTGTTTAGGGGGGAAAAATTTAAAAACAAAATGAAACATGGCTTCACAAAATCACACAGAGCACAGAAGTGATAAAAAATAAAAGCATGCTGGAGGAAGTTGGTAGAGCGCTTGCCTACATGCGCAAGGCCTTGGGTCTGAGCCACAGCACCAGATAAACTGGATATGGTGGTATGTACACACAATCCCCCAACATTCAAAGGATGAAGAATTAGAAGTTCAAGGTCATTCTCAGCTTCACACACTGTAGAAGGTCAGTGTGGGCTAAATAAGATCTTCTGTTGAAAATAAAATATGACGCCAGCTGTGAGCCTCATGGGCTCACAATACAAAAGCAAGGCCAGGTTCCTGAGGGCATACCTGGGCTGGCCTTCATGGTCTCGATAATCACATCAGTCATTTCCCGCCGGCCAAGGTGCTGGTGGATGATTGCTGCTTTCTCCCCAGGTGACTTCTCTTCTAGACAGGCGGTAGCTGAAGCCAGTGTCTTCTTTTTGATCTCCTCATCGGACATCTCCCCAGCTGAAGAACACATGAATGATTAATACCTGATGACAGAACAAATTCCCCTCCCTTCTTGGCACTCCAATCAATAGGGTTCCTCCTTGTTTGCTGCGCTTCCCCAAATGGGTGAGACTGAGTTTGCAGTATGTGCCTCTGTCCCTTCAGGACCCCTACAGCACACCCCCACCTCATCCCTGGTAACCATAAGTGGTGTCTATCACAATACTCTCAGAAACATGGCACTGTTCTACTGAAATCATGTCCTTAAACCCACAGGAATAAGGGCCTTCCAGAACGATCCTCGATTATACCCAGATGAACTACCATGAGTAGCACCCAGTAAAGTGAGAGCCTATGTTGTGGCCAAAATGCAAGTCTCACGAATAAACGGCATTTCAGAGACCCTGAGGCAGGACTGAAATACCCTTACCATCAGCTCTGAGGCGAGGTGGACCCCAGGCTTGTCCAGACCAGATCATCCCACACAACCCAGCATACCATAGAAACGCTCACTGTCTTTGTTGCATAAATGACTCCATGATTGGCCCATGAGGATACCTGTAAGTGACTAGTTGACTTCCAGAACTAGGGGTCACTTTAGGCCCTTGAAAAATGTTTGTAATCTCGAAATAAATCATACTCGTTTGAGTGACAAAATGCACAACACGGTAAGACCACATTCTTCCACTGTAGTTCCAAATGCTGGACTCACGGAGTGTCCAGCGATGCCACTTCCCTTGAAAAAGCGGCATCCCCCCTCTCCAAGCTGAAGATGTGTTGTTTCCCCTTTCCATCAATTTATCACATTTATTCCGTACGCCACAGATTAGAGACCACATCTGATTCTCCGCACGATGAAGCTCTGACACATACCAAGCAATCACCCTCCCACACACACCTTTTTTTCTGTTTGTTGGGACAGGCTTTCCTGGAACTCAGACTGGCTTGTGTTTCACCTGTCCTCCTGCCTCCACCTCGGGAGCCTCTAATCTCCTGAACCAATGTCACCAGGTAATGTTTTGACGACAAAGCTAAATGGCCCACTAAGGAAGTCTGCGGCGGCTGGGGAAGACGTCAGATTCTCGGGCCCAGCTGGGTTCGAATCCCTGTTTCCACCCACTCATACCTAACTTTAGGCAGATCATTTCCCCACCGGCCTGTTTGCCAGTTTGGAAAAGGCGCAGAGCATCCCCCAGGCCGCGCGTCCCACAGCGAAAGCGTCGAGGGGGACGCCGAACAGAGGCACCTGGCAGCCCCTAGGCGGCCGACCTGCCAGCCCTGCGCGAGGCCGCGGACTCACCGGCGGCGCTGAAGCCGAAGTCGGCGGGGACCGGCGAGTGACCCGCGAGCTCCAGTCGGATGACCACCAGTGACACACTCATAGGGCAGGCGCTGGTCGGCGTGGGCCCCGGCGGGATGAGAGGAGGCTGCGGGCCGAGCCCAGAGGCCGAGCGGCCCGCGGTCGGCAGCGCCGCCACCGCCTCAGAGCCGCGGCCGCCGCCTCAGCAGCGGTAGCCTTCTCGCGCAGCCGGCCGAGCCACAACAACCTCCACTTCCGCCTCCCGGCCGCCGTCTCTGACCCGCGGGGTCGCGCACGCGCCTGCGCCAGCAGGAAGGAGGCGCGGTCCTCCGGCGCGCGTGCGCCCTCCGTCGCACAGGCTCAACCTTGGCTGAGCTGCTCCGAGGTTGTCCCGGGAGAGTGCTTGGACTGTGCAGAGCGTTGCGGCCTCTTTTGCGTTCGACCCCTCGCTCCTATCGTTCCGCCCACTCTCCGGCCAGATTCTTCCAGGCTTTTTGGTTTCCTGGGTCTTCGACCTCAGGTCTTAACTTTATGCAGGTATGGCGATGGGCTGGTTAGGAGCGCAGGGGCTTCACAGATGACCCCTGAGAGCCTGACACTGTGGGCTCTGTGGGATAGTTTTGCAGATGTGGAAAACAGTCCCTACCGGGACTACCTTCAACACTTGTGCCATCTGAGCTAGTCGATGCATAGCACCACACGGTCGTGTAAAATGAAACGCCATATGGAGACGGAGAAGCCTGTAGGTTCTGGTTAAATTTGGGTTTGTTGTTTGATTGTTTTGAGATGGGGTCTGGTGTAGTGCAGGCTGATCGAACTCTTTAAGTTGCAGAGGATGTCCTTGAACTTCTGCTCCTCCTGCCTCTTCCACCTCCCCAGTGATTAGGGGCCTCTGCTGAAGGCTTTGTGCTTGACATGGTGGCAGGATAAAACTAACGCAAGAATTGTCTGCCATGCATTTGCCATAGTGAGCACACACACTGGAATGTACTTCAGTGGTAGAATGCTTGGGGTACCGGCTCTGAGTTCAATGCCCAGTAAACACACACACACTCACACTGGGTTCAATGTCCAGCACACACACAAGGAAAAGGAAAAGAAAAGCCAGTTAAAATCAATGCATATGTGGAAAAAACATGACAGGTTACTTTTCTGTGTATATGCTATAATGTATGAAATGTGGGAGAAAGGACTTGTCCCCAAACTGTATTCGTTACAGGAACACACGATACATAGAAGAGCTTATGCTATATCCTATGTACTACGTCTCACACCCTGTTAATGCCAGGGTTTCCCAACTTCTGTCTTGCTCACGTTTTGGGTCCTGATAACCCTTTTGGGGTGCATGTCTGTGGACCACAGATGTCAGTAGTACTCTCTCCTCCTGGTGATCAAGAGAAATGTGCCAGATACCGCTAAATGTCCCCTCTATGGAAAGCTCCTGGCTTATATGAAAGTGCACTAGCCACCCACTCAGAGCACATCATGGGACCATGTGTCAGTAGTAGGCATACCTTTCGGTGTTTTGTTTTGAGACAGGGTTTCTCTGTGTATCTCTGACTGCCTTGGAACTCACTCTGGCCTCGAAGCTCACAGAGATCCTCCTGCCTGTGCCTCCTGAGTGCTGGGATTAAAGGTGTGCGCCACCACTGCCCAGTCAGTAGCAGACATACCTTTGGCACGCTAAACACATGCCATGGTGCTGAGGCACACCCCTAGCTCAAGTGGTAGGTAAGTAGTGTGCCAGGTACTTACTCGATGGTTTTCCATTCTTTACCTCAGGTAATGGTGACCCTGAAGATGAAGACTTTCTTCCATCTAGCCGGGTCCCACTGGACCGGTTTCTCTTGGCCCACTGGGTCCCCTCAGCTGATTATTAAATAACCACTCTGAGGCTTAATATCAGTTACAGTTGTTTGGCCAATGGCTTAAGCTTCTTACTAACTAGCCCTAACTATAAATTAACCCATTTCTACCAGTTTATATTTTCCCATGAGGCCTTCTTCCCCAGCGGCTACATGGTGTCTCCTTGACTCTGCCTACTCTTTCTCTCTATATCCGTTCGGATTTCCTGCCTGTCTTTACTTTAAGTCAATGGTCCAAACAGTTCTATTCATCAGCCAATAAAAGCAATGCATATTTGTAGCATACAGAGGACAGCCCACAGACTAAGGGCACACCCTCAGCTCAAGTGGCAGATAAAGGTGTGTCAGGTACTAACTCGATAGCTTTACATTCTTTACTGCAGGTAATGGTGACACCTTTTGGCAATAGGTACTATAACTGCCCCATTTTACGTAGGAGCAACCTAAGGCACAGATACTGTCCCCAAGATTTTACTTCCAGTAGGTAGCAGAGCTGGAATTTGAAATTAGGACATCACCCCGTATCAGTTATGTCTTTGCTAAGCCATCTCTGTAATATATAACAATGCACTATGTGGCCATTTATGAAATTATAATTCAGGCAGTAAGTCTACATTATTCTAACCTCATCCTTCAGATTGACAGGGAGACAATAAATCTTCTTTTTGGTATAAAAGATTACAGTTCCAGAGAACTAGTATCATTAACTGGGAATGGACAAGCTGTCAGAGCTCTTTGTGGCTGTCAGTCCTGTGGTGTGTCCCTACTCTTCCCTCCCTGTGTCCTCCAGCGCTCTCCCTCTTCTTGCTGTGTAGCCTTGACTAAGGTGCCCTTCAAGGCTGTCCTGCCTCTGCCTCCCTTGTGCTAGGAGCACAGCCGTGCATCCCCACTCCCTGCTGTTTTCTGTCTGGTCCATCCAGTTGATTCATCCTTCAGCTCCCTTCACCCGAGGAACTGCTATGACTCTAGAAACAGCACCAGGCCCCCGGGGATGGATGTTTAAAAGATAATTAAGACAGTCCTTGCCTCATGGAGCTTGCTATAGGAGCAGATAGAACAGTTACCATGTGATGGGGTAAATACTGCACTAAGGTATGGAACAATGAAGGTGAAGGTGGGGGAAACCCCACCCCAAAGCTGCTATAGCCAGCATGGGAAAAGAAATAAAATCTCCAGGGAAGAAGGCAAGGCTGAGGTGTAAAAAGAGTGGAAATTCCCCAGGCAGATGAAACAGGGGAAAGGGCTCTGGTCTACAGCAGGTGCCAAGGTCTGGAGGCATGAGAGAGCTTGCCTAGTGTGTACAAAGGCCAGAGTCGATCCAGCAACACACAACCAGAGGTGGTAACAGAAGCCTGTAGTCTCAGCCTGCACAGCAGCCTGGGTCCTTCCTAGGCTTTGGCCCTGGCATGGAGAGAAGTGACACTGAGAGGAAGCTCATCAGCCTTCAAGTTTGGGTGCGTTTGTTGCTTGGTTGGTTTTCACAACAGAGATTGTCTGTGTAATAGCCTTGACTGTCTTGGAACTATGCATACCAGGTTGACCTGGTCAAATATCCACCTGCCTTTGCCTCCCAAGTGCTGGGATCAAAGGTGTGTACCACCATGCCAAGCAAGCTTTTTTTTCTTTTCTACCGAATGCAGCTATTTGTTTGTTCGTTTCTTTAGTTTTTGTTTTGTTTTTTTTTTGAAACAGGGTTCCAATGTTCCTTGGCTGTCCTGGAACTCACATTATAGACTAGGCTCTCCTCGAACTTGCTGAGATCTGTCTGCCTCTGCCTCCCAAATGCTGGGATTAAAGGTTTGTTTTACCACGCCCAGCTGAGTAAATTAATTTTAAAAAAGATTATTTTTGATTATGTGTCTGTGTGTGTGTGTGTGTGTGTGTGTGTTGTATGTTTTCACCACAATGCAGATGCCTGGCAGATCCAATTTTTTTTAAAGATTTATTTATTTATTATGTATACAGTGTTCTGTCTGTATGTGTGCCTACAGACAGAAGAGGGCACCAGATCTCATTATAGATGGTTTTGAGCCACCATGTGGTTGCTGGGAATTGAACTCAGGACCTCTGGAAGAATAGTCAGTGCTCTTAATCTCTGAGCCATTTCTCCAGCCCTAGATCCAATTTTTGATGAAAAAGTACATCATGTCATTTTCAATATTTGCCACTTTAGAATCTTATGTTAGTTGGGTAGAGAGGTCCATATGTGCCAGCCATACCAGATTCTTGGGGAGGCTGAGGCATGGAGGATTGCTTGATTCCAGGAATTGGAAACCATCTTGCATAGCAGATAATAAAAGAGAATAAATAAATAAATAATTAAAGCAAAAATAAAAGAGAAAAAAAGAAGAAAAGTTGCTTTTTATTTTTTTTTTTGAGTTCTTTTATTTTTACCTGGGGTGTGTGTGTTTGTTTGTTTGTTTAGATAGGATCACATTAGGTAGCCCTGGCTGGCCTGGAACTCACAGAAATCCTTTGCCTCTGTCTCCTCAGTGCTAGGATAAAAGGTGTGCACTAGCAAACCCCAATAAGTGCTTAATGTCTTAAGCTTGATTAAGAAGGCCTCCAAAGTTAGGGAAGCAGGCTTTTGGCATTCTGGTGAAGGAAGGGGTCCAGAGACAGTTTGCTTCTGAGAGCTCGGACCCAATCAGTGGGTCGATCCCATGATGGATTGATAACGTGATGTCTTTGTTAGAAGTGGCATCTTGCCCTGGCCATTTCCCATATTCCCTCTCTTTGCTTCTTGATTGGCTGTGAAGTACATATCTCTTTACTGTCTTGCTTCCTGCCACCATGATGTTCTTTCTGGCCAAGTTCATGGAGCCGCGCAGCCACGAACTGAGCTCTCTGAAACCATGTGCCAGAACAAATCGTTCCCTTGTGCTGCTTCTGTCAGGGAGTGGGTCACTGCAACGGAAAAGGTTATTAATGCACAGGTTGCCTAGGCTAGTGTGAATTCACCAGTCCTGCCTCAGCAGCTCCAATGAAGGTTTTAAAATGGGTTAAACCGGGCATGGTGATGCCAGCTTTTATTTTTTATTTATTTTTTTAAATATTTATTTATTATGTATACAATATTCTGTCTGTATGTCTGCAGGCCAGAGAGGGCACCAGACCTCATTACAGATGGTTGTGAGCCACCATGTGGTTGCTGGGAATTGAACTCAGGACCTTTGGAAGAGCAGTCAATGCTCTTAACCACTGAGCCATCTCTCCAGCCCTTTTTTATAAAGTTTTTTTTTGTTTTTGTTTTTGTTTTTCGAGACAGGGTTTCTCTGTAGCTTTGGAGCCTGTCCTGGAACTAGCTCTTGTAGACCAGGCTGGCCTCAAACTCACAGAGATCCGCCAGCCTCTGCCTCCACTGCCTTTTAATCCCAGCACTCCAGAGCAGAGGCAGGCAGAGGTCAGCCTGGTCTACAGAGCTAGTTCCAGGACAGCCGGGGCTACACAGAGAAACCCTGTCTCTAAAAAACAAGAAAAAATGAGGTTACAAGGTGATCACATCTGCAGTTCTGATGGGTTACTCTGGCTGATGAAGGAGGAATGTTGGAAGGAGGATTGAGAAGAGGTAGAGGGGCTTTCGAGGTCCCTGAAGAGAAGGTGGGAGGCGGAGGTGCTCCGGAGGAAAAGAGATTGAGGAGATTCAGGGCTCAATTTCCCTTTCTATAGATGTTGAGGAGTGAAGGTCCCCTTGGTGGAGTCGTCGAGTCCAGCTGTGTGGGGTTCGAGTGCTTGTTGGGCATCAGCTGAGGCATGTGGTGACGTCTCTAGCTCGGGGAACTGGATCAAGCTGCTCTATCCCTTCTTCCCACACAGCCTGTGCCCCCCCGCCATGAGCGTAAGGTGGCTTTTCCAGCCGTCTGCTCTCCACTGGGCATGGAGGACCGCTGCCTTGAGAAGTACCCTGGGCAGGCAGCGGGGAGTCCTGCGCTGGACACATTCTGGAGGCCACAGCTACAGAGCAGTCATTTTTGACATGGGCGGAGTTCTCATTCCTTCTCCTGGAACTGTGGCTGCTGGTGAGCTCAATACTCTCAGTTTGGGGGTTGGTGTGGGGAAAGGGGAGGGTAGGGGGACAGACAGGCCCTGGATTCCAATTCTAAGCTCCAGTTAATAGCAGTGTTTGATGCAACGGCTTTGAGTCGAAGTTGTCTTGTCATTAAATGTGGGCATTTTATTTCAAACTACCACACCCACAGAACCATTTGATGGAGGCATTTTCGTAATGGAGGTTCATGCTTCCCTGATGACCCTGGCTTGTGTTAATGTGACAATAAACTAACCCAGCACAAAGTCCGTAGTTTATAATTTCTAATCCTTAGAGATTAACTAATTTAAGATGAACTGAATGAAGAAAGAAGCAAATCCAGCCATGCGGTGGTGGTTCACTCCTTTAATTCCAGCATTTGGGAGGCAGAGGTAGGTGGATCTCTGAGTTCAAGTCCAGCCTGGTCTACAGAGCGAGTTCTAGGAAAGTCAGGACTTTCACCCAGGTCATATACCTAGTACCACCAAGGGAGTGGCATGTGCCACCATGTTTGTCACTCTGTCTTTCTAATATCCCATATTCTCCAATTGCCTGTTTTTAATATGTTAATAGGTCACAGAGTTCTTTTCCTGTAAGTTCCTAGTGTTTATATGTATATACATGCGTGTATACATATATGTATATATATATACGATTTATTTTATGTTCATTGGTGTTTTTTGCCCACATGTATGCCTTTTTGAAGGTGTCAAATCCCATGGAACAGGAGTTACAAACAGTTGTAAGCTTCCATGTGGGTGCTGGGAATTGAACCCAGGTCTAGTGGAAGAGCAGTCAGTGCTCTTAACAGCTGAGCCCTTGCTCCAGCCCAAGTTCCTGATATTTCTTTCTGAACCTTAGTAAGAGCCTTTTGTTATATTGAGGAGCAGCTTTTAATGTTTTTGAAGAATTATTCATCAATTTTATTTTATATGCATTTGTGTGTGCCTGCCTAAGTTTATATATATACAGGTGTCTATGGAAGCTGAATTCTCTTCAAGAGCAGTAAACACTCTTAACTACTGAATCATCTCTCTGCCCTCTCATCTTTTGATTTATTTATAATATTTTTGAGATTTTTTTTCTTTCTTTTCTTTTGAGAAAGGATCCATACTAAAATTTCATTAAAAATACCATTAAAACCATCTGTGTTTTGTTTCCTTTATAGTTGTAGGCTTTCAAGTCTTAGTTAGGAAATTCTTTTCTACTCAGGAGGCAGAGGCAAGTAGATCTCTGTGACCTGGTCTGCAGAACAAGTTGCAGGTCAGCCAGGGCTACAAAGAGAAACCCTGTCTCAAATAACAAGACAACACCAGCAAAAGGAAATTCATTTTTATCCAGGTAGGGTGGTTCACACCTGTAATTCTAACACTTGGTAGAGTGAGACAGGAGGATCACTGAGTGTTCAAAGCTAGCCTGGGCTACACAGTGAGTTGGATGCCACCCCGGGCTATAGGCCCATCTGTACCAACATCATTTATGGACTACTCAGGCTAAAAGAATATGAAAGGATGGCTGGGGAGAGAGATCAGTAGGCGCTCCTTTCAGAAGCATGAGGCTCTGGGCTGTGTCCTTGGAATCCGTGTGAAAATGCTGAGTGTGGTGGCCTGTGCTGGTGATACCAGTGCTGGGTAGCTGGAGGCCACAGATCCCAGATGGCCAGCCAGGTTAGCCTGATTAGTGAGCTCCAGTCACAAGCTCTGTCTTGAAGGAGATGGATGTCATTCCTGAGGATAACATCGGAGGCTGTCATCCTGTCTTCACACGTGTGTACATACATGCACACACATATAAATAAGGAAAGCAAAGGACACTTGCTGTTGTGCCCTCCATTTTCAATAGGTTTCAGAATTCTGTGAGTAGACACCATTGACAAAAGTTTCTTGTTTTCCCAGCAAACGCTTGTATCTGTGAACATAGCCGTGGGTGCCTGAGAGTGCAGTAAAAATATGTACATGCACACATGCAGTAGAAAATATGTACACCCACACATGCAGTAGAAAATACACGCACACATGCAGTAGAAAATACACGCACACATGCAGTAGAAAATATATACACGCACACATGCAGTAGAAAATATGTACACGCACACATGCAGCAGAAAATATGTACACGCACACATGCAGTAGAAAATACACGCACACATGCAGTAGAAAATATGTACACGCACACATGCAGTAGAAAATATGTACACGCACACATGCAGTAGAGAATATGTACACACACACATGCAGTAGAAAATATGTACATGCACACATGCAGTAGAGAATATGTACACGCACACATGCAGTAGAGCACTCTGTAGAGACAGACTGCTCTCTACTTTTTTTCTTACTTGCCAACTTTTCTTTTTCATGGTGGTAGGATCTAGGCAGGTCCTGTACATACTAAGCACACACTCTATATGGTACCCTCCCTCCAACCCCCTGCCCTTCCGTATGCTTTCATGTCAGTAGCCCTAGGTTTACTAGGTTCGCAAGCTTTTCCTTTGAGGACTCTGTCAGTTAATTTTATGAGCTATTCCATCTCTGCCACAGGTAAGTTTCCAAGCTAGTCACTTGTGCATTGTGAGCACAGGTATGACTGCATTCCAGGAAGACTCAGCAGGTAGGAGGCTAGGGTGCACCCCTTGTAGGATGCTCGCCTTGTGTTCAAGCCAAGTAAAGAAACAAAACCTGAGAATTCAGAGACAGACGTGGTCCCTGAGCCATGATCATAACTGACTTGATAAGCCTTTATCCATATACATTTACCTTGCAAACTCTTTTCTCTACCTGCGATTCCATATGTTTGTGCATAACCGTCATTTGCTTTGTAAATATATCTGGAAGAAATTCCTGAAGTGAAATTATAGCATCAAACATACATTGAGGAATTTTGACAGAAACTGCCAAATTGCTTTCCACAGAGGCTGTACTTGTTTACATCCAAGAACTGTACATGAGGGTGCCAGATTCCTGACATGCTTGCCAACTCCGGGACGAACAGAAAGGCTGTGCCGTAAAGCTTTGCGGTTCCCTGCATGTGTGTGCTGCCGTGACAGCAGTCATTCGGAAAAATGTCATTCCTTCTCTCCTTATACCTTTCCGTACTGCCACTCTTGAGGCCCAGGCTCCACTTTTTCAGAAATGGAGCTTCCAAACAGAAGCTATGGGCTGGAGGGATGCTGGATGCTAGAGCATGCCTATTGCTCCTGCAGAGGACTTGAGTTCGGTTCCCAACCCCATGACGCACAACTACCTGTCACTCCAGCTACAGAGGACCTGATGTCCTTTGCTGGCCTCCGCAGGAAACTCAAGTGAGAGTGGGAATGGGCCCTGAGAAGCACTGTGCCCCATCCGTGAGTCTCTCCTCTTGGTGTCAGAGCGACAGTGCAGCCTTCCCAGGAGCCCCTGCAGCCGCCAGTGATTCCACAGGATCTGGGCAGTCACTCCCGGGATCCTCAGCCATTTGTTGTTGTTCCTTATTTGGTGTGTGTTGTTGTGTCCTACAGAGTGGGAGGTGCAGAACCATATTCCTTCCGGAACTATACTGAAGGCCTTGATCAGAGACGGTGACAGTGGACCCTGGATGAGGTTTATGAGAGGAGAGATGACGACAGAGGGCTTCTTGGAAGAATTCGGAAGATTATGCTCTGAAATCGTGAGTGACACACATTTCTTTCCATTCTTGTGTTTCAGGGGAGGGTTGCTGAGACAAGGTATGTAGCCCACAGCAGTCTTGACCTCAATCTGCAGCCCAAGATGACTTTGAACTCCTGATCCTCCTGCATCCACTTTCTAGGTACTTGGGTCACAGGCATGAGTTTCCATGTCTAACTTTTTATACTGTTCTTTTTGCCTTGAAGGTACTAGCATTCAGCCATAAATTGATTTAAACGAACTAAAATGAAAACCTAGTAGCCAGTCTTTCTATTTTTAAGCTATTGCTTCCATGGTGAGGCATTTCAGCTTTGAGTTTGTGTATGAAAAAATAGCTGTGCTTTTTACTGTAAGATACAGCAGATACTGAAACACTAGCCCTCAGCACGACTTTGAGCTAAAAGCTTATTAAATCAATAAACATTGACCATTTCCTCTGCATTGTACACTCTTTTAAGCTTTTCATTTACAGTAACGTCTATAACCTTCATAGCTCCACTGAAATACAATTTAAAATATAGTGGTAGATTCCATGGAAGGACAGCGTGCTGGTGAGCACCCGTGAAAGTGTGTCTAATGCTGCTGATTTATATGCTTAAAATATTTACAGTGGGCCAGAAAGAAGGCTCAGCCTGTGAAAGTGCTTGCCACCAAGCCTGATGACCTGAGATCACTTGCCAGAATCAAAATGATGGAGGGAGGGACCTGACTCTTGAAAGTTGTGCTCTGACATCCACAAGTGTGAGATGCCACTTGCGCACCCACATATAAATAAATGTACTTTTTAAAAAAGATTTCTTTATTTAGTATGTGTATGTATATGTGTGTATATATATGCCAGTGTTCTGGCATGTAGGGCACCAAATCTCGTTATAGGTGGTTGTGAGCCACCATGTGGTTGCTGGGAATTGAACTCAGGAACTCTGGAAGAGGAGCCAGTGTGTACTTCTGAGTCATCTCTCCAGCCTTCATAAATGTACCTTTAAAAAAACTAAAAATAACAGTAAACCTCAGAATTATGCTAGCAAGTCAAAGATCAAAGGGTGACAACTGAGTTCCTGCTGGCGAGATGCCATGTTGCTTCAGCTGCAGGTACAAGAAGCACAATTAGGTTTCTAGGAAGAGAAAATGGAGAAACTGCTCATGACTGATTTCTCTTTAGGGTGCTAAGTTCTCATTCACTGGTGATGGTTGCATGACTCTGTGAGGACTAAAACCATCATCTGGGTGTGGTGGCCCATCCCTCTATTCCTAACATGCAAGAGGCTGAGGCAGGAGGACTGAGCAAAACGAAAGAGCTGAGCATGGGTGCACACCTTTAGCCTCAGCTCCAGGGAGGCAAGGGCAGAGGGATCCCTGTGAGCACCAGGTCAGCCATGGCCTCATAGTGAGACCCTGTCTCAAAAACACAAAAATAAAATGAAGGAGCCCTTGACCTGTGCACCTTAACTTGGCACACTGGCTGTGTTAATTACATTTCAGTATAGCTATTATAAAATCTACATGAGCCCACAAGCCTTGGCATTTTTAGATTTTGAAACCTGTTGTTTACAAAACCCACACATACTGGAATTTAAAAACAAAGAAAAATAGAGCTGGAGAGATTCCTCTGCAGGTAAGAGCATCTGCTGCTCTTGCAGAGGACCAGGGTTCAATCCTCAGCACCTACAAGGTCACAACCAATTACAACTCCACTTCTGAGGTTCCAATACCCTCTTCTGGGCCCTGAGGGCTCCAGGCAAGCATATGGTGCAGGTGAAACACCCATACACATATAATAATATACTTAAATAAAATATTTAAAGACCCTAAAATTACTCAGAAACTAAAACGTATAAAGCTGACACAAGGTGCAGCACAGTCATCCAGTGCTGTAGGTTACTAACAATAAATGACAACTGAATATGCTTTAAAGCTTAATGTTTCTTCTTCTTCCTCCTCCTCCTCCTCCTCTTCTTCTTCCTCCTCTTCCTCCTCCTCCTTCTTCTTCCTCCTCTTCCTCCTCCTTCTTCTTCCTCCCCCTTCTTCCTTCTCCTCCTCCTCCTTCCTTTTTTTTTTTTTGTTTTGTTTTTTTGAGACAGGGTTTCTCTGTAGCTTTGGAGCCTGTCCTGGAGCTAGCTAGACCAGGCGGGCCTTGAACTCACAGAGATCCGCCTGCCTCTGCCTCCTGAGTGCTGGGATTAAAGGCGTGCGCCACCACTGCCCGGCTTCTTCCTTTTTTTTTTTTTTTTTTTTTTTTTTTTGAGACAGGTTTTCTCTGTACAGCCCAGGCTGTCGTGGTCTCTGCCTCCCAAGTGCTGTGATTAAAGCTTGCACCACCTCTGCCAGGCTAATGTATTCTCTTTTGTCAAGACATTTGACTGTTAATCCAAGAGTGGAATTGAAGAACTCTTGAGACCAGAGTGGGAACACATCCCTGGCTACTTTAGTTATTCTAACTCTAGCTCCAAGTACAGGGACTTGCTTTTCTGTTATTGTTTTTTTGGCAGGGATTGAGAAGGGGTCTCCCTGCCACTCTGGCTAACATCAGAGCTGAGATCCCCCTCCTTAGTGTATACAATATTTTGTCTGCGTGTATGCCTGCAGACCCAAAGAAGGCACCAGACCTCATTACAGATGGTTGTGAGCCACCATGTGGTTGCTGGGAATTGAACTCAGGACCTTTGGAAGAGCAGGCAATGCTCTTAACCACTGAGCCATCTCTCTAGCCCCCTAAACCCCAGTTTCTAGATGAGCTTTTAAATACTGACATATAGCACAGCCAGTGATATCTACATGTTGCCTGGTTACTAGGGAGGCTGAGGAAGGAAGATACTTGAATCCAGGGAGTTGAGGCTTGTCTGGCCAATATTCTGAGAACTCCTCTGAAAATACAAATTAACCCCCTAAAGTCATAGGCAGCAAGCCTATGCAGTAAGATGCCAGGAATGAATTCTTGCCGGTGAGTGCCTGCCAATTCTCCTGTCTTCTCTCCTGTTCACAGGCAAAGACTTCTGTGCCCGTGAACTCATTTTTCTCTCTGCTGACCAGTGAGCAAGTGGCAAAGCAGTTCCCAGTGATGACACAGGCCATCTCTCAGATCAGAGCAGGAGGCCTTCAGACTGCAGTCTTGACCAATAATTTTTATCTCTCCAATGGGAAAAGCTTTTTGCCCCTGGACCGGAAACAGTTTGATGTGGTAAGTACAAGGTGATGGATGTGATGTAGACAGTCTGGGTACAGTCTTAAATATTGCCTGCTAGCAGTCTCCTGTAAGTGGGTTTCTACTCACACAGCTGCCCAAGTTAGGTTTACACATAATACGTTTGAAATGATCTTTATTTTTTTTTTTTGGTTTTTTGAGACAGGGTTTCTCTGTGGTTTTGGAGCCTGTCCTGGAACTAGCTCTTGTAGACCAGGCTGGTCTCGAAAAATGATCTTTATTTTTTGCCTCTTTTTTTGTTTGATTGCTTTTTGGGTTTTTGTTTGTTTTTTTGTTTGTTTGTTTGTTTGTTTTTGTTTTTTGAGACAGGATTTCTCTGTATAGCATTGGCTGTCCTGGAACTCAACTCACTCACAGAGATTGCCCTGCTTTGTGTGTGCTGCTTTGTGTGTGTGTTAACGAGAGAGAAGAGAGAGAGAGAGAGAGAGAGAGAGAGAGAAACAAAAAAGAAACAGGGTCCTGACATAGAGACCAGGCAGCAACTCACACAGATCTTCCTACCTCTGCCTTCCAAGTGCTTAGACTAAAGGCATTCATGACCTTATCTAGCAAAACAGGGCTCTTGCAATGCTCACAGCCAAGTGCTGATGAGGTGGAGACATCCCACATTGAAACCCTGACCTGCGCTTACATGCCATCATCCCTCACATATCATGTGGATTCTGACTCTCTCTCCACCTCCTGTCTGATGCTGACTTCCAGCCTAGAGCCATCCCATAATCCCTCACTGCTGTCTGTGAGATGGCTCTGTGGGTAAAGGTGCTTGCCATAGAGCCTGAGGACCTGAGTCCTTCCTGCCTTTCTTACAGCATGATGGGCGTTTATGAGGTTCATGGCTCCTTTCCTTGGGGCTGGCTCTGAGTGTGACCCCTAGGTTGTGTCCCCAGGTTTTCCAGTCCCTCACTTTAAGAAGGCAACATCATTACGTAACAACCCTTCCTGCTATAGTAAACAACCCTGCGCCATCTTTCCTTCAAACCCGTGCCAGTGAGCTTGTGGAAGCTGCACCTCTAGGCCACTCCTCTCTCCCTCAGGTGGTGGAGTCCTGCCTGGAAGGCATCTGTAAGCCAGACCCCAGGATATACCAGCTGTGCCTGCAGCGGCTGGGCCTGCAGCCCTCAGAGGCCATCTTCCTTGATGACCTGGGACAAAATCTAAAAGCAGCTGCCAGCCTGGGCATTCACACCATTAAGGTAACCTGATGTGTCTGGATTAGTCAGCACAAGCATGGCCCTGTGATCTTTTCCTGTTTGTGCCCGCAGCCTTCCTTGGTGACTCCCTTCAAACAGTCTTCAAGCTCTAACTGTGAAGTCTGTAACTAGCTGCTCATGACCGCAATGTGGGAAGTAGGCAATGTGAGGAAAGTGTCCTTTGACTGACAGACTGGCTGAGCAGTGCTCCTCTAGATGGAGCCACAGCCACAAGGGTCACTTTAGGTCACAGCTGTGAGGTATGGAAGCCATGTGCGTGGGGACTCCCAGCCAGTTTAGTTCATCTGAGTTATCACTGTTGAACTCACAGGCCACAGAGACAGCCTCTGCTCCAGCCCAGCCTTCGGCCTTCTCTACAAGTATGATACGGGCTTTTGTGTTTGTCCTTTTGATTTAGATAGTCTTTTTGTATCCCAGGCCAGCCTTGAACTCCAGATCCTGCTAGTGTAGCTTTCCAGATTGTAGGGTGTGTCACCATCCTGACCTCTTGAGAACCTGTGGATGGTACTCTCCTGTGAAGGCAAGGCTCAGCGTTAGATGCAAGAGAAAACTCATTGTGCTTCCTCTGAGCTGAGCAAAAAGGCTCCAGAGGCCATTGTCTGAGAACTGACTTCTGGGCATTTCCCTCTAAGACAGTGGTTCTCAACCTGTGAGTCATAACCCCCTTGGGGGGCTCGAATGACCATTCCTGAAGGGTTGCGTATTAGATATTTACATTATGATTCATAACAGTAGCAGAATTACAGTTATGAAGCAGCAATGAGAATTTTATGGTTGGGGTCACCACAACATGAGGTAATGAGGGCCACAGCATTAGGGAGGTTGAGAACCACTGCTCTCTAAGGGGTGGTCCTCTTGGAGACAGGCAGACTGAGGGCCAGGCTGATTGATGTGCACAAGTTATGATTTTTCCTGAAACCAGGTTGGCCAACCCGAGGCAGCAGTGAAGGAGTTGGAAGCTCTTGTGGGTCTCCCGTTGTCTGGGGGTATTCCCAACACTCGTCCTGTGAGGAAGACCATGGAGATTCCAGTGGATGCCTTGGAGAAGTACCTTAAGGGCTTGCTGGGGACCCATGGCACTGGTAGGGTGGCTTTCCTGTTAGGGGACTCTCTCCACACAGTGTGGTTGTCACTGCCCCACCCTGATGGACTATGCAGTGCTCTTCTGAGTGTCCCCTCACCACAGGCCTCCATCTCAGAGTCTGGTGGGGCTGGCTTTGCCTCAGACTAGCCACTGAGGAGGACGGAGCTTGGAGATGCGTTGTGTTCAGTGAGCGAGTCTGACTTTTTAGACAATAGTCTGTTTTGAGATGGTGACTGTATGTTATATGATTTTAGAGACTGGGAATCTAGCTCAGTGGTAGAACACTTGCCTCTCGTGGGTGAGGTCCTGGTTTTGTTCTCAGCACCACCAAAGAAAGGAAAAGCCTGCATTATTTAAAACGTGGCAAGGCGACTCCTCTTCCCAGCTCCTCTCGCTCTCTGTTTTACCCTCTGAAGGAAGGCATCCCAGAGCTTTTGAAACTTTCCTGGTGAGTCCTTCCCCCAACTTGGTCCTCTCAAAAGCTCTTATTTATAGCTTCACAGCATGCTGTTTTCTAGCCTGGGTTTCCTGGCAGCACACTCCCAGAACCGAAGGCCTCTCGAGACCATACCAGCCAATGGCCAACTCCCGTGTCTGCTCACTCTCCTGCCAAGCAGAGCAAATCTTACTATGAAGGGGAGAGTTTTTGAGGTCTGCCTCTTCCAGGAGCCTGTAAAAGAGCTGCAGAACATAGCCTCCAGGCCAGGAGAGTGTGTGTCCTTAGCTCCAGACCAGGAGAGTGTGTGTCCTTAGCTCCAGACCAGGAGAGTGTGTGTCCTTAGCCTCCAGACCAAGAGAGTGTGTGTCCTTAGCTCCAGACCAGAAGAGTGTGTGTCCTTAGCTCCAGACCAGGAGAGTGTGTGTCCTTAGCTCCAGACCAGGAGAGTGTGTGTCCTTAGCCTCCAGACCAGGAAAGTGTGTGTCCTTAGCTCCAGACCAGGAGAGTGTGTGTCCTTAGCCTCCAGACCAGGAAAGTGTGTGTCCTTAGCCTCCAGACCAGGAAAGTGTGTGTCCTTAGCCTCCAGACCAGGAGAGTGTGTGTCCTTAGCCTCCAGACCAGGAAAGTGTGTGTCCTTAGCCTCCAGACTGGGAAAGTGTGTGTCCTTAGCTCCAGACCAGGAAAGTGTGTGTCCTTAGCCTCCAGACCAGGAAAGTGTGTGTCCTTAGCTCCAGACCAGGAGAGTGTGTGTCCTTAGCTCCAGACCAGGAAAGTGTGTGTCCTTAGCCTCCAGACCAGAAGAGTGTGTGTCCTTAGCCTCCAGACCAGGAAAGTGTGTGTCCTTAGCCTCCAGACCAGGAAAGTGTGTGTCCTTAGCCTCCAGACCGGGAAAGTGTGTGTCCTTAGCCTCCAGACCGGGAAAGTGTGTGTCCTTAGCTCCAGACCGGGAAAGTGTGTGTCCTTAGCCTCCAGACCGGGAAAGTGTGTGTCCTTAGCCTCCAGACCGGGAAAGTGTGTGTCCTTAGCTCCAGACCGGGAAAGTGTGTGTCCTTAGCCTCCAGACCGGGAAAGTGTGTGTCCTTAGCCTCCAGACCGGGAAAGTGTGTGTCCTTAGCCTCCAGACCGGGAAAGTGTGTGTCCTTAGCCTCCAGACCGGGAAAGTGTGTGTCCTTAGCCTCCAGACCGGGAAAGTGTGTGTCCTTAGCCTCCAGACCGGGAAAGTGTGTGTCCTTAGCCTCCAGACCGGGAAAGTGTGTGTCCTTAGCCTCCAGACTGGGAAAGTGTGTGTCCTTAGCTCCAGACTGGGAAAGTGTGTGTCCTTAGCTCCAGACTGGGAAAGTGTGTGTCCTTAGCTCCAGACTGGGAAAGTGTGTGTCCTTAGCCTCCAGACCGGGAAAGTGTGTGTCCTTAGCTCCAGACTGGGAAAGTGTGTGTCCTTAGCTCCAGACTGGGAAAGTGTGTGTCCTTAGCTCCAGACTGGGAAAGTGTGTGTCCTTAGCCTCCAGACCGGGAAAGTGTGTGTCCTTAGCTCCAGACTGGGAAAGTGTGTGTCCTTAGCTCCAGACTGGGAAAGTGTGTGTCCTTAGCTCCAGACTGGGAAAGTGTGTGTCCTTAGCTCCAGACTGGGAAAGTGTGTGTCCTTAGCTCCAGACTGGGAAAGTGTGTGTCCTTAGCCTCCAGACCGGGAAAGTGTGTGTCCTTAGCTCCAGACTGGGAAAGTGTGTGTCCTTAGCTCCAGACTGGGAAAGTGTGTGTCCTTAGCTCCAGACTGGGAAAGTGTGTGTCCTTAGCTCCAGACTGGGAAAGTGTGTGTCCTTAGCTCCAGACTGGGAAAGTGTGTGTCCTTAGCTCCAGACTGGGAAAGTGTGTGTCCTTAGCTCCAGACTGGGAAAGTGTGTGTCCTTAGCTCCAGACTGGGAAAGTGTGTGTCCTTAGCTCCAGACCAGGAAAGTGTGTGTCCTTAGCCTCCAGACCAGGAAAGTGTGTGTCCTTAGCTCCAGACCAGGAGAGTGTGTGTCCTTAGCTCCAGACCAGGAAAGTGTGTGTCCTTAGCCTCCAGACCAGAAGAGTGTGTGTCCTTAGCCTCCAGACCAGGAAAGTGTGTGTCCTTAGCCTCCAGACCAGGAAAGTGTGTGTCCTTAGCCTCCAGACCGGGAAAGTGTGTGTCCTTAGCCTCCAGACCGGGAAAGTGTGTGTCCTTAGCTCCAGACCGGGAAAGTGTGTGTCCTTAGCCTCCAGACCGGGAAAGTGTGTGTCCTTAGCCTCCAGACCGGGAAAGTGTGTGTCCTTAGCTCCAGACCGGGAAAGTGTGTGTCCTTAGCCTCCAGACCGGGAAAGTGTGTGTCCTTAGCCTCCAGACCGGGAAAGTGTGTGTCCTTAGCCTCCAGACCGGGAAAGTGTGTGTCCTTAGCCTCCAGACCGGGAAAGTGTGTGTCCTTAGCCTCCAGACCGGGAAAGTGTGTGTCCTTAGCCTCCAGACTGGGAAAGTGTGTGTCCTTAGCCTCCAGACCGGGAAAGTGTGTGTCCTTAGCCTCCAGACTGGGAAAGTGTGTGTCCTTAGCTCCAGACTGGGAAAGTGTGTGTCCTTAGCTCCAGACTGGGAAAGTGTGTGTCCTTAGCTCCAGACTGGGAAAGTGTGTGTCCTTAGCCTCCAGACCGGGAAAGTGTGTGTCCTTAGCTCCAGACTGGGAAAGTGTGTGTCCTTAGCTCCAGACTGGGAAAGTGTGTGTCCTTAGCTCCAGACTGGGAAAGTGTGTGTCCTTAGCCTCCAGACCGGGAAAGTGTGTGTCCTTAGCTCCAGACTGGGAAAGTGTGTGTCCTTAGCTCCAGACTGGGAAAGTGTGTGTCCTTAGCTCCAGACTGGGAAAGTGTGTGTCCTTAGCTCCAGACTGGGAAAGTGTGTGTCCTTAGCTCCAGACTGGGAAAGTGTGTGTCCTTAGCCTCCAGACCGGGAAAGTGTGTGTCCTTAGCTCCAGACTGGGAAAGTGTGTGTCCTTAGCTCCAGACTGGGAAAGTGTGTGTCCTTAGCTCCAGACTGGGAAAGTGTGTGTCCTTAGCTCCAGACTGGGAAAGTGTGTGTCCTTAGCTCCAGACTGGGAAAGTGTGTGTCCTTAGCTCCAGACTGGGAAAGTGTGTGTCCTTAGCTCCAGACTGGGAAAGTGTGTGTCCTTAGCTCCAGACTGGGAAAGTGTGTGTCCTTAGCTCCAGACCAGGAGAGTGTGTGTCCTTAGCTCCAGACTGGGAAAGTGTGTGTCCTTAGCTCCAGACTGGGAAAGTGTGTGTCCTTAGCTCCAGACCGGGAAAGTGTGTGTCCTTAGCTCCAGACTGGGAAAGTGTGTGTCCTTAGCCTCCAGACTGGGAAAGTGTGTGTCCTGTAGGCAGCTTTGGTGCCACATGACTCCTGTCAGCTGTCATGTCAGTGTCAGACATGGTTTGGAAGAACATGCATGAGGGACATACAGAGCACTTTTGATCTCAGACATAGGACATTCTGTGGGGCCAGATGTGTGGCCATGACAGCTAGGATTGATAAACAGAATCCAAGGACATGTTTTCACCAGGCAGGAGTTGGCAACAAGCTATACACCCATATGGAGAGAAGAGGTGACCATTGGAAATGGCCTTTGCTGTACTTTTTGCTGTGGCTTTTACCACATGTAAAAGCATGTGGTTCTGAGTGTTTAAGCCTGGGCTCAGTTGTTGTTTCTGGGAGGGGGAGAGTGGTGTCTCTTGCTGGGAATGATACAGGAGGAAATCATACCTCCCAGAGGCACGCTGCATTGGGAGAAGGGATTCCCATCGGTTAGGATCTGGGTTCTGGCTCCCTTCTGAGTGTTCTGTATTGTCAAACCTGTAGGCCCCATGGAGCTCCTGCAGTTTGATCATGGACAGTCAAATCCAACATATTACATCAGGCTGGCTGATCGTCAGCTGGTTCTGAGGAAGAAACCCCCAGGGACCCTCCTTCCCTCTGCCCATGCCATAGAGAGGGAGTTCAAGTAAGTTTCTGGGTGAGGGGAGCAGAAGGTGACTGGCCAGCTGATGTCCCCAGCACACAAGCTCATCCTAAACTGTCAAGTCAGTTTCTGTGGGACTGCTCTGAAGTCTCTCCTTCCTTTGAACATTCCATATTTGTGTGTGTGTGTTTGCACATGAGTGTGGGTACCCGTGGAGACAAGAGGAGGGTGTTGGGTCTCTTGGAGCTGGAGTTACAGGTGGTTGTAAGCTGTTGTGTGGGTGTTGGGAGCTGACTTGATCCTCTGGAAGAACATAGCAGTACATGCTCTTTATTTTATGTGTGTGAATGTTTTGCCTGCATGTATGCATGTCCATTCACCACATGCCCATGGAAGTCAGAAGGTGGTGGCTCCCCTGGAACTGGAGTTACCGGTGCTTGTGAACTGTTATGTAGGTGCTGTAAATTGAATTCAGGTTCTCTGGGAAAGTAACTAGTGCTCTTAAATACCACGCCATCTCTCTAGCCTCACTGTGTATCCCTGACTCACTGGCTTTATAGACCAGGCTGGCCTTAAACTCATAGAGATCCACCTGCCTTTGCCTCTTACGTACCCAACTGCCCTGAAGCTTTTAAAACTATAATTACCAATTTCCACCAGAGGAGAACATGTTGCCTCCTTTTGTTCTGCCTCTGGTTTAATAAGGAGGTCTCACTGTTGTCCAGACTCGTCTCTAACTCCTGCATTCAAATGATCCTCATGCTTAAGCCTCCCGAGTGCCCAATTTTTCTTTTTCTTTCTCTCTCTCTTCCCTTTTTGAGAGTCTCATATAGCCTGTGCTGGCATCAGATTTACCCAAAGATGACCCTGAACTCCTGATTCTCTTGCCTGTTCCTCGCCAGTGGGATTGAAGGGGTGCTCTATCACTCCCCTCTTTTTACTTTAAATTATTCATAATTTTTTTTTGGCTTTGGTTTTTTGAGATAGGGTTTTTCTGTAGCTTTGGATTCTGTCCTGGGAACTCGCTCTGTAGACCAGACTGGGCTTGAACTCACAGAGATCCTCACCTGTCTCTGCCTTCTGAGTGCTGGGATTAAAGGAGTGTGCCACCACCGCCCAGCTAATTTTAACTTATTTCAATTAATTATTTGTATGTGGGGTGTGCATAAGTGTGTACATGTTTGTGTGTGTACATGTGGAAGCTAGAGGCCAGCCTTGGGTGTGGATCCTCACTGTCCATTTGATTTTTTTTTAAATATTTATTTATTTATTATGTATACAATATTCTGTCTGTGTGTATGCATGCAGGCCAGGAGAGGGCACCAGACCTCATTACAGATGGTTGTGAACCACCATGTGGTTGCTGGGAATTGAACTCAGGACCTTTGGAAGAGCAGGCAATGCTTTTAACCTCTGAGCCATCTCTCCAGCCCTGTCCATTTGATTTTTGACATGATTACTGGGACCTGGGCCCAGTGACTAGGATTGGCTAACTGGCTGATAAGCCCCCTGGACCACCCATCTCCCCCTCCCCACTCTGGGATTACCAGCATGCACCTTTATGCTGGACTTTATGTGTGGGTGCCAGGATTTGAACTCAGGTGCTTATGATTATGCAGCAGCCATATATCTGACTGAGCTAACTTCCCAGCCCTTTTAAACAGAAGTTTGTTTGTTTGTTTTTTCCTGAGCAGGATTTTTCTGCTGCACAAGTCTAGTGAACTGAGTTTACTCTCTCCCACATAAAGGTGGAAGAAGAGAGCCATCCCCACAGAGCTGTCCTCTGACTTCCGCGTTGCCCCACATCGTGTATACATACATACACAATAATGGAGAAATGGTTTTAAATGTTCTTACCATGCACTCTTGCAGCATGGTCTCTAGGTTGCTCAGGTCAGCTTCCCTAGTAGCCAAGATTACAGATCTGTGCCACCAGGACAGCTTAACACGTAATACAGAATTCTAGCTCCAGATCTCTGAAAGAGAAGGGGCAAACCCACTAGAAGCCTAGACTGGAGTCTCTCAAGAAAGACTTCTTCCTCTTTCCCCTGCAGTGCAGAGTGCTTGAGAAAGGGCAAGTTTGGGGCCCAAGGAGAATGTGATGTCTTGGCCTCTCTTTCTTTTCCTGACTCCTAACTTTTGATGCTGGGTCACAGGCACACACCTGTGTTGATGTGGTCTTCCTCCCTTTCTCCTTCCCTCCCTCCTTCCCTTCTTCTTTCCTTCCCTCTCTTCCTTCCGCCACAGTGGGGATGGATCTCTGGGCCTGTGTATGCCTGGTGAGCCTCCTACCACTGAGATACAGCACCACCTCCACCATACTATTTTAAATTTATTTTTATTGCATGTGTTATGTGTTCTGCATGCGTATGATATGTGCACACATGCGTTTGGTGTGCCTGTACATGTTCTTGTATATGGAGGCCCAAGGTCAAAGTCAGGTGTCTTTTCTCAGTCACTCCCCACCTTTAAGTGTATGGGTGTTCTGCCAGCACACATATCTATGTACTCCATGCATGTAGTTGCAAAGAAGGTGTTGGATCGGGCTGGAGAGATGGCTCAGTGGTTAAGAGCACTGACTGCTCTTCCAGAGGACCTGGGTTCAGTTCCCAGCACCCACATGGCAGCTCACAACTGTCTGAAGATCCAGTTGCAGGGGATCTGACACCTTCACACCAATGCATATAAAATAAAGTTAAATAGACCATAAAAATATTTAAAAAAAAAAAAAGAAGGTGTTGGATCCTCTGGAACTGGAGTTTCAGAAGGTTGTGAGCTGTCACGTGGGTGCTGGGAACCACACCTGAGCTGTCTGTAAGAACAGACAGTGCTCTTAACCACAGAGCCATTTGTTGTTATTTGAGACAAGGGTCTTACTATGTAGTCCGGACTGGCTTGGAACTCACTCTGTAGACCAGGCTGGCCTCAAACTCAGAGATCTGCCTGTCTCTGCCTCTCAAGTGCTGGGACTACAGGTGTGCACTGCCCTGTGGCTTATCCACCTTTGACATAAAGGTCTCCCAGCAAACCTGAAGTCATGCCTGTCCGTGAGTTCAGCACTCTGCCTGTCTTCACCCCAGGCACACTGCCAGACTGGGGTTATAGGCATGTGCTGCCATGCTCAGGTTTTCACATGGGTGCTGGGATGTTTGTGTGGCAGGCACTTTACCAACTGAACCCACCCCAACAATGGACTATTTTTTAAATAGGAAAAGCACTTGCCCACAGTGATGTGTTTTCCTTTGTCCTGGCAGGATAATGAAAGCCCTCGGGAATGCTGGTGTCCCTGTCCCCACTGTCCTTGACCTCTGTGAAGACTCAAGGTAAAGACCTGTGTATTCTGCTGTGTGTCCTCAGACTACAAAAGAGAAAATCCCATTTACTAACTCAAGAGCCCGTTCCTTAGAGCTGAGAAAATCAACTGCAGCCACCTCCCCCAGAAGTTCTAAGATCCTGTCACACAGCCACATTCCAAAATAGCTTTCTTAAGATTTCAAAAAACATACCCACTTAGCTGGCTGTGGTACAGTGTAATTCCGGCACTAGGGGCCCAGAGGCAGGATTCTACATCGAGAGATCCCTTTCTTAGTATATACACCATACACACACACACACACACACACACACACACACACACACACACACAGAGTCCACTGAGTTTCATGTTAGAGTTCTCTCTCTCTCTCTCTCTCTCTCTCTCTCTCTCTGTGTGTGTGTGTGTGTGTGTGTGTGTGTGTGTGTGTCTGTCTGTCTGTCTGTCTTTGAGACAATTGTATCCAAGGATGATGTTGAATGGTTGATCTCTGCTTGGACCTCCTGAGTGCTAGGGTTACAGCATGCAGCAGACAGCCTGTTTATGTGGTGCTGGGACAGGACCTCTGTGTATTTGTTCTCTTCGTTTTAAAACTGGTTGAAAAAGAGAATAGGAACCACGTGTAACTCCAGTCCCAGGGATTCTAACCACCTCTTCTGGCAGGAGGATCTGGAGTTCAAAGACAACCAGTGCTATGCAGTGAGACCCTGTCTCAAAAGATCCAAATGAAAGATGAAAACATTTGTATAGGCTTCTCAGTAAGTCTCCTCGGGATACACAGCTTAGTCAAGGACAGAAGTGGTACTTAAAGCTGGTACTCCTCCTCTTTCAAACAATTTGGTCTTATATTTATCACATTAAAACTTCTTCAGTGGCACTGGAGAGATATCTCAGAGGTTAGGAGTACTGACTGTTCTTCCAGAAGACCCGGCCTGGTTCAATACCAGGCACCCACATGGCAGCTTACAAATGTCTGTAACCCTCACACAGACATAGATGCAAGCAAAACACCAAAGCACATAAAATATAAATAAATTAAAAATAAATTTGAAAAACTGAATTAAAAAAAAACTCTTCGGTGGTTTCTACACATGGGCCAAAGAGAAGCAAGAGGATGCTGGCTATCTACACACCTGGGTGGGCATGGTGGGGAGAGGTGATGGGCACTCTCAGTTCTCTGCACCTAGAGGCGAAGGAGCTCTGCCCCCCTCACAGATTCTCCTCACAGAAACTGAGGGGCTCCATGGCTGAGTCACTGAAATGTCCACCTCCATCCGTGTCCCTGCCAGCATCATCGGCACCCCCTTCTACTTGATGGAGTACTGCCCGGGAGTCATCTACAAAGATCCTTCCCTGCCAGGCTTGGAGCCCAGCCAGCGGCAAGCCGTATATGCTGCCATGAATCAAGTCCTGTGCAGAATTCACAGTGTGGACCTGCAGGCCACGGGCCTGGACAGCTTTGGGAAGCAAGGTGCGTAGGGGCAGCCCTTCCTCCACCGACAGTTCCTCTCACAAAGCGAAGCTTGCTGTTGGGGGCTTAGTGGTTGGGGTGCTGACACACAGCTCTGCCCACCTTCTAAACCCAGGCTAATCATAACTGGTTCTGCTTACCACTCATTTCATCCTTGGATAAGCCACGTCATGGGCTTATTTCAGGGCTTAATTAAGGATTCTGTTCTCCTTGCCACTTTTTGTTACTAAACTGTTTAATCCTTTCTTTCTTTCCAATGCTGATCATAGTATTTAAGATATACTTCCTCCTTCCAGCTCTTCCTTCTTTTATTACTTTTTTGTTTTGTTTTGTTTTGTTTTTGAGACAGGGTTTGTCTGTAGTTTTGGAGCCTATCCTGGAACTAGTTCTTATAGACCAGGCTGGCCTCAAACTCTCAGAGATCCACCTGCCTTTGCCTCCTGAGTCCTGGGATTAAAGGGGTGCACCACCATCGCCTGGCCTTTTCTTACTTTTTAAAAAAAATATTTTGTTTCATTTGAGTCGGGTTGTGGTGTTACAATTCTTTAATTCCAGCACTTGGGAGGCAGAGGCAGGCTGATCTCTGAATAGCCTAGTCTACAGAGCAAGTTCCAGGACAACCAGGGCTATAGATAAACTCTATCTTGAAAACCAAACAAATAAACAAATAAAATTTTATTTGAGAAGAGTCTAATTGTACCCCCTGGTTGGCCTTGAACTAGAAATGTAGTTAAGGGTGGCTTTGAACTCCTGATTTTCCTGCTTATACTTCCCAAGTGCTGGTATCACAGGGTATACCACCATACTTGGCCTCTTTTGAGGTGTGTAAGGTAGTTGGGTTTTTTTTTTATTTTTCTGGATTTTCAAGATAGTGTTTCTCTGTGTAGCCCTGGCTGTCCTTTAACTCACTCTGTAGACCAGGGTGGCCTCAAACTCACAGCAATCCTCCTGCCTCAGCCTTCTGAGTGCTGGGATTAAAAGCATTGCCACCACTGCCCAGCATTGACCTCTTTAAAAAAGGAAGAGAGAGAGAGACAGAGAGAGACAGACTTTTCTTGCTGTGTCAGGAGCCTCACTAAGTTGCCAAGTTGGCCTTGAACTTATCTGAAATATCTTCCCACCTCAATTTTATGTGCTTTAATATTATTTTATTTATTTATTTATTTGACTTTTTGAAACAGGTTTCTCTGCGTAACCCTGGATATTCACTCTGGGGACCAGGTTAGCCTCAAACTCAGAGATCCACCTGCCTCTGCATCCTGAGTGCTGGGATTAAAGGTGTGCGCCACCGTGCCTGGTGACCTGACTCCAGACCCATGCTCTTAACCTACCATTGTTAAACTTAACCAAGAAGGGATATTCCTTGCCTGTTTGAAAGCTCACAAGCCTTCAAAGAGGGTTAGGGGTTAGGCTTGAAGATTTGTTGTAGAGGGATAGTGCCTAGACCGTGGTGAACCGGCCAAAGCAAAGTGACTTCCACGATGACAGGAGTTTCACATAGGACTTTCCGCGTCACAGGAACAAGTTCAGACACAGGGCATTGGCACAGAGCTGCTGACGTTCTCACGGCTCTGCTGAACTTAAGTATCGAGCACTGAAGGCTGCTGGAACAGCATGCCATATCCTAACCCTCTTTCCCTCAGGGGACTATATTCTTCGCCAGGTGCAAACCTGGACCAAGCAGTACCGAGCAGCAGAAACCAGCAGCATCCCAGTGATGGAGAGGCTTATCCAGTGGCTACCACTGCACATTCCCAAGCAACAGAGAACCACAGTGGTGCACGGGGACTTCAGGTAGACACAACTCCAGGGGGCTGGGTAACCCATGCGGAAACGCAAGGGCAAGGCCCCTGCAGAGGAATATTAAGCCTGTGGTCTTGGTCCGTATTACAGATGGGAATCATCCCTTTAGAGTGTGTGAGAGCTGGCGGGAAATAGCAGCGGTCTAAAGGCCTCTCAGTGGGGGCCAAGCCTGAAGAAATCACTGGAAAAGCTCCCCTGGTCTCAGCGTGTGCTCACCTTAGTTTTAACACTTACCATCAAAGAGTTCCGCCTGCCGCTGTATGGAAGAGGGCACCTTGCAGGAGGCGGGAACAGAAACTGCTGGATTTGAGAGCTTAAAGCCAGTAAAGCAGACAAGCGAGACTACCACAGCCATCAGTCCACCTTAGCACAGCCTGGCACCTCGAAGGAGTCTTGGCAAAGATGCCAGCCTGCTGTTGCTTGTAGCACACGATAAATCATGTGGTTCCGTGGTGTGCTGGGGTTCTGCTTAGCAGATAAAATAAACCGGCTGACTCTACATGAGTCAACCTAAATAAGTCTGAAAGGAATCATACTGAGGAGAAAAGATACTTATGCAAATTTACCAAGGATTGAGAGAATGCCACCTGTAGATTTTAAGTGTGCATAGCTAAGAGAGACAGAAAAGTGTGAGACAAATGTGAACCACATTCAAGGAAGGTGGGGAGTGAGGGTGGAGGCTATTAGCTGAACCTGAGGTGTTTGTGTGTTAGACATTCAAGAAAAAGCAGCCAAGGGCTGGAGAGATGGCTCAGAGGTTAAGAGAACTGACTGCTATCCTGGAAGTCCTGAGTTCAATTCTCAGCAACCACATGATGGCTCACACCCATCTATAATGAGATCTGGTGCCCAGAACACTATATACATAATAAATAAATTTTTTTTTCTTAAAAAAAGCAGCCCGGGACTGGAGAGATGGCTCAGAGGTTAAGAGCACTGACTGCTCTTCCAGAGGTCCTGAGTTCAATTCCCAGCAACCACATGGTGGCTTACAGCCATCTATAATGAGACGTGGCGCCCCCTTCTGGCTTGCAGGCTCATGTGGAAGGAATACTATACACATAATATAATAAATAAATAAATTTTTTTTTTTTAAAAAGCAGCCAGGGGGCTGGAGAGATGGCTCAGAGGTTAAGAGCATTGCCTGGCCGGGCAGTGGTGGCGCACGCCTTTAATCCCAGCACTTGGGAGGCAGAGGCAGGCGGATCTCTGTGAGTTCGAGACCAGCCTGGTCTACAAGAGCTAGTTCCAGGACAGGCTCCAAAACCACAGAGAAACCCTGTCTCGAAAAACCAAAAAAAAAGAGCATTGCCTGTTCTTCCAAAGGTCCTGAGTTCAATTCCCAGCAACCACATGGTGGCTCACAACCATCTGTAATGGGGTCTGGTGCCCTCTTCTGGCCTGCAGGCATACACACAGACAGAATATTGTATACATAATAAATAAATATTAAAAAAAAAAAAAGCAGCCAAACGGCAGGTGTGGCTTCTGTGAGGAAGCTGGCACGTGGGGTCATGTGCCATTCCCTGTATTGTTGAATGCTTGGGGTTTTTTTTTTTTTTTTTAAGATTTAGTTACTTTTGATGAAGTGTCTATGTGCACAGGTGAAGAACAGGTGCCCATGGAGGCCAGAAGGGATTAGATCCTGGAACTGGTTGTGAGCCAAACTTCACCAGGTGCTGGGACCCAACTCGGGTCCTTCTGCAAGAGCAGTACGTGCTCATAAGCACTGAGTCCCCTCTCCAGCCCCTTCCATTTATTTTAAGTCAAGCCTGCATTAGTGTCCATCAAAAGGACTCAGAGGCCCCTGGAGAGTTTAAAAGGAGTGCAGTGTGGCTCGGAGGCCACTGGACAGACTGGAGCCACAGTGCCATTCCTAACCAGCTGGCTTACCTGGGCCAGCATGCGCTACTGTAACGACCGCATGGCAGACTTCACCAAGGCCTCTTCGCTGACAGCCGGGACAGGATAGCACACTTCCAGCAGGGTGGCTCTCTGGCTGTGGCTGGGCTCCTCAGGCCCTTCTCTGTGGCTTTGTGGTTTCTTAGTATGGTGGCCCTTGGGTAACGGGACATCCCTGGTAGCTCGAGTGTGTTAAAGAAGCTATGACCTTCACTGACCTCCACCACCTGGAAACCCTCAGCATCACTTCCTCCACTTGACATTTATTAGAGGCCAGGTGTTTCCTAGAGTGAAGAATTGGTGGCAGGTGTGTCAAAGAATCTGCAGGCTTGCTTTAGTACCATCATGGGGAGGGAGTGAATCTAGAAGGGGACCCCGGAGCCCTAGAGACTGGCCAAGGCTCAGCATACAGGCTGGTGGAGGATGGGCCTGGGGGCGCGGATGGAGTCTTCTCAGCTATCTCCATTCCTTCTGTGGCTCCTCAGGCTGGATAACCTAATATTCCATCCTGAAAAGGCAGAGGTGCTTGCTGTCCTGGACTGGGAACTTTCTACGTTAGGGGATCCCTTTGCGGATGTGGCCTACAGCTGCCTGCTTCACCACCTGCCGTCCAGCTTTCCCATTCTAAAAGGTAGGAGCCAGTTAAGTGGCAAGCACTGTGGCATGCACTGGCTGGAGTGGCGGTGACTGGGCTGGGCTTAAAAGTGAGGTGCAAGTAGTTCGAATAACTGTATCACTGGAGTGTGGGGTGGGAATGGGATGTATCTCCCTTCACCCATAGTGCATTTTTTCTTTCTTTCCTTTCCATTTCTTCTTCTTTTTTAAGAAATGTTATTTTTTTTAATATTTATTTGTTTATTATGTATACAATATTCTGTCTGTGTGTCTGCCTGCAGGCCAGAAGAGGGCATCAAATCTCATTTCAGATGGTTGTGAGCCACCATGTGGTTGCTGAGAATTGAACTCAGGACCTTTGGAAGAGCAGGCAATGCTCTTAACCGCTGAGCCATCTCTCCAGCCCCCTCATTTCTTCTTTTGTCCTGGGGGTTGAGTCTTGGTCCTTGTGCATGCTAGCTGACACTCTAGCACTGAGCTGTATCCCCAGCTTGCATTTGATTGTGTGTCTGGACAGGTTCTTGCTGATATGCTCAGGCTCAACATACACCTTCCATTCTGTGTGTGTATCTCTTTGTCTTTATTTCTGGGTTATCTGCTCTGAGACAGTCTCTCATGGCTGACAGTCCTTAAACTCTGTGTCACTGAGGCTGGCTTCAAACCCCTGCCAGTCCTACCTCCACTTCCCCGGTGCTGGGATTAAGGCACGTGTCATTGCACCCGGTCTGTTATTGAAACAATGCTTTGATTCAGTGACTAAGTGACCAAAACCAATGACCATATAATTTTATGATCTCATTTTTCCACTTAGTTGTATATTACCCCTCCTCTAGGACTGTTTGTCATCAAATGTCTGGTTTAGGATGGCATCTCTCTGAGAGTTGTGGGCCGGGAGTAATCAGAAGCTGCATTCCTTTGTTTACTGTTAATCTGGTCTGAAACCTTGAGAGAAAAATCTGTAAAATGGAAACTTCATGCTCGCCTCAGGTCATCGGCTAGCACAAGGAGCCACACAGCTGTAAAAGCGGTTCAGGAGCATAGTGGCTTTCAGAATACATGTTTGCTAGTGGTAGGGGAGAGTGTAGGTGCCAACCACTTAAGGACAGTGTCTCTTATCTCAGGGTTCAGGGACATGGATGTGACACAGCTGGGCATTCCAACAATGGAGGAGTACTTCCGGATGTACTGTCTTCAAATGGGCATCCCACCCATCGATAACTCTAACTTCTACATGGCTTTCTCATTTTTCCGTGTGGCTGCAATACTACAGGGAGTCTATAAGCGGTCACTCACAGGTAAGTGTTGGCCAGCCTGAGGGTCACAGAGGCTCTGAGGAGTCAGGTTTAGCCAGAATGATATAAGGTTTAATTTTCTAAACTATCATAAAAATGTGTATGTATATAGGCAGAAGTGGGGACACACACTTGTAAGGTGGGGGTAGGAGGACAGAGACCTCAAGATCATCCTTAGCTACATGTTGGGGGCTCCAAGAAGCCCTGTCTGAAAGTTTAGAAAATAAAAAAGCAGAGGAAAATGCCGGTGTGCTCTGTGATCACTCTGAGGGAACGGTGCCTAGACTGGCCATGGCCTTTTCTCAGAAGGGTTACTCTAGGATCTTGTAGATCTGCACAAGTGACCTGAGGGTGTTACTAAATTTGCTTCTTGTTCTTTTTGTTTCTTTTTGTTTGTTTTTGGGACAGGGTTTCTCTGTGTAACCCTGACTGCCCTGGCTCTTGTTGTGGTTGTGTCTCAGAGATTCACATGCCTCTAACTCCTAAGTGCTGGGATAAAGGTCTGTGCCATCAAAGCTTAGTTTCTTTGGGAAAAGGAATGGCAAACAGCAGGGGACATCTGATCTCTGATTTCTAGTACTCAGGGAGCTTACCCTCCTCTCCAAACTCGGTTTCCTTGTTCTCTAAGTTCAGATTCAGACAGTGCTGCTCGGGAGTGCAGGGCCCAGGCCCCAGTATGGACGGAACAGGTGCTCAGCCAGTGACAGTGGCTGCCCTCAGAATATCGGCTGTGTCACTGGCTCACATCACCAGGAAGGCTGGTTAGGGGTCACCAGTTCTCCTTCCATTTTGCATAGGACAGGCAAGCTCGGCAATAGCCAAACAAAGCGGGAAGTTCCCTGAGTTCATGGCTGAGCTGGCATGGGACTTCGCCATCAAAGAAGGCTTCCGGGTTTTCAAGGAAATGCCAGCCTCCAAACCACTAGTGAAATCCTACCACGCATGGGCTGGGTCACGGCCCCAGAGAACTCCAGCGGGTGTGAGGAGGTCCAGCACTGTAGTAGCTGCTGCCCCTTCTCAGGAGACAAGGGGAGTCCTGATCATCTCTCCAGAGGGCCTCTCTCCTCGGGTCAGAAAGTTGTATGACCGGCTGTTGCAGTTTATGAAAGAGAATGTGTACCCCCTGGAGCCAGAGCTGCAGAGACACCAGGCCTCAGCCGACAGGTGGAGCCCTTCCCCGCTGATAGAAGACCTCAAGGTAAGCAAGCTTGTCAACATGGCTGACCCTCTCCAGTGAGGAAAGAAGCAGGGGGACTGAGCGGCATGGCCTTGCTTTCCCGTCCCTAAAAGAGACAGCTGCTGATTAGTCAGGTCTTATTCTGTCAAGGCCAAGTATCTGTGGGGAGAAGGGAGAATGCAAGCCAAGCAAAGTGCTTCTCCTGTGATCCCAGCACTAGGGAATTGGAGTCAGGAGGATGCAAAGTTCAGGCCACCTTCAACTAGTTGAGACCCTGTCACAAAATCGAGTAATATAGTCTGTGGTGTAGAGAGACTTAGGTCAGGTGGCATCTGTCACACAGATTTGAGAAGCAAGGTACAAGGTCACAAAGTCTCCTGCTAGAGACCGTATCAGAATCCGGGAGCTGAGCGACTGTTCGGTGCCAGTGCTAACCCCGCTTTAACTGCTGCTGTGTCTCTGACTTGTCATTGCGTCATTGCTTTGGGCTGTGTCTCTGACTGCGCCTTCTTCTCCCCTTTCTGTTCCACTGGAGAAGGTAAGACGTGGTCACGGCTGGAGAGATGGCTCAGACCTTAAGAGAGCATACTGCCACTGCAGAGGACCCACATCAGGTGGCTCACACCACCTGTAACTCCAGCTCCAGTGGTTCCAACACCACACCTCTAGCCTCCACAGGCCTCTGCATTCACATGCATGCACACATACATCCTTACATTGTTTTGTTTTGCCTTGCTGTGTTTTGTTGAGATAGGGTCTCTATGCATCTGTGACTGGCCTGGAATTCAACACATGCACCAGTTTGAGACCATCTCGAACTCAAGAGATCCACATGCCTCTGCCTCCCAAGTGCTGGGGTTAAAGATGGGTGCTACCACTCCCTGCTCAGCTTTTTTTTTTTTAAATAAATACTGTTTTGTTTTAAAGATAAGATTCAATGATTATGGCTGTCCTTTTTCCCCTGCCAGGAGAAAGCCAAGGCTGAGGGGCTCTGGAACCTTTTCCTACCCTTGGAGACAGATCCTGAGAAAAAATATGGAGCAGGGCTGACTAACGTGGAGTATGCACATCTGTGTGAAGTCATGGGCATGTCCCTGTACGCTCCCGAGGTACAGTCTCCGGTTCCCTCAGTGTGTGAGAACATGTCCCCACATGGCGTGGACAGTCAGATCTAGGGGTACCATATGACTTGAACAGCACATGGGAAAGGAAGGCAAGAACAATCAGCCCAGCAGGGGAACCCACCCAGGGATGTGGACTGTGGGGGCTTCCAGCCCCTGGCCCAGTTTTCTCTACTTCAAACAACTGATCCAAGGGCATTTCAGAGCATTTGAGATTGACTTCAGGTGTGTGTGAGCCTTCTCTGGGGGAGAGAAAGGGCCTTCATGAGTTGTGAGTGGGTCTATGGAAGGAGTCCAGCCCGGCCTCTCCCAGGGGTTGAAGATGTTGGGGGCACTGACTGACGTGTTTCTTCTCTTCAGATATTTAATTGCTCTGCCCCAGATACGGGGAACATGGAGCTCCTGGTGCGGTATGGCACTGAGGAACAGAAGGCCCGGTGGCTGGTGCCCCTGCTGGAGGGCAGGATCCGCTCCTGCTTTGCCATGACGGAGCCCAAGGTACTGTCTTCATATGTCCCCTTTGGCGGGGCCCCTGGTCTCTGCTCCTGAGGAATGCAGGTCCACAGGGACTCTAACCAGAATGTGCTCCTGTGCAGGTGGCCTCCTCAGATGCCTCCAATATTGAGGCTTCCATCAGAGAGGAAGATGGCTCCTATGTCATAAATGGTCACAAGTGGTGGATCACAGGTACTTGGCTTGAAAATAGTTTTCAGTTTTTCAGTCTGTGCAGATGAGCAGGGTAAGATGTGTTGTGAGTCCTCTAGGTGGCACCAGATGAGCACACCTGTGGCTATATGCCCCTGCAGGCAGCTCTGCCACGTCCTGCCAGCCTCTTTCACCTGGGAGTCTTCCTGGTGGCTTCCCTTTGCTATGAGGTCATAGGTGTTGTTTCTCAGAGGCTTCCAAGTGCCTCTCTGTCCCTCAGCTCACAGAGCTGATGACCCCATCCATCCCATTTCACAAGAGGAAACTAGGACTCGGAGAGACCAGTCATTTACCCAAGGCTGCAGCAGCTGGTGGGTAGCAAACAGGCTTCAGAATTTGCTGGATTCCAAGACCTGTGTCCAGAGCTGTTCTTCCTAGTATTAATGGGGACAGCAGGGCAGGCTGTGGGGAGGAAGCAGCAGTTTGTAGATTTTTTTTTTTTTTGTCTGTCAATGAGAAATTTACATGTGAGAGAGACAGAGACAGACAGAACAGGGGTGTGGGGTGTCAGGGAGAGAAGGTATCATGTAGTCTGTGCTGACCTCAGACTTGCTATGTAGCTGAATCTGGCCATGAACTCCCCATCCTCAGGCCCCTACCTTCCAAGTGTTTGGTTACAGGTTTGAGCCACCACACCTGATTCAAATTTATGTATTTTTCAAAAATCCATATACCTGTCAGATGTGGGGTTGCACAAACTGTTATCCCCGGGTTTTTGATGTAGAGGCAGAGGATGATACAAATGTGGGGATGTCATGCTTGGTCATGTATGAGTTCAAGGCCAGCCTGGGCTACATGAGATACCGTCTTAAAAAACAAAATTAAACTACAACAAATCCAAATGCTGCATTGTCCAGAAAATTTCAACAGGTTTCTGTGTAATTCTTTTGCTCATTACTTGAGATAGGGACTCTATGTAGATCTGGCTGTCCTGGAATTCATGACATAGATGAAACTGGCCTTGAACTCATCTCCCAAGTGCTGGAGTTAAAGGCGTGGGCCCCTACACCAACTTCATTGTGATTCGTAGGAAGTGACCCACAGAGATGGGGGTTAAGAGCACTTGTTATTGCAGAGAACATGGGTCAGTTCCCAGCACCCACATTGTGGCTCACAGTGGTTTGTAACTCCAGTTCCAAGTGCTCTGACTTCCTCTGGGATAGGCGTGCCTGTGGTGCACATTCATACAGTTAGGCAAAACGCACATGTAAAATAACTGTTTTGAATTTTATTATAATTGTTAGGAAGTGAACTCTTGACACTTGTTCCCTGCGACATTCAACTTTCTCTACATCCGCACATTTGTAACTCATGGAAGCTCTGTCAGCACTCATCCTGTCCTCTGCTTGCTCAACCTCTCGTGGGTACCATGTGCTAAGATCTAATGTTCAGAGCACCTATGACAAGAAGAAGGGATGGGAGGAGAGGGGACAGAGAAGAAGGGGAGCAGTGAGAATAAATGAAGTGTTTCCTGCACAGTAGATTTTGTTTTATTCCGTGCTCTGGTCAAGTGTTGCATCTGAGCCTCCTCTCTCGTCCCTCCCTCCATCGTGTGGACTCTGAAGCAGTCACTGAGTTTATGCAGTGTGCTAGCGGGGTGTCTTTGGCGTGTTTGTCACACTTTGACATGGAGCGCACACAGCAGGTATTCTCAGCAAGGACAGCCAGTCTCCCATGCCTCCCAGAAAGCACAACAGCAGCCCGCTGGAAGCACAGATCTGTCTTGGAGTCTTAAGACTCCGAGTCCTGCAGCAGGCACCAGCGTGGAAGCTTGACAACCGGCAGTTCAGTTGTCTTCTGGGTGTTTCCAGGAGTGCCACTGTCCTGGGCCTAACAACCACCAGGGTTCACTAGAGGGTGGGAGCGTAGACCCCAGGCCCCCAGGCCTGAGCATTGTATTGGGGTCAGGACCACTCCCACAGAGTAGTATTTAAATGAACTCCCAAAAGAGGAACACGTGGTCTCTTTTCCTTCCTCTCAGTTCCCCCTCGGGACCACCCAAGAGCGCAGGAATCCCATTAAACCTGGATTTTTTTTTAATTTGGCTTGTTTTGATTTGGCTTGATTGGGAATTTTGCATCGGCAGAGAGCTCGCATTAGGTAATATTCCTAACAAAGTCTTTTGCAGCCAGTTCTATCTTTGCTGCTTCACTGTGGTTAAACTTGTGAGCTGTTTTGTACCATCCATAGCAGACATCTCATCACATAACCCATTTCCTCAGCTGGACCTCAGCAGGCTAGAGAAGATGCTTATAGCAGCCACCTTGAATTTTGTTTCTATTTCTTCAAGTCTAACATGATGGTTTTTAATTATTTTTATGGGACTGAAGAGAGGACTGAAGTAGTTACGGTCACTAGCTACTCTTTTTTTTTTTTTTTTTTTTTTTTTTTTTTTTTTTTTTTTGGTTTTTCGAGACAGGGTTTCTCTGTGGCTTTGGAGTCTGTCCTGGAACTAGCTCTTCTAGACCAGGCTGGTCTCGAACTCACAGAGATCCGCCTGCCTCTGCCTCCCGAGTGCTGGGACTAAAGGCGTGCGCCACCATCGCCCGGTTTTCACTAGCTACTCTTGCAAGAGAACCAGGACTTGATTACCAGCACCCACATGGTGACTCACAACTGTCTATGTCTCTAGTTCTAAGAGATCTGACTCCCTCTTCTGGTGTCTTTGGGTACTGCAGTCACAACATGCAGACAAAACGTACACACAGTTAAAACATTGTTCCTATGGTGCTGGGTCCTAGTCTCAGTGCGGTAAGCTCTGTCTGGCCTGGAGCCTGCATGGGCAGCGCTTCTCCAATCCTGTATCTATCAGTGTCCTAGGTTTGCTTTAGGGCTTCACTGGCCTTGGCATGCACTGACAGAATGCTCTCTCTTCTCTCCTGGCAGGCATCCTGGATCCACGCTGCAAACTCTGTGTGTTTATGGGAAAAACAGACCCTCAGGCCCCGAGGCACCAGCAGCAGTCCATAATCTTGGTTCCCATGGACACTCCAGGAATCAATATCATCCGGCCTTTGTCAGTGTATGGGTTGGAGGATCCCCCAGGTTAGACCTCCCGGGGTCAGTCACCCTGAGTGTGGCTCTAGTACATGGGCAGCAGTTTGGGGGAGTGCTTGTTCTGTTCAGAATTTTCCACATGCCAAGGATCTGGCCCAGCCCTTTATTTCCTAAGGAGCTGGAACTGCTCGGCAAACTGCCTGTGGGTGTTTATGCTTGCCTTTCCTCTTCTAATCTCAGAAGATGATGAGGTCCAGCAGAGGCGCCAGGGCAACAGTGCAGGTCACAGCCTCAGTTGAGCCCCTGTGTGAGGAGAGAGCCTTCCCTGCTGACAGCATTCACACCCTCACTTCTGCATCACATAGAGGTTCTGGCCTGCATCATATTTTAACCACAGGGCCTGTAAGATGGCTCAGTGGGTACTTCCACCAAGCCTGATGACCTGAGTTCAGCCCTTGTCACCCACGTGGTAAAAGGAGACATCTGACTCTGTATTTGTCCTAAAGGTGTAAATAACTGTGGCCGGGGAGGTGGCTCAGTAGGGAAAGAGTCTTGCTGTCAAGCCTGACAAGGTGTGTTCAATCCCCAGGACCTGCATGGTAGAAGAGACCTGACTCTTGAACATGGTTTTCTGACCTCCAAATTCACTGTGCCTATGTGCAGACATATACACACACTCAGCAGTAAATTTGATATACAAAACTTTTTAAGAAAATGGCAGAAGCTGGGCAGTGGTTTAATTCCAGCTCTCTGGAGTCAGAGGCAGGCAAATATCTGTGTTTAAGGCCAGCCTGGTATACATAGTGAGTTCTAGGACAGCTATGGCTATGCAGAGAAACTCTGTCTTGAAAAACATAAGGAGCTGGGCAGTGGTGGTGCACACCTTTAATACCAGTATTTGAGAGGCAAGCAGATCTGAGTTCGAGGCCAGTCCGGTCTACAGAGCGAGTTCCAGGACAGGCTCCAAAGCTACACAGAGAAACCCTGTCTCAAAAAATCCTCCCCACTAAAAAAAAAAAAAAAAGAAAAAGAAAAAGAAGAAAACCCATAAGGAATGTCAGAATAACTTGTTTGTTTGTTTGTTTTGTTTTTTGCTGAAAACAATTCTCTTCCCTTATTTCTGGGTCCCCTGACCCCTTCTTAACTGTGACACAGTTAGAAGGCTAAGGTCTGGGAACACGTAGCCCTAACTGAAGAGAGGAATAAACATACCCAAGAAAAATGTATTTTCATCTTTCAGGGGGCCATGGCGAAGTACGGTTCAAGGACGTGCGTGTGCCAAAAGAGAACATAATCCTGGGCCCTGGTCGAGGCTTTGAGATCGCACAGGGCAGGCTGGGGCCTGGCCGGATTCATCACTGCATGAGGCTGATCGGGTATTCAGAGAGGGCCCTGTCACTCATGAAGACACGCGTGAGTTCCCTAGTGCCCACACTGAACAACAGCCACTATTGCTGTCTGGGAACTTCAAACACTGGTGCCCTTCTGAAAACAGACCTCACAGAGTGATATTCACATCCAGAATCTGTGGTCTCTACTTTGGCCACAGCTGACTTCCAAGGTAGAGTGGCCACCTCTTTGTCCAAGTGGCCAGAAGGAAAGACCAGGCAGGCTTTATGGTAGCTGAGGGTGAGGTTCCAATGCCCACAGGATATGAGTAGCCAAGAGCTATCCATGCTTCCAGCACATTGTTAAAACTCAGACCCCAGGGAGATCCTGAGTTGTCTGTCTCTGTGGCCTGGGGTCACAGCACCTGGCCCAGTGTATATCGCCCTCCTTGTCCAGTGTGGTCAGAATATAGAATCTGAAGCCAGCATGGTATCTTATTCCAGCACTCAGAAAACTAAGGCAGAAGGATTGTTGCAACTTCCAGAGTCACCTAGATTCCATAACAGGACACTGTCTCAAACAATGAAAGTCGTTTGCTGTGGGCCCCTTAACAGCTGGAGGCCTGCATAGTATAGGGGTCTCTGTGACTATCAGGGCAGCAGAGTCAAGAAAGAGTTCAGTTCAGCCCGACTTCAGGAGTCTAACCCCCAAATGGTTTACTTTAGGTATCTTGAAGCACAGCATAATTTGGTGCAAACTTATTCTGGTGATGATAAATGCAATCCTGTGTACACAGAAAAGCATACATAAATCTCTGAGGAACAAAGTAAGCTAAATAGAGATGGGGAGAGACTACACGGAAACTCTGTAAAGTCCCCATGACAAGCTTATAATCAGGGTCTGGGGTAGATTCTGTCAGGATGAGGTTCTGGTGTGGTCTCCAGCCACAAAGATGGCACAAAGGTCACCAGACTTTTTGCCACATCCCCTATCCTAGCCCAGGTTCACATACAGCCCATGCTGGCCTGGATCTCTCCATGTACCCAAGGATGACCACACCATGCCTGGGTGGAAAGTAGCTTCTTAGGATAAAACCTACTTTTTAAACATATAATCTAGAGCTGGGCGGTGGTGGTGCACCCTTTAGTCCCAGCACTCGGGAGGCAGAGGCAGGCGGATCTTTCTGAGTTTGAGGCCGTCCTGGTCTACAAGAGCTAGTTCCAGGACAGGCTCCAAAAGGTACAGAGAAACCCTGTCTCAAAAAGACAAAAAAAAAAAAAATATTAATTTAGGGACACTCACAATGCCCCTAAGTTGTATGTTTTAAAAGCAGACTGGAAGGGAAAAGTGTCATGGCATATACCTTGAATCCCTCTGTAGAGAGAGACAGGCAGATCTCTATGAGTTCAAGGCCAGTATAGTCTACATAGCAAGTTCCAGGACACCAGGGACTACCTGGAGAGACCTGTCTCAAATGAACCAATAGAAAGAGGCTACACAACACTGTGTGGACTATGACTGTTGTTTTTTTTATGGGGGGAAGACAGTGAGTTGGCCCATCAGGTAAAGGTACCTGCTGTCAATAATGTTGCTAACCTAAGTTTGGTCCTTGGGGTCTCTGGTACCATCTGATGACACTCTTAGCTTTTGGGTTGGTGGGAGGGAGAGTACGTCACATTCCAACAGGATTAATCACAGGTGTTAATTAATACTGCAGTGGGCAGTAAGATCCTGGCTCTGGACCTGCAGCACTGCAAACTCTCCGGGGTCACTGTAGCAGCAGTCGGTCCATCAGCCTTTGAGGGTGTTCCGTATAGGTGTGGCATCTGTGATGAGCATTATCGCCTGTATACAGACGCTGCCGCCAGCCAGCTCCCGCTTCTGCTCTCCTCTCCTGTATGCCCAGCTCCTCAGCCTCGTCTCCCTGGTATCTGTAGGTGATGTCCCGCACCGCCTTCGGGAAGCCCCTTGTGGAGCATGGCACCATCCTGGCAGACATTGCCCGGTCACGTGTGGACATCGAGCAGGCACGGCTGCTGGTGCTGAAAGCTGCGCACCTCATGGATGTGGCAGGAAACAAGGTGGGAGGCCTCCCAGGTCAGAGGTCACCCTGGGGTGACACTGCAGTGGGCCTTCTCTTCTTGCTTAACTCTTGGATGCTGATGACTGCTACTGTTCTCTTGAACTCTGGCCGTCTATCCACTCCAGAAAAGGCCAGGAACAGGGAACTTCCGTTTACTAACTGGGAACCTTCCTGATTTGAGAAAGGGAAGTCTGGTGGCCCCTGTACTCCTACAGCATGTTGGTGGGGGAGGTGGATGACGGAGGAGAGAGCTGGGGGACAAGGGACCTCACAGGCCTAGTCCAAATACAGCATTAGCCAACACAGGGCCTTATTCCCAGAACAACATGACCCATTGCCGGTAGCGGCTGGGCATGGTACATGCTGACTGCTGTGTTATCTGGCCTTCTAAGCAGGGACCCTACACCCAGCCAAGAGCTCCAGTGATGGGGTTGTGTCAGGAGTACAGTTCCTGACTCTTTGATGCTCTAGTGGCCAGCCCCAAGGTTGCCTGGAGCTGGACCTGGACACAGCTGTTTGTGTAGTTGCCGTTTGGAGTCAAACCCAGTGCCTTGCAACTGCCAAGAGAAGTGCAGGGAGGTGCTGTCCATAGCCAGTAGCTCAGGCCGCTGGATCTGGCTGTGGTCCAGAATGTAGCAGCAGCCATTCCCCTTTACCCTAGTCACGCTCGCTTGCAGAACCCAACTCTGTCCACCCTGACAGCTTGACTTTGTGTTGCCCTCCCAGCACCTGGCCCTCTGTTCTTCTAACTCTATCTTCTCCTGCAGGCTGCAGCTTTAGAGATTGCCATGATCAAAATGGTAGCCCCATCCATGGCCTATCAAGTCATTGACCGCGCTATTCAGGTGAGCCACCCTGGATTCCCTCCCTCTATACCTGCGCTTTACCCTTCAAACGAAGAGTGCAAGGGCCTCCCTCCTTCCCTAGTCCAAGACAGTGGGTGTTAGCTTGTAAGTAGCTGGCTGGCCTTGGGCTCCTCTGCTGCTGCTCACACCCAAAGTCCCGACTCTGCAGGGTTCCTCCTTCCACATCCTGACACCTGGTCCCACACAGAACTTTCTAGGTAGCAGAAGCAACCTTCTTGGTGACTCAGGCAACCAGAGGGTGGCAGTGTCCCATGAGAGGTCTGAACTCACAGGTGTCACAGGGCATCCCCAGGTGTTCTGAGCAGGATGTCACTTTTAGAGCTCATCCAGGCCTTCTCCTCCTCCCTGCCATGTGTCCGGCAGGCCTTTGGAGCAGCAGGCCTGAGCAGCGACTACCCTCTGGCTCCTTTCTTGGCCTGGGCCCGAGCCCTGCGCTTTGCTGATGGCCCAGATGAGGTCCACCGGCTGACTGTGGCGAAGATGGAACTGAGGAATCACAGCAGGCTGCAGGAGCCAGTAGCGCCCAGAGTGTAGGTTCTGTCCTTGGGAAGGCCAGGTATGCGTGCTTCTTCTATCGTGTCCAGCACCTCAGTGTGGGGCAGTCGTGCTGGGTACTATTTCTGGATAGCCTTGAGTTTGTGTTTTAAGCATGGAGGAAGAACATTGGGGTCCAGGCCTGGGGAGCTGGTCTTGTGTTTCTCAGAGTTGACCTCATGGTCCCCTTTTCCAGGCTGTAGGAATCTGGACACCTGTGTGCTCTGTTCTCTCCAGAGGCGATGGGGTTCCTTCTCAGGGTGTCTAGGAAGGCAGACGGCATGAACCGCAGCAGACGCTCCCTGCAACTGGAATGAAACCATTCTGTAACAGCTAGAGTGCCCGCATCAGGTGCCTTATTACAAAAGGGCTTTGGGGACACAAAGAGTCTGTGTACTTCCTGTGTCACATGACAGACATGGGGATAAAAGCTCCCACAGCCCTGGGACTCAGGTGTCGGTGGCTTCCTCACAACTATGCTGCTTCCCCTGCACTGGCCCCATATGCTGGGGCCCTGTGGGACATGGATGCCATCGCTCCTAATTCTCCCCATGTCTTCTTCACATCCCCTCACTGTAGGCCCATATTTCTGTATGGTGTAGCAGCCAGGCATAAAAGCCATAGGCCTGGTCTGAGGTGCTCACGCAGCTCTGCAGACAAGCTGTCTCTGTGTAACAATAGCAAGGATGTACAGCTCCTTTCTTCTTTTGTTAGAAATGTAGATCTCCTGAGGAGAGGTGTTGGCTGAAGCTGGTCAGGATGTTTGGTGCATATTTCTTGGTAATTTGGAGGAAGTCTTACAGAGATGCTAATTCATGGCCTATGTGACAGCTAGCACACAGGTAGATGCGGATGAGACAGAAGGCCTTTCACCTGGCTACCTAGGAGACGAATCTAATGTGTTTTCCCGCTCAATTTATGTGATGATATATAAGCTGTTTGGAGAATAAACGAGATCTTGCCCTTCCATGATGACCGTGTAAGTTGTGTCTGATTATTCCTCGCGACTCCGTACCAGTCCAGTTAGGGAAGATAATTATTTGTGTTGGACCCACGCGGGCTCCAACACCTCACCACTAGTTACCCTACTCCAGAAAACTTCACCAGAGGAACCATGCCACCTGAGTGAGATCCCCATAACTGCCACACTCTGCTGCCTGTCAGCAGTCCTGTTGCGGCACGGGAGAAGACAGACAGGAACAGAAGCCCCATGAGACCAGAAAAGAAGCAGCTATTTTAGGAAGACTGGCGTTAAGATGCAGCACAGCCCATCTGCAGGCAACAAGTTTGGCCGGCACCATCACATGCTGTACTGTAAACCTGACCTCAGGGTACCTGCTTCCCCCATGGACCTGATGCACAGCCTGGCCATGCCCTGCCAAGTGCACAGTCACAACAGGCTCCTGAATGGCTTTCTCAGGTGTGCTGGTCCGCACATGAGCTGGGGACACAGGTGCTACCACATCTGAGGAACAGTTACTGAAGGAAGATGGATAACGTGCCCACTGTTCAATGTTAGCATAGTGCCAGCACACTGGTAGATTCCGCAACCTGAGCCCCACTTCTGTTTCATGCCAGAAATAGAAGGGTTTGTAAGGAAGTATCATGACATGGCATATCATGGGCCCTAAGAATGTCTCTCGTGACTTCTGAGATTAACCTTGCTCTACTGCCATGCTAAGGCATGACCCCACATCTCTCTCAGATTCACTGCTTCAAGGCCTGGATACACCCACATGTGCAAGCATATAGTCTTTAAAAAAAATTTTTAAATATTTATATGTATACAATGTTTAGCCTGCATGTATTCTTGAAGGACAGAAGAGGGCACCAGATCTCATTATAGGTGGTTGTGAGCCACCATATGGTTGTTGGGAACTGAACTCAGGGCATAATGGTCTTAACCACTGAGCTATCTGCACAAATCCCAATGTGGGTTTGTAAAAGACCCTGCCAGGGCTGGGAAGAAAGCAGGGCTGGGAAAGAGCTAGCTACACAAGAATAAGCTCCCGAGTTTGTGCTCCAAAGCCCACATGGAAAGCTGAGTGTGTGGTGTATACTTGTGATCTCTGGGAGGGCAGTGACAGGAGGGTCCCTGTGACTCACCGACCAACCAGTTCTGCCGCCTTGGTTAGTTCTAGGCCCTGTCTCAAAAATCTAGGTGGTCAGGTTCCAGTGTCCCAAATTCAACTGGGTTTGGGAAGGGATTTTCCATCTTGTGGCCCTGGGTTTTCTTCATTTGAAAAGTGGAGAGGTGGATTAAAGACCTCAATATCAGTCCGAACACACTGAGCCTGATAGAAGAGAAAGTGGGAAGTACTCTACAACACATGGGCACAGGAGACCACTTCCTATGTATAACCCCAGCAGCACAGACATTAAGGGCCTCATTGAATAAATGGGACCTCCTGAGACTGAGAAGCTTCTGTAAAGCAAAGGACACTGTCACTAAGACCAAAGGCAACCCACTGACTGGGAGAAGATCTTCACCAACCCCGCAACTGACAAAGGTCTGATCTCCAAAATATATAAAGAACTCAAGAAACTAGACCGTAAAAGGCTAATCAACCCAATTATAAAATGGGGCACTGAGCTGAACAGAGAATTTTCAACAAAGAACTTCCAATGGCCAAAAGACACTTAAGGTCATGCTCAACTTCCTTAGCGATCAGGGAAATGCAAATCAAGACAACTTTAAGATATCATCTCACACCTGTCAGAATGGCTAAAATAAAAAACACCAATAATAGCCTTTGCTGGAGAGGTTGTGGAGAAAGGGGTACACTCATCCATTGCTGGTGGGAATGCAAACTTGTGTAACCACTTTGGAAAGCAGTGTGGCGGTTTCTCAGGAAATTCGGGATCAACCTACCCCTGGACCCAGCAATACCACTCTTGGGAATATACCCAAGAGAGGCCTTATCATACAACAAAAGTATATGCTCTACGATGTTCATAGCAGCATTGTTTGTAATAGCCAGAACCTGGAAACAACCTAGATGCCCTTCAATGGAAGAATGGATGAAGAAAGTATGGAATATATACATATTAGAGCACTACTCAGCAGTAAAAAAACAAGGACTTCTTGAATTTTGCGTGCAAATGGATGGAAATAAAAAACACTATCCTGAGTGAGGTAAGCCAGACCCAAAAAGAGGAACATGGGATGTACTCACTCATATTTGGTTTCTAGCCATAAACAAAGGACATTGAGCCTATAATTCATGATCCTAGAGAAGCTAAATAAGAAAGAAGGAGAACCCAAAGAAAAACATATAGGCATCCTCCTGAATATTAACCTTCATCAGGCGATGAAAGGAGACAGAGACAGAGACCCACATTGGAGCACCGGACAGAAATCTCAAGGTCCAAATCAAGAGCAGAAGGAGAGAGAGCACGAGCAAGGAACTCGGGACCACGAGGGGTGCACCCACACACTGAGACAATGGGGATATATTATCGGGAACTCACCAAGGCCAGCTGGCCTGGGTCTGAAAAAGCATGGGATAAAACCGGACTCGCTGAACATAGCGGACAATGGGGACTACTGGGAACTCAAGAACAATGGCAGTGGGTTTTTGATCCTACTGCACGTACTGGCTTTGTGGGAGCCTAGGCAGTTTGGATGCTCAACTTACTAGACCTGGATGGAGGTGGGTGGTCCTTGGACTTCCCACAGGGCAGGGAACCCTGATTGCTCTTTGGGCTGACAAGGGAGGGGGACTTTATTGGGGGAGGGGGAGGGAAATGGGAAGCGGTGGCGGGGAAGAGACAGAAATCTTTAATAAATAAATAAATTTTAAAACAAAAAAAAAAAGGAAAAGTGGAGAGGACAGAGCTCCTGGGGTTGAGGATCAAGCGGAGCTTGCACTGTGTGGGGCCAACTCCTACGTGGCTATCGTCAGAAAGAGCCAGAGAGGAAGGGGCTTGGCTGCAGGGTGGGTTTCAGTGGCACGGTGTCTGTCTAGTGTGTCCATGAGTTCAAGCCCAAGCAGTCGCTGTGCTTTAGTGGGAGACCAGACCTGAGGGATTTTATCAGACTGAGGACCAGCCCCCAGCTGCCTGGACCACAATACTTCTCAAGCTCAAGCCACGAAGCATCATTCTGGGGTCTAGCTGATTTCGGAAGCATGAGTTGGTATGAGGGACTTTCAGTCACACTTGCTCCCTACCTCACGCCCTTTGGAGAAGCCTGAGCAAGGCAGACGCCGGATCTCCCAGGTCAGGGGCCCCAGCTGGTGGACTGTGAGTGCTGCTGGTTCCTGGAGCACAGGAGGCGGCTGGTACAAGCTCTTCTCAGCTCTGAGGACAACCGGATACTCCCCCTGCCCATGCCACCACCACCAATAAAAGGAGACTGACTTAGACTCAGGAGGTCAGATAGCTTCCCAAGGCCATACAGCCAGCAGCTCAGTTGAGAAGTTTCTGGACTGCTTCCTCCTTAGTTTAAGGGCTTCCTGTGAGCATCTGGCCCCTCACACCGAAGGAAAAGGAAGCTGGCGTACAGCCAAGGAGTTTGCTCTCCTGATGCTTCTGTCCCAGGAGATCAATAGCCTCGGGTTAGGGCTCTCTCTACCTGAGGGGTTCAGAGCTCTAAGCACAGGCAGTGGCCGTGTGGGCTGGTTGTACACAAGAGTCAGCAGCGCATCATGAGTTTGTGTACAGACCAAGAGAGCGACAGGGCTGCAGAGCAAGACTCCCCAACCTAACTTCACTAGATGTGGGGAAAATCTGTCCTTACTCTCCAGGGGAAGACTGAACAACCAATATTTTGTCTCCCTGTTCAGTGACTCTGAGGAAACCCTCAGTGGCTGCCAGTTTTTTTGTGTATGTTTGGTGTCTCCCCCTTCTCCCCCGAGATAGGGTTTTTCTGTGTAGACCAGGCTGGTCTTGAATTCACAGAGATCCCCCTGCCTCTGCCTCCTGGATTAAAGACATGAGCCACCACCGCCTAGCTGTTTGGTTTTGAGACAGCAGAGCAGGTGTGCATTGTCTTAAAGGAAGTGTCCCCGGTGCCTGTACCAAAGTCTCAGCATGGTGGATGAGCTTGTGCCAGGGCCTTTACTAATAATTGGTCCAGAGCCTACACAGAAGAAAGGATCAGAGGGGAGCAGGTTTGTTTTGTTTTTAAAATCAGATTAAAGATTGAAGAATGAGAAAGCAAAGGGAAAGACTCAAGGAAGATCCGGTGTGGAGCACACTTTCGCTGTTCCAGCGCCTGGGAGGAGGAGCCTAGCAAGTTCCAGGCCAGTTTGGGCTATATAGTGAGACAATTCTCCCAATGCCAGGGGCTGGGGATGGCACTAACATAAGGTCCTGGGTTTGATATACAGCATCAGGCAATGAAAAGGGGAAAAGAGAACACCAGTACAGTCAGATAGAAATATAGTATGAGGGGCTGGAGAGATGGCTCAGTGGTTAAGAGCATCAGCTGCTCTTCCAGAGGTCCTGAGTTCAGTTTCCAGCAACCACATGGTGGCTCACAACCATCTATAGTTGGATCCTGATCTGGCGTGCAGGTGTACATGCAGATAGAGCACTCATACACATAAAATAAATAAAAAGAAATACAGTGTGGGTGTTACATTGTAATACATCAGACATTATCTAATGTTACATCAGAATTGTCAACATTAGATGACTGAGCCACACAAAACCTTGTTTCATTTTTGTTGCTGTGATGAATACCCTCTCCCCTCCCCATAAAAAAACCTTAGGGAAGAAAGGGGTTAATTCGGGTTACAATTCCAGGTTAGCATCCTTCATCACAGAAATGTCACAGCGGCAGGAGCTTGAGGCAGCTAAACCACATCATGTCCACAGTCAAGAGCAGAGAGAGGAAAATGAATGTAGCCTGCTGGCTAAATTTTGACGATTTGTAGGGTATCCAGCACGCTAGGTAAGTGCTCTGCTTCTGAGTTACACCCTTATCCCAGAATGAGAGCCTTTCTGTTTTGTTTGGTTCCAAAGTTTGCCTTTTTAAAACAGAATCTCTCTCTATAGCCCAGGCTAGCCTTTAAGCCACAGACCTGCCTCTCTGTGCTGGGTTAAACAGTGGGAGTTAAAGGAGGGACTTCTGCACAATGGTGGTGTTAGGAGCCATTTTCCCCTCCAAAATTATTGCAGGAACCATTGTCCTAAGGAGTTTGCAGAGAACCCCACTCCCCAACAGTATTGAGAATTGTTTTATTGGCAGAGCCTATCCCACACCCAATTATCTGTTAATAGAGAGCTATCTGTTAGCGGAACCCACCCCACACTCCAATTATCTAGAGAACCAGGAGTGTCAACTTGTGACTTCCTGACCGAGGAATCGTGACCTGACTGATCGTAACCTCCTGGCCAAGGACCTCATGACCGGCTGGAACCACCGCTGCAAGATTCCCTCCTGCCCATGCCCCTGCCCCCCAAATTCCTTATCCTATATAAGCTGTAACCATGACTTTAATAAACAGAGGCTCTGACAAACCTAGCATGGCCTTCTTCCTCTCTCCCGCCCGTGTCTTTCAGATAGTGCCTCTCCAGGACCCTGGAATTACTGACCTGCCAGGTGGGTTACAACCCTAGACTGAGTGACCCGCCAAGGCGGTCTACATGGTGGCACCTGTGTCCCACCAGTCACCAGCCTGCGCTGTTTGTCCATGCCCAGGAGCTACATGCCTTCAAGGTGCCTGGCCAGGAGCCCTTTACCCAGATCAAAGTCCATGTGGTCTCACTGGAGGACATTGCCCCAGAACATCGCTTTTCTTCTGCCTGGCATGCCACCCTAGGCCGGTGTTGGGGAGAGGCCTTGACCATGCTGGCAGTAACTGATCACATTCTAAAAGTAAGTCCATGGTTCCCTGGCTCAAGCTCAAAGAGGCAGAAGTGACTAAACAGGCAAAGAGGCTCTACGCAAATTGGGTGCAGTGTAACCATGCTAAGGCAATGATGTGTCCTCCTTCCACCAGGAGAAGGGCTAAATGTTCGCTCCAAAATCCTATGTAATCCCGGATTTCTCTAATAAAGACACTTTGTCCATGTAAAAAATATAAAATAGGGTTGGGGGTGTGGCTCAGAGGATAGAGTGTTTCCCTAGCATCCATGAAAGTCCAGTTTTACCCTCAGTACATAAACCAGTGTGGTAGTCATAATTATATAAATAAATCTCAAAATAAACAAGGAAACAAACAAAAAGGTTAAACTACTGGCAATCAACAAAATGGTGTTACATTGGTATGTAAACAGATAAACAGGAGTCTACTTAAGGACATTCGCCAGTAAGAAATGATAAGTGATAGAAAAGTCACCACACTGATGGGCAGTGTTTACTGCCTTTACAGGTGTGTGTGAACACACACACACACACACACACACACACAGAAATGCATGGCTGCAAACAAAGACATTCAATCTCACTCCTTAGAAATGCATATTAAACCAGGTGTGCTGGAGCAGGCCTTTAATCCCAGCATTTGGAAGGCAGAAAAACAAAAACCCATGCATATTAAAGCGATAGAGGCTGGCTATCAGAATATATACTCACAGTATCTGATAATAAACAGTAGTGGAAGAGCGTAAGGGTGTGGTGGCACCTGGGCCACCAGAGATCCGCCTGCCTTGCCTCTGCTCTTGAGTGTTGGGGTCAAAGGTGTGTGCTTACCACTGCTGCCCAAGCAATAGACTTTTTGAACATGAATCTTTTCCCTGGCTAACTATAGGATCCTCCCTCAAGATGCTCAGCAAACTGGACTCCCAATCAACCCAAAGTCATGAGGGCTGGACATAGACACTACATAGCACAGTCTAATAGCTAAGTTGTGATGTGTTGCAGGCGAGGTGTTTTGAACTCATTTATGTTTGTTTGTTTGAGATAGTATCTCTATAGCCCAGGATAGTCTGGAACTCTTTTATGTAGCCCAGGTTGACCTTGAACTCCTGATCCTCCTGAGATTATGGGGTGTCCACCACAAGAAAGTAAACTTTCAATGTATTCTTGATTTGTGATACTTCCAACTTAAGAGACGGTTATTGGCCACACCCCCATAAGGCAAGGAGCCTATATTATATATAGAAATATCTGTATTTAATTAAAAAATATCCTGTGTTTAGTGGTTCTACCTCTGTGAATTTCCCAGTAAGTCAAAGATACAAAGTGTGGCATTGTTTGTAATCTCACAAGATTGGAAGCCACCTAAATGTCACTCACAGAAAATTCTTTAAATGGAAGTGTACATGTGGTCAATGGAACACAGAGTACACCCCCCCCCCCCCCCAACACACACACACAAGTCTTCTCTGTGCACCCCTGGCTGTCCTGAAGCTCGATCTCTGGCCTGAAACTCACAGAGATCCACCTGCCTCTGTCTCCGGAGTAAAGGCCAGTGCCACCATCACGAGGCTAGAGTCATTTTGAAAACAGTTTCCTTCCTGTAGGAAACGGGTCTGGAGACTCAAGATCTCCCACACAATCCAAAACATTTTTTGCAAGGCAAAATTGTTTACTTCTGCAGAAGCAGGTTGCCTCGCCCATGCTGACCAAGCGACCACATCCTGAGAGGCCCTGCTGGTTTTTTGAGGGTCTCACTCTGTAATGGCTGGCTGGAACTGTGAGCTAGACAACCGGGCTGATTGTCTCTCAGAGTTCTGCTTGCTTTGGCCTCCAAGGGCTGGGATTAAAGGCCAGGACCCAGTTTCCTGATTTATTCCGAAAAACAAAGGGGTTCTGTGTCTCCCTCTGATTGGTCAGAACCGGTCTCACATTCTGACCTGACTGGGTAATACAGAACTGCGCAGTTTGCAGGGAGACATGAAATTTGAGCACATCTTTGCTTTCTGTAAGTGCGCACCACCCCACACCCGAGGAATCTCAATTTCTCCTAACCGCGCTCTCAGTTTCCCAGATTCCTTTGCACGGAAGGTTGGTCATGTGACCGACCCAGCCTGTAGGGTCCTTAAATACTTTCCCCTCCTGTTTTGCGCTAACCATTAGCTGTCATAAACATTAGTAATGCTAAAATCAGAGACACACAAGGAAACGCGCCCAGACCCCTTGTCTAGCTACTGGGATTTTTCTCTTACAGCGCCAAGTGACAATATACTGCGAGTCAGCAGAGTAGAGCGAAGCTCACGTGCTGCAGTCTCCTGCCTGGTGCTTCAGAAATGGTCGGGGCCTCAGCTTCCTAGGGCTCCGCCCATTTATTGGGTTCCCGTTTCAAAACACTTCTCACGGCACAGCCCTCCTCCTCTCCTTAGCCTTCATCTGGTTGAAGGCCACTCGAGGGCCAAGCGTCCGCGTCCCTTTCTGGCCAGTGCCATCCTGCTCCCCCAGTGCCCAGTCCCAAGTTGTCCACAGAATATCCGCATTCGTGAAATCCGGGGACGACTTTAGGAGCTGGCAGAGCTTTCTCAGGCCGCTCCCGGGTTCTGCACGACTCCATCTCTGACTTGGCTTGCAGAGCCTGGGTCGCACCCCGCAGGTCATTGGGGGTGCTGAGGCTCTCCCGCCCCGCCCTCGTGTTGCCACATCCTATTGGCGGGTGCCGGGGGCGAGGCGAGGAAGTCGGTTTACAGCGCTGCACTCTCCCAGGCTGGTCTAGGCTCCTCTCTGCTCGGCTCGGCACAGCTCGGCTCAGTTCAACTCCACTCATTCAGCTCTGCTTAGTACAGCATGCTGCGCGCCGCACTCACCACTGCCAGCCGCGGGCCGCGCCTGAGCCGCCTGTTGTCCGCCGCCGCCACCAGCGCCGTGCCGGCCCCCAACCAGCAGCCTGAGGTCTTCTGCAACCAGGTGAGACTCGCCTCTTGCAAGCCCCTGGACGGGACTCAGCGGACGACTCGGCCTCAGTTTCCCCTCCCAACGATCTATGCGCATGCTCTTTCCCCTGCCTATATGGCTGCACCGTGTATCCTCCTGGCCTGGGACAGTCGTGGGCCTCTATTCCCCATCGGTGCTGCCGCGGGTGGGTGTTGTGGAGTCGGTTCCCGGCCCGCCTGGTCATGTGTTCACTCAGAAGGCCCAGGCGTCCCAGCTCCTCTCTAAGATACCTCCTATTCTCCCCTACCCGTCTCCCACAGACCTGGGCCAGGGTTTTAGAAGGAAAGGCTGTGTCAGAACCGCACTGTGGCCGTTCTTACCCAATCAGGACTTTGGAGTGTTGTCTTAGAAACTGGTTGTGAAGTATTCCTTTTGTTTGTGCAACAAGTGGGACTTGGCTGCCCTCTTCTGTAGAATGGGAAGGCATTCAGGGCAGTTCTGATGGGTTATTTTGAGGCAGGATCTCATTTGGTAGCCCAGGCTTCTTGCTTCAGCCACTCCCACCCACTTTGTATTCGCACAAGCCATGCAAACCCTACCACCTAGCTACACCCTCCGCTCTTCAGTCCCCTCTACTTTGAGATAAGGTCTTACCAAAGGGCCCAGGCTGGCCTTAAACTTGAAGGATCGCAACATCAAAAAGAATCGAAATGACCACAAGAGAAGGATCAATAGCTTCGTTCCTCATGTTCACCCGAAGCCACGGCAGATTCTCAGGTCCTCATAAGTGCTCAGACTTGATTCAGTTTGGAGTGTGGATTGCAGGAGTGGAGTGAATTCTCCCCAGTGGCTGCACTTTTCTTTACCACCATTTTGAAATCACAGGAATCACAGGTTCGCTATAGGAATGCGTGCCATTGACCAGTTTACAACTGAGCAACTTACTGCGCACCCATCAAGAGCACTGTTAAGGCTTGTGGCCTTGCTTGGTTCTTTGCTTTTATGAGCTTGTGTGGGAGACAGTGTGCTGGCTACCTGCCACTTTTGTCCCTACACTCTGTCTCCTTGAACACTGTGCTTGGTTTATCTTGGGCCAGTACACTCAGCTGCTTTTCAGTGTTTTTGAGAACATAAACTCTCTGCCCTGGGGCAGTAGCTGGAGGGAACTCTAGAAACTGCTGAGCGTTGATGTGACATTATTGCAAACTCTGTTGCCAGGGACACCAGGGCTTGGAAGCAGTAGCTCTGGGTTCTGTCTGTATTGTGCTCCTGGATATCTCTATGGCAGTTACTAGGGCCACTTGCCCCAAGGAGCAGCCAGTGTGGCCTCGAGGTTGCTTCTGCAGAAACTGGGCTTGCTTCCAAGGGCACCTGCAGGGCCCGGGCATCCCAGGGGGATGCTCCTCTTCAAGCTTCTTGGGTCCCATCTGGATGGGGTCATGGCCTCACCATCTTGCCTGAGCAACACTAATTGAGTGATTGTGTCTGGGCGCATCTTCCTGGAGCTCTCTTGCCTCTTGTCCTGGGAAGGACCATAGGGTAAACTTGTTGGGTAAGTGATGAAGATGGTAGGTGGCTTCAGCTTCCCCAGAACAGATCCATGGGCATGGCTTCCAAACAAGGCACCTTTTACCCACATGTTCATTTCAGATTTCAGGGGCTGAAATTGACACCTTTGTCAGTGAAACTCGTTTTCACATTTAATTGTTTCCTTGTCAACTTGGAGAACAGTTAAGGTCTAGAAACGCAACTCCAGCACCAAGGGTGTGTGTATGGCTTCGTGCCTCATCCTCACCAGTTCTAAGTGCCAGTAACAGTAATGAATGTGAAAACCAGGTAGGATGCTGGCACCTTTAATCCCAACACTTGAGGTGTGGAGGCAAGGGGACCAGGAGTTCAAGGGGGGACAGAAAAGTCTGCCTACGCCCTGCCTCGGAAACAGGGAAAGAGTCTAAGACTTGGGTGGGCTCAGTTGTTAGAGGCTGAGACTGGGGGTGAGCTCTGTTGGAAGAGTGTGAGACTCGGGTGGGATCAGTTGGTAGAGTTTTTGCCAACCATGCAGGAAGCCCTGGATCTGAGCCCCAGCAATATATAACCCAGATGTAGTGGTGTGAGCTTTTGCAATCCCAGCATTCTGGAGGTGGAGGAGGAGGCTCAGAAAGTCAAGGTGATTATCAGCTGCATAGTGAAGTCAGCCTGGGTTATAGAACCCATCACAAAAGAAAAAACAATAACGAAGGGGTGTGCGAATCCACCTCACATTTAACTGCTAGCCTTGCCTCTGCTAGTGGATTCTTCATTCATCCAACAGATGCTTCCTGAACTCTCCAGGCCCAGCTAACAACATTCCAGATCCCCTGCCTTAGGATGCGCATGAGTAGAAAGTGGAGACAGAGACCTAAATGAAAGCGCAGCATGAGACAAAGCCGGGATGTTTGTGTAGGGTCAAGTCACACCAAATCGTAGGGTTGTAGTGAGGACAAAGTGGGGTGCTCCTCAGCCCTCTCCGTAGCCTTGAGCTTTATTACAGCTGTGTATGAGCTTGGACCACAGCTCTGTGTTGAGCCTACAATGCTGATAAAGTCCCTTACAGTCTAGGACCGTGGCTCAGTGGTAGAACACTGGCATCAGCCTTCTGTTGTGTAAGTGCTGAAAACTTGGGGTTTGTGTTTAAGGGAGTGAACTAACCCTGGCCGTGGCGCACACCTTTAATCCCAGCACTTGGGAGGCAGAGACAGGCGGATCTCTGTGAATTCAAGGCCAGCCTGGTCTACAGAGTGAGTTCCTGGAGGGCCAAGACTACACTGAGAAACCCTGTTTTAAAAAAAAAAAAATTCACCAAAAAGAGAGGGAAGGAGGGAGAGAGTGTATTAGTGGGGAGAGTGGGACCTTTCTGTGCATTAAATTGGGGTCTTTGTTTTTTAGCCTCTTAATCCTATACCTAGGGATGAAGGAGAACTGACAGCCAGGAAGGGAACTAGAGAAGGCTACATAATTTTCTTTAGAGTCATTGTTTATTTTACGTGTACGAGTGCTCTGCCTGCATGTGTATCTGTGTACATGTGTACACCTACTGCGTGAGGTGAGAAGAAGGCATCAGATCTGCTAGAACTGGAGTGATAGACAGTTGTGAGCCACCAAGTGGGTGCTGTGATTTGAACCTGGATCCTCTGGGAGAGCAGCCAGTGCTCTTAACTGCTGAGCCGTCTCTCCAGTCCCAGTGCTACACAGATGCACCCTCAGTATAGAATTGTAGCTAGCGGAAATTCCCTGAAAACATTCCACAGGCCCTTTGCGGAAGTTGCGTGTAAGAGTTCACATAGGCGCCGGGCGGTGGTGGCGCACGTCTGTAATCCCAGCACTCGGGAGGCAGAGGCAGGTGGATCTTTGTAAGTTCCAGGTCAACCTGGTCTACAAGAGCTAGTTCCAGGACAGGCACACCAAAGCTACAGAGAAACCCTGTCTCAAAAAACCAAAAAAAAAAAAATTCACATAGGCAATACTTAAAAATGGACACCTTTGTCCCAGGTGTAGGAAGGACCAGCCCACATGTGGAAGCTGGCGGAGTGGGCTGGTTCTTTCAATCCTGGACCATAAAGACTGCTTCAAGGGGGAAAGCGGCCTGCATTCTTCATAATACAAGATATTCAAACCTATTAAAACTGCACTAATCAAGCCTTGCCTCTAAACAACAGCTCACCGTGTACAGTATGCGCCAGTAGACAGGAGGGAACACCATCTAGGGCAGTGGTTCTCAACTTGTGGGTTGGGAACCCCTTGTCAAGCCTCTAGCTCTGAAAAATATTTGCATTATGACTCATAACAGTAGCAAAAATTATAGTTATGAAGTAGCAATGAAATGATTTTATGGTGTCACCACAACATGAACCATTAAAAAGGGTCAGTCAGCGTTAGGAAGGATGAGACCTGCTGTAGGGTGAGGTGAGCCTGGTGCTTTCCTGAGCGGCTAGGGAAGGGCAGGGAACACCTGTGTGGGTAAGGGTGCAAGAAGACTTTGGCTGTATTTTATTTGTTTAAAAGTGCATTTGCTCTAAGCAGGTAGTAAAAGACGAAGAAGTGGGAGCAGTCTCGATACACGGGCTGTAAAGCAGGAGATTCAAGACTTCAAGACCAGCCTGCTCTGCTGGACTCAGCCAGCCTGGGCTGGTGAGAGTAGCTCAGAAGGGGGTGGGGGCACTGGGGAGGAGAAGATGATGGTGCCAGTGATGATGATGGACCTCTGATAGGATAGACACTCTGCCCAAAAAGATCATCACTGTCCACAGAGTTAGACCCTGCCAAAACAAAACAAAGCACTGTAGACTATATGAACTGTCTTCCCACTGAGTCTCCAGAACCTCATAGAAAGGCCAGGGTGACCCACAGAGCCTGGAGATGTCTTTGGCAACCAGTGTTTTTAAAAACTATGGACCAGAAATAGTTGCATGTAACCTGCCTGCTTGAGTCTATTGAACACGCTTGAGCTGCAAGGTGGCTGGGCTGCGGTCATGTTTGTGGTGGGCAAGCTGAGTCTAGACTGTGTGGGTATGCATCTGCCGCAGTGCCTGCTCTAGTAACAACCCCAATTGCCAACCCCTACTACCTCTCTGGTCCTGGACGCAGTGCCTGCTCTAGTAACAACCCTGATTGCCGACCATTACTACCTCTCTGGTCCTGGACTGAGAGCTGTTTCCCGAACCTTCCCATCTGCTGATTTGCTTTTTTCTGAGACAGGGTTTCTCTGTGTAGCGCTGGCCGTCCTGGAACTCGCTCTGTAGACCAGGCTAGCCTCCAACTCACAGAGATCTGCCTGCCCCTGCCTCCTGGGTGCTAGAATTAAAGACCCTGTGCCACCACTGCCCAGTGCAGCTACTGTTCTTTAAGGCTGTCAGTTACTGTTGCTATCCCTACACCAAAGGTGAGAACTGGGGCTCAGGAGGGCCTTAGGCTGTAGGTTTGAAACCAGGCTTTGGTCTCCGCTCTGCCTATCTTGAACACATGTGTGTTACCTCATGAGTGGACCCTCTGGGAAAGAAAAAAAGTAAATATTCAAGGAAACATTTGATCAGACCTTTGAAGTCAGCAGGGAGGAGCCGTACTTGTACTGGCATTGGCGCCGCGCTTGGCAAGGAACTACCCTTGAGTAAATATTGAACTTACAAATGGTTGTTGTTTATGAAAGTAGCCATGGTTTTGTACCAAAGAAGCCGGAGACAGGATTACTTCCCGGGGACCTGATGTATCTGGGACTTGACATGAGCAGAATGTGAGAACAGTCAGATGGTGGCGCACGCCTTTAATCCCAGCACTCAGGAGGCAGAGGCAGGTGGATCTCTGTGAGTTCGAGGCCAGGCTGGTCTACAGAGTGATTTCCAGGGCAGACTCCAAAGCTACACAGAAAAACCCTGTCTCAAAACAAAACAAAACAAAACAAGACAAAAAGAATGTGAGAACAGACGGGGAGGTGGTGTTGGATTTGGCCAGGGTCAGGGGTCATGGTGAGAGAATTGCCAGCTGTTGAGCACAGGGACAAATTAAAGCGTTGATATCATAATGAAAGCTCTAAAACAGAACTAACTCCCTCTCCCCCGGGAGGTGACAATAAATACGGCAGTATCGAAAGCACTGGTCCTGGGGCAGGCAGAATAGGGGAGGACCGGGGTCAAGTGCCAGAACAGCTCAGGGAAGTCTGTGGCGTGGGAGTGGGGTTGACCCCCTTAGCCTTGACCACAAGCTAACCCTAGGAAGTTCTGGATGTTAAGAGTGTGGATATGTGTGGTATTCTGTGTTTATCTGGAACTTGACTCCTTGGGATCTTGCAATATCAAAAGGTAACATGAGATGCCCACTGGACTGGTTCCGTAACTGCTGTTTAAGAAGCAGATGAATGCTTGCCCAAGGCTCTGGGCCTTGGGTTTGACTATAGCTCAGAGGGTGAGGGAGGGGGCAGAGTAAGGAAATGTGGGTGAGATTGGGCATGGCTGATATGTGCCGGGCATAGTGATACTCAAAAGGCCGAGACAAGAGGATTGTGAGTTTTGGGTCAGCCTAGACTACATGTAGACTATCTCAAAAAATAAAGATAAAAAAGGAAGAAAGAAGAGAGAGAAAGAGCCAGAAGAATTCTCCAAACCAAACACTTTGGAATCACCCACACAGGAAGTGAGGTGCTTCAGAATCATGGGCTTTCTAGGAGGCCTTCTTTGAACATCAGAACCTGAAAGGGATTCCCAGGATGGTAGCTGTGTGCCGCGGGAAACCAGGCCGCCATCCACCTGCAGAACTACGTACCCAGGTCTAACAGCCCTTCAACCCTTCTGTCTGTCCTACAGGGACCGTGATCCACCTCCTGGGTCCCCCTTGCTGGGACACTCGTGCTTCCATTGGGAAGTCAGTCATGGGCCCTTTCCCTCTTGGGATGGTACTGATAGTGCCTGCTTCTGGAATGAAACCACCCTTGGGTGACCCATATGCCGATGAAGCCTCCTGCTTGTCCCAGCGTGGTGTTGACTGGCAGCTAAGGGCGTGGGGCTCTTGATATCCTGTTGTGTTAGCTGTTCCATCACCAAACACCATGGTGAGGAGGAAGAGCCACTGTCCTTCCTATTAAAGACAGTTCTAGAAGGCAGTGGGACCAGAAAGCACCAGTGTCGTTTATATTGTGGAATGTGAAAATGAAATTGTTGGCTTTTTTAGTTTAAAAACAAAGCAAATTTGGAGCCAGCGAGATGGCTCAGTGGGTAAATTGCGGCTGAGCCTGATGCCCTGAATTCAGTCCTCAGAACTGACTCCCAAGAGTTGGTCCTCTGACTGTGACTCACACACAGTTAATAAAAACAACTGAGGGCTGGAGAGATGGCTCAGTGGTTAAGAGCATTGCCTGCTCTTCCAAAGGTCTTGAGTTCAATTCCCAGCAACCACATGGTGGCTCACAACCATCTATAATGAGGCCTGCAGGAAGAATACTGTATACGTAATAAATAAATAAATAAAAATAAAATAAAAACAACTGACAAAAACAAAGCAAATAAACAAAACAACCCAAAAAGCTGGGTAAGACCCCGCACTCAGGAGGCAGAGGCAGGCAGATCTCTGAGTTCAAAGCCAGCCTGGTCTACAGGGTGAGTTCCAGGACAGCCAGGACTACACAGAGAAATCCTGTCTCACAAAACAAAGCAAAAACCACCAAGTTGGAATTCTTTCTAAAAGTTCCCTGCTTCCACAGGTCACAGCTACTGAGAAATATAATTAATTAGTCTTTTATTGGCCCCAGGGCATATATGTGTCTGGAATAAGCTGTCCTCTGTCAGGCCTGTGATTCCAGAGTCCACTCATCTTGCTCACAGCCCTGGCAAACCTAGCCATAGCTCCTGTGTCTTCCACCCCAGGCCAGGTGGAGAAGGCCCATGCTGTCTCTGTCAGCTGGCTTCTCAGGAACCACCCTGCCTTGGAGATGATGGGTAATGGCTATGGCGACATCGCAGTCGGGACCATGGCCCAGCCCTCTTATGTAAACAAGCCATCTGTTCCAGGAAAAGTTTAAGGTGCCTCAGCTCCCTGCCTGTGGAATGAGGCCTAGGACAGAGCAGTTACCAAATAGAAAGGCTGCTGTCCCCAGGCCTGTGGTGTGTGGTTACGGCCCTGGCTTACTCCAGGCCCCTTGCTCCCCAGTAAGTAACTCCCAGCGATTGGCGCTTTGAACCCGCTGCCCCCACCCCGCGTCCTTTGCCCCTTTAGCAGTTCTGCTGCCATACCTCAGGTCTCCCCTTCCCTCCCCACCTTTTCCAGACAACCTCAACTCTCTCTCTCTCTCTTTGAGATAGGGTATCACTATGTAGAACAGGCTGGCCTCGAACTCACAGAGATCCTCCTGCCTCTGCCTCCCAAATGCTGGGATTAAAGGCATACACCACCACATCTAGCCTAGTTTTCTTTAAGATGTACTCTTTGTGTTTTTGCCGGGATTAAGGGCATGTGCTACCAACACCTAACCCGTTGGGTCCCCTTTAATGGCGCCCCTTATTCCCTCCTAGTTTCACCATGGCCTGTGCTTGCTCACTGGGCCCCTCCTCCTCAGGACTTCAGCTCTGAGGGGCCAAGGCTTTGCTGTTTTGCCCCATGTCTGGCACGGGTGGTGGCTCTGGCTATCACTAGAGCTTACAGGATGCCAGGGGAGTGTCTGTGAAACCCCAATGACATGGGTAGACACTGTTTTGATTTTGCTTCAGATTCAGACTGTCAGCTCCCAATCTGTGTGTTCTAGAAGAGAAAGTGGGAGCTAGAAGAACCTCCTCTCTGTCATGATGACTGGATTCAGCATGTTATGTAAGGCAGGCCTTGGTTTGGGGCCAGGAGGGCTAGGAGCCTGGACTCTGCCCTTTTGTGCTTCTGAAGGCATTTTTCTGGAAGCAGGGCTAAGTGAGAGCGCTCTCCCCTCTTGGCTCCCAGTGTTTGCGGTGAGATGGTGGGAGGGGGTTGTCAAGGAAGAAATGGGGACCCTGAGCTCAGGAACCTCTGATTTCATCAGCCAAGAAGAAAGGACACGTTGGTGACAGTCATTCTAACAGACCAGAAGAATGACACAGCATATTCCAGACTTAGCCTCAGCACAGGGACAATGTAGGGAGTGGCCTTGTGGGGCATGTATTTGGGTGTCCACTTAGTCTGACCAGCCCACCACCCTCTCCCTGTCTCTCCCCTTCTCCGCCCCCACCCCTCGATTTCCTGATGTTTATAAACTACTCATGAGGATCTTTTCAGGGTAAATTCATGGAGTATCTGTCATGCGGGAAGAGCTGAGAAGCTGGGTGACTCTTGGTCTGTGATCTTTAGTTGTAGATGGCTGCCCCATGTAGGGTGGCAGCAAGAGACAGCCTGTGTCCAGCTGATGGCAAGGAACTGCACACCTGTTGTCTCCATGACCTCTCATACAGCCCTCAGAGGAATTGGGTCAGACTTCTGAGACTCATTTCCCCGTTTTCCAGTGCGAGGCAGGTAGACACCAGTCCATATCTCTCTGAGACTCATTTCCCCATTTCCCAGTGCGAGGTGGGTAGACTGCAGTCCACAGGTGCTGGGGTTATGCACATGAGCCTCCATGCTTAGTTCTTAAGGCGATCCTTTGGGAACAAGTGCTCCCACCTTGCAGACAGACCTGGACTAGGACTGGACACTGTAGTTGGAAGTGGGCCGGTAATGAGGCCTTGGCGTCCTAAAGCTTGGGTTTAAGTCCCTGGCTCTGTGTGAATGTGAGCCCAGAGCCAAGCTTCCCCGTGCCCTGGTGGCCTCCTGTGTGTGGTGGAACAGATGGAATTCTGGTGCTGATACTGACAACTGTTTTGGGAATGCAGGCTGTGGAGTGTAGACAAGGAGCAGGGGACAGTGGGAAATCAAGCGAGTTCTCCTTGCCCTCTAGCCCAGCCCTCTGGTGCCCTCCCTAACTCCTCCCTGTACCACCGAGCCATGTAGGGATCCCTGAGTCTGTGCCACCCACACCCATCCCTGAGTCCTCTTCTGCATTACCTCAGATCCTCACTTCCCCTCACTTCATATTGAACCAAGAGGAAGAGGAGAGGTCACACCATGCCCAGGGGCCCAACCTGGCATGGCACAGGTGACCCGGAGCCCAGCTCTGAGGTATTAAAGTTTTAAGTCTCACACCCACGTCCCTTACTGGGAACTATACAGGTCTAGGATTAAAGTAACAAATTACTTAAGATGAGTATCAGTAGATACAAAATGACACATGCATAGCTTGACAGTCTAGGTCATGTTTACACATACCTGGCCAGATTCCAGCAGTGATCAGCTCTGCCTTGCAGTGAGAACAAGTGAATGGCACAGAAAGCTTGGCCTCCTGGGATCCCTAATCACCCACTGCAGTCAGCATGGGTGCCTGCCTCATGCCAGGGTGCTGCCAGGGCTTGCCACCTTAGGGAGGGGAATTACAATGGGCTCCGCCCTGTAGGTGAGGAAGAAGGCTGGAATTACAGAAGTCCCTGGCCCTGGGGACAAAGCCAGGAACAAATGTTCGGTCTTCAGTCCAAATTCTGCCTCCAGCCTACGTCTTTGATCACTGACGTGGGCCACTATCCCTCTCCGGGACAGTGCCTGGCCTGGAAATTACTCATAGTGTGTACTGCAGAGATGAGTGGATAAGCAGAGTCCCTCGCTTGTGCAGTCTAGAGTGCGGATGGCTAGCTGGGCCTGGTGGTGCACACGCCTTTAATCCCAGCTTTCAGGAGCAGAGGCAGGAGGATCTCTGTGAGTTCGAGGCCAGCCTGGTCTGCAGAGAGTTTTAGGACACCCAGGGATATATACAGAGAGACTCTGTCTCAGAACAACAGAAATAATAAAGAAGACGGCCACAAGTGTTTTCCCGTTCTTCTAAGGGAAAGTGGGTTTCCCCCACCCTGGACTGGGTCTGTGACACATTCTCACCTATAGACTTCAGTCACGACTGCGATTTCTGGAGCTACGCTCGGGGAACTCTCCCAGCCTTCTTCTGGGTTTGTGGTTTTGACCTGGAACCCGCAGCCCTTTGCTGCTGATCTTTGTCTCCTCGTCTCCGCCATGTTTGCGAGAGTTTTTCCCTTTTCCCCTGAGGTGGTCCGTGGAGTGGAGAGCCGGCCTGAGGACTTTTCTCACTCTCGTTGCAGATCTTCATTAACAACGAGTGGCATGACGCCATCAGCAAGAAGACGTTCCCCACCGTCAACCCTTCCACGGGAGAGGTGATCTGCCAAGTCGCAGAAGGGGGCAAGGTGAGGCCCGGTGACTTCTAGCTGCGCTTCCTGGGTAGGATCTCATCCGGTAGCCCAGGCTGGCCTGGAACTGTGCCCGTCCTTCCGGCTGTGCCTCGAGTGTGGAGATTACAGGTTATGTGCCACCACACAGCACACAGTTGTTGTTCTGTGTGTTTGTATGGCTGAAATATGACCACATACGTGTTTCACATCCCTAACTTAAAATCACCAAGCAGACATTTGAAATAGGAATCTGTGGCCGTCTCCATTACATTAGTGTGCTGGATGGCGGCTGGGCTGTCTTTTTTTTTTCTCCTTCTCCCCTTCAGATAGGGTTTCTCTGTGTAGCTTTGGAGCCTGTCCTGGAAATAGCTCTGTAGACCAGGCTGGCCTTGAGCTCACAGAGATCCTCCTGCCTCTGCCTCCCAAGCGCTGTGATTAAAGGTGTGTGCCACCACCGCCCGCCACTGAAGGTAGTGCTCTTAACTGCTGAGCCATTTCTCCAGCCCACGGAGTCCCGTCTAAGGATTGACTCATGAGGTCTCTCACTCCCAATGGCCAGGAATCTCCTTCCCAGCATACCCCCTGATGAGGCCTATGTTTGCTGCTGAGATTTGGGGCCCTGGAGAACTGTTTGGGGATGATTTCCTGCAGTGGCCCATAGTGACCGGCCTGTGGCATGCTTGGGAAGCATTTACTGCCGAGGTCTGAGCTCCCAGGGTGGCTGTTTCACAGGAGGATGTGGACAAGGCGGTGAAGGCTGCGAGGGCAGCCTTCAAGCTGGGCTCACCATGGCGCCGCATGGACGCATCTGACAGGGGACGGCTGTTGAACCGACTGGCCGATCTCATCGAGCGGGACCGAACCTACCTGGCAGTGAGTCCTGGGCCCTCTTTCCCTCACGTCCCACGGCTGAAGAAGCCCATAGCATCCCCTGATCGTTCAGAAGCCTTGTTGCCCCTAGGTCATAATGGCGTCTGATGGATGGACACTTTTGGAGTCCTCCTATTACCAACCAGAGGAATCAGTGTCTGTCCTGATTCGGTGGGTGTGGCCCAGATCTCAGATTTCCGAGGAGGGAGGGAAAGAAGAATGTTTTTCTCACACAGGCCTTCCCTAGTGGTCTGCAGGGCCAGTCACCTCCCCTGAGCCCCTCTGCATGGTGGGCTCTCACCCTGGCCACCCTGTTGGGAGAACCCAAAGGCAGCCCCTTTCTCTGTGGTGGTAGCCAGAGTGAACTCTCCAGGTACACTGTGGCATCAGCTCTTAGAACCTCGGATAAAGTCCTCAACATGGCTGGGCTCCACTGCCCAAGCCAAGCCAGGCTGTGCCCCTTCACTTTTTGACAACCAAACTCCTTGGAGCCCTGGGACCTTTGCACACACTGTCCCCCTGCTGCTGAGGCTTATCACTTCCTCCCCATGTATCTCCTGCCCCCTCCCCAGCCTTCAGACTTAGCCTTGGTTGGCATTTCCGAGATGGAGCAAGAGAGATGGGTTTTCTTCCTAGCGTGAGTAGCGGATGTGACTAACAGATCCTTGTCACCACGCTCTTCCTCTGAAGGCTCTCTCTGCTCATTTCCGCATTCCCTCCAGCTGGATCTGGCAGAGGCCAGAGTTTAGTGACACCTGGGAAGTGAGTGAAGCTGGCTTTTCTCCTCTCCCTGCCTCTCGAGAAGCTGGGGCAGTGGTCTGGAAATGTCCATGACATTCAGTGGTCCAGCGGAGATTCCCACCCTGAGCTTCCATCCGTCACTGGCCACCTTGTTTCTCTTCATTCCTGAGCTCACACATCTCTGCTGACCTTGCTTTCTCGCCAGGCCCTGGAGACCCTGGACAATGGCAAGCCTTACGTCATCTCCTACCTGGTGGATTTGGACATGGTCCTGAAATGCCTCCGGTATGGGCTCCTGTTTCCAGGTCTGGCCATTGAGAGAAGGGAGGGGGTGATGTTGGGAGGTAGACATAGAACTAGAAGGACGCAGAAGGCTCTCGGGGACCGGAACCTGTCAACTGTGTCAACCGACCACCAGAACTGGTCCTCTTTGTGTTCTCGTCTGTCTTGAGTTGTGTTTGGTAATTTCTGAGTCCTTGGAACTGGCTGTTTATCTGAGGGATCTGATGTGTTGGTCTTTGGTTGTCCCTGGCTTCCAGGAGTCTTTTCTGTGCTCCACTCTACTTTCTGCTTTTAGTCTCTTGGCCTGGCCAAAAGGCTCGCCAGTCCTTCTCCTTTGTTCTGGTCTGATCATAGACATCTTACTGATCAAAAAGTCAGGATAATTTGTCTTGGGGTTTGCCCATTGCAGTCAGTAGCGAGAGACAGGTCCCTTTTTTCCTCCTATCTTGCTACACATGGCTTCTTCAGGGCCAGCCTTCATGTTGCCATTCCTTAGATGGAATGGCAATGTCCTGGGGAGGTTCTGCAACCTGCAGAACCTGCACAGGCAGTGTGGACAGACTGTGGTGCCAACAGTGGCTGGCAGGTGGACACAGTGCCTGAATGGCAGTTGCCTTCCACAGGGGGAGTGGGTCTGGTCATGACTGCCAGGGAAGGTGCTGCTAGCATCTGCTGCAGAGTGAGACCCGACCCGCAGAACAGGCCCCTACAACAAAGTGTCAGACGTGCTGAGGCTGAGAAACCTGAGCTCCACCCTGGTCAGCTTTGGCAGACCCTATGAACTTCCGGAATCTTCCTTCTACAAACCGCCTCACCTCATTCTGAATCCTCCCCCTTCCTTCCTTCCCCAAGGCATGGCCATTACATGCCTTGAATGCACACTGGCTGTTCCCCAGCCATGATGCTTTTCTGTCACCCGTGTTCTTGTGATTGCGATAATTAACTTTATGAGGTGAGGCTAGTCGGGGAAGTGCTGGCCTTTGATGGGTCTGCTGTCCTCCAGGTCATACCCATGATCCTCCAGTGCTGGACTGGCACAGCAGACACATGTAAATAAATCTACATGCTTAGTTAAAAGACCGCGTCCCCAGAGAGGTGGTTGAATGAGTGGGAAGTAGGCTCTGGCCATGGACCTGGTGTTTGTCAGTAGCTTTGCAAGTGATTCTGAGGCTCCAAAGTTTAATTATGGGGAGAGGGGTTGCCAGTCCTGGTGGTCATCCACTTCTCTCTGGGAATAATCCAAATGCCAGGGAGGTTATCAGTGCCATCTAGGGCATCTCTCTTTCTGCCAGGTATTGCAAGCTAGACACCAGCTAACGCTTGGATTTTTTTCTTTTTTTAGCTATTACGCTGGCTGGGCTGATAAATACCACGGGAAAACCATTCCTATCGATGGCGACTTCTTCAGCTATACCCGCCACGAGCCTGTGGGCGTGTGTGGGCAGATCATTCCGGTGTGTACCAGCCCCTCTGGAAGTCAAAGTTGGAGGGGGTGAGGCTGGGGGCCAGCCATGCTCATTGCGAAGTAGGGTTCTGCAGGTGGCATTGGAAGGTGACTGGGTGTTGGCTGAGAAAACAGGCTTTGGCAAGTCACCTGGGATGGGTTAGGTCTGATCCAGCAAAATCATTAATCCCTTTTAAGGCTCCATTCTCCATCTGAACAGTGGCAGGCTTGAGTGTGAGGAGATAATGATCAGGAACTCACAAGGCACCAATATTGCGAGCCACCGTCACGCACTATCAGCTACCTACCCCAAGCGTCATCCAAACCCATGATTAAATAGTAGGGGCCTCAAGAGTGGCCCTTCCTGCCACCTGCTGTGTCTCTCTGAGGAGGACTTGCAGTTGGTGACTGTTGTTTTGCACAGTGGAACTTCCCACTCCTGATGCAAGCGTGGAAACTGGGCCCAGCCTTGGCAACTGGAAACGTGGTCGTGATGAAGGTCGCTGAGCAGACTCCCCTCACCGCGCTCTATGTGGCCAACTTGATCAAGGAGGTGTGTGGCTTGTTTCTGCTGTGTGACCTCTATATATCCTAGCATGGCTTGCTCCTTAACCAGAGGGGAGCTCTGCCCTCAGTACCTTAACCAGAGGGGAGCTCTGCCCTCAGTACCTTAACCAGAGGAGAACTCAGTCCTCTGTACCTTAATCAGAGGAGAACTCAGTCCTCAGTACCTTAACCAGAGGAGAACTCAGTCCTCAGTACCTTAACCAGAGGACTCAGCCCTCAGTACCTTAACCAGAGGAGAACTCGGTCCTTAGTACCTTAACCAGAGGACTCGGCCCTCAGTACCTTAACCAGAGGAAAACTCAGTCCTCAGTACCTTAACCAGAGGACTCGACCCTCAGTACCTTAATCAGAGGAGAACTCGGTCCTTAGTACCTTAATCAGAGGACTCGGCCCTCAGTACCTTAACCACACTGGGCCTGCGTACAACACCTTCTGAAGGATGAAAGCCACTCCTCTGAGCTGTCACCTCACAGGGAACTCCTTGTCCCGACTCCAGGGTGGCTCATGCCGTACAGGGTGGCTTTCATTTGCTTGTGTTCCCGGTCACTGTTGGGGAAAAAGGTGTTTCCTGGGAGAAGCAGGCTGACTTCAGGTCTCCTGACTTCCTCTACAGGCAGGCTTCCCTCCTGGAGTGGTCAATATTGTTCCTGGATTCGGCCCTACTGCCGGGGCTGCCATCGCTTCCCACGAGGACGTGGACAAAGTGGCGTTCACAGGATCCACTGAGGTGAGGTGCTCAGGTCTGCAGCTTGGCGGCTCACTGAGGTGAGGTATCTCAGGTTGCAGTGTGGCGGCTCAGGCTCCCCCCACTCAGCGGCTGCTCCCTCCAGAAGAGTCGGGTTCTGTCCCAGAACAGGACTGTGACCTCTGTGGTCTGCTGGCCTCCCTGGGTGCTGTTAGGAAGGATCAGCATCCTGTGGAATAAGGAGGCCAGGACTAGCTGACTTCAGAAAGCCCAGGTGCTGGTCCAGGCCTTGCCAGTGTATCCCTGAGACCCACAAGGTGTCCAGAGGCCCTGCTCATTTCCTTTGAGACCAGGATGGTGGCTTTAACCTCAGCATTCAGGAGGCGGGAGCAGGAAGATCCATAGCTGAAGAAAACTTTAGCTACATAGCAAGTTTGAGGCTAGCCTCAGCTACGTGAGACCTTGCCTCAAAAAAATCAAAATAGGGCACACACCTTTAGTCCCAACACTCAGGAAGCAGAAGCAGACGGAGCTCTGTGAGTTCAAGGACTCATGACTGTCAGAGCTACACAGTGAGATCCTATAAGAGAAAGGAAAGAAGGAAGGAAGGAAGGAAGGAAGGAAGGAAGGAAAGAAGGAAATCAAAACAGCAACAGTAACCAAAACCAGGATGACAGTGTCTGTGCGTATAGTGGAGACGGCACGGGCAGGGCCTGGGTTCTGGAGTAGTACCTCAGAGCAGCTCAGACTTGCTGTGCAGCCGTGGCATATTAGGGTTCCCCCCTCATTTGTTTATTTATTTATTTGTTTGCTTGCTTGCTTGCTTGCTTTGAGATAGGATCTCTACATAGCTGTGGCAGAGATCCATCTGCCTCTGCCTCCCGAATGTGGGGACTAAAGGCGCCACCACGGCTTGTGTTGGTTTTCTTTTTGTTGTGACCAAGAACTGACAAGAAGCAAGTTAAAGGAAGGACAGATTACGGCTCAGTTGGCTCAGTTATGGGGAGGGGCATGGCAGCAGCCTGAGGGTGCTTGCTCACGTCTGTGCAGAGTAGGGAAACAAGACAGGAAATGCCACACAGCTATAACCGCCCCCCAATGACCCACAGTTCCTCTATCTGGACCCAGGTTTCTAAAGGTCCCATAGCTTCCCAAAGCACTGCCACCAGCTGGGGACATTTGACAGTCACTGACACTTGGTGAGCCCACATCCTTGAGCCTCTACATCCTGTGTGTGAGGTGGTGAGAACCAAGCTGATCACAGGCTTCCAACCAGGGCGTCCAACATGGCTGCTTAGGGAGGAGGAGCGAGTGAATGAATGAGGACCAGGGCTGTTACTGAGCTACTCCATCTTGGAGGGATGGAGACAAGGACCCAGAGAGCCCTTACACACACTGTCTTAGAAGCTGGAACACATTTCTTTCCAAAAGTGAGCAGGCCCAACCCGGAAATCACAGACGTTCAAGAGGGGACACTAATAGTGTAACAAGGGCGAATTTCAAGCCGCTGTACCTACCAGGTCCTTCCACACACTGCCCGCCCTCAGTCTCCAGGGCCTCCCTGCAGAGATGAGTGTGGGCCAGCTTTGGGCCAGGCTCTGGGTATGTGGAGGTGAGAAGCTCCCTGTCCTGGCCCTCATAGAGTACACAGCACACTGGGGACAACATTCAGCTGGGAGGGAGGTCACACCATAGTTTGACTGGGTCCTGCCTCCCCGTTGACTACCCAAGTGACTGGTTGTGCGGCTTGGCCACTCCGAGTCTCTGCCCCCTCATCTCTAAGCCATTCCACCCTCTGAGAGCATCGGGAGGGCTGACTTCAAGCACCAGTACCTGGCACAGGCCCATGTGTGAGCCAGTTAGTTACTGTCACCGTTGTCTAGAGCCCAGTGGCAGCACTGGGAGGTGAACTCTTTGGGTCTCTTGGGATTTGGTGACTCCCTGTGTGGAGGAGCAATTAGCTTTCTTCCCCGCTAACGGCAGACCATGTGTCTATGTCCCCACAGGTTGGTCACCTAATCCAGGTTGCCGCAGGAAACAGCAATCTCAAAAGAGTGACCCTGGAGCTTGGGGGGAAGAGCCCCAACATCATCATGTCAGATGCTGACAGTAGGTTATGGAGCTGCAGGGAAGGGCCCAGACTCCAGCATGACTGCTGTGGGGGTCCCTGTGGTCTGGCTTTGACCTCTCCCTACTCATTCCCTCAGCAGAGCCAGCCTAAGCCCTGTACTGATCACCCACAGGCCACTAGGCCACCATACCTCAGCACATCCTCTCCCCCTCTCTGGAACACTTCCTTCCTTCTGTATCTTTCCCGGTTGCCAGTCCCCACAAAGGGAAGAAGGTTCCATTTTATTCTGACCAGGCCCTGGCCCCCAGCAGGCACTCACCCTGACAGCGTGCTCGGGTTGTGTGGGTGAGCAGTGCTGGGGTTAGCGGACTCTTCTCACGCCACCTCTCTGTCTGCTGCCCCCTCTTCACAGTGGACTGGGCTGTAGAGCAGGCCCACTTCGCCCTTTTCTTTAACCAAGGCCAGTGCTGCTGCGCTGGCTCCCGGACCTTCGTGCAGGAGGATGTGTATGAGGAATTCGTGGAGCGCAGCGTTGCGCGGGCCAAGTCTCGGGTGGTCGGAAACCCCTTTGACAGCCGGACTGAGCAGGGGCCGCAGGTAAGCCTGCCAGCCACGGCTGGGCCTGCAGCCCAAAGCCGGCAAGGTGAAGCCAAAGGGGCGTGGCCCAGAGTTGATGGGACTGGGTACATGTCTCCTCTGCTGGGTACCAGCTGTGTGTCCTGTTGGGGTAAGCATGAGCCTTCAACTGCTTCCTGAGCCCCACATTTATGCAGGGTTCATAAACCTTGGAAGGAGTGCAGATGCCAAATCTGCACAGGACACCTGCTACTGAGCCAGTTCCTAAGCCGTTATTCCCTAAGCCCCTGTGCTTTTGTGTTTCCATTTTGTTGATGTCAGAGTTTAAAGAGAGAAACATTGACGTGCCTTTCTCTGGCAATAAAAGATGCAGGGTCTCTCTTGGGTATTATATTTGCTTCTTCAAGACCTTGGTCCCCTTCCTGGCTACGTCTGGCCTCATGTTCTCTGCCAGAGATAGGCCTGGCTCTAGCTTCTCCATCACTTTGGTCTCTCTCACAGGTGGACGAGACTCAGTTTAAGAAGATCCTTGGCTATATCAAGTCAGGACAGCAAGAAGGGGCGAAGCTGCTGTGTGGTGGAGGTGCTGCTGCCGATCGTGGCTACTTCATCCAGCCCACCGTTTTCGGAGACGTGAAAGATGGCATGACCATTGCCAAGGAGGAGGTCAGTACCTCAGCCGTGTCCTGGAGGCTGCCCTTAGCAAGAAAAAGTGGGTGATTTGGTCTGGTGTCTTGACTGTGCCCCAAACTTTGATTTTGAGTCACCTCCTTGCCTAGAGTAAGTTATTTGCAGTGTGATTCTGATACATCACTCTCCCCTTCAGCTTGGGGCTTTCCACCACAGGAAGACCATATATCCCTTAGCCTTCATAGCCTAGTCCATAGGAAGACCATTATATCCCATAGCCTTCATAGCCTAGCCCACAGGAAGACCATATATCCCTTAGCCTTCATAGCCTAGCCCACAGGAAGAACATATATCCCTTAGCCTTCATAGCCTAGCCCACAGGAAGAACATATATCCCTTAGCCTTCATAGCCTAGCCCACAGGAAGAACATATATCCCATAGCCTTCATAGCCTAGTCCATAGGAAGACCATTATATCCCATAGCCTTCATAGCCTAGTCCACAGGCCTTTGTATTCTAGCCCCTGGGAATCATGAATCTAGGAATGGACTCATATGGCCCTTTCCATCATCTTGACCCACGAAAGACGTTGGATGAAGTCCATGGGTGACTCCCCACTATAACTCTGATACCCTTCCCCCCACTTGTCCCAGCTGGGTTAAACCTCCAAGCCGCATGCAGGACAGCATAGTACCACCCTTTTACGTGCTAGTGAGAATGTTCTGGAAGGTCGAGAATGCCTGTGCTTGTTCTCCAGCGGCCTGTGACATGGTTTAGTCTCCATGACAACTGAGGCTCATGGACATCCTCGTCACCCTCTTGTCCCCTGTCCCCTCAGAATCAGCCTTTTTTTTTTTTTTTGTGGAAACCTAGTTCTTCTCAGTGGGAATCCCCACTCCATTTCCCTCCTCCCCACTTGCTGTGAACTGTCCTCTCCTCCCTGGCTCTCAGGCCCCTCTGTTCCCGCTCCATGTATGTGCTGGTTACATGATAGTCAGATGGTCACAATGGTCAGTTCCAGCCGGTTCTCAGTGGTCTCTGGGGCAGCAAGCTTTTCACGGAGGTCGTGGTTTCTGACCTGCTGGAGCTATCTGCAGAAGTGGCCTGTTCTGGAAACCACAGGCCATTTCACAGTCGCTGCTCAGAGGCCAGTCTCTGCCTGTGCCTGGGTTAAATTCTCTGTGCTAAGTTCATACACTAACATAGCCCCTGCGCTGTGGGACTATTTAGAAGTCAGATAACTGCGCACAAAGCAGGGGCTGCCTAAAAAGTGGCCGGTCCTTAATCACTTCCCTCTCTTTGTGTTTCGTTGTTTGTTTCTTAAAGATTTATTATGTATACAGTGTTCTGTCTACATGTGTGCCTGCAGGCCCGAAGAGGGCACCAGATCTCATTATAGATGGTTGTGAGCCACCATGCGGTTGCTGGGAATTGAACTCAGGACCTCTGGAAGAGCAGCCAGTACTCTTAACCTCTGAGCCATCACTCCAGCCCCCTTTGTCTTTCTTTTTTTTTTTTTTTTTTTTTTTTTGGTTTTTCAAGACAGGGTTTCTCTGTGGTTTTGGAGCCTGTCCTGGAACTAGCTCTTGTAGACCAGGCTGGTCTCGAACTCACAGAGATCCGCCTGCCTCTGCCTCCCGAGTGCTGGGATTAAAGGCGTGCGCCACCACGGCCCGGCTTGTCTTTCTTTTTTTAATATATTTATTTATTTATTATGTATACAATATTCTGTCTGTGTGTATGTCTGCAGGCTAGAAGAGGGCATCAGACATCATTACAGATGGTTGTGAGCCACCATGTGGTTGCTAGGAATTGAACTCAGGACCTTTGGAAGAGCAGGCAATGCTCTTAACCACTGAGCCATCTCTCCAGCCCCCCTTTGTCTTTCTTGAGCGTGGATGCAGTGTAGTTCTGGACTGGTCAGGTCTCAGGTTCAACAGTATCCACTGTTCACCATCCGCGAACACCTGTCAGCTTCTCTTCCTCCCCCTCCGCCCCCCAGATCTTTGGACCAGTGATGCAGATTCTCAAATTCAAGACCATAGAGGAGGTCGTGGGGAGAGCCAATGATTCCAAGTATGGGCTGGCAGCAGCTGTCTTCACGAGGGACCTGGATAAGGCCAATTACCTGTCGCAAGCCCTCCAGGCTGGCACTGTGTGGTAAGAACCTCCCAGTAGCTACTCTTCAGCCTAATACAATATCCCCCCAAGCAGCGTCTTCTGGATTCCCTAGAATCGGGGCATTAGACCAGAGCTGTCCAGCCATATCATCTTCCAGAGCAGGTATCCCCGAAGCCAGAGACGGGCCACCTTTCCTAGCTGTGGGCTGAGCGCATACACAGTTGCTGCTTCGCCATTGGTAGGACTAGAGAAAGAACAGATGTGGACTGGGCTCTGTAGAGATCAGCACCCTCAACTTACCTGATGGAGTGTGGGTAACCTTGGCAACGTGATGTTAAGTGAAAGAAGCCAGGTGCTGCAGGCCATAGACAAGGGTGCTCCATTGGTGGATGCTGGGCCTGGGGAGAGGAAGTGGGAAGAGACCATTAACGGGATGCAGTGATTCTTTTCAGGGTATTACAAATAATCGGGTGTTAGTGGGAAAGGTTCTCCAGGATTCTGAATGTCACACAAACCACCAAGCTGGGCCCTTCTTCAAAAAACACTTTTTAAGCATGTGTATGTGCATGTGTGCACATGCCTGTGTGTGCGTATGTGCATGTGTGTTTGTGTACACGGATACACATGACACAGTGTGGAGGGGAGGGCTTTCTGTCATGCGGGTCCCAGGAACTGAACTTGGTTGCCAGGCTTGGTAGCAGGCCTGCGCCCACATGACAAGCCGTGTCACCACCCTGAGCCACATGGTTTTAAATGCTGAATTTTCATTTAAATTTTAATAGTTTTTTTATATTTTTGGTTGTGAGCCTAGCCTTTAATGGCTGAGCCATCTCTCTAGCCCTAAATTTTAATAATTTTTGACTTAGAAGAGGGGGAAAGGCCTAGCTCCTATTAGCCAAGATGACCCATTCAGATTGGAAGCTGGTACGTGTGTGTTGGTGCCCCTGTGTGACCACCCGTGCACAGATGAGGCTGACACGAGTGTCTCACGTGGCCTGCCCTAGCCTCCTCCGTGTCCCATTCTCCCTATGAGACTGTGGAGCCTCGAAGGGCCTGGAATGGCACGCAGCCCCTCACAGCGACCTGTGTTCTCATCTCCCATAACAGGATCAACTGCTACGACGTGTTTGGAGCCCAGTCCCCGTTTGGTGGCTATAAGATGTCGGGGAGCGGCAGGGAGCTGGGCGAGTACGGCCTGCAGGCCTACACTGAAGTGAAGACGGTAAGCGTGTGTGGGCGCCTGCGGCCTGGCCTCTCCTGTCTTGCTCACGTCTCTCACTGAAGCCAGAGCCGCCACAGAAGAGGTTAGACACAGTCTCTAGGGTCTTACCCGACCAGGCCCACACGGTAATTTGCCAAGGAGTTGATTAGCCTGAGAGAAGGCAGGACCCCAGTTGGTGGAGTCAACAAGATGGCTTCCAGTAAGAGGCATGAAGAGGCACAGCTGCCAAGCCACCCTTGTCCAAGTTCTCCTCAGGGACGTAGCTCAGAGGGTGACAGTGCTGTGGACTCAGTGCCCCGTGTGTCAGTGTCTCCAGCCACAGAGTGCAGATTCTTTTTAAAGTGACCTGTCACACACATGGGAAATGGAGGTAGAGCCAAATTTGAGAACACTTTGTACCTACAACTGAGATACAGTTGTGTGCTATTCAGGCCTTTCTCTGCTGTGGCTGCAGCCTTGGCCTCTTCCTCAGCGTTACCCTGTGGGAGACCCCTTGTGTGTGTGTGTGGGGGGGGGAGGAGCTGTACAGTGCTGGATGTTACAGATTCCTGTCCTCAGCACACCAGAGTCCACTAAACTGTGGTTGTTCCCAAAGTCCAAGAAAGGGCCTCCAGACACTGCCAGATGGCGGGAACCTAGGAAGGGGACAGGGTGTGATCTCCCACAGAGGACAGCCTGCTGCCAAGGAGATGTGAGAAAGAAGATGGGCTGTTGTTGCAAAGGGACCTGCTGGCACTTGCCAAATGTGAAGAATAACAGCTTCTCTGAACCCTTCACAGGTCACAGTCAAAGTGCCGCAGAAGAACTCATAAGGAGCACGCCAGCTTCCTCACCCAGCACCAAGCATAGTCGCCTCCAAAGAGAAACCCTTTCACCAAAATGTCGGCCAAGAAAGTCAGAGCTTGATAAACAGGGCGGGCTGGTGGGGCAGTTTGTGTGGAAAATCCTCTATAAACTCGATCAGAGGATGGGGCTCACGCAGAACACTTACCCAGCACATGCAAGACCCTAGGTTCCAACCCCATGCTGCAAATGAGCAATAAAAACCCACTGATCAAGGCTGCAGGGTCGTTCCTCTAAGAAACAGATTTCTGTGTCGTGACTCTATTGCTGTCTAACTTGCCCCTTTCAGCGGAGAAAAGGCCACTGTAAGAGCTGCAATAGCTCTTATGGGATATTAGCACCTCGTCTAGTGTCCTGGACAAAAAGTCAAAGCAGGACCGTTCTCAATTCCCGGATGCCTCTTCCTCACGTCACTAACCCAGGGGCATGCCCAGCACCAGGCCGGAGTGTCTCTGCTGTTTGCTGGGGATCCTTACTCCCCTCAACATTCAGGAAGTTTACACTGGCCTATTTCACGGGAGACGGAGTGGGTAGCCGACTCCTGTTTACTCTTTCCAGGGTGGCCCAGGTCAGCCTCTGCCAAGCACCTCATGACTCAGCATTGCTCCTAGCAACTGCTTACCTGGGGTAGAGTCAGCAAAAGGCAGCTTCCAGAAGTTGCTTTGATTTCCCAGGCTGCTCTGCAGCCTCCTCAGGGCAAAGTGAAGGACCGTGTGTGTAAGTGCAAGGGCTGCCCCTCACGCGAAAGTGGAAGGATGTGGAGATGTCAGTGTCTGTGACCAGATGAAGACGGCCACTGGTGGCCAGGGGTGGCATTTTTTCAGGCAGTAAGAAGAGGAATGGTGGTGAACATGGGCTGGGGGCCACAATGCAGACAAGGTAGCTTCTAAAAGCTCCAAGTCTGTTTCTGGGAGGGGAGGATACAGTTACTGCTGATGCCAGGGGATGTGGTAGATACAATGACATCGCTGAAGGGTAGAGGGACCCACTTAAAGTAGAACGCCAAGAAAGCTCACCCCTCCCCAAAGGCTCCATCCTCTTAGATGCCTGTGACCCCTGCCCTCTGTATAAATGGGGGTGCTATGACCATAGCTCAACCTCACCCCATCTTAAGGTATGAGTTGTAAGCCTTCAAGGGGCAATATCCCCAGCCAGTAGATTATTTCCTATATATAAATATTCATGATGATTAGCATAAAAAGTAAGCAATTAGCAATGGCAATTGTGAGAAATGACACAACTCTTGGCATGGCTACGCTTGTGTTTCAGGGTGTTGAGGAAGTTGCATATAAGTGCCGCAATACTACAGCAAGTCTGGTGGCCAAGATGGTTGCTAGCAGTATATATGCCAGCAGGTACACTGGCTGCAGGCATGATGCTCGTCCGTGTGGAATGCGGCGGGCCAGCATGGTTGCTAGCGGTATATATGCCAGTGGGCACACTGGCTGCAGGCGTGAGGCTCGTCCGTGTGGAATGTGGCGGGCCAGCATGGGATTTATTCATGCAGTTCACACCAGTGTGTGTATTTCAGGCTGTGCATGACTATTAGGTGCTTGCCACCTGTCTGAGTAGTGAAAAGCAGGTCAAAGTCCAGGATCCACCTGGGAGCCTGACCGGAAGCTTTGGGGCGAAGATCGAAGATCTTGCTCAACTTCTGAATGAACAGGTGTCAGGACATGGAAAACACGTGGAAGAGTCGAGTGAAGAGCTGTCATTAAGGGTGTTAGAAAGGGATGGTGAGATTTGGTTCAGAACTAGACAGTGAACTGCCGAGAGAGGCAGAGAGGCAAAGAGAGAGAGACAGAGAGAGAGGAGAGACAGAGAGAGAGGCTTCCTATGTGAGCCTGATGACCGCCTGGAGTTGTCCTTTGACCTCCATATGCGTGCACATGCATGCTCACATACACACAGAAATAAATAAGTAAATAAATATAATTTTAAAAAATTGGGTGCCTGGTGTGGATGTGCATGCCTTTAATTCCAGCACTTGGGAGGCAGAGGCAGGTGGATCTCTGTGAGTTCGAGGCCAGCCTGGTCTACAGAGTTAGTTTCAGAACAGCCAGGGCTACACAGAAGCCCTATCTCAAAAAACCAAAAAAAATAAAAAATAAAAAAAATAAAAAAAAATTGTAATTTAGGAAAAGTGGCCCGAGAGAAAAAGATGGCAGAGCTCAGGTAAAGGGTATTTTTTTTTTTTTTAAATTGAGGGAACGTAAATGGGAAAAGGGAAGGGGAGAGGGGAGATGAGGCTCTGGGGACTGGAGTGGCAGAAGAGAACCTAGTGAATATGCACAGGAAGTGCTCTTAGTGGCTACAGCTGAGGATGTACCCTGTCAGAACCCCAAGGTCACTCCAGTACAGATGCCTGAATACTAACAGAGGTGGGAGAGAGGCCACCAGGCAGCCTCAGCCCTGTGTGAGCCTGCTTGGGGCTTACATCCTGACCCTGAAGTAAACACAAAAACCTTCCCCTGGGGCTGAGGATGTGGCTCCTTGGCAAAGCCCTTGCCTACCACATGGAAGGCTCTGGGCTTAGTGCCAGGAAGGAAGATGGTAGCAGACCCCCAGCTCAGGCTGGAGGGATGATTCAGTTGGCAGTGTGCTTGGCTTGCAGCTATGTGGATCCGAGTTCAGTCCCCAGAACCCACATGAAAATCCTGGCTGGTGCACATTTGTGACCCCAGCACTGGGTGACTCCTGGAGCCAAGGAGAGACCCTGGGTGTGGTAGTACACACCTTTAATCCCAACACTTGGGAGGCAGAGGGAGATTGACCTCTGTGACTTCAAGGTGTGGTAGCACACGCCTTTAATCCCAGTGCCTAGAAGGCAGAGACAAACAGATCTCTGTGAGTTCAAGGTGTGGTAGTGTACACCTTTAATCCCAATGCTCAGGAGAGGGAGCTTGGCCTCTCTGAGCTCACTTCCTCTTCCTCCCAGCATTCTGTTCTGTTTACTCCTCCCACCTATGTTTTAACCTATCAGGGCCAAGCAGTTTCTTTATTGCTTAACCAATGAAATCAACAGATTGATATATGACACTCCCACATCACTTCCCCTTTTTCTGTTTAAACAAAAAAAGGAAGGCTTTAACTTTAACATAGCAAAATTACATATAACAAAACAGTTATCAAGCAAGAATTACAGTTACAATATTTATATCTATTTTATCTTTTATCATAACAATGGAAAACTATAACTATCTATTCTGCAACTTCATCAAAGACTCCAGAAGAATACAATATTATCTAAGCAAACAAAAAGTAAGTGACTTTTAAAACTCTAGAAATGACAGAGACATCTTGCTGCCTGTACAGTCACCCAAAGTTCCTCTGTACCGTTGGGGCATCCATCTTCAGCCTTCAGGCCCATAGTATCCAGCAGACATTTCCATGAAGCAGGAAATTTCAAAGGCAGTCACTATCTGCTTGTCCTGAAGAATGTCTTGCAGACTCTTTCATGAATCAGGAACCCCGAAAGATCATCTCACCTTTAGGCAAGTTCAGTAGTCCTCTCTCTGCGGGTTCTCTGTGTCCAGTTTATGCAATAGTCCAGGCAAGAACAGTTTCTTGCCCAAATGGCTATCAAACTCCCTAAGGATCCTCTTCGATGCCCATCTTCCTCTTTAAGTAGATTGGTGCTGCCAGGAGCAGAGTGTCTCATTGTCATGAAAAGTCCTAAGTTATTAAAACATTAAATGCCATATTCTGCAGTCTTTGAAAGATATGAAGAATGTCTATCTAACTGAAATGTATCTCTATATATCTAGAATATCTAACTAACATGACTACAAACTTGACTATTACTGATGATTATCCATTAACAACCTATATACATTACATTTTTAAATGAACTACACAATCACAATACCTTAATAAAGATCAAAAATACATATACATATAACAAAATTGACCTTAAATCTCTATCAATAAAGCAAATCTATACTAATGCAAATTATTCATATCTATATTATATCCCCCTTTAAATGTAAAAGAACGTTTATAAACCATATTTGGGAATATGGGCACAGTTTTTTCTCTCCAAACTGCTTCCTGCTGAATGGGTGCGTCGTTAATTAGGTCTTTCATGGTATAACCTGTGTGCTAGTTTCATCTCAGTTGGCAGTTGAGCGAAGCAATTTTCTGAAGATGTTCACAGCAACCCTTCAGGAGGGCATGGTCCATCATACCAACTCGGAATAGAAGAAATGAACAGGGTCTCATTCTCTGTGAAAACAAAATAAGAAACTCCTTTCCAAAGCATCATGTCCTTAGATCCAAATTTCAAAGTCAAGGCATTTTCAAAATATCTATGTTGGATTAGTTTAGCAGCATTTATAAATAAATATCTTTTAGCAGCTGTTGCTCTTTCCTCAGCATTCAAATAATTCAAAGAGAGCATAATAGCATACAGTATCAAAATTCTCTGTTTATTTCCCATCTTTGTACAGCTTTATTTTAACTCTACTTTGTTTATTTTTACTTTTATTTTGGTTTTTGAGACAGATTTTTTTGTATATCTTTGATCTGGAATAACTCTGTGGACCAGGCTGTCCTTGAACTCTCAGAGATCCGCCCAAAGGGGGCGGGCAGTGGTGGCTCACGCTTGCCAAATTTATAGGCAAACATTAGCCCAAGGCGAACATGCCCCCTTAGGGGCGGGACTTATCCCTACACCTGCCTCAAAGGAAGTGGGCAGTGCTCCCATGCCCACACATGCTCCATCCTGCTCTTTGGCCTCCCCCCTAAGTGCTAGCTGCCTGACTACACTTTCGAGTCTCTCTCACGAGGTTTCTAGGTTCTCACTTGTTTATTCTTTGCGTTTATTCTTAGTCTACAAGTATGATCCAAATAGGAATTAAGATAGGGTAAAAGATTTCTCCGGGGTAAAAGAACTGGAAATGTAGGTAGTTGTTGATAAAATCCTTCAGGATTCAGACTTCTACCATGACAGCATTCCATAGTCACAGGGGTCAAGACAGGTGCTCCAGCCATCCATCAGAGCAACTTCACAGGAAACTGCAAAGATGGGGACAGAGAGCCGGGCAGCTGCTATACCAGAAGCAAACTTTATTCCAGGAAAAAATAAATAAAAAAATAAATCTCCATGGGCACAACAAACTTATCAGCTAGCTGAGACCAAAGCCAGAGATGAACTTGTAAGACTGTAGCCAAGGTCGGTTTCCGAACTCTTCCTTTTTATAGCAAAAAGCATGAGGCATAAACAAAGGAATTTTTACAATCTCAAAGTAAAACTCAAATACAAATTGCTTTTTATTTTTCCTTTTTCTTTTCTTTCTTTCTTCTTTTTTATTTTTTACAATTTCCATTAACAGGGTTTTTCAGTTAAACTAGTGTTCATATTTAGTCCATTGTTTCTCTCTGGCATTCCTGAAGGTGTTACCAAAGTTCTACTCCCCTGACACTGCCAGTTCCACATAGCAGGGAAGGGTATGGGAAAATGCACAACCAAAAGGTCAGGTACATCCTTCATTTAAAAGTTAACTCACATCAACTGCTGGTCATGAGTGACTGGCGGGGGGAGGAAGGGGAGAGGATATCTAAACGCTGACCCTCAGTTTGCAGAGGGCTGATTCAGTCTTGCATTCAGAGCTATGGGTTGTAAAGCAAAGAAATAGTTAATAGTAATAGTGAAGCCTTAAGCTGCTGACAGCCTGCTCTCGTCCTCCTAGGCTTACGACTTTATTTTTTTTTTAAATTTCTACATTCTTATTTCTGGAATCTACATTTCTATATTCTTATTCTTGGACTCTTCAGAAACCAAATGGTATAAAGTATAAAACGATGGGAACTTGCTGGACAGTGGTGGTGCATGCCTTTAATCCCAGCACTGGAGAGGCAGAGATAGGCGGGTCTCTGTGAGTTCGAGGCTAGCCTGGTCTACAGAGCGAGTTCAGGACAGGCTCCAAAGCTACAGAGAAAGCCTGTCTAAAAAAAAAGAAAAGAATAGGGGAAAAAAAAGATGGAAACTCTTAGAGCTGTTAGCATCCAGGCACACCTGCCCCTTCCCCTTGGGGACCTAGCTCACCCCTGCTTCACCCTGTGTGCATGGCATGCAGCACCCTGTCCCTTTAAAAGGCAAAACTCCACCTACCTCTTCCTCTTCTCCCCCCCCCCCCCCCCCCCGCCCCCTGTCGCTCTCTTGCTCTCTCCCTTTCTTTTTCTCTTCCCACGAGGCTACTCTGTACTCCCTTTCTCTCTCCCCTCTCCCATTCCTTTTCCCACTTCCTTCCCTTCCCCCAGCAAAACTCCCTACTGTAAGCTCTGTCTGCATGGGGTGTCTGTCCCTCACCCCCCATGGGACTCCTGGGACCCACCAAGGTCCCTCTCCCGTATCATCACACAGAAGCTGCAGCACTTTAATTTACATAGCTACTTCAGCCTCACTGTGACCAAATACCAGACTAAAACAGCGGCTGTGGTAACTTGCACCCTCTGAGGTGGCAGTTTGTCTGTCTGCAGTAGACAGGAAGTAGAGGAAGCAGCTGGACACAGACATGGTTCTTACCTCCAAAGGATCCACAGCTACCAAAATGGTGCCACAGGGTGGGGACCAAGCCCTGAAAGTGTGAGACTATGGAGGACTTTCAGTCTCTGGCTACAGTGCCTTTCTTTAGACACAGGGGAAAGACGTCAGGAAGTGTTGCTGCTGGAAGGAAAGGGATCCTGGCAGGTGGGAGCCAAAGAGTACCACGAAGTCACCCTGAGTGTTCCTGCTCTGCTCAAGGGAAGGTTTCCCAGTGCAAGTGTAACAACTGGGGAGAGTTTCCCCAGCAGATGTGGCAGCAGGACTCTGTTTGCTCAAGTGTCACAGCTGGGCTCTCCTCTCTGCACAACAAACCTCACTCAAGAGATCTTTTGAGGAGGAAGAAGCCAGGGGGGTGGCTGCCTCTAGGGTGAGAACAGAATACAGAACTTATACAGGGTTTGGGGGTGGGAGGTGTCTTTCCAGGGTGATGGGATTGATGGGGTATTGTGACTTGATACTGGGGCAAGCTCAGGGATTGGGGGGATTTCAAGTCTTTGGCCCCGGCTTTGGGTCAAGTCAGGGTCAAGGTGTTTTTCCCTAGCCCTGTTCGTTATTGATATACAAAAATGTCAGTTACCACCGGGAATAGCTGGGATTAAACTCCCCCCCCACCAAAAAAAAACCCAGCTACAAAAAAACAAACAAACAAACAAACAAACAAAAAACACCAATGCCAGGTAATAGTCACCAAAAGTGTCAACTATAATAAAATAGGTTATAAAACATATATGCTTATAAAATATTTCATATTGTTAATATTTAGATTTTAGCCTCATTGTCTTTGCTAAAATCATTAAAGGTTCAATCTAACAAAAATATGATATATAGTTCTGGATTGTTAAAAATACAAACTGATAATCAGTCATCCTCAAAGTACTGATATAAATACAGAGATAAGCTGTCAGCAGGGACCATTGTCCTAAGGATGTTTGCAGAAAGCCCCACTACCTTGAGAGCTGTTTGCTAATGGAACCTGAGAGCTGTTTGTTAAGCGGAGCCACGAGAATGGGCTGGAGAGATGGCTCAGAGGTCCTGAGTTCAATTCCCGGCAACCACATGGTGGCTCACAACCATCTGTAATGAGGTCTGGTGCCCTCTTCTGGCCTGCAGACGTACACACAGACAGAATATTGTATGCATAATAAATAAATATTTAAAAAAAAAAGAATGTTTCCTCTTGGGGGCTGGAGAGATGGCTCAGTGGTTAAGAGCATTGCCTGCTCTTTCAAAGGTCCTGAGTTCAATTCCTGGCAACCACATGGTGGCTCACAACCATCTATAATAAGGTCTGGTACCCTCTTCTGGCCTGCAGGCAAACATGTAGACAAAATATTGTATACATAATAAGTAAATAAATAAATATTTTTTTAAAAAAGGAATGTTTCCTCTTACAGGTGTGCTGACTAGTGACCTTTGCTGCCCCGGCAAAGCCCCCCCACCCCAACCCAGGTTCCTCATCCAGGGGCTATATAAGCCGCTGCCATTACGCTAATAAATGGAGGCTTTGACAAGAGAATTTTGCTTGGCCTTGTTCCTCTCTCTCGCCCATGTTTTTTCAGGTAGCGCCCCTTCAGACCCTGGAATAACTGGACCTGCTGGACGGGTATAATAGGCCTTATTTAGTCCCCTATATATGTTTTAAAGCTTAAGACAAGTAATTTTTAATAATAAAGTCTGTCTAATCAGAGATACCTGGACAGCCCTAAATACTTCAAAAATCTATAAAAAAATAACATTTAAAATAATGTTTTAAAAGCTTATATCAGACAAAACTCTGAGATCCTAACAGTGACCCAAGGTCTCCAAAAAAGGCTATGGGACACCACAATCTGGATAACGACGATGCTGACCACTGGGCAAAATGCCCCGATGCTACGACCTGCTACCAGGACCCAGCCCAGACTGTGGACAAACAGCAGGACCTTAGAGAATTGACTGCACTACTTTTGCCTAGACAAAATAAGGTCAGTCTTTTCCACGTTCCTCTTCCACAGAAACCAATCACCTTATGGGTCTGGTAAAGCCCATAAGGTGATTCTGATACTTCTGCCTCCAATGCTATGGAGGTCTGGGTATGACTGTATATGGGCTGGTCTCTGTCATTTTTCTGTTTTGTCTGTACTTAAATATAATTTATTTATCCTTCTAAGATCTCTAATTGTATTAATGGCTAGGTCAGCAATAATATCAATTTAAGAGCAAAAAGAATATCCAAATCCTTACACAAAGCTATAGCCACTTTGTTAACTCATTATATATAAAGGTCTGAGGACATAAAAGTTCATAAACATTAAGGGTTTAAAAAAATAATTTAAGCCGAGCGATGGTGGCGCACACCTTTAATCCCAGCACTCGGGAGGCAGAGGCAGGCGGATCTCTGTGAGTTCAAGACCAGCCTGGTCTACAGAGCGAGTTCCAGGACAGGCTCCAAAGCCACAGAGAAACCCTGTCTCGAAAAACCAAAAAAAAAAAAATAATAATTTAAGATAATACTAATAAACATTAAAACAATGACTACATACTCTTTGGGTTACAAGTTCAGGATTTTCTGTTTTTGCTGGAACTCAAAAGTATAAGTCTATTTTTCCTGTTTTATAAATATGTTATTTGCTATTTCTATAATATGGATTTTAATATGGGCCTAAAAGTTTCAAATGTATTAAATTCTGTTCCTAGTTTAAATTTGTCTCATTAGGTTTCCCCTTGGTTGGCGGAAATAAACAAACATTAATTGCTGACTACAACCTGCTCCAAATGACTGTGGACCGTGGACTTGCTAAAAAAAAAAAAATGATGTGGACCAGTCTAGTCGATATAAATGCTCCCTGGCTTTTCAACAAAGTCCACAAACCAAATGTTCCTAAAATTTTCTCTTTTTGACTAGCATTTCACCTTTGTTAACCCTTGACAACGATGCCCCAAAGTCAGCTAAAAACAGTTTAAAAAAAAATACAGGGCTGGAGAGATGGCTCAGTGGTTAAGAGCATTGCCTGCTCTTCCAAAGGTCCTGAGTTCAATTCCCAGCAACCACATGGTGGCTCAAAACCATCTGTAATGATGTCTGGTGCCCTCTTCTGGCCTGTGGACATACAGACAGAATATTGTATACACAGTAAATAAATAAATATTTAAAAAAAATACATCGTCCAATAATCCCTGGTTAAAATGCTAAATCAAAAAAAAAAAAGGGGGCTGGAGAGATGGCTCAGTGGTTAAGAGCATTGCCTGCTCTTCCAAAAGTCCTGAGTTCAATTCCCGGCAACCACATGGTGGCTCACAACCATCTGTAATGAGGTCTGGTGCCCTCTTCTGGCCTGCAGACATACACACAGACAGAATATTGTATACATAACAAATAAATAAATAAATATTAAAAAAAAAACATAAAAAGACTCTAATTTTAAGAGACAATTTGGCCAAAGTTAGCAAAACCAGCTCATGATTGAGCTGATTCTTAGGACCAAGAGGAGTGGGGAATATGGGACCTAACAGAATGTTTTCCCTTCCCCTCTCCCACCCAGGAGATTCCCAGCACAAGGTCACTTAGCTCAGCCCAGCCAGCCACCTGGTACAGGCTGATAAAGATGGCCTAACTCAAGAACAGTGGCCTTGCTCTAAAAACAAGAAAAAAAGCTGACTTAACAAAATGGGAGGGAGCAAAAGTCCTTGTACCTATGCCAAAGCAGCTTCAAAGATTCTCTTTGTAGTTACGCCTTTAAAAGCATACCCCACGGAGGAGATACAATTCCTCTCTTCCTTGTAACGGGGATGGAGATGAGTTCCAAACATGTTTGTATTATGCTGATTAAACCTTGCTTATTACAGTTTGGGCCTCTCTGGTAGTCTCTCTCTGGGGGTCGTAATCTGGGCACAACACCCCCACCATCCACCACCCTTTCGCTCCCCCACCCCTACCCACCCACCCACCTGCAGAGAGAAAGCTCTGCAGCGCTGGCATCTATCCTATTGAAAGACCCCCACTCACTAAGCAGCAGTAATGCCATTTTGCAAGGCTTAAACTTTGAAGCAACGCAAGTAATTAGAGCAGGGAAGTTCGACTTGAAAGCAAGGGCGAGAAGCCAGGCGAGATATCTGCGGTCAGCCGGTCAGCCACCTGGCCCCAAGCGATAAGGAACCCGCAGCTGGCCTGCTCTAATGAGAACATCCCGGTTGCTTAGGGAAACAGGATGCCTATAGTCAGTATACGTGCCCAATTTAGAATATCAGTAATTCACAGAAGAGACAACTCCCCCTATGAAAGATCCCAGCTTATCTGCTGTAACGTCATTTCACAAAGCTTTTGACGTACGACTATAAGTGCAGAGTAAGGTCAGGGTCCCTGGCTGCAAAACAGGATCTTTATATCCATAGATTAGGACAGGACATCAATTAACAGGATGTCTGTTCCCATACATCTGTGCTGGGAAAGGAAAAACCCCCTGTGCCCCTGGCCCCATTCCAACTGACCACTAACGATGCATTTGCTTCTGTAATCTGCTTCTGCTGCCCTCTTTCCTATAAAAAGACCTTCCCCCAGTCTGCAGGCGCGCTTGTCTTCCGAGAGACTAAGCCGCCCCAGGTACCTGTGTATTAAATAAAGCCTCTTGCTATTTGCATCCGAAGAGTGACTCGCTGCTCCTTGGGAGGGTCTCCTCAGCCTGAAAGACTGCCCAGCACTGGGGTCTTTCATTTGGAGGTTCCACCGAGATCTGGAGACCCCTGCCCAGGGATCACCGACCCACCACCGGGAGGTAAGCTGGCCAGCGATTGTTTTCCGTGAATGTCTGTGCTTCGGTGTTTCTGTGTTTGCGCTTGCGACTGACTCTGTACTAGTTGGCTGACTAGATCTGTATCGGGCGGACCGCGGAGGAGCCGACGGGCTCTCACTCCCGACCGCAGCCCTGGGAGACGTCTCAGAGGCATCTGGGGGCCGGATGTGGTGCCTGGCCCATCGGTAACTCTGTGAATCCTTACCGAATAGGATTGTTCGGGGCACCCCCACAGTCCTAAGGGTACGTGATTCTTCTGGGAGACGAGGAATCCGGATCCTCAGAGTCTCCGTCTGAAATTTTGCTTTCGGCATTATGCCGAAACCGCGCCAGCGCATCTGTATTGTCTGTGTATTTTTGTGCTTAATATGTTCTTTGTTTTGTATATCTGTTTGTACTCGAGTCTAAATCTGGTACCATGGGGCAGTAAATAACCATCTCTTGGACCCTAACTCTAGGAAAATCCAAAAGAAATGCAGACAGTCTGCCCTTCCTTTACTTCTCTAGGCTCTGCTGCTGAACTGCCCTGCTTGCTGTCGCGAGGGGGGAGGGAACAGGACTGTGATCTCCTGAGGCACAGCCTGGAGCCAGGCCTAGGCGGGGCAACTGGCTCCAGCTCTGAGCAAACCTCTCAGCAGGACGCAGGGCGGGGCATGGCAGCAACCCTGGCCCGAGCCAGAGAAGGGGGCAGCCGTGGCCCCCCTGAAATCCCTGTGCTGAAAATGACGTCCTCCCTTGCTGACCTGAAGTCCACCAGCACCGCACGGGAGGACTGGGGGAGGAGGGCTGCCTTAGACAGTCCAAGGTGTTCCCTCCCCCTACAGCCAATGCAAAGGCCTTCCCAGCTGCTACTGGCAGTGTGAGGGCTAAGAGGAACTGAGTGGACCAATCCTGACCTCACAAGTTCCCTGGAGGGAATGCCTCCTGGGGCCTCTGGAATCCCATTCAGAGAAAAGCTGCTAGATTGCTGTGAGTATAGAGATGGGATGTGGGAAGCTTGTGCTATACAACTAGGAGCTCACTGTGGACAGAGCTGAGGCTGAAGCCAGGTCCTGGGAGGATCCCCAGTGGGGTTCCCTGTGGAGAAGGCTTGTTTTCCTTAGAAAATAAGGTGCTAGAGACTGAATGGCAGCCCGCATCTGCAAATGCCATGTAAAACCTTGTACTAAAGATCTGTGGCCCTTGCCCAGGGGAAATAGCTGGTGCTAGCGCCAGGGTCACAGAACTAAGCCTGGGAACCTGCAGTAGGCTATTTCTCTGGGGTCGGATACCCTATTAAAAAGCAAAGGTCCCCTAAAGAACCTGGACCCTTCCATTTTGGCAGTAGGGCAAGAGACTGCAAGTAAATTTCCCTGTGGCTGTTGATAAATGATAAGTGTGGATTCAGGAGTAGTAGCTAATGGAATAAGCTGACATCAAAAGGGCCTACCAGCCCTAATAACATCTGTCTTCTGGGGATGCTCTATACCAGTCATCATGTGCTGCATCCAGGTAAAAGCCTCTGGTTTAAAAATCGGGAAAATTAAATTAAGTCACTTTAAAATAATATGCTTGTGATAAAAAAAAAAAAAACTACTATGCAGTGTGTCTAGAAGAAAAGTAAATTCCCAGTTCTGTTTAGATGGATGCAGGACTACACTGTCTTCAAGAACTATTGCTGTAGAAGGCCTGGCACAGGGCCGGGGCCATATGAACAGCCCAGCTGAGCTTCTAAGCCAGCCCATGTTTAGATCTGAATTTAACACTTGTCTGCTCACAATGCTTGTGATAAGGTGGGGGCCCTGAGTTGCCCCACAAGACAAAGATCTGCTAAAGCCTCTCACCCCACTACAATGGCAAAGGGGGTGTTACTAAATGATGAGGTTGAGTTAAAATGGTCCTTTTGACTCTTTATAATGTTTATGGCTATTAAAAAAAAAAAAAACATGGCGAAGATTCTCATTTATTATTAATATAAAAAAGGTGCATTTTGAGTTGTTTTCAGATTCTGTCAATGATAATATAAAGGATGTCGCTAAGTTTTTAAGGTAATATGTTATCTAATTTTGAAAGTCCACCATGCTAATGTTCAAAGTAGCTGTAAGCATAAATTGTCAAATGATATTTTTAATCTTGGTCAGTTTTACAAGAATAAGATAAAATCTCAAAATTGTTTAATTTGCACTTCCCTGATGATTAAGGATGTTGTATTTAAACAAATTTTAAATATCTTTCAGTCACTTCAAGTTCATTTGTTGAGAATTTACAGTTTTGGTCTGTGACGTAATTGTACTAATGAGGATTAAGTTCCTAAGTTCCTTATATGTCTCATGATACCTCCCCATTCTACAGGTTGATATTACGTTCTGTTGATTATATCCTTTGCTAAAATAAATTTTAAACTTTTTTCCTTCTATAAAAGGTTCAATATTGTTGGTTTTATGTTAAGGTCTTTAATTTGTTTGGATTTCAGTTTTGTGCATAGAGAAAAATATGGATCTATCTTCATTCTTCTAAAGGGAGAAACTGACAGTCAAAATGCTGGGCTCATGGCAAATCTCAGGCGGGGGCTGCAAGGCACCCCACTAATTCGGCCGAGATAAGAGAGGTTCTCCAGGGGCCAGTTAAAATCTGTGTTCCTTAAATGATTAATGAAAGTTTACAGGCATTTTACCCAACCTCTGAAGGTCAGCAGACAGCAGTAGCCACAAAAAAAAAAGAGAGAGAGAGAAAGAGAAAAAAAAAAGAGAAAGAGAAAAAGAGAGAGAGAGAGAAAGAGAAAGAGAAAAAGAGAGAGAGAGAGAAAGAGAGAGAGAGAAAGAGAAAAAGAGAGAGAGAGAGAGAGAGAGAGAGAGAGAGAGAGGCGGGAAGCAAAAGAAAGATAGGACTCAGACAGATTAGGAGCCTGGGCAACAGAAGATCAAAGACAGATAAAGAGGGACACTGGAACTGAGTAAAGAATACAAACTGGACACCTTACGAACTATAAATTTGGGAAAAAGATAAATAAATGACTCGTTCCTCCCTGGTCACTTCTGAATGTATGACCAAAGCCTTTTGTTGACCAAACGAGGGACTTTTGCTTTCGCTGCTGTTTTCAGTTCTGCAGGAGACACAGGCTGCTTGTCTGCCTCCGTCTCTACCACGCCCTCCTCACCAGGACGACCACCTCTCCCTGCCTTCACCGCTGAAGAAATCCTCATCTCCTAGCAACTGCCTTGATGCTGTGCTTGCTCTAAAGCCTGCATGAGCCCTGACTGCTCACTCTACAGTCTTGCTCCCCTCACCCATGTCAGACTGCGATACAGCAGTCACCGTGCTACCACAGGTGCCCTCCTGTGCCAGACTACTGCTCCTGTGCTGGGCTGACGTCGATGGACTATGGATCCTACCAGCATCTGCCTAAAGGACAGGCGAATGGCAAAATGGCAGGCTAAGCTGTGCCAGGCAGAGCCGAAAATGAGGGTGAAGCTTGCCAGGGGTACAAGGCTGGCGGTCCGAGCTAAGCAGGTACAGAAGACCGAAGGTAAGCGGAAGGCGGGGGCAACATTGGTGGACAGGAAGCAAATGATCTGGGCCAGTAGCCTCCCTTCAGGGATGGTGGCCCGACCAGAACGCTGAACTTGTGGCTTTGATACAAGCTCTACAGATGGCAGAGGGAACGTCTATACTAACAGCAGGTATGCTTTTGCCCTCACCTATATATATATATATATAAAGCAATATACAGACAAAAAGGACTGTTGACATCTGCGGAAATTTTGAGCCTCCAGGAGGCCACGCATTTGCCAAAGAAGATAGCCATCATACATTGACCAAGATTGAGACACCCAATGTAATGGCTAAGAAGATCAAAAAAAAAAAAAATCATCCTAAGGTTTGGGATGGCCAAGATAATCATGTCCCATAATAGGCCTGCCTTTGTTGCCCAGGCAAGTTAGGGTGTGGCCAAGACATTGGGGATCAATTGGAACTTAAGCTTACCAACCTCAAAGCTCAGGTCAGATAGATAGGATAAGTAAGATTCTAAAAAAACAAATTGATATAATTGGCCCTGGAGACCAGCAAAAATGACTGGACAGATCTCCCTCCCTCCTGTCCTGTTCTGGGTTCAAAACACCCCGGCATCGTTGCCACTAGCTCTGTTGCCTGGCTAGTTAGCTGCTGCTCATGTATCTGCTGATAATGGTTGACCTTGATGATGGAATCCTGAGCTCAAGGCTTGCACAGGGCAGGCACATCTGCTGTAAGATGGGCTTACATCACCTTTAAGGCTCTTCTTTCCTAAAGTCAGAAACCCACAGGGCTCTGCTCATTTTTAATGTCTTTTAAAGCATAATATCAGACAGCAGAAGCAAAAGACAATTCTGTTCTGTTCCTCCTTTGTGTGTCTGGGACCTATTGACAGGAATTATTTAGTACAGTTTGAGACTTTTCCAGATCAGACCGTTTTGTGCAGATAACTGCAGAGAGAAGCAAACACACCTAAAGCCTCCTTACCTCTTGACAGGTTTTGTTTTTCTACAGGAAAATCTTGTTTTAATCTATGGGGTTATAAAATGATATGACTTTCAAAAGGTAAACAGATGTAATTTAATATATAATAAAATAGATATCAATGGGATGTTAAAACTTTTTGATGCTGTACTTACAAATGTGAAGCCTGGGTAAGGTCAGTCTCAAAAAGATATTTATGTCCTCATTGGCTGTCCTCTGGCTTTAGGGCTTTCTGTTTTGTTTTAAACATTTGTCATCCTGTATTGCATTTTCTCTCATTGTTTGTTAAAGTTCTCACAATGGACACAACCCTGTACATTTGGATAAAGCTGATGCTACGGGATGCAATGGAAACTCGTAAATGCCATGTGGTGCCAGCTGGACCGAAACTGACTTCTCCGGCACATTCTCTGGAGCTGAGGAACAACACTCCCGGTGTCTACAGCAAAAGAGATTTGTCTTCATAATACTAAACTTGCCTCTTAGGAGAAGGCATCCATGTGTTTCTTAGGGCTGAGTTAAGCTCTTTGTAGTCAATAGACTATTATTGCCACAATGTTGGGTGCTATTCTCGGGTCTACAGTGGTTCACAATGTCTACCATGTAGTTACTTTCAAGCCTCATTCAGATAGTTTTGCTAAGAGCTATTCTGCAAACCCTAGAGATGTTCTACTATCTTCTCAACAAGGATATTTTAAAGGATGGTTTAATAAATCACCATGGTTAAAAGCCTTAATTTCCATTATAGCTGGGCCCCTACTTATTTTACTTCTTATCTTTACAATCGGCCCTTACATTTTAAATCGCCTGGTGCAATTTATAAAAGACAGACTTTCAGTTATCCAAACCATGGTACTCTCCCAGCAATATCAGATATTAAAGCAGAATGACGTAGAGGTCTTTGAACACATAAATTTATGATTAAATCCAAAAAAAAAAAAGGGGGGAATGAAAGACCCCCACTCACTAAGCAGCAGTAATGCCATTTTGCAAGGCTTAAACTTTGAAGCAACGCAAGTAATTAGAGCAGGGAAGTTCGACTTGAAAGCAAGGGCGAGAAGCCAGGCGAGATATCTGCGGTCAGCCGGTCAGCCACCTGGCCCCAAGCGATAAGGAACCCGCAGCTGGCCTGCTCTAATGAGAACATCCCGGTTGCTTAGGGAAACAGGATGCCTATAGTCAGTATACGTGCCCAATTTAGAATATCAGTAATTCACAGAAGAGACAACTCCCCCTATGAAAGATCCCAGCTTATCTGCTGTAACGTCATTTCACAAAGCTTTTGACGTACGACTATAAGTGCAGAGTAAGGTCAGGGTCCCTGGCTGCAAAACAGGATCTTTATATCCATAGATTAGGACAGGACATCAATTAACAGGATGTCTGTTCCCATACATCTGTGCTGGGAAAGGAAAAACCCCCTGTGCCCCTGGCCCCATTCCAACTGACCACTAACGATGCATTTGCTTCTGTAATCTGCTTCTGCTGCCCTCTTTCCTATAAAAAGACCTTCCCCCAGTCTGCAGGCGCGCTTGTCTTCCGAGAGACTAAGCCGCCCCAGGTACCTGTGTATTAAATAAAGCCTCTTGCTATTTGCATCCGAAGAGTGACTCGCTGCTCCTTGGGAGGGTCTCCTCAGCCTGAAAGACTGCCCAGCACTGGGGTCTTTCACTATCAGTACAGAAGCTGTGAAATCCCTTCCACCAAGCTAGAGCTACAGAGACGGGGCGAAGCTTAGTCAGGGTCATGTGGCCCACCCGATGGCCAGGAGAGTCCCAAGAGTAAGAAAGAGTGGTGGATCTCCAAAGACTAGAACTTTCTCCGTGGGAACAGGCCCCTGGCTGGAGGAGACCATATCCATGCATTTGTCTACGACTAGCGCTGCAGGGAGTGGAAGGGACAATCGGGGAAGGAGAGAAATGTAATTCTGGGCTCTGGGCGTGTGAATCCGGCTCAGCGTCAGACAAGCAGTTAATCCAAAGATTAACAAGGGCAGGCAGTTCTGAAGAGCTGCCTGAAGCACAGGCCTCCACGCGAGGTTCTCGGATTTCGAGGATCCTGATCCCTCTGGGTACCTGGACGTGGGGTGGTCACAGGAGTATCGGGTGCAAAGCTGTTGTTTGTGGGTTTAGCCTTGTCTGATCCTCAAGAGGAAATGCAGGGGAAAGTGCGCAACAAAAGCACGCAGGTGCTGGAGTGGCGACCTAGAGGTCAGCGCCACCTTGCGGCCACTGTAGGAACCACAGCGATGTCCTTGGCCGTGTGGAGGGCAATCACAAAGAGAGGAACTGAAAACAGGGCCTTTTAAGTGGCTCTGCTGTAAAGGGAGTTTGCCACCAAACAAACGGGATGACCTGAGTTCGATTCTCAGAATCCACTTGCTGGAAGAAAGAGATAATTGCAAGAAAAGAGGGACCCCCAGCAAAAACCTGTACATGGTTCCTCACAGCAGCCAAAAGTGGAAACGCTGAATTTCAATATCCATCAACCAACAGATGAACCAAAATGTGGCCGCATGATGGAACTGTCCATCCCCAAGAGGGAAGGAGGCTGTGGTCGGGGAAAACTGAGCAGAGCTCTGGAGCCTCCTCACTAGTGTGCAGATTTGCTTTGAGTTTTAAAAAAAATACGTTACATATTTAGTGTGAGTGTGTGTGTGTGTGTGTGTGTGTGTTCGCACGTGTGTGCACACGTACATGCCATAGTACATGTGTACAGGTCACACCAGGGATTCTCTCATCACGTAGAACCAAGGGATTGAACTCAGGTCATCAGGCTTGGCAGCAAGCGGCTTTACCCACTAAGTTATCTGCTGGCCTTCTTATTATTATTCTTATTCTTTCGGTTTTTGAGACAGGATTGATCTGCATAGCCTGCTGTCCTGGAACTCACTGTGTAGACCAGGCTGGGCTTGAACTCACAGAGATCCGCCTGCCTGTGCCTCCCGAGTGCTGGGATAAAAGGCGTGCTCTGAAAGACCCCCGGTGCTGGGAGACTCTGACTCAAGTCTCGGGATAACACGACCCCCCCAGTAACTCACGAGAGACCGTCCTTGCTGCAATCACACAAAGCTTTAATTGATGAGATGAGACGGGAACCAGTGTACTGGGGCTCAGACTCATAACCCACGCAGGGGAAGAGTTCGACCCGAGTGACCGGGAGAAGGGGTTTTTATAGGAAGAAATCACAGCCCAATAAAAGGAGCAGGGAGGGTGTCACAGAAAGTCACAAGAGGACAACTCCCTGTCTCTCAAGGTCTCTCAAGGTCATAATCAGCTAGTTCCTAAAATCACAAGGGGGAAACTCCCTGTTTCTCAAGATTACAACCTACCTTTATCTTCAGCTAGTTCCTGAAACACAGTCACTGAACCGGCTAATCCTAGATTTTTGATTCTTCTCTTCCTGCTTGGATTTGTGGCTATTTTCTTCCTGCTGGGGAGGTCTGGATTTATCCAGGTCTTTCAGCAGCACCAGCTGCCTGGCTTCATTTTTAACATTTTGCCCCATCTGGGCTGCCACTCCCCGCCCTCCCTGTTTTTTTTTGTTTTTTTTTTTTTTTGCTGCCTTTCTCTACTTTTCCTCTTCCTTTTTAGTTTATCCCAGTGTGCTGCAAGCATCATACCCGTTCTCCCCAGTATTGTGTTTTGAGTTTTGACCTAGTTTGGTCTCTTCCGTGACCACAGTGCACACATCAAATGTGGGCAGTCTCATTCCCAGGGACAGGATACTAGTGGGTGCAGCAGCAACACTGGAGCCTGGAGTCTTATCCTGCTCCTCCTCTGTCTCCTCACAGCCTGTGAGTTTGAGGGGCCCACCTAGCCACTCCCCACCCTTGATGCTCAGCTCCCTGCTCTGACCTAGCCTACTGCACTAGGGCAGCATGGACACTTGATCAGGCTAGACCCCACAGAAGCTCCTGACACTGCGGACACTGACCAGGGTGAGGCAGAGGGTGTGGCCTGGCAAACAGAAATCACAGACTAGCCTAAAGCCATCATGCAGATGAGCTGGCAAAGAAGACCGCTATGGGGTTGTGTCTGGGGGACAACCCAGCAGTCTTTGGGGGCCACACTTCCCCTAGCACACCACCTCTCCATTCCTTTCCCCAGCTTTTGTCAGAGCAGTGGTGACACCAGAGCAGGTGGGTTTGGAAAGGAGGGGCCTGCTATGTGCAGCATTAGTGCTGGAGCGGTGGGCTGCGGGCTAGGGCAGGCCAGCTGTGCTTGCCAAGAGGATGTTAGAGAGTTAGGACAGCCCCACTCTCCAGACAACAGGAGACAGTCCTATCATAGCTATGAGCTATGCTAGAATCTGGTCTCAGGGTCTCTGTCTCTCCCTCTGTCTGTCTGTCTGTCGTCTCTGTCTGCCTCACCCCTGCCTCTCTCTCAGAATATAAAACAATGTCTTCACTATCCTTTCATGCAAACACCATTGCACAGCCCCTCACTGCCTTGTCAAGTCTCTCTGTGAATCCTCAAGTGCCTCCTCCAAGGTTCAGATCGGTGGCCTCTGACCTCCTTGGGGCCTCCTTGAGCGGCTCCTCTGGCTGTTCACCCTGTAAGGGGAGACACACAGTGTTTGGCTCTCTAACTGGTTGATTTCACCGAGCGTTATTTCATCTCTTTCCTCCACCCACAACTGCAGTGAGCTCTTGCTTCCTATTTTATCTTTGTACCCTCTGGGAGTTTTGGGAACCCGTTGGTGCACAGGGAGCATCAGCACGTGGGCCGGCGAGATGGTTCAGAAGGGAAAGGCACTTGCAGGCAAGCCTGATGACTTCAGTCTTTGGGACCCACATGGATGAAAGCAAAAACAGACTTGTGCAAGTGTTGTTCATGTTCGTCATCCTCCGGTCTGTTCTAGAAGGAAGTTTCTGTGAGGAGGTGTATGCTAGTTTCATGTCAGCTTGAGACAAGCCAGAGTCATCTGAGAGTGGGGGTTTCTTCACTGAGAAAACGCCTCCAATAAGACCAGGTTATAAGGCATTTTCTTAATCAGTGATTGACATGGAAGGGCCCAGACCATTGTGGGTGATGCCATCCCTGGGCTGGTGGTTCTGGCTACTGTAAGAAAGCAGGCGGAGCAAACCATGGAGAGCAAGCCAGCAAGCAGTGTCCCTCCATGGCCCCTGCATCAGTTCCTGGCTCCAGGTTCCTGCCCTGATTGAGTTCTTTTGTGTATATAGGTACCTTGCTTGCATGTATGTGCATATGTACACCACGAATGTGCCTCATGCCTGAGGAGGTCAGAAGGTGTTGGATCCCCTGGAACTGAAGCTACAGACGTGAGCTGCCATGTGAGTGCCGGGAACTGAACCTGGGTCCACTGCAAGAGCAGCAAGTGCTCCTGACCACTGAGCCATCTCTCCAGCCCTTCTAGCTGTTTTTGACGATGAACATTATATGATATATATATTATATATATTTCCTCTACAACTTGTTTTTTGTCATGGTGTTTCATCACAGTAATAGTGACCCTCACTGAGACCTGAGACAGTGTTGTGGGGTATCACTGTGATAGACCTGACCATGTTATTTTGGAGAGCATTGTAGAAGGACTTTCAAACTTTGGGCTAGAAAAGCTATTGAGTGTTCAGAGCTTGGTGACCTGCGGGAGCTTGAAAGATGTGAATGTTCAGATCAATGCCGAAGATGGAGGCCTGCCTTATGAAGTTCTAGAGGGAAGTCTGAGTCACTTATTTTATCGAGGGCCATTGCATATTTTGAAATTAAAAAAGATCTGTGGTTCTGGTTCTGGTCAGCTGGGGCTGAGGAATCAGCTGTGACTGACAAGAGAGCAGAGCCACTAAAGTGAAGCCTTTGCTTTGCTGGGACACTCACTGCTGGTCAGCTGGGGCTGGGAAATTAGCAGCAATGAAGAAGAGACCAGCACCGGGCAGTGGTGGCGCATGCCTTTAATGCCAGCACTCAGGAGGCAGAGGCAGGCAGATCTCTGTGAGTTTGAGGCTTGTAACCCGCCAGTTAGTTATTCCAGGATCCTGAAGAGACGCTATCTGAAAAAGACATGGGTGGGAAAGAGGAACGAGGCCAAGCAAAATTCTCTTGTCAAAGCCTCATTTTATTAGTGGAATGGTTGTGGCTTACATAGCCCTTGAATGAGGAATTTGGCTTGCGATGGGGGGCAGGGGCATGGCAAGGGCAGGAAGGGATCTTGCCGGGGCAGCAATGGTCACGAGTCACACCTAGTGTTCTCTATGCAAGCGGAATCGTTCCTTTTGTGATTCCAACCACAAACAATTCTCTAGATAGTTGGGATGTGGGGCGGGTTCCACTAACAGATAGCTCTCAAGATAGTTGGGTGTGGGGTGGGCTCCACCAACAAACAGTTCTCAATACAGTTGGGGTATGGGGCTCTCCACAAACATCCCCAGGACAATGGTCCCTGATATAATCTTTGGGAAAATGGCTCCTGACAGAGGCTAGCCTGATCTACAAGAGTTAGTTCTAGGGGCTGGAGAGATGGCTCAGCAGTTAAGGGCATTGCCTGCTCTTCCAAAGGTCCTGAGTTCAATTCCCAACAACCACATGGTGGCTCACAACCATCTGTAATGAAGTCTGGTGCCTTCTTCTTCTGTCCTGCAGGCATACATGCAGACAGAGTATTGTATACATAATAAATAAAAAATATATTAAAAAAAGAGTTAGTTCTAGGACAGGCAAAAAAAAATGAAAAAGAGAAAGGAGGAGGAGGTGGAGGGAAAAGGGGAAGGAGGAGGAGAGACCAGCATCATTGGAGTGAAGTCTTCTGGGAAATGTTCTCTGAGAGCACACAGAAGCTGTGTTCTGGAGGTGGCCAAGGCTGTACCAGTGCTGGCAGCTGAGCTTAGTTATGTGGAAGGTTAATTCAGGTGGTACCAGTTTTTAAGACATGATGGGTCATGGAGAGCAGTTGAGGCTTGACACTGTGAGAAGCCTGGGGAGGCCTCTGGTGAAGGTGCAGCCTTAGTGGCTGTTGTGATCCAGCTGCCCTCACTCCCTGTGACCAACAGCGGAACTTCCTTGTGGTCTGTAATTGACAAGCAGGCTTGTGCTCTTTCTGGCTGGTGGTTTTCCACAGAAGCTTCCCAGTATAAAACGCTTTAGTCAGGGCAAAATAAAGGTTGCTGTTCTTCACCTGAAAAGAAGCCTCTGTGTCTCAATCCCAGTCTTGGCATTCAGGCTGCAGTGGCTCAGCAAGTGGAGGTCCCACCAAGATCTGGAAAGTGGTGATACGTGAATGGGGTCGTTCTGTCTGCTGGCTAAATCGAGGAGCATATTGGGGAAGGTAATGTGTTTTCTTTTTTTTTTATCCCCAGAGATACTCTAAGGGACATCCTCCAAAAGATTAGCAAGTGTAAAGAAGAGGCAGGAGGGTGAATTGAAGGCCTCAAAAGTAACTGAAACTCTTAAAGCTATAAGGCACAGAAGTAACAAGGAAGACAGCTGAAGATTTTGTACAAACAATAGCTCAAGTTAGCCCCTGGTTTATTATGGGAGAGGGTTTAAATGTTCCAGACTGGGAACAAGACACGTCAGATTGAAAGGAGTATGTGTTTCTTCATCCCCAGAGACACTCTGAGGTATGCCCTCTGGAAGATTGGTCAGTAGGGAAGTAATAAAGAGGAGGCAGGAGGGTGAATTGAGGGCCTCAAAAAGATAGAATATGTACAGATGTATGTTATTATGTTGTGTTGTCTCTTGTGTTCTGGATTAGAGAAAGACCTTTGATTCTGGGAACTGCTAAGAAAAGTATTTTGACTTTAAAATATGAGCCTAAGGATTTGATTCTTTGGAAAAGAGGTTCTGCTTTTGTCTCCATAGAGGATGAGAACCTGTAGATTCATTGCAAATTTATGTGGTTTGATACACCGAGACCCCCTGAAATGTTGATGTAAAATACCCCCAAGAATGCAGCACCCCCACTCAGCAGGAAGTAGCGAGACAGGTTGACGACACCCAAATTCCCTAAAAGATTGTTGAACCAACAAGTGGCTCTGGTTCAGGAGCAAGTGGACTATCTTTGGACTTTTCAACAGTTAATCATGTTATGTGCATTAGTCCTGGCACTGTATTGCAGACTTCTGCTACTGTTGTGGGACTCAACCGTCATATGAGAAGGGTTTGGAATACTGCTTTTGTTAATTTTACCACCCAGTTAGTACATGAATGGGCCTGGATGGCTAAAGTAGAGGGATGGTTGCAGTGCTGGTCTGGCTGGTTGGCGATGTCAGTCCTGGGGGGATACTTGGTTTAGGGCTATGTGTCTGGGTAGCCATGAATGGGCAATACTTTGGGGGCAGGATGCTACCTAAGACAGGGAATATTAGAGGGCTATTCCCCACGACGGGCAAGGTATTCCACCCAAAGTAACAAGACAGGTATAAAATAAAATGGGGGGGGGAGGGTTGTGATCTAGCTACACTCACTCCCCCTGACTGACAGTGGAACTTCCTTGTGGTCTGTAATTGACAAGAATTTCTGTGTTCTTTCTGGCCCGTGGTTTCCCACAGAAGTTTCCCAGTATAAAAAGCTTTAGCTGTGGCAAAATAAAGGTTGCTTCTGTTCTTCCACCTGAAAAGAAGCCTCCATGTCTAAATCCCAGCACCTCCACCAGTCTCGGCATCCAGACTGCGCTGGTGCAGAAAGTGGCAACTGAAGGTCCAGGACTAAAGAGTTCATGCAAAGAAGCTGAAGTTTGGTACCATGACTCTATGAGAGGCTGATGGTGAAAGGAGATGCCAGTATTTTGGAGGTGCCAATCCTGTAGGATGACTGCCAAGAACAGCAGCAGTGGAATGAAGCCATCCTGAGCCTAGGAGACAAGCTGTGTGTGCAGCAAAGGGCAAGGCTAGAGAGGGGACCCTAGCTCTCTGGAGGAGCCCAGAAGATGGTGGGAGGATTCCAGACCTGGTGGACTGAGGTATTTATTACACTGCTGGAGTTCAGATTGTGACCATGCCCTGGTCCTTCCTACGTGGAGTAAGAAAGAATTTAATTTACTTTAACATTATAGAAACTTGCAGATGAGAGACTTTGAACTTTTAGAGAGATTTTGGAGTTTTAAAGAGACTGATTTTTTTGTTTTGTTTTTGTTTTCAATAAGCCAAGGCTTACCATGCAGCTCTTGCTCTCTCAGAACTCATTATGTAAATCAGGCTGGCCTTGAACTCAGAGCTCCTTCTGCCTCTGCCTCAGGAGTTATGGAATTAAGGGTGTATGCTTCCAAGCCTAGCTGAGACTGAATTTTAAAGTGTTTGATTTTTTTTTGTTTTTGTTTTTCAAGACAGGGTTTCTCTGTAGCTTTGGAGCCTGTCCTAGAACTAGCTCTTGTAGACCAGGCTGACCTCAAACTCACAGAGATCGGCCTGCCTCTGCCTCATGAGTGCTGGGATTAAAGGCGTGCGCCACCACTGCCCGACAATTGTTTGATTTTGTAAAAACTGTGAGACTTTTTTTTTTTTTGGTTTTTCGAGACAGGGTTTCTCTGTGGCTTTAGAGCCTGTCCTGAAACTAGCTCTGTAGACCAGGCTGGTCTCGAACTCACAGAGATCCGCCTGCCTCTGCCTCCCGAGTGCTGGGATTAAAGGCGTGCGCCACCATCGCCCGGCGAGACTTTTTTTTTTCATACCTACCCCCTCAAGACAGGATTTCTTTGTGTAACAACCCTGGCTGTCCTGGAACTTGTTCTGTAGACCAGGATGGCTTCAAACTCACAGAGATCTACCTGCTTCTGCCTCCCGAGTGCTGGGATTAAAGGTGTGCTACTGCCTGGTACATTACATTTTTAAATGAACTACACAATCACAATACCTTAATAAAGATCAGAAATGCATATACATATACAGAGCTAGTTCCAGGACAGGTTCCATAGCTACAGAGAAACCCTGTCTTGAAAAACCAAAAAAAAAAAAAAAAAAGCCGGGTGATGGTGGCGCACGCCTTTAATCCCAGCACTTGGGAGGCAGAGGCAGGCGGATCTCTGTGAGTTCGAGACCAGCCTGGTCTACAGAGCTAGTTCCAGGACAGGCTCCAAAGCCACAGAGAAACCCTGTCTCGAAAAACCAAAAAAAAAAAAAAAAAAAACCAAAAAAAAAAAAAAAAGAAAAAGAAAAAAAGAAAGAAAGAAGAGAGCATAGAAGTCCAGCACAGGTATAGTAGGAAACGGGAAAGGATAGTCAGGGGTGACGAGATTTGGTTGGCCAAGAGCAGTTAAAAGATGAGACTTCTGGGGCTGGAGAGATGGCTCAGTGGTTAAGAGCATTGCCTGCTCTTCCAAAGGTCCTGAGTTCAATTCCCGACAACCACATGGTGGCTCACAACCATCTGTAACGAGGTCTGGTGCCCTCTTCTGGCCTGCAGACATGCACACAGACAGAATATTGCATACTAAATAAATAAATAAATATTTAAAAAAAAAAGATGAGACTTCTGAGTTGGGCGGAGCGCATTTCTTTAATCCCGGCACTCGGGAGGCAGAAGCAGGTAGATCTCTGTGAGTTCGAGGCCAGCCTGGTCTACAAAAGCTAGTTCCAGGACAGGCTCCAAAGCTACAGAAGAAACCCTGTCTTGAAAAACAAACAAACAAAATGATGAGATTTCTGGGGTATGTGCTCAGAGCAGGGCCAGGAGAACAGCTTCTCTGTTTACAACACACCCAAGAAGATCATGGGGACATGGTAATGAGGCGCACAGCACTGTGTCCTCTCCGTGACCTGAGAAAAAGCGAGGCTTCGAGAGTAGAAGGCCCTGTAAATGAAGCGGGACAGGAAGTGTGCACCGGCAGGGTTGCTCTGTGTAACCCTGACAGTCCTGGAACTCACTCTGTACACCAGGCTGGCCTAACACTCACAGAAATCCACCTGCCTCTACCCCCTGACTACTGGAATTAAAGGTGTGCACCACCACCACCAACTGAAGGTATTTTTAACCATTGTGTTGAAGAGGGCTAGGGGCAGGATGTCTACAGATACCCCCTTAGCAGACAAGGCTGAAATGCAGAGTTGCCTGGTGTAAGAGCAAACATGCATTCAACTGTTCAACCACATCAGAAGCACCCACAACATCAGCAGGTGCAACGCAAGCTGCACTATAAGAATGAGAACAAGACACCTGCCCTAAGAGCCAAAGGGAATCCACCCCCTCCTGCAAAAGCACAGTCCGTCGATCCAAATTCAAAAGTCCAGAGCACTCTGTGTCCACAGGACCCCGTCAACCTCCCCAGACAGCACAGTGTCTGCAGTCACAGCTTCTGTGAAATGGCAACTCCAGCAACTGTAGCCGCCCCCGTTGGCAGTGACAGCAATAGCAGCAACAATTGCAGCTGTTATCCCAAAGTCCCGCCACTGTCGATAAAGGATGATCTCCAGACGTTCTGTTAGACCCCAACTCTGGGATGCTAACTCCTCAGGAGGGTCGCCCCAAGAAACCACTCACCAGTCCGGTTGGTGCAAAAGCAAGAGGAAGTTTATTCTCGTTTGCACAAATGGGCTCCTCAGCCATGCCAGGGAGAGAAGCCCTGACTAGCTATTATAGGCTACTTTTAAAGGCAAAAACCACATATTCAGGGAGGGAGGTACAATGAGTTGTTTGTCAAATGCAGGGATTGGCTCATTTTAAGGGCATTTACTATGATTGGTTATGTCAAAGGCGGGACAGGCTGTTGCTGGGTCAGCAAAAGACAGGGAAGCACCTGCAGGCTGTTGGAAAACAGTTATCTTCTAGTCAACAGGCAGGATGGGGTCACGACTAGTTCACAAAAGCATGTTTTCTCTAATTCACAAAAACATGTTTTCTTCAGCTCTTGAGACACCAGCATGGGCAGAGGAATCACAGCAGGCACTCGAACGATCAAAGCTCCATCAGAACCGTCCCAACAATTACTCAGCTTGCAGATCCTGGAAGAACAATCAGGAGTATTGCCCTCCAGAGTGCCATTCCACAATACAAAGAAAAATGGGGCAAGAACGCAAGCCGAGTATCGAATAGTCATATTGCATCCAGCAGTATAACAAGTCAGGCTCTTGAGTGATAAAGCCTGCAATATCATGTATACCTGCACCAGAAGAGGGCCCTAGATATCATTCCAGAGGGTTGAGCCACCATGTGGTTGCTGGGAATTGAGCTCAGGACCTCTGGGAGAGTAGGCAGTGTTCTTAACCAATGAGCCAGCTCTCCAGCCCCACTTTTGTATATTTCTAAGCATCACATATGTGCCTGGTGCCTTTGTCTGTAACTCTAGTCTCACGGGATTCAATGCTTTCTTCATACCTCCAGTTAGTTGTGAGCCTCCATGTGGGTCTTGGGAATAGAAACTGGGTTCTTGGGCTGGAGATATGGCTCAGAGGTTAAGGGCACTGGCTGCTCTTCTAGAATTCCTGAGTTCGGGTTCCGTTCCCAGTAACCACATGATAGCTCTCGACCATCTGGAGTTACAGATAGTTGTGGACTGCCATGTGGGTGCTGGGAACCGAACCCAAGTCCTCTGTTAGACTGTCAAATAGACTAACTACTAGGCCATCTCTCCTGCCTTTTATTTTTTTTAAAGATTTATTTATATGGTGGTGGCACCTGCTTTTAACCCCAGCACTCAGGAGGCAGAGGAAGATGGATCTTTGAGAGTTCAGGGCCAACCTGGTCTACAGAGTGAGTTCCAGGATAGCCAAGGCTACACAGAAAAACCCTGTCTCAAAAAAAGAGATTTATTTATGAATATGTATATGCATGTGTTAGTGTATGCCACATGCAAATGAGTGTTCAAGGAAGCCAGGAGAGGCTTCTACAAATCCCCTGTAGCTGGAGTTATAGGTGGTTTAGTAGCCACCCAGTATAGGTGCTGGGAATTGAACTGGGGTCCTCTGGAAGGGCAGTAAGCACACCTAATTACTGAGTTGTCTCTCCAGCCTTTTGTTCACCTTTCTGTGGGTTCTGGGGACTGAACTCAGATCCTTAGACTTTGAGGCAGACACACTGAGCTGCGGAGTCCTCTCAACAGCTCCCTCTGGTTTTTTTTGTGAGACTGGCTGTTGCTGTGTCATCAAGGCTGGCTTCAATCCCACAAGCCTCCTCCCTCAGTCTCCTACATCCTGGGATTTCAAGCTGTGTCACTACCCCAGCCTCACACAGCTCCAGCTTTTTGTCTGCTGACCTGTAAGGGAGGATCGCCCCAGTTGAGGGAGGAATGGGGACATGAGCACAAAGCACAGACTGACTCTGCTCCTCCATCTCTAACACTGCTTGTTCCGTTTCCAACACAACCAGCAAACACAGCCGAGGCTAACAAGTTCGCCACGGCCTGGGACCCAAGGTTAGGCACCTCCCTAATCCTAGGAACCTGAGGTCTTTTACTAATTACTGTCAGGCCTGGTGTGCTAGTCACCTGACTCTAATCGACGTCCAGTCTCTCCTCGCACCCAGGGCTGACCGCAGCATCTGTCAGTTTCAGTACTTCGATATTCGCTCGCCAGGTCCAACATGTGAGCCTGACGCCCCCAGGATTGTGCCTGGCTCACCTCAGTGTCCTTCTAGTCTCCTTTCCAGGGACCTGGGCTTCAGTCACAGGCCCACCTGACTGCTCCATCTTGGTTCTCACAGCTTTGGTTTTCGAGACAGGGTTTCTCTGTAGCTTTGGAGCCTGTCTTGGAACTAGCTCTGTAGACCAGGCTGGCCTCTATGTCACAGAGATCTGTCAGCCTCTGCCTCCCAAGCGCTGGGATTAAAGGCTTGAGCCACCACCTTTACATTTTTTCTTTTCTTTTTTAAATATTTATTTATTTATTATGTATACAATATTCTGTCTGTATGCCTGCAGGCCAGAAGAGGGTACCAGACCCCATTACAGATGGTTGTGAGCCACCATGTGGTTGCTGGGAATTGAACTCAGGACCTTTGGAAGAACAGGCAATGCTCTTAAGTTCTGAGCCATCTCTCCAGCCCTACATTTTTTTTCAATTAATTTTTATATGTGGGGGCTGGAGAGATGGCTCAGTGGTTAAGAGCACTTACTGCTCTTCCAAAGGTCCTGAGTTCAATTCCCAGCAACCACATGGTGGTTCACAACCATCTGTAATGAGGTCTGGTGCCCTCTTCTGGCCTGCAGGTATACACACAGACAGAATATTGTATACATAATAAAGTAAATAAATGTTTTTAAAAAAAAAAAAAAAAAAAAAAAAAAAAAAAAATTTTTATATGTGGGTGTTTTGCTTGTATATACATCATAAAGGGTGGTTGCAGCCCCTGGAACTGGGGTTATGGACAGTTGTGACCTGCCATGCGAGTGCTGGGAATTGAACCCAAATGCTCCTAAGAACTGAGCTCTCTCTCCAGCCCAGCTCTTCTTTACTGTCCAGCAGAGGGCAGGTCGCACTGAGCCTTGTCTATGTGTCTTCCTAGGCTGGATTCCTTAACTTCCCATGGGCCAAGCAAGCATTCCCAGGCTGTGTAAATGGTAAATGTTTATTGTAAATGGTACCTGCTGAGGAGAGTCTGCTGCCAGGTGTGCACTAAGGGACTGATTGCCTTTTTTTTAAATATGTTTTTATTTGATAAGCACAGGGGTGGGGAACACTGCAACCTGCCTCGGGCTCCATGCACACAGTTCTGAAATGACAGTCAAATCTTATGTTTCTTCGACTCTGATTCACGCTTCCAGTCTTCATCATAGGATTCCACTTGGGCAAACACGGTTTTGGGCTGAGTTTTGGAATACACCGGCGAAACCCAATATGGGTTCTCTTCTGCTGCTTTGGCGTGAAGCAGAATGGCTTCCCGGGAATTCCTGTTGTTGGTCTTCTCCAAGGCAATGTTTTTCACAATGTAGGATGACAGGGTGCACCCCCCGTGGGCTACAACTCGGCCACCACGACCTGGGCCTGCTACAGGAGGTTCTGGCTTGTGTGACTTCAGGGGGTCCAGTCTGTCCCTCTCCAGCTGTTTCCTCGTACTTTGTTGGCGGGGCTCAGGCAACATGGGCAAGACATGAGGGGTAATGATGTAGTCCTGGGTTAGGCTCTCAGCTTGTTTTGCCTTCCGTTGGGTTTTAACCACACATAATTTTGCTCCCCTCTGGCTTTTGTCGGGGTCATAATACACTTTGGCCAATCCGTTTCCAGTTCCAGCCATGATCTGGTTCAGCTTTGGATGCCAGAGGCAGCGGACAATTCTGGCATTTGTGACGTTGGTCTCATACACCCTTTGGAGAGTCTGTGCTTGAAGAAGACAATCTAGCCGTTGCACATCCCATTGAACAGAGGTCCCGGTGACTATGAGTTTGTCATCGGGGCTGAAACAGCAATCCGTCATTGGGAACAAGGTGGGGAGGTCTGAGGCTGAAAATAGCGGCTTATTAAATTGTATGACATCCCATAATTTTAATGTATCATCACCTCCGTGGGTGGCAAGTACATTACCATCATAGGAGAAAACCATACAAGAAGTATCTGTGCCAGGGTCATGAGCCTGTTTATAGTGGAATTCAGGGTGAACTGTCAGGTTTCGATCCCAGATCTGTATGTTTCCGTTCTGGCAGGCAGCTGCCACCAGGTTCCCATCTCTACTGTATGTATACGTAGTGGGAATGACCATTTTCCCCTGCATCGTCCAAGGTTTAAAAACACTCTTTGGCCTCTTTGGATTTTCGACTTCCCAGAGTGTTGAAATAGGAGCGGTGGGGCTGCGTCCCCGGCATCTGGCCGCCCACCTGGCTAGCTTATGCCCCGAAATAATTACATGGAAACTGTATTCTTTTAAACACTGCCTGGCCCATTAGTTCCAGCCTCTTATTGGCTAGCTCTTACACATCAATCTAACCCATTTCTAATATCCCTGTAACACCACGAGGTGTCTTACCAGGAAAGATCTTAACCTGCGTCTGTCTGGAGTGGAAGAATCATGGCGACCCCTTGACTCGGCTTCTTTCTCCCAGCATTCTGTTCTGTTTACTCCGCCAACCTAATTTTATGTCCTATTAAAGGGCCAAGGCAGTCTCTTTATTTAACCAATGAAATTAACACAAGCCAGAAGACTCTCCCCCATCACCAGAGTCTTACAGTCGCATCGTTTGAGCAGGTCATAAACTCTCCTCTTATTCTGGGATGCCGTGAGCCAGTATGAAGAATCGCCGTGTGACCCTTGGTGTTGGCCATATCGACAATATACTGGTCTCCTTTTATACATTCCATGACTTCAAGACTATCTCTGTCAATCACCTTGGCCTGTGAGCTTCCTGATATGACAAGAATCATGTCTCCTGTGTTGCTGTATTGTAATGCCTTGATCTGGTGGCACTCACAAGGCTAAGGGATCGAAACGCCTTGAGAGAAGCATCCATTCCAGCAAAAATCCCAAAATTTAACACCGTAGTCATATCCTCCAGTGACCAAACGGGCCCCCGAGGGATCCAAACCCAAAGCAGAAACTGTTTTAGTGCCATGCTTCAGTGTTATCTCATGTGAGTCAGGAATCCTCAGGACAGGGTTTTCCTCTTCTTCTTCATCCTCCGAGTCATCATCATCATCATCTTCTCCTTCTTCACCAAGAGGCGGAGCTAAAGGACCAAGGATATCTTCATCCCCAGTACAAACTGGTCCTCCTACCGTTTTAGGGGGTAGAGGAGGGCCAAAGAACTCGTCATCAGATGAATCAGAACTGTCTTCACCTTCTTTGCTGCTCGTGTCCCTGGACGATGGCTTTGAGCTGGATGGTGCTGGTTCGACATCTTCAACTTGTTTTTTTGTTTTTTTGTTTTTTGTTTTTTGTTGTTTTTTTTTTTGGTTTTTCAAAACCGGGTTTCTCTGTGGCTTTGGAGCCTGTCCTGGCACTAGCTCTGTAGACCAGGCTGGTCTCGAACTCACAGAGATCCCCCTGCCTCTGCCTCCCGAGTGCTGGGATTAAAGGCGTGCGCCACCATCGCCCGGCTCAACTTGTTTTTTTAAAAGTTTTTCTCTGTTCATTTCTTCCTCTTTTCTCTTGCTTCCAGTGTTTTCCAGCTTCTTTCCACAGCTGTCCTTCGAGTTTGCTCAAACATGGCCTCCAAGTCAAATGTGCGAGCTTTCTTCCTGAAGGCTGTGAAGCCCATGGTGATGGCCAGCTGAGGGTGGGGTCTGGCCGCATCTGTGCCTGTCACTTCAAAGGGTCCCGAGTGCTCCATGGCTAACCGATCCCCACAGCCTCTGCCGAATCACAAATGCAAGCAGTGTGCCACTCCCGGCAAGACTGACCTGATTGCCTTTGTCTAGGAGGAGAGAGATGAAATTGAGACAAGATTCCAAGCAGCCCAAACTCAAAATCATCCTCCACCTCCACTCCCTAAATACTGGGATATAGTGTGTGCTAGGAGACCTGACTTGGTTTAGTGACCTGGAATTCTGTAGCCTAGTTGGCCTTGAACTCAATGGTCTGTCTCAGCCTTGCAAGTGCTGGGAGGCAGCATGCAAGGCTTGATTGTCTCTGTCTCTGTGTATTTCTCCCAAAATTGTGTGGGCAGTGATCTACATGGGCCCCACAGCAGCCATGGCTATAATATAGCCCACCACAAACACATGAACTAATTTAAAACCATGTGTGGAGGGATATATTTTTAATCCTAGCACTCAAGACTCAGGAAGATCTTTGAAGTCAGCCTGGTCTATAAGAGCGAGTTCCAGGACAGGCTTTAAAACTACAGGGATACCCAGCCTGAAAAAAAAAAAAAAAACCAAATAAAATAAAAACTCAGACAGAAATTGGGGATCATCCTGAAGGTCTGGAAAGCAAAACAGTCAGCCACTTGTGTTAGGTTGGGAGCGTAGGTCCCAGTTCCTTGCATCTATCCCAGCCCCCAGGCCTGGTTTGGACCTCAAATCCCAATAGGCCAGGTCCTGAACCCCTCCTGTGGCTTCCCGGTTTCCCCCTCTGGGCCACCTGAAAACGCAGATCTCCCATTAAACCCGGATATTTCTTGTTGTTTTTTTTTTTTTTTTTTTCGAGACAGGGTTTCTCTGTGGCTTTGGAGCCTGTCCTGGAACTCGCTCTGTAGACCAGGCTGGTCTCGAACTCACAGAGATCCGCCTGCCTATTGCCTCCCGAGTGCTGGGATTAAAGGCGTGCGCCACCATCGCCCGGCTAAACCTGGATATTTCTTAATCTGGCTTGTTTTGATTTGGCTTGATTGGCAATTTTTGTGTCGTCAGGGAGCCAATATTAAGAAATAATCCTAACACCGGAGGTTCTGCCGAGCTAGGGCAGGTACCTTTTCCTCTGGCAGACCATTTTCAACTTTCTGGAGGAGTCTGCCTCCTGCTGTGCGAATCGATAAACACAGTTCTGACTGCTGAAGGTCAGGCTCCCCACGTCTTCTCTGCCTGACTGTCCCGTTGAGCGATCTCAGACATTTTATAGAACAGGTACTAAATTCCTGGTATAACTCTAGTGGCTCCTGGTTTCATTTTTATTAACTAATGATTTCATCCAAAGCATCTCCAAAGGCAGTTCATATGTCTTCTATCGAAAGAGCAGCAGGGTTGGTGGGAGAATTTCTTCAGCAACCCTCCTTCTCAGACTTTGAGACATGTAACCTGGCCTGGAACTCGGAGATCCACTTGCCTCTGATGGAATTAATGGCATTTGCCACCAGGCCCGGCTTCTAGCAACCTGAGCCACCAAAATAGTACAGTTAACAACCCTCCACGATTGGGTACTCCTTGCTTTCCCTAAATTTACTCTTGGGAAGCGCATACTCCCATTTCTATGCCTTTTAACTCTCTCATGTAAATAATCTTTAACAAAACTTTCCACTCCGCTTCATAATCTGTCTAGTCCTAACACTCGCAGCGTGGAAGCCACGAACTCGTTTGGCCCCGAGAAGTCTAGGGGCACTCCTCGGGATATTGAGGTGACAGCAGGCAGCTGCATCTCTGAGCCCTCACAGGTGACAGGACAAGCACAATCTAGTCGGTTCCCACATAGCGAGGTCTCGGTACGTCCCAAGTTCCGCTCCCTAGCCAGCATCCACCACCGTCTCCACGAACTTTTTCCAGCACACGCGCACAACACGCGCCCCGCTGCTCCCTTGTCCTGACTGGCCACCGTACCGTCTTACGTCATTACCACAGCGCCACCATAGCGGAAGGCCCGGGGTCCTCTGCTGCATGCGGCGCGCTCCGGGGATGACCCGGCGGACGCCTGCACATCAGCCGCGCGTCCCCGGAGAGCCTCGGAAAGCCCAGAGGACGCCGGCGAGGCGCGCGTGGGGCTCTGGGGTCGCGGAGCTGGGCAGCAGCATGGGTGGCGTGGGATTGCAGAGGGTTCGGCGCTTCCGGGCGGCCGGCAAGGCTGCCCGGCGCGGGCGTCCCGGCGATGTGTGGCGCTGAAGCGGCAGTGGGAGCGGCGGCGGCGGCGGCGGGCTTGGCTTTGGCTTCGCGGCGGTGCGGGCGGCGGCGGTGGCGGGGCAGGCCCCTCCTCAGGAACTGGCGAGCCCGGGCCTAAGCGGCGGCCCCGTAAAATCCCCGCACGGCGCAACAGGCCGGGCTCCTCCTCGTTTCGCCCTGCCCCGGGAGCCTGCCTCCCCGGCCGGGGATGAGGCCGGGAAGCGGCTGCGCGGGGCCCAGCACAAAGGCTTGTCCCCAGGGGCCACCGCCGCTGCCGCCGCCACCGCCCCCACCAGCCTAGAGTCACCTGTGGAAGCCGAGCCGGCTCCCGGGCCCTCATCCCCTCCGGTCCCCAGTGGCGGGCACTACCCGTGTCCCCGAGGCCCGGGAACCCGCGCTCCAAGCCCTTTGCTTCCTCGGCTGCCAGGGGATCAGACAGCCGCGCAGCCTCCGCCGCTCCAGACTGTGGGAGCCCTGCGGAGCATGTCAGAGGATAGCGACATGGAGAAAGCCATCAAGGTAAGAGAGAGATGCCACCCACGTCTTCCCTGCTTTGTCCTGTGATTTCCCCGCAGCGCCAACCTCGGAAAATCAAGAGAACTTGGACGAGAGTTAGTGGTTTAAGTCACTAGAATCTAGTGAGTCCGGGTTTTGTCTCCCCCGGATCCTTGGACCGTGTTGAGTTGTGGAGAGTGGGGTGTCCGACTCTCTTCAACTTCCTTGGCTGAGATAGTTTCTGTTCACCTAGAACGAAGGCGAGTAGAGTGGGAATACTTGATATGTGTGGAACGAGTAGGACTTCTTAGGACTCGGAGGTTTCTGTCGCCCCCAAGTGCCTCCATTTGCTTCTCGGTGGTCCTCTGTGACACTTGGCAGTGGCTTTAACGGACCCCTCCTGATAGGTCTGAAACAAGCCTGTTTGAGAGCTTGAGCTTCAGGAGTTGGTTCGTCTTCATTCAAAACCTGTTCTTCGGATTTTCCCTCCTTATCCGTGTGTTCATTTTTTGCTGTGCTCTTGCGTGCTCTCCTAGAAATCAAGATTTTATTTCTGAGGAGCCAGCAGCACCCTATGTGCTAAAATGACCCCAAACGGGACTAGGAGTGTAGCCGGGTTGGTAGAGTACCTTACTTACCATGCATGATTTCCTGGATTTGATCCCTAGAATCCCAGAAAACTGGCACAATGGTGCAAGTCTTGTCATCCCAGCGCACAGGAGGATCAGAACTCAGAACCAGTGCCATTCCAAGGTTTTGGTGGATAAGGGCACCTGAGCTCAGGGCTGATGCCTTGAGTAAGATCCGTGGACCCACATGGCTGGAGAGAATCAAATTTCCCTCCCCTCCTCCCTCCCTCCCTCTCTCCCTCCCTCTCTCTCTCCCTCCTTCCTTCTTTCCCTCCTTCCCTCTTTCCTTTCTTTTTTGAGACTGGGTTTCTCTGAGTAGCCCTGGCTGTCCTGGAACTTGCTCTGTAGACCAGCAGAGATCATCTGCTTCTGCTTCCCAAGTGATGGGATTAAAGGTGTGCACCACCTCTGCCTTTGGAGAACTGGCTCTCGTAGGTTATCTTCTGGTCTCTGAGTACACACATGCACACACGCAAAGTGAAATAATAATAATAAGTTTAGGGTCGTTTTTAGCCATCTAGGTCATGTAGCCTGGAGCTACAAACTCTGTGTATAAATAAATAATTACATAAATTAGAATGACCCGAGTAAAAATGACTGTTTTTCTTTGGTTTTTCAAGATAGGGTTTGTCTGTGTAGCTCTGGCTATCCTAGAACTTGCTCTGTAGATCAGGCTGGCCTTGAACTCACAGAGATCCGCACACCTCTGCCTTCTGAGTAGATATTAAAGTTCTGTGCCACCCAGGATTTATCACTACTGGTTGTACTGGCTTTTTGGGATCCCATTCTCTTTGGATGGATGCTTTGCTCAGCCTAGATGTAGTAGGGAGGACCTTGGACCTTCCCCCAAGCAATGTTCCTTACCCTCTGAGAAATGGGTGGAGTGGTGGTGGGGAGGTGGAGGGAGTAGGAGGAGAGGAGGGAGTGAGAACTGGGATTGATATGTAAAATGAAAAAAGATAGTTTGTTTTTTTTTTTAAAAATTAAAAAAAAAAAAAGACTGCCACTACTGCCTGGCCAGAATAGAGTTTCATTTGTTTGTTTAGGTATTCTTTTTCCTATTTAGAGCGACAGCTTTGTTATGGGTTGACACTTTTCATGTTTTTATTTGACAGTTTCACACATTCTTCATTGTTTTTGTTTCACCATTGACAGTATTTATATATGCTGGGTATGGTGGCATGACCATGGTTGGCCTAGGCAGCATAGTGAGATGTCATATTAAAAACAGAAACAAAACAAAACAGAGATGAAAAAAGTCTTTAGTTTGACTCAGTATCAATATTATTGTCTTTTAGTCTTTGAATGTATCAAAAATTTAAAAACATTTTAAATGTGTGCTTGTGTATGTCAGTGTGTGTGTGTGTGTGTGTGTGTGTGTGTGCATGCAAGTATGCACATGAAATTTGGTCCTATCATTTGGGTTCCAGGGATTCAGCTTAGGCTTGGTGGCAAGAGCTTTTCCTACTGAGCTGAGCCCTCTTTAGGCAGATTTTTTTTTTTTTTTTTTTTTTTTTTGGGTTTTTCGAGACAGGGTTTCGCTGTGGCTTTGGAGCCTGTCCTGGAACTCTTTAGGCAGATTTAAAAAAATAAAATAAAAAATAAAACAACACAACTTTTTCTCGGGAGGGCTGAAAAGATGGCTTAGTGATTAAGAACATGTACTACTTTTGTAGAAGACTTCATTCAGTTTGGTTCCTAGCAGCCACACTGGGTGGCCCACAACCATTCATAAAAGTCTGTAACAACTCTAGTTCCAAGGGATCTGACAACCTCCTCTGGTTCCAGGGCACTTATACCTGTACGCAGGTACCCACACATAAAAAACAAACAAACAAACAAAACAAAACATGCAGGGTGTGGTGAAGCATACCTTAATCCAAGCACTTGGGAGACAGAGGCCGTGAACTCTGGATTCAAGGTCAGCCTGGACTATACTTAGTGAGACTCTTGTCTGAAAAAAAAACAGCCTCTGGAGAAATGTCTCAGCAGTTAAGAGCACTGACTGCTCTTCAGAAGGACCTGGGTACATTATTCACAGCACCTACATGACAGCTCACAACTGTCTGTAACTCTAGTTCTAGGGGGATCTGACATCTATCTCCACACAGACCTGAATGCAGGCAAAATAATACATATAAAATAAAAATAAAATTGATTCAAGACAAAATAAACTATTAAATCTATGCAGAGCCTATCTATTTGTGTACAGTAGTCAGAGATATTGCTATTATTTTTTCCTCTTCTAGCATTCAATGATTATTTCCTGGGTTTTATATATCTAGTGATTTTTGTTGAAAGTCGGACACTTGGTAACATTGTAACAACTCTGGACTCTGATCCCTTCCCCAGCTTGTTACATTTGTAGCTGCCTAGAATTAAAGTAGAATTTCTTTTCTTTGTGCATGCTAATGTCTGCTCAGGGATGGTAGTCTTTGTTTTTCTCAGCCTGTGTGTGGTGTCTGCTTAGCTAGCTATGTCAGCCTGATGTGGGCAGGAACTGCAGTGTTTTTGGACTCCTGCCGCTCTACCCCTGAGGTTCTCGAGTCCTTTCAGAATGGAACTGACTGCAAAGTCACTCAGGCTTTATGTTTCTCTGGCCTCTCAGTCTCCCTGTCCATTGTGGAGAGCTCACTTCAGCCTTATTCTATGGCTCTGTGTAGTGATTTGCCCTCTAAATCCACATATTCTGCATTCCTGGCCAGGACCATTGTCTTGGAGCCTAACACAGCTGTCCCTTGTCACCCACATTTTCCTGTTCTTGCCTGCACAGCCCAGCATTTTCTTCCCTGACCAGTAGAGCAGCAGCACTGCCTACTTTCCATGGCTCCATGCTGGGAGCAAGCGACACCACTGACTGCTTTGGGCAGGGAGGCCAGAGGCTAGGAACTGCAGGAGCCAGACTGCATGCTGCTTTGACCTCACTCTGGTGGGTTAGAAAAGATAGTTCTCTATTTAGCTTACACTCTTCTGAAATAATTATTTTGACAACTGACAGGCTCTGACTGTGCAGCTCTGGCTGGCCTGGAACTCAATGTAGACCAGGCTGACCTGCCTCTGCCTCCAGGTGCTGGAGGTAAAGGAGCAGTTTTGTTGTTTTTGCTTTGACAATTTTGTCTAGCTGTAAACATGTTTACGGAAAGCAGTTGCCTGCCTTTCACACTGTATGAGAATCTGAGCCCCAGAGAGTGTTGATGGTCTACCCAAATAAAGATGAGTGACGGATGAAACTAGAATACATCATCTACTCCATCCCAGATCTCAGATTAAATATTGAATTTAAATATTCTCAGGTGGCTGTGGTGGGTGGTTACTGAGGACCAGCAGTCTGGAGTGGGTCTGTCTGCAAGTGCCTTTCTTCCTTCTGTAAAAGCAGGTGTCTGAACTCCAGGCTTTAATGTATAGTCCTTTCAGCTCTCTGTCAGTAGACTGTCACCTTCACATGGTGGAAGATCAGACCTGAGAGTCTACTCTCCTAAACGCACAAGTTGGGCAGTTTGTTCAAGGATGTAAAGCTCTACAGATACCTGACACAGTTTTCTGGACTCTCAGAAGTCCACTGTTGTTGTGGTGAAGATGCACAAGTTACTGTGCTGTGTGTGACGTCCATGAGCATGGAGGTGCAGTGCTGGGGGTGCAGGCCTCGCATGCTAAGTATTCTGCACCCATCGAAAGTCCTGACTTTGTAGTACTTTGACATCCTCCATAAAGCATCATTTGTCTACTTAAATAGACCATGTAGGCGGGCTGCAGAGTTTCCTTTTATTCTGGAGCCTGTACGATTAGGAGGTAGTGATTGTGAGGTAGCAGCAATCACATAGGCAAGTGCGATTATAAAGCCCATGGATAGCTTAGAATGTGAGGTGCTGGACCATGGCTGTCCAACCTCTGCTCAATTATCTAGCTTAACAGTGGAATCATCTCTCCCCCCGCCCCCTTTTCTTCTTTTTAATAGGAAACCTCCATTTTAGAAGAATATAGTATCAACTGGACTCAGAAGCTGGGAGCAGGAATTAGTGGTCCAGTTAGGTAAGACACCAAGACACCCACGTGGAAAACAGGGTGCATTGCTCTGGGAGGAGACACACAAATTGAGCCTTGAGCTACAGGCATCAGATGTACTTTGAGAATTAGCCTGAGTTTAAATAGAGTTTCTGTTTGGTTTTGGATTTGTAGTGTCTTGCTTAGTGTGTATAAAGAACTTGGACCATTGAGCTATACCCCCAGCTCCTAGTAGAGGATATTTATTTGATTATGTTTTTTACATTTTTATGAGTGAATGTGTGTGCATATGTTGTGCACATGTGTGCCATAGCATGTGTGGAGGTCAAAGGATGACTTTCAGGAGTTGGTTCTCCCTCTATGTGGGTCCTGACCCCTTAGTAAAGGCTTCTTATTAGTTTTTTTCTTGCATCTAGACACAGCTAGGTAGCAAGGTCACATGGTCTATAGTATTATAGGTTGGTTTTAAGATGTCAAGTTATTTGGGCCAGTAAGATAGGCTATTGGGTAGAGGAGCTTGCTTACAGTTCTGATGGCCTGGATTTAGTCTCTGGGAGCAACAATAATACTGGAAGGAGAGAACTGATCCCTGCAGGTTCGCCATGTTCTCCACGTGTACATACACACACCCACACCCAGTAAGGATTTTAAAATGGAATTGAAAATGTAAAAGGTGGGGCAGGAGAGATGGGTCAGAGCACTGGCTGCTCTTGCAGAGGATCTGGGTTTGATTCCTAGTATCCATGAAGTAGCTCACAGCCATTTATAACTCCTGTTCCAGGGTATCTGATGCCCTCTTCTGACCTTCACAGGGGCCTGGTGGTGAACAGACTTACATGCAGGCAAAACATTCATACAAAACAAAAACAAAACAAAAAACTAAAGATATGACATTTTTTAACAAATGTAAAAGAAGCCTGGGCCTCTCAGAGAGGCTGTCATTTCTGTAGCTGGGCTGAGACCCAAAAGACCCTTGCCACCTGCTGCTCTAGGGCAAGTTGTCTTTTTTTTGTATTTGTCTGAGACAGAGTCTATATAGGCCATGCTATCCTGGTATTTGCTATGTAGATCCTAACTGCCACCATGATTCCCCTCTACGCCTAGAGTCTGTGTGAAGAAATCGTCTCAAGAACGGTTTGCACTGAAAATCCTTCTCGATCGTCCAAAAGCTAGAAATGAGGTATGTTCCTTTATTACTTTGACTTGCTCACATACACACCACACATGTACACGCGCGCACACACACACACACACACACACACACACACACACACACATGGAAGAGTGAGGGAGGTCTATGCAGATGTCTTGGAACTATAGTTACAGGCAGTGTGAGCCACTCAGCTTGGGTACTGGGAACTAAATTTGGAAGTACAGGAAGCACTCTCAACTACTTGACCACCTCTCCAGCCCGTTTAGGTGTTTTTGGGCCCTAAGAATATGTACATGTTTACAACTAAGGCAGGCAACTTCTTGGAAAATATAGAGATGCATAAAACATCTGTATCCCTACTGAACTGTTCTCTGTTCACATTATCATTGTCAAGTGTTCTGTCTCAGCATGGAATGCTAGCTAGCATACAGTCTTTTTCCCTTCCAGCCACCTCACATTCTTTTTAAAATGAGTAAAAAGAGGGTGTAGACAGCAAATCTGTCAGTGCAGTTTTACTTGTGGAGAGAACACTGGGGAGACGGTCTCGCAGGGCCGCACTGGGTGTTTTCTGTTAGTCTAGGTGGTGAGTAGTTTGACAGAAGTAGACATCCTTTGGACTTAGTGTGGTTAGCTTTTGATGGACATTTGGGGGAAATGATGGCACTTCCTTCGCACACAGACATGTCCTGTGTTCTCTTTAAGGTGCGTCTGCACATGATGTGTGCCACACACCCCAATATAGTGCAGATAATTGAAGTCTTTGCTAACAGTGTACAGTTTCCTCACGAGTCCAGTCCCAGGTAAGACTAAACAGGGCCGTCACCTCTGGCTATATGGAAGCCATGTTGTAGCAGAATCGTCCTCTTCTGTGTTCTCTTCCCATTTCCCTCCCACTTCATCTCTCCTTTTCCTACCTCTTTCTCTTTGTGTTTAAAAACTTGGAGACAGTTGTGAAAGTGGAATTATGTAATGAATCATCACTGAGTTTTACCAGCTGCCGGTGGGAAATCTGCTACTCCTCCTCCATCATTGTTTTGATTATTTTCTCTTTTTAAAAAAACTTTTAAGGGTTGGGGATTATAGGTCAGCGGTAGAGTATTTGCCAAGCTTACCCAAGGCCCTGGATTCAATCTCTAGCACTGGTATGTGTGCTTATGCGTATGCATGTGCATGTGTGTATGGATGTGCATGTGTGTATGGGTGTGCGTGTGTGTATGGGTGTGCGCGTGTGTTAAAAGCAAAATAAAACAGTATAGAGCCAGGTGTAGTGGTGCATGCCTGTAATCTAGCACTGAGAAGCAGGAGCATCATACATCCCAGTCTAGCCTGGTCCACATAGTAAGGCTGTTTATAAATAAACAAAAACATTGTAATTGAAATAGATTCTATTCCAAATCGGTGGGAGGGGCCCAAATGTTCTTCCAGGTTAAATCTTAGAGGCTCGTACAAAGGCCCCATTGCTTGAAGGGAAAAGCCATCATCATTCTTTTGGCTGCACATTTGGGAAGTAGCTTAGGTAGAGACCAGGATGTGACCCTGTCATTGCAGTGTGGCAGGTGTCAAGAGAGGAGCCTCTTCCTTGCATTCGGAACCTTACAGAGCAGCAGTAGTGTAAGTGCAGTCTGGGAGGCAAGCGTCTCACACAGGCTGTGGGAAGTGGGCCTTGTGGAGCTGGTGAAAGAGATGGGAAGTCGATTGTGTCTCACAAGGCGTGCTCTGTTGGTGAGAGCATTTGGATGAAAGCAGAAGCCTTTATGTGAAAGAATAGGAACCAAAATTCACATTTTGTTTTGTTGTTGTTGTTGTTGAGAATGAAGATCATTGCTCTTAATTAGTGGCTAGATAACCCTGGATATAGAAAGTGGTTACATATTTTGTTGATGAGTTCACTTCATGTCAGTTTTTTGATGCTTCCAGGTTTTTCTTTTCCTTTTTTTAAATAATGTTTAAAAAATTTTTTTTTTAACTTAACAAAATCAAATGCTTTCAAACAGGGCTCGACTCTTAATTGTAATGGAGATGATGGAAGGGGGCGAGCTGTTTCACAGGATCAGCCAGCACCGGCACTTTACAGAGAAGCAAGCCAGCCAAGTAACAAAGCAGGCAAGTCAACAGAGGGGTAGGGTCTGGGGCGCTGACACTTTGGCTGAGCAGTCCAATTGCGCCTGGGAAGAAAGCTGAAAGAAAAGCTCTGACCTCTCAGTGCCTGCTTTGTTATAATCAGAAAAGACGCCTTCACAGGGAAGCACAGCCGCTTTTCTACTTTGAGAGGAGGACTGTATTTTTAATTGCTTGTCACATGTGTGCCAGGGCTGCTGTAGAGTTTCCTCCACTCACTGTCTGAGGACAGCTGTGCACAGGTAGACCCTTTAGTATAAACTTGTTCTCAGGCATTCGTACCCGAGATGTTTCTTGCACAAATCATCGATCATTTCTGCAGATTACAATGCTATTCTTGAATTTTTATGATAGTGAATGATTCTTAGTCATAGCCTATCATATTTTATTGTATAAATTTATGGCCCATTTGATACCCTGACTCCAACTAGCACTGAATACTCATAGAGGTGACACGCTAAACCTCAGGCTTGTCTTCAGAACAAGCAAACAGACCGTAGGCCAGCATATGGCATAGCAGTTAGCTTTGCGAGAAAGCACTCACACATTTTCCACCCCTAGTTTTCAAGTCTTTGAATGCCTCCTTTCCTGTTGACTGGGTAGCAGTCAGTATTTGAAATGCTAAGAAGAATCACTAAGTTGAGGAACCACAGAATCTCTGGTTTAACTTTCAAATTACACCATTCATTTCTCAGATACTGAGACAAAAGAATGTAATCTGATCATTCATTTAAAAAGAAAACAAACGGTTGCAGTCTACAGGGACAGATGCATTGTCATTAAGTGAGATGTACAAATTGCAACATTAGGTAGAAAATCAAGCCAGCTGGCTGGAAGGCAGTGCCTGCCGTTCAACTCCCTAGAGTGCAGTTGTCTCCCAGGCGCACCCCTGTCGCCCACTGGGCAAGCTCCTGCCTACTGAAAATGCTGCCTGTGGGTTCTCCTACAGTATCTGTCACAGCACAGGTCAAGGAGCATCTTACAGCATGTATCCACCGCTTTATTCTGACAAAGGATTGTTTGCAGTTATGTTTTGGTAAGTATAGGTTATAGTTAAACTAAGGCTAATTCATTTCTGTTTCTTGGTGTCCTGAGTCTTAGCTTCTGTTTTGAAATCAACACTGACCACAGTTGTAATTGACTTAACTCCTGAAGTTTCACACTAGGTGTGTGAGAGATGGTGCTTTTCTAAGAAGTGTCTGGTCCCTGTGCCCTTTTTCAGATAGCCCTGGCTCTACAGCACTGTCATTTGCTAAACATTGCGCATAGAGACCTCAAGCCTGAAAATCTGCTTTTCAAGGATAATTCTTTGGTGAGAAAATTTGCTTTTTCTCATTTGATGCTGTCACTTTGGTTTTTTTGTTGTTGTTATTGTTTTTTGTTTTGTTTCTCTCTCTCTCCCTCTCTCTCTCTCCCTCTCTCTCTCTCTCTTTATTTCCCTCTCTCTCTCTCTCTCTCTCTCTCTCTCTCTCTTTTTAGATAGAGTCTGTGTATCCCAGGCTGGTCTTGAACTTTCAGTGTAGCTGAGGATGACCTTTAACTTTTGATCCTCCTGCCTTTGCCTCCTGAGTGTTGGGATTCCAGGTATGCATCTCCATACTTGGTTTATGTAACTGGGGGTTGAACGCAGGACTCTGTGCATAGTAGGCAAGCACTGCCAACTGAGGTCCATCCCCTCATCTTGATACATAGATCAGGCTGCCCTGGAATTCATGGAGACTAGGTTGGCTGAAAACTCAAAGTTGCCTTTGCTGCACCGAGTCCACGTGCTTTTTTAGGCCACAGTGCTTCTAACACTTCAGTTTCCTCCACTTGTTTCCATGTTGGGGCTCAGAAAAGTGGTGACACCTGTGGCATTGGTGATTTGGATGTGGGACTTAGGAATTTGGATGATATTTGGAGTGTGTTTGGGGAGAGGCAGGAAGTAACGTGCTTTTTTATATTACCTTGGAAGTTTGATTTGCTGTCAGCTGTTGTGTTTTTCCCCATGTTCCTATTCTCTGCCCTATATTCTACCAGTCCTTTGCTCTAGTTGCTATGACGCTCATGGCTAATGTTCAGAATGAAGCAGTGCTCTGGGTTGATGAGGGAGGGCCAGTAGGGCTAACATACTGCGAGCAAAGCTCACAGCTGTGAATCAAGGTTGACTCCCTTCTGTATTACTTTTAGATTACTGATTGACTGCTTTTTATATGTATGAGTGCTTTGCTGCAGGCTCATGCAGTGCCTGTGAAAGCCACACTGGGACTGGAATTACAGGTGATTGTGAGCTGCCACATGGGTGCTGGGACCCAAAACCAGGCATTCAGCAAGAGTAGGAAGTGCTCATAAATTCTGGGCCCTCTGTAGCTCCTTTGTACTAAGATCTACATCCTCTTCATAGGCTCAAGTCTCAGCTAGAAACTAACAAGACCCTCATGCTTGCGTTGTCCTTCCTCCTTCCCTCCCTATCTACCTACCTACCTACCTACCTACCTACCTATTGTTTTATCCTGGAAACAGGCTATCTTCAAACTCATTGTAATCCTCCTGCCTCACTGTCCACAGTGTTGAATTACAGGCTTCTGCAAGTGTTTACTGACAAATATGAAGAACTGACCCCAGTTTGTTTTCTTTCAGGATGCCCCTGTGAAATTATGTGACTTTGGATTTGCTAAAGTTGACCAAGGGGATTTGATGACACCCCAGTTTACCCCTTATTATGTAGCACCTCAGGTAAGCATGTTTTCTTTCTTATGGTGTATTGCCAAATTGCCTGTAGACTCTTGTTCTACTTTTCCTTTTCTTTTTTTTTTTTTTTAAACATTTAACTATATGTATGAGAGTATATTTTGTTGTTTCTTTGGGTGTTTTTTTTTTTTTTTTTTTTTTTTCCCCCGAGACAGGGTTTCTCTGTAGCTTTTTAGTTCCTGTCCTGGAACTAGCTCTTCTAGACCAGGCTGGCCTCGAACTCACCAAGATCCGCCTGCCTCTGCCTCCCCAGTGCTGGGATTAAAGGCGTGCACCACCACCACCCGGCTGCAGTTCCGACTCTTGTTACTTCTGTTCTAGGCTTGTATTAAGATGGAGAGCAGGAACTCAATTTCAGAAACCTATACATTGCTTCATTGGCATAGAATTTTGCTTTTAAAATCAGTTTTTAGGCTCTGCGTAAAGTATTTCCCTCACAAGCCCGAGGAACTGAGTTTGAGTCTCTAGAGCCTGTATAAGGCTGATGTATTTATAAGCCCATGTTCTGTGTGAGGTGTGCATTTATAATCCCGTGTTCTGTGTGAGGTGTGCATTTATAATCCCGTGCTCTGTGTGAGGCAGGAGGAGACAGGAGAGTTCCTGAAAGCTCATATGCCAGCTAACCTAGGTGTACGCAGTGGAGAAGCAAGAAACTTTGTCTCCATGTGAGGTCATCCTCTGACCTCCATGCATGTGTGTTGTAGCATGCACAAACCTATACTGACACAAAAACATGTAATTATATGTTCATACATACACACAATGGGCTGTGCCTTACTGATCCCATCATGCATCTGTAGTGCTGTTACCCGAAATTGCATTCAGTATATTCAGTCTGCTGTGCATCGTAGTGTATGCTTAGACTAGCTTGCTTGTTTGTGTTTTTGTTTTTATACAGCATAATCTTTATAAGGGACAGAAGACCACATTGTATTCAGTTTAGTAGAGCCCAGGTTCTGGTGCTCTTGCTCGCAGTCCTTGGAGACACTTCAGGCTTTGCCACTTAGCGCATTCTCCAGGGCCTGGCTACTTCATCAGCACTCAGAGACACATTCTTCTCTTGGCCAAAAGTGTACTGGGCCCAGAGCTTGGGCTGTACCTCTGAACATTCGTGGATTAGAAGGGACAGGCCGAGGTGTGCCTTCTTCAGCTCCACATAATGGAGCTGGGTGAAATCCCTGACACCCTGGCTGCCCAGTGAACACTGACTGGTTGAAGTGGATGTAAATCTCGCAGCCTCAGCTTTGTGCTGATGAAGGGAAGAACCACATATAGGAAAAGGTTGTAATGCATTGTATAGTTGTTCTTCCTCTACCTTGTTCTCTCTCTCTCTCCCCCTCTCCCTCCCCCTCCTTTTCCCTTTCCCTCCTCTCCCTCTCCCCTTCTCTCCTTCCCTCTCCCCCTCCTCCCCCCCCCCCCCCCCGCCGTGTTTTGTAGCTGTTGGTTGTTTTGGGATTTTGTTTGTTTGACACAGGGTCTCATTATGTAGCCCTGGCTGGCCTAGAACTTGCTATCTAGACCAGGCTAGCCTCAATCCCAGAGAAATCTGCCCGTTTCTCTCTCCCAGGTGCTGGAATTAAAGACATACATCACCATGACTGTTGCTGCCTTCTTTCTTTCTCTCTTGCTCCTTTCTTCCTTTTTTTCTCCCCCCCCCCTTTTTTTGTTTGTTTGTTTGTTTGTTTTTGGAGATAGGGTTTCTCTGTGTAGCCTTGGCTGTCTTTGGAACTCACTCTGTAGACCAGGTTGAACTCAAACTCATAGAGGTCCATCTGCCTTTGCCTCCCGAGTGCTGGGATTAAAGGCGTGTGCCACTACTGCCCAAGTGCTGCTGATTTTTTTAAGACAAGGGTCTTACTGTGTGGCACAGGGTGACCTTGAACTCCTGATCCTCCTGCCTCTCTAGTGTACTGGGATTACAGGCATGCACTATAATGCCCAGCTAAAAACATTTAGGGATGAGGTGATGCTCATGAAGTGTTTCCTAGGATAGAAGAAGGACCTGAGTGTGATCTCTAGTCTAGTGCTCATGTAAAAGCTGGGTCCATACCAACCAGGCATTATAGCACACACTTGCAATTCCTGTACTGGGGGAGGCAGACAGGAGGGTTCTGAGCTTGTTCTTCACTGAGCTCCCTTCTTTGTTCATCAAATAAGGTGGAAAACAATGAAAACACCCACAGTTGACTTCTCCACCTATGCACACACTGCACCTGCACACATGGACGGACACACACATACACCTACATATACACTGTTTGTGTTTTGTGACGTGATTCATGTATCCTGGGCTGTCCTGAAACTGCCTATGTCGCTGACTGACCTTGAACTCATTTTCCTCTTGATTCTACTGCCTCTATTTCCTATGTGCCCATCTTAAAAAAAAAAAAAAGTCATTACGCCAGGTGTTGGTGGCGCATGCTTTTAATCCCAGCACTTGGGAGGCAGGGGCAGCCAGATATCTGTGAGTTCAGGGCCAGCCTAGTCTACAGAGTGAATTCTAGGACAGGCTCAAAGGCTACAGTTAAACCCTGTCTCGAAAAACAAAACAAAATAAGTCATTGCAAGGATTGTATGTGGGTTTAGGTTTTATACCTATTTTATATAACCCATTTGAGTAAATTTTTACATATATATTAACTATAGATGCCAGCTCAGCTCTTAGCATTTGAATTTACACTTGGTCCGGGACATTTGTTCTGAAGTCTTCTCTGTTGTTTTGGAGTTGAACATGTGTGTGTGAGTTTACATACAGGCTGAGTTCTAGTGCTTACCATTCTGTCTTCATGCCAGTGCTCCATTGTGTTGCTCACTGTTCTTTAGGACAACTCTCAACATTGGCTGAGTGTCAGGCGCCTTAGCGGGTTGATGTTAAGTTCTCTGACCTTGAATTGCCCTGTGGTCTTCGGGACCTCTTGACGATAAAAGCCTGAGATCTAGCCGGGCGGTGGTGGCGCACGCCTTTAATCCCAGCACTTGGGAGGCAGAGGCAGGCGGATCTCTGTGAGTTCGAGACCAGCCTGGTTTACAGAGCTAGTTCCAGGACAGGCTCCAAAAACCACAGAGAAACCCTGTCTCGAAAAACCAAAAAAAAAAAGCCTGAGATCTGACTGATTGTTGGAGAGCTGTGATATGGTCTGCCATCACTGCCCTCTAAACAACACTGGTGATTACTATTTTTTTTTTGCTTCTGAGAAAGCCTCATACATACACACACACACACAGCTACACACAAATATATATTTTGTATATAATTTGTATAAATATATACACATATATTTGTATATCTCAAGGGTGCCTCAACCTTGTAATCCTTCATTCTGGACCATACCCCTCTGAACATGCCTGATCTCAAATTCCATCTGCCTTCTCTAGCCACTGGGAATTATAGGCATTTTCTGTGATGCCTAGCTTCCATTTCTTTTGAATGATATTTTTGTTTGCTATTACTTGTATAGTTTTCATTGTTCAGGTTTTTTTTAAACATACTTTTGTAGACTTGCTCTTTTTTTAAAAAAATATTTATTTAAGCTGGGCGGTGGTGGCGCACGCCTTTAATCCCAGCACTCCGGAGGCAGAGGCAGGCGGATCTCTGTGAGTTCCAGGCCAGCATGGTCTACAAGAGCTAGTTCCAGGACAGGAACCAAAAAAAAAAAAAAATATTTATTATGTATACAATGTTCTGTCTTTGTGTATGCCTGCTGGCCAGAAGAGGGCACCAGACCCCATTACAGATGGTTGTGAGCCACCATGTGGTTGCTGGGAATTGAACTCAGGACCTCTAGGAAGAGAGGCAATACTCTTAACCTCTGAGCCATCTCTCCAGCCCCTTGTAGACTTATTCTTCGCATTTAGTACTTTTATGCTGTTACAAATAGCATTTTATTTTTTAAGTTTAATTAATTTACTTTAATTACTTACTAATTTATTTATTTCTTATTTTTGGTTTTTTGGTTCTCTGTGTATCCCTGACTGGCCTGGAATTTGCTCTGTAGACCAGACTGGCCTGGAAGTCACAGAGATCTGCCTGCCTCTGCCTCCCAAGTCCTGAGATTAAAGGTGTGTGCCACCACTGCCTGGCAACTGGACACACCTTTAATTTACAGGTAAATTACTAGCTGTGAGAAAGAAGCTTGGAAGTGTTTTGGTTTTGAGACGGGGTATCACTGTGTCCTGAAACTCACTATGTAGACAAGGCTATCCTTGGGATTAAAGCATGTGCCAACATGCCTGGCTGAAAGTTATAGTGATGCTTTTTGAAGTTTTTGTTTGTTGGTTGGTTTGGATTTTTGAGACAGGGTTTCTCTGTAGCTTTGGAGCCTGTCCTGGAACTAGCTCTGTAGACCAGGCTGGCCTCGAACTCACAGAGATCCGCCTGTCTCTGCCTCCTGAGTGCTGGGATTAAAGGCGTGCGCCACCACCACCCAGCTGTTTGTCTTTTGAGACAGAGACATGGTTTCTTTGTGTAGCCCTGACTGCTCTCGAACTTATAGAGATCCACCTACTTTTGCCTGCCAAGTGCTGGGAATAAAGGCATGTGCCACCACCACCCAGCCTGATATTACTTTTGATTGTTGATTGTCAGTTCATTTGTAGTCTTCTTGTTGGTTCTGAGCTGTGGAACACTGGTGGTGTGATTCCAACAAGCTATCTCATTGGTTTGCCTTTGACAGGTACTGGAAGCACAGAGGAGGCACCAGAAGGAGAAGTCTGGCATCATACCTACCTCGCCAACGCCCTACACTTATAACAAGGTAAGGGAGCTGGTGGTCTCCTTCCCGCTGTGGACTTCGTGACTGTGAGGTGTTGTGATGCAGCAGCAGCTGATCTAATGAGGGCCTGAAGCAAGGCTCTCACTTGTTTAGTGCGTGCAGCAGGAGCCAGAAGCTGTAGCCCCGTACAGACACTGACGACAGTGAGGCTAACTTTCATTTTAGGAGGAAAGGCCATTTTTGAAAAACTGAAACTCAAGCGCACTCTGGTCATTTATGTATGGCACTATTCCTTGGTGCTTTGTAAAATAACAGCTTGATTAAAGCAGTTGCCTAATTTGAACAGAGCAAGTGCTTAGTTCCTTGGTGCTGTCTTTAACTACAGCCACATACCAGACATAGCTCTGTGAAGCTCACGAAGCCAGCGCTTCTTGAATGGGTTGCCGAGTAGATTTTTAAAAGTGTGCTTTTTGGGCACTTGAAACTAGCTCAGGGTGACAGGGGCGTCTAGGGTCACTCCTGTGGATACACATGCTCCAGCTTTGTGGCTTCATATAGGCCACTGAGCTGCACTCTGAACAGGAGCTTTCGGGACTGAGTTTGCAGTCCACTAGCCTAGCCAGAAAATGACAGGTTCCGTGAGATACCCTTCTCAAGGGAATAATGCCAGACATGATGGAGCAGGACCCTGGGTAGCCTCTGGTTTCACATGCATAAGGCATAGGCGTGTACATCCTCCTACAGTTGCACACAAGCATGCATCATACACAGAGTTCAGCAAAGCGTTGATGCTGAATGCTCGCTGGCAGATCCCTTGACCTCCTGTACATGTTGCCTGATGGGGCTTGCATGGTGTGTGACTGCAGGACAGGACAGGTGACTGCAGACCCAGATCCACCCGAGCCAGTGCAGAGTGCTGACAGAGGCCCCAAACTGACTGCCTGTGCAGCCTTCCACCAAGAGGCTTTCCAGAGTCATTTTAGAAATAAATTTGGCTCCTAGCATTGTTACAGCCTCCATATCTCTGAAGAGTAAGTAGTGAGGAATTCAAGGAAATGTGAAACATGCCTTCAGGTCTCACACCTGACTACTGAGTGTTAGGAGAGAAACTGCTCATTTGGGCTTTTTATTTGGCTGGAGAACTTTCTCTGCTCTCTCATTGCTTACCATAGTCTCTCATTTGCATAGTATTTTTTTTTCAATTCAAATAGAAATTTCTTATGAGAATAGAGTAGAACACAGTTGTCATGTGTGACTAACAGCAAATGCTTTTAGGCCTCCAAATTTTGTTACACTGCTTTGGCCTTTTCAAAATGGCTTAGGCCGCGTGTGCCTTAGCTGCTGCAGTCAGCACTCTCCTGCCCCATCTGGATTGAACACAGTACATGGTCCAGTGTGAGCTGGCTTTTAGCTCTCTGCTTCTCTGCTCTAGGCTGTCTCATGTGCATGTGATATATGCAATGTTGGTGGCTCTCAGAGACAACAAGAGACTCTTAGTCTCTAAAATGTCCTCAGCTGCCACTGCCCTTGGTTATATTAGCTTGTATGTGTGTGTCTGCACACACCTGGACGGTAGTTGGAGGCTCTTCTCTGATTGGAGTGATTCCTTTCTATTTTGCTTTCAGAGCTGTGACTTGTGGTCCCTAGGGGTGATCATCTATGTGATGCTATGTGGATATCCTCCTTTTTATTCCAAACACCACAGTCGGACTATCCCAAAGGATATGCGGAGAAAGATCATGACAGGAAGTTTTGAGTTTCCAGAAGAAGAGTGGAGCCAGATCTCAGAGATGGCCAAAGATGTTGTGAGGAAGTGAGTCCCTGGGCTGCTGAAAGGGTGGTTAGGGAGTCCTGGGGGATGCAGGGCAAAGGGAAGTCCTTTGTCATCGTGTAGGCATCTTCTGTTAAGAGTTCTCCTTATAGTCGGACGGTGGTGGCACACACCTTTAATTCCAGCAGTTGGGAGGCAGAGGTAGGAGGATCTCTGTGAGTTTGAGGCCAGCCTGGTCTACAGAATGAGGCCCTGACTTGAAAAACCACCCCTCTCCCTGTCTCAATTTTTTTTTTTCTCAAGATTGTGAACCCAGGGTTGCTGTGTTAAATTCAGGCCCCTAAGTGGTCAGCTCCTGCTGTGCCCTTCTACCTTCCCCCACCTTATCTTCTGTTTGTCATGTTTTGTTTGCTTTTTTTTTTTTTGTCTTGTTTTGTTTTGAAATAGGATCTTATTCTAGCTCTCGCTGGCCTAGAACTCACTTTGTAGTTGAGGCAGGCCTGAGATCTGTGGCAATCCTCCTGCCTTAGTTTCTTGAGTGTTGGGATTACAAGTGTGCACCTCCATGCCCTGTTGTGTCTTTCTTGTATATAAGCCAGCCATCAGGGATGGATGTGATGCTAGGACTTTAACTGGGATCCCAGGTAACACTGACCTTTGGCCTTTCATTTCTTTACACTGTTGAAGTGTGTGGTGTTAGGCTTAGGGCCACTCCCAGCCTATTCTGCCAGGTGGTTGCTCTGGAAGTATTAAACTGAGGATTCATAAGAATTAGGGATATCAGGGGCTGGAGTGATGGCTTGGTGGTTAAGAGCACTGATTGTTGTTGCAGAGATAGTTTCTTAGTACCAACATGATGGCTCCTAACTGCCGGGAACTTCAGTTCCGTGGGGCTTAGTGCTCTCTCTGGCCTACTCAGCACTGCACACATGACACGTGTGTACAGATAACATTCAGGCAGACACTCAAATATAACATAAAAATGAATATTGGAAAGAATTAGGTGGGCAGTGGTTGGTGGCTCAAGCCTTTTATTCCCAGCACTCAGGAGGCAGAGACAGGAGGATTTCTGTGAGTTCAAGGCCAGACTGGTCTACCAATTGAGTTCCAAGATAACCAGAGCAACATAAACGCTGTCTTGGAAAACCAAAAAGAAAAAAAGAATAGGGCTAGCGACAGTGCATGAGAAGGAGCCAGTGCAGACTGTGGGTAGCAGAGCTGAGCTGAACTTTTGAGTACTCTTTCTGCTACCCGTGTGGAAAATGCAGCTCTGCCCACCTGATCGATTTCTTCATGGGTTAAGAGAAAGGGAAGCATGAAAAGGGACATGCTTGAGGATTGTCCTACTGACAACAGTCTCTTCCAAGTGAGCTTGTGCCAGGCATGCTGATGCCTGCATGTAATACCAACACTTGGAAGACTGAGACAGGAGAATCATGAATTCAGTGCCAACCTGGCCTATGTAGACCATGTAGTGGTTTAGGAAGTCTGCTGCAAAGAGGGACTAGTTCCTAAACTGTATAAAGGACTTTTTATGATGTTGAAGGCAGGGTTTGACTTCTCACCTGTCTATATGCTACTTTCCTGCTGTTTGCCCAGCTTTGTAGTAAACCTCGGTCTTCTTGATGGCTTTCTGCCTCTTGTGTGTGTAGGTTTATGTAGAGGTCAGAGGTCAGTCTTTAGTGTCATTTTTCAGGCCTTCATCCATATTTTTGACAAGGAATGTAAGCTTGTCCTGACTCAGACATGGGAATGAGGGCTATGTAGTTAGAAGAGGTGATCATGCTGCAGAGAGCCCAGGGTAAGCTAGGTGTTGTGTTGTATTAGCCTGGATGAGTGGGGGGCCATGAAGTATGACCTAACGCAAGAGAAAGTGCTGTGCGATGGTCTGTTGGAGTTGTTGACTATCTCTGAATAAGAAAGGTCTAATGTCTACCTTGATGGGATCTCCTTTTATCTTAGATTACAGCCTGGTTCAAAACTGCAAGGCCCTCAGCTAATTTACAGTCCTAGAGACCTCAGAGTGGGGATTAAATACAGCAGGATGTTTAGGCTTGTTGGTTTATCTACTGAGTCTTGTGATATGGACTATCTGAAGGGTTTTTTTTTTGTTTATTTGTTTGTTTGATTTTTTTAAGACAGGGTTTCTCTGTGTGGCTTTGGAGACTGTCCTGGGTGGCCTTGAACTCACAGAGATCCACCTGCCTCTACCTCCATAGTGCTGGGATTAAAGGCATGCACCACCACACCTGGTTTTGAAGTATTTTTGAATAAAACTTCTGGTGTTCCTTTCAATCTGTTGCCCAGGAGAGTAAACCATAGCAAGTACATGGGACTTCTGGTACTCTGTACATCCTGCCTTGCTGCTAGATGTCCCAGGTCTGCAGGAGTTGATAGAAAGTCAAAAGAAGACAAGGTTATTTGGAATCCAGCCCAAGAACTTCCTTTGTTTCTTCTGAGGATATCTATGCATGTTGTGTGTTGGTATGTCTTCTCTACAGGCTCCTAAAGGTCAAACCGGAGGAAAGACTCACCATTGAGGGAGTGCTGGACCATCCCTGGCTCAACTCCACAGAGGCCCTGGATAATGTCCTGCCCTCTGCTCAGCTGATGATGGATAAGGTTCTGAGTGAAACTTATTTTGTTGCCTGAAAAAACAGTGTGAGAAAGGGCTACTGAATATAGGACTTAAAGGGAAACGGGAAAGCTTGTTTTCTCCTATTTCCTGAAAATAGGAGAACAGGTCCCAAGGACTATCCTTTGCACTTGCTGTGTGGGTTTGATGGCACAGGACATAAAAGGTCCTTTCCCCAAAGATGTTTATGTCAGGTTGTTGGGAAGGCAAGCAAATGAAATGTGAGTATTTTAGAAACAGATCTTGCATGCTATGGGAATTCAGAAGTTGGCATCTCTGAGGGCGTGTGCTGCCTAGGATGAAGGCAAAGAGCCTCACACTTACTGGCTGCTTTCTTTCTTGAGGAACATTAAAATTTATTGTATTTATCTGCGTGTGCCACCATGTGCATCCAGGTGCCTCTGGAGGCCAGAAGAGAGCATCAGATCTTGATCTGGAGCCATAGTTTGTTGTGAGCCACCTGCTGTGAGTGCCAGGAACTGAACTTGAGTCTCTGTAAGAATAGTGCCTTTCTAACTGCTGAGCCATCTCTCTAGCACCATTAGTGCTTCTTACTGAAGAAGGCTAGCTGGTAGGTGGCCTGTGTGTGGTCTGCTGGTCCCTGCTGATCCAGGGGAGGGAGAATCCTCTGCCTGATTAAAAAAAAAAAAATTGTATGGATCTCCTTTGTCTTGAATTGGCTGTTAAGTGGTTAAATAACAAATGTGGAAACAAGCGGACAAAACCAGGCACAGCAGCACAGCACTCCTGGCACACACTCGGGAGCTTAGGTTGGCAAATCACACGAATTCGAGAGTTCAAGATGAACTTGGGCAACACAGCCAATATATATATATATATATATATATATATATATATATATATATATATATTTTAATCCAGAAGGTCAGGGTAACTGATGATAGCATTTACATGCAGGCAGTGGTTGCAGGAATCCAGCAGGCTCATGCTGAGCAGCTGGCCAACATGAGGATCCAGGACCTCAAAGTTAGCCTCAAACCCCTACACTCCGTGAACAACCCCATCCTGAGAAAGAGGAAGTTACTTGGGTAAGTGAGCTTATTTCTTTGATCTTCTTTATGATAGGCATGGTTGAGTGCTAGGAACTCAGCCAGGGGTCTGCTCTCTTTCTGCAGAGGGCAGACAATATAAATGGCCTCAGAAGTTGGACATACTCTATTAGTTGCTTTTTTTCTGAACGTTCTGGTATCTTGAGTTTGGAGCTGGGTTCTGAGGTCTTACCTTACTATTATCTTTCCCCACACTTGTAAAGCACCAAGCCAAAGGATGGTATTTATATACACGACCATGAGAATGGAGCTGAGGATTCAAATGTTGCCTTGGAAAAGCTTCGAGATGTCATTGCCCAGTGTATCCTCCCCCAGGCTGGTAAAGGTCATGCCACTTACTAATGTTCTGCATGTGTGTGTCTGTGTGCCTGAGACAAGAGGAGCGAATAATTTGTGGTGGTCTGTTTGTATCTTAAATTAAGTACATTATATAAATGAGTCCACATCTACTAGGAGGTATAAACAGTGCTAACTGCAGACACATGGTAAGTTTGTGTCTTTGGTCTTCAGTGAACTTCTTGTTTAGTCTATCTGCTAATGCCAGGTGTGGCATGTGATTTGTGTTGTCTGAACTTCACAAGGAAGGCACAAAGTAGAGAGTAAAGGACGAAAATGTGGACTAGGTCTAGATTAAAGGCCATCAACACCATTTCCAGAGCCTTTATACTGCAGCACTGTATCTGTGAGGATAAGGACACTGCATGGGCTCACAACCAGCCCTGCTGCAGCTTCCGTCCCTGGACTTCACTGGCCTTTTTACAGGAGAGAGCCTCCCTGTCCAGATGGCCATGATGTGAGTGGCTCTTCTTATAGTGAGTAAGGCTTCATGTTCGTTGGGGTCAGAAAAAGTTGGATTAACCCGTCTTCCTAAATCATTTGCCATTTAAGAGTCTGGGAACATGCCTGAGTATTTTGAGGCGAGGGATGAGTGTAGGAAGAGGGCAGAACACACAGACTTGTTACTTCTTCCCTCTTTTGGCTAGTTGTTTTTTGTTTGTTTGTTTGTTTGTTTGTTTTTTCGAGACAGGGTTTCTCTGTAGCTTTGGAGCCAGTCCTAGAACTCACTCTCTAGACCAAACTAGCCTGGAACTCACAGAGATCCACCTGTCTCTGCCTCCAGAGGGCTGGGATTAAGGGTATGTGCCACCACTGCCTGACTGTTTGGAGGTGGAGGAGGGCTAGGTGTTTTTGTTCAGAAATGCCTCTCACATTTCTCTTGGGTTGTCAGAACACGTGTGTGAAGATGCACTCTTAGAAGAGCTCAGTGACAAGAGGGTCAGCCTGCACACCAGGACCCGCAGGAAGCCAGCAGATTATACATTTTGTCTTTTCTCACCTAGTTGGGCCTCATGCCCTTCCATTTATGACACTAAAATCCCATGATGCTACTTAAAATTGAAACTTCCTCTCCATTCTTGCCCATAGGAGAGAATGAAGACGAGAGACTGAATGAAGTAATGCAGGAAGCCTGGAAGTACAACCGGGAGTGCAAGCTCCTGAGGGACGCTCTGCAGAGCTTCAGCTGGAACGGTAAGCCAGCCCCTGGCATTTAGACACAGACAGTCTCTCTGAGGCCAGAGCCAGGTGAGGATGATGTGTGACGAGAAGGGGCTCTGGGGGGCAGGCTCTGCTTTACCTGCCCAGGCATCTCTGGTGTCTGCTCTGTGCATTTGTTTTCCAAAGTGCAAGTGCATTGTGTGTTATAAAATGAACACTGGAGAGCTCTGTCAAATATTTCTTGAGGAGGGAAAACAGACAAAAGCGAAAGCAGATTCTTGACCCCACATTCCTGGGCTGTTCACTAGGTGACCAAGGAACAGCAGCACACAGTTGCGCTTACCAGAAAGTTCCCCTAACCAGCTGTTAAACTCAGAGTCATTTGACTGAGGTCTGCCACTGGGAAGACAAGGTGGAAAGGAGAGGTGCCTTTTTCCTACTCAGCCCGGCTCTCAGCAGCTTGTGGTGACATCACCACTCCAGCCGAGAAGACTGCCAGGAGCTGCCGCAGTGCCGTCGGAGCATGTGCTTTGACTCTGTTCCTCTGCCTGTGTCCTCAGTGGGCCTGGCTGCTCCATACCTGAAGAGAGTCTAAGACAGAGACCTGTACAGAGTGTGTGCTGGGTGCCAGCAGCAGTCCAGGAGAACTGCAGTGCTCTCCATCCAGCCTCTATTCAAAGGCTATTCCAACCCTGACACTTAGTTCTATAGGCTGCGGGGGGGGATTGACTTTATGTGTGTGGATGTGGACATTCGCGCTAGTGTCTGCACAGTTCACAAGGGAAGTCAGAGTGCCCAGAGCTGCAGTTAATGGGTGATGGTGAAGCCACATGTGGGTACTGGAAACTGAACCTGTGTCCTCTGCAAGAACAGCAAGTGCTCTTAACCTTCTGCCCCAAGTTTTGTATTTTATGTAAACAAAATCAGACAGATCTACGTTCTTTTGTCTCTGGCTTCTTTTTTGTCAGTATTGTTTTTGTGTGTTCCATTCACGTTCTCATGAATATACTGTCCACTCACCACTGAGTGGACATGTCGTTTGTTTGGAGGTTCTAATAAACAAGGAAAGGTTGTTGGGAATACTTTTCTATGTCCTGATGAACAGTTTGGCTTTGTTTTGTTTTTCAAAACAGGGTTTCTGTGTGTAACAGCCCTGGCTGTTCTGGAACTTGCTCTGTAGAACTCATAGAAATCTGTCTGCCTCTGCCTTCCCAAGTGCTGGGATTAAAGGCGTGCACCACCCCACCCAGCTTCTAGGCGGTTTTCTATGCTTGGGTATGAGTGCCTTGTTGGATGGTGTCAGTGATCTCTGGTTTTGTGGCATGTGAAACTGCTCTCTTGCTGCTTGAAAGCAGAGGCTCCGAGCTGCTTTTGAACAGTGCAGTGAACTCTGGCTGGTGAGGTTGTTTGAGTTGGAAAACTGACCTCATTCTTTCTTGAGTTTCAGGTCGTGGATTCACAGATAAAGTAGACCGACTGAAGCTGGCAGAGGTTGTGAAGCAAGTGATCGAAGAGCAGACTATTCCCCATGAGCCCCAATAGTAAAACGTCAAACTGTTTTTAACAATTGGAAAAATAATTCCTTAATGTAAAAAGTAATTTTTATGTAAATTAATAAATCATAATTTCATTTCCTTGTTGCTTAATGTTGCTGTTTAGATTTAGTGTCAGAGTTTCCTAACAGTTAACTGTTTTCCTTTAAAACAAAAAGCTCAGTTCCTATACTATTGACATAGGATAGTCGAGTCTTGTAGTATAAGACGACACTGTCAAGAAAGACAGGTATAGTTACAATAAAGTATTAGCAACCATTTGTCAGAGGCAGGTAGAGGAGCTGCGCCAGGCTCTGCTCAGTCTCTGTTGCTTCTAGCACTGTGGAGCCTTGCTCTATTTGCTTTGACTGTTGCTCCCTGGTCTTAGGTAGATTAATTCTAGTGCTGACCTGTTTTTATGAATTAAGTATTTCTGTCCTCCCCTGCTCCCCTGGCTTCTCTCTGGCATGATTTTACTGAAAAACGTCAGAGGATCCAATCTTGTTTGGTTGTTTTTCTCTTGTGGCTTTCCATAAGTAGTTGTTCTGCCTGGATTTACTTGCATCCTCCTGGCTGTGTTTATTTTCTTCAGTATCCTTCGATCTCAGGTGGCATAATTAAGCAGCTTTGGTTTGTTACTGTGTATGTAGGCACAGCCAACCCCTCTCCTAGTGGTTGGTTTTTAGAGCTGTTTCTGGTGACTGCCTTTACTGACACATAAGAGCTCACAGGTAGACAAAACTGTTTCCTCCGCTTCAGTCAAAGTGGATTTCATGGAATTTGTTATTTTCTAGCTCCTGAGTGTTGTCACTGTTCTCGGGGGCTATGTGATAAAAATCACAGTGTCCTTGGAGCCCGCTGTGGGAGGAAAGGCTCAGTGCTGTTGGGTGAGCAGAGGTGCTGTGGTGAGAAGTGGGGGCTCTGTCGAGATAGCAAGACCTCGGGGCTAGGCAACAGAGAAAAGCCATTTTAAGCAAAATTTCTGGCCAGAAAGATGTAGCTGAGAATTGACATAGGGGCCTGTTCTCCAGTGAACATGTTCTAGATCATTGGGGAGACTGCTTGCTTTCCAACACACCTGTCCTGGGGCAGGAATCCAGTGTGCCCGTGGGGGTAGAGGTTGTTGGTCTCGTCTTTAGAGGAACTTGTTGGCACACCAACTCTGCCATTCATCTTAGAAATTTATCAGCTGGGTATCTTGTAAAAGCTTAGGATGTTTTCCCCTTCCACCGGTGTGGTGTACTGTAGACATGATTGGAAAGGACATAGATCTTGATGGTTGCTTTTGTCTGACCATGGCTTACCAGTGTCACAGCAGCTTCAGGTTGACTTCACCTTGTGCAATAATGAAATCCATGCCTATGTTTGTCCAAACGAGAACCACATTGGATGTCTGTAAAAACCATGAAGATGCCCAACCCTGGACAAAATTCTCCCAAACAACTCTGCTTCAGAGCTGAGTTTTCTTTGTATATTCCTAGGCCAATAGTAAATTATGTTTTAACATGAGTCAGTCTTGGTAATAATACAAAATCTACACCTAGCTGGAAGTTAAACTTTATCTTCCTGGTAACTTACTGCCTGCCTACCACTGATGTCTGTGGAAACAACAGCTCCTGCCAGGCGATGAGCTGTAGTCTCCAGTTTGCTACATGGCCACTGACCCTGCTCATTAAGGCCATTGCTTGTCACTCAGATGGAGAGTGTCTTACCACAGTTACTTCTGCTCACTGGACAGAAGTGTCTTTCTGGCTCACACAGTGTGGCCTTAGGAACATGCATCTCTAAGATGGGTTCATTTACTTATTTTGGGTTTTTCAAGACAAGGTTTCTCTGTGTAACGATCCAAGCTATCCTAGAACTCGCTTTGTAGACCAGGCTGACCTAGAACTAATAGTGATCTGCCTGCCTCTGCCTCGTGAATGTTGGGATTATAGGCTCGTACCACCACTATCCAGCAGAAATTTTTTGAAACAGCTACTGGCTGAATGATGTCACCATAAGGATTCCTTTTATTTTAAAGAGTTTTTTTTTTTTTTTGGTTGTGGACCCAGCCCCCAACGGCTGAGCCATCTGTCCAGCCCAAGTTATTTTAAGATTTATTTACAAAAACAAAAAAACAAAACAAAAAAAAGATTTATTTACTATGTATACAGTTTTCTGCTTGTATATATTATATCTTCTGCCTGCAGGTCAGAAGAGGGCACCAGATCTCATTATAGATGGTTATGAATGGTTGCTGGGAATTGAACTCACAGGACCTCTGTAAGAACAGCCAGTGCTCTTAACCTCTGAGCTATCTCTCCAGCCGGAGAGTTATGTTCTTTATACATTTGAGAATGAACAAGTTGAAAGAATAGACTATCGTTGCTAAAGAAGTCAAAAGATTTTATTCAGATCTTGTGCATCAGGATGTATGTGTATATTGAAGAAAACGTGTTTCAATTTGAGAACAGGAAAATTTGGATATTTAATTATCATTTCATATTTTTAAATTTAAAAAGACTGTTATTCCATTATTGGTCCTTGGTTTACCATTGAGCTGCCCTAACCTTTCTTATGTTTGTTAGTTAGGCACAGGGAAGCAGTGGGGGACTTTGGCATTCCAGGACAATACTCTGAAGAGAAGACGGTCCATACAGCTGAGGACCCACTTCCTTTCCAGTCAGTTCTCAGACGCATGCATAGAGCCAGTGCGGCTCCCTGCTGGAGCCTGAGGCCACCTGACAGGAGCCAAGCATCCCTGGCCGATTACATGCTTAGCTTTTTAGGTTTTTTTTTTTTTGTTGTTGTTGTTATTGTTTTGTTTAGACAAGGTCTTGGTTTATGTTCTTGGTGCCTTGCCTTTACTCCCAGCACTCAGGAGGCAGGGGCAGGCGGATCTCTGTGAGTTCGAGGCCAGCCTGGACTACAAGAGCTAATTCCCGGACAGGCTCCAAAGCTACAGAGAAACCCTGTCTCAAAAAACCAAAACAAAAAAACAACTCATGCAGAGACCAGGCTGGCCGTAAACTTGCGATCTTCCTGTCTCTGCCTCCTAAGTATTGAGATTATAGGAGTGTACCACTTTGCTGAAACAAGCAGGGCATTTCTCCATTTCCAAGTGTTAAATAGTTAATCCTTGTATGTTTAATGTTGTAAATATTTGACTTATAATTTAAAATTATTTTTATGCCATGTGGAAGATGTAGTTTTATTTTAATCTCAGAATATGCAGGAGAATGAAGAAATGAGGGCAGGAACGTTATTCATAGCTTCTGTTTTCTTCTAAACGTATAGTGTTAAATATACCAAGAGCATTAACATGAAACTAAAGCCTGGAATTGGCAGACAGGATAAGCCACTATAGTCAGAGACAAGTATGGGAATTTAAGGGTTCTTCCAGAGCTTGTTTCCATTTTCTTCGCTGTTGAAACTAGTGTCACCAGTCTGTTTTACCATTTTATTTTCATGGTGAGGCCATTGGAAGGATTAGCTTAGGTTTCAGGCTCTAATGTACCTCTGTGGAAAACATCTAACACTTAATGCCTTAGAAGTACTCCATAGAGAAGGAGTGTGTTTGACGTAGATACAAAGTGTCAGAACTCACTGGGTACACAGAAAAGATGAGGGGAAGTAGAACACCCAAATACTGTTCCCTTGAATGAAAGGAGTAAAAGAAGAGTAGCCCTGAGTAAGCATGACCACCATGAGGGTGAGAACAGAGACAGGACAGCAGAGAACTCTGCATTGTTCAGAGAACCCCAAGAAGCTTTGTCCCCTCCCCCACAGCACTGCCAGAATATTGGGCCCAAAAGAAGGAGCAGGTTACCAGATGTTGTGTCCACAGCCTGGGGAGGAGGAAGATGATCTGACTTAGAGAACTGGCTGAGTCACTGCTCTACAGGGCTCACCTCCATGAACGACAAAGGAACGTAAGCAACACGGAAGGAGGCCCAGGAAAGAAGGAAGAACAGAGAGACAGCCTGAAGGCTGCAGGATTCAAGATGGGCAGCACCCCATGAGGGACAAGCACAGATGTGGATGGCTAAGTCAGTGAGAAACCTGCCTATTAGGAAGGGCTGCCGCTGATGGACATAGATCCTACACTATCAACGGTTTCTTTGGGCCATGTCAGTGGCAGCATCAGTGAGAGGGATTGCCTCCATTCTGTCTTCTCTACAGATAACACAAGTGGCTTTAGAGACAGCTAAGATAACATCACACATTTGGGCTGCCCACCAGCTGAACTTGGCTGTGAGACTAGTGCCAGGACACTCATCTGTCAAAGCAGGGCTCCTGGTGCTGTTAATTTTTCTTCCAAGTACGTTCTGTGACATAGGATCTGTATATTCCTCTTCCTATGAAACGGTCATCCCCAAGAGACTGCCAGTCAAGGGGAGTGAAGATCCCGGAGGAAGGTTGTCCTACATGCTGTTGATGCAGGGCCGGCAGCAGCTGCTTCACCTGGAGGTAAAGGGAGACCATTCTGCGAGTAACTTCCCAGTCTACAGTTACCACAATGGCGTCCTGGGGCAAGAAATGCCTCTCCTCTCACAGGACTGCCACTATGAAGGTTACATGGAAGGGGTGCCAGGCTCCTTTGTCTCTGTCAACATCTGCTCAGGCCTCAGGGGCATCCTGATCAAGGAGGAAACATCCTACAGCATCGAGCCTGTGCTCTCCTCCAAAGAGTTTGAACACATCCTGTACACTGTGGCACATCAGCCTCGTGTCTCCTGCAGTGTCATTCCCAAAGACAGCCCAGGGGACACTGGCCAGCAACAGAGGAGCAGGAGACCCGATGACCTGCGGGAGCTGTCTGACTTGTGGTCACACACCAAGTACGTGGAGATGTTCGTCGTGGTCAACCACCAGCGGTTCCAGATGTGGGGCAGCAACGTCACCGAGACGGTCCGGGCAGTGGTGGACATCATTGCTCTGGCCAACAGCTTCACTAGGGGACTAAACACAGAGATGGTGCTGGTGGGCGTGGAAGTCTGGACAGAGGGGGACCTGATAGAGGCCCCGGTGGACCTGCAGGCTACACTGAGGAATTTCAACCGCTGGAGACAGGAGGAGCTCCTGGGCCGTGTCAGGCATGATGTGGCACACTTGATCGTCGGGCATCACCCAGGAGAGAACGAGGGCCAGGCGTTTCTCGATGGTGCCTGTTCTGGTGGGTTTGCAGCGGCTGTGGAGGCCTTCCATCATGAAGATGTCCTGCTGTTTGCGGCGCTTGTGGCCCACGAGCTGGGGCACAACCTGGGAATCCAGCACGACCACCCAGCCTGCTCCTGTGACCCTAAGCACTTCTGCCTCATGCACGAGGATATCACCAAGGACAGTGGCTTCAGCAACTGCAGCTCTGACGACTTCTACCGTTTCCTCCATGACCACAGAGGGGCCTGCCTGCTTGACAGGCCTTGGCACCAAAGCCGCAAGCGCAGAGCTGCCCGTTGTGGAAACGGTGTGGTGGAGGAGTCGGAAGAGTGTGACTGTGGTTCTGCTTGTGACAGTCACCCATGTTGTGAGCCAACATGTACACTGAAGGACGGTGCAGAGTGCAGTGATGGCCTCTGCTGCTATAATTGTAACTTCAGAAAGAAAGGGGCCTTGTGTCGTCCTGTTGAGGATGTGTGTGACCTCCCCGAGTTCTGTGATGGCCATTCCCAAGAATGCCCTGTAAACAGCTACAAGCAGGACGGCACGCTGTGTGACAGGATTTATTACTGCTCCGGGGGTTGGTGCAGGAATCCTGATAAGCAATGCACAAAGATCTATGGGTATCCTGCAAGATCCGCCCCCGACGACTGTTATATTTTAATGAACACCAAAGGGAACCGGTTTGGAAACTGTGGCCATCCCAGCACGGCTAACTCAGGATACGAAGCGTGTTCTGATGAGGATATATTTTGTGGCAAACTGGTATGTACTGATGTTAGTTACTTGCCACAAGTCAGACCCCTGCACACTCTCCTCCAGGTTCCTTATGGAGATGACTGGTGCTGGAGCATGGATGCCTATAACGCTACTGATGTTCCAGATTTTGGAGATGTGCAGGATGGTACTTACTGTGCCCCTAACAAAGTCTGCACGGAGTCCTTGTGCACTGACCACATGGTGCTCCAGTACGACTGTGAACCAGAGGAAATGTGTCACGGAAAAGGAGTGTGCAACAATCTCAGGCACTGTCATTGTGATGATGGTTTTGCTCCTCCCAACTGCAACAGCCCAGGAAATGGGGGCAGTGTGGACAGTGGTCCTGTTGGTAAGCCAGCTGATCGAAACTTGAGTTTATTTGCAATTTTCGGACAAGAGAAGCCTAAGATGGAAGATGATGAAGATGTAAACATGGAAGTGGTGCTGCTTGTGGTCCCTATATTTCTTGTCCTTTTACTGTGTTGTCTGATGCTGATTGCCTACCTCTGGTCTGAAGTACTAGAAGTAGTATCTCCAGAGAGTTCATCATTTTCTTCAACACAATCCTCAGAAGCAGCACCTCCTCCAGGGGCTCCACCCCCCAGGAGGTATTATTGAAGATCTTCTCATGATCGGGGCTATCAACGTCTTTTATCTGCAGGGCAGTTTTGACTGATTGGTTTTCAGGGCGTTCTGCATCTGCACTGTTTAGTGGAATGTGTCATCTGTACTTGTGTTGCTCACCTCAGTAACAACTGCGATTACATCGTGAGTGCTCTCATGGGAACTGAATGTTATAACTTGCCCTGTCAGCTGCTGTTGATAAAGTAGAGGTGGTTTTAAATAAATATAAATAATAAGGTCTTTTCCCCTTCAGATGATGCATCACTCTAGACTAGTCATCCTCATAACGGGATCTTCAGCTTTAAGGCTTTTTGGACAAGGCCAGACCTCAGGTGCCCAGTAAGTGCTTGGCACAGTAGTCGGCCTCAGCACAGTCCGAGCTCATAATAGCAACACTTAATTTTTCTATTTGATTTATCAGTTTTTCTATTGAATTTGATTTTTTAAAAAATATTTATTTATTTATTCTGTCTGTGTGTATGCCTGCAGGCCAGAAGAGGGCACCAAACCTCATTACAGATGGTTGTGAGCCACCATGTGGTTGCTGGGAATTGAACTCAGGACCTTTGGAAGAGCAGGCAATGCTCTTAACCACTGAGCCATCTCTCTAGCCCCTTGAATTTGATTTTTAAAAGATTTATTAGCTGTGTAGTAATGGAGCACACCTTTAATCCCAGCACTTGGGAGGAAGAGGCAGGCGGATCTCTGAGTTTGCGGCCACCCTAGTCTACAAAGTGAGTTCCAGAACAGCTAGGGCTACACACAGAAACCCTGTCTCAAAAAACGAAACAAAACAATGCCTGCATATGAGCATGTGTGCAAGTTGTGTGCCTAGTACCCAAGGAGGTCAGAAGAAGATAGTGTTGGTTCCTGTGGAACTAGAGTCAGACAGTGTGAACTGTCATGTAAGTATTAGGGCCCTCTGCACGGCCAGCAGGTTCTGGAACTCCTGAGCATCTCTCCAGCTGCAGCCTGGCATCTAACATCCTGTGACATCTGACGACACTGCCTGGTCTTCAGTATGGAGGTGGTTGCCTCTGTTAGAGCGTGCAGAAAAGCTCGGCTCATTCCTTATGACACAACAGTCACTGCTGTTATCTCCCTAGCTCCCAGGAAACAGGCAGGAAGAGCAAGTAGTGAGTACTGCACACCCAAGTTTAACCCAGCAGTCACATTCCATGCCCCACGAGCCTTTCCCATCAGTGAAAAGGAAGAACAATGGGTGAGTCTGTAAGTGTCCATGCCATCCCTTTCTCACGCAGAAAAGAACCTCGTGCACAGTGCAGTCAGTATGCGGCTATCTAAACTCTAGCCACTATAAATCAATAGTATTCTTGCCTAGCACGTGCAGTGCCCTAGGTTCAGTCCTCAGTCAACTATGGTATCTCTTGCCTGTAACCTCAGCACTAGGAGGCTGAGGCAGAAGAATTGCCATAAATGCAAGCCCAGCCTGGACTATAGAGGGCGCATGCCTTTAATCCCAGCACTCGGAAGGCAGAGGTAGGCGGATCTCTGTGAGTTTGAGACCAGCCTGGTCTACAGAGCTAGTTCCAGGACAGGCTCCAAAGCCACAGAAAAACCCTGTCTCGAAAAACCAAAAAAAAAAAAAAAAAAAAAAAATTCTAATTCATTGTGTAGTTCTAGAACTATATCAAGTCTTGCTTTGTTTTGTAAGTGGAAGATGCTGGCCCTCAGGATGACAGCAGTTAGATGCTAGCCAGCCATTTTCAACCTGGGGGTCAAGTGACCCTGTCACATGTCACATCCTGCATATCAGATATTTACATTATGATTCATAACAGTAGCAAAGTTACAGTTATGAAGAAGCAACAAAATAATTTTAAGGTGACCTTGTTCCAGGCCACACCCTCTGCCTAGAGCCATCATGCAGATGAGCTGGCAAAGAAGAACGCTATGGGGTTGTGTCCGGGGGGCAACCCAGCAGTCTTTGGGGGCCACACTTCCCCTTTCCCAACTGTTCATTCCTTTCCTCAGCTCTTGTCAAAGCAGTGGTGACACCAGAGCAGGTGGGTTTGGAAAGGAGGGGCCTGCTATGTGCAGCATTCGTGCTGGAGTGGGAGGTGGGCTGCGGGCTAGGGCAGGCCAGCTGTGCTTGCCAAGAGGATGTTAGAGAGTTAGGACAGCCCCACTCCCCAGACAGCAGGAGACAATCCTGTCATAGCTGTGAGCTACGCTAGAATCTGGTCTCAGGGTCTCTGTCTCTCCCTCTGTCTGTCTGTCTGTCTGTCTCTGTCTGCCTCACCCCTACCTCTCAGAATATAAAATAATGTCTTCACTGTACTTTCATGCAAACACCATTGCACAGCCCCTCACTGCCTTGTCAAGTCTCTCTGTGTGAATCCCTAAGTGTCTCCTTCAAGGTTCAGATCGGTGGCCTCTGACTAATAAATAATTTTACTGCTGAGATCCAGTCCACCTGCACATGCTATCAGCTACACATCCAGAATGTGGTGTCTTTTCAGCACCCTGAACCTTCCAGTGCTGGACAGCTCAGCATCAGCACCCATGGGCAATTGCAGAGGACATGAATTGATCTCTGCTTCTGCCTTGTAGTCTGCACCCAGCAGTCAGTGTGGCTCTTAAATGGAAATGAGATCCCCAATGAACTTTTAGATATCACTGATGGATCCATAAAGAGGCCTAGATTGCTTGTGTGACCTGCCATGTGCTTGTAAGCTCCAGTGGAATGATCTGGGTTAGGGGGAACCTTATAAGCCCATCGGTGGAGCTTTTTCATGACTTTTTAAAAAAAATGTTAATGGGTGTTTTGCCTGCATAGTATCTGTGCATCACATCTGCCTATGCCTGGTGTCTGCAGAGGCCAGAAGAGGGGGTTAGATTCCTTGGAATTGGGGTTAAAAACCACCCTGTGGGTGCTGAGAATTGAACCTGGATCCTCTCTCTACAAGAGCAATCAGTGCTCTTAACCACCCAGCCATCTTTCTAGCCTTAAATGACAACTTTTTAAATTTTTTGTTTGTTTCTTGAAACAAAGTCTCTTACGCAGCCCCAGCTGTTCTGAAACTCGCCACTATATAGACCAGGCTGGCCTTGAACTCTTAGAAATTCACCTGCCTCTGGTCTCCTCTAAGTGCCAGGACTAAAGGTGTGTACCACAGTGCTAGGCTTGCTTTCTGAGACAATGTTTCATGTAACCTAGGATTACCTTGGACTTGGAATAGAGATGAGACTGGCCTAGAACTTTTGACCCATCTCTTGAGTGCTGGGAATACAGATGTGCACCACCGCCCAGTTAAATAAGTGTTCTTAAAGATGTCTATCTTCTGCAGGCCTTTAATCCCATTGCACTCAGGAGGCAAAGGCAGGCAGATCTCTGTGAGTTTGAGGCCACCTTGGTCTTCGGAGGGAGTTCCAGGACAGCCAAAAACCAACAACAAAGGGTGCCTATTAGTCCCTTGGGAGATGTAGAGAAAATCACTTATCTCAAAAAGTAAGGCTGATAGCCAATACTGAGAATTAGAAATACCCATTATGTTTGCAGAGTATGGGATATCATGTTGAAATAGTTTATCACATTCTAGTAAGATTTACACTCTGCCTATCTCACGAGCTGGGAATTCCCTCCCAAATATATCTATCTTCCAGAGACCATGTACATTTGTCGTGCGCATCATTAGTAATATCCAAAACGTTGCTTATAGTATTGCCCAGACTAGAAGGGGTCGCCAGGGAGTGAGTTGTAAGGGACTACTATAGAGAGAGATTAGCACAGAGGACAGAAACGGGCCAGGGGGGTAACATGATGACAACTTAGAATGTGAATAGAGAAGCTAAATGTAGAGTTTATACATGTGCTTGTATAAAATCCAGAAAGGCAAATGAAATGATGTTCTAATTGTATACCTAGAAAGCAAATTACCAATGTGGAAAAAACACCATACAAAGAGCATGATTGTGCATAGTGGGGAAGGTTCAGACATTCAGAAGTGTATGGATATGGTTCTGAAGACCTTACAATGCTAAGTACTGGGTGAAACTGGTGGCTAAATAGTTCTATCTTACTCCTTCCCTCAAATCTACACATCTTCAAAATGTACTGTACCATTTGGGAAACACTAAGGCCCGACCCAGTACCCTGCAGATTGAGGACCACTGCTGTCATGGCTAGCACCCTTGGGTCCCATCTGCTTTCTTACTTGAACTCCCACAGCCTTGGGACCTCAGCTACTAGAGAGTGAAGCCAGACTTCACACACTTCCATCCTTTCTCACTGGTCCCTTAGGAAGTCCCAGGTACACCCTGCAGCTCTAGGGCTGTGGCTACTTGTGGTGCCAGCCTCAGGAGAACCTGTTTCACCAAGAGAACTAAGGGACTCTCTCCAACCTGACATTAGGACTGTGGCTGCTGATGCCACTTGTCCTACAACATGCCCAATGTTACCTGTGCTTGTCCTCAAGGTGATACCAAGTACATGCTGCTACTCTAGTACCATTTGCATATAGCTTGTGTACACTAGGGAAGGGCTTCCTGATACTAACTGCTCATGCAAAAAATTCCAGTCCCAGCCTAGCTTGTCTCTCAGGATAAGAAGGTTCCAATCTGCATCCTGTAGCCCCAGGATCATGAATACCAATGACACAAGCCTTAGTCACATCAGTACTGTTCTGTGTAACTTAGGCACATTGCTATCTATGTCTTATAGCTCCAAGACTTCAATTACTAAAGTTATATGCTTCAATACTACATACACTCACAGGACAGGAGAGATTTTCACAGATTTGAGACCCAGACTTTGGTACCAAAACTCTGAGTATGTAAGATTTTCCCTTGGTAACAGCCAGCAGCTTTAGCACTACAACCCCTTGACTATTGGAGGATCTAGTGGAGGTTCTCTTTGTCACACACAACCTTGAGCTTGCAATTCCTGGCACTACACCCTATATTAATGTGCCCATCCCAGGGGAACTTGAGAAAAGTCTCCCCTTCCTGTGGAGTAGCAGAACAGTTCTACTTCATGTGTTTTGACTTATAGATCATGCCTACATGTGTCACGGACGTTAGCCTTACCTCTGTCCTGAACAAACTGTCTCCCTCTGGTACCACTGAGGTAGCACTCACCATGAAACCAAGTGCCATCCATACTCAACTGCAGAGAGGGAAGACACAAGCTGCATAATTCATAACCGCTAGTCTCCAGGTTCTCACTCCTGACTATAGTGGTATTTTATTTGTGTTTTAATAAATAAAGCTTGCCAGAAGATCAGAGTGCACAGCTAAGTCACTAGAGGCTGGGAGTGGTGGCACACACCTTTAGTCCCAGGATTTAAAGTCACTCTGGGCTACAGGAGATTGAGTCTGTCTAAAAGAAAAATAGAATTCACACAAAGGTGCTCCCAGTACTTGGTAGTCACATGCCTTTAACCCCAACAGCACTAGGGAGGTGGAGACAGGAGGAATATGGTTGGGCAGAGAGAGCAGGAGGAGACAAGAGCTCTTTGCAGCTTGAGGTTTGGTGGAGAGCATTGCAGTCTGCAGTCACACTGAAGACAGGACTGCCCCTTCATTTGTCTGAACCTTGGTAGAGGTAAGAACTCTCCAGTGGCTTGGCTGCTTTGCTTTTCTGATCTTCAACTTGAACCCCAATATCTGTCTCTGGGTTTTTGTTAGTTGTGCTATACCTGACAATGACCAAATCTGAAGAAACCTCAGTCAACATTTTTGAAGTATGACAGTCAAAGCCCCTGACACCCTCTATCTCATCCACATATCAGAAGATGTTACATCATATACACACGCATCAGTGTAGGGGCATGACTACAAGAAAGAAACTACGATACCTCTTATAGGAGTAACACTGCTCCAGAAAAATACCAGTTTGAAAGAGATTTAACAAATTCATGGAGGATAATTCAAAATAACAATCCTAAGGAAACTAAGATACAGGAGAATACAGGCAGATGATACAAAGGAACAAGAAATGCAACTGAGGATATAAACATTATTAATGATGTAACGGTCCAATGTCAAAATCATAATATAGCATCCTAAACAGTAGAGTGAAACCACACATAAGAGAGCTGCCTGCCCTGCAGCCAACTGATCAGCAAAAACCACAGTCTAGCAAGATCTGCCAACAACATTACCATGCCCTTAGATGGAAAGACAGCTTATCCAATAAAGAGGCTGCTCCTACTGAGGACCCAGGTCCAAATCCCAGTACCTGCATATACATAAACACTCATGTATATAAAATGAAAATGAGTCTTAAATACCCTTCAGAACTGTGAAAGAGGAAGGTTTTCACAGGTGAGCAGAAGCCGAGGGAACTCATCTCTGCTTGGCCACGCCTATAAAAACCTGTAAAGGAACAGCCAAGAAGCTCAACACTTGACAAAAGATCATCAGCCACCATCAGGAAAACACACGAGCACAGAAAACTCACAAGCACTCAAGGCATGACTCAGTTCGAACAGTGCTTGCCTAGGGTTCAATCCCAGCCCCATACAATTTAGACGTGGTAGTGCATGCACATCTATAATCCCAGCTTTTGCCAGGAGGTATTGGTGCTCGCTTTTAATCCCAGCAGTCGAGAAGCAGAGATTAGGTAGATCTCTGTGAGTTCGAGCCCAGCCTGGTCTACAAGAGCTAGTTCCAGGACGGGCTCCAAAGCTACAAAGAAACCCTGTCTCAAAAAAAAAAAAAAAAAAAAAAGAAAAGAAAAGAAAAAATAATCCCAGCTTTTTGGCTATAAAAGGGGAGTATCAGAAATTCAAGGTTGTCCTTGGCTATATAGTTTGAGGCCAGCCTAAATTCATATAGGAAATATAGGAATTATAAATACATATGTGCCTATTATGGAACTATTCAACAACAAAGAAACATCTGTTCAACTATACTGTAGGAAAAAGTGTCCTGGAAGACACTACAGAATAATTCCTCCAACATCAAATGGGCATACATTATTTCTATTGGCATATGGAACATTCTCTAAGATAAATGTTAGATTAAAAATCAAGTCTCAGGGGCTGTTGAGTTGGTTTAGTGGTTAAGTATGCACACCACACTCATAATGGACCCGAGTTCACTACACAGCACCCAAGTCAAGGCAGCTCACAACTGCTTGTAATTGCTCCTCCAGGGACACAAACACCTTCTGGCCTCCATGGACATGGGCACTCACAGACACATACACACACAGACATAATTAAACATTTTAAAATCAAGTCTGAAGAAATAATTTTGTTTGTTTTTGGAGACAGGGTTTCTCTGTGTAGCCTTGGCTGTCCTGGTACTCACTCTGAAGATCTTGAACTCAGAGAGCTGTTTCCCTCGGTTTTCCAAGTGCTGGGATTAAAATCATATGCAACCACCACCATCAAGTTTCAAGAAATCTTAAAGGCCAATGAGATGGCCCAGTGAGTAAAAGCCTTGTCACACAAGCCTGAAGACCGGAGTCTGATCCACAGAATGCACATTAGAAAGCTAGATGTACTGGCTATGTCTGTAAGACAGCACTGCTCCAGCAAGGTGGGTTGTAGTAATATGAGCGGTGGGCTGCATTCTGGCCACCCTGGCTCCTGCATGGCTAGCTTACGGAAATAATTACACAGAAACTGTATTCTTTTAAACACTGCCTGGCCCATTAGTTCCAGCCTCTTATTGGCTAGCTCTTACATATTGATCTAACCCATTTCTAATAATCTGTGTAACACCACAAGGTGGCTTACCAGGAAAGGTCTTAACCTGCGTCTGTCTGGAGTGGGAGAATCATGGTGACTGCTTGACTCGGCTTCTTTCTCCCAGCATTCTGTTCTGTCTACTCCACCCACCTAAGGGCTGGCCTATCAAATGGGCCAAGGCAGTTTCTTTATTAACCAATGAAAGTAACTCCTCCATCAGTGGGTGGTGGTGACAAGAGGATCATTCAGAAGCAGAGCCAGCTGGCTTGGGGCAGTCAGCAAGATAGAAAAAACAGGGACCATGCCTCAACCAGCTGAAAGGAAAGAACCTCAAATAAAAGAAATGGGCTGGAGAGATGGCTCAGTGGTTGGGAGCGTTGCCTGCTCTTCCAAGGGTCCTGAGTTCAGTTCCTGGCAACCACATGGTGGCTCACAGCCATCTGTGATGCGGTCTGGTGCCCTCTTCTGGCCTGCAGACATACACACGGACAGAATATTGTATGCATAATAAATGAATATTTAAAAAAAAAAAGAAAAATACCTTTAAAAGTTTTAAAAATCTGAAATCATTGCCAGGTGATGGTAGCACATGCCTTTAATCCTTACTAAGGAGGCAGAGGCAGAGGCAGAGGCAGGTGGATCTCTGTGAGCTCAAGGGCAGGCTGGTCACAGAGTGAGTTCCTGGACAACTCGAGCTACACAGAGAAACCCTGTCTTGAAGAGCCAAAGCATGGTAGGCAGTGGTGGCTGATGCCCTTAATCACAGCACTTAGGAGGCAGAGGCAGGTGGACCTCTGTGAGTTTGAGACCAGTCTGCTCTACAAAGTGAGTTCCTAGGACAGGCTTCAAAGCTACAGAGAAACCGTCTTGAAAAACAAAACAAAAAACAAAAAAGAAAAGCTAAACTATACTCATCATACTCCTCTTCTCAGATGCTGAAAGGACAAACTGCAAATCAACAAAAATGGACAGTACACGAGCACCTGGAAACAGTAAGATGCACCTAAGGGACCAGCTAAGTAAAAAAATCAAGAGATTTTATAAAAAACAAATGCAAGACAGCACTGTTGGACCCTGGAGTCCAACTACCAGGAGTCGCCCCAAGAGACCATCTCTCACACCACAGTTGATGTAAAAGCATGAGGATTTTATTAATTCTGTCATGACAGGGTCTTTCAGCATTCGAGAAGCCAGAAAGACCCTGAATAGCTGGCACAGGCTACTTTTAAAAGAAAAAGCCACAGAAACAAGGGGGGTCTCTGGGGGTTGTTCCTTAACTATTATGATTGGTTTATTCAAAAAGGCTATTACCAATAATTGGCTGGAGAGCAGTTGCCAGATTAAATGAGGTAAGAGGGAACATCTGAGGGTCACTTTGCCCCTTTCCCAGGGACTGAGTCAAAACACCAGGAACAGAGTCAGCACCTAAGGGTTATCTTGCCCCCTATCAATAACTGAGTTTTATTTAGAGTACATTCACAAGGACTCAGGGAGATGGAAGTTCCCAACATTTCAGTATGTGCATGTATAGTTGTTAGATTCCCAGCGAGGGGGGGAAGCACTAAGGCACTGAGACTGAGAGGGCCCAGAATTGTTCTCAGAATTGTCTTAAAGTTTTACAGTACCACATACGGGAATCTACAGCTAAAACAAGGCAATGATGAGAAGGTAGCTTACAGCAATCAATTCCCACATAAAGAGGGTTCTAACATTAACAGCCCCTACGCTCAGATTTGGAAAAGTAAAAAGAAGCCAAACCCAAAACTGGTATAAGGAATAATAAAGATCAGAACATAAGAAGTTAAGACCAGAAGAAAACAATGTAAAAGAGAAATGGGGGGAAGGACTGGGTTTCTGAACATGTAAAGGGCCTGACAAAGCATTAATTATTTTATAACGGACACCATGGAACTGCAGGAGCACATCCTGGCCTTCTGCACTGGTGTGGCCTGACAGCAAGTGGCACTTGAACCTCTCTACTTCTGTGACTGGAAGAAAGATGAGGGCTCCTAAAGACCTGCATGTCCAGAGAGTTAAGGGCAAGAGCTCACAGTTGTTCCTTCTGTGGAGCAGCCTAAAGTGTGCCCTGATGATCACCACTGACATGGATGGAGGAAAGAGCCCCTGAGTTTCCCATGGCCTAGCTTTGCTTGCATCTCAGCACCTAGAAACCATACTTCATTTCCATGAGCAAGTTCTCCACTGACTCCCAGGACTCTGGTGTCAGGTGCTATCTAGGAGACATAATCCATCTTCTGAGAGCAGAATGGTTACCTAGCATGCAGGAAGCTCTGAGCTCAATCCTACAATAGAATAACAACCTCTCTTCAGGAATGCTGGCTATGAAGTTCCCAGAGATCCCAAACCATACAGGTCATGCTATTGCTATGGGTTACCACCAGGACCAGAGGGTAAGACCCTATAACAAAAGACACCACGTCTTGGTTTCATGATAGAGAGAAACCATGCTCCAGCTTAGCTAGAGACTTCCTTTCTAACTATAGTTCTAAGCTGCTCTGCAGGCAGCTGCAGGACTGTTGTGTCTTGGATAAAATGGCCCTTTGTAGTTTGGGTGTTTGAACACTTGTATTCTAGTTGATGGCTGGACTTGCTGGAGGAAGTATGCCACTGGAGGCAGGGTTTGATGTTGATTATTATTATTATTTTTTTGTTGTTGAGACAGACAGGGTCTCTATATGTAACAGCCCTGGCTGTCCTGGCACTTGCTATGTAGAGCAGGCTGGCCTCAAACTCACAGAGATCTGCCTGCCTCTGCCTCCTGAGAGCTGGGATTAAAGGTGTACACCAACACCTAGCTTGGCTTTGATGTTTTAAAAGGCTCCTGCCATTTCTAATTTGCTCCCTCTCTTTTTTCCCTGCCTATAGTTTGAGAGGCAAGTCCTCAGTTTTTTATTCTGCCATGCTGGCAGCATTTCCCCGCTGTCATGTGATGGCCTGTATCCCGCTAATACTACAAACTCCAAATAAACCCTTCCTTCTGTAAATTGCCTCAATCATGGAGTTTTATCATAGTAACTAAAACAAAGAGAAAAGTCAGCAGTCTGCTCTCCAACGTCAGACCTTTCCACGGCGTGGTGATGAAAGACATAGATAAATCCAGACCCTCCCCCCACCAGCAGGAAAAAATAGAGCCAAAAATCTAAGCGGGGAGAGAAGAATCAGAAATCTAGGATTAGCCAGTTCAGTTTCAGGAACTAGCTGAAGATAAAGTTAGATTGTAATCTTGAGTATAATCTTGAGAACCAGGGAGTTGCCCCCCTTGTGATCATCACTGGTATTTTCGTAATTTTCTGTGACGCCCTCCCTGCCCCTTTCAGATTACTGGGCTGTAGTTTCTTCCTTTAAAAACCCCTCTCCCAGTTACTCGGGGTCGAACTCCTCCCCTGAGTGGGTTATGAGTCTCAGCCCCAGTACACTGGTATCTGTCAATAAACCTCGTGTGATTGCAGCAAGGACGGTCTCTCGTGAGTTACATGGGGGGGGGGGTCATGTTATCCCGAGACTTGAGTGAGAGTCTCCCCACACTGGGGGGTCTTTCATTTGGGGGCTTGTCCCGGGATTGGCGACCACCCTCGTCTCCAAAGACCCACTTAGAGGTGAGACATTGTCTGTGTGTCTTTGTGTTTTTGTGCCTGTTGAATTCAGGTTCAGGTTCTGTACTTTTGGGTTTACAGTCATGTCTGTGTCTGTGTCTTTGTGTGTGTGTGTGTTTTTGCCAGCTGAATTCAGGTTCAGTTTCTGTACATTCAGGTTTACAGTCCTGCCTTTGTGTTCCCGTGCTGGTTGAATTCAGGTTCAGGTTCTGTATTTTCGGTTTTGCAGTTGCTTGTGTCTCGGGAGGAGATGGAGGCAGTGATCAGCAGACATGCTAGATCACTGACTGCCGCCCTGGAAGATGTTCCGGGAGATGAGAAGGGACCCAGGGACGCCTGGGAGATTCCCATCTGGGTGCTGGTGAGGATATGGAAGTTCTCCTGGATTGGAGGAACTATGTCCTCTCAGCTGTCTGTATTTCTGGAATGGTTTTGTCTGTCTTGGTAGAGACAGACATTTGTTTGCGTGTCTTGTGTCTTCGGTGTTTTGTTTTGTCTTACTTGTGACTTTGACGATTGGGACAGATTGTGACGTTGACTCTTCTGGATCAGTGGTTTTGTCTTTCTAAGTTTTGTTAGCCTTTGTCTGTATATCTTCGGTCTCTGTTTTGTCTTACAGGCAGGTAGCGTGTTCAGTTCTCTGGTGAGATACGCGGGTGGTGTTTCCCAGTTCTGTGGTATGACACTTGAGTGGCGTGGTCAGTTCTCTGTAGAGACATGTGTGGATAGCGGTCTCATTTAGAAAGTGGGGCAGGTCACACCCATGAAGCAGCTTGAAGCTGTGTCTTTGGTTTGTTTGGCGCCTTTGTCCTGTATGTCTGTATAATGTGTGTTGTGCTTTTGTCCTGACTTAGACTGATGCTGACATACTCAAATCATGACTTCTTTGACTTTGATATTGTGACCACTTACAACACTTTAGAGATAGGACCATAAACATAGGGGTATATTTCACAAAAAAGAGTCAGCCTCGGCCCCAAGCACGTGGCTGCGGGCAGCATGCTTGTATGGATGGCAGGGCTATTCAGCCTTGCTGTTACAAGGTATTGAGGCTGCCAGGCACAGTTGTAGAAGGCAGATTACCCCAATAGGATTTCAAACACTAAACAAAAAAATCTGAGGGTAATCGCTATGACCTGAAGAGGTTAACAATTTTTCCCCCAGTGCTGCGTACCACCCTGCCCCACCCCATGCTGATGGACAAGTTCCCTCCGCTGCCCTGGGAGCCGCACGCCACAAACCTCTGGTCAAAGCTGACCAAGGCTTGGCTCCACCAGTTTAGAACTCTTTCAGATCCTATGGATTATAAGTATTATAAGTATCTGTCATCATTTATAGGGGCTGGTTACAAATTATTGTTGGTTAATTGTTAAATAAAAAAAACCATTGCTCATCTCAAATGTTTCACACTGGTACAGGATTTTACATGCTGCTGTTTACAAATTATTGTTGGTTAATGTTAAAAAAACTATTGTTGGTTTCAAATGTTTCACACTGGTACAGGATTTTATGTGCTGTTCTTAATTAAAATGTAGCCATCCATCCCCACTGAGAAAAACCACAAGAAAGTGTAAGACTTTAAGACAATCCTGAAGCCATTTTTGACAATTCTGAATCCTCTCAGCCTCCGTGCCATAGTGCTTCCCCTCCTCCCCTGGGAACCAAGGACCTAACAACTACACTCACATGTACTCAGTTCCTGAACAATTACCATATACGTATGTTTTGATTCAGTCCCCTGGGAAACGGGGTCAAAATGACCTCTTACCTCATCTGATCTGGCAACATCTCTCCTGTCAATTATTGGTAATAGCCCTTTCGAATAAGCCAATCAGAATAGTCAAAGAACAACCCCCCTAGCTTCTGTGGCCCCTTTAAAAGTAGACTGTACCAGCTATTCGAGGTATCTCGGCTTCCCAAATGTTGGGGGACCCTGTCATGACAGAATTAATAAAATCCTCATGCTTTTGCATCGGTTGTGGTGTGTGAGATGGTCTCTGAGGGCGACTCCTTCTCGGTGTTTGGACGCTAGAGTCCAACAAAAGACTTTGGTAAGAGTTTTTATGTTGTCTAAAAGGCAAGAGAGATTTTTGGTGTGTTGTCTAAAAAGCAAGAGAAAATTTTGGTGTGTTGTCTAAAAAGCAAGAGAGATTTTGGTTAAAAAATGTGTAAACAGATGTGGGCCTTCTCTCGTTCTGCGTGTCTGTTTTCAAGGTCAAACTTAAAGCAGGTAGGTAGCAGCTGACAGTCAATCATTGCAGGGCTCCGCCATCTGTGTTTCTTAAACATTTAAAGGAGGCTTACAGGCGTTATACTCCCTTTGACCCAACCTCTGAGGGTCAGCAGTAGCTATGGCCTTCACAGGACAGTCAGCATCAGATATTAAGAAAAGTTACAGTGGTTAGAAGGGTTGCAGGATTATATTTTGCAGGATTTGGTTAAGGAGGCAGAAAAAGTGTTTCATAAGCGAGAGACTGAAGAAGAGAAGCAAGAGAGAGGGAGAGAGAGAGAGAGAGAGAGAGAGAGAGGGAAAGAGAGGACCGGAGGGATTATAGACAAGAGAGAAATTTGATAGAATTTTGGTCGCAGTGGTAGGAGAGAAAGGGAAGACAGGACCTAGACAGATAGAACCTGGGCAACAGAAGACCAACGATGAGTGAAGACGGACAGAGGCACCCCTTGGACAAAGACCGATGTGCTTATTGCAAAGAAAAAGGACATTGGGCCAGAGAATGTCCAAAGAAGAAAAAGGAAGGACCTCTAAAGTACTAGCCCTAGAAGAAGATGATTAGAGGGGACAGGGCTTGGATCCCCTCCCCTGCACCTAGAGTAACCTTGACTGTAGAGGGAACCCCTATGGATTTTCTAGTGGACATAGAGGCTGAGCACTCTGTGCTGAAACAACCATTGGGGAAGCTAAAGAATAAAAAGACTACAGTAATTGGAGCAACTGGACAGAAACAATATCTGTGGACCACCTTAAGAACTTGGATTTGGGGGAAGGACAAGTGACTCATTCCTTCCTTGATTTCCCTGAGTGTCCTACGCCTTTATTAGAAAGAGACTTGTTAACAAAGTTGAAGGCCCAGATCAGGTTTACTCGAACCAGTCAGAGGTGATTAAAGCCTTTTGTTGACTGAACCAGTGACCTTCGCTCCCTCTGCTGTCCTCAATCCTGCTACCCTACTGCCTGAGACTTAAGACACCTCATCTACCCATCACTGCACTGACATTTTGGCAGAAGAAGCTGGTACCCGAAATGATCTGAAGGATCAGCCTTGGCCTGGAAGTCCGAGCTGGTATACGAACGGCAGCAGTTTTGTGGTTGAAGGTAAGTGGAAGGCGGGGGCAGCAGTGGTGGATGGGAAGCAAGTAGTCTGGGCATAGCCTCCCTGAAGGACGTTGGCGCAGAAAGTTGAACTTGTGGCTTTAATACCAGCTCTACGAACAGCAGAGGGAAAAGTCTCAACATCTACACTGACAGCAGATATGCTTTTGCCACTGCCCATATACATGGGGCACTATACAAAGAGGACTGTTGACATCTGCAGGAAAAGACATAAAAAATTAAAGAAGAAATTTTGAGCCTCCTCGAGGCCATACATTTGCCAAAAAAGTTAGTCATCATACATTGTCCAGGACACCAAAAAGCTTGAGATGTTGTGGCTAAAGGAAATCAGATGGCAGACCTAACTGCTAAACAGGTGGCTCAGGGAGCAAAGATCCTGGCAGTCAAAGAGCCTAAAGATTATCATGACATCAGTGAAACCAACGTTAGATACACCCCCGAGGACCATCAAGTTATGAGCAAATTAGGACTGTTAAAGAAAACCCCATATGGGGCAGTAGAGACAGAAGGAGGAAAACTAGTCCTCCCACAAAAAAAAGGGCACAAGTATGTTACCAACTTACATTACCTGACCCACTTGGGGGCTGAGAAACTAAAAGATGTGGTTATGTCCTCCGACTATTATGTTATGGTACTCTCTGACTTGGCAGAAGAAGTAGTCAAAAGCTGCAAGGCCTGTGCTATGACTAACGCAGGACACTCCATATATACAGAGGCTCAGGGGCGACCGGCCTGGGGCCTACTGGGAAATAGATTTTACAGAAATTAAGCCAGCCAGATATGGTAACAAGTACTTATTAGTTTTTATAGATACCTTTTCAGGCTGGGTAGAAGCTTTTCCTACCAGGACTAAGACAGCCAATGTGGTGGCTAATAAGATCATATAAGAAATCTTCCCAAGGTTTGGGATACCCAAGGGTCTGATAATGGACCTGCGTTTGTTGCCCAGGTAAGTCAGGGATTGGCCACCCAACTGGGATCAATTGGAAATTACATTGTGCTTACCGACCCCAGAGTCAGGTCAGGTAGAAAGGATGAATAGAATTCTAAAAGAGACCTTTACAAAATTGGTGCATGGGCTGGGAAGAGACCTGTGGGAATGACTGGACAGCCCTCCTTCCCTTTGCCCTGTTCCAGGTTTGGAACACCCCAGGGTGATTTAAACTCACCCCTTATGAGATCCTATGTGGAGAACCGCCACTGCTCACTGAGTCGGGTGGAATGTATAATCCTGATGCTATTCTTTCTGGACCTTTATTTTCCCGCCTAAAGGCCCTTGAAGTGGTGAGACGCCAGGTCTGGGAACAACTGAAAGAAGTATGCATCTCTGCCTGGATCCATGCCTCCCACGTGAAGCGAGCTCCTGGACTACCCAAATTGCAGTATCTGGGGCTTTTGACAACACTACCAGTCAAGAGGCTTGTGTTTGGGGGACTAGTCAGTAAGGCTGACTCTTACTGAGGTTATGTAATGAGACTCTTAAGAGCCCTAAGACTCCTGACACCAGGTACTAGGTTCCCGGTTTAGCTAAATGGTGGGCTTGTAGTACAGGCCTGACACCTTGCGTGTCGACATCGGTTTTTAATGACACCAAAGATTACTGTGTGCTTGTACAACTGGTACCTAGGATCTTTTATCATCCAGCTAACACGCTTGAAGATGAGTTTGACAAGCACCCAACTCGCTTTTGACGAGAAGCTATTTCTCTGACATTAGCAGTAATCCTCGGCCTCAGGGTAGCTGCCCTAATACAGGCCCCTTAGTACTTTAATGAATTAAAACTAATTACCTTCATTAGAGAAGGAATAAGTGCTGTTCAGATTTTGATGTTACGCCACCAATGTAGTGCTTTACAAGGTCAAGAAGATACTGAAATCTAGTTCTACGATTAGAACTAGGTACTAGAAGAAATGGGGAGATGAAAGACCTGGATAACTCCAGATCCCCCTAGCAGGAAAAAATAGAGCCAAAAATCTAAGCAGGGAGAGAAGAATCAGAAATCTACGATTCAGGAACTAGCTGAAGATAAAGTTAGATTGTAATCTTGAGTATAATCTTGAGAAACAGGGAGTTGCCCCCCTTGTGATCATCACTGGTATTTTCGTAATTTTCTGTGACGCCCTCCCTGCCCCTTTCAGATTACTGGGCTGTAGCTTCTTCCTTTAAAAACCCCTCTCCCAGTTACTCGGGGTCGAACTCCTCCTCTGTGTGGGTTATGAGTCTCAGCCCCAGTGCACTGGTATCTGTCAATAAACCTCGTGTGATTGCAGCAAGGACGGTCTCTCGTGAGTTACATAGGGGAAGGGTCATGTTATCCCGAGACTTGAGTGAGAGTCTCCCCACACTGGGGGTCTTTCAGTAACAACTCAACAAGCTCACTGGTACAATAGCGGCAGCACTCTTTGGGGGTAACCAGCTGATGTTGAATTAGATCTGATGCATGCCCTGAAGGAGTAAGATCATTCCAGTTCTGTGGACCTGGTCAAAAGCCATTGGATGGGGAAGTCACAGGACCTAAGGGCACCTCCTACGCTTCATTTTATTAAATGGACATGTTGTAAACTGTCTGACAAATTTGTTTACACTCACAGGTTCGTGCTGTCCTCAGCCTTGATCAAAGCAGTTTCTCTTTGCAGCACGACGTCTAGTGAGAGACACTGTCAAGGTGTTGAGGATTAATGGGATACTGGTATCACTCCCTAGAAGGATCCTAGCATATCACAGAAGGGCCTGAAAGAATTTAAGAGCCCAAATGGATGGTCATAACATGGTTGAAGTGCTCAGAACTCAAACTAGCTGCAGTTACCCAAAGAGAGTTTGACCAAGTGTGAGGTAGTTAACATTATAGATAGGGGAGGTACTTATGTGGCCCATCCCACTCAGAGAAGCTCATGGCTGTGGGAGGAGAGGAAGCCATTGTCTTCAGTGATGCAGCCACTGGTGAGTTACCTATGCTCCAGTGGATAGCATTTCATACGTGCTCACAGGACAAGCCCTGGTTAAACCTAGTGGGTCTGAGTCACAAAGCAAATACAAAACAAAAAGACATGAACTGAGGACCTGATGGAGGAAGGATGTGGGGACTGGCAGGGTAGGAAGAGGGAAAGAGGATGGAGGGTGAGTGTGACCAGAATATTATATTCATACATAAAACTGTCAAAGAATTAGTTGAAAAGCTAACAAAGAAAACCGGGTGTGGTGATGTGTGTCTGATTCCAGCTCCTAGGTTGTGAAGAAAAGATAATCCTGAGCTATAAGAGACCTGGTTTCAAAAAGGGGGGTAGGTGGCTGGAGAGATGGCTCAGAGGTTAAGAGCACTGGTTGTTCTTCCAGGGGTCCTGAGTTCAATTCCCAGCAACCACATGGTGGCTCACAACCATCTGTAATGAGATCTGGTGCCCTTTTCTGGCCTGGAGGTATACATGCATACAGAACACTGTATAGACAATAAATAAATAAATAATATTTTTTTTTTTTTTGGTTTTTCGAGACAGGGTTTCTCTGTGGCTTTGGAGCTCGTCCTGGAACTAGCTCTGTAGACCAGGCTGGTCTCGAACTCACAGAGATCCGCCTGCCTCTGCCTCCTGAGTGCTGGGATTAAAGGCGTGCGCCACCATCGCCCGGCAAATAATATTTTTTAAAAAAGGCAAGGAACCAGTATAAAAATAGATACAGAGACAAATTAAATGGACAGAAAGGCACACACAAAATTAACACACATGGTTAAGACACCCACAAGATTCCTTCCTTGAGGCTTTGTTATGGTGAGCACATTACAAAGAACAGCAGGTTGACCAGTCATAAAAATACTGCTTTCAGGCCACCAGCATGACATCTGATAAAGGTGCCAAGAACAAGCAGAAGATACAGTCACACCAATAGACACTGCTGGCAAAACTGGATAAACTTATGTGAGAGAATTATGCTGAATTATATCCTCTAAACATATGCAGAAATCAACTCAAAATGAGCCAAAAAGACTAAACAGGGCCTGATGTGCGGCTCAGGTGGCACAGTGCTCACCTAGCATGCATGCACGAAGCTCAAGGGCTTGATCTCTGGCACCAAATAAACTGGTTGGGGTGGAGCACACCCATGACCCTAACACTTGGGAGACAGAGGTACAAAGACTACAAGCTCATAGTGGATTCCGGGCCATTCTGGGATACAGGAGTTCCTGTGAAGAAAGCAAAAGAAAGAGAGGGAGAATGGAAGAAAAAGAGGGGCAAGCTGAAATGTAAAACCTGAAACCTGCCAGGTTACTGGTGGTGCACACCTTTAATCCCACTCTGGAGACAAAGGCAGGCAGATCTCTGTAAGTTCCAGGCCAGCCTGGTCTACAGAATGAGTTCCAGGAGGGCCAAGACTACACAGAGAAACCCTGTCTCAAAAAACAAAAACAAAACAACAACAACAGAAACCCTGAAACACTGAGCAGCAAGACGACATGGGGAAACACTTCAAGGCATTGGCGTGGAGCGGCAGGTCTCAGCCAGTGAGTCAGGAACCCTCTGGGGTCAAATGACCCTTTCACAAGGTTGCATTTTAGATATCCGCAGTATCAGGTATATTTACATCACAACTCATAGCAGTAGCAAAATTACAGTTATGAAGTAGCAATGAAATAATTTTATGGTTGGGGTCACCACAACATGAGGAACACATGGGTCACAGCATTGGGAAGGTTGAGAACCTCTGCTCTGGACAATGATTTCTTTCCTAAGAAGCCTTCTCAAAGACTTGGGCGAGTAAAAATAGAACAAGTGTCTATCAAACTACAGAGGTAAGACAAAGACTGTGGAACCTGAAAAAGACACCTGTAAACCATTCATCTGATAAGGGCTTAAATTTTGAAAACATATGATGATCATACAATGCTGAACACTAAAACCAAATTAATCCAAATTTTACAATGGGCTAAGGAATCCAAGAGACACTTCTTCCAGAGAACACACAGTTGTGTGTGTAGCTCTGAGGCAGTGTTTGCACAACACATACAAAACATACATTTGATTTTCAGTATGAAGGATCTGGAGGAGTAAAAGAAGGAGCTAGGGCACATGGTAATGGGCCAGAGACTGTAGTGCCTGAAACCTCAGCACTTGAGGCACAAGCAGGGGGCCAGGGGATATTTTTCCTTTTCTCTTTCTTTCTTTCTTTCTTTCTTTCTTTCTTCCTTCATTCCTTCTTTCCTTCCTTCCTTCCTTTTTTCCTTCCCTCCCCTCCCTTCCTTCTGCCTTTCTTTTCTTTTTCTTTTTTTTTTGTTGCTTTTCAAGACAGGGTTCCTCTGTGTAGCCCTGGCTGTCTTGGAACTCACTTGCTCTGTAGAGCAGAATGGCACCAACTTACAGGGATGCACCAGTCTGCGCCTCCTGAGTGTTGGGATTAAAGGAATGTGCCACCACCCCTGGCTGAAGCAGGGGGATTTCTAATTGGAAGACACCCTGGACCACAATGGTTATTTCCAGGCTAACCTGTGATTCATCCTGAGATATCTCAAAAGACAAACATTCTACCCAACAAAACCTTCAATCACCAATAAATGTATGAAACAGTGCCCAACCACAGTGGTTATTGAGGCGTTAGAGATCAAATCAGGAGACCAAAACCAAACACTCACATAATGGGAAGGGAACTCGTACACATTGTTGAAGGGGATGTGACTAGCACTGCCATTACAGAAAACCCTATGTAGAGTCCTCACAAAACACAAGGATAGGATCTATAAAAGATCTAGCAACTCCACAATTGGTTGTATTTCTGAAGGTGGACGATTATACCTTAGATATACAGCCAGCCTACTCATCTGCTATAATGTAGAGGGAACTGGAGGTCACACCAAGTGAAGTAAGTCAGACAGCAAGAGAAATAACATGTGTGTTAATCCTCTGCAGAAACTGAAAAGTTTAATTTTGCTAAAGAGCAGAGTGAGTGGTGGTCACCTGAGTCTGGGTGGTGGTCACCTGAGTCTGGGTGGTGGTCACCTGAGGCTGGGTGGTGGTCACCTGAGGCTGGGTGGTCACCTGAGGCTGGGTGGTGGTCACCTGAGGCTGGGTGGTGGTCACCTGAGGCTGGGTGGTCACCTGAGGCTGGGTGGTGGTCACCTGAGGCTGGGTGGTCACCTGAGGCTGGGTGGTCACCTGAGGCTGGGTGGAGGATAGGGAGTAGAAAACAGTTCAGTAAGATTCACAAACACAGAGAATTGCTTCTAGTTTCGTTCCGGGTTTTGGCAGCACTGTGGGTAAACTGTTAAAACAATGTAATACTCTCCAAAGTTAGTCAAGAAGTATGATATCCCTGACATATACCGGCTAGAAATACTCCTTACTTTAATTACTGTGCATTGTTTACACATACAGAATGAATGCAATGCATCCCCTAGGGATACACAGATATATCGTGTGAAAACTTAGTGTGTGTCTGCACGCATATTTGCATGAGATCACGGGACTCTTGTGCATAGAGGCTAGAAGAAAGGCTCACACAGGTAATCCCATCAAATGTCAGGACCAGGACGAAGATTAAGAGTTTCAGGATAGCCGGGGCTATCAGCAACACCCTGCCACATAAACAAAGAAGCACATACAATCCACACATAACCCTAGAGGATCAATGTATCAGGTGACTATCAAGAGGGTGACGCCTTAGAGATGCCAGCCACTGTGGACACAAACACACATATGGGGAGGGTACCATGCCATTGTCCACGGCCTCTGAGAAGCCAAATCTAGAGATAGGAAGGGTGACTACTGTCTTCCCCACAGGCTGAAACACACAGTTAAGGGAGTCAGCTCACTGGCCTGATCTAACAGCCTGGTCTCCCCTCTCTGAGTGCGTTAGGATGCGCCTGTCTATTGAACAAGGACTTTAGAGGTCAGGACACAGATAACAGTGTGTGCACCTAAGGTATCTCCAGGATACCTGATCTGGAACATCTGGGGTTGGCTGAGCAACTGACAACAGGAAGGGTGGGAGAGCCGTGGGGGAGGGGTGTTCCGTATGGCCCTGCTGAGTGAGCCGTGGAGATGTTATATCCTCTTTCAAGGTAGTCTCATGTTATAGAGTTCAGAGTCTGTCACGGTACATCTCTCCATCTTGTCAAAGGAACTGATCGATGGAGCACTAGAGCTGACTCTGAAAGAAGCCACCAATAATGGAAGCGATCTGAAAGGGCACAGAGGTCAGAGACACCAGGACGAGACCCAGTTAGCAAGCTAAGTTCACAGAGGTGGGAAGTAACCACTACTTAACTACCCAGTGTAGCTGGGGGGTAATAGCAGGGGCTCAGTGTCGGGGAGAGTGGCTGCCACCACTGCTGCTTAATACACAGACCCATAGCATCAACCGATTCAGGAGAGCCATGGTAGACAGGTCACAGTGATATACTCAGCCTCCTCTTTCACTTCCAAGTAAACCCTAGGTAGCTTTGTATAAAGGTTGCAGGAGCATTTTAGACTTGGGCTCCCAGATGGAGAGGCTAAGGCTGGGGCAAATGTCAGAACATTTGTGTGTCAGGCTGGTGGCCATGTTGCTCCTGGTTCTGTTAATTTTTCTTCCAAGTACATTCTGTGACATAGGATCTGTATATTCCTCTTCCTTTGAAACGGTCATCCCCAAGAGACTGCCAGTCAAGGGGAGTGAAGATCCCGGAGGAAGGGTGTCCTACATGCTGTTGATGCAGGGCCAGCAGCAGCTGCTTCACCTGGAGGTAAAGGGAGACCATTCTGCGAGTAACTTCCCAGTCTACAGTTACCACAATGGCGTCCTGGGGCAAGAAATGCCTCTCCTCTCACAGGACTGCCATTATGAAGGTTACATGGAAGGGGTGCCAGGCTCCTTTGTCTCTGTCAACATCTGCTCAGGCCTCAGGGGCATCCTGATCAAGGAGGAAACATCCTACAGCATCGAGCCTGTGCTCTCCTCCAAAGAGTTTGAACACATCCTGTACACTGTGGCACATCAGCCCCGCGTCTCCTGCAGTGTCATTCCCAAAGACAGCCCAGGGGACACTGGCCAGCAACAGAGGAGCAGGAGACCCGATGACCTGCGGGAGCTGTCTGACTTGTGGTCACACACCAAGTACGTGGAGATGTTCGTCGTGGTCAACCACCAGCGGTTCCAGATGTGGGGCAGCAACGTCACCGAGACGGTCCGGGCAGTGGTGGACATCATTGCTCTGGCCAACAGCTTCACTAGGGGACTAAACACAGAGATGGTGCTGGTGGGCGTGGAAGTCTGGACAGAGGGGGACCTGATAGAGGCCCCGGTGGACCTGCAGGCTACACTGAGGAATTTCAACCGCTGGAGACAGGAGGAGCTCCTGGGCCGTGTCAGGCATGATGTGGCACACTTGATCGTCGGGCATCACCCAGGAGAGAACGAGGGCCAGGCGTTTCTCGATGGTGCCTGTTCTGGTGGGTTTGCAGCGGCTGTGGAGGCCTTCCATCATGAAGATGTCCTGCTGTTTGCGGCGCTTGTGGCCCACGAGCTGGGGCACAACCTGGGAATCCAGCACGACCACCCAGCCTGCTCCTGTGACCCTAAGCACTTCTGCCTCATGCACGAGGATATCACCAAGGACAGTGGCTTCAGCAACTGCAGCTCTGACGACTTCTACCGTTTCCTCCATGACCACAGAGGGGCCTGCCTGCTTGACAGGCCTTGGCACCAAAGCCGCAAGCGCAGAGCTGCCCGTTGTGGAAACGGTGTGGTGGAGGAGTCGGAAGAGTGTGACTGTGGTAACAGCTGCCACAGTAACCAATGTTGTGATGAAAACTGTAAATTTAAGCAGGATGCAGAGTGTAATAATGAGCTTTGCTGTTTTCAATGTAAATTTAAAAAGAAGGGACAGGTTTGTCGTCCTGCTGATGGAATTTGTGACCTGGCAGAATACTGTAATGGGACCTCTGCAATATGTCCTGAGAACAGGATAGTGAAAGATGGCTCTTTATGTCATGAAGCTTACTTCTGCTTTGAGGGTCAGTGCCTGGACCCTAGCTCTCAATGCTCACGTATTTTTGGGTTTGGTGCAAAATCTGCCTCTGATGAATGCTACAGTTCCGTGAACAGCAGAGGGAACCGGTTTGGAAATTGTGGGCCTTCTTCTGAGTCTCCAGGAACATATATCAATTGTTCAGATCAAAACAGTCTGTGTGGGAAACTTACATGTACAGAGTTACAGTTCTTACCACCAATCAAACAGAAACATACACTGATCCAAATCCCTCACAAAGTGAACTGGTGCTGGAGCATGGATGCTCCTGGTGATGAGACAGACATCCCTGGCAGAGGCTATGTGAAGAACCTGACCAACTGTGGCTCAAATAAGGTGTGTCAGAATTTCATCTGTGAAGACAGCGACACGTTCTCCACCTACCCTTCCTGCAGTAAGGAACTGTGTAGTGAACATGGAGTTTGTAATGATTTAGGGCACTGCCATTGTTCATACGGCTTTGCACCCCCTGACTGCAGACATAAAGGAACTGGAGGCAGTGTGGACAGCGGTCCCACTCCCGAACTATCAGATGAAAATCCTCCAGAAGCTGAGAGTCAAAATCCTGAAGATGAAGGTAAAGAGTTGGTACTTAACTTAAAACTGATAGTTCTTTCTGCTATTTTGATACTCACAATACTCTTTATAATTGTATGCATCATGATTGCGTACAGCAAGTCAGAGACTCCTTATGAAGTAGAGCCTTCAGAGTTAGAGAAGGTTCCGGAAGAGGCTGACAAAGAGGAAGAGAAGGAAGAGGAAGAGAAGGAAGAGGAAGAGAAGGAAGAGGAAGAGAAGGAAGAGGAAGAAGAGGAAAAGGAGGAGAAAGAAACAGAAGAGGAAGAAGAGGATGAGGGAGAGGAATAAGTAGGGGGAACATAAAGCCAACCCAACAGCGAGGCCTCTTGCAGCCCTGAGAATAAGAGGCTCAGTAAAGCAAAGGCTGCACAAACTGCCAGCTGTGATCCCTCCCTGGGACTCCAGGGCCTACGGATACACTTGCGAGTGAGGCAGGAGGCTCTGTCTTTACCATTTAGTTGATGGGTGTTTCCATAGTCAGTATTTCAGTACTCTAGTTTTCATGTTTCATTTGAACTTGTCACATATATCTTTGGACATTCAGGTTCTTGTATCTTTGGGCTAATTCTTTTGGTCACCAGAAACTGTATTTTAGGACATGCTTTCTTCCACATCGATTGTCTGGTGCTCCTGAATTTATCACTATCTCCAGGATTTTTATTCCAACTAACAACTACCTATTATGTAAGGGCAATTTCCACAAGATTCAGTGTTCTGACTTGCCCAAAAATATATTCAATGGATGAATCTTTAAATAAAACTCTTAACATTAGATATGCCTTCGGGTTCCATGTAATGTATTTATTGAGTATGTTCAGTTCTGTAGCTGTGTGGTAAAGGCTGTACCTCATAAGGAAGAAGGCCTAACTTTGAATCTTGAGTTAAGAAGTCAGCATTACAGACATCAGCCACATCCCCAGGACAAAGAGTGCTTGCTGTACAGTCATTAAGTTCAGATTCCCGCACTCACCTGACAAGAGACAAGACAGGGATCTTGCACATGCCCATAATCCAAACTGGCAAGACCAGGAGGTTCACTGGGGTTTGATGGTTTCTAGCCCAGAGAATGCAAACTCTAGGTTTAGGGAAAGAATAGACCAAGAATCATAGAGGAGGACACTAAACACCTCTTCTACCCTATATGTAGATGCATAGGCACCCCCATCTGCACATATATGAGCACTACACAATAAACAAACAATCGTATATTGAAGAGGAAGCAGCAGCAACCAGCACTAAGTAAGTATTGATGGTGCTGTTTGCCATATTGCCAGCTTTCTTCAGAAGGCTTAGCAAGGAGACTGAAGTGTAAGGCCAGCCTAGGTTACTTAGCAAGACTTATCCTAAAAACAAAATGAAGCTGAACAGAATTACTTTGTGCTCTGACTGTAGAAAGGACAGCCTTTCTCATAAGTCATCCTGCCATGTGTTTGTAGCATCATGAGGAAGAAGTTCAGTAATTGATGTGTTAATGCTCCTATAGGACCATACTCCTCAACAGAGTCTGGCCATGTCCTGCCACCTTCTCCCTGCCTTCTCTGGGTGCCTCCGGCTAGCCAAGACCCCAGCACTTTCCTTAGTTTCCTAAAGCCAATTCCAGATTCTAGATTTGTCTTCAGACTTGAGAGGAACAAAGGGAAGTTACAGTGTGGAAGAGATGCTGCAGTTAGTGATGCTCTCATGCCCAGGGGTCATGTTGTCCTTGGGGGTCCAGGAGCAGACCCGTCTCTCCTCAGGCTGACCTCACATCTTTTCTCACCCCATTAGTCAAGCTGAGCTCCCTTGTTTGGAGTTCAGTTGAAAAAAATAAATAAAATAAGGTAACTCCAAATTGATACAATTCTGTGCTTGATGAAAACAAAGTGTTACTTTTGTTTGTTTTTGATATAGTGGTTCACACATGTAGCCAAGGGACTGACTTCCAACTACATAGCCTAGGTCAGCCTCAACCTCAAAGTAATCTTTCTAACTCAGCCTCTGGAGTCCTGAGATTACAGGTGTAAGATATAACATGGAGATAAAAGTGCTACATTTATTTGAAAAGGAACATGGCTTACTGTTTCTCCAGATTTCTTCTGAAATGGAATTTTGTCATTATGATTGAGTGGGGAACAGCTCATTCAAGTGTTTTTTCAAAGGGGAAAAACCGTTCTTTTTCCATCAATAGAAAAGAAGTAAAAATAAGCTTTCACCCTGAGTTGAGAACCAGCTTCAAAATTCCCCATATCCTATCAATCATGGCTTCCCTGTGTGTGGGGAGAGGAGTCTTCCACTTCTCTATCCCATAAGCAAATGCCCTGCACCATCTAGAGTATTATTCTAGAAGATGTCACCACTTCTGCAGGGGAAGCACTCCAACACCAGCCTTGATTCTGGGTCTTTGAAGTTTATGGACATAATGAAAGGATGAACTGTAATTAGAGGCATTTCAAAGGCTTATTTGTTTAATCAGAGCTACAGGCAAAAATTGTCTTTAAATAGGAGAACATCTTTTTTTGTGATTTCACTTCATATGAAGGCAAATCTCAAACTCTTCACTTTCCTAGAATGGAGAAGACAGGATTTATAGACTTGACTCAAATTACAGCTGAACTGTTTTTAATGTGGATAGGTAAAATCCATACTTTGTTATGATGTTTACCTGCATTAAAAAAAAAAAAGGATTTTAAGCTGGGTGGTGGTGGTGCACGCCTTTAATCCCAGCACTTGGGAGGCAGACGGGAGGATCTCAGTGAGTTCAAGGCCATCCTGGTTTATAAAGTGAGTTCTAGGATAGCCAAGGCTACACAGAGAAATCCTGTCTTGAAAAAAAAAGAAAGGAAGGAAAGAAAAGAAAGGATTTTAATGTCACAAAAGTTGGGAACACAATGAGGGAAAAAGAATGTGGTTTAAGAATGCTGGAAGGCAACCTCATCTGGAGGGACATGGCCTAGGAAATGTGCTCAGACCAACCATGAGCGTACCTTGTTAAGCCCACACTGAGAACGCACACTCTTATAACACTGGTCTCACCTCTGTGCTCCTTGGATTCTGGATGCTCATCCCTTTATCAAAAGATATCTTCATTTCTCTTGCTCACCATGTCCTGTCTTCCCTTCTGTATTGGCTATAGGTCTCTGAACCCTTGTTCTGCAAATCTCTGTGAACCTATTTCCACATTTTACAAATCCTTTCCATGTTCATATAAATATATATTTGAGGACCATCTTTTATAAATAAGCCTATTATTTTTTCTAAAGTGGGCAACTCACTAAGCCTTATATATCAATGATTTTTTTTCTTGTTTTGTTTTTTGAGACAGGGTTTCTCTATAGCTTTGGAGCCTGTCCTGAAACTAGCTCTTGTAGACCAGGCTGGCCTCAAACTCAGAGAGACCTGCCTGCCTATGCCTCCCAAGTGCGGGGTTAAAGGTTTGTGCCACCACTGCCCAGATGTTTTTTTTTCATAAATTATTCTTTATTACTAGAGTTCCAAGGCATATTAGTATATCCATAGTTATTTACACCATGTTCTTATAAATAGATATGCATTCTGTTTTGACTTTAGCTATTACAGACTGAATGCAGACAAAGCCCTCAAGTCAAGGCAAAGGGCTTTCTTTTGGGTTCTGTTGCATGCTGTAGGCTGGTACATTTCCCACCACTCCCTGTGGCAGAATTTTTGACCTGGGTGTGCTCAGGAAACTCACTTTAGGTCACTTCTGTTCATTATATAAGGCGGTTTCTTCTGACCTAAATCCTGGAGAGCTTCTGGTCTCACTGTTACCCATAAAACACTACCAGTATGTCTGCGAAAGAAGTGTTAGGAAACTGTTTAGATGCTGGACTGACAGTCAATGTTGTGGAGAAAGCATAAAGCTGCCTTGAGCTTGGTAGGGCTCAAGGAATAATGATGTTGGGAACACTAAGAATCCTAGGGCTGGCTGAACTGTGGTGACTACTGCCACTGTCCTGGGAGCCACGGCTCTAATTATGGGGCCTCTGTGGTTTCCATAGCAACTGTGACCAATTCCTCTCACCATGTATAGGACATACAATTCTGCCACCATAGCTCTATTGGTCACTAAAGAAGCTTTGCTTAGTTATAAATATTTCAGATGGATACAGCCACCAAATCTACTTATTATTTTAGATAAAGTTTAAAAAAAATTGAGCCGGTGGTGGTGACACATGCCTTTAATCCCAGGACTCGGTAGGCAGAGGCAGGCGGATCTCTGAGTTAGAGGAAGGCCTGGTCTACAAGAGCTAGTTCCAGGACAGGCTCCAAAGCCACAAGTCTCGAAAACCAAAAAAAAAAAAAAGTTTTAAAAATTCTATATAAAATTGTTATAATAAACAACTTGAAAAACACTAAAATACTACAAATGAGGGATACGGCAGAGCATTTTGGCTGTGTGAGCATTCTCAGGTCTCCATGAAACCTCACTACAAGAACCCCAACTGCACACCTGCAAGTTGTTGCATGGCTTCCTACTTTTCTTGTTTTTATGGAGCAGAGTTTGCAAATGACACACATATATGTGAACCTGAAATTTATTTTTTCTTGAAGAGATGTAAATAAATCTAGTATTTGAAAAAGTAATGAATCTCTTAGATAGAAAGTAGCTATACCTCCCTGAATGAGCACCTGGAGAGATCCTTCCTAATTCACTCAGAACCGTTACTGACCACAGCTTACATTCCCTTTTAGTTCTCCAGTCTGGGGTATGCCAGAAAAGATGGGAGTGTTCCCTGCAGACCTGCAGAATCCACTCACATGAAACATTCACTTCCGGGATGTTCTAGTTCTATAGTTTCAAAGAATGGTGGAAGAGCTGGAAGCAAAAGCAAGAGAAAACTCCGGTGGGTCTAGGCTCCTGCTATAGATTCTCTTCTGTGAGCACAGCAATGGGGTCTGAGTATCTGCATCACGGCGAGGCTCACGCTTTAGCTGCTGGAACTTGCACTGTGTCCAGCCATATATGCCACAGTTGATCAGACCCTGGGATGCTGCTGTGAGAGCCTGGAAGAGACGAAGAACAGTGGAGCCCAACCCTCTGTGCAGCGTCGTCACTGGAGCTGCTGAACTGTGCACAAGCTCATCTAAACTCTTCACATTGCGTCCTGCTGCGGACAGCTGACGGCTGTTATACTTTTTAGTATTTATGAGGACAAGAAAATGGCTTCAACTGCCAACTGTTCTAAAAAGTTTTCTTCTGATAATGGAGGAAAATGGAAAAGCAAAAAATTCCCTTCCTGCTTATCACTCACTACACACAGGTAATTTGTGCCATTTGATTCACTCTGGATGGGAGAGCATCACCATCAGTGTCTCACAAGAATATATACCCTGGGAGACCTTATTCTACCAACCATATCTTCAATATATCAAAACAAAGTTGCCCAGAGATAAATGTGCTCCAAACTGGACCCAGAAACACTTAGACTAGCCTTTCAGGAAATGGTTATATTCTTCATTAGTAACCATAAACATTAGATGTTCTCTTTTGCAATGCACAAATGAATATACTGAAGGGGGAAAACCTGTGTGCCCTCTAAATGGCAGTGTGAGAGAACCAGGCACAAAGGTGCAAGACAAAAGATTCTGGCTTTGGAAGGGGTTACCTGGAGCACAGAGAAAGCCATGTGCAGGGAGGTATCCTGGGGCTTGGTCAGCTCTATGATCAACAGTGTGGCAGCTGCAAACACACAACGTGTAAACTGCTGTCAGCTCTCAGTGCACACGCCTGCACATCCCGTCAACAGAAGCTACAGGGAACTGAAGATCAGCACTGAGATTAACCAATTATGTAAACCACTGAGACTTTGGCCTTCATTTCTGGTCTGTACTGATTAAAACTTGCAGATTAATGCCAGGTGGACTTGTACATGTCTTTAATCCCAGCATTGAGGCAGAGGCTGTAGGTATACCTCTGGTGAGTTTGAGGCCATTGCCATTGGGGTCTACATAATGAGACCTTGTCTTAAAAAATAAAGCAATAAGAAATAAAATTTACAAGCTAGATAGGAATATGCAGTCATGATTTTAGTGAGATCATTTTGTTTGATGAAACCCATAGCCACCTCCTTCACCTCCAATTCCTTTTACTAAGATACCAACCTGGGCCCCAGCAGCATACAAAGGCCACCGGGAAGAAGCGCACTCGCTGGCCCACAATGTAAATCACTGCCCACTGCTCACTCTCCAGAAAGCCTGTCGATTTCACAAACTTCTTATACAATGACTGGGCATGGATGAGCAAGACCTAAACATGAGTGTAGCAGTGAGTAGTAGGCCTGTGGCTTAGTCAAATTTCCCGGCATCTTAGAAGGCTCACTCTGCAAGGAATGCCTGCCCGGAAAAGTCACTCTCCTTCTTTACCATGAGAGCAGACTTTGGAGAATTACCCAGTGGGAATTTTCATGTAGACAAACAGATACTAACCAAACTTTTAGTTATTATGTTCAGTGTGTGAACATCATCAACCCCTGGCTTTCCCAATCTTAAACAAATCACAATATATATGGGAAGGTGTGTTGTTTTCTTGTGGAGGTGGGAATCAAATCTACAGTTTAATAATAGGCAAGCATTGTACTAATAACTTGCATTCCCATCCAGGAAGTTAAAGTGAGTTCTAACTAATCCATCTCTTAAAATATCTTATTAGTGATTCTTTGAGACTATGTTTTATACTTCATGCCCTGAAGTTTATCAGTACAAAGGCTAATACTAAATTCTCAACTCTGAGTAAAAGAGGAGTTTTAAAAAAATCTCTTCTTGCCGGGCGGTGGTGGTGCACGCCTTTAATCCCAGCACTCGGGAGGCAGAGGCAGGCAGATCTCTGTGAGTTCGAGGCCAATCTGGTCTACAAGAGCTAGTTCCAGGTCAGGCTCCAAAGCTATAGAGAAACCCTGTTTTGAAAAACCAAAAGAGAGAGAGAGAGAGAGAGAGAGAGAGAGAGAGAAGAGAAGAGAAGAGAAGAGAAGGGAGGGAGGGGGGGAGGGAGGGACAGAATATCTCTTCTCAATCAACCAATGGTGGTGCGCACCTTTCACCCCAGCACTTGAAGACAGAGGCAGGAGGATCTCTGAGTTTGAGGCCAGCCTGGTCTATAGAGTGAGTTCCAGGACAGCCAGGACTAAATAAATTGTCTCATAGGTAAAAAAAAAAAAAAAAAAAGAAAGAAAGAAAAAAGAAAAACCCATGCTTTCATTATCTGGGAAATTAAATCAAAGCACAGGTTCTATGTCACAGAATGTCACTTACATAAAGGATACATCATGTCATGTGATCTTTCTACTCTGGGTCCTCATGGGAATCAAAGAAACACATTAATTCTAGAGTGAACATGATTGTCACCTAACTAATATAAGCTTCTTTTCCTGCTTATCATGTAATTTTGGGTAGTCCAAAAAAAACAAAGGCAGTAATTACACTGTCAACAAATCCTTGTCACTTCCTTCCTTTCTTCCTTTTTTTTTTTTTGAAAGAATTTCACATACAGCCCAGACTGGCTATATGAAACTAAGTATGACTTTGAACTTCTGATTCCCATGCTCTCATGCACTCTAGGGAAGTGTTCTACCAGCTGAACTATATCCTCACAGTCATGGTCACTTCCCTGGTGCTGGACCATGGGAAACACCTCTTTTATATATATATATATATAATTTATTTATTATGTATACAATATTCTGTCTGTGTGTATCCCTACAGGCCAGAAGAGGGCACCAGACCTCATTCCAGATGGTTGTAAGCCACCATGTGGTTGCTGGGAATTGAACTCAGGACCTTTGGAAGAGCAGGTAATGCCCTTAACCTCTGAGCCATCTCTCCAGTTCCCGGGAAACACCTCTTGTAGTGTTCCAGTCTTGGTACACTGCCTATCTCTCTGTCCATCCTTTCAGCAGTAACAAACAGGTGGAACCATACCGTGATGAGGAGGAGGCTGAAGAAAAAGCTGGCCAGGAAAACAGTGACGCCATAAAAATAGAGCACACTGCAGACAGATGTGTTGGTGGAAGGCAGGGGTTCAATCATGGCTGATGGAGGCGAGTGCATTAGGAGACACCTGGGAAGAAAACCAATGGGCAGGATGATACAACAATGACAACACAAGAGAAACAAAACCAAACCTGAATGTCAGTGAGGTCACTACTGCTGTGATAAACACATGACCATCAGCAAGCGGGGGATGAAAGGCTTTGTTTGGTCTACTCTTCCATATCTTAGTCCATCACTGAAGTAAGTCAGGGCAGCAGCCTGGAGGCAGCAGCTGATGCAGAGGCCATGGAAAGGTGCTGCTTACCAGCTTGTTCCTCATGGCTTGCTCAGCCTGATTTTTTATAGAACCATGGGCCAACAGCTCAGCGGTGGCCCCACTCACAATTGACTAGTCCCCCCAACATCAATCACTAATGAAGAAAATGTCCTATAGGCTTGCCTGCAGCCCAATCTTATGGAGGCCCTTTCTCAATTGAGGCTCCCTCCAATCTGAGGCCATTAGTTTGTGTCAGGTTGACAGGAAACTACCCAGCACAGTGAGTAATGGGCTCTTACCTATAACTATAACACCCTGTTCCTTCCCACAGATGAAATGCCTTGAGTCACTCTGGACTATCTATTTCCTTGTGTTTCTTCAGCCTGACTACATCATATTATATCTAGAACCCATTTCCAAAACAAGTAATTTTTTTGAGATAGGGTATGATGTAGTCCAGGCTAGCCTCAAACTAGTAAGTAGTTCAGATTGGCTTCAAAACTCTGACCTCCTGTCTCTATCTCCTATGTGCTGAGGTCACAAGTATGCACCACCACACATACTATATGCAGCTCTGGGGATCCAACCCAAGACTTTGGGTAAGCCCAGCAAACATTCTACTGCCTGGGCTAGCTACCTCCACAAGTAAAACAAATGGTTATGGCTAAAGAAGCTCCATTTTATGCTAGGTATTCATTTTAGTACCCACCAGTTTTCTGTTGATGACTCCAGTCCCTGGAAGATAAGTTCCCAGTATAAGAAGGAACCAAACTGAAGCCATTTTGAATAAAAATTCCATCTTGAAAAGCAAAGTGAAATAAAGTTTAAGTTTCCAAGACCTCCCTGGGTAACTGACATCACTAGCATCCTGGCTAGCAAGGTGAGACACGGATGGTGGGCACGCTGCTCCACCACACTTGAGTAGAACAACCAACGAGAACAAGGCAAGTGAACCAAAGAACAGTGTCCCTAGGAAAGTCCCCAATCCTTTCATCCAGGTTGGTGGGAAATATAAGTGCAACTTGGTACAGACATTTGTGGTTTTTCTGTTTAAATACTTGCTGATCACATAGCAGAGACAGTACAAAAAAAAAAAAAGAAAAGAAAAGAAAAGAAAAAGAAAAAAATCAATCATGCCACAAGGACACGTGCTCAACTATGTTCATAGCAGCTTTGTTTGTCATAGCCAGAACCTGGAAACAACCTAAATGTTCCTCAATCGAAGAAGAATGGATAAGGAAAATATGGTACATTTACACAATGGAGTATTACACAGCAGAAAAAAAAACAACAGCTTGAATTTTGCAGGAAAATATGTGGAGCTAGAAAACGTTATTTTTGAGTGAGGTAACCCATACACAGAAAGACAATTATCACATGTACTCACTCATAGGTGGTTTTTAATCATAAAGCAAAGAAAGCCAGCCTACAAACCACAATCCCAGAGAACTTAGACAACAATGTGGACACTAAGAGAGACTTACATAGATCTAATCTACATGGGAAGTAGAAAGTAGAAAAAGACAAGATCTCCTGAGTAAATTGGGAGCATGGGGACCTTGGGGGAGGACTGAAGGGGGAAGGGGGAGGCAGGGAGGGGAACAGAGAAAAACGTAGAGCTCAATAAATATCAATAAAAAAAATAAAATTAAAAACAATACTTGCTGAAATGAATGCTCAGTGACACAGTCAGCTCCCAAGTCTGTACTGCTGGATCTTGCTTTGAATGAGTTCCTGTGTATTTGGGTTGTTTGGGTCTTCTTGGACCCTACCAGTACCCCTGATTCAGTGATAGCTACCCAAAAATATACAACCATTGCTTTGTTGTTGTTGTTTCTGTAACTTACTTATGCAGACACCCAAAGATTGTTCTGAGGTGCTTTAACCACTTAACTTGGCAGAACAAAACATTTTTATTTGCTTACATAGATAGTGAAGGTCTTCATGTGGTTTCCTCTTTAATAATCTTCCCCATAACCCTCCTGCATGGCAACCTAAAATTTGCTTCAGAGATTGTTCACCCTGCTAGCAATTAAACAATACATATTTTAATTATAGTGGGATTGAATCTATGGTCTTTTCCCAGAAGTCATAAACACCAAAGCAAAACATGTTGGCTAGAAAGTATGTAGAACAAATGAAAAGCTGAGTTAGTCCTTGCTTACCTGTGGCTCTGGCTAAAGTTGTGGAAGCATTCATTGACATTGCCCAGACAAAACACAGGTGTCATCAGCAGCAGAGGTAGCAGGCTGATAGGAGAAAATGGATTATGCCATTATCCAGAAATGTTCATGCCCTTCTCCCTTTTGTAAAATAGTCTCTTCTGACTAGATTACCCCACCAACTCCCTATACCTGACCTACATGAAGAAAAACATCTTAAATACCATAGCTATCCTTATTTTATATTTCCCGAAGAACTTCATTGTAAAGTGGACTTTATATCTAACTTGACCTCTTAATAGTTTCTTGAGAATCTTTGGAATTATAGCCAGATAAAAATCTGCTAGGTCAGGCAGTAGTGGAAAGATGTTAAAAGCATTGCCTGCTCTTCCAAAGGTCCTGAGTTCAATTCCCAGCAACCACATGATGGCTCACAATCATCTGTAATAGGGTCTGGTGCCTTCTTCTGGCCTGCAGGCATACACACAGAATATTGTATACATAATAAATAAATAAATATTTTTTTAAAAGAAAACAAATCAGAATCTAAGCGATGTTGGGTGTGGTGGTGCAGGCTTGTAATCTTAGCATGCAGGAAATTGAGGCAGGAGGATCTTGATTTTGAGGCCAGTCTGAGCTACATAGCAAAACTTTGTCACAAAAAAGCAAAACAAAACAAAATTTACATGAAAAAATCTACATGAAAGAAAACAATGGAACTGCCACGAGGTGGTGGTGCACACCTTCAATCCCAGCACTCAGGAGGCAAGGGGCAGGATCTCTGTGAATTTGAGAGGTCAGCCTGGTCTAAAGATTGAGTTCCAGAAGAGCCAGGGCTACACAGAGAAACCGTCTCAAAAAACAAATAAACGGGCTGGAGTGATGGCTCTGTGGTTAAGAGCATTGCCTACTCTTCCAAAGGTCCTGAGTTCAATTCCCAGCAACCACATGGTGGCTCACAACCATCTGTAAAGAGGTCTGGCGCCCTCTTCTGGCCTTCAGGCTTACACACATTCAGAATATTGTATACATAATAAATAAATAAATATTAAAAAAAACAATCACAAAAACAAACAAACAAAACTATGGAACAGCTCTACATGGTCTCCTTCACTCTGCAGTGGCCAGATTAATTCCTGTCCTTACCCTTCCTGTGTGCTTACTCTTTAAACAGACAATTGTTTATCCACTTAAAATACAGCCACTGACCTAGAAGGGATTTGGGAGCAAAGTTATAAAGTCTAAAACCAATGTGATCACTTCTTTGTGTGGATCTGGATTCTTTCTGGACTAGGATTCTCACACAAAGGTGGACTGATCTTGAGAGCTGGGCTCAGCAGGTAAAGCTTGAGGACTGGAGTGGGGTACAGTGGGATGCCCAGGACCCACATAAAAAACTGATAGCTCTTGAGGTCAGCCTGTTGTCCAGCATACTGGAAACAGAGATGTGAATCACCAGGATAAGGTAGCTTGGTCCGACGAGCAGGTATGCTAAGTTCTGGGTTCCATGAGAAACTCTCTTGGTGTATAAGAGAGAGTGATAAATGAAAGGAGCTGACATCAAGCTTCCTTCATACGCAAGCATAGAAAGTATTCACCCGAAACATAAGCATATATATACTCACATATATACAAATGCAAGAAAGAGGTTTGCTCAAAGCCACAAAGAATTGGTGTTATAGAGTTGGAGCTAAAACCCAGCTCTCTAATATCAAACTAGGGAAAGGAAGAAAGTAATCAATAATTATGTTTGTTGCTTCCTATCATTTAATGCTCTATAAAGACACAGGAGTGACAGTGGAAATGAAGAGTAACAGGCATTCGTTCCTTACCAGCAAGAAAAAAATCTTACCTTGACAAAATGAACACTATGTGACTACTTTGACAAGTATGTTTTATCACCTATGAAAAGATGAGAAGTGAAAAATGTTAGGACCAGTGCCAAAGTCACCAGTAAACATTCACACACATTTCCAGTAGCCCCCTTGCTTTGTCAGTCATATTGTTTATAGAACCCACCAAAGTCAGTTCCCTTAATATAGATAAAACATGACAGTGTATAGATAAAACACGCCTTTAATCCCAGCACTTGGGAGGCAGAGGCAGGCAGATCTCTGTGAGTTCGAGACCAGCCTGGTCTACAAGAGCTAGTTCCAGGACAGGCTCCAAAAGCACAGAGAAACCCTGTCTCGAAAAACCAAAAATAAATAAATAAAATAAAAAGAAACAACAATAATAAACCCAAAAGACTACAGAAAGTAATTTAATCCAAAGCCCGAGTGCTGAAACAAATTCTTTTAGGGATAAAGGCATATTTGAAGTCATAGGATGTTTTTTTCTTTTAGCCCCAGAAAGGCACAGATGAATAAAGCCATGTATAAGTTGACCAGCACAAAGTATTAATTGGCCAGTATTGACATGAGAGAGTCAGAGAAGCCCTTGGATATAAGACTATGCTAGAGTACGGAACATTTAAAATCTGGAGACTTAGGAGACAGTTCAGTAGATAAAGTGGTTTTTGAGCAAGCATAGGAACCTAAGTTCATATCCCTAGCACCCACACAAGAAACCAGGCATAAGCAGCACTTGTCAGCAACCCTAACACTGTAGAGGAGGCAAGGGAAGACAGACAGACCCTAGGGGCTTCACAGGCCAATCAGACTAGCACAAATGGCAAATACAAGGTTCAGTAAGAAATATCTCAAAAACAAAAAAAGTGGAGAACGTTAAGTGGTGGTGGCACGCACCTTTAATCCCAGCACTCAGTAGGCAGAGGTAGGCCAGATCTCTGTGAATTCAAGGCCAGCCTTGTCTACAGAGCAAGTTCCAGGATAGCCAAGACTGTTACATAGAGGAACCTTGTCTTGAAAAACAAAACAAAACAAAGAAGGTGAAGATCAACAGAGGAAAGCAGCTGGTGTTGACTACTGATCTCTACACACTGATGCACAGGCACACGCACTACACACACAGACACACACACTACACACACACTACACACACACTACACATACACCACACACAGAGTGTACTGCATTACACAGGGTGATGGAATATGTATTTATCATAGAGAAGTCTTGGGTTCAAATCCATAACACTCCCAGACAGACAGATGAATACTCCCCACTTGCATCAGAGCCTAAACAATTTGAAGCAGCATAACTGCTATCATGATAAGCATAACTTGGTATCATGATGGAAAGTTCATGGCCTATGGGGTTTGCTTTTCACACTTGGCCAGTGGAGCCCCAGCTCAAGCCCAGGGCTTTGAGTGAAGTCGTGGGCAAAGCTCTGGGAGCTGCTGTGCTTTGAGGCACTCATCGCCCAAAGAGAAGAAAACAAACTCCCAGCTCTTTGCTTCCCTACAAACAAGCATAGAAAGGGGTAAGTAGCCACAGGCCCTTCCTAACTGGAGAGATCATGCAAGGTTAAGGTGCAGAAGACACCTATGCCTGTGGAATGCCCAGAGTGGGCAAGATTAAATGGCAGAAGAGAGAGTGGAGTTTTTGTTGTACACAGCAGCTACTATCCGCATATAGCTACTTACAGTAAAACTAAGTAAAATGAAAATATCAACTCCTGTCATGCATGATGGCATATGCCTCCAAAACCAGAATTTGAAAGGCAGAGGCAGTAGGATGGCTGCAAGTTAGAAGCCAGCCTAAAGTACATGGCAAGTTCTAATACTGCCCCAACCAGGGCTAGAGAGTAAGAGACTCTGGTTCAAAGCCTGAGTTCTCCAGTCAGTTCCTTCATTTTGCAGTTACATGACAAGCGCTCAGTGGCCACTGCGGCCAGTAACTATGGATACAAACACACTTGCTACCAGGTGTGGTGGCTACTCTGTTAGTCCCAGCACTTGGAGGGCAAAGGCAAGCAGCTCCCTGTGAGTTCAAGGCCAGCCTGGTCTATATAGTAAAATCCTGCCTCCAAGAAGTTTCATTGAATGCTTTTGTAAAGACTGTAGTATCTTGTTTATGATGCTGCTTATGGGTACTTTTCATGTTTCATTTTCATTTATTTTTTTTTACCATGTTCTCTGGGAAGTGGGGACCAGAGGGAAAAAAGAGAGAACATTATTTGTTCCTACCCTTTCTTACCAGTGACTGTCTTGAACAAAGCTTAAAAAAAGGAAAAGCCGGGTGTGGTGGTGCATGCAGAGGCAGGTAGATCACTGTGAATTCAAGGCAACCCTAGTCTACAAGAGCGAGTTCTAGGACAGTCTCCAAAGCTACAAAAAAAGAAAAAAAGAGCCGGGTGGTGGTGGCACACGCCTTTAATCCCAGCACTCGGGAGGCAGAGGCAGGCGGATCTCTGGGAGTTCGAGACCAGCCTGGTCTACAAGAGCTAGTTCCGGGACAGGCACCAAAGCTACAGAGAAACCCTGTCTCGAAAAACCAAAAAAAAAGAAAAAAGAAAAAAAGAAAACAGAAGGAAAGAAAGAAAGAAAGAAAAAAAAGAAAGAAAAAAAGAAAGAAAGAAAGAAAGGGGAAGAAATGACATTTTCACGATCCCAGCATTTTGGTGTTGAAGAGGCAGCATGGATTATAGAGATTAATACTAAACTTTACGATGAAAACTTGATGCCTGTCTTGGCTACATACTGAGCTGTGGGCCAGCATGGGCTACATAGCAAGAGCCTTTTCAACAAGCAAAACATGAGAGATATAAATCAGACAGTGACCCAGCCAGGCAGTAGTGGCATGCTCCTTTAATTCCAGCACTCAGGAAGCAAAGGCGGGTGGATGGATCTCTGTAAATTCAGGGCCAACCTGGTCTACAAGAGTGAGTTCCGGGACAGGCTCCAAAGTTATACAGAGAAACCCTGTCTCAAACAAAACAAAACAAAACAACAACAAAAAACCAGACAAGTGACCCAGAACAATGCATATACATCATTTTGTGAAAACAAAATATATAGAAATTGGAAGCAATCTTCTAAAATTAATATCCACCATAAATATTGAACTCAATATTTGAATATTAGTTGATAATGAATAATGTTTGTGGGACTAGGGAGATTTCTCAGTGAATAAGAACATTGACTACTCTTCCGGAGGACCCTGGTTAAATTTCCAGCACCCACATGGCAGCTCCCAACTATAACTCCAGTTCCAGGGGATCAACACCCTTGTACAGTTAGACATGCAAGCAAAACACCAATGTACATGAATACAAAAAAGAATAATGTTTGTTATCTGGGTCAGTTGGAGACAGTGACTTCATCCCTTGTAAAGTCCTATTAAAGATCCTGTAACATTCTCACCCTGCCTCCTTAGATGATACTTCTGTGCTGTTCGCTAAGAAGACATGGAAAGCCCTAATGGAGGGACAGACAGACACAGGGGCAGAGTTACAAGACAGCCTCAGGCAGGCCCAAATTCAGACACACAACAGGCAGGACAGAAGGCACAGAAATCGTGAAGTAGAGAATTCAAATCTGGACTCACTCTTGTTCAAATGACTCCAAAGGGAAGTGCTTTTGTTTCTACCCTTAATGCAACACTGATGCGTTGCTGATGACTCTGAGTCAATCACTAACACATTTCATCCACACGCTCTTCCACTTACTCAAACAACAAACAGTCACTGGGCTACTCCCTGTGTCCACTGAGAAGCAATCTGCAGGTCCTAGGGAAGGGTGGGGCAGCTTTCCAGACTGTTTATCATCCTCCTAACAGAATTTTACTTTAAAAAAACATAAAGTGATAAATATTACAGAAGTTAAGGTTAGAATATTTAGTAAGATGTGTAAGATGAAAACAGGCCTGTGTCCTGTAGCACAGTTGGTGGAGTGTTTCCTAGCATTCTAGAGGTCCTGGGTCTAATCCCAGCACCACATAAACTGGGTTTAGTGGTCCACACCAAGAATCCCAGCATTTAGGAAGTAGAAGACAGAAGATCAGAAGTTCAAGATCATCTTCGATTATGTAATCTGAGATAGCCTGGGCTACATGGGACCCTTTTTCAAAAACAAACAAACAACAATAACAAAAATATTAAGTCTAATGTGATAGTGCACGCTTTTAACCCCAGTACTTGGGAGGCAGAGGCAGGTGGATCTTTTGAGTTCAAAGCCAACATAGTCTACAGAATGAATTCCAGGACAGCCAGGGCTATACAGAGAAACCCTGTCTCGGAAAAAAAAAAAAAAAAAACAAAACAAACAAAAAATGTAAAGACATTTAGAAATAAAGACTGAGAAATCACTAATATATTACCCATCAGAATCAGTGATGTTCTCAAAGCATCAGAAACAAGAAACTCACTGGTCTATGAGCACACATACATAACTCCAGCACTTGGGAGGTACAGGCACAAGGGCCAGAAGTTGAAAGCCAGCTGCAGCTGGTTCAAAGCCAGCCTAAGCGCCTAAGCTACGTGGAACACAGTCTCAAAAAGAAAAAACAGCAACAAAAAAACCCTACTAGAGTAAAAAAGTAAGACACTCAGGGGCTGGAGAGATGGCTCAGAGGCTCTTCCAGAAGTCCTGAGTTCAATTCCGAGCAACCACATGGTGCCTCACAACCATCTATAATGAGATCTGGTGCCCTCTTCTGCCCTGCAGTGATACATGCAGACAGAACACTGTATACATAATAAACAAACAAATCTTTTTTAAAAAGAGTAAGACACTCAGTTTACTACACAATGAAGTGCTACTTATTCGGCAGTAAAAAGACTGAGTGGTTTGCACATGTGGAAACGATGACCTTTACAGCACTGTGCTGCTCTTTGCTTTCTCCGTCCTTTGCTCTCCTTCCCACTCCTTGTACTCACTCTCCAGTCTACTACTTTCCCTGCTCTGGACTCTTCCAGTTGCCTTTGGCTGTTCTCTCCCTCATACCTATAATAAAATCTTTACCTTCAACCATAGTAAAAATAATATAAAAATAACTAAAAGCACTGTTATAAATGAAAGCAAACATACATATACATGCACACACATACAGTATTATTGTTACATGAAGTATCCTGAAAAGCAGGTCTATAGAAAGGCACATACAGCCAGGTGGTGGTGGTGCACGCCTTTAATTCCAGCACTCGGGAGGCAGAAACAGGAGAATCTCTGTGAGTTCGAGGCCAGCCTGGTCTACAGAGCAAGTTCCAGGAATAAAGAAGAAAGGCACATATATTTGAACACGTAGAGCAGAGAGTGTAAAGGACTTAATGGTAAATAGCACGAGAGATACCATTGGGGAAAGAAAACATCCTGAAATGATATGCTGATTACACAACTTGAGAGATTACTAAAATGTGGATCCAAATACTCAGAAGGGATGGACTGTGTGCTGTGTGGAATACACGCACGCACACACACACACACACACACACACACACACACACACACACACACACTAAGAACCCAGAAACACTGTGGGTTTGGCATTCTATCTTTTACTGTAATACTGTGCAGTGAAAAGTGTTCTCTGGATGCTTCCTGGCTTCTGACTGTCACATAAGCAACCTTTTGCCCTTCTGCAAAACAAAAGCTCCCACTTATACTGAAGTACAGCAGAGAACATTCTCCCTTGACACCTGTCACTCTAAAACTCATGTCAGCAGACATAGCACCTTCCCTAACTCTTCTTCATGGCCTGTATTTTACTGACAGTGATGGGTGACATGGAGCCAACGCTTTCCCTTTGGCTGAATCAAGCTAAGCAAGAATGGCAGTAGCATCAACAATGTTCCTACATTAAAACATATTGTGTGACAGGAGCAGTGGTGATACAGGCCTTTAATTCCAGCACTCAGGAGGCAGAGACAGGCAGATAGATCTCTGTGAGTTCAAGACCAGCCTGGTCTACAGAGCAAGTTCCATAACAGCCAGAGCTACACAGAGAAACCTTGAATTAAAAACAAAACAGCAACCAACCAAACAAACCTTTTATGTGTCAAAGGAGGAGAGGAAGTGATAAAAACAGATGGAAACTATGAGAACATTATTCCCATCTGCTTCCACACACTCACTCAGTCAGTGCTAAGCGCTTGCATGACTTCCTGAGAACCTCCAGGAGTCCATCTCTGCTTACCTGAGCAGTTGTGCTCCGTCCACTCTGGCTGTCTCTCATCCTCAGCTCTGTGTACAGATACCAGATGTAACTGACGGTGCAGAAGAGTGAGGCAATGAACAGTATCTAGGTGAAAGTCAAGACAGCCCATCAAATTTGCCCCATTCCTATTTTCTTTTTTTTTTTCTTTTTGGTTTTTCGAGACAGGGTTTCTCTGTGGTTTTGGAGCCTGTCCTGGAACTAGCTCTTGTAGACCAGGCTGGTCTCGAACTCCCAGAGATCCGCCTGCCTCTGCCTCCCGAGTGCTGGGATTAAAGGCGTGCGCCACCACCGCCCGGCTTCCCCATTCCTATTTTCTTAAATTTACTCCATTATTCTCAAGATAAGATCTAACTTACCTAAACCATCCATCTTCATCTTACCCTTTAGACTGCTCAGAACCACAGATATCCACCTCCTCTACCTAACCGATCCACTTTTCTGAAGATTTTTCTATTATATTTTTAATTTATCATCATCATCATCATTGTGTGTGTATGTGCATCACAGCTCATATGTGGTCAGAGGACAGCTGTGGGTTAGGTTCTCTCCCTTTCCCCTTGACTTGGGTTCTAGGGATGGAACTACTCAGGTCACCAGGTTTATGTGGAAAATGCTTTCACCTTCTGAACCATTTCATGGGCTCTGTGCTCTTTTTGAAATAGAAAAGGTAGTTAGAATTTCAACTTTCAATAATAGTTAATATATTATTCCTTTTTCATTACTGTAACAAAAGATTAGAGGCAGGTTACTTTTGAGAGAGAGAGGATATTGGCTCAAAGTTCTGGAGGTACAGGGTTTAGGGGTCTCATCTTGTGATGCTGTCTTGATGTTAGAATCCTGGGGTGGTGTTGATGACCTCAGCAGAGGATGAAGAACATGTATGCTTATCTGTACCTGTGTGTCTTTCATGATAAAGCCCCCAGAACCAACTCATGTGCTTTAATAGTCTTACAGTTCTCATCATCGCCTGAAGATCCCCTCTAAACAGAAGAGCAAGTCTCCAACCTTCCAATGCCGTGCTTATGAATGTACGTATGTAACATGGAAAAGTCAGTGTCTGTGCGTGTGTTCACACATACATATCTGCAAGATTTGAGTAATTAAAACTCTACGCAAATTTTATGTGGACAAAATGTATTCAAGACACAGAAATGGCCTATGTTATTTTAACTAAACCTTTCATTCAAAACTTGAACTACACAGGCAAGATCATTTTAAAAAGAAAAAAGGGACCTCAGGTATCCCATTCTGGACTTGAACTTTTTATGTAATCAAAAATGGTCCTTTATTTGATTTTCTTGAGGAAGGGTATCTCTATGTAGTTCTGGCTGTTCTAAAGCTCACTATATAGACCAGGTAGGCCTCTTGATTTCACACAGATCCTCCTGCCTCTGCCTCTTAAGGGCTGGGATTAAAGATGTGGTTTTCACATCTTTAATGATCTTCAAAAATGATCTTAAAACTCTTGATTCTCTTGCCTCCACCTCTCAGGTTTATGGAGTGTTGTGACTGAAGCCAGGGCATCAGACATACAAAAGCAAGTGTTCTATCAATTGATGCGTCCCCAGCACTGATGTTTAAAAGAGCTTTCAGAAAAGCAGGTGCTAGACGTGCTCACCAGGGAAAGTATTTACTGCCAACCCTGGTACTGGAGCTGAATTTGATCCACAGGACCCATAAAGCAGAGAGAATAGATTCCTGAAATTGTTCTATGATCTCTCTACACACACACACACACACACACACACACACACACACACACACACACACACACAATCTGTGTATTGCCACATGGCTGTGGCTTACTGGCTAAAGTTCTGACCAGCATCTGTCTCCCGTGGTTCTATGTTGTCTCTCTGACTCCGCTATTCTTTCTCCCAGCATTCAGTCCAGTCCTCCCCACCTACCTAAGTTCTGCCCTATCAACAGGCCAAGGAAGTTTCTTTATTCACTAATGGTAATCACAGCACACAGAAGGGACTACCACATCACTTTCCCTTTTCTGTTTAAATAAAAAGAAAGGCTTTAACTTTAACATAGTAAAATTACATATAACAAAACAGTTATCAAGCAAGAATTACAGTTACAATGTTTATATCTACTTTATCTGTTGTCATAACTAAGGAAAACTATAACTATAACTTCTTCAACTTCATCAAAGACTCCAGAAGGGCACAATATTACCTAAGTAAACTGGAAGTACATTGTAAGCAACTTCCAAAACTCTAGAATTGACAGAGACATCTCGCTGCCTGGACAGTCACCCAAAGTTATTTTGTAACATTGGGGCATCCATCTTCAGCCTACAGGCCTCTAGTATCCAGCAGACTTTTTCACGAAGCAGAAAGTTTCAAAGACTGTTCCACCTATACTGGCAGTTTGTTTGTCACATTTTTCTGTGTCCTGCAGAATATCTAGCAGACTCTTTCATGAAGCAGGAACCCCAAAGGATCATCTCACGTTTAGGAAAGTTTAGCAGTCATTTCTCTGTGGGTCTTGCATGTACAGTTAAGCACTTCAGACAAGAGAAGTTTCTTGCCCAAATGGCTAAGAAGCCTCTTTGATGCCCATCTTCCTCTAGAAGTAATTGGTACTGCCAGGAGCAGACGTGTCTCATTGTCATAAAAAGTCCTAATTTATTAAAACATTTTAAATGCCATATTCTGAAGGTCTCTGAATTATTTGAAGAACACCTATTTAACTGAAATGCATCTCTGTACATCTAGAAAATCTAACTAACATGAATATAAGCTTGACTATTATAGATGATTATCTATTAACTAATATTACTTAATTATACCTTACATTTTTAAATGAGCTACACAAACACAATACCTTAATCAAGAACAGAAATACATATACATATAACAAAACTGACCTTAAATAATAATCAATAAACCAAGATCCATACCAATGCAAATTATTCATATCATATCTCCCTTTAATGTAAACAAACATTTATAGACAATATGGGGATATGGGCATAATTTTTTTCTCTCCAAACTGCTTCCTGCTATTTTTTGGGTAAAGTAATTTTTTGAGGGCATTTTTGAGGTGTTCATGGCAACCTTTTAGGGCATCTTGGTCCATCAAACCATATTAGCCTGGAATGAATCCACAGGTTCTCATTCTCTGTGGAGACAAAAGAAAAACCTCTTTTCCAAAGCACCATATCCTTAGACCCAAATTCTTAAGTCAAGATACCTTTATAATATACATTCTGGTTTAGCTTAGCAGCCCATACAATGAAATGTCTCTCTGTACTTGGCTCCTTCACAGTCAAAAATTTCAAAGAAAACACAATATACATAATGCAGACTCTCTGTATATAGTCCATCTTTACGTGGCTTATTTTTCTTTACTCCCTTTAATCTATGACAGTCTTTACTCTGTCTCTGTCTCTCTTTGGTTGTTTGAGATAGGCTTTATTTGTAGCTTTGGAGCCTGTCCTGGAACTAGCTCTTGTACACCAGGCTGGTCTCTAACCCACAGAGATCTGCCTGCCTCTGCCTCCCAAGTGCTGGGATTAAAGGCGTGCGCCACCACCACCCGGCTTGTACTCGGTCTCTTTAAAGACTTTTTTTTTTCTTTATGGTACCTGGAGGGACAGCTGTGGGGGCTGGAAACCAAGCTCTTATATTTTTGGTTGTGTGTCTCGCCTTTAATGGCTGAACCACCCCTCCAGGCCTAAAGACTTTTTTTTAAAAAACAATTTACTTCTTTCCAACTCTCTGTACTTTTTCTTCTCTTTCCCAAACCTATGTACATCTATCCAACACTTTTTTTTTTTTTGGTTTTTCGAGACAGGGTTTCTCTGTAGCTTTGGAGCCTGTCCTGGCACTAGCTCTTGTAGACCAGGCTGGTCTCGAACTCCCAGAGATCCGCCTGCCTCTGCCTCCCGAGTGCTGGGATTAAAGGCGTGCGCCACCACCGCCCGGCTTATCCAACACTTTTATACATCCTTTTTATCTGGATTTTTCTTTATTGCATTTCTATAATTATTTACTGTCCAGGAGTGCTTTTTATAATGCTAAGCACTTCTTAAAACTTAAGCTGTGCCATTACTATGACATATATGGTACTTCCTGCTCCCTCAGCACAGTCCAGCATGGTGGAGCTGCTCACCACCTCTGAGACATGCACAGTGCCCCATCTCTAGGCACACAACCTGTCCATGCCGTCATTAAGAAAGCTGCAGCAGTCTGCTTACAAGCCCATCTCCCAAAAGAGTCAGAAGTTGTGCTGGCAGCGTAGCCCAGAAAGCTGGCATTTTAAAATGGCTGTGGCGTTTTTTCTGCTATGGCTGAATCAGGAAAATCTCTCTTAAAGGAGCTGCGACATGCCGCCAGCAAACAGCAAGAAGCTGTGTTAAACTCTGTATTTTTGTGTCTAGAATTCCTTTTCAAACTCTCTCAGGTTTTAAGTGGATTTAGCTGGCCACGTGAGCTTTGGTTCAGTTCCCAGCACCCGCAGCAGACTACTCAAAACTGCCTGTAGCTCCAGCTCTAAGGAGTTCTGATACCCTCTTCTGGACTGCATAAGCACCCTCATGCATGTGTACATAGACACATATTCATAAATAAAATAAAATGCATAGTTTTCCTTTAAAGGAACCAAAGAGCTAATTCATACAATAAAAAAGAAACCACATAATATCATGTAAGGGATGAATTCCTGCTCCTACACAGTTATGGTAACAGGATTTACTCTTCATCCTCATGTAAGCAAAAGCTGGAGCTGGGCAGACAGTTCACTGTATGAAACACTTACCACACCAATGAGGGAAATTCAAATCCCCAGCACCCACAGATAAAAGTCAGGCATAGGCCAGAAAGATGGTTCAGCAGACAGAGGCACTGGTTGCCAAGCTTGAAAATCTGAGTTCAATCCTTGAATCCTTGGGATTCTCCCTCCTGCCCCCCCTCTCTCATACACACACACACACACACACACACACACACACACACTATATATATATATATAAATATATATAATTGTGCATATATATGTATATAATTTTTATAATTATATACATATATTTATAATTGTATAAATAGAAGTATTTAGTATATACAGTTATATATTACATATGAATATATTGTATATATGTTTATAATTATATATACATTATTATATATATATATATACAATTAAAAAAGAAGTCAGGCTCTGCTGCATGTGTTTGTGCTTCCAACACTGGAGGGCAAGGACAGGTGAATCCTAGAACCTTATTGGCCAGTTTGCCTAGTCACAGCGATGAGCTTCAGAGAAAATGAGAAACCCTGTCTCAAGAAATATGGCATAAAACTATAAAGAAAGACAGCCATCATCTTCCTCTAGCCTCCACATACATGCTCACAAATGCATGCACATACCATATGTGCATATGCACAGACCACGCACACAGATGTAACTAACCTAAGTGATTTTGGGAAACAGTATTTTGTCCATATATTAAAAGGCAAAAAGGGACTGGAGGGATGGCTCAGTGGTTAAGGGCACTGACTGCTCTTCCAGAGGACCCGGGTTCAATTCCCAACACTCAGATGGCAGCTCACACCTGTCTGCAATTCCAGTTCCAGGGAATCTGACACCTTCACACCAATGGACATCAAATAAATTTCTTTTTAAAAAAGGCAAAAAGAACTGTAACAACACAAAAAGACAATTACTACATATAGAGCTTAGAGAGCCAGACCGGAGTGTGGTCTAGAGTAGTGGTTGATAGGGGCAAGGGGGAAGGGAGTATCTGTCCACCAATTCACTTTGGAGAGTGATGGGATAGGCCGCACAGGATTTGGGTAAGATTGTAATGTCTAAAATTAATTGGGGTAGTGTGTACTTGGGGTCTATACCTTATGAAAAGGTTAGTTGATGACAACCAAAAGAAGGGATGAAAATAGAGCTCTATTGCAGTAGGATGGTACTATTTGGTGAGTCAAACCCACAGAAATAAAGGTTAAAATGTATCCTCCACCACCAAAAAAAGAGATAAACTTAATATAACTATAAACATGCTGTGTCTTTCATTCTTTTCTTAGCTTCTTTAAAAACACATTATAAGCCGGGTTGTGGTAGCACACATTTAATTCCAGCACTTGGGAACCAGAACTCACTCTGTAGACCAGGCTGGCTTCAAACTCACAGAGATCTACCTACCTCTGCCCAGTTACCACTGTTTTTTTTTTTTTAAAAAAAAGTCTGTGGTTGTATTTTGTTTGTGCTATAACAAATAAAGCTTGCCTGAAGATCAAAGCAAAGAACTAAGCCACTAGTTAGCCATAGGGGCTGGGCAGTGGTGGCACATACCTTTAATGCCAGCACTACAGAGGTTATGGCTGGGAGGAGAGAAGAGCACACACAGCATTCAGTCTGAGGATTTGTGGAGACAGGATCTTGTCCACTTTGGTCTAAGGATTGGGTAGAGATAAAAGGTCTCTCCTTTACTTCTCTGATCTTTCAGCATCTACCCCAATATCTGACTCAGGGTTTTTATTATTTAGAACAACTGGAATTCATGCTACACATGTCCCCAGTAAATGTGCAATATGATCTAGTCGACTGTTCTTCCCTTTTGCTGACCTAGAGAATGATCTTCTGTGATAAAAAATAAATAAATAAACAACAAATCAGACTGCCAACGGTTACCAGGTGTCAGGCCTGTCACTCCAGCACGTGGAAAGACAGGACAATCATGAGTTAAGGTCATCCTAGGCTGTACCATGAGGAAACACGCACACACTTAGAGATTAACAAAGGAAACAATCTTTCACAATAGCACATGACCACTGTTCTGCTGGAACCTCCAGATCACTCCTGCTAGATCCCTCCCTCTCTCTCTCTCTCTTCAAATCCCACCATCTCAGAGAAACTGCAAGAAAGAAAAGGTGCCAAAAACACAGTTCCACATTCTTGATGGTTAGAGCAGCTCCTCCCCTAAAGTTGCCAGCAGTCTAAGGTCCCGCCCAAGCATTCCAGCTTTTGACCAGACTTGGGCACAAACCTAGCTTGTGACACACTTTATCATCTCTCACCTACAGGCTATATAAGCTTCCTGCTTTAGTTCTGGCATGTAACTTCTGCCTTGATTTCTGGAGTTGCTTTGCTCAAATAAACCTGTTCTTTTACTTTTTCAGTTCGGCTTGATCTGGCTTTCTGTGTGGGTGGAGAAACCTTTATCAGGGTATGGAAAACCTATTAACTACTAGTTTTGGCTAACACACAAGGAGAAACCATCTCAAACAGAGAACTGTGGCCCAAGGCTTATGGCCTTACCCTTACCCTTAAATCTCTTTTATGTCTTGGCCTCTGGTCACACTTTGAACAATTTAAACAAAGACAGTAGACTCCAAGTCAGGCCACTTAAGCAGATGTGAGACTTACACAGCAAAGATATTGTCAGGGTTACTTAAGTACAGCAAGAAATGTTGTTCTTGGGCTGGAGAGATGGCTCAGCGGTTAAGAGCATTGCCTGCTCTTCCAAATGTCCTGAGTTCAATTCCCAGCAACCACATGGTGGCTCACAACCATCTGTAATGAGGTCTGGTGCCCTCTTCTGGCCTGCAAGCATACACACAGAAAGAATATTGTATACATAATAAATAATAAATAAATATTAAAAAAAAGAAGTGTTGTTCTTTTCAAATAGTTATTACCCAGGGTCATCTTGCCTGCAGGAACTATGCTTCTCCTGTTAAAGACTTAATGACAATAATAACCTTGCACTGGCCCTCTGAGCTGCCTATTGGAAGCCTGTTCTTTGATATAAAAGGGCCTAATGGGCTGGCTGTAAATCAGGGCTATCTCCTTTTGTTATAGAAATAGTACCTAATCAGAGGTCAATCTTGGTAAATAAACATTAGCAGAAACTTTCTCAAATTCAGAGAGAGAACTCAAAAGAATGGAGTGGAGAAGATGTGAAGACACTGGATGCCCTTTTCTATACATACACACTCTCCAAATAGTACAAACACACACATGCAAACATGAGCATGCACGCACACACCACACACACGCTCACACCCGCCATAAGTGTTTGTGTACATATAAACTTACACACATGCATTCACACTTATGCAAACACACACACCACACACATAGGCAAACACACATCCCAAAGTGGGAAGAGGATGAGGAGAAAAATAAACAGGATGAAGAAGAAGAGAAACAGGTAAGCCAGTATGGTGGTTTATGCCTGTAATCCCAGCGCTTGAGAGGCTGAGGCAGGAGGATGGCTGTGAGTGCAAAAAATTACCTGGGGCCGGGCGTTGGTGGCGCACGCCTTTAATCCCAGCACTCGGGAGGCAGAGGCAGGCGGATCTCTGTGAGTTCGAGGCCAGCCTGGTCTACAAGAGCTAGTTCCAGGACAGGAACCAAAAGATACGGAGAAACCCTGTCTCGAAAAATCCAAAAAAAAAAAAAAAAATTACCTGGGATAAATACTGAGTTTCCTTATAACCTGTGTTGGAGTGAGAAAGTATAAAGAATAGTAATTTCACTTAAGGCCAGTAGAGGGAGCCAGGATATCATGAAACAGATTCCTGAATGGACTCGGGCACAATAAACCATCTTCTTTCATGTTCTTATAAGGAAAAGGAGAGGAATCTGATCAGGCCTGGGGGAAAAATTGATTATTTTTAAAAAATTAAAAATTTGACCGGGCGGTGGTGGCGCACGCCTTTAATCCCAGCACTCGGGAGGCAGAGGCAGGCGGATCTCTGTGAGTTCGAGACCAGCCTGGTCTACAAGAGCTAGTTCCAGGACAGGCTCCAAAACCACAGAGAAACCCTGTCTCGAAAAACCACAAAAAAAAAAAAAATTGGCTGTGCGGCGGTGATGCACACCTTTAATCCCAGGACTTGGGAGGCAGTGCCAGGCAGATCTCTGAGTTCGAGGCCAGCCTGGTCTACATAGGGACAGCCAGGAGAAACCCTATTTTGAAAAAAATAATAATAATAAAGTTAAAAACCTAAAAAAAATATTCTAAAAGCCTGAAAGGCAGTGTCATATTGTTTACTATTAACATTATTGTAGTTAATCTTGTTTTTGTTGTTGCTGCTATTGTTCGTTTATTTGAAACAGGGTTTCTTGGACTCAAGAGAGATTCTCCTGACTCTGCCTCAGAGTGCTGAGATTAAAGGCATGTGACTCCCCTCCCACCCCCAGCAATGTTTTCATTTTCAACATCAACGAGAAGTAATGCAAGTCTATTATTCTACTTTGTTTTTTCTTTAGAGACTCAGAAATCATCTCTATTTTTCTGAATCAGGCAAGGGCCCATTTAATTACTATCACTTGGGGAAGGGAAGCAGGAGAGCCTCCTGCTCAAATCTGCATTTGGACTTTCAGTCCTTCAAATTAAACAGAGTGTAGGCTAATATTTCTCCAGACCTTATAAGAAGAGTAAAGCTTTTTATTTATTTATTTTTATTTTATGTGCATTGGTGTTTCGCCCGCATCCATGTCTATATCACTTTGAGCTGGATCAACAGACAATTGTGAGCTGACATTTAGGTGCTGGGAACTGAACCTGGGTCCCCTGAAAGAGCAGCCAGGTCCCAACCACTGAGCCATTTCTAGAGCCCCAGTAAAGCTTTTTAAACGGCTCTTTAAAAGGCTCATTAGTTTTCACTTAGTATTAAATGAACATGCTAGACTAAGGAGATGAGGGATGAGCTATTACCCATATCTTCCCCCACACCCAATACAGTATGTGCAAACAGCCAATCCCAGAGTCTTGGTTTTCTTTATCTTTTGTTGGTTTTGTTTTTGAGGCAGGGTCTCCTGTCACTTAGGCTGACCTTAAGATCACTATATCGGTGAGCATGAACCTGAACTATTACTCCTCCTGCCTCTACCTCCACAGTGCTGGCTACATACAGGACCCATAAAACCCAGTTCATAACCCTGATATTCAGTCAGAACTAAAAGATCTGAAATGTCACATTGGTGGCACAGACCTGAAATCCTCACCCCTGAAAGTTGAGACAGGAGGACTGCCACACCTGTGAGGCTAGTCTGAGTCTCACAGTAAGTTCTATGTCAGCAAGGTAATGAGGTCCTGTCAAACAAATCTTGATTTTTTTTTTTTTGGTTTTTCGAGACAGGGTTTCTCTGTGGCTTTGGTGCCTGTCCCAGAACTAGCTCTTGTAGACCAGGCTCTGGTCTCGAACTCCCAGAGATCTGCCTGCCTCTGCCTCCCAAGTGCTGGGATTAAAGGCGTGTGCCACCACTGCCCGGCTAAATCTTGATATTCTTATTAGCTTATTTACAAGATGAATGCACCTAAAATTCTTAGTAGAAATAAATAAATAGGTCAAGGTTATTACAGGGAATAGTTTTAAATTTATTCTTAAATTTTTGTTAGTTATTTCAATAATCTGAGTATCACGTTTTCAATATTGAAAAAATTATTTGTAATCCTTGATATTTAAACAATTGGAGGATCAAACAATCACCCAATGATCATGTTACCTAGCCCCTCACAGGTAAAGGGTATAAGGTCCTTATATTCACAATCACTGGAGAAATTAGGAATGTTACACACACAGGGTTATCGTCTCAATAGAGGCAATGGATACCTGATTTCCACCCTGAAGGCTGGATCTGGCTGTAGTTCATAGTTTGGTGACCCCTGCTGACTGTAGGGCCAGGTCACATCTGAATCCCCCTAGACTATTATGTTTATCCCAGACTCTTCTTAGACCTTTCTTTATCTTGAGCATTGTTTCAAGTCAATAAAACCAATCTATATGGGAGATGTCACTTACACTTTATAACAACTTAGGTAACATGTATGTTATCTGTAGGTCCAGGCCCCTCCTAACTCCCAGTCTTTCTCCTAGACCCTTATCTTGAGCATTGTTGTGGTAGTTTGAACATAACTGGCCCCCATAATCTCATAAGGAATGGCACTCTTAGGAGGTGTGGATTTGTTGGAATGGGTATGCCCTTGTTAGAGGAAGTGTGTCACTGTGAGGGTGGGCTGTGGGTTTCCTATGCTCAGGATACTGCCCAGTGTCTCAGTTGACTTCCTGTTGCCCACAAGATGTAGGGCTCTCAGCTAATAGCACGATGTCTACCTGCATGCTGTCACATACCACCATGGTGATAACAGACTGAACCTCTGAAACTGTGAGCAAAATCACCCAAATTAAATGCATTCCTTTATAAAAATTGCCATGGTCAAAAGGAGAGATGGCTCAGTAGTTGAAAGCACTGGCTGCTCTTCAAGAGGACTGAGGTTCAATTCCCAGTACACACATGGCAACTCAGAAGTATCTCTAACACCAGGATCCAACACCCTCACACAGACATACATGCAGGCAAAACATTAACAAAATAAAATAAAAACAGATAAATAAATAAAAGAGTTGCCATGGTCATGGTGTTTCTTCACAACAATAAAAACGCTAAGTTTCGGAGTCAGAGAACCTGTGTTTTAAGGAAGAGGTCATATGGACTCTATAAAAGAATTTCAGTGTAAATATGTCTTAAGCTTAGTTGAACACATAGGATTGAGTTGATTATCATTAGAAAACTCTTTTTCAAGATGGTGCCATGCTTAAACATGGCTAAAGTAAACTGCCTGAGATGAGGCCGTAGACGTTTGCCGCCGCACCTGTTGCTGAAAAATGCTGAACAGGATTACCTTCTTGCCTGTCAAGGAGCAGCACTCTGCTGGCCCTGAGATCTGCAGAGACCTGCACACAAACTATTCTAAATTGTAGGGCTTAGAGTTAGGAGAGGTAAGCCAAAGGGGTCAGACAGGCGCTAGAACAAGCAAAGATCATTAACTCTTCAGCTTTTATCTAACTTCACTGCTACCCTAAGAATCTATCATTTCTCCTCTTGTAAGTATGAAAACTATGACTCAGAGATTTTAGAATGACTAGAAAGTGCATGGCTACTTGTCATCATGAAGGTTTTTTTTTTTTAAAAAAACTTAATTTCTGCTGTTTTGAGATGAGGCTTCTCCATGTAGCCATAGCTGTCCTGGACCTTACTCTGTAGACCAGGGTGGCCTCGACCTCAGAGATCTGCCTGCCTCTGCCTCTAGAGGCTATGTAGCTGAAGACTCTAAACCTTAACTCTAACCAACAAACATCATGTCATTTGCAACCCAAACTGACATGTCTACAGTATGTGACAGGCATGTTCTTTCAGGAAATAGAAACTGGACATTTCAGTCCAGTATACCCAAGAATAAAGACACGCCGCAAGGCATTTCTGACGTTATCACTGTTCCCTGCTCCTGTTTCTAACGGCAGCTGTTTCTGCCAAACAGAAGTCTGAGCAGAGCAGCACTCTGAGGCCCTTAGGGAAAAGACACAGAATTTGTTCCTGACTCTAGCTTGAACAAGCAAGCAGCTATCTAGTGAGAACCCTTCAGTATCACAGACCATGAAACAGTAGACACTGCAGGTAAGGACAAGGACTCACTCATATGTGACTTTGGCACGATAAAACCTGTTTACTGATTGGCTAGGCTGACAAAAGAAATAACCCTTTAAAAACCCCAAATAGGGGGCTGGAGAGATGGCTCAGCGGTTAAGAGCATTGCCTGCTCTTCCAAAGGTCCTGAGTTCAATTCCCAGCAACCACATGGTGGCTCACAACCATCTGTAATGGTGCCCTCTTCTGGCCTTCAGGCATACACACAGAAAGAATATTGCATAAATAAATAAATAAATAAATATTTAAAAAAAACCCAAATATTCTATTAAGCAAAAACAAAGGTTATTCCTGATGGCTTGGTTATCTGAGCCATTTTGCTTCCTAGTAAGATCTGGAACGGAAGCCCAGGTCTGAGTAAATGTCAACTTCTTCTATTCCAGCTCGGGTGAAGTGGCCTCAGGTACTCCAGCTTGGCCAAGCACATACCCTCACAGCTCTGAGCTCCATTACAGCCTTCCACTACGAAGTCAAGTTCAGGAACAGCAGTCACATGATTGAGCTATGCAAACACAAGATGAACAAGTCTACTTATTTTTCTTTTTTCTTTCCTTTTATTCATTTTTTTATTAAAAGAAAACAAACTTTTTTCATTATACATACCAATCCAAGTTCCCATTCCCTATCCTCTTCCCATTTCCTCCACATACCCTCCCGCCCCACCCCCATCGAATCATAAAGAGGGTAAGGCACATTGCTTTGTGGAAGGCCCAAGGCCCTCCCTACTATATCTAGGCTGAGCAAGGTTTCCATCCAAAGAGAATAGGTTCTCGAAAAGCCAGTACATGCAGTAGGGATAAATCCTGGTGTTGCTGCCAGTGGCCCCTCAGTCTGTCCCAGCCATGTAAGTGACAACCACATTCAGAAGGACCAGTTTAGTCTTATGCTTGTTCCTTCCCAGTTTGGCTGGTGTTGATGAGCTCCCATTAGCTCAGGCAAACTGGTCTTGACCTCTTTACTTATATTTTCACTCCTCCTACTCTTCAATTGGACGTTGGGAGCTTAGCCCAGTGCTCTGATGCAGGTCTCAACCCTTATTCATCCAGGCAGAGAAGGAAAATCAAGGAAGAAACTTCTTGAAGCTTCAGCAGTCTAGCCCAAGAACAACATTCATTGGCTGATAATGAAGCCGGTCTAAGAACACACAGAAAGGTGTCCACAATAATAATGGGTTTCTGATAGGGCTAAGTTTACTATTTATTTTTTAGAGATTTATTTTTATTTTATGTGTATGTGTGTTTTTTGCCTTCACTCTGCATGCACCACATTTGTGCTTGATCCCTGAGAAGCCAAAACAGAGTATCAGACCCCTGGAGCAGGAGGTGTGTTGAGAATGGAACCTGGTCCTCTGCAAGAATAAGTGCTCTCCCCCCTGAGTTGTCTCTTCAGCACTTTTTTTTAAAGGGTTTATTTATTCATTATGCGTACAGTGTCCTGCCCAGAAGAGGGTACCAGATCTTATTACCGGTGGCTGTGAGCCACCATGTAGTTGCTGGGAATTGAACTCAGGAACTCTGAAAGAGCAGCCAGTGCTCTTAACCGCTGAGCCATCTCTCCAGCCTAAGAACCACTATCTTTGAGGTTATATTTTTAACAAGTTTCTTTTTCTCTTTTCTTTTTTTGAGACAGGGTTTCTCTGTGGTTTTGGCGCCTGTCCTGGAACTAGCTCTTGTAGACCAGGCTGGTCTCGAACTCACAGAGATCCGCCTGCCTCTGCCTCCCAAGTGCTGGGATTAAAGGCGTGCGCCACCACCGAGTAGCAAGTTTCTCTTTTTCAAATGACATTTATCTTATAAATAATATTTTTTTCCCTTTTTGGCTTTTTGAGACAGGTTTCTCTATGCAATGGCCCTGGTTATCCTGAAACTCACTTTGTAGACCAGGCTGGCTTCAAATTCATAGAAATCCACCTGCCTCTGCCTTTCTAGTGCTGGGATTAAAGGAGTATGCCACCATTGCCTGAAGGGATTTTATTGTTATTCATCTGCAAAATTATAAAGTCTAAGAACCACCGAGTTCTTTGGCATGTCACATAGCTTTCCTAGAAAAGCAGCACTTTTTTTTTTGTTTTTGTTTTTGTTTTTTGTTTTTTTTTTTTCGAGACAGGGTTTCTCTGTGGTTTTGGAGCCTGTCCTGGAACTACCTCTTGTAGACCAGGCTGGTCTCGAACTCTGCCTCCCAAGTGCTGGGATTAAAGGCGTGTGCCACCACCGCCCGGCTGAAAAGCAGCACTTTCAACAGTGGAAATCGAGTGTACATTTGGCAGGCAGATCTCTGGGAGTGGAAGGTCAGCCTGGCCTACAAAGCAAGTTCTAGGACAGCCAGAGCTGCTACACAGAGAAAACCTGTTTTGAAAAAAAAAAATAACAAGCAAACAAACAAATGGTTCCCATAGGCCCATAGGGAGTGGTACTATTAGGAGGTGTGGCCTTGTTGGTGGAAGTGTGTCACTGGGGATGGGCTTTGAGGTTCCAAATGCTCAAGTCTTTAATACCAGCATTTGGTAAGCAGAGGCAGGTGGATCTGAGTTCCAGGGAGGTTTGGTCTACAAAGGAAGTTCAAGGATGGCCAGAGCAACACAGAGAAACAATTTTGAAAAAAAAAAAGTCAAAAAATGCTCAAGCCAGGCCCAGTATCTATCTATCTATCTCTCTCTCTCTCTCTCTCTCTCTCTCTCTCTCTCTCTCTTTCTCTCTCTCTCCTGCCTATGAATCTGGATGTAGAACTCTCAGCTACTTCTCCAGCACCATGTCTGCCTGCACACCACCATGTCCTGCCATGCTGATAATGGACTGAACCTCTAAACTGTAAGCTACCCCAATTGAACACTTTCTTTTAGAGGTGTTCTTGTTGTCTCATCACAGCAACAGAACACTAAGACAATGGGCAAGGATGGAAGGAAAGAAAGAAATTCAGGTAAATGTCAACATTATATCTCCCTGGCATTATGAGAACAAGCTGTCTTTGAGCTCACGCTGCTGCTGCTGCAACCATGTTCTTTTAAGAAACCCATCAAGGTAGAAAAGACCCAACTCCTGAATATGGTTCTCTGACTTCTACATATGCAACACTGCATATGCACATGAGAGCATGTGCACACACGCACACACACATAGAACATGATCTAGAAATATTATAAAAAATGGAGACCAGAAGGTGGATTGTGGATGGAAGTCAGAGATGGAGAAGTGAACTGTCCAGAAGTTAGTCTCTTAACCTACATGGTCTCATCAAGTGTGTGCCTTGATGTAATAGGTAATGTTGTTAACTTGTTGGATGTAGAATCATATAGGAGCTGGTGAGGTGTACTTATCTGAGTGGAGAAGACTCATCCTGCATGTGTGTGTCACTGTCCCATGGGCAAGGATGGAAGAAAGAGGGGGAGGGAGAAAGCCAGTATTGAGTAGCAGCATTGTCCCACCCTGACATGGTGTCATCTAGATCATGTTCCTGCTGCCATCACATTCTGCATAAATGTATGGAGCCAATGTTACACATCAGGACTGTTTATCATGAGCTAGTGTGGGTCACGACAAAATTATAACTTACAGCAATGGAGGGCTGGAGAGATGGCTCAGTGGTTAAGAGCACTGTCTGTTCTTCCAGAGGTCATGAGTTCGATTCCCAGCAACCACATGGTGGCTCACAAACATCTGTAATGAGATCTGGCGCCCTCCTCTGGCATGTGGGCATACATGGAGGCAGAATGTTGTGTACATAATAAATAAATAAATCTTTAAAAAAAAACTTACAGCAATGGATAATTCAGATGTCAACCCACCTGAGAAATTACTCTCAGATGGAGGAACCCTGTCTGGTAAAGCCAACAGGGCCACTGACTCAGAAAACTGTGGCTTTCATCTGTAATTTTGCTTTTGCAATAACAGCTGTGGTATCTCCCCATTACCAATCATTTTCATTTAATATGTACATGTAGACCTAGGACGGAGAGGGCCTGAGGAAACAAGCTGCACCAGGAGCAGAAGATGTAAGCAAATTCAGTCCCAGGAACCAGCCCAGCCCCAGAACACTGGCAGATCAGGACTGAAGGAGGGACCAGATCCAGAGTCAGCGATCTCTACCAGAACAGGTCCAACTCCAAGCCAAGGACTTCTGCAGGGGAGATCCAGGCCAGGATTTACAGAAACAGATCAAAGCCAGTGTCCTAGGCCAAAGTAGGCCAGAGACAGCAAACTCCAAGGGAGCAGAGCAAGTACAGGAGCACTGAGCTCTCTGGAACAGGAGTAACCAATGGGGTAACTAGAACTGTGACTCTGACTGAACCATGAGGAACAACCATATGAGCTTTGGAATCACTGGCACCAAGAAGATTATTCAACAGAATCTCCGACAGCCCCAACCACACCTGAAATAGAAACAATAAAGAAAACACAAGCCAAAGAAATTACAGAAACAGAAAATGTGAGAAAAAGATAAGGAACCACAAATGCAAGCATGAACCGCAGAATACAAGACATGGAAGAGAGAATCTCAAGTGCTGAAGATACAATAGAGGAAATAGACTCATCACTTAAAGAAAACATTAAATCTAACAAAAGCTGAACCCACAACATCCATGAAATATGGGACACCATGAAAAGGCCAAATCTTAGAATAATAGGTATAGAAGAAGGAGAAGTTCAACTCAAAGGCACAGAAAATTTATTTATCAAAATCATAGTAGAAAACTTTCCCTACCTAAAGAAAGATATGTCTATGAAGATACAAGAAACTTACAAAACATCAAATAGACTAGCTGCAAAAAAAAAGTCCTCTCACCACATAATCATGAAAACACTAAACATACAGAGTAAAGAAAGAATATTAAGAACTGCAAAGGAAAAAGGCCAAGTAACATATAAAGGTAGATCTATCAGAATTACACCTGACTTCTCAGTGGAGACAATGAAAGCTAAAAGGTCAGAGTCAAGCATTATGCAAACATTAAGAGACCACAGATGCCAGCCCAGACTACTATACCCAGCAAAACTGTCAATCACCATAAAAGGACAAAACAAGAGATTCCATGACAAATCTAGATTTCACTAATACCTAGCAACAAACACAGCCCTACACAAAATACTAGAAGGAAAACTCCAACCCAAGGAAGATGGCTACACCAACAAAAACACAGACAATTGATGATCTCATAACAGCAAATCCCGAAGAAGAAAAAAATGCACAAGTTAACATCACTAATTAACAGGAGATAGCAACCACTGGTTATTAATATCCCTTAATGTAAATGGACTCAATTCACCTATTAAAAAGCCACAGGCTAACAGACTGGATACAAAAAGAGAATCCATCCTTCTTCTGCATACAAGAAACGCATCTCAATCTCAAAGACAGACATCGTCTCAGAGTAAAAAGTTGGGAAAAAATATACCAATCAAATGGACCCAAGAAACAAGCTGGTGTAGCTATCCCAATACCTACCAAATAGACTTCAAGCTAAAATCAGTCAAAAGAGACAACAAAGGTTATTTCATATTAGTCACAGGAAAAATCCATCAAAAGGAAATTTCAATACTGAATGAACATCTATGCCCCAAATACAAGGGCACCCTCATATGTCAAAGAAACACTTCTAAAGCTTAAATAATACACTAAACTCCACACACTAATAGTGAGAGACTTCAATACTCCCCTCTCACCACTGGACAGGTCAATCAGACAAAAAAATGAACAGAGAAATAAGAGAACTAACAGATGTTATGACTCAAATGGACTTAACAGATATCTATAGAATATTCCATCCAAACAGAAAAGAATATACCTTCTCAGCACCTCATGGAACTGTCTCAAAAATTGACCACATGCTCGATAACAAAACAAACCTCAACAAATACAAAAAAATTGGAATAACCCTATGTACCTTATCAGATCACCATGCTTTAAAACTAGAAGTCAACAGCAATACTAATTCCAGAAAACCCACAAACACATGGAAATTAAACAATGCTCACCTGAATCATCAATGGGTCAAGGAAGAAATAAAGGGGGAAATTAAAGACTTACTAAAATTCAATGAAAATGACCACACAACATACCCAAATTTATGGGACACAATGAAAGCAGTGTTAAGAGGCAAGTTCAAAGCACTAATCGCCTACATAAAGAAGCTGGAAAATCACATACTAGTGATTTAACAAAACATTTGAAAACTTTAGAACAAAAAGAAGCAAACTCACCTAAGAGAACTAGATGGCAGGAAATAATCAAATTGAGAGCTGAAATAAACAAAATAGAAACAAAAAAAAAACAATACATAGAATCAATGAGACAAAAGCTAAGCTGGGCAATGATGGCGCACGCCTTTAATCCCAGCACTTGGGAGGCAGAGGCAGGCGGATCTCTGTTAGTTCGAGACCAGCCTGGTCTACAGAGCTAGTTCCAGGACAGGCTCCAAAGCCACAGAGAAACCCTGTCTCGAAAAACAAAACAAACAAAACAAAACAAAAAAATCTGGCTCTTCGAGAAAAATCAACAAAATAGCCAAACCTTTATCCAAACTAACCAAAAGGCAGAAAGAGAATATCCAAACTAACAAAATCAGAAATGAAAAGGGGGATATAACTACAGACACGGAGGAAATACAGAGGATCATGTCATATTTTGAAAACCAGTCCTCCACAAAATTGGAAAACGTAAAGGAAATGGACAACTTTCTGGATAAATATCACTTACCAAAATTAAATCAAGACCAGATAAGCAAATTAAACAGACCTATAACTGCTGAAGAAATAGAAACAGTCATCAAAAGTCTCCCAACCAAAAAAAGCCCAGGACCAGATGGTTTCAGCTCAGAATTCTACAAGACTTTCAAAGAAGAACTAATACCAATACACCTCAAATTATTCCACAAAACAGAAACAGAAGGAACATTGCCAGACTCTTTTTATGAGGCTACAATTACACTGATACCCAAACCACAGAAAGACATTACTAAGAAAGAGAATTACAGACCAATCTCACTCATAAACATTGATGCTAAAATACTGGCAAATCCAAGAACTCATCAGAACCATCATCCACTATTATCAAGTAGGCTTCATCCCACAGATGCAGGGATGGTTCAACATACGAAAAGCTGTCAACGTAATCCACCATATAAACAAGCTGAAAAATAAAAACCACATGATCATCTCATTAGATGCCGAAAAAGCTTTTGACAAAATACAACATCCCTTCATGATAAAGGTCTCGGAGAGAGCAGGGATACAAGGAACATATCTAAACATAATTAAGGCAATATACAGTAAGCCAACAGCCAACATCAAACTAAATGGAGAGAAACTCCCAGCAATTCCACTAAAATCAGGAACAAGACAAGGTTGTCCACTCTCTCCATATCTATTCAATATTGTTCTTGAGGTCCTAGCTAGAGCAATAAGACAGCAAAGAGAGATCAAGGGGATACAAATTGGAAAAGAAGAAGTCAAACTCTGACTGTTTGCTGATGATATGATAGTTTACATAAGTGATCCCAAAAATTCTACCATGGAAATTCTACAACTCATAAACACTTTCAGCAATGTAGCAGGATACAAGCTTAACTCAAAAAAATCAGTAGCCCTCCTGTACACAAATGATAAAAAGGCTGGAGAAGCTGGGCGGTAGTGGCGCACGCCTTTAATCCCAGCAATTAGAGGGCAGAGGCAGGTGGATCTCTGTGAGTTCGTGGCCAGCCTGGTATACAAGAGCTAGTTCCAGGACAGGCTCCAAAGCTACTAAGAAACCCTGTCTCAAAAAAAAGACCAAAAGGGGGGGGCTGGGGAAGAAATCAGAGAATCAACACCCTTCACAATAGCCACAAATAGCATAAAATATCTCAGAGTAACTCTAACCAAACAAGTAGAAGACTTGTATGACAAGAACTTTAAATATTTGAAGAAAGAAATTAAAGAAGACACCGGTAGTTGGAAAGATATCCCATGCCCTTGGGTAGGCAGAATTAACATAGTAAAAATGGCAATCTTATCAAAAGCAATCTACAGATTCAATGCAATACCCATCAAAATCCCAGCAAAATTCTTCAAAGACCTCAAAAGAATGGCACTCAACTTCATATGGAAAAGAAAAAAGCCCAGGATAGCCAAAACAATCCTGTACAATAAAAGAACTTCTGGAGGCATCCCTCCCTGACTTCAAACTCTACTACAGAGCTACAATTCATAAATTAATACAATTAATAAATGGGACTCCTGAAACTGAAAAGCTTCTATAAAGCAAAGGATACGGTCAACAAGACAAAACAACAGCCTACAGAATGGGAAAATATCTTCACTAACCCCACATCAGACAGAGGTCTGATCTCCAAAATATACAAAGAACTCAAGAAATTGGTCACAGAGAACTCTCAACAGAGGAATCTAAAATGGCTGAAAGACACTTAAAGAAATGTTCAACATCCTTAGTCATCAGAGAAATGCAAATCAAAACAAATCTCAGATTCTATCTTACACCTATAAGAATGGCCAAGATAAAAAACACTGATGACAACTTATGCTGGAGAGGTTGTGGAGAGAATGGAACACTTCTGCATTGCTGGTGGGAATGCAAAGTGGTACAACCCCTTTGGATGTCAGTGTGGAGATTTCTCAGAAAATTAGGAACCAACCTTCCTCAAGACCCAGTAATACTACTTTTGGGTATATATCCAAAGGATGCTCAATCGTGCCACAAGGACATGTGCTCAACCATGTTCATAGCAGCTTTGTCTGTCATAGCCAGAACCTGAAAACAACCTAAATGTCCCTTGATCGAAGAATGGATAAGGAAAATGTGGTACATTTACACAATGGAATACTACTACACAGCAGAAACAAATAACAACATCTTGAATTTTGCAGGAAACTGGATGGAGCTAGAAGACATTATTTTGAGTGAAATAACCCAGATACAGAAAGACAATTATCACATGTACTCACTCATAGGTGGTTTTTAAACATAAAGCAAAGAAAGCCAGCCTACAAACCACAGTCCCAGAGAACTTAGACAACAATGCGGACACTAAGCGAGACTTACATAGATATAATCTACATGGGAAGCAGAAAGTAGAAAAAGACAAGATCTCCTGAGTAAATTGGGAGCATGGGAGCAACCCTTCAGGAAGGGTTGAAGTGGGGAGGGAAGAGGCAGGGAGGTGAGTAGAGAAAAAAATGTAGAGCTCAATAAATATCAATAAAAAAATGTATAAAAAGAATTTTAAGAAAATGGTTGACAGACAAACCTCTATGGGTTAAGCAATGACCTTTAAAAATAGAGAAAATGCAGGCTTTAAAATAGCTGGTGGAGGAGCAACAAGATGCTCAGCATATTAAAGAATCAACTAGCCCTTGGAATTATCCCATATTTGGTATTAAAAAGAAATCTGGAAAATGGAGAATGGTAACAGACCTGAAAACTGTTAAGGTGATTCAGCCAATGGGCTCTCTACAGTCTGGCATTCCTTTGCCTTCTCTGTTGCCGAAAGGATGGCCCTTATATTTTTTTAATATTTATTTATTATGTATACAATATTCTGTTTGCATGTATGCCTACAGGCCAGAAGACAGCACCAGACCTCATTACAGATGTTTGTGAGCCACCATGTGGTTGCTGGGAATTGAACTCAGGACCTTTGGAAGAGCAGGCAATGCTCTTAACTGTTGAGCCATCTCTCCAGCCCCCTGTATACAATATTCTGTGTATATGCCTGCAGGCCAGAAGAAGGCGCCAGACCCCATTACAGATGGTTGTGAGCCACCATGTGGTTGCTGGAAATTGAACTCGGGACCTTTGGGAGAGCAGGCAATGCTCTTAACCGCTGAGCCATCTCTCCAGCCCGGATGGCCCTTATATTAATTGATTTAAAAGACTGCTTCTTCACTATACCTTTACAAGAAAAAAAGCAAAAATTTGCCTTCACAGTGCCTACTTGTAATAATTATCAGCCTGCTAAATGATATCAATGAGAGATTCTCCCAAAGAGAATGTTAAATGGCCCTACCCTGTGCCAATATTTTATAAGTCAGTCATTTGAAATGATATGTAAGCATTTTCCTGAATCTATAATTTACCATTACATGAATGCCATTTTGATATCTGATTCAAATGTAAATACTACAGAGAGAATGCTTGAAGAAGTAAAGAAAATTTTGCCTTGCTGGGGATTACAAATTGCTCTTGAAAAATACAAAGAAGAGATTCTATTCAATATGTAGACTATAAAATAGGTTTACAAAAAATTAGACCCTAAAAGGTGAAAATTAGGAGAGATTGATTGCAGACTCTTAATGACTTCCAAACATTTCTAAGGAACATTTCCCATCTACAGTGCATTATTGGGATAGATCCTGATGACCTGGTTAATTTAAACAAAAGCTTAGATGGTGACAATGACTTAAAGAGACCCAGAGAATTATCAGCTGAAGTTCAGAGAGAGAACTGACTTTGATTGAAGAGAAATTACAGAAGGTACATGTGGATCATGTGAAACCAAATCTTAACTGCATTCTGGTCATATTACCCTCCAAACATTCTCCTATATGAATTTTAATGCAGAGGAAAGATATTATCTTAGAAGGATCCTTTTACCACATAAACCAAGTGAAACTTATAAACGTATGTGGAAAATGTCTCTGAGTTAAATATAAAAGGAAAATTGAGACTTTGCCAATTAGCAGGAATAGACCTAGCAGAAATTATAGTACCTTTTACTAGTGATGAAATTTACAAATTATGGGAAGAAAGTGAACACTGGCAGAGAGCTTCTAGTAACTTTTTGGGAGACACTGACAACAACTATCCCAAAAGCGAGAGAATCTGACTTATTAAGAGAACTAATTGGACCCTTTCTCACATTTTACAGGACACACCAATAACTGGAGCCCCAACATTCTATACTAAAGCAAATAAACCAGGAAAGGTAGGTTACAAATCATAAAATTTAAGTAAAGTGGAAAAAGCGCCTTATGATTCTGTCCAAAAGGCAGAATTATATGCTATTCTCATGGTACTAAGGGATTTTAAAGAATCTCTCAACATAGTTACTGATTTGCAATATGAAGAAAGAGTTGTTTAGCATATTGAGACTGCTGAATTTATACCAGGTGATACAGAATTGACTTCATTATTCATTCAGGTACAAGATATAATCAGGAATAGGCATCAACCCATATCCGATCCCATACGGGTCTGCCAGGTCCTCTAGCACAAGGTAATGCAGAAATTAATCAATTATTGATTGGAAATGTGCTGAAGGCCTCAGAATTTCATAAAAACATCATGTCAACAGCAAAGGTTTTTTTTTTTAAAAAAGACTTCTCCATTACATGGCAACACGACAAGGAAATTATAACAAAATGTCCTATTTGTTCTTTATACAACCAAACACCACACCCTGCAGGAAGTAACCCAAAGGGTACTCAGAGAAATAAAATCTGACAGATGGATGTATTCCATTTTGTAGAATTTGGAAAACAAAAATATGTATACTACAACATTGATATCAATTTAGGTTTTCAATGGGCAACTGCTTTGAGTTTGGAAAAGGCTAATTCAGTATTTGCTAGACGTTATGGTCATCATGAGTATACCTGTACAAATAAAGACAGACAATGCTCCAGCATATGTCTTTAAGAAAATGAATCAGTATTTTGCTTATTATAATATAAAGCACATTACATCTATAACACACAATACTATAGAGTAGGCAGTTTTAGAAAGACCAAATCAAACCCTAAAGGATATGTCAAACAGAAAGGGATGATGAAGACCCCAGAAATAGATTGCACAATACTTTGTTACCTTTGAATTTTCTAACTGCTAATGAGAAAGGAACAACAGCTGCAGAGAGACATTGGATAGTAGAAAAAACTACAGAATTAAATCATCCATTATACTTGAAAGATGTATTGACCTCAGAATGGAAACCAGGACATGTGTATGTTGGCAAAGGGGTTTTACTTTAGTTTTTATAAGAGAAAAAAAGTTATGGATACCACCAAACATAAACATTTGATTTGAACAAGAGACACTGCTTAAGTAGAAGAGATGATAGTTCATCAAACATCTTGGCCTTTTAATCTGTACTATCCTATAAAACTAACAAATGGTTTTCATTTTATCAGATATAACTCGCTGAAAGAGAATCTCCCCAAAGTTAGGGCTGGGGAAGGGTTTTGTTTTCTGTCTTTTTTTTTAAAGATTTCTTTATTAATTATATATATACTAGAAAAAAAGAAGAAAAAAATAATTATGTATATACACACCCACCAGAAGAGGGCATCAGACCCCATTACAGATAGTTATGAGACACCATGTGGTTGCTGGGGATTGAATTTAGGACCTCTGGAAGAACAGCCAGTGGTTTTAACCTCTGAGCCATCTCTCCAGCCCCCGTTTTTTGTCTTTTCAAGAGAATAAAGGTATCCAGCTAAGGAATCTGAAGACTACTGGACAAACCAGACATCTGAAGAAAAGGGACAAATCATCAAGAACTGTTTCAAGAAAAAGAGTAAGTTGGCCTATTGGTATATCACATTTCTAACAGGATAAAACTTTGTAAATCTTCCCAAATGTTTGTTTCTGCTATTCTCTACAGACATATATACAAACGGTCTTTTGTAGTCTCAGTCCAGTTAAAGATTAAAGCTGGCTTTGGAGTTGAATTATGGCTCTCTCCTTCTCTAAAACCAAGTATGCTTTATTAAAGTGAAATCCAAAATCTCCATCTCATATCAGAAGAGCCACCTGATATGGGACAGAAGAAAAGCAAAATTTTAAGGACTTTTTTATTGCTACTAATCTCATAATCCTTTGGTTTTATATTGACTCTTTAACAGCTTTTCTTAAGGTATAAGATTATAATATATGTGTGTGTGTGTGTGTGTGTGTGTGTGTGTGTGTTATGACATTAATGGTCATATAGAATACTACCTAATTCTAGAAAAAGATTTCATCTACCTTCCTGTACATGATTATTTTGGGTTTCAGTCTCTATCAGTTTTCTACATTGAACCATGAGCATGCCTAACCATGACCTTTGACTCCTCTAGGAGTATGTTAACACCACTAAGCTGAAAAACAGCACCTAAAGATCAGCTTCTGGAATACAAACTGGTCAGAACAATTTCAAGATGGCTAGCTAAAATGATCGAGATTAACAGACTACTCTAGCCAGGACTAGGCAAGCCCTGCACTTTCGCATTATGCAGAGACTGGAGAACAAATAATAAAGCTATCTCTCTTAGAATTTTACAATTAACCAAAAATTTTCAGGATCCCCTAAAGATGCTGCCACCCCCAGACAGCAGGAAGTAAATTTAAGAATATGGCACCCACATTCCCAAGAGGTGGGGTGGGTGGTTTTTGGTCATTCATTGGATTATGAATATTTGTCACTGTTTAGGGGGGTTGGTTACCAGTTGTTATTGTTATTATTGTTTATGATCAGGAGGAAATTTGAACAAAGGAGATTAGATGCAGAGTTCTTGTTTTGAAAAGAAAAACAAGATACAGATATGATAGAATAAAAGGGTAGAATCTACTTTGAAAAGAAAAAATGGGCCGGGCGGTGGTGGTGCACGCCTTTAATCCCAGCACTCGGGAGGCAGAGGCAGGCGGATCTCTGTGAGTTCGAGGCCAGCCTGGTCTACAAGAGCTAGTTCCAGGACAGGAACCAAAAAGCTACGGAGAAACCCTGTCTCGAAAAATCAAAAAAAAAAAAAAAAAAAAAGAAAAAAAAAAGAAAAAATGGGTAATATAGATAAGATAAAAAGACGGATCATTGAATCTACTTTTAGAAAGCAACTACTAGTTTTAAATGTTTTATATTGGATTGAACTTGATATACTGTATACTAATTTTGTATATTGATAGAAATTTGAGATTAATTTTGTTAAAACAGACTGCACATACGTTTCTAATTCAAGGTATTATACCTATAGAGCTCATTTAACAATGTAATGCAATTTTCTAGTCCTTGGAAGTTATTATTACCAACTATTTAGAATAATAAGAAATGTAGGTTAGCAATTAGTCACTGGTTACAATCAAACTTGAAGTCATACTAAGTATGCTTTCAAGGTCAAACAAAGAAATATATTAAATAGACAGGTCATCTTCAACTACTTCACAGATATACAGAATATGGCATTTAAGATATTTTAATAACATTGATTATTTTTTCTTTTTTTGAGACAATGAGACATGTCTGATCCTGGCAGCACCAATCTACTTCAGAGAAGATGATGGACATTGAAGAAACACCACATGGAATTTACTTTCTTTGTGACAAAAGTAAGTCACTGGGCAAGAAAAATGTGCTTTCCTCAATTGCTGACAGATGCTGTCCTAATGGGACAAGCAGAACACAAAAGAAGAGTGACTGCCAACCCTTGCTCAGACAAGCTGGTCCTTCAAAAACCCTGCTTCATAGAAAAGTCTTTCAGGCCGGGCGGTGGTGGCGCACGCCTTTAATCCCAGCACTCGGGAGGCAGAGGCAGGCGGATCTCTGTGAGTTCGAGGCCAGCCTGGTCTACAAGAGCTAGTTCCAGGACAGGCTCCAATGCTACAGAGAAACCCTGTCTCAAAAAACCAAAAAAAATAAAAAATAAAAATAAATTTTTTTAAAAAAAAAGAAAAGTCTTTCAGATATTCTAGGCCTATAGGCCAAAGATGGATGCCCCAACATTGCAGAGGAACACTGGGTGACTGTTCAGGCAGCCAGATGTTTCTGTCATTGCTCACATTTTTTAGAAGTCTCTTGCTTACACTTCCTGCTTACTCATTTAATATTATTTGCTTCTTGAGTCTCTGAGGGAGTTGAAGACTAGATAGTTTTAGTTATAGTTTTAATTGTTTATGAATCTCAGAAAAGAAATTTGCTAAAGAAATATAAAGTATATAAAATTGAAAGATATCAAAAGATAATTTTGGACGATAATGCAAGTTATGATACAAAGTAAATTAGGTACAAGGTTTTGGACTCACCAAGATAGGATAGATATGGAGTATTTTCTCTAAATTTGTCAAATGCCATTGTTAATGTATTTATTGCCTGTATATATTGTATATAATTATTGTACCTACTATATATAGTTTTTCTTATATTAGTTATAGCCTTTTTATTTTAGAGAAAAAGTGGAAATATAGTGATTTTTTTTTTTTTTTGGATTTTCGAGATAGGGTTTCTCCATAGCTTTTGGTTCCTGTCCTGGAACTAGCTCTTGTAGACCAGGCTGGCCTCGAACTCACAGAGATCCACCTGCCTCTGCCTCCCGAGTGCTGGGATTAAAGGCATGTGCCACCACCGCCCGGCTAATATAGTGATATTTTATTTATTTTGGTTTTTTGAGACAGGGTTTCTCTGTAGCTTTGGAGCCTGTCCTGGAACTCCCTTTGTAGACCTGGCTGGCCTCGAACTCACAGAGATCCGCCTACCTCTGCCTCCCGGTGCTGGGATTACAGGCGTGCACCACCACCGCCCAGCTACTTTATTTATGTTTTATAAATAAAGCTTTCCTGAAGACCAGAATGTAAAACTAAGGCACTAGAGGACAGGCAATGGTGGTACACAGATTTAATCACAAGATTTGAGAGACAGAGGCAGATGGAGCTCTGTGATTTCAAAGCTACCCTGAGCTACACAAGATCAATGCAGAAACAGATCCAGGTGGTGGTGGCTCACACCTTTAATCCCAGTACTAGGGAGTCACGTGCCTTTAATTCCAGCACTAGAGAGGAATATAAGGCAGGATGAGGCAGAAACTTGCTCTCTTTTCAGTTAGAGGATTTCTCAGAGGTAGGAACTATCTACCTCTCTTTGGTTTGGCTGCTTTGCTTTTTCTGATGATTGGTTAAACCCCAATCATCTTTCTCTGGGTTTTTATTATTTGTGCTACCTATCAAAGTGTAACAGTGGATGATGTGTCTGTATTTCCATAATGGATCATCTCTGATCTGAATGGTACTTATCTGAATCCACCATCCTTGCACAATGTTGGTGGAGTCTAAGAATGCTCACCTCTCCGACTGTCTGTAGGTTATAGCAGATGCTGTCCTTGTAGGGTGCTGAAGTTCCATAGAGAAGTGCTTTTATAAGCCAGCAAATTCCCAGGAACAGGTCAGAAAAGCTCAGATAAAAGAGTGGTTTTATCTGTCAAAAATCACAAAATCTTGATTCAGTAAGTGATGTAGCTAGGAAAAAAATATAAGTTACCTTTATGTTTTATGCTTTGAGTTGAAAATTGGTGCCAAGCCCTCTGCAACTGTTTGTCTATTGATAATGTAAAGAAAGATTCCCGATAGGAAGGGATCTCTAACCAGATCTTCAAAGTCCTGGAGTAAGAGAGATTGTGAATAGCTCAGCACTCTCACTCAGAGGGACACTCCTTCCTCAGCCACAGGGGCCAAAGCTAGAATGGAGAGATGAAAGATTTACAGTAGAGCTGTAGCAAAAGCACTAAGGATACACAGCCGACATATTCTAAAGTTAGAAAATGATGTCATGAGCTACGTGTTTACACATGTAGTCAAGGACTTAAAAGTGAGAGAAATCCAGTATGATCGATGTGCTTTCTTCTGCCTTCTGACTATACTGATGAAGTCTCCATATTTTCTTGGTTTTGTACGTATCTGTGTGAGTGTGGCATGTATTAGATGTGCTCTGTGCATGGACATGAAGACAGAGGAGGGCTGCTCTACCACTCTCCATGTTCCTCTGAGACAGGGTCTTCCACTGAATCTATGAAAGACTGATAGCCAGCAACTCCAGTGGTCCTCGTCTCCACCTACACAGCATTGTGCACAGCCATGCACATGGCCAAGCACACCCTTTACCTGAGTGCTAGGATCTGAACTCAAGGCTTCATTCTTGCATGTGCTCTTATTCACTGAGCCCCTGACTGCTTATGTTTTGGTATCTTTGTGCCTCCATGGTTCCAATTACTTTTTTTCCACTCTATTTTATTATTTAGTTAATTTTTGAGACAGGATCTTACTCTGTAGACCAGGCTGGCTTCCACCTGCCTCTGCCTCCTGAGTGCAGGGATTAAAGGCATGCACCACCACACCCAGTTCTTTTCTGATTATTATACAGAAGAAATATGTTTATTAAGATACAGCAGAGAAAATCTAAGAAATATGTAGTAATCATGGATGTAAGATACTATAAAATGGCAGTTCTCTCTAAATGGATGTATAAATTAAATGCATCTTATTCTCTACTGATTTCCCTGTGGAACTTAACAAGCTGACTTACAATCTGAAACATGTATTAACCACGTGCACCAGAACAGGCTGGTGATCATGGTGCTCAGCAGACATAGGCAGAGAACCAAGAATCTGAAGCTACCTGGACTACAGCAAGACTACCTGGGATTCATAACAAGATTATCAAAGAAATATTTAGGGTTTAAAGCACCGAGAGAATATACCTAGAGTATAAAAAAATATTGTATTTGCTCACTTCGGAGAGACTTGGTCTTCTGAAAAGCCTGGCTCTGCTACTTGGTGTGTAACTTAATCTTGGGCCTCTGCAGTTTCCTCAAGTGTGAACTGTGCCAAACCACAATCTTGATGGTTTTCCAGATCCAACAGCTCTCCAGCATACACATTAAACCACACTGTGGCTAATTCTGAGCCATTCAGTCTGATTACAGCAATAATTTCTCCCTGTCCTTTAAAGTCTTTATTGAGCTGGCAAGTAGACCACTTCTTGCTAGCACTTCATGAGTGCAGTGGGGGGAGGGGGTAGGCACCAGCGCACATGTTGGCATGTATGTGTCTTATTCTGAGATAGAGTCTCACTGTGTCCAGCAGGAAGGTCTTAAACTTGAACATTTTGGTGTGATTATTTTTATAAAGGATGTATTTTTTTTTTCAAAATGAAACTATAATTGCTGAGGAAGATGGGACCAGCAAATAAGTATGTTTCAAGCAAACAAGACTTGGAACTGCCTCTTGGCCACTCCAGTGTTCTCACAAGTCATGATCAGAAAGCTCACCTAACCTGGCCGTGGTGGTGTACACCTTTAATCCCAGCACTGGGGAGGCAGAGGCAGGTGGCTCTGAGCTTGAGGACAGCCTGGTTTATAGAGTGAGCTCCAGGACATGTAGGGCTATATAGAGAGACCCTATCTTGAAAAAAAAAAAAAGAAAAAAAAAGAATCATAGAAAAGGAAAAGGAAAAGAAAAAGAAAGAAAGCTGCTCACCTGGAGGGAGAGCCTTACCACACTTAGCATCAAGACAGGCCCCAGGCTTCAGACAGCAGCTTCCTTAACCTTAACAATTTACAGTACAAAGAGGGTCACACTTAATAGTTAATCTCTAGAAACTGAAGGTACAGCTTGCAGTCCTGGCCAGAGGACTGCCCATCTATTATAATTAGGGACGTATTAGTAAATCACAGAATTCTCCACTGTGCACAGTTGGTGCTTTCCTGGCACTTACTTTAGAGGCTAAATCACCAGCAGTTCAAACTTAATGGAAAGACACGCTTACCTCTGCAGACATCTGTGGGTTCTGGAACACAGCATAAGTGATAAGCGAACTTGAACCTATAACACTGAGAGACACAGACAATTGGCTATTACAATACAGTGATAAGACTCTGGTTTTATTATTTATTTGCATAACTGATATAAAATATACCACACATATTTTTAAATTTAGAGTATTTCATGAATTTTCATGTTCTCCTTGTCTAGATGCATGCCAATCTTTTCATTATCATTCCAATTTCTCTCACTAGGTAGCCTCTGATGGCCTGGAACCCACTCTGTACACCAGGCTGGCCTCAAATTCACAGTGATCCTCCTGCCTCAGTCCCCTAAGTGCTGGGCTTAGATGTTCACTTTCCTCACAGCATTTAACACATGCAGTGCTGAGGTGTGTGCTGATGCTGGTCTGCACCCGTCCTGCTGACAGGCTGCCCACTCACTTCAGATGAGTGGCCTCCCTCCTTCCTGTTACTCCAATTCTTGCTTCCACTGGGAATAGGAGTAGGTGTGGTGACCCAGCAGAGGAGGGCAGCCAGAGGTCAATGTCAGTGTATTCCTCTATCACTCTCCACCTTATTTTTTGAGACATGCTCTCTCACTGAACCTGGAGCTCCCAGATTCTGCTGGATCAGCTAGCCAGCAGCCCCCCAAGAGCTTCTGTCTCTGTCTCTCGCGTCTGAGACAACAGGCAGGTAACACACAGCTGGCTTTTCATGAGAGTGCTGGGGATTCCAACTCAGCTTCTCATGCTTAGGAAGCAAGAACTTTATCTACTAAGCCATCTTCCTAGCCCCTGGACCTTTTACTAGTGAGAAAATATCAACATAGGAAAGAATTTCTAACTAAAAAGTCAAATGGAACCCTCAGGAGCTAGACATAGAAAGCTGCACAGCTCTCTAGTCTGCCAAGTCATGTGATATGAGACTCAAAAAACATACCTCAGAGTAGCTGTGACAAACTGTATCCACTGTATTGCAGGAAAAAACTAAACAAGAGAGAGGAGAGAGAGAGAGAGAGAGAGAGAGGTGTTAATATCCTACATTTAATGTTCAACCTGACTTCCGTTCCAGTGTTTATTAACAGACCCTCAAATCCACTCCAGGTCTGGGAAGGAGTGAAATCTGAGCAGACCTGTGGGAAGGCAGGACCTTGTTGCTCCCAACCCAACTCCTTAAACAGTAAAATTTTAAAGGAAACAGAGCAATGAACGGGAAGTGACTGACTGCGAAAGCAAAGTTGAAAAAACTACAAGAACAAGATGACAAAGAGAGAGGAAAGGCTAAGGTCTAAGGGAGGACAAACAGATGGCAGGAAGAGAATGCTAACTGAAGCTGACTGACAAAGTTGAAGAGAGACAAGGAGGAAATGATGACGAGGGAAAAGGTTATTAGTATGGAGAAAGCCACTGTGAATAAGACATGGAACAGACTGGAAGAAAGGAGCAAAAAGCAGGGGAGGACGACCAGTTTTGACCTTACAGGGTCCCATCTGCCTTCCGGATGGCCAATCTCCAGTGGAAGGTCCATAAGGACTTCAGTCCCAGCAACTCTCCAGTCCAGGCCCTTCTCAGCCAGGCTCATAACAAGTAGCTCCACCCCTGTTTCAGCTGGGCTCCACCCCATCTAATCCTGCCCCGAATCTTAAGGGCAGGAGGTGGAAGGGCCAAGGAGGACAAAAACAGAAAAAGTAGGTGACATAAGAAACCAGGTTGTAAGAAACATTAGAAATTTTAAGAAGGAGCAAGAAGCAGGAGCAATACAAAGCAGAGAGTATATTTTAAAGTGAAAAGATAAAATTTCAAAAAAGAAATAGAATAGGAAAAAAGAAAAAGGAAAAATGGAGTAAAACAGAGGCCTGTTAAAACTTACCCATTTAGGGACAGAATGACGAAAAAGGTGGCAGGCACACTTGATTAACAAAGTTTTAGTAATAGTGAAAATCAAGAAGAGAATAGTTTTTTTTTTCTTGGAGACAGGGTTTCTCTATATAGACCTGGCTGTCATTGAACTCACTCTGAAGAGTAGGCTGGCCTCGAACTCACAGAGATCCTCCTGCCTGTGCCTCTTGAGTGCTGGGATTAAAGGCATGTGCCACTGCCACCACCACTGTCCAGTGAGAGAAGACATTATATTTGTTATAGTCAATATTAACATATTAAATACTATTCTATATCATGCCATTTACTTAGCATGTGTAATCAATTTTGTATAAGTCAATGTATTATAGGAAACACAAAGATAAAAAAAGAATCTAGATAGAGCTTTCCAGGAGCTTATAACACAGGGGGAAATGTTTGAGCACCAAGAAACAGTCTGAATAGGACAACGATGTATAGAACAGCATGTGGACAGTATTTGGGAGGATTCTGACAGAGCCTGGGAGAGAGAAATCACAAGAACGCTCACTGCTTTATCTATACTTTCATGTGCTCAGCAAACACCTCTTGTGTCTAAGGGCTGGGACTGAGCCTAAAGCCTGCCAAATGTCACACAAGCATGCTGACCACTGAGCTACATCCTAGCTCTTGCATATTGTAACAAACATTTGCATGGCTGAAACTATTTAAATAAATGGTGTTCATATTAGAGTGAGAGTATAGTCTAGCATGGAAAACCAGACATTTTAAGTGGATGATTGCACAGAATAACTTGTCTTAAACAAGTAAAGATCGGTAGTGAAGAAAGAGTCTTGGGAACATTTGGAGGTTTTTGATCATGTCTCCCTACTGAGGGTGAAGAGACTAATGACAGCGTCACTGCATGATAAGAAAATGCTCTTGAACAAAAGACACTTCTGTTACTCAAGACAAATCTCAGATTGTTCAGAGAACTTTTCCCTTTGGCATATTGCTAAAGTATCTATGCCACCTTTCTGCACACAAGCCGGTGTGCCTGTACGTGCTTATATGTGTGCTTGTACACTTTCTCCTTGGAGTTCCTTTGTAAATAGAACTATGCCTTCTTTTGCTACAAGGCTAACCCAAACTCAATGATATCAGTCATATTCAGTTTTTGCCTCTGTATTTAAGTTCTGCTGCTGACTTGTGTTTATCTTCGTGTGTGGTTCTGAGATTGCACCCAGGAGTTTGTACATGACAGACAGCTGCCCCAGCCAAGCCCCATTCTTTTTTCTAAGAAGCTCTATAACAAGTTCAGGTGCATGTATGTTCAATGACCATGATAGGTACTGCATGTTACATATCCATCTACATAACAGGAAGTCATTAAACTAACAAATGTCCATGATGTTTTGTTGCTGTTAGTGTTTTTGTCCTTGTTTTGAAATAATATCTCATTGTGAATGCAGTCCTGCCTTGTCTGAATTTGCTATGTAGCCTAGGATGACCTTGAATTTGTAACAATCCTGCCTCCAGAGTGCTGAAATTACAGATTTGAGCCACAATACCTAGCCTGAAAGCTTTACAGTGGTAATGATGGCCAAATTTTAAGTGATTTCTATGTATAAACATCTATGCTATGGTAATTTGAATGTAACTGGTTCCCATAATCTTATAGGATGCAGAATGTGGTGGTTCAAGAGAAAATGGTCCCCCAAGGTAGTAGTACTATTAGGAGGTATGGCCTTGCTGAAGTAGTTGTGGCCTTGTTGGAGGAAGTGTGTCACTGTGGGAGTGGGCTTTGAGTTCTCCTATGCTCAAGCTACTCCTAGTGTCACAGACTACTTCCTGATGCCTTCTGATCAAGATGTAGCTAGCACCATGTCTGCCTGCATGCTACATGTCCTGCCATAATCATAATAGATGAAACCTCTGAACTGTGAGTCACTACCTCAATTAAATGTTTCCTTTATAGGAGTTGCTGTGGTCATGGTGTCTCTTCACAGCAACAGAAACCCTAACAAACACATATGTTAACATTTTAGTCTTTTCCACATTTTTTTGTTTTTGTTTTTCAAGACAGGGTTTCTCTGTATAGTTCTGGCTATCCTGAAACTCACTCTGTAAACCAGGCTGGCCTTGAATTTACAGAGATCTGCCTGCTTCTGTCTTCTGCGTGCTGGGATTAAAGGTGTGTGTTACCACTGCCCAGGGAGGTTTTTTTTTTTTACTTAAAAATTTCCACCTCCTCCCCTCCTCCCATTTCCCTCCCTTTCTCCTCATCCCCCCCCCATCTCCTTCCCCCTCCCTCTCCAGTCCAAAGAGCAGTCAGGGTTCCCTGCCCTGTGGGAAGTCCAAGGTCCTCCCCCTCCATCCAGGTCTAAGAAGGTGAGCATCCAAACAGACTAGGCTCCCACAAAGCCAATACATGCAGTAGCATCAAAACCCAGTGCCACTGCTCTTGGCTTCTCAGCCCTCCTTGTCCGACACATTCAGAGAGTCCAGTTTGATCACATGCTCCATCAGTCCCAGTCCAGCTTGCTTTGGTGAGCTCCCATTAGATCAGCCCCACCCTCTCAGTGGGTGGGCGCACCCCTTGCGGTCCTGACTTCCTTGCTCATGTTCTCCCTCCTTCTGCTCCTCATTTGGACCTTGGGAGCTCGGTCCAGTGCCCAAATGTGGGTCTCTGTCTCTAGCTTCATCCATCGCCAGGTGTCCATGGGGATGTCCCCAGCTAGATCCTTGGGTAGCTGAGGAGAGGGAGCCTGAAATGGCCCTATCCTATAGCCACACTGATGAATATCTTGCATATCACCAGGGAGATATTTTTAAAAGTCATACCAGGCTAAAATGTTCTCTTTGGACAGAATAACTATACTGAGTGTATCTGGGATTTGGGCAGAGTAGCCTGTGAGAAATTTCATAATATAAAAATAACAACCTTTGCCAGGCATGGTGACATACACCTTAAACCCAGCACTCTGGAGGCAGAGGCAGGCAGGTATCTGTGAGTTCAAAGCTAGCCTGGTCTACACAGTGAGTTCCAGGACAGCCAGGGCTACCTATAAAGATCCTGTCTCAAAAAACAACAACACTTTATATTATATTACAATGAAGGTCATTTCTTGCACAAATAAACTGTGGCCAGCATCTACATTCATGTTCTTCAGTAACACTGGTGAGAAGTAGAATTCTTCAGCCACCTCCTTTCCACAGGCTAAAGCAGGCTTGTTTCCAAGAGCTTCTGCCACTAGTGAAAACAGCGTGATCTGTTTGTGTCCTTGACACGGTACATAGACAAGTCAGTCTCCAGGCCTGGCTATAGCTCAGTGCTCTCCTAGGAGACATCAGCCTAACCAGGACCCATACAATTTGGTCAGCACATGATTTGAAGAAGTCACTGGGGGTCACATGAATCTTTTTTTTTTATAGCCAGAAAATAACTTTATTTGTTCCAGGTAAGAACTTTAGGAACTGTTTCTTGGTGCCAGCAGCCTTGGTGACGTTGAGCACATTGAAACACACAGTCTTGCTCAGGAGCCTACACTCTCCCCCAGTGACGATGTCGCCGATCTGTACATCCCTGAAACAGGGGGACAGGTGCACAGACATGTTCTTGTGGCGTTTCTCAAAGCGATTGTACTTTCGGATGTAATAAAGATAGTCCCGGCGGATGACAATGGTCCTCTGCATCTTCATCTTGGTCACGACACCGGACAGGATCTGACCTTGGATGGAGACGTTGCCAGTGAACGGGCATTTCTTGTCAATTGTAGGTGCCCTCGATGGCCTCCTTGGGTGTCTTGAAGCCTAGACCGATGTTCTTGTAGTACCGAGGGAGTTTTTCCTTGCCAGTTTCTCCAAGCAGAACACGCTTCTTGTTTTGGAAGATCGTGGGCTGCTTTTGGTACGCTCATTCGGTCTGAATGTCTGCCATCTTCCCGGCAGCCTGAGGAAAAGAGAGGTGGGCCAACTCCCGGGTTTCCTTCTTCACCATGAATCTTTACAGTATGGGGATTCTGGGTACACCTGACCTGTGGACAAAACTAAACTATCTATCTGTGTGCATTTTCACTTCCTGGTTCTGAATCCGCATAAATGAGGCCCCGGCAGTGAGCATGACTCTCACCCTCACCAGTGGATATGTTATTCTGCATCAGGACCCTTCCTGCAGTCACGGTCAGCACTTCAACAAATAAAACAAACCACCACTGTCTTAGTTAGGGTTCTATTGTCTTTTTTTTTTTTTCATTGACCTCTTTTTTTTTTTTATTGCGAAAAGAAGAAAAAAAAACATAAACAAAAAACAAGTTTCCACCTCCTCCCAGCCTCCCATTTCCCTTCCCTTCCTCCCACCCTTCTCCCCCTCCTCCCACCCTTCCCCCCCTCCTCCCACCCTTCTCCCCCTCCCCCCACTCCTCTCCCCCTCCCTCTCCAGTCCACAGAGCAGTCCGGGTTCCCTGCCCTGTGTTAAGTCCTAGGTCCTCCCCTCTCCGTCCATATCTAGGAAGGTGAACATCCAAACTGGCTAGGCTCCCACAAAGCCAGCACATTAAGTAGGATCAAAACCCCCTGCCATTGTCCTTGGTGTCTCATCAGCCCTCATTGTTCGCCATGTTCAGAGAGTCCGGTTTTATCCCATGCTTTTTCGGTCACAGTCCAGCTGGCCTTGGTGAGCTCCCAATAGATCAGCTCCACTGTCTCAGAGGGTGGATGCACGCCTCGTGGTCCCGAATTCTTTGCTCATGTTCTCCCTCCTTCTGCTCCTCCTTGGGACCTTGGGAGCTCAGTCCAGTGCTCCTGTGTGGGTCTCTGTCTCTATCTCTATCCATCACCAGATGAAGATTCTATGATGATATGCAAGATATTCGTCAGTATTGCTCTAGGATAGGGTCATTTCAGGTTCCCAATCCTCAGCTGCCCAAGGAACTAACTGGGAACCTCATCTTGGGCACTAGGGAGCCCCTCTAGGGTCAAGTCTCTTGCCCACCCTAAACTGGCTCCCTTAACTAAGAATTGTGGTTCCGTGCTCCCCTATCCACCTTTCCTTTATCCCAATTCTCCTGTTTCCCAGGTCCCCCCTTCTTCCCTTCTACCTTTTCTCTCCCCATCTCCCCTTACCCCCATCCCACCCCTCCCCCAAGATCCCATTTTCTCCCCGGAAATTTGGTCTACTTCCCTTAGCCAAGAGGACAACTATATGTTTTTCCTTGGGTTCACCTTCTTACTTAGCTTCTTTAGGTTCACCTCTTGTAGACTCCGTGGTCCTTAGGTTTGGTTTTCGAGACAGGATTTCTCTGTGGCTTTGGAGCCTGTCCTGGAACTAGCTCTTGTAGACCAGGCTGGCTTTGAACTCACAGAGATCTGCCTGCCTCTGCCTCCTGAGTGCTGGGATTAAAGGCGTGCGCCACCACTGCCTGGCTAGGTTTCTATTGTCATAATGGTGGGAAGCATGGCAGCACTCAGGCATATATGGTGCTAGAGAGGGAGCTTAGAGTTCTATATCTGGATCCCAAGGCGTCAGGAACAGACTAAGACACACTCCCTCCAACAATGCCACACCACTAATAGTGCTACTCCCTATGAGCCTATGGGGTCTATTTTTATTCAAACCACCACCAATAAAAACCCAAACATTAGCAATGACTGCAATTATTCCCATTTCAAACTCATTTGTTTCTAGAGTCACATAGCTCCTAAGAAAGTCCAAGGAAAAAACACTGCAAAACCCAAACTTCAGTAGAACCACAAAACTACATCCACAACCTCCCCAGAAAATAAAACCTTATACCATTATGGTGCTCCACCATCTGCATTTGGTCTTAGTATTATAGCATCCATTAGCATTCCCCTTCCTTTTAACCTCCATGGAATAGCCAGGGTGAGCCTTTAGATTTTCCACATCAGGGCAACACTCAAAGTAGTTACAACAATTACTTTTGCAATGTAATTTATAATAAAGGTGTCAATATACCACCTCCAACCAATGTACTTCCTTCCCTTCTTCCAAAATCTAATTCTATCAGAGTATAGTGGTACATGTCATTAATTTCAGAACTTGGGAGATAGAGGAAGGCAGATCTCTGGGTTCTCTGTGAGTTTGAGCCAGCCTGGTCTACATAATGAGTTCTAAGGATATCCAGAGGTGGGGGAAAAATCTACTTCTATAGCTGAGGAGGCTCAGTAAGTAAAGAGCTCACTTCACAAGTCTTAATAACCAATATTCAGACTCCCAGAACCCACCTAAATGCCAGGTGTGCATGTCAGCCTGCCTATAGTTCCAGCAGATGGACACAGGGAATCCTTGGAGCAAACTGGTTAACAAGATTGACCTTATCAGCGAGCTCTAGGTTAGAGTGAGAGACCCTGCTTCAGTGCATAGGATAGAGATGGAATATGACTGCTGACGTCAATATCAGGCCTCTGCATGCACACCCACATGTGCTTACATAAATATGAATACACTTCTCTCTCTCTCTCTCTCCACACACACACACACACACTTATGAAAATGGAAAAAATGTTAAGCCTTCCATACTAACCACAACCAGAAAAGCACTTTTGGATAGCCATTCTAATGGAGCATACCCAGAGCATTCATATACTCAGAAATGAGCAATGTCAAAAATGTCAATGTTTTGCTGGGCACTGGTGGTGTACACCATTAATCCCAGCACTTGGGAGGCAGAGGCAGGTGTATCTCTGTAGTAGGAGACTGCTTGTTCATTTCCCAGCCACCCTGATCCAAATAATCACACCAAAATTATATTAATTATAACACCGTTTTGCCAACAGGTAGACATATTTCTAGCTAGTTCTTATATTTTAAATTAAAACATTTGTATTATTTTATATTTTACCAAGAGGCTTGTGGTTTATTACCTCTTGCTTCCTGGGAATCTACATGGCATCTCTTTGATTCAACCTTCTCTCTATATATCTCTGTTAAAATTTCCTGCCTGGCTTTACTCTACTAAGCCATTGAGCAAAATAGTTTCTTTATTAACCACTGGTAATAAAACTTATTCATAGCATACAGAGGGGAAACCCCCCATCATCTCACCTTTTCTGTCTAAATAAAAAGGGATGTTTTATCTTTAACATAGTAAAATTACATATAACAAAATAGGTATCAAGCAAGAATTAGTTACAATATTTCTTTATGAATCTAAAGTTTCATATCTAATTTATCTTTTCTCATAACTAAAAAAAACTATAACTATCTTCACTCTTCAAAGACCCCAGAAGGATATAATATTACCTAAGTAAATAGGAGGTGCACTGTAAGCAACTTCCAAAACTCAAGAATTGACAGAGACATCTTGCTGCCTGGACAGTCACTCAAAGTTCTTCTGTAACACTGGGACATCCATCTTCAACCTGCAGGCCTATAATACCTGGTAGACTTTCCAGTGAAGAAGAAAATTTGAAGATTTGTTTCACCTTGTACTGGCAAAGTTTGTCAGTTGCTTTCTTCTGTGTCCTTCAGAATGTCTGGCAGCTTCTTCGGTAAAGCAGGAGCCCTGAAGGATCATCACATCTTTTGGAAAATTCAGTAGTCACTTATCTATAGGTCATGCATGTCTAATTCATACAGCATACCATCAAGTAGTCTAAGCAAGAGCAGTTTCTTGCCCAATTGGCTAGCCTTGTCACATTGAAGGCAAATTCCAAAACGAGTTTCTTCAATGTCCATCAACCTCTCTGAATTGGTTGTGCCAGAAGCAGATATGTCTCATTACTGAGAAAAGTCTAAGTTCTTAAAACAGTTTAAATGCTATATTTGTAATTCTTTGAAGTGTTGAAGATTATCTAAATTAAATATATCTCTATGTATCTAGAAAAATCTATCATGACTAAAAGTTTGGCTATTATAGGATGACCACCTATTAATCTGTATTTCTTTTTTTTGTTTGTTTGGTTTTTTTTTTTGTTTTTTTCGAGACAGGGTTTCTCTGTGGCTTTGGAGCCTGTCATGGAACTAGCTCTGTAGACCAGGCTGGCCTCGAACTCACAGAGATCCGCCTGCCTCTGCCTCCCGAGTGCTGGGATTAAAGGCGTGCGCCACCATCGCCCGGCTAATCTGTATTTCTTAACTATACATTACATTTTTTAAATGAGCTGCATAAACACAATACCTTAAACAAGAGCAGAAATATATATATTCAAATGAAAACATTTAAAACAATAATTTTTGGAATTTGGGGATAGTTTTCTACAAACATAACTTTCTCCTGTTGTTTGTTGGACAAAGTATTTTTAGGGCTCATGGAAACCTTTCAGGGAGATCTTGCCCTATTAAACCACATTAGCCTGGAAGGAACCTACAGGTTCTAATCTGTAGAAACAAAAGCAGAACCTCTTTTCCAAAACAACATATCCTTAGACCCAAATTTTGAAGTCAAGATACCTTTATGTTTGTTTAACATAGCAGCCCCCAGAATCAAATGTCTCTCTGCAGTCAAAAAAATTCAAAGAAAACACGATAATATACATAATCCAGACTATCTGTGTATATTCCATCTTTACATGGCTTATTTTTCTTTACTCCTTTAATCTATGACTGTCCTCTTTTATATTACTTTTACTGTCTCTTTAAAGACTTTCTTTTATTTTTTAAAACTTTTTTACAACTGTCTATACTCTTTTTCTTCTCTCTCCCAAGCCCATGTACATTTTTAAAACACACTATGACCCATTCAGAGGTTTATTTCTGTCTGAATCTGTCTTTATTGTGTGTCTAATCATTTCCTGACTAAGAGCACCTTTTTTTTTTCTAAATGCTAAGTGGACACGACTAGGATCAACTCCACGCCTCTGCCTGTTGCCTCTGCCCTGTCCAACATGGCAGAGGTATGTTCACCTCCTCTGTGGGCCATGCTCACCGCACCAGCTCCAGGGACACGGCAGGTCTATATTGCCATTAAGCAATTAGTAGCATGCTCCTTACAACACCACTTAAGTGCAGGACCTCCTGAAAGAGCCAGAGTTCATGCTGTTAGCATGAGCCAAGAATCTGGCTCTTAAAGAAGCCACACAAGTTTTGCTGCTAATGCTCAATCAGGAAGCCTTTTCTTAAAGGAACTGTGCTTCTGCTTGCTTCTAGCAAACAAAGCCCACCCAAGAAAATGCTGCTACCAAGAAGCCACATTTAGCTCCTGTTTTTTTGTGGGTCTATTAGTCCTCTTTTTTTCTTAAGCTTCTTTTAGGTCTTATGTGAATCCATGCCTGAGATGGTGGGTAACATTTTGTAATAAAACTTATTCATAGCATATAGAAGGGAATCCCATATCAGATCTCTGAATTCGAGCTCAGCTTGGTCTACAGAGTGAGTTTCAGGACAGTCAGGACTGTTACATGGAGAAACTCTATCTCAAACACCCCTCCGCCCAAAAGAAAGAAAACAGAAAAAAGGTAAACGTTTTATAAAGAGTTTTCAATTTTCTTTTCTTTCTTCCTCAAAGAGACAGGGTTTCTCTGTGTAGCTGTAGCTGACTTACAGAGCTGTGGCGTTGAACTTCCGGAGATCCACTTCTCTCTCCCTCCCTCCCTTGCTCCCTACAGAATTCTCATCCTATGGGTTGGGGGAGTCTAAACAATGTCCTACCCCTTCCTCATAAGGTCCAAATGACAAAGTTTGATTCCATCAAAGTCTACCCTGGCTAACTAAGGAGTTTATTAGGGTTACTTACAAAGCATGAATGAAGAGTTAAAAGCAGGAGCCTCGGTGACCCTAAAACAGCCACATTGGGAGGTCTGTACCCAGCATGGATGAAAACTAGCCCACAGGCTGCATGGCTAGTGCTTCCTTCCTAGTCCTTCACAGCCTGGATACTCTACCTCCTCCCTAAATCATGCACAATTAGGACAGAATTGCATATAGTCAGTTGGGAGGAGTGGCTGGATTCTCAGATGAGGGTCCTTTAGCCCTCTCATCCCTCCTAGAAGGGAATGTTAACAATCAACAAGCTTAGCTGTGATGGTCTTCTGGAACTGGGCACATCTGATCTGAAGATGGTGGCAGTTAGGCTTGGGAGATAACCCTATATAATATACACATTGAGTTCTTTTTCTCAAATTTACCAAAGATTAGGTCCTGCTATTTTATGACATACAGTTTTTGGATATATACAATAATTGTAGTACTAATTTTTTGTTTTGTTTTGTTTTTTGAGACAGGGTTTCTGTGTGTAGCTTTAGAGCCTGCCCTGGCTCTGTAGACCAGGCTGGTCTCGAACTCACAGAGATCCACCTGCCTCTGCCTCCTGAGTACTGGGATTTAATGGTGTGAGCCACCACCACCTGGCTCCAAAGTCTCTTAATGGTAAGTATATCTCTTTTTTTTCACTATCACGAGCTTATTGTGTCAGAAACAAACATCATCTGTGTCTTTTCACATCAGAACTTATTGACTAACAATCCATTCACAAAGTTATTTGTTAGATTTGCTGCAACTTACCAAGAAATCTTGAATTCAAGTATGTGGATCCTAGCAGTCATAGGTCCTTTTATTCCAGAATTAGTTACTGGCATTAACTCTTAGCTCATACATTACCCTGTCGTATGTTTACACAGATTACATAATGGCCATAAGAGAGGAACAGATGCTGCAGAGTTCTGAGAGGCTGTCCTCAAGTTGAACTGATACAATCTTAATTCAAATCCTGCAGGGGCCATAAAAAGTCATACTAGGCACAGGTTCAGGGTTGTCAGCACAGGCCCAGGCGTCTGGAGTGGAGAGAGCAGCATAAGATGAAGAAGCTGGAGGCTTTCACTTTAGCCAGTGTCTTACACGAGCTCCCGACAAGTGATGGTCAAAATGGAGGAACTCTATACAGTTCCCCGTGTGGGATGCAACATATGTAGAGTTCATACATAGAGTCTCTGCTTTGATTTGATACAGTCACAGGCAGTGTTGTTTATTTGCACAAATCAAATGATTTGTCAGTTGGTACAAGCTGGTGCCCTGACAGACAATAGTTAATGACTTGTGTGAACACAACATAGTCATTTTTCCTTGGCACTTGGCTTCAAAATGTGGTCTATGTGTTGCACAGCCTGACATCAGCAATTGTACACAACAGAGTAAGCTACCATCCAGACCCAACTTATTCTGTTTTTCTAAAAAAGCAGTTTTTAGTTGTTTGAGAATTTCATATAACATGTTTTGATGCTATTACCCTCCTTCTCCAACTCTTTCTAGATTCATACCCCCATTTCCTTCCTACCCAACTTTGTAAAACTAAGTAGACCAGGCTGGTTTCCCATTCAAAGAGATCCACCTGTCCTAGCCAGAGCGCTGTAGCTATTAAGCCTGTCCTGGAACTAGCTCTTGTAGACCAGGCCTGCCTCTGCCTCCCAAGTGCTGGGATTAAAGGCGTGTGCCTCCATTGCCTGGCTTGTGATCTCTTTTTTCTTAAAGGAGCATCAGGCCCCATGGGTTGGGGCCCACCTGTATGATTTCATTTAGCTTTAATTATTTCTGTAAGTATTATAATAACTACCTCTCCAAATGCAATCAGAGTGCACATGAGGCACACAACTTAATCCACGACTAAGACAGTGCTTAGTCCAAACTCTTCCTGAGATTTTTTTCCAGTCCCCATTGCTCTCCTTCCCAGGAAGATTAAGACAGATTAAGATTAAAGGTGTGTCCTTCCATGCCCAGTTTTCCCTCCATGCTTGGGTGATATTTTCACACACAAATCTGACAACATTTCAGTTAAAATCTCTGGTGGCTTTAAACCCTTCAGATTAGTGAGTCTTTATTTTGCTCCCTAGTTTGCCATTTCACAGATTCCTGGCCACTGACTGGTCACTGCTTACCCAATGCTTCCTCCCTTTCAAGGTCATGCTCTAAATCATCTCCGGGATACGATTCTGACACTTCTAAGCAGGACTGACTTTTAATACAGGATCTTTTAAGGTGTATAAATATCCTTGCAGTGATTAGGAAAGAGATGAAATAGGATTAAAGATTTTAATATGGACTGGGGAGATAGCAGCCCTGGAGACTTCACACAGAATTCAAGACGTGTAAGTGAGGAAGACATAGGTCTTTCTTAGGACACAGCAATGTCCAAATATGTTTCCTGGGGAGAGTTTCCTGGGTAGGCTTAGAGTAAGTAGGCATAAATCCCAGCAAGTCACACTGTGACTGAGCATTCAGTGTGATATGAAGGTAAGCATGGCCAGTCAAATGGAGGGCAGCTAGCTATTAGAGGGGTGGGCATTGGGCAGCAAGTGTAGAACCCCCATACTGAAAACCACTGAGTGGCTGGAGAGATGATTCAGGGAGGTAAGAGCACTAGCTGCTCTTCCAGAGGACCTGGGTTCGATTACCAGCACCCACACAGCAGCTTACAACTGTCTGTAACTCCAGTCCCAGGGGGATATGATGGCCTCTTCTGGCGTCCTCAGTATATACATGGTACTCACATAGTACACTGACATATATACACAAACAAAAATCCATACACATAAAAATAAAAGGAGATCGAGAGTGGGAGAGGAAGAGGGACTCCTGAAGGAGGGCTGCAGAGCTGGCTCAGTGGTTAAGAGCACTTGACTGGTGTGGGTCCATGGTCTGTATTCTGGCAATTATATTTTAAATAAATGCTGATTGGCCAGTAGCCAGGCAGGAATTATAGGCGGGACAACCAGACAGGAAGTAGAGGGGGGTCAAGGAGAATAGGAGAATGTTGGAAAGAAGGAAGCCTATTCCTCTGCAGTCCTGACCCGACCACAGAAGAAGCAAGATGTGACTGCCTCGCCGAATAAGATACAAATGGCTAACACAGATAAGAATAATGGGCTAATAATGGGCTATATAAGTTATAAGAGTTAATAAGAAGCCTGAGCTAATGGGCCAATCAGTTTATAACTAATGTAGACCTCTGTGTGATTTCTTTAGGAGTTAATGATTGTGGGAACTGGGCAGGACAGAAACCCCTACAACACTTGGCTGCTCTCCTAGAGGACCAGGGCTTAATTCCCAACATCCACATGGAGGCTTAAAACCATACCTAACTGTGGTTTCACAGCCAACACACCCTTTTGGCCTTCTCTGGCACCAGACACATACACGGTACATACATATACAGTCAATTATAACATTCATGTGCATAAAATAAAACTTTTAGTGGTGACTACTGAACCCTATTTCTAGCACGAGAAAGTACAATTTATGGTCAACATAGATGCCAAGCAACATACAATTGTAAAAACTTACTACATTAGCTAGGTGTGGTGATGGACACAGTACGTGGGAGGCCATGGTAGGAAGATTCTCAACTAGAATGCAGCCCAGGCTACACAGAGACCTTGCCTCAAAAAAGGGGGTGCGGCTGGTAATATGGTTCATTTCCCATACTAAAGCACTTGCTGAGCTGAATTCCCAGGAATATATGGGGTGTGTGTGTGTGTATGAATGTCCATGTATGTATGTAGAGGCCAGTGGCCAACCTCACGGTCTTCCTCAATGATACAACCATCTTTTTTGAAAAGCTCTCTTAATCTGGAACTCACTGATTCAACTAGGCTTGATTTGGGAACCTTCCTGTCTCTGCCTACCCAGTACTGCTAAGTGTGCCACAGCTTTTTTGTTTTGCTTTGTTTTTTAAAACAGGATCTCACTAGGTTTACTCTGGATGGCCTAGAACTCACCATGTGGCCCAGGCTGGCCTTGAATTCAGGTTCACCAGCCTTGGTCTCAGGAGTGGTGTGACTGAAGATGCGTGCCAACACACTAGGCCCAGATCCTTGAGTGCCGAGGATGGAACGGGGGGGGGGGGGGGGGGGGGGGGGGCGGGGAGCATAAGATAGCCACTCAAAACGAATGCTTGTTTTCTCACTATACATCCGAGCACGCTCTTGCTACACCTGACCACAAGCAGGATACCAACAGGCCTTTCCCCGAGCTTCTGGGGTAGGGAGGGCCACAGCACCTAAGTACCCGGTGGGCCTGACCAGGGCTGCAGCCTAAGGGGCCTGCGGCCTACAAGGGGAGGACGACGACTACCAGTGACAGACAGGTGACTAACCAAGGAGATGGCGGATTCCAACAGTCAGCATGACGCCCCAGAGCAGGCAAGGTGGGGGCAGCAGCCTCATCTTCTTCCACGGCGAGAGAAGGCAGCATGGGAATTGTTGAAGCTTCGCTTCGTGCCTCTCCTCACCCTAGAAGAGCCAGCCTAGCCAGTCTCACGTCAGCGTCTCGTCCGTCACGTGACCGCGTCCATGAGCTTCGCGGGCCACGCCTGCGCAGTTGTCTCTCGTTGCCCCGCCCCTCAAGCGGCCTGTCCCTTCCACCCTAAAGGGAGCTCTAGCCGCCTGGAGTGGCCACGTGTGCGCCTGCGCGCTCCGAGACCGCCCTCCAAGTGACGTGAGAGCTCACTCGGGCCGCGTCTCTCATCTCCGGCTCCCGTAATCTGCTGTGATGGCTGCCGCGGTCCCTGGCGCCGTTTCCCTCTCCCCACTGCTGTCTATTCTCCTGAGCCTGTTGCTCCTCTCTGCTCCTCATGGCGGCAGCGGCCTGCACACGAAGGGCGCCCTTCCCTTGGACACAGTCACTTTCTACAAGGTAATGAGGACTGGGGGAGTCGTGCGCAGGTGCAGCTAGACTCCCGTGGGCGCGTGCGCTCATGAGGACGTTGGTCCCCGAGGGGTGGCAAGCAGGCACTCTATAGGAACCATCCCTAGATATCCCACCATCCTATAGGCCCAATGTAGGCAGAATAAGGGCGCACGCTAATCACTCGGAACCCTTGTCTTTGCTTTGCAAGCCGGCTACTCGCTACCTCCTTCTACAAAAGAGCTATGCAGTCAAGGGACCTAAATGTTCCTTCCCTTTATCTATAGGGAAAAGACAATGCCGGGAAAGATCCAATCCACGAGTCCCAAGTGGAAGATTGAAGGGCGGGGCGAGGTCGACGCTCTTGGGCTCCTTGGTGGGTGGGGGTGGCGAAGAAAATTAAGCACGTTAACATGCAAGTGTGCTCCCCCTCTTCTCTGAGGATGGATGCCTGCTTGACAGTGTGCCAACGTGCAAACCATATGATAGAGCGCGGACCCCTACAAAGTGCAAGGGTTAAAAAGGTGCACTTCTGACACCTGTGGAAAGCATGTTCGGGCAGAGAAAGAAATGAACAAAAACCAGGTCAAAGCACGGAAGAAGCGCCACTAGCCCAAGCCCCACCCCCCCAAATGTGGTATCCAGGTCTGGGTAAATGAATGGTGGCAATGTTGGAAGCTGAATGCAGTGGACGGTGTGGACCCAACCTTTTCCTCACGCATCTGTCCCAGACCCCAGCAGTTTTCACTTCCTCTATTGGGCAATCTAAGTGTGGAGAGAAGTAGTCATTTTCTTATTTTGTTTTCATAGTGAGGAACTGAAAATCAAAAGAGAACTAAATGAGCCTGTCTCGAGTGGTTGGACACGTCCGTTTTGGACAGGGTTGCTGTTTGAAAAGGATCCTGCATACATGTAGCCCATTCAATGTCCTTAGGAATTAAAAAAAAATGTCTACCATATTATTAATCACCCACTCAACCCTATATAGCAATCTACTCTCGATACAGCAGTCCAAGTGTGAACAAGGCATTTAGCACCATAAGTTTAACCGGTCAGTGTTTACCATCTTTACCAACTGCTTCCCTGCTCTCATCACTGGAACCCCAATGGCCCCTGACTGCACCTTGAGATTCCACAATAGAATCCCCTTCTTACCTCTCACTTCCTAGCCATTTGCCCCCTTGTCCAATCTTTCCAGCCAGTACAAGCCTGACTTCCTAGCTCACAGCTGTTAGGACTTCGGCACTGTTCCTTGTGACTGGAACACTCCTTGCCAGTCTTTGAAACAAGTTACTTCACATTATTCTGTCTTAGGTTAAATATTACCCGCTTGGGGCCTTGCCTTGCTTTCCGGGCCCCCGTGACGGTCCCCCTCATTCATTTCTGTTGCTCCGTCACTATTTTCTTTAAACTTGTCAGTTTCAAATCTCCCATAGAACATTACAAGCATATGAAGCAGCTGATCTGTTTCTCTGACTCTCTACACGGCACACCAGATTATTCATTGAGCATCTGACAGTGGATCTGGTATGTTGTCTTCACGTCAATCAACAGGTGCCTCCTCTATTGCTTCCAAATTTTTGCCAGGAATCTTGTTACATGTTTTGTCTTTCAGTGATTTCCAACTAGAATGGGTTTTCTTCAAAGTGTTATTTTTGACCATCACTAAAAGGCTTCATTAGATGAAAGCCCCTATGCTGTTCATTGCTGTGTTCATTTAGAATGATGTCTGGGACATGATGGGCTTTTAACAGCTTCTTATATAGTGAACAAATAAATAAAGCCAGCCAGGCAAAGGTGTCAACACACAGTACTGAGGAGGCAGAGGCAGAAAGGTCATGAGTTCAAGGCCAGTATGGGTAACCTGATGAGATCTTGTTTTAAAAATCCCAGTGAAGGGGCCATAAGATGACTCAGCAGGAAGGCACTTCCACCAAGCCTGACCACTAGAGTTGGTGAAAGAAGAGAACTGACTCCCACACACATAACACATACATAACAGCACTACTGCATCCTGTTAGCTAAATCTCCTTTTTACTCCAGTGTCCAGCCACCCTATGATTATTGGTATTCGGTATTCTAAATGAGGTCCCCTGGTAGGGAGCCTGTGCTGTGTTTTTGAAACACCATCCCGCTTCTACTCACCTTGATTCCCAGCCACGCAGCATCAGCTCCCCAAGCCTGTGAGAGCTCTCTTCAGAACATTTTTCAGTGTATCTGTCATAAGACACTGGGACTCAAGGAGTGTACAAGAACAGGGGCATGGTCCTTATCCTTAGAAATCCAAGTGGGAAAGACAGAAAATGAGCAAATAATAAGGTTTCAGAGTGAGATGGGAGAGGGTTAAGGAAATGAAGTAATAGGAGATTGGATCTTCCTATTCACTAGAAGGGGACATTTAAACTGACCCTGGAATGACAGAGGCAGGACGAAGAGGCTTCCAGGCAGCAGAGTGGGACTAGTGTTGAGCAGAAACAAGGGCAGCTGGGCCACGGGGATATGAGCCGATTTATATTTTCAGACTTCCCTGCTGCTGGGCCCTTGGAGCTCTGACTTTTTAGTGTCAGTGACCTGTTCCCGATGGCTTTTGTCTTTGATGTCCCTAGGCAGTTTTAATATCCTTAAATAGGTAAAATAAAGTGTTAAAAATAATAAGGCCTTTTCACCACCAGCGATTGCCTGTGATGAAAATATGACAGTTTGGGACTGCGTGAAAGGCTGATGGAGGAGGCTGGGGAGAGGGCTTAGTGGTTGAGAACAAACACTGCTCTTGCACCCATGTCACGCAGCTTACAGCCTGTCATTCTCTAGCACAAGGTTGATCAGGCATCCTTTTCTGGCCTTCTTGGGTACCTGTACTCAGATGCACATAGCCACACATACATAACTAAAAATAATAAAAATAATGTTTTTTAATTTGAAAGTGGATAGGCACTATTATTGACCAAAGGTAATTAGATAAAATGTATACATTGAACGAAGCCACCAAAAGGAAGTCTTGGGCTCATCAGTAAGTTAAATATAGACTGACCATTATGGTTCCCTGAAGCTCCGTTCCCAGCAAACCAAAGGAATGGAATTTTGTGTGCTCAAACATAACATGTATGTTAACGCTTTTATTCCCAGGAGGCAGAGACAGACAGATCCACTTCATTAAATTAACTACCACAATTAAAATTCTGGCTTTGACAGTTTAAGACAGATGTAGCTAAAGGGAATGCTGGTCTTAGGAGATGGCATGGACTCAAGTATGGCCTCTTCATCAACCTTCTGACCTGAAATTGCTCAGTTCAGTTCAAACTCTGGCCTCTATGGCCAAAGCATCCTGAGTATTTGGTGTTTACTGACAAAGACCCCCTGAGATGTCAAGGACAGCAGTGGATGCTAATGTTTCCTTGGCATTGTTCAAAGACACTGGAAGGGAAGGCCTTAGGTATTTATGCACTATTCTATCTTATGTGGATGTGAACACATGCACACCCAGTGTGGTACCCACAAAGGAATCATATTCTAAGCTTTGGGGGAATCAGTGCATTCACACAGCTTGTCTCCTGTGTAGGCTCGTTTTCACTCTTTTTTTTTTTTTTTCTTTTTTGTTTTTCGAGACAGGGTTTCTCTGTGGTTTTGGAGCCTATCCTGGAACTAGCTCTTGTAGACCAGGCTGGTCTCGAACTCACAGAGATCCGCCTGCCTCTGCCTCCCGAGTGCTGGGATCACTGTTTCTTAAACAGAGGCCCCTTGGGAAGGGGAATTAGCCCTAAAAGTCCCTGAACACCTGACTTGCTCAGCTCTATGCGCCCACAGGTCATCCCCAAAAGCAAGTTTGTCTTGGTGAAGTTTGACACCCAGTACCCCTATGGTGAGAAGCAGGACGAATTCAAACGGCTGGCTGAGAATTCGGCCTCCAGCGATGATCTTTTGGTGGCAGAGGTGGGGATCTCAGGTACGGACAAGACCAGGATGACTGGGGAGGGGCTTGAGATGAAGGAAGGTGGGGCTCATTTCCCTGGTGGGTGGGGGAGTAATGCCCCTGAGCCATTCACTCGGAGAAACTGGTTGTGTAGTCTGTCAGGACCTAGTGCCTGCAGCAAGCTTAAGCGGAGCAGGTGCTGCCCATGGAACCAGAGATGATCCTATAGTTGCCTGAAGGAACAACTCCTCTTCCCAAACCTTCACCTCTCTGACTTCCTTAAGAACTGAGCACCTCCTGAAATGAGCCAGTGCCAACACTAATCGATGGGCAGTCTCTACGGCCATAGTCATAGGAAGACCTGGGAGGTCCTAGTGAATTTCTGGCAGTTTGGTAGCAGAGCTGGCTAGAACACTTCTCCAGGGCAATTAGTGGTGAGTTAACTCAATTTCCAGTCAGTTCCCTCAGAGCTTGGTGAATAATAACTGCAACAGAGCCAGCTTTCATCCTGTATCTACTATGTGCCAGGCCACTGTGCTGCTTTCCATGAGTTCTGTCCCAATACCTCTCTGAAAGAAGTACTATGGAACTATCACCTGTGTCTCGGACCAGTGGACTGATGCACAAGACTTAATGGTGCAGTTAAATGCCAGACCTAGGGGACTGGAGAGATGGCTCAGCAATTAAGAGCACCGACTGCTCATCCAGAGGACCTAGGTTCAATTTCAGGCATTCACATGGCAGCTCGCAACTGTCTGTAATTCAGCTCCAAGTGATTTGCCACCTGAGATATATATACAAAACACCAATGCACATAAAGTAAAAATAAATCATTTTTAAAAAAGACTAGGAGGAGCTCCTGGCAGCCATCACCACCCTTTAGCCTTGGAGGCCACTAGGCCCACTGGGGGCAGTGTCAGAGCCACCACATAGTGAGCACTTAATTCCTCCACATGACGTGTTTCCTCACTGGTCTTCCTCCAGTTTTGGTGAGGCAGGGTCTGCGTTCACTAAATGCTCTCCTTTTCTATAATGCTGCAGTCAGGGTGGCTGTATTAGCTCATGAACTCCCAAGTTCAGTCCCTGCCCAGATCTTTGTCCACTACCCCCAGATCTTCATGTGGCTGATCCCAGTTGTGTTCATAGTGTGGATCATGGGCTTCCTCACCCCCAAACTATTTGTTAAGATACGAGTTATTTTATTAAGATACTGTGAATGTAGCGTCAGAGCTTGACATCTGAACTGTGACTAGGCCCTCACACATAACAGGTTCTAGCACATAGTGGATACAATATTCAGAAGATCAATGTTTCCCCAAAAACAAGAATACCACCCCCCAAAAGACTCAGTGAATGCCACAGTAAAGCTACAAAGCTAAGGTATGTTGGGAAAAAATTTAGACACAGGACTCTGGTGAAACTTCACACTAGACTGTGTACAGCCACTCTTTCTATTTCTCCGTCTGCTCAGCAGGCCCCCGTAGCAATGTTCTGCTAGTTCCTCATGTTTGGTTTCTATTCACAGACTATGGTGATAAGCTGAACATGGAGCTGAGTGAGAAATATAAGCTGGACAAAGAGAATTACCCAGTCTTCTACCTCTTTCGGGATGGGGACTTTGAGAATCCTGTCCCATACAGTGGGGCAATTAAGGTTGGCGCTATCCAGCGCTGGCTAAAGGGTCAGGGGGTCTACCTAGGCATGCCTGGTTGCCTGCCTGCCTACGATGCCCTGGCAGGCGAGTTCATCAAGGCTTCCAGCATAGAGGCCCGCCAGGCCATCTTGAAAAAGGGGCAGGATGGCCTCTCAGGTGTGAAGGAGACAGAGAAGAAGTGGGCCAGCCAGTACCTGAAGATCATGGGGAAAATCTTGGACCAAGGTGAAGACTTCCCAGCCTCAGAAATGACTCGGATCAGCAAGCTGATTGAGAACAAGATGAGCGACAGCAAAAAAGAAGAGCTGCACAAGAGCTTAAACATCCTGACTGCCTTCCGGAAGAAGGGGGCTGACAAGGAGGAGCTGTGACAGGGCACAAGGGTTTCCAGGGTTTGCTGGGGTTGGGAAAGGGAGAGCCACCTGCTGGCTGTGAGGCCCCTATGGAGTACAAGGTTGTGGAACAAAGCAGTCCTGAGCCAGAAACCTGAACCCTGAGTATGCCTGGACATTCATGTTGCTGAGATCATACTTAGGACATCCCTAGAAGCCAGTGTGTGTGTGGAGAGCCTGTCAAGGCTGGTGAGCTGCCCCAGCAGAGGAATTGGTGCTACAGAGGAGTTAATGCTGAACAAATAAAAGTCTTGTTTTGGTTAGATGGTTTTCTTTTCAGATTGTACTTTTTTGGCGTATAATTTGAGTCTCAGCTATTGTGGATTTCTTTCTATCAGGAACTCTGCCCTGCACCAGGCATCACCCTCTGAAGAACCATGAATGGTGAGGTAGAGAATGCTGTCTGCTGACTTTATGCCCTCTGTAATCTATCATGCTTTCTTTCTATAGAGCAAGTTCTTAGTTGTACTAATGCATTCTTTTTAGAATTTATACAATCAAGGCCATATGTGGTGACACACATCTGTAATCTGACAGAGTAGAGGTACAAGGATCACTTTCAGCTACATAATGAATTTGAGGACCAGCCTAGGATACATGAGACTATTAAAAAAAAAAAAGGTACATAACCAGGTGAACAATCACTCCAAAGATTTAAATGATAAATTACTTTCCAACAGTATCACTTACTGGAAGTTACTCAGTCAACACTAAATTTTTATGGTTTTGGCTTTTGAGTCAAGGTTTTTTGTCTTCTTACAGCTCTGGCTGTCCTGGGACTCACTGTAAATCAGATTGCCCTTAAACTCAGACAGATCTGCCTCCTGTGTGCTGGGATTACAGGTGTGCACCACCACTGCCGGGCAAAACCAACTTTTAATAAACAACCTGACTCCACCCAGTGTTCAGCTGGATCAAGCAGAACATACAGCTGCTTTGTACTTGGGTGTGAACCAACCCCACGCCCTAAGTGCCCTTGCTCACAAGGCAAGGCTGACATTCTCAGCAATGAACTTGACATCTAAAGGATCTAGTACTTTTTATTTTCAATGATTTTTCTAATTTTATATTTCTGAGTGCTTGCCTGCAGTATATACGTGCACAATGTGCATGCAATGACCACAAAGGCCAGAAGAGGGTGTTGGGTTTTCTGGAACTAAAGTGGTAGATGGTTGTGAGCCACTTTATAGGTTCTGTGAACCAAACACAGGTCTCTGAGGGCTCTTAACTAATGAGCAAGCCATCTCTCTAACTGCTAATATCATTTTTATCAAAGTTCTTTCTAATCTCCTTGGGTGCTTCTGAAATACACACTTGCCTGAGGTGTTCTAGTTTATGCCCCTATCTAGGCCAGGCCAACTCCAAAGGACAAAATATTGGCAATTTTATAGAAAGCAGAGCATCCAGTCTCTTCAGCCTTTGTGAAAGAAGTGGGACAGTGGCAGTCTACCCTGGGTCCTCCCAGGATGGACTCAGCTTGGTTGCTATGGTTTCTAACCTTAGGAGCTCTGGAGGGGGACTAAATTGCCATGTCTATTTCAAGTTGAATCTGCTTAAGAGATATACCACAGAAATGCAATCTCCCCTCATACTGCCAGATGACTCTGTCCAGCAACACTGACCCAGGGCAGTAAGCATGCTCTAATGATGGTTACCTAGAGTCTGGCGTCTTAGGGTTGGTCACACAGCTGCATTCTGTTTCTGTTTAAGGGAATTAATTCTTCAACAATCTGATGCAGTAAACAATAGATCCAACATAACAAACTTTATTCTAAAGAACCTGCACATTTTCTCAAATAGTGTCAAGAGGAACTTTTTAATTAAGGAGCATTTCTTAGTAATGAATGCCATTAAAAAGGGTGGAGTGAGACAATTCAAGAAAGTCCATGGGTGTATAGAGAAGCACTGTCTCACAAAGAATCTAGCTTTTAACTCTTATGCATGTCCCTGGCATCTACAGAATCCACATGTTGCATAAAGTTGTGAACTGCAATGGCAAGCCCAAAATAACGTTGTGTGATTACAGGACTCGCTCTGTACTCAGCACTGTAAGGTTGGCATCAATCAGTAATAGCACCTGCAAAGTTGAATCATGTTGGAAAGGAGGTTCAGGCAAGCATTCTTTTTATTCAGATAAAGTTAATTCCTCCCTGAAGAAACAGGCAAGACCTGCTAAGGGCATGCGCTATCAGGGAAAAAAAGGAATCAGGAAAACAGCTCCTGCTTATACTGCATGGTTAGTGTGCCTTTGAGCAAGCAGCATCTCCAGACAGCCTGAAGCCTTCCAGTGACCGTCCTAGGTGGGTGGGGCCATTGCACTCTGACTCATTCAGGTCTCCAGACACACTGATAACTTCCATCACACACGAAGGATCTTCTACACCACACATAGCCTCCAACTAGGACTTAGGGTCTCAGTGACTAACAGATGTAGCACAACAGCTTAAGACACACCTGTTAGCTAATAAATGGAATTGTGTAAGGCACTATTGTTAAGCCACAAAGATTAGTTTTGACCTTTAGTCTTTTGGTTTTTGTTTATTTTCATTTGTTTGTTTTTAAGACAGTGTCTTGTAGCTGCACAAAGTTTTAACCTGGTCCTCCTGCCTCCAGCCCGGGCTAGCCCATAGTCGGGATAACATTCAGTACTAAATCGAGATGAGGTACACTGCTTAGGAATCTCTAACCTTTTTAAGACTGAACAAAAATGAACCAGGCAAAAGTGCCAACTAAAAATAAAAACATTTATGTAAATTAACCTGTACAGTTAAAGCCAATTTGCTGCCTTCACTTAATTCTCAAGAGCAGATTTCCCACACCAATAAATCACATCAAAAAAGTAGGAAGAGTTTCAACAAGCCTGCAGATAAGTTGAACCCCTTTTTATATTGAAAAAGTTGAAATGAAAGACAAATACAGATTGAACGTGGTGATTGCAAAATATAATGCAATTTTGAACAATTAAAATTATGAAAATATACAAAATCGATGGCAGCACACCTAGGTTTGTGTACACTCTCCATTATGTGGAGACACTAAAGGACTCTCAGTCCACAGCAGAGGAGTAACTTGAACCCAACACCTGCTTTGGAAAGTCTTGACTTAGGATCTCAGTAGTATAAAAAGCAGTGATTTTTCAGTCTGTAAACAGTAGTCGTGGTTATTTTTTGTTGTTGTTTTTTGTTTTTTAAATATCAATTTACCACACAAAAACAAAACCCATATAAACCAGAACAGCAGCAGCAACGGGTCACTGAGCATCTCCTCAGATATTAAGACATACAACTGTGGGGAGAGGGTGCTTTTTACTCAGTAAGAATATATATATATATATATATACTTTAACTGTACACAATTTATAGGCATGACAGCTTCCAAAAGAACAAACTGATAAAAGATATTGGCCATTTCTTCATAATTTCATTCTTTTTACAATTATCTCCAAATGTAACAATTTGATCTAATTGAAATGCTACATTTAGTAGGAAAATCAGCAAGTAACAAAGGAAGCACAGCTCCAACTTGACATTATTGTCAGTAAAACCAGTGGAGATCCCAGGTGTCCAGGGCAGAAGACTGCATAGACCACTAGAGGGAAGAGCTATGTCCTGAGAACCAGAGCCAGTGTGCAGTCCATACCTAACTGATCATGGTCAGCTGACAGAGCCGTTTTAAAGAGCATCTATATCTACAGACATACAACAATTTGAATATCCCAAGAAACATTATTTCAGGAGCAACACTACAGGCAAAAGCCCACCCAGCCCATAAGACACAGGCCATAGCTACAGAAAATGACCACATGTTGATGTTCAAGGAGTCGGATTCAGAGTCTTCATCTTACTCAGCAGGCCCTTTCTTTTGGGATGGAACATGTGATATTATAGCAAGTTATAAAAATGTTCTGGTGTAATTATGTGGTCTAGGCTTTCCAGCACATCTTACAAGTAAGAAAGTGGTTTATACAGATTCTCTTAGACATTTAAACTATTATTACCCACTATGCTGATCTGTGAATCTAAGAATGTCAAGATAAATGATAAAATGCAAACCTCACACCCAAGATTTTGCCAGCTCTCCTTAGCTGGTGTCACCTTTTGCTGGAACAGTGCGGGGAAAGACCAATACTCAGCAGATCCATTTCTTCACCTTAGAGTTAACTGACACGTCAAGTGACAGGCAATGAGAACAGAGAGGGTGATTCAAACACCAACAGTTACTAAAGGAGTCGTTAGGAGCTCAGCATGACATACAAGAGCAGTCTTCATCCTCTCAGAGCAGCCTCTCAAGCTGCAGGCTTGGGGACCAGACCTCCAAACTCCAGGTGAACAAAGGAAATAAATCCTGGTCCATTTGCCAAGTGTCAAAGTAGACGGACATCAGGCCCACGGAAACACTATCTTTTGTCAAGCTAAAACTTAAAACCTAGGCTAAATTCATAGCACACAACTCCTTCTGTCCCAAACTCCCCACTTGCAAACACTAAAGTAGTAAATCTTTGTTTTGTAGCACCTTTATACCTATGTATATCTCTGTGTGTGACTCATGAATCGGCTGCAGAATGGGACTCCAAACAACGGAAACAAGTATCAGACAGCTTGGCCCACACAAGTCCTGAACATCGCTCTTTAAACAGCTCTTCCCACTTTTCCCAGAGGCCCAATGGACAAGTCTCAGCAGCTGAGGAAGTGCGAGGTGGACTGTACTCAGAGTCTTCCTCGCTGACCCAAGGCTAAGCTCTCCCAGGAGTGGGGCTAGGGACGTTTTGGCTCTCAGGACTATGAGGCCAAAATAGAGCACCTGTGGTCATGTGTGGTGCCCTGCAGCAGCATGTTCTCACATTACATCTCACCTGACCCTCTGTGAACCCACCCTGGTTCTGTGGGAGCCTCATAAGGAACCTGCTGCCACGGAAAGAGTCCTGCTCCTATGTCTGCTCCTGCGTCTGCTTTTTGCCTCCTGTGACTCAGGACCAAATCCAAACTCCCACTGCATAACAGAGAGAAATCACCTGCTTTGAGGTCAATGCTTTGTACTTATTTCTATTGCTGCTTGTATAGAAACCCCACCAAAAACATTTCTGGTGATGGGAAGGAAGTAGGGTTCTCTTGTTGCTGTCCTGTATACATGAACAGGTATAAAGAGTGGTAAACCCAGATGTGGGTCCTGCTTCTGGTTTATATACAATAATTTATAATCAGTTGTATATATTTAATACCTCAAAAATTAATTCACGATCAAAGTCCTTCATGCATGTGAGGAAGATCTGGATGAAAACAATGGCCAGCAGATGTTGCTGTTGCCGGGGAAGGTGGTGTGTCATCTTCTGCTGTAGCGTCTTCAGTGCCCGTGGTTCATACTTTCTTAAATTTTTAGTTTCTTTGTGGTCTCAAGTCTTTTTCTCAGCAGCTCCCCAATTTCCAGAAGTGAGTGAAGGTAACTGCTCTGCACTTTCCCCTGCACAGTCTTTGAAAATTTTCTTTCTTCCTACAACAGAAACAATAATTCGTGTTACTCGAAAATCATTCACTTGGTTTCTAGTGACCTCACCCAGAACACCAGGTCATTTTCAGTTCACAAAATGTAAGTAAGGGGAAAGCCACTTTGTGCATTAGGTGACTCATATGAACATGTGACCCAGGCTGGTATGACAAGTATGTATGTCCCAGGCCAACAAACATGGGATTCTGAGTAGCTGTAGCTCAGACACAGTACTGTTAGTATTTTATGACAAGCTGGGCAAGGTATAAAATCCAAGACTTCTGTTTTCAGATGAAGTAGAACTGTATCACTAATTTGACATCACAGCACCTACTTTATACCAACTCCATCTTTCCCTATTAGAGCACTGTCGAGGCCATCCCCTGTCCCATCCACTGTGCTCATCTCATCTCCTCGGCTCCCCTAATGAATCCCACCCTGGATGGTAGTCCACAGTTTGTGACAGTCCACAGGTTCGAGAGACAAAACCGTACTGCAGTAGGGAGTACCAAAAAGTGGGTTTGCTCCAACACAAAGAGGGCCAGGAAGTTGGGAGGGCTTTATGAGGGTGAAGCCCAGAGTCTCAACAAAAACCAGATACAAACTTCCTGATGAACAATGCTATATATAATGTTTTTTGTACAAGACAATGCATACAAATGTTTTGTTTTGTTTTTGGAGATAGGTTCTCCCTACATAGCCCTGGCCATCCACCTGACTCTCCCTCCCAAGTGCTAGAACTAAGTTGTGTGTCAACAACTACATCTACAAATACATTTTATTCAGTAGTATACATAAAAAGTAAGTACAGCTGTACCTAGCCATAGACTGTATACCCACACATTCCAGCAACCACACATAAAAACTAATCTCAAGAACAAACTGTGCTGAACATAAGACTTTTTTGTTTGTTGTTTGTTTTAGTTTTTCAAGACAGGGTTTTGGGGGGCTAGAGAGATGGTTCTGCAGTTAAGAGCACTGGCTGCTTTTATAGAGGACCTATGTTCAGTTCCCAGCACTGTCATGGTGGCTCATAACTACCTCTAACTCCAGTTCCAGAACATACAGAATGACTCAGGCACCAGGTCCACAGATGTACATGCAGGCAAAATACCCAAACATTAAATATATATATTAAAATATTTATTTATTTATTTGTTATGTATACAATATTCTGTCTGTGTGTATGTCTGCAGGCCAGAAGAGGGCACCAGACCTCATTACAGGTGGTTGTAAGCCACCATGTGGTTGCCAGGAATTGAACTCAGGACCTTTGGAAGAGCAGGCAATGCTCTTAACCACTGAGCTATCTCTCCAGTCCAATGGAGATATATTTTTAAAAGCTAAACAAACAAATAAAACACTAAAAGATGAAGACCATCCCAGGCATGGCATTTCACCCCTATGACCCTCACACTAGGAATGCTGGAGCAGGACAGTACACAGTAAGGCTGTGCTCTGCAAAGGGAAAACCAGATAGACACATGCTAGTGTCCATGCAGACTAGCCCAGTAAACTCTGTGGATCTTGACTAGTTAAAGCAAGCCATAACTGGCCAACTACTGCTGTGCTCCATCCCATCAGGCAGGTGTTCCTCTCTATTTAGGTAAAGAGAAACTTCCTCAGAGTACTATACAGTGAGGGGCAGTGTCTAGCCTGTGATCACTCTGTGACCAGGCTCAGCTACAAGAGGAAAAGGAAAAGGGGGATTCCACAACACTGATCCACACACTGTTCCTTATTTGGAGGCAAGTGAATTAGCAGCCCATTGTACCACACCACCCCTTCCCACAGCTTGTCTCCTAGCTCTCTCCCTACTTAGTAAGAAAATGCTAATCTTCAAATGTCTCCATAAGACTTTCCAAATTCCATTTCAATGTGAAGGATTCTAGGATTTTGTGAGACATCCTTACTCCCCTTGACAGAGTCTTAGCCTTTACTAGCCTGGAATGCACTGTAGATAATACTGGACAATAGTAATCCTCCTGCTCCAGAGTCCTGAATACCAGGAGAACATATGTGCATCACCATGCCAAGCCTCCCTGAATGCTAGGCAAGTGCTCTCTACTAACTAAAACACATCCCCACCCTCTTAGTCCTCTTAGGAAAAGAACAGCCACAAAAAGATGGGTTGAGGGACTGAAGAGGAGAAAATACCTATCACCTTAATGTAATTTCTCAATAATGTAATTTTAAAAACCACCACCACCACAAAAAAGCAACATCCAAAGTACCTTGTTGTTCTGTCTTACAAAGAGAGAATGAGAAACTGAATGAACATTAACTAGTCCTCCTGCTAACGTTTCAAAATGTACAGAAAGCATACTGCTTGCCTATCATCTCTTACCGGAGAGATAGAAGTATCTTCTAATGTGAGTTCCTCAAGTTTAAGTGCAATTAGATTTGCTTCAAGTCCTTTAATATGATCCACAACATTGGAAATTAAAGTCTGAAGTCCAGTAACATAGTCTTGGAAACTGGTGAAGACTGGAGGCTGGGGTGAAGAAGATTAAAAAGTGTTACAATCTCTCTGAGCAGTTGTGTTTCCAGCACAAGTTACGCTACCTCCCCACCGCCAAGTGTTTGATGCTGTGACCACAGGTATGGAACAATGGGATAGTAAGACAGTCTGAAATAACCAATTAGCTGCTAAAACACCGCCTTGGAACAGGAAAGAAAATACTGGTGGTTAACTTAGGAGCAATATTTAGGTTTAGGCTTTTTTCTCTTTGAAATGAATTTTTATTCCCTATTCTCCAGTATAGCTGGAGAAGAACTAGTAGAAAGTATGTTAGTTGTTTATGACTTCTGAGGGTGGGAAATGTAAAAGAACAGTACAGGATGGACAGGGAAACAAGGCTTTATTTTCAGGACTAGGGAGGCAGCTCAGTGGGTAAAAAACTTACAAGGGTAGGATCCAGCAACCACATAAATGCTGGCTGTAATCCTAGCACTGTGGAGGCAGAGACAGGCACAAACTGGCTATCTAGACTAACCAAAGTGGTGTGCTCTGGGTTCGAGTGAAAGACCCTGCCTAAATATGTAATGTGGAGGAGAGCAACCAAGGATGATATGACTCAACGTCTACCTCTTGCTTACATACTTGCATACTCACATGCACATATGCCATATATACATATGAATGGAAAACCAAACCAAAATATTTTATTTTCCTTTCCTTCTTTACATATGAGATTTCCAATACTAATAGAAGATAGAAGAATAATATTCTGAATTAAAAAAAAAATCTCGCTATGTAGCCCCGGCTACCCTAGAATGAGAGAAAGAAAGAGAGTGAAAGAGAGAGAGAGAGAGAGAGAGAGAGAGAGCGAGCGAGCAAGCAAGCCAGGCGTGGTGGCTCATACCTGTAATCTTAGCACCCGAGGTGGAGACAGAAAAATCAGGAGTTCAAATTGTCTAAATTACATATGCAATTCAATGCCAGATCCTGATGCAACAAAAATAAGTACCAGAAGAAAGCTTAAGTAGCAATTTGTTTAAGCATGAAAAGGCCTTTCTAAACATGACACATAACTAGAAACCATTAAAAAAAGACTATCCTCTCCACTCTCCAAAAACAGAAACCATTTACTGAATAAAAAAGACAGAGGGCTGGAGAGATGACTCATAAACTAAGAGCACGAGGTGCTCTTGCAGAGGACCCAGGTTAAGAGATTTCTAGTGGCTCACAACTCTATTTAAAGGAGATCTGATGTCCTCTTTTAGACTCTGTGGGGACCAGGTATCAAGTGGTGTACATGCAGACAAAAGAACCACTCACTGAAAAAAACCTTTTTTAGAATCACTTGTGAAAAGAACAAACTGGATAACTTGTGCCCCTATAATAAAGTTGACACTAACAGTGTTATGAAGAAAGAGCTGTTCTCTAAAGGCTCAGCACCATACAGACTTGAGAACACACAAACCATATGGCCAGTGCTGGGGGCAGGGTTATAAGGACACACTCGGTTCACTTCGGATCTAAGTCTAGATTCTAATAATTGCTCTACTTATAGTCAAGATATTATAAACCGGGGCTGGAGAGATGGCTCAGCGGTTAAGAGCACTGACTGCTCTTCCAGAGGACCCGGGTTCGATTCCCAGCACCCACATGGCAGCTCACAACTGTCTGAAAATGCAGTTCCATGAGATCTGACACCTTCACACCAACAAACATAATAAAGTTAAATAAATAAGTAAAAAAAAAAAAGTTTAAAAAAAATGATTAAAAAAAAAAAAAGATATTATAAACCAACTACATATTCATCAAAAAATAAACTGTAGTTTATTAAATATGGAGAAATGACCAAAAAGAGATAAATCTATATTTGACATAAAGATAGCCTAATATCCTAATCAAATACAAAAACAAAACAGTCAAGTTACAGATTTTTATTTTTAAAAAAGTCTCATACAGCACAGCCTCTAACTCTCTATGTAGCCAAGGATGGCATTGAATTCTTTCTTGCCCTCTCTGCCTCCACCTGCTGAGTGCTATGCATAGCATGATCCTGACTTGCATTATCACTAACTTGTTAGCCGTGTTGTCACACAATTGAGACTATGGGTGATCTCTAATCACATCTTCATGGGTTACTGTAATAATCAGAAAAACAACAATCCAGGTTTAGTGGCTCACACCTTTAATCCCAACACTTTGGAGGCGGAGGCAGACAAATCTCTTTGAGTTTGAGGCCAGCCTGGCCCATACAGTGAATTCAAGGAAAGCCAGGGCTATGGAGAGACCCTGCCACAAACAAACGAGTATGCGAACGAATATACAAATTAAAAAAAACCACACCTCAAAAGTCATAAGTACTGGGTGTATTCTAGGATTGTACATGATTATGAGGCTTACTTTATGTGGGGTTTGTTTGGGGTCTTCTATGTAGCTTTGGCTGCTAGTAACTCTATGTAAACTAAACAGACCTCAGACTTGCTGGGGGATTTCAAGCATGTATTAGCACAACAGTTCTGTAGGATGCCTGTGTGTGTACGCACATGAGTGTGTGAGCTACATGTCTGGGTGTCCATGGACACCAGAAGATGCTGTCTGATGCCCTGGACATGAAGAGGTTGTAAGCCATTTGGCGTAGGTGCTGAGAATCAAATTCAGGTTCTGTGGAAGCGCAGCAAGCTCTCCTAACCACTGAGCCAGCTCCCAAGCCCCATGTCTATTTTTAATCACAAAAGGAAAGAACCACCTCTGCAATGAACCCGGGAGACACTTCCTTCATCCAATACTAAAATCTCAAGAATGGGACACAAACATTTAATGATTTAATGAACTAAAAAGGCAGTGCTCACGTCTAACCTAAATTTCTGCATGTATCTAAGGAAATACTAAGACTCAATAGTGTGAATGTTGACATACACATGCCTTCACTCTTCAAAAACAGACAAAAGAATAAGCACTATTCAGATGCAAGGAGGGTAGAGAGATAGCAACTAACAGCAGCATCACAGGAATCCAGAACTTTGAAAAGGAATAGCAAGGTCCTAGTTGGGAAGAATAGGTACTCTCAACTCTCAAGCCTTCCAAGAACATGCATAAGTTTCCTTTGAGCACCTTGGGTACACAGCTCAGTGTCCTGAGCTTGTAGTATTCTTTCAGATGGATCAACTGACAAGACAGCAAATGTGGCCAAGGATCAGGAAGCGGTGACCTTCATGGAGCCATTAGCCTTTCCCTGTTACTGTGAGGATGTAACTGGGGAAAGAGCTCTCAGGAGGTTGAGGCAGGAAAGACTGTCTCAAAACCAACAAACACTTATAGTCCCAAGTACTGGGAAGACTGATAATCCAAAGTCAAGACAAGGCTAGGCAACAGAGTAAGGTCCTTTCAGAAAAGGCTGTGGGAGAAAAGGTGCCTCCAGAGCCCTGAACTTGCACAGCATGCAGACAAAGGGGAAGGAAAGGCAGCCGAGTTATTACCATGACGATGCTGGTCTCTTTTTTCTTCTTTTTCTTTTTCTGTATATTTAATTTGTATGGTCGCAGGACACTCTCACAGTAACTGGATACCCAAAGGATGATAGAGATTGTCTGAAAGAGGAAATGTGCAAATTAGTCAGTATGGATTACAGTAAAGTATGGAAACAGCAGCTAGAGACAGACATGGCAACTGACAATTCTACAGAAGACCACCAGACACCATGGAGATGAGAAAAGCCAACCAGGACTGAAAACTGTCTGTGAGCCAGAATGAACCTTTCTTCTTTGAAGACGTACCCTCATGCTACCTAGCCTCCTTATTCTTCCTGCCAGTTCTCATCTGCCAGACCCCACTGCACGTCACCTCTCTGCATGTTCCTTTGCTAAGTGTGACGTCTACATACTCCCCAGGGCATGGGACCCCAGGATTCTACACAAGCAATCACTGGGACTCAACAGCGAACCTGGGAGTCCTCAGCTAGAAACACACCCTTGAGCATTCAGTTAGCTTCTGTTCCATAGTGTGGACCATGTGTGTGCTCAGTAACCACTGAGCACTTGCTGAGTAGCCCCTAGGCTCTCACCAGTCACCAGAGCAGAGCATACAGCCTTCAGGAAGCTGCAGGCCACAGGAAAAAGAAGGGAGAGATGGGTTTAAAAAAAAAAATGGGTATTGGATTCGGGAACACTCTACAGTTAAAAGTGCTGGCTGTTCTTGCAGAAGACCAGGGATCAACGCCTAGCACCCACAAGGCAGCTCATCACTGCCTGTGACTCCAGTTCCAAGGGATTCCATGCCCTCTGGCCTTCTGCAGGAACCTGTGCACAAGGTACACATATACACATATTAAAAAACAACAACAAACAAAAAGAATCTGGTTAAAAATAAGAGTTTTGCTTCCAGGTAATGTTGGCATGTGTCTATGACTCTAGCACTTGGGAAGCTGAAGCAGGAGGACTCAGCTTCCCTGTTTCAAAAAAGCAAAATGGGAAGAAAGTTATACTTTATCTCCTCCAGACTCCAGAATGTTAGGTAATTAGTAAAACAGCTGGAGGAATGAACTAAAGAGCCAGAGGAAATGGGACAAACTAACTTTGGGGGAGTCTCAGAGAAGAAGACTGCCACTCAGAAGCTGTCCCTAAGCACAAGGGATGAACCAGTTTAGAAAACAATGTGAAACTGCTTCTAGTGTCCCAAACAATCAGGTGAGAAAGGGTTAAGTGGCAGGTGTAAAGCCCTGCCTATGCCCCTCAGGAGGACGGAGACACACCTCAACAAAGAAGACCAGATTCTCTAGGACAGCAGGCTGTGTCTTCACATTGCCATCTTTAACTTCTAAGAGCTCGCCTTTACACGTGCTGAAGACACCTGAGGGAGGAAACGGTTTTCTGCTTTTATTCTCCTTAACTTGCCATACATTTAGACACACAATGAAGAATCTGAAAATAACTGGTATAAAAACCAAAGCTAGATATAGTGCCATACCTTTAATCTCAGCATGGTAGGAAGAGGCCGCAGGCAGATCTAAGTTCAAAGCCAGACTCGTACATACTAAGTTCCAAGCTGCACTATCCAAACTGCCCAGAGCTAGAAAGTGAGACCCTCTCTCAAAAAACAAAAACAAAAATAAAAAATAAAAGCTACAAAGGAATGGGACTGTAGGCAGCTTACCTGGCCAGCTCAAGATCCCAGAATCCATCCCTAGTTCTACCACCACCAAAAAAAAAACCAAAGCACCCAAACAAAAAGTCCCAATGCATATAAAAAAAAAATGTCTTAACAATGACTTGTTCTGGGCTGGAGAGATAGCTCAGAGGTTAAGAGCACTGGCTGCTCTTCCAGAGGTCCTGAGTTCAATGCCCAGCAACCACGTGGTGGCTCACAACCATCTGTAATGAGATCTGGCACTCTCCTCTGGCGTGTGGGCTTACATGGAGGCAGAATGCTGTATACATAAATAAATAAATCTTTAAAAAGAAAAAAAATGACTTATTCTGTAGTCTCCAAAATATAAAAAGTAGTCTTAAAAATGATACATGCTAGGCATCTAGCCATCAGCTAAGAGATGTGGAATATAGGTTACCATAATGTGAAGACTCAGTGAGTGGTTTGGAAGAACACCCTGACCTGAAAGGGTAAGGCCACTGTAGGAGAGCATCTACATGGGGCTGGAGAGATTAATAAAGTACTTGGATCACCCAGCAACCATATGTAAGTGAGGCACAGTAGTGAGCGCACATAGAAGAGTCTCTGGGGCTCACTGGCAGCTAGTCTAGGCAAATTCGTAAGCTCAAGTAAGTGGCCTTGCCTCAGAGAACATGGTAAGATGGATACTCAATTTTAACCCCCACACACCCAGACACCATTAACACTCATAAGACACCCATGGCAACTAAGTATTAAATCTATACCATTAATAGTCTGGTCAACTGGGCCATAGCCACTTGCATCCCAACTTCTAACAGTTTTCAAGTACTTCTGCTGTAAATTTAACTTTAAGGCATGGTACTGTTGCATGCCTGTAATCCCAGCACTCACAAGGGAGAACGCCAAAACCATCCTGGACTGCAGAGTGAGTGTGAGACAAGCCTGGAATACACATGATGCCCATCTCAAACACTTAACAACAAACAACTGTTAGTTTTGAATAGTGAAAATTTAGTTTTTTAAGGTTCCAAAAATATGAGCCGGGCCGGGCGGTGGTGGCGCACGCCTTTAATCTCAGCATTCGGGAGGCAGAGGCAGGCGGATTTCTGTGAGTTCGAGACCAGCCTGATCTACAAGAGCTAGTACCGGGACAGTTAGGATTGTTACACAGAGAAACTCTTGTCTCGAAAAAACAAAACAAAAAAGAAGATTCCAAAAAATGTCAGGCAGTGGTGGTGCATGCCTTTAATCCCAGCATCAGCAGGTGAATCTCTGTGAGTTCAGTCTGGTCTCAGAGCGAGTTCCAGGACAGCCAGGGCTACACAGAGAAACCTCAACTCAAAAAAAATTTAAAAAGAAAAAAGCTTATTATTTCCAAATCTTTGGATGTGTTTATATTATTTTTAAACACTGAGCCACTTTCAGACATGCAAGCCCAATTCAGAAATCTGCAGTCAGAACTTACCTTTCAATAGTTCTAGTAAAGCTGCAAGACTATTTTCTATTCGTTCCTGTATATCCAGTGTACCCTCTAAAATTGAAAAACAAACAACAACCAACATTCATTTTTGTAGAAAGATAAAGAAGCAGATTGGGCATGACTGCACATAGTTGTGATCTCAGCACCCAAGACACTGAGTCAGCAGAACTGAGTTCAAGGCCAGCCCACAAGCCATGGTGAAAACACCAGTGGGCTGGAAAAGGTATTTGTTATCAAGCTTCCGGACCTGAATTTGACTCCTGGGACCCACATGGTAGGAGAAAACGGACTCCTATAAGTTGTCCTGTGACCTCTCCGTGAACACTGCGGCACATCCATATCTGCACACTCACACACAATAAACAATGAAAACTGCAATAGCAGGTCTGGAGAGAGGGCTTAGGGCTTAGAGAAGTACATACAATCTCTCTCTTACAGAGAACCTGAGTTCAGTTCCTGGCACTCATTTCAGAAGGCTCACAACAGCTGTAACTCCAACTCCAGGGAAACTGGTAACTCTGGTCTCTACAGGCACCTGCCATAACGTACATACCCCAACACACATAATTAAAAGCTGGGGCTGAAAAGAAGATTCAGTAGTCAAGAGTACTGGCTGCTCTTGCAGAACCAGGTTCAATCCCCAGCACTTAAGTGACTCACAACTGTTACTTCAGTTTCAGGAGATCCTCCCACACACACTTCTGGTGTCTGAGGGCACCAGGCACACATGATGCACAGAAATGCACACAAGTAAAACACCCATATGCAGAAAATAATAAAGTAAAAACTTAAAGTAATAAGAATTCTAAAAAGCAATAGCAAACTCAAATCAACAACCAAGTCATGATAAGGGCCTTTTCCTCCTGAAAACAGCATGCATGTAATCCCACTACTGAAAGACAGACATGGCCAAGGGGTTGGCAGAACAGTGAAGGGAAGAGGGACAATGATTGCTCCTCTAAGAACTATCTCAGGCTCTCTAGTAGGACTGGTCAGTTGTGTCCCAAATGCTGCAGCTCTGAAGGAAGCCTAAGGGTGGGGGCTCAGCCTATGGTTATTTTTGATCCCCCATAAATTTAGAATCTCATTAACATTTCAATATTTATTCACTTATTATAATTTTTAATAAGAGTCTAATTAACACACGCCTGTGCACACTTACCTAAACCACTGGTATCGAGCTCATAGACATCATTGACAAGGTGAAAGGAGCGGACCAGGCACTGACAGCAGCCAGAACTAAAGAACCTGCCCATCCTGGTGGGGACAGGCCCAAGGAAAGGATACTGAAAAAAGAGGAAAAATCATACCCTTAATTCACAAAAAGTGTGAAAACAGGACTTGTTTGGATAAAACGTAATAAAAATTCACTAATAAGAAAACTAGTAACCAACTCCCACAATTAACAGCAAAAGGCCATGTGTATTAGTAGAGCATGGTGGTGTGTACCTGTAGTCCCAACACTGAGGCAGAAAGACTTGAAATTAAAGGCCACCCGGAACTATACACCAAAACCCCATCTCAAAAAAAGAAAAACAGCCGGGCGGTGGTGGCGCACACCTTTAATCCCAGCACTCGGGAGGCAGAGGCAGGCGGATCTCTGTGAGTTCGAGACCAGCCTGGTCTACAAGAGCTAGTTCCAGGACAGGCTCCAAAACCACAGAGAAACCCTGTCTCAAAAAACCAAAAAAAAAAAAAAAAACAAAACACCCTCAAAATGTTATTTTGCTTTTCCTGACTGATGAGTCTAGACAGAGCAAAACCCTGAAATGGCTCAAGACCATTAAATCCTTCTTTCTCACAGCGCCACAAATTGAGCAAAATGTGCTCTTCATTATGCATTAAAAGACAATTGCTGAAATAATTATTGAGCCTCTGACAGCAAATACTTGTTGATACCTGAATTTCTTTCTCAATAAACCGCTTCCCCGTCTCCACGGCCACTTCTAGCTGTTGGAGGAGCAAACGAAGAATGTCAATCCGGGAGGATACACCATTCTCCGAGGTCTTCTCTGAGTTCTTTGGCTCCACAGGGTGGGTAAGATTTGGAAGTCCACTGATCAGTCTCAACGTTAAGGTGCGAATTCTTAACCACATGGTCTCCTCCTCCAAGGAGAGTTTCTTATGCTCTTCAGAAACATTCCTTAAACAAAAACATCCCCAGACCATCCATTTTACTCAGCCTGTTGCCTTCAAAGCTTTGAGCATTTGCTTTCACCCATCAAGAAACCTCAGTACAATTTCTGCCTCAGGCCAAACATCTGATTGCTGCCTGCTTTACCAGGTAAGCTGGCCATGGCAACCTTACCAACAGGGCCATCTCCCCACTCGGAGCATCTGCTCTGATTAAAACACGAGTGACACAAAAAAGCTGAAATGCCAGAAAAACAAGTGGTAATAAAGAACCCAGCTACCCAAACACTCAAGAGTCCACAAACTCACACAAACCCCTTCAGACTTCTCTATACAAAAGTTATATAAGTATATAAACTGTACTGGGGCTCAATTTGTTGGCACAGAATATCCTTACCATTTGCAAGTTGTATTCCAAATAGCACCAAAAAAATTACATATATGCAAACACATATATTATACATGTATTTGGTAATATATATGTGTGTGTGTGTGTGTGTGTGTGTGTGTGTGTGTGTGTGTATGTATATGAGGCAGGGTCCTGCTAAATCCACCTGTCTGTCTTTCTAAGTGCTGGGATTAAAGGCATAGATGGCCAACCCAACTGATTTGTACTACTTTTGTACTGTATTTATTTAATGGCAGAGGATCTATTTGCAAGGATAGCCTTCAACTGATGCCTGACAGCTTGTACTCCAATCATCACTTAACAAGAGCAGCTCCTGTGGCCAGACTATAAGAACACACCACTTGTGTATGGTGAACATCTTTTCTACTGGAAGCCTGGAACCTTGGAACATGCTGAACAGCGTATGATGTAGCCAGCTGCTAAAAACCTTGGACACTGAGCTGCCCTAAGCAGAAACAGCACAAACTGTGTGATGGCACCATCTCTCTCCTAGATGATGCTCCCCCAAGTGGAGGGAGGAGAAATCAGTGTCCCAGGCTGGGTCTATCCTACCATGTAGCTTTTGCTGGGATGAACCCTAGTGCTGCAGTACAGCAACTACAGTCTTTCTGCCAGTTTACTCGGTGAGTCGTGGCAACCTACAAATCAGTATTCAAAGCCCTCTCATACAGGGCTTACATGCCTATGCATTAGCTTCCTAATACAGACCCTAAAGTAAATATGCTGCATTTTAAGTACTGAAATATGATTATCAATTCCATATAAATTTTACATGTCAATTAAAAACAAGACAATAATCATGTTCCCACACAGCCAATGTTGACCACAGATGTTCATCCCTAGAAAACAAGTCCTGGTGGTAGTAAGCCTCACCTAAGTAGTTCCTAGTTGCTGATTTTGCTCACTATGAACTCTTTATAAAGGAGGTCACTACAAATGAAGAAATGTGTATTTAATATTTAATTTTTTTTTGAGTTAGGGTCTCTTACAGCCAAACTTGCTATATATTCAAAGATAACCTTGTACTTCTGATCCTTCTACATCCCTGCCTCTCAAGTTCTGGGATCCAGCAGTATGCCACCACATCAGGATCTATACCTTACTATCGTCTAGTGAATCCCATTCCAACCTCTTCTCAACTTTTGTGGGCACAACTCCTTATATTCCTTTAAAAAAAAAAAACTTTTAATTTCCATGCCTATACTGGAGAGGGCAGTGGGTTCCCTGTACTACTACTACCTCCCTTCATACCATGTCTCCTTGGACTGTCACCCTTTGAGCTGCCTTGCTTATCTTTATGCCCCAGCTCCAATTCTAGGGCCCAATGTGGTAGGCACACTGTGTTTGTGGAATTGAGAGCCCTGCCTGTGGCTTCTGTCACTATTTACCCTTCCTCTTTACATACTTCATGCATGCACATGGAGGCCAGAAAATGGTTTTCTTCTCCACCAGGAAGGTCCCAAGAATTGAACTCAGGTTGATGGCAAGTCCCTTTAACCACCGAACTATCTTGCTGGCCCCCCTGCCCCCTCTGAAGACAGGACATAAAGGCTAGCAATCTGAAGTACGCTCAAGAGTATGGCAAATGCAGCTCTTCTGGTGGCTGAGAAGTTGCTTTTCAAAGAATCACAGGATGGTCTTGTGATTATCTCATTGATATAGGGCTTGAACATGCTGTGTAACTAGGGATGACCTTGAACTCCTGATTCACCTGCCTCTTAAGAGCTGGAATCACAGACAGGTGTACACCAGCAAGCCAGGCTCTCGGAAAGATTTTAAACCAAACTGTTGGTTATTCAGCAGATAAACTGGATCCAGAGAGTTTACTGTCCAGGCCACAATTAGTCACAAAGGGAGCACAGTTCTCACCTCACTGCTCTGGACTGCTAACAGTTTTTTTGGCACCCAAAAACACAGGGCGTTCATTTGACCTCGTCACAGGGATATGACCAGAGAGATACTGAGAAGCCATCTGAGAGAAGCAACAGGACATGAAGCTTAGCGGAATTAAGTTAGGGGACAGCAAAGGGGACAGTAAATAGACACTATGGTACATTCACTAATTCTTCTCTGTCTGGGGTTCTCCCTTTTTCCACTCACTATCACCAGTGAGAAACCTGAGTGCCCGAGTACACACCAGAAGTCTGCATCTTCACCTTCACCTCAGAAGCCACAAGTCCAGAGTAAGCTGTCAGCTCTAAAACGTACATGAGAAATAGGCAGAGCAGAGGGCTGGCTCAACTACATGTTGCTGAGTGGGCAGAGGGCAGCACATGATTTGTCCTTCAGTTTTTTGACTTGCCAGGGCTATTCATGTTTGCATGTGGCTTAGAATAGAACACCAATTAAGTATTTTTAAGTTATTTTTTTCCCTGAAACAAAATCATACTATGTAGCCCTGGCTGTCCTAAAACTGATTGGCCTCAGAGTTCTGCTACCTCTGCCTCCAGGTGTGAACAACACCTGGCTAATAAACACTGATATGATTACAACCTTTTGTACTGTTAAAAAGAAATAAGTAATTCTGTATACAAATACCAGATACATGCACAAACACATGCACATGTGCACGTGTGCACACACACACCCCTGTCAATGTGCCATAACCCTTTAGAACCTAAGGGAGATTACAAGCCTCTACGAAGTGCTAGAAAAGCCAATATATCACATAAAAATATTTTCTACCTTCCTCTTAGATGACTAGGGAACTGCATCCTGCACCTTGAATCACCTGAAAGTCATACATGCCATGAACAGACATAAACTTAGCAGGCCCAGCGCTGGGGTGGGATGTGCTGTGCACTTGTGCTCCAACAATGAACATGTATATTTGTGTAAAAGAGAAACTTTTAAAAAGTTTTAGATGCACGCTGACTCTTCAGAGCTGAGCTCCTCATACCTGTCCTTTGGATCCCAGCTAAAGAAAACATCCAAGTCTCTGTTGTCTCGCAAATCTTCCCATGGAACGTCATCTTCCTCTGGCCTCAGGTTCATTGATTTGATACTTTCTGCCAAGCTAGTTGATCTGTAATACAGAAAGTTTGCTTTGACTGTACCTGTGCATATGTGCACGCATCTGTTATATGTTGCACATGCAAGAAGACTGCGTCACTGTGTATGCCTGGGGCGACCAGAGGTTTACATCAGATGTCCTGCTCTGTTTGTCTCTATTTTGTTTTGGAAGATAGATATCTCACCAAACCTGGACCTCACCGATTGCCTGGCTGGCCAGTGAATCTCAAGGATCCTTCTGCCAGCACTGGGCCTCCTGGCTGGGATTACAGGCATGCACGGCCATGCTAGACTTTTTACTTGGATGTTGGGGATTGGAACTCCAGAGCTATTTATCTCTCCAGCCCTAAGGTCTTATTTCTAAAACAATATAATTATGACAACATTAGCTAGGACTTTCTTTTACTGGAAAGAGAGAAAGGTTTTACATTAGAAAACAAGGTCTTATATAAGGTCAAATAGAACTGAGACAAGTTATGACAGCAAGCAAAAGATTTTTGGAGTTCAGCAGAATACAGTGGACAAGCACCTGCCCTGTTCCTGAAGCCTATCTAGAGAGGAAGGGGAGGCTCTACTGGATCTGAGATAGTCTCAGCCCTCCAGCATTCTCCATGACAGGGTCAAGGCTCTGTGTCTCCATTTGCAGCTTCTTCTCTTCTCATCCTCCATTTACCCTTAACTCAGCTACTGACAACTAAGACCATCTGATCTGGCCCCTTGGTCCCACTTGGCCTCTCATCACATACTTACATGTTTGCTTCAAGAAGAAGGTCTAAGAGCATCCGTTCAGTGCGCACTTGTGCAAAGTGGAGAGAATTATTCAGCCTGTTCCTAAAAGCGATAAACTCTGGAATCTTCTCAAATGCACCGTATTTGTAAGCTTGAATAATGTATTCTGAGGTCTGAGAAGGAAAGACACCACCTTGGTATAAATACTTGCACAGGTCAGCCAATGTAAGCAAAGCTTGCCAGCCAACTAAATATTCAAACTACAACAGAGGCTCTGGTCCAGGCTCAGAAGGTCTGGCCACACAGCGCAATCCCAGCCATGAATGAATAACACTACTTTTATTTCCTTCTGCAGATGAGTCAAATGTCTCCTCCACTACAATGCTAGCCTGAAGTGGCTACAGCCATCTCCAGCCATGTCGTAGCACTCATGTCATTCATGACAGCAGGACTTAGAGGATGTTCTATCACAACAGCCAAAAATTTGGCAAATGCCATTCTGGAATGGAGCTTATGTATCCTACAATCCTAACACAAACTATGCTCTGCAGAAAGCATTCAAAGGTGCCATAACTACACAGGCATACCCTATGGGTTCCAAATGAAACCCTCTCCTTCAGAAAGAGACTGCTCCTTGGGTGGTTCTTTCTCAATACGGTACCAGACACAAGGCAGATAAGCTTCTCAGAAGGACAGAAGACACCAAACAACGAGACCCATCAACAGGAATGCCATCTACTCTGAGGAAGATGTCAAGAACCAAGATTCCTGAGCACACAAAACTGCTAGAAATCACCATAGACAACTAAGGGAAGGCAGCGCTCACACGTGTATTTTAGTTACAGATTAAAATCATCAGATGAAATGCTGCAGAACAAAGGCAGGACAAAGAATTCTTCATGAAGTACTGGTGCAACAGAAGCAAATCTCAGGGAAGAACATTTCACAAAGTGGGTCGAAGCCACCAGGATCAGAAAAGAGATCAGCCCTGTGGGCCAAGGAAGTGTTTAGCTCAATGCTGATGTCTGCCTCAAGACACTTTCTGGAAAGCCAGTCTTTTGCCGAGCCTTAGTTTGCTTGCTCTGCCCCCATTTCCACTATGCCTGAGTAATTTGCCCAGTAGAAAAATAGGCCAATAGTCAACAACATACCCTCTGATACACAGCCTCGCAGGGTTCATTTCAGGCCGTGGGGTTGCACCACGGGCGCTAAGTCAACTGCTTTCGATGCGGCTTTTAAACCCCCAGGGGACACCTCGGCCAGCTGTTTGCCTGCAGTATCTGGAGAGATTAAAGACGGACGGACACAAGAAAATTAAAAAGATTACGTGTGATCCTGTGGGTTTAGGATTACCTGCCAACTTGACTGAGGACAACTGCATGCCCCATCAAGAGGCCCACACTTATCACATCCTTCTCTCCTACAGTCCCCAACTTAGAAGACGTTGGCTGCTGACCCTTGAAATGGGAACCTACAGCTTGACAACACTTCCAACAATTCAGGATAGAAATAGGACGTGGGGTGGTTCTAGACAGAATGTAGTTCCAACATGAGACCCAGCCTTCCCTCAGTGGGAGCCTCAGTGTCTAAGTGGCCCATGGAACTTCACTTGTGAAAAAGACAACAGCTTTTCAAAGAGAGAAACAAGGGGCAACCAGGAGTTAAGTATAGTTTGTAACAAGCCAGGAACAGCTGCAGTTTGTCCATCTGCCTGAGATAGTCCTTAAATGCCACAGTAAAGTGACTCTGCAGAGCTAGCCAAGGGCCCAGGGAATAACCAGGAGGTTGAGAACATCACTGATGAGGCCTTGTGCCTCGTGGAACACACCCAAACCAGAAGCCACAGGCACACTAAAGACTACTGACCAAAGTGTGCATCCACAGCTACTGCCATTCATTTGTGCACCAACGAGGCTAATTAGATGCCCAAAAGACCACTGAAATGAACCCGAGTCGCTGTGAAAAATCAGTAAAATACATGGGTATCAGACCTTTAAAAATGACCTTTATTAATACCTAAATCAGAGATTTCAAAAAGAACTTTAAAAAGATTTTTATTATTTTTATTTCTGTGATGTGTGTTTGGGCAGATCCCTTGGACCTAGAGTTACAAATGGTCACGATCTGCCTGATGTAGACTCAGGCCCACTGCAAGTCCAGCAAGTTCTTCACCACTGTGCCATGTCTCTGTCACCAAAAAGCAAGCTTTTAAAACCATGAACATTTAAGTGACTTTTGACAATGAGGAAACCTAACACTGATTCCCAAGTACGATGACAACAGACAGACATCCAAAGATAATTTTCATCCCACAGCACAAAGCCCCTGTACAACAGAGTGTTTGTTATTGAAGAAGTGCTAAGTTGAAGAATTAGAAATGAAATACCTTAGCCGCCTAAGAGAAAAAGCACTTGGGACATTCCCAAAACCAAAGAATGAAAGCTGCAAAACATGGAGTTTGGGTTTTGCAGAGATAACAGGTGCAGGGTTCCATTTCCTTACTGGGGACACAGGCACAGCTGCCTCAGGTCAGGTTAGAATGGTTAAAAGTGGCACTCAAGAAGGGGACTGTTACTCCCTGATCAATAAGATGCCAACCATTTATCAGGCTCAATATCATGCACATTTAGCTGCATAAATCAGCTATTCAATGATTCATAATCAACTATTAGCAAAACACTGACCCCTCTGAGGACAGGCAAGAAGATAGAGAGGAAGTTTAGAGCCAGCCTCACCTACACTGCAAGGCCCTGTCTCAAATTTTAAGTCTTCAGTAAATGAAATGTCTTTAACCTCTTCCTTATAAATATAGGAAGAAGAGATAAAATAATGAGACTTGAGGAAACAGTTTTCAAAAACTGTAAATTCCTTGAAAAAAAGAGGAGGGTAATCACAGATTCACTCAAATGATAGTTACAGCGGGCATTTAACCCAGTGTCTGAGACAAGGTTTCTGCTTCTATGCCAAGCTGGCACCTTGAAAGCAACAGGCTTAGATGCAGATACCCTCTTCTCTCTCATCAGGAAGAAAGTCTCCACAGATACCAATCCCTTCCATTGATGGTAAGGGCTGAGACAGAGGGGTTAGCCTTCTCCGGGATTGGAGTTGTCCTCTGCTACAGCACACCTACAACTCAAAGTACAGACTACTCAGAAGCGCCTCTACCCTACTTCTCTAGTCTCCAAAACACCTCTCAAGAATCAAGTGGATGACAGGAGTGACTTTAAAGCAAAGGACTCAAGAGTATTGTCAAGATAAATCTCAGATGGTGACTTCCTCAAAAAACTCAAAAACTCCGTACCAAGAGACCAAAAAAATGGAAAGCTACAGGCTGAGGCTGGCATAGCCAAACTCCAGGAAGTAAGGCTTAGCCACCACACAGGAAGGACAGCAGCAAGGGCCACTCTAACAACACACCTTCTCTGAACACAAGCTCCCAGACAGTTTTGCAAACCATCAGCTGAGAGCACCTGGATGCCCTGAGACCTTCTTTAACCCAATGATCAAAAGTGAGCAGCAGGGTGAGTGCACACAGTCCACCCTCACCTCCAAGGCAGCTCTAACTCACTGCTCCTTAAATGTAGTAGGGGTGGCTGTTGGTTGGTACCTCTTGCTTCTTCTAATCTTGAAAAGTCTCTGAATAGCATTTGAAACAAAGCTGGCAGACAAAAAACTTCTTAGTCTCTTAATGCCCAGTTAGAAATGTAAACTTCCAAAAATTCAATTATATGCATGCACACTGAACAAATGCAAATAGCTCTACATATGGTCTAGGATGATTAAACTCAGCTTAAGGGCACCTGCCAGCAACAGAGCATGGTGTCATGTGATATGCATGTTGTGACCCTAGGGAGTGCACTCTGAACCATGTCAATCAGCAGTAAATTACAGCACCAATGGGTTTCACTTACATCTTTCTGGTTGGAGTGGAAAAACCTGAGTGCGAAGTTACAGGACTGGGAGGCAGCAGCGTACTGACCCAAGGATGCAGCGTATCGGGTCAGAAGATAGCTAGGTAGGAAGGAAAGAAAAAAACATGTCACAGTTACCTCATTCTACTGTCAAAATATTAAGTGCCAAGAAAGAGCAGGGCATAAAAGAAATCAAACAAAAAACACTGCCAGTGGAATGATCTAGTTCACAGGATCAAATTAAAAGAAAATGAACAGAGTTCTTTCTTTACACCTGACAATAAGAGAAAAATAAAGCTGGTCAGAGAACATGGTGTTCTCTTCCTAAATGTAAATAGAAAATGCCCATTAGTAATTGCATAGCATAGCCAAAACTCAAACTCAAAGGGATACTTTGGGTCAGTGCCAACAGCAGGGAGAAGTAGCAACTTCAAAATAGTGTGTGTATGATTGAAGCTGTAAACTCTGTAATGCTTGGAGATATAAGTCCCTCGTGCTTTGCAGAGGGTCACAGTAGTGACTGGTGTCTAGAGTGCTGTTTTGTTATCACCTATAAGTGAGCTTCCTAGGCTGTCTGCACAGTATTCAGAGTATATACTACCAACCCAATGGTGTCGTGCTGGATATGCTTAGCATCAAGGCTGGAGTAAAGATCCACCACTGGCTCAAATGCACCCAGCATGCAGTAGATTCGAACAAGCAGCAATTTGAACTGAGCATTGGATGGGCTATGGGTTAAGCCTTCTTCTAGCAGAGTCAGGGCCTGCCACACAGCAGTCTCCTCACCTAGAATCAAAACACATCATTATCCACTCATCTTTAGGGAACCTGCCAAAATCAATCGCCTGCCTTGACTAGTCTTTGAATAATTTTGGATGCATACAAATTTTAGATGCAGACCTGCAATCAAAACAGGGGATTTCCTTGATCACAAAGCCCTTCAATAGTTCTATCAGTAATTAAATACAGCTGTGCAAGAAGACGACGTGTAGATCTAGAGAGGGAAATCATGGAACCTCACAGAATCTTGGATTCTGAGAAGAGAGGGACTTAGAAGAACTAGAATCTGCTAGATGCCCCCACCCCTGCAGCATTGTCCCAAGACCCTACAAGTTATCATTTTTATTCCATATACAATCCTACTAAAAATATTACATTTGAGGGGGCTGGAGAGATGGCTCAGTGGTTAAGAGCACTGGCTGCTCTTCCAGAGGACCTGAATTCAATTCCCAGCAACCACATGATGGCTCACAACCATCTGTAATGAGATCTGGCGCCCTCCTCTGGCATGCGGGCATACATGAAGGCAGAATGTTGTATACATAATAAATAAATAAATCTTTGAAAAAAAATATTACATTTGATACTGTAAAAAAAACAAAACAAAACAAAAAACTGCTATTAGGACTAGAGAGATGGCTCAGCAAATAAAAGTGCTTGCTGCCAAAGCCTGCAGCTGAAATCAATCCCTGGGTCCCACAGGGTAGAAAGAGAGAAATGACTCTGGCAAGTTGTCTTCTGACACGTGACCCATGAAACATCTGTGTCCACATGTCATACATAAACACACGGAATTAAATTAAAAAAATAAAGAAGCTTATGTGGTGGCGCACACCTTTAATCCTAGCACATGAGAGGTAGAAGCAGGCGGCTCTCAGTTCTAGGGACAGTCTGGTCTAATATTGAGTTCCAGGCGGAGAGAGGAGAGAGAGAGAGAGGGAGGGGAGGGGAGGGGAGGGGAGGGGAGGGGAGGGGAGGGGAGAGGAGAGGAGAGGAGAGACACAGAATATCTTTTATGTGTGTGGTTTATGGAGACAGGCTTTAGCCCTGGCTGGCTGTCCTAGAACTGACTTTTTAGGCCAAGCTGGCCTCAAACTCACTTGCCTCTGCCTCACAAATGCTGAGATTAAAAGCATACACCGCTGCCACCACCACCATCTGGCAGAAAAATCATTTTTTAAACATTAATAAATAAAAAGAGGGTTTTTGTGTTCTGTGGGTTTGCCCATCTGCCTTTTAAATCAGTGTGGTTATATCTTAACTCTAGTTTTAAATCAGAGTGATCGTTCATTATGCAGATAAATTTAGAAACCAATGAGATAGCTGCTGAGTTGGGCCCAAGGTTCAGTGCTAAGAGTTTCCACAGTGTGGCCTCCATCACCAGCAAACCCCCATGGAGGTGACACCGGTATCCTTACCTGCTTCTCTCCATATATCAGTGAGCACATGGACAGCGAGGAGGCAGTAATAATCAGAGAACTGCAACTCTGTCTTCAAACAAGAGCGCCCTAGGGGAAGGATTAAAAAAAAAAAAACACGCCTATTTTTAATAATTACTCATAAAGTGCTGCGACAGGAGACTTTTGTTTACTTTTGAGGAAAAATGATAGGCAGAAAAAGAGGAAAAGAAAAAAGAAAGTAAGAATAGGATGAGTAAGCCGGGCAGTGGTGGTACACGTCTTTAATTCTGCTCAGGAGGCAGAGGCAGACAATCTCTGGAGTTTGAGGCTGACCTGGTCTGGTCTACAGAGTAAGTTCCAGGACAGCTAGGGCTAGACAGAGAAACCCTGTCTCGAAAAACAACACAAAAACAAATAAATAAAAAAGAATAGGGCCTGTACCGAAGAAAAATACAAGCCATAAAAACGGGATGTAGCATGAACATAAGTACTTGCTTAGCATGCACAAGCAACTGGCTTCAATCCCTGGCACCACAAAGGAGGGCAAGAAAAAAATGGATGTATAGAAGGAAGGGAGGTGAGAACACAAACCAAATCGCTTATAAGTCACACTGAGCTGGAACAGAACATTCCAGAGGAGAAGGTGCATACACCAGTCTTTACAAAGGGAAAGATCTAAGAAGTCTGAGGTGAAGAAAAGAACCAGAGCCTCAGCTTAACTAATGTTGTATCAACCCTCCTATCAAATGGTTCTTAAAGCACAGTGGTGCTCAAGTGACACCTCTACTGAGTGGCTTACAGCCAGCCAGCCAGAGTCCCTGCTTCTGCACTAAACATTACCTTACAATTCACACTACACTACTCTGCTTCCTGCAGTGTTGTGAAGACATAAGGCCACAGCTCACAAGCGCAAAAATCCTCACAAGTCATACAACTTGTTTAAGAACCATGGAATAGTCTGGCTGCTCAGGAGGAGTAGACAACACCTGTTAGCCTAACTAGGTTTCTGAGAATTACTCAGATTGAGGAAGCATTTGATAAAATGCCTAGTATATGCACTAGAGGAGTGTGCTCTAGGTACTTTACATACTGACTTCTCGGTCTTAGCAGAACTGGCAGGAGGGTGGGGAGGACACGGGCAACACACACATCTGAATGGCTACTCACCAAACTCCAGTCCGTGTTGGTACCTTAACATCAACTCTCTGACCACACCCAGCTTCTGGTTCTTATCCATGATGTGGTACAAGCCAAGGAGCCTTGTCAGCTGCACGACACACAGATGCTGCTGAAGGGCACGGATGTCACCTGGCAGGGCAAGTTTGTCCTCTGTTGGTGTTGACAATGGAACAACTCCAAGAAGCTGATTAATGAACTGCAGAGAGGAAGAACAAAGGCCACACAATGCAGATGTGTTTGGGACACCTGAGATGCTCTATGGGATTCCTGTACCAGCTATCTCTACCCCCCACAGCTATATTGTCCAACCTCTAGCTCTCAAAGACCAGGTATGGTGCTGCACGCCTAGATCATGCATGGCTATGCAAACTGAGCCACAGGAAATCCTCCCACCCCTTTACTTTTATTTTATGTGTGTGGATGTTTTGCCTGTACATGTGGTATGTACTACATTGCGTGTATTCATGGAAGCCAGAAGTCGTCACCAGATCAATGTTCAGGTAATTGTGAACCACCAAGTGGATGGTAGGAATTGAACCTGGATTTGTGTGAGAGCAGGCAGCACTCTTAATCGCTGAGCCAATCTCTCCAGCCCCCAAAGACCTCATCTTTAATACTTATGGTCTTCCCTTCTGCATGTTACAATTTACCCAAGAAGTCATACCCCTGAACTCTGTACACAAACACCACAAAAACAGCTCCACTTAGACAACAAGAATGAAGAGTCTTTCAGAACTCAATTGAGACTAATGGATCCTTATTAGTTAGGGAGCTGGGATTAAAGGCATGGATACACATGTGTCCTAGATGAGTCACCTAAGTCTGTCAAAGTACTAAGTCCTGGTGGAGTGAAGATACAGTCATTCCACTGTGCTCAGTCCACTTTACTCGTCATGGGCACAGAAGGCTTTATGGTAGGCCACATGGCAGCAGCCCTAGCACAATAAGACTTCCTTTCCAGTCATCAAGCTTTGCCACAGGGTTACTAGTAAACCAGTGGATGGCAGATATGGGTTTATTCATGCCTTTATCTCTGCACATAGTGTCCTATCCTACCTCAGTCACATTGCTCCCCAGTAGATAAAAGGACTCCAACTGCCTATGACCAAGGTCAGCTCTGGAACATGCACCAAATACTTCTGAGTATGAAACAGTCTAGGGAAGTGGTTCTCAACCCCTTTGGGGGTCGTATAACACATATATACTGACGATTCATAACAGTAGCAAAATTGCAGTTATGAAGTAGCAATGAAATAATTTTATGTCTGGAAGTCACCACAACACGAGGAACTGTATTAAAAGGTCACTGTGTTAGAAGGTTGAGAGCCACTGGTCTAGGGAAGTCCTATGTATGGCTCTCCAATGTGTAAAGACACAGCAAGATATACATGCCACACAAGTGCCAGAGTAGCTTGACTTGAAACTGCTTAGCCTCTAGATGACATCAGTCAGGTGTAAAGGCTCACACCTGATCCCAATGTTTGAAGGCAAAGGAAGGAAGACCCTGGGCCACATGATCCTTCGCAGAAAAATTAAGATCCTATTGACAGGTGAGAAATCTGAGCCAGGTGAGATGTCCAAGTGTGATTTTCCACTGGTTCTAGACCTCACCAAGCACTGTGGCTGCAAGGCACTTACTATATCGCCTTTCCTGCACTAGTGTACATGCACAGATACTCTGGACACTAACAGAACTCTGAGAGACACGTACTTGTGTGCATTGGGCAGCAGGCAAGAGGTCAACAAACACCTTCAGGTCTGTGAAGCAACATGGCTTATCCCCAAACTTCTTGAAATACTGGAACATTAACTCTTCTGGGTCACCTTCAAGAGAGGACACTACATTACTCATTACTCAGACTGGTCTGTTTCCTTCAAATTAACTTTGCCTGCCGGGCGATGGTGGCGCATGTCTTTAATCCCAGCACTCGGGAGGCAGAGGCAAGCGGATCTCTGTGAGTTCGAGACCAGCCTGGTCTACAGAGCTAGTTCCAGGACAGGCTCCAAAGCCACAGAGAAACCCTGTCTCGAAAAAACCAAAAAAAAAAAAAAAAAAACAAATTAACTTTGCCTGAAGCCAGTCACAGTAGCACACACCTTTAAGTCCAGCACTCTCTGTCTCAAAATATAAAAGACAAAACACAATAAAAGATAAAGAAATAAGAGTTAAGTATGGTGTTGCTAGGTAGTAGTGGTACACACCTTTAATCCCAGCATTCAGGAGGCAAAGGCAGAAGGATCTCTGAGTTTGAGGATAGCCTGGTCTATATAGCGAGTTCCAGGATAGCCAGGTATACACAGAGAAACCTGGTCCCAAAAAGACAAGAATTATGTATGGTGGGCACACCTGTAAACCCAGCATTTGGGAGGCTGAGACAGGAGGGTCACTTTAAAGTTATTCTCAATTTTACAGCAAGCTCCAGGCTACCCTTCCCACCTTCAATAAATAAATAAATAAATGAAAGAATAAATGAATAAATGAAAGGTAGGCTCACACTGGGAGGCTGAGTTCCAGGTAAGTTTGGGCTACTGAATGAGATCCATTAACAAAAAAACGCAAATCAGAAAGAATACTCAAGTACTCTGAGAAATATTCAGAAGGGCAGGACTGGAAATTTCTCTTTAAGACCAGATGGACTAAACAGATACACTAATATAAAAAGCTAAGTCGATGGGGGAGGGAATGGGAAGAGAGGAGGGAAGGGCGACAGTGGATGGTATGTAAAATAAATAAAATAAAGCCAAACGGAATATGTGTGGAAGATGGATTTTTTTTGTAAGTAAGCCATCTTTAGTAATTATTTTCAGATAATAAGCGCATTGATAATGAGGACTGAAGTCAAGATCTGAAGCGTATCCCTCATCTTCTCTAGTGCCCCCCAATGGCCAATTATTCTTACCCAGCTTGTACTCGTCATTACAACCTTGGCTTCGCAGGCGCCTGATGAGCTCCAACTTAGCAAGGTGTGGGCCTCGGACATGCCTGGCATTTTGTGATGCCTCCATTATCCGATCCTCTATAAACTTCACAGCGTCTTCTGCAGAGCAGTGTACTTCCCCTTCTAAGGAGCTGAAGGAAACACAAGGCACTATTACTGCCTCCAACAGGCTCCATAAAGTTGAAGCCAAGAGAGACTGATCTTAAGAAACCGTAGTGTGCTATCTATAAACAACAAAAACAGCAATAAAAGAACAGTGACAGAGTGTGGTAGGTGACACAGCTACAACCCACGCCTCTAGCAGATAGCAGGAGACTAAGCAAAGGTCAGCAATGGCTGCACATGAAGACCTTGCCTCAAAAAGTCAAGGGCTCCGAGTACCTGGGAGGAAGAGGCAGACAGATCTCTATGTGTTCTAAACCAGCCAGGTTTACACAGTTCCAGAACAGCTAGGTCTAGAGACCCTGTCACAAACCCCACCCCCCTAAAAAAAGCAAATGGCTAGCAGAGTGGATTAGTGAGAAATCACTTGCTTCACATGATTAGAGGGCTAGGCAGTCCTTAGCAAGGCAGTGAAGGGGCGCAACCCACACGAGGTCAAGCAGGTATGAGAAAGCCATGAGCCTAATCTAACAAGTAACAAGCTATAAAATTCTTCTTCACTTTGACTTCTGAATACTGTAGATTAACAAATCACCCTCACCTCTTTAAAGGTGGCAAGACGGCTCAGCAGTCAAATTGCCTCTATGAATGAGGACCCACATAGTAGGAGAGTATTCACTCCCACAAGGTGTCCTCTGACCTTTGGGGTGGCACACAAGTACACACACAAATAAATAAAGCTTTTTTGTTGTTTTGGTTCGAGACAGGGTTTCTCTATGTCGCCCTGGCTGTACTAGAACTCATTCTGCAGACCAAGCCAGCCCTGGACTCAGAGATCCACCCGCTTCTGCTTTCTCAGTGCCCCAAGTACTGGGACTAAGGGTGTCAATCAATATGCCTGGTTAAATGAAGCTTTTACAAAAATTGGTTTTTGGCCAGAAGGTGGTGGCCCCTACCGTTAATGTCAGCACAGAGGAAGCAGGTGGTTCTCTGAGTTCGAGGCCAACCTGGTCTACTGAGTGAAAGAGTTCCAGGACAGCCAGGGCTACTAAAGAGAAACCCTGTCTCAAAAATGCAAGCAAAGCAAAACAAAACAAAACAAAACCCTGTTTTTTAAAGATTCAATATTTTTTTCTTCATATCAGCTATAAAAGGGGAGAAGAAAAATTTCTGCTAATAACCTAACTGCAATCAACAGCAGAGACATTAATGGATCAAGAAACATCTCTCAAAGATAACTCTTGAGCCACTCAAAAAAAAAAAAAAAATGAAACAGACTTACATCTACCACATATGAAAGAGCCTACACATATTTAGGGAGGAAGACATCACAACAGCATGTCTGATCTAATCCCACTCTCAGTACACAGCACTGTGTTAACAAAGGATAGAAGCCAGTGGGGAGGCAAGAGGCTGTGAGGATTTATTTTTACATTAACAGGTTAAGTGGGACTAAATACCACATGGGGACTAAAATGAGTCTTACAGGGCACATGTGTTTATTACAGTAAAACAAAATGACTGTTTAAAAAGAATGTATTTGTGGAGTGATAAAGCATAACATAAAGTCCTTTTGCTCCATCACACTCAAAAGTACCACTGTAAAACGGACATGCTGACATATGCCTGTAATCCCAGCACTCGGGCTAAGGCAAAATAGAAGTCACTATCCTGGGAATAAAGTTCAGTGCTAAGAAGCCTTGCATACCAGTGTAAGCCCTAGGGTCAACTACCTGTCCACAGAAAGTGAACCTGTACCTCAAAGATGACAACCATTTGGGGTCACTTAATGCAAGCTGCCCAAACAAAACCACTTAAAGTATAACCTGAAGGCTAGAGAGATGGTACATCAGTTGTGAACACTATTGCTCTTCCAGGCGTTCAATTCCCAGTACCCACATGGCAGCTCACACCAGTCAATAACTCCTGTTCCAAGAGATTCAATGCCCTCTTCTGCCCCCTGCGCACTAAGTAGAAACACAGTAAACATATATACAAACATACAGATATACATATATATATACATACATGGACACGCGCGCGCACACACACATATATACACATACATGCAGGCAAATTAATATATGTTAAATAAAATGAAATTTTTGGAAACATCTTACAATTACGTCACATATCACTCCTTATTTAAAAAAAAAATGTTAAGAAAGTAAAAAAGATGACAACTTACTGTTCCCCTTCAGCAGGAGGCGTCCAGGCCTCTTCAATCAGTCGAAAGACAGAATCGAAATAAGTCAGATAGAACTGCCAGTCATCTGAGCTAAAATCAGATTGAATGATGCACATAGTATTAAACTCAAGTCGTGATAAGGTTCCTTAGGTACTATGACTTCAACCAATTTTCTAAGTCATGCCCACGTATACCAGGACCCCCCAAGATGGCACTGTGGAGACTGTCAGAGCCTGGGGCTTTCTAGATACTCAAAGACTAACTTCAAAACATACAATTACGGGGGCTGGAGAGATGGCTCAGTGGTTAAGAGCACTAACTGCTCTTCCAGAGGTCCTGAGTTCGATTCCCAGCAACCACATGGTGGCCCACAACCATCTGTAATGAGATCTGGCGCCCTCCTCTGGCGTGCGGGCACACATGAAGGCAGAATGTTATATACATAATAAATAAATATATCTTAAAAAAAAAAAACATATAATTACCCAATGAGCTCTTCCTAACTAGGAACTGGCATGGAGAGGGAAGCCTCTTTAAGGCCAGTGTCAAATATGACACAGAAACTTGCTAGGTGGTGATGGCACACGCCTATTATCACAGCAGAGGCAGGGGGATCTCTTCACAGAGATCCAGGCCAGCCTGGTCTACAAAGCTAGTTCTAGGACAGCCAGAGCTACACAGAGAAACCTTGTTTCAAAAAACAAAAACAAACAAAAAGTAATACAGTAACTCCACGCTAATCCTTAAGAAATAACTTATCCACCACTTCCCAGGCCCCATTAGGAGTTACTTTCAAAATATAAAGCTCATTGAAAACTTCTAACATACCCAGAACTCTCACAACACAGACCAGCATCAGTCTCGGGGGCCTGGAAACCTTCCAAGGCTCTCAGCTCACAAGCAGTGGCCATCTACTTACTTTTTCAACAGGAGCCGTCGGGAAAGGGCGTTGCACTCTGGCCACCTGCTCAGCTTCTTGTACATGGCCATGCATTTGTTTTCCCGACTCTGAATCTCACTTGTCAACTTATCTACAACAAAAAGTATAAAAGTTTGGCTAGTTTCATGTCTACCGGAATAAAATCCAATCGCGGGGGGGGGGGTCCTATTTGTTGGCTCCCTCAAGAAAATAAACTTCTAGCACTAGGGAGGCAGAAGCAGATGGACCTCTGTGAGTTCGAGGTCAGCCTGGTCTACACAGCTAGTTCTAAGACAGAACTACAGAGAGAAACCTTGTCTCAAAAAACAAAAACAAGGGCTGGAGAGATGGCTCAGTGGTTAAGAGCATTGCCTGCTCTTCCAAAGGTCCTGAGTTCAATTCCTGGCACAACCATATGTAATGAGGTCTGGTGCCCTCTTCTGGCCTGCAGACATACACAGACAGAATATTGTATGCATAATAAATAAATATTTAAAAAAAACCAAAAACACAAAAGAAAAGAAACTAACTCTTAAAATAATACACTCTACTATCTTACAAAGATCCTTTTCCTAAATAGAAACATTTCCTACAATAAATTTAAATAATGGTTGAAGATCCACACTGAGCTGTGATAGATACATGTAGAATACAACATATCCGGACTCAGAAACCTCAACTGACACACTTCTGAAAAATGAGTACTGCAGACATGCAGTCAGGCAAAACACCCATACCTATAAAATAAAAGTAAGTAAAATGGCCAGGCGATGGTGGCATACACCTCTAATCTCAGCACTTAGGAGGCAGACATGGTAGATCTCTGAGTTTGAGATCAGCCTGGTCTACAGAGTGAGTTCCAGGACAACCAGAGCAACACAGAAAAACCCTGTCTTGAAAATTCATAAATAAATAAATAAATAGTGGGGGGTTGTTTAACCGGAGCTGGGCATAGTGGTGCCCACCTTTAGTCCCAGCATTTGGGAGGCAGAAGAGTATGGGTCTACAGAGAACACCATTCCCAGGATGTCTTGAAAAACAAAACAAAATAAAAAAAAGTTAAACCCAGGAGTTTATGGGAAGCACAAACTGGGCTCAATGGAAGCAACTGGGGGCAGGAAGGTGGTGGTAGGGAGATAATGAGGTGGGGAACACCTAGGGAAAGTTGAAAGAGGGTAAAAAATGAATACAATCAAAATTACCTTGTATGAAATTCTCAAAGAATTAATTAAAAAAAAGTGTTACTGTTTGAGACAGGGTTGGTCTCTCTACACAGCCCTGGCTGTCCTAGAACTCACTATGTAGACCAAGCCTGCCTCTGGCTCCTAAGTGCTTGGGATGAAAATACTGTTAATAGTTTAAACATAAGTTTAGAAACCAGCCTACAGGGCTGTAGAGAGCACTGGCTCCTCTTCCAGAGGTCCTGAGTTCAATTCCCAGCAACCACATAGTAGCTCACAACCATCCATAAAGGATCCGCCTTCTGGCGTGTAAGCATACATGCAGGCAGAACACTGTAAAAGTACTAAATAAATATAAATCTTTAAAACAAAAACAAAACCACAACCTTAAGAGGGATATACATAGATCTACAGAGAAAAAAGGACAAGATCTTCTGAGTAAATTGGGAGCGTGGGGCTCACAGGATAGGGTAGAAGAGGAGGGAGGAGAAGAGAAGGAAGGGAGGGAGGGGAGCAGACAAAAATGTACAGCTCAATAAATACTACAAAAACCCCTATGTTTAGAACATAGAAGTATATAGCAAAGTTATAGGACTTTTATGACTGTATGGGAACTTTTCAACCACAAGTAAGTTTCATCTTCAAATTAAAAACAAAACAGGAAACTTTTTAAATTACCTCCTAATTTCCCTCTAATGACATCCAGGGCTTCCTGGTACTTCCCCAAGCGTTCCAGGATCATATAATAAAGTTCAACCTTGTAGAAGACACAAACAGTTACAGCATTGAGAAGCAAGCAGGAATACAAGCATCTGTGTACTCATTACAATTATTTAACAGAACTGTGTCGACGACTTTTCCTTTCCACACACATCTTAATTAACAGAGAGCACTTTTCAGAGATAGCTCGGTTTCATGATCCTTAGCTGAGTCAGGCAAGTCTTTTTTACCTAAGGCCCAGATAGGGTCACCAGCTATAAAGTGGACATTGTTGTCACAATTGGAAAATGGAGTAAGGGCGTATACTCACTTCAGCTTCAGCTTCTATCTTGTCCTCTTTCACCATTTTTTCTACCATCCTCTCTGCCAGGGGCAAAAACATGGTTTTTGAGAGATTTTCATCTCGTGCGGATATAGACTGCAAGAGGAATGATAAATATTTTGCTGTAATCTCTCTCCTGCTTGTTCTGTTCACATCACCATGCAGAACACCACTAAGACCTGTGACTCTGGCCCCCAGTCCACTGTGTACATTAACAGGCCTAATATGAATCTACCACGTGGACACACGGAATCATAGCCGCCTTAGCATCCCATTCATTCCTACAACCCCTGGCTTCTACATGACTTAGTGCTTTGACAGGCTGATCTGATAGTTACCTACAAGTACTCAAAAAGGGGTGTGCCTCTGTTTGGTATTACATTACCAGGGTGCCAAGAAGGAAGCTGTGTACACTGTGCTTTGATATGCTAACACAGCTACAAAAGGAGACATCCCAATTCTAGTTACACAGCTCTTGTTATTAGCTAATTACCATATAGCCACCACTTTTAAACCAGGACTACTGTTAACTGAACAGTGCAAAGATTCTGCTCAAGGATCACTTATCCAGAGGACACAACCTTTCAAAGTAGATATATACTCAACTTACAGATATAGAAACTAGAGAAAGGATTCCCCCAGTAGTTTGACAATTTCTAGTAAAGCCCCACACACTTGAAGATAGAGAGCTTGGTTTATTGTGATGATAATTTTTTTTTATCTTTTCGAACAGGGTCTCACTTGCACCCTGATTCAGCCTCAAACTCCAGATCATCTTGCTGTGCTTGGGGTTCCAGGTGTGTATCACCATGCCTAGTCTATAATGTGTTTTCTCAGCATGACCTCCCAGCCCCTTCTCCCCAGAGGGTGTCAGTGTGATTCTCACAGGAGTTCTGGGAGATAAGCATCTCCATTCCACAAAAGAGGAAGTTGAAGCTTGGTAAGAACAAACACCAGCCAGTTGTAGTGATGCACACCTATAATCCCAATACTCAAGTTCTCTGTAGCCACATACTATTGGGAGCCGGCCTGGGATAAACTAATAGGACAACTGAGAAACTACCAAGCAGCCAGGCACGATAGCCACCTCACCTGTAATCCCCAAATTCAAGAGGTGGAGGCAGCAGGATCTTGAGTTTGAGGTCAACCTAGGTTACATAGTAAGTTCAAGGTGATACCCTATCTCAAAACAAAACAAAAAAACACTAAATAAGAAAGGTGGAAAACTGTCTCAGCGGTTAAGAGCACTGGCTATTCTTTCAGAAGAATCAAGTTTGATTCCTAGCACCCACATGGTGACTCAAAACTGTAACTCCTGTTCCAAGGCACCAGACACCCTCTTCTGGCCTCAGCAGCTACCAGTATATGGTTCACAGACATACATACATACAGGCAAAACACCCATATACATAAAATAAAATTTAATTAAACAAAGACTACCAAGTATTCCCAAATTGAAAACCAAGGGATGATCCATCAAGACCCTCCTGACACAGTTCATTAGAGACAAAGATGGTAAAGACACTTCAATCCAATTCTGAGCAACATACTTACTTGCATGATTAAGCTCATCACAGACCAAAAGTAGTAAGGGTTTTTGGGGACAATCTTATACAAAGCCATGCCAGCCTGAAAGAGAGCATAATTTAGAGAACATCAGATAGACAATTAATAAACTGGAAATGAAAACAAATATAAGTCTGAGTGTGTGGCACGTTCCCGAGGAGACCAGTAACACAGTTACATACTATAGGTGATGGCAGTGCCTGATAACCTCATCACTATGACAACAACAAATAATCATAAATGTCAAGTTTTACATCCTGAGTGACAGTTCAACTTTTGAACCATTTAAGTCCAAACTCAGAAAATGGATGTGACACAGTACAGTTCTAAGAAGACTACCAAAATTCACAGAATTTGACTATGAATGTTTATCAGTGTGATCTTCAGACTTGGATAAAGTTCAGTTGGTGGAGTGCGTGCCTACCATGCCCAAAGCCATAGGAATGCCCACCACTGTCCAGGCACGGGATGCATGCTCATAGTTTCAGGCACTTGGGAGACAGAGGAGGTCCAATCATCCTCAGCTGCACAGGGAGCTTGAAGTCAACTTAGGCTGAGACCCTGTCCAAACAAACAAGCCACAGCAGCAGTCCTCACTGAAGACCCTGAAACAACTACAGCAAGCAGGGCCACCAGACAGGAGGTAGACTTGGTGGGAAACATTTGGTGGGAAACATTTGGTCCTTCCAAGCTATCAATAATTACAACTAACTCCACCAGCCAGGCACTATGGAACATGCCTGTAATGAACATGGCCTCCCAGAACTTGAGGTAGAGACAGAAGATCAAGAGTTCACTCTTGTTATATAGTGAGCAACATGAGACACTGTCTCAAAAAAACTAACAGAAAAAATGACTAACCCTTTTACATACTATGCCCACACTTAGAGCAGATGTAGACAAACAGAGCTAACAAGAATTACTTGAGCATACTGAATTGCTGTCCCCAAATCCCTTCAACTCAAAAAAGGAACCTGTTCTAGGCATGAGCAAAATCTAGCACAAGCAAAACAGATAAGGCAAAATGTAAACCACACAAATAATTCATTAGAAGTGGTGTGTGTTTATGCCTATGTGATGGAGGAAGGTCACTGGCTAATTAATAAAGAAACTGCTTGGCCTGATAGGTTAGAACATAGGGGGGTGGAGTAAACAGAACAGAATGCTGGGAGGAAGAGGAAGTGAGCTCAGACGCCATAGCTCTCCTCTTTGAGGCAGATGCGATGAAGCTCCGACCCAAGATGGACATAGGCTAGAATCTCCCTGGTGAGTCACCACCTCGTGGTGCTACACACATTAATAGAAATGGGCCAAGCAGTGTTTATATGAACACAGTTTGTGTGTTATTTTGGGGCATAAGCTAGCCAGGTGGCCAGGAGCCAGGCAGTAGGAACGCAGCCCGCAGCTCCTTCAACACATATAGATTCACATGTGTGCACATGCCTATGGAGGCCAGAGGACAACCTCAGGGGTTGTTCCTCAGGAGCTGTCCACTTTGCTTTCTGAGATAGGGTCTCTACTGGGATCTGAGGCTTGTCAATTAAGCTAAGCTGGCTGGCCAGAAAAAGGCCTCCTTAGCACTGGAATTACAAGAAAGCCATCATATTTAATGTAGTGTACTGGGCACTGGGAATCAAACTCTAGCCTCATGTTTACATGGCAAGCATTTTACCAACAGAGTTATCTCTCAATATCTTGATTATTATTGTTTTGTTTTTTTCTGTGTAGTTTCGGAGCTTGAACTGGAACACATTCTGTAGACCAGGCTGGCCTCAAATTCACAGAGATCCACCTGCCTTTGCCTCCACCTTCCCAAGTGCTGGGATCAAAGGTGTGCACCACTACCACCCAGCCCAAGTCCTTGATTCTTTTCTGGGCACAGGTAAACATGCAGCTGAAGCCACCTCAGGCTTGCTATGTAGCTGAAAATGGCTCTAAATTCTCGACCTTCCTATACCCATCTCCCAAATGCATAACACAGATCTAACCAATTAAAATTTACCTAACAATAGAAATGTGTATAAAAACACCATACTAAGGGGCTGAAGAGATGGCTCAGAGGTTAAGAGCACTGCCTGCTCTTCCAGAGGTCATGAGTTCAATTCCCAGCAACCACATGGTGGCTCACAACCATCTATAATGAGATCTGGTACCCTCTTCTGGTCTGGTGGCATCCATGCAGATAGAACACTGTATCCATAATAAATAAATAAATCTTTAAAAAAACAAAACAAAACAAAACAAAACAAAAACACCATACTAGCCAGGTGGTGGTGGTACATGCCTTTAATCCCAGCACTAGGGGAGATCTCTGAGATCAAGGTCAGCATGTTCTACAGAGCGAGTTCCAGGAGAGGCTACACAGAGAAACCCTGTCTTGAACACCCCTCCCCCCACCAAAAAAAAAAAAAAACTCACCATACTACAGGCTGGCAAGTTGGGAGCACTGGCTGCTCTTCCAGAGATCCAGATTCAGTTTCTAGCACCCACAAAACTGTTCAAAACTGTCTTTAACTATAGACCCAGGAGATCTAGTTACCCACCCACTTCTATCCTCCTCAGATACTGTACACAAACATACAAGTAGCAAAACACACCCATATATGTATGTATGTATGTATGTATACACACACACACAAAACAAAAGGAACAATAAATAAATAAACAGAATCACATGCTAGGTGATTCCAAGAAAGGTGAAATCACACACGTTCTTTCCTCCTTAAGAGAAAATGGGGAAGTATCATTATGAAATCCCCTGAAAAACAGCATTTCAGATGGATCTTAAAGGACAAGTGAGGCTCTAGGCTAGAAGATATTAGGATGCACAAACATTTGAGGTCAATAGGTGAGTAAGTCATCAATTCCCAGGAGGAAAATGAGTCTGAACAAAATCAAAGAGAGTGAGTCATGGGGTGGAAAAATGGCTCAGCAGTTAAGAGAGCCGGCTGTCCTTCCAAAGGACCCGGGTTCCAGACACACACAAGAAAAATCAAGAGGGCTGGGCCAGTTTTAGTGGGAAAGCGCTGGCCTATCACCAGAAAGCCCTGGGTCCAATCTCTAAAACTAACAAAAAAACTCAAGGAGTCAAAGGCTGGGCTTTGCATGAAGGGTAGACATCAGTACGTGTAGGGCCCTAGGTCAATCTCCAGCACCAAAAACCATAGAGGAAGGAAAACAAGTTCATGAGAGACACAAGAAGTACTTCTACTTTGAAAACTTATATAAGAGAATATAAACGCTGATTCTGAGGAAGGATTTGTATTACTCTGTCTGACTTCCTATAGTTACGGTGTGATACTGCAGGCAAAGAACAAGTTAAACAAAAACTCAAATTTCTTTTTAAGATTTATTTTTTTTAATTATGTATAGTGTTTGCCTGCATGTATGCCTGCAAGCCAGAAGAGGGCACCAAATCTCATTATGGATGGTTGTGAGCCACCAGGTCCGTTGCTGGGAATTGAACTCAGGACCTCTGGAAGAGCAGCCAATGCTCTTAACCACTGAACCATCTCTCCAGCCCCCAAAAACTCAAATTATAAAAATATCAGCACTCAAGAGGCAGAAACTGAAACTCAAGCCTTGCTAGATACTGCTTATTAAGTTTAAAGCAGCCGGGCGGTGGTGGCGCACGCCTTTAATCCCAGCACTCGGGAGGCGGAGGCAGGCGGATCTCTGTGAGTTCGAGGCCAGCCTGGTCTACAAGAGCTAGTTCCAGGACAGGAACCAAAAGCTACGGAGAAACCCTGTCTCGAAAAATCCAAAAAAAAAAAAAAAAAAAAAGTTTAAAGCAAAGTTCCACGAAAGGCTTAGCTACAAGCAGGTTTTGTTGTTGTTGTTTTCTTTTTGAAGCAAGATCTTGAATTCATTCCAGGGCCTTATACTTGAACTTACTATGCAGCTAACTTTCAATTCTTGACCCTCCCACCATCTACCCAGGTACTTCAATGATAGGCACATGCCACTATGACAGGTTTATCCTACAATGCGGCTAAAGACACAAAACACTACACTGTACAATCCCAGCTACTCAGGAAGCTGCAGACAGAATGACATCAAGTTGAAGGCTATTCTGGGCAAGTCTTTCATGGTGCCCAGGCTGACCACAAATCATCATATAGCTAAGGATGGCCTCGAACCTCTGATTGATTGATTGATTGATTGATTGATTGATTTTGGCTTGACTTCCAGAGTGTTGGGATTAAAGGAATGTGCCACTATGTCCAGCTCACATTAATGTTGATGGTAAACCCAGAAAATGTGCACTCCTGGCAAACATTCCGACTGAGCTACAGCCCCAGCCCTAATGCAACTTCTAAAGGGCTAAAAATACAGTCACCAGTAACATCTGCCTAGCCTGGGTTTCACCCACCATGCCACAAAAAAAAAAAAAAAAGTAAATATTTGTGTAACATTCTTCAAATGTACACAATGAACCCCTAAAATCCGATCAAATAAGCCACCTCTGGAGAGCAAAAGCTAAGAATTTCAGCCATAGGGACTTTTCCCCTGGTGAATTTATCTCTCAGAAGGCTAAAGCAGCTCAATTAACTGGATGTAAACTTAAGAGCAGCTCTGTTTTGTGCTCTGTGATTTCTGCCTATCCACTTTCTGAAACCTGAACAGGCATGTCACTCTAGAGCAATCTCAAGCTGACAGCAAACCAAAGCAAACACATGAGCAGCCAGCCAACTTCCCCAAATCCCTGAGAACTCCATAACTGGCTGATCACCACACACACAGCAGCTCAATCATATCAGAGACTTTGTGCCCTACCCAGAAGGCTGTGAATTTGGTTACCTGCTGCATCTTCTTGTACTCGCCCACTCTGGCGTAGGCCATGAAGAGGTGAGAGTGATACTCCTCGCTGTTGGGAACTTTCTTCACAGCCGCCTCATAAAGCTTTGTGACTAACTCCGCTAAGAGGAAGACAAGCAAGATTGGGTTTTGCTTCCATAAGATAAAATCCTAATGCTCTTTTCTGTTTGGTTAAAGCAGGTGTTCTCAGTCTTTCTAATGCTGAGACCCTTTAATACAGTTTCTCATGCTGTGGTGACTCCCCCCAACCATATTATTTTTGTTGCTACTTCATAACTGTAGTTGTCACTGTTATGAAATATAATACAAATATCTAATATGCAGGATATCTGGCTTGACCTCTGTAAAAGGGTCCTTTGACCCCCAAAAGGTCTTGACCCACAGGTTGAAAGGGTTAAATGGTTCCTCCTTGCACTAAGGACATGGAGGGAGGTATTGTTCCCATCTTCTGCTTAAGTATTGTTGAGAGTATTTTTTGCTGTTTTTTTTTTTCAAGACAGGGTTTCTCTGTTTAACAGACCTGGCTGTCCTGAAACTCTGTAGACCAGGCTGGCCAGATCCTGCCTCTGCCTCCCAAGTGCTGGGACTAACGGTGTGTGCCATCACATCTAGCTTTAAGTGTTGTTTTGATGAAGCATGGATTAGGTCATATCTCTTCATGGTATCTGTGCCATGAACTCAATCTGTCTCCTTTCAACTCTCTCTTTTAGCCCTCCACTGTGTAGTGACATTAACTGTAGTTCTTCAGGGTACCCTATGTCATATCCTGGCCTAATATGCTGTTCCCACTGCATAGCTTCTTCTGTTCCCTTTTCTACTCAGTAAACCCCATGCACGTACCATTTCCAGCAAGAACACAATCCCAATCCTCTCTGCAGGCCCCACCCTGAAGAGTCTGCCTCTCCTTCCCAATTTGATCGCTGTCTCTTCTCTGTGTTAAACTCTGACTAAAAGAGAAGATCTCTAGTATAGCATTAACTGATACCCAATGCAGCTAGGTATGGCAGCGCATGCCTATGATCCCAATTTTTGGAAGGTTGAAGTTGGAAGACAGCAAGTTAAAGGTCTTGTCTATAGACTAAGTTCAAGGCCACTCTGGCATAGTTAGTAAAAGTCAGCTCAAAATAAAAAATATATTAAGGAGTGTAGCTTAGGGGCTGAGTACTTGCCTAGCAATGTGTAAGGTCCTGTATTTGATCTCCAGTATCACAGAAATAGTCAATATTATCTTTCTTCATCATCAAGCAAAACAAACTCTCTCTGATACAACAATTCTATTCCTAGCTGCGGTGGCATCATGGAATGAATAATCCCTGGCAATGAACATGGATTCACCAGAGCCACATGGGTATCAGTCCAGAAGTGCATTACACAGAAGCACATAGCACAGACCCAGCAACATGAAACCCAAGATAAACTAAAGGGGCATTGTCACACTGAAACAACAAGACAGAGAACTAAAGCCAGCAGAGGGCCTCAGATGTGATTCCTTGGCAGAGGGATTGTCCAGCTCAGCAAAGAAGGGAAGAGACAGAAGGGATAGGGCAGCAAACAAGTCAATCAAAGTAATTCAGGAGAGGAAATACTCCCAAAGGAAACTGAGACTCAGTTGGAATATGGGAGGCTTTCCCAGCATCAACACTGTTCTAATCCATTCTGCCTTTCCCTTACTGCTTAATGTGAGAGCGTGGGCACAATAGACGTGAGGGCAAGGAGAGCATGGCACAACAGACATGTGGGCAAGGAGACTGTGGACAGAGCAGACATGGTGGCTCAAGGACAACTCTTAGAAGTTTCTTCCTCCTTCCATTGTGGGCTCAGTGGACTAAAGTCAGGTGTCAGTCTGCATGGCAGTCTTTTACCTCTGAGCCATCTTACCAGCCCAACAAGGTTCTACTTCTTAATTATAGGGTAGCTTCATGACTCACCAAATTTACTAGCACATTGCATAAAACAATGTATTTTGCCGGGCGATGGTGGCGCACGCCTTTAATCCCAGCACTCGGGAGGCAGAGGCAGGTGGATCTCTGTGAGTTCGAGACCAGCCTGGTTTACAAGAGTTAGTTCCAGGATATGCTCCAAAACCACAGAGAAACCCTGTCTCGAAAAACAAAAACAAAAAATATGTATGTGTGTGTATATGTGTGTGTGTGTGTGTATATATATTTTATAATAAAATATTTATGAAATTCAAATGAGGGCTGGAGAGATGGCTCAGAGGTTAAGAGCACTAAATGATCTTCCAGAGGGACTGAGTTCAATTCCCAGGAACCACATGGTGGCTCACAACTATCTACAATAAGATCAGGTGCCCTTTTCTGGCCTACAGTCATTAAATGAAGACAGAACACTATATACATAATAAATAAGTTATAAAAAGAAAAAGAAAGAAATTCAAATGAGGCTGGGGTTTGGAAGTATACAACATTAATCCCAGCTAGAGGGAGCCAGAGATAGGCGGATCTCTATGAGTTCCAGGCCAGCCAGAGCTACATAGCAAGATCCTGCCTCAAAAAAATAGAAAAGAAAAAAGAAAGAAAGGAACTCATTTTGACTCTCATTTCGAGTTAAGCTAATGCATTTAACTATCCTGGTGAAGCTCTCCAAAGGCCACGACCAATACATTCATCTCTCTACTGTCATCCACACAGGTGTGGGGGGGGAGAGACAAGGAAAGTCACATACGACGGTGCATCTCCCGGTAGAGGATCGTCAGGGCCTGCAGAGAGTTGTCATCTGTGGGTTCAAGGGCAGCCACCTCCTGTGCCAAGGTGAAGGCTTCTTCCTGTTTTCCAGTTCTCTGTAAACCAATTGCCTTGAGAACCTGACAGCAAGAAAAGAAAAATCAGCTTCCACGGGAAAAGAAAAGCTAAGGCAGAATGGAGAGTTCCAAGTCTGTGCCTGGGCTACATAGTAAGATCCCATCTCCAGAAAAGCAAGGCGAGAGGTGAGGGCGGGACTGGTAAAGTTCTCCTTGGAAGCACTATAGCTGAGCCTGATACCCAAACGTTAGCACTTGCTCCTAATCCCAGTGCTAGGAATGCAGAGGCAAGTGATCTAAAGGCACAGTGGCCAGCCAGCCTAGCTTACTTGGCAAATCCCACATCAATGCAACTCTGTCTCAAAATCAATAAATAGGTGGGGGATGAAGAGTTGGATCAGTGGTTAAGAGCACTTGCTGGTCAATAATGAAGACTAAACTAATGATCCCAGCATTCATGTCAGGCAGCTTTACACACCTGTAACTCCAGTTTTAGGTGACCTATTCAAGTCTCCACAGGCATGGAGAAGGGGGTGTATATACAGACAATTAAATAATAAAACCTTTTTTTTTCTTTTTTTGAGTGAGAGAGAGAGAGAGAGAGAGACAGAGAGACAGAGAGACAGAGAGACAGACAGACAAGATTTCTCTGTGTAGCCCTGACTGTCCGGAAACTTGCTTTGCAGACCAGGCTGTTCTTGCGAACTCACAAAGACCCTCCTGCCTCTGCCTCACGAGTGCTGGAATTAAAGAAATGGGCCACCATCATCGGTTCTAAAATCTTGAAAATGTCACCTTTACCTCCACATGCACTCACATGTGCACCAAATCCATGAATGGCCATATGCATACCCCAAGACAAGAAAGTGATAACCAAGAGCAAAGTGGCCATATGCATACCCCAAGACAAGAAAGTGAGTGGCCATATGCATACCCCAAGACAAGAAAGTGAGTGGCCATATGCATACCCCAAGACAAGAAAGTGAGAACCAAGAGCAAAGATAAAAGCAGAAGCTGCAATCAATGCTAAGCTGTGATCAACTACAACTCTTCTCACAAAATATAAATAAACAGCAACTCAAAATTCCTTCTTAGCCTAGCCACAATACAAGTACCTAATACTGTTTTCCGTTTGTTTGTTCGTTTTGTGTTTTTTCTCTGTAGCTTTGGGACCTGTTCCCAAACCAGCTGGACTTGAACTCAGAGAGATCCGTGTGCCTCTGCTTCTCTAGTGCAGAGGATTAAAGGCATACACCAACACCACCTGGCTCTAATATTGTTTTAAAAGATTATGAAAATAACCCAGGTGTGGTAACACATGCCTATAATCCCAGAAGGCTGAGGTAGGCAGATCTCTTTCAGTTTGAGGCCAACCTGTCTACACAGCTAGTTCCAGCGCAGTCAGAGATACACCACAGACAAGCCCTGTCTCAGACAAAAATGACTGTGAAAATAAAGTTAAGTAGTATCCCAAAATATACAGTTAAGCTTCAATTAAGAACTATCAATGCACTATAAAGTGCTCAGGACAGTAATACATGGGGAGGAAAGAGAGCTGACAAGCAAGCAAGCTGGGGAGCCGGCTTGTTGGGTAGAGGCTCCTCCAAACAAGTCTGGTGACCTGACTTCAGTCCCTGGAACTGACATGATAGGCGGAGAGAATCAACACCCAAAAGTTGTTTCTCCTCTGACTTCTACATGCTCTGCACTGTGGAATCTGTACAGCCACAGGGAAGAAAGGGAGGAAGGGAGTGAGGGAGGGGAAAAGGAGGGAAAAAGAAATGGGCCTGGGAGGGCAAAACGAGAGAATCTGAACTTCAAAGTCATCCTCAGTTACATTAAGACCATGTCTCAAAAATACAATATAATATAGAAAAAGTACAAAATGAAAATGAGAAAGAATTATAAATACAACTCACAACCCAGCATGATGGTGCAGGCCTTTCATCCCAATATTTGGGAAGCAGAAGCAGGTGGATCTCTCTGAATCTGAAGTCAGTTGGTCTACATACCAAGTTTCAGGACAGCCTAGGCTACAGAGAGACGCTGCCTCAAAAAATACAAGAGCTAGTTCGGGGACAGGCACCAAAGCTACAGAGAAACCCTGTCTCGAAAAACAAAACAAAACAAAACAAAACAAAACATATATATATATATCCCACAAATATAAGTAAAGGACAAATGCAATTACCTTCGCACAGTGAAGATCTTTGTGTTTCTTCAACAGTTTATCAGCTTGCTGAATTGCCATTTTATTATTCCCATTATCAAGATAATCTATTAAAAAAAATAAGAGGTATCATAATATTTCACCAGCAAACATGAGAAATACAGTTGCCTTTGAGACTTTAGAAATATCCTGATTTTTTATTTAAAACATCATGGGCCAGGCAGGTGGTGTCTGTTTGCACATGTGGCAGAAGCTCAGACTAGCTTCAAACTCACTAAGTAATCTAGGCTGGCCTTCAACTCATTGGGATCTTTTTGCCTCAGACTCCTAAGTACTGAGATTACAGTGCAACACCCCACCTCCACCCTTTTACACCAGTCCCCAGTTTAGGATTGTGAATTGAGTAGTTGAAGCCAGCCTGGGCTACATGCATAGCAAGGCCACCGTTTTGTTGTTGTTTGGTTTTTTTAAAATAGACTTTCTCTTAGACTAGTCATCTTTTTTAATCATTTATTTTATGTGCACTGGTGTTTGGCTTGTATGTGTGTCTGTGTGAGGATGTTAAATCCCCTGGAACTTGAGTTACAGGCAGTTGTGAGCTGCCATTGTGAGTGCTGGAAATTGAACCCGGGTCCTCCGGAAGAACAGCCAGTGCTCTTAACTGCTGAGTCATCTTCCCCAGCCCCTATTTTTGTTTTTTAGATTAGTCATCTTTGGTGAGCTCAAACTGTTAGGGTGATTATTTGATAAATAATCAAAGCTGGGGTCAGGACTAAGGGCATTTCCCTATTGGCTCTGGAAGGTGACAAGGCTCTGACAAGGGGCTCCACCAGGGCTGGGAACATGGTAAGACCATATCTAAACCACAGAACTGCAGCCCACGCCAATGTGGACACTTTTTTTAAAGATTTATTTACTTTGTATGAATGCTTTGCTAGAATGCAGATACATGCACGATGTGTGTGTACTTGTTGGAGCCCCTGGAATTAGGATTCCAGATGGTTGTGAGCCATTATGTGGGTTCTGGGAGTTGAACTCAGGTCCTCTGTAAGAAAAACAAGTGCTCTTAACCATCGAACCATCTCTCCAGTTCCTTGACGGTTTCTTCCTGGTAACCAATAGCTACAACACTAGAAATCTGCATCAGAAAGCCATGGGCAACCCCATGGAAAAGCCTGAATATATGGAGTCTAGGGTTATTAGTGACCGCTCTAGAACTTCCACTAAGAAGCTTCACAGGACATAAGCAGGATGAGGATAAGGAAAACTTCACCTTCAGGCTCTGTTCATGTAAGAAAGAAAATCCAAAACAAGAAAAAAGCTGAGGAAAAACTCCCTTTATCCAAGATCCCTTGCAAGTGGGGTTGGAATAATGCCTGCTCAGCACAGGACCAGCATTGTTCCCGCACCAACATGGCAACTCAGTTACCTTTAACTGCCACTCCAGAGCATTCAATAGCCCCTTCTGGCCACTTTGGGCACTACACACATGGGGTATAAACCCACACAAACACGTACATACACATAAATATACTTTTTAAAAAAATACAAAACTTGGAAGGAAGGAGCCACCTTGATGAAGTCTGTCTGTGGGATGAGGCTAAGGGACTCTCCCGCCTCTAGCCACAACTTAGTAGGGCTACAAAGCCAACAAGGTCTGCCCTGAAGAACATAATGAGCAAAAGAAAATCAAGTCTGATACCGACAGTGGTGGTATACACCTTTAATCATAGCACTCAGGAGGCAGAGGCAGGAAGACCTGAGAGTTTGAGGCCAGCCTGGTCTACAGAGTGAGTCCTAGGACAGCCAGGGCTACACAGTGAAACCTTAGAGGGGTAGGGGTGAGGCTGGCTTTCAACTTACATTACTGAGTCTCTAAATCACATAGCTCTTGAACAAACAGGTCAGTAAATATGATATCCAAAGTTAGTAAATCTTTTAAAAACTAATTCAGGATCTTCAGCTTCCGGCCTGAGCTCACTCTCTTTTCCATCTTCCTCTCGGAGAGGCAGCTTCGCTTCTGCCTCTCTCCCCACTTCTCTGTTTCCCCCCTTCTCTGCCTCTTTCTCCTCTTCTCTCTCTCTCCCTCTCTCTCTGTCCCCCCCCTTCACCCTTCCTCCTCCATAATGCCCTGAATAAACATTCAACCTCAAAAAAAAAAAAAAACTAATTCAAAGGCAATTAATTGTAGTTTGGCTGGGGACTGGGGCTACCCCGTAGTAAAAGGAGTCTGACAAAAGAGCCTGCAGGAAACCAGACAGAGGCAGAAACAGCACTGGCTACAGTGCAGCTTCACAGGGTATGTACGGTAAAGCACCAGCTCAAAGGACAAGCATTCTTTTTTTTTAATATATTTATTTATTATGTATACAATATCCTGTCTGTGTGTATGCCCGCAGGCCAGAAGAGGGCACCAGACCTCATTACAGATGGTTGTGAGCCACCATGTGGTTGCTGGGAATTGAACTCAGGACCTTTGGAAGAGCAGGCAATGCTCTTAAGCTCTGAGCCATCTCTCCAGCCCAGGGCAGGCATTCTTTTGGGTGTATCGTCCTCACAGACAGAACTAGAGAATCCCACAGCAAGATCCCAGAGGACTAGAACCCACGAGTCAGCTTTTCTGCAGCCAGCTTGATCGCACCTTGCCTTCTCTCACCTTCTTGTTATCTTTACTAGTATCTATTTTTGTTTCTTCTTTTTAATTTCTTTTCCTTTTTTGTTTTTTTTAATATTTATTTATTATGTATACAATATTCTGTGTGTATACCTGAAGGCCAGAAGAGGGTGCCAGACCTCTCCACAGATGGTTGTGAGCCACCATGTGGTTGCTGGGAATTGAACTCAGGACCTTTGGAAGAGCAGGCAATGCTCTTAACCACTGAGCCATCTCTCCAGCCCTCTTTCCCTTTTTTTAAAGATTTTTTTAAAATTTATTATGTATACAGCATTCTGCCTATATATATGCCTGCACGCCAAAAGAGGGCACCACATCTCATTATAGATGGTTGTGAGCCACCATGTGGTTACTGGGAACTGAACTCAAGACCTCTGGAAGAGTAACCAGTGCTCTTAACCCCTGATTCATCTTTCCAGCCCCTTTTTGTTTCTTTTAAAGAAGGGGAGTGCATTTTATTTTCATTGTTTTCTCCCAGCAAGAGATACAAGTTTCCATTACTAATAAGAATATATATTATAATTATTGGGGTAGGGTGACATATTCTTTTTTTAGGATCTCATGTATCTTGGCCAGAACTATATAGCCAATAATGACCTCCAACTTTTTTTTCTGGTTTGTTTATCTTTTGCTTTTTCTTTTCTTTTAGAGACACGGTCTCCATGTAGCCTTGGCTAGGTGAAATTTGCTATGTACACCAAGCTGGCCTTGAACTCAGAGGTCCACCTACTTCTCCCCACCTAACACTGGGATTAAAGGAAGGAAAAAAACGTTACATTTGTGTATTTATCTATGTATGTGTGGAGGACACATGTGCCACAGTGAGTTCAAAGCCAGTCTGGTCTACACAGTACATTCCAGGCCAGCCAGGGCCACACAGTGAGACCTTGTCTACAAGAGAGAAAGAAACTGGCTGCCTGGGCTGGAGATGGCTCAGTGGTTAAGAGCATTGCCTGTTCTTCCAAAGGTCCTGAGTTCAATTCCCGGCAACCACATAGTGGCTCACAGCCATCTGTAATGAAGTTTGGTGCCCTCTACAAACATACACACAGACAGAATATTGTATATATAATAAATAAATCAATTAAAAAAAAAAGAAAGAAACTGCCTGCCTGACATGGTGGTGCATGTCTGCCATCCCAGCAATCAGGAAGATGAACCAAGAGGATCAGGAGTTTGAGGCCAGCCTGGGCTATATAACAAGATTGCCTCAACAGTTCAAAAGTGTATCTATCTCCACATTGCCCTGTTCACCATTTGCCCCCTTTTAAACCATTCCCAATGCCTTGTCTACTTTGATGGACTATATCCACTCACATTGAGTCTAAGAGCCTTTCCATCTTTCAAAAGGGAGCAGAGGGGCTGGGGAAATACTCAGTGCATAAGAGCACTGGCTGCTCACCCACATGGCAGCTCACAGACAGCTGGAATCTGACCCCCTTTCTCGCTTCCAGTCACCAGGTATGCAAGAGAAACACAGACATACACACAGGCAAAACATCCAACACATTCAATAATAACTAAAATAATAACACATTTAAAAATCTAACCCTATTTGCCACCCAATATTCACAAGCCTAATGATGAAACAGTGCTTCCTGTTTCCTTTTAAACTAGAGCTCAGCCACCTACAACCCCAGCATCCAGGGAGGTAGAGACAGGAATGTCAGCAGTTGAAGGTCTTCCCTAGTAACAAAGCTAGTCTGTGGGTAACCTGGGCTACATAAAATTCAGTCTCAAAAAAAAAAAAAAAAACAAATGAAAGGGGCCAGAGAGATGGCTGCTCTTCCAGAATTCTTGAGTTCAATTCCTAGCAACCACATAGTGGCTCACAACCATCTGTTATGAGATCTGGTGCCCTCTCCTTGACTGTAGGCATACAAGCAGACAGAATACTGTATACATAATAAATCTTTAAAAAAATAATAAATGAGGGCTGGAGAGATGGCTCGCGGTTAAGAGCATTGCCTGCTCTTCAAAAGGTCCTGAGTTCAATTCCCAGCAACCACATGGTGGCTCACAACCATCTGTAATGAGGCCTGCAGGAAGAATACTGTATACATAATAAACAAATAAATATTTAAAAAAAATAAAAATAAATGAAAAAGGCAAACCTCTCAAAGAAAAACCAAAACAAGCTTCCTAGCATCCTTGTCCTCTGCCGCCTGGGCCCGCTTCCACTCTACCCACTCTAACTCCCACCATAGAAGTCTTCTGCTTGTGTCCTCAGCAGACCATACTCAAGGGGTGTTCACCACTATTTCCCTCATTCCACATTCAAAGTACAACATTACATCCACAAGGCGGATTCGAGACCTGCTCTTAACAGCCCAGATGCCCACACTTCAACACTTCATGATCAGCCCTCAGCACAAACACAGCTATTAAATGTCTGAGCTGTCAATAGAGCTCAGTGGACCCCAACACCTCCATAAGACTGCATGTGGTGGGCTGGGCAGTGGTGGTACACGCCTTTAATCCCAGCACTCGGGAGGCAGAGGCAGGTGAATCCCTGTGAGTTTGAGGCCTGGTCTACAAAAGCTAGTTCCAGGACAGCTAGGACTGTTACACAGGGAGACCCTGTCTCGAAAAACAAGAAAAAAAAAAAAAAAAAAAGACTGCATGTGGTGACAGAGCCTGTGATCCCAGCACACAGTTGAGGCAAAAGGATCTGAAGTTCAGGGTTATCCTTAGCTATACAGTCAAGTTCTAGTGTCACCCTGAGCTTTGTGAGACCCTCCATCAAAAAAAAAATAACCATGTGTGCGTATGTACACACAAATTATCGTAGTAATACACATTACACAATATGATAAAAATCACTTACAAGGGTAGGTCTCTCATGACCATGATACTCCATTATACTCTATCCCACACAGAAATTTTTGAAGTGTTTTCTTTTTCCCCCTGCCCCAGTACTGGGGGCTGAACCTATGGCCTATACACACTAGTCAGACACTATCACTGAGCTACATCCCCATCTAAACACAGCTTTTAAGTAATTGTGTTTTCACTACAGAAGAAAGGATCTTATACCAAGTGAAATTTCTACAGAAAGTCAAAACAGGGGCTGAAAAGATAGCTCAGGGGGTAGTGTTCATCATGCAAAATGAGGACTAGGTTTGATCCCCTGATCAAGTAAAAAGGACAGCTACAGTAGCATACATTTGTAATCCCAATGCTGAAGAGACAGAGACAGGACAGACCCTGGGGGTCTCAGTCAGCCTCAACTACCTAGCAAGTGCCAGGCCATAAAGAGACCCAGAGTCAAAAAGCAAGGCAGATGGTGCCTGAGGAATGACAGCCAGGGTTGACTTCTGGTTCCACATATATACACACTCACATGTACACCCACACATAAAATGACACCTTGTCACTTCTAAGACTCACACAGTTAATACTTTCCAACAAAATACTCAGAATAAATATTAACCTTGACTGAACACTTCACGTTTTAATGACTTGCCCTAAGATTTGACCAGACACCCAAGGAAAACTGCCCAACTCATAAAAGAAGTGACTGTCACTGGAGAGCCTGCTGGAATCATGGCACACCTGACTGTATAAGACTGGAGGTACAACAGATTTGAACAATGGATCATGTGTGTGCATATGTGTGTTCACAGGTTGCTGCTGTGCCTGAGGTTTTCTCCTAACACCATGAGGGCCCCAGGATGAACCTCGCTTGGTGCCTTTACCTGCTGAGCCATCTCACGGCCCCAGCATCAGAATAATGGCAGTAGTGAAAAGCACTGTGCTGCCCACCCACACCAGAGTGCCCACTGGTGAGAACTGCCCAGCAAGAGGTCATTTCAAGAAGGCAGGAGGATGCGGTGGTACTAGCCTTTAATCTGAACACTCATGTGACTGAGACAGGAGGGTCTCAAGTTTGAGGCCAGCATGAGCAATTTAGGGAGCTCTAGTCTGGACTACAGAAGCCTGTGTTTAACCCCGGCCCTACAACTCACTTCTTACAACCCTGAGCCTGCTAATCTGTCCAGCCTTCAGTTCCCTGCAGTGACCAGCTCTCAGTTAATGCAGTTACTGAACATCATGCCATGCCTGAGCTCCATGATGAACTTGGTCACGGGTTAGCTAGTACAGCCTGGATTTGAGGATTAGCAGTTGTTTAGGAGCATTAATGTGTCTGACAACAAAGTTCAGGAGCTCTACAGTCTGAAAGCTGCAGCAAGGCCTAGTCCTGCCACTTTATAGTAGCCCCTCAGAAGCCCTCCTCTACTCTCCCCACTAGCTGAAACAAAAGCTACGAAATTCAGACTTTAGGTCTCAGAATATGACCTGACACTTCTGGTTAATAAATACATCCTGATGTTTGGCAATGTGAAATGGTAGTTTCTTATTGAACAATTCAAAACACTATTCCTTGTAACTGAATGTAAGACCAACAGTATTCTCCTTGGTCTTCAAGAACAAATTTATGATTCTAATTATTCTTAAGTTGAGTCTTTTGTAAAAGTTCAGAAAAATGAGAAGTTTTACAGGTGGTGTCTGTGTAAGGATGTGATTCACAAACCATGAACCCTAAATTTAGGTTTTACTTTCTATTGCACAGAAGTAGAAGGGCAGCCGGGCCGTGGTGGCGCACGCCTTTAATCCCAGCACTCAGGAGGCAGAGGCAGGCTGATCTCTGTGAGTTCGAGGCCAACCTGGTCTACAAGAGCTAGTGCCAGGACAGGCTCCAAAACTACAGAGAAACCCTGTCTCGAAAAATTAAAAAAAAAAAAAAAAAAAAAAAAGAAGTAGAAGGGCAGCTACAAGCCAAAGGTTAGCCTGGTCTACATAGGGACTTCTCTGCCTTATGCAAAGGCAGGAGGATGTGTAGCAATGGGGAAATCTGAGTAGGCAAATCAAAGTGATGCAATTTCTTATACAGTGGTTAAGACAGTGTGCCTGAGCTGGGCCATGGTGGTCCATGCCTTTAATCCTAGCACTCAGAAGGCAAAAGAAGGCGCATCTCTGTGAGTTTGAAGCCAACTTAGTCTACAGAGTGAGTTCCAGAACATCCAGGGCTACACAGTGAAACCCAGTCTGGAAAACAAACAAACAAGCCAGTGTGCTTGGAGTTCAAACCCAAGTTCAAGAAGCATTAGCTTTAGATAAATTACATAAGCAATAAAACTTGTTTCTCCAGCTGTTTTTTTTTTGGGGGGGGGTCTGAAGAAATGCAAATGCGTAAGGTTAACTGAGACACCCCAGGTAAAAGCTCTAGGGCACTGACTGACTAAAGATCCTTCTTATAACAGACTGACTGTTCTGAACTTTATTATTATCATTATCCACCACAGAGGGCCAGTAGTACTAGGAACAGGTAATGAAGGTAAGCCATCACACAGCACAGCACCTAAAAGCCAGTGAGATGGCTCAGCGGCTGAGGGCACCTGCTGCCATTCCTGACAGCTGGCCAGAATTTAATTCCCAGAATCCACATGATAGGAGAGGACCAACTCCCTCTTGCAAGGTGTCCTCTGAACTCCAGAGGCGCACAGTACCAGTCCTGTGACCACACCCAAAAATATTTCAACAAGTATAATTTTTAAAATGTACCAAATATATATGCATATATAAAACTATGACCACTAGACATAAGGCCACATGCTTGTAATCCCAACAGATGGAAGGCGGTGGTACAGCTGAAAGTTTGAGTCCAGCCAGGAAACTTAGTGAAACCTCCTTGTCTTAAAAAAGAGCAGTCAAGCCGGGCGGTGGTGGCGCACGCCTGTAATCCCAGCACTCGGGAGGCAGAGGCAGGCGGATCTCTGTGAGTTCGAGACCAGCCTGGTCTACAAGAGCTAGTTCCAGGACAGGCTCCAAAACCACAGAGAAACCTTGTCTCGAAAAAAACAATAAATAAATAAATAAATAAATATAAAAACAACATATAAAAAAGCCAAAACGGCCGGGCGGTGGTGGCGCACGCCTTTAATCCCAGCACTTGGGAGGCAGAGGCAGGCGGATCTCTGTGAGTTCGAGACCAGCCTGGTCTACAGGAGCTAGTTCCAGGACAGGCTCCAAAACCACAGAGAAACCCTGTCTCGAAAAACAAAAAAAACAAAAAAAAACAAAAAAAAAGCCAAAACGCAGAGTCACACTGAAATGTGAGGTTTACTTTATTGAGAAACCACTGCCCTTGAATCTTCCTCAATCAGTACCTAAGACCGTACAATCATCGAGGAGGAAAAGGCAACGCAAAAAGGAAGCACTTCCAATAACAGACCAGCTCAATTATTGCAAAGTGTTCCTCTCCGACTCAATTCTGGGATTCTTTTATTCTACCAGGGAAGGAAGATGACATCAAGATTCATCTGAAAGTCTGTGGGTTTGGGACAGTGCCGTGAAGAGGGATCTACTAAGCACGCGGAAGGTAAGCTGCAGAGAAAAACCAGACACGGTGCAGAAAGGAAAATCCTTCCAGCAGTCCGGCCCGCACCTCCGACACCAGTTACAGCCATCTCTTCCCCGCTATTCTGGGGACCCCCTCCCCCCGCCTCCCACGTGCGCCCAGAGCAGCTGTTCCTGCACTGAGTAGCATCAGAATGGGGCTCGATCTGGGTGACCTTGCATCAGTCCCTTCCTTTCTTTGGGCCTCAGTTTCTCCAAGGGCACCAGACCTCATCAGTCTGACAAATCCCGGGCACTCATCCTCGTTAACAAAATCACTACCACTGGGGCATCCTCCCCTCAGGAAGGCGCTCCCACCTCATACCGGAGCCGGTTGTCACCTGCAAGAAAGACCACGGCCTCCCGGGGAGCGGCTGGAATAAAGCGGCCTAGTGGTCTCTCCGGAAGGGCGCATCCCGCGCGTCCTGACAGCTGCGTGCACCCGCCGGTGCCACCTCAGGGACGAGCTTCGCCAGCCGGCACCTACGCGAGGCCGAGGCTGCGGCCTAGCGTCCCGCGCGGCCCGCCCCCTCCCCTCCCCACGCCTCACGCGCCCCCGGCTGCCCTCTTGGGCCTTTGCTCCCGGCAGGGCAAGCCTCGGCTTGCCGCACTGGCCAGCAGGCCGGCTCCAGATACTCACCGTAAATGGGCCGGAGGCGCCGGTCGTTCGGATCCTGCACATGGCCCCGCGTCGCCATGATGACAAGCGCAGAACCGCAGTGCGCACGCGCTGGGCAAGCCCCCCGGGAAGGGACCGTTAAAGGGCCAGCGTCGATCTCGTCGGTGTATCGCGATAGTGAAGGGTCGCTGCAACGGAGTGCGCCTGCGCGGAAAGGGAAATTCGCCTCTCCTTTAATTGGAGCTGTGGTTAGATTTTTGCCGGTATAATAATCTGAACCCCAGGGGCGGTTGTTGCTGTTGGTGGCTTTTGTCCTTGAGAGGGAAAGACGTGGAAAGCGAAAAAGCGGTTTAATCCCATTGACTTTACATCAAGAAGAACCAATTAGTTGGTCTTGGCTTTGGTCATGGAGTCGCCGGGAACTCCTGGGTGAGCCTTAGGAAAGAGAGCTTGCCCTACATTGAAACTACAAAAAGTTTACGAGCCCCTTCCCTGGACTCAATTCCGTGTGTGTCCAGATACTAGTGAAGCTGTTTTAATTAGTTTAATTTTCATATTGCGCTAGACGTTATCATGATCTTTGCTCTTTACAGATTTGTTACACCACACAAAGTTATGAATGCTAATTATTTCCAAAGTAATTTTAGGCGTCAAGATCTACAAGGAAATCCCAGCACTCGGGAGGCAGAGGCAGGCGGATCTCTGTGAGTTCGAGACCAGCCTGGTCTACAGAGCTAGTTCCAGGACAGGCTCCAAAGCCACAGAGAAACCCTGTCTCGAAAAACCAAAAAAAAAAAAAAAAAAAAAAGATCTACAAGGAGCTTAAGGTGCACACCTTTAATCCCAGTACTTGGGAGGGCGAGGAAGGCTGATCTCAGAAAATTCAAGGCTAGCCTAGTCTACAGAGTGAGTTCCAAGACAGCCAAGGCTATATAGAGATCCTGTCTCAAATAAATAGAGAGAGAGAAATAAGTAAATACATTTTCCTGCCATCTTGTCTGTGGACATTCCAAATAAATCTTCCTCTTTGCACCAACAATTTTTCCTCAATTCCTGGAGCCTCTTCAGCAGCATGTTGCGACTTGGCTGTCCTAACACTTGCACAGAAAGGTGAATCTAGTCCCTTTTTTCAAAGACACTGAGTAGTGGTATGTAGGACGTATATAATCTTGGCCCTGGAAGAACTAAGGAAAGAGGATAGAGTCAAAGAGAGTCTGGACTAGCTACATAGTAAGACCGTGTCTCAAGAGAGGCAGAGAGAAGAAATGACTCATGTTGGAGTTGCCTTGCTGCATACTTGTGTCACGACAATACATATACCCTATACATAAGTATAACTGTTTTAATGAGTTGATTTTCAGTTTTGAAGGCTTAACATTGGTTATTTCATGCTTGTGTCCGTGTATATATGTTTGGGCACTCTGGTACTATTGCAAATGTGGGGGGCAGGGTGAGAGAACAATTTAAGAATCAGTTTTTGCCCGGTGGTGGTGGTGGTGGCGGTGGCTCAGGCCTTTAATGCTAGCACTCAGGAAGCAGAGGCAGACATCTGTGTGAGTTAAAGGCCAGCCTGGTCTACAGAGTGAGTTCTAGAACTGGCTCCATAGCTAAAAAGAGTCAGTTCTCTCTCCTTTTACCATGTTGGTTAGATCTTGAGGCTTGATGAAAAGTACCTTTACCTTCTAAGCCATCTTGCTGCCTGTCACTTAGAAACAGTAGAAAAAACAGGTTCTGGAGACACATGCCTTTAATCCAGCACTCAAGAGGCAGAGACAGGAGGATTTCTGTGTTTGAGGCTACCCTTGTCTACCAAATGAGTTCCAGGACAGCCAGGGCTACATAGAGAAATTAAAAAAAAAAAAAAGATGACCCAGGTTCAGTTCCCAGTTGTCTGTCACTCCAGTTCCAGGGGGTCAGAGCCCTTCTGACCTCTGGGCACTGCATGCAGGTGGTGCACAGACATACATACAGACAAAATACTCATACACATAAGTAAATAAATGCTTTAATTTTTAAAAAAAATGTTTGCATCCAAATGAAACGCACACACCGGAATCAGCACCCACACACAGGACTTGGCCTAGGCTTGGAGTCTTTAACTCCAAGTCTGGGGTAGTACACAGAATTTTTTAAAGATCTGTGTGTGCACAGCACGTGTACCTGACAAGCCAAGAGGAAGATGTCAGCTGTCCCGCTCTATCCTTCTCCATCTTACTCACTTGAGACAGGGTTTCTCATCCTAACTTGGAGCTGGCTATTTTTCAACTACATTGGCAGTCAGCAAGTCCCTGCCATCCCCCTGTCAGATGACAGCCCCACCCCAAACACTAGGATTAAGATACACTAAGCCAAGCCTGGCCTTTCCATGGGTGCTAAAGATCAAAGCTAGGTCCTCATGCTTGTTCACCAAGCTCCTACCCAGTGAACCAGCGCCCTGCCTTACTGTTTCTTTTTCTACTGGGGGGCAGAGTCAGAGATCCGCCTGCCTCTGTTTTCCAAGTTCTGGGATTAAAGGCGCGCACCACCAGTGCCCGACTGCTTTTTTTTCTTTCATATGTATGGGTGCTTGCTTACATGTATGCCCGTGTACCACATGCGTGTGCCTGGTGCTATGAAAGGTTAGAAGAGTGTGTTGGATCCCCTGGAACTAGAGTTACAGCAGGTTTCTGAGCCACAGTGTGGGTCCTGGGAACCAAACTCTGGTCCTTCAAAAGAGTAAAAACAGTGTTCTTGCCTACTGGGCTATCTCTGCAGCTTCTAATTTTGGATTTTTGAGACAGGGTCTCATGTAGCCTAGGCTAGCTTAAAGTCCTGACCTCCTTTGTGAGTTCTAGGATAGCCAAGGCTTCATAGAGAGATCCTAACTCAAAATAATAAAATAATAATAATAATAAAATCACTACTAAGAAAAGATTTTTCAGGCAAAATATAATTAGGGCATGTGTAGCCAATTCGCTGAGTCTGAAATTCAGGTTCTACTGGGTGTCCTATACTACACTTGCTGAACCGGAAAAGAACAACCTTGAGGGGAAATCCCATGATTCTGTGCTTCCAATATCCTGTTGGCAGAGCCAGGCTTGGAGGCACAAGTCTGTAACCCATTACAGGCAGAAGAAGGTAGATCTCTGAGTTTGAGGCCAGTCTGGTCTACAGAGTGAGTTCTAGGACAGCCAGGGCTGTTACACAGAGAAACCCTGCCTCAAAAAAGTTTAAAAAAAAAAAACTGTAGAGTGTAAAAAACAAAGCACATTTGGGTGTAGGGGAAGGGTGGAGCTGAGATGGCTCTTGGCCAGGTCTGGGCCACTCGGCTCTGTCCCTACGGTTACCTCTGTTGTTAACGGAGCATGGACATGGACTGGCCTAGTAGCTATCTCCCTGGTCTTGGCAAGGCTCGGGGTGCCAAGGACCTCCTAAGAGGCGCCTCCAGCCTTTACCGGCTCTATTTCCTTGTACGCTGAAAGTCTGCTTGGGATCTAAGCATGATGAATCATCCCCTCTGCCTTTCCCATCCCATCCTTTGTCTTCAGAGGGAACCCAGGTGCCAACTGGGGGCCTGTCCTTACCTGCTCCGCAGAAGGCAGCTTTCACACCCTTTCAGAGAAAGGCCTGAAGGGACTCTCTAGGACGGTAAATACCCCGTTGTTCTGCTGCTGAGAGCTTAGAACATCCACAGAGGACACTACGAACATTAAGAGTTTGGCATACAGCAGGTGCTCATTAAATGGTGCCTTCAACGTCCTCCCCACCTGGACCAGAGGAGTTGCCGCATTGGGGCAGCACTGAGCACTGCTCTTGGGAGAGGCCTTCTTTGCTTTTTTGTTTTTTTGTTTTTTTTTTTTTTTTTTGGTTTTTCAAGACAGGGTTTCTCTGTGGCTTTGGAGCCTGTCCTGGAACTAGCTCTGTAGACTAGGCTGGTCTCGAACTAACAGAGATCTGCTTGCCTCTGCCTCCCGAGTACTGGGATTAAAGGCGTGCGCCACCATCGCCCGGCAAGAGGCCTTCTTTGTAAGGATAGGGAAGTCGATGGGGCACTGCTCTGGGCATCACGAGCTGGGGATACAGGAGGTGGTGGCTCTGGGTATCTTGTCTGATGGACTCTGATAGTTTTTCTCTTTGGTCTTGACCTCCTGGTACCTACCTCCTGCAAACCTTTTACCCCTCACAGAATAAATAGAAAAGTGTTGGGCTGGAGAGATAGCTTAGAGGTTAAGAGCATTGCCTGTTCTTCCAAAGGTCCTGAGTTCAATTCCCAGCAACCACATGGTGGCTCACAACCATCTGTAATGAGGTCTGGTGCCCTCTTCTGGCCTGCAGACATACACACAGACAGAATATTGTATACATAATAAATAAATAAATAAATATTTTTAAAAAAAAGAAAGAAAAGAAAAGTGTTGTATATGCCTGCACAGGCCAGAGGATGATGGTGTCAGATCCCCTGAAGCTGGAGTTACAGAACCTTGTGAGTCAAGATCTAGGTGCTGGGAATTGAACCTTGGTCCTCTGCAAGGGCAGCCAGTATGCACTGCTTAGCTAACTCTCCAGTCATCCCTCAAAAAAAAAAAAAAAAAACCTTAAACAAGAAGAGTTGAGATAAGGTGGTTATGGTCTTGCTCTGCAAATATTCGAGGAGTGAATTTTCTTCACCGAAATGGAGAAGGCAGCTTTCTAGTTTAATCCGGAGCCAAAGTTGTTTGTTGCAATTCTAACTGTATCCATCAGGTGGCACACGAGCATGAAATTGCCTCGGCCATTTTCAAGATTAGGAAGTTTTAGTTTTTCTTGTTTAACAAAACAGCAAATGTAATGCGGGGGGGGGGGGTTAGATGTATATCGCTTTTGTATTTGTGCTTGGGATGTAGGTGTGTTAAGGAGCATGTCTGCGTGGGTACACGTGTGTGCGTGTTCCTGACTTTATCCAGGCACCATCTTTACTGTGTTTTGAGACAGGATCTTTCACTGGGACGTAGTGCTGGCCAACAAGACCATGGGCTACCTGGGCAGAGATCCCCAAGGGTCTGCTTGTGGCTTCCTCCCCAGCATCGGGAATATCAAGCCTGTGTCTTCCTTCATGCAGGGCTTTCTTTCTACCCGGGTTCGAGGGTTCCAGATCAGGTCCTTACATTTGCTCTGCAAGCACTCTACCCACTTAGCCATTTTTCTAGCCCTATTTCTGGAATTTTGGAGACTTTCTCACTATGTAGCCAAGGCGGGCCTCAAATTTACAGCAGTAATCCTGCCTCAGCTACTTATAGTGCTGAAATTAAAGTTGTGAGTCCCTTGGTTAGCTTTTTGTTTGTTTGTTTTGTTTTGTTTTTGTTTTTGTTTTTGTTTTTCAAGACAGGGTTTCTCTGTAGCTTTGGAGTCTGTCCTGGAAGACCAGGCTGGCCTGGAACTCACAAAGATCCGCCTGTGTCTGCCTCCCGAGTGCTGGGATTAAAGGCCTGTGCCACCACCACCCGGCCCTTTGTTGGCTTTGTAAGGTACATTTTTCATCCTTTTCTTCCCTCCTTTTTTTTTTTTGTTGTTGTTAAGATTTCACTGTGTGGAAAAGAGAGAGAGAGAGAGAGAGAGAGAGAGAGAGAGAGAAAGAAAAAAAATTATTTCACTGTGTAACCCTGGCTGTCCGGGCCCTCGCTATGTAAACCAGGCTGACCTCATATTCACAGAGATCCTTCTGCCTCTGCCTTCCAGAGCTGGGATAAAAGGTGTGTGGTGTGTGCCATCACTACCACCCTCATATGTATAACTATTTTATGTGTTATTTAGATGTAGTTCAAACTTGAGAGGAAAAGGTTCATTTCTTCTCATACTTCCAGGTCCTACTCCATCACTGAAGGAAGTCAGGGCAGGCAGGAGCTGACACAGAGGCCATGAGTGAAGAATCACTTGCTTACTTCCCATGGTTAGGTCAGTTTGTTTTCTGTTACCCTCTAGGCCCACCTGCCCAGTGAGCCACACAAGAAAATACCCCAGAGGCTTCCTTACCAGACGAAGGCTCCTCTTTCCAAATGGCTCTAGCTTGTGTTAAGTTGACAAAAAATAAAATAAAAGACCAGGACAGTGGGCATTTCGATTTTCCTCCAGTAAACTGATTGCTTTTTTGCTGTTGGATTTTTTATTTCTTTGTTTTTGAGAAAGGGTATGTAGTGGTAGGAGCGGCGGGCTATGTCCCCGGCACCCGGCCGCTCCCACGGCTAGCTTTACCCGAAATAATTACCCGGACACTGTATTCTTTTAAACACTGCTTGGCCCATTTCTATCTAGCCTCTTCTAGGCTAATTCTCACATATTAATTTAGCCTATTTCTAATCATCTGTGTTGCACCCCAAGGTGCACTTACCAGGAAGATTCTAGCCTACGTCCATCGTCTGTCTGCTTGGGAGCAGGGAGCATGGCATCTCTCCTGAGGCATCTGCTCCCCAGAGGAGAGCTGTGGAGTCTGAGCTCACTTCCTCTTCCTCCCAGCATTCTGTTCTGTTTTCTCCACCCACCTGTGTTCTAACCTATGAGGGCCAGCCAAGCAGTTTCTTTATTTTTTTAACCAATGACCTTCCTCCATCAAGGGTATCTTTCACTATGTGGTAGAAGCTGGCCTGGAACTCAGAAAGATCCCCCTTGCCGCTGTCTTCTGGGTGATGTATTAAGTTAAGGCCACCAGGTTCTTTTGAATTTTCGGTTGTTTGTTTTTGTAGGATAAACCTCAGAGCTGTAACACAGTTTTGAGACAGGGTCTCTCTACACAGCTCTGGCTGTCCTGGAACTTGCTCCAATAGGCTGGCCTCGAATTCCCAGAGATCCGCATGCCTTTGCCTCCCGAGTGCTGGGATTAAAGGTGTGAGCCACCATGTTCGGGTTCTTTTTAAAAGTAAGGTCTTGTGCAGCCTAGGGGTGGTCTATGTATCTGAGAATTATCTTAAATTCCTGATCCTCCTGCCTCCACCTCCTAAATACTGAGCTTACACATGTGTGCCACCATGTTGGGCAGTGGAATGTACTTCCTTAGATAGGGCTAGGAGAGAAAAAAGAGTTTTCTAGAAAAAAAAAAAAGAAACAGAATCTTAATACATGTGATTCTAAGCTGTCTCCTGCTGCAGACACCAGAAGGTTCTGTGCAGCCACTGACTATGAAGCTGTCAGGGTCAGGGATGGAACCACAGCTCCTAGGAACTCTGCCTAGCAACCAGGCAGCCTGGAAAGTGTCCCAGCATGCTCTGAGGACTATAGTCCAATCCCTGTCATCCTCATGAATATGTATGAGTCCCCAGATGTCAGCTGAACCCCCCCTTCCTGCTCAAACACCACAAAATCCTTTCTCTCTCTCTCTCTCTCTCTCTCTCTCTCTCTTTCTCTCTGCCTCGTTCTTACCCCCAGTAGCTGGCATTATCTTCAGCTCTCTTCTTTAGAACTGGAAAAATTATGTGCACTTTGCATTTCAGGGCCCGAGGATACACCCACAGAATGTTCCAGAGCCTGGCACTTCCAATAGGAAACTGACTTGAAGTGGTTTTGCAACTATGTCCCCAGCAATGATGGTTATTCCCATGATTATGAAAAAAAACAAAAAAAAAAACAAAAAACAAAGGCTGAGAGGCAGGCACTGTGCATAGCGTAGCACAGCACAGCGTTGCTTGTGACCTCCAGCAGAGGAAAGGGAGGAAGGAAAAGAGGCTGCATGGGCAGTGCAGTGGATAGAGGGTTTGCCTAGAAGAACCTGGTTCAGGCCCCAGGACTATGTAAGATGTGGTGGCACACACCTGTTCCTCCAGCACTTGTGAGGCAGAGGCAGAGGGCTCTCTACAAGTTTACACCTACATCGTGATCGCCAGGTCAGCTAAGGCTATATAGGGAAGCATTGCTGGAGAGATGAAAGGGAGATTTAACTTATCCAAAGGTGACCACCACCTGATAGATGAGTGCAATGTGATATATTGATATGAAGAAGTACTTAGTCTGAGCATGGCACCTCACACTTGGAAGCTCAGGGTTTGGAAGGCTGAGGCAGGAAGACTACCTTGTTTGAGGCCAGCCTGGGGTACAGATTGAGACCCATTAAAAAAAAAAACAGCTGGGCGGTGGTGGTGCACACCTTTAATCCCAGCATTCGGGAGGCAGAGGCAGGCGGATCTTTGTGAGCCTGGTCTATGAAGAGTCCAAAAATAAGAAAATAAAAATGTAGATTCCAAAAATAAGAATGTAAAAATAAAGAAATATAAAGTTATAAGTCTAGGAGAATGAGAACAGACTACCAGCAGCTTTATTTTATTTATTTATTTTTTTAGCAGATTAAGGATCATTTATTTACAGTGAGCTATTTTTTTTAGGTGTTTGGGAAGCTTAGGTTATTTTATAACTAGCTGTTTTATCTACAAGGACAGAGCTTTTCGGTATAAATTGAGAGTAGTGTCCTGGCCATCCTTGATAAACGACAGATATGAACTGAGTTAACCTTTAGGAGACAGAGATATGTGACCTCTGGGTTAGATACTGTCTCCGTTATGAAAAACTGGCGCCACCAGAAGAGAGGCATAAGATTCCAGTTTACATCTGGAGGCACAGGAGACAGTGGACGAATACAATGGTTTAATTGATGAGCTCTGATAATGGAGGTTGTAAAGTATGGCAGTCAGTATCTGAGTTTTACCTTGAGATAGTGTGAAAAGCTTTCTGCCATCTTCTAATTCTCAGCCTAAGAACCAGTTAATCCTAATTTATTAACCTTCTAGTATTACTAGCAGTCCCTTTCTGACTAATTGCTGAAGACATCTGTTTTCTCGCAATCAGTGACTTTCGTTGTAATCTCCTCTGAAACATATTTCATGATCGCATTAGAACTCACTCCCCTCTTTAGGGTCTCCCCTGACCAACCCAAGGGTCAGGGCAAGATTGTAAAAATGCATTTGTTCAGAGCTAATGCCTGGTGTCCCTACTATAAAAAGTGGGTTCAGAACCGGCCTTTTGCCTCAGCCTAACAAATACCATCTCTGGCTGTGGTCTCAGCTAGCTGATAAGCCTCTGTGCCCCGTGGTGTTTTATTTTTATTTTTTTTATTTTTAAGTTTTCTTCTGGTTTTCCTAAGATCTAGTTTCTGAAATAAAGTTTGCTTCTGGTTTATTAGACTTGGTGGTGTTCTCATCTTTGCGCCACTCCCCTGGACCCAATAGTCTACAGAGCTAGTTCCAGGACAGGCTCCAAAAGCTACAGAGAAACCCTGTCTCAAAACAACAACAACAACAACAACAACAAACAAAACAGCAAACAAAACCACAAAGAGCCAGTAAAAAGGTCTCCAGTTTTTGTTTTTGAAATGAAGAGTAAAGGCACGTATGCATACACACTTACAATCACACACACACTCATACACATGCTCACACACACAAACATATTTATACACACACACACACTCACAAGTAATAAATCAAATACATACATACAATCACACACAAACATATTTATGCACATACTCACACACACACTTACACACAAGAAATAATCAAATAAATCCAGCCACAGAGCTGGGCTGATTTCATGCTTCTTTTCACAAGAAATGCCCAGGCAAGGCCAGGGGAACAAGTTAAAGACAATAAATGGTGAAGGAGGCAGTGCTGTTTCTTTGGGGGCCAGGAATGGTTTGACCACATTTCTCTTTGTAGCCCTGGCTGTCCTGGAACTTGCTCTGTAGACCAGGCTGACCTCGAACTTACAGAGATCTGCCTGTCTCTGCCTCCCAAGCACTGGGAATAAAGGTGTGCACCACCACACCCTGCCACCAGCTAACACGTTTCTTAAAAAACGTTTTCAAGTATGGCACACTAGCAATGGGTGAAATTATATGGCCTGAATATGGCTCAATGGAGCAGTTAGGTAATTTTAGCATTGGGCAATACACTAAAGATGTATGTACTGTAAGGGGCTAGCAAAATGGCTCACTGGATAAATGGGCTTGCCAGTGGACCCAATGACCTGGGTTTGATCCCTGGATCCCACTTGGTAGAGGGAGAAAACTCCCATAGCTGTCTTCTGGCCTCCAGACATACCAGGGACTTATGCCTGCCAAGTAAATAAATACATGTAATAAAATGTTTATGAACTTTATTGTATGCAATTATACTCCAATAAAATGTAAAATAACTCAAAGCTACTCCTACCTTTGTCCCGGGAGTGTTGGAGAAGGTGGGTGGAAGAAGAGAAGGTGTTGCCAGGGATCTACAGAGTCACTCCCTGCTTCAGAAAACAAAGTGAGATGCCTCTAAGGGTAGAGGTGCTTGCTGCCAAGCCTGGTGACCAGGGTTCAATCCTGGGGTTCCCCAGGGTGGAAGGAGAGAACTGATTCATGAAAGATGTCCTCTGACCTCCACATTCATGCCCAAGTCCACACCAACATCATCCTCCTTACAACACCAGCATTAATGAGTAAAACACATTTCATTTTTTAAATATTTTTAACATGTGCATATTTGTCTGTGTAAAGGTGTTGGATTCCCTGGATGTGGAGTTACAGGCAGTTGAGAGCTGCCATGTGGATGCGGGAAAATGAACTTAGATCCTCTGGAAAGAAGTCAGTGCTCTGAACCACTGAACCATCTCTCCACTCCCTAAAATACATTTGAAAAGGGAATTCAGTAACAAATTTGGAACCTGGCCTGGTGGTGCATGTCTTTAACCCTAGCATTTAGGCAGAATTTTGTGGGATTGGGGCCAGCCTGGTCTATACAGGGAGCTTCAGGACAGCCAGGGTTACACAGTGAGATCCAGGCTCAAAAGAAAACAAATTTGTAGCCAGGTGGTGGTGGTGCACACCTAGCACTTAGGAGGCAAAGGAAAGTGGATTTCTGAGTTCGAGGCCAGCCTGGTCTACATAGTGAGTTCTAGGACAGCCAGGACTGTTTCACAGAGAAGTTCTGTCCCCAAAACCCAAAACCCAAACCAAACCAAACCAAACAAAAAATAAATAAATTTGCAGCTTGTCAGCGACAAGGAGGGTAACTTTTTTTTTTAATATTTATTTATTTATTATGTATACAATATTCTGTCTGTGTCTATGCCTGCAGGCCAGAAGAGGGCACCAGACCCCATTACAGATGGTTGTGAGCCACCATGTGGTTGCTGGGAATTGAACTCAGGACCTTTGGAAGAGCAGGCAATGCTCTTAACCTCTGAGCCATTTCTCCAGCCCAAGGAGGGTAACTTTTAATGTCTATCACTAAGCAGCAAAAACAAAACTACCAATTTGAGGAACTAGAGTTAAATAAATCCCGTGAGCACCTGGCTTCCGAAGTGAATCCCAGTCCCAGCTGGGCATCTGGCCAGGGGTCTGAGAATCTCAGCAGTTGCTGGGAAGTCAGAGGGAGAAAGTGAAGGGGCAGGCAGCAAGGACCAGGTGCCTAAACTTCCTGTCAAGGAGACCCTGGAGCTGAAGTGGGGGTTGGGAGTTGGGGGTAGAAGTAGTGACAGCAAGCCGGGCGGTGGTGGCGCACGCCTTTACCCAGCACTCGGGAGGCAGAGGCAGGTGGATCTCTGTGAGTTCGAGACCAGCCTGGTCTACAAGACAGGACAGGCTCCAAAACCACAGAGAAACCCTGTCTCGAAAAAAAAAAAAGAAGTAGTGACAGCCTTGGCTAGGGCGGGGCTCCCTCTCTCAGCCTGGCAGAGCCTTGAGCCCAGCGGGGCTGAGAAGGGCAGCGCAGCACCTCCTCCCCTGGGGCTTTATCCAAGTTCCACACTGTCAGTACTGAAGCTGGCAGAGCTCAGACAGATGTTTTGACTATGACATTCAGATTCAGATAATTTGCCACACATGTGGAGACAGAGGGCTATCCACATCTAAATATTATTAATTTGAAATGCTTTTAGTAGCATATGTTTCCATATGACATTTCACAATGCTACCCTCACTTACCCTCTGTTGTGACCCCCATTCTACTGATCTCTTTTCTTTACTCTATTAGCCCCCTTCTCCATTCATGTCTTTGTTTTAGACAGAGTCTCTCTGTGTAGCTCTGGCTGTCCCGGAACTCCCCGGGATCTATCTGCCTCTACCTCCTGAGTGCTGGGAACAAGGTGGGCATCTCCACGCTGGACTGTTGACTTTTTTGGACAGAGGGTCTCACCATGTAGATCAGGCTAGGCTAGAACTACAGCCATCTTCCTGCCTCAGCCTCCCAAGTGCTGGAATTAAATGTGTTTGCTGTCACAGTGAGCCCCAAACTTTCATTTTTAACAAAGGCAAGCGGTTAAGCTGACCCTGAAGTGGTCAGTCAGCCTTCCCACATCACTGCTGACCTTCCCTTGGAAACTCTGAATCCGAGGGAGCCTCTGAGTCACCTTCCCAGTGAGGACAGTGATTGTTTCCAGGAGACAGGACTGCCATTCTCTTGTTTATTTCTTCTAAATGTATTTATATCTCGTTGGGAACATGTGGGGCATCTGGAACTTTCCTCCATTCCCGATGGGAATGTTAAATGGTGCTGTCACTTTCAGAAACAGTTTGTCAGTTAAAAACAAAAAACAGAAACATGGGTAACCACAGCAGCAGAGCCAACAGCAAACCCACAGTTCTAATTTCAAATATTTGAGAGAAATAGAAACATGGCAATCAGCTGGCTGAGGTAGCACAAGCCAGCAAAACCAGCACTTGGGAAATGGAGGCAGGAGGATATTGAATGAGGTCAACCTTGGAGCATAGGCATTTGAGGCCAGAGTGCTGGGATTAAAGGTGTGTGTCTCAGGGTTTTGCTTTTTCTCTTTAACATTTTAAAAATATTTTGCTTTTGTGTGTGTCGGTCTGTCTGTCTGTCTGCCTGCAGAGGACCGAATCATTGGCTATCCTGGAGCTGGACATAGGGGAGGTTGTGAACCACCTGTTGTAGTTGCTGAGATCCATATTCGGGTCCTCTGTCAGAGCAGCAAGCGCTCTTAACCACGGGGCCACTCTCCCTCTACACAGCCCAAGTGTGCTCTTTGCAGTTTACACGCCAGGTCAGACTTCGAATTTTCACCTCTGTATCCATGAGGTATGAGATGCTCAGGTGAGGTTTTCCACCAAGGCCTGAGGAGGCTTTGGCTGTTGCATCCGAGTCTCCAGCGCCAAGAGGTCTGGCACGAGGAAGCGTTAATGACGAGTGGACGGCAAGTGGGTATTAACGGCCCATGACAAGGCACAAACGCCACCCACCGTCTTACTGGGCACATTGGATCGGGAATGTTGGCCCAGTATCATTCAATCATTGCCTGCTGAATCCACAAAGGCCTCCGCTTTCCTAGGTGAGGGGGTCGGGGAACGTACAGACCACGCCCCCTGGTTTCCGTGAGCCAATGGGAATGAGGAGGTGGGCCAGAGGGAGCGGCAGCGCTGCCGACCAATGGGCGTCCGGCATTGCCCCGCGGCCGTCCAATGGGCGCGCCCCTCGGTGACGGTGGGAAGCAGCCCCGTGGCTGGGCCGTTGTTGGCGCGGGGCGGCCGAGGCGTCCGTGGCGGCTTCGTTCCCGCTGGGCTCCGAGGTGAACGTGGGCGGCGGGGTGGGGCGGGGCGGGTGGCAGCAGCGGTGGCCGAGGCTCGCGGCGGGAGGTGGAGGTCGGGCCGTCTCCAACCGCTCCGACCCGCGGAGAGCAGAACGGCTGCTCCCCGAGGCGCGGTCGTGGCGTGTGGCCGGGCCTTGCCTTTGCCTCTCCGGGCCTCCCGCCCGCAGAGCCTTCCCTGCCGTCGCTAGAGGTCCGTCCGCCCCGCAGCCCGCTATGTCTGAGAGCTTTCCCTTAGACACTCACCTTAGGTTACCTCTATTCATTTGCTTGTTTTCAGGGCTCTGCGACATTGGACTCTTTAATTCGTTAATAGTTTCAGGTTGCCAGGCCACCGAGAATGGCAGGTGGCTTGACAATGCCCAGATCAGCCTGGCGCCCTGTTAGCAGTCAGTACCTAAATCTGTTTCTGTGTCATGGGAAGGAGTAATGTAAACATTGACGCTGCAGTTGACAGCGCTTCGCCTTCTGTATGGAAAACGAGAGAAAGGACTTTGCCTGGCATGCCCGGGTGGGAGGGCCTCAAACTTGACAGAGAAAAACCATGGTAGGCCCCATCTCAGTTAAGTGGGCAGCTTCACTAGTCATCCTGTTACTTTTTTTTTTTTTCATCCTGTTACTTTTGATGTGATGTACCAACATGAGTTCTCTGCTGCCTTTTTTTTTTTTTTTCCGGTTGTGTTTTCTATGAAATAGGGTCTAATGCATCCCAGGTTGACTTTGAACTTACTAACTTACTATGTTGTCAAGAAGGTTTTGAACTTCTGATTCTTCTGCCTCCATATATCCCTAGTGGTAATATTACAGGCATGTACCATCGTGCCCAGTTTGATGGCTGGTCAGGGAACACAGGGCCCTCCCCGTACCACCTGAGCCCCAGCCGAGGCTCATCACAGCAATGATACTCCTGCCAAAAGTGTATAGCATGAATTTAGTCCCAAGAAAACATCAGACAAACCCAGACTGAAGGATTCTCTACAAAATAACTAGCCGGTAGCTAGGAACTACTCTTAACTGCTAGTGACTAGCAAGCTGTGATTCAGGTACTAATTAGCTGAATAAGCAATGAGAGGAAAAAACTAGAGGGCTTTCATATCGGAGGAGCAACATCAAAGTGCTTTATGTGTTTCAGGGCTGAACCAGAAAAGGAGACTGGTTGTCTCACTGACATTTGAATAAAGTCTATAGATTAGTTACAGTTATTTTTAAAATTAATATTAGGACTTAAGAATGTTAACTTTTACTGCAGTTGGGTGAAGGCCATAAGAGAATTATTTGTATTTTAAGCTTTTTTTGCAACATTTTGTAAGTCTCATTTTTTTTTAATTGGAAATTTAAAAACCAGTGGAAAGGAATGCCCCGAGTGTTTATTCTTTTGCATGTCATCCCTGAAGCAGAAATGAAACAGAAAGTGACATCTCTTCCTTTGCACTTTCCAGGAAGAGCTAAGATGGCTGAGTTTCCAGATGACCAGGCTGCTCGGCTGTGTGACAACTGGTAAGACATGAGGCCATGCCAGCTCTGTAAAGATTTGGGTGTTTTATTTGCAGGTTGTGACTGTGTGTGTGTGTGTGTGTGTGTGTGTGTGTGAGAGAGAGACAGTAAACTGTGCAAGTCATTGGAACTAGAGCCTTTTAACCATTTGGGAAAATTGCTTGTTTAGAACTTGGTAGGAAGGTTTCCTGGGTAGAATAAGGATTGGAATGGATCATGCTGGGGCTTGGGACTCTGTCCTGCTTTTAATGGATAACTTATCAAGAAAAGACTCGGGCTGGAGAGATGGCTAAGTGGTTAGAGCACTGTTTATTCTTCTAGAGGACCTGGGTTTGGTTACCAGAGCCCAGTCAATGGTGGCTCACAACCATCTGAAACTCCAGTCACAGAAGATCCAATGGCTCTGGCCTCTCTGGTCAACAGGCACACATGTGTACAGACATGCAGGCAGGCAAAACACCCATATATAGAATAAAATAAATAAAATTTTTTAAAAAGATACTGGAGATGGGTGGGGTGGCACATACCTAATTCCAGCACTCTGGAGGCAGAGGCAGAAAAATCTTTGTGAGTTCAAGGCCAGCTTGGTCTACCGCATGCTATATAGGGAGCCCCTTCTCCAAAGACAAAACAAACAAAACAAAAAAACAACAATAAAAATCCTTACTCACTCTTCACCTTTTTTGGAGGTAGTGGTAGGAATTGTATGCAGCCTTGTGTGTGGTAGGCAGGCTCTGTCACTGAGCTACCTTCTGTCCCTGCAGTCTTTATTCACATATAATAAGCAAACTTGATTTTTTTTGTTTACAAAAGTAGATATTTTACTTCTGTTTATTCATTTTTGAGATGGTCTCACTGGCTGGCCTGGAACTCTTTGCAGAACAGATGGCATTGAACTCAGAGATCCACCTGCCTCTCCCAGTGTGAAAGGAAGGAGTTCCCCGAGTGGTCCCAGGGTTGTCTTCAGGTGCTTGGGACAGTCTTTGTGAACTGGCTCTATGTGTAGTGATGGAAAAGTTAGCTAAGCAGATCAGGATAAACTTTTTCTTTTCTTTCAGTTGTGGGATGTTTGGAGGCAGGGTCTTGGTATTTAACCCAGGCTGGCCTGGTATTGGATATGTAACCTCCAGAGTTCTGGGATGACAAGTATGAGTTATACGCTGGGCTTTTCTTTTTGAGATGGTTCATGTAGCTCAGGCTAGTTTCAAAGACAGCGAATAGTCAAAAATGACCTAAATCACAGACCTTCAATCTTTACTTTCCAAGCACTGGGTCTGGAGGTGTGAACTTCCTACTGTTCATAGCTATAGCATGAATTTGTCCAGTACTGGGAGCAGACTCAGGGCTTCTCAGGAAGCAGAACACCCGAGGACTGGGATTTAAGGATAAGCCACCATGCCTCCTTACCACCACCTCCTTTTCCCCCACTTTGAGTGCAGGGGATTAAACCTGGGGCATGTGCTAGCATGGTGGCAGGAAACCAGTTCCTAAGGCAGCCATGTTTAATTGTTTTTGTTTTTTGTTTTTTTGTTTTTTTGGTTTTTTTTGGTTTTTTGAGACAGGGTTTCTCTGTGGCTTTGGAGTCTGTCCTAGAACTAGCTCTTGTAGACCAGGCTGGTCTCAAACTCCCAGAGATCCGCCTGCCTCTGCCTCCCGAGTGCTGGGATTAAAGGCGTGTGCCACCATCGCCCGGCATCCATGTTTAATTGTTATCGTATCATGGTTGGAAGACTACTAGTGAGGTCTGCACAGCACAGTCTTGAATGCTAAACTTAGGATTTTCATGTTTTAATCCAAGTGTTGAAAGAGAAACCTAAAAAAACCCATAGATTTGCTGGGTGGTGCAGATGCATGCCTTTAATTCCAGCACTTGGGAGACAGAGACAGGTGGATCTCTGAGTTCAAAATCAGCCTGGTCTACAGAGTGAGTTCCAGGACAGTCAAGACTGTTACACAGTAAAATCTGTCTCACCTCCCACCCCCCAAAAGAGAATTTGCAGTGTCAAGCCAAGTGATGGCAGTGCACATCTTTATCCCACACTTGAGAGGCAAAGGCAGGTAAATCTCTGAGTTCGAGGCCAGCCTGGTCTACAGAGTGAGTTCCAGGACAGCCAAGGTTACACAGAGAAACACTGTCTTGAAAAATCAACAACAACAATAAAACAAACACCCCAAACAACCAAACTAAACCCCCAAACCATATATTTTGTATGTCAGTAAGAGGGTATATGAATGCTGCTGCTTACTGTGGTTCAGAGGACATCTTGCCAGACTCGGTTCTTGATTTCCATCATGCGGTGCCTTTGCCTGTTGGAATGAGTACTATGCAGGGAGGCGAGAGTAGCTGCTTCCTCCTGTGGTTTTCTCAAGAATTTTCCTTCCTCCTTTGAGATAAGGTTTGTTTTATTGTGTGACCCCAGACTAGCTTTGTTTGACTTTGGTTTGTAGCCTACTAGTTCCAACTCTTGATCTTCTCGCCTTAGCTCCTGAGTGCTGGGTTATGGGAATGCATCACTGTTCCTGACTCCATTCATACACACACTTAAGATTTGTTTATGTGTGTGAGTGGTTTGTCTGCATATATGTATATGCACCATGTGTGTGCCTCATGCCTATGGTGATCAGAAGAGGGCGCTGGGTCCCCTTAGGCTAGAGTTATGGGTAGTAGTGAGCCACCTTGTAGTTCTGGGAACTGACTCCAGATTCTCTGTAAGAGCAGTGAGTGCTCTTATCCTCCAAGCCATCTTCCCACACTTTGCACTAATACTATTACTGAAAACTAATGAAGAAAGAACTTTTTATCCTTTTTGTGTACATGTGTAGTGGGCATCTTGCCATTTCACAAGCCCCAAATCTGACTGTCTCTGCCATGACACCTGGCTTTTACATGTGTCTGGGAATCTAAACTCAAGTGTGCTGGCACAGCAAGCATTTTATCCACTGAGTGGAACTGCAGTGTGGTGTGCCTGTTCACTTACCACATGGCGGTGGGACGTACTGGTGGAGGAGTCTGCTCTGCTCTGCTGCTGGCCCTGCCCTCATGGGTGGAGGGCGCATTTTAGAGAGTGGCTTTCTACTGGTATTCCCTCTTTGCCACTGTAGACTCTCCATGCATCATTTGCATGTCTGTAAGTCAGTGGCTTTGTCATCATTGGCATGGATAAAGTAAGAAAATGTGACTTGAGAAGCAAAATGACATTTGGCTGAGACATCCTGATTTTCAGTCTGTTCTAATTTGAAGGAGTCTAAGGCCTGGGACAGTGTATAAATAACTGTGCTAAGGGAGTTCAAATAGCACAAGGGAGAAGCTAGTGAAAACAAGGTTACCCAGAGCAGAGCAACTTAAAGATGAAAAGCAGCTTAGCACGGCAGACTGACCTAGCCCACGCCTGCTGGCTAGCCTGAGGAACTGTTTACATTGCAGCTTTTGAAAGCTGTAGAGATAGCTCAGTGGTTAGAGCATGCACCACTCCAGCAGAGGACCTGAGTTCAGTTCCCAACACTAACATCTTGTGGTTTACAATCACCTATAATTCCAGCTCTAGGGGAATCAGATGCCTCTGTCCACATGGACACCTGCCCTCATGTGCACATACCCATACATACATGCATGTCAAAAATAATGAAGCTAAATCTCTTTTTAAAAGTTGGTTTTCAAATATATAGCTGGGTGTGGTGGCATACGCCTTTAATGCCTATACTCCAGAGGCAGAGGTCAGAGGATCTCTGTCAGTTTGAGCCCAGCATAGTCTACAGAGCAAGTTCCAGGACAGCCAGGACTGATAGACAGAGAAACACTATTTTGAAAAACAAACCAACCAAATGAAAAAAGGTTGGTTTTGGTTTTAGGCTGGGGAGATGGTTCAGTGATTAATAGTGCTCTTGTTTGTTTGTTTTCGAGACAGGGTTTCTCTGTGGCTTTGGAACCTGTCCTGGCACTAGCTCTTGTAGACCAGGCTGGCCTCGAACTCACAGAGATCCGCCTGCCTCTGCCTCCCAAGTGCTGGGATTAAAGGCGTGCGCCACCACCACCCAGTGATTAATAGTAGTGCTTTTACAGAGGAGATCTAGATTCAGTTTCCCAATTCCCAGCAACCAAATGGTGGCTCACAACCATCTGTAATGAGATATGGTGCCCTCTTCTGGCATGCAGGGATACATGCAGACAGAATACTGACAATACTGTACACATAATAAATAAATAGATTCAGTTTCCATATTGTGGCTCCCAAGCTGTCTGTTCCGAAGGATGTGATGCCATCTTCTGGCTTCTATGGGCACCAGACATGTACATGGAACACATATATACATGCAGGCATAACACCCATATACACAAACTAAATATACTGAATATAAAACCATGTTGGTCTTTAGCCAGGCATGATGGCATATACCTTTGATTCCAGTACCTGGAAGGCAGAGGCAGGTGGATCTCTTGTATGTTAGAGGATAACCTGGTCTACATAGATCCTGTTTTCAAAACAAAACCAACCTTCCAATCAAACAAGAAAACATTTGGTCTTTGAAGTTTTCTGTCATCTCTTTCTGACCCCCATTCCCCACCCTTTCATTTTCAACATTGGGTTTCTCTGTGTGGCCCTGGCTATCCTGAATCGAAGTCACTCTCTAGACAATACTGGCCTCAAACTCAAATCTACCTGTCTGGCTCCTATATTGTGTGCCACTATGCCTGTCTTTCTGTCATCCCAGCACATGTTCTGAGCAAGCAGATATCTGAGTTTGAGGTCAGGATGTCCAGGATCACACAGAGAAACCCTATCTCGAAATACCAAAAATAAATGAGTAAATAACTAAAGGAAGGGATAAGGTATTCTTCAGCATCAACATTGCATTGGACACAACTAGGCAGTTAGTAGAAAAGTTTGTTGTGATTGGAAATCCTTTCTTCCTAAATGCTGTCTAGTATATTTTGTTTTTATTTTGTATGTGTGCACATGCACATGCATGCCACACTGCAATGAAGGCCAAAGGACAGCCTTTTGGAATCAGTTCTCTCTCCACCCGCCATCCCTTTAGGATTACATTTAGGTTGCTAGGCTTGGCAACAAGTACTTTGGTTCACTGAACCATCTCACCAGCCCCTGAAATTGTTTGTGGTTACCTCTTTTCTTATGGCATCTGATATTCCAGGACATGGGAATATCAGGGTTCGAAGGCTCCCTGAACCTGAGAGGCTAAGGAAGGAGGTCCAGGCCAACCAGAGCTACAATAGCAACACCCTGTCTTAAAAGTAAAACAGCAAATAAGCAAACAAGACAGAAATAAAAAATTGTTAGTCAGGCAAGGTAGTTAACACCTTCATTCCAACACTCCGTAAGCTAGGGCAGGAAGATTGCTACGAATTTGAGGACGTCTGTGTTCCAGTGTGAGAATCTGTCTCAAAAACAAGTGGGGCATGGTGATCCACACCTATACTCTCACCTGGGAGGTAGAGAAAGCAAGATCAAGGTCTTTCCTGCATAGTGACTTGAGGCCAGCCTGGGCTACATGAGATCCTGTGTGAAAAGACAAGCATAAAACCAAAATGTTAATGGAGACGAAGACCTGTAGAATGGGTGCCCATGTGATAATCACTCTTTGAGAAAAGTCATTGATCAGTTAGTAATGTTTGCTTTTTTTTTTTTTTTTGCTTATTTCTGTAGCAAAAAGGAAATTCCTGTGTTTAATTTTACCATCCATGAAATCCACTGTCAAAGGAACATTGGTGTGTGCCCTGTCTGCAAGGAACCATTCCCCAAATCTGACATGGACATTCACATGGCCACAGAGCACTGTCAGGTGAATTGCCCATTCACTAATACGTAATAGGAAAATATGTTGTTACAGAGACACTTGATTGACTCTTTTTATCCTAGGTGACATGCAAATGTAACAAGAAGTTGGAGAAGAGGCACTTACAGCAGCATACGGTTAGTCTCACCCTGGGAAGAGGGACTTCTGGGGCCAAGCCCGGTGAGATCAGAGCCATACACAGCCTGTTTTCCACCTACTCTCATGAAGACCCAGGCTCAAGGCCCATTTGAAGCTTTGGCTGACTCCCGCCAGATGGGACTACCTAGCTCTTGTACTCCCTTCCTTTGGAATTTTGTTCTTTCTCCTTTGGAACCAAGTCTGTCTGTCCAGTGAGGTTTACCTGTTGATGCCTTCCTGGGACATATGAAACCAAGTCTGTGACTTATCCTATATGTTGAAAGCTGGCTTTTCTTTTTATTTTAAATTACTTTTAGTTAGTGTGTGTATGTGCTGTCTGTACGCCACAGTGCAAATGTGGAGGTCAGGATAACTTGTAGGAGTCAGTTCTTCTTCCACCATGTAGGTCCTGGACTTCAAACTCAGGCTGTCAGCTTTGGAGGCAAGCACTTTCACTTGCAAAACCATCGAACAGGCCCCACAGGTCATAATTAGAAAGCATAGCATTCTAGCCAGAGTCGGAGTTTTCTTGCCCTGTGCTGAGCTCCAGCCTCTCTGTGTATAAGCACCTTTCCGCCTTGCCTTGCAGGAGACTGAGTGTCCTCTGCGACTTGCTGTCTGTCAGCACTGTGATCTGGAGCTTTCTGTTCTCAAGCTAAAGGAGCATGAAGATTACTGTGGCGCCCGGACAGAGCTGTGTGGCAGTTGTGGGCGCAATGTGCTTGTGAAAGAGCTGAAGACCCACCCTGAAGTCTGTGGGAGAGTGGAGGAGGAAAAGAGAAATGAGGCTGCCATCCCTCCTGATGCCTATGATGAGTCTTGGAGTCAGGATGGAATCTGGATTGCATCCCAGCTCCTCAGACAAATTGAGGCCCTGGACCCTCCCATGAGACTCCCTGGAAGGCCCCTGAGAGCCTTTGAGTCGGACCCTTTCCACAGTAGGACTGTCAGCCAGAGGCACACGACAGCCCATTTTCCAGTTCAGAATAATCTGGGTGAGTTGTATTTTCCTTAGGAAATGAGAGTGAGGCCACAACCCTAGGACAAAAGGGCAACAGGACTTTGGAGCCAATAGATCTTGATACTAGACACAGAGGACACTCACTGGGAAGGATGCTAGACTTGCCTGTAGAGCAGGAATGATGGAACCTTGTGGTATGCTGTTGCTGTTAGGATTGATGGTGCTAGGCCTGACAGTGTCCATAGTCCCCGAGGCACCTGCAGAATGCTCTCAGATTCTTAATGGCTCACAGGCACAGGGAAAGATCAGACTCAGGTTGTCCACACAGCCTGAGTCTGCTTACTCATAGCACAGATAAGACATGTGCAGTGTCCAGCATGGTATCTGTCTCATAGTGACAGCTCAGTAATACTGTTGACTAGTCATTTATTTATGATCCCAATGGACTGTTGTCTCTCGGCAGGTTCAGAGTCCATGACAGCAGAGGGTTCAGGTTGCTAGTGAGGTTGGCAAGTTTCTGTTAATCCTGACAGCTTGTTAGACATGGATGGTGGCAATCTCTAATGTGCTAATGAGTTGTTTTCTTCCCAGTTGAAGAACAAGAAAGGCAGGAAAGGAATAGAAGTCAGCAGTCGCCAAGAGAGAGTGCTGAAAATAATGCACACTTGGACTTCATGTTGGCCCTGAGTCTGCAGAATGAGGGACATGCCTCCAGCATGGCAGAACAGGGCTTCTGGGGGTCTGTGCCTGAGGCAGATCCAGTACATGGTGGGTCCACTTCTCTGGGTGATATAAAGGGTAAGTTTGCTTATTTTGCATAGACTCTACAATATTTTACTTTTTTAAATTTTTTATGAGTGTTTTGCCTGTTTGTATGTATATGCACCATCTGCACTTAGTGCCTCAGGAAGCAGAAGCACCTAGAACTGGAGCTGCATTGGTGGTGAACCACCACTCAGGTGCCAGGAAGAGAACCGGGTCCTCTGCAAGAACAGCAAGGAGCCGGGCGGTGGTGGCGTACGCCTTTAATCCCAGCACTCGGGAGGCAGAGGCAGGTGGATCTCTGTGAGTTCGAGACCAGCCTGGTCGACAAGAACTAGTTCCAGGACAGGCTCCAAAACCACAGAGAAACCCTGTCTCGAAAAACCAAAAAAAAAAAAAAAAAAAAAGAACAGCAAGGGTTCTCAACCACTGAGCAGTCTCTGCAGCCCCTCCTGTCACCACAATTTTTGTTAGTTTTACATTATATAACTCATGAATAATTGAAATACTGGGTTGTGAGATGGCTCATTGGTTAGAGGTGCTTTTTGCCAAGACCAGCGATTCTGGGTTTGGAACCAACTCCCATAGTTGCTCTTTGATACTACATGAGCCCCATGGCATAATTGTGCCATCTCCCACTACAAACAAAAATTTTAAATAAATAAAGGTTTATTAGCATACACTTTTAATCCCAGCACTTGGGAGGTAGAGTAGACAAATCTCTGTGAATTCCAAGCCTGGGCTGTATGGCAAGAATCTGTCTCAAAAATATAGATTGTATTTATTGTTGTTTTTGTTTGTTTTTTTTAGTTTTTCAAGACAGGGTTTCTCTGTGTAGTTTGGCTGTCCTCGAACTCACAGAGATCTGCCTGCTTCTGCTTCCTGGGTGCTGGGATTAAAGGTGTGCACCACCACCGCCTGGCTGAAAATACAAGTGTTTAATGAGATAGTCTTTGTATTATTTTTGCCTCCCTACCCCTCTTCTTTTTTTGGTTTTGTATTTTTTGGGGGGGGGGGGGGGATTTGTATTTTTTTTTTTTTTTTTGGTTTTTCGAGACAGGGTTTCTCTGTAACTTTGGAGCCTGACCTGGAACTAGTTCTTGTAGATCAGGCTGGTCTCGAACTCAGAGATCTACCTGCCTGTGCTCCCAAGAACCACCCCTATTCTGAACCGTTCTCAGAACAGTCAGTGAACCCCAAAAGCTCATCATCTGTGCTCTGTTCTCTACACTTACCTCAATATATTCATTCCCCTTGAGCTCTCTTATCCAAACATGTACTTCTTCTTTTTTTTTTTTTTTTTTTTTTTTTATATTTTTCGAGACAGGGTTTCTCCTTAGCTTTTGGTGCCTGTCCTAGAACTAGCTCTTGTAGACCAGGCTGGCCTCGAACTCACAGAGATCCGCCTGCCTCTGCCTCCCGAGTGCTGCTGGGATTAAAAACGTGCGCCACCACCGCCCGGCCAAACATGTACTTCTTAACAAGAGCACCCTCCTGTGTAAACAAGACAGTGCCACACAAGTTTTTTTGGTGTGTGGGGGGTTTGCTTGTTTTTTGAGACAGTTTTCCTATGTAGTGCTGGGATCAAAGATGTGCGCCACCACCACCTGGCCACTGCTCTTACATACTGTTCCTTAGCACTTGTTTTTGTTCCAAGTGTTTATGCATCGGCACTTTTGGTTTGGTTTATTATTATCATTTTGAGACTGGGTCTCATTATGCAATCTTGACTGACCTGGAAATTATAGAGAGCCACTTGACTCTGCCTCTGAGTGCTGGGATTAAAGGTGTGCACCACCACTCCCGGCCACACTGGTGCTTTTGAAAAGTCCATAGTAGCTGTCTGTGCAGAGCATTCTTCCTCTGTGTCTGGCTGTTTTCTATGTCTGGTGTCTCGATATAGTTCTGTCAGGACTGTCTATAGCTTTTTCACTATTTTTTTTTTTTTTGAGACAAGCTATCTTTGTAGTCTCGCCTCATCCTCCCAAGTGCTAAGGCTATCATACCAGGATTCTTTTTTTTTTTTTAAGATTTATTTATTCATTATGTATACAGTGTTCTGCATGCCAGAAGAGGGCACCAGATCATCTCTCCAGCCCATACCATAAGACTGTACAGCAAACAATGGGGGGCGGAGAGAAGAGCTAAGTGTGATGGTGCAAGCCCTTAATCCCAGCACTGGGGAAGCAGAAGCAGGAGGATCTACAGATTGAATTCCAGGACAGCCAGGACTGTCTTGAAAACAAAGAAGAAAACAAAACAAAATGTACAGCAAGATGTCTGTGCTTGGGCTGGAGAGATGGCTCAGCAGTTAAGAACACTGCCTGCTGTTCCAGAGGTCCTGAGTTCAATTCTCAGCAACCACATGGTGGCTCACAACCATCTGTAGTAAGATCTGGTGCCCTCTTCTGACCTGCAGAACACTGTATACATACATAATGAATAAATAAATCTTAAAAAAAAAAGGCAAACAGACAAACAAAAATCACTCAGAAGAGAGCAGATGAGCATTAATGTAAAAAAAAAAAAAAAAAAAAAAAGATGTCTGTGCTTCCTGACCCTTTATGATGGGGTTCTTCCTTCATTATGTTTAGCTCATTCCATCTTTACCTAATGGTTTCTTTTCAAGTGTCCTGTTTCCAAACAGTCTTTCTCAAATTTTCTTTTCTTGTGAAACCTCCCCTTGAACCAGATTATTTGTGTCCTTTCACGGTAGTCCAGCACCTGCCCTGCCCCAAGGCAGACTTGTGTGTCAGATCCTCTACGGGTGAAAAGGCTGACTGCGGGTCTTGTTCCTGTGGCCTCAGGTGCGGCTGACGAGACTCTGCTGCCCTGTGAGTTCTGTGAGGAGCTGTACCCAGAGGAACTGCTCATTGACCATCAGGTGTGTATTACTTGACAGCTCTGACAGGAACATGAGCAGGCGATGGTCAGTGTGAGAAGCCACGAGAGCCTTAATGAGTGCAGTGCCTGTGATGAGGTGTAACTGTTTCACCATATGGCTGCAGCGCTCAGCCTCATCCCCTCTTAGACTCAAATGACCTTTCTGCTTCAGTGTCCCAAGCAACCAGGTCCGTGAGCATGTAGCCCTGTGCCTGGTTATAAGGGAGCCATGTTTCCCTTTGTACCATGTATAGTGAGGCCGAGTCCAGCATTTACAAGGTACCAAGTTCTCTCAGCTTTGGGTAACCATTTCTGCTCTCAGAAATGTTGCTGAAAATTTTGACTACATCTAGTGTTTGGTCCTTTAACAAGGATAAAAAGACTGTTAGGCCTCTGTTTTATTGTATCGTCGTGGGCGGTATGTGATGGTGCAGGTGCTGTGGTGCTCTCTGGCTTCCAGCTCTGCACTTGGGGTTGAAGCAGTTTCTTGGAGAAAATGTTTTAGCAGTATAATTTTTCCTTAACCTCTTTATTTTTTAACATGTTTTTTGAATGACAGACAAGCTGCAACCCTTCACATGCCTTACGTTCACTCAATACTGGCAGCTCTTCCATCAGGGGGGCAGAGGATCCTGGTGTCATCTTCCAGAACTTTCTACAGCAGGCAACAAGTAACCAGTTAGACAGTTTAATGGGCCTGAGCAACACAGCTGCTGTGGAAGACAGCGTTATCATCCCCTGTGAGTTCTGTGGGGTACAGCTGGAAGAGGAGGTGCTGTTCCATCATCAGGTGAGAATCCCTAGAGGCTGCCCTCTGGTCCCCATGTGGGTCATCTGGGAGTGCACGTGATGCCATCCGGCCTCCGGCTGCATCCTGTCCTCAGAGCCCTGCTTTCTAGTAGCTGAGTCCATGGTGTCTGCATTTGAGACTGCAGAGGGCTGAGGATCACCTCCCTGAGAGCAGAGGCATCTTGCATTTGACAGGCAGGCTCTTCCGTCTGCTATTTGAGAGTTATACCCATGAGATCTGGGCTCCAGCTCTGGCTTTTCCATGTAGTGGCCTGGTTCTGTGATAGAAGGAAGGGGTAGTACACTACATACTCCAAAGTCCTTTTCCAATTTTCTAGTCTGGAATCACAGGTTGTTCGCAGAATATACTTTTTTTTTTTAATGAAGAGCCAACAGTACAGGCCTCATTTCCTTCTTTGCTCTTTATACATCTCAAATTTCAAGGACAAGCCTGCTGTTTGTCACCTAGGAAAGACTGGACTAAGCCACCATTCCAATACTCCAGCCAGATTACCTTTCTGACTTTTCCACACCAGCCCTTGCTGCATCCCTGCCTAGAGCCTCAGGAGCCCATGATGACTGTCCATTCTCAGGATCTGGCTTCCTTAGTTTCCAGATTTTCTTAATGGTTCTCAGTGTCCCCTGTGGGGGTGGATGATCGCCCAGTCTACTCTTGCTCTTCTCCCCAACACCCTAAGTACTAACAGTACTCACTTTCTTTTCTTTCCATTTTTTTTGTTTGTTTGTTTGTTTAGGAGCAGTGTGACCAACGCCCAGCCACAGCAAACTACCATGCAATGGAGGGCATCCCTACACAGGATTCCCAGCCTGAAGACACTTCATCAGAGCTGCCCAGGAGGAGGATCAAACACCAGGGTATCAGCTGGGGCTCTGAGCTAGGCCACGGCACTGCTGGCTCAGGCCTGCTTCCTACTTCTCACTTCTCCAGGAGGCTTAACTCACCACTCATTGGCACACATGAGGGTCTCCTGGGGAGCTGTTGAGGTTAAGTGGTCCCCACATGACCCCTAGCTGTCATCAGTGCAGATTTTGTAGGGTACAACTGTCAGAAACAGCTGTGAATCACAGGCTGTGGGGAGCCACGGCTCCTGACTGCCTTATTATCCTCTGACTGGGCATGTGAACTGTTGCTGAAACTTCCCACCACAAAGCCAATCGCAAACTTCTCCTAAGTTAGGAGACCGTCTCTGAGGGTCAGAAAGTCAGCATGCAGAGTAGGGAAGAAAGCATCTGACTCCTCTGGAGCTCAGTGGAAAGCAGCTGTCTGTTGTCTGCCCTGCATCCAGCACTAACAGCTAAGTAGCCTTTTCCCTAAAGCCATCACCGCCTTCTCTTCCCAGGAGAACTGTCTTCAGGCTACATGGATGATGTCAAGCAGGAAGCAGCAAAAGGCTCCACCTACTCGCTGTCTCCCAGCAGAACCATGAACAACGTGACTACCTGTAATCCACTGTTGAACTCAGCATCAGGCTCCACATCTGAGTGCCAGCCTAGCCCTCCTCATGTGCTGAAGCTCAACAACTCAGACAGCCAGGACATTCGAGGGCGGAATCGAGGCAGCCAGAATGGGCCTGTGGCATCTGGGCATGCTCCAGTGATCCACTCTATTCGAAATCTCTATCCAGAAAACCTTGCGCCCTCTTTTTCTCAGGGTCCCCCTGGGAGATATGGAGCCAGGTAAGCAGCAGCCCCAGAGTGGATGGAGCTGATAGTGGCTAAAGAGAGCATGGGCAGGCAGTCTGGGGCCGGCAAGATGGCTCAGTGGGTAAAAGCACAGATTTGAGTTCTATCCCACCTAGAAGCAGGTCACAGAGTTATCCTCTGACCACCACATACATTGCACACACGCAGAATAATTAAAATGCAGTGAGTTTAAAAAAAAAAAAAAGAGTGGGGGAGGCGCACGCCTTTAATCCCAGCACTCGGGAGGCAGAGGCAGGAGGATCTCTGCGAGTTGAAGGCGAGCCTGGTCTATTAGAGCTAGTTCTAGGACAGCTAGGACTGTTACACAGAGAAACCCTGTCTTGAAAAGCCAAAAAAAAAAAGAAAAAAAAGAAAAAAGGTCTGTTCACACTGATCCATCAAGTCCCACGGTGCCGGGGTGGAGCCCCATTTTCATTGAGTCTGGGTTTTGCCTGTGTTGCCACCATATCTGCTGTGCACAGGGGTTTGCTGTGTTGGTGTCCCCTCCTCCAGTCCTCAACACTTGGTTCCTGTTCTTTTTTTTTTTTTGCAGTGGGAGGAGTGAAGGTGGCCGGAGCTCTCGGGTCACCCCTGCAGCTGCCAGCTACCACAGCAGATCCCCAAAGGTAACTGGGGTCCCAGAGTTATGCTCAGGGCAGATGCAGACATGGCTGGGCTGGTGGGTTGTGAGATGAGAAGTCTTGCTGGGCAGACTCCCAGTGACTCTTTGTGAGGAGAGCTGTCTGAGAATAGTTTCCCTGCTTAGTCTCCCCTTGTGTTATTCAACAGGCAAAGCCTCCGAAGCAGCAGGAAGCAGGGGATGCAGAGGAGGAAGAGGAGTAATGGTGACTATGGGGGCTCTTACTGCCCACCCCTATGCATAGCAGCATGTGCTGGTGCAGTGTCCAACTGCCTCTCCGGCTCATCAAGCAGGAGAGACTCCAGATTTTAATTTTTTCCAGGTTACGGCCATTTTGTGTCTTTGAGATTGTGCTGTGGGTGTTTGGGTTGGAGGGAGGGCTAGCTGGGAGACCCTTGCTGCTACTGTTGGGCAGCAGTGAGATGAGGGCATCTGTGCCGTCTTAGCCCATAAGGGCTCCATCCATAGACATACCATCACCAGTGCTTCTTGGTGCTTTGTGGTCCTGGTGGACAGAGAGGAGGGTTCTGGGAATCTCAGAGCTACCAGTGAAGCAATTCTCTCTTTGTGAGGGCCTAAGCTTGGGTTTACAGCATGTTAGGAACAAGTTGAGCTGCAGGTACATGGACTAGAGGCCACCTTGGTGCTTCTGGGTCACTCATCACCCTCTGTTCCTGATGGGGAATGTATTGCTTTGTTCTCAATGTCCCTACCAGGGCCACGCCTGCCCTCATGAGGACTGAGGTTCCAGCCCCTTCCCTTTTTATTTTACTGTTCTAATTATCTATTTCCTTGTAATAGAAATAAAGTTTGTATTCAGAGCTCAGCTGAGGCTTGTGGTTTTTTCTATAGAGATGGTCGAGTGTGCATAGTCATTGTATAGCCTAGACTGTGAACTTGTAGTCTTCCTGCTTCAGCCTCTAGATTGTAGGCACAGTTGAGGAACTGGGTGGGCTCTTTGTTGGATCTCCAGCACATATTCCTTCTTAGAGTGCCCAGAATCAAGGGGTTTCTTAAGATGGTCCCTTGTAGACCAGGCTGGCCTCACCTTAAGTGTTGGCAGTTTCCTCCAGAATTTGTTCTTTGGAGGACACTCAGAGAGAGGTTCACTGTAGGTGTGGAGGTATGTGGGGCCTAGAAGAGAAAAAGGAGGCTTCTTAGGAGCCTCAGTCCTGGGCCAGCCACACTGCTGCACACTTGGAGCCACTGGAAGGCTGAGGAAGATAGATTGCTCAGGATTTGTCTCAAAGCAAAATATACAAAATTGTGAATCCCAAAGGGAGCCATGCCTTTGAAGGACAACCACTTCTACTTCAGCACTCCTGTGAGCCACACAGATTGAGTAGATATATGGAAGAACCATCACTTCCATGGATGGAGCGTTGAAACTATGACCTACAGAAGTCATATGCTTAGCAGACACCAAAGAGAATTCTGTCCCCAGTGAAACATACTGTAGGTAGATACATCACTCAGACACCAGACTCACAAAGGGTGGTTAGCTCACAAAAGCCATCTTCAGTGTCACTGTCATCCTCTTGGGACTTGAAAGAGGTGGCAGGAAGGGTCTGGGGCAACTTGGCCTCTCCCTGGTGAGGCTGGAGCACAGGCTTGCCAGGAAGTAGAACTCTCATCCCACAGGATGCTGTGTGGATGAGACATGGTACATCAGCTTGGCTCATTTGTAATCTGCTGTCCTGAATGGCTTGTGAAAACGTTTAAAAAATACTTACACATGCAGCTAAAGTAAGCTGAGGATAGCAAAAAGATTTCCCTGTATTCTCAGGAATCTGCATGATGTCTCAGCCATCCTGCTGTTCACAGCCATGATTTGAAGCCATTACTTTGGTATTTTTTGTTCAAACTGTCATATATCCTTAGTGTCAGTAATTCCCTCTGAATTCTCAGAGTTACAGGTATTATATACCCTTGCTTAGTTTTTTTAAAATTAGTATATATTAGTTGTAATTTCAATATGACTTTCTTATACTTAAAAAGTCAATGTCTCACAGTGTAATCCTCCTGGCCTTGAACTTGTGACAAGCCTCCTGGGTGCTGGTACGACTGATGCCTGTGTCCTCCCATACAATGAACTCTGATCATACTTACAGCCTTGTTACTGTCCTCCTCCTGGGGGAGGTGGTGAGAGAGGCCTCCTGTAACCCAGGCTGACCTTGAGTTTTTCCCTTTTTCTCCTCAGTGTACCACTGTCCCTCACTTGACTAGAGCTTAGTCCTTTGCTGGTAGGTGTTAACTGGAAACCTGTCCCCCAGTTGTGTCTGTCCCTGTTGTTTGATGTAGCAGGTGACTTCTGCTCGGCTAGGGTTAGAAGGTATTTGTCATTTTTTAGGTTACAAAGTCTCCACGTCAGACACAAGGCTGATTTTGTCCTTTGAAGCTCTGCACACTCCTAGAATAGGAAGTCTACCTTGTATGTGTGGCCTGTGCCGCTTCCATATACAGAGTGCCCTCTGCTGGAGGGCGTGTGTTCCTTGCCTCTTTAGAGCTTTTTGGACTCAATATAGGCAGTGTTGGCATTTCTTCACAGAACCCCAAAGACCACTGCACTCCTGGACTGATTCTGACAATTTTTAAACATCTCTTTGTCCTTTGGTTCTCCACAGACTAACTTCTTTTCATCCTTAAACTGCTTTAATGCCAACCTTCAAAGCCTGTCTTCTGTCCCCTCAGGTTGTTTGTGTCTGTTGTCTACTTCTGCTTAGACAGTCAGGATGGGCACTAAGCCCTTAGGCAGCTCCCAGCAGCCTTCACTATGACAGTCAGCTGGCACTTCCCCAGGTCTTTTTTTTTAAAAGATATATTTATTTATTACGTTTACAACATTCTGCCTCAATGTATGCCCGTACACCAGAGGAGGACACTAGATCTCATTACAAATGGTTGTGAGCCACCATGTGGTTGCTGGGAATTGAACTCAGGACCTCTGGAAGAGCAGCCAGTGCTCTTAACCTCTGAGCCATCTCTCCAGCCCCCCCCCCCAGGTCTTTCTTTTAGGACACCTGAAAGCCCCTACCCCCACCCCCAACTGCTTGAGATTCTGTTGTTTTCTCCTGGCACACAGCCCCCACTCTTTTCTTTCTTTCTTCTTTTTTTCTTTCTTTTTTGAAGACAGGGTCTCTACATAGCCCTGGCTGGGAACTCAAGAGGGATCAACCTGCCTCTGCCTGCCAAGGCTGGGATTAAAGGTGTGTGCCACTTTGCCCAGCCACATTCCTTTTTAAAATTGAAACAGGAAACAGCATGAGTCCTAAGAATGTTTCCTTCAACTCAGTCTTTTTTTTTTTTTTTTTTTTTTTTTGCTTTTTCGAGACAGGGTTTCTCTGTAGCTTTGGAGCCTGTCCTGTAGACCCGGCTGGCCTCGAACTCACAGAGATCCACCTGCCTCTGCCTCCCAAGTGCTGGGATTAAAGGCGTGCGCCACCATCGCCCGGCTCAACTCAGTCATTTTACATGGGCTGGCCTTGTTCAGAAACTGTGACCTAAGATCACACCTCACAGATGTTTCACTGTTCTGTACAGCAGATGTGTGCCCCTGGTTCCACTGTCTTCCAGTCCTCATTAGAGACCTTCACAGTGGAGCCTCCCAGCAGAAAGGCCTGTGCACACCCAGGGGAGTTGCTCTCCAGTCACTACCGTGCTGGCTTCTTTCTGGGACCAATGCCTCAGACGCTTGAGGTGTTGCAGGTGGATGCTTCATTCTGCTCTTGCAGACCTCACCTTGCTGGCTGGGTTGGGACTCTTTGGTGTCTCTCATGTGGGTCCTGAAGAACAAGCATCCCTTTCTACTGGTTTTCCACCCAGTAGAGCTGCCGTGGACACATGGTGCAGGAAACCAAAAACCTTCAGGGTCACACTGCATGACCCAGACTACACGAGTGTCTGTGCCCTAGGGTGCTGTGGAACACCTCCCTGTGTCCCAGCTGAGGGCATCTCCTAAATGTGCTTTGCAAGGAGAGGATACTGCAGAGTTGGGAGTCCTTGCTGTGCCCAAGTGTGAGCAGAGCAGTGAGTGAGTGCTGGCTTGTGCTGTTTCCAGTGACAGGATTAGGAAAGAGAAAGCTGCTTGGTTGGCACCCACATGGGTCCTCTCTGAAGATGTATTTAGGAGTCTGAGTGAGGATGGCCAGGGAGCGGTAGGAGGGGACAAGCAGGTTACAACAGAATTGGGGTCCCTGGGATGGGTGGTCGCTGTTCAAGCAGCTCTAGATGCACTGCCACTCCAAGAAGGACTGTTTAGAAACAGCCAAATGCTTCCAGAGTAATAGTTGGCTCTGGAAAAGCCCCATGCCAGGCTCCAGAGCAGATGAGCTGCCAGGACAGAGTGGGCAGCATATGCAGGGCTAGGTTGAGCTCTGACCATGACTCTACCCTTCCACGTGGACCAGGAAGTGGGTGTTCATAAGCTAATGGAATGAGTGCAGAGAGAGACCCTGCTAACTACAAATGTTAATTCCTAGCCACTTGTGACATTAGGGATCAGAGCCATCTAGCAGTGCCAGCCTGTGAGCTTACTCAGCAAGAGGACATGATTACACACTCTTAGGGTCAATCAGTTAGATGAAGGTTATTTATTGGTGTGACTTTTTCCTGTAGTGAGCTTCCTTTACACAGCATAGTGTAAATGGCATCAGACTGAATGGGAGTCTGTTAACGCAATCATAAATAATTATAATAAATATACATCAAGTAACTTTACAGCACACATTGTTCAGGGCAAAGGTTGGGATCTGTCTGAACCTCAGTGTGCTCTCTAGGAGAAGCAGCTGAGTTAGCAGCAGATATCTCACTCACAGCTGTCATTTAATCAAGGAATGGGCCAAATAAGCTTCCAGAACCCTCCTGAGGAGGTAGCTGACAGAATCCCAAGTCCATTCGTGGGAAGACAATTGAAGGGAACCAAGAATTTGAGGGTACAGGGATGAAAACCCACTTTAGTAAATTCAGAGGCTCCTTCCTTCTGTAGAATGCAGTCAGGATCCTTAAGGTCGCTGGGGTGGTCCCGAGCAGCGGCCACTATCTTCTTTATGAGCAGGACTTACTTGGGCACTCTCCTTTAAGTGAGTGCTGCAGCACAGTGACTGGCATGGCAGTCACACTGAGCTGGGTGTATCTCTTCCTCGGATGGGGTTGGGTGGGGGTCTTTTCTATAATGGTCCTCAACACATTTCCTAAGCGTAACAGGGAGGAGATGGATGCTGGCATGCCAACCCTAAACCTTGCACACCTTCTGGCAGGCCAGATGCTGTGGAGAGGAATGTACCATCCTTACCCTTCTCGGGACTTCTGTGTGCACAGTATCATACAATAGCTTACAGCACTGCCATTCTGTGATGACTGGCAAGGCCCAAATGACTGTCCAACAGGTGGCATGTATTGTTCTTGAACAAAGTACCATTGGACAAAGACTTATTTAGGGCACAGATGCACTGGGGTAGTAGGCGAACCTGCAGGCAGCTCTGCCCTGGCGCACACACACACATACTTGGGGTGTGAAGGGTGCTGGGCAGATCAGTCAGGGCACAGAGGAATCCCCTGCAGTCTCCGTCTGGGTCATTGATGCAGCCCTTACTGGGCAGAGGCACCTCAGTATTTAAAGACAGGTTGTAACCCTTCCCTGGGTTCCTTCCAGCACTGTGCTGAGGAAGGGCCGTCTTTGAGCACAGAGTGGAGCAGGCTTGAATCATGTGCTTTCCTGTGCAGTCGGTGTAGAAAAGGCCCATTCAGCACTATCCCTCCAGCTTGCTGTCTTTTCAACTCCAACCACCAGGAGGTACCCAACCTGTCTCTGAACTAAGGCCTGGAGTAGCTCCTGGGTGTCTGCTCCTGAGGAGCCATCAGAGGAAACTCAGCCCAGGGACCCAGAAGAGACAGATGGCAGATAGGGCTGTCTGAATTGGGAGGAAACAAGGGGCCTCTGTGGGATTTTCCAAAAAAAAAAAAAAAAAAAAAAAAAGGAAAAAAGAAAAACAAACAAACAAAAAACTACGGCCAGGAACACATGGTAAAGCAGGAAGGTGAACACATGAGCTCCCTGTATGTCTCTTGCATGTTTGAGCACTAGCTCAACCATTTCAAGATGGAAGAAGGGAGGCCTGCAGAAAGTGCCTCTGGGAGAGATGCCAGCTCAGAGCAGGAGGGCAGGACTGGCCACACACATTTGTGGAGATACTCTGTAGAGAGAACAGAACACTTCATGTGGCTGAGGTCATCTCACCCCCAGCTTTCCACTGGTGACTCTGGTGACCAGCTGGAACCTTGTGGCATCAGAATCTGATAGCCACCGAGGACAGTGTCCAGGAAGATCAAATTAGACACAAACTGTCTGTGAACTAAACTATCCTACAAATGTACCACAAATAGGCAGCAAAGGAACAGACCCTCACAAACGGACACATATAAAAGGTGTCTTCCAGGTGGTTCTGGGACACTGACGAAAGTTCAGAAAAGCAAAATGTCGCCAGCTTCTCACTCAGGACCCTGGAGGGATGTGCCTGCACTGGCAAGCTTCCCAAGTCGGCAGAATGATGCCTTGGTGATAGCCTAACCTCCTGGTTCACTCCCATCAGCCACTTAGGGGGTCTTCTCGGTAGTGAATGGCACAGCGCAGCTTCTCCAGCATGATCTCCAGGGAGGAGTACTGGGGAAGCTTGATCATGAACATGCAGGTCTCCACTCGGATGTAGCGGGAGTCGGGGGGACCTAGAGAAGATACAACACCCACTTTAGGGGGCTGGAGACAGGCTAGCCTTTTTGGCACCCATTTGTTTATCTGGCAAATGCTGTGTGTGTGTGTGCATGTGCGTGCAGGTACACTGTGTGTGTCTCTGTGTCCCTGTGCATGTGTGCTTGCGTGTCTGGAGGACAGAGGATAATTCTGGCCGGCTGGATTGGCTACAGTGAGCCTGTCTCTGTTTCTCCAGAGCTGGGACCACAAGTATGACACTGTGGCTTTAAAAAAAAAAAAAAAAGATTTTGTGTGTGTGTGTGTGTGTGTGTGTAGTGTTCCACATGTCATCAGAAGACAACTTATAGGAGTCAGCTTTCTCCACCGCATGGGTCCCAGGGATAGAATTCAAGTCAGGCTTGAACCATCTTGCTAGCTCCTGACCAGCCTGTCTTCCTTCCTTTCAAAATGTGAGTTCCATAGGTTAAACTCTTACTGTCTTCACAAGTACAGTAGTAAAAATCCCCACCTGTCACACTAGAGTTTGATTCCCCAACAGGAGGCAAAGTTATCCTTTTGAGTGGGCATGGTGGTATACTAGTTTACACCTATAATCCTAACACTTGGGAGGTAGAGGCAGAGGATCAGAAGTTCAAGGCCATTCTCAACTACATAGTGAATCTGAGGCCAGACTCAAACAAAAGACGCTGTCAAAAAAAAATCAAAACAGAAATGATCAGTTTCTGCATTTGAAAGTTTAGAAACTAGACATGTGCCTCCGAGGTATCTAGTCTCCCTAGCTCATGGGGTCCCTGGATTTAATTTCTAGTACAACTAAAAATAAAATAATGTTAAGAAATTTAGCCTGGCGGTGGTGGTGCACACCTTTAATCCCAGTACTGAGGAAGCAGAGGCAGGTGGATCTCAGTGAGTTCAAGGCCAGCCTGGTCTACAAAGTGAGTTCCAGGACAGCCAAGGCTATTACATAGAGAAACCATGTCTTGGAAAACAAAAACAAAAACCAAAAAAATTTAAAAGAAAGGGAGGGAGGGAGGGAGGGAGGGAGGGAGGGAGGGAGGGAAGAAGGGAGGGAGGGAGGAATTTAAAGCTATGGCTCCTTCACTTTCTTTAAATGCTGTATGCTGCGCAGCATCAGGGCTGGGTAGCAACAGAGCTCACCAAGCCTCCCCCTTTACATATATGTCATGGTATGTGGGGTCACTGTTTTCCACAAGGACCTAAAGGTCCCACCTAGAACAGGAGCTGGGAAGGGCAATACCTGCTGTGCCGTCTGGAGGGGCAATCTTCATGGGGTATGGTGGCACATGGGCTGTGTCGGGGCCCCCATCCTTGCAAGGGCAGGTAAAGGGGATGCGTTCCTGGTTGCAGGCAAACTTGATGAACTTGCACAGCTCCTCCTGAGTGAACGTCTCCAGAGCCCCCCAGAAGAGCTCTATGTGCTGGTCTGTCTCCATCAGCCCCACCTGGTACATGGTGTGAGCCTGGGGAAGAAAGGCCAAGGTGTGAGCAGGCCTGGCCCAATCCCAGGCGAGGGGTAGGAGTTGTGTGTGGGCCAGAACACAGAGCAACCAACTGTGGCAAAGGCAGAGTGCTGAGACAGGCCTGAAAGGCTGCCTACCTTTAGGAACTCTAAGTTGATGTATGGGAGGCCACAGGTACGCAATTCCATCTCCAGTGGGCTGAGGGTGGTGAGCAACTGCAGGGGGATGATAGAGCCTAGGCCAGCACGCACAGCTGTCACACATTCCACGTTCTGTAGCTCACGCAACCGCAGACTCCGGATGGCTGCCGCGTAGATATCCTTGTTCTCCCAACTGCTGGGTTGAGGACCAACAGTGAGGGTTGGGGAGAGTGATGGCACAGCTCTTGGGCCTGAGGGCCACACCTACATAGGCGGTTGAGCCCTGGCTTAAGTGGCTCACCTCTCTCCTTCAGAGCTGTGTGGTTTCTCTACCATCCTAACATTGCGACTCTTTAACACAGTTCCTCATATTGTGGTGACCTCCAACTATAAAATTATTTTTGTTGCTATCCAGTTATATTTCGCTCTTATGAATTGTAATATAAATATATGATATGCAGGATATCTCACATATGACCCCAGTGAAAGAGTCATTTGACTCTCAAAGGGGTCACGACCCACAGGTTGAGAACTACCGCTTTAAGGAAAGTCTTTAAACTGAAGATCATCTTTCCTTTGTGCCTAGTGTCCTACCTCCTATCTTATGCCATCCCCTACGAACATCCCCCACTTACTGGTGTGGTTCACCCCCACCATGTCACACACTCACGCCACAGGGATGTGCCGACCACGGCTGCACAGCTCCACCTCCTCGCCAGTCATGGTCAGGTAGGTAAACCGGCAGCAGGGCTTGGGACCTTCAGGGCTCTCAGTGGCCAGATGCTGGGAGGCAATCTCGGCACACAAGGCCTCCAGCTCACTCTCGTCGTTGATCTGCAGGGCACAGGAAGGGTGAGGCTGACTGATGCACTGCTGCCAAGCCCCTTAGCAGTGGAACTGTTCTCCAGCTGGCAAACATTGGCATAGTCAAAGGCCCAGAGTTGCCACTAGTTCAGGGCTGTGCCTGTATAGCGGGGCAGGCTCAGGGAACTCAAAGTGAGGTTGTCTGGAGGGCAGCCCTCTTCCCTGAGTGCATCTCTTGATCCTTCTATCCACTTCCAGGGACTGCTGCCACTTTTTAGCAGTCTGAGGCAAGAGCTTGCTAAGTTGCCTTATTTGATGTGTAGCCCAGACAGACCATGAACTCATAATCCTCCCGACAGTCTCCCAAGTAACTAGGATTAAACACCTGCTCTAGACACCTGGCCTAAGACTGACTTTATTTTTTTTTGGTCTGGTTTGTTTGGGACCAGGTCTCATTATGGCCTTGAACGCCCCCTTTGCAGCTGGAGATGATCTCTTGAGTCTCATGCTTCCTCCTCCAAAGTACCAGGATTCTGGTGTGTGCTTCTGAGACTGATTTTTTATTGTGTATGGGTGTTTTGCATGCATCTATGTCTGTACATAACATGCATGCACTGCCCAGAGGGAAGGGCATGCAGGCGGGAAGATGGCATCAGATCCCTGAGACTGGAGTTACTGATGGTTGTGAGCTGGCAAATGAAACCGAAGAGTTCCTCTGGAGTAGCAGCCAGTGCTCTTACCCACTGAGCCATCTCCCCAGCCTTTAAAAAGCTGGTCTTGAACTCAGAGATCCAACTGCCTCTGAGTACTGGGAATAAAGGTGTTTGATGTGAGTCTGAGACTTGATGACATCAGTTGAACTCCTTGATTCAGTCTTGCCTAAAGTCAAGCCATTATGTTTCTCCCCCATGATTAAAATGTTTTGATGTGTATGAGTGTTTTGCCTGCTTGTGTCTGTACCATGTGCTTTCAGGAACCTACAGAAATCGGAAGAGGGCACTGAATCTCCTAAAACTGAAGTTACAGCTGACATGTGGTGCCAGGAATCAAACCCATGTCCTCTGGAAGAACAGTCAATGTTCTCAACCCCAGAGCCATCTCCCTAGCCCCTTTCCAAGAATTTCAAAATCAGATTTATTTATGGAGAGGGAGGGCACCTAGTAGCAAACACCTTTACCTTTTAAGCCATCTTGCTAGCCAGTAAGTATATACATGACTCCACACGTCCACACCCTATCCCTTGGCCCGAAGACAAGGTTTCTCTGTGTAACCCTGGCTGTCCTGGAATTTACTTTGTAGACCAGGCTGGCCTCACATCGATGTTCCTGCTTCTTGTCTCCTGAGTGCTGGGATTAAAGGCATACCACCACTGTCTGACATCTATGACTTTTGAGAGTGGACATTTTTGCTTTTTTTTTTTTTTTTTTTTTTTTTTTTAAATATTTATTTATTTATTATGCATACAATATTCTGTCTGTGTGCAGGCCTGAAGAGGGCACCAGACCTCATTACAGGTGGTTGTGAGCCACCATGTGGTTGCCGGGAATTGAACTCAGGACCTTTGGAAGAGCAGGCAATGCTCTTAACCACGGAGCCATCTCTCCAGCCCGACATTTTTGCTTTTGTAATGTTCTTTAGTTGGTTGGAGCTGGGCTTTCTGTCACTTGCTACCTACCAAAGAGTTATGACTTAATTCTCTCCCAAGAAGATGTCCATACTGGGCTACAGGGGACATGACAAGATTTGACCCAGGGGAACCAGCCTACAGCTGAAGGCAGTAACAGTGGGGTCATGGTCAGAGTCTATCATCCATCCCCAGCAGTGGGTACCCACCCAAAGAGTCCTTAACAACCTGTGAGCATGGCTCTCTCTCTACCACCTTGCTTCTGGAGATCAAACACAGATGGTGAGGCTTGGTGAAAAGTGCCTTTACCCACTGTGCCATCTCACAAGCCCAAGAGACAGTACTTATTCCTTAGAGGCACCAGTATTTCTATAGGTCCTGCCTCGCTTGTATACCACTGCTTGTTCTGGCCCCTTGCTCCCACTTAGAATTTTGGTATGCTTTCAGTAAGCTGCCTAGTAGCCACATTGTGGTGGTTTGAATAAGAATGGGACTCTTATACAGCCTGGGCGTGGTAGTGTACACCTTTAATCCCAGGACTCAGGCAGAGGCAGGTGGATCTCTGAGTTTGAGGCTAGCCTGGTCTACAGAGTTAGTTCCAGGACAGCCATAGCTACACAGAGAAACCTTGTCTCAGTAAACAAAACAAAACAAAACAAAACAAACAAAAAAGAGAGAGAGAGAGAATGGTCTCCATAGGTTCATGTATTTGAATGCTTGCTTAGTCATCAGGGAGTGGTACCATTTCAGATGGACTAGGAGGTTTGAACTTGTTGGAGGATGGGGAAGCTTTAGGGTTTCAAAAGTTCAGATTAGGCCCAGTTCCCTCTCTGCCTGTGGATCAGGATGTAACTCTTAGCTACCTCTCCAATGCCATATGCCTGTCTGATTCCTGCCATGATGATAACGACCTAAGTCCCCAATTTAATACTTTGTTTTATGAGTTGCCTTGGTAATGTGTCTGGGGTAGTTCTAATATAATAATTAGCCCACATAGGTTCATAAGGATTGGCACTATTAAGAGGTGTGGCTTTGTTGGAGTGGGTATGGCTTTGTTGGAAGAAGTGTGTCAGTGTAGGGGCAGACTTTGAAGTTTTCTATGTTCAGGATACTGCCCAGTGTCTCAGTCAACTTCCGGTTGCCTGCAAGATGTAGGATTCTCAGGTACAGTTCCAGCACCATGTATGCCTGGATGTCGTCATGCTTCCTGCCAAGACAATAATGGACTGAACCTCTGAAACTGTAAGTGAGCCACGTTAATTGAACGTTTTTCTTCTAAGAGTTTCCATGGTCATGATGCCTCCTCACAGTGATAGAAACCTTAATTAAGACAGTGTTTCTTTATAATAAAGAACAGTGGCTAAGACACACACATTCCCAGCCCACAGTGGGTATATTCCTGGGATCCTTTAGATAATTTCAGTGTTCCTGTTTTTTATTCTTTTTCTTTATTTTGTTTTTACTTTTTTTTTTTTTTTTTTTTTTTGGTTTTTCAAGACAGGGTTTCTCTGTGTAGCCTTGGATGTTCTGGAACTCACTCTGTAGACCAGGCTGGCCTTGAACTCAGAGATCCATCTGCCTCTGCCTCTGCCTCTGCGTTGGGATTAAATCTTGCACCACCACCATCCGCACTGTTCAGCCAGTGGTTCTGTTTTTATGCAGACGAACAGCCAGTGCTTTGCTGCTCCCTGTGGTGGCTAAGGGGAACAATAAACCACTTGTCCTTGAGGTCCCTCACAGGCTGAGGTGACAGAGGCAAAATAAGAATCAGCCCGAACTCCTTCAGTCAAGGTCCTGTAGAGAACAGCCTTGCCAGGCCTCAGACACACATCTCATCCTATGTCAGCAAGAGGGGACCTGGAGGGAGAAGTAGCTGGATGCCCATTTCCCAACTCTCTCTCAAATCTTGGAAGGTAAGGAAAGCATGCATTCCCTGACAGCTTTGTGCCTTGCCCTGTCACCTCTTCCAGACACTCTTCCCTTGGTGCTAGAAGAGTGGAAGAAAGTCCTTAGTGTGGTATGTATACAGAGAAGGATAATCTGGAGCTCCTGAGGAGACAGCCTGGCCTATACAGGGACACAGTGGCTCTGCAAAAGCAATGAGACTCTCTAGTGGCTCCACAGACCCAGCTACAAGGCACGCACTGGGCACCTCCTCTTGGAGGAGGGCTATAGCCTGACCATCTACACATGTGTTCCGAGAGGACAAAAGGGAAGCAGGAATGCCAGCTTCATAAGTCTCTGCTGTCTGTATGGGTCCCACGCTCACTTCTTTTTTTTTTTTTTTTGATTTTTTTTAATTTATTTATTTATTAAGGATTTCTGCCTCCTCCCTGCAACCACTTCCCATTTCCCTCCCCCTCCCCCGATCAAGTCCCCCTCCCTCATCTGCTCGAATGGGGATGTTCTATCGGGAACTCACCAAGGCCAGCTGGCCTGGGTCTGAAAAAGCATGGGATAAATCCGGACTAGCTGAACATAGCGGACAATGAGGACTACTGAGAACTCAAGAACAATGGCAATGGGTTTTGATCCTACTGCACGTACTGGCTTTGTGGGAGCCTAGGCAGTTTGGATGCTCACCTTAGGAGACCTGGATAGAGGTGGGCAGTCCTTGGGCTTCCCACAGGTCAGGGAACCCTGATTGCTCCACGCTCACTTCTTGCTCCCTTTTGGAAGCCCTAACCTGGTGTGTATGCATGCACATACACACACCTGGTCTTTCAGCTGCTGGAATACTCCATTGTATCCTTGGTTATAGACATAGTAAATGCACCCATAGAGTGGCAGCAACATCCATCTGCTTCTGTCAGTTGCATGGAATGCCTGAGGCTCTGGTCCCAAAACAAGCCTTCTGTGGAGAATCCCAATTCCCTTTCCCTGGAAGCTTAGGTCCTTATGGAGTGCTAGCCCAAGTTACCCTGAGGCCCTGTTGCCCCAAAACAGTGTGCCTTCACTCACACTCTCAAACTTCTTGACGTAATTATAAGTGAGGATGTCTGCTTCTTGCAGGTCCTGGTCGGGGTCGAGGGGTTCGCCAACCAGTGTCTTCCAGAAGGAGGGCAGCAGGTCTAGCGGGAGAGGCACATCTGCACGAATGGCAATCCCCAGCAGCTGGCCTAAGAAGTGCAGCAGCTGCTCCTCCCCGTAGGTGATGGGGCTTGGTGTCAGGATGTACTTGCCCTGCAAGATAAGGTCAGGTCACTTCTGAGCATGTGTCCCATGCTCAGTCAGATGGGCATCAAAGCTACCTCACCTGGGCCAGGAAATTCTGTGGAGAGGGTCTGGACCACAAGGATACTTGCCCCTGCCTCACCTTGTTCTTGTTGACAGCAGAGCTGGGGCACAGCAGCAGCAGTGACAGTGAGGAACTCTGCAACTCCTTACACACCTGCCACAAGAAGTGACGAAAGGAGCCACCTGCAGAGCAGACAGACCATGAGGTCTCAGCATTGGCTGAGAGTTCCCTGGATAGCACTTCCTCCATACAACCATCTGCCAGGCCGACAAGGCCAACTTATTGCCAACTCCTATAGTGTGTAGAAAGAAGCCTTGCCTGTTTGAGCATGGAGGCCTGAGGTTGAGTCTGCTGAGCTGTTGGCCCCAGCTCTTCACAAAGGTACCTGTGCCCAGGCTTAGTTGTCTCCTGTCATATGGGGGAAGAAATGGAACCTGAAGCTTGAGGAGTAAAGGAAGCCAGTGCCAGTCCCAGGCTTGGCTTAATTGTGTCAGCATCCCCAGTGGAAGGGGTTGCTTTTGTTCAGTGCTGCCTTCCACCATCTCTCAGAGCTGTCCTGCCTCAGTGAATACAGATGAGAATGGCCAGAAGTGGCAGCCTTGCAGACAGCTGGGGCCCCTTTGTCCCCTCTCACTCAGAATGCTCCTGCTGGCACTCATGGATCAGGAGGCTGAAGGGAGTTCAGGACACTGTAGGCTGGGTGTGGGCCTTGGGGAAGCCCAATCTGGGGCAAGCTGTCAAGGCCTGAAAGGCAGGAGCCTGGTTCAGGCTGGAGTCCATGGTCAGCAGTGCTTCAGCTTGGGGTTGCAACTGCCTAGTGGACTGTGGGGATGCTGCAAAACTTTCTGGAGTTCAGGTCCCCATCTGTGTGATGGTAAGATGCTGGTCTTGCAGCAAGACATGGAGCCTGCACCTGGCACTCATGGATGCAGCTGCTCACTGAATCATGGCACTGTTCAAAAGTTTCCCTGACTGAGGCTGCTTGTGTTATCCATGGGGCAGAACATAGGGAAAGGGGGGCAGAGTGGGTTCTTCACCCACTTACAACAGGTAAAAGTTCCAAACATGACTGGCAAGGCTAAGGGACATCTCAGCTGTGCTTCCTAATTGCCAATGAGTGTTATGATGCCGAGTGTCACTTTCATGGAGGGACCCCATGTGTATGAATTACGGGCAACTCAAGAGTTGGGCTCACGCAGCTGCTTAGCTGTGCCTCTCACTAGGAAAGGTGTGTGGGTAGGACTGGTGTGCTAAGAAGGGTGTGGTCCCCACATCTGGAGAGACAGACCAAGGTCTCAAACAAGTGCAGGCACTAGTTCCCCATGTGGTTGGTGACAGGACAGGTCAATGGATGCTAGTCTGATTTTGGTAGCCCAGTACAAGGACATGACATTTACTTTTGCCACTTTGCATTGAGAATTGAGCCTAAGAGCTCATAAAAGTGCCCTACAACTGAACATACTTCCAGTCCCCTCCACTCCACCCCTCTGGTCCCCCAGTCCCCTCCACTCCACCCCTCTGGTCCCCCAGTCCCCTCCACTCCACCCCTCTGCTCCCCCAGTCCCCTCCACTCCACCCCTCTGTTCCCTCAGTCCCTTCCACTCCACCCCTCTGCTCCCCCAGTCCCCTCCACTGCACCCCTCTGTTCTCCCAGTCCCCTCCACCCCATCCCTCTGCTCCCCCAGTCCCCTTCACTCTACCCCTCTGCTTCCCCAGTCCCCTCCACTCCACCCCTCTGCTCCCCAGCCCTCCCCATCCCTTTGAGCCTCTAGCCCTGTATACCTCCAGTCCTGCTATATCCCTAGTCATCTATACTGCCAGTTCCCTACACACCCGGCTCTTTCCACCTAAGTCCTCTCCACCCCAGCTCTCCTTTCCCCCTACTTTTATATTTGGAGAAAAGTATCACAAAATTGCCTTGGTTGCCCTTGAACTCACCTATAACCCCCAAATGATCTTCAACTTGTGATGCTCCTTCCTGTCTTAGTCCCCCAAATGACTGGTATGACAGGATTGTGCCACCAGACCTGTTTGTGGCATTTCTTCTCACCAGCAGGGCACTCCTTGGATTTCAGTCCTCCCCCCGCCCCGACCCAGTGCACCCAGCCACTTACTGGTGCCATGAACCTCCTCCCCAGTAAAGCGGATGTTGAAGGCATATGTGGGGTCACCACCACTGGCCAGCTTGACACAGAGCTGAGAGGATGGCACAGAGGACAGTTGTCGGGCAGCCTGGCAGAAGTAGGAGTTTTCTGAGGCTCTGATTTCCCCTGGAAGTGGAAGGTAGATCATAAGCTCAGCAGCCACACCCTACCTGTTCACCAGGAGACTCAAGCCTGGTCAGCACAGGCCGGCTTTTCTTCCCACTGTGCATATGTGGTGCTCTGGTAGCTAACCTAGAGGCTCTCAGAGGCTTTTCCTCAAAATTCACACCTGGCTCCTCCCTTGAGTCCTTCATGTTTGCTTCAGGCCTACAATAAGTCTGTCTGTACTACAGGACTAGGGCATGTTCCCAGGTAGAATGGCTTCTGCACCCTCCTACAGTCAGAGAGGAAAGGCCGCTGAGGCAGGGAAGGCTAAGCGCCTCTTCTTCCCCTCCTTGGAGCTGGAAGGTCCCATCAGGAGCCTAATACACAGACAAAGGCAGCCCGATGAGTAAGGGGTGGGACTGCCCTACCACTCTCCAGGCCTCCCTGGTGGTTTCAGGCCAGTTTGTTTAAGGACCGAAGCCTGCCCTACCTCCCACAATTTCTAGTGGGTCCAAGGTGATCTCCGGAGCTGCATGGTCAGCTGTCCTCTGCACAGTGGCATTGAGCACTCGATTCATCACGGTCACCTTGGTGTCGTAGAAGATCAGTCCTGCAGAGAAATGTGGGAGAGAGGCGGGCTGTAGTTGCCTCTCCTCATTCCCAGTCACCCCTGCAACCCAGGGAAGACCATGTTCACCCCTCAACCCTTTGTTGAGGCTCCTGGGTATTCCAGAAACACAGACATGTTGGGAGATAAAAACACACCATGTAAAATGCCATCTATTTTATGTGTGTGGTACAGGAACACACGTGTGCCTATGCAGAGGACAGAGGTCAACATAAGGTACTCTATCTCTGCCCGTCTTATTCTTTGGTGTATGTGTCTGCATTTCCCTGTGTGGGTGTGTATGATGCAGAAAGGCCTGGAGGATGCTCGTGTTCTTTTGTCACTATCTGTCTTATTCCTTTGAGACAGTCCTTCACTGAAACTGGAGTTCACTGATTCAGCTAAGCTGCCTGGCCAGCAAGTTCCCCGAACCCACCTGTCTCTGCCCCGTCCCAGCTCACTGTGTGTAAACAGGACTGGACAGACAGCCTTGCACTAACTAATGCCTAAGGGCACATTGGGCAAATGGCACCAACCTTATTTCAGAATGCATTGAACTTTTACAGAGATCTACTTTTAATTAGCTTCTCTTAGGGAAGCTGCTGCTTGACAGAAGAAGGGTAAGCCTTCCTGCTCGCCAGCTCTGAGGGTGGCCCAGCACTGACCTTTTGCCTCCTTCAGCAGGGCAGCGATGCTGTGTGTGTACATGGGTGTCTGGCGCAGCTCCACTAGGGGCAAGAAGAAGGTCTCCAGTGTGGTGTTGAGAGACTGGAGGAGTGCGAAGCGTAGGCGCAAGCTCTCAATAGGCACATCTGCAGGGAGAAGGTGGTCAGGCTGAGTGCTGGCCAAGCCAGACAGTCTGTTCCCAGGAGAACACCTGGGTCAGGGGCTCCCCAGGAACACAAGTCAGTACATAGCAGATCCAGAGGGGAGGCCCTGGGAATTCAAGTCGTACCCCTATCCTTCTCTTGGGCCACGCCAGGGCTACATATGATCTTACTGTTTTTGTGGAGACAGAACCCAGGGCCTTATGCATACCAGACAAGCACTCTGCTCCTGAGTTACACTTTCTACCCTACATGTATGTTTGTGTGTGTGTGTGTGTTTTGTAAAATTAATTTATTTATTTTACATCCTGAACACAGTTTCCCCTTCCTCCTTTCCTCCCATTCATTCTTCTTACTTCTGCCCCCTACTCCCCCAAACGACTCCTCTGTTTCTGTTCAGAAAGGGACAGGCCTCCCATGGGTATCAACAAAGCATGGCATAGCAAGTTGCAGTAGAACTAAGCACCTTCCCTTATATTAAGGCTAGGCAAGGCGACCCAGTACAAGACTAGGGTTCCAAGAGTCAGCCCCTAAATGTCTTTTTTTGTTTTTTTTTTAAATTTATTTATTATGTATACAACATTCCTTCCATGTATGCTTGCAGGCCAGAAGAGGGCACCAGATTTCATCACAGATGGTTGTGAGCCACCATGTGGTTGCTGGGAATTGAACTCAGGACCTCTGGAAGAGCAGCCAGTGCTCTTAACCTCTGAGCCATCTCTCCAGCCCCCTAAATGGTTTTTTTGTGTTTTTTTAAAAAATATTTATTTATTTATTTATTATGTATACAATATTTTGTCTACATGTATGTCTGCAGGGCAGAAGAGGGCACCAGACCTCATTACAGATGGTTGTGAGCCACCATGTGGTTGCTGGGAATTGAACTCAGGACCTTTGGAAGAGCAGGCAATGCTCTTAACCTCTGAGCCATCTCTCCAGCCCCCTAAATGGGTTTTAAACATTGAAATAATGACAGATTATAAGAAGTGGCAAATGCAGTGCGCAGTCTGGCATGCTCTTTGCCCAGCTGCCTTTGGCAGTGACAAAACAGGGCCGCTGGCACACTGCCTTTTAGCTCATTCCCTTTCATAGCTGTGTCCTTTCCCCTATGAGAGACTAGCATCATGGACAACTTGCCCATCTTTGTCTCCCGCATCCAGAAGAACAAGGGTCCTGCCCTTGCTGCCAAGGAAGGCAGTGGCCCTATGGCACCTGTGTGCAGCCTTGCATGGGCTCTGCCTGGGTGATGCCTGGTGGAGTGGTAACTAACTAGTGCTTTCTTGCTGTTCATTTCTTGTTTTTAAGGAAAATGTGCTGCCCACCCCATGGACAATCCTCTACCACAGGTCAGCAGTGATCTGACCCTCTTACCTCACAGCAGCCTGACCTCAGTGGGTGTGGTGGCAGGAATCTCTGCCACTCTGAGCTCATTACCCAGCCTTGGCTTTGTTTTAATGAGCATTAAACAAAGGCCAGCATAAGAGCTCCCTCTGCCCTTTTGGTTGATGCACATGGAGAGCCCTAAGTATTCCTCTAACATAGGTGAATACCCTTAGAGGCAACATACTCGAGAGACAGGCCATCCTGGGGTCGGTGGCATCAGCTGGGTCAAGATACACCTCGTGAGGGTGAAGCCGTGCTGGCGTGATAGCAAGATGACGGCACAGCCTGTTGATGTATTGTACAAGAGCCACATCCATCTCCAGAGTCCACTTCCTGGAGGCTTTCTGTGCATGTCGGACGTCGATGCAGGCACACCTGGGGCAGGACAGTTTCCTGGTAAGACACTGTTAGAGCCACACCTAACCCCTGTCTTTCAGGGATTTGGGGGGAGGACCAGATTGCTCCTCATGAGGGAAAGCTTTTCAGAGTACAAACAATAGGGTGTGGGCACAGAGGAGCCTTGTGGGAAGTCTGGAAACCCACATGCACAAGTGTTTCCCTCTTATTAGGTTGAGGGATGGGGTCCTCAGGAGATACGGGGACCACGCAGTGACCTGGGCTAAAACACACCCACTTCTGAGCCTGGGTTTACTTTTCCATAACATGAGCTCAGAATGGCATTGGTGTACTTGTCACAAGAATTCAATGAGAGGCTGCCTGTGAAGCACATGGCATGGTGCCCAAGTGCCCACCACGTAGCTGCTGCTGGTACCAACATGGTTCCCTCAGCTATGTGACCCCATTCCAGCATTTATCTACACAGGACAGACCAAGGTGTACTTGAAGTGTACTTTATTTACTGCAAGGCTATATTGTTGCAGTAACACTGGGTGCAACCTGCATGTCCATCCCTGGAAATTGCCGCCTAAACTGTGCTATACCTAGCAATGGAACTCTGGGCAATGTGGGAATGATTGCATGGAACCCCATAACCCCAACTGTGTGAAAAACTGAAAAACTAAACCTAATTAATGTCTTCAATAGTAAGCAGAGTCTCAAATCAGGGCAGAGTATAAACATAGTCCCCCAGGGCTACAAATGATGGGGCTGGGTTTCCCTCATTTGGCAAAATTATAGGGATCAGCATGTTCAGAGTGTAATGGGTAAGCTGCACCCTGGGAAAAGCACTCTGTGATCATGGGATCACCTCCGCCAAGTAAGTCTCTGAAGTCTGATTTCTCAGAATGTCTATATTGGACAGCCCCTCCTTTGTGGCTCAGCATATATCCACCTATGGACAAGGCTGAGGGACTGTGTGTGATTTAGAGTACTGGCCTCCTCAGTTCTGCAGGTTCCTTGTTTGCTCCATATTCACTTGTGGACAGGAATGAGCCCTGCTCATTCAGTCCATTGGATCTGAAGGCTTGGCCCATGCCTTGCTGTCTTCATGGGAAGGGGAACAATGGAGACCCAAGGAAATCTGAGGAAGACTTTAGAATAAGCAATGTTCTTATCAGGGACTAAATTGTGTGCCCCAATACAGTGTGACAGCACTTGGAGAGATAACTATGATAATTATAGAATTAAAGCTAAATAAAATTATGTAAGTGGGTGCTGTGGGACAATGGTCTTTTATCTTGCCACTTGTATTATTTTTAATAAAACACTAACTGGCCAGTAGCCAGGCAGGAAGTAGAGGTGGGGCAATGAGAACAGAATTCTGGAAAGAGGAAAGCTCAGTCTGCAGTCATCACCCAGACAGAGAGGAAGGAAGCAAGATGAGAATGCCTTGCTGATGAAAGTTACCAAGACATGTGGCTAACACAGACAAGAAAAATAGGCTAATATAAGATGTAAGAAAGTGTTAATAAAAAGCCTGAGCTAATAGGTCAATCAGTTTATGAATAACGCAGACCTCTGTGTGTTTCTTTGGGACTGAATGACTGTGGGACAGGGTGGGACAGAAACCTCAGCCAACAAGTGGGCCCCAACTCAACAGGGTTGATGTCACTTTAAGAAAAATGAGATTAGGGCTGGAGAGATGGCTCAGTGGTTACGAGCATTGCCTGCTCTTCCAAAGGTCCTGAGTTCAATTCCCAGCAACCACATGGTGGCTCACAACCATCTGTAAAGAGGTCTGGCGCCCTCTTCTGGCCTTCAGGCATACAGACAGAATATTGTATACATAATAAATAAATAAATAAATAAATAAATAGATAGATAGAAAAAAAGAAAAATGAGATTAAAGCCAGGCATAGTGGCCAATGCCTTTAATTCCAGCATTTAGGAGGCAGAGGCAGATGGATCTCTATGCCTTCAAGGTTAGTAGGGTCTATATAGGGAGCTCTAGGACAGCCAGGGCTACATAGTGAGACATTGTCTTGAAAAGAAAGAAATAAATAAAAAGAAACAAAGAGGGAGGGAAGGAAAAGAAAAGCAAGCAAGCAGAGATTAGGTCATACAAGGACAGAGAAAGGTTGAGTGAGATGAAATGAGCAGGGTACCATGTGCTGGTCACTGGAGGCCCCAGGTACCCTCCAGAACTGCATGGGGAAGTGTCTGCTATTTCAGCCATGTGTGTAATGGCACCAAGAAGTCAAGATTTGAAGGAAAAGAACAGTCTGTTTTCAAACATGTACGAAAAAGTCACTTGAAAATCACGTAAACTCAGGGAGTAGCTTTGAAGGCTAGAGCATCACAGACAGAGCAGACCCTCAGCAGGATGACAGCTGAGATATCCACCTGCCAAAACCAGTTCTATCCCAGACTCAACCTAGAGGAAGGCCCATTTCTCACCTCTCAAAATGAAGGTCATAACCACAGGATAAGATTGCCCTCCAGACACTGCGGATATCTTGCTTGGCTCTGTCAATGACGAATTTGTGAAAGCCTTCTAGGGTCAGGTACTTTTCCTCAGGAACTGATGGTACAGCACGTGCATGCCGTCAGAGGGGGAACAAGAATGTGCACAATCAGGGTGGAAAGCCTGCACACGGTGGCCCTTCACTGTCTGTCATTGCTCCTCTTGTCCATGGCCTCCTCTGCCTAGCTCCCCTCCTTTATTGTCCCCAGCCCTGTCACAAGTGCGATGCAGCATTCACATACTCCACCTCTCACCCAGGCTTTGCCATGGCTTACCGTCTTTCTTATTTCTCCAAGTCTCAGAAGCATAAGGCTAACAAAGCAGTTCGTACACAGTGAGCAGATTTCTCTGCTGATGTCTTAAGGCCCTCCCTCATTAGTTCACTGGTTCAGGCAAGTGCCTTCTAGAAACCCCAAGCAAATTTCCACACCTTTACTTTTCAGTTAAAACTATCTATTCTTCACCTTATATTTATTCCTTAAGCTGATGGCCACAAAGCTGGCAGTCAGGAATACATCCCACTGTCCGCATAAACATTGTCTCACCTCAACTACAACTTAAAAGAGCTTGGAGCATAAAGAGCTGGGCTATCCTAGTGGGTGGAGCCATCCAGGCAGGCCTTGGCCAACAGGCCTGTCCTGGAGTGGGCTGCTGTCCCCAGGATGAAAGCAGGTTCTCCAGCCACTAATGTACCTTCTTGCTTTTTGGTGGGTGATTTTTCTGGATCTTTTTCATCTGGTTTGCTTTTCTCAGGTGACTTTGCCTTCACGGTTGGCTTCTTCTCACTTAATGCAGTCCTGCTACAAACCAAAGCACTGCAGTTAGGGTGTGCATGTCTGCGCCACCTCCCAATATGAAACACAGAACTTCACACACCCCAACTATGGTACAGGGGTACCTAGGGCTGAGTTTAAGGCTTTGTTCTGAGCAGATTACAAAGACAAACCAATGCTTTAAGACACGAGAACTCCTGAAACTCTTTTCAGACATTTTCTATATATTTAGAGTGGCATTGCTCAATAAAGTAGCCAGTAGCAAGGATTAGCTACCTAAGGTTAAATTAGGCAAAACTGAGTAATTCACAAGCTCAGGTTCTCAGCTGCGCTCACATTTTCAGTGCTACCGAGAAACCACAGGGCAGCAGTACTGAGCAGCACAGGGACATCACTGAGTGCTGTCAGCACTGGGAATTCTGCAGGACAGGGCCATTTCCACATAGTGGATTAATGAAAGGGAATAGGGTATCTCTGGTCACTCACAGAATTCTAAATACACTTGCAGTGCAAGGGCTATCAGAACAGTGAGGATGGAGTCATAAACTAAGCTAGGCATGACAAGGAGTGACAGCGATTCCTGAGCTGATATAGGAGGATCACTAGTTTGAGCCTAGCTGGGGTTGTAAAGTAAGTACTGGTTTTTGTTTTTTGAGACAGAGTCTCACATAGTCTAAGTTGGAACATACTACATAGCCAAGGCTGACCTTGAATCCTTGATCCTGTCTCCACTCCCAAACATTCAACCTCTGCCCTCAGTGGTCTTGAGAGGGAGGCAGAGGCAGATAGATCTCTGAGTTTGAGGCCAGCCTGGTCTACAGAGTGAGTTCCAGGACAGTCAGAGATACACAGAAAAGTCCTGCCTCAAAAAAATAAAAATAAGGGTCACGGAGTCTACAATTGGTGATCCCAAAGAAGCTAAGTAAGAAGGTGAACCAAAGGAAAAACATATAGTTGTCCTCTTGGCTATGGGAAGTAGACAAAATTGCCGGGGAGAAAACTGGGATCTTGGGGGTGGGGTGGGATGGGGGTAAGGGGAGGTGGGGAGAGAAAAGGGAGAAGGGGAGGATGGGGGGAACTTGGGGAAAAAGGAGGATTGGGATAAAGGAAGGTTGGATAGGGGAGCACGGAAGCACAATTCTTAGTTAAGGGAGCCACCTTAGGGTTGGCAAGAGACTTAGGGTTGGCAAGAGTGGCTCCCAGGTGCCCAAGCCGAGGTCCCCAGTTAGTTCCTTGGGCAGCTGAGGATAGGGAACCTGAAATGACCCTATCCTATAGCAATACTGACGAATATCTTGCATATCATCATAGAACCTTCATCTGGTGATGGATGGAGATAGAGACAGAGACCCACACTGGAGCACTGGACTGAGCTTCCAAGGTCCCAATGAGGAGAAAGAGGGAGAACATGAGCAAAGAAGTCGGGACCACGAGGCGTGCACCCACCCACTGAGACAGTGGAGCTGATCTATTGGGAGCTCACCAAGGCTAGCTGGACTGTGACTGAAAAAGCATGGGATAAAACTGGACTCTCTGAACATGGCGAACAATGAGGGCTGATGAGAAGCCAAGGACAATGGCACGGGGTTTTGATCCTACGTAATGTGCTGGCTTTGTGGGAGCCTAGCCAGTTTGGATGTTCACCTTCCTAGATATGGACGGAGGGGGGAGGACCTAGGACTTACCACAGGGCAGGGAACCCTGACTGCTCTTTGGACTGGAGAGGGAGGGGGAGAGGAGTGGGGGGAGGAGGAGAAGGGTGGGAGGAGGGGGAGGAAAATGGGAGGCTGGGAGGAGGTGGAAACTTGTTTTTTTTTTCTCCTTTTCTCAATAAAAAAAAAAAGTTAAAAAAATAAAATAAAAAATAAAAAAAGAATGCCGGGCGGTGGTGGTGCACGCCTTTAATCCCAGCACTCGGGAGGCAGAGGCAGGCGGATCTCTGTGAGTTCGAGACCAGCCTGGTCTACAAGAGCTAGTTCCAGGACAAGCTCCAAAACCACAGAGAAACCCTGTCTTGAGAAAACCAAAAAAAAATAAAAAAAGAAAAAAATAAAAAAAAATAAAAAAATAAAAAAAGAAAGAAAAAATTACACTAAACATATATAAAGACTCAAATATGGAATATTATAGAACTACCAATAAGAAAGGAAGTAGGCTCAAAGGGAGAAGAATGGTTCAAGAGTTAGACGTGCTTATTGTTCTTGCAGGACCCAGATTTGGTTCCCGCCACTAACAAGGTAACTCATAACCATCTGTAGCTCCAATTCCCGGGTCCCCTTCAGGTACCTGCAAGCATGTGGTGTACATAAGTTCATCCAGGTGCACACACCTACACATTAGTAACAAATTTTTATAGAACATTTTTTTTAAATGTTGTTGTTCCATCTTTTTTTTTAAGATTTTTTTTTAATTTATTATGTATCCAATATAGTGTGCTGCCTCCATGTATGACTGCATGCCAGAAGAGGGCACCAGATATCATTGTAGATGGTTGTTAGTCACCATGTGGTTGCTGGGAATTGAACTCAGGACCTCTGGAAGAACAGTCAGTGTCCTTAACCTCCGAGCCATCTCTCCAGCCCCCTTGTAGAACATTTTTTAAAAGATAGGAAAGTTGCTAGGTGGTCATGGTGCACAACTTTAAGCCCAGCACTTGGGAGGCAGAAGCTGGTGAATCTCTGTGAGTTTGAGGCCAGCCTGGTCTCCAGAGCAAGTTCCAGGACAGCAAAGGTTATGCAGAAAGACCCTGTCTCAAAAAACCAACATCAAACCAAACCACCCAAACAAAAAGATGGGGAGGTTATTTTTGTGCTGAGCCAAGACTAGTATTAAAACAGAAATATCAGGGGACTCACACTGTGCAGAGTACCCACATTTCCATATGAATATATTCACTAGCATGCCACAGACAGCTCTAGAAGGCTTCTAACATAATACATCAGTCTCAGAGAAGGGAACCCTGAAGTAAGTTGTTGTTCATTTATTCATTTATTTATGTAGTGCTGGCAACTGAACCCAGAGCCTAAGGCATACTAAGCAACTGCTCTACCACTAAGCTATATCCCTAGCCCTATTTATTTACTTATTTATTTGAAATGACAGGATTTCAATATATAGCCTTAGCTATCCTGGGGCTTGGTATGTGTAACAGGCTAGCCTCAGACTCACAGAGGTGGATTAAAGGTGTGTTCTCAGTCTTTTGGCTTTTTGTTTTGAGACAGGCAATTTAGGAACTCACTCTCTGGCCAAATAGGCCTTGAGTCTGTGGTCTTTTTGCCACAGCCTCTTCTGAATTTTATGTCAGTTAAGAAAATGATACATACTGCAGGGCGGTGGTGATACACGCCTTTAATCCCAGCAGGAAGACAGAGGCAAGTGGATCTTTGTGAGTTTGAGGTCAGCCTGGTCTACAGAGCAAGTTCCAGGATAGCTAGGGCTGTTACACAGAGAAACCTTGTCTCGAAAAACCAAAAACAAAACAAAACAAAAAAAAAAAACAAAAAAAAAAGAAAATGATACATGTATATAAATAAAAGGCCCTGGGTCCTGCACACATTGAATGGACACTCTGCTGCTGAGGTATGTACCCGGTCCCAGTCAGTCTTTCCCTACAAGCTTTTAGGAGGTCTCTAAAATGACTGCTTTATGTGTATGGATAAAGTCTGACTTATTTCAAAGTATACGCGTGTGATGTTTTCTCAAGGCACACTGTCTGCCTGACAGTTCACATGGCCCAGGAGGTGAGATAAAATGTTAACTTGCAGTAGATGAAGCTAAGGACTGACTGGACCTCAGCAGCAGAGCAGAAGATAGATGGCATGCCTGGCTGCTCCAGGGTGCCACAGTCTCTCAGATGCCTGCTGGAAGGCCACACCATAGCCACCCTCCTCCCAAGCTCCTTGGGTGTGCACCTGAGATTGCTGAGCACGGCTTTGTCCTTGGCAGGTGGCTTGGTGACAGGCCGCTTGGTGCTCACCACCTTCACAGGGTGCTGCTCCTTCCCGGCTTTGCTGTACTTGCTCTTATCCAGCTTGGGTTTGGGCACGCCATATTTCCTCAGGATCTGCAGAGCACACAAGTAGTGAGGGGGATTCTCAGGCCAGCTCAGAAGAGGAACCCAGGCTCAGCACAGAGACTATGTGGAAAGAGTGGCTACCTGTGTGAGCTGGTCCTCCAGCACCTTCTTTGGAGGCCGGACGTTGGTGAAGAAGAGGTGCAGGAGGTTGCCTGGACTCTGGGAGTTGATCTGTTCTTTGCTAAGATAGATGTCAGAGACCCTAATTGGTTTCGCTGGTGTTAGGCTCAGTGTCTGCTCAGAGTGGGCACAGCTTTTAAATATTTCTGTCAGGACCTCTCTGGCCCCAGGCACCAATTTCTCACCTGTTACAAAATAAAAGGTCAAATAATTTTCATAAACATACTATGCCAGGATACACCCTAGAAAAGCATCTTTCCTAGAAACTGTGGGTTTTGTTTTCAGAGACAAGGTCTCATGTAGGAGAGGCTAGTTTTCAATTTCTGGTTTTTTTTTTTTTTTTGTTGTTGTTGTTGTTGTTTTGAGACAGGGTTTCTCTGTAGCTTTGGAGCCTGTCCTGGAACTAGCTCTTGTAGTCCAGGCTGGTCTCGAACTCACGGAGATCCACCTGTCTCTGCCTCCTGAGTGCTGGGATTAAAGGCCTGTGTCATCACTGCCCAGCAATTTCTGATTCTTTTGCCTGGCTAGCAACCACACATTTAAAATGTGTGTGCATCACGGAGGTGTGTGTACCACATCATATGTGTTGAGAACAACACTGTAGAGTAAGTCTCCTCTCTTCAACATTATATGGGCTTCAGGTTGGACTTGGGTAGCGAGGTTTTTACAGCAAATTCCTTCACTCACTGAGTCATCTCTGCCCACAATCACACATTTTTTTTTTGTAGGTAGATAATAGACTAAATTAGGGGAAGTAGTTACTTGAGTCCGCATCCTTAATTACATACCCAGACTTCCTTGCAGTGAGGCATAACCCTCTGAGCATGTCTTCTGGGTCAGGTTGCTGTGCTCTCTACAGTTGCCAGGAAACGATAAGCTTCCTTGCTCGCGCTGGACTCTTAAATCAGTTGCTGTGCTCTCAGGCCTACTTGTCCCACTGCTTAGCTAATTTTTATTATTATTTTTCTTATTTTTTAAAGGTGTGCATCACCATTTGGCCTGACTCTATTTTTAGATCTATTTTTATTTTATGTGCATGATTGTTTTGCCCTCATTTAAGTATGTGCACCACATGGATGCCTGGTGTCAGAGGTGTAAGAAAAGAGCATGAGATCCCCTGGAACTGGAGTTATGGACGGTTGTCAATTTCCAGGTAAGCACTGGGAACCAAATCCAGATCCTTTGCAAGAGTAACAGGTGTTCTTAATTACCGAGCCATCTCTCTAGTTGCAGCTCATCTTAATTTAAACAGCACAAATGTACTAGACAATCCAAATTAGTAAAATAACACATAGGCAGTTAGGGCTTGCAGTATGACAGAGCAAGGAAATTAATCTTTGTGCTGTGAGAGAGCATGTGAAACTGGCAGGGTGTACAGGGAGAGAAGCAGGGTCTCTGAGGCTGTGCATGGTGCCACACACCTGTAATCTCACCACTTGTGAGGGTGAAGCAGGAAGACCAGGAATTCAAAATCAGTGTTGGCTACATGGTGAGTCTGAAGCCAGTCTGGATTACGTGAGATCATTGTGTGTGTTGGGGGGGTGGGGGATATGGCAAAATGAGGCCCTAGTCTGCATTAACAAAGCCTTGAGCACTGTCAACAGAAGGATTGACTGCAATAAAATCAGAAGCTAAGAGTGCATCTGGATTCAAAGTGGGAGAGACAAGGAAGCACTAACAGCAAGAAGTCCTTGAGCATCCTGTAAATAAATCCTCCACTGTTCATCTTCTAAGGGGACAGCCAAGGTGAGGGGTGAAATACAGCCTCATCTAGGATAGGCTCCAAAGCTACAGTGAAACCCTGTCTAGAAAAACCAAAAAAAAAAAAGAAAGAAAAATGAAAAAGGAAAAAAAAAAAAGAAATACAGCCTCAAAGAAACAGTACAGGACTTTGGGAGCACCAGGCAGCTGCTCAGGCACAAAATTTAAGGTACCTCCCCTCAAACAAAATACTACCAGATCAACAGTGCTGCTTTAAATTTGCTGGGGCCTGGATGAAGAATCACTAGCATCTTATTCATTTATTATTTATTTCTGAGTGTGTACTTGCACCGACACAAGTGTGTAAGCCAAAAGACAACTATTTGTGTATGTTGGTTCTCTCCGTATACTGTGTAGGTATTGGGGGATCAAATAGATCATCAGTTCCGATGGCAGGCATACTTATCTGCTGAGTCACCTTGGTAGCCATCCTCTCTGCCTGTTTCTGAGATAGAGTATTATAGGCTGGAATTGAACTCTTGAAATCAGACAATCCTTCTGCCCTAGCCTCCCAAACACTGGAACTGCAAGATGCTGTACTATTTCTTCCTGGTCAGATTTTTTCATTTTTAAAAGATTTTACTAATTTTATGTATGAATGTTTTACCTGTATGTATGCATGGGTGCCACATGTGTACCTGGTGCCCACAGAGATCAAAAGAGGGCATCAGGCCCTCTGGAACGGGAGTTACAGACTGCTGTGAGCCTCCATGTGGGTGCTGGAACCTGAACTCAGGTCCTTTAGAAGAACAGCAATACTCTCAAGCACTGACCGAGCTAATGCTCCAACCCCTAGCTTATTGGGTTTTAATGTTTTTATTTTTTGAGACCTGGTTTCTCCATTTAAGTCCTAGCTCTTCTGGGAACTAGCTCTGTAAACCAGGCTGGCCTTGAACTCACAGAGATCCACCTGCCTCTGCCTCCAGGAGTGCTAGGATTAAAGGCGCGTGCTGCCACTACCTGGCCGTAGCTCCTGGCTAGATGTAAAAGTGAGACATGAACCCTGTAAACACAAGTAGTCCTGTCTGTGGCTACATAGGACAGTGCACCACAATACACTGTGACAAGGAAGGTCACAGTGGGGCTTAGAGTAGGAGAGTCCTTCTCAGGGTCTCTAGCTGGAACATGGGTTGTGGCTCCCCGCCAACCATCTTCACAAAGCCCATAGCACCAGGCTGAATTCTAGTGCTTATTACAGAGCTGCATAGACTTGGCCACAATCAGCCAGCAGACAATTCAAAAATTTCTGTACACTTAAAACTGTTCACCAAAGGAGTAAATAAAATTGAAATTAAATAAGAATATAACTCAAACCTATATTCTTAGTACTGGAAGGACAGAGGCACATTGGGAATTCAAGGACAACCTGGGTTAAATGAGACTCTTATTTCAAAACCTAAAATCTGGGCCTGTGAGACAGCTCAGTGGTTAAGGGTGCTTGCCTCTAGGGTTGATGAGCCGAGTTTGATCCCTGGGTCCCACATGGTGGAAGGAGAAGAAGGACCACCACAGTTTTCCTCTGACCTCTACATGGGTACCATAATGGGTATGCACACTCACACACAAATAAATACACAGGATTAAAAAAATAAAAACTACAAACACTAAGCACATACACCCTGCAGCCCACCTTTAATGGACTTGTCATTGAAGTAGTCTTCTAGTCCCGGGCTCCCCTGAGTGTCAAACAGACTCTGGTTCACCACAGACACTGTCAGAATCTCCTCTGTGGACATCTCCATCAACTCATCCTCACCGTCGAGACTTGACAAGCCAATCAAATCATTATTGTTAAATAAACTTGCTCGGATTTTCTCAATTTTGGCTCGGGACCTTATCTGTATGAACAAAGAGAAAGGTTGGGCTCTGAATGGATCTGCCCTGACAGAGCATGGGCACTGCTGGTCTGCCTTCTTGAGACTCTCCCTCCCAATGCCAACATGGCCATTACAGAACAGCTCACCTGGGAAGTTCTGGAGCCTAAAGACTGGCCAGTCCCCAGGAAGGCAGCCCGGTTGGGAGGGCAACTGATAGAAGTTCTTGCCCTTGGGCTTTATGTAGCCAAAGGAGAGGGCACTTACTCTTATGTGGTTCTGGGTCATGCGCCTGGTTCAGGGCTTTGTGCACACTAAGCAAATGCTGCACCCCACTGCTGGATTTTACCTTTGAGTCTAACTCTTGCAAAAGTGCAGGAAGTCACAGTGTACATGATTCTCACACTGCCAACACAGTGCCTCTCAAAATACTGCCATGGTCCTCCAGTGTACCTGCCAGAGACTCTCACATCAATGAACTGCCTATGCCTTATAACACCAGTCTGGATGTCCCTCTTAATAGTTGACCTCAAGAAAAGCAGTTGCTGAGAGGTGCCCAGGAGCTCCCCAGAACCCCATGTTGCCTACTAGCTAACTCCTTGGAAGTAGCTTGGAGAAGCCATGTTGACCAGGTCAAGGTTGAGTGACTTTCAAGGCTGAGAGCTATTACCTCCACCACTGCAAAGCCTTTGATAGGGCGCGCTGTGAGGGGCTGGGTATCCAGGGAAGTGACAGTGTACATGGAGCCCACGTCTGACACAGATGCTGTCTCTGCATTGTCCATAGGTTCCCCTAGGCTACCCAGGCTACCCAGGCTGCCAGTGCTGCACAAGGAAATGTCCAGGCTCTCCTGGCTGGACACCACGTGGGGTTCCAACAGGACAGGAGGAACAGGCAGCTCCAGGCCTGAGGGAAGTTGGTCCACTGAGAGGTCACTAGCAGTCTGTGAAACACCCTGGGAGCTACAGACTGAGGCCTGGCTGGTAGAAGCTGAGGCGCTGATGCTCATGGCAGGGGCTAGACTGCTGGATGTGCTCCCCTCCAAGCTGTCCACACTGGGGAACCCCAGCAACTTCTCAGACTCAACCTTGCTGTCACCACCCTCGGCCTTGTCTTTTGGCTTCTTGGGGTCTTCCTCCTGCAGTGGGATGTAGATCTCATCTTTGAAGACACCGCCATGGGCATTGCAGGCCTTGCGGATAGCACCTCTGACAACAGCTTCATCCAGGTGTGTAGGAATGCCTGAGATTACTAGCAGGCGACTGTGGGCAGTGGGGCCCACCAGGGCCTGGCAGGCATCGGCAATGGCATCACTCGTCACACCCAGGCCTTGTGGATCCTTTCTGGTAAGGTGCCGGAGGATGATGAGCAAGGTGAGGGCACGGTGGAACCACAGCATGTCCTCAGGTTTGCTCCCCGCAATGCTGAGCATGGTGGAATCTGCATCTGTGGCACGGGAGGACTGGCGCTTGCTGGAGGATGAGGCCTTCTCCCGCTTCATCTTGACTTTCTTCCTCTTGGACAGGAGACTAGGGCTCTGTGGGGTCTGTCCCGGGGAGGAGGAGGAGGATGAGGATGAGTCGCTGAGGTTTGGGGTGGTCGTTGAGGTCACGCCACTAGCTGTGACACTGATATTGGTAGGCAGGGTTACTTCAGCAACTGCCAGGCAGCCTTCCATGAGAGCATGGAAGTAGGTGGAAAACCTGCCCTGATCACCCACAGCTACTGCTCCAGAGCCACCACAAGCACTGCCTGAGACCCAGCTCTGGGTCTCCTCGTCGTACAGTTTATGCAGCTCTGACTGTAAGGCCATCAGCATGGCCAGGCAGGGGTTGAGTTGGAGGGCAATAGAGGAGGACAGGCCAGCGGGGTGTTTCCGTTGCTCCAGGGTGTGTACTGTACGCAAGAGCTCAGCCAAGAGGTGGAAGACCAACTCCTTCACACAGGCTGCCATGTCTGTGGTCCACAGAAAGTTTCCTGAGACAAAGAGAAAACAAAGTAACCATGTCACTGCTCATCATTTCCCAGAACAGCTCTGAGCACTGTGGTGGAGCTTAGACATGGAGAGACCAGTATAGTCTGGCCGGCTGGCTGTGGCCATTAGCCTACGATTTTGACGGCATGCCACCTTCTTCTGGATCTTAGGCCAGACATCTCTGCCTAGGACTAGTCAGAAGCCATTAGAATGCTTTCCAATAGAGAGGATGCCTGCCACTGGGGATGAATAACTCAGTCTACTCAAAAACACACACTGAATGATGATTTAAAGTTGCCCCAATTTAGTCAACAAGAAAGCCTTACTCTGGTTTAGGGTATAGCTCAGGGGCAGAGCATTTGCCCAGCATACTCAAGGCCCTAGATTTTACCCCAGTACTGCCAAGGGCAGGAAAGGGAAGAAGAAAGGAATGAAGAGAGAGGACCGAGGTAGGGGAGGGGAGGAAGAAAAAGATAGAAGAAGGGAAGTAGGGGGAAGGAAGAGGAGGGAAGAGAAAAAGGAAGAAGGAAGGACTCTGAGATAATCTTTTTAAAGATTGTTTTTTATTTTTTAAAAATAGGATTTATTGAATTTTAATTTATATGTATATGTACCCCTGTATAAGTTTATAAGGTTCAGAAGGTGTAGGTCTGGAACTGGAGTTACATATGGGTGTGAGCCATTTGATGTGGATGCTGGGAACTGAACCCAGGTCCTCTGAAAGAGCAGTGATTGCTCTTAACAACTGACCATCTCTCCAGCTCAGTTTTTATTTTTATGTATTTAAATGTGTTGTGTCTGTGTGTCCACCTACCAAGTGTGTGCAGGTATCCATGAAGACCAGAAGACGATTTCAGATCCCTTGGAGCTGGAGTTACAGGCAGCTGTAAACTACTACACATGGATGCTGAGAACTGAATCCAGGTCCTCTGGGAGAGCAGCAACTGCTCTTAACTGCTCAGCCATCCTTCCACCCTCATGGATCTGTTTTTAACATAGTAGCCTTTGATAGACTACAACATGTACCTTCACAACAGCCTTTATTTTCCTTGTGTTTCTCTTATACTTACATTTTACAGTTATGACAAGGTATGCTAACTTTCCATGTACAGCAAGGGTGCAAAAAACTCCTTGAAAATTAAGTTTAAGCTGGGCAGTGGTGGCACACATCTTTAATCTCAGCACTTGGGAGGCAGAGGCAGGCGGATCTCTGTGAGTTCGAGGCCAGCCTGGTCTACAGTGCGAGCTCTAGGACAGGCTCCAAAGCTACAGAGAAACCTTGTCTTAAAAAAAAAACAAACAAAAGAAGAAAAGAAAATTAAGTTTAGAAGAAGAAAGTGGCTGGGGAGGCAGCTCAGCTAGTAAATGCATGCTGTATAAGCATGAAGCCCTGAGTATGATTCTCACATCCACATATAAGCTGGGTACAGTATAACTCCACTTCTGGGATGGCAGACAGGTGACTCCCAGGAGCTTGTTGGCCAGCCAGCCTAGCAAAACCAGTGAGTCTCAGATTCAGTAAAAATAGAGTGGAGAAGAACTGAGGAAGACACCTAACAGTGACCTCGGGTATCCATACACATGCACACACACACGTACTCGCACATACATGCACACAAGGAAGGGAATCAAGTATGGGTGCACACACCTATAATTCCAGCATTCAGAAGGTAGAGGCAGAAAGAGCAGAAAATCAAAGTCATCCTCGGCTATACAGTAAGTTCAAGAGCAGGCTGGCTAAACCGAGACTCAATCTTCCAAAAAAAAAAAAAAATCAAATAACAAACAAGAAACCACCAAGCAACAAGAAAACAAAACAAAATCCAATGGACCAAACAAACAAATCAGGAAGGAGCTGAATTGAATAAAAGTATTACATTCTCCAAGCACACATGTCTAAAATAAGACATACATGGTACTCCACACATGTAATCTCAGCACAAGAAGTGGAGGCAGGAGAATCAGAAATTTGAAATCATCCTTGCCTATATAGTGAGTTCCAGGCTAGCCTGGGTTACATAAGATCTTGAATTAAAGAAAATCCTACTTGATGGGTGTGATAGTTTGAATGTAATTGCCCTCATAAGCTCATAGAGAGTGGCACTATTAGCACATGTGGCATTGTTAGAAGAAGTATGTCTCAGTTCACTTCCTGATGCCTGAGGATCAAGATATAGAACTTTCAGCTCCTTCTCCAGCACCATGTCTGCATGCACACCACCATGTCCCACCATGGTGATAATGGACTAAACCTCTGAAACAATAGCCATCTCATTAAATGGTTTCCTTTGTAAGAGTTGTAGTAGTCACGGTGTCTCTTCACAGCAATAGAAACCCTGGCTAAGACAATAAGAAAAAGGATTTGTGGGAAAGGGAAGGAATAAGAGATGATATGGGGAACTGAGTGCATGGTTTAAGAAATGTATATAGTGTATGAAACTGAATGATTAAAGAAAAGAAATCCAACAAAATGATGTCCTGATATCTCCTCACATCAGATGCACACCTGGGTTATGCAGTGTTAGGGATTGAACTCAGGGCTTTGGACATGCTAGGCAGGTGCTTTTCTAGCTGTGCCATAGCCCCAGCTCCCAAATGCTTCTATTCATGTTGGCTGAGACAAGATGGATGTCATGAAAACTCAGGTATTTGAGCAACTGAGGACGGTGAACATTTTGATCCAGTCCCAAGGAGGCAGTTGAGTCCAGAGCTGCAAGGGAGCAGGCTGCAGCTGCTTCCATCCAGATGGGGTTTGCACTGGGTAGAGCACTTCCTGGGGCTCCTAAGTCTTCTGCTTAGGTGCAACACCTTCCAGAAAAGGCATTTAGCTTCCTGCTCTCTCAGGAGGAGGCTGCTTGGAAGTTCTTAGTGAAAATAAGTTCATAGGTTCTTATGGAGCCTTCCAAGGCCAAGGTTAAAGTTCCCCTGTCCCTAGCCTCAAGGCTTATGTTACCCACACCAAGTCTTTTCTTTACCATAGGACACTTATGTAAGAGGACAGACATCCTCAAACAGAATTCTTCACCAAATCCAAATAAGGCAGCACACATATCTGTTCCTGCACCACCCAGAGTGTCTTAAATGTCCTACAAGTTTGACCGAGTTGCCAATATTTAAAAATTGGGAGGATCACAAAAAATTTACTTTTCTATCTTTTATTGAAATGAAAATAAAAATTCTGGGGCTAGAAAGATGGCTTAGTGGTTAAGAGCAATGACTGCTCTTCCAGAGGACCCGGGTTCAATTCCCAGCACCCACATGGCAGCTCACAAATGTCTGAAAATGCAGTTCCACGAGATCTGACACCTTCACACCAATGCACATAAAATAAAGTTAAATAAATTTAAAAAATGTACCAAAAAAAAAGAAGAAAATAAAAATTCTGGCTCAGCATGTTGTCGTATGCCTTTAATCATAGTATGAACCATCTGGTTTCCACAGGGAGTTCCATGCGAGCCAGGGCTACAAAGTGAACCACTGTCTACTTAAAAGAAGGAAGAAAGGGGGGGGGGAGAAAGAAACAAAACAAAGCAACAAAACCACACACCTCTAGCCAGATGTCATCTGACAGTGAACAGTCAGGATGTGGTCACTGCCAGGTGGACATATGTCAACACTCCTTTTCCTCTGGCTATTTGTGCCAGTGACATAGATAGGCCCCGAGGCATCTGGGATTGCTACCTTGTTTGTTTTATTTTTTCATCAGGGTTTATTTCTCTAAGTCCATCATTCAGAGTCCACCATTAACAAGTCATTGGATTGGCTTTAGCACACACTCATCTGTGCCTCTAGCCATCTAGCCCCTATGTCCGGATTAATATGAAGACTTACTTCTAAACTGTGAGCAGACACATCGTGAATTAAAATTCAGTATTTACTTCAAATATTTTAGAGGTAAGTTTCTTGTAGTTAAAAAATCTGACACCTCAGCTGACCATTTTGTGAGTGTTATATGCTTTAAGTCTGTTAGTAGCTCTATGGCTGTAGCGTTCCATACATCAGTTATAAAAAACAGCATATGAGGCAAACATTTACATTGTGTTGTTGTTTATAGACAAGGTCTCACAGTTTAGTCCTAGCTGGCATAAAACTCACTCTATAGACCAGGTTGGCCTCAAACTCACAGAGATCAGACTACTTCTGCCTCCATTAATGGCAAACATTTAACATTTTAAAGCATGACAATGCTGTTCTTCACTTCATAGGCAGCTGCTACCAGATGGTACAGTGGTGATACCCTGCAGACCACTGACTAGAGTCAGGACTCCCAAGCCTATTTTCAGAGGAAGTGCTCTGACATGTTGCAGCTGCCTGGGCTACCAAACTCCACCTACCCGACACTTGCTTACCCAGCAGTTCCACCACGTGAAGGAGGACTGCAGTAGGAATGGCATCAGGCTCGTCCTCTGACTTCCCTTCACTGTCCTCTGATTTCCAGGACAGCAGCTGCTCTGCAAAGGCCATAGCCAGGGGAAACTCCAGGGGCAGAGAGTGCAAGACCAGCACAGCTCCAGGAGGTGGGGACACTCCTAAGAGAAGGGCCCAGAAAAAACATGTGTGACTGGCAGCATCTGACCCAGATACATTTGAGAAAGCACCTGCTGCCCAGTGTCTCCAAACAGTTATCCATAGGCATGGCAATCAGAAGCCAGCTGCACCATACCTGCTGGTGTGGCAATGGGATAAAGCAACATCTAGGGAGGTGTTACTGGGCAGGCCAGGCATAGTGGCATAGTGGCTCACATTTGTCACCCTACAACTTGCAAGGCTAAGGCAGGAATATTTTGAGTTTGAAGCCAGTCTGGCTACATAGCAAAACAATTAAAGATAAACTAAGTGAAGAAAGAAGAAGATACCAAGTGCCTCAAGTCCAGAGTTAGACATGGGCGTAAGGCCTATGCTAAAAGGGGCTTTCCTGAAGCCTGCCCAGCTTGAAGACACAGCCCTTTTGCACGGTCACAACTCACTAAGACCTTAAACCTACATAAGACGGCCTTAAGTCCCAAGTACACTCAGGACCCAGGCAGGGGAACTGGGAGGTTTCTGTGCTCTTTGTAGTAATGGCAATTGTGCTCAGGGCTCTGCACAGACTTCCACCTCCAACTTTGACCATCATTACCTGCTTTCACTGCCACAGCCCAAGTCTGACCAAAGTGACCTCCTGTGAGAAGCAAAGTGTCAAACTTCCTACCCTGTACTGCAACCCATCCCCTCTGTGAACACCAGGGATGGAAAGTGAGTCTCGGGGGCCTTTAGGCTTTTCCCTCACCTGTACCTTGAGGTAGATGTCTGTATGCCAAAAATGTGAATGACAGAAAACCTCTGTTTTAGGTTGTTATGCTGGAAGTGCACCACAGGGCCTGGCACATGGTAAACCCTTGCAATGAACTACATTCCTAGCAAGGTCCTGTGGGGTTTTTTGTTTGTTTGTTTGGTTGGTTGGTTTGTTTTTTAGAAGACATGGTTTCTCTCTGTAGACCAGGCTGGCCTTGAACTCACAGAGATTCACCTGCTTCTGCCTCCCAAGTGCTGTGATTAAAGGCATGCACCACCACTGCCAAGCTGAGATTCTGATTTTAATGTAAAGCTTAAATAATGAAGACAAAAGACTATGGGAAAAAAGATTAAGAAAAGAGTGTAGGTTGCTGGGCAGTGTAGGGAACACCTTTAATCCCAGCACTAGGGAGGCAGAAGCAGGTGAATCTCTGAGAAGTTCAGCTAGAGCAAATGACTGTCTTGGGCAGATACAGGCTGCTCTTTTCTGGTTAAATAGGTTGAGCAAGAGTGGAAATCTGGAATGAAGATTTCTTTTCTTTCAGTTGGCTTTGTCAAGGACAGGCATTGACAGCTTCATCAAGACCCTAATCCCTGAGGCTTACTAGGGATGCCAGAGATAAGCACAGCAGATGCTCACAGGTCACTTCAGAACCAGAGCATTGTCATAACAAAAACTCCAGGAACATTTGGCAACTAGGATTGCTACAGCCAGTGATACTTGCAAGAATGTGACTGCCATTCTTTGCAGATGGCTCCCTGTAGCTTGAGGAGGAAGGCAGCAATCCCTCTGTGCCTGGGTGACCTCTAACTGGTGTTAATCTACTGTCTCTCAAACACTGCTCTGAGCAGTCTTTCTTCACTCCTAGCAATGGGACTGGGAGCTCCCAAAAGAAGGCCAGCAGAGCACAGCTGCTCACCAACCGCATCATTGTGAGCTGAGAAAGACTTACCTAGTTTGATGTGGACCTTGTCTGTGGAGAGAACCACGGAAGGGTACTGGTCAGCTGTGGGTGGAGGAGCAAGCCCAGTGTTGGCTGGGGAGGCATCTCGGGGGTAGCAGGCAGCTTCAATGAGGTTCAGTTGGCCGGTGCGCTTCACTTTGTGGCCAAGCCCATAGACGAGAACACGCGCCCACGGGGCCTTGTACAGAGAGGAGCTGAGAGGAAGTGGGGGTTAAGACAGACTTGGCCAGGCCATGCACTGGGCATAAGTCATCTCCACCACCTTTAGAAGGTCATTTTCTATAAAGCCTAGTTCCCCACCGAAGGAGATAAAGGAAGAACTGCAAGTTAGCTTTAAAGATAGTGTGCACTCGAGGGCAAGGACAGCTGGAGACATGTTCCTGGGGCAGTGCTGCTTTCTCTCCCCAGCACTGACTTCTGGAGAAAGGACAACTTACTCTTTGCGGAATCCAGACTGACTTTCTTTGCAAGACACAACAACAAAAGCTGCTCCAGGGAAATTCACATCCATATTGACTTTGGACTCAGAAATTGGGAATTCTTCAGAGGGAAACTGCTCCGGTGCTGTCTGAAAGGAGACATGCAATAAGCAAGCATGGGAAAGACACAGGCAACACATTCCATCTCCTCATATCACAAGGAAGACAAATCATCCAGGACATGCTGAAATAGGTGCAAGTGGCTGATGGCCTCTGGAGGAGAAGACCACCAAAGGCAGAAGAGTCTTCAAGAATGGCTGCCCAGCGGCTCAAGGGAGAGCACTATACAGCAAGTCAATGAAACTCCTGTTTCAATGGTGTCCACAGCTGGGATCCATGAGTACAAGCCTATACCTGCAGAAAAGCGCAGATCTGCTTTGTCAGTTCCAGAAGGCTGTCCTCTCCCTGGTGCAGGGTGCGGGTGATGGCTACGCTGAGCCACTCCCTCAGCGTCTGGGAGCTGCCCTGGTAGAAGAGGTCGGTGGCAGAGCAGCTCTGTGAGTGGATACAGTGCTGCAGAGACTGTGCCAGGAGGATGGAGCTGGAGCTGATGGTACCATCTATGGACAGGGAAAGAAAGAGATATTGACAGAACTGCAGCCTTCAGTGCCTGGGGGGGCCTGCAAAACAGACAAATAAGCAATGACCCACCGGAAAAGATGGCACGGATGGGAAATGGTAGATGGAAAGTCCCGGATCATCAGGACAGGGTGAAGAAGTCAAGGGCTTGTGACCTTTAAATGTATTATTTTCTTTTTAGCAGTAACACAATACTTCAAATAACACCTTCAGTGGAAGCCCAAGCTTCTTGTTGTGTGTACATGTATGTGTGTGTACATGTATGCTAAGTGTATGCAGGTGTACATGAATGCCTGGAGGCTAGAGGTTGACATTAGGTGTCTTCCTGAGTAGCTCTTTACCTTATTTTGTGAGATAGGGTTTTTCACTGAAGCTGGAACTCACCAATTCAGCTAACCTGGCTTGCTTCTCCCTAACAGTGAGGTTACAGATGCACACCACTGTACTCAAACAGGGTTTCTCTGTGTAGCCCTGGCTATCCTGAAATTTGCATTGTAGGGCAGGCTAACCTCAAACTCACAGAGATTCTCTTGCCTCTGCCTCCCACATATTAGGATTAAAGGTGTGCACCCAGCTTGTGCCCAACTTTTTATATGGATGCTGGCAACCTGAATTTGGATCCTTATGCTTATAGTAAGTATTTTATTGATGTCATTTCCCCTGCTAAATTTCTTAAAGACCAACATGGGGTGGCCCATCTAGCTGTTCTGGGCCAGCCTAGCTTCACTAACGTGTTGAGGTGGCCAGTGTATTACTCAGTTGTCAAGGCAAAGCTCCTCTTATGGTGTGTTCCTTGAAGAGGGCTGATGAATGCTGGTGCTCTGTCAGGCTAGAGGAGAGACGGTTCGCTGGCTGGGATCCTGTGGCTGTCTAAAATGCCATGGGCTCACAGTGCCCTTGCAACAGAGTCTGGTGGTGGGGGTGGGGCCTGTGCCTCCCTTACCACTCGCTCCTATCTTAGGTGCTCAGAAGAAAAAGGGAGGGTGAGGTACTAGAAGCAGACAGAGGAGCCTCTCAGTCATGAGTGGACCAAGGAATGATTCCCTCACTTAGCACTGCCCAAAGGGACAAAAGGAGCCCTTGCCTGAAGTATTCCAGGCTTAGCTGATTCACTTGAGCAGCTTAGGAGCAGGTCCTGCCATGGGAACCTATGTCTGTTTCCAGGGTCAAGCAGAACATCTGTGGCAGCAGCTCCATGTTTAGTAAGCACAAGGCAGAAGACTAAAGGACTAGGGTGAAAGTGCACTCACAGTTGTCTAGGAGCAGACAGACAGACTGCAGTTTCAGGTCTCCTGACCCCACCATGGAGAACTAGCATGCTAGGCAGCCTATGTGACCTGCCTCAACCTTGGGGCTCTTTTCCTCTGGCCAAGTCTTACCTGGGAGGGGAGGCGCAAGGAGCTGATTGGACAGGAGCTGCAGGTGTTCTAATGTAATGTCTCGGATGGCGGGGATGTGGAAGAGGCGAGTGAATAAGTGAGGTAGCTTGGGAGCGAAGATGTTGAGCAGGGCCATGCGACAGTACAGCCTAGCCAGTGCAGCCTCACACCGCAGCAGCTCTCTGAGGGACGAGAAAGGTGAGACATACTGACTGTTGAGCAGAGCTCTTGAGGGTAGAGTGGGGACAATGACAGATAACATTACATCTCAGGCTTCTCTTCTGGCCCTATCTTCTGTGTTTCAAGTAACTCACTTGAGTTTTAAATAAAAGCCACAATAGTTTGCTTTGTGGTTTGTTTGTTTTTATCCCTCAACTCAGAAAACACCCTTGAGGCCGGGCAGTGGTGGCGCACACTTTTAATCCTAGCACTTGGGAGGCAGAGGCAGGCAGATCTCTGTGAGTTTGAGGCCAGCCTGGTCTACAGAGCAAGTTCCAGGACAGGCTCCAAAGCTACACAGAGAAAACCTGTCACAAAAACAAAAGCAAAAACCAAACCAAACCAAACCAAAAAAAAAAAAAAAAAAAAAACAACCTTAAAAAGGAAATGAAAATGTACGTCCACACAAAAACTTGTAAACACAAATACATAGTAAGTGTTTCTAAGGGCCAAATAGTGGAAACAGTCTTAAAGTTTATTAATTTAGTGCTAAGTTCAAACAACTGAATGTGACTAGGTAAGATAAAGGGATAATATATCAATGTTTTGAAGGGAGACCTTCTGAAGAGGTAACAGTTCATGGAAATTAGCATAATTACAGTGAGATGGCCACACAGATGCCAGAGGCAGAAATGAGTCCAGTATACAGAGAACAGAAAACCCAGCATGGCCTAAGGAGGGAAGACGCCTCAGAGACTCACAGGGATGTAACAAGAGGCACAGTTTGGAGCCCTCCATATGGGAAGGTCTGGTTAGAGGCACAAGCGTTGACTTCAACCTGACTCCAATCATTCTTTCCAGAGTTCTCGCACCAGCTGTCTGTGCAGAGACTATAGAGGAAGGCTATTTATTGGTCTAGATCAGTTTTCAATTCAGTTGTCTATGAGCAGATGGCATGGCTGTCTCAGGCCCCCCACCACAGAAAACTAGCATGCTTGTAGGGATAAGTCCCGCCCCTTAGGGAGCGTGTTCGCCTCGGGCTAATGTTTACCTATAAATCTGGCAAGCATGCTTGCAGCGCTCGCTTCTGCTTTCCTGGTCTCCGCAGAACGGTGGTTCTGTAAGTCTATTTCTCCATTAAAGCTGTATATATTTTTACAATCTGTCTGCATTCGTTTACACCGTTACATTTTGGCGTCCAACGTCGGGCTATTTTGCCCCCGACTCAAGCACGTAGCCCAGCATGCTCCTGGGTGCCATTTTTTAGTTCGTGACTCGGGCCCCAGTGCCGAGATACATTCGGCCACACAGGCCCATTCTGCCCCGCCTGCTCGCCAGAGCAATTAACCCCTCCCTGCCTGCCTTGGCTAAGTTTGCAGCTGAACCCGCTGCCTGAATTAGCGGAAGCTCAAGTACCTGCGGTTTTGCAACAAAAGCCACCACAGCGGCAGATTTGGTCTGACACAAAGTGACTTGGCCAGGCGGTGGTGGCGCACGCCTTTAATCCCATCACTCGGGAGGCAGAGACAGGCAGATGTCTTTGAGTTCGAGGCCAGCCTGGTCGACAAGAGCTAGTTCCAGGACAGGCTCCAAAAACACAGAGACCACCACTGGCAGGAACCGGTCATTGCAGGTAAAAAAATTTTCTTTTATAAAAAAAAATGTCTGAACACGTTACCATTCAAGAATTTAACAGTTTTTTTTATTGTACCATGTGGGAGATTTTACAAGAGGTGTCTATCACCCCACATCTATGGATCCTTCTGGGATTCGTAGTTTTCCTTGGCACTAAATGGTTTGATAACAGAAATATGATAAAGTCTTTAAGAGACGAATCCAGGATTCTTAAGGCAGAGGTTGAACGCTTAAAAACAATTGAGAATGACAACAATCTTCTCAAGAATCAGTTTGAAGTTCTCCAGGAAGAGAACAGATCTTTGTTTAACATGACTCGATCAACTGAGCAAAATTTAAAAAAGGTACAGGCTGATGTTAAGGAGAAATTCATTACTATGGAAGAGGGAACAGCTGATCTGGATCATAAGCTTCAGTCCCTTTCTGTAGGAACTGAAACATTAATGGCTGATATTAAGGAGAAATTCATTACTATGGAAGAGGGAACAGCTGATTTGGATCGTAAGCTTCAGTCCCTTTCTGTAGGAACTGAAACATTAACTGAGAGAATCAAAACTGCTGAATGTGACAATCGGATTTTGTCTAAAGCTTATGACAGATTGGTGGAAAGACTGTCAATACAAGAAGGCACGGTTTATGCCATAAAAATTATGTCCAAAGATGAGATGTTATCTCTAATGGATAAACTTCATACTTTAGAATCCTCAATGAAGGCTTTGGAACATAATTCTGGACAGGAGATTCACACATTGCAGAAGGCAATGGTGAATAGAATTGAAAAGATTGAGGAATTTCTAAATTCTGATGAAGAAGAGCAAAGGGTAGAAAGGCAAATTTTAACTACATCTGTGGGTAAATCTCTCCGGGACAATTTCCACAAAGCCCTTCCTACAGCTCTACCTGCCTTTCCAGTAATAACAACAGAGAAGGTGATTGGTTCCAGAAACCCTAGGGTCATCAAGGAAGATACATGGGAGCCTGTCTGTATGAATGATCTCAAAGAAATTAAACAGGCTGTCATGACTTTTGGGATGCACACCTCTTTTGTTAAAAAGATGCTAAAATCTTGGGCCACAACAAGCAGAGCCCCCCTCAGACTGGCTCCAGCTAAGCTCTGCAGTACTTGAGAGTGGACTGCAATTGAAATGGAAATGCTTATTTAGGCAAGAGGCTAGACTTTTAGAACAGCAGGAAAAAGCAAAGGGAATTGACATTTCCCTAGATAAAATTCTAGGTGAAGGGCTCTTTTCCGACCCTCAGGAACAAGCTAATTTGGATGAAAACACACTCTCCATGTGTACTACAGCAGCCTTAAGGGCTTGGGACAGGGTACAAGACCCAGGACAGAGAATGGAATCATTTGTCAGAGTTAAACAGGGTCAGAGAGAACCCTTTAGTGACTTTTTACAAAGACTAACTAAGGCTGTACAAATAGGGATATCTGACCCAGAAGCAAGATATATAATGATTGAGTCTTTGGCTTATGAAAATGCAAATGTGGAATGCAAAAGGATTTTGGGGCCTTTAAAGCTCAGATCAGCGCCCTTGGAAGAATGGGTCTTGCATACACTGAATGTTGATACATTTGATTATGGCACTGAAGCATGGGTAGAAGAAGCAATTTCCAATGGTAAAAGGAGACACCAGAATACCAAATGTTTTAATTGTGGCAAAATGGGTCATATGAAAAGGAATTGTAGACAACGGATTTTCAGAAATAATAATAATGCATCTTCTAGAAATAACAGAAATAGGAGGACTCAGCCTTCAGGTTTATGTAGAAGATGTGGACATTGGACGAATGAATGCAGGTCTACAAGAGATAGACAAGGCAACCTAATACAGATGGGAAACGTGTGGGGGGGGACCTCACAGGCCCCCATGGCAAACATGGTTCAGTCATTTCCAGTTTCTGCAGAGAACATGCCTCGTCAGGACAATTAGGAAGCCCCATGCCTACTGTTACAAGCAATAATGATCAGAAAGATAAGTTACGTGTGTTTTGGCAAACTTCTATAAATGATCAAAGACCTAAACTGAGAGTGTGTGTAAATGGCATTTTTATTACTGGCCTATTTGCAATTTTAAAAGACATTGATCTTGAAATTTAACCATCATTTTACTTTCACAGGATCCCCCAGAAAGAACGTCGCCCCCATGACAGCTGGAAGTAATTCTAGAGGACGACGTCCCCTCTCCCAGTAAAGTTTGCCCCTGGGTTTAGAGACATCATTTAGGAGTTGGGAGGTTGGGGGAGGAATTTTATAAGCTCAGGGATCATTTTGAAAAAAAAAAAGGGATGATGGGATAATAGATTTATAATTGTGAGTTACTGTTTTTAGACAAATATATTGGTATTGATTCTTGTATATTGATACAAAGTTAAATTATATTGACTATTGTATGCATGCATGTTTCTACCTCTGTTTAAAACATTTTTTATATATTGACATATATTGTATTGATATATATATTGTATATATTTACCATATTGCAGTGTACATTTCTACCTCTGATTAAGATACTTATATAATGTTTGTGTATTGATATATATTTACCATATTGCAATGTATATTTGTACAGTGTTTATATTTGGAGGTCATTATCCTCATTTGTTACACAGTTGTTTATTGTCTTAGTCTTTAAGTTAGATAGATATTGGGATATAGATAATAGTCATCTAAGTTTGTCATTTATAATTAGACTAATCAGGTTCTTTAGATATATAGAGATTAAACTCAGTATAGATAGATAATCTTCAACCTCTTCAAAGAGCTAGAAAATGGCCTTTAATCTAACTCAGAGTTTCGTGATAGTGAGACACAATTGCTCCTGGCAACACCGCTCTATTCCCGAGAGAATGTTGAGCACCAAGACACTCCACCTGGAGCCTTTCTTTTTGGCAGAACTGGCCTTTGGGCAAAGAAATGCCCATACCTCAACCACTGACAGAGATACAGAGCGTGCATCAATGGATAAAACAGGACTGTCATATCCTGCCAAGACAGGATAAGATAGTTTTGAAAAGTTCCTTGCCTTTAATAATGGTTTGTCAGTTATGTTAGGCCTTAGCCAAAGTTGGTTGACTCAACATTGCAAACGAGACTTTGGGTGATTGCCCATGTAGTCATTTGTCTCTGTCAATTGTTGCACATTTTGGATATATATCATTTGTTAAGTAATATTTATTCCCTTCTCGGATCTTTGACGGAGTTGAAGATTATATAATTGTAGTTACTCTCTACATTATTTAGACTCCTTAAGATAGAATGTTTAGCAAAACTTTTGTTTTCAATATTGTTTGTTATATTTATTATTTGTTATTATTGTATATAGTTGTATTTGGTTTAGTTTTGTCTTATTTAGACAAAAAGGGGAGATGTAGGAGTAAGTCCCACCCCTTAGGGGGCATGTTCGCCTCGGGCTAATGTTTACCTATAAATCTGGCAAGCATGCTTGCAGCGCTCGCTTCTGCTTTCCTGGTCTCCGCGGGAACGGTGGTTCTGTAAGTCTATTTCTCCATTAAAGCTATATATATTTTTACAATCTGTCTGCATTCGTTTACGCCATTATACATGCTAGGCAGCCTGGCTCAACCTTGGGGCTCTTTTCCTCTGACTAAATCTTACCCAACCATAAAATTATTTTGTTGCTACTTTATAACTACAATTTTGCTACTGTTATGAATTGTAATGGAAATATCGGATTACAGACCCCAAAGGGTCTAGAAGTCTGTGGACAACTGTGGTGTGGAGGCTGGAAGGCCACAGCACAGGAAAGGTGATTGCTCATTTGACCTCCAGATTGATAAGACCAGGGACAGAAGGAAGTTTGAGGTCAAATCTAACTCTACCCCACATGCCACATTCAGGTCAGCCAAACCCTTTCCTTGACTCCACCAAAATGGCCTCAGTCAGTCCAGCTCTCCTTTGGGTTCTAGAAGCCTGACAGCAGCTCATCCCAAGAGGCACTGCAGGTAGTGAAGAGGAACCACACTGGCAGCAGCGTGCAAACATTCTTGACTGTCACTAGGCCCTGCCCTCTGTGTGTAACAGTGAGGACTTTTGTTGAAGTGACAGCTGTGCAGCAAACCATTCTTCCTGCCCTGTTGGCTTGCTTGAGTGTCACAAACCATGGCCTGTTTGTTTTTGTATTTTTTTTTTCCAGACAGTGCCTCATTATGTAACTGGCTGCCCTGTAACTCTCTCTATAGACCAGGTTGGCTTGAACTCAGAGCTCCATCTCCTTCTGCCTCCTGAGTGCTAGAATTAAAGGTTATGGCCTGTTTTGATCTAGTGACTAACTGAGCTTCAGACAACCCATGGAATAATGTAATATCCCAGTGGACAGCAAGGTGGAGGCTGAGTTTAGATGGAAGCCTGGAGTTGCCAAATACAGTCAAGACAGGCATGGTGGCTTGCTCCTATAACCTTAGCACTTGGGAGGTGAGGCAAGAGGACTGACGACATGAGTTTAAGACCAGCCAGAATGATATAGTCTTTAAAAACGAGAGGGCAGTTACAGACATAATCAACTCAGGTCCAAATTGACACCCTAGAGAGAAGTTTTTTGCTGTCGCTATTTGGCTGCTTTTGGGGTAGGGTCTCAATGCATCAAGCTCAGGTGATCCTCCCGCCTCAGCTTCCCAGGTGTTGGAAGCACAGACATAGACAGCATGGGTTTCCCTAAGGAGGAACTAGGATGTTAAAGGACAGATGCCATGGAATACAGTCTGTAGAGACTTTTAGTAGAGAACTGCACTTGTTACACTGCCTTCCTCTCAACTGCAGCAAGGATTTCTTTTCTTTCTTCTTCTTTTTTTAATGATTTACTTATTGCATTGGTGTTTGACTACATGTGTGTCTGTGTAAGAGGGTTGGATCCTCTTGAACTAGAGTTATAGACAGTTGTGAGTTGCCATATGGGTGCTGGGAATTGAACCCAGGGCCTCTGGAAGAAAACCAGAGTCCTTTAACTACTGAGCTACCTCTTCAGTCCCACAGCAGGAATTTCTATGATGGGAAGGAACAAGTCACAAAAAAACTATTTATTTATTTATTTATTTATTTTTAATAAACATAATCCTTGACTGGCCTGGAATTCATTATGCAGACCAGGCTGGCCTCCAAGCCACAGAGATTTTCCTGCCAGTGCTCTGAAGCTATGAGCCATCTCTCAAACCCCATAGGGGTATTATTTAACAGTGCATGGCAAAGAATGGTGACTGACCATCATTAGATTTTCACCTGTAGAGGGCAGGCATGTCTCCACTGTAGCTCTATCCCTTTCAGGATCCTGTGCTGTACCGTGCACAGAGCCAGTGTTCAGGGTATGCTTCGTTAGCCAAGACAGAGACAGCTGACTGTTCTTACATGGATGAACTGGATGTCTTACCTGTTCCCTTCTGACTTCTTTCCTCTGCATCTCTTCATATTGCCTTTCTAGTTGGCTCCAGCCCCAAGTATACAATTGAGTGCATGTGACACAGGCCATGTGCTTTTAGACCTATTTTTTCTTCCCAATTCCTGCAAGTATGCAACTGTCTTCCCTCTTTCCAACTCTTAGCTTTGAAGGAAAAGCCTTCTAGACAAGTATAAATGGGACACATGGAAAAACACAGTAAATAGATCTTTATTCCCCAAAGAAAGAAAGGCTCAGTTTTACCTGTGAATTTGAAGGTTGGTATTGTCCAGTGTGACCAGTCCATTAGTGGCCGTCCTTCGGTAGCCTGCAGGGGGCCGTTCCAACATATCGATGGGATACCAGTAGCGCACTAGCACCCCTTCACTCCGGAGGTACGTCTCCACCTGCACCAGTTCATTCACCTGCAGTGGAAAAGCAAATATCCAATATGCTTTTCTGAGGCTTTATTTTTCAAGTTCATGCAAAGATATGTACATATGAAACCTTTAGATTTATAATTTGTATCTAGTTGCTATTTTATGAACAAAATTAATGAACTCAAAGTGAATTTACAAATCATATGTTTATTTAATTTTTCCCCAAAAAGTATTTGAGGCAGGGTCTCACTGTGTACTCCTGGTTGACCTGGAACTCAGAGATCCACCTGCTTCTGCATCCAGAGAGTTGGAATTACTAAAAGATTCATTTTTTATTACTTTTAATTTCATGTATATCTGTGTATATCTATGTGTATGTATGCACACTGAGGGCAGTTGACCATGGAGGACATAATAAGGTGTCAGATTCCTGGAGTTACAGACAGTTGTGAGTTGCCAAACCCAAGTTCCCTGTAGGAACAGCAAGTGCTTACCTACTGAGCTATTTCTTCAGTATTCTTCCCCAAATAAATTCTTAATTATAAATTAACACATAATAGAAAACATAAAAATAGTTATTTTAAAAAATCCTTATGGGTAGGTGGGGCTGAAGAGATGGCTCAGGGGTTGAAAGAACTGACTGTTCTTCCAGAGGACCCTAGTTCAATTCCCAGCACCCACGTGGCAGCTCAAGACTGTCTGTAACTCTAGTTTCAGGGACTCCAACACCCTCACACAGACATGCATGCAGTCAAAACACCAATGCAAATAAAATAGAAATAAATAAAATATTTTTAAAAAGCAATTGGGAAAAACAGGAAAAAACTTCCAATAAAAATTAGAAAGAACAAATTTTGTTAAAATAGCCCTTGTATTATTTTGTAATTTTTAAATTGCTTTTATTTTAAGTAAATTTTTAATAATCACTAGGTAAAAATTATATTGGTATTTGAATCCAGAATGTATATATATCAGCTTACTTTCAATTTTCACAAATAAAATTAAGCTATCAGAAAGATTTCCTGCTTTGAAAAAGTTATTAGCATAGGGGCTAGAAACAAGGCTAGAAACAAGGCTCAGGCAGCTTTCAAACCTTTAGCCTCCTGTACCCCTTCTCTCGGTCTCTCCTTGGCGCCTACCCCATTGAATCCTTTGAGCTTCAGGAGAGAGCTTTGCAAAATGGAGGCAAGTACTGATGAGCATAAGACACTTGCTTGGCAGAGGGGAGATCGATACTGGAACAGTCCACGCAATGATGTGATAGGGACAATGTCTTTCTCTTCCACCATCTCCAGAATCAGAGGCCCAGCCTAAATCTTTAACTCTGTCTGTAACAACCCTGATGTTTGCTCCATACTGAAGAGATGTGAGACACTGACAGTTTGCAGGGCCCCCCGTGCAGCTGCATTCCCATCAGTGTGAGATGTTCTCACTGAGTCCTTCCACACAGCTGAACTTCCATTTGGTTTCCTTTATTTCTTTATGTGGCTTATTTATATGTATTTGTCCATGTGACTATATGCACATATGTTTTTGGGTGCCCACAGAGGCCAGAAGACCCTTCTGATCTGTTGGAGTGAAGGTGTCTGACATAGGTGCTGGGATCTGAACTGTGTTGCTAATGATAGAATGAGTGCTTTTAACCATTGAGTCATCTCTCTAGTCCAGTTTCTTTGTTTCTAACTTCAAGAGAAATCTCAAAGCACAATCCCCTTTTCATGTGTCTGTGTGGAGCTGAGGACAGAACCCCAAGGGCCTTGCACATTTGCACACATTAAGCATCCCTGCCTATAGTCCCTTTGAATGGTACATGGCATATAAGCCTCTCTACACATACAAGACTGAATAACCAGAGTGGCTGTTCACTTACTGAATCAACATCTAGGACGACTCCATGAAGGCCAAAAGTTTTTAGCATCCCTCGGATAGCAAATTTTGGCAAGGCTGTTCCCACAGTACTGCTGGCTACATTGCTGCTATCTGGAGAGCGGGTTACAACTGTGAGACCTAGGAGGTAAAAGAAGTGCCATGTCACTAGGGAAGGCTACACTTACTATAGGGACCAAAATAGCTCTGCAGCATGTGACAGTAAAAAGGAACACACCTCAGCCTGTAAAGTAATAAGAGAATGATAAACTCTTCCAATTCTGAGTTAAGAAGACAAGTAAACCATTTAAAAATGGGCAGAGGACTTGGATAAATACTTTCTCCAAAAGAAATAAAAAAGGTAACACTTGAAACAATGTTCATTATTACAGATCAATCACCAGGGAGATGTATGTCAGAGCCACAGTGAGACCTCTCATACTAACAGCAATGGCTGAGGTAAAAAGACAGATGGAGCATAGAACACATTGCCACACATGTACAGAAACTGGAACGCTCAGGCATAGCTAGCTGGTAAGCTGCTGGGAATGCAGGACAGTCTAGTTGCTTTACAAAGTATTTTGGCAGTTTCTCAAAAGGTTAAACATAAAGTTATCATATCACCCAGCAATTCTACTCATGCTTATAGATTCCAATTTACTATAATACATATGTATTTCTCCTAGAGAAATGAAGATATATGTTCATACAAGAATGTGTATACAAAAACAACTCTGAGATTACATCTTACACCAGTAAGAATGGCCAAGATCATTCTTCCATTGAAGGGCATCTAAGTTGTTTCCAGGTTCTGGCTATTACAAATAATGCTGCTATGAACATAGTTGAACAAATGTTTTTGTAATATGATAGGGCATCTCTTGGGTATATTCCCAAGAGTGGTATTGCTGGGGCCTGGGGTAGGTTGATCCCGAATTTCCTGAGAAACCGCCACACTGATTTCCAAAGGAAGAATGGATGAAGAAAGTGTGGAATATATACATATTAGAGCATTACTCAGTGGTAAAAAAAACAATGACATCTTGGATGGAAATAGAAAACACTATCCTGAGTGAGGTATCCCAGACCCAAAAAGATGAACATGGGATGTACTCACTCATAATTGGTTTCTAGCCATAAATAAAGGACATTGAGCCTATAATTCATGATCCTAAAGAAGTTTTTTTTTTTTTTTTTTTTTTTTTTTTTGGTTTTTCGAGACAGGGTTTCTCTGTGGTTTTGGAGCCTCTCCTGGAACTAGCTCTTGTAGACCAGGCTGGTCTCGAACTCACAGAGATCCGCCTGCCTCTGCCTCCCGAGTGCTGGGATTAAAGGCGTGCGCCACCACCGCCCGGCGATCCTAAAGAAGTTAAATAAGAAGGTGAACCAAAAGAAAAACATATAGTTATCCTCCTGGATATTGGAAGTAGACAAGATTGGTGGGCAAAAATTGGGAACTTGGGGGTGGGGTGGGATGGGGGTAAGGGGAAATGGGGAGAGAAAAGTGAGAAGGAGAGGATGGGGAGAACTTGGGGCAACGGGATGATTGGGATAAAGGAAGGTTGGATAGGGGAGCAGGGAAGCACATATCTTAATTAAGGGAGCCATCTTAGGGTTGGGAAGAGACTTGGACCTAGAGGGGCTTCCAGGTGTCCAGGGAGATGTCCCCAGCTAGTTCCTTGGGCAGCTGAGGAGAAGAAGCCTGAAATGGCCCAATCCTATAGCCATACCGATGAATATCTTGCATATCACCATAGAACCTTCATCTGGCAATAGTTGGAGATAGAGACAGAGACCCACATTGGAGCACCGGACTGAGCTCCCAAGGTTCAAATGAGGAGCAGAAGGAGGGAGAACATGAGCAAGGAAGCCAGGACTGCGAGGGGTTCACCCACCCACTGAGACAGTGGGGCTGATCTATTGGGAGCTCACCAAGGCCAGCTGGACTGGGACTGAAAAAGCATGGGATAAAGCCGGATTCTCTGAACATGGTGGACAATGAGGGCTGATGTGAAGCCAAGGACAATGGCACTGGGTTTTGATCCTACTGCATGTACTGGCTTTGTGGAAGCCTAGCCTGTTTGGATGCTCACCTTCCTAGACCTGGATGGAGCAGGAGGACCTTGGACTTCCCACAGGGCAGGGAACCCTGACTGCTCTTCAGACTGGAGAGGGAGGGAAAGAGGAGTGGGGGGAGGGGGAAGGAAATGGGAGGCGGGGAGGAGGCAGAAATTTTTCAATAAAAAAAAAAAGAATGGCCAAGATCAAAACCACTAATGACAACTTATGCTGAAGAGGATGTGGGGTAAAGGGAACACTTCTGCAATGCTGGTGAGAATGCAAGCTGGTACAACCCCTTTAGATGTAAGTATGGCCATTAAGAAACAACCTTCCTCAAGACCCAGTAATACCACTGTTGGGTATATATCCAAAGGATGATCAATCATGCCACAAGGACATGTGTTCAACTATGTTCACAGCAGCTTTGTTTTTCATAGCCAGGAAACAACCTAAATGCCCCTTGATGAAAGACTGGATAAAAAAAAATGTGGTACATTTACATAACGGAGTACTACACAGCAGAAAAAAATAACGACATCTTGAAATTTGCAGGCAAATGGATGGATCTAGAAAACATCATATTGAGTGAGATAACCCAGGCCCAGAAAGACAATTATCACATGTACTCACTTCACTCATAAGTGGTTTTTAGACATAAAGCAAAGAAAACCAGTGTACAATTTCACAATCCCAGAGAACCTAGACAACAAAGAGGACCCTAAGAGAAACATACCTGGATCTAATCTACATGGGAAGTAGAAAAACAAGATCTCCTGAGTAAATTGGGAGCGTGGGGATCAAGGGAGAGTGCTGAAGGGGAGGGGAGAAAAAAGGAGGGGAGTGGAGAAAAATGTAGAGCTCAATAAAATCAATTAAAAAAAAAAGAATGTGTATACAAATGTTTTCAGTATTCCTAATAGCCAAAAAGTAGGATCAATTCAATCGTCCATCAACAATGAATGAAAGTAAGTAAGAGTTATATCTATACAATGGAGTATTGCTTAACAATAAAGAGAGTGAAGTATGGATGAGTGTTGTGGAGTACTTTGTAAAGGCGTGTTACATTTGTTTATGCTGCATTTGTTTAACTAGGCAAAGATGTGTTACATTTGTCTATGCTGCATTTAATTATGTAAAGATGTGTTGCTGTTTCATCTTGCCTGCCTAAGGTACCTGATTGGTCTAATAAAAAGCTGAATTGCAAATAGCGAGGCAGTAGAGGGATAGGTGGGGCTGGTGAGCAGAGAAAATAAGAAGGAATCTGGGCTCAGGTAAAGAGAATGAGAGAGGAGAGAACGAGGGAGAAAGAAAGGGAGACAACTGGGGCCATCCAGCCAGGTGAGCCCCCAGCTAGTCAGACATGGAGTAAGACATACAGAAGTGGGGGTGGGGGTGGTGATGGGTGGATGGGGAGTAAAAAGCCCCAAGGCAAAACACAGATAAAGAGAAACAGACTAAAACAAGAGTTAAGATAAGGTTGAATGTTAATAACTAATAATAAGTCTTCATGCCATGAATTGGGAGTTGGTTGGTGGCTCAAAAGAAAAATCCTAGCTGGGCGGTGGTGGTGCACGCCTTTAATCCCAGCACTCGGGAGGCAGAGGCAGGTGGATCTCTGTGAGTTCGAGGCCAGCCTGGTCTACAAGAGCTAGTGCCAGGACAGGCTCCAAAGCTACAGAGAAACCCTGTCTCAAAAAACTAAAAAAAAAAAAAAAAAAAAAAAATCCTGTTACATTTAGTGCCCAAAATGGGGCCAACATTTCCACATAGGGCCTGAGACAGTTGGAAAAAAAGAACAGAAAAAAACAAAGAAAAAAGCCAGCACACTAAGTAGAAATAGCAAACTAAGTAAAAATGCCTGCCCCAATGCAGTCACCAACTTCTTAGAGGTGAGATAGATGAATCCAGTTTCCAGTCAGGTTAGAGTCTGGCTCATACATCAGAGAATGCTGCAAGTGTGCAGATGTAGGCACTGGTAGAGAAAGTTCAGAAAGAAAAAAACCTCTAAGGTTACAGTGCACTTAAAAATGTGTGTAGGCTTAAGAAAGAAAAGGCATAGATAATCATAGAAAATATAATCTAAAAATAATAAAGCCTTTAAAGAAAAAATAAAGTAATATAAAAGGAATAAGCCACATCAAGATGGTAAATACACAGGGAGTGTGGATCCTTTATGGTGCCTTGTTGATTTTGAAATTTTTGATTGCTGATAAGCAAAGGACAGCTGCTGAGAGACATGGGATAGTAAGAGGGACTGCTGAATTAAACCTGCCGAGATACTTTAGGAATGCCTTAACTTTAAAATGGACATCAAAATATGTATTGAGTTGGGGAAGAGATTATGCTTTTTCCACAAGAAATGAAAGGCTGTGGATTCATGCAATGTTTTTGTTGTTGCTGTGTTTTTTGTTTGTTTTTCGAGACAGGGTTTCTCTGTAGCTTTGGTGCCTGTCCTGGAACTAGCTCTTGTAGACCAGGCTGGTCTCGAACTCACAGAGATCCACCTGCCTCTGCCTCCCGAGTGCTGGGATTAAAGGTGTGCACCACCACCACCCGGCAAGGATTCATGCAATGTTAATATAGATAATGTTTGACTAGGGAGACCTGAAAATCTTGGCTACAGATATAAAGAAATAAACTAAATAAACTTAGAAAAACTACAAGACAGGTAACATACCTACTCAAACATAAAACAAAAAATTATCTTTGGCTGGCTGTGTACAACACACAGCCCACACTTGTGTTAATGCAGATATGTATGTTAGAAAGTTTGTGTGTTTTCAGAGCAAGGGGACCAGTCACCAGTGAAATGGGTAACCCAGGTGATTCAGACTTTCAAGAGTGACTTTGGCAGTTTCCTCAGAGTTCTGCATCCAGAATAGCTTCAAGGCTGCTGGCTCACAGACTATTCTAGGCAAGACGTCAGATAAGTCTTGTGCTTTCCCACTGCACAGAGACTGTACAACAATGTTATAGCTAGCTTTATCAGGACTTGACCATTATTTCAATTTTTTTCAGGATTCCTAAAGAAGCTTTGCACACAGACAACAGGAAGCAGTCTAGAGAACACAAGGCCCACATTCCAAGAAGTGGAGTGGGTGGTTTTTGGTCATTTGGTGGGTTTTAGATGTTTGTCATCATTTGGGGGGAATATAGGATAAAAAGACAACTATTAACCTCAAATGTTTTATATAGGTATGGACTTTGATATACTGATACAAATTTAAAGATATTTTTGCTATCCTGAATATATGCTTCTACTCTTGGCTGGGGCATTGAGCTCATGCAGCTCATTTAAAAGTGCAATATATAATTAAGAAATGAAGGTTAGTAGTTTGTCATCTATAATAATAAAACCTGTAGTCTCATATTACATATGTTTTCAAGGTTAAATATAGATGTTCTTCAAAAACTTCAAAGACCTACAGAATATGACATTTTAAATGTTTTGTTAACATACGACTTTTCATTGACAGTGAGATGCATTTGTTCCTGACTGCGTCAATTTACTTCAGAAAGGCTGATAAGCATTGAAGAACCTCCCTAAGGAGCTTGCTTTCAATGTGGAAAAGCTAGCCATTTGGGCAACAAACTGCTCTTGCCTTGACTGCTGACATATACCATTTAAACTGAACATGTAGGACACAAAGGAAAGCAACTGCCAAACTTTGCCAAAACAAGGCAGGACAGTCCTTGAAATTCCTGCTTCATAGAAAAGTCTGCCAGATATTCTGCAGGACACAAAGGAAAGTGACTGCTGAACTTTGTCAAAATAAGGTGGGACAATTCTTCAATATTCCTTCAATATTCCATAGAAAAGTCTGCCATATATTCTAGGCCTGTAGGCCAAAGATGGATGTCCCAATGTTGCAGAGGAACCCTGGGTGACTGTCCAGAAAGCCAGATGTCTCTGTCATTTTGGACTCGGGTAATATTATATCCTTCTGGAGTCTTTAATAGAGTTGAAGACTAGATAGTTATAGTTACAGTTTTCCTTAGCTATGATAGGTAATTTAGCCACAGAGCTTTGGACTCATCAAGATAGGATAGATAATATAGTGATTTCTCTAAATTTGTCAAGTGCAAAGGGACTGGATATTCTACATGCAATTTTTTCAAAGATTTATTTATTATGTATAGACAGTGTTCTGTCTGCAAGTATGCCTGCACTCCAGAAGAGGGAACCAATTCTCATTACAGATGGTTCTGAGCCACAATTTGGTTGCTGGGAATTGAATTTCGGACCTCTGGAAGAGCAGTCAGTACTCTCAACCACTCTCTAGCCTTACCTGTAATTCTTACTTGATGACTGTATATAATCTTACTATGTTAAAGTTAAAACCTTTCTTTTTATTTAGTTAAAACGGGGAATATGAGCCTGGAAAGAGAAGTCCGACCTGAAAGATCACATGTTAAATGATTCCATTTGTAACAAATGTCCAGAATAGGTAAACACACAGACAAGAAGCAGAGACACACAGTTCAGAGGCTAGGGAGAGGGAAAGGATGGGCAGATGGAGAGCACAGATTTCTCTGCGGATATGAATATTCTAAAGAATTTGATAGAGGAAATAGTTTGGTGGATCCCATGGAACTGGAATTCTTGGCGGTTGTGAGCTACCATGTGGGTGCTGGGAGCCAAACTCAAGTCCTCTACAAGAGCAGCCAGCACCCTTAACTGCTGAGTCACTTCTCCGGCTCCAGCTATCATGTATTAGGTTAAAAAAAATGAGATTAAAAAATTCTTTGTGTATGTGTTTTTCTGTTGTTTCTTCAAAATGCATAACAAATTATTTTTGTGAAAAGCATATTTAAATTCTACAAAGCTCTATAAACCATGGTCATATGGTTTTGGTGTTTTGGTGTTTGTTTGTTTGTTTTTGAAACAGGGCTTCACATAACCTAGGCTGTTCTCAAGCTGTCGCCAATGCTGACCTTGAACAGATCTCATTAACTCCAGGAGAGTGCCGCTTTGGCCAGCTAAACATGTGGCTTATTAACTCAGAGTCCATGTCCGTGCCAGGAAGCCTACCTGAAGCCCCACTTCCTTCCTTTACTCTCAGCCCTGCCACAGCTGCTTATGCCTAGTGAAGCTTGGGCACATCGGGGAGACTACCAGAGACCACATAACTTCTTGTGACCTCCCAGGACACTTGAATGAAGGCTTCACATGAGAATCTGGAGGTCAAGTCACTCAGAGAAAGATCACTCTAGGGAACCAACAGCTGCTCCTTTCAGAGGAACTGCCACACACAGAGCAAGGAGGAAGCAAAAGCAAAACCTTTTCGAACTTTGTCAATTGTGAACTTGTTTGCTTCATCTTTAATGTCCTCAATGGTGGGAAGATAAAGGTCTCTTGGGATGCCGCCGTTCTCCTCATAGAGAAATTCAACTGTCTGCCGGGCGATATCCACCATGCCTGCAAACATAGCACACCAGTAACTCCTCAGGAGACATAATCTTCAGACCAACAGGGCACTTACTCGTGCCTGGAACGAAACAATGGAGAATGTTTCCGTGCCCATGTTGGGAGGACAGTTTGTACTCAGTTTAAATACTAAAGATATCACTTCTAGGAGCCTCAGATCTATCTTGCTAAGTGTGCCAAGGAGTGAGAGCACCTGAGTTAGCACTGCTGATGTGCAAGAAGTGAGAGCACCTGAGTTAGCGCTGCCAGTATGCATCAGCAGAGCAGGAAGAGTTGGAGCCCCAGGCCAGGATGGTTAACAAGGCATACAACTATGCTGCATTTAACTCGGGCTAACTGAAGAACAAATGGGGCAAACAGGGAGGAGGAGAACATAAGAGCAGTGTTTGCTTCTGACTTTGCACACTATTTAGAAGGCAGAGAGGACACTAAGAACCTTCTACTCACTACTGAGATGTGCTGTGGGATTTTTGTTTGTTTTGAGAGGATCTCACTATGTGGCCCAGGATGGTCTTGAACTTGTCACTTTGTATCACAGGACTGCACCACTATATTCAGCTGCTTTGTTTTTCCTTTCCATCAGAGAGGATATGATTATACTTATTAGCAAAAATGGCATTATCATATTAATTATATTAATAAGCCAAGTAAAGAGATGTTCAAACAGTAACAAAACAAAAAGCACTGTGGGGAGTTCAGCAAGGTGTTTCCTTTTGCTGTAGCTGTTTCAGACCCACAATCCTTAGCTACCGCGGACAAAACAATATGGGTTGACAGGAGACTGTTTTTAAACAGCCCAGCCATCATACAGCTACAGTCTTCCATTCACTGGCCTTTCTATAATGAAAAGGGGTAGCAATGTGAGCACACTCTAAAGGAAGTTGCAATTACAGAAGGACGCCATGGAAAGCAGCAGCAGTCACCGGGGTGGGCAAGAAGCTGGGCTCAGCATTACAAGATTACAGAACAGTAATCTTTGTATCTTTTTCAAAAGGAATAGTACAGAGGAGGAAAAACTACTGTTTAAGGAACAAGTCAGGGGACACAGGGAAATTCCATGTTAAACCTTCCAGGTCTTGTGGGTGGCCCATTAGCCTTCCCCATAGGACTCGGTGACAGCAGCTGTGCTCTGGGACAGCAGCTGTGCTCTGGGTGCTGGGAGCTATCCCCCAACCTCCTTCTCACCTTTGTCACCACTCTGTTGAAGGGGAAACGACACCACCACCATCATTGCTGCTATGACACTGAGGACTGTATTGAGAGCACTACTATACACCAGATGCGCTCTTAGGAACATTCATTGATTTCACACATGCTCATGAGGTAGACTCCATTCAAGATGGGGAAGCCCAAGCTCCATCAGCTGATAAACAGCCCATCTATGATTGCAGATGTGAACACTCTTCACCAGGCCACACAGCCTCCCAGGGCAACTATTCCAGCTTCACAAGTCACACTGACAAGAAAGATCAAGTCTAGCAATGAGGGCAAAGGACCCTGAGTTCACTGACATGCATAGGGTAAGACACTGTCAAGCCAGATATGCCATTTGAGGAGTACTTCTTCTCAACTCTATCTCCCTCATCCCTCAAGCCTCTGAGTGACTCTTCAGGTAACAGAACACAGCAGACCTAGTTGTAAAGCGCCCTTGATCTGGTCCAGGCCCGACTTTCGCTCAGCTTCATTGCGGAAGCGTCTTCGGATGGTAGGAAAAACCTTGGTCTCCCATGCTTTCACCAACAGGGCATAATGGTCCTCCTGCAGGGAGAGGAAGCCTGTGACCTGAGGAAGGGCTTCATGCCGGCACCTGTAGGACCTGCCCTGCTCAAGCCTGGCCTAAACACACACATTTAGGAACCTCCCCCCCCCCCCCCCCCCCCCCCCCGCAGAAGGCCTTCATCCCCCACCACAGCAAGCCCCACCCCCAGCAAGCCCTTCCTCCCCAGCAAGTGCCTCTTTCCCTTCAAAGCCACCAAAGGGTTCTCACTATAGTCTAGGATACCTGCTGAGCTACCATGAAGGTACCTCACCCTTCAACAGGTAGACCTCTCTAGGGCAGCCCAGCCTAGTAGACATGGCTGCTCATGGGTGGTTCAGAGTTGGCATTTGCCAAGGTAACTACTCACACAAGGACATAGCTAAAAGCTAACATCATAGGTTTTATTCCCGAGGTTCTTACCTGTGGGATGTCATCATCATCATCATCATCACTTTCATCATCTGCAATGGGAGGTGGATGGGGGTCTGGGCCAGAGGTGATGAAATTCTCATAGCTGAGTTCGACTTTATAATGGCAGGAGGTATCACTATCATATTCTGTAACAAAACACAGTTAGGCCCTTTCCCTTTCTATATCTTCTATCTTCTTTCACAGGTCTAGGGATGGGATCTTATCTACTCTAGGTATGGCTTCTAACATTAAGATACATGCCTAGCTTCTGTCAATGTATGTATGTATGTATGTATGTATGTATGTACCTGTCTGTCTGTCTGTCTGTCTGTCTGTCTGTCTAAATGTTGAAATAGGGTCATGCTAAGTTGCTCAGGCTGGCCTTGAACATACTCTATAGCACACACAGGCCTTGAATTCATTATCCTCCTGCTTAAGCCTCCTGAATCACCTAACCAGGCTTAATATGATTTTTAAAAAATGATCAGGAAACATTGCAGCACACAGTTTTCTATCCATGTCCTTAATTCTACCAATTTATTATTGACGATCTCAGTTTAAAGGTATTTTTAAAAAACGAGTAACACTATCAAGTGAAGTAAGTGATTTCACACAAATGTCAGGGTTCTTAGCTTCCTACACATACTTCCTATACCTACACTTTTATGTAGTGGGAACACTCCTGGTTTGATACCTTCTCCTGTGTCTTTTTTTAGGAAAGCCTCTCACTGAATTTCAGATGCCCACCCTAAGTGGACTTGTGAAATTCACAGCACTCCTGATAGCACTAGCAGCAGGGCTAAAAGATGATGTGACTTACGTTGCTGGGCTGTGGCCACTGCAGCAATTCGGCATGGTGGCCCATGAGTGCCTGGGTCTGATGCAATACTGGTGCCAGCATCGTTGTCACTGTCAGATGCCATGGCAAATGGCAGAGCCTCAAAGTTAGCGCTGATCTCCTCTGCCAGATCAGTGCACAGGTCTGCAGCATTACGATGGGCCTGTCCTTCAGCATATGCAAATGGGCGGGAGCCAAAATTGGCTCGAGTTTTTGTGTTCTAGAAAAAGCAAATAAAAGATTTAGGATTATTTAGATTTTCTTTTTTCTTTTTAAACAACAAAGTGCACTTCAGTGAATATTAAGCCTAAAGAATGGCCCAGGAGTGGGAAGCAGGAGAAATAGGCAAAGGAGCAGGTATGTGTGTGCTATGCCTGGAGTGCTGCAAAACGCACCACACATGCTCAGGTTCCTTGCCACTCACTGTCTCTCAGGCTCTTACCCTCTCCTGGTTACCAGTATATTACTACATAGTCCATGCTCACCTCAAACTTTCAATAATCATCTTCTTTCAAAATTTATTTTATGTACACAAGAATTTTGCCTGCATGTATGTCTCTGTATCTCATGTGTGCCTGGTATCTGAAGATGCTAGAAGAGAGCGTTGGGTCTCTCCGAACTGCAATTATAGGTGGCTGAGCATCTCCAGCTCCAACAATCTTAATTCATCTCTCAAGAGCAGGATTACAAGTGTGCGCAACACACCTGGTCAATGGCTCTGTACCCAGCACTACTCACACGCTACTCATCTCTCTCTCTGTCTGCAACATTCTTCCCATTAACTTTCCAAGACTAGCTAATGTCCAGGCCTGGCTTAATCATCATGTCTTCAGAGGGCAGGGATATGCTTGGTACTCAAGAGACTAGTTCCCACTCTAAGTACTTAATAGTTTGTGATTATATACATGTTTCTGTGATTATCTGATTAATTTCCAATTCCTCCAATTGATTACAGTGTGAGAGAGATAGACAGCATTAACATTTTGTTCTCTGTTTCAATTCAGAACATGATGTAGTACTGACACATAGACTCTGGGTATATATATATTTGTTGAATGAATGAAAGCAAGAGACAGGGTGAGACAGGAAGATCAGGGAAGCAGTTCATCTTGAACATGGGTTCTGCTGCTGCCTAGCTGCTGAGTACATGAGGATGGGCATCTGGACTGGGAAGTGGACACACATTAGGGGCTGCAGCATGTCATCAGTAATAATATCCCATAGAACAGCAGGTGTTCCTGGGTGCTCCTTCACAGGCAACAGAAGCCCTTGGGCAGGGAGGGAGGGAGGGAGGAAGGAGAGAGAGAGAGAGAGAGAGAGAGAGAGAGAGAGAGAGAACGCTCTGGGGGAAGAGGAGTATTGAACTTTTGAGTCTTTACCAGAGGACAATTGTCCAGATTTCTGCCATACTACATGACTTAGAAGGTCAGTCTTATAAGCTTTTTTCAGAGACATTTCACTGCCATTTCTTTCCTTGGTAAGGAAGGATGGCTAAGAGGTGGTCACAGCAGATTCGTACTAAATTCTGGACACAGCATCATTCAAATTAAGACTGCAGGGTCCACCAGGGGAAGGAAGCACTTGTCCAGACTTGCCATGTCCTATCACTATGCAAAGGATGGCTAGACAAAAGCTTTTCTCATGTCCCTTCTGGTCAGGAATACATTTCCTTAAAGAATTTATTCTTCTTTCCTATCATGGTGACTTGCCTTTTTCTGAATGTGCACCACAGGCCACATTCCTCCAGAGACATCTTCCAGGTATGGTGTGAGCCGCTGCCCGCAGTATGTGAAGTACACCCGGCCTTTGGCTGGCTGCCCTGGAGGAGGTGGGGTCCCCTCGGTCCTTTCCCAGCCAATTCCTGCCACATCACCTACAGCAGAGAGCAGGAAGGGCACACATTTTCCCATCTTACTATCAAGTGACTGAGGGACTAAGTTACAAGATAGTGGCTTTAAGGGTAATGGCTTCAGAATGTGAGAGCTGTGGTGCAACTAGCAGACAACAAGGGCAGGTGTTTGGCTGTCACTCAGAGACAAATGGCCCATTTCCAACTGCCAAGATTATTTTAACTTTTAACCCATCTAGCTCTAAGGCTGGTCCCCACAGAAGCATGCAGAGTCAGAAGGCCCCACTGCACTCACCAGGAGAGAGTGTGACATCTAGGCGGACACTCTTCCACTGTAGCAGACTGGAGCCATTGTAGTGTACAGCTCGGCCATTACTGGGAGGAGAACAAGGGGTCAAAGCTGAGACTCACCAGCCATGTGGAGGGACAGAAAGAAGAAAGGAGGGAGAGAAGGGGCAGGCAAGGAGGAAACCCCACAGTTGTAAGCAATGCTTTCCTAAACACTAACAGATTTCCAATTGGCACTATCTACATATGGCTTGGGGATATCATACTGTGCCTTTAGTATTACAACAGCCTAGCAAATCCCTAGCCTACATCATAGCAACATGGTATATGGGTTCAAATATGTTTGGGAAATGAAGAAAAACAAGTCTCTTGTTGCAGGATAACTAGAAAGGGATGGTACTGAGGAACCATAAACAACCAAAGAGGAAAACAAAACTTCGCTGTCCCCACTTCCTCAGACACACAACCACACTTTGGCTCCCTGAATATCCATAAACACCTACAGGAAGTCACTTTCCCGAGAATACTGACCCACTTTTAAGACAAGGTTTCACTATGAAGCCCTGGCTGGCCTCGAACTCGCTATATAGACCATGTTGCCCTCAACCTCACAAAGATTTGCTGGGATTAAAAGCAAGACCATCCAGCAGCACTTTTTCTCTTTAGCTGTAGCAGGAACAGTCACTTACTTGTGGAAAAGGCAAGTGCCGACTGGATTGGTCCATGCCCCATCACGCTTCTCAGCTTCTGTAGCAAAGCCAAATGAGACGATTGGTCCAGTGTCATCATCAGTATCTCCATAGGAAACAATCTCAATCTCCCAGTAAAAAGACGGGGCCTGAAGAGACACCAGAGAGGGTGAGACTCAGAAGGCAACAATAGACAAGGCATACCACCTACCTCTTCTTACCAGTTTCAAGTATAGGAAGAGGCAGGGTTGTCATGAGCCTCTCACCTGAACTGGTAGTGGGGAGGTGGCATAGATAAACGTGCCCCGGGGAAGACCTCCACCAGCGCTGGGGTCAGCCAGGAAGGTGACAGAGGTGAGGTGAGATGAGAACATGCAGGCACGAACTGGAGGGAATACTCGAGAAGGGCTCCAGGTGATCTCCTTGGGCTGCAGAAGGAAGAATTTCACTCAACAAAGCAGGCAAATCTCCTTACTCTCTCAGAGAAGAAAATCATTTTTATCTGATATGATTAAAATCTTGTTTCTCTGCTCTTTCTATTTTAATTTTTTGTTATATGGCTGGGAAGGGATTCCAAAGTTTTATACCTGCTAGGCAAGGACTCCCATTCAACTACACCATCCCTGTACAGCCCTAAATATAAATTATATTAAAAATATATCTTTGGGCTACAGAGATGGTTTAGAGGTTAACCGCATTGGCTGCTCTTGCAGGGGATCTGAGTTTACTTCCCAGCACTCAATTCTAGGGGTCTGATACCCACTTATGGTCTCCTCAGGTACTGTGGCGTAGACACAGGCAGGCAAAACAACCACACACAAAGTTAAGTCTTTAGAAGAGGAAAGCTTTATTTCTATTTTATTTTATTTTGTTAAGTCTAGCTTTTCCCCCAACATAAACTTAATTTTTTATTTTATTTATATTTTTTTGTTTTTTGTTTTTTTGAGACAGGGTTTTTCTATGTTGTCCTTGCCATCCTGAAACTTGCTCTGTAGACCAGGCTGGCCTTGATCACTTTCCCTGTGTCTAGTCCTACTGAAATTACTCTCCTGAATCCCATCTGCTTATCTTCTTACTCAGCTTTCCATTTCCCCTTCTTGTGCTTGTAATGAGATATTATATATATATATATATATATATATATATGTATGTATATGTATATTTTGGTTTTCCCCTTAAATGACATTTTTCTCTCATCATGTTCATCCTCACATAGCTCAATGTATACATAAGACACTCTTAGTTCAGTGCATAAAGAGAAGCTGTATTCCAAGGACACTGCTCAGATGGGTAACAGTGTGTGTTGTAGGTCAGCTGCTTGTCTCCTTGTGCTTCTAATACTTCACTCAAGTGCCAGGCTTCCCTATGAGACACAGCTCCTCTCCACCCACCAATTTCAACACATCCTACACAAAGAACTGTAGCCATGAGAGGATAAGGCTGCAATCACAGGCCTGCCAATAGCAGCCCAAGGAGTAAGTGTACACAGCTTATGGATGGTGGACACTGCTGTTGATGGGCAGTACAGAAAGGGACTCACCAGGGAAAAGTCAGATGAGAACACACTTGCCTTTAAAACCACACCTCACTGTTTTTACCATAATAACTGAATATGCTGAGATGCCAAGTGATGTTTGCGCATGCTTTTATTAAATGCAGCAATTTATTTACACGCCTCATATAACATAAAATCTGTCCATCTCAAGTTAAAAGTCTGTGTCTTTTGATGTTTGTGGAGCCATGTAGTCATTACCACATTCTGGTCTAGAGCATTTGTTTTCTAACTGTAAGCAATCCCACGCTCATCAGAAGTCAAGCCCTAGTCTTTCACTTGCTTCTCTCCTCCCCAAGCCCCTGTTGACATCAATCTGCTGCTTCATCTTTTCTGTGCACACAAACAGAATCAGGAAATCTATGGTACTGTGTGGTTGGCCTTAATGCAGTTATGCCATAGCTTGTTGCTTGAATATTATTATTATTATTATTTTATTTATTTATTTATTTATTTATTTATTTTTGGTTTTTCGAGACAGGGTTTCTCTGTGGCTTTGGAGCCTGTCCTGGAACTAGCTCTTGTAGACCAGGCTGGTCTCGAACTCACAGAGATCCGCCTGCCTCTGCCTCCTGAGTGCTGGGATTAAAGGCGTGCGCCACCACCACCCGGCTTGAATATTATATTTTACAAACTCATTCAACATTTGATGGGTATTTCAGGCCATTTTCACTTTTGACTATTATGAATAAAATTGCTGCAAGCATAAAAAATGCAGCAAATTTTCATATTTGCTATTTTTATGTTTTAATTTCTATTAGTCATGTTCTAATACAGTGGTTCTCAACTTTCCTAATGCTAAAATCTTTTAATACAGTTCTTTGTGCTATAGTTACTGCAAACCATAAAATTATTTTCATTGCTACGTTGTACTTATAATTTTGCTACTGTTATGAATCGTAATATAATTAGAGACAGAGGGTCACGACTTACAGGTTGAGAACTACTGCTCTAATACAAAGAACATAACTTTTTAGTTTTGTGGGTTTATTTATTTATTTATTTATTTTGCATACTTGCAAATAGATGTAGATGCATTGAGTGTCTCCTTCAGTTTATTTTTTGAGATAGGATCTTTCACTGATTTGGTTATACTGGCTGGCCAGAGAACCCTATAGGTACTTCTGTTTCTGGCACCCTGGTATGGGGATTACAGGTGCATGTCTCCATGTCTGGCTTTTACAAGGGTGCCGGGAAACCAAACTCAGGTCTTCAAGTTTGCACGGCAAGCATTTTACCATCTCTCCAGTTCCCTAATTTTTTTTAAAAAGTGTTTTTGTTATTCATAATTCAAATAAATTAATAAATTCTGCTCCCTAGTATTATGCTCCAATATTCAGAATGTCAGTTCAGTATTCTTTGGCATCCAAAGGTGGCAGTACAGCTGCAAAAGGACTGGACAGGTCTCATTTTAGGCAAGAGTTCCTCCTCTATGCTATACTCTCAGTCCCATACGCTCGTTCTAATGCCGCACTCTACTGCCTGTCCTTCTTTAACGGCAGAGTCACAGTCTGCAGGGAGGCATTTAGGTCTCACCTGTCTCCGATCAGCCTGCAGTGGAGGTGGAGGAGGTCGAGCACAGTCCCGGTAGAGCATCCTGAGCCGTTCACACTGCACCTCAACAACTGCAAGCCTCTCTCCTGTGGAGGGACACAGGAAATGGGAGCTGAAACAGCAATATTCACCTATAAAGACCATCTCTATCCTTACAAAAAAGAAAATGCCCTGCACCATTTGTCTCCTCACAAAGTTCAGCAGCAAGGTACATTGGGCGCAGGCCTGGCCGTGGAGTAGAGCAGCCTAAATTTGGAGCATCAGCAAGGATAAGGTACTCCCATGTCTTTCAACTGCAACCCAGGGCAGTGAGGGCACCCATGCCTCCAGAGGTTTTGAAGATAAGATGGTGTGACTCAAGCCGAGCTTTGAGGCAAGTCTCAGACACTGGATAAACACTCAGCAAATGACAACTATGATTCTTATCATCTGAAAAATGGAGCCCACTTCTTTATTTTATGTTTTTAAAATAGAGCCTTTGTATTTAGCTAAGGTTGACCTAAAACTATTTAGCTCTAGCTGACCAGGAAGTTCTGATCCTCCTGCCCCAATCTCCAAAGTTACAGAAATATAGGAATACCCAACTCATGCCAAGTGAAGGTCATTACACTTAAAATTCAAGTTGATTTTAAATATTAACGTTGGCTGGGCATAGTATTGCATGCCTTTAATCCTAGCATCCAGGTTGGTGGAGCTGAGTTTGAAGCCATCCTGGCCTACATCAAAGTTTCACATATTGGAGAGGTAGCTCAGCAGTTAAGAGCACTGGTTGCTCTTCCAGAGGACCCTGGTTCAATTCCTAGCACCTACATGACAGTTCATAACTAACTGTCTATAACTCCAGCTCCAAGGGATCCAACACCCTCACAAAGACACATCTGTATGAGACATAAAAAATACAAACAAATCCTTAAAAATTCATTAATAAAAAAAGTTCCAAACCTGCCAGGGCTACATTGTGAGAAACAAAACAAAACAAAACAAAACAAAAACCCTGCAATTCTTAAATGCAGGCTATCCTGAGGAAAGATGTCACCACAGACTCTTCATATTAATGTAAATGTAGAAGAGAAAATACGAAAACACTCAGGCATGGGCCTGGTGCTCACTGAAGAGTACTGCTTTCCTGGCTAGCGGGGGTGAAGGAGCCCTGTCTTTGGAGCTCAGTGAATGTGGACTGTGAGTACTCTCATCATTCCACAGACATGGCACCGGCACTCATTTGGCACTCACCAGCACTGCACTCCTGGGCTACGAGGTTCAGAACTTCCACGGCTGCTGGACACTGCTGTATGAATTCCTCACAAAACAGGCTGTCTTCTAAAAGCTGCGCCATGACCAGGCATGCTCTTAATGTTAAAAGATTCACAACATTTCAAAGTCATCAATGTTGTTCATTCTTTAAGATATCAACTGTGAAACATTTCAATCAATTTTGTCATTTTTACATCTTATTTTTCCACAGCAGACTGGCTTAGAAATATATAGTTGGTCCTCCATATTCATGAGGGTCTGGACCTATGGATCTGACCATCCAAACTGAAAATATGTGGAAAAAGCTTCCGCTGAAGGAATGTATATGAACATTCTTTTCTGGTCACCATCCCTGAACAACACTAACTAGTACCACAATCCTTCCACAGCGTTGGCACTACACAGGGAGTCCAAGAAATCCAGATACTCCTTACAGTACATGGAGGACATATGGGTCCCATGCTTGTGTATTCCGTCCCATTCTACATGAAGGTGTGAGAAGCCACAAGTTTGGCATTTGAGGATGGCTCTGTAACCAGTTCCTCAAAAACACCATGAAGTGGCTGTCTAAGAAGCCTTTTTCCCAGTCATTGCTGCGATGCAGTTTCCACTAGGAGATAAAAACTGCTGGATGGCCACTTGCCAAAGCTCCGCCTCACTGTGCCTTGTGAGCAATGACAGAGCTCCGGAAATAAGAGGGAAAAAGAGGTGGAAAATCTATATGCTGATTTCTCTCACTTGAGTCACCAGACATTTGAAAAGTTTCTGAGAAGTTCATTGTGAAGAGAACTGTGTTACTCTTGTTTAGTAGAGAATAAACATATTTGTAGACAAAGGTATCCCCTCTCTGACATAGAACTAAAAGCATTCTCTCATTTTCCTGTCACCAGGTTGGAAAGTGATGGACCTGGGTCATTTAAGAAAAGTAGCTGGGCGATGGTGGCATACGCCTTTAATCCAGCACTTGGGAGGCAGAGGCAGGTGGATCTCTGTGAGTTCGAGGCCAGCCAGGTCTACAAGAGAAACCCTGTCTCGAAAAACAAACAATAAAAAGAAAGAAAGAAAGAAAGAAAGAAAGAAAAGTGGCTTGTGGAAAAGGAGGGGCAAGGAGGGAGGGGAAACGGGGAAACTGCGGTTGGCATATAAAATAAATGAAATAATTTAAAAAAAAGAAAGAAAAGTGGCCATGTGATCCTGCAGCAGAGCAGTCAGTGCAGTATCAAATGTAAGTCACACAGCACACTATAGCAGCGGGTCCTCTCGGGGGACTGGCTCAACCTTCTGAGGCACAGTAACTTGGGAGGCAATCAGAGTTGCAGGAACTGAGACATGAGCTTTGGTTTATGGTGTGTGACAATGTGCCTGTTACCTAGCTGGCATGAGCTTCAGGCTATGAACCCTCTAAGGCCAGGTCAACTTACCTTGTTCGAATTTCAGCCAAGAGCCGGACAACTGCCATGACAGGTGCTGAGCCATCTCCTGTTGCAGGCAGTGAGGTGTGGATAGAGAGGCTTCCCTCCTGAGGGAGCAGCATGGACTGCACCGCCTGGACTACCTTCTCAGTAATGGACAGCTTATGAAGAGGCAGCGCCTATGGTGGGAGTGAAGGCACCACAAAGGGGACAGAGAACAAAGGTGTTATGAATAAATATGTGGCTATCAAAATCACTGCAGAAAATCATAAACTGGGTCAAAGCAACCAAAAATAACATAATCTATGAAATCTCCCCAGTTAACAAATGATGAACTTTCCCACCAATGCTGAAATCTTTACAATCAGTATGTAAACACATATCACAGGTGAAAGTGAATCCCTTCTCTATAGTGTTTGCATGCCCCACAGCAACACAATATTGACAAAGCAGGTAAGCATCACCTTACCTCTGACCTTGGAACACAAAGTCTAGACAAGGGAATAGTCAGTGTGTCTGCTGCTTGAGATGTCCTTCGGCAGTCTACAGGAGGGAATCTTACTGTAGCTATACCTTCCTGTTCATTGATAGAAGCCACAACTCCAATGCTTCCTGATATTCCTCTACCTAAAACCTAGAGATGGAGATTATTAACACTGTCTGCCATGGTCAAGTGGGAGCAGCTATCTAGAAGGACAAGAGGGAAGGACTACACAATTGTCACTGTCAATGCTATAATAAACCACTGATTCTGATGGCGATCCAAGCCTAAGACACGATCAAAATAGCAGGGCCGCAACCTCACAGCAATATGAGACATACCATCATCTCAAACTTTCATCATCAATGCTACCCTAGGATACGAATACCATAGTTAACATCATACAGTTCTGCATTAGCATTTGAATAATGTACAGAAGGATGTCGATGAGAACCTAGGACTCCCTCAGATTTGTTCCTTAGCATCAAGGAACAAGGTCCTTCTGGGTAAATGATAGCTGTCTAAGGCCACTGGTTAATGGAGGAGCAGTAATAATGCCTGGGGAAAGCAGTGGTGGGTTACCTGGACCTCGGAGCCTATCTTGATTGTCTCTTTAAAGCCTCCAAGTGCACAGAGTGCAGCAACAGCCTGGCGTGCGATCCTCTGAAGTTTGGCAAGTTTCCTGCCACTGCTGCTGCCATTTTCCAGGATACTTTCTGCATATTTCCCCAGTTGTGGAATGTACATCAGTGCTCTGGACAGAACCTGTGTGTAACAAGGAGGATGACAGAGCCTGGAAAGACAGCTCCATAGTTAAAAGCACTGGCTGCTCTTGCAGAGGACCTGGGTTTGGTTCCCAGCACCCACATGGTGGTTCACAACTATCTTTAACTCTAGTTCCAGGGGATCTGATGACAATCTCTTCTGACTTCCACAAACACCAGTCATGCATGTGGTACACATATGTAGGCAATACATAAGGTATGCAAATGTAGGCAATACATTCACACTAAGATAAAATAAATGAATCTTTTTTTTGTTTACTTTGTTTTATTTTTGAGACAGGTTTCTCTGTGTAGCCTTGGCTGCCCTGGAACTCACTCTGTACACCACACTGGCCTCAAGTTCAGAGATCTGTTTGCCCCTGCATCTTGAGTACTGGGATTAAAGGTGTCTGGCCTTTAATTGCCTAGCCAATAAATAAATAATAAGGGGGGAAAAAAAGGAGGCCAGGCACAGGGAAGAAAATATTGGCTACTGGTCCCAAGAATAGTGGAATGACTAACAGTGCCCTGGGGTCCAGCTATCACATGAACTCTGCATATAGAAGAGACCAAAATTACTATACTAGGTGTGACCAGTAACATTCTGCCCTCAGGTACCTTTGTATAATCAGACAGATCTAGAAATATACAACTTCATAATATGGGAGACTCTAACACTGTATTACAAACCCACTAAAATTAAGCAGTCATTCACCTGAGGGGGCAATACCCAAGGCCTGTATCTCAACATTCAGCTCTAGGGCGTGTTTCAGGCTCTAGCCTGAGGAGTGGCAGTGGAAAGGGAAACTAGTTATAGAGCTGCAGTTCAGGCAACTAGACTACCGTTGTGATGGAGCAATGCAAGATGGGAGCTCTTGGCAGTGCAATCACATACAAAGGCCTCCTTAGGACTGCAGGTATGCTGAACATGGCCAATAAATCAAGGATACATGACACCATAATGTCAGTACCAAGCTGATGCAAGCAAAAGGAAACAAGAACTGCCACTGTCTCCCTGACCACTGTCCTGACATCTGCAAGTCTGCAAAGTCAGAACCAGCAGAGGCAGGGGAGACTCCAGGAGAGCAGGACTGTCTGACTAATTGGGAACACTCACTACTGGGAAGACCCTTGCTATGTATGACTATAATGCTGCTTCATTCTTGCTCCCTTGGCTGAACAGAAGCCCCATGCTAACCTTTTCTGCCGTTGTGGTCCAAATCTGAGCAGCATTTGATTCAGGCGCCATTAGCAGGCTATGAAGCAAGGCAATCACTTCTGCAGCCATGCTGTTTGCCACATGCCCACTGATGAAGGGTCGCACAGGGTCAGTCCTACAAGTGCCAACATGAATAACTTTCAATGCTCAATGATGTTTAAAAGTACAAAAAAGCGATTTCAGAGTGAATGAGGATAAAAAGATTTCCTGCTTATACATGGCAAAGGGCTTACATTTGACTGGGAGTTTATTGACAGTCAAGCAAAATCAACACTAGGAAGAAACCACTTCTTGAACTTTCTTTGTGCTATGTGAAGAATCTGAGTATCGTCTGTCTCCCAAGGGTTCACAGTAATTAAAAGTGGTACTGATGGTAGGCAGTGAAACCCATGGGAGGTTCTTAGATCACTGGGGACTTGCCTTTGCAAGGCTTATTTCCAGCTAGGGCTATATAAAATAAAAGCCTGAGTTTGGCTCATTCAGTGCTCCTTTAGCTCCTAACTTGAAATGTAAAACAATTGCTTCCAACAGGATCTGTTATGACACAACCAAGAACTGGGCCAATACCAGTACTATGCCCCAGAAGCTCTAAACCATATCTAACCTGTATCTCAAGTTAGGAAGTGCTGACTAGCACATTCTGCAACAATGGACCCTAAGCTGTTTTTCTGGGTTTTTTTGTTTGTTTGTTTGTTTGTTTTTAACCACAGAAACCTTGGGAATCAAAGACAGGCACAGGCTGCAGCTATTCCTCACCTATGAGTGCACAACACCATGATAAGCTCCTTGACTCTAACCCTAGAAAGGGAGGTGTGTGGTCAGTTGGGACAGTGAGGAAGCACTATGTGCAAAGCAGTTCACTAACACTCAGAAGACTCCCTTATCTGTCATGTCCACTTGGCTCTCATGGCAGCTTCAGCACTGCCTCTGTGGTTCTCCCCTGGAGCAATCCTACAACCATGAGTGGTTCTGGCCTCTCCTTCTTATTTTCAGCAGGTTAAGGGATGGTATACAATTAAAACCCTACTATCAAACACATTATGCAGTATGTCTGGAAGAATCCCTACAGGTGGTACCTCCTTGAGAGGCCTACCTGGCAAGTTCAGAGTTCCTCTCTCGGCAGATGGAGGTTTGGGCAGTTTTCTTTTTGTCTCCCGTAGACAGGCCGCTCACAGTCTCTGGGTTGATGGATTCCACTGGTGGTCCGACACTGACAATGAGGCCTGACTGTGCCCACTTGGTTGCTTTCCGAAGGGCAGCTGAGGCCTCCTCTGTGATCACTTCACAGCAGCCACCCTGCATTTGGGTTGAAGACAGCACACTGTTCATTTCATTCTTCCTAACTTATGTTCTCTCAGATCTCCTCCCGTCACCATACACAACATGAAACATATCACAGGACAGACATTTCCATAAACTCGGAATCCTTTAGATTTTGCTTTGTAAATGGTGATTTTGTGATTCTTGGGTTCTGCTCTAAACACATCTTACAATCTGATTGATTGGTTTTGAGTTAGGTTTGTTTCTAGATGCGCTAATGAATTTAGTCATCTCTTATTTATAGATACAGAAATTCTATTTTATTTGGTTTTCAAATAAAACAGAAGAAAAGAATATGCTGTTGTCTTATGATGTACCCCTGGATAACCTGGAACTTTTTTCTTTTTGGTTTCTTGAGACGGGGCTTCTCTGTAGGTTTTTGTTTTTTTTTTTTTTTTTTTTTTTTTTTTTTGAGCCTGACCTGGAACCAGCTCCCGCCTGCTTCTGCCTCCTGAGTGCTGGAATTAAAGGTATGTGCCACCACCACCCAGCTAGCCCGGAACTCTTGAAATGTCTATTCACCCATGCTTGACACTAATGAGTATATACATCTCATAACAATACCTGTTTTAAAAAAGTTGTTCATCATTGTTGCTTTTATTCCTTTAATGAGTTGTGAATGCGAGCATGTTTTATATCTTTATGATCTTTTTGTCTATAATTCTCTTTTGTCTGTCTTTTTGAGATTGGTTAGCTTCAAACTTGTGATATAAAATGGGAAACCTTAAACTTCTGACCCTCCTGCCTCTTCCACATCTGGAGCACTAGGATTACAGGTGTATGTCACCACTCCTGGTAAAACAAAGTGCTGGGGATCAAAGTGCTGAGTTGCATCCTCAATCTTTCACCTCTCTTCAATTTCATAATTATTTTATGACTATAAAACTTTCTTAAAAGGGCTAAGAAAAATATATAGGTCAAAATTAAGTTATTTTCCTAGAAATGTAGTTCAGTTGGTGGAGTGCTTATCAAGCATGTATGAGACTCTGGGTTTAATCTTCAGCCCTGCAAAACCAGGCATGGTGTCGTAATCTGTAATCCCAGCACTTGGGAAGTGGGGGAAGTAGAAAGTTACTCTTGGCTATTTAGTAAATTTGAGCTAACATCTCATATATCATATTCATGTTGCTCAGGTTAGCCTTAAACTGAGCTTCAGCTGGGACTACAGGCCATGTCACCACACCCAACTGAATTAACTCTTAAAATAACGACTTCTTTCAAAAGCCCAAAGTGTGACAAATGAGTTCTTCCATCAGCTTTCCTCATGAGGTTACCTTGGTCATGTCTCGGTCCATCTTCACAACTTTTTCCATGTTGGCGCCAGTACCAAGTCGAAAGGGTCGTCCTTCTGAGCTACTGCAAAAAAGAAGGCAGAGAGGCCTTTTACTTTACGGAGAGTGTCAGAACGGGGCACGTGTATTCAGCAAACAGTGCTCAGGCCCTGTTTAGATGCCAACACTGGCTTCATATTGTGTGTGTGTGTGTGTGTGTGTGTGAGAGAGAGAGAGAGAGAGAGAGAGAGAGAGAATACATGCTCCACAGCATGGGTGTATACATCATAGGACAATTTATAGGAGTCTGTTCTTGCCTTCCATCAAGTGGCTTCTGGACACAAACTCGGGTCACCAGGCTTAGTGGCAGTGGGTTTTATCTGCTGAGCCATCATCTTACTGGATTTAAAATTAGCTCTTAAAAATCCATAGACTCTTTTTAGAAAAATAACTTTCATAATTATAGATATTTTAGGACCCAAAACAAAGTCTGTTTTTAAGAATTCAGATAAACATGGCAGTTTTAAGGAGTTATAAGGCAGTTATAAGGAGGTAGCCTGGTACACAGGAGGTTCAACAGCAGCATGAATGCAGTGCCTGAGGGAAGGCCTGCCTTTTGCTCCTAATAATCTAGCACCCTCTCCTCCAGAATGGGCCTCTTTATATCAGTTTTGTGATGGTTGTGCAGCCACATGCTCTTGGAGAGTTCTTCACCTGAGCACTTATTATGACGATGCTCAGATGAGGTCACTTGCTTTCATTATGCTGTCCTGGCAAACAAGGGACCCAAACCATAAGGATGACTTTACAGATCACTCATATGAAGAGAGTCACTTGTCTAAGTTCCCCAGCAAGCATCCCCACTGCCTTGTAAGGATAATTACATGTTTTTGTTTCCTTGTTGAGCCATTGTATTATTTATACTTCATTCAATTAATGTTTTAAAAACTTTCTTCTTTTCTGCCTTAGCTGAAGAGTGCCAACATCTGAAGCACTGTTTTTCTCACAGCCAGAGTCACTGCAGACCCACAGGAGTGACACAGTGACTGGCTCACCACATGCCTGAGTTCTCTGCTGGCTTAGACAGGAAGCACCAAGTCACAGCTCACACTGGAGTTCTGGAGGCCTAGGCCTGCGTTCAGGGGTGGCAGTGCCTACTTGGGTTGTCAAGAGGGCTGAAGCAGTCACCATATGCACAGTGCTTGTGACATGGGTGGTCCTGGTGGCATTGCTACTATAGTCATTGCAGTCACCTCAGCAATGGCTGGAGGACTTCATGGGAGGACTGATCTTCCCGCTTGTGGATGAATATGGAGAGCTTGCCGTCCACTGCTTCACTCTCTTCTCCAGGATCTTTATCTCCTTTTAAGGGATTCTTGGGACTGGTTTTTGTCAATGTGGTGTCAGGTTCAGAAGCAGTTGGAGAAAGAACCGTCTGACATCCTTAAAGCAAAAAAACAAGGTCCACTCAGAAACACTGCAACACTGTTTGTGCAGTTCCCCATACATAAGAAGCTTCTTACTTCTCCCTCTCCCACTATCTCTCTCTTTATCATGGAACACACAGGTACATTTGGGGCCTGGCCACAAGCAGGAGCTGAGTTCCCAGCACCATTTTCCTTTTCAGGCACTCCTCACCTGGGACCACATAGTCTGCTAGCTTGGCTAAGAGCAGAGAGGCGATCTTGGAGGCTGGGTCACTAGGGTCCTCCTGCTCACTGTTCAGGGAGGGGACAGAGTAGCTCCAGGGTGGGAGCTCCACATTCCCACAGTCCTCTACGCTCATCAGAGGCAAAGCTGCACGGCACAGCTGAAGAATGATCAGCACTAGCTTTGGGGATGGACGCTGGTCCAGCAGTAGGGAGAGGAGCTTGGATACACAGGCTGGCTGGCTCAAGATGGCTTTCCCTATGTGGCTCCTGCAAGACAGGGAGAAAAAGACTGCTATGCTGAGAAGGCATCATCCAAAGACATCAAAAACAAGTGTTCCCTAGGTGAAGCTAGACAAACCAGTGAGCTCAGACCACAGGAAGAAGGCATGAACTTGATATTATGTGTGCAGAGAACGGCAGTCTAGAGCAAGCAAACAATAGCGTTTATAAAACTAACCAATAACACCTGAAAAGGATGATTTCTGCATCTTTTCTGGAGCCTCGAGCTCATGTGTCCAGAGGGTTTCCAAGGAGCACCACGGCTAGAAGCCCAAACTAGGAGCTATGCAGTTCTGCACTCATGCCTTCAGAAAGTGTGTGCCAGAAGCAAAGCTGTCACAGTACTCCAGTCCCTAACACCAGTGACTTGCAACAGCTAAACATAGTGGGCCAGCAAAAGCCAAAGAACACACTATCATGTAATGACATGGGAATGCCCATGGAGTGATCTGGGATGACCACATACTGTGAATATGTCTTATAACCATTGGTTAATAAAGAACCTGATTTGGCCAACAGCCACGCAGTATAGTGCAGTGGGAAATCCAAGCAAAAATATAGGAAAAAAGAAGGCAGAGTCGGAGTGATGCCAGCAGTCACTGGAGAAGATGTCAGAGCAATACTGATAAGCCATGGGGCACATGGCAATACATAGATTAATAGAAATGGGTTAAGAGTCAGTTAATAATAAGCCTCAGCTAATAGGCCAAACAGTTTAAAGTTAATTTTTAAGTCTCAGAGTGGTTATTCAGGAACTAATGGACAGGAGAGAAACCTCCAGTTAGAAATCACCCCTCTTTAAAGATATAGTGCAAAAGAACAAAGTAATTACAAGCCCTGACTGATTCGATGAGTGTGTGGTGCAGAGAATGGAACCTGGCTGGGGTCTTATACACATCAGACACCATCAAGCTACCCACCAGCCTGGACTGATCCTTTACATTACTTTGAAATAACCAAAATTTGGGTTTGAAATGCAGGTGCACATGCCTGCAAGGCCATGAGCTTGTGCCATCAAGTCATAAAGCAAACAACAGTGTATTACGCTTCTAGATAATCCTCACATGTTGAGACTAAATACCACATCTAGATGACTTTTTTTCAAAAAAAACCATAAGGATGACTTTACAGATCACTCATATGAAGAGAGTCACTTGTCTAAGTTCCCCAGCAAGCATCCCCACTGCCTTGTAAGTATATCAAAAAGGTCTGGGAACTTGGATATTCCAACAACAAACAGAAGCAAAAGTTACTCCAGCCACTGAAGGGGAACAGGTTGCTCCAGGGCCTTCCATACCTGGAGAGGTCATTGAGAAGACTCAGGACATCTTGCAGGGCATCGTTTCCAGCAGCCTGGTTGCCACAGCACTCAGTGGCTCGGGCAAGGTGGTTGGTGAGGAGACTGGACACCTGACGGGCCAGCCCTGAGTGTACAGCCTCTGTGGAGCCACCTTCAGAGGTAGAAAGAAGGAAAGGAAGAGCAGTGAGCACTGAAGGAGAGCACACCAGTAGGTATAGTGAGTGCTTCCTCTTGGTCTCTCTCTATCTCCCTGTATGGTGAGTCCTCCCTGTTCTCTCTGCATGGTGAGTCCTCCCTCTCCATTTCCCTACATTAAAGCATCCATTAGACTCATTTTATCTTGTTCAATGTTCCATTAACCAGTCAGAGTCTCATTAAACAATACCTATGCATAACAGTAAATACTGAGGGAAGACCTCCTCATGAGAATGCAATACAATTAATTCACGCCCGTCTGTTCCATAGAACTATGTTAGTACCTCCACTGGGGCCTGGGTTCCTGTCATGCTATCATTATTTGTTCACCAATTTCGTTTGCCAGACACAGTTCTTTTTTTAAGATTTATTGTTTTAATATGTGTATGTCTGCATACTGGCTGCACACGTATGTGCAGATGCCAAACAGGCGAGAGAAGGAATAAGGTCCCCTGAAGCTGGAGTTACAGGTGGTTGTGAGTTGCCCAATGTGGGTGCTGGGAACTGTACTTTATCCTCTGAAAGAACAGCAAGCATTTTCGAGCTGAACCAACTTTCCAGCCCAAGACCATAGTTCTTAAGGGAACAATAACTTCTTTTCTATCTACTCTATAGTATAATAAGTTTTTAAGCAATAGAATACAGCCAGGTACACATCTTTAATCCCAGCATTTGGGAAGTAGAGGCAGTTAGATCTCAGATCTCTGAATTCAAGGCCAGCCTGGTCTACATAGTTAGGTCCAAGGTAGCCAGGACTACACAGAGAAACCCTGTCTCAAAAAACTATGAAAATTAGGAAAAAAGAAAAAAAGAGAGACATTAGAATGCAAAGTGAGGGTTTGCAAATTGGCTCAGTGGATAATCACGCTTATTGCCAAGCCAAACAACCTGAGTTTAATGCCTGGGACACACATGATGAAAGGAAAGAACTAACTCCCACAAGTTGTCTTTTGGACTCCACATGTATACCCACATACACATGTATGAACACAAATAAAAAAAAACTCACATACAAATATATGTAACAAAAAATTAGGGTATGGTAGCATACACATTTAATTCCAGCACTCAAGAGGCAGAAGAAGCAAGTGAATCTCTATAAGTTAGTTTGGTCTACACAGTGAGTTCCAGGATAGCCAGGGCTATATACACCCCACAAAAACCAAAAACACAAACAGAAAAGAAAACAGAAATTCTTTTTAAAAAAGTACAGTGAGCCAGGCAGTGGTGGCACATGCCCAGCGCTTAATTCCAGCATTCAAGAGGCAGAGGAAGGTGGTTCTGTGTGAATTCAAGGGCAGCCTGGTCTGGAGCTAGCTCCAGGATGGGCTCCAAAGATACAGAAAATCTCTGTTTTTGAAAAAAAAAATGTATAGTGAATGAATAGGCAGATAGACAGACAAGGTAGATACACAGACCTTGGACACTGAGGAAGAATGAATAGGCAGATAGACAGACAAGGTAGATACACAGACCTTGGACATTTGAAAACTATTCTTCAGTTAACTTTTAAAAAATTAAGGCCAGGGGAAGTAGAAAAAGACAAGATCTCCTGAGTAAATTGGGAACATGGGGACCTTGGTAAGGGTTGAAGGGGAGGGGAGAGGCAGGGAGAGGAGCAGAGAAAAACGTAGAGCTCAACAAAATTCAATTTTAAAAAAATCAGCAAAAGAGTAAACTACAAAAGAAGTAATTCAAAAATATCTTTTAATAAAAGTTTAAAGTCTTCAAAAAAAAAAAAAATTAAGACCGGGAGGTGGTGGTGCATGCCTTTAACCCAAGGCAGAGGCAGGCTCACCTCTATGAATTCAAGGCCAGCTTGGTCTACAGGACCTAGTTCCAGGATAGCTAGGTTGTAACACAGAGAGACCCTGTCTCAAAAAACAAACAAACAAACAAACAAAATTAAATGTAGCTGGGTGGTGGTAGCACACACCTTGGATCCCAGCTCCCAGCTCTTTTTTTTTTTTTTTTTTTTTTTGGTTTTACAAGAGAGGGTTTCTCTGTGGTTTTGGAGTCTGTCCTGGAACTAGCTCTTGTAGACCAGGCTGGTCTTGAACTCACAGAGATCCGCCTGCCTCTGCCTCCCGAGTGCTGGGATTAAAGGCGTGCGCCACCACCGCCCGGCTGGATCCCAGATCTTGAGAGGCAGAGATAGGTGGCTTTCTGAGTTCAAGGCCAGGCTGATCTACAGTGTGAATTCCAGGTTAGCCAGGGCTACACAGAGAAATTGTGCCTCGAAAAATGAAAAAAGAGTAAGTAAGTAAGTAAATAAATAAATAAATAAATAAAATAATTAAATGTACGAGTGTTTTTCCTGCATGTATGTATGTGCACCATGTGTGCCTAGTACCAGTAAGGTGAGATCAGGATGTCAGGTACCCTTGGACTGGAGTTACCTATAGTTGTGAGTAAACATGCAGGTGCTGGGAATTGAACCCAGGTCATCTGCAAAAGCAACAAGTACTCCCAACCACTAAGTCAACTCTTCAGCCCTTTCGAGTTAACTTTTAAAGCTGGACTGCACACCAAAAGTAGAATATGAAAATATCTTCTTTAGCCGGGCGGTGGTGGCGCACGCCTTTAATCCCAGCACTCAGGAGGCAGAGGCAAGCGGATCTCTGTGAGTTCGAGACCAGCCTGGTCTACAAGAGCTAGTTCCAGGACAGGCTCCAAAACCACAGAGAAACCCTGTCTCGAAAAACAAAAAACAAAAAAAAAAAAAAAAGAAAATATCCTCTTTAAAATACAGTGGCACAATCATTTCACAGAAATATGGAGACTGTTAGTACCATATAAACAATTTCAGAGAAATTATCTCAGTTTTGGGGCTAATATCTTCCTTATTGGGCAGGATGTTACCTGGTGTGCCACAGGGCATCTGTGAGCTTCCACAGTTGGTGAGGACCACCTGATTAATACTGCCTTCTCCTATGCCACTCACAGGGATAGAGAGGAGTCCCACTGCTCACCTTCTTCTTTCTCCCACTCCACACAGCGGTTAGCCAACACCTGGAAGGCAGCCCAGGCCATGGTGGCTACCTTCTGCTTCTTTGTCTGCTTCTCACTAGAGCTGGACTCGGTCTGACTGCTCAAGCTACAGAGTCGGTCCATGAGCTGCACAAGGCCACTGCGCACCAGGCACTTCTCTTCACTCCTGGGGAAGGGCAGAAATGGAATGAACCACACAACTGACAAGCCTTTGTGAAGATCTCAGGAAGGTTCGAGTTATTAAAGAGGGGTGGAATATATTGGTACCTTGTTTGTAGGACACTTTTCCTATTGTGGTGAGCCCTTAGAAAAGGGCTTTCAAAATCAGGTTTGTTCATATAGAATGTCAACTCAATAATAGATAAAATAATTATCTGTTTTCAAAAAAGATTATTCATGTGTTGTGTCTCCACATTTATCCATGCACAGTGTGTGTCTGGTACCATTGGAGGCCTAGGAACTAGGGTTGTAGACAGTTGTGAGCCGCCATGTGGGTACTTGGAACTGAGCCCGGGTTTTCTGGAAGAGCAGCCAGAACTTCTAACTGCTGAGTATCTCTCCAGCCTCCCCCAACAAGTAATTATCTTATTATAGGGTATTCAAATGAGTCCATGAATAGTTAACAGCTCCAAGCTACTAATTAAATGATCCAAAAAGAAAATAATTGTACCAAGACAAAAGATCCTTGCCAGATATGTCTTTTTTTGACATATCTGCACAGTAATATAATCCTAATGGCAACATCTGGTCACACAGCAACCCAACTAAGGAACTTTAGACACATGCCAGTAGGACGGAATCTTTAGGAGGTATTAGATAACCAAAACAAAACAAATCCAATTATAAGATTTTATTTTTACTTATGTGTATGCATTTGTGTCTAGTGTGATGAATATCATGTATGCAGGTGGCTGCACATATCAGAAAAAGGTTTTTGATCCCCTGGAACTCATATCCTCAGCAAGAGACATCTTTCTAGCTCCCCAAATACAATTTTATAAATTAAAAAACAGGATAAAACAAAACAAAAAAATTGCCTTCTGCTTAGTTGAATACATTGAGTATAATCTACACTTAACAAATGGCATGTGCGCACTCACCTAGTGTAAGGTATGGTACACAGGAGTCCAATGCTGTTTGCACAAGCAATAGGGTAACGAGCACACAGAGACACCACAGAGGTCATGGTCTCACCAAAGGCTTCCTGGACCTGCTCCACCATCCCACCACAGGTGAGCTCTTCAATTCTATGAGACAAGAACCAATGTGTAATGAGGGAAGCACAAGAGCCCTTCCAAGAACCCAGTGCTAAGAATCCAGAGCTAAAAAAACCTTGGAGATCACCAAGCTCAGTGTCAAAAGCTGCAGAGCCATAGAAAAATGTAGGGAAGGATTCCCAAGGGTCCCTTAATAAGATGTTCCCCATGTAGGAGGACCCCAGGCAATCTTGGCTTAGGGAAAGTTACAGAAGGCTCTCTACTACAGGGTTCTTCAGACCCTGTGATAAAGCTAAACACAGAGCAGTTTTAAGAGCGGGGAATGCATGTAATAATAAGCACGAGACATGTCTGTCATATCCTGGGCAGCACTGAGGACTGGAAAGGTAGTGACACTAATGCAAAAGCAAAGGTTTTCCCCGCTCAATTTGGTGTGGGTATATAAAATGTTTGGACAATAAACGTGGGCAAGCTGGCCTTTTCCATGATGACGAAAAAAAAAAAAAAAGCAAAGATCTAGTCAGGTTAGACAAGTTCATGCTCCAATTACTAGCAGAGGACAAGAGCCTGGGAAATGAAAAATAATCCTTTTCCAATGAAAAAATACAACATGGGACCGATTCTATTTCAATTAATATTAATTGAGAGCTGAAGTTATAGTTTTACTTACAAAGATTTGCAATGTAACACTGTCTATGATAACAAAAATAAACATAAATAATGTAGAGTTTAAAAATAGGGAACTGGGCCAAGAGACAGTTCAGTGGGTAAAGGCCTTGTCTGCACAAGTCAGAATTTGCTTTCTGAAACAGAAATTTAAAAAGCTGGATGTGGTGGCACCTTTAATACCACACTCCTATGAGGGTGAGGGTAGGGGGCAGAGGCAGGACCAGCCTGAAGCCCATGGGTTGGCAAGTCTGGGGGATGCACTGCTGTGACAGAAAATAGACCCTGCCTCATCAAGGTGGAATGAAAGAACTGAGTCTCAGAATTCTCCTATGACTGCCACACATAAACCATGGTTTTTGTGTGCCTGCCTGTACACATGCATGTCCACGCATACACACCTGCACGCACGCACAAGCACACACACACAGAACAGGGTTGTTGAGTATGATGTAGTCCCTGCTGTGGAAGCAGCACAGTGAAGACCCACAATTAAATAAGAACAAACACTAAAATGCTATGAGATTGTATGTTAGAATGTTATTCGTTGAAATCTTCTTCATATTTTCAAAATTTCAATAAGTGATATTAAAAACTGTGCAAAAATGGGGAAATGATTATCAAAGTAGGGGTGGCTGGTGTCTGAATAGTTCCTTTCAGGCACCCTGGAAATGTAGTCATAGGCTTTGTCACAGGGATTGCTAACATGGTGGTCTCTGAACAACAACCAGGGAGGCCCGATGGACAGAAGCAAGACCTAACATCCAGTCTTTTAAGCCTCTACCATGCTAACACTGTTTCTTAAAAACGGCACAAGGTTTTCTGGCTGACAGAACCTTCTCCAGACATTCACTTGAGCAGTCATAGACCCTCTGTTTGCTGGCTATTGCATCAAACACCACCAGAAGGCACAAGGCCCCAGTGGCAGCTCCAGCCTTTCCTGTTCTGCTGAGGGCCTCAAACCCCTAGCACGAAAAACTACCCAAACATATGCCAAAGCCTTCTGAGTTAGAATCTATAATGATGATTTGAGAAATTGATCAAATAAAAATTATCACTAAAGTGTATGAAAGCATGGAGACTGCATCACTGCAGTTAATGCAAATCAAAAGAAAATAATGATCCTGGGCTGGAGAGATGGCTCAGAGGTTAAGAGCATTGCCTGCTCTTCCAAAGGTCCTGAGTGCAATTCCCAGCAACCACATGGTGGCTCACAACCATCTGTAATGAGGTCTGGTGCCCTCTTCTGGCCAGCAGGCATACACACAGACAGAGTATTGTATACATAATAAATAAAAAAATATTTTAAAAAAAAGAAAATAATGATCCTATGTGTCCATTAGTAGACACAAGTTAAGTATAAAAACCAAAGTATTGTGGGGCTTTTAACAATGAAAAAGCAGATCCCTAAGGATGGGCTGAAAAGACCATGATAATCAAGATGTACTGAGAAAACCAAACACAATTATAGGGACGGACAAACACATAACATAAACTCATCTACGTGAAAACATGACACATGTATAATTAAAGAAAGAGACCGAAGGAGCTGTGTATGTGTATATGGTTGATACAACAAACTCAAAAAGAACAGGGGCAATTTGGGATGAAAAGTGTGAAAGAGACCTTTATGTTCTGTTTGTATCCTGAGATATTTTCCAAAATCACATTATCACTATAAATATTTGAGAACAGTCGGGCAGCGGTGGTTCAGACCTTCAACTAAGGAGACAGAGGCAGGTAGACCTCTGAATTTGAGACCAGCCTGGTTCACAAAGCGAGTTCTAGCACAGCCAGGGAAACACAGAGAAACTTTTTGGGGGGGAGGGAACAATATTAGCAAATGCCCCTGTGTGCTTTGGCCCATGGTGGATGGAACAGTGTGAATTAAAGAGAAACCACTGACCTGGGTCCTCCCTGAAGGACCATTGTCACTGGCCCAACCAGGTGTGTCACTCCCCCAACTCGCACGGCAGCAGTCAGCAACTCCCGCATGTGCACCAGGGCCTGCTTCCGGGTGTTTCCCCGCCGCCACCTTGTCTGTGCAGCCAAAAGGAAGCTGCTACTGGACACCTGAGATGCACAAGAACATGGCACTGACTTTCACAATCATGTATTTTCCAGCTGCCAAAAGCCATTCATTTGCATGTTGTGACCTACCGCTTGGTCAGGGTTGGTGCCAATGAAAGCAAAGAGCTGCCCCAGAAGGACGCTGTAAGTGGGCTTATCCCTGCTGTCCTCGATGGCCAACGACTGCAAGAGTGTAAAGGAGCTACTGCGGTGACTGGTCACGTGACGACGTCTACAGAAAACAAAACTGTAATAAATGAGCAAACAACCATGCTCAGGGAGGCTGTCTGAACACTGTGTGCTCTAAACATTAGGATCTTGCCTTGGCCAAAAACTGTTTACCTCTGATTTGCTCTAGTAAATTCCAAGTCTTCGTTACCAATCATTTCCAGGTCAGAAGGAGCAGACATGCTTCGAAGGAAAACTGGCTGCCGGACAGCGTGAGATGCCACCTTTGTTTCTGAAGCTGACTTACATGCTGTAAGAAGAAGGAAAAATGCTTAACACTTCTGTCTCGTCTGCAGAGAGGTACAGCACAGCTAAGTGTAATGGAAGCACCACACTAACTGCGTCTTCACTTTATGTCAGGGATCAACCGGTGATCGAGCTAGCAGACAATACCCAACAAACTAAGGGGTAACTTTAAAAACCTAAATATGTCACTAAACTTTATCTTAGCTTGAAAATTTAAAGTCTTTTGTTTTTATTATTAAATTAGATTTCCAAAGAAAGGACAAAGATTCATTTAATAACTATCATTGTTCATTTCATTTAAGTATTCTTTTTATTGTTTTGAGACAGGGTTTCTCTGTGTAACCTTGTCTGTGCTTGAACTCACTCTGTAGACCAGGCTGGCTTCAAACTCAAGAGATCCTCCTGCCTCTGTCTCCCAAGTGCTGGGATTAAAGGTGTGTGTCATTATGCCCAGCTTCAATATAAGCCTTCTCAAAAGGAAGGGAGCTAGGGCTACAGCTCAGTGGTACATCATTTTCTTGGTATGCAGAAGGTCTTAGGTTCAGTGTACAAGACTGAAGAGATGAAAAAGGTAAGAAAACGCAAAATGGAAACACCAATTCCTTTCCCTCCTAATTTTTTTTTGTATTGGGATTGACCGTGGCTACTGCATATTAATTAGGCATACAGGCACTGACCCACTGTGCTGTATCCCTATATCTTTACAGGGCAGGGCCTTGGCACTGTCTAGATTGGCTTTTGTTCTCTAGTTGCACAATTTGGAACCTGATTTTTTTTTGCCAGCCTCCAAATTTCTTCATTAAAATAAATGCAGAATCATTTATTTCAGAGACTGCCTTTGACTGTGTGTACATTTAGGAATATTAAGTTGACTTTGGGCTATTTGAGTGACAGCTCTACCTTGATTATAGTTGTTGGAGAAAATATTACACTTGAGCTGGACCATGACTGTATTTTCCTGTTAGATAACCCATTAACAACAAGACAATGATTGTTTTATTTTTAATTTTTTAAAGATTTATTTCATTCTTAAATGTGTATGCATGTGTATGTGTATACACATATATGAGTGTCAGTTTCTTTTTTTTTAATATTTATTTATTTATTAAGTATACAATATTCTGTCTGTGTGTATGTCTGCAGGCCAGAAGAGGGCACCAGACCTCTTTACAGATGGTTGTGAGCCACTATGTGGTTGCTGGAAATTGAACTCAGGACCTTTGGAAGAGCAGGCAATGCTCTTAACCACTGAGCCATCTCTCCAGCCCCGAGTGTCAGTTTCTATGGAGGCCAAAGGAGAATCCCATCTCCAGAAGCTAGAGTTACAGGTGACTGTGAACCTCCTAACATGGGCGCTGGGGACTGAAATGGTATACTGCAAGAGCAGGAAGGATTCTTAACAACTGAATTATCTGTCTAGTCCCATAGTTGTTTTATTTTACTTTTTAAATTTTTAAAAATATCTATTTATTTAAATTCTTTTAAAATGTGTATTGGTATTTGGCCTGCATGTATGCCTGTGTGAGGGAGTTAGATACGCTAGAACTTCAGTTACAGACAGTTGTGAGCTGCTATGTGGGTGCTGGGAAATGATCCCTGGTCCTTTGGAAGAGCAGCCAGTGCTCTTAACTGCTGAGCCATCTCTCCAGCCCCAAGTTGTTTTATTTAAAATAAATAACTAAATTGAGGGACTGGGGAGATGACTCAAACATTAAAAAGCTTGTCATAGCATCCTGAGAACCAGTATTCAGACCCCCACAACCCATGTAAATGTCAGGTGGGTATGGTGGCCTCCAGAATAGGCTGGCTAGCAAGAAAGACTAGCCATATGGGTGAGCTCTTGGTTTAAGCCAGAGGCCTTGCTCCAAGGAATAAAGTGAAAGAGCAATTAAGGATAATTCCCAACCTTAGGCCTCAAAGGCACAAGAACACGTGTGTCCCCATACACACATATGAAAAGGGGGGAAAACTGAAATAAAATAAGTCAAAATTGTAGGGAAAAGTCCTCTCACATCTTAAGAGTAGGCAGCTTAAATCTAAAATATGGTAAACCTGTTCCTCAATTGCTACGAGCTTGTTATCTATGATTGCGAGCCCCCCTGAAAAGTATCATCAACTTTATTGAGTAACTGAAGTTTCCTCTAAAAATGGGCTGTTTTAGTTAAACAAAGGCAACAGTGACCAGGAATATATAGAGTGGACCATGTGGGTAACTATTTCCTTGGGAGACACATTTTCAAACCAAGAATTAAAATGTGGAAGAGGGGTCTGGAGAGAAAGCTCAGAGGTTAAGAGTACTTGCTGTTCTTCAAGAAGACCTGGGCTGGTTCCCAGCATTCATATGGTGGCTTACAATCATTTGTAACTCCAGTTCCAGGGGATCCAATGCCCTCTTCTAGACTGCCGGCACCAGACACAGACATACATTTTGGTAAAGCACTCATATACATAAAATAATTGTTTAAAAAAACTTTTAAACTTTAAAAAACTGTGATCTAGGGGCTAGAGAGATGGCTTGGGGTAAAAGCACCAGCTTCAGAGGTCCTAAGTTCAATTCCCAGCAACTACATGGTGGCTCATAATCATCTACAATGAGATCTGGTATCCTCTTCTGGTGTGTGTATACATAATAAATAAAGAAATCTAAAAAACCTGTCATCTGGGGATTTCCAGTAATAATCAATTCACGGCAAGTCCTGCCAGAAGATCTTATATAATGAAAACCCACCCAGTTTTGTGTAAAGAAAAAAGACTCAGTCTGGTGGTGGTGGTATACACCTTTGACCCCAACACTTGGGAGGCAGAGGTAGGTTAATCTCTGTGAGTTCCAGACCAGCCTGGTCTACAAAGCGAGTTCCAGGACAGCCAGGGCTGTTAAACAGAGAAACTCCATCACTCTGTCTTGAAAAAACAAAAACGAAGATACACCAGGAAGGAAGGAAGGAAGGAAGGAAGGAGGGAGGGAGGGAGGGAGGGAAAAAACTGCCACATAAAAGACTCACAATGCTGATTACATAAATGCTTGTTACTCTGAAAAATAATAGCATGTGTAACTATGAAAACCATGAGCTTAAAACAGGGAGCATGGAAGCACTGATTACATAAACACACGCCATTGTACTCCTCAGATGCCCCAGGAGGAACCTTCAAAGCCAAAGGGGATCCATTCAGGATGACTCCATAGGGATTAAAGTCTTAGAGACTAAAAAAATAAGAGGCAAGAAGGAAAATGCTTATATTTCCTTTTTTGTTGTTCTAGAAAAACCCAGGAGTGGATTATTTAACAATAGTTGATGTCTATTTATGAACAGAGCCTGGAGCAGTACCAGGTGTCTCTGCTGGTGTCCCTGAGATGCTCCTGGTGAGGCCTGACTGGGCTGCAATGGTGACGTGCAGCAGCAGCTCGGCTCGGTTCATCAGACTCTTCACCAGCGTCTTTGTTTTGGCCAGAGGGTGAGAGGGCTTCTGAGTGAGAGAATTCACTTCTTGGAGGAACTTCTCCCTAGAGAGAGAGACTAGGGTGGGTTTAGTTGTTCTCCAGCTCACCCCACTCAGCCTTCAGGGATGAGGACAGGAGCTAAGCAGTTACCTAGTGAACACTGCTCACCTGTCCCTTCTTCATCCAACGATTCTGCTTTTTTTTTTGTTTCAAATGCCTGTATTACTTTCTGAGCATTCAAAGAAGAGCTGCAGACTTACCAGTAAGTAACTGAGTATCTGGTGAACATGCAACACAAAAAAACTAGCAAGAACTGGACCTGCAGTGTTCTGAGCACCAAGGTGAGAAGCCAGTTTGAGTGAGTAACGGCACTAACCTCAGTGAGAGAACCATGTTTTCAAGATCATTTCCATCAAAGGAGACTTCCTTCATTGAACACAAAAGTTCTAGTTCTTTCATTTTGTTCTAAAGAAGGAAAAATCAAGAAAAGATGGTATGCATGATCTGCAAGAACCAGGTTTACTATCTATCCATTACTTAGCAGAGCAGAAAGAAGTTAAGGTCCAACCACCACCTTTGGTCTGTGCACTCTGTTGTTGTCAGAACTGATCCCTGCTTTTGTTTCCACTTTCCAAGCTGCAGGAATTAAATCAGTGTCTTGGACAGGCTGAACAAGTGCTCTACTGCAGATATATAGCCTCAGACCTAACTTTTTGACACAGTGTCTCGGTTTGTAGCAAAGGCGGACACCGAATTGACAGTCTTCCTGCCTTGACTTCTTGAGTGCTGGAATTATATACTTCTATTTGATAAAATTTAAAAATTGCATGGCCTGTTTTCTGAGGACTTACAACTCAAAGTGTATTTTTATATTTTTGTTTTCATTTTTAAGATTTGAAAGCAAAATTTGATAATAATGGGACTATCTTTTCCTTCTATTTACTTATTTGCTTACTTATTACTGTGCGAGTGTGGGAGTATGTGCATGTATGCAACAATGCCTGTGTGGAGGTAAGAGGACAACTCCTCTCAAGGCTGGGACTCTGGTTAGTTATTAGGCCTGGTGGCAAGCACCTCAACCCACTGAGAATCTCACCAGCCTGATAATGGTAACTTCTTTAGCCTTCTTCAAAGCTATTCAACCAGTTTAAAATCAAGGACTTGTATACTAATACGCCAATCTAGCTATTTTCATCTAACCTTTTAGAGAATGGGTATGTCACGCAGTGTATAAGGTTCCAGAAGAAACACTACTTTCTCTGCATGCATGAGTGTGGAACCTTTGCTCTATAAGTGGTCCCCAGTGGGGACTTACAGTGCACTCACCTCATTAAAATGGTAATCATAGAAGAAAGGCATATTGTTCTCCAGCTTGCCCTGCATGGCATCCTCAACCTCACTTTGCCACTTCTGCTCCAGTTCAGCCACACTCTAGAAGGGTTGAAAACACAACATGTATGCAGATGCAAAAAACAACAACAACAACAACAACAACAAAAAAAAAACGAGGACAATCTCAAAGTTTGGAATCTGGGGAAACAGCTATCGAAAATTTATTTATTTTTTAAAGATTTATTTATTTATTATGTATAGAACATTCCTGCAATGTATGTTTGTATGCCAGAAGAGGGCACCAGATCTCATTATAGATGGTTGTGAGCCACCATGTGGTTGCTGGGAATTGAACTCAGGACCTTTGGAAGAGCAATCAGTACTCTTAACCTCTGAGCCATCTCTCCAGCCCCCTATCGAAAATTTATTTAACTTGCCAAAAAAAAAAAAAAACTGTTTCCAATAGTTAATACATTCCTCCTTTTCATTTACCTGCAGCTGTCTCTCCATGGCATTGAGTTTCTTAAAGGTCTCTCCCATAATTTTACATAATAAATCATATTCCTCAGCATGTTCTTCCTGATATTGGAAATTGATCAGGGACTGCAGTGCATCAACCAAGTTCAAGTGCTTAATAACGCAAGACACTACCATTTCCTCCATGACGTCAGGCTGAATCACTTCTCTGTGGTGACAATGGAAACCAGTCAGGTGTATGATAAACTTAATTTAACAGCACCATATGCAACTGGCTAGAAATCATAGGCTTTGACTCAAATCCTGATTTACCATAACCTTGTATTCTACTAGAGGAAGAGATAGTGGCACTGTAGATGATATTTGGTAGCAATTAGCTTAGCATAGTAGCTGATAAAACTGACACTGGCTAATGAAGCTGAAGATCAAAATTAAAGAGATCTCCCTTAGTAAGACTTGTATATTTTGAGTTAGAGTCATATTACAGCTGGAATAAGTCTAAAGCTCTTGACCAGACGTTCTGGAAGCTGAGGAGCTGGCTCACTGGGTTGGATAAATAAACCTGAGCACAGCCACATAAAAGTCAGATGACAGCTGGGAAGTAGTGGCACACGCTTTTAATCCCAGCACTTGGGAGACGGAAGCAGGAGGATCTCTGAGTTTGAGGCCAGCCTGGTCTATAGAGTGAGTTCCAGTACAACCAGGGCAGTTACTCTGTCTCACAAAAAACAATCAAACCAAAAAAACCAAAACCTAAAAACAATAAAAGTCAGGCGAGGCTGCACATGGCTTCAGTCTCAAGGGTTGGTAGAGAGACAAGAGGATCCAGGCACTTGATGGCCAGCATTGCCAACTGTCAAGCTTCATTGAGTAAGAACCCATTTCAAAAGCAAGTGGCTGGGAGTGATAGAACAGGATGCATATACTAGGTTATACAGAATACTGTTTATGGATCTGAGAGGGCTCAGTGGAGAAAGAGACTTGTTATCAAGTCTAAGAAACCAAATTTGATCCCGTGGACACACATGGTAGGAGAGAACCAACTCCTACAAGCTGTCTCCTGACCTCCACACACGTGCCATTGTATGCATAGGAAAGGGGAGACCCGTGAAGATGACTTCAGCTGAGAATAGCACAAGCACATTTGTGACTCTAACACTTGAGTTTGTCTCTTCCTTGGGAATCAGAAGTAAAGACATCTTTCTGTACTGTATGGAAATCAAAAGATGCTGAGGTCACATGGAAGGTCAAATTGTCAGAGGAAAATTTAGAGCTTGGCCGGGTGGTGGTGGCGCACGCCTTTAATCCCAGCACTCGGGAGGCAGAGGCAGGCAGATCTCCGGGAGTTCGAGACTAGCCTGGTCTACAAGAGCTAGTTCCAGGACAGGCACCAAAGCTACAGAGAAACCCTGTCTCGAAAAAACAAAAAAACAAAACAAAACAAAAAAAAAAAAGAAAAGAAAATTTAGAGCTTGTCAAGTTTTACCAGGCATTGGAATTCCATAGGAAACATTTTAAGACACAGCTAACAGCCCCACCATTAGACCCTCAGTTTCAACAAGGGTGAAGTGGGGCTGCACACCAATATTGCCAGGGCTGCTTGGCTGTGACTGGAGAGCCACACAATGAAAGCCACTGGCTGCAATGCTACCTGGTTGGCTCACTAAATACTCAACTCCTGTCCACCACTAAACAAAAGGTTTTTACATAACTGAACTAATTTTTTTTATGGTGTCAGGGCTCAAACCCAGAGACTTAAGCATGATAGGAAAGCACTCTTCCACTGAGCTAACACCAAGCCCAAGTAAACTTAAAGTTCAAGGTTCACTAGCTAGACATAAAATGAAACATGGTCTCCCCATGATCTGAACATACTTTATACTTGGTCTAAACTGAGGTCGTGCACGCCCAGAAATTTCCCTGAGCTTTATCATGATTCCTGGAGGCAGCCTGATCCGAGGCAGGTCAAAGTAGTTCCCAACAGGAGGCACAAGGACGTCTGAAGGGTAGGTAAATTCTCTGTCTTCTTCTATGGTCAGAGGCAGTGGAGAGGGACTCGGAGTAAGGGCAGGGGAGATAACACCATTGGCCTCCACCTGCCATTGGCACCTGGAAAGAGAGAAATGAGGCTCTTCACTCCTTCTTAACAAAGATTACTAGAAAGCCATTTGAGTGGTTGTAGCTACATCAGATACAAGAAAGCTCATATGATGTGTTCAGTATGTATTCAGCAAACCTTCTCCAAAGGCTACTGAGCACTTTGTGAAAGCTACCTCCTTTTTTCCCTGGGAATCTACATCCTTTCCAACATATACTTAAGAAACCCTGGGGCTTCATAGTAAAAGCTGAAAGCATCACACGGTTACAACCCCCCATTATGTCTGATTTGCTCATCATACATCTACCCTATCTGTACAGTCTTTGAGCTGGAGAAAAATTCATGCAGTTCCAAGAAAAGTTAGCAAAGTAAGACTGAGAAGGCAGGAGGTGTCATTTTTATCCCATTCCTCAGATACTAAGACACCAATGAAAGGGTCAGGTAGTGGCACATTTAACTGAGAAATGCACTGAGTGCTGTTTACCAGATGAAGTCTACTGTTTGTGGGCAAAAGTTTCTCCATGCAGACTTTGTTACCTTTGTAAAAGTTTGGAACGCAATAGTTCCTGACAGGCTTCCTCTTCTTTGGTAATTTCTGGTCCGTTGTACAGGATTCTTAACATGGAACAAGCTAAAACAGACAGACCTAAGGCCAGGTCTACCAGGAAGGGCAAGCCTCCCGAGACATCCTCCGAGGACTCCTACAATACACACAGGGGCAAACCACATGCACAGTCAGTGGACACTAGCAGAGCACTGCAAGCTGAACTGCACCACACTGGACCATCCCCACTGGGTTTCACAGAGCAGCACTGGGTACAGTACCCAACATCAGAAACAAAGGCTGGCACTGGAATGACCATTGAATGAGGTCTCAACACAGTTCTGAGGAGTGAACTTCACCTTGGAAACAAGCACAAACCACGTGCAAAAAGCTAGAATGCTTTATTAGGTTATGCCTAGTCAAAGAAGAGTTATTCTGTCACTGAGTGCACTGAGGTTACAGGGAAACACCTGCATATCTCCTGGGTAGTAGTCCTTTTTGCCTGATAGAGGACAGAGACCCCTGTCTCATAGGGTTCACATGCTAGCTGGCAGCTCGGCCTGAGAGGCGGAGGCTCAGCTGGGTCAAGTTCTAATAACCTCCAAGTCTATAGTATAACCCAAGGGGGAATTCCAACGCTTATGCCAACTGAGTGTTCAGCTGCCTTTGCCCTGTGGGAACATGCTAGAGCCAGGTCACCTCTTCAGGCCTCAAAGAACCCTAGCCACAGGTTTCTGTGCTGCTGAACTGACTTTAGGTCCCATCTCCTTTAATTCCACAGAACGACCACTCACTCCTGCTAGGTTCCTATTTGTTGATGAGGAGACAAATGAAAGAGTGGTTCATATTTTGCCCTGTTTTCAGGGCAAATATGATCTATGTCACCAAGGCACACAGGACAGATTAGGTTCAGTACCTGAGCGCGAACTGTGCAAGCAAAGCCCCACATGGCTTTGTCAGGAGTGTTGTGCTCACGGCCACTTCTCATCTCAAAGGAGAAGGTGACTGTATCGCCTTCAACCTTAAGATTTAAGGGGGAAAATGAACTTTAAGAAAGACAAATAATTTTCAAGAGAGCGATGTATTTCAGAGATTGATTTTTTGAAAAAAAAATTTTTTTGATATACAGTCTTACTCTGAATTCATGATCCTCCTGTCTCATCCTCTAGAGTATTGGATCACAGGAGTTTACCACCAAATCTCTGGCTTAGAGATTTACTTTATTTTATTAATTCATTTTTTTTTTAAAGATAGGGTCTCTCTATGCAGCTCTGGCTAGCTGGAACTCACTATGTAGACCAGGCTGGCCTCAAACTCACTGAGATCCACCTGTGCTCTGTTCTCTCCCCTCATTTCTTCTGAACCTAACTTGCGTCAAGGAGGAGGCAAAGAGTAGATCAAGATTTAGCTCACCCAGACATCTGGGCAGACCATTGTCACTGGCTAATTAAAGTGTGCAATGCGCTAATTATGTGTGTAGCATACAAGCTCAGGAAACATGCTAAGCATATTTGGGGTCAGTAGGCTTCTGATCCCTATTTGTGCTCTGGGCACACACTAGTGAGTAGCTCAAAGGCCCAGATTATAAAGCGTAACCCTATACATAGCAGTTTGAGAACGGATTGTTACTTTTCTTCAAAGGACAAATTCATTTGAAAACATTAAGTCAAAAGTTTTAAATTGCAGCATAGTGTGGTCCTTGTCCACAGCAGGACCCTGGGAAGGACTAGCAGCCCAACCCCCAAGGGAAGATAGCTACGATAGCTGCTGACCACAAAGAACCCTGTGGATGAATTCAATCTCTAGTACAGACAAGGGTCTGATGTTCTGAAAGCAAAAGGAGGGTAATTCTGAAGAGAAATGGGAAAGTCGTAGGTCTAACAACCTGGAACCACCCTAACTAACTAAAGTCCCCATGGCAAAAGCTTTCTGGGGTTACAGTTAGTTCGTGGCCCATGAAGTATGGTCACCTTTCTTTTCTAGAAAGAGGTTGTGACTTGATACCATACCTTCACCAAGTCCTTCGGCCAACCAGTTCCTAAGACACTACGGCTGCCATATCCCAGAGTGTTGCCTCCATACTCAGCAACCTTCCTACTGTTTGTGTTAGGCCCCGCGTATATCACCAACTTCAAAACAGAAAATAGACTGTTAGACTGTAAAAGAAAAACAAAAACAACATCTACAAATAAAGAGGCTGCAAAAAATATTTGTAAAAAAACATATACATAACCAGAAAATGGTGTCATTATAACATAACTAATAGATCTTCATATTTAAGGTCTAACTGGTACAAGTTTGCAAGCAATCAGCTATTGGTGTTTATAATACAGCCAAAGAAAAATAATGACTAAAATTATTAATAGGCATATTTTTTTTTCTTTCTTTCCTTTTTCTTTTTTCCTTTCTCCATGACAGGGTTTCTCTGTGTAGCCCTGGCTATCCTGGAACTCATTCTGTAGATCAGGCTCACCTCAAACTTAGAGATAGATCCACCTGCCTCTGCCTCCCGAGAGCTGGGATTGAAGGCGTGCACCACCACCACCCGGCAACAGGTATATTTCTTATGTTTTCAAATCTCTATTATTACAGGGACATGAAGGCTTAAATAGTTATGCCTGGCTATTGTGCATTTCTTTTTTTTTAATTTATTTATTTATTATGTATACAATATGCTGTCTGTGTGTATGCCTGCAGGCCAGAAGAGGGCACCAGACCCCATTACAGATGGTTGTGAGCCACCATGTGGTTGCTAGGAATTGAACTCAGGACCTCTGGAAGAGCAGGCAATGCTCTTAACCTCTGAGCCACCTCTCCAGCCCCCTGTGCATTTCTTAAACAGCTATTTTCATCAGAGTTATCTGAACTCATTAACAAAAGGTACAGTCTGGCCCCTGAAGTTCTCCCCAAAATTAATAAAGTGAGCTAATATAGGTAGGTTCTAATACCTAATACAAAATAAAAGCACCCCCCCCCAAAATCAATCAATAAATAAGGATTAAAAAAATGCAACAAAGTGAAAACAAGCCACACATTCTTGGAATGTTGCTTAATGGCATAAAAAGAAATGACAAAGTATGGGTCAGGAAGGTGGTTGCTGCTTGTAGGGACAATTTTCATCTGTTAATACTACTCTCCTATCACCCATTTACATCCAGTTGGCTGATGCTCTTTGTATCTTCATGATATATGTACATGGGGCATGAGTGCCTCAGCCGTGTGAGAAGATGAGAGGACAACTTTGTGAAGTTAGTTCCCCCCTTCTACTTGTGAGTGGGTTTTAGGTATCTATATGAGGTCATTAGGCTTCTGCTACATGAGCCTTATCTACTGAGCCCCCTGGCCATCACCGGATGCTTTTCTAATATAAAAGAAAGAGAGCAACAGCTCACTTGACATTCAAGTATGTGCAGAGGAAAGAACACTCTGGCTTCCATAACTACCAAGTCCAAGGGCTACAGTGCACTCTGTCACACCTGGTAGCTAAGCTCGGATGTGAAAGCTGCATCTTTAACACTAGATGGATGTTGTTAGCTAGTGAGCTCTTATCTTTTAGACCACTTGCTGACAGCACCCAGGGACCATAGGGAGAGAAAATATGTTTGTCTACATAGTAAGCCTCCTTGTGAATCATAATTCTAATATACAGGGCAGGCACTAGTTAGTTTACACTGGAAGATGCAAATTATCATTTTTAAAGGAAAAACAAAATGATACCAACTAAAGTGGTAACTTCTGTTTGCACATGAGGCACTGCAGGTACAACACTTGAACTGAGGAGACAAGCAGGCTGGAGCCAGGCTCCACAAAGCATCTTAGCTGCAGGCAAAGGCGAGTTTTGAGAACACTTTTTCAACTCTTCCATACATCTAGGATTCTTGACTCTCCTAAAAATCTAATGGGGAAGAGGATTTCACATCTCTTGGTCATGTGTCTCACCTTCTCAAGGCAGATGTGGCTAAGTTCTTTACCTTTACCATAAAAGCCTCCTGAGATGGGATTAAGATCAGTTGCCCTTACCGTTCTCAAAGGGCAGAGATGACATGTAGCTGACCAATGACATGAAGACGGCAAATGCAGTGCTACTCTGTGCTCTTTCACTAGCCTTTCCTCATGAATCCAATGTGGTTGTTTACAATTCAACATGAACAGATGCAAACCCTGACTTTTCTAAATGGCCATTAAGCCACCAGTTGGGAACTGGTGTAATGGCCACTGCTCTTCCTCAAAATCTGTAGGCGCCTGAGACAATGACAAAGAAGAAAACACAAACCAGACTAAAGCACATCTGAACCTTCTAAAAGCCACCTTCTTCCATAGGACACATGAGAAGCCCCAAGAACTGAACAGGGAGATCTTTTCAGATGAACAGTCATCACACATCTACATGACTCCCAAGACGGAAGGTAGGAGGCAGCAGAGTCACAGGAAGTCCTCTGTCCAAGCTCATGGACACTTACAAAGACAGTGTCTACATGCCCTAACAGTCCTGCTCTCAGACACAAAGCTGTGGCTCTTCAAATCCCTCAGTCACTATATTCCAAAGCACTAGCTGAGGGTAGTCTCCTGAGAGAGACCTATAGGCAGAAATTAGTCAAGAATGGCAGCCAGTGCAAAGGAAAATAAGAAGCAGCTAAGTTGAGGCAGCAGTGACAACCCATTCCTGCTTACTTTGTCATAGTCGTATTGCGACGAGCATCTGCTATCAAATCGTAGATACAGGCAGCGAGCTCCTGGGATATGAACAGTCTCTTTAAATTTATAGTTGTCTCTGACAGGGTGTACTGTTTCCACAGTCTTCCCAGCAGCCCATGGGGCAGGGATCTTTAAGCCAGTGAGAAAGCCTGGCTCTTCCTTTTCTTCTAACATTCTAAAACCAGAGAAAGAGAAAGTTGTGTAGCTTAACAAGGAAACAAAACAAAAACAAGCATAAAGTGCAGAACACAGGTTAAGAAACTGTTTTAAGTTTCCCAGAGCACACAGTATGACAAACACCCTACCATGTAAGTACTGAGCAGCAATGGAAAGCATTTGAGAATGCTCTATACTCATGTCTTTATCTTCTTGTTGGCAGGCAATATATTACTTCTCACACATAAGCTTAGAGCATTGCACATGCATTCAGGAAAAGACCTTTGATAATTCTCCTTAGAAGTCCGGGGGTGGGGCTAAAGACAGTCACTTTCCCAACCCCACAGTCTCAGTGCTCAGAAACTGTGGCAACCCCACAAGTCTCCAGATGCTTTCCCTTGCAGTTTTACTCAGGAAAGGTGCCTGTGAAACACCCTTGTCCATTCTCATCCAACCTGCAAGAACTCCATGGAGCTTGAGGCTATCCAACACAAACTTAAACTCTGAACTTGGCTGCATGAAGTCACTTCCTTTGCTTCAGCTTCACCACAGAGCTGGGCTGATGCCAGTCACTCAATGCTAAGGAAAAAAGTTAGGCCCAGCATTGAGGAGGCACAACCTGGAGAGTCAGGCGTTCAAAGACAGCCTGAGCTACAGTGAGTGTTTAGCCAGCCTGGGACACTGGAGAATGTCTCAAAAAAGACAGAAAGGGTTGGGAGGGAGAGAAGGAAGGAAAACAGCCAACCACACGGGGAAGCTTCTGCCTTATAGTCCCAACTCCGTGATTATCGAGATGGGAGGACCATTTGAACCTCTGCCCCTTTAAAAACAAACCAAGCATGGTGCACACACCTTCAAATCCAGCACTCAGGAGACAGAGGCAGGTAGAACTCTGAGTGTGAAATCAAAGTGAGTTTCAGGCCACTCAAGACTATATAATAACACCCTGTCTAATAACAAAACCACATACCAAAAAATAATAATAATTACAATATAAATAAATAAATCTGCCAAATTCAATGTTTCTTGCATGTTTACTACTATGAGAGTTTCAATTCAATCTTAAATGTTCCCCTTCTCATAAGGGAATATAGTCTAACTTGTCCCTATAAATTGAAAACAATTCTATAGCTACCTGTGAAATTCTGGCCCCAAGGTATTTTCTTTTCCAGTTAAATAATCCTAGCTAAAAGTAACTGTTGCAAAAGAAGTACAAGGCTTTCACCAGAAGAAAGTAAAGGAGCCGTGTGCACGTTACCTCTCCTCAGGGAACAGCCTGCACTTCTGGTCTGAGGTGCCACACGGGGAACAGCGCACCTCAGCAAAAACCGGACACTGGGTTTTAAGCAGCAAGGCCGTCTGAAACACAAAACCATCTGATGTCTTAACTGGGGTGGCTCCCGACATAGACTTACAAGTCACACTTGCAGCCTTACAGTCCTAGTTGCCCTCCTTCTCTTGGAAGCACCCATTAGTAAGGAAACACACACACACACTCGCATACACACACACACCTTGCGTGTACTTTACTCTCAGCCAGTTGAGGACTCAGAACACTAGATGTGAAGCAGGCTGTCCAATTCTGCACATTAGTACCTCTATATAATTGGTCAACACCCAACACTTGCTAGACCAGAGCTAGTTATTAAGTCACACAAACAAATAAAATCTGTCCCATAACACACTTGTTTGTTGTTTAGGACTTGGAGGCTTTCTTGGCAAAAACTGGCTGCAGTGTTATCATGTCTCTGTGGCAAGTGAGGTGTGCAGAGAGCAGGTCAGGCCCACCTGGCTGGTGTAGAGCACAAGCTGCACCAACTGCGGCATCAGGGCGTCGGCCATGGTCAAGGTCTGCAAATTGGGGTGCATCAGGGAGGTCAGCAACACTGGGAGAAGATGACCAAGCATAGTGGCCTTGGTAACTTGTTCCAAGCCTTTTAACCTACAAGCCCAGGAAAAAAACACAGCTTAGGCAATTTCATACATGGAGAGCAACCACTACATTTCATGTCTAAGAATTCCCTCAAACATACCGTTTTTTTTTTAAATATTTATTTATTATTTATTATGTATACAATATTCTGTCTGTGTGTATGCTTGCAGGCCAGAAGAGGGCACCAGACCTCATTACAGATGGTTGTGAGCCACCATGTGGTTGCTGGGAATTGAACTCAGGACCTTTGGAAGAGCAGGCAATGCTCTTAACCGCTGAGCCATCTCTCCAGCCCCTCAAACATACCTCTTTAAACCCATCGATTCCATCCATTTCTCAAACCCCTACTGTTTTTCAGTCCAGGTCATACAGCTCTGGGCCCCCACAGTACTTCATTAATAGATCCTGAAATGCTGTGACTCTAAGCACTCAGTGCTGCCCTTCCAGGTCTCTGGCCTCTGGTCTGCAGGTTCTCTACTATGCTGAGACTGAAAGGAGGGATGGAGGGCTACAAAGTGAATTTACCAGCTCACAGTCCAAGACCTCCACCTGGGGAGTAGCAATTGAGGCTCATGTGCATTTTAGAAGCAGGCAAAAAAATTGTTTTAATAATTGTAATGGTGGCAAAATATACCTAACATATAACTTATTATCCTGATCATTTTGAAGCATACATTTCAGGGTTAGAATGTTCAACCATTACCACTGCCTATCACTCTAATTCTATCCTACAAACCCAAACCCTATACCTGTTTGGGAAGAACTCTCCTCCTCCAGCCCTAGTAACTACCACTCAACTTCCTTCATGTATGGTTTTGGCTACTAACTAGGCAAATTTAAAATCTGTCTTTAAAGTCACTCTCTTAGTATCTCATTTCCCTGCTAGAAGGATCAAAGCCTGCCCATCTCTCTAAGAAAGAAGGAAGCCATGAGTCCTCCAAGGTTACTGAGGTATTGGAGTTGAAAGGAGAAGTGGGTGCCCCATTTCAGCATCCCCCATTACATTCCGCCTATGCTGCAAGTGGAGATCAAATGTCTTCATAAGCCTTGGTGCAAAGCCTACCTGGGTTATAGTGTTCTCAGCCTAAATTCCCATCTACCATCTTTAAATGAGCAACAACCAACGTATGGGAGAGACACAGTGAAGCAAAGACCGCTGCAAGGTCACATTAGGTCAATATATCATAAAAATACAGTGTGTAACTCATTTTGAAAAGCAAGCATGGAAGAGATTTTGTGAGGGGCTCATATTTGGAGAAGTCAAAGACAGGAGGTCTGTTGGAGGGAGGGGCCGCTTGTTCTTCCTAGCCGCCCTGCTAGCTTTCACCCAAAATAATCACACAGAAAACTATTAATTAAATTGCTGCTTGGCCCATTAGCTCTAGCTCCTTATTGGCTAATTCTTACATCTTAATTTAACCCATTTCTAGTAATCTGTGTATGTCCATGGCAGTGGCATACTGGCAAAGATTCGGCATGTCTTACTCTGGCGACTCCATGGTGTCTCTACCTGCCTCCTCTTCCAGCATTCTGTTTAGTTTTCCCTGCCTAGCTCTGTTCCCCTATAGCTCTGCTATAGGCCCAAAGCAGTTCCTTTATTAACCAATGAAAGCAACACATAGTCAGAAGGACCTCCTACACCAGTGATCCGAGGCACTGTGTCAGTGACACTTGTGCAGCACAGAGTTATCTGTACCACTATGTCACTTTACCCCAAAGGAACCATGCACAACACTGATTAAAAGAAAATTTGAGCTGGATATGGTAGTGCACATCTTTGATCCCACCACTTCAGAGGATCTCTGTTAGCTCAAATCTGGTCTTATCCAGACCAAATATATAGTGAGTTCCAGAATAGTCAGGGTTATGTAGAGAGACCCTATCTCAGAAATGAATGAATGAATGAATGAATGAGTAAATAAAATAAAAGGAAGAAAAAGAGTAAGAAGAAAAGAAAAGCAAGCAAGGCCAACTTGAGGGCAATGGCAGTATCGGAGGCCAGGCTACCCAATGAACCTTGCCAACATTAGGTCACAGTGCAAGCGTAGGTTCAGTCTCACCTAAAAGCATATTAAAATGTATGAGTACCCTTGGTGTTACAGCACCATTTCAGCCTTTCTCACATGCATGTTTGTATACTTTCTAAAAAGTCTCATTTGATAAGCTGCAGCTGGTAATCCCCATGCTCACCTTTGCTCTCGGTCAGCTATGTCACTGTTGATGAGGGCAGTGGTGACTTGCTGCAGCATTTCCAGTACTTCATCACATCCAGTCAGGATCTGGGTGGCAAGAGCCAAAATACTGGCTTTTAACTCCTAGGTAGAAAAGACCATGAGGTTAGTTTTCAGCATTGTGATGAATAATGCACGCTCACAATGACAACATGACATGATGTGTTTATACAACAACACATTTCCAGATGAAATGATGTGGCCAGAAGCCCAATGCAGTGAGCTCCTCTTGGGTGGCAGGTAGGAATTTGACTTGGGAGGCCAGAGTCTGGAGTGCAGCTAGAAATATGCAGTATTTCACAGGGAAGGCACTGTGTATCTAGCAGCAAGGCCTAGCTCCCGTCCCATTCAGCACAAGAGCGCTCCTGGAGGCCCAGACACTGTCCGGGTGGAGGACTGCCTTGGCTGAGCACAGCTAAAGAGAAAAACACAACAGTAAAAAGCACATGTACAGGCAGTGAGTAAAATGAGACAAACCACAGCATGCTGAAACAGAACAAGTGGCCTTGTCCTAAAGTCTTGGCCCAGCACATTTAAAATGCAGCACATTGAAAAGCCCAGTTAAAGCAGTAGCAATGGGCTACTGAACATGAAAGAACAGGACAGACTGTCTGGGAATGCAAACTGTTAAGAAATACAAGGCAAGAGCACAGAACAGTTCAGTTCACAGCTAGTTTCTCATTTAAAAAAAAAAGAGAGAGAGAACACGGCATCTGTGCCATGTTTCTACTTGGAGGTGCTACACCACCTAGCTCATTCTGCTCTTGACAAGAGTCTTTCTACATCTCTGTGCTATTTAATTAAGAATTTATAGCCGGGCGGTGGTGGCGCACGCCTTTAATCCCAGCACTCGGGAGGCAGAGGCAGGCGGATCTCTGTGAGTTCGAGACCAGCCTGGTCTACAAGAGCTAGTTCCAGGACAGGCTCCAAAACCACAGAAAAACCCTGTCTCGAAAAACCAAAAAAAAAAACCAAAAAAAAAAAAAAAGAATTTATAAAATTCACTGGGCAGTGGTGGCACACGCCTTTAATCCCAGCACTCGGGAGGCAGGGGCAGGCAGATCCCTGTGAGTTTGAGGCCAACCTGGTGTAAAGTGAGTTCCAGGACAGCCAGAGCTGTTACACAGAGAAACCCTGTCTCCAGGGTGGTGGGGGGGGGGGGGAGTTTTTTGTTTTGTTTTCTTTTAAATAAGAGTCTCAGCATGTAATGTAGTCCTGGTAGGTCTGGAACTCACTGAAAGCTGGGCCTCAAACTGAAAAAGATCCACCTGGCTTTGCCTCTTGAAAGCTGGGATTAAAGGCATGTGCCACCATGCACAGCTCCAATTTTTTTTATTTATGTGTATGTATGTGAGACTAAATGAGTTTATGGGTACCACATGTGTGCAGGTACCTATGGAGGCCACAAAAGGGAATTAGAATGTTATGAACTGCCACGTGGGAAAGCAGGAACAGGACTGATTCCCTCAGGCTTGCAGCAAGCACTTTACCTGCTGAGCCGTTTCACTTAGTACTGAGGCAGGATCTCACACTGTGGTTCAGGCTAGCCTAGAATACACTATGTAGCCCAGGCTGACCTTTGATTTTCCACAATCCTTACGGCTCAGCCTCTAAAGTTCTGAGATTTTGGGTGTGTGCCAACCGATCATACTCTCAAAAATGAAATTTTCAACAGCAATGCAAAAAGGGCCCTGACTGTCTATCAGAACGACAACAACCACTGCTATAAAAACATCTGTGCACTGCCATATTATCATATGCAAACAAAAGGCTGAGTTTACAAAGATGCTCGTTTAAAAACATTAACAGAAAACTAAATGGACTATATGGTTAGAAACTAGTCAAAGATCAAAATTTATCATCTTAAGTTATTTAAACAAAAAGGATATAAAACCATGCAAATATTGGAAGTGGTTAGAATGTAATGCTCTCAAACTGACTTTGAAGTGTAGTGAGATCATTTGTGGGTCAAAATTTAACAATTCTTACAAAACAAAAAGAAACAAAGGCACAAAGAGACCACCCAGAGCAAATGAATAACACATTATGAGAGTGTCACAAACATGGGGTAAGCACTGGGCAATGACAGAGAGACCTATGAAATGAGTGACTGAAGCCCTCCCACAGCAATATCAACAACACTGTGAATCTGACATCTTCTACACAGAAATTCAGCAACTGTGGAGGAAGCATCGTTGAAATAGAGCTTGTGTTTACCTGTACCTTCAATGTCTCTCCCTGCAAGGAGCTGTCACTGTCATCGTTCTCATCAGGTTTAATCAAAATAGTGTTACTGAGAAGGTGATTCTGAACTGCCATCAGATAGCGCAGGCAGGAAGATGCAGCCTTTAATACAAATAAGGACATTAAGTGACCTCCCTGAAACTCAAAGGCTCGTTTACCCTCACGCTTTTAAAAGATCTCCACAAGAGAAATAAAAAGAGGAAGCACATAGATAAGAGAACACAATTTCCCAAGGAAACTACAGGCACGGGGCTTTCACTGTAGGCCTGACACACTTACTAGCCTTCTTGCCTTCAACCATGTGGCCCTTAACACTCTCCCCTGCCTCTCACTCACGTCTCTACAGCAGACTCCACCCAAACCCTTCAGGAACTTACTGGTTCCAAGCAGCCTCTGAAATGCACTGAGTTAGGAAACAGGACTAAATTAACAGAGGAAACTCTCCCACATAAGACAGAACTCCAAATGTAGTAAATAATAAGGCATCTCAGGAAGCAGCGCCTCTGTCTGTCTTTTCTCCCTTTCTTGGGAAAGTGCTCTTAGGGATTTGCCCATGTGCACATTTCCCAGGTAAGCTCGGTCCACCTACAGACTCTCCTGAGAGGAGACAACACTTACAGGTACAGTTGAAAGGAGCTTCTGAAAATCATCTTTGGAGACGGTTTGGCACTTAGTGATTAGGATACAGGACTCTCGCACAACAATCTTCAGGATATAGTGTAAGAGCTCATCATTGAGTCTTTAAAACAAGGAACAAATAGCACACTTGGTAAGAGATAATGAGGCAGCTAATTCACTCTGCCATAAAGTCATCAAACTAACGGGACACACCACAAAGCAAATTTATTTTCACAAAATGCTGCCCTACCTCCTAATTCAAGTATTTTAGAAGTAACTATAAAAGAAAAACAAAGTCATCACCTCCTAGCTCCAACATGCAGCTTCTTTTTGGTTTTTTCAAGACAGGGTTTCTCTGTGTAACAGCCCTAAGCTGTCCCAGAACTCACTTTATAGACTAGACTGGCCTCAAACTCAGTGAGATCCACCTGCCTCTGCCTCCCAAGTGCTGGGATTAAAGGCGCACATCCCCACTGCCCAGCACATGAAGCTTCTTTCACAGAGAGCAAGCCAACTGCCCATAAGGTTCCCCTCACCCATCGCTTCTGCTAAGGACTTCCCAGACCCACAGCTTCACTGATAATATTGACCATACTGAGATTTCAACACTTAAAGACAACTGCAGGATTTACTATCTTTCATTGGGCCCAGAATTTAGGCTCAACATGCTAGTTACCTTATTAGCTATAACAGAAGATTAAAAATCAAGCACATTTAAATGTAAATTATCACTTATAAAGAAGGCTAGTAGTGAATAACATAGAGAACATGCTGTGGTCTGCATGAGACTGTACCCCTAGGCTCAGGCATTTGAACACATGGTCCCAAGCTACTGGTGCTTTGGAGAGAGAAGTCTTAGGGGTGTAGCCTTGCTAGAGGAAGTGTGTCACTGGGAGCAGGCTTTGGGAATTTAAAACCTTGTGCCACTTCTAATTTACACTTTATGCTTCCTGCTTCTGTCATCACACCAGCTGCTTGCAGCCATGCCTTCTCATCATGATGCACCCCTATCCTTCTGAAATAGCAAAACCCAAATAAACCCTTTCTTCCACAAGTTGCTCATGGTCGTGGTATTTAATCACAGCAACAGAGAAGTAGTGGGTGTCACCTGTAGTGATCGTCCTCATCACTGCCGAACCGGTTGTTCTGAAGCTGCTCGGCTAGGTTGGTTAGGATCACGTCTCGCAGCTGGGAAAGTCCGCTGTTTCTCTCTCCTGATACAGGACAAAACTCCATGAATGACCCTGTTAACAACACTTAGAAAACCCACTGGGTTGCAGTTCCAGAATCTGGGAGGCTGAGGCAGAAGGACTGCTCAATTTTAAGAAGACTGGGACAATATCTTAACAAACTGCACCTCCCACCCAAAGAAAACTGATGTTATTTTTTAAAAGGTTTCAAAGAAGCAGACTAGGAGCACAGCATTTAGACTCGTGCAAATAGCAGCAAAACAGCATCACAACCAGAGCACAGCTAGAGGCAGGACATTCAAATCAAGTGTGATTTTTCTTCCTAATATATTATAAAGTTTGGTTTTATTACTTCCTTAGGTTAATGCTGCTTTTAAATGCTGACTGTCTTTAACATGTCATTTGTTGCTGCTGCTGCTGCTATTGTTTAAATTAAGTGTATGAAAAACTAACAAAAATCTAGGGTTAGAAATCATAAAGACAACTGGATGGTGGTGGTGCACGTCTTTAGTCCCAGCACTCAGGAGGCAGAGGCAGGCAGATCTCTGTGAGTTTGAGGTCAGCCTGGTCTACACAGCGAGTTCCAGGACATCCAGAGCTACACATAGAAACCCTGGTAGGGAAAAAAAAATAATTGATCTTAAAAAGAGGAAAGAAAAAAGAAAAGATATTGGTTTGGTTTTTGGTTCTTTGTTTGTTTGTTTGTTTGTTTAAAACAGGGTCTTACATATCCCAGGGTAGCCTGAACTTTCTACAAAGCTGATGATGACACTGAATTCCGCATCATCCTGCTTCTACCTCCCACATACTGGAATTGCAGGCGCACTGCCATGCTAAAATAGGAAGTGATTTATTTTTAGATGTGCTAAACATCCAGAGTCAAGACAGAGGAAGAGGTATAAAACTTCATCTTTGAATTGTGGCTTCTGCATTCAACCTGCAGTGCTGGTCTCTATGCATACACATTTTGCTGTCTGTCTTGGGTACCAGGAAACTAGGGACTCTGTTTTTTGAGACAGGGTTTCTCTGTGTAGCTTTGGAGCCTATCCTGGAACTCACTCTATAGACCAGGCTGGTCTCAAACTCACAAACATTCCCCCTGCCTCTGCCTCCCGAGTGCTGGGATTAAAGGCGTATACCACCACAACCCAGCAAACTAGAGACTCTTGCATGCTAAGCAAAATTTCACCCATGAATGTATTTTACCTAGATACATGTATGCCATATACAAGCCTGGTGCTGGCACATGTCAGAATTGGGCATCAGATCCCCTGGAGTAAGAGTTATAGATGTTTGTGAGCCACCATGTGGATGATGAGAACCAAATCCAGATCTTCTGAAGAAATAACCAGTGCGCTTAAGTACTGACCCATCTCTCCAGCCCTAAATACACACTTTCTCAAGTATGTTGACTAATAGGAAGAAAAAGAGACCCCTCTGTATCAGTCAGTGTCCAGCTGTTACCTTGGGAACAAGAAAAACTAGCAAAGTCTAGCTATTCGGCTGAAAGTTCAAGGCCAGCCTGAGAAAGTTAGTGATACACTCTCTTAAAAAGTAAAAAGAAAGAACAGGAGAAAGAGATGGCTCAGTGGTTCCTGGCCCCTACATGGCATCTCAACATCATCTTTAACTCCAGTTTTAGGGCATCTGACACCTGTCATTCCACAGGACTGAAGCTATGTGGTGCCCAACATTACATGCAGATAAACAATCAAAATACAGAATAAAAATAAAATTTTTTCAAGTAAATAGAAGGCTTTGGAATATAATTAATGGTAGAGTACATGCTTAACACATTCAAAGTCCTAGGTTCAATTCTTAGTAACACACACACAGACAGGTATGCATACGGGCAGACAGACAGACAGACAGACAGACACACACACACACACACACACAGTTGTTCAAGGATAATCTCAAGATAATTCTCACCTTCTGTTAAGACCAGCTTAAGTAAGTTATTGATTTCAGTTTCACCTGGGTATAAGATATTTAAACCAGAGCTGAAACGACAGAAAAGTCAAAAAGTTTTTTTCTTAAACATTTCAGAAAATATACGCTCTATTTAAATTTTTGTTAGAGATGTCAGCCTGGCCAGATAAGTGACAAAGAGAATTTCTGATCTCAGCTTTTCATGAAGTCTGGAAGATCAGGGTGGAAAATGGCATCAGAGGTTTGTTTCTTTGTTTTCTGGCTGTTTTTTTTTTTTTTGGCTTTTTCCTCTTCCCTCTCTGTCAAGCTGTGGCATATAATCAAGTGTGCAGTTTAGCACACAGCCTCAGGCACTAAAGAAACTGTCACAAAGACGGGACAGTGCCTATACCCTGTCCAGGAGTTTCTGCCTCGCACAACATTTGTTCTGTTGAGGAAGCAACTCAAAATATTAACATGGTGAAAAGAAACAGAAAAAAATAAACTTTGCCCCCTATGTCATTCTTGCCAGAAAAGCCTTCCAGACCAACCAGCCAAGTCTCCATCAGCCTCTATACTACATTTGCTCATGTTACAAATCTACTTCTATGAAAGTTGATTGAAATAAAATAAACCAATAAGTTAAAAAATAATATTGAGGCTATTTGAGGTACATATGAATTTGAGGCCAATGTGATCTATACAGTGAGTTCCAGGCCAGTCATTGCAACATAGTGAGATCCTGTCTCAAAATTTAATTAATTCACAATAATTAATAGCTGGGAATGAGGGGTCTGGCCTGTAACTCCAGAAATTGAGACAGATATAGGAAGATCTAAAGTTCAAGGTCAGTCTGGGCTATCTCAAAACACCCAGTCTCAAACTAAGAAAAAACAAAACAAAAGAAAAATGCCCAAAAAAATACATAAAACAACAAAACAAAATTCTCACTGGACTATGGCCCATAAATTCACTAGTGAAGAGACTGAGAAGATGCTAGTGGAGTAAAGTGCTTGCTATGAAAGAATAGGAGCTGACTTCCATCTCCAGCGCCCATGTAGAAAAGTTGGACATCAGCACACACCTGATTCCAGTGCAAGAGCCAGACAGAACTCCTGGGCCTTGCTGACCAGCTAATCTAGTCAACTGGCAGGGTCCTAGTTCCATGAGAGGGACCTGTTCTTTTTAGACAGGGTCACACTGTATAGCTCTGGCTGGTTTGGAACTCACTATGTAGACCAAGTTGGCCTTGAACTCACAGAGATAGGCCTGCCTCTGCCTCTAGATGGCTGATATTAAAGGTGTGTGCTGGTATCCACATCTCAACAGGATTTTTTAAAAAATCATTACTATTATTATTTGTTTGTGCATGTGTTTATGTGTGTGTGTGCCGTGCATGCACGCACGTTCATGCCAGTGTACATCTAGAGGTCAGAGGACAACAATCAGGAGTTGGTTCTTTCCTTCTATGGTGCGTTTTGGGGATTCAACTCAGGTCATCATTCTTGGGTGGCAATGAGTCATCTCAGCAGCTCTCCAACAGGATTTTGAGCAGGTTAATGGGGATTAGCACAACTAAGCCCTACACTACATCAGCTTCCCACATAAGCCAACCTCACGAACCTACATGATAGGTGTCCTTCTTATTCCATCTCACAGCTGAGGAAACAGAAACATCAAACTATGGCCACAGCCAATGTGAGTGGCAGAGCAGACTCTAGACACCCAGGGCAGTTCCACGCCAGAGCATGCTCCACACTCACGCTTGAGAACATCCTAGCTGCCTGCAACTGTCCACTCACAACCCTTCTAGAGAGTTTTGTTCTTTTCACAAAGAAAATGTTCTTCCATTGATGAGGTCCAGATTCTGGTGGGCTGAGCTATCTAGGCTACAGCATGCACAGAGGCTTCTTTTGCAGAAAGCACTAAAAAAAACCCATTTGCTGTTTACCTGATGGCAAGACAGACCTCCTTCTGAATTTCAGAGCAAATTTGGTCTTTCGGTGCCATCAACAACTGCCAAAGAAGCAATCCTGACCGCCGAATGATGTCTCGGTTCCTTTCAGTTTGTGGGCTGAAGAAAAATTTAAACACCACCTACAGAAACATAAGAGGCAGAGCTAAGTATGCTCATTCCACCAGGGATAAAATTAGCTCTCTAGAAGAAAGCTCAGGGTAGCTGTTCTTGTGAAAAGATAACCAGGTGCATTTTCAACTCCACTCTCTTCTACACAATGGGATATAGTAAATATCTTACACACATTAACAGCAATGAGACAACATCCACTCTACTAATCGAGGTGCAATGTACATGATAGATGACAACTCTAGTCAGAGGACTGCCAGGAGGTAAGAACCTCTGTAAAAACTGAGGTTGCTGAAGATGTTTCTTCTGGGAGGAGGTGGCTGCTAAACTCACACTGAATGTGTACCTGAAAGACAACGAGGATGCAGCGTACGATACAGGTGTCTCCATTAACCATGGCCTTCTCCATGATGTCACAAATGCTGCTTAGATGGCGTGCCTCAATAGGGTGTTGCTTGCCCAGGACACTAGTGATGGGAAGATTGGGGTTCGTGGCCAAAAGATTGAGCTGGTGAATGCACATGGCGCCAACATGGTGCAGTAATTGGTTTATGACCTCATTCGTGCTGATGGCCTCTTCTGGAAGATGCAAAGGAAGCATGGTGAGGAAAGACATGACAAGTGTCCCAGAGGAGTAACTCTCCAGTGTACAAAAGCTATGCACACTCAAGGACAGATTTGTGGTACCCCTGGATAGCACTGTTGCTTCAGAACCTTTCCTGCCATAGTATGGGATGTAACATAGTAGATACCACTTACTAAACTGGTTATGTGGGCTTAACAATGGGATAAAGTTTGACATGCATGGTTACAAATTTAAATTCTTTTAGTCCTATTTTATAGAGCAGTAAACGAAGAGTGAGAGAGGTTAAGTTACGCTAAAACACCCAATTATGAAGTAACAAAGCTAAGGTTTGAACTCAGGCCATCTCAGCCCATGCTGGCAACCATTCTAGAAGACTTAGAGACATCTTCCATGGCTGCCCTATGGAATAACCCCTGTCCACAAGCAACCCCCTTGCACCAAATTCAGCATTTCTATTCAGTTGAATAGATGTTTATATCAATTAAACCTGAAGATTAATAAGCATTTTCTTATATAATTACTTTATGGCTCATGGATGGTTTCAGGCATTCAGAGGATGGAGGTGAAGAATAATCTACATAGGCAAGGTACAAGAAAGACTACTTCGGGAGCTAGAGACAGCTTAAAGGTTAAAAGCAATGGTTGCTCTTCCAAATGATCTGAGTTTAAGTCTTAGCACCTACAAGGCAGCTTAAAAGATGATAAAAGGATGCAAGCATGGGCAGATATGAAGACAGGGCTCTTGGAAACTCCCATGACTAAAAAGAAACCTCCTGCTCATCTTTTACCCTGAGGGTCCCACTAGATCCCACTTGTTCTTGTCTTGGGAGTTTTAAGATTTTGAGCAAAGACTGTTCATATTTACCGAGGACTTCTGCCAAGTTGAGGATCTATAGAATAAATGAGGTCTGAGTTTAAGTTAGATACGTGGTTGGACAGGAGTAAGGATTCTCAGTGTAAAGTTTATGAAAGTCTCTGGTTGATGAGAGGACATGAGAATAAAGGGGTGGAGGCAGACTGGCTAGCAAGAGGAAGCGAGGACTGTGAATGGGAAGACAGTAAAAGCTCAGGCAGAAACAGTCGTTGCAGACTGGTGGGAAATGGCAGGGCTGGGATATATTTTGAATGTAGGAGCCAAAAGGATTTGGTTCATTGAAATTCAAAGATAAACTGGGTTTAGGAATGTAGCTCAGCTCATACAAAATGATTGTCTAAGGGGCTGGAGAGATGGCTCAGAGGTTAAGAGCACTGCCTGCTCTTCCAGAGGTCCTGAGTTCAATTCCCAGCAACCACATGGTGGCTCATAACCATCTGTAGTGAGATCTGGTGCCCTCTTCTGGCATGCAGGCATACATGCTAGCAGAACACTGTGTATATAATAAATAAATCTTTTTTTAAAAAATGAGTGTCTAATATGAACACGGCCTGGATACCCTCACATAAACCTGGCATGCTGGCTCACACCTGCAATCCTAGTACACAGAGGGAAGGGGGTTAAAGCAGGAAGATCAGAAGTTCAACGTCATTCTTGGCTATATGATAACTTTGAGTCCAGCCTGTACTACCATAAGACCCCAGCAGAGACTGCTTTTAATCTCAACACTTGAGAGGCAGAGACAGTCAGATCTATGTGAGTTCAAGGCCAGCCTGGTCTACAAAGCAAGTTCCAGGACAGTCAGGGTTCCACAGAGAAACTGTGTCTCTAGTAATACATTAATTAATTAATAATAAATAAGTAAATAAAGCCTAAATTATTCAGTTTGATACTGTGAAAGAATGGAAATCCATATACAGAGATAAGAAGAGCAGATTAACAGGTACAAACTTGTAAAGGAAAAGGGTGCTTTTTGCCATGTAAAGCCCCACATGCCCACTGTATAAGCAAGTGGAGGTGCGTTCAGAGTCTGGAGAAGACCAGGGACTTGGCAGTGACTGGTACATAGCACAATCTCTTTTTTTTTTCTTGATGCAGGTTTAAAAACAACTTAAACCTCAGGATATGATTCAAATACCTTATGAGCTCTAAGGTATTATACCTGGGCTGGGGAAGCTCAGCTGTCAAAGCACTTGCCTCCCACTGATGACCCTAGTTCCAACTTCCAAAACATGAAACAAGACATAACAGAAAAAGTCGCTCCCATTTTATGGGTACAAAGCAAGTCAATTGTTTTTTTAACAAATTTATACAAATATGATTAGGAATCCCAGGCAGCAGTGGCTCATGCCTTTAATCCCAGCACTTGGGAGGCAGAGGCAGGCAGATCTCTGTGAGTTCAAGGCCAGCCTGGTCTATAGAGTGAGTTCCAGGACAGGCTCCAAAAGCTACAGAGAAATCCTGTCTTGAAAAACAAAACAAAACAACAACAAAAGAGAAAATTAGGAATGAAAGCATAGAAACTACTATTGACTCTACAGATATTAAAATAATTGCAGGGTATGGCAAGATGGTTCAGCAGGTAAAGATGCCTGATAACTAAGCCTAATTCCCAGAATCCACATGATGGAGAGACACATACACATACAAGCCTAATCCCCAGAATCTACATGATGGAGAGACACATACACACATGAGCCTAATACAGAGAATCCACATGGTGGAAAGACACGTACACACATACAAGCCTAATCCACAGAATCTACATGATGGAGAGACACATACACACATGAGCCTAATACAGAGAATCCACATGGTGGAGAGACATGTACACACATATAAGCCTAATCCCTAGAATCTACATGACGGAGAGACACATACACACATAAGTCTAATTCCCAGAATCTACATGGTGGAGAAATGTATACACACATGCGCACTCAAGCCTAATCCCCAGAATCCACATGGTGGAAAGACACATACACAATAAATAGAAACGTACTAATACTGTGGTAACTAATACATGTTCACTCTTTTTCCAGGGGTTGTACTAAATGCCCTTCCGTTTAGGTATGGTCTGTGCCTGTTCTAGCTAATGCACAAAAACTGGCAGGCACTACTAAAAACAGCGTGTCAGTTTCAGCATCCCTCCCAACATGACAGGTTGATATAAATCCTAGGATACAGTGTGAAGCAAAGGGGACAAATCTTTGTGCTATTCTTATTTCCATCCATAACTCGAGTTTAGGCACAGTATCATGAAACCCAGGCTAGCTTCAGGTTCACTGGGTAGCCAAAGAGGACCTTAAACTCCTGATCCTCCTGCCTTGGCCAGATATTCACACACTGAGTTACAGTACAGCTTTGGTTTTAGTAATTTCTTGGGGTGGGAGATGTAGCTCAGCTGGTAGAGTGTTTGTCCAGCATGTATGAAGCATAACATAAACTGGGTATGTGATCCCAGCACTAGAGAGATGGAGGCAGGAGGATCAGAAGTTGAAGATCATCCTTGGCTAAATATTGAATTTGATGTCAGCCTGGAATATAATGAGACTCTGTCTCAAATTCAATTACTTAATTACTTCTTTATTAAAATTCAATTAACTACTTCTTTATTGGTGTTTTCAATTTATAGTCATCAACGCTTCCTTTAATTTTTTTTCAATATATTTCACTTAGTTTTTTTTAACATGTCTACAATGGCTACTTTAAAGCTGTCATCTACTAAGTCCAACATCTGACTTCACCTATGTGTGCAGTTGGGCTGAGTTTCTTCTTTTAACCCCTTGTTTCCTTATTGTGATTATTATTGTATTTGGTGTTAGGCATGGAAGCCAGGGCCTTGCCCCTACAAATCATCTATCATATATTGAGCGACACTCTCAATTCTGGGTTATTTATTTATTTATTTATTTATTATGTATACAATATTCTGTCTGTATGCCTGAAGGCCAGAAGAGGGCGCCAGACCTCTTTACAGATGGTTGTGAGCCACCATGTGGTTGCTGGGAATTGAACTCAGGACCTTTGGAAGAGCAGTCAATGCTCTAAACCACTGAGCCATCTCTCCAGCCCCTCAATTCTGGGTTTAATTTCAAGACATGGTGGCTGTTAACCAACAGTCATAGGTGGCACCCAACATGCTAAGCTACTAATGCTCTATTCTATAAGGGTCTACTTGCAAGGAGGCACCACAGCTGGGCACTTATAAACTCAGCCCTGATAAGTAACTTCTGTCTGTTCTTCTGACGATGGATTCACTTTACATTTACCCAGACATGAACATACAGCAGGGATCCTTTCAGGCACCCTATGGAGGCCCCAAGATTCATCAAATCTCCATCTACTTTGCTGTTCTGTTGAGCCCCTGGTCTCTCTTTGGCACAAAAGGAAATACTGCTGCTGCTGCTGCTGCGAAAGAAGCTCAGCCCCAAAACCTGTCAGCCCTTAGGAAGCAAAGCTGTTGATTTCCACAGTGGGCCCAACTCTGGCATAATCAGCTAAAAATGCCACAGGCTTCCACTGTTTTTACCCAAAATGTTGAAGATAGTATGTTAGTGGTTATTGTTGGTTGGTTTTGTTTTTTATTTGTTTGTTTGGGTTTGGTTTGGTTATAGCTTTTCAAAACAGGGTCTCTCTGTGTAGCCATGACTGTCCTGGAACTCACTCTATAGACCAGGCTGGCCTCGAACTCAAGAGCCCCCTGCCTCTGCCTCCCAAGTGCTGGAATTAAATTTGTGTGCCCCCCACCTGACTGTTGTTGCTTGGCTTTTTGAGAAAAGAGCTCAATATGCAGTCCTGGCTGTCCTTTGTAGAGCAGGCTGGCCTTGAACTCACAACAATCTGTCTACCTCTGCCTCCTTGAGTGTTGTTGTTCTTTTTAATATAGTAATTGTGTTAACCAGTTTCCAAAATACGGATGAAGATGAGTTTGCTGTTGTAGATAATGTCTGTTTTAATGATACTTTACAAAGAGAGTATTTGCTGAGTTACTCTCTCTTCTGTAGCAAGAGAGTTGATCTCAATGATGTCAATATTGCTGGGCATGGAGATGCACACCTTTAAACCTAGCGCTCAAGAGGCAGGGGCAGGTAGATCTCTGAGAGTTTGAGATCAACCTGGTCTACACAGTGAGTTCAAGGACAGCCCGGCTCTGTAGAGACCCTGTCTCAAAAACCAACCAACCAACCAACAAACAAACAAAAAGTCAATATTAAGAAAGATAATATAAATTTGGGTATAACTAAGCCATTGTCAGTATAAAACATTAATATAACATAGAATTCCAGTCCAAGAACCAATAATCAATGTTGTATTTTGGATTTTACTTTGAGGCAGGATCTTAGTCAGGCCCAGTTTGAATTAGAACTTACTCTTTAGCCTGAGCTTTCTATGTGCTGAGATTACATGGGTTCCTCCTCAGCACCAAGAATCAAATTTTATATCTACGTTTAGATTTTGGGAGGGACATAGAGATTTTCCTTTTAGAAACCTACAAGTTCTTCAAGGCCTCCACATTTACATGATTTACATGCTTTCTCCTTCCCAATAGACAGTTGTCCCCGTCGTGGACAACAGTGGGTTTTAGCTTGTAAGTTCCAAGAAGGAAGCTGTGGATACAATCTGTTGCTAGCCCACATTCCCAACTAATGCTGCCACTCTAGTTTGTTATATTTGGGAGCTGACAGTGCTGCTCACCTTTGGGCTCGGTGATGATATGGCTGACCCCCAGTCTCTGGCACACATAATGAAAGGCCTGGTTCCCAGGATTGCACCACTGATCGATATAATCATTTGAGCAGGTCCACAGCATGTTGTTCACGGTATCATAACAGGCACCTGCAAACAATACAGTTCACTCAGCGGCTGTGCCAACACATCTGCACATATATTTCCCACGGAATTGCCAAAGAACAAAGGGCGAGAATTTCCCCCAGTGCTGACAGTCACAGCTCTACTCCCAAAGAACTATGTAACAACACACTAAATTGGAACCGAGAAAAAAAGCTTAAATTTAATTTGCAGTTTTGCTCAGTTCCTATGCAAGAAGGAACAAGTCATAAAATACATGGTTTGCAGCAACAGGTTCTTATGAACTACTTTCAAAAAGGATTCAGATGGCTTCCATGAAAAATTCAGGACACCAGGAACGGGTAACACTGTTGAGTCCACAGAAGTGGATCCATTCCACCTTGACTAAAGGTAAGAGAGTTTAAGCTTATTCTTTCTCCTTCAAGGTTACTGACAAGAGATTTGACGTATGGTGTGGCTACTATCAAACATATCTTAACCTAGGTATAGCTACTTGGTGAGATGGTAATCACTTTGTTCCTTGTAAATAAACACAGGCCTTCAGTATTCACTGGATCGCCCTCCTCGTACTATCTTATGTGTCTGTACTTCTTTTGTATCTCTGTTTATTCTGCCTAATATTTCTAATCCACATGTTCCTGCGCCGAAACATATGAACCTGTTGAGGCTGGACTCCAACAGATGTCGCCTCAACATGTAGCTATGCCATAACACCAACACACAATAAAAAACTCTGGAGAGTCCCAAACTTCTGTATGTACCCCTAGTAGCCAGGACAAAGAGCAAGTCCAATGTATGGGATTGGATCCATTTTCCAATGTGTGTTCTTCAGCAGAATAAACCTCTGTTTGGCATAAACCCTGGAGACTGTGATGAGCAACGTCTTACAACATAATGTGAGCGTCAAAGGCAGTTCATCTGAGAATCAGACACGTGGCAGCTTCCACACTAAGTCTCTGAATTAAGAAGTATTAACATGTATCTCTTTTAAGGAAAGTGGAATGCCATAGAGAATTGGCAAGATCTTTCAAGAACACTTGAAATGCTCTTGAAATAATCACTCAAGATGAATCTTCCAAGGAAACAAGTGTATTTGTGTCTTACCCAATCCTGGTACAAGAGCACCACGCCCCAGTGAGCTTCCAGCAGCATCTATGAGATCCGCACGACTTGTGAATTGGCCATCTGAAATGTTATATACCAAACTGGAGGCCAGGACTGTGGAGACAGACAGCTCTTTAATCATCCTGAAGACACTCTTTAAAACTTCCTTTTTAGGCTCCTAACCAGACTTCTTTTGAAAACAACAAAGATAGACAATAAACACAGAAGATCCCTGAAAAAAAAATGCTGACCAAACGTCTTCATAATATTTTTGAAAGTGAATTTAAAACAGCAACATTGATATGAAGGTGTTTTTCTACTTTAAAGGATCAAAAGAGAAAATGGAAAAGGGACAGGAAGACTCAAATCACAGGATGGCAGCGTGTTAGGAAACGTTTCAGTTGGGTCTTATAAGCGCTGGTATGATGCTGTTCTCCTCCCCAGCTCTCATTGTGACTCAGACACTTGGACTTTTCCCTCAACACAGGAGAGTGGAGCAGTGAAAAAGAAAGTCTTTGGGTATGTAGGTTTGAATTCAGCTCTACCACATCTGGGTGGCACAGGAAAGTCATTAGCCTCTCAAGCTCTTCACTTGCAAAACAGATCATATAAGGTGCTGTGCTGGATAGTTTTATGTCACCTTAACACATGCTATAGCCTCTCAAGAGACGGGAACCTCAACTGAGAAAGTGTCTCCATAAGATCGGGATATAGTTCAGTCTATAGAGCATTTTATTAATTAGTGATTGGTGGGGAAAAGCACAGCCCAAGTGGTCCTGAGTTCTATTGTTGTAGGAGAGAGGAGGCCATTTGTTTGGTTCCCGGCCGCCCAGCTAGCTTAGAGTTGAAATAAGTAACTATATTATTTAGAACACTGCTTGGCTCATTAGCTTTAGAGCTTCTTATTGGCTAACTCTTACATCTTAATTTAATCCATTTCTATTAATATGTGTATCGCCACATGACAGTGGCTTACCAGCTAAAATTCCCAGCATCTGTCTCTGGTGGCTCCACAGCTTCTCTCTGACTCTGCCTTCTTCCTCCCATGCTATAGGCCAAGCCAGTTCTTTATTCATTAACCAATAAAAGCAACCTTCTATAAGAAAGAAAGCTGAACAAGGCAAGAGAGGCAAGCTAGCAAGCAGCACCTCTCCGTGGCCTCTGCATCAGCTCCTGCCTCCAGGTTCCTGCCCTGTTTGAGTTCCTGCCCTGACTTCCTTCAGCGATATGGAAATGTATGCTAAATAAGCCCTTTCCTCTCCAGCTTCCTTTTGGTCATGTTGTTTCATCACAGCAACAGACCCTGACTAGGACAGGAAACCTACCTCATAGCTGCCATGCATAAGAGGTGAGTTAAAATGTCAAGCACATACATGTTAGTTGCTATTGCTGACAGCACACCCAAACCAACAACTGTTTTGCGTATGTACAGTTTTACCATGATGTCCAGGCTAGACTTAAACTCCTAATTCCCTACTTCAACTTCCCCTGTGCTGGAACTACAGGTTCCTGCAGCATCTTGCCTATATTTATCTACTTACATTCTTTTTTTTTGTATTTGTTGTGTTTTTTTGCCTTCGTAGTCTGGCCTTAAATTCACTATGTAGCTAATGCTTTCATTCCCCCCCCCCAAGGGTTTTTCTCTCTTTTGATTTATTTGTTTATTATGTATACCCACTCCAGAAGGGGCACCAGATCTCATTATGGATGGTTGTGAGCCACCATGTGGTTGCTGAGAATTAAACTCAGGACCTCTGGAAGAACAGCCAATGCTCTTAATCTCTGAGTCATCTTTCCAGCCTGCGACAGAGTTTCTCTGTGTAGCTTTGGAGACTGTCCTGGAACTCGTTCTGTAAACCAGGGTGGCCTTGAACTCACAGAGATCCACCTGTCTCTGCCTCCCAAGTGCTGGGATTAAAGGTGTGTGGCATCACTCCCCGGCATAGCCCATGCTCTTGATCCTCCCAACTACTAGAGCAGCAGTTTTCAGCCTGTGGGTTGTGACCCCTTTGAGGGTCAGTCGCCTATCAAATATCCTGCACATCAGATACATCCATAATAGCAGCAAAATTATAGCTACGAAGTAGCAATGAAATAACTTTATGGGGGCTGGAGAGATGGCTCAGTGGCTAAGAGCATTGTCTGCTCTTCCAAAGGTCCTGAGTTCAATTCCCAGCAACCACATGTGCTCACAACCATCTGTAATGAGCTTTGGTGCCTTATCCTTAAGCTGAAAGGATAACATGCAGGCAGAACACTGAATACATAATAAATCTTTTAAAAAAAAAAGAAATAACTTTATGATTTGGGGGAATGTCACCACAACATGAGGAACTGCATTAAAGGGTTGTAGCATTAGAAGGTTGAGGACCACTATATTAAGGTCTTATGGGTATATTCCAACATTCCTGGCTCCTTTCCCCCTCAACACAATCTCAGTACTTTACCTCTTACATTTTTCTTTTCTTATTCCACCATCACAATAGTGGTAACTATACTACTTCTAGACTAAACTATATTGTCTATTTCTCCCCCTGCCACCGATGATGAAACTCAGGACCTTGACCATACTAGATAAATACTCTCCTGAGCTATACCCCCCAGCCCTCTTTTGTTTGTCTGTCTGTTTGTTTAATACTGTTCCAACCCACAAAAAGATCTTACCCAAGTTTCTTCTCCAGTGTACTTCCTATCACAGAAGCCCTTACTCTACTTGCACACATAGATGAATTACACTTATTTCTCACAGCCAGGCATGGTAGTGCACACCTTTGACCTCAGCACTCAGGAGGTAGAGACAGGAGGATCTCTGTGAGTTTGAGATCAGCCTGGTCTACCGAGTTAGTTCCAGAACAGCCAGGGATACTCAGAGAGACCTTGACTCAAAAGACAAGAAAAAACAAAAAATACCCATTTCTTACCATTCCAACTTGAGACCCCAAGAATTCTCTCCTTCCTAACTCCACAATGACGTCTACTCCCACAATCTGCAACATGCACACCTGGCCCCTCTTTCCAACAATGGCCATTTCTCATTGTCACTCCTCGGAGCTCCTAAAGGTAAGCTCAGACCAACTACCTAGCAGCCCCATGGTCTGAAGGGAAGAACTGGTGTCTCCTTATGCTGAAACTATGGTGGCCAATCTGTAACAGGCCACAGAAGGAAGTATTTCCTGGGCTGATACGAAACCATGGCATCAATTGTGTCCTCATGGAAAAATGGTCCACGAAGAGCCATTCTAATCAATGGACCTAAATTTCAGTAAGTGAAAAAGCTATGCTAGGGAGATTAAAAACCCAAGAGACCTTTAATCCCAGAATAAAGAGGAAGAGACAGGTGGATTTCTGTAGTTCTAGGCCAGATAGGGCTACATGGAAAGACCCTGCATGAAAAAAATAGAACAAGTTTAAAAAGTTATATTTTGATGGCTGGGTATAGCTCAGGGGTAAGAACATACACAGGCCCTGGGCGCTATCCCCAGCACCAGACAAATCCTCAGTCTGTAACTCACTGACCATTATTGTTTTATATCATCAGAGAGTAACAATGATAACAGAGCAAGTTTACAACAATAAATAAAAATGCTTTAAATCTCAGAGTTACAGACTGTGGTAGTTTGAGAAACATTCCGTATTGGCTTCAGAATCTGAACACAATCCTCTATTGATGATGCTGTTTGGAGAAGTTATGAGGAAGTGCAGCCTTCAGGAGGAAATATGTCACTGGGGAAGGCTTTGAGATTGCAAAGCCTCGCACCTTCAAGATCATTCTCTCTCCTTCAAGCTTGTGAAGAAAGATGTAATTTCTGACTGGGTGTGGTAGTGCATGCCTTCAATCCCAGAACTCAAAGGCAGGCAGATATCTGTGAGTTCAAGAACAACCTGGTCTCAATTTTCTCCCCGGCCATTTTGTCTACTTCCCATAGCCAATAGGACAACTATATGTTTTTCCTTTGGTTCACCTTCTTACTTAGCTTCTTGGGGGTGGGGTGGGATGGTGGTAAGGGGAGATGGGGAGAGTAAAGGGAGAAGGGGAGAATGGGGGGAACTTGGGGAAAAAGGAGGATGGGGATAAGGGAAGGTTGGATAGGGGAGCACGGAAGCACAATTCTTAGTTAAGGGAGCCACCTTAGAGTTGGCAAGAGACTTGAACCTAGAGTGGCTCCCAGATGCCCAAGCCAAGGTCCCCAGTTAGTTCCTTGGGCAGCTGAGGATAGGGAACCTGAAATGACCCTATCCTATAGCAATACTGACGAATATTTTGCATATCATCATAGAACCTTCATCTGGTGATGGATGGAGATAGAGACAGAGACCCATACTGGAGCACTGGACTGAGCTCCCAAGGTCCCAATGAGGAGCAGATGGAGGGAGAACATGAGCAAAGAAGTCGGGACCACGAGGCGTGCACCCACCCACTGAGACAGTGGAGCTGATCTATTGGGAGCTCACCAAGGCCAGCTGGACTGTGACTGAAAAAGCATGGGATAAAACTGGACTCTCTGAGCATGGCGAACAATGAGGGCTGATGAGAAGCCAAGGACAATGGCACGGGGTTTTGAACCTACGTAATGTGCTGGCTTTGTGGGAGCCTAGCCAGTTTGGATGTTCACCTTCCTAGAAATGGATGGAGAGGGGAGGACCTAGGACTTACCACAGGGCAGGGAACCCTGACTGCTCTTTGGACTGGAGAGGGATGGGGAGAGGAGTGGGGGGAGGGGGAGAAGGGTGGGAGGAGGGGGAGGGAAATGGGAGGCTGGGAGGAGGTGGAAACTTGTTTTTTTTTTTTCTCCTTTTCTCAATAAAAAAAATGGGAAAAAAAAAAAAAAAGAACAACCTGGTCTACATAGCCCTGGAATAGTCAGGGCTATGTAGAGAGACTTTGTCTCAAAAAAAAAAAAAAAAAAAAAAAAGGTGATTTCTCTGCTTCTTGCTCTGCTGTCATGCCTCTCTTCTATGACAGACCCTTATTCCTCTGGAACAGTATCAAAATAAACTCTTTTTCCTTAAGTTGCCTTTGGTCATGGTGTGTGTTATCAGAGCAACAAAAAATAACTAGTACAAAGCTACATCAGGAAGAACATTCCAAACAAAATATACTTACTTTTTAAAGATGACAAGCCACTGGTTCCACCAAAAAGAGAGCGGGTGGCAGAGCTGCCAGACCCCCCTGGAGGTGGGACCAGCATCACCAAGTATGTGCCACAAGTGTACATGGGTGTCTTCCGCAGCATTTTCAGAGGAAGGCCACAGCTAGTATTTGCTGGAGAGAGGAATGAAAATATTTAGTAAAAGTATTTTGCATAGACTCAGATATAATGAAGGAGTCCAAACTGAAACAAAGTTAGGCCATGATTAGAAAGAGGGGGAATTGGAGATGGCTCAGTGATTATGAACACAAGCTGCAATTCCCAACTTCTATGGAGCAGCTCACACTGTCTGTGATTCTAGTTCCAAGGGATCTGAATTCCTCTTCTAGCTTCTGAGGGTACTCGGTACAAAAGTGGTGGTGAACAGACATACGTGTAGGGGAAACACTCATCATATGAAATACTGTCCTAAAGGTGTTACCAATGTCCAGTATGCCTTATGACTCTAAAAATCTAAGAATGAATGTTTACATGGAATATATCTCAAAATAGAATTCCTGTTGTCATTTACCTGTGAATTGATACTCTTTCCTTCCTTCCTTTTTCCTCTCTCTCTCTCTCTCTCTCTCTCTCTCCCTTTCTTTGTTTTGTGTTGTTTTCCAGACAGGGTTTCTCTGTGTAGTAACAGTTCTGGCATCCTGGAAATTACTTTGTAGACCAAGCTGGCCTAGAACTCAGAGATCTGCCTGCCTCTGTCTATGGGATTAAAGGCACATGGGGCTCCTACTGTTCTTAATTTTATAGAAAACAATTTTTGAAACAATGTACCACTGGGTGGCCTGGAACTCAAATATAATCACTTGACTCTGATCCCTGAGTGCCCAGTTTAAAACAAAACCTTCCTAAGTCTGTGATGTCACATTCATTGCAAACAGCTATGGATACAACACCAACCAAAACCTCTAGCTACTCAGGGCCTTCAGAACATTTCTCACATAGTAATTTTTAACCTGCATGGCTTATATAGTATCCATTATATATGCATTTCTTACTATTTTGGGGGGGAAAATCACTGACATAAGATACCATCAACAGAATAATTATTGTTTCTAGTCAGGAGACATGGAATGCACATCATCTCCCCAGCATCCAGGCACTAGCAGAGTGGACCTAAGGACTGTCTGTAGCTGAGCTCAGTGAAGACCAACGACATCAGCAAGAAGTACACTAGAGCTTTGGGAAGCTGTCAGGCTACAAAACTCAACAGAGAGAAAAATATTCTTGGGGTTTAGAATAGAAGAGTATGTAAAATTAAACCTATTCTTTCTCTTTTTTTTAACTCTTATATTTTAATTTTCCCAGAGAGAAAAGAAAGACAATAGATCCCCTGGCGATGGAGTGACAGTATAGGTGCTAGGAACCTAACTCCAGTTTTCTGAAAGAGCAGCAAGGAAAGCTACTCTTTCTGATGTTTTGAATACTTCTGGTTCAAACGGCTCCACTTTTTAAAAAGAACATAAGCTCTCAACAAATATATTCTTTATTCAGAACAATTATTTCTGTGGTAATGAAAACACAAAAATGTAATGAGTGGAAAACTTCAGAAACTTTGCAGCTTAATAAGTTCACCAAAGTGTTTTCACAGACTTACTGACAGAAAATATGTTTTAGCTTGTCACAGAGTAAAACTCCACATTTTAAAAATTATATTTACTTTCATTATTTGATAAGTGGGGTAGTATGCATACTTGCATGTGTGTGTGTCAAATGTGTTTATCCATGGATGTGGAGGCTGAGGTCAACTTCAGGTGATATAACTAAGGAGTTGTCAACTTTATTTTTGTTATTTCTGTTTTGAGGCAAGGTCTCATTTATTGCCTTGGCTGGCCTGGAACTAACTATGTAGAACAAGCTAGCCTTGAACTCACAGAAATCTGCATCCCTAGTCCTGGAAATACAAGAGTGCACCTCTATAACCAGCTTTTTTTTTTTTTAATGTTAGGAGAAAATTCAGGTCCTCATGTATGCTTTGCATGAACTTTACTAACTAAACTATCACTCTAGCTCCAAAGCTAGATTTTGTGAATGTTCAATTAATCACAGACCCATAGGAAGTAGAACTAGTGGATTTTCAGTGTAGTAGCATGTTAGTGAACACAAAAACTTGTATAAAGGTACAAAAACCACATTTTGAGTAACAAGCAGTTTTCACAAAAAAATCTAATTGTTTGTTGTTGGGGTTTTTATTTTGTGTGTGTGGTTTTCAGACAGGGTTTCTCTGTAGCTGAGGCGGCCTCATTTTCCCAAGTGCTAGGACAACAGGGATGATCAGTCACACCCTACTAACAATTCTAAATATAGTATTGCCTTCTGAGGTCTAGATGGTTCTGGAGTTAAGAGTCAATGTTGCTCTTTCAAAAGATCCAGATTCAATTCTAGTATCCTCATGATGGGTTACAACAATCTGTAACATCTGTTAACTCCAGGTCCTGGAGATCCAATACTCTCTTCTGGCATTCATGGGCCAGAAGACACAAGTGTCGTACACAGAAACACATGCAAGCAAAACATACATACACATAAAATAAATGCATACAACCTAACAGCTGGGTATGGTAGTGTGGAAGAGAGAGGGAATCAGGTGCTGGAGGCAGCCTTGACACATGAAATCACAGTGGAGGAGCACTTGCAAAGCTGGGAAGTAGCCTGTTCTTTTTTTTTTTCTTTCGTTAAACAAAGAAAACAGATTTACTAAGTATACTGAAAAGAATTTGGTAGGCATGGAGGTAGGAATAAATACAGATCAAGATTTTAGCCTGTCATGAGAGTGCCTACTTTTTGGGTGTCTTCTTTACATTTATTTACTATGTGCATGCATGTGTACATATTGTGGTCAGAATACAATTCTGTGGAGTCGTTTCTCTGTTTTCACCTTTTACGTGCAATCCAGGGACCAAACTCAGGTCGTCAGCCTTGACCACAAATACCTTTACCCAATGAGCGAGCCATCTTACAACCCCTAAAACATTTACTTAGGTAAAAAGAACTGTTTTGTGCAAAGCATCTCCCATGATAAAGCAAGCATTAACAAAATACTCACATTGATACCACAGAGGCCTTGGCAACAAGATATTGTCCTTACAGTCTAATATGAGCAATAAAGTATTTACTGAACAGCCCTCATACTTTTTTGTTTGTTTGTTTGTTTGTTTGGTTTTTTAAGACAGGGTTTCTCAGTGTAGCCCTGGCTATCCTAGCATGTTTTGTAAACCAGGCTGGCCTCGAACTCACAGAGATTCACCTGCCTCTGCCTCTTAAGTAATGAGAGTAAAGGAGTGCACCACCATCGCCCAGCTAATAAACTGCAAGAGCTTTTCTTCCCAGTATTTCAAACAGTATAAGGATTAAAGCAGAGACTCAAATTCATTTTAGCTCAAATTCAGAGACTCTTTTTTATGGGGGGGGGTGTACAGTAAGGTGATCTCACATAGCCCAGGCTGGCCTCCCACTCATGACTCCCCTGCCTTAATTTCCTAAGGGCTAAGGCTGCAGATGTGTCCTGATAAGGCTAGCTGCATTTACAAATCTTTCCTGACAGTGATGGTGGAGAGACACCTACAGGTAAGGCAGAACTGTTACAGGGCTCACACTCTGTCCACAGCCCAGACCCACTGGTCACTGCAGGGGATACGCAGAGAAGGTGGGCTCTGTGTGCTGCACTGAGGAGCTGTAGGCAGGTGGTCAGGAAGAGGCAAACGCACCTGCTTGATCCTCCTTCAGGGTGTTGGAGATGGTGGAACCAGTCAGGGCCGCCAGTGTTGCCGACGGGGAAGCTCTGTACCGAGACAGTCTGCTCAGGAGCATCTCATTGATGCTTTTGGCGGATTCTCCCTCTTTTCTCATTAGGATTGTGCGTTCCTGAAGTGGGCTGGCTACAAATACCCCATTTTCCACCTAATATTTAAAGAAAAAAAAAAGAGAGAACCTGAAATAATGTTTCCATCCAGTTAGCAGATATCTTCTGAGACTACTTCTGTGACCAGAAAGCTTACAAAACATTTTCCAGCCACCTGAGCAAAGGCATCTTTCTATGCAAACCACTTCCATGCTCCAGAGGAGCTGCTTCAGACAGAGACGGCTAAGCTCATTCTCAGAACTGTCATTTTTCATGGCAGCTCATATTCAAAGTGAAATCAATCAGACAACATTAATACATTCTGCAAATTTGTTGATTATAACCCTTATATTGAATTCCATAGGCAGCTGCTCACTAATTATGAGCCTTCTGGCAAGTACAAATGAAAGAGAGGAAAACAAACCAACTAGCCCTTGATTTGTTGCTGAGGACAACTGTGAGGTTAACATGGTTTGAAAATGTAACTGGTTGTTAAGACCTAACCACTCTTCCCACAGAGCCAGTTGCCTGGACATGGCAGAGCAATCCTGTAGCAAGCCACCCTGGCTAAAACACACAGCAAGCTTCAAGCGCACCTTGGCTGGCCTGCCAGTTCCCTAACTCAACACTGACTTTTCCCCAGCAAAGTCCCTCAACAATGAGGATCTGACTCGCAACAAACCACCTACCTGCTTTCCATCCCTCAATCTTTCTTTTCTTTTTTGAGACAGGGTCTCATGTAGCCCAGGCTGGCCTCAAGTTCATATACAGCCAAAGCTGGCCTTAGACTCTTTATGCTCTGTCTCTCAGTGCTGGGGTTACAGATCTGAATATCATGTCTCTGCCTTCTTTCTTTTTTCAAAAACTTTCCTAACTTTTCTCTTTGCTGAAGACTTGGATCACTTCCCAGGAACTTCTCTTTCTCAATTCTTCTCTAATTCAAGGCCCTGGGTTCTCCCCTTGCTGATTTCCCAGGGAGAAGCATCTCTCTGAAGTCATTTGAGATTGCTCCCAGGTCCTGGCTTCTCTCTTCCCTCTTTCTTGCCTTTCTCCTGTCTTCTCTGTTTTCAAACACAGAACATTCCACTTGGATTCACTGTTGAATGCCTCGGATCTGGGCAGTGAAATGGCTAGGAGGGAAAGAAAGGCCCTTGCTGCCATACCTGATGACCTGAGCGCAATTTCTGGAAAACACACAGTAGAAGGAAAGAACCAACTTCTACAAGTTGTCCTGACTGCCACACACACACACACCACAGCATGTGTTACCTGTGTGGGTTTATGTGTGCATGTGTGTGTGTTTGAAAGAATGTAGGTTTACTTGCTGTTGTTTTGTTTTGTTTCCTAGACAGGATTTCTCCGTGTAGCCCTGGATCTCCTGGAACTCCCCTTGCAGACCAGGCTGGCCTCAAACTCACAGAGATCCACCTGCCTCTCCTCCCAAATGCTGGGATTAAAGGCATGCACCACCACCATCCAGCTTTAAAGAATGTGTCTTTAGCCGGGCGGTGGTGGCGCACGCCTTTAATCCCAGTACTCGGGAGGCAGAGGCAGGCGGATCTCTGTGAGTTCGAGACCAGCCTGGTCTACAAGAGCTAGTTCCAGGACAGGCTCCAAAACCACAGAGAAACCCTGTCTCGAAAAACCAAAAAAATAAAAAAAATAAAAAAAAAAAAGAATGTGTCTTTAAAACAGACTTTGATCCATCTCAGGAGGCCTGTGTTAACCAATGCCCCTTGAAAACCCAGTCTCCTAGATATGGTGGGCCTCAGAAACCTATCCCACCAGGGAAGACAGCAAGCCTGGCCTGCTGCTGCAACCCCTGAAGACAAGAAGGAGGGTACCATGGGCCAAGTCTTTAGAAGTCCACAGAAAGCCAAGCCAGGATCCAGAGGGTAAGGCTGACAACAAATGGCAGAGAAAGCACACAACTGAGAGGTGCCATCCACAGACTCCAGGGCAGCTGTACACATGGTCACAGAGGATAAGGGAAGGCTTTCTGGGGAGCCCCAGACTGCAGCTCCCTTTGCTTCCTACTCCTCCTAGATTTGGCCTCCTTAACTTTGTACCATCTCATGAGTACCACTCTGGACAGACCACTGTAATCTAAGGACTGAATCACTCACCTTCCCCCTAACTCCCTTGCAGGTAGCCTTGGCCAGAGACCTTTGGAGTTTCTATTTTTATAGTCTCCATGGCATAGCCCTTCCCTGAACTGCTACTGTAAGCACTTACAACCAAGAGGGACCCTGCTGGCTACTCTCCTACCTCCTAGCTCTACATTTCTATTTATGGAAACCATTGCCTTTGGTATCTAAGACCTCAGCTGGAACACTATACCCAAATTTCCCAGGGCTGACTCAATCCCATCATTCAGATCTCAGATAGCAATCAACTTACAGAAGCCTTCCCTGCTTGCCCATCAGTGTCCCCACGACCCACAATTGAGCACATTCCACTGTTCTGCTCCTGCACATACTCATCTCTCTGAAATGACCACACAGTTACTCATTCATGGCTTTTCCTAGAATGCCAGCTGCCTGATGTTTGCCTGGGAGAAAGTGGTTACCACAACATCCTCAGTACTGAGGAAGCATTCCCTATAGGCCCTCCCTCACATGCAGTTCCAGCCTCTGTGGGAACACCCCACTTTCTCTACTGCTTCTGTCTTAAGCTATGGTCCCCTTATCTCACTGCTCCCACCCCTGCCTCTAGCATTTCTACTTAAATCGCCTTTTGTCCCCTAAAATTTAACACATCTACTTCTTACTGCATTGTTTTACCCCCACGCTCATGCTCTATTTATTTATGCTACACAACTCTAAATATAACCCTGTAAAAGCATCCAAGACAAAAATCGATCTCATTAAGCCTGGTATTCAAAAGCATTATCCATCTGGTCCTATGAGGAAATCAATAGCTAATGTAAAACAGTCTCTTACTGCACTCAGTGCTCTGCAACCTGAGATGACAAAGCACCAGTGAGCAGTAGGAGGAACAGGTTTAGGGCATGAGTACTAAATCTGTATAACCTCAGTGATGGGGTGACTGTACTCTGAACCAAGAAACCACCTTCTTGTGGACTTCACCTGCACCCCCTTACAAAAGGGTTATTTATCCCTTGAGTATGTTAACAGTTTATAATCCCTCATGGAGGAGGAGGAGTAAGGAGGATCAGAGACCCTCACTTGAAATTCCAGCCACTCCCTACCACCTGTTGTGTGCTCCTCTGTATCAACTACACGTGGCCTTGGGGAACGGCTATAGTGTGTATAGACCAGGGAAGAGTTGGGAAGAGAGTTGCCCTCTCTGAAGCTGCAAGGAAAGTCCTGGTGGAAGCTCTCCCGTCCCCATAAATTAACAGCTCATCTATAAGGCTGTAAGGAACCCTAATAAACTCATTGCTTTTGAAGAGTTTAGCAACACCATGCAGTTCAGAGAGGTGCATGACTACTAACCTCAAAAGGAGAGTACAGCTGGGAGCAGTGAGTAGTAGCACAGTTAGCTGTGACAAGGGGCTTCTCTCCCAGTCCAGGCCTCTGGCCAGCTCTAGCCAGTCTTCTACTGCTACTTAGTGAATTTGCCACACACCACAAGTCACTTTAAAACAAACATAAACCCTGGACTGGAGAGATACCTCAGTAGTTAAGAGCACTTGGTTCCCACCATCTACTTAGGGCAGCTCACAACTGTAATTCTAGCTCCAGGAGATCTAATGCCCCTCGCCTCTGTGGGCACTGGCACTCACGTACACAGACACATAATTAAATATAAAATCTTTTTTAAAGTACCATAAATTCACACCCTGTCCTGTTTAAGCCCTTTGTTGATTTCCCAGCTACACCCATGATACTGGGTTGGTGAAATGGCCCAGTCAGTAAAAACGTTTGCTGTCAAGCCTGAGGAATGCAAAAAAGCTGTCTTCTGACCTCTATATTCATGCCATGGCAAGTGCTTCCCCTAACCTGCAAATAAATGAAGGTATTTAAACAATCCATGCTACTATGAAGGTCATGAAGGCTAGCATCTGCTAACCTTCTCAGCCTCGGCTGCTTCAGCCTGGCCCTCTGTCACCATGTTCTCAGTGACCATGGCCTGTCCCCTCTTGGATGCTACACTGGCCTTCTACTGCAAGCCTTGTATACTTGTATACTTGTTGTCCCCTCATTGCAGACTGTCCATTATCGAGGTGCCATGTCTCAAAAAATCCTTTGGTCTCAAGCAAACTGCTCACCTTGCCTATTAGGAAGGGCCCCACCAGCCACCTAAGACAAAGGAGGCTGTGTCTTCTCCCACTGCCCTACTTTCTTTCCTCCCAGCATTTAACAGCAGCTGTGTTTATGTTTTCTCTTCCCCTTTTCTTAATTAACTCCCATGCTCCTACACAAGTCAATGAAGACAAAATTTCACCAACCAGCTACCCAGACAAAGCAATATAGTAATTGCTCATTGGCAAATGCTTTTAATCCAGCACTCTCAGAGCAGAGGCAAGCTTGGTCTATATAGAAAGACCCTGCCTTAAAAAGGAAAACAACCACAAAAGGCTCGGGTGAATAAAGATGGGTAGCTCACTTATCCAGATCACAGTTTGTGAGAACTCTCTCTTAGGGAGAAGGGGGAGAGACCTAGGACTTGAGGAGAGAGCACAAGAGGGGTAAGGTGCCACTGAGTCAGACCACGAGAAGCAGCAGCAGCGTATGGTTACAGGAACAAGAGACCTTCCAGGACAAAACAAGCAGGACCTAAAAAGAGTGTTCTGAGAGGTACAGAGTGACAGGAGTCCCCAGCAGGAGCTCAAGGCAGGCTGCTGTGCGGGCAGTTCTGTAGCCTCAAAGGTTGGAATTCTAAGGGTCTGGAGTTTGAGGAGGCCTGGATCTCCTGAGCATAATGATGTCCCCTGTATGCCCGCACAGTTGAGTTCGCCCACTCTGAACTTGACTATATTACTGTTGCACATAACATGAGGTTCAGGAGCCATGATGAGTGTTCAGCTACCTAAAGAACTCCTTCCTGTAACCCAGCCACCATGAGACCCTGCTTCAGTTGAGACTATTGCATAATGGTGAGGGACCCTAGGGATGAGTGGCCACCTTCAATGTCACAGTCCAGTCAGGCTCCCAGCCGAGTGAAGCTGACTTCACTGGGATGATGGCTGCTGTGCCACAGGCAGCAGAAGAGCCACACATTGCCACTGCTAGAAGTCACTTGTTTGAGATGGCCAGTTCTGCAGGATGCCCTCTACACTCCCTCCTGCTTCTCTTCACTTACTCCTTCCTTTTATTCTTTCTTTTCTTTCTTTCAGAGTGAGCAGGTTAGTTTTTTGTCAACATGACATAGCTAGGTAGTCTTGGAGGAGAGCTCCTCAAAATAAGAAAATGTCCCTATAAGATGGCCTGTAGACATTTTCTTTCTTTCCTTCTTTTTTTGTTTGTTTTGTGTTTTTGGTTTTTTTTTTGTTTTGTTTTTTGTTTTTGAGACGGGGTCTCACTATATAGTCCTTGCTATCTTGGAACTCACTATTAGACCAGGCTGGCCTTGAATTCACAGAGATCACTGGCCTTTGCTTCCTGAAGTGCTGGAATTAAAAGTGAGTGGAAATTTTCTGGATTAGTTATTGGTGGAGGAGGATTCAGCCTACCATGGGGTCCTGGGCTGTATAGGAAAGCAGGCTGAGCAAGCCATGGAGAGCAAAACAATAAGCAGCTTCCTCCATTAGCTCTCTTTCAGTTCCTGCCTCCAGACTCCTGCCCTGACCTCCCTGAATGGTAAACTATGTCCTTAAGCTAAAATGAAGTCTCTCCTCTTCAGACTGTTTTTGATCATGATGTTTATCACAGCAATAGGACCTAACTAATAATACAATGTGTTTGTATGGGTATGTGTGTGTCATGACACTTGCTAGGAGGTCAGAGGACAACTTGTGGAAGTCATTCTCTCCTTCTACCATATGGGTCCTGGAGACTGAATTCAAGTATTCAGGCTTGGTAGCAGGTTCCCTGACTTACTGAGCTGTCTCACTTATATTCCATCTCTTACATCATATACCTGTCTTCCTATAATGGTTAGTTAATCATTGTAAAAGGCATTTCATTACAAGTCATTTTGAAAGACAAGCCATTTAGTTAAATCCTACTGACAGTTTATCCATTTGAGTTATAAACCTCCAGTTCCTGGAACAGGTTCTGGTTGGGAAGCCAATTTGAGCACCTGAAGCAGAGAGTCATATACCAAATGAGGAAGAAGAGCAGCTAGAACAGAAGGAAGGGGTCTTGGAAACAAGTTGTTGCTCATGATTGCTAGGAGAATGGGCATACAAGGCCAGGAAGGGACGGTCAGTGAGAAGATGTGCTCTGCATTTCCACAGGAAGGTGAGCAGTTTCTGTCACAGTGTATAGATCAATTACGTCACACACAGCTACAAGCTTGAGTAAAGTAAAGAGAAGGCTGTTAGACCACTAACAACAAAAGTAAGCTGCTACTAGACTGGAAAAGAGCCGTGCGGTGGTGTGACATGTGCACCTCAAGAAGACTCAAGGGAGAATGGAAAGCCAGGCATGGTGGCATACATCTTCAATTCCAGTACATAGGAGGCAGAGGCAGAAATATCTATATAAGTTTGAGGACAGCCAGGGCTACACAGTGAGGCCCCATCTCAAAGACAAAAAAGAAATGAAAGAAAGAAGAAAGGAACAAGCCAAGCATGGTGGCTCATCTACGAATCCCAGCACTCAAAAGTCAGGAAGATTGTGAATCTTAAACAGGACCTGTAAGATGCCTCAACAGGTACAGGTGTTGTCAACCCAAGTCAGTGGAAGGAGAACTGACAACACAAAGCACAAAGCTGACTTCTTTCAGTCAGATCTCCCCCAAATGATTCAAAGGTCTCTTTCAGCCTAAAGCAGACTCCCCTCCCCGGTATTTGCTTTCTGCTCTAAACAGCAAGGCCGTTTCAGCTGTCCCAGCACTTCCAGCAGGTGTGGTCTTTGACTGCATAACCAGATACAAAACCCAGCTTTGTGTTGTCTTCGCAGTTGGTTTATACTTTGGGAATCAGTTTCCCATGGGTTGTGAAAATATGTCTCTATTTTTGCATCGAGAAACCTACTGACTAGCCTAGTCTTTTCCTAATTCCTCATCATTTCGTATATATGTGTGTTTTATTTCTAGAAACTTCAAAATTCTCACTTTATTTTGGATAATCTAAAATTTTACAATAATGTACCATGGTGTAGGCATTTTCTATTCTTGTATCAGATGTCTATTAATCTAACAACCCATACCATTCATTATGAAATTTCTCTTAATTTTTTTTAAAGCCATGTGATAGTGGCATGTGCCTTTAATTCCAGTACTATAGAGGCAGAGACAGGAGCCCTGGCCTACAGAGTGAGTTCCAGGACAGTCAGGAATACACAAAGAAACCCTGTCATGAAAAACAAAACAAAAACAAAATTATTTTATTTTATGTATGAGTGTTTTGCTTGCACGTATACATATACTACATCTGTGCAGTGCCCAAGGAGGCCAGAAGAGGACATTGGATCCCCTGAAACTGGAGTTTAAATGGTTGTGAGCTACCATGTAGGTACTGGGAACTGGAGGTGAGCATGTGGGAGGAACTGCAGTTGGCAATAGAGCTTATTGAGTACAGCTCACCAGTTAGCACAACTAAACCCTGCCCGGGGTGGGGGCAGGGGGTTGACTCCAGTGTGGTTGTTGAGTGGAAGAATCCCACTGTATCTAGTATAGTGTGATTGTTTCATGAGAAAATCACACTCCTCACTGGGTAATTTACTTGTAGATCATAATGACAATGATTTTTATAGAACAATGTTGCTTAGTTGGATCGATGATTTAAAGATACAAGTGCTTAAGACAGTTAGTGAAGATGATTAGGGAATTGGTTTAGGTTGCTCTGACAATTGCTTCAATGAAAGTGTAGCGAGCTGCGTGAAGCCACACCTGATGGACATGTATAATCAACTCCTATGGCTATGCTATGATCACACAATGATCATCAGCTGCTTGCATATGCGTGGGCCTATGGGCAGTGCCCACTTGGCAATCCAGAGTAGGAAGCCCATGCCTTTTTAAGGGCTGGGAGAGGTTTGCCCGGGGAGAGAGAGGGGAGAGAGAGAGAAAGTGAATAAAGTCCTGGAATAAACTGCAGTGAGAAGAGCTCCGGTGGTCACATCATCCTTGCGGGTCGAGGGTGGCCGTGACAGAAAGAGATATAAAAAAGAAATAAAATTAGAAAACACTATCCTTTTGCTATGTGAGACTTGATGAGAATAAAAAAATGAGATCAAGAAAGTTTCACACATTATAGATAGATCCACAGATTCTGCCTGTGGAAAAACAAGTTTATGATTCAAAAAGGCAATTATGTCCTACACCCAAGGTTAGGTATGAGTTCTTTGGTCATATAGCTTACAGATTTAATCACAGGATTCAGAGTGCCCTCTGAAAAAACAAAGTTGTGAAAGGAAATTAAATGACTCTATTGTGTGTAAAGAAAAAAAGAAGGGCTGGAGAGATGGCTCAGTGGTTAAGAGCACTGCCTGTTCTTCCAAAGGTCCTGAGTTCAATTCCCAGCAACCACATGGTGGTTTACAACCACCTGGAATGAGATCTGGTGCCCTCTTCTGGCCTGCAGGCATACATGCAGGCAAACCACGGTTTACGAAAGAAAAGGAAAAAAAAGAACGAAAAATAGATTGGTTAGCTAGACCACTATGTGTATGGTTTTATAAAGTAGAACAAGGGTAAGAATTTGCTATACTGTAACCTCAAACTGCTGCCTGCCAGTACAAAAGGGATTGGCTAAAATATACTTGGCTTGCTTTAAACTTTCTTAATCAATAATAAAAGAATCATTGCCTTTGGATGAAGATGTTATGGTGGGGAAAAAAAAACAATACAAGGGAAAATTAAGTACATGTGTGCCTCTAAGAAAAATATGTAATGTGATCATTGTGTGATTTCCTCTTTTGTAAAGATTTTAATTTGTTTTTAGAAAATTAGTAATTTGTGATTGTGAAGTGATCTTTTTGTGTAGAAATTTATGCCTTATGTGGTATAAAAAGAATAGGAGAAAATTAAGACAAGTAATTAAGTTTTGCTTCCTTGGATAACTCTCCTGTGTGTTCAGTTGCCAACTACATATCTCCTCTCCAGCTTCTCTGACCTGCTGGAGCTGGACTCCAGAAAGAAACCAAACTCTACTACCCTGGAAGAACAGTCAGTGCTCTTAACCTTTGAGCCATCTATCCAGTCCCCTCTTCGTTCTTCCTTCTTTACACATGGCCTTGCTGTGTAGCACAAATTACCCTTAAGCTCATTATGTAGCACAGGCTGGCCTCAAACATGATCCTCTTTGTCCCAGTCTTCCCAGTCACCTGGCTTTCCCAAGTTTCACACCTGGCAAGCTACACTGGTTTTCTCATTGCTTAAAATCATCACTTATTTTCTTAGTTGGTTATAAGTAATCCTTTATTTACCCACAGTAGTAATCTACTGAATCTACTTTACTGCCCTGCAGTCAGAACTCAAGCTCCACTTGATCAGGAGGAGCCCTGTGTACCTTGACCATTTTCCCACTCACATGGTAAAATACTATTGGCTCACAGTGAGTATTCAGTTGACATCCAATACCTTCTCATTGCTCCAACTGTGACATCCCGGGTGTTTATTTCTGCCCATGGAGCTGTTCTTGCTATTTCAGTTATGCCCAAAAGCATTTCTGCTAAGACTCTCTTGCAGTGCATACAGTAATGATACCTCCTCTCGTGGCCAGATTACTCTGCAGAAAGCAAGGATCCACTGACCCCACATAGCCCTAAACCACAAGTATCCAAGGACATGCAAGAGGAAAGCCAGTGCTGACAAAATTGAACACACTTTAGGTACTATAAGGGTTGCAGGCTCTTTGTATATGAACCTGAAATAAAAGCAAAATATATTTTTCTGAAATGATACAAAATGAGAATTAAACTCACCACAAGTTCAAAAATGTCCATGAAGACAGAATGTCCCTTTGGGGTTTTCTCATTCAGACTGGCAGGAGACCAGATCCAGTAGAAGTAAGTACCATCCGAGGAGAGGTGCACAGTGCTCATGGTACTGCCTGTGGGGAGGGGACTGGCTGGCATGGGCACTGTCTGGCACACCTGGACAGGAAAGAAGGTCCTTCATTAGAGGGATGCAAAGATTCTGTTTGCTTGTTTATTTATTTATTAAAGATTTCTGTCTCTTCCCCTCCACCGCCTCCCATTTCCCTCCCCCTCCCCCAATCAAGTCCACCTCCCTCATCAGCCCAAAGATCGATCAGGGTCCCTGCCCTGTAGGAAGTCCAAGGACCACCCACCTCCATCCAGGTCTAGTAAGGTGAGCATCCAAACTGCCTAGGTTTGTTTGCTTGTTTTTAAGATTTATTTGTTTATTATATATACAATGTTCTGTATGCATGTGTGCCTGCTGGCCAGAAGAGGGCACCAGATCTCATTATAGATGGTTGGGAGCCACCATGTGATGCTGACAATTGAACTCATGACCTCTGGAAGAGCAGCCAGTGCTCTTAACCTCTGAGCCATCCCTTCAGCCTCATGCTGGCCACTTCTATGGACTGCAGTCTCCCCTGGACCAAGTACACCTAGCATTTGACACTGGAAGGGACTGAACAGCCCTTGTTTTGTTTTTCAAGACAGGGTCTCACTATATAGCTCTCTCTAATTGTCTGGGAACTCACTCTGTAGACCAGGCTGGCTTTTGAAATCACAAAAGATTTGCCTGCCTCTGCCCAAGTGCTGGGATTAAAAGTGTGAGCCACCACACCTAACATAGGATGAAGAAATTCTAATCTGACGTGACAGCTCATTGGCACTTTGTACTCCAAAAGGAAAATTCATTAGGTTTCTCATCAGAACAAAACTGTTATTTATACCCATGAATAACATATAAATAATAAAAATTAGTAAGAGCATAAAAGTTCATAAAATAGACCGTAAAATAAATATGAACAGTCAAGCAACAAATGAAAATGACTTTAATTCAAGTTACATTTTGATAGAAAAATATTTCCTAAATCTTTTGAATCTGCTATGCATGTATGTTCTAACATTGAAAACAAAATTTAAAAAGCAGGCATGCTTATAATCCCAGAACCAATGAGCTGAAGGTAGGGTCAGGAATTTAAGGTTATCTATAGCTACACAGTGAATTCAAGGCCAGCTTGGGTTACTTGAGATTGCTTTGGGGCATGCACGGGGGGGGGGGGGGGGGGGGGAAGGGGGGGGTGTCTTTAAGCAACACGTGATGGCACACTTCTATTAATCCAGCAATTCAGAAGCTGAAGCAGGAAGACTCTACCATGAAACACACACACACACACACATGGGGATGGGGTGAAGTGAGTCAACATGAAGCTCTAAATAAGTAATATCTTGAAAAATTCTCTTAGTATATAAATTTCAAAACATAAGCCATATCTAACAGCCAGGAACCACATACTTACGTCTAAAGCATCTAAGAGCCTACTTAAAAATGACTTAATAAATACGAAGGGGGCATGAGGGAAGACAGCAGAAGAAAGTTAAAAGGAAAAGCAGAGAAAGGGGAGAAGGGAAAAGGAGAAAAGAAAAAAGAAAGCCCCTGGTACCAATGGATAACACTGGTTCCAAGCACATTATTTTTTTTTTCCAAGCACATTATTATTGCTGCCAGAGAGTAAGTAGCGCTTAAAATGAGAGGAAATGATAGCGAATAAAGATGTCCATGTTTTAAAAAAATATCCAAACCAGGCCCGGTGGTGTGCGCTTTTAATTCCAGCATTCAGGAGGCAGAGGCAGGAGGATCTCTGAGTTCAAGGCCAGTCTGGTCTACAGAGTGAGTTCCAGGTCAGCCAGGGCTACACAGAAACCCTGTCTTGGGGGGGGGGGGGGAATAAATAAATAAATAAATAAACAAACAAACAAACCAAAGAAAGAAAATTCAAAAATAGTGCTCGCTTCGGCAGCACATATACTAAAATTGGAACGATACAGAGAAGATTAGCATGGCCCCTGCGCAAGGATGACACGCAAATTCGTGAAGCGTTCCATATTTTTTTTTAAAAAAAGAAAGAAATCAAATTCAAAAATAGAAGAACTGAAAAACCCAAATAAAAGCTACTAGCGCAAAAGCAAACCATGCTTGCTGACTGGTGTGGTGCCACACGTCTGTGCTCCCAGCAGGAGGTTCAGGAACCATCCTCAGCTACAGGGACTTTAAGACCAGCTGAGGTTAAAAAACAAGTCTGGGCAGGTGGGTATTATGCCAAAATCCGCAAAGTCCCCGCAAAAGTCAACAAGGAGACCGAGTCCCGTGTGTAAAAGCAAAGAGCATTTATTATAATCAAGTTTGCAAATTTGGTCCCTCTGCATGTCCAACGTATTGGAATAAATGGAGAGCCCCGAGCTCAGCTAGAGTTGGGTTTTTATAGTAAAGGTGGGGGTGAGGGGTTTCTGAGGTTCAGGACCCCTGGTTGGCTGACATTTGTGTAGGGGTGTCCTGGTGAGTGTGTACCTGGGAGAAGGTCACATCTACAGCAGTTGGAACTGTAGGCATTTCCTTTGGATGGTCTGTTTTCAGGTGATGCTAGGTTCCTCCCGCAACCAGGCATTGCCTCAGGGTAAACTACTGAGACTCAGGCCTCCACTTAAATTTATTGAAGGCCAGAGTTCTACTCAGGCAGGTGATAATGGTTGGAAGTAAAGAACTTCCTTTGGGTGATCTGCCCACACTTAACTTATCATGGCTGACCCCCAACAACAGGCAGGTGGCTCAGAGCACAGTGCAAATGTGACCACCTGAGCTTGAGCTTCAGGACCCAGAGCAGAAGAGAACCAACCCCTCTAGGCTAAGAGATGACTGTGGCATGAATACAACACACACACAGCTGCCATGCTGGGCAACTCCAGCTCAGGGGTATGATGTCCTCTTTAGGCCTCCACTAGCACCTGTACATTCACAGGGTACAGTCACACAGACACATACAAATCATAATTTGAAACAAAAAAAAAAATTAAGCCGGGCGATGGTGGCGCACGCCTTTAATCCCAGCACTCGGGAGGCAGAGGCAGGCGGATCTCTGTGAGTTCGAGACCAGCCTGGTCTACAGAGCTAGTTCCAGGACAGCTCCAAAGCCACAGAGAAACCCTATCTCGAAAAACTAAAAAAAAAATAAAAAATTAAAAATCGTAAGGACACATCCATGGGCAAGATGGCAAGCTGGTCCAGTGACTAAAGCCACTTGGTACCAAGTCTGACTATCTGAGTTCCATCCCTAGTACGCACAGGATGGAAGGAAAAGATGGACTCTCAGAAACAAGTGTCTTCCCCAAAAAATGAATAATTAAATGCAATGATACAAATAAAAATAGCTATAAAATGTATAAATAAAAACATTCAAATAGAAATAATGAACAAATAAATGTGAAGACAAATTAAAAAGCGTATTCAGTCAAATCACCAAAAAAAACCCAAAGGATTAACAACAAACAGGGGCTGTGCCAGGTGTGTTTTTGCCTGTGTGTACTGGCTGACATTACTTCTACTTCCAAGACAGCACAGTACTCTGCTACTCACCTGGAGGGTATTCTGGTCTAGGACCTGAAAAAGGGAGTGGGGTTTATTGTCAAAAGACACAGGGCGATGGAGGAGGTGGCCACTGCCATATGCCACCCATCCTGGTTCCAGCTCCTCATTGCGACAGTACACAAACCCTCTGGAAGACAAGAGATACGGTGAAATCACAGGCTCCATCTACAGCCCTACATGGACTACATGGGTCTACACAAATACAAACATTTCTGACCTAATTCTTTTAAATGACTAGGCAAAATAGCTAAGAGAAAAGGAGCAAGTTTTTTTTGTTTTGTTTTGTTTTTTTTTTTTTTTGAGACAGGCTATCTCTCTAGCTTTTGACCAGGCTGGCCTTGAACTCACAGAGATCTGCCTGCCTCTGACTTCCAAATGCTATGATTAAAGGCAGTAAGGAGCAAGTTTTATATTAACATCAGAACTAACAAATTACAACAAACATTTAATTTCCCATAATGATGGAGAAAAAAAAATCAGAGAAAGAATCTGACTAAATATATCTCAATTAAAAACATCTCAACTATAGACAGAAGTCACAAAACTTATATCTCAAATGAAAGTCACCTTTAACTAATGTGAAGTCCAAATACAAAAAATTATTTAACCATAAACCTGTCCATTTATCAACAAGAAGTCATGGCATTGCTGCATTAAAAAAAAAAAAACCTTGAGGCTGTAAGCAGAGAAATCAGGAAGTGATCATGAGTTTAGTGTTAACCTAGGCTAAATAGGCAGTTTGAGGTCACCCTGCGCGATAATGAGACCATATCTCAAAAAAGAAAAGAATGGGTAAAAGAAAGAAAGTCAGGTGCTGCATACCTTCAATCCCAGCACCCAGTAGGGAGAGTCAGAAGGATAACTGAGTTCAAGGCCAGCCTGTGGGTTGGCAATTAAGAGTGCTTCCTGCCCTTGCAAAGGACCTGAACTCGGTTCCCAGCACCCATATGGCAGCTCGTACCCACCTGTAACTCACTCCAGTAACCCCACAATATCAAAAATAAAAATCTTGTGCTGGAAAGATGGCTTGACAGTTAAGAGTACTTCTTGCTGAGAACCTGGGTTCAAGTCCCATCACACACATGGCAGCTTACAACCATTCCAGGGGATTTGACACTGTCTTCTGACCTCCACAAGCACCAGGCTCACACATGTGCATTATACACACACACACACACACACACACACTTAGATGCAGGCAAAAACATTCACATACATAAATTGAAATAAGTAAGTCTTTATTAAAAATAATGCAACTAAAATAATTTTTTAAAATGCTGCTACCCAAGAGGACTTTCTGGCTAGGTAGCCAAGCACCTAAGTCAGAA